>NC_079325.1:14994330-19923661 GCF_029931775.1 Euleptes europaea | reverse complement strand
TTGGATACAGCCCATGTTGTAAAAAGCTGACCCCATTCTGACTTTCATCCAGCTGCTTCTCCTGTCCCCGGCTGACATGAACTCTGACGTAATTTCTGAGTTTCCTGTGTTTCTTCCGTAGCCAGTGAAGTTAAATGGAAGCCCATTTGTGATGATAATACCATTTAACAGTTGTCAGGATAGATTTGAGAGAAGACAGGGGTTTAAAGTCCTACAAAGTGTTTTTCATCTCTTTGTAGAATCCCAGGGAATCCGTAAGATAAAATTATTCTTTTGAAGTTGCTTTTTAAGAAGTCAGATACGGAAATGTGACATTCATATTTGTGAAAACAGATTATTCAGTCTGCAGGATTAAGAGAATTTCTTCACTGTAAAGACATCAGCAGAGAGTGAGGATTTTTTCCTCACTTGAAAGGCTGACCCTCACAGGTGTCTAACATAGATACTCTCAGGTGGGAAGGTGATTTGGGTCACTGGCTTACTTTACCCACTGGAGCAGGTAAGCTTCTTATATTCATAAGCTTACTCTCATGCAAACCCAACTTTAGAATCTGACAGATAGACAGGCCGACCCATACAATGCAAACATCGCGTTGCCCCTGTAAATCTGTTTTCTGTCTGGTACCTCTCCGTGATAAGTCACTGGTTTATGTGGGTCAAAGCATTCTGCTGCATTGAGGGTACCAAACTACGTAAGGGAGATATAGTTCCTTCGAAAGAGATTCTGGTGTCCACAGCTACTGACTTGGCCAGTGAAAGATGGCTTTGAAGTCTGGGATGGGCTAACTGTTCCATCAATAGAGGCATAACCTGTTTAGCATACTTATTGGTGTGGGGTTTTCTTCCTTCCCTAACGCAAGACGAAAAGAGCTGGATCTGGAATATTGCTATCCTCATACCTGCTACCAATCCAGGTAGTTTCTCTAGGATGTATATAAGAAGATACGACTCTGCCAATATTGTCCACTTAACTTAACTTAAGGGTTTTTTTCTGATAAAGGAGAATACAGTTGTGTGAAAATTGATGGACGTATTGGATTCTCAAAAGCAGCTCCAGCCTCCAAATAGAGTTTAGCTATCTAATTAAAACCCAAACTACTTGCATAATCATTCACATACACACCAGTCACAAGCTATTAAAAACCACAGCTGCACACGAAACCAAAGTCCCACTTTATTTATGTACATATAAATGTAATGAGTCACCTGCCAAGTATATATCCAAGGATACTTATAGTATTAAAAAAAATATAACTAAAAGTTATAAATACAATTAGACTGACTGAGACCACTGATGCCCCAGAGTCATAGAAATCAGTGTACAAAGCAGCACTAAGACACATTTTAAAAATGAGTTAAAGCAGGGTAAATTAAACCTTGTGCACAGTGAGTTTGTAAAGCTGTTCTTTGGCATCACCTGAAAAGAAAATTCAGATTTGCAATCAGCAATTCACAATTAAGCAAGAATTGTTCTTAAATCAATGAGGCATCTGAAGATATATTAATAGCCAAGCCAAGTTTGCTTTAAATGCCCTGTTTTTTAAAAAAAAGGTAAAAGTAGTCCCCTATGCAAGCCCCAGGTCATTACTGATCCATGGGGAGATGTCACATCACAATGTTTACTAGGCATACTATGTTTACGAAGTGGTTTGTCATTGCCTTCCCCAGCCATCTACACTTTACCCCCAGCAAGCTGGGTACTCATTTTATCGACGTTGGAAGGATGGAAGGCTTAGTCAACCTTGAGCCTGCTACCTGAAACCAACTTCCGTTGGGATCGAACTCAGGTCGTGAGCAGAGCTTGGACTGCAGTACTGCAGCTTATCACTCTGCGCCACAGGGTAATTTTATATAAACCACTACACCACGATGGTTCTTGACATATCCCAGGGTCTAACTTAGTATAAGGCAGATCAATGTGTTCTTCCTAAAGATAAACGAGACATTAAAAAATACCTGCAAGATCCAGTTTCCAGTTTGTTTGGGTGCCTAGCTTACTCCCGAGCGCTTCAGACAATTGTAGCAAACAGACTGCAACTGAAAATAGTCTTTATCAGTCAACTAACAGTGTTGCAAAGTGCTGCAAAGCACTCATAGAGCAACTTGTGAAAATGCAGTTACTAGGGGTGTGCATTTTGAAAAAGTTGGTTAAATCAGATTTGCAATTCAGGGGCTCACCAATACTGTAATCCCAAATTTTGGTGTATCCCTATGCCAATTTGATCTTATTTTCAAGTTTTTGTTAAATTTCCAGATTATGGGTCTATTATGTGTTGCATGAGCCCCATGGCGCTGAGTGGTAAGCTGCAGTACTGCAGTGCAAGCTCTGCTCACGACCTGAGTTCAGTCCTGACAGAAGTTGGTTTCAGGTAGCAGGCTCCAGGTTGACTCAGACTTCCATCCTTCTGAGGTCGGTAAAATGAGTACCCAGCTTGCTGGGGGTAAAGGGAAGACAACTGGGGAAGACACTGGCAAACCACCCTGTAAACATAGTCTGCCTAGTAAATGTCAGGATGTGACGTCACCCCATGGGTCAGGAATGACTCTGTGCTTGCACAGGGGACTACCTTTACCTTTATGTTTTATATGGGGGAATAGGGGACTTTCTGGGTGTCTGAAGTGGGTGTTTTTAGAGCAAAAGAGAATCATGTGTGCCACCACAAGCTCTCTGGAGGAAATGTGGTATAAAAAATGCTCAAGGGTGATAGGTTTCTTAGGCAGCTACATGGGAGCCTCAGAGCTCTGCTAATGGGGCAGCCAGAAAACTAGAGCAAACCATCTCTTCTCAAGCCTGCCATGAAAAGAAACTTTGTAAAAAGTTTGACTTGGAAATGCACATAAACACGGAGAAATGCCACCATTTAATGAGCTGGTTTGTGTTGTTATTTTCAGATAATGTCATTTTCAGCTTTCCAGCATGGGACCTTCATTCATTAGTCATTCCTTGAAGCACAGCTTAAAAAGACCATATAGGAAATGTGTCTGTCTGGGAGGGTGGCAGCAGTAAACAGGCTAAATAGAATGGCATTTTTATTTTGTTTCACATATGAAACTGCCTTATACTGAGTCAGACCACTGGCCTATTGAGGTCAATATTGTCTACACTGCCTGGTTAGGGAATTCCAGGGTCTCAGGTCAAGATCTTTCATATGGCCTGCTACCTGATCCTTTAAAACTACAGATGTCTGCAACTGAAACTGAGACCTTCTGCATGCAAAGCAGGTGCTCTACCACCAAGCCACAGCTCCAAACCCATTCCTGTAAACCGGACAAAATGGCAACAGCTCTCCTACACATAGGCCCCCAGACACAAATGCACTATGTAAAGAAGTGCTTTCTTTGGTACATCTCCAGCCAATCAATTTTACTCAGTGATTCCCCAAGTTCTTCTCCTGTGGCCCACAGTCTGACTTAGTTTAAGGCTTCTTCATTTAGTAAACATAATTTGAGACTGTTGGTTAATCTAATTGAGCTTTGGGATGGGGGCATGGCTCAGTGGAACAGCATCTACTTTGCATGTACGAGCCCCCTCGCTCAATTCCCTGGATCTCAGGCAGCAAGCAATGGAAAAGACTGCCCTCTACCTGAGATCCCAGAGAGCATCTGCCAATCAGTGTAGATGATACTAAGCTCAACGGACAAATGGTCTGACTTCATGCAAGGCAGCTTCATAAATTCAACATTGCCTTCTGAGCCCACGTACACATTGCCTATGATGGCCAGCAGTTCTTCAGGTTCTCAGTCAGAGAAATGACTAAACTTTTGAAGCTGCCCTATATCAGTGGGAGATGTAAGAACTAGATTTTCTACTGGTGAACAAGGAAGGAGGGATCCTCTTTGAACAGCAAAAAGGGCATCATAGGAGGAAGAGGAGGAAGAAGAGACCCTGTGAGGTAGGTGGAACTGGGAGAGCTCTAAGAGAATGGTTACTAGCCCAAGGTCGCCCAGCTGGCTTCATGTGCAGAGGCAGGGAAACCAACCCAGTTCACCGGATTAGTGTCCACCGCTCATGTGGAGGAGTGGGGAATCAAACCCGGTTCTCCAAACCACCGCTCTTAACCACTACACCATGCTGGCTCTCAAAAGCCATGTGAGTTGGGGGCTGTAGTAGAATACAGAATTGGATGAGGCTGAATGAAAAAGCTGACTGGATCCATTGTGTGAGGAAAAACAGTTTTTTTCCCCTACAGGAAGACAAAATACTAATTTTCTTAACCACAAGTCACAACATTAAAACCAAAAACCTATACATACAAGTATAACCAGGAAAAAAATATAGAGAATGAAAAAAAGTAGACAGAACAAGGCAAAATAAAGCAAGCGTATTGCAGCACCAAGATAGTCAATCACTGATGTGCCCGTCAAAGTTTCTGACCTGCTAGTGCAACTGAAGCAAACCTGTCCAAGATGGACCTCACTTATTGCCAGTTTTGGGGAAAAAAGAAAAGTTAAGTAGGCTGAAATATGAGAAAGCAGGCTGATCCCACATGGAAAGTAGCACATACTGGCAAAGGAGATACCTGCCTCCTGCTCTCCTCAGGAACCTGGTTGACAGACCCAACTTTTAAACGGCTGCTGGCGACAGAACGTCTGGGCTGCTGCACGCTCTCACGAAGAGTAAAACAACCTCTCGGCTCCCAGGTTTCAAGGAGACTGATCAGATGCAGTCTGCTGAAGTGTGGTGTCTTGGTGGTGTCCGTCCCCCACCCCACCCCGCAGCCATGAAAAAGCAGCTCAGAAAATAAACAAATGCACCAAGGCACTCTGGTTTTAGATTACAGATGGCTAATTTACTAAGAGTGGCAAACTTGGGATTTCTCTTTAAATGCAGATTTAATTAGGTGAATAAGCAAATGGTGCACTCTCCAGGCAATGTCTCCAGTATCACTCAGCAACTCCTGCTAATGAACCTTTACTCAAGTTTCCTATAAAAGACAAGGACACTGAATAATTATGGCATGCTCTCAAACTAAATGGCTCCAGATTATAGCATTTTATGGATAGACGGGGTGTGGATTATTGGTCGTATCCATGGTTTTCTGTGACATGAAGGTTAAATAGATGACGTGTTGCAAAATACAGACACAAGCCTCCCACCTATAATGCTCCAGATGGCGTTCATGCACTCCAAGCCCAGCGTATCCAGCAAACATCTGGATATGAAAAATTATTAATTTGGGATAGCAGTTTTTTGAAGGAAAACAAAAAAAAATAACAAATTCATCACACACTATTTTGGTTTGGATAACATGTTATCTATGCTTCCCTCTAATCGCTTTAAAAGGGATAAGAGTTCACAAAGGAAAAATGAGTGATGAGCAGATACCACCACCTCTGTGCTTGGATTTTCTAACAGAGCAGTTCCTAGAACACATTTTCATCTCTCCTCCCTTTTTAAAGACCCAGTGTAGTGCAGTGGTTGGAGTGTCAGAGTAAGACCTGTCACAATAGGTAGCTGAGTCACTAGCAGTAGAAAAGAGCACAAGTCCAGTAGCACCTTAAAGACTACCAAAATTTCTGGCAGGAATGAGCTTTCGTGAGTCACAGCTCACTTCTTCAGATACAGCTAGAATGTGATTCCATCTATCCTTAAGTAGAGAAGAGTGAATTAGACACGCAATGGCAATGCAAATGTCAAAAGCAAGCAGGCATGATTGGATTAGGTGGGATATGCAGAGGGGTAGTAGGCATGGAGAAATTAGAATTGGTAATGAGACAGGAATCCCAGATCTCTATTAAGTTCAGGAGAATGACTGTCTTGAGCTTCACTATTAGTTGTAACTCAGCAGTCTCTAAATTATTAGTTGTAATTCAGCAGACTAAGATCTGGGAGACCCAGGTTCAAACCCCGGTTTGCTGGGTGACCTTGGGCCAGTCACAGGCTCCTCAGCCTAAACTGCCTCACAGGGTAATTGTGAGGATAAAACAGAGGAGAGGAGAATGATGTAGGGCTGCCTCCTCTCATATCGCCCAGCCTACCAATTAAGATCTGCCTCACAAGTCCTGCTCTCTGCACCCTTCCTTCACAGGTGAGGTTGGTGGCAACCAGAGGAAGGGCTTTTTCAAGAGTGGCACATCGCTTATGGAATGCCGTTCCCCTTGAGATTCGACTGGGGCCTACATTGCTTTCTTTGAGGCTCCAGGCCAAAATATTTCTGTTCACCCAGGTTTTTAATTGAGGGGTTTATTTTTTAACACTACTTTAGTCTGTAAAGTGCTGTTTTAAGCAGTCAGCAGTGGTCTGTTTCTACGGTTATGTTTTTTATGCTGGGTTCTAATTAATCTTTTAATGATTTTTTTTCTTACTTTTGTATTTTAACTGCCTCGGGGGCAGGTTCCTGGAGAAGCAGCATTTTAAAAAAATGTTCTAAATAAATAAATAAAAGTAAGCAGCCTTGGGTCCCCCTTTTGGAAGAAGGAGGAGCATGATCTCAGAAGCTAAGCAGGGCTGGCCACGGTTAGTATTTGGATGGGAGACCACCAAGGAAGACCAGGGCCGCAACACAGAGGAAGGTAATGGGAAACCTCTTCTGAATGTCTCTTGCCTTGAAAACTCCATGAGATGTCAACTGCAATTCGTTTGCAACTTGATGGCACTTCAGACACATACAGATAGGTGAAACAAATACATAAATAAAAGAAAACCAACAAAAAAAACCCCTGTGGCTAAATGTTTGGAAACCACTCTCTATCAGCTCTGATGCATGTCAGCTGCCTATGTTTACTCTGGAAGACAATCCACTCACCACATGCTCAAAAAGGTACACTTCAATGTATTCCCATACTCCCAGTCTAACACCTGGTATTCCAAACAGGTCCCCAGCAATGCCCTTGCATTGTGTTAATTGAGACATGTGAGATCCAAAATTATGATCTTTTTTTAAAAAAAACTAATTAATTAGCAGGCCACTCTGACTATAAGGGAAGGGTGTTTTGGGGGTGGGGCTTTTTAAGCCTTCCTGGCCTCCAAGAGGTTTCTATGATTTCCATAGGCCCTCTGAAAGTGCAGTTCGCTCTAATACAAACCTTTTTCTCCTGCAGAACTAATTACAGGGTTGGGGTAGGGCTATTAAGAAGAAGCATGGGAAGAAATGGCACAACACCCCCTTCTCATCAGTGACCCGCCCTTAATCTTCAAAGCAGCTGCCTGGGGCTGCCAAGTGGTGTCCCCCCCCCCAATAAAGTGAGAGATCCTGATCTCTGATATCTAGCTGGGCCCTAACTGAAGCAGTTAAGAGGAGAGAGGTTATTGCTGGTCTAATGTGGGACCACAGTTGGCAGCAGCAGGAACAGGGGGTGCTGCAAAAACCAAGGACTCTACCAGGGGTGTCGAACTCAACTGTTCTGAGGGCCAGATATGATATAAATGTCACTTGGTCATGCCGGGTCATGCCTTGCCAGCCCATATCTAGAGTGGGGGGTGGCTGCCTCGCAGGCCGGATAAGAGCTCTCAAGGAGCCAGATCCAGCCCATGGGCCTTATGTTTGACACCCCCTGGACTATAAAATCAGTGGCTGGATCTGATGAATGGGATATGAGGACAACAAAAAGGATCACAACAAGAAGTGACTCGCAGCTTTGCAGCATCTGTAAAGGCCAGACCCTGAACTGGCCCACCCCTATTTGTTTAAAACCCCAACTGGTCCACCTCTATTTTCAACATTTCTATGCTGCCTTTCTACCCATCTAAGGCCCCCAGGAGATTAACACTTCAGAAGTTGCAGTAACATTTGAAACACAGACAGACAATATTTAACACAATTAAATAACAACACATCAGCACATCTCCTGTCAACACCTAGGACTGATAGGGATGATCTTTTATTCTCTGCCCATCCCCTCTGTACCTAAACCTTTCATGTGAATAAGGGTGAGAAGGAAAAGAACATGTATAAGGTAACCAGCATTACAAAGCTTTGTATTCAGCTCCCTTTTTAAGGAATAAAATTGTTTGTTTGTTTTTAAAGTAATAAGGTACCGTATATACTCGTGTATAAGCCGAGTTTTTCAGCCCAAAAAAAGGGCTGAAAAAGCCGAACTTGGCTTATACACGGGTCAATACGGTAGGAGAGGGGAGGGGGGAGGGGGGAGGGGGGAGGAGGGAGGGAGGAACTTACCGCTCGCAGCCTCGCCCGGGAGCCTTTCTCCTGCTGGCAGGGGCCTGGAGGGGCCGGCAGGAGGTTCCTGCCGGCTGCTCCGCCGCCGCCCGGGAGCCTTTCTTCTGCTGGCAGGGACCTTCCTGGGCCGGCAGGGGGTCCCTGCCGGCCGCTCTGCCGCCGCCCAGGCGGCAGGGAGCCTTTCTCCTGCTGGCAGGGTCCTGGAGGGGCCGGCAGGAGGTCTCTGCCGGCTGCTCCGCCGCCGCCCAGGCACCTGGGCGCCTTTCTTCTGCTGGCAGGGACCTTCCTGGGCCGGCAGGAGGCCCCTGCCGGCTACGCCGCCGCCACCCACGCGCCCAAGCGCCTTCCTCCGGCCGGCAGGGGCCTGGAAAGGCCTCCTGCCGGCCCAGGAAGGCCACGCCGCCGATTCGCCGCATCTCCCGGTAAGTAGGGGGTTCAGGGGCTCTTCCCCCTCCCCCCCTTGGATGGCACTGGGGTTGGGGTGGGACGGGAGGGCCTGGGAGGCCGGCGGGAGGGCGACCTGGGGCAGGGGCCCTGCGCTCTAAAATGGCGGCCGCCATTTTAGAGCGCAGCATTGCCGGTAAAGGGAATTTCTTATTGACCCTCGGCTTATACGCGGGTCAATAAGAAATTCCCTTTTCTGGCCTCAAATTTGGGGGGTCGGCTTATACTCGGGTCGGCTTATACCCAAGTATATACGGTAACCAGCATTAAGTACTTGTGAAGGGGTTACACTTCCATAAAATTCAAATACTATTTATATAGTACTATGCCCTTCATGAAGGGGTCGATATTAACGATGTCACCAGGCCTCTTGAAGTTTACATGACATATTTCCACAGGCAAAGTCTTTTCTGCAGAGGCACCAAGAGAGGCTCACTTGCTCCCACCCTGGTCGATGCCCAGCTAGAACAGTGTCGGCATGCAGCCTTTGAGCTGCAAATCTGTGATGTTGTTGTTTAATATATTTCATTATTTTTGTTCCCTTGATTTACTCTAATCTGAGTTTTGGTCTCTCTGAAATTTGCTAGCTGCTGTTTTGTGAAGTTATTCCAGTTCCATTTTAATGATTTGTGTTAATTAGCATTGTGGTTTCTAGCAGCTTTGCTTGCAGCTTTGGAGACTGTACTGCAGAATACAAATAGTTTACCAAATGAATGAATCAATAAAATTCAGGCATCGTTCAGGCAAACAGCAGGTAGGTTCATAAACCTGTGCCCAGGCTTCAGGAAAAGAGGAAGACCCAACATGATTGATGGACTCTATAAAGTAGGGGTGGGGAACCTTTTTTCTGCCAAGGGCCATTTGGATATTTATAATATCATTCGCGGGCCATACAAAATTATCAACTTAAAATTAGCCTGCTATATTCCCTGGGCGGTCCTAGCAGCTCCATAGCTAATGACTCTTCTTCAAGGGGGGGAAAAGGTTCATTTTCTCAGCAGAACAAACTCACATCCGCCTTGAATATAGGCTATTCCTGTCCGCAGGAGGGGGCGGATCACCAGTCTTAGATCCTTCTGAGCTAGAGATCTGCCAGGACCCATGAAGGGCCAGACCAAATGCTTTCGCGGGCCTTATACGGCCCACGGGCCTGACATTCCCCACCCCTGCTATAAAGGAAGCCATGGCCCTCAGTCTGCAAGACCAGGCTATTAAAGATTAGGACGTTTTGGAAGACATTAATTCATAGGGTTGCCAGAGGTCAAAAGACATTTCAGACACACACAGGCTGAACCCATTTCAAACGGAAGGTAGGGATTTGTATAGTTGAATGTCCTACCATACAAAAAACAACAACCAAAACTCTACCTATGGAAAACCAGCACAGCAGGGGCAGAATTTTTCCTGCCATTGTTGTTTGCATACAGGAGTTTGGGGGAGGGGGTGTATGCAGGAATATCAGTCATATTCATCAACTCAGGAGGAGACTGTCTAGTGAGCCAGCAGAGGTGGAGCACCTGGACCCATCTGTGCCTGGGCCCCCAGCCCCTCAAGCCCAAAGAACAGAAGCAGCAGCTGGTCAAAGCAGAACTCTGGAACACAAGAAGGTTTGTGAGCCTGTAGCCACTTAGACTTACTCGGGAGGAGGAAGGTTACTTCCCATTCACATTACAGGAAGGATGGGGCAACCAAGTCCGATAAGCCCTCTCAATTCAAAATCAGATGTTCACTGGCTTAGCGCCCCAAAATTCAGCTCATGTTCCTGGACACCTCTGCTGCCAAGTAGATTCTTGTTCTCCAGGCTCCCAGGGTTTTAAGAACTGCAAATGGCAGCTGAGACTGGTCCCAATGCACAAATTTCACTACCTGTAGGAGGGCAAACTCTTGGCTAATAAGTGTAGTGAAATTATATATCTCTTCTAACTGATCAACTGTGATTCTTTTTGAGGGATACTTACAGCCCATTCTTGAGGCTGGGGGCCGAATGGGCTTAGGAGGCAGCTTGACCCCTACGCTGGCATCCGTGCCACTTGCAATGTCTAAATTGGCATGGACGCCAGGGTTGTGGCACTTACACTGGCCCTCCTGGACTGCAGTGGCACTGTGGCTCTCGTAAACCTTCCGCTGGCATCCACCCGGCACAAGTCCTCATGCCAGCATCTCGGGAGGTGCTCCCGGGGCATTCTGGAGGATGGAGCTGCTGCTAGGCAGCTTCCTAACCCCTTTCAGTCCAGGAACACCCCCTAAAGCTATGGCAGTGCTGTGCCACCTTTTTGTTGGTGCAGCATCGCTGTTCTCTATGGGGCTTTTCACTTCATTTTCCATTTTTTCCTCCCAGAGCAGCCACAAAACCTCACTGGAGGCATCATCCTCACCTTCCTCAGCCGCAGCAGCACTCAGGAATGGGCTGATACAGAGGAAAGAACAATTGCAAGGTATTGAGGGGGGAACCTTGGGATTTTGTACAGAGTTAGCCAAAATGAATGTATTTTAAGAAGACGACCTGGCAGCAGGCCATCACAGTAACACAGAGCCATGCATGTGTTACATACCTGGGATGCACGTCACACCATTTAGCTATTTATTCTCCTTTTTCTCTTCCTTATTGCTCCCACAAGCTCAGTGCCAGAAGCTTCAATTAGAAGGCTACAAAGGCATTAGAAGCCATTCAAAATGGTAACCGGGCTCTACCAAGCAGTTGCTGAGACGCACAACTGGGGTGCTAAATGGGTTCACTCAAAAAGCTGTGGGGAGACAAGCAGTAACTCACCAACATTTTTCTCCAACTGGTACACCTCCTACATTCAAAGCCAAGTTACATAAGATGAACCCTGATGGATCAGATCAGTGGTGTATCTAGTCCAGCATCATGTTTAACACAGCAGCTTATCAGTTGCCCTAGAGGGCCAACAAATACAGCACAGAGGCCAAGGCCTTCCCATCATGTTGCCGCCTGGCACTGATATTCAGAGGTTTCTTGCCTCTGAAAATGGAGATTCCCTTTAGTCACTAAGGCTAGCAACCACTTTTGGACCTATCCTCCATGAATTCATGTATACAGCCCTTCACTTTAACATGGGTGGTCAAACCCCACAGGGAGCAACTACACAGCCATTGACTTGACTACCACCAATGAGAAACAGCTTTGAGGAACACAACAGGGTATGGATGCAAATTGTGGGAGAATATGCACAGAGACAGAAATACTTGAGTAATTCATGCCCCCTGGTTTCCACTTTGATTTGGGAAATCCATTTATCTCACCCTCCCAGCAGGGGGGGGCACAGTATGATAGGTGGGGCATGCCACAGATTTGGTAGAGCAAGGGCACCTCTGTGACTGACGCTACACCTACACTCGGGGGAGACTCCTACATTCTCTCATCAGCCTCACAGCGCACTGTTAGGACCACAAAAAGTGGTTTTTGGAAAGCATCTTGGCATCAGTTGTAGCTATCCTGATTGCAGAGCAAGCAATGATCACTGTCCATCCATGTGGTCCAGCAGAGGGGAGCAGGGACATAATCCAAAATGCTTAGGGCCATTCCAAATGCTTGGCTGTTGGGTGGGTTGCCTACCATGACAGTTTAGCTATGGAATAGCCAAGCAAAGTTGACCCTGTAAAACTTATATTTCAGTCGCAAAAAGATGCCACAGTGCAGTTTTCAATGTGTTTGGAGCCGCCGAAGGTCAGATTTAATCCTGCAGTGCTACTTCAGTGTCAGATGCTGCATATTACACATGCCCATAATTCATAGATTGCATCTTTCCTGGAACACTCAGATCAGCTTTATAAGCTGTTAGCTTCATCAGCTGAATGACCTTCCAGCCTTCATCCAGACATTCCCATTTAGATGGTACATAGTGCACCTTTGACCGTCTAGGATCCATTCATCTAGCAGCAGCCAGCATATTTCAGATGAGGTCATATAATCTTTCTGGTACTCAGGTTCGAGGAGTTTTTCTCCCTGCACCAGAGACAGTCTTCAAACAAGGATTTCATTAATGGCTTCAATTACCATTTTTCAGAAAGCTTTCATTCTATGGTAAAGCTAACTCGCATGTAATACAATCTCCCTTTTGTAATGTGACAAAAATACTTTGATTTCTCTGTTATAGATTTACTCCATTTCTGTAGTGTTCAGAACCATGGTACCAGCTCTAATATCCAGAAAGATAGAGGATTTTGAACCCCTTATGAATAAAGAATGCGGAGCCCTAGCTATAAATTTTCATTTGCCATAAAAAGGTTTAGTAGGTATGCATCCACTGCTGACAGAATAGGCTATAGATTACGAGAAGTGGATTACTTGGATAACCAGATGTTCCAAGTCTTTGGGGATGTCTCAGATGATTATACTGTCTCTTGTGCACTATAAAGTTTCTGACCTCACTCTTGCTCATCAGCACAAGAACATGTACTGTTCACTGGGTTGGATCCCATGGAAAACGTAATGTATAGTTAGGCCTTCAGCTAAAGGAAAAAGGTGGAGAGCAGAAAGCAGCCTGCTCAATCCCTTGAGAGAGAAGGGAATCATGGAGAAAGAGATTTTGAGGAGCAGCATGGGATTTCCAAATTATATCCCCCTCCCAAAAAAAAAAAAAAAACTCTTCATGGAGCCATGCTTTGCTATAATGAAACTGGTCCTGTCCCAGGCAGGTAACAAAAGCAGAACAATGGGGCAAGGTACAAAGGCCGCAGAAGTTCCTCCAGAACTGGAGGAGTTCCCCAGTATGCAAAATGCCACATTCATACTACCTGCCAAGAAGGGGGGGGGGGGAAATATCATCCAAAGTAGGAAAGGAGGAGAATGGTGTGAACATCCCCACCTCCAGATGCCATGGAATCTGGGCAACCAGAACATGTTCTCTTTCCACCCTGTGGCCATTATGGTGAAGCGAAGCAAGTAGCTTGGTTCTCTTCAGCTTAATGTTAGAAGGGCACAAAATTAAAGAGATACACTGCAATAAATTATCTCACCTGGCCCCAGCCCTGGGGCCCTTGCAACCACCACCACCCAGATCACAGGCATTGCTGCGGCCAAGCACTGGAGACAGGGCAAACTTTTGCACCTCTCCTGTCACAAAGCTGAGAGATAGAATCATAGAGTTGGAAGGGGCCATACTGTAAGCCAGCAGGTGCCATCTCCTGGACTAGTTACATGGCAGCCCCAAGAGACATGTGCCACCACCGTTCCAGATGTGTGCCAAGCCCCAAACGCAAAGGGGAAGGCTCCCGCACCATCCAGTGAAACTGACAAGGAGGGACCACGGGCAGAGAAGCCTCTCAGGGAGAACCAGAGGGAATCCATTTTCTCTGGCCCAGTGTCCAGCAAGCTGTCATTTTGCAAGAGATGACCAGGCACGCACGAAGTCCTCCCCCCTCCTCCTCCATAGGCATGATTAATGGCCCATTGGAAGCCTCCGAGATATCAGCTTCAGAAGATCACTCCTCCGGCATTGCGAAAGTGACTCGCCTGGACAAAGCTGTTTGTGTCTTTGTATCAAGCCAGATAATCCCATCAACTATCGTCTCCTGACCCTCCCGGAATTGCACAAGCCATAGGTTTTAAAATATTGTCGAAGGCTTTCACGGTCAGAGTTCATTGGTTCTTGTAGGTTATCCAGGCTGTGTGACCGTGGTCTTGGTATTTTCTTTCCTGACATTTCGCAGCTGTGGCAGGCATCTTCAGAGGAGTAACACTGAAGGACAGTGTCTCTCAGTGTCAAGTGTGTAGGAAGAGTAATATATAGTCAGAAAGGGGTTGGGTTTGAGCTGAATCATTGTCCTGCAAAAAGTATCAAAGGTAATGTGCTAATCATTGTCCTGTAAGTATCAAGATAATGTGCTAATGAGGGTGTGGTATGTTAATATGGAACCATTGTATCCTGAAGTGATCTGTTAATGTGTGAAATCCAAAGCTAATCCGCAAGGCTATTGTGGACTGTAGTCTCCTGTTATGTCTGAACTACAACTCATGGATTTCATTTTCCCTTGAAAATCAGAATTACCAACTCAGGATACGTCCTAGTTTGGCACCCAATCTGTACAGGAAGAGTGCAAAGTACAGATTGTGATTCAGACATGTGCACCTGAGGAAGCATCAGGTTTACCCATGGTTTGTCTGAATCGTATCTAAATGTCTTCTGGAATTCTCAGTGACACCAAAGAACATTCCAACCAGGGGAGTCCAAATCCAACAGCATTTCCACCTCCCAGACAAGTGCCATTGTGTACTCAAGACAAAGAAAAAAACACATGAGAAATTAGAATGTATTTCTCTCCCACGCAGGAAGGATTTTCTATATGATTCAAGGTCCCCCTCCCCATTAGCTTCTTGTTGAAAATTGTGTTCCACATAAGAAGTTATTAAAATAGCATTAAAGAGACCTATTATAATACTACCTCTATTATCCCCCCATCACTTGTTTATCTAGTGAACTCTTGCCCATACACCTGCAGGCTGCTGAACTGCTCTGTAAGCACCAAGGTTATCTACTGTAATAGTAATAGAAGCAGTGATTAAATAAGCAAGCAAGGAAAATGGCAGGGGAGCAAAAGGAGAGTGGTTAGCTTGTCTCCAAATTTGCAGTCATCAAAACTCTTCATTAACACACCACAAGATGCCATCAGAAGATAAGGCACCTTCTATCAAAAATAGAACATTAGCAGATAAGGTGGAAAGAATATTCGCTTAATAACATGGAGTGACATCTGAGCAAATTCCTCATCTGCTGATTCCAGCCTAGGTATTGCCCCTCCCCATGACCAGGCTAGAATCAGCAGGTGAGGAATTTACCCAGATGTCATCCCTTGTTATTAAATGGGTCATTTACCCCTTAGCTGCTAACTCAACAACAGTGGCATAATCTTAGATGGAAGGTGCCTCATTGTTTTTTATACAGCTACATTAATTTTTTTTCCACACAGGGACAAGCTTGTGAGGCTTCGCTATTGCTGCTGCAGAACACCACGGTGGCAATGGGGCTTCCACATGCCAAGTTTCCTTACAAATTCCCCTGTGCCAGTCCCCAGCAGCAACCACATACACACCCCTGTCATTGGGGTCTTCTCAGTTTGTGTGCGTGTGTGTGTGTGTTTTAAACAGCACTTGAACACTGTTAATAGCATAACAATCTGTGTGTATCAGGATCTCTGAATTCCCTTTTATCAGCAGATATATAAAGTGAAAGGTCTCACTCTGCAAAGGGGCAAAAGATGTACTTGAGAAAAATGAAAGCTGAGAATTCAGAGAACATTATACCAATATTCAACCGTTGATTAAAAACAAAAATCTTCCCTCCTATTGCAAAGGGAGGAAATGGCTGGTATGAGGACAAGAGCAGGGAAACGTCATGAGGACAACGTCTGCCAGGTATGCAGGCCCAGGAAAAACCATACTTTCCCACCAACTAGCCATTTCCCCTACTGTACAGCAGCCATTTCCTCCCTCTGCCAATGAAAAGACACTGGAAACCCAGGAGATGCATGAATACACCACAATGCTATTGGGAAGCCAGAAAATCCCGCTTTTCAATAGCATCAAAACTGGGGCAAACAAGCCATGTGAAAAATGTCTGAGATATATTATGCATGGGAGGTTTTGCCTTGGATTTGCCACTCTCTGGATGCACATCTTTCCCATCTGAAATCTCAAAACTGAAAAATAAGCCCCCATGCATAGTTTTGAGAATTTGGATGGGGAAAACTTACAGAGCGGCAAATCCAAGGCAAAACCTCCCAAGCATAAACGGCCTAAATTTCATTTAAACCACTATTTCATGAAATCCCACGCTATTGTAGGTATGTGTCCAAAGCCTCTACAATCAATATATCTGGATCCTTCTTTTCAAAGCTGCATTATCTAGTAGACAACATACCAAGTAGTTCTGAAGAAGCAAGCTGTGACTGATGAAAGCTCATACCCTACCAGAAATTTTGTTAGTCTTTAAGGTGCTACTGGACTTTTGCTCTTTTCTACATATACCCGGTAATGATACATCTATAAGAGTAGATGGTGTTTATAACTGAATGGCTTCCATTTTTGTTTCTTCTTCAGAGTTGTTGAAATTTCTGATGCCAACCACACTTCCCACCATCTGAAGTTAGCAGATTAGGTCCTACAGAACAAAGGGCCTATAAGATCAACATGGCCTGAAGGTTTGTATTTTTCGTCCACCCCGCCCCATTTAACTCATCTTTTAACAAGAACCTGAATGAAGCGGTCTGGTGAATTCAAAAGTTTGCAGACATTGCGTTGTATTACTTTGATTGGTCCTCAAAATAAGATTACATGTCTTTCAGTTTGGGTTTTTATTATGGGCCAAGTCCACCACTTCCATCTTTTTATCTATTAGGAGATCCATCTGTCTAGCTCTACCTTATCTGCAAAAACACAACATGAGTTTCCAAATGTTCCAGATGCATTCTAGCAAAAGGTTGCATTTCTCCTCGCTCAGTGTGTTTACTATTGTGCATATTGCCAAAAGAGAAGTGGCAGATGTTTGCAAAGATCTTTTACTTTCCATCACCCTTTAAGTGATTTTTGAAGGAAGGAGTGCTAAAAAAATGCAAAAATATTCTTAAGGAAGGCAGCACATCTCTGGTGTTGGATAACTGGGACAACGCTCCATAGTTTGCCACTCTTTACTGCAATGCTCAAACCATCACAGCACAATAAGAAGAGATTACATGGCTTTCTCAGAAACAGGTTCCCTTCTTGTCCCTGCCATTATGACCGAAGCCTTCATTTGCTCTTTGTTGTATCATACATACCCAAATCTGACTAGCTTCATGACTTCGGTGATGCCATCACACTGACCATGTGGTCCCTGATTGGCTAGGATTACATATCCAGAAAGAAGACTTATGGCACCAAAGCAAAAGGAAGCAATAAAATGAGCTGCAAATAGAAAAGTAAGATTTTGAAGAATATTTCAGGCCCCACAAAGTGCTTTTTTTTGCCATACACTCACATATGCAAATATTTGGCACACTACAACCCTGGATCTCTACCTGAAAGGCCAGACTACTACACTTATCACAATTGGCTGAATTAATATCTGTATAACAACTCAGCATTTCTTCGCCTCCTTTTCTCCCATTGCTCCATAAGAACTGTTTGGAGAGTTATTGCTTTATCTGGGACATTTATCTGCAGCTGCTTCATGGGCCTTTAAGGGATATTTACTGCATTCCAACTTCTGAGAAACACTCTCATATTGTACAAAGATCTTCTTGCTACAAACTACCCTATAGTACAAACAAAAATGTCAAGCTGGCCTAGTTTCTCCCATGCCAAAAATGTCTTTTTAGTGTAGTGACCATGCACCCAAAGACAAAGGGGGGGGGGAGTACAAAGGTCCTTCTCTGACAACCATACAATGAGGCAAAACCTTTTGCCACTTTTCATGTATGCAAAGACCTAGGCATGGTCCTGTCCCTGTTAGAACCAGTCACAGCCATGATTATGTTGACTGAGACCAACTGGAGGGATTTTTCCACCTCCACATTGTGGAATTGCTTCCCGCAATGCTTGGGCTGTCCCTACAGGTCTTCTAGTCCAAACAGTTGAACTTAGAATGAGACTTGAATAAGAAACAGCATGTATATACCCCCATGTTTGGCAGAGGTTCACTTTAGATGTTTGGTAACTTTCATATTGAAATGTTTTTATTTATTTACTACCTTGAGGACCCATTGGGTAGGAAGGTGGTTCAAATACATTCTAAATAAAGACATAAATACTTTTGAGTGCTTCCAAAGCAGAGCACAACAGAGACAGATTCCCCTCAAGTCCTCGGTACATGACAGAGAAATAGAGATAGCACAGTGGCGACCCCAGTAATGGCTGGCTACCAAGGCCTTGCCAATATATGTGGCTGACAGAAAGTTGGAAGTTGCCTGACTGCTTTTCTAATGCAACACAGGGCCAATAGAATATACATGGCAGAAGCTGTGTTATTTATTTCCCCCAGTACAGGTGCACCTTTCCTCTTGGCGGAATTGAGGAGACTAACGATAAGCGACACTCGGGAGACAAAAATTCACTCCGGAATAGCTCTGCCAAGTTACTGATAGCTGTGATTTCATTCAGGGGTGTTATAGGTTGGCAAATTGCAGCCAAAGAGGATAGTGGCAGTCTTCTGAAGGCAGCTTTGTGCATTTATTTATAACATCAAGTAAGCTTCTGGGAGGCAAAAGTAGTCGGAAAAGTGCACGGTAGAGTTCAGACCACATTTTCAAAGGAAAAATTAAGTTTGGCCATCAGAAGGAAGCGCTCACCTCTCCCGGTGGCTATTGTCCTCCTCCCCAACACAGAAAGCAGCTCCAGAATATTTATGGACTACAGTTTTACAAGAGCACTTGCAGAAAGGGTTTTTTTTTTTAAGTAAGAAGGTAGAGCTGTCTGTTTTTCTGCACTCTTCTCTTTTGCCGAAGTCGCAACTGCCCTTTGAAAGTATGAAAGCTCTTGAGCACTTTCATATTTTCAAAGGGTAAAAGAGCTAAAGAGCACTCCTGAATTTCAAAACACAGCACACACTCACCCCCCAAAAAATTCAGTCCATGGCTACAAAAGTTGTTCACTTGGAAAAGGTAACCAATTCCCTCCATATACAAGACTCTCGCCTATCATGCTACCTTCCTTATTCACAGCACTTTCCTCATCTCACAATGGCTTAGGAATTTTTAGTCAATCCAGCCTTACCTTTGGAGACAGCTGTTGGCATTCAGGGCTGTTCTGAGAAGAATCCAGAATGCCAGCCATGACTTGTCCATCCCAAGGTGCTTAGGGTGGTATGACACCTGGAGGATTCCACAGAGCAGCCACTCCTCTAGATGTAGATTGGGACCACAGTTACAGAAAGGGAAGAATCCTCCATGCTGTACCTCAAACAGCCCATCAGAGCTGCTGTTTCCCCTCCTGGATGCATATTTTCTCCAGCAGAGAAAATAATAATTATCAAGAATTGACCGAAATGAGGAAAATAGCACTGAAGAAAGGGGTTCAATGCTGTAGCCCTGGATCTAAATCAACATCCCTCCTCACAGTCCCAAGTTAAAGCATTCTCCCATCTGAAACATGGAATAATACTGCCCTACCTTATTGGGTTGTTGTGAGGTTTTCAACCATGGCTCCTCCTTGATTGGCTGTCAGGAAGGGACCACAGTAATAGGGATAAATTTTGGGAATGGGAAAGGAAAGACATATTTAAGCTTGTTTTTTTTTTTAAAGGTGTAAGCCACTTTCTATTTAACCCTCAGTTTCCATCCTGCACTTTCTCTAAGGAACTCAGGGCAGAGTACATGGCTCTCTCACCCCCCCCCCATGTCATCCCCACAATAGCCCTGTGAGACTGACAGAAAATGGTTCAGGACTGGATTTGAACCTAGGTCTCAGTCTAACACACTAGCTATTACACTACACTGGCTCTGTGGACTTTCTCATCAAGATGGAATTGTATTATTTGCTACAGCTTATGAGTTCATGCAATGAAAAACTGATTTGACAGTCAAAGAAAAATATAAAATTAATACAATGTATGTACATAGAACACTTGGTGGTCTGAGTGCTATATAAATGCTAAATGATATTGTGTGTGTGTGAAATGCTGTCTCTGGCTCATGGCAACCCTATGAATCAATGTTCTACACAATGTCCTATCATTAACAGCCTTGCTCAGGTCTTGCAAACTGAGGGCTGTGGCTTCCTTTATAGAGTCAATCCATCTCATGTTGGGCCTTCCTCTTTTCCTGCTGCCTTCAACTTTTCCTAAGTAATATCAGCACCCTTACAATTGTAATGTGTGTGAAACAAACACCTTTTCAACCATGCAACCCAGGAGCTGCATAAGGAGTCAAGGTTGGTTGCAGACCTCTCCCCACATATTTTGCATGAATGATAAAACCAGAGGAACACTTCCTTAAAAATCAAAACATCTCCAATACTTTGCCAAAAATACAAAAAATGAACATTTTAAAAAACAGTGATCATTTCATACAGTTCATAAATCAGGTTTCTTATCTCAAACTTTCCCTTAATAAAGTAAGGCTGGAAATATTAACAAGTAGGAGGGGCAGGCAGCAAAACTTCCAATTGTAGGAAACAACAGCTAACTCAATCTCTACACAGATTTCCCACAGCAAAAAGAAAGGTCTTTGCTATTCCAGCAATAGATGCGGTACTCTCTTGGAACACTAAACCCAAGGCTATTCCTCTTAAAGCTAAAAGAAAGGAATGAATAAGAAAGGCAGTCTATTAACCAGACTGAGCCGGAGCAGGACTATTTAAATTATAAATATAAATCAGATCTGTAACAATCTTTCTAGAAAGAGGCCAGGCACGTCACAAAGTTATCTTTGGGAAAAAAATCTATTAGCAGTAATGGAATGATAATCCTCTTAGATTCATTGATGCTGACAGATTAAATTCTTCCCATTCATTTTTTATTTGGATAGCACATTTGACACAAGATAAGACCTACATACTCTATTACAGTCTATGCTACACACCAAGATGCTGGTTATTAGGGCGATGAACAACAGAAGCATTGCTGAATTTGACAATATTAAAGGCTGCCCCCCAATGGTCATTGGTGAAAGCGAACTTGCAGGGGGAAACAATCAACATTAGAATTAGATTCCAACATAAGCTACAAAGGCAAGGTTATACCGCTCTACGCCACGTTCATCCATGAGCACAACTAACGTGGAATTTGCTGCAAGCAACACACCAACGGGGGACAGGGGATACAGTTCAGTGATCGAGCATCTGTTTGGCATGCATCGTGTCCCTGGATCAACCCCAGCATCTTCAGTGAAAAGAATCAGGCAGCAGGTGACACAAAAGACCTCTAAGACCCTGGAGAGCTGTTCGAATCATTACTGACCTTGTTAGACCAGCTCAGTATAAGGCTGATTTATGTGTTCAGCATGTCATGAGTTGACTGATCACTGAGAACATTCATGCCTCTCCCTTTTACCTTCAACTCATGACCATTCTCAACAGGCTAACCTATTGTAATTTATTGTTAGACACCTTTCTCCCTTGCAGAACTCAAGGCAGCTTGCACTATGAACAAAACACTATGAAAAGAAGGAGCAACCAGAATAAAAACAATTATAAAAATCCAATGAAAAATCAACTATTTAAAAATGCCAATTAGGACTGCCAATAAAAAATGCTATCAGTCAAATGCAGTTTTAAAGAAAACTGTCTTCAACTGCTTCCTGAAGATTGACAAGGAGGGGTCCAGGTGTATCTCCCTGAGGAGGCTGGTCCATAATTGTGGAGCTGCCGCTGAAAAGCCCCTCTCTCATGTGCCCACCACACAAGCCTGGGCAGGAGCATTTGAGAGGAGATGGTCCTTCAGATGCCCCAGTACCAAGCCATGCAGGGCTTTAAAGATCAAAACCAACACCTTGAATTGGGCCCAGGAATGGCTCAGTAGCCAGTGTAACTGTTTCAGAATCAGGAACATATTTAGAATCAAGAACATACGCTCCCAATAGCTGACCAGCAGTCTAGCCATAGCATTCTGCACTAGCTGCAGCTTCCAAAGACTCTTCAAGGGTAGCCCCAAGTAGAGGGCATTGCAATAGTCCAGTCTAGATGGAATTAAGGTATGGTTCACTGTGGCTAGATTTGTCTGAATCAGGAACAGACAATTGACTCACACACCAGCCAAAGCTGGGCAAATGCATTCTGAGCCACAGCAGGCACCTGTTTTTTCAAGGTGACTGCTGGGTCAAGCAGCTTCCCAAGCTGCAAACCTGGCTTTTCAAGGAGAATGTATATCTCTATCTAAGAAAGGGGAGATCTGAAGTCCCCAGTCTGCCTTTCTACTAACCTAGACAACCTCTGTCTTGTCGGGATTAAGTTTCAGCTTGTTCACCCTCGTCCAGCCCATTGCTGATGCTATGCACTGGTTCACAACACTAACAGCATCCTCAGAATTAAGTGGAAAAGAAAGACAGAGCTGGGTGGGCATCCCCATATTGGTGACTTCGCAGCCCTTACCTCCTGACAACCTCTCTCAGTGGCTTCAATATAGATATTGGATAGCATGGGGGATAAGATGGAGCCCTGTCATGTTGCTCTGACTGGACTACAGAACGAAAATGAGACAGTAGGCTGTGGTTAGGTAAGCTCTCCTAATGAGGGTGGACTCTCCTAATGTGGGAGGGGCTGTGGGTCAGTGGTAGGGCAGCTGCTTGGCATGCAGAAGGTCCCACGTTCAATCCCCAGCATCTCCAGTTAAAGGGACTAGGCAGGTAGGTGATGTGAAAGAACCCTGCCTGAGACCCTGGACAGCTGCTGCTGGTCTGAGTAGACAATATTGACTTTGATGGACCAAGGGTCTGATTCACTATAAGGCAGCTTCATGCGTTCATGTGATTGCAGACATGCACAAAAATGGCTGCGAACGCTAGCCATGCCCTATCAGGTGACATGCACGCCACATTCACAGCATCAGGTGAAGGGGGGCAAAGACCTACAATTATGTGCAAAAGAGGTTATGTGAACCAGACTTTTTTATTTTCTATTCTACTGGGCATTTCTGCCCTAAGAATGGAAAAGAGGAGGTGAACAGACCTAGGACAAAGAGCATGATGTGAGAGTGTGTTATCCCAGGGCAAGGAAAATAACAGCGACAAGAAAACACCAGGGAGCAGAAAGAAGGGATTGTTTTTCGCTTGCCCTCCTCTGTTTCTTTAAGCCACCCAAAGCCAACACCTAAATCCTTTTGAGGACAGAGATAGATACCCAAAAAAATTGCTGTAAGCCAGCTTGATCACAATAGAGTGTGCAATTAATTGTGGCATTGCAACTTGTTCATGCTCTCTCACACACACCTTTGTCTCTCCCTTCCCTTCGCCCCCATGGTTATTTTAGTTTGTAAGTTCCTTGGAGGCAGGGACTCTACCACAGCATGTAAAAGAACGGAAGGGTAGATGGCCCCTGGCAGTCTGCCCTACAGATGGTCCATGCATTTTATATGGGTTATTACATAAAACACCAGATTCCCCAGCTGTCTTCCCACCATCAATAGTCCAAAGCTCTAGATCTATCTAGTCCAATTTTTTATTAGAGTTTAACAAAACAATATATAAATGAGAACAATCCACTAAGATAACAAGCATATTAAAATAAAGGGGAGAGGGATGTGCATAAACGAGTATGGTTGGTTGTACACTGCCATGATGTAAAGATGTTCCTATGATCCAGAGGTGGTGGACAGAGATTTGCACATGTTATAAATCCTCCAATTTTTATCTGGACTTGCTCTATAGAATGGGGGGGTAACTTCAGGTGAGTCAAGTGCCAACACATTACAACTTCAAGTATCTTATATTTTAGTGTTGCAGGTTTTAGCAGACCTATTTGAAAAGATTCCCCTCCTCCCATGAGTGGGCATCCATTATGAATCTCCTCCCCAGCACATTCTTGGTGCTTCTGCTGGGAGAACAGACATATTCTGCAAAAGGGTGGTTCATCCCAGGACTGTCTGGAACACTTCAGCCTGACCAGACTCCCCTACTGTTTACCTAACATCAACAGCCTAGGGCAATTTACTCCAAAGCTCCAGACCAATCCAGCTCAGCTGGAGTTCTGTTCCCTGCATCCTCTCTGCCTGCTGGAAGCCTCAGGCTCCCCTCTCTAACACCAGAACTGGCCAAAGGTCTCTGATCTACTTCACTGCATCCTGCAGTAAAGACCAGGAGTGCATTAGCAACACTCCTTTGTGTGGTTGAATATATAGATCAAAGCTACAAAGCAAATATATCATACTATTTGTGCATCTTCAATGCTTATAGAAGCAAAAAATAATCATCATCATCATCATCATCCAAGGCTTACTGAGGAGTAACAGTGAAAAAAAGATGCCTTGATATAAATTGAAGTGCAAATGTGAACACCATGATAGTGTTCTACTACAATGAAACCAGCCTTCAGTATAAAATAAAAATGCAATGAACAAATAGGCTTTTTAACCCTAAAAAGAAAATATAGTGTAAGAGTTTGCAATGTTACCCCCTCCCCAGAAAACAGCAAATTGGCAAACAAAACAGCAGGCTGGATCCAACTGGCACTTGGAAGGAGAGAATCCCCTTAGACTACCAAAAAGGCTATGCAGGGGTCATAGGACCTATCTGGACAAGAGCCAGATGAGATGGGGGCTATAATCAGGAGTGGAATAGGCTAAAAACGGAGCAAAAAAAATTCAGTCCTGATTTGTTAGTAAACAATGAGAGTAATAATCACCATTTATTTGTACCCAACAATCACTAGTGTGATTCTATGAAGACTTTTTGAAGTCTGAAATGGAGTCACTCTATAAAGGACTGCACTTATACAGGTTTTCCATTGGGAGAAAGGTGGGAGAGATGGGTGAAGGTGGAAGAATATCGGTTTTATTCTGCTTTATTTCTTTCCTTCAAATATTCTGCTACAAGGGACTGACACTTGCATTATGTGGACAGAGGGGGTAGTAATTTTGGGAGTTGTAATGTGAGTGGACATTTATAAGCCTGCAGACAAACAGAACTTATTAAAATGGTGCTAAAATTATAACTGTAGGAATGAAAGCTCAGAGAAAGAAAGCCGTTAAAATGTTCAAGACTAAAAGGCAGAGAATATAAAGGTGCTTGATTCAGAGTCAAACCATTGGTCCATATATTCTACTCTGGTTACTAGCAATGCTCCAAAGACATTTCCCCCAACACCTGCTACCCAGGGACAGCCAGTGTGGTGTAGTGGTTAGGAGCGGTGGTCTCTGATCTGGAGAACTGGGTTTGATTCCCACTCCTCCATATGAGTGGTGGACTCTAATTTGGTGAACCGAGTTGGTTTCCGCACTCCCACACATGAAGCCAGTTGGGTGACCTCTGCCTAGTCACAGTTCTCTTAGCGCTCTCTCAGCCTCACCTACCTCACAAGGTATCTTTTGTGGGGATAGGAAGGGAAGATAGTAAGCAGGTTTGATTATCCTTTAAAAGGTAGAGAAAATTGGCATATAAAAACCAACTCCTCTTCTTCTATCCAGAATCCTTTTAATAAGAGATGACAGACTGAATATGAGATCTTCTACATATAAGAAGGGTTTTGGATTTACAGTATTTATTTTTGTTAATATTTCTAACGGCCTTTGGCCATATGCAATAAAACTAAACCTGAACATATAAAACTGCAAACAGTGACTGAGCAGTGACCCATCTTCTATAACACCCCTATTAAAAACTTCTGACAGGAAAATGGCATCTTGATATAGCATCTCTCAACACTAAAAATGTTTCCACGATTGCCACTGTAATAGATGCAAGGATTTGTAGTTTTGCACGAGTGGTGAGATTCTCACCATTAACCCCTCATTCACCTGTGACTAGCACAATTTATGAATCTGTCCAGTACTCCTGATGTAAACATTCTGGGACTTTTGAAGCCATGGGAAAATTATTACTTACAAAACCTAAAACTACTAAAATTTTACTGCTCTAACAACATAGAATGCATCATTTATAACTTATTTAGTATATAAAATCGTACCATTTGGCATATTTATAAAATCTAAAAATATTAATGTTATAATTTTCTGCAATCAAAACTGTAAATATTCCCAATACCATGCACAACTGCAAATTTCTGTACCCTCTGCTACTTTAGCACATGCATCCTAACTTTCCTTACTCTCAGATAAGAAATCATATTTGAAAATAAATCTCATACAGTCACAACAAGACTAACAGCATATTTGGATACTGAGTTAAACTTAATAACATTGAAAAAACGGAATGCTTCAATCATGTATTATCACATATAGCATACTGTTCGTGGGCAGAATTAGTAGTATTTAAATAAACATATCCTTGAATGTTGTATGTGTCTACAGTATACGGATTCTTACATAGTTCCTTGGTCTTGCCAAGATGAGACTGTCCTTTAATTTGATTACTTCTGTAAAGCAATAAATACAGTTTGATACATCACTGACAGATTTATGGCAAGCAGATGGCCACCTAATTCAGAATTGAATTACATTCCAGCAAGTGGTTAATATTGCTTGCTTTGCTGTACAATATCCCATTCCCAGCACATTGGTGGTCAATATGTGCCTGCTCTGACAGTGCAGTTTGTCTGAGTGTATTCAGAATTCTAGGGAGTCTTCACTTGATTCAGCATCTCCAGTGTATAATCAGAGATCCAGGTATTCACACACACACACCCCAATACAAAAGCCAGAAATGCAGTGTTGTCTTTTCTGTGACATTTTTATCTTCAAGGAGCTAAAGGCGGGTTACATATTCCTCCACCCTCCTCCATTATCCTCCAAAACAATCCTGGGGGGAGGGTTGCCAACTGCCTGGAGAGAAAGTCTTGTGCCTGAAACAACTTCTTTGTCTCATCCCTGTATCTTGTCAATCCCTCCAACTTCATTCCTAACAAGTAGTCAAAGCTTAACGTTTACAATGGAAGCGGATTGATGCTTACTGATCCTGATTCCCCCAAAGGTGGGAATCCCCTTTTTGTAAGCTGGATGCAATTGCTCCTTTGTCACCCAAACGCATTCTGCACGTGACTCAGAAGCCACATTTACTGTGGGAAACTTCACCAGCTTGCAAATGTCCTGGCTCCTTCAGGAAACTGTCACCATTTGGAAGCTGCTTCCTGAAGGAATTGTACTACAAATCGAACAGCCTCGCTGGACCAGATCAAAGAGCCATCGAGTCCAGCATTCTGTTTCCCCACAATAGTTACTTATCTGCTACCCATAATCCCATAAGCAAGGCACAGAAACCCTCCCCCTGCTCTTGCCTTCCATTATCTTCTCCCACATGACTGTGGAGACAGTTCCATACCAGACTGAAGGCTGCAATAACAAACAACGCAGGTGATGAGGTGCCCCAGTGACCGCCATAGTTTAATTCTGTTGAAACAAATGCATGGGCAAACATGTTCATGGTGACATGCTCAGTGGTTTGGTTCTGTCAGAACTGTTGTGTCTGCCATTTTTCGGTGTTTTGCCCTGACCTGGATAGCCCAGGCTAGCCCGATCTCAGAAGCCAAGCAGGGTCAGCCCTGGCTAGTATTTGGATGGGAAACCACCAAGGAATGCCAGTGTTGTGATGCGGAGCAGGCAAAGTGGCAAACCACCTCTGAGCATCTCTTGCATTGAAAACCCCACAGGGTCACCATAAGACAGCTGTGACTTGATGGGGAAAAAACAAAGTACATGCGACATTGTTTTACCATTTTTACAAGTATTATTCAAATAAAAATAATTCTAACATAAAACTATGAATCTGGTGGAACATTTAAACCACCCTTGATTTTCCCCCCCCCCAATAAGATAGTTCCATTGAAATGTGTGCTGCTACTGGAATATAAAAATTAACAGCGTACTTTTTAAATTTTTGCTTACTACATGTAAGTCAAAATAAGCACACTCAATTCAGAACCTGCCCAGGATGCAGTTTGTGTGTGCTTTTGTATTTTTGCTGGATTGTTGTTTATTAAAAACAGACATTTTGTAAGCTGCTTTGGGTCCCTATTGCAGAGAAAAGAGGATAATATGATACCTAAATAATCAAAGCAGATCACACTCTAAGACACTGGATAATTTTCCAGCAAGAATTACATCATTTGACAACAAAGACCAGATTTATATATTTTTATTTACTAAAATCTATTATTACTACACAGGATGATGATGAGGCAAAAGGACTTATCTGTGAACTGTCGCATTTGTGTGATGTCTTTGAACTATCATTTAAACTGGACAGCTACCTGTGCAAAGCAGCCTAGTGTACTTAGTTAGCACACCAAGCCAGGCAAATGTTGTGCTGGCAGGCTCACTTATAAGCACCCCGGCTTGCTTCACATGGGTAGTCAGTAGTGTCCTATTTAAAATCAGACCTAACAATCTGAGGGTGGTCTGAGCTGCTGTCAAATGTTCTGATCTCTACTGTTACGTACTCCTAATTCTAAATTAACCACTAATGTTGACTAGCAGCCAAGAACAAAGGCACCCTATATTTTATCCAGTTCAGTAGGAGTTTGTGATCTGTTTTATGGATTGCCAACAAAAAAAACATGCTGCAGGACATGCGAGGTGATAAGCACTAGAGAATCGGTGGATTTGTGTTGTATCACAAGCGGTCTTGTCAAGCACAATTCCAGAGACTTTAATCTCTTGTTATGATAATACCCTGAAAGAAATTGATAACACTGCAAGTTCCAGCAGCAGATTTTTAAAAGATAAAATTAAAGGGTAAAAACAATAAGAATTATTCTTAAACTCCCTCCCCCCAGCTTCAGAACTTGTTGTTTCTGTGGAAAAATAAAATGCTTTGATACTACTTCTTTCTTTGTCATGACCCAGCTTATTTCTCTTGTGATTTCACATGACAAGATAGATTGCATAACCCTGATGAAAGACTCAAACATTATTAGTTTTTACTCGTTGCGTTTAAATAGAGAGGGGGAGTGGGGAACCTAGTCTTTATTAAAGGTCTCTTTTGAAACCATTGGTTTTGATCTGGAATAGCCATCGCTCTCAAGTTTGCACCAGAAAAACCTACAGTCAAGGTTTCCTGGCAGACATGTAGGGTTTCAACCCCAGACAAGTCGGTATGACATTGGTTCCTTCAAGGTAGAAAACAGGGAAACTTTCAAATGCAAAATGTGAATTTGGATTCCACATGTTGCAATAAGTAATCTGCCATAAAGATGTGCCCTACCTTCCTCCCCTGCTAGAGCTGCAAGAATATTACCATGATATGCTCTGTTATTAAGAACAATACAAGGAGATGTCTTAGTGAGTCAGACCAGTGGTCCACCTAACTCAGAATTATCTCTTTTTGACAATCAATGGTGTGGCATGGACGTGTTATTTCTTGGTTCTCCTACCTACTAACTCTTAACAGGAAATGAAAGGGATTCAGCCTGGGATCTTTTGCATCCAAGCTTGTGAGTACTCAAGAGGTTGCTCCACCCATCCAGCACCTAGAAGGTCCAAAGTTCAACTAAAATCCCATTTCACACAGCATCCAACCAAATGGCCCTGGAAGACTTACAAGCAAGTGATGGAGACCAAAGCCTCCCTCATTGGTCCCACTCACATTGATATCCAGAGAGCTGTTGCCTCTGAACCCTGAAGTTCAATTATGTTGCTGTCGTTAACCATCATTGATTGGCCTTTCAGCCATAAATTTCTCTTACCCCCTTTAAAAGCATGGCTTTCACTAAATCCTATGGCAATGAATTTTACAAGTTAATTGTTCTGCAAATGAAGAAATACCACAGTTAGAGAAAGCAGGGATCCACAACACTTCCATGGTTCTTTTCACCCTTCCAAACTCTTCAGTACAAACAGATGACAAAACTAGTCATCCTTGGACAGCACCCCTGCATCAACTTCTGCAGGATGGACTCTACAGGATGGACTCTGCAAGTGATTTTAGTCTCCATCCACAAGGACCAAGCTGAAGGACCCTTCCGCTCTTCTCAGGTAGATGGAAACATGGCCTCATTAACTTTGTCTGAGATGACACCCTATTGGCCACTAACAGTATCCTCATGCTTTGCATTCCTGGCAAACCAGGTTCTGTGACTTGCAAACCATTTTGTATTGCAGGGTGTTTTAGTGGTATCATACACTATTCTGTCAGCTGGACATCCAGCACTCATGAGAACCTTTGAAATGGCTTTCTCTCCTCCTGAAGCAATAGTCAGCAAATTTATATTTCACACAGCAACAAAGCAAACACCCCAGTGGGAACTCACTATGCTTGAAACAGTCATTTTAGCTGCCAAGTTAAGGCAGCCAAAAGAAAGCAACAACACACTGGAGCACAATTCCCCTATTCCCACCGGTTCTCAATGGAAATTAGCCCCCTCATTTGGGAAAAAATAACAATCCAGCCCAGCTCTGTCCTTAAGATTACTCTAGCTGTGGCCTCTCAAGAAACAGGTTCGTCTCTTCACCATAAAATTAGTGCACTACTCAAATTATGTTCACATTGCCTTTTACATAGTGCCAACCAAATAACTTTTGCATATAACACAAAGACAGATCTGACCACTAGGTGTCCTCTGATGGACAGTAACACAAGTCTGGAGTGTCTTGATGCAGTGTGGAAAATCCATGTGATAGGACACACCACTCACAACTCCTCCATGGGAAGAAGCTGTCAGGTAGAAGCAATTTTCAGTGGCCTCAACACTAAGGACGTTCCTCTGTTTCACTCTCCACACAGATGCCTTCTGGATTCTTCTGCCCAAGCATCTAGATCACTGCACAACTTTTAAAATGTTTTCTGGACAGATAAGGTTTTCTTTTAAAGGTCTTATTAAGTTTTTGACCCTTTCCTATATCTGTAACACAAAATCATTTCTGGACTGCAGCTTGCATCTAGACCAACCTCACATGTTAGACAGCATCAAACAGGATAATCCCACTGAATCCTACAGACAGATTATTTCCAGGATAACATCCCTTACTCAGACACAAGAACAGAGTTCATCAAAGGTGACAGCTCACCCCAGAAAAGCAATGTGAAGCACAGTGCAATGGTATATACAAAGGCTGAACAAGAGTGTAAACATGAGTAAATGGCATTATCAGGAGACCAAAGAACAAACATAAACAGAATTCAAGTACCCTCTATTCTTCAACCATTTCCAAATCTATTTCAATCAAACAATATATCAGTGTGGAACTTGTCAGTTCTTCTGTGGCATCCACATGCATCACCCTTTTTATCCTCACAAAACATGAAATGAAGGCCCTCCAATCAACACCTTGTGGCCACATCAAAATCTGGCCCACATCCACAGCAATGAAAGCATACTAACAACAATCCAACAGGAAAGTAAGCGTTATGCCTTTGGACTTGAAGGGCACTCAAAATACATTAATCCAGGTCCATAGTTACGCAGCCTGAGGGTCAAATCAGATTATACTCCTGATATTAGCCCAATGGTCAGTGTTCCTCTCCAGAGGAGGCCATTAACCATGGTGAAGTAGTGGGAAGATGAGTTTTTAACACCTCCATTCAAATCCCCATTCGGCAGCTCACAAGGTAATTTTGGGCCAGTCACTTTCCTCTCAGCCTAACCTACCTTGCAGGGTTGCTGAGAAAGCAAAACAGAGGAGGGGACAGCCATGTAAATTGCCTTGAGCTCCTTGGAGGAAGCAAGAGATACAAATGTGACAGACTCTCCCTTCCTGCCATTTCTACCCACCCACCTCCAAATGAGGCTTCTCTCCCATCCAAGCCATTATTTTGTTTGTGAAGATAAACATAGATATGGAACCCACCAAGGAGACAGAAGTAAAAGGGTCGGGCATGAGAAAACAGGAACCATTTGCAAGGAGTCTTAAAATGTAACTTCTTTTTAAGAAGCCAACATGTAATGTACATTAACAAAAACAGTCTCTTTGTAGGTGACCACAATATGAGGAAAGTTCTGATGATACCATACAGTAGACACTTGAAACCCTTTACAAGTAGAAATGGAAAATGAAATAAGGTCCTGTTTGCTATAAATGAATCCAGCCATCTGCTTCCCTAAAAGCAGAGATGGCATGCTAAGCAACAGAAACAGCAGCCTCTGGTGTTAAGATCCCACTCTGAAGCTCAAAACTCCACATTTCTCCGGCAAGCAAGACTAAAAATACAGAAAAAGGCAGCCTCATGTTTCCTCAAGGGAACCCTTGATCCACAAGTAATTTTCCATCTTAGTGTACGATAGCATACTGTTTGTGCTTGCGTGCTGCAAGTTTTGCTATGAAAGTTATTATATTAGCAGCTACTTTCTGTCTCTCGGAAGTCAATCTTGAAAAGAGGGATCACGGAATATTGCTGTTCTTATAGCACAGCTAGCATGCAGCTTAGGCTTCTGTCCCTGTTGGGACCCAGAAAAAGGATTCTCCACCAGGGGAGGGAAATAGATGTGATCAGCACAATGGCAAGGCACAGCTGCTTGAACCTCTCTTTTTAACTAATGCTATGATAGCACATTTTGGTACAGTTGGGATGCAGCCCCCCCCCCAATACACAGGGGTTCTTGACTATACTAGTGGTACAGCAGAAAACGATTTTATGAACATATGGAGAAAGTGACTGATAGAACCTGAATGTTTAGAGGCACTGTACCAGTGAATACTAATTGCCAAGAGGCAACAGCAGCGGAGGCTTTGGTCTTTGTGCTTATAGGAATTCCAGGAGCATCTGTTTGGCCACTGTGCTAAATAGGATTCTGGACTAGATGGACTGTTATTTTGATCCATCATCAGGGAGCATGAAGTTTACTGCCTGCTATGAAACCTTGAACCATTACTTAAAACAGAATTTTTATATTTATGCTAGATGCTTTGGAGTTAGATGTGGGCTTAGTATATCAGCTAGGAGTTTGAGAGAGGGAATTTACTCTCCAAAAGGCCCCAAATCCCTTCACAGTGACCCATAGTCCCTTAACATGCTTCTCCTGCACACCACCCTGTGTGCAGTACCGAGGTCTCTGCCCAGACCCTTCTTATAAAACTAATGCTCTTTTATTTGTTAAAATGTACACTGCGTGGCTGTGAATATAACTGATTAATGGCAAAAGTGCAATCTGAATTGTAATGAAATATCTGAGGTAGACTTTTACAAAGAACTGCATCCCACAGGTCAGCAAAGCAAAGAAGCATCTCTGGAGCCATCTTGCTCGAAAAGTTTGCAAGTTCCTCTCACAAAAGAAAACAGCAAGGAGATTAATGACTACATTGGCCTGTGTGTAAGACAAGATCTATGAACCTCTTGCAGCCTTCACCCAGCACCAATATGCAACTTTCTCAGAAGACAAAACACACAAAAGGTACCAATACCACAACTGCTGGATTAGGAATGTATTCCTGTTCAAGAAGCATGGGCAGTACTATAAGGGATGTGGGTCACAGGGCTGCCGCTAAGAATAGAAACCCAGCATCCCTTTATTCCATATAATATTTAGTGAGGAACATGTGTTGGGGCATCATGTCATGTATTCCCCTTACTAAACACTATGGGGAGAGAAGGAAGGGGATGAAGAGTTGATGTTTTCAGTCAGCGCGATGTAGTGGTTAGAATGCTGGACTAGGATATGGGAGACCCAACCTGAAATCCCTACCTAGCCACCAAGCTAAGGTGCTTAAAGGAAAAGGAAAATGTAGTCCACCATTCAAGCATCAGGTCATTACTGACCCATGGGGTGACGTCACATCACAACATTTACTAGGCAGACTGTCATGGTCTTCACCAGTCATCTACACTTTACTCACAGCATTTTACTGGGTTCTCATTTTACTGACCTCGGAAGGATGGAAAGCTGAATCAACCCTGAGCTGGCTACCTGAAACCAGCTTCTGTTGAGATTGAACTCCAGTTGTGAGCAGAGCTTTGACTGCAGTACTACAGCTTCCTACTCTACACCACGGGGCTCCTCTGCATAGAGGAAAGGCAGGTTAAAATGTGGTAGACAGATCCATCCCTGTGACTAGAATTTCTTCTGTTTCTAGCAATGACAGTCATATGAATCCAAGTTTGTAAGCACTTCTTCCTTTCTACCACTTCAAATGTGGCTCATCTCATCTTGAAGCGTTAATTCCCCCTATGGCTTACAACTCATAGCAAAGGAGGTCTATATATGAAAGCAGAGACCATGCCCCTTATGCATGACTGGCGTCCAGTTCTGTGGGTCACTTTTTTTCTTAAGCCACAAATAATATAAAACAGGAGTCATATAAGACCTTAAATAGTAACAAGTTTTAATTCTAGCATAAGCTTTCATGGATCTATACCTGCAACTGGGCTCTAGTCCGTGAAAGCTTGCACTAGAATAAAATTTGGTCTTTAAGGTGCTACAGGACTCCTCCAATTTTCTGCTGAAACAGAGTGTCACAGCTACCCCTCTGAAATAACAGCATGCCCAACAAGAGACAAGAAATGAAAACAAGTCAGAATGTCAAACATACGGTAATGTCATACTAATTCTAGCAACAGATTCTGGCCTCTAGATCTTCATCATGGGCAAACACTTATTACTTTTTTTTTTCAGAGTACCAGTTATTCTCACATTCATTCTTACTGCAATTCTGTAAGCTAGGAGGTTTTCTGCATGTTATAGAGAAACTGAACCACAAGAGGAAAAAGTGATTAAAAGTATACATCCCTGCAACTTTGAGGTGGTGCACAGATCTGGAATTCTATCCAAGCAGCAAGCTCAAGTGATTTCCCCCCACCCAGTGACTCCAGCAACATACTCTGGGTTAGACTAATATATTAAGGCTAAGAAGGTGGAAACCATATATTCATAGCCAGTTCTATCTAACATACTACATTGTGAACTTGGGCACATGATAATGTTAATATTGATTCATCATCACCATCCTCATCCTGGCCCAACTGTTTGGTTATCCACAGGATTATGGGATGGGCCTAGAAAACATTTCAGCTCAGTCCAAATTTTGTCCGTAACCTAGGAATAAAAATGAGACCTACCTCACAGGATTACTATATGAATGAGCCCCATGGAAGTTACAAAGTACTTTTCAAAAGGTGCAATATAAATCTGCCGTTGGTATTGTTAAATCTAAGTTTACAGAGTAAATGGAATGCAAACTGCAACACCTGACCACCATGGAGGACCCTCATGAATGAGTTTGTTGAGTGTACCTTATTACGATAATTTAGAAGCAACACAGAGGGGGACTAAAGCCGGACTGGCAATTCAAATGCAAGGCCAGAAAGCTATCTTTCAGCTATTACTTATACCCATGGTTGTCACCAAACCACAGAAATCTTAGTTGATTAAGATGAATATTAATTGATTAAATTACCATACGTTTGCATGTGAATGCAAATTGTTCTCGGGAAAATAAACTGGTTTTTTTTTTTTTTTAGAATATGAACAAGCCATTATGAGGTCTTTTTTTCATCTACTTTCTTTCAGGTAGAAAAGCTGTGATAAAACCAAGTAGGGAAAGAGCATTGCGTTTCTGCAAGCATTACAGTAAATAAAAAAGAAAAATAAACCACAAAAAGAAAAAATAAACTGGAGTAAAAAAAGGAAAGAGATGTCCTCAAGTGGATAATCCCCTCTTGCTGTTTGAGAATAAAACATAAATATACTTATCAATACAGAAAATATAAATCAGAACACACCAATGATAACTACAAACCTAAGACTGCACACGTAAGCATCAACCAAAGCAGTGACATCTCAGCACTGAAGAATATTCATTGACTACTACACGGCCTACAAGAGACATGGGAACATTCATCTATTTCAGGAAAAGCAAACCAAAGTTTTAAGAAATCAACCAGACTAGCTTAGCCTTTGACCTGCTGTAAACTGACAGGCAAGCTTCCCTGTCCTCCAAATATGCCCACCGATCCTTTCGAGTGAAAGCTTGTGGTTCTGTCTAGGTGGGACACCATTAATACACATAAACATTTATCTCAACAACATTAACTCATCGCTGCAGCATAACTTCGACTCCTCGTGCACCTTAAAAACAGAAAAGGAACACAGGGCTCTAACATTTAGCTGCTGTTCTGCATCCAAGATTTCAAATTAACTAATCCACTTGCCTTTGCAAAGTACGCGCGAGTTGGGTGGGCACCCGCCACTAATACCCTTTTCAGATAATGCCATACTTGAAACACCTTCCATCTCTGATGCTGTCTTACAAGGCACGTGGCGGTAGGAGAGAGCTCCTGGTAGGAGCCTAGCAGGGTGAGCCATTGCATTGAACAAATAAAACCTAAGCATATTGTGTTCCAGTTAACCAGCGGCACCTGAAAATAAACTTGTCAAACAAACAACTAAACCGTGTATCTCTCCCCCACCCCAAGCTTTAGAATAGAATTCACTCTAAACCCTCATCTAATTTTAAGTTCAGGGGAAAGAATATTTTTCATATCGCAGAAGAATCTGGCATTTCACGTGTAGCATTTCAAAGTTACAGTCTCCTGTACATAAAGAAATCAATGAAATCAGTGCATTCCTAGGTTCTGTTCTTCAGTTTACTTTAAACTGCCTATATACAGTTGGGGGGGGGGAGGGTTGGAAGAGAATTCATCTACACATGCAACTTTAACAGGATTAAGGTGCACCCAGCCGATGTTCTCAAATCATTTCATTTGCCACCAACCCTCTCAACCCCCCCCCCCAGAACTCCCCCCCTTGCTGTCTGGAATGCCATTTCGCTTCAAGGTGGCTTTAAGGCAACTTCATAAACTGTAATCTTATAGCTCAATGGGTCAGTAGCTGGGGTTAAGTGCTCAGCTACAGCTATAGCAGCACACTATGTGGCATCAAGAAAAAAAAACAAGAAAGGAAACTGCAATGGGACTAAAAATACTCTCCCATCTCTCACAGTAATGTCTAAAAACAAGTCCACAGCAGTCAGGTACCTAAAGCATCCGGCTCGGCGGTAAACTGCAATTAAAAAGCTTTTGAAAGCTGGCAGAGTGGAGGAACAGCAGCGTAAGCTATGCATCGGGCGGGCGATGGATTCCAGACGCCAGCGACGGCCCAGCCCGATATATTCACACTCAGATATTCTTCCTGAGCGGCACAGGGTCAAACTCCTTAACCTCCCACCCTTCTGGTGCGCATTTTGTTTTGCAATATATTTTGAAAGGAACAGTTGCTTCCCGTAAACCCTATCTAAAACAGCCCGAGGGGGAGGGGGAAGAGGGTCTTCAAAAGAGGATGTTTTATGCTCTTTAGTCACACAAGTTCATTTCTCATGTAGCTAAGCTGCACTCCAAGCCCACCCACCCCCAGGGCAATAGCTCCACCAGCATTAGACAAAATGCATATGGCTTCTGCAAGCCCCTCTTTGCCCAAGCCAGACAAACCAGCAGATTTTAATTTTACTAGAGACAGTGGGGGAGAGCCTGGGCAAGGAGAACCACAGAGGCTGGAGCCAGACCAATATTTAGCTACCTGCCGAAGTCTCGTAGGGGGTGCCCCAAATCTACCAAAGACCAGGGTAAGCTGACAGGCGAGAGGCTTCGTCTCAGCGATCCACAAATGCTGACCGGTTCAGGTTTACATTCACGACACACAGGCTAAGAGGAGGCGAGCACTTTTTATTAGGAGGCAGATGGCTCCGAGAGTACCAAATTCTACCCAAACGCACACAAACCCCAGGAAAAGAAAGCAACAGTGATCGATGGAGCCATCGATGAGCCAATATCTCGTTAACGATCGAAAACGGAGGTGGCTCACAGCATCCAACTACCCTCCGCACTGTGGCAGATGCACAGCGCGTACACCCCAGCGTCTGGGTTCAACTCTCTCCCCGAGCAGGAACGCTTTGGGTAGGCGCAGAGAAGAAGAAGGAGAAGCGAGAGAAGTGACTCCTAGCACATGGATCGACAGGGGCAAACGTGGCATGCCGTCAAGGGACGAAGGTGCAGCTGCCTGAAGGGGATCGAGTCCAAGGGAAGCGAAGTTGGGAGCGCGCAGCGCCCGCGGAAGATGCTCAAGCCCCCGAGCACACTGAACCCTGCACATTGAACACCGTGCCGCGCATCAGCTCTTCCCTCTCGAAGGGGAAAAAAACACACACACACACTCCACCGATGCCACGTTTCTCTCCATGCCCCGCCGCAGGAGCAGCCTCCCAGAGACGTCCGCTTGAAGGGATGGGCCCCCACGAGCAGCCAAGCCACGCCGCGGACCGAGCGCGACCCGCAGCCGCGTGGCCTTTCCCTCCAGGGGAACGAACCCGGCCCCCCGAAGGGAAAGCCGTTCTCCCGCTCGGCTGGGGCGCAACCAGTGGATCCCGCGCGCGCCGGCTCGGCAAACTTGCCAGCCCCCCACCACCACCCCCGGGAAGGGAAGTCGCCCGCCCGGCCGGCCCCGATCCCGATCCCCGCGCGCTCACCTCGCAGGGCTCCGGCCCTCCCGAGCGCGCCGGCCAGCAGCCACAGCCCGAGCCAGGGGGGGCTCCTCCTCCTCCGGCCTCCCGCGTCCATGGTACGCCGCCCGGCAGCCGCCCGGGGGAAGCGGCCGCGCCGGCCAACTCCGCGCGCCGCCTCGCAGCCAAGCCCGGCGCCAGACTAGAGCCGGCAGCCGCGCGCCTGCATCCCGATGAGACCCCCTCCTCCCCGGCAGCCAATTAGGCGAGGGCGGGGCGGGGCCAGCGGCCGAAGGGGACGAATGGGGAGGGGCCGGCCGGCCCGGAATGGGAGCGCGGAGCGGCGGCGAGTTGGCGCGGTGGGGAAGCGCGGCTGTTGCGCGATGAGCGCGGGCGAGCCGCTGTCCGGCGCTTCGCGGCTTCGCGGCCGCCTTCGGGCGGGAGCTGCCCGCCTGCGATGGCTGGAGGCGGCCGCTGCTGAGCCCCAGGGTCTGCTGCTGGCCAACGGGGGTTGAACGCATGAAGCTGCCTTATACTGAACCAAGACCCTTGGGCCATCAAAGTCGGTATTGCCTACGCAGACCGGCAGCGGCTCTCCAGGGTCTCGGGCAGAGGTCTTTCGCAGCACCGACTTGCCTAGTCCCTTTAGCTCAGTGGTTCCCAACCTTTTTTTTTTTTTTTGACCAGGGACCACTAGGACTTTTTTGTTCGCTGCAGGGACCCCAAGGGCAAAATAAAAATTCTGAGCATTTGAAAATAAACTTGAATCATAACTGTTAGTTCAACATTAAACTTAGAATAATATTTGAATATATATATTTTTATAATAGAGAACTTTTAATTGAAAATATTAATTTATTAGGGGTTTATAACTTTGTTTTGTGGACCTTAATTTAGTTCTCGCGGACCCCTGGGGGTCCATGGACCCCTGGTTGGGAACCAGTGCTTTAGCTGGAGATGCCGAGGATTGAACCTGGGACCTTTTGCTTGCCAAGCAGATGCTCTACCACTGAGCCACAGCCCCTTCCCACCGGAGCCCGGCTGGGGTCTGGGCCCTGGAGCGCTCAGCTTGCACCAACTTTCCCCTTCTTTTTCTCTCTCTTCTCCCTTTTCCTGTTTCTGTTTGTTGTTCTTTTTCTGGCTGCTCTCCTCTCTTTCTTCGTTCTCTTTTCTGGAGTAAAGGGCTGTATTTTGAGCTCTGCAGAGATAGGTGGGCATACTTTGGTGTACACTTTGTTTAGATATTTATATGCTGCTTTTCTCCCCAGTGAGAAGCAAAGCAGCCTACAACACTGCATGGTCCACAAACACATGCATACTTGAATCTGCCTTATACTGAATCAGGCCATTGGGGCATCAAGTTCTATATTTGTCCGCTCAGACTGGCAGCAGATCTCCAGGGTCTGAAGCAGAGGTCTTTTACATCGCTTGCTACCTGGCCCTTTTAAATGGAGATGCCAGGGATTGAACTCAGGGGTTTCTGCATGGCAAGCAGATGTTCTACCACTGAGTTATAGCCACTCCCCAAATGTTCTTCTCCCCACTTCCATTTTATCCTCACAACTACCGGCCTGTAAAGTAAGATAGTCTGATACCGAGTGACTGTTCCCAGGTAACCCGGCAAGTTTCTGTCGTGGAACGAGGATTCAAACCTGGGTGTCCCAGATCTTAGTCTGGCACTCTAACCCCTGCACCACACTGGCTTGATGAACACGTGTGAAGTGTGCAGGTTCCTGGCTAGTGCATGCTATCAAAGACATAAGTGATACACTGGTCTTTTGTTTAACTGCAAAAGAAATTAGTTACAGTATCATATACAGATAATACATTAATGCTGATAATGACCTGTCTCTGCACAGAACATATGCATGTACAGGTATAATGCCTGTGGAAGGAGAATAGGATCAAGCATACTAGGACCTCACCCCACCATTAAGGGGTGCTTATATATGTCCCAGTTTGTATACACAACATATAAACTGTGCCTAGGCTCTATCTCCATCTATCTATTCCATTTTTATCCCATAAAACAAACCCCTTGCCTGTTTTTTTTTAATAACAAGTGTATGCCTTGTAAAGCAAAATGGGATCGCTTTTTTTGTGTTATTATAATTTAAAGTATATATTAGTCCTCTCACATTAAAAAAAATTCTGCAGAGGCTTGCACAGCATTCAAATGAAAAACTTGAACCACAATCAGCAAACAGCTGTCACCGTTTTCTCTTGCCCTTCCTCCAAAAAGCTCAAGGCAGAATACCAGGTGCTCCTTTTTCCACGGACAACTCTACAAAGGAGTGATTGTCCCAGGGTCTCCCAGCAGGCTTTGTGCAATTGGAACCCAAGTCTCTCAAATCTCAGTCAGACACTAACCACTGCACTGCACTAGTTCTCTCCTTAATAAAAAAAAGCTGGAAAAATCAGTGCTTCAAATCACGAGGGCAAATCCTGAGTTTACACAGTTGGTAGTACCCATGAAGACTGTGTGTTCATGTTAGGTGCATAGATGGTGCCAGCATGCTTAGTGTTGCATAGAATGTGGCAAATATGCTCAATCCTGCTTCTCCTCTTGTGTGTTGGTCTGTTCACTCACACACATGTGGACAAGGTATGTGTTAATAGTAATATTGGGTTATCAAGCCCTTTGGAAAGACTCCATAGGTCAGTCTTGGTTTTGTATGAAACAATACTGTAGAGGAAATGGCCTTTTGGGGTTCGCTTAGCTGGAGGTCTTAAAACAAACGCAGAGAGAGACCTTGAATGACAGAAAAGAGTAAGTTTATTTTACCTGTAAAAGGAGAGATCAAACCCTTAGCCATGGGGCTAGGAGATGATGTCTCAAAGAATTCAGGCAGAATCAGCAAAATATATAGTTCTGTTATAATACATAGACTATTTCTATAGGCTGAGAAGAATAACATGATGAAATGAGATCATTATTCCAAGAAGAAGAACATGCTGATATGATATGACCTGGTGCTTGCACAGGGGACCTTTACCTTTACCTTTTATATAGTTTGTAGAAGTGATCTAAAAAAGCTGTGAAATACTGGGCCCTTTTTCTCACATTCAGCACAGGTGCAAAATTCCCATAACTCTGAGCCCAAGATCACCCTGCAAAATATTCAAAGTGTGTTTAAAAACTCGAAAACTTTACGTGATTTGTATCCCCTTCATAGAGAGACAAACAAAAGCAGTAAATTAACTGCTTTTCAGTCAGCCATGCTGCAGTCCTAAGCACCTGACCCACAGTAAATTTCATTGAAAATCAATTGTATTTACTTCTAAGTAAATGTGCTTAAAGATTGGGAGGTTTGTCTTTATGTCTACATATAGCCCATTTGATTCCAATCTTACTGCTTTATCCAATTTATAGTACATTCCCATTTTCCTGGAAGTAAGCACCATTGAAATTGTTTAAGACTTTCTATTCCTTGGTTCCATCATCAACCAAAAGGTAGACTGCAGCCAAGAAATCAGAAGGAGATTGAGACTGGGAAGGGCAGCCATGAAGGAGCTAGAAACGATTCTTAAGGGTAAGGATGTGTTACTGGCAACCAAGATCAAGCTAATTCATGCTATCGAATTCCCTATTACTATGTCTGGGTGTGAAAGCTGGACAATGAAGAAAGCTGATAGGAAAAAAGTAGATTCCTTTGAAATGCGGTGTTGAAGGAGAGTGTTACGGATACCCTGGACCACCAAAAAAAAAAAAAAAAACAAATCAGTGGGTTATAGATCGAATCAAGCCTGAACTGACCCTAGACACTAAAATGACTAAACTGAGGCTGTCGTACTTTGGACACATTATGAGAAGACAAGAGTCACTGGAAAAGACAATCATGCTTGGAAAAGTTGAAGGCAGCAGGAAAAGAGAAAGACCCAACAAGAGATGGATTGACTCTATAAAGGAAGCCACAGCCCTCAATTTGCTAGAGCTGAGCAAGGCTGTTAAGGAAAGGACACTTTGGAGGACATTGATTCATAGGGTTGCCATGAGTTGGAAGCAACCTGACGGCACTTAACACACACACAAGCACCATTGAGTATACCTGAGTAAGATTCCTCATAGACTTGTTGACCAAACACTGGAGTTTTATGATGTCATTGTAATATTCATTTTTCTTACTTACAAAACAAAGCACAGTAGAGACAAATAGGCTCCTTCACCAGACAATGCAATTGCTACATCCACATCGTGCCCCCCACATCTGTGCTCCAAGGATGCGTTCGCCAACTCACAACCCTCTATGCCTCTCCTCCCCAAATTCAAACAGCAAACTTTCTGGCTAACTGGAGGGCATCATCTCCCAAACTCATTCCCAAAAGCTGGATGGATTCCCAGCTATCAGGAGAGAGTCTCCCATCATAAACTTCCATGGATGAGATTTCAACCAGCCAATCTAGACTATTTGCAAGTGATCTCTTTAATAAAGGATGTGCCCAGCATCTGTCTGTAAACAACACTGGTCCACCAAAAGACTGCATCATTTGTCCTTGGAGGTGATCCTTTTGTTCAGTTAACATACTTGCATCCTGCACTCTCAATAAAAAAGCAAAACATATTCTGAAATGTGTAGTTTATCCAATAGGATTCTTCATTCTCATCATTTGAGGGATGGTACCATTTGAGTCTGTTGTTAAAGAACTATTAGGGTTAGAGAGGAAAACCTGAATGATCATTGCACTATTCAATCAGCTGGATCCACAGCTTTTATACTGCTGAGAAAGGGGGAAGGGGGTCCTTTGTCCACCAAAAAGGGTATGCTGAGATCTGCAAGGGCAAAAGCCATGTGGGATGTGGGCAGTAGTAAGTGGGGGGGAATTAGGTGAGATTCAGTGGAAAAGATGACTGTATCCTCCTCATATTATAACTCAGGGTCATCCAGTGATGCTGACTGGTCACATGACAGGAAATTAAGTTGTGGGCTTCAATCCCACATGTGGTGGTGATAGCCACTAGCTCAGATAACACTGAAAAGGATGCACAGAAAATCAGTTCATGAAGGGCAATGATCAGCAGTGATACTTATAGAACTTCCATGCTCATACCTGTGAGTACATGGTGATGGGTTAAAAATGATGGTATATTCATACCTGTTTGAGAGGCAGCCATCCCACTACAGTTGAACCTTGCAAGGCAATGTTTACATTCAGTATCCTGAGAGTTATTCACTGCAGAACCATGGTCATTTTGTTCCTGTGCTTTGCAATCTCCTTAAACATAAAGAAACCAACTATCAGAGGAGTATTCAGGTTATTTACCTAAATCATTTCAAGCCAGGGTAGTATTGTATAGTGGTTAGAAATTCAAACTAGGTCCAGGGAGCCAGCTGCAAATCCCCATATGCCCCATACTCCATTTCAGCGTGGTGTAGTGGTTAAGAGCGGTGATTTGGAGTGGTGGACTCTAATCTGGAGAACCAGGTTCGATTCCCCACTCCTCTACATGAGCGTCGGAGGCTAATCTGGTGAACTGGATTGGTTTCTCCACTCCTACACACGAAGCCAGCTGGGTGACTTTGGGCAAGTCACATTCAGCCCCACCCACCTCATAGGGGTGGGGAGGGGAAGGGAAGGTGGTTGTAAGCCGATATGAGTCTTCCTTAAGTGGTGGAGAAAGCATATAAAAACCAACTCTTCTTCTTCATTCCTAGCCTCACCTAACTCACACAAGAAAATGAAGACAGGAGACCTGTTCAACCCCTACATTTCAGGTATCCAGTCACAAATTGGAGTGTACACTACCTGCTATTCTTCTGACATACAGTCATCATTTCCTTTGAAACAGGCACCACACATATTTTCTCATAGGGTTTGGTGTAGCTTGTGCAAGAACGGTGTGGTGCTCATTACAGATGAAATTACAACCATTCAGATGGGGAGGATCACGGATGGCGCATGCTCTCAGTACTCATGGTTGGATACTCTCAAATGTAATGTCTGAAAAAGTATGCTGCTCTGAGTTCCTTGGAGGGAAGGTGAGGTAAAAATGAAATAAATAATAAGGTGGCAGTAGTTATAATGACAAGGCCACTAGTTGAAGCCTACATAGGGCCAGCCAATGCATTTAGATCAGGGCCCCCTAACCTTTTAAAGCCAGACCAATACTTTCAGTATTTCAAAAGGCAGAACCAAACCAAAAACAACTTCTGTGGGAGGTGGAGCCAAAAACAACTTCTGTGGGAGGTGGAGCCAAATAAAAGACTTCCCTCTTCACTTTGCAAAAGAATCACAGGAGGGGAATAAAAAGAAATGAAGGAAAGTCTTGGGGGAGAGGAAGGGAGAGAGAGAAGCATCAATTAAAAAGGAAAGTCAGAAAGGGAATGAAACCACGAGTGCTGGTGCTCACGAGACCCTGATCGTTCAATGGTTGTGGCTGCTATTGCAGCCATGGAAAAATCTTCCATTTGAATAAAGGCAGCCAATATCAAGCCCTGTCATACAACGGCTATACCCACTTTCTGAAAAGCTTGGTAGTCACTGGGGAAGTATTAGTGGGAACTATGGCACCCACAGGTGCCACACTGGAAAATCCTGATTTAAATAAACTACATGGTGGTTACCGTGCAGTGACCTCTTACATGAAAGAAGGTTTTTATACAAGGCAGAGCTTTTAAACATGCAATTCCCCACTGGTTGAAATGGTACAGTCCCAAGAACTCCGCCTATACCTTCTTGTGTAGATCAGCTATTAATACAAAGAAGCCAGATCCTTATTGAACTCACCCCCATTGCCTTACTTCTCACACAATGTTTCCAAAGTCCCCAGCCAGCTCCGTGAATGCAATTTCCTGGGGTGGGGGGATGAGATCTCTGTTTTCTCCAAGGAAAAGAGGTGACCTCCAATACAAGTGGTTTCTGAAACTTTGAGCAAGTTCCGAGGGCCAGCCCTGCTAAAACTCTGCATTGCTGAGACAGACAAAGACAAAAATTCACCCCAAGCACTTTCTGTAATAGACACATCACCATCACTGGTGCTAGCCAATTGCCTACATAAGGAAGCATCTTTGCTGGGAGATATTACACGTCAGCAAAAAAAGGAAGAGAGATGGCACTTAGAATTCTACTTTCAGAGCCTTGGGGTCCTGACATTGCGGCTCTTTCTCTCTCCAGATCTACATACTCAACTAGATTTGCAGTGAGTCCACCTAATTATGCACTCTTGGATAGGTCTCTGAGTGAATATTTTATTTGAGACATCAAAGTACCAAGTTTCTTGCTGTTCATGTAGTTATGGAAGAGGGAGGGAAAGGAAACAACATTTGGAGGGGAGAAAAAGAGGAAAGGAGGGTGGCTTTAATCAAGGCGTTGGGAAATACCATTCACATGAAATATTTGCAAGGAAGTAATGGGAGAATTTTGTCCTCTGAGGCAAAGCATGGCTTGATCTGGCCTGGAGCTCAGCCTCAGCACTTCTGTTTAATAACAGGCTCCAATACTCCAATAATTTTTTTATTCATTACCTTTTTTTATCCCATCCTTCTTCCAAGGAGCTCAGGGGGGTGTATAGAGTTATCCCCATTTAATCCTCATTACAACGCAATGAGGTAGGATAGGCTCAGAGAGGGTGTCAGGGCCAGAAACATGGGTTCCAGCTAGGCCAAATTCAGGATGGGGAACCAGGAGACAGGGACCATGTCAACAGTAGAAAGCCAGATGATCAAAAGTTAAGGGGGAAGGGGTTGAGGGGAGTCATGATTGCTCTCTTTAAGTATTTGAAGGGCTGTCACTTAGAGGAGGACAGGGATTTGTTCCTGTTGGCAGCTGAGGATAGGTCTAGCAATAATGGGTTTAAATTGCTGGCGGAGAGGTATTGGCTGGATATTAGGGAAAAAAATTTACAGTAAGAGTTGTTTGACGGTGGAATCAGCTACCTAGAGAGGTGGTGAGCTCCCCCTCACTGACAGTCTTTAAGCAGGCTGGACAGACACTTGTCAGGAATGCTCTAGGCTGATGATGATCCTGCATTGAATAGGGGGTGGGACTGTGTGTGTGTGCCATCAAATCACAGCTGACTTATGGTGACTTCGTAGGGTTTTCAAGACAAGAGAACATTTGCAGGTGGTTTGCCATTGCCTGCCTCAGCATGGGCTGAGAGAGTTCTGAGAGAAACTGTGACTGGCCCAAGGTCACTCAGCAGGCTTCATGTGGAGGAGTGGGGAATCAAACTCACTTCCCCAGATTAGAGCTAGGTCTTTTATGCATGACTGTTTCACTCGCCATCACCCCTTTGATGACTTCAGGTCTTTGTGCTGATTACGCAGGCCATTTCTGACGGTCAGAGGTTGCCCCGCTCTCCCCCTGAATTTCCCTGCATTTTCAGATTCGAGATAAAACAGGTCTCTGAAAACGTGGGCAAAATGCATGGAAAAACAGGGGGAGAACAAGGCGACATCTGACGGTCGGAAATGGCATGCATAATCAACACAAAGACCCGAAGTTGTTGGAGGGGTGACGGCGAGAGAAACAGCCATGCATAAAATACCATACTGGACTAGGTGGATCTTTAGTCTCATTCAAAATCACATAAGTTCTTATATTCTATATTTGCAATAAGTACAGGGAGTTATTGACAGTGCTTAGAAACTCAGGGATAAGTCAGGAAAGGGTAGAGGAATTTCAATGAACATGATGAAATTTAATTTAATTCTGCTTTGCTGGGGGAGGGGGGGACAGCGTTGCTTTTGTTAGCCATGCCAACCCTTCAGAATGGGGCATGCTTGAAATTTAAATTATCTGCATATGCAGCGCAAAAATGCTGGTGGAGTATATGCCACGACATCTGATGTTGTACTTTTAGATGGAATATGACTATACAAATATGTAATTAAATGATGCACATCACTTTGGAGGGACTCAAATGCCATGATAGAACATTTAATAAAGTGAAACTCATCTACAGAAGTTAGGATAGCCTTCTCATCCCTTGTACAAAAATCCTTCTGGCAGCTGATCTACTTCAAATCTAGTGGTATAAAGAATAGCCCAATCCCATTGTAGCAGTTGTAGTAAAAAAACATAGCAAGTTAACAAGAGTCGACCAACACATCCTGGTTGTTGTTTTCCAAGCATTTCACTGAAATAATATGAAAAGTTTAAAATAAACAATTTCAGAGGCCTTTAGAGATTTTTTGTTTGTTTGTTTTTTGCTGTCAAGCCACAACTGATTTATGGCAACCCCGTGGGGTTTTCAAGGCAAGAGGCATTCAGAGGTGGTTTTCCATTGCCTGCCTCTGCATCACAACCCTGGACTGCCTTGGTAGTCTCCCATCCAAATACTAACCAGGGCCGACACTGCTTGACTTTTCAGATCTGATGACATTGGGCTAGCCTGGACTATCCAGGTCAGGGCTTTATAAATGCTATTACTTGACAAAAACTGACACCATGACCTAAAATATCCATACTTACACATCAAAAACACTATCCTGGGGAAGTGTGCTAAAATTATTGTTTAATAGAGCCATCTTGGACATTTCATGTAGCAAACCATCCCTATGTATTGTAGAGATCCGTTTCAGGTGCATGTGCCTTCCTTCCTCCTCACATATCAAAAAAGTTTGTCCCTGTCATTTAGTCATGGAACCCAGTTTTTTTGCCTCGATTGTGCATAAATGTGTGAGTGTGTAACGTTTTGTCAAGTTGCAAGGGGCTTTCAAAGCAAGTGAGAAACAGAGGTGGCTTGCCATTGCCTTCCTCTGCACTGTCTTCCTAGGTGGTCTCCCTTCCAAACACCAGCTCTGCTTAGCTTCCAAGATCCGACAGGATTGAGCTATACCATGTCATCTTCCTTCCCCTGTGCACAAACACCTGAATAAAATTAGGTTACTGTAATTCAGTGCTCCACATAAAAGAGTTTGACTTTGGCGTGGTCAAAATGATATTAATTACCATGTTTATGGTTGTTGAGGTGAGGTGTGGCACAAGTAATTGCCCCATGTGTTGATTGTTGCAGATGATAATATGCATTGAGTGACAAAGTGGTTTTTGAAAAACCGTATTACAATGTGCTTCCTTCTACCCCTCTCTCACAGCTCCAGAGGTTTTATATTCCATGAGGCTATGCTAACTTTCAAAAGAAAGTTGTAGACTCCAGTATTTTGAAGAAGAACCATACATACAGTCAATACATTGTTTAGACCAGGCCTAATTGGTATTAGATTGGAGACTTCTACCTATGATCTCAGAGCCTCAGATGAGGTGAGGAGAGGGGGAGAAGGGAAGAGGAAGCAATCAAGCTCATGACCAGCAGGAACCAACTGAGGTTTATTTTTATTTATTTAATTCATTTTACCCCGTCTTTCTCCCCAGCGGGAACCCAAAGCCACTTGCATCATTCTCCTCTCCCCCATTTTTTCGTCACAACAATCCTATGAAGTAGGTTAGGCTGAGAGTGTGTGACTAGCCCTAGGTTACCCAGCAAGCTTCCGTGACATGAGTATGGATTCGAACCTAGGTCTTCCATGTACTAATCTGACACTCTTAACCACTGCACCACATTGTTTGTAATGTCTGAAATAAGCTCAAATGGATGAGTAGTGCACAGCAAGGAATTATTTTAGACTTACTCTTGAAGTGAGGGTCAAACCAGATTAAACTGGTTTAAGTCTGTCTGGTACATTTGTAGCACTCAGAGGAGCTCAGAGTGGCCTATATGGGCCTCCCTTCTGTCTGCATGATGACCCTGTCAGCAGATCAGAGTGACAAAATGTGGCCACCCTAAGGTCACTGGGTGTTTATAGGAGAAGGATGAGTGGGATGAATCTCATAAGAACATAAGAAAAGCCATGCTGGATCAGACCAAGGTCCATCAAGTCCAGCAGTCTGTTCACACAGTGAACCAGGTGCCTCTCCTCACAGTGAACCAGGTGCCTCTAGGAAGCCCACAAACAAGACAACTGCAGCAGCATTGTCCTGTCTGTGTTCCACAGCACCTAATATAACAGGAACACTCCTCTGATACTGGAGAATATAGGTATGCATTATGACTAGTAGCCATGGATAGCCCTCTCCTCCATGAACATGCCCACTCCCCCTCTTAAAGCCTTCCAAGTTGGCAGCCAACACCACATCCTGGGGCAGGGAGTTCCTCAATTTAACTATGCGTCGTGTGAAGAAATACTTCCTTTTATCTGTTTTGAATCTCTCACCCTCCAGCTTCAGCAGATGATCCTGCGTTCTAGTATTATGACAGAGGGAGAAAAGCTTCTCCCTCTCCACTCTCTCCATACCATGCATAATTTTATAGACCTCTATCATGTTTCCCCTTAACCGCCTTCTTTCCAAGCTGAACAGCCCTAAGCGTCTTAACCGCTCCCCATAGGGCAGTTGCACTAGCCCCCCTGATCATTTTGGTTGCTTTTTTCTGCACTTTCTCAAGCTCTGCAATATCCCTTTTTTAGGTGCGGTGACCAGGACTGCGCACAGTATTCCAAGTGTGGTCTCACCATAGATTTGTATAAGGGCAGTATGATAGCAGCAGTTTTATTCTCTATTCCTTGTCTAATATCTGAGGCAACTATATCATAGGCTCAATGGTTTGATTATGTTTAGGATTGTGTTGTATTGACCCCAACCTCAGGGTCCTCCGTAGTTTCCTGGAACCTTTCTAAAATGGCCCCTCCTTCACACTATCCTCTCTTTGTCTTCGAATCACCAACCATCCACATTCATGAGAACGGTGATATGAGTTGGTAGGGTATAAACTGTATATCCCACAGGTCTCCCCTTCAGACATTTTTATAGCTATATTGGATGTACTTATGAGGTACGGTAAATTTAGTCCCACGTTTTCCAAATATTTGACTAGACAGATAAGAAATGGATGGAGGTAAAATAACACTTATAATTAATAGGAAAAAATAGATGTTTGACAGAGGAAGTGTGTGGAATGTTTCCACTTAAATGGGTAAAATTACACTCAACTGTGACCCCAAAATTACAGTCTTTCCCCCAAGGGAGTGAATACTTTGTAACTGGCCAACTACATCAAATAAACCCTACGGTGAGATTCTTGCTTCCTTTCCACCAGAACATTTACCTCCGGTTAAGCGGTTTACTGGAAACCGTTCCCAAAATGCAGATTCCCTCAAAGGTATAGGTTTCCTTTTTCACCTCACAGTCTCTGGTTCTCAGAAACTGCTCAGGTAAATTTGGCGCTTCTGGCTTTTACTAGGTGGTCAGTTATCACCTTAACAAAAAATATCAAGGGATATGAATTAATCTAATTCAAAATGTTAGGAGTAATTACACTACCAAAGTTAAAAAATGTATTATAGGATTGACAGATTTGTTTTATTATGATGAATTAGAACTGAACACAAAGAGAGAAACATGGATATTAAATGGACTGAGGAGGGGAGAGGGGAAGTTAAATATATATACTTGCTTAGAGATAAGATCGAAATCTTTTATATTATGTACTTTGTGAATTGAAAAATAATTAAGATTGTAAATCAATTTGAAAATAATTTAAAAAAATTAAAAAAAGCTTTCTACCCCCTAAGCCCATACAAACCCTACTGAAGGGCCAAATACAAATCCTGACTAAACTGATACTCCTATCCAGAGCCTCACATTCCCTGTCAGAGGACGGAAGTTTTTCCTCCCTCATTTAAACTGAGGGTTGTTCACCCCTTCCCATCCAGTGGTGTTTCACGGGCTCTGATCGGCTGACAACCATGTGGATTTGCCTGAGGCCATAATCCCAAGGATTGGTTTAGAGCCCTGGAGGAGAGGTGGGGATTTGGGGGATGATTGCCACCGTCACCCACCAAACGTCATGGCAGTCTGGGGATTTAAACCCAGGTCCTTCTCTGACACGCCAACCTGTGCACCACACTGGCTCTCATAGAGAACCATTATTGTCTCTCCAGTGTTTTTTTTTTAAAGAGCTATAAAAGAAGAGCCCCGTGGCGCAGAGTGGTAAGCTGCCATCCTGCAGTCCTAGCTCTGCTCACAACCTGAGTTCGATCCCGACGGAAGTTGGTTTCAGGTAGCCGGCTCAAGGTTGACTCAGCTTTCCATCCTTCTGAGGTGGGTAAAATAAATACCCAGCTTGCTGGGGGTAAAGGGAAGATGACTGGGGAAGGCACTGGCAAACCACCCCATAAACAAAGTCAGCCTAGTAAACGTCGAGATGTGACGTCACCCCATGGGTCAGGAATGACCCGGTGCTTCACAGGGGACCGTTACCTTCTTTTATATAGAAGAAGAGTTGGTTTTTATACCCTGATTTTCTCTACCTTCTAAGGAGACCTTCCTCTTTCCACAACGGGCACCTTGTGAGGTAGGTGGGGCTGAGAGAGTTCGGAGACAACTGTGACTAGCCCAAGGTCACCCAGCAGGCTTCATGTGTAGCAGTGGAGAAACCAACCTGGTTCACCAGATTAGAGTCCGCCGCTCTTAACCACTACACCAGGCAGTCATAGGGGTCCTTGATTCAAATCAAGACTAATGTGGGGAAATGGGGTTTAATTTTTTCACAGATTACCTCCTGGACTTGCTTTTTGCCTCAGTGGTGGAAACATGCAGGATGTGTGTGTATGTGTGTTCCCTGTATGTTTTCCACCACAGCACAGGATGTGTGTGTATGTGTGTTCCCTGTATGTTTTCCACCACAGCAGAAAAACAGGGAGGGAGGTAAAACATTAACCCCTCCCATAACATTGTGGCCTGAATTGGCATTGTAGGGCCCCTTGGTTGCTATTGAGCAATAAAAAGGCCAAAATCTCATCTTCTTTCACTCTGAGATCAAACTTCCCCAAGAACTGTTTGCAATCATTTCTTAGCCTTTCAATTCACCGTCTCTTGTCAATGCTACTTGGCAGGCTATTCTGAAGAGCTTTGGAGGGCTTTGCTAAACATGATGGTAGTGGAGTGCTGTGCTTACACTTAGATCTGGCCCAAACACATACAGTGGTGCCGTCAGGTAACTTTATGGGGGCTTCCCTTCAGATGGTAACATATAGTTTAAAAGTGAAGCACAGAAAGAACAATCTCCTCCATCTCAAGTGATAACCATATATGGTGTTGGGTATTTCTATACATATTTGCTGTGGTCCATAGGCAGTGCCAAGTCCAGCCTGCTTTTTCCTGTCCTATGGCAGTCCTGGATTCTAGCTGCAAAGTCTGGTTCTGACAGTCGATCACATAGAAAGAGAAGGACAGGATCAAACTGGAACAATGACAGGGCTATGTGGGCTGTGGAGTGCTAACAGGGCATTCCTGAGAGGAATGCTTGCACCGGGCTTTGGAGACAATGTGGCTGCGCTGCCTCCAAAGGAGGTCCCTGCTGGCACAAAAAATGTGGTATCTCTCGCCAAAGGTGACATATCTCGCCAAAAATAAAAAGGGGAGTTCCTGGGCCAAAAGGGCTTTGGAGGCCACCTAAAGGTGGCCCTGCTCCCAGCCCAGTGCCAGAACATCCCAGGAACACCTCCCGGGATGCCGGCATGGCCTTTGACGGCATTTGGATGCCAGCAGAAGGCCCCGTCAATGTTCCGGGCCGGCACTGCCATGGCAGCACTCTTGACCAGTGTCTGGGCCTTCCAGCCGGCGTTCGGTGGCCCGGATGCCATCACAGCGCCTTCCTGACCTCCTAAGGGCTTTTGCCCTTAGATCTCAGGAATGCGCTGTCAGTCATCCTTCATCTGCAGTTTACCTCCTTGCGGCCTTTCCTCCCCAAGGCACTTTTCTTCTTGTTTTGCAGGTAACTTCTGACGCCAGAAGGAAGCTGTGCTGGGTCAAAGGAGAGGTAAGAGATATACAAAATCAGACTTCCCCAGACTCTTTTTTTCTTTGCAAGGCGAGCAGATCCTGGTTTAAATACATAGATCTCCTGCCATCATGTCTAGTTTGAGCTGGCAAAGACTGATGAGTGATATCTATGAAACCATTTTCCTCCTATCTTTCATCATCAAGTGTCATTGCAGCTTGTTTACCTCTGATCTGCATCACACGGCAGTTCTTTTCAATGCACAGAAATGCTTTTTAAAGCCTGGGCAAAATTCTAGACAGATTTCCCCCCCCCCTCCCTTTACTCTGTTTTCATAATACCTTACAGAGATGAAAAGCAGCTCTTAGGTTTTTGGCGCTATTATGCTTCATATTCATCAAAACTGATGCAAAACCTTTTATCTAAAGATATAGATCTAACATTGTCTGTGATGGTGGGAATATGGGTTGACTTGTGTGTGTGTTTTAAAAAAAAACTTATAAATGATTCCACATCATTCACTTGAAAAGAAAGTCACCATATGGGCAGTCATAAGCCATCCTGTTTGACGAGATGAAAATCTATATTATTTTCAAGCTGATTAACCCAAGATGAATTGCGACACAACTCTTTGCAATGTCTCCCTGTGTTTACACTTCCCACAATTGACAAACACCATACGGCAAAGTTAATGCAATAAAAGAAAGAAAGAAACACACAAAAGTGATTTAGATTTACACTCGCAAAAGAAATCTTCTGGGTTAGAGAGCCAATTGGTGGCTCCCTGTTTGAACTTGGCTAATTAATTTTAAAATCAGAACGCACCAGCATTGGGAGGAAACCTAAAGCCCCGGTTGCTCTTGGAAGGTCCCTGCACAGTGATTACTGAGAGTTTGTGTACCATTAGAACTTGCAGTCTAATCAGAGACTTCTGGGACCCTGCTTGTTTCTGGGAAACCTTCCCTCCATCATGAATGCATTAGATCAGGGGCCCTTAGTCAAGCTACCCTATATGTGAATTCATTAAGTGGCCTTAAGTGAGCCACTCTCCCCCATATACTTGCTAGGTAGCCTTAGGCAAGCCATTCTTCCGCTGTAGACTTGCTAAAAGGCCTTAGGCAACCCATTCTCCCTGCATGTACTACCTAGGAGGCCTTAGCCAACCCATTCCCCCTGCATGTACCAACTAGGTGGCTTTAGGCAACCATTCTCCCTGCATGTACTAACTTGGTGGCCTTAGGCAACCCATTCTCCCTCTGTAAACTTCTAAAAGGCCTTAGGCAGCCCATTCTCCCTGCATGAATGACCTAGGTGGCCTTAGGCAACCCATTTCCCCTGCATGTGCCAACTGGGTGGCCTTAGGCAAGCCATTCACCCTCTGTAAACTTGCTAAAAGGCAAACCATGTTCTCTGTGTGTACTAACTTGGTGGATGTAGGCAACCCATTCTCCCTGCATGCACTAACTAGGTAGTTTAGGCAACCTCTTCTCCCTTCATGCGCTAAGTAGGTGGCCTTAGGCAAGTCATTTCCCTGTATGCACTAACTAGGTGGCCTTAGGCAACCCATTCTCCCTCTGTAAACTTGCTGAGAGATCTTAGGCAACATTTGACATTAATTCAGGTCTGCTACTGAGTTAAAGATCCAATGCACTGAAAGTGCTGCATAAAAGAGAGAGAACAGCTACAAATATGCAAAAAAAAAATATCCATCAGGAGGTGTCATTGTCCCCCCCCCCATAACTAATGAATAGCGTTGGTTCTCTAGAGTTCTTGATATCTGAACTTACCAGGAGGGAGAAGATCATTAACAAGTGGCATGCCAGTCATTCTTTCGAAGGTAACAATAGAAGCTGAAAGCAGCAGGAATCCTGTAGCTTAGCAGCTATTTCTAACTTGTGGTTCAAAGTGTGCGTCTGCACGTGAGGCTGTGAGGATAAGGTTCAGTTCGCCAGTGAAAGGAGATTCACTGAGGAATTCCTTTGAACATCCATGTACATTGTAGAGGCCAGGACATCCGAGTTGGCAGGGTGCTGCTGACTACATGCAAGGGTATAGTTAGAGAGTACAAGAAAGGACACGGTCAGATGGATGGAGTTCTTTGAACCAATGAGAACGTGAGACAGGCTGGTTTTTTAAATCCCACATAAGGCTGCTAGTTTTCTTCGAAAGGTTGTCATTGACCAATAATGTCCAAGAGGAACATTATTTCAACACTATTTCACCTTTGCTGTCTTAAAGTTAACACACCCCAGAAAAGGGCATCTGGCTAAAAGTTGCAGCTGACTTATGGAGACCCCATAGGCTTTTCAAGGCAAGAAGAAGAAGAAGAGTTGATTTTTATATGCCGACTTTCTCTACCACTTAAGGAAGAATTTAAAAAAGGCTTACAATCACCTTCCCTCCCCCTCCCCACAACAGATACCCTGTGAGGGAGGTGGGGCTGAGAGAGTATGACTAGTCCAAGGTCACCCAGCTGGCTTCATGTGGAGGAGTAGGGAAACAAATCCAGTTCACCAGATTAGCCTCCGCCACTCATGTGGACGAGTGGGGAATCAAACCCAGTTCTCCAGATCAGAGTCCACCACTCCAAATCACTGCTCTTAACCACTACACCACACTGGCTGTCATTCAGAGACATTCAGAGGTGGTTTGCCATTGCCTGCCACTGCGTAGCAACCCTGGACTTCCTTAACGGTCTCTTGTACAAATACTGACTCGGGCTGACCCTGCTTGTTTCTGGGATCTAATGAGATCAGGCTATCCAGGTCAGGGAATTAAAAACTAGAAAACCAGTACTGTAACCTGTGGGCTCTTCTGAGTTATTCTTTGCTGAACAGCTTAGATGCTACAAAAGAAAATAGAAAATGAAATGCTTTTCTCTGCCCCTTGGTGTCAGCAATGAGTTTTGTTGAAAAATTCTGAATCAAGGATGGAGGTTAGGACACCTTACCCACAGCCACTGCTCTTTTCTTGTACCCATCTTATCTCCAAGTTGACAATCAGAAGGGAGTAAACAGTCCCTTTCAACAAATAAATTTGGCTTGGGGGTTACTAATCCCTGATCCCTTAAGTCTACTCACCTAGGAAAATAATCCAGTATCTTGGCACAGTACCTCGTATTAACCTGAGTGGAATTAGAAAGTAGGGCAACATTTCAGAGAGGGACCTCTTCTAGGCAACCCAAAGTTCATGAAATCATATAGACAACTGGAGAGCGCATTCCAGACTGCAGTTTAGAAAACATGCACTCATGTATCAGTCTCGGGTCTGCAAATGCCATGCTGAGGAGAAGCTCTGTGTATTGAGAGAGTACAGGTTATACATAAGATAATTTCATTCTTATTGCACTTGGGGATGTAATCAAGAACAAAATGAGCATTATTTCCCCTGAGATTCACAAACATGTGGACAGCAACAGACCCGACTTTTCTTTTAGTGGAAGGGGCACTTGAGGTGTCTAATTGGAATATGCAGTGAAATTACATACAGACACACCAACACTCACCACAGTTTGGATACATCTTGCTGTTGAGGAGCTGGCAGTCTTTGACCCAGGCCCAAATGGGGACCTAATTTGGTGTGTCCAAAGGTTTCTGCCTGTATAAGTTTGAGAGGTGGGTTTTTCCAAGGAACTGGCCTGCCTTCCCATTGGGCAAGGATCTGTGGAGCGAGGCAAGGGCAGTCATGCCATATGGCAGGGGTCCCCAACCTTTTTGAGCCTGTGGGCACATTTGGAATTCTGACGCGGCATGGTGGGCGCAGCCACAAAACAGCTGCCACAAAACGGCTGCCGCAGGAGGTGGCCCCAGCCACAAAATGATTGCTGCAGCTTAACTTCAGTAACACAGTGTAGATCCTTGTGTTGTGTTGGCAGCTGCTGCCAAAGCATTTTTTTAAAAAAAGAATCTGCACAACCCATCAAATCTCCAGTAGTCAATCAGAAACCTTGCTGGGCAAAAGCCCTACCTGGCCCCACCCACCTCCCAAAAACACTTGGTGGAAGCAAGAAAAGGTGTTTCCAGGTGCCCTGGTGCCCACAAGCACCACGGTGGGAGCCCGTTTCATATGGGATCATAAGGGTGGGGATGAGATATCAAAAGAATAGAGAGCCAACAAACCGTTTGACGAGATGCAAGCTGCAGGACCACGGACAGCTCCAAAACTAAATAGTCGCTGCGACAAACATCAGGCTCCTGTGTACCGAAACAAGCCCTGAAAACCAAGTCAGGTCTGATATTTTTGGATAGGAAGGGTCTCTTTAAATGGTCCACTTGCACTTCTGCAGTGTTCTGGGACCCCTGACAGACCTCTAGTGTCTCTGGCTAGAGATGCTGGCTGGGATAGTTGTTGGGCCGTCTTCAGGGGTTTCCATTGACAGCTAGGAAGTGGGCTGCTTGCTCTGTATCAACTTTAAAGGCATCCTCTCCATCCTACATAATTCCTTTATGGACTGGGTCCCTGATTTAACTATGTGATATTGGTTCTCCGTGGCTGTCTCATTCTTGCCAGTGTTTTCTCCTCCAATGAATGGGCTTAGACTGGAGTAACTCTCCTTAGGAATGCACTGTTTGGGTCCCAGATCAGACCATGACACCATCTCTAAAGCAGTTTTTTTCAAATTCATACCGAGTACAGAAAGTCAGCCATGTGAACTGAACACTGCTTGTCAGTCCTATACTGATCTCTCTCAGATATATTCAGTACAATCCTGCAGAGGGTCACACCCCTTTAAGTCCATTGGATTCAATAGATTTCGAAGGGTGTGGCCGTGTTTAGCAGGGTGCAAAAAGTGATTAAAGTACAATGCACATTTGGCCTGTGAGTATGGTTAAGTGCAGAAATAGAGGCATGAGAGAGCACATTACTCCAATGCATAAACAGTGTCACTGGCTACCAGTTTGTATGTTCAATTCAAGATGGTGGTTTTGATCTTTAAAGCACTGAATGACTGGGGTCCATGGCACTTTAGAAAGTACCCACTCCTATATGAAGTTTCCTGTTTCTTAAGTGCCACCAATGAAACCTGGCCAGGGCAGTGACACAGATGAATATAATATTAGCATCCACCAGGAAGCAGAGCCTTTTTAGTGACTACCCCAGTACTATGGACTTTCCTTATTCTGGAAATAAAAAGGTAAAGGTAAAGGTCCCCTGTGCAAGCACCGGGTCATTCCTGACCCATGGGGAGACGTCACATCCCGACGTTTTCTAGGCAGACTTTGTTTGTGGGGTGGTTTGCCGTTGCCTTCCCCAGTCATCTTCCCTTTAACCCCAGCAAGCTGGGTACTCATTTGACCGACCTCGGAAGGATGGAAGGCTGAGTCAACCTTGAGCCGGCTACCTGAAACCGACTTCCGTCGGGATCGAACTCAGGTCGTGAGCAGAGCTTTGGACTGCAGTACTGCAGCTTAACACTCTGCGCCACGGGGCTGTCTTATTTCACTTTGGAGGCATTTCAGAAACCTGCAAATACTTTTTTGTTCAATCAGGTTGTCAGTGGTGGTGTCTGTTTAGTGAAATGTTGTTACCGCTGCTAATCTAAGGGTGGCTTTGTAAATGTTTTGTTTTAGTGCACCAATTTTCTTCTGTTTGGTTTTTTGCAAATATTTCTAAGTCCTGCAGTGAGAGTAGCCTGGAGGAGCTATTAGCATCCTTTGCAAAAGCAAACCTCATAAGAACCAAAGTAGCCCTGCACCAAAGAACCAAGGAATGAAAGACAGCTGGGTTTACATATTACCTAGGGATATGCACCAAGAAAAAAAAAGTTATAATTGCTTATTTTCAGGTAGGACATTATCAGTTCAGGATTCAAATCCATGTGGTTTTTCATATTCCAGAGTTTGGAGACATTATTTTCAATGAGGAATGAATACAAGGTTCTGGGGCAGCTGTTTATAAAGACAATAGCACTACATTTGCACAAGCAACAGTCCTCCCTCTAATCTAATCCCCCCCTAAGTTTCAAGCAGATTGAACAAAGGGGTGCAATTTTACAGACCCCCACAGTAGGTGACTCTCTGAGCAGCCACACTTCTGTGTGTGTGTGTGTGAAGTGCCTTCAAGTCGCGGCCAACTTATGGCGACCCCTTATAGGGTTTTCAAGGCAAGAGACTAACAGAGGTGGTTTGCCAGTGCCTTCCTCTGACACTTCACTCTACCAATTCCTAAAATGAGAGTCAAGCAGCAGCCTAGCCGAAGAGGTCCAGCTGGCCAGGGCAATAAAAAAAACCCCTATCTGCATTTTCCTACTGTTACGGTGATTGACTGACAATAACATTTTTTACCTTTCCACTGAAAAGTCTGCATTTGCTACACCATACCATTCCACATCCCAGACAAAAAGCAATAACCACCCATAAAAAGGGTAGAACTATAAGAGAAACAGAGACAAAGGGCAAAACCAAGAAAAGAAATCTGTCATATAGTCACTGAGCATATGAATGATAGCAGAAAGCCTGAAAGAGCAAACAAAGTTATGTAGGGAGTCAATCACCTCCATTCATCCCCAGGAGCTTGAAGGGGATCTGTCCTTCCACACTCATGATGCTATGCCTGAGAGCCACCCCACCCACCTACGTTGCCAAAACCCAGTAGATTCCCCCCTTCTCCTGTGATCAAGTAGCAGCAGATGCTGATCTGACTTGGAAAGAAATATCTGAAGGAGAGACAAAGAGGATTTCTGCCATGCCAACCCCCACCCATATACGAGACCCACCACATCCCTGGCAAGAAGCCTATCCTGAGACACCTGCCTGTAAAATGGGGATAAGCTGGGGAGGGTACTGATTTTATTGAGAAAGGAATATCACTAAATTGAAAGCAGTTTGCAAATAATATGGAAATAGGTGGCAGTAACAGGCATCTTTCTCTGAGGGGCACCCTAATCCTATGGATTCTAATGTGACAGAAGTTATGAGCCCAGGCCAGAGGACAAGCCTCTGCCATCCTCACCACCCCCAAGACTTACAGACAGGAAAGCTGGGCAGAGGATTGTGCCAGTTTCATTGAAGCCAAAGGGCCTTGCTGCATATTTCCATCAGCAAATCTTCAAAGTCATTGTAATACACACATTTCCTCCTCCGGATGCTAGCAAATGTACTGAAATACAAGCAGCTCAAGCTAAATCCCTCGATATAAACCTCCCCAAATTGCACATTCAGCCAAAGTTACTCCTTATACCTTGCAAGCCAAGCCAACATTCTCATCGTCTTTGTACGATATAATGCAATTTTGGTCTGTCAATAGCAGTAGGATCTGTGTCGGTGAATTGCAGAGTTTTTGCAGACAAACAAGGCGCTAATGCCATCTATTGTAATGAAGTGTAAGCTGGTGTACTGTGAAGGAAAGGCAGAACAGAAAGCTGTGTGAAGTGCAAAGCATACCGGTTTGCAACAAAAGGGATTTGGGCTTCCAGAGATGCTTAAAACCCTACGAAGCTGTCTTATGCCAAGTCAAAGCAGTGGTCCATCTAGCTCTGTATTGTTTATTCATCATGGCAGTGGCTCTCTGTAGTCTCAGGGTAAGAAAGACCTCACCGAAGGCCTGGGATGCTTTAAGTGGAAATGCCAGGGAATTCACAGATTTCTTTGAAATATTTACATCCTGCCTTGTATCCAATGAGTTGTGGACATATAAAATTAACTATAAGAATAAATCAGCAAGGGAAGAACTGTACATAGTACAGCCAGATCTTCCCAAAACAGGGGTGGTGGAAAGTGCCGTCAAGTCACAGCTGACTTATGGCAACCCCATAGGGTTTTCAAAGGCAAGAGACATTCACAGGTGGTTTGCCATTAGTTGCCTCTGCCTAGTGACCCTGGACTTCCTTGGTGGTCTCCCATCCAAATACAGACCAGGGCTGACCCTGCTTAGCTTCCAAAATCTGACAAGATTGGGCTAGCTTGGGTCATCCTGGGTCATCCAGATCAAGGCCCTCAAAAAGTACCCTCACCAAATACCTCTCAGACTATATTATGTGCCTTATGTGAATGTAGGTACCCCCCACACCCACTCAGCATTTTCTTTCTTCCTTTTTTGCCATCATGGCAGCTGAGCTATGGCAACCCCGCAGGGGTTTTCAAGGCAAGATGTTCAAAGGTGGTTTGCTGTTGTCTAGCCCTGCACATTGTTTTCCCAATACAAATCCTCTCCCCCACCTGAACTGCTGGTTCCTCCACAGGGGGAGATATGCGGACATTCATATGGTAATAAGACGACAGCCACTATATATTTTTGTTCATGTTGTTTTCTTTTAGCTTTGGCAAGAAATCCTCTGTCTACACTGATTAAAACCCACTGCAGCATAATACATAATACAAACAAATTATTGAAAGAAATAAAAAAAATGGATTGTGAAAAAAAAAAGGAAAGTCTCCAAAACAACAGGCAAAAAAATTACCCGTGGGAACAGCTCAACACATTCAAGTTATCCCAAGTTCTCTTTTGCCTATGAGTCTTTTTCGCAGTAGTGGAAATCATAAGGTTTGGAAAATATGCCAGGACAATGATGACCGGATCTCCCCAGTCTTATATTTAATGGGATTCTCTGCCTTACTGGACACATACTGTATGTGCTTTGTCAAGGCCACTGTATACATATTGGGCCTCTATATGAAACATAATTCCTTCTAGGTTTCTGCTTCTTTCTCTCTATCTCTGGCATATTGTGTGATGCAGCAGAAAAAAAACAAGTCAGGCTTACCCAAGGCAGTTTTGGGATGGGGTCCAACTGACTAGTGGTAAACAACTTCAGGAAGTCATTGCTTTGAAAGACATCCATTGACTGAAACCCCATGGGAGTTATACAACAAAAATGGAGGCATGTGCCAGGAATTAACTAGTTACTCTCTCATATAAAGAGTCTAGGGGTTCCTGGTTTGGATAAGAGGCAGTTTCCAACCAATGAAAATGGTATTGACCAGGGGCAGAACGTCTACTTAGCTTCCAGGAAAATTTCCCGGTGGATCACTGCTTTAGAGTACTGCTGAAGGCCAACAGCAAGAAGGGGAGGGACTGCGGTCCAATGAAGAGCTTCTGCTTTGCATGCACAAAGCCCCCAAGTTCAGTCCCCACCATCTCCAGTTAAAAGGACCAGGCAACAGGTAATGTGAAAGACCTCTGCCGGAGACGCTGGAGGGCCAATGTCAGTCTGCGTTGACAATATTGACCTTGATGGACCGATGGTCTGATTAAGTATAAGGCAGCTTCATATGTGACTGTGTGTAACTGAGCCTTTGGAACCAACTTGGCTCACACCCCTCGTCAGCAGTGACAGTTGATGTCAGGTCATCAGTTGTTTCCTCCTGCCCTGCTTCCAGTTTGGGGAATGCCATTGTTGGTCCCACTGAGATGAGCGGCCAAGCAGTGCCAATTTGTAGCACCGCAGGGGCCCCCTTTTCACTTTCCAGTCTATTCCTGGTACTGATTATATGTTTGCCTCGTGGACAAGATGAGGGAAGGGGGGAAATAAGATCTAGAAATAGGTTGTCAGGACATCACTAACTGGACAACATTGTGAACTAGACTGAAGCTTCTGGGATACCTGGGGGTACTGGGGGTTCATCCCAATTAGGACAGCTTTTAAATTTAATTGGTTACAACCATTATCAAAAATAAAACGGGGAAGTTACCACATAGAAAGGGTACTTAAGGTGTACCATATAGCAAAATTACTCCACAAGCAATAGGCAGAAATATCTTAAGGGTTCCAAGTTTGTTGTTCAGGCTCAGTTCACCTTAGTTTTACCTTCTTTCTCCATCAAGCCACTCTCCTGTGTTCAGACCGTGTACCTGCGTGTGTCCTTCAGAGACCCCACAAAACCCCTCTGTCTAAATCACATCTCTGTCTGTCAGATCTCCTTCAATCCCCAACAAATGTCTTTCCTCCTTCTCAAAGGCAACATTTCTTCTTCCCAGAAGCCCCCAAACCACTCCCACTTGAAATTCACCCAGAAGGGGGAAGACTAGCAAAGTCAGTTACTTGGTAACTTCTAAGAGCCATAATATTGTCGAAGGCTTTCACGGTCAGAGTTCATTGGTTCTTGTAGGTTATCCGGGCTGTTTAACCGTGGTCTTGGAATTTTCTTTCCTGACGTTTCGCCAGCAACTGTGGCAGGCATCTTCAGAGTAGTAACACTGAAGGAGAGACACTGTCCTTCAGTGTTACTACTCTGAAGATGCCTGCCACAGTTGCTGGCGAAACGTCAGGAAAGAAAATTCCAAGACCACGATCTAAGAGCCATAGTTTATGTGTTCTCAGGCCATACCTGTCCTGGCTGTTCTGTCTTCCTGGACTGTATTCATTACCATTCATTACTCCACCAAACTCTGTCACTTGGAATTAAGAAGGAATCAAGAAAGGTGGGAGCTGCCATTTTCTTTTGGCCAGATTATCTGTAAGTACAGCTTGAGTTTAACCACTGAGCTTGGAATATACACTCTGAAAGAACTGTTCACATCAGCAATGTTAATACAATAATACAAGGCCCCTATTAAGACTGGATCACAGCACAGGGGTGGGGTGGGGGGAAATCCTCCTTCCTCTGCATGCTTTTGCCAATCAAAGCCACACCCACAGCCCTACTATTATTAGCCCTGCAAGGGGGAAGAAATCGCCCTGCAAAGAAAATAATTGCCTACTGTTCCCCGTCCAGGACTAAGAACAGGGGGTAGGGTAGGGTGTACACATGAACACATGAAGCTGCCTTATACTGAATCAGACCCTTGATCCATCAAAGTCAGTATTGTCTACTCAGACCAGCAGCGGCTCTCCAGGGTCTTTCACATCACCTACTTGCCTAGTCCCTTTAACTGGAGATGCCGGGGATTGAACCTGGGACCTTCTCCGTGCCAAGCAGTCTCTACCACTGAGCCACAGCCCCTCCCATGAGGGGGCAGAAGGGTTAATTCACACCCCCTTAGTCTGCCATGACGTCGATCCAAATTGGTGACCTGTATAGTTGCTCTTTCACTCTGAAAAACGCTGGGAAGATCTGATCATGGATCTCCCCACGTCTCATCTAGTTAAGCCCTAAGACAGAGCATGCAAGGATATAGCAGGCAGCCCCATCCCTTGTTTGGCAGCCTAATTTGTCATGGGTCCACTTTACTTGATTTGGGCAATTTAGCTTGAGTGAAGATCAATCCTGCCAGAGCTGACTCAAGCTTATTTTGATGATATCGGGGAAAATGAATTTTGTTCCCCCACCTTGCATGCTGTTGCATGCTGTGGAGATAGGGGGGAAGGAACTGTCTTCTTCAAGGGTCTCCTTATTACTACCCCCTTTCTCCCTCCCAAAGAAAAAGAAGAAGAAGAAGAGCGTTTTTTTACATGCCGACTTTCTCTACTCTTTTAAGAAGAATTAAACTGGTTTACAATCTCCTTCCGTTCTCTCCACAACAGACACCTTGTGAGGTAAGTGGGGCTGAGAGAGCTCTAAGAGAACTGTGACTAACCCAAGGTCACCCAGCAGGCTTCATGTGTAGGAGTAGGAAAACCAACCTGGTTCACCAGATCAGAGTCCGCCACTCATGTGGAGAAGTGGGGAATCAAACCCTGTTCTCCAGATTAGAGTCCACTGCTCTTAACCACTACACCACACTGGCTCTCAGACAGGGCAAAGGGAAGAGGGTTTGGCTTCATTTACTTGCATGAAAATATAGGGAAGTAGCTGACCTGTGAGTAAAATGTCCCCCACAGACCATGTTGTTGTAAGGATTTGGAGTTAAGGGATTGAATTTCCCTGGATGGTTTTTTCCTGATTAGCCTGGAGGGCAGAATTCTACCTGTCTGTGGAGCTGGATCGCACCAGAGTCTTGCTATACAACCCTGCTTGGGTAGGGTTTCCAGGTCCCTCTTCGCTACCAGCAGGAGGTTTTTGGAGTGCGGGGTTTGGGGAGGGGAGGGACCTCAATGCCATACAGGCCAATTGCCAAAGCTGCCACTTTCTCCAGGTGAACTGGTCTCTATCTGCTGGAGATCAGTTGTAATAGCAGATCTCCAGCTAGTACCTGGAGAGGTTGGCAACCCTATGCTTGGGGGCTTGCCCAAAAAGAGCTCTCCAGGATACTGTCATGAGTTGGAATGCTGGGAATTTTGTGGCAAGCAGGTTCAGCAGGTGAACAAGCTGTGTTAGACAGCTGTGGTCCCTTGAGGGTGGCCCAAACATCAGATCTTCCCACTTCCATCTGCCTGTAGCAGCTGCCAAACAGCTTAGTAGTGACCCAGTAGCTGTAACATTTCAGTTTCATTTCCTTCTGCCTCACAAGCCACTTTTGCATCTGTACGGTAGGTGAAATCACTTCTTCCTCCAGTGTCATGGATGGTCAGGTCAAGTAATTAAATGGCACAGGGGATATTGTGACTCCCATAAGGCTGGGCAAAAATGCTCATGTGTGAAATAACCTCAGTGAGTTGATAACAAGGACTTAAATCCAAACAATTAGATTTCCAAAGATATAGTGCTTACTATATACTATACTACACAAATGTGGTACAGTGGTTAGAGCATCAGACTAGGATCTAGGAGTTCTAATCTCAATTCTGCCATAGAAGCTTGCTGGGTGACCTTGGGCCGGTCACACACTCTCAGCCTAACCTACCTCACAGGGCTGTCATGAGGATAAAATGGAAGAGAGAAGAATGAAGTAAACTGTTTTGGGTCCCCATTGGAGAGAAAAGTGGGGCAGAAACAAAGTAAATAATAATTATAATTATAATCACTTGCCTAAGGAGGGTAGGTTTGGGGAGGGGAGAGACTTCAATGCCATAGAGTCCAATTGCCAAAGCACCCATTTTCTCCAGGTGAACTGATCTCTTTCGGCTGGAGATCAGTTGTAATAGCAGGAGATCTCCAGCTAGTACCTGGAGGTTAGCAACCAACTCCTATCCCACATGGGTTTTGAACACGAAGCACCATGATTCTCAACATAACCCTTTCTGAGTGGACAAAGAGTATGACTCCCAAAGTATTCTATATAAATACTTTCTGCTTTGACTTTATTTGCTTTCATTGCACTTGACATTTGCAGTTATTGCTAAAACCAGTCTCTAATCCCTCTGCTTCTTACCACTGTTTATACGGTCAAGTGCATTGAATGCTTAATTATTCAGGGGCTTTGCCATTGTTTTCACTTTGATTCAGCCTACAGTAGGGCTACCACCATTTACATGACTGAGATAGCTCTGTTCGAATAACAGAAATAACTCTGTTAGACATCTTTGTGATGGTTAGATGATGTTCTCTTGGAATAGCTTTGAATAGAGAGCCAGTGTGGTGTAATGGTTAAGAGCAGTGGTTTGGAGCAGTGGACTCTGATCTGGAGAACTGGGTTTGATTCCCCACCCTTCCACATGAGTGGTGGAGGCTACTCTGGTGAACTGGATTTGTTTCCCCATTCCTCCACATGAAGCCAGCTGGGTAACCTTGGGCTAGTCACAGTTCTATTTAGAGCTCTCTCAGCCCCACCTACCTCACAGGGTGTCTGTTGAGCATCTTCCTCTTCTTTTCTTAGTGCAGACGCAGGGCAAAGGCAGGTCTATATGAACACATGAAGCTGCCTTACATTGGCAAACCATTGGGCTATTTTTACTGGAAGTGGTTCCCCCCCCCCCCCAGTGCTTGAGATCCATTGATTGGAGACATCAAAACCTGAACTTGGGACCCTCTAGTATACAAATTATGTGTTGTACCATTGAGCAATAGGGCCAAGAAATTTGGATAAAACTGTCTGAGCGCTTCCTTGGAGATTTAGCACCTAATGTTTCACATCTTTCAAAAGTATATTGGGGGGGGGGATTTATGAATTTGTTTATTTACAAAATCTATATCTCACCTTTCTGCCCTCACAAGGGCCACTCAGGTTGCTAACAAATGAAAGTATATATAATAAAATCATATTTTAAAACCATTTAAAACCAACTCCCCCCACAAAAAACACACATCATTGAAAGAATCACAGACAAGACTAAAATACTTGTGCGTGTAAAGTGCCATCAAGTCACAGCCAACTTAAGGCAATGCTGTAGGGTTTTCAAGGCAAGAGACATTCAGAGGTGGTTTGCCATTGCCTGCAATTCTGGACTTCCTTGATGGTCTACCATCCAAATACTAAGCAGCACCAACCCTGCTTAGTTTGCAAGATCTGTTGAGATCGGGCTAGGTTGGGCCATCCAAGTCATGGCCTAAATACTTACAAAGACATAAAAGCAACAATTAAAACATTGGCCAGGAAGGAGGTATGACTGAGGGAATTCAGCTGAGTGTTGGTGCTAGCTATTTATACAGTTGGGAAGGAAAATAGGGAGTTTTGTTTTGTACTCTGAGTGTTGGGGCACTTTCTAAATTCAAATTAAGACATTAAACCCATCTGGAAAAAGCAGCCACACGTGATGCTGGTGGTTAGACACTGGCTTGAATGGTCAGAAAGAACTTGGGTTGGTCCTCTGGGTTGCTATAGATCAATCTATGGTAGGGTTGCCAACCTCCAGGTACTAGCAGGAGATCTCTTGCTATTACAACTGATCTCCAGCCGAAAGAGATCAGTTCACCTGGAGAAAATGGGCGCTTTGGCAATTGGACTCTATGGCATTGAAGTCCCTCCCCTCCCCAAACCTACCCTCCTTAGGCTCTGCCCCCAAAATCTCCCGCTGGTGGTGAAGAGGGACTTGGCAACCCTAATCTATGGAAACTTTTTTTTTTTTGAAAATTTTTTATTGGTTTTTATAATATAAATTTTCCATGTTAACACACAACAATATACTTAGTATTAAAAACTAAATCATAGGTAATGTTGTTATAATTGTTTAAGTGCTAAATAAAAAAAAAAAAGGAAAATTTATTGACTTCCCCATCACCTCCGTCCGCCTCTTAATAAAGTATTCTATCCCATCGTGATATGGTCTGATCTTAATTATTCTTATATCTCAATTAGGTTTCAATCACATTATACTATCAATATAATTGATTACGTTTCTTTATGTTAACAATGTCATCTAGATCAGATTAAAAGGTATTCTTCCATTTTCCCCAGTCCTAGTTCATATTCACAATATTTCATCCACGCCTCCCATTCCCTCATAAATTGAACATTGTCTTTTTGATTTAAAATAGCTGTAAGTTTTGCCATTTCCACCAGTTCAAACATTTTCATAGTCCAGTCTTTTTTCCCAGGAGTGTCTGCCCCTTTCCATTTTGCTGCATAAAGCAGTCTTGCAGCTGTAGTCGTGTAAATCAAAAAAGTCCTGTGTTTTAACAAATCATCAGGTATCATACTTAATAGCATCATTTCTGGTGCTTTGGGTATGTTTTTTTGTACTATTAGTCTTAATTCGTTATAAATCATATCCCAAAAATCCTTAGCTTTGTCACAAGTCCACCACATATGATAAAAAGAACCAACTTCTTTATTACATTTCCAACATTTAGGGGATGTCACTTTGTAGATCTTTGCAATCTTCTTAGGCGTTAAATGCCATCTATACATCATTTTATAGATATTTTCTCGAATTGACTGCGCATTTATTCCTTTCAGGTCTTTCGCCCATAGTCTTTCCCATTTGTTTAGGGCAATATCATGTCCCACAGTTTGAGCCCAATTAATCATTGTTGGTTTGATTATTTCCTGCTCACAATAAATTGTTAAAAGAAGATTATACATTTTAGAAATCAGTTGAGTATTATTATCTAATAGCATCCTGTGAAAAGATGATTTTTCTTTAGAGAATCCATTCTTCATATCTTGTGTAAATAGTGATTTAATTTGATGATATTGAAGCCATTGTAAATCGTCTTTAAGTAACTGAAAGTCTTTTAGTGAGCTTTTCTTTCCTTCCCAGTTAATTAACTCTTGGTAGGTGATAAATTTGTCCAATCTAAGTGGGCGTAATGTCAACATTTCTTGAGGTGATATCCACATCGGTGTTACTGGTTCAAGAATATGTTTATATCTCATCCATATATGAAATAAGGAGGACCTGATTATATGGTTACGAAATGATGCTTGTATCTTAATTTTACCATACCATAAATAGCCATGCCATCCACTTATATTGTTAAAACCTTCAAGATCTAACAAACGCGAATTGGATAAGTTCATCCAGTCCTTTAGCCATACTAAAGCGGCCGCTTCAGCTTAAAGTTGAAAGTTAGGTAGTGCTAAACCTCCTCTAACTTTAGAGTCCACCAGATGTTTATAAGCAATCCTCGGTTTTTTCCCTTGCCAGATGAAATTTAATACGTCTTTCCTCCAGGTATCAAAGTATTTAACATGTGATATTATAGGCAAATTTTGGAATAAGAAAAGCATCCTTGGTAAAATGTTCATTTGGATTGATATACGTCCCAAAAGTGACAATTTTTTATTTGACCAAATGATCATATCAGTTTTTATTTTGTCCCATAGTTTAAGATAGTTATTGGTTATCAAGTCTTTATTCTTTGCAGAGATCCAGATTTCCAAATATTTGATCTTATTAGCCTTCTCCCAACCTGTGTATGATATAAATTCCTGTTGTTCTGTTTCTGATAAATTCTTAAATATTGTCTTTGTTTTTTCTTGGTTAACTTTAAATCCCGATACATTTCCAAAATCGTCCAAAGTTTCCAATAGTATCTTCATTGATTGTGTTGGATTCTCCAAGATTAACAGAAGATCATCCGCGAATGCTCTCAGTCTGAATTCATGTTTTTTAATTTTTAATCCGCGAATGTCCTCCATACTCCTTAGCTTACAGCATAGTGATTCCAACACCAACAAAAATAATAATGGAGACAGAGGACATCCTTGTCTGGTTCCTTTCTTGATTGCGCAGTTGTCGGACATCGATTCATTCACCAGAATTTTTGCCTGTTGGGATGTATATATGGCCGATATACCTCTCAAGAAACGGTCTCCAAAATTTAATTTTTCCAATATCTTTTTCATAAAGTCCCATGAGACCATATCAAAGGCTTTCTCTGCATCCAAAAATACAAAGGCCGCCGTTTGTTGAATATTCTGGTCATAATATTCCAATGAATCTAATAAAACTCTTATATTATCTTTAATTTGCCTTCCTGGAACAAAACCTGCTTGGTCTTCATGTATAAGGTCCTTAATAAAATGCTTTATCCTATTCGATAAGACCGAAGCATAAATCTTATAATCCACATTTAACAGCGAGATAGGTCTATAATTTGAAGTTTTTTCTGGATCTCTTCCTTCCTTAGGTATCAACGATATAAATGTAGGTGAAAGCCAAGCCTTGTGGCATAATCCAACGATATTTGATACCATTAGCTTTCAAAACAGACACAAATTCTTTGTAATTATTCCTCTGTGAGAGTAAATGTCTTGGTATGTCCTTTAATAATATTAGAGGAATATCTCCTGCTGAAACCGGACTGTCATAGTGGATCTTCATGATCCTGTCCTTGATCCTAGTGTCATAAAAAACAATCATGAGATCTCTTGGTTTAGATCTTTTCATTCTAGCAGGTAATGGTATTCTGTAAACTCTGTTGATGGCTTGGTTCAATTCTTGTTCTTCTATTTGAAATAAATAAGCCAGATTTGGGACTACAGTTTCTTTGTTGTCTCCCATCATATCTGGAAAATTGTGCAGACGAAGGTTGGTTTCTCTAACTCTCATCTCCATCATTGCTATCTGATCTTTAACAGCTGTCTGATTAGTTTGTATTGTTTCAATCTGCTTCTCTTGGCTTGCTAATTTTTTCTTTGTATCCTTGTGTTCTTCCATCACTTTCTTAACTGATGAATCCATTGCTTGCATGTCCGTCTTCATAGTATTCATTTGGGTCTTTACAACTTTAAGGTCTTCTGTAACCACATCTAGCTTTTGGCTAATAGCTTGAGATACTTGGCCAAGATTTGTCATCATAGCAGTCAGCTGTGTCATTTGTGTAGACATCTGTTCAAACTGTTTAGTTGTTGCCTCTGTTTGCTTGGCTAACATGTCTTGCAATTTCTTTTCCATGGTTAAGGTTTGTGTCGCTTCTTTCAGTTTTGTATAGGCAGGGCTATGTAATGAGCCAGAACGGGGTCGAGATGCAGACATTTACATTGAAATAAGGCTGGTAAAATACATGTCCTCAATCAGGACCCTCTGATTAGTTGTTGATAGAAAATGTTTCAATGATCAGCTTAATAATTTTTTCGCTTTAAAAAGACCCCTATTTCACTTTAAAACAGCTTTTTAAAGTTTGGAATACCAGCGAGTTTTGCCGGCCGCTCTAGGTCGGGTCAATCAGGAAGTATTCCGGAAGTTGATATCACCGTGGACCTTCTACCGCCTCTTCTCGATGGTTGTTCCCTTCAAGAACTATTTCTATGTTACTCGAGTGCGACGTGTATCTGGTCCTACGAGTTGCTTCCTGTTGTTGTAAGCCAGATGATAGAGAGGGTGATATAGAGGGTCTTCCGGATTAAGGAGTTCCTTGCTGCAAACGTGGCTGGAGGACCCCTTTTTTTTCCTTTTCTTCTTCCACCGGAAGAAAGAAGTTCGCCCTCCCCTTCCCTCACCACTTCTCATTGGTGGAAATTTTAGTCCATCTTATAGGCGTCTTTCTAGCTCTTTGTTTTAGTTTAAGCTGATCAACTTGATAAGGCTCCTCCTCTAATCCTGATGGATTTTATAGGTCAAACTTATCCAGTTCGATTAAGGGAGGGACAAGGATGCTGGGAATATCTTCATCTACCCCCCAGTTATTCAGTAACATCAGTAAAAGACGAAGGGTTCTTGCGTACTCACTTGAGCATCTAGAGGTGAGGTTCTTAAAGTAGTCCTTATGGTGGTTATAAGGTGGTGGAGGGTAGAGTCTTATGCCGAAGTTGCGTTTTGGCGATTTCTTCCCTAGGTGCCCTCGCAGGACCGGCGTCCAAAACTCTGAGGGACTTAAAGAAGCTCCCTCAGAGTATTTGGGAGGTCAAACTGCTTTTGCGGGCTGCAGGGAGTTCCTGCTATCCGACCCACTTGCAAGGATCGGGTTGGGATGCATATAGCATCCCAGAATTAACGCAAACTTGGATTTCTCCCAGGACAGCCTGGGGAAACGTGGCACTCACCCCAGCGGCACCACCGGAAGCCACTAATCTATGGAAACTTGATGATCCTACCCTGGAGGAAAAAAAAAACCCAGCCAATAGAGATCAGTTCACCTGGAGAAAATGGGAGCTTTGGTAGCTGGACTCTATGGCATTGAAGACCCTCCCCTCCCCAAACCCCACCCTCCTCAGGCTCCGCCCCAAAAATCTCCTGCAGGTTGCGAAGAGGGACCTGGCAACCCTAGACAGGAGCTATAGTGTGAAAGGAAATAAAGATTGAGGGGGAAATCTGGATGGATCCAACTCACTGTATTTTCAGTTTTGAAATTTGCAATGATTATTCATTTATATTGTTGGGGGGAAGGTGACTAACAACCGAAGAACAGAAGGAACCAACAGTACCCATATATCTTCGAGAAAATCTGTGTTTGTTTGTTGTTTTTTGCATTCAGACAACATAAATTTGAGACATAAGGTAACGATTTTATAAAAAATGCCACCAGAAGAAACAGAATGAACTGGTTAAAGGATGATAATTAGTAACCATTTAGATGAAAAGAACAGAGATAAAATACAAAGCACGTTTCTAATGCTGTAACTGCATTTTATGCTTAAAAAATGTCTTGCAGACAGCAGACTAGGAGGTTAGTGATAGACCTTGCTTCTACATTAAGTAACCATTTCGAACCCTCGACCTTGAGCATTCTAAAAACATATGCCTTCTAAGTATTACCAATCATATTATTCATTCAATCACTGAAAAATCCTTTTAACCCAACATTCAACCAAATTTAATTTTCAGAGTGGCAATGGCTAAAAAAAAAATGCCATTAAGTCCAAAAGACTTACAGTCAACAAAATAAACAACGGGGGAGGAAGTAGCAGCTAACTGGAGGTCCAGGCATAACATGCAGGTTAAATTTAAAAGGGTAATACAATAGTCAAGCACAAATGGGTAAAACATACACTAAAAAGTATACCCATCCCTCTGCCAAGGAGCTTGAGGCAGCAAACATGGCTTTCCTCTCTTCTGTTTTATCCTCACAACAACCCTGTGATGTAGATTAGGCTGAAAGAGTGTAGGGGTGCTCAAACATCTGCTGTTTTGGCTCATATCATGTTCACCCATCGCAAACAGGGAGTCGATTGTTCAAGGAGCTGTTCATCAGTCTGCTAGCCCATTTGTGGCTGTTTAGGCTGTTTAGACTCTGATCTGGAGAACCGTGTTTGATTCCCCACTCCTCCTCCTCCACATGAGCGGCGGAGGCTAATCTGGTGAACTGGATTTGTTTCCCCACTCCTACACTTGAAGCCAGCTGGGTGACCTTGGGTTAGCTACACTCTCTCAGCTCCACCTACCTCACAGGGTGTCTGTTGTGGGGAGGGGAAGGGAAGGTGATTGTAAGCCGGTTTGATTCTTCCTTAAGTGGTAGAGAAAGTCGGTGTAGAAAAAGCAACTCTTCTTCTTCTTGGGCATGTCTAAAACCACTCTGAGTTTAATAATTTCTGGAGGCCATAAGAGTGGACGCCAGTTGAAGGATTTCCACATCACTACTTTCCCTGCTTAGATCCAATGTAGGGAGCTGAATAGAGAGAAATGGCACCCCAAGTCAAAATCAATCTTTAATCACTTGATACCAGCAATATGAGGAACTAATTATTTCCTCATACAATAACCTATCGGCCCTACTGCTCTGAGATGTGCCCTTCATTTTAAGGTTATTTGATCCCTGATTGTCCCTAATTATGACAGCAGTTGCCCCTGATTGTGGAGTCCAGGGATTCGAAGCTATAGTTGTCTCCCTATCATTATATCGGTCATGATATAACTAGTAATGATTGCCCCATGCAACAAACACAGCCAGGATCCTCTTCAGGCAAGTTATAAACTCCCAAGCAGAAAACTCCCTGTGATTTTCCTAATGTTGGGCAAATGTTTCAAGATGTTGCTTTGCAGAGGCCTGAGTCAATTAGCCTGCTTTTCACAAATGAGGTCAACAATCTGAGGAACACAGTTTCCAGGAACATCACATTTAGACCCAGTTTAGTCAAATGCAAGGCACACTAGGCCGCAAAAATATGGATGAGCAAACGTTCTCTCTTTCACTTGTTTTAAAATTCATCTATATTGTTTTGCTGCCGTTTTGGTTCTCAGCTTTTTGCAGGTGGTTTCATAGAATTTTCTTGCATATGCAGAGTGTACAGTTTTTATGTTCAGTATTATGGTATTTTCATATACAGAGTTGATCATTTATCTGTGGAATATAAATATAATTTCAGAGGGGGACAAGACTGGGAGGCAGAGTATCTGTTTTGCATGCAGAAGGACCAGGCTCAGTCCCTTGCATCTCTAGTTAAGGGGATCATGTGGTAGGTGATGTGAAAAGACCTCCACTGGAGATCCCGGAGATCTAGTCACAGTAGACGATATGGATGGACCTTCACTAGGAACCCCATGGTGCAGAGTGGTAAGCTGCAGTACTGCAATCAAAGTTCTGCTCACAACCTGAGTTTGATCCTGACAGAAGTGGTTCAGGTATCTGGCTCAAGATTGCCCCCAACCTTCCATCCTTCTGAGGTCAGTAAAATGAGTACCCAGCTTGCTGGGGTAAAGTGTAGACAACTGGGGAAGATAACGGCAAACTACCCCATAAACATAGTCTGCCTAGTAAACGTCATGATATGATGTCACCCGTGGGTCAGTAATGACCCGATACTTGTAGAGGGGACTACCTTTACCTTTTCACAAACCACTTGAAGGCAGCTTCACATGTACATGTAATACACGCAATTCTGGTTTTATTGGTGTACAATGTTGGGAAATGGAAAAGAAAAGAAAAGAAAAAGGACATCTTTGTACAGCCTTAGGAATCCAATGGAATGTCTATTAACACTAATGGCTCAGGCTAGCCTGATTCTCAACAGATCTCGGAAGCTAAGCAGGGTCGGCCTTGTTAGTATTTGGATGAGAGTACACTGAGGAAGTCCAGGGTTGCCACGCAGAAGCCGGCAATAGCAAACCACCTTTGTTCATCTCTTACCTTGAAAACCCCACAGGAATAGGCATTCATGTTTGCCATTATCATGCAATGTTATTGCACAATAGCTTCTTAGTCTTAGACAATCATTTTCCCATGGCATGAATACTCCCTGCTGTTTTCATTCAATAGAAACCCCTTCCACTGACAACGTGCCTTCTCTTGTATTCCGGACTCTTAACTCGTCGGGACTTGCTTTGTTACAAAGAGTTTTGGCACTGCTCTGTATTCCCTGATAGTGTTTAAAGATGACATGCTTCAGATTTTTTTAAAAAAAATAAGAATCTATTTCAATACCTGGATCATTAATAATATGCATATAACTGAGTCCTCCTCAGTCGCTTTGAGCCCCATACCACCCGAAAGCCATTTATTTCCCTAGCCCCTTTTCAAAGTGTGAAGTTGCTGGGTTGCAAGACCACATAATCTATCCTCCACTGTTTGATATTGTCATTTGAATTAAAGCCATATCCTCCCCCTCCCTCCAAAAAGAAAAAAAAAGCTGTGTGCTGTTGCAGGCCTGATAAGATCCTATTATCGGGAAGGAGCACATTTGTGATGTTATCTGGGCCAGCCCATGATTACCTGCCAGAACAAAAGGAATGTTATTAAAGCCAGACCTGTTAGATCACAGTGGGATGAGAGCATAAATGCCTGGCTTTGGAAGCATCCCGTCTCTCTCCAGAGTCACACCTGGAGCACGTAGGCATGGTGACTCAGAAGGAAGGGGAGGAGAGATGGAAGGGGACGGCAGGTGTTCTGTTGTGGAACGTGGCCTCCCTGCTTTCTTCCCTGCAGTTTGGTATTGGTTTGGCAAAGAGATATTGACTAACCTCAATGAATTCCAAGAGAACTGAAGGTGGTGGTGGTGTTTTCCCTGCACAGCTCATTATCAAGCTAGGGTAGATTTTAGTCTGCTTTCTAAATATTAGCAAAGGCGGTTTTCTTTTGCTTTGCTTTGTGGGCATTTCAAAGTTGGAAAAGGGAAGTTTATTCTTAATTTTTAAACTGCTTCCTATGAAACAGGAGGAGGAAGAGATGGCCGTTTCCCTACCTTTTCTTCCTCCTGTTACCTCTCAACTAAATAGCATGTCAGCCCCCTTGAGGTAGCTGCTGGTATTGCTCTAGCTCACTTCCCCCCTTCTGTAGCCAATAAACCCCAAAGAAACAAATGGATAGATGATCCCGAATGTTTTCTTAAGAAGCACTTCTAGAGTGGGAAAGGAAGCAGGTGGTAGGGAAGGTTTGGGCTGGATGCTGTTGGCAGTGGATTATCAATTTAAGCCTGTTAACCTTCCCTATACCAGCTTGTTCTCACTTCACCTCTGGCCCCATTGCTCAAATCCTTTCATTCATACATACATTCATTCATTTGGAAAATGTTTATGATACTCTAGACCTGATTGAAGCAATCCATAACAATAAAACAAAACCAAGCATACCATCAAAGCAAATCATTTTTTTAACAAAAATCCAAACCAACAACAACAACAACGACAGCTTTGAATGTATGTTAGGCTGAGTGCGTGTGACTGGCCCAAGGTCACCCTGCAAGCTTCCATGGCAGAGAGGGGATGTGAACCTGGGTCTCCCAAATCCTAGTCTGTCACATTAGGGACATAGTTTGATTCCAGCTGCTTCTTACGTGGAGGTCTTAGCTGACATCCACCTTGGTATCCTGGTATCCTGACATAGAAAGTGTTCCCAAAGCATTACTGCAAAGACCTCAGATTTTTCCTTGGAGGAAAAGAAGATGCCTGTTGGCATATGTAGCATATTTTGGACTCTTGGCTGCCACAGTGTATCCCACAGGAGATGTCAAGGGGTTGTTCCTCTTTGAAGGGCTCTGGGGGTAAACAAGACAGATGGCAAACTGTTATCACTGATCCATTCTAGACATATGACCTATCATTATAAATCTCATTTGGCAGTTATAGAGGGAAGCGGAGAAGCTCAGACCCCATATATCAGCCTGATCTTTAATTGTCCCTCAACTTATTGCTGCAGGGACCTGATAAGGCACCTCCACCATGCCACTGTGTTGCTAGCCTCTCTCTCTCTCTCTCTCTCTCTCTCTCTCTCTCTCTCTCTCTCTCTCTCTCTCTCTCCTTTTCTCTCTTTGTGGTTCTTTATTTGTTGACTTCTCTTCAGGCCAAACTATATGTGACATTGGAAATCTATGAACAGAGTCCCCGGCAGGTAATTAGGTCTCAAAAAATCAGCTGCAAGGAACTGGGGAAGGGTTAACTCTTTCCTGCTTGTCTGATTCCTCACTTGAAGCTGACAAGTTTTAACCCCAGCCTACCACATTTCCAAGAATAATGTTAGAGAAGGGTTTCTTTTTTGAAATTTGCTTCTTTAGCATTCTGATTGTTTGCTTGTAATGCAATATCCTCACTGAATATTGATGGAGCTATCAGAATGAAATTCAGTATCAACCAGCATGGTCTAGTGGTTAAGAGCAATGGTTTGGTGGACTCTAATCTGGAGAACTGGGTTTGATTCCCCACTCCTCCACATGAGCGGTGGAGGCTAATCTTCTGAAATGGGTTTGTTTCCTCACTCCTATACCTGAAGCCAGCTGCGTGGTAGTACAGCTAGTCACCGCTCTCTTAGAGCCCTCTCTATCCCACCTACCTCACAGGGTGTCGTGGGGAGGGGAAGGGAAGGCGACTGTAAGCCAGTTTGATTCTTCCTTAAGTGGTAGAGAAAGTCAGCATATAAAAACCACTCTTCTTCTTCTTCTTCACTTTCAGGGCACATTTCTCCATTTCAAGTTCAAACTCCAGCTTGCCCTTCATGCCTCTTTTGACAGAGACAGGAAAGATGCAAGATGCAGAATCCATTTTAATATCTGCCTTGAGGATCAAGAGATTGGAACCTGAACCGATATCCTTGTCCAAGGCACAATTCTATATTTCAGGTTTAAGTGCCAGCTGGAGCCCCTGCACCCATGTTTCAGGAGAACAGGATGGATGTGCAATGGACTTTAATGTGGCATTTTCCATGAGCATTGTGACATCACAATGAAACACAGTATAAATAGCAGTGTTAGCCTGCAGCAGCAAAATGAAACAGGAGTCCAGTTGCATCTCAAAGTCTAACAAAGTTTATTCCAACTGAAGCTTTCATGAGTCAGGGTTCATTACATCAGATGCAAAATTCTCCGGTCGAATTGTCAAAGTGCAAAACCAAGTAAGCCTTTGCAACCATTTATTTTGAATGTCATTGTTTAACATTTCAAAATGTGAATGATCACTGGTCAACTGCTAATCCTATGACAGCAGGGGCGCATCTGCTACCAGATCCAGCAGTTCATCATCAGTAAAATATCCATTGCAAGCTCATCCGATACTGTTGGAGTCATGTGTCCTTTAAACATCATATTGGTGAAATGGGAACTGGCTGTCCATAGTTTCATCATGTGGTGCTAGGGCCAACTTTAAGGACCAGGGATGATTTCATGGAATCTTTCTCATGGATTCAGCACCCTACCTGATTGGTCCTGCCCAATTGACTCCTGGCCTTTAAACATTACAAGAGTGCCAAGGAATGTGATTATAGGAAAGCAGCTCCCATAATGCTTCAGAAACATCTAAATGACGTAACGGATACATGTGATAAAAAGTCTAGAACAAGGTAACTGGGAGCTGTTACAAGGCCCAGAGTGGCCACGAGCCCACAGATGAACACATGAAGCTGCCTTATACTGAATCAGACCCTTGGTCCATCAAAGTCAGTATTGTCTACTCAGACCAGCAGCTGCTCTCCAGGGTCTCAGACAGAGGTGTTTCACATCACCTACTTGCCTAGTCCCTTTAACTGGAGATGCCGGGGATTGAACCTAGCACCTTCTGCATGCCAAGCAGATGCTCTACCATTGAGCCACAGTCCCACACCGTTCACTTGCATCTAGCTCTTTTATTTCTTGATTGCTAGTCAAACTACCTGTGACACTGAGGATTCAGGATTAGATTTCCCAACATGTAATGGAACAAAAAAAATTGCAGCCATTGGGGAAGGGCTCATGAATGGTAAGTGTCTTGTCTGTGAATGCACAGACAATGCCTTATTTAATTTGGAGGGAATTTAAACCTCCAATGTACTTTTTTAACATTTTAGATTTTTCTGCAAACCTAGGGGGGGTCTCCCAAGTTTTTAGAAAAAAAATATGTTTTGGGTATGTGTGGCCCCAATCTACAGATTTAGATATCTGCAGATGGGGGCCACACTTGAGAAATAGATACATAGATGCTGATTCATGGATGATAACAGCAATCCAGTAATATTTGGTTTGAGCAGGGTCACGTAGGGAGGCCCAGATGGAATCTTTCTCTGACAACTAGTTCAGGATGCTGCATCTAGAATTCTGGTCAAGCCAGCTATTAGGAGCATCTGTCCCTGATAGTACAGCAATTACACTGGCTACCGATCCACTCCTGAGCCAAATTCAAGGTGTTGGTTTTGTCCAGCATGATGTAGTAGTTAAGAGCGGTGGGCTCTGCTCTGGAGAACCAGGTTTGATTCCCCACTCCTCCGCAGGAAGCCTGCTGGGTGGCCTTGGGCTAGTCACAGTTCTCTCAGAAATTGAATTCTTTCAGCCCCACCTACCTCACAAGGTGCTTATTGTGGGGTGGGGGAGGGGAGAGAAGGCAATTGGAAGCTGCTTTGAGACTTCTTATGGTAGGGAAAAGTGGGATATAAAAACCAACTCTTCTTCTTCTTTGAAGCTGTTCATGGCTTGGAACTGGGGTATTTGAAGGACCGTCTACAGCCTTACATTCCTGCTCAGGAATTAAAATCACAGTGAGAGGCCCTTTGAGTGTCCCACCAATCAAAAAGTCTAATCTGGTGAGCGTATGAGAGATGGCCTTTTCGATGGATGCTGTACAATGATGGACCAACCTTTCTAGGGAGGTACACCTGGTCCCTTCATTGTCACATTCAGGAAACAGTTGAAGACTGTTTTATTTAGGACTGCATTTGACTGATTTTGTTTTTATTGGCACTTAAATTGGTCTTTTTAAATTGTTGACTTTTAATCGGGGTTTTAATTGTTTTTTTATATTGTTTTTTTAAAAAAGAATGTTTTATTTATCTTGTAAGCTGACTGGACTTCTGCAAGATAAATGTTTTAAATAAATAAATATCCTGGTTTAACTACTGGTTTGGACAACCTCAAAATCGAAGCCCCATCATTCAGAGCTGTAAGTGAACCAGCAATGTAGGCTTGTTGATTGCATCATCTCTTGACTTGTAGGATGGTGTCCTTCACATCTGTTGAGGTTTAACCATAAACCAGCATGGTGCAGTAATTAAGAACAGTGGTTTGGAGCGATGGACTGTATTCTGGAGAACTGGGTTTGATTCACCGCTCCTGCACATGAGTGGCGGACGCTAACCTGGTGAACCAGGTTAGTTTCCCCACTCCTACACATGAAGCCAGCTGGGGGACCCTGGGCTAGTCGCAGTTCCCTTAGAGCTCTCTCAGCCCCACCTACCTTACAGGGTGTCTGTTGTGGGGCAGGGAAGGGAAGGTGATTGTAAGCTGGTTTGATTCTCCCTTAAGTGGTAGAGAAAGTTGGCACATAAAAACCAACTCTTCTTCTTCTTAGTAAGCAGATGACACTCCTAGTGGAGGAGTGGTATGAAGGTGTTGGGCTTGTTTCTTGAACCACCAAACCCATTCCAAAAAGAAGAATTTCCCCTTGACTTCTTTGACCTTCAAACCCTCCCCCAACTTTTCACTTACTGTAGCAATGAAATGATGACACAACCATATAGAAAAACAGACTAGGGAATTGATCATTAATGCTGCACAGTGCATTGATGGGAGAAGAAATAGTTCCATTCATAAACCAGTTTTTTTGGAGGGGTCTTTTCAGCTCAGGTGCCTTTGCTTAGCTCTCCTAATCCATTCTCTTGAAAGATTTAAAATATCACTTTGCATATCCTGGGAAGAGGAATAGCTGTATCTGAAAGGGGCATGTTTAAGGATGATAAATGGCAGAGAAAGAATTTTTAATGATCTGCATCCTTGGTAAAGTGCTTCCTTTCCAAAAGGATTCCACGGCGCTTTTAACAATGGGGCATGTATATTTGAAACAAAGATGCCAAACTGAAAGATACACATCATCTAACAGAAGAGTTGCAACTGCCAAGACAAACCAAACAAGGGGCGGCAGAAAATTTATTTTCTGTAAGCAATGTTTGGGTGGGGTGGGGGGTAAGGAACAAAATGAAATTGCTGCAGTTATAGAGCCAGATAGAGGCAAAGGAAGCTTTAAAAGGAGCCTGGCTTACTAGCAGTCTGGAAACAGGTTCAAGAAGTACATTATCAGTCTTGTTGACCTTCATCTTGATTCTTCCTTGCTAAAGCAGGTTGTGGGAAAGAGCCCAGATTCTGACACAGGGGAAAGGAGACTCTCTCTTGGCAGGTGTCTAAATAGAGAAATGGAGACAGTTTTCTCATCTGTTCCCTAGCACTTGTTTGTTTGCTTTTACACAGCTCTCCTCTCACCATTTCTGTTTGGCAAATGTGCTCACTACGGTGGCAAAGCCGCCATTGCTAAGAAGCAGGCAAGCAGCCAGTTTAATTTCTGAGTCTTAACTTGATTATCCTGGAGTCTCGGGCTGCTCCAAGAACAGTTGGTTTTGCTGCAAGACACTCATTGGCCAACTTGGGGGAAAATCACTATCAGCCTAATTTTATCACAGACATTTGTTGTGAGTATAAGAGAGATAAAAGTGGTAAAGTACTTGTACCAGAGAAATCAGTAAATATAAATCAGAACAGAGGAACGTGCCAGAGGAACAGATAAAAAAAGTTCTTCCAGCATGCCTTGCATGGAACAGAATTCCACCTGACTCACTCTGTACATGTGTACATGTATGTATATCATTATATCCCATCCTGAATAGAGTCATAGAATGTGGATTTAAAAACCCACACAACCAGAGAGGAGGTATTGTTCAACAAGTCTGGGGGAAGCCCAAGATTTGAAGAAAGATAATAAATGTGTGTGTGTGTGTGGGGGGGGGGCAAACCTCAGTTAGTGTTGGTGCAGAAAAAGGAGAGAGAGAGAGAGAGAGAGAGAGAGAGAGAGAGAGAGAGAGAGAGGGATGGGGGAAAGACAGCTGGGAAGGAAGGTAAAGCTGGTGGCAGAAGGAGCAGAAAAGGGAAAGGGGGAAAGCTAAAAGATAGCTAGTATCAGAGGAGCATGCCTATTATTTTGGGTGCGGAGGAACACAGGCAGGATGGTGCTGCTGCACTCGTCTTGTTAGTGGCTTCCTAGAGGCACCTGGTTGGCCACTTTGTGAACAGACTGCTGGAGTTGATGGGCCTTGGTATGATCCAGCAGGGTCTTTCTTATGTTCTTATGTTCTTATGTTCTTATAGGTAACTGAGTGAGTGGGGACAGAGGCTGCCAGGTGAGAAAAAGGGTTGTTAGGTGGGGGGAGAGAAAGGGGAGAGGCTGCAAGCAGTGGTATGGAGGCAGAGGGAAAGCAAGAGGGAAAGAGGGAATGGGAACATGAGATTCCCAACCTTTCCGAGTCCTCATGCGTCTCCCACTTTACTCAAAGCAGAGAGAGAAATTTATGTAGCAGTTCAAGTGTTGAACTAGGATCTGGGAGCCTCAGGTTCAAATCCACTCTCTCAGGGAAGCTAGTCATACACTCAGAGAAAATGTACCAAATAAATAACACTGATCACCTCGCTTCTTCCAGATACCCTTCAGCAGAACTTTCTCCTTGCCAGACAATTTCCGCTGGTTAGAAATTCATAAGTTTAGATGAGCTTTCCTATTGACAAGATGTAATGCCCTAGACTCAGCCGAGACACAAGGGCAATACAATAAAATTATTGCAGAAGAACAAAAATGCCCCTTTTGTCCAGATCAAATAGACTCCCAAGCCCACACTGTTTTAGCATGTGCACAAAATAATATTGCACGAAATAAATATAACACTCCTGGGATAAAACAGCGAAAGACACTTTCTGAGAAGCGGATACTGTGTTTTCTGCTGTCAAATAGATCAGTCAATTGTGTGAGCGATGTGGCAACTTTTCTCTTTATAGTGTCAAGGAAAAATTAATTTTCATTTCCCCTTTTTAAAGTGTGAAGTGGTTGGTGGATAGCCAGTGGCTGTTAAATCCAAGGAAAGGAAATGAATAACAGATATATGTCTTATTATATATCTTGCTGAAGATCCTCTGCAGTTTATCATGCTTCTATTGCCTGGCATTCTTGGCACAATCAAAATGCCCACACCATCTCAGGGTCACTTTCAGTGTGGTACAAACCTGCTGCTTCCACAGTGGCTGTGAAGTTATCCTATTAATGTCATTTGAATATCAGGCAGAAGAAGCCAGTACGCGAAAGGCAGCTTGGAAACAATGCCAGCTGTAGCGTTAGGCTCTGAAACTCCCTACTGTTATTCTTCTGCCAGGAAGAAAATGGATCAGTACTTCCTTGTGTTTGTTTTCTCTCTCGGCAAGCTGTTGACAGCACTCTGCTTTCTGGCCATTTAGCTACCTTTTGAAGCCTCCTGTGATACATTTTATCTGAAGCAAGTAACAGTACTTGATAACTGGGATTTCCTAGTGGGAAAAGCGTCCTCCCCTCTTGAAACAGAGTGAGTGGCCAGGACAGAAATTACTTCTGTGTACCAGCAACACAATAGCTTCTTGTGGGCTGCATAATGAATGACTAAAACTTCTTCAAAGAGAAACACAGGTGAGCAAATGTAATTAGCCAGCATTCTAATGGATCCAAGGTATCAGGGCGAATCCCAAGACGGTTCCCAGGATGAAAAACACATCCGAATGCCACGTAGTTTTTTGCAACATCTTTACCATCTGCTGCTGCAGTCAGTAAACTTGCACCTGGTACGAAAGGTAAGCATCAGTCACAACATCTCTGGAGATAATTTTTTGGGGGTGGGGACTGGGGAGGATATAGAGAGGAAAGAGATGAAGTGATAACAGGCCAGAGCTGGAGGAGTTTTCCTTTGGTGTGTATTGTGAAGAGAACCTGATGGATTTGTTGTATTTTTATCCCACTTGTCAGCTAAAAGACTGACCCTCCCCAAGTGACTTATAGGAATCAAAATCCATAATGAAGGGTATATTCACATAATTTACTAATCTAAGAGACCCAGTGTGGTACAGTGGTTAGGAGTGGTGGACTCTAATCTTGAGAGCTGGGTTTGATTCCCTACTTTTCGACATGAAGCGGCAGACTCTAATCTGAAGAAGCGGGCTGGTATCCCCACTCCTACACATGAAGCCAGCTGGGTGACCTTGGATTAGTCACAGTTCTCTCTGAACTTTCTCAGCCCCACCTACATCACAAGGTGACTGTTGTGGGGAACAGGGAAGGAGACTGTAAGCCAGTTTGATTCTCCTTAAAAGGTTGAGAAAGTCAGCATATAAATACCAACTCTTCTTCTTCTTCTAGTCAACATCCAACCCGAATCATACCATTCTTTGATATCTTTTAAAAAGCCAGAAGCATCCTGATCTGACAATTATTCTGATACCTTGCAATCTGGTGGAAAACAGAAAATGGCATGAACATCAAGAGCAATAGCAGTTTGAAAGAATCCCAACACTTAAAAAAAAAATTAACAGAACAACCAGAATCCAAACACAAAGTTCTGTGTACTTCCCTAGTATTATGAGACTTCCATCAGGGGATATTGTTGTCTAATAGTATTTTTTTCATTCATGTTTCTTGTTTGAGTTATTGTTCCAGTACAGGAGAAGGCATAAGTTGAGCAGCTGCTAGAAAAAGTTCCATTTCTGGGACTGCCAATTCTTTCATGTGTGTGTGTGTGTTTTTGGTGACCTTTGCAGTGTAACAGTCCTAATTCGATATTTACTTCTTGCTCATATAAAATTTCTTAGAAGACTGCCAATTCTTCTATTTTAATTTCTGAGTCAGGAGTTGGTCATGATGGAAATAAGAGAAGATGCTAAAGAAGGACATTAATTCAAATTGTCACCTTCTCAGAAGACCACAAGACTACACATGTCCATTTCTAAAGGATTTTCAACACCCAATCATATACAAGAAAATAAGCTACAGGAATCTAATTCTGTTAGATTTGAGGATATAGGAATTCTTAGGTTTTTACCCCCCAAGGTTTAAAAATGAACATGAAAGGGTATTTAATTCAACATCCAATAGAACATCCAAAGGAACTGTGATATTTCTGCCATTTAATAATTATGATACAAAATCAAATCAAATGTTGCAGAAACCAATGAAGAAATTGGGGTTGCTGCTCTAAGGGAAGTCAGACCAGATGCCACATCATCAGTATACCAGCTTAATTTTTACTCAATTTGCATTATTTTCCTGCCTGTAATATTTGGATTAAACCTTAACAACAGTTGCTAATATAAATAAGAGACAGCACAGTGGACAAAATCGGGTGATCATTCTGAATTAAGAATCGGAAGGTGAATTTTAGAACTTTCTAGATCAGGAACCAGAAAGCACAAGTCAAGGATATACGCATATATGATAATATTTTCTTTTGTGCTGAGACCCCATCTCCCTAACAACCTAACTAGGTGCTGTCTGTGACATCTATGCTTCTATTTCTCCAGGAATTTGGCTCATGTGAAACTAGCCATAGTAGATCTGAGTCATTTGGACACAGCTCTAAGGAGCTTCTGTCAAGAAGGATTGCTTTCCTATCTCCATATCCCTCCTAATTCACTTCTAGATCTAAGTGGTCCCTTATTTATTTATATCATGCTTTTCTCCTCAGTAGGGACCCAAAGCAGCTTATAATACAAAAAGACAACAGAAACAAACAGGAGAAGGAAGGCTTCTGTGTGAACAGCAGGTCTTTTGTCTGTCCATCTGTCTCTCTGCAAGATCTTGTACCAGGCCTAAGATACAACCTCCCACTCCTGGATTTCATAATCTAGAGGATTCTCCTATTCTTAGTATCTTATTAGAAATATGACTTAATCCTGTGGATCGGTCCTGTAAATATCTATCTGTGTGATCATCTGTGGTAGATTGTGATTACCCCTAAACAGCTGGATAGACAAGCTTTTATAATCTGCATGTTTTCCCTTTTTGGGAATTCAGTGAACTACAAAGCATTAATAGATATGTATAGACAGGCAAGCTTTTTAAAAAAAAATAGGTGCAGTATGATAATTTTTAAAGACTCATTTGAAAGGCTACTTTTGGAACAGACAAGCATTTGACCACTGTAATTGCACAAACAGAAGAGGTTGGTTAAAATTCTTTAAGGACTCACATTCCACAGTATTTGTGATCATCCCTTAATTATGCTTGAACTTTATGACTTGAAATTATCTGAAGGGGAAGGAGAGAACCTAGGCCAAGACTAGAACCTGGATAAGATTCAGTGGCAAAATGCATTTTTAATATGTCACCCATTGACCTTTAAATGAAAAACAAAAGGGTTTCTCCTAAGATGAAGATACTAAGGAAATTGAAGTTACAGTGCTTGAAAGAAGAAATTAGTTGTTCTGCAGAACATAAAGAAAGAGTACAAAAAGCAAGGCATTTTCATCTCAAAGATAACTGACAGCTGAGATGCAGGGTCACCAGTACTATGTCCATGGGCACCTTAAAGACTAGCAAAATTTATTCTAGCAAAAGCATTCATTACTCAGGGCACACTTACATCAAATGCATGGAATGTACATCCATATGCATCTTCTCTATGAGATGTGTGATCCTGGGCAATTGCACAGCTTCTGGCCTAGCCTGTGCCCAGAACAATCTGAAAATACATAAGTATGCCCAAGAATCCTCTGTAAGTGCTTCTCCTTGACTTCCAGGAGTTCTCCCGGAGTTCCAAACTGAAGCAATGCATGAGGACATGCTTTATTAGCAGCACCAGGTTCACAAGCTATGCCCTGAGCTATATGTACTGGTAACTCCCCACCTAGATTAATGTTACATATTCTGTGGGTGGCTGTCCTTGGAGGTGATTTGAAGGTTACATCTAGTCCAGAATGTAGTAGCCAGACCAGTTTCTTGTGTAAACCTAGCTTCAGGAGGATAGCCATGTTGGTGTGCAGTAGAAGAGCTAGATTTGAGTCCAGTAGTACCTTAGCTACCAACAAGAATTTTGGGGTGTAAGCTTTCAGGAGTCAAAGCTCCCTTCATCAGATACTCTTTTGTAAACTAGATAAACCATCAATTCAAAGTGATTTTTATCATTTATTAATGTATTGGGAGGGCAAGATTTCAGTGCTTACCTTGAAAGCCCATTATGGTCTAAAATGTTTGATGGAGTGTCTTCTCCTTTATTCCCCTTAAGGTCCAGCACAGACAACCTGCTGATAGTGTCATCTTCTGTCAAGCTTATGACCACCAAGGAAACAGTAGTGGTAGCCCCCCAATTAGGGAATCGTTTGCTTACTGTAGCCCATTATTTTATCTCACTGTGTCTTTCAGGTAGTTTTATTGATTGCTCTAACACAATCTGGTTTTATTTCTGTTCTCCACCTTGAGAACCACTATATTGAAAAGCCAATAGTATTCTAAAGAACTAATACATCCTATAAAATTCTGGGATTAGCTGTTTATTGTATTCTTAGTTGTTAGGACCCCAGTCAGACCAGAAGCAACATAAATAGTTAAAATCTAGTGTATTATTAAAATAGTTTATACCCCACTCTTTCTGCTGTAAAATGCATCCTCAGGGCAGATTAGCAACAGGATAGAATGATCATAACAATCAATTACCACGAAGAACAAAAGGCATCAGAATCAAGCTTGATATTCCTCAATTCTTCTAAAATCATAAAAGCAATAGCCAATGACTAAAACCATCATCAACTAAAACTCCTACTAATTAAAACAAAAGTAGTGAAAATATGTGAACATTCACACCAATGTCAACCAGCACCAATTAAAAGACACACCATTTAAACATAAAAAAGCAGCTCAATCCTTATTTGCTACATATTCTGTATTAATTTATTTACCAAAGGAATTAACAAAGTGTTTTACAAAACCACAGTTGCAAAACAACAAAAGTGTATTACTAACAAAAACAACCCAATGAAAATATAAGTCATCCATCAAATAATGGAAAAGGACATCGTTAGATGATACTTGCATAAACTTAATTTAACCAGCTACCATAATTCTGACAAATCTGGTTCTAGATAAATGAACTTTGCTCAGTTCTTTATCCTCATTTAGATACTCGGTATTACTTCTTGCTGTGCATTACTGATTCTGTAGTTATTATTCCAATATTTAATAAATGGTTGTCACTGATACAAAATTGCTTGTGTTTATAGTATTCCCCCCAAAATATATATTTATACATAGAAAATTTCTTCATCAGCATCAGAAACCAAACCAAAGCAGCTTGGCCTTAAAACAGCCACATAACCAACAAAATCCTTAATAAGCAGCACCGTCTTATATAGTTAGGATGGAATGGAAACAATGGTGCGGGGAGGAAAACTTCCCTTGGGAAGGAGTTTTAATGCTGTGACACTGCGAACAAGGAAACCAGCATCATCTGGCCGTGTCCTGCACAAACTGGGGTCTGCAGGTAGCAGTTGGAAAATCACACTCGGCAGTAAATAAATCCCAGGAACAATCCTCAGGGCTGTGCTCTTGGAGCTCAGGATCCACAAGATTGGGTCCAACTGTGCCCATCTGTGTTGGTGGATCTGTCCAGATCTCCTGTTTCAGGCTGATGTTCTGGGAGCACAGTGGCAAAGCATAGAAGTGAACGTTGATCAGGACCATGGAGAGATCACTGATGTTAGACCAACTGGTAAGCAAGGATGTCACAGAGTGCTCCATCAGAGGTCTGGACCTGAATGAGGCTTTGGTAGTCCTGCAGGGAGGTGTGTGACTCAACCCCACCTTCCTGGAAGGAAATGCCAGAGATCAAAAGGCTTGTGTCCATATTCTCTGGAGGAATTGGATATCTTCTACTGTTTTGAGGGTTTGGCCAGACAGGAAAATGACAACCCCTCCTGAGCAGTTACAGTGCAATCTTAAGCAGGTCTACTAAAATTCTACTCAAATCTATTCAATGGGGCTTACTCCTAGGAAAGTGTTCTCAGGATGGTATTGTCAGAGGAGGTGGGGAGTGATTTTTTCACAGTGGAGCAGTGGATGGAAAGGTTTCCTGATGACAGAGCTATCACCTCCAGTCCTCTGCATCTTCACTTACTCCTTCTGACAAGATAGAGTCCTGGACATGGCAGTATACAAAGTTTCTTACAGTTTTTTCTGACAAGCTCCTGTCCCATCACATAGTAATGTATGAAGGGTTTTCAGACCCTTCTTTCATGCAGGATCATACCACCCTGTTACAGATGGAGAACGTTGTGATGTTCCCAAGGCTAATGTTGAGTCTGTTCCAGGACAGGAAATTGAATCCATGCTTGCCAGGTCCAAGAGCAAATACTCTTTGACCTAGATCACACTTGCTCTCAGTTTGAAAGGGGCTACTGTGATTTAGCAGTGCATTTATTACACCTGGAGTTGCCAGATCAAAGCTTAAAAAAGGAAAATCAATTTCATTTTATGGGAGCGTGAAACTCATGGCTATCTTCTGTTCCATGAGATCGCAGTGTTCTGGAATGCAGGACAATATTTTGAAATGTGTCGTAACCTTTACAGCATTGGGGAAAAATCAATAGGCAGCTGTTATAATGTGCATTTGATAGTGATAGGTGAAACCCTCCCCAGCAAGCTTGGTCTCAGTCAAATGGAGCTATCTGTTGATAAACCAGTTAGTAAATTCCAATCAATCAGAAATGTTTCGAGCCTCCTAGCATCACATTCCTGCCAGCATGTGAGATGATGCAGAACATGCCTATTATATTAGGTGCTGTGGAACACAGGTAGGATAATGCTGCTGCAGTTGTCTTGTTCGTGGGCTTCCTAGAGGCACCTGGTAGGCCGCTGTGTGGACTTGATGGACCTTGGTCTGATCCAGCATGGCTTTTCTGATGTTCTTATGATTGTTCTCTGCTAGAAGTGTTTGCATAAACAAGCCTTAAGTGCTGAGAGCTTGTGAGAGCCATCAATGGGATGAGGGTGCTTGAGAGTGATAATTGTTCTCCTGTTTCCGGTTCTTGAACCAACAGAGAAACTTCTCAAAACAAATGTGGGGGGGGGGGGTTGGTAGGCCAGAATTCTCAGTAGCATGATATACCCCAAATTGGAGTGCATTTCTCCAAAAACCCTATTGATCCTTGGGTCAAAAAAAGCAAGATAACTAAATATCCTTTTCAGTTGTTAAAGAACTTGTCATAAAAAAGCAAAACACAGATCAAGATCTAGTTATGATCTGGGCTTTTTTAAAACAACAGTGATAAAAAGCCCTTTTGATATCTTTTTTGGTTTGTCTGCAAATGATTTAATATTTTAAGTGATCATGGCAAGTACTCCCATTTAATACAAGGTCTGGAATCTATCACCATCACTGACAGCTGTTTGCAATATATCTCTACAAACCCCAAGCTAATTGCACTTTTAAAGAGCCTGTGTATAAAGCAAAAGTGAAAAGAGGCCATTTTAACAGCTCAGTAATAGGGAGTCACAGTTTGCAGAGACATGGATAAATTAAAGGAGAGGAGGATAGTTATATTTCACATTATTACCCCTTTCAAAGATGTTTAGAAAGAAGTAACAGATGGTCAGGAAAGTGCTAATTTTACTCACTAATTTAACTATAAGTCTCTGTGGAAAAAATGCTCACTAAGGGCCAATTAGAAGAATGCATTTCCCCTCCATTTGAATAATCTGGATCTTCCCCAATCATGTGGAAAGGTGAAATGTTTGAACCAGTGCAGACAGAAGCAGAGTCAGGTTGAAGGTCCAGTGGGAAATTAGCTTTTCTCAGAAGCTCGCAAGCATGGCATGGAAGCTCCCCCCAGCAGCTCTGGCATCCAAAGGTATACTGCGTCTGGACATGGAGGCTTCAGTTTAATGGCTAATAGTTGTAGAAAGGCCTATCCTCCATAACTGGTCTAAGTTTTCTTTTCATGCCATCTTGGCAGGAGGAGTGAATTTCATCAATGGTTTATGTCATATGAGGACCCATTCAGGACAGGGAAAAGTAAGTACTTCCTCATTAGATGTAAGCCATTGATGAAATTCACTGCTGTGTAATGTGGTGATGGCCTCCAGCCTAGATGTTCATCACTGTGAGCTCCTTGGAGGAAGGGAGGGATAAAAATGTGCTCAATATAGGACTTATTTTGTGACAGTACTCACTAGGCTCCTTGGGTGGGGGCTTTCCCAAGTCTTGCTCCTCTTGCACTGGCCTGCCCCACTCAATCAAAGGAACAGAGAGTTAGGGTTGCCAACCTCCAGGTACTAGCAGGAGATCTCCTGCTATTACAACTGATCTCCAGCCGATAGAGATCAGTTCACCGGGAGAAAATGGCAACTATGGCTGACAGGAAGAAAGTAGACTCCTTTGAAATGTGGTGTTGGAGGAGAGTGTTATAGATACCGTGGACTGCCAAAAAAACAAATCCGTGGGTTATAGATCAAATCAAGCCTGAACTGACCCTAGAAGCTAAAATGACTAAACTGAGGCTATCGTACTTTGGTCACATTATGAGAAGCCAAGAGTCACTGGAAAAGACAATTATGCTAGGAAAGGTTGAGGGCAGCAGGAAAAGAGGAAGACCCAACAAGAGATGGATTGACACAGCCCTCCATTTGCAAGACCTGACCAAGGCAGTCAAAGATAGGACATTTTGGAGGACGCTGATTCATAGGGTCGCCATGAATCAGAAGCGACTTCATGGCACTTAACACACACACACATGGCAATTGTAGTCTATGGCGTTGAAGTCCCTCCCCTCTCCAAACCCCACCCTCCTCAGGCTCTGCTCAAAAAATGTCCCGCTGGTGGCGAAGAGGAACCTGGCAACCCTATAGTGAGTGGACCCTCAGGAACTGCCTAGCTGGGATCGGCATAGGGAGGAAGAACTATTGGAAACTGGCAGAACCTTATATATGAGTACTGGTACCTTTTAAAACAAAAAAGCACTGACTATATAAATACATAATCAGCAGCAATCCTTGGGGGTGTGCATTTGCCTAGAGTGGCTAGCTGTAAAGAACTCCAGTGCTTTTGATGGATGTAGTATGACAGCATTTTACAGGTGCTGAGCCAGCCAAATCTAGGGTGCTAGATTTTGAGGAGTACCAAAAAAAAAAAAAAAAACCTCCTCACTGAGCTCCTCTCCTCCAAGGAATTTTTATACTCCCTCTCCAGAGACCTGCTTGACACAGCTCACCAGTGAAAGTGAGATCATAAAACAGAGGTCCTCAACCTTTTTCAGCCTTTGGGCACCTCGGGAATTCTGACACAGGGTGGTGGGCGCAACCCCAAAATGGCTGCCATAGGAGGCAGAGCCAACAACAAAATGCCAGGGAGTGAGGTTATGGATAACTTTAATAGTAACTCTTCAGAGTTTTAGGCAGAAGCTCCATTTGATAGTATTTCTTGCATACACACAGCTTACTTTCAGTCACACAGTAGAGATCATTGTGCTGTGGTGCCTGGTGTTGCTGAAGCAACTTTTTAAATACCTTCACAGCTGGACCAAAAGGCTTCTGCTGGGAGACAGCTCACCAATCACCACCCAGGTCACAAAATACTGTGCAGTAGCAATGAAGCTACGTCGCCTTAATGTATTTCCTTAATCAGTGGAAAGGCAAAATTGGGTGATTCCCAATTTTGTTGGCCTTGGTTGTAAACATCTACTCTATATGGTCAGTTTCTGTTTTACCTGTTTCATCTGGCATACTAGCCACAAATAAAATGTATTTATTTATTTACCTTCACAGCCAATCACCTCTCCTGTGGCCAATCAGAAGAACCGCTGGTGAAAGCTCCACCTGGCACCACCCACTTTCTAATAATACTTGGCGGCCACCAGAAAATGTGTTGGGGGGCACCCTGGCACCCTTGGGCACCATGTTGGGGGTCCCTGCCATAAAATAATAATAACAGCAACATAAATGACCAACATTAAAAACAAGCCATTAAAAACAAGTCAAGGGCATATCACTGAACCATAAAACAGCCCTTAGGCTAGAAGGAGATCACAAAACAGCTACAAAAGATAAAAGCCCTTGGTTAAAATCCTGGGTAAAAATAAATATTTTGGACTGCCGCCTAAAAGACAGTGAGGTAGGTGTCAGGTGAGCCTCAGGGGGGAGAGCATTCCAAAGACAAGATGCCACCACTGAAAATGCCCTGCTCTCTGGTTGCCACCTGTCACATGCAGAGGAGGTCCGGCCTACTCACCAGCAAGCCGGTTCCTCTTTGGGTCAAAAGTTGCCAAATGTTTTCCTTAAGAAAACCCGAATCACCCACGCAATGTAGGTAGTTCTGCCACCAGCTCTCAGTTCCAAAAGGTTTAGCCTTAACAGGGAGGAGCTGAGAGCAACTCTTCCCCAGCTAGTTCCCAAAAGACCAAAAAGACCGCGCCAGCCCTGCAGAGTAGAGATTCTGTCAGGGGAGGGTAGCTGTCAGAAAAAGTTACAAAAGGTAGGTGGTTTCCACACACACACTCTTAGGCACTTAAATTTAGCCCTGAGGCCCAAAAAGGTTTCACATACTCCAAAGTAAAGTCAAAGATTTATTCTAAAGCAGGGGTGGGGAACCTTTTTCCTGTCAAGGGCCATTTGCACATTTATGACATCATTCAGGGGCCATACCAGGTATAGATCTCCCGGTGGGGGGAGAGGCTAGGGTTGCCAGGTCTCCAGCCACCACCTGGAGGTTGGCAACCCCAGGGGAGGCCACACAGAGAAGGCCAGCAGGACGCCCCTGCTCCCCCCCTCCCAGGCAGGAGGGCAGCCAGCGGTGGGCCCCAGCAAACGAGGTGCCAGGGGGGCACAGCCCACAGTTGATCGGCAAGGGAGGAAGGAAAACAGAGAAAGAGGAAAAGGGAGGGTGGGAGAACGAGAGAGCAAGGAAGAAAGAAATGGAGAGAGAAAGAGAAAGAAAGAAAAGGACGGAGGGGAAGAAAGAAAAGGATGGAGGGAGACAAAGAAAGAGACAGAAAAAGAGGGAGAAAGAGAGGGAGAGAAAGGAGAGAGTGATAGAAAAAGAGGAAGAAAAGAGAGAAAAGTCTTCCTCCCCCACACATGCACCGGCACACACTGGCCCTGCGCGACCAGGCCCCAGTCTCCCCGCCTCCCCCACCCACACATACACCCGGCGGCGCACGGAGCCCCGCGTGACCGGGCCCCAGGCTCCATGCCCTCCCCCCCAGAGTCCACAAAAGCCCTCCCCCCCCGAAGCCCAATCAGCTCCAGCATGCATGCTCTGCCGCCGGGAGCCGCCGGCCTCTTCCCCCCTCCCTCTCGCTGCTCAACAGCCAACAGGCAGCGAGAGGGGCTCACAATGTGCTGCAGCATTCCTGCACGCTGCGGCTGTAGGAGGTAGCCTTGGAGGAAGCGTCCCTCCCCCTCCCCTCTCACTGACCAACAGCCAACAATCAGCGAGAGGAGGTCCAAAGGGCACCGCAGCACCCCTGTAAGCCCCAGGAACACCCTCAGGGAGGGCCGCCCTGTGCCCCACCTCCACAGCAGGGCCCCAGAGCTCCAGAGGGCCACAAAAAATGTCCTCAGGGGCCGCATACGGCCCCCGGGCCTGAGGTTTCCCACCCCTGTTCTAAAGAAATGTGCTCATTACAGAAAGCAAAATATTTGTGGAAGCAAAATAGCATGAAAACAAGAAAGTCTAACAATTGCTAACTACACATTAATTCTTAAGCAATAGGCGAGGCTTGCAAGAGGTTACAACAACAAAAGGATTTGCTTCAAAGTTATTACCAGATTTCCAAACACAAGGCTTGTTTCCATCTTGCAGAGTGTCAGTCCCACAGGGAGTCCCCCTGGGGCAAAAGAGATCACAAAGTGATGCAGAATGAGGACACGCCAGCGCGTCCCCAAAACTCCATAGTTCTATATCAGAAGAGGTTCATTCTTATACCTTCCGAATTCATCAGCTGGTGATCAGTCAGCCAATCTAGTCGTCAGGAAAACAATAAACCACATTAATATTGGCCATGTCGCAGCTAGCTCTTTGAAGACATGAGGTAATCTGCATCCCTGCAGTGAATGCAAATCACCAGGAGTTTCTCAGAGTCAGAGACAACTAAGGTGTGACAGATGTGTCACCTTGGAAACAAATGGGTGGTTATGGCCTACAATCAGTGAGGAAGCTTCAGAGGAAAGGTAGCTGTGAAGGAGCTCTTTCCCCCACTCTCACAGTCTTCAAACAGAAACCAACTTCGCTTTGAAGTGCATTTGCTAGGGGCTGGTCGTTGTCCCCAGCCCTCAAAGGATTGATATTAAATTCTGCCAGCTAGGCCGAAGCCTGAGCCAATGTTTTTGAAAGCCAATGTTGTGTAGTATTGCAGTAAAAGGAAACGCAGAGCGCTTTTCTTTTACAAGGGGGTACCATGTCCCGGGTTTGAGAGGCAGGTCATAATAAGTCGGCTGGACAGAATGGGAGGCGTTGGTCCCATGTGATCGTCAGTGCTTTGAAAGGAAAAAGATGTGTCCATGTAAAATCAACGTTCCCCTCTCTAAAATGCTCAGAACAGCCCTGAAACCCTACTTTCAATTCATGGAAACGAGCAGGAGTCGAAGAATTAAATGCCCTCTTCCAGGGCCTTGATCCAAATAATGGCTGTGCACACACACAATTTACTTTTTATAGACTAACATCGTTCTGTGATTCTCATCACGCTCATTTTGACCCCAAAAGTCACGTAGCTGTATCTACTCAAAATCTGACATATTTTGATTACCTAGGTCTGCCTGTTTTCTCAAATCTGCTTTTCTTTGCAAAGACCCCAAACTCCCTTTTCCCACAGCAATGTTCTGACTAGTTTGAATGCTAAGGAAATTCTATGCATTCTGAATGGCTGGGCAGAAAAAAAGAAACTATCCTTTGGTGATCTCATTAGCCACCAAATAACTAGTACTCCTAACTACCGTGTTTCCCCGAAAATAAGACATACCCATAAAATAAGCCGTAGCAGGATTTCTAAGCATTTGCGCAATATAAGCCATACCCTGAAAATAAGACATAGTGATAGGCATGGCTATGCAGCGTACCAAGACTTCCCGCCAGTTCGCTGTTCCCGGAGAGTTTCCTGTGTGCCCCCTGATGGAACAGAAGACATCCACAGTAAGACCCATTTTGGGGCTTTTCTCTATGTGTGTGTGTGGGGAGGGAGCAGTTTCTGTGGGTGGGTGGGAAGCCAAAGGGGGCTTTTGCCTGTTCTGCGGGGTGTGTGTGTGTGTGTGTGTGTGTGCCCCCTGAGTCTCTCTCTCCCTGGTTTGAGGGGGGGCTTCAGTTGTGTGTCCTCAGGTTTTCCCTCATTCATAAGATCGGTTAGGTCTATTTTGATGCTTGCTCAAAACTGGTTTTCAAATTGTGACTTAAAGAATGCATTTTCCTGGTCCTGAGTCCAATGCAAAAGGGGAAATTCCAACCCCTCCTGCTCCTTATGCATAGCTAGCTGCCTCTGTCCCTTTCCATGGTTTGCAAACTCCCAGGTGTCAGGTGTTGCTTTGCATGGTTGCAAACGTGTTGCTTTGCATGGTTTGCATGGTTTCAAACATGTTGCTTTGCATGGTTTGTATGGTTGCAAATGTGTTGCTTTGCATGGTTTGCAAACTTCTTTGCACCTGCCCCTCCCCTGTTCCCCGCAGCTCAGCTGCTTGTCGGGGCTGGGAGCTTTGGGCGTGGGTGGCAAGATCTTCTAATTGCAAATCCCCATTGTCAGAGATGCACATTAAGGAGAGGGGACCCCTTTTGGGGCCCATATCTCAGCCCCCCCGACCCAATCTTTATAAAACTTGGGGGTTCTTGCAAGAAGGGTCCCCTCATGCTACGATGAAAGTTTGGGACCTCTACCCCCCCAAATGCCCCCCCGGAGCCGCAGAAAGGCACGATTGTTATGACGATGTTCCAGAAGAAGACGACGTAACTATCTTTGAATAAATGTAGATTGTTGTACCATACTTAATAAAAAATAAGACATCCCCTGAAAATAAGCCATAGTGTGTCTTCTTGAGGAAAAATAAATAGGGCTGTCGATTTGGTTTGGCCTGCACTGAAAAACAGCCGAATTTCCCCTGATTCGGCGGTTTTTAGTTTGGGACGAACCGAACTAAAAAATGGCAGGAAAACGGGGGAGCCGAATTCAGCGAGTTCGGGAGTTCACGAATAAATTCGGCAAATTCGGGGCGCAGCAGCATAACCGTCAGTAAGCAGCATTCTCCCCCAGCCAATCGGTGGCCAAGCTGGGTCTTCTTCTGGCCAATCAGTCAGGATTGAGTACTGGAGGAATCAGCTGCTGCGCGGCCTGGCAGGGGAGAGAAAGAGAGAGAAATCCTCGTGAGGGGGTGGGTGTGCACATTCGCTCCTTTCCGTGGCTGCAGGGGGCGCATGTTTGGGGGTAGAGACCCCAAACTTTCAGCAGAGCTTCAGACAAGCCTTCTTAAGAGACCCCCCAAGTTTTGTAAACATTGGGTCAGGGGGTCCCGAGATATGGGCTCCACCCCTTTTCCCTCCCCCCTTTTCCATTTCCGTGGCTGCAGGGGGCGCTTTTTTGGTGGTGAAGCCCCCAAACCTTCAGCATAACTTCAGACAAGCTGCCTTAAGAGACCCCCCAAGTTTTGTAAAGATGGGTTCAGTGGGGGCAGAAATATGGGCTCCCCCTTTTCTCTTTCCATGGCTGCAGGGGGTGCATTTTTAGGGGTGCAAACATTCAGCATAGCTTCATACGAGCCTTCTTAAGAGACCCCCCAAGTTTTGTAAACATTGGGTCAGGGGGTCCTGAGATATGGGCTTTCCACTTTTCCCTATTGGGATGAATGGATCACCCGATCCTGTATGCATCTCCAGAGTGGCAAATCCAAGGCAATTGGATTACCCATTCCTCCCAGCCCCTCCTGATGGAACAGAAGACAGCCATAGTAAGACCCCTTTGGGGGCTTTAATCTATAATTTTTCTCCTGTGTGTGTGTGTGTGGGGGGGGGAAGCAGAGTCTGGGTGTGTGTGGGGAGGGAGCAGTTTCTGTGGGTGGGTGGGGGGAAGCCAAAGGGGGCTTTCGCCCATTCTGCCTGGGGTTTGTGTGCCCCCTCGAGTCTCTATTTTGATGCTTGCTCAAAACTGGTTTTCAAATGGTGACTTAAAGAATGCATTTGCCTGGTCCCAACTGGAGTCTGATGCAAAAGGGGAAATTCCACCCCCTCCTGCTCATTATGCATAGCTAGCTGCCTCTGTCCCTTTCCATGGTTTGCAAACTCCCAGGTGTCAGGTGTTGCTTTGCATGGTTGCAAACGTGTTGCTTTGCATGGTTGTGTTGCTTTGCAGTTGTGTTGCTTTGCAGTTGTGTTGCTTTGCAAACTTCTTCGCACCTGCCCTGCCCTTGCTCCCTGCAGCTCAGCTGTTTGTCGGGGCTGGGAGCTTTGTGCATGGGCGGCAAGCTCTGCTCAGAGATGCACATTAAGGGTGGGGGGACCCCTTTCGGGGCCCATATCTCAGCCCCCCCTGTCCCAATCTTTACAAAACTTGGGGGGGTCTGGCAAGAAGGGTCCTTTGAAGCACCGCTGAAAGTTTGGGACCTCTACCCCCAAAAATCCCCCCCAGAGCCACGGAAAGGCGCGGTTGTGTTTTAAATGGCTTTATTCGGCCGAATTTTTTCCCCGAACTTTGAATTCACACCGAATTGCACGGACCTGAAGTGGGGGAGTTCAGACTTCGGCATATCCCGAATCCAGACGGGCCGAATTTGGCCGAATCCAAACTATACCAAATTTCTTTTTTTCAACAGCCCTAAAAATAAATATAAGACAGTGTCTTATTTTCGGGAAAACACGGTATATATATATAGGGGGTGGATCCAACCATCATGAATAGCCTTCCTTCAACTTAAGTGACTCCAATAGAAGAGCCGTGTAAGTAAGAGGAAGACTCCTTAGATTGGAGGAAGACTACAAACTTGAGCCAAAATGAAAGGTGGGTTATAAATATTTTAATGAATGAATGAATGAATAGGATGGGGATAGGATCCATGCCATTATCTATTACATAACTGTAAACCGGGGATCCACAAAGAATCAAAAAAGAAGAATGATTTGGAAACCCTGCCACCCCACATCTCTCTCTCTCAGATTCTTTGGGTTTGTATGGGTCAATTCCCCCTTCCTTTTTCCCTTTTGCAAATGCTTAGGTGACCTTACCATTTCAGACCCTTTTAGTTAACCTTCATTTCTTATCAGACTTTTTTTTTTCTTTTGTAAATTGACAAAGTCATATTTGCCTGCTTACCTGGGCAGTTCACCAACTCAACCTTGTTTATGAGTGGCTCAGTTCTGTGGCTTTATGCATTATTTATTTACTTAGAAAATAAATTAAGCCAGAGAATCCTGGAGGGAGAGATTTGGGGATGGTGAGATTTCCAAATAATCTTTTCCTGTGATTCCTTATGGCTCCCCAGTTTATAGTTATATAGTGGATAATATATGATCTTCATATATAGCTATTTTCAATATGGAAAGCACTATCACATGCACGGGGACAACATGATTCATACTTGTTTGTTCATACTTGTTTCTAAAGATATGGAACAGTGGTCAATGTGGACTTCACAGGGCTCCAAACCAGGTCATTTTGCATTAGACTATAGATATGTAAGCCCTAACTTTGATGGCCTAAGCTAGCTCGATCTTGTCCTATCTCAGAAGCTAAGTAGTGTCAGCCCTGGTCAAGACTTGGATGGAGACCACCAAAGAAGTCCAGGGTTGCTATGCAGAGGTAGGCAAATCTCTTGCCTTAAAGACCCCATGGGGTCACCATAAATCAGCTGCACTTGATGGCACTTTCCACCACTACATAGATGTGTAACGCCTTTCATAAATAAAGGAAGCCAAACCAGTTCAGTCTTGGTACATGTCCTGGTCTCCCCTCCACTCTCAAGTAATTATCCCCTCCCAGATGAGATTCATCTTGTTTATCTTCTGAGCCACTGGGATGTAGGATTGGCATAAACTGAGGAGACATTTCATATGTAGCACATTACACTGGAGTAGTTATTCCATTAAACTTTGATAATAACAGCTTGTTGACATGGTTAGCCACTCTGAGGACCGAGGATTTTTAAGGAAGCACTGTAGTCATCTTTGCCATGGCGAAGAACTGCTTTGCACATATGAATTAGGAACGTCTTTTTGGGAATGTTATGCCCTCACCGTAAGACAAGAATATGAGTTGGGGGGGGATGAAGGGAGTGGAGGATTATGGGAGTGGTGTATCTACACTGAGAAGGAGACAACACAGCTTTAAGGAAATGAGGGCTTTCAAATACATGTACAGTGTGCCTCATAGGTCAATTGGTTTTACACAGATCCTCCAGAGCCTCTAATCCAGCACAAATAGACTTGCATCTGTAGTACTAAAAGTTTAACAGCCAAGCAAGTCAGTTGGCCATTTTGTAGCCATTTGCTTGTATTGTAGTGTTTGAGATTTTCTGTTCATGAATTGTAGGAAGCCTTACAGAGATTACTCAGTTGAAGTTTGTTGAATTAAGAAAGAATTTATGCTCCAAACAGAGCTATTTAGCATGGCCAAAGCAGGGGTTCAGGATGGAAGCAACCAGAAATTTCTAGGCCAAGTGGCAAAGGGAGACATTCCTGCCTATCTCTGTCACAACAACGGTAACTCTGCATGAATATCTGCAATGGGGTTCTCAATGTGGCACTCAGGGGCATCATGGTGCCCACCAGCACCTTTCCTGGTGCCCACCAAGTGTTTTTAGAAAGTGGGTGGGGCCAGGAGGGGCTTTTGCCCAGCAGAGCTTCTGACTGGCCATGGGCTGTGCAGATTTTTTTAAAGTTGCTTCAGCAGCAGCTGCCACCACAGCACAAGGATCTTCGCTGTGTGGCTGAAGGTAAGCTGCATAAGGTAGCAAAGCTTACCTGTGCATGTAAGCAAAGCAAATATTTTTAAACAATATGTTAATTTTAAAAGCTATTCTTTAAATAGAATTTCTACCTGAAATATAGAAGAGTTAACTTATCCATGACCTCACTCCCTGATAGGGAGGCCAGCCAGGTTGGACCTGGGGATCCCCCAGAGTTACAGCTCATAATTCCGGGGGAGTACTGGGATCAGTTTCCCTGGAGAAAATGGATGCTTTGGAGGATGGTCTCTATGGCATTGTACTCCACGAACGTTGCTGCCCCCCCCCCCCGGCTCCATCCCGAAATCTCCAGGAATTTCCCAACCTGGATCTGGCAACTGTACACCCCATCCCTCACTGGTGCCCGGGGGGACCTGGCAACCCTCCTCCCTGACATTTTGTGGTTTGTTCCACCTCTTGTGGCAGCCATTTTTTGGTTGTGCCCACCACCCTGTGCCAGGTGGACCAATCATCTGACTGCCTAACAGTGCAGTCCTGGGTGGGGCTATTCCAGTCTAAGCCTATTGATTTGGTATTGAACGGCCTTTTCTTTTGTTGATTCTTAGTGACTTTTCATTGTGCAGCTGTGGTGGTATTTCAGTTTCCTTTGCCTTGCAGGTAGGGCTGCCAGGGAGCCCTGGCAACTGGCGAGGGAGTGGGGTGGGGGGATCTTACCAGGCTTAATATGAGGTCTAGTTGATTTGCTCATTGTTTGTCTTGAAGATTGACTGCCAAATGGTAGTGATGCCAATAGGGTTGCCAGGTCCCTCTTCACCACCGGCAGGAGGTTTTTGGGGCAGAGCCTGAGGAGGGCGGGGTTTCAGGAGGGGAGGGACTTCAATGCCATTGAGTCCAATTGCCAAAGCGACCATTTTCTCCAGGTGAACTGATCTCTATCGACTGGAGATCAGTGGTAATAGCGGGAGATCTTCTGCTGCTACCTGGAGGTTGGCAACCCTACTTCAATACCATAGAGTGCAAGTGCTGAGGTGGCCATTTTCTCCAGGTGAACTGATCTCTTTCGACTGGAGATCAGCTGTAATAGCAGGAGATCTCCAGCTAGTACCTGGAGGTTGGCAACCCTAGATGACAAACATGTGAGGGGCAAACTAGGATCACCACTGGGCAGTGTAAGAATGTGCTTGAATGAAATACTGATGACTGTAATGTGCTGTAGTGTCTGAACACATGAAAAGTAATCTGAGCAGCCCATCAAGCAGAACATGAGCTGACCTGACTGGTGACTGAACATCTCTGATTGATGTGGCAGAGAGCTGGGATCAAGGAGATGCCCAGTTCAATTTCCCCCTGAATTCACAAAGTGACCTTGGACAAGCTGCTTGACCTTACCCTAAGAACCACCCCATCTGGGGATAATACCAGGCTAGCCCAAGCTCATCAAATCTTGGAAGCTAAACAGGGTCAGCTCTGGTCAGTATTTGGATGGGAGACCACCATGGAAGTCCAGGTCACTAAGCAGAGGCAGGCAATGGCAAACCACCTCTGAATGGCTCTTGCCTTGAAGACCCCACGGGGCTGCCATAGGGTTGCCAGGTGCCTCTTTGCTATTGGTGGGAGATTTTTAGGGCGGAGCCTGAGGAGGGCAGGGTTGGGGAGGGGAGGGACTTAAATGCCATAGAGTCCAATGGCCAAAGAGGCCATTTTCTCCACGTGAACTGATATCTGTCAGCTGGAGATCAGTTGTAATAGCAGGAGATCTGCTATCACCTGGAGGTTGGCAACCCTAGGCTGCCATAAGTCAGCTACAACTTGACGGGGGGAAAAACAACTTTACAGGGCTGTTGTAAGGGTTACAAGAAGGCCAATTTAGGAGGAAAGCAGATCTTTCTAACATCCTAAGATCATCGTGGGAAGGAGGGGGGCATTTTACCGATTTGCGTCATGATCAGAGAAGTGATGATAGGCCTTCACCATGGAACACTTTTGCAAGTTGAGAAATTTGTCTCCCCCTTCTCCCGTTAAATTGACACCAGTGAAACCTCCCTAGCATCAATGAATTTGGCATTTAAGCCAATACAAGCATCTGTGGTATGTTAAAAATATTATACAAAAGCATTAGTTCCTAATAGTCTATGAGAGCAATTTCTCCCCAGATTATAAATTAGAAGCTATCACAGAAAGTAGCATGCCATAAACCTTAAGAGACATTTGTAGATTGTACAAAATGAGCAAGAGGTCCATGAATTATATCAAATCTGCCATCAAGGCTATATTGTTCACAATGAGAGATCCTCAAAGAAACAGCCAAGATCTGTTTCTTTCAGGGCAGGACAGGAATCTATCAAGGACACTTCAGATGAAAGGTATTTTTGGTGATTAGTTTTTTTAAAAAGTACTGAGCCCAAAATATACCCAAATGATACCCTTGAATAGTCTGAGTGTGTAGTGCTTCTGGAGGAAAAATGGTTATCGTCCCATGATACATCCCATTCTCACTAATGTCTGAGTCAAAGGGATGTAATGGAATGTTAATGAACATTCTGTCTGTGGGTTAGCCATATGATACTGGGGTGGGGCGAACCCAACTGTGAAAGTGGAATGTCAGTTTGGCTGAGAAAAAAAACACAGCTACAAGGAATGAATGTGCAGGCAGAAACAGGCTGAGGGTATAAAGTCAGACATGATGTTAGAGTTTAGGACAGGAGGCAGAAAAGCTGACAAGGAAGTGGTGAGAAGAGGTGAAGGAAGGAGGAGTTAAGGGGACAATTAAGCTCTGAAAAAAGTCTCACCCAAACTCTAGGGACAGTAGGGGTTCACCAATGATTTTGAAACCCGACACACCATAGCACAAACCACCATCTTGTTCTGAATGCTGTTGAGATGGTATACCACTATGGTTAAAAAGTCTCTGGCCAAATGTCAGTTTCAAAGTCACTGGTCTGGATATGGAAGTGAGATCTCCCCCCTCCCCTCCCACTGAAGGCTCAAATGCTCCCTGAAATTATGCTTCTGGGGTTGAGGGATCCCCAGGAGTAGCATGAGGGGGAAGTTGAGGGCTGCTATGAGGGGAATTGGCAAAAATCATGGATTTTCCCCACAGGCTCCAAACCACTATTTGGTTTTAGACAAACCTCTAATTCTCATCTTGAGTCCCCCATCTGTAACATGGGTGGGAATAATAACATGGACCTCCTTTATAGGACTGTTGTAAGGAATACTGTGATAATGAATGTGAAACACTCTGAAAATTGAAAACATTGTTTTAAAAGGTGGGAACTAGGAGAAGCAAAAATTAAAGGGTGCCTCTGCCCATGTATAGACAGCCTTTTCTGGCAGTTGCGTAATCAGATGCCACCTGTGCCTAAAACCAGATGATCCGGTTATATCTTCCATTCATCTATCCCATTTTAATCCCACCTTTCTCTTAAGGAGTTCAGGGTAGTGTATATAGTTCTTCTCTCCTCTCTTTTATCCTCATATCAAGCTTGCGAGAGAATGGCTGGCCCAAGGTCATCTAGCAAGCTTCTCGCTGATCAAGGTTTTGAGCATAGGTCTCCCAGAGTCCCAAACCACTATACCACACTGGCTATATCAGATCCGAGCCCTAGCAACTCTCTTTTCAAAATTACCCCCAGGGGACTCTTTGATACTGATGAGAATGAGGAGAGGGCAGAAAGAGGGTTGCAGAAGGGAACCAGAGGGCTTAATTTCACACACAGATTTTAAATAGCCAGCCAAATCTTTACCTAAGAGAGACTTAACTTTGGGTGGGGAACATTCCCTGCTCCCTGAAATCTGACAATTAAATTCTTTTTGGCTTTCTTTCAATAGCTTTTAAACTCCCTAAAAGAACATAAAGTTAAAATTTTAATGGCACTTCTGCAGAGCCTTTCTGAATTTCGTATTAGATCGCAATTTAGCCCCGGGTAAAGCCTTTAGAAGGGGGGGGGATTCTGATGCTCGAAAACGTAATAATCATACAGGAACCTTCCGAAGCCAGCATCAAATAGAATAAGATATATTTTATTAATGATACAATTCATAAAATTACCACTCCTGCCAGTCTTTGCCTGCCAGAGAGGCTGAATCCCCTCCTCCTGGTATTTCATGCGTTTCAGCCAGTGGAGATTCTTCTGTTTGATTTAACCTCCTGATTGCCTGGAATGCTTAATGAACTGGCAATTCAGTTATGATTAGGCACACTCCGGCCATTATAAGGACCCTCCCATCAAAAACATGTGCTGTGAACTTGAATAAAGGAGACGCTGGCGATTTTAAGGGGACCGGCATTGTTTTCCCACCCCCCTGCAATAATAGAAAGAAGGGATGAATGCAAGCACTTCTGCTCTATTGGACAAATGCAAGACCTGAGGCTACAGAGACATGAGCCGAAGCAAGCATGGGATCTCACTGGCAGGCGGAGAGCGTAAGAGAAGAATCCCAGGTGGGTGGGTGAGCATCAGCAAGATCAGAATACAAGAGGGAAGGTTTGTGGAAAGTTGTAAATGATGCTTTGGCGAGAACCCCAACCAGGTGCTTCTGAAATAGTTGTGGAATCTCAGTCCTGGTGTACATATACTGCAAGACAGGTAGAAGAAGTCTCAGATGGAGCTGTGGCTCACAAAAGCTCATACCCTGCCAGAAACTTTGTTAGTCTTTAAGGTGCTACTGGACTCTTTTCTACTGCTATTGACAAACCAACATGGCTACCCATCGTGATCTATTAACAGAACAGGAAATGTGCTAAGTTTGAACCTTTGATATGCAGAAGGAAATGTATTATGTAGGAGTGCATTCAAAAACATTGTCTCCCAGTCTGAAGTGATGGTGGCCAGTCTACCATGTCAGGCTTCTACGGTGTCTCAGGAGGAGCTGTGGCTCAATGAAAGAACATTTGCTTTGTATGTAGAGGGTTTGGTCCCTGGCATAAAAAAAAATCTGACAATTGGTGATGTGAAAAGCCTCAGACATGAGACCCTGGAGAGCTGCTGCCAGTCAGAGCAGACAATACTCAATTTGATAGGCCAAGGGTTTGAATGAGTAGAAGGCAGCTTCAAATGTTCTTAAGCTGGTCTCATGAAGGCATACAAGCCCTAAGGCTATGCCAACTTTGTGTGTGTGTGTGTCTTAAGTACTGTCAAGTCGCTTCCGACTCATGGCGACCCTATGAATCAAAGTCCTCCAAAATGTCCTACCTTTGACAGCCTTGCTGAGATCTTGCAAACTGAGGGCTGTAGCTTCCTTTATTTAGTCAATCCATCTCTTGTTGAGTCTTCCTCTTTTCCTGCTGCCCTCAACTTTTCCTAGCATGACTGTCTTTTCCAGTGACTCTTGTCTCCTCATAATGTGACCAAAATACGATAGCCTCAGTTTAGTCATTTTAGCTTCTAGGGTCAGTTCAGGCTAGATTTGATCTATAACCCACTGATTTGGTTTTTTGGCAGTCCACGGCATCCATAACACTCACCTCCAACACCACATTTCAAAGGAATCTACTTTCTTCCTATCAGCTTTCTTCAGTGTCCAGCTTTCACACCCATACATAGTAATTGGGAAAACGATGGCATGAATTAACTTAATCTTGGTGGCCAGTGACACATCCTTACACTTCAGAATCTTTTCTAGCTCCTTCATGGCTGCCCTTATGGCTAATGAAGTGCTGCACATGAGGGATTGTCTCTGGAAAGGTTCTTCTTACACAGCCCTTTAAGTCCCTTGTCTGTAGCAAGGCCCATTCTGTGTCTGATAATTTTTAAACACTTTGGATACTGGATTGATTATATATACACAGAGGTTACCCCTCCCCCACATTGTATGGTTTATGTTGTGTGGAATAGAACATGCCTTCTCCCTTCCCTTGACTTCAGTGAGCTTAGAAATATGTAACTGGATTGCACTGTTGCTGATCCAATGTTATCCTCTGATTGGCATAATCCTTCAACACACCACCCTCTCCAAAGGGTCTATGAAATTCCTGTCCTGTTTCTCTCTCTGTGTCCCATCCTACTGGACCTTCTGGCTTACTTAGTGATGGGCCAGTCTTTTCCACTAGAATAAACAAATAAAATATGGACTCTCATTAACATCCTTTACTATTTGTTTCTGAAATAATGCAGATCATCATATCTGCAAGGTTTTCATCATACTGGCACAAGGGTGAGACTTAATTAAAAGCTAAAACTCTCCTTTTTGGGGGGTCAAGTGTCTCTAGGCCAGGAAAAATTGCCTCATGATCCAGATGTCATGCAGCCCAAAGTCTGACCAATGTAATTAAATATAAAGGCATTTATTATCTGTCCTAGGTACACATTCCATCTTTAGTTGGAATTCAGGTCCTCATTGCTAGGCAACATTCTTTTATAATAAAACATGCACCCTCAACTTGGCAGTGCCTTACACAATGTAGAGTTCTAAGAAGCCACATATTTTTTTTCTGGTGCTAAGCTAGTGTTTCCAAACTAAAGGAAAGAGGCAACATTTTCAAAATACAGCTGTAAATCTCTGAACTGTTCAGCATCGTGTAATGTCTGTCTGCTGCGCAAAGAGCCAGTGAAAAGCAAACTATACAATATGTCATACAGCATGGTAGTCAGTTATATTATGGGGTAGATCAGCTCAGCCCCTGGCTTGCCATCTCTGAGGAGGGTGGCCATCACCTACCTTTTGTTAATCTGGACCCCTTAAGCAGGGAGCCTCTATTCTTATAGGTTCCTTTCACTCCAGTGGGTACTAGACTGACAGTAGGAAGACACAGACTCCATAGTGTAACCGATACAAAATAAGCAGTTCATTGGAAGGCATTACTGCACAATACACTACAAAAGCAAACTGGAAACTGAATCAGTTGCATGATAAAGGAATACATATGGAAAATGTAGGTGGCTTCAGCAAATAATATGGAATATATAAGCATGAACAGTTAAGACATGAGTCTATAGCATAATTCTAAACCTGTCCCCCCTAGGCATTGTCAATACACTTGAAACAAAAGGTTGCAAACATGAGAGCAAACTTAATGCACATTAGTCAACCTAAATCAAAATGTTAATACATTAATTGTCACTCTACCACCCTTCTGCCCTTCTTGTTTTAGCTCCATTTTCTAGCAAGCTAGCTGATACAGTTTCATAGCTTCCTGTCCAAGGATCCAGGAAGGTTGAAGAGGCAGCAGCCTCACAGACTTGTGGGCTTCTCAACCCTCAAACTCCTGAGAAGTAGAAGGTGGGGAGGGCAAGGTGAGGAAAGGCTTTTGGAGGCATCAAGACATCCTCCAAGCAGGCAGATTCTTAACAGAGGAAACTACTACTGCTCAAAGAGAAAAGGCTGCTTCTGGACTAAAAAGAAAAAGCTGCTACCCAAAGGCTGCATCTCTTCCTCCTGGACTTTTCTACATATTCCTTGTGCAGGGGCGGTACTAGGGTTGTCAGGTCCTCTTCGCCACTGGCGGGAGGTTTTTGTGGTGAAGTCTGAGGAGGGTGGGGTCTGAGGAGGAGAGGGACTTCAATGCCGTGGAGTCCAGTGGCCAAAGCCGCCATTTTCTCCAGGTGAACTAATTTCTATTGGCTGGTGATCAGTTGTAATAGCAGGAGATCTCCAGCTAGTACCTGGAGGTTGGCAACCCAAGGCGGTACCATGGTGGCATGACTCTGCTAAGAGGTGCAGCCAGAGGTGTAGACTTAATTTTTTCCTCATTCATTGTTTACTTTGGTACCCAGGGGACTGAAAAACCTGTACCAATAGCATCTCCCATTATCCCAACACAATACGTTGGCCCGAGCACTCCTTATCAGTCATGAAAGCGTTAGACTTGCAAGTATGCAACTGTGTCCTGGGAATTTTTTTGCTTTCTCAGTAATCAGCAGTACCATTCTGGGGACTTCCAATGAGTTGTTCAACATGGAGTTCAAGGAACAGTACTCCTGAACAGCATGATTATTCTGCATGTCAACGGTTGGGGGAGTCCATTCCCCTTATGCATGAAACCCAGTCCTGTATAATCTGATTCTCATGGTATCTCAGCAGCTGGATGATCTTGGGGTAGTCACAGTTCTCTCAGATCTCTCTCAGCCCCACTTACCTTACAAGGTGACTGTTGTGGGGAGGGGAAGGGAAGGAGATTGTAAGCCGGTTTGATTCTTCCTTAAACAGTAGAGAAAGTTGGCATATAAAAACCAACTCTTCTTCTTAATTCAGTTGGCAAAGTTAATATTCCAGTTGACACACCAGTTCCTGGGCTCCTTCAGCTGAATCCACAGTTTCTCCCAAAGCCACTGAAACAACCCCACAAAATAAGATCAAAACTCCAGCAAACCATGCTTCTCCTCACTGCATAATATCATGTCGGGTCAAACACAATTGAGGTCATCTGGTGGGAAGGTTCTTCTGTTGTAAAAAAAAATCAATTTTTAAACAAGTTGCTCCCCCAAATGAAAGTTTTCTCTCGATACCTAGTGTTCACAACTACTTGTGGTTAGATGTTCCTCATGGGATGCACAACAATCATGCCATGCTGTATTGTTGCAATCTCAGCAAAAGTCACAGTTTCGGATGGCAAGCTACACAGAGTCAAGGTCTGAAATCCAAATCCATTTTGTTCAGACTGCATCTGCCAATACAGGGCCAAAAATGTACTGGATTAACACCTTTGGATTTGTTGCTGATAGTGGTTTCTGGTGGTCACTAACTGCTACCTCTGTGAGATACACATGTGCAGCCAGGAGATGATAGTTTCCCATCTATACTGCTTGTCTGTATTTGTAAAAGTTAGAGTAGAGGCAGATGTTAGAGTAACATAGTTACTCATCTCACACCATTGGGTAATTTTTACAGTCATGGATTAATTCATCTAGATGTCTGCCTTGGGGATGCTTCCAAAGTTCTCCCCATCCAAATTGTTCTCTGGATTTTGGAGTTCCAGGTGATCTCATGTTGTTACTGAAGTGGACTAGATGCATTAACCCCTTAATTGTCCTGGTATTTCCCCCTCCCCCTTTAATTTGCAAAATCAGTACCGAGTGCTGGGCATGTGTGGCGGGCTGCCGCTTTCCAGTGTCGTAGTTCATACACTTCTTTCTCAAAACAGAACTGCAATCTATTGTTAACTATTAATGTTGGGCCAAATTTTCGCAATGTTCTGTTTTGAAGCCGAAAACTGCTGTGTGCAAAAAACAAACAAAAAGTGTGTAAAAATGTCCACAAACTCTCCATATCTTCCAATGTTTTGAACATTTATTCAGGCCTCCTGCTGCATCTGATCATGATTCATGCCTAGCCTTAATCATCAGAAATGGAAATGCCAAGCAACTGTAGCAACTCACTTTTTCAACAAATAAGCATATACGCAAAATGTGTCTGATGCTTTCAAAACAAGGGAGGTCTTCTTTTTAATTGACTGAACAATGGCAGCTCCTTACTATCAGGCATCCGGCTCACAGACGTTTATTCTCCATGCCAGGATAAATGTATTTCATGCCATGTTTCACTGCCACAGAACGGACACTTTGTACACTGCAAGCCATCAGCAGTAAGATTTATCATTTAATTATAAGTGTGGACATTGACAAACCCAACTACTTGGGGAAATAAATTAAGAGAAATGCTGGATAATTAATAAAAGACTCTCAAAAGTCTCACCAATAAGCTTAATTTCAAGGTGTCTCCCCCTCGTTCCAATTCCCCTTTCCTCTTTCGCTTAGGGTTTATATCTGGCCATGAAAACCTTCCAGGCTTCACTCCCCGCCCAAAAAAGGGCTATGAACTGCAGAATACCCTCCAGATTAAAACAGAGTAGACACTTTAGCAATGCAGAAAGGCAGAGCTTAGCATTTATTTATTTATTTATTTATTTAGAGAGATATTCCCCATGCAGGGAAGGCAGTATGGTATAGCCTGATTTCGTCAGATTTCAGAAGCTAAGCGGGGTCAGTACTCAGATGGGAGACCACCCAAAAAGACTCTGCAGAGGAAGGCAATGGCAAATCATCTTTGTTTTTCACTTGCTTTTAAAACCCCTTGTTGGGGTCTCCATAAATCAGTTGTGACTTGATGACACTTATGTGCATTCCCCACTTTTCTCCCCTGTAGGAACTCAAAGTAGCTTATGACATCCTTCTCCCCTCTATTTCATTTTCTCAATAAGAAGCCTATGAACTAGGTTCCTGAGACAAGTTCATCTCGTGAACTGCCATGGCAGAGCAGGCATTTGAACCCTGGTCTCCTAGAGCCTAGTTCAATACTCTAACCACTGCACTATGCTGACTTGCAACAATATCATTCTAAAATAGAAAAAGCACACATTTGTTCATTTCTATTCCTTGCCCTGTCTTGACCTGGATGGCCCAGGCTAGCTCGATTTCATCAGATCTTGGCAGCTAAACAGGGTCAACCCTGGTTAGTATTTGGATGGGAGACTACCAAGGAACACCAAGGGTGCTATGCAGAGAAAGGCAATGGCAAACCACCTCTGCTAGTCACTTGCCTTGAAAACCCTATCAGGTAGCCATAAGTTGGCTGTGACTTGACAGCACTTTACACAACACATTCCTTGCCCCAGCCAACAGTTTCAGTTCTCCACTTTTTACTTTTTGTTTGTAGTTTTCTTTGCATCAGCATGTTGTATGGTATTTCTATACAATTTATGCATATTTATATGTACAGTGTGTTTCAACAATATGTATAATATAGTTATAATGTACAATACCGAGTTACTGATGCAGGAATGCCATTGAAAATGCATACATTTTATTGTGGGGGGGGGAGTCAGTGGAAAGAAACAGAAAACAGGACAAAAATAACAAATCATGAATTTGATTTGGACAAGAGAAGAGCAAAATTAAAATGGAAATAGAAACGGTAGTTTTCTCCACTTTTTAATGCAGAACCATTGGACCCCTGGAGAGGTATCTATGATTACTGGTAACTTAGGGTAACTTACAGGGCTTAACTTAGTTTTTTTTTAAAAAAAATCTTAGTTAATTTATTAAGTATGTAGGATATCATCTTATTGCACTGTAACAAATTTCTTTTTTAGTATGATTTCTCCACTATCCTTGTAGCATGTTTTCATTTGTCATGCTAATTTGCTTTGAGTATATACTGCTATTCGTCATTTTGTTTATTTATCATTGATATATTGAGTGTTGTGCCTTAATAAACATCCTTTTCCTTTCAATTAAAGTACTGAATTTGCATCAACTTGGTTGGTTAAGTGTTAATTCATTGAGGGGTAAGGCATTATGTCTGGCCAAGAAGAAAAGCCTGCAAAAAGTTGGAATGGTTAAGAATTCAAGATAATCTGGGAGCACTGGAGAAGATGGGGTGCTTTGTCCCCAGAAGGAGGGTGCGCCTTTCCTTCTGGCATCACCACATAGTTCACATCATCTACTTGCCTAGTCCCTTTAACTGGAGATTCCGGTTGAACCTGGGACCTTCTGCATGACGAGCAGATGCTCTACCACTGAGCTACGGCCTTTTCTAAGTCCGTGAGTATCATATTCATTACTAAAAGGAGGTCTGAGGGAAAAGTTAGCAGCATGTCTAGAAATCACCTAAACTTTGCACTGGCTGAGAAATGCTGACCAGCAGAACACACACTTTGGAAAAGAAAGAGTGGCAGCATTTGCTTTGACAGAGCCTGTGTTTCCTCACTTGTTCTGCATGATCTACTGAGGGCAACAGGACTCAAATATACAGCATACAGATTTGGAAGAGAATGTTTTTGAGGAACATCCTTGGCAATCTGCCTGCAACATCCGTGCATGGAGGCCTTGCGGCATTTTAAAAGGACACCATGTTAATTTCAGAGCGAGGACATTCGCACAAGTGCAAGGCATTCCTGTACTGAAAACATACTTGCATATTGATAGTGACAGATCTCCTTAACAATGTTCCAGTGAATAGAGGCATTCATATTGGAAATGCTGTGAAAGAAGAGGAGCGATGATGTACAATGAGAGACAGATGGTATACAGAGACACTGGTGAGTTGGTCCAAGAAAAAAAAAAATTCCTTATTTGGGCAGCAACCCAGTTAACAATTACACATTCTTAGCCTCACTGAAGCCTCTCACAATCTAGCCTTCAATCAACCAAAGAGATGCTAAAGAATAATTGGGTAATCATATGGTAAGGGCAGCAGATTTACAGCCCTCTGAGAGTCAGAGCTACTGGTGTCAGAAGGCAACAGATGGGAAGAAACTCTTTCTGGTTCCTTAGCTCCTTGCAGAAATGTGTCATGCTTCAGAAAAAAAGCACTGATGAAGAAACCCCTGGTCCTCCTTTCCTTTCCTTAAACATGGCCACAGGTTGTTTAAAACACATTAGATAATCCAAGGTTAAATACCCCCTATACAAACACCAAGGTTCTTCTTTAATGTTCTTGGTACGTCAATCCCAGTGTGCTCTGATAAAACATGTACTGGATTGAGTCTGTTGCTGAAACTTCATTTATAATGTCATGCAGCTCTAGTGCAGGATCATTCCATTGTAGGTTTGTCAACCCCCAGATGGAGAGCCAGCATGGTGTAGTCGTTACAAACAGTGGATTCTAACCTGGAGAACCAGGTTCAATTCCCACTCTTCCACCTGTAGCCTGTTGTGTGATCTTGGGCCAGTCACAGCTCTCTCAGAACTCTCTCAGCCCATATGAGGCAGGCAACGGCAAACCACCTCTGAATGTCTCTTGCCTTGAAAACCCTACAGGGTCGCCATAGGTCAGCTGTGTCTTGACGACACACGCACAAACACACAATCTCCAGATAGGGTTTGGAGATCTTCCAGAATTACAACTGTTCTCCAGACTATAGAGATCATTTCCTTTGGAGAAAAATACTGCTCGCAGGGCTTCTTAAACTTTTCCCACTCATGACAGCTTTTCGCCCGAGAAATTTTTACGTGACCCTTGGTATATAAGTATATAAAATAGGTATACAATCAAACATTTACTGATAAAAGGTTCAGAAACCTCTTACTGTTGCCAAATTTTTCGCGACCCCCACATTCAGTTACACGACTCCATATGGGGTCGCAACCTACAGTTTAAGAAGCTTTGCTCTAGAGGATGGACCTGCTGAGGTCCTTCCCCTCTCCAAACCTCCCTCCCCAGGATCCACCCCCAAACTCTCCTCAATTTCCTAACCCAATGCTGACAACCCTATTCCATTGAATTGCTAGACCAGGCCAGCCATATGCCTTTATTGACTGGCTCAAAGCTCTCTCCATCCCCATGTCTCCCAGATATCCTGGTGGATGTCGGAACCTCAGACTTGGCAGCCTTATTTGCTTGTGCTCAGTATTATACAGATGTATTATTGTTGGGTACTGCTAGCCAGACTTCCAATCAAAGCCAGGCTTCCTCCAGGGTAAACAGAAGTCTAGCGTGAAGCTATCTGCTGTCAACTGGGTACTTTGCACTAGAATTGTCTCTTATCAATCAACTTTGGATGACTGGCCTTTCTGTTTAAGGAGGTTGATCCTATTCCCCAAAACATACAACTATGAATCCATTACATGGAGAGAACTAAAATCTTTTAGGATACATCTCAATTGCATATAGTAAAAAAAGAAATAGAAAAAAAGATAGTGCAAGTTTTATAATAAGCTCCTTAAGAATGATTTTTATTTCCATTTTAATTAAAGAGGGAAATGCTAAGTTTGAGAAAGGGGGACTGACTCGTTCCTTCCCAGCCTGTCCTTTTATCCTGCAATAATCCCCCCCCCCACAAACAGAGCAGAATTCTTCTCTATATTTTAACGTCCATATTTCATTGCCAGCCAGCCGTCAGAAATTAGATTTTCCTCCTTGTTCTTCTCCTTAAGTTCTATTCTGATTTCCATGTTTGATTTATTGCTTAGCAACTCTATGAGAAAAGATTTCACAAAAGGAAAAAAATGTCAAAACGTGCTGTTATTTAAATGGGAGGTAGAAACCTAAATGTGACAGATAAAGCTTTGACTACTCACTCGCTGGCATAATCCACCATTAGTAAAATGTCACTTTAATTGAGTGACTTCCCCCTCCTCCTTTTTACAGCAGAAAGAGAGAGAGAGAGACCAAAAGGAACCGAAGCAATTCCATTCTGCAAGAATAACTCCACTATTGTATATGCAGCTGGGAATTGTAAGTGGAAAGTGGAAACCTCCCATAAATCTTCCGACTGTAAGAGTCACAGTCTGTGCTAGATAATTAGGTTCCAAGGCTTTGTAAGCAGGGGCTGTACCATTGCTTCTCCAGCGAGGTGTGCGTCAGAGAGAGAAAATGCAGAAGAGGCGGTAATTCTGGACGTTTTGCAAAAATTGAAAATGGGGAAATAGACCTTGAATGGGGTTTAATTTGGAGCACAGCGGTATTTTATGGCACAGTGAGATGAATACATTTTTATAAAGAGCTGACAGTGGAGATCTATCCTTCGGCTGATAAGCAAGTCACACCTGAGAGTACAGCACAGTTAAGAGGGTCAGACAAGGATAGGGAGAGACTCGGGTTCAAATTACTGGCCAGCTGTGAACTTCCGTGGATGACCTTGAGCTCATCATATATTTTGTTCCAACTCGGTTATTGTGATGATAGAACAGAAGAGAGGAATGCTATCTATGCTGCCCTGAGAGCCTCGCAAGAACACTAGGATAACAATGCAGTGGGAGGTTATCGGTGCAATTCTAAACAGAATCACATGCTTCAAAGTCAATTGAGGTCAGTGGGCTTAGAAAGGTGTAACTCTGCTCAGCATGGCATTGTATGTCACCAAGTAGACAGTCAGGTCAGCCGCAGTTTGCATCCAGACACTGTTGAAAATTATGTTATCGTTCTACTTTAGCAATCTTTCACAACAGGATTTTTTTATGTGTACAAGACAATCTAGGAGAAGAACGATTGCAGTAAAGTGCAGTAAAGGTGCAATATCTAATGATAATGATGTGTGGGGAGGAGCTGTGGCTCAGTGGTAGAGCCTCTGCTTGGCATGCAAAAGGTCCCAGGTTCAATCCCCGGCCTCTCCAGTTAAAGCAGGGGTGGGGAACCTTTTTCCTGCCAAGGGCCATTTGCACATTTATAACATCATTCGGTGGCCATACCAGGTGTAGATCTCCCGGTGTGGGGGGGAGAGGCTAGGGTTGCCAGGTCTCCGGCCACCACCTGGAGGTTGGCAACCCCAGGGGAGGCTACGCAGAGAAGGCCTGGAGGGCTCCCCCAGTCCTCCCCCCCCAGGTGGGAGGGCAGCCAGAAGTGGGCCCAAGCAAACGAGGCGCCAGGGAGGCGCAGCCCGTGGTCTATCGGCAAGGGAGGAAGGAAGGAAAACAGAGAAAGAGGAAAAGGGAGAGAGGGAAAAAGAAATGGAAAGAGGGGGAGAAAGAAAAGGACAGAGGGAGACAGACAAAGAGACAGAAAGAGAGGGAGAGAGAAAAGCCTTTCCCCTCCCCCCCACACACACCTGCCGGCCCCACACGACCTGGCACCAGGCTCCATGCCCTCCCCGCCCCAGAATCCACAAAAGGCCCCCTGAAGCCCGATTGGCAGCAAGAGGGGCTTACAGTGTGCCCTGGCGTTCCTGCATGCTGCGGCTATAGGGGGCAACCTTGGGGGAAGCGTCCCTCCCCCTTCTCTCGCCGACCAACAGCTGTCAGTCGGCGAGAGGAGGTCCAAAGGGTGCTGCAACACCCCTGCAAGCCGTGGCCCCAGGAACACCCTCAGGGAGGGCCGCCCTATGCTGCGCCTCTGCGGTGGGGCACCAGAGCTCCCGAGGGCCACAAAAAATGTCCTCGGGGGCCACATACGGCCCCCGGGCCTGAGGTTCCCCATCCCTGAGTTAAAGAGACTAGGCAAGTAGGTGATGTGAAGGACTGCCTGAGACCCTGGAGAGCTGCTGCCGGTCTGAGTAGACAATACTGACACTGCTAGACCAAGGATCTGATTCGGTATAAGGTGGCTTCATATGTATGTACATATATGTATGACCCTTATAGACTAACAGAGTAATCCTGAAAGGGGGGGGGGGCGAATGGCCTTAAATGCCGGCATGACCCCTGCACTGGCGTTTGTGCCACTTGCACCAGCTAAATGGGCACTAACACTGGTGCAGGGCCACTTATGCCGGTGCTGGGGGACTGAGCGGCAGTGCCATGCATAGGCACCAGCACAGCAATGTTTCTCTGGTGCAAGGGCTCATGCAGGCTCCAAAAGGGGTGTTCCCAAAGGCAGGGCAGACTTAAGTCAGCTCACTGAGCCCTTTCACCCCAGGAATGCCCCTTTTTTCCGGCACGAACTTGTACCAGCAAAAATGGTGGTGCAGCCCCGTGAAACTGCATAGAGCAGCTTCATGGTTTTTGGGAGAAATGGCATTTTTAGTCTGCTGCACCAGGCCACTGAAGAGGCGGCATGGCTACGCCATCCCTGTGCCCACTGCAACTACCCCCCCCCCAGGATTGTGCTGCAAGTCATTTTATAGCCTGAGGCTCACATACCTAAAGGACTGCCTTTCTTCATAGTTGTCCAGTTAGGTCAAAGCAGCAAGATCATTTTGGTAGCTCCATTGACTTGCCAGGGGAGAATGATGTCAGTAAAGACATGGACTTTCTCTCTGACAGCTCAGATTTTATGGGGACACATTCCTGAAGAGGTGAAGATGCCTTCTTCTCTTTCTGAAGGGAGTGCAAGTCTGCTTTATTATGCCAAGACTTTTGTGAGTAATTCTGTTTGGCCATTACAAAATTTGTCATGATGGTGTTTTAGACATTTCCCCCCAACTGTGCATTTAATGTTTTAATTTTGATTTTTAGCTTTTTGATAAAAATGATTTAAAAACCATTTTGAAAGCTTGAAACACAGTACATAATTTATTTGGAAGTAATATTGTTCAATGAATGCCAATCTAAAGCTGCATCTGTGTGGATAAGGTTGCTGTTAACTGGCTGTTTTTGGGTATTCTTGTGTATTAGCCACATGAAGGTTCTGACCTGACATACTTCTTAAAAAAGTAAATCTATTACCAATTTCATTTTTATCCCACCTTTCTTCCTCTGGGAAGCAAACATGAATTTCCTTCTCATTGTTTTATTCTCATCCAGTCCTGTAAGTTGAGTTAGGGTAAGTATTGGCTCATGGTGACTCACTGAGCTTGATGACGGAGAGGGGATTTAACTCTGAGTCTCCCCAGTCTTAAGTCCAACACTCTATCCTAGCTGTGACTAGAGCTGACACTGCTGATAAAAGAGTTGAGTGGTATCCCACTCACACAAACACATGAAGCTGCCTTATACTGAATCAGACCATTGGTCCATCAAGGTCCATCAAGGTCAGTATCGTCTACTCTGACTGGCAGTGGCTCTCCAGGGTCTCAGGCAGGGGCCTTTTGCATCACCTCCTTCCTGATCCTTTTAACTGGAGATGTCAGGGATTGAAGCTGGGACCTTCTGCATGCCAAGCAGATGCTCAGCTACTGAGCCATTGTCCCTCCCGTCCCCTGCCCCACACATGGGTCAAAATGCAGCATAGTATCAATCAAGATCAGGAAACCACAGTGGAGGTGAAGTATTCCCTGCTTGACACCCTCTCTGTGACAACAACCTTCCCCTCCCTTCCTAGATATCTGTAGGGTTGCCAACCGCCAGGTAGTAGCTTAGGTTTGCCAACCTTCAGGTGCTAGCTGGAGATCTCCTGCTATTACAACTGATCTCCAGCCAATAGAGATCAGTTCACCTGGAGAAAATGGCCGCTTGGGCAACTGGACTCTATGGCACTGAAGTCCCTCCCCTCCCCAAACCCCACCCTCCTCAGGCTCCGCCCCCAAAAAACCTCCTGCCAGTGGCAAAGAGGGACCTGGCAACCCTATAGTAGCTGGAGGTCTCTCACTATTACAACTGATCTCCAACCAATAGAGATCAGTTCAGCGGGAGCAAATGGCTGCTTGGGCTACTGGACTCTATGGCATTGAAGTCCCTCCCCTCCCCAAACCCCGCCCTCCTCAGGTTCCGCCCCCAAAAATTCCTGCCAGTGGTGAAGAGGGACCTGGCAACCCTAGATATCTGCCTGTCTTCCTTTTACCATGTCACATGGTCCATAATTGGAATAATACCAGTCGGAGAAGAAATGGCAAAATGCCCTGCAAGGTTAGCTTGGCCAAGACAATGCAGACAGCAATAGGCCTGGTTCCTGCAGCTCAGCTTTCTGCCGAAGACAAAGCTTCTTTCTCTTTTTATACCTATTTATTTTCCATACCCAAGATAGAAACCGAAAGCCACTTTTGTTTTTCAGCTAATCCTTACATTGTCTTGGCTAAGAGATATGTTATTGTCACTTCCTCCGGCTGATAAGAGTTGTATCAAGGTTGCGGGGGGGAAGGAATCACAATTTTTCAATTTAAGTGACTGCTCATATCAGCCGGAGTCTCGGTTAAACAAATCCCCAGTGAAACAAGCGATAAGGCCCAATCTATTAGGATATTAAATCGAAAATTTGTTTCCCATATTCTGAGCACCAGAAAAGGATTTCTCCTGGTGTTTCCTGATAATTACTTACTAACTGGTGCAATTAATATGCTCTCCAGTCAATTACCCTGACACAAATATTTGCTCTGGCTTACATTTATTGCATTGATGATGAACTGTTGGAGATGTCCCAACTGCACAGGTCTCTATGGTGACTTCTGGATCATCCACCTAAAGAACATGCTATGGCATGTATAATTGGAGATTTTTTACCCTAGCTGTGTTTGGAAATGGACACAGATGAATTTGTAAGACCCCACTCCTTAGCCTCCTGGATACACACAGGCAATAGGAATGGAAACTTCTCAGCATGTTGTAAAAATGTGCAGTGAGCAGATCACACAATGACAACCGGCTACAGTGTTTCCTCACAGCGTCAATTTCATCATCGGGAGCTTTATAGACTCTGGTCTCTTTCGCTTTGAGTTATATAAGAGCCTTTCGCATAAATAATGCACTTTGTTTGTACATAGTTTGTGGATTAGTATATGTAAAATAACACAAAAGAAATTGTTTTTTGGAAAATTATTCCTCAAATGCGGCAGCGGCCGTGGCGAAAGACCTTAGGAGGCCGACGAAGGCCTCCGCTAGCGCAGGGGCCCACACCGCCTGCGCCCGGACGGCACACACCGGCGTGAGTGGCTCCAGCGCCGGCATGCAGGCCCAGCTGCCGGTCCCTGGCCGCTGCCGCGGCAGCACTGGATCTGGCCACTGCTGCAGTCTTCTGCTGGCCTCTGGCTGCTGGTACAGGCTGCGGCGGCTAGCCAGGAGGTGTTCCAGCACCCCGGGAGGCATTCCCGGGGTGTTTTGGCACAGGCCAGGGGGCAAGGCCAATGTTAGCCTCCTGAGCCATTTTGGCTCAGGAACGCCCCTTTTTAATTTTGTTGAGATACGCTTTTTGCTGGTGTATCTCCCGTGCCCTTTTTTTTTTTTTTTTTTTTGCACTGGGTAGAGGTTTTGGCACCGGCATCTGGGCACAAAACCTGCAATGGGTTCTTAGTTCTTCACAGGCAAAGCAGTTGCTCCTCGCCCAGCAAGAGCTGACTGCTGGTTTGTTTCTGCAACCCTTAATCCAGCCTTCCTTTTGCTCTCTCAAATATCAAATAGACTGCATAGAGAGGGCCTTGCTGTACCTGTAGCTGCGAACCATGTCTAGCTGGCAGCAACCAGTTGATGATCTTTTGTCCTGAGTCTTCCTGGCCAACTGAATTCATCAGGGTAAAAGAGCTCTGAGGAGCTTTGTGGGACGGAAAAAAATCAAAGGTATACATGAAACCAAATGCAGAGGCTGCTACCTTCCTTCTGAAACTGGGCAGCTAAGGGTTTCTGCTGTGAAGTGTGTGTGAAAAGGTAGGTGGCAGGTTTGAGAAGGAGAAAAATAGTTCCAGTCTCAGACTTTCTCACTCTTTAGAAGGCTTTATATAAATAAGAGGAGGATCTAATTGCCAAATAAAAGGGGAGGGTCCCAGTCACTGTGTCTATGCATCATTTAACATGCCATTAAGCTTTCCTAATCCAGTTTAAGTAGTTCCTTTGCTTGCTGCTATCTCCGTGCATAAGATACAGATTGCTCCTGTCTTTGTCTGAATAATACTGCACACCCCAGATATCATATCCATTTTGAAGCATGGTATTTCCTGAGAGTCTGAGAAAGCACTGTAGGTTCCATATATTGTATATGTTCTTCAGGCTAGAAAGCAATCACACACAATCCTACATATTGTGATTTTTTTTTCTTTGCATTATATTAGAATGCAGGTCTTTATGTGCACTTTGGAAGGTGAACTCTATGGTGTTATACCCCATTGACGTCCCTCCCCTCCCCAGACCCTGCCTTCCTCAGGCTCCACTCCCAGATAGGGTTGCCAGGTCCCTCTTTGCCACCAGCAGGAGGATTTTGGGGGCAGACCCTGAGGAGGGTGGGGTTTGGGGAGGGGAGGGACTTCAATGCCATAGAGTCCAATTGTCAAAGCCGCCATTTTCTCCAGGTGAACTGATCTCTATTGACTGGAGATCAGTTGTAATAGCAGGAGATCTCCAGCTAGTACCTGAAGGTTGGCAACCCTATTTTAGGCTGTACTTTTTAACTGTTTGTATATTGGTTTTTAACTTGTGGGATACTTACTTTGTCCTTGTACCTTTTCCTTGTCTGTTAAATGTCAGGAGTTTGTGACAAGAAGGTGGGGTATAAATATTTTTAAATAGATGCATAAGCAGTTCATACCTATTAGCAACCAACACTTAAATCATTGAAATTCTTTCTTCCCCCATTCTGTAGCATCTAAGCAAAGGAATAAAGCTGGGTGGGGTGTTCAGCATTATATAAACCATTGTCTCTGAATGTATCATCCAGACAGCTTGTTCATAGATGACCCAGTGGATTCTAGCGGTTCATGAATCCCGCTGAGGACACCGATTTATCTTTGAGCGCATGGCATGGCTAAATGTTGAGATTAATGGCTTACTGGTACATCCTGCCACAACATCCAAAAAGCTAACCTGCAAAACAATTCCAGGTTCTGAAACCACCATTGTTAATTTCCTATCCTCCCGTAGATTTTCCCATTAGCTCAGTGCCTAGTTGTACTTTAGGAAGAACTCTCAAAAGGGTAGCCATATTAGATTGAAGCAGCAAAAAAAAATACTCGACTGTACTGTGATAGCTTAGAGAATAATGGCCTTTACAGGCTATCAGGGTGTAGTGCAATACATGCTGTTGCTCATTTGCTGCACAGGATCCAGTTTCTTTTCTCAAGGAAGCATTTCTGTTCCAGGGTTATTGCAATTTCCAGGTCAGCAAAACACAGTATTTTGTTGCTGGCAAAATATTTCTCAGTAACAGGGCTGTTGTAATTTATAATGCAATCCTACACAGTTACCCAAGCCAAATCCATTGATTTCAGTGGGTTTCATTGCAGGGTGCTGTGTGGCTGCAGAAGTGTCAACAGCATCTATTGGCTAGTGCCTGTCACATCCTTGCCTGTGATCCAAACAGCAGCAACAAGTCTGTTAGCAACACAGGCTCATGGGCTATTCTCACAGTGCATTCCTAAGAAGAGTTACTCCAGCCTAAACCCATTGAAATGAATGGAGTTAGACTGGAGTAACTCTCCTTTGGAAAGCACTGTCAAAGCAAAGTCCTTTGCCAGCTGCTCTTCAGACGTGAGGTACTGATGAATTGTCTGTCATATTGTGGCACAAATTTAATTGTTTTTATATTTCACTTTTCATAAACTTTACACACATTGTTTTTGCAAAACTTTTTGAATTCTTGTTGTTGACCTCTGGTACTGTGTACCTTTGACATTGCCTGAAGACTTGAGCTGAGATGGCTGCAGGAGGTGTTAAAAAGAGCAGGTGTGAAATTTACAAATGGCTCCTGTACTAGAGGAGTCTCCCACCCTCTCCTGGTGGTGGTGGGTTGTCTGATTTGGGCCTCTTAGGAATGAGGAATGAGGTGGAAAGCCGGACATTTTCTCGGAGTTTGCAGGACAGTGTTGTTATTTTTACATAATTTGCTCCTTTCCCCCAGGCAGATTTTTACAGGCTGTTCAAATGCAATTATAGAGAAGACTGAGAAGTGCCCTGAGAGGTCGTAATAGCACTGAGACATGCACCTGTCACATGATAAGAACTCCAGCTATATGTATACACATAACTGATGTGTTTGGGTAACCATATGGTTACCGATTCACCCGCTACTTTCAGGCTGTAGCCCAACTTCAGCCAGCAGATGCTCCCACATGCATACCTGGAGCACCATTGTAAGGCATTAAAAACCCCAGGCTTTGTGTCAGTTTCTAGGTAAAGAATGAATAATAGAATCATAGAGTTGGAAGGGACAACCAGGGTCATCCAGTCCAACCCCCTGCACAATGCAGGAAATTCACAACTACCTCCCCCCCCACCCCCAGTGATCCCTACTCCATGCCCAGAAGATGGCCAAGATGCCCTCCCTGTCATCATCTGCTTAAGGTCATAGAATCAGCATTGCTGACAGGGTGGTAGGTAGGTTGGTTGGTGGGTGTGAGGTCCTGAAACACCCCACCGTAGGGGTCCCACTCTCTGCCACCTTCCTGGAAGGAGTTAACTTACCCCTGTTCTCCTCCTTCTCCCATGCTGTCTCTGTGGCACACCCTCTCTTGGTTCTCAATTTGAGCCCAGCCTGTGTATCCTCCTCGGCCACCTGTAAGAATGAGATTTTTATCAGTCCCCTTAGCCCCACCTCCTTCTGGCAGAGCCCCCATCAGCTTGCCTTTCCCTCCAACCCAAAATATATAAAGACTGGAGGGACACCTTTGTTCCCTCCTGCATGCTGCCATCCTCCCTCTGCCAGTCCTCTCCCTCTCGCTTGCTCAATTGTCTCCTGTTGTCTCCAGCCCGTGTCTGTCCCTTTCCAAGCCTAGCTTGGTAGCCTGACTCCTGTCCTCTTCAGCCCTTTCACCTCTTCTTGGACTGAGCTGGCCTCCTGTTTTGGTTCAGGTGCCATCCTTTCCTGCCCCACCATTCCCCTGGTCAGCCTTCCCAGAACTGCGCAGCCCTCAAGAGAGTAGCACCAGCTGATAACCTCATTGGCCATCATGATGGTTGCTCCCGGGATGCAATAGCCATCTTTGTCTCACCGGTGCTTCCCCTGGCCAGTGTGCAGCCCTCCAGACGCTTCTCTCCCTTATATGGCCTGGGACATTGGGGATGGGATGAGTGCGGCTTCCATGCCCACTCAGCTCCCTCGTCTTGAGCCCAGCTGAGTCAGAGGAGGGACAGCTCCCCCAACAGTGGGTGGGTGGGAAGGAGAGAAGAAAGCAGGGAAAGGTGAGGGTATGGGGGGTTGCTAGGAGAAGGGAAAGAGGAAATAGTGTGGAGAAGGGGATACAGGGGGAAATAAGGTGCCTCTTGCAAATCCTTGCAGGTTTCCCACCATGCAGCTGGACCCAGCTGGCCAGCACTGTGCAACTGGGTCATAGGAAGGGAAGGAGGGAAAGCTAAAGATGAGGGGAGGGAGCTAAAGGTAGGTTGGCTGATGGGTAGGAAAGAGAAAGAAGCAGGAAAGGGGGAGAGGCTATGGGTTTTTTCAGGGAAGGGAAGGAGGAAATAGTGGGGGAGGGGGAATGATTTATCCCCTGCACATCCTTGCTGGCCCTCCCACTTGTAAATTACTGTTTAACATTGGAGAATGTATATCTCTTTTATATTTGCCCCTGTTAAGGCACACCCTCCCCATCATGTCATCAGACAAGCTCTATCTTTTTCTTTAAAAGAGTTCTGAGAAATCTTCTTTCAAAGGGCATTTAGGGGTCTGGCTGAAAGTTTTATCAGTTTATCAAGCACAGACAATTGATTGCTATGTATTTTATCACATCTTTTGGAGTATTGTGCTGTTGGCTATTCTGTTTTTATCTTTTTTTTCCCCCGGCCATGAAATCTTTTTGTATTATTAATATTGGTTGTGAGCTGCCTTTAGAGATCCCATGTGGGTGGGGCAAAAACAATACAAAAATAAGGTAAATATTTCTCATAGGCTGGCCTATCCCCAGCTTGATATGAAATTGATGGGCCCATGCCCTTTAAAGGGTTTGTCATAGTAGAATATATACAGGTGCTATTCATGAATTGTGCAGTAGGGCCCCTACAAGGAACTGTTGCAAGACAGAATAAGGAAAAGAGGGAGACCCAGGAGGTCTTGTTTCTTAATGACTATTCAAGGTTGAATCAGCAATCTTGCAAAATGTAGCAGCCGCCCTACTTAAACCATAAGATCTTGCACCAAAATTATACAGCGGAGAAACAATAGTATAATATCATGATAAAGATTGGCATGTATCCCACCACTCCACGGAGAAACATTTGGACCATTCTTCCAGCCTAAATAGATGGGTAGCCCATTCCTGAAGGGGATGGTGGTGTAGATCCACAGTGGCCAGGAGCGGTGCAGCCATGTCGCCTCCTCAGAGGCTGCTGCCAAACTGAAAATTAAACCATATAAAATATAAAACAGCAGGTAAATTCCCCATTGAAAGCAACGGGGCTATGGCACCAGAAAAGAAGGCTGCAAGAGGGGGCGTTCCCTGGTCCAAAGGGGTTAGGAAGCTGCCTAAAGGCAGCCCCAGGAACGCCCTGGGTATGCTTCCCCCCAAGCCAGAGCAGGCTCCTGCTTCTGGGATTCCGCTGCGGGCATAGCAGCTCTGGTGGTGGAGTCCTGTGCAGCGGCATGGCTTCATGGTGCCGGTGTGTTTGCCTCTGCACCAGTGTGGGTTCCACTTTATTCTGTGATAAGGGGGCACCTGCGTCGGTGCAAGGTCACGCTGGATCCTAAAGAGCTTTGCCCTTCCCTTCAGGAATGCATGGTAAGTGGCTTGTCCTCCCTTGGAAGAGACAGTTAAGTTTGAGGAAGTCTCTTTGGGCTGGAGGACTTCCCTTAAGCCTAAAGTAGAATACATGCCACTGTTTATTTGCCCCTATACTTCTTAAAATGGCTTGGTTTCCTGTTGCCTGTTGACCAGCATGAAAACTAAAAGGGGTCTTGTGACATCTTAAAGTAGCGATCCTCATCATGGACATTCCAGTGTGTTTCCTGGCTGGCACCCATACGCTGCCCAGCCCCAGCCCCCCCAGACCCTTCCATAGCCCTTTTCAAGTTCCCTTCTTCTTTACCCCATTCACCCCCCCTCCTAGAGTCCAATTCATCAAACCTCAGTCTCCAGAACATACGCACACCACAGAAAGAAAATTATGACATGGGTGAAATGCAAGAGGTATAAATTGTACACTTTGCACAGGTGAGAATGACTGAAAACTATGGAAGGAACTGAAATGTGACTCGAATCTAACTGTTCAGATTTCTGTAGATCTGTTAGTCTGATAGATGCCACAAGACTCCTTTCTGTTGACTTCAATAGAGTATGCATGTGCTGTCTGTGGTTAATTAGTACTTTTGCTTTAAGGACCACATCTCCTTTCTAGAGAACCTCTGGGAGTTGTCCTTAAAGCAATAGTACCAATACATCACAGAGCAGCACATATATACTCTGTTGAAGTCAACAATATACCACAGAGCAGCACATACATACTCTATTGAAGTCAATTGATTTAGAAAGGTGCAACTCTGCTTAGGATAGCATTGCAAACAAGACAACTCTGTAAGAAATGGATTCATCACTGAATTGCTTTACAGACCATCCCAGAATACTGTGCACATTTCAGCTGACTCTTAGGAACTGAAAGAATTATTAAGTGCTATTTATTATTCCATGTTCAAGGAATGGCTCAAGTAGCATTTGTTTTTAGAAATGGAAGGACTCTGATGCCGCCAACACATTCTCTCTGTGTATTTCTCACCAGGTCCTATTTAGAAGTAGCAAGGTGGTACAGGACCTGCCTTGCAAAAAGTCAATTTAAGAAATCAATTTAAGAAGGAGGCTACACACAGAGTATGTTGTACTTATTGGTTGGAAAGGGAAAAAACAGTTAAGGTCAAGTTGTTTTTACGGAAAGAGACATATCAAAGTCTATTTTCATCATTGGCAGAACACAGTCCTAAGAATGTTTCTTTTGCTCCACACAGGCAAACAATTGAATCAGTTAAAATTACTGGGGAAAGATCATCTTGATTTTGGAAAAAGACAGCCTTCAGACACAGCTGCTCTACCCAAGAAAGTGATCAGGCCTTGTTATACTACAGGGAAAACCATATTCATAAAGTGCTGATAGCTCCCTCTGGTAGAATAGCCATGCCCAGTTTGTACCAGGGATGATTTAAATTTTTTAAAAATTTCACCACTGAAAGATTGACCACAAAATATCTATTTCAATATGGCTTTTCCTAATGACTCTTCATTTTCATGTCATTTTTGTTTTCTTGCATAAAAATTTCCCCTAAAAGTGTATGCGCTTCCAACATGACTCATGTTTCTGTAACTCATATATAATGGTATAATAAAGAGCTGCATTATATATACACATGTTATACATGTAAAATCATGATATAAATATATAGATACATGTAGCCATATGCACAATAGAAACACAAAATAAACAGTGGAAATTTGGACCTCTGCAATTGGATGAAGTTGGATTTTTTCTAGATCTTTCTGCCACTTTTGGCCTAGTGGACCAGTCGATATTACTGGAATCTCTGGTGAGCAGAGAGAGGCTAAAAGCAACAGGAACAACATCTTGATATGGTGCTGTCATCTCCGGTGTCTTGACTCCTCCCCTTCAGCCTTGAGAAGGACAGATTTAGACAGATTCATGGAGGACAGGTCCATCAAGGTCCATTAAGCCATGGTGCTTAAAGGGAATCCCACATTCAAAGGCAGCAAACCCCTGTGTGTGTGTGTGTGTGTGTGTGTGTGTGTGTGTGTGTGTGTGTGTAAAAAATTATGTGTGTGTGTATATATATATGTGTGTGTGTGTGTGTATATATATATATGTATATATATATATATATATATATATATATATATATATATATATATATATATATATATATATATATATATATATATAAAATTTCCAGATTTTTCTGCAGACCTAAGTCTACAGAAAAACCTGCTGGAGGTTAGTCTGCCTCCTATCTGTGGATTTAAGTATCCGCAGGCAGGAGGCACACTTGGGAATTTGAGATATAGATATGAAAAGAAACAAAGTAGGAAGTATTTGCTCATCCCTTATTCAGGGTAGACTGAATCGCACCTGAAAGCATGAAGAACCCAAACAAGGTTCTGTTTTTAAAACAATGAATATTTCTGTGTAAGTATTAAAGTTTCCTTTCATTTGTAAGTCCATTATCATTTGGAGCCCCCCCCCCGCCCCCGCACAAGTACTTCAGCAGGCACATTTCCCAAACAGTGGGAACAGTGAAGCTTAAAATGCTAGGGACATTTTCAGACAGGCTCAGACATCAAGCAAGCATGAGTTCCACAGCCTGAAGCAGCCAACTTAGAACTGAAGGGTTGCTCTGATCTGTAGGCCACTGGGGATTGAAACAAGCAGTGGAAGGTGTATGCTGTTGACCCTCAGACCAGATTAAGATGGAAAGGAGAGTAAAAAGACTGAATTCTGATTTTGGCTTCCATTTCACACACACACACCACTTTAACAAGCACAATTATGGATTTCGGGTTCCTTTGTAGATTGTTTGAAATCCACTTCTACATTTTGCTATTATTTGCTTTCTCCAGAGTCAAACTACATCCTAGGCGTTAGGTAGTAATTAAATTCCTTGGTGTTGCAATGAAGTCTAATGTGTTAATAAAAAAGTAATTGCACCTTCATTGTTTCAGCAGGTTTGCCTTAATTACACAGCAGTTATATTTCTCTTCGTGCTTATTCACTCCCAGCAAGGGCTCTCCTTACCATCTGCTGAGATTTAATTAATATATGTTAAATGTCCTACTGCATTATTAAACCTCATTAGAAAACCTTCTTCAGATCTAGATCCAGGACTCCCTACATGTATAGGGAATGACTGAAAACAGAGTCCCTAATGTGAAATTTAAAAAAAAAAAATGGCGGGCTGATTAAAACTAAAGGGAGTGACATGAAGCGTTGATGAGAAGCAGAAAGGGGTAAGGAGGTTTTAGAGTTTTCCTCATAATTTCTCCCTCCTGTGCACTTCCAAGAACAACACCCACATTTCATTTGATGTTGTGACAGGCTTTGTAAAGTCGCTGTCAAATAAGATGGAGAAAAGTTTTTCCGGATTGGCTGGCTGGACCACAAAAATAGATTTCGCAGTCCCGGTCTCTGGCATGCGTTCTGTAAGGTTGCAGCGTTCATTAATTAGTGCTGCGGACTGAATCCAGGATAACGATAACAGAAGCCTTTCCCCTGCTGATATTTAGGGATAACAGGGTAAAATAATGGGGTAATCTGCTTGAGGACGAATGATTATTAACCGATCTTTAAATTCCATTAATTAACGTGGTCTGATCTGGTGTGTGCAGCGTTAGGCGACAATTTTACCTGCAGCATCTGGGATGAAAGCATCTGGAAATTAGTGCTGATTCTTGTACAGTTACAGTTCAAACTGCATTGCTTTGAAGTGAGATGACGTTCCCACAAATACTTTGATTTTTCACAAATAACACTTTCAAAAACCAAACTTATCTTTGCTTAACAATGTTTATGGTGTCTGGCATCAAACATCCCATATGACAGCAGCCAACATTTGTTCAGAATTCCAAGGGTAGGCAGTTTGCGGCATTCAGAATGGTAGCTGGCTAGTTGGTTGCTGTAGGTTAGGGTTGCCAGTTGATGCTGCCATTTGATGCCAGTTTGTAGGGTGGAAACAATTTTCTCAGTGTAGCACCAGCAAAAACAAAGAAATGAACAAAACGGAAGTGATGCCATTGTGCTGGGGTGGTGCTCTAGGATGCACCCAAACCTCTACAGTTAAACCTGTGAATCCTAGAGCATTACCCCACCACAATGACATCATTACCTTTTTTTCCAGAAGTGTCATTGCATGTCTGCCTGACAGCAAGGTGCTCCATTCATTTTTCTCCTGCTGGCTTTTTAAGTGGAGGTAGGGAATGGGAGTATGGCCAGGGAGTGCTATAACGGGAGACCTGGCCCTTCTGATCTGGAGAACCGGGTTTGATTTCCCACTCCTCCACTTGACTGGTGGATGCTAATCTGGTGAACTGGATCTGTTTCCCCACTCCTACACATGAAGCCAGCTGGGTGACCTTGGGCAAGTTACAGCTCTGTTAGAGCTCTCTCAGCCCCACCTACCTCACAGGGTGTCTGTTATGGGGAGGGGAAAAGAAGGTGATTGTAAGCTGGTTTGAGTCTCCCTTAAGTGGTAGAGAAAGTCGGCATATAAAAACCAACAACAACAACAACAACTCTTCTTCTTCTTCTTCTTCTTCTTCTTCTTCTTCTTCTTCTTCTTCTTCTTCTTCTGTTGGTCAATATTTACAATTTAGTGCCTTGCTTGCATTGCATATGGCTATGGGTCATCACAGTCCTCATTTAAAATCAATTACATTTTGGTGTATGTGCTGTTCTCGTGCATACGCAGTTAATGGCATTCATCATGTTGAATTTACTGGACTGAACTACACTTCCCAAGAAGTGTAAAACACACACAACACACAACATTTGCAATCCAATTTTGAATGCTTGATTAATATGAATATGCTCTAAACAAAATATGCAATGTTGAAATACTAGATGAGAAATGAACCCCTCTTCATTTCAGGAGGCTTGAGACCACCAAGAAAAGCATCTCTTTTGTATGTTATTTTTCTGTCTGGTAGACTGAGCAGATGCTGAGGTAGGGGGCCAGAGACAACTGCAGGAAAGCAGTGACACAATAAGCCTGTGCAAAACATTTGCAATTTATTTATTTATTATTTATTTATTTAATTGGTTTTATAGGCCAGGCTGAGGGCAGCTCACAACATACAATGAATACAATAAAACAGTATAACATACAATAGAATCCCAAACAAAACTACATAATAATAAAATAATTTAACAATTAAAATAACAGATGGTGCTCATAGAAAACATATGCATCGCTGCAGGGCCCACAGGCAATCAGGGCCCCCATAAATTTCAGTAACTCTGGGGGGGGGGTAGGGAGGCCAGCTTAGATGACAAAACCATAGCTGTCCTCAACCATAGGCCTGATGGAATAACTCTGTCTTGCAGGCCCTGCGGAATTGTTTGAGATCCCGCAGGGCCCTAGTTTCGATGTTCTACCAGGCTGGAGCCAGGGCCGAGAAAGTCCTGGCCCTGGTCAGGGACAGCTGGACACTCTTCAGGCCGGGGACCACCAGGAGATTATTGTTTGCAAAATGTAAAGCTCTCTGAGGGGCATACCAGGAGAGGCAGTCCTGCAGTTTCAAGTTCTTGATGAAAATTAGCATTTCATCTAGAGTTTCTTTTTCTTTTCCGTCGAGTAACAAACTTATGGCAACCCTGTAAGGTTTTCATTGCGAGATATGTTCAGAGGTGGTTTGCCATTGCTTGCCTCTGCATAGCAACCATGCATGTTCTTCAATGGTCTCCCATCCAAATACTGACCAGAGCCAACATTACTTAGCTTCTGAGCTCTGATGACATTGGGCTGCTTCTGAGCTCTGATGACATTGGGCTATCCTGGGCTATCCAGGTCAGGGCCATCTAGAGTTGGAGATAGCCCAATCTCATTGCTAGGAAATCTGGACTCTGTTTGTAATTAGTTCCATTTTGATCAAAGAGAAATTTGAAGAGAGCAGGGACAAGATTTCAGAATTTTACTCTGTAAATGCCGAGAGACAGGCAATATCTTCTTAAACTTTGCTATCCTCCTGCTAGAGCACCGCCCTGTGGTAAGTAATGTAAAACAACTGCAAGGGCTGAAGTTACAAAAGAGCGATTAACTTCTATTTGATTTCTCTTTGAAGGAGGCAGAGAAATCCCTCTTTTAAAAGAGAAAAAAGAACAAGAGAAGCAAATGGCTATATCTAAAACAGCGAATTTTAGAAAAAGAAACCCCCCTCTCCATAACAAAGCTAGCTGAGACAGAATGACTTGCCGAAGGTCACATGGTGAGCTAGTTCGGTGTGTTGGGAATGCACAATTGCTCATTTCATCTTCCTATTAAAACTAATTTTTGAAAAGAAGATAAATGCAAAAGATGATAAATTAAACTTGCAGGCAGACAAATCCAGCAGAGCATGGGAATGAAATCCACTGTCATGGAATGAAGCACCAGCATTCACCTCACAAATGAAGAGACGAGCAACAATATCCGGGTAGAACTAGGGATTGTTAATTTAACTGAAATGACTGAATTGCATCATGCTGAATAATGCACTTTCAATGCACTTCCAATGTACTTTGCAACCGGATTTTACTGTGTGAAAGCAAAAGCCACTTGCAAACGATTGGTAAAGTGCATTGAAAGTGGAATGAAAGTGCATTAGTCAGTGTTTGTGAAAACACCCTAAAACTAGTTTTAAATGTTTGAAACTAACCAATAAACTACCTGCCAACCTTTTGGGCAGCACCACCATAGATCTCAAATTAGCCAATACTGTTGCTGCTTTCTGTATGCTCGCCAGCACATTAACTGTGCCAAGGGATGCCATGCTTCATCCCTCTCCCCAAACATGCTATCCAAGCAATTAAAGGTTTCACTGATGTTGCTTAGCAAAACATATCAGAAGAGCCATGCTGGATCACACCAAAGGTCCATCTAAGTCCTACACAGATTAGCCAGCACATTAACTGTGCCAAGGGGTGCCATGCTTCATCCCTCTCCCCAAACATGCTATCCAAGCAATTAAAGGTTTCACTGATGTTGCTTAGCAAAACATATCAGAAGAGCCATGCTGGATCACACCAAAGGTCCATCTAAGTCCTACACAGATTAGCCAGATGCTTCCATGTTCAGAGCAGGAAGGCAATAGCTCTCCCCCACATTGCCCTAACAAGTTGTCTTCAGTAACATGCTATCTCTGAGTCTGGAGGTGGTATTGAGCTATTGTGGCTAATTGCCATTGATAGACCTATCCTCCAAGAATGACATTTTCAGGTTTTTCCACCCTGTTAATTCCAAACAGTATTATTGTTTATTACGGTCCTTTGACCAAACATAAAATATTTACAGGTACATTGCCCTACCCAGAGCAGCAGTATAAAACAATACATTTAATTAAAACACTATACAAGATGTTACCCTCGTTAAAACAACTGGTCAACAATACAACTTAAGCAATCACTCCACTATACAACTTTTCATTCCCGTTTATATTTAGTTTTCCTATGATTAACAACTATTCTACAAAACTTGGCCACTAACTTTGTTACCTGAGAAAATTCATCCTTAAGAAGGATGTTAACTCTAACAGCTTCAGGATAGCCAGTACTCTTTCTTAAAAGAGGGCCAAGAATCTTCTCCCTGTCCTCCTTATAGTAGCTACACCTAAGGCAAATTCCATGCTGGCCATAATTAGACGAGGAATAGAGAATAAAACTGCTGATATCATACTGCCCTTGTACAAATCTATGGTGAGACCACACTTGGAATACTGTGTACAGTTCTGGTCACCACACCTAAAAAAGGATATTACAGAGCCTGAGAAGGTGCAGAAAAGAGCAACCAAAATGATTAAGGGACTAGAGCAACTGTCCTATGGGGAGCGGCTAGGACGCTTAGGGCTGTTTAGCTTGGAAAGAAGGCGGCTAAGGGGAGACATCATAGAGGTCTATAAAATTATGCATGGTTTGGAGAGAGTGGACAGAGAGTAATACTAGAACACGGGGTCATCTGCTAAAGCTGGAGAGCGAGAGATTCAAAACAGATAAAAGGAAATATTTTTTCACACAAAGCATAGTTAAATTGTGGAACTCCCTGCCCCAGGATGTGGTGATAGCTGCCAGCTTGGAGGGCTTTAAGAGGGGAGTGGACATATTCATGGAGGAGAGGGGTATTCATGGCTGTTAGTTAGAATGGATACTAGTCATGCTGCATACCTATTCTCTCTAGTATCAGAGGAGCATGCCTATTATTTGGGGTGCGGTGGAACACAGGCAGGATGGTGCTGCTGCACTCGTCTTGTTTGTGGCTTCCTAAAGGCACCTGGTTGGCCACTGTGCGAACAGACTGCTGGACTCGATGGGCCTTAGTCTGATCCAGCAAGGCCTTTCTTATGTTCTTATGAGGAAACGTTCCGATGTTTCTGGTTCCCCACAGTTGCAGGGGCAGAGCCTTTGTGAGAGGGGACATTCCAAACAGTGCTAGAAGTATTTTAACGTAGGCTCCTTGCAACCTGAGCTGAAAATAGCCTGCTTCTACTATGCCATGGTTGGTGATGAAGAGTCGTCTCCAGCATGAGAAATACACACTTGCAACACAGTTGTTATTAGGGCCATGTTGCTGTGATATCTGAAATAGTGGAGATGGACCCCTACCTAGACTTTGAGCTAGAATCTGACCTCATAGTTATTGGGAGTAACAATGCCCAGATGAAGGGCAAAGTCATTCCTGTTTATCTCAAGCCTCAGACATAGCACCCTGCCATGGTAAGAGCTGGACTGATTTCTATCTGGTCAGAGAGAGGCTAAGTATTTGGAGGGAAAACACAAATATTCCAGCCCCACAAGGCTGGGAGAGGGAGCTTGTAGGGAAAATCAATAGATCTGAACATGATGCTTAACCATCCTCCCTCTAATTCATTATCTACAGAAAATGCCTCCTGACCTTGTCTGGGAATATAAATTCTGGAGGCAAATCTCTTGGAGATTACCTGTTAATTGAGAAATGTATTTTTCCCCATGTGTATGCAGCTCTGGTTTGCAACAGCTGACCACTGGATTTTTGTGTTCATACATACGGAGGCGGTATTACACACGATACATTCACACATTGCCTCTATATACAACATGGCCACCTTGAGCCAAGAGGAAAAGCAGGGTGTAAATATTTTAATATATCATAACATAGTGATCTTGTGTATCAGGAAGATCTCCTGTCCGCCAATACATGCAGTTGGTGGGCTCTGGTTACACTCTGTGGTAACATTTGAGAAGTCTAATTTCTCATCAGAATTCATGCCCTGCTAGCAGCTCTCTTGTCTGTAGCGGTGATGCACTGATCAAGTTGTTGGGTTGACAGTTGGTGAAGTGGCCAGGTGATAGCTTTGTGTCCTGAATGCCAGCAGACCTGTGGGCCAGAAGCAGGTAGCATAGTCAGACAGCAGTCCGAGGGTCAATATCAAAAGCAAAGTCCAAATGCCAAGTCAGTCCATTTCCAAGGTCAAGGCCACGAGAGGCTCAGAAATGATCAGAGGACCAGGAGAAAACAGGGTATTAATAACAAGTTGTTCCCATGTCAGCCTGGATGCCAGCGTCTGCTTAAATAAACCAAAAAGAGGAACCAGGTTCCTCTGACTCAGCACTCTGCTGGAGGGAACTCATTATTCTCATTGCTGTCAGCCGGCAGTGCTCTTTGTAGTGCTTGTAATCTGGCACGCCTTCTACGCTCAAGTAGGGGTGTTCTGCACCTTTGGTGCTGCTGTTCCAGTGGCTGTGGATGGCTGCTGCTAGACACAGGTGAATGGTTGTAGGCACGGGGGACATTCATCTGTCTGTGCCTGCTCAGTTTGCTGCTGTTCCTCTCCTCATTTGCCTGCTGCTTCAAGGTCCTCTTCGTCAGAGGAAGGCTCAGCAGGCTGCCCCGTTACACTTTGATCCAGCACCTGGCAACTAGACCTTTGTCTAGTTGAGATTTACTGGTTGAGATTTACTCCAGCGACTGTGATCATAGAAAGGCTAATTGTGCCCCCGCCAACCTTGACAGCAACAGAAGAGGGCGTGTGTGTTTTGTTGCACAGTTAAGCTTCAGCAGAAGCTGATTCTTCTGATTGCCAGGGGAGATGATGGATGGAGAAGATGATACATCAACACCCAGCAGTTGATAGGTTAATCATATTGTGCAGGAGGGAGCAGTCCTCCCAATCTGAGAAGCACTGACAATCTCCAGACAATAGCAGCTCTCCCGGCGATACAGTTCAGTCCATCTCTTCATCCAATGCTGAATTTCCTTTTGTGTGCTTCTGGTGACTTTGCCGTGTAGGCTGGATGTTGTGAGCCTGGAAAGGTCATTATTATTCTTTCTCCACAGCAGAAAGAGGAGATATATTAAGCCAGCAGATGGGAGTGACTCGACAAGAAGCATGATTGTGTAGTAGAGAACTGTCCCTGCTCTCCGGATGGAGTTAATGAAAAATAAAGAATGATTCACAGCTGATTTTTTTTTTCCTGTTGGGCTTGCCTTCGCTTGCCTTAATTTCAGTCAGTCTTCTTCATCTGCATCCACCCACAGCTGTGTTGTGGATCCAAAGGCTCTCTCTAAAGTTCTGTTCCATATGTTTTCTTATAAGAAAAAAAAACATGTGCATCTGATTATCTGCTTTGGAATAAGAAAAGCACTGATTGGCATTGCTGTTTTGCAAAGACAAGCGGGCAGCAGTTGCTCTTCTTGCTTACTTTCTTCTGGCTCCAGCAGGCGAGTCCAGGGGTAGGCTATGCAGTAGCTGGAGGGTGGGTGTGGCCTTCCCAGAACCACGGAAGTCAGGGACACATTTAGCTGGGTCCAGGTTCACAGGTAAAGCATTTAGCTGGGTCCAAGTTCACTAACTGTGGGGCCTCATTGAATCAGAAGTGTTCTCTGCTTAGAGCAGGGCTTAAATATCCTGAAGATGCCCCACTTGTTCCTGGGCTTCATCCAGCCAGGGCTTGACTGAAGCTTGTTCCTACAAAGGACTGCATGTGCTCCGGCAGTGACTTGGCTTGGTAGCAGCAACATGGACTGTCAGTTTGGTGTTTCATCTCTGGTGTGCTGCCCCATCATGGGCCTGCTACTACCAGGTGGGGGAAAGAACCCAGAGAAATGGTAGTCCGTGGTCTAGCTTCTGGGATCAGAAGGGGTTGCAGGAATGTAGGAAAATGTAGTTTGTTGTTCATAGTCATGATGTATACCTGTTCTCTCCAGGATCAGAGGATAATGCCTATTGTATTAGGTGCTGTGGAACACAGACAGGATAATGCTTCTGCAGTTGTCTTGTTTGTGGGCTTTCTAGAGGCACCTGGTGTGAGCAGACTGCTGGATTTGATGGACCTAGGGGAAGGATGATATTTTGCTGAATTTGCTTCCAGATGAAGCACCCCCAAGCTGCAGTTTACACTGTTCTGGAGGGTCCCTTATCCCCTAGGAAGGTTTTTGGGTCCATTGGGAAGGGGAAGAGTGTGGCATCTGTTTTGTTCACTCCTTCCATCAGTGCTTCATTCATGATCACCCCATAGTTTGACATTACGTCTGTGCTCACCCATAGTTTTCACTGAGCACAGCCAAAAGGGGGATGGAAGGTGGCATGGTATAGCCTAATCTTGCCAGATCTCAGAAACTAATTGGGGTTGGTGCTTGGAAGGGAGACCACCAAGGAAGACTCTGCAGAGGAAGTCGATGGCAAACCACCTCGGATTTTCACTTGCCTTGAAAGCCCCTTGGAGTCACCATATGTTGGTTGCCACTTGACATCTCTTACATATAGAATGTATAAGGAAAAGGCAGTATAGATAAGAATTCATCTGATCACTAAAACAAATACAGCTGTGGCCTTTGTTCAATTGTTTCTTTGTCTCATTCTCAGACCAAATCTTCTGTCAGAAATTACATGCAACCCGCATGGATATCATCGGATGTAATTAATGCATCTGTATCCATTTCCCTCTGCATACATGTGCTTTGAAGCTGTCACCAATCAGGCCAAGAGAATTCAACCACTTCCAAGTCAAGGGCTCACTGAACGCCAGGCAATTACTGTGCTCCAGATGATGAGCAAGGAAACATCTGTCTTGTGTTTGCATCTCTAGCCCATCAGCCTGCCAGCAGCTGCAATAGCTCATCCCAGTCAAAACTTCTTAATCTTTGAGGGGATATTCAGTCCTACCTCTTCTCTTGCATCAAGCTGGGAAATGGCCCCCAGTTGCCCAAGCCAGCTAAAAATAAAACCCACAGAGGTTCGAAAGGCAGTTCCTCAGAAATCCAAACAGCCATAATTATGGTCTGATGGCTCTCTGTCAATTTATGCAAAACAATCTCAGCTGTGTTGTTGAAGGACTCATAACACTGCGGCATTTCCCTGAAGAGCATCCCTTGCAACATTCAGGAGGTCTCCCATGCTGCAAAATTTACATTAATGGAGGGAAGTGTCATTTGTTTTTAATACGGCTTAATTTATAGCTTTGTTTTGTTGAGGTTCCCCAGAATGCTACGTGAAAAGCTTTCGTTTGCGATGGTAAGCCCTGAAAGAGTAACCGTTAATGGAACCAATGTATAGTTTTTACTGCTTGCTAGACTGAGATTTAAGGCTGGGATGCAGAATATCATGAATTTACGAATGTCCCAAAGGTTGCCAAAAGTAGTGAATGTACAAGGCAACCAAGATGAGATATCTCTCCCACAGATGGTATATGTCTAGTTTTAAACAAGGGCAATGTTCAGAATTAATCATCATGTGAATGAACCTAGGGAGATCCTCAGGTCCACGTGCATCCTACCTCTCCCTTCTCCCCTTACATGCAGCTTGATGATTAAATTTAAAAAGCAAGCCATGGTTTTTCATTATCTGAACCACAAAATGTGGTTTATTCTCTTCCTTCCAAACTGGGATTAATCCTGATTTGGAATCCTGCCCTGGAAGAAAAAGAGGAAAAACAATAGGGCTGGATGCCACATAGTGAAGAGGAGACAATCTTCACCATTACTCTCGCCTGTAGTGGTGATGGTGGAGAAAGTGCCATCAAGTCACAGCTGAATTATGGTGACCCTGTGGGGTTTTCAAGGCGAAAGACATTCAGAGGTGGTTTGCCATTCCCTGCCTCTGTGTTGTGACCCTAGACTTTCTTGGTTGCCTCCCATCCAAATACTAACCAGGGGTAACCCTGCTTAGCAGCCAAGCTCTGATGAGATCAGGTTAGCCTGGGCCATCTAGGTCAGGGCTATCCCATAGAAGAGCTCCAATTTCCCCTTCAGTCTCTTCCTGTGGTTTCCTTGCCCACTGTTGGTATATCCCTGTGTTATTTCTTTTTGTCCTCTATGTGTTGTGCTATATATGTAAGCTAACTTTTCTGCACTTGTAAATTTTGAAGCTATCACAAATTAATGTAGTAACACTATCCAAAAATACTGACATTGCTAACAGCATAAAAGGAAGCAAAGATTCTTGCTTGGAATTACCACTTCACAAAAGATATATAGAAGTCAATCTTGCAAAATCAGCATGGGTCTTTTTTCCATGCTAGCTAATGAGGAAAATATTATTCCATTCATTTGGGCTTCAGTTTTGCAGAACAGTCATCAGAAGATTTACTGTTTTTTTTAAAGGACTAAGTCTGAAAACAGACTTCATTTTGAAGCTTTCAGTGCTTGAAATGGATTCCTTCTCTTAATTTAGGCAGTGTGTGTGTAAAGTGCCATCTAATCACAGCTGACTTTTGGCAGCCCAGTAGGGTTTTCAAGGCACAAGTCTAACAGAAGTGGTTTGCCATTGTCTTCCCTGCATAGCGACCCTGGGATTCTTTGGTGGCTCCCATCCAAGTACTAACCAGGGCCAACCCTGCTTAGCTTCTGAGATCTAACCAGATCAGGCTAGCCTGGGCCATCCAGGTCAGGACAATTCACACAGTATGGCTAGTTGAATATCTAATAATGGGTTGGAATTGGATACAAAGGGGTGGATCCAGAGTAAATTTTCCATCAGTGGAAGGGAACTTTCCTGTCTCTCCCTTCCCACTTCATCCCACTGATCTCCATGGAATACTACTTCTGGGGAATGGGGACCCTGAGGAATGACATGAAGGGAAATCTGTAGCAGGAAGATGGAATTGTTAGAAATTACCAGTTTCATCTTGACAAAAGGATTCTCTTCCACCAATGGCTACTTCTATTGTCTTTGCTCCATTCCAACAAGAGGTGTCTTTCTCCCCCCAAAATAGTCTTGCCAGTGAAAGAGAATCACTGGATGCAACATGAACACCACAAAGAGAGGAACGTATTTATATTTATTTATGCCTGTTTACTCCATTTATACCCTGCTTTTCACCCTAGTGGGACCCAAAGCAGCTTACCTTGTTCTCCTGGACTGAATATTTCACAAGAAATTTTTTTAATCTGCAGAAGGAAGAGAAGCTGTGTGAATTCAGCAGGATGATGAAAATGTGACTAACGTCAGGCTCAGCCAAGTTGCCAAATATTAGCACGGGACGAAAATTCTTGGGCACAGCATTTTGCCACCTGAAGAAAATCCGTCCTGAGCTTTGGTTTCCTTTACAATTACAGCTACTGAAGACTAGGTATCACTGACCTGGATGGCCCAGGCTAGCCTGATCTCATCAGATTTCAGAAGCTAAGCAGCATCGGCCCTGGTAATTACTTGGATAGGAGACCACCGAGGAATACCAGGATTGATATGCAGAGGAAGACAAAGGCAAACCACCTCTGTTAGGCCAAAAATGCATGGTCCCTTAACCCACCTTATTTCCCGTTTCAGCCAGGATCAAATTAACCCAGGCTGGGGGGAAACTGTACTCATTACCTTGAAAAGCAGGGATGAAACTGTGCCAATTGATCCATGTAAACAGAAAGTGCGGGAGACATGAAGTTTCTGTTTAGTTTGGCACACACCCCATGCCCCCCGGTGATTGGTTGTTTCAAATTGACCAATGAGGGCCTTCCCTGCCCCGGGAAACGACCAATCACTGGGGGTGGGGGTGTTGAAAGCTAAACAGGAACTGTGCACGTCTCCCACACTTTCTGTTTACATGGATGGATTTGCACACAGTTTTGTCCCTGCTTTTCAAGGCAATGCGTACAGTTTCCCCCCAGCCCAGGTCAATTTGATTCTGGCTGAAACGGGGAATAAAGTGGGTTAAGGGACCATGTGTTTTTGGCCCTAGTCTCTTGCCTTGAAAACCCTACTGGGTTGCCATAAGCTGGCTGCAGTTTGAGGGCACTTTATGTAATGTATTTATTTGGTGCAAGGACTATGCTGAACTCTTGAACCGCTGAACTGTTTAACTCAGCTGTGCTCAACTGTGTTGAGCTTGAGGCTCTGCTCCAGGCTCCATCATTTGTTTATGCTATGGGATGGTGGACTTTGGCCATCCAGCCACAAACTGGGGGGGTGGCTCCAGGTGGTTGGGAACTATATATAGGTTGGGGTGTTTTGCAGTTAAGTTAGTTCTCCCTTCCCTGTTAACTGAATAAAGCAGTTGCTGTTGGAACTCTGTCTCCAGCCTCGTGTGTAACCTACGCATACATAATACTTTGCATGCACACAAGCCTAGCTGGAAGCACAAACTTTTTTTCGCATGAGCTGAAGAGCTCTTGGCCTTGGTGAGGGATGCCAGTTTTGAAACTGGCCCCTCTAGCTGCCCCTTTAATATCAATTTGATCTTATCAGGTGATGTTATTTGACTTTACGCCATGAAAATCTTCACTTGCCCATTTCCACTCATAAAACCTCTATTTCAGGAATGGGACATTTCCCCCCCACCCCCGTCCAGTTGGAAACCTTACTATTGGCTCTTAGACCACAACTCACAGCCTGTCCCCCTGCTAATACATCACATCCTGCACATCCTGGATGTGATGTATTAGACTCTTTGTTTGCCCCTTGCTTGTTTATTTAAATTGTATTTTTCTATTTTGTAAGCCACTTTGTGTTTCTACTGGGGAGAGTAGTGGCATAAAAATACTGAAACAAACATTAACCAGATTGCATGTAGGAAATGTAGATGATTCTAATGAGGAAACAGAAACATGAAGTGGTAATTTTTAGTAACATTATTGAGCTGACAATATTGATGTTACTGGAAATTTAAAAAAAATCATTTGTTTATATTTTTTATTAATAAGTAGCTTACTGAAAATTTCCATGATCTTTAACAAAATAGAGAGAACAAATGGATACTTTTCTAAAGCTTTGACATTTGGAATAGTAAATACATTAACTGGGTGGTACAAAAGTATCTGGAAGATAAACAGCTCCAAATATTAAATTACATCTGTATCAGTTACAGCTGTCTGTGAAGTCACAGTCCAGTCTTCTGTCTTCATCAAGATCAATAAGAAGGAAGAACCGAAGGGAGTAAAAGAGATAAGAATGAAGAAAAGATCGGAATAAGATGAGAGTCTACAAGGTGCATACCTATTCTCTCCAGGATCAGAGGAGCATGCCTAATATATTAGGTGATGTGAAACACAGACAGGATGCTGCTGCTGCAGTGGTCTTATTTGTGGGCTTCCTAGAGGCACCTGGTTGGCTACTGTGTGAACAGACTGCTGGACATGATGGGCCTTGGTCTGATCCAGCATGGCTTTTCTTAGGTTCGTAGATTGTCCAGTGAGAATTGCAATCAGATGAAAACTGTGATGGCGTTCAGATGTTATAATAAATTATGGCTTGTTGCAACCATTATTTGTGCAACAAACTCTGTTTAGACTTCTGGATATTAGTAATAAATTCCAATATTATATAAAGCCCAGGTCAGAAAAGTTTTAGTGGGCTGATGGCCTGAAGAAGAAGAGTTGGTTTTTATATCTGACTTTTCTCTACCTTTAATGAGTCTCAAAGTGGTTTACAATCACCTTCCTTTCCCCTCCTCACAACAGACACCCTGTGAGGTAGGTGGGGCTGAGAGAGTTCTGATAGAACTGTGGCTCAGTTTGTAGAACATCTGTTTGGCATGCAGAAGGTCCCAGGTTCAATCCCTGGCATCTCCAGTTAAAGCGACTAGGCAAGTAGGTGATGAGAATGACCTCTGCCTGAGACCCTGGAGAGCCACTGACGGTCCGAGTCGACAATACTGACTTTGATGGACCAAGGGTCTGATACAGTATAAGGCAGCTTCATGTGACTGGCCCAAGGTCACCCAGCAAGCTTCATGTGGAGAAGTGAGGAATCAAACCTGGTTCTCCAGATTAGAGTCTGCCACTCTTAACCACTATACCTGGGGCTGCTGCCACCCCTCCACCAGGCCAGCCCAGCCCTACATGAGACAAATCCTGCCTTGCCTCACCTGGGACTGTCTTGTTTGAGATGACACAACTTGCCTTGCCCAGAGCTGCCACCAGTGAGATGATGCTTACCTTGCCTTGTCTGGGGAAGCAAAGCATGATGTGAGAAGAGTCTCATATCATGCATGGCAGCCCTGGCCAGTAGCCGGAAGCCACTGCCAATGGCCAGTCCTTCCCCTGGGGTTGTGGCAGGGGAGGAGGCTTAGAATTTTTACTTGTTTTACCTTCTCAATCTGCCCTGACTGAGGTTGTTTGTTTCATGCCTTTTGTACCTGCCAGCAAAGGACTGTCATTTCTAGGGTTGCCAACCTCCAGATGGGGCTTGGAGATCTCCTGGAATTACATCTGATCTTCAGACCATAGACATCAGCTCCCCTGGAGAAAATGGCTGCTTTGGAGGGTGGACTGTATGACATTATACCCCACTGAGGTTCCTTCCTTCTCCTAGCTCCACCCACAAATCTCCCAGAATTTCCCAACCCAGAGCTGGCAGCCCTAGTCATTCCTGTGGCCCGATCCCTTCAAGGGGGACCCTTCACAACCAACTATATTTTGTGGGAATTCAAACATCACAACTGTATCGAGTGCAAACTGTAGTTAACAAATGAGTTGCAAAGCCCAATTTGAAATCCAGGTTTAGGGCCAAGCAAACCCCCACAGCTTGTTGGACTGTCTCTATTATGACATCACAGCTAACCAGGGTTGGATTGCCGGAATTGTCACATCACACAATTGATCAAGCCAGACTTTATACATTATTATAACCATTGAATGCAGCAATTAAGCCATATGATATTTGTCTGCACATGTGCCCACCAAACAGCACCAATGATCACATGCATAAAAGTTAGGAAACTGATGAAAACTAGAGGGGTTCTATTGATGATATTTCTACATTAAATATCCCAATTTATGCAAGCATCCTTAGTGAGAGAAAACCCACCAAATTATGCAGCAGCTAGAAGATAGAAAATTGGACAGAAGATAAATACTTGCAAGGTCAATAGAAATGCCCATGGGTCACCTGTGGGTATTTTAATACTTTTATTATTGTTTTTCCCCTAAAGCCATTTTATTAATTCGAAATCCAGAGGAAAGCTACCACTTTGATCTGCTCCAAATCTTACAGCCATTACACTGATTACACTTATTTTCTTAGAGCAGCATGAATGGCTAAAATTAGGAAGGTGAACTCAACCTTACAAACTAGGTCTTTTCAAGACTCTCAGCCAAATGCAACTCAATCCTTAGACATTGTATTCAGCAAACTGAAAATATCAGGTCAGTGTCCTGAAGATACGACAGAATCACTGTCAAGAATGAATTGTCAATGACTACCTTCTTTGTCAAGAACGGGCATGAAAAACTAAACAGTCAGTACCCTAATGACATTTTGTAAATCTATGAAACTCTGATCTTTGGAGGACCTTGATGGATTCTGTTTGCCCACGATAATACAGACCGAGGGTTGCCAGCTCTGGGTTGGGAAATATCTGGAGATTTTGGGTGTGGAAACTGGGGAGGGTGGGTTTGGTGAGGGAAAAGACCTCAGCAGGGTATAATGCCATAGAGTCCACCCTCCAAAGCAGACACTTTCTCCAGGGGAAATGATCTTGGTCATCTGGAGATCAACTGTACTAGCGGGAGATCTCCAAGCATCACCTGGAGGTTGGCAAACATATACAGACTTGAAGGGGGGGATGAAAAATAAAGCAATGGAAAAAGCACTTTCCAGAATGGTGGGGAGACCCAAACACTCTAATTTCAATTACCTAAGAAAAATAACTTAATTACATCAATGTGTGGTGGATATCAAATCATGAATATGTGTTTTTCTGATTTAAATAGGAAGGGGGCTTGTTTTGTTTTGTATCACATGACCTTCCAGGGCTCCAACTCCAGGGGAACCCAATTGATCTTTTAACTGCTATGAAACCTGCTATTTCCTCACATCTCTCTTCCTAGCAGCTCCAAAAGCAGAAGCTTTGGCCTACAGGCCTTTGCCTACTTGACTCTTACTCTCAAGAGCAATGCTAGTATCAGTGGGCTATTTACTAAACATGGCAGCAGTGGAGAGGATCCCCTTTTTTTCCACAATGACACTTCTTTGCATCTGTGATGTGTCCAGGGTAGTGGAACATTATCAGAGTTTAGCTTCTACAAATCCGAGTAGCTCAGAGAACTTTAGACCTTTGTATACCCTCAGTGTTACTGTTGGGTATGTGACTCTAGATGTCTTCAGGGAAGCCTGGGTTTAGAGGCCAGGGCATTTCCTCCTGAATTTAATATGGAACTACCTAAAATTTACTTTCCAAAGCATGATATTTCAGGAATTTGGTGCCAACACTAATCTTCCTTATTAAACCAGGCAGAAGTTATATTACTTCTAAATATCAAGTGCAGGGGGAAAAAATAGGATAACCATTAGCACCATTCATTGCTTTCAAGAACATTTAATTGGCCACTTCTGAAAACAAAATGTTGTACGAGGTAGACTTTGATCTGATTTAACAATCCTTATGTTCATTTTCAGTTTCTCCCCACCTGACCTTTAACTCTGCCGCTATTGTTGCAGTCTCCCATGATACATGCCTAGGGTAATGCTGATCACCACTTTGGGACCAGGAAGCAATTTACCTCCAGGCCAGATTGTCCAGGGATCCTGGAGGTTTTTGGGGTTTTTTGCTTCCTCTGGGCATAGAGCAGGGGTCACAGGGGGACTATTGGGGGGGGGAGGTTGTGAGTTTCCTACATTGTGTAGGGTGTTGGACTAGATGACCCTGGAGGTACCTTCCAATTCTATGTTCCTGTGATTCTATGATTCTATTATTTTAATCCAGCCATTCCAGACATAAATGTGAACAAAAATACCATAATAAGCACATTCAGTGCCCCCATCTCAGTTTAACATTCGTCATGTGTGGTCTGATAATGAGAATATAAGAGGTACCGTGTTGGATCAGAGTAGCCATCCATCTAATGCAAGCCAGCCAGCTACCCTGGAAGGCCAAGAAACAACACTGATGTTGCCTCCTAGCCCTGGTATTTAGATGTTTAATGACTCTGCATATGGAGGTTCCCTTTAGTCACCATGGTTGGTAGCGACACTCCTCCATGAATTTGTCCATGTCTGCTATTCCAGCTCAATATAAATTCAGTCAATACAGGTCAGCCATTCTGATCTTTAAAAAAAAACATCATTCAGATCATTGCCCTAAATGCATATTAAAATGAAAGCATTATTAACATCACATTCCATAATTTAAGGCTAAAAAAAAGTAGATTGCTGTCCTATTTTTTTTTACTCAGCTCTAAGTTCTAATTAGTTTGCAAAGCATATTTAACTCAATTAACATTATATCTTAATTACACTGATTAACTTTACATGTAAATTACAACACGACACTGAAATATAAACATGCTCCAGACTTCGGGCTACCAGAGTGGCCCGTCCGCGAACTGCAGTCCAAAGACAGTAAGAAGGAAAGGCCTGATCTGACATGAATTTGCCCCTTAGCAAGTACAACAGAGGAAGCACATTGCTCTTATGGGGCACAGTTACTTTCACAGAGTGAGGAAGTGAAGCCAAGTCAAATCTGGTATCAGTACCCACCTGACATCATCCTTCATACTATAGGGTTGCTGGGTGCCTCTTTGCCACCAGTGAAAGGTTTTTGGAACAGAGCCTGAGGAGGGCAGGGTGAAGAGTAGCGGGACTTCAATGCCATAGAATCCAATTTCCAAAGCTGCCATTTTCCCCAGGGGAGCTGATCTCTATCAGCTGGAGATCAGCTGTAATAACAGGTGATCTCCAGCTAGTATTTGGAGGTTGGCAACCCTATATACCTTCCAACATTTCACATAGAGGGATGTGTGTAACATCCTAATTATTATGTCAAACATTACCAACCAAGGACCTCAAACACTATCAAATGGTAAGGGTAGAGCTGTGACTCAGTGATCTGCTCTGCATTCAGAAGGACACAAGTTCAGTTCCTGGCATCTGCAGCTAAAGGAACTCAAGAAGCAGGTAGTTGGAAGGACCCTTTGCTGCTTGACATCCTATGGTTCTTTTGTCAAAGTGGACAATACTTGATGGAGGCAGCTTCACATGTTAACTGCTGAAAGCTCTACTCCTGCTATATGGCATATTTATCTATTTGGCAAGAGTTTATCTTCCATTGGTCTAAAAGCCAAGGGGGGATTTGTTTCTTTAGTTAAATAAACAGCTGGGAAAACAGAATTATCTTACCGTATAAAATGAGCAATTCAAAATACACCCCAGCAGATGCAGGATGTGGGTTGGCAGGTTGTGTACTGTGGCTGGTGTTCATGGCCATACATTTGCTTTCATGGGTACCAGAGACTTCTCTCTTTCCCTATCAGAGATGGGAACTGGGGGATGGGTGGGGCTGGATCCCAAAACAATAACATCTACGCTCCTCACATTCAGAACATTTCATATGGTTTTAAGAAGTAAATCCTCCAAAGCGAAAACAGGTACAAATAGGGTTGCTAACCAGCTGGAGATCTGCTATTACAACTGACCTCCAGCTGATAGAGATCAGTTCACCTGAAGAAAATGGCTGCTTTGGCAATTGAACTCAATGGCACTGAAGTCCCTCCCCTCCCCAAACCCCGCCCTCCTCAGGCTCTGCCCCCCAAATCTCCCTCCAGTAGTGAAGAGGGACCTGGTAACCCTAGACCCATGGCTTAGAGATTGCTATACAGAATGTTTGCATTCACGCTACAATGGGCTTAGTTTGGCATTAACTTTGCATAGGGCTGCACTGTTCACTGGTAGAAATACTACCATACAGAGGACAGTTTTCCATATGTTGGGCTGCTTAAACAAAATACATCTCTGTAAGTGTTAATTTAAAAAAATGAAGATTTTTCAAGATTTGGTGGTCCTAATGAACTTTTATGAATGTGCGTGTGTATGCACAAGCACACAGAGACACCTGCATCACATCCCAGATTCCCTCATCCACTCTCCAAAAGAACACTTGCTTGCATTGAGCATTTTGGAAACATCTTGATTCAATTATATAATAGCAAGAAAGAGATGAGGATTAGCAGCTGATTAAAATGCTTACAGAAAATAGATATGATTAAGTGGAATAATCCTCAGGAAACCAAAGGCTACATGAGAGAAATGCTGCCAGGCAGATTTCATCCTCTTAATCAGCAGTAGTTCCCCTATCCCTTTTTGCCAACAATCCAGCACCTTACTGGGGTATCTGAATCTCATGTGGCTTGCTCTTTGGCTGTAGCCATATTGATGGGGAGGAGGGGATGAAGCATCCCAAGTCTGTCCAGCGATGTTATCTTTGGCTGCTGTTTAATGAGGGAAACAAGCATTTCAGGGTTTATGCAGCTGGATTTATGATGCAGAACTTTCCAGGAGGTGTTTTATTAATTAATCTTATTTATCGAACCATTGAGCTGCTGCCCTGCAGGTCATTCTGTTTGCATTTTAATGAGAAATTTGTGATATACACATTTTCTCTTTGCTGCCTAAATATTCTCACAGTTAGTACAACAGACTACAGTAGTGTTTTGAAGCTTCCTTGGGAGTGGTTTGCCCTAATATAGTTCCTCTTTCCTTAGATTTTTTTAGAATGCAAAAGGATTCTTCTAGCAACACGCCACCACCTGAATATCTCTCTCTCTCTCTCTCTCTCTCTCTCTCTCTCATTCACTCACTCACTCACTCACTCACTCACTCACTCACTCACTCACTCACGTTGGGATCCTGTCCTTTCCCCAAGAAATGGTTCTCCCCTTTCCCCATTTTGTTTTGAACACCCACCAGTTCAACTCACATCCTGTTCACCAGTCATGAACAGGGAACCAATTTTTCAACGTTCATCTGTTTGTCGACCTGTTTGTACTTGTCTGGCAGGATACTTTGCAACGTTCCTTGCCAACACTACAATATAGTGCATGCATGTTCTCAAAGAGGCCAATTGAGATGATAGTCCGATCAGTCGCAAATCATACAGATCAAGCATAGATAAATGCTGTTGTCAAGTCTTTCCTCAGCAAAGTCTCAGGGGACATTCACAATCCGGTGTTCCCCTTTTGGGTTTTAGTTGTTTTGTGGAGCCTATTGATGGGCACAAAGAAATGACACTTGGTACCCATGAAAATTGATGCTCCTAAACATGTAAAATTGTGGTGTCAGTCAGCATGAGCACATCCTATGTGATTGTATCTCTGCTGGCATGTAGGCAAATAAGGAGACTCGGTCCTCTCAGCCTCTATTTTGAAGCCTTTCATCTACTTGTGGGAAAACAGGCAAAGTGCTCACAGCAGGAGGGGGCAAGCTTTTTCAGATAAATCATTATCTGAAATAAAAGCTCAGAACTACCAATAATATTCCAAATGTAGCATGCTGGTGCCAGACCTTTTTCTGTAAAACAATGCTTAACCCCATTGTTCAAGTGTTGGCAAATTCTTTGATGACTCAATGGCTCAATAGGGAGGGAAACTTGCACCTTTTTGTTCTGTGACTGGCCATCTCAGGGCATTGACTTTATCTGACATGTGACTCCTCTTCCCTCCATTTCCTTTGTCAGGTAAATAAAGCAAAAAAGAAGCCACTCAAATTCTCCCACATATTTATTTTCCACAAATCCAAGCACAGGTATTTTGTTTGGACAAATAGAAACATCATTAGAGAGATGATTGTGAACAGTCTTTTTTAAAAAAAGGTTTTTCACCTATTTGCTCGTAATTGCTTGTTTTTCTGCCACAGCTTAGTTGAAAGAAGCTGTTCCCAAGGTTTGGACAGGTTTGGACAGAAACCATCAATAGCATCCTGCTACAGAGGGGCTCCCCCTCCCATCTCATGCAAATGCAGAAATGCAGAGATAGAAAGGTTTTTCTCTATCACTAAAGCACCCAGACTGTCCTTCTTTGGAATCCTGGGAAGACTTTTTCACATGCTCATCTGTGCTCATGTTACCCATGGAGCAAGCTTGCACATATTGCTTCAGATGCATAGACTTTCAACATGGAGGTAGCTAGCACCACTGTCCACCAGCCGATAGAGATCAATTCACCTGGAGAAAATGGCCACTTTGGCAATTGGACTCTAGGGCATTGAAGTCCCTTCCCTCCCCAAACCCCGCTTTCCTCAGGCTCTGCTTCAAAAACCTCCCACCGGTGGCGAAGAGGGACCTGGCAACCCTATCTCCAGTCTGAAGAGGTACAGCCCAGGTACAGTTTTGTCAACTTACAAAGAACCAGGTCATAATATTGTCGAAGGCTTTCACGGTCAGAGTTCATTGGTTCTTGTAGGTTATCCGGGCTGTGTAACCGTGGTCTTGGAATTTTCTTTCCTGACGTTTCGCCAGCAACTGTGGCCGGCATCTTCAGAGGAGTAACACTGAAGGACAGTGTCTCTCAGTGTCAAGGGTGTAGGAAGAGTAATATATAGTCAGAAAGGGGTTGGGTTTGAGCTGAGTATTGTCCTGCAAAAGTATTGTCCTGTAAGTATCAAGATAATGTGCTAATGAGGGTATGGTATGTTAATATGGAACCATTGTATCCTGAAGTGATCTGTTAATGTGTGTAATCCAAAGCTAATCTGTATGGCTATTGTTGAATGTTGTCTTTGTCTGGAGGTTTTTCAGGGCAGGAAGCCAAGCCTTATTCATTCAAGTGGTAAAACAAACCTTCAGTTAGGTCACAAGGTCTACCGGAAACCAACTCACACAGATCGCTACTTACACAAAAACTCCAACCACCACCCCCGACAGAAAAGAGGAATAATCAAAACATTAATGGACCGTGCAAGACGGATCTGTGAACCACAGTTTCTCAAGGAAGAAACTAATCATCTAAATCACGCACTGCTAGCAAACGGCTACTCCGAGAATGAAATCAGAAGGGCCATTAAACCAAACAAAAATCAGAAAACTCAAGAAAAACAGTCTCCCATAGGAAAGGTATTCTTGCCATTTATTAAAGGAGTCACTGATAGGATGGAGAAACTTTTGAAAAAACATAACCTACAAACAGTGTTTAAACCCACCAAGAAAATACAACAAATGCTACGATCAGCAAAAGACAAAAGAGACCCCCTCACCTCTGCAGGAGTATATCGTATACCTTGCAGCTGTGGAGAAGTTTACATCGGGACCACAAAACGCAGCATACAAACAAGGATAAAAGAACATGAAAGATACTGCAGACTTGGCCAGCCTGAGAAATCAGCAGTGGCTGAACATGGACTGACACAAACAGGACACAGGGTCTTATTCCAAGACACTGAAAGACTGGACAATTCTACCAACTATTTTGTCAGATTGCACAGAGAAGCCATTGAAATTCATAAACATCAGCACAACTTTAACAGAAAAGAGGAGAGTTTAAGAATGAATAAGGCTTGGCTTCCTGCCCTGAAAAACCTCCAGACAAAGACAACATTCAACAATAGCCATACAGATTAGCTTTGGATTACACACATTAACAGATCACTTCAGGATACAATGGTTCCATATTAACATACCATACCCTCATTAGCACATTATCTTGATACTTACAGGACAATACTTTTGCAGGACAATACTCAGCTCAAACCAACCCCTTTCTGACTATATATTACTCTTCCTACACCCTTGACACTGAGAGACACTGTCCTTCAGCGTTACTCCTCTGAAGATGCCGGCCACAGTTGCTGGCGAAACGTCAGGAAAGAAAATTCCAAGACCACGGTTACACAGCCCGGATAACCTACAAGAACCAACCAGGTCATAGTTCAACCTATTTCCCATAAATGTCATGAATAGGAATCTGCTTCTGTGGCAGGAGGCCTAACCCAATAGATGTTTAGAAGAGCAAGAGTCCAAAAGCCCCTTAAAGACTAACAAAATTTCCAGCAGGGTATGAGCTTTCGTGAGCCACAGCTCAATTCTTCAGATACCAATAGATGTTTGTCTCACTATTGCAAGAACCATCCACACAGGAAAACATCTATGGTACCTACGTTTGCTGTGGCAAACATTTTACTTCTTGACCCTAATTATCATAATTAATAAAGCCAGTTTTCTTATTTTCTTCTCAATTAAATTGTCTACAAATGTTTGGCCCTGTGCAAGTATTTAATTCTAGCAGGATGATGTGAAAGGGTCAGAAACTGAGGAATAAGAGCTATTGCCTTGCCCTCTGGTTCCCCCAATGGTTCCCTAGAGCGACAGATGAAGAAAAGGAGGTGTGTAAACACACTTGGTCTTTCACCTCCATCCTGGCTTTCTAGGATTGCCATTTGCCAACCTCCAAGTGGTAAAACAAAAAGAAACAGCACTATGACCCAATAATACATGAAATAGGAATCACACAAGGTGCTGGATGCTAAACCTATATATTGTGAAGCTCTTTAACACACTAAAAACATACAAGACTTATCAACTATCTATAATCTATCACAACTATGAAACTATTACAAAACATGCATATATTAGTACATTCTCTTGTGCATAAGACTGGAACTCGAAGATGAGACACTACTTGGCATATTTATGAAGGCAGTTTAGTTCAATGTCCATTGATATATCATGATGTATGGGAATGCAATGTGTTGTTCCCTTGTTGCTGCCGCAATTTCCCAGATTTTAAAGGAGCAGAGCTTGCAAAAACGTAACCACTGAATGCGGCTTGGGCGTATAATCCATGATTGCTCTCTCTACACCATGCTGGCTTATTATTCTTTGGAGGAGTACTTTGGCAACCTTCCGTCTGAGGCTAGAAAGCTCTCAGGTTTTGTTTAACCTCCAAGTGGCTGACGATCTCCTGGAATTACTTCTGGTCTCCAGACAACAGAGATCAGTTCCTCCGAAGAAAATTTCTACTTTGGAAGGTGGATTGCATGGCATTGTATCCTGCTGAGGCCTCCCCCCACTCCAAACCCCCTGCTTCCCAGGTTTCACCCCCAAAATCTTCAGGAATTTCCCGACCACGAGTTGGCACCCCCTGTGACTCTCCCATCACAAGGTGGCCAACCTCCAGGTGGTGGCTGGAGACTCCCACTATTGCAACTGACCACCAGCCAAAAGAGATCAGTTCCCCTGGAGAAAATGGCCGCTTGGGCAATTGGACTCTAGGGCATTGAAGTCCCTCCCCTCCCCAACCCCTACCCTCCTCAGACTCCCCCGCCCCCAAATCTCCAGGTATTTCGCAGCCCAGAGCTGGCAACCCTATTTCTCAGCCACTCCCAAGTCACACTCCCTTCCTTAATCCCTTCCTTGCTCTTGAGTAGTCATCCTGTTTCCTTCCTCAACAATACCTGTGGCTTCCCAGGGCAAGTTCCACACCTTTTTCCTGCCTTTGCAACATGGTTGTCTCTTGCTATGATTTTCTGTTTTCCTGTATCAGAAGCATCAGCTCCCTGTGAACCCCCTGTCTCTCTCTCTCTCTCTCTCTCTCTCTCTCTTCATTCAAATCCCTCAACTGTGTGGGATCAGCTCCCCTTAAAGAGCGAACAGGATTTCTCGATAAATAGTTCAAAGAGGATTCTGAAAGGGCAGAGCAAACTAAGATAATTGGAAGAGAGACTCTCCAGCTAGGAAAAAAAGGTCACATACGTTTGAGAAACAAAGCCCCCAAACGCGATATCCAAGACTATGGGCAGTAATTGGAATCCACATTTCTGAGGGTCTAGCAGTGAAAACAGTAAGGTGAGAGACAATGGCAGCTTTTTGGTTCAAATGAAGCAAAACAGACCTTATTTGCTATTATAGTTGTTGTGGTAACTTCAAATACAGAAAAATCTGACATGTTGATGGCATGGCATTAGGACTGCCAGACTCCAGGTGGTGGCTAGAGATTTCCCACTATTGCAACTGATCTCCAGGGGACAGAGATCCATCCACCTGGAGAAAATGGCTGCTTTGGAAGGTGGAATCTATGGCATTATGCCCCATTGAAGCCCCTCCCCTCCCCAGACCCTGCCCTTTTCAGGCTCCACCACCAAAATCTCCAGCTCTCTCTCTCTCTCTCTCTCTCTCTCTCTCTCTCTCTCTCTCTCTCTCTCTCTCTCTCTCTCTCTCCAATAATACAACATAAAAAAACAACCTTCTTAACAAACAAACATCGACCAGTACTTATAAAACCTATAAAACATATAACTTTCTAAATAATCACACACACAAATCTCCAGGTATTTTCCATCCCAGAGCTGGCAACCCTATTTTATTTGATTATGCTTTGATTGTCCCTTTGAGAGATCTGTGGATACAGCTTTGCCCATAGGACTCTATGGCATCAAAGTCCCTCCCCTTTTCAAACCTGGCCCTCCTCAGGCTCCGCCCCAAAAACCTCCCGCCAGTGGCGAAGAGGGATCTGGCAACCCTACTGATTCACCATCACTAGCCTCCATCCACCCTAGGTAGCAGAATTCCTGGCTCAAGCTGGTAGTTTTCAGGGAGTTCTGAGCCGATGTACCTCCCGTTCAACAAATTAATCACTGCCCATTAGAGTCCCACATTTATTGCCTCATCCATCTGCCTTGTCCTTCATGGAAAGAAACCCCCCTGCCACCGGGCAAGTGGAGGTAGCCTTTCTAATGTGTGGGTGCTGCTGCCAACTGAGAGGGGTGGGTAGGTGGGTTTTGTTGTCGTTGGAGGAAATGGAGATTAACAGCCTCTGCTCCCATCTCAGCTGCTGAGCTGCTTTGCCAGCAGCTGCTTTTCTTCACGCCTTGAACGTGGCAGATTGGCTGCCGGGCTGGTGGTGCCCTTTAGAGGCCAGCTATTGCTCAAGTGAATCTAATTCTGCCGGCTCCTTTGATAAACCGTGTAGAAGCCAAGCTGGTGGAACGACAGTTAATCTTCTGCTCCTCGAGCGGGGCTGGGCATTGGCAGGAGTAACCACCACACCTCAGGGAGCCAGCGAGAGAAAGACAATAAAGAGAGAGCTGAACACTGTGAAAAACACCAACCAGGTTATCCTTCACGAATTAGCAGAAGGGGAGAAAAATTAGGCCAAAAACAAGCCACACATGGTAACTGCAAATGGGGGTAGTTGTATTATTATGTTATAGCAACATAAAAGTCCAGGGCCACCTTAAAGGCTTACATTTATTTAAATATGAACTTTTGAGAGTCACTGCTCCCTTCTTCATTTATGTATGGATATCAAACTGGGAATCTTTCTTATGGGGCACAGTGGGGAGAAGGGGTTGATAAGTAGGGTTGCCAACCTCCAGGTACTAGTTAAAGATAACAACAGCACCAGGGCTCAAAATAAACAATTTTGCTATACAGAGTGCAACCTCTAATATGAACAACTAAAGTATTTCAAAGTATACAAGAAGACAACTATGGTAAGTAAAGTAATGACTGTCCTTATTTATCCTTTGTTTTCCAGGATAATAGCCAACAGACTCTTCACATGGCAAGCTGCAGACAGATCCGCCTAGGAATCCACAGTCCCAAATCCAAAACAAACAAGCTGGGTTACAGCCCCCATAGGTTGAGCAAACACAGTCCAAAACAATCCAAACAATCAAAGTCCAAATCCAATCCAAAACGACACTTCCGGATTCGTGTACGTTTAGCAAATAAAGTTGCTTCTTCGGTTGATTTCCGTCTAATATTTCATTGCGTATAGTGCAAAATAGTGTATAACATGGGTACAAAGACCTCTGTAAAATATGAATATAAATATTTACAGGGTTCAGAATATACATAATCACATGCAGTATAATCACAAATCATAACAAAATCATCCAAGCTTACCCGTTTTAGACCAGCCGACCCTTAGGGTTCTAATCTATCTCTGTAGGCTGGTAAGAATTCCTAAAGTTTCAAGATTAAATTGATGCAACCCAGAGTTGTTCAGCACACGTATCAATTACTTAGGATTTAACCTCCAGGTACTAGCTGGAGATCTCCTGCCATTACAACTGATTACCAGTACAACTGCTCTCCAGTCAATAGTTCACCTGGAGAAAATGGCCACTATTACAACTGATCTCCAGCCAATAGAGACCAGTTCATCTGGAGAAAATGGCCGCTTTGGCCATTGGACTCTATGGCACTGAAGTCCTTCCCCTCTATGGCATTGAAGTCCTTCTCCTCCCCCAAACCCCACCCTCCTCAGGCTCCGCCGCCCAAACCTCCCACCAGTGGTGAAGAGTGACCTGGCAACCCTATTGATAAGGCAGAGGGTTAATTCCATCATGAATCTTTCAAGTGTGGGTTCGCTATATGGGAAAAAGGAAGTCGGGGGGGGGGGTTATGTCAAGACCAAAAAGGCTTCTGCTTGGTCAAATTTGGAAGGACTCTCTAGCAGCTGTAATAGAAGATGGTCAGTACATCATGCTACGTTGATTTCCCTCATTCCATTTCCTTGTTTTATGAGTTTATTTTGCTCTGTGTCCTGCTTCTCATGGATTCTGGTTAAACTAGAAGAGTTAATTGCACAACCCCTAAGGAGGTCTACCGTGAACAGAATCCCATTTTATTCAATGGAGCTTACTCCTAGGAAAGTATTCTTCAAATTCCAGCCTTGTGTTTTTTCTTCTTCTTGATGTTCCAGTATGTGCATGAACATTGATAAACACACACACACTCACACAAGAATCTGGGTGTAATTTTACATAGGACTGCACTGAACACTTTGTGTATTGTCTAATATGAACTCTTGTCAGTGCAAAACCACCACATTTTTTTAATACAACCAGGCCTAAAATTACATTAAAATACCTTTTCCACAGTGTTGTATAGATGTGCATATCCCTATATATTTATTTACAGGGCCCGATCAATGTGCATAATGTATTACCAAGTATGAGAGGACAGGTCCCTGCCTCAAGGAGCTTACAGTCGTACATAGGGAGAGACAACAAAGAGAAAAAGAGTGGGGGAGGCAGGGATACACAAGCAGGATGTGCTTTCATTCTTGTTACTGAGGCTCATATGCCACAGAAAGGGAATGCTGGCACAGTTGTTCGTACGATTTCATCAAGATTGTTTTGTTTCTGCAGTATATTATCAGGGTTAGGATTGTCAGCTCCAGGCTGGGAAATACTTGGATATTTTGGTGTGGAGCCTGAGGAGGGTGGGGTTTGGAGAGGGGAGGGTCTTCAATGCCATAGAGTCCAATTGCCAAAGCGGCCATTTTCTCCAGGGGAACTGATTTCTGTTGCCTGGAGGTCAGTTGTAATAGCGAGAGATCTCCAGCTACCATCTGGAGGTTGGCAACCCTAATCAGGGTGCTTATGCATACCGGGAAAGTGGAGGAGGGGAAAAAGACACACAGAAACTAAAAGCAGGGGCATCTGGAAGGACACATTTGTGAATTTTTAAAAAAAAGAACAATGGAAGAATCTTACCATGCCATTCTATACAGAGTCCTGGAACCAACAGGCTTTTTCCTGGAATGACTTTGCATGAGATTGTACTGTTAGCGTGTTGTCTCCACTTCCATTACACAGCTGGCAATCCTAAAGAAGGTCCATTAATGCTTCCAGTTTCACTGTGGGTCATTTAGAACTCTACAATCTGGGGAAACATTAAGATGAGAATTTTAGAAGCACCCCTCCCTGTTTGGAAGTTTTTAGATGGATAAAATGTTTCCAGAGACAAAGTAGACAAACCCTGAATGGCTTTCTTACGTTACTGACAATGTGCTTTAATTAAGCAGGGCTTCTCTTGTAAGTGCCAGCTTGTTCCAAGTGTGATTGTTCTTTTTTTCCCTTTTTTTTTTTTTTTTTTGACAACTGATGGAAAGAACTGCATACATAAAACCAGCACTGTACCAATTGCATTAGGCACTGAGACTTTTAGGGAGGATTTCAAATTTCTCACCTTTGTTGTTTCAGCCTGAAACTCCTTCCTTGTGTGAATTAAACCTATGTTGTTGTTTTTAAACTGTTCCATTTTCTATTTTCTTAAAGCAGTTTTTTTCCCTGTGAAATGGATGCATTTTTAAATGGCATTTGGGAATCAATAAATCAACATTTGATATATATTACAATGCACCTTGTATGCATAAACACCATATGCATTGCATAGGAAATCTGTTCAAGATGCATACACAATACAAAAGGAATCTACAAATCCAATAATGAAAAGCAGAGGACCTAAACAGCTGACAAAAATATAAAGGGATATTAAAAAGAAACAAAATTGGAAACATTCTCTCATTTCTACTCTTGGATTTTAACTTTTAAAACCCTACACATCCAGTAATCCATTCAGGAGTTACGTTCAGCAAATCAAGCCTGGCTCCATGTACCTCCGGGCCAAATGATGCAATATTTTTTTTGGCGAGTTGGGTCCGGATTCTCCAGGCTAGGAAAAATGGCACTAAGCGGGCGCGGGGGGGGGGGGGAGTCTGGAGCCTCTCCTGCCCGAAACCACAGTTTCACACAATCAAACTCCTGCTGATTTTTAAAATGCTATTCTCTGTAGCTGTTGTGCGGCTGGAGGGAACCTGGACCCAACTCACCCCAAAAAGTATCATGCAATTTGGCCCTCGATTGTATCACATCAGGGCAAAAGACAGAGTCTTTCCCACTTCAGCTCTTAGTTCCTGGAATAACTGCCCATTGAGGTAAGGAGGTGTTTGTTGTCATCTAACTTTTGCAGGAGGAGGAGAAGGAGTTGGTTTTTATATGCCGACTTTCTCTACCGCTTAAGGGAGACTCAAACCGGCTTACAATTACCTTCTTTCCTTCCCCTCCCCACAACAGACGCCCTGTGAGGTAGGTGGGGCTGAGAGAGCTCTTAATAGAACTGTAACTTGCCCAAGGTCACCCAGCTTGCTTCATGCGTAGGAGTGGGGAAACCAACCCAGTTCAGCAGATTAGCCTCCGCTGTTCATGTGGAGGAGTGGGGAATCAAACCCGGTTCTCCAGATCAGACTCCACCGCTCCAAACCACTGCTCTTAACCACTACACCACGCTGGCTCTTATATATAAGTCAACTTATATTTGATTGATTGTGTGTGTGTGTGTGTGTGTGTGTGTGTGTTTTCTGGCAAGCTTAGCGGCCCTTTACTAATTGTTTTAATTTACCACTCTGGGGCTTTACAAACATACCTTGGAGATATCGCAGTTTCAGTTCCAGAATGACCACTGCAATAAAGCGAATGTCGCAATAAAGCAATTCACACAAATGTTTTGGTTTCTTAGCGCATATCAAAGTTATGTTTACACTATTGGTGCAATAGCATTATGTCTAAAAAACCAATGTACAGTAATAATAATGAAAAAGTTTGAAATATTACAAGAATTACCCAAATTTGACACAGAGACCTGAAGTGAGCACATGCTGTTGGGAAAATGGTGCCGATAGGCTTGCTCGAAAACACAATATCTGTGAGGCGCAATAAGGTGAGGTGCCATAAAACGAGGTACTGTCTGTATTTGCAATCCGTTCTTTTAAAGTTATTATTTTTAAGCTGCTGGAATGGCCAACATGTCTTTGTCTCCTCTCCTCATTGTTTTTGTGCTGCCCTTTGCTTCTTTTCATCATGTCTACGTGAAGCCCAGATCTCTGCTTGATAATCAGTTTCTAACACATCAGAATGCAGAACATCCACATTTTCTCTGCCTCCTTTTCAACATGCCTGTGCAAGAGCTTTCTATATTCCACGGGAAGCTCATGAGAGAAGCCACTGCTCAAGGAGACAATAAACAATTTAATATGCACTCACCACCTTTTAACCGGTGGGAGTCATCCCATCAGTGGCAGAAGACAAAAGGACGGGCACCAAGGCTATTGAGCCATAGCCTTTTAATTGTTAAATATGGGGTTGGAAAAAGAGTCCCAAAAGCTGAATGGTCACTAAATTTCTTCCATGGCATTGTACTTTTCAGGATGGGTATGATAAATGTAACAACAGTCTGTACTATACGGAAGGGTGTTGAGAGTCACTTAAGTCTTCAGGAGATCAGGCAGTGGGTCAAGGTTTGAGTGAGCAGCCCCAAGCAGAGTTGAAAAACAGGGCTAAGATCAAGCCAAAGGTTCAAAATCTGAATAGGAAGTTCGAGCTGCTGGGGGGCATGAACACCTGAAGCTGGTTTATATGAAATCTGTCGCTTCTACGAAATCAGACTCTTCATTCACCATGGTCAATATTGTCTCCACAGACAGGCGGTGGCTCTCCATGGTCTCTGGAAGAAGTATGTCCTATCACTTTCAACTTCATCCTTTTATCTAAAGATGGTGAGGACTTAACCTTGGACCTTTTGCATGCCAATCAGCTGCTCTACCACTGAGACATGGCTGGTGTCAAGATACGTAATCCAAGGCAGTCAAGATCATTTTGGGAATTCAGGTTGGTTTAGACCAGGGGTGGGGAACCTTTTTTCTGCCAAGGGCCATTTGGATATTTATAACATCATTCGCGGGCCATACAAAATTATCAACTTAAAAATTAGCTGACCAAGCCCCAAGCAGACAGCTGTCCCAGATGACCCCCCCGGTGCAGGCCTGGGTGGGAAAGGGTTAATACAGTTTCTTGGGCAGTCCTAGCAGCTCCATAGCTAGCGACTCTTCTGCAAGTGGGGGGAAAGGTTCCTTTTCTTGGTAAAACAAACTCACAACCGCCTTGAATAGAGGCTATTTCAGTCTGCGAGAGGGGGCAGATCACCAGTCTTTGATCCTTCTGAGCTAGAGATCTGCCAGGACCCATGAAGGGCCAGACCAAATGATTTTGCGGGCCTTAAATGGCCCCCGGGCCTGACGTTCCCCACCCCTGGTTTAGACAAGGAAAGGAAACAAGCCAAGGGCAGTCTGGGACAGGTCCTTACAAGCTGGCATGTTATCCAGAGAGAGGAGACAGTTTGCATGAGATAAGGCTTTATGGAGGCAGACATAATGTGATTAGCTCCTTGACTCATGTGGTAGAGCCCAATCAGGTGATCCAGACCCACAGAGTAACTGAAGCCCAAGAGATACTATTATATGCATGCTGCAGCAGGCTACATGGCAAACATTGTAAGGTGATGATGACCCCAGACTGGTTGTGGTCCCAGTTTTTGGGTCGCACTAGGCTCCATGGCGAACATTGTAAGGCAATGGCCCCAGACTGGTTAGGGTCCCAGTTTTGAGTCCCACCCTGGTGCCTTACAAAGGGAGAAGGAAGCAGAAGTAGTGACACTAAAGTACGGTAATCTTGATGCCACTTGTGGGCTTCATAACATGCTCTCCTCTCCTCTCATTAGACCATGTTCCGGGCTTTCAAAGGAGGACAGATGGTTGGTGTCACTTGGAAAGGTTGCTAACAACAAGGCCCTGATGAATACAATGTGGTCAACCCTTCCCCTGTCCCCCATTCTCGCTACAGTGGCAAAGCTGGCATTGCAGTTCTGTTCTTCTATTGTAAATTAAAAGGACATGCAACACCACCGTAGCTTAACAAAGTGGGAGGGGGGAAAATTTCACCCATGAATGTGCAAATCAATTTGGCTTGTTTTTTCCCCCTCCTTTGCTTTTGTCTATGGAGTTTGACAAGCACAATGTGGCCTGACAAAAAAGCGTTGGAACAGGAGATGACAATGATTTTTTTTTTGGGGGGGGGGAGATGTAGTAGATCAAGGCAGTGGGAGGAAAGGGAGGAAAAGAAAACTGCTTGCACAATTCCTCTGGGGTTGTGTTCACAAGCTGTTTACTAAAAAAAAAAAAACCGAACATCTCTCTCATGCTTGGCTGATTGGCATTATCTGCACTGTGTATGCACCAGCTGGACTGGGAGGGTTTCTCAGCCCCCCCTTCACCATACCTATATTCTTTTTGATGGCAACCAACTGTCTTGCCTTTCAAGAGGTGTTAAAAATCGGTAATGTACAAGAGCAGACAGCCTAGCAGGCCAGCCGTTCATCTCCCTGTGAATAAGCTCGCAGTTTCTTAGATGGACAATTGTGCCTCATATATTTTAATATCCATTTTGAAAGAAGAAATGAGTCAATTCATTCCTTCACAGTTCCCTGTAATTTTGCTGTGCTTGTTACTTATGTAGGAAATGGATGGATGCAAAAAGGTGAGAGATGAATGAAGAACAACTTTTGTAGAATCCGGGAGAGGCCAAGCAAATGTGCAATGATTTTTGCAGTTTGGGCTCTTAGAGTTTTAAAGGCTTTTTCACATAGATGATGTTAGATCCGAGCAGCTTTTCTGTTGCTGAAAAAGGGAAGACCGGGTCCCCTTTGGCCACTAAAAGGGCTATGATGGGAGTAATGGGACCTACGTGGACAAAAGCCATGTGGAGTGGGCCTTTAATAAGGAGAGGGATTGGGAGAGTGAGCTAATAAGATGACCTGATCCAACCAATGGTATGTAGCAGCGGTTAGGTTTACCATTTGCCTACTGGCAAGGGGCAATCTGCCTTTTTCAATCCCCTGCCTTCAATAATTTGAAGAGTGGGGGAAAGAATGGGGGAGGGGAAGGGTGTTGATAATGACCCTGCAGAATTCCCCCAAATCTCTATGGCAAAGACCACTGAGATTTGGGGAAATTCCCAGAGCATCAACCAGAAGTGACATCATATTCCTCCCAAAACATCACCCTCCCCAGGCACCACCCCAAAATGTTTCAGCATTTGCTAGCATGAGGCTGGGAATCCTAGAAACAGTCCCTAATTGATGTACCAAGAATAAAATACTATTCCTCTCCAGGCTGGGGCCTACTCACAATTATTAGAGAATCCAACAATGTTTGAGGATAAGACACTAGCAGTGCAATCCTATACAGAGTTACAACCTTCTAAATCCATTGAAGACCATGGGCTTAGAAGGGTATAATTCTGGTTAGGACTGCACTGTAAATTGCAAAGCTTTACGAAAACTATACGAGCATCAATGCTCTGGCATTACCTTGTCAACTCAACTCTCCAATAGAGGATGCAGACAAGAGATCTTAAGATCGAGGTCTGAAACATTTCTCCATCCCTTTTAACATCCTTTCTAGAGAACTCAAAAGCCTGCACATTGTTTTGTGCTGTTTTGACTGATCCTCATAAAAGTTATAACATGACTTTTTGTTTTGGGATATTGCTTTAGACTAACAAGCACCTATGGGACAGAACATGAAAGCTTCTTCTTATACATGTCTAGTGTGATGTAGGTCTCCATCCGCATGGCCAAAGCTGATCACAGTAATCTCCAAGCAGAAGTTCTGGATCTCCTAATTTGGTCTGAATAGTTTAAATTCAATATAGTACCATTTTGTGGGACACTTTGATCCTTTCTTCCATGTTCAGAGGCAGAATTTTCTAGAAATCATGGTGCCTTGATCTATAACATCTTACCCTGGTCCTCTGTCATGCAAAGGGCGCATAGTATTCTTGTTACATTGTCTTCATCTTGTCAAATGACCAATAGTAGACCGAAAAGGAAGCAAAATATGAGCCTGTCAATCCCAGGAGTTCTCCACAATAAGTGGTGGGTGGGGGAGATGAGAGGGACAGAAGAGAAAGCTTTGCCCTCCAGACCTGCAAACCAACTGCGGTATGCCACATCAGTAGAATGCAGATCTAAGTGAGCCAATCATGGTTCCTCATTTCAAAGAATAGCTTCCAGGTACCAGGGACACAAATGGACTGCAGTTGACCTGAAACCACATATGGAAATAGGAAATAAGAAGTCTTCATAGGAAGTAGCTACAAGCTCCGAGAACAATAGCTGGTACTTAAGGCTGAAAGGAAACTGATTGCACTCCAGGAAAAGCCTAACTAGTTTAGCCAGTCATTGGAAATCTGCATTTTCAAAGTTCTTGCCACACTCCTTACAGGAAGAGAACAAAAAAAGGTCGATTTTTCTATTCAGCCAGTACGATTCTCCCTACATCTAATAAAAAAAAAATTATTGAAGGGCTGGTCTGCCTGTCTCCTTCTGCTAGCTCCAGGCTATGGCCTTCAGGCTAAGAGCCTTTGGGCCAGTTCAGGCTTTCAAAGAATACCTGCAAAGAAAGGGGGTGGTGGCAGTAGCTCATCTACAAGGTTGTACAGCAGCCAGTTGGTATTCTAAATCCCTCCACTCATTTTACAGGAAAATTTTCAGGATGCCAGGCTGAATGGGGTAAAAAACCCGATGCAGGCCAAATCTGATTGTCTGCTTGTTGTGGTTAAGAGCGGCGGGACTCTTATCTGAAGAACCAGGTTCTGTTCCCCACTCCTCCATACGAAGCCTGCTGAATGATCTTGGGACAGTCACAGTTCTCTCAGAATTCCCAGCCCACATGGAAATGGGCAATGCAAACCACCTCCGAACATCTCTTGCCTTGAAAACCCTACAGGGTCACCATAAGTCAGCTGTGATTTGGTAGCACACACACACAGAGAGAGAATGCTTTAGTTACCTTGGTATTTTTTTTAGCATTTTCTCTACCAGCAAGCTCTCCCAGTCACTCATTCAGCTCTCATTGAAATTAAGCAGCTAAATTTCCTCGAAACACCTATCTCCAATGGAGTAGTTCCTCCCAAGCCATTTATCTGCAGAAGTTCAAAGGCTGGTCTGGAACAGCCACGTGCATCTTCCCTCTTCCCCTGTCTGAGCAGGAGGAATGAATGGATGATGGTGCTTGATGGAAAAATCACAAGACAGTCAAGCAAGATTACAGCAAGTTCTGCCCCTACTAGCACAGACAAGGACTTTCTGTCTGAAGCCAGGATCAGAAGTAAGGTTGCCAGGTCCTTCTTCGCCACCAGTGGGAGGTTTGGGGGGCGGAGCCTGAGGAGCGCAGGGTTTGGGCAGGGGAGGGACCTCAATGCCATAGAGTCCAATTGCCAAAGCAGCCATTTTCTCCAGGTTTACTGATCTCTATTGGCTGGAGATCAGTTGTAATAGGAGGAGATCTCCAGCTAGTACCTGGAGGTTGGCCACTCTAACCAGAAGACTTGCTCAGCTTTGCAGTCACTGTTTCCCCCACCTCTCCATAGGATGATGCTACCTATCTATGATGGTCCCCACCCACCCATGCCTGAATTTGAAAGCTGTGGGTAACACATCCTTTAAAATGAATCAAAGTTGGGCTAGGCTGGGCTAGCAAAGTGAGCCCAAAGACTGACCGGAATTTACAGAATTCTCCCACAGTTGCCAGTCAGGCCCCTCCAGACCAAAGGCCAGCTGTTGTTTTCATTTCCCAGGGTTTGTCAGATGGACCTCATTTCAATGGTATCCAGATTTCTGAATGAAAAAGGATGGCACGGCCACCTGGCTTGGGTTTCCATGCTAGGGAAGCCTTTGCTGTTGCGTTCAGTTTTGTTCCACTGACGGCCATTGGGATTAGAGCTGATCTGGCTGTCAGGAAGAGGGACAGGGAGAAGCCATGCGATCCCTTGACAGGCAACTGTAAGAGAATTCTGTAAATTCGGGTCAGTCTTTGGGCTCACTTTAAGTGGGTTAATAGTTTGCTAGCCCAGCCTAGTGCATGGCATAACCTTTGCCATACCTTTGCTTCACAAAAGACGTTGAATGGATGCCTCCAGTTGCAGCAGTTTTATTAAGCAAGAGATTTGCACCGCCATTTTATCAACACAAGTGGTGTCAGTGAAAAAACAGAATTCCCCAAGGGAAATATCTTGCTTTTTACTTTATTCTGTTTCTCCTCATTTGGCTTTCCAGCCTCTCAAAGGAATGTAGAACGGTTTCTGAAATTCTCCTCTTCCAAAGATCTCACCGGATCGCGGCATTCCAAATTACATGGCGTTGTTTCTGAAATGGAATGGATGCGTCAGGAATTCTCCATGGATCTGAGTTTGTTACAAATTGTACATGCACAGTTTGCTACAGGCTTGACCATACAATCAATGTTCATCCTGGGGTCAATGCAGGTTGGGGAAATGGTGTGTGCGTGCTGCTCTTGTTCCCTTGTACTGTAGTCTAGAACCAAATTGGTACCCCATGTGGGGTTCCCAACTGCCCGGTTGTGGCGGGCAATCACCCGCCAATCAACTGGGCTACCCACTGGCCAGCTAATGGCTGGTGGGCTGAAGGAGGAAAGGGAGAGTAGTCCCATGCACACATGCACTCCTGGTGCAAAATGGTCACTGCCGGGTTTACCCTGAAAGAGCCGGCATCGCACAGGACTCTCTAGCATTTCCTCTGAAAACTCTATGGAAACCATAGAGATTTTTGGAGGAATTGGCTAGAACGTCCTCACATGACGCTGGCACTTCCAAGGTTAACCCAGTAAACCCGGAAATGACTGTATCTCTTCCAAGCACAAAAGAAAAAACTTCCCGCCAGTAAGAAGAGGGGACCTGGAAAACCTAACCCCACGTAATGGCTATCTGGAAAGAAAAACAAAATGTGTGTGTGTGTATTGGGGGGGGGGAGTAGTGGCATTCTAGCCATGAAACTCCCAGTTAGGCCCTTGTTAAGCTCTGATTGGAGGGGTCGAGTGTATAATGTTTTGGACCAAGTTCCAGGACATTTGAGTTCAAAGGACAAGACACTATTGCTGAACCTCAGTTCTCCATAGATTTTTAAACAATGTGATTTCATTTAAATGTATTTCCATCTCTTATCCCATAGTCAAAGGGACGGCTAAGGGACATTTAACACCTATTACAATACTCTTATAGGGAAGACACTTCTAGAAAACAATGGGCTGCAGTTTGAGTCCTCTTGGGAAAAAGCCTTGCGTGTAGGAATTTTATAGGGTGTGAAGCTGTGCTAACAGCATTGCAAGTGCTGTGCATCTAAATGAAGAGACTCTAAAAGCCCACCAGCAATCATGCTAGCTGGCTGGAAGCTGGCAGTGAATTGCTCCTTGGTTGCTTCAGACTTAAGGAAGCAAGTGCTCATGCAAATGACTCCAGTGTTTCTTCTCCTTCTATGTACTAGAGACATTATAATGGGAAGAAATATGCAGTATGTCCAAAGAGGGCTGCCTGCTAATATGATGGATACATGCAGGCACTTTCTGAGACAGAGGCTTTGCCGCTGGGTAGTTCAACCAGCTTCATCCCAGCAAGCGGAGATCGGCTTGGCCCCGACTGGATATAAATCCCTTTTAACAACTTACCACACCACTCCACCATTTGTCAAACGGATCTCCCTGTTCTCTGTTTTCTTCCTTCCCCTCTCTTTGTATTTCTTTAGTTTTTGAGCCTGAGGGTGGGGCCTTGGTCCTATGTTCACATATCTACACCCAGCACAGTGTACATTGTGAATTTTAAGTTATTTGAACTAGAGATAATTTTGACTGAAAAGTAGGCTTAACGACTCCCAGGTGGGGCCTAGAGCTCTCTGAGAATTACAACTGATCTCCCCATAGTAGAGATGAGTTCCCCTGAAGGAAAAGGCAAGTTTGGAGGGAGGGCTTTATGGCATCACATGCCCTCTGAGCTCTCTCCCCATACTCCACCATCATATTTCCTGGAAGGTACATGGAATGCAGCATGGAACGGGTCCACTTTATTTCCTAGATCTTTTCCATTCAGTGGGAAAGAGCAAAATGCACCACAGAATTCATTCACACTCCCGATAAATATCATTGAATTCCACAGAAAGAAACAGAGAGAGCGAAAGCCCCATCCTGTAGGTATACTAACAAATATTGCTAACCTCAAGTGGCATAGTGGTTAAGAGTGGCGGACTTTAATCTAGTGAACTGAGTTTGATTCCCCACTCCTCCACCTGAAGCCTGCTGGGTGACCTTGGGCCAGTTACAGTTCTCTCCGGACTCTCTCAGCCCCACCTACCTCCTAAGCTGTCTGTTGTGGAGAGGGGAAGAGAAGGCGATTGTAAGCCATTTTGAGACTGCTTAAAGGTAGAGAACAGCAGGGTATAAAAACCAATTCTTCTTCACGTTCTTCTTCTGAGGGGTGGACTACTGTAATGCATTCTCTGCAGGGCTGCTCTTGAAAACAATCTGGACATTTCAGTTGACACAGAATACAGCTGCTCATCTTCTAACTGGAATATCTAGGTTTGATTACATCACATGTACCTGAGAACAGTTTAATGGGTTACCTGCATGTTTGGGGGTTCAACTCACAGTGCTGCTTCTTAACTTTTGAAGCTTTTCATGAAATGGCATCCATATATTTAAAGGTCTCTCAGCGCAACGAGTTATACCCTTCTAAGCCCACAGACTTCAATGGATGTAGAAGTGTGTAACTTAAGGTTGTCAGGTCCCTCTTCACTACCAGTGAGAGGTTTTTGGGGGTGGAGTCTGAGGAGGGCAAAGTTTGGGGAGGGGAGGGACTTCAATGCCATCGAGTCCAACGACCAAAGTGGCCATTTTCTCCAGGTGAAGTGATCTCTATCAGCTGGAGATCAGTTGTAATAGCAAAACTCGAGCTAGTTCCTGGAGGTTGGCAACCCTAGTGTAACTCTTTTTAGGATTGTACTATGTGTCTCTCCAAATCAATCAATGTACCAACTTTGATCTTCCCAGCAGTTTCTCCTGTCTTTTCCTCTGCCCAATGTCACTGGGTTGGATGTCACACAACATTTTACACACATAAATGAGGAAAAAAATAAAATATATTTCTAAAAGCAACTGTGAGCATTATTGTTATTGTTATTTTTTTTTTTTTTTGCAGTTTTTAAAGATTCAGACCTTGGAATTGGGTTCATTGCTTTATTTCCCCCTGTAGGAGAATAATGCCCAAGGCAATATCTTCTTCCCCATTTGTGTACATTTACATGGGAAATTTGGTTTGCCTTGATTCTAGTTAAGGACTGTTGGCCCTCTGAGGTCCTGCCGCAATTAGCTGTAAATAGCTGTGAATAAGGCACGTTGAGGGACATGCATAATGACTAACCTTCCATAGGCCTATAAAATATTCAGCAGCTCCCTATTACTTCACTTAGTTATATTAATCTAAGTTTTTCAAGTGCTTGGGGGAAGAGGGGCAAATCAAAGCTCCTGGCTCCATTTTTAAGCAGGCGGTGTAACCATTTCCTTTCCAGTTTCGTCAGGCAGGCTTTGCACTGGGCTGAGTTTCCATAGCAAAACTATGTGGTGGTGCTTTAAAAAAAAACACACACGCCAGGCAGAGATCCAATACCAACTGCTCTGGTGAAAGTGATCGGCTGGGCTTGTGTGTGTGTTAAGTGCCGTCAAGTCGCTTCCGACTCATGGCGACCCTATGAATGAAAGTCCTCCAAAATGTCCTATCTTTGACAGCCTTGCTCAGATCTTGCAAATTGAAGGCTGTGGCTTCCTTTATTGAGTCAATCCATCTCTTGTTGGGTCTTCCTCTTTTCCTGCTGCCCCCAACTTTTCCTAGCATGACTGGGCTTACCACGCATATAATTCAGGGCTGGAAGGATGGAGCGGGACAAACACACATCTTTTCAGCTGTCGTGCTGGTCAGAGTCACCCCACGAAGAGAAAGATATTTCTATTGAATGCTGGCCTTCATACTCTCAGAAGAACAGCAAACCCCAGACCAACGGAAAACGTTCTGATGTCCGGAAGACTTGCCCTTCTTCGGCCAGATCCAGCCTCTCCAGGGGATTTCAGCAAGCAGCTAAATCTGGCATCTGACAAATCAAGAGCAGCTCAACCAGCTGAGCAGTTTTCCCTTCACTTCACTTTATGCATTCACTTACTTTGTGGCTAATATGCCGTGTATCTCAGTTCCCAATGGATCTTCCCAATGTATTTATTTTGCTCTCTTCTGCTTTCTGGCTTGCATCATTTTTATTCCCTCCTCTTCTCCTGTCAATCAAGGCTGTTCACACTTCCTCGTTGTCAGTTTATCCTATCTCTCCAGAGGCTATTTTCATCTGCAAGCTCCTATGGTGACTTTGCTAGTAAAAAGGCAGAAGTGTCAGCAATTGCCCAGCAAAGATACACCTTTTTTTTTTTTGCCATCAATAGTCTCTTTCCAAAATTAAAGGGGATCAAAAGAAAGGCGATCTTTCTTTACAGCTGGCTTACCCAGAAGACCAAAATCTCAGGCTCCATCACAAACCATGCTAAGGAAAGAATTAACAATGATAAACCATGTGGACCATGGCATCTCCAGTTAAAGGGACTAGGCAGGTAGGTGATGTGAAAGACCTCTGCCTGTGACCCTGGAGAGCCGCTGCTGGTCTGAGTAGACAATACTGACTTTGATGGACCAAAGGTCTGATGATTCAGTATAAGGCAGCTTCCTGTGTTCATGTGTATGTGACCAGAAGCCTTCCTGACATCCCATCATTAAACAAGGTAACCCTGAGGGTGATCTCAACTATGCCACCTGCACTCACAAGAGTTCCCAATGTGGTGCCAGGGGGCACCATGCCACCTGCCCACACCTTTCCTGGCACCTACCAGGTTCTTAGAAACTAGGCAGGGCTGGGGGGGGGGCTTTTTCCCAGCAGAGCTTCTGATTAGCTGTTGGAGATCTGCTTGCCTGTGCAAATTTTTAAAAAGTTGCTTGGACAGCAGCTGCCACCACAGCACTGCATGATTGAAGGTGTACCGGTATGTAAAAAAATATTTTAAAACAGTAGCTTCTCCCTGAAATGCTACATGAATCTTATTTGGTCCACTGTTAAGCTTTCTACACAAACAGTAAGAAAACAATCACTTCTGGGGTAAGTGGAGTTCTAACTTGGCTTGTTCTGAACTGACCCTAGAAATGACTAAACCTACGCTGTTGTACTTTGGTCACAGTATGAGAAGACCAGAGTCACTGGAAAAGACAATCATGCTAGGAAAAGTTGAAGGCCGCAGGAAAAGAGGAAAACCCAACAGGAGATGGATTGACTCTATAAAGGAAGCCACAGCCCTCATTTTGCAAAAGACCTGAGCAAGGCTGTTAAAGATAGGATGTTTTGGAGGACGTTGATTCATAGGGTCACCATGAGTCGGAAGCAACTTGACAGCACTTAACACACAAAATTGGCTTGTAATGTGTCCAGAGCTGACCTGGGCATCTGTCTTGGCCTTGGTCTCACCTCTGTCACCCAGCTGGGAACTGAGGGTTCATAAGGAATGCCAGCCTCCAGGTGGGACCTGGGGCTCCCTTGGAATTACAGCTCATCTCTGCACTATGGGGATCAGTTCCCCTGAAGAAAATGGCTGCTTTGGAGGGTGGACTCTATGCCATGACATTGTACCCCACTGAGGTTCCTCTCCTCCCCAGGCTCTATCCCCAAATCTCCATGAGTTAAAACATAATAACATAAGAAAAGTTAAAACATAATAACATAATACCCTGCCTTTCTTCCCAGCGGGGACCCAAAGCAGCTTACGTTGTTCTCCTTTCTTCCATTTTATCCTCACAACACCCCTATGAGGTAGATCAGGCTGAGAGTGACCCAAGTTCACTCAGCAAGCTTCCAAAGGGGGCGGGGAATTAGCAGATCAGGGTAGGCAATTATCAAAAAGCAGTTAAGGGAAAGGATTGAACACCTTCGCCAGGACTCCCATCCCACGGTGGGTTTTTTTTTTAAAAAAAAAGAAAACCCACAATATATCCAATCCCTGATCTCTTGCCATCTCGTCTCATTTGCCCGGACTTCACAAGCCTGAAAACCAGTGTTAACAGCTGTAAATAGGGTTGCCGAGTCTCTCTTCGCCACTGGCAGGAGGTTTTTAGGGTGGAGCCTGAGGAGGGTGGGGTTGGGGAGGGGAGGGACTTCAATGCCACAGAGTCCAATTGCCAAAGCGGCCATTTTCTCCAGATCTCTATCTGCTGATCTCTATCGGCTGGAGATCAGTTGTGATAGCAGGAGATCTCCAGCTACTACCTGGAGGTTGGCAACCCAACTTGTAAACAACATTTAGCATCATGCATTTCAACCCCTGCAGGCTAACCGCTCACCTCATTCAATCTCCCAAAGACTTCCCTTGTCCCTCGACATTTGTACCTTCTTTATAGCTTTCTTTCTCACAGGGCAGGAACAGTAAATACAAAGAGCATGTACATATTAAGGCCAAGAGAAGGTGTGCAAAAGCACCCATTATTTTGAAAAAGAGAAGGGAAGGAGGGAGAGAGGGGAGGATAAAGGAAGCGAGTACGGGAGTCCCACTTTGGCCTGTATTGGGGCTGTGCTATTGATCATGGTGGATTTTCTGTAGCTTTCTTGAAAAGGATACCGAGCAGGGAGTGAAAGTCCATTATTGACAAAAGAAAAGGCCTGCCAGAAACCCCAGGCAGCACGGATGTAGCTCAGATCAGTACAGGGGAGAGTGTCTGCCATCCATCAAGAGGAGCCGTGTGCAGGTGACCTGCCGATCACCTCACACCATTGTACTTTGCAGAAGGCAGCCTGTATTGGAGGCACCCCTGTGGGCTATGAAAGCACTCTCAGACACCTGCGAATTTGCCCTTTACTGCTGAAAGCCCAAGCTGTTAAATATCATGCTCTTTGGGGGCTGTGATCTGCTCCGCTTCTGAGCCTCCTCCCTCTTCCTGCAGCTTCAGATGCTGCCTCCTCCCCCCCACATCACAAGGGACCAATTCTGGACACACAGCAAAAGTCAAGAATGGTTTTATTAAAGGAGAGAAGGGCAGGGAAGATTGATTGGACCAATGAGCGGTGACAGCTGGCGGTGAAGATGCGGATGTGTGGAACAGGGCAGGAAAGAGTAAAAAGGATAATGGTGTTTATAATTTGGACTAAGATGAAATGGTGTGTGGGGTGGGGGTTATATGTGCAAATGTTTGCAAAAAAAAAAAACTTCCTGAAAGTGGGACTGGAAGGGTAACACATGAAGCAGCTTTAATCCCCTCTGGCCACCAGTGGGGGGGGGGAATTAGTAGGGTTGACAACCTCCAGGTGGTGGCTGGAGATCTCCTGCTATTACAACTGATCTCCAGGCGGCAGTGATCAGTTCGCCAGGAGAAAATTGCTGCTTTGGAAGGTGGATTGTATGGCATTAAACCTACTGAGGCCTCTCTTCCCTTCCCAAACCCCGCTTTCCTCAGACTCCAACCCCAAAATCTCCAGGTATTTCCCAACCTGGAGCCCTCCCTAGGGATTAGGTTGCCAGCTCCAGGTTGGGAAACTCCTGGAGATTTGGGGGGTGGAGCCTGGGGAGGACAGGGACCTCAGTGGGATATAATGCTCTAGAGTCCATACTCCAAAGCAGCCATTTTCTCCAGGGGAACTGATCTCTGTAGTCTGGAGATAAGCTGTAATTCCGGGATATCTCCAGGTCCCACCTGGAGGCTGGCATCCCTATGCTTTATACTAGCCCTCTATGCACAACCCCACCAGATGTTGACCCCTCCTCCACATGTTCACCAGTTAATGGGAACAGTGCCTATGCGTGGGGCAGTGCTCACACAAATGCTCCTTCTCTGTTCACAGATACTCTTTCTAAACATTGATGATCATGGAAAGAGGAAGGAGCAAAGGTTTGGAAACGGTCTCCACTTGTTGGTGCCACACTCATGAGCTGGCCCCATCAGAGGGATGGAATTTCGTACCAAATATACTATCCATACCATCAATTAAAAATGGTCGCCAAAAATTGCTTTTCAGCCATGCATTTTTCAATGTATTTCTCTAGTACATTTTTATCCTATCCATCCTAAAATATGCTTGGAGCAACTTACATGGTTTGTCTCCATTTTATCCTCACAAGAACCCTGTGAAGTTAGTTAGGCCAAAATAAGGGGGATGGCCCAAGGTCACCCAGAGAGTATGGGGATTTGGACCAGATATTGCAGATCCTAGTCTGAAATGCTAGCTGCTCTACCACACTGGGCCCTGACCTGGGTGGCCCAGGCTTGCCCAGCCTCGTCAGATCTTGGAAGCTAAGCAAGGTCAGCCCTGGTAAGTATTTGGTTGGGAGACCGCCAAGGAATTCCAGGGTTGTTGTGCAGAAGAATGCTATGGCAAACTACTTCTTGCCTTGAAAACCCCATGGGGTTGCCATAAGTTGGCTGAAACTTTATGGCAGTCAGTCAGTCAGATTATTAAAACGGTCAGCGACCAGACAGAATATGTACAAATACAGAAAGACATTAAAGTTTAAAAGGAATATATAAAATCCACAACTAATAACCTGATCATTTATAACTGACATTCTATAGGACAGTTAGAGTCCTTACATAAATTTTTGTACATCAAAGGTCTGAATGACTAGCGGTCAGTGAGGGACCCAAATCGTTTATGATTGCCTTACGTTTAGTAAATGCGATAAACAAAAATTTTGCTACTAAACGTGAAATCTCCACGTTTTTGTCCTCCAAGAAATATCTTACTAAAAAACCCTCAGATTGGTATATAAAACTTCCAGTTTGGTTAAAACGGTGTATAAATGGTTCAATTAACCACTTTCTCTCCGAGGCATACCAATCGCAATGAAATAATACATGAGAAACTGTCTCTATGGAGTCGCTTGAACAGGGACAGAGTCTCATGGAGCGGGGAGTATGGAGGAATCTGCCATATAGTAGCGAGGAGAGAAAGGCATCAAATCTTGCTCTATGGTTTGGGTTGGAAATATTGGCCAAGTATGAAGCTGGAGCCAAACCTGAACCAGGATTCAGGTGGTTGTAAAAAGGGGGTAAGATGGCATGCTCTGTTTGTAATTCGAAACTTGATGACACTTTATACACACACATACAGATATCACACAGGCTCTCAGTGTAGTATTTCCTGTGATTCGTCAGACTTAACGTCCCTTTCCACTGACACATTATTGGTTGTTCATACAAGATTTGCCTCTCTGACAATCAGTTCTTTTATGAAAGTCCCCTTCGTGGGTTTTCACAGATGTTCTCTGGTATATTCCCTATTTTCTGTTCATCGGTCTGCCAGCAAAAACCATCTTGACATTGTGAGGCTTGTGGTTTGTATAAGTCTGAAAAGAGACAAATTTTCCGCTTCCTCTGTAAATGGAATATTGTGGTTCTGCAGTAAATAATGGAAGATGTAGAAAGTGATATGAGGTTGCCTTGGTGATGTATGCTGATGTATGTATGATATCAGTCCCAGTATCTGAATCACTGATGGATCACTGGCGTGACTTTTCTCATGTTCTTAGGATGATGACTGGAAATATTACATTGCACTTACATTAATATGCTATGGTATGATTAAGTAAGGCTATTGTCATGGCAGCGATGACTGCAAAATTCAAAATACAGATGAACAAAAAAAGAATATTTCAAGAAGAAGACCAAGTGACTGCTAAGAATAGGGGACAGTTTGGGCAACCATGATAACAAATGGAACAGCCCTGTCCGAGAGTAGGGGTGCTGTGAATTTTGGAACAAACAGCAGTCGAACTTACCGTGTTCAACCATGAAAAGCAGATGTGAGCCAGTCATCTGGTTTGTTCAGTATCCAATGATTTGAATGCCTGCAGAACAGGTTTGCATCAGCTTCTGTCAGAATTGCATGCGCAAAGACGCTGCCAGTCCAAACAGATCAGCAGTCATTAACATCACTTAGATGAACACTGAACGTCAGGATTAAAAAAAAAAACCCCACAGCATTTATTTGTGACTTTTCTATTTGACTTGTGACTGATTTGACTGTTTATTTAAACAGCTGCCTGCAGAGCAGAGCAACAAGGAAAGAGGAATTAGATTTCCATCAGGCTATGTAAGAACATGCATGCACGAAAAGCCTGTAGTGCTGGACTGGACTGCTGTGAAGGGATAGCCGAAGAAACCTGCTAAACAGGCACAAATGGATCAACACACAGACAAACTCTGCTGAAAAAACCAGCTGTTTGTGACTGGTGAACAAGACATGAGCTGAACTGAAGGATGTTCAAGAAGCCCTTAGCTTGAGCTTGCTGCCAATGAAAGACTCACATTGTGCAGAAGAATTGTCTGTTTCTGGGTTTTTCAGTTGCTTCTTGATCCCTCTTTACCTTCTTAAACTATCTGTTTCCCACCCTGCAAGTCTGTATCATGATTAAAGAGCAACAAGTACATATACATATAGTGTAAATGAAAAGCCATCTCTGCCTTCTACTATAAAACTCCTCCTCCTAACAAATTACTCGTTTTTTAGGTTGGCCATGGCCCAAATTTGGAGCCCAATCTTGGATCGAGGGAGGGCTAAATGATGTGCCTGAGCTCAGCTCCAGAATATATGAATTAACAATATATAAAAGTGTTTCTGATAGGGTTGCCAACTTCAGGTTGGGAAATTCCTGGAGATTTGGGGTTGGATCCTGGGGAAAGATGGTCCTCAGCATGGTATGAAGCCATACAGTCCCTCATCCAAAGAAGCCATTTTATCCAGGGAAACTAATCTCTGTAGTCTGGAGATCAGTTGTAATTCTGGGAGACCTCCAGGCCGCACCTGGAGATGGGTAATCATAGTTCCTGGGCATGTATGGAGTGCTTTTCTTTCACCACTGAACAACTGCAGCCTGACCTCATAGACTTGGAATGAAGAAGAAACTCTAGTTAGAATTGTCTACCAGCTAATTGGTATGTTTCTGCACTACTTCCTGATGAAGTGAGGCTTCACCAATTGTGGATTAATGTTCATGGGGGTGGGGGTGGGGGGTGGGGGGATACTTGTACATTACAATGAATACACATCCATTGAAGACAGAGTACTATGGTGATTCTGCTCTTTCTCTATCAAAAGGGCTGAAATCTTCTATGTCAGGCCAGCTGACAACCAGGGTTTTAGTTGGAAGAGGATAAATGCATTGTATTGTAAAATATAGCTCTCTCTGAGGACCTCAGGATCAAAAAGCCAGATGTAAATCTAAGTATGTACATAGGGTTGCCAACCTCCAGGTACTAGGTGGAGATCTCGTGCTATTACAACTGATCTCCAGCAGATAGAGATCCGTTCACCTGGAGAAACTGGCCACTTTGGCAATTGGACTCTATGGCACTGAAGTCCCTCCCCTCCCCAAACCAGACCCCTCAGGCTCCACCCCAAAACCTCCTGCCGGTGGCAAAGAGGGACCTGGCAACCCTAACTGAAGCTTTGATGGCTGTGTGCATTTATGGCTTTCTCCATGCTGTTGGGAGCCAAGGTTCCTGACTGTGTGAAGAACCTTATGCATGTAAGGGGAGGGGCTATGGGTAGGTGATGGAGCACCTGCTTGGCATGCAGAAAGCTCCCACGCTCAATCCCTGGCAATGGAATCAGGCAGTAGATGATGTGAAAGATCTTTACCTGAGACCGTGGAGAGCTTCTGCCAGTCTGAGTAGACAATACTGACCTTGATGGACCAATGGACTGATTCCATAGAAGGCAGCTTCATGTGTTTATGTATTCTTACACATTCTACATACATCAGTGTGATGCAGTGGTTATAGTGTCAGATTACTATCCTGGCGACCCAGGTTTAACGCCCCATGCTGTCATAGGTGGGCGATCTCGGGTTAGTCGCACACTGTCAAGTCAGCCTAACCAGGTTATTGTGAGGATAAAATGGAGGAGAGGACAGCAACATAAGTTGCTTTTGTCCCCACTGGGGAGGAAGGCAGAGATAAATGAGGTAAAGAAATAAAAAAAATAAATGCTAATAAATGTGCACAGCCTGGAGATGGAGAGTGCTGCATTGATCCGGCTTCCTCCTTATCCATTGGGTGTTCTTATGATTTCTGAAAAGGGCTAACCTCTTCTGTGTCAGCCAAGTTGACAATTTGCATTTCAGCTTGAAGAAGAGAAATTAAACAAATATAAATGAGGCCAATCCATGCCATTGGCAACTGGACAGGAACTTTCCCAAGGCTGACTGAACAAGAGTCACAGTATGTTCATGGGAGGATGCGAAGACATGAGACTGGAAATCAGTACATTTATTACAGCATTAATGCGCCTAAAGAGGTGAGCAAGCTATGCGAGGGAAGTATATTATTTAGCTTCTTGCTTAAGCAGCTTGCAAAACTAATAACCGTTTGGAACTAGGGCTCCCTTAAAGCAATGGCCTCCATCCTTAAAATGTTTTACAAATGGGCATCTGGGACTTGGCAGGAATTCTTTCCTATCGGCAAGTAAGACGCTTCATTTCTCAGGGTCTTAGGTTCCCAGATTGGTCAAATAATAATAATATCTGCTACATGAGGATACCATTAGCACTAGTGATCAATCTGCGGCCAAGGAGATGCTGGTCTGGACCTGGGGGCAGGGGGGACACAGAGCGAAGGATTAGATACTAAACAAGTCTGTATGTTTAGAGGGAATGGGGAATTCGAAAATTCTCCTAATTTGAATTTGCTTGCAAAAGATTAATTCTTAATATTCACAATGGGAATTTTGCATTGTTTCCAGTATGTCTACCTTTATTATGGGTAATAATAGCCGTAGAAGAATTTTTACTTGGAGCAGTGAAGTATCACATGAACACATGAAGCTGCCTTATACTGAACCAGACCCTTGGTCCATCAAAGTCAATATTGTCTACTCAGAGAGGCAGCGGCTCTCCTGGGTCTCAGGCAGAGGTTTTTCACATGTAGTTCCTTTAACTGGAGATGCCGGGGATTGAACCTGGGACCTTCTGCATGCCAAGCAGGGGCTCTGCCACTGAGCCATAGCCCCTCTGGTTCTTGAGAACTGATATTAGAAAGCCCTTATCACTCTTCTAGCTGCCATAAAACCATCATTTTGTTCTGACCTATCACAGCTGCCCCTCTGGAATTTATTATGGGTGCATCCAAGGAGCCAGTGAGATATGTGAGTGATACAAAGCTTCATGTGATCCCAGGATGTGTTGACAAGGCACATGATGCAGCAACCTTGCTGGCACTAAGTAAGCTTGTAAATAATCTGTACCTGGTGGCAGACCTCCTGGAAATCTTTTGCATGCCTCCTTTGAGTCCCATGTTGGAAAAAGAACATAAGAGCAGCCATGCGGGATCAGACCAATGAGTATACTTCGTATGTGTGTTTACAGTGTGCTCACAACCTGGATATTGGGAGTAGGTAGGTGGCACAGGCAGTGTACTCATGCCCGCTCCCCTTTTACACATGTTGATCTCCATGCACATAATGTCATCAGCTGAGAGCTGGTATTTCACCTCAACAAGCAATGTCAACCTCTATTTCCACCTGAATCCACATAGACCAAATTCCCTCGGGAATGCGGTAGCGTCCTCTTTAAAGGAAGCCAGGAAAGAATGTGATATTTCTGATGCCATGGTCATTATTACTGCACACTTCTTTAAATATTTACAAATCCATTTATCATGGAGTTTAAGGACTCCGCTTTCATAATGATTCAATAAATATAAACTAAAATATATATAAAGAACCCCACTGCCAGAATCCCAAGGGCAGAAATAACATTACAATGCTAATTCCGGTCTGTTGGAAGCTGCAGTAATCCAGATTACCATACATAACCGTCTCCCAGAAACTAATTTGACTTTTATTGTGCTGCTAAATGAAATTATTACATGAGCTATAGATTATTGAGCCCTGTGGCAATGGAGGATGGCAAAGCACTGGAATGTTTTTTTTAAAAAATCTTTCTTCATCTCGGCGCCAAGGTTTATGGAACAGTTTGCACTTTAGGAGTGAATAAGGGATGCTCTATCACTTAGCCTTAGTACAGCAAGTAAATAATTATTACTAGACCAAGCAGCAAGGAATCCCTGTCCTGGGGAGAGACGCAGTATGCAAAACATGTTGCCCATTACTAGAATTTCTCTGTCAAAGGCAGAAACCATGAAACACTGCTATAGCACAGCTTGGACAAAGGGGGCTGTAGGAACCATACAAGGAATCCAATTTACCCACCCAGGGCAGAAAATTACCAGTCCCCAGCCCTAATTTCCTGGCCCTGAGGAGTTGAGGAGTGAGAGAAAAAATGCCCACCATATAGTGACGCTCTGCAAATTTATCCTAATCTCTTTGGCAAAGACCATAGAGTCTGGGGACGCAACCTATAACGTCTCCCAGAAGTGACATCACAAACTCCACCCCTCCCCAGCCCCCTCCCCCAAATCTCCCTGTATTTTCCGAGGTGTTGTTAGGACCCCTAAATCATACTGAAGCTTCTGTAGCACCATGGACTTCAGCCGCCCCAAGCCCAAGGTGGGAGCAATAAAATGTCTACTAGAGATAAAAATGATCTGGATGTGCAGGCCTAACAACAGAAATCAGTTGTTTTCCCAATCAAACTCTGGGAATGTTAATACTGACCTGGCCAATCAGGGAGCCTGTCCAATGCTTCCATGTTGATAAAGACTCTACCATATCTTCCCACTGTTTCAGCTCTTCACTGATTAGCTAAGGAACAGCAAACCTGACCCACATGCTGCATTGTGCGGCATATCACACTAGCACCGAAGGTTTCTTTGGGAGCTGGGCTCCTGGAGACTGCCTCACTACAGCTTCCTGAAGTCCTTGTGGCCCCAGCACGAAGGCCCAGCTTGCGCTGGGTGGATGCTTTGTATCCTATCCTGAGCATGACACTGCCCCGTCGCTTCTTTTCCTCGGTGATCAACTTCTGATTGGCTTACTGAAGTGGCGTCAGAACCAAGGACTCCTCCTACTTCTGCACAAGGGCTAAAATATGAATATATCCCATACAGTTGTTAAGGTGGCATGTATTCACAGAAACCAAACTAAAAATGTGAGAGAAGGTATGTGGATTAATGAGGAGATGCAGTTATGGTCACGTGTTGTAATGGTCATAGGCAAGGGAGGAAGAATGGAAGGGGGGAAAGGAGGGAAACACCAAATATGGTAGAATGAAAGTTTACCTTAGATTGATCTTGTCACTCTGAATGCATGCTGTCTCATGCCAGCTCTGAGGAGCTCTGACATTTTCAATCATCTGCACACTCCAAATGAGTCCTCTGGCCAAATGAATCTTTAATGGCTGGAGTCAAGAGCATCTTCCTTGCTGAGTGTTGGAGTTGTCTCCAGCCCTCCCTGGAAGCTGGTGCTTGAAATTGTACAGAGAGGAATGAGTTTGGTTTGGAGTCTGCCGGCATTCATGTGAAACAAATGCATCGCTTTGTAACCACAACAGCAATGTACTTTTCAAAATAGCCCCGGGCAAGATTTTCAAGAAAAATTAAACCCAGCGCTCCACAAAGCTGCAGTTGGCAGGCAGCTTTTTGATTCTGTGTCTGTACAACAGCTTTATATTATGTAGAAGAGGGAGCTGTGAGACCTTTGAAAAGACCCAACCTCTTTTCCCCTTCCCTGTTCACATCACGCATGCTTGCCCACACCCTGGTGATACGCTAATCCATTATGGTTTGGACTGACACTCTTCAGTAGCCCATTGGGGATGCTCACTTTGAATAAGCTGAAAAGGTTATCTCACACAGAAGAAACAGGTTTCCCTCTGCTACATGAGTCAACAACTGACGACTTCTTTGTGATCTGGCAATGGGAGACACACGCGGTCTTAAGCTTTGAACTGCCTGTGACTAAAGAAAGTAGAGCACCACAAAGTTCCATAACATGTATGACAGGTTCCCCTGCACAGAGAACGAGTATACGTTCTGCAAACAATCTAAAGAATGAATTATACAGTGCAGGCCTAAGCAGAGTTACCCTCTGCTAAACCCATTGAATCCAGTGGCTTATAAGGGTGTTGTAAAAAAAGAAGAGTTGGTTTTTATATCCTGAGTTTCTCTACCTTTTAAGGAGCCTCAAAGCAGCTTGCAATCATCTTCCCTTCCTCTCTCCACAACAAACACCTTGAGGGGGGGTTTAGAGAGTTCTGAGAGAACTGTGACTAGCCCAAGGTCATCCAGCAGACTTCATGTGTAGGATTGGGGAAACCAACCTAGTTCACCAGATTAGAGTCTGCCACTCATGTGGAGGAGTGGGGAATCAAACCGCGTTCTCCAGATTAGAGTCCACTGTTCCTAACCACTACCCAGTGCTGGCTCTCTGCTTAAGATACACCTAACTTTCTCTCTTTTTCTTGTTTCTCAGTACTTGACCAGCCACGGTGCCAGTTCTTAGCTTTCCTACCTCCTATGATGTCCTCACATGGAGCTTTCCCTCCCTTATCCACTTAGCTACCCTTGAATCTATGTCTGCATGATGAACCTTACAGTTCAGTTGACAAAGCTGGAGCAATATAAAGCTACAGCTGACAATTTCACTCACTAGCTGGAATGGTAGGAACATTCCATGATGACACAACAGCTCAGCCAATAGGAGCCAGGGGCTTCATGGCCACCATCACAATATAGACAATGAACCTATGAAAACAGTTCTAAGAAGAATCTGCTTGTGAATGAGCTACCTAAGGATGTAGTCATTTAGTAGTAAGGTTTTGTCCTGAGGATTTTGCCTAGCTGGCATACAAAAACATTCGTAACAACTTTAATAGGAAGCTAAATGCTAATCTATAAAGGAGCTCAATATAGCCCTTCTTGTGTCTTTGAAGTTCAAGGGGAAAGTACATGGTTTTCACCTTGGAAAGGCAGAAACCTAGAGATCCTCAGCAATGAAATACATTAATCTCTTGGCGATGCCCATGACCAACGGATTGGTTTTTCTTTTCTTCTCATCCTGCATTGCCTAAGGGAGGATGCTTTCCTTCTATACCATTGCCTGGAAAAGGATGTGACTTTTTTAACCGATGGAGGAAAATATATGGGAACTTCCATATCTTTTCCCTTGTGGATGGGAAATCAAGTTTTGGGAACACTGGGCAGGAAAGGAAAAAGTGGTACTGCCCTCCACCCTCGCTGCCATTGATTGTGCCTCTAAGGTTGCTGTTCAATTAAAAAAACAACACACAAATACATAAACTGCCTGGAGAAAGAGACATACAGTTGCATGTAATACATATTCTGGCCTTGAGTTTGGACTACTCTTTCCCATCTACAAGCTTGTTTTGTTCTGCGCAGAGACACATTTATATTGCATTTCTGCATTCCCAAGATTATTTAATGCAAAACTGTTATTTCTTATTGTAGGTTGCTAAATATATTTTGTTCACCCAGTCAGGGCTATTGGTGATGAAAATGGAAGGGGAACGTAGCAGTTAATGTTGTGCATACGAAGCTGCCTTCTACTGAACCAGATCATTGCTTCACCAGGCTCACTGTTGTCTACTCTGATCAGAGTAGGCTCTTACAGCCTTTCCCAGGTCTTCTAGCTGGAGAGGTATGAACTGGAGACCTACTATATGCATAGAATGTGTGCTGCTAATGAGGTATAGGGCCTCCCCTTTCATATTTTAGGGAGAATAGCAGGATCATTCAGAAGGGGCATAAAGAACCTATGTCCATTAACTGCAGCAGATGCTAAGGAATTTCAAAGATCTTAAGAGCACCCATCCACTTTTCTAAGATCTAGCAAACACCTTTTTGCTTTATACCGGGGGTGGGGGTGTCTTTGCATACAACCACTTTATTGCATAATCAATGCTTATTGATTTCTCAGAGGTAGCAAGCAAACTTCCCATCTCTCTTTAAGGTTGGACTTGATTGCATTTTCCAAGCACTGAGAGAACAATTATCATGCACTTGAGAAAAAGTGATATTTTCCTCGCATAGTATTCATTTATTGGTATGGTGATTGTTTCATGGAATCTGACTGCTCATGTCTAACAATCAGATATTGCATATAATGGTGCTGTAATTAGTGCTAAGTGACATTGTGATTGTAAATGTTATTATTGCTTTTTAACTATTCTTTTATTGTGACTAATTTATTATTTTTTTGTGTGCTCCCTGAGGGCCCATTAGGCTTTGCAGTGGGACATAAATACAAAATAGGGTTGCCATTTGCCAGGAAGCAGCAGAAAAACTCCCAGGCTCCATTGTCTGCCCTCACTCTGGTGAGTAGTGGGGGGGGGGGATGCGGGGCTGAAATGGCATTCTACATTGTCATGATGTTCGTGTAACTGGGAGTGACATTGCTGTATCACCAGATGCTCTAGCATTCACCTGAAACTCTATGGTTTTACCATAGAGTTTCAAGTGACTGCTAGACCATCCAACAACACAGCAGTGTCACTTCCTGTTATGCAGCAGGAAATTACATCATGATGTCACGGGGTGCCATTGTCTACATCACCAAAGTTTCCCTAGGGTTGCCCGCCAAGTACTGGCAATAATTTCTATACTGCTTTCATTATTCAAATAACTTCTCATAATGCAGTAACCCAGAGTAGGTACACTCATGTAGTCATTTCTTCTAATAGTTACTAGTAAAGACATTACACATGCACACACAAACACAAACACCAACTTTCCTATGAATCATTCCTTTCATTTTATATATTTCCATTTTAAATTATTTGAAAGCTGTGGGTCTTGCCCTCTGGAGATGGAGTACACATTGGACCAGATGTTTAAAAGGAGTGCAAACAGCTGCATGCCATTTTTGCTGCAAGCAGTACAGATAATTAGCAAATAAATAAAATCTGCCTCAGCCCCATTTCTCACACGTGGATGGGATATGGACACTGAAAATGGACCTGAAGTTAGGGGGGGGAAGGGTAACCCATGTGCTGACAAAGGAACATTAATGTTTCTTAATGCCTGCAGATGGGTTCCTGAATGGCCAATTGACCTGCAGAGGTGATGTTGAATATGTGTATATGAGAAACAGCACCTCACAGTTTGGGGAGAGAGAGTTTTAGCTGAATTTTGCTGAATCTGGGTACTTCTTTGGAGCTAACAGTGACAGCTGCTCTCTTCAACTTACATACTGAATCAGCAGATTTGCTGCCTGCTTGAAGGAGTGCTTATTATTATTTTTGCCTCCATTATGGTCTGCTTGTACATTTGAAAATTAAGCAAATATAACAGAAGTATCTATTAGTCTCTCCTGCTATCACCACCTTCCAAGTCTCTCTAAACTCTGTACTGTTGACACTAGAGCGTCTTACCACTTGTGGAAACGGGAAACACCGGCAACCCTAGGGAGAAGCCTCCTGTGCCAGAGCGGATTACAGTTGGAAGCTGGAATGTAGATGTTGGGGGCTGGCTGAGATGCATCCAAGCAACCCCATCTGCTCAACCAGCCACACCCATAATGGGAAAAGAGAAATATTCAAGCATCGAGAGAGTCAGAGAGGATTCAGCCAGGTAAGCCCAATGCCAGAATGACGGCAAGGCTGAGCCTGCATTCTGTTCCTTCACCTCCAGCACATCCTGTGACGCCGCAGTGTGGTGTGGAAGCCCTGTGGGACTGCAGAGCAAAGTACTACTGAGGTGTCTCCCTGCGTTGGCCCTCTCCCCATAACAGTCGGGATTGGTTTGGTTGTCTGGAGGTGTTTTTCTTTTCAACCATTCCATATGACCAGCTGTGTGACTAATTACAACATATGCCAGCCTAACGAAAAGAAGCAGATGGAAAGAGATTTCCTGAGAAGCTCTGCAGGACCTGGCCTGCTTTGTCCACTTCCCAGGCCTGCGATTGTGCGGAAACTCAAATTACTGTTTGTGCCAACAATGCAGTTTAATTTGTCCCCACTAATGCATACATAAGAAATATAGAATAACACTCCGTTACTAGGAAGGAGATTGTTTTGAGTGTTATGATATCCCTGCATATCTCTGGAAGCCCACAGAGAAAGGAGGCAGCTCAAGGGAAGCGATTTCAGATCAAAAACGGAGCAACTAGAGAAAAGGGAAACCATCCCTGATGATTTCTCTGCTATGAATTATAGACTCACATGGCTGCTTTTCATTTTTTAAAAAAACCCACTGGGGCTTAATGCAACAGCGTGTAACATTTAGTTTGTCCCTGAAGGAGCTGCCATGAGCCTGCTGGGAGCAGATCACCCAACCCCTGTGGGCATTGCCTACTGGCTCTCCAGTGACTGGCAGGAGAAAGAAAGAAAAATTAAAAATCACTGTCAGAGATGGTTAGGGTCGCCAGGTGGCTTGGAATGGCAGGCAATGGCCTGCCAATCCATCTGCTGGCTGACAGCAAGGATCAGATTCTCTCCAAGATCAGATGAGCATGCCTATTATATTAGATGCTTTGGAACACAGGCAGGATAATGCTGCTGCAGCCATCTTGTTCGTGGGTTTCCTGGAAGCACCTGGTTGGCCACTGTGTGAACAGACTGCTGGACTTGATGGACCTTGGTCTGATCCAGCACAGCCTTTCTTATGTAAGGATTGCATATGTGTGCAGCCACAAGCAATGTTACCCCATCTCTTCCGGTTTACTTCTGGAAAGCTGCAGCGTGACAGGATGATTTACCACTCAAATGGGGGGTTGAGTGGTAAGTTGTCCCGTTGTGCTGCGGTGCTTCCAGAAGTAAACCGGAAATGATGGGATCGTGTTGCTTGCAGCCATGTGCATGCAATCCATGCCCCAAAAAATCTCCCACTGGAGGAGAGGGGGGACCTTACAACCTAGTGATAGTGTGATGTTCCTTCCAGGAAAAGCCAAACTCTAGGAATCACTGAAAACTCTATTGTAAAACAACAGAATTTTCATGATTCCTACAGAGCTGGTATCACTTCTGGCTTTTTTTTTTTTACACCATTACAAAGATAACATGATTACATCAAATAAGGGAAGGTTTGGGGGTATACAGTGCCCTGCAGCATGAAGGGGAAGACAAGAAAGTTACCCTATGTGTGGAAATCCTTCCATCCATAGAAATGTTGTGCCGGATCCATGCCAATACACATAGAGATGAGTAGCTCTCCCCATTCTGTCCCTTGTTGATTTCCAAAGTTTGCTGTCTGCTACATTCTGTGTGTGTGTGTGTAAAGTGCCTTCAAGTCACAGCCGACATATGGCGACCCCTTTTGGGGTTTTCATGGCAAGAGACTAACAGAGGTGGTTTGCCAGTGCCTTCCTCTGCACAGCAACCCTGGTATTCCTTGGTGGTCTCCCATCCAAATACTAACCAGGGCTGACCCTGCTTAGCTTCTGAGATCCGACGAGATCAGGCTAGCCTGGGCCATCCAGGTCAGGGCCTGCTACATTCTAACCCTTCTTAATTCTAGTTTAGTGAGGATAAACATTGCAAACAGTGAAGAATGACACAGATTGCAGTTCAGTTGCATTCTCCTCTACATTCTAGATCCACAGGTAGACCATCCACAGGCATCTCCAGTTAAAGGATCAGATGGTAAGTGATGTGAAAAACTTCTATTGTAGGGTTGCCAACCTCCAGCTGGAGATCTCCTGCTATTACAACTGATCTCCAGCTGATAGAGATCAGTTTCCCTGGAGAAAATGGCCGCTTTGGCTATTGGACTCTATGGCATTGAAGTCCCTCCCCAAGCCCCACCCAACTCAGGCTCCGCTAGGATTTCCAGGTCCCTCTTCACCACTGGCGGGAGTGGAGCCTGAGGAGGGTGGGGTTTGGGGAGGGGAGGGATTTCAATGCCATAGAGTCCAATGGCCAAAGCTGCCGTTTTCTCCAGGTGAACTGATCTCTATCAGCTGGAGATCAGTTGTAACTTCAGGAGATCGCCAGCTAGTACTTGGAGGTTGGCAACCTTAGGCTTTGCCCCAAAAATCTCCAGGTATTTCCCAACCCAGAGCTTGCAACCCTATTTATCAGGGACCCTGGGAAGCTGCCGCTAGTCTGAGCAGACAGTATTGACTAGATGGACCGATGACCTGATTCCGGATAAGGCAGGTCATTTTGCTATGCTTCACCACTTGCACTTATGCACTAAGATAGTCATTGTAGCCCAGATCCAATACCAGCTCAGTAACACACACACACATACTGGTATAATAAGGTTGCAGTGTTATGCAGTTACCTCACAGTGCAATGCTAAGCAATGTTACACCCTTCTCAGCCCACAGACTTCAGTGGGTTTAGACGAGTATAACTCTATTTAGGATTGTACTGTTAGCCCCAAGGAACCTAGTGGGACTTACTTCCAAATACACATTTAGAAGGTTATGCAGGGGGAAAAAATGCTATGAATCATCACTGAATGTTGTAGCATGTGCTGATCCGGCTCTTTCTTTCCTTATAATACAAGTTTCTCAGTTTAATGCCTAATTAAACAGCCTCTGACAGCTGTTCTTTACCAAAATGGTCTTTCCCCTTTGCTTTCCCAGACCCTGAAGATGAAGTGGCAATTCATAAACGAGGTATGGTGTGACTATTATGTTCTCATATTTACTTGCCCATAAGGATGCAAACTGGTAGAGTAAAAACTTTCTGTGGCAATCCCCCCCCCCCGCCCCCGCCCAGTGTATGTTCCATTCAGGTGCTTCGTGGATCAGGCTGCCTGGTGGCTTTCACATCTTCTGGAAATAGGTCAGCTGGAATTAGGAAAACAACAAAGGTTTTCCTGTTCTCTATTTCCTTTCATCTAGGGAATACAGGCAATTAAGCCTCCTTATATTCCTGTGAGGCTGGCAGAGAAGTACTAAGAAAATCCGATTTACAGAGAAAGAGACTGCGGGCTAGAGAAAGTGGGAAAACTGCCTGAAGTTTTATACAGTAACTAACCCCGCAATAGAATTTTGGAATAGTTAAATTTACGCCTGATGCTGTCTTATAGCCACTAAATATAACAGCCCCAGGAAAGGGGGGGAATGAGGAGAAAGTACATTTCAGGACCTGCCAACTTGTTTTCAGAAAGATATGCAATTTTAATGTGTTCCTGCATTGTGAAACACGTCTTGACTGCAGAAGGAGTTCCTTCCTTCACAGTGTGAAGAGACTGAATAGAGAAAGGGTTTCTTCTCTCACACATACATGCAGTACTGGACCATGGGGTAGGGTTGCCAACCTTCAGGTAGTAGCTGGAGATCTCCTGCTATTACAACTGATCTCCAGCCGATAGAGATCAGCTCACCTGGAGAAAATGGCTGCTTTGACAATTGGACTCTATGGCATTGAAGTCCCTCCCCAAACCCTGCCCTCCTCAGAAACCTCCCGCCAGTGGCAGAGGGACCCAGCAACGCTACCATGGGGTTACCCAATGAAATGAGACAGATGGAAAAGAAGGACGTCCACTTAGCACAAAATTACCCTGTGGAACTCATTGTAACATGTGCTGAAAAGTAACTTATTTAGATGGATTTGACAAACTTAGGGAAGGTTGATCAGCCAGCCATGACATCTACATGGGACTTAAACATAAGGGGACTGGCTATCTTTATCATATAGCACTTGGCAGCCTGTCTGTTTGTTCATTCTTCCTCCTGTCACCTTCATGATTAGAAGTGCTCAAGTTGTGAGGGAGACATGCAGTGCTCAAGTAGCAGTCAGGCACTGAAATACTCAAGCAGTGTACTTGGACTGTGTTGCTTTGCTGACTATTAGGTCATACCTCTTTTCCTGAATCCTTGTTTACATAGGCATGGAATAGGGTTGCCAACCTCCAGGTCATGGCTGGGGGTAATTGGGTGGCCAGTCTCTGAGATGGGATGCTGGACAAGATGGACCACTGGTCTGATCCCGCAAGGCTGTTCTTATCAAGCCTCTGGCTGGGCCTGGCCTGGCCTCGTATGATTACTAGAAGTGTTGGAGTGATGACCTGGGCTAGCAAGTGGAGAGCAGTACCTCCTGCAGGTGTGTTGCTACAGGATGATGCATGGGGACCCAGCTCCCCCTACTGTTCATTTGGCCACCCCAATAAACTAAATTAGTTACGCATATTCTTATATGCCGAGATATCACCTTCCCAATTTTTCACTTGTGCAATGGCCATCCTCAATGGTAGTCCAGCCCCCCCCCCCCCCCGCCAGCCTAGAATTTTTGATTATGGACCAAGCTGTCTGCCCATTTCATGTCAGGACTCACTATTCAGCACAGCCCAAATTCCAGCAACTGTTCTGAGCAACCTCATGTTGGACTACATATTCTTCAGGTCGAGATTGTGCAAACTTGCCAAAGTTGACCTGTGTCCTGGCAAAGTATTTCCCCCCTCTACATTCTGCTGGTTCCTGTTTATGCTTGGCTGTGACTTAGCTCTGGTTTAAAAAAGCAATATAAGAACATACTTTATTTTACAGTTTTCTGTGGAAGCTGGACTAGATTGTAGGATTTAAGGTCTCTAGAGACTGTCTCGAGAGACAACAAGAGTCACTGGAAAAGACAGTCATGCTAGGAAAAGTTGAGGGCAGCAGGAAAAGAGGAAGACCCAACAAGAGATGGATTGACTCAATAAAGGAAGCCACAGCCTTCAATTTGCAAGATCTGAGCAAGGCTGTCAAAGATAGGACATTTTGGAGGACTTTCATTCATAGGGTCACCATGAGTCGGAAGCGACTTGACGGCACTTAACAAACACACACACACACACACAGAGAGAGAGAGAGAGAGAGAGAGAGAGAGAGAGAGAGAGAGAGAGAGAGAGAGAGAGAGAGAGAGAGAGAGAGAGAGTCTGTAAAAGAAGAAAATAAAAAGTAGACTGTATTAGATTGGGGCAGAGCTGAATTGGGGGGGGGTGTTTCATAAAAAGCTCAGCACTGTGCAAATTGTTCCTTCATGCTTTCTGGAGCAAAAATGGCAGAAAAACGGTCTCCCTAGTAATACAGTTGGCATTTCCTCAAGTCTCTATGGTCTTTACCATAAAGATCAGGGGAAATTCCTAGAGTGTCTCCTGGAAGTGACATCACACCCTCCCCAACCTCCACCCTCCCCAGGCACCGCCCTCAAAATATCCTGTCATTTGCCAAGGCAGTGCTGGGCAACCCTACGCAGCATATTCATGTGTGGTTCCTGGTTATAGCCCTGGAGGTTCCTGTCAATTTCCTGCATGCTTTCACGTACAACCCTATTTTCATGGATGAGAATCCTTGCTCTTGGTATTTATGTTTCATCCAAGTGGACCTCTACATTTTTAAAGCAAATCCAATAGTGATGTCGATTAATTACAGTTGTGACACAACCATATCCAAAGCCTAATCAGGGGCCTTCCTAGCCAGGGCATCTATCATTTAGATTTTTATCTTTCAACAGGGAAAAGAAACATGCATTCAAGTGCGGTAGTGATGCCCAAATGTATGGTTCCATTATGGCTAGAGGTGAAATGACATTTCTCAAAGCTCAAGTGTGACATGGGCCCAGTATATACTACAATTAGAGCTTTTCCTTTGCAAGTCACTGCCTTGATCAATGCTCTCAGGGAAGGCATAAAAGTAAATCAGGAATGTGAAAGTGATCCCTTGGGTGATGTTGGTCGGGGCTAGGAGAATTGAAGGACTGCTGTTTGGGCAATGGTAAAAATCTCCGAGTCCGTCCGACATCATACAATTTCAATCTCAAAAACTAGCCCCATAACTCATTCCATAAATCCGTTATTAACTATCATTGAGACAAATAAATTACACTCCGGGGCCATTATCCACAGATCAGCTGCATTGTGGCTGGCAATATACCTGGCGAGTGGGTGAGATAAACATGACAGGTATTCCGAGATAAGTTGAAGGAATTCAAAAACAGCTCCCTGTAATGAATGTGTATTCAACTGCTATTTTCAAGCCCGCTTTTCCATTACGCTCCAGGCAGGGCTACTACTTGAATTCACATTGAAAGAAGAAGGTCAGAGTTGGCAAGCCATCTTGAGAGCATTTTGGTTTGTTTGCTTTTTAATCCATCTATATCCTTCGAAAACATTCATTCCCAGCTATTTGTTCATGCTATTATCTTGGTGTGAGGTTTTTTTGGGGGTGGTTGTTATCACTGAAGGTGCATAACAAAGCCTGTTCACTGTTTTTCTTTGGGGCGGAGGGGATGAAGAAAAGAAATTCCTTCTATTTAACTCTTTTATGTGCTTTTGCTTGGATTATGACGTTTTATGTCTTGAAGATGATATGATTGGGGAAAATAGTCCCCCCCCTTCTTTTTCGTCCCAACTCTGTAACGCAGATCTCCAAACACAGTCCTGCACTTCTGTCTCTAGATACAAATATGCATAATTAGATTGTTGAATGCCATTTTCCCAAGGAGATTCATTGAAACTTCTCTGCTGGGGAAAAAAAAAAGGCATAACCTTGAGAATGCATGTTAATAGGGGTTACCACACTTTGTATTCCCAGCGATGTATTAAGAGTTTGAAAATGTTATAAAAAACATCACTTTAAAAGGGTTTTTGGATACTACGGTTTATAAATAGTTGGAAAATGTCTTCACAGCTAAAGGGGCCAAACAAAGTGCGAACAGTTTTTTTTATAATGTTTTTAAACTCTTAATACATCGGTGGGAATACATAGAAAGTGCGAACAGTATTTTTTAAAATGTTTTCAAACTCTTAATACATCTCTGGGAATACAAGTGCGGTAACCCCCAAAGTCTCTCTCTTTAAGACTATTTGCTATCTTGAAGGACAGACCGACAGGATTCAGGGAGTTCCAGGTATAGAACTTACAACCATTTTTTTTTTAAAAGCAGGTGTAGATTCAGAACAGGAAGGCAGCACAGTGTAGCCCAATCTCATCAGACGTCAAAAGTTAAGCAGGGTCAGCCCTGGTTAGTATTTGGATGGGAGACCAACAAGGACAACCAGGGTTGCTATGCAGAGGCAGGCACTGACAAACCACTTCTGTTAATCTCTTGCTTTGAAAACCCCATAAATTGGCTGTGACATGATGCGCCCACGCACACACAAACAGATTCAGAATGGGACTACAATGCAGGGAAAAGAGGGGTTTAATCCTCCATTTCCTCAATCTGAAACAGCCCCATAATGCTGCTATTTGCTGTGTTGCTCTACTCAGTTCTTAGGTATCCTTCCTCCTCCGTGAACTCCACCATATTTTAGTAATTTAACAGGCCCAGGTTTCCGAAGAACGCCATACCTTCAGCAGTGCTAAATGGAAGATATGGCAATTTACCCTACCCAGAAAGACTTTGCTCATGCAATATGAAGAAAACTGATACGCTTTCTCACGTGATGCTGGAGTGCCCCCATTTCAGACTCCAACGTGACCAATGGATTACTCCTATTTTAACGAAACTACCTGCCACCGTAACCGGTGATAAAATAGTCCCCTTTTTGCTGGTGGATAGAGATCCAAGTATAACACTGGCAGTGACCAAGTATCTCTCCACCATATTTTCCTCAAAGAAATAGGGGAAAAAAAAAACCTCTCCATTAACTGCTCAAGACCTGGGGGTCATGGGTGCTTGGAAGGAAAGGAAAGTACAGGATCCGACACCAGGGGATGGATGTAGACCAGGAGTGGGGAACCTTTTTCCTGCCAAGGGCCATTTGCATATTTTTAACATCATTCGGGGGCCATACCAGGCGTAGATCTCCTGGTGGTGCGGGGGGGGGGAGAGGTTAGGGTTGCCAGGTCTCCAGTCACCACCTGGAGGTTGGCAACCCTGGGAGAGGCTACGCAGAGAAGGAAGGAAGGAAGGAAGAAAGAAAGAGGGGAGGGGAGGGACGGAGAAAGAAAGAAAGAAAGAAAGAAAGAAAGAAAGAAAGAAAGAAAGAAAGAAAGAAAGAAGGAGGGAGGGGGAGAGAAAGAAAGAAAGAAAGAAAGAAAGAAAGAAAGAAAGAAAGAAAGAAAGAAAGAAAGAAAGAAAGAAAGAAAGAAACGAAACAGAGGGAGACGGCAGGCCCTTCTCTGGCAGACGGTCAGCTGCTGAGGGGCCGCCTGGTCGGCCTGGGCCTCCGCGAGCACCCTGAGGAGGAAGAGGAGGAGGAGGAGGCGGTGGCGGGCGAAGACGGCTGGGGAGAGGTGCCTGAGGAGGAGGAGGATGGCAGCAGCAGGCTGGAGCTGGACTTTTGGGAGCTGCCTTAGGGGGACGAGGAGGAGGAGGAAGGCGGCAAGGAGGAGCTGCTGCTGGAGCCTGGAGGAGGAGGCCCAGCCTCATTGCCACTGGCCTCCCCGCCGTTGCCGACCCCCGGGCTAGTACCTGGAAGTTGACAGGGGACTCCCCTAGGGGGGAGGCAGCGAAGTTGTGTTCTGCTGATGAATAGTTTAATCTGGATCCAGGTCTATCAATTTGCCTGAATAAGGCAAACAACAGCTCGGCAGGGCTGTTTTTACATTGGGGAAAATGGCACAAATGGAAGGCTTTACTCCCTTTCCCATGCTGTGGCCCCAGCTGAAGTGGAATCCCACGGACCGACTTATTGTTATTATTTTTCAAAACAATGTTTGGGAGCTCGCTACATGCATCTCATCTGGATTGTTCTTTATTCAGGGGTCTCTCCAGGACATCCACTGTGCCTTAAACGTTTAATTGCAGATGCTATTGAATTTTTCATCCTTGTTAGTTCAACTCAAAAGTTTCCGTTTTCGGTCTGGTTTCTCCCTTGTGCAAATCACATCTGTGGGTTTGTGCCTCACTTCCAGCTTCGTTTTCCTGATCTCCCCCACTAAAATTAACCCTTTTTCAATACTATGTTTTTTCATCAATTGCATGTTAATAGTTAATGAATGGCATATAGCATCTAAATGGTACAACGGGGACACAAAAGAAAGCAGTGAAATCAGGAACACCAGCAAGAAAGAAAAAAAACCTCATGATGACAACTTTTGAAAACAAAACGAGACAAAGAAGGCTATATTTGTACATTTCTACATTTGATCAACCCTGACCTGGCTCATGCAGGCTGGTCCAATCACATCATATCTCAGAATGTAAGCAGGGTCGGCCCTGGTCAGTACTTGGATGGGACACCACCAAGGAAGTCTGGGGTTCCTACACAAAGGCAGGCAATGGCAAACCACCTCTCGTCATCCCTTCCCTTAAAACCTTATGGGGTCACCATCAGTAGACTGCAGCTTGACAGCACTTTCCACTGCCATCACTTATGGTGACCTGAATGGCCCATGCTTGCCCAAGTCCTGTCAGATCTCAAAAGTTATGCAGGGTCAGCCCTGGTTAGTATTTGGATGGGAGACCACCAAGGAAGTTCAGGGTTACTACACATAGACAGACAACGGCTTGCCACCTCTGTTTGTCTCCCCTCTCTGACTCTCAGAGTAGTGTTGCCAGCTGTTCAAAAAGCGTCTTTTCTTGACAAAGAATGAATAAATGTTCTCTGTTTTGTTTCTTTTGATATTCATGTATATATGGGGTTGCTACGCAGAGGCAGGCAATGGCAAACCACCTCTGTTCATCTCTTGCCTTGAACATCCCATGAGGGGTTGCCATAAGTCAGCTGCAACTTGAGGGCACTTTACACACATTTGACCGAGCAGCAAAAAAAAGGGGGGGGAGCTGTTTGCAGTACGGCAAAGTGTTCTCCCATTGAGCACAACAGCTTTTCAATGAAGCTTTTGACACTCATCTTTATTTTACTTCTTCCTTGTCTTGGTAAGGGATTTGTGATCTTACATTCAACATGGCTTGCAAAAAGTGAGGAATAAATGCAACCCATTAAAACAATTCTAATAAAAATTAGACTCAAGCTAATATTAACGGTAAATGTCAAAACTTCTCCAAGAAAATAACAACTGCCTACTCAGAAACACCTACCACTTATACATTGTTATTCACTTACAAGCTGAAAGCTTAGCAAAGAGACTGTGTCCCTGTATTCTATCGGGCGATGGTTCCAATAAGAAAGGGCAGCCACTGGAAATCCTCTGTTTCATTCAGTGATGTTTCAAGCACAAGGTTAGAATGGGAGGGTCAACAGTAATTGTTTTGTTAAATTTCAGTAGGTCTGAGGACTCATGGTTTCTAGTTTGTTTTGGATTTTCGTGAATTGCCTTCACATATGTTATTGGGGCATTTTTTAGCCAAAGAATGTATCACCTTTGTGTGGTTCCCCCCCAAAAAGGAATACATTTTCAGTATTATTAATGCATTGATGGATCCACATTATACTCAAGTACAAATGGGAGGTCATACTTGCTACAGATAAACCATGTAGAAAATTAGGGTAATATGCATATACAACCCAAGCAAATCTAGGAACCCAGCTGCAAAAAGTGGGGCATATTGACAAAAATATGAGCAAATACAAAATGGAATAAAATTAGGAACATTCACATTCCTACTTCAGGCCTAGAACTTGTTTTTCATTTCCGTGTCTGCTCAGAATGGTTGTGAAAGAAGCTTTTTAAAAAAATTGTCTATTTTTTTAAAAAGTGTGGGCTGCCTTATCTCAAGTTCAAGGTTGCTTGCAATTAGAATTGCCAACCTCCAGGTACCAGCTGGAGATCTCCTGCTATTACAACTGATCTCCAGCCGATAGAGATCAGTTCACCTGGAGAAAATGGCCACTTTGGCAATTGGACTCTATGGCATTGAAGTCCCTTCCCTCCCCAAACTCCTCCCTCCTCAGGCTCTACCCCAAAAACCTCCTGCCAGTGGCAAAGGGTGACCCGGCAACCTTACTTGCAAATCATCATAGTTTAAACATAGAAAAATATATTCAAACAACAATTAAAAAAAGTAAAGATGAGAGTGCACTTGGGCATGTGCGGAGAGCTTTTCTCTCACTGCTGATTAATCAGAGGATGATTGCACATGTGAGAACACAGAGGTGGGCCTCCCAAATCATAGGTGTGGTGTGGTTTCCAGGCATACTCAAACTCTTAAAACTTTGTGATGCTGAAGTAGTAGTAGTAGTAGTAGTAGTAGTAGTAGTAGTAGTAGTAGTAGTAGTAGTAGTAGTAGTAAATTTTATTTATACCCCAACCTCTCCCAGCAAGATGGCCTCAGGGCAGCTAACATCATGTGTATATATACAAATATCATACAAAATTTAAAACAAATTAAAATCATACAAATCCCCAGTGCAAGAAATGATGGATGGAGCTATTAGCCAAGTTTTGAAACAGTAAAGTCTGACTGGGCTTGAAAGGCCTTTGGACTTCTTCTTTCATTCTAGTGAATATAAATTTTAATTCATTCAGTTAATCAGGGAATGTTTGTTAAACAGTCTGTGGCTGTAAATCACAGAGTAAATGTTAAATTCTGACAAGTGCTGTCACCCCCCAAGAGCACAACTTTCCGGGTGAATAATAAATGAGAGCAGAGCATCCCCCCCATCTCAGTTTTCACTTCAAGATTTATATTATTGGGGAAGGCACATCTTCTTTCTCTGAAATGTATACAGGGATATATAAGATGACAGTCTAGATTTTCTGCCTTGGTCCCAAGATATTCTATTCGAAGATAGGCAGTATGCAAAGCAAATCATCTAAGATTTGTCTGATGCTGGGTTTTGGCAAGAATATACCAAATTGCACAAGGGATATGAATGATGCTTTTCTCCTGCTTGGGTGCACCTGTTCTCTCTCAACATTGAATGCATGGCCAACTGAGTAATATCACATTCCGTCCAAGCTGATTTTCCCAGAGGAGCCCAACCTATCTTTCTGCCCATTTTCCCCAGCATGAAACTGTCTTCCTCCAACTCCACCACCCTCAGCTGTGCAATAGGCTCCTATTGCCTTGCAAGCCCCTATGCCTAAAACTCTTATTTCTTTGGGGGATGTATACGCTGCCTCTCCAGAGACCTGCTCAAAGTAGATCACAAGTAAAACAATAAAAAAACTATTAAAATGTAGCCCTTTAAAATGAGCCAAAGCCAAACAAAAACATTAAAAACAACTAGGGTAGCCAATCTCCAGGTACTAGCTGGAGATCTAGCCGCATAAGAAGTCTCAAGGAGCTGGATCCAGCCCATGGGCCTTATGGTTAACACCCCTGCTCTAGTTGATGCCAAGTGGGCTACCACGGTGTTGGGATTGGGGATAATTTCAGGCACCATTTCTGCTTATTTATCAGAATTTGACCTCATATGTATCCTGTTTGGAAGCCAAACAGTGTGGGTGAGGGACAGTTGGCATTTATATAGCTAAGCATTATTCGCGCACAATTTTCTTTTGTAATCTTTATAACACCCTTATAAATTAGTCAGTATTATTATTCCCATCTTGCCGATTGGGAGGCTGAGACTGAAAGGAAATGGCTTGTTTAACGTGTTTAGTGGGTTCATGACAGAGGCGAGAGTCAAATCAGGGACTTCCTGATTTATAAGTCCCTTAATTACTCTGTTTAGATCATTTCATAAGTTTCTTGGCACACGCACACACCTGAAATAACTAGGCAAGATGCAAGTAATATGGCAAAATAATTGGGCTGCTACTTTATTAATTCAAATAACTTGCAACAGAGGGGGAAAAAAGTTAGTAACTGAATTACATCCCTCCATTCCAGTGGTGGTGGGGATCGATTTGCCTGTATTTAGATGGCTGACGCAGCCTTCCTGTGTAATTGCTTTATATGGGTAATGCACCCTTCTCTGAGCCCAGGAGCAGTTCTAAAAATGACTGGAGGTTCAGCATAGCCACAAGCAGTCAGTCCCATGAATGCTCAGATCCTGAGTCATCATCATATCCTGGACAATCTCTAAACGTGGGTGGAATATAAGGTTGCCAATCTCCAGGTGGTAAGTACCAACCAACAAAGACCAACCAACAAAAACCAAAACTCAGTCCGGCTATACGGGAATGGCCCCAATCCAACACACGGATTAAATCCAATGGAGCGCAAACTCAGATCGGCTCAGCGGACCTGAACCAAAAGAGTCAGGACGTGGATTCTAGATAATTCCAGTGTTTCGATGGTCTTCTTCAGCTGTCTGTTATGGTTTAAAGCAGTTCACAGACTGTCATTTGGATAAATAAACCTTCAATCAAGACCTCCCAGGGTTCATCTTGGAGAATAAAGTTTGAACCCTCAGAGGTCTTGATTGAAGGTTTATTTATCCAGAGGACAGTCTGTGAACTGCTTTAAACCATAATGGACAGCTGAAGAAGATCATCGAAACGCTTGAATTATCTAGAATCCACGTCCTGACTCTTTTGGATCAGGTCCGCTGAGCCGGACTGAGTTTGCACTCCGTTGGATTGAATCCATGTGTTGGATTGGGGCCAATCTCCAGGGGATGGCTGGAGATCTCTCACTGCTACAACTGATTTCCAGGCGATAGAAATCAGTTCACCTGGAGAAAATGGCCACTTTGGCAATTGGACTCTATGGCACTGAAGTCCCTCCCCTCTCTGAACCCCGCCCTCCTCAGCCTCCTCTCCCAAAATCTCCAGGTATTTCCCAACCCCAAGTTGACACCCCTGGTGAAATAGCAGGAGCCATACTCATATAGAGCAAATAAATTCCTCTTCAAGCCTTTGGAACTGTACAATCATTGGCAGAAACTTGAAATGGTGTACACAGAAACACTGATTGGAATTGTCCTTTTCAGCAAGAACATCTATTAATTTTTGGGGTTGGATTACACCCTGTCATTTTGATGATCAATTAGCATACTCCCTATCTTCTCTGCCACTCCTCCTGCTGCCCTACCTCCTTTGGAAATCATGCATTGAGGTACTAGAAGTTACAACAGACATTTCCAAAGGTTTGTAGAGATTTCAGCAAGTCATAATATTTTAGTGAATAGAATATGAAATAAAAGGGGATTGGAATCAGATTTTGTTGATTAATTTTTGTGTGCATTCCTCCTATCTCCATTTGAAAAAAGGACAGAAATTCTGTGCATTATTGCATGTAGCAGAGAGGAAACATATACTTCCCTTAACCTTCTTGGGAATAATAGCAAGTGGCTAAGCTTAATTCAATTGTCTTTACAACTATTTCCTTTAAAAATTAACTCAGCTACAATATGCAGTAAGTGTGTGTGAATTATTTAATGCCTACCTCATTTGTGATTTTTGGAGATCTGTTCTCTTTCCACTCCTTTTCTATAGAGAGAGAGGGGTACTTGCCTTCTGAATAATTGATGGTGTGTTTGTAAATCCTTAGCAAGTGACACATTAATAAAACATCTGAAGGTTTTTCCAATCTCATTGCCACCTGGTGGTATCCTGAAGTTGAGTGACAAACACCCATGACCCACTAATTCAGGGGTGGGGAATGTCAGGCCCGGGGGCCATTTAAGGCCCGCAAAATCATTTTGTCTGGCCCTTTGTGGGTCCTGGCAGATCTCTAGCTCAGAAGGATCTAAGACTGGTGATCCACCCCCTCCCACGGACAGGAATAGCCTCTATTCAAGGTGGATGTGAGTTTGTTTTGCCGAGAAAAGGAACCTTTTTTCCCCCTTGCAGAAGAGTTGTTAGCTATGGAGATGCTAGGACCGCCCAAGAAACTGTGTTAACCCTTTCCCACCTGGGCCATGGAGAAACGTATTCCCTCTGTACTACAAGAGGGCTGATGCCCGGCTGGTGCAACAGACCATCCTGTGCCACCAGGTGGGTGAGTGCACCACCGGTTGGATGCCTGCCTGCCTGCCCATGCTGGGGGGGGGGTCATCTGGGGCAGCTGCCTGCTTAAGGCTTGGTCAGCTAATTTTTAAGTGGATAATTTTGTATGGCCTGCGAATGATGTTTTAAATATCCAAATGGCCCTTGGCGGGAAAAAGGTTCCCCACCCCTGCATTAATTTAAAGAAAAATGTATCAGTTTTCAAGACCAAGCTCTACAAGTGAGAGTCATCTTCTACTTACTTTTATGAGGCATCAATCAACGCATCTGTAAAACAGTTTAACTGCATAGTGAGCAAGGATGCAATCCTAAGAACACCTTTCTGGGAATAAGCCCCAAGCAGGACTTACTTTTAAGAATACTTGTATAGGATTGCTCCCTAAGAGACTGAACTGCAGGTCAGCAATTGCTTGGTTCACATCTCATCTCTGCTAAGAACTCACCCCATGGCTTTCAAAACTTCCTTTTCCCCACAATCAGCAGTTGTGGGAGTGATCATACAAACTGAGAGCCAGTGTGGCGGAGTGGTGGAGTGATGGACTCTAATCTGGAGAACCGGGTTTGATTCCCCTCTCCTCCACATGAGCGGCAGACGCTAATCTGGTGAACCCAGTTGGTTTTCCCACTCCTGCACATGAAACCTGCTGGGTGACCTTGGGCTAGTCACAGTTTTCTCCGAACTCTCTCAGTCCCACCTACCTCACAAGGTACCAGTTGTGTGTGTGTGTGTGGGGGGGGGAGGTGATTGTAAGCCACTTTGAGACTCCTTAAAGGTAGAGAAAAACAGGATATAAAACCAACTCTTCTTCTTCTGTGGGAGGTCAAGGTGGGAGATAATCATTGAAATGGACCATGTTGTTCTGAACCTACATATATTTTCCTTTGATATTTTAGCCTGTCTCCAAGGGAATTGCCAAATCTCATTGCCGGATTTTGCCACATTACACTGCATAGGCATTCAGGCAGCTTACCCCCAATGCAGTTATTTGTGCCAGAATCTGTGAAAAATCCATGGTGTAAATCACACACACTTGGGACTTTTGTGCATGGTTACTCAATCCCCCTTTATTGCCACAAACAACCCAGATCTACTTTGGAGCTCTGTGTGATATCCTATTCCTTGTTAGTTCATTACTGTTCCGACGCGTGACCAACCTTGTTTTTCCCGTTCCTGTTTTAGCATATTCCCCCCTGATAAAACTAGATAGAATTATTGCCTGTGAAAATGACACCTATTTTTGAGTTAATTCATATAAATCACAACAACAAAAATGGTGTAAAGAAAACAAACTTGGGACACCAGTTTCAAAAATGGGCAAAGGATCATAATGACACCGTCCACACAAAGGGCACGTTTATACATTCCTAATGTGACAGACGGGAGGGAAGGCAGCATGGTATAGCCCGATCTCGTTAGATCTTGGAAGCTAAGCTGGGTCAGCCCTTATCAGTTTTAGATGGGAGACCACCAAGGAATACCAGGTTGCTGTGCAGAGGAAGGCACTGGCAAACCACCTGTTAGTGTCTCGCCTTGAAAACCCCATAAGGGGTTACCATAAGTTGGCTGTGACTTGACAGCGCTTCACACACACAATATGACAGACTAGGGTTAGAATCCACCATCACAATCCTGCTTTCCCTGCTTATTTGGCATTCATTATTACCCAAATGACATCTGAAAGGGATTCATATTCGATATGTTTTTTCAGTGGTTTCCACTTGGCTCTTGGTCAGTCTTCTCTACACTAAGGGCTTCCCAGAAGATATGCATTGCCTTTTGTATCATCAAGCATTTATCAAAGAATCATAGAGTTGTAAGAGGCCATACAGGCCATCTAGTCCAACCCCCTGCTTAATGCTGGATCAGCCTAAAGCATTTATGATTTAGAATGAGCAAGGGATTCATTTAAAAACAGCCAACATGGTGTAGTGGTTAGATTGTTGGACCAGGATCTGGGAAATGCAGGTTCAAGTCCCCATTCTGCCATGGATACTCACTGGGTGACCTTGGGTCAATCTGTTTCATCCTAACCTAACTCATAGGGTTGTTGTTGTGTGGATAAAATGGAGGCTAGGAAAACAATGTTATAGGTTGCTTTGGGTCTCCATGGAGAGAAAAGTGGGGTATAAATCCCTAAATAAATAAAATGTCTTTAATGGTACAGATTTAAATGTTTAGAGATTCTTGAGTGTAAAGATATTTCACTGGTGATCAAGATCAAGATTATCCATGCCATGGTATTCACCATTACTATGTATAGGTGTGAAAATTGAACAGTGCAGAAAGACGACAGGAAGAAAGTTGATTCATTTGAAATGTGGTGTTGGAGGAGAGTTTTACAGATTCTGAGGCCCACCAAAAAGACAAATAAATGGGTTCTAGATTACATCAAGCCTGAATTCTTCCTAGAAAATAAAATGACTGAACTAAGGCTATTGTATTTTGGCCCATTATGAGAAGACAAGAGTCAATGGAAAAGATAATAATGGTAGGCAAAGTTGAAGGTAGTAAAAATAGAGGAAAACCCAACATGAGATGGTTTGACTAAATCAAGGAAGCCACAGCCCTCACTTTGCAAGACCTGAGCAAGGGTGATAATGTTACATTTTGGAAGTAATTAATTCATAGGTTCGACATAAGTCAGAAGCGACTTGATGGCACTTAACACACACACACACACACACAAAATGATGGGGTTATTTAAAAATGATCCTATCCACCGTGAGCTTTGAAAGCCAGGACAAGCACACATCAATGAAAGAAAGAAAAATAAACAATCCCCCTTATTTTTGCTTCCTCTTCTTCTCTTTGCAAACAAGGCAATGAATTTCTGCTCAGGGAAGGAGCAGTGATGAATGAGTTCTATAGAGAATGCAAAGACCAATGAGGTAGCCAGCTGACAACAAGACCTTAATCATACTTGAATCCCACCTGAAAAATCACTTGAGCTAAGCCCAGAATGACCCCTTGCTTTCTGGCGGTGCAGGTCCCTAATTCTTTTCTAACTCTTGGCTCTGCCATGCAGTCAAATAAACAAACAGGCTATTTCAACTCATCAGCCTCTTAATAGAGGGATAACTTAAAGATGTGTTGCCTGTCAGACAGCAGCATTAAGATTTCATCGAAGCGCTGATGAGAGAGGATTTAATTAACTCACTATACCTGTCTTCCCTTGTGCAGACAAATGGAACAATGCTTTTAAAGAAGAATAATTAATGTGACATCTAGGAACATCGCAATGGAAGAAATTACACCATTCAGAGAAGCTTGTTGCTAGGTGTACAGTCAGAGGAGGCAAAGAGGAAACCGAACGGCTCCCGCAATGGAGTGGGTGGTGGGTGGGAAACAGAGTGCCAGAGTGGCGGAGCTTGAAAACTGTGGCAAAACATCTCAAAATAGGAAATCTTTGGCTTTGAAGTAATGCTTAGGAACCTCTTTCATTTTGTTTTTCCGGCTAATAAGCACAGAAAGATAGGGATGGTTTCACATTCTTATTCCCGCTCTTTCATGAAAATCCCCATTTCAATTTTTATCACAGTTTTATCCCACCCAAGGAGGTCAGTGTAGCTTAGATGGTTCTCCCCTTCTCCATGTTATTCTCACAACTCTGTGAGGTAGGTTAGGTTGAGAGAGGAGGAGGAGGAGGAGGAGAGTTGGTTTTTATATGCCAACTTTCTCTACCACTTAAGGGAGACTCAAACCAGCTTATAATTGCCTTACTTTCCTCTCCCCACAACAAACACCCTGTGAGGTAGGTGAGACTGAGAGAGCTGTGACTAGCCCAAGGTCACCTAGATGGCTTCATGTGTAGGACTGGGGAAACAAATCCAGTTCACCAGATTAGTCTCTGCCGTTCATGCAGAGAGGAGTGGGGAATCAAACCCAGTTCTCCAGATCAGAGTCCACTGCTCCAAACCACCGCTCTTAACTACTACACCACGCTTAGACAAGTCCAAGGTCACCCAAGAGATCTTCAAGGAAGAGTGGGGATTTGAATCTTGCCTTGTTGGTTCTAGCTCGACACTTTCAGCTCTTTGTCACGCCTCCTTCTCCCTTGTGTGAACCAAACCTGTCATGTCTTATTTCCATGCCGTTTTCTGTGTCATTGCACCTAATTTCACTGGGGGGAACGTATGCATATTTCATCGTAATTTGTGTATCAGCATTCTATAATATATGTATAAATGAGGTGCATTGTTTGCATCAGTACCATGAAAATTGCATATAAAATCCATCCATATTCATATAGATATGATATACAAACAGATCTACAAAACCAGTAGTAAAAAACAAAACAAAAAACCCTGAAAAAATATAAACAAAACAGTGAAAATTCACTCAGCTCTTGGATTTTCCAGGGAGGCTTTGCTTTGTTCTGGGCAAGTTACTGACCTTTTGCAGTAAATAGACTGAAGTTTACTCAGTTTCTTTCCATGACAGTTTTTTTATCTTTATCATCTCTTTTAGTCGCTGAGTAAGTGGAAATATGCATATGTGAAAGTTAATTAATGCAAATATGCAGTGACTTTTTTAAAACCTTTGGCAGATGTGCATTCATGAATGACCAAAACTTTGAGTGAAATCCTCAGAACGCTTTCCTGGGAACAAACCCTACTGAATAAACAGCCATAGGATTCTGCGTAGACCTGTTTAAGATGGCTCTTAGTGTGTGTGATTTACACCATGGATTTTTCACAGATTCTGGCACAAATAACTGCATCGGGGTGTAAATTGCCTGAATGCACATGCAGTGTAATTTGTCAAAATTTGGCAATGAGATCTGATATTTCCCTTAGAGTCAGGCAGATATATCAAAAGAAAAGGTATGTAGGTTCAAAACAACATGGTCCATTCCAAGGATGATTCCTCCTCTTGACCTCCCACAGAAGAAGAAGAGTTGATTTTTATGCCCCTCTTTTCTCTACCTTTAAGGAGTCTCAAAGCAGCTTACAATTGCCTCCCCCCCACACACACACACACAATGGGCACCTTGTGAGGTAGGTGGGACTGAGAGAGTTCCGAGAGAATTGTGACTAGCCCAAGGTCAGCAGGTTACTTGTGGAGGAGTGGGGAAACAAACCCGGTTCTCCAGATTAGAGTCTGCCGCTCTTAACCACTACACCACTCTGGCTCCTTAGACCATCTTCAGGGGGACTAGGTGTGAGCAAAGCCACTCAAAGCCTTAAGTTTACTGAACTATTTTATTTTAAGCTTTGTGGAGACCTGGGACACACATTAAAGCAAGGCTTGTATATGCCCTGGGGGTAAGGCTGCAAACTTCCATGGAGGTCCTGGAGTTCTCCCAGCATTGCAGCTGATTGCCAGATCCGTTCCCCTGGAGGAAATGGCTGCCTCAGACAGCAGACTCTATGGTACATTATAGAGTCCAGGAGAAACAAGTCCTAGAAAGACATCACATTCCTGCTTCTCTCCCTCCCCTGGCACTACTGCCAAATTTCCAGGAATTTCCCAAGCTGGAGTTGGCAGGGTAGATACCATCCTACCACTTCACTTTTGGCCTTCCTCCAACTTCAGTGACTCTTCCATAAGAAGATTAACCACTTAAGTTGGAGGAAGGCACCTTAGGTTAGACTAGAGGAAGGCTACATGGAAGAGGGTTGGATCCACCCCAGTGACTCTGGGTAAAAGACAGAAAACTATTATTCGAGCAACCCATGCTCAGATAGCCCATTGCTTGCTGTTAGGAGGCCCATGTCCCTTCCATACATAACTTTCCCTGCTGATTCCTGTAAAAGGTCAGCAGAAGTTGCACCAGGAGCCATTTCCATTACACCCCAGTCAGCCACACTCTTCTCAGCATTTCCATTTGCGAGTTATAGATTTCCCATATTTTCCAATTATGCTCTTTTTCAGCCAGGTTAAAAAGGAAGCGGCGGTAGCAAAGGGGGTTAACGAAGTGGTCCCGGCGTAACGCTTGATTAGATCAATCCGGCACTGGGCTCAGTACTGCGCAGGGCAGAGGACCGCCATCGTGCCAGAGGAATGGCTGCCTCGGAGGTCTCCGGAGGTTTTGATAACAAGTCAGAATTCATGTCAGCTGTCAAAGGCCTGGGAAGGAAAGTTATTGCAAGTGCCATGCTGAAATGTGGGCAAAGATGAAAAATTAGGGACAGTAAGAAAGGGTGAAAAATAGTCTCATTTTCTTTTCTGGAGTAGATTTTCATAGCCAACAGGCTGCACATTCAAAGTTTGATCCCTTCATTGTAGAATAGGTACCTTTCCATTAAAGCATATCACATATACCTGTGCGTGGAAGCACACATATGTTCACACATGAGCGATTCTCACATTTGTCCAAAAAGATGGAGACATGACGAACAAATCCCCGCACTGCTCAAATGATATTTAGGTCACTAAGTACAAGGTGACTTGACCTGGATGGCCCAAGCTAGCCTGATCTCATCAGATCTTGGAAGGTCAGCAGGGTCAGCCCTGGTTTATACTTGGATGGGAGACTACCAAGGAAGTCCAGAGTTGCTAAGCTGAGGCAGGCAATAGCAAACCACCTGTTTGTCACTTGACTTGAAAATTTTATGGGATTGCCGTAAGTCAGCTGCGAATTGATAGCACTTTCCACCACAACAAATGCAAGGGTTGTCTATGAAAAAGAAGAAGAGTTGGTTTTGATATGCCGACTTTCCTTACCTTTTTAAGGAGAATCAAACCGGCTTACAAGCTCCTTCCCTTCCTCTCCCCACAACTGACACCTTGTGAGGTAGTTGAGGGTTAGACAGTTTGAAGTGAACTGTGACTAGCCCACAGTCACCCATATGGCTTCATGCGGAGAAGTGGGGAAACCAAACCAGTTCACCAGATTAGAATCCACCACTCATGTGGAGGAGCGGGGAATCAAAACTGGTTCTCCAGATTAGAATCCACCGCTCTTAACCACTACACCACACTTCCCCTTGCCCTCCCCAAGAGTTCTACACGGGCTGATTATGTTCCGGCATGTACATCTTCTCGCAATGACACTTGGGAAACTGTAGCACTGGCAGGGGCAGGCAGCATCCTGTTCCTTATGCAACCATTCAGTCTTCCCTTTTCCTCCCATATCTGTCATGTCAGAACTTGCTGACCCCTGATTGGCTGCAGGAATGTGAGTGCCTTTTTGTTCCAGGGGGAAACTTTTTCCCATCACTTTTCCGCTCAGACTTCGATGCATTTGCTTTAGTAAAGGTCACATTAACAAGAGGCATGCCCTGCCCTTGGGGCACACATGACTTCCCTGGTCTTCCATGAGGATGATGGAACTGCAGACAGAGCTGGAGCAGCATTCAGTAAATTACAGAGCTGTTTTAAAAGAGCCCCTCCAGTCAATTTCAACCATCAGGAAGGAAGGATAGCTTCTCTTTGAGAAGTTCTGAGCACGTGCCAGAAGTGGCTACCAGCCTTGCGTTCCTGTTCTGATGAATGCTGCCCTTGCAGGTGCAAAAATCAGACATCATCTCCAAATACTTCTTCAACTGAATAAAATTGTCACGATAAGAGAGCCCAGAATTGTAATAAATGCCATTATTATGAGCAGAAATGTCACATTATGAGTCCATCATTTGCAAACTTAATCAGCATGCCTCAAGTTGAGTGGTAGGCTGACTGGATGACCTTGGTGTGGAAAGACCATAATGAGAGTGAAGAGGTATAAAAAAAAATAATCAGGAACCAAAGACGGCAGAGACTGGAAATGGAGTAGGTCAGTTAAAGGTGATATAAAACATGGGCGTTCATATGAAAATAAGGATAGTAAAGGGAAAGCAATAAAATGTTCATGTTAGTACAGAGTAACAAGATCCATATCATAGTTTGTTTGTGATGATTGAGGTTTCCTCAATTGGCAGAGCTGGTGAGATGGTATGGAATGTTCAGCAACATTCCAACTAATGAGATAAGCTGCTGGATTGATTTTGCAGACCAAATCAATTTTTTTCTTTGTTATGTTTTTGTGAAGTAAGGAAAGTGTAACTGAGATTAAAACTTTATACAACCTGTTCTATTTTTGTTTTGTTTTTGCCACATCTCCAAGGAAGTCCTCTATCAACTCAAGGAAATTAAGGCTTATAGATCACAAATTTCAATACAATTTATTGGGTAGGGTGTTTTGAGAATTACCAGACAAAGATTTGTGCTCCAAACTGTTTTCCTTTACGTTGAAACTCACGCTGGAGGATTTACAGTGTGTGTTTTGACGGCAGAACTGGGTCACCACTTCTCAATTTTCTGTCAAACAAGGCCAGAGTTGCATACAATTTCCTTAAGAGCAGCTTTCCTAATGACCCCTTGCTAATCCAATATCCTGCAATTAGCAGCCATCCTGCCAAGTATTTGGTGAAGAAAGCACCCAGGTATAAATCTGTGGTTCAGTCTATATCAATACCTCCATGTCTGTCTGTCTAATTGCTATTGACTGTAGAAAGCACTTTTTGATTGAGGCACGAAGCAAAGTGATATTGATCACAGTAAATGAACTTTTCTATAAACCCTGAGTCAATTGGGCAGAAAAGGAAATGTGCTGGAATTGTCACCTTTGATACTGAAGTACATAAGAACATAAGAAAGGCCCTGCCGGATCAGACCAAGGCCCATCAAGTCCAGCAGCCAAACCAGGTGCCTTTAGGAAGCCACAAACAAGATGACTGCAGCAGCACCATCCTGCCTGTGTTCCACTGCACCCAAACTAATAGGCATGCTCCTCTGATACTAGAGAGAATAGGTATGCAGCATGACTAGTTTCCATTCTAACTAATAGCCATGAATACCCCTCTCCTCCATGAATATCTCCTCCATGAATATGTCCACTCCCCTCTTAAAGCCCTCCAAGCTGGCAGCCATCACCACATCAGGGAGTTCCACAATTTAACTATGCATTGTGTGAAAAAATACTTCCTTTTATCTGTTTTGAATCTCTCACCCTCCAACTTTAGCAAAAAGTAAAATCTCAGTAAGGTGTCCTTTGGCTTTCCTGACTTGAGGACAGAAGGGTGGAGTGAAATAAATATATGCTCATCCTAGATCTTCTCAAAATCCTCCACTCCATTCCGGACTAACATAACAAAAATTAAGTTTGGTCTTCTTGTTTAGTCAGAAGCAAACAGAAAGATATTAGAACAAAAACAGATCTAACCTTTAATCCCTCAGGTAAGAAGCTTTTGCCACATAATTCTTTTCTCCCCTTATTTTAGATGAACAACATATTTCATTTCTAGAAAATAACACTGGCAGAACAAAGAAATCCACATCAATACTCATTTAGCGTGTACATTCTTCAGGGCTCCAAACAATGTTCCATTCTGTTTGTGATCAGAAATCAAAAAGGGTTTGGGGACTTGTAGTAGTTCAGTTGGGGGGGGGGAATGAGAAGGGTGCTATTCTGGTTCTCAAACTGCCTTTACTGAACCAGAAGAAATGGACAGATGCCCCAAGCTTCATTTCTCCACACTGTGTTGCCAACCTCCAAGTAGTAGCTGGAGATCTTATTACAACTAATCTCCAGCTGATAGAGATCAGTTCGCCTGGAGAAAATGGCCACTTTGGCAATTGGACTCTATGGCATTGAAGTCCCTCCCCTCCCCAAACCCTGCCTTCCTCAGGCTCCACCCCAAAAATCTTCAGGTATTTCCCAACCCGGAGCTGGCAACCCTAACACTAAGGTCTTCTACAAAATATAGGTTTCTTCCCTTGAAAAAAATATAACCAAACCAATCCCATTAGGCCATACGTTTCTATCTGGAATATAATCACTTTCTTTATGCCTCCAGGGTATTGCTTATGGAAGACAGTGTTTGGCGGTGGCGGGAGCTCAGTGAGGATGTGATGTCATAGAGCCCACCTGCCATAGCTGCCATTTCCTGTAGAAGAATTTATCTCTCTAGTCTGGGGATCCATTGTAATTGTGGAAGAACTCCAGGTTAGTTACCCTAGTGTTTAATCTTTTCCCATCCCTGTTCTTCTAGAATTCCCCCAGTGAGAAGCTCTTAGGTCCTATAGAAAATAATAAGATAGATTTTTTTAAAAAAAAAATCTCTGGTCCAAATTCAGGTACATTGCAGTTGCTTTTTAATCTTGAAAAGTATCTTGGCAGTTCTTACTAAGCCTGGCCTGAATGGGCCCCAGGCTAGCCTGATCTCATCAGATCCCACAAGCTTAACAGAGTCCAACCTGTCTAGTACTTGGAAGAGAGAATACCAAAGAAGTCCAGGATTGCTAAGCAGAGGCAGGCAATGGCAAACCACCACTGAACATCTATTGTCTTCAAAACCCTACAGGGTCACCATAAGTCGGTTGCAACTTGATGGCACTTTCCCCTCCCCTAGTTCTTACAAACTTTCTCTTAACAATACTTAACAATATTTTAAAGTATCCTGCTGGGAGAGGGGGTCCCTTTTTAGTTGGCCACAAGATTTTTCACTGATTCACCAACAGTGTGATCCTAAGCAGTACTGCTGCCATCTCAGCCCATTAACTTTCATTGACTCAGAAGGGCACAACTGTGCTTAGGATTGCACTGCAAACCAGCTAATGAGACATTGCAGCCCGAATACACTGATTGATGTAAAAAAGGGTTCCACAATTGCCTGATTTTCTCTAGGCCTGTTTGATTGGTTTACTTCTTTTTCTCTTTTATACTTTATTCAGATTCTTTTCAAGACATTTCTAACTTTTTACCCTCCTACTCTTTCTTCTTGAGCTGTCTTCCTAGTCTCTTTAATGGCACTTTCAAACAGCATCTGTGCTTTTTCTTATCTTTTGTTAAAGGTAATGCTTTCCACAATATTTTTATGAGCTATGGGGGTTTTTTTAAAAAAAGATTTGGCCAGCTTTTAAAAATCCTTTTATTGGAATGCTATTTTTATTTAACTGTTTTCGTTCTCATGTATAAGCCAAACTCCCTGTGACAACTTTATTACAGTAATTTCTCCTGTTGTATTAATTCACTTGACTTTATTTCATTACAATAAGATTGTACTTTTGCATTCATTCTCCTTTTCCTAGCCCCCATAATGCATACAGGATACCATCGGCTATTTCCCATTTGGCAGGGATACCCTCTTTTCTGGTTATGCTCTTTGGTATATCACTGGCCTATTTTTGCCCTTGAAAATGTTGTTACTATTTTCCAGGGATCATCTTCCTCCTTAGAAGATAAAACTCTGAAAGGGGATGCATACATCTTGTCTACAGCTCACATGCATGTAACAGAACGCACATGAACACTAATGCTCTAAGCAGTGAAAAGGCTGTCATGTCCCTAGGATTTCCAGGCTGTGTCTGGCAATTGGAGGAGGGTTGGGGGCAGTTACATGGTGTGGGCCAGTGACATGAGTGTGATGATGTCACGTCTTGGGGAAACCATGGAGTTTCTGGCAGTTCCTAGAGCTACTGCCATTGCATCCACACACAATGCACCATCATTCCAAGGGTGCGTTCAGTTTACATATTGGTCTGAAAAATGATGATGTCTAGAAATACAAATCAGATGGTCTGCAGAAGTCCAGGAAGAGTGTCTGTCATATATGGATCAATTAGAATTCAGATGAGTCTATCTCTAAAGATGTAGTCCTACGACACTTGCTCAGGAGCATGCTTTAATGAGCACAGTAGGACTTACTTCAAAATGCGCATGTAGAGCATGGGGCTGAATATAAGAAAACTCAGCATTCTCTTCCATCCAGGGAAAAAAAAAACACCTTGGATGTCATCTTTAAAACGTGACACTTAAAAATCACGCCTCACAAGTTTGGGCTGTCAGCTTTTTTGACAGCTACTGAAAGCAAAAAAGATGTGCAAGTGCAGAGCAACTGAGAAGAGTCTCGGGCAGCATTGCTCATGTCCTGATAAATGAAGCTGGGGGGGGGGGTTAACCCCCTTGACAAAATTAGGAGAACAAGGCCTGCCCTAGGGAACATGAGCCAATCGATTGACAAGGGCTCCTTGTACGCATGGTTTATTCACGTGCCACTGACTCTTCCCCCACGAACTTATCAGAGCATCTCTACAAAAATGTGGGCTTGAAATATCATATGTGCCATGATGAGGATGGGGTTTTTGCATACCAAGGGCCAATTCCCAAAATCAGATTGGTATGCTGAGTATACTAGCCCTGAATTTTGCACTTGGAGAAATTATTCACTATGTCCACAGCTCATCCTATCTCCTTCTGCAAAGCTGACTTGAAGTGGTATTTAGCATTCGAGATATAGCTATAACAATAACATCCCCCATGTGCCAAACCTTGCACTCATCCACTAAATCCACATCCTCATGTTAATGTGATTATATGGATTAATAGAATCATAGAACCATAGAACTGGAAGGCCATCTAGTCCAACCCCCTACTTAATGCAGAATCAGCCTAGATCATCCCTGACAAGTGTTTGTCCAGACTCTGCTTAAAGAATTCACACTAATTCCATTTCCCACACCAGATTCATAGGTCTTTTATATGTGGCTGTTTCATTCACCGCCACACCTCCAACAACTTTAGGTCTTTGTTTGGATTATGCATGCCGTTTATGACTGTCCGAGGTCTCCTTGCTCTCCCCCTGCATTTCCCCGCATTTTCAAATTTGAGATAAAACAGGTCCCTCAAAACGTGGGCAAAATGCGGGGAAATGCATGGGGAGAGCGAGGTGACCTCTGACGGTCAGAAATGGCATGCATAATCCAAGCAAAGACCTAAAGTCATCAGAAGGGTGACGGCGGGTCAAACAGCTATGCATAAAAGACCATAACATCCTAGTATCACTAGGGTTGCCCGGTCTGTCTTTGCCACCGGCGGGAGGTATTTGGGGCGGAGCCTGAGGAGGGCAGGGTTTGGGGAGGGGAGGGACTTCAATGCCATAGAGTCCAATTGCCAAAACGACCATTTTCCCCAGTTGAACTGATCTCTATCAGCTGGAGATCAGTTGGAATAGCTGGAGAATAGGTTGGCAACCCTAAGTATCACTCAGTTAACTAGGGATGTTTTGGGAATGCAATCATATCCACAGATGACAATGACAGTGCTGGGATGTAAATTCTGGATGCTGTGGCACACTATGCATATACCGGTAGCAGGACACATCCAGAAAGTGCGTCATAGCTCACAATACTAGAGCATGCTTTTTTATGCAAAACATCCCTGTTCCTATAAACTAAACAGAGCCGGATTTACGTATAAGCTAAACAAGCTATAGCTTAGGGCCCCACTCTCTTGCCCCCCCCAATTTTTTAAAAGGAAATAATAATTATTTCACTATTAATATACTTCTTAATTGTATTTCAGTTCAACAATTACTTTGATAAAATACATATTTTGTTATGTGCAAATGGCTTTAGATACCTATTAGGTCCATACATTACCATATAGCATATATTCAACACAAAAAACATCGACAATTTGTTGTTGACAAAGGACAGCTGGACATATAAAGGGCCCCATTACCTTCAATAGCTTAGGGCCTCATCAAACCTAAATCCGGCCCTGAAACTAAACCTAGTTAAACGTTTGGGTAGCAGATAATGAGAAAGTGTCTGCCAGAGACCTTGGAGAGCTGCTTCCAGTTATTGTATGCAATAGTGTCGTGATGCTTGAACACCTACTGGTTTACTTTGGTTCCTGTTTGCCAGCTGTGAGCAGAAGTGTGATTTTTTTTCAGTGATAGGTCTGACAGTGCGTTGATCTGCTTGTGTAGGTCCAGCAAGTTGTTTCATTGTATTCCTTACTAACCATGCAGTACAGAAGCACTATTGGCTTTTTGCGCATGCACATTCTCACACAGTCCGATAGAGTTCTACCACCCCCGATCCTTGCTGTGTAAGTTACTGCTCTGCTCGGCAGGCAGTGGTTTAAATAAATGTTAGATCACTCACAAATCGCAGCCATCAATAAGTGCTGTATTTCAATAAAATCCTGCCCTTCAGTGTTCATCTGAGTAGTCCTTAGTGATGCTAATGGCCACCAATCAGTTGAAGAAGAAGAGTTGGTTTTTATATGCCGACTTTCTCTACCACTTAAGGGAGACTCAAACCAGCTTACAATCACCTTCCCCTCCCCACAACAGACATCCTGTGAGGTGGCTGGGGCTGAGAGAGTGTGACTAGCCCAAGGTCACCCAGCTGGCTTCATGTGTAGGAGTGGGGAAACAAACCCAGTTCACCAGATTAGCCTCCGCTGTTCATGTGGAGGAGTGGGGAATCAAACCCGGTTCTCCAGATCAGAATCCACCACTCCAAACCACCGCTCTTAACCACTACACCAGGCTACCTCAGGAGTGAGTCAGGAGTGTCTCTTTGCACATTCATAGTTTTGGGGAAACCTGATGCACCTGCTTCAGCAAGCTTCATGGCTGCTCAGCACAAACCAAAAGGCACTTGGGAACAGGGGTCCAGGGTCTCCATAAGTATATTGGAGTCACCTGATGGGGGAGTTGCATGGCAGCTTCTGAAAAGGCGGGGAGCCTGAGCACTGGTAATTTGCAATCCCAGTAGCAGTATGCCTAGAGATTCACCGCTAACCCTCTTGGTCAGTCTCTCATGTTTACATTGAGTTATGGCTGCCATCAAAGGCTGTCATGACTAGCAGTTTCTGGGACTCACAGTATTAAGAGGCCCACTAAATAACAGCTAACGCTGCCATCTTTAGGCTGATCCTGCATTGAGCAAGGGATTGGACCAGATGGCCTGTATGGCCCATTCCAACTTTATGATTCTGTTATTCATCTTGGCTCTTTCTTGGCACTGGTTCCAGCTACATGTGAGTTACTGCACACTGTCTCCAGCATATCCAAGTGTTGGACCAACTGAGGGTGAGCCTATGCCCCTTTGTACCATCAGATGGTACTCTGAGACAATTTCTCAGGTCACCTGTTCCGTTCCTTTCTATCCTGCATGCCCTGTGTCTCTATTTCCTCCCAGCCCCTCACCCAAATTAAAAAACCCTCCTCTCTCTACTCTAAAGTTAGAACCATCCTTGCATTCAGTAATGTGCTTTCCTGCCAGGAGCTCTTTGGAGGATTTTGTTAATGGAAACATCAATAGTTTTGTGTGCTCTCTATGGACTCATTCACTGTGTTTACAAATTGCTATCAAATGTTGGTATCTTGTCTGTAATGCATGCCTTGACATTTCATTATGATTCCATAAATCATTTTTTTTTCCTGAGGAAAAGAAGTATGACTGGATTTTTTAAATACATCAGCACTCAGTACGGCCAAGCACTTGTCAAAAGATCTTGGACCTGTGCAATATCCAAATTGAGATGCCATGGAGAAGAGAAAAACCTGCTACAACTCTCTGTAGAAACTCAGCCAGTCCCTTGAAAGCAGAACATCTCAGTTGGGTTGCATTGCTGGACATCTTCCCATTATGAAACGGGAGCCCGCCAATCCTTGTTCTCCAGTTTTGTCTGTATTTATCAGGATTACAGACAGTAAAGAATCCACACTCCAAGGCATAATTATACTTGGGAAATCAAACATTATATAGAACAGTTTGATGGTTGTTTCTTTTGTCCTCATTGAACTATCATTAGTGGACGTGAGAGTAAAACTTGTAAATAACTGGAGTAATTTATCATTGTTATGAAAAAAATCAACTCTTGAACCAAGGCCTTTTCTGAATGGAAGTGTCAATATCAAAATTTGTGCAAAAAAAAATGTAAATGAAAAGTGGTAAGGCAGTGAGAATGTTATGGGCAATAGCAATCATAACAACAAAAATACCTCCCTGACACTGAGTCCATTATAAATGGTGGGAAAGCAAATAGGAAGCTTTTCCGCTTCCCAAATAGTCAACACTTTTGAAACGTGACTGAATTAGGGCCATTTCAGATTTGACAACTTCCTCGTTTGCAAATATATATCACCTGCACTTTGCTCTTCTGATCTTTCATCCACAGAGCTTAATGTGACTTGATGGCTTTCATTAATTAATCTTTGCACCTACTCCTGGGAATCATGGGACTTTTATTACACAGGAAGCTTAAGTGCTTTCTGCAAAGTCACACAAAGGTAGTCTGGAGCTAAATGGAGGGAACACCATTTTCTGCTGAGGCCAATGAAATAGTAAATTAGGCTCTAGGCACAGCACACACGTAGCATCAAAAACACAACCCACTGAAATGTAGGTTGTCTCCACATAAAGATACTTCATTCAGCAGGTTTTTCATTTTTTTATTCTTCTGAAAATTCATCTGTACTTCATAGTACAGATAGGATATTTTGGAGGACTTTCATTCATAGGGTCGCCGTGAAGCGACTTGACGGCACTTAACACACACGCACACTTCATCCCACTGGTTCTTGATTCTGGTTTAACGAAACAACCAGGGAAGAGAAACAGTAAGAATTTACTGGAGGTAAGCCGAGTGAAACCAAAAGTCTTCACCCGCTGGCATAAGATGATGTCAGGGGGAGACAGATGACTCTCCTCGGGGAGGTGTTCCAAAGTTCCAGCACCATGACCAAGAAGGCCCTTTCTGAGGTTGCCACCTGTCTAGCCTCGGGGGGGGGGGGAGGGTACCCGAAGCAGAGCCTCTGAAGATGACCAGAGTGGTCTTTATGTATGCTGGTCCTAAACCATACAGGGGTTTAAAAGTCAATACCAGCACCTTGAGTTGGGCCCATAAGCAAATTGGGAGCCAGTGTAGAAAGAACAAGAGTGGAGTGAAATGGTCCCTATGGCCCCCTGCAATCAGCACTCTGGCCATAGCACTCTGTACCAACTGCAGCTTACATGTTGATCTTGGAATGGTGGTGTGTTGCTAGGGTTGCCAACCTCCAGGTACTAGCTGGTAGGGCTGTCAATTCGGTTCGGCCCGAACTGAAAATCAGCCGAATTTCCCTTGATTCGGCGGTTTTTAGTTCGGACGGATCCGAACTCAAAACTGGCGGGCAACCGGGGGGGCCGAATTCAGCGAGTTCGGGAGTTCGGCGAATAAATTCGGCCAATTCGGCCGTCAGTAAGCAGCATAACCGTCAGTAAGCAGCATTCTCCTCCCCCGGCCAATCGGTGGCCAAGCTGGGTCTTCTTCTGGCCAATCAGTCAGGATTGAGTGCTGGAGGAATCAGCTGATGTGCGGCCGGCCGGGGAAAGAGAGAGAGAGAGGGAAATCCTCATGTGTGTGTGAGGGGGTGCTTGTGCACATTCGCTCCTTTCCGTGGCTGCAGGGGGCGCATTTTTTGGGGTACCGACCCCAAACTTTCAGGGGATATTCAGACAGGTTTTTTTAAGAGACCACCCAAGTTTTGTAAACATTGGGTCAGGGGGTCCCGAGATATGGGCTCCCCCCCTTTTTTCTTTCCATGGCTGCAGAGGGCGCATTTTTGGGTGTGCCGACCCCAAACTTTCAGCGGAGCATCAGACTAGGCTTCTTAAGATACCCCCCAAGTTTTGTAAACATTGGGTCAGGGCCCCCCGAGATATGGGCTCCACCCCTTTTTCCTCTCCCCCCTTTTCCATTTTCGTGGCTGCAGGGGGCGCTTTTTTGGGGGTTCAGCCCCCAAACTTTTGTCATAGCTTCAGAGAATCCCTCTTAAGAGACCACCCAAGTTTTGTAAAGATGGGTTCAGTGGGGGCTGAAATATTGGCTCCCCCCCTTTTCTCTTTCCATGGCTGCAGGGGGCGCATTTTTGGGTGTGCCGATCCCAGACTTTCGGCGGAGCTTCAGTCAAGGCTTTTTAAGAGACCACCCAAGTTTTGTAAACATTGGGTCAGGGCCCCCCGAGATATGGGCTTTCCCCTTTCCCCTATTGGGATGAATGGATCACCCTCGAGAGATGCATACATATGGATCTTATATTGGATACAAATGGAATCATATTGGATTACCCAGCCTCCCAGCCCCTCCTGCTGGAACAGAAGACAGCCACAGTAAGACCCCTTTGCGGGCTTTAATCTATATTTTTTCTTTTCTGTGTGTGTGTGTGGGGGAAAGCAGAGTCTGTGTGTGTGTGTGGGGAGGGAGCAGTTTCTGTGGGTGGGTGGGGGAAGCCAAAGGGGGCTTTTGCCGGTTCTGCCTGGGGTGTGTGTTCCCCCTCCAGTCTCTCTCTCCCTGGTTTGAGGGGGGGCTTCATTTTTATTCTTCAGGTTTTTCCTCATTCATAAGATCAGTTAGGTTATTGATGCTTGCTCAAAACTGGTTTTCAAATGGTGACTTAAAGAATGCATCTGCCTGGTCCCAAGTCCAATGCAAAAGGAGACATTCCACCCCCTCCTACTCATTATGCATAGCTAGCTGCCTCTGTCCCTTTCCATGGTATGCAAACTCCCAGGTGTCAGGTGTTGCTATGCACTGTTGCAAAGGTTTTGCATTGCGTGCTTGTGTTGCTTTGCAGTTGTATTGTTTTGCAAAATTCTTCACACCTGCCCCGCCCTTTGCATATTTGCAAAGGGGTTGCTCTGCAGTTGTGTTGCTTTGCAAAGTTCTTAGCACCTGCCCCGCCCTTGCTCTCATCAGCTGTTTGTCGGCCGGGAGCTTTGTGCGTGGGCGGCAAGCTCTGCGGAGAGATCCACATTAAGGGTGGGGGGGACCCCTTTCAGGGCCCATATCTCAGCCCCCCCTGACCCAATCTTTACAAAACTTGGGGAGTCTTTCAATATACGTACTTTGAAGCTCTGCTGAAAGTTTGGGACCTCTAAGCCCAAAAATGCCCCCCCAGAGCCGCGGAAAGGCGCGGTTGTGTTTTTAATGGCTTTATTCGGCCGAATTTTTTTCCCGAACTTTGAATTCCCGCCGAATTGAACGGATCCGAAGTGGGGGAGTTCGGACTTCGGCACGTACCGAACCCACAAGGGCCAAATTCGGCCGAATCCGAACTGTACCGAATTTTTTTTTTTTTGACAGCCCTACTAGCTGGAGATCTCCTGCTATTACAACTGATTTACAACCTATAGAGATCAGTTCACCTGGAGAAAATGGCCACTTTGGCAATTGGACTCTATGGCATTGAAGTCCCTCCCCTCCCCAAACCCTGCCCTCCTCAGGCTCTGCCCCAAAAACCTCCCACTGGTGGTGAAGAGGGACCTGGCAACCCTAAGTGTTGGCCAAACTCTGGCAAGCCCAGTGGAGCAGTCTCTTAGGAACAATGTGGGGAGTGTGTTTAATAATAGGCACTGTTCAGAATGAAATTAACAAACCCAGGTTTAACCCATACATTTTGCCTGGTGGTTTTCATTCCAAGGGATGGGTGCAATTAAAAATACAAATTAAATCAGTAAGCCAATAGAACGTTTCAGCGTATACACCAAGACTAGGGAATACAGCCCTCCAAAATTCTTGGAGAAATTTGAATGAGGACATATTTGGAAACATCCCTTACTTTGACTGGATTTATATTTCCAGCAGATGTAGAAAAGCGTTAAAACCATCTTTAAAATGTGTATTGAAAGGTCAACATTTTTGCACATCAAGAAATGCCGCTCCCACCATTTTCTAGTCTGGGAAAGGTTATGCCCCCAAGAAGACAGCTAGAATTGCTTATTTCTTTATAGCAAAATATCATGATCAGAGATGGGAAATGCACCTATTTAAGATCACATCTGTTCATAGGAACAGGAGAATGTGCACCCACCAGATCACTCAAAAGAAAAGGCCACATTTCTGCCATCTAACATCCGAATGAAAAATTGCAGTTAATGCCACATTTCCAAATTTATACTTTTCAAATGCACTCATAACAAAAACTCACCTTGTCAAGAGACTAGGCCATCCTGATTAAATGCTATAGACTGTCATGACCTCATCCTTTTCTTTACAACCAGGCAGGTAAGGATCCTGAGGATAATCAAACAGTCACTGGTAGATCAGATGTATACCAATGTGCAGCTTTCTTATTAAATGAAGATACTTTCCAACCCAGTTTATCCCATTTTATACTATAAGTATTTTTTTTAAGAGTATGTTCTTAGAATTTATAAAGTTTTGCCATTTGGTAAGAACTATTAGCTGGAGGCCAACAAAGATACTGTTAAATAAGAGTAGTTTATTAAGGTGAGAAACATAGGCCAGCCATCTCCAGTTAAATGATCTAGCAGTAGGTGATGCGAAAGACCTCTGCTTGAGACCCTGGAGAGCTGCTGCCAGTATGGGTAGACAGGACTAACTTTGATGGACCAATCAGTATACAGTAGCTTCATGTATTCAGACTTCAGCACTCATTTGATAACCTCATTTGATGCACACCTCATTAAATATACTTTTGAAGGTTTCCTCATATACCAGGATACTTACCTTTAGAAGCCACTCAATTTACTCAGTCATGAAAGGGGATAATAACAACAGCGAATAAACTCTATCACACTACACTATTTACACCTAATTCCAAAATCTGTCCTTCACATTCAGTCAAAATGTTTATACATGACATTGGTCAATCAAAGCAGATACAAAAGACTTAATTATTTTGAGTACAGGAAGCTCATCTCCATATCAAAGGAAGACATCCTTTTATCTAGACATCATGAACCCTTGTCATAGAAGACTAGTATTTGCATGAAATTTCAATAGCAACAATGTTTTTTTAATAACACACGGGTTTAAATTGTAGGGGCCCCAGAAATAAATAACTAATTGAGGCTACGCTTCTATGCACCCTTCCTGGGAGTAAGCCCCATTAGAAATAGCGAGGCTTATGTCTGAGTAGACATCCATAGGGAAGTACTATGATTAGTACCTCCAGGTACTAGCTGGAGATCTCGTGCTGTTACAACTGATCTCCAGCCGACAGATATCAGTTTACCTGGAGAAAATGGCCGCTTTGGCAATTGGACTCTATGGCATTGAAGTCCATCTTCAGCATCTATAATACTTCTTACATCATTGAAAACAATGGCTTTGTTTCATCTTACTTTCAAGGAAGCTGTATGAGATAGGCTTTCTGTGGTTAAACTACATGTCTCACCATCAATATTATGGACTTCTGCCTCTTCCCCATCCTTTCAGCCATTACAGAGTTCCATGTAATGGCTGTTGCCAATTGACTCTAACAAGATCCGCCCTCCATCCCATTATTTACTTCAGAGCAAAGAACCTTTCCCCCCACTGGTCCCATGCTGCAGTACTTGAGTGTAGATATCATTCTTGATGTCAACGGGAATTCAATTACACTTGTTTAAAAGCTGGTATTAAGGACTTAATGGGCTGTTTTCTGTGCCTCGTTCTGGCCGCTCAGCTCATTTCCCAGGGAATAGACTATGAGGCCATGATGAGATTTTGCAAATGATCTGACCTTTCATTCTTCTGCCACATTTGTTATGCTCTCATCCTTGTTGCCAGGTTTTCACGAGTTCCCAAAAGCTTGCTGTGGAACCACAATGTCCCTGCTCCTGATTCATACTGATGAAAAAGGAGTTCACAGCAGTGTCTTGATTCCTTTGGAGTGGTCATGTATTTGGAGAGGTCATATATATTCCATCCAGGAAGATATCGAAGATGGTGACTGTGAAAGCCTTTTATAGGATACATTTGGGTATATGAGCAAACTGCAAGGGTAAAACTTGTTCCAAGATGGCCATGAAAGTACAAATGATATGGTCATAAGAAGAGCCCTGCTATATCAGAGCAGAAGCCCTTCTAATGCAGCATCCTGTTTTCATCAGTGGTCAGCCAAGATGATTCTGGGAAGACCATGAATAGGGTATGAAGATGATGGTTGTTCCCTACTGGTCTATCCCCTCCCCCTGCATTCTGGTATTCAAATGATCCTGGTATATATTCTCCATCAATTTGTCTAATCACCTTTTAATAAGGACTGATTAGTTGGTTTGTTACACCCCAACTGCCTTAAAATGTTCACCTTAAGGAGCTCACATATCTACTGGGAACTGGTATCGAATAGTGACTAAGACAATGATACTCTGGGGAGGACACCAATTCAAATATCATCTCGGCCACAAACTGACTCAGTGGTCTAACCCTAAAATGGTTGCTGGAGTGACATGGGTATGCTACAGGAAAGAAGGTTCCAAGCTGTTGAAGTAAAATAAGATAGAGATGGCCACTATTTTGCTTTTGAAAATGGGATTAATTTCTCAGGGCTTCTGGTCTTGCAGAATTAAGGTCAATATACAGAAATCAGAGAGATGAACAAAACATGTTTAACTGTGTTCAGAATCAGAATCGGAGGGTTCTATTCAGAGTCTCTTGGAATAGTTATATGTAGCTACTGTTTCCTTTTGAATGGTGTTTTCTGTGTGCTTGGGTTGTGTCCCATGGTGCCGTTGTGCTGTTACAGGTGAACTGGATGACTGCATTCTCAAAATGAGCAAGGTTAGGTGGTCCACCTTTACAATGTTGGGAGGAAACCAGCACCTAGTTCTGATAGACATAGTTTGCAAACAGAGCTGAATATTTATACTGGGCATGTCCACTTGAAACTAATGAACTACTTATTTACTAATTAATTGAACGTAATTAATGGAAACTGTACTGGACATATCCAATTGAGACAAAATCATTCAATGAAGTAACAAAAGAAGGTGTGTAAAGTGCAATTTCCTAAAGTGGGCAGATATTAGGAGAAAATGTCTGTTTGGTGTCAGACCACCTCTCCCCCCAAAAAACCCCTCAAGGGCAGACGTTCTCTGTAGTTCCCAAGAGTAAATTACTTACTCAGACAAATACACAGCTTACATCAAAATAAAGTAGGTCAATTCATGGGATTCCTGGTTCATAGCCTCTGCTAGCTCTCTGGATAGAGTCTATTTACTTTATTTTATTCTATTTTACAACGTTTCTACACTGCCTTTCTGGCCTCACAAGGGCCATCAACGCAGCTAACAAATTTAAAGCATACATATTTAAACCACATTTTAACTATTAAAACCAACCAACCCACCCCCCTCCAATACATCATTAAAATGTTTAAATCCAGAGCTAAAATACACACAAAAACATAAAAACAACAATTAAAACATTGGGCAGAAAGGAGGGATCACTAAAGGAATGCCAAATGAAACAAAAAAAAATCTCAATATGTTGGTGGAGGGTAGAAACAGAAAGGGACAGATGAATCTCCCTAGGAAGAGAGTTCCAGAGTTATGGTGCCACTACTGAAAAGCCCCTCTCCTGAGTTGCACCTGCTTGATCTCAGAAGGCAGGGGCACCCAAAGCAGGGTGACCAAAGTAATTGGGTAGGTTCATAAGTAGGGTTGCCAACCTCCAGGTACTAGCTGGAGATGTCCTGCTATTACAACTGATCTCCAGCCAATAGAGATTAGTTCAATTGGAGAAAATGGCCGCTTTGGCAATTGCTGCCACCAGGATGTTGACCATATCACGCCAGTAATGGGCCATTTACATTTGCTCCCAATTGATTTTCAGGCACAATTCAAAGTGCTGGAGCTGATCTTTAAAGCCCTATATGGTTTGGGACCAATATACCTGAAGGACCACCTACTCCCTTATGAACCTACCTGATTACTTTGGTCACCCTGCTTTGGGTGCCCCTGCCTTCTGAGATCAGGCAGGTGTAACCCAGGAGAGGTCATCTTTGGTCATCTTATGAATATGGTTGCCAGGTCCCTCTTTGCCACCAGTGGGAGGCTTTTGGGGCGGAGCCTGAGGAGGTCAGGGTTTGGGGAGGTGAGGGACTTTAATGCCATAGAGTCCAATTACCAAAGCAGCCATTTTCTCCAGGTGAACTGATCTCTATCGGATAGAGATCAGTTGTAATAGCAGGAGATCTCCAGCTAGTACCTGGAAGTTGGCAACCCTGCAGTACCCCCATGAATATGGGTAGCACATATCATTCCCATTCATTCTCTAAAATGTTTGAAACTGGAGTTTCCTGTACCAGCTTGGAGTGATTCCTCTGCTTGGTGTGTGGCTGTGTGATTGCAAGCACGAAGCCTTGCACAGTCATCTGTTGGGTTGTGGGCTTCCTGCTGTACATGCAAATGTACTTTTCAAAGGGTTAGTCTCACTTTAATCACCACTGCTAAAAGGACCTAGCTCTTGCCTTTCATCTGGCAGCAAATTAATTATAAAAGCTCTGTGTTAATATTAATATTGTCTCACTGTAGATCAATGGTTTTATTACCTTTGATTCTAACATTACCCGTTTGATGACAAAAAACCTGGTGGTATAAAATCTAGAGATTTCCAGGCTGGTAAATTCAGGTAAAGATTTAAATGGAAATGTTTTATCTTTTAATCTGTTGACCTAGTTTAAAGTTCAGAACTGTAATCTATTTAAGCTGAGAAATTGTTCACTTTTTAATGGGAATGATTTAAAGAAGTTCCGAGTACATGTTCATTTGCCTCTTGCCTTCTTCAGCCAAATGGACTGAGGGTAAGCACAGGAACTAAGTTAATGAGAAGTTACAGGGAAGGAAAATGGGGAGTATTCACTCCTAACTTGTTAGAGATAGGGAAACAAAGGCAACAGCCCCATTTTATTCATTCATTCAATTAATTAATTAATTTGTACCCCACTTTTCTCCCCAATGGGGACCCAAAGTGGCTTATATTGTTTTCCTCTCCTTTGTTTTATCCTCCCAGCAACTCTGTGAGGTAGGTTAGGCTAAGAGGATGTGACTGGCCCAAGGTCACCCAGCGAGCTTCCATGGCATAAGTGGGGATTTGAACCCAGGTCTCCCATATACTAGTCTGACACTCTTACCCACTACACCGCACTGGCCTACTATATCACATAATTCCTTGGAAAGTGGTGGCAGTTTTGTTGTGGGCAATCTGAACACCTGGCTACATGCTTATACTCCATATGTTAAAAACGTACCTTGTTTAATTCAGACTCTGACTGTCAGTCATTCTGAAGGCTCCGCCAGATATAGGCAGAGAAAACTGGAGGGGATTGGATGATTCAGGAAGGAAAAGGCAGACTGACAGATTAACAGAGGTGTGTGTCATTACAAAGGATAACATGACCAGAAGGGTGGGAAGAGGCATCTGGCCACATTTGGATAACTCAATGCGCAAAAACACTATTTCCCTGGAATTATGTAGGGGAACATGAATGTACAAGATGTGGGAGCAGATGGTGAATGTGGAATGCATGGGACCATGTAGGGTAATTCTGCTTATTGTATTGAAATAGAGAATAATTGGAATGGAGTACTATAGAAGGGAAACAATTCCGAATGTTGTACTTTGACAGGCAAAATACTTACCTGTCGAGCAAATAGCAGCACAGCAAAATTAGTGTAATAATATAGCATTTGCATTGTATATTACCAGCCATTGTTATTTTTTCCTTATTTTTACCTCTTATTCAAGAATTTGCTTATTTATATTGTCAAAATGTGGGGGAAGTTGTTTTATCCAGGCAGATAACAGGGTGTCGCTGCAGAGAGCAGGAGGAGGGAGACCAGCAGGAATGGCAGAGAGGAACTGGGGCAGCATAATGAGCAGCTTTCTCTCTTTCTTCCAGGTTTCCAAGAATAGTCCTGAAGCTCATTCCTGAAATGAGAAGTACAGACCATGAAGTTTCTCTGGAAAGCACAACTTCTGCTCTGGAATGCTATACACTCAGATTGTCCTTCTTTATATAGATATTCTTGTCCCTGTCCCTGAAAATGACAGTAGTGGTCTCTTTTTTGCCTTCCAGGAATGTCTTCTTTAAATTTTTGTTACTGTGATTTGCGAGCATTATTTTTCAAAGTTTAGCTCATCATCACCCAAAGTTCTCTAGAATTTAAATCTCTGAGGAAAAAGGGTTGCCAACTCCGGGTTGGAAAGTGCTAGCCTCATTTTTCAACGTTTAGCTCACCACCATGCCAAGATCTCTAGAATTTAAATTTCTGAGGAACAGGGTTACCAACTCCGGGTTTGGGAAATGCCTGGAGATTTGAGAGTAGAGCCTTTGGAAGGTGGGGTTTTGGGAAGGGAGAGACCTCGGTGGGGTATTATAATCCTGTATTTACCCTGCAAAGCAACAGTTTCCTCCAAGGGAACTGATCTCCTTATCTGGAGAACAATTGTAACCTGGGAGATCTCCAGGCCCCACCTGTAGATTGGCAACTCTACTGAGGAATTGATACATCTTCTGTAATGCTTATGCATATGTGTGAACATTCAGCCATCAGCTCTACCTTCAAATATTCTAGAAAAAAATCTCTGAGTGGAAGAAAATAATAGATGAGTCTGGTCCCTAGTGCATATGCCAGTGTGGTGTAGTGTTAGGCCATTTATGCAGGGTCAGTTTCGATGCTCGCTCAAAACAGTGTTGCTGTGAAAGATGAAGATGGGAGAATCATGTATGTTGGTATGAGCACCTTTGAGGAAGATCAGGATTAAACTTATTAGATGCATGTAGAGTTATGTTTAGGAACACTCTAGAAGTTAAATCTTGTTTCTAGTGTGCATGTGTTTAAAAGCATGCACATGAACATCAAGCCACCATACTTTTTATGTCATACCCTGCATTGTAGGGAAATGATATTTTTGTAAGCCACTTATGTCTTTTCTAATATATTTAACCAGAAGAACAAACAGCCTCTTGGCTTTTAAATTCATGGAGGCCAGGTTGTCATAGTATACTACCTGTTACCAATGAGTCGCATTAAAAGTCAGGGCAATGTTATTTTTATTTATTTATTTTTTATGATCAAAAAGGTAAACCAGTATTACATATGCCATAACATATGATATAAAATATAATAGGGCAATGAGCTGTTGGCCCTGACCTGTATGACCTAGGCTAGCCCGATCTTGTCAGATCTCAGAAGCTAAGCAGGGTCAACCCTGGTTAGTACTTGGATGGGAGGGCAGGGTTGCTGCACAGAAGCAAGCAATGGCAAATCACCCATGCTCCTTTCTTGAAAACCCCATAAGAGGGTCACCATAAGATAGATGCATGATGGTACTTTCCATCACCATTGTGCTGTTGATGTAGATTAGCCATTAATACAACCTGTGTCATCATTTTGAGTGCTGGTACAATACAAAGGAATCTACACAATCAGCAGTGAAAAGTGGAGGAAAAAAACCATTGAGGGAAAATGTAAATAAATATATTTCTTAAAAAAACAGGGAACATTGGTTCATTTCTACCCCTCATTTTGGAGGCATGGCTGCTGTAAAGCATTGTGGGCTGAAGATACCAAGTATTGGGTAGCAGGAGCTTGTGAGCCTTGGTCAGCTCAGCACCCCAAACCCAACCCCTTCACAACCATGGCAAATGGGTTTTCTTGCTTGCAACCCAGTTTGAGCAGGGGCATTAATGACATATGCTTCAGATAAATCAAATTTCAAATCCCTGTGGTTTCATATTGAGTGATTATGGAAACCAATAAATTACGCTTACTTCTGGAATCCACATCAGCAACGAGCCAGAGAATTTAAGAGTGGCTGACCTTGGTTTATGGCTGCTTCTCTTCCCGTGCTTGTGACTGAGCCTTTTATATGATGCATCTCATCTGTTTTTCCATAAAAGATTAGTAGAATTTTATGGCCAGAAGGAATCTTTATGATCATCGAGTCCGACCTCGAAATATAAATGAATCCAACTAATTTCAAAGAACGTTTGTTGCACTTAATTCTTTTTTGGGTTGGGGGTGGGGGGGTGTCTTGATAATGAAAACCCTTGTAGTTAATTTCCTGCAAGGCGTTCGTAATGAGCTACCTTTTTCATGACTGCATGACAACAAAGCCATTCTTCTTGTCTTCTCAGCCCCTGATCTCACAGTGGGATGTGCTGGCTTTGATCTGATTTTTTAAAACACCTTGATTTCTGTGCTGACAGTTTGGATCAAGGCGCGGGAGTACTTTATTTGTTTATGCGTCTCGTGAAAGTTAGTGCTCTTGCCGTGATAAAGGCACCCCACCCTATTTAGGTCACCCTAATTACAAACCCTGGTGATGAAAATAGCCTTATAAACCAAACACTCCCTTTCCCTTTCTCCTTTTCATTATGATTTTGTTCTTAGCCAGGTGGCGATTAAATTGAACGCTCCAGATTAAGAGTGAGTAGAAGGCATTGTTAAAGTAACGAGCGACAGGCTGTGGTGAAAGCAGGGGCATGACTGTGTTTTATCTTCTGCGTTGAGCAAAATAAGCTGAGCGTTAAATTGTCGGACTTTCTTCAGGCAAGTTTATATCCTTGTCGAAGATGGTTGCAAATCCTGCTATTTGCTGTGAGTGGCTGCAGATGTCTTGTAGTTGGTAAGATCGCTGCTTTCGTGAGGTCATTATATTCACAGAGTGTGTTCTCCTTCTCTGCGATCCTACTGAACAATGCAGATGACCCAGAATTTCTGGTGACTGTTTCACCATATGGCAATGTCATATGGCTGAGTGGCAGAGCCTCTGCTTGGCATACAGAAGGTCCCAGGTTCAATCTCCGGCATCTCCAGTTAAAGGGACTAGGCAAATAGGTGATGTGAAAGACCTCTGCCTGAGACCCCTGGAGAGCCGCTGCCAGTCCGAGTAGACAATACTGACTTTGATGGACCAAGGGTCTGATTCAGTATAAGGCAGCTTCATGTGTCCATGTGTTCATGTAATGTCCCAGAGAAGCATGACCACTGAGAGGAGGAACCGGGGGGACAAACTCCTGGAGGCCCTGGCCAATCTAAGGGCCCATGAGACCAGGCATGCCACATGATACATTATCATGTGATAACTGCATGGATACAGGGGGAAGAGTGCCTGTGGTGGCTCTTGTTGGCCATCCTGATAAATGACTGCCTTCTTTATTGTATCCATCATATTTTTCTCTTCTAGAATGTATGTGCACATATATAGACATATGTACATCCATTTTCTAAAACTGTGGTGTGGATCCAGGGTAACATTTCCATACATGCAAGGATCTCCCGTCATGGAGCATGATTTCACCCCTCCCTCCCCCAAGGCATCCCAAACTGTCCCCTGAAATCTGCCCCCCACAACAGGCACCTTGTGAGGTAGGTGGGGCTGAGAGAGTTCTGCGAGGACTGTCTGTGACCGGCCCAGGGTCACCCAGCAGGCTTCATGTGGAGGAGCAGGGAATCAAACCTGGTTCTCCAGATTACAGTCCGCTGCTCTTAACCACTACACCACGTTGGCTCTCTGTAGATACCATGAACAAAGAAAAGAACCCCCTCCAGGAGTTAGGTGGACTTGAAAGAGTAGTACACTGAGGGGTGGAGACTTGGGACAGCCGCTGAGTGTCTATCTTTCATAGCACCCTAGCAGAATGGCACTTGCTGGTCCTCGGAGCTGTTGTGTGATGCTCTTTAATCAATGTGTCCATAGTAACTGCTTGAAATCTGTGTGCGTTTTGGCTCTCTGCTCCGAGCCAGCTGGTCAAATGTAGCCATCGCCATGCAAAGAGTTATGATATTATGTGCAGATCCCCAAATGCCTGAACAATGGCATTTGCAGTGGCATTTAAAATGCTCAGTCCTGTGTGTGATGGCGTCTGCCAGTGACCAGTCAATCATAGGCAGGGAAAGGATGTATGCAAGAATTTGAGGTGGCCTTCATGGGCCATATGATGGTATGAATTGGGCTCCATTTTAATAATGTTGCTGTGAACTGGCACACTGAAATAATTGCAATTGCCATCTCAGACATAAAGAATGTGTGCTGATTCCAGGAAGTTTGTCCTTCCTTGCACTCAAAAAAAATGGTGAAGGTTATATTTCTCAAAGCATTAAACTTCTATCATTTTAACATGCATAATTTGCATTGCAGACTTTTGATGTCAAAGTCAGACTGGCATGTTCTACTGTCCCTTTGGGGATGACTGAAAATTCTGATGCTTGACCCAAAGCCATTTTGGCAAGCATCCTCACTGAACACTAAAAAATGATTCATGGGTATCTAGTAGAATTTGATGGGGAGACTTGCAAAATGCATGCATGTGCCCAGGCAGCTCTCATTCTTCTCTGTGACAGTCCCTCTGCCCTTAGCCCCAAACCTTACCAGTTTAAAGTGTATGTGTGCATCAGGGGAGTAACCAGCTGCAAAGGATGACACTTTAAAATAGAGGATAGGCCCTGATTAATGGCTTTCTTTCCAAACCTGCCAAGCATGACTTCCTACTAAGGTTGATGGGAGTTGTAGAAATTTCAGCATCTTAACATCAGGTTTAGAAAGAATATTTTTTTAGGAACCATAGGCCCTGGTTGGAACTTATCCTGTGTTCAAAGAGCCTTCCTTTCTCAGTTTCTCCCCTCTTAGGAGAAGGAAGGTGACATAGGAGCAGGCTGGGTAAAAACGGTATTTTATGAGCCATTTTAAGCTGGGTCCAGATCAAAAGTTACCTGTGCCTGGCTTGTAAATTAGATGAGCTTTCAGAAGTTTGCTTTTTGTGTGCCCTTCCTCACGTGTTGACAGCATTATACCACCATACATCTGTACCTTAATTAGGGTTGCCAACCTCCAGATGGTGGCTGGAGATCTCCTGCTATTACAACTGATCTCCAGGCGACAGAGGTCAGTTCATCTGGAGAAAATGGCCACTTTGGCAATTGGATTCTATGGCATTGAAGCCCCTCCCTGCTCCAAACCCCACCCTCCTCAGGCTCCACCCCAAAATCTCCAGGTATTTCCCAAACTGGAGCTGGCAACCCTAACCTTAATATGGGTTATATGTCTGTTTGTGAATTTTATGTGGATCCCACTTCACAGAATGTTCAGCCAGGAGAAAATTGTCTGATCCAGACTGGATGGAACCTACCTTGACCAAGCATCAGAGCCTGTCCTCTTTCCACAGACAGGGCAGAATTTCTTTTCCTGCACACAGTAGCATTGAGGGTAGAAGAAATAGCTGTGATCTGGAAAATATCAAAACATAAAGCAAAGCTTTTGACTGCAATCCATAGCCAAGTACATACGCAGGCTTCCCTGTGCTGGTTCTAGCAGATGAAGCTGATCTGACACCCTTGTCTTTGCCAATCATGAGAAACCCCTGTTTTCTTAGATGGTGCTGTATCAGCTGCCAACATGTCTCTAAATTAAGACTAAAATAGTAAAAAAGAGCAAGAGTCCAGTAGCACCTTAAAGACTAACAAAAATATTTTCTGGCAGGGTATGAGCTTTCGTGAGCCACAGCTCACTTCTTCAGATACTGTGGCTCACGAAAGCTCATACCCTGCCAGAAAATATTTTTGTTAGTCTTTAAGGTGCTACTGGACTCTTGCTCTTTTCTACTACTGCAGACAGACTAACACGGCTACCCACTGAAGACTAAAATAGAAGATAATTATTTTATAAAATGCTCCTTATCACAGTGAAATCACTGTGAGCCAGCGTGGTGTAGTGGTTAAGAGCGGTGGTTTGGAGCAGTGGACTCTGATCTGGAGAAGCAGGTTTGCTTCCCCACTCCTCCATATGAGCGGCGGAGGCTTATCTGGGGAACTGGATTTGTTTCCCCACTCCTACACACGAAGCCAGCTGGGTGACCTAGGGCAAGTCATGCTCTCTCGGTCTCACCTACCTCACAGGGTGTCTATTGTGGGAAGGGTAAGGGAAGGTGATTGTAAGCCGGTTTGATTCTCCCTTAAGTGGCAGAGAAAGTCGCCATATAAAAACCAACTCTTCATCATCATCATCAACTCTTTTCCCTGCAGCAATGACCCATCCTAATGAAAAGTTTGGAATACCGTTATCATCTTTGTGCTGGTAATATATATATATATATATCACAATAATAATACTTGACATTGAGCCAGGATAGATAAACCGTTCAGGGTCATTGTTTTTTTTAAAGGAAAAAGCTTTGAAAGGAGATGTAAACTGATGTTCACAGAGCTTTCTCAAGATTTGGAGAGCTGAATGCAAAGGAGGCTGGGTGAGCAAACTTGGTTCAGAGGACTGCTCATTAGAAAAAATGATTGGAAGGTGGTACTTGAAAAACAAAGCAGAACACACTCTCTCCTCTTTCCTCCAACAGCAGGGGTACCAGCCATTGCCAGAGGAGCCAAACCAGCCTTGAATGCTAGTCTCCTTCTTTAGGGACTGAGACAATTTAATGAGGTAATTATATTCACTGCGACTCTACAGATGGATGCAGCTTCTGGGATTTGAAACACTACGTACTGTTGACTCGCTTATTTTAAAGGAAATGCTTTCATATATAAGGGGGAAGTTAATTACATCTAGCCTTTGCCTCTTCCCAGAAACTATTGTTTTACTTTTTTCATTCGTGACTTGCGACTTGATTTTCCAGCCGATGCTTGGTTATCAGTAGTAGATGTAAATGCTAGGCTGTGCGGATGTGATGTTCTGGAGATGGAAAATGTTTGATTCATTGTACAAGCTGCCCATTGGTACAATATTTAGGTGATTATTCCCCTTTGTATTGAAAATGGCATAATCAAGCATTTTTTAAAAAATGTTTGTGAAATCTATTTGGATGCTGTGCGTGTTATTTTAAATTTGCTTTTTAATGTATTATGCCTTTTGTATTTCCTTGGCTATGTTTAAAATACATATGTGAATATAACCTTATACTAGGGTTGCCAACCTCCAGGTACTGCAAATAAAACAGCACCGATGGCCAAACAGCAAACTTATCAAAAGGAATTCTATTACTACTGTTATACAATTACATACAATTCGCAAATTACACATAAACGCACAATATTCTGTCCACCCAAAAATTTCCCCAAAGTCCAATCACTAATGTATCACAATTCACAAGTGCGCAGTTTAATGCAGCCAGACTTGGGAAGACAGCTAACGGGGGTCTCCATGAATGTGTTAAGGATTGTAAAGTATACGATGTAACAAGGATCTGTTGAATGAGGAACTGACTGGCTTCTTGTTCAAGTCCAGCCTTTTCAAGAGTGGGTCCAATATCTTCCAAGGGTGACTGATGAAGGGAGAATCCAAGAAAAAAGGAAATACCGGCATATTTTTCTCGCGGTGGATTGGACACTTGTTAATTGTGATACATTAGTGATTGGACTTTGGGGAAATTTTTGAGTGGACAGAATATTGTGCGTTTATGTGTAATTTGTGAATTGTATGTAATAGTTGTATAATAATAGTAATAGAATTCATTTTGATAAGTTTGCTGTTTGGCCATCGGTGCTGTTTTGATTGCATAACCTATTGGCTCAGCACGAGTTTGTTCTTGGATATAACCTCCAGGTACTAGCTGGAGATCTCCTGCTATTACCACTGATCTCCATCCGATAGAGATTGGTTCACCTGATGAAAATGGCTGCTTTGGCATTTGGACTTGATGGCATTGAAGTTCCTCCCCTCCCCAAACCCCACCTTCCTCAGGCTCTGCCCCAAAAACCTCCCACCGGTGCCTAAGAGGGACCTGGCAACCCTACCTTATACCAAGTCATGCCATCCAGCTCCGTATCTGGTTGGCAGTGTTTCTTAAGAGCCCCATCTGGATAATGTTTTTGCTTCTTTACTTCCTATGGCTACAGATGCCTAAGTCTGTACCTGGGACTTCTGCATTTTAAAAAAAATGCTCTACTTCTGACCCATAGTTGTTGCCTAAAGAAGAAAAGGAAAGAAAATTAAATAAATCCAGAGGAACTCAGCTTAATCAAGACAGGTAGAAATCTTCTGGGAGGGAGTGAACTCTACTTTCTGTTGCTCCTTTTTCCTACCACTTAGATTTATTTTACATTTTTCTGACATTAGTTATGTCTTTTTTTTACCCTTAATTCTTTGGGCACCACTCCAATGTGTTGGATAAAGATCTGGGAAACCAAGGTCAGGTCCCTACTGTGCCATGGAAGCTTACTGGGTGACCTTACATCACTCACTGTGTCTCATCCTAGCCTACCTTGCAGGGCTTTTGTGAGGATAGAATGGAGGCTGAGAGACTGATATAAGCTGCTCTCACCTCCTTGGAGGAAGGATAAAAATGTACTGAATAAATGCATACAGATCTCCAGCTGTTAACATTTCTGCCTGCTTTGTTTTAGTTTCCCCTTCTTATTTTCTCAAGGTGAATTATGTTGCTCCAGGGTCAATGCAAGGTGTAATGCCACGGTTGTTTTTTCTAGGCATGGGTTCAAGTCACTCAAGGGAGAAACCAAATCGATGAGGGAGGGGTTTGTTTGGTTTTTTTGGCCTGAAACGGCAGGAATGAGAAATCATACCTAGGTTCCAAGAGTATATTAGGCAAGATTCTGAGGTTCTTTGCATTTCAGATGCCTTGCTTCATGACATGGGATGGGAATACCAGATCCCTTCCTACTTCTTGAGCCTATTATTTTTCCTTTTCTGTTGGCTGCCTTAATCAGCTGTTTCTTGAGAATCTTGCCCCTGTTTCTTTTCCATTTCGTGCTTCCTTCCATTAAAAAAACAATTCTGACTCTGACAGAACTAATAGAAATACTAAGGAAGTAAACATCTCCAGACTTGACCCCCCATCGCGAACCACTAAATTACTTTAATATTAAGCTTATTTTCTCATTCTCACGAAGGAACATTCAGTTTAAATTAAAGATGAACCATGGAAGCCAGGGTAGGGAGTGATAAACCACTGCACACCTTTGGCGAACAGCTGTTCTCTGCATTTAAAATGGTTATGAATGTTACAGTCAATTAATTCAAAGATGCGCTCGTACTAAGTATAGAGAAGATGAGCAAGCTTGGGGCTCTGAGTTGAAAAAGACCCATTATATTACTTCAGCCCTGTTTTCGGTCAAGGAGGAGAGGTTGTTTCTCACCCCTTAAATTAAAGGAATCAATAAACTTATGTTCGTTAGATCTGAGTCCAGTAGCACCTTCGAGACCAACAAGATCTTCAGGGTATAAGCTCCTGAAGGGGAGCTTTGTCTCTCGAAAGCTTATATCTTGAAAATCTTGTTGGCCCTTAAGGAGCTACTAGGCTCGAATCTAACTGTACTACTGCTGACCAACATGGCCCTCTCTAAAAAAATAAACTTATGTAATGCCTAGAGTTACCAACCTCCAGGTGGTGGCTAGAGATCTCCTGCTGTTATAACTGATCTCCAGGCAATAGAGCTCAGTTCCCCTGCAGAAAATGGACAATTTGGCAATTGGACTCTATCAGTGCATTCCTGAGTGGAATGCCTGCACCGCTGTTTGGAGACAACGCAGTGGCGCTGCCTCCAAAGGAGGTTTCGGCCCTGCCAAAACCTCCTGTGTGTGTTAAGTGCCGTCAAGTCGCTTCTGACTCATGGCGACCCTATGAATGAAAGTCCTCCAAAATGTCCTATCTTTGACAGCCTTGCTCAGATCTTGCAAATTGAAGGCCGTGGCTTCCTTTATTGAGTCAATCCATCTCTTGTTGGGTCTTCCTCTTTTCTTGCTGCCCTCAACGTTTCCTAGCATGACTGCCTTTTCCAGTGACTCTTGTCGTCTCATGACGTGACCAAAATACGACAGCCTCAGTTTAGTCATTTTAGCTTCTAGGGTCAGTTCAGGCTTGATTTGATCTATAACCCACTGATTTGTTTTTTTGGCCATCCACGGAATTCGTAACACTCTTCTCCAACACCACATTTCAAAGGAATCTATTTTCTTCCTATCAGCTTTCTTCACTGTCCAGCTTTCACCAAAACCTCCTAGCAGAGCTAAAAATCCATGCAGCCCTCATAGGGTTGCACGGGAGATACGCCACCTAAAAGGTGGCCTATCTTGGCCAAAAAAGGGGGCGTTCCCAAGTTGTACTGGCTTAGAAGGCCGCCTAACGGTGGCCCCGCCCCCAGGCCGGCGCCGTGACACCCTGGGAACGCCTCCCGGGATGCCAGGATGCTCCGGGAATGACTCCCGGGTTGACACTGCAGCCTTTGATGGCGTCCAGACACTGGCGGAAGTCTCCATCAGCATCCCGGCCAGCGACCAGCATCCCGGCCTTCACGATGGTGCTGGGGCCACAAATGCCAACGTACACTGACTGGACACCGGCGCTGTGGGCCCTTGCGCCGGCGCAGGCCTTCACCAGCCTCCACAAGAGTTTCGTCCTGGCCGGCTCAGAAATGCACATTATGTCATTGAAGTCCCTCCCCTCTCCAAATACCGCCTTCCTCAGGCTCCACCTTCAAAATCACCAGGTATTTCCCAACCCAGAGCTGGCAACCCTAGTAATACCCTTCACACACACCTTCTGTCTATGCCTAGATGGTAGGAGGACTTTAATCTGCTCTACTGCAAGAAGGAACTAGACTATATCTTAAGAGCCAGGGTGGCATAGTGAACACATGAAGCTGCCTTATACTGAATCAGACCCTTGGTCCATCACAGTCAGTATTGTCTACTCAGACCGGCAGAATCAAGTTCCCCCTCTGCCATGAAGTACACTTGGGCCAATCATTCTTTCTCAGCTATGGCTGCAATCCTAAAGACCCTTTCCTGGGAGTAATGCTTATTGATATGATGGGACTTACTTCTCAGTATACCTGCTTAGGATCACTCTTAATCTTCCTCACAAGGTTTGGATAAACCAGAAGAGGGGTAAGTCATGAATGCCACCCTGAGCTCCTTAGAGGGAGGGATGAGATAAAAGCGTGATGGATTGTAGATGAAGATGTTGATAGTGAACACATTAAGGGGCCTTGTAAAGACTCCAGAGCTTTGGACTGCAGTACTGCAGCTTACCACTCTGCGCCATGGGGCTCTTTACCTCTTCACCAATGGGCCTACTCCTCTCATAATCCTTCTCTCCCCAGAAGAGGAATTTATACCCCCCTTGTGCAATCCCTTGCCATATTTAGTGTTGCCAGGTTCCCCCTTGCCATCGGCGGGAGCTTTGGGGGGGGGGGCGATTTGCAAGTGTGCAGTGTGCGCACATGAGATAATGTCCCTTCTGGGGTAAACCTGGAAGTGACTGGGACGCTCTAGCAAATCCCTAAAATTTGGAAGAATGTGCTACAGCATCCCAGTCAAACCTGGAAGTGACAGGGACACTCTAGCTAGCATATTCCTCCATAGAGTTTTTTGAGGGATGCACTAGAGAAGTGGTTCCCAAAGTGGGCATTACCACCCCCTGGGGGGCGGTGGGATTACCTAGGGGGGCACTAAGAGGAAAGAGGGCAGCAGGGGGGCTGTGTGTTATTGGATAGGGTCGGGGCACTGGGGTTGAGTTTGTGGAACCAAGGTGGGGGGAGGCCCGAAACGTTTGGGAACCACTGCGCTAGAGCATCCCCATTGCTTCTGGGTTTACCTCGGAAGGGACATTATTGTGCCACCCTTTAAAGCTGGCCTGTTTCCCTCGCCAGCATTTTTAGCATTGTGCACAATACTTCATGACAATGCTATAGACTTCTAGCATCTTTTAAATCAGTTTTGCTCAGCATTGTAGCCCAGCAATATGCACTTTTCTTTCAGAAGGTAAGATTGTAATGCACTTGTTAAGGAACAAACTTTAATAAAAGGTTTCCAAGTGGTTTCCAGCATAGCACAGATCTTAAAAACAGTTATTGCAGTTATACAGCCAAGATCCACAGAACAACTAGAACCTGTACAAAACTAGCCCAAACACTTAGATAAGCAATAGCACCGCCCACTGGTAGAGATGGTTATATAACCATTACATTTTTTTCCCTTTTCATGCAGGAGTTAGGACTAAAAGACTTGCTGGGATAAGTGCACACTACTATTGTATTGTACCAAGTTAAGTTTTGTTTGGGGATGACTTTGAATTACTGTCTCCTGCTTCAACCCCCATATCCTTATTTTGATTTTGTGTCTCCCTTTTGTGACTTGAACCCGTTATTCTTTACTTTGGGGACATTTTCTATTTAACATAAAAACATAAGAAAGGCCATGCTGGATCAGACTAAGGTCCATCAAGTCCAGCAGCCTGTTCACATAGTGGCAAACCGTGTGCCTCTAGGAAGCCACAAACAAGACGAGTGCAGCAGCACCATCCTGCCTGTGTTCCACAGCACCTAATATAACAGGCATGCTCTGATCCTGGAGAGAATAGGTAGGCATCATGACTAGTATCCATTTTTACTGGTAGCCATGAATAGCCCTCTCCCCTCTTGAAGCCTTCCAAGTTGTCAGCCATCACCGCATCCTGGGGCAGGGAGTTCCACAATTTAACTGTGTTGTGTGACTAAATACTTCCTTTTATCTGTTTTGAATCTCTCCAGCTTCAGCAGATGACCCAACCTTCTTGTATTATGAGAGAGGGAGAAAAGCTTCTCCCTGTCTACTCTCTTCATACCATGCATAATTTTATAGATCTCTATCATGTCTCCCCTTAACCGCCTTCTTTCCAAGCTAAACAGCCCTAAGCATTTTAACCGCTCCTCATAGGGCAGTTGCTCTACCCCCCTGATCATTTTGGTTGCTCTTTTCTGCACCTTCTCAAGCTATGCAATATCCTTTTTTAGGTGTGGTGTCCAGAACTGTACACAGTATTCCAAGTGTGGTCTCACCATAGATTTGGACAAGGGCAGTATGATAGCAGCAGTTTTATTCTCTATTCCTCGTCTAATTATGGCCAGCATGGAATTTGCCTTTTTGATTCTTCATACCAAATTGTTCTTGTGAAATGTATTCTTTTTTTCTACTCCCCATCCCCTGCCAGTGGCCGGGGGATCCTGCCAATCCTATTTCAACATGATTTCTGTATAGGAAATCAGCATTGTGCAGTAGTATACACATAACGGTCATGTTGTATAAAAATCCATACAAGTTCCATACATAAACCCAAATGAATTTGCAAGACCAACACTGAAAAGCCTAGAACCAAAGCTACTGATGAAAATATAAATGAATATTACAACACACACACAATTGGAAACATTTGCTCATCTTTGGTTTTGTTCTGGATCTTTCTAATAACTGTTAAAAGAAATAGTTCCTACTTACATGCAGAGGTACCTTATATTGTGTCTGCTGTTACCAAAACATAAGAGGGCCCGTGACATTTGAGACTGCAATGTTTTCTTTCATTCCTTGGTTAAGGTGAATCGATTCTCTCTCAGACCAATGCAGTGGAAAAAGGAGTTCATATAAAAATCAGAGCCAGTCAACCCCTCTCTCTCTTCCTCCCCACAAAGAGGTACATGACATTCTCAGACGGCTAACCTGGTGACATCCTGTTCTTCATGAGAACCTGCTTATCTGAAATTGAATCCGATGCTGTGGAATTATCAAAGATATGGTGCTGCCCTAGTATACAAAGCCACCCCTCTGTTAGCTGGCAGAGAGAGAGAATGTATATTATTAAAGCAAGCAGTGTCTTGGAAGGAGAAAGAAGGAAGGTCCTGGAAGTATGTCAGAAATAAGGATGATCTCCAAAAATGAAAACTTCCTCCTAGACAGGAAACCTAAGCAATTTGTATGGGGGGGGGGGGGGGGAGATCATGCTTAAGATCTAAAAAAGGTGTAATTGTGTGTTGTGTGTACCTTTAATTTCAAATTAAGGCCACAATCATGTATTTATTTTATTTTATCCTACTGTTTCTTCAATGAGGTCAAAGTGAGGTACATATTTTCTGATACAACATACTCTCAAACCTCTGTCAGGGCTAGGATTGCCAGCTCCAGGTTGAGAAACACCTGGATATTTTTTTGGGGGGGAGCCTGAGGATCATGGGGTTTGGTGAGGGGAGGGACTTCAATAAAGTATGATGCCTAGAGTCTACCTTCCAAAGGGGCCCTGTTCTCCAAGTGAACTAACCACTATTGCCTGGAGATCAGCTGAAATAGTGGGAGATCTCCAGCTACCACCTGGAGGTTGGCAACCCTAGACAGGGCCAAGGAGGACTCTGAAGACCCAGAGGATGGGGGACTACAGAGTTAGGATCCCTCTGCAGTAGGGTTGCCAACCTCCAGGTACTAGCTGGAGATCTCCTGCTATTACAACTGACCTGTGGCTGATAGAGATCAGTTCACCTGAAGAAAATGGCCCCTTTGGCAATTGGACTCTATGGAATTGAAGTCCCTCCCTTCCCCAAACCCTGTCTCCCTCAGGCTCTGCCCCTAAAACTTCCCACCAGTTGCCACGAGGGACCTGGCAACCTAGACTGCAGAGGCATCCACACTCTTCAAGATTCCCATGGAGAAGTTGGAGGAGATCTAAAAGATAAGCAGCACGGGGGTGGGGGGTGGGGAAAGCACTCAGAGAGTTGACCAGCTGCTACAACAGCATATCTCAGAGATGCACTGGTGTTGTGCTCCGCTGCTGATGAACAGCAGCCAGCCCCCACTGCAGCAAAACTTCAGGCCCCTACTGGAACACTGCCAGTGCAGCCCTCTGTGCTGGCAGGGGAACAAGCAGGTCCATCGTAGGAGTTAGTCGGCTTCCCAAGCCACCCCAGCCTGGGAACATGATGCCCCAGAACTGTTGCAAAGTTACACCATCAAAAACTGAAGCATAATCAACAGGCACCCATGCAACAGAAAAGGCCAAACATCCCCGTACATGTGCAGTCGTGCCCACAAGCCCTGGAGTAGTAGAACATGCTGTCTATGGCAGCAACCAACCACACCCCTGCCCAATCACAGCCACACACCCTCCCCTCAAGCCAATCACAGCCCTTCCACATTACATACATTTGAGCCAGGATGTCCCATAGTTCACATGATAGGGTGGGACTAGGGTTGCTAGGTCCCTCTTCACCACCGGTGAGGGTTTTGGAGTGGAGCCTGAGGAGGGCGAAATTTTGGGAGGGGAAGGACTTCAATGCCATGCAGTCCAATTGCCAAAGCAACCATTTTCTCCAGGTGATCTGATCTATATCGGCTGGAGATCAGTTGTAATAGCGGGAGATCTCTAGCCACCACCTGGAGGTTGGCAACCCTAGGTGGGCCTCTGTCTCTGAGGTCTCTAACTTGCTCACTTAGAGTGATTTCACCTCCATCCCCTGCTGCTGACACAGTAGCTTTCCTGTCATCTTCCAATTCCAATGACCTATCCACTGTTGAGGAAGGAGCTCCTCCCCTTTACTATTTACACCTGAGATATCAGAAAGCATCTTAGCATTGACAAAGAACATCCCTCTAGAACTGAGTATGGCCAATCCTGGTTTCAGGGGTGTGTAGCTGAGAGACCCCAGTGATCTCTCTATGGTCTTGGTCACAATAGGTCATTATTTTATCTCATTTTGCTTGGTCAATCCAAATTGCTGACCATGGCCTAAAGGAGGCCAGTAGATTAAACAGACTGGCCCAAGTTCATGCTGTGAGCTTCATGACTGAGTTCAGTTTCCTGACAGCCCCCATCCACACTGAACATTATAGCACACTTCAGCACAATTGCACACATTAAAATCACATTAATTTCAGCAAGACTTATTATGCCATGGGAGATGTGGAAGGAGGATATGTTTCTCATCAATAGGGTTGCCAGATCCCTCTTTGCCACCAGCGGGAGGTTTTTGGGTGGAGCCTGAGGAGGATGGGGTTTGGGATGGGGAGGGACTTCAATGCCATAGAGTCCAATTGACAAAGTGGCCATTTTCTTCAGGTGAATTGATCTCTATTGGCTAAAGATCAGTTGTAATAGCAGGAGATCTCCAGCTACTACCTGGAAGTTGGCAACACTACTCATCAAAATTTAAGGGGTAAGAATAGCTTCATTGCCTTACTCAATTTGTGGAGAACTCAGACTGGGGGTGGGGATCAGATGGTGATATTGCAACCTATTTCACTTCATCAAAACATACACACACCTTTGACTCATGTTTAAAGAATAATCAGAATCTAGTAGTGCCCGAGGCTGTGTTTGCATCCTGTCTGTGGACTGGCATTCTAAAGGAGTGAAGGGGTTGCTGCTCAGAGACCCCACACTGCCTCAGGGATGTTTGGACAGGACCCCCACAAAAGTCTCTTGGGGCAGCTTCCCTCAAACTTTGGAATTGCCTATAACAGAAGTTGTGCTTAACCAATTCACTGAAAGATTTCTGGCATCAGGTGTACTCGTTTTTTCCCTCATTCTAGAAATCCGTTTAATTTTATCCCTGTTTTAATCCCTGTTTTAAACTTTTAATTAGGGGCCTGGGCTTTCATGTATTTTATGACTGTATTTTGTACTTTGATTGTGAGATGCCCTGGGAATAACTTGTGCCAAGGCAGCATAGAAATGATCCAAGTAAATAAGTGGAGTTCTGGGCAGAGATGGCCTTTGATGATCAAAAAGAAAATGCCCCTTATGCGATGGACTGGTCAAATAACAGATATTACTCAAATATTTCAAGCATTCATGCATTAACTTGTTGACAAAGAATAAAGGAAATGACACTAATTATTTGGAAGAATGCTTTTTGAAAGGCTTCACAATGTATGCCTTCTTAGAAGATTTACAGGAAACTTGTTCTGGTCTGTTTCAGAGTTTCACTGCATCGAATACCCCGTTCTTCATCTTTTCAAAGATCTATTGCAAATTTCTTTGATGCACACCCCATGCAGATTTGAGTATATATCTTTTGGGTTTTTATATGTATTTGATACATGGTGCAATTTATACATCCAAAGTACTCAGCAATGATAATATACATCCAAATGCATGGCCAGATGTCTAGCTGTCCATTTCCTAAATAAAAGCCAGTCAATACAATCTGGGCAAGATGCCATTGCTTTGGTGAGAGGGAAAAGAGGTTCTGTGCCACAGCTGCTGCCCACCTGTCCAAATTAAATTGCTTCAAGAGCCAGTGTGGTATAGTGGTTAAGAGCGGTGGTTTGGAGCGGTGGAGTCTGATCTGGAAAACCGGGTTTGATTCTCCACACCTCCACATGAAGCCAGATGGGTGACCTTGGGCTAGTCACAGTTCTATTAAGAGCTCTCTCAGCCCCACCTACCTCACAGGGTGCCTGTTGTGGGCAGGGGGAGGGAAGGTGATTGTAAGCCGGTTTGAGTCTCCCTTAAGTGGTAGAGAAAGTCGACATATAAAAACCAACTCTTCTTCTTCTTCAGTGTAGAAGTGTATCAACCCAAAGGTTGCCTCCCCTGGTTGGTGTAAACCCATTTGTGATATTTAGGGTCCATCGTTTCAGTTCGCCTAGGCTTTCTATGGGGAGGGGGTGTGGCTTAGTGGAAAACCATCTGCTTTGCATGATGAAAGTCCCAGGTTCAATCCCTTTAATCTTAAAATCACCAGGAAGCATTAACAGGCGTTAAAAGCATCAGGAAGTATGTGATGTGAAAAACCTCTGCCTGGGACCCTGGAGAGTCACTGCCAGTCAGAGCAGACAACACTGACCTTGATGGACCAATGATCTAATTCAGTAGAAGGCAATGTCATGTGTTTGTGTGTGTCCCTCAGAATGTCTAGGCCCACACCTTTGAGAGGGCTCTTGTATGTGCATAGAAAAGGAGTATTATTTATTTATATTTAAAATACTAGAGGAGCCTGCCTAATATATTAGGTGCTGTGGAAGACAGGCTGGATGCTGCTGCAGTCGTCTTCTTTGTGGACTTCCTAGAGGCACCTGGTTGGCCGCTGTGTGAACAGACTGCTGGACTTGATGGGCCTTGGTCTGATCCAGCATGGCCTATTGTATGTTCTTATGTTCTTAAACTAAGCAGAAAAAGGAAGAAAATGTCTGGGAAAAGAGGAAGCCAATTCTAGTTACAATCTTCAACAAAATATTTGAGCAAGGGGGACCATATACTACCAAACATGTCAATAAAGCCCCATTTTATGTACACTTTCCATTCTTGAGTTTCCAAACAGAAAAATTCACCTGTCTAGTCATGAATCTCAAGAGAAGTAGTTGTTTTTCAGGACTGAAGAATCCTTTGCTTGGCTAAGAGGAAAGCTCTGTGCAGGAAACTGAATCTAGAAGTGCCCGCATAATTGGCATATAAGCTAAAATAGTATGTGAACAGTGAGTACAACCGTGAATTTTCAGTGAAACCAGACATCACTGGATGTTTTGAAAGTGTATCCCTACTTGTTTTGGGCCTTTTATAGCTTGCGCGGGGAGGGGAGAGATGTTTATATAAGGAGACATGACAGAGATTTCCAAAACGTATTCAAAGTGTGAAGAAAATGAAGAGAGAGAACTTCTTTCATACCCATCAAACTTAAAGTCAGGGTCACCCAGTACAGCTGCTTGACAGTAGATTCAGGATGGACAAAAGGAAGTCCATTTTGTTAAGAAGTCTTCCCACCATGCATAATTGACTTACGGAATTCACTGTTGCCACAGGATGGGGTAATGTCTATTGGCTTCAATGGCTTTTAATGGAGAATAGATGGATCCATGTAGGATAGGGCTGTCAGTGGCTATTAGCCATTAATACTAAATGGTGCTTCCAGAGCCAGTTCAATAGAACCAACCACAGCAATTTATGGAAAGTAAACCAATGTTTGTTTGAGGAACACTCAGAGATGACTGCTCAAGTTCTGGTTTGCCTTGGCAAATTTTGTTTTTATTGCCTTTGCTCTTTCCCCTGTCACCCATCCAGATGTGTGATTGGTATCCCAGGGTGCATTCCCTGGAAGGATTGGTCCAGGGAACAAGCTAAGATTAAACCATGGTGTGTGAATTTATGAGTCACATAATCTTAAAACTATGGTTTTAAGATTTCTTGTGTCTGATAGACTAAATTCAAACCATGGTTTCATGTTGTGGGTTGATGCTCCCTAACTAACCACAGTTGGTTGAGTGGCCCAATTTTGCAATATGAGAGAATTGTGAATGGGTGGAACTTGGTGGACTAGGTGAGAGAAATATCACCTTTATAAAAGTAAATATTTCATTTAAAAATCTTCTCTTTAAATGGAAGCTATTGTGTTAGAAATTTTAAACCCTTGTTTTTGAAAAATTCTTAGGTGAGATGAGTCAGTAGTCCAGGTCAGACCTCCTCTGACTACAGCCTTGGACCATTGAAAGTAACATTATTTTATGGAAGAAATGCCTTATCTTCTTTCTCTTTCTCTCCCATAGGTGAAAAATGGAATATAAAGGCTGACAATGCTGGCCCAATCATATAATCTCATTTTCTTCGTCCAACAACAGAGATACACCAGAGGACACTAAAGCTTCCAGTTAGCTCTTTGATTCAAATAGGATTTTTTGTACCTTGGGCTGGAAATCTCCCCGATTTACTTGTGGCATCTAGCACATTTCCCCTTCCCCAAAAGCCTAGCATGCACATCTTAAGAAAACTTGGGCTAGGAGAAACAAAACATTGCATCTCTTTTCTTCCTGACCAGAGGATTATGGTGCAAACCCAGCTAGGGATTTGCTGCAACTCACTTCTGCCTTGCAGGGAGATTATTTATATAAGGAAATATTCCAAGCAAGGCAGTAAACAGATCAGAATGTACTAGGCTCCAGTAACCTAAGCTGTACATTTATATTGGAGAAAGCAGCAGAGAATAAAATACGATCAAGGACAAACAAGCAAAATAAACTCTTCCAGATAAAACTGTGTTATTGAAAGAAAGGCAGAGCCGCTGGTACATTGTACACAGCAGCCAGGCAGGGGCCCTTTCTCTCCAATGAAACATTTTCTTAGCCTATTCATGCATCAAGTTCAAGGTTTAACTCTTTCCTAATGACTCATCAGGCTAATGTGGTTGCGGCACGCTCCACAAAAGAGTGCTGGGACCACCTTAACACCCAAATACTTTGTTATCACTGATATAATGGACAGGACATCCATTAGTCAACTGAAGGACATGAAGCTTCAGATCAAGAGTTTCTCAGAGTGCAAGTGAGAACCAAAAACACTTAGCAAGTCCCTCTAAATTGTCTGTTTCAATGTAGGGTGTCTGTATTTATGTGACAACACTCACCAGATATTTACAGGAAATGTGTACTTCTGTGGAGATGCAAGCATCGTTTTCATTCCCACCTATAGACAGCCATTATGTAAAATTGATGCTTAAAGCTTTGGGATGTTCATCTTTTCTTCGGAGCCAGAGAGTATTGGGTGATAATTGGTATGGAAATATTTGTTCCCTAGGATTTTATTGCTGTCACGGATGATCCAATGCTGTTGCACTGCTCCTGCTTAGATTCAGAAAGGAAAGATGGGCTGTATCTCATGGGTTTCTCAGGTGTTGTTGTTATATTGTTCTAGCCAAATCTGGACAGACACCAATGCTATGGGGATAGAGCTGAGAAGCTCCAAGTCTCTCACTTGGTTAAGAGCTTTGTTGCTTTCTCTCATCCAGTCCCTTTTGCAATCTCAGTCATCATAATGTGGTAACATGTATTACAAATTCATTCTGAGAACCAATCCAGACATTCTGAATTCCCAGACAAAACCAGAGCTAACTTAATGGAAGCTCTTTATTAGGAAAGAGAAGATAGTAGACAAACAAGAGTGGTGATGTACAACACAAACATGTGCACCTGCCAGATAATACCTCAAGAGACCAGGTTGTTGGTCTGTATCTCAGCAAAATGTGAAGTTTTCCTCCATACTTCTTGTAACTTACTTTACCTGGCTCTTTTCCTGGCCCTTCTCCTGGAGAAAAAGTTGAAAGAAGGATGCTTAGGCTTGGAAAAAAGGTAAAGGTAAAGGTCCCCTGTGCAAGCACCGGGTCATTCCTGACCCATGGGGTGAAGTCACATCCAGACATTTTCTAGGCAGACTTTGTTTGCGGGGTGGCTTGCCAGTGCCTTCCCCAGTCATCTTCCCTTTACCCCCAGCAAGCTGGGTACTCTTTGACTGACCTCGGAAGGATGGAAGGCTGAGTCAACCTTGAGCTGGCTACCTGAAATTAACTTCCGTTGGGATCGAACTCAGGTCGTGGGCAAAGCTTTTGACTGCAGTACTGCAGCTTACCACTCTGCGCCACGGGGCTCTTTAGGCTTGGAAAGGCTTTGCTAATCTAAGCAGGGCCTTCTGCAGGTGCCAACCTGCAGATATACAAAATCAACAACTGCCTCTACACGTGCCTTCTCTGTTGTGGCCCCCACCTTGTGGAATGGTCTGCCTGAGGAGATCAGGAAGGCTCCCGCTCTCCTGGCTTTCTGCAAACTATACAAAACTGAATTTTCCAAGAGGGCTTTTCTGGGCAGGCAATAGGGTAGCACTGTACAAAATGATCCACAAAGTTGCTTGGACAAATTATTAGGGACTGTGATCTATACTGCTGTGGACAGGTTTCTGCAAGTTGGATCCTACCATGGAATTTTGCATCATTTAATGTGTCATGTTAACACTTATGCTGTGCTTCAGATCTGTTTTTTAGATTTCTTGCTGGTTCTACAACCCATTTCCTATGCCATTGTTTATTGAATGTCCCTTCCTGTTGAATGTATTGACTCACTCTGTGTAATCCGCCTTGAGTCCCAGTGAGAAAGGTGGACTATAAATAATGTAACTAAATAAATGAACTTGGCTGAACAGAATGGTAGGATATACCACACAAAATGCACATGTCAATGTGAATAGAAGAAGACGAAGAAGAGTTGGTTTTTATTCCCGCTTTTTTCTACCTTAAGGAGTCTCAAAGTGGCTTAAAATCACCTTTCCTTCCACTCCCCACAACAGGCACCTTGTGAGGTAGGTGGAGGCAGAAAGAGTTTTGAGAGAACTGTGCATAGCCCAAGTTCACCCAGCAGGCTTCATGTGGAGGAGCGGGAAACTGGACCCAATTCTCCAGATTAGAGTCTGCCGCTCTTAACCACTACACCATGCTGGCTTTCTGCCACTGGTCTCTATGAAAAGGTAGAGCTTTCATCATCTTGAGGTTTCACAGATCTTCAGTAACTTGAATATCAAATAAAAGACAACAAATCTGTCCCTACCTTGTCTTTCCAAAAAAGAGATGAATGCAAGGAGATATATGACTGTATTTGCACAATAATTATGCAGTTTATGGTCAGTTATAATTTCCAATAGGTGGTTTAGGTTAACAGTTTCATTGCCTGAAGGCCACTTGTCATAAGTTTGTATTCATTGTAGCAGCAAACATGAAGATTCAGCATGTGCTGTTTCTCTTTAGCAAACGGGTTTGATTCCCTACTCCTCCACATGAGCGAGGGAGGCTAATCTGGTGAACTCTATTTGTTTCCCCACTCCTACACACGAAGCCAGCTGGGTGACCTTGGGCTAGTCACAGCTCTACTAAGAGCTCTCTCAGCCCCACCTACCTCACAGGGTGTCTGTTGCGGGGAGGGGAAGGGAAGGTGATTGTAAGCTGGTTTGAGTCTCCCTTAAGTGGTAGAGAAAGTCTGCATATAAAAACCAACTCTTCTTCTTCTAAGCAGATGTTACCCTTCTAAATCATTTGAAATCTAGGGGATTGGAAGAGTGTGACTCTGCATAGGATTGCTATTGGCTCAGTATATGGTGGGATAGTGGTGCAGTTGGAAGGAAGGCAGCATGATATAGCCTGATCTCATCAGATTTTGGAAGTTAAGCAAGGTCTGTACTTGGAAGGGAGATCAGCAAGGAAGACTCTGCAGAGGAAGGCAATGGCAAACCGTCCCTGCTTCTCACTTGCCTTGAAAACCCCTTGCTGGGATTGCCATAAGTCAGCTGTGACTTGACGGCACTTGACACACACAGTGAAGCAATTATAGCTGCCATATTCACTGGCATTCTTTCAGATAACTGCAGGAAATAACTACAGGGGAAAAGGTCACATGCTTATTTACTGTAGAAAAGAGCAAGAGTCCAGTAGTGCCTTAAAGACTAACAAAATTTCTGGCAGGGTATGAGCTTTGAAGAAGTGAGCTGAAGAACTGAACTGTAGCTCACAAAAGCTCACACCCGCCAAAAATGTTGTTAGTCTTTAAGGTGCTACTGGACTCTTGCTCTTTTCTACTGCTATTGGCAGACTAACATGGCTACACACCATGGCTTATTTACTGGTTACCAAAAATGGGAACTGGCCATGTGTTGACTGAGGACCACCATCACATAAGAAATGAGCTCATTTTTATCTTTTGGCTACGAACAGTGAATGAGTGGCTACCAGCAAAAACTGGATCTGAGTAGCCCTTGTTATTTAGAACCTGTTGTAGGAATGTTTTAACCTTCTTAATAGCTATAGTGAGTTCTGAATTGGTCCTAGTGGAGAATAGGCAAATGTCCATCCTTTCTTTACTTACTCTGAGTTGTTTTTAAATTGTTCCTTCATTCTCCTTCATATCTCTCAAGGAAGAAAAAAAAAAGAGCCAGGCAGGAGCAGAAACAACTTTGCCAAACCCTCCCAGCATAAAAGGATACAATTTTCCTTTCTTTTTTCATTTGATGACTTGTGGCATAATAACAACAATATTCTTCCTTTGTAGCATAATTACAATAAACTGCTGTGCAATGGCATTTAGTCAATTGCAGAAACCTTTTATTGCCTTGTACACAACAAAAAGCCATAGAGATTACCACTTTAAAGCACACACATATCTTGGCTATTATGCTCTCCCACGGAACGCAGACATTACAGAGGTACAAAGGCAATTGATCTATACATAACCATATTTATGTAAATTATAGACACTGGACGTTCATTAATTCAGTCCTGACAAGTATTCGTTTTTCTGGAATGAACGACATGAAACAGATTAACAACATAATGGAGCCATGAGAATGAGAAAATGGGAGAATAATTTACATACTTTTTATTTATTATGGGTCCAGCCTTCAGGCAACTAAAACATGCCTCCAGTCGCTGCCTATCAATAAATCTTGTCATTGCAAAGCTCAATAGTCATTCATAGGATTCTAGATGTTGAACGTTCTGGAGGAAACTCATGGAAACACAACGCATAGTTAAAATTGTGGAACTCCCTGCCCCAGGATGTGGTGATGGCTGCCAACTTGGAGGGCTTTAAAAGGGGAGTGGACATGTTCATGTAGGAGAGGGCTATCCATGGCTACCAGTCAAAATGAATACTAGTCATGATGCATACCTATTTTCTCCAGTATCAGAGGAGCATGCTTATTATATTAGGTGCTGTGGAACACAGGCAGGATAATGCTGCTGCAGTCGTCTTTTTTGTGGGCTTCCTAGAGGCACTTGGTTGGCCACTGTGTGAACAAACTGCTGCACTTGATGGAACTTGGTCTGGTCCAGCATGGCTTTTCCTATGTTCTTATGATACCATGATCCTGACAAATAAGGCACTCAAAAATTATTACACTTACCCAGCTCAGTACCAGTTTTCTCTTGGGTCAAGCACTGATGATCTGTTCACAATTTAAAATGAGCAGTATTTTGAGCAGATACACCACCTCAATTCTGCAATGGATCTGCTAAGCAGCCAGTCAAAGGGCAAGGGGTCATGATGCAGAACATGGGCTGAGAGTTACTGAGTTCTTTTGCATGTGAACCACAGTTCCCTGGCAACAGGGCATGATTTTGCCATCAAGTCTCAGCTGACTTATGGCAACCCTGTAGGGTTTTCAAGGCAAGAGATTTTCAAAGGTAGTTTGCCATTGTCTGCCTCTGCATAGTGACCCTGGTATTCCTTGGTGGTCTCCCATCCAAGTAGTAGCAAGGACCAACCTTGCTTAGCTTCTGAGATCTGATGAGATCAGGCTAGCCTGGGCTATCTAGGTCAGGGCATGAATTCACCTACACAAGCTATTTTCAATCCATTTCTGAATAACAGCACTTGGTGACGTGACCCCTCTTGGGCAGGGCACAGACTTGGCATCAATATTTTGTCCAATGGTTATGTTTCTTTCTGCCCTAGTACAAGAGGTGGGGGGAACATTTCTTACTTCTTGGTGAATCTGAATATATCTATGCATCACTGTGAAGAAAGAAATGGTGCTCTTGTGGTCCTCAGTTTCAGTAAATGACTAGATAAAAATAACACAGAACTCTTCTTGGTTAAGTAAAAACTGCATATATTTCCTTACAGGAACAGGTGATTACTGAGTGACAGGAGGGCAGATTATGTAGAAGTGCTTATTTGACAGACATATTGAGGACCTAGCATATGATATAAACAGCAGTAGCCTATTATTCAGCACTCATAAAAACCCAACTTGTATTTTTAGGGATGCATCGAAACAGTTGAGACCTAGCCCTGCAAATCAGCTCTAAAACTAAGCTAAATGAACCACAACCATAATGGGGTATATCCAATTACTCTGTTGTGCTGATAGCAGACATTTCCTCTGGTGGAAGAAGCTTTCCATATGCTCCATATGTTGAAAGCTCCTTACATTGGTGGAAAACTCCTTATGCCAATAGAAATCTCCTACCGGCAGCAGAAAGCTCCACAATCACTGAAACAGAGTTTTTGAATGCCACTCATGGATTGGGAGTTCGCATTAAAGTAGTTTATCCAGTGCCCCTTTAAATTCCTATGCTTTTCTTTTTCAAATATTTTATTAACATTTTCAAAAGAAAAGATAACAAACAAACATATACATACACTTCCATCCACACATTTTACGCTTACTTCAGGGATCAGTTTACATCTTAAACATTACTCTGTTGTTATATTTACTTAAACATTACTAAACTTATCTATATTTATACTCTTAGTTTATCTTTATAACTTATTTAAGGTGCATGGCTATTATTTTCTATCTCTATTAAGTTTTAGTCTACCCTTTCCAGTTAACATATTTAAAATAGCATTCCCATTTCTTCTGTGAATCTTCAATCATTCTTTCTTTCAGGATGTTGGTTAATCTGGCCATCACCGCAAACTCTTCCATGTTTTGCTGCCACTTTTCTAAGTCTGGAACAGTCTCTTGTTTCCATGACGCTGCCAGCACTATTCTTGCCACAGTCGTCAAGTATCCAAAAGGTTCTCTATGGTTACTTTCCAAATTTTCTGGTGCTATCCCCAATAGCATGACTTCTGGATACATTGGAAATTTGATTTTAAGAACCTTCAGCATTTCTTGATGAATCTGTATCCAAAATTTTCTAACTTTCTATGCTTTTCATGCCACAAGGACAACCCATTTTTCCTTTGTGAATTAAAAAGGAGTATATGTTGCTCACTAAAACAGGCAGTCTTTGACTAGGGTAGCTGATGTACAATTCCCATCAATTTTATTTGTATCCAATGATGACAGAACACCCACACAAGCTGGTCACTGCCTGCAACAGGAGCAATAAATCTGTGAATTTATTGTGTAAATTCTCTGTGTGGTTACAACAAGCAAGGCTGGTTTCTGACAAACATATTTATTATTGTTGGCCTCTCCTCCATTGCATTCAATACAACATCCCCCAAATAACTATGATTTAAAGTGCTATCAGTCAATCTGAATATTCAATAAATTTGGTGCATTATAATAAACTATGGCTAAGCACACTTTTAAAAAACAAAATACTGGACTTACTTCTCATCTGTGGTGATCTACATTTACAGGGGGGAATTGATGCCTTACTGTTGGCCAGCAGTCTTTTGATTCATATTTGAACATTCATGACTGCCACGCAGCCACAAGAATGGCACTTTAAATATTAGAGTCTGTACTGGAACCACAATAGCCTGATTACTTCACAGGCTAATAACTTGAGTGGTCTACCGTGGAAAGACTATTCTAGAAGCAGACTGGATAGCCTTAGTGAATAACAGCACTGATTCACAATGCACTGGATCGATCTCACATCAGTCTTCTGTAAGGGCTGCTGATCCCATCTCAAGCACATTATCAGGGACTATAATTAGAGTCCACGCTCATCACTTAGTGACTCACCAATCCAAATAATCCTAAAACGTGAGCTAATGATCACCATCAGTCATCCCCCCACCCCTACACACACTCTCTCTAAGATTAAATTTCAATTCTTGTTTGGCCTGCACTATGTGAATACATTAAGATGTCTTATACTGAGTTGGACCCTTGGTCGATCAAGATCAGCATAGGGGAGTTCAGGGGGGAAATGGGTATTTCCCAAATATATATATATTGGAGCAAAAAAAAAACAACCAATATGTTATTCACATCTACCCCCACCCCCCAGGTTTTCAATATTGTTCGGCTCCATTATTCCCTGTGGCTAATCTTTCCAGGGAGCTGGGGGGGTATTTTTTAAAGATACTGGCACCAAAATTGCAGGGGAGCTACTAGTGCCTGTCTTTTAAATAAACCCCAAATTTCAAGGTAATTGGATCAAGGTGTCCAGCTACACTTCATTGTTTCCTATGGAGGAAAAAAATGTGGAAAATGTAAAACCAGAGAATCTCTCCCAATAGGAATGCTATTGCAAGCTATTGCCAAACCTAACCTATATAAAATGAGAGGATCTTATCTATGTAAAATACAATAATCTGAACCTACATAAAATACAAGAATCTGAACCTATGCAAAACATGATAATCTTAATGTAGAATGTGAGAATCCACAAAAATCATAATCCTGACACAAATGGGCAGTCCATTCATGACCTCCAAGGATTAAAGTCCTTTGGAGGCCAGGAAGGGGCTGCACTGGCATTCGGGCATTACCACCAAGGGATGCTGGCTGGGCCTTCTACTGGCATCCCACCAGTGCAAAGCCCCATGCTGGCATCCCGGAGGATGTTCCCGGAGCATGCTGGGGGGGAGACATGCCAGTAGGCAGCTTCCTGTCCCCTTTTGGCCCAGCAAGCCAGCATAGAGAATGGCGTTGCTGCACCTGCTTTTCTGTAGGCACAGCCTTGCTGTTCTCAATGGGGCAAAATGCCTTGTTTATAATTTAAAAAGCCAGCAAAAGGTTTTTTAAAGCCTTTTGGCAGCTGGGAAACGGGTTTGGAGGCGCCACGGCAGCACCTTGGCCATGCGGTCCCCGGCCACTGAAAGGTAAGGAATGGACTGTAACAGCAGCAAAGAACAAACTTTTAAAAAAACAACAGAAACACATGAAACTCACAGAATCTTAACTAAACCAGCTTGGCATGCCAATACCAAGCCCCAGGAGACAGAAATATATGGGGGGGGGGGAGGAAAAATAGTTCTGGGAACCTGAATATTCTTGGTTAATCCCTAATATTTCTGGGACTTTTGGGGACTCATTTTTTGGTATCCTGAAAAATCACAGATGTATTTGGGAGACCTGAATATATCCAAAAATACCAATAAGGTATTTTTCTGACATATTTTTAGTCCAGAAATATCCAAATTCTTGTAGACCAAGGCCACTAAAGTGAAAATTACAGTTCTCAAACATGCCTAATGTTTCATAAAATCAATCAAAACTAGCAAAATTAAAGCCATAAACAAATATAAAGAAAAAACAAAAAACAAAATATCCTACATGTATCAATTTCCTATAGACCTCTCAGAGGATGCAAGATGAGCTTTGCCACACTGTGTGCCTTGGACAGTGAGAGGAGAGTATTCCTTAACTATATAAGGCTTCAAAACCAGCTTGCCTTAGCAGTTCTATACCCATGCTTAGAAAGATATATATCTCTAAATAGTAAAACAATAGTAAATAGTAATACAATACTGAAACTCACTGTCATTTCTGTAATACTTATAAAGCTGTGGCCTTTCTTTAATTCAAGAATTTGTGTCTTCCTTCCTGCATCCACATGCAATGTAAGCATTTCTAGCCCAAAGAAATGTAAATACAAGGATACAATGAGGGAAAAGAATCCGATAAAGAGGAAATAATAATGGTGAGATATTGGGGTGGGGGTGAGTATAAAACACCAGGCAGGCCACAAAGTTCAAAATGGAAAAAGATGTTGCAGATGAAAAATGGGCATGCCGGAGAGAAGAATATTGCAATATCAAATTGGAGTGAACCAAGCAATTCAACAGAAAGAAATGAATAGATTTTTTGAAATGTAAAGAAGCTGAAACTGGTAACACTCCAGTTGTGGGCTGACTGAAAGGAATAAAAACAAGAAGGAAATGCCACACCCATTACGAACTGAAGGGAGGGATAAATACATAAGATGTCCTGTTTCCATCTGTACTGTCACCGTGGGACTCAGAATTCTGTCCAACACTGAGACAGAGGAACCATGTAGTAGGGCAGGGAGCCGAATCCAGGTCAAGATCAAATTTAAGCAATGGGAGGATATCCAAAAGGAGAAGTATTGACCAAATAAGTGGCAAATATATTAGGGAATAAAAAAAAAAGTTATAAATCATCCACATAAAAGTCATAACTGATATTAAAAGAATGACTAATTGACCCAAATGATTGGAAATGAACAACAAAGTAGGAGGACAGAAGTAAAGGATATGGGGTTGGATCCAGACTCCAACCCCATAGCCTTTACTTCTCATGCAAGGCACTTCTGCCAGTGGAACAGAACATTTCTGCCTCCCTTCCACCCCACTCCTCAAAATGCTGCTCCTGGGGGATGAATGACCCTCAGAAAAAGCATGGGAAGCAAATTGGAAGGTTCGCTGCAGGGACAGGGAATTGTGGGAAATTACCCATCCCTTCCATTAGCAGAAAATGGCCATTAACGCATGGGCAAGACGTCACTGGTTTATCTCTCTCCCATCTCACACCATTTTATTATGTGATTGTGAAATTAAATGCATGGCATTTCCCATCCCACACTATGTTCGCCATATGAGGCTCCCATGTGTTTGGTATGTGGGGATAACGTGGGATATGGAGGGAGCTGGGTACTCGTTTTATAATTCAGAGGGAGTGACAAGGAAGGCGTGAAATGGCACGCCACCCGGAACATGGCTCAAATTCCCTAGGACTGAATTCAGTGCTCCATTCACAAGACCATAATTGTTCTTACTATTCTTTCACTAATTTCTATGACCCCATCAGGGGTCCTTCTGGATAGTGCAACCCTATGCAGAATTATACCTTCTATTGAAATCAATAGAGACATAACTGTGCTTTAGATTGGACTGTCAGGCTGAAAAATGTATATCACAACTTTTAAGTTTCCAAGCGTAAGTCATAGCCTAGAAAGGGAAGAAATAATAAATAAAACAAGTGTGGTAAAATGATAAGTGATTTACTGCTGAATTTAAATCATAATATTTGAAACCATGAAACTGCATTAAATGCATGCCTCGGTAAACATGACTTACAACTTCAATGGAATATATCTAAAGAGGGAACTGTAGTGAACTTCAATACATAGACGATCCCAGATGCAGTGCCCCAATAGGTTGGACTAAAAGTTGCTCTCCCACCCGCCCACTCACTCACTCACATTGTTTATGATATTTGCACTACAATGCAGATAGCAAAGCAGGAATGGTCACAGGGGATGTGGTATGGAACAGTATAGCCTAATCTCATCAGATCTCAAAAGCTAAGCAGGGTTGGTACTTGGATGGGAGACCACCAAGGAAGACTTTGCAGAGGAAGACAATGGCAAACCACCTCTGTTTAATCACTTGCCTTGGAAACCCTATGGGCTTGCCATAAGTCGACTGAGACTTGACAGCACTTTTCGCACACACAATGTTCATAGAGGTCTCCACTATTCATAGAAGGACTGTTATGCTCAAAGAAGGAATCTGCCACATATGTGGAAGATTTCTCCATGAGTGGAAGGGCATCTTTGGAACCAACTGAATGGTACCTGCTATATGGGACAGGGAGTCATAGTAAAATCTCCTCTCTAGATTTTAAAAGTGGCATTGACTTGTATGGAGAAAATTCATTTAGATCTTTTCAGGTAATGACCAACATGTTTAATTGCACCCAGAAGCTCATAGGTAGGCAGTACTACTTGTTGGTTACTATTGACAGCACTAGTTGACTGTTGTCTGTCAAACTGGTTATTACAGGAAGATAAATCTTTTTTTTAAAATTGATAATGATGAAGGAAGAAAGGCACTCATAGAATTGCACATCTCCTCTGCCAAAGAAATACATCTTCTGAGTCTCATGAGGGTCTTGAGAAGTTCGCAGCTGCTGAACAATGTTCTAAAACTGATCTGTCAACCTTTCCGGCTGCACAGGAATTCAACGTTTGGCAGCCACGTCCAGTCCTTCTCCATGCTGCAAAGGGTTTTCAGCAGACAAGATCTCTCCTCCAGTGCAACAGGAAACCAGATGGCTTCAAAAGGCCCCAGTTTTGCCTTTGAGGCAGCATATGGAATATTAATCAATAATAGATTAATAGACCTTTCCTCACTTTAAATTTTAATCTGTTTGTGGGAGCTGATTTGTGCATGGCAAAACAAAGGTTGCACTCAGGCGCTCGTGTCGTTTTTACCGCTTGCCTATTGCTGAAACGACCTTCATCAGATCACAAAGGGAGTGGATTGGAAGGAGAGGGACGATGCAGAAGGAATCCCAAAGCTTTTTAACATGCAGCTGCTGAGGAGCAAAGCAAAACGGACAGGGAATTGAGACAGCAGGGAAATCTCATCTAGTATCTGTAACAGGCTGCTGGCTCTCCATCTTGGTTCGAGGTAGCAAACCTAAGAACACTTTCCTGGGATTAAGCCCCGCTGAGTAAAATGGGACTGACTTACTTCTGAGTAGATCTGCTTGCTACCACAGAGAGTGTAAATGTATTTTTTCTCACCAATTACAGTTGCTATCAACCCCCCACAATACACATTTTGATCTTGGTAAAATTGGGTGATTCCTAATTTTGTTGGTTTTGGTTGTAAACATCTACTCTGTATGGTCAGTTTCTGTTTTACCTGTTTTATCTGGCATACTAGCTGCAAATAAAATTTATTTATTATTATACATTTTGATCTTGCATTTCCTGTGTGCAAATGGAGCCCATGACTCTTGGGTTTTTTTTTTGTGTGCCATCAATCCTAAGAACTGTTATACTAATATCATGTAGGTTGTTTTTATGCATTCTGGCTTTTTATGGCTTAATACTGGTGCTTCTTATGTTGTTTTTATGGTTCTAATATTTTTACTTTGTGAGTCACCTCGAGCAAGTCTTTGGAGAGGCAGCATATGCATTTACTACATGAAGTAAATATATTTTCTGCTCTCTCATGCTAACCTGTTCCCATTTTTATGCAATTGTAGTATAATTTTGTGCCAATTGCATTTAAATGTTGCATTAAAAGTATATAACATAAAAATTGCATCATTTGTGTAAAAATGGCTTCAAAGAAATCAATGAAGTGGAAACACCAGTAATGGCAATGGGCAGAACACAAAAGGCTCACAGTGTCAACATAGAATTTTTTTTTGAAAAATAAGCATTCATTGCTATATGTAACAGCAAAGGACTGCCCCCTTTGTAAATAGCCCACAGCAGAGTCACACTCTTTTAAACCCATTGACTTCAATAAATTTAGAATTCTCTTTAGGATTGTGCTCAAATCTGCATAATAGGGTTAGCCATGACTGTCATGTTGGGTTCCGAAAAACTGAGGAAACCCCTAGTTTTGCAGAAAATCTGACTCATGAAGAAAACTTATTTTGGGAGTTAAAAAACCCCTCAATATTGATGTCTGTATATTTGTGGGGTGGGGAATGCCTTGCTGGAATCTAGGCACCATTTTGGGTTATTAAGCAAAGCAAGAGGGAGGAACCATACCTGTGAGGTATTTCATGCTAATTCATTGTTACATAAGAACCACACCTTCTTCCTTCATGGCTTGCTTATAACTCTATAACAGTATTTATTTATGCATTTCTGCTTTTCAGGTGAAATTAGAGATGCTCAGACAACCACCAGCTCAGCTCCAACCGGTTCACCAGTTGTGAACAGGGAACCATTTTTCAACAGGCCAATGGTCTGTTCATCAGCTCATTTGTAGCTGTTCAGCAGTTTGCACCAACTATTCCTTCCTTCCTATTCATGCATGCACATTCTCGCACAACCTGATAGAATTCTTCCCATCCTTGCTGAGCCACTAACCTGCCCATTATCAGTTGTTTAAATAAACTGTCAAATCCCTCACAAATCACATCAATCAGTCATATATAAATGTGGTGCTTAAAATGAATCCTACTATCTGGTGTTCATGTAAGTAGTCCTTAGTGATGCTAATGGCTGACGATCCGTTTGGATCGACAGTGTCTTCACGCACAGTTTCACAAAAGTTTGATGCTAATCTGTTCGGTAGGCATTCAAGTCATTCTGTGCTGAATCAAACGGATGCAGTTAACAGTTCATGTCTGATGACTACAGTCAAACCAGTCAAGTTGGACGGTCGAACACATTCGCTACGAAATTTGAGGCACTCCTATGTGAAATTAAAGGATATGATATAACTGTCAGCCCTGCTTTCTATGCTAAACAGTAGAATGAAAATATTCATTTCCTTATGTTGATAGTGGAAGAAATTTACATATATCTATACTGTGCATATCTTTAGACCTGGATATCTAGTTATGGCCTAAAAAGAAGTCTGCCCAGTTGCTTAGCAATATCATGGCATTTTAGCATTTGGGGAAGGGGTGGAATGGGTCAGGCCAATAAATAAGCTTTCAGAATCTAATTTCTATGCTTCCTTCCCCCTTTCAAAGGAGCTTTATATTTTTCCAAACACAAAACAAATAACTAACAAAGATGGAATTATACAGCTAGACAATGGTGGGCACTCAGAGTACATATGCCAATGAATCACTCGAGAGCTTCAGAACTCGCAGCAAATTATACAGCTTTCTTGGGGAAGAGCAAAGAAGCAAAGAGGGGAAGAAAAGGAGGAGAGGTTGCCAGGGCAATAGAATTTTTTACGAGTTATGGCTTTCATTTCTGTAGGAAGGGAGGATAATTCTCTCTGTCCGGCACCAAATTGGGCAAGACGGAACCCCTCAGCTGCACAATCAATGGCAGTTGAAATTCTTAGCTGCACCTGAGCGTCACCATAAGCACTATATGGTGAGGGCAAAGAAATACATGCAAAGCAACCGCACACTCCTTTCTGCATTAACAACAGAGTGTCTTGTGGCGCCTTAAAGACTAACATCTTTAGCATAGCATAAGCTTTCATGGACTAGAGCCCAGTTGTGCGAAGTGATATTCTCAGCTGGCAGATCTCTATATACACATTATATGGAAAAGATGGGGCCACAAGGCCACAGAATGCGAGAGTGATAGCCTGTGATGCTCTTATGCAAAGCTCAGATGTACACAAAATAGGTGCCGTGACCATTTTCAAAGGCAGTAAATGGGAATATTGCAATCTATTGAGCTTTGCTATGTTAATTGAACAGCTGTAGTGGGCAAAAAATCTCTGGTCCTTCAACACTGAAAAGCAGTCAACTATAACATGGACTCTGTAAAAGACTGGCTATGTTTACATATGAAAATAGTTACATAATTACCTGTCAATATTTCAAACAGTCACAGTGACTGTAGTACTTGGACTATTCAGATTTTTGATCTACTTATCACCACAATAGGAACTTACCCTGATTCTGTTTTGTGCATTCTGTTAACTACAGCTCTGCTCTGGGAGTGGGGAGGGGTATATGGGAAAGAAGTAATTGTCAACAGTGTGAGGAAAATTTTAATATGATAATAAGTCATATGAATTTAGGCAAGTCTAAAATATTTTTTTCTTTTTTAAAGGCAACTCTAAAAATTAATAATGTACCTATCACTCTGTTGTGCAAAGTCTGAAGCCTTCCTCCACCTTAAGTGGTTCTCCTCCAGTGGAACTCAGCCGGAAGAAGTTCCTCCAATCGAAGTTAGAATTCCAGTGAGATCTTGTCAATCAATCAATCAAGCAAGCAAGCAATCAATTTATTTGTAGACATAAACTATCAAATAAAACAAATTTGCATAGTTAAATAGCATAGGATAAAAACAAATACAAAATAGATTTGCTATTAAAAATGGTTTAAAATGGTTAAAAATGGCAAGATTATCAAAGTGCATAACTAATTAATATCCGAGCAAATACTAAATGTGGGTTTAATATAATATCCTAAAATTGCAGAGGCTAAAACTAGAAGGAAAAATAAATAAATAATCATGCATTGAAACTGCAGGATCAAACAGTATTCATTTTCTATTTCATTAGCTATTGTAGGTTCTTAAGCACACTCTGCCTGATTTTAATTGCTAGCCAAGCAAACCTGGCCATGCTTGCAGATAGGTTCCAAGCAGAGAGAACTTCACTGGATGGTGTTCTACTGCAGAAGACCTTAATTTTATTGGTGAGGTGTCCAAAAGGAAGCAAGTCGGGTAGATGAACTGAGATGAGAATCTCATCAAGAAATCTGGGTGCAATGAGAAATGGTGAAGGGGGTCTTATGTAGAATTCGAACAGCCCGTTCCTGAGCTTTCGGTGGCCAGGGATGGCGGGGAGGAGGCGCTGCTGAGGTGCCTCCTAAGCCATTCCACGGTCGCCGAAAGTTTGAAAGGGGACAGTTTGAAAGGTGAAAGGGGACAGGAGGCTGCCTACAGGCAGCCCATCCTCTCCAGAATTTCCTGGGAATTCCACCTGGGATGCCGGGACACCCCCAGGAACTCCGGGAGACCTGCATCTGGGCCTCCCCGCTGGCATTGGGGTGATTTACTGTGGCATAAGTAGCCCGGGCACTGGTGTGGGGGGCCCCAATGCCGGCGCAGCCCCTTCCTGTCCTCCTGGGAACTTTTGCCTTGTGAAGTCAGGAATGCACTGTTACTGTCTTGTGTGACCATGTGAAGGGTGATGGGGTTCTTACTGTGGCTGTAGAGACAAGGAAAGGAGGAAGTCCAATTTGAGGTGTACAATCCCAGGGATCTATGAGATGGCTGAGAAGGGAACCCTTCTGTGTACATCACCAAATGATTACAGATAATTCTCAGGCTGATGTTGGATGCAAGAAACTTTTGAAAGATTGGCATTGCCAAAAACAAATTGTGAGTTATGCTCCAAGATCTTCTGCAGTAGCAAAACTTTGCTCTGGTTCTATTTGCAGCTGGGTGTTCTAGATAAATAGAGCTGTCTGGTTCCTCAAAACATGAATCTGGAGTGAGTGATGCTAATCATAACTTTGGGGAAAGCATGTCGACAGCTCTAAACACTCCCACTAGTCATAAAGCAACTGGAAAATGCCAGGGAGTGCAGAATACCTATGATACGACCAGAGCTGCATAATGATCAAATTACTTTCTTTTTCTTGTGCAGCAGCCCAGGCAAAAATGAAAGATGAGAGAGAAGGAAGAAAAGCACACTAATGCTGATGATTTAAAGCTCTTGATCATCTACTCACCATGCTTGAAATCCCAACATTTGACCAGCAAATTGCCAATTGACTTATCACAAACAAAGGGCAAAGAGATGTTTGATTTGCAAAGATGAAATCCGGAAAAGAAACTTTAAGAACCTGATGCAGCAAAGAGTGCCTTAGGGATGGTTTACATGGTATTTAGTTGAGAAACTCACCTCAGTTTAGTTGGGAAGTTCAACAAGACTGCTTAAATTATGCTTAGCTGATTAAAACCTAGAAGAAAGGGGTATTACAACAGAACTAAGCAAGTAAGTCAGTCGGCACAGAAACCAGTGTGAACAAAAATCAGCTGCCACAGAAAATGAGATTAGAAACCTCAAAGACTTTAGCTGGTACATTAATGCTAGCAGTGAAAAAGCAAAGAGGGTTTCTCTTGGAAGGGAGTTCCAGTGTTGACTGTTTTATTGAAAAGGCCATGAAAGTGGGGCTTTGAGCAGTCTTCTAGCTATCTTGGAACCAGATGGTTTCAAACTTGAAGGAAAAAACCCAGCAATTTAAGATAGGGATGCAAACAAACTAGTAGTCAATAAACCAGTGGTGGTGCTACATGGAGGTGACTTTATGTCACTGATATACAAATGTTGAGAACTTCATGAGCATGATTATCAGGCCAATTAAGTTACCTTTTAAAAAAAAAAATCTAATAATTTGGGTCTTGTTTTGATTTGACCACATGCTTTAGCACATAGGCGCTCACATTTCAAAACATGAACAGGAATTTACCTTGATCCAACTTCCTTGATTACATACAAGATAAGCTCCTGATCATCTTGATGATTTTGTCAAAATTCATTTCACATACAATGGTGCACCAGCACATTAGCTGTTTGTGCTACAGGGCTGGTAGTGTTTTGGTAAAGATACTTGACTAGCAGTACAATCCTAAGCAGAGTTACAGCCTTCTAAAACCATTAGCAGGGTATCACTCTGCTTAGGATTGTGCTGCAAATCAGTTACTGGAGAGGAAGCATGTACCCTCTCGCTAGGTCATGGTCAGGTCATTAAAGTGATGTACTTGTCAAGTACAGAATCACTTCTTTGCACCTGTACAGTTGGATGAATCTTTTAAATGACAGGTTTTAGAGATTTTGCATTGCCTGCTTTTGGCACATAGATACATCTAAATAGTAAGTCTCAACTCAAAAATCTAAAATCGATCCCCCCCTTTAATTATGTTCATTTTTAACAATTGGAGAAAGTGGCAGCAGATGGGTGTAGGGCTGTCAATTCGGTTCGGCCCGAACAGAAAATCAGCCGAATTTCCCCTGATTCGGTGGTTTTTAGTTCGGGAGGAACCGAACTCAAAACTGGCGGGCAACCGGGACCCCCGAATTCAGCGAGTTCGGGAGTTCGTGAATAAATTCGGCAAATTCGGCCGTCAGTAAGCAGCATAACCGTCAGTAAGCAGCATTCTCCTCCCCCGGCCAATCGGTGGCCAAGCTGGGTCTTCTTCTGGCCAATCAGTCAGGATTGAGTACTGGAGGAATCAGCTGATGTGCGGCCTGGCCAGGGAGAGAGAGAGGGAGAGCGAAATCCTCGTGTGTGTGTGGGGGGGTGCTTGTGCACATTCGCTCCTTTCTGTGGCTGCAGGGGGCGTATTTTTTGGGGTACAGACACAAAAATTTCACTGGAGCTTCAGATGAAGCTTCTTAAGATACCCCCCAAGTTTTGTAAACATTGGGTCAGGGGGTCCCGAGATATGGGCTCCCCCCTTTTTCTTTCCATGGCTGCAGGGGGCGCATTTTTGGGAGTACAGATCCCAAACTTTGAGCGGAGTTTCAGACCAGTGTTCTTAAGATACCCCCCAAGTTTTGTAAACATTGGGTCAGGGGGTCTCGAGATATGGGCTCTCCCCCTTTTCCCTCCCCCCTTTTTCCATTTATGTGGCTGCAGAGGGCGCTTTTTTGGGGATATAGCCCCCAAACTTTTAGCATAGCTTCAGTCAATTATTCTTAAGATACTACCCAAGTTTTGTAAAGATGGGTTCAGTGGGGGCAGAAATATCGTCTACCCCCTTTTCTCTTTCCATGGCTGCAGGGGGCGCATTTTTGGGGATGCAGATCCCAAACTTTGAGCGGAGTTTCAGACCAGTGTTGTTAAGATACCCCCCAAGTTTTGTGAACATTGGGTCAGGGGGTCCCGAGATATGGGCTTTCCCCTTTCCCCTTTCCCCTTTCCCCTTTTGGGATGAATGGATCAGCCGATCCTGTGCATCTTCTCCAGAGAAAACCTCCCGTGCCTAATTGGAATCATCTTGGATTACAAGTCCTCTTCAGCCCCTCTTGATGGAACAGAAGACAGCCACAGTAAGACCCCTTTGGGGGCTTTAATCTATAATTTTTCTCCTGTGTATGTGTGTGTGTGTGGGGGAAAGCAGAGTCTGTGTGTGTGTGGGGAGGGAGCAGTTTCTGTGGGTGGGGGGGAAGCCAAAGGGGGCTTTCGTCGGTTCTGCCTGGGGTGTGTGTTCCCTCTCGAGTCTCTCGCTCCCTGGTTTGAGGGGGGAGGTTTCAGTTGTGTGTCTTCTGGTTTTTCCCTGTTGCAAAGGTGTTGTTTTACAAGTTGAGTTGCTTTGCAAACTGTTGTCGGGGCTGGGAGCTTTGTGCATGGGCGGCAAGCTCTGCTGAGAGATGCACATTAAGGGTGGGGGGGACCCCTTTCAGGGCCCATATCTCAGCCCCCCCTGACCCAATCTTTACAAAACTTGGGGAGTCTTTCAATATACGTCCTTTGAAGCTCTGCTGAAAGTTTGGGACCTCTAAGCCCAAAAATGCCCCCCCAGAGCCACGGAAAGGCGCGATTGTGTTTTTAATGGCTTTATTCCGCCGAATTTTTTTTCCGAACTTTGAATTCCCGCCGAATTGAACGGATCCGAAGTGGGGGAGTTCGGACTTCGGCACGTACCGAACCCACAAGGGCCAAATTCGGCCGAATCTGAACTGTACCGAATTTTTTTTTTTGACAGCCCTAGATGGGTGTGCAGGGGACAGTGACTGCTGTGAGAAAGGAGTTTAATAGTATGAATGGACACAGCTAAATTCATTCAGAAACACCTGAACAGCTCAATGAACCACAGACTCTCTGATTGTGACCAGGGAGTAGGATGCAAGCTGAATTGATTGTGCATAACTATTTAGGATTTAGTTTGGTAACTCTTACTATTCATCTCCAAACACTTGTACCAATATCGGACAACTTGTGAGTGACCAAGCTTGATGTAGACAGGTGGTTCTCAAACTTTTTGGGCCACCAACCCCTTGGTTTCACAAACTCAGCCCCAACAACCCCTACCCTATCCTATAAAAAGCATTATTCAAAATAGGGGTTTGCATGACTCACTAAAGAAGATAATAACAATAAAATTTCAAAACAGTAACAATTAATTGCACTTCTATTCAAAATCAAATTAAAACTTTTTAGTTGAAATTTATTCGACAAAACGGATGAACTTGATCCAGTGGTACCAGCTCTTCAAAGTCTGGAAAAAAATTATGATAGTTTCCACCAAATTTGCTAGCATGGTGCCATAGCTTGATCTATTGTCAATTAGTGAAAAACGCAGTTGGGGGCCCACCTCTAGTACCCCCTGCTGCCCTCTTGCCTCTTAGTGCCCACCTAGGTAATTCCACTGCCCCCCAGGGGGTGGTACCGCCCACTTTGGGAACCACTGATGTAGACCATCAACAATGTGTGTTGGTCCACCAGGAGGTTGAAAACTGCTGCCTACCTGGGACTACAAAAACAAGGGGATTATTAAGCACCTTACTGGCCAAAGTAGATGGTTTATAGGCTGTGTCTACTTGGTGGCTCACAAGTGACACCGGCCTGTAAGATGAAGTTTTATTGTCTAATATTATTGATATATTCAAGGGTTGCTTTTTTTTCAAAACATGGAAGCTAGTATAATATTTAGAAGCCGAATTTGAAGAATTACCTGCTTCCCACCTTCACCAATCTCCAGGCACTATGTAAGTCCAACTGAATTTATAAGAACTTAACTGCAAAAATAAACAATGTGCTGCAGCATGATTGGCTTTTTCAAGTCTGGATCATTCTACGTTTGTCAAAGGCCTACCTCCTGATTCATCATTAACGAATTAAAGCATTCATCTACTGATCTGATGGTCTGAGCACAGTTTCTTCATGAACGACACTCAAGATCTGTACAACTTCTTCAGGGTTCCATAATGCGTGGAGAAAGTCCCCATGTGCATAAATGGTACACTCTTAGGATTTGTTCAGACCTTCTGGTCAATGCATGGAAACAGGAAACAGGAACAGTAGGCAACTTGTCTTCCCTAATGATAAGGTCAGCTCTGGCCTGGTGTTAGCTGTGGGCAATCATTGGGGCTAGAGAAAATTCCCGCTTCTCAGCCTTTCCCAAGAATGGTCAACTATTACAGATTTATAGCAGGCTGGTTATAAAGATTGGCAGCCTCTCTAAGGGCTGGAAGTCATTAACAGATGCCTAGCTTTGCACTGGATATATATCCGCAGGCAGGGGATTTCATCAACACCCAACTATATTACAGTGGGGATGAAATTTAAAATGACCTTTTGGTCATTAGTTTTCCTGGTGCTACATCTAAATTTTAAAACAGGAAAATGAAATCCTCAGGACTGTGGAACGGAACTAAAAGGTATGAGGTGTGGGAAGAGCATTCCATTAATGCATTATGAATTCCATAAATATCATATGAAAGGTGCAGATGTCGTGAGAATTCATAGCTCAATTTGCATCTATCATGCCACATTAGTAGAATTGGTCAATAAAATAGCCCCAGACATCCAAATGTGACTCTCTTTTTAATTAAAAACAGTGACTAATAGCTTGGGAGAGAGGAAAAAAGAGAACTTTATTACGTTGAAAACACTACAATCTGGCTTTTATGAGCTCAATTTCTTGGGCACGGCATGAAATGTTACATTAAAGCAGTGGCCACTGGTGATGTTTGTGGAGAAAAAGGAAGATGACTGCATTGCAGATAGAAAGGGACACCCGGAAGTTAATATGTTTACTTGGCAAAAGAGTGAATGAAGCAAAGATGCAAATTGAGCTATGAATAAAAGGGAATATAAAAGGGAATATAACATTGCATAATTTACTCAGCAGAGCTTAAGTGGGCTAATGCGAATACATGATGTCTTATGTGGTTCTGGTCCATCTTGACTTAATGCATCTTTTAGGTTGTTCACAGATACAGGAAAATATACATTCAAGAAGACAAAAGTAATGACTACAGGAGACTTACACAACTTTAAGGTTGACAATGAGGAAATTGAAATTGTTGAAGACTTTCTATTCCGTGGCTTCATCATCAACCAAAAAAAAAGACTGCAGCCAAGAAATCAGAAGGAAGTTGAGACTGGGAAGGGCAGCCATGAAGGAGCTAGAAAAGATTCTTAAATGTAAGGATGTGTCACTGGCCACCAAGATCAAGTTAATTCATGCCATCGTATTCCCTATTACTATGTATGGGTGTGAAAGCAGGACATTGAAGAAAGCTGATAGGAGGAAAGTAGACTCCTTTGAAACGTGGTGTTGGAGGAGAGTGTTACGGATACCGTGGACTGCCAAAAAACAACAACAAATCAGTGGGTTATAGATCAAATCAAGCCTGAACTGACCCTAGAAGCTAAAACGACTAAACTGAGGCTGTCGTACGTTGGTCACATTGTGAGAAGACAAGAGTCACTGGAAAAGACAGTCATGCTAGGAAAAATTGAGGGCAGCAGGAAAAGAGGAAGACCCAACAAGAGATGGACAGACTCAATCAAGGAAGCCACAGCCCTCAATTTGCAAGATCTGAGCAAGGCTGTTAAAGATAGGACATTTTGGAGGACATTGATTCATAGGGTCGCCATGAGTCAGAAGAGACTTGCCGGCACTTAACACACACACACATACATTCTGCCTTTCTATCCACTCCCCAGGTGACTACAGAAATTAAAATCACTTATCCGTAGAAAACATGAGAATTTGATAGGGGGTTGTTGAGAGCTGCCAGGCTATGAATAGGAAGAAACCCACACAAGAGTGTGCAGATATCCTGTAAGAGGAGCCACTGGACCTCTAAGTTAGCAGAAGCTGAGCTGTGCAAAGCAAGTCTGCCAAACTGTTTTCAGGCCATCTACCACAGTCGTTTCTATGGCCTACTTCTCACAATCATGCTAAGCCTTGCTGAGGAAGCCTACATGGGGCTGCTCCTGTGGTGATTTGGATACCTCATCAACTTTTGTCCGATGTTAATCAGTAAAATCACATCACACCCGCTCTGAAACAATTGCACAGGTTACTAGGGTTGTGCAAAAGCATCATCATCATCATCATTATCATCATCATCATCATCATCATTGGTGAATTTCAGGTTCGGGTTTATTGGGCTTGATTTTTTTCAGTAAACCCAAAATAAGCCGAATGCCCATACCGGTAAAGGGGTATTTCGGCTTTATTTCCGTGTTTACCAAAAAAAATTGGGTCCATTATAGTCTAGGGTGGGTTTTTTTTTTTTAAACTCCTGTGAGGGCATTTTTGGAGGCAGAGTTCCCAAATTTTCAGGGTAGCTTCAAGGGACTCTCCTTGCATGAACCCCAACGTTTGGTGAAGATTGAGTCAGGGGGTCTGATTTTATTGGATCCCGAAGGGGTCGCCCCCTACTCCATAGAGAAGCATGGTAAAGTTTACAATGCTTCTCTAGGGAGGGGGTCAACCTTTTCGGGACCCCATAAAATCGGACCCCCTGTCCCAAATTTTACCAAACATTGGGGTTCATGCAAGGAGAGTACCTTGCAGCTACGCTGTGAATTTGGTGACTCTACCTCAAAAAATGCCCCCCCCCTTCCGGGAGAATTTTAAAAGTACTTCCTTTTCATAGTCTGTAATGGCTGCCTGCTTCCTCACCCAAGAATGTGGGAAAACTCAGTTTCCCATGAATGTTTGCAATGGGGCCACTTATTGCTACCCATAGGTTTGTGAGGTTCCAGCTGATTTAACGAGAAATTGTTTACATTTTACTCTTTGTTAGCCAGTGTGAGAACACTGTAGGTGGATATGTGGCTTAGAAATCTCAGAAAGACAGAAAGAAAGCCTTGCTACTTGAGCCAGGCTCTTCTCTGGATGTCCTGGCAAAGAGTACCTGTTTCCTTCCAGGCATGAGCCTTTGTCCCATGACTATCTCAATGTTGTTGTGTCAGCGGGCATAAATGGAAACCATAATGCCAGAAATGGTTGTGACACTCAGCCCTGGTACATGAGATGGGACCAGTTCAGGTGATGACCAAGGCAGCTCTTGATTCGTGTCTAGCTTGGCAACATTTTAGCTCTCAAACCAAATTAAACTAAATACTGCTAAGAAGGATTTTTATATGTGGTCCTTATTTCTGAGGGGAAATGGGATGTGTGGGTATGGGTGGGTTTTAGCTCATGCATGCACTCCCTGACCTGGATAGCCCAGGCTAACCCGATCTCAGCAAATTTTGGAACCTAAGCAGGGTTGGGCCTGGTTAGTACTTGGATGGGAGACCACCAGGGAAGTCTGGGGTTGCTACACAGAGGCAGGCAATGGCAAACCACCTGTTTGTCTCTTGCCTTAAAGGCCGCCATAAGTCAGCTGCAACTTGACAGCACTTTCTACCACCACCTGGATGGCCCACACTAGCCCAGTATTTTAATATCTCAAAAGCTATGCAGGGTCAACCCTGGTTAGTACTTGGATGTGAGACCACCAAGAATGTCCACAATTGCTGTGCAGAGTCAGGTAATGGCAAAACACCTTTGTTCGTCTCTTGTCCCTTACTCTCTATTCATCTCTTGTCTCTTACTCTCAGAGTAAAACTCCTTTTTCTTAAATAAGAATGAATAAACGTTCCCTATTTTGTTTCTTTTGATAATCATGTATATTTCTGTGAATGGTTTCAGTTCTCTGCTCTTTGTTATTGGTTTTGTAGATTTGTTTGTATTGTGTATGCATGCTGCATGGTTTTTATATGCAATTTACACAGTATTTATACACACACTGGATGCCATGTATGCATATAATATGCTGATTTATTGAGGCACAAATCACACAGCAAAAAAAATGTGCACATTTTCCAATTCAGTGCAAGGAAGCAGAAAAATATGCAAAATGAAAGCATCGTGGGCTCAATTCATACTGGGGAAGAGCAAATTCAGAAGAGGACTCTCCTTTTGTCCCATAGAAGGAGAGAGAGAGAAAGAAGGTGGGGGCTTATGGCAAAAGAGTGCAGGAGCCATACAGCTATGCTGAATCAGACCAAGGGTCCATCTATCCCAGCATCTTTTTTCACACAGTGGCCAACCAGAATAGCCTGGAAGTCCTATCTGCAGAGCATGGAGGCCAAAACATCCTCGTATTCTTGCTCCCTACTTCTGATGTTCAGTGGTTTATGCAGCTTACACATAAATGTCCCACTTAGTCTTTGTGGCTAATAGATATTTGATAGCTCTATTCTCCATCTACCGTATATACTCGCGTATAAGCTGAGTTTTTCAGCCCCAAAAAAGGGCTGAAAAAGCCGAACTCGGCTTATACCCGGGTCAATACGGTAGGGTAGGGGAGGAGGGAGGAGGGAGGGAGGAAGGAGGGAGGGGGGAACTTACTGCCGCCGCCGCCATGCCCACGCCGCTTCCTGCTGCCAGAGCGGCCTGGGGCGGCCTCCTGCAGCTGCAGGGAGCTGCCCCGGCCCTCGCCCAGCCGCGCCGCCGCTTCTCGCGGCCGAGGGTGGCCTGGGGCGGCTGCAGGGAGGCTGCCCCGGCCCTCGCCCAGCCGCGCCGCCACTTCTCGCGGCCGAGAGCGGCCTGGGGCGGCTGCAGGGAGGCTGCCCCGGCCCTCGCCCGGCCGCGCCGCCGCTTCTCGCGGTTGAGAGCGGCCTGGGGCGGCTGCAGGGAGGCTGCCCAGGCCCTCGCCCGGCCGCGCCGCTGCTTCTCGCGGCCGAGGGCGGCCTGGGGCAGCCTTCTGCAGCTGCAGGGAGGCTGCCCCGGCCCTCACCCGGTCGTGTCGCCGCCGCTGCCAGGCCCGCGCCGCTTGCTGCCGGGAGCCCAGGTAAGCCTGCAAGGGGGGGGAGGGGTTATAAACCGACCCTCAACTTATACGCGGGTGCCTAATTTTTCCCCATTTTTGGGGAGAAATTAGGCACCTCGGCTTATACGCGGGTCGGCTTATACACGGGTATATACGGTAATCTCCTTTCAAAGATCTAGTGGCCATCACTACATCCTATGGTAACGAATTCCACATGTTAATTACTCTTTGATTGAGGAAGTACTTATTTTGTCCATCTTGTCCTGCATCTGAGAAACCCTACCTGCAATCCTTTCTTTCTTTCTTTCTTTCTTTCTTTCTTTCTTTCTTTCTTTCTTTCTTTCTTTCTTTCTTTCTTTCTTTCTTTCTTTCTTTCTCTTGTCTTTTTTCTTGAGGGCTACTTACAGCATAGGAGGGAAGGCAGCATGGTATAGCCTGATCTTGTCAGATCTCGGAAGCTAAGCAGGGTCAATATTTGGAAGGGAGACCACCAAGGAAGACTCTGCAGAGAAAGGCAATGGCAAACCAACTCTGCTTAATCACTTGCCTTGAAAGACCCTTGCTGGGTTCGCCATAAGTAAGTTGTAACTTCACAGTACTTTACACACACATACTAACGGCATGAGGAGGGCAGGTTTGATGGGCAAAACCACATGGGAGGGAAGAAGTCTCTTCTTTTCACCCCTCTTGGCCCTGATACAGATCCACCCACCATTCAGCTTCTGGTTAGCCCTTTTAAATACTGGGAGAATCTAATGACGACTCTCCCAGCTTCTCCTCCAGTTTCTTGTACAGAGCTGATCTGTGGGTTAAGATCTGGCAACCCTGGTTGGTCTCCACGGTCTCCATGTCTTCAAGAATCACTTCCCACTCTGAGAATCTCTCCTGTCTCACCTGCAGACTCTGCCCAGTGGATACAGTTTCTAATTAGTTGTTCTTTCACATTTTTAAATGGTTCCAGAAGAAAAGTCCAACATGTGCTGAATGAGGTCATCGCGGCAGGAAGCCCAATTAGCTAAAAATAAAACTGCAAATGTTACTTGGATTGGCACAGGCCGTCGCCTCTGAGAGGGTCATAATCAAATCGCTGCATTTGTTCCAGAAGGTTTAGCAAGACCTTTTACCTCCCAATGTGTTCCTGACCCCAAGATTTACGTTGGGAAGGGCAGTGGCATGGATGCAAAACGTGACGGCTTCATTATTCCCCATCCCCTCTAAACCTGCTCATTTCCTTGCTATGCTTACAATTACCTGGACAGAAAACATCTGCTGGTGTCCATTAAGGAGTAAAGATTAGTAGGCTTTATTTAAACTTGGCGTTCTCAGTTATTTACTGGGACTTGGGGGGAGGGGGGAGAAATTGGAACCTAATTACAGAGCAGATGCTGAGAGTGGTATTTATTCACCAAAACCGCACAGGTCATTCATTAAAATATCAGTTTTAATTAGCAAACACCTGTTTTGTGTTTGATTTTACACTGATACGTACTGTCTGCAATTTGCTTTCTTCAGTACAAGCAATTAGATAGCCCTGACAGTAACAGTTAATCTAATTAGAACAGGGGTGCCCTGGGAGTCCAGCGCTGACTTCAAGAAATTGCAGACACATAATCACAGCTCCATTACATTAGAAGCTGGAGGTAGTGGTGGTATTTCTCCTCCTTCCTTCCTGTGCTGGACTTTATTTTCTGGGGAGGGGGAAGCTTTAAATAAAAACTGCAAATGAATTTGGAGTTGCAACAGATCATGCATGCAATCTGTCCATGGACTTTTAAATAGCTGCTGAATCCCAGAAGTTATAGTGATGAATGGTCGATTTTTTTCCAGCTTTGGACTCAGAGTTGTAATTTCACTGGGGACCGTGATGATATTACACTTTGGGGAGGGGTCAAAGGTCTGCAGCTGAGCATCTGCTTGGTATGAAGGTCCCACATGCAATCCCTGGCATCTCTACTTTCATCTCCAGTAGGTAATATCTCTGCCTGACCTTGAAGAACCATTGCCAGTCAGTGTATACAATAATGACCTTGATGGACCAATGGTCTGATCCAGCATAAGGCAGCTTCATTAGGATAGATTTTATCACGGACATCATGAACATGTTCAATAGTTGAACTTATCGTGTTTGAAGGTATCGGTCAGAAGAGAGCCGATGACTCAGCCTGTTTGGTTCTTGCCGAACACCCGCAAATTCTCACCAAACGGGATTGCATCAGGCTTTTATAAAAGTGTAGATGCAGAAAGGCTCTGCAGATTCAATTTGAGAAGCTACTGGAGGGTAGGGGTTTATTCAAACACAACAATAATTTATGTCTGATTTATAAGATTTGTGTCTGGTGGAATGGTCTGTTTAAATCACTTCCCACTGAATGGAGCAGTTCTGCAGCAAGGATGGAGGGGTGATAGAAGTTGGGCTGTGTGAGAACATGCACACGTGGAAAGCCAGTAGCGCTGTGCCGTATGATTAGGAAGGAATACAGCAAAGCAACCTGCTGAACAGCCACAAATGGTTATCAAAGGCCTTTTATGCAGGGACGTTTCCCCGTGGTCACCCCCGCTGACTGCATCGGGGCTTCCTGTTGATTATGCATGCCTTTCCTGACTGTCAGAGCAATCTCCATGTTCTTCATTACATATTACAGGAGATAGCATGGCAGGGTGTTTCAAGGACCAAGAGGAGCATTAAAATGGTTGTTATTTGAGGGATGTGTTGACTCTAAGTAACTAAAAATTTCTGAACTTGTTGTTCTCTTTGAAGTTAGTTGTTTCTGATGCCAGCTTCTCAGAGACGCTAAAACACACATACAGAAACCTGAGCTTGGCAAGAGAATTACAGCAGTTTCTGTTAGTTATGGGAAAGCCATTAATTTCCCATTCATTTATTTGAAACCCAATGGGAAGCATGGCAGTCCCACCTAGCACAGTGGAATGTTATGGTCCTGCTCCTTTAAGCATATTAATTAAAGAGGCTGAATCCTGAGCCGGAATCTCCTACCATTACACTGAAATAATTAGAATCTATGTCAACTGAAAAAGTTTCCGAGAGCTTACCTTTCTTCCCAACAACCCTATCCCTGTTTCAATGTAGGCTTCATTGTTCTATTTTAAAAAAATTCTCCATGGGGCAGATGAGAAGTTTTCAGCATGAAGAAATAAGCTAATTAAGTTGAACTGTGTCAGTCTGGCCAGGCTGAATACCATAATTAATTAATCCAAAGCTCCAATTGTCCTGAAGGGGAATTGTGTTCTTGGGTCTATCAGGTGAAATCTGTTTATGGAGGCAGGGGGCAGCTCTAGGTGTTTTTTTAAAGCAGGGAGAAAAAAGGTTCTCCCCCCAGAGAGTCTCTAGGAGCAGGGTGATCTCATTAACACTGGAAAACAGGACATATTGTTGAAGAACTTTGATAAGACCAGCTCCCTGGGATCGAAGAGGAGCGTGTGTCAGAGGGTTCTGCCAAGCGCATGCAAATGCCTCTTTACCCAGAGTCCTGCAAATTAGAACTAGCAGCTCTTTGCATAATGTGGAAGCACATATTCATGTGCAGGCTGCTCTTATAGGATCTGTCACCCAGTGGAAGCAAGGCTCTTGGTCCTTTAGTACAGAAAGGAACATTTGGTGGATTCAACTTAGGATGCAGGCACAAGAGAAACTTCATATGCAGAAATCTGTGCAACTATGCATCGGAAATGGAGTATCCCTTAGGGGAACACTACAAGATTTATTTGGCATAGCTGCTTTTTTCATCCCTATGGGAGAAAGGAAATAATATGAGAATTTTGAATGCATACAAATTGGCTTTGACTAAGCGGGGCTGAGGAAGAACAGAAACGATCGTCCCCCTTGCTACTCTTCTATGAAGATTTGTTGCAGTTCATTGTTGGATACTTGTACCTGTATGGGACTGTTTATACCAAATTCCCATTCTTCTATGAAGATTACTCATAGTGGAACTTTTGAGACTTTGACTGTTAACATAGGATTGTTATATAACATAGGATTGATATATATAGATTTCTGTGTTGTATGTCATTCACTGCACTTAATACACCTTGTTTTGGTAAACTTGTGATTGATTTATTGTCGAAGGCTTTCACGGTCAGAGTTCATTGGTTCTTGTAGGTTATCCGGGCTGTGTAACCGTGGTCTTGGAATTTTCTTTCCTGACGTTTTGCCAGCAGCTGTGGCAGGCATCTTCAGAGTAGTAACACTGAAGGACAGTGTCTCTCAGTGTCAAGTGTGTAGGAAGAGTCAGAGAGGGGTTGGGTTTGAGCTGAGTACTGTCCTGCAGACATAATGTGCTAATCATTGTCCTGTAAGTATCAAGATAATGTACTAATGAGAGTGTGGTATGTTAATATGGAAGCATTGTATCCTGAAATGATCTGGTGATGTGTGAAATCTGCATGGCTATTGTTGACTGTAGCCTTTGTTAGTCTGGAGGTTTTTCAGGGCAGGAAGCCAAGCCTTATTCATTCTTAAACTCTCTTCTTTTCTGTTAAAGTTGTGTTGATGTTTATGAATTTCAATGGCTTCTCTGTGCAATCTGACAAAATAGTTGGTAGAATTGTCCAGTCTTTCAGTGTCTTGGAATAAGACCCTGTGTCCTGTTTGTGTCAGTCCATGTTCAGCCACTGCTGATTTCTCAGGTTGGCCAAGTCTGCAGTATCTTTCATGTTCTTTTATCCTTTTTGTATGCTGTGTTTTGTGAGAGACACTGTCCTTCAGTGTTACTACTCTGAAGATGCCTGCCACAGCTGCTGGCAAAACGTCAGGAAAGAAAATTCCAAGACCACGGTTACACAGCCCGGATAACCTACAAGAACCAATTGTGATTGATTGATTGAATATCATCAGCCTTTCCTGTACTTAGTTCCTTACCTGTAGTAGTAGTACAGAGGTGTTTATTTTGATTGCTTAGTACCTGGAGGTTGGCAACCCTAGGCTGTGTCTTGATGACTGTATTTTTAGTGGCAAACTCAACTATGCTGCTAGATATGAAACAGGCTGTTTCAAACAGCTGTATACAAGACCTCTTAAGTAGTCTAGTCCTATGCACCTTGTTGTTATATCTTTACAGTTGTAAAATTTTGCCTTATTTACGCTATTTAACTCTCCTCCTGTCTCCACTATTTAACTCTTCTCACCACTGGGCTGGCCCAGTCCTGGTTTGTGTGTGTGTGGGGAGGCAGGATATCAGCCCACTGGGAGAGATCCCGGCAGCCATAATGGTCAATCTGCCCCTGCATGGGAAGGGACATAGGTTGACTTATGTTGCCAGTATATCTGACAGAACACCAGCTGGGGCGGGAATACATATGAATCAGGACAATAGCAGTTGGGAAAGAGTTGACTGCCCTTCACTCCGTTTCCAAGTCAGTTCTCTTTGGTGGCCACTGCTTACAAAAAAGAAAAGAAAAACTTGCCAGAGATCCATTCATGGTTTATCCAGCATCTCATCAATTTATGCCTTTGGGTAACTGGGGTATACTCAGGAACAAGAAATTTGCATGCAGCTATTTGTAAAATGCATAATGGTGTGCTTTTGAATGTGCTAGCTTCTCTCCTTCTCTCCCTGAGGAATCTCAGAGTGTAAGATTGCTTTGGCAGCATTTATCCCATTGAAATACATCAATAGATAAACACAGGCATACTTCAGTACCAATTGATATCCGTGGAACAAGCAAGATCCTGGGAGAAAAAAATATGTTCAATTATGCCTAGGTTAACAAGCTCTGAAAGGCCACAAAAATGCTCCCCGAGGAGTTCATTGTGGGTTAATGTACAATCATCCAGACTCCCCTTTAGACAATTAAAATAATATAGTGCAATCAATTGTGAAGTGTATCAGGATAATCAGCTGGGTGGACAACAATTGGTCTACTTTTGTTGAGGTTCATACTAGGGATGCCTTTACAATTCTCCTTATCTGAATATTGCCCTAGATTTTGGAGTTGCAAATTGCTTTGTTTTGCTCTTGAAGTGGAATCGATTAGTTAAGGATTCCACATTGCTCTGTGTTGCTAGCGCTTTGCTTTCCTTCAGTTTATTCACATTTGCCCTCTTTCACTGATACACTTGCCCATTGATTTAAAAAAAAAAAAACCACAGGCCAAAGGCTTTATATGTAAGGCTGCTGAAAGCCTTCAAGAGCCCCCCAGAAATGATTCCATCTGGACTTCCTTTACAACACCAGGCTCAGACCCAAAGCTCACATGAAAACAAATCACATGACTTGTCTATAGGGTTGCCAGCCTCCAGGTAGTAACAGGAGATCTCTTGCTATTTCAACTTATCTCTAGCTGATAGAGATCAGTACCCCTGGAGAAAATGGCTGCTCTGGCAATTGGACTCTATGGAATTGAATTCCCTCCCCAAACCCCGCCCTCCTCAGGCTCCACCTCAAAAACCTCCCACTGGTGGTGAAGAGGGACCTGGCAATCCTACTCGTCTAGCTGCATGTTTCTCCAGATTGATCAGCCTCCACTGAAAAATGTAATGTCCCTAGTTCCCCTTTGCAGAGTGTGCTTGAAAAAAGTTCAGTACATCACATAGCCAATTTGGTTACGGCTGCAGGAAGAATGCTGCATAAATTATTGTTGATGTTTCTGGAATGCAAACTGGGTTATTGATTTAATCTCAAGTGTGTCTAGAAATTCTCTTTTGTTACTGCTCTTGGAATGAATTGTAGATTTAGAATGTACATTTTCTTTTGTGTTCCTTTTCACATTGTGAGATTTGGCAAGAAGGACTCCCCCCTTCCCCAAGTAGGAATCAATGCTAATGGAACTGCCTCTTATTGTTGTCGTGAAGGTTGGTGGTAAGCAGTGTTGGACTGCATTGAACTATTTTGATCACAGTGGTACATAATGTCACCAGCTTTCTCTCGAGTTATATTTTCATGATCAAGGAGGCTATGAAGCCACGGAAGGCTTTCGAGATAGGGATGGAGTGTTTGATTTGGATTCAGGATGGGTCAGGAAGCATCAACATAAAAAAGAGTGGCCTTACACGTTCATAACAGTGTGATGCAGTGAACGCTGCTGGAGAGGGCTAGAAGGGACTGCAGCAATAGGAAACCAGAGAGGAGGAGGCTCAGAGTTCTCATGAAGAGAGCAAAGAGGAAGGGCTGTAATCCTGCAATATTTTAAAGGGAGAAATGACATCAGTAGAACTAGTCTGCCCATTATATCTTATACCAAGGCAAAAATTTCTAGAGTCAATCCTGGCCAATTTGAGCCAGGAGTTATGGAGAAGATCTGTGATGGAGAAGATCTTATTTCTCCTTGCAGATACAGAGCCAGAGATCTCCCATAAAGTTGCCCTTTTGCTTTGGCAGCAAAGAAAATCTGGGCCACACTAGGACAACATAGTAACAAGGCGTAAACTTGTTTTCTGATGGGAAATGGGATTTACTGATTATTACTGTTAACACTATTTGGGCAGTCATGCAATGTCTGGGCTCGAGACCTAATTATTAGGGTTTATTTTATTTCACACTGAATCTGGAGTCTTAATCTGTTATCAAAATGATTGTTATGTGGATTTTCATCAGTTCTTGTAACGGCTTTTGACCAAGTGCAATAAACTTGAACCTGGAGCCTGGAGTAGAACTAGTCTCAACAAATGTTCTTAATTACGTTCTTCAAACCAGACATAGCTTGATAACTCTCTCTCTCTGCACTGACATATTATTTGTCTTTATATTCTTATTCTCAAAGTAGTTTGTTCACTGTCCTTCTGTTCTCATTTTGTACAGAGCACCCAACAAGTTTAGAGGCAACATTCTCAGTTTACACATTTCATATCTACTAAGGATGCCCATTTGGGGAGCCATGCCAAGATCCCCCAAATCCTGGAGATGAAACTGAGTTTGCCCCAGTTTAGATATCTTAGCAGAAAAATAATCAATATCTTCATCCAAGGATGATTTATCTGTGGGTACATGACTATATGACTGTATTTATTCAAATATCAATAACAAAAAACAGGGAGAACCTGTGCTGAAAGGTAATAAAACCCCAAAACAAATAACCAGCATGATGGCCAATGCAAATAAATACATTAGAATATAAGAACATAAGAAAAGCCCTGCTGGATCAGACCAAGGCCCATCAAGTCCAGCAGTCTGCTCACACAGTGGCCAACCAGGTGTCTCTAGGAAGCCCCCAAACAAGACGACTGCAGCAGCACCATCCTGCCTGTGTACCACAGCACCCAAGATAATAGGCATGCTCCTCTGATCCTGGCTATTTATTTACATTGGCCATCGTGCTGGTTATTTATTTTCGGGTTTTATTCCAATATCTTCAGACCACTTTTCTATTAAATGCATCCAAAATGGTTCACACACACACACACACACACACACACACACACACACACACAAATCTGACCATGAAAATAAATAAAAACAATCTAAATAGCCAGTTAATCAACAAAATAAAAATAGCAATAGCAATCAGCTTTCGAATGAAGGAGTGCATAGAGAAGGGCTGCTGACGATGACCTTGATTGCTCGTAATTATGAGGAAAAAGCAGTTAATGTGGATGAGTTTTTCGTAAGGCTGAACTGAACATTCAACAACAACATTTTCAGTATGAAAGTGCACTGGGGGGGAAGGGCTCAATAGTCTGAAACCTCTCTCAAATGTCTGCCTCTTTTGCACCAGTTCACCTGCTGTGGCAGCCATAATATGTATTCTGGATATGCCTTTCAGATCTAGAAATATTCAAAATGTAATGCCATATTCAGAGTAATCCAAATATTTTCAAATTTTATGATTCTGGAGACTGGGGCTCATTCTGGATACTGGGATTCAATCACTGACTCCAATCCAGGCTGGGATGCCTGGGAAATGGAAGCAAAACACATGTCTCAGAGAGCCAGCGTGGTGTAGAGGTTAAAAGTGGTGGACTCTGATCTGGAGAACCAGGTTTGATTTCCCACTCCCCCACATGAGCAGCAGACTCTGATCTGGAGAACTGGGTTTGATTCTCCACTCCTCCTCATGCAGCCTGCTGTGTGACCTTGGGCTAGTCACAGTTCTCTTAGAGCTCTCTCAGCCTCACCTCACAAGGTGTCAGTTGTGGGGAGAAGAAGGAAAGGAGATAGTAAGTCGGTTTGATTCTCCTTTTAAAAAGGTAGAGAAAATCGGCATATAAAAACTAACTCTTCTTCTGCTTCTTCTGCTTCTTCTACAAGAGCATCCCCTTACTTCTCCAAGATGGCGCCTGCACATTCCTTTGTGTCACTCCCAGTGCCGTTCACTGTTCTCTGCTTTTTAAAATGTTCCCATCCCAAAGATCTGAGTAGGCGAACCCAGTATACAACTGCAACCACCATTGCCAGGCAGAGGTGCCTAGCCATCAGACATAGGGATGTCATGAAACTTGTGCCAGGGTGGCTGGGCATGCTCAGCCGCCATGACCACCCTTTGTGCTGAACCTTGGATCTCCCTGGCTTATTGTGATCAGCCTCGGGCAGCTGCAGAACAGTGAGTGGTGGATCTGTAGAGGAGGGGGGCACAGAGGGAGCTCCCAAGTAGTGGTGGTAGTGGGTCTGCGGCAGGGGTGGGAAGAGACCTTACAAACAGGTTCAGGTCTCCTCAGTGGCAGATCTACTATGAAACTAATGAAGCTTAAGCTTCAGGGGACCTAATCCCGGAGGAGCCATGAAGCAACTTTTTTTTTTAATGAGTGAATTTTTCAACACTGTGTGGCCCATTTTCAAGGACTCCAGTCCACTACCCTGTTTGCCGCCATTTGGGCCTTGAGGTCCTTGCAAGGGCAGCAAGGCCCATTGGACCTTGTTGGGTATTGCCCTATTGTTGCTGGTTGCAAAGAAGAAGAAGAAGAGTTGGTTTTTATATGCCGACTTTCTCTCCCACTTAAGGAAGACTGAAACTGGCTTACAATCACCTTCCCTTCCCCTCCCCACAACAGACACACTGTGAGGTAGGTGGGGCTGAGAGAGCTCTAAGAGAGCTGTGACTAGCCCAAGGTCACCCAGCTGGCTTCATGTGAAGGAGCAGGGAACAAATCCAGTTCACCAGATTAGCCTCCACCACTCATGCGGAGGAGTGGGGAATCAAAACCGGTTCTCCAGATCAGACTCCACCGGTCCAAGCCACCGCTCTTAACCACTGCACCACTCTGGCCCCCATAACAGTTCAAGCTTCAAAGTCCCAAAAATGTAGGTCCGCCACTGGGTTTCTTGCTGGCACCAGAACTGGCCACTGAACAGCCAACTCCTTGCTCACCACTGACAGGCAAGGCATGAACTGAGCTGACTGGTGCGTAAACATCCTTAACTGGGCAACTACTGTAGCCTGGATGCCCCACTCCTCTACAGGCTCAGCACAAAGGGTGGTCATGGCAGCTGCTTGTTGCATACTGGGTGTTGCTGATGGTGTTGTTGTCATGGTGGCTGTAGTTGCATACTGGGTGTTGCTGAGTGGGTCATATTACTTTGAAGCCCCAGGGTGGGCAGAAGAGCTCAGGTGAATTTGTGCTAACACCAAATGCATTCAGTGTGGTTTTCTTTCTTTCCATTGCATCTGACCCACAACAACTCATGCTGGAATCAATGTTGTTAGTTTTTAAGGTGCCGCCAGACTTGCATTTTGTTGTGATTCAACATGATACATAAACGCACGTGACACATTTGGAATTATGGCTACCAGGAAGCCACCCCACAAAGGCACCTTAATTCAGGCTCAGAAATACCTTCCACCAGCAGCAACTGTTCAATATCCTGAAGTCCCATGTTGTTCTGTAGTTCTGCACCAAATGAAAACAAGAACTGTTTTATTGAATCCATAAGTGCCTTGATCAATCATTCTGAAAATGTGAAAATGTGTCATAACATGAGTTCTCTCTCTCTCCCTCCCCCCGGTTTAGGGAGCTACCTTACTCTGTGTGCATAAAACCAATATTGAAAACAACCCTTCAAGGCTTTACACTTAATTTTCTAGAATCATTTTTTCTCCTCATTATTCAAGATTCGTATATTGAAGCTGCTTGGGATTTAATATGGCTGGGATTCATTCTGTTGCTTTTGCTTTATTAGTCGTGCTTGCTCGCCCTCAGCCATTCTGCTGGCTTAAGTTAACTCTGCACTGAGCATAAGCCGTTGAATGGAATTCTGATTGTTTTATGCCTCTTTAAAGATGGCAAAAAGAAAGCCATTCATTTACATTTGGTTCATGAGGATTTTTAAAAAAATGTACAGTGTCTGCCCACCCCAAAAGCCCTTAATTATGGGCTCCCACAGTGGATCACTTGAAAGGGAAAATACCAGACAGTCATAGCAAATTGGGAGAAAAACAGTCCCCCTTGGCATAAGGAGTCCCGTGGCGCAGAGTGTTAAGCTGCAGTACTGCAGTCCAAGCTCTGCTCACAACCTGAGTTCGATCCCGACGGAAGTCGGTTTCAGGTAGCCGGCTCAAGGTTGACTCAGCCTTCCATCCTTCCGAGGTCGGTGATATGAGTACCCAGCTTGCTGGGGATAAAAGGAAGATGATTGGGGAAGGCACTGGCAAACCACCCTGCAAACAAAGTCTGCCTAGTAAACGTCAGGATGTGTCGTCTCCCCATAGGTCAGGAATGATGCAGTGCTTGCACAGGGAACCTTTACCTTTTTTACCTTGGCATAAAAGAGGCGCGGGGGGGGGGGGGTCCCATGGCATTACTAGGGGTACCTTTTTCATCCTGGGGGAATGCCCCTTAGCACAGCAGCATGGTTATGCCATTGCCACCTTTTTTGGTGGCATAGCCCTGCTGAAGTCAATGGGGCTTTTTGCCCTTTTTCTATTTTATCATTGTTAAAAATATTTTTTTATTCTCCGTGGCAGCTGGAAAGCCTCTTTGGTGGTGGTGTGGATGCACCTCTCCCAGCTTCCATGGGACTCCCTCACTGGTTTTCAAAGAGGTCAAGAAAGATCTTAAAAAACACTGAAAGGTGAGCTCACCATCAAAGACTGTGATATTGTAACAGAACTTGGGATTCGTGTTGGCAGCATAAGAACATGAGAAAGGCCATGCTGGATCAGACCAAGGCCCATCACATCCAGCAGTCTGTTCACACAGTGGCTCACCTTTCAGTGTTTTTTAAGATCTTTCTTGACCTCTTTGAAAACCAGTGAGGGAGTCCCATTTTATTTCCAAGTCCCACTGAAATCAGTATGGTATACACTCCGAGATCGGTAACATTTTCAGTGGGGGAAAAGCATGTCTGACTATCTCTAAATTATGCCCATTGATTACAAGTCTTGGCATGTTTATGCCGTGTAAGGAAACACAGCCTTTTCAAAATGAATAATGGTGGAATTTTGAGATCCACTTTTGAAAAGGAAGTTCTGCAGACAATATACAGCCCAAAGTAATTACATTTGGAAATTGTTTCCTGCTATCTGAGGAGGGGGGAAAGAGGTCCACGAAGCAGGTGCCTTATATCATGCTTCTGTATTTCTTATAATTCTATCGCTCTTCTGTTTATTGCTCTAATGAAAACTTTTCAAACAGTGCATTATTAAAAAGAATTGTAGATGTTCGGGTCTAAACTCATATTGTTTGCTTGCTTTTTTTTTCCAGCCACAGCATTGCCAGATCCTGGGCTGTTGTTTCAATCTCTTTTTAAACAGTCTTAATCTAATTTTACATCTTCAGGGAAGGAGCATTACAAATTCAAAGATCGCTTTATGACTGAAAAAACGGGCTTGGAAGGTTTTTGTTCCATTTTGGTTTGTTATTTCTGTCAGATCTATCCAATATGCCCTTGATGTTCGAGATACATTTTCATAATTGCTTCAGGCAACTGGAGGTCACTTTATTCAGTATCAAGAGCAAAATCTGGAATATATTGGGGAGCAAGGGAGGTGGGACGAAGGAAAAAGAGAGTGCAATTGATTCACAGATTTGGGCTTTCTTGCAAGAAATAATGTCCCATACCAAGGGGCCTATTGCAGGGACGTGCTGATCTTATTAATTTATAGTAGTTAAAAAGTCACAAACATTTCTTCAGGAAGACAGGGATGCAAATCACTGCTCAGCCATGAAACCCACTGGTGGCCTTGACCTTGGATCCTAAGCCTGGATGTTGTAGTGCTTAAGGGTGGTGGTGGCTTGGAGCGGTGGACTCTAATCTGGAGAACCAGATTTGATTCCCCACTCCTCCACATTAGTGGTGGAAGCTAATCTGGTGAACCAGGTTGGTTTCCCCATTCCTCCACATGAAGCCAGCTGGGTGACTTTGGGCTAGTCACAGCTCTCTTAGAGCTTTCTCAGCCCCACCTCCCTCACATGGAGTCTGTTGTGGGGAGGGGAAGGGAAGGTGATTGTAAGCCCGTTTGATTCTTCCTTGAGTGGTAGAGAAAGTAGGCATATAAACACCAACTCTTCTTCTTCTTCTTGTTTCCATTTGTCCTCTCTTCATCCACTGTGCAAGTGCCAGTGGTCCTATACTGGGCAATGCTTTCCTCTAGCACAAAGTGCTTTTTTGACCCACTGAAAGAAAGCATTGCAGAGCATGTGATGGGAAAATGGTGCAAAGAGGAGCCCCATGGCACAGAGTGGTAAGCTGCAGTACTGTAGTCAAAGCTCTGCTCACGACCTGAGTTCAATCCCTATGGAAGTCAGTTTTAGGTAGCTGGCTCGAGGTTGACTCAACTTTCCACAAACATGCACTGATATGTTGCCCATTCTACCACAAAGATTGATCATACACCTTTATATGTACAGGCAGTCTGTGATTCTGCGGTGCAAAACAATATATTGAGTCCAGAAATTTTTATGTTTTAGCATGTGATTGGTCAGTCGACTGTATTAATACATTTTAATTTGAATTTGACTCAGCCCTCCATCCTTCCAAGGTCAGTAAAATGAGGAACCAGCTTGCTGGGGGTGAAGTGTAGACAGCTGGGGAAGCCCATGGAACATAGTCTGCCTAGTAAACATTGCGATGTAACGTCACCCCATGGGTCAGTAGTGACCCAGTGCTTGCACAGGAAACTGTGTGTGTGTGAGTGCCGGCAAGTCACTTCCGACTCATGGTGACCCTATGAATCAATGTCCTCCAAAGTGTCCTATCCTTAACAGCCTTGCTCAGGTCTTGCAAATGGAGGGCTGTGGCTTCCTTTATAGAGTCAATCCATCTCTTGTTGGGTCTTCCTCTTTTCCTGCTGCCTTCAACTTTTCCAAGCATGATTGTCTTTTCCAGTGACTCTTGTCTTCTCATAATGTGTCCAAAGTATGACAGCCTCAGTTTAGTCGTTTTAGCTTCTAGGGTCAGTTCAGGCTTGATTTGATCTATAACCCACTGATTTGTTTTTTTGGCTGTCCCGGGTATTCTTAACACTCTCCTCAAATACCACATTTCAAAGGAATCTACTTTCAGGAGACTACCTTTACCATTTTTGTTTTACAAAGAGAAGCAAGGCTGAGGATCTAAGCCTTTGTTCTAGCCTAACTTTGCTCACAGGGTTGTGTTAAGAATACAGTTGGTTGGCTCAATATTTGACGCTGATCCCTCCAGCTCAGTACATTCTATAAGGATGCTTCTCCACTCACCAGTTCAGCTCACATTCTGTGAGTACAGGGAAAATTTTATAATGCACAGCTTGGCTGTTCATGAGCAGCTTGAGCCTGTCTAGTGGCGGGTCATTTCCCCACATATTCAGCAGAAGCTTTAACACTGCCTGCCACTCAAAATGTGGGGTTTTCTATGAACCCCACCCTCATGTGTTGATGATCTGTAAAAAGTTAGAATGAATTGCAGAGGGATTTTTGGCAGCCTGGCTGAGATAATAGGAATTAAGACTTGCCGAGCCTTCTATAACCTCTTGAGAGCCAATGAGCCTAGCAAGCTGAGATTCAGGCAGGATTTGAACTACAGCCAGAATGCTAGAAAGTGCAAAGAAGGTGCCAAAGTATCACCAAGACAGTGGGAGCCTATAAACAACCAAGATAAATGACTGACAAACTTTCCCCCACACACCCCTTAATTTCTACAATTGATGATATAGGGGGTGGGCTGCCAATGATTCGATTCGATTTTGTCACATATTATGCTGCAGCGTGGACATAAGAAAGACCATGCTGGATCAGAGCCCAAGGTCCACTAAGTCCAGCAGTCTGTTCACACAGTGGCCAACCAGGTGCCTCTAGGAAGCCCACAAACAAGACGGCTGCAGCAGCATTGTCCTGCCTGTGTTCCACAGCATCTAATATAATAGGCATGCTCCTCTGATCCTGGAGAGGTGTTCATCATGACTAGTGTCCATTTTTACTAGTAGCCATGAATACCCCTCTCTTCCATGAACATGTCCACTCCCCTCTTAAAGCCTTCCAAGTTGGCAGCCATTACCACATCCTGGGGCAGGGAGCTCCACAATTTAACTATGCGTTGTGTGAAGAAATACTTCCTTTTATCTGTTTTGACTCATCTGTCAATCAGTGAGCCAGCAATGTCCAAGATAAACACCAAAGGGCCTGAATATTTTTTATTCAAAGACAAGCAGATTTAAATCTGTCTGCCTATCCCTCTCTATCGAGAAAGGTACCTCTTTATAACTAGATTTAATATTGTAATATTAGAAGCAACTCATTCCAGAAAAGGTAGATTTATTATCCTTCCTTTTGAAAGCAATAAATTGATTCTGGCTAAGGGCAGGCTTTTTAGTTGCCACCAAAAAAGGAGTGGGAGAGAAAATTAGGAAAGAAAGCAGCTATCATTGAACATCCACTGCTATATAGAACATTTAAATAGACTCTAGAGAGAGCACTGAAGTCAACCTGTCTCCAACAATCACTGTAGGTTTTTGCATTCAAAAGGGGCTTTTGAAATTCTATTTCTATGAAGAGCTATTTTTTTAAAAAAAGAACTAAGGATGGCCAATCAGCTGCAGCTTTTTGCTGGATGGTTAAATGAATGAATCTAAGTGGAGATAATTTCAGCATACTACACACGGGGGAAAAGAACAAGTAAGACTTGGGGGCAGGTAGAGGATATATTAATACGGAAGGAGTCCAGGCTTTCAACATAATATCTAGTATTCCTCTTGGGAGGGCATTAAATTGGGGGAAAACAAGGCCTTCCAAGGAGTATTACACTTAGCAAGGTTATGGCAGCTCTAGCTGACCTGTTCAAGCACTAGCGCAGAACATGGAGGGATTATCTCCTCCCTAACCTCCTGAGACTGTTCAGCCATGGCTGGCTGGCTTGGATGTCTCCCCCGCCCATCCTCAGATGCCTTAGTAGGTTGCCAATGTCCAGGTGGGACCTGGAGATCCCCAGAAATTACAACTGATCTCCAAACTAAAGAGATCAGTTCCCCTGGATTATTTCAGCTCATTCCTGAGCTCTGAGGGGGAAAGTCCACAGGAGGTGTGCCAGGGCCTGCACCAGTGTCCAGGCTGCTTGTGCCAGTGCCCAGGCCACTTGTGCCACCAAGAATGGCACGGACACTGGTGTTGAGGTGTTCACACCAGCTTCTCTGCGCTGCCGTGGCAGCACGGCCCTGGGACATTGGTTCGGCCTCCCGCTGGTATCCCAATAGCACTAGAGCTTCACCGTCGTCCTGGGGGATGTTCCCTGGACCTTCTGGGGGGCGGAGCTGCCAGTAGGCAGCTTCCTAACCCCTTCCAGCCTGGGAATGCCCCCTCTGCCTCAGCGTTGATGGTGCAGCATCACTTTAGTCTATGGGGCTCTCCCCCAATTTTTATTTTTTGGGGTGAAAGGGCCCTTTTTCCTGCTTCCGGCAGCCTCCAAACCTCTTTAGAGGTGTCGCTGCAGTGCCCTAGCCACACTGTCCCCGGGTGCTGATGGGCTCAGGAATGGGCTGTATCTGGCTGAGTCCTCTCGCCTCCCCAAACCCTGTCCTTCGCAGACTCCACCCCAAAGTCTCCAGGAACTTCCCAACCTGGAGCTGGCAACCCTAACATGGTCAGGCCCCATGTGCCAGGGCAAGCTTTTCTACTAGATTTATAGCAGTTAGTTTAACTAACTATGACATAGGTGACAAGTGGCATCCTTGTTAGCGTTGCCAGGTCCCTCTTCTTCAGGTGGAGCCTGAGGAGGGCAGGGTTTGGGGAGGGAATTTCAATGCCATAGGGTCCAATTGCCAAAGCAGCCATTTTCTCCAGGTGAACGGATCTCTATCGGCTGGAGATCAGTTGTAATGGCAGGAGATCTCTAGCTAGTACCTGGAGGTTGGCAACCCTAATCCTTGTTTAACCTGATCTGTTAAAAGCAATCACAAGAGATAAGGCATAAACCCTCAATAGCAGCTATCTCAATTAATGCAAAACCAATACATAACTAAGATCTGATCCTTTGACATACTAAGTTTGTTTGGAGCACATACTAAAGAGGTGAGATTGTACAGGAAAAGCTGCTGATGAGAAGAAATCTGTCTTACTTTTTTAAAAAAGTCTTCCATTTCATTTCCATCACCATGCAGCTGCCTTTAAATCCATAGATGAGTACTCGAGAAAATGTCCCTGTTAAACTAATGAGTTGGAGCCCGTAAGAAATAGGAAACAACCATTGCTCGCAAGCTTAGTTGAGCCGGCAAAAGCCTATGGACATAACCCTAATTAATTTAGTGTGTTTGGCTTCTTGTGTTCTTGTCTCTGTTGTGCAAACTGCAGCATCTTTAGCAATATTACAAGGAGGATCAAATTCGTGACCAACATTATGTGTATTTTAGTTTGCAAATATTTGAGGCTTCAACCCGGGAAGGTTGACATAGCATTGCAATCAATTAAACAAACAAGCTACAAGGGGACTATTGACTGAGAACAGAAGGCTTCAGCATACTTGGCCATCACATGGAATGCATAAAATATCTTCCTGGTTCCATTGAAAGATCCACTCTTATGTGCCTGTTGTAGATTAGTTAAAAAAATTTTTTTGAAGTCATAGCTATGAGATAATCTGAAAGAGGAAAGGGTACTGTTACTAGGTGGGCAGCCTGACCTCCCGCCCTGGTCATGGCAACCACACCAGAGACTCACTATACTGCCTAAGCGGCAATGCCCGTTGCTTTGGAAAGCGTTCCTTTGCTTCATGCAAGCCCGACTGTCCAGGACAAGAGACCGGGTTGCCCCTAAACAAGCCAGAGGGAAGCCATGATCCTGATTGTCTCCTGATCCAAAGAGAAGCCATGGAGCCGAGGCGAGAGCACCACGTAGCCTTCTCCTGCATTTCCCCCCTCCCAAAAGTTCAATCAGCAAAACATCCGTTGCAATCTACATTAGCAGCTGGAGACGATTCCCACAGCTGCCACATCCTGGAAAGCCAAGATTCGCACCTTCATGAGACATCGCCATAAATCTCCAAGAGATAAGAATCAGATTCCAGCCAGTCCCTTCGATGTACAAATCACTGGTGTCAGGATAGCATATAATATTGCCACATCACAAGAAGTCTTTGATCCCCATTGTTTTGAGAAGGAGCCATCTGAGGTAATCTCTTCCCCTACCCCCCCCAGAAGCCCCTCACCACCCCGCCCCCAGAGTAAGGTATAATTGAATCCCCCAAAAGTCCTTAGCTCTCTCTCTTCCTCTCTCTCTGATACTGACTGTCACTTGGCCAGAGTGAGCAGCCATGCTGGAACATACAGGGGACTCCCCCTGCCCCCTTTTTATTCCTCTCTGCCATGGAACTCGGACATCTTCTGGATTTGGTAATGTATTACCCACCAATGACCTTTTTCTTTCTTAGGAATTTCTGTATGTGTGTATGCAACATTGAACGTTTGCTTATATAAACTCTCTTAATCCGAAAGCCATTTGCCTCTGTCTTTATTCAGGGGTTACTGAAAACAACTGTGGTATACATTGGGTGTGATTCCGCTATATAAATAAATATTCTGTGATTTCCAACAGCTGCTATAATTCCCCAAGTTGAGAGCAGTTTGGGTAACAGAACAGACCTAGAAGTGGGATCAGATGAGTAGCAAGTAAACTGAGGAGAGGAGGCCCTGAACTCAAGGTGAAAAGACGTTCTGTTTCATGTAATGTGCTGCACCATCTCTCTATGAATTTGCCTTATGGTGGATAGGTCATTGGTCCTCCTTTCTCAGAATTGTCTAGTAAGACAGGCAGCAGCTCCTCAAGACCTCAGCAGCAGCTCTTTAGGACTTCAGCAGATGTGCTTCCTGATGTTCTTTTAACTGCAGATTCCAGATATTGAACTTGGGTCCATTAGCAAGCAAAGTATATATCCCTTTTTGTGTACACCATTTTTGTTCCTTGTGTTTCAGATTTTTTAAGCCACACTTTCACATCATTTGCATGCTTGTTGGGCCTGTAAGCACATTCAAAATCTTGAGAAAGAGTAGTGGGTGTCACCATAAAATGGCTGACATGGATGGTATAAATTAAAAAATGGAAGGGCAGTTACAAAATATTGGGAGGTACTAAGGAGAGCCAGTGTGGTGTAGTAGTTAAGAGCGGTGGTTTGGAGCAGTGGAGTCTGATCTGGAGAACTGGGTTTGGTTCCCCACTCCTCCACATGAGTGGCGGAGGTTAATCTGATGAACTGGGTTTGTTTCCCCACTCCTCCACATGAAGCCAGCTGGGTGACCTTGGGCTAGTCACAGCTTAGAGCTCTCTCAGCCCCACCTGCCTCACAGGGTGTCTGTTGTGGGGAGGGGAAGAGAAGGTGGTTGTAAGCCATTTTGATTCTTCCTTAAATGGTAGAGAAAATGGGCATATAAAAACCAACTCTTCTTCTAAGCAAAGCATCTTTCTATAACAGGGACATCTGTTTTCCAAATGGGTGCTTCCTACATGCCTCAAGGTGATACCTTCTGGGGTCTTCTGAATTACCTTCTGCTCCAATAAGATGGAAGAAAGCCAGGATTGGCTCTTTACTTTGGAGAAGAGGCACATTAGGGAAGAAGGGTGCCCATGGATGTCACATTTGGGGTTATTGTGTTATAAGCTATTTTTTATGCCAAGCTACATTAATATACAATTGACACTAAAAACAGACATCCATTTTAATGATAATATTTCCATTAAATATGACTGAGGGAAAATGATCTACGGTTTCATTCCCCAAAGAAGAACTCATATGTCAGAAAATGGAATTTTCAAACTGAAACATGAAATTTGGTGACATCCCTACTTACCACTGAGATTTGGCCCTTCTTCTAGAAGTTGCCATGATCAAACCGTGGGTCACTACAGTGCAGCTATTGAGAATTATACAGAAAATTGATGCCACACCCAACTTTCAAAACTGATGTGAAAATTTTGAAAGCAAAGAATGGGGGGAGGGAGAGGTTTCTACTGAATGTGTTGACTAATAATTCAGAATGGGTTTCCAGAACTCAGAGGAAATGGTGCTTCCCATTATATAGCACAGGTAAACTCATAAATTAGCTACTACAATAGGCTGTACCTGGAAACTATCCTTGAAAACTGGTCAGAAACTATGGCTGATATTAAATGCAGTCACCCCACTTTCTTTTAGAGCTAATCTAGGCATCATGCTGGAAAACAATGAATGGGTCTTTATTGTGTGTGTGTGTGTGTGTGTGTGTGTGTGTGTGTGTTTACTGGTAAATTGCAGGCATTGGTGGGGGATTAGAATTAGGTCCATGATGCGGGAGAAACAGGACGTTGGTCTTCTCATCACAAGATTTATCAACTGAACCTGCCCTCCCCCCTGGGAATACTATTAGCTCCTGAAAAGGTAGACAACATCATGATTGAGATTGGTTTCAGTTAGTGAAACTGTTCCAGGAAGGAAAGGAACCCTTTGCTCCCCTATACAAAGCCTGTAATCTGAAATAGGGACTTCTGCAAGGCAATTTACCCATAAAGACACTGGCAGATTCGTTCAAGGATTTCCCATTTAGTTTGGTCCTCAGTAGTTTGGCAGTGAAAGCATATAAGTGCTTAAGGGCTTTGGGGCACAATTCCATTTGCTGATAATTAGTCATAAATCCCTCGAGAGTCTTGATCTAGCCTGACACAGTTTTGAGGGAAAGTGTTTAAAATGTAGATACTTGATTGCAGATGGTGGCTTTGACATACAGTATTCACATTGTGTTTAAAGTATCACAATTCTACTTTTTTACAGTTTTGTGGTGTGCGGCCAAGAGGTTCTCCGTGGATGGAAAGCAGACTCTAATTTTTTTTTTTTTAAGAAATCCATAAAATTGAATAGGTGTATGTTTGCTATTGGAGTTTATCAGAGAGAAGACTGGCTGGAAAATGGAATCGATTCCCTAAGTTCAATTGCTTGGCCAAGCTGACTACAGTTTTATTTACACCTTTGGAATAACTGCCCCATTCCATCTCCCATTTGGACACTGTAAGCCTGAGAGCTCATATTGAAATTAGCCAGGCCTGATAGCCCTGCCATCTGTCACTTCTATTTCGGAGGTTTGTCAGACTGGTTTAGAGCCCTACGTACCTGATGAGCACATCCTGACTGATGGGGTGCTGGAAGCCTTCCATGTGCATTCAAAAAACAGGGCACCAAGATCCCCCTTGATTGTTTTTGCCACATCCACGGCGCACTTCTGACAAACTGAGAAAAAGCAAGAGGCTGGCAGAGTTGTCACTGCTCCGGTGTCTGTCTCTATTAAACACCAGGCAGTGAAAGAGACGAGCTCCTGTTATATCAAATATTCCTCAGCTGTTGTGTATAGCAGTTGGATGGGCATTCTTTTAGGGGAAAGTGTAAGACCAGAGAGACACAGAGTTCATTGCTGTGTGTCAGACTGTAATGGCCTGCTTCACATTTCTCAGACTGTAAACATTTCCCCTACTGACAGGCTTGGCGTGTGGCTTCTTGGGTAGCTTGTTTAAGTGCCAGTAGGGTGAGGATGAGGTCATGGGACAGATATGTACTGGGGCTTCAGAAAGATTCATGCTTACCAGAAAGATTCTAGCAGGCTTACCACCAGTGGGCACTTCCCCGCCACTGTTCAATTGGCTGGTGGAGGGGGGGGAGCATCAGATAATGTGGGGGGATGTCAGCGGCATCCTGACATACCGACACCACGCCCAATGTGCCTATGAGTGATGTCAGCACATCACTAGGCAATAGGGTTGACAACCTCCAGGTAGTAACTGGAGATCTCCTCCTATTACAATGGATCTCCTGCCAATAGAGATCCGTTCACCTGGAGAAAATGGCCGCTTTGCCAATTGGACTCTATGGCATTGAAGTCCCTCCCCTCCCCAAACCCCACCCTCCTCCTCTCCCAAAATCTCCTGCTGCTGGCGAAGAGGGACCTGGCAACCCTACTAGGCAATGATGGGGTTGCTCTGGCATTTGGCCAAAACTCTATGGTTAAACCATAGAGTGCCCCCACCTCCAGTAAGTCTCCCTGCCAGTTGCCAAACTCTGCTTGGCAATCCTAGGTGCTACAGATGCAAGTTGACATTCTGCCCAGTCATGGAACAGGAGCGTTATCTGTGGTCAAGTGGGAGAACTTAATGCTCATTACGTTGACACCTTGCCTTTATTTGCTGCAGAAAAACCAAAATGTTTTCTTGGAAAGGTGTGTGGTATGGGGGTCATCAAACAAGAAGAATGGAAAGGTTTATTCCTGGATTTCTGATCTTTAAGGTCATGCTATGGAAAGGCACTTTCACACATGCCGAATAATGCATTTTCAATCCACTTTCAATGCACTTTGAAGCTAGCTTTTACTGTGTGAAATGGCAAAATCCACTTGCAAACAATCGTTAAAGTGCACTGAAAGTGAATTAAACGTGCATTATTTGGCATGTGTGAAAGTGCGTTGCTTAATCAAATTGTATTTGTGTGAGAAAGGTGCCACCCTGACCGGGCATAAGAAATTACAATACTATGTCAGTATACTTGGGAACAGATATTAGCTGCTTTCAGAGGAGGATGTGAAAACATGCTCCTGCCAGTGGTACCAGGTGGTGTGGGATTGGCTTCCACGCATACTCATCCCTATGCTGCTTCCTGCTGATGGTCCCCCCTCCCGGCTTCTCCCCTTTCCCCTGTTGCATCTACATAAAAGCACAAACACAATGGCAATTGGGCCAACTGTCCTCCACACACATACTACTGGGAACTCATTTGCACTGTCATATAGGGGCAATGGCAAGCAGCATCCAGCTAACCCTGCCCCAGTTTTAAAGCAGAGGTGAGCTCTACCCCCCATAGTGGCTATGGGGGGGGGAGTATCCAGACTTCTCCCAAACCCTTAACCACTGCACAGTTTGCCCTGTCAATGTTTTGTTTTTCTTTGGCTCAATGGGGAAAACCCTAGGAATGCCATTCAAAACAGAGTTACACACTTCTACGCTCCTGTGGAGGAGTGGGGAATCAAACCCTGATCTCCAGATTAGAGTCCACCACTCCAAACCCCCGCTCTTAACTACTACACCACCCTGACACTTACAGCATTTTGCCTTGGTATACCAGCATTCTTCACAAGATACTCATAGGAGGCCGTAAGAACATGGCCTGGACCCCCTTTTCCCCCTCCCCCCATTTTTTCCTTTTAACATCCAGCCTGATGAAGACTTCTAGAGAACTCACTGTTCTGCATTGCTTTGCTTTTTTGGATTCTGCTTTGGACCAGTGCAGCTCTGTGCTTCCTCTGCCTCATCTTTTTAACGCTGTTATAAATCCTGAGCTGAACAAGCCGGCCCTGCAATTACTGTGGATGTTTTGGAATACTAGCTAGGCTTAAAGTATTGATCCATGGCAAACACCATAGGTTTCTGATCCCAGACTGGAACAGAAGACCCTTCAGGGGACCTCTTTTGTTTCACCTGAAATTTTGGGCTGAGCCCTGCTGAACACCCCAAGACCTTTTTCGCTGTTGTTAAAGGATGCTGTGGGTTATCAGCGTTTTTTAAAAACGTGGGGTCATTTGTATTTGGGCTGTGGAGGGTGACAGGTGTGGAAACTGTATGCATTCTGCATTCAACTGAATAATTAGCTGCTCCTCAGAAGCCAAGGCAGCGTCTTGCTCTCCGTTTGAAGATATTTGTGGCAGAAACCGAAGCAAAGAGCAAAACATATTCATCACTTTGTGTCATTTGAGCTACAATCCTCCACCTGCGCTGTGTATTTTGCGTTTATGTGGTTTGAAGAGCAAGCTATGTTTATATTTGTATATACATGAATCTTATTAAAGAACTGTCTTCCATTTTGACATTGCTTTACCAGAGCTTTTAGTCTTATGCGAGTTTTTATTATTATTATTATTTTCTTTTCATCCTAACGGGGAACGTGTCCTACTTTCTTGTTTAGAAAATGAGAAGCTTGTATTATGCATTCTGCATATGAAGGGTATTTTTTTCTTTCTTTCAAAAAAGAAGGTTCACGATCGTCAAACGAAATGTATTCAGAGTGAGCCTCTGAGCCAGAGGGAGCTGCACTTAAAGAATTTGATTTCAGGGTCGGATTAAAACATGATGTCGTTTATGAGTAGAGAAGTTTGTTCACATATGTTAACTCTCCCAGCTAGAGAACAAAGCTAGCAAGATGTGCTTCCTATCAGTGATGGAACTGGTTAGAAAGAGGTGATCAAGGATCCCTGCTTGTAGACAGCTAACGTATCAGGGTGAAATTAGACTAGAAGGTTGGGCAATAAAATGTCACAGGACTGGACCATATGTAGCTTGTGCTTCATCAGCTGCTGGCGGGCTTCCAGGTCCAATAAAAAGATGCTGGTTTTGACGTATAAGCCTACACCGCGATGTCAATGAGCACATAGGGCACGGTGGGATTCAATACCTGGGGCCAATGGATAAGGTGTTTGCTGCCTACTACTGATTCTGTTTTAGATTTATTCAGCTGGTCAGAGTTACAGCAGCCTGTTAGCGTGTTTGAATCCCTGGACTGCAGTGATTCTTTCCTACCACTAGGAGAGCCAGCATGGTGTGGTGGTTAAGAGTGGTGGTTTGGAGTGGTGGACTCTGATCTGGAGAACTGGGGTTGATTCCCCACTCCTCCACATGGGCGGCGGAGGCTAATCTGGTGAACTGGATTTGTTTCCCCACTCCTACAAACAAAGCCAGATGGGTGACTATGGGCTACTCACACTCTCTCAGCCCCACCTACCTCACAGGGTGTCTGTTGTGGGGAGGGGAAGGGAAAGTGATTGTTAAGCCGGTTTGATTCTTCCTTAAACCGACGGTGCTTCCCCTCTTTCATTCACCATAGGACAGCAAAGGTGAAATGGACCGTAACCTTCAACTCCATTGTACCCACAGAGAAGAGAATGTTTCTGCAATACTAAATAATATATCTACCTTGTTCTGTTTGGCTGAATGTGGCTAGAAGAAAAAAAATGATAAACTGTTAAAGGAAAGGATTGTAATTTAAGTTAGCCTTATTTAGAGTGTATAGTCTTTAGGATGTCCCTCCTTGATCATACCAGCATAAATCAAGAGTAATGTCAAGAAGGCCTACATTACCATAAAGCTTTCGTTTAAAATCAGAAAATGACATAATCAGGCTCCTACAGTTAAATTGCTTCCGGAAGTTAATTGTCCTCAGTTGGTTGCAAATTATATTGATATATATTTAGTGTGCCATTAATGAAGGTGTGTTTGGCATTTCTGTTGTTTGGGGCTCTCCTGCTTGTTAACTGGGCTTCATTCCAGTGGACAGGTTGACTCCAGTGGTATTTCCTATTGATGGGAGAGATTTCTGTCGTGCGACTTTCTCACTTCTTCAGCTTGAAATTCTCCCCTGAATGCTGCTCCTGGAAGACAAAGGACTACCAAGGACAGCATGAGAGACAAGTTCAATGTGTTTGAACACACATGTGAACAGCCTATGTAAATACTTGGAGATTTTTGGGGCAGAGCCTGAGGAGGGGAGGGTTTGGGGAGGGGAGGCACTTCAATGCCATAGAGTCAAATTGCCAAAGCAGCCATTTTCTCCAGGTGAAATTATCTCTATCAGATGGAAATCAATTGTAATGGCAGGAGATCTCCAGCTACTACCTGGAGATTGGCAACCCTATATGTAAAGCTGTTTGGCAGGTGTTTGAGTCATTCAGCGCAACCAAACAGACCAGGTTATCAGCTTACATCTGATCAATAGTTGAATGTGGTCAGTTAGATTGTTGAACATGTTTGTTGCAAAATTCAAAGCATCCTCAGTTGCCAGGACATGGCCCACAAAATAGCAATAAATGCATCAGTCTGCCTAGCCTGCTGACCTGTCCGTCTTTCAGGTAAGGCGATACCAGGCTTCCATCTACCATCTAACATGCAGAAATAATGCATGCCAAAAAGAAAACATTGCATCATGTAATCTACTGAGGGTATTGTCTGGGTTAGGGGAGGGATATGCTTGGTACCCAAGGTTGGGTAGAAAGAATATATATACATATATGTATATAAATACTGAAAATATGATTTATTAGAAGCGCTATGTAAAGGTTAAAAATATTTAAAAACCTTAAAATAGCCCAATGGCATTTCCTAGGGTTGATATCTGTAACCACATACCATACCAAACACGTTTCAGCCTATTGGGCCTTCATCAGTGGTTAATTAAAGCCCATGTTATTCCCCTCTTTTTTCTTTGATTAGGGGAGGGATATTTATTAAAATAAATTTAAATAATGAGATGGACTCCTGTGGATCCATTTCTCTAATGGCAAGACTTTCCTCCAGTGCAAGAATCCTTCCACTGACATTTGTGGAAGGGTCTCTTTGCAGCAGTGGAAGACTCCAGGCGCAAAGGGAAAATACTATTGTTAGTGGAGCAGATCCTCAGGATCCATGCCAATTATCTTAGGTGCTGTGGAACACAGGCAGGAAAATGCTGCTGTAGTCGCCTTGTTTGGGGGCTTCCTAGAGGCACCTGGTTGGTCACTGTGTGAACAGACTGCTGGACTTGATGGGCCTTGGTCTGATCCAGCAGGGCTTTTCTTAGGTCCTTATGTTCTTAATGTCCACTTGGCACATCTATTTGTGCTGTTCGAAGGAGATCTCCCAACTGGCCCATTGTATTTATGGCACTAGCTGAAGTGGGTCAACTTTTGAGAAGATGTTGTTTTTCAGAATTGGTTCTGAGGTGTGGCAAAAGAAATGGTCAGTGAGAGATCCTCCGTGCAGGTCCATCATCTTCCTCCCTCGTGACAGGTGTAGTGGTTAGAGTGTTAGATTAGGATCTGGGATCCCCACTCTGCCACTGAAGCTTGCTAGGTGATCTTGGACCTCCCTGGATGACCTTGGACCTCTCTCAGACTAACCTGTCTCCCAGGGTGGTGGTTGTGAGGATAAAATGGAGGAGGTAAGAATGGCGATGTTAACCATTTGGGGGAGAAAAATAAATTCACACATACGTATATGAGGTGAACAGGGGATCTCAATGGGAAATCCCCTTCCCTTCCCATGCCAAGCTTTGCTTATCTAAAAGCTGCCTCTGTTTTCTTCAGGGATGTAACATTGAGAAACAGCCTCTGCTTTTTTAGCACCCCTACAATTCCCATTTTTGAATTTCTGTCTGACTCCCCAGGTTGCTCTAAACCTGCTGTACTTTGTGCCCTTGATTACAGTCCCAGGACGGCATACTGCTCAGTCTTACCCTCTAGCTGTCTTTGTTATTCGAGGTTGTGGGCATCCACATGAGTTGGCCAGTGTATCTGTCTTGCCCTGCAGCAACCCTTGGCTTTCCCTTCTGTTGCTATTGTTCCCTCCCCCCTCTTTTATTCCTTTCTCAAACTGCTTTTTTAAAAAAAAATCATCTGAAGGTTTTTGTAGGTTATTCTTCTAGAAGGTGGACTGGAGCCTGGGGGTATTTTGGAATTAGAAAAAGCAAAAGGGCAAGCCTAGTTATTTTGTGCTGCTGTAGTCACTCATGGGCTGTTTCATTTAAAAAAAATATCCTGCATTCATCAGGATTTTTAATTTTACAGTTTTATGGCAGCATCCTTTGATCTAAATTAGGAGTAGGCATCTGAAGTTGAATAATATTGGATATAGGTATAAACAAAATCAGGACTTTGAGGAATTAATTAAGGCATCATCTCATTACAGAAGAAGAAGTGTTGGTTTTTATACCCTGCTTTTCTCTACCTTTAAGGAGTCTCAAAGAGGCTTACAATCACTTTCCCTTCCCCTCCCCACAACAGACACCTTGTGAGTTAGGTGGGGCTGGGAGAGTTCGGAGAGAACTGTGACTAGCCCAAGGTCACCCTGCAAGCTTCATGTGGAGGAGCGGGGAAACAAACCCAGTTCTCCAGATTAGAGTCCACCTCTATTAACCACTACACCATCTCTGTACATAAACTTATAGGATGTGTAAGACTTGGACAAGTGGCCCAACTAGCCAGGTCCCAGTGCCCTGTTTCATACAGTGGCCAGCTTCTTGTGCTGGAGGATCAACAAATGAACAAAGAAGCCAAGGCCTTCCCCTGATGTTTCCTCTTACCACTGGTGTTGGATGCACCTTTGGATACAGATGTTCCCTTTAATTAGTAGCCACTGAAGGATCTATCCTCTATCCATGGACCTATGCTCCTCCTCTTTTCCATTAAACATACAACTTTTCCCCTTCTGGTTCCATGAGGGATAGGCATTTGATTTTCCCCTAGGGTTGCCAACCTCCAGGTACTAGCTGGAGATCTCAAAATCACAAAAAAAATAATCACAAAATCACACAAGGTTGAAAGATACCACAAGGGTCATCCAGTCCAACCCCCTACCATGCAGGATCTCCCAATCAAATCACTCCCGACAGATGGCCATCCAACCTCTGCTTAAAGACCTCCAAAGATGGGGACTCCACACCACCATCTCCTGCTATTACAACTGACCTCCAGCAGATAGAGATCAGTTCACCTGGAGAAAATGGCTGCTTTGGCAATTGGACTCTATGGCATTGAAGTCCTTCCCCTGCCCAAACCCTGCCCTCCTTAGGCTCTGCCCCAAAAACCTCCCACCAGTGGTGAATAGGGGCCTGGCAACTCTATTCCCCTTCTTGAGCTGTTTAGGAAGTCATATTTACCTTCTGATTTGGTTGTGAGCAATGTGTGTGCATGGATATAGGGAATATATGTGAGCTTGCCCGAGATTCCATTTTTTAGCCAAGCCCCCTAAAAAAATATGCAAGCTGATGCTTATACTGGAGTTCTGTGTTGCCCGGTTTGAAGAGCAATCTGTCGAACCTCCCAGCCCTAGGCTATAGAACTAACATTCTGAATGCTGTTTAGTGCAATTCCACTTGGCTCTATGTTTACCTTGGGCCTATTTGCAGCTTTATACAATTTTAATTAATCCTTTATGATCTGCAGCAAGAGATCTGCCAGACAGCGCAGCCGAACTCCTGCTGTCAGATTCCGACTGTGGCTGCTTTAAGCTAAGCAGTCTGTCTCTTCCTATGCTCAAAGAAGTTCTTCATCCACAATAATGTTGCACTGTCTAATTAAAATTATGCAGCAGTCTGTGGTGTGCTCCTTTTAAAAACAAGTTATGAAACCAGCTGACTCTTTCACACTGGCTACCGAGGAAGCAAATTGTTTGCTTATGTACATAATAATCCCATTGATACCCGGACAGAGAAGGGGCTCAGGTACTTGCAAGCAAATGCTTGCATTCCAGGGAAACTCTGAAAGCCATGGATTTGGCCCTCTGGGGAATTACAGTATTTTGTCTTCAGCTTGGAATGGGCAGAACACACGTTCTGGAAAGAGAAAAGAATTCCACACAGAAATGCTTAAGTGGCATTTGAAGACAACACAATGACTGGATCTGTCAGAACAACACTTTCCCTTTGAAATGTTGAAAGCAAGTGCTTTTCACAGGTTGAAAAAGTGACACTGTAGAAGGAAGCAAAATCAGGAAAGTTTTGTGTATGTTCTCCTGACCAGAATAGAAATCAGACCTCAGTTTCAGCACATCTGCATGTGTCTCTACAGTAACAGAGTCAAGACAGGGTTACTTTTCAAAGTATGTTATTGGAAGTGGTCCAAAATTCCAAGAAATTTTGTTCTTCCAAGTTCTGTACATAAGTGCTGTCAAGTCACAACCAACTTCTGGCAACCCCAGCGAAGGCCTTTCAAGGCAAGTGAGAAGCAGAGGTGGTTTGTCATTGCCTTCCTCTGTGGAGTCTTCGACCTTTTCCACATGCTCGACTTAATGCCTGGTTTTCTTGTGCATTCTTCTTTTTTTACTATCTGTGGATTCTTTTTTTTACTATCACACACATATACTGCTGTGCATCAGTTCAAGCCAGCACAAAAAGAAATATAATGTTAGCATGCTAATGCTGATATCTAACTTGCTTTTTTGCAGTGTTTCCATCAAATAGCAAATGCACAGCTGTAAGGTAGCTGCCCGGTGTGCTTTCTTCCTTCCTTGGGTTTTTTTATCCAACTTTTTGGTTCACTTCCATTAAAAGTTAATACAAAGTGCTGCAATAAATGAAAATATAATTTAGGTTTACAAATTAAAAGAAAATAACTCAAAAGGGAATGGGAACGGAAGACAAAAGTAGAGAAGGTAGATTAGTTTGAGAATGCCAGAATGAAATGGTTAGAGGGCATTTATGTTCACTTGAGGGCCAGGCAGGTCTTCTGCTGTTGGGTGAGAGGAGGTGTAACTTTGCAGTGGATGTTAATCCTTTGGCCAGTGGCAGAACACAGAGTGTCCTTTGCTCTCAGAGTTGTAGGACAGTCAGTAATTGAAATGGTGTTCTTACCAGGGTTGGTAAAAGGTAAGGATCCCCTGTGCAAGCACCGGGTCATTCCTGACCCATGGGGTGACATCACATCCCGACGTTTACTAGGCAGACTTTGTTTACAGGATGGTTTGCCAGTGCCTTCCCCGGTCATCTACACTTTACCCCCAGCAAGCTGGGTACTCATTTTACCGACCTCGGAAGGATGGAAGGCTGTGTCAACCTTGAGCCGGCTACCTGAAACCAACTTCCATCGGGATCGAACTTAGGTCGTGAGCAGAGCTTGGACTACAGTACTGCAGCTTACCACTCTGCGCTACGGGGCTCGTTGCTAGGGTTGAAGGGCACACCAGTGGCTGAGATCAATTTGATCTTCCCATTTTACATGTTCTTCCAAGGACAGAGATGGTGCAGCCTCACAGTGGACTTTAGTTGTCTGTCTGGTGCCACAACCTGACCAGAACTACTTTGACTTAACCCTGAAAATAGTCTGAAGACAGGTCATATCAGTTCCTACTCTTAAACAGATATGCATAGGAGTCTTATGATCAACATTCTAAATGCTTTGGTGAAAGGATGAGCTGCCGTATGATGTACAAATAAATAAGATTATCTGGCCCAGTAAATAGGTTGCCAGGTCCCTCTTCGCAACTGGTGGGAGGTTTTTGGGGAGGAGCTTGAGGAGGGTGGGGTTTGGGGAGGGGAGGGAGGATCTTCAATGCCACAGAGTCCAATTGCCAAAGCAGCCATTTTCTCCAGGGGAACTGATCTCTGTAGGCTGGAGATCTGATGTAATAGCAGATCTCCAGCTAGTACCTGGAGGTTGGCAACCCTACCAGTAAAATAAACAAGCCTCCGTCAGCTGAGAACTAGATTTCACAATCTGTGAAGTTCCTTGCAGAACTCCCAAATCCACTTTCAGCATTGACTACATAATGCCAGAATAAATTTTAACCAGGCAATAGGCAAGGGATTAATCAGGCCTTCCATTTTGCTTCTAGGCAAGCACAAGGCTGTTTAAAATTTGATTCCTTCTGTGTGCTTCTCTGTCTCTGCCTTAGATTTCATCTGTTCCAATACCATATAAAATAGAGCTTGACTTCTTTTTGGTGAAGCAATCTTTTTTGTTTTCTTTTTGCTTGGCTCTGCCTAACACCAGAGCAGAATCCTGAGACAATACTGCCTCTCAGCTAGAGAGACTTTGAGTACAAGATCTCATTCTCTGAAAGGAGAAAAACCCATTTGCTGAAACCAATGAGCCTAGGGTTGCCAACGCCCAGGTAGTAGCAGGAGATCTCCTGCTATTACAACTGATCTCCAGCCGATAGAGATCGGATCACCTGGAGAAAATGGCCACTTGGGCAATTGGACTTTATGGCATTGAAGTCCCTCCCCAAACCCCGCCCTCCTCAGGCTCCACCCCTAAAACCTCCCACCGGTTGCCAAGAGGGACCTGGCAACCCTAAATGAGTCTCACTGACCATGCTTCCTACATTTTATACTTTTTTTGAATATGGAAAGGGGGGTTGTTCTTTAGTTTGTCAGGTGGGAAGTTAAGTTAAACTGGTAAGAAATTAGGTTAAGGGGAAGGAAGAGGTGTCTTCAGGCAGTTGCAATGGGAACAGAATGACAGTTGCAATGACTGTAGAAACTACTCTGAGTGGCAGCTTCAACCAAGGATGTAGTTTCTGAGATTTCATTTTCATGTAACATTTCATATTCAAGCCTTGCCTTTGCTAGTCAGTCGAAGGCACATGTAGCAGGGAATGGGTTAATTTTCTAGGGATGATCCCAGGAGCAGGAGGAAAACAAAACATTCCTTATGAACGTTTGGCAGCATGTACTTTTGCCTAAAGGAGGGAAGTTGGCATGATATAGCCCAATCTCATTAGGTCTAGGAAGCTGCTCAGGATCTGTACTGGGATGGGAGACCAGCAAGGAAGACTCTGCAAACCACCTCTGCTTCTCATTTGCCTTAAAAGCCCTTTGCCAGGATCACCGTTAAGTCAGTTGTCACTTGATGGCACTTAACGTATACAATTTCCCCTAAACTAGAATTTTTCAGCAAATTGGAGTTAGAAATGAAACCAACGCATCATTGGATTGTGCACAATATTTCAGTAGGGTGATCATTTGCAACCAGATTTTCCTTTGTAGATAAGACACCACCTCTGAACATGACGGTTCCAGCATGGCTTGTCCCAAATGAATTTCTCTAATCCATTCTGAAATTCACCTAAGCTAAGCATCTGTCGCTACGTGTTGCAGCAATGAATTTCATACATGGATTCTGCATTGTATACAGAAGCACTTGTGTTTGTCTATCCTGAACCTTGCTGCCCATCAACTCTATTGGGTGCACATGAGTAGGGGGAGAGAAGCAAAACCACTCTAATCACATCATGCATCATTTTATAAATGTTTCTCATGCCCCTGTCCCCTTAATCTTTCAAAACTGAAAATTCGGTCTCAAGACCACATACAGGTTCTACTGATTCAAGATCAATGTATGGGTTCTCTTCTCTGTGTTAACGTCTACATTCCTCCTAAACTTTTAAAACCGCAAAGCACTGAAAACTTCTGGGACCTTCTGTCCACCACCCTTGACAAGTTATCTCTGAAACCCCCTAATTCCCATCTTGTCTTATGTGGGGATTTCAATGCTAGAATAGGCCCTGGCATTTCTAACCCTCTAATCGGTGTCAATAGTCAGGTTGCAGTGCAAGCCTGTCTTTTAGACAGATTGTCACAAGACCTGACTATCATATCACAACTGAAAATTCCCAGGTTCTGTTCCTCATTGGAAAGGACTCTGGAATGGGATCATTTGGGTTGCCTCCCGGAATCCCTGTATTCAGTCCACACATCATCTGCTCCAGTAATGTTTGAGATGATCATGGATTTTTATCTTTAGTGAAGTCTCCAACTGCCAGGTGAAAAGACCAAGATTTATGAGACCAAAGCCCTGCCAGATGTCTTTTCCTCTTTGCTTGCAAAAGGTTCAATCAGATAATTAAGTGCTTGATGCCGAATGCAAAGAGGAGGGGCATTGCTGCTGACTGCAAATCTTTCTTTTCCCCGAGAAACAGAGGGTACAATTTGCCAGATCAGATCAGAACACTGATCCATCAAGGTTTCCCATTTGCTTATGGAAATGCCCCTTGCCAATCTGGCCAGACTCCAGCCTTGATTAATTGCATTCTGTCCACTTGCTGGGATGTTTCAGATGAATGGTGGAGGGTTGGGGGAAAGGAGGATAAACTCAGCTACATCTGAAGAACAAAACTGGCCTGCTAACTTTAATTGTGCCAGGACAGCAGTTGTGTATTAATCATTTCGATTGGACATTTCATGTGCCTTGGGATGCTGGTATCTCATTCATCCTTCCAACAGGACAGAGAGAAAAGAAGACACAGAAAACTAGACATAAAATGAACCACCATAGCTTAAAAGCAACAAAAAAAAAGTCTTCTATATGTGGACAAAGTCTTAATCAGTTGAAAAAACTATATCAAAAAGATGAGGGAATTCTTTTTTAACCATTCCAGTAAGGGTCAGACTACTGTGTTTTCTACTCTCGGACAAACTTGTGTAGTTTCTCTGTTGCCGCTTTGTGTGCATGATATACTTTTATATATTTACCTCTGCAAAGAAAAGGCTAGAGACTTACTTTTTTAAGCTGGGGAGTTCACAGAACCTGATGCACATTTGAAGTATCGATATAATACTATTAAATCACTAATTTAAAAGAAGAAGAAAAAAACCTTCTGTAGTAGAGAGACAAAATGGCTACCATGGGGGAAATGGCTGCTGTGTGGGCAGGGCCAGGAAAATCATAGAATAATAGAGTTGGAAGGGGCCATACAGGCCATCTAGTCCAACCCCCCTGCTCAATGCAGGATCTGCAACACAGAATCTGACCTTTCCCACCCACGTGGCAGTCATCCAGGATTTGCTGAAATCTTTCCCAAAACTTTGAACAAAGCAGGTTTCTGAAAGATCAGAGAAAAGCCGAGGAAACCCTGGGAGGTGTGCATATGTACCACAATGCTGTGCAGAAGCAGGAAAAAAATCCCCTTCCTAACAGCAAAAATCAGGGAAAGGGCTGCCTATCTTTTCCCAACACCATGGCTCTGAAACGAATCAGGGGCCCAGCTGCTTCAAAAGGTTCCAAAGTATGTTGGGAGATACTATGGCTGGTGTTGGCATTGTCAGGCCCATTGTGGGTCAACCACTGTACAATGGAACTCACTGACACTTGCTTTTTTTTCTGAGCAGAAACATTAGTAGGACCACACCCTTTAAGGGACTGGGGTCCCCTTGTACATAGACTGTCGTTATGTACCTTTCTTCCCCCTCTTCTGCCAGGCAGGCAGCCAGATGAGCAAGTGAATAGCAGCAAGCACAGTTATGGTACCTGCTCTCTGCTAACTGGCATGGGGGTATCCAAATGCCCTCATCATTCACATCTATGCCCAACTTCACAAAGTGATGGTAGTTAGAAATGGCTGCCATCTTCCAGAGGAAGGGAGGTAAAGGAGTAATAGGCAGATTTTTCTATGTGTCTGTTTTAAAAAATCTGCCTTCTATCCAAATTGAGAATTAGAATGTGTAGAGCTGTGTGCGTGTGTGTTAAGTGCCATCAAGTCGCTTCCGACTCATGGCGACCCTATGAATGAAAGTCTTCCAAAATGTCCTATCTTTGACAGCCTTGCTCAGATCTTGCAAACTGAAGGCTGTAGCTTCCTTGATTGAGTCCATCCATCTCTTGTTGGGTCTTTTCCTGCTGCCCTCAACTTTTCCTAGCATGACTGTCTTTTCCAGTGACTCTTGTCGTCTCACGACGTGACCAAAATACAAAGTTATTTTAGCTTCTAGGGTCAGTTCAGGCTTGATTTGATCTATAACCCACTGATTTGTTTTTTTGGCAGTCCACGGAATCCGTAACCCTCTCCTCCAACACCACATTTCAAAGGAATCTATTTTCTTCCTATCAGCTTTCTTCACTGTCCAGCTGTCTACACTGTCCACTGTAGAGCTGAGTAGGGATTTGGTTCTCTCTAGTTTTAGTCTGATACTCTATCCACAACACATTCAAATTCTCAGTTGGTGGTCCCAACTGTGTCGCTGCCACCCTCATTTATAATTATCAAATGTACTCTGATCCTGATGACATTTTCTGTACTGAAGTATATTGTTTCGTAAGAGCTAAGCAGAGAAGGATTTCATCTCAGCTCCATATGAAGCCGAAGACAAACTTGGAGAGGAGAAGGAACAAGAGTAGTTAGGAACTCAGATTTGGTTATGTGATGACATCACTGAAGATTGGGGGGAGGTGAAGAAATGTTCTCTAAATGTTTGTTGTAATGGTTTCATTTCTCCTCTTTTCGCTGACAGCTTTGTAGACTGGTTGTTTGCATTGTGTATGCATGTTGTATGAGTTTTATACTCCATTTCTATGATGTTCACATGTATAATGTATGTGTATAATATGCATAAAATGTATAATGCTGACTTACTGATGTACAAATACAGCTGGAAAATGCATATGTCTCTTGGGGAAATGTTGCAAGGAAACAGGAAACGATAAAAGATTCACATTTTTAATTCCTATTGGCTAGAAGCAAATTAAAAACAGTAATTTGCGGGAGAAAATGGACAAGGTGAGACTTTTAAAATTGGCCCTAACGAGGGCAATAAAACCAGTTCAGGATAGAAACAAAGCTTTTTGGGTCGGCATTTCTTTACTTAGATGTGAAAAAATGTTTTCCCCCTGTTTTGGATCAATCCTCAAGTAATTGCTCAAAGGGAACAGAATCCCCACCCCAACTTATACCCCCTTACACTTCAGCCTTAATTTTTGCCTTCCTAACTCCCTTTAGGTTGACAGATGCATGAATGGATTCCAAGTGGCACAAAATGTTAAAAGATAGCATCAAACACCTCCTACATTTTCTGAAAAGCATAGCTGCTTGGCTGCAGAGATGCCATAGCTGGTAGTGGAGGAGAAGCAGAAGGGAATTCCTAGTTAATTATAAACTGAGCTCCTTTGGTCAGCTAAGAGTGTCTGGGGAGCCCCCGAGTCTGTTTAAATAACCCTCAGCAGTTTCCCAAAATGCTGGTGGCTGCAGGTTCTCCTAATTCAGTGGCAGCAGGGATTCCTCAAATGAGTCTCCTGCTGTGACTACAGCTGGATTTGCATCCTTATCTGGAGTCGGAGCAGACAAAACACTGTCCTCCCAAGGGCGTGTAATTGGCGTGTGCAGAATGGATGGAGCAAATATGCTGATTGCCAACTCCGGATCCCCTTGGATTCAGCACGTATTTTGCAGATGGAGCAGAGTTCCGACATGCGGCGGCTCCCCTTCCCTGCTAATTTAGGGGAGTCCAGGCAACAGCTCCCGATGCTTTTGGTTTGGCACTTGTACATTAAACCAGAAGAGAGAGAAAACAGACAAAATGTATCAGTGTTCACAGCTTACTGATCTCCACGCCATGCTGACAGCCCGCCCACGCCCCCAAACCTCTGGCTGTTTTGCAAATGGGCAGGGAATTGCTACAGAGCCAGCAGGGTAAAGTTATCATAGGGGCACAGGGAATTGGGATGCTGCTCTTCTCACATGACTAGTACTCACGAGTCCTGCACATACAACTACATAGCGATTCTTTTTGTGTGGCTTTTCGTCCATGCATAGGGGAGCATAGGAATACTAGTATGAGCTGAAAGATCCAAAAGGCTGAAACAAACTGTACTCGATCCAATTCTGGAATTAATTTTAGAAATCCTTAGTGTAGCAGAAAGTAAGGAGGGAAATAGTAGAAAGTCCAAGGAATGGAATAAAAGAAATCTACCCGTCCCAAAAGATAAATTATAAATAAAATTAAGTCCTACACACACTCTGTAGGGTGTTTCCAAGTGTCTTGATAACATTGGTCCAACTCAAAGGGACAATCTTTTTTTTTTATAGTTTCTCCACACTTGGAATGAAACTGCAGTCATCCGTTTTTCTGACAAGATACATTACATTTGGTAGAATTATTGCCACTGAGATGCCTGCTTGTGCGTCAGTGGCATACAAATGACAAAAAAAGCATAAAAATTGAGTAAAAGAAACAAATCAAAAGATAAAATTTGCCAATGAAAAACAATTTGGGTGAAAAGATCTTCCTACCTATGCATGAAAATTACAGGAAAATGGAATATATAATCTGCCTTGAGTCTGAGACAGATCTCGGTCTCTCTCTCTCTGTTTCTCTCTCTCACACACACATATACACATCTATTGTTCTATCGTTCGATCTGTCATTCTATCATTCTGTCTGTCTGTCTATCATTACAATCCTGCACCTTCTTTTCTTCCAGACACCAGAAGGCTTAAATGGTCACATCTGTGTTCCTTTTTTCCCTTATCCCCAAATATCACGCCATTCCTTGTTACTGTTTCTGGCTCGTTGGTACTGCCAAGAATACTGTTGTGATTCATTCTGTTCTGTTATGCAAAGCGCTTCTCACTTTATACTTTAGTAGGGCCTGGTGGTTGATGGAGGACAACAGACAGTTGGCTGTTCCAATTATCTGGAATGTGAATCATGCCCACCTGCTGGGATGAGGGTTGACAACAATTTTGAATGAGACAAGAGTGCTCATTTGTGTGTGCGCACAAGGAGAACCAAAGAGCAGCTGTTTGAATTTGGCTGGCAGCAAGCTGATATTTGATTTCAGGAGTCAGGACTGCTATGGCAGATCACTACTGATGGCCTGCGTCCTTGTTTTTGCGCAATAATGCCTGCTCAACCTGTACAACTGTTAATCAAAGAGGTTTTTGCAAAGATACAACAAGTATTGCTATGCTCACTTTGCAGGATGTTTGATTTCTGATGTGACAACTGTCTCAAGAGTGTGAAAAGATATACTTTCCACTACAGCAGAGTCTCATGGCAGCTTGAAGACTGACCAATTTATTGGGCCATAAACGTTGGAGAGTCATAGCCCGCTTCATCATATGGATGGTGTTATATTGAGATGGCAGAGAGATATACAGGGAAGAGGAGGAATACAAAGAGAGGTCAGAAGGCCCAATGACCCAGGACACAAGTGTAAACAAGACGAAAACCAGACCCAGTCAAAATAGTCGGTATTGACTACCTCCAGCTGTTGGTGAATTAGCAAAGCAGGATGAGTCTGTATATAAGAGATTCCCCATTTTTGTTGAGCTTGTACACCCAATTGGAATTTTGAGAATGGCAATGGCTGCCATAAAAATGGCTGCCATGGGGTACCTTAACCAGAACCAACGAGGTGTAGTGGTTAAGAGCTGCGGATTCTAATCTGGAGAACTGGGTTTGATTCAACATCTCTCCACATGAGTGGTGGACTCTCATCTGGTGAACTGGGTTGATTTTCCCACTCCAACACATGAAGCCCCGTGGCACAGAGTGGTAAACTGCAGTAATGCAGTCCAATGACCTGAGTTTGCTCATGACCTGAGTTTGATCCCGACGGAAGTTGGTTTCAGGTAGCTGGCTCAAGGTTGACTCAGCCTTCCATCCTTCCAAGGTCAGTCAAATGGGGACCCAGCTTGCTGGGGGTAAAGGGAAGATGACTGGGGAAGGCACTGGCAAATCACACTGTAAACAAAGTCTGCCTAGAAATGTCGGGATGTGACATCACCCCATGGGTCAAAAATGACCTGGTGCTTGCACAGGGGACCTTTACCTTTACCTTACACATGAAGCCAGCTGGCTAGTCACAGTTCTCTTTGAACTCTCTCAGCCTCACCTACCCCACAGTGTCTGGTGTGAGGTTGATTCTCTTTAAAAGGTAGAGAAAGTCAGTATAAAAACCAACTCTTCTTCTTCTACCTCAGGCCAATCATGGAATGCTGGGAATTAGCAAACCAACTATCCTTCTATGATGTTCAGCTGTTTGTGAATGTTCCTTGCAATCACAAACGTTACGCCTCCTGGATTCACCTGAAGTACCTTTTTCTCCAATGAGGTGGCGGTAAGACAGGACTGAGTATTTGCTTGGGCAAGAAGCAAATAAGCATCAGGAAATCCATTAGCAGGCACTTTGGAACCCAGGGGCACCTTGCTGGGGATTTCTTGAGGGGTAATTACTTTCCATGATGAACTAACCATCTTTTGTGACTGCAGTATTCAAGAGTGATAGTGTCATACCTACACATGAATTCCATCTTAGCAGATTCTTGCTAGAGTGTCCCTTTGAAATTCCTCTACTGAACTACTGTGATCTTTAAAAGTAGTACTGAACACCCAGGAAGGTTGAGATAACCCCTCGCTGAACACTTTGAATTTCCATTTTTTTAACATCTGTTTTTTTGTCCGTTTATTCTCTTGCAGGGCAATGGTCCAGTTTGGCCAATGTCAATGGCAGAAGGGCATTGCTGGTTTATAATAGCATGTATCATATTAAAGGATGTGCAGGTGAATAAGCTCTAGACTGTATGACTGGCATATGAACCTACCTGGCCATTTTTATTATCTTCAGACAGGTAGCAGCCTGAGAAATAACTTTCTTGATTAATGGCACCAAAATTGTGGAATCCTGTCCCCACAGAGGATCAGCTATTGCACTCAATCATTGTTTTCCTCCAGTAGGTAAAGACTTTTCTGCTTCATCTGGTGTACCTTTACTAAGTCTCCTTGTTTTTTGTACACATGTGCAGACATACATACACACACACATGAGCAGGAGACCCACAAGGACTTGCAGGGGGCACTGGATCTTCCCTTCTGTCTCCTCCCCCACTATTTCCTCTTTCTGTTCCCTGACAGCTAGGGCTGTCAATTCGGTTCGGTCCGAACTGAAAATCAACTGAATTTCCCCTGATTCATTGCTTTTCTGTTCGGACGGATCCGAACTCAAAACTGGCGGGCAACCGGGGGGGCCGAATTCAGCGAGTTCGGGAGTTCGCAAATAAATTCGGCAAATTCGGCCATCAGTAAGCAGCATAACCGTCAGTAAGCAGCATTCTCCTCCCCCGGCCAATCGGTGGGCAAGCTGGGTCTTCTTCTGGCCAATCAGTCAGGATTGAGTACTGGAGGAACCAGCTGATGTGCGGCCCGGCCAGGGAGAGAGAGAGAGAGAGCGAAATCCTCGTGTGTGTGGGGGGGGTGCTTGTGCACATTCGCTCCTTTCTGTGGCTGCAGGGGGCGCATTTTTTGGGGTGCACACACAAAACTTTCACTGGAACTTCAGATGAAGCTTCTTAAGGTACCCCCCAAGTTTTGTAAACATTGGGTCCGGGGGTCCCGAGATATGGGCTCCCCCCCTTTTTCTTTCCATGGCTGCAGGGGGTGCATTTTTGGGGGTACAAATCCCAAACTTTGAGCGGAGTTTCAGACCAGTGTTCTTAAGATACCCCCCAAGTTTTGTAAACATTGGGTCAGGGGGTCTCGAGATATGGGCTCTCCCCCTTTTCCCTCCCCCCTTTTCCATTTATGTGGCTGCAGGGGGCGCTTTTTGGGGGATATAGCCCCCAAACTTTTATCATAGCTTCAGTGAATTATTCTTAAGATACTACCCAAGTTTTGTAAAGATGGGTTCAGTGGGGGCAGAAATATCGCCTCCCCCCTTTTCTCTTTCCATGGCTGCAGGGGGCGCATTTTTGGGGGTGCAGACACAAAACTTTCACTGGAACTTTAGATTAAGCTTCTTAATGAACCCCCCAAGTTTTGTGAACATTGGGTCAGGGGGTCCCAAGATATGGGCTTTCCCCTTTCCCCTATTGGGATGAATGGGGCAGCCGATCCGATCCTGTGTGCATCTCTCCAGAGCAAAACATTCCGTGCCTAATTGGAATCATCTTGGATTACAGCCCGTCCTGATGGAACAGAAGACAGCCACAGTAAAACCCCTTTGGGGGCTTTAATCTATAATTTTTCTCCTGTGTATGTGTGTGTGTGGGGGGGGGGGAAAGCAGAGTCTGTGTGTGTGTGGGGAGGGAACAGTTTCTGTGGGTGGGGGGGAAGCCAAAGGGGGCTTTCGTCGGTTCTGCCTGGGGTGTGTGTTCCCCCTCGAGTCTCTCACTCCCTGGTTTGAGGGGGGAGGTTTCAGTTGTGTGTTGCAAAGGTGTTGTTTAACAAGGTTGTGTTTGCAGTTGTTTTGCTAATTTCTCCGCTGTTGTCGGGCTGGGAGCTTTGTGCGTGGGCAGCAAGCTCTGCTGAGAGATGCACAACATTAAGGGTGGGAGGGACCCCTTTCAGGGCCCATATCTCAGCCCCCCCTGACCCAATCTTTACAAAACTTGGGGAGTCTTTCAATAAACGTCCTTTGAAGCTCTGCCAAAAGTTTGGGACCTCTAAGCCCAAAAATGCCCCCCCCAGAGCCGCGGAAAGGCGCGGTTGTGTTTTTAATGGCTTTATTCGGCCGAATTTGTTTCTGAACTTTGAATTCCCGCCGAATTGAACGGATCCGAAGTGGGGGAGTTCGGACTTCAGCACGTACCGAACCCACAAGGGCCAAATTCGGCCGAATCCGAACTGTACCGAATTTTTTTTTTTTAACAGCCCTACTGACAGCCCTTATGGCTGCTCCCTCTTGCTTCCCTCTTGCTTTCTTCTCTTCCTCCAACCATCAGCCTACCTACCTTTATCTGCTATCCTGTCTTCAGCTTTCCCTCCTTCCCTTCCCCTGGCAGCCTCTCCCAAGGAAAAGTCTGGCTGTGTTGAATGGTGGGCTCTGGATTTGGCTCAGCTGCACAGTGAATGCCAGGCCAGGCTAGTCTTTAGATGCACTGTGGTTCATGGTAGATTTAGTTGGCACCCTAAGCTGAACTAGCCTGGCCAGGTTGCCCACAGTCGGCAACCTCCTTCCCCCACTGCCCTGGACCCTTGCTCAGTGGAACAGTGGGAGCAAACTTTATTTTTATTTACTTTATTTATATTCCACCTTTCTCCTAATAGGGACCCAAAGTGGCTTACCAGATGCTTGGTTTTCCAGATCCTAGTCTGACAGTTTAACCACTTTAACCACCAACACACTGGGGGGTGGGGAGAATGGTGTCATACAATACTCTAGGAATTCCCCAACTCTCTGTGGTTTAACCATAGAGTTTTGGGGAATTCCTAGAGTTCCATGTGATATTGTTTCTACCAATCTTTACCCCAAAATCTTGCCATACCTTCCTAGCTGTCAACCCTAAGCTGTACATGACTATGTAGCCATAGTGGGAGGCAACCAGAATGGGGACTTTTTATCCACATTGAATAGGAATCTGTATACTTATGCTTGTGTTTCTGTAAGCATAGTGTTATATTGGCACAGGATAGGTACAAAGACTGAGAGGATACTAACTGGGCCCCACTGTTCCCCTAATATGCCTATATGTGTCTTTTATGTCAGCACAATTATACCAGCACCAGGTTTCCTCTTCTCAGCATCATCAGGGTGCTATGATCATGAAGAAGAAGAAGATGATGATGAAGAAGAGTTGCTTTTTATATGCTGACTTTTTCTACCACTTAAGGAAGAATCAAACCAGCTTACAATCGCCTTCCCTTCCCCTCCCTACAACAGACACCCTGTGCGGTAGGTGGGTCTGAGAGAGTGTGACTAGCCCAAGGTCACCCAGCTGGCTTCGTGTGTTGGAGAGGGGAAAGAAATCTAGTTCACCAGACTAGTCTCTGCCCCTCAAGTGGAGGAGTGGGGAAACAAACCCGGTTCTCCAGATCAAAGTCCACCACTCCAAACCACCGCTTTTAACCACTACACCACACTGTCTCTTAATGATAGTAATCTTCAGGTACTATGACTAGTTTGTCAACCTCCTGGTGGTGGCTGGAGATCTTCTGCCATTACAACTGACCTCCAGGTGACAGAGTTCAATTCACCTGGAGAAAATGACTGCTTTGGGAGGTGGACTTTATGGCATGACACTTCATCAAAGTCCCTCCACTCTCCAGATCCTGCCATCCTCAGACTTTACCCCTAAAAGCTGCAGGAATTTCCCAACCTGGAGCAATAGATGGAACCCTATCTATTGATGAGAAATTAGTTGCTATCCAAGCAATTTCTATACTGGCTTTAGGATTGTACCCTTAATCCTGTGTGTCTTGCAGATGAACAAACAGATGCTTTGTTTAAATGTGTCATTTTACTGGTGATTATAAAGCAAATAGTAGTGGAATAAGAAGATATCAAAATTGTAAGGACTTCAAAGATTCCCCCCAACGTTCAGCAGAGATAGATTATTACTTTTTCTGACAGCTGTGAAAAGAGTCAGAAAAATTAAGCATAGATTATATTTGTGATCCAGCATGGATTGTACATATAATGTACAGTGAAATTGTATTGATGTAGAAATAACATGGGGAAATGTGTACATTTGTAAGGGAAATGGTGCAAGGAAACAAAATAATAGAAAAATAATCACAAATTTCATTTTGAGAAGCCAGAGGCAAGTTGAAGCAACGGGGACAAGAAATTCAAAACCATCACCATAATCCTTCGTTGGTTAGATTGAGAACGAGTTCATAAACTTCATTTATAATATTGGGAGAAGTGAGAAAGTAAGTCAATTTTGTTTTAGTAAGTATTTCTTATTTATTGGTCCAAAAGCACAGAATCATATCATGGACCTGAATTTGAGATTTCCCTGTTGGGTCATCTTTGACCATAGAAATGATGCTTTTTTATGACAATACATTATTTATTGCTCAATAAAGAAAGATTTCTAGGTAACATCGAAAAACGGATTTACGAATTAGTTTTGTTCCTGCTGACCTTTTGCAGAACAGCAAGAAAGTGCAAAAAATGCGTAGCAACATGTAGTTTTGTGTAAAACACGCACAAAGTTCAGTGCCAACATTTTGCCATGGTATTTCTGCTACAAATATCAAAACATAGTGGTCAATTACTACATTTAAAGGCAATCTAGGTGTGATCTTTTGACCTGGAACCTTCCCGGTTGTGTTTAGGGATGATTTCAAATGCCCAATCCCTGCTATTTTGACCCTCAAATTCCCATTTTGCCTCCCCGTTGTGATAATCAAAATAAACCACAGGTTTCTAGAAAATATGGGAAGAAAGGGAAAACTTGTCGGGGGGGTGGTTAACTTTCTGAACAGTGATTATGCGTGCTCTGATGGCATGGGGGGATAGAATGTTGGGTCATTTAGATGCTGTAGGAACCCATTGGTACCTGACAATGGAAGAAGGTAAATGGGGGGGGGCAGAAATGGGGATAGGGGAAGATGTGAAAAGAGAGGCCATGGGAGCAGTGAAGGGGTCAGGAAGGGTGGAGAAAATCAGGAACAAGAGAAAAGATGAGTGAAGGGAAGCAGAAGTGTGTAGAGGTGGGGCTGCATGGGGGAAAGCAGATCTAGTTGGGGGGTTGTATGGGACAGGGAGGAGGAAATATCAATTTATTATGAACTTCGTTTGAATGTAAACATGATACACCTTGATGCATATTTTATATACGTATTTTATGTGTATTTTATCTATGTTGCAATTTGTATTTTTGTAGAAATTCCATGTTGATAATATGTATGCATCCAATGTATACATGTACATCCAATGTATACATGTCACACACAAAAAATCTGGATCACACTAACCGAAAATGGGCAAAATGCAAATACATGCAGTGAATACATGATGCTGTCTTCATGGACCATTGGTTCATCAAGGTCAGTATTGTCTACTCAAACTGGCAATGGTTCTCCAGCATCTTAGATGGAAGTGTTTCATATCACCTGCTACCTGATCCTTTCTACTGGAGATGCTGAGGATTTAACCTGGGACTTTTTGGTTGCAAAGTAGATGCTCTACTACTGAGCCATGGCCCCTCCCCTATAGTTCTACCTGGCATGGGCAACTGTGGTTGAAACATAATATTTCAGAGATAGAATTTGGAAACATCGCTACTCCAAACTTTTTAAAAAAATGTATCAGTTTATTTGTAAGCACACAAAGCCAAAATCTCATTGTGCATTCTTCCACTGTGGGAAGATATATTTGTTTCCAATATTTTGCAAGTAAAATATGGTGGTGATTAATTATTTGGGGGAGGGGTAGCTGTATTTGTGAAATATCCCAGAAGGTGTACAATAGTGTGTAATGGAATTCTATACACATAAATGCCTTTTAAACAGCATTTCCCCCTGAAAACTTCCCTAAAAATTATTTTTATGCTGTGGTTTTCCTCCTGCTCTTGCTACTCTTAGTTTATGTATTATGTTGAAACCTAATAGACCTATTTCTGACATTCAATTCCTAGCCCTCTAAATTTTAATCTTTTTAAAAAGTTGTTGAACCAAAGCAAATACTCTAAAAAATATCCTGGAGTACTTGCAAAATCCTAACATGTGGCGGATGTTCCTCATGACTATGGGCCCAGTCCTTGTTCCTGTATCCACTGATTCCAACATGTTTGATGATGGAACTATACTCTTCAGAATTCAAAACTCATTCTATAATGTAAGTGGAAGGGTTCAGGGATTCTGTTCAGCAGAACAATACTTAGTTTACCTAATGGTTTTGAGTGCTCAAAATGCTTCCCATACATTTAAGGATGTGCATTCAGAATGTGAGCAATCAAAACCCAAGCCAAGGACATCCTGTACATTAGCACTAGAAGGGTAAACAACCCAAATGCAATTTCATCCAACTTTCAGACTTGAACCAAATGCTTCATTTGGCTGTTTTTCTGATAGTGCACAAGAGAGCCAGAATGGTGTAGTGTTCTAGGATCTGGCAGACCTGGGTTCAAATCCCCACTGAGACATGAACTTACTGAGTGACTCTGAGACAGCCTTTCTATCTCAACCTAGTAAGATTGTTGTACCGTATCTTCCGACATGAGGTCATGTAGCAACTTTGTTTGGCTCAGCAACACCTTCTGGCAGTGCTTCTACCTGCTAAAGTGTAGTGAGCTCCCCGCAGGCTGTCTCAGCAGCTGCCCCTGTTTTATGGAATGTCTTCCCCCAAAGAGTTAAGGAAGGCCCCTATGCTGATGGAATTCCAAAGGAGCTTTAAAATGGAACACTTCAAAAGAGGGTTTTTTTTTTTTTGCTTTTTAATGCTGTCAGTTTATTTTAAGTGACATTGTTTCAGCTTTGTTACTCACCTGGAGGTTCACATTGTTGAGGGGAAAGGTGGGTTTATAAGTATTTAAAGGGTTGGACCTCAAATTCCAGCAGAATGGAATTTTTTGCCTCCTCTCTCCCCCAACAGTCCATTTATCTTGGAAACTATGGCTCCTGGGGGATTAGAGAAATGAACACATGATCACATGAAGCTGCCTTATACTGAATCAGACCCTTGGTCCATCAAAGTCAGTACTGTCTTCTCAGACTGGCAGCGGCTCTCCAGGGTCTCAGGCTGGGGTCTCTCACATCATCTACTTGTCCAGTCCCTTTAACTGGAGATACCGAGGATTGAGCCTTGGACCTTCTGCATGCCGAACAGATGTTCTACCATTAGGGTTGCCAACCTCCAGGTAGTAGCTGGAGATCTCCTGCTTTTACAACTGATCTCCAGCCGATGGAGATCAGTTCACCTGGAGAAAATGGCTGCTTTGGCAATTGGACTCTATGGCATTGAAGCCCCTTCCCTCCCCAAAACCCACCCTCCTCAGGCTCCACCCAAAAAACCTCCCACCAGTGGTAAAGAGGGACCTGGCAACCCTACCACTGAGCCACAGACATAAGGGTGGCCTGCAGTGGGAATTCAGAATCAGCAGAAACTGCCAATTTAGTTTGGATCCAACCCAAAATAAATGGGCAGAGTTGTCACAAAAACTGGCTAACGTATCTACTCCTTGTTAGAAGTAAATTAAGTTTGATAAGGGATTGGAAAAGATACTGAAATGGATGAGCACAGTGCAAGGAATTTGTGTATATTCAAGGCTTAGTCCAGTTGCCATCTGGATCTCTACAGTAGGAAAAAACGGAAAGGGGCTCTGTTCCCTTGCTTCTGTGCACCCACTTGGCAAGAAAGAATATTAATGGCTTGTCAAATGGCTTTCTCTTATCAGCCTGAAAATTTAGGAAGCAGACACCCTTCAGTTAATGAAAAATTCCTGAAGAATATTATCATAATTAAGTAGAAGATTAAAAAAATGTACAGGCGGGAATATTTTTCCCATTGAAATCAATGTAAATGTCACCTAAATACTATTGTGACCCCGTCTATGTGGCATAATGATTTTAAAGAACCAGAACAAAAATTTGTAATAAAGAAAGTTAAACACCTGTGCACATCTCTATGTAGATTATCTTTGGGATGACAACATCTTTGTGAAATAAATTGGTATGATTATCCCCATGGTGCAGAAGGTGATTTGAGGCCCAGAGACTGGCTTGCTTCAAATCATCTTATGAATTCATAACCAAGGTACGATCCATCCTGATTTGTAGCACCATCTCTTAGTCACTACATTTTTGACTGGACAGAGCTCCCCAGTTGCAATTTATGTTGGTCTTAGGGTTGCCAGGTCCCTCTTTGCCACTGATGGGAGGTTTTGGGGGCGGAGCCTGAGGAGTCAGAGCGGTTCCTCAGTGGAACAGGCTTCCTCGGGAGCTGGTAAGCTCTCCTTCCCTGGAGGTTTTTAAGCAGAGGCTAGATGGCCATCTGTCAGCAATGCTGATTCTATGACCTTAGGCAGATCATGAGAGGGAGGGCATCTTGGCCATCTTCTGGGCATGGAGAGGGGTCACTGGGGGTGTTGGGGGTAGTTTGCAATTTTCTGCATTGTGCAGAGGGTTGGACTAGATGACCCTGGTGGTCCCCTCCAACTCTATGATTCTATGAGGACGGGGTTTGGGGAGGGGCTTCAATGCCATAGAGTCCAATTGCCAAAGCAGCTATTTTCTCCAGGTGAACTGATCTCTATCAGCTGCAGACCAGTTGTAATAGCAGGCAATCTCCAGCTAGCACCTGGTGGTTGGCAACCTGAGTTGGACTAAATTTTGTTAGTCTGTAAGGTTCCAGTAGAGTTTGGTTTTATTTTGTTGCAACAGACTAACATAGTTAACCCTCTGGAATTATGCCTTTGTTTGACATGCAGCAGTTGTTGATGTGGGGACCTTTACCTTTTTTACTATGCCCTGAGCCATTCATGCCCCCAGCATAACTTCTTTGGTGGAGGAGGAAAAGGTGAAGCTAATCTACCTAGAAGCTCCAATTACTGGAATCAGTGGCTGGCTACAGTCAAACAAGCAAAACGCTTGTGCAAGTTTCCACTTAATTCCTTTCGCCTTCTGGAGACAGCGCCTCTTTGTTACTTGAAGTTTGTGACGACGGGCATTAAAATGCAGGCAATTGCACCTCACAGCACAGTTCCAGCTCTAATGATTTCAGGTAATGAAGCAGCGGAAGAATATGATTAATGGCAGTGAGTCATTTGGCCACTTCAGAGTGTATTAATCAAGCCGTTGAAAGGCAGGGGAACCTAACACCGAAAGCCAGGTAATAGGCATTCATTTGTGGTTCTCAAATGGAATCTTAATACGCACAGGCACGTGACCATCATGTATCAAGTCCAAACTGCAAAACAGACCCTGGGACGAATCTGGACAAAGAGCCTGTGTGCTTTTGAGAGGCCAGGCACACCGCAGTTGTTGGTATTCTTTCTGCCCACCCTAACCTAATCATGACCTGTTTTTGAATGTGGTGTTTGTAATGCAAAAAAAGGGAGTCCTGAAAGAAAGGACAGACCTCCGGTCGGATTTGCAATTGATTGTTGAAACTGCCCTCCCCACACACACACACACACACAACACACACACACATATTGGACTGCTCAGTAGATTGAAAAGTGCCACAGGCATATATTTCTGAGACTCTGTGATTCAGAGATCACTCGAATATCATGCCCAGGGCTATGGGAAGACTCCCCAGCATCTGCTAAGCCTGAAAAATGGGAAGCTAAAGGTTTAAAGTCCTGTAGGGGTAATCTTTTGTGAGCTCACAAGCCAAAATGCAGAAACATCCATGATTTTACCATGATTGTCCCATGATGTCTGCACAGCTAATGCCATGGGGACATTTTCCCGGTGATCCCTGAATATGGAAGTACATGCTTATGGCACTTTTAAAATTTCCTGGGGGGGGGGGGACAAAAATGTTTTAGCGACAGAGAAACAGTTCTCTCTTTGCTGCCAAGGTTCCTTGAAATCCAGCTGGAAGACTGTCAGAGTGAATCTTCAAGAACAGAGAGAGACCGAATCCCAAACAGGATGGAGTTGGAGGAATCAATTCCTGCATATTATGAAGCGTCTTTGAACAGAATCAAAACATTGGTCTAGTTTTGTCTGATTGGCAGCAGCTCTCTAGGGTCTCAGGCAGAGAAGGTTTTTTTTTCCAGACATCAGATGCTTGAGATGTTTTATCTGAAGATGTTAGGAATAGAACCAGGGACCATGTGCATGCAAAATGTACGCTTGATCATAGTATAGTTTTCCTCTACTTGTAATATTTATTTTTTGGTGTAAATTTATCCCCTGGCCCACTAAGTTTTGCAGTTAGTTCACAGTTACCTGACTAAGGGAGCTTTGACTATCAAAAGCCTATACTCAGAAAATCTTGCTTATCTACAAGGTGCTATCGGACTTGAATCTAGCTCTTCACAATTAAAAGTGAGACGTATTTTGAACTTCAGTGCCACTTCAGTGCATATGTTGTCAGTGTTCAATGGAGTATGCAGCTGTGGGCCAGCAGCTACAATTGGAGTAAGCTCAGAAGTTGATCACATTGAGACATGCTTGATCTCAATGAAACCATCCTGGCTCTTGAAATTGTAGTAATGTAATTGATTGAACAATACACTGATACAAGTATATCCCAGGGTATCATGTAAATGTGAACTCTACCAGGAGGTTATGCATGCTGGTAAATACAGAACAACTTAACATGGAGAAGGAGGTTCAAATCCCTGCTCAACCAAGGTACGTGCTGGATGACCTTGGAAGTGCTACTTGCCCTGTTCTTTTTTCTTGGCACCTGCCCAACTATCCCAAAGCATGTATGAGCCAGTTTAAAACTCTTGATAGGGGGGTTTTCCTGAGCATTTGCAATGTTGCTCATAACTGTTAATCCCATTATGATCTGAGCAGCGGTAAATTGACCCACAATTAGGATGTTACAGGACTCACTAGTATGAAACGTTTGCATACTGTGGGAAAGTCAGGAAAGAGAATTCTGATGAGGGCTGGTTTTTTTAAAAAAAGTTTCATTTTAGGAGGATGAAATTTTCTGGTAAACATCAATACAACTGTGTGAAAAATTTACCAGGCCGTTGCATTCACTGGTGTTACCATCCGGAGGCATGTTCATTTCTGTTTAGATACAATGACGCTTAGGGAATGGTGGATTACTATTTTTAATATATAGACACAGGAACAGGCAGACTAACAGCACAATACTATGCCAAGTTAGTCCAGTCCATGCTCTTGCGTTTCAATGGGCGTGGTGTAGTGGTTAAGAGCGGTGGTTTGAAGCGGTGGACTCTGATCTGGAGAACCGGGTTTGATTCCCCACTCCTTCACATGAGTGGCGGAGGCTAATCTGGGGAACTGGATTTGTTTTCCCACTCCTACACATGAAGCCAGCTGGGTGACCTTGGGCAAGTTACAGCTCTGTTAGAGCTCTCTCAGCCTCACCTACCTCACAGGGTGTCTGTTGTGGGGAGGGGAAAGTGATTGTAAGCCGGTTTGAGTCTCCCTTAAGTGGTAGAGACATATAAAAACCAACTGTTCTTCTTCTTAGACTGGAGTAATTCTGCGTAGTCCTGCACTGTTAGCGTTGTGATAAGGCAGAACTGCCGACACAGCTTCCCTTCAAGTTAACACAAAAGGGCAGGGAGAGAGTTCAGTTGGGCTCTGCTAGAACCAGCAAACAAGGAGTGACCCCTTCTTGATCCGGATCAGTCTGCCTGCCTACTCTTCATGCTGTCAGCTCAGAGGGTGGGGGAGCAGAATGAGCCCCAGCCAAGCCCTGACATTTCAGCACTTGCAGGGAATTTGAAATAATCTTTTGATTCACTGTATGGCCTCTCCTTTTGGGGGAAAAAGAAGGGAAGAGATGGTAGGGATTGGAGGAAACAGGAAGAGAAGGCAAAGTGCAGAGGCTGAACCACAGCTGAAACCTGCAGAGACGAAAGCGCACGATTCCAGCCTTTCTAAATGTGTGTGCAAAGGGCCTTGAAGGACAGGAGATGCCGCAGAATTTTCAAAGTCACTTCTTTCACACAGTACCAACATGCCTGGCAGGGCTTCCATTTGCCAGGCTTCAACTTCCTAAATGAGAGGAAGGGAGGATTGGTCTTCTGCTGTAGGCAAGGAAAGAAAGAAAGAAAAAACCGACGTGTGATATAAATATTCTGTAATAATGTTCCACATGGCTGCAAGTCTGTTCATCCTCAGTTTCCTCTTGTCATGCCTGAGGGTAACTCAATATCATCTGGCTCCGTAATTAGTCCACACCATCCAGGAAAGCATAAAGCAGGGGCTAGGGTCTTTTATGTCAACACTCCCGGTAAAGGCGACTGACAGGCTCCCATGTCTCCCCTGACATTCCCCCACTGTGTTGTAACTAATAGTTGGTCTTCGTATCTAATAACTTTCTTTGTGTCTAGGGCTGCCAGGTAGGGTTGCCAACTTCGGGTTGGGAAATACCTGGAGAGTTGTGGGTTGGAGCCTGAAGAGGTGGACAAGGGCTTCAATGCCATAGGGTCCAATTGCCAAAGCGGCGGTTTTCTCCAGGTGAACTGATCTCTGTCGGCTGGAGATCAGGTGTAAACAACTAAGTAATGCCATAAACAACTAAGTAATACAGAGTTTTATAAACGGTTACTGGTGACCCTACTACTTCAGTGCTAAATCGAATAAAAACAGTCATTTTTGAAGCCTTGACTTTGGATTATATAAATAAGAAAGAAGCAGATTTTTTGTTTAATAGGCTCCCTAAAATACCTATTTTTTATATTTTACGAAAAATCCATAAAGGCATAATACCTCCACCAGGACAGCCAATAGTCTCAGGAATTAATGGTCCCCTTGACCATATTTCAAAATATTTAGAAAGCCATCTACATAAATATTCTATGATGACATCATCTTACATTTTGGACTCTACACATTTTATTAAAGAAATAGAAAGTCTTCCTAATATGCCCGGAATAGTAATAGCCACCATGGATGTGCAATCCTTATACACAAACGTGCCCCTTGAGGAGACGCGCACTGAGACAGAAAGACTACTCACGAGTAGAGAACAACAAAACCCTTCAACCCATTTCTTAATGGACTTACTTGACCTACTCCTAGAAAATAATTACTTTAGATTTGGAGATGAGCTATATCAACAAATAAAAGGGTCTGCAGCGGCACCATCCGTGGCTAATATCTTTATGATTATGTTTGAACAAAAATTTCTGTTTAAAGATGATATATTTAAATGGCATGTTAAATTTTTCTGTTGTTTTGTGGATGACTTGATAATGCTCTTTGATGATGAAACAACCTGTACAAAATTTCTTGATAGAATTAATCATTTTGATAATCATGTCCGTTTTGATTCGAAAATTAGTCACACCAGCCTTCCATTTTTTGATACTGTTGTTAATGTAGATCCCCAAGGTAAATTGTGGGTTGCTCCCTATAAGAAAATAACTGATAAAGGAGCCTTACTACATTATAAATCACATCACCCACCTTTTTTAAAGAACAATCTACCTTATGGGCAGTTTTTAAGATTAAAACGAAATGCAACCAAAAATGAAGATTATGTTAAGGCAGCATGTGAACTGAGTGGGATTTTAATTAGGAGAGGTTACCCACCACACATAATTGATACGGCACGTAAACGGGCTGATGTGGTAGAAAGATCTACACTTTTTATTCCCAAAGAATGCTTAAAACACAACTTGTCAGCTTCCATAGAATATACACCCTTTGCCAATAAAATCAAACAAATAATTTTTAAACATTGGCATCTGGTGAAAGACATCACGGGATGCTCAGAGCTACCCTTAATAGGTTTAAAGCGCACGGTCTCTTTAAGAGACTCCGTAGTTCACATGGACCTTCAAATAACTCCACCTACAACAGGGGCGGTCGGCCATCATAGCTGCGGAGCATGCGCGTTCTGCCTGTTTTCCCTTCCTGTTAAAAGCTTTACTCGTGAGGATACCGGCTTCAGATCTGAACTACGACAATTTACAAATTGCAGTTCTTCAAATGTTATTTATCTTATTATTTGCCCATGCCAATTAATTTACGTAGGCAAAATGTCACGCCCATTAAAGCTGAGGATCAACGAACATAGATCCAGGATTAAAAATCACGTGATAGAAGCTTCACTTGTTGAGCATTGGGTTAAACATAAACATACGGAAAATGATATTAAATTCTTTGCGGTTTGGCAAATAACACCAAAGAGATTTCAGAGAACAAATTTTGAAAGGATTTTGTGTCAGCAAGAAGCACGTTTTGTGCAATTATTTGACTGTGTAACCCCCAAAGGGTTAAATATGACCATTGACTTTACCTCGTATTTGTAAGAACGTTAAAACACCTGGGATCATTCCTAACATGTACTTAAGTGAAATGCTTACCTTAACATTTTGACTGGGAACAAGAAAGGATTCTTGTCAGGTCCATACCTCACAAGTTGCTATGTTTGACATCATATATGATGATGTAAGTACTATTAATTATTGTTAACATGGAATCAATTATTTGTATTTTTTTCCAAATGATAATTATGATGCTTATGTCAACAGTTGATAAGCGTCCTGAGACACAATAAAACCCCGACGCTTTTGGGCTCTATGTCCCTTGGGGTGGCTGAAGAAGATTGGAAACAGGCTAAGTTACCGGCATCCTGTTCTACCCTGCACATCTAAGGACATAACCAACAAAGAAAGGAAGAAGTACATTCTCTATATATATACACAAGGAAGGACTGATAAACTGCTGTTGATTATTTGGCTTTGTATGTTTTTGAAAATACTTTATTTCATTTGATATCTCAACTAAGAATACAATAGTGCCTTGTTGCTCTATGGAATACAATTGTACCTTGTGGCTATATGAATTAATATAGTTACATAACAGTTTGAAGTTTTGTCGAAGGCTTTCACGGTCAGAGTTCATTGGTTCTTGTAGGTTATCCGGGCTGTGTGACCATGGTCTTGGTATTTTCTTTCCTGACGTTTCGCCAGCAGCTGTGGCAGGCATCTTCAGAGGAGTAACACTGAAGGGCAGTGTCTCTGTTTGAAGTTTGTTTGTATTTGTTTGAAGTTTGTTTGTATATAGTTCATTATTTTATAATTATATCATTAATAAGTAGCCTACAACTGTGTGTTTTTGACTACTACTATTTTACATTTGGATTTACTATCTTGAATACTATCTGGAGGTTGGCAACCCTACTACCAGCAATGGCCTAGCAACCAGTGGAGGAACTGACCATGGGGGTGGGGGACTCACTGTTGCCATAATGACATCAACGGCAAAACAGTAATGTTATTCCCCAGGCATCTGGAAGTGATGTCAGCGTGTCACTGGGAGATGCCAGGAAAGCTCTAGCATGGTTACCCATAGAGGTTTGCCCAAATGCTAGAGCATCCCTGGCATCCTCTGGCAATTGGCTGAAGTCACTTCTAGGCACACAAGGAGTGACATCAGCAGGTCAGACTATGTATTAGATCCCCTTGAGTTTCCTGCCTATTCGCCAGTTACCCTGCAGCAGTGAATGCTGGCTACCATCCTTGTCTTCAATGTTACCCCTATGTCCTCAGTCTGACCATGGCTGACTTGGGCTACTGGTTCTGGGTCAGCTGGATCTTTAGCCAGAGTGATCCTTCCATCTCTCAGAAAATCAAAACACATGTCCAGGCCCTCTACATTAAGCCTATTTGAGTCATTCCCTTAGTTCTGAAATCTGAGCCAAAAAAGTCAAGCCCAATCTTATTTCTCTCCTGCAGACTCAGTGAACTCAAGCCAAAGCATAGGCCAGCAGGCAACATTCACTATCCTCTGCTTAGAAATTAAGTAGCAAATGCTTAGAAGGGCCTATCACAAATTAGGGTGGGGGGCACATCCCACAATAGAAAAATGTCCACCTGAATGATTCAGAAATCCTTGCAGATAATGCCTGAAAAAAATGGCCATCAATCTCCTAATGGCCAAGATGCCTTTGTAAAAATACTTTTGCTTTCTCTTGTCATCTTTTTCCGGTTTAAAACTATCATGCCAGACCCTTAAGAGGGGAGTAGACATATTCATGGAGGAAAGGGTTATTCATGGCTACAGTATTAGTTAAAATGGATACTAGTCATGTTGCATACCTATTCTCTCTAGTATCAGAGGAGCATGCCTATTATATTAGGTGCTGTGGAACACAGGCAGGATGGTGCTGCTTCAGTCGACTTGTTTGTGGGCTTCCTAGAGGCACCTGGTTGGCCACTATGTGAACAGACTGCTGGATTTAAAGGACCTTGGTCTAATCCAGCATGGATTTTCTTATGTTCTTCTGAGTAGTATTTTGAACTACATTGAACAAGCTTGAAGGATTAATTCTCTAATAGTAGTTGGATTAGCCAGCAAGTGTGGGAAAAGACCAGGACCTTGTTTCTGATGCAAAACATTCCTGTCTAAATGAAGCAACATGAAAAGATAAGAGAATTTAACCAACACATCTTTCAGTTAAGGATGCAACTGAGCCCCGTACTTGAGATGCCAAAACATGACAGGGGTTCTCTGTAGAGAGGTCAAGCTGGGATCAAAAATGGCTGAGGAACACCTGCACCTGAGATAAGGAAATTACACATCGCTCACAAACCCAGTTCATCTGACTCATAGAAAAGATTGAAGGGCTTTAAAAATGGGGGGGGGGATCATATTAACTTCATAATGCTGTCCAAACAGGCTGAAACCAACAGAGAGCAATATAACTGAGATGAGAAAGTGTAAGGAATGCAAGAAAGTTATATTCGCTGTTTATAAGCACAGGAAAGCCAACAACTCAATTTCTGGATGAATTCAAACTGGAAGATCCAAACTGCTGCCTTCACATCTACACTGATTCATAAAGTTAGGATGCTTTCCTTTTTAAATCTAGAAACCTGAAAGGCTAAGTTGTCAGCATACATTCCCTGGGTCTGATGACTACCCAAGGGATGGATGGCAATACTGCTCTCTGATTGGTTTTTAAAAAGCAAGTCTGCCATTACAGTTTTCTAAGAGTAAGCCCCATTTAATACACCAAGTAGGATTCTGAGCAGACTTGCTTAAGATTACTCTTGGAATCTCAAAAAAACCATGGAAAAGAAACTGAGCAACAGCTAGCAAAAATATTTTGCTAATATCTAGACCCAAATTACTCCTTGATGGGAATTCTCCCTAGAATATACCATTCTGATACAAGTTGAAGAAGAATACATGCATATTTGCATTTTCTTTTTACCCATTTCTCATTAGTATGTCAGTACCATTAGAATCATAGAGTTGGAAGGGACCACTAGGGTCATCTAGTCCACCCCCTGCACAATGCAGAAAATTCACAACTACCTCCCCCCACACCCCCAGTGACCCCTACTCCATGCCCAGAAGATGGCCAAGATGCCCCCCTCTAATCATCTGCTCAAGGTCATAGAATCAGCATTGCTGACAGATGGCCATCTAACCTCTGCTTAAAAACCTCCAGGGAAGGAGAGCTCACTACCTCCCGAGGAAGCCTGTTCCACTGAGGAACCCCTCTAACTGTTAGAAAATTCTTCCTAATGTCTAGACAGAAACACTTTTGATTTAATTTCAACCCATTGGTTCTGGTCCGACCTTCTGGGGCAACAGAAAACTACTCGGCACCATCCTCTATATGACAGCCCTTCAAGTACTTAAACATGGTTATCATATCCCCTCTCAGTCTTCTCCTCTTCAGGCTAAACATACCCAGCTCCTTCAACCTTTCCTCATAGGACTTGGTCTCCTGACCCCTCACCATCTTTGTTGTCCTCCTCTGGACACGTTCCAGCTTGTCTACATCTTTCTTAAATTGAGGTGCCCAAAACTGAACACAGTACTCTAGGTGAGGTCTAAACAGAGCTGAGTAAAGTGATACTATCTCTTTGCATGATCTGGACACTATACTTCTGTTGATAGAGCCCAAGATCACATTTGCCTTTTTAGCTACCGCATTATGGGACTATGGATTGAAACCAGCATTACATTTGTGTACAGTCCATATCAAATATATATCCAAAGGCGCACTGTGTGTGCATCTGCACAAATAGTTCACATAAATTCGCAGGGGATGATTGGAATAATACAAATGGAACAGTTAGTGCAACAAAGGAGTTAACATGTACTGAACGGAGACAATGACATTAATCCAGCCCTTGACCAAGGGAGTATCTCACTGGTGAGCAGCCCCTCCCCCTCCTTCAAACAGCATCCTCACAGCTGCTTTTAATAAGTATGTGAATTAGAGGAGATGTTGGAGCATCAGATCCAGGCCAGATTTGTGTTACCTGGAAAGGGGTTACCTGGAGACTCGGAGGATACACTTCAAGGAAAATAATACATTAAGATAAAGATACAGACGTGGCTAACTGGTAATATAAGCAATGTAGATTTAGCTATCTGTGAGCTGACAGTTTGGATCACTGCCTGCTCAACAGACTGGAAACAAAGACAATTCACCCCATAAATGAACAGTGGCTATGTGAGGGAAGGAGATTCCAAAAATGTCCTGTCAGGGAGCCAGGTTTTAGACCAAGGCAGCAAGCATCAGCTGCGACTCAGTTAATCCCCCAAACTGAGGTCACCTGCAGCATCTGGATGGCTCTGGAGTTCAACACCAACTCATAACTACCTAAAGACCTCTTGAAGTTTAGAAAAGAATCCCTAGGTTATCCTTCTTTATCAACTGAGAAATGATAAATATGAAAGCAGTTGGAAAGTGCACAACTCCCACAAAATTGAGGGTGTCTGTCTTGGGCTAGGAATCCATTTTAAGGGCATTCTCAAGGGCAATAAGAGACCCAAATCTGCAGCAAGATTTTTTTATAAAGAGCCAGCATGGTGCAGTGGTTAAGAGCGGTGGTTTGGAGCGGTGGATTCTGACCTGGAGAACCGGGTTTGATTCCCCACTCCTCCACATGAGCAGTGGAGGCTAATCTGGTGAACTGGATTTGTTTCCCCACTCCTCCACAATAAGCCAGCTGGGTGACCTTGGGCAAGTTACAGTTCTATTAAGAGCTCTCTCAGCCCCACCTACCTCACAGGGTGTCTGTTGTGAGGCGGGGAAGAGAAGGAGATTGTAAGCAGGTTTGAGTCTCCCTTAAGTGGTAGAGAAAGTCGGCATATAAAAACCAACTCTTCTACTTCTTCTTCTTCTTCTATGAGAAAGCAGTAAATCTACACATCCAGAGGAGCAACCAGCAAAAAGAAAGCCATAAGGGTAGGGGAAAAGGGTGTCAGAGCCAGTGGGAAATTAAAAATCCACTTGAGGACAAGGTTACAAAATGCTACCACAGGCCCCTAAACACTCTTTCGCAGGCACCCTTTCACACCACCAATGCTCAACCCAAACATCATACAAAAACAAATTACATTACTTGCCCAGGTCCAGGGTAACCAGGGCCTGTGGAATTTTGTCCTCCTAACATCTTGGCAGCCGTGTTTGAGGAATGTAGTGAAATTTTTACTTTTAAATATTTAAAATGGTGATGTTAAAAGGGGGTTGAGATTAAACAGTCCTGGTCTTTGATGGTTTAGGCCATAACTAGTTTGGGCAGGGATAGACAGAGCTGCCAACCTCCAGGTGGTGGCTGGAGATCTCCTGCTATTATAACTCATCTCCAGGTGACAGAGATCAGTTCACCTGGAGAAAATTGCTGCTTTGGAGGGGGACTCTATGGCATTATACCCTATTGAAGTCCCTCCCCTCCCCAAATCTGCCTCCTTAGAATCCACTCCCCAAATCTGCAGGTATTTTCCAACCTGGAGCTGGCAACCTTAGTGTTAGGGCAGGTTGTTCATGATAGGTAGGGATGACCAGCAAGCACCCCTGAGGCATCAGGAGTTTGGAGGGCATGTCCACAACAGCCCATTACTTGTCATACAGTGGGGTGGGGCTTGGGAAGGAGTGCCTTTGGTGCTGAGCAACTTCTTTCTGATCCCGGTAGTAGCCTTGTGGTGCATTGGTTCATTGGGGAGGATAGGGTTGCCAGCCTCAAGGTGGTAGCTGGATTTTTCCCGGAATTTCAACTGGTGTCTAGTCACCAGAGATCAGTTCCCGTAGAGGAAATGGCTACTTTGGAAGGTGGACTGTAAGGCATTATACCCTGCTGAGGTCCCTCCCCATACCCCACTCTCCCCAGGCTCCATCTCATTTCACAACCCAGACCTGCCAGTCCTAGGGGAGGAGTTTGGGGCTGGGCATTTCTCAGCATATCATGTGCAGTAGAGAATAAACAAGACTGGTAGAAGCCGTTGGCCAAGTTCAGAGCAAGAGTGGATCTGCCTAATGAAGGCAGCTATGGTTAGGCTGCCTAGCACAGCCAGCCCTCTATAAATATGCTAGCATATTTAGTATTATGACATAGACCAGCTATTTAAATAAACTAGTTAAACCACCATGCTGTGGTCTCTTGTCCTTATTGGGGGGAGGGTGCCTGGACAAAGAGGAAAAACCCTTAAAAACTGGCCTGGTGAGAAGAAGAGTTGGTTTTTATATGCCGACTTTCTCTACCACTTAAGGGAGACTCAAATCATCTTACAATCACCTTCCCTTTCCCTCCCCACGACAGACACCCGGTGAGGTAGGTGGGGCTGGGAGAGCTCTAACAGAACTGTAACTTGCCCAAGGTCACCCACCTGGCTTCATGTGTAGGAGTGGGGAAACCAATCCAGCTCACCAGATTCGCCTCCGCTGTTCGTGTGGAGGAGTGGGGAATCAAACCCAGTTCTCCGGATCAGAGTCCACCACAAACCACTGTTGTTAACCACTACACCATGCTGGTGAGGGCTGAGTATGCTCCAGGAGGCACAGGATGTTGCAAGCACCTGAGAATCAGTTAACGAAAAAAGAGGAAGGGGAAATAATCCTGCCCCAGCTCCCTAGAATTTAGAGATGGCAGCCTCCACATTGTTCTCCCTTCCCCCAATTCCTTGTGGATTTGCAATTAATATTACTGATGTTATTGTGATTTTCAGGATGTGATGTATTTCACTCTCTTTTATCTTTTTTGAGCCATTATGGGGCATTCCTGGCATGGGAAAGCAGCATACTAATGTGCTAAGTAAATAAATAAAGTTGCCCCATCAATAAAGAGCAGGAACGTTCACGCTGATGCCAGGCTTCATAAGCGTAGTCATTAGAATCTGTGCCGTGCCAAATGCCTAGTAGTATTTATTTGGGAATCTGTACAATAGGAGCTGCCTCGCGATGATGCTCTGAGAGCATATTCACTGTCCTCAAGCAATTAGTTCAAGGCAATTTCTAGCATCAAGCACAAGCTGGATGCTGGCAGGCTGCCGCTGACTCGATCTGATGAGGGGAAACGTTTGTGTTTGCTACAAAGGCTTAAAAACGGGGCTTCCAGAGAAGTGAAATCAACAATAAGACTAGATTTCTGCCAAAAAACCCGAAGTGAGATGAATCTTCACTTTAGCCCAGTTTGACATTACCTCCCAAAATGGAAGCTTTCTTCCTGGAGCTAAGTGACATAAAGGCAGGATCCACCACAGATGGTAATCATATGATAATTTTTTAAAAAAAAAAACACTGTAGAAATTTACACAGTAATAGTATATCCTTTTGGCATTGGATCTCGGTTTAGATTCCTCACATCACACGACAGAAGTCTGACTTAAGATTCATATAGAAGTAGGGTATTTTTCCTTGAATCAGCGCACTTACTTTGGCTAATGTTTTGTTATTCTTGAGGAATGTTTTTTTTTAATTATCTTCCCTGTAAAATGGAAAAAAAACGCAACAAAAGGAAAGTCATCATGAGTGGTGAGCAGAGCAATTTGGTATTAGAAATATAACCGTTGCTATTTAAGGAACACTTAGCCCCAGGACTCTGCGGTGCTTGGCACAGAAGTCCAAAAATGATGCAGCAATCAGAAAAAAGTGAGGCAGGCTAAAGTCCCATTGAAATTAATGGAAGATAAATGCAAAAAATGTAAGACTGCAACCCTATGTGTTTATCAGGAAGGAAGTTCCATTGAAATCAAGAGGGCTTACTGGTACTTCCAAGAAGATTATTGCAACAGGCTGAAGTAGACTTAAATTTTAAACTTGATTGTACTTATGAATTAAAAAAAGAAACCGGTATTTTTTTTTAAAGCAAAGGTAGGTAGGGCTGTCAATTCGGTTCGGTGCGAACTGAAAATCAACCGAATTTCCCCTGATTCGGTGATTTTCTGTTCGGACGGATCCGAACTCAAAACTGGTGGGCAACCCGGGGGCCCGAATTCAGCGAGTTCGGGAGTTCGCGAATAAATTCGGCAAATTCGGTCCCCCCTTCAGGGGAGCCGGCTGAAAGGTGCGGGCTGCCCTTTAAACTGACCTGCGCCTCCCGTCAGTTTAAAGGGCAGCCCGCGCCTCTCCAGCGGAGCCCGCTGAAAGGTGTGGGCTGCCCTTTAAACTGACCTGTGCCTCCCGGCCGGGAGGCGCAAGTCAGTTTAAAGGACAGCCCGCCCCCCTTCAGGGGAGCCGGCTGAAGAGGCGCGGGCTGCCCTTTAAACTGATCTGCGCCTCCCAGCTGGGAGGCTCAGATCAGTTTAAAGGGCAGCCTGCGCCTCTCCAGCGGAGCCCGCTGAAAGGTGTGGGCTGCCTTTTAAACTGACCTGCGCCTCCCGGCCGAGAGGCACAGGTCAGTTTAAAGGACAGCCCGCCCCCCTTCAGGGGAGCCGGCTGAAGAGGCGCGGGCTGCCCTTTAAACTGATCTGCGCCTCCCAGCTGGGAGGCTCAGATCAGTTTAAAGGGCAGCCCGCGCCTCTCCAGCGGAGCCCGCTGAAAGTTGTGGGCTGCCTTTTAAACTGACCTGCGCCTCCCGGCCGGGAGGCACAGCTCAGTTTAAAGGACAGCCCGCCCCCCTTCAGGGGAGCCGGCTGAAGAGGCGCGGGCTGCCCTTTAAACTGATCTGCGCCTCCCAGCTGGGAGGCGCAGGCCAGTTTAAAGGGCAGCCCGCGCCTCTCCAGCGGAGCCCGCTGAAAGGTGTGGGCTGCCCTTTAAACTGACCTGTGCCTCCCGGCCGGGAGGCGCAGGTCAGTTTAAAGGACAGCCCGCCCCCCTTCAGCGGAGCCCGCTGAAGAGGCGCGGGCTGCCCTTTAAACTGATCTGCGCCTCCCAGCTGGGAGGCTCAGATCAGTTTAAAGGGCAGCCCGCGCCTCTCCAGCGGAGCCCGCTGAAAGTTGTGGGCTGCCTTTTAAACTGACCTGCGCCTCCCGGCCGGGAGGCACAGCTCAGTTTAAAGGACAGCCCGCCCCCCTTCAGGGGAGCCGGCTGAAGAGGCGCGGGCTGCCCTTTAAACTGATCTGCGCCTCCCAGCTGGGAGGCGCAGGTCAGTTTAAAGGGCAGCCCGCGCCTCTCCAGCGGAGCCCGCTGAAAGGTGTGGGCTGCCCTTTAAACTGACCTGAGCCTCCCGGCCGGGAGGCGCAGGTCAGTTTAAAGGACAGCCCGCCCCCCTTCAGCGGAGCCCGCTGAAGAGGCGCGGGCTGCCCTTTAAACTGATCTGCGCCTCCCAGCTGGGAGGCTCAGATCAGTTTAAAGGGCAGCCCGCGCCTCTCCAGCGGAGCCCGCTGAAAGGTGTGGGCTGCCCTAAACTGATCTGCGCCTCCCGGCCGGGAGGCACAGGTCAGTTTAAAGGACAGCCCGCCCCCCTTCAGGGGAGCCCGTTGAAGAGGCGCGGGGGCCCTTTAAACTGATCTGCGCCTCCCAGCTGGGAGGCTCAGATCAGTTTAAAGGGCCCCCGTGCGCCTTCAGGGAATCCCTCTGAAGGCGCGCGGGGGCCGAATTTCCCCCCGAATTCCGGATCCCCCCGAATTACCGGGGATCCGACGCGGGGGAGTTCGGACTTCGGCACGTACCGAACCCACAAGGGTCAAATTCGGCCGAATCCGAACTGTACCGAATTTTTTTTTTTGACAGCCCTAAAGGTAGGCACTGCACAGTTGTCCCTTCAGAGATCTGCTTAGAATCTTAGACCTGGTACATACATGGGGTGGCCAGGTCTGTCCTGGCAAATGGCGGGAGCTCCACGGGGGTGGGGGTGGGGGCAGTGATGAGACCAGCACATGACTTCCGTGTCGATGCGGAAGCTCCGGATCATGTCGGGGATGCTCATCGCCACCCCCACCCCATCTGCTGGGCCTGCTTCCGCCCGCTGACCACTTGAGGGTCAGTGGGCAGCCCAGTGAATTGGCAGGCAATTACCGTGAAGTTGGCAACCCTCTACTTACATGCAGGGGACTAAGGTGATAAGGCAGAGGCACAAGCCCGAGTAGGATCCCCATATCATCAGATGTTGCACAGGTTTAATCATTAATGTCCTGGATTTTTCTGTGTGGACTAGAAAACCCAGGAGAATAATAGTTACAGTAGCACATAAGCCAATGGCATGGTAGCACATAAAACCAATGATGTGTCCTGAGGTAGCAGAATGGGCTGCTCTGCTTCAGACTGAAGACATTTTTGAATGCTCCCCTTCATTAAAAATTCCATGCAAACCAGCACTGTAAACAAATAGAGGAAGTAGAATCCCCCCCCACCCCGTTGTGCTAATTTTCTATCCTCAGGGAGCTTTAAAAAAATTCAGAGGAGTATTTAAATGTGGAATCTTCCATCTGCAGTCCAACTGCAGTGGTGCTAGGACTGCCATTCTGGCAAATGGTGGGACACTTACCATGGAGAGGGCATCAATGAGGTGACATTGCTTCCAGCACGACCTGAAAGTGATACAATCATGTGGGAGCAGCGCTCTAGCATTTGCCCAAAACTCTCTGGTTTAACCGTAGAGGATGGGGTGAATACAAGAGCGTTGCCCCTAAATGATGACATCACATCTGAGTCGGAAGTGAAGTCACTGCATTGCCAGCATATCCTCTCATGTCCCCCCTGCTAGCCCACCGAGCAGTGATGGGTGAAGAGGGCTGCCCACCAAAGGTCCTCCCGCCAGTTCAGAAGACCCGGCAGGCCTAAGTGGTACAGTCTCCTCTACCAGCTAAAAGCTCCACACTCACCTCATTCTCCTGCATGTATAAAGCAGGTCTTATATGTCAACATTAATATTCTTATTGAGAATGGTTTAATTTTTAATGTGTTTTTCCTGGGAAGATTTTACCAGCGGACTGAAAGCTGATATCTGGAGTTCAATACTTATTTATTTAATTTAGTACTTTTTAGTCCTGGCCTTTCTCCTCAAGGCACTTAGGGTGCCCTCCTCCATTTTTTCCTCACAACCTGTGAGGTCGGTTGAACTGAGAGAGAGTGGCTGGCGGCTTGAGGTCACCCACCAGCGGAATGGCAGGATGAGGATTTGAAACTGGGTCTCCCAGATCCTAGTCTGAGACTCTAATTATTACATCACACTGGGTCTCAATAACTCCTGTCACAGCTGTATTTAGGAGCAGGTGAACCAGGCAAATGCTCCTGGAGTTGCCAACTACCTGGAGGGGGAAAATGCCCTGTCCCTTTAACAGAGGATTAATGGGACAGTTTTTTACCTCCATGCAATGAAAACCTCTATACCCCAAAATCTCCAGGTATTTCCCAACCCAGAGCAGGCAACGCTATGGTCCGATGGACCTGTGGACACTTACCACACTCCAGGATGTCTTCTACAGTAATATACCCTCACAGACTGGAGATCCACTAGGGTCACCTAGTCCGACCTAGGGTTGCCAAGTTCCTCTTCACCACTGATGGGAGGTTTTTGGAGTGGAGCCTGAGGAGGGTGGGGTTTGGGGAGGGGAGGCACTTCAATGCCATGGAGTCCAATTGCCAAAGGCCACTTGCTCCAGGTGAACTGAACTCTGCTGGCTGGAGATCAGTTGTAATAGCAGGAGATCTCCAGCTAGTACCTGGAGGTTGGAAACCCTAGTCCGACCCCTTGCCCAAATTCAGATTAACTATCCACCAACCTCCACATGTAGATTGCAACAAGGATGATAGTATGCTACAAGCTAAAAGGAAGTCATTAGAAGCTGTATTTGCAGGACAGTATCTCCTGCTGATTGCAGTCCTAGGGTCAAGGGAGGGAATGAAGGCCCAAAGGGGAGTAGCAAAGCCAAATATATAACTGGAGAAAAAAACAGGGCACAGCTTTTATTGGAAACATTCACAGCAGCATTGGCACAGGATGAGGATACAGGGATCAGACAGCAGGTCATGTGAAAGATGTCAACTTGAAACCCTGGAGACCTGCTGCCAGTCAGAGTAGACAATGCTAGTCTTGGGCCACTGGTCTGGACTATGGTTGCCAACCTCCAGGTACTAACTGGAGATCTCCTGCTATTATATCTGATCTCCAGCCAATAGAGATCAGTTCACCTGGAGAAAATGGCCACTACGGAAATTGGACTCTATGGCATTGAAGTCCCTCCCCTCCCCAAACCCTGCCCTCCTCAGGCTGTGCCCCCAAAACCTCCCGCTGGTGGTGAAGAGGGAACTGGCAACCTTAGTCTGGACTCAGTCAGAGCTCATTTGCACCTGCAATAAATGTTGTTAGTCTTTAAGGTGTTAATTGACTCCTGTATCATTTTGCTATAGCCGACTAGACATGGCTACCTCTCTGGAATTTTTATCACTGAATAGTCTGAGTTGCTTTGCTCAGCACTTTTTCGGCTAAATGAAAATACAAGGCATGGATAAGGCATGATTTATATCTGGGAGGAAATCTCACTCATTCCTGGGTGGCCGTGCCTTCGCTGGGCAACAGGACATTTTGAACATCAGTGCTCTGAATCACAACAGGCAATAAACAAGGTGTGTGGCTACATGCCTTACTTATTAGTCAATTTTACCCCCCCCCCAATTTATTGATTCTTTGATCATTAGCTACAATCAACAGAACAATGCAAGGAGAAGACTATATACTGTATATAGAAAAGTGACATCCTTGTGACTCGTTCTTGTTTGCAACGAATCCACTGCAAAGATGGATATCGTTATCGTGTTGGTTCCAGAAGCTTATGTAAATTAATTGCATCCCAGCATTGGCAAGAAGAACATTTATTCAATTTAGGACAGTCCTGGTTATAAGTTTTATATTAATATAACAACAATTTAACAGCGGCTGATAGACAGGACACAGCCGTGCAATTATCAAACGCGAGCCACCCTTCTTGATCCCTAATTAGGTATATAAGCAAATATAGTTTGCTAGAACTAATTGCGATATTACAGTTGGCAGCGAGTTGTCAAGCGAGTTCAGATTCTGGAAGGGGATACAGGATCTTGAGCATCCAAGGACTGGCCCATTTGTCGGACTTAATCGCATGCGTAATCCAATTAGATGTACTGGGCTGGTGCAGGTGTTTGAGCGTGTACATCATTCCGGAGTCACCGTCCATTTGTTTAGCCTCTGGGAGATAAAGGGACAAACGTTTGACATCCTGTATGGTCAATGCAAGGCATCAAAGCAAGATGGGGGAAGGCTGGAGGCCAAGCACTAGAAGCTGCACTGGCACCAACACAAAATCTCTTCTGCTCAATCTCAGCATCGCATTTCTGCCTCCAACGAAGCAAGAAACAACAGAACAGCTAAACTCAGCCTAAATCAGAAAGGCATTCTGGGATAATGGCATCTTTCCAGGTGTGCAGAGGACTCCAGCACTCAAAGTCTGTATTTCAAATTTTTAAATTATTAATTTGGATATTTATCTCTGTTGTTTCCCCAGTGGGGAATTAATGTGGTTTACACCATCATTCTTTCATCCTCCATTTTATTGTCACAACAAAAAGGCTGCGAGGTAGACTAGATTGAGAGTGATAGGCCCAAGGTCACCCAGCAAGCTTCTGTGGCAGAGCTAGGATGCAAACCTGAGGAATCTCTTACGGAAAGGGTCAGCGGGGGTTGGGCAATCTATCCTAAAATGGAGAATGTTATTTTAATCTGAGGTTTTTAACGAATTTATTTATCTATTTAAGAATTATATATCCTGTAGTTTTAGATACTGTATCTTTTAAGTCTACCTTGTAATCGATATGAATATTTTAATGGCTTTGCCGTATTAATAAATAAAATCTGAAATCGGAAACTGAGTCTCTCCGGTCCTAGTCCAACACTTTAACAGCTATACCATGCTGATTCTCTAGCATATAGAACTTTACTGTAGGGGTATAAAAACTGTGAAATATTTGTAATTGTTTAAATACTAATTTGTATATGAATACTCCCATTTTCCTGCTGCCCTCAGCCTATTAAGGTATCTGTGTATTCGATCTGGTGCTAGAAAGATATTTGATAGGGTTGCCAACCTCCAGGTACTAGCTGGAGATTTCCTGCTATTACCACTGGTCTCCAGCCGATAGAGATCAATTCACCTGGAGAAAATGGCCGCTTTGGCAGTTGGACTCTATGGCATTGAAGTCCCTCCCCAAATCCCACTCTCCTCAGGCTCCGCCCAAAAACCTCCTGCCGGTGGCGAAGAGGGACCTGGCAATCCTCATATTTGATCAACCAATCAACTAAATTGGTGTGTGTGTGTTTTCTTCCAGCTTTTTCCAGTATTCCAAGGGTAGAATCCAGATACCAACTGAAACTTGTGCCCATTGAATTCAACAGAACACCTGATCCAGGATGCAAACAAGTCCTTAAAAATCATGGGCTGAAAGATCTTTTCTTTTCTCTCCCTTTTTAAAAACATTTAATTATCCGGCCCAAGGAATAGTTATGGTGTACTTGAAAGCTTGCGCCCTGTTTTGTGTCAGTGTGGTTGGTCTTTCTAAAAGGTATTGCAATGGCTTTTGATTTTTGAAATTTGATGAGAAGCCTTGGGTTTAGTGACAAGCCTGGAGCAGAAAGAGTCAGGGCTGGCCCAAGACCAAATGACACCCCAGATGAGAAGTGCTTTTGACACCTCCGTCATCAATCTGTTCAGCTTTAGAATATCTTGCTTTTAATTGCATTGGTAGCCTATTTCATGACTTTAATGTGCCATTTGCATGCTTCTTGATTTATGCATGTCATATAAGACGGCAGGGTTTGCTAATTACAAAAACAATGGAGTAAACATTGTCTTCGTGAAGGGGCTGAGCATTACTAAGCTGATGATATTTAGATATTTTAATGGTGTTACTGAGATCTGACTGTCACATTTTTATCACACCCTTCTATAATATTCATAAGTCTATTCCATTTTTATTATAGTTCCAGGGTACCAGCATGTGGAGCAGTTCCAAGCCAGGTTTTACTTATGGCTCCACACGTACTGGATCTGGCCAGCTGCTATGAAGAACTATCCTTCATTCTCCTGTCCTTGTTTCACACTGTGTATTCTGAATAAGAATAAGAAGGCCCCGAGCATATGCAAGGGTGACAGCCCCTTACCCTCCCTGCCCTCTTACGAGTTTGTTACATTATTCTTCCCTCCTTAATTTTATCCTCAATCCTGTAAGGTAGGATAGGCTGAGAAAACTTCATGGCAAGCAGGGTTTTGGACATGAATCTTAGTCCAGCACTCTAACCACTACACCACACTTCCCAGTAAGTTCTCCTGAAAATAGGGTTGCCAACCTCCAGATGGTGGTTGGAGATCTCCTTCTATTACAACTGATCTGCAGCTGATAGAGATCAGTTCACCTGGAGGAAATGGCTGCTTTGGCAATTGGGCTCTATGGTCCTTTCCCTCCCCAAACCCTTGGGCTCTATTGGTCCCTCTATTGGTTCCTCCCCTCCCCAAACCCTGCCGTCCTCAGGCTCCACCCCAAAAACCTCCCGCCGATGGCAAAGAGAGACCTAGCAACCCTAGTTCAGACTAGGTGACCCTAGTGGATCTCCAGTCTGTGAGGGTATATTACTGTAGAAGTCATCCAAGAGTGTGATAAGTGTCCACAGGTCCATTGGACCATAGGGTTGCCAGCTCCGGGTTGGGAAATATCTGGAGATTTTGGGGGTGGACCTGAGGAGAGGAGGGTTTGGGGAGGGTCTTCAGTGGGTATAATGCCATACAGTCCACCTACCCAAGCGGCCATTTTCTCCAGATGAATTGTTCTCTGTCACTTTGAGATCATTTGCAATAGCAGGAGATCTCCAGCAACCACCTGGACATTGGCAACCTTATAGGACCACCAAGTCTATTTTCTCTCAGATATATATATGCTCAGCATAGGGTTCGCCTGGATGAAATTTCTGCATGTAAGCTTTAGGACAGTGATGGCGAACCTTTTAGAGACTGAGTGCCCAAACTGCAACCCAAAACCCACTTATTTATCGCCAAGTGTCAATACGACAATTTAACCTGAATACTGAGGTTTTAGTCTAGAAAAAACAACTCACACATTCACATATTTCACGCTAAAAGAAAAACACAATAACAGAGCTTTCAATGATACAAACAACTTTTTATTAAAAGGTAAAAGTTTGCATTTGGCATGCATCTCTCCAGGACTCGTCCTCTGCTCAGCCACCGGACATTATTGTACATAAGTAAACAATTATTTCACCAGTTGTTGATTCAGTTTAACAATCCCATTTTGATTTCATTTCTCCCTTGTAAGAAACAAATCTATCAATCTTTATTTTTGCAGCATTTGTTCTGATTCTTTGCATTGAAAATTCCCCATGAAAATGTATGCATTTAATCCACCTAAAAACCTGAAGGTCTGAAGTGATCACACAAACCTCTCCTTCTGTGGGAGGCAACTCCACAGACCAGAAGCAACAACTGAAAATGCTCTCCCACATATCTCAGCTAGCTCAGTTTCTGTTAAGTCTGGTTCCTGCAAGAGACTAGTTCTCAAGGCCCAACCAAGTTGCTATGGCCAGAAGTGTCCATTTATGTACTCTGGTCCCAAACCATTTAGGGCTTTAAAGGTCAGCACCAGGACCTCTAGAAACAAACTGGCACACAGTGTAGTTGGCTTTATGTTGTCATTGTTGGACATCTCAGCAAAGAATGGAGTACATTATATATAATGTGCATGGTGTACATAAATACTGTATTAACTGCTTATACAAATGCATGCATAATATAAATAAATCTACACAGCCAACAGCAAAAAGAAGACCAACAGCACCAACAAGAACAGAAATGCATATAAAAGGAAATGAAATAAGGAACATTTAATTATCCCAATCTGAAGGTTGGGGGTGTGTAATGCAGTGTTGCCAACCTCCAGGTAGTGGCTGGAGATTTCCTACTATTACAACTGATCTCCAGGAGACAGACATCAGTTCACCTGGAGAAAATGGCCATTTTGGAAGGTGGACTCTATGGCATTAACATAACATAAGAACATAAGAAAGGCCATGCTGGATCAGACCAAGGTCCACCAAGTCCAGCAGTCACACAGTGGCCAGCCAGGTGCCTGTAGGAAGCTCACACACAAAACAACTGCAGCAGCATTATCCTGCTTGTGTTCGACAGCGCCTAAGATAATAGGCATGCTCCTCTGACCCTGGAGATAATAGGTATGCATCTTGACTAGAATTCATTTTTACTAGAAGCCATGAATAGCCCTCTCGTCCATGAACATGTCCACTCCCCCCTTAAAGCCTTCCAAGTTGGCACCCATCACCACATCCTATGGCAGGGAGTTCCACAATTTAACAATTTAACTATACTCCATTGAAGTCCCTCCCCTCCCCAAACTTCACCCTCCTCAGGCTCCACCCCCAAAACTCCATGTATTTCCCAACCCAGAGCTGGCAACCCTAGTGGAATGGTATGGCATACACAATCTTGGAAACTAAGCAGGACTGGTACTTGGATGGGAGACCACCAACAAAGACTGCAGAGGAAGGCAATGGCAAGCCTCATCTCCTCGCGTGCTTTGAAAGCCCCTTGCTGGGATTGCCATAAGTCAGTTGTGCCTTGATGACACATACATACATAACTGAAGGTCCTCCTTCTGTGCCCCCAGACTATTGGGCTCCTGCCAGCCAGCCAACCTGCCTACTTAAAGCACTTTCTCGCCCTTTAATCTGAGCATCTGACACGAGAGACTACAATTGCCAACCTCCAGGTGGTGGACGGAGCTCTCCTGCTATTACAATTGATCTCCAGGTCATAGAAATCAGTTCCCCTGGAGAAAATGGCTGCTTTGGCAATAGGACTCTATGGCATTATAGTCTCTCCCTGCTCCAAACCCCGCCCTCCTCAGACTCCACCCCCAAAATCTCCAGGTATTTCCCAAGCCGAAGCTGGCAACCATATGAGAGACAAAGACACATTTGAAGGATCATAGGTTGCGGTCCTGAACCTCAGAACAAAAGCCACTGCACAGACACCAAGCAGGAGGAACGGAAGCCTCCTTTAAAAGGAAGGCCAAAGGTGCTTTGCTGAATTTGATGGCCATCTGTCAGCAAAAGCAAACGCAGCTTTTTGAGCTCTCTACAGCTCTCTTCCGAGCAAAATGACAAATGCAATTCCATCTGAAGAAGGGCTGTGCAATGAAGCTCAGCGCTGAAATTGGCCTCCTGAAAGGTACCATGATTCTTGCCTGTGTGTTTTCTTTCATTCTAACATGTATCCAGACAAAGCAGGAGGATATTTTACTTGGTTGATTTAGTTGATGGCCCATAGGGGGAAAAGAGACAAGAATACAGGCCCTAATATTCAGCAGCTTTATACTTTTGCATCATCAGTTGTGTTTATCAAAAGCAGAGGCAAATTGACAGCAAACTGTAATTTGCAGGAAATTGGCATTCTTTTAGCCTTGGTGCAAATAACAAGTTACTATGAAGGATATTATTTCTGGCCTCCGATCCAGCTTGTGATTTTTTTTTGCCTGCTCATGACACTGGCATTAAGAAAGGTTTTGAATTGCTCGCTTGCTTGATCCTCAAATCGGTGTCTGGATTTCACTTCTCTTTTGAGTAACTGAAGCCCCCTATGATTCTAGTTTTGCATATAATTTTCTGCATACTGAATTTCTCCCATGAAATGTATGTCCAGTTCCAGGCATATCCAAACATTGGAAGAAAAGAAGCTTCCCTCCCCACAAGTGTTTGAGAATGCTGATCATAACCTAAAAACAAACTGATGCATGTGATTGTAGTGTCCTGGGTCTATATTAGGGTTGCCAACTTCCAGGTACTAGCTGGAGATCTCCTGCTGTTACATCTGATCTCCAGCTGATAGAGATCAGTTTATCTGAAGAAAATGGCCGCTTTGGCAATCGGACTCTATGCCATTGAAGTCCCTCCCCTCCCCAAACCCCACCCTCCTCAGGCCCTGCCCCAAAAATCTCCAGGTATTTCCCAACCCAGAGCTGGCAACCCTTGTCTACATCCAGTAGTTGAAAAAGCTTAACTTCTAACTTGAACTATAAAGACCAAACAATTGCATCCATAAGAAACTACCCCAGAAATTTTGCCTCTCCCTGGTTCACTTCTAGATCCAAGGCCAATCCTGCTTCACTTCTGAGATCTGACAAGGTCAGGCTAGCCTGGGCCATCCAGTTTAAGGCAACCCAAATGGTAGAACCCCAGATGTCCTTGCCAATGCCAAGACAAATGCCAGTGCAAATATAAACAACACTCATGCACAGTCCTAGTGGCTGTAGGATGACACCTTTGTTTAGGGCTGCCAGCTCCAGGATGGGAAATACCTGGAGATTTTGGGGGTGGCGTCTGAGGAGAGTGGGGTTTGGAGAGGGGAGGGACTTCAATGCCATAGAGTCTAATGGCCAGAGTTGCCATTTTCTCCAAGGGAACTGATTTCTATTGCCTGGAGATCAGTTGTAATAGTGGGAGATCTCCAGCCACCACCCTGAGGTTGGCAACCCTAGTCTTGTTCCAGATGAGTTTAAATTCTCTCAGCAATTAAAACTGTTTCTCACTTGACTCTAGAGCAAAGTGTCCTCTCTGCCCTAAGCACATTAGTGGAAACTGGAGTAAGTTAGAAGAGAAAGAAAGTGACCCTGCTGGATGATTCAGAGGGTCTCCTAATGTTCCTTCATTTTCCTCTACTATCTCCTATTATCATTCCTAGCAACCTCTGGGATTTTTTTTACCCCTTCTCTTCTAATAGCCTTATCCAAGGAGACACTGGCTGTGCTACACAGAACAACACAGCAATGCTTCAGTAGCTTCCTTCAGATGCCATTAAGCTTTGGTCTCTGTGAGGAGGAATAATAAATAATTTACAAGTATAGACCCGAGAACCATGTTCAAAGTTTGTGTATACTACTGCTCCTTTTTTTTTGTTTCTGTCACTGCTACCTCAAGAAAGAAAAACAAAAAGGAGCTGGCCAAAAGATATTTGAATTCTTATCCAGACCTGCATGCTTGTGCAGTCGTCATTGAAGAGCTGATATGCGTTATTTGAACCAGATGGGGAAGGGCCACCCACATCTGGGGCCACTCTGCTTTGTCCATGACTGCAGTTGGATTGGGGGCTATTTGTAGACATGGCTGATACAACAAGTGCTCTCTGGATAGGGTTGCCAACCCCCAGGTACTAGCTGGAGATCTCCTGCTATTACAACTGATCTCCAGTCGATAGAGATCAGTTCCACTAGAGAAAATGGCCGCTTTGGCAATTGGACTCTATGTTATTGAAGTTTCTCCCCTCCCCAAACCTCGCCCTTCTCAGGCTCTGCCCCAAAAACCTCCCACCGGTGGCAAAGAGGGACCTGATAACCCTATCTCTGGAGTAGGGGCTTTTCCTTCAAAGGCTACAATTTTGGATTTGCCTATGGAAATACACTAAGGATGCTTCCAAAAATCCTTCCCAGATTTTGGAATTCTGAATTTCCTGATCATGCTTCTGAAGTAACGCTGATGCATTACGAATCCTTAGTGGTTTCAGTTTTGACTTCAAATGTACCCAACACATTTGTGAGGGGTTGATGAGTCTCTTGATCCTTGCTGGGGCCTCCAGGGTCTTGCCTCCACTGATAGAATGGCACCTCAGTGTGGGGAAGACATGGTTGCCAGGTCCCTCTTCACCACCGGCGGGAGGTTTTTGGGGCGGAGCCTGAGGAGGGCAGGGTTTGGGGAGGGGAGGGACTTCAATGCCAAATTTGGCAATGTCCAATTGCCAAAGTGGACATTTTCTCCAGGTGAACTGTCGGCTGGAGATTTGTTGTAATAGCAGGAAATCTCCGGCTAGTACCTGGAGGATGGTAACCCTATGGAAGGCCCAGGTGGCCTCACCCTCAGAACCCTTTTCTGTCCTCCGCCCAAATTGCCACCTCTTAAACCATATAAGCATGCAGCTACCCAGCCTCTCCTTGGCAGCCCTGAAGGGCATCTGTTATGTGGAGGTAAGTCCAGGGCCACTGGGGACAGACAAAATTTCTTTCGATTATATTAGTAATGTGCATGTGTGTGGTGATGAAAACTGCAAAAAAAAAAAAAAGAGGAAGAAGGAGAAAAAGAAGCAATCTTGATACAATTGTATGTAGGATTACACCAACAGCCTTTTATGTGGTGGTGTTCTATTGATGAGCATGTGCACTTGCGCACTCCTGTATGTTGATAAATACTGCAAAAACAATCTTTGATCTGACTGTACATCTAGTTACCAAGATTCTTTTTGTGTGGTGCTTTGATAAGGAATGTATGTGCACATTGGTAAAACTCTGCAGAAAAAGAATCTTGGTACAGTCATAATCACAGTCCCAGCAAGGTTGCATTTGTGCAGGGTTTTATCAGTGCACACATGAACATCAATAACATAGAGGACCAAGAAAGATGAAAATGAAACCAAAGAGCTGCAAGCTGTAGCAAAGTGTGCATGTTCCCATTCCAGAAATAATTCAAGAATTAAACTTAATTCCAATTCCAGAATTAAATTTAGACGTTCTTCTACAATTAAGGAGGTATGAACTGCAGGGCAGAGTGAACTTCCTATACAACTGAGAAATGTGGTATAGTGGACTAGAACCCGAGAGACCTGGTTTCAAATCTCCACTCAGTTATAAAACTAGCTCTGTGACCTTGAGCCACATGGGAAGAGGTAGATGAGACTCAACACCTCTCAGCATTGTTTTACAGAGTCTAGAATTTTAAAAAAACAACAGCAATGATGCTGTCCAAGTTTGGAGCCAGGGTGGGTATGCACCAAATACTGGTAGCCACATTAGGCTGTTTGTTAGTTCACCAACAGGAAAAATTAGTGGAGTGCTGTGTTAGTATAGATCATTAATAAAACTTAGTTTAACCCTCACGTTTTGTGTGTCATGGCTTTATTGGAGTATTTAGTCTGGAGAAGAGGAGGTTGAGGGGGGGACATTATTGCTCTCTTTAAGTATTTGAAGCGCTGCCACTTAGAGGAGGGCAGGGAGCTGTTCCTGTTGGTAGCAGAGGATAGGACTCTCAATAATGGGTTTAAATTGCAGGAGGAAAGGTACCAGCTGGATATTAGGAAGGGGAATTTACAGTAAGTGTTGTTCGACAGTGGAATCAGCTACCTAGAGCGGTGGTGAGCTCCCCCTCTCTGGCAGTCTTTAAGCAGAGGCTGGACAAATACTTGTCAGGGATGCTCTAGGCTGATCCTGCATTGAGCAGGGGGTTGGACTAGATGGCCTATATGGCCCCTTCCAACTCTATGATTTTATGATTTTAGGAAGCACAGTATGTATGTATGTTCCATCAAGTCACAACCAACTTCTGGTGACCATAGCAAGGGTCTTTCAAGGCAAGTGAGAAGCAAAGGTGGTTTGCTGTTGTCTTCCTTTGCAGAGTCTTACTTGGGGGTCCCCCATCTAAGTATCAACCTTGTTTAGCTTCTGAGATCTGATGAGATCAAGCTATACCATACCGTTCCACATCCAGGAAACACAACACCTGCTGATCAAAGACATTGTTTCTTTCATTGTTGTAGGTCCAACAGTTACTTTTGTGAACCTTGCATTCTCCCCTCTGCCCCACTAAAAAGGTAAAGGTCCCCTGTGCAAGCACCGGGTCATTCCTGACCCATGGGGTGACGTCACATCTTGATGTTTCCAAGGCAGACTTTGTTTGCGGGGTGGTTTGCCAGTGCCTTCCCCAGTCATCTTCCCTTTACCCCCAGCAAGCTGGGTACTCATTTCACCGACCTCGGAAGGACCCCACTACCGAGCCCTAAAACGATGCCCCTGGAATTCAAGGATTTGGGAGACTGTCCATACTCCCACAGCTACCGGTAGCAGTAGGGAGAACTAGGAGAGCATTCCACAAACAAGAGTCATTGCCATCTATTATTTATTGTTGGCTGTTTGCAATTATGTAGTCATTAAAGTTTCAGCTGGCCAAACACTTATCCATGTGGTTTCGATGAGCGACCCTGCACTGCAAATAGCCTGGGTAAGCAGTTAACAAGGAACCCACTGTCGGAAAATTGCTCCTGGAAAGCATTCTGCAAATAGATTAAAAGGATGAGCATACCCATCACTCAGGGACCACAAAGAGACCTACATGCTGTGCAGCTCTCACATGACTCCACATGGGGCAGGTTGTATATAAGGTCACATACTGGGATATTGCTTCTCCACGCATCATTTGTGCATCTTCCTTTCCTCCGTCCCATTGTTCCTCTCCTTTTTGAACTTCATCCTCCTGCCATATTCTTTTATCTCTTCCTACAGCTGTTAACAGGTAGCAAATTTGTTGGGCAATTCCCCCCCCCCCTGATATCTGTCAATTATTGGTATCTTTCTGTCTCCATATCTGGCATTTAATGCTGTGTAAAAAAAAAAAAAAAAAAAAGGCATGGATTCACCAGATATGGTCTTTAATGTTCAAATTTGGTGGTCTCACGCGTCTGTTTTAATCTCCATTTTAAGTGAAGATGCTTTGCTGCTCTGACATTTCCCCCCAGTTTTGTTGATGCTACCAGTTTATATGTTATTTGTTCATATTTTTAATTTATGTAAGCTGCCTCGAGAGTTTTTTCAAGTGAGACTGCAGGATAAAAATATTTTAAATGAATAAATCTTAAATATCTTCATGCATCCCATTTCTGTTGACCTGCATAGTGGAGTCAACACAAACCAATGCTTACTGTTCTTTTACTGTGTTGTGCTCATCATGTAAAGTACTCCAGCTAGCAATGTTGCCAAATTCATAGAAAATAAGCTTGGCAGGTGAACATACTATGTTCAAAAACCATGATTGTCAGGACTGGGCCTTATGGTTCCTCATCAGAGGATAGGGTTGCCAGGTCCCTCTTCGCCACCAGCGGGAGGTTTTTGGGGTGGAGCCTGAAGAGGGCAGGGTTTGGGGAGGGAAAGGACTTCAATGCTATAGAGTCCAATTGCCAAAGTGGCCATTTTCTCCAGGTGAATTGATCTCTATCGGCTGGAGATCAGTTGTTGTAATAGCAGTAGATCTCCAGCTAGTACCTGGGGGTTGGCAACCCTATCAGAGGATGAGGACAGCATGGTGGTAGATCCCATGGATGGCAAAACCAAAGGCCATGAGGTACCTGGGCCCTTTGACCCCGGGGCCATCAGGGGTCTTGCCACAGCAGAAGCTGAGGAGGCTTACGAATAGGAACCCACACCAGAAACAGGGATCTCTGAGGGACCCATGAAGGAGACCAGCCTATTGCCAGGGATCTCACAGTCACCCCCAAGAACAGAGAAGATGGAAAGGCTGGGCAGAAGCACAGCTCAGATGACAGAGTGCACAACTAATTGGTCACAGTCTCTCCACTGACTGTGATACATCTGGAGACTTAAATCTACAATAAGGCTTAGCAGGATGCTGTACAAGGTCTAGCTATGAGTCCTGCAGACTCCAGGCCACTGCTATAGCTTCAGGTACTCACACCTATAAGTAGGGTTACCAACCTGCAGGTGGTGGCTGGGGATCTCCTGCTATTACAACTGATCTCCAGGTGACAGAGATCAGTTCCCCTGGAGAAAATGGTTGCTTTGGCAATTGAACTTTATGGCATTGACGTCCCTCCCCTCTCCAAACTCCATCCTCCTCAGGCTGCATCCCCAAAATCTCCAGGTAATTCCCAACCCAGAGCTGGCAACCCTACCAGTAACAACAGCAGCAGCAGCAGCAACAACAATAATAGTTTGTTTTTATATGCCGACTTTCTCTACCACTTAAGGAAGAATCAAACTGGCTTACAATCACCTTCCCTTCCCCTCCTCACAACAGACACCCCGAGAGGTAGGTGGGGCTGAGAGAACTTTAAGAGAGCTGTGACTAGCCCGAGGTCACCCAACTGGCTTGAACACATGAAGCTGCCTTATTCTGAATCAGACCTTTGGTCCATCAAAGTCTGTATTGTCTACTCAGACTGGCAGCAGCTCTCCAGGGTCTCAGGCAGAGGTCTTGTGCATACCTGCTTGCCTAATCCCTTTAACTGGAGATGCCGAGGATTGAACCTGGGACCTTCTGCATGCCAAGCAGATGCTCTACCATTGAGCTATGCCCCTATGGCTTCATGTGTAGGTGTGGGATGGGATGGTCGTCCTCTTCCACCGAGCGCACAGCTTTGGGAGGGACACAAATGGAGCTGTGAGGGAGGGAGGGGACACCCGCCTAGCCAGCCAGATCAGCCGAATCAACCCTGGCGATCAATGGGGTGACAGATGTCACAGCCAGATCACCCTCACATCCAGTAGCTGTGGGGAAACCAACCAATTCACCAGATTAGCATCTGCTTCTCATCCGGAAGAATGAGGAATCAAACCTGCACCATATAAGTAGCCTTTGTTCAGCTCTGGCTGTTCGACAGCCCTGCCAGCCATTTCTTCATTCCGTTGCTCTCCGAGCTGCACAGCCTATCAAAAAGCTTTGCAACTGTGTAATAGCTGGGTGGTGGAGTTTCATTGCCTTGCCTTGCAGGTGTCTTTGCTTCTGTGCATAAGGTGAAACTGATTCTCCCCCAGGCTCATAAATGGCTGGGTCAGGTCATTAAATGAGGGGAACCATACCTCCCATAAGGCTGTGAGGAAACAAGCATGTGCAAAAGAACCTTCATGATAAAGATTTAAATGAGCACCAAGCACTAAGACTTTTTTTAAAAGAGGGTTGGATGGGGATTAAACTTGCCGATGGAGAAGGGAGCATTCCTGCCTCGCCTCTCCCACTGCAACCCACTGATCTCTCCAAAATATTGCTCCTGGAAGATCAGGGAACAACCCACTGTGTGTGTGTTAAGTGCCGCCAAGTCGCTTCCAACTCATGGCTATGAATCAATGTCCTCCAAAATGTCCTATCTTTGACAGCCTTGCTCAGATCTTGCAAACTGAGGGCTGCGGCTTCCTTTATTGAGTCAATCCATCTCTTGTTGGGTCTTCTTCTTTTCCGGCTGCCCTCAACTTTTCCTAGCATGACTGTCTTTTCCAGTGACTCTTGTCTTCTCATAACGTGACCAAAATACGATAGCCTCAGTTTAGTCATTTTAGCTTCTAGGGTCAGTTCAGGCTTGACTTGACTAATGACCCTCTGGGTTGTTGTTTTTTGGCAGTCCATGGTATCCATCCATAACACTCTCCTCCAACCTGGAGTATTTATCATCATTGGCTGACTGATCGATTTGCTAATGATCTATTTGTACAATTGGCTGCTCCGCATGTTCCATCATTCCTTGTGAGAGCAAAGGTTCTTTTCTGGCTGTGTGAGAATGCATGACTGTCAAACACTATTGATTGCCCTGTGCTATGTTGTCTGAATATGCAAAAAGTTGTCTAACCAACAGGCTTGAACTGCTTGCCTACAGCCAAATGAGCCATGAAAATGCTACTCTCCATTCATAACTGGCTAACAGAATGTGAGCCAAACAAGTGAATGTTCAAGCAGAAGATCATTATTCAGCATGCATGAATCTCAATAATGATCTTGTGTCATGCAGATGGAGGCAGAGATGCAAGAACTGCATTTATCTGTATTTTTTCTCAGTCCTAACCACACTATGAGAATGAAAAGTACTCAAGTAATTTATCATGCTCTTTTGGCCATATAAGTTCTCTTTCCAACCCATGTACCCTTTTCCCTCTCTGCATTCTTTACGAACTTGAGCTGGACTTTAAAAAAGAGGAAATGAATACACTGCAACTCCTGTCAAAATCTATAGAGGACAAAAAGAATGGGGTGGAAGAGGGGGGCGAAGTTATATATTTTCTTGAAAAAGGACAGCATCTCATTTTGCCTCTGACACATGACTGGCTGGAGGGGAAAGGTGTATGCGGAGGCTTGTCTGGGGTCACTAGTCAGGTTCCAAAGCCAGGGAGAAAGGGAAAGAAAAAAGCAGGGGAAAACAAAGCTTGCAAAGGGCACTACTTGCAATATCTTTTTTTAAAAAAAGAGGGGCTTTAGGAAGATCCATTTCAATCACAAACCATTTCAGTTTCTTTTACAGAAATTCACACTTTGGTGCCGAGAGATTCCTTTGTTATTGAGGTACATAGTGTTCTATGAGCAGAGAAACCTAAGACAAGCAGAACCATAAAGTGACATCCTATGCTGCCTGGGACCTGATGATGTTTTCTGTCCTTCCCGGTCCCATAAAGAACTCTGTTCATAACCCACCATTCCAAGGGTCCCTCAGTAGATTGGTTTAAATGAATGTCTAGCAGTACTCCAGATTTACTATTGGGAGAACCAGGTCTACATCTCCACTCTGCCACAAATAGGGTTGCCACCTCCAGGTTGGGAAATACCTGGAGATTTTGGGGGTGGAGTCTGAAGAGGGCGGGGTTTGGAGAGGAGAGGGACTTCAATGCCATAGAGTCTAGTTGCCAAAGCAGCCATTTTCTCCAGATGAACTGATCTCTATCGGCTGAAGAGCAGTTGTAATAGCAGGAGATCTCCAGCCACCACCTGGAGGTTGGCAACCCTAGCCACAAACCTTGCTGGGTGACCTTGGGACAGTCACTCTCAGCTTTATCCAAGCAGCCAACTGGGCGCATAGAAGGAAAAAGATACATGTTTTAAGAATAGATTGTGATTATAAAGAGAAACATCCTGAGGCTTTTGGCTGAGGAAGCTGTCTTTTGACAGTGAAAGCGTTGAAACCATCCAGAGGGCGCTTCCAGCTTTGATGTGCCTCTATCTGCTCCAGGCTCCATCTTCTTCCCTGGAAAGAAATATATAGTAGAATAAGTCATTGTACTTACCTTTGAAAGACAATTGTTGAAACTGTTGAAATTGTTGAAACTGACCATCTTGTTTGGTAGCTTGCTAGCTGCATTCTATCTTTGTATATATGTTCATGTATGTATCCTTATCATTGTTGCCTCCTTGCACTTGTATATAATATAATCACACTTTTGCATATAACTTAGTGAGCTTGATACTATTATTTCACACAGCTTGTCTATTTAGTATCGGTGCTTTATTTTTGCCAAGCTAACTTATTTAACAAGCTTGTTGTGAAGATAAAGCAGAGGAGGGGAGAATGATGTCATCTACTCTGCACTCCTTGAAGGAAGGGCAGGATAAAATATATTAAATAATGAATAAGAACATTGTATGTGAACATTGTATGGTTTTGGATGTGAAATAGATGTACAATGGTACATTGCTAAAAGGAAGAAGATCGTTGTGTTGGCACAGAAGATTGTGCAAAATAAATAAATAACTGAGGCTTAGATTCTTACAAGAGAACAACAAAACCAAAACAGCAATTTTAGGGTCAAGACAGCAAGGTTGGGAAATTCAAAAATCGATCCTAGCAACAACAAAAAAAAAGTAATCGATAGCTACTGCCACCTAGTGGGCTAAGGAGCAATAGAATTCTTATCTCTTAGGAGACTTGATTGTTGTACCAGGTCCAAAGGAAGCCGTGCCAACTTCCAGTCTCTTACCACGAGCTTCCTGAGAGAATTAGCATATACTTTCTTTGTAACTTGGCCGAGAGGAAAAGCAAAATGGTATAGTTATGTAAGATTAGTGGAACTGCCTCCCTGACCAGAATGCCCAAATTTACTTAACCAAGAAATCAGATTTATTTATTTTTAACTAAAACACTTCATGTGCATTAACTCAGAAAATAACTCAGTGCTCCCCAAAAGGTGAGATACAATCATGCCAATGCAATGTTACAACAGGAAAATTGTTCCATCAAGTTTTACAAAGCCCAGATGAGCATTCCAATAGCTAATAAATATAGTCCACTTTTGTGTAAATTGGAGCAAATTGTTCCTTCCCATTGTAGTATGAACCTTATCAGTGAGTTTATCCATTACTGCCAGCTTCAATTGCTTATGAAGCTATTCTGGAGTCATTGGAACTCTTATGTCTTACGGGAGAGATCTAATTGAAGTGCCAAATGAAACTCCGCCAACTTCCAATTCAAGAAGTCAGATTCATTAACAGATACAGAGAACATACCATGGTTGCATTGGTACTGCATGCTTAAATCATTCTACTCCCCTCTTGCTAAAGAGCCATAGACTCCTCTTTTACTTTTGTTAAAAAAGCGATATAGATGGTTGTAGGTTCATAGACTCCTGAAAGTGCCGCCCTGCAAATGGGTAAGAATACAAGTTGCCTGTACATATGGATTCTCTGTTGTACCCCCCACCTTGTGGATAGCCTGCCTGAGGAGGCCCAGGATGGCTCCCACATAGGGTTGCCAGGTCCCTCTTTGCCACTGGCAGGAGGTTTTTTGGGTGGAGGGAGGGGAGGGGAGGGGTTTGGGGAGGGGAGGGACTTCAATGCCATAGAGTCTAATTGGCAAAGTGGCCATTTTCTCCTGGTGAACTGATCTATATCGGCTGGAGATCAGTTGTAATAGCAGGAGATCTCCAGGTAGTACCTGGAGGTTGGCAACCCTACTCTCATTCCACAAACGATGTAAAACATAATTATTCAGGAGGATATTTTTACTAAGGGAATGGGGTTATAGTAAAACAGAAAAGCTCTGGAAGGTGTTTCTATAAAGGGAACAGGACTGTAGTTTATGCCACTGTTTATGGAATGTACTGTATCATCTGTTCATTGTATGTATTATGCTGCTCTGACTGCATAATGTTCTTATTCTGTAATTCCACTGTATGTATTGTTAAACATATAATGTCTGATACTTTTTTGCATTGTTTGTAATTGATTGTGCCTGATACTTTTTTGTACTGTTTTTAATGTTTGTAGACTTGACGGCATTTTACACACACACAATCCTAGTCTTATTGCAGTCGATATCTCACACTGTCATGCTGTTTGAGAAAAGTGGGCTGTATGTTAAGTAACTAAATAAATAAAAACTACAGGCCCCATCCCATATAGCTTTGTGCAAGCAGATCTCAATGGTAGTCAAAGAGGGTGCCTCCTTCCTTTTTCACCAGTGGAAATGCTGTTTCGATCCAACCCAGTCACTACATCTGAACATGTTATGTTCAGAGACAAGGCAGGAAGTAGACCTAATTCCAGCTAAGAGCCTTTCTCAGCTTTCAGCTGTCATGGATGAAACCGTCAGATAGAAACAGGAAAAATCTGGGCACCTGTTTGTTATGCCTAGAGCTACGTCCATTTGAGAGTCTCCTCTTTCTCCAGTTTTTAGTGGCTGTCCATGGGGCCATAGGAAGGAGGGTGGGAAGCCAGGGAATCTTCCACCATGCCTGCATCCAAGTGAACTGAGACTCTCTCCCTAAGGAACATTTTATATTGAATTTTAATCTCATTTGTCTTGGAGAACCAGTTTGGGAATGAATTCGAGCTGAAAAGTGGATGTGATGACACCCTGACTTGAGACCTAGAAACCACAGGACTTAAATTTCACACCCTACAAACTTCTTTTGGGTTTTTTAATACATTTATTTTTATAATTGAGGCTTCTGGGGCCACCAGAGGATGGTACTGAAGAAGAAGAAGAAGAAGAAGAGTTGGTTTTTATATGCCAACTTTCTCTACTGCTTAAGGGAGAATCAAATCGGCTTACAATCATCTTCCCTTCCCCTCCCCACGACAGACACCCTGTGAGCAACTGTCCTATGGGGAGCGGTTAGGATGCTTAGGGCTGTTTAGCTTGGAAAGAAGGCAGCTAAGGGGAGACATGATGGAGGTCTATAAAATTATGCATGGTTTGGAGAGAATGGACAGGGAGTTTTTCTCCCTCTCCCATAATACTAGAACATGGGGTCATCTGCTAAAGCTGGAGAGCAAGAGATTCAAAACAGATAAAAGGAAATATTTTTTCACACAACGCATAGTTAAATTGTAGAACTCCCTGCCCCAGGATGTGGTGATGGCTGCCAGCTTGGAGGGCTTTAAGAGGGGAGTGGACATATTCATGGAGGAGAGGGGTATTCATGGTTATTAGTTAGAATGGATACTGGTCATGCTGCATACCTATTCCCTCTAGTATCATAGGAGCATGCCTATTATTTTGGGTGCGGTGGAACACAGGCAGGATGGTGCTGCTGCACTTGTCTTGTTTGTGGCTTCCTAAAGGCACCTGGTTGGCCACTGTGTGAACAGACTGCTGGACTCGATGGGCCTTGGTCTGATCCAGCAGGGGCTTTCTTATGTTCTTATGAGGTAGGTGAGGCTGAGAGAGCTCCAAGAGAGCTATGACTAGCCCAAGGTCACCCAGCTGGCTTCATGTGTAAGAGTGGGGAAACCAACCTGGTTCCCCAGATTAGTATCTGCTGCTCATGCACTAGTGGGGAATCTAACCCAGTTCTCCAGATTAGAGTCCACTGCTCCAAACCACCGCTCTTAACCACTACACTACGCTGGCTCTTAGTGAGGGGATTATTAATGTGAATGAACCACACAGTCGGCTTGATGAAAACAACTAAGAAACAGGTTTATTTCAGTGGTATGTGCGGCTTGGTTGTTTCTTTGTATTCCTTTTCTCCTGCCCTCTCATGATTACGGTAACAAAAGTTCTGGACAGCTAGGGCCTGAGAAAGCATAACAGCTACAAAGCAGGTTTCTTGTTTGAGTGATTCAGTCTTGTAACATGGAAGAGAAAGAAAGGCTTTTAACTTTTCACTGTTTTTGACAGGAACAGCACCCAAGCCTGATACCGAAAGTCCTTAATGGACTCCCATGAAAACCCAGTCACCCTCAACTCTGTCAGTTTGCCAGCACTTAAACAGCCAAACTCCTCTTTTTTATTATTTATTTCACCATTCCAATCTACCATTTAAAAGTAATTAGCTGAGGCTCCTGGAGGGGCAGCACTTGAAACTGCCCATCACAATGGATCTTCCTAACTCTCTCTGATACCTCTTCTGCATCCATGCAGAGGCTAACCTGTAATATTCAAAAGTCTGTCCATATTATACTTTCAGATCACCAGATTCTGGAGTAATTCCCAACAAGGCTTTACTTATGGCTTTGGATAAGCTAGATCTAGGCAAGCTACTAAGACCCGAAGAGTCCTTAATGTCTTTTCTGTGCTTCGCACTGTTTGAATATTGGAGAAGGGCCATGGCTCAGTGGTAGAGCATCTGCTTGGCATGCAGAAGGTCCCAGGTTCAATCCCCGGCATCTCCACTTAAAGGGACTAGGCGAGTAGGTGATGTGAAAGACCTCTGCCTGAGACCCTGGAGAGCCGCTGCAGGTCTGAATAGACAATACTGGCTTTGATGGACCGAGGGTCTGATTCAGTATAAGGCAGCTTCATGTGTTCATGTGTTCAATAAAGTTATACTTAGTTTAACTTCACATATATGCTGATGAGATCTGTGCTGGCAGTGACAGACCAAGAAAGGGATCTTTGGGTGTTATGGATCACTCGATGAAGATGTCAACCCAGAGTGCGGCTGCTGTGAAAAAGGCAAATTCTATGTTGGCCATAATTAGACAAGGAATAGAGAATAAAACTGCTGCTTCATACCGCCCTTGTACAAATCTATAGTGAGACCACACTTGGAATACTGTGTACAGTTCTGGTCACCACATCTAAAAAAGAATATTGCAGCACTTCAAAAGGTGCAGAAAAGAGCAACCAAAATGATCAGGGGGCTAGAGCAACTGCCCTACGAGGAGCAGTTAAAATGCTTAGGGCTGCTTAGCTTAGCAAGAAGGTGGTTAAGGGGAGACATGATAGAGGTCTATAAAATTATGCATGGAATGGAGAGAGTGGGCAGGGAGAAGCTTTTCTCCCTCTCTCATAATACTAGAATGCAAGGTCATCTACTGAAGCTAGAGGGTGAGAGATTCAAAATAGATAAAAGGAAGTATTTCTTCACACAACACATGCTTAAATTGCGGAACTCCCTGCCCCAGGATGTGGTGATGGCTGCCAACAAGGCTTTAAGAGGGGAGTGGACATGTTCATGGAGGAGTATCCATGGCTACTAGTAAAAATGGATGCTAGTCATTATGCATACCTATTCTCTCCAGGATCAGAGGAGTATGCCTAATATATTAGGTGCTGTGAAACACAGGCAGGATAATGCTGCTGCAGTCGTCTTGTTTGTGGGCTTCCTAGAGGCACCTGGTTGGCCACTGTGTGAACAGACTGCTGGACTTGATGGGCCTAGGTCTGATCCAGCATGGCTTTTCTTATGTTCATGTTTTTACCCAAGAACCACATTGCTGAGTGACAGCATTTTACACAGCCATTTGAAAGGGGCCCTGATATATCTAAAGTCATATTGTCACTCTGTACAATCTCAAAGATGGTTATGGAACAAAACTCCCCTATCCAAGACTCCCTGATATGGTTCAGTTATAACATCTCTGTTGTTCTTAGATATTCCAAATGGATTCAGAAGCTAGACAGAAAACATTTAAAACCTACCAGCAGCTATTCCGACAGGAATCTAATTTCCAATTAAATTTTTGTTCTGGTAAAGCAGGCTCAGTAATAGATCACACCAGTGAAGAAGGGATGATTATGCATCAGCCTTTGAAAGAATGTCCATGTGTCTTATTTCTCATTTAAAAACTTGACATGTTTGTCAGCGTTGGGGAAAGAAGACTTTCGTGTTCATTCATTCAAGATTCTTTTACATTTTGAATCTGAAAGAAGCTGCCGTTTGGAATTTTCTTAGCATAATATTCATGCACATGCTCATTCACAAAGCCCACCTTTTGAATGGAACAGTTGCTGGGGCCACTCAAAGTCATTGTTTTTACCTCTGCCAAAAGAAAGAATGATGCAACACCTTTTCCCCACTTGGTCTTCAGTTATTGTACATCCACTTTTAGTAATATGGGCATTGCAGCTCAAACAGCTTTTCAACTCCCCAACATCTTGTGTCTTAGATTCTTTGAAAAACTGAGAAGGTTGAACATTGCTGTAATGGAGCTGCACGCTGAAAGGATTCTGCTCTTTTTCTTCTGAACAGCCTCCTCTTTTATTTTGTTTTGTTCAGAACACTTGAGCTAGAAGAAAAATTCAGTGTAAGAGGAAGTTTGCTTCGACACTGATTAAAAATATACTCAATCCAATATGGATGATATGAATATCAATGTATTTCTATAAGGCTGGGGTGGGGAATGTCAGGCCCAGGGACCGTTCAAGGCCCGCGAAATCCTTTGGTCTGGCCCTTTGTGGGTCCTGGCAGATCTCTAGCTCAGAAGGATCTAAGACTGGCGATCTGCCCCTCCCGCGGACAGGAATAGCGGCTAGGACCACCCAAGAAACTGTGTTAACCCTTTCCCACCCAGGCCATGGAGAAACTTATTCCCTCTGTACTACAAGAGGGCAGGGGGCGGAAGTGGTGACAATGGAGGGGTTAAAGGAGGCTGGGCCAGACTGTGCGTGTGGGGGGAGTTCTTAGCCAGTTTCATCCCTGCAGGAGGAGGTAGCAGGAGCCGGCTGTAGAATCCGGCCTTGACCATGCGGAGCAGGAGCAACTCTGGCATACGGCTGGACGGCTACACCTGGCTGGTGCAACATACCATCCTGTGCCACCAGGTGGGCGAGTGCGCCACTGGTTGGATGCCTGCCTGCTTGCCCACGCTGGTGGGGAGTGTCATCTGGGGCAGCTGCCTGCTTGGGGCTTGATCAGTTATTTTTAAGTTTATAATTTTGTATGGCCCGTGAATAACGGTATAAATATCCAAATGGCCCTTGGCGGAAAAAAGTTTCCCCACCCCTGCCATAAGGGATCCCACCAGAGAGATGGTCATTCATAGTGCAACATAAAATCCATCAACTTTGCAGTGCAAGTACTCATATAGCAAAAAAAAAAAAAAACACAAAAAAAAACCCCACAAGGATAGCAAGAATAAAATGTTCAGTGACAATCCAAATGTCACAGTAATTAGCCATGAAGGAAGGAGAGAAACCTTTTCTGCCTTGCTCTTGAGAACTAAAGGAACAGTAGACGGTCATGCACACATATAGTGTTATCTTGGATTAACAGTGCCTACTGCACAAATTTAGGACTCACAAGAATCTACTGAGGAGTAAAGCATATGGTTCTACCCATGTTACACCACTGACAGCCAGCATGGTATAGTGGTTAAGAGCGACAGACTGTACCTCTGTACTTCTACCTCTGTAGAAGTAGGTTTTATTCCCCACACCTCCGTATGAAGCCTGCAGGATAACCTTGGGCCAGTCACAGTTCTCCCAGAACTCTCTCAGTCCCACCTACCTCACAAGGTGCCTGTTGTGGGGAGGGGAAAGGAAGGCAATTGTAAACGGCTTTGAGACTCATTAAAGGTAGAGAAAAGTGGGGTATAAAAAAACACTTTTTCTTCTACTGCTTGGATGTACACACACTACCCCACTGCTTTGATACACACACACACACGTTTGCATAACTGATAAGAACATATTTGTGGCTGGAAAACTTTCTCCACATGTAGATGTGTTTGCTAGAAGGATTGCAAATAATTCAATAAGGAATAATATCTCCCCCACTCCCATTCTCAAGCACCAAGTGTAATTTGCATGCTAGAATTCAGGAGACACACTGCACATTAGTCTATAGTCTCTATTTTATATTCAGTCTAAGCATGTGCCCGTGTACAGAAAAAAAAAGAGAGAGAGAGAGAGAGAGAGAGAGAGAGAGAGAGAGAGAGAGAGAAGCCAACCCTTTGGAATAATTCCTATTCTCCAGCTCTTCACAGATACAACCACGTAACAACTAATTTGTCTTTAAGTCAGAGAAAGTGACAGAAAACTGTGGTAGATGGATGACCATGGCCCTCGGTGTCAAAGAGAAAAAATGCATTCCACAGAAGTGTGCATTGTGTTTATGGCCAATTATAATCCCATCAGGCCATTCTCTAGCTGCTCAGGCCTAATAGGATACCAGAAGAACGGAACCAGTCGTAGCAAAGCATCCATTATGTTCCAAACATTCATTATCACATCCCCAGGATGCGGCCGAATGGAACACATTCCAGGCACCATGCAGTCCTGTGATTATTGTAGAAAATTTGGCTGCATATTATTAAAAGACAACAATCTATTCTTGCCTAGTTAAGATTGGACATTTTAAAGCTGGTGGGGCTCTATGCTCCAAGCCACCCAGGAAGTAAGGTTCACTAATGGGAGTAGAAAACATTGTGACAGAAGTCCTGGGAGCCAGAGTGGTGGAGTGGTTAAGAGCAGTGGTTTGGAGCGGTGGACTCTGATCTGGAGAACTGGGTTTGATTCCCCTAGTGTTACCAGGTCTCTCTTCACCACCGATGGGAGGTATTTGGGGTGGAACCTAAGGAGGGTGGGGTTTGGGGAGGGACTTCAAGGCTATAGAGTCCAATTGCCAAAGAGGCCATTTTCTCCAGGTGAACTGATCTCTATCAGCAGGAGATCAGTTGTAATAGCAGGAGATCTCCTGCCACCACCTGGAGGTTGGCAACCCTAGATTCCCCACTCCTCCACATGAGCGGTAGACACTGATTTGGTGAACTGGGTTGGTTTCCCAACTCTACAAATGAAGACAGCTAGGTGACCTTGCGCTAGTCACACACTCTCAACCTCACCTACCTCACAGGGTGTCTGTTGTGGGGAGGGGAAGGGGAAGGTGTTTGTAAGCAGGTTTGATTCTTCCTTAATTAGTAGAGAAAGTCAGCATTTAAAAACCAACTCTTCTTCTTCTTCTTCTTCTAAAAATTACTTTGAAAACTATCCATAGAAGAAGCATCCAAAAGAACTGATACTGTGTTAGTGAGGAGTGATAGGTGGGGCCTGGAGATTTCCCAGAATTACAACTGCTCTCCAGACTACAGTGATCAGTTGCCCTGGAGAAAATGGCTGCATTGGAGGGTGGACTCTATAGCATTATACCCCACCCTTTTGAAGCCCCATCTTCCCAAAGCTCTACCTATACATCTCCAGGAATTTAGCAACCTGGAGTTGGCAATCCTAGGTGGTAGTGGTGGAAGCTGCTAGCTTTCCTTTGAATCACCCAGAAAATGTAGGCTTCTCCAGAGTTGGCCATAGCCTCCATATCGATGCCTAAAGAGTGAATTTTCTGTGATATCGAAAGCGACCATTTAGAGGTATAAGGGTCAGCAAGTAGACTAGCTATAAGGCTATTTGATGGAGTTCAAAAGTGGAGGCGCAACCAAAATTTAATGGCCAAAACCCATGCTCTAGATTCCAAGAGATGGCGTCCCAACTCGGTACATAATGTAAGGTATCCAACTGAATTAGGGATGCCGAGTATACAGTGTAAGAAAACTGAATTAAACCATTCAACCTCCTTATTGAAGCCTGAATCCACACAGGAATTCCATACAGTAGATGGGGGATTACAGTGGCCTGAAAGATCCTTAAACTAGCTTGCCTTAATTGTGAGTACTCTTGGTTCTAGTGTGTCAGACTACAGGACCTCCTTGCATTTCAGTAATAGTAAACTTCACTCCAGACGTTTGCAGAGAGTTTTTAGTTCAATTAAGAAAGCAAAACGAGTTCAGATGGTCTATACAACTTAAAGTTAGAATAACGACGGGGATTGTACAGATCAGCTTCATAGGATGCACACACTAGAATTGGTTACACGTAATGGCTTTGAAATGCAAAACATCAGAGTTCTCTCAAAACTTCAAGAGAGAGAGGGTTCCGGCAAAATCACACCTTGAGATCAGAGCAGATTTACAATAGGAAGGCTACTTTGAAATGGAGACATCGGAGCCTCTGGCCATAGCACCTTTCTCCCAAACTGAAGAGACTTTCCCACGGGACCAGGAGGTTGGGGGGAGGACACGGAGCTTGCTATCCGGGGCTCGATTGCGTGCCCTCGCTGACACTGTGGAAGGTCAGTGCCCTATCTTAAAAGTCAATAGCAGAGATTAGAACCAAGAAGAAGAAGAAAAAGAAGAAGAGTTTATTTTTTTTATTTTATTTTTAGATTAGATCTTTATTACAGTCAATGACCAGCACAGGTAGAGAGTTGGTTTTTATTTACTGACTTACTCTACCACTTAAGGAAGAATCAAACTGGCTTACAATCACCTTCCCTTCCCCTACTGCTGCCCTGTCAACACAGCATCTGCATCCCCCTTCAAAGAGGATCATTTCCTGACCAGCCACTTAAATGGGCAGCATCCTTCCCTCTTCCCCCTGCCATCTCCCAGGTAGGGATGGACATTCTGTCTGGGCAGGGTGAATACTTTGAAATTTAATCCAAACAAGATGGAAATTCTGTGCATGGGAATAAAACTGAACGAGATTGGGTATACCATCTGTTCTGAATGAGGTTCAACTCCCCCTGAAAGATCAAATGCTCAGAGATTACTTTCTGTCCTTACCTAGGCAAGCGATGGATTTTGACAGGGCCTCTTTCACCAGCTGATGTGCATGCAGGGGCGGTTCTCGGCAGAAGTTGACCAGAACACTACAACACATGCCTTAGCAACATCTTGATTAGATTACTGAAATGAGCTGCTGATGAAACTGCCCTTGAAAATGGTTTGAAACTTTAGCTAGTCTTCAATGTCACTGGTATTTGCTGCCACAAACACACAGACAATGTGTCGTCAACTGCACCAACTTTCAGTTTGTTTCTAGACCCAATTCAAGGTACTATTTTGCCTTTAAGACCCTAATAGTTTGGGTCCAAAATACCCAAAGGACCATCTTCACCAATATTAACACGTTCACATCACATCTGTGGAGATCTGTAGGGGTTAAGGTGTCGGAACTAGGACCTAGGAAACCCGGGTTCGAATCCCCACTCTGCTGTGGAAACTTGCTGGGTGACCTTGGTCCGGTCACACACTCTCAGCCTCAACCCTGGCAAGTATTTGGATGGGAGTCCTCTGAGGAATACCAGGGGTGTGAAGTGGAGGCAGGCGATGGCAAACTACCAATAAACTTCTCTTGCCTTGAAAACCCGACAGGGTCAGCATAAGTCAGTGGTGACTTGATGGCAAAAAACACACACGTATTAGAAGAGACTTGGACACACACACACCCAATGTTCAAATTGTGCCACATCTTCAGGCCTTCAAGAGAGGATCATCGATTTCTTACATTCTGGGAATTCTTACATTCTTACATTCTTTGAATTATGCTTGATGATTGCTTTCATCCCTCCTCCTTTTATTTTCCTGCTCTTACAGATGGGGTGATTTAGCTGCTGTTTTTATAATTTTATTGTTTCATTAATTTTATCAAAATGATTTTTTAAATATGTGATTTTACTCATATGATTGTTAACCCCCTTGGGTGTCCTTATTGGGCAGAAAGGCAGTTATAGAAGTGATTCAAAAAATAAACTTTCTGATGAGATAAACTGCATCAGTGCAATGGAAGAAAACCCCGATGAGACTTTCTTAAAGGTTGTCTGGTGGACCCTAAAAATACAAGGTTGAAGTTGGAAGGTAGTAAAAAAAGAAACCTCAAGTCTTCCCTCAATTATGGAATAAGCCTGGCTTCTTCCTGCATTTAAAAATTTGAATGGCACATGTGAATCAAACACTTGTTCTGCTGTGCATTCCCCCCATCAGAAAATTGCCTGATTTTTTCATCTACATATTGATCACCTGGTTTTTTAAAAAAACAAATGCTTTTAAGTGTAAAACTTCTCCAGGAAAGGAATGGCAGTTAATGATATATGGGTCACTGGCCAATTGGTGCTGTTCACAGTGGGGTTTCAAATGTAAACCAACAGAACCACTCCCCCACCCCCACCCCCGGTTCATCCCTGGAGAGGAAATGATTATTTGAGCTGATCACAATAAGCATGCTTCTAAATTGGGCTCCCTGCTCTCTTTTTTTTTAAAACATCCTTACATCTATATTCATATTAAGTGTATTTAGCAAAGAAGTGCAGGGATTTGCAGCACCTCAAAGATTCAAAAAGAGTGTTTCATTTTTGCAGGTTGGACTTGAAACATAAAAAGTGACTGAAGTTTTCAGGTTATTGAATTTAATTTCGAATCTAATTTTGTTGATTCTAGAGTGAACCGTTTGCCTATTTAATCATACAGAGAAAATCCAATGCTGAGTTTTGATTTGGAATCCGGAATGGGGCATATTTCAGTATCGTCACTAGAAAATGAATCACAGATTTTGCTTTGAAATACATTTCCTTCTCTTTTTAAAATCCATCTATCATTGTTTTAAAAAGGGAATTCAAAAGAGTCCAAAAGGATTTGTGCAGCCAGCACACGGACACTTCTCCTTGAATTTCTTCATATTTATTACATCCTCATTCAGCAGTGGAATGGTCAGTGGGTAATTTATGGCAGACTGTCCATAGAAATAAGCTGGCAGTGATGCAATAAAAAGCTTGGAGCCCTGGAAACTCCAATAAACGTAGAGGTAACATTGGAGCCAGCTAAGGAGAAGAAGAACAGAAGTCATTAAATCAATAATGCTGAGGACTGGCTCTGAGCTGTGCTGAAGTCAATAATATCATAAAGTTTTATACTGACTCTAGCATGGGAAAATGTTATTACCCATGGCATGCAATGACAAAAGAATTTAGATCTGATAGACTCACCAGGACTGAAGCAGGGAATAAGTGGCTCTCTGACCTGAAACATATGTAGGGAGAAAAGGTTGTTTATGGCAGGGAATTATGAGCAAGTACAGCATCGGGATCCTGGAGTCCTGTAGCTTTCATCATTGCAGAATGCTAGTACAGCAGAAGATGAAGATGTACGTAGGGGTTGGCTTAGAGATAGAAGCAGAGAAGTGGAGTTCAGTGGAGATCACAACAGTAAAATGAGAACGGGTTGGTGTTGGCCCCCTTGTTTTGCTTTCAAGTCACAGCTGACTTATGGTGATCTTCGAATCATAGAATCATAGAGTTGGAAGGGACCACTAGGGTCATCTAGTCCAACCCCTTGCACAATGCAGGACTACCTCCCCCCCATAGGGCAAGGCAAGAGACGTTTGGAGGTGTTTTGCCATTGCCTACCTCTGTGTCATGCCCCAAGTATCCCTTGGAGGTCTCTCATCCGCCTGGATCAGGGCAGAGAGTGTGTGACTGGCCCAAGCTAGCAAGCTTCCATGGCACAAGTGGGGATTCAGACTTGATTTCCCCAGGTCCTAGTCTGACACTTTAACCACTACATCACACTGGCTCTCTTGTGGGACCCTAATGCCTGCTATTATCATGATCCACTCCATTTGGCTCAGGAACATGTCAGGGGAAGGGCCATGGCTCAGGGTGGGGCCAGTGGGACTCAGTGGTAGAGCGCATACTTGGCAAGCAGAAGACCCCAGGTTCATAAGAACATAAGATGGCCACCCATGTGGAGCCTGCTTCCCTTTGGGGGCAAGGCAGGATGGGTTCTACCACCCTGCAGGGGACTAATGCATAGGGTTGCCAGCTTGGGTTGGGAAATACCTGGACATTTGGGGGGTGGAGTCTGAGGAGGGTGGAGTTTGGAGAGGGGAGGGACTTCAATGCCATAGAGTCCAATTGCTAAAGCAGCCATTTTCTCCAGGAGAACTGATTTCTGTCATCTAAAGATAAGTTGTAATAGCGGGAGATCTCCAGCCACCACCTGGAGGTTGGCAACTCTACTAATGTACCAGCTGCTGGGGGGGGAGGGGGAACCACCCTGATGTCTCTCCGTGGGGAGGGGCAGCTTGGGTGCCTTAGGCACCCTTGTCTAGGGTACTCAAAATGGTTGGGCCAGCCCCATGGTCCTGTATCATGAAGTGGCTACTGAGCAGGTGCAACGTTGTTTGAGGCAAACGTGGACAACAACCATCAAGGCGATTCAATCACAAGCTTGCCTCTCATGAAATCAGAGAAGTTCAAGGTCGGTTTGCTTGGTTCGCATTCATGTCAAATTTCTCAGCATGGCTAGAAATGTGTTGCTGAACTAGATAAACCATTGTTCTGATCCAGAAGAGCATCTCCTTATGTTCAAAACAGCCATTAGCCAATGCAGAGGACTGCACAAAAAGCAGAAAACAATATCAGCGTAATTGGGAGTTCCAGAAGTAGGGGTGTCTGCTGAGAAAATGATTGTTATAATTTTGTATCCAGAAATAGGGGGGGGGGTGTCTTTGCTGTGATTGCTGATTTTTTGGTAGGACGTTACTGGTTCAGGATTCAAATCCGTGCTTTTTTCTGGGTCCAGAATTTTGGGACCATTATTTCAATAGGGAAACAATTCAAGGGTCTGGGAAAGCTGTTTTTAAAATAACAACAACAACAACAATGGCACCATATTTCCACAGAATATAGTCCCCTCCTCTGACCTAAACACCCCCTAAGTTTCAAGCAGCATGGGCAAAGGGGTTTGATTGTACAGACCCCCCTCCCCAAATAGGTGCCTGTTGATGCAGGGGGGCCCTTCTCTCCACTGATTCCGGTAGGAAGAGAATTAGGGTTGCCAGTTCCCTCCTTGCCACCACCAGCAAGAGGTTTTGGGGGGAGGAGCCTGAGGAAGGAGAAGGCCGGGGAGGGGAGGGACTTCAATGCCATAGAGTCCAATTGCCAAAGCGGCAATTTTCTCCACGTGAACTGATCTCTATCTGATCAGTTGTAATAGCAAGAGATCTCCAGCTAGTACTTGGAGGTTGGCTACCCTAAAAAGAATAGCCCTGGCCACTGGCATTTTACTAAAAAAAAAAAAATCCCTTTCTGCATCCATTTTTTTTGCATGCAGTCTTACAGTGACTGACTGAGAACTCTGCATTTTCCATGTATCCTTGTTGTGGTCTGTTGTTTCCTTTCACAAAGTCAAGAGGGCTTCCTTTGAAGAAAACCTTCCCCCACACACACACACACAAACCCACACACTGTCTCTACAAACTTTGAAAATTGTCAAATTAAAAAAGAGAACATGCTTGCCTTTGATTACATGTGATGAATTATCCAATAGCTACGAGATGCATGTCTTCACAAGTTCACAAGGTTGGAAGAGACCACAAGGGCCATCCAGTCCAACCCCCTGCCATGCACGATCCCACAATCAAAGCAATCCCAACAGATGGCCATCCAGCCTCTGCTAAAAGACCTCCAAAGACAGGGACTCCACCCCCCTCCAAGGCAGCGCATTCCACCGTCGAACAGCCCTCACCGTCAAGAGAGTTCTTCCTAATGTTTAGGTGGAATCGCTTTTCTCTTAGTTTAAATCCATTGCTCCATGTCCTAGGGTGTCTACTGTAGGGAGGGTTGCCAACCTCCAGGTGCGAGCCGGAGATCATCTATTACAACTGATCTCCAGCCGATACAGATCAGTTCACCTGGAGAAAATGGCCGCTTTGACCATAGGACTCTATGGCATTGAAGTTCTTCCCCCCAAAACTCCGCCCTCCTCAGGCTCCGCCCCAAAAATCTCCCACCGGTGGTGAAGAGGGATCTGGCAACCCTAAATGTAGGGGTACCTTTACTAGTAATTAGTAGTACTGCAACTACTATTTTAAAAGTTCCTGGGAGAGGAGGCGGCGTTGAAGGGCTGGCGCATGGAAGTCTGAAGGCTAAGATATGTTTGTTTACGAGTTGTCCCTGGGTTCACTGCTTTAATCAGAGCCACACATCAGCTCCAAGAATGTCACTTTAAAAGCCATAAAGCTGATTTTGCTGGTGAGGGGTGGCACAGATGGAAGGCAGGAGTCTCGCTTATCCCAGCCTTTTCCCTGATCCCACCCAGTGGGAAGCTGCGTAGATTTGAACCTGCTGCTGACGATAAACATCCAAATACAAGAAACAACACTGATTTTGGGGGGCGGGTGCTTGTTGTAATGCCTAAGAATCCTGGATTTGTGTTACCATTCTGGAAAATCATGGTAACAACCTGAAACAATGACTGTCGTGTATATTTCCAGCCCAGGAATTTCGAAATGCACACCCTTACCTGAAAGTTCTTCTAAAGAGCATGGCTACCCAAACACTGACAGGGAAAGACTCCCTGGGGAAGCATTTCTACAGTTTCAGGGCCACTGTTGAGAAGGCCCTGTAGACAATAGCACAAGTAAACTTTTGATGGTGTGTCTGGGGGGAACCAAAGAAAGTCCTGTGAGGTACATTTTAATATGTATGAACAGGAGGCTGACAGTAAATATTACCATATAAATAATGGCAAGCAATATTAACATAAGCAAATGTATGAAGTAACATCACCCTGCTAAGCCAGCCACCAGCCCGTTAATAAGAAGCCCGCCTCTCTTATGAGTGTGTTTGAAAGTGATACCCTCTTGCCTCCCTTTTACATACCAATTTCGACAGAGAAAACATTCAAAGAGAAAAAGAAAGCTGAAGCAAAACAACCCAAGCTGCATTTTTACACAGCTCTGAAAATTATAGCCCCAGCTAATAAAATGAGGGTGTCCTACACCCGGCTCTGATATTGTATAAATCATGAATAATACATCAGGCAAAAATGAGAAACGGCGATGGAATCAAACCTATATGGAAATAAATAAAACATACCATCAGAGCAGCAATCATGTTAGCTGTGTTGATAAAATGTGTGTTTGTGTTTGCAAAGGAGAAAGGGAGAGGAAGGGACCGCGCTAGTAAGGCGACGGTAAATGCGTTAATAATAATAACAGGGCCCGGGTGGCACGCCGAGAAGAGCGGTAATTAACAAATAAGCCTGCCCTTTGCCAAAACCACTTTTAGAAGGATATGTAGGTGGGGGGAAATAGAAAGGAAACAGCAAGACGAGGGGGTAGGAGAACGGGAGAACAAGAAAAGATCCTCAAGTAGGAAGGGACAGCAATTCAAACATTTATCAAAGATGATATTGATTAGATAACATGTTTTGTGGACCCTTTCCCTCTTGGTTGCAGAATATTGACAAAAAAAGTTGGAAAAAATACCCCTCTGAAGATACATTGATTCATGGCCCAATGGTAGGGTTGCTAGGTCCCTTCTTGCCACCGGCAGGAGGTTTTTGGGGCGGAGCCTGAGGAGGGCAGGGTTTGGGGAGGGGAGGGGCTTCAATGCTATAGCATCCATTTTCTCCAGGTGCATGTCATTTCGGCAACCTGGGGCATCATTGCACAGTCTGCACACCTCTACACACTCCAATTGTTTTTCTTTATCAGGAACTACCCCTGTTTCTGGCACCCATTCCTGTGAAATTATTGTCCCTATTTTGTCTTTTTTATTTTAAGGGGATGCCTTGTTAAAATGTTGAGAGTGTGAGTTGCTAGTACTGGACTCTCAGGGTACACTTGCATTTTCATGTGCAGAAGTATGAACTTCATGGCATATTCCCAACCCTACCACTCCTAGGGCCAATTCTGAATTGTTGATAACACACTGTAGGACAACTCTGTTTTTCAGCTATCTCTCAAACCCAATGAAGAAATATCCTCTTGGCTTTTAAATCAATAAAAGATAGGCTTTTGCAAAGTAAACCAAGTGGTAGAGTGCCTTCAGCAATGTGTGACCTTGCGCCAGCTGCAGTGAATCACAGTCTGTGCCCAATTAGTACATTCTGCTCGAATGACGGCTTTGCTGATTTTGAACATTCCTTGGCACTATCTTCCTTTTCAAGCCTTTCACGCATCCTGCATTTCACAGTTCCTTTATCATACTTCCTGTTTTTCATTTCACACTTCCTTTTTTTCACTCACATATAAGATGAAGGGGAAGAGGGTGACTCTATGTGGAATCCTCTATTAAGAACCATCACAGAGTTACAATAATTTACATGCATTTGATGGCGAGGAATGTAGTACCCCCTTCATACCTTCTCCCATGCATAACTGAGCCCTCTGAAACCTGTTTTTAAAAGTGTGAAGATCATTTTAACAAAATACTCCTTATTTATTAGAAATATTAAAGGAAAGATGCACATGAATCATGGGGAAGGAGAAAACCCTACCCTCCACTTAGGGTTGCCAACCTCCAGGTACTGAGATATAACGAACAACACACAAGTGTGACAAAGTGTATCAAAGTGTATCAAGTGTACAAATTAACATATAACAAACACACAATATAATACAAAACTCCAAGGTACAAAATGCTAGTTTAAGAGCCAAGCATCAAGGAATTCTTCATATAGAAGTTGCTAGGAAGACAATCGTTTCTGTATTTTTCATCAGTTCCATTTAGTTCAAGTTTCTCTTATATGCACATAAGGTTATCCAATTTAAATACAGTCTCTTTCTCAAATTGATAGGAAATCAAGCTGTGTATGGTCTTTCAAATTAAGGTTCTAATACAGCAGGGGTGGGGAACGTCAGGCCCGGGGGCCGTATAAGGCCCTCGAAATCATTTGGTCTGGCCCTTTATGGGTCCTGGTAGATCTCTAGCTCAGAAGGATGCTGCCCTGCCTGAATCTCTTGGGCCCAGCTGGGGACAGCATAGCTCAAAAGCGAGTCGCTCTATGTGGCAAACACTCGGAGCCATCTCCGGTCGTGCCTCTTGGCTAAATGTTTGACCAAATATAGCAGGCTAATTTTTAAGATGATAATTTTGTATGGCCCCCGAATGATGTTATAAATATCCAAATGGCCCTTGGCAGAAAAAAGGTTCCCCACCCCTGCAATACAGGATACAACATTGTCAATACACAGACTGTACAGACAAATTCAACATTTCAACTGTTCCCACCGGGATACTGCAAGTTACTATCACCCCGCCCCCAGAGAAACAGTATATCTGGGGTCGCCCACAGCCACAATGTTACCTTAGGTCTTTCCCTGGCATATTTGCCGTTACTCTGTTGGTTAAGGTTTTGCACTGCCTGACCACACTCCCTCCCGCCTCGCTGGTTGAGTCCACGGGAACCCCCTGCCCTCACCCTCTCTATATTTTCTTCTGTCTACTGGAACTTGGGACAACTCCTCTACAGGAAAGGTGAAGTATTTCCCCACCAACGATCTCCTGCCACATTGGCATCCGTCCTTACTCTACTACCTTTTGAATTCTTAGATTCTCTGTATGTTTGTGTTGCACCACTGAATGCTTGAAAACATAAACTCTCCTAATTCGGATTCCATTGTCTCTGTTGTTATTCTAAAGGTCACAGAATACTGGCTCTGGTATACATAGGTTGCACCCCGCTTTATAAATATTATAGTTTCCGATTGCTCAGCTAATTTCCCCGTTTAAAGAGCATTTCGGCTAACATAGCATCTCAATATTTTGATTTTTTTCTCTGTATGTTGATGTTTGGGTGATTTTTAAAAGTCTCCTCACCTCCCCCCCTCCCAGTTTCATATTTTATTTGGGGGGTAAACCTGAGGGTTCTTCCAGGTCAATTAAAAAGTTTACCCCATCTGCACATGACCCCATTGTGTGGATTTTTTTTATCCATACTCTGGTGCCATTGTTTAGACTTAGATGTAATGAAATTGATCTGAACGTTCTTTTCCCTGTACTTAACCAAAGAACATCTTGTCCATCTGAGTCAATGAAGAGCACTTTCAATTTCAAAATCTAGTTTTGAAGGAGGGGCCTTGCATGCATATCCCTTTAAAATTACATTATATTTCAGTTTCTTTTCTCTTGGTTTTACTGGAGCTGGCATAGAGACTCATCCTGAAATGAAGCATTTGTGTCTTAACTGTGCAAAGCAGTTATAAACCAAGCTCAGCAGAATGAAACTGCAAAGCAACCATTCTACATATTTAATGGAACTCCAAAGAAAACATTCAAGGACAAAGGCTCCATTGCTAACAGCCCTCTTTAATGAGCCTCTGGTTTCAGAGTGTTTCTCTTGCCCCTAAGATTACTCCTATCATTTTATGTAAATGGGATGCATCTCTCTCTTTTTCAAGGTTCAGAGTAATCTATGCATATCTTTATATTACTTTTCAGAGCCATTAGCCAAGATGAGTTCATATTTTTATTCCCTTTGCATGCTGAATGTGTTTTATTTCTTTGGGGTGGCAGCTTTTATGATTAAAGTCAGCAAAACTTGATGCATCCTGTTACTGAGATTTCCTCTCTTTTTGCCCAACCTCCAATGATTTATTAACAAAAATCAAAGTTTGGATTTTTAATAGACTGTGCTTTTCATTTTTCCTGACTTCCCTACCATTTCCCCCCTCTTTCATATGGAAAGAATGTACTGCTGATCAGAATAACTCTGAATACAAATATCAAAGAGAGATTATTTTCATGGCTTCTCATTTCAGTGTATACCTTGTGTAATTTTTAATTTATGAAAAGGACGATAGAGAAAATGTGAAGGAAAATGTCATGTAAAGAAAGGGGAAAGGTTTGCTTGGAAAGAAGGGCACCATATTTAACTGTCCTCCTTTCTAGCCAGATTTCAAGTCCCATCTTTCTATTGCATGGAGTTGATTAGCACATACATTTACTATGCTTGGAGGAGTTCAAAATGAGCTCAGAAATTTTTCCTGTCTGCTAGTCAAACTGTGAACTGTGCCTTGGACTAATTCATGTGTTCATTCATTTTGGCTCGAATTGGAACCAGCTCTGTAATTACGCTCTTTCTCTGGTTGCTAACTGCAAGACCTGTCTTGGTCTTTCTTAGGGTTAGCTCATCCAAGCATTCACTTGTTCTAGCTTGGTAATTACAAGCTGTCTCAACGAACATTCAGGGAAGGAGAACCCTCTTCCTAAGAGGTTTCTCTCAAGCCATAGTTTTAATACATATTTGTTCATTGTATCTGTGCCTTAATTCATTCCATTCTGCAACCAACCATAGATAAGGAGCCACTTCCTCTCATCTAATCTTCCTCCCAGGAAAAAGAGAGGAGTTTTACATGTAGATGAATGACAGCAATACATACATCATTTCATACAATCACATGAAGCTGCCCTATACCAAGTCAGCCCAGCTTAATGTTGTCTACTAGGGTTGCCAGGTCCTTCTTCTCCACCGGTGAGAGGTTTTTGGGGCAGAGCCTGAGGGGCGCAGGGTTTAGGAAGGGAAGGGACATCAATGCCATAGAGTCCAGTTGCCAAAGCCGCCATGAGATGGGAAGTATAGTTGGTGTATAAGATTTTTGTTTGTTGAGTCCAATTGTGTAATTGTTTATGCGTATTCGTCAAGACACAGTAGCTTATAAATATATTCTGCACCTTAAAGTATTTTCCGCCCCTGTACTAATTTCCTAATCTCCTGATACCAGTACAGTGGTGTCTATTTTCTCCTCCAGTACCTGGAGGTTGGCAACCCGATTGTCTACCCTGACTGCCAATTGTTCTCCAAGTTCTTGGGCAGAAGTATTTCTCAGACAAGCTACTTCACGTCATTTGACTGGAGTTGCCAGAAACTGAAAGTAGGTGCAAAGCAAGTGCTCTTTCACTGAGCTATGTGCCTTCGGGTTTATAAGAAACAATCAACAGAACTGACCCAAATACAGAAGATACTCACCAAACAGTAAGTTGTTTTGTTGGAAGTCTGACAGTATGCTTCACAGCAATCAATGAAGGTTTCATCAAGAATAAGTACTAATAACTGAAGGACTTTGTACGACTACAAAAAGCTGGCTTCATAATGCATGTAGTTTCACAACAGTGAGCATTTTACAGAGAATAAGAATCTCGATACTTTAAAGAATTTTTGAGCCTGTGTTCACAAACTAGATCACACAATCTCATTTCACAGTAAGAACTTCTGAATTGAAAGGGCATTCACTTCACATTGCACCCGAACAATATGAGGGAGGCAAAGTTGTATGAGAACCAGATGATAACAAAATTTTAATGGCATATCTAAATATCATTCAGCAATTCACAGAATTGGTTTGCCACCATTGAAAAGCACTAAAAATCAGGCAATATGAGACCTCGGTCTCTTTTTGATCTGTTGATGGCTGTTCCATATGCGAGTTGTCACTTGATGTTGCTGTCACGAAGTGGTAAGGATGTATGTGTGTGTGTGTGGGGGGGATAATTAAGCCTTTTAAAAATTTATTTTAATTATTTCTATGCTGCCTTTTCCAAGTACAAGCAGGCTTACAAATTAGAATCTTGCAATACTTTGTGGGGGTTTTTTTTTGGGGGGGGGTTGCCATCAAATCACATCTGACGTATGTAGGGTTGCCAAGCTCAACACAAGGATGAGTTGTGTGGAGCTCGAGGAGGGCGGGGTTTGGGAAGGGGAGGGACTTCAATGCCATCAAGTCCAATTGCCAAAGCGGCCATTTTCTCCAGGTGAACTGATCTCTATTGGCTGGAGATCAGTTGTAATAGCAGGAGATCTCCAGCTAGTACCTGGAAGTTGGCAACCCTACTGTTACGCCTAAACCAAGAGTCAGATGAAATATTTATTTAGATATTCATGCCTTACTTTTCTCCCCAATTGGGACTCAGAACAGTTTACATTATTATATGTTCTCCTGACAGTGACTATGGAGGAGGAGCCACCGGTCTCTGGCTGATAACTTGTCTTCAGTTCCAGTTAAAACAGCAATTTTATTTATATCTTTGCTACTGTACCGTGTGCATGTAGCAGTAAACTTATTTGTTTTTCGTCTTTTATATGTTGTGCTACAGCACCAGCCATCTTCACGTCATAAATCCCAGATTAGCTTTTAGAGCTAGAAGAGATACAATGCAATCATATTTATCAAACTCTCCATAAAAAAACAATATTCTAATAATTGCACATTCAGATAAATACGAGTGCCATTTTCAGGGGAACAGGCTGACAAATAGGAGAGAGCAGAACAGGAAATCCCGATTTGAATAATTAGAGTTTATTACAGCCAAGTCAAACATCATCCTCTACCATCTTGAATGATGCAAATTCTGCTTCAAAGTTCTCTTTAAAGTTAAATGTTTGCAATCAAGCCTTGCAGAGGAAATTTCATTTTATCACTCTGTGAATTTGTAATGCACAATTCATTATTCATTTTTTTTCAATATTTAAATAACGAGGGTATCACAGGCATGTTGTACATGTTACTATGCAAGCAGTTACTTAAATATTGAAATGCTGAATTGCATATGGCAAAGTCAGGAAGTCTAAGCTGCTAAATCACAAATAGAAAGATTACATTAAAAAACAAGATGTACGAGGCACATTAAACAAATTATTTAGTCAAAGATTACGCAGGTTTTCACGCTTGCAAAAGTTAAGTTGAAAGAATTTGTCAAAAGAAAACAATATTAAATTCGATCTCAGACGGAGAAGTCCCTCATCATTCTAGATGCATGTGCTTTCTCTGTATCCATTTATAGAGGGCTACTGATTTTATTCATGCTGAATGCACAAACAAATACATATACTCTTTTTAAAAAATAAAGCAAAAGTGTTCCCCAAATCATAGCTGCATAACAGAAGACAGATATATTTAGCTCAGGTCCATCCTTTCTCTAAGGTCTCTTTTTGCAATCCTTCCAGGTTTGCCTATAAATATTTAAAGCATCCTTCCTGTACAGAAAGGCCTAGAGGTATCTTTAACTTAATTTTTAAGAGCAGCATTTCAAGTACCATTGTCAAGCAGCAAAAAGTTCTGCTTACAAATTCAGGCAACTTTTATTTTCAGATGATACATTAGATTGGATCCTTGGGTTTAGATCCCAAAGGGCCCTTCCACTCACAGATGGAATCCTTGTGCTGTACTTATTTCTGCAAAGAAGAATCCCTTCCACAAGATAAGCTGGGTTGGATCCAGTTAGCTTTTCCACTCAATCTCACCCCTATTCAGTATTTTTGCACCATTTGGAAATGTACACATTTTAGATGTTGTTTGTGCATCAATTAGGGTTGCCAGGTCCCTCTTCGCCACCAGCAGGAGGTTTTTGGGGCAGAGCCTGAGGAGGGCGGGGCTTGGGAGGGGAGGGACTTCAATGCCATAGAGTCCAATTGCCAAAGCAGCCATTTTCTCCAGGCGAACTGATCCCTATCAGCTGGAGGTCAGTTGTGATAGCAGGAGATCTCCAGCTCGTACCTGGAGGTTGGCAAACCTAGCATCAATAAATTAGCATTATACAAATCTAGGGTGACATCTTTTGATCTTAGTAGTTCACAGGAGAGAGCTCGGCGAGTCTGCTCTGTAGACACTTATGGTTTAATACCCTCTAAATCCATTCCACAATATGTCTTTAATTTAACAGTATATGAATATAGAAGAGCGTTCATGTTGGCTAGTCTGAATGTGTTCCCATCTATGGTTACCGAAGGACACTTTGCAGTCATTCCCTATTCAGATAGGAGCTGTGTATGTGGGGATGGCCATATAGAGACACTGGAACATATTTTGCTGCAGTGCTGTCATTGGGATGATTTGAGGCGGAATTATTTAGGGCAGCTTTTACTTTATAAATGTCATCTCTTCCTGTAAAGCTTAATTGAATGGTTGCTATTTGGCACATATAATAGAATTACATTATTAGTGGCTAAATTTTTGCAGGCGGTAATTAAATGTAATAAGGGTTAATTTTGGGGATTATATAAGTGTGATGCTGCTTGTGGCATTTTGGCTTTTTAAGCTATAGCATTTAAGTAAGTAAGTTAGCATTATGCAATATAAGTTCACTTGTACATATACAAATTATACAATGTACACATATATATACCACATACATTTTATATAAAAACCAAACACTAATCATATGCAACACAAAAGAATCGACAAAACCAAAACCAACAGTGAAAAGCAGAAAAGCAGAACAGTTGGAAACAAGAGAAACAAACATGAAAATAGGGAACATCCCCGCCATGTTCAGAGACAGCAAACCTCTGAATGCCAGTTGCTGGTGACGACAAGGGGAGCTATTGGGATCTGTGCCCTGCTTGTAAGCCTTTGGGGAGCATTTAATTGGCCACTGTGGGACCAGAAGCTCCGTTGGTCTGTTCAGGCAGGTCTGTTCTTACTTAGTCATTCTTACAAGTCCCTTTCTTATATATCTTAGTCCTGCCCAATGGGTGAGGTGGAGACAATGGTACATGTCTTTTTTAGATGTCCATACTACAGTGGATTGGGGGCTAAGTTTGTTTCTCCTTTACTAGCCAAGCTCCCGGAGTTCTCAGAGCCAGTATGGTTGGGAAAGCTATTAATTGACAAAGATTATTTCGAAGCAAGGGGACAAATTTTGTTCTTGTGTGGTCAAAGCTCGAAACAAGAAAAGGGTTACTGCTGGTAATGATAAAGAATCGTATTAACTACAGCTCAACACTTTATATTGTTTTATATGGAATGGTCCCTTTTTTGCTAGTAAATTTTGAAAACTTAAGATTTTAGGTTGTTAGATTTGTAGCACAGAATGTGTACCTTGATATTTTCTAGGACTCCAATAAATGTATTATTATTATTATCGTAGTCCTTCTGCAGCAAGAGAATGGCTTTTCAGGATAATGAGAACCAGTAGTTTGGGTTGCGTTCAAGGTAATGACGCAATGAATCCACCTTCTAGATGACTAGTCCTGGGGATTCGGGTATAAATAAACAAGGGTCTGTAGAAGAAGTACGCATTCACTCCTTATCTAAATGCACATCTTCTAAGGACTTGGAGGCTAAGGAGTGATTGGGTATGAGCTGCGATTCTCACATTTAATGAAGTGAAACCCTCTTGCCCCCCCCTGCAAGGATAAGAAGTTGCTAATTTACAACATTTGTGACACAATTACAAGGTACTTTGTGCTCCATCGCCCTCCCGGCTAGTCGAGGCCTATACTGAGGGCTTCGTGGAGAAGACACTCTCATTTCTAATGAGACCTGAAAGGTCTGGGTCTAAACAACAATGGTGATAAATAGTAACGGGGATTTGCATATATTGTTCAGAGCTTGTATAAACAAAGAAATGGTAAGAGCTTCTAATATGAATGTAAATGATTGTGCCACATTTATTTATTCATAATAATGATATAGACTCAACAGCGGGATTTGTGTTGTTGTTTTAAGAAGATTTAATCAGTCAGCGGGGTTCATCTTCAGGCAGCGGCTTAGACGTAGGGGCGGGTCTAGGGTTGCCAACCTCCAGGTGGTCAACCTCAATTATAAGAATAAATACGTGCTCAAGGAGCAAAAGACAAAAACCAATCAAAATTCACAGTTACAGTATCCCAAAGGTAAGTGTAAGTATACAATTTCTCTAAAAGATAAGTAGAGGTATAATAGGCAAAAAGTCCAAACATCCAACTGGTAAGTATGCACAAGCAACGGAGTAGTTATAAACTGCAATGGGCTTCCGGTAAAGTCCCCATTTCATATTCTTTTTTCAAGCTTCAAATGTTTCCGTGTGCCAATAACCCTTATGGGAAAAGAAGCTTATAAGCTTGCAGTTAAATATGGACAGCTTTGGTAAAGCGTCTCTTGCTCCTTGAGCACGTATTTATTCTTATAATTGTGGTTGTTCCTTTGAATAGACCTATTTGCATTTCAGTTTGAGTCTGAGCTTTTATTGTTAGCTGTACAAGTGTATTTTTTTGATTCCTTGCCTTCCTTGTGCACTTGGAGCCAGTTTTTGATTACTCAACCTCCAGGTGGTGGCTGGGGATCACCAGGCAATAGAGATCAGTTCCCCTGGAGAAAATGGCTGCTTTGGCAATTGGACTCTATGGCACTGAAGTCCCTCCCCTTTCCAAATCCTGCCCTTCTCAGGCTCCACCTCCAAAATCTCCAGGTATTTCCCAACCCAGAGCTGGCAACCCTAGGTGGGTCTTTAGGCTACATTTCCTCTGACCCCTTTCATGGTGATTAGAAGCTTATCTACAAATGGTAGGCTTGCCAGGCCCCGCAGCTCCACCGGCAGGAGCCTTGCGGGGCTGCAGCGGACGTGCGCAGTGCTCGCGCCTGGCACGGCACGCACACAAACCCCACGCGACGCACCTATGTCACTTTTGGGGATGAATGAGGTGAAGACTTTGCTTGCCCATAGTGTTGCCAACTCCTGGCTGGGAAATTCCTGGAGATTTGGGGGGTGGATCCTGGGGAGGGCAGGGTTTGTGGAGGGGAGGAACATCAGCTGTATTGTTACAGTCAGCTTTGCATATTGTGGAACAAAAGAACGCGAATTTCAGATATCTTGCTGACAATTTTGTCCAGACTCCACAGCAAGCCATTTAACCAAGGTTTCCATATTTGCATTTATTCGGCCTTTATATTCTGACATCCACTACTGTTACACTGTAGTGTGAGGAAAGCACACCTCTTTGCAGCTCGGTCATGCTCCCCTACAGCACAGCTATCACAGCACTGTGGAGTGCCGATAAAAAGCAATCTGTTGAAATCAGTTTTCCAATCGGATCTCCTGCAAGGCCCCCCCCTTTTATTTTTTTTCCCTGGTCTTATTTATTTTTTTAGAACAAAACCTTGTTTATTACCTAGCAGCTTGACATTTAAAAAAAAGAAAGAAAGAAAAATGTATTTGAACAGTTTCCGGGATAATGCAAGCTGTATTGATGTGCAGATTGTTTGCTTTTGCAGATTAAAAATGCATGTTACACTTGAGGTGTTCAAGCTGTGGAGCATATTGCAAAGGCAGGTTGCAAATTGCTGTAACCGATTCTGTAGTTGTATGAAAGGAACACCGAGGCATATGTAAATTTAGCATTTGATTGTGTTGACCACTCAAGAAGGGGGACCGAAAGATGAATGAAATGAAGGTGAAGCGAGGAGGGAGGGTTTCCAAATGATTGCCTTTCATCTCCTCCAAAAGTGATAGTGACAAATGCAGCTCTGATTACACCAACACTGTTATTAGGAGGGAGGGAGAATTGCTCAGTGCCATCCTAGGCAGAGTTATCCCTTCGAAATCCATTAAAGCCAGTGGGTTTAGAAGGGTGCGGCTCTGCTTAGGATTGCACCATTAGAAACCTAATGGACAAACAGCAACAAGTCTTCTCTCTTTAATACTCCCACGGTTCCCTTTGGACTTTTTTAAATGGATGAACATGACTATCTACACTTTCTCTGTCCTCTGAAGAACACTAAGGCCATTTATGCTTGGTAATTAGTAGCGCGTTCCAGGCGTTCCAGGCTGAAGTGCCCTGCATATTTTTTTTTGGAGTTTTTCACGCTGAACCGTCATTCAGGAAGTGAGCCCCTTTAACACAATCTTTTGAGTTTGCTCTGCCCCTGCCTTGAAGAATCCCCTGCCTTGAGGAATCTACCTCCCCCGCACACACCCAGAATCCCCTCAAGGAAGCATGCAAAATCACAGCCACACGTTAGCTATGCAAATGGCGGTTGCTAATGGAAGGAATGAAGGAGCAGGCGAGTGGGGGGTGGAATTTCTCCTTTTGCGTCAGGACCATAAATAATCATTTTAAAGGTTGCTTTTAAAAAAAGAGCTTTGAACAAGCATCAAAATTGACCTTGCATAAATGGCCTTAAGTTTAGCCTTGGGGGGTGGTCCTAAATCCTGGAGAGGTAATACTTGCTGCCACCTACTCACGAGACTCTCTTGGTAGGCGATGTGCATGCCTCCAATTTGATTTCTGTTGCAGAAAAGAACAATGGGGTGGTCATATTAACACAGCTAGAGATGTAGTGGAATTTGAAGCAACTTTATACCAAGGATTGGTCCAGCTCATCCAGGCTGTTACAAACTACTCTGATTTGTAACCATTTTCCAAAGTTTTGCATACAGATCTTCACCCAGCCTTGCTACTTGAAATTCTTTAACCCAGGCACTGGGTCTTTGGTCCCATTTTGAGAGTCTTTGATTTTGTGTGAGTTTTCCTTTGAATCTGGGAAGAGGTACAAAAGGTTTTTTAAAAAAATTCGTTTTGAATGCAAGGACAATTACACTTGCTTTATTTGCATTTATTTTTTTATCTTATTTTATTTTTTGCTTTCTGTTTTGAAAGGTCCCCTGTGGTCTAGAGGCACATCTGCAAAAGGGCAATGGCCCAGTAGCCCTTCAGTGTAACCTGAGGTTGGTTTGTGTGTCTTTCACTCAAGAGAGTCTAAACTAATTAAGTCTGCATAACACTTCCTCTACCCCATATGAAGACTGCTATCAGCAGCCTTGGCATTACTACCAAGTCCAACAACAGCTTTTTCTCCTCTCGTTCCCTCATTTTTATTTAATAGCGAGCCTGAAAAATAGTTCTGGGGAAATCCAAAGTTCTACCCCAGCAGGACTGAGACAAGCAAGGAAAACACTTGTCTATTTTCTCCACTGTCTATTTTCTCTAGGAACTTCTTCTCTAGAAATTCTCCACACCATCAGGAGAAACAATGCCTCAGCTTCTTCTCTGGCTGCTTCTCCTTCTTGGAATTCACCCCTCCTCTCTTTTGTCCTGTTGCTAGGAAACCACTCCAACCCAGCCTCTTTATAGGAAGCCCCTTGCTCTAGTAGGCAGTGTTTCCAGGCTAGGGCTCACTGTGCAGGTGAAAACATGTAATACACTTTAAAATAATAAATAAATATTTTTACAAGGCTTACACTTACAGTGTTTTGTTGAAAAGCATCTTAGAATCATAGAATCATCGAGTTGGAAGGGACCACCAGGGTCATCTAGTCCAGCCTCCTGCTCAGTGCAGGAAACTCACAACTACCTCCCCCGCACACACCCAGAGCCCAGAAGATGTCCAAGATGCCCAAGTTCATAGAATCAGCATTGCTGACAGATGGCCATCTAGCCTCTGCTTAAAAACCTCCAGGGAAGGAGAGCTTACCACCTCCCGAGGAAGCCTGTTCCACTGAGGAACCGCTCTAACTGTTAGAAAATTCTTCCTAATGTCTAGATGGAAACTCTTTTGATTTAATTTCAACCCGTTGGGTTCTGGTCCGACCTTCTTGGGTAACAGAAAACAACTGGGCACCCTCCTCCATATGACAGCCCTTCAAGTACTTGAAGATGGTTATCATATCCCCTCTCAGTCTTCTCCTTTTCAAGCTAAACATCCCCAGCTCCTTCAACCTTTCCTCATAGGACTTGGTCTCCAGACTCCTCACCATCTTTGTTGCCCTCCTCTGGACACGTTCCACTGATCTACATCTTTCTTAAATTGCGGTGCCCAAAACTGTTGCCAAGCTCTCAAGGAAAATTCCATGATACTTTGTACTCATGTTCCATAATGTTCTTGTGAAGACTTCTAGAGACCTTTAATGGAAGGAGCAATTGGCAGTATTGAAGTAATAAATACATGACCATAAATACGTAAATGCCTGTGTCTGGAAAAAGCCAATGGGCTTTCCACATGCATCTGTTTCTTGGGATTCAGAAAAAAAGAAGTGGATGTAACTCTTCTTTTAGATTCACGCATTACTAGCAGCGCTTCCATGTGTGGATGACATCAGATACCAATGGCTTTCTTTGTCAATCAGCAGATATTCTAATACTGAGATCCTTTCAAACAAGGTGCTCAAAACAATCTGCCTTATCCTGCTGACAGTGGCTGATTTCTGTCAGACTGAGCATCCCATAATCTAGAATTGCCCATTGTTTGCAATATAAAATGAGCAGGATTATGAGCATATTATCAGTGCTGTCGGTGCCAGTCATCATCAGATAGGCAGCCATCCAGTAATTGCTATTGGCACATGCTCAGATTGATCGGATAGAGGGGAATTGTCATTTTCTCAGCCTGCCAGTTCAATCTGAGAGGCAGCTAAAGCTAAGGGTCCCTCCCCCAATCAGTCTTGACAGCAAGGCATGCTGGGAAAGTTTGGGAAGATTACTCTGTAGGAAAGCTAGACTCTGTGGCAGGTTATTTCCATAGGACACCTCCGAATGCTCACTGAGCATTTCTGAGAGTTTGACAGAGATGCTCACAAAAACGTGGTGCTGGGGTCAAGCTTTTGAGTGTTTTCTATCACTAACTATGTGGAGCTTCACTCACAGGAAACTAGCACCATGAAAAAACTTCACAGGCAAATTACCATGTGGTAATCATTAGTCAGCATGCTGCAGTGGTTAAAGTGTCAGACTAGGATCTCTGTGACCCAGGTTCAAATCCTTACTCTGCCATGGAAACTCAATGGATGATTTTAGGTCAGCCTAACTTACATCAGGGGATGTGGAATGGTATAGTATAGCAGAGATTGTCAGATCACGGAAACTAAGCTGGGTCAGTACTTGGAAGGGAGACCTCCAAGGAAAACTCTGCAGAGGAAGGCAATGGCAAACCACCTCTGCTTAATCACTTGCCTTGAAAACCCCACCGGGGGTTGCTGTAAGTCGGCTGTGACTTGATGGCCCTTTACACACACACAACCGGCCTCAGAGCATGGTTGTTGTGAGGCTAAAAAAGAAGAGGGGAGAACAGTGTTGTAAGACTTTGGGTCTCCACTGCAGAGAAAAATGGGGTATAAAGATCTAAATAGACACATAAATTGTGCAGATCGAAATGGTCCTATATAAACTGTTATGAGGCATTGAAATTGTGTACAGGCTTTAGAAATAAGATGGTTAGCTATATGGAGATGTCCTGAGCAGTACATTGATTCTACAATAGATTTGTCTGTGGAAAAGTTGTCATTCCATTCATACTCAAATAAAGGCCTCTGAAAATGTGTGTTGCAGATATGTCTCCAGCTGTATCATGACAACATGCCCTCTATTCTTTCCTCCCAATCGCTGTGCCTTAAATTGACTTAATCTGCTAACGTTGCATCCTCAGCAATTCCTCTCGATGATTTATTGGATTAAAACCCGCTGCTCCGCATCATTGTGTACCAGCCTCTCAATTGCAGAGGCCATTTTGTGTGGAGGCTCCATCAATGTGGTCCAGAGTGAAGCTGGCATTATGAAAATTGGATTGCTTCTTTATCCTCCCCATTAGACAAAAGGTGGTTTTGATACCAGGCACACAAATATGATTGCTTGGTCCCCCTCCAGCTCCATCAAACCCCTGTTGCGCACTCAGTGGAGCAGCTTGGAATAATCACGTATTAACATATCATAGTGCCGTAAACAATAAAAGGCTCCAACCCAGCCCGGCAACCAGCTTACTCTTCCTTCTGCTGAGCAGGCTTTTGTTCTAAAAGCTTCTCTTTCGGAACAACATAAATCCACACTGGTAGGTAAGGTTGCCAGGTCCCTCTTGGCAGGAGATTTTGGGGGCGGAGCCTGATTAGGACTGGGTTTGGAGAGGGGAGGGACTTCAGTGCCATAGAGTCCAGTTGCCAAAGCAGCCATTTTCTCCAGGTGAACTGATCGCTATCGGCTGGAGATCAGTTGTAAAAGCAGGAGATCTCCAGCTAGTACCTGGAGGTTACCATCTCAAAAAGAAGAACCTAAGTTGTTAGAATGATAGTGTTCTAGCAAAAACAACCTATTATAATCTTAATCAAGTTTCAGTATCAAAGTTACAAGTTCTGTGGTTACTACCCTCCTGGACGAACCTGAGGGGGAAAAAATTCCAGTTCCCAACCTCCAGGGTTGCCCTGGAGAGAAAAATTCTCTGTTGCCACCCTCCAGGAATTGCCTGGAGAAAAAAGTGTTTGCCAATCTCAAGGGCTTTCCTGGACTGAAATTCTGTGGTTACCAACCTCCAGGGCTTGTGTTCTAGCAAAAACAACCTATTATAATCTTTACCAATTTTTCATATCAGGGTTGCACATTTAATGGTGATATTCCTATACTATATATTCTTACTATAATGAATTATTCTGCACTTCCCCAAGGAACCAGAGGTCCCAAGAGCATGCATACACAACTTATTTTGTTTGGAGGGTGGGAAGCCCAGGAGAACTTTGGGATCTTTGTAATATTTGCTTTGTTTTCAAATGTACGGGTACAGCCCAGCTTTAGGAAAAAGCGGCACTCCTCCAAGTTTATAGATCTGCTTCTTTACATTTCCAGAAATAGGGGCCTTTTGCACTCCAAGGTTCTTCACCTTCAGCCAAGCCACAGCCATCTTTGTGCCTCTGTCTCTTCCGGGTAGCCATGTTGATCTGCACTAGGAAAGCTGCATATGAATCCAGTGGCATCTTAGAGACCAACAAGATTTTTGGTTTATAAGTGTTTGAGAGTCAAAGGGACAAAGGGAGTTTTGACTCTCAAAAGCTTATACCCTGAAAACCTTGTTTTCAACTTGGTCTTCGACTAGATTCAGACTCAAATTGAACTCTTTCAAACTGCTGCCTCTTCTCAAACACACACACAGATCTGTCCCCTTTTCCCCGCTGGGAGGGGTCATCTTCTCCATAACTCTCATTTAACAATGGAGTTGGGAAGAGCCCATCTCTTAATAGTTAGTGTCCACTGAGGAAACATTTACCACCATAAGTATCATATCTGTCTATCCATCTATTTCTGATATTTTGGTTTGAGCATTTCTCCAAGGAGTTCAGAGCAATGTATGTGGTGTAGTGCCAGCATGGTATAGCGGTTAAGAGTGCCATACTCTAATCTGTTGAACTGGGTTAGTTTCCCCACTCCTACACATGAAACCTGCTGGGTGACCTCAGGCTATTCACACTTCTCTCAGAACTCTCTCAGACCCAACTATCTCACAAGATGTCTGTTGTGGGGAAGGGAAGCCTCTTTGAGAATACTTAAAGATAGAGAAAAGCAGGGCATAAAAACCAACTCTTCTTCTTCTTCCCATTTTATCCCAGTGCTTGAGAGAGTAATTGGCCTTAGGTCACCCCATAAGGTTGCCACATCCAGGTTGGGAAACCCCTGGAGATTTGGAGATGGAGCCTGGGGAGGACAGGGACCTCAGTGGGGTACAATGCCATAGAGTCCACCTTCCAAAGTATCCATTTTCTCCAGGGGAACTTTTCTCTGTAGTATGGAGATGAGCTGTAATTCTCAAAGAGCCCCAGGAGAACCTGGAAGCTGGCATCCCTATCACCCAGTGAACTTCAAGGCAGAGTGAGGATTCGAAACCTGGGTCTCCCAGGTCTACTTTAACACTCTGACCTCTACTGGCAAAAGTTGGGCTGAAGGGATTTGTCACTCTGCAGCTGGCTGTGCTGCTCTCATTTCCCTCAGTCAACACCGTCAAAGGCAAGGCACAAAGGGCTACTTTGCACATTACACCTCTGTGGTGGAGCCCACTCAACTCGCTTCCTCATGGCAATGCTTCATGTGCTGTAAAATTTGAAAGCTTTCCCCTTCTGTGAATCACCCTGTTTCTGTGGAGAATGACCACAGTGCCCGTGGCTTCCAGGTCTGTCCTTAACAGGACCTAAGAGAAACAATAAACGTGTCACGGCAAGAGGTTTGCACAAGGTGATATTGAAAGGAGACAAGGCCTAATCAAAAGGCCAATGCACAGCGCACGGAGTGAGTGAAGAAATGAACTCAGTGGCATCCACATGGCCAACTCCGAGGGAAGAGGTATAGCAGGCTGGTAGGATGAAGAAATCAATCTTCTGGCATGACATGAGATTCTTATGATCAAACTAATCTTTTCATACCTGTCTTCTTTGCTGTTGTTGTTCTGAACATCGTTTGCCTTCAGGGGAAGAGAGAGAGAGAGAGGAAGAGAGGCAAATAGACTGGCATTCAAAATCCCCCCCGAATAGCACATCCTGTGCTGGTTCATAAAGGTGGGAAAGAGACTGGATTCTTTTCCATGCTGACAGCTAAATTCGCTGTCAGTGTGGAAGAGAATCCATGCCTGTAGGGCGTTACCAGTCTATTGTGACCCGGCCTATTTAGGGTGATTGTAAGCTGCTTTGAGAATACTTAGAGAAAAGGGGGAACTCTTTCAGACCCACCTACCTAACAAGGTGTTTGTTGTGGGGAGGGGAAGGGAAGGCAGTTGTAAGCCAGTTTGAGAATCCTTAAAGGTAGAGAAAAGCAAGTTATAAAAACCAACTCTTCTTCTCCTCCCCATTTTACCCCAGTGCTTGAGAGAGTAATTGGCCCTAGGTCACCCAGCAGGGTTGCCACATCCAGGTTGAGAAATTCCTGGAGATTTGGGGATGGAGCTTGGGGAGGACAGGGGCCTCAGTGGGGTACAATGCCATAGAGTCCAGCCTCCAAAGCCTCTCCTACCCCAATATAGTATGAAGCAGACAAAAGAAGGACTGACACACTACCAATTAGAGACAGGCCCAAAAATCCCTTCTTGATCCCAAAGTGGCCAGCTAACCCTATGCTGTAATCAAGGATGAGAGGCTAAGGCAGCTCTCAACAGGCACAGAGGATTTCAATAGCTTGCCAGAATGGCCATATGTTTGTTGGGCAGAACAAGCTGTTCAGGGCCAAACTAGACTTGATGAGGTCCTCATGGCCACTACAAGGACACAAGGACGAGTCGTGTAAAAATGCTGTGAGGGTCCAATCCAGATCAGGCCCACAGCACAGCACAGCACTGTTCTTCCTACCCATACTTTTGCAAGTGCTGATACAGCTGTGGGGGGCGATTAGGGTTGCCAACCTCTGGGTGGTGAATGGAGATCTCCCGCTATTACAGCTGATCTCCAGGCAATAGAGATCAGTCCACCGGGAGAGAACGGCCACTTTGGAAGATAAGACTCTATGGCATTGAAGTCACTCCCCTCCGCAAACTCCGCCCTGTTCAGGCTCCATCCCCAAAATCTCCTGGTACTTCCCAACTTGGAGCTGGCAACCCCAGGGGTGAAGCATCTGTTTCAGCACTTGATAAGGTGCAGGGTGGGAACAAGAACACTTCATAGGGTTGCTTGCTCCAGGTTGGGAAATACCTGGAGATTTTGGGGGCGGGGCCTGAGGAGGACGGGGTTTGGAGAGGGGGGAACTTCAATGCCATAGAGTCCAATTGCCAAAGTGGCCATTTTCTCCAGGTGAACTAATCTCTATCGGCTGGAGATCAGTTGTAATAGCAGGAGATCTCCAGCCCGCACCTGGAGGTTGGCAACCCTAGCACTTCTGCCTGCCTCACTGTGGGTCAAATCAGGTTGATACCTAGGTTGATACCTGCACACAGAGTATATGAGAGACTTATACTAACCAGCATTACAACAAGAACCTATTATACCAGATGTTTGAGTAATTGTGAATAGAATGTACAACATATACACATGCCTGGTTGGGTTTGAACTGTTTGTATTTGTATTCATTAATGTATTTCTGTAAATGTGTGCAGGCTTAAGAAAGGGTTTTAATTAACCACTGATGAAGGCCCCATAGGCCAAAACGCGTTTGGTATGTGGTTACAGTTATCAACCTCAAGATATGCCATTGTGCTATTTTAATGCTTTTAAATAATTTTAAATTTTACATAGCACTTTTAATAAATTATACTTTCAGTATTTATACATAGATTTATATATATATATTCTTTTCACCCAACCTTGGGTACCCAGATTTTGTTTTTAGGTTGGGGTTTATTCCCCTCCTTTTTTTCTTCCAGCCCTAGCACTTCAGCCTGCCTCACTGCGGGTCAAATCAGGATCAGGGCCTCTTAGCATTTTAAAATGGTGACAGCATCCTTGTGGTAGCTACAAGGATGCTGTCAGGTCTGGTTTGGCCCTCAGCCTCCCGCCCCTGCCCTGAAATGGCTGTGTCTTTATTTCTGAAAACTGGGAAGGACCAAATAATGGCAGGAATTGACCCTTGGAGATGAATGGAGATATATGATCTTCAGCACATCTGCCTGAGGCAGCTTAACCCTCTGAGAGGGATCTTCTTACTGTTGTCTAAGCAATTCAGGCCAATAAAGGAGACAGCAGGCAGCACCACAAGCAAGTGTATGAACTGCAGAGAGTCGCCAATGAAATTCTTCGGTATAGTTTAAATATATGAAATAATATTCACTAAGAAATCCTTCCAGACTGTCTGCATATAGATCAGATAGAATCTAAGTATCTATGAATAAGCAGATTTGGTCTAGTTAGGGAAAGATGTTCCCAGGAGCACAAGCCTGAAACGTAAAGCTGTGTCCTCCTGAAACAAAGAAGAAAATCTGTGTGCATTTTTTTTTAAACCAAGTGAGGGGACCTCTTGGGAGTGGGTTTGTTCAGTTCCGGCATTGATCTCTCTTGGGATGCTTCTGAGTCTGGATGGGCCCAAGAGAAAACTGGATTTAAACATAAATTCTAATTTTTAGGTGGGGAAAACCTTCTTCCGCTCCCAAGAGAGGGAAACTGCCTTTAGCTACTGTTTAAATATGTTGTTAATGCTGGGTTTTAGCAAACATGAGTCAGTCACGACTGCCTTAGGATCCTGAAGCATTTGATCAGCAGGTATCTTATTTCTTCAGATGATTTATTCTTGCAATGCCTCCTCTTTCCCTCTGCTGGTTCAACAGAGCCAGACATGGAAATGGAAAGAACCTCGCTGAGCTGGTAAGAATAGTTTAGCCTAGAAGCCTGGAGGATGGGAGAGCTGCATTCAAATCTTGAGACAGCCTTGGCAAACTCACTGTGATTCTAGAACCCAACAAAGATGCGGAGTGATAAAAGGGGCTATACTTTACGAGCCAAACCAAGTAAAGCAGATCTCCCCACCACAAACCAATCTCTCACCCAGCAATTCAGCCCAGGCACACAACAACAGAGCGTTCCAAGAGCTATAATCGAATCCACACACACAGGCCCCACATAATGTAGTTAATCTGGCAAAAATGCATAGGGTGGAATCCAGATAAAATTACTCTTATCTAAACCTTAGAGAAGAGCCCCGTGGCACAGAGTGGTAAGCTGCATTACTGCAGTCCAAGCTCTGCTCACGACCTGAGTTCGATCCCAACTAACGTTGGTTTCAGGTAGCCAGCTCAAGGTTGACTCAGCCTTCCATCCTTCTGAGTGTAAAATGAGTACCCAGCTTGCTGGGGGTAAAGGGAAGATGACTGGGGAAGGCACTGGCAAACCACCCCGTAAACAAAGTCTGCCTTGGAAACATCGGGATATGACGTCACCCCATGGGTCAGGAATGACCCGGTGCTTGCACAGGGGACCTTTACCTTTTAAACCTTAGAGGCCCTGACCTGGATAGCCCCAGGCTAGCCTGATCTCGTCAGATCTCAGAACTTAAGCAGAGTTCGACCTGGCAAGTATTTGGATGGGAGACCTCCCAGGAATACCAAGTTTGTGACACAGAGGCAGACAATGGCAACCCACCTCTGAACATCTCTTGCCTTGAAAGCCCTACATGATCGCTTTAAGTCAGCTATGACAATGGCAAAAAAAAAAGAGAAATCATCTGTGCGGTAGGTTGGGCTGCCATTTGGTGAGTTTCCATGGCATAACGGGGGGTTCAAACCTGGTTCTCCCATATCCTAGTCAAACACAACACCCCCTATGCCATGCCAGCTTCCAATCCTGAGCCTTCTCTTGTCCTGCACATTCAGAGGCAATGCTGGGTACAGGTACCCACTCATTCTCTTCTGCTACCCTCAGTATTATCATGACCATGAATGTATGTGATCGTCAGCCAATAGGACTGCATTGTGAGGAGGTGGACTATAAAACAAGCGGGAACATGGCAGAAAATATAATGGAGGCCCACTACAGCTGTGAGAAAGGCTCCCTTCCATTCCTCATCCCTGACTTGTTGATTAACTTTGCTATTGGAATGGATTAATGCAGGCTGCTGCTTCCTTTTTCTTTTCTTTTTTTTTTTTTTTTTTGCCGGAGCCCTTTGTCACAAGAATGCACTGCGGAATATTTAAGGTCCTGCATATTCTGTGAGTTATAGAGAGGGAGATCGGGCTGGGTTGACCTTTTCAGTATTCTGTATTGTGACTAGCTATAGCCATTCCATTCATTTCCCTGTTTTACAGCCTCGCAGAGCTCTGGAGAGCCTGGTGGAATGGCCACCCCAATCAAAATACAAAATGATGAAAGGTCAGAATAGTAAAGCACGCAAGTATATTTCTGGGAATATAATACATCGCATTTCAAAGCCCTCGTCCTTGGGCCAAAGTTTGTAATGAGAAAGAAAATGGCAGCCCAGGCAAATGGCTTTATAAGAAGCATGGAACGAACAGCCCGGGACTCCGTCTGCCTTCCTGCGTGTATCAACGCATGCACTCCTTGTTGTAGCGTATGTTTAAAAGCCAGAAGTTTGTGCACATGTTTGTCAATGAGGATACGGTTGCTTGAAAACGCAACTGCAAGATTGGGTGGGAAATGTTTAGTGTTGAAGAAGCTCCTCGTGCAGAGAGGATGGGCACTTTCATACATGCTGAATAATGCGCTTTTGATGCACTTTGCAGCTGGATTTTACTATGTGAAACGGCAAGATCCACTTGCAAACTATCGTTAAAGTGCATTGAAAGTGCATTATTTGGCATGTGTGAAAGTGCCAAATATTTCAACCATGCCAGTTCATAGAGGGAAATGAACCATGCCAGTTTGAAGAGGGAATTGTGCAGCGGCCTCTAGGACAGAGGCAGAGGTCAGGGCAGCCCTCACCTGTTGCCTCTCAAGCCAAAAGGAGGACACACTTGGCAGAATAATGAAGCTATATCTGATTAGTAGGGTTGCCAAGTCCCTCTTCACCACTGGCAGGAGGTTTTTGGGGTGGAGCCTGAGGAGGGCGGGGTTTGGGGAGGGGAGGGACTTCAATGCCATAGAGTCCAATTGCCAAAGCGGCCATTTTCTCCAGGTGAACTGATCTCTATCGGCTGGAGATGAGTTGTAATAGCAGGAGATCTCCAGCTATTACCTGGCAACCCTACTGATGAGAGAAGATAAAATATCACTAAAGGGAAGGTTTACATTGGGGCTCAGCTTAGTGGGGCAGGGAAAATAAACAGAATGGGGTATGGAAGGCTTTCTGATGTTTGTTCTCGGGAATAACTTGGCCCAAACAGGAATTGGTATGTCTAGGGAATAGTTTCTCATGATGAGTTGTCACAGAGAGCCAGCCACCCATTCCATTACATGCAGCTCCAATAGATGCTTCAACTCTCCCTCCCTATTGACCAGGGATAGATCCTATTTTCTTATATTTGTTTCCGGTAAATCACATCTCTCTTTTAACCCTATGTCTGTTTTGTTCAAATGATGTACGCGTGAGTTGTTACTTATTCTCAGTCAGTAGGGTTGCCAGGTCCCTCTTCGACACCGGTGGGAGGTTTTTGGGGTGGAGCCTGAGGAGGGGAGGGTTTTGGGAGGGGAGGGACTTCAATGCCATAGAGTCCAATTGCCAAAGTGGCCATTTTCTCCAGGTGAACTGATCTGTATCGGCTGGAGATCAGTTGTAATAGCAGGAGATCTCCTGCCACCACCTGGAGGTTGGCAACCCTATCAGTCAGGTTTAACTCCCCCGCAGGGTCTTTAGTAGTTAAAACTCTGAGGGGGGTTGGGGGTTAAATGCATCCTGTCTATAGTGTGCATAATACAAATACAAGCACACGAACTACTGAGCAGACAACCCGTCATTCCACATACTGAATAACTGAGATATGTATTTGTACCAAGACAGATGTGTGTTTTTTCATATATCCTTAACTAAAAGAACAAACCCCATCTTAGATTTTAAATCAGTGGAGGACAGGTTATTACAGAGTAAATGAATACAGCATACAACATAGTATAGCCTTCAGCAAGGCATAATGGGGGAAGGGCATTAATCTTTGATATGAGAATAGGGGTGTTATAAGCATCACCTTGGTCTTATCTGTGAAATATTTGTAGGTATCCAACCACATTACAGGGAGCAATCTAACACAGAAATTAGCAGGTAAATGAATTAACTTCTACCTGCTCTTTCCATGTCCTCAGATTGCTTTACCTGATGATTTCTTTGGTGGAGAAGATACATTAATGAGAACATAGTATGGGATGAAAATAATAGGAATCCCAGAAAGGTAGCCTTTTTAGTCTGTAGAAGCAGAATATAACTGGAGTATAGTGACCCCTTAAAGACTAACAACGTTTATTTTAGCATATGTTTAAATGAGAAAGAGCAGCTCTCTTCTCCAGATCCATTGGGGTATAAACCCAAGAGGTCGATTGTATGGACAAGGCAAGCAGTCAGACCCCTCCTCCCGGTAAGGGGTGCCATGATGACTCGGGGGCCAAAGACTGGCATAAGAGCAAGACACTGCTTTCCACAAAATGGATACCCCTCAGAGACTTTTGGGATCCATCTTGTGTGTCAAGCCGGGGCAGGAAGGTGGTTGGCTGCTGAACTTTTCCCCTAGCCCTAAGGTGTCCCTGGCTGGACGATAGGGCTAGCTAATCTCCATTGCTCTCCCAGCAGCTTCACAGAGATGTTAAAAAGTATGGGGGGCATGATCAAACCTTGTGAGACCCCAGACCCAAGGGCCAAGCAGCAGTCCCTTAGCACTACACTCTGAAACCTACCTTCAAGGTAGGACCAAAGCCACTGGAAAATGGTGCTTCCCAGTTCCAAAAGACAGTGCCGAAAGATACCACAATTAGTGGTATCAAAAGCTTCTGAGAGGTCCAGGAGAATTAACAGAGTCACACTACCCATGTTCCTCTCCCAATGCAAGTAATCAACCAGGTATAGGGTTGCCAACCTCCAGGTAGTAGCTGGAGATCTACTATTACAATGGATCTCCAGCCGATAGAGGTTGTAAGCAGTTTGATTCTCCCTTAAGTGGTAGAGAAAGTCCGCATATAAAAACCAACTCTTCTTCTTCTTTGTTGATTAGCTTAACTTCATTATCAATAAACCACATGATTCATGAATTTGTCTTAAGGCATCGGCATGTTTCCCCAACCAGTAAATGAATGTTAACTCTTTATGGGGAGCTTGTACTTTGTACAAGTATAGCTAGGTTGGTGCCATCAATTTTTTTTAAGCAAGGTGATAAATCTTACAAGATCAATTAATGTTCAAAGTGCTGGAAGCATAAATGTTCAAATTATGCAGAACTCAATGCATAAGGAAGAAGCACTTCTGGGCTGAAGGAGATGGAGGCCCTATGGACTAAAAGCACAGAAAAATATATTTCTTTGAGGTTATCATAGGATAATCTTTTCTAAATGGTTCAGTCACTTGGAATTGTTTTGAGTCGCTGCATGTGTGCCAACAAGGTGGTGGAAAAGGATTTCACTGGGAATAACAACGTAATCCTTACACTCAACTGGCTATTCCTTAGTTTATCCCTGCCATTAATAAGCAACTATCAGAATCAGTGTCTCTTTCATACAGACACCTTGGGCCCAGATAGGTCTGTTTATTTCTAATGGTACCGAAACATGGGCAAGCAGCTGTCTGTCACAGCTCTCTTAGAGCTCTCTCAGCCTCCCCTACCCCACAGGGTGCCTGTTGTGGGGAGGTATAGGGAAGGTGATTGTAAGCCAGTTTTATTCTTCCTTAAGTGGTAGAGAAAGTCGGCATATAAAAACCAACTTCTTCTTCTTCTTCTTCTTCTTCTTCCTGAACAACTGGGTCGATGAGTACTTTGTAGGGTTCCTGGCCCTGGCAGGAAATGGGGGGTTAGATTTGCTAGTTGGGAAACTCCTGGAAATTTGAGGATGAAGCTTAAGCAGGACAGGGACCTTAGTGGGGTACAATCACATAGAGTCCTCTAAAGCATCTATTTTCTCCAGGGAAACTGATCTCTGTAGTCTGGAGATGGGGTGCAATTCCAAGGGATCCCCAGGTCCCACCTGGAGGCTGGCATTCCTAGACCTTTGTAATCAACTGTCCATTCTGCAACCTTAATCATACATGCATAGCAGAATCTGTTCTGCTCCAGCTAGTCATGGGAGGGGAAAAGAAATAAAACTGAAGTTCTTCATCACCTCCACAGAAACCCTCATGACATCCGCTCTTCTTGTGTACTTTTGTGCCTACCTTCAAAACTGTAAGATTTAAATCTATATTTTTCAGGATTTTCTTTTTAAAAAGTTGGCTCCTACAACTCCTTCCTACCGAGCCCTCATCCATCAGAAGAAGAAAAAATTCTCCGTTGGAGAAAGTCTTTCTCCATTAAGAAGACAGCAGAAGAGAGTTGTAGGATCAAACTTAATGGAAAGAGGTCATATAAACCAACTGACAACTATGATTTCTTAGACCTGAAGCAAAAATTCATACATATTCAAAATTCAAAAAAGAAAATCTAGAATTCAGATTTAACTTATGGATTGTGTATATTATAAAATTTTATTTTGCATTTTGAAAAAATAAGTCCTGAGAACTTTTTTTTCCTGATATATTTTGTTGAAACCAGAAATTCAAATCCTCTCATGCCAATTCAGGCTAAATTGGTGCCAGAACTCCTGCCTCCTGCCCCATTTTGTTTCAGCTCTTCTCTGTCTTTCAGCCTTACTTCTTTGCAAGGACAGATGATCAACTGAAAGCGATCCAAACTATTTGCGAATTTTCCAGCATCAGTTTTAGATGAAGCTCATATTTGTATCTTGAAGTCTTGAGATTTGTATCTACTTATTTTCTCATTGAGTTTGGTCGATGGATATTAATTGGCTGATTGGTAATGCAAACAACCTCCTGCTGTGGGTGCATCAAAGGGAAGCAATCTGTGTTTGCTGGCTGCTAGTTAATTGAGGAACTATTCAATTATAGGCAATAATCATTTATTACTAATAAGATGTTCTAAGATCCTCAAATATCAACAACAAGGGTAATTGCCGAATGAAATTATGAGCTTTTCTCTAATACCAATCATTGAGTGGTTGACAATAAAAGATTTTTTTTGGGGGGGAGAGATGAAGGCAAGCCCTACAAGAGGGGTATTTGTATCAAAAGCAACTTCAGAGAATACGCCAAATAAATCAATAGAATTCTGATCAAAGTTGTCTTTTCCACTCATGTGCTCTCGCTTTCTTATAGTTTGCAAGAGGGGCTTTCGTAGCAGGGGGACAAGCTTTGCAATGTATTCAGCTGGAAATAATCATGGGCTTAATCACAATGATCAAATGTGTCATGGAAAACATGTTGCTGAGATCAGAGTTGAACGTTCCATTTACCAAAAGCATATTCTCTCCTTCAAGCTACTTTGCAGTCTCATTTGGTTTTCTGAAATTAATTTCTTCACTCTCCAGTGAGGAGCTCCAGACCTGGGTCGAACTGAAGGATGCTTTCTCCATCAGGTGTTTTTCCCCCCTCCTTACAGATAATGTCAGACTGTCCAGCTAGGGATGCCACTTACACACTTGTAACAGGAGGGCTTCTGCTGATCTGCCCTGGTCTCCCTCTTTCTAGCTTCCAGATGGCACTGCTGAAGTCATCAAACAGAAGCCAGGAAGCTACCAGCCACCGTTGTGTTATGTCTGCACAGAGGAAAAACCCCACCTCCCTGAAACTGACACTGTGGCCCTTAACGCATGGCTAGAGAGTCGTTGGTTTGTCCCTCTCATGTCTCACAGTTTTGTAAACCAAGATCAAGAAACTGGACACATGAGAGGGACAAATGAGGCAGCAGGAAGAAGGTGCCATCAACCCCACACACGCACCCAGCACACCCCAACCCAGGAAGGATGAGAGGGACAAGGCAGCAGGGAGAAGAGGACGTTGTTAACCCCACTGTGCGCACACTCACACAACACAAGGTCTTACTTCTGGAGGTGGAGGGAGAGGGACGGAGCCACAGATGCCAGGATTGCTCGCGGCCCCCTCTCAGTGCAGAAGGAAATTGGAGGGGTGGGAGGGGAAAGTTGAATGGGCCAGAAGTAAGGGGAGTCGACCTGAGTGCTAAAACGCACCGGGAAGCGATCTCAATTGCAGCGATTATTTTTTTTAATTCATGACAACACAGGAACTGCTAAACCAACGGAAGAATCACACCAGAAGTGGGTTGGTCCCACAGACCGGAGACCACAATGCGTTTGCAAAACAGAGATTTGCTACATTCTTGAGAGGATTGCCCAAAAAACAGTCATGCGCTTTTGATCTATCTGGCTATTGCCAACATATTGGGGGGGGGTATTTATTTCCTGTAGCCACTCTACCCTGAAGAAAGGACAGAGCCTCAGCTGCAAGGTCAGGCAGACCTTGAGGATAGGGGGAAGAGATACCTGTTCACCCAGCTATGTGTGGTCTGCAAACTGGTGGTGTCTGTGGTAGATTTCATAACCCAACTGGAGGATCATATCAACCAACCAACAGAAAGACAACTCAAGAGGAGGCAGGGAAGGAGAGTTAAAACATCTTTCATATAAATAATAGTGCAGATCAGTATAACGTCATCACACAAAGGATATAGCAACTCCCTATATCACTGAGGAAGCCAGTAGATTTGTATGATTCATAGCATTAATGAGTTGCAAAACATTTTTAATTGCTAAGGAAGAGCAATAATCTAGGTGTTTTGGACTAATGCATTGTGAGAACTGGAAGGAAGGATGAAATTCAGCCTTTACCCATTGAACAAAATGTTTGTGTCTTTTGTGTATGTGTGTGTGTTTAGGTCCAGTGTGTAAACTGACTAATTCTGATGGTAAATAGTCATCATTTTCCACTTAGAAACCAGGGTTTTTCATTTGTACAAGGCAATGAATTGGGGTCCAGAAGATCAGTTATAAAACAAATTGTATTAAGTGAAATCAGGAGCTGAGTTGTCGGTTCTGATTTGTCTCTTTACTCTCCTCTCCTGGTGCTTATGGATTGCTATTATGCTTCTCATTCTATAAAGGGACAATAAATAAGCGATTAAGGGATGGAGGGGATTACAATCAGCTGCTATTCATCTGCCACCCAAAAAAGGGGTGGGGGAAATGCTCCTTCATCCCCGGATTTGCTAATCCCCTTTCAATAGAAACATGGAAACAGAAATGGGAAGGATGTTGCTATGTAACTTCCCGTATTGAAATGTATGAGGCGCAGTGACCCTAGGCTCGGGAGACTGTGTGCCAACCATTTATATGCGCAGCTGTGCAAATTGCCAGAGTTTAATGTTAAATTTGATGGAAAATCATCTTTGCCGCTCTGCATTTGAGGAAAGGACAAGGTTTAAATATTTAATGGGGTTCCTTGCTGCGTGAGCGCATTCAGAGCTGCATTTAGAGGGCAGAATGTCTCCAAATTCCTTTCCATGCTTTCCCACTGAGTGTCTGATGCATCTGCTTGTTGGATTTGTCTGTGGTGGAGGGCTCTTTTCCTCTATATCCAAAAGCACCAAGAAAGCTGCTCCTTTTATTTATTTATTTTTTCAGATTTTGTGTCCAAGGGCAAATGTGACTTCAGGCAGATACTGGTATCCCAGCACCAATCTGGTTCTTGCTTCCATACTGCTCCCTGTGGCTCCGTGGTAGTGCATCTCCTTGGCATGCAGAAGGTCCCAGGTTCAATCCCTGGCATCTCCAGTTAAAGGGACTAGGCAGGTAGGTGATGTGAACGACCCTTGCCTGAAACCTTGGAGAGCCGCTGCCGGTCTGAGTAGACAATACTGACTTTAATGGACCAAGGGTCTGATTCAGTAGAAGGGAGCTTCATATGTTCATGTGTTCATTTTTGTTCAGTTCTGGGGTGACCTCACCGTACCATGTAGAAGCTAACACACCATGATTGGGAAGGGGATAGAAAATCTTCTTCCCCTTTGCGTAGCATCAAGCAGCACTGCTTTCTTTTCAACTTGTACCACCACATTTAGGTTTAACCATGGCTTTAGAAGCAGGTAACAGGACTACAGAAGAAGGTAGCAGGTCTACAACTGAACATCAAGAAGACAAAAGTAATGACTACTGGAGAATTACTCAACTTTAAGGTGGACAATGAGGAAATTGAAATTGTTCGAGACTTTCTATTCCTTGGTCCATCATCAACCAAAAGGGAGGCTGCCAGGAAGAGAGTAGATTCCTTTGAAATGTGGTGTTGGAAGTGAGTGTTACAGATACCATGGACTGCCAAAAAAATCCCAAATAAGTATGGGTTCTAAATCTGTCCCTAGAAGCTAAAATGACTAAATTGAGGCTATCGTACTTTGGACACATTATGAGAAGACAAGAGTCACTGGAAAAGACAACAATGCTAGGAAAAGTAGAAGGCAAGAGGAAGAGAGGAAGGCCCAACATGAGATGGATTGACTCTATAAAGGAAGCCATGGCCCTCAGTCTGCAAGACCTGAACAAGGCTGTGAACGATAGGAGGTTTTGGAGGACATTGATTCTTAGGGTCACCATGAGTCGGAAGCGACTTGATGGCACTTAACACACACACTCACACAACTCTGTTTAGGATTGCCTTGTTCATCCTCAACCTGCTGTGAACCTCACTGGACAGCCTTGGGGAAATAACTGACTGCATCCACACAGTAAGGATCCTTCACTTGGCATTCATCACCACTGCAAATGCAGAGGCATACAAATGGGCAAGAAGAGTATTGCTTGGTCTCATGGGTGAAAAAGACACTAGAAGGAATCAAGGAGTTTTTTCAGCTATTCCCCATTTCCTTTTTAAGGTGGTCCCTATCCTTACTCTTTGACCACCCTTACTCTACACAATGCTAGGTTTCTTTGTTGGATGGTCACATCCTGTTACCCAGTTCATTAGCCATCCTCCTAAGAAATGGCACATGTGCTGCGGACTCAGCACTCACTGCCTGTTCATTTCAAATTGCCAGTTCAGAGTTATTAATCCATGTTTGGAGCAGAAGCCCAAATCACCACTCACCGCAAAGTGACTCAGACGTAAGAGCTGGGAGGATATTATCTCTTGGATTCATCCTGTGCACTTCAAACAAAATGAAATGCCTTGCCACTTTGACGTATGGGCTCTTGAATCTGGGAGAACCTTATCGAAAGCTTTTAGAAGGCCTAGCATTTTCTCACAGGGAGCTTTCAGCATCTTCCCTCTGGAGGCATGTTGGCAGAGTATACAAATACAAATTGTGAAGAATGCTTGTGATGAATGCTTTACCCCACTGCTGTCCTTGGTATCAGGACCTGAAGAGATGGTTGGTCATGACAGCACAAAGGACAAATGGTACAATTATGATTCAGAAACATGTGAAGGGTGATTTGGTTCTGTCCATTTGCTGATTGTGGCTGTTAACACATGGTCGTTTTGTCATGTGATTATCCCTCTGATGTCTCATGCTTTTTTATCCTGCGATCCAAAAATTAAATGCATGGTGAACTCCATCCTGCATCAATCCCACAGAAGATCAGGGAGGAATGTTCCCATGCAGCTCCCATGGGAATGCTCATGATTCTCATCAGTGCTTTGCGATTGGCTGATGCCAGTTAAGGGCTGACCTAGTGACAAGGGACACACACACACACACACACACAAGGGAAGATATATATTGAAGTGCAGAGCCTACAGATAATATAAAACACCCAGGCAGGGTGGAGTAGGGTAGGGAGGCCAACACTGATGAAGAAAACTGTAGCTGGCCTCAACCATAAGCCTGGTGGAATAGCTCTGTCTTACAGGCCCTGCAGAATTCCATAAGGGCCCTGGTCTCACTAGAGAGACTATTCCACCAGGCAAGGGCCAGGGCCAAAAAAGCCCTGGCCCTGGTCAAGGCCAGTCAGACACTCTTTGGGCTGGAACCCACCAGTAAATTAGCATTTGAAGATCTTAAAGTTGCCTGAGAAACACACTTAAATGCTATTATTAATGGCCCAATCCATATTTTTAAAGTTTTTCTAGGAACAGATCAACTACTGGGATAAAAGTGAGCACTGAAACTATCAAATGTTAGTTTGGGTGTGTCAAATCACAGCTCTGCTTTCATACAGTACCACCAAGGGATGTGAGCTTATCACCTGCTTGACAGCCTCAACTTTACTTCTAAAATTGACCTTTGATGGCTTCCTTACATCTTTGAAAATCATCACGGAAATCATCCCTGGATGCCTGGCTCAGCCAGGCCCTCACCCAAGCACAACTGCTGTTGAGAACATCACGCTAACAAACCCAGATCCAGGAAAGTAATTCCTCTATGCTGTTTTTTTCCCCTCTCCTTTTATTTCCCCCCTTTTTTAATGCAACATGGGCCCTAATTTCCCTATCAACACCGCTGCTTTAAGCATATTGATTTAGACTCCTCTCTGATAGCTACTGCAGAGCAGCACTAAACAGATCAAGAAAATGCTAAAGCAATTCCCCCAAGCCAAATCAACCAAACATTCTCAACAGGAGGAAAAAAAATGTGTGAAGTGAGGAAAGCAAATGAGGCAGGAATACAGTCCAGCAGGATACAAACAGACATCTCTTCACAATTGCATAATACAAGGATGTACCACTGCCTATAGCCTCCTTGCTGTCTCTCGTTCTTTTTCTTTCTCATTTCTCTCTTTCTTTCTCTTTCCTACCTTTCTTCTCTTTTTATTTTCCATAATGTTTCAATATAAGTAGCAAAAATATACCTGGATAAATATTTTCTCGCTACATAGAAAGCTGACATCTACACAGAAATTAATCCCATGATAGGATTGCCTCACCAGTGTACTTGGTTAGGAAGTTGGAGTAGGATCTGGGAGACATGGGTGCAAATCACTCCAGGGACCTTGCTGGGTGACCTTGGGCCAGTCACTCTCTCAGGCTAATCTACCCAATAAGGTTGTTGTGAGTAGGGATGTGCACCTTGTAAGAACATAAGAAAGGCCATGCTGGATCAACCAAGGTCCATCGAGTCCAGCAGTCTGTTCACACAGTGGCCAACCAGGTGCCTCTAGGAAGCCCACAAACAAGACGACTGCAGCAGCATTGTCCTGCCTGTGTTCCATGGCAGCTAATATAATAGGCCTGCTCCTCTGATCCTGGAGAGAATAGGTATGCATCATAACTAGTATCCATTTTGACTAGTAGCCATGGATAGCCCTATCCTCCATGAACATGTCCACTTCGCTCTTAAAGCCTTCCAAGGTGGCAGCCATACAGGCCCTGCAGAACTCCATAAGGAGTTCCATATATCAGAGAGCCAAAAAATATCTGTATTCCCAGTTATTCAGGTTCCAAATCCCAGTTTAGTATTCAGATCCATTTTTTTCTGGGATTCCAATATTATTTGGTTCCACTATTCCCTATAGTGTCACCCTAAGTAGGCAGTCTCCACTTCAGTTGGGGGGAATTAGCTGGAGACAGAGAGCAAGAGAGGATAACTGGAATCTCTAACCTATGTATACCAGGATAATCTTGGGTGAAAACTCTCAAATGAGCAGGTGGTTGTACAATTAAAATATGGTTTTATTAAAGGATAAAAATAATAAAACAAGAAATCTATTTTAAGCAACAACCTTTGGTCAAATGCCTCCCATGCAAACAGAACCAACAAGCCCAGCAGAACCAATGCAGAACCAGGGAATCCCAGCAGAACCACAAACCAATATGGCAAGCCCAACAAAATGAATGTCAATCCACAGAATCCCAGAGAACCCAGGGCCAATGTGTCAGCACAAGCCCAACAGAACCAGTGTCAAATCAGAGAATCCCAGCAGAACATACTTAAGCATGGATGAGCACTTTTGCAAGCCCAACAGAACCAATGGCAAACCACAGAAGCCCAGCAGAACCAGGGACAGCCAGGCAGACCTGTAAGACACTGACGCACACACACACACAAACACACACACTAACATTGGTTCCCCCAACATGCAATCTTACTTGCCTGTGACAACTGGCTCCTTCCCCCTCCCTAATGTTACATGAGAATCCTGAAAGGGGGGGAGCTGCCTTGAAGAGCTTGAAATTTTAAATTGCTGGCTCTGGATACACCCAAATATCTCCAGATATATTTTGGATTGGATTTATCAGCTTTGGCAGACATTCTCTGATATGGACATACCCGAAAAATACCAATAAGGTTATTTGCAGGTATATTTTCAGATCAGATATATTATATCTGAGTGCACATCCCTAGTTGTGAGGATAAAATGGGGGGAAAACTATGTGTGTCACTCTGAGCTCCTTGGAGAAACAGTGGGATAGGAATGTACTAGACAGATAAAGGTAAAGGTCCCCTGTGCAAGCACCGGATCATTCCTGACCCATGGGGTGACGTCACGTCCCGACGTTTTCTAGGCAGACTTTTGTTTCGCGGGGTGGTTTGCCAGTGCCTTCCCCAGTCGTCTTCCCTTTACCCCTAGCAAGCTGGGTACTCATTTTACCAACCTCGGAAGGATGGAAGGCTGAGTCAACCTCGAGCTGGCTATCTGAAACCAGCTTCCGTTGGGATTGAACTCAGGTCGTGAGCAGAGTTTGGACTGCAGTACTGCAGCTTAACACTCTGCGCCATGGGGCTAGAGATCGGTTATTTGACCTGTCAGATCAATTGGTTGCTTATTATTTGACCATGGTCAACAATGGCCAAATATTTCTGGAAGCCAATGATACACAATGCAGATGGCAGTTAAGAGCAGAGGTTTGGAGTGGTGGGCTCTAATCTCAAGAACCAGGTTCAATTCCCCACTCCTCCACATGAGCGGCAGACTCTGATCTGGTGAACCAAGTGGGTTTCCCCACTCCTACACACGAAGACAGCTGGATGACCTTGGGCTAGTCACAGCACTCTTAGAGCTCTCTCAGCCCCACCTACCTGTGTTGTGGGGAGGGGAAGGGAAGGTGATTGTAAGCCAGTTTGTGTCTCCCTTAAGTGGTAGAGAAAGTCGGCATATAAAAATCAACTCTTCTTCATTCTGTTGTCTTTTCTTTGCAAGGGCAGGACTAAGGTCTACGTACCCTTCAGGAATCACAGGAAAATCTAGCAGCACATCAAAGCTTCTTCTAACGTGCTATAACTGTAGCTATTTCTGGACAGGAAGAATGGGCCTACTATAACTGCCTTTAAAAAGTAGCTGGTATTGCTTTGCCAAATTTCTGTTTTGTTTCTTTAAATGATGTAACTATAGGTGGAATCTGGCATTCTAGAATCAAAGCAAATAATTCACATTTATAGACGGTTTTACCTAATTCAGTTAAAAATGATCATACGTTATTACAATGTTAAAAAATTGATTTCTTTGTTTCACAATAATAAACCGCTAATTTGTTTCAGCAATTAGCTCAAGTATCAAACATGCTGATAATTCACGTATCTTCTTGTTGTTCTACTAATGTTAATGTATTTTTAATTAAAAAACTGCTTCATCAGTACGTGATCATATTTGGCTGATCAATTGTCCAAAATCTCTCGGCACCACCAGTCAAACAAACAATCCCATCTGAAGTTCAAAATCTGTGAGCTACAAGTGAAATTCACAGGGAAATGTCAGACTTGGTTGCATCTTCAACCTGCAGTAGAAATGCTTAAAATGATATATACATCCAATGAATTCCTGGCTGAATTCGAAGGCCAGACTTACAGGATATGTATACTGAATCAACAGTTATCATTGAACAACTAGCATGGCATTCTAATCCTAACTAAGACAAGTGAGATAAAACCAGGTAACTCTTCCCTCTACCAGCACAACCAATTACCTGGCCTCTTACTAGGGCAGAGATCCCCAGCCTTGTGAAGCTGGTGGGCACTTTTGTTATTCTGGGCGGGGGGGGGGGGGGAGTACAGCCACAAAATGGCTGCCATGGATTATTGGCTCCTTCCTTTGGGAAAGAGATGCAGCTTAATTCTAATTTCCAAACAGAGAGTTTGTTCCTGTTCAGCCACAGAGAAAGGCTGCCAAAGAGACACAAGAAAGCCTGTGACTTTGCCCATGCTAAGGACTCACCACTGTGATGAGGCTCTGCCCAGACTGAGCTCAGAACTTTGGTAGTCGGTCAGCGAATAGAGATTGATCAAAAACTCCCTGGTGGGTGTTTTTTGTTTGTTTTGTTTTTCTATTCAAGACCCATTGCATTTCATTCCCAAGACTCAAGAAGCAAGCATGTTCCAAAAAAAGCTATTGGCCCATGGACACCACATTGGGGATGGATATATTAGGGGTAAACTACCACACCTCCAGCAGCTAGTCAGTAGCATATTTCCTTGCAAGGCCCTTGATGATCCTAGAGTTTCCTTTCTGCTCTGAATTCTATATTCTTCTATAAGATCTTCTTTTATTACTCCATTGATCTTACACTTTTCAGTATGTTCACATGATCATCATTTAATTTATTGGCTGTCTGGTAAAGATAAGGCTGTTACCCTATCCATAGCTCATTATTTAATGGTTGCTTGAAGATGCATCCAAAGGTATTATCAACTTACACCTAAATGCTCATTTGCATACAGGCACTCATTTTGCACTGGAACTGGAATTAACAGCTTATGGTAATTCCCAATGCTCTCTGTTAGAAAGTTTCTGTACTTTAGTGCAGCTATTTCAGGAATACGTTTGGTAGTTGTATGTTTTCTTTTCCAGTCTCTGTCCTTCAAAATGTTGAGCCTATTAGTGTTGCCATTGCTTAAAATACACTAGATTTTCCTTATTGTCAAAATCTTTCCAAGCACTGAATTGTTGGTTGTGCAGGGTGAGTGATGAGCCCAGTGGCCAAGTGCGGCATTGCATTGTCACTGGGAACCCACAGCATGATACGGCCTTATTCTGAGTCAGACCCTTGGTGTATCATGGTCAGAATTCTCTCCCCTAACTGGCAGTTGCTCTTGGGTAAAGGTCTTCATATCACCTCCTGTCTAGTCCTTTTTAGTGGAGCTGCTGGACCTAGAATCATAGAGTTGGAAGTGACCACCATGGTCATCTAGTCCAACCCCCTGCACAATGCAGGAAATTCACAACTACCTCCCCCACACACACACCCAGTGACCCCTACTCCATGCCCAGAAGATGGCCAAGATGCCCTTCCCTCATCATCTGCTTAAGGTCATAGAATCAGCATTGCTGACAGATGGCCATCTAACCTCTTTTTAAAAAACCCCAGGGAAGGAGAGTTTACCACCTCCCGAGGGACTTTTTGTATGTTTACCATATGCTCTACCTTTGAGACATGATTCCACCCCTTAAAGTTGCCTTACCCAGAGTCAGACCATTCATCTATCAAGGTCAGGATTGTCTACTCTGATTGGCAGCAGCTCTCTAGGGTAGGGTTGCCAGGTCTCTCTTTGCCACCGGTGGGAGGTTTTGGGAGTGGAGCCTGAGGAGGACGGGGTTTGGGGAAGGGTGGGACTTCAATGCCATAGAGTCCAATTGCCAAAGCAGCCATTTTCTCCAGGTGAACTGATCTCTATTGGCTGGAGATCAGTTGTAATAGCAGGAGATTTCCAGCTAGTACCTGGTGGTTGGCAACCCTACTCTAGAGTCTTGGGTAGTCACTAGAGACTAGAGTCTTTCTAATCACCGACTACCTGATCCTTTTTCATTGAAGATGCCAGGGATTGAACCTGGGACCATCTGCATGCAAAGCAAATGCTCTACTACAGCCAGAGTCCCTCTATTGTGATCAAAGAACCCTCCACCAAACAAGAGGGTAAGGATATGGTGGAAGGAGGAACAAAGAGAAGGATACTGTGAGACTGATTATTTCAATATTTTAGGTCTCTCCTCCTTCTCTGCTGTTAACTGGCTTTCAGAAAGGACTTTTCAAAAACAGGAGGACTTCAGGGACTGTGATAAAGAAAGGTGACATACAAGTGTAATAAAAGAGCAAAAAGAAGACCTCCTTTTGCATACTGCAAAACACTATTAAAATGGCAAATAATTCTAATTAAGCCAATAGTTTAATTCCGTTATATCCTATTCCTCGAATGAGGAAAGCCGTCGTCCATTAAGCTGATTGTATCTCTCATGTTAAAAGCTCAATAACTTTTTCTAATGAAACTGAAAGTTTGGCTTTAATTGTCATATTCTGCTCAAGGAACCTTTAATCAATTGATTGCAGAACAAATAACCCTTGAAAGCCTTTGCAGTCTATTAGGTCATTGGACATTTGTGATTCATGGTATTCTAAATTTATTCAGAGTCTGCTGGGAGTTGGTCTTAAAAAAGGGAGCAAGCCTAAATCATCATAATTTCATTGACTGATGAACCTGCACCAGCTGCTCATCTTCTTGGCGCTCTAGGAAGGATTTAGAAAATGTAACCCAGTTCTTTTTAGTTGTGTTCTAGATTCATGATTGGGAGAGTGCTATCTTTGCACTGGAATGAAACAGTAACAAGTAGGGTTGTCCACCTCCAGATAGTAGCTGGAGATCTGCTGCTATTACAACTGATCTCCAGCCAATAGAGATCAGTTCACCTGGAGAAAATGGCCACTTTGGCCATTGGACTCTATGGCATTGAAGTCCCTCCCCTCCCCAAACCCCACGCACCTCAGGCTCCGTCCCAAAAATGTCCAGGTATTTCCCAACTTGGAGCTGGCAACCCTAGTAACAAGCCCAGCTGTCCTTTCTTTCCAGGCTTGCCCCTGGAGCAGTATTAGGGATGTCCAGGATGACATCACAGGAAAGGCTTTACAGAAATGATAGGCTTCAGTAAAACGAGCCTCAGCGACTCAGCAAAAAGTATGAACGGGGTATTTTGCAGAGAAAACTTTTCAATTAATGCTGAATCACAATGAATGTGCTGAAACATCAGTTAATCATGAGTTGCACGTAAAGCTCTGGGTAAGGAGGGCTTCTTTGATAGGCAATTCTCTGTTCCAAACACTGCTCTCCTAAGAAGGAGAGTCATTTATCTGTCTAAGCAGAAAGCAAGGCCTATAAGGCCATACCTCTTTCTGACCAACTGCGTAATGCTAATTGAGCAATGGCCCACGGCCAGGATATAAATATGCTCTGTTCACAAGTCATTTTGCGTTTCTTAGTTTTTCCTGGGGAGATCAACAACTTGTACCATCACTAGGGTTGCCAACCTCCAGGTACTAGCTGGAGATCTCTCGCTATTACAACTGATCTCCAGCTGATAGAGATCAGTTCACCTGGAGAAAATGGCCGCTTTGGCAATTGGACTCTATGGCATTGAAGTCCCTCCCCTCCCCAAACCCTGCCCTCCTCAGGCTCCACCCCCAAAATCTCCAGGTATTTCCCAACCTGGAGCTGGCAACCCTAACCATCTCATGGCCTGCCTGGACTCAACAATCCACCTTGTTTGCTGCTGAGTCACAGCTATGCAAGCAAATGTGTTCCCAGGTCAAGCCTTCTCTGGGTCTTTCTAACTCCAGGAAATGTCCAGCACAGAGCATCTTGCACTGAGTTTTCTACTCACTGGCTTAATTTCATTTCTTCTCCTAACGCATTTAGGCTGAAGACTCCACCTGTATTGAACACAGCTTAACGGTATTATATTTTGAGCAGAAAACACATCTGAAATTCTAATTCCATTAGGTCACTGACTCTACCTGTCAGGAATTCCACTTGAAGTTTGGCAGAACGCAGCACTACACAAGGCACACAGATGAAAAGCAAACAAGCGTAATATTTCGAAGTAGTTGCCATCTATGATTGCCAGCTTCCAGGAGGGTTTGAGGATCTCCCAGAATTACAACTGATCTCCAGACTACTGAGATCAGTTGCCCTGCCAGCACATGGCAACTTCAGAGGACAGACTCTATGGCATCACATCTCTGCTGCGCTCCCTCCCCTCCCCAAACTCTGCTCTCCCCAGGCTCCACCCAAAATCTCCAGGCATTGCCCAAGCTGCAGTAGGCATGCCTAGGGCAGACTAATGCAACTTTATTTATTTACTTATATGCATTCGAGATTTGTATATGAGAAGACATTCTGAAGATCTGGAGTGATTGTGGTTATTATGGTTCTACTGCCTTCAGCCTCTCTGATCTGCATTTTTAGGGATAAATATTCTAATCAAGTCTATTCAAAGGTTTACTTTACTAGCAAAGACCTCTACCTGCAATCCTGGACTCAAATTCTTGCTTTATAAATCAGTTGTAAATCTATTGTATAAATCTATTGTATGTCAAGTCACAGCCAACTTATGGCGACCCCAGCAAGGGGCTTTCCAGACAAGTGAGAAGCAGAGGTGGTTTGCCATTGCCTTGGCCTGCAGAGCCTTCCTTGGTGGTCTCGCATTCAAGTATCAACCCTGCTTAGCTTCCGAGATCTGATGAGATCGGGCTATACCATGCTGCTTTCCCTCCCAAATCTTTTACATAGGAGAACATAAACAGACACATTTGTTCTCTTTTTGTCTGGGAAGGCACTTCCAAACAATGCAGAGACCTATGAGTTCCTTTGTGACAGGTGAACATCCCACATCACCATCCTGGGTTGATTTGGAGTTGGGTTGAGCAAATGAAGTATTTTTCAAAATATTGGGAAATTGTTCCATTAAATATGAGCCTAATTTGGACTCTGTAATGTTCCCAATAACATCACTGGGTAATGCTCCTCTGCACCTCAGACAATTAACTGAAGGAGATGCCTCTGTGCAGAATACTTGCATTCTTATGATAGCGTAGCACTAAATTCATATTCCAAACAGGGTAATTATGAAATTCAGTAACATCACTATAAATCCTAAAGAGTCTCATAGACGGGATCGCTCACATCTTGTCTCAGTTATCTCAGTCTAAGCACATTTCAGATAAACACATGTGACTCTGAGGTATGTATGAGACAGCTAGAAAAGCATACAATTATCCAGCTTATCCCGTTTCTTTTATGAATTCAAACTCTCTTACCTGGGCACCGAGATGAGACTTCCAGACCATAAGTACAATGGACAAATTGGAGTCTTATGAACTATTAGTCACATTAGGCACTGGAGTTGGGTAACCAGGTCTCCTCCGGGTAATAAAGGTGATTAACATTTTAATTGAGAATCCCAGTAGGAAAAGGAAGGACATGCCAAATCTGCATACTCCCCGGAAGGACCTGGCCAAGACAGTCCACCACTTAATTAGCTAGGAAATTGGATAAGGAAGGCAAAGCAGAGCCGAGGTGCCATATGCCTATCCGTTGCAAAAGTGACTTTCGAAGGCTCCTTGTCTCCCCAAATACACGTTTTCCTACTTTTCATAATGGCAGTTAGTCATGTCAGATCATAATGACAGATTTCCCCTCCACTGATGCAAGTGGAGGAAGAGTTCATTATCATAAGGAAGTTTGTGCAAATGCTGTTGGGTCATGTTAGTTTTAGGTCGATGGCTCAGCAGTGTGATGGACTTCCAGAGTCTTTAAAGGGTATAACTTGCTTAGGATTGCACTGAGGGTGACCTAATTGCCATGCATAGTTATTCCTAAATACAGGGTAGCGACAGCTATTAAATGGTCCATAGAGGTAAATTAACAGTGCATTCATGAGTGGAGAGTTGCTGCAGTCTTAGCCCACTGCTTGTGATTAGGTTGGGGCTGAGTGCTTGACCCATGAAAATGAACTGTGATAGCACAGTGTAGTAGCTAATTGGCCAAGCCAGTGTGGTGTAAGCAGTCTGAATACCAGGCTAGGGCTGGGGAGATCTGGGTTCAATTCCCCATTCTACCAAAAAGCTCACTGGGTTACCTTAAGCCAGTAATTTTCTCTCTCAGTCTCATCTACTTTTTAAAGATAAAACCGAGAAGGGAAGACTCATTTATGTCACCCTATGCTTCTTGGAGAAGAGATGAAATTAAAAAAATATAGTAGACAGATAGATGGCTGTGAATTAGGACGTGCCTGGGTTGGATTTGCTTTTGTAATTAAATACCAGGCAGGGGAGCAGTCATGGCTCAGTGGTAGAGCATCTGCTGGCATGCAGAAGGTTCCAGCCTCAATTTCCAGCATGTCCAGCTAAAAGAATCTAGTAGGAGGTAATGTGAAAGACTCCTCCCTGAGACCCTAGATAGCTGCTGCCAGTCTGAGTAGACAATACTGACCTTGATGAACAAAGGGTCAGTAGAAGTCAACTTCATATGTGTTCTTATACCAGCCAGTCTCTCTCAGCTCTCCAGTCTGCAGCTTTGGGATCATATTACTGGCCTGCCTTGTAGGGCTGTTGACAAGAAAATGTATATGAAATGTATTGAACATTTGAAAGGTCTCTACACATACTACTTATTATTACTCAACGTCTCTTATGAATATATTTTAAATGCAAGGTCTTAATCAAATATTTGTTTCAAAGTCTAGGCTCATCAATTTTAGCCAACTGAAAGCACAAAGAAGTCCACTGTAATTTCTGTAATTTTTTTATATACTAGAAAAACAGTTTGCTTGGCTGATGCTCTCATATAGCAAGGGGGTATAACATCACATCACAGCTTGCTGGAAAGTAATCAAGATAGTAAATCTGAAAATGCACGTCTCATTTGTAAACTGCGGAAAGATTACTTTGTGTGTATTGTTTTAGAAGGAATAGAGAGCATGGTGGTCTCTTCGGTAGAAAATGTATTAGGGAAGCAGATCTTTAAGACCTGAGCTGCAAAGGTATGGCTTTAATGACATTTCCCCCCAACTTTCTGACAAGTTCATCAGAAAAGCTGTCTTTGTGAAAAGATTGTAAAAGGGTCTGTTGAGTTCAAAGAGCATCTGCAATGTTAGAGGCTAATCAGATTATCTTCTGGCCACCAGGGCACTTATACTGGTAAGCATGACCATCAGTTTGTCCTATTACACTACTGTGACTTTGCTGGGCGTACCCTTGATTTTTATCAGCGTGAGTGAGAGGAGAATGAAATCAGCCCGTGTGCATTTCAAGGATGCAGCAAGAATACAGCCTTCTGTCTCTCCACGACTACCAGTTCCTCACTGACCTCTGCAGTACATCATCATTTTGAGTACAGGGGAGAGATGTACTCTGTAGCTGGCAAGGGAAAATAGATGAGTGTGTGGCAGATTGCAAAGTGATCGCAAAGTGACTCTGTCCAGAGTGCTGGGGGGAAAAATATGGCTCAGCTGAAATGCAGCCCTGCAGCACAGAAAGGGGGGGGGCTCTTCAAAGCAGCCCGAACCTGCATAGAAATAGAATTGAATCTCTGCAGAGACCCACTTCCTAGGGAACAGCTAAAGGCTTGATTCAGACACTCACAAGCAGAGGAAGTACATCTTCTCAAGGCAATAGCTATAACAGCCACTTTCAAATAGCACTTCTTTCAGGATGCACCTGCGGGAAAGGTACCACCCTAGAAACAGGGCTAATTGTTCACAATGGCGGTGGTTGTTTTATTTTCTTTCATACAACTTATGACAACAATAATGATGCTGTCCCTGATAGCAAAGGTGACAGGGAAGGGGACTGAGAGAGGGACGATTGTTTTAGGTATATTTGAGGGAAGGTGGGGAAGAATAAAAGGGAGGGTCTGTAGATGGGGATTGACACTAGGGAGGGAAGAAGGAATGGGTGGCAGGGACCAAGAAAAAGAAAGAGAGAAAGGATGATTAAAGAGTAAAACCACTCAAATGAAATTTAAGATGGGGAGACAGACAGTGCAATCCTACTCAGAACAAATCCAGCCTACGCCTGTTGATTCCAATGGGCTTAAACTGGAGTAACTCTGCAAAGGATTGTACAGTCAGGCTCACAGGGTTAGGTCATGTCTCAGGTCTTAACTACACGATTCTCAGACCTGGAGTTAGGTCCAGTCTACCATGAGGATTGTCAGTCTGGTGTGAGCTTGGGGGGAGGGGCTCATTCCTGGGCATACCAGCCAGTCTCTCTCAGCTCTCCAATCTGCAGATCATTCTGGACCTGTTGAGGAGCCCTGCACAGCCTAAGGCAGCAGTCCTGAGGGGGAGGGGGCAAAGCTCCTTAGGAGCCTATGTGACCCCGCACCAGCATAAATGGCCATTTAACCCGGGATAAGGGCACTTACACTGTAATGGGTGGCATCCACACCGGCACCAGGACAACAAAATGACGTAATGTAGTCAGTTTTCATGGTGCTGTTCACAGTATATATGTTACACATTTGCTTTGTTTCTCTAATTGCCCAAGAGGGCCTTTTTGATAAAAGGAACAGGATCGTAATTAATATCTTTGACATTTTAGGTAGTTTTAATTGTTTTGTTTATTGCATAATTATGCTTTTGTACTATGCCTCGAATTTTGACTGGAGTGGGTTGTAGGGACCAATCATCTGGTTCACCTACATTGGCTCCTAATAGTTTTCAGGCCCAAATCAATGTGCTGGTGTTGATCTTTAAAGATCAATACAATTGTTCTTAAGCATACCTTAAGAACTACCTACTCCCATATGAACCCACCCAACCACTACAGTCATCTTCTGAGGCCCTGATTCAGGTGCCCCCACCTTCTGAGGCTAAACAGGTCCCAACCTGAGAAATGGCCTTCTAAGTCATGGCATTAAGATTATGGAACTCTTTCCCTAAGGATATTCATCTTTCCCCTCTTATCACTGTCTTCTGCCAGCAGGTGAAGACCTTTGTGTTTCATCTGGTGGTTCCTCATGATCCCTTTTTCCTGTCCCATGTTTTAGTGGTTTTTCTATACTTTCACACATTTTAGTTTGGTATTAATTGGTTTGCTGATCTGTTATTATAATGGTCTGTTATTTTAATTGTCAGCCATTTTGGTGGCCCAGGCTGGGCATAAAGGTGATATATACATTTTGTAAATAACAAATAAATCCATAATCCTGTCTTGTTTTATTGTTTGTATGTATTATACTGTATTATACTGTTTTATTATACTGAGAGCCAGTGTGATATAGTGGTTAAGAGTGGTGGACTCTGATCTGGAGAACCGGGTTTGATTCCCCACTCTTCCACCTGAGTGGCGGATGCTAATCTGGTGAACTGGGTTGGTTTCCCCACTCCTACACATTAAGCCAGCTAGGTGACCTTGGACTAGTCATGCTCTCTCAGCCTCACCTATCTCACAAAGTGTCTGTTGTGGAGAGGGGAAGGAAAGGTGATTGTAAGCCCGCTTGATTTCTCCTTAAGTGGTAGAGAAAGTTGGCATATAAAAACCAACTCGTCTTCTTCTTTTATTGTATGTGGTGTACTGTTTTCAGTGTGCTGCCCTCTGTTTTTGTAATCTTTTATTGCATTGTTGATCGTGTGTATTATGTTGCTATGTTCGCATGGGTTTAATTGTGCAATCTTCCTTGAGTCTCAGTAAGAAAGTTCAACTATCAATGAAGCAAATCAATAAATATATATTCATGTCTTCCTCTATGAAATGCATTTGATTTATATATTTAGAAAAAAAATTGTGCTACCTTTCCAGAGACCTGCTTGACCTGCTATTGATGAATTTATACCTCTAAAAATGCTGAAAAATTGAACATGTGAATAAAAGTATTTCCCTAGGATCAAAGTCCTTATTACCTAGGATCTTGCCTCACTTATATTAGACTTGCACAGCTGCATGGGGAAGAAATGGGGTTGGGGAAAGATAAAGATCATAAGATTATGCATGGATAAAGCTACAAGCAAACTACACAGAAATAATTTCTTAGAAAAGGAAGTATATTTTTCTATCCAAAATTGTAATGTCTCTGTGCTGAATTGATTAATTTTGTCAAAATAAATGTATATATGAGAAAGAATCATCCAGGGGCAATAGAATAATAATTAGTTTAGGGACAAAGGGGGAAGGAATATTACATGGAAACTATGGTTTTGTGGTATACACAATGGGGAGAGATGTCAGTCATATTGGTTGGATGCAGGGAAAGTACAAGGGAGAGCAGTGTGGGACAATGGTTATAGCAAGACTAGTAGTGGGGAGACTTGGATTCAAATATCAGCTCAGCCATGCATAGTGACCCTGTACCAGTCACTCGACATTCCTCTCAGCCTAGCCTATATCACAGATTTTGTTTTGTTAGAATAAAAGGGGGAAATGTCAAGGCTGAGATAAAAATATGATAGGACTTGTGAAAATATTTGTGGGAATGCTGATACTAGCTGCAATTTCCGGATGTTACCAGGCTTTGACAAGGGATCTTTGTTTTAATTTTAACTAGGATAGGGATATTTTGAACATGTGATTATTTGTTCTATATCCTTTCTATACACACTTTCATTTGATATGCTTCACTTATAATCATAGAGCTGAAAGGGGCCATACAGGCCATCTAGTCCAACCCCCTGCTCAATGCAGGATCAGTATAGAGCATCCCTGACAAGTGTTTGTCTAGCCTCTGCTTAAAGACTGCCAATGAGGGGGAGCTCAACACCTCCACATGTAGCTGATTCCACTGTTGAACAACTCTTACTTAAAAAAAAAAATCCTAATATCCAGCTGATATATTTCCACCCGCAATTTAAACCCATTATTGCGAGTCCTATCCTCTGCTGCCAATAGGAACAGCTCCCTGCCCTTCAAATACTTAAAGAGAGCAATCATATCCCCCCTTAACCTCCTCTTCTTCAGACTATACATTCCCAACTCCCTCAGCCTTTTCTCATAGGGCTTGTTCTCCAGGCCCCTGATCATCCTTGTCACTTTCCCTTTCACCCACTCAATTCTGTCCACATCCTTTTCAAAGTGAGGCCTCCAAAACTGCACACAATACTCCAGGTGTGGCCTGACCAATGCTGTGTACAGCAAAACTATGACATCTTGCAATTTGAATGTTATGTCTCTGTTGATGCCCCCCAAGATCGCATTAGCTTTTTTGTTGTTGCTGCATCACACTGTCTGCTCATATTTAACTTACAGTCCACTCATACCCCAAAGTCTTGTTCACACACCCAGAAGTGTATCCCCCATCCAGTATGCATGTTTCTCATTTTTGTTACCCAGATGTTACCCAGATTTTTGTTGCCTATTTGTGTTTCTCTACTTGCAACACACTTATTGGGCTGCACTCTTTGGGAAAATCCTTCCTTGGACTGGATTTTATCAGTCGGGGAAAAGTCAGGAAAGCATACTGGAGCGGTCTGCTTTTGTTGCTGGGAAGCCACAAAGGCAGGCAATGCTTTGGCTGCTGTGGATAAAAGCAGCAACAGGGAGGACCAATTTTGATTGGGCAAATAATACAGAAAGAAGTAATTTGGCTCCTCTTCCTTCCTGACTCTCACAGCCCTGATCCATAGGGGTCCCAAGCTATCTTTTGAGGCTAAAAGACATATTGGGGGATACACTCATGAACCCCCAATGTAAGTTGTAGACCGGCCTTTAATTGATCTCTGTTGGGTTAACTCTTTTTTTTCTCTCCCAGGAAAATTGAGTAACAAGACTACAACACAAGCTAATTTCATAAACAGCTTTAAACTGCAATCCTCCTTTATTCCTTTTCTCCGAACACAATTAAAAGTGAAGGCGGAAATCCTTCCAGCAGGCCTGAGAGCTGACTGCTGCTTCCTTCCCCAGGAAGGCTCGCCCTGGTTTCCTGCAGAGACCTGAGCGGCCAGCTGTTTGGATCGCGGATCCGCTCCTCTCTCAGTGGCATTCGGAGGTGAAACCGCTCACAGGGGTTCAGTGACCCAGTAACTTGTTCCTCGGCAAGGCGCACTTTTTCAAAGGGAAGGCTCTGATTACACCAATGGCGCTGCAATCAAGGTGCCTTGATTAGCGGAAAATTGGGGAGGGGGGTGGAAAGAGAAATGCCACCGTTTCTAAAACAGAGGCAAACACTCCAGCCCTAATTAAATCAAAGACAACCGTCGAGCAAGAAATAGGAAAGGCATGTTGCTTCCCCGCCGTTCACTGATTGCCCAAGTGCCTGACCTTAAAGGGACATTCAAACTGCCTACGGAGGTGTCAGGGCAACTGCTGAGCACCAGATTAGCCCTGAAACTAGGACGCGCAGTGGCTGGTCGTGGGGTCTTGCAGTTTTGGCACCGGGATGCCAGTGGTGAAAATTAGTCTGAGCAGGCAGATGGGGGGGTGGGGGTGGGAAATCGCATCCATTTTCATCACCGAGCCCATCTGATATGACCACATGGATGCTGTACTCAGGGATAAGGCCAAAATCCCACGTTCGTTTCTTTCTTATCTCAATGTATGTATTTTTTGTCAAAGGCTTCAGTTCTTTTGATTGTTGCTCTTGATTTGGAAAATGGGTTGCTATTGTGTATGCTCATTCCACAGTTTTTATGCACAGTTTATAAGGGATACACGTCTTTCATTTATATGCGAGCTGCTGTTTTGTAGGACATACACCATTGGGTTTTTTAAGTACATGCTTTTTTTAAAACTACACACCACTTATGGGAAAAATGTATACAAGGAAACTAGAAACGGCATTACAAGTTCAATTTGCACATGGGAGAAGTAAAAGTGATACAAGGATTTTTGGGTCAAATAGGAGGGATAAGGAAGCCAGAATCAACCAATTCAAATAATTCAAGTCAAAGTAATTCAAACGAAATAACTAATTGTCATCATCGTCCCTCAGCGTTACACAAAATGGGTAGAACTGTTTTGGGATGTTGAACACAAGGGGTTAGATTCTGTGAACCACAAGCACAAGGGTGCTCAACACCGGTGTCTCTTTCTCATCTCCCCCCAGCAACTTCCTGAGACCTTCAAAAAGCTGATGTTCAGAATCATGGGCTACCATGGACAAACATGGCAATGGGCAAACTCCCCCCTTTATGCTCTTTTGCTAGAAGAGTTTCCACTAACTTGAGCATATAGTTGCTGTGTCGTTGATCCTTTCCTGCATAGAATCCAAACTCTGCAAGTTTGCTAGATAAATGCCATCTCCCATTCTGAGGCTTCTTCTCCCCTGAGACACGAAGACAACATTGTGCCAACCCGCCTCACTTTGATATAACATAAGGTATCATAGGTCTCCCATTCAACAGGAAGGCTTAATACATATATTATAATATATTATATATATAACCCTCCCACACAGGCATCTAAGCCAAAGGTGCTGGAAAAACAGGATGGGCAAGGGGGGCTGAGGTTTGGTACCTCTTGCACTGGTGAAGCATAGGCTTGGATAAACAAGGCTGGTAGTAATGCTGGCCCAGTGTGGAATTAGGGAGGCATTGCATAAATGCTAGCCTTAATTGCACCCAGGGTTGCCAGCCCAGCTCCAAATTTCAGCAGGAGCATGGGTGTGTGGGGGGGTGTCAATACTTCAAAATGGCACCACATGACAGCATGATGTCACTTCTAGCCAGGAACCCAAAAGTGATGCCCCAGGATTTGCCGATATTTAGGATCAAAACCATAAAGATCAGGAAAATTCCTAGAACATCACTGCATTACACTGACATCCTTTCTGGACTCCAGGAGGAAGTAATGTCACAACATTTTGCAATTCTGCTCCCCCCTTTTCCCCTGCCACTCCATTGAGTTCCAGTGGTGGATGAGGAGTGCCAGTGGGAGTTTGCCCATGATAATCAGGCAAATGGCAACCCTAGATTGCAAAGCACACTTAAAAGTTGTATGAATACTTGAATAATGCAAATCAGCCATTCAATAACACTCAAATATTGCCACCTTGTTTCTTCGTCCGGGAGTTGGAGGTACAAAGGAGCCCAGGAGTAGTTTAGAACAATTTGTCTGTTTCCTCCTACTGTTTTATTCATGTATTTTTTTCCAGTGTGATTTGTGCATCGTTTAAAGAACAATTACATGTAAATGGCATATAAATGGCTTTAAAATGGTGTAAAAGAAGCCTAAAAAATGAGGTGGACCAAAATCTATTAGAAGAGATGGCATCAAAAAGAAACCAAGCTTTCTAAATTAGCCAGGCCTGTGATTCTGAAACCTAGTGCACTGCCTCCTACTGTAGGGACTGAATGCTCTTCGACTCATGTTCTATTCACTTGTTTGGGGGCTTTCTAGAGGCAGCTGGTTGGCCACTGTGTGAACAGACTGCTGGACTTGATGGGCCTTGGTCTGATCCAGCAGGGCTTTTTTCTTCTGTTCTTAAGATTGCTGGCTGAGGTCATTTTTGAGCATGGCCTACTTGGGGTGCAAATTCCATCTCCATTGCTGTCCTGTTCATCAGCTTTCCCACTCTCTCCCAATGTCGTGCATATTTGCTTGAATCTGCAATATAGATTGGCTTCTCAGTCCTTGGGTCTGAAGTGTTCGTCGGTGGCAGCGGGGTGCAATCTCTGATTTATCTGTGACCAAACTCCTGCTGTGAAAGGTTGTGTGGGGCCAATGAGCTGGTATAACTGCTCCACAACTCAAAGCCAGACAGGATGCCAGAGAAGTTATGAGCTTTGACACAGTGTGTATAAGCTTCTCCACACACTGGCACACAGTCCGGCCCCCTGGCTCTGCCGCTTAGTTGAGTTAATGAGAAAACTCTTTGGAGATTTTTCTCAAAATCACCACAAGGAAATAGAGGACAGACATCAGAGCTGAGTTTGTTATTGGAAACAAATAGCTCAATGACCTTGGGTCTAAAAGCCCAAGGCTCTCATAGGCCTAACGTCACATAGCATTACCTGTGGGTCACTGGCTTGTTTGGTGGGCATTTCAATTCTGCATGTATTCAAGTTGTCTTTTTCTCTTTATGTGCTAAACAGAGAGAGTGAGAGCGAGGGAGCTGTTTCAAGCAGATAATACACAGCTGCGTGGCTGCATTGCCCAGGAAAAGGACAGAAATCCAAGATGGATGTTCAGTGAAGAATGCCAATGGAAGAAAATATAAATCACGGTGTTGGTTTTGACTATCAAGCCTATGAAGGCTGGGATCAATGAACCTTTTCCATATGAACTTGAACATCTGTTCACCAGTGTGTTACAATGGGTAGGTTAGGAGCATGGAGATGCAGATTCAAATCATTACCCTTTAGGTGATCTTCAGCAGGTTGCCCTCTGGGAGCCTAAACTATCTCACAAGGTGGATGCGAGGATTAAATAGGGGGAAGAAACCATGAATGTCCTTCAAATCAAGTAGCTGTAGTGCCAGATTCTATCACTGTATTCTTCTGTCTGTGTTACTGTGTGTTTGGAATCTTTCCTATCATTTCTCTCAGCAAGCTTTATTGTTAAACACAGGTGCCTTTCGTTGCCTCAAAAATGGAAACCCCTTTACTCTACCTGCTTTAAATTTGTAAGTGTGGATGTCCTAGGGGAGTGACACAATTTCCTTGAGGTTTGTCTAATTTAGAAACTTTTGTTTCATTGGAAAACCATGAAAGTACAGACCCAAGGGGAGGTCCTCCTTTGAAACAAATGAGAAATAATAATGAAACCATATTGTTACCCGAAATGCTCTTTAAATTGGGAAATTAGCTGAGCAATCAGTAACTATAATATTTATAAAGCGGGATGCAACCAACTATACCAGAGCCCGTAACTGTGACCTTAGAATAACGACAGAGGCAAAGGGAGTCCAAATTAAGAGAGTTTATGTTTTCAAGCGTTCAATGATGCAACACAAACATACAGAGAATCTAGGAGTTCAAAAAGGGAGGAGAGAGACAATCACCAATTTGGCAGGAGTTTGATGATGGGCTATACGATACCTTTCCTGTAGAGGAGTTGTCCTGAGTTCCAGTAGACTAAGATACAGAGAAATAGAGAGGGGCGAGGGATAGGGGTTCCCGTGGACTCGACCAGCAAGGCGGGAGGGATCATGGCCAGGCTGCACAAACCCAAACCAACAGAGTGACGGCAAATATGCCAGGGAAAGACCTAAGGTAACATTATGGGTGTGGGTGACCCCAGTTATACTGTTTCTCTGGGGGCAGGGTGATTGGATTACCCCTCCGTGGTTCCTGTGTGACAAAAGGTGACAAAAGACCCTAATGGTCGGCTGCCAGGGTGGTGTGGTGAGGATTTGGAAATCTATTCTAATTCCAGTGACTTGTGCAACCCGGGAAGAACCGGGAGAATCTCGGTGATGAGCTTAACCATCTGAAACAATAGGTGTGATTCTGCTAACGTCCCGGGATAGCTACTTCACATAGCTGGAAGAACGTGTCATCGTTATCTTAATGACTCTTAATGGCTTAGCTTAATCAGTCCAATGATGCAAGGGGGGGTGTAGATGCTGCCTACGTGTCCTTGCGCCTTCTCTGACATGGCTTCTGCTGGAACAGAGCTGCACAGGAAAATGGAGTCTCTCTGGCTCACTGGAGAGGTTGACCTGGCCTCGGTTGCTCAGCTGCCGGCTGTTCGGGATACACAGGAGCGGTCGTGTCAGTTTCACTGGCGCGTGTGAGAGCCTTCCCTGTAGCATTTGGGGCAGGCGCGCGGCTGGGACAGGGCGCATACGTATGCTGTTTGGGGTTGCCATGACCAGTCCGGGAGCTTGAGGTGCTCCATTATGCAACAATATCATAAAACAAAATAATCATCATAATAAAACAAAATAATTCAAAACACCCCAGTAACAAAACAGTCCCTTATGAAACTAATAACAAAAATGAAAGAAACAAAACTAACTCCCATGAACAAGTCTATCCCTTAGAGATCTCAAGAGACTGAAGCAACATGGGGAAGCCAGGTATGATGAATGGGCAGAGGCCCTGCCCCTTTCTGTCAATCACAGGTTCCCTGTATGCCTTTTTGGTGTGTGCACTCAGAGCAGCTAACAACCAATCAGGGCCCATGGATGACAGAGGAAATCAGATGGGAGCGGAGAGTGAGAGAGAAAAAGCTGTTACCCTGCTAGCTCACATCAAATAGGGTCCGAACCTTCAAAGAGGGAGACTGGAAGGGTCCTGTCTCAGAGTCTGCCTTGTGTGCAAGCAGGCTAAACCAGTGAATGTGTGGAGGCAGGATCTGCCTCTCCAGAGGGTTAAGTGGGAGAGAACCTGCCTCAGGAAACTATGTAAGTCTCAGAGCCTGACTTTTGTGGGAAAGGAGGCTAGCACAATTAATACTTTGGGAACAGACTGTGCTTGTCTCAGGGCCCAGTTTCTGAGAGAAACTGACCAAGGTTTTGTAGCTCCTGAGAGGAGCTCACATTTACACTGTGAGAACCCTGAAAGTTAAGGCAGGCCAATCTTTTGCCTCAAGAATAAAAGCTTGGCTGTTAACTCCTCATGGCACCCAAGGGTTAACATCTGAAACATTATAACTTTATATGCCCAGCAAAAGATCAACCCCTGAAGGGGTCATCCCCATTCTATATAGGAAAGCATGGTAAAGTTTACAATGCTTTTCTCTGGAGGAGGGGGTCAAACCCTTCAGGACCCCAGAAAATTGGACCCCCTGCCCCAGACTTAAAAAAAATTCCCTTAGGCGAAACCTGGGGAAAGCCGAAGCCAATAAAAGCCTATTCGGCTGATTTGATGATCGGGTATCCGGCTTAGGTTTAATTCCCAGTTTTAATATTCAGGTTAAATGAAACCTGAAAAAAGCTGAAAAAGCCTTTTTGTGGTTTATTTTTGGTTCTGGTTTATTGATATGCACAGTTCTACTAACCAGGGTAGGCCATGTTTCACTTCTGAGATCTGACAAGATAGGGTTAGCCTGGGCCATGGTTTTCCAATTCATTGTTTTTCTAGTTTCGTTCATATTATATCTGGATGTTGAGTGTCTTTTATGCAGAATGCACACATCCAACGTCTGCCACTTATATGCATAATAATGTGTGAATCTGATTTATTGAAGCACAAATAAGGTTGGAAAAGATGTATCGTTCATGGGAAATATCTGATTCATGGGAAGCAAAATGGAACTTTTAAAAAACAAGAAGTTCGGTGCAAACAAGGCAGAAACAATATTAGAATAGGAATTTGCAGATCAAAAGAGCAGGGATGAGAAATTTGAAATCATCCCTACTCTACAAATCACAGGCACAGGGCTGATTCAAATCTTGGCAACCTCGTAACGAATCACTTTCCTCCTACTCCCCATGTCTGGATAATTTGCACGAGCGAGACTTGTTTTGTAAAGATTCTGTATTAATTCTTCGCCACTAGAGAAGACCTAACAGATTGGAAAAAAACATGTCTATCAATTGAGACATTTTTGTCTAAGTGTTTTGGCGATAAGAGCTGAACCCTGATCAATCAGGCTGCCAAGGTCTGAACCTGCAGCTGTCCCTTTAACAATAGTATGATATGCAAAAATAGGCAGGTGAACACATTTCACAGCAAGAAAAACCTTTCCTGCTGATTCTGCAGATCCAATTTCTGTTAAAAGGAGAGGGACAATCAAGGTTTTTTCCCCCAGTCAGTTGGCAACCTTCCATTGTATTATTATGTGGTTGAAAAATAATAATTGTATTCTTCATTACACTTACATAAATAGCACTGGGCGCTAGTGATCTGAAGCTGATTGGGTTTTATTGACAGGCAGCCATTTGTAACATTGCATGTAATAGATTTTAATGTGTTAAATGTGTTAAAGGATGTTTTAAACAATATGTTGTGAATCTGCATAAGTGTATTTTGCATCTTTTTTCTTGAATAAGGGGTTAATGTAGTGTTTATTAAGATTTAATTTCATGGCATATTTCCCTACTCCCACCACCACCCCCAGTTTGAATGCAAAGGGATTTAGATATTCCTCCCATCACACAATCACCAATAGGTCTAAGCCAGTAGGGATTAAGGTTGGCAATTGCCTGGAAAAAAATGTGCTGTGCCTTTAGTAGAGAGAGTGAGAGACAGTGTAGTGTAGTGGTTAAGAGGGGCGGACTTTAATCAGGAGAACCGGGTTTGATTTCCAGCTCCTCCACATGAATGGCAGACTCTAATCTGGAAAACCAGATTAGAATCCCCATATGCAGCCTGCTGAGTGACCACGGGTAGTCACAGTTCTCTCAGAGCTCTCTTATCCCCACCTACCTCACAAAGTATCTGTTGGGGGGGGGGAAGGTAATTGTAAGCCACTTTGAGGCTCCTTTCAGTAGAGAAAAGCAGGGTATAACTCTTCTCCTCCTCCTTCTTCTTCTTCATGGGGTGTCATTTACCTCCATTCCAGGGAAAGCTTCAGCTGCCCATTTCCACACATAGAGCTTCTATGAAAGGGACAAGACATTTTTCTCCAGGCCTCTTGGCAACCCTAGTAAGGATAATTTCCAATTTCTCATCCTTTAATTCAAAAATGCCATTGCCTGTTTTATTTTTCCCTTATTGATGACTAACTAATTATACTTTCCTTATACTGATGTTTCTCTATAAAGTATATAGTCAGTCAGTCATGTTTATTGTGCATGGCCATTTTTCAGTGTTATTTGTGCATCAAGAAATCAGCATCATGCATCAGACAAGGTGACAACTTGCAAGGAACCAGTGGAGGGTCCTCCTGCTCTCCTTTCTCCCCCCACCCTTTCCTCCTTATATCTCTCCTTCTTGTTGTCATTATCCTCAGAATCTGCCAGATTGCTACAGGAACCCCAAGCAGTAGCCAAAGTTTTGCAAGACCTCCTTGCAAGACATTGGACACCATTTGGGGCTGCCATAGCAACCCAATGGACACTGAAACATCAGGGGTCTCTGCATAGTGGGTCACAAGATCCTGGAGAACAACTTCCAGCAAGAACAGACAACTGAACGAGAGTGACTAAAGGTGTCTCTGGGTAAGGCAGCTTCATATTTTCAACAAGCAATTCCCACACATGTAGGGTTGCCAACTCCAGGTTGGGAGATTCCTGGAGATTTGGGGGCAAAGACTGAGGAGGGTGGGGTTGAGGGAAGGGAGGGACCTCAAGAAGAAGAAGAAGAGTTAGTGTTTATATGCCGACTTTCTCTGCCACTTAAGGGAGAATCAAACCAGCTTACAATCACCTTCCCTTCCCCTCCCCACAACAGACACCCTGTGAGGTAGGTGAGGCTGAGAGAGAGTGACTAGCCCAAGGTCACCCAGCTGGCTTTGTGTGGGAGCGGTGAATCAAACCCAGTTCTCCAGATCAGACTCCACTGCTCCAAACCAACGCTCTTAAACACTACACCATGCTGGCTCTCAGTGAAGTATAATACCAGAAAGTCCATCCTCCAAAGCAGCCATTTTCTCTAGAGGACGTAATCTGTATAGTCTGGAGATCAGCTGTGATTCCAGAAGATCTCCAGACCCCACCTGGAGGCTGGTGATACCTTCCTATAGCTAGCTGATGCATTGCTTCTTCACTGGGCCCTGGCTTTGCTGTTCTTTCCCAAGATTAAGGAGAAGGCCTTTTTGCGCAACGCCCCTTTGCCTGGGAGGGAAGAGGAAGCTTTTTTCTCTCCCATGGTGCTAGCCCAGGCACTAAAAGGATTAACGGGAATGAAACAGCAAGAGGAAGCCGGCTGTTGAGCTGTGAATAGGAAATGATCTCTGAGCAAGCCGAACAAGCTGGGATGAGGCAAATAAGCAATTAACATTCATTTGGGTGAATCTGCACCTGTCGGAGCTGAAGTGCGAACAGAGGAAGCAGGTTGGGGGGCGGGGGGAAGGCACTGGTAAATGAGGTCAAAGGCAGGGAGGCTCCAATTGCTTTTCGGAGACTCCTGACTGGATGCCGTGAACAGAAATGATGGCTCTCTTATTATTTATGGAGAGCTGCAAGGGTTCTCGCAAATACGTGCAATAATAAATATTTCTTTTTCCCTGTTGTGTTGCATTCAGTGAAACCTTCTGCCATCGATGCTGGTGGTTCCTCTTCCTGAATATTTATTCATGGTGGATTGACATGATTGGCGCTGGGTTTTCTTTTGCCAAGATACAGCTTTTTGGCTAACTCATGGCAGGGGCTGAGATGCCTGAGTATAGTGAGATAGAGTTGCCAGCCTCCAGGTGGTGGCTGGAGATTGCCCACTATTACAACTGATCTCCAGGCGAGACAGATCAGTTCACTTGGAGAAAATAGCCACTTTGGAAGGTGGATTCTATGGCATTATAACCCCTTGAAGTCCCTCCCCTCCTCGAACCCTGCCCTCCTTAGGCTCCATCCCCAAAATCTCCAGGTAATGCCTAACCAGGAGCTGGCAACCCTAAGTGAGCAGATGCAGTGGTAGAAAGGGGGTTCTTGGAGCTTCATATATTCAGTTCCTAGCTTAGCATTGCCAGTCGTCCTTCTCCTTGAATCGAGGCTGGCTCTGTAGAAATCAGCAGGTGATATGGCTGTCAACCTCCAGGCAGGACCTGGAACTTTCCCAGAATTAAGACTGATCTACATTTACCCTGGAGAAAATGGCTGCTTTGGAAGGTGGACTCTATGGCATTATACCCCACTGAGGTTCCTCCCATCCCCAAACCTTGTGGTCCCCAGACTGCACCTCCAAACCTCCCAGCCTCTGGGAGCATGAGGAATGGCTCCAAATCCTTGCACTCTCGGCATGCTTTCTTTGGGGGCTGAAGGTATCTAATAGCTTGTTTCTTTATATATTGAAGGCACCCAAAGTCAACTGTTTAGTCATCTTAGTAAAGAGGCAAAATACCCCAGTTTTAATAGGGAAACAATTCCCAGTTTTGTATTTATTTCCTTCATTTATAACTCTCCTTTCTCACTGAGACTCAAGGCAGACATACAAGTTTGGCATCCTCTTGGTAGGAATGTATCATTCTTACCAAGTTTTTTTAACTGCCTATTGGCCATATTTTGAAGATAATAATCAATCAAAGGAGTCTTCCATCTTACCACAATGTAAGTTCTGGTATAAATTCATAGATGTAAAGTTAAATCTCAACAGCAACACAACAGGATTCATGGAAAGTTCATACCTCAGTATGTATTTTGTTACTGCAACAATCTGACCCCATTTGGGGGTGTCTCCCCCAGTATCATCAAATAAGCATAAATTCTCTAGCAATTTTTTAAAAAATATCCAATACCGCCCTAAATAGAGTTGTACCCTTCTAAGCCTGTTGATTCCAGTTAATTTACGGCCAAAGTAGATGTGACGTCGTCCCTGAGTCCACCACAAGGATGCCTCCACTTTTTTAGGGATGAAATGCCCTCTGTTCTGTACACTCTATTGTGGGGCCTGATCCTGATCAAGTCCATGGTGGAGGGGCATGAACACACATGAACATGGAAGAATCTGCCTTATACTGAATCAGACCATGAGTCCATCAAGGTCAGCATTGCATATTCAGTCTGGCAGCTGCTCTCTGGGGTCTCAAGCAGAGGACTTTTACATCATCTACTGCCTGGTCTTTTTTAACTGAAATTGCCAAGGATTGAACCCAGGACTTTCTGCAGGCCAAGCAGATGCTCTACCGCTGAACCACTGCTGTTCCCCCTGCCTGTGCACTGTTTTCAAGAGCCCGAATTCAGGGCTGGGCACTTGGAAATGGTGCAGGGAGGACAAGAGCCCCTCCTTCCCCCACACCATGGTCTCAATAATGAAACAGAGGGAATTCCATCCCTAAAATGGCAGATGTGTCTGTCATGTCTCATTTACCTCATAGAAGGGGGTGACTCGGCTCAGGATGGCGCTCTTGAGAATGTTCCACTCCATAAAAGTCTGTCAGTACTTCTTCTTTTTTTTTATTGATTTTTATAATAAATCCAAAAAAAAGAAAAGAAAAGAAAAGATACATAATAAAATAATAATAATAATAATAAAATAAAAATAAAAAATACAAACATACATAGAGCGTACAATTCTGTTATTACACTGTTCATGTAAAGACATATATTGTTAATATTGTTAATATTGTTATACATATATTGTCAGTACTTCTAACCTAGGTTGGTGTAACTGTTTTGGTGGATGATTCTAACATGAGCCAGAGCATTTATAGGGGCAGGATCCCCATGGATCGATTCTCTATCACAAAGTGACTGCAAACCTCACCTTAGTACGGAGGAGAAATCCAAAGAAAGCTACCTTGGATTTATTTATTTATTTTGCTGTGTTCTTGCAGGGAAGGCAGCATCTGCATCTTGTGACACCCCCACCCCAATGAAAGTCAGAATAAAACGGCCCTGTTATTTTATCAGTGTAAGTAATTGCAGAGTGTCCTGCTGTTTAAGAGGCTGCCACTTAATTAGTTCCCTCCTGTTTATCTCTGGTAAATTATTAAAGAACTTTATTTTATCACTGTCGCTGACAACGACGTTGCTTTCCCAAACAATGCCTAGCATGTATTTTAAAAATGAGCAAAGAAAAAGCCAAGGAGCTAGATTATGAAGGGTCTCGGCTATTCCAGACAGGGCATGTGTGAATGGGCCTCACTGCAAGTATAAAGCCGTCTAAAATTCAGTTTGGAAATGCATGTGCCTCATTTGATTTAGCAACACTTGGGTTGCAGACTATGGCCATTTATGCAGGGTCGATTCTGCTCCTCGCTCAATGCTGATTTTTTAAAATGACTATTCACAGTCGTGATGCAAGAGGAGAAAGTCAAACAAATTCCACCCCCTCCCCTCTCGTCTATTCCTTCATTCCTTCGTTTGCATAGCCATTAGCAATAGTCGTTTGCATAGGTAAGCCTCGGCTGGGATTCTGCATGCCTCTTTCAGTGAATGCTTCAATGTGGGGGCAAAGCAAATACAAAAGGTTGCATTAAAGGGGCTCTTAAGAAATGTGAAGCAGGTATGCACTGGCTTCGCAGTGACATCTGGAATGATGGTTCAGCGTGAAGAATTTTTTTAAAAAAAATGTGGGGCACGTCAGCACTGCTAATTACCAAGCATAAACGGCCTATGGAAGAGTTCTGCAGATGGAAGAAGGGGCAATTTTCACCAATTATCCATCCCACAGCTGACACACACACACCCTTGCTGGTCCTGGAGATCCTCTATTTTCCAGTAGGATCTTCAGGGCTTTGGGGGCTGTAGAAATGGGGGGGAGGGAGTGAGGGGGCTGTGCTCCACAGACAGAAATCCCATCCACCTGCCTGGCATTTGAATGCATAGACTGACTCCGTTAAAAGGTATTAAATTTGCAGGGATGTGAATATTCCCGCTATCGCATTAGTTTTCTGACAATTCACAATAGCAAGTCATCATCTGTTATCAAGCAACAGACATGCATGCATTGATGGAATAAATTTGAGTCCGGCAGCACCTTAAAGACCAACACAATTTTTCCAGGATGTCTGACAAAGCGTATCTGACAAAGTGAGGTTTGGTTCACAGAAGCTCATATGCTGGGAAATTGCGTTGGTCTTTAAGGTGCTGCTGGACTCAGATTTTATTCTGCTACTCCAAACTAATACGGCTACCCACCTGAAATTATCTGCATAGATAATTCACTACCCCGTAGTGAATAGTTCACTGTGTGTGTGTTAAGTGCCGTCAAGTCACTTCCTACTCATGGCGACCCTATGAATGAAAGTCCTCCAAAATGTCCTATCTTTGACAGCCTTGCTCAGATCTTGCAAACTGAGGGCTGTGGCTTCCTTTTTTGAGTCAATCCATCTCTTGTTGGGTCTTCCTCTTTTCCTGCTGCCCTCAACTTTTCCTATCATGACTGTCTTTTCCAGTGACTCTTGTCTGCTCATAATGTGACCAAATAGTTCACTACCCCGTAGCATATGCAAACTCCAAATTATATATGGGTTAAGCATTGAGCTAAGCTGAAACAATATTATCTAGGGGAAAAAACCTTTGGTTAGATTACTTGAAAACAGGGAGGAATGAACTTCCTTTGGTTCAATTCAGAACAGGTTTGGTATTTATGAGCTTTCTCAGATTGCATCTGGGGAGCAAAAAAAAAGAAGCTGTATCTGCTTTCTGAGATGTCACTCCTGGCTTTGTAATTTTAGCATGTGGGATGCTCTCTGGGCATTCACATATTGCCTCCAGGGAATTGTGGTTCCCAGCACCAGCCATGGTGGAGAGACTTTATCCCCAACATGAAGTCTTCGATCTGGATGAAGGACAACAACCACTAGAACACAGTTGCAAGATTTAAATCAAGGAAATCAACCCAAAACAAAGAAGATGCCCATGAAGCAGAAGCCTTTCTTGTAAGGGGGGCTGGTCATGTAATTCATAGTAATCAATGAGAGTTTCACAGAGAATCAGTAATTACCACCGAAGAGCTTCTGTGGATGTGCGTACAAAGGGTTGGTGTTATTTCATGGCAATTAATCAGAGTTGTAGTGGAGGGTAAGGGTTTTAAAGAACTATTGAGCATGCTGTTACTAGCTGCTGGCTCTGGGCACCCAGTACTCTGACTGTACACATGTAAAACCTTGTTTTACATTCCTAGCAGGAGAAAAACTTTTGCCATTTGGTTTGTAACACAGCCAAGCAGAGCTGGCCAGATTCATATTCCACACTAGGTAATTATGAAATTTGGCAACATCACTTTTAAATCAGGTATACATTCACCCAGAGTACTTAACAGTATAGTGTTAACTGGCTCGCTCAGAATTTCTGCTGTGCCGTGAGTCACTGCCTTTTGCGGACCCTGCCTTTTGCACTTCCAAGAGAAGCCACAATATTATGAGTACAAACTGAGATTCTGCAATTCATGTTATTCAATAGAGTGGGTGAGTCCATAGTTTGTCGCAATGTCTGCAAAGCAGGCTTACCACTCTACTGGTGCCTCCGATGCCTGGCCTTGGCAAGGCATTCGGCCCAAGCCTGCCCTGACAAAAGTTTCTTGCTCCATTTCAAATGGGTACACATTCATAGATGCTTCCACCAGTAGTTCGGCCACTGGGAAAAGCTGATTGCCTGGGAGACCTCATCCATGTCTAATGTACAATTCCTGAGAAAGGATGAAGAGGACAATAGCCCCTGTCAGGTGTATAGATTATTTATTATTTAAATTTATTTATTTAAAATATTTTTATGATGTGTTTTCACTCAATCAGGATCCCCAAGGTGGAGAACAGAGTTGTTGCTTTTTGAAGCAGAGGCTAAATGGCTGATTCTGTGAACTTAGGCAGATTATGAGAGGGAGGGCAGGAAGGGTTGCTCCAGTGTGTGGCTCTTGTGGCCCTTTCTTGCATGCCCAGGGTAGTGCTGATTACCACTGTGGGGTCAGGAAGCAAATTTCCTCCAGATTTGTCAGGGATCCTAGAGGGTTTTGTTTGTTTGTTTTGCCATTTTCTGGGCATGGAATAGGGGTTGCTGGAAGTGTGTGTGTGAATTTCCTGCATGGTGCAAGGGGTTGGACTAGATGACCCTGTTGGTACCTTCCAACTCTATGATTCTATGATCTCCTAAGCTGCTCCACCTGGGCTCACCTGGGTCTAATTGACTGGAGGGGGGAGGAAGCAAGAAGACCAGCCCAGTTGAGCACAAGCTACTGCCATGCCTGGCCCAATTACACAATGCTGCTGGCGGGCCAAAAAAGTTGTGTGAGCCCTTCTTCCATTCAAAATGGGATCCTTTCCCAAGCTATTTTGCCCTCCCAGTCTGCCTCCTGGATGCTGCGTATGTCAACAGAGCAGGGAATTGATGCCTCCTCCATTTAGGGTTGCCAGCTTCGGGTTGGGAAATACCTGGAGATTTTTGGGGCAAAGCCTGAGGAGGGTGGGGTTTGGGAAAGGGAGGGACTTCAGTGCTATAGAGTCCAATTGCCAAAGTGGCAATTTTCTCCAGGTAAACCAATCTCTATTGGCTGGAGATCAGTTGTAATAGCAGGAGATCTCCAGCTAGTACCTGGAGGTTGGCAACCCTACCTCCATTTCAATCTTCCAGGCTGCTCAGCTGCTGAAATGAATTTCACTATACTTCAGAAAAGAGGTTTCCAAGGGAGATTTCAGCATGAAGTTGCTGAGCTAAAATTTATCAGCAAATGTGAGTCTTAATCAGAACCATGAGTTTCGCTCCCACACCAGGTGTTAAATCAGCCTAGAAAGTTGTATTATCACCAGTTACTGCTGTTGTGAACGTGCTTATCTGATATACGTACAAATATATATGATATATGGGTAGCTGTGTGGTAAGATGTCAATTTTTAAATAAATGAATAGACAAAATTGAGTTTTACACAGGAAATTGTATTTATGATTTTTAGCCCCACTCTTTTCACTGTACATACGTATATAAAGTCTGACAAGGGTAATTGTTGATGCATCTAATCAATTTATTTATTAAAATGTTTTTAGATGGCTTTTTGACATTTAAGGTGATTTATCAGATCTACAAAACAATCTGTAAAATAATCGTGAAAAAGAAAGCACACACAATTCAAACTATTCACTATATACAATAAACACAACTGTGCAAAACAGACAGAGGTCATCGGAAATAAGAGCCAAAGAGAGTTATTTTAAGAAACTGAAGCGAGACTGAAACTTTTTTGAAGGTGGCATGGTATGGCTCGATCTTGTCAAATCTCGGAAGCTGAGCAGGGTCAGTACTTGGACGGGTGACCACCAAGGAAGGTTCCACAGACACAAGCAATGACAAACCAACTCTGATTCTCACTTGCCTTGAAAGCCCTTTTCTGGGGTCACTATTTTGCAGCTTGACCGCCCTTGTGTACGTATGTAGCTGGAATGAAAACCGCTAACTCCTGCTAAAGTTCAAAAGAAAAGTTGTTTTCTGCAGATTATTCAGTCAAGATTCTAGTTCTAGCCCTCATTGTCCTCATTCAGTGCATAAAATAGACAGTTCGATGGTGAACTGATATTTCACCTCACTGAACTGTGTAAAAAAGTTACAACTTTGCAAGGTGAATGATGAATTTGCATTCTGGGGATGCCCAGAAGAGAAACTACAGCTACCTTTAAAGGTAATCATGAGGTTGTGGAGCAGGTTTTTCCATCTAAATCCCAAACTACAAACAAGAAATCTGGAAAGCTTTCAGAATATGTGTCTGTGTCTGTGTGTAAAGTGCCATCAAGTCGCAGCTGACTAATGGCTGCCCCAGCAAGGCGCTTTCAAGGCAAGTGAGAAGCTGAGGTGGTTTGTCATTGCCTTTCTCGGAATATTTACCTAACAGCTATTGTAAAAAAGCGCCTACAGAAGCAAAAAAAAAAAAAAAAAAGGCCTATTCAAAATCTTTCCAGGACTTGGGGGCTGTTTTTTAAGGTAGAAGCACCAAATTTGTCGTATAGCTGCTGGTGACTGTTCTTACAAGAACTCCCAAGTTTGGTAAAGATTGGGCCAAGGGTCCAATTTTATTGTCCCCCATTTTTCCTCCATTTGTGCATACCCCTAGTCTTTATGTTTTTCAATGTTCAAAGGAGAGGGAGTGAGAGAGAGGCAACAGAGGAGATATGGAACAGAATGGAAGAGCTTTCCAAGTTTCAAAGTCTAACAGAAGAGAGTGGGAGCACACATTCATTTTCCAACTCAAGAAAAAAATTGTATGCAAAATGGGACATGATTGACATTCTTGCAACAAAGACTATAAGAATGAAAACGGGGTGGGGGGGAATGCACGTCCCCAGTTGACACCGATGCTCTTGCACCCTAAGGTGCCAAAGCATCTTGCCTTATCACAAAGTTGCAAATCAAATTGGCTCTTTTATTGAAGCACAGGAAGACCTGCATTCAGTTCCCAGGTACAAAAGAGCCAGGACTGGAAGAGAAGAAGCTTGTCATCAGGATCCATTCTAGCGGAGGGATAACGGTTTCATAGCCACTAATATAGAGAACAAAAGTGAATTCTAAGAAGCCTTCTGTATGCTGCTACTGTATGATTTATTATTTGGTTATAGCCTCTAAAGAGGGAAATAAGACCTCATTGTCAACTCTGATTTATATTCTCTCATTTTGCAATTTCAGTGACTAAAGTCAGGGGGGGGGGGCCTAGCTGGAAGCAGGTTATGGATTTTGCCCAATGAGAGATAATTGTATTTGTATTCAAAGTTTCAGTTTTATTCTACAGCATTCTCTTTCTCTCTCCACGGCTCTCCTTGCCCAATGATTTGTTGAAGCTCAGACCGGGAGGTGAGAGAGTCAGCTGCGCACATTTTGGCACTGGATTGGTCCCCGTCGAGAGAATTATTTTGGAGTTGATCCTGATGATCTGTAGTCAGAAAGCCAAATCTTCATTCAAGGGAGGGCATGGGAACTGCAGGGCATGGATAATTTGCGTTTTAGAGGGACAGGGAACATGAGACGTGTCATTCCCAAAAAAGAAAAAGAAAAATAACGCTACACCAAGCAATGTGCTAGCAAACTAAAAAACGGAAAAGTTGCCAGGTGACAGATGACAGCTTTATTGTCATGCAATGCCTCTAAGCATTTTGTAGTAGTATTAGCTTCATAAGGGGGATCTATTAAAGCATAATTTTGCAGTTACTACAAATAGTAGAAGAACCACACTATAAAACATTACAAACTATTGAAATTACTATTCATTAGAAAGATAGGATAAAATAAGCTCAAGAAAGGACACATATTAATCAGAATATATAATAAACTAACCTGTCCAGGTTAGCCCAAGCTAATCTGTTATCATCAGATGTCAGAAGCTAAGCAAAGTCGGCCCTGGCAAGGATTTGGGAGACCACCAAGGAATACCAAGGTTGTTGTATAGAGGCAGACAATGGCAAACCACCTCTGTTAAGTCTCTCGCCTTGAAAACCCCACCAGGGGTCGCCGTACATCAGATGTGACTTGACAGCAAAAAAAAAAAAAGAAGAAGATGCTAAATAATCTTTATATTGGACATGAGCAAGACAATAAAAATATTTAAAACAAATACTGACCAGAGTTCCTTTGTGCTGAGCCTTTCCACAGCAACTGAGTTCTGTTATTTTATTTTATGTTAGTAGAGAGATTAGCTGAGCAAGGTCAGAAGTCCCAGATCAGAATTTATCCCATGAGGGGCCAAAGTCTGCAACCTTAAAATCCACTCAACCTCAAGGTCCCAGGCTCAATCCCTGTCATCTCCCATTCAAAATATCCCAAATAACAGGTGCTCTGAGCAGTGTGGAAAAGCTTCCTAAGTCCATATGAAAACATATTTTATCTGCTAGAGCACAAGGGCTTTGTGAAGAGGTGATGATTTTTTTGGAAACCATTGGCCAATCAGGGACTCATAAGGGTGACAAAGACCTTCACTCTAGCCAATGTGCTAGCGTTCTGGTACCTGGGGGAAAAGTAGGGTTGCCAGGCCAAACAAGCAACTGGCAGGAGGGCTGGGGGCAGGGACTTGGGCAGTTGTTCCAAGTGAGATGACATCACTTTTGTGGGAAATGCGGAAGCGATGGCTGTCACTCTAGGAATTGCCAAAAACTCTACGGTAAATCATGCTCTCAACACTGATGAGATATTATTTTTAAGCCTTGGCTAACTGGGCTTATATTGAGGAGGAGAATCAGATTCAACTGCTGAGGATTTAAAAAAAATAGATAAAAAGACAGACAGACAGGACACATACATACATACATACATACATACATACATACATGCCACGTATATATCATGCAGGATTCAAGGTAAATGAAGGACAGAATCCCCTCAGAAAAGAATTAGAAGGGAGTTGAGCAAATAAGACACTCCAATGTATTCCTCCCCCTTTTCTTGCCTCATACTTAGGAGGTGAGTCTCTAGCAGTAATAAGGCGAAACAGTCCCCTCAATTGCTGTGAATCATTTTGTCAGGGAAGAGTGTAACTACCAGTAATTTTCTGATCAATTTACATGACACCCTACTTATTTTATACAGCATGGTGTGGCTGCTTCTCTTGACTGCACTAATAACATGTGCCCTTAAAATTAAAACTTTTTGTCTTGGTCGAACTTACATTTCCTGGGGTTATATACAGAAAAAGTCTCCTTTTCATCAGTGGCTTTAACTGTTCATGTACCATCCAGAACCAGTGTGCCAATTTCCCATATTAGGCAAGGGGGGGAAATAATATATATGTGTTGCCTGCGTTTATTTCAGCAAAGTAATTGAGATCTTGACAATGTAAAAAAAAATGTTTTGACAGTGCAGCTGCTGGAGGGGGCAGGCTGCTAATTTGATCAGGGAAGCTGATCAGTTGGTGGAGGAACTTAGCCTTCCTCCCCTCCCCTGCTGCCACCAGGTTCCTGATCTAAATGGCTCCCATCAACCCCCTTTGTAATCCACAGCAGTAAAAGGTATAGGTGATTGTTTCATGCCTGTATCCCCCAGTCTTCAGAGCATGTAGCATCCTTGGGGAAAGGGGGCAATTTAGATCAGGAAAGCACTGAAGGGGAAGGGTTAAACACATACACATACACTCTCCTAGACTTCCCTAACCAAATTAGATCCCCCAACCCTAGGTTTACCAGGTCCCTCCTCTTTTCTGGCAGGAGGTTTTTTTTGGGGGGGGTGAGGTATGATCATGCGTGTGCACGGCTGCACTGATGCAATCGCGTCACTTCCAGTTTACATCCGGAAGTGCCGCAAGGTGCCTTTACAACTCAAACTGGGAGTTTGAGTGCTAACCGCCCCTTGCGATGCGGAACTTCCGGGTGTTAAACACATTGCAAGGGGCCGTTTACCACTGAAACTCCCAGTTTGAGTGGTAAAAGGCCCCTTGTGATGGGGCGCTTCTGGGTATAAACAGGAAGGGAAGTGGTGCATGGGTAGGTGCACATGCACGCATTGCCCGCCAACCTTCAGCTGGTCGACAGGCAGCCAGGTGGATTGGCGAGGATTTGCCCACCACCACCTGGCACTTGGCAACCCTACCCAACCCTGCACAACTGCATTTTTTTTAACTCAGGAAATTAACCATGGCTGTCTTAGTGTGACATATAACTTGTTCCTGCGAGATGTCAGATGCTATTCTTTAAGGATTGTATTAAGACTAGGTAACATCTTCAAGAGGCCAATGAGAGACAATCAATGGTCTATTGATTTTGGCCTATAATACTCTATGACATCTCAACTGTTAACACAGCAACCGTCCTTTAAGTCAAGAAAGAAACTGACTGAGAACCAATTTACACACTGAGGAAAAGCAAGTAGGAGATTCCTTCATGGTTTATAGCATTTCAGAAAGCAGGCAGGAGGTTGCATGCTTGAATGTGCCCCAATGTGTAAAAGGTTCCCCATGCTAGTGCACTTTAATGTTGCCTTAAAAAAATGAAGGACAAATTTGAAGGATCCTTCTCGGAAAACAAAAACCTGTAGGAATTTTTGAGGGGTGTTAAAAAGAATTCTGATCAGGCAAGCAACATAAGTGTCCTACAACAAATTATCAACAGTCCAAAATATACTTTAGCAGCTACAATACATGAAAAGGCAGGCTATGCAGTGAACATTGACTTGATGACCATGTGCATCAGGGCCAGTAAGGTGGAGCATCTGTCAGGGCCCAGGTCTTCTGACAGGGCCCACTGCCACCAGCTTCTGCCGCCATACCTCCTCTGCAATCTGCTTGTGTGCCCTTCCATTGCCCACTCACAAATGCTCTACCTCCTGGGCTCCTGGACGCATGGGCTGCCCAGCACCTCCAGGGAAGAGGGTAGGGTTGCCAACCTCCAGGTAATAGCTGAAGATCTCCTGCTATTACAACTGATCTCCAGCCGATATAAATCAGTTCACCTGGAGAAAATGGCCACTTTGGCAATTGGACTCTATGGCTCTATGGCATTGAAGTCCCCCCCCCAAACCCCACCCTCCTCAGGCTCTGCCCCAAAAACCTCCCACCGGTGCCAAAGAGGGACCTGGCAACCCTAGAAGAGGGTGTGGGGGCTACACGTGGAGCTCCTGATGGTTACAGCAGCGGCCCAGTGCTCAGGAGAAGGCATGCAAGCAGCAGTGAGCTTGGGCAGTGAGAAGGGTTGTGAACAGGTAGGGTGGATGCACAGGCAGGTGGATGGGGGCAGAAAGGGTGGTGTGAGTGGGGTAGGGTGGCCAGCTCCGGGTTGGGAAATACCTGAAGATTGTAGGGGTGGAGCCTGAGGAGTGTGGGGTATGGGGAGAGGAGGGGCTTAAATGGAGTATAATGCCAAAGAGTCCACCTTTCAAGGCGGCCATTTTGTTCAGGGGAACTGATCTCTGTCACCTGGAGATCAGTTGTAATAGTGGGAGATGGGAGATCTCCAGCCACCCCCTGGAGGTTACAAAAATACCTATGCTGTGTTTAACTTAGTTATACCAAAGAATTAGCATGAAGGCTCAACTAATAAAAGAACTGAATATACTCACAATACGTTGGTGTCCCCTTACTTATGCAACACTGTACATATACAAAAAACAGAATAAATTACAATAATAAACAGAAATAATTACAATGTGTTAATTCACACAATGCACTTCCAGGTTCAGTTACTTTGTGTGTAAGTGCTAGAAAGAGCATCCAAATAAAGTTCAAATGAAAAGTTCAAAGCAAAAGTTGCACTATTTGGATGCTCTTTCTAGCACTTACACACAAAGTAACTGAACCTGGGAATGCATTGTGTAAATTAACACATTGTAATTATTTATGTTTATGTTTTTTGTATATAAGTAAAGGGACACCAACGTATTGTGAGTATATTCAGTTCTTTTATTAGTTGAGCCTTCGTGCTGATTCTTTGATATAACCCCCTGGAGGTTGGCAACCCTAGAGCGGGGGCCTGGTGATGGGCAGAGGAGGGGAACAGGGGGCCTGACACTCTCTGCTCAGGGCCCTCAAAACCTGGAGCTGGCCCTGATGTGCCTGATTGTTAGAGGTAGATATTTTCTTTTCCTCACTCAGAAACTGGACTTCTGAATACCCAACGATGGGTGGGTGCTGAGTATAACCATGATAGCAACGCAAAATTTAATAAAGCATCCCTAGAAGGCAAAAATAGCAACTATGGTTAACCAAAGACCAGCATAAACTATGAGCAAACAATCTCTATTTTCTATGTATAGTTTTGGTTCTGCATGTTCTCTGTGGGTACTATATATACTTGTATATTTTCATTTGTATTGAGAACATGTACAAAATTTATAATCTTTTATACCCAATTTATATTGCACGTGCTATTTATACAATATTGACACATTCAATCTAAGCAATTTCTGCGTACATAATGTATAATGCCACTCACTTGATTCACAGATGATGCTGAAAATGTACATTTTATGGGAGAAATTAGAAGTGAAGAAACTGGTACAAAAATAATCACAGGGTCATTTTTATGCAAGGTAGAAATCTAGCTATAATGGAGATTCGGGCATTGAATCATCAGGGATGAGAAATCCAAAATCTTCCTTGTCATGGATCAATAAGACTGCCCCTTATAAACAGGGGCAGTTGAAGCTCATTCTAAACCATCCCCCAATGAGGGGGGGAAGGCATTTTAGATGACTGCATTCTTCATCTCAAAATCGTTTTTCTTCCAAGCCTGTTTTTTTTTTTTTTTTAAATCCCAGGCCAGGGAGGCAACGTAGAGTCACATTCTTGCCACAGACAGGGGTGCCCGTAATAGGGGGCTGAATTAGCAAGCAGGGGGAAACGAACATGTGCTACTCATTATGAATTGTTAATGGGCTGTTTACAGCCGGAGCTGTCACAGAAAACAAGAGAGTCTGCTAAGTCAATAATTTATTTCAAGCCCCGGAATTAATTAGGGAGACTGTTAAATAAAGGGTGGGAAAGAAATAATATGTTTGGTTTGAGACACACACAGGGTTTTGCCGCAGAGTTTTCTACACGAAATAGCAAATAAGAAGTAGGCAGTAATGGGGAACTGGGCTAAACTGTGAGTGTGAAGAAGGTCCACATTACCTGAAGGCAAGAACCCTTAGCCAGCGTGGTATAGTGGTTAAGAACGATGGTTTGGAGAATCTGGAGAAGCGGGTTTGATTCCCCATTCCTCCACATGAGCGGTGGACGCTAATCTGGATTCCTCACTCCTACACATGAAGCCAGCTGGGTGACCTTGGGCTAGTCACAGCTCTCTTAGAGTTCTCTCAGCCTCACCTACCTCACAGGGTGTCTGTTGTGGGGAGGGGAAAAGTAGGTGATGTGAAGGACCTCTACCTGAGACCCTATGTCACGGTACTCATTTTGATCTCCCTCCTTATGCATGCTTTTAGCAACTAAAACACTGTGGGTCATTCATGGGTCATTCACCATCTCCTTGTCCTGCTATTTGCGTCATGGGGGAACTGTAAGATAAGTGTAAGAGGTCCTCTTGGACATACACCCCACTCCCTTCCCTGCAGCTGTTATTTGTTTTGGCAGTAGCTCTCTAGGGTCTCAGGTAGAGGTCCTTCACATCACCTACTACTTGATCCTTTAAAAAATACCTGGAGTTACTAGGGATTGAATCTGGGACCTTCTGCATGCAACACAGATGCTCCATCTCTGAGTTATGACCCTTCCCACTTGTATTTTTATTATTTTTTTCAAAATCCTGGGAAGATCTAGTCATGGATTGTCCAGCAACACATTTATTGTGATCTGGGATCTCCTTAGTCTCTCCAACATGCTAGCCACTACACCACTCCAGCTCCCTCTTGGGTCCAAAAGTGGTCAGCAACCTATTGGAAAAGATTGAGTATGAAAAGGTAAGACAAATTTCAACAAAGCTATGTGATCTGTCTAAACTATCATCAACATATTTAACTTAATTACGTGCCACCACTGCATCATTTATCATGTAATAAAAATGTTTGTGTCCTCCAAGCTTCTCTGAAGCCCTTCTGTCAAAATAACTAAACAATGCACTGTATCCTGAATCACTATTTTTCATACTCCTGTTGGAGAAACGCACATTTTCATGTTGTTTCGGTTTTGACCCTGTTTTCCTAGAAAAATAAGTGGGGAGGAAACTATACTACTTTCTTGTTGAAACAGTGCCAGGTGAACACCTTAGGCAAGCATTACGTGCGAGTCTTGTCAAGGTTTGAAACACCTCAACTAATCACCTAATTTTTTCTAGGCAATTTTACATGATTATATCCTTCAGGATGGAGTAAATAAGTTGAATGAGAACTAAACACACTGTAATTTGTTGCAAAGTTGTGCTTAAATAAAATTAGTACATGTAAGCGATTAACCCTCCATAGGGGAAAGGGAAAGGATGGAAGAGCAGAGAAATCCCATCAAACATAAATTACTCAGGTCCCAAGATAGGAGCTCCCTGGCTTTACTCCATTTTTAGTAATTGCTTTGTCAACGTACAAATAAACTACATACTGTTTAGATAGCAGAAGGAGAGGGATTATATTCCTATACATTACTATCAAATTCTATTGTGCTATCATCTACAAGAGCTCAAGGAACAAATATTTACTCAGAAACTCTCTGGACTCTGTGAGAGGGAAGACTGATATACTTGTTTCTTGTTTCATCCATGTGAAGTCTCGGTGAGGATTAGAAATCACCACAGGCTATCGCACCAAGCTGAAGAAAGTCTTTCTCTGGTTCAAATCCCAGGAGGAGATGTGGCTCACAAAGCTGACTCAGATTTATTTTATTACAGCTGGATTGTCTGCAGTTGCTGGTAGAACAGCTCCTATCAGCTGGCCAGTTTTGATAGCACTGATCTCTCTCCCAAGCAGGTGCTCACCACCCTCAAAGGGGACGGCAGTATTCACTCAGGGGGTATGTGTAGTTGTAAATCAGGAACTCATTTTTTAACAGAGGAAAAGAAAATATGGGCAAAATAATTTGTTGTGTTGTTGTGTGTTTCATATGTTGTGTTACTATATGTGATCAACCGTGGTATGCAGGGAAAATATGAGCAACCTTGGCCCAAAGCACGCTAGAGACAGACTGAAGAAATGTACCTCAAAGAGATCTAGTGGGGAAGAATCATACAACTCACCTTACTGTTTTGGCTGTCCGGTAGATAGATGATAGATAGATAGATAGATAGATAGATAGATAGATAGATAGATAGATAGATAGATAGATAGATAGATAGATCTGCATTGACATATTAAGTACAAAATCTAAGCCCAATGAGGCCAAATTAAACAGAAGTCCAATAAAGAATTAACAAGGATTATTCCAGCACCGACTTTGAAGTCACAGTTCACTTCATCAGTTGCTGGGAGTGTACATCATAGGAAATGTATTTATACTCAATGTTACAAGCAATTATCATTATCCCAATGAGATTTGTTTTTTTAAAAGATGTCCGTTTCAGGCCTCATATCCTTAAAGATAGGAGACCTTCAGTACAATTCTGAATAGAGTCAGGCTGTTCTAAATCCACTGAAGTCGGGGGGCATTGAAAAGTGCAACTCTGTTTAGGTTGTGCTGCTTGTGCTTCACCTACAGACCCAGGTCATGGATGTACTATTTCTGACTTATTGAGAGAAAGAAAGCTGAGCCAGGCACAGATTATGGCCCAGCATCGGGTCTACCAGCCATCACAAGGTGGGGCCTGAAGTTCTGGGATTACAGCTAGCTACAGCTACAGCTAGTACAGAGATCAGTTCTCCTGGAGGAAATGTCAACCTCAGAGGACAGACTCTATGGAATCGCATCCTCACTGAACTCTCTCCCTGCCCCCAAACTCCACCCTCCCCAGGTACCACTCCAAAATCTCCAGACATTTTCCAAGACAGAGTTGGCAACACTACCTAGCAGGTACTTGATGGCCCTCCTGTTTTGCAGTCTTGACTAGGCAACAACTAGGGATGCCAGCCTCCATGTGGGACCTGGGGAACCCCGAGAATTACAGCTCATCTCCAGACTACAGAAATCAGTTCCCCTGGAGAAAATTGATGCTTTGGACTCTATGGCATTGCACTCCTCTGAGGTCCCCGTCCTCCCCAGGCTCCATCTCCAATCTCCAGGAGTTTCCCTGGATCTGGCAGCAAATACTGGTGGGCCACATGAACACATGAAGCTGCCTTATACTGAATCAGACCTTGGTCCTTCAAAGTCAGTACTGTCTACTCAGACCAGCAGTGTCTCTCCAGTATCTCAAGCAGAGGTCTTTCACATCTCCTACTTGCCTAGTCCCTTTAACTGGAGATGCCAGGGATTGAACCTGGGACCTTCTGCATGCCAAGCAGATGCTCTACCGCTGAGCCATGGCCCCTCCCCAGCTGCCATGGGGGGAGGCAGCTGCAGAGTCTGTTTCGCCTACACAGGCATCTCCAAGCTGGGCTCGAGCAGAAGCCCTTAAAGCTGGCTTCCTGCCAGAGATGCAAGCCTTTGGCAAGAGTCAAGGGGCTCTTGTCTGCTTGTCTCTTTGCCAGAGGCTCACAGGCATTTCCAGTCTGGTTATTGTGCATTAGTAGATTTTTTTTCTCCCTTTGTGCTTTAAAAGGCCTACTAAGCGAACTATGTTAATGAGGACTGGTGGTGATGAGCTATCTGTTTAATGAGAGGCCAACTTAATTTAAATGAAATTAAAATGACTAATGGCTTTATTCAATTAAATTAAAATGACTAATGGCTTTATTATAAAAGTTTCTCTCTCTCTCTTAGAAGTGTATTGTTTAACTGATTGGATGGGTCATCATGCATGCCAGTGGGCTGCATTCTGCTTGGTGAGTCATGAGCTGCATAGGCTGGATCCAGTTATTTTTAGGTCCAACCCTTCCCATTTCCTGCCACTCTTTAAATACAAATTGGGCTGTCTGATGAATGGCAGATGACACAGTGGAGGAACCATATGAAGGTTGCAAGAGAAAGGGAACCTGAGGGTTAGCTCACATCCTTTTGCAACTCTGTCCAGCCATGCTTCCAGTTTCCTCTATGTGTACTCCAACAGTCACTGACAATGGAAGGCATCCCTGCAACTCCCACTAAATAATCCTCGTTCTGATTTTGGTTTTTTGGTTTTCCTTTGTGCAAACTGAACCTGTGATTCTTTGATGTCACACTGCTCTGTTTCTTCATACGAACGTTCTCCAGAAGACATACACATTTGTCGATGCATGGTCTGTGTCGATAAAACCAGCATTATAGTTGGCAAAACATTTATACATATAAATTACATGCATTGTTGTTTTATATATATATATTGCATGGCTTGCATGTCAAAACTGGACATGTGACAAAATATAACTGCATCTGCAAAGTAGAGAGTCAACAGTGTTTACACAGAAGTTAAATGTTGAATTGGGAAGATGATGCTGATGAGAAAGTCTGATATTAAGGTCTAATCTATCCCCATACTCCAGTATCTATGTTTGTTCCCAGAATGCTTCACGTGAACCAAAGAATATATCCATGAGCATTCTAAAATATTCTAGTCTGTAACAATCCTTATAAGGATATTCTTGTTGGAACAAAGATGAAAACATTTCTGGGAAATGTACTCGGCAGAAGCAAGGCCCTGCTAGAGGGTCAGCCTGACATCTAGTTCTAAACACTCTTAATTATGACTTTGGGGAGAGTCAAGAATTCCATGATGATGGAATGTTGTTTATCCATCTCTGTAAGAAGCAAAGCTCTCTGTCATTGAGTAGAGGAAGAGGGAACTGATATTTGATCCGCTTGGGATTTGTTCCTCTTCTTTCCACCTATAGGTGTATGTGAGCTTTATATGTTAACTGTGATGTCTTCCCTGGATATGCACTGTTTCTTTATTAAAGCTGTTGTGCCTAGACATCAGAATTCTCTGATTCCATTCTTAAAATCATGTTCAGTCTGGAGAATCCCATGACAATGCAATGAAAGAAGTTTAAGGAATGGGAAAGGGAGCTCTATTCTGTGTGGGATCGCTTCAGACAGGTGTACAGATTACATTTGCCATGGTCATGGAGAGTTGGAAGAGGCCTTATAGGCCATCTAATCCAACCCCTGGCACCTTTCAGAAAAGCTGGAACTAAAGGTTTTAACAGATGGTTCTCCATCCTCTTGCTTGAAGACCTTCACCAAGGGAGAACCCACTTGGGTAACTAGTTCCATTGTTACCATGAGACAGTTTCTCCTAAGGTTCAAATAACCTGTACCCTTGTGTAATTTAAGCTTGTCTCATCTAGTCCTGCCTTCTAGAGCAATAGAAAACAAATCTTTGCCCTCTTCAATGTATTTGAAGAGCATGATCATCTCTCAAAGTTTTTATTTCCAGAAGATTGTGTGCTAAGGGGAAGATCTACTGTTTTGTAGAAGCACACAAATTTGATTCTATCTCCAGACTTAGAAATCAAATTGAAGATACAGGAATTAGGACTGGACATGCTGAGAAGTTCAGAAACAACATGTTTGACAGATGCAGCCTAAAAATGTGGTAGAGAAAGTCGGCATATAAAAACCAACTTTTCTTCTTCTTCTTCTTCTTCTTCTTCTTCTTCTTCTTCTTCTTCTTCTTCTTCTTCTTCTTCTTCTTCTTCTTCTTCTTCTTCTGTTTGGCAGACTGGTTTTGTTCATTCTTCATTTAAACAATTGATGGCAAAGCATGGCAGGGAGACCCCAACTGATGTGTGTGTGTGTGGGGGGGGGGGTTGTATAATGTATCTGACTCTGTATGAACAGAAGTAACCTGGTGAACAGGTTCAAGCAGCTCAGAAGCAATATGATCTGGCCACCAGACAATTGGCTCCCTGCTTGCAACAGGCAAGTCAATCTGGCAAATGCTTGAGCGTTTCTGTATTGAACCAATGTAAAAAAAGGTTAACAAGCCCCCCCCTCCAAAAAAAACACCCACACACCTCTTTCAGCAAGAGGGGCAAAAATGTTTTCCCATTGCATGGAGAAGGTTTCACACTAACCAGGAGTCAGCGTTCTTGTGTCTGAGGCAACTGGCCCAATGCCATTTTTTTCCATCTCACTCTTCTGTGGCAAAATGTTGACCTTGCTGCCATAGAAGGTAGGTAGAGCACATGACCTTCCTTCACCTGTTCACAGTGAGGCCTCTGAGGGCTTTGTATGCTCTCAATGGCAATGTCATATAGCCAGTCGAATTGGCTACGTGACACTGTAGCCATCATTATGTGCTACGTGATTCCTGATTGCCTGGGATGATGTAGTGAAGGAGAAAGAAACCTGTGACAGAACCTGTGATGCAGCAGATCAGGGTTGCAAACAGGTTTTTAAAAATGTGAATTGTTGTGGTGGGAGAGGTCTTGGGGGGCGGGAATTGTACATACATGCTTGACAGCTCACTTTCCCAAAATGTTCATGAGTGAACAAACATTCAGGGCCTCCCTAGCTGGAATGGGATTGAGAGCTAGAACTAGACATGCCGGCCAGCAAATCCAGCTGTAGTCCCTCACTGCCTCCTCAGCATGTTTGTTGAGCAACCTGCCATCAGCTGGTTCTGTGATTTCACACAGCTGTCACGTTGGATCATGTTATATATGACACATGACACAGTATGAAGGCTCAGGGAGATGGAATCCAACTTGACTTTTTCAGGATACATTCACTTGGAAATGGAGGAAAGAATATATAGGTAAAGCTACTTATTTTTAATCTTTTAAGCCCTTTGAAGAACTCAGTTTGTGTGAGAGAGAATGACACAAACATGCAAAGAGAAGCATGAGAAAGAGAATGCCTGAGGTTCAACCCATGACTGTCTTAATTGTCACCTTGTTTTCCCAAGTCTTCACCCTGGAATCCAGACATCTTTGCTGCCACCCAAAACAGCTTGCTGTCACCAGACTTACTGGAAATCTTGAGGAAGCTCTATTAATGAGGGAGGGCATGGCTCAGTGGCAGAGCATCTTCTTGGTGCATGCAGAAGGTACCAGGTTCAATCCTTGGGCTCTCCAGTTAAAAGGACCAAGTAGGAGGTGATGTGAAAGACCTCTGCCTGAAATCATGAAGAGCCATTGCCAATCTGAGTAGACAATACTGACCTTTGTGGACCAAAATTTTGATTCAATATAAAGCAGTTTGTTGTGGTTTGCTATAGATGATTCCGCACTAGCAAATTTTACCTGGACATGACTCATTATTCCACATGCTGCCTGTTAAGAGCTTCGTTTTACATTTCTGTTCAAATATCCAGCAAGAGTTTGCTATTTCCTCTTGGTCCGCATGGAGGTTTTAGAAGCAGAGTAACCATTTCTGTCCTACTAGACAAGAAGAGCTGGTTAGAGAGATCTTTATACTTCCTCACTCAGTGCAAGGGAATGTAGAACCACTGCTTCTTTTCTTCTCTGCTTCATTGGGGTAAGGCAGAGAAGAACAGCAATAGTAGTAGAACAGTCATTTCAGGATGTTTTATAATTCTATTGGAGGTCCTCTGCTATTATGAATGTTATATCGCTGTTTTTATTAGCTTCTGAAATTTTATGATGTTTTTATCTCGTTTGTAGACTACCTTGAACATTGCATAGAAGGCAGTGTGTATCTTTTAAAAGTTGTAATGACACTACTAATCATAACAAGTTCCATCCTCGGTGAAGTGTCTGGACAAACAGTACTGAGATGAAGGAGTAATTTATTGCTGACATTGATATGGGAGTTTATTTCCACTTGGAAAAGGTGTGTGGGTGAAGACATCCTTGTAACTTGTCACAGGATTAAAGGAGTGAGGGGCTGTGGCTCAGTGGTAGAGTATCTGCTTGGCATACAGAAGGTCCCAGATTCAATCCCTGACATCTCCAGTTAAAAGGACTAGGCAAGTAGGAGATGTGAAAGACCTCTGTCTGAGACACTGGAGAGCCAATGCCGGTCTGAGTAGATAATACTAATTGGTTCTTGTAAGTTATCAGGGCTGTGTAACCGTGGTCTTGGAATTTTCTTGCCTGACGTTTCGCCAGCAACTGTGGCAGGCATCTTCAGAGTAGTAACACTGAAGGACAGTGTCTCTCAGTGTCAAGGGTGTAGGAAGAGTAATATATAGTCAGAAAGGGGTTGGGTTTGAGCTGAGTATTGTCCTGCAAAAGTAATGTGCTAATCATTGTCCTGTAAGTACCCCAAAAGGGGTCGCCATAAGTCGGCTGCGACTTGACGGCACTTCACACACACACAAGTATCAAGATAATGTGCTAATGAGGGTATGGTATGTTAATATGGAACCATTGTATCCCGAAGTGATCTGTTAATGTGTGTAATCCAAAACTAATCTGCATGGCTATTGTTGAATGTTGTCTTTGTTAGTCTGGAGGTTTTCAGAACAGGAAGCCAAGCCTTATTCATTCTTAAACTCTCCTCTTTTCTGTTAAAGTTGTGCTGATGTTTATGAATTTCAATGGCTTCTCTGTGCAATCTGACAAAATAGTTGGTAGAATTGTCCAGTCTTTCAGTGTCTTGGAATAAGACCCTGTGTCCTGTTTGTGTCAGTCCATGTTCAGCCACTGCTGATTTCTGGCCAACCTGAGAAATCAGCAGTGGCTGAACATGGACTGACACAAACAGGACACAGGGTCTTATTCCAAGACACTGAAAGACTGGACAATTCTACCAACTATTTTGTCAGATTGCACAGAGAAGCCATTGAAATTCATAAACATCAGCACAACTTTAACAGAAAAGAGGAGAGTTTAAGAATGAATAAGGCTTGGCTTCCTGTTCTGAAAACCTCCAGACTAACAAAGACAACATTCAACAATAGCCATGCAGATTAGCTTTGGATTACACATTAACAGATCACTTCAGGATACAATGGTTCCATATTAACATACCATACCCTCATTAGCACATTATCTTGATACTTACAGGACAATGATTAGCACATTACTTTTGCAGGACAATACTCAGCTCAAACCCAACCCCTTTCTGACTATATATTACTCTTCCTACACCCTTGACACTGAGAGACACTGTCCTTCAGTGTTACTACTCTGAAGATGCCTGCCACAGTTGCTGGCGAAACGTCAGGCAAGAAAATTCCAAGACCACGGTTACACAGCCCGGATAACCTACAAGAACCAATGAACTCTGACCGTGAAAGCCTTCAACAATATTTAGATAATACTAACTTTGATGGACCAAGGGTCTGATTTAGAATAAGGCAGCTTCATGTGTTCATGTGTTCACTCAGGGGCTCCTTCCTGATGGCTAGCGTAGACAACTTCACTCCTGCTGGTGGTAAAGAGGGACCTGGCAACCCTAATGGGAATTATGATGGACTGTTTCACTGTTATTTTTATTATGTTATGCTTGTAGTTTGCTGTAGGTTGTAACTTGTCACGTTAGATTTTTTAAAAAATGCTTTTGCATACATTTGTAAACTGTCTTAGGCTCCTGTTTTCAGGACTCAGGGCCAAGACAGAAGGAAGTCAATATCTCTCAATGACTGTGGAGGGTCCTCAAAATGGGCAGTTTGATTGGGGGGTAAGTGTTTGAGAGTGGCGCTCTACAAATCTGGATCAGCAGACTTCTCCTATTCTATTTCCTCTTTATACAGGCAATGTATTCTATTATCTGTTCCACTGCTCCTTCAATCCTGATTCATTTGGAAACTTCTTAACATTGTTTAAAACTGATAGAACACATGAGCTGTCATGCTGGATCAGACCATGCTGGATCTACACCATGTTTCACACAATAGCCAACCAGATATCCCCTGAAAAAAAGCAAGAAGTAGCTTGCCCTCCCCCACAACATTGATTTTCAGAGGGGTTCTTCCTTTGAATTTGGAGGTTCAATTTGATTATCATGGCTGATAGCTATGGATGGATCTGTCATCTGTAAATGTATCTATTCCCCTTTTATCAGGAGTTAAACTAGTGGCCATCATCCTGTGGCTGCGAATTCCAAAAGTAAATTACTCCTTGTGTGAAGTAGTGCTTCCTTTTGTCAGTCCTGAATTGGATTATGCAAATATTGCCACAGCTTTCCTCCCTTTAATTTGCATCTTCTCTCTACAGATGTGCATTGACAAAACAGTGCAAAAATAAAAGCAAAAACTTTGTACCTAATTGTATGTGATCACATCCAGATTGTTTGTGTGTGTGCATTATTTTACCCATTCACAAAGATGCTTCAGTGCATTGAGAATTATCACATGATTTTCATACAACTGTGTGTGTTTTGCTGTCCGGTCACAGCAGACATATGGCGACCCCGTAGGGTTTTCAAGGCAAGAGACCTTCAGAGGTGGTTTCTCCATTGCCTGCCTCCGCGTCACACTCCTGGTATTCCTTGGAGGTCTCCCATCCAAATACTTGCCAGGGTCGAGGCTGAGAGTGTGTGACTGGCCCAAGGTCACCCAGCTAGTTTCCATGGCAGAGTGGGGATTCGAACCTCGATTTCCCAGATCCTAGTCCGATATCTTAACCACTGCAACACACTGATAATACTAATACATTTTTAATCAATGTGCATGTTAGCATAAGTAACACAGCGAGGAGGGAACGCTTATGGAATTTGAAAGCACTGGAAGCCGCAACAAGAGGCACATGCACAGTACTCTTTGAAAAAATTCAGGGGATTACAAAGGCATTGGTTCTTCTTCAGTAAGGGGGGAAAAAAGGCAGGCAATTTGAAATCCCAGAAGGCAGGCAATTTGGAATTCCAGGGAGAAATTCAGATGAGGTGAATTTCAGAAAAATCTTATGTGAAGATGCATGTCTGAAAAAGAAATACTCCTAGACTCTGGCCTCCTGGATGCTGGCACTGTGGGCCCTTACGCTAGCATGGGCCTTCGCCGGCCTCCAAAGGCCTTTGGTGAGGGCCACCAGAGCAATTCAGGAATGCGCTGTAAGTCTTCGGCCATCCCTCATCCCAAAGAAAGGAAGCCTTCAGAACTCCTGGCCACTTAGAAGTGTGGTGCAAACATGGGTGAATCCATGAAGCTGCCTTATACTGAACCAGACCCTTGGTCCATCCAAGTCAGCATTGTCTACTCAGACCAGCAGCGGCTCTCCAGGGTCTCAGTCAGAGGTCTTTCACATTATCTACTTGCCTAGTGCCTTTAACGGGAGATGCCGGGGACTGAACCTGGGACCTTCTGCATGCCAAGCAGATGCTCTACCACTGATTCTCTACCACTAATGCAGCACGCCATTCTGTAGATAATGCCTGAGCATAGGTTTGTTTTCTGGGCTACTGAATATATTTTTTTATAGAATGCCTTCAGGCTTACCAAAGCCATGGTTTGTATGATTACAAACGTGTGTACTTGCAGCGTCCATACCTGCTCCCTTCAGCAGCAAACATTTTTTATGCATATGTAGCAATGAATTTAAGTACATGCTGTGTGTTCTCTGCCTGACTACTTTTGCTTGACACTTTCATCTGCTTGCAACATGTGGCATACAACGTTTCTGCAAAGGCGAGTGTCAGAACTGTCAGGAAGATTAACAATAGGTATTTGAAAAGAAAACAGTAGGTAGTTAAAGAGCTGTTCTTGGGATGTGATTTATGGAGGTCTTTATGACAGAACTACGCTTTCGTGGAAGAAACAGTACATGTTCCAATAAAATCCAAGTAATGGATGTTCTGATAAACAACTTGATCTTTAACAGGAGATTTTATTTGACTCTTTCTTACAAGATGGTCAAGCAACAAGAAGGAAGCTACTATAGCCCTTGGCATCTTAGAAAAGGACCAAATGTTACCCAAAGAGTCTGCTTGGTACATCAACATCTGGTTGCTGACAGTTTCACTTTAGAAGTTGGAATGTCTGCAAATATTCCATACCATCACAGCAGCTCAGCAAATTGATAGGTGGGGAAGGTTCGCAAGACAGAAGAGGCTGGTAATAGCCAATTTTTATTTTTGTAGATACAAATAACAGGGGGAAGAGCGATGGATTAGATGCAGAATCCTCTGAACACAACAGGGGTTTGTCTGCCAAGATAGCTTTGGATTCTTGAGAGAATCCGCACATGTCTCCCTGCCTTCCTTTCTTTGCTTTTCCTTTTCAGCAGTCCACTCAGACAACAGTCAGGAGAGGCAAATATTTATGGTATGGCTGATGGGCTCATATTATTGAGTGATGTTCAATGAAGCCTAGTTGATGTAGCCTTTGAAAAGGTGTTTTATTGGGGGTTTTTTTCTTCTGCCAACAAAAAAGTACTACCTTTGTCCAGGGATAGTCTTTGACAGCCTCTACCCATGGGACTGGTGCTCAGTTACATGCATCCTGTTTTATGAGACATTTGAAAGACAAAAGCAGCTGGGCTGTTTATTTATGGAGGGTCCTGTTCTTCTCGGCTACTGAAGGAGCCTCTACAGGATTCTGGCTTTTTGTCCTGATTTATCATCAGGTAGGGTTCCTAACGCTGCCTCTGCAATTGCTGGGAGATTTGGGGGTGGTGCTTGGGGAGGGTGGAATATGGGGAGGACATAAATGTCACTTCTGGGGGATGCTCTAGGTTTGTGAACCACACGTGGATATTCTGCATGCTAACATCCGCCCATGGCATTCAGCTCCTTCTACCCTCCCAACATGATTGGTCATTTTCCTATCCTCTTGTGGCTGCCATATGCTCTTGCACTGCCCTCAGCTTTCTTTAGTGTGGTGTAGTGGTTAAGAGCGGTGGTTTGGAATGGTGGACTCTGATCTGGAGAACCGGTTTGATTCCCCACTCCTCTACATGAGCGGTGGAGGATAATCTGGTAAACTGGATTTGTTTCCCCACTCCTGCACACGAAGCCAGCTGGATGACCTTGGGCAAGTTACAGCTCTGTTAGAGCTCTCTCAGCCTCACCTACCTCACAGGGTGCGGGGAGGGGAAGGGAAGGCGATTGTAAGCCAGTTTGAGTCTCCCTTAAGTGGTAGAGAAAGTTGGCATATAAAAACCAACTCTTCTTCTTAGTTATTTTTCTTTCTCTTCGGATTTCTTAATTCACATTTTCAAGCTTAATCATTCAAGCTTAATAATTAAAGAAGAATCTGGTAACATTTTAAAGGCTAGCAAAATCAATTTCAGTATAGATATTTTGAGTCACTCCCTAGTTTCAAGTGGGTAGCTGTGTTAGTCTGTAGTGGCAGAACAAATTTCTAGACCACTAGCATTTCAGAGACCAACAACATTTTCCAGAGTATAAATTTTCATTAGTCAAAGCTTACTTCATCTGAGTTCTCGCCTATGAGTCTGAAGATGTGAGCTTTGATTCAAATCATGAAAACTTATGCTGGAACAGATTTTTTTCAGTCTTTAAGGCACTACTGGTGTCCAGTAAATTTGCATTTTTTTAATTCTTCCATTCATGAGAGCTAAAAACTCAGCAAAGATTTTTGCATCACAATGGGCAGACTTTCACAAAATGTGGCAACCTTCACAGCAGAATCGAAAGCGCTAACACACTGCTGCTGGCATAAACAACAGACTCCTAACGCCAGGGTAGGATTCAGACTTTAATCTGTAGCATCTGCTCATCGCTGTCTTTCTCACTCTCTCTCACTCTCTCTCTCTGCATCTCTCTCTCTCTCTCTCTGCTTAATATGCTGGCACTTTCTGGTTCCACTCATCTGTTGCTTCTCCTTAATTTTGCAATAATGCTTGAGATCAAGCTCTGTGTTCCTACTGGAACAACTTGATTGGGGAGATTATGCCTAGGCAAGACTTTGCTATTAACTCTCATCAAGACAAATTCTTGCTCTGCTTCAGAGAAACAGCAGGTAAGTTGGACTGGTTGCTCTGGAAAGCAAAACACATTAAGAAGGCTTAAGCCTTGAGCAAGCAGAGCTATAGAAACATTGTTGGTGAGAAACCATCTAACCTGTAGGACATTTCTGCTGCTATAACCTAAGTGGTTGAAATGAGCATTACTGTCCCTTGGTTTAACACAGTGGATTTCATGCCTGAAGGGGCCCTTCAAATTGCCTCTAAAGAATCAAATGTGCTGAAAAATAACCATACATGGTTTGTAAGTACAGGAGATCAGCCAAACATTATTCAGAATAAATGTCATCAGCGGTTGCTCTTTCTGGCCAATGCAAAGGTTTTGGAATTACCGCATGTAAATGAGTCAAACAGAAATGAGCAAAAGAGAATCCATCGCCTTCAAAGCTGGAGTGATTTCAACTTTCTTAGTCCTGCTGTTTCAATGGGAATTAATCCCTGTTCAATGGGAATTAATCCCAGGGAAGTGTTGGCAGCAGCACCTCTCCCCAAAATGATGATGTGGGAAAACCTAGTATGGGTTGAATTCATTTATTTAAATAGCTGATCTACTTATGACAATATGCTTATATACTTTAAGGGAGAGTTGCCCTAGGCAGCATTACTGGGGCTGCTGTCATTTGGGCAACTCCACTCAGGCTCCAGATTTGTCCATGGTTCCACCAGCCTTGATTATCCTTGCCTGCAAATAAAATGTGCCTATTGTATTATGTACTTTTATTGACTTCATGTATACTCCACCTTTCTTACTGAGGCAGCTTCATAGTGGAAAGTGCCGTCAAGTCGCAGCTGACTTACAGTGACTCCTCAAGAGATGAGCAGAGGTGGATTGCCATTACCTGCCTGTGTGTAGCAACCCTGGATTTCCTTGATGGTCTCCCATCAAAGTAGAAACCAGGGCCAACCCTGCTTAGCTTCCGGGGTCTGACAAGACTGGGCTAGCCTGGGCCATCCAGGACAGGACCAAGGCAGCTTGCACAATATAAATCAGTGCAGGCAATAGGATGTGACATCCTATAAGCAACGCAATTGGACTAGGATATATTAACAATGCAAAATTGGTATTACATTATGTGGAACACAATGGGGTGGGTGCATTTACATACAGCAAACAGATTCTCACAGTGCATATTCTCACAGTGGCTTAGTCCACCGTCTCATACAGACAATAAAGGGGTTGTTTGACACTGCTCAGTACCAAGGCCATTCCCTCCCAACCCACCATAACCCACCATACATCAAATGATGGGCTGCTGCAGGAATGCCCCTTCATCAAATGATGGCTGAAGGTGATTATTAATCTGTCCCACCTATATTGACTAACCATTCCTTATTCCTGCCAACACTAGTTATTGCCAAAACAAAGATGAGGCCTAATTATTCCACCCCTCTAGAAACATTATGCAGCAGGTGAAAAATGTCTCTTCTTACAGACCAATCACGTGTGTGTGTGTAAAGTGCCGTCAAGTCACAGCCAACATATGGTGACCCTTTATAGGGTTTTCAACGCAATAGACTAGCAGAGGTGGTTTGCCAGTGCCTTCTTCTGCATAGCAACCCTGGTGTTCCTTGGTGATCTCCCATCAGATACTAACCAGGGCTGACCCTGCTTAGCTTCCCAGATCTGATGAGATTGGGCTATACCGTGCTGCCTTCCCTCCCTAAGACCAACCATAAAGGTAAAAAAATGTAAAGGTCCCCTGTGCAAGCACCGGGTCATTCCTGACCCATGGGGTGATGTCACATCCCAACGTTTTCTAGGCAGATTTTGTTTATGGAGTGGTTTGCCAGTGCCTTCCCTAGTCATCTTCCCTTTAGCCCCAGCAAGCCGGGTACTCATTTTACTGACCTTGGGAGGATGGAAGGCTGAGTCAACCTTGAGCCAGCTACCTGAAACTGACTTCCATCAGGATCAAACTCAGGTCGTGAGCAGAGCTTGGACTGCAGTACTGCAGCTTACCACTCTGCGCCACGGGGCTCTTTAAGACCAATCATAGGGGGACCCAAAAAATGATGTTTCATGGGAGGGTGATTGGGTCAGCAGCACATGGCGAATACCTGTGTGTAAGGGGCTGATCTTGCTTATAAAGTCTCCACTCTCTACCCCGCATTGGTTAGATGACAACCAACCCTGTCAACCACATCCTAGCGTGGTATAGTGGTTAAAAGTGGTGGTTTGGAGCAATGGACTCTAAACTGGAGAACCAGGTTTCATTCCCCACTCCTCCACATGAGCGGCGAATGCTAATCTGGTGAACTGGGTTGCTTTCCCCACTCCTACACATGAAGCCAGCTGAGTGACCTTGGGCTAGTCACAGCTCTTAATGTTCTCTCAGCTCCACCTACCTCACAGGGTGTCTGTTGTGGGGAGGGGAAGGGAAAGTGATTGCAAGCTAGTTTGATTCTTCCTTAAGTAGTAGAGAAAGTTGGCATATAAAAACCAAGTCTTCTTCTTCGAGCTAAGAATAGGCTGGAACAACCACTGTCCAGGCCTTAATGGCCATTAGGATTGCACTGTTGGTCACCGCTCTGTCTAAATCTGATCCATGGCATCTATGCAAATTGGACTTAAAGTCCCAAACTCTGGAGTGGCATTTTAATGTCCAGCTTACATTTCTCTCCCTGTTCTATAAAGAAGTGTTCATGGGCTGGTCAAGCTGTCCCCTTGCTTGAGCGACAACTGTGGGTATTTGACTGCAACGTGGTTTAATTCTATTCTGTTGTGCTCTTCATTGTGCACGGCCTTTCTCTCCCTTGGCTTGCCAAGCATTTCGCCGCACAGAAGAGAAAGCAAAGTGATAATAGAAAAGGACTGACTTTACTTGCAAACTGTGTCCCTTGCAGAGATTTAAATACCACATGATAGCAAAGTGGCTGTTTGCCTTGAGAAGAACAAAACGACAATTGTTTGGGGATCTTTTTTTTTCCTGAGCTCTTATTTCGTTAAGCATATAAAAAAGAAATGAAAGAAAAAGGCACACAAGCTCTCTGCTTATACCCACAGGGACTCTTGGAAATAGCCTGGCATAATTCTCTAAACCAGCTGCGGAAACATTTATCCTTGTTTATAATGATGTTCCTCTTGCTTTATCCCTCATCTTTTGTTCAGCTTTCTAAGAGGGGGAAGGAGGGGGGCTGGCATCTCACATAATATTGAAGCTTTTTTTGAATATTATAGCTTATTGTCCTAACTAGCCAGTCTTTGAATGATAAAACTCTGCTCGCTTGCAGTTTTTGCGATGGATGTAAAAAAAAAAATGTTGCAAATGAGAATTGGCATGACAGTTCTCTCTGGCTAGAAGTCAGTCTCCCACACTCTGAATGCATGTGCCATTCAAGCATGTTCCAGCATCGCCGTGTACTTCACTGCAAACATATCCAGCAAATAAAGAGGTGAGATGCGATCTGTACCAGTTGAGTCTCTAGGAGGGAATGTACCAACTGGATGGATAAGACCAAAGAGTTGCAACTCATCTAAGTGTTTACAAATTTATACACACTTTGTAACCACGTGTTGGGGGAGGGGGGAGAAATTAATCCAATCCCTTCTTGTGGGGCAATATCCCAGCACTGACTAGATGCAGGATATTCCATCTCTTTAACAGTAGAGTCCTTCAACAGCCAATTCTATGAATGTGGAGGAATTTTGAATAGCACATGTATCAAATGTTTAAGAAAAACTGCTTTAATAAATGTTCATAAAGTCTTTCAAAACCAACAACATTTTCTTTAAGACGTTTCTGTAACTTTTACCTCATCTTAACTAAAACAGTGTAACATCCTGAGAGAGTGTGTGAGGCAGACAGAGACAGGCAGTTGTCAGTGGCAGTCAGCAGCGTCAGTTAGTTACAATAACTGTCAACAGAAGGGAGGGGCTGATTCCGGAGGAGGAAAGAACCCTCTGTCTCTCAAATTAGGCTCCAGAGATTTTCCAACACCATGTAGGCTCTCAACCCAAAGAAACAGATCCCAGGCAGCTTGGTTGTGTGTGTATGAGTGCATAGGAAAGGGCAAAAGGACTTTTAGGTTATGAGAATGAACATTGAAGACCCAGGAGGGAAAATGGCTAGCCAAGAAATCCACTTAACAGTGTCCCCTCTGTGATGCCTATGGGTACCACGGTACCTGCTGAGATGTTTCCTGGCACTCACTTGCTTCTTCCTGAAAGTATCTTTTTCCTAACACTAAGAGCTGGTCCTGACTTTTCTCCACTTCATTGGAATGTGGGGGGGGGGTGCTTCAGAAGAGCCCAGGAGGCATTCCCTCTGTGTCTGCAAAAAGCACCAATCTGAAAGGCCACACAAGCTGAGCACTAGGAGTTGTACCTCAGTGAGGAACAAGCCAAGGGTCAGAGCCATGGAGGAATCTTCCACTTCTGCTGTCCTGCTACCCAGGAGATGGGGCTTTCTTGCACTCTATGCATGTTCACTAGCAGCAGATCCTTCCAAAAGTCAGCGCAATGGTGGCTCATGAATCAATGGGTAAGGATCCTGGATCCACCAAAGGGTCCTGACCCCTGGATTGCAGGCCACTGCTCTATACAATTGTGGTTTAATGAGTCTGGGTCATTCCTGGTGAGATGTAAGCAGCGACGATAGAAGTGGTCCTGAGTCAGCTCCTTTTATATTGGATTGGCAAGAGGGTCATGTCATGTCCTGAGCCATAACAGTTATTCTCTCCTGAAGAGCACCATCATTAACTATTCTTGCTCCATAACAGGAGTGTGGAATCAAACCCTGTTCTCCAGATCAGAGTCCACTGCTCCAAACCACCTCTCTTAACACCACACCACGCCGGGATGTGGTTGACAGGGTTGGTTGTCATCCAACCAATGTGGGGTGGAGAGCGGAGATATTATAACTTACTTATGGCAAAACCTACTGATGTTGCTGTTCCACAGTGCTTGTTCCACATCCCCTTAACTCACTAAGCTTGATGTCAATAAACCTTGGATTTGCTATGAGTGGTCTGGTGGCTAGTTAAGAACTGAGGCAATTGTTCTACTCTCAGATGTTCCATTCTCTGCGGGGAGAAGACTGCTGCTTTTCAGATTTTTCGTATGCATATCAAAGGGCTTTAGGTTGGATGGGCAGCACTACTGTGGTTCTCCAGGTGATAACCCAAATTGGGTTTAGGTTCATCTGCCTGGGGCTGTTTTGAGACCAATTACAACACACACTTAGTGGAAGAAAAGGAAAGTTTACACATGGCCACGAACAGACTGACACAAGGGAGTCATCTCCAAAGCGACAATAAATGTGCATTACATTTTATACCTTGATTAATTTGCCATTTCATTGGTTTGACAATACATCACGTAACACATTACATAACACACCTTTTAATCCATATTTGGCCATTAGTTTCCATTTAATCCCTGTTCTCAAGCACCTGCAATCTCTCAACCGTTATCTGTCTTGCTGGCACATTCCCTTTACAGTAGCTGGTACTCATTTCTTCTTGACCCCTCTCTTAGCTACCTCATCCTACTCCTTTCCTTTCTGTTCACACAAAGATTCCTCTTTCCTAGCCTGACTATAACTCTTGGCAATCACTAACCAATTCTAACATATATTAATAAAGCGTACCATATATGCACACAGCATTGACGTTTATAATAATTCCTGCCATTTTACTACATAAAATATATTTTCTCATACTATCACAGGGACCAAAGAGCAGGTTAGTAAAGTAGGGACGATTTGGAATTTATCATCCCTGCAGCTTCAGTCTGAAAATTCTTGCTTCAATTTGACTAGTCCCTTGTGCAAATCAAAGCCATGAGCCTTCCTTGTACATTTTCTGTTTCCTGACACCAGATTTTTCCTGTAAAGTATATGCATGTTTCAAATTGAATTATACATCCAAAAATCAGCAATATACATTATGTATATATTACATGAATGCCATACATTCTAGAAGTTGATACCACATAAATTACATACAGTATGCAGACGAATCTATAAAACCAACAGCGGAAAATAGGGATATTGCAAAATCTTACTAATCCAGATTTTGCAACCAAGTCTTGGTCCTTCCCCATCAGATGATTCTTTAGATCAAAATCAAACTCCTCTACAGGATAGCCTACAAGCACTCTGAGAGTAATTCACAGTTTTGGTGGTTAGGGTATTGGACTAGTATTGTTGAGTCCTGGGCTCACATTCCCACTCTAGCCTGAAACTCTCTAGGTGAATCTGGACCAGCTACTCTTTCTTAGCTTCACTTGCTTCACAGGGCTGTGATGATAAAATGGAGGAAGAGAGAACTATGTAATCTGCTCTGAGCCCCTTTGAGGAATGATGGGATAAGAGAACCAGATGGATGGATGGATGGATGGATGGAGGGAGGGAGGGAGGGAGGGAGGGAGGGAGGGAGGGAGGGAGGGATGGATGCAGGAAGATGGACCAATGATTTTATTTTTCCCCAGATTTTCCCTAGTGTCCATGTAAATTGTGGATATTGGAGACTTCTTTTTTTTAAAGTTCCATAGATTTGCACATCAGTGACTACAAAGGACAACTGTCAAAAAAATATGACTCTAAAAAGAAATGAATCAGACAACATTTGCTCGTCCCTTTCATAAAGACCAGAGTGAAACTTGTTTCTATTCAGCTTCATTCAGCGCCCTGCAGCCCAGAGGAGGGCATGTGGAAAATCACTCACATCAGCTTGGGGAGCTGCAGGGCTCACCTTGACATCGGATGCTGAAAGATAATGACACCGATGATAATAACTACGCCGGCGCTGCAAAAGGGTTGTATGACCAATTCTATTTTGTCATGACTGAACGGATCAGGGATCAATAGCGAGGATTTGTAATACGACATTCTGTTTCAGATGTTTGATTTTTTTAGTACAAAGTACACCGATTCTCACAACAATGATGGCTCAGCGAAGCTATAGTCTACCTGGCCTCAGAAAGGCTGAAGTTAAATAAGCCATAAGTGCAAAGCAATGGCTGCAGTGGGAAAGAAGCTTTGCTCTTTTCTGTCAATACATCACCCTTTCAGGATCAAGCTTTATGGTGGTTTAAGAGACAGAGAACATCAAGATACAGCTGAACATCAAGAAGACAAAAGTAACAATTACAGGAGAATTACTCAACTTTAAGGCTGTCAATGAGGAAATTTAAATTGTTCAAGACTTTCTATTGCTTGCCTCCATCATCAACCAAAAGGGAGACTGCAGTCAAGAAATCAGAAGGAGATTGAGACTGGGAAGGGCAGCCATGAAAAGATTATTAAGGGTAAGGATGTGTCACTGGCAACCAAGATCAAGTTAATTCATGCCATCGTATTCCCTATTACTATGTATGGGTATGAAAGCTGGACAATGAAGAAAGCTGATAGGAACAAAGTAGATTCCTTTGAATCCTTTGGTGTTGGAGGAGAGTGTTACAGATACCCTGGACTGCCCCCCCCCCAAAAAAAATCAATGGGTTATAGATCAAATCAAGCCTGAACTGACCCTAGAAGCTAAAATGACTAAACTGAGGCTGTCGTACTTTGGACACACTATGAGAAGACAAGAGTCACTGGAAAAGATAATCATGCTAGGAAAAGTTGAAGGTGGCAGGGAAAAGAGGAAGACCCAACAAGAGATGGATTGACTCTATAAAGGAAGCCACAGCCCTCAATTTGCATGATCTCAGTAAGGCTGTTAAGGATAGGATGTTTTGGAGGACATTGATTCACAGGGTCGCCATGAGTTGGAAGTGACTTGACAGCACTTAACATACACAAGATACATAGAGAGGGAAAAGGGAAATTACTAGCTCTATTATACACATAACTAAATTAAACTGCAGAGATTAGCGAACTAAGTGAGTTTTTTCTTACTGCTTTTGTTGTTGTTGTTCTTGGGATCAGACCATGAGGATGGAGCTATTTGTTTATTTCAAAATCTTCTGTCCTGCACTCTCCCAAATCTGGCCAAGGTGGTTAAACATAAAATTAAAGTAGACTGCTTGATTGAATTGGTATGCTCCCTCTCCAGCAGGGTTGCCAACCTCCAGGTGGTGAAGGAAAAATCAGACACCTCTGTACAATTACCAAAGGATGAGAAATTCAGTACAGGAATCCAGCCATAAATGATGCCAAATATATTCTGGCTAAATCTTTACAGTATGTGGTAATATAACCACCAACATCATATATTGCCAACAACAAGTGTATTTTTTCTTATAACAGGATGTTTCAACAGGTAAGTACACAATTAATTCCTTTAACTAGTAAGTATTGAAGCAAAGTTCACTAGAAAATGTCCTTTTAAGGTGTATTTCTTTCTTTGAAGCACAGCAGGCTATTGAAGGAGAAAAAGTTCACTAGAAAATGTCCTTTTAAGGTGTATTTCTTTCTTTGCAGCACAGCAGGCTATTGAAGGAGAAAACGATCGTTTTGGAGCACGAAGCCCAATTCTTCCTCAGTTCTTCAAAAATATATACTGCGTGCAGTTATACATCACCATTCATAATGTCAGGTTTCAGCTGAATACCATATTCAAGATTAAAGTGCAAAATTCTTCCCCAAAGGGGTAAGATATTGGATTCCTTCCACTCCAGGTAAGGACTCCTGTGAACGCCATATGGTATTCAGCTGAAACCTGACATTATGAATGGTGATGTATAACTGCACGCAGTATATATTTTTGAAGAACTGAGGAAGAATTGGGCTTCGTGCTCCAAAACGATCGTTTTCTCCTTCAATAGCCTGCTGTGCTGCAAAGAAAGAAATACACCTTAAAGGGACATTTTCTAGTGAACTTTTTCTCCTTCAATAGCCTGCTGTGCTGCAAAGAAAGAAATACACCTTAAAAGGACATTTTCTAGTGAACTTTGCTTCAATACTTACTAGTTAAAGGAATTAATTGTGTACTTACCTGTTGAAACATCCTGTAAATAAGAAAAAATACACTTGTTTTTGGCAATATATGGTGTTGGTGGTTATATTACCACATACTGTAAAGATTTAGCCAGAATATATTTGGCATCATTTATGGCTGGATTCCTGTACTGAACCTCCAGGTGGTGGCTGGAGATATCCCACTATTACAACTGATTTCCAGGCGACAGAGATCAGTTCCCCTGGAGAAAATGGCTGCTTTGGCAATTGGACTCTATGACATTGAAGTCCCTCCCCTCCACACCCTACCCTCCTCAGGCTCCACCTCCAAAATCTCCAGGTATTTCCCAACCAGGAGCTGGCAACCCTACTCTCCAGAGATTTCCTTGAGACAAATCACATGTGAAAATAGTTCAGCGGCTGTGTATCTCTGAGTCTATATGGACATTGTATCTTAAGGAAATCAGTTGTCTGGGAAAAAATGTCAGCTTTGAAGAGCAGACTCTGTGGCATCAAATCCCCACAGAGCTCCCTTTCCTCCCCAAACTCCACCCTTCCCAGACAAAATCCCCAAATCAACAGGAATTTCCCAAGCCAAATTTGGCAATCCTATCTGTAATGACAATTCTAAGCTTCATAGTTCTCTACACTGTGGCCTACGCCATGTTTATTATGTTATGCAAATTACTTGAACATTAGACATCTGCTGGCTTGTAGTTCTCAAGCTATCCACTTCCCATTGCTTCAGCTCTTTAAAAAAAAAAGACTTTGCATCAGTTCAGCTTTGCTATTTTATCTTTACCTAATAGTCTTTCCCTTGCCCACAGACAATTCTCTCTTCTCTACCTGCAACTGTCAGCACTGTTGAAAGAAAGGCAAGGGCAAAGGAGATCTTGGAGGAGTTACTGTCAGTTCTGTCTATACAGAGGAGACCAGCTGTGCTGTTGAAATGCACAGGTGAGTTATTCCTGCAATATCAGGATATTCCTGTTAGTCAAAGGAGGGTTTTCTCTCAGCCCTGGCTGGTAGATGTGTAGGACCTAAGTCAGAAATTATATCAAATCATTGCATGAAATTTGTGCAAGGGAGCATAGATTGCAAACAAGCTTGGGGCTTTAAACAACTTTGCAGGAATGCTTATTTGCACAACATCTATGTTAGTGTCTACTGGGCACCATCTAGGCAGAGGCATGCAGACACAATAAATATACCTTACAGAACAGATCTTGAGAATCAATGTGGTACAATGTTTAGAAGGTCATATTAGGATCTGCCAGAAAACCAGATTAAAACCTCCTTCTTGCCCTGAAGTTTGCTAGGGGACCATGGGCCAGTCACTTTCTCTCAGCCTAAACTACCTTACAGGGTTGTTGTGGTAGTGATAAAATGGAGAAAGGGAGAGTGATGTCGTAAGTCATTTCAGGCTCCTGTTGAGGAGAAAAATGGGGTATACATAGGTTCAACCCAATGTAGCCGGTGATATCTCCCCAGATTTTTTTTCAGCTGGGCAAACTAAGGGGGGAACTCTGGTGGTATTCTGAACTTCAAAGATAGGGTAAAAATACAAAATTTCTGCTAGCCTCGCAGAAATTTGCCAGGAAGGAGTGATCACTATTCTTGGGAGCCATTTCTTCTCCTCCGATAAAAAACTGATCATATTTGGAAATAAAGATTTCGTACAACCCTGTTTCATAACCATACCATTTCATCTGGCATGTTAGATGAAAACAGGCATGTTACAGGTGGTGGTTCCCCCAACATTCAAAGGAAGTTGGTTTACATCATTTAATGGAAAACTTGCCTACATCCAAACTTCTGTAAGTGGAGATGATCTCAGAAAAGATTCCCCTTCTTTCTCCATTCTTTGGCATGCACACACACACACACACACACACACACACACACACACACACACAAAAATATCTATCGCTGAAAGACCCTTGTGATTTGTGTTGGGTGTGGCATAATATAGGCTTCAGCGGGAAGGGAGAATTGGTGAAAATCCCCCCTCCATCCTACGTGACATCCTGCTCTTTCACAGTTAAGATCACATAGGTTCAGCCCAAGGATTTTTGGTGCCCTAGGCAAAAGTCTTTGTTACCAAACGGGTGCCAATCTCCTGGACTGGACATGGCAACCATAGGCATACGTGCACACGCTGGTCCAAGCCGCGCACCTTGCCCCAAACATTACGAGGAAGACTCGCGCACACCAGTGAAACTGACACGAACGCTCCTTTTTTGTCCCGCGGAGCCAGCAGCTGAGAAACAGAGGCCAGGTCAACCTCTCCAGTGAGCCAGAGAGACTCCATTTCCTGTGCATCTCTGTTCCAGCAGAAGCCATGTCAGGAAAAGCACAAGAGCACGTAGCCTGCATCTACAGCCCCCCACCTCCCTTGCATCATCAGACTAATTAAGCAAACCATCCAGAGACATTAAGATAACAACCAAGAATCGTTCCTCCAGCAATGCAGATTAACGATCCCCGGATGTAGCAAGATCGCGCCTTTTGTGTTAGATCGTTAAAGCCAATCAACGAGACTCCTGGTTTCTCCTGGTGTTGCACAAGTCACTGGAATTAGAATAGTTTTCCAAATTGTCACTACCCCACCCCAGCAGCCGGTCGTTAATCCTTTTGTTTTAGCTTGGGAACCAGGAGGTCCAATCACCCTCCACCCCCACCCCCCAGAAAACAGTATATCTGAGGTCTCCTGAAAGTCCATACCTCTCCTTAGGTCTTTCCCTTTCATACTGACTCTCTCTGTCAGTGTGGGCAGCCATGCTTGAGCACGCAGGGGACCTCCCCTGCCCCCTTTTTATTCCTCTTTTAGTCTACTGGAACTCAGGACACCTCCTCTACAATACAGGTACCGTATAGCTGCAAGGCTCCCTGCTAAATTGGTAAACGTCCCTTTTCTCCTCCCTTTCTATTCTTAGATTCTCTATATGTTTGTGTTTGCAAAACTGAATGCCTGAACGACATAAACTCTCTTAATTTGGAATCCTTTTGCCTCTGTCATTATTCTAAGGTCACTGAAATGGGCTCTGGTATACACTGGCTGCACCTCACTATATAAATAAATATTGTAATTTGCCACTTGCTTGCTAATTTCCCCTTTAAAAGAGCATTTCAGCTAATATCTTTGCTGCCCACCCTTCTACCCCTCCATGAAGCTGCCACCCTCACTCATGCTACCCTCACAGAGGCCAGGGCTGTGGCTTGGTGTGATGCTGAACCTCCCAGTAGGGCAGATTAGGAGTCAAAAAGAGCCCTGGAAAAGGGTTCTGCACCATGGCCCCACCTCCCTGACAGAGGGATGGAGGGAGGGAAAGAGCAGGTTTTCTGTGCCCCTAGGGTGCCACCAAAGGTTGCCAGCTCCGGGCTGGGAAATACCTGGAGATTTTGGGGGTGGAGCCTGAGGAGGGCAGGGTTTGGAGGGAAGAGGGACTTCAATACCATACAGTCCAATTGCCAAAGCAGCCATTTTCTCTAGGGAACTGATTTTTTATTGCCTGGTGATCAGTTAGGGTTGCCAGGTCCCGCTTTGCCACCAGTGGGAGATTTTTGGGGTAGAGCCTGAGGGAAGGCAGGGTTTGGGGAGGGGAAGGACTTGTGCCGTAGAGTCCAATTGCCAAAGTGGCTATTTTCTCCAGGTGAACTGACCTCTATCGGCTGGAAATCAGTTGTAATCGCTGGAGATCTGCATCCACCACCCGGAGGTTGGCAACCCTAAGATCAGCTGTAATAGCAGGAGATCTGCGGCCACCACTTGGAGGTTGGCAACCGTAGTGACATCCAGGGCTGCTGCTTGTAGTAGACCTCTACACCACAAACAGGCCAGGCAGCAACAGGGCTGGTTTGGGTATCCTTCCACCTATGGTGCCCCTATGAACGCCTAATTGACTGGCTAGGTTTGAGCATACAGGTTATTTCCACAAATTACCCCCTTCTCGTGGCAGCTGCACCCTACCCCTGTGCTCTACCTGAATCCATCCAAATGTTTGCAAATCCTCACAATACACTCAGTGTGGCCTACACAGTATATTACTCATCTCAAGCTTTCCCAGTATGCCTTCTTGTGCAGTTGATGGGAATGCTGATTTTTGTGACCTCCCAAATTGAATTGAAATGACAGGGAGGGTAACTTGGCCATCTTCTGGGCATGGAGTATGGGTCACGGGGTGTGGGGGGAGGTAGTTTGGAATTTCCTGCATTGTGCAGGGGGTTGGACTAGATGACCCTGGTGGTCCCTTCCAACTCTATGATTCTATTATTCTAAGCCATGCCAAAAGGTGAAGGCAAAACAGGAAGCAACTCCAGCTTCACAGACAAACCCGGGGTGTTGGTTGATCATAATTTATAACCTTTCTAGAATCCAAATCCTGAGATAAAAACTGACCACAAAATACTTCATTGCAGCCTTGAATACCCACAATAAAAATAATGCCAAACACTAGAAATGTTAATTCAAACTATATAGCAGCATCTCCTAAAGAACACATTATAGACTCATGAATGAAATCTAGCCGTTTTTCTCTTCTGTATCTGACTTCAAATCGTTCGGGCTGACTAAAGAGGGCTGCAAGCATTTGGCTCAACTATCCACTGACTGTGAATCAGTTCAACAGCTTTGCCGTGCAATCTGGAGCAGAGCAACTCCCCGTCCCCGCTAAGCCCATTGATTTCAATGAACTTAAACTGGAGTCACTCTGAGTCACTTTCCTTGTTGCATCAGGAAAGGCTCTCCTGAATGCTATAATATTACAGGAGAGCACTGTGACCATCTGCTAGTAAACGGCTACAAGCCTAAGGCCCAATATGAGCCCATAATACAGAGTTTCTACATAAGGAAAGCAAGTGGTATACAGAGATTTGATTCTGAATGCTAGGCTGATTTTATTTTCCGTGACAAAGAATTTGTAAAACAGTACCAAAAGAAAGAAAGAAAAGTCAAGGTAGAAATGTCTTGAAGAGCAGGTAAAAAAGAAACATAAAAAAACCCTTTCTAAAAAAAAGTTTTGGTCAGTAAACAAACCTAGAGAGAATAGTTTTTCACTGTGTTGACGATGTTCTGGCAGTTCATTAATCCCAGCAAAATCTCTCCAAAGTTACTGATGCGTGGATTCCATTTTCAAATTTCTCATTAGTTCCTCTTTATGGATTAAATGCTGATGTTCACGAATGAATGCACACAGCCTCAGCTGATGGATGTAATTGGGTTGTAATGGATTTTAGCTGCTGTTCCTTCTGATCTCGCCAATTTGAAATGCAGTATCAATGTATTCTCCCCATATCTCTGTTAGGAATGAGAAATTGAAACCTACAAGATGAAATTTATCAACTTTCATAAAGTCAGCTTCAACCATCATAAAACTGTATTTGAAATAAGCAGATCTGATCCTTCAGTATTCTGGGTGTCCCAACGTTGATTTAGGTGCAATAAATATTACCAACCCAGAATGACATTAACATAGCAAAAAAAAAAAAAAATTAACAGCAGGAGCACAAAACGACAAGGAGAGATTTAAAGGCTGCAAAAACTCCTTCCAGTTTGTATGCATAAATAAACACAGATGATTTGCCTTCACAGTGGGTCCAGCAACAAAAACTGGGTGTTTCTCTTTTTCCCAACCCGGATATCATTAATTCTTCTCGGTGCACATTTCCTGACAGGTCTTTGGGGATTTACCCATCACAGGACTTTTAGGAGAAGTCACAGATTTGGTTGTAATGACTGCTGAGGAATAATACGCTCATCACCTCCCCAGGTTGGCACCCACTGCTGGATAATTAAGTGATGTGGTAAGACATCCATGATAACTAATTATGGTAGTTGACAGAAGTGGACAAAACTTGTGAGTAGCCATGTTGAACCATTGAGGGGGGACTAGGGTTGCCACCTCTGGGTTGGGAAATACCTGGAGATTTGGGGGGGGGAGGGGCTCCAATGGGGTATAATGCCATAGAGTCCACTTCCCAAAGTGGCCATTTTCTCCAGGTGAACTGATATCTGTTGCCTGGAGATCACTTGTAATCCCAGGAGAACTCCAGCCACCACCTGGAGGTTGGCAACCCTATTACTGTAGAATAATAATAGTTTTATTGGGGTAAGAACATAAGAATAACCCTGCTAGTTCCAGTGATCAGTCTAGTTCTGTGATCAGTCTAGTTGTGAATGCTGGGCTGGATCCCACAGAACATTTCTGCTCATGCAAGAGCTCCTGCACAAATGAAAACGCAAGGAAGTCATTGCAAGTAACCTTTGCGCTAAATCAGTATGACTGTATCCCATTTTTCATTTTTGCTTACACAAGACATAACAGAAGATACATTTCAGCTAACCCCCTCCCCAGTAATGACCTTCTTCAATCAATTCATATTGCACATCCAAACTGGACTGCATCAAATAACCTTTTGCCTTTTGATGTTTGTCAACAGCAACACTGATTGGAAATGAAAAATCAGCAATCCCTCATACAGTCACTCTTGTACAGTGTCTTGCAAAAACAGAAATGCATTAAGTAAAACCTCTTCCACTGTTTCATAGCAGGATCCAACCCCCTGTTTCCTACAGTGGTCAACCAGATGCTTTAGAAAGTCCTACCAGCAGGGCACAAAGACTTCCCACTACTGTAGACTTCCAGAAGCCAGTAAGCAGAAGCATATTTATTTCCCCTGAACATGGATAACTGAAAAGAACATCACAGATGGTTTCATATTTTTCATCCCTGTTGCTTGATCTCCAAATCCTTTCAGTTTTGCTTTTCCTTTGTACCAGTCAAACTCATGATCTGTTCACAATGGGTGGCTGTGTTAGTCTGTCTGTAGCAGTAGAAAAGAGCAAAAGTCCAGTAGCACCTTAAAGACTAACAAAATTTCTGGCAGGGTATGAGCTTTCATGAGCCACAGCTCACTTCTTCAGGTGGAAGAGGTATCTGAAGAAGTGAGCTGTGACTCAAAAAAGCTCATCCCCTGTAAAAAATGTTGTTAGTCTTTACGGTGCTATTGGACTCTTGCTCTGTTCTCATGATCTGTAATTATTGGACTGTTTCCTTCAAATTTTGCCTTTAAATATTATGTGTTTCTTAACATCATTTGTACAGCAATAAATCAGCAATGTGTGTGTGTGTGTGTGTGTGCTGTAGTGGTTAGGGTGTCACACTAGGATTTGGGAAACCCAGGTTCAAATCTCCATTCTGGAAATTTGCTCAGTGACCTTGGGCTAGTCACAGACTCTCAGCCTCTACCCTGGAAAGGGAACCTCTAAAAAATACCAGGGGCGTGATGGGAGACAGGCGATGGCAAACCACCTCTGAGCATATCTTGCCTCGAAACTCCTACAGAAGAAGAAGAAGAGTTGGTTTTCATATGCCGACTTTCATATGCCGAGGGAGACTCAAACCGGCTTACAGTCACCTTCCCTTCCCCTCCCCACAACAGACATCCTGTGAGGTAGGTGGGGCTGAGAGAGCTCTAACAGATATGTAACTTGCCCAAGGTCACCCAGCTGGCTTTGTGTGTAGGAGTGTGGGGGGGGGGGAACCCAGTTCACCAGATTAACCTCCGCCACTCATGTGGAGGAGTGGGGAATCAAACCGGTTCTCCAGATCAGAGTCCACAGCTCCAAATCACCACTCTTAAACACTACACCACGCTGGCTCTACAGGTCTGCCATACATCAATTGTACTTGACAGCACACAAAAAATGTATGCATGTATGTATTTGTACAGATGGCTGTGGATTCCTTTACTTTCCTTCTGCAGCACTCTGAGCCCCTTGAAATTCTGCTTTTGGGGGTGAAAGGACCCTCTGGAACAGAACAGGAGAACCAAGTGAAAATCTACAGTGGGAGGGAAAATTGATGGAAGTTCGATCCACAAGTGGAATAAAAGTGCTGTTCCACAAGAAGGGCACTTTTGAGTCCAGCCCACCGTATGAAATGTATATAAAAGCCATGCAACCCGCATATACAATACAAACAAATCTACAAAACCAGCAGCAGAAAGCAGAAAACCGAAAACTGATGACAAGTATATAAATTAACTAAACAAGAAGTGAAATAAGGAACATTAATTCATCCTTTATCACGATGAACAAGGAACATGAAGCAAATTTCGGAGACTGTCAAAAATAGTCAGAGGAGGGAATCAGCATGTCTTCTAGACATGGTAGCTCTTGCTAATTGGGCTTCCACGGGCTTTGGACCCAGTATGTCACCTGAAACTAATCTCCAGATTTACTAACATAAGAACTGCTGTGTTTTTCTTTACATCTGATTCATAAGGGACCTACATGTTCCAATTAGTATTAGAGACAGAACTGAGCAGTTCCTGGTTTTTATATTTCAAAGGGGACAACAATATGTGTCCTTGTAGCCCAGAGGTCCCAACCCTTTTTGAGCCAGTGGGCACCTTTGGATTTCTGACCCAGTTTGGTGGGTGCAGCCACAAAATGGCTGCCATGAAATGGGTGTCGCAGGAAGTAGAACCAGTAACAAAATGGCTGCCCCAGCTTACCTTCAGTCATGCAGTGACGATCCTTGCACTGTAGTGGCAGCTGCTGTCAAAGTAACATTTTTTAAAAAAATATGCAAAGCCAAGCAAATGGCCAATGGCCAACCAGAAGCCTTGCTAAAAAAATACTTGGTGGGCTCGAGAAAAGATGTCAATGGGCGCCACAGTGCCAACAGCCACCACACTGGGGACCCCAGTTGTAGCCTTTAGCCTGAATTCCGTTTGCACCAAGCTCATCTTGACCTCATTGAGTCTGCATAACACCCCCTTGTTCCATTTCTAAACATGCATGCAGAGGAAGGAGATTGAGAGCATAAGGCTTGTCCCCAGTCCTCCAACCATGAGTTCAGAGGTAACATTTCTAGTCCTCCAAATGATGGATTGGAGGTTTGGAAATGTTATGCGTGGACTTATCACAGTGTTACTATGAGCTCATTTAAGTTGTAAATTTTTCAGAGTTGAAAGACCAAACAATATCAGGAAAGCATGATAGCTATGGTTGCCAGGTCCCCCTGGCAACCGGCTGAAGTTTTCTGGGGCTGGGGCGAAGCAACCCAGAAGTGTTGCAGACACTCTAGCAATTGCCTCCAAAAACTCTATGGCAGGGGTGTCAAACTCATTTGTTACGAGGGCCGGATATGGCATAAGTGTCATTGGTCAGGCCAGGCCATGCCTTGCCAGCCCATACCAGGGCTGGGGAGGTGGCTGCCTTGGCTGGCAACCCCACTGTGGGCTCCCCAGCCCAGATCAATAGTGGGTGGAGGCTGCTTCAACTGGCAAGCCCTCTGTGGGCTCCCCAGCCCAGATCAAGAGGGTGGCTTCCTCGGCTGGCTCGCTGGGCCAGATAAGAGCCCTCAGGGGGCCAGATTTGGCCCCTGGGTTGTATGTTTGATACTCCTGCTCTATGGTTTCCATAGAGTTTTTTGGGGAGTGTGCTAGACCTTCTGCATCCCTTTTGGGTAAGCCCAGAAGTGATGGGGACACTCTAACAATCTCCTCTGGAAACCATAGAGTTTTTTGGGGGGTGCTAGAGCATCTGTGTCACTTCAGGCTTTACCCGGAAGTGAAGCTCGCTCCCTCCCCACTTCAGCTGGCCCCCTTCTGTTCGCTGACAAGATGAGGGGCGCGGTGGGCAGCCCAGTGGATTGGCAGGCAATACCAGGCAATTGGCAAGCCTAGTGATAGCAGAGGATTGTTGTTGTTGTTGTTCTGGAGTTGGGCAAAGCCTAGGTTGAGTTTACAGGACTGTTGGAAATGTGGGCTATGAAAAAGACTCATTGTCTGATTTAGTACTGCCAATGCTGACCAGGTTGCTCAGGATGTAGCCAGCAGTGAAATATTGGAGTGGAAGCCTTGTTCTGCAGAGAAACAACATTTGGTATGATTTTATGACATTCCGCTAATAGCCAGCTAACAAAGACTGCAGTTTCCCCCTTGCTTGTCTCTCACTACAGTGGCTTACTCCATCCTTGTCAACGTGTTTTTCAAGAGACACAATAATTTTTTTTCTGAATTTGTGTGCAACAACATCACAATGTTCCCACTTTACCCACGTACTTACCGTATATACCCATGTATAAGCCGACCCGCGTATAAGCCGAGGTGCCTAATTTCTCCCCAAAAATGGGGAAAAATTAGGCACCCGCGTATAAGCCGAGGGTCGGCTTAAAACCCCTCCCCCCCCCGCAGGCTTATCTGACAGGGCTCTCCAGCGGCGAGGGTCCGGTGGCGGCGCGGCCCGGGGGGGCCTGGGCAGCCTTCCTGCGGCTGCAGGAGGCTGCCCAAGGCCTCTCCCACCCGGGAAAAATGGCGGCGGGGAGCGGGGGGGCCTTGGACAGCCTCCTGCAGCCGCAGGATGGCTGCCCAAGGCCCCTCCCGCCTGAAAAAAATGGCGGCGGGGGCGGGGGGGCCTTGGGCAGCCATCCTGCGGCTGCAGGAGGCTGCCCAAGGCCCCTCCCACCCGGGAAAAATGGCGGCGGGGAGCGGGGGGGCCTTGGGCAGCCTCCTGCAGCCGCAGGATGGCTGCCCAAGGCCCCTCCCGCCCAAAAAAAATGGCGGGGGGGCGGGGGGGCCTTGGGCAGCCATCCTGCGGCTGCAGGAGGCTGCCCAAGGCCCCTCCCGCCTGGGAAAAATGGCGGGGGGGCGGGAAGGGCCAGGGCAGCCTTCCTGCAGCCGCAGGATGGCTGCCCATGGCCCCTCCCGCCCGGGAAAAATGGCGGCGGGGGCCGGGGGGGCCGGGGCAGCCATCCTGCAGCTGCAGGAAGGCTGCCCCAGGCCGCACCCGGCGGCAGGAAGCGGCACGGGCCCGGCGGCGGCGGCGGTAGGTTTCCCCCCTCCCTCCTCCCTCCTCCCTCCCTCCCCCGTATTGACCCGCGTATAAGCCGAGGCCGGCTTTTTCAGCCCATTTTTGGGGCTGAAAAACTCGGCTTATACGCGAGTATATACGGTATAAAAAGAGTTCAGTGTTCTTAGCAACATCCAAGATTGGCAGATGCCAAATGACAAGTGAAGCCCCCAAAGATCATGGGTGCATTACACAGTCTTTCAGAATGGACTGGTGGATGTATGAGTTTGTAAAGGAAGAAACAGAATAATATGCATCCTCCCAATTACTCAAATTAAATTAAGCAGCCACATCTCCAAGGGCTATCATTTCAATCGAAAATAGTTGTTTCCCTTGTTGCATAACACAGTAGCCATGGCAACCATATTGCCATCTAAGCCCATTCAGTAGGGTTGCCTGGTCCCTCTTCACCACCAGCGGAAGGTTTTTGGGGCAGAGCCTGAGGAGGGCAGGGTTTGGGGAGGAGAGGGACTTCAATGCCATAGAGTCCAATGGCCAAAGCTGCCATTTTCTCCAGGTGATCTGATCTCTATCTGCTGGAGATCAGTTGTAATAGCAGGAGATCTCCAGCTGGTACCTGGAGGTTGGCAACTTTACCCATTAAGTCATATAATCAATAAGAAGAGCAGTAGCACAGTAGCTCAACCCATAGCTTATCTGGAAAAAGTACTTTTGGCAATAGTTCTGGGAAAGACGTGTGCTTAGTGTATTTTCAAGAGAGCAGCTTCCAATACAGGTTTGCAGTATTTTGAACTATGGGCCATTGCCTGATAATTCAGCTTATTATATTCACAGGGGTTTTTTTATTTTAAAAAACTACATCAAAGGCAAGAGGCCTTTTTAGCACCACCATCGATGTCAGTGGAGTGCAGATTCTGCTGTGACCTGCAAGGAGACGTAGAGTGATGTTCCAGAAACCCAGCTCTGCTTCTATGAGTAAACTTCATCAAAGTCATTATCCGTAGCTCCTTATACCGTGCTCTGGAAATGGCCTATTTGTGCTATCTGGATGGTTTATATACTGTATGTGGACATTGCGCCATGCTTTATTTTTCTTTGTGGTGCTCAATGGTCCACAGAGCTATCGCTCACCTTGCACCAATTTGCAGTGCCAAGCTACCCTCTGTGATAATAAACCTTAGTTCCAGGCAATAGTCTCCAGATTTAACACTGCAGCAATTAATCACCTTTTTAACTACCTCACATTAGTGATGCATGTACTATTTAGATGCATTTCTATTCCACCAAGGCTTTAAAATCTCAATTATTAAGAGCACGAGGTGGAACAGATGACTCTGTTGTTTTATCCTCACAAAGCAATACCTAACTGAAAGTCTCCCAGGAATGTTATAAATGCCTGGCAACTAAGTGGGCATTTTTTGAGAGAAACTCTGAACAATAGCCCTCTTTGCGAGGCTTTGTAGCTGCTGGGCACCTTGATAAAGATACTATAATTGGAGCAGAAGGTCCAATTAAAAGGGATCACCCCCTTTCTCCTTAGGAATGAATTGAAATCTGTTTCAATTCATTCCAATGGAGGAAGGGGGTGATCCCTTCCAGACCCCATAACTTCAGACCCCCTGACCCAATCTTCACCAGACTTAGGAGTTCTTGCAAGGAGAGTCCCTTCCTGCTACCCTGAAAATATGGGACCTCTACCTGCAAAAATGCCCCCCCACCGAGCTTTGGAAAGCTGTGAATGGGTTTAAATGGGTTTAAATGGCCGAATTTTCGGGAATCCTGAATTTAAAGCTGAATTCCCACCTTTACCGGTATAGGGGAATTTGGCATTTGGGTTTTCCCGGGGGTGGGGGGAAAGGCCAATTAAACCCGGACCCAAATTTTTCCAATTTTTTTTTCAACAGCCCTAGTTGGGGATTGAACCTGGGATCTTGCCTTCTAATGCTGAGGAAAGGTGCTTGATCACCTGCCAGTTTGGTTCATGATTCTCTCCAAGTTGTAATCAGCACACTCAAAAAAACCTGACAAACTGTTTGCTTGTGTTTAAACAGTTCACATATGTTCCACGGTGCAGAAAACCTAATTGTGCATGTACACTTATGCTGCTTTCCCACACCTTCTGCCATGGTGCCACCACCTCCCCATCTGTTGTCTGTCACATTCTTCATGCACACAAACTGTTAACATTTCACACTTAATGGCATACAGATGTGGGGTGTCTCCCATGTTCTTCGTGGATGCCAGGTTTGTGGTACCTTAACGGCAAAAGCAGCTGAGATGTCCCAATCGGGAACAATTCATTCATGCACACTGCCTTCTGAGGATTGTAGAGGGACCATCTACCAGATTATTATTATTAAAACCTCTTCATCCAGCAAGTGAAGTGTTTTGGGTCTGAGTGTCTTGTGTTGTCCCCAGATGCTTGGCCTGTCACTTGTGAATGATGTGGCATTTGTTTGGATGGGGAATGATTTGTTCATGCACTTCCTGACACTGTCTCATGTAACTTGTATCCTATTTACAAAGGCACAACCTGCCCTTGGTATGTGGCATATAACACAATTTATGCAGGAGAACCTATAGAAGGCACCCTATTCACCTGGATAGCTCCCCTGTGTTCAAGTCTAACCATCAAGGTGATCTGATAGGGGCTCAACTTTCATGTAAACCAGTAGTTCACTCCTGGTACATCTGAATATTAAATGCATTCATGTCAAAGTTCACAACATTCCTCATACTGGCCACTCCTCTCAGACCATTCGTCCAAGTAGCCCAGTATTTTCTACACAAACTTTCTAAGCAAAAGCAAGAGAAATTCCTTCCTGTCACTTGAGATCATAATTTTTTTAAAAAACTAGGGCCTCCTTATCCACAATCTCTCCCCTAAAGACTTTATCTCTTGTAATGTGCACTGAGGAAACAGGACCCAGGTGCTGACACTGAAAACCTATTGAACCAGCTCCTGAAAAAAAAAACCTTTATGGATGTTTTGGGCTACTTTGCAGATGTTTTCTTCCTGGAAATGAAGGGCCTCTGGAGGGGTTGAGGTGATGAAAATGCAGCATTGAAACGTGAGCTAGTGTGTAAGGCATTGATTTATTACTTATTTAAATATTTATAGTTTGCTTTTCTGCCCAATGGCAACCTGAAGTGACTTTCAACATTGTTCTCCCTTCTTCTGTGTTATTCTCACAACAACAACCCTGTGAGGAAGTTCATGCTGAAAGAGAGTGACTGGCTCAAGGTCACCCAGTGAGATTCCATGACAGAGGGGAGATTCAAACCTGGACCTTTCATTTCCCCGTCTGACACTGTAACCACTAGGTGATATTGACTCAATGCCAAGACCTGCCCTCACCAAAATGCAAAATATGCACTCCATTAATCAACCACTACAGATTTCCCCCACCAGAACTCTATCTTTTTCCATACAACATATCCATAGTGGCTGCAGAACATATTTGGTAGGGGGAAGCTGCATCACAATAGTAAACTGTAACCCCAATATATATATTGTCGAAGGCTTTCATGGTCAGAGTTCATTGGTTCTTGAAGGTTATCAGGGCTGTGTAACCGTGGTCTTGGTATTTTCTTTCTTGACGTTTCGCCAGCAGCTGTGGCAGGCATCTTCAGAGGAGTAACACTGAAGGACAGTGTCTCTCAGTGTCAAGTGTGTAGAAAGAGTAATATATAGTCAGAAAGGGGTGGGTTTGAGCTGAATCATTGTCCTGCAAAAAGTATCAACGGTAATGTGCTAATCATTGTCCTGTAAGTATCAAGACAATGTGCTAATGAGGGTGTGGTATGTTAATATGGAACCATTGTATCCTGAAGTGATCTGTTAATGTGTGAAATCCAAAGCTAATCTGCATGGCTATTGTTGACTGTAGTCTTTGTTAGTCTGGAGGCTCCTGTCCTGAAAACCTCCAGACTAACAAAGACTACAGTTAACAATAGCCATGCAGATTAGCTTTGGATTTCACACATTAACAGATCACTTCAGGATACAATGGTTCCATATTAACATACCACACCCTCATTAGCACAATTTCTTGATACTTACAGGACAATGATTAGCACATTACCGTTGATACTTTTTGCAGGACAATGATTCAGCTCAAACCCACCCCTTTCTGACTATATATTACTCTTCCTACACACTTGACACTGAGAGACACTGTCCTTCAGTGTTACTCCTCTGAAGATGCCTGCCACAGCTGCTGGCGAAACGTCAAGAAAGAAAATACCAAGACCACGGTTACACAGCCCGGATAACCTACAAGAACCAATATATATACCTTGCCTAAAAAGTGTGAAAAGAACCTATGTTGTAGGTATCACCTGAGTCCTAAAAAAGAAAGGTTCCTGGTTGGGGGGGGGGGGTTAGATCTGTACATGAATAAGACCTCTGAGAGCCAGCGTGGTGTAGTGGTTAAGAGTGTTGGTTTGGAGCAGTGGACTCTGATCTGGAAAACCGGGTTTGATTCCCCACTCCTCCACATGAGCGGCGGAGGCTAATCTGGTGAACTGGATTTGTTTCCCCACTCCTCCACATGAAGCCAGCTGGGTGACCTTGGGCTAGTCACACTCTCTCAGCCACACCTACCTCACAGGGTGTCTGTTGTGGGGAGGGGAAGGGAAGGTGATTGTAAGCCAGTTTTATTCTTCCTTAAATGGTAGAGGAAGTCGGCATATAAAAACCAGCTCTTCTTCTTCTTCTTCATATGCTTCTAAGTGAACATATGTCTATTGGTCCCCATTCTCCACTACTCCAATTTAGGCACTGGGGTTGCCAGCTTCCCTGGAGATCTCCTGGGATTACAACTGATCTCCAGGTGACATAGATCAGTTCCCCTGGAGAAAATGACTGCTTAGGAAGGTGGACTGTATGGCATTATACCCAATTGAAGTCCCTCCCTTCCACAAGCCCCACCCTCCTCAGGCTCCACCCCCAAAATCTCCAGGTATTTCCCACCCCAGAGCTGGCAACCCTATTAGGCACACACACACATATATGAAAGTTGGTTAAATTCCCTTCAGATAAAACAACAGATGTGCACAGTAGTGAAAGTGGTTAGGAGGAGACAGGAGCACATACGAGACATTTCATTGCTTGTCTTGGAATGCAGATATAAAATTATTGGAGTCCATATAAAAAGACATAAACTGAGCTATGACCCAATTGCGACATTACTGGGTTATTTAAAAGACTCTGTTCAATCAGTGGATGGAGGATTTATTGTGAACCTTTTGACTGCTGCAAAAAATGATAATAGCAAAAGAGCTTATGCTCCTCTTATGTTATGGGGTTGTGACGTGGCGGGGGAGAGAGACAGGGATGGTTTCAAATTTCTCCTTCCTGTTATTTAAACAAGAAAATCCATGTGTTAAATCCACTTCCATCTTGTGCCAACTGAAGCAGAGATTCTTACATGTTTTGATTCCTCAGATTAAATTTTCCCTCTTGTTCTCAACTGGTAGATTGTGGTTGACAGCAGAAGAGCCAGCTGAGGTCAGGTTATGGGGGGGAGGTAATTTTTATCTACAGGTTTGTTGACTGTTCAAGAAATTGTAAGCAGATGGTGGAGACTGAAGGTGGTATGGTATCCTTGAGCCGAGAAGAAAGGCATAAGAAATTTTACCAAAGTTGCAAAGGCAACAGGAGATGGCAACAAGTTATGTAAAGCAACAAGTGGTCCATAGCCCCTGGGTCAGGACCATAGGATGGGCTGCAGAGACCAACCTGCTAGGTTTCAAGCCCCCTTAGATCTATCATACTTTTGTTGTTTTCTATAAGCACCTGTTATTAGTTACCGGTAGTAAACCTACACATTAAGGGTTCATGGAAGCTGGCAGCAGCAGCCAGGCAAAGTTACACAGTGGTGGAGAGAATTCCTCCATGGCTCTAACCCTTGGCTTCTACGTCACTACAGTACATCTCCAGGTGTTTTGCTTGGTTTCCTGTTCTTGGCTCTTTAGGTCTGCTCTTCACTGTCCTAGCCTTGACACCGGCGGTGGCATCATAACTCTGGCTCCTCCAATTCCTGTCAGATGCTTGCAGTTTAGCAGGTCCCATACTATCAACAAGGGGTTAGAGACATAGTGAAGATGACTGGATTTTAAAAGCTAGAAAATCCCAAGCTGACTTCAAAGTGTTTTTCTTTAAGTCAAACATTTCAAAATTGTTGAGTTCTTGCTGCTTGCGATGTCATATTCTTTTACCTTTCACTAAATATTATCATTGTCTCTGTTTCATTAACATAACTGAGGTCAGTTTAAGGGTGGGAGGAAACTACTTATTCCCCAAGCCTTGAACAGCCGACATCAATACTGATCTCTGCTCTTTGGGCCAACACCTCCAAAGTTAGACACAGACATCAGCACTGAATTAAACTAAAATATTTTAAAGACCATAGAGATTGGGGCTATTCCTAGAGCACCATGGACACAGTGACTGAAAGTGATGTTGCCACATCCACGATGTTTTCCCCCACTATGAGAGCAGATAACAGCAGGCGAGTGCTGGCCTAAGCCTAATAGTACACCTCCCATTTACCTGCCACTGATACACCTGCACTGCAACTTATTAACTCTTTCTCTCCCATTCAGTGAGAATTTCCTAAGAAGCTACCCACTAGATTTGGCAGTGTTTGGGTACTTTCATGCTGGCTGCAAGCTCAGGACAGTAAAGTAGCCACTTTTCACTTATCTTTGTTTGCACAATAAAGTGTGCCAAGAGATGTTGTCCATCAACACTACCCTCCTATGCCAGTCACTGTGCAGGTGATGAAATGACGTATGGTACAGAAAGAGTTCCTACCCTGAATCCTTGGGCCAGCCATCCTGAAATGTCTGGTTTGGTTACCTCTCCACACACTTAGATAATTCAGGGTTCTTCTTGCTGATCTAATTATTTTGAACAGTTAGTACACCTTAATCCAGCCAGCTTCCTTTGTTAAGGCCTAACCAATCATCACTAAATATTGTCGAAGGCTTTCACGGTCAGAGTTCATTGGTTCTTGTAGGTTATCCGGGCTATGTGACCGTGGTCTTGGTATTTTCTTTCCTGATGTTTCACCAGCAGCTGTGGAACAGCTGCTGGCGAAACATCAGGAAAGAAAATACCAAGACCACGGTCACACAGTCCGGATAACCTACAAGAACCGAATCGTCACTAAGACTGCTTTCACACATGTTGGATAATGCACTTTCAATGCACTTTTAGTGCACTTTAGTGATCAGTTGCAACTGATTCCTAAGTGCATTGAAAGCGCATTATCCAACATGTGAGAAAGTACCCTAAGACCAGGCCTGTTTGCAACATTTTGACCAACACCTGCAATGGAAAGCAGACCTCAAAAAGGCAGTTCTTGCAGCAAGTTTGCAAAAAGTCAGGGGGGAAATTCTTCTCCGCCCAGAGCCACTGACTAATCCCATACTGCTTTACGAATGGAGGGTGGGAGAGATTCACCAGCAGAAGTCTGGCCAGACTGAGTAGGGAAGCTATTGGCCAGGCTGCATCGGACTGATGGTCAGTTGTTGCTCTTTTTCAAAGTGGGGTGAGACCAAACGATGGCACCTGGCCAGAAGCTAGAACCCACCTTCTGTCAAGATCTGCCTGTTCAGCAGCTGAAATTTCACCGGTCTATTTAAACAACAGCAGAATTTCCTTCCTTAGTGAAAAACAAGGCACTTGAACCATCAAATTTCAAGTTGGATCAGAGAATGTGAGACCTTCTTTTGTGTGTGTGTAAAATGCCGTCAAGTCACAGTTGACTTATGGTGACCCCTTATGGGGCTTTCGAGGCAAGAGGCTGACAGAGGTGGTTTGCCATTGCCTGCCTCTGCATAGCAATCCTTGGGGGTCTCCCATCCAAATACTAAACAAGGCTAACCCTACTTCGCTTCTGAGATCTGATGAGTTTGATCTAGCCTGGGCCATCTAGGTCAGGGCAGACATTCATTTATATCACCTTTTTTGCTGTTTTAACTGCTAGAATGTTTGTTATAGAGGTATGTTCACTTCTAGTCACTAGTTTGCTAAAAATTAGCTGCTATGACCAATTTTTTTTTTATTTCATACATTGTCATTATTTTCTGTTTCTATTTAGCTCAAGTTCACTTACACTGGAGAATCTTTTCTGCCTTTTATGCTAGTTTGACACCTTTCATATCCAATTAACTCAAAAATAATCTGTCTAAGAGGGAAAAAATCCAGCAAAGAAAAAGAGAAAGTGGTGTAAAAATGAAGGCTTCATTTGTTGCAAGGGAGATACAAAACCAACTTCAGGGATATTTGAATGGAACTGGCTCATTTTCAAAATGCAGTCTCATCCCCATCATGTACACTGTTGCTTGCGTATGGAAGTTATGCATAAGAGGTGAGCATAAGCTGCATTGCTCCCTCTAAGCCATAACTTCTTCAAATGATGCAGAAATATCCCCATAATATTTCCATTTTTATGCATCCTACTTCTGATACAAAGGCACCAATCTCTAACATATGGTGAAGGGGGAGGGGGCTTCTTCAAATATTCTTAAGGTCAACTGGAATTATATTTTAATGGACTGAAAATCTTCAACTAATGAAGATGGATCAGGGAGATCACAATTCATTCCCCCTGCTCAGTCATAAACTCACTAGATTGTGATCTCCACTGCCCCTTCCCCCACCCCCAACTACCTGAGGATAAAAGCGGAAAGCTATGTATGCTAAGCCTTGGAGGATGGGTAAGATAAAAATACAATAATCATCAGTCTTTGAATATGTTCTCTTAGCCCTGACCTTTTTCATTTGGCCCTCATTGCTGGTTCTGTCAGTTCAGACTATGTCTTCTACCTACCAAAGTAATCCTTGGAGCAGTAAATCTGCCTGAACTCAATTTGGTCATTTGAATAATCTCCCATAATATTTCCCCCATCTGCACAAGCATTAATCGGGGTCTCGGGGAATCTCTCTGTGTAATACAGGTTTATGACAAGCCAGCTGAACAGCCCTAATACGCTTGGGAATTTAGATGCTAAGCTTCTTGGTCAACAAACAGTGCTGCCCATCTTCAAATGGGTCCTCTTAGGGATGTTAAAACCCCTTCCCCAGAGGTTTCTTTAGTCTTTATTAAATAAAATGAAAAGTTGGCTTCTCAGCTGCTTTCAAAATTCCTTGGCTGGTCTGTCTGAATCCTGAAATTACCTTTGAATTTTGCTGTAGGAGGAACTTCAAGGATACTTTTAGCTGTAAGACACATTCCTAATTGCATCTCACAGTGCAATCCTATATAGAGTTATACCCTTCTGAGCCCATTGACTTTAGTTGGATAGTAAGATAGAACTCTGCTTAGGATTTCACTGTTAAAGCATTAAATTTGCCCTGTCATCCTAGTTCCACTGATTACAGTTCTGCAAAAGGCTTGGTTGATTAATTTATCAGGTAAATTGACAAACTTTACTACCCTACAATTGAACTGACTTTAAGCAAGTGTCAGATCAGTAGAACCGAATTTTTCATTCCCTATTGACTATTCAACAATCAAAGTAATGTAATGTTGTTGAGAAGATGAGAAAGGTTCAGGTTGTAAGGATCAAGTTTCCCCCATACGCATCAAAAGACAACAGAGCTGAAAAATCCGTGACAGCTCCAGTGTTTTGAGAAACCTGAGATACACAGCGTTGCTTTATTCATTCCAGCATTTTTATTTCATTTTTCTCCCCTCTTCAAATAGAATTCTACCCAGTTATCTTTGTGCCTCTCCACCTATGGTTGGGCATGTGCACATATCAATTTGACAGGGGCTTTGTGCGCCTCCTGACTTTGACGGGCTCTGAAGTTGCTTTCTATCTGATGCGGTGACTCCAAACTGCCTATGATCAGAGGTTCTGGGTCTCTTTGGAAGAAGAAGCCTTCTGTCACACCTTGACAAGCAAATGGGAGAGGATTCACAGGCCTGATAATATAAACTCTCAACAGCCGTGCTGGATTAGGCCAATGCATGGTGTAGCTTCAAATTCCATTGGAGATTTTGTTTTAAGTCAAGTAGTATAAAATGTAAAGAATGTTATGGTTTTAGATATTGATTGGTTTATTCACTGCAGTTCCGTCCTTCCATTCTTCCCTTATGGAAATCAAGGCGGTATATACAGCGCTTCCAGGAGGTCTCTGTTACCAGGTGTCTATCATAGGGATGCAACAGCAGGAGGAATACTGGTAGATAACACATGGCCATAAGTCTCAGTGGGAACCAGAATATGGTGGTGGGTAGCCTTGAGTGGGCCCCAGAGGCAAAGAGTTTTTAAAAATTACACCAGTCTTCAAAGATAATGGAGGTGAGGACTCTGGAAATGTTTAAATTTTCAAACTGACTTTTGTCCCAGGTTAATTGCCAAAATTCTTAAAGGCTTTTCACACGCAGGGATATCAAGCCTTGCTGAGCAATCAGTAGTGCAGCTTCTAAAACAGGAAGTACTGCCTCACCTTTCCAAAATTCTTTAATCATGTCAACAAATATGCAGGCAATGGCCACCCAATAGATATTGGGGGTGGGATCCTGCAATGGCCTGTTATTCACATAGGTCCCATAATCCTTGGCTTTTCCATTTGTTGAAAGGGGTTTTTTCTCTTGCACCAGCAGAAAAGCTGATAGGATCCAATTCATTGTATACAGTAGCCTTTTAAAGGAATTCTTCTCAGGGATTCCTAAGGGACCTTTGGAGTTATATAACATGATGACAGGTCAGTATTGCACTCCCAATGGCATCATCAGTACTGAGATGGACTTGAAAGCATCCTTAAACCAGCTGTATCTAGGGTAGACAACCTCCAGGCAGGGCCATCTTAACGCATAGGCCCAATGGGCACTTGCCCGGGGGCCCCATGAGCATAGGGGCCCTATGCTAATCTGTGTATGTTAAGTGACTTGCCATAAATAAATACTACTGCAGAGTAGTCTAGACTATACTAAACTATAAAATAATATTTGCTGCAATGTTATTGTGTTACAAATGGACATTGTGATTTGTCTCTGATTTAGTTTTTATTCCTGTGAGTGGTTGTCATAGGGGCCCCAGCACACTGGTTTTCCCAGGGGGCCATAATGCTGTTAAGATGGCCCTGCCTCCAGGTATTAGCTGGAGATCTCCTGCTATTACAACTGATCTCCCACCAATAGAAATCAGTTCACCTGGAGAAAATGGCTGCTTTGGCGATTGGACTCCAAAGCCCACCCTCCTCAGGCTCCACCACAAAAACCTCCCACCGGTTGCAAAGAGAGACCTGGCAACCCTAGTCCCTCCCTTTCTCAAACCCCACCCTCCTCATGCTCCACCCCAAAATAGGGTTGCCAGGTCCCTCTTTGCCACTGGTGGGAGGTTTTTGGAGTGGAGCCTGAGGGTGCGGTTTGGGGAGGGGAGGGACTTCAATGCCATAGAGTCCAATTGCCAAAGCGGCCATTTTCTCCAGGCGAACTGACCTCTATCGGCTGGAAGTCAGTTGTAATAGCAGAAGATATCCAGCTAGTACCTGGAGGTTGGCAATCCTACCCCAAAAACTTCCAGCCAGTGGTGAAGAGGGACCTGGCAATCATAGCCATATCCCAGAATGAATCAGATCATCACCCATCTACTCACCCACCCTACTTTGTGCTACATGGCAGAGATTTCATCCCATCCACACATGTGAAGGATGCTGGTCTGGTTTAGGGTCCTCAAGCTTGAGGCCATAGTGGCTGTCATATGTTTTCATGGTCAGTATGGAGCCACAGGATATGTCATTTCAATAGTTCTTGGCACCAAGCAGAGATGGCAGACTGTTCAGAATTGCCAGGAATCATGCATGGACAACAGCACTCAAGGCCTGAAAGCTGGTGGTTTTAACATAGCAGTTACGTCTTGTTAATCCATCACATTGAGAAATGGCTGTGAAAAAATGCTCACTAAATCTAACCTCAGTTCAGAAATGGCGCCATGTTCAGCAACTGCAGGACATACAGAGAGCTGCACATATGCAAGCAGTGTTTCTATTTATTTATTTATTTGCCTCCTTTATAACCTGCCTTTCTCCCCAATGGGGACCCAAAGAGGTTTATATCCTTCTCCTCCATTTTATCCTCACAATAATCCTGTAAGGTAGATTAAACAGAGAGAGTGTGGCTGACCCAGAGTCATCTAGAAAGCTTCCATGACCAAGTGGGGATTCCAATCTCCTTGATAGATAAAATGAAATCTAACCAAGGATTATCTCTATGCCGGTTTTGGTTGAATGATACTATTCCTGAAGTCACTTTAAAGGTGGCGAAAATTTTGATGGAAGTTGTCAATATTAGGCACCCCAGAAATGACACCTTCATAGGTCAAACTGGACAGGATGGCTGGAGAGAGATGAGACACTGGTTGGCCAGAAATACATGAATGATCTCAGCATTCTTTAGACTTAAAAAGCAGCTGGAGAGGATAGTGACTCAGGTCAAGGGCACAGAGCCAAAGAGGGTGCTTAACCTTTCCCCATGCTGTTTCACTAACCCCATCCTCTCCTTTCTTTCAGCACAGTCCCATGCAGATACTACATGGGAGGGTGAAATTTGCACTGGAAAAATAACATGGGATGAAAGGGTTAAAAAGCCCACATACAGCCTCTTTGGCAGTGATCTGAACTCTCTCTCTCTCTCTCTCTCTCTCTCTCTCTCTCTCTCTCTCTCTCTCTCTCTCTCTCTCTCTCTCTCTCTCTCTCTCTCTCTCTCTCTCTCTCTCTCTCTCTCTCTCTCTCTCTCTCTCTCTCTCTCTCTCTCTCTCTCTCTCTCTCTCTCTCTCTCTCTCTCTCTCTCTCTCTCTCTCTCGGCTGTTTGTAAACCTTTTAAAGAAACATAGTATCCATTTGTGGTTTTACTACTTCCATATTTAATTTAGTTCTTACATGATATTCCAGATTAATCTGGAGAAAAATGTTTCCACTCGTTTTAGGTTTAGAGTTGCCATCCTGAGGCAGCTGAATGTATTCCCTGGAGAGGGAAGAGTTTGGAGAAGATGTGATGTCACTATGGTAAACACCATACAGACGTGGGGTAATTCCTGAGGCTAGCAACTGGCAGATTTCCACTGCTGGGGCCTTGACGTCACTTCTGCTGCAACCTGGAAGGGGCATCATCGCATAAGTGGCTATACTCTAGCATTCATCCAAAACTCTATGGTTTAACATTACCCAACAGGATGACATCACTTCTGGGTCACACTGGAAGTGACTTCATGGAATCACTGGAAACACCAATAGACGCCCAATTTACCCTGGAGTTTACCACCACTCAGCTGAGCAGTGGTGAGGAGTGTGAAGGAACATGGCTCCCATGATTCCTTTGTGTCCTGAAAACATTGGTTCAGGCTTGTGGCCTGCTATGATTCGATATAAAATGTTGGGAGGCCAGGAAACCAGGCCTCGGCTAATTTACGCTTTACGGCTTTTTACAACCGTGGGAAAGGTTTCACTTTTGAGAGAGATAGTTAGGGAGGGGAGATTACACCCAGCTGTGAAAGATCACCAACTCCCTTCCTGCCTCATCCTGAAGACATCTGAAGGACATTTGTCTCCCTAGCAACAAATCACTCTTATCTCGGCTGACATGTCACAGGTGCCTTTGATACTGCAGAGTCAAACTGCACTCTTGACATGGCCAGCTGAATGTGATTTGCAATCCAATCAACCAATGGTTTATGATTATGGTTTGATCTTCAATTGGTACTGGCCAGGCCTTTGAAGTTCTAGCATAAAAGTAGACCATGGTGCCTTGTAGAGTGTGTGTCTTTTGGGATATGGCTGGTCCATTCCCTGAGCTCACCAACACTTGGGGGGTTTTTTTTGTCCTCTGAGGGGGAACCTATGATGGAATGATTTGGAACTCGAAACAACCAACTTATGCTGACTTGAAACCTCTTGTGGAACTGGTATTGTATACTTTTGAATGCCTTGTCAAACTTGCCTAAGCTGAAATGTGTAGCTAGAATAAGCTTTATTATTTTTGCTTGCTTGCTTCTCTGAACCTTTGCTGTGAAACTGCACTCTTCTTAATAAAATTGTTATCCTTTAAATTGGCCTTTGTGACTTTTGCTTTTGGTGGTTCCAAGCTAAATCTGAGTGTCTGAAGCCTTCAGCCAGCTACCGCATTTTGTAATCTCTTTTGAAGGTAAAGCCTTCCCCTGCTGGGTCTCTACCTTGCAGGGCGAGTTTGCTATTGTGGTGCTAAATAGCTGGCAGAAGCTTTGCCCTTAGGCTCTGCTAAGTGTAATCCTTTTGAAGGGCTGGTGGCAAATCTACCCGCTAAACTCAGAGGGGAAGCTCTCGGAGTGAAGCGTCTTGTGTGAGCAGCAACTTTTGTCTATTTGCCTATTTGGGCCCCTTTGCCTGGCGGAGGCTGGCAAGGTGCCCTGCAAGTGGCAAGGTTGTCTGCATTCTGACCCAGATAGGAGCCTCCCACTCCTCGGTGCTAGGCATTGAGGGCTGGAACTCCTTGTCAAGGAGTACTGGCAGGGGGTGGGAGACCTGGCCTCCCTATTTATGTTCCATATTCACAACATACATTAGATACCACTCACGACTATACGTTGAAAGAGTGAATAAATAATCTGTATTCTCACTGTTCATTAAAGCATCCTAGACATGAGCTGAAAACAAGCGACTTAAATGAGAAGGAATAAATTCATACTAAATTACCTTGAGGGTGTACCTCATTTCAAGTTGAACTAGGAGTTCTGATTAGCTCCCTTGTTTCTTTTTATCTTCATGGATATTTGTGTCTCCTTTTCACGGTTGTTTTTTGTAGATTTGGTTGAATTATGTATGTACCTGGTATAGTTTTTAAATGCAGTTTATATACATATGTTATGTGCCATGTGTACATGCAATGTATCATGTATTATTTTGGTTTAATGAGGCACGTAAAACAATGAAGACATACACATTTTATGGGGAAAGTTCATGTGATTTAAAAAAAGAAAACATGGCTTTGATTCACCGAGGTTGAAGCAAAACCAAAATTGGGATTTTCATTTTACAGGTTGAAACAGCAGAGATGAGAAATCTGAAATCTTCCTTATTCTCTCTGAAAGTCTTGGTCCTTCTCAAGGCCATTTTTGTATGTTATGAGAACGAGAGAAAAGCAGTTGCATGAATACACTTTAATTTTGCATTCTGCTGCTCCTTGTAGCATGCACCAAAAAAAGAAAGAAAAAAATGGTGTATCTCCCCACAAACAGATGTCTGATGCTCAGGCATCCCCCCTCCCTGGGGAGATGTGTCAGTTTTCTTTTGTAAATGTTACCAGAAGCAAAGCTCAGTCACTGGAAGGAAGGGATCAGCAACTGAAGGCTTCTGAGAGACTTCTGAGGAACACCAGCCAGCCCTAGGGAAGCAGCAGGCATACCCACTGGCAGTCCTCATTTGGTGATGGTGTCGGCCAGCATGGTGTAGTGGTTAAGAGCGGTGGTTTGGAGTGGTGGAGTCTGATCTGGAGAACCGGGTTTGATTCCCCACTCCTCCACATGAGCGGTAGAGGCTAATCTGGTGAACTGGATTTGTTTCCCCATTCCTCCACATGAAGCCAGCTGGGTGACCTTGGGCTAGTCTCATTCTCTCAGCCCCACCTACCTCACAGGGTGTCTTTTGTGGGGAGGGGAAGGGAAGGTGATTGAAAGCCGGTTTGAGTCTCTCTTAAGTGGTAGAGAAAGTCGGCATATAAAAACCAACTCTTCTTCTAGGCACTTGGCTAACCAGCCTTTTCAAAGTGGCCTCCCCATCAAGTCACTGCTGATGGAGGGAGTGGGGGTTCTAAGAACTATGAGTCAAGTGCAGTTGAGTGGTCAAAGTGTTGCACTAAGATCTGGGGAACCCAAGTTCAAATCCCCACTCTGCCATGGAAGCTCACTGGGTGCCACTGGCAGAAAAGTGGGGTATATGTGTCTAAATAAAAATAAAGCGAATAAAAATATAAATTAAAACGAGGGACTTCAATTGGCAGAACAGTACTCTTACGCGACTGAACCGTTGGTGGCCAAGTCATATGTTGCAATGGCCTATTCTGGAGTGCCATGCCTTCCTAGGTGCACATAGGCCCATTTCAGATCAGTACTATAACATGCAGGGAGAGAGTGTGTTCCTCCTTGCATTGTTTCCCTGACATGAAACAGGGGTGGGAAGCTACAATTTGCCCCATTAGAGAAGCTTACATGTACTCATGGCTACAAGAAAGTTTCCCCATCAATTACAAGTTGTCCAGTTGCAAGCCTGCACTCAGACTCAAACCCTCGCCCCCCAGGCCCCAGAGCTGGGATACATACCTGGTCCACAGACATCAGAGAGAGAGAAAAGCCCCAGGCTTGTAAGTCAGACAAGGGAATCTACAGGAGCCAGATAGCAGATGATTGAAGAGGGACAACTGGACCAGGGAAACAGGCAAGGCTGGGCTCAGGTGTAGAGCTATTGGGTGAATGGGAAGGGGTGGATGATTGGCTCCTCAGGGCCATAGGGGGAGGGGGTAAGACCAGAGAGGGAAATAAAAGGTGGGATTCATTGACAGGCCAGGAAAGAAGGAAGCAACAGAAAAGCAGAGAGCTGCTCCAGGGGAGGAAAGGAGGGACCGGCGGTGCTCAACCAATGTCCTATCTTCCCCAGTTCTGAGGCCTGAGGAGCTCCAATGAAGAAATCATGATGGCAGAGACGGGAGCACTCACACAAGTATTTATGCAGACATTATAGTTGGGCTTCCAAACTCAGGGGGATACTATATAGTCACCTAGTTCAGGTGACTTTTTTATGTTCTCTTTAAGCTTAGCCATTTCTGGGAGTTTTGACATTTCAGCAACATGCCATACTTTAATCAACCTTTGTTTAATTGCAGGGAGGTTAATATTGCATCAATTCTATGCAGTTATGATCTTGTCTACCTTCTGAAGCTGAAAGACAAATATAAGCATTCTGGTCCAGCCGCTTCATCTAGAAGACCTCATAATGTTACCAGGGTTTTTCTGTAGATGCCTTCTTTGTCTCCTTGATTTATTTTCTGGAGCCATTTCCAGGGACAGTTCGTCTTTTGTCATCCCCATCTCCACTGAGGCCTGTGCCATTGCCAGCCAAGTCTCACCAGTGGCAGCCAGGCATCCTTCTATCTTGCCTGGACACAACTCCAGCTCAGCCTGTCTCCTCCCAGTTACCACTTACCAGCTGCCACTCATGAGTCTAAAGGGGGAGGAAGTAGCAGCCAGGCATCCTTCCATCATGCCTGGAACCAGCTCCAGCTGACAGCCCCTCTCCTCCCAGTTCCTTACTGCCATTCCAGAGGCAGTTATAAATTGGTCCCAGGAAACCCATCAGTGGGTGCCCTGATGCCCGCGGATGGAAGATGGTATGATAAAAATATATAAAGAATGTGTAGAATAACATAAATGTATAATGAAAGCTGATAGGAAGAAAGTAGATTCCTTTGAAATGTGGTGTTGGAGGAGAGTGTTACTGTGAACTGCCAAAAAAAAAAAATTGGGTTATAGAGCAAATCAAGCCTGAACTGACCCTAGAAGCTAAAATGACTAAACAGAAGCTATCATACTTTGGTCACATTATGAGAAGACAAGAGTCACTGGAAAAGACACTCATGCTAGGAAAAGATGGGCAGCAGGAACCCAACAAGAGATGGATTGAATCTATAAAGGAAGCTACAGCTCTCAGTTTGCAAGACCTGAGCAAGGCTCTTAAAGATAGGACGTTTTGGAGAACACTGATTCATAGGGTCACCATGAGTCGGAAGCGACTTGATGGCACTTAACACACACACACACACACACACACACAATGAAATAATGAGATGTATCCCACCACTCAACATAGTTAACTGCAGAGGCTTTCTCCATCAGAAGAGGCTCAAACTCTTCTTTGCACTAGAGGAAGTCTTGACACCTAGTCAAGCAGAGCAGTATGTTACAATCCAATGTGTTCATATATGTTATATCAATGCAACGGCAACTTACTTTCCCCTCCTCGCTGCCTGTGCCATCAAGGTATGTAAGCTTTGCTTGCTCATCAATGGTTGAAGGAAAGGATGGAGGATCTGGGGCACAAGAAAAAGCAAAGAACCAAGCAAAGTACTGCAACAGGAGAGAGATTGCCAGCACAATTTTCTTCATCCTACCTCCAAGGAGCTCTGGGCAGCATACAGGCTTTTTCCCTTCTCCTTTATATCCTCGCAGCAAATGTCTGATGTAGGTTAGGCTGAAGAAGAATGACTTGCCTACAGTCACTCTGGGTGCCTGGGGATTTGATCCTGGATCTCTCCAGTCCTAGCCTTTCATTCTTACCCCTATACTACACTGGCCATCACTTTATACGGTACCTTTGATTTCAGATGCCTAAAGCTGGCCTTATTGTATCATATGGCCTAAACTCAACATGCATGGAAGATGTATTAGCTATGGACCATATAAAGCATAAACACAGCATGAATACTCCTATGCATGCTTTTCCTCTTAGTGTTGGATAATCACATTTTAGATAACTAGTTGTATACAATGACGTACACTATGACGTAGACTTAAAAAAAATCACTGCTTGGTTCACTGTTTCAAAATGCACTGTTCTACCCATCATCCATCCTTGTAATTGTTCCAGTCAAATGACCTTTCTGTGTCTGTCTTTCAGACCTTATTTAGTCTCTAGTTGAGTTTTGCTGTCAGCTCACCTTGCATCGCCTCTCGGAAAATCACCCCACTGACATCAACCTTTGGAAAAGGCCCCAGGAATTTTTTCATCCTCTCCTAATGGAAAGGGTCTGATCAAACGCAGTCCCAATGGAACCAAAGAATAAACAAAAACTGTTTAAAATACACCTTGAAATGCCGCTGATCTGTGTTCTTCCTATAGCCCAATAAGAGGTAAAAATGACAAGATCCTGCTGGAAGCAAAGAATTGCTCATTTCAAGGTCCAGGTTACAGTAAATGGAGAAAAGGTGAAAGCATGACATATTTCATCTTTCATTTCTCTTAAATTTCTTTCCCACTAGTTGCTTCATACTCTCATCTGTTACAGGATGTTTGTGTGTGTGTTTGTGTTGCTGCTGGCATGGTGTAGTGGTTAAGAGTGGTGGTTTGGAGCGGTGGACTCTGATCTGGAGAACCGGGTTTGGTTCCCCACTCCTCCACATGATGTCAGCTGGGTGACCTTGGGCTAGTCACACACTTTCAGCACCACCTACCTCACAGAGCAACTAATGTGAGCCACTTGATAGCACTGTTATGCTATCCTCCACAAAGCAACCACACATCCCTATTCACTCGTGGAAAGGTTTCCTATTGTTACAGCAAAGCAAGAAAGTAACCTATGCTAATACCCAAGCAACACCTCAATAAACCACCAGTGATGGATGGTCACAGCTGCAGCCTCTGCCAAGGTGCACCACCATGTGTGGGTCATCTCATATCTTCCCCTGTCTTCCGAAAAACTGACCCGTCCTCCACAACAGGCTGATCTAACAATCCTGGTAGTTCTCACGGTCCAGGAAGCATGTGGCATTTCATTAAGTGGGCTTTCCATCTTCCAGATTTTTTTTTCATCTCCCTACAGCAACTCAAGAAAGCAGACATTCAGGCATTATCCTAATGAGCCTTCCTAATTAAGAGAAACTCAATATGATTCTTAGCAGTTGCAGGACAAAATAGAAAAATCAATGCATTGCACTTGTTTCAATATTTTATGTTGCAAAGGAACTTGTGAGGTGGAAGATTCAGGTAGGGCAAGAGCCAAACAGGCTGTCCGGTGTTCATCCCCGCTTTACTATTTGGAACCCTAGAACTGGATCTCACAATGACTTAAGGCTTCATGTGGTATTGTTCTGTTTGTATTTTTGGCCAGATAACACTGTGTTATTGGCTAGCCCAACCTTGTCAGCTCTCGGAAGCAAAGCAGGGTTGGCCCTTGTTTTATTTGGATGGGAAACCACCAAGGAAACTCAGGGTTGCTACGTAGAGGCAGGCACGGCAAACCATCTCTGTTCATCTCTTGCCTTGAAAACCCTATGGGGTCACCATATGTCATCTGCAATTTGACGACACTTTACACACACAACGCTATGTACAAGGTGCCGTGTACAGGGGGCATTGGCCTTCCTCACTATGGAAAGTTGCAATTTGGACCGTTCTCTACACAGGGTACTTGCAGGGTTCTGCTATGGCGCCATATTGAACGAGGGCTAGGGAGACATTATGCCATAAAGCTTACTAGGTTGACCTTTGGGCCAGTCATTATCTCTCACAACCTAACCTACCTCACAGAGTTATTGTGAAGATAAAATGCAGAGGGGAGAATCACACGTGCTGCCTTGAGATTCTTGGAAGACAAATGGGACAGAAGTCAAATTAATAGCTAAAATTTTATAAAGAAGCCATATACTCTTAAGAAGCGTCCATTTATATGAAGATATTCAGAGGCTTTTGTAATTTTCAGTGGCTACACTCCAAAGAACTGATTGAAAAATGCAGCAAACTATGCATGCTGCAATTCTAGAATTTATTTAAGAGATTTTCCTAGGCAAACCCGCATTCAGAAAGGATGGAGTGCTGCTGACCTAACCACTACCGAATCCAAAGGCCCTTGTTCAAATATTATAGTGATTTCATGTACATCCTTGTCCACAGGCTACAGTGAACACACGTACATCCTGTATATGTGTACAGCTGTAAGAAAACGCCATGTGTTCACTTTACAAATGAAACTGGGGACCAGTACATAGATAAATATGGGGTTCATATCACATTGTGAGCTGTACATGCATTGAATAGAACACAATGACTCAATAAACATATATTACTCAATGCACATATATTGAACAGGTATTGTACATAGGCATTGTACATCTCCAGGTGGTGGCTGGAGATCTCCTGGGATTACCTTTGATCTCCAGGTGATAGAGATCTGTTGTTCACCTGGAAAAAATGGCTGCTTTGGAAGATTGATTTTATGGCATTATACCCCACTGAAGCCCCTCCCTCCCCCAAACTCCACCCTCCTCAGGCTCCACCCCCAAAATCTCCAGGTGTTTTCCAACCCAGAGCTGGAAACCCTAATTGCACATGTGTTCACTGTAACTTGTGGGCAGGTATGGTGACCTACAATTCAATGAAAAAGTCAAAAATCCCGGTGGGAATGCTCAGCCTCTAGAATCATAGAGTTGGAAGGGACCACCAGGGCCATCAAGTCCAACCCACTGCACAATGCAGGAAATTCACAACTACCTCCCCCCTCCACACCCCTAGTGACCAGAAGATGGCCAAGATGCCCTCCCTCTCATCATCTGCCTAAGGTCACAGAATCAGCATTGCTGACAGATGGCCATCTAACCTCTTCTTAAAAACTTCCAGAGAAGAAGAGCTTACCACCTCCCGAGGAAGCCTGTTCCACTGAGGAACCACTCTGTTAGAAAATTCTTCCTAATGTCTCTAGATGGAAACTCTTTTGGTTTAATTTCAACCCGTTGGTTCTGGTTCGACCTTCTTGAGCAACAGGCACCCTCCTCTATATGACAGCCCTTCAAGTACTTGAACATGGTTATCATATCCCCTCTCAGTCTTCTCCTCTTCAGGCTAAACATACCCAGCTCCTTCAACCGTTCCTCATAGGACTTGGTCTCCAGACCCCTCACCATCTTTGTTGCCCTTCTCTGGACACGTTCCAGCTTGTCTACATCTTTCTTAAATTGTGGTGCCCAAAACTGAACACAGTACTCTAGTTGAGGTCTAACCAGAGCAGAGTAAAGCGATACCATCACTTCGCGTGATCTGGACACTATACTTCTGTTGATGCAGCCCAAGACTGCGTTTGCCTTTTTAGTTCCAGTAAACTAGGTATCTCTTTTGATTCCTTGGCCATTTATGCAGGGTCAATTTTGATGCTCGCTCAAAGCTTTTTTAAATGTAACCTTTAAAATACCTATTCACGGTCCTGATGCAAAAGGAGAAAGTCTACACACACACACACTCGCCTGCTCCTTCATTTCTTCCATTAGCAACTGTCGTTTGCATAGCTAATGCGTGACTGTGATTTTGCATGCTTCCTTGAGGGGATTCTTTGAGGCAGGGGCGGAGCAAACACAAAATGTCGCGTTAAAGGGGCTCTTAAGAAATGCAAAGCAGGTGTGCGCCGGCTTCGCAGTCACTTCCTGAATGACGGTTCAGTGTGAAAAACTAAAAAAAAATAATATGTGGGGTGTCAAGAAGTTGAGGTCTCTCAATTTCTTGGATTTCATGATTTTTTTGGTTCAGGCCTGGGAGGCCTATGAATTTTGTGTTATTGGGATTTTAGACCAGAAAAATAAGTTTCCTTTTGAAAACTGCTTCTATGGAGGGAGTAAGCCCCAGCTGGTGCTAGTTAACCTTTCCCCTTTTTGGAATGCAAGGCCGTGCATTGCCATGGTAATTAAATGGTCAGCCATCATGACAATGTCCAGGTGTAGGTAGTTCTGCAGGCTTCCTCACCTGAACACATCTCTGAATGAGTCAGCAATTTCTGACCAAGTGATTAATTAACAGCTAAGTGCTTGCGTTTTCTCAAATGGCCTCTATGAGCTCATGCCACTGAGAAAATGAATATAAGGACAAACCAACCCCTGAGAAAACTATGCATGCTTTGGGGTACAGCAGGAGAGCTGTGCTGGCTGCATCACAACCCATTTGATTTTGGCCCTACGGGGAAACTCTGGTCAAGCTGACCTGCTTGGAGAAACCTTTGGACAATCTTTTGAAACTTGAATGCTGGAAGCATCTTTGGGAAGTTGGTAACTATAAACCTGATGCAAGAAACCTTTGCCAATCCTTTTGAACCAAAAAAGGCTTTTGAATGTACAAGCTAGCTATGCTAAATAGTTTATTGTTTTCTTGCTTAACACTTCATGACTTTTTCTTTCCTGTAAACCAGCTTGAATCTTATAAATAAATTGTTAGCCTTTAAGTGGCTTGTGTCTGTGATTTTGGGATTCCAAGCCTAAATTCTAAGTGCCTTGTTTGAGTGTAAAAACCACCTACCAAAAACCTAAGACATTTTGGGAGTGTAATCTTTCCCTGGCAGGCCTCTACCTTGCAGGGTAAGCGTTACACTCAATTTTGGAGTGAGTTGGGAGAGGATTGCCCTTATCTTCCCCCTGGAGCTCAACCTTTTGAAAGGGCTGGTGGCAGCTACTCCTTGGACTCGGGGCGAAAGCCTGGAGTTCAAGGTTTTGTCTTTTGGAAAACTTTTGACCAAACCAAAGCAGCCTCCAACTGGTGGAGACAGGTTGGGGAGCTCTTTGACATGGTGGGCAGTGGTGTGATCTGGACTGGAATCCTAAAGGTCATTTTACACTTCTTTTGTGCTGGGTTTACAGCGTGAAGTGGCAAGCGTGTTTGTTATTTTGTGAGGTGCTAGTTAGGATTATTTTCTTTGGAAATGGCAAAGGAAAGACTGTCTTTTGAAAGGAGAGGCAGCAGCAGCTTTGTAACGATGGATGTGACTGGCTTCCCGGACGCTTGGTCGAGGAGGGAGAGAGATGAATTCCTGAGAGGAAAAGATAAGCTCCAGCGGTCTCCAGCCATCCTGGTCATTCCCCGAGCGAAGGAATTTGTAAGCAGACAGGAGGAATGGGAGAGAATTGTTGAGAGGAGACGAAAGGAGCTGGAGGCTTATACTGACTGGGATGACCGGTTTTATGACCTGCCAAAAAGACCGAGATGTCAAGGCTACAGCCAAGAAGCCTACACGGGTGAGAAATGGAGGGGGAGGAAGGAGATTCCCCAAGAAATTTCCCTGGGAGAACGGCACTGGAGTTTTGTGGAGGGGGGAAAGCCCAGCTATAGAGACTATGCCAGACAACAGGAAAGGGAGTGGAGCCCCCCCTACTATGGAGAAAGTAGAATGCCCTGGTCCAAAGACCGCCTGACTCTTGAGGAGGAACAGTACCATGCCTGGGCCCGAGCAGAGCGGAGCAGGGCTGGACGTAGAGATGTGGGCAGACCGGGAGAAGGATTATAATTCCATGAGACGTTTAGAATGGCATTGGAGTTTTGTGGAGGGGGGAAAGCCCAGCCATGGAGACTATGCTAGACAATGGGAGAGAGAGCGGAGGCCCCCACACTATGGAGAAAGTAGAATTCCCCGGTCCAGAGACCGCCTGACTCTTGAGGAGGAACAGTACCATGCCTGGGCCCGAGCAGAGCGGAGCAAGGCTGGATGGAGAGATGAGTGGGCAGGCCGGGAGGAGGATTATAATTCCATGAGACGTTTGAGGCCGAGGAGGGTCCAATGGAGAAATGACCTGGTGTATGAAGGTGAGGAAGATTTCTCCCCATACAGAGCCAGAAGCCAGAGGGACTCCCTTGCCACTTGGAAAGCTAACAAAGATCTTTTGCCCTCATATGAGGATGGTATGGATATTGTGCCAGAGGAACTTGGAGCTTTGGTGAGAGATGGGAACCCTTTGACTTTAGCAAGCACTGCTGAGGGTGCAGAGAAATTGAGAACGAATCGGCAGAGGGACCAAAAGCAGCCAGACTACTCAGGAGAAAAGCTACGTGAAACTGCGCCTGTTTCAACAGAGGTGCAAATGGCTGTGATTGATTGTTGCCAAACTTGCTGCTGTGACACCCAATGCTTAGAGCAGGATATAGCAGCTAAGCCAACTTTGGAGCAGGAGAAGGTGGGGGGAGATTTCATTTCAATGCTGTCAGTAAAACTTGAGTCACAGACGGCAGTCTGCCTTGTGGATGTAAATGTTGTGCTGGATGGGGGAGGGAGAATAAAGCCGCCCCTGGTAATGGTAAATGATTCTGATGGGTCCATAAAGACTCAGCAGACTGGTGTTGCTGAAGCCAGTCAGGAAAACCTGGCAGACAGTGAATTTGAGAGCTTTGTAGAAAGATGCCTTCGTCTGTTTCTTGATAATGAGCCCCTGTTTAGGAAATTTCACCCTGGGGAGGTGGCAACTGAACCTGCCCCTAGAATAGATTCAGCAGAGACAGAGGTGAAAGAGCAACCATTTGACAAGTCTTCTGCTTGCCAACAACCAGGAGATTTGAGAATGCTGGAACCTAGCCCAGCTTTGAGTGTTGAACAACTGTGTGTGGGGTTGGGAAAATTGGGAAAAGATCTGACCAGCCTACCTGGTAAGACTGAGGTGCCCAACCAGGAGACAAATGGAGGAGGTGCCCTGCTGACTGATCCCCTCCCAAGTAGTACCTCTGGTCATCTGGGGAAAGAAACCTGTGCTGACCCAAGTGTGTTTCTGGTTTCAAGGGGTGGCACAAAGTCTTGGGCTGTGGGCTTGTGTAAATTCCTCCTTGAACAGGATGATGGTGGTCTGAAGAAAACATCAACTAAAGGCCTCTTAGAGATCACAGGGTCTCATAAGCCACCTTAGGAGCCTTGAAGAAGCCAGTAGTATCTTTTGGAGGGCCTGTGTGAATTCAGATATATATATATATATGGGTTAAGTATAGAACTAACTGTTGGTTCTCTTTTGTATATGGTTTTAGTTTTTTGTGGAATAGAATGTGTTTGCTCTAACCATTTGTTCCTTTCTGTATTTGATTTTAAAGTTTTGGGTATCCTATTAAGGCTAATGAATCTGAAAATAGACTTTGTCTACCTAAGGACTGTCTGATATAATATGTTTTAAGTGAGGTTTTAGAACAGAGTAATATATGGTTTTAATATTTACTCGGTCATGGTAGATTAGAGCTTTTAGGTAAAATTAAGGTACCCCTAATTTCACCTGGAATAAAGGGAAGGATGTCAAGAAGTTGAGGTCTCTCAATTTCTTGGATTTCATGATTTTTTTGGTTCAGGCCTGGGAGGCCTATGAATTTTGTGTTATTGGGATTTTAGACCAGAAAAATAAGTTTCCTTTTGAAAACTGCTTCTATGGAGGGAGTAAGCCCCAGCTGGTGCTAGTTAACCTTTCCCCTTTTTGGAATGCAAGGCCGTGCATTGCCATGGTAATTAAATGGTCAGCCATCATGACAATGTCCAGGTGTAGGTAGTTCTGCAGGCTTCCTCACCTGAACACATCTCTGAATGAGTCAGCAATTTCTGACCAAGTGATTAATTAACAGCTAAGTGCTTGCGTTTTCTCAAATGGCCTCTATGAGCTCATGCCACTGAGAAAATGAATATAAGGACAAACCAACCCCTGAGAAAACTATGCATGCTTTGGGGTACAGCAGGAGAGCTGTGCTGGCTGCATCACAACCCATTTGATTTTGGCCCTACGGGGAAACTCTGGTCAAGCTGACCTGCTTGGAGAAACCTTTGGACAATCTTTTGAAACTTGAATGCTGGAAGCATCTTTGGGAAGTTGGTAACTATAAACCTGATGCAAGAAACCTTTGCCAATCCTTTTGAACCAAAAAAGGCTTTTGAATGTACAAGCTAGCTATGCTAAATAGTTTATTGTTTTCTTGCTTAACACTTCATGACTTTTTCTTTCCTGTAAACCAGCTTGAATCTTATAAATAAATTGTTAGCCTTTAAGTGGCTTGTGTCTGTGATTTTGGGATTCCAAGCCTAAATTCTAAGTGCCTTGTTTGAGTGTAAAAACCACCTACCAAAAACCTAAGACATTTTGGGAGTGTAATCTTTCCCTGGCAGGCCTCTACCTTGCAGGGTAAGCGTTACACTCAATTTTGGAGTGAGTTGGGAGAGGATTGCCCTTATCTTCCCCCTGGAGCTCAACCTTTTGAAAGGGCTGGTGGCAGCTACTCCTTGGACTCGGGGCGAAAGCCTGGAGTTCAAGGTTTTGTCTTTTGGAAAACTTTTGACCAAACCAAAGCAGCCTCCAACTGGTGGAGACAGGTTGGGGAGCTCTTTGACAGGGGCACTTCAGCCTGGAATGCGCTGCTAATTACCAAGCATAAATGGCCCTTGTGTTATTTCTGCCTGCACTTCTCTTCTTCCTGTGCCATTTCAACTCCTTCCTTTCCTCTGCATTTTATTTGCTGTTACTGAGCATTTATCTCGCAGCTCCCTCTTAAAGAAAAAAATGCTAGTGCTGAGGGATTTCCTGGGTGGGAGGGGGGTGTTCATCTCCTCTCAACCAGCCCCTGCTTATTGCACTTTCCTTGCCAAGCGAGTGTTATGAAGGTTCACAGTGTGTCTGCCTTACTTCCCCCCCCCCCCTTTGTACATTTCAATGTCAGGCATCACACATGAAGTGAGAGACTTATATCTGATGCAAATCAATAAGACCAGTCAAAAAACAAACTTTGAGGTAAACGCTCAGTTCATCTGTAGTCTGTGTTGTTACAAACGGGGACTTTTTAAGTGCAGCATGTTGATTTTTTCCCCCACTAAAAAATGCTATTTTTCTCACTTCTAAAAGGCATTAATTTTTCTCTGGCACAACATGCTACCAGGGCCAACTCCGGGTCCTGTTGAGCAGATGTATATTGGGAGTTTCCAGTGGAAACTTCGATGTTTCAGGTGTAGGGGATGCTTTGGCTCCTGGGATGGGTCCTGGGATGCCTGGGAGAAAGGCAGGTATATAAATATTTTAAATAAATGGATAAATCAGGACCGCAATGCATGGGGAGAGGAGGCCTTCCTCCCCATATCACTTTCCCAACCTGAAATGGCTCTAAGAGCTGCTATTAGCTTTGTTTCGGAAACTTCTGTGTATTGATGGGTTACAAAAGTGTTTCACTACACATACGTTTCCCCACTGGTAGGGTTGCCAACTCTGGGTGGAAAATTCCTGGAGATTTCAGGGTTTGGGGAGGGGAGGGATCTAAGTGGGGCATAATGTCATAAACTCCACCCTCCAACATAGTCGTTTTCTTCAGGGGAGCTGATCTCTATTGTCTGGAGATCGGCCATTGTCAGAGTTTGAAAGCTAAGCAGAGTTGGCCACGGTTAGTACTTGGAAGAGAGACCACCAAGGGAGATTGGAAGCGCTGCGCAGAGGGAAAAAATAGCAAAGCCACTTCCACTCATCTCTTGCCTTGAAAACCTCATGGTCCAGAGCTCACCATGCATCTGCACACAATTATTATTATAACATACCTACGGAGAGCCAGGGTGGTGTAGTGGCTAAGGTGTCTGTTGAGGATCTGGGAAATCCAGGTTCGAATCCCCACTCTGCAATGGAAACTTGCTGGGTGACCTTGGGCCAGTCACACACTCTCAGCCTCAACCCTGGCAAGTATTTGGATGAGAGACCTCCAAGGAATATCAGGGGCGTGACATGGAGGCAGGCAATGGCAAACGACTTCTGAATAGCTCTTGCCTTGAAAACCCTACGGGGTCACCATAAGTCAGCTATGGCTTGACAGCCAAAAAAACCCACACACATGGAGCTATGTTAAATGTGGTTAATTAACAAGCCTCAGGTTACCCCGATAATGTGTGGAACATCAGTTTACTGTTAAGATGTTCAATGCCTAGCAGGGGATACAGTCCTGAGAATGCTTCCCTGGGAGTAAGCAGCACCACAGAATAAAATAAGACTTCCTTGTGAGTAGATTTGCTTACAACTACTTTCATAATCTATTTCCAAATGGATCAAAGACTATCACCTTTCTCTTCCTAATAATATAAGTTACAGACTACAAACAAATCCAACTGGATTCGAAACCATCTGGTTGAGATTTATAGATTTATTATTCCTAACCCCCAAGCCCCCTCTTGAATTGGGGCTTAATTTATCTGGAGTCTGAAGGTTATATAACTTGAGGTATTGATTTAATTTTAAAGACATGTTACACCTTCCCAGGCAATGATGCTGAGATAAGCTGAGTAAATCAATCCAGAGTATTTTTTTCTCCTGCATGTTATGAAATTATAGCGATACTCACTCAGCTCTGCTGGTTTCCCACCTCCCCACATAAGACATTCCTATACAGATTCTCTATGCAGTCATCCCTTAAGTGAGCAAGATGTGGTCCCTATCAAATTGATTTGCCCTGGAAAAAAAGACATATGAAACAGAGGACAAGAGGACTGGATATATGTTATGTTTATGAACAAGGGCCTTTGCACATTATATTGGCTTGTAGTGGTGTAGTGGTTAAGAGCGGTGGTTTGGAGCAGTAGACTCTGATCTGGAGAACCGGGTTCGATTCCCCACTCCACATGAGTGGCGGAGGCTAATCTGGTAACTGGATTTGTTTCCCCACTCCTACACATGAAGCCAGCTGGGTGACCTTGGGCTAGTCACGCTCTCTCAGCCCCACCTACTTCACAGGTTGTCTGTTGTGGGGAGGGGAAGGGAAGGTGATTGTAAGCCGGTTTGATTCTCCCTTAAGTGGCAGAGAAAGTCGGCATATAAAAACCAACTCTTCTTCTTCCTTCTCTTCCTCCTCTTCCTCTTCCTTCTTCTTCTTCTTCTTCTTGTATCCTGCCTAAAACTTCTGCAGTTGGAATGGAGTGATTTTCGCTGATTCCCCCCTCCCATGGTAGATGTCTAACTTCCTCCCATCCCCCAGGAGCCGCATTTGGAGGGCTCGTTTCATTATTTATTTTTTTAAGTCTGTATCCTACTTTCCAGCCCTGACCTTGATGTCCCAGGCTAGCCTGATCTTGTCAGATCTCAGAAGTTAAGCAGGGTTGGCCCTGGTTCATATTTGGATGGGATATCACCAAGGAATACCAGGGTCACTGCTCAGAGAAAGGCAATGGCAAGCCACCTCTGTTAGTTTCTTGTGTGGTATAGTGGTTAAGAGCGGTGGATTCTAATCTGGAGAACTGGGATTGATTCCCCACTCCTCCACATGAGCGGTGGACTCTAATCTGGTGAACTGGGTTGGTTTCCCACCTCCTATGCATGAAGTCAGCTGGGTAACCTTGGGCTAGACACTGTTCTCTTTGAACTCTCTCAGCCTCACCTACCTCACAAGGTGTCTGTTGTGGGAAGGGAAGGAGACTGTAAACTGGTTTGATTCTCCTTAAAAGGTAGAGAAAGTCGGCATATAAAATCCAGTTCTTCTCCTTCTCCTTCTCCTTCTTGCTTTGACAACCCTATGGGGTCGCCATAGGTCAGCCATGACTTCACAGCACTTTACACACAAATATACACATCCCACTTTCCTCCCCAAGGGTCCCAAGGTGGCTTACTACAGAAAAAAATACTGCATAAATCAGCAAACAGGAAACTATTAAGGGGCTGCAGCAAGAGAGGGGAGGCACTACACAGGTAGAAATCCTTCCTTCCACTGAAATTTTAGGCAGGATCTAAGCCACTGTATGGATACACGTTGATCCCATTGTTTGCCTGAATGTTTGATGTGTCCTTTCTGATTTTGGACCAGGGACCAGTCAAGGTATGTACTGTGTACACAGATTGAAACATGATCACATAAGATGGAAACGGGCTACAGCTATCAATGTGCATCAATATCCTCCCTCACTGCCTCTTCTACTTACCATAATTTTAAGAAATGGCTAAGTACATGCAGGCTGTTTGCACATGTATGTATAGATGTAGACTGTTCACATGATTGCAGGGGCCCCTGGTTGCCTGAAAAGCACGTCCATATCATGTTGGCTCTTTTTACAAATTACATTGTACAAGTGATATTGCATAGGACAGTGATCCCCAGTGTGGTGCCAATGGGACCATGGTGCTCACCAATGTATTTCCTGGTGCCTGCTTCCTTCTTCCCAAAAGCATCTGTTTCTGAACTCAAACAGCCAGTCATGGCTTTCCTCCATCTGAGGGGAACAGGAGGGGCTTCAGAAGAGCCCAGGAAAAATCACCTTCATGTCTGCAGGGAGAGCTCATTCGGAAATGTGTGTGCGTGTGTGTGTGCCATCAAGTCGCTTCTGACTCATGGTGACCCTATGAATCAATGTCCCCCAAAACATTCTATCCTTAACAGCCTTGCTCAGATCTTACAAATTGAGGGCAGTGGCTTCCTTTACAGAGTCAATCCATCTCTTGTTGCGTCTTCCTCTTTTCCTGCTGCCTTCAACTTTTCCTAGCATGACTGTCTTTTCCAATGACTCTTGTCTTCTCATAAAGTATGATAGCCTCAGTTTAGTCATTTTAGCTTCTAGGGTCAGTTCAGGCTTGATTTGATCTATAACCGACTGATTTGTTTTTTGGCAGTCCACTGTATCCATAATTTGGAAACAGATACTCCATCATAAGAGGACACTTAGCTTAAAACCTCCCAACATTCTGTGGTTGGCCCCATGGCAGCCATTTTGTGGTCAGCTGTGCCCCGCCACATGGCAGCCATTTTGTGGTAATGCCCACTACCTGATTTGACTGTCTGTGGTGAGCCCACAGATTCAACAAAGTTGGGCGCCCCAGACATAGCGGGTGAATTAGGGTTGCCAACCACCAGGTAGTAGCTGGAGATCTCCCGCTGTTACAACTGATCTCCAGCAGACAGAGGTCAGTTCTCCTGGAGAAAACGGCCACTTTGGCCATTGGACTCTGTGGCACTGAAGTCCCTCCCCTCCCTAAACCCCGCCCTCCTCAGGCTCCGCTCCAAAAACCTCCCACTGGTAGCAAAGAGGGACTGGGTTGGGAAGTACCTGGAGATTTTGGGATGGAGCCTGAGGAGGCCAGGGTTTGGAGAGGGAAGGGACTGCAATGCCATGGAGTCCAGTGGCCAAAGCAGCCATTTTCTCTAGGGGAACTGATCTCTATCACCAGGAGATCAGTTGTAATAGCGGGAGATCTCCAGCCACAACCTGTAGGTTGGCAACCCTAGGGGTGAAAGAGAAGTTATAGTGGGCACAAGAAGACCTGATCCTATTGCCCTCTTTAAATGCGTTAACTATGAGTGTGTAAAGTGCCATCAAGTCACAGCCGACTTATAACGATCCCTGGTGGGGTTTTCAAGGCAAGCAGTTAAGCAGAGGTTATTTGCTGCTGCCTTCCTCTGCAGAGTGACCCAGTTTAGCTTCTGAGATCTGACGAGAGTGGGCTCCATTATACCATTCCACACCCTATATTAACTATATACCAGCATAAAATGTGTGCGGATCTAAGAAGATCATGTAGTTCCTCTGCACGCTGCCTCAAACCTTATTTTCGATTTCCTCTGCCAGTACTTTGTTACACTTGGTGCATGTACGTTAATAGTTCTTGTACTGGGGGGGACTTAAATTAAACAGGTAGAAATGGAATATATACTTTTTCCTACAAATTCTCTTTGAAACTTGCCCAGTGCTCTAGGGCTAAGCCATATTCTCTAATTCCTCGAAACCTAATATGCAGAGTTAGTCAACCACATTTTGAGAAAAGTCCACATTTTTCCCCAGTGGAGGTGGGGCAAAATTCATTGTAAGCTTGGAATAATCAGCATCGCTTTGCAAAAACACTAAGTACTCTTAAGAGTATTTGCTGTGGGGACTTTGTTATCGTTCGTAATAATGGGAGATTTACATGCTCCTGCAGATAAATTGTGCAATGACTGGAACGTAGTGTGGGGAGAACAATTTCTCCCGGTCTAAAAGATGCCCGTGCATTAGAATGCATAGAATTAAGTCATTGGGGGATATAATTCAGTTTTAGTTTTTTAAGAAATCATCACCGTGGCTACAACCGCTTGTACTGATTTGCAGAGTTCCAGGCGACAAGTCGAGCAATGAATCAAGGGTATTGCATTGGAAAGGCCCAAGAGCTCTGAAGGTCAGGTTAAGCTTTGCTCTTTTATAAGGTTATTTTGACATTACTACATGCAGCCGCTGGAGAATGAAGAGATGCCATTACCTTAATGGCAGCATCAACAAGTTCTATTTGTTAGCCATGATATTATTAACCCTTTATTACTTGCTCAGGGCAGCTAAACCTCAAAGAACCACTGGTTGTATACACACAGTCATTAAGAATCCAGATCCAAGGAGTTTTTCATTTAGGGCTCAATTTTTTTAAACCTATTTAACTAAAACCGCCTGCTCTTAGACTGAGGTCTTGAACAATAAAACTACAAAACGTCAATAAGACCCATATCTAGAAGAAGAAGAGTTGGTTTTTATATGCCAACTTTCTCTACCACTTAAGGTAGAGAACCAGCTTACAATCACCTTCCCTTCTCCTCCCCACAACAGACACCCTGTGAGGTCGGTGGGGCTGAGAGAGCTCTAAGAGAGCTGTAACTTGCCCAGAGTCACCCAGCTGGCTTCATGTGTAGGAGCGGGGAAACATATCCAGTTCACCAGATTAGCCTCTGCTGCTCATGTGGAGGAGTGGGGAATCGAACCCGGTTCTCCAGGTCAGAGTCCACTGCTCCAAACCACCGCTCGTAACCACTACACCACTACTGGTTCTTGTTGGTTAGGCAGCCTGTGGATGGAGGGCTTTGGAGGGCTTAACAAGTAGTAAGTAACATTGTCCTCTGAGTTGGCAGTTCAGTGCCAGAAGAAGAAGAAGAGTTGGTTTTTATTTGCTGACTTTCTCTACCACTTAAGGCAATCAAACCACTTAAGAATCAAACCGGCTTACAATCGCCTTCCCTTCCCCACCCCACAACAGACACCCTGTGAGTTGGGTGAGGCTGAGAGAGCATGACTTGCCTAAGGTCACCCAGCTGGCTTCATGTGGAGGAGTGGAGAAACAAATCTAGTTCACCAGATTAGCCTCGGCCGCTCATGTGGAGGAGTGGGGAATCAAACCCGGTTCTCCAGATCAGACTCCATCGCTCCAAACCACCGCTCTTAACCACTACAGCACGCTGGCTCTCGTGTTCCCTCCTCTTGCCTCCTGTTGCAGAAGACTGTCTGCAGGACCAGGAGATTGATAATGCGCACCACCCCCATGGCACCCACCTGGCCCTTGTGTCTCCGGCCCTGTGTGCCGGATGCCCCTCGCCCCCCTCTGGTTCCATGCCCGAGACAATTGTCTCCCAGGCCTGCTTCGTGAGGAAAGAGCAGCCCAAGGCCCTCGCCACCGCCGCCCACTCCCTTCTGACAGCCAGACATTCTTTAACTGCATGGGCCACCTTGTCCGCCGGCTGCTGCTCTCTCACTGCGCGAAAGCCGTGACACACTCGGGCCTTGAGCACCTTGGGGCCTCCTCCTCCTCTAGCTGTTGTCCCTCTTGCTCCTCGTTCTTCTTCTTGTACTTCTTGTTCTTGTTGCTCTTTGCCCTGACTACGCCCACATCCAGCAGTTGGTGGTACGCTTTCCATTGTAAGTCCCAGAGGAAATAGGGCACTCTGCTATCCGTGAACGTGGCCAGGGGGAACCTCTGTCTCCTCAGGTAGGCCAAAAGTGATCCCTTGAGCCTGCGGCCCTGGTCATAGGGCTTGGCGCGGCCCTCCTGGAAAAGCCTCCAATATAAGGCGGCTGCCACACTTCTCCTGCTGCAGCTGCTACTGCCGCTGCTGCTGCTTGTGCCATCGTCACTGTAGCCCCTCCAGTGCAGCCCCCCCTTCCTGCTCAGAGTTGCTGATCGTGATGTTCCTGATGTTGCTGTTGCTGCAGCTGCTGCTGCCTTCATGGCTGCCACCAACACGGGGCACCTTCTAACAGCCTGAGCAACCTCCACTACAAAATCCGGCAGGTGCCTCTTCTTGGCCGCCATGAGCCGTCTACAGAAGAGCAATGGTTGCTGGAGCTGCTGCTGCTGGTGGTGGTGCTGGTGCTGGTGGTGGTGCTGTTGCTGGTGGTGGTGCTGCTGTTGCTGCTGGTGGTGCTTCTCTTACATTAACCGAAGCTCTTAGCATTGGAGGAACACACACCACAGTGGACTACTGTCCCTGCAATGGAAGAGGGTTCATTACAAGTAGAAGCAAGGTATATGATCCATGCCACTGCAGATTTCAGATTTTCTGATATGTACAGTGTTGAATAACTGGTACATTTCGGGGGGGGGGGGGTACAAGAAAATATGAAAAAATGAAGAGTATGTTGTTTTGATCCTTTCGTAAACAAAAGTGTCCAGTTCCTCAAAGTGCTATTAGAATAGATTTCCACCAGTGTGCAAAATGAACATTAACAGATAGATGCCTTCATAAAATTAGCTGCATTATTTCAGCAGTGCTCTCAGGGCATGTCCTAATCCCAAATTTATCATATAAATGTTGGAGCCCAATAAGACATTCCAACAGCCAAGTTCCTTCTTCAAAGAACTGTGCATGCTGGCAGTCTATTCTTTCAGAGGGAAAGAGCTGTCGTCTCACGTAACGCTTCTCTGCCGTTACACTCCTTGTGCAAAAAGGTCAGTCACAAGACATCTGAACTGATGCTAAATTGGTTCATAAGCAATTAGGTACAGGAAGGACAAATATGAAAACCTGTTTTCATTTATTTATAAAACTGAAACAAAAACCTTGTCAGGGCAGTTCATTGTTCTCTGCTTTTCATTTCATGTGTAGAGTAGTGTTTGTGGATTCCACTCTATGGTGGGAACAGACTTCATCATTTATTCAGAATGTGCCCTGAAGGTGTAGTAGCTTGAGCGCCAAAGGAGATCTCTGTTTAGCCTACAAAGCTCACTGCTGACCTTGGGCCAGCCTAGGGTTGCCAGCCTCCAGGTACTAGATGGAGATCTGCTATTACAACTGATTAGGGCTGTCAATTCAGTTCGTCGCGAACTGAAAAACAGCCGAATTTCCCCCGATTCGGTGGTTTTCAGTTCAGATGGAACCGAATTTTTTAAAAGGCGAGAAAATGACGAGACGGATTTGGCGAGTTCGGGGCACGGCGAATAAATTCAGCAAATTCGGGGACTCAGAATCAGCAGCATAACCATCAGTTAGTAAGCAGCATTCTCCCGCGGCCAATGGTGGCCAAGCTGGGTCTTCTCCTGGCCAATCAGAGCAAACTCTGAGTCCAAACGGTCTATTTATTTCTATTCATTCCAATGGACGGAGGGGGGACCCCATCCGGGCCCCATATCTCGGGACCCCCTGCCCCAATCATCACAAAACCTTGAGGGTCCTTGCAAGAAGGGTCCCCTCAAGCTACGCTGAAAGTTTGGGACCTCTACCTCCAAACATGCCCCCCCCCGGAGCCACAGAAAGGCATGGACGTGTTTTTAATGGCTTTAAACGGCCAAATTTTTCCCCGAACGCTGAATCTCGCGCCGAATTGCATGGATCCGAATCGGGGGAGCTTGTACTTCAGCATTTCCCGAATCAAAACAGGCCGAATTTTGCCGAATCTGAATTTTACCAAAAAAAAATTTTAACAGCCCTATAACTGATAGGGTTGCCAGGTCCCTCTTCGCCACCAATGGGAGATTTTTGGGGAGGAGCTGAAGAGGGCAGGGTTTGGGGAGGAGAGGGACTTCAATGCCATAGAGTGCAATTGCCAAAGTGGCCATTTTCTCCAGGTGAACTATCGGCTGGAGATCAGTTGTAATAGCAGGAGATCTCCAGCTAGTACCTGGAGGTTAGCAACCCTAACAACTGATCTCCATCCGACAGAGATCAGTTCACCTGGATAAAATGGCCACTTTGACAATTGGACTCTATGGCATTGAAATCCCTCCCCTCCCCAAACCCCACGCTCCTCAGGTCCCACCCCAAAAATTTCCAGGTATTTCCCAACCTGGAGCTGGTAACCCTAGGCCAGCCTCTAGCAGTGCACTCCTAAGCAGCATGACACCCTTTTAAGTCCATTGAAGTGAAAAGTAACATGATGGACACTCTAGCATTTTGCAGAAACACTATGGTTTTACCATAGAGTTTTTGCAAAATGCTAGAGCATGTGTCATGTCACTTCTGGTTTTCACTGGAAGTGATATAAGTGTGCCAGCAAGAAACTGGAGCACATCCCTCCCCCCATTTCCTCCATGAAAAGGAGGCAAAATGCTTGGAGGCCACCTTCTATAGGGGAGGCCTGGCTTCCCTAGGTGTACTTCTGTTTAGGATTGCATTTAAGCCTGACCTAACTCAAATGAGTTGTTGTGAGGACAAGGGTAAGAAGAACCGTATACCTGGTATAAAGTGTGAAATAAAAATCCGATGAATAAAGTTGGGATACTAAGTAATGTACTTTTAGCAAAATCTGTTCCATTCTAGAAGGAAGGAGAAGAAAGGAGGAAAATTACAGCAATTTATGTAAGGTCAAAATTAGACCTTCTGACACGTAGTCAATATTTCTCCCTTAGCCCAGCTTTGAGCAGACAGGTGGTTGTTTTTGAAGAGGAGCTTTGAAATCCAGACTCGAGGTGAAAATGTGTTTGACCCGAGCTTTATGACAAGATGTCAAGTGTACATATAAAAATGTAGTATAAAAAGAAGCCCTTTTGTCTCAAAATAGGAAGCCAAGGCTACTTGACAGATTAATAAGAGCTTCTGATAGAGAAGTACACACACACATACACACACACACACAAATACACACTAACCTGATGTCAGCCTATTCAGAATGTCTCCCAAATGAGGAAGGAACAGCTTTCTGTGCAGTTGGTGGGGGGACTGGGTATAAATTGGCCCCAATCCCATCAAAAGTTCCTCTATTTTTCTCCAGGTCCTCCTCCTCCTTGCTGCCCAGGAGTCCTAGGCTACTGGAAGATAGAAATGTCACTGTCGTACAGGGCCTTTTGTGGTCAGCCGCAGTTTGTCTCAGCAATCGATCAATAAGCTGTGTGAACCTAAATGTCTCGTTGCGCCAAAGCGGTGAAACTGTATAGTTTTTCAAATGCTTCTTAGGATCTAATGGGAGTTGCACGCTGACATATTGTGCCTTTCAAATGCAAATCTCCATTCCTGGCTTTTTTAGGGATCTGTGTGTGTGTGTGTGTGCGCGCGTGTCTTTCTCTCTCACACACACGCACACGCTCTCTCTCAGACATGCAATATCTGACACCTCTGGAAGCTTGTTGCTAATTGCCCATCCTTGTCTGAAAACCTTGCATATGATAATTACTATTTACTTAAACATTTCCCCTGATTAGTCACCCTGACTTTATGTAATCTGGGAGCTCCTGTCATCAGCTGACATAAAACGAGCCCAATAATTAAAGAGTTTTAATTTCAAGGTATGGCCTCTCCTTCCTGACTTGCTGCACTTTAGGACAGCAAATCTTCAACGGCAGGGATGGCCAATCTCTAGAACATTGGGGAGATGAAGTACAGCGACTGTCAGCTTGGGGACCAGCTCAGGCATGTATTCTGTAGCATCCCTGGATAGCATGATCTTCTGTTACCAGCACATAGAAACTCAGAGTGCCGTATATGGTTCTTTAATCCTCATTTTACCCTCACAACAACCTGTGAGACAGGTGAAGCTAATAAAGAGAGTGAATGGCCCAAGATCACTCAGCAACTTCATGGCAGAGTGGAGATTTGAATCTGGGTCCAAGCACTCTAACCACTACACCACACTGGTTCTGCAGGCACCATTTTCCTAACCATCCCAATAGGGTTGCCAGGTCCCCCACTCCTCTGGCAGAAGAATTTTGGGACGGGGATTGCACATGTGTGGTGGCGAGCAACACAATCCTATCACTTCCTATTTACTTCCGCAATCCCATCACTTCTGGTTTAAAAATATTGTCGAAGGCTTTCACGGTCAGAGTTCATTGGTTCTTGTAGGTTATCCGGGCTGTGTAACAGTGGTCTTGGAATTTTCTTTCCTGACGTTTCGCCAGCAACTGTGGCAGGCATCTTCAGAGTAGTAATACTGAAGGACAGTGTCTCTCAGTGTCAAGGGTGTAGGAAGAGTAATATATAGTCAGAAAGGGGTTCAAACCCAACTCAGCTCAAACCCAACCCCTTTCTGACTATATATTACTCTTCCTACACCCTTGACACTGAGAGACACTGTCCTTCAGTGTTACTACTCTGAAGATGCCTGCCACAGTTGCTGGCGAAACGTCAGGAAAGAAAATTCCAAGACCACGGTTACACAGCCCGGATAACCTACAAGAACTTCTGGTTTACTTCCGCAGTGCAATGGGACGATTTACCACTCAAACCCCCATTTGAGTGGTAAATGGTCCCTTCGCACTGCGGCATTTCTAGACGTAAACGGGATCACGTTGCTTGCAGCCACACACATGATCCTTGCCGTGAGCCGGCCGATGGATTGGCGGGCAATTGCCCACCATTCCAAGCCACCTGGCAATCCTACATACCATTGAAATCTAATAAAAATATTGCCATTAAAACTTATGTTTGTTCAAAGGAAAGGAAAGAATGAATCAGTGATGCCAGCAATTAAAAAAGCAGAAAGTGAAATAAACAGAAAAGAGTACAATATCTCACATCCTAGGCTGGCTGTGGACCTACTGGGCCCCATCACTTAAGGCCACAGGCTATTGCCTCTGGCCCTCCCCAGGCTTAAATGCCTCCAACAGGATGAGAAACAGAAGCTCAGCCGAGATTTTATGTAGCGGCAGACATGTCCCCGAGTAAGGGAGGGGAAAGTGGCTCAGTGGTAGAACATCTGCTTGGCATGCAGAAGGTCCCAGGTTCAGTCCCCGGCATCTCCAGTTAAAGGGACTAGGCAGGTAGGTGATGTGAAAGACCCCTGCCTGAAACCTTGGAGAGCCGCTGCCAGTCTGAGTAGACAGTACTGACTTTGATGGACCAAGGGTCAGATTCAGTATAAGGCAGATTCATGTGTTTATGTGTTCTATTCTCATCCCCCCTCCATGATGCTCCTAACTCAACAATGCTTCCTGAACACATGGATCTGCCTTATACTGGATCAGATAACTAGTCCATCATGGTCAGTATTGTCTACTCAGGCTGGCAGCAGCTCTCCAGGCTGTCAGGCAGAGGTCTTTCAGATCACCTACCACCTGGTCCTTTTAAAAGGAGATGCTAAGGGGCTGAACCTGGGACCTTCCTCCGCATGCCAAGCAGGATGCTCTACCACTGACCGAAAGCCCCTCCCCTCTTGCCATTCCTTTGTCTCATTGTCCCCCTGCCCAGTTGTTGCCAAATTAAGATTTCACAGACAAGAAAACTGGTGCTCATCACATTACAAATGGAGATGTGGGCAGGTGGAGAACTTCTGCTGACAAAGGGTGGAGACAAACAGTCTACAAAAAATATCTGGCCAGCTAAATTCAGATTTCAGGCTGCAGTTGGCCTGCTCTGGTCTGCAGGGGAAAGTAAATCTTATTTCCACTTCAAAGCCAACAGTAGCTATTCCAGGGAGGCCACTGCCTGGCCAGATAGTCGGTAGAGAGACATTCATGATTCTTGGTTATGATTAATCAACTCATGATTATGTCAGTGCCAAGCATAGTTATTTGCACCGAAAGGAAGATTTGCAATTTAAATTCTATACATTAAAGTACCGGCACCCTTGCCAAAGGCACCATAAGGCACATAAAGAATTCATTGTTCAGGTATCTCTTCCCCCCCCCCCTTTGTGGTGGTATTTTGCTTCTTTCTTCTTAAATAAATATTTCTTTCATTGAATTTCAACACACTTTGCCTTGGGGGATCAAGCCTACAAGTGGCTTTTGGTGGCCTCAAAAAGAAAACATCAGCTGTGGAGGGGGGAGCTTCCTATGGCCACTTTTTTTTGCAGAGATCAAAAGCAAGCCTGCCCATCTCCTCTGGAGATGCATGTACAAGGGTTTCTCCCCCTCTGAAGATTCATGTACTAAAGATTCTCCATGGACTGAAGAAAATGAAATGTGTGGCACACTGTGATTCAGAAATTCTCCTAATGAACCAAAATTAAAAAGGAATGAAAAACAACGCAGCGTGAAATTTTGAAACGATAAAGGAATGGAATGGGGGGGGGAATACTTATCCCTAATTTGAATAACAGATGGGGGAGGGGCTGTCACATTTGGGAGGTTCCCATATATATCACTGCTGCCACTCGAAAGAGCAAATGACTTCTTCCTAAAACATCCATATCAAATGAAGTGGGCAAAGATCTGCAAGCATTTTGGGAACACGACATCGATTCATTTCCATGTGGCTCACAGGGACCCCCTACTTTTATGTATTCAGCTGTTACAACCACATGTTAAAATCACCACAGCCTATCCCAAACCTCTATATATCAGTCTGGGCTTTCTGTTTGTTGCCAGTTGTTCCTTCCAACCCATCCTCGCTCCCACCAGTTGGTCCAACATGGTCATTACAAATTATATAATGCCACGAAGAGCAAAGATGAATAATTCAATGTTGTGACATCTTTACAATTTATTATCTCCCATGTACTGTGCACTGAGTGCATTGGGAAGCTGTCATGGAAAGCATTAGCAGGAGAAAATTAGAGCTTTGTATTGATTACTAAACATGTGTCGTTTATCAAAGAGTGATGCTTTAATTTATGCTGGAAGGTAACTTACAGGCGCTTATTAACTGTGCATTGGTAATTAACATCACACCGAAGTGTTCGCAGTTCTGTTGCTTGGCTGTACCCAGTTTTCTTGCCTTCTTTGCAAACACAGGAGTCTCCTTGGTCCCAGTCATAAGTATGGGAGTTGCTCTTTCTTTCCAATCCTAGCTTTTCTCAGTGGACAGGGGCAGACTTAGCCAAAGGGCATTCAGGGCAGCTTTTCCAGCTGGGAGATTCCACTGCTTTGCAGCCTTCATAGAGGGAAGGGCAATGAGCTATAGGGTTGTCAGGCTACAGCTTGACTGTAGGGCAGTCAAGCCCCCGACCACCAGCTGATCACCTACTCCCACCTGAGTGATTCTGGGGCCTCATCTTTGAGTTTTGCTTGGGGGCCCAAAATTACTAAGACCAGCCTTGTAGAAAAGAGAATCTACCCACAATGAATGGCAAGTATGGAGCAATAGTAAAGAAAAGCATTTTTTCATACAGACAAAGAGATAGTTGAAGGCCCTCTGAAAGGATGTGCTGCATAACATTTCAAACTGAGTTACAGTAGCACCTCAGAGACCAACAAGATTTTCAGGGTATAAGCTTTTGAGAGTCAAAGCTCCCCTCATCTGAGAGTCAGCTTTGACTTTTGAAAGGTTAAACCCCCAAAATCTTGTTGGTCTCTAAGGTGCTACTGTACTCAAACCAGCACAGCGACCCTCTGAAACAAACTGAGTTAGTTTCCAAAGCTGCAGATCCAGTTTTGGCTGTTTCCTTTGACGTGCACAGCCACTGTGAATCACCAGGTGCAAAATCTTCCCCTGCTCTGGTGATCCTGGAGCTTGGAGTAACAAGTTGTTTTCCACTCGTTCCTGAGTCTGTTCCAGATTGTGGCCCATTTAATAGAACTCAATGGGAGGGAGAAAATGAGAACTGAACCAAATCTTTCACCTCTGTAGCCTGCCTTGTTTCTTAAAAGACCAAGCAGGACATGACATAGAAGATCCATGATCGGGATCTTCCATGAGTTTGGGGGAAGAACTGAGCCCTGGTGGGGTAACTCGTCCCCTTGTGCAGTTTTTCCAGCTTAATTTACTCTGCAAAGGTTAATGTTGGTGTTCATTTCACATGTGAGTCTTTCTTTTCCTCTCCTCCATCAGTCTCCAATCTCTTTTGAGAAAAGCAGCCATAGAGTCTTGTTGGAAACAGACCCAAAGGTTTATCTAGGGCAGGCAAGTGTGCTTGCTTTGGGAGAAAGCTGGAAACATTCTTTCACCAGGAAACTGCCCTTCAGGCAGAGACACTCTAAGAAGTGAGGAAAGCAAGGACTCTGACATCTGTCATAGTTTAGATGTGGTAAACAGGCTGCAATTTATGTATTCATTTCTTTAATTATAATATTTATAGGCTTACCTCAATCCCTGATCTGGTGCACAGTCGAGGGGGGTCAAATTCTACTTGGCATCCCAAATACTGGGCTCTCCTTCCTTCATAAAATCAAGGAGCCTTCTAACAGAGAGAGGGATGGTCTTGCCTCGGGTGCAAGGAGAGGGAGGGCGCCAGCGCAGGCTTGGGGAGCATGGGCTTGGGGAGAAGGAGCACTGCCCTCAGCGCCCTCACCACGGCAACAGACGCGATGGGTCCGCGAGTGCCCACAGAGAGGGCTCGGCATGCCGGCTGCAGCACGCGTGCCATAGGTTCTCCAACACGGCCCTAGGGTTTTCAAGGCGAGATCCTAACAGAGGTGGTTTGCCATTGCCTTCCTCTGCATAGTGACCTGGCATTCCTGGGTGGTCTCCCATCCAAGTACTAACTAGGGCCAACTCTGCTTAGCTTCTGAGATCTGATGAGATCATACTGGGTCATGAATACCTTTCCAAGAGGACTCATACTTAGGCTTGTCATTTGCTCGCTGACAGCAGGCAACCCCACAAGCACCCCACCCTCAATCCTCTGCCCTTGATGGTTTGAGGAGTGGGCCTCAATAGTGATGCTCTAGGAATTTCCCCAAACTCTTTGATAAAGACCATAGAGATTAGAGGGGTTCCTACAGCATCACCCAGAAGCTATATCATACCCCCCCCCAAAAAAAAACCTCCACTCATAAGTGACATCTCATCCTCCCTGACACTCTAGGAATTTCCCTATCTTTATGGTATTCACCATAGAGTTTGAGGAAATTACTAAAGGGCCATGGAGGATGTGACATCATACCCCTTAAAACTCCATCCTCCCAGGCACTACCCCCCAAAATCTCCCAGGATTTGCCAGCACAGGGCTGGCAACCCTACTCATACTATAGGCCCCAACTTCATGCTAGTTATTAGTTTAGAAGAAAGGTAACTAAAAGTTGACAGGATAGATGGAGAAAGTATTTATGGTATGGAGAAAGTGGATAGCAAGAAACTTTTGTCTCGGTCCCATAATGCTAGGCCCCTTGAAACACTGGCAGCAGATTCAAGATGGACAACATGAAACACTGGCCTTTTATGCATGGGTTTTTTCCATCACAATCACCCCCCGACTACTTCGTGGCTTCATTATCATTATACACATCTTTTCTAACCTTTAGAAATCACTTTGCTCTCTCCCCTTGTTTTCCCCGGATTTTCTGGATGCTGTTTCTGTCAGCATCCAGAAAAAGTGGGGAAAACGCGGGGAGAGAATGAGGTGACTTCTAATGGTCAGGAAAGACTTGCATAATGAAAATGAAGCTGCGAAGTAGTCGGGGGTGATCGCCATGGAAACAACCCATGCATAAAAGGCCACTTGTTCAGATCGATTTGAAAGGAGTTCTACATAAATTTATGGTGTCTATTGTTATATATTAGCCATGGCAGCAGAATGAGATCTCCGGGTTCAGAGGCAGAATAACATTGAACCTCAGACGTTCGAGAGCCATCAGCAGGTGACAGCTGTTGTCTGTGGGCCCTACTTATCAGCTTCCTTGTGATGTCTAACTAGTCACTGTTAGAAACAGGATGCTGGACTGGACTATTGGTCTGATGCAGCATGGCTTCTCTTATGTTCTTAATTGTGGTGCATTTTGGTTGCATGCTTGATTGATGCCCCCCCCCCAAGTACTATTGCACACTGCATAAAAACAAGACCTCACTAACATACTTCAGAGCAGATCATTTGCAACTTTAGATGTGGCTGTTCCATTTGCCTAAGTGTTCTCCTTGCTCCATTTTTCTAAACTAATATTTATGGCCTAAATAGGTTCATTTTTCCCCCTTTATAAATGTTCCTCAGTGGTGAGATAAGGATTGGAGAAGCTCCTCAGGTTGGCGTTTAGTTCATCATTAGGGAGAAAGAAAGAAAATTGATCAAGGATGAAACTTCAAAGGGATTAATAAAGTTGGCAAAAGGTTGTATGTGCGTATATGTTTTTAAAATAACCTGATTAAAAGCAGGCCAAAACACTGAAGAAGATGGATATATTTGCACAATGCCATCGGCGAAACATATAATTCTTCTTCTCCCTGTGACAAATATGTTTTTAAAACCAAGATTTAAAAAAGAGTTATTTGGAGAGGGGATTGTTTTCAAGTTAAGTGGACATTAAAAGAAATCCTGCCCTTCCCATGTGTAATGTTGATGTGCTAAAACTGCCTAGAATTCAATTACAGGGGGAATTAAGTGTGATCATTTTAGGGGCCATTAGAGATTGCTGAACCCTCCGATCTTGCCATGGCTTTTTGCCAGCAGACCACTTAATGCATGTGGTTTTTTCTCATAGGTTCTGCTAAAAAGAAGGGGACTGAAGCTTTGTTGGTGTCCATGGGTAAAATTCAGCTGCCTCTTTCCATCAGTTAACTTGACCCAAGGCTAAGTATCACATATAGGGCTGTCAAAAAAAAAAATTCGGTACAGTTCGGATTCGGCCGAATTTGACCCTTGTGGGTTCGGTACGTGCCGAAGTCCGAACTCCCCCACTTTGGATCCCCGGTAATTCGGGGGGATCCGGAGTTCGGGGGAAAATTCGGCCCCAGCGCGCCTTCAGAGGGATTCCCTGAAGGCGCGCGGGGGCCCTTTAAACTGATCTGAGCCTCCCAGCCGGGAGGCACAGATCAGTTTAAAGGACAGCCCGCCCCCCTTCAGCGGGCTCCGCTGGAGAGGCGCGGGCTGCCCTTTAAACTGATCTGTGCCTCCCGGCCGGGAGGAGCACATCAGTTTAAAGGGCAGCCCGCCCCCCTTCAGCGGGCTCCGCTGGAGAGGCGCGGGCTGCCCTTTAAACTGATATGTGCCTCCCGGCCGGGAGGCACAGATCAGTTTAAAGGGCAGCCCGCCCCCCTTCAGCGGGCTCCGCTGGAGAGGCTCGGGCTGTCATTTAAACTGATCTGTGCCTCCCGGCCGGGAGGCGCAGATCAGTTTAAAGGGCAGCCCGCCCCCCTTCAGCGGGCTCCGCTGGAGAGGCTCGGGCGCAGATCAGTTTAAATGACAGCCCGAGCCTCTCCAGCGGGCTCCCCTGAAGGGGGGCCGAATTTGCCGGATTTATTCGCGAACTCCCGAACTCGCTGAATTCGGCCCCCCCGGTTGCCCGCCAGTTTTGAGTTCGGATCCGTCCGAACAGAAAATCACCGAATCGGGAAATTCGGTTGATTTTCAGTTCGGACCGAACCGAATTGACAGCCCTAATCACATATGTGTAGGATTGCCAGCTTTGGGTTGGGAAATACCTGGAGATTTTTGGGGCGGAGCCTGAGGAGGGAGGGGTTTGGGGAGGGAAGGAACTTCAATGCCGTAGACTCCAATTGCCAACGCGGCCATTTTCTCCTGGTGAACTGATCTCTACCAGTGGAGATCAGTTGTAATAGCAGGAGATCTCCAGCAGCCCATTCTGTTGGGAGCCAACAAGGAAATAGAAAAGTAATAGATAAAAAAGGAATAAGTTGAAGAACTGTTGAATTCAACCTGAACAATCTCCTATAAGGAATATATACTAGCGGGCTTAAACCTTATTGCTGAGGCTGATGAAGCCAAATAATTGGTGAAAGCACTACAAATATCCGGGATAGCGTTCCCTCTGTCACCTTTTTTGGAGCAGCAAGAGGTGTTCCAGCAGTCATTGACTCTTGAAGTGTGATTTTGGACTTGTTTTTTGAACTTGTCACGTTGGAAGATAGCCATTGGGCTTTATTGAAATACTGCTTTTCACATTGTGAATGGCCTTGTACATAGTTGTATATTTGTGATTATCTCTTTGTATAAGCACTGTTGTTGTCATTTGATGTTTTGCACTTTTTCATGAATATATGTTTTGTGATACAATTGCCTGCACTGTTTCCTTCTTGCCAGTAGCTGGAGGCTGGCAACTCTAGTAACAGCTAGAGTCACCAACCTCTAGATGTAGCCTGGAATTTGGGTGTTTCAGTGGCTGTTAACCAAGAGTGTTCCTCCATGGAACTTCCATGTTCAGAGACAATGTATCTGTGAGTCTATGTGGATGTTCTATCTATATGCTGAGTCACCAACCTTAAGCTAGGGCCTGGAATTTTCCTGGAATTGCAACTGGTCTCCAGACTACATAGATCAGTTTCCCTGGAGGAAAGAGCAGCTTTGGGGGGTGTAATTCTGCTTAGGATTGCATTGAGGGAGGGGCTGTGGCTCAGTGGTAGAGCATCTGCTTGGCATGCAAAAGGTCCCAGGTTCAATCCCCAGCATCTCCAGTTAAAGGGACTAGGCAAGTAGGTGATGTGAAAGACCTCTGCCTGAGACCCTGGAGAGCCGCTGCCGGTCTGAGTAGACAATACTGACTTTGATGGACCAAGGGTCTGATTCAGTATAAGGCAGCTTCATGTGACAGTATCTATGCATGTTTACTGAAAGGTCAGTTCTGCTGCACTCAAGTTCCATTACCTCAATCCTCAAAGCTAGGACTTCTCCCACTGTCCCTTGACACTTGGTCAAAATGAATTCCCTTTGTGGTGGCTTTTTCCTTTATAGCTAGAGACAAAATGGCTAAGAGCAGCTAAGCACTTCTTCTATGTGGGTCATCCTTCTCTTTTTGTTCAAAGGGAAGAGATGCTCTCTACCCTTTGGTCATTTAAACTCTGTATTCCTAGGTGGGACTATCTAGCTGGGATGCGAGCTGGTATCTCCCTGTCCTCCCAAGCTTATGACATTAGCATTTGTAAGGTACCAAATTGTTCTGTGCCTATAAAATGAGTCAAGTCCAAGCTGATTTTCCCTGGTATATCAACCAACCTTTGCTTCCTCACAATAACCCTGTAGTATAGACCCACTACATTGGACTATGAGTAGAAATTCTGGGGAGCCATTGGCATTTCTTCAAAGAGTTTATTCACAAGGGAACTGTGGTTCCACTTGAAGACCGAATCACTAAATGTTCCTTTGCTGAGACCATCAGGGAGCACCATCCATCATGCCTAGGGTTGCCAGGCCCCTCTTCACTACTGGTTGGAGGTTTTGGGGGCAGAGCCTGAGAAGGGTGGGGCTTGGGAAGGGGAGGGACTTCAATGCCATAGAGTCCAATAGCCAAAACAGCCATTTTCTCCAGGTGAAATGATCTCTATCAGCTGGAGATCAGTTGTAATAGCAGGAGATCTCCAGCTAGTACCTGGAGGTTGGCAACCCTGATCATGCCTGAATTTCAATCCATTAGGATGAGTATTTTTATTTGATCATAGCAGCAGTGGCAGGAAGACCTTGAGAACTGGAGAGATGACTTTGAAACAGCATCTGCCCACCAGCTTCTGGAGGGCGTAGCTAATCTGTTGTATTTGTGATGGGTTTTGTAAGTGTCCTTGAATCTTATGAAATCATGTACGGTGGAAATGCAAAGTAAAACTCTTCAAAACAAAAGAGAACTGCATCCTAGATCTTGCTGAATCTTTGCGGGGGAGGGGTCACTGTATGTCAGAATGCTTGATTGTATTGTGTCGCCGGGAGCATTATGAGTCCATTGACCAGTCATTTTTCACACTGTGAATTTTAAAAATGAAGATCACTTATCAGCATATCTTGTAACTCTGCCTATCATTATGCATATTTGGGCACTTGTTGGAAATAAGGATATTTTGATTGGAAGACTATCTTTAAATAATATCTTAAGTGAAGTGTTGAATGCTTGAAAGTTTGATATTATGTAACTGATTGGCTTTAGAACATCTGTGTACTGGGGTTATGACCACAGTAGCTATGCTATTTACAGTGCAATCCTACACAGAGTTATTTCAGTCAGTCCATTGTGAATGTACTTGATTATAGATCACTGTGTGTGTGCCATCAAATCGCAATTGACTTTTGTCAACCATAGCAAGGGGCTTTCAAGACAAGTGAGAAGCAGAAATGGTTTGCCATTGCCTTCCTCTGCAGAGTTTTCCTTGGTGGTCTCCCATCCAAGTGCCGACTCCACTTAGCTTCTGAGATCTGGTGAGACTGGGCTATATCACACCTTTGCACATCCTATGCACCACTGCACATCCTACTGACACCATGGCACCCACTGACAACTTTTCTGGCACTCGCCAAGTGTTTTTAGAAAGTAGGCAAGACCAGGTGGAACTTTTGACCAGCAAGGCTTCTAATTAGCCATTGGAGATTTGATTGGCTATGCAGATTTTTAGAAATGTTTCTTCAGCAGCAGCTGTCACCACAGTACAAGGATCTTCACTGTGTGACTGAAGGTAAGCTGGGGCAACCATTTTGTAGCTGACTCCACCTCCTGCAGCAGACATTATATGTAGGGTTGCTAACCTCCAGGTAGTAGCTGGAGATCTCCTGCTATTATAACTGATCTCCAGCCGATGGTGATCACTTCACCTGGAGAAAATGGCCACTTTGGCAATTGGACTTTTTGGCATTGAAGCCCCTCCCCAAACCCCACCTTCCTCAAGCTCTGCTCCAAAAACCTCCCACTGGTGGTTAAGAGGGACCTGGCAACCCTAATTATATGGCAGTAATTTTGTGGCTGTGTCACAATGATAAAGGTGACGCTAGCTCAGAAAGACAGGCAGATATTTTAATATAAATTTAAAGAAAATGTCCATCTGGCAGATATTTGTAATTTGGCTCCAGAGAGAGTTTTTGATAATGCAAATTCTACCACATTTGAAATTCTTGAGGAAAGTGACATGCATTGTTCCAGCTTTATTTGAGATGTCATTTCGATGTGTCTATAATTATTCATGTTTTGGACTGTATTCATTAATTGTATGGCATCTTGTGAATAGTATCTTTGCCCCTGTACATCACTTTGATGTACATTTCACAATCATACCAGAGGCCCAAATGGGAAAAGACTGACACCCTGTTGTAGTCCAACTCATTAAGGAGATACACGTTTTGGAGCCGGACCTGTCAATAGAGTGAAACAAATTTTGGAGAGGCCATCTCATTAAACATAGCTTGATACAAGTTTATAAGCTAGCCCAGTTCATCTACAACAGACTAATGCAGTCTCTACAGAGTAGTACAATATTTTACTGAAACCCCTAGTTTCTTTTTGTGTGTTTAATAATTACCACTTTTGTATATTTTTATGATATTATACTTGTATCCCACTTGCCAGGCAATTATCTCCCAAACAGTTCACATCATTTAAGAAGCCCACCCCTTGCTGAAAAGCTTACAGACTTACATGGGAAGGGGGGTGAAGGAAAATGAGCTGGAAGATCAGTATGACAAGATCAGAATGGCTTTTTATCCCTTTGTGCCCCAGTTGATCTTCCTTTGCTGGTATTCTTCCTAGAGGTAGGGTTGCCAGGTCACCCCAGCCACCAGGTTAGGAAACTTCTGGAGATTTGGGGATGGAACCTGGGGGGGACAGGGACCTCAGCGGGGTACACTGCCATAAAGTCTACCCTCCGAGGCATCCATTTTCTCCTGGGAACTGATTTCTGTAGTCTGGAGATAAGCTGTAATTCCAGGGGATCCCCAGGTCCCAGCTGATAAGGCCAAAGCCTTCCTTGATGTTGCCTCCTAGCACTGGCATTCAGAGGTTTACTGCCTTTGGATGTGGAGATTGTCTTTAGTCACTGTGGCTAGCCCCCAGTGCTGAAGGAAAGTGTGGGGAGACCTTTGCCAGCCCTAGACACCAAACTCCAGATTTTCAGACCTAGAGAACGATGAGAATTAAACTCTGAAATTTGCTTTACGTAGTTTAAAAAAGATTGCTGCTTTCCTTTGCTCTTTAATCACAGACTTGGTTTCCCATGGAAACACCGTAGGAAGCCAGGGAATTAGAATGGACCTCTTGCAAGGAAAAGGTCTGATGGCTGACTTCCAAAGTGTATCTTCTCTACAGATATGCAAAACCACTGGTAACCATAACCACAGTGTCTCTACCCAGATTAGCCATGGGACTCCTGCTGTCTTTCCATTCCCTCCTCATTCTGAACCTCTGCCAAATCCTCAAAGCAATTTTTCTCAGCACCGTGCTACCACTTCACTATCTTCCACCCATAGCAGGAGGCTAACTCTGGTGGGTTTCAAAAATTACACAGCCTAACAAAACCAGTCAAAGATAGAAAAATGGGGGAAGGTACAGAGCTGCGCATCTGAGCACAGGCGAATAGATGAAACTAAAAAAACCTGAATATCCATTCAGCTTTTCGGGAATAGCCTATTTGGTTTCGGGCAGATTCCCAGGTTTTGGTATTTGGCCAAAACTAAACCTGAATATTACCAAAATTGTTAATTTCAGGTTTATTTTCGGTTCGGGTTTACTGATATTCACAACCCTAGTTACAACAAGACCAGACTGTGTGTCTCCTTTCTGACCACCAGCAGGTTTAACAATGGCAGGTCCACCTTTAGCATCTATGGCATTGATGTCCCTCCCCTCCCAAAACCCCACCCTCCTCAGGCTCTGCCCAAAAAACCTCCCGCCGGTGGCGAAGAGGGACCTGGCAACCCTAGCAATGCATAGTCAATAAACAAATGAAATAAAATCTCTTGTGGCTGGAGAAAATAATAAATTATTGATTATCTGGGATACTTTTGCTTTGTACTGGGCTGCAGTCTCATGCTCCTGTGACTGAGTGCAATCCTAAACAGAGTTATACCCTTTTGAGCCAATAAACTTCAGTGGATCTAGAAGAATGAAACTGTGTTTAGGATTGCACTGTAAGGCCCGGCAACATAAGACTAGGCTACATGACTTGGTCTGCACTACAACTCTGTGAGCTTTTCTATACTAGCCGTTGGCTTCTTAGCTACATCAGTTGCTCCCCATTGCCAGGCTGGCCACCACCCCATACTCCAGCTCCTTCCCTCACTCTATGGAGCAGCAGGAGGGGAAAATGAGGGAGACATTGGCAGGACATATTTAACACAGAGATTGGAGAAAATCCTAGAGTGTCACGGACAGGGTGACATCCCTTCTAGCTGCTCAACTGTTAGTGATACGACACATTCATGATGCACTCCTTCCCCAGACTCCACCCACAAAAAGCGCCCAGGCATTGGCAGCAGAGGCCTGGCAAACCTATGTGTGTGTAAAGTGGTATCAAGTCGCAGATGGCAACCTCAGCAAGGGGCTTTCAAGACAAGAGAGAAGCAGAGGTGGTTTGCCACTGACTTCCTCTGCAGAGTATCTCTTAGTGGTCTCCCATCCAAGTATCAACCCTGCTTAGCTTCCAAGATCTGATGAGATCATTCTATACCATGTTACCTTCCCTCCCTCCTGGCAACCTTGCAGTATCATTTACAAGTCATTGTTCTCCCAGTTTTTTGTTTGTTTTAGTTTTGATCATGCTTCTTCAGACCACTGCAAAGCTGGTGTCATGACCTCACCTGTGAGTGACTCAGAGGGGTCAGCAGAATTGCTGGAACAGCTGACCCCTCTGAGTCACTCACAGGTGAGGCCATGACAGCTGGTCTGAAAAAACATGGGGAAAACTCAATGAAAAACAAGGAGAGTAATAGTTGGAAAACAATATTGCATGTAAGGGAAAGGGGAAACCATTCAGTTCAGAAACCAAGCTGCAGCAAAAAAATCCAGTGCAGAAAAGCCCTGTGTGCCTCTCTCCTTCCTTTCTGATTTGATCATCAATAGCAGGACGTACTTTTGCTATTCTTTGCACATCTGCAGCCCAAATGTGCAAGTTCAAGCACACGAATACACAATCGATACAGCAAGCTGGGGTGCTGATTCATAATTTGATCTACTCTTAGAAAAGTGCACTGCTCTGTTCTTTTTCAAGCTGCAGGCTAGTACAGTTAAGCAGAAACTGATCAGCTTGCGAGTAAGTACCCCAAGCAGCAAGACTGCAGGGGAAAATGCTGCAATGTCTGATCAGGCATCCCGAGAAACACCATAATATATTTCCTAAAAGAGCTGACTTCCCTGAAACAGAACGTAGAGGTGTAGCCAGAACCAGGTGTGGACTTTACCAGCTGTTCTCAGTATGTCCTGGGGCATATCAATGGGAACAAAACAGCTTGTGGTGACACACTTTAAGAGTCAAATCTGTCCCTCTGGGCCTCATTACCTGTGCAAAGTCCATTACTTTCATCCTGTTTTCCTGTTCAATTCAATTTGCCTGCAGCCAAGTCTAAAGGTTGATAAAGACCTTTGGGGTTCCCATCAAAACCAAAACATCAGTTTTAAAAAAAAAATCTTCATCAAGCTTCTATACCCTTTCTTCAAAGTGCACAACATTTAGGAAAGAGATAACATCCCCCAAATTCCATTTCCATAGAATAAATGTCACTAGCTTCAGGAATCATGGAAAGATTTCATCATCTTGTCCTGTTTATAATCTCCTTCTGTAGCATCTAGGCTGTTGGGCGTATTTTTTCACACAACGCATAGTTAAATTGTGGAACTCCCTGCCCCAGGATGTGGTGATGGCTGCCATCTTGGAGGGCTTTAAGAGGGGAGTGGACATATTCATGGAGGAGAGGGGTATTCATGGCTATTAGTTAGAATGGATACTAGTCATGCTGCATACCTATTCTCTCTAGTATCAGAGGTGCATGCCTATTATTTTGGGTGCGGTGGAACACAGGCAGGATGGTGCTGCTGCAGTCGTCTTGTTTGTGGCTTCCTAAAGGCACCTGGTTGGCCACTGTGTGAACAGACTGCTGGACTTGGTGGGTCTAATCCAGCAGGGCCTTTCTTATGTTCTTATGTTCTTAATCCTTTTAAATCCTTTTAAAAACAGCACAAAACAAAACTAAGGAACAATATTTTTAAAAGAACCACAAAGAGGAAAAAAATACTCCCTCTCCCCAACTACAACCCACCCCCAGCAATATCAAAAAGAAGAGAAAGACTTGAAATAGTATTTTAAAATAAAGTCAACAATGAGAAAACTAGTCCTGAAGATGTGCAGCAGGCACAGAACAAGAAGACTTTCCCAGGCAGGCAACAGCAGTAGAAACCTAAGGCAGAGACCAGAGCGGCAAGCAGCATCACTCCAAAAAATCTAGCCCTGAAACGGAGTTAAGCTGCAGGCCTGCTTTTTATCTTGTTTGCCCATGCTCAGAGAGCCATGGAGAGGTGTGAGAGAATCATCATCATTGAGCAGACAATTTTAGTGCTCCCTTAACATCTGATCCTATTGGTTGTCTGGGAATGAAGAAAAACAGGCCTGGGTGCTTTAAAATCCTGGCCTCGAACATTCACAAATATATCCAAAAAAAATTGGGACCCAATTACCAGTATTCCAGAAAACCGGAATATCACTCTGGATATCCAAATAGATATATACAAATACAAATAAGTATATATAGACAGATATAGATATATGGACCATAAATATCTCTGTGCACATCCCTACTATTGACTTTACTTAGCATGGCAAGTTATATGTACTGGCCTGCATCCTACCACTCCAGTCAGGAAATTTTGAAGCCTTCCTCCAGCCTAAAGAGATTTCCTCCAATTTAAGTGGTTCTAACTTTTCTGGAAGAACCCCTTCCATTGGAGGAAGGCTGAGGAGAAGGCTTCACTCTTTGCTGATAAGGCCTTTTCAGCCCCCATGTTTGTCAGGGGTGATGCCCTAAAAGATTCTTGCGTTCCTGAGAAGTCTCTCATTGCACCTTTTCAGAACTAGGTAATTACATCAGTGATTATTTTGAGTTTCTCATTCCTGCTCTTTCATCCCTCAAATACCCCTTCCAATTTTGCTCCTCCCTGATTAAAGTTAAACCCATGTGTCTTTTTTTCACCCTATTCTTTTCTCACAACAATTTTCCCCCTGTAAAATGGATTCATTTTTCAATTGAATTTTTGTATCAATAAATCAACCACATAGATCGACATATATACATTACTGTATAAACAGCATATAAAATCCATATGACATGTACACAATACAAACGAAACCATGAAACCCAATAGCGAAAACTCATAAATCTTTTGACTAAAATAGGAATGAGTATAAAAAGAAACAAAAGAGGGGGGCATTTGCTGCTTCTTAAATTATGGAAACTACTTGTGGTGGCTTGCAGCAAGATGTCGGGCTACTAAGACAGCCGAAAAAATCCATGTGCTATCCAGAAAGAGATTTTCTATCAGCATATCAACCTTCAGAGATTTGGCACTCTTTGACGGATCATTATGATGAAGAGGTGATGAAATGAAAACTTGCCAAGAACCTGAAATCATAGCATAAAACACCATCTATTTCTTCCAAACCATCCTACAGAGAGCAATGACAATCACTAATGTAATTCCAAGATACCCAAATCCCATGAGCTGTGGGGAGGGAAGATTCTGTTTGCTGCTGTATGTTTTTTGCTTTTAACTTACCTTTCCTTGAGAAGGAGTACATTGCGGTAGTAAATAAGGTTAGAGTGCCTAATCATTAATTCTATTTAGGCATAATGTGTCATAAAGCTAAGGAAAGCAGGGTATTTTTTCTCTCTGCTGGGGCACCGAAAAGTGTATTAACTATTCCAGCCAGGACTGCAAATGATTTATTAATTCAGTTTTGGAATGTGTGACTGTCAGATCATATAAATTCACGTTATAAAAAGACAATCTCTTGGAGGACTCTTTTGCTCCTTCTTTACCCAATTGAGTGACATTTCATATGGTTCAGGACTGTATTATTCTCTCTCTCTCTCTCTCTCTCTTTGAGTGTCACACTGAGGTTATGCAGTTTGGAAGGTCTATATTAAGAAGTTCATATTTGGGATAGGGAGTAGAGGCATAGCCTCTGATGTCATGAACTATGCTTTATGGCCATGAACTGCAACTGTAAATGGAGAGGCCGGTTTGTTTCCTCATTGTATATTGCAAATACAATTCTCTTCGAGATGAAAGGTGAAAACAATCCAAATATGCTTAGTTTGTACATTTATTCACTTTGCATTCCACCTTGCTTCCATCAAGGAATTCAAGGTGACATGAAGTGGTCAAGTGGTCAGTTATCCAGACACTGATCAGACCCACACCTACCGGTACTTACTTTTAAAAAGGTTGCTGTATCATGTGTTTTTTACAAAAATTAATGGGAAATGGACATGAAAAGCAAATATTTGCAATTGCAAAGGGCCATAAATCATTTCAAGCAATGTAACAGAAAAAATGTGCAGTCCTAGTTAATGTGAGTGACATCTAGACTCAGTGTTGGCCATTGTGCTCATATATACCTGGGCAGATAGATTTGTGCTATATCCATTCTATGTGTTACATAAAAAATGGTATCTAGAGCAAAAAGTAAAGAGCAGGAATACCAAATAAGAAATAGCAGGGCAAGCAGGTAGAGAAATGGAATACCTACCCCCTAAGCATACTGTCAGTTAAAACAAACGTTAACTTGAATAGGATGAATATGAAAATAGGCCAGACTGGTTTAAAATATGCAAGAAAAAGTCAAGGATCAAAATGATCAAAATACCCTGCAGGTTTTGCAACATAAAAAATGGAGAGGGGGCATGGCTCATTGTTAGAGCATCTGCTTTGCATGCAGAAGGTCCCAGGTACAACCTACAGCATCCCCAGTTAAAGGATCTCCAGCAGCAGATGTTGAAAAAGACCTTTCTCTGCCTGAGACCCTAGAGAGCCATTGTCAGCCTGGGCAGACAATATTAAGCTAGCTGGATCCAAAGGTTTGACAGCTTCATATGCTTCTAACAGAGTGTGCAGGTCTACTTTGAAAAAACAAGGGATGTGGCATATGGATCCACTCTCATGTAATTTGATCCCATATTGACCATCCCGTATGAATTGATTCATGCACCCCTTTCAGCAGGATGCAGGCTTTCACGGCTTTGAAGAATTAAATCGGTGCTTTGGCACAGGCCCTGAAAAGCCCCACAGAAACAGGGATGAGTTGTGATTGGTTATTAATGTTCTCAGCAGGCCATGAAGCGATCAGGTGGCTGCTCCTTGATTCAGCATTCATCGCAAGTCGAAGAGCTTACAGATTTTATGAATCAGCCCCATATTTTCTGAAAGATTTCCAGATCTAAGTGTCAGATTTTTTAGTCTTATCCAGGGTTTGCCTCATAAGTTCCTTCACAATGCCCACACCCCTGCAGAGGACCCGCTGCCAACTCTTGGAGCCTCCAGGCCGGAGGTGGACTGAGAAGCTCAAGCGGCCCAGGAAGAAATCAAGTTGAGCAATCCCCGTGGAGCTGCAGGCCAGCACTGAAGGGGAGGCTCGGCTCAGATCCAGTCCACTGTGGTGACAATGGGCATCCAGTTCACCCACTGCCTCCTCTGATGGTGCTGTGGACACAGGCAGGATAATGCTGCTGCAGCCATCTTGTTTGTGGGCTTCCTAGAGGCACCTGGTTGGCCACTGTGTGAACAGAATGCTGGACTTGATGGGCCTTGGTCTGATCCAGCAGGGCTTTTCTTATGTCCTTATGACTGGGCAGACAGTGCAAGCGCTCCCTTTAACATCTGATCCGATTACCTGGGATAGTTGCCTCCCTCCCTCACAGCTGATGAAGTCAGGAGATGCATCCATAGTTAAATTGTGGAACTCCCTGCCTCAGGATGCAGTGATGGCTGCCAACTTGGAAAGCTTTAAGAGGGGAGTGGACATGTTCATTGAGGATAGTGCTATCTGTGGCTACTAGTCAAAATGAATACTAGTCATGATGCATACCTATTCTCTCCAGGATCAGAGGAGCATGCATATTATAGGTGCTGTGGAACACAGATAGGATAATGCTGCTACAGTCGTTTGGGGGCTTCCTAGAGGCACTGGTTGGCCACTGTAAGAACAGACTGCTGAACTAGATGGGCCTTGGTCTTCTCCAGCAGGGCTTTTCTTATGGAGGATAGAGCTATCCATGGCTACTAGTCAAAATGAATACTAGTCATTGTGTGTGTTAAGGGATGTCAAGCCGCTTCTGACTCATGGCAACCCTATGAATTAATGTCCTCAAAAATGTCCTATCTTTGACAGTTTTGCTCAGGTCTTGCAAATTGAAGGCTGTGGCTTCCTTTATTGAGTCAATAATCCATTCCTTGTTGGGTCTTCCTCTTTTCCTGCTGTCCTCAACTTTTCCTAGCATGACTGTCTTTTCTAGTGACTCTTGTCTTCTCACAATGTGAACAAAATACGATAGCCTCAGTTTAACCATTTTAGCTTCTAGGGTCAGTTCAGGCTTGATTTGATCTATAACCCACTGATTTGGATTTTTGGCAATCCATAACACTCTCCTCCAACACCACATTTCAAAGGAATCTACTTTCTTCCTATCAGCTTTCTTCATTGTCCAACTCTCACACCCATACATAGTCATAGGGAATAGGATGGCATGAACTAACTTGATCTTGGTTACCTTCATGGCTGCCCTTTCTAGTCTCAATCTCCTTCTGATGGGGTCTAGGAGCAGATAAATACATTTAGAGCAACAGAGACCAAAATTTGTTTTTTTGGCAGTCCACGGTATCAGTAACACTCTCCTCCAACACCAGTCATTATGCTTACCTATTCTCTCCAGGATCAGAGGAGCATGCCTATTATATTAGGTGCTGTGGAACACAGGCAGGATAATGCTGCTACAGCCGTCTTGTTTGTGGGCTTCCTAGAGGCACCTGGTTGGCCACTGTGTGAACAGACTGCTGGACTTGATGGACCTTGGTCTGATCCAGCATGGCTTTTCTTATGGTCTTATGATAGTACAGAAGGAGGCAATAATTGAACTGACATTGTTGCTGCAAAGCATCTGCACCAAGCAACCCCTGCAGCACTGGTGGGGCTGCTTGATCTTGGCCAGGCTTCTTTCTGGCTGCCAAGGGGCCTTTCAGGTAGGGTTGCCAACCACCAGGTACTAACTGGAGATCTCCTGTTATTACATCTGATCTCCAGCCAATAGAGATCCGTTCACCTGAAGAAAATGGCCGCTTTGGCAATTGGACTTTATGGCATTGAAGTCCCTCCCCTCCCCCAACCCTGCCCTCATCAGGCTCTGCCCCAAAAGCCTCCGGTGGTGAAGAGGGACCTGGCAACCCTACCTTCAGGGCAGCAGCTCACCGGAAACTGTGTCCATACATTAAACTGCCAGTCCCTTGATCCTGCTGCTTTCCCTTTTTGCAGTAGCTGCTGGCTCACCTGCCCTCTTTGAGCAAGTGAGCAGGAACAGGAGTGAAGCGAAGGAATATCTACCACTAGAATATCTACCACTAGAGACCCCAACTCCCACCCACCCCGGTTCAGCTCACGCCATGTTTGCCAGTTGCGAACAGAGACCTGATTTGTCGACTATCAGTTCGCTAGTTCGTCAATTGCTTGTGAGTGTTTTACAGGTGGCTTCACTGTATTCCTTACAAACCATGCTGTATAGCACAAATGGCTTTTTGTGCACGCGCATTCTTACACAGCCCAATTGAGTTCTACTCCCCCCCCCCATTCTTGCAGCATAAGTGGTCCACTCAATAGATAATTGTTTAAATAAGGAATTAGATCACTCACAAATCATATAAACCCGTCATCAATAAATGCTGTGTTTCAATAAAATCTTACCCTTCAGTGTTCGGTTAAGTAGTCTTTAGTGACACTAATGGCTGCCAATTAATTAGAACCAGCAGTGGCTTTGCATATGGGCAGTTCTTGAGAACACTTGATGTAGTGAGCATTTGCGGCTGCTCAGCACAAACTAAACAAGCTGAGTGATTGACTCACATCTGATCTCCACCTTCAGACATGGTAAGTCCAACCACTGAATGTGTTTGCAGTGAAATTCTCAGGATCCCTATCTACCAGAAGAAGAAGAGTTGGTTTTTATATGCCGACTTTCTCCACCACTTAAGGAAGACTCAAACCAGCTTACAATCACCTTCCCTTCCCCTCCTCACGACAGACACCCTGTGAGGTAGGTGGGGCTGAGAGAGCTCTAAAAGAGCTGTGACTAGCCCAAGGTCACCCAGCTGGCTTCATGTGGCAGAGTGGGGAAACCAACCTGGTTCACCTGATTAGCATCCACCGCTCATGTGGAGGAGTGGGGAATCAAACCTGGTTCTCCAGATCAGAGTCCACCACTCCAAACCACCGCTCCAAACCACCACTCATCTCTCCCCTCTGGGGCCCATCCCCATGGCATGAGCTGCAGCAAGGAGATGGACCCAGTCAAGGGGGGCATCTTTCCCACCACACTTGAACTGGGAACTTTAATACTTGCACAAACAGGAGAATTTCAGCAAGGGCAGCTTTCCCCATGACTGCGGACCTAAGCTTGGAGATGTGGTGGTCCCATTCAAAAGCCTCCCTACAGCACAGCTATTGGAGACATATATATTTTTTGCTGTCAAGTCACAGCTGACTTATGGTGACCCCGTATGGTTTTCAAGGCAAGAGACATTCAGAGGTGGTTTGCCATTACCTGCCTCTGCTTCACGACCCTGGTAGTCTTTGGAGGTCTCCCATCCAAATACTAGCCAGGGTTGATGCTGAGAGTGTGTGACTGACCCAAGGTCACCCAGCAAGTTTCCATGGCAGAGTGGGGATTTGAACCTGGGTTTCCCAGATCCTAGTCCAACACCTTAACCACTACACCACGCTGGCTCTCTATTGGAGGCATGTGGGTGTGTGTAAACTGCTATCAAGTCACAGCCGACTTTTGGCGACCCCTTTTGGGGTTTTCATCGCAAGAGACTAACAGAGGTGGTTTGCCAGTGCCTTCCTCTGCACAGCAACCCTGGTATTTCTTGGTGGTCTCCCATCCAAATACTAACCAGGGCCAACCCTGCTTAGCTTCTGAGATCTGACGAGATCAGGCTAGCCAGGGCCATCCAGGTGAGGGCATTGGAGGCATAGGGGCCCTATTTTATATATTTTGAACAAGACCACCTTTTCCATTTGTCAGTCTGACCCTTTCTCCAGATACTTTCTGTTCAAAACTTTCTCGCTTTATCCCATGCAGTTAATGGGGAATGGATGAAAACCAAATTCCAGTTGCTGTAGTTTAGGAAGGTAGCTTGTTTGCTCTATCTCCTCTGCCTTGTCTCTCTAGGGGTGCTCTCGCTTCCCCTTGCTTTAAAAGGATTAGCCTGGCAGGTGGATGTGAGGAGGCAGACGTTTGGCCACTCCAGACTTCCAGGAGCTGATCCATCAATATAATTGGCACCTTATCTGTCAAAAGACCTCTCAGGGACCGCCAAGCAAGAGACACATAATTACCTGGCATGATTCTCTCTCCCGGAAAGAATAATTGAACTTAATCAACATACTGTCCTCTGGGTATATGGGTGAAAATTGTTCTCTTATTGCACTTTGGAGCCATCTCTTCTCACCTGAACATATCAGGCAATAAAGTGACCTCTCAAACAGGAGTAAGTGATTCATCACATCTATCAAGCCAACACAGGGTATATTTTATCCTTGTACCTGTGCAATCATCCCAAATTAACAGGAAGGCTATTACTGCAGCTTCCAACAGAAGCAGACTTGTTCATTATTTGGATATTTTTCCCTAGAGAAATTATTTCTCCAGTTAACAACTGAAAGGAGGAGTTTGGAGTGGATTGAGGGAAAAGATAAAACTGCCAGAATATTGTATGTTTGACTGGTAATAATTCGCAAAGGAGGGGGAGAAGATCCGGGATCAAAATCATTGAACCAGTGGGACATCCGGACACTTTGAGTCTATGATCAAACTGTGGAGCTTGGATCCGAAAGGCCAAGAAGGACTCTAGATCTCGGACCAGAGTAAGGTGTGAAGGAAACACCTGATGTGATCACTTGTCTGAGGCTAACAGTGGAATCCTAAGCAGAATTACACCCTTCCAAGTCTAGACTAGATGACCCTGGTGGTTCTATTATTCTGAGTCCATTGAAGTCAATGGGGGTGTTCCTCTGCAAAGGCTTGCACTGTAACATCTCCAAGCCTTGTCAATACTAGTCTTGGATCCAGACTAAATTGGCAATTTCTACTGATTTCCCACTGCAGATGCCCCCCATGTTCCTTGGGGTTTCCTATCCAACATTTTGTGGAGATCAGTGAGTTGTAGTTGGAGACATAGGATCCATTCCAGTGGTGGACAATCTAGTCTGGATCCAGCCCTTAGAATTTTAACATACAATGTGGAAGAAAATAATGCAAAAAAGGAAAAAATAGATTTAACTCCCTATGCCTTAATGCCCCGGCAGGTTTGTGCCACAGTTTCTGTAGTCTCAGAGCTTATTTAGATCAGTGAACTCCTCCGGGATATCTCTGTTGGTGTTAGGTTGAGGGTCAAATGTCTGAACATTCCCTCCCTTATAAAAATACTCCTTCCACATGCTGAGCAAGCATATCAAAAAGAACGTTCTAGGATAGCCATTTCTCTTATGTGATAGACTTGTATGTGCAAGGGTTTCAGTTTTTTTTACAAGTGGAGACTTCCACCTTTCACCTTCAGACCACACCTACTCTACCTAAATTTAAATTTAAGAACAAATGTATATCTCTAAGATTCTTACCCAGAGCTTTTGCAGAAAAAAAATAAAGCAGCAGATTCACTGAATTCCAGATCTGAGAGATTCAATATATATGACCAACTTGTACTCTGACCTGGATGGTCAAGGCTAGCCGGATGTCGTCAGAAGCTAAGCAAGATTGGTCCTGGCTAGTACTTGGATGGGAGACCACCAAGGAATACCAGGGTCACTATGCAGAGGAAGGCAATGGCAAACCACCTCTGTTAGTCTCTTGCCTTGAAAACCCTACTGGCGTGCCATAAGTCGGCCGCAACTTGACGGCACTTTACACACACGCACATGACCAGCTTTTATAGAACGTGCTTATGTAGGCAAACACATTGACTCTACTTCATGGCCTGATTTTTACCTGCTAAAGCATGGTGCTCCTCTAAGCATGCAAATGATACTTCCCAGCTAAATACAAGTAGCCAATTGTGTACTGTTCTTTCCTGGGATTTATCTGGGCATAGAATGAACTATTCATAACTCATTTTAACGGTGAACAATAGATCTAGTTCACACAGTTCAGCTTGGTTATCTTGTTCAACGCTAAATGTAGCACACTGATAAGAAGAACGCCTGCTCGCAATTTTTGCAGGAAGTCTCATAAGCAATCCTAAGAACCAAAGTAAGTTCTAGCCTACTGATATTAATCAAATGGGAGCAAACCTAGAGGCATTCATATATAAACTACATTGCATATTGTAATTGACATTAAATTCCACTACAGACTCATTGTAGCAGCAGTGTCTAGTACACCATTTTGCTGGGGTAGGTTTCAATATGTTTTATCTAAGGATGTCAGCAAGGACCTTGGAGTAGTAAGGAATATCCTTTGTGCTTTGTCCATCCTGGTTGGCTAAGTTCATGGGTTTCTGATTCTGGCTTGGAGGGCAAATGCTAAAAATACATGGACCGTTCTGATGTAATGGCAAACTATGGTTAGTGTGAAACAGGAAACAAAGAGGGAAGTCATAGGTAAGGGCAAAGCATAGATGCAATCAAGGTTAGAAGGACTGTGTGTAACTGGGATCTGCTCTTCATCATCTGGAAGAAGAAGAAGAAGAAGAAGAAGAAGAAGAAGAAGAAGAAGAAGAAGAAGAAGAAGAAGAAGAAGAAGAAGAAGAAGAAGAAGAAGAAGAAGAGGTGGTTTTTATATGCCGACTTTTCTACCACTTAAGGGAGATTCAAACCGGCTTACAATCACCTTCCCCTCCCCACAACAGACACCCTGTGAGGTAGGTGGGGTAGACAGAGCTCTAAGAGCTGTAACTCGCCCAAGGTCACCCAGCTGGCTTCGTGTGTAGGAGTGGGGAAACCAACCCGGTTCACCAGATTAACGTCTGCCACTCATGTGGGGGAGTGGGGAATCAAACCCGGTTCTCCAGATCAGAGTCCACCGCTCCAAACCACCGCCCTTAACCACTACACTACGCTGGCTCTCACTACACCACGCTGACTCTCAAAGTTGCTAAGTACAGGGAAATTAAAAGTTATGTTCCTGTGACCCTAAATTGTGAATGGTTAAAGAATGGGGTCAGAAATCTAATGTTCGAAGCTCTTGAGTATCTGCCTGCTTCCTTTACATTCTTACTCATCTACATTCTGAAGTTCTCAGATCTCCACAGGAAGTCAGTTGCAACTGGCACTCTTCTCCAGTCTAATTGGAGTATTTTGATATAAATTCCAAATGGCAGGTCATAGATTTCCCCCCCCCCCCCTCAACTAAGGATCATTTCAAAGATTAGCTCAGATTGGCATTATTCACTTGTTTGTTTTATGTGATCCTGCTGCTGCTGCACAGGCAGACTAGACTCATTGGCAAGCAACCCAAGTCTAGTCAGGATGGGAATCCTGTGATCTTTTCCAATCATCGTCGGGAGACATTAGTTTAAAAGTCATCTAATCCATCTCTCTCTGTCGGGGCGAGGCCATCAACAGCCAAATAGGCCTTGCAGATTAGCCTGTTTTCTTTAAAAAATGGTAGCCAATGGAAACATAAATAAGTATTCAGAGCAGAGGGCAGGAGCAAATGAAGAGAGCCATTACTGAAATGGCTTTGGAGAAAGGACTGAGCTTAGTAAATGCTAATCCAGATGGCTTTGTCAATTAAATTACGCAAAGTGGTCAGTCACCTGCCAGTCTGAACAGAGAAAATATTCTTCCTGGACCCCAGATAGGGCAATTACTCATTTAAACCATAAATGTGCAAAGGAAGCCCATCTGCCCAAAACAATCTTGCAATACAAGGAAACCGCAGTCCAGTGGTGACATAACTTTTCTCAGTAACGTTCATTTTCCTCCCACTGTTACGTCCAGAACATCAAAGATGGAAATCAGGATGCAGCAGTTTTAAACAAGTGCAAAGTTTCATTTTTAAAAACATTCCTCCTCTGCAAAAATATGCAGCGACAACTAACTTAATTTGCTTCTAGAACTTCCTTTTTTTTTTGTCCGTCCAGTCCACTGTAAATTCTGAAGTGGATTATCATGTGATTAATTCAAGACAGTCTAAAATAACAAGCCAGGGCCAGGAACAGTGTTGTGACAAATACCACAGCCACACGACTGGAATTTACTGGGTCTAAATGACTGCTCATTGGAACCTGATAGGGAAAGTGGTAGATGCTTTGGCTGTGCCTCTCTGCACTTCTGCACCTGTCTCCCCCTTCGAATCTTAATCACAGAGGTTATATGTTGTTAATGAAACAGAAAACAACCTTTTAAAAAAATTACAGGACTGCAGATGAGATATAGGCCATTTTTGCATGGTAATTAGAAGCGCGTTCCAGGCTGAATTGCCCCGCATATTTTTTTGAATTTTTCACGCTGAACCGTCATTCCAGAAGTGACTGCGAAGCCGGCGCATACCTTCTACACATTACTAAAGACCCCATTTAACGTGACCTTTGGTGTTCGCCACGAAGAATCCCCCTCAAGGAACCATGCAAAACAATAGTGGTACATTAGCTATACACATGCTAATGGGTATGCAAACAGGAATGAAGGAGCAAGCAAGCGGGGGTGGAATTTCTCCTTTTGTGCCGGGACCGTGAATAAGCATTTTAAAGTCGCATTTTAAAAAAGAGCTGTGAGTGGGCATCAAAACTGACCATGCAAAAATGGCCATTGAGTCACCCTGAATACCAATTCACGTGTATATCATAAGCCCTGTTCACAAGTTATAGTGAATGCTCATACAGTCTGTGTACAGTATATTTTTTATTTTGTTAACACATGCATTGAATAATTCTCATGTTACATTCAATGCACACGTACAGCTGAATGTGTGATAAAAAACCCACGTTGATCCAGGTGCTGGTCTTTGGTTTCCATTGCAAAGTGAATGTGCATTCACTCTTTCTTCCAAACAGATGTATGGAGGTGGATGCAAGATATGTGTGTGTCCACTGTAACATGTGAACAGGGCTATAGTCTTTACCCAGACTAACTGTATCCCCCTTACGACAGCATGGGTGCCACTAATGTGCTCCTTCCCACACCACCCATTTAATATAAGAAACACCAGGATAGCTGGGAGGAGCCCATTCTGCAAATCTTCCCTCTGCTGAAGAGGGAATCTTTCCTCTTAAGTGATGGCGCCGGCGGAACTCCCTGCAGTTCAAACGGGGTCACCCATTACCTGTGAGTGACACTGAGATGTTCAAAATGAAGATCCCATTCTATAAAGATTCCTATGGCCTTTTATGCATGGGAGTTTTACTTGGGGTTCGAGGCTCTCTTGACCCACACTTTTCTGTTCCGAAGCCTAAAAATGCTATGCATGTTGTTTGCCCTGGAGAAAATCCTGGGGTTTCCAGAGTACTGCAGAATCACCAGCAGAAATCTGGAAGCATCTGAGTCCCCGCCCCTTGAAAACGCTGTTTTGTAATTGGCTGTAGTGCTTACTGTGAGAAAAACATCCCCCACCCCCCCAGCTCCCCTCTCCCACACTTTGGCTTATGCATGGAAATGGGGACAATTTGACCCAGGCTAATCTCAGGGGAGATCAAAGAATCATGTTACAACAGGATCAGGAAGACCCAGACATTGTGTGGGCTGGGCGTGAAGTCATCTCTAAGAGATGGAAAACTCATGCATAACCCCGACGAAAAAACGAGTTGGACCAGCAGAGAAAGTAAGTCAAAGTGCCCGTGCATAAAAAGACCTATGCGGGCGCACATTTTCTGTTACAATGTGGGACAGTCTTCTGTCACCCTTATAATCAGCACACAATTGGCCAGGTGATGCAAAAAGGTAACAAAGGGAGGAAGACCAGCTGAAGCTGCCAACTTTGGTGCCTGGCTTCTGTCCTGTGCTTTTAACAGCAGCTTGATGGGCAGACATTAGCAGGTGATAATGCTGCTCTCCAGGCCATAAAAAAAGCTTCACCTGCTGATTCCTGCATACCAAGCAGCTGTTCCAGGCACAGGAGAAATGTATGCTGTTTCTTTTGCACCAGTTGGGAAGCCAAGACCCAGGCAGGCAAGCGACCCAAAAACCTAGAATTTCCCCCTCGCTATTCAGTGGCATTTAACAAGGCCTTTGTAAGGCACCAGGCGATGGAAAAGTTTCATGCCAGACAGGTGGGGAAGGGCAAAGCATTTTGTCAAAGACAATATTCGCAGGTCATTATTTCTTGAAGTCCCCCCCAACTTGTGTTTCACTGGCCTCCAAGATTAATGATTATGCAAACGACCCAGCCACACATGTCTCAAGAACAGATGGGCCTGTTTTGGCTGAATTGCCACCAAGAGGCACTCTATCATTCCTCTCCTTCCCAAATGCGCTTCTTTATTTATTTTGTCATGTCTCTTAATTTCAGCCGAGAAGGGAAGGCAGGTGGAAACTTCTGTCAGCTTAGACAAGGCGTGAGTGTCCAACACTGGTACAGGGAGGCATGGGGATTTTCTGATACAGGCAGCGATGTCCTCTATTTAATTCTGAACCTGGCACCCAGGTAGATCAATGGATCCAGACAATGAGACCAGATTTAGATAGGGCATATTCTTCTGCAGACCTGCCATGGGCAGGTAGGGTTGCCAACCTCCAGGTACTAGCTGGAGATCTCCTCCTATTACATCTGATCTCCAGCCAATAGAGATCAGTTCACCTGGAGAAAATGACTGCTTTGGCAATTGGACTGATGGCATTGAACTCCCTCCCATCGCCAAACCCCATCCTCCCAAGGCTCCACCCCAAAAACCCTACAGGCAGAGAAGAGCAGGAGCTGCTGCCCCCCTGCCATGGTTAATGCGGGAAGTTGAGGAAGAATGAGAGCCGCCACTATCCCTGCCTCTTCATGAGCAAGGTGGGTGAAAGCTGCATGCTGCAAGCAGGCATGTAGGGGAATGGGAGCTGCTGTTCCCCAAGCCGCTGCAGCCACCAACACCAAAGCAATAGCAGCTGTCTGAGCTAGGAAGGTGGAGTCGGCAGCACTGCAGGAGGGCAAACAGGCAGTCTGGTGAGAGATCATCTGAGCAAGTGAGGGGGAAAGGGGAATCCCCCTGCAAGTCTTGCCATTCCCCCACTATAGGACTATGCTCCTGTTGACAGGTGCACTGACAACCCCCTTCCATTTGAACGTTCCAGTCAGATTTGGTCTGCATAGGAGAACCTGAAAGTTCTCAGATTCATTTTTTTTGGGGGGGGGGAGTATGATAACTTTATTGGATTTGGATCCATTCCCTTTTCTTTCAGTTACTTCTCCATACACACAGGCCATTTTTGCATGGTAATTAGCCGTCATTCCAGAAGTGACTGTGAAGTCGGCGCATACCTGCTTCACATTACAAAACAGCCCTCTTAACGTGACCTTTGGTGTTTGCCGCTAAGATTCCCCCTCAAAGAACAATGCAAAACAACGGAGGCGCGTTAGCTATGCAGATGCTAATGGCTATGCAAGCAGGAACAAAGGAGCAGGCGAGTGGGGGGAGTGGAACTTCTTTTGCATCAGGACAATGAAAAGGCATTTTAAAAAAAGAGCTTTGAGTGAGCATCAAAATTGACCACGCAAAAATGGCCACAGAGAGAGAGAGAGACATATGCTAAGAGGATGGAGTTACATATCCCAAGGCAAACGTGAGATTCTAAGATCTCATATTTGCTTTATAACACTAATGTACTGGCAGCTGGGCCTCTGGAGGAGAGAATGCCCCCAAGTTATTTGGGCACTCAATAATTTAACAAACACTCTCGCTTCGTATATGAACCTGATTGTTGACTGAGATTTTATTTTCTGTGTACCCCTCTCAACTGGTGAGGCTGGTGTTGACCAGATAGAGGGCCTTTTTTCTATGTCTCTGGAATACCCTTCTACAAGAAGTCCACCTGGCACCTTCACTGTCACCCAAGTCCCAAAGATGCTTTTGCATCATTTGCCTTTGGGTGAGATTTTCGTTGCAGGTTTGATTTTGGATTTGGATCTCTTCCCACCTAGCACAACCCCTACAGTGGTGATTTCTGGTTATGATCTTAAAATTCTACGCTGCTTGCTGACTTTAACTTTAAAGTTTTACTGCAATCTCAACTAATTATGTTCAAGCTCCTGCTGGTTTGGCTAAATTCCCCCTTGCTGGTGGGAAACAGGAATGGGGAGCTGATGATTCAGCAAGCTGTTCAGATGCACCCAAGTGGATTTAGATCCATCCAGTTTGCACAATTACAGCGTTTTCTTGAACCATCAGTCCTTGTGTGAGAGGCTACTTTATTAAGGCACTTCAGTCTTTCATGATCTCCACCCACCCATTCTCTGTCATCTTCCCCAAGCTATTTTACTTCTTTTCTCTCCAGTCAGCCTCTGAGATGAGAAGATGCCTAGCTACAGGGGACATCCAGGGAAAGGAATTTGGGCACAGGTAATTAGTACGTCAAATAAAGGTTAACCATTTATGAATGCTTCCATGAGAGCATTCATGGAGGGATGGGGTGTGGCTCAGTTTGTAGAGCATCTGCTTGGTATGCAGAAGGTCCCAGGTTCAATCCCTGGCATCTTCAGTTAAAGGGACTAGGCAAGTAGGTGAAGTGAAAGACTTCTTCCTGAGATCCTGGAGAGCCGCTGCCGGTCTGAGTAGACAATATTGACTTTGATGGACCAAGGGCCTGATTCCGTAGAAGGCAGCTTCACGTGTTCATGTGAAAATGCCTCCCACTGCTGCATTTGTACATTCTTCCCAAACATGGGTTTAGAAGCCAAATTTAGAGTGTAGTTCTGCCCCCAAATTATTCATAGTTAATACTTAATTTACCAATTCTACTCTCACATATACCATTTGCCTACCCTGTTATTGCATCCAATGTTCACTCAGAGGGGTGGATCCAGATTAAGTTGGCAATTTCCACCAATTCCCCCTTCTCACAGCATACCTCACACATGTCATTGCTCAAGGTCTCTTCACTCTGAGAAGCCACAATTCATGAAGATCAGTGAGCTGCAATAACAGTGCAAGGTTCATTTTTTTCCAGCATGTGTTTCAACCAGATACCATATTAACCCTTTCTGTCTCTAGGCCCGGCATATTGAGAGGCTACTATTTTTAATCTTCTAATACAAAGCTTCTTAAAACTGTGGGCTGCAACCATTCTCCATTAGCCAGCATGGTGTAGTGGCTAAGAGCAGTGGACTCTAATCTGGAGAACCAGATTAGATTCTCTACTCCTCCACATGAAGCCTGCTGGCTGACCTTGGGCCAATCACAGTTCTCTCAGAACTCTCTCAGCCCACATGGAGGCAGGCAATGGCAAACCACCTCTGAACGTCTCTTGCCTTGAAAACCCTACCGGGTTGCCATGTGTCAGCTGTGACTCAACGGCACTTTCCACCACCATTCTCCATTATTGGATCTCAGCTCTCATTTTCCTCCTCCCCCCTTCTACCATACTGTCTTGTTTTTATGTGATTCCCAATGGAATGCATGACATTTGGCACGGATCCATCCACTGGTCCTTTTGACAGTGCTTAATAGAACTGTGTTTAATTAACTAACTAACTAACTAATTGCAAGTTCTTATTTCCATATGCTGAAGGCAAAGGGCTTACAGGCAATGGCAACAGGGGTTTCAAAATGTGTATCCTGCGTTTATCTCAGCTTTTATTTATTTTGCTGAGTTTTATCAGATTTAGAGGAGTAAAGGGGGGAAAGCACTGTTTTTCTCCAAATCTACACATTCTATGCTTTAATTTGATACCTCATTAATTTCTCTACCACCACAATAAATGCTCTAAATCCCCTTTCCTTCCCACATCCAATTTCTTGGAGACCAACCGAGCTTGGAAATACACATGCAGATAATTGATTCTGATTTAGCCGGAGGGCTTGATTCCTACCAATGGCCAGATGTGTGTCAGTTTTGATTCTCCTGATTACTGCTGCACTTTTTGAAACAGCCTGTACAGAATGCACTTGTAAAGGTATATGTGAGGATTCATGGTTGTCCCTTTGCCATTGGGCGAAAACGCATGGTCGCTTTAGCCTCCTTTATTCCCTGTTTCAGCCAGGATTCAGCCAGGATTGAACGCATGCGTTTCACCAAACGTGCCTTCGATCCTGGCTGAATCATGGCTGAAACAGGGGAAAAAGGAGGCTAAAGCGACCGTGCGTTTTCACCCATTGTCTCTGTGATCCCATGGACAACCGGTCCACATATGAGCCAAAGTTGTGTCCCATTTTGTTCTGGAACACATGAAAGAAAGGATGAAGAGGGAGGTTCTGTGTTGTTTTCCCAGCCAGTGAATTTCAGTTCAGGAGGGGTTATTTCCTATTTCAAATGTTTGATGAGTAAGAATCAACGAAGAGAAAATATTCACAGATCAATAAAGCAAAGAGGATTTCCCCTCAACTTATTTGCAAAATTAAGTAGAAGAGCTCTCGGGATTCCAGCTGCCTTTTGAATGGATGGGAATTTTTCCAGCTAACTTCAGAGGGAGATGGATTGCAACCTCCGTCTCCAGAAAGTAGAAATAAATGTTTCTTCTTTACCCCAAGCAGATCCAAGGCTTTGTTTGGCACTCTGGATGGTGCAGAGTCATGGGATGCTGCCAAAGGAGAGCAACAATTTTGTTCTGCACTAATTAATTCCTTAATACTTTGCAGCTGTCCATCCCTCTGACTCCTCAAAGCTACATGGAATGGATTCTGAAAATGGCAATTAATTTTAGAAAGGCCTTAAAGGCACTGGGAACTTTTCCACGGGAAAATAATGTGGGGAAGCCACGTTCGACCTAAAATTGCACTCTGCTATTTTGAATCAAATGCATATGGAAACGTCTGGCACCCACGGTAATTAATAGGATTTCAACTGACACTATATCAGTGTCTTAGATCTTTAAATGTGTATGACTTGCAGAAAGGTACTGATCGGGTTTTATTGCTTGAAAACATGTTAATCAGAATGGGGAACACAGCAGAAAGGAAGGGAAGGTATGATGAAACCATAGGGGGCCATGGAGCAGCGTTGATCATTCACATGTTAAAGCTATCAAGACAGGCTAAAAGCCTTCTGTTTGAATATAGCGTGTGTATACACCAAGCAATGTGATAGACAGTCATCCATTGCGACTAATTCCCGATAGACAAAGCAATAGCGAAATGGGATTCATACCGGGTTCCCATCTTGGGGAATCTTCAATATGATTACAACGTCCGTGATCCTTGTCACCATTCCAGTCGCTGTTGGACGTTTTCAACTCCACTCTGATCCACAACTCGGGTGGATGCTTCACACCCGGAGCGGAGCTACACTCACCTCGCCTTGAGCATTTCACCAGGAGTGTGGACTTATTTTTCGGGACTTTGTGTACCATTTTTTGTGCCTTTTGTGATTGTGTGTTTGTACATTTCATATTCTTGTCATTTATTGCCTTTGGGTATTGATTATATGTCCAGTTAGCCATCAGTGCTGTCTTTGTTTTCTTTACAACCTTCCCTTAGCACGAGGTAATTTTTGTATAAGCTCCAGGTAAGGCCTGGAAATCTCCCAGAATTACAACTGATCTCCAGACTACAGAGATCAGTTCTCCTGAAGACAATGGCTGCTTTGGAAGGTGGACTGTATAGCATTATACTCCACTGAGGTCCCTCCCCAAATCCCACCTTCCACAAGCCCTGCCTCCAAAACTCCAGGAATTTCCCTAAGTTCTTCAGAGAAGAAGATGAGCAAATGTGTGTTATTTCATTTCTTTAGATATTTGCTTGCTTTTTGGGGGGGGTTAATGTTTTTTGCTCTCTGCTTTTCTCTGTTGGATTTATCAACTTCTTCATATTGTGCGCCCACCTTGTATGGTTTTGATATGCAGTGTCCATGGAATTTATACATACAGGGTCACAGAACCACAGAGTTGGAAGGGGCCATACAGGCCATCTAGGCCAACCCCCTGCTCAATGCAGCATCAGCCTAGAGCATCCCTGACAAGGGTTTGTCTAGTTGCTGCTTGAAGACTGCCAGAGATAGGGTCATTTGTATGTATAATGTATAAAATCAAATTTTAATGTATAAAATTAAAAACATGTATTTTTAAAGGCTTAAGTGGGACACACATGTGCTCCGGGCTGGGTGTATCCTGACTGGCCTCCCTTTGGTTACAGCTTTGGCTGACTGTTGGCATTGAAAACAGGGCTGAGGATCTCTAATGAATATGTGCCGAAATCAAGTGCAGGGCACAGCCACATTTGGGGGGGGGGTTCTTTTGGCGGATTTCCCCAATAAAGGAAGTGAATTGCAGGCAAATGATCATAGAGTCCAATGGCCAAAGCGGCCATTTTCTCCAGGTGAACTGATCTCTATTGGCTGGAGATCAGTTGTAATAGCAGGAGATCTCCAGCTAGTACTTGGAGGTTGGCAACCCTATGACAAAGTAGGATTTGGATCTAGGTTTTCTGGTCCTAGTTCAACACTTTCCCAGCTACACCACTCTGATAGATTAAAATTATATGATTTTCAGGATCCCTGATTAAGGAAATAAATTAAATGGACATGTTTCTTTGGCTGTCCATTAAAAGAAGTGGAATGAGTGGAACATATGGCTTTTCACAATGCCTATAGTATGGAACAAGAGCCCCGTGGTGCAGAGTGATAAGCTGCAGTACTGCAGGCCAAGCTCTGTTCACGACCAGAGTTCGATCCCAACAGAAGTTGGTTTCAGGTAGCCGGCTCAAGGTTGACTCAGCCTTCCATCCTTCTGAGGTCGGTAAAATGAGTACCCAGCTTGCTGGGGGTAAAGGGAAGATGATTGGGGAAGGCAATGGCAAACCCTCCCGTGGACAAAGTCTGCCTAGTAAATGTCGGGATGTGACATCACCCCATGGGTCAGGAATGACCTGGTGCTTGCACAGGGAACCTTTACCTTTACCTTATAGTATGGAACATATTTTTATGGGTTGCTTGGATAGCAAGAGAGACAGCGTGGTGTAGTGGTTAAGAGCGGTGGAATTTAATCTGGAGAACCACTTGATTCCCCACTCCTCCACATGGAGCCTGCTGGGTGACCTTGGGCTAGTCACAGTTCCCTCCGAACTCTCTCAGCCCCACCTACCTCACAAGGTGTCTGTTGTGGGGGGAGGAAGGGAAGGCGATTGTAAGCCGGTTTGAGACTCCTTAAAGGCAGACAAAATCGGAGTATAAAAACCAACTCCTCTTCTTCTCTGCATCTGTTTTTCTCAGTGCATACTCTTGTGTGACCTTCTCTTCAACAAGGCCATCAAGATGACAAATCCTTGTGGGCTTCCCAAGCATACGAAGATTGTGCTTGCAAAGAAGAGCCAAATCCCCTGCACAGCTTAGACCTTCCACCTTCGTTGTGGGTTTCTTTTTCTTTTGTTTAATGCTCCTTCTTGCTTTACTAGTGGGGAGAGGAAAAGAGAATGCCAGCGTCCTCTCATTAGGGAGTGAACTGCAGACAGATCCAGTCTGTACTGTTTAAAATTTTAAAAAGTGCACTTTTCTTTCAGTCTCCCTTCCCCAGCTCCTCTCTGAGCCGGGTCTCCTGCTTGTACTTTTCCGAAGACAGAAAGTACAGATTGTACAGCCAACCTGCCAAATCAGATTTCAGTAGCATAACTTCAGTACCTCGTAATTAGGTTTGCCGTGACCTCCGATCCCTGGCTTCTGTTCCTCCCATAGCACAAGTCGCCCTGATATTTGAACGGCTTTAGCCTCGACGAAAACATGTTTGGGTATTCGGAGCCTGCAGCCTCTTCTTGTCCAAGCTGCCTGCTGCTTGACAGCTCTCTTTCTCTCCCTTGTGATGAGCAGTGTTTGCGCTCAAGGACAGAGCAAGGAGTCCAATGTGTGGGTGCTGAGAAGAAACAAAGGCAGCAAAAAAAGAAAGAACCCTGCAATGTCAAATCACTGAAATTCTTAATCGAACCACAGGGGAGAGCAAAATGGAAGAGAGCCATTAGCCAAGCAGGGATGAATTGCAGTTATTTCCACAAGATGCATACACACAACAGTGTATTCACAGAATCTACTCCTCTTGGAGGCTGTACTAGTTAGGTACAAGAGTGCTGACTTCCCTGGTTCCATTAACTTCTGGTAGTGAAGATGACCTGGGTCAAAGATGATAAAAGGAGGGAGGAGATGGGCTGTGGCTCAGCAGCAGAGCACCTGCTTTGCATGCAGAAGGTCCCAAGTTCAATCCCCAGCCTCTCCAGCTAAAGAGACCAGAAAAGAGGTGATATGAAAGACCTCTACTTGATACCCTGGTAGCTGATGCCAGTTAGACAGTATTGGCCTTGGTAAACCAGTGGTCTGACTCAATACCCTATCCAGACAGCCCTGTGCGTGTTCACTCAATGTGTGAGGATGGCGATTGTACACATAGACCTTAGCCCTGCCCCACCCACCTCCAAGTGCTTGCAAGGTCATCTGCATGGTGCAAATACATAGAGGAAGTGGCTGCATGTGTTCTCTCCCCCTCCCCATGATAAGCAACATTCAGACAGCAGCACTGCTCATCATGGGGAGTGAGCCTAGATGTGGACAATTGCTCTATGGTTGCCAACCTCCAGGTAGTTTAAACAATAATAACAGCACGAAAGCTCACATACATATCAATTTACTGAAGTAGAATTCATAAAGTAACAGAATCAAAAATGATACTTCACAGAATAGTCCAAGAAAATCATATATTCCTAGGGTTCTAACCAACACAAATTTACAGGTTAATTCACCAATTAACAGCAAAAATAAAGGATAAATACAAATTCTTCAACAGCAACAAGACGACACCTCTAGTTTGGTGGTCATTTCGCATAAACAAAGCTTCTTCAGTTATTCTTCTTATACAATTGGGCATACTAGCCTCTGTAAAAATATATGAAAATACATTTAATACACAAAAATTTTTACATACTGTGGTAATGGTCAGTTAGAAATATTCTTACCACTGCCATGAAATAAGATTACAAGAGTTCACCTCCAACGTGAGTATATAATCCTTGGGGCAAAAATGCCTCTGTAATTACATTAAAGCATATTTAATAAACAGCCAAAAAATGCTAATGAAGAGCATATGGGCAGAGAAACTGAGCAACAAAGCTTACCCTTATCTCAATAGAAAAAGACCCGACGGGTTCTCCTGCCCTCGAGAGAGGTTGTAAAAAAAATAGGACTTCCAGTGAGGCTGCTGACTGAAGTGCTGTGTCTCCCTGGGTTGTCCCGGTCGGAGACCCAAGAAACGTCAACATTGGGGTGCTTAATTGCCCCCCCCCCCGATTCTAAATAGTGAATCGGGATACAGGAAAGCTCCTGCTGCCGAAGAAGAGCGGTTAGACTCCTGAGCTCTCTGAGAGTGCCTTTTTAGGACTCCCGGAGGCTCAGATGCTGGCGCCGCCGGCTTGAGGGGATTTCATTCACCGATGGCGTTATCTTTGGCTTAAGGCTTCGATCTCCCTCACCCAATACCATCTAAGCAACCACCTTAAAGAAACGAAAGCCTCATCCTCCGAAATCCAAGTGAGTGCCAAGAACCCCTTTGTTTTTCTTATCGGAAATAAAAACAGAACTAAAAAATTAAATATCTGGGGAATCTTTGCCTCCCACCCCTAACTTTGGAATTACTGGACTTTATTAAAAGTATTGATTGTATAAGAAGAATAACTGAAGAAGCTTTGTTTATGCGAAACGACCACCAAACTAGAGGTGTTGTCTTGTTGCTGTTGAAGAATTCGTATTTATCCTTTATTTTTGTTGTTAATTGGTGAATTAACCTGTAAATTTGTGTTGGTTAGAACCCTAGGAATATATGATTTTCTTGGACTATTCCGTGAAGTATCATTTTTGATTCTGTTACTTTATGAATTCTACTTCAGTAACTTGATATATATGTGAGCTTTCGTGCTGTTATTATTGTTTAAATCAACATTGTCAGCACAGGTTTTTTGTTTGTTTAAACCTCCAGGTGGTGGCTGGGGGTCTCCTGCTATTAGAACTGATCTCCATCCAACAGAGATCCATTCACCTGGAGAAAATGACCGCTTTGCCAATTGAACTCTATGGCATTGAAGTCCCTCCCCTTCCCAAACCCTGCCCTCCTCAGGCTCCACCCCAAAAACCTGGCAAACCTAACTTGCTCCCATGTGTTTGTACTGTATTAATCAGCCAGCAATCATGTGGATAATAAGTAATCAGCCTGCTGTAATGTTAGTTGCAATCCTATAAACACAGCAGCATAAGACAACAAAACACATAATCATACTATGCAAAGTGTGCTATATTCTATGTGCAGTGATCAAATACAGTGAACAGATATATATAGTGATGTTATCTAAACAAAACAACTATATACAAAAGCTATGCATTCTTTTTTAGAACTAATGTCTTTGGAATCATTGTCCATATATAATCCTTTCAAGGTTGTTGCAATTGGGTGCCTTGTTTTTGAGGTGCATCATGGAGTCGTTGGGGTCATACACATTTCACAGTCCAGGGTGTATTACAGGGGTCCAGGTTATCACCCTGTTTCGACCCAAGGTCTTCATTGACCCATGGTCTTCATCAGAGTATGTTCAAGGCAGTTAGTATGTCTGCTCTTGTGACAAAAGGATTATGCAGTGCCACTAGGGTTGCCATCCTCCAGATGGGGCCTGAAGTTCTTCCAGGATGACAGTTGATCTCAAGACTGCAGAGATCAGTTCCCCAGGAGAAAATGGCAGCTTCAGAGGGGTCGGTGCCCTGCTAAGCTCTCCCCCCACCTTCCCAAACTCTGCCATCCCCAGGCTCCCCCTCCAAATCTCCAGGAATTTTCCAATCCTGTCCCCGACTCAGTGAGTTGATAGCCGAAATGAGATATGAACTGGAGCCTTGCAGAGTTGCTTCGCTAATATGGTCATTTAAGTGTCACGGTTACTAAGTTGTTGGTGGAAATACCCCCCTTGTTCTCACCTGATGCATATGTGCACACCACTGATGCGCATCACAGGTATTGGTGGAAAACCCTCAAAACAGACAGAGAGCAGCACTCTGAAAGGATGATTTTCCCGCCTGTAGAACTAAGAAATGAATGTGTAAAGAGACCGTCAGAAATGACATCTTATCGCCAGTGGGAAAGGACAGCCTAGCCGACCAGCCTGCAGGAGGCTGCTATCCTGTGGCTCAACCTAGTAGAGCTCTTCATAAAATTGGTACTTTATCTGTCAAGGGCATATTCCTCAATTGGTGCCCATTATATTTAATAAAGCCACACATCGTTCAGCACTGGAGGAGACAGGGTCTTGCAAAGGCCAAGGCTCTGTTGTTTGTGCAGCGGCTTACAGCAAAAGTTGAATCACAAACTAGTCCTCCTCCTCCTCCTCTTGTTCTGAGTGCTGGCATTTTGACATCCATCCTAGGCTTCCTAATAAAAGGGTGAATGCCAGGGGCCTAGAACTGTAAAATAACCTGGCCATAATGTGCAATATGCACCAGTGTGTGTGTGTGGGGGGGGGGGAATTGGAACACATTTGTATGGCTGTCTCGCTGCTTGGAGCTTGATCTCAACAACAGAAGAGCATGTTAAGTCCCCTCTTTTGCCTAGGGAACCTGGACAATACACACCTTGAAGGCCTGGAAGCAATGTCTCTATTTGATGATCAACGTTGGCCTCTCAACTCTCAGGTCTCATTTAAACATGACAGCAACAAGAAAAAAAAAAAAGAACTTAGTGGCATAGTCAGGGCTGGATTAACCATTAAGCAAAATAAGCACGTGCTCAGGGCATCAAGGGAAGGGGGCACCACAGAAATTTTCCATTGCCATATTTAACACGGACCATATGGGTTGGGGAGGGCAGGGTAAAAATGCAATGAAATAAATAAATATTAAATAAAACTGCAAATAGTGCAGCTGAACCAGGGTCCTCAAAAAGGGGCATCACAATTTTTACTCTTATCCTTTACAGAAAAAACAACAACAAGGATGAAGAAAAAGTGGGAACTGAGAATAATCACACAAATATAAATAAAGGGGAAGTGTTGCCTTGTGATATTGTCATTAACTTTGTTACATCAGATATTTCAAGGATGTTTAGAGACTGTTCTCACATGCGTGATCACGCCATTTCTCAAACCTGATTCTTCCAAACTAGATGGTTCTCAATAGACTAAGTGAATGGACACTGTTTAATACCATTGAGTTTGAGATTCTGTGGGATTCAAACTGCAAATGGCTTGTTCACACCATGATACTTCAGTCTTGGAGACTGACATTCATGTGATATTAAACTCCAGATTTGTTGATTGGACACGAGGAATGCATAAGATCATTGTGTTTCTAGTGGGGGGGGGGTCTGTTCCTCCCCACTGGACCTAGCCATGCTGTCACTCAACCCACCCACCCAGAGAACTACATTACTTTCTTCCTGCGGTTGCCTCTTTGGTAACTGGGGGCAAGGGTCTTCAACAGCTTTGTAACAGATGGAGTTTCAATGGACAAAGCTCTTCCTGGCATGGAAGTGCAGTGATGAACAAGGTAGGTAGATATTTGGTTGTTAAATTTGTACATATTCAGGCAGCTGTTGCAAAGCAGAGTTCCTGCCAAGGGGAAAAAAAAACCAGAATGTAGCAGCCCCATCCTTTGCCTACATATCCAAGTCAGTACTTCCTCTTTCCCAGTTTCTCCACTCACAAATTGGGCATCTCTTTCAGCATCCCTTACACTGGCTAACGCCAAGGATTCTTGAAAAAGGTAGTTTGATTAGTGCTGCCGTTTAAGCTACCTTTGGTCCTTTCCATTTCCTTACCTGTGAAATAGGTCTACTGCCTAGGGAAAGGAGGAGTATTTGTTTGGAATGCTTTTGTGGATATTTTCACACTTTCCCCAAAAAAAGATCTCAAAATTTTACTTCTTACTGAATTTCTGGTTCTGCCAAGAACTACCAGCAGGTTGGGAGATGCATTCAAACTGGAAACATCTTGTTCCAGGAGTACAGCCTGCTCATGTAAATTGGGATTGGTGAAGCATTTATTTTGCTTATGTCACAAATACTATTGTCCAAGAAGACATGTCAGCTTCCATCAAGAACAAACTGGGGCTAAGAATTGAATTTCCAGTGCTCTTTGCTCAGAATGCTTACACTTTAAAACCAAAGAGCTATATTATCAATCTTCATGCTTTACATCTGGTGACATTTATTGGTTTAAACGTTGAACACATCCCAACATGTTATTTTGGGGTGTAGTCCCTTCTTTTCTCTAAACAAACTGTAGAGAGGTTGGAGTGATTGAAATCATAATCCTATATGGGCAATAACAAGCCTATGACTTCATATACACAGCCATATATGAGTTTTGCTGGGCCATTTCCCACACCAGGCACCCAAGGGTCATAAAGAAAGAGGCACATGATCTCAGTGTAATGATCACCTGCTGGCTCAGCAAGGGACCTATCTCAAATGCAGTCTAAAGCCATAGTCATGTCTGTCACCTTCACCCATGACCTTCTAGGGCACTGCAGGAAGTGGGAGGGGCTGTGGCTCAGTGGGAGAGCATCTGCTTGGCATGCAGAAGGTCCCAGGTTCAATCCCCGGCATTTCCAGTTAAAGGGACTAGGCAAGTAGGTGATGTGAAAGAGCAAGGGCGGGGCAGGTGCTAAGAACTTTGCAAAGCAACACAACTGAAAAGCAACACCTTTGCAAACATGCAAAGGGCGGGGCAGGTGTGAAGAATTTTGCAAACCAATACAACTGCAAAGCAACACAAGCACGCAATGCAACACCTTTGCAACAGTGCAAAGCAACACCTGACACCTGGGAGATTGCATACCATGGAAAGGGACAGAGGCAGCTAGCTATGCATAATGAGCAGGAGGGGGTGGAATTTCTCCTTTTGCATTGGACTTGGGACCAGGCAGATGCATTCTTTAAGTCACCATTTGAAAACCAGTTTTGAGCAAGCATCAAAATAACCTAACTGATCTTATGAATGAGGAAAAACCTGAAGAATAAAAATGAAGCCCCCCCTCAAACCAGGGAAAGAGAGACTGGAGGGGGAACACACACCCCAGGCAGAACCGGCAAAAGCCCCCTTTGGCTTCCCCCCCCACCCACAGAAACTGCTCCCTCCCCACACACACACACAGACTCTGCTTTCCCCGCCCCCCACACACACACAGAAAAGAAAAATTATAGATTAAAGCCCCCAAAGGGGTCTTACTGTGGCTGTCTTCTGTTCCAGCAGGAGGGGCTGGGAGGCTGGGTAATCCAATATGATTCCATTTGTATCCAATATAAGATCCATATGTATGCATCTCTCGAGGGTGATCCATTCATCCCAATAGGGAAAAGGGGAAAGCCCATATCTCGGGGGGCCCTGACCCAATGTTTACAAAACTTGGGTGGTCTCTTAAAAAGCCTTGTCTGAAGCTCCGCTGAAAGTTTGGGGTCGGCACACCCAAAAATGCGCCCCCTGCAGCCACGGAAAGAGAAAAGGGGGGAGCCGATATTTCAGCCCCCACTGAACCCATCTTTACAAAACTTGGGTGGTCTCTTAAGAGGGATTCTCTGAAGCTATGATAAAAGTTTGGGGGCTGCACCCCCAAAAAAGCGCCCCCTGCAGCCACAAAAATGGAAAAGGGGGAGAGGAAAAAGGGGTGGAGCCCATATCTCGGGACCCCCTGACCCAATGTTTACAAAACTTGGGGGGTATCTTAAGAAGCCTTGTCTGATGCTCTGCTGAAAGTTTGGGGTTGGCACACCCAAAAATGCGCCCTCTGCAGCCATGGAAAGAAAAAGGGGGGAGCCCATATCTCGGGACCCCCTGACCCAATGTTTACAAAACTTGGGTGGTCTCTTAAGAAAACTTGTCTGAATATCCCCGGAAAGTTTGGGGTCTGTACCCCAAAAAATGCACCCCCTGCAGCCACGGAAAGGAGCGAATGTGCACAAGCACCCCCTCACACACACATGAGGATTTCCCTCTCTCTATCTCTTTCCCCGGCCAGCCGCACATCAGCTGATTCCTCCAGTACTCAATCCTGACTGATTGGCCAGAAGAAGACCCAGCTTGGCCACCGATTGGCCGGGGGAGGAGAATACTGCTTACTGAAGGTTATGCTGCTTACTGACGGCCCCGAATTGGCCGAATTTATTCGCGAACTCCCGAACTCGCTGAATTCGGGGGGCCCGGTTGCCCGCCAGTTTTGAGTTCGGTTCCTCCCGAACTAAAAACCGCCGAATCAAGGGAAATTCGGCTGATTTTCAGTTCGGGCCGAACCAAATTGACAGCCCTAATAGTATATTCTCTTGGGTTTATAGTTCAGAAATACTGTTCTTTTGGTCTAGTATTTTGAAAGCAACATTTGGTAAACTTTCAAGTAATAGAAACTGAATGGGAGGAAAAAGCAAAGGTGTTCTGCAAAATGTACCAAGTTTTTTCCACCCTTCTTTTTCCAATAAGGTCAATACAAGAATTGGTGGGAAATGTTTTTCATAGCCATATCGATTGTTCAGTAAAACAACTCTGAAAATGTTAGAAGTCTCTTGCGGTGATGCTTGCCTGCCTCCTAGAGATTCAGAGACAGTTTCTTCTTTAATTACTGGCAACACTATGGCAGCATGTAGCAACGTAATGGATGTCATGCCATTTGCACCTCCCTCTAGAGTTGCCACCTGCTTTGATTTTTGTCAGGACATGCTAGAAAACCAGTGTCAGGTCCTGGGTGAAGAAACATACCTTTCATGACAGGAAAACATCTTGGAGGCTTAAAGTATAGAATGAAGTATATATGAACCACAGGAGATAACAGGCTTTGGAAAACTGGACATCCTCAGATATTGAACCACCACGTTCTTTGCAAATATGCCTTGACATCAGACCATGATCTGCTGTATGTAGCTTTGTGTGTCAGCCTAGAAGCCAGCAAAAAAAATCCACCTGGGAAAAGAGGTCAGGAAGTTAGAGACCTCTCAGCCTAATCTCTCAGGCTCCTTTTTTGGACTCATTATTTTCACAGCATCTCACTTAGAATCATAGAATCATAGAGTTGGAAGATACCACCAGGGTCATCTAGTCCAACCCCCTGCACAATGCAAGAAATTCACAACTAATCCCCCCTCTGTGCTCATTTATATCCATGCCAATATTCCTTTATTCAAATGCATTTTTATCACTCTCTTCCTCCAAAGAGCTCTAGGTGGGTTTCTTGGTTCTCCTATCTTCTGTTTTGTCCACAAACAACCCTGTGAAGCTCGTTCAGAATGACTGGCCCAGGGTCATCCAAGAAGTTTCTAGGAGTGCCAGCGTGGTGGAGTGGTTAAGAGGGGCGGATACTATTCCCCACTCCTCCACATGAGCAGCAGACTCTCTCAACCTCACCTACCTCACAAGGTGTCTGATGTGGGGAGAGGAAGGGAAGGAGATTGTAAGCTGGTTTCATTATCCTTAAAAGGTAGAGAAAGTCAGCATATAAAAGCCAACTCTTCTTCTTCATGAGAATTAGGGTATGAACCCAGGTCTTCCCAGTTCTAGCCCAACATTCTTACCACTACACCATACATTAGCTCCATAAGGCTGTTGGGTGGGGTAGGGTGTGGATGAAGGTTGGATTGGTTATGTGGACCCTATACTATTGTTATTTTATTTTTCCCTATTTTATTAAGACCAATATAAATTTCAGTAAGAGAGGAAATCTTTCCCCTTCACTTCACCACCACTAGGGAGGAAAATTGTAACAATTTAAGAAAGAGAGCAGCTCTCTCCTCAAGGAACCCATGCTATCTGTTCCCTGAAGGAACCACCAAGGGCCTGAGAGAAGCCTACTCATACAGCCTCTCTCTACCTTCTCTGGGCTACTGCACCCTAGGGGTAAGTAAGAGAAATGCCCAAACCAGGGAATCCATACCATTAACTCCCAAGAAGACAACAAATAGCCTGAGTCAGTTCCTACTGTTTATTGTTGTGTCTTCTCATTGTAAATTGAAAACTGCTTTGGATGTCTTGCAGAAAGGTGAATATCTCCTGTCTTATTCGTAGTTTTCATGTGGACGCAGTGTTGTTTAACTTCAAACGACACATAGTTAAATTGTGGAACTCCCTGCCCCAGGATGTGGTGATGGCTGCCAATGTGGAAGATTTTAAGAAGGGAGTGGACATGTTCATGGAAGAGAGGGCTATTCATGGCTGTCAGGCCTGCTTTCCACTGCTCTCAGCAGCCTGTCAGACTGTGACTGTTTTAGTTTCGATTCCACCAGGTGCCTCTCAAGGTCAGACTTGCTAACTGCTGAATTCTTGTTCAAGCGCTATCTCCCGTGGGAACGGCTCCTCGCCATGACCCGTTGTGACTAGTACTTTCCCTTATAGGCCCTGCACTGTGCTCCCAGTTTCCATTCATGCCAATTTACCTGTAGCTCTGCAAACCTGTATGTTTTCCAATAAATCAGCTCTCTTTTGGACTCCTCGTCTGTGGATGCTGTTTGTGGGATTACCACAGGGACAAGTGCTCACATCTTGGCACGAATCCCTCCTCAATTTTTTACCTGCCTGGCTGGAGCCCTGGAGGGTTCACCGGGGTCTCAGATTGGAGCAGGGGACGTGCTCTCCAAGTAAATTACCTGTGGTTGGAGCTCCGGAGGGTTCGCCTGGGTCCCGGGTGGGAGTTGAAACAGCACTCCCAGGGTAGAGGGTTTCTGGCCGAAACCCTGGAGGGTACTGAACCTTGGTACCCTCCGTTGAAACCGTCGGACAAGTACCCCGACGACCCTTCCTTGCTGAATGACATTCTTGCTGAGGCGCTGCGGACAGATGCGGAGATCAATCGCCTGATTGTACTCATTCAAGTTCAGTGGCATCGCCTGGCTGACACGACCCCCTTGGCAAACCCCGACGCAGATCAAAGTGCCCAGCACGACCTCCGCCTACTGGACTGTCTGGTGGAAGAAGTGCGCAGGAGGATTTAGCAGCCTTGACCCATTTGTTAGCGGGGCTAACTGTACGTGAGGAGCAACTAGAGCCGGTAGCGGCCCCGATCCGCTCCTCTCCGCCCCGGACCATGGCGGGAACGCGGCCGGAGGAGGCCCCGATCCCCACCGCTCCTGATCCCAACCTGTGCTTGAAGGAAGCACAGGATGTGGCGCCCCGGACGGCCGTACTGTTTGTAGGACTAACCTCGGCCACGGCCTCGGTGGCTGAACTCACGAAACGCCTAACCCATGACTTTGGAGCAGACACTACTAATGGCTACTAATAAAATGGATACTAGTCAGGATGCATACCTATTCACTCCAGGATCAGAGGAGCATGCCAGATATATTAGGTGCTTTGGAACACAGGCAGGATAATGCTGCTGAAGTTGTCATGTTTGTGGGGTTCCTAGAAGCACCTGGTTCGCCACTGTGTGAACAGACTGCTGGAATTGATGAGCCTTGGTCTGATCCAGGTTTTTCTTATGTTCTTAACTATTTGTGTATTTTGGGGTGAGTCACAAGGTGAACTAATTGACTCAAAATGTGAATATAGGAAGCTGAGTCAGACCAGTGTGCCAATAAGGTCAGCATTATCTATTCTGACTGGCGGCAGCTTTCTGGGACATTGGGTAGAGGTCTTTCACATCACCCACTACTCATTTTTTTTAACTGTATTTGCCAGACACTGAACCTAGGACCATCTGCCGGCAAAGAATGTGCACTACGGCCTCCCCCCAATGGATTGAGAACTACACTATTATATAATGCGTTTGTCCCCAGCACCCGGAAAATTATCATTCATCCTCCTGTTTTGTGGTGCTGGCCATGTGACATGTTTTGAAGGTAAAGACCCCAAGAAGCAGCCCTCCCATTGATCTTCACAGCACTGTAGCTGCAGCGGCTCGACTCAGTCCTTGCTCCTCTGCCATTCCAGCAGATCCACAGGACTGGGGCGCGAGTTCTTTTAACTTTGATATACTTTCCTTTTGATGCTATTGAGGTACTTCCATTAAAGGTGTCTAAAGGTGAGGCCAGAAAATATTTTTTTCTCCCCATCAAATAACGCCTGTGCTTTTATGGATTTGAATCCACTTGACATTTCTCTTTCACTGCGAGCGGCACACAGTTTGCATAATAAGAACGCCGGGAAGCTTTCCCTGCTCGAGTGCTGTTAAAGCCCTGCCAAATGTTCCCTCCGCCACATGCCTTTCTACGTCCATCCTCCAATTACTTGGGGCTGAATGGGAGAGCATGTATGCTTAAAGCATTAGCCCGAGGTTTACAAAACAGAGCTCCCTTCCCCTGCAGCTACAGAATCCCAATGGAGAGCTTGTTACTTAGGCTGCGGTCGAGAATACTCTCGGTCGCGGGTCTTAGGGGGCAATTCACGGCCACTTACATGGGGGCCCTGCCTTGCTCTTTTCCCCTGTTCTGTGCACAGAACAAAGACCCTGCTGTCTGAACAGAGGGAAAGTAATAGAATGTGCAGCTCCACAAGATTATGATTCCTAACAAGAATGGCCATCCAAACCTCTCCCCAAACTAACATCCTTTGTTTGGCCGAGTCTTTGAAATGCTAATCGACTCACTACCGAGCGCTGCACAAACATCGTCCGCCCTTTTGTATTTTTCTTTGGAAGTTCTGAATATCTACTCGGACCATTTGATTTTCGCCTCAAGAAATGCTGCAGGTGCTGGAATGTTGCTGTTGGTTAGCTGCGTTTTTAAAATACAGCAAAATCATCACCAGGCCTGGGTCTGTATCAGGAATGCTTCCTCATCCCAATGGGTAGATCCACAAGTGAGGACCCACAACAAACTTGTGGGGAGAGAGAATACCATTCTCCCATCTTTACTTCATCCCCCTCCCCCACCTCTTCAGTCACTCTTCCACCTCCCCCCATCCTTTCCCTGACACTCCCTTTCTTTCTACCCCACAGTTCTCTGTAACTCTTCCCCCCATTCTTCCTCCCCAGCTTCACTGTCATTTCTACCCAACTCACTAGGCTGCTGCCATAGATCAGGCTGCTCTTCATCCCCCCACCCCCTTTAGTGTTGCCACCTCAGAACTTGGGGGGGGGGGAGCAATGACTCCCACACATTTTCACCTACCAACCTCCTGGGCTGTCTCCTCAGTGCTGGGAGGGGGGAGCAGTGACTTCCAAGAGCAGAGGTTCATAGATCTCATAGAATCATAGAGTTGGAAGGGGCCACAAAGATCATCTAGACCAACCCCCTGCTTAATGCAGGATCAGCCTACAGCATCCCTGACAAGTGTTTGTCCAGCCTCTGCTTAAAGACTGCCAGTGAGGGGGAGCTCACCACCTCCCTAGGTAGCCAATTTCACTGTCGGACAACTCTTACCATTTAAAAAAAGTCCTAATATCCTGCCGCTACCTTTCCTCCCACAATTTAAACCCATCATTGCATGTTCTATCCTCTGCTGCCAACAGGGACAGCTCCCTGCCCCCCTCTAAGTGACAGCCCTTCAAATACTTAAAGGGAGCAGTTGTGTCCCCCCTCATGTTGGTAGCAAGGGGAGGACGAGGAGCGGCAGAGACCAGGCCAGCCGCCTCCAGGTCAGCCACCTGAGTGGCCTCCTCACCTATCGGCCCACCTATAGCACCATCACCTGAACTGCCCTCTGCAAACTTTCCCCTCAGCTGCTGATTAGTGAGAGTGAGGTGATGGTTCAGATGCTGATGCTCACCCATGTCCATTGCCTTTGCTCCACTCTGGGCAATCAGCAGCCAAGGGGAAAGTTTGCAGAGGGCAGCTCAGATACATACAAATGCATACAAGTTACCTGTTACCACCTTGACATTCAAGCCATGCACAACATCACATTTGCTAGAGGAGCATAAAATGCAATAAAAGGAACAAACAAAATGGAAAATAAGAGTCCAGCAGCATTATTCCAGCAAAAGTTTTCATGAATCATAACTCAACAGGTGCATGAAGAGTTTACCCCTTAGGCAGATACATTTATACTAAAAACTTCCTGGCTATGCATAAAAATGAAAAGAAATTTAAAAATTACATATTCCTAACACCAACCACACCTTAGGCTGTTTGTATGTAGGCCCCTTGGCAGATGGGACATCGAACACATGAAGGTCAAGTATCAGCCAGTAGATTCCATGTCCCACACATATACGCTTTCATGTACACATCTTTCAAATCACTATCTGTATAGGGATATCAAGGATGAAAAGTGAGACACAGCCTCTTGAGAAAACTGCAGGGTTTTGCATCCACAGAAGAAACATTTCAATCTCCCTGGAAACTCTCACTCTGACCTTAGGGTCGCTGTACTTAAAAAGAAATGTTTCAAAGGACAGTTAAAGAAAGTGGCTTCTGAAGTGAAATTTGTTAAGAAAGTTGATTGCATTTCTCAAGGGCTAAACAAGGTCCATGAATGGTTCTCTGACTTCAGGAAGTAATCGAGCCAATTGGGATTTTAGCAGAGTATTTAAGCTATCTTTAGGGCTCCAGTAATCAGCGTGTGGTTCTATTTTTTGTTTTTTTTTTCTCAGTTTATTATCTTGAATGGATGGATAGGATGGATGGACAATAAATTCTCAAATATGTTTACACCCTTCAGAGCCAATGGGTTTAAGATTACACTGTGAGGTACAAGATTAATTGATCTCATACAAACCCATCTACCAATTAAGATCTTCCATGGAGACCCTTCTCCATGTGCCCCAATGTTCAAAGGCAAGGTATGTGGGTGCTGGAGATAGGACTTTTTTCTGAAGTGGCGCTCACATTATGGAGGTCCCTCACCACATGGGAGGGGCTGTGGTTCAGTGGAAGAGTGTCTGCTTGGCATGTAGAATGTCTCAGGTTCAATCCTTGCCATCTCCAATTTTTTTAAAAAGGGTCTTGCAGTAGATGATGTGAACAACCTCTGCCAGAGACACTTGAGAGCTGACTATGATGAATCGAGAGTCTGATTTATTATACAGCATCTTCATGTGTTCACATCTATCCATCTGACAACTAGACTGATCATGTGCCAGGACACAACATTCTTACTCCTCCAGTCTTGAACACATGAAGCTGCCTTATACTGAATCAGACCCCTGGTCCATCAAAGTCAGTATTGTCTACTCAAACCGGCAGCGGCTCTCCAAGGTCTCAGGCAGAGGTCTTTCACATCACGTACTTGCCTAGACCTTTAACTGGAGATGCCAGGGATTGAACCTGGGACCTTCTGCATGCCAAGCAGATGCTCTACAAACTGAACCAAAGCCCCTCTTCTTCCTAGTGATTTTTTTTTCCTGTGCTTGATTTTAATCTGCTGGGTGTCTGTTGGACTTTTCATCCTCTTGCTCCTGAACAGTATTATAATTTATCTTATTTCTATTACTGATTTAGGTCATCATCTCCCCACCTCCCAGGGAGGTGACTGAGAATGAGTGGCTTGCCTGAGACCACCTACATGGCATCCCTCAGTGAGCCATGGGGTCAGGGGGGATTTTAAAGCCTTTTTTAAACTTTAAAAGTGGGGACCCAATCCTGCCAGGGACTGTGGCGCAAGGGGATGAGGGGTTCTTCCCACTCCCATACACTTTCAAGAGCCAAAAATGGCTGCAGCAGAAGTGAGATTTAAGTTAGGGACCTCTGCAAGTTAGGGACCTCTGAGAGACACTGTCCTTCAGTGTTACTCCTCTGAAGATGCCTGCCACAGCTGCTGGCAAAACATCAGGAAAGAAAATACCAAGACCACGGTTACACAGCCCGGATAACCTACAAGAACCAATGACCTCTGCAATTGTACGTCATTCTCAAAGTCTGGTATGTTACACCAGTTCACGAATAGAATGTTGCCCAAATTCAAAATGTGGTAGCATTTCAGAAGGTGTATATTTTAATCCTAACATGTTGAAGAGGTTGCATCCGAGAGCCAGCTTTGAGGGAGCCAGCCAAAGGTGAGATTTAACTTGTTTAATTGAATTTGATGATTGATATGATAACCATCTTCAAGTACTTGAAGGGTTGTCATATAGAGGATGGTGCCGAGTTGTTTTCTGTTGCCCCAGAAGGTCAGACCAGAACCAACAGGCTGAAATTAAATCAAAAGAGTTTCTGTCTAGACATTAGGAAGAATTTTCTAACAGTTAGAGTGGTTCCTCAGTAGAATAGGCTTCCTCAGGAGGTTGTAAGCTCCCCTGGACGTGTTTAAGCAGAGGTTTAGATGGCCATTTGTCAGCAATGCTGATTCTATGACCTTAGGCAGACCACGAGAGGGAGGGCATCTTGGCCGCTTCTGGGCATGGAATAGAGGTCACTGGGGGTGTGGGTGTCCCTGGTGGTCCCTTCCAACTCTATGATTCTATGATTACTTTGAAGACTGTTAAAGAAATCAGATTCAATCCTTTGCACAGACACACCCCAAAAAACTAAATCCAAAAGTATGCATACGTGGAGAATACTGGGAACAAAATCACATTTTTTTCAAGGAGCTTAGAGAAAAATTTGCAAGAGAATTTTCTTCCTAGATCTATTTCCATAATTAATTAATCTTCGAGCCACGTACTTTTTAAACAACGGTCTTTTGCCAAGCAGATTTGGTCCAGAAAACAAAACTTTGAAGACCCCCCCCCCTGGGAAGGTGTGGACAAGCGATTGCTTCTGCAAGTGTGACCATCGCAGGCCCAGCTGCTGTTCTCTGGCTTTGCCCGAATCCCTGACTTGCTGTTGCCAGTGAAGGATGATGAAAGGGGCTTTGTTGTTTCCTTCAAGGCAATGGCAGTCACACTTGCACAGCTAATGAGCATAACTGACAGATGGCGCTCTCCACTTTTTGTGCAGGGAGGGGAAGGCGAAGGCCTCCAAAGAGGCCCCAGATACAGCCAGCTGAGGTCTCTCTGATTCCGTGCCCAAAGACTTCAGCAAGTAGTGCGTGTCTCAGATGCTCAGGCACTCCTGGTTAACGTGTCGGTGAAGGCATGCTATTTTTTTAAACCATCAAGACACACTGTGTGACTTTGATCATGTCCAAGGCAGCTATCACCAGCTCCTGGAATCAGTTTGACCTTGACAGTTGCAAAAGAAAAAGATAGAGCCATGTGTCTCTAATATGCCCAGGTAGGGAGATGCAAACTATCCTAAGGAGTCAGTACCATAACTTTCCAGCCAGGTCTGCCCAACATGCTGTGCAGTTCCTCAGGGCCTCTGACTCCCCCTGTATTGCCAAACAAGTAGCCATTGGCAGAGAAGCCCCGGCCTTCCATACAATCAGAATGCTTTTCTACTTATCTACTTTAATGCACAGCTTCCCCTTTTCAGGGACAGCATTAATATTTCATGCTTTTGGATGTACATCTAAACATGACCTTCAAGGAAGCCTGCCTAGATACTTCTCAGAGGGTTGCTGTTGGAGATCGGTTTTTGTCAGGGTGGGACTTGCCATATGAGGTCCCACAAGGCTTTGTCTTATTCTCCATGCTACTTAATTTCTATGTAAAGCCCTTAGGAGAAATAATTCATGGTTTTGGAGTTGGCTGTAATCAATATCCTGATGACACCCAGCTCTTTATTTCTTTGTCCCCCAACAATGGGGGGAATTGGTTGGTTAGGCAGAACAGCAAGGGTGATAGGGAAGAGCAGTGAGGGTGAGGTGCAGTAGGGGAGAGGGGAGGAAGGAAAAGCAAGGGAATGGGTTGCCCCACCCCAACAAGTTCCTTGTGGGTCCTCACTTGTTGTTTTCTAATTTCTGTACTCCAGTTTTTGCATTTTTTCATATATGTTTTTATTGCATCATTTTTTAATCCTGCAATCCAATTTTGTTACATTGTTTGATATATATTTTATACTGTTCTTATCACAATGTTTTAAAATTTTGTAATCTGCCTTGAGTCTCAACAAGAAAGGTAGACAATAAATACATAAACGAACAAACAAACAAACAAACAAATAAATGTCGTTGGCAGTGCCAAGGACAGAACCAGGCATCTTCTGCATGCAAAGCATATACTCTGCCATGGAGCTACTGCAAGGCAATCTGCCTCCTGGGAATGGTCTATGTCTATGACTAATCCTAAACATTTCCATAGCACTTTCCTAAGAAGCCATAGAATTCCACAGTAATTCCACAGTAATCCTTACAACCATCCTCTAAATTCGGTCTGAATAATTACCCCGTGTTATAGCAAACAGGGATCGTGAGACAGTGGCTTCTGTTAAGCCACCCAATGAGATTATGGCTGAGCTGAGATTTGCTATCGAAATAATGCTGTAAGCAGGAATGATACTATGAAACTCAGAGAACGTTGACCATTATAACTGTAAGAATTCAGTAAAGAAGCAAATAACAGAGAGCTATGTATAAAAATACACTACATTGGACCAAAGGCATAAATTAACAAACAAAACAATTGACAATTGCACTAACATTTGAACTTCTAGGTCATCGTTTACATGATTAAACTACCACACCGACAGCCCATTCCTGAGGTGGGGGGGCTGAAAGTGTTCTGGAGGCGGCGTGACCCTGCCGCCAGCATAAGTGGCCTCTTATCACGGAAAAGAAGCACTTACACTGGTGGCAGGAGAAGTTCTGTTGGCGCCTGGGTGCCGCAGAGCTGCACGCCACTCCTTCGAAGCCACAGTCTTTCCAGGACCTAAATCCCAGAAAAGAAATGCGGCAGTGGCATGGGGGGGGGCATTCCTGGGCTGTGCAGTTCCTCAGGGACTCTCACTCCAGCAACAGCGTTGCTGCGTCAGGTTTTTCCTGGCACAGCATCGCTGTTTTTGATGGGGCTTTTCCCCATTTTAAAATTTTTTGTTCTTTTGAAGGGGGTTTTAAACCTTGCAGTGGCTAGGAAACCTCTTTGGAGGCACGGCAGCAATGCCTCAGCCACGCCATCCTTGGCTGCTGCAAGGCTCAGGGATGAGCTGTTAGGCATCCACCTTTTAAGTGGGAAAACTGCCTTCAAGGTAAATCCTTAGTCTCTCCACCTTTATTCTGCAAATATTCTTATTTCTCTCTCTCTCCAATAATATCTGTGGAGCAGTAAACAGATGAATATCTGTAGATGCTAGAATTAGGGTAAGGTTAAATATTAACCCAGACACAGTACCATCATCCTCTATGAACAGCCACATGGGATCAGTTCAAAGGTCTATCTGTTCCAGGAGGTCACATCTAATAAGCGGTCAGTAGGACCAGCAGCAGGGCTGGATCTAGAGGGGGCTGGGGGGAGCGGTTACCCCCGGCATGGGAGGAGAGGGGGTGGCGGTGGCAGAGAGGGGGCAGCACGGGCCACGGTGGCACTCATTGGTCGGAGGCTGTGGCTGCCGCCTGGCTGCTACAGAGAAGAGGCAGCTTGAAGCGCCTCGGGCAGGGTTGGCTGCCACCAGGCGCAGCCTCGCTGCAGCAGCGCCTCCGCCACGCAGCTTCCCACTCCTTCTCCGGCAGGGCCAGCCCAGCCACCTCCCACATCAGCACGCCCACCAGGCCAGTGGTGGGAATGAGCTGCCCATTCATGTTTTGCACCAGCTCGCCCAAACTCGCTGTGGCCCAGCCAGCTAGGCCGGCACAACATGAAAACCAGTGGGCACCAGAGCCACTGGCGCCTGGCTCCAACACACATGGCGCACCCTCTCGCTCTCCCCTGCCTCGGACGCTTCTTCCCCCAGCTCCGTGGCTAGCCAGTAGCAGGAAGTGTAGTTGTTTCAGGCAGGAAATTAAAGTCTAGTAAACTATCAGTGCAGAGCTGAGTCCCAGTAACCAAGTTGCTGGAACTGAGGAGCCGAATTAGTGGCTGAGTTTATATAGGCCTGACCTTGCCCTGATTGGCTCTCGCAGTCACCTGCCTCGGCTCAGCTGGTCTAAGCTGCAGTTCTCATAGAAGCCACTTGTGGAATGGCTGGGTTTGAGTGCCTGGCATCTTACACAGGCAACATCACCACTCAGGTAAGAAGAAGAAGAGTTGGTTTTTACATGCCGACTTTCTCTACCACTTAAGGGAGATTCAAAACGGCTTACAATCACCTTCCCCTCCCTACCACAGACACCCTGTGAGGTAGGTGAGGCTGAGAGAGCGTGACTAACCCAAGGTCACCCAGCTGGCTTCGTGTGTAGGAGTGGGGAAACAAATCCAGTTCACCAGATTAGCCTCCACCACTCAGGTGGAGGAGAGGGGAATCAAACCCAGTTCTCTGGATAAGATTCCACCGCTCCAAACCACCGCTCTTAACCACTACACCATGCTGGTAAGTAAAATGGGCAAACCAAACAAAAAAAAGAAAACCCTAGCAAGCCAAGGTTCCCCTGCCCCAGCAGGAACACGCAAGTAAAATAACCAAGTCAAGACACCACCACAGAAGAAGCTTCTCTTCCGTAAATATTATTCCTAGGGTTGGATGGGTGGCTGGGTGAGACAACTTGGGAAGCCGTGTGGCTTTTTTCTTCACAGGTGCATTCCACCACAAACAAATCACAGGAGAAGTGCAAGAATGTTTTACACGCAAATTATTTGTGATCAAGTTTACAACACTGCAAGCATTTTTATTTATTTTTTAGTGTTGACGGCTGCTGCTGGCAATCTGCTTTCAAATTACGTTTGAACGAAATGAATATTCACCCCTCACTAATTCCTGTATTGGTGCTTTCCTTTAAAAACACACACAACACAAAAGCAGAGTCATACAGGTACAATTCCTTGAAAAACCGTGAACTGGCACCATCCACAACATGCGTACCTGTGTCCTTTGCCCATTTTATACCTTTATGGATTTCAGTTCCATCCCATTCTTTCTTGGAGTTCCCAGTGGTCTCTTATTCAAGGAACCAATCAGATCCACACTACCTTAGCTTCAGTGACGCTGCTGCATCAGGGACCGACAGACGGTACACTGCACTCGTTCTCTCACACGTTGTAATTATTTTCTATGTTTTGTGAGCTGTGTTCAGTGCCCTTTGGGACTGAAAGCCAGTGTACAAATTGAATCAAACTGATACAATAAATAAATAAAATCTGCCCGCTTCCTTCTCTTCCCCATTTGGTCTTTCTCAATGGTCTTATACACTTATCAAAGCTACTTTACGGCAGATTAGAATTTCTGCTTAATGTTACATGAAAGGGGCTCGCAGGGAAAGCTTCAACACCTGGAGGATTTGTAATATGTTTCCTCTGGCCTTGGGCCATCAGATAAGGACAGGCTCTTCTCGAAGCACTGAGCTCTTAGACACCGACAAGAAGCAATCTCTTTGCTTGCTCATCTCCTGCCTCGATCCAAACATTCCACCATTCATAATAGCATCACTTGAAAGCATGTGCCAATCTCAGCCTTGTTAGCTTAACTGCCCTTTGGGATCTTATCACAGTACAGTTAGCATCATTCAAAGTTTTATAGCAAGGAAAGAGAGCTGTCCAAACAGCACCATTTGTTGAAATATGTTGCACCTCTGCTGTCACAGCAATGGTTGATAGCTGTGCATCACGAATGCAGATTTTCATTATTCCCATGCCATGAGCCCCAGATGTATAAGGTGCAAGAAGCCAGCAAAGATCAGAGGTCTCACGTATATATAGCAAATCATGCCATTGTTAGGCTCCATGCTGGGGTGACACTCTAGGATTCACCCAAAACTCTATGGTTAAACCTCCCCGCTCCTACATTAGTTTGCTTACTTTGTAGATTTATGCCATGAGCTACTTTGGGTCCCCACTAAAGGGGAGGAAGAGGAAGAAGAGGAGGAGGAGGTGGAGGAGAAGGAGAAGGAGAAGAATTGTGCATATTCCTGTGGGAGAGAAGAAGAGTTGGTTTTTATACCCCACTTTTCTCTACCTTTTAAGGGGTCTTAAAGCGGCTTACAATCACTTTCCCTTCCTCTCCCCACATCAGACACCTTGTGAGGTAGGTGAGGCTGAGAGACTTCTGAGAACTGTGACTAGCCCAAGATCACTCAGCTGGTTTCATGTAAAGGAGTGGGGAAACCAACCCGGTTCACCAGATTAGAGTCTGCTGCTCATGTGGAAAAGTGGGGAATCAAATCAGTTCTCCAGATTAGAGTCTGCTCCTCTTAACCACTATGCCACGCTGAATATAAATGGTTAAGTAAAATTTTAAAATGGGGTATGATTATGTTGCACACAGAATTCTGATAAAAGCTGACATGGATTTGGGTGTGAAGGACTTTGCAAAATTCACTTCCACGTTACAGATAAAAATTCACATTGAAAAATCCAAGTTTTGAATTATGAAAAAAGTTGCCAAATTTCCAATGAACGTGCCATTTTTTCCCCCAGCTGAAAAGTATGCTGGAGCAAAGTTCCTTAGCATGCAAGATTGTAGCCCTGGGGAAGTATATGATTGCTGAATAGCACAGCTGATAAATATATCAATACCATTAGCAATCACTCTTTGTATAAAGAAGCGTGAAAGAAAGGAACATATTGAGTTACAAAGTCCACAAAAGGATGGCAACATCAGTGAAATGTGTTTTCAAAGGGTTCCCTGTAAAATAGTTTATGTTCTTCCCATTTCCCTTTTCACGCTTGTGGAGACAATAATTTCATTAAACGATTAAGCGCTTTTATTCTTCTGAATAGTTTGTAGAACCAAGAGCATGAATTTCAATTACTGTTTCTCCCTTGGAAGGCAAAGAATTTGGGGACGGGTGGGGGGGAGAAATCCTGAGAAGCAAGAATTAGCTTTTACATTCAGAGGTTTTCTATTGGCATGTCAGCTGTGGCCACTGCCAAAGTGAGGTGACATGTAGTATCTGGCTGCAACGAATGGGGTGGAGCACATCACCTTGTGTAGGGCTGCCAACTCCGGGTTGAAAAATTCCTGGAGATTTGGGGGGGGTGGAGCCTGGGGAGGGGGGGTTGTGGAGAGGGGAGTGACCTCAGTAGGATATAATGCCATAGAGCCCACCCTCAAGGGGAACTGATCTCTGTAGTCTGGCAATCAATTATAATTCCGGGAGATTTCTAGGTAGGCTTACCAGGTCCCTTTGCTCCACCAGCAGGAGCTCTTCAGCAGCAGGCAACGCACACAACCCACGCAATGCACATGCACGACCTGCGCAACACACCTAAATCGCTTCCGGGTTTACTCAGAAGCGACGCGGATGCTCTATCAATCTCGGCTTTCGGTGGAGGTTGCTGCATCACTTCCAGATAAAACCGAAAGTGATGTGGGCGCGTTGCACGGGCATATGTTGCCCGCCGGCCCTCAGGTGGTCAGCGGGCAGCCCGGTGGTTTGGCAGGATTTTACCTGCCACCACCAGGCACTTGGCAACCCTACCTCTAGGTCCCACCTGGAAGTTGGCAACTGTACTTGTCAGTGATAGCAGCAAAGGCAAGGATGAATGGGACAGGACAATACAAATTCTCAGCTGCTGAATGGCAGCTTCCAATGCTGGCACAGCCCAGTGACATCATCAGGCTGTGCCTGTACTGAATGCTGCTGGTCAATTGGTGGCTGTATGCTTGTGTGATGCTGATCCAGAACGCCACCCATTCTTTTCTGATGCCACACATTGCCTTTCAGTAAGGCCATGGAGCACTCTTGCTCCTTAGATGGCAGTCCAGAAGTATATGCCATCTCACTTTATGGACCACCTTGGAATCCACCTTGATGCACAGGACTCTTTGGGACAGAAGATTTGAAGCCATATAAGATGGGCCTAGAGTTTTGTCCTATATACATGCAAAATAGATTAAAACATCTGCCTTATACTGAGTCAGACCACTGGTCTATCAAGGTTGGTGTTGGCTACTCTGGCAGAAGCACTCCAAGGTCTCAGACAGAAGTCTTGCACATCATCTACCATCTAATCCTTCTTCAAAAAACTGGAGATGCCAGTGATTGATCCTGGGACCTTATGTATGCAAAGCAGATGCTCTGCCACTAAGTCACAGCCCTTCACCTGCATAGCCTCTCCCCTTATATATGATATAATCTCCTTACATCTCCAAACAGACTTCCCATCAGCCTGTTTTATCCCATTTCAAGCTATGGAGTATCTTTCTGTGATCAAGGAAGCCAACCCACCACCACCCCTTGTTCCAACTCCTTCAAAACATACTTGGGTTGGTGGAGTCTGAGCTGGAGAACCGGGTTTGATTCCCCACTCCTCCACATGAGCGGCGGAGGCTAATCTGGCAAACTGGATTTGTTTCCCTACTCCTACACATGAAGCCAGCTGGGTGACCTTGGGCAAGTTACAGCTCTGTTAGAGCTCTCTCAGCCCCACCTACCTCACAGGGTATCTGTTGTGGAGAGGGGAAGGGAAGGTGATTGAAGGCGGGTTTGAGTCTCCCTTAAGTGGTAAAGAAAGTCAGCATATAAAAACTAACTCTTCTTCTTCTTCCTAAATCTTTCCAGAGTGAATATTCTCATAGGGAATACAAGAAAGGAAGTGCCACTTCCCACATTCTTACTAACCTGTGAATCTGTTCATGTTTACATGCTATATGAGTGTTTGTGTAATTAGATTCCCATATGTGATTAAAAAAAAACTGGTTGAAATGTCCACAGATCTCTGCTTCTCCTTGAGAGTCTGTTGCCTCTGCCTCTATCCACCTCTTCTGCCTGCCCTGCTAGCTGCTAGCTGGTGCAAGGAAAGTTTGTACCCCTGTCTTGTAGTCACAGCCTTTGATAATGAAATAGCTAACACCTACGCAGAGATATTATGTATAATGCTGATTTATTACTACACAAATAAAGTTGGGAAATGTGCAACATTATGAGAAAAAATTCAGCGTGAGAAAACAGAAAGCGATGCAAAAATAATCGGGTTTAATTTACACAAGGGAGGAGTGAAATTGGAATGGTGATTTTGCAGATAAAAATAGCAGGTATGAGAGTAAAAACAGAGATGGAGGACCCTGCTTCCCCAGCTTCCCTGAAGCCTTTAGGCTATTGTTTGCCCCTGAAACAATAGCCCACATACTCTCACCAGGTAGCTGCCACCACCTGTCACTTCAAGGCCTGAAGCAGAATGTGACAGGCCCACAGCTCTCTCTCTCTCTCTCTCTCTCTCTCTCTCTCTCACACACACACACACACACACACACACACACCCCACATACACACCTTGTCCAACCAAACACAGCCTGATTCACTTCAGAGTTGGCCTGCACATAAACTGGTCACTGTATACCTGAGCAATCTGGACACAGGCTCTCTTATCACAAGTTTTAACTTTATTTTGGGGAAACAGAGTAAGACAGGAAGGTGTATGCAATTCCTTGCAGTGGAAGAACAAAAAAAAAAACAGGAAAGGACACATGGGAGAGGGCACAACAGAGTAAAAATTCAGAAAGCAAGTGCAACCAGACCAACCTGCTTCCTAACTCATAGAATCATAGATTTGGAAGGGACAACCAGGGTCATCTAGTCCAATCCCCTGCACAATGCAGGAAATTCACAACTACCTCCCACCCCACACACACACGCAGTGACCCCTACTCCATGCCCAGAAGATGGCCAAGATGCTCTCCCTCCCACAATCTGCCTAAGGTCATAGAATCAGCATTGCTGACAGATGGCCATCTGGAGAGCTCACCACCTCCTGAGAAAGCCTGTTCCACTGAGGAACCGCTCTAACTGTTAAGACAGTTCTTCCTGATGTTTCGACAGAAACTCTTTTGATTTAATTCAACCCGTTGGTTCTGGTCCGACCTTCTGGGGCTAACAGAAAACAACTCGGCACCATCCTCTATATGACAGCCCTTCAAGTACTTGAAGATGGTTATCATATCACCTCTCAGTCGTCTCCTCTCCAGGCTAAACATACCCAGCTTCTTCAACTTTGCGTGAATAGGTGCTCTTTTCCTGCTCTGGCTGGTGCTAAGCCAATCACGTGATCACTTTTGAAGGAGAAACCCTTTCAGCTGGGGCTTTATGATTTGCTATCCTAGTCTGTTCTTACTAGAGAGACTGAGCAACGGGATTGCCTGATTTCAGAGCTTAATTAAAACAGGGAATTGTGGAGACCAGGACAGGACTCATGACATATCTCTGCACTGTTTATCAAGCAAGCTGAGCTACACTGCCATGCAAAAAAAAAGTCTGCATCCTGCACCGTTATGCATCTGTCTGTCTGTCAGCCCACCACCTCCCCTCTATTTTACTTCTTTCCACTTATTATATGATTTCCAAAGAGTACTAATATTCTGTTTTATTGGAGAAACATCAAAACTGTTATGATTGTTGTATTTTATTCTTGATGTTTTATGGTTTTATGTGGTTTTAGAGGTTGTTACCCTCCCTGAGCCTGGTTTGACTGGGAATGAGGGCGGGCTATAAATTTGAAGAAGAAAAAAGTGAGAATATGCCATTTAAGCCAATGTTGTGAAAGGCTTCAATACTCGCTTGCAGAGAAGAACTGGATCGCGGGCAGAAGCCCGTGACATCTGCGGTCAGGTTTTCTCAGAGAACTTGACATCCGTCACGCTGTGTTGGCACTTGTCACTGAAGTCCTGTAGAAAGTATCCATGATGTGAAGTTTTATATCTCAAGATTAGGAGCATGCCAAATTATCCAGCCAGAGCTTCTGGAATGCACTCAGTCTCCATGTCTGAACGCCCAGCTAAGGACAGTCATTAGTAGAGATCAGTTCCTCTCTCTTCCTGTCCATCATACCAAGTTCCTTGATCCTGCACTTCATACCAATATTTATTCATTAATTGATCCTGCTCCTCTACATAAATATATCTAAAGTGGCTTACAATAAATAAAATAACAACATAATAAAACTAATAAAAAAAACATCCAAAAACAAAGAACAACCAAAAGTTAATAACATCAGTAATAAATTGTGTCCATTTAAAACAATATAAGATCATAAACAGACTGGGTCACACAGACCAGAAACTACAATGCTGATCTCAACGGGAAGACAAATACATAAAGACACAAGGAAAGCCCTGCTGGATCAGAAGAAGGGTCCATCTAGCCCAGCATCCTGTTTCTCATAGCAGCCAACCAGTTGCCCTTGAGGGCCAACAAGCAGGTCATAGATGCCAAGGCCTGACCCTAATGCCACCTCCTAACAGTGGTATACAGAGGTTTACCCCTCTGTATATATTCCTTTGGTCCATCCTGAACATATTGCCCATCAGCTTCACTGGGCGATCCTCAGTTCTAGAACTATGGAAGAGGGAGAGAGAAAACCTCTACCTGCTTTTTCCAACCCATGCAGAATTTTATAATCCTCTCACCTCCCCCCTTAATCACCTGTTCTGTAAACTGAAAAGTCCTAGTCTCTTTAGCCGTTCCTCATAAGGAAGGTGGGTGCTCCAACCCACCTTGAATCATCTTGATTGCCTTCTTCTGTACTTTTTCCAGCTCTGCGGTAACTGTGTGAGGAGGTGGACCGGCACTAGGGCTGTCAATTCGGTTCGGCCCGAACTGAAAATCAACCGAATTTCCCCTGATTCGGTGCTTTTCTGTTCGGACGGATCCGAACTCAAAACTGGCGGGCAACCGGGGGGGCCGAATTCAGCGAGTTCGGGAGTTCGCAAATAAATTCGGCAAATTCGGCCATCAGTAAGCAGCATAACCGTCAGTAAGCAGCATTCTCCTCCCCTGGCCAATCGGTGGCCAAGCTGGGTCTTCTTCTGGCCAATCAGTCAGGATTGAGTACTGGAGGAATCAGCTGATGTGCGGCCCGGCCAGGGAGAGAGAGAGAGAGAGCGAAATCCTCGTGTGTGTGTGGGGGGGTGCTTGTGCACATTCGCTCCTTTCTGTGGCTGCAGGGGGTGCATTTTTTGGGGTACAGACACAAAACTTTCACTGGAACTTCAGATGAAGCTTCTTAAGGTACCCCCCAAGTTTTGTAAACATTGGGTCAGGGGGTCCCGAGATATGGGCTCCCCTTCTTTTTCTTTCCATGGCTGCAGGGGGCGCATTTTTGGGGGTGCAGATCCCAAACTTTGAGCGGAGTTTCAGACCAGTGTTCTTAAGATACCCCCCAAGTTTTGTAAACATTGGGTCAGGGGGTCTCGAGATATGGGCTCTCCCCCTTTTCCCTCCCCCCCTTTTCCATTTATGTGGCTGCAGGGGGCGCTTTTTTGGGGATATAGCCCCCAAACTTTTAGCATAGCTTCAGTGAATTATTCTTAAGATACTACCCAAGTTTTGTAAAGATGGGTTCAGTGGGGGCAGAAATATCGCCTCCCCCCTTTTCTCTTTCCATGGCTGCAGGGGGCGCATTTTTGGGGGTGCAGATCCCAAACTTTGAGCGGAGTTTCAGACCAGTGTTCTTAAGATACCCCCCAAGTTTTGTGAACATTGGGTCAGGGGGTCCCGAGATATGGGCTTTCCCCTTTCCCCTTTCCCCTTTTCCCTATTGGGATGAATGGAGCAGCCGATCCTGTGTGCATCTCCTCTCCAGAGCAAAACGTTCCGAGCCTAATTGGAATCATCTTGGATTACAGCCCCTCTTGATGGAACAGAAGACAGCCACAGTAAGACCCCTTTGGGGGCTTTAATCTATAATTTTTCTCCTGTGTATGTGTGGGGGGGGGGAAGCAGAGTCTGTGTGTGTGTGGGGAGGGAGCAGTTTCTGTGGGTGGGGGAGAAGCCAAAGGGGGCTTTCGTCGGTTCTGCCTGGGGTGTGTGTTCCCCCTCGAGTCTCTCGCTCCCTGGTTTGAGGGGGGAGGTTTCAGTTGTGTGATGCAAAGGTGTTGTTTAACAAGGTTGTGTTTGCAGTTGTTTTGCTAATTTCTCCGCTGTTGTCGGGGCTGGGAGCTTTGTGCGTGGGCGGCAAGCTCTGCTGAGAGATGCACATTAAGGGTTGGGGGGACCCCTTTCAGGGCCCATATCTCAGCCCCCCCTGACCCAATCTTTACAAAACTTGGGGAGTCTTTCAATAAACGTCCTTTGAAGCTCTGCCAAAAGTTTGGGACCTCTAAGCCCAAAAATGCCCCCCCCAGAGCCGCGGAAAGGCGCGGTTATGTTTTTAATGGCTTTATTCGGCCAAATTTGTTTCCGAACTTTGAATTCCCGCCGAATTGAACGGATCTGAAGTGGGGGAGTTCGGACTTCGGCACGTACCGAACCCACAAGGGCCAAATTCGGCCGAATCCGAACTGTACCGATTTTTTTTTTTTGACATCCCTAACCGGCACTAGCAGCATGGAGCAGTGGCTGTCTGAAGGTCTGTGGCTAGGGTTACCAACTACCAGGTCCTAGCTGGAGATCTCCTGCTATTACAACTGTTCTCCAGCCAATAGAGAGTTCCCCTGGAGGGAATGGCTGCTTTGGCAATTGGACTCTATGGCAATGAAGTCCATACCCTCCCCAGATGTCACCCTCCTCAGGCTCCGTCCCAAAAACCTCTCGCCGGTTGTGAAGAGGGACCTGGCAACTCTATCTGCGGCTGATGGGTTTGTGAAGTAGACACTGATTTTCAACCTCCTCATCAATAGGGTTACTATACAGCATACTGGCATTACCTTCCACCACTGCAGAGGTTTCAGACTTTGGGGGAAAGGGGGTTGAACGTTCACCCTGGTCTGTCTCCTCCCACTGAGGCTCTCCCTTTGTTCTCCTGCCCTTGTCTCTGTGCTAGCTGTGAGGGGACAGGAGCAGCCCCAACCATCTCCTCCTCAGCTCTGGGTTAGAAGACCTTAATCAGCTCCTTATAGTCCCTACAAGGCCCTTCCCTGATTTGCAGGAGCCCAGCCAATCCCCTGTGCTGTCTCCCTACCCAGGAAAAGTCTTGAGGTTGGCCTGCACCCCCAGTGGCCAAGTCTATTCTGGCACCCTCCTTTGCCGTCTCCGGCCACCTTTGTACTACAGAAGCATAGTCTCTATTACTGACTTGTCTGGCCTTGAGATCAAGTTGATGCAGACCTGCCACTCATCTCTGCTTTCTTGTAGAAGGCCATCCCAGGTGCTGAGCCCACTGCCTGTCTCCCCTCTAGAGCTTGAGGTAAGCCCCATGCCAGTCACCCCTCCCTACTAAGGAGTTGCCACCAGCCTGCCTAGTCACCACAGCAATTTCAAGGGTGGCTCCATAGCCCCTGTCTAGCCATGGCATATCAGGGTTGCCAGCCCAGTGCTGGCAACCCCAGAGAGTAAGGGAGGCCGATTCTGGACAATCAGTGTTGTGTTGATACCATCATATCACTACTGGTGCAAACTCAAAAGTGATGTCACTGCATCAGGGTAACACTGTAAGATTCGACATTTCAGGTGCATCCTAGAGCACTGCTCTAACATGATGGCATCACTTCCAGGTTTGCATTGGAAATGACATTGTGTCATTGGGGTGACACCAATTTCCACCCATTTTTGGCCCCAGTTTTGCTTCCTCCTGCTCCATTGAAGTTTTGCTCCCTCTGCTCCAGCAGGGCCTTGGGCATAGGGTTGCTAGGTCCCTTTTAGCTACCAGCAGGAGGCTTGGGGGGCACAGTCTGAGGAGGGCAGGGTTTAGGGAGGGGAGTGATTTCAATGCCATAGAATCCAATTGCCAAAGCAGCCATTTTCTCCAGGTGACCTGATCTTTATCGGCTGGAGATCAGTTGTCATAGCAGGAGATCTCCAGCTACCACCTGGAGGTTGGCAACCCTACTTGGGCAGGAGCTCTCACTATAGTGGGAGAACTAGCAAGACTATGACATATGAACAGGACCATCCAGGCCTAACCCTGGCTCATTTGCCAGTGCTGCCATCCCAGCTATAGAGACGTCTTACCTGAGCGAAGGCCACGAAACCAGCATTTATTGATCCGAGTGATCATCTGCAAGCTGAATCTCAGTTTCAAAAACTAACTATAGGGGCTTGTAAAAATGTCAGGAGAAACACCTTTCATGCTCCTTTTTCAAGCCATCTGGTAATGATGAACAGCATCAGCTCAGAGACCTCATCGGAGAAGAAACCTGATGGTTAGATTTGACTCCCTGAAGAAGCATTAACTGAAGCCAGTGGAAATGAGAACGGGATGCGCTATGGTGAGAAAGGACAAGAGGCATCAATGTGTCGCTCCAATAGCCATTGCAGTGAGAAAAATATAAGTCTAAGTACATGTGACGGGCAGGTTTGCCCTCAGATATCTACTTCCTTTCCTCTCCAGTGAATCTGTTGCTGACAAGACACATCAGACTGACAACCCTCAAGAGCAGAATCTTTCATTTATATATTCATGGGCTTGGCACGTGCATTATTCCATACCAGCTCCACTCATTTGTAAGAGATATAAATATTATCAGCACTCTCCTTTTAAAAGATGAGGAGCTACTGCAGAAAGACTAAACCTCTTTTGTGGAGTTCCAGAGATCTCAGGCATGTTATGTTACAATTTATTTATTTAAAACATTTCTATGCCACCTTTCCACCTAATTGAGGGTCCCCGTGGTGGGGGACACTGGAATGTTAAAAAAAAAACATTTCAAACCTTAAAACCATTTCAGAACATTAAAAACAGTATTTGAAATACAAACATGTATAAATTATTTAAAACAAATAAATACATAAATACATAAGCAAACAGGGAGGAGGACTAATAAGAGTTAATGAGGGAACACCAAATAGGGTTGCCAGCTCTGGGTTGGGAAATACCTGGAGATTTTGGGGGTGGAGTCTGAAGAGGGCAGGGTTTGGAGAGGGGAGGAACTTCAGTGCCAATTGGGGAAGTAGTTGTGAATTTCCTGCATTGTGCAGGGGGTTGGACTTGATGGCCCTAGTGGTCCCTTCCAACTCTATGATTCTATGATTCTATTCTATGGACTCTTCATTGCCAAATCAGCCAGGGGAAGTGATTTCTATCACCTGGAGATCAGTTGTAATAGCGTGAGACCTCCAGCCACCACCTGGAGGTTTGCAACTCTAACACCAAACAAAACAAAGTCTTCACTCGCTGGTGAAGACAACAATAGAGGGATACCAACAAATCTCCCTGGGGAGGGATTTCCAAAGGTTTTGGCCCCACAACCAGGAAGATCACCTATGGCCTCAGATGGTCAGGAAACCCAAAGCAGGGCATCTGAAGATGACTGCAGTGGTCGGGGAGGTTCTTATGGGAGTAGGCAGTCCTTACGTTATGCTGGCCCCAAGCCACAGAGGGCTCTAAATTAAATACCAGCACTTTGAATCAGGGCCAGAAGCAAACTGGGAAGATAGAACAAATACTGGAATTATATAATCCCTATAACCCACTCAAGTCAACATTTTGGCTACAGCATCCTGTACCAACTGTCTCTTCAAAACAGTCTTCAAGGGCAGCACTACATACAACGAGTAGCAGTGATCTAATACGGATGTTACCAGGGCATTCACCACAGTGGCAATATTTGTCCTGCCTAGGGAGATCCACAGCTGGCACACCAGCTGAAGCTGGTGGAAGGCACCTCTGGACACCACTGCCACCTATTTATCCAACAGGAGGATCAGGCCCAAGAGCACCCACAGGCTACAAACTTTCCTCTTTAGGAGAAGTGCAAGTCTATCCAGAACAGGAGACACCCCAATTCCTGGGTAAAACCTTCCCCCCACACCAGTAGTAGCTCCATTTTGTCAGTTTCAGCTTGTTAGCTTTCATCCATCCCAAAACTGCCTCCAGGCAGCTGTTCACAGTTTCCACAGCTTCCTTAAGATCTGCGGCAAGTGCAAGCTAGAGCTGAATAACAAGGACAAGATGGAACCTTGTGGGACCCCACAGGCCAGAGGCCAAGGGTTTGAGCAGCGGTTCCCTGGCTCTACACTCTGAAACTTACTTTCAGGGTAGGAGCAAAACCAATGCAAAACAGGCCCCCACTCCCAACCCTGAAAGGCTATCCGGAAGTAGGGCTGTCAATTCGGTTTGGCCAAAATTGAAAAACCGCCGAATTTCCCCCGATTCAGCGGTTTTTCGGTTCGGATTGAACCGAACTCAAAAAAGGGGGGAAACAAGGAACCGAATTCAGCGAGTTTGGGGTGTTCCCGAATAAATTCGGTGAATTCAGGCCCTTTAAACAGATCTGTGCCTTCCAGCTGGAGGGCGCAGATCTGTTTCCCCCCCCCCCCGCGCGTGCGCGCCTTCAGGGAGCTTCCCTGAAGGCGCTCGGGGGCCCTTTAAATAGATATGTGCCTCCCGGCCGGGAGGTACAGATCTGTTCCACACACACACACCCCGCGCCTTCAGGGAAGGCGCGTGGGGGGCCCTTTAAACAAATCTGTGCCTCCCGGCTGGGAGGCACATATCTGTTTAAAGACCCCCACGCGCCTTCAGGGAAGCTCCCTGAAGGCGCGCGGGTGGGGAGATCTGCGCCTCCCAGCCGGGAGGCACATATCTATTTAAAGGGGCCCCCGCACGCCTTCAGGGAAGTCCTGGGAAGAGGGGCGGGGGTCTTTAAACCCCTCTGCACTGCCTGCGCAGACAGCGCAGAGGGGCTTCACAACCCATCCCTCCTCTTCCCGGGAGTTCCGGGAAGAGGGGTGGGGGTCTTTAAACCCCTCTGCCCTGCCTGCGCAGACAGCGCAGAGGGGCTTAACAACCCAGATCTATTTAATAGGCCCTCCACGCGCCTTCAGGGGAGTCCCCTGAAGGAGTGCAGGGGTCTTTAAACAGATCTGTGCCTCCCGGCCGGGAGGCACAGATCTGTTTAAAGGGCCCCCCGCGCACCTTCAGGGAAGCCCCCTGAAGGCACGCGGGGGGCGAATTTTCCCCCGAACTCTGGATCTCGCCCGAATTTCAGGGATCCGAAGCAGGCGAGTTCGGACCTCGGTACAGCCCGAATCAAAACAGGCCGAATTTTGCCGAATCTGAACTATACCGAATTTTTTTCCCAACAGCCCTATCCGGAAGGATACCATGGTCAATGTTATCAGAAGCCCCCAAGAGGTCCATCTTGGATCATATTATTTTGCCACCATAGAATATCTGTTATTAATAATTGGAAGGATGGAAATTATAGCAGATTATGGGTTCTGTGTGTGTTTTAAGTGCCATCAAGTCGCTTCCAACCCATGGCGACCCTATGAATCAATGTCCTCCAAAACATCCTATCTTTAACAGCCTTGCTCAGGTCTTGCAAATTGACAGCTGTGGCTTCCTTTATAGAGTCAATCCATCTCTTGTTGGGTCTTCCTCTTTTCCTGCTGCCTTCAACTTTTCCTAGCATGATTGTCTTTTCCAGTGACTCTTGTCTTCTCACTATATGACCAAAGTACAACAGCCTCAGTTTAGTCATTTTATCTTCTAGGGTCTGTTCAGGCTTGATTTGATCTATAACCTACTGATTTGGTTTTTTGGCAATCCATAACACTCTCCTCCAACACCATATTTCAAAGGAATCTACTTTCTCCCTATCAGCTTTCTTCATTGTCCAACTCTCACACCCATACATAGTAATAGGGAATAGGATGGCATGAATTAACTTGATCTTGGTTACCTTCATGGCTGCCCTTTCCAGTCTCAATCTCCTTCTGATGGGGTCTAGGAGTAGATAAATACATTTGGAGCAACAGACACCATGAAAGAATATGAAAATGGGCTACAAAGCAGTACCATTCTACAAACAAGAAAGGGAAGGTCCCCACTGTTATCTGTGCTATGTGTTCACCTCAAGGCACCTTCCTGCTGTTCCCAGATGGTGTACAGAATGAACAAAAAAAACAAAGTTTTAACTGGAAGGTTAAGTCAAAAAGTCTTCCAGTTACTGCATCACTGAGTCTTTTAAGCAACGGTTGTCCCCCAGTTTGATGCATGCGAAGGTCACTAAATCCCTGCAGCCATTGTAATGTGATTTGTGGGGCCTTCAAAAGCATCCAGTGATGCTCCCTGTATACCCTAAAAGACATATCACACTCCAAATGAATTCACTGCTTTATTTGTGGACAAAGCCACTGAGATCTCTTGAAGGCAGTAAGCAGGGATCAGGGACCTGAAGAAGGGGAGGAAGAGGTTACCCATTTAGAAGACTGCGAAATGTGTTCTTTTACTGAAATTGTACAGTCTCACAGAGGATCAGTACAAGCAGGGAGAGGAGATTGTTAAGTTCCTCTTCGATACTGAAAATAGGAATGCCAGGTTTCCATTCTCATTGATTTGATTTCTATGAGACCCATACACATGACAAATCCAAACATCCTTCATGTGGGCAGACATTTTGCGATTGGACCCAGCTCCCATAGCAGCCATTTTGTTGTGATACTCATTGCCTCTTCCAAAAATTCTATAACAGCCAACAGTTTCTACAAAATAGGGGCACTCTAACATCTGTGAGTATCCTGCCTAGGGTTGCCAAGTGCCAGGTGGTGGTGGGCAAACTTGGCTGCCCGCTGACCAGCTGAAGGTCGGCGGGCAACGCATGCACACACGCCTACCCACGGTGCTGCGTCACTTCCGGTTTACACCCGGATGCACCACATCGCGAGGGGCCGTTTACCACTCAAACTCCTAGTTTGAGTGGAAAAGGCCCCTTGTGATGCGGCACTTCCAGGTGTAAACCAGTAGTGACGTGATCGTGTCGGTGCTGGAGCGCACGTACATGATCATACCTCACCATGACCCAAAAAACCTCCTACCAGAGGAGAGGAGAGACCTGGTAAATCTAATCCTGCCCCTACTTTCATAGCTTAAACAACACTTCCAAAACATGGAGCATAATTGAATATAATTTCCCACTTGCCTGGGAAAGTCTCTCTGGATCACAGGGTTAATGCACAAGGCAGGTCCGTTCTTATAGCTACTGCTGAAACACCTTTTTACTTACCTGCCTTTCATACCTGCCTGTAAACTCATGATCAGTTCTAACGGTCCCGTTGCTTCCTCTTTTCTGCACTCAGAACTCTGCAGGATAGGAAATGATGCTACACTGCATTTATTTGAAAGGGTTACATTTTTATTCATGAAGAAACATTTGACCTGAAGGAAAATATATTATAGCTCACTGAAAAAGCAAATGCCACTGAAGACATGTTTGCACAAGATTTTTTGTCAGGACTCAAAATGCATTGGTTTAATGTATCTCCTGCTTTCTCTTCCCTGAGGTTTGGGGAGTTCAAGGCAACTTTTCCAGGGTCAATTTTTCTTTGGAGAAGAGAGTATTTGAGACTTTTGATGCCTTTCTAACAATCCTATTTATTTGCAAATGCACAGTTTAAGCAACTGTTACTGGATTACAGAAGTGAGCACAGAAAGCAGGACTTCATTTGGATGGCTGTATTCAACCGCTGTTTTCCACCAGCAGAAGAGCACTTCTATTTTCACTGATTCTTCCCTCCCCACTTTGCTCCTTCATGCTATTCATGAAGGTCTCTTAACCCACAGGAACAAGGTTTTGGAGATTAACAGCCCCTTCCTAAAGGGGGGTCAAATGCCCACAGAGCTGGCGTGATTAGGGTTGCCAACCACCTGCTATTACAACTGATCTCCAGCCGATAGAGATCAATTCATCTGGAGAAAATGGCCTCTTTGGCAACTGGACTCTATGGCATTGCAGTCCCTCCCCTCCCCAAACCCCGCCCTCCTTAAACTCCACCCCCAAATCCTCCTGCTAGTTGCGATGAGGGACTACAAATTACAAAGGTGATAAGGTAAAGGTAAAGGTAGTCCCCTGTGCAAGCACCGGGTCATTCCTGACCCATGGGGTGACATCACATCCTGACGTTTACTAGGCAGACTTCGTTTACGAGGTGGTTTGCCAGTGCCTTTCCCAGTCATCTTCCCTTTACCCCCAGCAAGCTGGGTACTCGTTTTACCGACCTCGGAAGGATGGAAGGCTGAGTCAACCTGGAGCCGGCTACCTGAAACCAACTTCCGTTGGGATCAAACTCAGGTCATGAGCAGAGTTTGGACTGCAGTACTGCAGCTTACCACTCTGCGCCATGGGGCTCTTATAACAGCATTTTTAGCCCTCCTTTTTTGAAACCAGACTCAAGGTGCGCTACTGCTTTCCTTACTCCCAGCTCAGCTCTGAGGCAGCAAGTGATGTAGAATGGGATGCTCCTGTCTGAAGAAGCTCCAAAAGAAACTTGAATAATGGGAGCCTTGCAGAAGGACCAAGCCAACTGTCAGAATCCACCAAAGGTCTTCTGTGCAAGTCACAGAGGAGCACCACGCAACTGTGCCCAACGATTTCTTCAGTCTGACATATTCCTGTAGTTTTATTATGCAGTCTGTGGCACAGCTGAGCAGCCAGGGTTAATAGGCTGTGTACTTGTGCCTGTTTATTATGCCTTCTGTTACACTGTAGATTGACAGTGCAATCCTGAGCAGAATTACACCCTTCAGCCCTGGTTAGTATTTGGATGGGAGACCACCAAGGAATACCAGGTTTGCTGTGCAGAGGAAGGCACTGGCAAACCACCTCTGTTAGTCTCTTGCCATGCAAACACCAAAAAGGGGTCGCCATAAGTCTGCTGCGATTTGACGGCACTTTACACACACACACACACACACACACACACACACACACAAATCCACTGAAGTCAATGAGCTTAGCAGGGTAGCTAAGATTGTCGCGTAAACGGCTTTTGTATGTACGTCTAACAAGGCCCTGGCAATTTATATATGAAAGCCAAATCCCTCCTTTTTTACCCAAATAAACTCCCACCCTGCTTTGTTTACTGCCTGGAAGATTGCCCTCCTTCCCGATGAACCAGCATACGCCGCATGAGGCCACAGCGCACTTTGCCAAACTGTGGTCTCCTCTTCATCCCTGCACTGTAGTCATGCTGGTTACAGCAACAGAACATCTCATTGTATCACACTGAATCTCAGTCAAAAGCAGACACTGGTTGAATATGAGATACCAGGAGGCAGCAGAACACCGGAACTGCTGCAACAGTTGCACTTCAGAGGACAAAAATCCCAGCTACGAGGCATGATTTTGACCGCAAATCCTTTTACCTTTCTTGAGGGCTGGTACCTCATGCCTAGTTTTGCTATTCCAAAAAGGGAAGTGGGGAATTTGGGGTAAGGTATGTAATTCAGGGCCCTGGCCTGGATGGCCCAGCTAGCCTGGTTAGTACTTGGATGGGAGACCACCAAGGAATACTAGAGTCGCCACGCAGAGGAAGACAATAGAAAAACACCTCTGTTAGTCTCTTACCTTGAAAACCCTACTGGGTTGCTTGCCATAAATTGTCTGCAATTTGACTGCACTTTACACATATAAACACACACATTTAATTCAGGGGTGGGGGAAAACAGAAGAGTTCTGATGGGCAGCAGGAAGAAAAAGGAACTCCCCAACAAATTAAATCAGTCTCTCTATCTCATTTGGCCAGATTCTGGTAACATAAATCAAATGCCCTGGTAGCATCTAGATTAGATTAGAGCATTGTGCTTTATGCGGGCCTGCCCTTGAAGACTGTCTAGAAAATACAGTTGGTACACAATGCTGTGGCCAGAGTGCTGAGTGAAGTAGGTTGTAGGGACCATACCACTCCAGTCTTGTTCCACTTACACGGGCTTCCAATTTGCTTCCAGGCTCAATTCAAAGTGCTGGTATTGACCTTTAAAACCCTATATGGCTAATAAGAGTTAGTGAGGGAATGTCCAACAAAACAAAAAGTATTTAACTACCGGCAGAACACCGTGATAGAAGGAGACAGACGAATCTCCCTGGGGAGGGAGTTCCAAAGTTTTGGTGCCATAACCAAGAAGACCATTGAGATTAGTTCCTAGAATTCCTAGAGCATCATGGCGTCACTTCCAGGTACAAACCAGAAGTGATGCCTCGACATTGCCCATCATCACGCAGTGTCACTCCCCACCCTCAAAATGCTCGCACTGTTTGCCAGCGAAAGTGGGGAAAGACAGGCAGCCATTTTAATTCAGGTTCAAATTGGGCTTTCTCTATTTGTACATTGTTTATTTATCTATAAAATGCATATACCACCGCTTCAGAAACCTGCTCTGGGAGAGCAAAGGCTTGCCACCTCATAAGCCTTACCACACTGTGTTCAGTAGAAAGATGTGAGCATTGCTCTTCCTCACAGGATTTGAAACCCAGCGTCAACCAGGCTGCAAGAAAAAAATATGTTCATCCTCCAAATGCAGTAAAGTAAGGCAAACGGACAGGACTGAGCTCTGCTCATCTGTTCAGACCACTTTGTTCAAACCACAGCACCCCCATTCCCCCCCCCCATATAAAGTTACTTCGGCAGGCAGATTTTTGCTGAAGCCACGAATTCTGGCAGCTAGAGCCGGCTTGCTGTTGGGAGTAACCTGTGCTAAAAAATTTAAGAGATGTTTATAGTGATGCAGATCAGCAGTAAATAAATCTAGTTTAACCCACCTTTTGGTGTTTTGTATCTTCATTCCAAAGCCAAGGACAAAATGTATTCTATAAATTGTGCACATTCCTGTGGGAGAGTTAAGATCATCTTAAAGTTCTCCGTGGAAAATGAGAGGGCAAAAGGTGCTTAATTTGGGCAGATCATGTCCAGAGATTCTTTGCTGGGAGGGTGGACTGTGAGCAGCCTCTGTGTGCATACGTATGCCATTGTGCATGCCTCTCAGGTTTGTGAATAGTATTAAAGGAAATTCAGTTGATGTCAATATAGATTATTCAAACAAGGGGTGAAAACTGCACAGCCATAGATCGTCACCCCCTTGAAATCTGAATAGTTGGTCTTCCATGTTACCATGCTCAATCTTTTCCACGTTATTTAAGGTGAGATTTAGCTTTAGGAGCTGGAGTCTATAGTTCATGTTTTACCTTTGGAACCTGAAGCCAGAGTTCAGCCTTAGTTATCTAGCTGCAGATGGAATTTTCCTTATTGGTGTCATCTTGCTAATGGTGTGATTTCACTTACATAGTTTGAGTGTAGGGTTTCCAGATCCCTCTTCGCCGCCGGCAGGAGTTTTTTGGGGCAGAGCCTGAGGAGAGCGGGGTTTGGGGAAGGGAGGGACTTCAATGCCATAGAGTCCAATTGCCAAAGTAGCAATTTTCTTCATGAGAACTGATCTCTATCGGCTGGAGATCAGTTGTAATACAAGGAGATCTCCAGCTAGTTCCTGGAGGTTGGCAACCCTATTTGAACGGCAGATTCTAATCTGGAGCATTGGGTTCGTTCCTCACTCCTCCACACGAAGCCTGCTGAGTAACCTTAGGCCAGTCACAATTCTCTCTGAACTCTGTCAGATGGTCAGTCAGATGGGACCCTTCCAGTGTGGTGTAGTGGTTAAGAGCGGGGGTTTGGAGCAACCGGGTTTGATTCCCTACTCCTCCACATGAGCGGTGGAGGCTAATCTGGTGAACCGGATTTGTTTCCCCACTCCTACACATGAAGCCAGCTGTGTGACCTTGGGTGCGTCACAATCTCTCAGCCTCACCTACCTCACAGGGTGTCTGTTGTGGGGAGGGGAAGTGAAGGTGATTGTAAGCCAGTTTGATTCTCCCTTAAATGGAAGAGAAAGTCGGCATATAAAAACCAACTCTTCTCCTTCCTTCCTTCCTTCCTTCCTTCCTTCCTTCCTTCCTTCCTTCCTTCCTTCCTTCCTTCCTTCCTTCCTTCCTTCCTTCCTTTTTCTCCAAGAAAGAAGTTGGGTGGATCCAACCCAAGAACTAGAAACACATGCCCAGCCAATAACTCTGTAGTCGATTTAATGGTGTGTGGGTATAGCCTTTTGGTTAAAACAAAATAAAAAGTAAACTGAAATTTAATTCTCTTCACCTTTCAATTGTTTCCTGTTCACCTAACACAAGTAAAAGGTTAACCTCTGAGAACCTAACATAAGTGAACAGTTCAGTGACACTCCCCCCAAGATAATAATAACCAGGCAGGCTGGGCCCACCTTTCAAAATAAGTAAGTATGTCAAGCCCACCCTAAATTCTACCCCGACCTAAACTGATTTCAGTGACCATAAAGCCACTTAACTCCACCATGGATTGTGACAATTGGTTATTACAAGGCCCTGTTGGGAGAATTTAAGTTCCGAACAATGAAAATCTACTCAAAGCAAGCTCCCAGTCCTAAATTCCCATTCAATATGTCCTGTGCTCATTGCACCTTCCCTGAGTCAGACCCCGCTGGCATATTTTCCTGGAATTAACTTCTATTCAAAATCACCTCTTTCCAGCTGCATCAAATAGGTGCAAAAATTAGTCCAAGAGTCAAGTGTATGTGTGGGGGGTAGGAGGGGTCAATTTGGAATAGTTCGAGTCCTGTATGGGGGGTTTTTTAATCAATTTTTTCCTCCTCATTATTGCACATTCAATACAAAGTTTTCATGGCCATAAAAAAAAGAAATCAGTGCTGGGAGGGATTAATTTCCCCTTGTTCTGCTAATGGAGCAATTTTCCACTTGTCACTCTGAAAATCTCAAGGCAGAGAAGGCTCGCAGTTATTGCAGAGGGAAAATGATTTCGAGAAAATGGCAGGACTCGAGTCACACTCATTAGAGACTCGGGAACATTCAAAATGAGGGCGACATTCTCTCCTCTGCTCCCTCATGCAGCTCTGTTGCCTGCCAGCTTCCTTCCCTATGTTTCAAGGGCAGTGCCTCACATTATGCAACACTCATAGCCTGAAAAGTTTGCCACAGGGCATCATGTTGTGGTGATCTGCGCACTAGAAAGACAAGGGAAAGGACGCCCACATTTGAATTCAGAACAGATCAGCAAGTTGTCTTTAGACCCACACCTTTGACAGGTAGAGTTGCCAGACCGCAGCTTGCAACCTCCAGGAGCAATTGGGTGTGGGGCCTGGTGTGCAGCCATCATGAGAGCTAGAGTTGCCAACCTCCAGGTACTAGCTGGAGATCTCCTGTTATTACAACTGATCTCCAGCTAGTAGAGATAGAGATCAGTTCACCTGGAGAAAATGGCCGCTTTGGCAATTGGACTCTATGGCATTGAAGTCCTTCCTTTCCCCAAACCCCGCCATCCTCAAGCTCCGCCCCAAAACCTCCCACTGGTGGCAAAGAGGGACCTGGCAACCGTAATGAGAGCCAGCATGGTGTTGTGGTAAAAAGCAGCGGTTTGGAGTGGTGGACTCTGATCTGAAGAAGCGGGTTTGATTCCCCACTCCTCCATATGAGCGGCGGAGGCTAATCTGGTGAACTGAATTTGTTTCCCCACTCGTACACATGAAGCCAGCTGGGTGACCTTGCACTAGTCACACACTCTCAGCCCCACCTACCTCACAGGGTGTCTCTTGTGGGGAGGGGAAGGGAAGGTGATTGTAAGCCGGTTTGATTCTTCCTTAAGTGGTAGAGAAAATCAGCATATAAAAACCAACTCTTCTTCTTCTTCTTCTTCTTCTGCTCCAATGTCACTTCTAGTTTAAACTGGAAGTGATACAAGGAGACCCTCTAGCATTTTGCAAAAAAACCCACCCCTCTATGTTTCTAAAAGACTCTCTCATTCTTTAAGTGATAGCCATCTCAAATTTTAAAAGCCTGTTTTGCCAAAAAAAATATTCTTAGATGCAGGAAACTACTGTTAGAGATAAGCAGCAGGCCCACTACACCACACGGACTATGGTCTTAGCTGAACTGCCAACTCAGAGGACAATATTACTGCTTGTTAAGCCCTCCAAAGTCCATCAAGCATCCTCAGGCTGCCTAACCAACAAGAACCAAAACAGATTTGAAACCATGTCCTACAGATGCTGCATGAACAATCCCTCTCAGATGGAGAGAAGCAGCCTGAACTCATGCAAACTAGGAATTAATGAGTTACGGTATCCGTCATTCCGGGTTGCAACCTACGTAATTGCTTGTGAATTTGGGACATATTAGGCAGACTTTCCCCATTAGTTCATCGCAGCCTCGATTATCGCTGCAAGAACCGCTGCGCAAACCTTCCTTGCAGCCGCCCCCAACGAGAACTGCCTTTTCCCTCTTTAGAATGCAGAGCTGCTGTACAAACAGTGAAGTTCTATCTATATGGAAATGTGCATTTCTGACATGTCCCCCTAAAATAATCAAATATCTTTAAAATGTCTTCTAATACACAGCTAATAAAAGTTTATTTTTAAGTCAGCCTAAAGCTGTTGGCAATAAGGAGCAGATTTATAATGCACTTTCCTTTTTTTTCCTTTTTTTCTTTTTGTGGTACTCTTGCCTGCCTGCTGCCGTTCATTACAATCTATTCTGATGTACAAACCTATTGGCTGGGACTGTGTGCGATTTATCCACACACTGTGAGCTAGCTGGCGCTCACTTCATGCCTCAGGTCTCACATGCCTATTACTTTAATAGATGTTTCTGTACACCAAGGAAGGGGGTCAAAGTCTTCAGTGGTGTAAATCAGCCCGGCTAACAGCGATGCGAGCTTTACACCAGACATGGCCTCACAGCCTGGTCCCCCAGTAGGTTCTGAACTGGTGCTGATACCCCTCGGGACTATTGATTAGCCATTGAAATCTTGTTGCAAGTAATGAAGAGGCTATTAACCAGAAGGCATAAAAGCAAAGTCGGTGTAACTAGAAATTGTGTAAAACATGAAGTGTCTTGTGATGTTTAATGTTGTCGATCAATTTCCTGGATTGTTCCTTTTTAATACAGCTCCTGAATGATAACATACAACAAAAGGATTCCCTTATCTTGCATGGAAAGTGGAGAGAGAGATTGTAACAACATAAAAAAAAATGATTGCATATTTTGATGTGAGAATCCAAAACTCTGTGCTGACAAGAGAAAGGAAGTTTCAGGAGAGCTGCAACCAGTAGAGACTGTCAGAAGGATCGGTATATTGGGATTGGGAGCCAGCGTGGTGTAGTGGTTAAGAGCGGTGGTTTGGAGCGGTGGACTCTGATCTAAAGAACCGGTTTTGACTCTCCACTCCTCCACATAAGCAGTGGACACTAATCTGGTGAACCAGGTTGGTTTCCCCACTCCTACACATGAAGTCAGCTGGGTGACCTTGGGCTAGTCACAGCTCTCCTAGAGCTCTCTCAGCCCCACCTACCTCACAGGGTGTCTGGTGTGGGGAGGGGAAGGGAAGGTGATTGTAAACCGGTTTGATTCTCCCTTAAGTGATAGAGAAAGTTGGCATATAAAAACCAACTCTTCTTCTTCTTCTTCTTCTCCTTCTATATATTTTATACTTAGAGTTACCAGCTCCGGGTTGGGAAATAACTGGAGATTTTGGGGGTGGAGCCTGAGGAGGGAGGAGTTTGGGAGGGGAGGGGCTGCCATGGGGTATAATGCCATAGAGTCTGACTTTCAAAATGGCCATTTTCTCCAGGTGAACTGATCTCTGTCACCTGGAGATCAGTTGTAATCCCAGGAGACCTCCAGACACTACTTGGAGGTTGGCAGCCCTATTCATACTCTTGCAAGCAGATTGCACCCATGTGTTTGCTAGTACACTGACATGACAACCTCAGATTTCTTTTTAAAAGCATGCTTCTAGTTCACATTGATCAAGATAACTTTGAAAATGTGTGTACTAAGCAGGGAGAGGGATCCAGCAGTGAACGCCATCAATGGAATGGGACTTTTTCCATTTTCTCATGTGGATGTTGTTGTTACTTTTGCTGTCAACATTATCATTTTTGTTGATTTTATAATTGTTTACGTCATTGATACCCTGCCTCTCTCTCTAATGATAACCCAAAGCCTAATGCAGCCCAAAATACTCACGTGTTTGATATGTGATAAATATATACAACAAATTTTGTTCCTTTGGAGGGGATAAAGTCATGGTTTTCTCACTAGTCTGTCAGTGCTTATTTTGGCTGCCAGCCTGACTCTATGGTCACTCAAGGGACTGTTTGGGTCCAAATGAAAGAACTCTGCATATTCATGGTCTCACATGGTCTCACATGCTTCTGTACCTTCCATAACATAATACGTTCCACATTCTACTTTGAGTTGCCCTCGAAAACACCTTGGAAAAATCAACTGGTGCATATTGGAGCCATCCATCTTTTCTGGCGTACATGACATTCTGGCATATGGTGACATTTTCACAATCTGCACCACTGCCAGTGGTTGTAAGAGCCAGGTTTGAATCCCAACTTCTACCATAGAAGCTTGCTGGCTGACCTTCGGCCCATCACAAACGCTCACCCTGACCTACTTCACAAGGTTGTTGTTGTGGAAAACAGAGCAGGGGATAACAATATTCTAAGCTGCTTTGAGTCCCAACTGTGGGGAGTGAAACAAGATATAAATAAATAAATGCAATGCAAATGTATGATATGCATGACATGCGTCCAAGTTCAATTTGAGGTCTTTCTTAACCTTCACACCCTTCAGGTGTGAGACTCATACGCCCTAAAAAACATCTCTCTGTAATGGGGGTGCAGCCATTCCGAAATCTGAGAACAACTGCAGCATTGCATTTTCAGTGGTAGCACCTACACTTAGCAATCACCTTCCTGGTTCTGCTTCCTGAAGAAGTCTGGGAAGCATCATCCCTCCAACCTTTTCATAAGGGATGGAAAGTATTCTTTCCCGCCGGGCATTTGGTTAATGTGGTTTTATGAATACTGGATGTAATCACTATGAATTGTACTGTACCCTATTTTAGTAACTTGAACACATCACTTGAACACACAAAGCTGCTTTATATTGAGTTAAACCATTGGTCTATCAAGGTCAATTTTGTTTGTTCTGACTGACAGTGGCTGCCCAGGGTCTCAGATGGAAGTTCTTCCCATCAGCTGCTACTTGATCCTTTTAACTGGAGATGCTGGGTATTGAACCTGGGACCTTCTGCATGTGAACCAGATTCTCTGGCACTGAACAACAGCTCCTCCCTAAATATATCATGATTTTGTACATCACTTAGAGCTGTAAAAAAGTTTCATATACATTTTTCCCCTAAAAACCCCTGAAGGACCATATAGCAATCCTATATAAAAAAGTTCCATGTATATTCATTACCACCTGCTTCCCATTACCTACCCATATTTTGTTTCCTGTCTTTCCATCATTACTTTTTAAATCCATTCTCTTTTTGCAGGAGCTCAAATATCAGAGTGACAACCCAAGCCTGTTAATGCAAAATAAGCATATTTAGTTCCATTTGATTGATTTGCATTAACTGTGAATATGATACATGCAGTGTTGGGTTTGTTAGAGACAAATTATAAGCAGTCCTAAACAAAGCCCTCCCTCCCCGTGGTCCCCAATTTTTCCTCCAATTACTGCTTTCGATCACTCACTCCCAGTAAGGTGAAAGCAACATATTCACAAGGAACCATTATTCTCATGGGCATTCCGAATTTCCGATTATGGACGCTGCGACCAGCCAACGCATTTTCAGGGGAATCTAAAGTTGTCTGCTTCATTTCTTAGTTCAGCTTTAAGATTACTGCTGCATTTTGGCATTAAATCCCAGCCAGACAGCAGCCAATTCCACATCAGAATGTGTCAAGTCACAACAGTGGGTCTCCTATTGGTAAAGATATGCATAAATATAAATATATGCATAAGGATAAATGTGTAAAATCCAGGGAGGAGGTGTTGGTGAATCAGAAAGGTCAAAAATATGACACGTTTTGTTTTTTTCTGTTCCAAATGTGAGGGAATGAATGTAGGCATTTTGTCAAAATTGTTGGGGCTATACAGAGGTTCTTATCAATGTGCATGGTGGAATAACTGGACTAAGGCTGTGCATTCACTTGCACCACCACCATCCCCCCCAAAACAAGAAGTCCTCCATTTTTTTTTCATTTGTTTAGATAACAAAAATAAATGACAATTGAATTAGTATTATTCATTTCCTTGCAACATGGCAGTAAGTTAAAGGAGGTCAAACGGGAGGCAACAGACTCCTTTATTTCTCCTCTCCCACAACCTACTAGCCCTCTTCAAAAGAGAACACACATACAATTCGTGTACAGTGTACATTCTATTTTTATTTACACATACAAGTAATTCTCAGGTTACATTCAGCACATATACAGTAGAACATGTGATTGAAACCACACATTTATCCAGGTACTGTTCCCCGGTAGGGTTGTGCATATCAATAAACCCGAACCAGAAATAAACCTGAAATTAGCTGTTTCGGCAGTATTCGGGTTTTGGGTTTAATGAACGCCAAAACCTGGGAATCTCCCTAAAACCGAATAAGTGATTCCCGAAAAAGCCAAATAAATATTAAGCTTTTCGGGTTTGACTATTTGCCTTTGCTCAGAGGCACGGTTCTGTGTTTTCTCCCATTTTTCTATCTTTTTTTAAAAATTGGTTTTGTTAGGGCCCCTTAGTTGGGGCCCTTTTGAAGACAGGGTCGTGTAATCAGAGACAACTTGTTCTGACCAGCCATGGATCAAGCATAAGGGTTTTTTAAAAGACGGAACTCACCAAGTCCCATCCTAAAGGATATACCCCCCAACTAAAAAGAACCGGCTGCAACAGCTGCTCACACCACCAGGCTTCCAAAAGAGACTTCCTCACCTATGCAGATGAGCAATCTCCTTCAGACAGCCCCCATGGTCGAGACTTCAGCTGGCTCTGATATCACCACCACTACCCCCATGAAAACCTGCTGTCAAACTGAAGGTCACCCTGAGAAGAGCTTCATTTCCCCACATCGTGACCATCTCTTGAAATCAGATTTTTGATGACCACAATAAAGGACTGTTCACAGGATGTCATTTGCCACCAAAAGAAATATTTTTGTGCCTTATTTTTCTTGCATTTAAGCTGTTTTCCTCAGTTTGGAAGCTAATTTGCATGGACATCATGCTATGCGCCCCAGATACTAACAAAGCCCCCAGACTTTGAGGCACCAGCCTGCCAATTGGCTTTTTCAGCCAGTCCTCAGCAACGCTGGACTTCTGAACCTGAAAACCGATGGACAGCTTGGCTCGCAAGTGCCTGGAGGATGGGGGCAACCCCTTTGTGGGACCATAATATTGGACCCCCTGACCCAAAATTCAACAAACTTTGGTGACCATCAAAGGAGAGTCCCTTGCAGCCACGCTGCAAATTTAGAGACTCTACCTCCAAAAATGCTCCCCCAGGAGCTTCAAAAAAATCCCCATAGACTATAATGGTCCCTGGTTTTTTGGTCAACCCAGAAATAAGCCGAATATTGATATTTACCGGTATGAGTATTCTGTCTATTCTGGGTTTACGGGAAAAACGGGGCCCAATAAACCTGAACCCAAAATTTACCGAACTTCTTTTTTTTTTTTTTTTGTATGACTCTAGTCCCCGGTTTCATTTATAAAGCAAATGCATGTTGGCTGTTTCTTACACATAGAGCTATGCATGCATGTGCAGGATCTATGTGTATTCAATGTAACTTGTAAACATGGCTACTCACTATACAGTGTGTGGTGGCAGCTTGCAGTAGCAGTTTGCAAGGCAGGTGGGGATCTGATGTGCCATTCTAAGCAGAGTTACACCCTTCTAAATTCATTCAAGTCCATGGTCACAATTCTGCTTAAGATTGCACTGAATTTTGACCACCTGAGAAAGGAGAATCGAGCATAGGAAGAGTTAAATCCATTGGCGTTACATGAAAAGCTTCTGGCAATTACAGTGGCCATAGAGAAATTCCGCAGCAGAGCTGGGAAGCTACCCTAGCAAGAGCAAAACAGCTGTAACTTCTAGGGCAAGCTGACGGAGAGAGTGAAATGACACATCGGCTCAGCAGAAGAAAAGAGAGACATACAGACAGATCTCATCCCAACACAATGAGCTCCTTAGAGGCGGCAATCAAGACTAATAGATCTATTAACAAAACAAAGAAAAGGCCCCTGCAAATTTGCTCTCACTCTCCAGGACCATTTCAGAGAGCGGTGGCATTAGAAAGATGTTATCCCGAAATTGCATCCCCACTGTCAAAGCAGAAAAGAGGCAGGTGCAGTCATCGCTGGCAGCAAAATCGAGAAACTCGGCAGCAAAGAGGATCAAGGCGATTTTTTCCTCTCTCGGTTGTAAATCCCACCCTCACTGGTATTTGCAGCACAACAGGCCTTTCCAGAGAATTCATTTAGAGTGCAACAAATGCACCCTTGTGGCAGAAGATCCATATGTCTCCTCTCAAGGAAACACTGCTGCTTTGGGGATATCCCATGTTCCCAGTGCACCAATTACAATATATCACTACTGAGAAAAGGCAATTCATTCTTCAGCTTTTATGGCCATCGCAACTGTGAAAGCCTTCTGGAATGCAGGGGTGTGCGTGGCACATGTCTGATGCCAAAGTAGCAAAGGGATATTGACAAAAGGCGAAGACATTGCAGGTGATGTGCACATACCACATAACTACACTATGTTATGTGTGCAATAAGCAGTGTATTCAGGGGGAACTGGATTCCAAGACCTCACTTGGAATACTGTGACCAGTTTTGGGCTCCGCAATTTAAGAAGGATGTTGACAAGTTGGAGCGTGTCCAGAGGAGGGCGACCAGAATGGTCAAAGGTCTGGAATCCATGCCCTATGAGGAGAGACTTAAGGAGCTGGGTTTGTTTAGTTTGGAGAAGAGAAGGTTGAGGGGTGACATGATAGCCATGTTTAAATATCTGAAGGGATGCCATGTTAATGAGGGAACAAACTTGTTCTCTGTTGCTTCAGAGACTAGGACACGGAGTAATGGATTTAAACTAAGAGAAAAGCGATTCAACCTAAACATTAGGAAGAACTTTCTGATGGTGAGGGCTGTTAGACGGTGGAATGCGCTGCCTCAGAGTGTGGTGGAGTCCCCATCTTTGGAGGTCTTTAAGCAGAGGTTGGATGGTCATCTGTCGGGAGCGCTTTGATTGTGGGATCCTGCATGGCAGGGGGTTGGACTGGTCTCTTCTAACCTTGTGTGATTTTGTGATTTGTGATTTTGTGTCCACCAGCCTGCCCCTTTTCCTACACATGCTCTTCTGAAAGAATCTGTAATGACTATATAAGCCTTGTGTTAAGGCCTGAAAATATGGGGGATGACCAATTACAAGACAAAAGCCCTACTTGGATAACAAACAGCATTCACTGAGTAGGTAGACGGAGGAGGAAGTGGAGTTGTACCTGCTGTTCCCATGTTCTTGGCTCCATAGGTCCAATTGGACCTATTGTGAGCCGACCTTGTGCTGCATAATGGAGAAAGGCGGCTAATATCTGGTACCCTGAAAATATATTGTGGATCTCCCACCAGGCCTCCAATTGGAGTGTGGAAAGGAGAACCCCCACACACACACACACACACACACATCAGTCTTCAGCTCAAGAGAGCCAGTGTGGTGTATGGTTAAGAGTGGTGGACTCCGATCTGGACAACTGGGTTCAATTCCCCACTCATCCACATGAAGCCCGTTGGGTGAACTTGGGCCAGTCACAGTTCTCTCAGAACTATAAAATGATGCATGGTATGGAAAGAGTGGACAGGGAGAAGCTTTTCTCCCTCTTTCATAATACTAGAACACAGGATCATCTACTGAAGCTGGAGGGTGAGAGATTCAAAACAGATAAAAGGTATTTCTTCATACAATGCATAGTTAAATTGTGGAACTCCCTGCCCCAAGATGTGGTGTTGGCTGCCAACTTGGAAGGTTTTAAGAGGGGAGTGAACATGTTCATGGAGGAGAGGGCTATTCATGGCTATTAGTCAAAATGGACACTAGTCATGATGCATACCTATTCTCTCCAGGATAAGAGGAGCATGCCTATTATATTAGGTGCTGTGGAACACAGGCAAAATGGTGCTGCTGCAGTTGTCTTGTTTGTGGGCTTCCTAGAGGCACCTGGTTGGCCACTGTGTGAACAGACTGCTGGACTTGATGGACCTTGGTCTGATCCAGCATGGCCTTTCTTGTGTTCTTATAACTCTCTTAGCCCTGCCTACCTCACACGGTGCTTGTTGTGGGGAGAGAAAGGGTTTGTGATTATAAACTGATTGGAGACTCTTTAAGGTAGAGAAAAGTGGGGTATTAAAAACAAATATTCTTCTCATTTTCAAGGGCCAAATAACAGCCTTCCACTAGCTATCTGCTGCTGTTCTCAAACATAAAACAAGCACAGTTTAAAAACCTATTGTGTAGTGTTCAGTGTATCAAGGTCAAAAAAGTCAAGGAGACCCTAGCCAGGAAAATACATAGCAGAAATGTGGCATGATATTCAAACATAGTACTTGCTGTTGCTTTTCATCCAATAAGCTCTCCTTTCTAAACACAGCTTGGCACCAAATGTAGGCACAAGCCAAATTACTCTGTTGTATCGACTTCCCTCTCTGTCAGAAAAAAAAAAAAAAAAGCCGTGGAACCAGCTTTGGGATGGCTAGGTTGATGAAATTCAACCAACAATCACAAGATTATGAACATATTTTTGCCGTGTGTGCTGAAAGCTCTTTATGAACTTCTGCTAGGCCCCGAGTGTTTTTAAAGAGTGTCAACTGAACTTTCAACAACACAAAGATTTGTCAGAGACAGCAATAGCCCTTCAATTACCCTAATACACACACTGCAGGTAAGACACTATACAAGGAACTGTATTGATCAACACAAGGCTTCGTGGAAGCAGTTCCATTTCTTATACGTTCAGCGCTAGAGCCAAAGCCATGAGCTATAAGCCAATTTAACCCCACTGAAAATGACAAGACTCAGCTGGCTTGAATCCTAAAACTGTTTAACTGGCCTGTAGATAAGCCTGAACAATATAAGCAACAGTGAAGGTGATGAATGCAAGATGATATGCATTCTACATTAGGTCAGCCACAGTTAGAAGTGGAGATGTTATCCAGATCCACTTGGTGGCAGCTGAAAAACTGGACTCACAACACTCGCATACGCTTTCCCTACATCAGATTCATTTGAGTTCCAATCTGGTTCACAATGGCTCCGAGAGCCAGCGTTGTCTAGTGGTTAAGAGCGGCGGACTCTAATCTGGAGAACTGGGTTTAATTCCCCGCTCCTCCTCATGCAGCCTGCTGGGTGACCTTGGGTTAGCCCCAAGTCTCTCAGAACTCTCTCAGCCTCATCTACCTCACAAGGTGCCTCACAACATTCTTGCACTCTTGCCACCTATCTGAATCTTTTTTTTCCTGATAAACGTTTCCTATGTAAAATCCAAATAGCCTTTTTCATAGGTTACTATATGCCTGGTACACAACAAATAACTCATTGTTTCTGGCAGATCTTCTGAGTGGGTCAAAATGGGAACCTACATTTCTGGGTTCTAATTCAACCTTAGGAAACCATCGCTGTGAAATTGCAAACTTATCCTGCTATCTAGGGCTGCCACCTCTTGAAATCGATTCTCCTAGGAGCAAAATTGCCTGGGTCCAGAGATTGAGCCAAGGGACCAAAAGCTGAGCAGGGGGCAGCCCCTCTGTGTTGAATGAATCAAGGGCAGAGCCCAGTGGTTTAGGACAGGACCCCGGCAGAGCACCAGGTGGGTATTCCCCGTACAAAGAGCCAACATGTCTTTATTGTTTTAAAACTGTAACCTACCACTTTTGTCGGAGCCCTGTGGTGCAGAGTGTTAAGCTGCAGTTCTGCAATCCAACCTCTGCTCACGACCTGAGTTCGATCCCAATGGAAGTTGGTTTCAGGTAGCCGGCTCAAGGTTGACTCAGCCTTCCATCCTTCCGAGGTCGGTAAAACGAGTACCCAGCTTGCTGGGGGTAAAGGGAAGATGACTGGGAAAGGCACTGGCAAACCACCTCGTAAACGAAGTCTGCCTAGTAAACGTCGGGATGTGATGTCACCCCATGGGTCAGGAATGACCCGGTGCTTGCACAGGGGACTACCTTTACCTTTACCTTATCACCTTTGTAATTCACCTACACATGAACTGCCCTAAGAATTTAAGGTTGCCGACTTCTTGGAGGGAAAAAAAGCCTTGTCCCTTTAATAGACGCTTAATGGGATGTTATTTATCTTCATTCCCCTAAAAAGCTTCAGAAGCCCATTCCCACACATTATGCCTCTGTTAAAGGGACAGGGCATTTTTCTCCAAGCTTGTTGGCAACTGTATAAGACCCATATAAGAAATGAAAAATTGATTTAGAGGGAGGGAATTTGTTATTCTTATGCTTTTCCACTGAAGCCCTAATCGATGCTTTCTGGTTAAAGGGTTAATATTTTCTGCCAAAGATTTTCTGTAACAGTAACAAGATGCCTCCAGCTATCTTCTTTTTCATGCTTTGTTATGACATGGCTGGAATTGCACGGGGACACGCTTCACGCAAACAGCTTATTTTAGGGAACTGCCTACTTATGGATGTCTCTCGAGCAGAACCAGGTTGCTGTTAGCAAGTATGAACTGGGTCTTACGAGAATACTGTTCAGGCATGATGTTCTCATGATGACACCATGCTATGAAGTGTCCTGCTAAGAGGTTATAAGCTGAAATTGAACTCACCTTTGGCCTCATGTAGGAATTAAACGCTCTCACCTGCATTAGCCCTTGAAGGAGCATAGAGGCACACCTAGAGTTGCCATCTCCAGATGAAGCCTGGAGATCTTCCAGAATTGCAAAAGGTCTCCAAACAACAGAGATAACTTCCCCTGGAGAAAATGGCTGCTTTGGAAGATGGCTTTTGTGGCATTATACCCTGCTGAGATCCCTCCCCTCCTCAAACCCTGCTCTCTACTGACCCCAGCCCCAGGGGATGGGGGACAGGGGGGAACTTATCGGCAGCAAACTGAGGCCTAGGCCTCTGTCACTGGCAACATGTTGATGTCATTTTTGGTGCACACTGAAAGTGACATCATCACGTTGCTGGTGACATAGGGACGCTCTGGTATTTGAGCAAAAACTCTATGGTAGAAGCTATTTTTACCATAGAGTACTTTCCCCAAATGCCAGAGCGTCCACACATCACCAGCAATGTAATGGCATTACTTCGAGTGAGTACTGGAAGTGAAATCAATGGTGACAGAGGCCTAGGGCTCAGTTTGCTGCTGGTAAGTCACCCCACTGGTCAGCTGAATGGTGCCAGGGAGATGGCCCCTAAGCGGTGGGTTTCCCAACCCCAACAGAGGTCTGGGAACCCAAGCCCCATCTTTCCAGGAATTTCACCAAAAAAAGGGTCTAATTTTCCTTACTGGTGAGCATGAACTGTGCTATACAGAAGAATGTAACAGATATGGTGGCCCAGGTATTCCAGCCCCAGTACTGTCTAATCAGCACTACCAATACCGGGTTTTTTTCTTTTGGTGGCAGTGAATGTCAGGCATCTCTCACCACAGAAAATCAACGAAAGAGCTACTCCCTTTTTCTGCATCCTGATTTTTTCCCCACTCAAATAACAGCTTTGCATTTGGTGTGCTCATATTTATATTTACAGCTCACTTATGAGATAAAAAATTCTCCACTGAGGCTCACAATCCAATAAGAACTTTAATATAAGAATTAAAACAGTCATAAAGAAAGATACATACAGAAAATTTTCTGTAGTCAACAATACCACCAAATGTTTCAAAAACATTTGTTTTTTTAAAAAAAATACTGTCTTCCATGCTGGCTAAGTGGTGAGAGCAGAATGGAATCCAGGCCTGTTAGTATCTTTATGCCTTGTTTTTCTGACAATTGTCTCCCAAAGTAGCTCTCATCAATCAAGAGAGACAGACTGCACCCACAGGCTTACAAACTAAAAAGACAAGACACACACGGCAACAGAAGCAGAAAGGTAGGGGAGCAAGATTTATTTGGCAGGTAGAAAGAACTGGTATTCAAAGGCAGGCTAATCTGGGGTGAGGAATCATGGCTCAGTGGTGGAACATCAGCTTTGCATTCAGAAATTTCCCAATTCACTTCCTGTCACCTCCAGTTTAAAAGGGGGGTTGGGTAGTAGGGGATATGAAAAACCTCCACCTGAGACCCCAAAGAGCTGTTGCCAGCCAGTGCAAACAATACCAAACTTAATAGACCAATGGTCTGACTCAGTACACATGAACACATGAAGCTGCCTTATACTGAATCGGACCCTTGGTCCATCAAAGTCAGTATTGTCTACTCAGATTGGCAGCAGCTCTGCAGGGTCTCAGGCAGAGGTCTTTCACATCACCTGCTTTCCTGGCCCCTTTAACTAGAGATACCGGGGATTGAACCTGGGACCTTCTGCATGCCAAGCAGATGCTCTGTCACTGAGCCACAGCCCCTCCCCTTCATGTGTTCATCATCCACCATGAGTGTTCTTGCTTGGAGATGGTGTGAAGCTGGGGTTGCCAGCTCCAGGTTGGAAAATACCTGGAGATTTTGGGCATGGAGACTGAGGAGGGTGGGGTTTGGAAAGGGGAGGAACTTCAATGGGGCATAGTGCCATAGAGTCCATGTTCCAAAGCAGCCATTTGCTCCAAGTGAATTGATCTCAGTCACCTGGAGATCAGTTGTAATAGCAGAAGATCTCCAGCCACCACATGGAGGTTGGCAACCCTATGTGACGCTCCTGTGGCCTACCTGTGGAAATATGGCAGATCTTGAACAGAAAGGAACACAGAGAGCAAGAAAATTGAGAGATGTCCACAATAGGCAGACCGCATTGTTCTGAGATGTTCCCCTTCAGTTTTATCTGTGACTGCCATCTGTGACTGTTAACACTCCCATCATCCTAAGCACACTTAGACCCTTCTAACTAGGGTGGAGGATGGAAATCGTCTGAAATTACGTCTGATCTCCAGGCTACAGAGATCAATTCCCATGGAGAAAATGGCAGCTTCAGAAGGTAGACTTTATGTCATTATACCCTGCTGAGGTCCCTTCCCAAGCCCCGTCCTCCCCGGGCTCCACCCCCAAAAATATCTAAGAATTTCTCAACCCAGAGCTGGCAATCCTACTTCTAATTTTTTAATAAACTTAAATGGTTCATTTCATTTCATTAAAATTTATTGCAGTCCTTGACCAGTATTACAAAGTTAAAACATCATTAAAACAACAATCGTTCAATACAACAACAAAAATAGCTGCATAAACATTTGAGCTAGTCAAATGGGTTTAAAACTTGTGTCAGCTTTAATATCGTTTCCCCATGTCTTGCATATCCCTAGACAGAATTGGCTACTTGTCTGGATACCCTGTGGTTTCTATGGGGCATTCTTCATGGTAGATTTTGCTTCCGTTTTGCCACGGACTAAAGAAAAACACGATTTAAATATTTTTTTCATGGCCACGATTTATCCCCATCAATTATCTGTAGTTTTGGTTTTTCATGGGAACAAAGCATGCTGTATTTGACAACGGTTTGGTCTGTCCCTTTTGCAGGAGCCCTCCCCTTCCAACAGGCTCATTGTTTATGCCTGCCCCCAGCTCCGCCCCAACTCCACCCAGCAGATTACCTCGTACGGTTCACCAGCCCCAGCGCAAAAAACAAGCCCCAGTCCCTCTGGTCTCCTCCATTTTTCTTCCACCCTCCCTCTGTTCTGCTTTTGGAACAGTCAGATTTTAAATTGGGGGGGGGGCAAGGCAGCGCTTTCCTCAAAGCTTCCCTCTATTTTCTATAGGTGTGGAACCCATTGCCCTTTAATGATGGACAGGATTGGGGGGGGGGGCAAGAATTGAATCCATGTGCCCAGAGAAGTGTTTAGCTGAAAGTGGGAATGGGGGGGTGGGGGGAGAGGAAAGAAGGCCCCTGGATTGCGCGCTGGCCATGATCCAGCCACATTGCATCGTGAAAGACAGGAGGGCTCCTAGCTTGCGTGCCAACCCTGATCCAGCCAGTGTGCATGGTGAGGGGGGGAGAGGAAAGGCCCCTGGATTGCGCGCTGGCCATGATCCAGTCACATTGCATCGTGAAAGACAGGAGGGCTCCTAGCTTGCGTGCCAGCCCCGATCCAGCCAGTGTGCATGGCGAGGGGGGGGAGAGGAAAGAAGGCCCCTGGATTGCGCGCTGGCCATGATCCGGCCACATTGCATCGTGAGAGACAGGAGGGCTCCTAGCTTGCGTGCCAGCCCCGATCTAGCCAGTGTGCATGGCGGGGGGGGGGGGGAGAGGAAAGAAGACCCCTGGATTGCGCGCTGGCCATGATCTGGCCACATTGCATCATGAGAGACAGGAGGGCTCCTAGCTTGCGTGCCAGCCCCGATCTAGCCAGTGTGCATGGCGAGGGGGGGAGAGGAAAGGCCCCTGGATTGCGCGCTGGTGATGATCCGGCCACATTGCATCGTGAGAGACAGGAGGGCTCCTAGCTTGCATGCTAGCCCCGATCCAGCCAGTGTGCATGGCGAGGGGGGGAGAGGAAAGGCCCCTGGATTGCGCGCTGGCCATGATCCGGCCACATTGCATCGTGAGAGATAGGAGGGCTCCTAGCTTGTGTGCCAGCCCCGATCCAGCCAGTGTGCATGGCGAGGGGGGGAGAGGAAAGAAGGCCCCTGGATTGCGCGCTGGCCATGATCCGGCCACAGTGCATCGAGAGAGAGGAGGGAGATAAGAGGAGGCTGGCCGCCCCTCTTCAGAAAAGTGATGGGAGGGAGTTTTGACTTGGGTTTTCCGCTCTCAGGATGCACATTTTCCCCATCCGATTTCTCAAAAATCCCCCCTCCCCTTTGGGGCAGAAGGGCCAACAGCCCCTTCTCTTGAAGATCACCCCCACTGCCCTAGACTGAGCTGCCACCACCACCACCCCCAGCGCGCGAGGAGCACATGGCGTGGCCCCACCAGTCTCCCCCTGGAGCCGTCCGTCCAACGTCCCCCTGGGCTTGGAGGTGTGGGCCCAGCCCCAAGACCCATCCCGGGCGAGGGGCGGGGAAGGCGTGCGGGGACCGAGGGAGAGAACTGCCAGGATTCTAGGCAGGCAGGCAGCCAAAGGGACGGTATTCTTGTCCGAGCGCAAAACTCCCCCAGCCAATCACCGTTCTTGGGGGAGGAGAAAGGAGACATCCCAGGGAGCGAAGCAAACATTTTTTCATGGGCATCCGCGCAAGAAAACACGTGTCCACAGGAAAGATAGTTTCAAAAGTGGTTTGGATTGCCTCTTTTAACCCGGCTTATTTTGCTAAGGGGGGGAAACCACGGATCTGCAGTGAATAACCAAAATTTGACTCCGATGCAAATCAGCATCGGAACAGCAGCAAATCTCCGTGAAGAATACCCCTATCAGACAACAGATATTCCAGTTCAGCCGCATTAGATGGTTGTAATTCTGCTTAGACAGCACTGTGAATGAACAAGCAGTACCTGGCAACTGGCAGGAGGACTGTAGATGGGGGTATGGGGGGGAGTGCAACACCAGCTGCAGTGTCTCATCACTTCTGGTTAAAACTGAAGTGACATAAGTAGCTCTAGGACCTGAAACATAAGAGTTTCTGGCAATTCCTATATCACTTCTGGTGTTTTATGGAAAGTGCCAGGATACCACAGCCAGCATTGCGGGGGGCGGGGTCTTCTTTCCATCACTCAGAGCAGCAACAGGCAAAGGGAGTGGAGGGCAGAGTCTTGGCACCCTAGACAACTGGGAGGGGGGACTTGGTATTGTTAGGACTGTTCCAAAAACTTAACATTGCCATTTGAATAGGCCACATCACCCTTTTGTTCATACCGGGGAAGGATGCTCATGAGCCAGTTTTCAGACAGCAGCTGTGGTATTAGAGTACGACTCAGGATCTGTTATTGTCGTTCGGGAAATTTTACAGTTAACTGCATCTTTATCTTATGGCATAGATTTGCAGGGCATCTGTTTCTTTCTGTTCCTTTCTTGCTAAGAGCTATGGAAGAGAAGATCTTTAATTCTTTGATGCTGCAAAACAGGTCTTGGCGAGGCAACAGAGATGAATTGAACTCCATCATTACATTTCAGTGGAGAGATAATTAGTGAGCCTCAGAGCATTGCTGTCTCTTTCAGTTATGAATGCAAAGTTGAAGCTGTAAGATGATCTCCACATTCACAGACAGAGCTGAGCAACCTGGAGCAACATCCCTAGCATATTTATTTCTAGACCTTTCTCTTTTGGCCCCAGAATTTGTTGCTGGGGTGCAGCAGGTATGGAGAAGGAGCTCCCTGCAACATAAGGAAAAAAAATTTCATGTGTACAACAGGGATATACGCAAAGCCTGTTTCCCAGTTCGGTAGTTAATGGTGTGCATGTGCTCTTTGAAGCCCCCAGATGTGCACCTGAGCATGTCTTGAGGCCTTTAAGTGCATGAAATGAGAGGGCCTGCATGGTACAGCATATGTTTTGCATGCATGGTGTCCCACATTCAGTCCTTGGCATCTCTGGTTGAAGGATCTCAGATACCAGAGGCTGGAGGTCTGTGCCTAAGACCCTGGAAATTCACAATCAGAAGAAGTTGGTTTTTATATGCTGACTTTCTCTACCTTTTAAGATGAATCAAACTGGCTTACAATCTCCTTCCCTTCCTCTCCCCAGGTAGGTGTGGCTGTGAGGTAGGTGGGGATGAGAGAGTTTTGAGAGAACTGTGACTAGCTGGCTTCCTGTATAGGAATGGGGAAACCAACCCGGTTCACCAGATTAGAGGCCACTGCTCGTTTGGCGGAGAGGAGAATCAAACCCAGTTCTCCAGATTAGAGTCCACTACTCCTAACCACTACACCACGCTGGTTAGGGTTGCCAACCTCCAGCCAACAGAGATCAGTTAATGTGGAGAAAATGGCCACTTTGGCAATTGGACTCTGGCACTGAAGTCCTTCCCCTCCCCAAACACACCCCTCCTCAAGCTCCGCCCCCAAAACCTCCCACCAATTGCAAAGAGGGACATGGAAACCCTAATGCTGGCTCTCAGTCAGAATCAATACCACAAAGTAGATGGATGTAATGATCTAACTTGATATAAAACAGCTTCTTCTGCAATAGGACTTTTTTCTGCCTGAAAGCTTGGACAGCCACTGCCAACCAGAATCTGTCCCCTAATACTAGAACTCAGGGACATCCAATGAAGTTCATGGGCAATAGATTCAGGGTGGACAAAAGGAAGCACTAATTTGTAGGATTCACTGCCAGTGATCGTAGTGGTATTCCCAAACACAGATGGCTTTAAAAGTGGATTAGACAGATGCATGGAGGATAGTTCCATCAATGGCTACTAACAAAGATTAAAGAGAACCTCCACATCTAGAGATAGAAGAGGGGACGATCTTGGAAAACTGGACAGCTGCCATCAGATCTTGTAGCCAATGCCTTGGTGCTGCCTTTTTCTTGCAGGTAATCTTTTAAAGTCTGAGATGACCCAGTGGTGCTGCCTGTGCTTTGAGCCAAAGGGCATAAACCAAAGGGGCTCTTGACCTTTGCCTTTTGTCTCTATAGGTGTCATAACCTAGAGCTGGAAGGAAGATATGCTGGAAACAGAAAGATAAAGCCCTATCCTACACTCTGTCTGAACCCTTTGTCCTCCTTCTGTTTGTATGGCTATATGGCATTTTTTTGTAACTGTAAACCTCTTTGATTCCCCCACTGGGAAGAAAAGGAGAGTTTAAAGGCTTAAATAAATGCATAAATAGTAAACGTCTGACTAGCAGTGTTAGGAGGTAACTTCGAGGGAGGCCTAGGCCTCTACGGCCATTTATTGTTCTCCAGGGAAGCTGATTGGCCACTGTGCCAAACAGGGTGCTGGACTAGATGGACCATTGGTTGATAGTGTTGCCAACCTCCATGTAGTAGCTGGAGAGCTCCTGCTATTACAACTAATCTCCAGCCAATTGAGATCCGTTCACACGGAGAAAATGACCACTTTGACAATTGGACTCTATGGCATTGAAGCCCCTCCCCTTCCCAAACCTCACCCTCCTCAGGCTCTGCCCAAAAAACCTCCCATTGGCGAAGAGGGACCTTGCAACCCTATTGGTTGACCCAGAAAGCCTATTCTTACATTCTGATGTTCTTAATACAGATGGCCAAATGCTCTCAACAGATATAAGGGAGCTTCATATGTTCAATTCTAACTTCGTATTTTCTACTCATTTCATTGTGTCTACGTACACAGGTCTGGTTTTTGGCAGCTCCTTGGTTTCTCACTGATCAAAAGAGTAAATATATATCATTTTCCCAAGTGGGTTCCAATGCATTATAAAGGCATTTGTAACATTGCTACCACCAATTCATTATGGATTATTATTGCCATTGGAGCCTGCCTCATACCTGGGAATCAATAGTTGGCAATGCAGGGCAACTTGCACTGAAGTGATATATTAATTCATTGCATTGACACTACATATGACATTTCCCATTTCCTGTCGTTTTAGCGATGCATTCCAGTAATTACTCATAGACAAGACCTGATCTTGGAAGGCAACTCTCGGTCCCTCCCTTCTGGCGTGAGTTTTCCCATTCCTTAGCTCTGCTATTGATTTTTCATTGTTGATCTAATTATAAGGCAGTCTTGTGGGATATTTACCATGTCCCTCTGACATCTTTATATTTTGCACTTTTCAGTTGATAAAGCAAGGATTAAATTAAGCGTAGGCTCTTAACAGTCCAATCTATAGTAACTCGCTATCAGCCAAAAGTAATTTGTGGGAACAGAAACCTTCAGAGAGGCAAAGGGCTGGGCAAAAAATAAAAATAAAAAATAAGCCTCCATGGCTCCTTCAATTCCCTGTGTTGCTTTGCTTCCTGGTATTTTGCTTGGCAATAGAAAACTATGATAGTTGAACACATGAAACTGCCTTATGTTGAGTCAGTTCATTTGTTTATAAAGGTCAGTAGTGTCTGCTCTGACTGGCAGCAGCTCTCCAGGGTTTCAGGTAGTCTTCCTTTTATAACCAGAAATGCCATAGACTGAACCTGGGATTGTCTGCATGCAAAGCGTATCTTCTGCAATGTAATAGTGGCCCTTCTGTAGTTGGCTCTTTGGGATGTCTGCAGGTAACTGTGTAATGTCAGAGAGGTAGCCAACTGCTGCAACAACAAAAATTGCAAGATTCCTGAGGGGGCGGGGATATGCGGCGGAGGGCTGTAAGTGGGCTGTAATTTCACCACATTTTTTAATTAGGCTCTCTTTCCTTGTTCTTTGCTGATTTCAGGGGTTTGGGGGCATATGTCACTGCATCCTTAGGGTTTTCCAGTTGTGAACTGGTGGGAGCTGATTTTTCGGGGGACTGTTAGCATTTAAAGTGCTGAAGAAACCACAAACATGCTGGCAAAATGGCTGCTATCCTGCCCAAGATTGACTGAATTATTGCAGGCAGATTGAAGCACCATGTCTCTATTACATTTCCTCCCTTCAAGCTGAGATTCTGTATCATTCACAGGCTTCAGCGTCTCATTTGAACTTCCTTATGTAAGGAGTGTGGATCTCTGTCATGATAAATGAATGCGGTCTGGATTGATTAAGTTGACTGACTGCCAAATCTCCCGTTTGCTGATCTCAAATAAAAGAGATGCTATAGAAGACTGGAAATAATCAACACAGCTTTCAAGTGGTGGGCGTAGCCATAGAAACTGTGTGAAGCCTTAATTGAATGGCCCGGCCTGGTTTGCAATTAGGCTTATTAAATTTCTTGACAATCCTATTCATGAAGACATAAAACTTGCATTCAGACATCATGATAAACTGCAGTTTGTTTTAGCCAGGGTTCAGCAACCACAGTCAGTTTATTGCATCTAAGGATCAAATCCTGTTTTGAGTACAAATCCCGGTTGATCTACCTCTGGACTCCTCTCCACCACCCAGCAGAGAGGACCTCCACCTTGTGCTGCCATTTCTGTGCCCAAGCAGCCTTTGGTCCTTTATGGCAGACTCTTGAGAAAAGGCTCTGCCCGTGTAGCTCTGGAGGGCCTGAATTTTTGTCTCATGTTTTGCTTCATTGTACTTTTTATACTAAATTGAGGAACTCTTTAATTAGCCTTCTTTTACTCAAGTTTAAAGGCCACTCTGACAAGTGGTTAGTCTTATATCTTCTATCTGACTGGAACCCTCATATCATTAATCAACTAGCTAGGTATCTCCTAGATGTCATGAAGCTCCGGAAATTGACTGTCAATAACTTTGAATAATTTCCTTTTCCCTCTTCCTTTAAACTTTATGATCATTCATTTGTGTTATTTCTAGATGTTGTGTGATCTGGGCCATGTCTGCACTGTGCGTTTGCGGCTCTGAATTTTGTGGGCTTTCCTTGCATGTTCCCACTTCAACTTACCCGAAGGATTCCAAGGACATCTCCAGAGCACAATTTTGCCGCGTTAAGCGCATCCGCTTATCCTCCACACCCGGTGCCTGAAAGTGGGAACATGCAATGCGTGTTCGATCCACTTCCTGCCACAGCTGCTGGCGAAACGTCAGGAAAGAAAATACCAAGACCACGGTTACACAGCCCGGATAACCTACAAGAACCAATGAACTCTGACCGTGAAAGCCTTCGACAATATCTTGGGGGAAGGCTAATTGTTTTGCTCCAGTGCAATTTTTGACTGATTTTGTGGAAAGGGAATGAATTGATGGGAAGCATACTCAAAATAGGTCCTGTCTTTGTGATTTTGATATTCAGATGCATGACTAGGGCAGTGGATACCTGGGTTCAAGTTAGAGAGGACTTCAGTTTTCTGATCCTTGCTCTTTTGACCCTCCAAACATTTTGATGCTTTGGCTTGTCCTTTATGTGAATTGAACCTGTGATTATTATTATTTTTGCAATTTTTTGTTTCTTTGCACCAAGTTTTCCTCCTAAAATATATGCATTTTCAAAGTGATTTATGCAGCAATAAATCAGCATTATATATTACAGTTAACAAAGATGCATGCTGTATGTATAAATGGCTTATTAATACTGCACAATATGCACACACCATACTAATAATCCCACAAAACCAACCACGAAAAGCAGAGTATCTTTGACCATTTATGTTTTCTATAAATGGATCTAAAAAGAAATGAAGCTGGGAACATTCATTCATCATGACTTTATATAGAACAAGTGTGTTTAACACAATGAGGAAAATATGAAAATGGAAGGAAGGCTAAGTATGTAATATTAAAGGTGCACCGAAAGAGCAAAAAAGCTAGGTTTTATTTTAATGTATGTAATTATTTATTTCCATGCTTCCCCCCCAGGGTGAACCCAAGGGGGCTTACAACATTGCCTCCTCTTCTTTCATTTTAGCCCATGATACCCTGTGAGTAGGGTTGACAACCTCCAGGTACTAGGTGGAGATCTGCTATTACAACTGTTCTTCAGCCAATAGAAATAAGTTCACCTGGAGAAAATGGCTGTTTTGGCAATTGGGCTCTATGGCATTGAAGTCCCTCCCCTCCCCCAACCTGCCCTCCTCAGGCTCCACCCCAAAAACCTCCTGTACATAACTGAGTTAGCCTGCAGTAGCAACATTAAGTCCGGTGTAGGGTTGCCAGCTCTGGTTTGGGAAATACCTGGAGATTTTGGGGGTGGAGCCTGAGGAGGGTGGGGTTTGTGGAGGGGAGGGACTTTCATAGGATATAATGCTATAGAGTCCACTTTCCAAAGTGGACTGATCTGTGCCATCTGGAGATGTTGTAATAGCGGGAGGTCTCCAGCCACCACCTGGTGGTTGGTGACCCTACTCCAGTGGCATCTTCAAGACTAGGAAAATTCATTCCACCATCTGTTTTTGTGAGTTAGTGCTCACTTCATCAGATGCATGATATACACATGTGTGATACACAGATGTATCCTGTACACTGTTGGCATAAATTCCCAATTCTTCCCCTGACCCCCTCCCAGTTCCTTTCAGCTCACAGCATCTGCTCACCCATGAGAAAAGGAGTGAGCAAATACAGAACCGTTTGGATCTCACCCTATCCCAGTAGTAGATCTGCCAGTTCTGGGTTGGAAAATTCCTGGCGATTTGGGGGCAGAGCCTGAGGAGAGTGGAGACTGAGGAGGGGAGGGGACTCTGCAGGCATAGGATGCCATAGCATCCATGCTAGGTTTGCCAACCTCCAAGTACTAGCTGCAGATCTCCTGCTATTACAACTGATCTCCAGCCAATAGAGATCAGTTCACCTGGAGAAAAATAGCTGCTTTGGCAATTGGACTCTATGGCATTGAAGTCCCTCTCCTCCCCAAACCCCACCCTTCTTAGGCTCCATCCCCAAAACCTCCCACTGGTGGTGAAGAGGGACCTGGCCACCCTAGTTCATGCTCAAAGCTGCTATTTTCTCCAGGGGGACAGATCTCTTGGTCTGGAATTTACTTGTAACTCTAGGAGATCTCTAAGCCCAACCTGGAGATTGGCAACCCTACCCAAAAGGGACTATTGCTTGTTGAGCTCTAGGTCCAAGTTACCAAGTTACCCTGATACTCTGCAACTAATGTGTTCCTTAACGATCACCGTCCATTTTGCCATCAATTGACTTATTCTTTTCCCTCTGCCAGTCCAACCTCTACATTAAAAAAAAAAAATGCTGCATTTTGGGAGCGTCATTCAAATCCTCTCTCCAGTAAACTGTAATCTGTTTACTTTCAAAAGGACTATAATTTAAGCTGTAACCTCTGCAGAAATCCATTCATAAAGTGCCATTTAGGCTGGAGATAGAATCTCCCTTGCTACCGTTCTCATGCTGGTAGTTTGTTTGCAGAATAATCACCATGGCTTTGCTCAAAGGCTTTATTTAGATTCTCTTCCTTTCCTTTCTCTCTGCAACACACAAACGTTGCCACAGTAAACAGGCCCTCTTTCCGAAACTCTTTACCAATATGTAGTTTTCTTTGAAAATGTCATAATAAAACATTGCTCTTTGATGCCAAGAAGAGCGTACAGTGAGGATGATTAAAAGAAACCAGGAAATGCAATAAAATAAAACATCAGAAGCAATTTTGGGTGCACGCAGATGCGAATGTGCAGTGCTAGAAATTACAGTATTTAATGCACTAGATTCCCCCCCCAAGAACAGCCAACCAATTTACTCTCAATATTACAGCACAAAAAACTTCCATTCAGATATCCCAATAAACTGTGGCTTCCACATTTTAAAATTTTATTTCATTTATTTAGTATATTTTTATCCTGTCGTTCCTCTGAGGAGCTCAGGGCACCCTACTGGTTCTCGCCCCTTGTCCATTTTATCCTCACAACAAACTTGTGTAATAGGTTAGTCTGATTGAGAGTGACTGGCCCAAGATTCTGTTACACAGCCCAGATAACCTACAAGAACCTTCCCCCAAGAGTCTGGTATTCAGACATACACAGCCACCATGTGGAGAGGGTAGATTTGGGGAACATGTGACCACAGGAAACTGTTTTATACCGAATCAGACCACTGGTCCACCAAAGTCAGAACAAAACCAGTCTACTGTTGACTAGCAGCAGTTCTCCAGGGTCTTTCACATCACCGACTGCCTGGTCCTTTTTAACTGGAGATGTCAAAAATTGAACCTCAGACCTTCTGCATGCCGATCAGGTGTTCTGCAACTGAACTACAGCCCCTCTGCTAAGCAACTCAAGCACTGCTGGTAGTATGTGTGAATGGGGCTCAAGGGACACCATTGGTTGTCAATCCAATGAAGGACTAATGTTGCCCTCTGTATGGTAGAAACATCATTTCATTATGGGTAAACTCGCTCTAAGGTTGCCAACTCCAACCTGGGAAGTTCCTGAAAATTTGGAAGGCATTGCCAGGGGATGGTAGAGTTTTAGGAAGGGAGGGAGCTCAGAGGATATGCCAGGGGAATGATCTCTGCAGTCTGGGGGATTCATTATAATTCCTGGAAAATTTCAAGGCCTCACCTGAGGTTGGTGACCCTACTCTCCTCCCCCACGTGGTAGGGTTGCCAGCTCCAGGTTGGGAAATACCTGGAGATCTGGGGGCGAAGCCTGAGGAGGGTGGGGTTTGGAGAGGGGAGGGACTTCAATGCCATAGAGTCCCATTGCCAAAGTGGCCATTGTCTCCAGGGGAAATGATCTGTATCAGCTGGAAATCAGTTGTAATAGCAGGAGATCTCCAGCCACCACCTGGAGGTTGGCAACCCTATCACGTGGAGATACTCATGCTCACACGAAAAAATGTGAAAATATTTCTAAGTGATTCTTTCATTCTGCGAATGCAATGGCGGGGGGGGGGGACAAATGAGAAAATACATGGCAGAGCCATACATTAACTTTTCCGAAGTCCTCTCAAGAGACTTCCGGAAACAGAGTGTGTCCCCTACGAACGGCACAGGAGTGAGCTTTCCGGGCCTTTACATCTTAATTGGCTAACAATATAACACAGGAGAAGCAGGTCAGAGAGACAGAGTGATTTGTCAAGCTTATTGCTAACACTGGGCAAGTTTAGTGTGTAGCCCTCTTGGGGAGCCAACATGTTCTGTACTGCAAGAGAGAGAGAGAGAAAGTGGATGGCGCCAGGCAGCAAATCTAAAGATAAATGACTTGTGAACAAGTAGCCAGCTGAGATCTTTGCCCGTGCATAACAGAAAAAGGTGGGAGATAAATAATGTGATATGTATCCTTTGGGGAAAAGGAAGGAAACTGAAAGAGGCAAAGGTGCAGCTCTTGGAGTGATGCAGCGAAACAGTGATTAATATGAATGTCTAACCACAAGCCATGGGGAGGGGGAATGAAGCAGAGATCAAAGAAGTTTCACCCAAAACGCAAGAAGCAGCCATTATGTTCTGCTCACTGTTCAACAGCATCTAGCTGGAATCTTGTGCTGTCTTTTTGTCACTGTACTCGAGGCAATGGCATCTCTCTCCCCACTGGCGAGAAAGAAGATGAGCCTTTTGCCTTAACAGCAGGCAGAATAACAAAATCAAAGCCCGACTCAGCATCTTCCCAAACAGCTAAACATGCCAACATGGCCCATAAAAGGGGGGGAGGAGTGACCCTCAACAATGACATCATATGCTGCACTGCAACAGCCCTTGGTTATAAGCACCAGCACAGGCTATAGGCAAGCAAGGATGGCAGAGGCTATAGGTAAGCAGGGACCTTCTCCCAGGGGTCAGGAAGCAATCCGCGTCTTCATTTACTATTCATGGACATTAACACCAAAGCTCATCGCTGTCCTAAGGAACAGAAAGCATATGCCAGTTTGCCTAGCAATCCAGAGGCAGCATTGTGGGGGGCGGGGAGCAGAAACAATTTCTTAAGCACAATGTCACTTCCAGTCAGAAGAAGAAGAAGAAGAAGAAGAAGAAGAAGAAGAAGAAGAAGAAGAAGAAGAAGAAGAAGAAGAAGAAGAAGAAGAAGAAGAAGAAGAAGAAGAAGAAGAAGAGGAGTTGGCTATTATATGCCAAATTTCTCTACTACTTAAGGGAAACTCAAACCGGCTTACGATCACCTTCCCCTCCCCACAACAGACACCCTGTGAGGTAGGTGGGGCTGAGAGAGCTCTAACAGAGCTGTAACTTGCCCGAGGTCACCCAGCTGGCTTCATGTGTAGAAGTGGGGAAACAAATCCAGTTCACTAGATTAGCCACCGCCGCTCATGTGGAGGAGTGGGGAATCAAACCCTGTTCTCCAGAGCAGAGTCTACCACTCCAAACCTCCGCTCTTAATCACTACACCACGCTGGCTCCCAGAAGTGACAACATTACATCAGGGTGATGTTCTAGGATTCACCCAAAACATTATGGTTAAGTTTTGGGTGGATTCTAGAGGGTTGCCCTAAAAGAGCCCCACTTTTACCCTGATAGTCTGCCAAGCGGCTTCAGGGAACAGGGGACCCAAGCCACCATAGTGTGACCCCCTGGGATGAACACTGCTTTATACAGTCACACCATTCATCCATCGAGCTTAGTGTTGTCTACCCTGACTGGCAATGTCTCTAGAAGGTCTCAGGCACAAGAAGGACTTTTCTGGCCCCTGATACGTGAGATCCTTTAACAAGAGGTGCCTGGGATTGAGCCTGGGACCTTCTGCATGTAAAGTAGATGCTCTACCACTAAGCCATGGCCCCTTTTGCAAAGCCCTGACTATGTTAATTGGGATCCCATTGGGCTGAAGTCATTAATCACAGCCCTACAATGTGACAATAGTTTCCGTCTCTCTCTCTCTCTCTCTCTTTTTTAATTTATATCCTTACTTGGTTAAAACATGGATGAGGCGACAACAGGAAGGACTCATAATTGTTTTACAGAAGCTATTAAAATGCGCCATTAAAATAAGCTTAATGAATAGAAATTAATATCTGTTAGGGCAGCTCTGACCTCCTGTCTTACAGGTTCCATTTATGTCTTGTTTGATGAAAGTTCTTGCAGACTACGAAGCGAAAGGGCACCCTGATTTATGAACAAGACTTATTGTCGCAGTGGCAGATTTGTATAATGAGAAATATATTAAATCTAATGAAGGGAAAGCATGCTTACTAAGGCACTAGGACTCCGCCATGATTAAGTGATTCAATATCCCTCAGCGGCTTCATTTAGACAATGCATCGGGGCATGGAGCCAAGGTACCATTGTAGCCTCCTGTACTAATGACGAATGCTAGCCCATGATCACTATTTGTTTTCTTTCTTTTTTCGGTTGAGGTGATGAAGTTGGAAGGCAGCAGCTTGGAGAGCCATAAGTTAAGAAGACAAATGTCCAGAATGCAAATCTCACACTGATTGCTACCAAAAAGAATCTGTCAGAAGCTATTTCATACCATCTCCATGTGGCGAGACCACTTCCAGAGATTCAAACTTAATGACCCTTTGTATACTATGCTCACGCCAGCTGACATCACTGAGCTGTTACCTAATGGGGTTCTTCCCATGATCCTTCTGAGGGGAGCTGAGACCAGATGGACCACCAATGGATGCTTAATTATGTGTTTTCGTCTTCCTGAATCCTGAGCATCAGGGGATGTGATGAATACTGCTTGAAAATTAGGCTTAACGAAGAAAGAGTTGCTGTCATCTTGAGAACAGGGGAAGAAGAAAAAATCCAACAAGTCAATGACTAGTTGTAAAAATGTGAAGGACCACCATGCAGTGTAAATATCACTGGCTAATCAGTAGATCGCTGTGGAGATGGCAGCACAAGCTGTGGAAAGGCCTTCTCAGAAGGAGAGAAAAGGAAGAGAACCCATGAAAAATATTGCCATGACAAATGCAGATCCGATGATGGAAGCACTGGTTAAATATCTCCAGTTTACATTCTCTTGAATTCTTGCCTGCTAGAGGAGTTATGGTGTGCTTCTTACTTCCTCTCCAACTAGGATTGCCAACCTCCAGGTACTAGCTGGAGATCTCCTGCTATTACAACTGATCTCCAGCTGTCAGAGATCAGTTCACCTGGAGAAAATGGCTGCTTTGGCAATTGGACTCTATGGCATTGGAGTCCGTCCACTCCCCAAACCCCACCCTCTTCAGGCTCCACCCCAAAAACCTCCCACCAGTGGCAAAGAGGGACCTGGCAATGCTATCTCCAACATTCATATGATAAACCATGAATCTGGGCCTACATGTCACTGTCCAGTTGCACAGAGCCCCCATTCACATGATTTCTCTTCCCCCAAAAAATATTGGGGACCAACTACCACATGCAGGGCTTTGCATGATCTGGGATTCATATGGAGGACCCATCTTAGATCTGAAAGGTAGAAGTGAAGTACACCACCACATGAATGTCCCCAGGCAACATACAGATGGGAGTTCAGTTAAATTCTAATGAAGAGTCTGCATAGATTACTTTGTGAGACTAAAAGGGTTAGTCTTTTTCTTGTTTCTTGAATGTAATCGATTCATTTGCATTTTAGAAATGATTTATATGCAAGAAGAAAACAATACAATAATGATGAAGGTCATTTATAAGGAATGTTGTTACTAATTTCTCATCTGGGATTTATTTTCTTTGCCCTTTTCTGTTTTCCACCTGGATTTTCAGGACAGCTTATTCCATACTTATCTGTCTCTTGTAGATGCATGTTTATTACAAGAAAGATTTGATTTATACAGGCAGATTTTCTAATGCCTACTATCTAAGGTCATTTAACTGGAGATGCCAGAGATCTGACCTGCTTCATGCAAAGCATGAGTTCTACCACTTGGTCATAGCTTTGGCAGATTAAAAAACAAACAATTCCATTACAAAACAAAATATTCAGAACCAGAAGTTGGCCTATATCTTCTGCAAATATGTCTCTTATCTCAGGCTTTTTAAATGAATTGGACAGCCTGATACCAAAAATGTTGGGTGAGAGCTAGGGCTGTTGATTCGGTTCGGCCCGAACTGAAAATCAGCCGAATTTCCCCCGATTCGGTGGTTTTTAGTTCGGGAGGAACCGAACTCAAAACTGGCGGGCAACCGGGGAGCCGAATTCAGCGAGTTCGCGAATAAATCCAGCAAATTTGGGGCCGTCAGTAAGCAGCATAACCGTCAGTAAGCAGCATTCTCCTCCCCCGGCCAATCGGTGGCCAAGCTGGGTCTTCTTCTGGCCAATCAGTCAGGATTGAGTACTGGAGGAATCAGCTGATGTGCGGCCCGGCCAGGGAGAGAGAGAGAGAGAGAGCGAAATCCTCGTGTGTGTGTGGGGGGGGTGCTTGTGCACATTCGCTCCTTTCTGTGGCTGCAGGGGGCGTATTTTTTGGGGTACAGACACAAAACTTTCAGTGGAGCTTCAGATGAAGCTTCTTAAGATACCCCCCAAGTTTTGTAAACATTGGGTCAGGGGGTCCCGAGATATGGGCTCCCCCCTTTTTCTTTCCATGGCTGCAGGGGGCGCATTTTTGGGGGTACAGACCCCAAACTTTCAGTGGAGCTTCAGATGAAGCTTCTTAAGATACTCCCCAAGTTTTGTAAACATTGGGTCAGGGGGTCTTGAGATATGGGCTCTCCCCCTTTTCCCTCCCCCCCTTTTTCCATTTATGTGGCTGCAGGGGACGCTTTTTTGGGGATATAGCCCCAAAACTTTCAGCATAGCTTCAGACAATCATTCTTAAGATACCACCAAAGTTTTGTAAAGATGGGTTCAGTGGGGGCAGAAATATCGCCTCCCCCCCTTTTCTCTTTCCGTGGCTGCAGGGGGCGCATTTTTTGGGGTGCAGATCCCAAACTTTGAGCGGAGTTTCAGACCAGTGTTCTTAAGAGACCACCCAAGTTTTGTGAACATTGGGTCAGGGGGTCCCGAGATATGGGCTTTCCCTTTTCCCCTTTCCCCTTTCCCCTTTTCCCTATTGGGATGAATGGATCAGCCGATCCTGTGCATCTCCAGAGCAAAACGTCCCATGCCTAATTGGAATCATCTTGGATTACAAGTCCTCCCCAGCCCCTCCTGATGGAACAGAAGACAGCCACAGTAAGACCCCTTTGGGGGCTTTAATCTATAATTTTTCTCCTGTGTATGTGTGTGTGTGGGGGGGAAAGCAGAGTCTGTGTGTGTGTGGGGAGGGAGCAGTTTCTGTGGGTGGGGGGGAAGCCAAAGGGATGCACATTAAGGGTGGGGGGACCCCTTTCAGGGCCCATATCTCAGCCCCCCCTGACCCAATCTTTACAAAAATTGGGGAGTCTTTCGATAAACGTCCTTTGAAGCTCTGCTGAAAGTTTGGGACCTCTAACCCCAAAAATGCCCCCCCAGAGCCGCGGAAAGGCGCTATTGTGTTTTTAATGGCTTTATTCGGCTGAATTTTTTCCCCGAACTTTGAATTCCCGCCGAATCGAACGGACCCGAAGTGGGGGAGTTCGGACTTTGGCATATCCCGAATCTAAACGGGCTGAATTCGGCCGAATCCGAACTATACCGAATTTTTTTAAATTCAACAGCCCTAGTGAGAGCTACAATCTTGAATTGATCATGGGCTGTCATTTTTGCCTAAGACAGTCAGACTCCATTGTTGGCATTAGTAAAAATACCTGTTCATTTCTGAAATGTCAGAGTTAAACTTAGAACTGCTTCTAACAATATAGAAATGTCACAGATATGGACGAGTCTTAAAATCGGACCTATTAACAAACATCTGAACTAACCCTCCCCACTCCCCTCCCTTCCACATTTGAAAAACCTACATAATTTCTATTCTTTCTGTAAATGGTCATGGTTAGTGGAGATTTGAGGGGTTGAAATAAAAAGCAGGGTTGAACTATTCAAAATCTTTCCTTGTTGAGATCTCAGAGTCTGCTCTTCAGTTTCACCGGCCACAGGAGCAAGAATACCCCGCTGAAGATAACCACAGCTAGCAATCTTTTGCTGGTGCTTAGCATCTTGATTTCACTGAACTGAAGCCTGTAAAAGCCAATTACAGAAAGACGGGGAAAGGGAGATTTTGAGAGTCATCCTAAGCATGTCTACTCAGAACTCTGCTCAAGTCTATTCAATGGGGTTTAATGCCAGGAAAGTGTTCTTTAAATGGCACTGTTTGTTTTCTAACCAGAGATGCAGAAAAACAATCTGTTTCTATCCACTCTTTTTTACATAATCTGCCACTGAAAATAGAGCGCAAGGATCTTAAATCCCCTTGAAAGAGCACAGACGTTTTCTCACAATTGTCTGAAAGCATACCTAAACATTTAACAATGTGTAAAATTCAGCCCTGTAAAGATCAATAAAGGACTGTATATCTTTAATATGGGATGTTGGAAGGTATTGTATAGTCTGATCTCGTCAGATATTGAAAGCTGAGCAGGGTTGGCACGTTGTCAGGAGATCTCAAAGGAAGACTCATCAGAGGAAGGCAATGGCAAACCACCTCTGCTTCTCACTTGCCTTGAAAGCCCCTTGCTGGGGTCGCATAAGTCAGCTTATGTACGTATCTATGATATGGAGCTAGTAGGATTTTTTCCCATCCTTAAGCCTTGCCAAGTTCAGCTTCTGTTCAAGTTCAGCTTCAATATATTCTACAAAGTCAAGTGACATTAGGGCACAAGAGGGAAGCATAGTCATTCAGCAACATTGGTGTCCTCAGCTGTCAGTTTGGTAAACTTATATTGGCTGGTGAAAGCAGCACCAAATAAATACTGTCTTTGGCAATTAGCAGTATTTAATCTTTGAAGATGAGCTGGTATAATCAATTATGTCTTTTAATTTGCCAGACAGCATTTTCCAGTGCTTAATTTTCTGCAACTACACCTTTCAAATTATCTTCAGGTGGTGCTTAGAATATAATCATGGATGCTCATTCCAGAGCCTTTAGCGTTAAAAATTCGGCTTCTCTTTGCTCCCCAAAGTCAAAACTATATATAGCTGCCGCTGAAATGTCCTTCATCGCTCCTCTGTTATCAGACAGCGGTCCGTTGTGTTTTGTTCCGCACTGCAAAACATCTGAGCACCAAGGTTGACTCCATGATCCTGAGAAGCTGAACTGTACTTGGTGAAACCTGGTCTTGTGAACAGTTGTGAAGATGAAGGAATCACAGTCAGACGTGTTGGTTACTAAACTAGCATGAAAAGCACTCGGTGGGATTTGGTGCTATAAGGGTTGCTGGTAGATATGTATATCCCACTTTTCTCCCCAGTGGGGGCCCAAAGCACCTTACAGCCCCTTTTCCATTTTATGCTCACAACAACAACTCTGTGGAGTAGGTGAGGCCAAGAGAATGTGATTGGACCAAGGACATCCAGCAAGCTTCCGTGACAGAATGGGGATTGGAACTTGAGCCTTCCAGATCCTGGTTCGGTTCACTACTCTGGTCGATATACCACATTGGCTCCCAGCATTCTAACCTATACAGTTTGGGTAGGAAGGCTGGTTTCAGATAGATTTATTGTGCAGAATGGTAAAATATCAACGTTCACTTAGTGATGCCTTGCAGGGAGCCAAATCTATTCTGTGAATGCCAGATGCACATGCCCACAGCACTTGGAGGCTGAACGATTTCTTGGGTTATGAGACATGGGTGTGTTTTTTCATGAAACTCTCCTGTATCAGCTGTTCCCTGCCCAATTCACCCATTCAGATCCAAAGTTAAGGGCACCACCTCTTTGCCATCAGCAGGAGATTTTTGTGGTGGAGCCTGAGGAAGGTGGGGGTTGGGGAGGGGAGGGACTTCAATGCCATAGTGTCCAATTGCCAAAGCGGCCATTTTCTCCAGGTGAAATGATCTCTATTGGGGGGAGATCGGTTGTAATAGCAGGAGATCTCCAGCTACTGCCTGGAGGCTGGCAACCCTAGCACCACCACCTTCTGCCATCCTGCAATTTGATCTTCCCCATTCCTCCTAGTCTTTAGAGTCAGCCTTCACATTTGCTCATGTCAGCAGGAAGAATTCTGAAAGGTGTCTTTTAAACTGACAGACTAATAAGCCAATCAGTTCCTGACAATCATGCAGCCTAGGAAGGGAGGTGGGAAGGCTTGGTGCCTAGCAGCTCTGTCCCTCTACGATGGGCTGTTGAGAAGGACAACAGAACAAATGCTTCCAAAGTGCTACTAAAAGAACACAGTAGAAGGGGGGGAATTATATAGTCAGTATTGCTAAATTAGTTTACCTAAAATTGTATGTGTGAGTGATTTTAATCAAAATCTAATTTCCTCTCTTCTTAGAGTTACTGAAATGAGATTTTTTTTTCTAATTTACTTTTTGCGGTTCAAGTTTCTCATAATTCTTCGAGGGGAGTGACAGGACCGTGAAAAGCGTCTGCTGCTACAAAGCATTAAAAAAAATTAGATTTTCAAATTGATGTGCTAAATTAAAAATGTTTAATGTTTCTCATCAAAGGCTTCAGAGTATGTACAAGGCCTTTAGTATCGTTAGAGGCACAAACCTCTTTTTTTATTTTTGGTTTTTTGGTTCTCATCCCAAGGCAAGTCTGCTGTGAAAATTAACAAGCTGTAAGCAAAGAAAATATTGTAAAACAGCATTGCTGGAGAAGTCACCTTTTAATTCCCCTCTCCAACTCTGCCAGCAATGTGACCTTTGAACATTGCCAAGAAAAATAGGCTATTGTGTGCTGTTTGGTTTTCGATTTTCTTTGGCCCGGATCCTATAGAAATTAACATTTGAATTTTGGTTATTTCAGATTTCTTGCTTTTAGGAAAGTGAGTTTTATTTTATTTTGTTGCTGTAAATCAGCTAAAGTTGTCATTGTGTTCAAAGTCTTAGGTGTGTCAAGCCTCTCCCAGTTGGCTGCTAAACTGACAAGGGAATATAGAATAATCTCTCCTGATGAATTTTTGTCAAAGATTTGACAAGCAAAACAATATTCCCAGGTAATGCTCCTATATTGCCCAATGGAATATCTCATAGAATCATAGAATCATAGAGTTGGAAGGGACCACCAGGGCCATCAAGTTCAACCCCCTGCAAATGCAGGATCTGGCTAACTTGAGATGTTGAGACAATACAAGAAACCTTTCACTTTTTAGCTTTCCCTTTCTCCAAAAAAGCTTGGGGTGGCATGCATTAAATGGCATCCTACAACTCCCTTCTGCCTTGTCTTCTTCCAATGGGGAAAGACTTGAGGGGGGGGGCTTTCTCTGTTGGAGGAGGGATTGGATCCAAGTCAAAGATCCAGTTCATGATTCTTGCCTTCTCCATTTTTTGTCTCACAACCACTCCCATGAGGTTGGTTTAGCTGGGAGAGGGTCATCCAGTGAGTTTCATGGCAGAGTAGGGATTTGAACCCCCTCAAGTCTCCCAGAGTCTCATCCAGACCTCTAACCATTACACCACCCTGTTTCACAGAGGTATGGATCATACGAGTTAACATGCAGATACACATGCTTCACATTTAATGTTAAGCCTGTAACTGAAAATATTCTGGAAATTTTTGAAGGTACTCTGTTTTACAAACTCTAGTTTATAAACACAACACATAGTTAAATTGTGGAAGTCCCTGTCCCAGGATGTGGTGATGGCTGCCAACTTGGAAGACTTTAAGAGGGGAGTGGACATGTTCATGGAAGAGAGGGCTATTCATGGCTACTAGTCAAAATGGATACTAGTCATGATGCTGACCTTTCTCTACAAGATCAGAGGAGTATGCCTAATATATTAGGTGCTGTGGAACACAGGCAGGATAATGCTGCTGCAGTTGTCTTTTTGGGGGCTTCCTAGAGGCACCTGGTTGGCCACTGTGTGAACAGACTGCTGGACTTGATGGGCCTTGGTCTGCTCCAGTATGGCTTTTCTTAGGTTCTTATGTTCTTATGTTGGCAGGGCACCAGCAAAGAAGAGGAGAAAAAGAACAAAGGGTTTCCTCATTGTTTTACCCTCCTTCTCTTCCAGAAGGAGGAGCCCTGTGGGGCAGAGTAGTAAGCTGCAGTACGGCAGTCAAAAGCTCTTCTCATGACCTGAGTTCAATCCCAACAGAAGTCTGTTTCAGGTAGCCAGATCAAGGTTGACTCAGCCTTCCTACCTTCTGAGGTTGGTAAAATGAGTACCCAGTTTGCTGGGGGTAAAGTGTAGACAACTGGGGAAGTAGCAAACTACCCCGTAAACATAGTCTACCTAGTAAACATTGGGATGGGATGTCACCCCATGGGACAGTAATGACCCTGTACTTGCACAGGGGACTACCTTTACCTTTTACCTCTCTCAGAAGAGCAACAGGGCCTCCTAGAGGCTGCTACTGCATCCTGCAAGCTCTCTAAAGCATGAATCATCTTCATAGTCCCCTTACTTGGCAGGTCCATGAACAGCTCAATGCCATGACCCAAGTTTTGAGTCCCATAACTGCTTCAAAGCCAAAAGATGGAGGAGGGTTCATTCCCCATTAGCCCTGATGCCAGCACAGCAATTTGGCTTGCGTTTACAAGGATGAAGTCCATGGGTCTCCGCTTCTCCACTTTTTTCTTCACAACAGCCCCCCCCCTCGAAGGTGTGCAATTTGTGCTATTGATCCTATTCCTTCGAAGTCACTATTTGTGCTATTGATCCTATTCTTTTTTGTTTGTTTGTCTCCCTACCTTACCTTCCTTTGTTCACATTTGTACTCTTTCATTGGTTTCTGGCAAGTTGCCTTTAAACTAAATCTGCTTTATTTTCTCAAATTATCTCTTCTAAAAAAAATCCTACCCTTGATTCTTCTTTGTTGGCTAACAATTATCCATTTTCATTCTCTTCCTTTGCCTCCAAACTGCTTGCATATGCTGTTGTTTTTCCCTGTGGGTCTGGATTTTCTTTTATCCCACTCTCATTATTTTTACACTTCCCAACATAGCTTTGGTGCTTACCATTGAACTGAGATGATTTCCCTTTTCTTAACTGATTTCCTTTGTCTATACAGCAGGGCCAATGTTCTGTTCCTTCTTTTTTTTAAAATTAAAATCTGTCTACTTTTGATACTACCAGTCATTCCTTTTGTTGTGCTGTCCTGGTTTTCCTGACTTTGTTCAAACTTAGCTTTCATCATATCTTCATCATCGCACTTACGATGTTTCTCTTAACACTTCTCTCCAGTATTTTTTTTCCTCAATCGGTCATGGATCCTCAGAATTCTGTTTTTGCTTTTTATTCATTAGTCTTCCTTCTTTCAGTTCTCTTATTTAGTCTTTCAGCGCATTCCTGACTTGCGCCGGCTGCCTGCACCAAAGGCTTTTGGAGGCCAGCAAAGGCCTCCGCCGGCGCAAGGGCCCACAGTGCCGGTGTCTGGGTGGCGCACGCCAGCATTTGTGGCCCCAGCTCTAGCATGCAGGGCTGGAAGCTGGTCGCCGGATGCTGCCGCGTGCACCGCCCAGACACAGATCAATATGGTCTGGAGTTGAGCCATAATTCTGGGAGAACTCCAGGTGCCACCTGAAATTGTCAACCCTAGCTAGAAACCTACTTACTGATGTTCCAGTATTTTACATGCAGGGGTGTTTTTAACATGAGTGAATATTCAAAAGTGGTATCCCTTAACTGAGGTCAGAAATGGCACAAGATTCCACCCTGCACATAACAAATATGCAATGAGAGTATCCAGACTGGCCCATGTACATCCCTAGAATGGGACATGAGCACTGCAGACAATTCCCACACATGTTCTGCACTCTCACTACCAGACCTTGACTATCGGCTGCCTCTGGGGGGCCTTGTGAGCTTGTGAGCACCACTGAAAATGGATAAAGGGTAGTTGGCAACACCACAAAATGGCTGCCATAGGACGCAGGTCCAATGATAAAATGGATGCTATGAGGGGGCCTTAGAAAGTGTTGGAAAGCTCCAAACCAACTATCCTTCAATGAGGAAGACTGCTATTTGTGAATGGAAGCTTCCTGTGGGCCTCTCTGTGATGCTTCCTGGTAACTTTTGAAGCAAGTCCTACAACCAAGGAAATAGTAGAAAGCCAGAATCTTGGATCTTTGGTTTGGGAAGGAGGTAATTTATACAAGAAACAAGTGGGCACCCAAAGATACATCTGTGGACACCATGGCACCCACAGAAGCAATGGTAGGGATTTCTGGGCTATCCTGATGACTGGTATGATGGGAAATGGCCCACTCAGCACCCATTACATCATTTCTCCTTACAAGGTCTAATTGACTGGAGGTAAGAACATAAGAAAGGCCATGCTGGATCAGACCAAGGTCCATCAAGTCCAGCTGTCTGTTCACATAGTAGCCAACCAGGTGCCTCTAGGAAGCCCACAAACAAGACGACTGCAGCAGCACTGTCCTGCCTGTGTTCCACAGCACCTAAGATAATAGGCATGCTCCTCTGATCCTGGAGAGAACAGGTATGCATCATGACTAGTGTCCATTTTGACTAATAGCCATGAATAGCCCACTCCTCCATGAACATGTCCACTCCCCTCTTAAAGCCTTTCAGGATGGCAGCCTTCACCACATCCTGGGGCAGGGAGTTCCACAATTTAACACTGTGTTGTGTGAAGAAATACTTCCTTTTATCTGTTTTGAATCTCTCACCCTCCAGCTTCAGCAGATGACCCCATGTTCTAGTATTATGAGAGAGGGAGTACCATGCATAATTTTATAGACCTCTATCATGTCTCCCCTTAACTGCCTTCTTTCCAAGCTAAACAGATGATCAAGGTATTAATTTCAACTCCAGCCCCACCAACAGAGTCTTAAATGAACTCAGACCAGCTGATCCCCTAAACCAAATACAACATTATTGGTTTTGTTTCAATAGCTATCTAAACATGGCAGCACACACTGTGCGTAGACATAGAAAGTGATTTTGGTAGGCTTGCTACTTTTCTCAAACAGCAGCAAAGCTTTTTAATAGCAAGCTAACTTTCACTAACAGATTGTCACTGTTTAATATCAAGGTGATTAGGAAAGCAATAAGGAAAGATCAGATTAATAACGTTTTCCAGTTTCAAATTTAATAAGAAGCCTTATGTTTGCTCCAAGTGCAGATATTGCAAAGGATAGATCTCAAATATAACAGAGAGAGAGGAGGGGGGAATTAAAAGCTGTGAAACCCCAACAGTTGGAAATGTAGGTCCATGTGGTTTATAACTCATAAAAGTCACTGAACCGCAATATGAACCAAACCTAAGAGTATGTCTACTATGTGTATATGTGGTATACCCATCATGAATAGAGCTGCCACTTACATCTACTCTGCTGCATTCGAATAAGATTACAATTCGGAGCAAGTTCCATGTTTGAAGTAGGAAGAAACCAGTTTCTATTGTTTCTTATTTAGCTGATCAAATACAGCATGAAAAATAAAATATAAACAATCATATTTTGGGTTTCTTAGCACAGGTAACATAAGAACATAAGAAAGGCCATGCTGGATCAGACCAAGGCCCATCAAGTCCAGCTGTCTGTTCACACAGTGGCCAACTAGGTGCCTCTAGGAAGCCCACAAACAAGACGACTGCAGCAGCACCATCCAGCCTGTGTTCCACAGCACCCAAGGTAATAGCCATGTTCCTCTGATCCTGGAGAGAATAGGTATGCATCATGACTAGTAACAATAAGTGGTAAATGCTTCAGGCATTTTCTTGAAGCCCCTTTCTTGTTGCTGTTCTTGCACAATTTTTCCAGTTGGCAGCTCTTCGTCTCTCAAGTCCCACCATTTCTCAACTTGGGCACCAATAGTCCACTTTGAAATATTTTGCCACACCATTTCCATCCTCCTACAAAGACAGTCATTCCTGGGATGGCAAGCCAGCAACTAGTCTCTGCGAACTCATTTTCACCATATTCACAGATGTGAAACATAATCAGCCCAACTTAATTTGCAGCAATTATATTGAGCCATGGGTAAGTGGCAGTTTTCCCCACGACAGCCAGGAACTAGGAAATGATTGAACAGGCAAGCAGAGCCAGGGTTTGGAAGCTAAAATAAACAGGTTTCAAATTATGTTAAGATTGTTATTGCTTCTCCACTGAAGGCACCCTCTCAATTTTTTAAAACCAATTCCCTCTTGAGAAGATTTTGAAATATCTTCAAGGCTACCTTACCAGCTGTCAGGACCAACAACAGGGATAGGCATGACTGGGCAGCTACCAAGGTCCCATGGTCTTAGGAAGGGCCATCACTAGGGTTGCCAACCTCCAGGTACAAGCTGGAGATCTCCTGCTATTACAACTGATCTCCAGCCAATAAAGATCCATTCACCTGGAGAAAATGGCCACTTTGGCAATTGGACTCTATGGCATTGAAGTCCCTCCCCTCCCCAAACCCTGCCCTCCTCAGGCCCCACCCCAAAAATCTCCAGGTATTTCCCAACCGGGAGCTGGCAACCCTACCCATCACTCACATCGGGAATGAGTGTAAGTAGAAATTGGCCCTCCAGGATGGACTGGGCCTCCTTCGTCCATAGGCATGCCCACCACCAAAAGTAGCAGTAGGATTACCGATCTCCACTGGAAGTGGATATGCACCAGAAGTGATGTCATCACATCATCAACAATGTGGGGACACGTTGGTATTTGGGCACTGCTGACGACAGAGGCCTAAACCCAGAGTTGCCAACCTCCAGGTGGTGGCTGGAGATCTCCCACTATTACGGCTGATCTCCAGGCAACAGAGATCAGTTCACCTGGAGAAAATGGCCACTTTGGAAGGTGGGATCTATGGCAATGTACCCCATTGAAGTCCCTCCCCTCCCCAAACCCTGCCTTCCCCAGGCTCCACCCCCAAAATTTCCAGGTATTTCCCAAAGCGGAGCTGGCAACCCTACCTAGACCTCACTTTGCTGCCAGTACGTTCCTGCCACCCTCACCCCCCACTGGTTGCCAGGGATTACCAGGGATTACCTGGGATTACCTGGCAACCCTATTCAGGGTTGTGCCAACACATCACTTCCAGCGTGAATCCAGAAGTAACTTCATTATGTGAGGGCCAAGGACAACTCAGTGATATCACTTCTGGTTTTGCAACAAGAAAAAGCAGTACAGAGATATAGTGAATAAATCAATATCCTTACAACAACCCTGTAAAGTAGGTTAGGCTGAGAGAGAGAGAATGTCACTAAGCATGTTGCATGACCACACGGGGATCTCCCTGTTCCTAGTGCAGCACTCCAACCACTATACTATACTGTCTCTCCAGTTTAAAAAAGTGATCCTGGCCAGAAAGGCTAGGAAAACCATTTCCTGGGATCTTCAGAGATCTGTCGTGAGGCAGCACAGACAATACCATGCAAGGCAAACCAATGGTTTGATCTAATATAATTCTGTTTTACATGTTGTTATTATTTGCCTTTGAGGGAATATGTCCTGAATGTCTCTTTCTGGCAATGCTTATCCTAGAATTCTGGCATTTGCGATCATCCTGTGGACCTTGTCACCTTCTGGTAACATTATTCCAGTTGCTAAAAAGGGGGGTATTTGGAAAGAAGATCAGGAGTCAAATCAGGAAAGGGATTAAATGCCCTCAGATGCAAACCAGGCCCGCCGGATGCCGAACATCAAGAGAGCTAATAAAACATAGAACATACATCACCCATTTACATTTATTGCACATTAAACCTCAGCACACACAAAAGATAATGACAGATGCAAATTAAAAGCTCTCGAACTGTTCATTTGTCAATGGGGAACTGGCATGATGCCACAGAACCAGATTTTCAACAGTGCCGGGGAAGAGCTGAGTGGCTCAGACTGTTCTGTTAGATCAAAGATGAGCCCCATTATGGAAATGACAGGGTCCCCATTCCTCATTTGCAACATGCAGATTTCTTGAAGTCGTTCATGGGTTCACAAAGGTGAGATTACAGCTAAATCTCTGGTCGACCATATCTCAGACCCTTCTTTCCACATTGTGAATGCTTTGCATTTAGCATAGTGCTTCTGAACGCCGATGTAATGGGAGACTGTGTCTAAACGAATGAGCTTGCAGTCTTACAAGGAAGTCCAAAGCACTGTCTTTAGTATTTCCGATGAGAGACCACCAAAGAAATCCAGAGTTGCTACCCTGAGGCAGGCAATGGCAAACCACCTCTGAACATCTCTTGCCTTGAAAACCCCATGGGATCACCATAAGTCAGCTGTGAATTGATGGCCCAAAAAAGTACCACAGCCCCAGATTTTTCCCCAGTCCATACGTCAAAGGGGTCCTTTGACTAGGGTTGCCAACCTCCAGGTACTAGCTGGAGATCTCCTGCTATTACAATGGATCTCCAGCCGATAGAGATCAGTTCACCTGGAGAAAATAGCCGCTTTGGCAATTGGACTCTATGGCATTGAAGTCCCTCCCCCTCCCCAAACCCTGCCCTCCTCAGGCTCCGCCCCAAAACTCTCCTGCTGGCAGCAAAGAGGGACCTGGCAACCCTACCTTTGACGTATGGACTTTCTTGCTTATTAATTCCATTGTTTAAGGGATTTCTATCCCACATTCTCAACTCTTTAGGATTTACAAGGCAGCCACTACTGTGTAAGAGAGGAAAGGCACAATGACTCAGGGTTATAAAAAGGAAATATTAAAACCATATCAATAAAAAATCAATAGAAACCAACAGAGCCCTGGATTTTTTCAATCAGTACAACAAAGGAGGGTGTCTGCCCCTTCCCTTGAAGTACCTTGTTATTTCCCAGGCTCTCTCCTACGGAGACCTCAGCACCAGCACTGGCTTTGTACAGCCCCACTGTCTCCATTTTGGTTCAGTATTTCATCTTTATTTAATTATTTAAGGAATTCCTGTCCCATCCTCTCAACCCTTCAGGGATCACAAGGCAGCCACTACCGTGTAAGAGAGGAAAGACACAATAAAACTTTACAGAAAGGAAAATTTAAAACCATATCCACAGAAACTCCTGTAAAAAGTTACTAGTTAAAAGCCTGGGTGAAAAGGAGAGTTTTAGGCTGGCCCTTAAAACTGGCATGGCTAGGAGCCAGGAAAAACTGTGCAGAAAAACTGAAGAGGGACCAGGAACTAGGGTTGCCAACCTCCAGATGGGACTTGGAAATCTCCCAGAGTTACAAGGGATCTCCAGATCTAGAGAAAATGATTGATTTGGAGGGTGGACTCTATAGCAGTATACCCTGCTGAAGTCCCTCTGCTCACCAAAACCCACACAACCCAGGCTCCACCCCCAAATCTCCAGAAATTCCCCAACCCAGAGTTGGCAACCCTAGCTGGAAGGGGATACCTAAGTGCCTTTGTGGCTACCCACCTTACTTCTGCAGGTGGGAGAACACACAGGAAAGCCTTGTCGGAGAGATTTTAATTGTTGAGCAGCAATGGGAGAAAGAAAGTAGCCCTTGTCACTCTCAGGCTCAGAAAAAAAGTAGAACCAATCTGTTTTGCGATAGATGGATAGGGTACATGCATTCTTTCATTATTTCTCCCATTCCAAAGGCAATTTTAACCACATGAGTGTTGTATGGTAATATTTCACTTCAAAGTATCCCCACCTGTGAAACCAAATAAGGAACCCTTATTGAAATGAAAATTTGCTATCAAATATCCTCAGTGACCATTTGATTGCTACAAGGCTACAAGACTGTATCATCAGGTGCTAATACTTGTGCAGGGGAGTTTCTTTCATTTCTTTTGTTTTTGTTATTAATTCCATCAGGGACAGTTTCATTATGGAGTTGTTTCATATGGTTTCGTTTCATTATTGTTTCTTTCATTATTGTCGGGTTTTTTTTTTCATAATTCCATTTTGTTATTATTGCACATTATTTTCAACAGAAGCGCCCCCCACCCCTGGCCCTTCCTTGGATATGTACCTTCATGGTTTTTCATCCAAAGTGGACGAAACTCTGGAAGATTCAATACTCTCCCAGAACTGGCAGTCATCCCTCCCACATGACCAAATTTCAGAAAGACAGAATAAGAGTCCCCTTTTTGAAGCAATGAAAGGCACCTGTGTTTAACAGTAAAGTATATGGCAGAAATGATAAGAAAGATTCCCAATAGTGACACAGACAGCACCACGACCACTTAGCTTGAAGGAGCATAAGGAAGAGGCAGAGTGACAATGCAAGAGCATTCAGTGGCACAAGGAGGGTAAGGCCACTGGGCAGGCAGGCAGCCGCCGGTAGGGCTAGAATCATAGAGTTGGAAGGGACCACCAGGGTCATCTAGTCTAACCCCCTGCACAATGCAGGGAATTCACAACTACCTCCCCAACACACACACATTGACCCCTATTCCATGCCCAGAAGGTGGCCAAGAAGCCCTCCCTCTCATGAACTGCCTAAGGTCAAAGAATCAGCATTGCTGACAGATGGCCATCTAGCCTCTGCTTAAAAACCTCCAGGGAAGGAGCACCACCTCCAGAGGAAGCCTGTTCCACTGAGGAACCGCTCTAACTGTTAGAAAATTCTTCCTAATGTCTAGATGGTTGCCAGCTCCAGGTTGGGAAATACCTGGAGATTTTGGGAAATACCTGCTATTACAACTGATCTCTAGCCAATAGAGATCAGTTCACCTGGAGAAAATGGCTACTTTGGGAATTGGACTCTATGGTACTGAAGTCCCTCCCCTCCCCAAACCCCACCCTCCTCAGGCTTCATCCCAAAAACCTCCCACTGGTGGCGAAGAGGGACCTGGCAACCCTAGACAGCACCCACCCCACAGCATTGTACCTGGCATGAAAAACTATCCTAGGCATCTGAAATAATATAGTCATGTGTTTAAACAGACTTCAGAATGAAGGTTGAATCCACTCTGCAAGGAGGCCCCAAAAGGTGCCAGTTAATTCCTAATATGTAAGATCATAAGAAGAACCCCATTGGTTCAAAGTCAAGCCAGTGGTCCATCTAGTCCGTATCTTCTCATATCCTGTGACCAACCAGTTTTTCTGGAAGGCTGATATAGCTCAGAGGCCAAGGTCTTCCCCATCATTATCTCCTAGCACTGGCATACAGAGGCCTCTGTATATGGAGGGTCCCTTTAGTCACCATGGCTAGTAGCCATGGAAGGACCTATCCTCCTTGAATCACTCTAGCCCCCTTTTAAAGCCATATGTGCTTTAGACAGGTGTCTCTTTTGAAAAGCTAAGCACCAAATCAGGATTTGGCTGCTCCGGAACTCACCTGTAGAACAGTCTTCCTCCTGCACATACGGCTGGGCAGGCACTGTCACGGTCTCTGACATAATTATGGTATTTTGTGTACATGTGCAGAATTAATTCCTTGTAGAGCTTGAACACAACATACAAACTGAACCACAAACTGCAGAGGTTTGTGTAATGAAAAGCCTGGCAACAGCTTGCAAAATGCAAATGTCCTTAGAACAGGCTGATTGAATTCTCTCAAGGTCTGAATTCTTTCAAGAGCTAACTAACTTACCCTGGTCTTGTCCTTGAAGGGAGAAGAACAGAGTCATTCTTCACTATCTGCCAGAAAGGTGCATCTGAAATTACCCTTCCTGATTCAGCTGCCAGCTGCCCATATCTCAAGAGCAGAAAAGTCCTGCTATCCTCAAACCTTGAGAAGGTCTACTCAAAGACCTCAAGGCTATAAGTGCAGTAAGCTTCTTGCTTTCTATAACCTTGCTGAAGAGTATGTTTCCTACTGACCAGATGGTTACATGTTACAATGTGAGCAATAATTGTGTTTTATGATTTATATAGTTATATATTGTATTGTAGATTTCTAAATAGTCTCATTTAATGTGTATTGTACTGAAGATGAGAATGGTATGAAAATTGAGTGTATGGAGTGATCATGGAGCTCAGAAATGATTGTTTATACTTTAAGCAAAATAGACTGAAAGGAAAGGAACCCCATATTTGGTCACGGGGAGAAGCTAATAACCTGAACAGCTGCAACTGGACATTATTGCACTGTTCATGTTATCTGAAAGTTGGGAGGAAGATATCCCTCCTGATGGTAAAATCAACACTCTTAATGAGTCTGAAACAGTATAAATACAGCCACAGTAAGCCCAGAAAATCAGAACCTTCCAAAGGCTCTCAAGAAAAGGCTGACTGGTATGTATGGCTTAAATACATTACTCTAGACTTTATGAATTAGATACTTTGAACTGAATCAGAATAATTTGACTGTTATATTTTAGAAGTTGGATTTTGAAACTGAATAGTATGTAAGACTTGCTTGCTTTTACTTCATACATTGTAAATACATACATTGTACTTTGACAAGAGTTTTTATAGAAGTGTTAAAGACTTGATAATCTGCATTTACACATATTTTACTAGAAGTATATCAATAAAAAGACTTGCTTTTTAAAAGTAGGTAAAGTTGTTGAGTCCTGCTTACTCGATGACTGGCTGAATAAGATAACTTCACTTCTCAGTAAGTGATACATTCTAAGAGCCTGTCATCTGAACAGCACGACCCACTTCAGCACTGCACATCTGGGGCACAGCTAGCTTTTCTGTTAAACACAATCTGGAAGCAACAAGAATCCCTGAGGGGATTCTAGGAGCCAGCAAGCAAATCCAGGAGGTCTTCAAACACTTGGGCAATAGCATTAGGGCCTTGATATGTGATCATGGGGTGGGGGGTGTCTTTGTTCCCCATAGAAGCAAGAACGAAAATTATTCAGTGTCCTCTGTCTCTCCCCCCACCCCTCTGTCTGTCTCTCATACTCCCTGTGATTGTTGTGTTGCATCATTCTCTTCTGTTATGCCAAAGATAAAGAACTCATCAGCTCACTGCTGAAAGAGAACAGAGGAAAGGGGATGGAGTTTGTTTAATTACTGAGACAGCTTGTTTTGTGCATTGCATGATTGCTTCCTGTGATACACCGACTTCTTTTCCCCCCATGTTTATCAAGATGAAACTGCAGCATCAGACTGGAGGGAGAGGATGAGAAGCTGTTTGTAACCACTTTTTTTTGGCAAAAAATGGTAATAATAACTGTCGGCAAAGCTTAGCAGATGTCAGTGTGGCTAGAGCAGATGTATGAAATATAAGGGCTAACTGGCCCTGCATGGGGCCTAGAGCACCTCTACTGCACTCCACACAAATGACTGCACAGTCTTTAAGGCTAGGAAGCTGAAGTCCTCAGTAGGTAGGAGAAAATCTCTTACTACTGGCTGCTGCATACACCAACAGAAGGGTTCCCAACTCTGGGTTGGGAAATACCTGGAGATTTTTGGAGAAGAGCCTGGAGAGGGCGGGGTTTGGGGAGGGGAGAGGCCTCAGCATGGTACAATGCCATAGAGTTCACCCTCCAAAGCAGCCATTTTCTCCAAAGGAACTGATGTCTGTAGGGTTACCAGATCTGGGTTGGGAAATACATGGAGATTTGGGGGTGGATCCTGAGGAGGGAGGGGTTTGGGGAGGGGAGGGGCTCCAATGCCAAAGAGTCCAATTGCCAAAGTGGCTGTTTTCTCCAGGTGAACTGTGCTCTATCGGCTGGAGATCAGTTGTAATAGTGGAAGATCTCCAGCTACTACCTGGGGGTTGACAACCCTACTAGTCTGGAGATCGACTGTAAAAGCAGAAGATCTCCAGGACCCACCTTGAGGAGGAAGAAGAAGAGTTGGTTTTTATACTCCGATTTTCTCTACCTTTAAGGAGTCTCAAACCAGCTTGAAATCACCTTCTCTTCCTCTCCCCACAACTGACACCTTGTGAGGCTCATTGAAGAAGAGAAGTTGGAGGTCCTTTGTTAGTAGGGTTGCCAGCTCTGGGCTGGGAATTACCTGGAGATTTTGGGGGTGGGGGCTGAGGAGGGCAGAGTTTGGAGAGGGGAGGGACTTCAATGCCATAGAGTCCAATGGCAAAAGTGGCCATATTCTCCAGGGGAACTGATATCTGTTACCTGGAGATCAGTTGTAATAGCAGGAGATCTCCAGCCACCACCTAGAGATTGGTAACCCGATTTGTTAGTGGGTGGTGGGAAACTGTTCTTGCTTTGAATAAACGTATCAAAAGGTGCCTTGGGGGGGGGGAATACTGCTGCTGCATCTATTGGAAATATAAGTGGCTTTGGATTTGCATCTTACAATAGGATATAGAAAATGGGAAGTAAGAAACTAGCATCACCTCTTTTCTAGGTACTTTCAACTGGTCCTTTAATTTAGTAATGCTGGTGGCTGTTTTTGCTGAGCAGTTGTGCTGACTGAATTGTACCCAGGTAGGATGCAATCCTAAGAACCCTTTCCTGAGGATAAGCCTCAATGAATAAAATTGGACTTACTTCTGAGTAGACCTGCTAGGTCTTGTAGTCTTTTCCAGTCGGCTTTCAAGCGTGGAGGACATGATCCAAATGTGTATTTTCCTTAATGGAGCTTTCCCTGATCGTTATTAGTCATTTGACACATATCTGCCTCTTTCTCTTTAGTACCACCCAAAAGAGGTTGTTAAATTAAACTCCATTCTCTGCCTTTCGCACTCCTTATGCTTTGCTTGTAATAAGCTTTTGTAAATAAGGCCCAAAAAGAGGAAAGGGGAAAACGCCTCATCATTGGCTCCCAATTTTGCCTCATTAAGTTCTTATAAGGGCAAAAAAAAAAAAAAAACTAAGTAGATTTTCATTGCTTTGCTAACAATGGTGAGAGATCATCCCAAATTCATTAAGGAGGGATGTGCTGTTGAGAGAACGATTTACAGGCACATTTGGCAAGTGGAGCTATTAAGAGAGGTTTAGCTATTCTTCAGCAGTTACCTAAATCATAGGGAATGATAGTAGAGGGGGCAAAGCTATGAAATATTTAGATTTGAACACTACAGCCAGTTCCACAAAAGTTGCAGTAATTGGGTGAGAAAGAAAGAAAGAAAGAAAGAAAGAAAGAAAGAAAGAAAGAAAGAAAGAAAGAAAGAAAGAAAGAAAGAAAGAAAGAAAGAAAGAAAGAAAGTTTAGCAAGAATGAGACCTGTTGTTGTTGTTGATTTTCCCAACATGCATTAGATGTTTTAAATATATGTTTCTTAATTGTTGAGTCCTAAGATAGATCTTTATGAGTTACTGAATTTCAGGTTCTAACAAGCAGTTTTGCTTGAACCCTTTTTCTAATGACTAAAGTAGTACTAAACAAAATAAGTATCTTACAGTTCCACTCAGTGGGTTTTTAAAAAACAGCTGCTGAAAAAGAATGAGGGTGCCAGAAATTCCTGTTAGGCAAAGTGGACAGTGATTTAAATGTCATCCTTTTCGAAGAGACTTGGGAAATGTGGGATTTCTGTGCCACTTAATATGTCTCTGAAATATTTATTTGTGTTGTTTGTTTGTTATTTAATTAGATTTCTATTCCACCCCTCCCCAGCCACAGCCTCCAGAATTTGGAGATATTTCAGTAGTTTGTTTTTTTAATGGAATTCTGATTTTTATGGTATGTGTATATATGTTAGCTGGTTTGGAGAACTTTAACTCAATGAATGGGTGGACAGGTAAACCAAGACTAATGTGGTTGTTGAATTTATGAGATCATGATTGAAAAAAATTTGGGGGGGGGGATTGGGCTCAGCTCTGCTTTCAAAAGTGTCAACTAATTCCTTATCTCCTAGGCAAAATTCGAAACACTATTTTTTCAGTTGTACAAGCCCAAGGCTCCAATCTTAAGTTAATAAGGCAACATAGGAAACAACTGAAAAACAGCCCATTCCCATCTCTTTGACTGCATGATCACCCTGAACACACTAGTATTACCCCATCCAGTGTCCTCACTTGCAGTGGCAGAGTGATGCTGTGATAATGTGATCAAAGTAATAATGTGATCAAAGTGATACTGTGATGAAAGTAACCTACATGAACAGATTCCAACATGACATTTGAACCCTGCATACCAAAGGGACCATCTTTTCCATTGTCCATCATGATCTTCTCAACATCAGAGCCTCAGCTTAACTACATCTTCTTTGCACTAAACCCACACATTAAGAATACCAACGCTGTAGTTCTTTCAGGGTTGCCAGCCGAGCCCCCCTCCTCCAAGCTTTGCGGAGCAGAGATACCAGAAACTGTTGTAGTGTGACACTCTAGGATTTCCCTGATCTCTATGGTTTTTACCATAGAGATTTGTGGGATTCCTAGAGTGTCACATGACACCATGATGTCACTTCTGGCTACATACTATACCGACGCCCTGCTCAACTGAGCTGCATGCAGCAGGTGGCACCCAGGCAAGTCATGGCAGAGTGGGCCTGTGTGGGCAGGAAACTCATTTCTCTTTCCCTCCTTTGGGAGGCTGGAGGAAGCCAGAGTCCAGCCAGGACCCTTTCCCAGGGACAGCTTTCCTCCCCGTCTGCCTCTGCTTATGGCTCTGGATGAGCTGGTTTAAACCACCTGCTGTGAAGGACTCTTTGTGTTCCTTTCTTTACTCATTCTGAATAAAGTTATTTCTGTTTACTTAAGAAGTCCCTCGGCATTTTCCTGAGTGACTACAGCAACTTACACTTCCCAATGGCTATGTTAAGAGGAACAAACCCAATCCACAGGTGTGTTCTTTTTAACAATGGGGGAAAAAACAAGACTGCAAGGGAAGGGGAAGAGGTATGGAAGAAAAAGGAAAGTGCTTTTTACAACCCTTCCTTTCCTGACACACTTCTTAACCTACGTCAACATCAGGAAGTGAATGCTGATATTTCATCAGCCCAGCAGATACAGTGTGACTTGTAAGAGCAAATCCATCACACACAATGCCAGTCGCTGGCTGGCTTGAGTCCCAATTTCCTGATGCAATGAAGCAGTGATTCATGATGAATCAGTCCATAATTATAGCTGTTTTGCACTTCCAGGTGACAGAAAGATAGCTGGTATCATGTGAACAATATATTGTGTCAATTTATCCTAACACCACCAGCTACACAGGATCAAACTCGTAATCAATGTTAATTAATTCAGAATAATTATCGGCTGCTGCTTCAGTACTTATGTCCAACATAAACTACAATCTCTTAGCATTAATCAAAAGAGTGGGAAAATGGCCATCCTTTACCACGTTTTGACTTCCTTAGTTTAAATACATGCTTAAAGCATTTCTGACACAAATTGGTGCGAGGAGGAAGAGAAGAATTGGTTTTTATATGCTGACTTTTTCTACCACTTAAGGGAGAATCAAACCGGCTTACAATCACCTTCCCTTCCCCTCCCCACAACAGACACCCTGTGGGGTAGGTGGGGCTGAGAGAACTGTAAGAGAACTGTGACTAGCCCAAGGTCACCCAGCTGGCTTCATGTGTAGGAGGGGGAAAACAAACCCAGTTCACCAGATTAGCCTCTGCTGCTCATGTGGAGGAAAGGGGAATCTAACCTGGTTCTCCAGATCGGAGTCCACCGCTCCAAACCACCGCGCTTAACCACTACACCACACTGGCTCTCTGGTAAGTTCTGTACCACCGAGCTGTGCTCTCTTCCACCAAGCTGTATCCTTGGCCAGCAGAGGGTGGCATATAAATTTAAATAAATAAATAAACTGTTCCTTTTCCTCCTCCTATTCTCCCCAAGGCCAAGAAACAAGTAATGCTGCCATCCATGACTGGATCGCCAACATGTCAATTAACTAGTAAAGTAGTTACTATTACTATTAGCAGTAATCAGTAGTACAGCCACTGTGTCATAGTGGTTAAAGGATGGCATAGTGTGGCATAGGATGTGGTACAGCGGTTAAAGGATGTGGGAGACCACCGTTCAAATCCCCACTCTGCCATGGAAGTTCACCGGGTGACCTTGAGGCAGTCACATACTGTCAGAATAACATACCTCACAGGGTCATTGTGAGGATAAAATGGAGGAATGGAGAATGATGTAAGCTGCTTTGGGTCACCATTGGAGAGGAAAGTGGGGTATACATTAAATAAATAAATGGCGTCCTTAAGGAAACCTGGTACAGATCAGGACATGGTGCTAGAAGAGAAGGATTTACTCTTTTCCCTTCACTGTCTCCCCAATCAGAAATGACCCTCCAGGCTGCTTTAAGTCCCTATAGGAAATAAAGACATGCAATGGGAGGGGCTGTGGCTCAGTGGTAGAGCCTCTGCTTGACATGCAGAAGGTCCCAGGTTCAATCTCCTGCATCTCCAGTTCAAAGCATCAGGTAGTAGATGATGTGAAAGACCTCTGCCTGAGACCCTGGAAAGCTACTGCCAGTGAGAGTAGACAACACTGATTTTGATAGACACGTGTGTCCTTGTGTACCAGTATTGTGTCTTTCTTCCCTCCCCCCACTAAAACAAAAAGCAGCTGAGGGAGGGGCACTTTTGATCAGGGAAGTGGTGCTGTATCAGAGAGTTAAGGTAAAAGGTAAAAGTTCCCTGTGCAAGCACTGGGTCATTCCTGACCCATGGGGTGATGTCACATCCCGACATTTACTAGGCAGACTTTGTTTACGGGGTGGTTTGCCAGTGCCTTCCCCAGTCATCTTCCCTTTACCCCCAGCAAGCTGGGTACTCATTTGACTGACCTCGGAAGGATGGAAGGCTGAGTCAACCTTGATCTGGCTACCTGAAACTGACTTCCATCAGGCTCAAACTCAGGTCGTGAGCAGAGCTTGGACTGCAGTACTGCAGCTTACCACTCTGCACCAAGGAACCCAACCTTAATTCACCACTAGCAGCACCCCCAGTCTAATGGTTGCCTTTAGGCACATGTCTGAAGATCTGATGGTAGATCCCTGCATCATGTGCAACATAACCTTCTCTTTCAAAAGCAATTTGCCAGGTGGCATTTGGGGAAGAGGGTGTGGCTCAGTGGTAGAGCCTCTGCTTGGCATGCAGAAGGTCCCAGGTTCAATCTTTGGCATCTCCAGGTAAAAGGATCAGATAGTAGGTGGTATGAAAAACTTTAACCTGGGACCTTGGACAGCCGTTGCCGGTCAGAAGAGACAATACTGATCTTGATGGAGCAATGGTCTTATTCAGCATAAGGCAGTTTCGTGTGTCCATGTGCTGAGGAGAGCCGGCTGTTCAAGTCTCACATGCCTGAAAAACTCATCTCCTGCAACCAGCTCAACAGTTCCCTGGATACTGGCCCAAGACTGATGGTGTCAGTGCAGGTGGTTTTGATAATAATTTTATATGGCTTTTATTTGTTTTTTTTTAAAGGTTGCTATTAATTAGGATGTGCGACTGGTCAAAATCTAAAGAATTAAACAAACAAATGCTCAAAAGATGACTGAAGGGTTTAAACAGTAAACAGATTTAAATCTTCCAGCCACATGATTTATAGCAGGGATTTGTTTTAATAAAATTAAGCATATAGGGCTACCTGAGCAGCTTCCCTTTAACAGTAAGTGCAATAGCACCACCTATGGACCTAGAATCAGAATATATTTTCCTCCATCTTCCAAACACTCCCCCCCTTCCTAGGAAAAACAGAGATCCATTTTATTCATTTATTCACACTTGTGGGCCTTTCTCAAGCACAAAGGAGGAGGAGAAGGAAGAGGAAGAAGAAGAGTTGGTTTTTATATGCCGACCTCCACTACCACTTAAGGGAGAATCAAACCAATTTACAATCACCTTCCCTTCCCCTCCCCAAAACAGATCCCCTGTGAGGTAGCTGGAGATCTCCTGCTATTACAACTGATCTCCAGCAGATAGAGATCAGTTCACCTGGATAAAATGGCCGCTTTGGCAATTGGATTCTATGGCATTGAAGTCCCTTCCCTCACCAAACCCCGCCCTCCTCAGGCTCTGCCCCAAAAACCTCCCGCCGGTGGCGAAGAGGGACCTGACTTCCCTATACCGCCCTGAGCTCTTTGAAAGACAAGTGGGATATAAAAGCTGAGGGCCAAAATACATGATGAGCATGACACAAGTTGTGTCAAAGCTAACCAACCTGACTTGTGGTTGCATGTACGATTGGGGGCTCAGGAATGCTGCGAGCGGGAGGAGGAGCTTGAGGCTTCCCTCCCACACCATTTTCTCTAGTGGGAATAGCTGAGGGGGGGCTGTTTGTCCCTTCATCAGGCTCCACGGTCCCCTGTAGTCATTTGTGCTGGCAAAAATGACTCAGGAGGGAAGCCTGAAGCCCCTACTCTGCCTCCAAAGCCAAACAGAGCACCAAAACACTTTGAAGGCCAGTTCCCTGAAGGCCAGTTCCCTGATTGTATGTGTGACTACAAATTGCGTCGGACATTTGTGACCTGAATTGTGCCAAACATATCATGTATTTTGGCTCTTAGTTTCCTTTGAATATGGCAATGCAAAAGTAGAAACTCCTCTTTGATCTCACACTGGGATTCAGAAGCACACAGAAAACAGACTGGAGAAGGTCGATGCTCTCCCTAACTTCGGGTTGCCAGCGTCCAGGCGGGGTCTGGGGAATCTCCTAAAATTACAACTGATGTCCAGCTGACATAGAACCATTCGCCTGGAGAAAATGGCTGCTTTGGAAGGTGGGCTTTATTGCATTATATCTCAATGAGGTCCCTCCTCTTGCCAAAACCCACACTACCCAGGCTCCACCCTCAAAATCTCAAGGAATTTTCCCAACGCAGAGCAAACAACCCTACCTAACTTTACACTGGCCATCAAACAAGAGTGGTGCACCTTTCCAATACACAGCAGTGAGCCTGTTTGAGCAGCTGAACTGGTTGTTCCTTTATACATCTATTCTTGAGATGGGCCAGTGCCCCAATACCTTCAATCCAAGGTGTGAGACCTATAACATCAGCAAACAAGTCTGCAGCATTTTTGATAACATCTAACTTAGCTGCAGCATAAAAACATAAAGCCTGTCTCTCTTCCCTGTATCTCCAGAAACCAAATAATCAAACCCATCTACAGATGCTTATTAACAAATGTGAGGAGAGATACAAAGAGGCAGCTGTTGACCGCAAAAATGCTGGATGAACCCTGCTGCTGTTGCATAGTAACGGCAAAAGATGATAGTCAACTTCGCCTTCCCCAGAATCAGCAAAAATTGCCAACTGGGGAGAAAAGAGGGGGCAGCCGATTGCCTGATAGCCCCTTTGTAGGAGACGGGTGTCAGTTGCTGTCCAAGTTGAGTCTGGCCTGCAGATGAGAGCGAGACCCTTTGGCCTGTCTTGGTAGGGTTGCCAGTTTGGGGACCAACCATCTAAAGCTGTTACTCAAAGAGTTGTTAGACCTGCCAAAATTATCAGGCGATCGTCAGGTTTAGCTCCATGTCAATAAAAAGCATCACATGCCAGCATCTGAATACCGAAGCTCTGTTAAAGAGAGAGGAGGAAGCCAGGCCACTGGGCAATCTTATGCCTCGGTGATTTTCATGTGAGCTTGGATGACAGTTGGGTTGAATTGTCTACATAGTGGAAGGGGGCGGTGTATAACCTCTCTGTATGTCAATGAAATGGCAAGATATGAATATCTTTATTCAACAAGCTTGGGAAACAATGTGCGAATGAAACCAAGAACTTCCAATCACTGTCACTTGCAATCCTTCAGACCTCTCTCATCGCCACATGCAGCCTTTCTGTAATGCAGTCCGCAGGTTTGTGGGAAAACCATGTCAGAGGGTAATTAATTTTATAAGTGTCTGGCAATGTATAGATCATGATCACTGTAAAAGCAGCTGGCTTGAAAGGGCAGAAGAGAGATGCTTTCGAATGAAGTTGAAATAATCTCTTTCTTTTTTTTAAAAAAAGGGATATTTGCAACATTAAAAAAAGAATCATACCGCCCTTCTTTCCATGTTGCCTCTACATTAAAAATGCAATTTAGCCAATGCTCTCGCAGCTGGAGATTTTGAAAATGCCTGATGCTGCCAAATCCATAGATATTGCAGGAAAGACCCCCCAAAAATTAAAGCGTGGTGTGAATCACCTTTCTTCAAAAAGTGTCTCCTCTGTCTTCTTCCTTTATTTCTGACGGTAGGTGCTTAGTTTGTTGAAATCCAGGTTTGTTAAAAGAAATTAGCACGAGCGAGAAAGCACAAATGGAAGAGGAGAAAAAAAACCCGGCTTTTGCAGCTCAAGAGTGCGTTCTGGATCATGAGGTGAAATGCATGCTTCTGGCCATACGAATCATGCACGTACACAAGGGAGCTACATCTACAGTGCAGTCTTAAGCAGAGCAAAACCCTTCTTAGCCCACTTAACTTCATTGGACTTAGAAGGGTGTCGCTCTGCTTTTAATACCTTTTATTAGGTATGAATAATGAATTCTATTCATTTTATTAAGTAATGAATAGATTAATAATACATTTTATTAGGACCATCCACATGACACATCACAGCGTGCGAGGTTTTCAAATTCTCCAGAAGTCTTCTTCAGGGTGGATGTTATGAAAAATGGGGAAAGGAAGAGGCTTCAGGACATGGTAGAAAAGACTAGAGTTGATTCTGTGTTGTGCTTTAGATGCAGAGCTGGTGCTGATCTTGCACCAGGTATTCCTTCTGCGAGTCAGCGTGGCATAGTGGTTAAGAGCGGTGGACTACAATCTGGAGAACCAGGTTCGATTCCCCACTCCTTTACATGTAGCCTGCTGGGTGACCTTGGGCTAGTCACTGTTCTCTCAGTACTCTCTCAGCCCCACCTACCTCATAAGGGAACCTGTTGTGGGGAGAGGAAAGGGATGTAGTTGCAAAGCCTCTTTGAGGTACAGAAAAGCGGGGTACAAAAACAACTACTCTTCTTCCTCTTCTCAGGCTAGTGTTGAAAAAGAAGATAAGATGGAGGAGGCAAGACCCATAGACCTCACTCTGCGTGCCTTGAGAGCCAGTGTGGTGTAGTGGTTAAGAGTGGTGGACTCTAATCTGGAGAACCAGGTTTGATTCCCCACTCCTCCACATGAGCAGTGGACACTAATCTGGTGAACCGGGTTGGTTTCCCTACTCCTCCACATGAAGCCTGCTGGGTTACCTTGGGCTAGTCACAGTTCTCTTAGAGAGCTCTCAGCCCCACCCACCTCACAAGGTGTCTATTGAGGGGAGGGGAAGGTGATTGTAAGCCGGTGTGCCGGCGTAGGCCAAGGGCTGGGCTCTGCCCGCAGTCCTCAGACGTGCGGGAGGTATCTAGCCCCTTTCGGAGCAGGCAACAAAGATTATGCTATCTTACCAAGGTCAGAAGTCAGAGGCGTCGTCAAAGCAGGCAGGAGTCCACGGCCGGAAAGATCAATCATGAGCAGTAGCAGGAACACAGAGAAACTGCAGGGTTGCTTCCGCAAAGTGAAAGCATGCCTGCACTGCCTTTATCAGTTAGTGCACTTCCAAGCTAGGCTTCATCCTGAAACGACTCAGCACCAGTTCTCTGTCTGCTTAGCCTCTCCAAGCGAGCACTTCTCCTTTTACCCTGCAAAATCACACGCTGCCGAGTCCTGATATGCCTAGCAGGTGAGCTTGGAGGGCTGCAGTTCTCAGCTTCTGCTGCAGAGGTTGGGGGAAGAGTAGCATCTGTCTGCCCTTGTTCCATCTCTCTGCTTAGCTGTGGTTCCTGCTGAGTTGTTTCAGGTTCCTGGGCTACTGACTGCAATGGAGGTACTGAAGGACCAGAGGCAACCTGTTCCTCCACTTCAGCTTCAGAGTCCTCCGAGTCCTCAGCTCCCAAGGCAGGGCCCATGACACCCGGTTTGATTCTCCTTGAAAGGTTGAGAAAATCGGCATATAAAAACCAACTCTTCTAAATAAGCCAGTGGCAAATGATGTGTGTGTGATCCTAGCTTTTGTATGCTACCCCTTCTGCCCCACTGTCCTCTGCACAACAACGAAATGACAAACAAGCAAAACCATAGCAAGGGCCTTTTCTGACATCTGCAGAAATCGAGATCCCTCGTAGTGCAGAAAGCAAGAACTTCTCCCTGCTAAGTAGGAGATGCAATCAAAACCTTGTTAAAACTCACTCTCCCCCCCCTCCCTTTGCTCTGGCAGACAGAAGCCTTACTAATCAGAGAGAATTAAGCCAGGGGAGTGTTGCTAACAAGGCCTCAAACTGACACCAGGCATCCAGACTGCTGTCTGGAATTCTCTTTATGCTTTAGGGGTCACGCACTTCCAAGGCCATTGAGCATGTCAGCCTCAGGTCTAATTAGACCTGGTGGAGGAGATTAGAGTTGGCTGAAGTCATCTGGTCAGCACAGATCCTGGGTGCTTTCTCTGACTGGCCCAAGTAAAAACAGCAAGTCTTAGTTGGGGACAGTGTATGGACAGACCTGCAGCTGAGCCAGTTTTTCCCCCTTCTCAAGTGCTCTCGAGATGGCTGCCACATGAACATACACAGCTGCCATATACTGAATCAGACTGTTGGTCCCTCAAAGTTAGTATTGTCTATGCAGTAGCTCTCAAGGATCTCAGGCAGAGGTCTTTCTACCTGATCCTTTTAACTGAAGATGCCACATGCCAGGGATTTAGGGGGGCCAGGTCTCCTCTGGCCACCAGCAGGGGATGGGGGTAGGGTTACCAGATCCAAGTTGGGAAACTCCTGGAGAATTGGAGATGGAGCCTGGGGAGGACAGGGACCTCAGTGGCATGCAATGCCATACAGTCCACCCTCCAAAACATCCATTTTCTCCAGGGAACTGATCTCTGTAGTCTGGTCATGAGCTGAGCTGAGCTGTAATTACAGGGGATGCCCAGGTCACATGAACACATAAAGCTGCCTGATACTGAATCAGACCCTTGGACCATCAAAGTCAGTATTGTCTACTCCAGGGTCTCAGGCTGAGGTCTTTCACATCACCTACTCGCCTAGTCCCTTTAAGTGGAGATGCCAGAGATTGAACCTGGGACCTTCGCATGCCAAGCAGATGCTCTACCACTGAGCCACAGCCCCTCCCAGGTCCCACCTGAAGGCTGGCATCACTAGCTTCCCTCTCAAACCCATCCTCCTTCCCAATAAGAAAACCCAAATCCAAGAACACAACCATGCCATCTTAATCATTCTTCCCCTCCAGCACAGTTCTTTATTTAACTGGAGAGGGAACATTTTTAAAAATTGTCAGAGGGTGGTGTCATCTGGGAGAGATTTCACATGGAAATAAAGGATTTATACAATTAGCTGGAGTCAATCCGAGATGCATCAGCAAGCCCGACAAAAAACAAAGAAAAAATGAAAAAGGGGAGGGGGGAAACAGCTTTGCAGAGCCTGACGCTATTTTGTCGTTTGATGTTGGTTTTCGGTATCACGCCAAAAAATTCTGCCATCTCTCATGTGCTTTTCCAAGGCTGTTTTGTAGCAGAATCCCTGCTTTAAATATTTTTAGGAATGGCAGATCTTTAATCATAGATTCGTTTTCAGAAACTGTACTTTCCTGTGCCTTATAAAGCCAATTTGATGCTTCTGTCCCAATACGTTTGCAATTGTTCTCTTGCAAAGAGAGAAGGCACAGATGAGGGGCCGATCTAGGCATTGCAGTGGAATGAGAGCTAATTTGGGTTAGACACAGAGCTGAATGTCATCCTTTGCTGATTCATCCCATTCTCATAAAATATACTCCATGTGATATTTGGCCTAATTATGCTATTTTTGTAAATGTGGGTATTTAATATCACGATTCTGGAGTCCTGCGCATCAAATATGTTTCATCAGCCGATAATGCAGGCCACATGCCAAACGATTCGGCAAAAATGCTGTCAATGTTTTCCCTTTCTCATGTGAAGCATTAGAAGCTTGATTAGATACATTTTTGGTCCTCTAATACAGGAACAGTGAGATCAGAAGATGTTCTGTACTTTTAAAACCCAACAGTCAGGACTGAGAAACAAATATGCTAGAATGTAAAGTCTGCTTTGGGCAGCAAATTATTTATTTACTTCATTTATAGTCCGCCTTTCTCACTGAGACTCAAGGCAGGTTACACAATTAAAAGCAAAGCAATGGAAACAGCATCATACATACAACAAACAGTGCAACAAAAAACTGGATTACAAAATCCAGGAAAATATATAACACATACAGTTAAGTAGGATTTTGAAACTGGAGAGCAATACAACAAAAATTTATAATGTATACAACAAACAATGCAAAGAGAACAGCCTACACTTTCATGGTGTACTATTAGGGCTGCCAACCTCCAGATACTAGCTGGAGATCTCCTGCTATTACAACTGATCTCCAGCCAACAGAGAGCAGTTCACCTGGAGAAAATAGCAGCTTTGGCAATTGGACTCTATGGCATTGAAGTCCCTCCCCTCCCCAAACCTGCCCTCCTCAGACTCACCCCAAAAACCTGGTAACCCTATGTACTATTTTCTTGCCTTCAGACTTTGTAGAGTCAAATGAGTATGGCATATGAACATTCACAATCTGGTCATGAAGTTCTGGCCTTGGTACTTGGTCCTCAGAAGTATGCTACCTCTAAATCTGGAGGTTGCACTTAAGCTGTCTTAAGTAATGAAAGCGACCTGATTTACCGTGTTGCTCATTGGGATCCCCTTGGGCCAGCTCCTGGGGGAAAGGAGGTCTCGCAGGAGGGAGGGGGAGCATCGCCACTCTCGCCCTTCTACACTGGCTTCTGGTCGTTGTCCTGCAGCTTCCCGCAGCTCAGCCCAGCCTATGGGCAGGGTGGGTGCCGGGGAGTGATGTCATGGTGACGGCTCTCGCTCTCCCCACCCCTCCCGACGCTTATTTAGGGCACGCCGCCCGGTTGCAGGCCTGTTGTGACCCGGCATCAGAGAGTCCCACCCACCCTTCCCTTTTTGCTATGCTTGTTAATTTATTTCGTCACAGCTTGGGCAGTTTTGGCTTTGGGACTGATCCAAATTGGGAAGAGGTGCCTTTCCTTCCTGTTTTTGGGGACCCCCATAAGGGGTCTTGGGATGGAGTACATCATCGTTGCCCAGCTCGGGGGCAGGTTTTGGGTACTCCACTCCCAGGTGGCATTGGCTTCACCCAGAGATCGATGTCCTGGTGGGGTTATCAAAGCACTACTCTGGTTGCTGTCCCAACATGAGGTTTGGGGCCATTTTATCAATGTTTTCAATACATCGGATGACAGGGTGGTTATCCGATCCCTGGATCTGTCCCTATGCTCCGCCAATGCTCCATCTGTTGTAATCAATAAAAGCTGTGGCCTTTGTTTTCCCAAAGAAATAAGTGTCTGTGTGCTTATTGGTTTACCTTTCCCCAGGGAGCCGGTTGCCCATGGGATCCCAATAGCCAGTATGGCAGAATGCTTAGAATGCTAGACTAAGGGCTAAACTAGATTTGATTCTTCCTTAAGTGGTCCAGGGAGGCCAGCATAAGTGGCACTATGCCAGCATCCATGCCAGTTTGCACGGCACAAGTGGCACGGATGCCAGTGTAGGGGGTCACACTGCCTCCAAAGGAGTCCCCCCGCTCAGGAAAGTACTGCTAGCCCTGATGGTTATATGAAGCCTCCATGTTCAGAGGCTGTATGACTATGGAAGGCACTTGTTGGGGGAGTAACGGTGGGAGAGCTTTATGGCCTTAAGGTCCTGCTTAAGGGTTTCCTGGTTGGCCCCTGTGGAAAACATGATGCTGGATTAGATGGAACTTTGGTCTGCTCTAGCAGGGCTTCTCTTATGTTCTTATGAGTGCTTTGACCATTCAATGCTAACACTCAAAACATCAAGATGACACTCTTCTTTGCTGTTATGGGTCATGATGGAACAGTGGACACAAGACAACATGTGAGGCATATAGGGCTCACATTATTAAATGCCTGATAGGTAAAAATCTGTTCTTCCAGTTGTGACCACAAAAAACAGGTAAACAGTATACATGCCTCATGTCCTCCCTTTGAGGATAATCCCCCACACACATTGTAACTCTACAGAAAGTTCTGAGTATTCATCAAGGGAATGGCAGTGGCCAAGTACTTTGGGAGAGACAGAGGGGGTTACCGCACTTGTATTCCCAGCGATGTATTAAGAGTTTGAAAACGATTTTAAAAAATACTGTTCGCACTTTCTATGTATTCCCACCAATCTATTAAGAGTTTGAAAACGTTATAAAAAATACTGTTCGCACTTTGTTTGGCCCCTTTAGCTGTGAAGACGTTTTCCAACAATTTATAAGCCATAGTATCCAAAAACCCTTTTAAAGAGATGTTTTTTATAACATTTTCAAACTCTTAATACATCGCTGGGAATACAAAGTGTGGTAACCGCCAGAGTGTATAGTCAATATTTCTAATTTGTTGTCTTATTCTAATAAGGCTTCCTTATCTGACCATTAATTCCACTGCAGTCATTCCTGACTACCTAGCATTGGGTCAGATTGATAGAATAGAACTCAGCTAAATTCAAAAGGGAAATCCACAAGGAATTTCTCTTACACAACCCTACCAAGCTGAACGCATCGTGTTCCTTGCCATTACTTACAGCTTATATTTAAAGATCCAGTGTCACCAATTACAGGGGTTCCCAGGAGACAAAATATTTCTTCCAAAGCAGACAGCCCCCCCACAGAAAAATAAAATCCCCAGCAAGCTGATGAGCATCAAAGGTGTCATTCAAACTGAGTGACAGTTGAACACTGAAGATATAGTAAATTGGAAACCACTTAGAGGTAATTGGAATATTTTAATTTCATAGCCGGGCAGAAAAGAAATTACATTCTTCTGTGGAATTTGTATTATTATTATTATTAGAATAGGTCTATTAAATGTACTATGGGAGGCTTGCACTGAGGGAACAAAATTAAAAGATTTGCTTGTTGTATAGGGCCAAACATCTCCCCCTCCAAATGTATATATTTATCTGTCCATACCTCTGTCGTATTTTTAGCCTGAAGGCTCTCAAGGAGGTCTTTACAAAATAAATAAAACACTAATAGCAGATATTATTAAATTTTATTACCAGTTAATTCAGAAAGTAATATCAACAGCAGCAAAAGCATCATAGCCCATGAAACCAGCAACAGGATATTTAACTGAAATACTTAATAAATAAGGGACAGATCAGAGCAGCATTAAAATTCTGCCTGCAGTCTAAAAGTTTAAGAAACACAACAAGATGCTAAACACCACGTACATTGCTTAATATAGCTAACATCAATATGCACAATTTTAGCAGTGTGGCTAGTGGACATAGTGGTTAGAGTTTTGTAATGTGGCCTTGGGAGACCTGGGTTTGAATCCCTGCTTGGGCCATGAAGTCATGGGGTGATACTGAGCCGGCCGTACTTTCTCTCAGCCTAATCTGCCCTATGAGGAGCGGTTAAAGCTCTTAGAGCTGTTTAGCTTGGAAAGAAGGCGGTTAAGGGGAGACATGATAGAGATCTATAAAATTCTGCATGGTATGGAGAGAGTGAACAGGGCTTTTCTCCCTCCCTCATAATACCAGAATGTGGAGTCATCTGCTGAAGTTGGAGGGTGAGAGATTCAAAACAGATAAAAGGAAGTATTTCTTCACACAACACATAGTTAAATTGTGGAACTCCCTGCCCCAGGATTGGGTGATGGCTGCCAACTTGGAAGGTTTTAAGAGGGGAGTGGACATGTTCATGGAGGAGAGGGCTATCCACGGTACTAATGAAAATGAATACTAGTCATGATGCATACCTATTCTCTCCAGGAACAGAGGAGCATGCCTATTATATTAGGTACAGTGAAACAGAAGCAGGACAATACTGCTGCAGTTGTTTGTGGGCTTCCTAGAGGCATCTGGTTGGCCACTGTGTGACCAGACTGCTGGACCTGATGGGCCTTGGTCTGATCCAGCAGGGCTTTTCATATGTTCTTAACCTACCACAGAGAGCTGTTCTGAGGAAAATAACTCCATCAATGTACATCACCCTGGAAGGAAGTGTAAGAAACAAATGAAGGGGTAAAAAATTAAAAGCCACTGTCCAACAGAATAGGTGTTCAACAAGTTCAGATAAAAGTGTGACTTAAGCTGATGTGGAATGTTTTGTAGATGCTGCACCATCCAAACAGCAATGACAGGGTTATCTCCAGATTCCAAAAATATTCCTGTCTACTTAAGCCCCCAGTCTGCTCTTGACCAGTTAGAGCAATGCTCCAAGTCGTCCGCTTGTCAACCGCAGTGTGCTGTCCAGGGTCCTGACTCAGTCTGCTCTCCTGGGACGGTGATAGTTCACCATCCCATCTTCTGACTGCTTATATGCCTTGCTAGGATGCCCCTGCAGAGATTGGCTAGGAAGAGAAGAACTTAAAAACAATAATCAGGAAGAGGAGAATAACAAAGTTTTAACCTGGTACCTAAAAGAAAATAAAGGTTGGGACACACACCACAGTGTCTCAGGAGAGGTTATACCACAATCTGGACAGAATAACACATAAAATCCTGTCCACAGCTGCTACCTGCAACAGCTCAGAAGCCAGAGCATGCTCCTGGAGCATGCTCTCATAAGATGCCCTCAAAGAATGGGCAGGTTCTTCTCAAAGTAGGATGCAAACACAATAAATTGTTTAAGGAATGAAAAGAAGTAACATGTGGCATATTTGTCCATCCCTTCTTTTAGCCACTATTCCACACTGCCATGAATGTACTAGCTATGGTGTTCTATCTGTGGGATTTTTCAGATGTACGAGCCCTCACTAGATTATTTCAAGTCATCAAGTGAGAAAATAGAAATAAAAGAAAAGAAAGAAAATAGATTCCTTTGAAATGTGGTGTTGGAGAAGAGTGTTACGGGTACCATGGATTGCCAAAAAAGCAAATCATTGAGTTACAGATCAAATCAAGCCTGAACTGACCCTAGAAGCTAAAAGGACTAAACTGAGGCTATCTTATTTGGTCACATTATGAGAAGACAGGAGTCACTGGAAAAGACAGTCATGCTAGGAAAAGTTGAGGGCAGCAGGAAAAGAGGAAGACCCAACCAGAGATGGGTTGACTCAATAAAGGAAGCCACGGCCCTCAATTTGCAAGATCTGAGCAAGGCTCTCAAAGATAGGACATTTTGGAGGACTTTGATTCATAGGGTCACCATGAGTCGGAAGCGACTTGATGGCACTTAACACACACTTAACAAGTGAGAACCATACTTGTGTGAATGCAGGTATATTTACTCTCTGTTACCACTAGGACTATCCGAAGGTTTGGTGTTCTGTAGCTCCCGTCCTTTCCACACATATGATGAAAAATTTTTACCCATAGCCATTTTATCTTAGATGTGAAATTATTTTTACACATTTGCGTATTTTGATCATTATGCCCATTTAAAAAGAGGGGGAAAGAGAGACAGGAATCAGTGCTGATTACACCATGGTTAATTGATACCTTTGTGTTTGATTTAAACAACTGTCACATTTCACATTTAATATTTTCAAATTTTATACACCAACAATAATACAGGTTAAATGTAAATATAAGCACTTTAAAATATAGATAAATATAGAAGACGGAAAGCATAAGCCAGTCAGGGGGAAGCTGTTTTACATTTCGCTGATTTTCAGTGGCAGAATTAAGAAGGTGCTTAAATTTCTCCTGGGGAAATAAGTTATATTTACTGGGGCTTTCTTTTGGCTGGATCACAGCGGAGTATTTCGCAAAACTCAGATTACTGTGCAATTAAATTTTAAAAGCCAAGAATTACATTGAAGGGGGGAAAAAGAAGGGAAAAAAGAAGATAGGTATCTTGGTACGAATGTAATAACCCCAAAAATAAATGCAACAGTTTAAATTTAACTGCATGAAAAGTTTTCAGTCTTACAGCGCAACCATTAGCAGAGTTGCCTGGGCTTAGAAGGGTGTGACTCTACTTCAGATTGAATTAGAAAAGGCTGAGCAATATAATATAATGCCAGAAGTTCCCCCCAGAGGAGGCACTCCATCATACTTTTTATGATGATGGGACCAAAGTTGGACACCAACTGAATCATGGATTCACCTCACCTAAGAATCCCCCCCCAAAAAAGGGCATTTAAATGATGAATGAGTATTTGTCTGCAGCACCTCCCCAATGAAGACACAAGACAGTATGCAGAGGTTTAACTAATTGATTTAAATGGCTGGTCTGAATTCTAATATTAACATATTCAAGGGCACAGTGCATGAGGTCGCTGGGTGACTGCCATGATTTGGGTAATTCCACCTGGGCTCCAAATCCGGCCAGTGATTTCTCTGGCTTTGTTTATCCTCACCTATGCATGAACAATACAAGAGGTGCCAAGTCTCATTGTTCACTAAAAGTGGCACACATCTGAGACCATAAAAAAAAATATCAATTCTAATTCAGCATCTGCTTTTCTGATGCTAACCATTCACAGACTTGAAAATACTCAGTGATTCCTGAGATAAGGTTCTAGCAGGTTCTGATGGTTATAAAGATATTTTTTTCATTCATTGCCTTCAGGCCCTTGAAGAAGACTGAGGAGGATTAGCTCACCCAGGTGTAAATGCAGTAGCCCAGGCACTTGGCAGAACAGTATATCTGTATTAGCTCCCACACAGGGTCCTGATTCTGCCTTCTGGTTCTGGGTCATCTCGATTCTGCAATCATCCATCAGCCCCATTATAAAGCCTAGATCAGTGATGGCGAACCTTTTAGAGACTGAGTGCCCAAACTGCAACCCAAAACCCACTTATTTATTGCAAAGTGCCAACACAGCAATTTAACCTGAATACTGGGTTTTAGCTTAGAAAAAATAACTCACACATTCACATCGTTTGCCTTAAAAGAAAAACACAATAACAGAGCTTTTTTTGCTGTACTCATTTTTGGGTGTTCAAGACTTAAGAGTCTACAAAAAGACAAAAATAAAATAAAAAATGAAGCACCCAATACAAATTCCCCGCAGTCCCCCTCCCCACACCCCGTTCAAGAATAAACATTGTTCTTTTCACAAAGGAACGTATTGTATCAGAGGAGGTATCAAGACAGAGGGGAAAAGTCCTATGTGTAAAGGGAAAACAGAATGTGAATATAAATTCTGTAAATATTTTCTTTAAGTCACCCTGCGCAATCCCAGGAAATAGATCTAGTTTCACGGAGGGGAAGGGCAATCCACATTCCAGTTACCACAGATTTCTTCTTAACTGTTAAACTGAGCCTGGGGCCACTTCAGACATTCAGTTTTCCTACTCAGACCTGAAAACTCATGAAGGGAAGCAGCAAGGAAACAGTGACTGGCATGTTCCTTTATAATGTGGGAATGGTTAAACCTCATACATGAGGTTTAAATATATTTTGTTTTTCCCTTTCACACAAAATGCTGGAAAATGACTAGTATCCATTCTAACTAATAGCCATGAATACCCCTCTTCTCCATGAATATGTCCATTTCCCTTGTCCTGGGTTGTCTGTTGGCGTCCTCCCCCCGTTCCGGGCACACCTACCTGGCGGCCGACCCTTGGGAGGCCAGGGCGCGACAACGGGGAGCAGGGTCGAGGGGAGAAGGACGCCATCGACCCAAGAGGCGCGGCTCACCCTCGTGACCCCCCCTCAGGTGTGGGGGCCATGGGAGGAGGGACGCTCCCAGACGCTCCTGGTGGAGCAGCGGAGGCCCTGGGCCGCAACGGGGCCGTGGGAAGCTGCCCGCCATGGGGGCACCGTCCCCACCCAGGGCACAGAGGGGCGGGACGGTGCCAGCCCGGAACAGCTGGTTGAGGGGAGGGCGAGACGGCGAGGCCGGGACGCTCCGCGCTGCCGAGAGAGCGGCCCCAGGCCAGAGCTGCGCCGCTGCTGAGGGCCCCAGCGCCACCCAGGTGATCTAGGCCCTAGATCCTCCTTCCCTTTATGCTATACAGGTTACAGAGATCATGCCTAGACCCCAGCATGGTAACTTCTGAACCATCCCTGCAAAGAAGACACCATCATTATTCCCCCAAAAGCTCTCCTTGCATATCTGTGGAGTACACAACTTCACCTTCACTGATAAAGGTTCCTTATCACTTCATTAAATGTACAGCAATAGATGGAGAAAGCCTTATTCAGCCTGGTATTGGAAATATATTTGGGAGGGGGGAATATTGTTCACTGTAAACACTTCTCAAAAAGAATAAAGGCGAGGATGAGGATGAAGGCTGAGTGTCACAATGTCTTTAAGGGGGGAGTGTCAGAACACTAGTTTACATTTGCCTTACAATAAGTGGATAAAGTCTTGGGTTTCAACTTGGGTGGCCTATAAGGGAGCTAGCGTGGTGTAGTGGTTAAGAGTAGTGGTTTGGAGCAGTGGAGTCTGATCTGGAGAACCAGGTTCGATTCCCCACTCCTCCACATGAGCAGCGGAGGCTAATTTGGTGGATTTCCCACACACACACACACACACACACACACTTTTCCATATGAAGCAAGCTGGGTGACCTTGGGCAAGTCACAGCTCTGTTAGAGCTCTCTCAGCCCTGCCTACCTCACAGGGTGTCTGTTGTGGGGAGGGGAAGGGAAGGTGATTGTAAGCCAGTTTGAGTCTCCCTTAAGTGGTAGAGAAAGTCAGCATATAAAAACCAACTCTTCTTCTTCTTCTATAATAAAGACAGACATCACATGTTAAGAGGAACAGAGATGATCTGATAATATCTTTGTTGCTCAGTAAAAGCATATTTCCTGTTCTGGGATAAGCTTTGGAAAAACTGCCTCGGTCATTTTATCAAGTAGTTTAGCTTAAACAGGACAAATTCAGCTATGAAGAATGTGTATTGGCTAGCATCTGTGCTGTCCCCACTACAACGCTCCTCACTAATCCCTGGTTTGAAACTGTATGTTTTTGTTTGTGAATTTTTCGGAAAAGTTGTAGTAAGATATAGATATATATGAATAAACATATAGGTGCCACACATATAGGTGTTTTTTTTTATGTCGGACTACTTCCCTGGGGTCGTTGGGCCGAACCAGCATTCAGTTGGTTGATATGGATATCTGTAGTGCAAGTTTTACAGCTGCATTCAACCCATGGAAGAAAATTCTTCTAATTCTTTCATTTTTCTCCACCCTTTCATTTTTCTCCACCCTACCAGGGACAATTTTTAGCTCACTGTCTCTTTTTAAGGAATAGGAATAATGGCCCCCCTCATAGGGTTGTTGTGAGGTTGAAGGTGCTGTGGAACACAGGCAGGACGGTGCTGCTGCAGTCATCTTGTTTGTGGGCTTCCTAGAGGCACCTGGTTGGCAACTGTGTGAACAGACTGCTAGACTTGACGGGCCTTGGTCTGATCCAGCAGGGCCTTTCTTATGTTCTTATAAGACAATGATGGCTTAAAGTATTTTGCAAAACACTGTGTTATAGGAGTATTTGAGGTACCCCTTCGTTTTTTCCAGTGACGCTTGTTGGATAAGAATATCAGGCCTTCGCCTGTTTTTTCTACACTACAATCCTCATGATCAGAAGGACAAGTCTTTACCTTTTGAATTTTAAAAATGTTGACAGGTATGCACAAAATCATGCACCCATAAATTCGGCGTAGCAGAAGCAGAGAGCATCAGGAAGAGACAGCTTCTGAAGAATGGACAGGGTGCTTGTAAATGCAAAGGATAGCATAGCAGAACATACCCTGGGAGCTGAAGCATGATAAAGTATTCCGCTGTGACCATCTCAGATGGCTGACCCATGAAAGGAATCTGTAGGGGCAGAGGTGAAATGCTTCGTTCTGAAAACCGTATTGTTCCCCTGTGCCTTTAACAGCTGCATGACAGGCAGAAATTCAGAAGGCATAGTTTTCCAGATTGGATGGGTGGTGAAGGAAAATGCTTCCTATGTCCCTTCCTTTTGGGGGAGGGGGGGTCAAAGCAGTTCCATAAACACCTCTGAGAGCCACTATGATGTACCAGCTAAATGATGCTGGTCTAGGCACCAAAGCAGGCGTTGCATTTTTCAAATGAGAGTTAATAACACTGCCCTGCTTTGTAGGGCTTGCAATATGGTAAGTTGTGTGATGGGCTCTGAAATCCTTTAAAATGAATGCTATTATGTTTGAAATGATGTCGGAGAGGGAGTGTGTGCGTGTGTTTTAAAGGATGTATAGCTGATTCAAGCATCACCAGGAAAGAGAGAACCTAATGGAGACCTGTAATTTGTACCTGCCTGAAATGAAATATATGTCTTGGGCCTTTTATTCACCTTAAGCAAGTCTCAAGCCGTCTCCATTCCGCTTGCACTGTAAAACAAATATTTTATGATGTACCTCAGCACTCCTGTCAGATGAATAGACTAAGAATTTAAGGAGATGACTGCTAAAGGCGAGAACATTTACACTTCAAATCCAGGTAAAATGTGACCAACATTATGTGTGATTTCCTGGCAGAAAAAAGAGAGATTTGACGTTTCAGATGGAGACGGCCAGTGCCGATAAGCCACTGGTTCTCTTCCACTTTGCCAAATACCCATGATTGAATCGTCAATAGGGATTTTACTGAATTGCATAACAACTCTGCTTCATTTTAAAATGGTTCCTCTCAGGTTCCTCTCATGTCCTTTCCACACTCAGAACAAAACTGCAGCCTTCCTTTCCCCCAACTGTATTAGCAAAAGGCAAATAGTGCCATTCAAATCAACACCTGCGGTTGTATCCATTGCATATAAAATAAATGGTTTTAAAAAAAATGTAAAATAGAGCATAGTGTAAAAATAGTATAACACTGTATTTTAAAACAATGAAAATGGGATATTTGCCAAAGAAATTTGGAGGGATAAAGCTAGCCTGGATGGCAGTAGTTTTTCCATTTACAGCCCTGGCATTCAGCAGAAAGATCATAAGGGGCCTGACCTAGGAGCAACAAGGTCTCCGTTGGCTGGGAGGCAGATTTGAAGGAGGAGTGGCCAACTAGCATGAACACATGAAGCTGCCTTCTATTGAATCAGCCCCTTGGTCCATCAAAGTCAGTATTGTCTACTCAGACAGGCAGCGGCTCTCCAGGGTCTCAGGCAGAGGTCTTTCGCATCACCCCTACTTGCCTAGGCCCTTTAACTGGAGATGCTGGGGATTGAACCTGGGACCTTCTGCATGTCCAACAGATGCTCTACCACTGAGCCACAGCCCCTCCCTATGGCTCTCCATGGTCTCAGGCAGAGGTCTTTCACATCACCTACTCTTTAACTGAATATGCTGGGGATTGAACCTGGGATCTTCTGCATGTCGAGCAGATGCTCTACCACTGAGCCACAGCCCCTCCCTATGGCTCTCCATGGTCTCAGGCAGAGGTCTTTCACATCACCTACTTGCCTAGTCCCTTTAACTGGAAATACCAAGGACTGAACCTGGGACTGTCTGCAAGTCGAGCAGATGCTCTCCCACTGAGCCACAGCCCCTCCCCAGCCCTCCTTCTCCTGGAATGGCCAGTATGTACCCCACTGCCATATCTCCCTCTATCCATGATCAGCTGAATGCCAGCCCCCTCCCCAAGACACATACCCATCAGTCCTGCTATCTCCCTAAGAAGGAGGCAGCTGAAGATTAGGATTCCCACCCACAAACCCAAACAACTCTTGAGCCCTTTAGTGCTCCCAATAACTCTCGCTCTATAAACAAGGAGCCCTCGTGGCCCCACCCAAGCGGCTTCCCAGAAGTGGCAGCCTCCTTGGAGTCGCCCCTTTGGGGGTGGTCCCACCCCTGCAGGATTCCAGCCTTTATCCCAGAAGCCCTGGGGGAAATGACAATGCAATAGACCCAGGGGCCTAATCAAGCAAAGATGCATAGACATCAAGCAGGAGTCCTACTGGTAGGGCTGCCAGCTCCAGGTTGGGAAGTACCTGGAGATTTGGGGGGCGGAGCCTGAGGAAGGTGGGGTTTGGGGAGGGGAGAGTCCAATTGCCAAAGTGGCCATTTTCTCCAGGTGAACTGATATCGGCTGGAGATCAGTTGTAATAGCGGGAGATCTCCAGCTACTACCAGGAGGTTGGCAACCCTACCCACTGGTGAGGTCCTAGGCAGCAACAGCAAGCTGCTGGATGGTTTCGCTTAGCCTTCCTCTCCCAGGCTGGTAGATTCGGGACTCCTTTTATTGGCTGGTGTTGAGCCAACAGCATGGCTGGGATGTGAAGTTTGCCGCCTCTTTTTCCCTCTCCTGCAGAATGGCTAAGAACTGATGGTGTTTGCTCTTTAAGGATGGGTGAGACCCGGGCTTTAATACACATTCTATTCTCAAAGGTTTTTTGTTTTTCTTTCTTTGTTTGTTTGTTTTAGTTTTTTTTTACTTTTAAGTCACAGCTGACTCCTGGTGACCCCGTAGGGTTTTCAAGGCAAGAGACATTCAGAGGTGGTTTACCATTGCCTGATTCTTAGAGTCGCCAACCTCCAGGTACTAGCTGGAGATCTCCTGCTATTACAACTGATCTGCAGCTGATAGAGATCAGTTCACCTGGAGAAAATGGCCGCTTTGGCAATTGGACTCTATGGCATTAAAGTCCCTCCCCTCCCCAAACCCCACCCTCCTCAGGCTCTGCCCCAAAAACCTCCCGCCGGTGGCAAAGAGGGACCTGGCAACCCTACTGATTCTGTGTCATGACCCTGGTATTCCTTGGAGGTCTCAATTCCAAATACTTGCCTGGGTCGACCCTGCTTGGCTTCTGAGATGTGACATCATCAGGCTAGCCTGGCCTATCCAGGTCAGGGCCAAAGTATTATAGGAGGATAATAATGTGAGCAGATGTCATCTGGATGTTGCTAAGAGAAATGTATACAAGTGGAGGTCATTTTTTTTCTTTTTTTTTCTCTTTTTTTTTTTGCTGTAGCTCAAGAGACACTTCCCATGGCCAGAATAATCCCACCAGATGGCTTATGCGGCACCGCTGTTCGGAAGTGATAAAGTCATAACCAGTTAATATGCGTGCATGTTAAATTAGAGTGCTTGTACAATCTCATTAGCCTCTGGCTGCCCGTCAGCTTGGGAATATGAGCGTCTCGCTTATCAATAAACCTAAATCTCAAGGATTAGGGATGAAAACGCTTAATGCAATCAGGATTTTTGGAAGATGCTTCTGATTTCATTGTAAGCAGGCAATTATATTACAAGGGCAAGGGACCCAGTTCCTCTTGACTGCCTCGCACGCACACTGAGGAGTCTGTAAAATGGATTTTAAAAGGGTTCCCCCCCCCCTCAGTAAGGAAAGGACATCATTACTTATTGCTACAAGGAAGTCTTTTTTATTATTATTGAAAGGTGCTGGGCTTTAATTATTCATCAAGAATAAATCTTCATGCGCTCCCAACTTTTCCTGTTAGCCGGAAACAATCCTTGGCCCCCGTAAATTGCTGTTCTGACCATGTTTCTCCTCTGCCCCCTTTGGAGCTCTTGTTAAATTTTTTAGAGCTAGACTTGTCATTCTTTAAGGTTCAGCTCCATCCCCATGGTCTCTAGATGCTGCTAAATCTCAGAGTTAGGAGCAAACCCATTGTCTGTCATTAATAGGGTTGCCAACTGCCAGGTAGTAGCAGGAGATCTCCTGCTAATTCAACTGATCTCCAGCCGACAGAGATCAGATCACCTGGAGAAAAATGGCCGCTTTGGCTATTGAACTCCATGGCATTGAAGCCCCTCCCCTCCCCAAACCCCGCCCTCTTCTGGCTCCGCCCCAAAATCTCCCGCCGGTGGCGAAGAGGGACCTGGCAACCCTAGTCATTAATGAGTATATGCACACAAACGGGAAGCCAGGCCACTGTCTGTCAAAGCCAGAGGGAGGGGCTAAGAAAACCACCACAAACCCACTTTCTATCACTACTGCTGTTGCTGTCATTAACTTACCAGTAACTCTCAGGATTGTTGTTAAGAGAATATGGGAGGAGAGGAAACTGTATTTATTTAAATAGTTATTCCACAACTTTCCCTTGTGGCTCAAGGCGTTTTTTGTGTGTGTGCCATCAAGTCACAGCTGACTGGCGACCCCACAGGGTTTTCAAAATGAACCCTTCCAGACTGCCAATGGCAGAAGCAGTTATTGAATGCTTCCCTGTGTAAAAACATTGCAAGCAGGAGGGCAGTTCTAGTTCAGCCTGCTTCCTGCTGTTCTCGTTTTGTGCTAGAAGTGGTTTCTTTATATGGTAGTGGTGGTAGAAAGTGTCGTCAAGTTGCAGCTGACCCGGTAGGGTTTTCAAGGCAAGAGACGTTTGGAGGTGGTTTGCCGTTGCCTGTCTCCGCGTCACAACCCTGGTACTCCTTGGAGGTCTCCCATCCAAATACTTGCCAGCTTCTGAGATCTGCTACCCTGGTCTCCCATCCAAATACTTGCTACCCTGCTTAGCTTCTAAGATCTGATGAGATCAGGCTAACCTGGGCCATCCAGGTCAAGGCCAATAATAATAATACAGAAAAAAACACCTTTAACCCCCTCCTCAAGAAAATGCCAGCAACCCAGATCTTATTAAAAGCCCCAGCAAATAAAAGCAGTCTCATACCACCTCCTAAAAACTTAAAAGGACAGCACCCAGCCTTGCCTCCTCAAAAACTCTGGGAACTCCAAGGCACTCTACCTCTCTGGTTGGCCTCATGCAAGAACAAGGAAGCAGCCAGCCGGCACACTGCCTGCCTGTAAATCTCAGTACATCAGCAACAGCTAAAGGCTTCTCTAAAAATCCATAATAATTCACTGCAACCTCTTGTGTGACTTGAAACTGTGCTCCCATGCATCAAGAAAGCACTTGCTAGGGGTTCTAGTAGGGTTATCAGCTCTGGGTTGGGAAATACCTGGATATTTTGGGGGTAGAGCCTGAGAAGGGCATGGTTTGGGGAGGGCAGGGATTTCAATGGGCTATAATGCCATAGAGTCCACCTTCCAAAGCAGCCATTTTCTCCAGGTGAATTGACCTCTGTCACCTGGAGATCAGTTGTAATGGTGGGCGATCTCCAGCCATCACCTGGAGGTTGGCAACCCTATGTTCTAGTGAAGGGACGAGTTAAAGAATCTGGGTTCCTAAAGAGGCTTTTCCCTCTGGCTCCTATAAGGTTTGGGGAGGTCCATCCCACGTATTTGTCTCAAATGTTTTTTAAGTGTGGGTTGTGGTGGGGTAGAGGGAATCTTTGTTCAGGGGGCTGAGGAGGTTTTCAGCAGCCCTGCTTACAGGTCCTTCCTCCTTCTGGTACCAGAAGGATTTGGATCTGCTCCTTTCTGGATTCATGACTGCCTTTAGAGTATGGGGGTAGGACTGCTAACCTCCTGGTGGGACCTGGAGATCTCCCAGACTTACAGCTGATCTCCAGACTACACAGATCAGTTCCCCTGAAGGAAATGGCTGCGTTGGAAGGTGGACCCTATGTCATTAGACCCCCTTCCCTTCCCAAACCCCACCCTCCTCAGGATTCACCCCCAAATCTCCAGGAATTTCCCAATGCAGAGTTGGCAGTCCTAGTGGAGACAAAACCAGAACCCCTCAGCTTTTAAGTCTGTCTCAGCACAGTTTTCCTCCTGCCAGCGTGCTCTACTGGGAACAGTAACAGAAGGACCACAGAGATTTCCTCCTGATGTGCGAACGTGGGTTGAAATCTAAATCAGGGATGGGGGGATTCAGAGGGTAACCTCTTATGGTAATGGAACCATGGGGTACAGCCCAACAGTTTTTGCTGAGAAAGGGATGGAATACAGTGGCCGTGTGGAGTTTGAAAGAATCGCTGGTTTTCTGACAACTCACTCCCTCCCCCCCAAAAAAGCCATACAATACATAAATAAAGATCAAGGCTTTTTTTTCTGAGAGTGGGCAAGAGTTAACCCATACCCTCCAACTTTTGGAGCAAGGGAAATAGTATCAGTCTCACATCAAGTGAATAAGAGGATTGTAGCGATAGTGCTGATCAAATTTTGTGCTCATTGTGACCTGCGCTGGAAGTAAGTGGATTTCCAGAGGAAAGGCAAAGATGGGAACAGACTCTGCGGCCCTGACTAGGCTCCTGGGGGTGCCAGAGCGACTTAAATAACCCCAGGGCAGCCAAGAGTGATGCACCAAACGTGGCAAAATAAGAAGTCCGCATACCTTTTGTGACACTGGGCAATGTGACATTTTGCCTGCATCTCTCCCCCCCCCACCCCCACTCACCCCATCTAAAGACATTTACTCGTTGTGCTGCTGTTCTTGCCAGTAAAGACCGGCTGAGCTTGTCACGTTGGCCAGCACAAGCGGGGTGAGCATTCCGCCAGCAACAACCTTCCCTAGATGGAGGAACAAGAGGAGGGAGGGAGAAGGGAGCGGCCAGAGCTGGATTATCAACAATGCTCGGGTCAGGAGCCATGTAGGGTAGTGGAGGTTTGAGGGATGGGACAGAGCCAAAGAGACTTGGGTTTGAATGCCGACTCAGCCACGAAGTTGCGGAGTAACGTTTAAGAGCGGTTACACTCTCTCTGCCCAAGTTGTTCCATAGAGCTATTGTGAGACTAAAATGGTGGAGGTGAGAAACGCCACCCAGAGCATCTTGGAGGAAAGGTGGCATAAAAACATAATAGGTAGGCTGTGAGCCTAACAGCACATCCTAGGAAGTCAGTCCCATTGTATGGTAGTAGGGTTGCCAGGTCCCTCTTTGCCACTGGCGGGAGGTTTTTGGGGCAGAGCCTGAGGAGGGCGGGGTTTGGGGAGGAGAGTGACTTCAATGCCATAGAGTCCAATTGCCACAGCAGCCATTTTCTCCAGGTGAGCTGATCTCTATCGGCTGGAGATCAGTTGTAATAGCAGGAGATCTACAGCTACTACCTGGAGGTTGGCAACACTATATGGTAGGCAGTTTTTATAAGGCTGGCTAAGTGACTCCAGAGTAAGGTTTGGCAAATAGCCTCCACTTAGGGCTGCCTACCTCCAGGTGGCACTTGGAGATCTCCCACTATTATAATTGATCTCTAGGCAGCCACGGTCAGTTCCCTGGAGAAAATGGCTGCTTTGGAGGATGGACTCTATGGCATTATGCCATGCTGAGGTCTTTCCCCTCTCCAAACCCCACCCTGCCTAGTCTGCATCCTCCAAATCTCCAGGTATTTCTCAACCCAGAGCTGGCGGCCCTACTTTCGCTGTTTGCAACCCATCCCTAGCACATACTAAAAGTGACACTGCAAGATCTCCCTCCTTCCCTCTCTCCCTCCCTCTCTCGCCCTCTTTCTCAGCACAGACACGAAGACTTGCGTTATTAATATGAATCGCCTGTCACGCTAATAAATGAAAAGCGGCAGCTATAATAGCCCCATCAGCCCAAGCCCATAACTCCAGCTGGGCGCTTCATCAGAGGAGCCTGTGGGGAAAAAACAAGGCGCGTATAAGGCTTGGATTTCCCCACTAATTGTGCACAAGCCCAGAGACTCCGTTCGAGCACATCCGCTTGCCGTAGCCTGGTCTTGGATAGGGCTGCCTCGCTGCAGGCAAGCTCTGTCCATCTTCATTTGCAGCATAAAAACGAAAGCCTGCGCCCTTCATGGGACTCAAATCAGCTACGATTCCCATCATAATGAAATTATGGAAAGCCTTGCCTGCCTGTCTCTCTGTGTGTCTCTCGCCCTCTCTCTTTTGGCTCCAGCTGCATTTCCCCATTATGTCAACTTCCCTGGCCCTGTTCCGTCGTTGGGAGGTTAGTGTTCCAGTGTTGCATACCAGGAGGAGACACTGTCTGCAATCCTTCCCATATGTTAATATTTTGTATGAACAGGGCGCACGTGTGTATTTATTTATTATTTAGTTCGAGAATTTTTATGCCACCTCTCCAGGGAACCTGTCCAAGGCAGCTTTCAAAATAAAGCATACTAAAAAAAATGTTTAAAATTCTTCATTAAAACACAGCATAACACAACCCACCCAGAGCATAAAAAGACAGATAATTAAGCAGCATAAAAAGAATGCCAGCTTCCAGACGAAACACACTGCTATAATGGTGGGGGGGGGGGGGGACATAAGAACATAAGAAAAGCCCTGCTGAATCAGATTAGGGCCCATCAAGTCCAGCAGTCTGTTCACACCGTGGCCAACCAGGTGCCTCTAGGAAGCCCACGAACAAGATGAATGCAGCAGCACCGTCCTGCCTGTGTTCCACAGCACCTAATATATCCAGCATGCTCCTCTGATCCTGGAGAGAATAGTTACACATCATGACTCCTATCCATTTTTACTAGTAGCCATGAATACCCCTCTCTTCCATGAACATGTCCACTCCCCTCTTAAAGCCTTCCAAGTTGGCAGCCATCACCACATCTGCCCCTTAATAAAAAGCCTGGGTTAACAGAGAATTTTTGGCCTGGTGCCTCAAGAGGAAAGGCATTCCACAGGTGAGGTGCCACTACTGAAAAAGCCCTGTCTCTGGTTGCCACCTGCCTCTGGAGTCAGGGTCATGAAGAGCAGGGTTTGTAAGACAGAGCTTAACTGGGGGGAAGACAATATGGAGGAGGCCATCCTTCAACTACCCTGGCCCCAGGTCATTTAGGGCTTTAAAGCTAAGAACCAGCAGTTTGAATTGTGCCCGCAAACAAATGGGAAGTGCAGATCTTTCAGCACTTGAGTGATACAATCCATGTATCCTGCCCCTGACAGTAGCCTGGCTGCTGTATTTCTGAGCTTCAGTGCATGCCAATGTGGACCCTCAAAAATCTGGGTTTCCTATTGTATATACCAGAGCTGGAAAAGACATGTGTTGTAGGGCTGTCGATTTGGTTCGTCCTGAACCGAAAAACCGCCGAATTTCCCCCGATTCAGCGGTTTCCGGTTCGGATGGAACCAAACTAAAAAAAGGCGGGAAAATGACACGCCGAATTCGGCGAGTTTGGGCGAACGCCGAATAAATTCAGCAGATTCGGCGTTCCCCGAACCTGCCTTTTCCTGCCTTTAAAGACCGCCCTGCCCTGTTTCCTTTTGCCTTTTGATCTCCCAGTTTTGATTTGTCCTAATCAGAGTAAGTTGTACCTCTTTGGAATACCATTGCATTATTTGCTGCTCACACTCTGGTCCTTGTCAGTTCCTGCTCCTTTCTCGTACCTGGCTTTTTTTTTGTACTTAATAATGTCACGTTCTCTTGTTGACAACTAACTGTACTTGGGAAAAATTCCCCGCCAGAAGGGAGTATTGAGATAGTGAAGGTGAAGACAGACATAACACTGCAAGGGAAGTCACGGCAGGTCCTTCCCCTGTGGTGTAATCCTCTATTTGTACTTGACATGACAGGCCTAAATTCTACCGAGTTGAATGCTAGGACAACCATTGTTCGGTGAGGACAACGGTCCATTTAGTCCAGCACCCTGTTTCACACAGAGACAAACCAGAGGAGACACCTCCATTTTTGTATTTTTGCCCTATAAATGTTAGAGGACATGCAAAATGAGAAGACAATATTGTTTGGCTCATGGAGACCTGGTCGTTTTTTCTTTCCCCCCTTTTTTCTTGTAAGCGGGCAGAGCAAACAAGCAGAATAGTCTAAAAAAAAAAAAATCGTGCGCAACCCTAACTGACACTCTAAGAATTTCCCCATGTTTGTCTATACCATAGAGATTAGGAGAAATTCCTAGAGCATTACCTGGTAGTGAGGTCACATCCTCCTCAAACTCGACCTTCCCCTGCCACGGCCCTCCAAATCTCCTGGCATGTGCGGTGACAATGTTGGCAGCCCTGTGGCTAATAGCTTTTGATGAACCTACCAATCTTTCACCAATATGTCTAATTCCCTCCTTTAAAGGCCACTTAACTGATGGCTGCCACCAGTCTGTTCCTTCTCACTCCATCTGTGCCAAGCTGAGTGGATTTTCCTAGTTCTACTCTTTCAGTGTGCCTGAACTGCTCTCCATGCTGCTTTCCATTCCTACTAAATGGGGTAGAAAAATGCCCCAAATGATCATGTACAGAGTGCATCAGTGCAGGGGTCAGCACATGCCAAAGTCACCACAGGACTGCTTCATGATGCCCCCAGATCCCTCCTCAGCCTGCTTTTACCAGCCAGCTGCCAAGTTGCTCCAAGTGTCACTCATTTGAGCTATGATCTGAAAGTGTGGCGAAACAATCATTTCAGCATATGCTGAGCTCCACATGGATCCACTCAATGCATATTTTCTACAGGCCAATTTCAAACCTACACATCGCGCACGATTTTTTTTTTTAGACTAATCTGCTTGTTTGCTCTGCCCGCTTACAAGAAAAAAGGGGGGAAAGAAAAAACGACCAGGTCTCCATGAGCCAAATGAAAGGGCCAGTAGAATGGAATGGGGGGGACATTTTCATAGCTAGTGGCTGTTCAAAGCACTCCAGTTTTCAGGGGAGGACCAGACCTGCAAATCCTAGCCATGGATGAAGAGGAGAGAGCCGTGGTCTACAACAGAGGAGTCGAACTCATTTGTTAGGAGGGCTGGAGTAGGGGGGACAGCTGCCTCAGCTGGCTTGTGGGGCAGATAAGAGGTCTCAAGGGGCCAGATCTGGCCCACGGGCCTTAGGTTTGACACTGCTGGTCTAGAAAATATTCACAGGCTCAACCTGGCAATAATTTAACCTGACAGAATTCCCCCCTCATGCATATAGCTCCCCCCCCTCCGGTGTTTTCAGCCCATTTTAGAACACTGGATAATGTACAATCGAGCAGGTGTGTATTTCTAAAAACAAGCCCAAAATAGCCCATAAATATATCGGAAAATAAAAGAAAAAATATGTGCCTGCCAGCATGCTGGAAGAAAATATATCAAGCAATGATTCTAATGAAAATATATTTTCTTTTGTGAACCCAGTGTCCAAACACATGACAGTAAAACATTTGACTTAGGGGGAGGATAAATAAAAGGGCTAAGCATGGCTTATCATCAAAAGTGATGCATAGTCAGGATGCTGTGGTACCCTTCAGGGACTGTCGTAGAGTGGGGCCAGGTTATTTGCAGATGTGCATTGCTATTTGCTTAGGTAGGTTGGAGGAAAGAGAGGAAGGTAAGGAAATTGGCCTGCTCAAGATAATAAAAAGCATACAGAATTCTGGAGGGGGAGATTTTGATGTTTAGGGAGGAATTTTCCAAGAGTCTGAGCATTCTTCAGGAAGCAGGGGATTGTGAGTACAGTTGAGAATCACTTTGTGGAGGGAGACAGAGATGCAGAAACTGGCCTGTTCAAACTCCTGAGAGCTTATACAGTGCTGGATGGAGAAAATGTAGTTGGAAGGAAGGTAGGGAGGCCATTTATCCAGGGGCAGCAGGCAAACTCCGACAGTAGGCTCCAAGGTTCTTTGCCCAGGTAATTTGCCCAGGCTGTTTAATCCAGCAGAAGCACAAATGAGGGAGCAGGGAGTGGCACTGTGACATCATTTCCAGTGGCACTGTGACATCCCTTCCAGTTATAGCCAGATGTGACATCATGGCACTCTAGGAATTCCCCACATCTCATACTACAGAGCCCAGGAAATTCCTAGAGGGTTATGACAACACTTCTGGGTACAACCAGAAGTGATCTCAAGCAATGTCACTCCACCCCTCCCCTCCCATTTTTGCTCCCACTGGAGTAAAGATGGCACCTGGCAACCCTAGAGGAAGGATTTGCAGATCACTTACCCACACACAATTTTTTGGTAGGCACTCAGTTTGAAACTGCATAATACTGAGTTCCCAGCCTTCTCTTTTCCAGTAACTCAAGCTGTTATGCTCAAAGTATGTCAAAGACATAGAACCAGTTTCAGGCAGGAAGAGAATGACTATTTGAAACACACTTTCCCTTGACAGATATACCCACCTCTCCAACCCCAAAACTAGCTTTGGGAGACCAATGTTTAGGGAACTGGAAGTGGAAGGACCATAAGAAATATATCACTCTTTGTGAAAACATATTCAGTTTGATTATGCTGTAGATTTCCCAGAGGCTCAAGCTAAGGATTTCAAACAGCCAAGACCCAGGACAGTTGCAAGAATAATTGCTTCCGTATTAATGTTCACAAGGGAATCCAAAGCTTTCGGAATGGATGTGCTGAAACCTTTAATTGCTTCAAACTGCTACCTAAAAATCCTATTCAGCAAAACAAAACAAAAAACACCTGGCTAGTTCACTGAGGTCAAAAGCTTTTTAAATTTAGACCTGTATTCAGGTCCATCCTGAGAAGTACTTAAATGCATTGATTAGGTTTGGTAACTTCTCTCAAGGTTAGAGAGGAGAACAAATTCAGCATGAAGTGTTATTTGGTATTCACTTGTAATGAAATCTCTGTGGAATACGAGATGCTCCCATTGGGCTCCTGACACCAATAGTCAATTCTACAGCAGCGGGAGGTTCCTATGTTTCACCTCCTACCATCGTTAAAGGAGAGGGAAACATTTGCGAGACGCACACCACTAGGAATTTGCACTGGCCTTTCTTTTTAATGTACATATCAACTTTTGCATATCAACCAATTGAACACTGATATATGCAGCCGCTTGCTGGACCCTCCCCCAATGTCACCATCTCCTCTGGCTCCACATAATATGTAGAGATCAGTTCCCCCGGAGAAAATGGCTGTTTTGGCAGTTGGACTCTATGGCATTGAAGTCCATCCCCTCCCCATACCCCACCCTCCTCAGGCTGCATCCCAAAAATCTCCAGGTATTTCCCAACCCGGAGCTGGAAACCCTAGCTCAAGTGCATTCAGAGCACCTTGCGCCTTTATTTAAGATCTCTCTTCTCCCTCAGCATGCAAAGAAAAGTCAAACTAAAAACTGGGGTCAGGAAACAATTTGTGATCTTCAGGAAGAATTCTGGTTTTCTGAGTGACATGGACCAAGGAGTACATTTGCATGTTGTGGCCATTAACAGGATACGAAACAGTGGAAATTTTGTTAGGGAACTCTGCATTTTTCACCTGGCCGTAAATTGTGGCTGGTGGCTAGCAGGTTGCCAGAAATATCTGTTCCTAAATAAACATACAAAGATTTTTCTTTGTGAAAGCAACAGAGTCAAGTGCATTTTCTTCATCTCTCTCCCTCCACCACACACTCAAATATTTACATATGCTGTACATCAAAATGTGAAAAGCAAACTGATCATTAATCACCATTTGGAAGGTGTGAGTTATTCCCATTATACGTGACATGGATTGTACTGTGATTGGTTTTTGTGTTTATGCCTCAAAGTCTGCACTTTTCAATTCCCCAGATGGCCCCAAGCCTTGATTGTCAGCAGAAAAGATCCTGGTCGTGTTGATCGGTGGAAGCGGCTACAGCACTGGCGAAGGATGTTGTCACTTTCAGCACAACCACCATGCGTAATATCTCTGGTAAGGAAAATCCTCCCTGCGGTGCACCACTTTTACCAGCAATGAGAGCATAATGGGAAACTATCTCCATATGGACGCAATCATAACTAGGTTGCCAGCCTCCAAGTACTAGCTGGAGATCTCTCACTATTATAACTGATCTCCAGCTGATAAGGATCAGTTCACCTGGAGAAAATGGCTGATTTGTGGGGTTGCCAGTGGGAGGTTTTGGGGATGGAGCCTAAGGAGGGCGGGGTTTGGGGAAGGGAGGGACTTCAATGCCATAGAGTCCAATTGCCAAAGCTGCCATTTTCTCCAGGTGAACTGATCTCTATTGGCTGGAGATCAGTTCTAATAGCAGGAGATCTCGTTAGTAGTAGTAGTAGTAGAAGAAGAAGAAGAAGAAGAAGAGGAGGAGGAGAAGGAGAAGAAGAAGAAGAAGAAGAAGAAGAGTTGGTTTTTATATGCCGACTTTCTTTTCCACTTAAGGCAGAATCAAACCTGCTTACAATCACCTTCCCTTCCCCTCCCCACAACAGACACCCTGTGGGGTAGGTTACCATGATGTGTGTTAGTTAATGTTAAGGTTAATGGAGTTTGACAATAGATTAGGTCATGTGGTCGACATCTATGATTTAATGTCGACCACATGACCTAATCGTCACACTAAACAGCAGTGACGATTCTTGGAATTGTTTTATGTTCACATACATCCACAAGGTTAGTTTACGGAATATAAATATTATTATTTTCAATTGTATTCCTTATAATTGCATTTGGTCATAAGTGGTTGTCCACTTAACCTCCAGGTGATGGCTGGCGATCTCCCGCTTTTACAACTAATCTCCAGGCAATAGAAATCAGTGCCCCTGGAGAAAATGGCCGCTTTGGCAATTGGACTCTATGGCATTGAAGTCCCTCCCCAAACCACGCCCTCCTCAAGCTCCACCCCCTCCCCAAATCTCCTGGTATTTCCCAACCCTGAGCTGGCAACCCTATTCTAATGCCATCACTACCTGTTGCGGAAGTGCATTCCACACGTTAATTATGCATTGTGTGATGAAGTACTTTCTTTGATCTCTCCTGAATCCCCAGAGTTCTAGAATTATGGCATAAAAACTTGTCTCTCTACTTTCGACACATGATTTTACAACCCCCCAGATGCTTTCCTTGCGTTCTAACAGCTTGATGGTTTTGGTCGCTCTTTTCTGCAAGTCAGTAGACTTCAGATTTGTGCCTTCTGCTCTACCAAGATGTGAAACGATATATTTCAATCACCGCGAAGGAGGGATTGCTTCGTGACATGCAGCGGGATTTAAAGGAACAGTCACCACAGTCTGGATGGACACATTTGACCGCATTATAAAACTCAGCCTGGGTTCTATTTTACTGTGTTTCCCTACACTGCCACCTAGGGGCTGTATTTCATATTTGTATCTATTATCTCCCCTGCCAAAGAAAACAGAAGTTTGCAAAGTTTGTTTGTGTGTGTGTGTGTGTTTTTGTGTCATGTGTATTATCAGTGCGACGCAACTTCCTGCATCTCAGATAAAGAACAACATCTAAATGAGACCAGGATGAGTAATTGGTGATCATAACTGTGATTATAAGGTATAATTACAATTAGCTTGAACAAGAGTGTTAATCATGAAAATAATTGCATGTCAGCTTTATTCCTAAAGAAACGAGAATGTAATTAAGTGGCCCAGAAGGGTAACAACCCCCTACTCCCCACTCACAAATCTAAAGAGTGGCAGAGGTAGTGTAGGTTGCCTTAAGGGAAGGAGGAATTATAGGCTGAGAGAGGTGGTTTGCCTGGTGCTTAATATTCCTGTTTGCATCAATCAACACTGGAAGAGAGGGAGCAGAGTTATCAGCACCCGTAACGGGGCTTTTGAGCTGATTGAGCCAATTTTAAAATCATTGAAAAAAGGGAATGGGATAAATACCCAAGGCTGCCTAGTCAGATCAGCAGAATTGTTCTGGGAGTTCATGCCTCCATGCATGTGGGAACACAATTTGGATCATGACTGTAACATGCAAGGTGAAGGGGCTTTAACATTCCACATGTGCCATTTTCCCAACCTGAAATGAACCCAATGGGTGCTGTTTGCCCCATTGGGGAAACCCATCAGTATACATGGAGTTCTCCAGTGTGGCAAATAGCCCTGTCTGGTCCATTTCAGGTCCAAGAAAAGGGCACAGCGGAAGGCTTAAGTTCCCACTCCCTAGAAAATACAGTCCCAAACCAAATTGTGACCCCTGAATGCCTGGGGGCACAGACTACCAGAGCACATCTGCTGACTGAGACTGAAAAGTTATTCTGCAGTACTGCACCCAAAAGCTCTGCTCATGACCTGAGTTTGATCCCAACAGAAGTCAGTTTCAGGTACTCAGCTCAAGATTGACTCAGCCTTCCATCCTTCCGAGGCTGGTAAAATGAGTACCCAGCTTGCTGGGGGTAAAGTGTAGAGGACTGGGGAAGGCAACGGCAAACCACCCCATAAACATAGTCTGCCTAATAAACGTCGGGATGTGACGTCACCCCATGGGTCAGTAATGACCCGGTGCTTGCACAGGGGACTACCTTTACCTAATCTGCCCTTGGGTCTCAATGAGGTCGCCATGAAAAGAGTCAGCAAGTCCCATATTGGAGACGTTTGCTTTGCAGAGTGCGGCTGTATGTGTTTATTTCCCCAGCTTTGCTGACAATTAGGCCCCCAGTTTTGGCAGGATACGGGGATAAAAGGCTTGCGCTTTCAGAAAAGGCCAACCTGTACCTTCTCCTATCCCCTTTCTCTCCCATATTTGTCATGCAGGCAGCTGTGAGTAGGTAGCTGTGTGTAGGTGTAGGATTTGTCAGCGTTTGCAGCAGCCCGAGTAGCAAGCGATCCCTCTGATATTAGTTTTATCTGCAGCAGGTAGCAGCCGGTCCTGTTTAGCTCCAGGACAGGAAAACTTTCACCTGTGGATTTCTGCATACCAAACTCCTACAGAAACCAGCTAAGCTACTTTTCCTGCTCCATCCTAGTCACAGGGAATACTTGTCTGATGGTGCCGAAAACCCGAAGTACAATTTCCTAGCCAGCTCAAAATCTTGTGCTAGGAGTGCATAAAGTACTAAGGGTTCAAGTAAATAACATTTTGGAGATGATCTTGAGAATCATATATGTGATTATTCGGCTTTCTCGCCGCCTGAAAACCCAGAGGACCTACAAATCCATGCATAAAGTGAGCATTTTTCTTTCACTAAAAAAAATCTTCATTTTGGTCTCATCTATCATTGCCTTCATTCGTTTTCATTTTCTTTGCTTTTCTTTTTCTGTTCTCATTTTGTTCTCTTCTCCCTTCTATTTCTATTTATTTTTTTAGATATTTGTACCCTCCCCAATGTGGAACGAAAGCAGCTTACAAGGTCTTTCTCCCCCTTCCGTTTTATCCTCACAACAAGGTTAGACTGAGAAAGGGTCTGCAGCACAGTAAGGGCCAGTGGGCAGGATGAGGTGGCTGGAAGGAGGAAGTAGAGGCCATTGTGGGGGGGGGGGCAGACGAAGAGGACAAATGAGAGTATCTCAGGCTCCAGGCCAGTGAACGAATAAGCAGCATTTGCTCATTCATGTTTTTTCTGCTCAGTTTCATTGTCCGAAAGAATGGAACCGGCTGGCCTTTTCAGTTTGCTTGTTTGTTTCATTCATTTGGAAGCAAATGCACATCCCTGGTAAAAATGGGATCCAGCAGCAGCACTGAGGAGAAGGAGAAGAGTTGGTTTTCATATGCCAACTTTCTCTACCACTTAAGGAAGAATCAAACTGGCTTACAATCACCTTCCCTTCCCCTCCCCACAATAGACACTCTGTGAGGTAGGTGAGGCTGAAAGAGCTCTAAGAGCCCAAGGTCACCCAGCTGGCTTTGTGTGTAGGAGTGGGGAAACCAACCCAGTTCACCAGATTACCCTCCGCTGCTCGTGTGGAGGAGTGGGGATGAAACCCAGTCCTCCAGATCAGATTCCACCACTCCAAACCACCACTACACCATGCTGGCTCTCATGAGAGCTAGAGACGTGCTCTTTTTAAAATGACAGCTGGGAATTCAGCCTAACGATCATGGTGCTAGATCATTATAACACTACAGCAATTACCAAAGTTTTTTAAAAGCCCAAGAAAGCCCTCCAGTGACTTGGGGGGGAATATTGGCGAGGAGGTGAGGCAAGGAAAATGGCACCAGTGTGGGTAGGAGCATCACAAATGTGCACCTTTCCATCCATGTGGTGTATAAATGCATGTTGAATGTGATCTTTCCAGAGGGATCATATCAAATCAAGTTTCAGAAAGATTAGAGCAAAGCAGTAGAAAACCTGAATAGGGGACAATTAGGGGACAGCACCATGTGGATGCTCCTACCCCCCAAAAAAACCACTCTAATTTGGGAATCATGGGGAAGCAACCCATGCCACTTAGGAAAGCAAATCATAGCCCAACATAAAAGCATGCATTACCAATAAAGGCAAAACAGATGGTAATTAAGATTAATTAAGCCTTTGTTTGTTTTAACATCCCAGAAAAATTAAAAGTTCAGATTAATGAAAGCGAGCCAATTGCTTTTAAAAATAATAGAAGTGGGTGGAGGGAAGAGAAGATCCATGCTCTCAAACGAGCAAAGTGACTAAATTCCCAGGCTGTTTAACAAGTTTGAAAACACAGAAATCCCATCTGGGTAACAACCTGACAAGCCTACAATCTCTTCTCTTTACACATTCTCCATGGGCGGGCGGCAGGCAGGTGTGTGGTGCTATCTTTCCAGTTTAGCATGTTTACATTGTACGTAAGTACCTGCAATCTTATTTCCGAATTAGTGTCATCCCACTTAACCCAATGAAAAGGTTGCATTAAACAGCCACAACCTGAGTGAGGCTGCCTATATTACTAATGGGTAGCATCTGCAATACAAACTTTTAATGGGCTTTGCAATTCCTTGCATGGCTGCGCCACACAATGACCCAGGGTGCAGAATGAACAGAGGCAATCCAACGCCGCCAGCCCATAATGGGGACTCTTACAAATGAGGAATGTTTCCAGTGCAGTTGTGGAGCATGAACATTATGGGGAACCGTAAACTAGGATTTCTCTAAAGCTAAATAGAGGCTCAAGTCTGGAATTATAGATGTGAAGGCCTGAGGGGGGAATTGGGAAAATATTTTTCCACTGTTTGTTTTGTTGGTTGGTTGGTTGGTTTACTGAGGAGGATTTTTAAATTTTTTATTTCTTTTTCTCTCATGGGAAAATTGAGAAACTTTTGGGAGTACTGGGAGGGGGGGAACTCCTACAAAGTATTTTTTTTTAAGAATAAAATGCTTTCTCAGACAAGATTTTACTCACTCAAAACATATTGAATTAAGAAGAAGAGTAGTAGTAGTTGGTTTTTATATGCCGACTTTCTCTACCACTTAAGGCAGAATCAAACTGGCTTACACTCACCTTCCCTTCCCGTCACCACAACAGACACACTGTGAGTAGGGTTGCCAGGTCTCTCTTCGCCACCGGTGGGCAGTTTTTGGGGCGGAGGAAGGCGGGGTTTGGGGAGGGGAGGGACTTCAATGCCATAGAGTCCAATTGCCAAAGCAGCCATTTTCTCCAGGTGAACTGATCTCTATCGGCTGGAGATCAGTTGTAATAGCAGGAGATCTCCAGCTAGTACCTGGAGGTTGGCAACCGTACCTGTGAGGTAGGTGGGGCTGCGGAAGCTCTAAGAGAGCTGTGACTAGCCCAAGGTCACCCAGCTGGCTTCATGTGTAGAAGTGGGGAAACCAACCCAGTTCACCAGATTGGTGTCCACCACTCACATGGAGGAGTGGAGAATCAACCCAGTTCTCCAGATTAGAGTCCACCACTCCAAACCACCACTCTTAACCACTGCACCATGCTTGCTCTCAAGGGTGAGAACTTTTCCTCTGGCTTTAAAATTTCAGGAGATTTTATATCACAACTCCAGGTGTACTATTTGGCCTTAAAAAGCAGGCACTGGAGATGGATTGAGGAAGGAAGGTTAACTCTTCCCCCAGCATCACTGAGTACATCAGCCTCTCCCACCCAACTGTTTCTGGCTAGGTTTGTAAGCTCTGGATTGGGAAATTCCTGGAGATTTTGGGGTGAAGCCTGGGGAGGTCAGAGTTTGGGGAAGAACCTCAGCAGGCTATAATGCCATAGAATCTACCCTCCAAAGCTGGCATTTTTTTCCAAACAAACTGATGTCGGTAGCCTGGAGACCAACTGTAATACTGGGAGATCTCCAGGACTTACCTGGAGGTTGGCAACCCTGTTTGAGGCTCAATACTGTTACCTGTGACCTGACCTGAATGGTTAGAGAGTTGGACTAAGACCCGTGATACCCAGGTTCAAATCCCCGCTCTGCCGTGGAAGCTTGCTGGATGACCTTGGGCCAGTCACACATGCCTAGCCTAACCTATCTCAAAGGGCTAACCTATCTCAAAGATAAAATGGAAGAGAGGAGGAGGATGTAAGCCACCTTGGGTAGGGTTGCCAGGTCCCTATTCACCACCGGCAGGAAGTTTTTAGGGTGGAGCCTGAGGAGGGCGGGGTTTGGGGAGCGGAGGGACTTCAATGCCATAGAGTCCAATGGCCAAAGCGGCCATTTTCTCCAGGTGAATTGATCTCTACCGGCTGGAGATCCGTTGTAATAGCAGGAGATCTCCAGATAGTATCTGGAGGTTGGCAACCCTAGCCTTGCGGCCAAATTGGAAAGGCAGGGTATAAATGAAATAAATAATAAACCTCCAAAAACTCAACTCAAAAGAGTATGTCATTCAACTTAGTAATCAGATGGTGGTAGGTAATATTCCTTTAGAATAAAAAGGATTTTATTAGGTTATCTTACAGAAAATGTATCCTCCTCAGACACAGAGCTGGTCTTGTGCTTCCTTACCACTGCAAAAATGTTTATAGCTGAAAATGCAAGGAAGAAGGAAACCCCACTCATCTAATAACAGCAGGCTTAACCTTGTTTGTTTGTTTGTTTGTTTGTTCGATTTCTTGCCCGGCCTCCCCAGCTGAGGCTAGGCTCAGGGCTTGCACTGCTGACAAAGTGGATGTATTATTAGAGACCCAAAAGTAATAACTGGCAAAACTTTGAAAATGCAGTGAACAGTGGATATTATTTATTATGTTCCGGAACGACAAAGTACACGATAAAATTTTGCCTTTAACGTTTTATGAATTGTTGTAAAATCGGCAACGTTCTTTTGTGCTCTGTAACTATTATTAATTTTGAAATTAAAAAAAATAACATGGAGGCAGGAAGACAGAAATGGATGAAAGGAACTCAAGGCTGCCTCAAGCAGCATATGGTTTCCCTTCCAGCACTAATTTTAGAAATCCTTCCAATTCAGCCAGAATCAAGGACAAGTGGGGAAGCAGTAAAGAGCAGAAATCCAGAACTAGAAAGGCCTGGGGGGTGGGATCCACTCTTTCCTAGTGATAGTTTCCCGTCCCAGTGATAGTTTCCTGTTTGAGAAAAGAGCCATTCTGCGGATGGCAGTTTATCTCACATGAAATGAGTTGGATTGCTTAATGGGTCAGAAAAAAATCAGTCCATTATCTTTCCCTGCGAGCCCCTGGGCTTTTCAAGGTTACAGTTCCGGGCGTGCATTTAATGCCCTCGAGGCTATTATCATTCTTTTGTGTGATATTGTTCCCTTTTAGATGGAACTGTAGACACCTCAGATTACATGCTTGTAAATTCTGCCTTCACATTACCAGTCACGTGTATAAAATAACAGAGGGGCCCTTTTGCTAACATTGGTTTCTTGGAGCTAAGCCATTGAATTGTGTTACCTTGGACCCATAACTGAGGTTGCCAGCCTCCAGGTGGTGGCTGGAGATCTCCTGCTATTACAACTGATCTCCAGGAGACCTGGAGAACAAGGCCGCTTTGGCAATTGGACTCTATGGCATTGAAGTCCCTCCCCTCCCCAAACCCCACCCTCCGGCTCCGCCCCAGAAACCTCCTGCCGGTGGCGAAGAGGGACCTGGAAACCCTAGTTGTATGAGGAAAGGTTGAAGGAGCTGGGTATGTTTAGCCTGAAGAGAAGGGGATATGATAACCATCTTCAAGTACTTGAAGGGTTGTCATATAGAGGATGGTGCCAAGTTGTTTTCTTTTGCCCCAGAAGGTCAGACCAGAACCAACGGGTTGAAATTAAATCAGAAGAGTTTCCATCTAGGCATTAGGAAGAATTTTCTAACAGTTAGAGCGGTTCCTCAGTGGAACAGGCTTCCTCAGGAGGTGGTAAGTGCTCCTTCCCTGGAGGTTTTTAACCAGAGGTTAGATGGCCATCTGATTCTATCTGATTCTATGAACTTAGGCAATTCATGAGAGGGAGAGCATCTTGGCCATCTTCTGGGCATGGAGTAGGGGTCACTGGGGATGTGTGGGGGAAGTAGTTGTGAAATTACTGCATTGTGCAGGGGGTTGGACTAGATGACCCTGGTGGTCCCTTCCAACTCTATGATTTTATAATTCTGGGAGCTTTCCAGGCCCCACCTGAATGTTGGCAATCCTAGGATAAAACTGGATTGTAAACCACAGTTTATTGTAAGGTTTGAATGCAGCGATTTGTTTAACATTATGCCGTTTCCTTTCAGCCTAAATCTCCAAGCCCATGATGTCCTCTGGTAATATTCAGCATTTTCCTGAGCTCAGTTCAGTCTTGTACTTCTGTCTTGCACATACAGAGCCTGTGCCCATCGAGCATCCACTGCTTCCCAATTAAAGTCAGCAGCTAGCCTTCTAACATCCATTGAGCAAACACTTCCCAGTGCGATTGTGAACGAGTATATCATGCATCACCTCAGAGCTGAGGGTTGGATCTTCGTTTAGAAGGGCCCGTAGGTTCCACGGGACATGAAATTTAAAAGTCAGACTCCTTCCTTCAATCCTCCCCAATTCAATTTGAAGAGGAGCTATGAGCTGCAGCTGAGCATGCCAGAAGGGGTCTGAAAGATAAATGGGCGGAACTTACCCTTTTCAGTGCTCTTGGGGTATAAAAGTTCTAGGATAATTCAATTGCTTTCAGTGTTTACCAGGTTCTCAGACAAGAGATGCAGGGAGGAGGGGGTTACCATACAAATTGTACTTCTGTCTCACCCTTCAAATATTTCTTCCTTAACTCAGAAGCCCCAGGAAGTACTTGTATTGGGTACAAAGATTTACTGTTTAGGCCACAGTGAAATCTAAGCTCTGTTACTGGGGAGGACAGAAGATAGATTGTGGCTCACAGGCTCCTTTCTGGTGAACTACCTAGCGTCTGCTGCTCTCTTCACTACCACATCAGTCCCAGAAGCAGCAGAAGACATCATGAGCTCACCATTGTGCACATGCATTAGTAGGGTTGCCAATAGGGTTGCCAACCTCCAGGTGCTAGCTGGAGATCTCCTGCTATTACAACTGATTTCCAGCCGGTAAGAGTTCAGTTCACCAGGAGAAAATGGCTGCTTTGGCAATTGGATTCTATGGCACTGAAGTCCTTCCCCAAACCCTGCCCTCCTCAGGCTCTGCCCCAAAAACCTCCCGCCGGTGACAAAGAGGGACCTGGCAACCCTAGTTGCCAACCTCCAGATAATGGCTGGAGATCTCCCACTATTACCACTCATCTCTAGGCAATAGAGATCAGATCACCTGGAGAAAATGGAAGGTGTACTCTATGGCATTATACCCCACTGAAGTCCCTTCCCTCCTCAAACCCTTCCCTCCTCAGGCTCCACCCCCAAATCTCCAGGTACTTACCAACCCAGAGCTGGCAACCCTATACATTAGGAACAGCACAAGCCGGTGACCCAAATCTGGATAGCCCAGGCTAGCCCAACCTCCTCAGATCTCCAAGGCTAAGCAGGGTCAGCCATGGTTAGTACTCGGATGGGAAACCACCAAGGAAGTCTAGGGTTGCTACACAGAAGCAAGCAATGGCAAACCAAACCTGAACAGCTCTTATTTTAAAATCCCTGTGGGGTCAATAGCCCCCATCCCCAAAAAATTCAGTGATATCAAATGTCTTCAAAAGAATGGAAAGGAAAGACACACAACTTCCTGAAGGATTATTTCAACCCAAAGTAGGCACCAGAGGATTCCTAGAGCAACATACCAGGTTAATGAAACATTAGTTCACATGTTTTTCTATGATAGATTTTATGTACAGGCATGCCTGGATTTATTGTAAGCTGTGTTGATTGATTTTAAAAAATCTATGCTCTGAGCAGAAGACTTACAAAATCTCACTGGCAGGGGTTGACAAAGAACTGCTACATCTGTGCTTAAGTTTCTGTTCTCTGTAATGAAAGCACGGGCTGAGTTAATGTCCAGTGTATAATCTTCTGGGATTTTAAACCTTAAACTATTAATTATTTTAAGATGAATAATGTATGCTGAGATTTTACATAGGTAATTAATTTTATAAAAGTGTTTTTTTTTCTGCTTCTGAATGGTCTGTGGGTCATAATAAAAACCGATAGACAGGTTACTGACTGTCAGGTCAAGTCACCATCCATGTTGAATTTTTTTTTCATTTATGTTCCTTTTTTCTCCCCAGTCGGGTCCCAAAACTGCTTACAATACAAAAATAAAAGACACAAATATAACAGAAACAGCCAAAACAGAAGAATGGGGAAGAAAACGTTTCTAAATGCAGAGCAGGTCTCTCCTCACCCCCCCAACAGCTGGAGAAGGTTGGGCCAACCCTGACACATTGGGTTGCCAACCTTCAGGCACTAGTTTGAGATCTCCCTCTATTACAACTGATCTCCAGCTGATAGAGATCAGTTCACCTGGAAAAAATGGCTTTGGCAACTGGACTCTATGGCATTGAAGTCCCTCCCCTCCCCAAACTCCGCCCTCCTCAGGCTCCACCCCCAAAATCTCCAGGTATTTTCCAACCTGAAGCTGGCAGCCCTACTGACAAAGCTATAGATGACAACCCAAAAGCCAAGAGCCAGAGGCAAAGAGCCCTGGTCATAGCCAGGCCTTAAGCACTTGAGGGCAGAAAAGGAAGAAACTCAGCCAGACTTTCCCCGCTTCTTCCCCTTGCCAGTCTTTTTCTGGGCTTCCATTGCATGCTGACCAATGGGACAGGGTGAGGACTGGACTTCCTCTGCTCTGTCTCTCTGCCTGTATACTGAGCCATGAAGCTCATTCACAGTTGGGTCTGCGGGGACTACCCAGCCCGTCTTCTCCGAGGGCACCAGATGCACGAGAGAGGTACGATCCATCAGCCGTGGAGCCTAAATAAGCAAACATCGTGGCCAGGAGATGGACTTGCTGAAGGGAGACCGATAAAATAACCCCGCAATCTCATTCTCACTCAAACCCCTTCTGCCAATGAAAGCGCTCGTGCCACCTCTGCAGTCAACAGAAGAATCGGCTTCAGGTGGAGAATGAGAAGCCGGCATGGATGGGGAATTAGATTGCGGCTGAGATTTGTACAAAAAATTACAGGAGAGCACTAGAGAGTGTCGAAACAAGTTCCCCTACCAGAGTGTGTAAACGGGGGATTTGTTTGGAAGCGAGGCTCTTGCTGTGTGGGTGCCCACGGTCTCTGCACCGGGTAATTACAGTTTCTCTGAGAAAGTCATCAGCTGCCTACAGCAGCTCACTGAACCCGAAAAGTTATTGGTTTCATATCACCGCTTGCTCTTTCTGCCAGAAGATTGCTGATTATGCTGATATAGCCCTGCCTGGCTTGTGTGAGGGCACTGGATTGCTATTGCAACTGGGATGCTGTTTGCCCCGGAAAGCCAAATCCCCAGAGGTCACCCCACATGGTTGAGGACGATCTTGTCCATAAACCACCAAAGAAAGCAAGTGGCCGTTGCTCAGCCTCTCTCGGTCCATTGTTCCAAACAGATCCTTCAGTTTAACACTGTGTGGTGTGGCGGTAGGGTTGCCAGATCCCTCTTTGCCACCGGCGAAGGAACCTGTAAAGGAAGCTGATACGATCAATCCCATATCGCAGAATGAGGAGTGAGTCTGAGAGAACGACTTGTGTACAGTCACATGGTGAATTTGTGGCAGAGGTAAAATTTGCACCAGGGACCTCCACGACCACAGTTCATTCTGTTAGCTGCCACATAGGGTTGCCACGAAACGCAGGAATTATCTAGAACCCAGATCCCACTCCGTCGGACTCTGCTCCTCTTTGAGCTTTAACATAGGACTTTAAGCGGTATACCGCTTCATTGGATTTTGCTCCTTTTTGTACTTTGAACATATAACTCCATACAGTTCTTGCACAGTTGATTGTTCTAGTGCTCTTATGCTGTGCATTGTATGTTTCTACACCATTGTTTTGTTACTCAGGTTGTGTGTTTGTTTCACTGATATTTCACTGGCACGTTAACTTTTTTTGTATGTTGTCTAGGACATTTGTGCGTTAATACGTGTTGGTTTATATTTGAGCCTCCGTGATGCTTTTTTGATATGTAGCTTTGCTGTTGCAGCACAGGTCATTGTTGATATTAACTTTATAACCTCCAGGTACTAGCTGGAGATGTCCTGCTATTACAACTGATCTCCAGCTGACAGAGATCAGTACACCTGGAGAAAATGGCCGCTTGGGCAATTGGACTCTATGGCATTGAAGTCCCTCCCTTCCCCAAACCCCACCCTCCTCAGGCTCCACCCCAAAAATCTCCCACCAGTGGTGAAGAGGGACCTGGCAACCCTACTTGAGCTCCTTGGAGAAACAGAGGGGCTAACCTATGAGAGACAGACAGAGATACAAACTGTAATGAAAATTGAGGAGTGGGTCCTATATCTAAGAAGGGGCTGAAGTTAAAGATGCCCTCTACATCTGAACAGGGTTGAAGACTATTTATCTGGTGATGTGTAGTGGTTAGAGTGTTGGACTAGGATCTGGGAGACCCAGCTTCAAATCCCCACTTGGCCATGGAAGTTTGCTGGGTGACCTTGGGCCAGACACACACTCTCAGCCTAGCCTAACTCACAGGACTGTTGTTGGATAAAATGGAGGGGATGGAGGAAATGTAAGCCACCAGGTCACCACTGGGGAGAAAGGCAGGATATAAGTAAATAATTAGAAATTGGATCAGATCCGGCCAACTTTTTCACTCAATTTCACCCCATTCTCTTCCATACCTACAGCCCCCGTCCCATATGGCTTTTGTACATGCAGGCCTAGCGAACACATGAAGCTGCCTTATACTGAATCCAACCCTTGGTCCCTCAAAGTCAGTATTGTCTACTCAGACCGGCAGCGGCTCTGCAGGGTCTCAGGTAGAGGTCTTTCACATCACCTACTTGCCTAGTCCCTTTAACTGGAGATGCCGGGGATTGAACCTGGGACCTTCTGCATGCCAAGCAGATGCTCTACCACTGAGCCACTGCCCCTCCCCTAGTCATTCTCAGCTTAGCCTTTTTGAGTGGCCAGAGAGGACACCTTCCTTTTTTCACCTGCAGAAAAGTTGGTTGGCTCCAACCCATACGTGGTACCAATAAGAGACAAGCCGGCATCCTGGCACCCAAAATACCCTTTTCATGAAACCAAAACAAAAACAGAGGCCTCCCAACACCTGCTCCCCTCCCCTACCCCCACTTGCCAGCTCTCGCTGTTCGCTTTAAATGACTGTCTCCAGCGCTTTGCTAATTACGTGATTGCCTCTGCTGACAATGGGGAAATTAAAACTCCAGGCTGCCGTTCAGACACCACTTTATCGCACCATGCAAAGCAGGCCGACCGCAGTTGAGCAGTGGGTGCTCCAAGCGACGGGAACGGTTGGCTTCCGACGGCCGCTGCCGCCTCCCACTGTTTCCCCAGAGGTGCGGATGTTTGCAAAAGCTTAATAAAGCGGGAAATAGAACAGGTGGGAAAGGAGCCATCAATTATCATCAGTCCCGAGAGCCCGGGATGATTACACCCATGGCGTCGAAAGCACGGGAGCACATGGGAGAGCTCTTCTGTCACAGATGTCAACCCAGGTCAGCTTTCCAGGTCTCTTGATTCATTTTTTTTAGACTGGATGATTGAGAGCTGTCTTAAACACAGAAGAGGAGACCAAGAGAATGTCTTGATCCAAATCTTTTACTGGACCCACAACTATATTCAGAAGTCTGGCTATAAAAATCCATCATCCTGAAAATGTAAGAGAGCCAGCATGGTGTATTGGTTAAGAGTGGTGGACTCGAATCTGGAGAACTGGGTTTGATTCACCACTCCTCCACATGAAGCCTGCTGGGTGACCTTTGGCCATTCACAGTTCTCTCAGAACGCTCTCTGCCCCACCTACCTCACAAGTAGGGTTGCCAGCTCCAGGTTGGGAAATACCTGAAGATTTTGGAGGTGGAGCCTGAGGAGGGCAGGGTTTGGCGAGGGGAGGGACTTCAAAGCCATAGAGTCCAATTGCCTAAGCAGCCATATTCTTCAGGGGAATTGATCTCTATCGGCTGGAGATCAGTTGTAATAGCAGGAGATCTCCAGCCACCACCTGGAGGATGGCAACCCTACTCACAAGGTGTATGTTGTGGGGAGGGGGAGGGAAAGTGACTGTAAGCCTCTTTGAGACTCCTTAAAGATAGAGAAAAGTGGGGTATAAAAAACAGCTCTTATTCTTCTAACTCTGGGTTGGGAAATTCCTGGAGATTTGTGGGGTGGAACCTGGGGAGGCAAGGGCTTGGAGAAGCGAGGGACTTCAGTGGTGTATGATGCCTTAGAGCCCACCCTCCAAAGCAGCCGTGTTCTCCAGGGGGGCTGTTCTCTGTAGTCTGGAAATCAGTTGTAATTCCAGGAGATCTCCAGGCTCAATCTGGAGGCTGGCAACCCTACGATATAACAGTGGAACTAGAGTTCAATCTGTGCACATCGCACCAGATCACTAATTCATTTATTTATTTGATTTATATTTACTTAACCACTTTTACCCTCCCCCTTTTCTCTCTAGAGGGGACTGAAAGTGGCTTATGAAATAAACTGAAAAAGCAAAGAGTCTGATGCTCCAGCATCCTGGGCTGGTCCTGGATCTACTAGCCTGGCTTACTCAGAACCACAGTCTGTGGTCTTTTATGCATGGCTGTTTCACTCGCCGTCACCCCTCCGACAACTTCAGTCTTTTGTTGTGATTATGCAGGCCGTTTCCAACCGTCAGAGGTCGCCTCGCTCTCCCTCTGCATTTCCCCACATTTTGCCCGCATTTCGAGGGACCTGTTTTATCTCGAATTTGAAAACACAGGCAAAATGCAGGGAAACGCAGGGGGAGAGTGAGGCGACCTCTGATGGTTGGAAACAGTATGCATAATCACAACAAAGGCCTGAAGTCAATGGAGGGGTGATGGCGGGGGGAAACAGCCATGCATAAAAGTCCTATGAGTCAGCAGCCAAGCAGGCTCATACCTCTGGCCACTAGGTGTGTGCACAATGGAAATCCCAAGCTGAAAATATCAACATGAAAATCACTGATTCAGGTTGTTACCTTGGGTTCCCAGAATGATATTAAGAAACAAAACTACCCAAAAATATGTGCTTTTTCAGGTTCAGGTACTTACCCCAAGCCATCAGGACCATAAGCATGAGCTCACCATGTTGTTCTTTGATTCTGCTTGTTTTCCTGGGCAACAGCATCCTTCCTTCCAATTGGATGCAGCAAGGGTCTAGCACTCCTAATCACCTTTACAGACAATCTGCAGAGAGGGAATGTGCAGCATGCATGCACACCTCTTATTGTCTGATTCCATGTTCCGTGCAATTTTATTGGTGTTATGTGCCATGACTACTGCATGGGAGACCTTCAAATCGGCTATACATTGAAAACAATGGCGTCTACAGTGTGTGTGCATAGAAATGAGCTATTTGAGAGGGGTGGTAAAACAGAACTGCTTAGCTGCATCTCACTGAGATTTGCCAGGTCTGGAGAAGAGTGGGAGCGCCGCGTTCCGTGTTATTTTAGTGGTATTATGGGCCATGACTCCTGCAAGGGAGACCCTTGAATTCTAATGCTTTCAACCGCCTGGTGCCCTCCTCCTTATTGCAACTCATCTCCTGGGATATTCCCACACAACAGCAACACTCTGCAGACAGCCTTCTGAATCCTTGCTTGCCATGAAACTCACTGGGTGACTTTGGGCCTGTCACTCTCTCTTAGTCAAACCTACCTCACAGGGTTGTTGTGAGGACAAAACGAAGGAGAGAAGAACCTGCGTTCTTTGGAGGAATGCCGGGATGTTTTAAAAAATGTACTGAGTGAATAAATAAAAATACTACTGTCTTGTGCACATCCATCCATAGTTCTTTGGTCTCTCTGCACATGCAAAAGGATTCTTGGATTATTTGGGGAGAGTGATTACGGTAATCCATGATGGAAATGCAAGAACCCATCTGTCCTGTGACATGGGATGCAGCCCTGTATCTTTGGAGTTATTCCTCCTTCCAGGGCTCAGAAACACCCAGATAAAGGTAAGCTAGATCCAGCAGCTCAGGACTGGAACCTAGTTAGGGTTGCCAGGTCCCTCTGCACCACCGGTGGGAGGTTTTTGGGGTGCAGCCTGAGGAAGGTGGGGTTTGGGGAGGGGTGGGGCTTCAATGCCATAGATCCAATGGCCAAAGCAGCTATTTTCTCCAGGTGAACTGATCCCTATTGGCTGGAGATCAGTTGTATCAGCAGGAGATCTCCAGCTACTACCTGTAGGTTGGCAACCCTAAACCTAGTGGTGCTTGGCATTTAGAGGAAGTAAACAAGACACTGCTTTCCCAATCAGCACCCCTAGGAACAGGGAGTAAAACAGGAAATAAAAGGTAAGACAGACAAACGTGCCACAACTCCTTCAGCTCTTCCCAATTAGGCATTGAATACTTTACCATGGAAACCATCAAAGGGGTCTTTTGTGTCTCTGTGAATGTTTTTTGCAACGATCTCAAAGGGGGCATTTAATTGAAATCAACTACAGCTTTTAAAACTGTGTTTTAAATTGGAGACAAACAACTGAAGAGGCTGCCAGAAGAGGAACATTAAATAAAAGGGGGAAAACATGAAACGAGGAGTGAGGAAGGGGGGGGGGGAAGGAAAGCAAAAGAATAAATTTACGGTAACCAGTGAAGGAATCATTAGGTGACAACAAAGCTTCACTCAATTCCCTCCTATTGACTATAACAAGTTTGATGTGTGTCCAGCATGAAAGCCAGACAGGTTGGCTTGTCCCCGGTGGGACCCAAGGTCTGCAAATTGCAGACCTCGAAGAATAAGTTTTCTTCTCTGAGTTGCTCACACCCAGCTCTTCCTAAGCCCAAAGGCAGTGAATGGGGCTCTTCTAAGAGGATGTTTACCCATCCGCATTAATTTAATTGTCACAATTACACTTAGCAATGCAGCCAAGCAGGCTGCTGCGTGCTCCGCCACGCAGCCAGATAGCGATTCAGCACATGATAAGGTAAGCTATCAAAATTCAGCTGTTGCATGCCAAACAGCCATTGGGATGCACAATAGAGCTTTGTCATGCAGCTAGCTGCCATGTGTACTGGATGCATGATGAAACACTGAAGCATGACTTTTGGAGCAGGTGGAGCATGCTGGTCAGATGGAGCATTCCTATATTCAGGACAGGAACTGATATAAAGGCTTTCTTCCACTCTACTACAATTCTTGCTGAACGACATTACAACTGATGTTACGGTGAAGGTGGCGGAGTTTTTGGCAGAAGTTAAGGTTAAGATTCAAACTCAATTTTAATCTACATATGTATTATCTGTTTATCTCTGACCTTGTGACCATCAGTATTATTATGCCAATAAAGGTTATCTGATTCTGGTTTTCTCTACTACAACTAGGGGCCTGCTGCTAAGCAGCAGGCTTTGAATCTGATCTTTATAGAAAGAGCATCACTCCACCCCATAGTATGGATCTTCCCCAATGAAGTTAGATAGCATGGTTTCCTGACATATCTCCTAATTTGGGTAGGATCCAGTTAAATTGTCATGGAACATGTTTGACATAAGTTTTGATACTAGGGTTGCCAGGTCTCTCTTCGCCACCGGCAGGAGGTTTTGGGGGCACAGCCTGAGGAGAGCGTGGTTTGGGGAGGGACTTCAATGCCATAGAGTCCACTTGCCAAAGCGGCCATTTTCTCCAGGTGAACTGATCTCTGTCACCTGGAGATCAGTTGTAATAGCAGGGGTTCTCCAGCTAGTACCTGGAGGTTGGCAACCCTACTTGATACCTCCTCCATTTGTAATGGTTTTCCATCAGATACTGGAGACATTTCCACCAGGTCACCTCACCCATTACCTCTCACTGGTCTCCACTTTTGCTTTGCTTTTCTCTGAGAAGGAGTTCCACTTTATAAGATGGTTCCTTTGTACCATACGGGAGCAGGTCATGGTTGCCAAGCCTGGCTGAAAACCAGGGAGAAATGGGGGTGGGGCAGTCACCCAATGGCATGACATCACTTTCCAATGAACCTGGAAGTGATGTCATGCCTCTCTAGGAATTGGCCAGAACTCTCTAGTAAAACCATAGACAGTTTGGGTAATTCCTAGAGAGGAGTAACATCACTTCTAGGGGAAACCGTAAGTTTTACCATAGAGTTTCAGCCAATTCCTAGACAGTGTGTTTACCCATCATTTCTGGGTTTACCTAGAGAGACCATCACACCATTGGCTGTCAATCATTGTTTAAGTTTTATTTTTCTGGCAACTCAAGGCCTGGTGTACTTGCTACCCTTCTATCATTGTATTCTGCCAGCAAGTGAAGACTGTTTTGTTTCATTGGGTGGTCCCTCAGTAACACCTGCTTCCTGCCCTATGCTTTAATTGTTTTTCTGGGGGTTTACATCTATATTTTAGTTTTTTACCTGTTTTTATAATGCTCTGTTTTTATTGTTAGCTGCCTTGGTGGCCCTGACTGGGCAGAAAGGCCGGACATACATTTTGTAAAATATTAATAAAAGCTGCCTGGCAATGGGATGACAAGCCGAGTTTACATTGTAATGGGGCTCTCCTCTGAGCTAGCAAACTCACTTTTTAATACCACCATTTACCAATAGCCTCATTTGGGAAACCACAGTGAGAAAGCAAGTAAACCTGGCTAGACGAAAAGCCAAGAAACTTCCCTTTTATCACATTGTTTAAGTCCCCCAAAAAGTTTAGGGGGTTTTTTCCCCCTCTTTCTGAGATAACAGGACCCAAGGAAGTAATGGGAGCACCTAGTTCACCTTAGAGAATGTATATCCCTACTTGGTTCATCACCTTCCCTCTTCCTGTGGTGTGTCTGTCCACAACAAAAGGATGGTTCATTCTTTACAAAGCAGTATTGGGGGAAATTCTGAGTTGTACACCTGAATACGATTTTCCTTGTGGATCCAGGCAAAAAGAGTGTGCAAAGAGTACTGTAATCCAACATATAGTTGTAATAACTCATACAGGAACTCTTCAGTGAGTCTTTGGTCCTGGGATTGTGATTTAACATTGCTATCCTAAACGTTCACACCCTTCTAAGCCCATTTACTTCAAGGAGCTTAGCCCATTTACTTCAAGGAGCTTAGAAGGGTATAACTCTGGCGTTAATTGCCCTGTCTAGGGCAGTTTCTCCAAAAGATACCCACAGGCCCAAGCTCTTGCACTGGGTAAGGCTCTGTGCTTAATAGGGTTGCCAGCCTCCAGGTACTAGCTGGAGATCTCCTGCTATAACAACTGATCTCCAGCCAATAGAGATCAGTTACCTGGAGAAAATGGCCCCTTTGGCCATTGGACTCTATGGCATTGAAGTCCCTCCCCTTCCCAAACCCTACCCTCCTCAGGCTCTGCCCCAAAAACCTCCCGCTGGTGGCAAAGAGGGACCTGGCAACCCTAGTGCTTAGTCACAGACGGAGCAGCTTCCCTTCCTCCCAAAGTACCAAGAAGGGGGAAAGGTATGGCTAGAAGATCTGATTTTCTCCTATTGGCATGAAGTTTTCAGTCTTGGCACTTAATATCTGGTCATTAATGCTCCTTGGCTGGATGGCATAAAACAAGCCTCCTGAAGGGCCCGTCTGAAAAACGGTGACAGAGATCAGAAGTGATCAGGAGGCAGGCTGGAGCCCCAGTACTCGGCGGGGAAATGATTAATGGAAGTCCCCCCCACCATCCATTCTCATCTCTGCAGAAGAGGAAGCAAGAGAGCTTGACAAGAACAAGCGCTCCGCGGGCAAGGAGGATAATCGCAGGAATGATACGTCTCCAGGAGATTCCAGAGGCCTTGCATGCCCATAATAAATTGCCCTTGTCACTTCCAGGGAACTTATGAAGAAAGATGGGGAAAGCAAGGGGAGCAATGGGTAGAATAAAAGACTTCCTCTTCCCACTTAGAATTTCAGAGACATCGCTCACCCCTTGCTTCGAGACTAGAGGCCTGCAGTCAACGATTCAGTTGGTTATTTCCCATCGGTGCATAATTTAAGCCTTCCTCGTCTCTTGGGCATCTGGTCATTTGTGACACTCCGCTCTACCTATTCTCTCTCTGGTTTTTTTTTTTTTTTTTTGCCTTCTCCTCTTCTGTGAGATATTTTGAGGCAGGGTGGCCAACCTTCAGGTGGGGCCTGGATAGGGTTGTCAACCTCCAGGTGGTGGAGATCTCCCACTATTACAACTGGTCTCCAAGCGACAAAGATCAGTTCCCCTGGAGAAAATGGCCACTTTGGCAATTGGACTCTATGGCATTGAAGTCCCTCCCCTCTACAAACCCTGCCCTCCTCAGGCTCCACCCCCAAAATCTCCAGGAATTTTCCAACCTTGCATTGGCAATCCTATTTTGAGGGGCTTAGTGATCAAACATCTGTCAATGCAAGTCCCAGGTTCAATCTCTGACATGCCCAGTCAAAAGGATTAGGTAGGAGGTTCTATGAAAGGCCTTCTCATGAGATCTTGGAGAGCTGCTGCTAATTAGTTGACGAGACTACCTGCAGTAGACTCATGATTTGACTGAGGTTGTCAGCCTCCAGGAGAGCCTGGAGATCTCCCATAATTACAACTGATCTCCAGACCACAGAGATCAGATTCCCAGGAGGAGGAGGAGGAGGAGTTGGTTTTTATACGCCAACTTTCTCTACCACTTAAGGAAGAATCAAACCAGCTTACAATCACCTTCCCTTCTCCTCCCCACAACAGACACCCTGTGAGGTAGGTGGGGCTGAGAGAGCTCTAAGAGAGCTGTGATTCGCCCAAGGTCACCCAGCTGGCTTCGTGTGTAGAAGTGGGGAAACCAACCCAGTTCACCAGATTAGCCTCTGTCATTCATGTGGAGGAGTGGGGAATCAAACCTGGTTCTCCAGATCAGAGTCCACTGCTCCAAACCACTGCTCTTAACCACTACACCACATTGGCTCTCTGCTTTGAATGGCTGCTTTGAAGGGTCACTCCCTTCCCCAAACACCACCCTCCCCAGGCTCCATCCCCCAAATCTCCAGGAATTTCCCAACCCAGAGTTGGCAACCCTACCTGCCTCAGTATAAGGCAGCTTCATGTGTTCAACCGGCCTGGGATTGGAATCCCCATTTCATGGGGAGGGGCTGTGGCTCAGCAATAGAGCATCCGTCACTGGCACCTGCAGTTAAAAGGATCAGGTAGGAGATGATCTCAAAGATAAATAAGTGGTGGACTAGATGGATCTGAAATCTCTGGGAATTTTCTAAGCAAGAACTGGCAGTGCTATTCCTGAGAAAGTCCTATGAGGAAAGGTTGAAGGAGCTGGGTATGTTTAGCCTGAAGAAGAGAAGACTCCTCTTCCGGCTAAACATATATAATAACCGTCTTCAAGTACATGAAGGGCTGCCATATAGAGGAGGGTGCCAAGTTGTTTTCTGTTGCCCCAGAAGGCCGGACCAGAACCAACGGGTTGAAATTAAATCAGAAGAGTTTCCATCTAGACATTAGGAAGAATTTTCTAACAGTTAGAGCGGTTCATCAGTGGAACAGGCTTCTTCGGGAGGTGGTAAGCTCTCCTTCCCTGGAGGTTTTTAAGCAGAGGCTAGATGGCCATCTGTCAGCAATGCTGATTCTATGACCTTAGGAAGTTCATGAGAGAGAGGGCATCTTGGCCATCTTCTGGCCATGAGTGGGGGACATTGGGGGTTTGGGGAGTTAGTTGTGAATTTCCTGCATTGTGCAGGGGGTTGGACTAGATGACCCTGGTGGTCCCTTCCAACTCTATGATTCTAAGGAAAATTCCACTAGGTTCAACATCTGCTGTTACTGCCATACTGGGATGCGAAAACTTGTACATGTTGAAATTCAACATTCTAATCAATTTTTAAAGAAACCAGAGGTGTAGCTGGACATGGGCCTGGCTACCCTACTTAAGACTCCTTCACTTGAGCTGTGTTTTGTTTGCCATTCTGCAACTGCACCATGACAATGCAGAAGTTAGTATTGCATACAGATCTGCAAATTCTGTGAGTGGTGCTGCGGCAGAATCACAAGAGATGCACAGTTGGACATTCTAAGAATATTAACTTGTGTTTTTTTAAAGATTTCTAGCTGTTGTCATTGTTAGGCTAGTGGAGGAATGGGCAATGTCCGATGAAATATCCAAAGTCAGGGGGAAGTTAGCAGAATTTCTGGTGGTTGGTCTTCAATGTGCCATTTCCACTGCAATCCTGAGAGCACTTTCCTGGGAGTAAACCCCAGTAAATAGACCTGAATAGGATTCTGAGTAGACCTGCTTAGGATTGCTCCAACCATTCTCTTCCCTTTTCCTTGACCTGCATTTAGGATCAACCAGATGTAGTGGTGTAGCAGTTAAGAGCGGTGGTTAGGAGAGGTGGACTCTGATCTGGAGAACCAGGTTGGTTTCCCCACTCCTACACATGAAGCCAGCTGGGTGACCTTGGGCTAGTCACAGCTCTCTTAGAGCTCTCTCAGCCCCACCTACCTCACAGGGTGTTTGTTGTGGGGAGGTGAAGGCAAGGTGATTGTAAGCCGGTTTGATTCTTCCTTAAGTGGTGGAGAAAGTTGGCATATAAAAATCAACTCTTCTTCTTCAAGATCCAAGCACAGATCTCCCACATCCCGGGTAGTTTGGACATAAAACTTAGCTCACAGTATGGCTTATGAGAAGAATCCTTTGGACCACAACCCTTTTATTTTATTTTAAGTCTGCAACAGCCACAAGTGCAGAGAGGTCAGGTTTCATTCCCTTTTCTCTGCTACTTCTTTCCTTCTAGAGTCAGACACACACATACACCCCTAGACATAGACACACACACACACGTGCTGGTTCAATTATTTGTCCTTTGTAACCTTTTTTGTTCTTAACTAAAAGTCACCAGTTCAGAAAAGCCATTGCTCGAAAGGGGGACACGTTCTTCCACCTGGGCTCAGTTTACTCTTCGGAAAGGTTATGGCTCTTGGAGGCAGATCGTGTGACATCTGCTAAGCGGCTCTGCCCTTTCTTAGACTCAATTATCATCTCCCATTTGTTTCCCTTTAGTGTTGATATATATATATTTATCCTCCTGAAACATTTGATGATGCCGAGGGGGAAAGGGTTGTTTGTTTCTTTTTAACATCTGGTGAGAATCGCCCAGCTGTCTGATCAGTACTGTGCCTCTTTCTCCTCCTGGGCCACAATCCATTGGAACGTTCTCCTGCGTAAGCCTCACTGCAACAAATTGCTTTGGGAATTCATGTCCTGTCAATCCGACGCTAGAGCTGGAGAGACAGAATCATTCTTATCCTGCAGACTGGCCATTTAACTTACAGGGACAGTTCCTGGTGGGTCTCTGTCCTGGAGGGCTGCTGGCAGCCAGGGTCAAGCAGAGCCAAGCCCCAGTATCTCTGCTAGTGCTATAAGGACTATTTGACTTGGTCCCCTCATCAGCAGCGATGATCGGAGTCAGCTCCTCATTGACCTGAACTCCATACCACCACTAGCTGGTAGCAGTGCAGGAGATAGGGTTGCCAACCTCCAGGTACTAGCTGGAGATCTCCTGCTATTACAGCTCATCTCCAGCCGATAGAGATCAGTTCACCTGGAGAAAATGGCCGCTTTGGCAATTGGACTCTATGACATTGAAGCCCCTCCCCTCTCCAAACCCTGCCCTCCTCAGGCTCTGCCCCAAAAATCTCCAGGTATTTCCCAACCCGGAGCTGGCAACCCTAGCAGGAGGGGACATGATTGGTGCTGCTGGCTGGGTGTAGGCTGATTGGCCCTTGCGGTGTTGGCTTGTGGCACTATCTGTATGGGCTGTTCAGCTGCTCCTGGGCTATTTTACCTTCTCAGTTAACCCTGGTTATCCAATCTACATTGTTTCAAAAAGGAAGGTTTGAAGTGATTTGCACACATCAGCATCAGGTATTATCATCAGGGCCTGCATCAAAGGTCGGCACAATCAGGCATCTGGGGACACTAGGCTTACCAGCCTCCAGGTGGGGCCTGGAGATCTCCCGGAATTGGAACTGATCTCCAGGCAACAGAGGTCAATTCTCCTGGAGAAAATGGCTGCTTTGGAGAGTGACATTATACTCCACTGATGTCCTGCCCTTCTCCAAACCTCTCCCTCCCCAGGTTCTACCCCCAAAATTTCCAGGCGCTTACCAACCCAGAGTTGGCCACCCGAGCTGACACCCACAGTTCAACAAAGGGATCACTGCCAGCTATAGGTGCCAGGACCATCTGCTCCCGCAAGAATTGGAAGATTGTTCCAAAGGTCCTTTTAATACCACTTGGGCTCCTGGTAAGAGCCTTCATTTTCCATAAGGGGAGTGACTGGGTAGACAGTGGAGCATGAGTCTTCCATGTTCCTTCTGCTTTCATTGATGGGATTAAAGAAGCGTAAAAGAAGTCTGCCTGTTTTGTATGTGTGTGTTTTTACATGTATGCACATTTAAGCATGCACATGAGGGGGCGGCATGCTTAGTGGATTTTGCCAAGGGGCCTCCAAAACCTGGAACTGACCCTGGTTTCTAGGGCTGTGTGCCATTTTTTCCAGTATTTTTGGGGTTCAGGTTTAATAGACCCAGAAATTTTCAAAAATCTGAAAAAAGCCAAATAGGAATATCATCTTTCCCCAGATTTTTAAAAATGTTCAGGTTTATTAAACCTAAACCCGAAAAATACGTGGCGCAAAGGTGAAGGCTGGACTCAAAGCAAGTCCAGCCTTTAGTTCTGCATCCCTGCCATCTCTAAAGTCCACATGGACTTCGGAGGCGGTGGTGGACACAGCTAGCAGGTAAGTGAGGGAGGCGGGGGGGTTAAAAAAGGGCCAAAGCAGCCCATGAATAATACCAAATAAATTCAACATTATTTGGAATCTGCTTTTCAGATACCTTTAATTGCTACCATTTTTCTGAATAAAAAACCCAAAAAAAATACCAAAAAGGGTTTTTCGGGGGGGGGGTTGTTTGTTTGTCTTTAGAGTTAGAGTGTTCAGTTAGGACTGGGAGGTCCAGGTCCAAATTTTCAATCAGGCACAAAGCTCACTGGATGACCTTGGGCCCGTCACAATACTCACAACCTAACACACTTCTCAGGGATTCAACAGAGAAGGGGAGAGCCACCGATGTTTCCATTTGTTCTTTGGAAGACAAGTGTGCATAAAAAATATATTTCATGCTATCAGTGGTAAAGCATCTGCTTTCTATGCAGAAGACCCCAGGTTCAATCCCTGCCATCTCCAGTTAAAAGAATCAGATAGTAGCTGATGTGAAAGATCTCCACTCGTCTTTAGAGCCCAGAGAGCCCCTGTCAGTCAAAGTAGCCCTTGATAGACCAAGGGTCAGTAGAAGGCAGCTGCATATAAGCAACTGGCAAAAAGATGGCCTGTGTGCTTTTCCTTAAATCCCACCCTGGAAAGGATTGGAAACCAAGTTCTGTTTAAAAAATGAAAGCTGAAAATTCAAGCAAAGCTCCTCGAATATTCCAGGGAGTGTCAGGCTCCTCTGTACCCCCTGTGGTTGTGACCCCAGCTCTTCCCAGGCAGCTCTTAGTTCCCTTGGCTTGTGCAGTTGCACAATGAAGTCAGCGGCCATGATCCAACAAAACATTCTCCTCGTTATGTCCTGCACTAATGTGAGTAGATGCTGTTCAAAAGAACTGTGCTGTCGTGCAATTCCCATTCATTTCAGGGGAGCACGTACGGCCCAGCATCATGGTGGATTGCACCCTTCAGGTGCTATCGAACTAATCCGTCATAGTATCTTCCCCCAAACGGTGCCGTTTGTTTCCCCCTTCAGCACAGCTATTCTGAACCTTTATTCTCCCAAGCCCTGACAGCCACGGTAACTGCTCTGCTCCTTCCGTGACAAAGAGAAAGCTTATCTTTTGATGGACGTGTGCAGTGCCTTCCCTGTGACATTTAAATCTTTCTTTGTAGTTCAGCTGGTGGGGGGGGTGCTCTGTTAAAGAAGCCTGAGCGGTTGGGTGATTTTGTTCCTGCGAGTGTTATTACAGGGGAAACTTGTTAACGACATAATGTCACAGAAGAGGAAATGTACGTTGCAGCCACACACAGGGCCCGAAGACGGGGCAGGACTAGGTGGTAGGGTGGAAAGGATCTTGGCAGGTAGAAGCCTCTGAGTAGCATAGAACCTACACTTTGGAAAGGTGTGTCATACTGTGCATTTGGGGACTGGAAGATGTGGTTGGAGGACACATGAGGATACCTGACAGCAAAAGCTTTGCTGAATTTCAACAGGTCTGGGCTGGGTCACTGCCTGGATGGAAGCCTTATGTTGAGTTCTACTATGGAAGAAAGGTAGGACATAACATCTTGCTGAGCATCTGGTTTCCCCTTCCTGTTGCAGGTATAAGACTTTGATGTGGGCATGCTGCGCATGCTGATCTGTTTGTTCTCTCTGGTATCTTGAGTAAGACACTTGGGGCACATTAACACTAGAACACAAGAAGAGCTCTGCTAGATCGGAGCAGTGCCCCAAGCATCCTGTTCCCCACAATCGTGAAGCAGATGTCCCAGAATGCTGCCCAGTTTTTGCAAGTGGTGAAACAAACGTCGCAGATCTAATTCAGACTTGCAAATGCCAGCTAACCACAGCCATGATATTTTTGCAAAAAAACAAAAATTACAAATGTTGCATAAAGAAATATAAGCCACTTGGAGCTATTTGCGAAGGGGAAATGACATTTCAAAACAATATAATGCTAATTTTTGAAAGAGAACCGATGTTTCGCCAGGAAAAGCCGAAATTTGTAGGATCTGGATCTCGCCGAGTATTTTGAATGCAGGAAGTTTTGAATTTCTGCAGTCTTTTATTTTCAGCACTGGTTGAGAGACTGGCTTTGCATGGGGCGTTCCATCTGTCATTATTGACCTTCAGCTAGATTTATCGAATTACCTCGCTTCTGAGCCCTCTGTGCTGTACCATCTGCATAGACATCATGCTGTTTAACAGGAGATCTGAGATGTTGAGCAGACGAAGCTGCGTTATATTGAGTCAGACCATTGGTCCATCAACATCCATGGGGAGGGGCTGTGGCTCAGTGGTAGAGCATCTGCTTGGCATGCAGAAGGTCCCAGGTGCAATCCCTGGCATCTCCAGTTAAAGGGACTAGGCAAGTAGGTGATGTGAAAGACCTCTGCCTGAGACCCTGGAGAGCCGCTGCCAGTCTGAGTAGGCAATACTGACTTTGATGAACCAAGGGTCTGATTCAGTATAAGGCAGCTTCATGTGTTCATGTGTTCATCTCTGACTCTCTGAAGGGGTAGGGATATGTAAATTGCCATCGCTCTGATTGCGTGACATCACTTCTGGTGCCAACCTGGATTTGACACCATTGCATCAAGCTGACACTCTAGGATTCCATCAGTGGAATCCTAGAGAGTTGCCCCACCAAAATGATTTTACATTTGGGTTGGCAATGCCTGGCAATCCGTGGGAGGGCAGAGGTGGGGACACGGGGGTTGGGCTTGGCATCTCCAACATCACTACATCACTTCTGGGCACAATGGGTAGCTCTAGGAATCACCAGAGTTTCCAGCAATTCCTAGAGCTTTGTCCCTCCTGGGTTGTACCCAGAAGTGACACGGTGACATCGTTGATTTTCCTATGTGTTTTTTTCTCCCACCACCACTGAGAGAGGCAGCAGGGAACAGGAGATCAGGCTAAAGAATCTCCTGTCCTGACCAAGCCGCTTGGCAACCTTACATCAGACCACCAGAGCAGTGGCAAATTTCCCCACATTTTCCTCCAGTGCCCTACCAAGTGATAGGGGGTATTGGCAGCTGCCAGGTGGGAGGGTTAGGGTGACTTCTTAAATTGGGATGCACCAGAAAGCTTTCTGTTACATTACTGGTGGGGCGGGAAAAGGTAGTTCCTTAAAGAAGGTGCCAGTGTCCATGCCTGTTGACTTGGCTTTCACCAATCAGAGACGGCTTTGAGATTTGGGGCTAAGACAGAAAGTGGGAAGAAACACAGAGACAGGGATACTAAAGTAACACTCACCCCTTGGTTTACTGTTTGATCTGGGAAATTCCTCCATCTCCTCCTGATCTGCCTGCTGAGTTGAACTGCCCCTGCTCCGCAACCTCCCCCGCCCCTCCAAAAAAACTGGTATAATACGAATGGAGATTGTGACTGGTGGTGCATGCTATAAACCAGTATGATGTAATGGTGAGATTGTTGGACTAGGATCTGGGGGAGACCCAGGTTTGAATCCCAGGTCTGCCATGGGCGCTTGCTAGGTGACCTTGAGCTAGTCACACACTCTCAGCCTAGCCTACCCCACAGGGTTGTTGTGAGACTAAGATGGAGGAGAGGAGAACAATTTAAGCAGCTTTGGGTCTCCATTGGGGAGAAAGGTGGGGTGTAAATGAAATAAATAAACAAGAAAATTGACAGCGCAAAGGTACCACTGTGCACATTGATGATCTGCCCTTTAGATTCTAAGAAACCTGCACAGCTGTCTTATAACTACTCAGACCACTGGGCATGGAGGTAAATCACATCATTTGATACATAACATCCTATTAAATCTCTTTAATATCTCTTGACACGGCTTTTTGTTCTCCAGACAGTTGGCAACCCTATGCGCATTTTGCAGATGGAAAGCAGAATGGCTGGAAAACTCCAAGCATGCTGAATGCCATACACAGCCTCACATAAGATTTTACTTCTTTAAAGACAAAAGGCGGATTTATGTATAATCAGAGCAGCCCCTAGTGGACAGACTACTGTAAAGTTTCATCGAAAGCAAGTTATTACTGCCTGCAAAGGTTCCTTCTTGATTTGGTCTAATCATAAAACAAAATCCCTACAGAGCTGTCTTCCCCAAACTCCACCCTCTCCAGGCACCGCCTAGGGTTGCCAAACTCCAGGTGGTAGCTGGAGATCTCCCGCAACAGAGATCAGTTCACCTGGAGAAAATGGCCACTGGAGAAAGGTGGATTTTATGGCATTATACTCCAAATAGTGTTGCCAGCTCTGGGTTGGGAAATGCCTAGAGATTTGGGGGGTGGAGCCTGAGGAGGGCAGGATTTGGAGAGGGGAGGGACTTCAATGCCAAAGAGTCCAATTGCCAAAGCAGCTATTGGAGATCAGTTATAAGAGCAGGAGATCTCCAGCCACCACCTGGAGGTTGGCAACCCTATCCCCAAACCCCACCATCCTCAGGCTCCACCCCCCAAAATCTCCAGGTATTCCCTAACCTGGCAAACCTAGCACCACCACCCTGTGGTAATGCTCCAAATGCACCTTGAAAGTTTCACTCAGCCAGGATTAAGGTTGCCAACAGGCCTGGAGACAAAATGTCCTGTCCCTTTAGTCAAGAATGGCATCCCTTCTGGCACATGGATGTTAAAGCATCATGTAAAGCTCAGTCTGCCGTTTCACTCATTTTTGACGGATGTATTTTGAATTGTCGATAATCTTTTGCAAGTTGTTTTTCCCTTTTTTTTTTTGCTAAGCTACCTTTAATCAAAACAACAAACCCCCTCCTGTCTTGAAAATAGGCAGAAGTCACACAATGTCACAGTAAATGAATCTGTTCATGTTTAGAAAAGTAGACCAAATTTAGGACTGTGATCCAACCCTCCACCCGAGAATTCACTCCAAGATTTCAGTTATTGTAACTCTTCATTGAAAAAGACAATAACGCTAGGAAAAGTTGGAGGCAGTAAGGAAAAAAGGAATATCCGACATGAGATGGATTGACTCAATAAAGGAAGCCATGGCCTTCAGTTTGCAAGACCTGAGCAAGGCTGTTAATGGTAGGACATTTTGGAGGTCATTAATTCATAGGGTCGCCCTGAGTTGGAAGTCACTTGATGACACACAACAAACACCTCTCTGTCCCTATACAAGAACACAGCTGAACACAAGAAGATAGAAGGGAGGGGGTTGGAGAGAGGAGCCCTCAAGCTCCCAGCACAGAACACTCTAGCTCTCACACCTAGAGCCATAAAGCTCGGAAGACTGAAGTGGTAGAAGTAAATAGGGTTGCCAATCCCCAGGTACTAGCTGAAGATCTCCTGCTATTAAAACTGATCTCCAGCCAATAGTGATCAGTTCACTTGGAGGAAATGGCTGCTTTGGCAATTGGACTCTATGGCATTGAAGTCCCTCCTCTCCCCAAACCCCGCCCTCCTCAGGCTCCGCCCCAAAAACCTCCCACCAGTGGCGAAGAGGGACCTGGCAACCCTAGAAGTAAAACACTTCCATTGGGACAGAAAGGGACAAGAAAAGGTCATCCTAAAGAGGGGGGGAAAGACTGGTTTTTTTAATTCAAGACATAAGGAACAATGCTGCCGCTTCATAAGTCTTTAGGGTTGCCAACTGCCAGGTAGTAGCAGGAGATCTCCTGCTAATTCAACTGATCTCCAGCCGATAGAGATCAGATCATCTGAAGAAAAATGGTCACTTTGCCAATTGAACTCTATGGCATTGAAGTCCCTCCCCTCCCCAAACCCCGCCCTCCTCAGGCTCCACCCCAAAAACCTCCCACCAGTGGTGAAGAGGGACCTGGCAAGCCTATAGGTCTTCCGAAAGGCTCAATAGCACACTCTGTCGGATTCAGTACAAGTTTTCTGCCAGCATCTTTCTAGATGTCTTCTAGCTGGGGTTGCCAACCTGCAGGTGGTGGCTGGAGATCTCCCACTATTACAACTGATCTCCAGGCGACAGAGATCACTTCCCTTGGAGAAAACGGCCGCTTTGGCAATTGGACTCTATGGCATTGAAGTCCCGCCCCTCTCCAAACCCTGCCCTCCTCAGGCTCCACTCCCAAAATCTCCAGGTATTTCCCAACCAGGAGCTGGCACCCCTACTTCTAGCCCTCCTTCGGCCGCCCAGCTCTGTGATAAACCACGGAACAGCTCTGTGATAAACCCCAAGGGCAGAAGACGTCAACAAGGAGTCATGTGTCATTAGCTTCCAGGAGCTTCACCTTCCGCAATCATACCGCAGCCTCAACAGAGTATGTATTTGGAATCCTGGAACACACAGGCCATTTATTCATGGAAGGTTTTGCATTGAATTTGCCACTCTTTAGATGCACTTTTTCCCCATCCATATTCTCAAAACTCAACAATAAGCCGCCATGCAGAGTTTTGAGAATTCAGATGCGGAAAATGTGCATCTATAGAGTGACAAATCCAATGCAAAACCTTCCATGAATAAATGGCAACAGTGTCTCTTTAAAGATCTCCCAGTTCCTGTCCTCCCATCCACCAGAGCAATGATGATGCCTGGGGAAGCCTCATCTGTCTCCTCTCTTCTGTAGCTTCTTTCATTGTTGCTGCTGCTGAGAAAGGGCAGGTGGGGTTCAAGACGGGTTTTTTTTTCTTTCACAGCCATATTATGCACAACATCACTGGTGCAAAAATTAATTTTTTTATATTCCTTTAAAAAAACAAACAGAAAAGGATATTGGTGAGACTGATGAAGTGTTCCCCGAGTCAGGCTTTGCTGTGTTGAATTAGGGTGACAGAACATCAAAGAAATGGCAGGAAAGTAGGAAGCAAAGAATGAAGAATTGTCAGCTCACCAAATTGAAAGTCAGCATGGTGTAGTGGTTAGAGTGTTGGGCTAGGATCTGGGAGGCCCAGGATCAAATCCACACTGTGCCATGGAAACTTGCTGGGTGACCCCCTGCCAGTCAAATACTCTCATCCTAACCTACCTTAGAGGGTTGCTGTGAGGGTAAAATGGAGAATGGGGGGAACATTATTGTAAATTGCTTTAGGGACAGAGGCAGGGTATAAAGTTCTAAATAAAATAAACAAATAAGCTTACGTCCAGATTAGGTATGGTAATAACACCATGCTAGGACATATCCAAAAGGACAATGCTGAAATTGCATTTGAAGCCAAATAAAGCATCATAGGTTAGAACTTGAAGGAGAAAAAATGGGGAAAACACTGAAATACAATGCCTTGGGGAGAATCAATGAGTGATCCAACTGTCAATAACAGAGGAAACAGCTAGTGTCAATCAGCCTGAGCCTTCAGCAGTGGGAAAGAGTGCAGGCAAAACTCAGGCAGCAAACTTGGCATTCAGGATGGGGGTGTTCCATTCTCTCTATGATCACGGTAGGAATAAATTGACCTGTGGAAGGGCATAAGCATAGTTTGTAATCTTCCACATACTCACTCCTCAAGTATTATGAGGTCAATTTTTTTCATCCCTTCCATGTTATTTTTATACACTGCAGGTTATAAAGAGCCAGCGTGATGTAGTGGTGAAGAGCGGTGGTTTGGAGCGGTGGACTCTGATCTGGAGAACCAGGTTTGATTCCCCACTGCTCCACATGAGCTGCAGAGGCTAATCTGATGAACTGGATTTCCCCACTCCTACCCGCGAAGCAAGCTGGGTGACCCTGGGCAAGTCACAGCTCTGTTAGAGCTTTCTCAGCCCCGCCTACCTCACAGGCAATGGCGGACCTACATTTTTGGGACCCTGAAGCTTGAACTCTTATGGGGGCCCCTTCACAACCAGCAACAATAGGGTAACATCAAACAAGGCCCTGGCCCCAGCCTGATGGAATGTTTTTCCGAGTAACATCAGGGCCCTATGGGACCTTCAGAAGTTCGGCAGGGCCTGTAAAACAGCACTTTCCCACCAGGCCTACAATTGAGGGCAACCACAGGTTGTCACAGTTACTGGCCTCCCTCTCCTCTCCCTCGGGGCTTCTAATGTGAGGATTTGGCTGCTTGGCCGGGCCTCCAATGGCCCTGTAATTATACGAGTACCATCTTGTTAACTGTATTGAATGGTTTTATTAATTTTATCGGTTACTTATGAATTTTAGATACATATGATTTTATTATGATTGTTGTTACCTGCTGTCAGGTAAGAGAGAGGAATGGGGATCTTCAGTAGCTGCCACCACTCTGGTGTGAGCCTAACTCAAGAAGGCCCAGAGCACCCTGCCTGCCCCTGGCTGCTTCTTCTCCCAACAGGGTATACTTTCTAGGTGACCAAATGAGGCATGAGGACCCAAGGCCGAGTAACAATCAGTGTATTAAAAAGGTCTAATAAGAATGATAACTCAAGCCACAACAGGATGACAAAACCAGTAAAGGCAGGCAGTCAAACAAATAAAACCCCTAACACATCTATCTTTACTGTCCCTAGCTGTCTCCTGGCAATGGGCCTCAGGCTAACTCATCCCTTTCTGGAGGTGGGATCCCTCCGTCTGCAGCAGCCTCTCTCCAGCCCTGCTCCCTAGGAGTGAACCCCCTCCCTTTTCAGGCAAGGCATTTTATTCCTTCTCCCCAGGCACCACTCCCTCACCCCTGATTGGCCCTAGCCTTCCCTCTAAATCCTCTTCCACCAATCACAAGGCCCGGAGGGTACCTGGGAGATGTAGGCCTGGTAACTACTTTAATATAAACCTCCCTAGGGCCTGTAGGCTGCACTTGAGGCCTAGGATCATGACACCTACCCTGAGCCCTGCTTTAACCAAGAATGAGGGTGGGCTACAAATTTAACTAATAAATAATAATAATAGGGAGGGGGTCATCAGAGGGGGCACATTAGGATAAAGAGGTGAAAATCTGATCTTTTGGTGTTAAAATGCACAAGCAAGACGAATGCAGCCTGAATTGAGAATTCAGATGTCTTTTTATGGTTCTGATTGGCTCTAGCCTAAGGGCTGAGCTACAGAATTATTAAGCCATGCACCAACGAAGGATTTGAGGCTCCAGCTGCCAAAATGTAGGCTATGAATAGATTCTGGTGAGCTCAGTGAGCCCTTACAGCTGGGGGTTTGAGCACTGCAAGCCCCCAAGAAAATTTTGAAATTTGACCAATTACAGGGACATTTTGAGGCCATGTGAAATGGGTATTAGAGCATATTCTAAAGTCAATATTAAGTACTTCAACCCATTGGCTTATGATTCTATCACTAAAAAACTCCATTGATTTTGTAGAGAAATTCACTCATTAAAAAAAAGTTGCTTCAGGGGCCCCTCCAGGATTGGGGGTCCTGAAGCTTAAGCTTCATTAGTTTCACAGTAGATCCGCCTCTGCTCACAGGGTGTCTGTTGTGGGGAGGCGAAGGGAAGGGGATTGTAAGCCGGTTTGAGTCTCGCTTAAGTGGTAGAGAAAGTCGGCATATAAAAACCAACTCTTCTTCTTCTATAAAGTTATTTATTTATTTATTCATTTGTTTGTTTGTTTGTTTGTGTGGCTAGGAAATGTTATTGCGCTGGGATCAGTTTTACCTCCGATGGCGTGGAAACACAAAGTGAAATGAGTACCTAGGGTGAAATTGACATATATATATACACACACACACACACACACACACACACCATTTTTACTCAAAAGGAAGACAAGCCTGAATGTAAGATAACAGCAAAAGGATACATCTTGATTCTCATGCACATCCACGCAAATACATGCACATGAACATTAAAGCAATAGGCAGTGGCTCAGCCTTAGCGTTTTCTTTGAAGTTTCATACACTCCAGTTGCTGAGATGCATTTTGCAAGGCTGACAAGACACTGTAAGAGAAATCGGTTTACCTAAAGAACAATCACCCTCTTGGATTTTAAACCAGCAGAGAATAAGCTTTTGTGGGATAAACCAATACAGCAGGTAGCTTCTTCAGCCAAGCCTAATAGTGGAGGAGGAGGCTTGGACTACGTTCCCTGGTATGAGAACTGGAAGTTACAAACATGTCCTATTTTCATTGATGAAATGTTAGAAGAAGAGAAGAAGAGTTGGTTTTTATATGCCGACTTTCTCTACCGACTTTCTCTCACCTTCCCTAGCCCAAGGTCACCCAGCTGGCTTCATGTGTAGGAGTAGGGAAACCAACCCAGTTCACCAGATTAGCCTCCGCCGCTCATGTGGAGGAGCGGGGAATCAAACCCGGTTCTCCAGATCAGAGTTCTTCGCTCTTAACAACTACGCCGTGCTGGCTCTCTGTGTAACCACACTGTGTTAGTTACACAGTCCTTTCCCAGCACCATGCAGCCCACTACAGAGAGCTGAAGGCCAAGCTCATCTCTTCCTGAGCTACCTCCAAACGCTCGGGAGCCCACATTTAATTGAAAAACAATGGCCGGATCCCCTCAGCCAAGAAGCCATCCACGCCTCCTCCTCCATCTGAACACAAAAGCGTTTCCTACTTCAGCAAAAGGAGTGTGATGGAAATAGCGCCGATGTTCATACCCAAACGATTTCCCTTCATTCTGTCGGGAAACTATAGGTTGACATTTTGCTCCGTGCAACTGCCCGGCCTTACCAAAGACCCTCCATTTTCATTACCGGTGAAACAGGCGCTGGCTCCCTTCCAAAGCCTCTCTGTTAGTGCCCACTGAGAATCCAGCGCACAGGCACGTCAGTCAAATGACCGGCAAGAGCCCTACAGGCAGCACAAAAGCCAAAACATTTATCCACCTAATTTCATTTCTCAAAGCCTCTTAAGCTTTACATTCAGATTTACAGCTGAGTGACGGGATTAAATCAATTCCTTTTCAGAATATGAGCAGGGCGCCGGTGAGGAAGCTGTGGCAGAAAAAACAACACGAGTCGCGTGGAAGGATCCGTGCGGGCGTCGCTCATTTTGGAGGGGGAGCCTGCTGAGAAGCAAGGAAGAAATGAGCTCCTTTCGTGACGGAGGCTGCAATCTTAAGCACGCTTATCAGGGAATCGATGTCATTGTATCCAGTGGGATTTGCTCCTGAGTAAAGATGTTTGGGCTCGCAGCGCCATCTTATGAGCATGGCAAACAGGGATGGATTGGCCATTAAAGCCACCAGGAAATGTCCAGGTGGGCTGATGGCCGGGGGGCTGCCTCCCTTCACCAGAGCCACCCCAGCCCCAAAAGAGTAGAGGGGTGGCCCTTGCCCCATTTGGGGCAGCCCTCATAGAAGCTGCTGCAGCGAGCCTGAGGCCCTTGCCACTGCTGCTGTGGTGAACTAACAGCCCTCTCCCGGTCTATGGAGGTTGAACAGCTGCCAAAAACAAATTGGCTGTACAGGCCTTGTGTGGGGAAGGCAAGCAGATGCCATTGACAAGACAGTCAGCTTTTGCCCCTCCCCCCACCCCACTGTGTAGGGTTGCCAGGTCCCTCTTCACCCCCTGTGGGAGATTTTGGGGGCACAGCCTGAGAAGGGTGAGGTTTGGGGAGTGGAGGGACTTCAATGCCATCGAGTCCCATTGCCAAAGCAGCCATTTTCTCCAGGGGAACTGATTTCTATCGGCTGGAGATCAGTTGTAATAGCAGGAGATCTCCAGCTACTACCTGGAGGTTGGCAACCCTACCGCTGTGGGCGGGGGAGCATGCCCTCTCCGGGAGCCATTTGTGCTTTCCAGTTTATGCCTGATGGCTAATGTGTGAATGGGAGGAGACCCTTTGCTCACTGGTAGAGCACATGCTTCATATGTGCAAGGTAGGGTTGCACATATGCCTGAGGGTCACATGGGATTTCATACCCGATAAAAATAGAGTTGGTTGTACTGAACAGCTTTGTAGTTAGGGATGCAGTTTGCCCAGGCACACTGTGGGGGCCTTCACTCCAGCAGGAGCAATAATAGCAGGAGATCTCCAGCTAGTACCTGGAGGATGGCAACCCTACCACCAGCAGGAGGTTTTGGGGGCAGAGCCTGAGGAGGGTGGGATTTGGGGAAGGGAAGGACTTCAATGCCATAAAGTCCATAAATGGCCAAAGCGGCCATTTTCTTCAGGTGAACTGATCTCTATCAGCTGGAGATCAGTTGTAATAGCAGGAGATCTCCAGCTAGTACCTGGAGGTTGGTAACCCTAGTGATTGGGGGGACTGTATGAAGTACACATAGCGTCCCTTTGTTTTCCAAGAGAACTATTGATGACATTGTCAGTTAGAAAAAGCAAGGAAAAAACCATGCTACATTTAAACGTGAAATCTCTCGCACATTTATTTATTTATTTATTTATTTATTTATTATTCTTATATCCTGCTCTCCCTTGGCAAAGCTGGGCTTTGAGCGGCCCACAACAAGATCAAAACAAATGAAATTCAATAAACACATTAAAACAATTAGTCGAATAATAAAAAAGGAAAATAATAAAACAGCCCCATAAATATCAAGAATTGACGAAATCAGAACAAATCAATATATAAATGCATAAAATGGCACTCCTCAGTAGAGTATCCGGTGTGCAGGGCCAACGGGAAGAAAGTCAGCGAGCAAAATCCCCCCCCCCGCCCGTCTGATAATCAGACTAAATAAAGATGTCAAAAGCTTACACGCTTGCAGAGAGAGAAACAGCTTTTTTTAAAAGCCATTGCCTTTACCCTATCTCATTTTTTTAAAAAACTGAGCCAAAAAAAAAAGATCATCTTTGGATTAATGCAACAGCTGAGGGCTAATTAAAAATTCCTTTTCCGGCCAGATTTGGCCTGAGGACTACAAATCAGCCATCCCGGCTTCAGGGAACTGATGCGCATATATTGGCACGAATGAACATATATGCAGGAGGAATTTGGGATTTTGCCTCGTAACCCAAGCAGCAACAATGTGCATGCTCGCACATCTCTATGTTGTGCACGGTACATTCACGTGCCGTGCATTTACACACGCCGATACCTGACTGGCTGTCTCTCTCTGCCTCCTTTACTCTTGCCCGTTCACAGTCTGATAGAAACAGATCTGCCCCTGGACATGCCAAGGCTTAAAATAGATGTTGAGAGAGCAGCCCGTGTGTGGGTTTTTTCCCCCCTCCTTCAGCAGCAACAGCGTCAGCAGCAACAGCAGCAGGGAGGGAGAAAGAGCGAGAGAGATGGCCGCCTAGATCTCCCTACCAGCCTCCCTGCCTCCCAGCTGAGAAATCACAGCTTTGACAAAGGTACAGTAATTGGGGCTGGCTCTTTTGGTTCCTGCCTCTCCGTGCCCATCCACACAGTGCGTGGGCTGAGATTTGGGCAGAGCTCTCTGCCTGTCTTCCCTCTGAGAGGAGCCAGGAGAAGTACCAGCCGGTCCACGATTTGTGTTTTCTGCATGTCAGGTGTCTGTGGTCGAACTCTGGCAGAATCGATGCTTGGGGGAGGGAGGTCTGGTGTTTTGGGACCTGGGAGGCGACAGCAGTGTGGACTGTCTGCTAACTTGATCCCAGCCGTGTTGGGAAAGGAGTGGGATAAGGGAGTGCTTCTGGGTGGGGTTTCTGCCTGTCCCATCGGAAGGAAATGCCCCTGATTGAGAAGAGAGGTTTCTCATTCCCACCCATCGCAACCCCACAGAACTGAATGGAGTGTGTTCCCCTCTGCAACCTGTCAGAGGGCTCCTTGCTGTTGAAATATCTGTTGGGCCAAGAGCCAGCAGGATGCAGCCGACAGATGTTTGGACTGAGGTCTAAAGGAAGGTGACTGGACCCCACCAGGCTCGCTGGGTAGCTTGGGTAAGACACCTCTGTTTGGCATCCGGTCTTGTTTTCCCCAGCTGTCAAATGGGAAGAATGGCAACTCCATGAGGGCTGTTACGAGGATATGGATGAGGACCGTAAAATGCATGGGAAATCCTATGTGAAAGATTAATAGCGACTAGAAAGATGCATGGGTTGGGACATGCCTTCCTTTTTGTGCTCAGGTATCGGGAAGGGAGGAAGTAAGCAGGAAACAGAGCAAACGGGAAGCTCTCTGTCCTCTTCTGTCTGCTAGTGCTCCACCCAGGACATGAAGGAAGGAATTCACTGCGTGCAAGGCCCTACAGGATTAAAAGATCTCTTGCAGATATCCTGACCAGTTCTGGTCTATGGATTTCAGCAGGTGAATTGCATTTAAGGCCCCTTCTAGAAGAGGGTCCCCCAAATGCTTTGCTCTCATTATGCTAAAAGAGCAATCAATTGACAGTCCTGCAAAGGAAGGAAGGAAGGAAGGAAGGAAGGAAGGAAGGAAGGAAGGGATGGAGGGACGGAGGGAAGGGGCCATGGCTCTGTGGTAGAGCATTTGCTTGGCATGCAGAAGGTCCCAGGTTCAATCCCTGGCATCTCCAGTTAAAGGGATTAGGCAGGTAGGTGATGTGAAAGACCTTTCTCTGCCTGAGACCATGGAGAGCCGCTGCCAGTCTGAGTAGACAATACTGATTTTGATGGACTGAGGGTTTCATTCAGTATAAGGTAACTTCATATGTTCATATATGTTCAAGGAAGGATGGAAGGAGTAAACCAACTGAGAGCGGTGGTGGCCAGGAACCTGATCTTCTAATCTGGCACTTCTTAGTTTGAATCTTGCCTCTGCCATGAACTCATGTAGGGGGCCTCAGGCAAAACTCCTGATCCCAGCTTCAGCCCCCTCCAATCTGCAGGATGAGAATAATCTGATGAACCTGAAAGACTTATTATATGAGATACAGCAAGATAATGCATGTGAAGTGCAATGTAAGCGTGCTAAATATTGTTCGATATCCCTGGTCTTTGGGGAGAAAGAACTGAAAGCTTCCATAAACATAGGGAGTTTATTAATGTGCTCCTAAACTCTCTAAATCCATGAACTGGGAGGGAGCATTAGCTTCTTACTTTTTTGGTCAGCATCGTCAAAGCACACTACCACACGATTTGTTTGCACTGAAAGGCATATGATTTGGCAGACAGAACCAAAGGTGTTTTACTTAGAGATGAATACCACAACGGGGCTTAATTGCTAGTGAGCATGTTTAGGACCGTAGCCATAAGTCTAATTTTCATCTATATTGTATTGCATTTGTGGCAGCGAAGCCTCCCATTGGCTGAACTGGTGAGTTGGCACAAAACAGTCATGAATGTTCCAAGGATTCAAATGGCGGGAATGTTTGCAGCCCAGCTCCTGCGTTGTCAGAAGGGCTTTGTGCAAATGTCTGCAAGCGCATTGCACTGTGGTCTACCAGCAAGCACATTAGAGTCTTTCCCTGATGAAGAGTTGTTGATGTTCCAGAAGCGTCAGGACAATTTTCTCGCCTTGTCATCTGAAATAAACACTCCTGGACTTTTGTGGGCTTAAATTGCAATGCTTTGTTTTTCCACTGGTACCAACCCTTGTGACTGGGGTTTTAAGCTGAAGCTCGTGGGGAAGCAGAAGGCGAATGGTAGAAGGGAAAAGGGAAAAAAGAGGGGCAAAATACTTTTCTAGCCCCCTAACACTACTTCTTCCGCTAGCCTGCAATTGTTTGGGATTCTTAATTGTTCTACTGTATTTCTATCACAATCCACTGATGGAAACTATTAGCAGAGTCCACTTTGAGTAATAAAACAATCTGGAGATGTTAGCAATGAGTGGAGGGGTGGATGTATTATGGGTAGCGATCTCGCCAAAGCTCATAATTACCCAGTTCGGAATATGCATTTGCCTACCTCATAATTCTTGGCTGTATTATGAAGAGTGTTTCTCCAAGAAGGCCTTCTCTGGTGTGGGTGTGTGTGTGTGTGTGTGTGCGTGTGTGTGTGTGTGTGTGTGTGTGTGTAAAGTGGCATCAAATCACAGCTGACTTATGGCGACCCCAGGAAGGGGCTTTCAAGACAAGCGAGAAGCAGAAGTGGATTGCCATTGACTTCCTGCAGAGTCTTCCTTGGTGGTCTCCTGTCCAAGTACTGACCGAGCTTAGCTTCTGAAATCTGATGAGATCGGGTTATTCTATATCATCCCACATTCCAGCCTTCTCTTACTCAGGAAGTAAGCTGAGATTCCACATCTGCATCTGCAAAGCATATAGGCTCACCCTGGCTGCTTTGAAGCAAGATAGTGCAAAGGTGTGCTCAATGAGAGAAAACTTCTTGTTGAACCACTATGCAAATTGCAGAAAACTGGAAGAGTCTCCGGGTAGGTGCTTTCAAGTACTACAGTTGGAGTTCCTTGAAGTCCTTTCAATGCTGACTTGAGTTTGGCTTCAGGAAGATGCTTTTGGCTGCAGCACAGAGCAAAAATCTACATTGACTCATCAGTGCTTCACAACCACACAGACCGACCGATAGGGAAATCCAAAACAGAGTTACCTTCTTCTGAGTCCACTGAAATCAGTGGACTGAGAAGGGTGTCATTCTCTTTACAACTGCACTATAAATGGCCAGAGATGCTTGGTGGCTGCTTCTGAACTGCAAGGGACATCCTTGAATCCAGCCGAGGAGAACGGGGAGGGGAAGTAACGTGAGCTTCTGTTCTTCCTCAACTTGATTACCAGCCTATTAACTCCCAATGTTGTCAGATCAACTGCAGCCTTTCCAGGGGACACACAGCTGGAGAAAACAGTCAGTGGGAGACAGCATAAACGGAAAAGAAAAAAATAGAAACAACACTCAAGGGACCCTTGTAGGCCCAGATAGAGCCCCCACATGCACACTGCTGCCTCAGCAACAGGCAAAAGAATCGAGGCTCAAAAGAAATCAGATTCGGGGGGGGGGAGAAATCAGATTCTGGAAGCTATCGGCAATCAGGTTTTCCTAGCATCTAAATTATAGCCACGCTGGTACCCAGATTTGGATCAAGACCATGTAGGGAAGGACAAGAGGGTTTAACTCTTTTATCCCCACAGTTTTGCAAATCAGAACTAGGCTCCAAAGACACAGATACGCAAGAGTAAGACACCCCTCTTTTATTATTCCTTCAAAATGCTAAGAACAACACAGGGCCCTGGTTCTGATTAGAGTTGTGGTTGGTGGTTGCTCATGGGAGGAAAGAATGGAATGTGGCACAGCCTCAAGGCAAGGCACACCCTTCTTTATGATGGCTTTATACATTCCGAGACATTGAAAAGCGATTCCAGACTGATGTCCTGGTGAGTTCTGGCTGAGTTTATACCCCAGAGAGGCCCCTTTGGCTCAATCTCAACAGTTTGGGGAGTCAGGAAGATGGCCGGTTGTTTCCTTCTTCATGCCTCCTCGCTGAAAATGCAGAGCTGGCCCCACCCCATACAGCAAGAGCCCAAGGGGTTGCTTCTCTACATGTAAGGCCAGAGAGACATCATGGGATAGTGAGAGCCAGCGTGGTGTAGTGGTTAAGAGTGGAGGACTCTGATTCCCCACTCCTCCACATGAGCAGTGGAGGCTAATCTGCTGAACTGGGTTGGTTTCCCCACTCCTACACACGAAGCCAGCTGGGTGACCTTGGGCTAATCACACTTCTATTGAGAGCTCTCTCAGCCCCACCTACCTCACAGGGTATCTGTTGTGGGGAGGGGAAAGGAAGATGATTGTAACCCTGTTTGATTCTTCCTTAACTGGTATGAAAGTCGGCATATAAAAACCAACTCTTCGTCTTCTTCTATTCTTCCTCCTCCCCTGGTCTTTGGCACCATGCCCAAGGCTCCCAGCTCCTGCCAGTCGTTTTTGCTACTGTCCAAGCCTTGGCAGCCACTGAACAGGCACGATTGTGCTGGCAAACATTTTTGAAGGAAGGCAGCAGCTGAGACCCCTCTGATCCTGACTCACTAGGTTAAAACAGATTGGCCTTTTCTCGTTTGCTTATGTTAATTGGCTGAAAATATCACACACACACAAAAGGAGTTTATTGACAGCTGATTTGCAGTGAGCTAGATTTGCTCTTTTTTGTCGTCATTGTTTTCTAAAGGATAACCAGAAAAGTAGCTAAGATTAACTAGCACTCAAACGTGGAGCAAACCATGAACAGGTAAGCAGACAGGCTGAAAGGCAGAGACTCCTAGGGGGATCCAAAGAAGTATTTTGTCTCCTGATATATGCCATGTGTTTCAGGGCTGGCAAGCCCAAGACACATACCAAGAAAATGAGAGTTAGGTCAAAGTCTTTTCAGGATCGTTGTCAGCTTGGTAGAATTGATGGTTTCTTCTAAATCCAGTCTGCTTAGGAAGGGCTCCAATGCTGTTTATTCTATGAGCAGCAGCAGTTTAAGCTGTTTTTGGCTACAAAATAAAATCTAGGAAATTATATACACAGCTGCGTGTCATGTCTAATTTGGCCTACAGATAGGTTGCCAGCCTCCAGGTACTAGCTGGAGATCTCCTGCTATTACAACTGATCTCCAGCCAATAGAGATCCGTTCACCTGGAGAAAACAGCCGCTTTGGCAATTGGACTCTATGGCATTGAAGTCCCTCCCCTTTCCAAACCCCGCCCTCCTTAGGCTCCACCCCCAAAATCAACAGGTATTTCCCAGTCCTGACCTGGCAACCCTACCTATAGACTATATGTGTCTGCCATTTTTATTCTCATTCATTTATTCGCAAAGCACTACTGTGTTCAGAATTCATAACAGACTTCTGAACACCTGAGAGCCGGCGTGGTGTAGTGGTTAAGAACGGTGGTTTGGAGCGGTGGAGTCTGATCTGCAGAACCGGGTTTGATTCCCCACTCCTCCACATGAGCGGCGGAGGCTAATCTGGTAAAGTGGGTTGGTTTCCTCACTCCTACACAATAAGCCAGCTGGGTGACCTTGGGCAAGTCATTCTCTCTCAGCCTCATCTACCTCACAGGGTATCTGTTGTGGGGAGGGGAAGGGAAGATGATTGTAATCCGGTTTGATTCTGCCTTAAGTGGCAGAGAGAGTCGGCATATAAAAACCAACTCTTCTTCTAGTTTGCAAGTATAACATTCTAATTTGGCCCTCTAAATGGGCCCTTTTAATGGCTAAGCACCAGTATTAGGTATTAACTTAACAGCAACCTCATTTTTATCCTGCCTTCCTTTTAAGAATCTCAGCTTGGTGTACATGGTTTGTTCCTTGTCCATTTTATCCTCACAAAACCTCTTTGAGGTAGACTGGGCTGTAAATAGGTAACTGGACTAAGGACCCACTGAGAATAAAGTACCGCTGAGTTCAATGGGCCTTACTCCCTAGTAAGCATGCTCAGGAATGCAAGCCTGGTGAACTTCTTGGCAGAGAAAATAAAACCCAGGTCTAGTCTGACTCTGTAACCACTATATCACATGCTCTTTCACTCTTTCTCAGTACATGATCCTGCATTGTGCAGGGGGTTAGACTAGATGGCCTGCATGGCCCCTTCCAGCTCTATGATTCTGTGTATCTGTAGGAAGAAAAAAGTTTTGTGGTTAGGGTTGCCAGGTCCCTCTTTGCCACCCACAGGAGGTTTTTGGGGTGGAACCTCAGGAGGGTGGGGTTTGGGGAGGAGAGGGACTTCAATGCCTTAGAGTCCAATTGCCAAAGCGGCCATTTTCTCCAGATCTCTATCGGCTGGAGATCAGTGGTAATAGCAGGAGATCTCCAGCTAGTACCTGGAGGTTGGCAACACTATTTGTGGTGGTTGGAGGATATCTAATATGTCTGGATATATGTATAAAATTTAAGTTTGATAAAGAGCCTAGATTGCTTTGGTGGTGGAAAATGCCGTCAAGTCACCGCTGACATATGGCGACCCCATATGGTTTTCAAGGCAAGAGACTTTCGGAGGTGGTTTGCCATTACCTGCCTCCAAGTCATGACCCTTGGAAGTCTCCCATCCAAATACTAGCCAGGATCAGTGCTGAGAGTTTGTGACTGGCCCACACTAAAAACAGCCTAACACATACAATATATCAAGTATCTAAGCTGGATCACAAAATTAGAGAAAAGTTTGGAAAGAAGGGTCTCTATTTTATATTCTGTACAATGCCTAGTTAATTATGAAACTAAATAATGCTACTAGTCCAGAGCTTAGACCTGAATAGCTGAGGCTAGCCCCATCTCGACAGATCTTGGAAGCTAAGCAGGGTCAGCCCTGGTTAGTATTTAGATGGGAGACCCTAAGGAAGTCCAGGGTTGTGACACAAAGGTAGGCAATGGAAAACTACCTCTGAACATCTCTTGCCTTGAAAACCCCACGGAATCACCATAAGTCAGCTGTCACTTGATGGCAAAAAAAAAAGCTATTATGTTACATAGACAGCGAGGACACAGTGTGCTGTGTGCATTGTTAAAACGGAGAGACAATAAAACTCAAGACAGGCAACAATAAATTGGCTTAAGAAAAAAGCAGCTCACTCAGAAATGTAGGTCATTGTTCAGGTGTAGTTGACTGATATAACCGGCTATTGCTGTCCTGGTAGAAGGAGTGAATGAACCCCAAGGGCTGCTTTGTGCAAGAAGATTTTCCCACATGGGTGCCTCTTTTGTCGAGAAGAACTGCAGCTACACAGCAAAGTGTATCGCGTACATTATTTTGCCACATGTAGATAAAAATTACAGCAGGAAGAGGCAATTCTCTGCATGTTCCTGCAGTCATGCAACAAAAGAAACGTGTGTCCTATTGTCACGCTTTGTGATGTGAATGCAGTTCTCCCACCTGGAAGCTATAACTGTGTACAATAATCCCCTGGTATGAATGAAGGGTTAAAGCTCTAGAAGTAACTTAAGCGTCCTGAACATACCGGAAGGTTCTGTGGCTTTTGGTCCCCTTCTTTTTCCTTTTTTTTATGGGATCAAAATATTTTTGATTAGAACACATGAAGCTGCCTTATATTGAATCAGACCCTCGGTCCATCAAAGTCAGTATTGTCTACTCAGACCGGCAGCGGCTCTGCAGGGTCTCAGGCAGAGGTCTTCCACATCACCTACTTGCCTGGTCCCTTGAACTGGAGATGCCGGGGATTGAACCTGGGACCTTCTACATGCCAAGCAGATGCTCTACCACTGAGCCACGACCCCTCCCCACAGATTTGCTGTCTTGCTTCTCTCAGAGAGGCATGTGGGGTAGCAATTCTAGAAGTAAATGAGGTTATCTTAACACCGTCTCTGCTTCTTCCAGTTAGAACCGACCGTGGGTCGAAGTAGCAGCAGAAACTCTGCCCCAGCCCAGCCCCAGCAAGAGCACCGGGATGCACCAGGGGGCTTGGTGGCACCAATGGCCTTTGCGTCCCGGTTCTCCCGGAGTGGATCCAGGACTCCCAGCCAGAGGAGTCACGACGACACAACCAGTCACCCCATCCTCAGTGTCTTTGAGCTGGAGAGGTTGCTGTACACAGGGAAGACAGCCTGTAACCATGCCGATGAAGTTTGGCCAGGACTGTACCTGGGAGATCAGTATGTACCGGCTCGGCAGTTGAATCCGGGTTTTACACGGTGGCTGATGGTAGGGTGGAAGGGTGATGGTGCCATCACGGTGGTTGGGAAGATGAACCAAAAGGAGGGAAAGAACAGAGGGAACTTAGCTCAGAAGCACAGATAAGACATAAAGAGAGAATAGGCTAGTTGGGGGGAGGTCAGATTGCACAGTGGCCTTCCTTGGCCTATATATCATCCAAAGGGTAATTGAAAGTCAAGTTCCATTATAAACATGATAGCATAGCACCCGCCGACCCATGCTAATAGCTAAACAGTAGCGCATGGGGAACATAACATATGAAAGGCCATGCTGGATCAGACCAAGCTCCATCAAGTCCAGTAATCTGTCCATACAGTGGCCAACCAGGTGCCTCTAGGAAGACCACAAACAAGATAACTGCAGCAGCATTGTCCTGCCTGTGTCCCACAGCACCTAAGATAATAGGCGTGCTTCTCTGATCCTGGAGAGAATAGGTGTGCATCATGACTAGTATTCATTTTTACTAGTAGCCATGGATAGCCCTCTCCTCCACGAACATGTCCACTCCCCTCTTAAAGCCTTCCAAGTTGGCAGCCATCACCACAACCTGGGGCATTGAGTTCCACAATTTAACTGTAGGGAACAATCACAGTGGGGTGGATCCTTACCCCCTTCGTGCCACTTCACTGAGCAAGGTTGGTGATTCAATTATTTAATAAAATGTTCATACCTCCCCTTTCCTTTTAGCTTAAGTTTGAAGTCTGCCTCCAATTTACGTGGCTTTTCTGTTGCAGGAAGCTGCCTGAATAGTCCAGCTTAGCCTGAGCTCACCAGAGCTTGGAAGCTAAGCAAGGTCAGCCACGGGTAGTACTTGGATGAGAGACCACCAAGGAAGACAGGGGTTGCTAGATAGAGGAAGGCAATGGCAAACCACCTCTGCTTGTCTCTTGCCTAGAACCACCCTGTAGATGGTGTCTCCATGAGTTGGCCACGACTCAACAGCACATTCTTCTTCTGTTGGAGAACAGCCACTTACATTGGAGGAAGTCTCCTTAGGCTGGAGAAAAGCTACTTGGAGGATGGTTGAATCCACCACAGTATCCACCATTGCTGGCCTCCCCATCCCCCCCCCACTGTTGATATCTATGGGGGTTGTCCTGCTGAAATGTGGTTACATGGTGGCATCTGGGTTACTTTAAGGCCACCTTGTTTATGGTTTATATTATGATGTTTTAATTGATGTTTTCATAGTTTTGTGTATGTTAGAGGTTGTTACCTGACCTGAACCCAGTCTGGCAGGAAATGAGGGCGGGCTGTAAACATGAATAAATAAATAAAATAAAATATCAGCCACATGTTGTTTGAGATAGCCAAGGAATAGAGAGAGGGAGACAAGGGTGGAGGTAGATGTGGAACGGGCTGAAGCAGTGGATATGATTCAGACTCCAGAGTATGGTCTGTTAGCAACTGTTGCTGAAGTTAAGAAGTGTGAGTCTGGACATTACTTGGAGGGGAGATCTCTTGGAACCCTACAAACATCACTTTGAATTCCACCATGGGGAAGAAATGGGATGATTCAGTCGTTTGGGATCAGGAAGCTTCAGTTCATGAAGTCACTTAGAACAGAATCATAGAATCATAGAATTGGAAGGGTCCACTATGGTCATCTAGTCCAACCCCCCGCACAATGCAGGACTTTCACAGCTACCTCCCCCACACACCCCCAGTGACCCCCAAGATGCCCTCCCTCTCATGAACTGCCTAAGGTCATAGAATCAGCATTGCTGACAGATGGCCATCTAGTCTCTGCTTAAAAACCTCCAGGGAAGGAGCACTTACCACCTCCTGAGGAAGCCTGTTCCAATGAGGAACTGTTCTAACTGTTAGAAAATTCTTCCTAATGTCTAGATGGAAACTCTTTTGATTTAATTTCAACCCGTTGGTTCTGGTCTGACCTTCTGGGGCAACAGAAAACAACTCGGCACCATCCTCTATATGACAACCCTTCAAGTACTTGAAGATGGTTATCATATCCCCTCTCAGTCTTCTCCTCTTCAGGCTAAACATACCCAACCCAGCTCCTTCAACCTTTCTTCATAGGACTTGGTCTCCAGACCCCTCACCATCTTTGTTGCCCTCCTTTATAACTTTATAATCTTTATAACTGTAGGTACATTGTGTTCTGCAAGACTTCCTCTTCTGTTTTAGGCTTCCATACAAATGGGCAACTAATTCCTATGTGTGTTTCCCTCTTAAATGAGGAGATGTTATATTAACGCCATAAATAAAATGGTCAACATATCATCGTCATAAAGATGTCTCAAAGTCTGGAGCAGTTATAAAGTAATAATAAAGTAATATGACAGCGCTTCAAGTACTTGAAGATGGTTATATTATCCCCTCTCAGTTTTCTCCTCTTCAGGCTAAATATACCCAGCTCCTTCAACCTTTCCTCATAGGACTTGATCTTCAGATCCCTCACCATCTTTGTTGCCCTCCTCTGGACACATTCCAGCTTGTCGACATCTTTCTGACATTGTGGTGCCAAAAACTGAACACAATACTCTAGGTGAAGTCTAACCAGAGCAGAGTAAAGGGATACCATCCCTTCACGTGATCTGGACACTATACTTCTGTTGATGCAGCCCAAGATCACATTTGCCTTTTTAGCTACTGCATCACACGGCTGCCTCATGTTCAGTGTTTGGTCTACTAAGACCCCAAGATCCTTTTCGTGCACACTACAGCTAAGAAAAGTCTCCCCCATCCTATAATTATGCATTTGATTTTTCCTACCTAAATGCTTCGACCTCTTTCCCATACAGAGATATAGCAGCCAACCGCCGCGAGCTGACGCGCCTATGCATCACCCACATCCTCAATGCTTCGCACAGCAAGTGGCGGGGAGGCGCTGACTACTACGAGGGCATGGACATCTGCTATCTGGGCATCGAGGCACACGATTCGCCCACCTTTGACATGAGCCCCTACTTTCAACCTGCAGCTGATTTCATCCACCAGGCTCTGAGCAAGAGTGGAGGTGAGTAAGTCTGGGGGGGGGGGGAGCCAGCTTCCCCCATCATCAAAGGACTCTTTCATTCAGACTAAGCGGTGGGTTAACAGCCCAGCTCTTGAATGCGTTCTGTAAGAGGATGTCTCTTCTCTCACCCCATTGCATGAGAGTTTAGAGGTTCCAGCTGCCACACTAAATATCTGCATGTGGACATCCAGGCTGTGTTCATTGAGCTGCTTTATGTGATGGCATCAGCACACATTCATCATTTCTCATCGCGACCATCTCTTCATCCAAAGTATGCTTCCCGCATGTCTTTGTGGCTAAAATACTTCTTTTTTTCCGGGGGGCGGGGGAGATTGTTTAGTTTTTAAATGGTGGAAAGAGGGTTGTTGTCGGCTTCAGAGGAGGATGCGTGCACCCAGGAGGAGGCGCCCAATGACATCTTAAAGACTTGGATGCATGTTGTTGTTTGTTGTTGGATGCATTTGTTGCATTTGTTGATCGGGCTTTAGGCAACAGCAGTGGAGGATGGCATGTACCTCTCAAACTGCCACAACTTGCCTTGAAAACCCCACCAGTGGTCACTATAAGTTGGCTGCGACCTGACAGCACTTTACACACACACCTTCTCCTAAATTCTGGGCCAGATGTCCTCTACTGACATTTGAGACTAATAATTTTTTGTGTCCAACCCCAACACCCTTTCTTCATGCAGGAAGGATCCTTGTTCACTGTGCTGTCGGAGTCAGCAGATCAGCCACCCTGGTCCTCGCCTACCTCATGATTCGCCACCACTTGACCCTGGTGGAGGCCATAAAGACGGTCAAGGACCACAGAGGCATCATCCCCAACCGGGGCTTCTTGCGCCAGTTGGCTGCCCTGGACAACTCCCTCAGGTTGAAGCAGAGACCATGAGTGGGTGGGTCACGGGGAAACCATGTATGATCCAAATCTGTTGGTGGGCGTGAGGCGTTTCTTACCGGGCCAGATTTCAGGGCCTGGTATCCCTGAGCTTCCACAGATCCTGCCCTGCAGAAGCCCAGCTGTAAGGCTTCCCAGGCCTACAAGGCTACCTGCCTTTAATGTAACCCAATCTTCGCTTCAGGTGTCACTAAGAGGTGCTAGCCAGCTTAGGTTTCCGAAGGTCTCTCTCCTTCCCTCTTTGCTGGCTTTTGGGAAGCCACAGAATGGGATTCTCCTAGATGATGTCTCAACCTGAGACCTGAGACCGAGTCTGATTTAAGCTGCCTAAATTTCTTTGGAGCACTATGTGACATGGCCTGTTGCTTCCTGTTTGCTTGTAACCTTTGTCAAAGAGTTTTGGTACCTTCCCACCCCAATGTATTTTATCTGTAAGAATAAAATCTTGCTGAGATGAATCGCCTCAAAGAGTTTACTGTTTTTAGGAGGTGCAGAAAATGACGGCACGTACAAACTAGGGTTGACAACTTCAGGTGGCGCCTGGAGTTCTCCCAGAATTATGACTGATTTCCAGACCGCATAGATCAATTCCCCTGGAAAAAATGGCAGCTTCAGAATGTGGCCTCCATGGCATCCCATCCCTGCTGACTTCCTTAGTTTCCACCCCCCTGAATCTCTAGGAATTTCCCTAGCTGGAGTTGGCAACCCTCCAGCATCCAGTTGGAGGATTTGAACGAAGTACGTTTAAAGACTTTGCATGTACAAAACTGTTTAGCAGCAGAATTCTCCAGGATTTATCTACTAGAAGGTGATTGTGAAAAAGAAGAGTTGGTTTTTATATTGTGCTTTTGTCTACCGTAAGGAGTCTCAAAGCGGCTTACAATCACTTAAAGACGTCTCAAAGCAGCTTACAATCACCTTTCCTTGTGAGGTAGGTGGGGCTGAGAGAGTTCTATGAGAATTGTGACTAGCCCAAGGTCACCCGGCAGGCTTCATGTGAAGGAGCAGGGAATCAAATCTGGTTCTCCAGATTAGGGTCTGCTGCTCTTAACTACTTCACCACTGTATCAGCTTCTGAACGATATTGGTTTTGTTTTTCAGTATTTGAGCACTCTGTTTCCTTTTTTAAAGGTGCTCTTTCCTTGCAGTAATGATCCCCCACCCAATTACGCTTCCATAATCAGCATGCTACTGCTGGCAGAGGAAAGTCATTCCCACCATGGCTTCAGAGAGTTATCCTCTCTATAAACCCAAAGACTAAAGGCTTGAAAACATCTCGTCCTTCAATCAGATTTGTAATCCAAAAGCAAAACCTGTCTTGGCCAGAACGCTCATTCACATTACAAATGTCGGTCCTTGGCTTCTTCCTCAACATTAACAACGACCAAGCAGTTATACATGAAAATAATTAAATAAATATGTGAAAATGTCCCAAATATGGCATTCATGCTGCCATACTTCATAATAGCCACCGAGGGGCAGCATACTCACAAAACACAGCCTAGCCCAAAATCCTTGCAGGGTGAGAGAAGCAGCTCGGTTCTATTGATAACATATCTGGAGACGCTTGGTTGTAAGTCTGGGGAGGCCTGACCATCTTGTTGCTCTGCTAGTCTGGAATAAACTCAGTTTCTTACCCCCACGCCTACAAAGCAATGTCTCTTGAAGATTGGTTCTCGTAGGTTATCCGGGCTGTGTAACCGTGGTCTTGGTATTTTCTTTCCTGACGTTTCGCCAGCAGCTGTGGCCGGCATCTTCAGAGGAGTAACACTGAAGGACAGTGTCCTTCAGTGTTACTCCTCTGAAGATGCCGGCCACAGCTGCTGGCGAAACGTCAGGAAAGAAAATACCAAGACCACGGTTACACAGCCCGGATAACCTACGAGAACCGCTGAACTCTGACCGTGAAAGCCTTCGACAATATTTTCTCTTGAAGATATTAGGGAACAAAAAGGGACTCGTCGTAGCTGGGGCTAGTTTCAATTCATTTCATTTACACCATGCACCTTTGCCTTTGAAAGCTGGAATAAAAAAGAGATGGCAAAGAGCCCACTGTAGGAAACACCACTGGTTTCTTTCCTGCTATGGTTGGCATGGCTGCCTTGCTGATGTTACTGGCAGCCCTGTTAGCAGCACATGTAGCTGCCCGTATGGCCATCTGTGTAGGGATGCCAGCCTCCAGGTGGGACCCAGAGATCCCCCTGGAATTATATCTCATCTCCAGACTACAGAGATCAGTTCCCCCTGGAGAAAATGGATGATTTAGAGGGTGAACACTATGGCATTGTATCCCACTGAGGTCCCTGTCCTCTCCATCCTCAAATCCCCAGCCGTTTCCCAACCTGGATCTGGCAACTCTATCCCCCATCCTCCTCCGGGGACCAGAGGGACCTGGCAACCCTATCTGTGAAGCAAAATTAATGCTCATTCCCAAGAAACTGAACAAGTTGGAGGTGCCAAGGCTCTCTGGTTTCCCAAGAAGTCCAAGAAAAAAACACTTTCCAACAGGACCGTCCTAGACCTGAGATAATGTGTCCCCTGTGGAGACTGATACATCAGCAGCATCGGCACTGACTGCATTGTGATATTCCATTGCAAGTCTCTACTTCCTCGTCTTGATAGTGATCTTTCTGCAATTCCTGCCCATATGCAGTTTCTCTTCCTGGAATGGTAGGCAAGAGACAGAGAGAGCCATAAAATAATAATGGATTTGGCAGATGCATTCGTGCATCTACACTGCCCAATATATTTGATGGAGGAAATAAGGAAAGAGCAGGCAGAAATCTTCAAAAGTGGATTGTGAGTAAGTCAGATTCTAGGATGGCAAAGGAGGTTGGTTAGCCAAGGTGGCACAGGTATTTTGGAGCAAGCCTGCAAATGCAGTTCCAACATGAGCATAAATGTGTTTGGACAATGAAAGAAGAGGCTGTCAATAGCTAGTCCGTTGCTCACTTCGATCTAGAGAGCATTGCCAGAGGTCAGGAGATGACCTGATGTTTTAGAGGTTCGTGCCCTCCAGCATTTCACAGATGAAAACAAGCACATGCTTGCAACTCCCTAGTCCTCATGAATCACTGCCCAGACCCCTTCACACAGAAGAAGAAGAGTTGATTTTTAAATGCCGACTTTCTCTACCAGTTAAGGGAGACTCAAACCAGCTGACAATCACCTTCCCTTCCCCTCCCCACAACAGACACCCTGTGAGGTAGGTGGGGCTGAGACAGTTGTGACTAGCCCAAGGTCACCCAGCTGGCTTCGTGTGTAGGAGTGGGGAAACAAATCCAGTTCACCAGATTAGCCTCCGCCGCTCATGTGGAGGAGGGGGAATAAAACCCGGTTCTCCAGATCAGACTCCACCGCTCCAAACCACCGCTCTCAACCACTACACAAACCACACACTATTTCACATTATGGAAGGCTCCACTCCACCAATTTTGTCAAACAGCCTGCCTTCTCTGGGTTTCAGAACCAAGACAGTATTTGTTCTTTGGGTTGATATATGAAAGGGGACATAATTTTCCTATGATACGTTATCAAACATTCAGACTATGCCTCTGCAGCTGCCACAAAATGTGGAATGGCATCGCATGACACCCTAGTGTTCACGCACATGCATTCACATGCCTGCGCAATACAGAAAACATCCATCCGCCCATTCAGGGATTTAACTTCCAGAGATGCAGAAGAGGGCTCTGAATCCTGAAGAATGACATTGATAGCAATTTGTGTCAACAACATTTTAACAAGGAATGCCCAGAAGTAAATAATAATAATAAAAAAAAAAACAGGGACAGAGATGTACCATAACCTGGAAAACAGACTGTCCTTGGTAAATAGGGACAGGTGAAGTATAAGGTGATTCACTCTTCCCAGATCTCATGGTCTGGAAAACCTAGGAATGGACCAATCACCATGAGGTGTGTATCTTGCCACTGAGGTACAAATTTCATGAAACCCCAACAACTAGAAGTAGAATTTTAAATAAGAACAGTAGCTGGCTCATTACCAGCATTGCAGTTTTGCATAATTCTTCCTAACAGATTACAGACAATACTATCAGACAGGATGCACATGGTTTCATAGCTGCAACCTGAGCAAATATAAGGCAAGTAAAGGCAAATATTGGCGACACTGTAGGTTTGATTTTAAAATGGCCCTCTTGAATGCCACATTAACAACTTTCACAGACGTGTACAAATAACACGAGGACTCCCAAAAGCACTTCAGGAAAACAATCACCATGTAAGACCACTTTCACCAGTGTTGGCGTATTCCACAACCCACTTTCCAATCACGTAATGGGGCATGCCAGGCAATTCAGAGCCCTCTTTTTTATTTTGTACAAGCCTACAACAGTATGGGCATAAGGGGACCTCAGCACAATTGGGAATACTTGTTTCCCAGGAAAAATAAACTGGAATCTTGTGGTTTTATTTCATCTTAGGCTTTCATGAACCATAACCCCAGTCATCAGTTGCACACGGTAGGTCCTCAGTGACAAGTACAGCTACCCTCATTTAAGAGGATTCCCAGTTACACTGAAACCCCCTGTGCATGTACAGATAGAAACCCATATGTCTAATTCCAAATTTTCAACCAACGTGTGGAGTTTAGGAACAGGGGCAGCTCCTGTGATATTGCTTCACACATCCACGCACAATCAATCATCTGAAAAGAGTTCATATCTGAGAAGACAGCCACTTTTGAACCACAAGGCTTAGCACCGTAATGTGTATAAAGTATCATCAAGACACAGATGACTGATGGCAACCAGGTAGGGTTTTCAAGACAAGAGATAGACAGAAATGGTTTGCCTTTGCCTTCCTCTGAATAACAACTCTAGTATTCCTTGGTGGCCTCCCATCCAAGTACTAACCAAGGTCGACCCTGCTGAGCTTCTGAGATCTGACAAGATCAGGCTAGCCTGGGCCATCCTGGTCAGGGGTAGCATTGTAATAGGAAGTTATTTTCATACAAAAGTTATTCTCATTGCAATAGACACAAGATGGCAGTGTTGCACCATAACAGGGAATGATGCTTCTCTATGTATACCTTTAGCGCTTTTTAGTGCTTCTTCTATACTTTTGAGTTTTGCACAGAAATATCACAGATTGTACCTCTTGCATTTCATGGACTATTAAGCCCAATGTTTTCGTCTACATCCATATGTTTATTTCTCTTATATGCTGACTTTCTCTACCACTTAAGGAAGAATCAAACTGGCTTACAGTCACCTTCCCTTCCCCTCCCCACAACAGACGCAGACAAAGAGTGCCTACGGCAGCCTGTATTAGATTTGGCACTCCAGCAGGGTGGCCTCTGTTATTTATTGTTTAATGATTTTTGATTTTACGTCATGTGGTTTTTCTTTGTATTGTGAACTGTGTTGGGGATCAGTTATGCCCAAATGGCAGTCTGGAAATATACTAAATAAATAAAACACCACCTCTCTGGAATTTGTAATCTTAGGCCTTTTATGCATGGCTGTTTCCCTCACGGTCACACACACACCCCACAACCACTTCAGATCTTTGTTGTGATTATGCACGCCATTTCCAACTGCCAGAGGTTTTCTCACTCTCCCCCTGAGTTTCCCCGCATTTTGCCCACATTTTCAAATTTGAGATAAAACAGGTCCCTGAAAGCATGAGCAAAACGCAGGGAAACTCAGGGGGTGAGCAAGGTGACCTCTGATGGCCAGAAACGGCATGCATAATCACAACAAAGACCAGAAGTGGTCGGAGAGGTTACCGCGAGGGAAACAGCCATGCATAAAAGACCATAGAAAATGGACAAATACCAGGCCTTTTCTCCTCATCCTGGCTGGCTTTGCCAACAGCACTCTTTCTTTTCCTTACCTTTTTCTCTCTCTCACTCAATAGGAATCCTCACCTGTGCTTCATCAGTAATCTTCTTCTCCTTTCACCCTTCTTCAGACCTATTTAGCTGTAGCCTATACCTGTGGATGTGACAGAGACATCCACCAAATTCACCAAAGGTGGGGAAACTTGCTTCCCAACTTCTGCCCTCTTGTGGCCCTTTTTAAAAAGTGTGTCCACTTCCTGCCCCTTTTGGGATGGCTTCATCCCAGCTGGCAGGTGGAGGATGTGGGTGGGTATTCGCGGAGCTGCTCACCACTGTTCCCGGCTGCTTCCCCTCTTGAGTGGCAGCTGCCCTTTGCCACTCTCAGCTGGCAGTGTGGTTTCTCTTCACTGCCTGTCACCTAGGGTTGCCAGCTCTGGGTTGGGAAATACCTGGAGATTTTTGGGGTGGAGCCTGAGGAGGACGGGGTTTTGGAGGGGAGGGACTTCAATGCCATAGAGTCCAGTTGCCAAAGCAGCCATTTTCTCCAGGTGAACTGATCTCTGTCGGCTGGAGATCAGTTGTAATAGTAGGAGATCTCCAGCTAGTACCTGGAGGCTGGCAACCCTACTGTCACCCCATGTGGCTGTTGGCTGACAGCAACCATGGCTGCTGTGAACACATCATGTGAAACTGCCTTCATTAGTCCATCAAAGTCGTTATTGTCTACTCAGACTGGTAGTGGCTCTCCAGGGTTTCAAGAAGAGGGCTTTCCCATCGCCTGCTATTGTGATTCTTTTACCTGGAGATGCCAGGGATTGAACCTGGGACCTTCTGCATGCCAAGCACATGCTCTGCCACTGAGCCAAAGCCCCTCCATGTGGACATCTGCCTGCAGCCCATACTCTTCCAAGCAATTACAACCATGTGCTTGCTCATTACAACCATGTGCTGGCTTGCTCAGTACAGAGAATACCAAAGAGTAACTGAGTACCAAGAGCAACAACTGAGCAGCAACATCCACCCTGAAAATTGGGGATGTGATGGGAGGCCTGGTAGTGGGGACACCTCCTGAAACACATGCCAAAGCCCCCCCCCCAACAACACCTGGAATGATCAATGCATTTTTACCCCACCTTTCCTTTAAGAAGTTCAAAGGAACATACCTGGATCTTCCCCATTTTATCCCCACAAAAACTCTGCATAGTAGGTACAGCTGAGAGAGAATGACTGGCGTAAGGTCACCCAGAGTCCTTCATACAAAGTGGGGACATTGAGCCCAAGTCTCATAGGTTTTAATGCAACTCATGAGCCCCTGTACCACACTAGTTCACAGCTTCGGCATCATCCCTGCCAGCATTCCAAAGACTGGTTAAAACCTATTTCAGTTGGTCTTCAGTAGACAAAATCGGTCAACATCCCTATTTCTGGTTCCCCTCGGCAACTTAGTACCCTATTTTCTGCTGCCGAAGAGTAGACAATCTTGACCTTGTTGGTATAAGTCAGCATCCTGTGTTTATGTATATGTTGCTTTGAGGTGTTGCAAACTGGACATTTGGTCTTTTTTTTAGGAATCATGGAATCATAGAATTGGAAGGAGCCATACGGGCCATCTAGTCCAACCCCCCTGTCCAATGCAGGATCAGCCTAGAGCATCCCTGGCAAGTGATTGTCCAGCCTCTGCTTAAAGACTGCCAGTGAGGGGTGGCTCACCACCTCCCTAGGTAAAGGTAGAGGTAGTTCCCTTTGCAAGCACTTTACTGACCTATGGGGTGATGTCACATCCCGACGTTTACTAGGCAGACTATGTTTACAGGGTGGTTTGCCATTGCCTTCCCCCAGCAAGCTGGGTACTCATTTTACCAACCTTGGAAGGATGGAAGGCTGAGTTGACCTTGAACCGGCTACCTGAAATCGACTTCTGTCGGGATCGAACTCAGGTCGTGAGCAGAGCTTTTGACTGCAGTACTGCAACTTACCACGCTGCGCCCCACCTCCCTAACTTGTATGTATTTTATAACTACTGTGTTTACCCCTTTGGCACCTTGTTAAAGTGGTGGAAAGTGTTGTCAAGTCACAGCTGACATAGTGACCCCATGGAGTTTTCAAGTCAAGAGAGGAACAGAGGTGGTTTGCCATTGCCTGCTCTCTTGCAACGACCCTGGACTTCCTCAGTGGTCTCCCATCCAGGGCTGACCCTGCTTAGCTTCCGAGATATGATGAAATCAGGCTAGCCTGAGCCATCCAGGTTGGAAGAAAAGAAGAAGTTGGTTTTTGTATGCCGACTTTCTCTACCACTTAAGGGAGAATCAAACCGGCTTACAATCACCTTCCCACAACAGACACCCTGTGAGGTAGGTGGGGCTGAGCGAGCTCGAAGAGGGCTGTGACTCGCCCAAGGTCACCCAGCTGGCTTCATGTGTAGGAGTGGGGAAACCAACCCAGTTCACCAGATTAGCCTCTGCCACTCATGTGGAGAAGTGGGGAATCAAACGCAGTTCTCCGGATTAGAGTCCACTACTCCAAACCACCGCTCTTAACCACTACACCACGCTGGGCTGACCTTGGTATAAAGTGGCATACAAATTATGGACATAAAATAAAAAGCACCTTGGAAGCAGCAAGAGTGTCTACAACGCTCCCTTGGGCAAGAGAGCTCCTACAGAGAGAGGAGCTCTAAATAAAGACTGGATCCCAGCCACTAACAAACCTGCATATGGTTCTTGTAATGTGGAGTAAGTACGTGCAACACAGAGAGATGAATACTCGCTGGCACTGAACGCTCTTTGTGGGGCCGGGCAGCTGTCTGTCTGGACTTCCGCAGTATGCAGACAATAGAGGAATGGCCAGCCTCGAAGGGTGCTTTGCTCAGCCTGGAGGATGGGATGGGATGCTAGCAAGCACCTGCCTCATGTCTGGATTTGCTCATAATCCCAGACAAGTGCTAGAGTTGGACCAGTGCCTAGCAGACCACCAGGGATTCCTTGTCAGAAGCATACTCACCCTTTTGTCTTCTGAGAGGTCATTTGTATGCAGAAGGAGGCGGCAGGTGGGGAAAAGGACGATGTCAGAAAAACCTCCCCAAACGTGGCCGCGGTATCCGTTCCTCTTCTTACTGCAACGGAGGCCGGAGCATGAGACTAAATAACAGGGGGCATTGTTTTGGACGTGCGCACAATGAAAAAAGGGCTCTCGGGTCATCTTTTGTCTGGTCTCTCCCGCTGCTCTGCCACTGTTGCGCTGAGATAAGGGAAATGTGTATAGAAATGAGTTTTCTAGTCCGATAAGAGATCCAGGCAAGGTCCAGTGGGAATTTGGGATGACTGCCTTTCCATTTGAGGGATCAGATCCTGTCAGACATACGGTGAGATCACAGGGCTGAGGAAAGATCCCTATGGTATACCTGTAATATGCCCAATCTCTCAATTACAGCCATGAGAGTCCGACTAGGAATCCATTTCTAAACTGAGGGATAGTTACACACTAATTCTGTACCATTTCACAGAATCATAGACTCATAGAGTTGGAAGGTACCACCAGGGTCATCTAATCTAACCCCCTGCACAATGCAGGACATTCACAACTGCCTTCCCCACACACACCCAGTGACCCCTACTCCATGCCCAGATGATGGCCAAGATGCCCTCCCTCTCATCATCTGCCCAAGGTCATAGAATCAGCATTGCTCACAGGTGGCCATCTAACCTCTTCTTAAAAACCTCCAGGGAAGGAGAGCTTACCACCTCCCAAGGAAGCCTGTTCCACTGAAGGACCGCTCTGTTAGAAAATTCTTCTTGAAGCACAGTTAACACAAGCAACTGAAGTATAGACTACTGTTATCCTGTGTCTGATGCTTTGTTTTTGTTTGTTTTTGCTGAACTCAGGCAGCCATCTCCCCTTTCCAAGCAGAGGAGAGCCAGCATGGTGTAGTGGTTAAGAGCAGTGGTTTGGAGTGGTGGAGTCTGATCTGGCGAACCGGGTTTGATTCCCCACTCTTCCACATGAGCGGCGGAGGCTAATCTGGTGAACTGGGTTTGCTTCCCCGCTCCTACACACAAAGCCAGCTGGGTGACCTTGGCCAAGTTACAGCTCTGTTAAGAGTTCTCTCCACCCCACCTACCTCACAGGGTGTCTGTTGTGGGGAGGGGAAGGGAAGGTGATTGTAAGCCAGTTTGAGTCTCCCTTAAGTGGTGGTAGAGAAAGTCGGCATATAAAAACCAACTCTTCCTCTTCTTCTTCTTCCTAACCCTTTCCTCTGATGGTTCTCCACTTCCAAATTGTCCCCTCCCAAAGCTTTTTGTCCCTTGCAGGGGGAAAGTACAGCTACCCCCATACCGTTTCCTTCATGGGGGCAGTGTGGTGTAGTAGTTAGTGTCAGACTAGGGTCTAAGAGGCCCAGGCTTGAATCCAAATTCTGCTATGGAAGTTTGCTGGGCTACCTTGGGCTAGTCACACATGCTCAGCCTAACCTATCTCACAGGGTTCTTGTGCGGATACAATGGAGGAAAGGAGAGCAATGTAAGTCACTTTGTATCCCCACTGGGGAGAAATGCTGGATACAAATACAGGGGCCATACAGGCCATCTAGTCCAACCCCCTGCTTAATGCAAGATCAGCCTAGAGCATCCCCGACAAGGACAAGTGCTTGTCCAGCCCCTGCTTAAAGACTGCCAGTGAGGGGGAGCTCACCACCTCTCTTGGTAGCTGATTCCACTGTTGAACAACTCTTACTGTAAAAAAAAGTTTTTCCTAATATCCAGCCAGTACCTCTCCGCCCACAATTTAAACCCATTATTGCGAGTCCTATCTGCTGCCAACAGGAACAGCTCCCTGCCCTAAGTGACAGCCCTTCAAATACTTAAAAAGAGCGATCGTGTGCCTCCCCCCTCAACCTCCTCTTCAGAGATGTAGGCACCTATTTGATAGCTAGCTAGCTAGCAACGGCTACAGAATTTAGCAAGCACCATACCGCTGAAGGTGTAATATAAACAGGGAAGGCAGGGAACAGCAGAGAAGGAAGAGACAAGATGGCACAGAGCCCCGGGCAAGGTGTCTGAATGCGCCTTGCCCTCTTTTTATGGCTCCATTGCCTGCGTGTGGCGGTTCAGCCTGTCCTCTTGCTCCCATTGTGTATCTTCCCGCTAATCAGAAACACGGCTATTGTTTGCTAAAGCTGGGATCAAGGAGACACCGAGCCGGAGGGCGAGACTGTTTGACTGAGGCTCAGCTGTTTAACCGAGGAGGAGGATGGAATCAGCAGGCAAGGCCAGGGCGGCCCCATTCCTCAGTGGGCTTTTTATGCACAGGCTGAGCCGGTGCAAAGTTCAGAAACCGTGCAGCCAGAGGCTGACCGAGCCTCAGTGAAGCACCCGCCTCAAGGTGTCAGGCTTTGGGTGCCATTAGCGGGCTCTCTCTTTGTCTATCCAGTGCATTTTATCTTGCCCTTCCTCCAAGGAGCTGCGGTTAGGGTTGCCACCTCTGGGATGGGATATTCCTGGAGATTTTGTGAGTGGAGCCTGGAGAGGGCAGGGTTTTGGTGTGGGGAGGGTATAATGCCACGAAGTCCACCTTCCAAAGCAACCATTTTGTCAAGGAGAACTGATCTCTGTTGCCGGAAGGTCCGTTTTAATTCCAGGAGATCTCCAGCTCCCCCAACAATGAAGAGGGGAAAAAACTTAACCCTAAAAACAACAGAATTAAGTACCCAAAGGTCAAGAAAAAAATCAACATCCAAGGCCAAAGGTTATATAATGTAAAGGTTATATCAATACAAAATATGTATATATTTATTACAGGCTAAAATCAATAACATATTTAAGGCCCTGCAGTAGCCTGCCAAACCAACATGTTCATGTAAACATACAACACAAAGAGACATAAAATCACAGAATTAGACTTTGACTAAACGCGTTTCGGCCAAATGGCCTTCTTCAGTGGTCAAGACAATCACAGTTCCAGTCTAAAAATATACATGACTTTCCAAAATCATAGAATCATAGAGGTGGAAGGGATCACCAGGGTCATCTAATCCAACCCTCTGCACAATGCAGAAAATTCACAACTACCTCCCCCACACACACCTCCAGTGACCCCTACTCCACGCCCAGAAGATGGCCAAGATGCCCTCTCTCTCATTGTCTACCCAAGGTCATAGAATCAGCATTGCTGACAGATGGTCATCTAACCTCTTTTTAAAAACCTCCAGAGAAGGAGAACTTACCACATCCCGAGTAAGCCTGTTCCACTGAGGAGCCACTCTAACTGTTAGAAAATTCTTCCTAATGTCTAGATGGAAACTCTTTTGATTTAATTTCAACCCGTTGGTTTTGGTCTGACCTTCTGGGGCAACAGAAAACAACTCGGCACCATCCTCTATATGACAACCCTTCAAGTACTTGAAGATGGTTATCATATCCCCTCTCAGTCTTCTCCTCTTCAGGCTAAACATACCCAACCCAGCTCCTTCAACCTTTCTTCATAGGACTTGGTCTCCAGACCCCTCACCATCTTTGTTGCCCTCCTTTATAACTTTATAATCTTTATAACTGTAGGTACATTGTGTTCTGCAAGACTTCCTCTTCTGTTTTAGGCTTCCATACAAATGGGCAACTAATTCCTATGTGTGTTTCCCTCTTAAATGAGGAGATGTTATATTACCGCCATAAATAAAATGGTCAACATATCATCGTCATAAAGATGTCTCAAAGTCTGGAGCAGTTATAAAGTAATAAGGTCTCCAGCTACCACCTGGAGGCTGGCAACCCCAGCTGATGGCGTATACCATTTTCCCTGAAAGGGAGACAGAGAGAAGCAGCAGCCGATGCACATGGTTAGACAGGCAGCAACTGCGAGGCAACATTGTGCAGTGCACAGCAGGGGGTGTACCATGACATGATGGTTCTCATCTTGCGAAGAAGAAGAGGAGGAGGAAGAGGAAGAAGAGTTGGTTTTTATATGCCGACTTTCTCTACCACTTAAGGGAGACTCAAACTGGCTTACAATCTCCTTCCCTTCCCCTCCCCACAACAGACACCCTGTGAGGTAGGTGGGGCTGAGAGAGCTCTTAATAGAACTGTGACTAGCCCAAGGTCACCCAGCTGGCTTCATATGTAGGAGTGGGGAAACAAATCCAGTTCACCAGATTAGCTTCTGCTGCTCATGTGGAGGAGTAGGGAATCAAATCCAGCTCTCCAGGTCAGAGTCCACCGCTCTAAACTACCGCTCTTAACCACTACACCATGCTGGCTCTCATCATAAGCCATCCCAACCCCATTGTTCGGGCTTATGATGCTCCGCCACCTGCTTTCAAGCAGTGGAAAGAAACAGCAGTAGAGAGCCCCCACTGGTGAGGAGGAAGAGAAGCACAACCACCAGGGTTGCGAAAGGTGTTGGCGTGACTCTGCCCTTGGTTTCGACAAGGATGTTAAATCTCAGATTCACTGAACACACGAAGCCAGTCCAAGTAGACAATATTGTCCTTGGCAGACCAACAGTCTCAGTATAGGACAACCTTATATTTACGCCTAGATCGCGTTTCTTCTTCTCCCTCTCATTTTTTGTGAAATGAGGAAGACTGTGTGAGATTCGGATTATCAGTGTAATCCGAAACAAGGTGACACCCCTAAAACCATTGACTTCAACGGATTTAGAAGGATGTTACTCTGTTTAGGACTGTATTGTAAAATAATAATAGAAATCCACATAGGAAGGCAACCAAATAAGCAACCGTGAACCTTATGGGACATCCTGTATAAGAATAAGCATGCGGGCACTGAGAAGAGAAAGTGTGGGACAAGGGAGTGCGGGTGGACAGGGAGGGATCCCATTTTAAGATCTAAGTGATATTCTTTTAAAGAGTTTCTTCTCTGACTAAATGAGCTAACTGGCCCTTATCCACAACAGCAATGTTACCTTGGTGTGTTCAAGCAGTCAAATATTTAGTCAAATATGTTAAGAGAAGTCAAATATTTATTTTAAAACAGAACCTGTGTAAAGTCCTCAGGGCTCGTAATGACATTTCCAGTTCTAAGGGGCTCAGCGACAGCGCATGCGCGCAGTAAAGAATCTCAAGGAGCAGCAAGGCTCGCTGCAGTCCCTGTCCTGAATTTTTGCCATTTGGAAAAGACCATTCTGATTCGGCATAAGGCTGCTTCTATGCTTTGTGTGTGAGTGTGTAAAGTGCGGTCAAGTCGCACCTGACTTATAGTGACCCCTGGTGGGGTTTTCAGGGCAAGTGAGAAGCAGAGGGGGGTTGCCATTGCCTTCCTCTGCAGAGGGTTCCATGGAGGGAGGGGCTGTGGCTCAGTGGCAGATCATCTGCTTGGCATGCAGAAGGTCCCAGGTTCAATCCCTAGCATCTCCAGTTAAAAGTACTTTGCAAGTAGGTGATGTGAAAGACCTTGAGACCCCGGAGAGCCACTGCCGGTCTGAGTAGACAATACTGACTTTGATGGACCAAGGGCATGATTCAGTATAAGACAGCTTCATGTGTTCATGTGAGGTCTCCCATCCAAGTACCGACCCAGCTTAACTTTCGAGATCTGATGATCCATATCTCTTCCTATGCTTCAAAAGCATAATTAACCACAGGACTTTTCACTTGTACAGGGGTAGCATGTTATAGGACAAACAAAACCATCTTTTGAGGCATTTTAGACTAACTGATGTCTTGTGACATGAACTTTCAGAGGTTACAGCCCACTTCATCAGATGCAGGTATCCTTATTTTGCAGGTTATATGTGTATAACTACAGAGAAAAAAGAAATATAAACTATGTGAACGAAAGGCAGTGAACTGCACAGCCTGTAACAATTTTGAGTGCAAAACTCCAATGTATTCCGTTTAGGGGAGCCAGTTGCAGCTGGCAACCCAGTGGGAGAAATTGGGGGGGGGGGAGATAGGTTCACCAGCTTCATGCCAAAGAGCAATGTCACTTCGGATACAAAACTGGGAGTGAGGGTGACACTCTAGGATTTGCCCAAAACCATAAAAAGGTAAAGGTCCCCTGTGCAAGCACCAGGTCATTCCTGACCCGTGGGGTCATGTCACATCCCGATGTTTACTAGGCAGACTTTGTTTTACGGGGTGGTTTGCCAGTGCCTTCCCCAGTCGTCTTCCCTTTACCCCCAGCAAGAGTTTACTGACCTCAGAAGGCTGAGTCAACCTTGAGCTGGCTACCTGAAACTGACTTCCGTAGGGATCGAACTCAGGTTGTGAGCAGAGCTTAGACTGCAGTACTGCAGCTTACCACTCTGCGCCATGGGGCTCTTAGCCCAAAACCATAAACCATAGAATTTTGGGGTAAATCCTAGAGTGTCACCCCAGCACAATGACATCACTTCATTTTGCACTGGAAGGTGGTGGCTGGAGATTTCTTGGGATTACAACTAATACTCCGCGCTTGTTAACAAAACAAAAAAAGGGCAAGAATCCAGTAGCACCTTAAAGACTAACTATCTGGTAGGATATGAGCTTTCGTGAGCCACAGCTCACTTCTTCAGATACAGCTAGAATGTGAATCCATCTGTCTTTAAGTAGAGGAGAGTGAATTCAGACCAGCATTAGTATGTAAATGTTAACAGTATGTAAATGTGAATAGCAGGCGTGATGGGATTAGGTGTGGCATGCAGAAGAGTCTGTGATGTCCAGGGGAGAGGTGGGTGTGGAGAAACCAGCATTGGTCATGAGCCATGAATGCAAGGTCTTTATTCAGCCCAGGTAAATGCATGGGCTTTAGTTTGAATATGAACTGTAACGCAGCAGTTTCTCTTTCCAATCTCCCTTCGAAATTCCTTTGTGAGAGAACGGCGACTCTTAAAACAAAAAAAGATGTGCAAATAAAACCGCGCCAGCCGGGTCTCCGATTGGCTGGCTTGGAGGGGCGGGGCCCGACTCGCGAAAGGGTCAGTTTCCAAAGCCACCGCCGAATATCCCCGCCAGCCGCGATCCCTTCCCCGGGCAGGCGGCGGCGAGGAAGCGCGGAGAGGCTCCGGAGCAGCGGCGCGCAGCTCCTCTCCAGCATCTTCCAGCCCCCCTGGCAAGAAGTTTCCTTTGTTGTTCGCGCGGAGCTCCTTTTTTGGGGGGGCTCGCCTTGATGCCGCCGCCGCCGGGGAAAGCGGGGTCTCCGGGGAGCTGCTAGAGCCGCTTCCCCCGCCGCGCCTCGATCCCTCGCAAGGAGCTGCGCGGGGGACCCCGATGCACCCGTTCCAGTGGTGCAACGGTAAGCGACCGGCCGCGGCCAGAGGGAGAAGGTGGGGGTGCGGGATCCGCCTCTTTTCGCTTCGTGGTCCGTCCTTGGGGTGGAGAAGCGAACGGGGGGTTTCTGCCAAAGCAGCCTGTGCAAGCCCAGGCGCCCGGATTGTCTGGCCGGCGCCGTCGGTCGGGGGGGGGGGGAAGGATTCCTCCGCGCGAGGCAGGGCAGCCTCGCCCGCCTTTGTTTCCACTTTCGGTCCCTTGTTTGCAAACAGCACCTTCTGGCGGTCCGAGGCCGAGCGGCCTGGGCAGCCCGGCGCTCTCCCTTTTCCGCCACGCCTGGAAACAGGATTGCCCTTGGCATGTATGGGGCATCCCGTTCCGGAGGAGCCTCGCTTTAGCCATCTGGCTCTTTTCCTCCAACGGTAATTATTTAGATCTCCGTATCGTTAAATGTCTGGGGGCGAAAACGCACGGTCGCTTGAGCCTCCTTTCTTCCCTGTTCCAGCCAGGATCGAACGCACGGACGTTCGAAGAACGTTCAGCCAGGATCGAACGCACGGACGTTCTTCCCTGTTCCAGCCAGGATTCAGCCAGGATCAAACGCACGAACGTTCGAAGAACGTTCGAAGAACGTTCGTGCGTTCGATCCTGGCTGAATCCTGGCTGGAACAGGGAAGAACGTCCGTGCGTTCGATCCTGGCTGAATCCTGGCTGGAACAGGGAAGAACGTCCGTGCGTTCGATCCTGGCTGGATCCTGGCTGGAACAGGGAAGAAAGGAGGCTCAAGCGACCGTGCGTTTTCGCCCTAGTTACTTACTACATTGACCAGGTTTCGGCCCAGCGCGGAAATCACCGAAGTCCTAAGAACGGCTGCCGGGCTTCTGCTTTCCTTCTCTAAACTTTTCCTCCCCTCTCAGATCATGTTCTTGGGGGGGGGGGGTAGCAATAACATTGAATGGCTCTCCCTCCCCAAGACTGAGAGGCACGTGTGTGGATCAGTAAATCTTCGGGGAGGGGTAAGGAACAGCCTGCACAGTTTAGCATCACAAGCTTTTCCTTTAAAAAAAAAAAATCCTCTTTTAGCCTTCAGTCTGGCGAGGTTTCTTTCCGAAGGCCTAACAGATGGGCCATTTACGCATGGGAGATTTTGCCTTGCATTTGCCGCTCTCTAGAGGCACATTTTTCCCCCATCCGAGTGCTCAAAACTCTGCATGGGGGCTTATGGTTGAGTTTTGAGAATTTAGATGGGGAAAATGTGCCTCTAAAGCAGTGGTTCCCAACCTTTTTTTGACCAGGGACCACTAGGACTTTTTTGTTCGGTGCAGGGACCCCAAGGTTCAAAATAAAAATTCCGAGAATTTGAAAATAAACTTTAATCATAACTGTTAGTTAAACATTAAACTTAGAATAATATTTGAATATATATTTTTATAATAGAGAACTTTTAATTGAAAATATTAATTTATTATGGGTTTATAACTTTGTTTCACAGACCTTAATTTAGTTCTCGCGGACCCCTGGGGGTCGACAGACCCCTGGTTGGGAACCAGTGCTCTAAAGAGTCAAACCCAAGGCAAAACCTCCCATGAATAAATGGCCCATGGGGAATTGGGTCATTTATGCAGGGGAGGTTTTGCCTTGCGTTTGCCGCTGTCCAGATGCACGTTTTCCCCATCCACATTCTCAAAACTCTGCATGGGGGCTTGTTTTGGAGTTCTGAGAATGTGGATGGGGAAAATGTGCATCTGGACAGCGGCAAATCCCAGGCAAAGCCTCCCGTGCATCAGTGGCCTTGCTGTTTGCGAAGGGTTAATTGAAAAGAAGGGGGGCTCTCGCTCGGGACGAGCCCTGCCGACGGCTCTCGCTTCTGCTCCCCTCCCTCCTTCGCAGGCCAGCTGTAGTTTGGTGTAATTGAACTCCACCCGCAGCCGCCGGGCCATGTGCCGCCGCCAAGACAATGGGAGAGGAGGGTGGGGTGGGGAGGGGAGCGGGTTTATTTTGAGGCCGCCGAGACGGAGGGAATCAAAGGCGGCCGCGAGATTCACCTCCGGTGCCTCCTGGCTCGGCTGTTGCTTTTTATAGCAATTCTCCCCCCCCCCCACATCATGTTTTCCTGTGGAATTGGAACAGATCTGCAAAAAAAAAAAAAAAAGGCAGCCCTCGCTTTGGTTCCAGCTACAGCCTTACACTGAACCAGACCCTTGGTCCATCAAAGTCAGTATTGTCTACTCAGTCTGGCAACAGCTCTCCAGGGTCTCAGGCAGAGGTCTTTCACGTCGCCTACTCCCTTGAACTGGAGATGCCGGGGATCGAACCTGGGACCCTCTGCATGCCAAGCAGGTGCTCTACCACTGAGCCACAGACCTTCCCCTATGGCTCTCCAGGGTCTCAGGCAGAGGTCTTTCCCATCACCTACCTGCCTAGTCCCTTTAACTGGAGATGCCGGGGACCTTCTGCATGCCAAGCAGATGCTCTGCCACTGAGCCACAGCTCCTTGCAAGAGTGTCTTGCCCTCCCAAGGAGTTTGAACATCCCCAGAGCTATGGCTGCAAGAAACGGAGGGGACTGAACAGTGCAATCCTGAGCAGAGTTTGCAGCCGTTTACTTGGAACTGCCCTTCCGTAGAGGCTTTTGTTCTGTCTGTTTCCTTTGGGTTTTTTGTTTTGTTTTTAGAAGCCAGGCAGCCTTGGTCTATAGAGGCACATGCCAATCTGCCTTAGTCGGACCGTAGGTCTACTCAGAAGTAAATCCCCTTGTATTCAGTTGGTAGGATTGCCAACTTCCAGGTACTAGCTGGAGATCTCCTGCTATTACAACTGATCTCCAGTCAATAGAGATCAGTTCACCTGGAGAAAGTGGCCGCTTTGGCCATTGGACTCTATGGTGTTTAAGTCCCTGCCCTCCCAAAACCCGCCCTCCTGAGGCTCCGCCCCAAAAACCTCCCGCCAGTGGCAAAGAGGGACCTGGCAACCCTATCAGGGGTTCTTATTCCCAGGTAAGTGTTCTTAGGTTTGCAGCCTTAATTTATTGTGACACCTTTGAAACAAAGAGGGGGTGGTTGTCCCCCCCCCCCACCTAACAACCTGTGAGCCTTTATGGAGAAGCACAGTATCAAACCCTGGGACTTTCCGCATGCAAACGACATCTGACCACTTGCATAATGTTGGTGGGGGTGGGGAATAGCACGGCTTGAATCCACATCAGAGGCCTGTCCCTTAATGTAAGAACAACCGGCTAGCCAAAACCTAATGTAAGAAAGCCTCCTCCCCTCCATCTGTCAAGACATCTGCTGCCAGCAATTACAATAAAAACGACTCTTGTGGCACTTTGAAGATCTACTGTGGCGGAAGCTTTCATGGGTCAGAGCCCCCACGCCATCAGATGCATGGCAACACACACACACACATACATAGATAACTTTTTAAAAAAAGTGAAACAGTGGTGTTTTTAAAGGTCTCAAACTAGGCCACAATAAATCTGTCTTTAAAATGTCACGATTTTTTTTCTTCTTCTTTCTTTACTGTAAAGAAACACTCTGGAACAGAATTAGTAATATGAGCCAGGCAGTGTCTTCCCTAATCAGAGTGGTTTGACAGAAGAGGGGGAAGTCTGATAATTTCCCCTGAACTCAGAAGCGAAGCTCTTCATGAATTATTCAACACCCATTTCTGCTGGAGACTCTCTTCTGAACACATCATCCCTTGTGAGCAGTGAGGCTTCATTGCTGTAACTTTTAAAGTCCCAGATGAAAGCCAATTAGCTGCCCTCAAACATTTCAAATTGGAAGTTCAACTTCTGGCCTTAGGATCTAGAAGCACAGATGGCCCGTTGAAGAGTATATATGGTGCATTGGGAGCTACTAGTGGTAAATAGTATTCTGGTCTTGAGTTCGAGGCCCAGCTAACCCACTGACTCACTGAGCTGGTTCGAGCAAGCTGATCTGTTCCAGTCTCGGTTCCCTACCTGCAGAACAGGAGTATGAATGATCTACCTTGCAGGGTTGTTCTAAGAATGAGCAAACCATGGCTAAATTTAAGGCCAGATTCAGATCAATCTAAATACTGATTGGGTCCAGCTGAGGACACAATTCATGAGTGTCTCTGAGCATGTTCAGAGTGCTTTCCCCCTGTTACACCATCTCATGTAGCTGAATTTATACTCGTTTTTTCCCAGGTGCAGTTGCCTGCCTGTGTTAGGAACAAAGCACGCTATTAATAATTGTAGGTGTTTATAAATAAAAACCCAAGACCTAAACTCTGGCGAGCAAACTGACCTTTCAAGAGGAGGTCAAACCTCCAACTGAGGAAATTGCTGAAACTTCAACAGGGTGACCCTCGAAGGCTAGCAGAGGCACTGGGGTTTAAGCTTTTGTGGATTAGATTCCTCTTTGTTGGATGCTTGAAGTGTGCTCGCATTGGCAAATATTATGTTGCATGCAGAACAAAAAATAGCCCCCCCTACCACAACATGAAGTCCATGAAACTTCTGCCACAAAAGATAGGTTTGTCTTTATGGTACCCTAACATTCCTCCTTTGTGTTTGCAGTGAACTAGCATGACTTCCCTCTCTGTTGTCGCTTTCCCAACCTGCTTATTCCTTCACTCTTGTGTTTCTGCTGCCACTGACATCTGTCTCCAGACAGCTTGTCTCACTTTGCGAAGCAAAAGATGCTTTGGCCAGACGCTCAGCAGTGCCATCACACCAGGCTGAGTTTGACAAAGGTACTGTTTGGAGTGACCCAACATTCATTTTAGGTGCCGAGCTGTTCAGATCCCAGTTATCCGTTCAGGCTGCCGCCATCTGCACCCCCAAACTGGAGAAAGATCTATGAACCAACTTTGGCATAGGCGTTGCTGATTCTGTAGAGAACAGTCACAATCTACCTGTTGTTCACTTTCACAAAACCCAGTTGCAGCAGCTGCTAACCCATCACACCAGGCTTCACATCCTCCCCAGTCCTCTTTCCATTTTCTCTGATCAGTGGCTTATTCACGCCAGCTAAGGCAATTAGTTGACTCTCCAGGTGAGTAATTAACATCCCTCTAACAGGGTTGTTCCACTGGTTACATAGAAGAGAAAAAATAGTGTAAATAACTCCAGCACTTGGTCGGGGTTTTTTCATAAAGTCAGGTAGCCTAGTCCTTCTGTTATTGGGACTTGCAGTGTCATTATTTCCCATCCCCAACACCACAATGTTCCCTTTCTCCTAATTTTTTTCCTTAACAAGAAGATTCCAGGCTCCATGTACTGTAGTGGTTAGAGGGTCAGGCTAGGGGTTGGGGACACTGGTTGGAGAACTACAGGCAGCCTTGTCCACCCACCCTGCCATATGGCTCGCTGACCTCGGATTTATCACCTTCTCAGCCTAGCCTACCTCACAGGGTGGGTGTGAGGATAAAATGGGAGGGGGCATGTCTGCTACCCTGAGCTTCTTGGAGGAAGGCCAGCCTACAAATGTGAGTAGTAATAATAATGGCAGATCCCTTAAGAAAGACAAACAAGGTATCGTAGTAGCACTAGGGCACACAGTAGGGTTGCCATTTTTTTAATATGGTGAAGCCCCCGTACCTGAAACAACGACACGACTAACAAAAACTCAGTAGGTGAAGCTTTTCCCATCATTCCATTTGCATGCTGGGAAAAGCTTCAGTTGCTCATCAGCCAGTTGTTCAAAAGATGGAAGACTTGCCAGAGAAAATATTGGCAACCCTAACCAGGTCCCAATGCTTTGGTATCTACATACATCTTTGTCTTCCTTAAATAGGTCTGGACCTTTTACCTTTCCAATGGCAGCAGTTTCTGCCTGTCTGTTACTTGAGAAAGTTGGTTCATGTGCTTTGAAGTTGGTGGATGCTCTTGGAGTCTATGGACTTCGTTTTGTTTTTATACGCTGTGACTTGGTAAACCTACTAGAAGATTAATCTTTTATTTTTTGCTTGGTGACCAGGCTTTGGATTGCTCTGGTACCTGGCTCACTAAGATTGTCCAAGAATTAGTAGAAAACATGCTAGGCTGCATTCAGATATCCCATGAGTTTATAAACCATCAAATGCTGGTTTAGATGGGACACCTAAACACAGATGGTCCAGTTTTCCAGGACTTATTAGTTAGCATCAAACTAGGATTTCAAACTCAGGTTGGTAACTGGTCTGTTAGCTTTGGTTTATAATCATTGTGTTTTGTTGTGATGGTGGAACTTACAGACAACGGGTTGTTGACTACTACCACCTTTCATCCACCTTGCTGGGAGGTGGTAAAGAGGTCAGAAGCAGACTAATAGGGGATTGAACAGGCTCTTCATAGGCAACCGAAGTGTGTTGCCCAAACCACATTTTATCATGATGATGCCGAAAGAGAACCTCATAGTGGTTAGGATAGTCATTATCATAGAGTAGAAATGGAATGCGCCTTCCCTTCTGGCACTTGCAAACGCTAGAATTGTGAGCCAGTTATTTTTTTCTTAAACTTGGGTATGATGCCTCGCATCTATGAGTTGTTTCAAAAATGATGGAAACCTTTTATCGCTTCTTTGGTAACAGCCTTAAGCGAGATTGTAATGGTCAATGCCATGCTGTCTCGGTCTTACAGAATGCAGACAATAACAATAAGCTGTGCTCTCTTGGGCGTTCGATTCATCCACTCACGGCTCCGCCTACTTTTTGAAAGTTCTCTGGGCGACAGTGATCTGCCCTCCAGATGTGCTTTGTCAACCCCCACCCCACCCAGCTCCCACCAAAGACTCGTGACTCCACTAGATAAAATCTGTCACGCGCTTTATCCCTGAACAGAGTTGAATGAAGAATCAGAAGACACTAATGTGACGGTAGCCCCGTGGGCATGACCTTGGCCTGTGGTCCGATCGAGCACAGCTTGCCTGCTGCCGAACAGAATGGGAGGGTTTTATCATTTTGTGCTGAGCAAGCTCGTGGCTGGCTGGCAGCTGAAAGAGGCAATTGTAATGGATGTCAGAGGAAGGTTTAATTGATCATCAAAAAGTGCCCTGTGGAATCAGACCGATCCAGCATCCTGCTAATGACAGTTGCTAACCAGATGCCCCTGAGAAGTGCACAAGTAGGAAGAAGAGTTGGTTTTTATATGCCAACTTTCTCTACCAGTTAAGGGAGACTCAAACCGGCTTACAATCACCTTCCCTTCCCCTCCCCACAACAGACACCCTGTGAGGTAGGTGGGGCTGAGAGAGCTCTAACAGAGCTGTGACTTGCCCAAGGTCACCCAGCTGGCTTCGTGTGTAGGAGCGGGGAAACCAACCCAGTTCACCAGATTAGCCTCCGCCGCTCATGTGGAGAAGTGGGGAATCAAACTCAGTTCTCCAGATCAGACTCCACCGCTCCAAACCCCCGCTCTTAACCACTACACCACGCTGACAAAAAGGCAGTAATCCTCCCCCAAGGACCAAAGAGGTACGCTGCTGGATCAGGCCAATGGTCTACATAGGCCAGCATCCTGTTTCGCACAGTGGCCACCCTGTTATCCTGGAGGACAAGCAAACAAGTCATAGAGGCGAGTGCTGGTACTGACCTTTACTACCTGTAGACATGGCGGCCCCCTTTAGTTATCATAGCTACTAGCCATTGATGAACCTGTTCTCCATGAGTCTGTCTAATCCTCTTTTAAAGCTGTCTATGCTAGTGGCCGGTGTTTTGTTACCCCAAGACTACCTCTGAGCATGAAGGGTTCCCCTTAGCCATAATGGCTAGTAGCCATAGATAGGTCTACCCTCCATGAGTCCATCTAATCCCCTTTTAAAAGTAGAAAAAGGCAAGAGTCCAGTAGCACTTTAAAGACTAACAACATTTCTGGCAGGGTATGAGCTTTTGTGAGCCACAGCTCACTTCTTCAGCTGTGGCTCACAAAAGCTCATACCCTGCCAGAAATTTTGTTAGTCTTTAAGGTTCAAATTCAATTTATTTGCAGTCAAAGACCAGCAAGTAGTCTTTAAGGTGTTACTGGACTCTTGCTTTTTTCTACTGCTACAGACAGACTAAAATGGCTACTCGTTGTGTTCTACCCCTTTTAAAAGTCACCCAAAGCCTTTTTCATTTGTTGCATGTACATGCGTTTAATTTATACTTGCTGTATGCTCAAGTATGCATGCTTTGATGTAGTCCCAGTTTGATGTATTGAAATCCCCACATTGCCGTGGAAGTTTGCTGGATGGCCTTGGGCCAGTCACTCTCTCCCGTCCTCCCTCACAGGGGTGTCGTGAGGATAAAATGGAGGAGAGGCAAATGATGTAAGCCGCTTCGGGTCACCATCAGGGAGAAAAATGGAGTATAAACATGTACAGGAAAAAAATCTGCCCCCTGTGAAACTCTTTCCTGATTGCTGTTGGTCACGCCGCAGCTAAAGGCATAACAGTCTTGCCAGGAGGAAGAAAAAGTTGGCCTCCCTGGCATGCTTGGATTTTTTGCATGAAAATGGTTATGAAGAGGTTTGGCAAGCTGTTGATTCATGACGTGCCCGTTTAAAGTTCCCTGTTCTTTTCCTCTCTCTCTCCCCCCCTGCAGTTCCTAATTGATTTATGACAAATGCGGACCATATCTAGGTCACTGCACTACACAATGAAGTGAACTTCTTTCTTTGCTGTTGTTGTTGCCAGAAACTGGGTAGCCTTTTCCTTTCTGCAGGTCTTTCCTTGTTGGGAGAAGAATACTTAGCAGTGACATGAATACAGACTCCAGCTTGTTGATACCAACAAACCAGGGCAGCTTCGAGCTGTCGCTTCCACTTTGATCTCTTAGGTTCCAAGTGTGTTTTTTCTTTACCTTTGCTTGGCAAAGGCCAAAAAAAGCAAGTCTTTCCTGCCCCTCTGAGTTGGGACTGGCAAGAGCTTGCTTGCGCTGCCTTCCTTCCAGATTGCTCCACAGTGAGTGGCATGAAACTGGCAATCTCAGCCCACAATAAACCTTTGGTAACTATAGGCTGTAAGGGGGCCAGTAATGCAGTCTCTTCATTGGTCATACTTCCAAAGAGATCTGGGGGATTATACCATCACCAATGAAAAGGCTGGTTCACAGACGAAACATATATTACTTAACCCACCTTTTGGATGACTTGCCAATTCAGATCACTGTTCCATAGAATAGAACCATAGAATTGAAAGGTACTACCAAGGTCATCTAGTCCAACCCCCTGCACAATGCAGGAAATTCACAACTACCTTCCCCCCCACACACACACACATCCTGTGACCTCCTACTCCATGACCAGAAGATGGCCAAGGTGCCCGATTATGCATTTATTGATGTATATAGCTATTATTTTTATCATGTAAAAGTTTTTATTGTTGGTCTGGGACCATATTAAACACACTATAGGCCAAGGTGCCCTCCCTCTCATCATCTGTTTAAGGTCATAGAATCAGCATTGCTGACAGATGGCCATCTAACCTCTAATTAAAAACCTCCAGGGAAGGAGAACTTACCACCTCCCGAGTAAGCCTGTTCCATTGAGGAGCCGCTCTAACTGTTAGAAAATTCTTCCTAATGCCTAGAGGGAAACTCTTTTGATTTATTTTCAACCCGTTGGTTTGAGTCCAACCTGGAGCAACAGAAAACAACTCGGCACCATCCTCTGTATGACAGCCCTTCAAGTACTGAAGATGGTTATCATATCACCTCTCCTTCTAGTTTAGTATTGTCTGTGTTTTGACAGGCATCGGATCTCCAAGGTTTTGCCCAACACCTAATGCCCGCAAAATGGAGATATTGATGATTGAACCTGGGATCTTCTGCATGGAAAGCAGATGCTCAACCACTGAGCCACTGTTTCCTTCCTGTGTAGAGCTGCTAAGTCAGGTCTTGTCAACTCTGACTGGTAGCTGCTCTCCAGGGTCTTTACAACACCTGTTACTGAAGATCCATTAGCTGGAGATGTTGGGGATTTAACCCAGGACCTTCTGCCTGCAAAGTGGAAGCTTTACCACTGAGCCTTATTAGCTCTGCTCAGCCAGCAGCAGTTCGGTGTTGAATTTCTCCTGGCAAATTGACTAGTCACTTAATGATGTTTCCCCTAGGAATGCTTGGAAGAGACACGGCAAATAGTTTGCTGGTAGCTTGTAACTTTGTCTGGTCTTCCTGATCCTAAACAGCGAAATGAAATGCCTCTTCCCCCACCCCACCCCGAGGCCGCTTTCTTCCATGGGGTGTGCGTGATAGTACTTTAAGACTTAAAGGATAGGAATTGGGGTGGGGGGAAGTAATGTGAAGTTTTCCCTATACTTTGTCAGTTTTATTCACAGGGCTGATAAAGGAAATTGGGGGGGACACTAATCCAGGAAGGCAGAGTGGCACACTGTTAGCAGCTGTGTCGCTAGCCAGCTGTCTGCAGGTGCCACCATTGCAGCGTGGTGTAGTGGTTAAGAGCGGTGGTTTGGAGTGGTGGACTCTGATCTGGAGAACTGGGTTTGATTCCCTACTCCTCCACATGAGCAGTGGAGGCTAATCTGGTGAACTGGATTTGTTTCCTCACTCCTACACATGAAGCCAGCTGGGTGACCTCGGGCTAGTCACAGCTCTCTTAGAACTCTCTCAGTCCCACCTACCTCACAGGCTGTCTGTTGTGGGGAGGGGAAGGGAAGGTGACTGTAAGCCGGTCTGATTCTTCCTTAAGTGGTAGAGAAAGTTGGCATATAAAAACCAATTATTATTCTTCTAGTCAGTTCATTCTAGAAAGGAATAAATCTTCTGACACAGATACAAATGCTTGGGGGAGAAAAAACTGAAAGGAGCAATAACATGGTAATGCAGCCTTTGGGAGGAACGTCTGGATTTTCCATCCAGGTTCACATCTGCCAGAGAATGAGGTAATAGTAAGAACCGTCCCATTTTAGAGTGTAGAGAAGAAGAGTTGGCTTTTATACCCCAATTTTCTCTCACTTATTTAAGGAGACTCAAACCGGATTACAATTGCCTTGCCTTCCTCTCCCCACAGCAGACAACCTGTGAGGTAGGTGGGGCTGAGAGAGCTCTGAGAGAGCTGTGATTAGCCTAAGTTCACCCAGCAGGCTTCATGTGTAGGCATGGGGAAATCAACCCGGCTCACCAGATTAGAGTCCATCGCTCATGTGGAGGAGTGGGGAGTCAAACCCGGTTCTGCAGGTCACAGCCCACCATACCTAACCAGTACACCACACTGGCTCTTCCTTGCAAATGGAAAACTAGCATTGGCTTGTGGCTTGGGTGTCGGACTAGTATCTGGAAGACCTAGGTTTGAATCCCCACTTGTGCCATGGAAACCTGCTGGGTGATCTTGGGCCAGTCACGCAGACTGTCAGCCTAACCTACCTCACAGCGTTGTTGTGAGGATAAAATGGAAGAGAGGAGAATTAGGTAAGCCACTTTGGGTCTCCACTGGGGAGAAAAGTGCGGTATAAATGAAATGTTGGTCTGCAGTAGAACAGTTATATTTTAGTCCAATAGAACCTTGGACACCAACAAGATTTTGGGGGTATAAGCTTTCAAGCGTCAAGGCTCACTTCTTCAGATACAAGTAGGAATGGAGATCTCTTGCTGGCTGTTTACATTTTACATTTGCTGTTGATTTTAACGCAAAGGAACATTCCAAGCTGTAATCTACCCCCTAAGGTCTGAAATGGTATAGTCTGTTCTACTTACCGTACCTTGTTGTCCTGTGTGTGTGAACTGGATATCTGTAATAAGTGAACGAGCAAAGGGCACTGATGACGGCGGGTCTGTTATTCGCTCCTTGGGAATACGAGTTGGCCATGACTTTTCTTCATGGTGGGAGGCGAAGCAAAGAGGTACAGTGGCGGTTGAACGAACGTGGCTGTGCATGTTTTTACGCAGCAAACAACCTGTTGCTTAAGTTAACGCAAGACCAAATGTAAGAACTCCTGGTGCTCCCTTGGGGACTGGGCTTTAGAGTGCCCTGGGACTCACAAGAGAGGCTGCAGCTCTGCCCCTCCTAGGATCATAGAATCATAGAGTTGGAAGGGTTCCCCCAAGGGTCATCTAGTCCAACCCCCTGCACAATGCAGGAAATTCGCAACTACCTCCCCCCACACCCCCAGTGACCCCTACTCTATGCCCCGAAGATGGCCAAGATGCCCTCCCTCGCATCATCTGCTTAACGTCATAGAATCAGCATTGCTGACATGGCCATCCAACCTCTTCTTAAAAACCTCCAGGGAAGGAGAGCTTACTACCTCCCGAGGAAACCTGTTCCACTGAGGAACCACTCTAACTGTTAGAAAATTCTTCCTAATGTCTTGACTGAATGTCCCTCCCACATCCTCTTTCACCATCTACTATAACCAGCAGAGAGGGGTGAAAGAACAGCGCAGGAGGGATAGCAATGGCATCTTCTCCCAGTTCTTTGGATCGGCTCTGTTTCCAGCTGAGTATCTGGCAGCCCTGGAATATATTACAGCTGTTTGAAGTCATCTTTATTAATTGGCGATGCATCTGGACGTCATGGCAATCTGGCTGGGACATCTATCACCCTGTTGATCGGCAGGGTTGATTTAGGCTGTTCTGGCTGGCTTAGGTGGGTGTCTCCTCCCTCCCTCACTGCTCCATGTGTGTCGCTCCTGAAGCTGTACGCTCAGCGGAAGAGGACGACCATCCCAGATAAAAGGAGTGTACCGTCCTTCGGTGGAGGGTATACAGCAGGGGTGTCTAACTCATTTGTTACAAGGGCCAGATAGGACATAAACGTCACTTGGTTAGGCCAGGCCATGTGGACCATAAAATTTGATGCCAGGTACAGGAGGTACGAGGAAGCCCCATGGCGCAGAGTGGTAAGCTGCAGTACTGCAGTCCAAGCTCTGCTCATGACCTGAGTTTGATCCCGATGGAAGTTCGTTTCAGGTAGCCGGCTCAAGGTTGACTCAGCCTTCCATCCTTCCGAGGTCGGTAAAATGAGTACCCAGCTTGCTGGGAGTAAAGGGAAGATGACTGGGGAAGGCACTGGCAAACCACCCCATAAACAAAGTCTGCCTAGTAAATGTCGGGATGTGATGTCACCCCATGGGTCAGGAATGACCCGGTGCTTGCACAGGGGACCTTTACCTTTTACCTACAGGAGGTACAAACTTTATAGAAGACACAGACATAGCCAGTTAATGAAGTTATTTTTTACTTTTTACTTTAAAATGCAAACATGCTTAAAACACTCTTACAGTGTTATCTTGTATTTAACTATCTTTGATCATTGACACCTCGGGATTAGGGGGGTTCCTGCCATGGCTGGCTCATGGGCCAGATAAGAGCTCTCAAGGGGCCGGATACGGCCCCTGGGCCACATGTTTGACACCCCTGGTATACGGTAATTGGTGATTTGTCAGAGATGGTGTCCAGGGCAACTGATTGTGTATATGGTTTTGTATTACTGCCAGTGGCACAAGAGCACTCCCTGCACCGGAAACCAATTTACAATATAGTACTCATTGTTGAAATGCGTCCTAATGACTTCTCGGGTCCCTCTTGACTCACACCGACACCATGTAGCCGGGCTCCTTAATTTTTGCTTCGATCATGTGCGCTCTGATACCACTGAAGGGAATTTTCCATCCCGTCATAAATGGGTGACTAGCAGGTTTTTGGCTTATCGGCTCTAACCGTTTTGCTCGTATTCTGCTTCTCTCAATTGTTTCCAAGGGAAGCGAGAGAAGAGGTTGGATTGTTCATACTGCTGGGCAAATTCCCCTGGGCTCCGTTGAGAATTGGGCTTAGCTCACTAGGTTATTTTCCTGGGGTGGGAAGGGGGAATCAGAAAATAGCTCACTTCAGACCCCATTCAGTTCATAGTAAATCTGGAAGGTATCAGAGCCAGAATCCCATTCTCCAAGCCCCACGTACTCCCCTCTGAGCCCCAAAAATGTCCTTACCTGGCTGAGCTTCAAGGGAGGTCCTTCTCCCTTTCCCTAGCACCTAGGACACCAGCATTTGAAGCACAAGACTTGACTAATAGCAGCAGCAGCCGCCAAGTGGGTGGAAGTGGGAGGGAGAGGAATTTTTCCATGGCTCAGATTGCAATCCAAGCTTGAGAAGAGCTCTGGAGGCTGTTAACACTCTTCCCGGATTGGAGGCCTGTGTTCGGAGTCCCCACGGTTCATATGCTGAACCAGAGAATTACGGGCTGGGTCGTGATCTGTTTCTTTTTCAGCTGCCAGGCCTCCCAAAGTTCCCTTTTGAATTCCAAGGCTCTGAGGCTAGAGGTTCATTTTCATCCTTCCACAAAAGGCCTAGGCTGCAGTCCTGCGTGCAGGAGTAACCCCCACCCCCGAATTCAGTGAAACCTACATATGGTACATAGGATTGGGGCTGAGCAGCAGCTAAATTGGTGCCGTAAACTGAGTTCTGATGCTCCCGTAGAGAGAAGGCTGTTTTTCTTCCTGCAGGTCTTTGCTTTGAATTGATGCAGCAGGCAACCCAAAGTATATTGCACTTATACGTGAGGAGGAAATGTGATAAGAACATAAGAAAGGCCATGCTGGATCACACCAAGGTCCATCAAATCCAGCAGGCTGTTCACACAGTGGCCAACCAGGTGCCTCTAGGAAGCCCACAAGCAAGATGACTGCAGCAGCACAATCCTGCCTGTGTTCCACAGCACCTAATATAATAAGCAAGCTCCTCTTATCCTGGAAAGAATAGGTGTGCGCTTTCCACACACACTTAACACAGGCTGCTTGCATGTATGTAAAGCACTGTCAAGTCACAACTGACTTCTAGCAACCCCAGCAAGGGGGTTTCAAGGCAAGTGAGAGGCAGAGGTGGTTTGCCATTGACTTCCTGTGCTGAGCCTTCTCGGCTGGTCTCCCATCCTAATACCCGCCCGGTTTAGCTTCTGAGATCTGACGAGATCAGGCTATATACCATGCCACCTTCCCTGCAGGCTGCTTTTGGGGCAGATCAATGCTGTGAATCAAACAAAAGGACTGTGTGGTCCCTCTTGCTGACTGGAGCTGTCCCAGGCTGGCTAGGGTGATCAGCACCAGGGGAGAAGCAACCAAGGATTCTTCCTCATGTTGTTGCAGAGGCAGATTGCAGTTGGCAAAAGGGAAAGACCTCTCAACACTGGTTCTCCTTGTAGGGCTGTGGAGCTGCGGTTGGCATTTTGACAGTAATTCTAACCCCCCTTGCTAGTTCTTATAGGCCATGAGGTCCAGCAGGGATCAGAGAATATTTCTCCTCTGAACGGGTGACTCCTTGGAGTTGATCTGTGCAGCCGTATTGGTTGAGGAAGCATCCTGTGGCTTCAAAAAGCCACTGAAACAGGAAACCCTTTGTGCTATCAAGGGCATCTGTGATTTCCCATTGCTTCACCTCTATTTCTGGTTTGGCACTACAGTAGCTGCTTCAGATTCTGGAAAGGGGATATCTGGAAACTGTGATATCTGTCTCTGTGGGAGATGGATATTTTTGGAGTTGCAACCTGGCCTTATGCCTCCCAAATATTACAGAAAGCGGAAGCAGTGACCTCCAGCGAATGAGAGGCTATCTGTATTGGCCATATTTCAATGGCTAGACTTCAGGATGTACCACTACAGGTGGTATAGTCTTTCCCGCCAGCCAGATGGTGGCCCTGTTCAGGTTTCAGGGCTGAGACATCAGTGCCTAGCTAAAAGGTGCCCCTGTGATCTCTACAGTGCCTACACATATAGCTCAGGAGGGTTATCATATCACTTGACAGCCAATGTAGGGTTGTGATCCAATTGTCAGACCAAGAGTGCATACTTAAGAATAGAGATTTAAGCAAGATGATGGAGCTAGAAAGCCTACTCCTCTGCCTCCATTTTATCCTCACAACCGCCACCCTTTGAGCCAGCATGGTGTAGTGGTAAAGAGCGTGGTTTGGAGCGGTGGGCTCTGATCTAGAGAACCGGGTTTGATTCCCCACTCCTCCACATGAGCGGCGGTGGCTAATCTGGTGGACTGGATTTGTTTCCCCACTCCTACACACAAAGCCAACTGGGTGACCTTGGGCAAGTTACAGCTCTTTTAGAGCTCTCTCAGCCCCACCTACCTCACAGGGTGTCTGTTGTGGGCAGGGGAAGGGAAGGTGATTGTAAGCCGGTTTGAGTCTCCCTTAAGTAGTAGAGAAAGTCAGCATATAAAAACCAACTCTTCTTCTTTTTCGAGGTTGGTGAGGCTGAGTGTGTGTCCCAAGGTCACCCAGGAGGTTTCCACAGCAGAGTGGAAATTGGAACCCGGGTCTCGCAGATCCTAGTCCAACATTCTAACCACTGAAGAATGAAATGGGACCCTCTTGCAACAGGCTCAGTCTCCCTCTTAATCAGTGGTACCCAGTTCAGCTTGTGTATCATCCTTCAGTTCACAGTCCCAGCACCTTTATTGGAAGATACACAATACGGCCATCTTGCTGGAGCTAACCAAGGCTTGGTGTGGTTAGTCCCTGGATAGAAGACCTCCCTGGAAAGCACTCTAAGGTCGCTGCACATTCCATCAGAGTTGGTAGGGGTTAGCGGCTACCTTGTTGGGCTAGAATCTGGGAGCGCTAGGTTCTAATCCCCTCTCTGCCACAAAGTTCAGTGGGCGATCTTGGACCAGTCACACCCTTTGTCTCAGCCTAACTTTGAGATTTTTGAGAGGATAAAATGGGGAAAGGGGAACCATATATGCCACATGAACTCCTCAGCAGAAAAGTGAGATGCAAATGTAGTAAATAAAGAGACTTTCACCAGCAGGGTGGGATATTGAACTGAGGAACTGAAGAAAGGCTTCAGCTTGTTAACATAAACGATTTGCTACGGGAAATCCATTTTTGGCAGCATCCCTGTGGCAAACGGATTGTCCTCTCAAGTGCCTGAGAGTTGAAGGCTGGTGGGAACAGCTCAGCAATTGAGAACAAAACTAGTAGAAGCTACAGGACAGGCTGCGGAGGTATGTCAGTCAGCATAGGATTGCATTGTGTGTGCCATTTTCCCACCCCTATACACATACATATGCAGTTGCAATCTGCTAAGCATGAATGACCACATGAAGCTGCCTTATACTGAATCAGGTCCTTGGTCAATAAAGGTCAGTATTGTCTACTCAGACTGGCAGCAGTTCTCCAGGGTCTCAGGCAGAGGTCTTTCACATCACCTACTTGTCTAGTCCCTTTAACTGGAGACGCCAGGGATTGAACCTGGGACCATCTGCATGCCAAGCAGACGCTCTACCACTGAGCCACTGAGGTATGTCATTCCTTTTTCCCCCAGTGGGGACTCAAAGCAGCTTACATTGTTCTCCTCTCCTTATTTCATCCTCACAACCACCACTCTTTGAGGTAGGTGAGGCTAAGAATTTGTTATTGTCCCAAGGTCACCCAGGAAGTTTCCATAGTAGAGTGGGAATTTGAACCCGGGTCTCGCAGACCCTAGTCCAACATTCTAACCACTGAAGAATGAAATGGGATCCTCCTGCAATAGGCTCAGTCTCCATCTTAATCAGTGGTACCCAGCTCAGCTTGAGTATTGGCTATCAAAGCAAGACTCGCACTGTTGGCTCAGCATGGCAACTCTGTCTAAGCTGACCTTTCTTAAACAGTCTTGCATCTAATGAAGCAGACTGTTGCCCTCAAAAGCTACTACTGCAATAAATCTGTTAAATTTGTTGGAGCGGTGGACTCTGCTCTGGAGAACCAGGTTTGATTCCCCACTCCTACACATGAAGCCAACTGGGTGACCTTGGGCGAATCACAGCTCTCTCAGCCCCACCTACCTCACAGGGAGTCTGTTGTGGGGAAGGGAAGGTGATTGTAAGCCGGTTTGATTCTCTAAGTGGGAGAGACGGTCAGCATATAAAAACCAACTCTTAAATCTTTAAGGTGCTGCAAGACTCCTGCTTGTCTTTTCACTACAGGAGAATGAACACCGCTGGAATTTAACAGCAAATCAACTGCTTAAGTCTTCCTGCAACAGCAAAGACATAAGCCAGTGCTCAGTTATTGGGGGGGGGGGAGATTGCATTCTAAGAAAGCTTCTTCTGACCCCCAGTTTCCTTCCCTACAGGTTGTTTCTGGAGTGCTGGTAGCTGGGGAGGATATTTGAGCACTATTTGCACCCAAGTCTGAGCCAAATTCCCCCCTCCTCTTGCACCAGAAGCGCACCTCAGCCTCTGGGTTCACCACAAGATGGAGGGGAGAATTAGCCAGGTAGGAACCTCCTCCTCACGGGCTGCTCCCTCAGCAGCTCCAACAAATCAGCCAACGAGAACCCCCTAAGGAGACTGTCGCCCCAGTCTGTCGGGACCATTGCTCAACCTGGTATCTCCACACAATCGGCAGACAGGAGGATCCTTGGGAGATTTACGCCATGGTCCGAGTTCTCTCAGGACATCACAGTGGGCCTCCCTACCATCATCTCACTGGACAACTCCTTGCATTGACTTACCAAAGGCAAACTGTTCTTGCTTTCCTTCAGCCAACAATATTCTCCCACCCCCATCTGCCTGGGCCTAGTGCACGCATGTTATCTTCTGCTGCCAGGGAAGTTCCTCAATCATGTGAGGAGAGCATACACACACGCGGCCCTCACCCCAGATAGTGTTTTGGAGGAACGGATTGTTCCAGGCCAACTCTCACTATTATTTTCACCTTACTTTCCCTCTTCCTTCAACACGCAGGAGGTTCACATCCTGTCTTCGAGAGTAATTCTCACTGTGGTGTACTGTTTATATGTGTGTGTGCACATGCTCACGCCTTGCCTGGTTTCAGTCCACACTGGCATGTCAGTAAATGCTGCTTTAAATTGATAAGCTGGCTAGAAAGGAAATAGCTTGCAGCTTGAAATAGGATGAATCATAAGTATTGCCCCCACAGGCCTTTGAAACAAAAAGGAAAGTGAGAAACCGCATAATTATAAAAGTAAAGTAGCTTGTTCTAAAATCAAAGAAAGGCTTGCTTTAAAGTTAAAGACAATAGTGCTATAGGAATTAAAAAAATAGGACAAATCAGAATTTAATGATGAAATAACCATTATATCGCCATAAGGAGACTGGATAAAGCCCTGATCTAGAATAAGATAAATAAGGTTAAGATCACAGCACAGAACAACAGATCACATGAACACACATGAAGCTGCCTTCTACTGAACCAGACCCTCGGTCCATCAAAGCCAGTATTGTCTACTCAGACCAGCAGCGGCTCTGCAGGGTCTCAGGCAGAGGACTTTCACATCACCCTCTTGCCTAGTCCTTTTAACGGGAAATATCGGGGCTTGAACCTGGGACCTTCTGCATGTCAAGCAAACGCTCTACCACTGAGCCACAGCCCTCCCCAGATAGGTTGCTTGAAGCTGCCACAACAGTCTGTGACTTGTGGCTATTTTGACTGTGGTATTTATAGACTTGTACGTTTTGACAGCTTGAGATTGTTTCGACTTTGTTTTAGCATGACTCTTTATTTGGCGGCTTTGACGGTTTTGATTCTTATCTCCGTTGCATATATACCGTTACTCTGTTTTTGTATTTTTTTTTGCTCACATCAAGATGCAATCTACACTTAATAAAAGACATTACAAGGAAACGTTGAATCTCCTGCTCCTCAGTGCCCCTTTGGCCCTAATCAAATACTGGCTGGTGGAAGAATCCATGCAATCCTATCCCAAGGGGGTCGACTCATTATTGACCCCTGAAAGAGGTGGTGTAGTTAGGCTACCTAATCCTAACCTAACAATAAACATCAGCCTTGTTTGAACCCTCTGCACCAGCAGCTCAAGGATTAAGGGCTCCCACAGACGCATGTCTATTCTTTATATAATTAAAATAGCCATTTGTCCTTGGAGTTTTCTTTTCTTTTTTCCGTTTTGGTAGACATGTGTTGCTTGGTGCTGAACGGCTAGTGCTCAGCAACTGCTAATAGAGGGAGACTCGTTTCTCAGAGAATCGGACCCCCCACTCTGCCATCTTATTTTTTTTCCCCTTAATATATTGCTTATGATTTCTGAATTGTTATTAATCACCACTGGGGTTTGTTATTTTTCCTTCCCTGCTTTCTAACAGGCTTTCCTGTAACCGGCTCCAGCTGTTCTGATTCTCAGAGAAAAGGCAACATACCCTCTTGTTGTGGAGTGATTCTTTAAATAGTGGATTTGATCATGTTTTGATCATTTTCTATTTTTGGCCAGGAAACCGACGGCTGTTCCAAGCAATCCGTCTTGTCTTTGCTGCTGCTCCCGGCACTGATGAACAAGCACCCGTACTGCTGGGGCTGCATCAGATCTCTTGGTAGGGTTGCCAGGTCCTCTTCACCACCGGCGGGAGGTTTTTGGGGCAGAGCCTGAGGAGGGCGGGGCTTGGGGAGGGACTTCAATACCATAGAGTCCAATTGCCAAATCGGCCATTTTCTCCAGGTGAACTGATCTCTATTGGCTGGAGATCAGTTGCAATAGCAGGAGATCTCCAGCTACTACCTGGAGGTTGTAGAGGAAAAAAAGACACCACTGTACTGATACTGCACAGTTAGGAAATTAGCACAGGGGCGACACAACAATATTACAGGGTGCAAAAATATTCTATCGATAAGCTACCAAAGTGTGAGCAATATCAAAGCAAAAACAGTTTGTACAACACAATCCTATATCTACATAGTCCAATAAACTCTGATATACAGTGAGGGGAAAAAGTGCTTGATCCCCTGCTAAATTTGCCTGTTTGCCCTCTGACAAAGAAATGACCAGTCCATAATTTTAATGGTAGGTTTATTGTAGCTGTGAGAGACAGAATAACAACAGGAAAACCCCCAGAAACCCAGAAGACAAAAGTCAGAGATTGATGTGCATTATAATGACTGAAGTAAGTATTTGATCCCCTATCAACCAGCCAGATTTGGGTTAGGGTTCTGCTGTCGACAGAAGCAATCAATCCATCAGATTCCAAACTAGCCACCAAGACCAAAAAGCTGTCCAAGGATGTCAGGGACAAGATTGTAGACCTGCACAAGGCTGGACTGGGCTACAAGACTATTGCCAAGCAGCTTGATGAGAAGGTGACAACCCTAACCCTAACTGTCAACCTCCCTCGGTCTGGGGCTCCATGCAAGACCTCATCTCGTGGAGTTGCAATGATCATGAGAATGGTGATGAATCAGCCCAGAACTACACGGGGGGAACTTGTCAATGATCTCAGGGCAGCTGGGACCATAGTCACCATGAAAACAGTTGGTAACACACTACGCCGTGAAGGACTGAGATCTTGCAGAGCCCGCAAGGTCCCCTTGCTCAAGACAGCACATGTACAGGCCCGTCTGCAGTTTGCCAATGCACATCTGAATGACCCAGAGGAGAACTGGGTGAAAGTGTTGTGGTCAGATGAGACAAAAATCGAGCTCTGTGGCATCAACTCAACTCGCCATGTTTGGAGGAGGAGGAATGCTGCCTACGACCCCAAGAACACCATCCCCACCGTCAAACATGGAGGGGGACATATTATGCTTTGGGGGTGTCAAAGATGATTGAATCTTGAGTCCTTCGTTTTTCTGAACGTTTAATTACATATTATGTTAAACAATTGCTTAAACATTTTGGTGTGGTTTTTTTTCTCATGTAAGAAAAATGGTTTAAATGTGTGATGGATATCTGAAGGCAAGTACAGTTTTTCTGTTTTTATCACACAATCTACCACTGCTCTTCCATCATTTATGATTGTCAGACAGCTCTCTATTCATGCTGCATCCAAAACCATCTGGTTTTCAGCCAATCGAATTTGCACTGGCCTTGAAGTACATTCCTGTAGGAGCCTTTGATAGCCATCCTTTCTGTGACTCCAGGAGATGTGGGCAGTTTGTTTTGATGGACTAGTCATGAATAGTTTGCTTTGGCACCAGCCTTTCTCTCTGTCCATCCCTCTTTGAATTAGCTCATGCAACCAGGGATCCCGTCAACAGAAATGATGCTGTTGTAGCACCATGTTGCCAATCACATGGTTCCAGGACAAAACCAGGTTGGTCAATGAGCCAATTGCTTTGCTCTCACTTGGAGTTGTGGGGGCAACAGACTGACATCCCCCCCCCTCAGGAAATAACTTTCATGCTCTTTTGACCCCCAAAAAACATTTAAAATGGGGCTGCATTTTGGCAGCACAAAAGTTCTGACAAAATGCAACTTTTGGTTTTGGTTTGGCCGAAGTCATGACCGAGCCAGTCATACTGCAGCCATGAAGACCTCTGGGCATGGAGTAGGAGTCACTGGAAATGTTGGGGGGGAGGTATTTGTAAATTTCCTGCATTGTGCAGGGGTTGGACTAGATGGCCCTGGCGGTCCCTTCCAACTCTATGATTCTGTGTTTCTAAGAGCGCTTTTACACTTACCGAATAATGCACTTTCAATCCACTTTCAGTGCACTTTGCAGCTGGATTTTACTGTGTGAAACGGCAAAATCCACTTGCAAACAATCATTAAAGTTCATTGAAAGTGGAATGGAAGTACATTATTCAGCATGTGTGAAATCGCCCTAAGTGTGTCTCAGAGGTCACCTTGTTCACCCATTTGTGGCTCCAGGCAGAACAGTGTTGGGAGGAGGTAGAGGGCGTTAATGGGACTGCTGTACAATTGCCTTTTCAAGATCAAAGGCAGTTGAGCCCAATATAACTCCTTTGATTTTCTTCAGGTGTTTGTTTAGCCATCTATTCTGTTGTTGACTCAGCTACACAACCTAATTGGCGTAGCGCACGGAGGATTGAGTGCCGGAGTGCATAAGCACACATGCAGATGAACAAGTAATGTATTAGTTATTGTCATTTGCAAGAGTCAATTTTGCAAGATTCTCTGTAGAGAGCTTAATGTGAAGCAGTCTCGGTAATGCCAAACAGTGTCGGTATTGGACACTGGCATTTTTTTTGTAGATTGTAAAAAGCATGATCTCGCCAGAGACAAATTGATCACAATATACAGTAGGAGGTGGGGACCTGCCTTAAAGCAAGGTATAGTTGCAAAGTTATTGGCTGATACTGACCCAAATGTAACCCTCGCTGTGGCAAAAATTTTATCTATGGTTTTTAATGATACCTCTTTTTAACAGTACTGTTTAGATATTATATTTTTGTGTGTTTTGTGTGTTATTTGTGTATTATGGAATGTATTGAATTTGTTTTACTTATGGCCTGATGGTCCACAAGCATCAAGAATGGAATAAAAGAATAACAGGTAGCCTGATTTGTCTGTTGCTGCAAAGAACAGGTGTCTGAAGGCACCTAAAAGACCAACCAGTTTTTATTCCAGAATAAAAATGCAGTCCATGAAAGTTTATGATGGAATAAAACCTTGTTAGTCTTTAAGACTCTTGCTTATTTATAACATAAAACAAGTGTACCTGTTTAAAGGGGTATGTTCAGCTGTAGCAGCCTGATAGCCCAGCCTAGTCCAATCTCTTCAGAATTTGGAAGCTAGCCACGGTTAGTACTTGGAGGAGAGACCACCAAGGAAGAATGGGGTTGCTGTGCAGAAGAAGGTAATGGCAAATCGCCTCTGCTCATCTCTTGTCTTGAAACCCCATGGTCCTGAGGTCACCATGAGTTGGTTGCAACTTGAAAGCACATAATTATTATTATGTTCATCGGTAGCTGCCTGGAATTGATGTTGTGGCCTCTATGCCAGCGTGGCAGGTGGTTGCTCAGTGCTAATTCACACAGGCCTGTAAAAACAGGCCTGTCTGATCAATTGATGGCTGTTTTTAGTGGTCAGCATGTCAGACTAGGACCTGGAAAATCCAGGTTCAAATCTCTACTCGGCTTGAAGTTCACTGGGTGACCTTGGACTAGTCATTCAGCCTAATCTACCTTGTCAGGTTGTTGCGAGGAGCAATCTAGGTGGGGAGAACCATGCCCGCCACTCTGAGCCCCTTGGAGGAAGTGAACGGCTGTCCTCAAAGTATTGTGTGATCTAATACAAAAGTATAGTCTGGTTTGAGGTGGCTACTTCAGTGAAGCACTTAAGTTGATGTAGCACTCATAGAGGGATGAAGGTACACCTCTGGTCTTGCCAAGTGAAGGAGGCTATCTTCAGTGCCGTTCTCTTCTCCACATCTTACTTCATTTGTTGTCTGGCCCAATCGGTGTAGTGGTTAGAGCATCCAAGATGGGGGGAGGGCCTTGAGTTCAAATTTCTGCTCAGGCAGTGAAGATTGCCTGGTGACCTTGTGCCTGTTGCTCCCTCAGAGGATTGTCGTGAAGCTAAACTGGAAGGGGAGAGAACAGGTTTGTTACCTGGGCACCTTGGAGGAAGGTTGGGATAAATATGGGATTGAGATCAGGTTTGAGGACTAGCTGCTGGAGGGGCTCGGCATTATTTACCAACACTGACCACTATGGGCATATTATGCTATTGTTAAATAATCTTCAGTGATTTCCAATTTGTTTCTGGACTCAATTCAAAGTACTGGTTTTGACTACTACTAGTAGTATGACTTCCAGCGGCCTGAGTATCTAAATGACCACTTTCACTTTCAGGAACCTGGCCATCAGTTAAGGTCATCATTTCAAGAACTTGGTTATTTTTTAATTTTATTTTGACTATTTATATCCCATTTTCCCCCCAGTGTAAATCTAAAGTGGCTCACAATGTCCTTCTCCCCTTCTCTGTTTTAATCTCACGCTATTATTGTTGTGTATTTATTTATGGTTCAAAAAGGTGATTTAATAAAGGGGACTGTGGACCACACCACTGTGTATAGCATATATTATCTGTTTGTGTATAGCATATATTATCTATAGCATATATTATCTATACACCACTGTGTATAGCATATATTAATCTATCTATATAATTCCAATTTTTGGCATTGTTGATACATGTCAAATATTTGAGCTTTGTTTTCAGATTTCTGATAATCCTAGCCTTATTACTTAGTTTATAAGATGTGTTATTATGTTGATTGCACTGATTTACATTGTTTAATCCTCTTTGGCTCTTAGTGAAAAAGATGGGCTGTAAGAAACATAAATAAAAATAAATTTAAACCATTTCTATGCCACCTTCCTACCCACTTAGGGACCCCAAGGTGGTGACCAATCAAAACTATTAAAACAAGCTTTCTAAAAATAAAAATGACAATTTAAAAAAACGCACAGACAGGAAAGAAGGGGCAGTATACAGTAACTACCCTGTGAGGTAAGCTGGGCAGAGAGTATCCTAAGGCCATCCTGTAAACCTCCATGGAAGAATGAGGATTCAAATCTTGGTGGTCTTACTATGCTGTAGCCAAACCTTCAGAAATAAGAAAAAGTGTCATTGAGAAGGCCTTTTCGGTGGTGTCCCAAGCTCTGGAACTCTGGAGCGAACCACATTTAGGCCCCATGAGAGTCTGTCCTTTTCTTTGATACTTTGAATGGTAATGAAGAGTCGTTTTGCCAGCGTGGTGTAGTGGTTAAATGGTGGTTTGGAGTGGTGGCGTCTGATTTGGAGAACCAGGTTTGATTCCCCACTCCTCCACATGAGCAGTGGACGCTAATCTGGTAAACTGAATTTGTTTCCCCACTTCTACACACAAAGCCAGCTGGGTGACCTTGGGCGAGTCACACTCTCTCAGCCCCACCTACCCCACAGGGTGTCTGTTGTGGGGAGGGGAAGGGAAAAGTGATTGTAAGCCGGTTTGATTCTTCCTTAAGTAGCAGAGAAAGTCGGCATATAAAAACCAACTCTTCTTCTTGCCTAGTTTGATGTGGCTGTTTACTCATCACGTTCTCCTGAGCATATGCACGTGATTTTGCATCTTCCAAATTATTATTTATTGGGTAATCGTAATGTTGATTTGTACTTGTTTTATTTCACCTTTATAGGGGACTCGACAAATGGAGCAGTCCATCAATAGCAATCAGTGTTCAGAGGCAGTGCGCCTTAGCGTAGCAGTGCTGTGAGAGACAACAGCAAGAGAAGGCTTTAGATCCAGCTTGGTGTAGTGGTTCGAGCATCTAACTAGGTTCTGGGAGATCCAGGTTCAAATCCCCACTCTGCCCATGGAAACTGGTGGAGCGACTTCAGGTCACTCTCTCTCTCTCTCTCAGCATAACGTGCACAGGGTGGTGGTTGTGAGGATAAAGTGGAGGATGGGAGAACGATGTTGTAAGTTGCTTTGGGTCCTAAGTGAGGAGAAAAACAGGATATAAATATCTAAATAAATAAGTGGACTTCTAGGAGCATTTGTTTAGCCAGCGTGGGAAATGAGAGGCTGACTTAAATGGACTCTTGATCTGATCCAGCAGGGCTGCTCTTCTAGGCTTATGTTCTCCGTTTCTTTATCGGTTTTGTTTGCAAGCCACTTTGAGGGCATTTATGTTGAAAGGCAGAATATAAATTCTTTAAATAAATATGTCAACCAGTTCTGGCCACCGGCCAATCAATATATATTCTAAATTATACTAGAGTCAGGGGCGGGGGGGGGGGGAGAAGAGAGGGCTCAAATTTATTGCTCAGGCGAAGAACATCCTCCTTCTGTGCTCTGCTTGCCTTCACTCCAGTCATTTGTCTTCTGTCTCTTTCCTTGCTTCAAGGATGCTTCTGCGGTTTGGGGCTGATTTATACCAACAGATCTTGCACGATGCCCCCCATCACCTTCCAGGATTTACCGTTGAACATCTACATGGTGATTTTTGGCACTGGCATCTTCGTCTTTGTCCTCAGCCTCATTTTTTGCTGCTACTTCATCAGGTGAGTAATAACCTTTGGGATTTCGGAAGCACAGATGGTGCAGCAGTGGGGAGTTCAGAAGAGGGGCGCACCTGGGTTTCTGACTGCAATTGATCCTTCCAGTCATATGGTCTTCCTTATCATATGGGATTAAAGAGGACTGCAGCTTCACATCATTCAAGCCCAATCAGTGAATTAATCCTTCTTTCAGAGACAGGGCTGAAAGCGAATGGGGGTCAGTGGATCAGAGTTAGAAGGGACCACCAGGGTCACCTAGTCCAACCCCCTGCACAATGCAGGAAATTCACAACTACCTCCCCCACACACACACAGTGCCCAGAAGATGGCCAAGATGCCCTCCCTCTCATGAACTGCCTAAGGTCATAGAATCAGCATTGCTGACAGATGGCCATCTAGCCTCTGCTTAAAAACCTCCAGGGAAGGACAGCTTACCACCTCCCGAGGAAGCCTGTTCCACTGAGGAACCGCTCTAACTGTTAGAAAATTCTTCCTAATGCCTAGATGGAAACTCTTCTGATTTAATTTTAACCCGTTGGTTCTGGTCCGACCTTCTGGGGCAACAGAAAACAACTCGGCATCATCCCCTATATGACAGCCCTTCAGGTACGTGAAGATGCTTATCATATCCCCTCTCAGTCTTCTCCTTTTCAGGCTAAACATACCCAGCTCCTTCAACCTTTCCTCATAGGACTTGGTCTCCAGACCACCCCTCACCATCTCTGTTGCCCTCCTCTGGACACGTTCCAGCTTATCTACTACATCTTTCTTAAATTGTGGTGCCCAAAACTTAACACAGTACTCTAGGTGAGGTCTAACCAGAGCAGAGTAAAGCGATACCATCACTTCACATGATTTGGACACTATACTTCATGGTTTGCCTGGAGCTCTGGGTCATCCCACCTTTGAGGAGGGGCCATGGCCCAGTGTGTCACTGGCCACAAAGATGTGTCACTGGCCACCAAGACTAGATTAATTCATGCCATCGTATTCCGTATTACTATGTATGGGTGTGAAAGCTGGACAGTGAAGAAAGCTGATAGAAAGAAAATAGATTCCTTTGAAATGTGGTTCTGGAGGAGAGTGTTACAGATTCTGTGGACTGCCAAAAAAACAAATCAATGGGTTATAGATCAAATCAAGCCTGAACTGACCCTAGAAGCTAAAATGACTAAACTGAGGCTATCGTATTTTGGTCACGTCATGAGAGGACAAGAGTCACTGGAAAAGACAGTCATGCTAGGAAAAGTTGAGGGCAGCAGGAAAAGAGGAAGATCCAACAAGAGATGGATTGACTCAATAAAGGAAGCCACAGCCTTCAGTTTGCGAGATCTGAGCAAGGCTGTCAAAGATAGAACATTTTGGAGGACTTTCATTCATAGGGTCAACATGAGTCGGAATCGACTTGACGGCACTTAACACACACACACACATGGCCCAATGGTAGAACATCTGCTTTTCACGCTCCAGACTCCTCCTGTCTGACCTATTCAGTTTAGTTCTGCACAACCCTAGTGAATGTGTCAAGATCCACAACCACCTATGATTAAGTTCCAGCTCCAGTGCAAATGAGTGCCTGTATGCAAATATGCATTTAGGCATTACTTAATTATACCTTTGGATGCATCCACTCCCCTCTTAAAGCCTTCCAAGCTGGCAGCCATCACCACATCCTGGGGCAGGGAGTTCTCTGTAACCTAGAGATCACTTGTGATTGAGATCCCTGCTGGATCAGACCAGTGGTCTATTTAGTCCAGCATCCTGTCTCACACTGTGGTCAACCAGTTCCTCTGGGTGTCCAGCAACAGCGTATAGAGGTCAGTGGATTCACAACTACCAGCGTATTCTGATTGTGGAGGTTCCCTTTAGTCACCATGGCTAGTAGCCACTGATGTTCAATTCCAGGGGAAATCCAGGCCCCCGCCTTGAAGTTGATAGTCCTAGCAGTCAATGGGAAATGTTCTGCCGGCCAAGTTCATGGCAGAGTAATCACACAATCTCTTTACAGTCTGCTGAACTTTTGAATCAGCTGAAGACGTTTTTGAAAGCCAGGGCAGAAATTCTAAATGGCTTTCTCTCCAATCAACATGGCGCACAGTCCCTTGGAAGGTTTCCCACACAATCCCGGTTGAAATGTACAGACTTTATTTATAAGGTCCTGGGGTTTGTCCCTGGCATTCAAAATAAGCTCTGGGGCTGAGCCTTGGAGGACTTGAAAGTAGGCCCTGTCCAAGATCAGGCAATTGTGCAGGCAGTGTCCAAGACTGGTCTGGTTTTTCCTAACCAGAGATGACTATTGTCTCTGTGTGGGTCATGAACGTATAGCAGATGGTGGGTGTTGGAATGCAGCGCTGGGTTCAGCCTTGATCGGAGGAGACTTTGGCCAGCGCCACGTAGGATGTGCTAACAGATTAGAGAGTGTATGAATGTGGCTCTGTCCTGTGAGGTCCCTGAGCTCTTGGCTGTAGACTTAAGAACAGTGAAGCTTTTTATCAGGCCTCCTGAGCAAATACAAATTTGACGTGATTTTAGGGCTACTTCCCATGCTAAGCCAGGCCCGGGTCACTGACCTCCACAGCAGCTCAACCCACTGATGAAATCGTCATGGCCGGGCAGACAAAGGGCACTGCTCATCGGAGACCTGCTGCTCCCATCGTGCGCCCAGAGCGGCCTGCCACTGCCACCCCCAATATAATCACCTGCAAAAGAGTTGCTGAAGAGTCTGCATCTATTAAGTCCAAATGCTTTGCATGCCTCTTGTATGGGGGTTCCAACCTCTGAAGACAAAACAGAGGGGCCTGGACTCAGGCTTTACTACTCCAGCCTTGAGGTTCGTTTCTGGGAGGGTAAGAGCCACGCACAAACTCGCCTCACAGCTTTGCTCAAATCAGTCAACAGAATTTATTGAGTACAGAGAGAGAGAGGAAAAAAAGCAAACTCTCATTCCAACACAGGCAGTAAAAAAGAAACTTAAAACAATTAAGTAGCCGTGCTAACTACTCACAAAGCAAAACTGATCGCATATGGTCTTACTGCCAGTTCCCGTGGCCCAAGATGATAACCTGAAAGGAGCTCTCCGTGGAAACACCCTCCCTCCTTCACATCATGGGCCTCATTAGTTTCAGGTGTTCCCAGTACCCTCCCATCAGTAATTCCCTAGGGCATGAACCTCTCAAGGCCAGAATGCTCTTTGAGCCAGCCCAGCTGTTATGACAGCTTCTTTCTTACACCACTAATTGGGTGGGCTCCTAGAATTTGAAGTGGTAGAACAGACGGGGTGGTGTTGTTTTTTTAAAGCCTTTTACCATAGTTTCAGGAGATTGTTTCAGGAGGGCAGACATGTTAGTCTTCAGTAAAGGTATTCCCCTGTGCAAGCACCGGGTCATTCCTAACCCATGGGGTGACGTCACATCCCGACGTTTACTAGGCAGACTATGTTTACGGGGTGGTCTGCCATTGCTTCCCCCAGTCATCTTCCCTTTACCCCCAGCAAGCTGGGGACTCATTTTGCCGACCTCGGAAGGATGGAAGGCTGAGTCAAGTTTGAGCCAGCTACCTGACAACCGACTTCCATCGGGATCGAACTCAGGTGGTGAGCAGAGCTTTTGACTGCAGTACTGCAGCTTACCACTCTGCGCCACCGGGCTCTTATTAGTCTGCAGTAGCACGACAGAAGTCAAGTCCGGTAGCGCCTTAGAGACCAACCGTTTTTTTACAGGGTCTAAGCGTTTGTGAGTCAAAGCTCACTTCGTCAGAAACAAATGACAAAGTGAGCTTTGATTTATGAAAGCTTAGCCTCTGGAAAAAATGTGTTGACCTCTTCAAGGTTCTGTCGGACTCAGATGTGGTTCCAGACGTTCCCAAAATCCGTCGAGCACCTTTGTCCTTCACCCACTGTGAGTCAGCAGCCGTGCCTCTTGAACATCAAACGGCCAGTGTGTTGCCAGGCACGCTGCCAAGCCGAGAGGACCAGCGCTTGTTCTGATGTCACAGGAAATGGCAGGAAGTTGGCGGAGGGTGTTGCTCATGTGGCTGGGCCAGAGAGATGCATTGTTTCTGAAGAATGAAGGGAAGATGTCTTGGTCCCATCTTCTATTTAAGGAAAAGTTATTTTTAAACTGTGTATTCATCTGCAGCTGGGACATCTAGAGAGAACCAAGCAGATTACATAGGGCTACTGTCTCTTGACTACTTGGAACTTCCAATTGGTGAGCCATTGGTCTCAGCCGGACTTCCTTGGAGTTGCATCTTGACCAGGTGCTGCACATGGCTCGGCAAAGAACTTGCTGCTGGCTCGGGGAGCAGCTGTGGCAGGAGCAGAATCGGCTGTCTCTGGGCCCAGCCCGGATTGCTGCTTGAACACAAAGAATCTGTGTCTGTACAAAACAGGGCTGTTAGTCACGGTCAGTTTTCAGCCTCCCACAGCTCAGGCCAGCTGGATTTTCTTCCACAGCAGCAAACGGGCATTTGTCCTCAGCTTTGGTTCAGCTGAGCCTTGACCAGAAGCTCCAGAGGAGGAGCTGGGGTTGCCAGGTCCCTCTTCACCACCGGCGGGAGGTTTTGGGGCGGAGCCTGAGGAGGGCGGGGTTTGGGGAGGGGAGGGACTTCAATGCCATAGAGTCAAATTGCCACAGCAATCCTTTAAACTGGAGATGCCAAGGATTGAAGCTGGGGCCTCCTTAGGGTTGCCAGGTCCTACCTCTCCTCCGGCGGGAGACTTTTAAGGCACAGCTCGGGATCACGTGGCGACGCGTGGACGTTATACGGCATGTTCACAAACATTCCAAGTGCTTGGGGAAACACAGCTGTTGGTATGTTTGCAATCCAGTTTCTGTAAAGTGAGGGGCACTTGGTCCCTTGGTTACTTGGCATAAGGAGCTGATGGGCAAATGAAGTGTCGAAAGAGGAGCTGTTTGTCGAAGTGAGTGAAAGGATATAAAGGTGTTATTTAGGAGCATAATGCCTGGCTTGCAAGGGTTGGAGGGGTGTGTTTTGCATGGCCGGCCATGGGCAAGTATTCGTGCTTTCCAAGAGGCGCTGGGGATTCTTTTGCTAACTGTTTTTGGTAATGTTCATTTTCTTTGCAGCAAACTTCGGCATCAGGCACAGAGTGAAAGATTTGGATACAAAGAGGTAAGGGAGGCGGGTGGGCTGGTTTTATGTACTTTTCCTGATGCTTTCTGGCCTGAGATCAAATGAGTCATTTCATGTTATGAATGGGTGTGGGGAGGAGCAGAGATGTTTCTCACTGAACCTTCAGACAGTGGTTTCTAGGGCTGGCTGAGCCCCCTAATGTACAGCTGGAAGTAGTGGGAACATTCTGGGCAAAACAGGAATGCTTAGCCACCACCTATGTAAGTTATCTGGCCTGCTATTTCCTGTTAGCCATATCAGTGGTTAAGTATCAGTCTTCTCGCCATGGCCAACCAGATGCCTACATGCAAATTGTGGAAGCCAAGCCCTCCCTGCATTGTTGATCTCAAGCAGCTGGTGTACTGAGGTACTCTGCCCCTGAACACTGAAGTTCTATTTAGCCATCAGGCTTACAACCATTGATGCATCGCCCCCCCCCCCCCACTTTCTGAATCAATCTAGTCTCCCTCTTATGGACAGCTAAGCTAATGGCCATCACTACATCCTGTGGCAATGAGTTCCCTAGGTTAATTGTGCATTTGTGTGAAGAAGTGCGTTCTTTCCTCTCTCCTGGATCTGCTGCCAGTCAATATCATTGAGTCCTTCCCTGAGTTCTACTGTTATGGGGAAAGAAGAAAAAGTTCTCTCTCTCTCTACTTCCCCCACAGTATGTGTTATTGTGTTGTTTTTCCCACACACACTTAGTTTTCCTTTTTTTCCTAATTGGAAACCCCCAAGAGTGGTGGACTCTAATCAGGAGTACTGAGTTTGATTCCCCACTCCTCCACATGAGCAGCGGACTCTAATCTGGAGAACCAGGTTGCTTTCCCAGTTCCTACACATGAAGCCAGCTGGGTGACCTTGGGCTAGTCACTCTCAGCTCTACCTACCTCACAAGATGCCTGTTGGGGGTGGAGGGAAGGGAAAGTGATTGTACGCTCCTTTGAGACTCCTTATGGTTGAGAAAAGCGGGATATAAAAACCAGCTCTGCTTCTAAAGACCATAATGACCTGAAACAGTCCACATTGCTGGATACAGGCAATCAGGGAAATAGAGCCCATTTCTCTTATTCCCCTAACATTTGAAACCACCAAAAGGAACATTCTGCAGAGACCTTAATTCACATCTATGCTTCTGCTTGATTGACTGGAGATCCACCCACAGGAATAGCTTTATCCCTTTGCTGGGCCTAGCCTTGTCCAAGACAGAATCCAGCTGCTGCATCTCAGGGTTTAATCCAGGCTTAGAAACCCAGTTCGTGTGCTCAGAGGCTGAACTGCAGTGAAGATGTGCAGCTGAGTTCATGGCTAAAGTAACAAAAAGAGGCTTTAAATCAGTAGGGGGCTGCATTGCCAACTGGCCTGGAGAGAAAAACAATGTCTTCTCCTTTTTAATAGAGGCTTAAAGGGATGTTATTTACCAGGTGCTGTTATTTACCTCCATGCCATGAAAAGCTTTAACCTCCCATTTCCCTCAATTAAAAGGAGCAGATATTTTTCTCCAGACCAGTTAGTCACCCAGCAGGAGGGAAGAACAAGGCACATGCATACCCTGGCAGCAAGCACATTCATTGGTGCCGCTTGGCGTGATATCTGAATGAAGCCTTGGAGATCTCCCAGAAAGTGGCCAGTGGTCCCCTAACAGACCACAGTTCACTTTTTGCCAACCCTGTTTCATGACTTAAACTGCAGTCCTCTGGTATTTCCTGGGGAATATTCCTGGATAGGACTTGCTTCTGAATAGGCCTGTTTAGGATTGAGCTGTACAATCTAAATAGGTTTGCCAAGTCCCCCCTCTCCTCCGGCGGGAGGTTTTTGGGGCGGAGCTGGGGCAGGGATCACGCGCGACCATGCCGCCGTGATTACGTCACTTCCGGTTTATACTCGGAAGCTCTGAATCACGACACTAGGGTTTTGGGGGGCTGAGTGGTAATGTGGCCCATTGCAATACGGCGCTGGAAGTGACATAATAGTGTTGGTGTGGCCACACACACGATCCTCGCTCCTGAGCTGGCCAATAGATTGGCAGCCAATTGCCGCCAATCCAAGCAACTTGGCAACCCTTAATCTAAACCACAAGTGAGTGGGGTTTTTTTGAAATTTTTTATTGTTTTTTGGTTACAACATATCCATCAATCACTCAAATATAAATTTGTAAAATAAACATTATCTTCAAAAATTGTAAATAATCATAAACAATAAGGACTCCCCCTCCCCCCTCCTCTATCAATTTGATGTACCAGTTCTCCCTTTTGTATTTTAATTTCTAATCAAAAAAATTACCTAATAATTTTATAAGTAAAAATATCAATATACATTTATAGATTACCTATATTGACCTTCATTTTTCTAATTGTAATGGTAATCTAAAAACATTTATCAATCTTTAATAATAAAAATATTCAAATTGATACTATTATGTTCAAAACTGGATTAGAACAGTGTATATCCTTTACATTCTCCCATATATAATTCATTTTCACAGTATATCCTCTATGCCTCCCATTCTCCCACAAACTCCACATTCTCCTTTTGATTTATTAACGCAGTAAGTTTAGCCATTTCTGCCAGTTCTAACATTTTTTTGTATCCAATCACTTTTATCTGGTACCTCTGACGTTTTCCATTTTGCTGCATGCACCAATCTTGCAGCCGTGGTGGCATATATCAAAAATAGTCTCTTGAGTTAAAATAGATTCCGGTATTATACTTAACAACATCATTTCCGGTGTTTTAGGGATATTTTGTTGCAAAATCAGTCTGAGTTCATTGTAGATTATATCCCACACCAGTGAGTCTTGAGAACGGATGTACTACATAGAATGTGTCTCTCCCCACGGAGACTGATCTGTCCCCTTCTGTTGTCATCTTCCGCCAGTGGGGGAAAGACTTCTTTTGTTTCGTTGGGCATTACCTCAGTGATCCCTTCTTCCTGACCAATGTTTTTAATTGTTGTTTTTATGTCTTTGTAAGTATTTTCAGCTCTGGTTTTAAATTGTTTTGATGATCTATGTTGGGGGAGAGGGGGGGTTAATGGTTTTAAAATGTGGCCTTATTGTGTATGTTTTAATTTGTTAGCTGCCTTGGTGGCCCTTGTGAGGGCAGATGTTTTGTAAATAAATGAATAAATAAAGTATATGAGTATAATTGCCTGCAGAGCAGAAGTTTCAAGAGATCAAACCAAGAATCAGCTGCTGGGGCAGATTAAAAAAAAAAGTTTGAAAGAACAGAAACTTTGGTATAATGGGGGAAATAAAATAGTCCACATTCAACTCATGTGCCCACCCAGCGAGCCTGTCTGGTTTCTGCATAAGCCAAGATTTTCAGTGTTCAATAGCTGCTGCTGTCTGCCTGCACACAGATCGGCAGGATCAAAATACCTGCCCTGGTTATTTAGCTCCATGTCCTGATCCTAATCTGCCTGCTTCTCTTTCCTGTCTTCCTCCCAGGTGGTTTTGAAAGGTGATGCCAGAAAACTAAACTTGCATGGGGTGAGTGCAGAACACACTTTGATTAACTTAGAGAAGAGGCTGGCATTTTACCCAGTCTTTGGAAAACAGGGGCTCCCTTGTGTTTTCTTCCTGGGCCACAGAGAGAATACAAAGGCCAATCATTACTCGCTGAAACACGTGTCTGTGAATCTATGCAAATATGCAGTAACCCAGGGAATATCCGTGCGGCTGAGCTAAACAAAAGCATCTTGATGCAAACCCTTCAAGCAAACCCATTGCAAAAAGAGGGGGGGAAATCCTACCTCAGATGAATAGAAAACTGTCTTTTTAGGAGTGCATCTACACAGGTACCTTGAATGGCTTTAGGCATGTGGTATAGTAGTCAGAGCGTTGGAGTAGGATCCAGGAGAGCCAGGTTCAAATCCCCAGCCTGCCTTGGAAGCATGCTCTGTGACCTTGGACCAGTCACACATACTCAGCGTAGCCTACTCCACAGGGAGGTTGTGTGGATAACATGGAGGAAAAGGGAATGATGTAAACTGCTTGGCATCCCCTTTGGGGAGAAAGTCTGGATTTAAATGAAGGAAGTAATGATGATGATGATGATGATAATGAATATGCATCCAACTTCTGTAGACCACATGCTCTGGGATCTCCTGGCCCTCCATTAGGGCAAACGCTGCTATATAAAACGACAAAGTAGCCCCCTCAGATGGAAGTGGTTGGAAGAGATGGGGTGGATCCAACCCCCCTCCTTCCACTCCACTGGGCACAGTTTGTTCCCTTATTAACATATTTATTGCCCACCTTTCCTTTTGACACAAGTTTGATACCTTGCTCCAAACTAAGGAGTCTCTCTCTTCCATTGGAAGATGAGCCACTTAAAATGGAGGAAGGCTCCTTAGGATGGAGAAAGGCTGCTTGGAGGATGGTTGGATCCACTCAGTATCATAGTCTAATTTGGCTTCATGCATAAATTAGCAATATACCCTTGTGTCATCTGCAATGCCTGCCTAAGGAGACTTAATCTTGAGTCGGCCCTGTCCTGCATCAATGCTTACTTGTGCATGTGAATAACTGCAGGCGCTGCAAATGCCCAGCAGTAGTCAATGTCGGCATGGGGAACAGATGGCTTATTTTCCACGCTTTGGTGTTCAGGCACCATACGCGGCCATCTGGGCACACGCTGCTCCCAAGAAAAGCTTCAGCACTGCTTGTTACGTATGTCCATCCACCACTGCTCATAGCAGTCTACCACAACACCACTGCAAACATCTTTTTTCAAATGTGTGCGGCAACCTGCCAAAACCTATATCCTGTGTCCTCTGTGAGATGGAACTCCACTTTGCAGGGCTTGTTTTGCATTTATCCCACAGAGCCCTCAACTCAACAGTTGCAGGAACGGAGGGTGACAGAGCCAGAAGCTGCCCCAAAACTCCTAAAAATGGGCCCAGCTGCAAACTGCAGTCCCATGGCTAGAGGAGTAAAATTTCTGGAAATTTTGAAGCCACGGGTGTCAGGGGAAGGGGAACCAACAGGCTTTTTTTAGGGAGAGGAACTGGAAATGACGAATTACTTGCTTGTCGAGTGTGAGCTTCGGTTACTGCTTTAACAACATTACATGTGTCACTTATGGCTTAGTTAGCGTACAAAATAGTTCTATTCGGGCTGTTTATAAAATCTAAATTACAGATTTGTTTTGCACAAGCAGCATTGCAAACACATCCAGTATTAAAGAGAGCTCTGCAAAGAGATGCATCCTGTGCTCCCTCCGCACATGCAGCTTAGGTTCTGTTTGTTTGTTTTTGCCATCTGTGCAGTAAGAAAAATTAAAGTTGCAAATACACAACACATTTTTCTGTTTCCCTCCCCCCAGCATTTACATCTCTGCCTATGGCTGTTTCAGCCTAACCTCGCAGACCGATACACTGCCCACATTCTCAACACACCAGCTGCATTGTGTAAACACACCCTGGAGGTCACCCACAATGTAGGCACAATTTTATTCATCATGCGTCTGACAAAATGGGCTCTGGCTCACGAAAGCTGAAGCCGTGGTAAATTTGCTGGCCTTTAAGGTGCCACAAGACGCTTGTTGTTTTGTTTTTGACCGATAAGCCCTCAGTAGAATGCTGACAGAATACATCATAGAGTTGGACCACCAGGGTCATCTAGTCCAACCCCCTGCACAATGCAGGAAATTCGCAACTACCTCCCCCACATACCCCCAGTGACCCCTACTCCATGCCCAGAAGATGGCCAAGATCCCTTCCCTCTCATGAACTGCCTAAAGTCATAGAATCAGCATTGCTGACAGATGGCCATCTAGCCTCTGCTTAAAAACCTCCAGGGAAGGAAAGCTTAACACCTCCCGAGGAAGCCTATCCTACTGAGGAACCGCTCTGACTGTTAGAAAATTCTTCCTAATGTCTAGAAATGTCGGAGTGCATGTAGTAAGACCCCTTTTAAATCCTCATGGCAAAAAATCCTAGATGAGAAACTGGCGTTGTTGGGCTTCTTGCAGGATATGTTATCAGATCTTGGGAAAACTGAAGCTTTTGCCAAAATTAAAAAGCGCATTAAAGAGCTTGATTATAACAGCACTACTTTTCGTGCTCGTCGTGTCTGTTCATCCCAGTTCTTCGGAATATCCCCTCCACGTGGTCTGCCTGCTTATACATATTATCTAACAACTCCTCGTCTCTGTAGAGCTTTTTGCTTGGCTAGATTGAATGCTAACCCTTCTATGGTAATGCAGGGCAGAATTCTGAATATACCATACTCAGACAGGATCTGCCGTTGCTCTACTGGCTCTATTGACTCATTAGCCCATGCCCTTTAGGAATGCCGCTTTTACGCTTTTACTTTTTTCGATCGCACTATATTTCCCCCCTTTTAATATACAAATCCAGTGCCTCTGTGACTGACATAATGCCTTTTTTACTAAGTGATAGGGACCCCAAGGCTACATTGTCAGTGGCAAGATTTGTTTCAGTCCTTATATCCCTCCAACACTAGATATATGCTGCTCAAGATCAATTGATCAAGGAGCTTCTAAGGGATAAAAGGAAAAAGGAAAGGAAAGGCATGTAGTAAGAGACCCTGGAATACTCTGTTGCTCTGGGAGCCTCCAGGGTCAAAGAAACCTTCCTCAAGCACAGAGAATGTGGGTCCAGGCCCCATGCCGCAGCGACTGGCATCAAATGATTTGGCAGCACAATGACTGGAATGTGCCCTTGATGCTGTTTTTATTCCGTGCGTGTCTTCATTTCCCACCAAGTCCGAGTGAACGCGGGACCCGCCTTTCGCAGCGGGTTCTGCGCCAGCTGAAGCGCGGTCCGGCTTTGTAACTCCTGCTGATTCTATCTCCTTTTCTCTTCCCACAGCAGACTTGTGCCGTCTGCCTAGAAGACTTTAAAGTGAAAGATGAGCTGGGAGTGTTGCCATGCCAACATGCCTTCCACAGAAAGTGAGTAGCTGCCAAGGACAGCCCAAATAGCTCCTTTGTGCGCCCGGCTCTGCCAGCCGCCCGGCGCTGGCTCAACGTCCTTTGTGCCTGCAGTTGGGAAGGGGAGGTGGGCAGTTCCACTGGCAAGAAGCCCGACTTTAAGGTCTCTTGGGCCAAGAGGCTGAGAGTAGGCCTCAGCCGGAAGCTTCCTGGATTGTGGCAATGAGGAAGGTGATAATAATAATATGGGTACCACTGGCGACATATATTATTGTTATCGGAGGATGAACCCCTCAGTGCCTCAAGTGCCAGAACTGTGGGGATGAAGCCTCCAGAACTATGACCTCTTAGGTTAGACTTCCAGCCACCCTTAGTTAATGCATGTTGTCCAGCATTTCCTGGAGAGAAATCAGGAAACTGGGGAAGTGGGGAATGTGGTGTAGCAAGTTAGAGTGTCAGACTAGGATTTAGGAGACTCAGGTTCAGATTCTCACTCTGCCATGTATCGCACTGGGTGACCTTGAGTGAATCCTTCTCCTTTTCAGCCTCACCTGCCCCACGGGGTTGTTGTGAGGATAAAATGAAGGAAGGGAAAACCATGTGCACTGCCCTGAGCTACTTGGAGGATGGGCGGGATAAAAATTCACTGGCTAGTGAGCTATAAGGGCAAAACAGATGGTAGGTTTTCCTCTTCAGCCTTTTTCTACCTGCTCTCCGCCTGTGGTACCCAGGTGAAGCCAGCGTCCAAGCATTTTGCTTCCAGTGCCCCATGGGAGATGAGAGTTGTGCCTGTGATGTTTTACCCAGCTTGGGTACCTCAAAATCATATCAAGGGGGTCCCCTTAGTGGTTAAACCTTTACACTCTTAAGGTACAGAAGCATCCAGTTGTAGGAAGTAGTGGCACAAACCTTTGCCATCCCAAAGCTGTCATTTGCCCCTTTCTCTTCGTGTACTTCATATGTTCTCTGGGCTCTTAGGAAGGAAAAACTAGATATGATAGAGGGATCGATCCCCATGAGTTTATTAAAATTGGGGGATTGGAGCCTTTTCTTTTTACCACCATCGTGTCACATCCCGTTTGGCCCTAACATCCAGCACTTGTTGGAGGGCCGATGGTGCATTGGTCACTAGCCGGATCTGGTTGGAGCATGACAGGCCATTGACCAAGCAGCTGCCTATTGCCACTGAGAGTTTTCCATTCCCATGCATGACAGTGGTCCTTTTACAAACGGTGTGTTCTTCGTGATAAACCACATGGTGAAAGGAAGTCGTAAATGCATTGTATTAACTTGTGGTTGGGACAGCAGTTTTTACATTTCTTTTTTCGTGTAGATAGAGTTTATCCTCTTTGCAGTTCAGAGATGTAGGCCCTGGAGGCCACCTGCAACATAGGTGGGCAGTTTTGAGCGGAGGAGCAAGAATCACTACAGGAGTTTTAAAAGGGTTGAATGACTCAAACTGTTCCCATTTTTTGCCCAGGATGATTTAAGGCCGCTTAATCCCTGACCTGGATTGCCCAGGATAGCCCGATCTCATCACATCTTAAAGGCTAAGCAGGGTCAGCCCTGGTTGGTATTTGGATGGGAGACCACCAAGGAATATCAGGGTCACTATGCAGAGGCAGGTAATGGCAAACCACCTGTGAACATCCCTTGCCTTACAGGCCCAATGCAGCCACATTGGGCCAGCCAAGATAAGGATGGTTCAGCCTCTGGACAACCCTCCACAAAAAAAAGAGTCATAGACAGGTCCTCTCACTGTCTCCTTTTGGCCTGCAGGTGCCTTGTGAAGTGGCTGGAAGTCCGGTGTGTCTGCCCCATGTGCAACAAGCCCATTGCAGGCCCTGCAGAGCCTCACCAGAGCATCGGGACCCTCCTGGATGAGCTGGTGTGACGTTCGTCTCCCCCCCCCCCCCACAGCTGCTGCCCCATCGCATAGCCTCTGCTAGAGCGGACCGTTGTCTGGAGGCTCTACACTTAACGCTTGCTTCCCAGCCAGAGACACCTTTCGCCGGGTATCATCTTCTCCCTCCTAGAAGGAGGGAAAGAAGGACCGTGCCGAGTGCCAAGACGAAGGGCGAGCAGGCCTCGCTGCCCGTCTGCAGCCTGGGAGCAATCCTAAGAGGACGCCGGAGGATGCCAAGAGCCAGGCGTCACCGTTCTCTGATGAACAAAGGGCTTGGGCCAGAGGACGGTACGTATCTCTGCCGCCAGATTTCTGAAACTGGACACTTTGGGTCAAAGCCGCAAGCTCCAGCAGCCAGCGCAAGTCTTCCATCTCGGAATTACAACCAACAAAAGGCAAATCGCTCAGCATCTCTTACTTCTATTTTTAGCCTGCCTAATACCCCTACACACACACTTTTGTAACAGAATGTCAGGCCTCTGCCCCCATTGTGGGGCCACGGACTCATCCTTGGAGAAAGGGTCCCTTTTCCCAATTCAGAAACAAGAGCTATCGCTGGGGCGCTGCTGGACCCAGACCAATTTGCTAGGTTCTGCTCCGGTTCTTCTCTACAAAAACCTACAGTCTGTGTTTACAGATGGAAAAGCACTGTGTGCGCTGCTGAAGATGCTCTCCGTCCGGCTAGCAGAAGGGCAAGGTGGGTCAGTCTTTGCACAGGGCTCGTGTCTTGGGCAGGTGGGAAGGGGCCACGTCTTGACTCTTGGCCATTCCTCATTGGCAGCTAGCGGGGAAGGAGGAGGCATCGTCAGGAGAAAGAAAGGCAGATTCTTCTTTTTGATGCGGAAGATGGGTGGGATGTATTTTCTTAAGTGGCCTTTGAAGTTTCCTCCCCCTCCCCTTCCTATTCTGTCCTCATACAGGAAAAAAACAAATAAATCTTTCTCTGGAAACCTGCATGTTCGCATTTCTGAAACTTCACTCTTGCACATCTGAACTGTATCTTTTCTGCCACGGGAGAAAGCAGCTTAGGGAGGGGGATCTCCCTCCCCCTCCCCATCATTATTCTTCTGCTCAGAACAGCCATTACATGAGGCTGCTTTTCATGGGGAAAAAGCTCACCGAGAGGCCATTATATCCACCTCTCCCACCCAGGCTGTTGTCACACACGTTGGATAATTATTTATTTATTAAGCAGCCTTGATGTCTACTGCCAGTGTGGTGTAGTGGTTAAGAGTGGCAGTCTGGAGCGGTGGAGTCTGATCTGGAGAACCGGGTTTGATTCCCCGCTCCTCCACATGAGCGGCGGAGGCTAATCTGGTGATCTGGATTTGTTTCCCCACTCCTATACACAAAGCCAGCTGGGTGACCTTGGGCGAGTTACACTCTCTCAGCCTCACCTACCTCACAGGGTGTCTGTTGTGGGGAAGGAAAGGGAAGGTGATTGTAAGCCGGTCTGATTCTCCCTTAAGTGGCAGATTCTCCCTGCCCCCTTTCTGCTCATCAAAATATGCCCCTGAGCTGAGGCTCGCAGCTAAACTGCAGCTGAGTTTTTGTTGAGCTAAAAACGCTCTGTGACAAAGCTAAAGAGGAGCTGAGCATCACCATTCTGAAGGTGGCGCTGAGCTCTGAACCCCTTCTCAGTTGGCTTCACAAACTCTGCCTATAGCCGGCGCACTGGGCTCCTACTTTACCTTATCTGCACCTTGAGATGATATGCACACTATGATAAATCTAAGAGGAGTAACTGGACAGCAATCTTAAGGATGCTTTCCTAGGAATAAGCCCCACTGAATACAATGAGATTTAATTCTGAGTAGACTTACTCAGAGTTGCTCTCAGTCCGTAGCTGCTAAATAATGAGGTGGGTTAAGGGTTAAAAAGACCCCTGCTGCTCTAGATAATTCTAGATGGGTTGGTCTATAGCAGCAAAGAAAATGAGTCCAACAGCACCTCAAAGTCTAACAGTTTATTCCTGCCAAAAATTTAGTGAGTTGGAAGTTTGGAACTCACTTCATCAGAATCAATGGAGTGTAAATACATCAGGCTGGCGTACATACACAATGGAATGATGGAGGGTGCGATCCTAAACACACTAAGGAGTAAGCTCCAGAGATCACTGTAACTAATTTCTAAGTAAAATATGCTTAGGATTGCACTGCTAACCCCTTTATTGGTAAGTACAATGAGACTGTGGTTGGAGCATATTAACGGGTACGTTAATCTTGTTCAGGCTTAAAGCAACTGGGTGTATGATGAAGATGTAAAAACAACCAAAGGTAACTGTAATGCGGGGGGTGGGGCGGATTTTGAATGGGAAAATAGCCAGCAGGGGAAAGAATTAATCAGCCCTTCTAATTATTCCAGGTGAGTAGCCATGTTAGACTCTAGTAGCAAGGTAAAACAGGAGTCCAGTTAAAGACTTAACTTTTATTCCAGCATAAGTTTACTTGAGTCAGAGCTCATTAATACTAGAATTAATACTAGAATTAATGTTCTTGCAAGACATTACAAAGTTCTTGGATTTGTTGGTGGACAACAGGAGGACTTGGTAGCAGATACACTACGGGGGTTTTGTGCCTCTGAGATGCACGCTCACACTTCTGTGCTCATGACCACAGGGCAAAGGAGTTTCAGCCTTCAACACATACCATTTCCACATCCTCAAACTGCTCCCATAGAGCCACAATTGGCTTGGGTGTGAAATCACATTTCTTACATGGCTACAAAAGCACAAAATCCTGTCACGCATCGGACATTAAGCCCTCATGTTGTCCACCAACAAACATAACAAATGTGTAATGTGTAGCAAGGCCCTGGGGAGGGAAGGCAGCATGGTATAAACCAATCTCGGAAGCTAAGCAGGGTCAGTACTTGAATGGGAGACCACCAAGGAAGACTGCAGAGGAAGGCAATGGCAAATCACCTTTACTCTTCACCTGCCTTGAAAGCCCCTTGGGGGGGTTGCCATAAATCAGCTGTGACTTGATGGCACTTTATACGCACGTACAGCAAGCCCTGAGCCTTTCAGATGTCATGGGACTTCTGTTTATTTTTCTGCTACTTTATTGTGGTTTTTCAGGAACAAGGGAAAGGAATTCCTTTTCTATTGTATTGCAACCTCCAACACCAGTTGGTTGCTCAGAACAGCCCAAGTGGTTGGTGGGAGGGAATAGTTGTCAGTTTGGCTGGGATTAAAGCATGAGCCCTAGTATCAGGAGTAGTTTCGTGGGTCAGGTAGGGAAGAAGCTCAAGAAGACAAGAAGCTGAGAGAGGGAACTTGGGAAAATGTCTGGCAGAAGAGTGTAGAATGGGCAATGAGGTAAGAAATGGGAAAGTTGCTGAAGGAGCAGAAGGTGGTGGGGAAGGCAGAGGAGACGGGCTTTGAGGCAAGGGCATGCTGAAGACACTCCTCAGCAGCTGAGGTGGAAAAGGGCGGTCTGTCTGGAGGAAGTGAGACAGGAATGCTAGGGAAGTACAGAGGTCAGGCTAGGATGGCCAGGGATCAGATCATCACTAGTCATGCTCACAGCCTAACCTACCCGCACATCAAATGGAGGAAAGGAGAACACTGTTCACTGCCCTGAGCAGAAGGGCAGCCTGGACGTGCAGCAGGTAGACAGAGGTTGGCCAAGAGACATGGTGGCAAAAGGAAGCTGAACAAAGCGTGCTGGCAGCTGAATAGAAAAGACCCCAGTCATGTGGTGGAGACATGAAGGAGCCAAGAGGAAATTAGGCCTGGACAAAAGCCTCATATTGGTGGAAGAACAGGAAAGAAGTAGAAATATGGGGGAGGGTGCTGAGAGTTACAAGCCAAAAGGGAATCAGGCTTTTAGGAGAAGAGACTGTTCTTTTAATGAGGTTATTTCACCAGTAAAGAGCTGTGTTGGAAGGAGAATCTGCCAGTATGCAGAATTGTAATGGTTCATATCACTGTGATGCACATATTTTTCACACCACAATTGTTTGGCTGCAGGCTTCTTTGCATGATACAGCACAAACCCCCTGGCATGGGGAAGGAGTTCTAGCAATGAGCTGCAGTGAATTCCACCTCTGCTTAACTCCAGATGTGTTCCCACATCTAAGGCAAATCGTGTCCTAGAAGAGAAGCTCTGCTTGCAGCTAATAGTCATGATAAGCAAACGGAACCTCCATGTTCCCAGGCTGTGTACCTCTTAATACCAATGTGGGAGGGGGTCATCAGTGACCAAGCTTTTAATTTCCCCAGAACTTTTCGCCATAGGGCTTGTACAATACAAGTGAACAAAAAGAAAGAGGGAAGGAGCTAGAAAGATGTTTGGGGGCACGATGGACAAGTTCCTGCTCAGTTTGTAGCATATTAAAGTGAAAGGCAAAGAACAGAAGAAAAATGTGAGAGTCAATGGGGTGTAGGAGTTACAGTGTCAGACCCAGGTTCAAATCCCCTCTCTGCCATGAAGCTCACTGGGTCAATTTAAGAACATAAGAACGTAAGAAAAGCCCTGCCGGATCAGACCAAGGCCCATCAAGTCCACCAGTCTGTTCACACAGTAGCCAACTTGGACCAGGCACTTACAGCCTAACCTACCTCACCAGGTTGCTGTGAAGATAAAATGGAAAGGAGAATGATGTACACTTGAAGAAGGGTGAGATGAAAATGTACTAGATTAATAAAATAATCCTTATGTCACAAAGGTGGAGAGTAACTTCTGTGAAGCTGGAGCTCAAGAGCAGAGTATTAAGTTAGGCAGTATTAAGTTATGGTTGGAAGGCAAATTAAACACCTACCGGTACCTCCTAGGAAGGTCTGATTTGAAGATCATTTTCCTTCAGTTCAATTAATGCCTTCTCGCAAACAATAAACACATAAAGATGAGAGAGCTGTCTGAGTTGCGCTTATGTATGTACATGTTTGAAAAATAACAGTAGGAAGAGAGAAAACAGGTAACATTGGAACATATTATACATTTGTATGGAGATGGATCACAATGGGTAGTCATGTTAGTCTGCAGCAGTAGAAAAGAGCAAGAGTCCAGTAGCACCTTAAAGACTAACAAAATTTATGGCAGGGTATGAGCTTTAGTGAGACACAGCTCACTGTTATCTGAAGAAGTGAGCTGTGGCTCACAAAAGCTCATACCCTGCCAGAAATTTTGTTGGTCTTTAACGTGCTACCGGACTCTTGCTCTTTTCTACTACTATAGTGTACATTCGGTATTGTTTTGTGTTAGAAGAGGGATTTTTTTAAGAGTTGGGCGAAAACGCATGGGAGGTTTTGCCTCAGATTTGCCGTTCTTGAGATGCACACTTTCCGCATCTGAATTCTCAGAACTGCATGGGGGCTTATTTTTGAGTTTTGAGAAGTTGTGTGTGTGTGTGTAAAGTGCCGTCAAGTCACAGCCGACTGCAACCCCTTTTGGGCTTTTCATGGCAAGAGACTATCAGAGGTGGTTTGCCAGTGCCTTCATCTGCACTGCAACCCTGGTCTTCCTTGGTGGTCTCCCATCCAAATACTAACCAGGGCTGACCCTGCTTGGCAGCTGAGATCTGACTAGATCAGGCTAGCCTGATTCCCAGAATTCGGCTGGGGGAAAATGTGCATTTAGAGCAGGGGTGGGGAACATCAGGCCCAGGGGCCATATAAGGCCCACGAAATCATTTCGTTTGGCCCTTCGTGGGTCCTGGCAGATCTCTAGCTCAGAAGGAACTAAGACTGGTGATCCACCCCCTCCCACGGACAGGATTAGCCTCTACTCAAGATGGATGTGAGTTTGTTTTGCCGAGAAAAAAAAACCTTCCCCCGAGCTGCTAGGACTGCCCAAGAATAGAGCAGGCTAACTTTTAAATTGATAATCTTGTATGGCCTGCGAATAATATTATAAATATCGAAATGGCGGTTGGCAGAAAAAAGGTTCCCCACTCCTGAGAGCTGCAAATCCAAGGGAACACCTCCCCGTGCTTTTTCGCCCTTTAAGTTTAGAGAGCTGGAAATTAATCTACGGAAAAGAAGCAATATTGCAAAGTTTAAAAGTTAGAAATCAGTAAGGAATATGTTATATAATAATAATAACTAATACAAGTGGAAGGAAGAAAAAGATGAACCCCATAAATTAGTTAGACGCTTGGTGGTTAAAAGAGAAGGCTTTAGGTTCGAATCAGATGGGTAGTGTGCCCCGTCGTAACAATCGGGACGGCACATTTCACGCAGGCGCGTGCACAACCCACTCATCACGTTAAAGAACCTGAAGGATCGCCACCTCCCGCCCCGCGTCGGCGGAGCCAGTTGTTGCCCTGGACTTTCCAGCCACAGCGACCACGTCCCCGGCCCTTTCTCCCTGATGCCACCACTCTCTCGCCTTCATATCCGAACACAAGCTAAACTTCGTCCTCTTCCCTTCGGCTCGGTCTTCTCCAAATGTTCTGGTTTCTCACGGATTGCTAGAAACCACAGTTGTCATTAGACATGCTAATATATTCATAAGTGGCTCCTCCTCCTCCCCCCGCCCGCTGTTCCAGGAGCGGTTTGCGACAGGGTCGTGAAAAAAAATCTTTGGTGCTTTACGGCAGCGGGAGAATGCGGCGGGCTCTTGAGAGGAGGGAGCCCTCCCGTCGCCACGGGTCTTTGGGAGCAAAGCGGCGTCAAACTGGGAAGGAGAGCTGCGGCGTGCCTTTCTAGGACTAGGGACGTCTTTCCACCAAGAAGAGACGCGGATAGAATCACCATAGAAGCTGCGTGGTGTGACGCAAGCGGAACTTCCGGTAAAAAATAGAAATTGGCCCTAATTCCGGTGCCTCTCTATCCCGTGTCATCTCCATGATGAAATCCCATCTATTGGATGTTAAAGTGTGTGGGGGGGGGTTAAGATTTCGGTGTCTGTTCTAGGCTTTTTCAGACTCTATGGCTAGAGTCCCCTCAAAGGACTCGACCTTCCGGCTTTGGAACCGAAAGCAGCCATTGGCCGTGATAGGCGGCGGCGGAGCCGCTCTGTCGCTTCACGTCTCTATGGTGAGCGCTCTGATTTCTAGGTCTGGGATGGAAAACAAGTGGTAACCAATTCGGTGTGACACCGGATGCGTCTGTTAGGCCTGCACCCCCCCCCTTGGACGGCTCCCCTTGAGAGACAGCTAAGCGGGTGGAGGGAGAGGCTGGGAGATGGGTGTCCCACGGAGGGCAGCAAGCGTGGAAAGTGCGTGAAGTTTCTTTCTTAGAGGACGCCCGCACCCGGGAGGCTGTTCAGAGCCATGGAGCAACCTTCCCTGCTGAATTCCCTGCAGCTGGCCCTCCCAGGGGAGCAGGGAGCCCCCGAGTACCCCCCGGTAGAGCAGGTCCTCCCCCAGTTTCTGCAGCTTTTTGCAAGTGTGGGATCCCAGCATGCTGGTAGCAAAGCCAAGGCAGGGATGGTCAGAGACCTCTTTGCCATCTTGGAGGCCGGGGACTTTCAGTGGCTGCTGGGGGGTAGCCAAGGGAATCCCACCCCGGTTGTCCTTAGAGACTTGGTGGTTGCACTGAGCGTCTATGCTGCGCTGCCCCAGCAGGAACACGAGGGAGGAGAGCTCCCCAGCAAGGACCCATCCTATGCTGCAGCTGCCAGTCGGGCAGCAGATGTCAGCCTGGTTTTCCAGAGCATCTTGGCCAAGGTGGCAGCGGCAAAAGGCTTGGAGGAACTGGGATGCAAGGCAGTTGGCTCAGCGGTTGGCTCCGTCTTGCGCCAAGTGGCAGGGCCCATGTATATTTTTGCTGTGACTCATGCGGCAGAGAAGCCGTGGAGCAGACCCAGGACTCGGTCCCTGGCCCAGGAGCTGCTGGAAGATCTGCTTCAGGTTTGCGGCTACCAGTCGGTCCCTGAGTTCCTCAGAGGGGCCACTGAAGATGAAGAGGGTTGGTTTGCGGTGGTGATGCAGTGCCTGAAACCAGAGTTGACCAAGTGAGTGGACACCCACTGAAGGGCATCATGGAGTCAGAGGGAGGAAGCTAGAGAATAAGGACTTGGGGTGGGGGGCTTTAGCACACTAGTGTTTTCTGCCCTGTATCCTGTGACAGCTGATAATTCTCAGTAAGCTGAGAACTGAGCATTTCTCCCAGACTTGTTCAGCTTCATCGTAGGCAATTCAGTTTCCCTAACACTCTCCTCAAATGAACAAAAAAACCCAGCATTAGATACTCTCATAGAGATTTTCTGAGGGATGTGGTATTGTTCATGTGCTTTGTTTCTCCAGGGCAATGTCTTATGCAGCAGCACATTTCCAGCCACCTCTGAAGCATCAAAATTCCCCCCTTCCCTCTTTTCTGGCCCCAGAGAATCAGCAACCTGAATCTGCAGAGAACCTGGTACATAGGAAGTGTCTTATCATGTGACTATATCTTTGGAGACCATCAGATGGAGACAGGAGTCCACGTGTATTCACCTGGCCTAGTAGCATGGATGTCAGCATCCAGGTGGGACCTGGGGGTCCCCAGAATTACAGGTCATCTCCAGGCTACAAAGATCAGTTCCCCTGGAGAAAAGGGCTGCTTTGTACGGTAGCATTGTACTCTACTGAGGTCCCTTTACCCCCCAAACTCTATCCCCAAATCTACATGACTCCCAGCCTGGATCAGATAACCTTACCACCACCCCCATCCCCTCCCGGTGGCCAGGAGGAACCTGGCAACCCTAGCTAGTAGCCATTACCTGTGGTACCCATTAAGCCTTCCCCCAAGTTCTCTGCCTGCCCCTTGGGAAAGGGGTCTTGCCTCTCACTCTCTGCTGGAATTTGATGGGCAGCTGAAGCAACAAAAGTCTCCTTGCTTCTATGCAAAAGCACAGCTCAATGTGAATCAAAACAAATCCTTTCCAACAATTTATTTGTGTTTAGCACAGGACTTAGGGGTGGGTACCGTATTTGCTGTCGTCTTGTCCTGGACTTTGAAGGGAGGCAGCAGCGGTGATGATGGCCCCCAATTTAGGAAATATGCCCCCCTCAGGTCTGTTTGTGTTATTCTCCTGTCTCATTTTGGTGGCAGGTGAGAGCTGCTTTGTCACCAATTGTTTTGGGAGTTCGTTGGATAATTACCACTGTCTATTCTGTTTTGGCTTTTACACTTGCATTTTTGTAAGCTTTTTTGTCAAAACATGGTCTAAATATTAAATGAATAACACATTGTTTCTGCTGGACTTCGGAGAGACTGTGAGATAAGATCCTGATTTTTTTTCTTCATTTTTTCCTAGAGGACTTCAGGCAGGCTGTTTTATTACCAGGACTCTTCGCTTATTTTTATTTATTTACTTAATTTAGAGCCCACCTTTCTCTTTGAGATTCTAAGCAGATTACAAAATCTAAAAAACTCCGGCAGCATAAAATATCCCACAAATAATGTCATAGGACTAGGATTGAAGAGCTGGAAAACACTGTGAACAAACTAAACCTATTTTAGGCATGACATAGCATATTGCAGAGAGTATATGCTGCACTTCTCCCATTCCAACTGGTTTGTGATGTGTGGAGAACTCAGAGGGGAGGGGAAAGATGATATCTGCTGTCTGTAAGAGGCCGCCACCACAGCTGAAGGTATGATCTCCACTGGCTACCATCTTAGTAAACTTTGCATACTGACAAAATTGCTCCTCTGAACTGCCTCGTCACTGAGAACTTAAGTATATTAAAGATTTATGTAAAAGCTTCTATGTGTGTAAAGATGGCCCCTTAAAACCTACTGATGTTTTGGGCAGAAGAAGGGCTGTGGTCCCTGGGAACTGAGGATTGTTCTTCAGCTTCCCCATCCCAAGAGGCCTTGGAGACAGGAAGCCTTTGGGGGTGGTCCTCTGGGCTTGATCACTGCTCACTTGCTGTGTCCCTCCAAGTGAAAAGCAGTCACATGTTTTATTCCGTGCCTCCAGGAAAACCTCTCTGAAGGTGTTCAAGCTGGATACTCCCAATCAATGTTCATCTGTTTCTCTCATGTTGCCGTCATCACCTTGTGGGTGAAGGTGTGCCTTGCTTGAAAGTAAAGCATGTTCTATGTTGAAAAGCTCCATTTCTACCCTCTGGTCATGGGTTGATTCAAGGCTACATCAGATACCTGGATGATGTGATGGGAGCTTGGGAATAACAGTTATTTTTGATCTCCATCAGAGAAACGTGGCAGCGCAACCCAGCCACGAAGCATGTGTTTTCATGGACGCTCCAGCAGGTCACTCGACCCTGGCTTGGCCCCCATTTGGAGAAAGTTCTGCCGCCATCGCTACTCCTGTCGGATGACTACCGGGTAGAAAATAAAATCCTGGGCGTGCAATGCCTGCACCATATCATTCACAACGTGGTAAGGAATTCACACTGCCCTCTCTACCAACACTGCAGGCACTATGAACTGGGATCCTCCATTGGGGGAGGACATTGAGAAATGGCTTTGTTGCCTCTGTTGTCTTATATCTGATACATTTTTATCCCCACCCTTCCTCTAAGAATTTCAGGTGGTATTCGTGTCTCTCCCTTCCTCGTTTTATCCTCACAACAGCCCTGTGAGGTAGGTGAGGCTGACTGGCCCAAGATCATCCAGCAGGATTAATGGAAGTAGGGGTTCAATCCCAGGGTCCAGATCCTAGACTGACACCACGCCTTTTCCAGTGTTATATAACATTTAATTTAATATCTAAATTCACTGGTAGCCTTACCTACTATGATTATATGAGAACATTTCTATCCAAAAAATACAGAATTTATTTTCTCCCTCGGATTTTATTTTTTTCCTACCTCTTAGGTGGCAAAAACTAAGATATTATATGTTATTGTAGCATAAGATACAGCAGTATGCAACACTTTCTGAAGTATTGGGTATACTTGTGATTTTGTCTTACACAAAATGAAACCTCTTATACTTCTAAATTCCATAAATATGCCTAATAGTACAATTTTATTTGCCAAATTATAAATGATGTATTTTATGTTAAGTTGGTAAAAGAAGCTTAGGTTTGGTAGGAGAGTTAGTGTTACATATATTTCTGAAAACAAGGTTTTTTTCCCCCATGAGTTCAAAATTTCCGGAAACCTTACATCTCTGTCCAGGAAGAAATGTTAAAGCATTTGGGACTTTTCCTCATCTCCCATAATAGTAGAACTTGGGGGGGTCACAGACAAATGGAAGTATTCCACACAATAAATTTGTGGAATTTATTGCCACCAAAGGCAGTGCTGGTAAGTTGATGGCTTTTCAGGTAAGTTGATGGCTCAGGGGCTTTCAGCGTGGTGGCTAAACGGCCCTCCATGATCTTGAGACAATGGCTTAGGGTGCGGCTGTTCTGAGTTTTCTGTGGAAGCAAACCCTTACATAGGGTTGAATCCAGTGCAAAATTTCTGTTTTTGCGGAAGCACAAGAAAAACGTCACCAGTGTCTGTAGGTGACATTCCTTCCATTCTGTTACACAATCAGTTCATGTTAGATCCTGGCCTTAAAGGTCCAGTCAAAGCTCTTGTCACCACCCGGTGTTCTGGGGTATGGAAGAGGGAGGAACCTTGCCTCTTTTGAGGAACGTCTGTTTGCAAAGGAATGGATCCCCAGCCCAGCAAGTCCCGTTGTCGCAACTGCTTCCTCTCGTTGCAGCCAGGAGCTGATCTCTGCCAGTTCAACAGGGCACAGGTTGTGCACCACGCCCTCTCCAACCATCTCTACAGCAAGGAGGCCCAGCTCATGCAGGTAATTTACAGGGGGGTGGGGGGTGCGTGCACCCGAGTCTTCTATACTCTCTGCTGAACTAGCCAGGTTGATGGGCCAAGGATACATATCCTCTTCCCTCCCTAGCCTCTAATGTTAGACACTGGTTATTCTCTGGTGGTTTCCCAGTTTTGAAAAGGAGTTGGTGGCTCTGAGGTCATCACTGGTGTTTCTAATGGTAGAAGCTACTTAAACAGTGCAATCCTAAGCAGACTTTTGATAATGCACGTTCCACTGACATCAGTGGGGGTCTGCTTCCGAGCCACTTGTGTCTAGGATCAGGATGTATGCAACCAGGAAGCACAAGTAGAAGCTTAAACCTCTCTAGGATGGATCAACCCATCGCAGACTGATCTTGGTGAGCTAGGGAAATTGATTTCCCCTCTATTTTACAAGGGCCTGGGTTCAGGAAAAGAGCAATAACCAATTTATAGAATCAGAGTTGGGACTACCAGAGCCATCTAGTCCAACCCCCTGCACAATGCAGGAAATTCACAACTACCTCCCCCCCATACCCCCAGAAGATGGCCAAGATGCCCTCCCTCTCATGATCTTCCTAAGGTCAGATCACAAGAGGGATCTAACCTTCAGCAGATCCTAAGGGATCTACTGCAGAGGATTTACTGCCCTTAAGAGGAAGACTTGAAAGCCCATAGGTTGACTTCATCCTTGTTACTGAAACAGGTTGTGTTGCCATGCTTACTGGACCTGCTGCCAATCCTGGAAAGGGCCCCGGGACGGCCGTCCCGCCAGCCCCCATCTGCTGTGCCCTCTGACAAGGTGCTCCGGCTGGTCTTGACCCATATGGAACCAGAGCACCAGCTCGCTCTGCGGAGGGTGTATGCCAAGAACCTGCCTGCCTTTGTTGAGAGGTAAGCGATGCATCTGCCAGCCCTTCTCCCCATTGTACTTCGCTTCTGTGGTTGCTGTTGTTGGTTTTTTGCAAGCAAGCAGCCCCTCTGCAAGCTTCTAATCTTTAACAAATTCTTTTGAGAGGCTGGGCATCCAGATCGCCCGTCATCTGAAGAGGCTGCAGCGGGTGATTGTGGGATACCTGGAGGTCAACGATGGACCAGAGGAAACAGCGAGATTGGCAATGCTGGAAACATTGAAGCGGACCATACAGCACGCATGGCCCAGGTACCTTTTTAAGCCCGCAGCACCACCCAGCATCTGTATGCGTCTGTAGTTGCATAGTGCTCTCCAGCTAAAAAAAGTCCTTAAAAAAAAAAACTTTGATACCAACCTCCTTTGATAGTTTCAGAGAACAGCAAGGTTAGTCTGTAGTGGAACAGCTAGATTTGAGTCCAGCAGCACCTTAGAGACCACCAAGATTTTTGGGATATAAGATTTTGTGAGTCAAAGCTCCCTGCAATCTGAGGAAAGCAGCTTTGACTCTGGAAAGCTCAAACCCCGAAAATCTGGTTGGTCTCAAAGGTGCTGCTGGGCTGAAATCGAGCTGTTCTGCAGAAGGTGCTTGAACTCCTCCCCCAACTCCCGTGACTGAAATACTGGCACTGTGCGAATGACTCCTGATGCTTTTGCTCTGCTACCCCAGCCTTGTCTCAGACCTCTGATTTGCTGGTCAAATGGCTGTAATAAACGAAATGAATTAAAATGACCTCTGATTTCCTTCCTACCATTGAAAAAAATGTTACTGGGGAAAAGAGTTGGTTTTTATACCCTGCTTTTTTCTACCTTTAAGGAGTCTCAAAACGGTTTAGTCGCCTCCCCCCCCCCATACACACACACACACACACACAACAGGCACCTTGTGAGGTAGGTGGGGCTGAGAGAGTTCTGAGAGAACTGTGACTGGCCCAAGGTTACCCAGCAGGCTTCATGTGGGGAATCAAACCTGGTTCTCCAGATCAGTCTGCTGCTCATGTGGAGGAGCGGGAAATCAAACCCAGTTCTCCAGATTAGTCCACCACTACACCTTGCTGGGTCCATGAAACTCCATAGGCTAGGAGCTCCCTTTGAAAGGAAAGTGTCGTGTGCCTCAGGAAGACAAGCTTGGGAGTATCCCTATTTTACAATTCAGTGAGTGCTAAGACACAGCCCTGCAGATAATTAAGTTCCATTTTGCAGGCAACTTAGAACATCTTCCACTTATCCTAGGCCTCTCGGTGGTGGAATGGCGTTCATTTAGGATGTCAGCAAGGCCCCTGTGCTTGTGGTTTTTTAGAGGCTTTTCAAAACAAATGCATCTGTGAACTGTAGTCATTTGATAGGATCTGGCTTTCGTAAGCAGAGCTTAGAATGGCTCTGAGGCTGGGCAGTACTAGAAGAATAATGCTATGGCAGTTCTACTCCTATTTAACGGAGTAGCTCACCTTCAAGTCCTTTTGGAAAACAAGAAGGCTAGAAGTGTTAAACGGGATACAATATTCAGTCAATGAATTTGGCAGTGGCTGCCAGACTGCAATTGTGCCTAGATCCTCCTGGGATAGAAGCTGGCTCTGCAAACAGCTTTCCCATCAGACTGAGCACTGTTCACCATCACCTCCTTTCAGAATGACGTGCCGTCTCGCTGTCCTCCTCCAAGCGTTGCTGAGGCTCATGTGGGACACCGTCACTGACAGGAGCGCGACCCCTGAGCCGGTGACAGCAGCACTGCTGCAGGGAGCCACAGAGTGCCTCCTCTTGCTGGATCGGTGTTCCCACGGCCAGGTGAAGGTGAGTGAGACTAAGAGAAGCATCTGACATAGGGGAGAAGATAAGCAGCCTTGTTTTTTTAAAACACGAGAGCAGACAGCCATGCAATATCTGCAAGTGGCTTCTGCCTTGCGTCTGTGAATCTGTCTCCACCTGCTAAAATGCAAGGGGTGAACTCCTCACACAGAGTGTGTCTATATGTCTGTTCATAAGGGAAGGGGCTGTGGCTCAGTGGTAGAGCGTCTGCTTGGCATTCAGAAGGTCCCAGATTCAATTCCTGGCCTCTCCATCTAAAGGAACTGGGTAGAAGGTGATGTGAAAGACTTCACTTGAGATGCTGGAGGGCCACTGTCAGTCTGAGTAGACAATACTGACCTCGATAGACCGACGGTCTGATTCAGTAAAAGCCAGCTACATGTTTTCATGATAGGCCAATGGTCTGATCCAGTATAAAGCAGTTCCTTTAGCAGCTCCTTCATTCATGTTAGCTGGTAACCTATTCAGTTAAATCAGAGGTTTGACTTTCCCCTGGTCCCCCTGTTTTGGAACTACAAAGTCTGAGGTACCAGGCTGTTTACAAAAAAAAACAACTGGAGTAATGGGTCAAGCTTCTCATAAATTTTACTCACAGTGTGAGCTATTGAAAGTGTTTGGGAAGCCAAAAATTCAAATTCCTTGGAGCGAATCTTTAAATATTGTTTTTTTGTGAAATCGGTTTCTGGAGGCTTAGGTGTTGAGGAAAAAGATATTTTAGTCTCATTGGTAATAGTTGTGTCTGTTAATAGTGGAGCTTTATCATTGGGGAGTAAAGGTAAATAATGATTTGAGCTGATAGGGGGAGAACGAATATCTAGGAAATCGTCCATTCTACTTTGTTTTCTTTGGGGTGCTGAAAATAAAGCAGTTGCAGCATTGCCGCCCTCTGTTAACCTTTAGACTCCACCTTGGCTAGTGGGAATTCAGTCCTTTGTATGGTGAAATTTCAGTGTGGAAAGCTGTTAGTCCTGTGGAGAGAGGAAGCGCTTCTGGCAGCGTTGGGAACACGGCACAAATATTCTGACAACCAGAGGTGACGCATCAAGCTCCCTGGGGCACGAAGATGCCGCAGAATAAAAGGGGATGGCTTTCTGCTTCTAAGGGGACTATTTTCCTCTTTTCTTTCCAGGTTCTCCTGCAAGGAGTCCAGCTCAGCTGTCAAGATGACCGCCTTAAGGAATGCCTCAGGAAAGTTGAAGAGGAGCCTGTAGAAAGTTTCATTCCGACAAATCCCAAGAGGGGGGTTTAGTGAAGAAGAAAATGCGTGCAAGGTTGGAACAGGCACCCTCTAGCTTTTAAGAATCTCTCCTGAAAGGGTTTTTTTGGTTTTGCTCTACTACAGCTAAAAACTGTTTCCTGTCAAAAAAAAAAAAAAAGGCAGCAAAGTAAAATATTTAAGAGCATGTACAAGGCTGATGTGGTTTTATTTAGATGCTGCTTCCTTAGGACCTCGAAGCAGCAAACTAGTATAAAAATAACATTTCAAAATCTCGACCCCCGGCCATGCCCCTTGGCTCTGCCACCTCAGTTTTCATTCAGGCAGGAGGTCTGTGGTAGCTTCTTGAGTTGCAAAAGTTCTAGAAATGAGGAGACACTGGCATCTCCTCACCCAGTACAGTTCTAAAATTTGGCTTCCTCCCTTTACAGAAGTCACGTCGCTTTAGATTTAGACAGCGGCTCTGTTTCCTGCTCGTATTCTATTTCAATATAGGGTCGTTTCCTCCTGACCGGCCCCTTCAGCGGAGCTTTGCCCTTAGACTTGGGCTGACCACTTCTCTCTTCCTCCTCCTCGCTGGATGTGGCCTCTTCCTCATCTTCGCTGCTTGTTCCCAGTTTATCCATATCCTGGACAGAGAAAACCAGTGGTTAAATATAATCACGCCTGTTTCCAGTTCCCCTGTCAAAGCGCTTCTGCTTCAGAGCTCCCCCCGTCCTTACAAACAATGACTCTGGTAACAAGCCCTTCCTGAGATACAATCTTAGAGCAATACGGCTGGGCTTCCTTCTCTGGCCCTCGACAGCTGCTTTGTATGTGTCAAAATTAACAGTACCACTGTTGTTCAGAAAAAAATGGGATCAGCTCAAGAATTTCCATGGTTCATAGTATTAGATTAGCTTGGAAGGTAAGCTACCTTGCCCTGAAATTTTTACTTTGTTGGAAAATAAGTGAGGGGTGTTATTGAGTTTTGTGCATCTGCACAATCGACATTCCTCAGCCAAAGCAACTAACTAGTATATCAACACATATTAGGGAACTGGTAAAACTGATTTGAGCATTTTAAGGTAGGTACGACATTTGAAGAAGAGTTGGTTTTTATATACCGACTTTCTCTGCCACTTAAGGGAGAATCAAACCGGCTTACAATCACCTTCCCTTCCTCACAACAGACACCCAGTGAGGCTGAGAGAGCTGTGACTAGCCCAAGGTCACCCAGCTGGCTTCGTGTGTAGGAGTGGGGAAACAAATCCAATTCACCAGATTAGCCTTCACCGCTCATGTGGAGGAGTGGGGAATCAAACCCAGTTCTCCAGATCAGATTCCACCACTCCAAACCACTGCTCTTATCCACTACACCATGGCTCCTGAATCTAGTAACCCAGTCAGCAATACGCCAGGGAATTTCCAATTTAAATATCCTCCAAGAGAAATGCATGGGGGAGGGGGTGCATCCAAGTTCAGCCTTTCTGAAGAACACACACCCTAGCCTCCTTGGCTGGTGAACTTTTTCCCACTGGCAGTGCAAGAACGCAGCCTGGAAAGGCACTGCACTAAAATTTAGTAGTCATTTTAGAACTCTCAATTAATAAAAAAAACCCAACAGGCTTTGTCAGATTAAGTCATCAGTTGCCTTGCTCGCAACCAAGTATCCGGGAATCCAGAAACTTCCACCTAAGACAAACCGGTACCTTCAGTTTGAGAGATATTTGCTAAACAACGAACACTCAGACAAATCTGACACAGCGAGTTGTCAGGAGTGTTGACCACCAGCAGTTCTACTCTCCTGATTGAAGTCTTTGCTCACTGGAAATCCAGGCCCTAACAACTGCAGAGCCTGCATTACAGTTCAATTTGCCTCATCACACATCTCGTCACTTCCAAGTTTCAGTGCAGATTCCCTGCCCTGCTTGGTGAGGAAGAAGAGTACCTAGAGCAACAAGATATTGAGGGCCTAGGGAGGAAGACCCAGATTAAGGTCTAAAGCAAAACATTTATCTTTGCTAATCAGGATTCCCAAAGCACTCCACTGAGGCTCCTGCTTGAATACCCGGTCTCTGTATCACTGCTGCAAGCATCCAGTTTCTCAGTTGCCCCAGACAGCAAGGGAAGAGTTTCAGAATCGCTCCCCAGCACAAGATCCCAAGAGAGCCTCTGAAAGTTTCAACAACAGCCTCAAGGGGGCAGCACTCACCTCAAAGTCACTGAGATCACTCTCATCTACCTCCACAAACTCCCTCTTGTTTGAGTCCTGCAGTAAAAAAGACCAGCAAAAACTGAATATTTGAAGGAGCGGCTTTCCCTCTCCCCTTAGCCAGTCTTCCCATCATACTCTTTCCCCAATCTAATATTACTCAAGGAAATCCAAACTTATGGAACCTCCATTTCCCAGAAGCAGGCTTGGAGAAGGTGAAGAGGCACCCATCAACTCAGCCTGCATAACAGCCAAATGAGCATTGCGCAAAGCTCCACGAGCATTGGGATTTCTCAACAAGCAGTAAGGCACAGTCTGAAGCCCACCGTGCCTCACACACGGTTGTCTTTGTTGGGCTGGTCTCCCTAAGTCTAGAAAACTAAACTTGCAAGTGGATGAGGAATTCGAGTGCCCCTTGAGGGCTCCCATGACATAATGTTTACAAGAAGGAACCTTACGGAAGAAGAAGAGTTGGTTTTTATATGCCGGCTTTCTCTACCACTTGAGGAAGAATCAAACTGGCTTACAGTCACCTTCCCTTCCCCTCCCTTCAACAGACACCCTGTGAGGTAGGTGGGACTGAGAGAGCTCTAAGAGAGCTGTGGCTAGCCCAAGGTCACCCAGCTGGCTTCATGTGGAGGAGTGGGGAACCAAACCCGGCTCTCCAGATTAGAGTCCACCACTCCAAAAAACAAAGGAGGGAACTGGCAATAGATCTAACACCCCCCTTCCCCCAGGAACCGCAAAGAGGCTGTACACAGAGAACAAAAGCCCTATTCATTAGAAATATCTCACAAGCACAATGTAAATGTAGCAGAGATTTGTAAGTCCTCCTCCTAGGAGGGCAACATCCCCAGGTTTCAAAATCATTACCTTGTCCTCCTCTTCATTCTTCTCTGTATCCGAGTCAGATTCGCTCTCGGCTTCCTGCTGTTGCAGAGCTTTATCGAAGGCGTGGATGGGGAAGTTGTATATATCACCGTACTGAAAGAAAAGAAAGCACATTGGGATTAAAAAGATGTGAGAATTCCAAAGCTGACATAGTAAGGCCATTCTGTACCCTATAGAGCTCTCCAGAAAAAAAAAATGGTGCCATCAAGTCACAGCTGACTTAAGGCCACCCCATAGTGTTTTCAAGACAAGAGACATTTGCAACAAAGATAGTCAACTTGGATTTAATAAAAATAAATCCGAATTAGAAAAGATATTAGATAAAGGGAATAAAGGAATGATTGGTAGGATGTACAAATTATTGATTACAATTAATTTAGAACAAGAAAGAATTAAACCAGTCATGATCAAATGGATGCAGGATTTAGGATTTAATATAGATTTGGATAAATGGGAAAGTTTATGGAAGAAGGAGTTTAAATTTACAATAACTAATGAAATTAGAGAAAATCTCTATAAAATGTTTTACAGATGGCATATAACTCCAATTATGGTATCTAAGATGAACAGTCAGGATAAAGGAATTTGTTGGAAATGTGGAAAAGAAAGAGGATCCTATATGCATGTCTGGTGGACCTGCAAAAAAATTAAACACTTTTGGAAAAAAATAGTGAAAGAAACAAATAATTTGATTAATGGTAAAGTGAAAAGGAAATCATTATTTTGTTTACTGGGAATACCCACAAATAATATATATGACCGGGATAGGATTATTTGCCAATATAGTTTTGCTGCTGCAAGGATTGTGATAGCTAAAGTTTGGAAACAAACAAGTAAACCCTCAATTATAGACTGGAGAGAGAAATTGTGGTTATATATGAGGATGGCCAGATTAACGGCATTTTTACATGGAAACGATTTGGAAGAGTTTAAACAAACATGGTCTAAGGCCACCTCATATTGGATCAAGATGGCAAAAATGGATTTCACTTTGTTATTTAGTGAGTTATAGAAAATTCTGTTTTAGGTAAAATCAAATTTTAGATAACTAATAAATAAAACTACCGGACACTTCTTCGGAAGTCTTGGTGATGGGTCACTTGTTTTTTCTGGTGGGTGGGGGGAAGGGTATTTTTTGATGAATGTATTAAAAACTGAAATGTATTGACTATGTTAAGCGAATACCCATTTTTCTTTTTTCTTTTTAATATTATTGTATTTTTTTTCTTTTTCCCCCCTTTTTTTCTGTATTATAAAATTCAATTAAAAAATTTTTTTAAAAAAAAGACAAGAGACATTTGGGGTGGTTTGCCATTGCCTGCTTCTGTGTCATGACCCTGGTATTCCTCGAAGGTCTCCCATCCAAATACTAACCAGGGCCAACCCTACTTAGCTTCTGAGAACTGACGAGATCAGGCTAGCCTTGGTCTCTCCAGGTCAGAGCCTCCAGACCATTAGGTCTGTTGAACTTGGATAACTTTAACAATAGATTTGTTGTTTATTTGTGTCACTTCTAGTCCACCTTTCTCACTTGCACTGAAGTCGGATTACACAGAGTCAATACAATAAACAAGATGGGACATTCAATGAACAATGGAATAGGAATTAGGGTTGTAGAACCAACCAGAAGTCCTAAAAACAGAAAAGAAACCATAAGTATGAACAGGACATAATGAATGGTGCAAAAATTACACAGTAGGATCCTAGTTTCAGCAAGTTATACATACTACTACAGACCATAGTCCCAAATACTTTATCCAAGTAACTTTGTGAAACATTTAGAAGAAAAAGTTGGTTTTTATATGCCGACTTTCACTACCACTTAAGGAAAAATCAAATCGGCTTACAATCACCTTCCCCTCCCCACAACAGACACCCTATGAGGTAGGCTGATAGAGTGTGACTAGCCCAAGATCACCCAGCTGGCTTCATGTGTAAGAGGGGGAAAACAAATTCAGTTCACCAGATTAGCCTCCACTGCTCATGTAGAGGAGTGAGGAATCAAACCCGGTTCTCCAGATTAGAGTCCACCGCTCCAAACCACCGCTCTCAACCACTACACCACGCTGGCTCTCTTAGTACAGCGTGGCTCTATTGCCTGAGTAGAAAGGCCCTCTTGAATAATTCTAGGTTATAAAGGCACCAAGCTACTGCTTTTAGTTCCATAAGATAATATGGAGTTAATATCAATGTAACATTGACTTTTGATGCTCTCTGAAGAACATGGAGGGGGAAAGAAGGTACGATTTAAAAATATGTGCATGCAGAGAAAAAACAACAGGGAGCTATTTTTATTAACAAATTTAGAGGCTTTATTTCAACTAGCTTAGGGGAAAGTTGTTTTAAACTGTTACGTAACTGGTCTTTGACCCTATTTAAATCAAGTCAATAGAGAAATGACAGATGCTTGCCACCAGAGAATACCCCTTGAGCAGATGCGATTGGTATCCGATGGAATTGTGGAAAGTCACTGCCTTATTGAGGGGAAACAGCAGATGTTGCTAGGCAGCATACAGCTAGATATATTCCTATGGCTCCAGCAAGGCTTGCTTTGATACGTATAGAAGATTGTTCATAAAGATCTTAACCATCTGATAGTTAACCATCTGATAGTTAAAGCATGTAAAAGGAAAGACAGGGAAAGCTCTCCCCAGATTTTATTTATATACAAATAAAAGAGCATGGAATACTCTGTATTGGGTCACTGTGCCTGGTTTTGTTTTCTTAAGGTCATTTTGAAATCATATTGGTAACTGAGCTACTGCATGTACACAGCCCCAACTCAACACATTAAGATACTACAGCAGTCCATACCGTCTCCTGCTTGAGTCTCTCCAGCAGTTCCTTTTCGATGGCATTGTCCAGCTGAGCAGCAATCAGGGCTTTTTCCTGCCAGGAAAGACACAGAGCTAGGAAGGTAATTCAGCGACAGGAGCACAAATTGGGCAGTGAGCCGCCTTTTCAGGGAAGGATGCCACCCAGGAACAGGCTTGCTCCGTCAGGAGGCAGGAATCTCTAGAGCTGCCGTCGATTTAACTACTTACTAAATTAATGTACCGTCGACTACTGTTTCCTATGCTGTTTAGAAGAAGAGTTGGTTTTTATAGGCCGGCTTTCTCTACCATATAAGGGAGACGCAAACCGGCTTACAATCACCTTCCCTTCCCCTCCCCACAACAGGCACCCTGTGAGGTAGGTGGGACTGAGAGAGCTGTGACTAGCTCAAGGTCACCCAGCTGGCTTCGTGTGTAGGAGTGGGGAAACAAATCCAGTTCACCAGATTAGCCTCTGCCATTCAGGTAGAGGAGTAGGGAATCAAACCCAGTTCTCCAGGTCAGAGTCCACCACTCCAAACCACCGCTCTTAACCACTACACCACGCTGGCTCTCCACAAGCCTCGTATCAAATTAGCACCATTTTAAAACCAAGAAAACTTTATCCAAGCAGCAGCTAGATAAAATTCAGAACCATAAGCTCTGAAAGAAAAAGGAAACGTTTTCCCAACTCCAAAAGCAGAAAAGCATTTGGGGCAAACAAGCTTCTTGTGGGGAAGGCATTCTACAGAAGAGGCCCTGTTCTTGATAGATGCTAACTTTGCACCCACAAATATAACTGCACCCACAAATAATGGTAAGCCCAAGGAGGGTCTTGTGGGAGGATTCTGATGGTTAGATAGCAGAAGTCTCCTTGTGCTTGTAAGAGTTCTGTTTCTCATGCATCACCTGATGGTCGGCCTTCTTGCAAACTATAAAGAGGAAATTCAAGCAACAGAAGCTCATGACTCAAGTCCAGAGAGGAGCACCTCAGGAACTTAAGAGCGACCAGTCATCTTCTGGCAACCCAGGCAATTGAGGAAGAGCTTTGCAGGAGCACTCACACAGTATTTTCTCAGCCCCAAACACCCACTGTGGTACTGAGGGTTTTTTCTAGTTTCCCCCCAACTATGGCACTATCATGCCCATCCCCTGAATGACTCACTTTTGCACCCGGGTGTGGATTCCTGAGAGTAGAGGAGGATCCTTTAGAAGAAAAGGGGGGAAGATGGTCCCGAGCCCTGAAGGGAGAAGGCCTAACCCAGTCTCCAAGTCAACAGTAGTTGGTGTCTGTAGCATGCTGGTATGCTTTTGTTTTGTTTTTTATGCCAATACACCATTGGCTTTATAGCTGCTGCACTAATTTTACTTGGGTTGGCTATTTGAATTTTTAACAGCCTTTTGTTGTGAGGCATAGCATAATTGTCTAAATAAAAATGATACACCTCTGGAAAGTCACATTTCTGATAAGATTAACCCATTCCCAGATTATCTATTTCCCCCCCTCCCAAGAGGGCAGGCAAGAAGAATAGGAAGGGGGCAACTTGAGAGACCAGCTACAAGCCATCACTGCAACAGTTGTGTTACCTCTCGTCTTTTCTCTCGCCGTTCAACCTTCTTACTTAAGGGAACGAGTTTCCTCCTGCAGAGGAGAGAGAGCAGTTAAGGAGCGATTCTGCAAGCCAGGTGCAAACACAAAATTAGGAAAGTATCTCAGCTGAGCTCTCCCTTAACTCTGTTAGCGAGAGGCCTCTATCAGGCAGTATAACCAACTCAAACGGAAGCACCCCCTTGGCAGTCCAAGAGAGGCCCACCAGGCACCATGACTCACTGTCTCTTGAGCGTCAGCTTGCGGATTCTGATCAGGTACTGTGTGATCTTGGTAAAGCGCTGCTTGCATTTGTGCCGGATGAAGCGGGGCCAGTAGATGAGGTTCTCATCAATCTCCTCCAGCGCTTTCTCATAATTCTTGCTCAGTCGGACCTGCCGGAAATAGGAAGGTGGGAAAAGTCTGCAGCAGCCCTGAACATAGCAAAGCAGTGGAATCTAGTGTGCCAGGAAAGGTACCACAATGGGTACTGGGGAAACCTAGAGGGAAGCCATGTAAACGCTAAAAGAAAAATGCTACATTTCATCCATAGTACTTTTAGAGAAAAATACTTCACAATTCAGCCCTTCAAGAGATTAAGGACAGCTGTGTTGCAGCAAAAGAAAAAAGCAGGAGATCTTAGTTAGCTTGTTGGTCCAAAATGCAACTAAAACAACCCCATTCTCGTTTAACAATATTATTCAGTCTCCTCTCAGTTCAAAGCCAAATGGAATTAGATTGCTTCAGTACATCCATCTAAAGCTTTCATGGAATTTGTTTTTAGAACATCCAGTGTTTTCCACCTTCCTGCAGTCTGCTTTAGTAAATTTTATCCAGAGTATCTGCAGCAATATAAACAAACCAAAAGTATCTAAAGTCTGAAAACTATTCTGTTCTAGTAAGCTTACTAGTTTGTTGGGGGGCAGAAGGGGGGATATACATTATGGGTTACATAAGAAAGAACATAAGAACATATCTTATGTTATTGTATATCATTCTGCACTTGTCCACTGGCTGGTTCTATTTGTTTCGTTTATGTGGCTTTATATTTATATATTGTTTATTCAAAAAGGCAAGATAGAAATATTTTAATTAAATAAAAAGGAGTGTGCCAGAATTCCCTTACAAATTCTGTTAGTATTCGTCCAAATCAGCCTAATTGCAGGGCACAATATATGAAATCCACATTTAAAATTATGAATTTCCAACCCACGTTAGAAATAAAACTCTTAGCCCTAAAAGAACGTTTATAGAAGACTTCAAACCACTTTCACGTTAACTACTGGAGATCCACCATTATTGATACAGGACGACTTACCCTTTCCCATAGCCGATTGGGGAAAGCAGCACGTTCAATTGTCTTCATGTAAAGGAAACACTGCCCTAACAAAAGAACAGAGGCAACATATAGAGTTACCACCAGGTCTGCTGTAAGTCAGACAAAGCACAGATCATGTAAGAGGTCGGAAGACCGATGCTCTGGAAGTACTGGCGCATCAACTTTCTAAGCGGAGTTGTAAGTGTTCTTCAGACAGATTCATGTAGGCTAGGTCCATCAAAGGCTACAAGAGCCAGCGTGATGTAGGACAGCCAGCGTGGTGTAGTGGTTAAGAATGGCGGTTTAGAGCAGTGGAGTCTGATCTGGAGAACCGGGTTTGATTCCCCACTCCTCCACATGAGCGGCGGAGGCTAATCTTGTGAACTGGATTTGTTTCCCCACTCCTACACACGAAGCCAGCTGGGTGACCTTGGGCAAGTCATGCTCTCTCAGCCTCACCCACCTCACAGGGTGTCTGTTGTGGGGAGGGGAAGGGAAGGTGATTGTAAGCTGGTTTGATTCTCCCTTAAGTGGAAGAGAAAGTTGGCATATAAAAACCAACTCTTCTTCTTCTAGTCATGGTGGGTAAAGGGTACCTCCATATTCAGAAACAGTAAACCTCTGAAACCCAGTGCTAGGAGGCAACATCAGGGGAAGGCCAAACTTGGCCTCTGTGCCCTCTTGGTTGCCCTCCAGGGCAACTAGTTGGCCACTGTGTGAAGCAGGATGCTGCACTAGATGGACCACAGGTCTGATAAAGCAGAGGTCTTCTCATGTACTTCTGAACGATGGCCACAAAAACGGACATCATCCATTTTGTTTTTGCTGCTTCTTTGAACAGATCAAAGAAGATCTGCAGGAAAATCACTGCCCTGCAAATCAACTGATTTGCTTACCAGGCTTGGCCAAGTGTTCCCAAGTGTCCAACTGCATGATTCCAAGAAATCTGCAGCTTTTTTCATAAACTGCACACAATCAAGGCACTTCTAAAATGTGTGTCAGATAATGATGCTACCTTCCTCTCTCCTTGGCCAGGCAGGCGGACGTGGGAATTGATACGACCCATCAAATCAAAGACAACTGTGAGGAGTGACTGACAAGGCCCTCACCTTTCTCTTCCTTGATAGTTGCATATTGGCTGTTTGCCAAGGGACAGGAGGAACGGTTGCACAGGCCGGTTATATTAAATTCATTCCGGCAAAAGTTCTGTGTTTTTGTCCTGCAAAAAAAGAGAGGCTTGAAGTGAATCACTTGTTTAGTGTGTTTTATGCACAGGCAGTTAATTCTAATTCAGGGGTCTCCAGCGTGGCGTATGTGGGCGCCATGGTGCCCACCAAGTTTTTATAGAAAGTAGGCAGGGACAAGTAGGGCTTTTGTTCAGCAAGACTTTTGATTGGCTGTGAAGATCTTTTAAATGTTGCTTTGTCAGCAGCTGCCACCACAGCACAAGGATCTGCACTGTGTTACTGAAATTAAGCGGTGGTAATCATTTTGTGGTTGGCTCCGCCTCCTGCAGCAGCCATTTTGTGGCTGCGCCCACCATGCCATGTCAGAATTCCAAATGTGCCTGCAGGCTCAAAAAGGTTGGGGACCCCTGATCTAATCCCCATATTAGTAAACGTTAGTACACAGCCAAATTATTCCAGGTGAATTAAATTGAAACTAAAAAGACAGTATCTTTATATAGTATCTTGTATATAGAGCAAAAAAAAAATACAGAAGGGCAAAAGTTTATATTCCAAGCTATAGCATCAGAAGGATTTCCACTAGTGGGTGTGACTACTGAAACCGCCAACATATGCCAACAGTTCCCACAACCAAAGAAAGACAGCAGTCAGTCATGATGGCCAAGGGATTTGGCAAAATACTCCTAAGGAAAGACTCAGATATCCAGCTACTGATGTACTTCCCATGATTGCATCGTCTCAGATTTCACAAGGGAGAGGGAAATCACATCTTTGGAAGTGCTCAAAATCAACCCCTCTTGAAACCCTCCAGCGCAGAATAATCACATCATAACAAAGTTGTGCTTTCAAATATCTGCTTTTGGATAAGCCCTCTCCTGAAGTTCCAGAAGATTCTCTGTCCAGTAATTCTGGACCTCGGCTTCTCCTAAAGTGTTGCTCCACAGCCACTCCAAAGTCACTGACAACCCAGCAGATATTTAAAAAGCAGGCCAATTTGAGTGAGGAGCCAAGAAACTGCTCCTTCTCATTCCAAGCTACTCCAAATGGACCTATGTCCTGGAAATGTCAGGTTTGTCAACACAAGCTAATAGTCCAATCTAACAAGGCTGAATTTTGCTGGCCCAGAATAATAGTACTAACAGCTCCTGAGTATCGCACAAGACAGGTCGAAGCAGGAATACTCACTTGATCTTGAACGAGCAGAACTGTTTGTTGCCCAGAGTATCCCAGACAATCTGGAAAAAGGAAGGTATTCTGTTAGCATTACTCCTGGTATGATCCTAGCCTTCTGGGTCACAAATAGAGAGGTTGCGTGACACTGTCTGGGATGAACTATTTTAATCAAACCTAAGGCTGAGTTCCAGTGAAAAATGACTTTGGTATGGGTACAGGAGTTAGAGGAAGGTCCTGAAGAAGACACGAATCCTTAAAGGAGAGCTCTACTATATCATGTAATTTTTTTAAAATCCTTAATTTAAAAATTATCTGGTGAGGAGACCCAGCACTAAAGTAAGGGTCAGATTGCTGGGCAGCCTGCCCCAAGTTTTCATTATGTTAACAAAGCAAAACAGGCAGCCGAAAGCACCCTGGCTACAATGTTCTCAAGGGTGATACTAACTACAGAAATGCCAAGACTTCAACTTGGAACCAAGATGCTTTTTTCCTTGGTATCTCTAATTGTGGGGGTTAAAGCTATATGACTCTCAGAAGATGAACTCTAATGGCTTTTAGCCACAGTGGTTAAGTGGAACCTCCAGAGGCAGTATACCACAATTACTGGGGAAGTGAGGGCTTCATGCTCTATATACAGGCTTCCTGGAAGTAACTGGCTGGCCAGCGTGAGAAAACAGTATGCTAGGCTAGATCCAGCAATGGTTATTCTTATGAGCAACTACTCTGCACATGCTTTAAAGCACCCTCTGCTGTTCATAATCCCAACTGCACTCTGCACATGCTTTAAAACACTCTCTGCTGTTCATGAACCCAACTGCCGCGAAATGGGAGTCAACTTCTCTCCAGGATCAGAGGAGCGTGCCTATTATACTAGGTGCTGTGAAACACAGGCAGGATGCTGCTGCAATCGTCTTTTTCTGTGACCTTAAGCAGATGATGAGAGGGAGGGCATCTTGGCCATCTTCTGGACATGGAGTAGGGGTCACTGGGGGTGTGGGGGGGCATTCGTGAATTTCCTGCATTGTGCAGGGGGTTGGACTAGATGACCCTGGTGGTCCCTTCCAATACTATGATTCTATGATTCCTAGAGGCACTGTAAGAGTCCTGCCATGGGTCATGCTTGTTTCTGTTCAAGTGTATCCTTCTGTATATCATTCTGTTCAAGTATATCCAATGTGTTCGGCATCTCAAATGTGTTCAAGTGGTTAGGAGTCAGACAGGCTCTTGACATGAGTTAGGCCCATTCCTGTTCCTATGTCATTCTTGGTTTTGGTTCTCTGTTCAGGCTGTTTCCCTCCCTCCCCGCCCCCCGTTCTGGCCTTGAGTCTCTAGCAGGCAATTACTGTATTTTGGTTAGCTCACTCCCTGCTCCCTACCAGGCACTGTTATCTCGTAGTTCCCAGGCCGCTTAGTTTTGCACCTGGGATGACTCCATGCTTAAAGTCATGCTTTCTAGTTTGGTTTGCCATTAGCAGCTTTAAAACTGTAGATTGCTCATGCTGAATCCTGCTGCTCCTGAATAAACGTTTACCTGCTTTAGACCTGCCTGTCTGAGCGAGTGACTTTTTGGGATTGCCGAGGTTGGCTGGAGAACCTCCCAGGCCCCTGGTTGGCCACTGTACGAACAGACCGCTGGATTTGATGGGCCTTTGAACACATGAAGCTGCCTCATACTGAATCAGCCCCTTGGTCCATCAAAGTCAGTACTGTCTTCTCAGACCGGCAGTGGCTCTCCAGGGTCTCAGGCAGGGGTCTTTCACATCACCTACTTGCCTAGTCCCTTGAACTGGAGATGCCGGGGACTGAACCTGGGACCTTCGGCATACCAAGCTGATGCTCTACCACTGAGCCACAGCCCCTCCCTATGGCTCTCCAGGGAGATGCCGGGGATCGAACCTGGGACCCTCTACATGCAAAGCAGAGGCGCTACCACTGAGCCACAGACCTTCCCCTATGGCTCTCCAGGTCTCAGGTAGAGGTCCTTCACATCACCTACTTGCCTAGTCCCTTTAACTGGAGATGCCAGGGATTGAACCTGGCACCTTCTGCATGCCAAGCAGAGGCTCTGCCACTGAGCCACAGCCCCTCCCTATGGCTCTCCAAGGTCTCCGGCAGAGGTCTTTCCCATCACCTACTCCCTTGAACTGGAGATGCCACTGGGGATCGAACCTGGGACCCTCTGCATGCCAAGCTGATGCTCTCCCACTGAGCCACAGCCCCTCTCCCCTTTGATCTGACCCAGCATGGCTTTTCTTATGTTCCAGCCCGCCCATCCACCCAGCTTGCCCACGTGGGAAATTAACCCGGGCAGAGGCCTGAGTCGAGAGAAGCCGGACGCGGACGACCCCACCCCTCCCGCTCACCCACCTCCTCGTGGCGGTCCCAGCCCCCGACCCCCAATTTCTGCCCGGACTCACGTCATCGGAGTGCATCTTGCTCCAGCCGGCGAGGGCCAACCGCCGCGCTCATCCGCACGCGCTGCGACTACGGGCGCAGGAAATCTCGCGATAGCCTCTTGGCCGACACCATCCGGGGGGGAAAGAAGGCCGGGCAAACGACAACATCCGCCCTGGCAGAGGCGGGGTTGGGCATGATTCTGGATTGGATGGATTGCAGGGGTGGGGCGGGGCTTTGCTTGGCAAGCGACCAATCGGAAGGTTCGGGTTTTTTTGCCTTATCCCTTCTTGCAGGATTGATGAGGATGGTTTTAGACGGCTGGTTTCTGGCTCGAGGGGGGGAAAAGATACTACATATTTGTAGGGAGGGAGGAAGTCGGTGGGGAAGTCAATTATAACGAATTACATTTAATACTGAAGACGTACACCTAGTAATTTTTAAATTTCTTTAGTGACTCAAAGATTGGTTATAGGATGTATTGTCAAATGAGATGTACAGTAATTATTGAAAAATAATAAAAATATATTTTTAAAAAAGAGAGAGGGGGGAAAAGGTGGGGGGGATGGAAGAGAACGCCATCTCCAGGAGACGAAAGCACTTGACTTTAATTTATTATTCATTTATATAAACTTGTTCAAATGGAAGGGAAGTGCTTTAAGAACCCCCAAAACTGTTTTTTTTGCGTGTCTTTTTTTAATTATTATTTCTTTTTATACAGTATTTCTTTTTCTACATACATTGTTTGTATAACGTATTCTTTTCTCATTCCTTTCCATCCCACCCATCCCCCTCCCTAACCCCTCTCCTTCTCCTTATAATTTTTAGTCTCTTAACCCCAGCCACGGGCACAAAGTCTGAATCTTCCACCGAATGTTTTTTCTTCCTTCCATTAATATCCACTCTAAATAGGTCTTCCATCTTCTCGTGATTTCCCTGTTCTTATCTGCCCGTGAAGTCTTCTGACGCATCATCTCGACAATATCCGACTGTATAAATTCAAACAGATAGTTGTGCCAGATTTCTATAGTCCATTTACTTTTATCCTTCCAACCCAGAGCTATTACTGCTTTCCCCAAAACTGTTTTAAGAATTTATCCCTGGAAGGAGCCCTACTAGATCAGATCGACAATTCCATCTTGTACAGTATATATTTTGCTGCCAGATAGGGCTGCCAACCTCCTGGTGGAGCCTAGAGATCTCCCAGAATTACAACTGAGAGAATGGCTGCTTTGGAGGGTGGACTCTATGGCATGACACCCTGCTGAGCTCCCATTCCTGTCCAAACCCCTCCCCAGGCTCTGCCCCCAAATCTCCAGGAATTTCCCAAGCCAGAGCTGCCAACCCTACCACTGGATGCCACTCTGGGACATGCCCCTCCCCTAGGGTGACCAACCTCTAGGTACTAGCTGGAGAGATCTTGCTATTACAACTGATCTCCAGCCGATAGAGATCAGTTCACCTAGAGGAAATGGCCGCTTTGGCAGTTGGACTCTATGGCATTGAAGTCCCTCCCTTCCCAAAACTCTGCCCTCCTCAGGCTTCACCCCAGATATCTCCACGTATTTCCCAACCTGGAGCTGGCATTCCCCCCCACCCCCTGTTCAGCAGTACACCTGAACACCTGAAGCTGCCTTATACTGAATCAGACCATTGGTCCATCAAGCCCAGCATTGTCTGCTCAGACTGGCAGCAGCTGTCCAGGATCTCAGGTCAAGGTCTTTAACACACCTACTACCTGACCCTTTTTACTGGAGATGCTGACAATCAAATCTGGGACTTTCTACATGCCTCGCAGGGTTAGGGTTACCTCTGAGCCACAGCCCTTCCACTTCTTCTGCACATGGAGGAAGTTTCAGCCATCCTAGCTATAGGTGAACCTGTTCAATCTCCATGAGTTTGTCTAATCCTCTTTTAAAGTCATCTCAGTAACTACCAGTACATTCTGTGGCAGTGAGTGCAATGAAGTGATTAAGTGTGAGGAAGTACTGGGGGGATATCTGTCTTGAATCTACTGCCCATCATCTTTATTTGGTTCCCTGACTTGTCATGTTATGGCATAGGGCACAAACACATGTGCAGACACCCAAATGTGAAGTAACAAGGAAAAAGAGAGTGCCTCTGAGCATGTGGCGTTTCCACTGCCATTTCAGTGACCACAATTACAAGTGTATTTTCAAAACAGAGTTCCAGGTAGCCATGTTGGTCCAAAATAAAACCCATAAACAATATCTTCATTAAGACCAACAAAAAGGACACAAAACAGTGTGCACATTTTATAATTTAAAAAAAAAAAAATAGGGGGGGAGATTTTTCAGCTCCTGTCTGGAGATATTTTGGAGGTGCTGCAGCCCTGGAGACAGTATGTATCAAACACCCTTGGGCTTGCAGGAAGAACAGTAACAACACCCATTGTGAATACAAAAGTTAATTGTTGTTGTTGTTTTTAATGTCCAGCCTGATGGAATTCCGGGAACTCAAAAATTTGCACATCGTTCTGTGTCATTTTGGTTGGTTTTAATACACTGTATTACACGGGTTTTGGTTTTCCGTACACTAATCCCTCAATTGCTGGAACGGTTTGTTTTTAAATTTGTCCACTAGAGGTCCTTGCATGCAAGTAAACCATGCAAGTTCAACTTGTAACTAGATTTTTTAAAAGACCTTTTTTATAGCCCTCTGCAATTTATGTTATCTGCAGGCCATCACATGCCTGTCTCTAGATCTACACGATGGAGGTTTCTCCCCACCCCCCTCCTTATTCAGAAGCCAGATCAAATCCCGTTTCTAAATGCCTGCTAAAAGTGCTGCAGACGAAAGAGATGACTTCAGGCTTTTCTCTTTCTAATCTGAATAGCCCTTTTGTCCAACTGAAGCTTTCTCTGCAAAGGAGCTTTGTTTTGACCCAGCAGCTCAGCATTTGAAAAGTGCAATTAATTACCTTGTCAAGATCTGCCTTAGGAAACAGAACAAAAATCAGAGCAAAAGTGGTAGATTTTTTTTTTGTTTGCTTGCTTTTTAAATTATAAGAGAGACAGCACCATTTTGTCCAAATATTTTGAGGTGTGCATTTCTGGCTGCTGTCTTCTACTTCCTCCTCCTCATTTTCTACCTGACCAGACATAGTTCATCATTCTTCCAAAGACAAGAGAGAGATTGGGGAGATATTGATTCCTATTATACTTAAAATCTGATTTGCATTTGCCTATGGTAACTGCCCACAAGAATATCTACTGCAGGGTAATATTTGGCACAGTGTGAGATAGGAACATCAGCAGCCTAAGCACATGAAGAATGCACCTAATGCAAAGAAGTCAACAATTTTGAAACTAGCTGTCATCTTCTCTGGCTAATATGAGTATCCCTTATCTGGACATCTGATATCTGGACTGACCTGAAAACCAGACCATTTGAACTGGCAAGCAGGTGGATCCGTGTTGCCTGGAACGGGGTACAGAGAAGACAGGAGGATGGGAAAGGGAGGGGAGGGAAAAATAGGGAAGCCAAATTTCCTTCTGGAGAGGAGGAGACTACCACTTGCATGCCTGCTAGAAGCTGCTTTACTCTCTCTGCCTCAGGCTGGGGTCCAGATATTCAAAAATGTGGAAAGATCTGAAATATGGACCACTTCTGGTCCCAAGCAGACCAGATAAGAGATACTCAATCTGTAGGCCCTTTTTTAACACAAGTAGATCACATGTTTGAACCTCACACAAAATAATGTTCCTGCTTCTGAACACCTAAGCCAAATGGCCACTTATGTGCCACAGAGAAAGGTACCAATAGCACCAGGTGGAATGGCCTTTTTGAAGAGGGCAGGAAGCTTCCTGTGTTTTTATCGTTCCATAGAATGTGTAAAATGGAAATGTTTAGGAGGGCCATCTTATAAAGGATCACAGTTGTCTGGCTTTCTATAAGGGGAAGAGGGTCACAGTTAATGCTGATGAAATTTTGAGTAATTTTAATAGCTTTGTTCATGGTATAAATTATACTACTGCATAATTATCCCCAGGAAAGGGCTTCTCTTCCCTGTTCCCATCATTTCCCACTGCATCACTTTCCCAGGAGACTGAGAAGCGGCTACAAAGGACTTGCTTCAGCACTAGCCCCATATGTGTGTGTGTGTAAAGTGCCGTCAAGTCGCAGCCGACTTATGGAGACTCCTTTTGGGGTTTTCAAGGCAAGAGACTAACAGAGGTGGTTTGCCAGTGCCTTCCTCTGCACAGCAACCCTGGTATTCCTTGGTGGTCTCCCATCCAAATACTAACCAGGGCTGACCCTGCTTAGCTTCTGAGATCTGACGAGATCAGGTTAGCCTGGGCCATCCAGGTCAGGGCAGCCCCATATAGCCTTTTTAAAAAATAAAATCCACCCCAGCATGCCAAATGACCCTTTTGCATTTCATAACGGAGATCTTCTCTGTCTCCAGACAAATCCCAGTTGTGCTGCGGCATTCCTATGTTGTGCTCATTGCCTAAAGGGCCACAGGGGAGACTTGTGGCAAAAATACTCATTAGCTGGGGAGAAGCCAAGCACTCAGCACCTCCAGAGTTTTCATCTGTCGTCTGAGAGTAGGTCATCTCTGATGGCCCTTCCTCTCTCTCCTTTGGAAACCTGACGACATTATTGAGAGTCACCTGGCTCCCTTCCCAGTCTTGCGCCTTGACTGTGCCAAACGGAAATTGCAACTCTTTCAGCGACACAGACTGAGAGATGGCAATCAGTCCCTGGCATATGCTGATCTTTTTTTCAATTTCTCCTGGCACAGATGTGATACGCAGGGGATGATCTTGCATGGAATATTTGTGAGGCATGTTTGATGTGGAGGGCAGGATCAAAGCCCCCTTGGATTCAGCAAATCAAGGTCAAAGGCTCTTCTCGCACAATGATCTTCACAAATCCTCTACAAAGGTTTCTATCAAAAATGAAAGCCCTACGGCATAAATGTATATATGATAAAGCACACTTCTTAGAGCAGTGCGCTGAATGAAGGGCTAGGTATTACTTTGCTACCTTGACCCAAGTCACAGACATATTTTCTCTTTATTGGGAAGGGTGGTTTCATGGTTCTACAACCTACCAGTTAAGCTCCTCTTCTCAAGCCCTACTCTCTGTACCCTGGTTTACAGAGGTTGATGGCAACAGGGGCCTTTCAGAGGTGGCACCTTACCTTTGGAATTCCCCTCCCCCTTGAGGATCACTTGGCACCTACCTTACTTTTCTTTGGGCACCAGGTCAAAACCTTTCATTTCACCCAGGCTCTTAATCGAATTGCTCCACCTTTTAAAAGTTGCTTTTATGGTACACTTAGGGCTTGAGGACTGTTTTATGAATTGCCTGAGGACTGTTTTATGAATTGAGGACTGCTTTATTGCCATTGTGTGTCTCCTCTACTTAAGGATAGATGGACTCACATTCTAGTTGTATCTGAAGAAGTGAGCTGTGGCTCACAAAAGCTCATACCCTGCCAGAAATTTAGTTAGTCTTTAAGGTGCTACCAGACTCTTGCTCTTTTCTACTGCCACAGACAGAATAACACGGCTATCCGTCGTGTTTTATGAATGTTGTTTTAATCTGCTCAGTGTTTGTATTATGCTGTTTTGAATGGCTTGTGAGGCTTTATTGTTTTAGTTGTGACTCGCACAGGTCTCTGGAGAGGCGACCTATACATTTTCTGAATCAAGAAACCCCATACGGGGAAGGGCAAAAAATAAAGAGAGCCTGCATGTAGCAGTCACGCATAGGATGAAATGAGCTCTGACCCCTGACAGTTTATGCTGCAGTAAATGTTGTTAGTTTTTCAGGTGCCCCTGAACTCCTGTTTTATTTCGCTGCAGCGAGTGGGTTTCAGCCATGAATCCTAAGTACTTTGTACACACTAAATAATACATCTTGATATCACTGAGCTCACCCCTAGCACAGATGATACCGTGGGAGGAAATTGCTTTGCAGCCGCTGCTGCTGTCTTTAAAGATGAGAAGCAGATGAGCAACTAACTGATGTTTGTCCCCGAGTTCCAATAGCAAAAGGTGCAGGCTAGCAGAAGGTGGAATTCAAAAGTCCTGGCATTTGACCCAATACCTAGAGGCTCCATTGACCCACAGAGATAAGAAAGTGATCCAAGGAGCTCTCCGCTTGCTGGAGAAGACGACACGGACTTCATGGCTTTAACGGGGGACCTTTGATGGAGCTTCCTTCTATTCTTCACTCTCCACTTCCTCATCGCTAATGTCAGCCAGTGGAAAGTCCTGGAGAACTTTCTGGGTGGTGTAGCTTTTGGTCGGCATGGAGCATCCCTCACTGAGAATTGCCTGAGGGGTGAAGGGAACAAGACACCATCACATTTAACTGCCTTATACCAAGTCAGATCAGTTTAAATGCTTAGACAGAATGAAAAGGTGCTCTAGATAGACTGGTGCACCTACTATCCCCACCCAGCTACAGCTGTAACCACAGTGCATGACTCTAAGCCACAGTGTTGCCCATGTAAATTTCTTGCAGCTCATCTGGGGAATGACACTATGATAGCCACCCTATCCTGTTGGTGGATGTAAGATTTCAGATACATTGTGGACACTGTGGGACTAACTTCCACTTTCCCTAGGAGCTCTCCCTGGTCCTGCAGAACCCAAGTTCTAGTTGTTACTGAGAGAGTAAATGTGCCTGGGCTGAACAACTGAAAGTGCCAACAGAGTCTGTTATGATTAAATGTTCCTCCATACAAAATGATTTCTATCCCCCCCCTCAATAGAAAAGGCACAGAAAAGGCTATACTATCAACCATTCTCCCTGACATCTTTCTAGAACACCTTCATATACAACCAACTCCTTTGCCCCTCCAAAATCATAGTTACATCTGTGCCTTGAAAGTAAATTCCTGGACTGCTTTAAACAGGTGCTTAGGGTATAGCAACCCAAACTATAGCAACCCAAAAAGGGGAGCATTCATAATATTTTGATAATTTAGTTGAATAGATTTCTAAAGAAAGGAACCCATGTTCTGTGTTTCCTCCTCATCTCCAAGGGTTGTCCCAATTATGCATGAAAGTCACAAGCTATCCTCTTGAAAGATTGGCATGGGGTGGGCATCATCTTGCACAGTCTTCCTAAAGAATGTTTTTTTGCAATTCCAGTACTGCACAGAAGTGTCATACAGGGCATGTGGTGAACTCCTAGATGGATATGACCTATAAAATATGAGAACTCCTTGGATTCAGCCAGTTTACAGTTTCAGAGAAAAACTTACAATCTTCTCCTCTTTGGCTGGGGGGCTCCGTAGGAACCAGCAGAAGGGGGCATATAAAAGGTTGATTCCACCAATGAGGACCATCAGCCAGGGAAAGCCAATGGTTCGTACAAGAGCACCCCCTGTAGAAGGACCTGGAAATAATGAATGACATAAGATATTATTTATTTATTATCCCATCTTTCCTTCATGGGACTTATGGCAACATACCTAAGGTTACCCAGTGGTCTCCTATCCAGACAAGTTTCTTTTCTGATTCTCCACACCTGGAACATATCTGCCATCACCCTTTTCCCCCAACCACATGTCTGAACTTGAATAAGAAATATTGCCATTAAAAATGATGCCTGCTATTATGTTGGTTTTGTACAAATAAAACCAAAATGCCATCCAGGAAGCAACTGAAAGTAAGAAAATTTCCCAAGAAAATAAGTGGAATGAAAAATGATTTCCCTGACCATGCACAAAAATTAAACGACTCCTTTTTATATGAAATATAACTACATTTATACCCTGCCTTTCTCCCCAATGGGGACCCAAAGCAGCTTACATCATTCTCCTCTCCTCCGTTGTATGCTCACAACAACCCTGTGAGGTAGGTCAGGCAGAGAGTGTATGACTGGCCCTAGGTCACCCATCAGGCTTCCATGTTACCTTCTCTCCTTTTCTGCACAAATTCAATGCCATTTAACTTCCCTTTTCAACCCATTTGTACCCACTGTCACCAACTCCTAACGTGCAGTTCTTGGCAGTTACTCCAATACAAGCCCATAGAAATCAAGTCTATCGACTCTATAGTCAATTGTGCTGTTAACACACTTTTTTTTTCATTTTACGGTGCATATGTGTTGCATCTTCCCACCAAAGCCATACCATTTTAGCGCACTGCTATGGGCTAGGGAAAGTGCAGTGCCCAGATTGCCTGATGCTTATTCATTGTCATTGGGCTAACCCATCCCCCAGGAACTCTCCTCATTGTCTCGAGTAATACATATCTCTGTCTCTCCTGCCCCCCACCCCCACTCCACCAAGGCTGTTTGTTAAAAGATCAAAAGCTTACTGTCAGTGCTGTGAAGATCAATTGATCAAAAAACAGAACTCTAAAAGCTGTTTAAATTGGGGAGGGGAGATTGAAAAACTGGAAATGAACAACACAGAACACAAGAAACAACACAAAGGTGACTTTGAGTTCATTCATACCAATAGCAAAGCCCATGCAGAAGGCCACGTCAGCGATGGCATAGACACTGCCATAGACAGAGGCATGCCGAAGATCCACCAGATATCCCATAATAGGCATCATTGAGGAATCCACCATGCCTATCCTCAGAACAGAAAAAAATACCGTGAGAAATTAACCCGTGTGTGCCACATATAGAGGAGGGGGGCATCTTTGTTCGCCACCCCAGGTTGCAAACCACATGTGATTATTCTTTTGGGGTACATATTTCAGGCTACTGTGAAATAACTGTAGCAAATGTTCTTAAAATAGGCTGCTTTTTTAAGTTGAATCTTATCTTTATTTGAGGGCAGACCTTTGAATTTTGCTATAAATCACACAAATGCATGCACACACAAAATGAAACCTTCTCCCTGAAACCTGAAATATCCCCTCACAAGGACCCATCTCAATTCCTTGAGTTCTTACCAGTAAGTGAAGAAAATCTATTAAAATATAATGCATTCCCTGGACAGAGCACATGGCCCAACCACTTGCTACCTAAGGCCTAGTCACTGCAGGTGTCCCGTCCCCCCCAATATGCATGACTTCATGCTTTTAGAATTGCTTGTGAACACCTTGGTGCAAATCGTTCCAGAATCCTTCATAATCTTACCAAGAGCAATACCAACACCACCATTAGGCCCAATGAGTCCATAGATATTTGGAGCTAAGGGAATCTGCAGGGGAGAAGAAAGGAAGGAGATGAGTGGACCAGGGAATTGAATACAATTCACAGAACTATCCCTTGGTTGCTTTAGAGACTCATACAATGGATGGACTAATGCAACATTCAGGTATGGGGGAGACCCCGTCTCTTTTCTCTCCTCCTTTTCTGTCTTGCTGGGAGCAGGAAGGAAAGGGAGGGCAAGTGTCCTTCAATCCAACATAACTATTCAAGCACTCAGCATGACTCATTACGAGATTTAATAAAGATGTCCAGCCTTTCTTTCTGTAAATGAACCCACTTTCTAACCTCGCTATTTCGGGGATGGATTTCTATGTTAAGAATGGAGTCTTGGTCTGTATTCGTTCCACAGAATGGGGAATCTCACCAAAGCTCCCACCCCCAAATTCTCTTCCGAGGTTCCTGTCCCAGCACAGGTCGTGGAAGAAAAAATGGTTCTTTTGTGGTTTTCCAGCTGACTATTCTGTGCATCCACCTTGGAGTATAGATCTGGCATCATACTCACACAAAGGAGGCTTATCCCCACCAGTACCATCCCGATCAGTGAACAAAGCCACCTTTTAAAAATGAAAAAAATAATTAGGAACAAAATGATGAAGCATCACAGGGGAAGGGAAGAAGAAACAGACAGACAGATTCCACTTGGTGATGGAAAGTGCCGATGAGTCGTGCCCAACTTATGGCGACCCCATAGGCTTTTCAAGGCAAGAGACGAACAGAGGTGGTTTGCTGAAGCATGCCTCTGCATAGCAACCCTGGACTTCCTCCTCGGCAGTCTCCCACCCAAGTACTAACCAGGGCTGGCCCTGCTTAGCTTCCAAGATCTAGGTCCAGGCAGATTCTACTTACCGCCCCATTTTGTTGGCCAGTAACCCAAACAGGTTGGTGCCAATCAGGTAAGATACACTGGCAGGCAGAAAAGCTACCCCTGCAAAAGAGAGGCATCAGACTTGAATGAAGGTAGCAGAGGTCACAGGAGACTTATGGTATTTTTGTAGTATTTGCAAATGTACAAGTAGAGAGCACAACGGGAGGCAAACAAACACTTCTCCAGCACATCCACTATCCCTTTAGCAGAAATGCAGCAACTTCCAAGCTACTCCACTCAACTCATAGCAGTGTCTCTGTTAAAATCTAAAACTGGGCTTTCTTTTCACAGCAACACTTGCCTGTCACCACTTGGGAGAGGGAGGTCACTTCTACCAAGGACTGATGGGTATTTGGACAGAGCTACTCCCTAACAATCAAAGCCCATCTAGAAAATAGGAATATTAAAATATTATCATTAAAAAGCATTACTGTTCCTTTTGCCATGGCCTCTGGTTCATTTACTTTTTTAATGTACCGTACTTCATTTATACACAACCTTTCAACCCAATGGGGTCCCACAGCACCTTACAATGTTCTCCTCTCTTCCATTTTATCATCATAACATGCCCATGAAATAGGTTAGGCTGAGAGTGTGTGACTGGCCCACGGTCACCCAGCAAGCTTCCATGGCCGAGTAGGGATTCGAACCTAGGTCTCCCAGATCCTAGTCTTGACACTCTAACCACTACACCACCCTGGCTGTCACTTGTTCCCTCTGGGCATATGACTTTACGGTTAACCCATAAGATTAACTGATCCAAAGCAATTAGAATCTAAGCTCTTGACAATGTACACAGCTGAGCTCTCAGTGTCAAACCAGTTTCAATTGGTGATAATTCTCCTGATCTGCCAGACACCGTCCCTGTTTTCTGTTCCCTGTCCCTGGTAAATAACTCCCCTTTTTTTTCCTTGGGGTGGGGGGGCAACTCATTCAAATATTGTTAGCACAAGTTGCTAATGTTGTCTTTCCTCAGGGTTCTGCATCCTGTAAAGGGTCTCTAGAAATTAAAGCGGAAGTGTCAATCATATTGCCTCCAGAGTACATACATTTTAATGCAAGCACATGACCAATAAGGTGCCATGTGGTGAGCAGCCCACCATTTCACATACTGCAGCTGCTAAGCACAGTTTTGCATGGTTAATACTATGCAGAGGAAATTAATCCAAAACACAGCTGATGGAGCAGCCATAAGAAAAGCCATGCTGAATCAGACCAAGGCCCGTCAAGTCCAGCAGTCTGTTCACACAATGGCCAAACAGGTGCCTCTAGGAAGCCCACAAGCAAGACGTGACCCACATGTGTTGATGATACTCCTTGGACGGTAATCCTTGGAATGAGAATTCAGAACTTGGATGCTGCAGGGTGCTGACAGGGTTGCCAACTGGGGAAAATCATCCTTTCTCTTTAACAGAGGCCTAGTGGGTCATTATTTCCCAGGGGACATCATTTATCTCCATGCCATGAAAAGCTTCAGCTATCCATTTTTACACACTGGGTCCCTATTAAATGGACAGGACATTTTTCTCCAAGTGTGTTGGTAACCCTTTGGAGGCATATCTATATTTTCCTCTGCAAAATGTTGGAGAGGACAGGCTGGGTCCTTTGGCACTTAGCCCAAATGAAACTGCCCTTTTTTCTCCATTTCCAGCCCACACTCAGTACCAGAGTCATAGTGCTCTGCAGTTACAATTAAACCAGAATCAAATATTTGACTGTTATAGGTTGACAGTAGCCTATTGTTAATTTACTCCCCTGCAGACTATAAATGCCTCCCAGACCTCTCTGTTTGCTCCAATATAACACAGCTTTCTTATTGAAACTCGATTGTTTGCATTTAATTTCCTCCATCTGTCCCTTTAATTTATCGTCCAGGTTCTCAGGGAAAATCTATGCCCTGCTCATTTGGCTAAGAAATGCCACTGAAACAAACAGAAGCAGCCATCTAAACTGACGTGTTGGTTTCATTTTTAAGGTACTTAGTACAATGATGGTGTCTGTCTCTCATTGAGCCTCCGTACCATGCCTTCTACAAGTAATAGAGAACTTCATCTAAAGAACCTATTTAAGAAGGTGCCCGGTTGCTCCTCAGTACAAAGCGGCAAAACAGCAACCCTGTTATTTTAACTTCCATGTCACCCATGCTCCAGGCTTGATTACTGCAATGCACGATACATGGGGCTGCCTTTAAACACTGCCTTGGGGCAGCCTGGCTTCTGGGTGTGACTAGCACATTTGGAGCACGTTTTTTCCAGTTTTGATCTATGTTGGCTCCAGATTTATTTCTGGGTGCTTTGGGAAGCTTTGGCAACCTCTCCCACCCCCCACAACCTTGCTGTGCTTCCCATTCCAGGAAACCAGAAGCCAGCAGAAAAAAGTGGCTGCTTGTATTCTCCCAGGACCTCCTTATCTGGCAGAGAGATCCTCCGGGATGAATAGCTATTAATATGATTAGCAGTTGTCAGCGGCTGTGCTCAACCTAGGTAGCTGTTCCATTTGAGTAGTAAGTATCGCTGAGAGCATCCCCAAAGGTCATTCCTCCACAAATTGGATTTCAGTGGTTTTTGCAACAAAGGTAGGCAATTTTATCTCATTATCCCGACCCGTATCCTAGGCAGCTGGTAAATTGGCATGTACTGATCTGTCCTCCCCTGTGCCTCTGAAAGCGTCTTTTTTTTAAATCAGTAGGTACCTCTGCAAAAGCCATGTGGGTTTTTTTCTCTTGAAATGTCCCAGCTTTTTTTCCAAAGTGCCCCTTTCTCCCAGCTGCCACAAATGTTACGTGTAAAAATGAACACACATCTGTTTTATGATGCATACGTGCGCCAAACAGACTTCTCATATTTCCATCCCATTGCTTTACCTAATTTGATACCCTAAGTGGCTTATAATTTTACAGTTAAACTGATCATATGTAACAAATAACAAGGGGGGAAACCATTGAAACAGTCAACGGCATTAAAATAGTTTTTTTAATTAATTAACCAACCAAGAAGCAAGACCTAAAATCAGATAGCAAGACGTGCCGTCCTGAGTTATATCTTTCTAAGTCCATTCAAGTCAGTGGGCTTAGAAGGGTATAACTCTGCTCAGGATTGTACTGACAGATTGTAACTACATTCCAAACATTACAACCCTAAGAACTTTTTCATGGGAATAAGCCCCATTGGATAGAAATGGGTAGAATTCGGAGCAGACCTGCTTAGGGTTGCTCTGGAAGTATTGTATCCTGCTTTATCCCCACCTTCTCCAGCCTCCAGCCTCCTAAGGGAGAGTCTAGATGTCCAGGAGCCACTCATCTGGAAAGTGCACTCATCACAGGATTGCCACATTTGCAATCATCTCTTGAGGAAGAAGTTCACACAGAACATGTTATATCAGTTTACCGCAAAAGGGGCTATGCAAAGAGTTGAGTGGCTGGTTCAAGATCTGTTAATTTTTTTTCTTGATTCTTATAAGAATCTTTCATTCTTCAGATGGATTCTGTCAAGCCACAAACTAAAAGAACTGTGGTGGTTTTTTTAAAAGACTTAAATAGAGCAAATTAACAGTGCAGCCCTAAGCACTGTAAGTGGGAGCCACTGATTCCACCCTGGCCACAGCCCTTTGGGAGGAGCAAAACTAATGAAAACCATTCCAGAGTCAGGTACATATTGCATTTGAAGACTGAAAACAGAGAGAATCTAGAGAAATCTGACACAATCCATGATGCAGAACAAAAAGTGTGCATTCTTTTGTTTTTATGCCCTGGTGACTGTAAGCTGCAGACCCTAGCAAGTCCCTTTGTAAATGAAACTGAGGCAGAACTGTGTGGGTTCTCTTTTAAAAGCAACATATTGCCAATTCTGCCTCAAGAAACTCTAGATCCTGCATAAAGTATGCAAATGATATATTTGCATAGGCATTTTTTTTGTGCAATCAAGTCACAGCTGAGTTATGGTGACCCCATAGGGTGTTCAAGGCAAGAGATGTTTGGAGGTGGTTTGCCATTGCCTGCTTCCATGTCACAACCCTGGTATTCCTTGGAGGTTGCCCATACAAATATGAACCAGGGCTGACCCTGCCCCAGAAGGTCGGCCCAGAACCAATGGGATAAAATTAAATCAAAAGAGTTTCTGGTTAAACATTAGGCAGAATTTTCTAACAGCACACTTCTTCAGTGGAAGAGGCTTCGTCGGGAGGAGGTAAGCTCTCCTTCCCTGGAGGTTTTTAAGCAGAGGCTAGATGGCTATCTGTCAGAAATGCTGATTCTATGACCTTAAGCAGGTCATGAGAGGGAGGGCAGGAAGGTTTGCATCAGTGTTTGGCTCTTGTGGCCCTTACTAGCATGCCCAAGGTAGTTCCGATTGCCACTGGGGTCAGGAAGCAATTTCCCCCCAGGCCAGATTGGCCAGGGATCCTGGAGGGTTTGTGTTTGTTTTTTGTCATCTTCTGGGTGTGGAGTAAGGGACACTGTGGGTGTGGGGGGGGGAGGTAGTTGTGAATTTCCTGCATTGTGCAGGGATTTGGACTAGATGATCCTGGTGGTCCCTTTCAACTCTATGATTCTATGCATAGCTTCTGAGATCTGATGAGATCAGGCTAGCCTGGGGCTATCCAGGTCAGAGCATAGGATTGTTTAGCATGCATAAATTGTTCAGCTTGAAACAGTCACAAGGAAAGACAAGCAATTATCCCTCTGAGGACTTTATATTCTGCTGTGCCCCCTTTCCTCTGGTTTGAGGGATGGATCTCATTAGATGTTGCTTGCATCCTTTCAAGGTGACTATTTTATCTGCACTTAACTACAATCCAATAGTATTTGATTCAGATCCCAAGTGCTTCGGATTGAGCTGCACACCTTTGATCATGTACGGCTAGCTGCATGCAGATGTACCACTTTAGGAGTGGGTGTAGGGTTGCCAACCAGCAGGTGGGACCTGGAGTTCTCCGGGAATTACAACTGATCTCCAGATGACAAAGATCAATTCCCCTGAAGGTAATCGCAGTTTCCAGGGGTGGAATCTATGATACGGCATTCCTACTGAGCTCTCTCTCCTTCCCAAACTTCACCCTCTCCAGGCTCCACCCCCAGATCTCCAGGAATTTCCCAAGCCATGGTTGGCAGCCCAAAGTGGATTTGTGCTTTTAAATGCCCAGCCAATAACCAGGAGGGGTATAAAAAGGAGCATACCCAGCTGCCACTCCGGGGAGCACATGGTTTGCATCATCCAGATGGGCAGAGTGGCTTCCAGGATAGCGACTCCCATGTTGGCAAAGCAGAGAGAACCTGGGGGAGAGGAAACATATTGGATCTGTGTCCTTGTTATCAGCTGTCGGTGTGCCTGATTATTTTTGCAGAGGAGCAGAGAAAAGGTCTGTGCAAACCTAGGTCCCCCAGATCCTAATCCAACTCTCTAACCACCACTCCACAAGATATCTCCATAATGTCTGTATATTTTTTTTCCTACATAAGGCTAATAGGACCTTGTGGAGGAGTAATGAAATAGCTGAGTCAGAGGAAAGGATTAAACCTCATGTTTCCCATTACAGTTACGCCGTTCTGATTCAAGCCTTCCCCAGAGCTGCTTTGAAATAATAATAATAATAATAATAATAATAATAATAATAATAATAATAATAATAATAATAATAATAATACGATCTCAATCAGGGATCTCCAACCTCACATCTTGTTTGATACCTAATTTGCTGCTTTCTCTTTGAAATATCTATTTTTATGCTAAATACTTTTTGTTCATTCCAAATGAAAACTATCTAGGAAGGCTTTAGGATTCCACAGACAGTTCTTTTTGGTTTTTCCCTCTTTCCCCCCATCCTGCACCTCCATTATTGCAAAGAAATCAAATTATCAAGAACATCTGAACATAAGAAGAGCCCTGCTGAATCAGACCAAGGGTCCATCTAGTCCAGCATCCTGTCTCACACAGTAGTCAACCAGTTCCTCTTGAGGTCCAACAACAGGGTGACAAAGAGGAGAATCAGAAAGGAGGAGAGATGCCAAGACTCTCCAACATTTCATTTTGACTGATAGGTGCTTTATTCTGGTGTTAGGAAAACCCTAACCAGTGATGAAAGAATACCTCCCCCCCCCCAAATTATCCTAAAACTTTTATCTCCATAACTTCACTTCTGCCATGGAATACCCACAATAACCCCATAGGGATTGTACGGCGACTTACCTGCAGCAATGAGAATGTAGGGGTCCCATAGCAAAGTAAGCAGAGGGATCCCTTGGGTACTCTACACAAAAGAAGAAGAGTTGGTTTTTATATGCCGACTTTCTCTACCGCTTAAGTTACAATTAAACTGGCTTACAATCACCTTCCCTTCCCCTGTCCTCAACAGACACCCTGTGAGGGAGGTGGGGCTGAGAGAACTCTAAGAGAACTGTGACTAGCCCAGGGGTCGGCAAACTCATTAGTCAAAAGAGGCAAATATCAACAGTACAATGATTGAGATTTCTTTTGAGAGCCAAATTTCTTAAACTTAAACTATATAGGTAGGTATACTGTTTATTAACTTAATAAACTTTAATTAAAGTTTTAAGTCTTAATTAAACTATAGGTACACTGAATAAAACTTGATATCATACTTAATAGTGATCTCATTTATTGATAAAAATTAAATTGTAAGTCCCTGCCATTTCCCCCTTTCCGTCCGGAGTCCTCATCTGGAGGCCTGGTCTACCGCCATAAAAGCCTCTTGGTAGACCTGGCCTCCGGCTGAGTCCCATTGGGAGGCCAGGTCTACCCATCGGCTTTCTTGGCAGTAGACCTGGCCTCCGGAGGCCCATAGAAGCCAATTGGTAGACCTGGCCTCTGAAGGGGGACTTTTCCCCCTCCTCAGAGTCCAGGTCTACCGCCAAGAAAGCCAGTGGGTAGACATGGCCTCCCAATGGGACTCAGCCAGAGGCCAGGTCTACCAAAGGAAGCCCGCCCCACCCAACAGCTGATAGGCGGGCGGGGGGGCAGGAACCCTGAGCCGCCCGCCCAGCAATCGCACGGCTAAAGGGGAGGGGAGGCTTTAGCCTCCCAACCATTGAGGGCAAGGGAAAGGGGGACCTGGCCATTCTCCACAGCGGGGGGGCAGAGACAGCGCGCCCGCTCGCCTGCTCTCTCGCGCTCGCTCACTCTCTCTCAGGCGCGCCGGCTCTGCAGCCCGGCTGCCGACGCAAGCAGGCGCGAGAGCAGGGGCTCCGAACCAAGTTCGGAGAGCCGCACTCAACGGGCCAAAGAGCCGCATGAGGCTCGGGAGCCACAGTTTGCAGACCCCTGGACTAGCCCAAGGTCACCCAGCTGGCTTAATGTTTAGGAGTGGGGAAACAAATTAGCGTCCGCCGCTCATGTGGAGGAGTGGGGAATCAAACCCGGTTCTCCAGATTAGCGTCCACCACTCCTAATTACTGCTCTTAACCACTTCACCACGCTGGCTCCTAGGGAAGAGAGGCTGCTCAGAGGGATCAAAGATGCATCCTGTAGCGTTAGACCCAGTACTGTCAACCTCAATCGGTCATGTGGAAACACTCCCCAATTTGAGCTAGAGAGGCTCTCAGCTGGTAGGGGATGTTTAAGGACGGGGTCCCCAACATGATGCCCGTGGATGCCATGGCACCTGCCAACACCATTCCTGGCACCCACCAAGTGTTTTTAGGAAGTGGGTAGGGCTTCTGCCAGCAAGGCTTCTGATTGACCTTTAGAGAACTGATTAGCTGTGCAGATTTAAAAAAGCAAACAAACATTTATTTGGCAGCAGTTGCCACCACAGTGCAAGGATCTTTACTGTGTGACTGATGGTAAGCCACGGCAGCTGTTTTGTGTCTGGCTCCGCCTCCTGCGGCAGACATTTTGTGGTTACACCCACCACCCGGTGTCAAAATTCCAAAGGTGCCTACAGGCTAAAAAAGTTTGGGGACCTAGGGTATGTCAGAAGAATTTTTTTTTTTCAGCAAGCACTTCCATGTGATTCTGTTTATGAGGTGTGGAAGTGAATGTGAATACTTTTCAGTGCAATCCTAAAAATGCTTTCCTGGGGATAAGCCCCACTGAATAGACCTTAGTAGGATCCTGAGCAGACCGGCTTAGGATTGCTCAATTTATACAAGAAGCGGAGGCCTGCAAGGAGCTGCTGTAAATTCAGAGATCTCCACGTGGGGCAATTTTTTCATTGGCCACCATTGTTTAGATTTCATATTTGGATTCAATTTTGACGATGTTCACTTGAAAGCTTTAAAAAGTAGAGAGGTGGGATAAATATGTGTCACCCAGAAGCCCTACACCTGAAAAACAGACATTGTGATACTGCCCCCAAGCTCTCTTTCGAAATCATTCTCACACCTTTTTATACTCCAGAGCAGTCACAATCTTTTGCCTGCCCCATCTGATCAAGAGAGAGTAAGGCCTGCTAGTTGCTTTCTCTCTTGCCATGCCCTATTGTTGTACCTACCTCTGGTGAAATCTTTGGTTGCAGGATGCACAGCTGTAAACCTAAAGGAGAAATAACATAATAGATATTCTATAAACCTATATTCTATAATAGATATTATGTAAACCTAAAGAAAAATAACATAATAGATATTCTATAAATATCTATTACAGGCTTCTTCCACCCTTCCTGCCAGAATACATAGTGTTCACCTCCCTCATTTTATCCTCACAACAAATCCTGGACAGTAAGTTAGACAGAAGAAGAAGAAGAGCTGGTTTTTATATCCCACTTTTCTCTACATTTAAGGAGTCTCCAAGTGGCTTACGATCACCGTCCCTTCCCCTCCCCACAACAGGCACCTTGTGAGGTAGGTGGGGCTGAAAGAGTTCAGAGAGAACTAGCCCCAGGTCACCCAGCAGGCTTCATGTGGAGGACTGGGGAAACAAACACGGTTCTCCAGATTAGAGTCTGCAGCTCATGTGGAGGAGTGAGGAATCAAACCTAGTTCTCCAGATTAGAGTTTGCCACTCTTAACCACTATGCCACACTGGCTCTCATGGTCAAGTGGGGCTTTGCACCCAGCTCCCCTTGTTGCTAACCAGTACACCACACTGCTTCTCAGCTCTAGCTTCCTTTTTGAAATGGTATCTCACCTTTGCTATTCCTGACCTTTGACCATTCCTCCTACTTCTGTCCACCAGCTAAACTTTCCTTCATCCTTGAGTCTCCCTTTTCAACCTACCTGACCTCAACCACAGCTGTGAATGTGTCTTCCTGGGATGCCAGAGGACTCACCTCCATCCAACAAGGCTAAGAATGCCAGGATCAGAAAGGGAGACGACTTCCCAACAAACTCGTACATCACACTTCCAAACGGTGCTCCAACTGAAGTAAAGCAACAGGAATAAAAGAAACAAGATCATCAGGGGTGGGGGGGAATAGTTCTTGGCTCTTCCAAGGCCCTAGCATGAAAGACACTTAATCTAATGGGGAAAAGATTCTTAACTAGTTACAGTTAAACTTAGTGCACACAGTCAGGGAGCTGGAGGTAAGATTTGTACCCTTAAAAGGTACCTGGGTACATCTAAGTGTGTGTTGCCTATAAGAGGCGGGTGAGCAGGATGAGCATAGAAAGTTAATACTCTGCAAAGCCGGTCTAGCAGATAGTGAGGGTTGGTCTTGCACAATGGAAACTCAGTTTCACCAAGGTGGTAAACCTGGGCCCTGGGCAGTAACACTTCCAGTGATCTCACATGATGGAGTATTCTTCCATTAAAAAAAATATTCTTACTATCACCTGAGCCATGAACAGTGATGAGGACACAGACTCAGGAAGAGGGGTACCAAAATCCATCGGGAACCTGGAGACACAGGCTGTGGAGAAGCCAGGTACAATCCCCAATAGAAATACTATGAGAAGATGCAGAAACCAGGATCCCTCAGAGCTGGAGTTGAAGCTGAGTCCCACCAAGTTCCACGCACACATACAAGGAACCATGGCCCACATCATGAGTGACCCATGATCTCCCGCTCCCTCTCAAGTCAGATGACAACAACCCCATTTACAGTTCATGGCAAGGTGATGGGTGGAAAGGTTCCAGGCCAGATTTTTCCTTTAATGATATTTGTTCCTTGGGTAAAGACAGAGTCCAAGATTGGTAGCAGGTTCAATAAGGAATATAAGGGCTCAGTCTGACTTCTGCCCTGACCTGGATGGCCCAGACTAGCCTGATCTCGTCAGATCTCAGAAGCTAAGCAGGGTCAGCCCTGGTTAGTATTTGGATGGGAGACCACCAAGGAATACCAGGGTTGCTGTGCAGAGGAAGGCACTGGCAAACCACCTCTGTTAGTCTCTTGCCATGAAAACCCCAAAAAGGGGTTGCCATAAGTCGGCTGCGACTTGACGGCACTTTACACACACAGTCTGACTTCAGTTTGTTGGAACAAATAGTCTGTTGACTGAGAGCTGTCCTTGGTGCTGAAAAGCCAATCTCCAATCGTGCTGGTTTCCTGCTCCTTACTTGTACTTTGGTGCCTGGTCCAATTCACTGGCATTTCTCCCTATTTGCTTGTTGGATAAACTTTTCTTGACTCTCTCATGGGTTTGAATCTCCTTGGACTGGACTATTCCCTCTCCCTGTTGTATGAAGAAATATTTCCTTTTATCTTTTTTGAATCTCTCACCCTCCAGCTTCAGCAGATGACCCCATATTCTGGTATTATGAGAGAGGGAGAAAAGCGTCTCCCTGTCCACTCTCTCCACACCATGGATAATTGTATTTGTGGGTGTAAAGTGCCATCAAGTTGTAGCCGACTTATGGCGACCCCTTTTGGGGTTTTCAAGGCAAGAGACTAACAGAGGTGGTTTGCCAGTGCCTTCCTCTGCACAGCAACCCTGGTATTCCCTGGAGGTCTCCCATCCAAATACTAACCAGGGCTGACCCTGCTTAGCTTCTGAGATCTGACGAGATCAGGCTAGCCTGGGCCATCCAGGTCAGGGCGGATAATTGTATAGACCATGCATAATTGTATAGACCTCTATCATATCTATGCTTAATCACCTTCTTCCTAATGGTGTGGAGCTCTGGCCCCCATCCATCCACAATCTTTCATGTAGGTGAAAACTTGGAACATCACTTGACACAGCTGTCACTCAGGAAGCTGGCATGGCTGTAGGATTCCATGCATCAATGTGCTTTTTGGTGTGCACCCATCTCATATAGAAGATGAGGATGGTTTTCAACCAATGCTTACCATGATCGAAACAAGCATGAAATAAGCATCGGAGAGGATCTCCAGGGGCAAAAAGGAATCTAGTAGCTGAGAATAGAGGAGTAGATGGAAGCCACAGGAGAAACAAGTCATCAAAGAATGCTCAGCTGGTAACATGATAAAGTTCTACTGTTCACTGTGGACCAAGTATTACTCACCAAGAACCCCCAAAGCCAAGCCACCTAAGGCTATTCCCATAGCACTTCCCCTTTCATCATCATCAGTGTAGACACTTGCCAGCATCCCAAGACCTGCAAACAGGGGGAACAAAGCCAAGACTGCTCTGAGTTTCTCTCCAGGTACCACACCTGTTTTAGCTGTGTCCACCACTTATCTATCTATTTAAGAAATGTCTAGGTCACCCTTCTACCAAAGTGGCACTCTTGGTGGTTTACAAAGCTAAAACTATAATATGAACATTGCATTTGATTATTTGAGATTAAATAACAATGTCTTCTCTTGGAACCTGCACACTGTAAGGAATTGGAGGACGACCTGTTCCCAAGACATTCTCCCACCTGCCCAAGTCCTTTGGCCATTCCAGTAACACCTACCACCCGGTTTACCTGCAACAGACGAACAGGCAGACCCGATGCCTTGCAGTGCTCGAGCCACAAACAGCAAGTCATAAGTACTGGAGAAAGCAAACACTAAGGGAGGGAGAGAAATGCAGCAGAATCAGGACCAGTACAAGTTCAAGTTACTGGGGGGAAAATTGTGACAGCCTTGAAATGCAAGCATGATATAAATGCTAAGGAAAATTATAATGCTGGTGATGGTGAGTTATTTGTTTTGTTTGTTTTATTTGTACCCCATCTTTCTCCTCCATGGGGACCCAAAGCAACTGACATCATTCTCCTCTCCTACGTTTTATCCTCACAACAACCCTGAGAGGTAGGTTAGGCTGAAAGAGCATGACGGCCCAAGGTCGCCTAGCAATTTTCCATGGTGCAAGTGGGGATTTGAACCTGGGTCTGCCAGATACTAGTCTGACTTTCCTGGATGATGTCACTTTTCTGATTAAGGTATAGCAAGTGGGAAATGAATTGATTTGGCCATTTTAATTTCTTTTGGATTTGGTTTCTCACCAACTGTTTTGGTTCACCCCATTTTTCTTCCTGTCATTTCTTCATCTACCTTTACACCGTTTGTATTCCATTCATATATCACTATGGAGGCTATTTTCACACAAACACAATATTTCATAGATGTAAATAAGGATGTGCATGTAACACCTCTATTCGCACATCAAGTATTTCTGTTCAGGTCCTCCCTCCAAGCATTTATGCTGTTGAGAGCTCTTCTCTGCCTGCTGTATACTATATTCATGTATTCAGCTCATTTAAAAGATAAGATTGTTCTTTTGATAAAGAAATCTTAGAAAAACACAATTTGTCCTACACTATATTATCAACGTTCAAAAGATCTCAGCATCTGCCATGTGTGAAATGGCGGCTTAGTGTTCATACACATGAATTTGACCAAAATATGCACAAGAGATTAAGTGCATCCGTTTTCTTTTTAACAAATGCCCCATTTTTACATAGGGCTCAACTCACCATGCTGTTTCTTCTGTGCTTATTTTAATGACTTGTTTTTCTTTTGCAAATTTAGTTGCCAGGGTTGCATTATCAAGGAGGAAAATTATGTGGGGAGACAGGGAAACCTGAACCCTTTCCTCTCCTCCCATTTTTTGTCATTGGAAAAAGACACCCTTGAGGTGCTTTTACACCCTCTGGGGAAAACATTAGTATCTGTACATTTTCCTCAGCAAAAGTTAAAAAAAATCTAGAGACAAGGGTTCAAATTTCCCTCTCTCCCCAAGCCATTCTCCTCCTCAATAAAGCAATTCAGGAGTCTGCACTTGCAAAATCAAAAAAGTCATTTAAAATAAACATATCCCTGAATAGTTAATCAATCCATTGGGGTGGGGCTTCTTCCTCCCCCATTTCTGATTCTCCTTTCAGACAGATATGGTTCTCAGGATCACATAGTCTGATAAGGTAAGAAAACTGACAGATAAACATGAGGCAAAATACTCACTAAGTGTGGAGAGGAACATGATGACAAACCCAAGAAACATGGGAATATGGTATCCTATCCTACAAAAAGAAAGAAAATCTAGGTATATCTTTTATTTCCAAAAATGCATTTATCTCTTGCCTGGCCACAAAATGCTCAAGGAAACTTAGACCCATGAGCTAATAATATGCGCATAATTAAAATACATCTAATTCAAAGATAAAACAACTAATTCACAGGCCAGCATAGACCTTATCAAGTCCTTCTTATAGATTAAGAGAGACCTCAAATCATCCTGGAGGGGTTTTCCGAAATGGCTTTATACACACTGGTTTTTTGTGGAGTGATGGTGGGAAAACCTGAGGTCTCTTTCATCTGCATGTTCACTTATACTGAATGATTTACCATCTTCCATTGCTGAAGGCAGAATAATAAAATAAACTGATATTATGTAAATGCTGTAAATAAATTGTAATAGTATATGTTATACTTCTAACAAAGAGCACCCGCTCGAGATACAAGACAGTGAACAACAATACAACACAGCAGTCTACAGCTGCAGTTTTTCCCAAACACAGCTAGAGTCCTTGATTATGATGAAAGGTCCAGGGTTTGCCCAGATGTTAGGTTGTGGGAGTGGCAGCAGAAATGATGCCATTGTGCCATCTGATAAGCTGGCGGCTTCACTGAAACATGCTATGGAGCAATTAGCCTGAGGCTTCAAAACGCGAGCACCCAAATAATAGAACGTATGCAACTAAAATAAATGCAAAACGGTGTTCCGGTAAAGACCGCTTCGTGTTTCTTCATCAGTTGCATCAGATGTTGTTTAAGGGGATGTACAATAACACACTTCCCAGGAATGCTTTATGTCAAATGGCAGGTACAGTTGTTGATCAGTCTACAGCATTGTCCCTTCATTGTTTAGCATTGCTGGAAGCAGAAGAGGCATCTTTCCACCATGCCTGGATCCTACTCTAGCAAAGTTCCCTCCCTCCAGCTACCATTAGCTAAGCTAAAGAGGCAGCAACCAGTATCATGACTAGATGCAACCCCAACTGACAGCTTCCTTCTGCCTAGTTCTCAATGGACATCACTCCATCACTAAGATCAGAGGGGGACAAGGAAGTGGCCAGGTATCCTTCCCTCATACCTGGATCCAGCTGCAGCTGAGAGCTCCTCTCCTCCCAGCTACCAGTTGCTCTTGGCAAAGTCAGGCAGAGAAGAAGCAGCAGCCAGGCATCCTTCCACCATGTCTGAATGGCAACCTCATTCAAATTATACTTTAATAATGGGGACCTGCAATACTCATAGGGGGATCTCTTTCCCCTCTTAGCTTTCTTCCCCCCTCCTTCACTGCCACCTTGCCTGTGGAGGCTCCCAGCTCCACCACCACTGCCATGTGTGCTGCAGTTGCCAGCCACTCCTTCCATCACCAATGCTGCAATACATGTGCAGACAATGCTTTTGTTTTTAGGGGGCATTTAAACCCCCAATGTGATTTTTTTTAACAATTTCAGATTTTTCTGCAAACCTGGGGGTCCCTCAAGTTTGCAAAACTATCTGGTTTTTGTCAGTGTGTCCCTGATGCACAGATTTAAGTATCCGCAGATTGACCCACACTTGACTATTAGAATACAAGATATTTATATTTGCTTTTAATTGCTGCCAGTTGCTTTGGAGCCAATTTTCTTTTCAAGGGCTGAAAAGCAGGTTAAAAACAAAGCAAGGCAATCAATAAATACCATACCTCACATATACACACCGTTGGTTTGTTTAAAAGCTAGCGTACCTGTTGGTTAGGGGTCCTACAAAGGGGTTGGCTATGAGCTGCATCAAAGCCTTAGAAGCAAACAGCAATCCAACTCGCACATTCTCTTTAGTCATAAAGTCAGCTCCCTCTGTACAATTGTCACTGGGCATCAAAGCGGTCACGGGGAGATGAGATCCGTTCCCCCCTTGGGAACTGTTCCCCCTTGCACTGTTTGCATCCCTGTTGGCAGTATAGTCCAAGACTGCATTGTAGGAAGCAGCTGTGGAGTCCACTGTCGGATCCATGCCTTGGAGAGCAGCAGAATGGCTAGTGCTTTTGTAGGTGGCAAACAGGAAGGAAGGGATGATTGGCACTGAAAGGAAAGCAGTAAAAAGTTTAGATTGCAATTTGAAGGTGTCGTACACAACCCAGGAACATTGGAGAATATTCCTTCAGGATGGGCATCATGCATGATTCTCCTGCAGAGTTCCCCTACAGACTAAACAACCATTTCCAAGAAACATATTTGCTTTCGGACCACATCTCTCTTCCACATCTTCTATCCCCTTCATGTCCCTGCCCATCCACGCTGTAGGCTAGTATAAGAGAGGTTCAGCAGAATCTTTGGCTGCTATTGGTGGTATCTCCAGTCCTAGTCCCAGCATTCTATACACCATACCACTGGCTCTCATATGACCCTGAGAAAAGACAGGCAAAGCAACACACCCCTTACCCACAACTGTCAACAGCATGTTGTCTACCAGCAGGGCAACAAAGACAACCAGTAGCACCAGCTTCCGGGATTCCCTCCCCTCCCGTAGCCAGATCCAGGGAGCATGCGCCATGAGTTTGGGCATCCTGGTTTCCTCCCCCTTCTTCTTGAGGAATCTATGAGCTGAGAACCTGCAAGAGAAAGAACTTGGTCAAATCTCTATCCAAAAAGTCAGGCTTCCAGAATACAAACATCCTAAATGAATGTGCGTTTAGTGTTAAATCCCAGAACAAAAACCATGCAATTACCTTTTATTAAGAGCAATCTAAAAAAACTCCTGTTTTTGCTTCTTCTTCCCAGATGACCAAAAGATGCAATCTGGCACCAGCTCCACCATCTTATCTTTTCAAATCTGCCTGGAATTCTACACAGGATGCTTGCAAAAGTCTTACCATTATGGCCTAAAATCTTTCCTCCTACCTTTTCCTGCCTTTCGAACATCCAAAGTGTTCTGTAGAACCAAACCGTTTGGACACTTATTTTGTTATGTTGGTAGGACTAAATAAAAGATTGTACACGGCTGCTTGCAATTTCACTCTCTTCCTTGCCGCCCCGTGCCTCCCACTGCCAGCAAAAAGGAAATCCAATAGCAAAGCTTCAGCATAACCTACAGTTCAGACATTTTCTAATTGGTTTCCAAATATCAGAAATAATTCGGTTCAGAATTGAGGCATTTGCACTATTGACAAATGGGCACTGTTTGGGCTGGCTCTTAATAAGGATGTTTTTAAATTAGCTTCCCTAGTAGTTAGCTGGGATAACTGGGGGTAGAGGAAGTACAGCCCCCCACACACACACACACATTACACCAGCACAGCAACAAAGGGGGAGAAATCCAGGTCTGTGAAGAGTAATGAAAAAGGTGCTGTTTAGCCTCCCCTTTCACTTTGAACATTTCTAAGTGAAAATTCAGTATGTGTCTACTTTTTATATTGTTCTTTCTAAAGAACTAGCCTATCTTTTTCAATGACTGTTCCTACTGTTTATCATTGTTCACAACATCTTCCTTTTTTGACCTTGCCAACAAATGCAGCACAACATCGTATCAATCAAATCATACTTTTTATTTCTTATTTGGGAGCCCCCACCCCCAATATTCAGCTCCAGTGTCATCACAACTTTATAACAAGAACATTCCCATGTAGAAAATCAGAGTATCTAAGCTGTCTGAATATTTCCAGTCAATCAGATAAATGACAGATCTTGCTTTCCTCTATGAGGCTTCCTTACTAGCAAATAAGTTTAGGATTGCAGCCCAAATAATATATTTTATTTTCTTTCCCATTTAATTAAATAGGGTTTATTTACTAGTAAATAAGATTGCAGTTCATACCAGATATCGTATCATATGCTTCCTTTCACCCGGCTATCCAGTTTCAAAAAGACAAGTAAGATTCAACCTGAAACTCCCATTCTCTTGCTCAGCCTCCAACTTGTTGCCTCACTATTAGAAATGGGATCCTTACCATTACTGAGTGCCTTACAGTCTGCTCGTCTCCTTGGCACTGGTGGTGACATAGAAGGAGAATGTCCCTCCTGGTGAATTTATTATAGCCTTTTATCTGGGGAGGATATGAGGAATCCTCGTCCAGGAAGATGTAATTGGAAGCTCAAACGTGTTCTATTCAGCCCCGTAGCTCTGTTTGCGTCAGAGCCTGGGAAGGGCGAATGTGTACTAGTAAGGGGGGAGGTCGCAGAGATTATCTGCAGCACCGAAGCACCTGCTATTCATGGCTTTTTATCAGGGTTTTATCTCTCAAATACATCTCTCAAACACATGTGTTGTCACAGAGTTCAGAAAGCAAACAACAGAGGCCTCTAAGGTTGCCATCTCTGCCTTAGGACGTTCCTGGAGATTTAGGGATGGTGCTGGGGAGGGTGGAGTTTGAAGAGGGGGGAGCTAGGGTTGCCACCCACCAGCCATTTTCTCCAGGGAAAGTGATCTCTGTAGTCTGGAGATCAATTCCAGGAGATCTCCAGGCCCCACCAGGAGATTGGCAAGCCTAGGTAGGAGTAGTATTAGGCAGAGGAGCAGTGGTAAAACCAGTCATTACCAAAACAGATGGAGTAACAAGACCAGGAGCCGTGCCTGTCAAAACATTAGTAACTGCAACAAGGGTACTAGTAGTAATCACAGCAGTAAGACAGGATCCTTCATACTCTAAGAGGTTTCAGTGGCATTGTTTGTACTTGTGTTGTACTAACTTCTTCTGAAAGTCACCACCACTGTATAGGTAAAACTGAGACTATGGGCGAAAACGCATGGTCGCTTTATCCTCCTTCAATCCCTGTTTTAGCCAGGATCGAACGCACATTAGGCGAAACGCATGAGTTCGATCCAGGCTGAATCCTGGCTGAAACAGGGATTAAAGGAGGATAAAGTGACCATGCGTTTTCGCCCTATATTGAGGAGTAAGATGCTGACTAGAAAAGCTACAGAATAAGGAACAGGTCATAAGAAGATCTTGGTCTCGGAACTGCACAAACTGGGAGGGTTTGGAGCCAGTTAGAGGGATGCTTACCACAATCAGAACAGAAACTCAAGCTAATGTCCAGGTCACAGTCCAAGTGGGAAAGTATGTGGAATTTCCCATGCAAAGTAGGAGTGATTACAGCAGAGGTGGTGAAACTCATGGGAGCTGGACATCAGGATCTGATCACTGAGCACCATTTGGGGGATGATTCTGGCTGTTGTTATAGAACTCAGGACTCAATGGAATAATAATGATGATGATGATGATGATGATGATGATGAAAAGATCACTATCCCCAGCCTTGGGAAGGGGACAAGAATTCAGGCAATCTTAGCCAGGACCTTCCTGACTGGTAGGGTAAAGTTGCTGAGCCCCGGGGATATAATCAAATAAAAGGAAGAGCAGTCTTGGAAGGGCAGGTAAGCTTGTTAGAGGTGATCCTAGTTGCCTCATTGGAATGTGGGACGTTCAATATTAAGACGTGAGAAAAGATAAAACTCTACTGAGTAGAATGCTGAAGTAACCTGGAATCTTATTGTTAGGGGGGAAATGAGACAAAACCTTGACAAAAAAAGAACTATTTGAGTAAAAATTTGTGAGCCTAACAGCGCAGTCTGAAGCAGAGTTATAGCCGTCTAAGCCTATTGACTTCAGTGGCTTAGAAGCATGTAACTATGTTTAGGATTGCACTGTTAGTGCTTTCAGCAGGTATGCCTCTCTCTGAATGTCATTGTTCCCTGATGGAGTCAGTCTGGGAGGTCCCAGTCCAGCCACCTCTTTTCTTGGACTTGCCCTTTGACCTGTAAATGTCCCCACATATTTCATGAATGGTGAGTAGCAAAGATTGCAGTCTTCTGGCAAACCTCCTTGGTACGTGACCCTCCCTTAGGTTAGTTTATTCAGCAACAAGAAGTTCTCTATTGTGGAGCCAGTGCTTTCAAATGGCTCACGTCTCCCACTTTTCAGAAATCATGCAGCAGCAATTTTATTTCAGTGCACTTTTTTTGTGGAGTGTGAAATAACTGTTGAGAAGGGGCTGTTAGGAATGCTTGGCTATGGTTTTCTCTAGGTGTGCTTTAACTCGGTTGTGTCGTTTTAATTTTTACTGCAACTTGTTGCCAGTGTGAGCCGTCGAAGGAAGGAAGGAAGGGGCTTCAGATAGAGGAGGAAAGAGAAAGGTCAATGCAAAATGGAAGCCTGATGGAAACAAATTGGAGGGAGCTGCACAGTCCACAAAGAAAGAAAGCATTGAGCTCAATCTTGAATAAATTGGAAATTTCCACTGAATCCCCTTTCCTACTGCAGAGCCTTTTCATGCCATTCCCCAATGCCCCAGGAGCAGCATTTCATGGAGATTAGTAGGCTGCACTGAGAAGCAAGAAAGTTCCATACCAGTGCAATCCTAAACCGAGCTACATCCTTCTAAGTCCAATGAAGTCAATGGATTTAAGAAAGGTATAACCCTTCTTAGGATGACATGGTAGGTCTGGACTCAGACCTTTTTTTTTTTTTTACACAAGGGTGTGGAGACAAGGGGAAGAGTTAATGAGGGGGAGTTTTGTTGGTCACTTTTTTTTTTTTTTTTAATTGCATGTAACATGTCTTATTTCAAAGCCTGTGTAGACTACCTTAACTACACAAATATGCAAACATGCACAAAAAGAAAGGATTCTGTTGGGTGTTTTGTGTTAAAGAAAATTAGTCTTTCTTTACAAATACAGATGTAGGTATTCTCAGGAAGAGGTTCTATGCGTGCCTGTTTGCTTTGCCAAGCTTGTGCAATGAAAGCTAAGGTCACACAGAAGTCAATCACCTTTGTCATCTCATTTTTCCCTCCAGCAAAGAGTGTTCCTCCTTATGCTGCTGGTAGAAGATGACTAGTCTCTCCTGCCAGACATACACAGTTCCCCTTACAGGCAAAGCATATCCCACACACCCAGAGACAAATCCTATTTGGTGACTCACAACCATTTACTATGCACAGCTAACGCAAGAGCAATGATTGCGCTATCTGGGAGAAGGGTTGTGTTTCCCCCCGTGCAGATACCATGTCCCCATGATCGTAGAACAGCCCGGAGAGGAAGCTGGGGTGTACATTGGGGGCTATGTGCAACAGACCAGAAACAAATGTGTATTTATTATATAAGGCTTGTAAAAATTTTATTTATTACTTAACGGTAAAAGTTTGTGACTGTGTTTTCACCTGCCTAGTGGGACGGTCCCTGGTCTGGAAACACTGTACCCCCCACCAGGGAAATGATTTCTACAGGGAGGCTGGGGGATTGCCTGGCAACAGGACAAGAGAAGGAGTGGGCTCCAAGGGAGAGGAAGGGGAGTGGGCTCCAAGGGAGAGGAAGGGAAGAAGCAGAGGTTTTTTCTCCTGAGGGAGTAGAGAAATTCTGAAGAAGTTCCAGAGGGGAAAAGGCCTGGGGTGTCAGAGAAAGACAGCTGGCAGAAGAGTGGCCAGCGTGGTGTAGTGGTTAAGAGTGGCGGACTCTAATCTGGAGAACTGGGTTTGATTCCCCACTCCTCCACATGAAGCCTGCTGGGTGACCTTGGGCTAGTCACAGTTCTCTCAGCCCCACCTACTTCACAAGGTGTCTGTTGTGGGGAGAAGAAGGAAAGGCGATTGTAAGCTGCTTTGAGACTCCTTAAAGGTAGAGAAAAGCAAGGTATAAAAACCAACTCTTCTTCTTCTGCCCTTGGCCTTCGATCCTGAGTGTTTATGAGCCTTCTCCCGCTGTGACTGTGAGAAAAAGTAGCTTCTCAGAGTTTGTGAGGAAAAGAGACCTCTGCAAGTGTGCAGTGAGATCTGTTTGCACCTTGAGAGTCAGAGCCCAGAGGCTAAAGGGATTTCCTTCTCTTCTCACCCAGGCTTTGGACCCGCTTGGTATATTTTATTATTCACACAGTTTTGTTTAAAACTCCCATTGCAACCCCTTGGTTTTCCTTTCTTTAAATAAAAGCTGTTTGTTTAAGTGTTGTTCAGGTTTTGAATCCACAATTCTGTGACCACTAACCAGGGCATTTCAAGCCTAAAAGGGTTATAATTGCATAATGAAGTGACAGTGTTGTGAGAACACCAAGCCCCGGGGAAAGGCTCTGGAGAACAACTTGTTGCTATTGTAAGAATTGTCTGAATGGACTATTGCCAAAGCAGCATCTGCAAGACAGATTCCAGATTACTGCCAGAACTTATATTTTCAAAGGGAACATTAAGTCTTGGTCCCAGTAGCTTTGATGCAACCTGAGATTGTATTATTATTATTTTCATCCACCACTACCTAACTGTGAGCCAGTTATTTGGGTAGAGTCGTTACAGCACTGGACTGAGATTTGGGATACCCATGTTCAAAGCCCCACTCGGCCATGAAAGCTTGCTAAGTAACCTTGGGCCAGTCACTCTCTCTCTGCCCAGTCTACCTCACAGGGTTGTTGTGAGGATAAAATAGAGGAGAGAAAAATGATGTAAACCACTTTGTGTCCCCATTGCAGAGAAAGGCAAGATATAAATGAAGTAAATCTAAAAATAAAAATAAATAGCTGAATTAAGTATTCATAATGCCCTCTGTGGGCATTTTTGTAGTGTTCTATAATGAACTCTATGAGCCACTTTATAGTGTTATACCCAGAGGTGGGCTGATAGGCGGTGTCCTTACATGGGTGTCCTTTTTACACGGCATCAAGAATCTGATATCATGTTTACTAAGCAACTGTTTGACAGACCCGATCTTGAGGGGAAACATATCTTCTCTTAAATTTAACTTGTGATGAACCTGTATTTAAACACAAACAAAGATTACAATAAAAACACATTTTCTTTCATTCTGTTTGGAAAATTTATGAATCTGCATCATGCACTTGCCATTCTTTTCCTTTCCCACCCCACCCCCCACCCCAGATGCAAAGGAAAGGATGACTGTTGTGGCTGTGAAAAAGGAAGCAAAATGTGCTGAGCCATCACTTCCCTTTATTCGACTCGATTCTCAGAAGCACTATCTGCTATCTTTACATTTATGGTTGACATTACTCTGCAGCAGGGGAGAGGCAGAATTCTGCACATGCTCATGGGCAGTAAGCTTTTTTACTTCATATGTTGGGATACAGTTTAGGAAGCTCTGTGGCAGAGGATAGGTGGCATTGAGCTCTGTTACTTTATATATTTGGATCTGAGTCCAGTAGCACCTTAGAGACCAACAAGATTTTCAGGATATAAACTTTCGAGAGTCAAAGCTTCCTTCATCAGACACCAGCAGGAATGGAGATCCCGAAATCTTACACCGTGAAACTCTTGGTGGTCTCTAAGGGGAGACTTGGACTAGAATCTAACAGTTCTACTGCAGACCAACATGGCTACCCTCTGAAACTATTTATACATTTGGGTCTGGTTGATGTTACTCTACAGCAGAGGAGAGGAGGCACTCTGCACATGCTCAAGGACTTTAAGCTTTCTTACATTGTACTTGAGGATCCAAGTGAAGTCACCCGGCATCGGAGGAGGGCTTTGCACATGGCTCAGGGACACCACTAGAAAAGAGGAAGAGTCCAGTAGCACCTTAAAGACTAACAAAAATTTTGGCGAACAAAATACCCTTCAGGTATCTGAAGAAGTGAGCTGAGACACTGAGAGAGTGTCAGAGACACTGTCCTTCAGTGTTACTCCTCTGAAGATGCCTGCCATAGCTGCTGGCGAAACGTCAGGAAAGAAAATACCAAGACCACGGTCACACAACCCGGATAACCTACAAGAACCAATGAACTCTGACCATGAAAGCCTTCGACAATAAGTGAGTTGAGGCTCACGAAAGCTCATACCCTGCCAGAAATTTTGTTAGTCTTTAAGGTGCCACTGGACTCTTCCTCTTTTCTACTGCTATTGACAGACTAACATGGCTACCCACCACGATCTATCTCCATGGAAGGGCCACCACTGATATTCTTCCATATGTCCGAGCACTGTAGGTTGCTGCATTGGAGCTGGAAGGAATCCATCCCTAAGCATGAACACATGATGCTGCCTCATACTGAACCAGACTCTCGGTCCATCAAAGTCAGTATTGTCTACTCAGACCAGCAGCCTGCAGGGTCTCAGGCAGAGGTCCTTCACATCACCTACTTGCCTGGTCCCTTTAACTGGGGATGCCGGGGATCGAACCTGGGACCCTCTGCATGCCAAGCAGGTGCTCTACCACTGAGCCACAGCCCCTCCCTATGGCTCTGCAGGGTCTCAAGCAGAGGTCTTTCCCATCGCCTACTCCCTTTAACTGGAGATGCCTGGCATTGAACCTGGGACCTTCTGCATGCCAAGCTGATGCTCTACCGGTAGAGTACTTGCCTGGTCCCTTGATCTGGAGATGCCGGGGATCGAACCTGGGACCCTCTGCATGCCAAGCAGGTGCTCTACCACTGAGCCACAGCCCCTCCCTATGGCTCTGCAGGGTCTCAGGCAGAGGTCTTTCCCGTCGCCTACTCCCTTGAACTGGAGATGCCCCTGGGGATCGAACCTGGGACCTTCCGCATGTCAAGCAGACGCTCTACCACTGAGCCACAGCCTCCGGCGATAGGTCGCCCGCGTTCCCGCGCTTCCTTCCCCCGCCTCGCCGCAGCTCCCCTCAGCACGCTGGCCAGCTCCTTCTGCCCGCCCCTCCCCCCGCTCCCTCCCTCCCCCCGCCCGGCACTTCCGGCTCTGTGGGGATTGAGCAAGAGGAGGGCGGGGCCGGGGGGAACGGGGAGAGAGAGAGAGAGAGCGAGAGCGAGAGAGAGAGAGAGAGAGAGAGAGAGAGAGAGAGCCTATTTGAGCGCCTGCGCAGTAGCGCCGCAGCCTAGACGGGGGAACAAGATGGCGGCGCTGCGGGCGATCCGAGGGATGGTGAACGGAGCCGTGTCCGAGCTGAGCGGGGGAGGCGGCGGCGCGCGGGAGCAGGCGGCCGCCGTCACCCGCGACTACCTCTCCCAGCCCCGCCTCAGTGAGTCCCCGGGGCAGGCGGGGAGGGAGGGGCGGGGGGGGGTCTGTCCTGGAACCTCTCCTACCTTCGCCCCCCCCCAACGGTGGCTAGACCCGTCGTGGTTTGGGCCCGGCAGGTACCGCCGCCCTCCCCCCCTCAACGCCCTTGAACCTCCCCTTCATTCAGGGCGGCCCTCGGTGAGAAACCGGGGTGGGGTCCCGGTTCCGGCTGGGGCCCCCGTCTAAAAACCTGGTCTTTTCTCCTGCAAGGTCGGTGGTGCTCCTGAGCGTGTGCAGAGTAGCGGCGACTCCCCCGTCGAGCTTATCGAGCCAGTCTTTTTTTTTTTTTCCACAGCCTAGACGATCTTGTTATGAGGTTATGTTATGGCCACCAAGACTAGATTAATTCAGGCCATCGTATTCCCTAGGACTATGTATGGGGTGAAAGCTGGACAGTGAAGAAAGCTGATAGGAAGAAAGTAGATGCCTTTGAAATGTGGTGTTGGAGGAGAGGGTGACGGATTCCGTGGACGGCCAAAAAAAACAAATCGGTGGGCTATAGATCAAATCAAGCCTGAACTGACCCTAGAAGCTAAAATGTCTAAACTGAGGCTGTCGTATTTTGGTCACATTGTGAGAAGGCAAGAGTCACTAGAAAAGACAGTCATGCTAGGAAAAGTTGAGGGCAGCAGGAAAAGAGGAAGACCCAACAAGAGATGGATGGACTCAATAAAGAAAGGAAGCCACAACCCTCAATTTGCAAGACCTGAGCAAGGCTGTCAAAATAGGACATTTTGGAGGACTTTCATTCATAGGGTCACCATGAGTCGGAATCGACTTGACGACACTTAACACACACACACACACACACACACACACATGAGGTTAAAATGGGAGCGGGTGCATATGCAGCCCTAAATCTCTGGTTGGGTGACATTAAATTAATAACAATGCAATAATAACATTGCTCGTTCTTTCTTGTCCCTCTTCTGGTGTCCAAGGTCGATTTCCTCTTTTCCCTCCTGCCTATGCATTCCTTTTTTGACAAGGCCAAATTCCTTCCCGGTCCCTACTGTCTTGTCTAGGTCCTGTTCTCTGTGTGGCCCGCTTCCTTATTCTTCTTGCATGCTCCCTTCTAGTTTTGCAGCTTGCCATTTTTTCTTCTTGAGGGTGCTAAGTGAGGGTGGCCCTTTTGCCCTTATCACTTCCTTCATGTCTGAATTGGAGTGGTTGGGTCTCGTGTTTTTGCTTCTGTGTCTTCTGTGGTTGTGGGGCTTGCTGCAGTGCCAGTTGTGTGTATACATTGGGGCAAGTATGAGTAGTTCGGAGAGGGTTGGTGTTTTTGCAAGGGAGGGAGGTCGGGTTAGAAGGCCTGCTTTGCCAGGAGCTTCAAAGGTGCTTTGGTTACGGGGCAAGTTCAGAGCCTTGAATGGAATAGCTGGTTTCTTTACTGCATTCCTAACGTTCTCTAGTTGGAAGTGAGCCTCACTGAGCACAGTGGCTTTTTTGCTTTTGAGTAACAGGAGCCTAGGAATAGGCTTTGCAGCTTGCATGGGGAAAAAAAGGAATTCTCACCTTTGCGCAAAGTTGTTAAAATGGCACAAGCACCAAAAGGCCTGGTAAAGGCTGTGCTTGCTAGGCCAGTTTGTCACTGGTGTTGATTGATGCCGCTCGGTGTGCAAGAGAATCCTACTGTCAGGCTCTTGTTTCCATATCAACAGAAGGGGCAGATGGTGGGCGCTGCTCTCTTGTCACGACTTGAAGATGTTGCTAGCCTCCCTCCCCTTCCCCAAGCCTGGCTATTCTGGGTCTTCTTTGAATGGGAAATAACAGTAAGTGGTTGTGAAATATTTGTTCCGTAGGTTGACTAATCTGCTCTGGCTGAGTCTCAAGGTCATGTGGTACACTGCAGGATGACATAGAATGTGTAGCAGCCCAGAGAGGCAAGATGGCCTAGTATTATGGGATGCCTAGCACTAACATTCAAGTGTAACAAAAGTTAGCTTGTGTGAACAGCTGTGAGAATTTAAGATTTCAGCCTATGCCTGTAAAAGGTAGATTTGCTGCCAGATTAAATTTTAGGAGGAAAGACACAAGCATGCAGTAATGTTCATCTTGGGAAGCGGAAGCCATTTGCTTCCAGAAATGTGGGAGGATAAACAGAGCTACCAGTACAGAAATTAAAGTGTATCGTTGCTGTATCTTTTTACGTGAGAGAGGCTATTCTTCATGGGGTTTCTCAGTAGCATAAGAATCAATCAAAGGTTAAGGGTGTTACACAAAGAGGCATATAGGTTGGAAGCCAAATCATATAATTTCCTGCTTCACCAGTTGAAGGTTTCAGGCAATGGAGAATGTGATCCTGTGCACATTCACTTCAGTGTAAGTCCCACTGGATTCAGTAAGATTTCCTGCCAAGTAAATATGCAAGCATCTCTGCTAACACATGAATACGTGAAGCTGCCTTGTACTGAATCATACCGTTGGCCAATCAACATCAATATTGTCTACTCAGGCTGACAGTGGCATGCCAAGGTCTCATGCAGAGGTCTTTCCCATTACCTATGACCAGATCCTTTTTTTTAATAATTTAATTTTTCAAAATATATAAAAGAAAAAACTGTTCAACAATTGATATAGATCATCAAAAGAAAGTAAAAAACAATGAATTATTGTTGAAATTACAAATATTAAAATAAAATGAAGACTTCCCCTTCATCTCCCGCTATATCATTATAAATTTGTATACTCTTTGTATAAAGTTCTAATCCTGATATTGTTAAATATATGTTAATGTAGTTCATTATCAAAAATCAGATAAAATATATATTTCAAATCATACATAATTATTATCTATCTACAAATCAACCTTGTTATAGTGACTATATATTTTAATTATAAAAACATCCCTAATAATAGTAAAAAATGGATTAGATCAATGAATAACCTTTAAGTTCCCCCATTTGAAGTTCATTTTCACAGTAAATTCTCCATGCCTCCCATTCACCCATAAATTGGTATTGTCTTTTTGATTTACCAATGCTGTAGGTTTTGCCATTTCCACCAGTTCCAGCATTTTTTGTATCCAATCTCTTTTGTCTGGACTGTCCGATGATTTCCATTTAGCTGCATAAATCAGTCTTGCAGCAGTGGTGGCATATATTAAAAATGATCTCTGAGTTAAAATAGTCTGGTATCATACTAAGTAACATCATCTCAGGCGTTTTGGATATATTTTTCTGTATAATCAGTCTTATTTCATTGTAGATCATGTCCCAAAATGTTTTTGCTTTATCACAGGTCCACCGCACATGATGAAATGAGCCTATTTCTGTATTACACTTCCAACACTTTGGGGACAATGATTTATAGATCGTTGCCATCTTTTTAGGTGTTAAATACCACCTATACATCATTTTATAAATATTTTCTCTTAATGATTGAGCAAGAATAAGTTTCATGTCTCGTGACCAAAGTCTTTCCCATTTATCCAATAAAATATCATGGCCCACCATCTGTGCCCAGGTGATCATGGTAGGTTTTATCTGTTCTTGCTCACAATAAATTTCTAATAATAGTTTATACATTTTAGATATTAGATAATCATTTGTATCCAGTAAGTTTTTGAAATGTTGATTTATTTTTAGAAAACCCTGTTTTCGAATCCTGAGGAATAAAGAGGAATAAAGAATAAAGAAAGAGGATTTAATCCTATGTTGCTGAAATGATGTATGCATTTTAATTTTGTCATACCACAAATATCCATGCCAACCACTTCTGTTATCGAAACCCTCTAGATCAAGTAATCGTGCATTGGAAAGTTCAATCCAGTCTTTTAGCCATACTAAAGCAGCCGCTTCAGCATATAATTGAAAGTTAGGGAGTGCAAAACTTCCTCTATCCTTAGAATCCACTAAGTACTTATAAGCAGTTACCTATGACCAGATCCTTAACTGGAATGCCAGGGATTGAAACTGGGGCCTTCTGCATGCCAAGCAGGTGCTCTACCACTGAGCCATGGGCCTTCCCCAAATATATATGCAAATTTGTGCAGGACTTGTGAGATTATAGACTTATAAATGGTTGAGGTTGTAGATGACAGTAATCATGAGATTTGAAAATAGCATGTGGATTTTCAGGAGAGCTAAAAACATTTTAGAACTGGAAAAAATGAGACTAGAAACTCCTGGGCCTGTCTTCATGGAGGCTATATACTTTTTACCCCAACAAAGGACTTACTGTGCTTTTTTTAATTATTTTTTGCCATATTCCCCTAATTTATTATTATTTATATCCTGCTTTTCTCTGCAACAGAGACCTAGAGCAGCTTACAACATCATTCTACCCTCCTCCATGTTTTCTTCAACAACCCTTTGAGGTAGTTAGGCAGAGAGTGCCTGGCCCAGGGTCACCCAGCAAGCTTCCATGGCAGAGTAGGGATTCGCACTTGGCTCTTCTGGATACTAGTTGGACACTGGATACTAGTTAGGCAGAGAGTGCCTGGCCCAGGGTCACCCAGCAAGCTTCCATGGCAGAGTAGGGATTCGCACTTGGCTCTTCTGGATACTAGTTGGACACTCTAACCACAATACCACTCTGACCATTTCTCTTGGATTAAAGACTGTGGTGTTCCTGTTCTTCTGTATTTAATCTTGAACACCCTGACCCTGTTGAAGCTAAGCATGTATTCATTGATGTGTACCCAGTGGCGAACGTATGTTGTTGAAAGCTTGCCCAGTTTTGGCATAGCTTCAAGAGTACTAATGATTAAGTGCCAAATACTTAAGAGATGTTCGTGGAGGGGTACAGGACTGCCACCAAGCTGGAGGGTATTTGTTGTAGCTACAGGGTCGGGTATGTGAAGCCCAGGTTCAAATAGCCTCTTGGGGCCAGTTCTTTATCCGCGAAACCTGCCAAGCAATTCCCAACATGAATTCCCATCACCTTTTGGTTTTTAGAGCTGCAAGCAGTGATGTCTTTGTGGCTAAGCACTCTTGCTGAATTAACATACCAGCTGGTCCTCATCTCCGCTATGAATCTCACTGAGTGGCTTCATTCACGCATTGTCCTCCAGCCTGAGTTCTTGAAGGAAAGGCAGGATGCAAATGCAGCAGAATAAACCATATACAGGTAATGAAATATGGGTCAGGGCATAGAAAGACAAAAGTAACGGCTTGGCAGAAAAGCTAAGCTTGTGAGGTGGGCACAAATGCTGCAGATCCTCCTAATCCTGTTTGTCATTCGTGGGGGGGGAAGGGTATATACAAGCGTGCAGCACACTGAGCTGTGACAATTGTGCAGCCCGTGGAAAGGGGAAATCCAGCACTACAGGGACTGCATGGACTTTCCAGCTTTATGCAAGCACAGAAATGAGCAGGCTGGATTATGTTCGTGGTCCATGTGACTGAGCACTGTAATTCTGTCCAAGGGCTTGCATCTAAAGTAGCAGACTGCCTTCTCCCTTCAAGGGACAATTTGCCCCCACAACGATACCTTCCTGAATACCTGTGAGACTGATGCTTAAAGTCCAATTCTGTTGTCCATCTTTAAGAATCTGGCTTCCTTTTCCTGAGTGCTATCACTCCACTATGTTTTTTCCCCTTTGGGGTGTCTGTCCTCTCCCTTCTCAAGCAGTTGTGGTTATACTCTAGTGTACATGGCTGTAGGCTGAATGAAGCAAAGGTTCCATGGTGGGTATCTATTTATTTGTTAAAACATTTATGTCCCGTCTTTTCTCTTGGTTTAAGGAGGCTTACAATAATAGCTAAAACTTCCCCAGTTAAACCCCTGCATTTCCAAGGATAGCAGTTCTGGGTGTAGGTTTTGAGCAGCTAGTTAAAACAAAGAAATTAGACTGTTGATAGAAAAATTCCAGGAAGTAAGCGTTCTGCCCAGTGTTGGGAGGGGGAGTGTTGACAGGAGTGTCACGAGTTAAGGGATTTTCCCCGGTTTGAGAAGAAAAGGATAGCAGCGTTGTAATCCAGCTATGAGCTCTAAACTTGCCTTGCCAGATATCCGTGGTCAAAGGGCTCCCAACTGCAGACTTTATCAGTTGAGCTTTGTCTCTTCCTACAAATTGATAGCCAAATTCAACAAAAAGTCCTTCACAGTCAGCGTGTCATAAGGTGATAGGCTGTATCCTGCTGATTATTTTTGCATTTTTCAATGGGGGGGGTTCACTCTGGGACAGACCTTGGGAGAGCACTGGGTGGGGGGGATTGAGGCTGCACCAGGAAGGGACAGGTGGATAAATGCTTTCATCAGTGACAGCTTTCAGCAGGATCCAAGCCTTTGTCTTTACATTGGTAGCTTGCATGATGTAAAATTTTTACTTAAACAAGCACAGTAGATTAAAACAAGATGCCCAGAGTCAGCCACATTGCCTTTTTTAAATGTCTGAAAGAGACTCGACCTGAGACTTTGGCAGGATTCTGGCAGAAATAGTTTGTAGCTATGAGGAATATTTCTCAGTGCTGGCCATCTGAATGTGTAGTGTGCAGGCTGTTTTCAGGTTGGTTCTCTTGGTTTGTCTGCGGCAAAGGCATCTCTTGGCAAAATTGTTACTTGTTATTTCCAGTGTAAATATGTCTGTGTTGACACAACACCACTTTCATGTACATTCCTCCCTGGAATAAACCTGAACCGGCCATGCTTTTATTGCTCTGCCGCTAAGCCCTGAATTGCTTTGTAAGTGTTCCGAAACAAAGCACGTCACCTACATGTATTTGCTGAATAGCTTAGATAAACATTCTAACACTTAAAACAGCTGATCGTGACTTTTAACAGTACAGTATTGTGATATAATGGTTTTGGTTTCAGTTCTTCAACACTTACAAGAACACCTACTGAACCTGTTTAAGTCACTGGTCCCCAGTATTCAGATGGGCCTGTCCTTTTAGTCCTATCTGTACTTGCACAAAAGCCCTGTTGCCCTTTCAACCTGATCTTATGCATGCTGTCTTGGAAGTTCAGTTCATCCTTTTTTTTAAAAAAAAATTATTTCAAAAAGTGATAATTAATAACAAGAAAAGAAAAATGATAAGTATAAGATACAATATAACATCATTTGATATTTTTAACAATTTCTATCCCTATTTGAGTCTAATTCAACTCTCTATCATCTGTACTATCTAATCATTTTTAATAACCTATAAATTTACATAACTTAGTATACATTATACATTATGACTTTAAAAATATGATGAAAGAATTGTAAATAAAATAAATAAACAAAAAGGGTAAAAAACCAGAATAATTATAATCTAAGAGCTTTCACTGGAGGCCAACCACTGGAGGAGGGGGTGACTCACAGGAGATGGGGGTGGTGGGTATATTCTATATTTTATTTTGCTTTTGCTTTTGGAAGTTCAGTGCATCTTGAGTGTGCTTCGAATTGCTGTTTTAGTCATGTGAGTTTGTTCTGCTAGTTGTAGAAATAGGCTTGTTCATCCTTTCCCCAGGTTCCCGGGCTGGCTGATTAATGATTAGCCCATTGTCTTGTGAGTCTGGCAAAGTCTTGTGGCTCACTGAAAGACTTCTGTATTCATGGATCATGTGAGACAGGCTTCCTTGGGAGGTGGTGGGCTCTCCTTTGGAGGTTTTAAAGCAGAGGCTAGATGGCCATCTGACAGCAGTGCTGGTTCTGTTAACTTGGGCAGATGAGAGAGAGGGCAGGAAGGGTTGTATCCATGCTTGGCTCTTGTGGCCCTTTCTTACATGGCCAGGGAAATGCTGATTGCACCTTGGGGTCAGGAAGCAATTTATCTCCAGGCCAGTTTGGCCAGAGATCCTGGAGGGTTTTTTTTTTTTTTTTGCCATCCTCTGGGCATGGAGCAGAGGTCACTGGGTGTGTGTGTGAGGGTAGTTGTGAATGTCCTGCATTGTGCAAGAGGTTGGACCAGATGACCCTGGAGATCCCTTCCAACTCTATGATTCTGTGAGACTGAACTCAAGTGGTTGGTGACCCTGGGGAGGGTGGGAGGTGATTCCTAAATGAAGTACTTTTATTCCTTCCTAATAGGTCCTTACCCTACCCATCTTCTCACCATTTTCTGGAGGAAGTAATCTGGGGCAAATGTGTGTCCTTTATACGTAGGCATTCTTCCTGAAGTTAGAAGCTGGGGAAAGGTGGTTGAGTTCCCAAGAGAGTTTGTGCCATAGTGAAAATCTGTTGCATTAGTTGTTAGAAAAAGGGAGTTCGTTCTCCTCTCTAGGAGTCATACAGGTGGTTGCAGCAACAGGAGAGCGATTAAAAAAACCCTGACAAGGAGTGCTTTGTTTCCAGCATTGTTCACTCATAAATGATGAACACGCCTCCTCTGAAATAAAAAGGTTTTTGTGACCCAGACAGCAAAATGGTTCATCTGAAATGGTCTTCTCCTAGAGTCCAGCCACTGGTCCATATAATGCAGTATTGCTTATTGCAGCAGCTCTCCCTAGATTTGTGTCTTTCTCAGCCATGCTGCCTGAGATCCTGTGACTGGAAAATACCAAGCATCAAACCTGGGACTTTGTGCATGACAAACATGTGCCCTGCCGTTGACCCTTAAGGGTCTCCCCTAGTACTTGACAGGAGTTGGGAGCCGAGCCCTTGTGGAAAAAGTATCTTTGAGGTGTAGGTGCTACCTCCGTGGTTGCAGAACAATGCATCATCCCTTCTGTCAATGTGCCTTTCTTCCAAAACATATTACTTTGTCCAAATAAGGTTTTTTGTTTTGTTTTACTTTTGCAGCATATAAGACAGTATCAGGAGTCAATGGGCCACTAGTAATCTTGGATCAAGTGAAGGTAAGTTTGGTATCTGGTGGGTGCATAAAAATGGGCCCACCCTTCTGACTTCTAAAACTTTGCATCCCACAGATTGCCTGACACATTTCCAAACACATTGGTTTATAGTGAGAATGCACCTTCCTTCTATGTGGCCTCTGCAGCAGGATGGTATACTTGCAGTAAAATATATTGGGGCAAAGAGTGGTATTCTCCACATAGTACCTGCTTAACTTCCAGTTTTGAAAGTGCTATGCTGGGGATTCAAGCAAGGTCTAATTTGCATTTCCTTTTATTGTACCAGAATTAAAATGCATAGGAACTCTCTAACTGTAAATTATCAGCCACAATTTTGGAAGGGCAGTGTTCTGTTGATGATTTGGTTGCTTAGTCTCACATCATTTACAGACTTCTAGCTGGCATCTTAAGCATCAAACAGAACTTTGGCAATTGATTTTTTTTTTCAAGAGGGTCTGATTTCTGTGCTGGTACAAAGGCTTTGTGGGCACGCAACAGCATTGCTGTTGCACCTGCCTGTAATTTAGTATGTAGTTTCATGTGCCCTGAAGAGCCCCAGAGAATAATTTCAAGAGAGCACGGTTTCCTCTCTGTGTCAGGAAATATGTCAGGCAACACCTCCACCCCTTACACAGCACAATTGATCTTCTAAAGCTGTGAAGGCAGACTGTATCCTATGCTTTCTTCAGGGTGAGAGCTGCTATAGTCAGGGCTTGCTTTGATGAGAAATCAACCTGGCAGTACTGCTATCAAGTATAGAATGCAGGTAGAAACTATGGTGAGGGGGCCCTGCTATGGGTGACAAACTAGTTTTGATGCTAGAATTCCAGGCTCAGTCACTGCGAATGAGGCGGCAAAAGCTTGCTGAACTCTGAAATTCTGAGCGGCAACTTAAGCAATTTAGCAAGACCTAGATTGTCTTGCATCTGGGGTATCTGAATTTCATGAACAATTTGATGTGTGTGATTGCTCACTGTTTTGGGGGATCTGATGTTTGCATCCATTTATGTTCTGAACAGAAACCTGTTGACCTACCTTACCTTGATTCCCATGGCTTAGTTTCCTAGATACGCAGAGATTGTACATTTGACGCTTCCTGATGGAACAAAGAGAAGCGGGCAAGTGTTGGAAGTCAGCGGATCCAAAGCTGTGGTTCAGGTAAATGGCAGAGAAGCAAGTTGGGTGGCGTGGGTGGCCTGTCCTTTGACTCTCGGGTAGAAGAGGGCCTTCTGGGCATCTTAGGGATGTATAGAGCCCTTTATTCAGGAGCCCAGTCCAATAGAATCCTTAAGCAATAATTAGTAGTCATTGTATTAACTGGATCCATTCCTAGCTAATGTCTGTCTGTTAGAAAATTATCTTGCCTGACTGCTGAAGCAAGAACTTCAATTGCCAGACTTTGCAGCATTTGAAAAAACACCCATCTTTTTTTTAGGTTTTTGAAGGAACTTCAGGAATTGATGCTAAGAAAACATCTTGTGAATTTACTGGGGATATCCTTCGAACCCCAGTGTCTGAAGACATGCTTGGTAGGTACAAGATATTCTTGGACTGACGATATTCTCATGATGCCTGTTTTTTACATATAACGAGAATTGCTGCTCTGTTACTATATCTGCTGCTGTTTTTCTTGTCTTCGAAGGGCGTGTGTTCAATGGCTCAGGAAAGCCCATAGACAGAGGACCTATGGTCTTGGCTGAAGAGTACCTTGATATCATGGGTATGTTTAAGAAAATGTCATTGAATGCTGTAGGTGCAAGCCTGATATTCACAGATGGACCAAGAGCTTAGTGTGTATGTTTCTTCCTAGCATAAATATGGAGTTCCGTTAATATCTTCTGTACTGATCCCCAAATCTGTATTGTACCTTTTCAAAAAATGGCACTCAGGATGGCCTTTTCAAGTCTGCCCTTTAAGTCAGAGTTAATATTGGCATAAGCCATGCATCAGCTTAGTTTGCTTGTGTTCAGTTAGTTGGCCATTTCTATTTGTTTAGTATTTTTAGCGTTTCTGTGCTGTGTTCTCAACAAAAGTTCTCAAAGCAGTACATATTTTAAAATAGCAAATAAAATTATTATTGTCCTGGTTAAAAAATAACAATTACAGCTAGGAAATCTACCAGCAAGACCAAAAACAAACAAGAAATGTTCAGATATTTAGCCTATTTCAAATGTAGTAGTTAGAGTCGGACTAGGCACAGGTTAAAAAATCCCCATTCCGCAATGAAGCTTTCTGGGTGACCTTGGGCCAGTTGTACACATGCAGCCTAGCCTTCCTCACAGGGCTGTTGTGAGGATAAAAGTGAAAAGGCGAGAATGATGATGTAAGTCAGGGATCCCCAACCTTTTTGAGCTTGCAAGCACATTTGAAATTCTGACAGAGCCTGGTGGGCACAGCAACAAAATGGTTTTGCCACAGGAGGCAGAGCCAGCCACAAACTGATGGCCACAACTTAACTTCACTAACACTATGTAGATTATTGTGTTGAGGTGGCAGCTGCTGCCAAAGCAACATTTTAAAAAATCTACACAGCCAATCCAATAGTCAATCAGAAGCCTTGCTGGGCAGAAGCCCTACTTGGCCCTGCCCACATTCTAAAAACACTGGGCAGGTGCCAGAAAAGGCGTCAGTGGGTGCCACAGTGCCCACAGGCACCATGATGGGCACCTCTGATGTAAGCTGTTTGGATTCCCACGGGGGGGGGGGGGGCAGTAAGCGGCATATAGGTATCTGGATAGGACAATTACTTATTCCAAATTGATTAATAGAGCATTGATACCAGGTCATGTTTCCCTTAACCTGCGCTGCTCAAAAATGTCGAACCGGTTTAAACAATCATGATTGATAAAAGTTCTGGAAATTTACGGTCAGCCATCAAGTATCTGAATCAAAATACTGGATTTTATATCCTTCCCTTGAAGTTGTCTTCAAGGGTTGAAGTTGCAAGCACTGGGTCATTCCTGACCCATGGGGTGACGTCACATCCCGATGTTTACTAGGCAGACTTGGTTTACGGGGTGGTTTGCCAGTGCCTTCCCCGGACATCTTCCCTTCACCCCCAGCAAGCTGGGTAGTCATTTGACCCACCTCGGAAGGATGGAAGGCTGAGTCAACCTTGAGCCGGCTACCTGAAACCAACTTCCGTCGGGATCGAACTCAGGTCGTGAGCAGAGCTTGGACTGCAGTACTGCAGCTTACCACTCTGCGCCATGGGGAAGTTGTCTTAATCTGACTTTAAAACGAAGTGTGGGCTTTAAAATTATGATTCTTCCCCCCCCCCCCCCCATGAAATAGGTCAACCAATCAATCCTCAATGTCGAATCTACCCAGAAGAGATGATTCAGACTGGAATTTCTGCTATAGATGGCATGAACAGCATTGCCAGAGGACAGAAAATCCCCATTTTCTCAGCTGCTGGCTTGCCCCACAATGAGGTAGGTGCTTTAAGTACATTGAAAGCACTTAAAGAAAACTAGCTTACTAGCTTTCTGTATATACATATCCTAGAACGATGTGCTGGGTTTTTTTCTAGGTGCAACTTTTACTTTTTAAAAAAGAAATTACATCTAGTGCTTTCCGGACCACAGTCCTTTCTCCTGCAACCTGGCTTTCAGGCTGCTCCTAGCTTTCATTGACCTAGATATGAAATGTAGACAGATATGAGACATGTACATAAGAAAAAGCCATGCTGGATCAGTCCAAGGTCCATCAAGTCCAGCAGTCTGATTGGCCACACAGTGGCCAATCAGGTGTCTCAACAGAGCCCACAAACGATAACTTTAATCTGTTCCACCTTTCAAAATCCTTCTCAATATTCCCCCATACCACTTTGTAATTCAGTTCGTATAGTGTATCCCCCGCAACAGGAATCGAGATCCCCAGATACTTTACAGATGTTTTAGCTATTTGACATAGAAGTTGGCAGCCATCACCACATCCTGGGGCAAGGAGTTCCACAATTTATGCATTGTGTGAAGAAATACTTCCTTCCACATGGGTGTGGCAGTTAACTTCTCTACACATAGAAGGAAAATTCCCATCCTTTTCCCAGAATTTGTCCGTCTCCTAATTGAGTTTCAGCTGTGCAGTATTTGTTTGCGATATTTGTGTCCCATCAGCCTTGTTCTACTCCTGGGTTCTGAGTGGGAAAATTCCATCCTACGTAGCAGCTGTCCAGTTCTCGACACATGTGAATGCAAGCTGCTTCCAATATCCCCCTCCTTGCCCCCTTGAGTTTTTTATGGAAGTGAATGCCTTGTGCATGGAAGATGTGAGCAGCTCTTTCCACCTTTCTCTTTCAGATAGCAGCTCAGATCTGTCGCCAGGCAGGCTTGGTGAAGAAATCCAAAGACGTGATGGACTACAGCGAGCAGAATTTTGCCATTGTGTTTGCTGCTATGGGAGTAAGTGGGTGAATGGGCAGGTGGGAAGTGCAGGCAGTTCTGTCTGCATGTGGTGTTATGGCATATCAACAGAGCTGGGCAGATCTCTCCGTAGTCCAACTCAAGGAGCTCTCATGTTAGTCCTTAGGCTAGAACAGGGTTAATTAGGCCATGTTATTCTTTGTTCACCGACATAAAAAAACTTAACTATATGTAGCTTTGTCTGGAAGAGAAACTTCCCGAAAAAGAGGACTCTGATCAATAAGCAGCAGGTATCGCTTCTCAGGGGTTTTTAATATGTACCACACACTTCTGTACTGGAAAAAATGCTTCTGTCTGGCGTTTAACCACAGACGAAACTGAAAAAAGCAAATTGTTTTATCAGGAGAAGAGTAGGGCTGACAGATGACATTTCAGAGTCTTGCTCTTTCCATTTCCTGATAAAGTGGGAGATAAGAGCAGCCCCAGTTTCACCTTCCTGTTCCTTCATCAGCCTGTTAGTCCACTCTCTCCTGCTGTGGCAGGCTGGACTTGGCATGCACGGCACAGAAAGTAGAGTCAGAGGACATGAGGGCCGGGGAATATGGCTGCTGCATCTTCCACTTAATTGGCTGCTTTTAAAGGGACCGAGTAAATCTCGAGGTGGCAGCCGAGCAACTGTGAACAAAGAAACCATCATGTTTTCGCTGGTAATAAATGTACTGCAAGTACGGATGGTGCACTCTGACCTGGGTAGCCCAGGCTAGCCTGATCTCATCAGATCTCAGAAGCTAAGCAGGGTTGACCCTGCCTAGTATTTGGATGGGAATCCTCCAAGGAATACCAGGGTCGTGACGCAGAGGCAGGCAATGGCAAACCACCTCTGTAAGTCTCTTGCCTTGAAAACCCTGTGAGGTTGCCATAAGTCAGCTGTGACTTGACGGCAACAAAAAATGAATGGTGCAACCATCCCACCACTAAGCAAAGTATTGATTCTTTGGCTTCTGTCTTGCCCTGACAGATCAAAGGCACAATTGTTCAAGTGTACAGAATAAATTCATCATCAGAATAAGTGTACAGAATAAATTCATTATCAGCTGGCAGAGCTGATAAAGCTCCTTGAGCTTTTTAATTCTTTAGAATTACTTTTTTTACTACTGAAGTCTAAGTCACCTTTTTGCTTTGCAACCAATCACCTGTGCTGTAGGTGAACATGGAAACTGCTCGGTTCTTCAAATCGGACTTTGAGGAAAACGGCTCCATGGACAATGTGTGCCTCTTCTTGAACTTGGCAAACGATCCAACGTAAGTAGTTAAAACATCCGGCGCTGTTCACAACAGGAAGTCAGACAGGAATTGAGAAAAGGCTTCTTCCTGAAGCAAGTTGGGAGGTAGTCATTGTGGAAAGAGGATGGGGGGGTAAATCATGAATAGCTCAGAAGCTCCAGTCTGCACCTGTGAGCTTCCCTCGTTTGAAAGAGTGGGGTTTCCTACAGTGCAGTTCAGGTGACACAGAAGATGGCCATCATTGGAAGCCCAAAGACACACGGTCCATCTCAATCACTGAAAGCTGAGAATTATTGCTGGAAAGAAAAATAGCCTGCAATTTACATGAAGCAACCTGCCAAGCCCCCTAATGCCATCAAAATGGTGCAAAGAGCTTTTTTCCTGTACTGAGAAGTGGGCAGGAAACAGGTTTTGCAGTGTTTGTGTGCCATCACGAAGGCAGATGCCTGCAGAAAGGGGAGAAGGCCGGAGCTTCAACAACCCCTCCTGTCTTGCACTCCTGACAGCTGTTGCTAAAGTGACATAATAATGTCCTTTTGCTATAATCGTCACTGCTGTGCTAGCTAGTTAGGTCTCATGTTGGACCGCATCACCAGACTGGTCCCATAAATGGCCTCTTCTAGCCAGAAAAAGCATTTCTGTCGTCGGGGTTGGATCCAGACTAAATTGACAATTTCCATCAGTTCCCCTTCTTGCTGCAGACCCCCTGATGTCATTCCTAAGGGTCTCCTATCCTCCAAAAGTAGTATTTATTAGAGAACTGGGAGGGGGAACAGGAAAGTTCTGTTCCACTGTTGGAAAACGTAGTCTTCACACAACGCATAATTAAATTGTGGAACTCCCTGCCCCAGGATGTGGTGACGGCTGCCAGCTTGGAAGGCTTTAAGAAGAGTGGACATGTTCATGGAGGATAGGGCTATCCATGGCTACTAGTCAAAATGAATACTAGTCATGATGCATACCTACTCTCTAGTATCAGAGGAGCATACCCATTATATTAGGTGCTGTGAAACACAGGCAGGATGCTGCTGCAGTCATCTTGCTTGTGGGCTTTGTTGAGACACCTGGTTGGCTACTGTGTGAACAGACTGCTAGACTTGATGGGCCTTGGTCTGATCCAGCAGGGCTTTTCTTATGTTCTAGTCTGGATCCTGCCCACATTTTGATATGGTGCTTGTAACAGCTTTCTGTTCAGTAAGTGGGAGAAACCATTGTGCCTTACTTTGGTTACTGTGTCTAACTTATATTTTCCTAGCCTCCTTTTCGGGGAGCAGGCTTTAGCTTGTGTTTAATACTAGCTTCCTGTCTCAGACTGTTAATCAGCCTCTGTTGTTCTTTTTCAGCATTGAGCGCATTATCACACCTCGCCTTGCTTTGACCACAGCAGAGTTCTTGGCTTACCAGTGTGAGAAGCATGTTTTAGTTATCCTGACAGATATGAGCTCCTATGCTGAAGCTCTGAGAGAGGTATTTATTTACCCTGTCTAGAATATAAGTCTCCGTCTTACGGGCAACTGCTATTCCAAAGTGGGCTGAGATTACTTAAGTAAGAAAGTGGAAACTCCTAGTTCCCAAAGACTGAGTAGCATCCCTGGTTCTGTGCCAGGATATAAATGTCTTCAAGTTAACTAAATCATATTCTGGAACAGAAACCACACAATGTACCAAATAAATTGACGTTTCTGCCCATTTAGGAAGTCTGTGTTCAAAAATTACTGCAGTAAATCTGCTTATTCTTGATGAATAAAACTTTCGAACACTTGGTCATGCACCCACTACCTTTTCCTCTTTTTTAATCTCTGGAACAGTTCCACAGAGGCATGGAATGAAATTTATAAAGGCATGTGATAGACTTCCAAACCTTGCGACACATAACTCCCCCTCTTTCTGATCTTGGGGGACTGGGCAAGGTTTGGGACAACCCCTGGTGTTTTGCACACCTGGTTTTAAGAAGAAATGCTCACTTTTTGATTGAGGGGATATTCCTGTGTTTCCCAAGCTTCCAGTTTAGTTCTCTGTTACTAACACGACAGTGCAAAGTTGCCCCATAAAGATGTCCTGAGGTGTTGCACTTCAGGCCTTGCACAGCTGTTGTAAGAGTTGGTTAAGCATCCAATAAGTATACATGGTGCTCTGTTGTGTGAGAAGGAGAATCTAAGTACAATTTTAACAGAGAGGAGGAGTGGGTGTTGGGACGAGAGCCAGTGTGATGTAGTGGTTAGGGGCTGCAGACTCTAATATGGAGAATCAGGTTTGATTTCCCACTCCTCCACATGAAGCCTGCTGGGTGACCTTGGATTAGTCACAGTTATCTCAGGACTTTCTCAGCCCGACGTACCTCACAAAGTGTCTGTTGTGGGGAGGAGAAGGCAATTGTAAGCTGCTTTGAGACTCCTTAAAGGTAGAGAAAAAGTGGGATATAAAAACCAACTCTTCTTTTAGTAGACCTCTTATCAGCATTCTGCCTTGCAAAGGGAGGGAGGGGTACTGTACAGGCAAGGAAAGAATTTTTGGTGCTGGCGAACTGCTCTTTATGCCCTCCCTTTCCCATATGACTTCAATGCTTCTGTTGCTGGCCCCTGCTTTGGCTAATTTTCCTTTTCCATTTCCTGCAGGTTTCAGCCGCCAGGGAAGAAGTGCCAGGCCGCCGGGGCTTTCCTGGTTACATGTACACAGATCTGGCCACTATCTATGAACGGGCTGGAAGAGTGGAAGGCAGGAACGGGTCCATTACTCAGATTCCCATTCTTACTATGCCCAACGACGGTGAGTCCTCATTGAGTGTGCTTTTACATCTAGGCATACGTCCCTGCGTGGGATTAATGTGCCTATTCCTGGCAGGCAGGGTGGTAAGTGCATTGGGATCAGTGGGCAGCCCAGTTCCTGTGCAGTTAGGGTAGGAGAGTTGTGGGATGAAAGCTGGTTACCATTTCTTCATGGCTCTGCCAGCAGGCATTAACTTTGCACCGTAAACTGTGTACCTTTCACAAAAGACCCTTCGAGATAATACTAGAACGCGGGGTCATCTGCTGAAGCCGGAAGGTGAGAGATTCAAAACAGATAAAAGTATTTCTTCACACAACGCATAGTTAAATGGTGGAACTCCCTGCCCCAGGATGTGGTGATGGCTGCCAACTTGGAAGGCTTTAAGAGAGGGCTATTCATGGCTACTAGTCAAAATGGATGCTAGTCATGATGCATACCTATTCTCGCCAGTATCAGAGGAGCATGCCTATTATATTAGGTGCTGTGGCACATAGGCAGGATAATGCTGCTGCAGTTGTCTTGTTTGTGGGCTTCCTAGAAGCACTTAGTTGGCCACTGTGGAAACAGACTGTGGACTTGATGGGCCTTGGTCTGATCCAGCATGGCCTTTCTTATGGTCTAAGAGGTCCTGTTCAGTATCTTGTATACTAGTAATGTTGATGAACTGTTCATGCATAGGAAGTTTGAGAGGTGTCCAGATTTTTGCATGCCTGTGGTCGACGAGAACAGCTCCTAGGCACCTTGCTCCTCCATGTGGCTTCCTTCTGCCAGGACAGAATCTTCTAGGTATTTCTTCTTCGGCCTCCTGCTGCCCAGGCGTGACTCATCTTCCCTGTCTCTCAAGAATCCCTGTTCTCATTGATGCTGGCTGAGAGCCCAGTTATCAAGTAGTGCTGCAATTACTTCCCAGGCTGCTTGGAGAAAGTACCACTCTTTGTTTCCAGCTCTCCTATTGGCTGAGTCTTGCTGCTCTCTTCTGGAGTGGTGAGAGGCAGATGGGAAGCATTAACGTGCCCTTTCTTCCACAGATATCACTCACCCCATCCCTGACTTGACGGGATACATTACTGAAGGCCAGATCTACGTGGAAAGGCAGCTGCACAACAGACAGGTCAGGCTGCTGGATGTGGATGGGGGAGGGCTTGTCTGGTTGTCCACAGAATGAAACTCCTTCCTGTAGTTGTAGTTTTATAGTGTGCTGCCTGCCTCCAAATTTCAGGCTGCTTGATCACAAGAAGTGTGTTAATTAGCATGTAACTTGAAGGAGCCCCGTGGCGCAGAGAGGTAAGCTGCAGTACTGCAGTCCAAGCTCTGCTCAAGGCCTGAGTTCGATCCCAACAGAAGTTGGTTTCAGGTAGCCAGCTCAAGGTTGACTCAGCCTTCCATTTTTCCGAAGTCGGTAAAATGAGTACCCAGCTTGCTGGGGGTAAAGCGAAGATGTCTGGGGAAGGCACTGGCAAACCACCCCACAAACAAAGTCTGCCTAGTAAAACGTCGGGATGTGACGTCACCCCATGGGTCAGGAATGACCCGGTGCTTGCACAGGGGACCTTTACCTTTGTAACTTGAAGGCCTGAGAGTGATTTCACCGGATTTCAGTCCAGCCACGAAATACTGGTGTTCTTTTTAGGTTCCCAGAAAGCTCTGTTGTTCAATTGCCGCTGGACCACTGCCTGCATGGGTTTACATCTATTTGGAGGCAAATGCCTACTTTTAGAGTCAGGCTCCTTGATGGTAAACAAAAGTCCGGTGGCACCCTAAAGTCTGTCAGTTTGTGTTGGCATAATTTTAATAAATCTTTTAAGGTGCCTGTAGACTCCTTGGTTTTGCTTCTACAGACTTAACAGCTGCCCATCTGGAATGTTCCTTGATGGAAGTGTTAGTCTTTAGAACTCTAGAAGAGGCCAGGCTAGAAGATATCAGGCAGACATATGCTTGTGAGCAGTGTCCTGGCTCATTGCTTTGTTCATAGCATTTTTAATCCTTCCAAGGAGGCCTACATGGTCCACCAGTTTATCCTCACAAATACCTTGCGCAGTAGATTTGGCAGAAAGAGAATGGCCGGTTCAAGATCAGCCAGTGACAAGCTGGGTTTGGAGCCTGGGTCTCCCTAGGCCTCGCCCAACACTTTAGCTCTTGAATCACACTTGCTCTAGAATGCCATCTGCTTTCCACGATTAGCATGTTTAATCTCTTGCCAGACACCCCCGTACCTACAGTTCTTAGTTTTCAGCCATCACTTAAACCCATTTCTCCTTCCAGATTTATCCACCTATCAATGTACTTCCCTCTTTGTCTCGATTGATGAAGTCTGCTATTGGAGAGGGGATGACCAGAAAGGATCATGCTGACGTTTCAAACCAGTTGGTAGGTGTGACCTTAACACTAATGAGCATTGGGTGGGGGGGGGGGGGCCCTGCAGGGAAATGATAATATTAAACGTAGTAGTTAAAGTATCCGTTTTCCCCAGCAAGATCATTAAACCGTATATTGATTAAAACATGTATCAATAAAAATAAATTCTGTCTGAAAACAGTTTAAACAGCAGCAAACAAAAAAGCCAGTGTCACCCATAATGCAAAACAGAGCAGAAATTATCTTAGTTCTCTGATCTGGCTTTTAGGGTCAACGAAAGTAAAAGACGATAAGAATCAGGGCAGGAAAAACAATCAAGTTCTGATTTCATGCCTAAAGCTCAGCAGATTTGCTGCCAGGCAAACCATTGCAGGGAAAATTCCAGCTTTGGTGCCTTGCTCTGCTCAATATAGCTTGACTCGTAGGATCTTAGCCCGACCATCTTTGACCTCCCTTTTCTTCTTTCCAGTATGCCTGCTATGCCATTGGGAAGGATGTCCAAGCCATGAAAGCTGTTGTAGGGGAGGAAGCCCTTACTTCAGACGATCTTCTCTATCTCGAATTCCTGCAAAAATTTGAGAGGAACTTCATTGCTCAGGGTAGGTGTCAGATATCCATGTTACTGCCCTTGTTGCTGTCGCGGAAGCCTCAGTCTTTACCAGTGTGTGATTGTGCCAATGGCTGTCCTTTCAGGGCCCTATGAAAACCGCACCATTTACGAGACGCTGGACATCGGCTGGCAGCTGTTGCGTATCTTCCCCAAGGAGATGCTGAAGAGAATCCCTCAGAGCACCCTGGCAGAATTCTATCCTCGAGACTCCACTGCAAAGCACTAGCCGCACCTTCTAGCTTTGTGAAAATGCTGGTTTTTTTCTTCCCTTGTGTTGGTGTTTTACTCGTCCTCCCTGTAATTAAACCAAGAATAAGTGACATATTTGTGCCAGTGTTCCTGATGGGCTTAAGCTGACAAGAGTTCAAAATATACCCCCTTAGACAACTAGGCCTTGAACAGTTTACATTAACAGGGGGTTGGGGAATTGGTCCATCTTCACAATTGTATCATCCTAGCTCTGCTCACTTGGTTTACTGGGGGTGGGGGGAGGATTTGGAAATGCTTGAAGGCTGCATTTTTGTTTGGGTGTTGGGAACTGTGAATGTTTGTCACATGGAAAGGCTGAGTTGAGCGAGAGTAAAGGAAAAAACCTCTGTTCCTTACTCAGGTCATCCTGGTCCATTCAAAACTTTTTCCACTCTGTTCTACAGTGTAGCACAGACTTCTCACCCTGAAGTAGCTGAAGGGGTGAGGAGCGGGGTATCCATAACACATCAAGAAGATTGTCGTGGCAGGTTGAACCCACAGATCTCTGCTGGCTTCAGTTATGGCTGAGAAAGTGCAGAGTAATGACGTTACAGATGTTTGCACACCTGGTGCTTGTTCCGTAACAATTGCAAGATTCCTACCTCTTCTATGGATTTGGCAGGGGAGCCACTGCTTGGACTGCCAGTTGAATTGGCCAAACGGACTCTCTGCCAGCAATTTTTGCGCATGTGTGAATCTGAAACTGTGGCAGAGTAAGGGACTCCTCCCTCCACATGTTCCCCTCAGTTCCAGAACAATCACAGCTGGAATCCTGTGCTCAGAGCAGCCGTCCCCCACTGCTAATAAAATACTTATCTTAAACAGTATTAAATCTTCACAATACAAGCCCGAAGGGCAGCTCAGTGCTTTCAGATACACACCACAGAACAGCCCAAGGCGTGAACCTGGCTGGGAGTCAACTGCCTTCATTTTAAGCCACCCTAAGCCCGGCCGGGGATTGAGGGTGGGTTATAAATCATCATAATCAGATCTAATTTGTACCAAACAAAGGGTAAGGGGCAACATGAATGTGTGAAGGGAATATTTTAAATTCTGTTAAACGGCACTTTTGGGTGACACTAGGCCTGGAACCGTGTCTAGCCTTGGTTTGTGTTTTTAAACCGCCTTCCAAACGTGGAGCTGGCTAGCCGTGTTAAACTGTGTGAGAGCTCAAGTTCATATGTCGCTGACAGCCAAACACTTGTATGGCATGGGCTGCAAAGCCCAGGGCAAGTGCAGTTGTTGTATGTTCTTGGCCGGCCGGCCAGGCTCTTCCCGGGGGGGGGGCGGGGGTCATGCCTGAAACTGAGACTCCAGTGACCCATGTTGCAAGCTGCTGCCCCCACTCCTTGCTGATAACTAGGAGTTTGCTCAGACAGCTTTGTGGCGGCTCAGGTGGTATAGAGAGCACCGGCTCCAGCATCTCCCCTCCCCCGTGGTCCCTTCCAGCTCTCCTATGCAGATCTTCCTCGTACTGTTTTTGGTCCGTGTGCTCCGTAACTTGGGTGCAGTCGCCTTTTTTTTTTTCTTCTTTACTCTAGCGCATTCCATCGAAGTTGTGTCAATTCTATTTTTCTCTGGATGAGGGCAGGGGGTTGGGGTGGGAGATAGCATGAGAATATTTTAATGTAGGAAAAAATGTGATATCTAAATAAGTTAAACATGGGAAAAAATAAACGTCAAACAAAATGAGTGTTCATCGACTGATGAGTGGTTGCTTTGTGTTTTCTTGGGGAGGGGTCTGTCACAAATAATAAGATTGGCAGCGTGGCTGTGGCTCAGTGGAAGAGCTTCTGCTTGGCATGCAGAAGGTCCCAGTTTCAATCCCCGGCATCTCTAGTTGAAAGGACCAGGCAGTAGGTGATGCAAAAGACCTCAGCCTGAGACCCTGGAGAGCTGCTGCCCAGTCTGAGTGGACAATACTGAGCTTGATGGACCAAGGGTCTGATCCAGTATAAGGCAGCTTCATGTGTTCATGTGTCTGCTTTTGAAGGTTAGAACGTGGAAGAAATGTTATTCTGCGAGTTGGCCTTTGAAGGGAATAAGGGTCTGCCCCTCCCACACACACTTGCCAATAGATCTGCACCTAATTGGGAAGCTGTGATGCTGGTGGGTTCCCCAGTGTGAGCCCCCATCCAAGGGCTCTGAGCCTGTGGTCCTGAGTCAGCCAGGCTCCTGAAACCAGCACCACTGTTTGCCTGTGCACAGACAGCTGGTGTGAATAATGTGCTGTTTCTTTACAAGCAAAAAACAATAGTTTTACCTAAGCTCTGCTTAGCAGGAAGGCATACAACCCTCTTTAGACTTAAGTAAATCAGGTTCTCATTTCCAGTTTTATAACCTACAAGGAGAGACCTGTGAGGGGGTCCTGTTGCTTCTCTTCCCCCTCCCCCATGCTGGGGCATCTATTTCCTGGTCAGCCCACTTGCCTGCTGAGCTGCTGCCTGGTTCATTTGGGGGGGTTCCAGCTGCTCCCACCTGTCTGCAACAGCACCACCTCTTGCATGTGCCCCCAGCCACACTGTAGGGTACATACATTATTTGCACAGATGTCATTCCTCTTGGGGGGAGGGGGTTAACCCCCCTTCATTTGGTTTTTACACTTTCCTGCAGAAGAATACCCCTGTATATGGTTCCAGTCTCTTAATTTGCATGGGAGGGGCAAGATAAGCATTTGATATAGGATTGCAAGCCATGCATTTATTTATTTATTGCTGCTGCAGTGGCAATTTTCCATTTTCTCCCCCTAGAGGCATTTTTCAATGCTTTTCAAACTCTTTATATCATCCATATATCTTTACTGCGATTATGCAGGAGCTGGTTCTACCTTTAGTTGTTTCTTTTGTGTTGTGTGCATGTGTGCTTTTTCTTTGGGCATTCTTAAACCTTTCTGTAGCATGCATACCTCCCCCCCACCAAAAAAAATGCAAAGCTATCCTCTTAGTTGCATCCCCAGCTTCAGCAGCAGAACGAGATATTGAGGAATTTTTTGTGGGGGGTAATATGGCTGAATTGGTTTTTGAAGCCAAAGGCATTCCAGAGGGCTCTGCCTGATGTCTTGTGTTGAATTGAAAATGCTGCCCTCATTACAAATGTATACACAAGTATCTGTGCACAGTTGCAATGTGGATAAACACAATTCTTTTGAAGAACCTACAATTTTAGAAAGTGAAGTGAAAGCTGCATTGAGAGCAATCGGGAGAAACAAATCACCAGGAGCAGATGGGATATCAATAAAGCTATTCCAAGCCACAGAAACGGAGTCCATCAAAATCTTGACAAGAATATGCCAACAGATATGGAAAATAAAACAATTGCCCACAGACTGGAAATGATCAATTTACATTCCAATTCCCAAGAAAGGAGACATCAAAGATTGCAGCAACTATCGGACCATCGTATTAATTTCTCACGCAAGTAAAGTGATGCTCAAAATCGTACAGCAAAGGCTGCTACCATATATGGAACGAGAAATGCCTGATGTTCAAGCTGGTTTCAGAAAAGGAAGAGGCACTAGAGATCATATTGCAAATATACGCTGGTTACTGGAGCATACGAGAGAATTTCGGAAGAAAATCAGTTTGTGTTTCATAGATTACAGCAAAGCTTTTGACTGTGTGGATCATGAAAATCTATGGCTGGTTTTAAAGGAAATGGGTGTGCCACTACATCTGATCGTTTTAATGCGCAACCTGTACTCTGGACAAGAAGCCACAGTTAGAACAGAATATGGCGAAACGGAATGGTTTCCAATTGGCAAAGGTGTCAGACAAGGATGTATTTTATCTCCCTATCTCTTCAATCTATATGCAGAACATATAATTAGGAAAGCTGGATTAGATTATGATGAAGGTGGAGTGAAAATTGGAGGGAGGAACATTAATAATTTGAGATATGCTGATGACACTACATTATTGGCAGAAAATAGTAAAGATTTTAAACGACTACTGCTGAAAGTTAAAAGAGAAAGTGCCAAAGCAGGACTACAGCTGTACATCAAGAAAACAAAAGTAATGACTACAGGAGAATTACACAACTTTAAGGTTGACAATGAGGAAATTGAAATTGTTCAAGACTTTCTATTCCTTGGCTCCACCATCAACCAAAAGGGAGACTGCAGCCAAGAAATCAGAAGGAGATTGAGACTGGGAAGGGCAGCCATGAAGGAGCTAGAAAATATTTTGAAGTGTAAGGATGTGTCACTGGCCACCAAGACTAGATTAATTCATGCCATCGTATTCCCTATTACTATGTATGGGTGTGAAAGCTGGACAGTGAAGAAAGCTGATAGGAAGAAAATAGATTTCTTTGAAATGTGTTGGAGGAGAGTGTTACGGATTCCGTGGACTGCCAAAAAAACAAATCAGAGGTTTATAGATCAAATCAACCCTGACCTGACCCTAGAAGCTAAAATGACTAAACTGAGGCTGTCGTATTTTGGTCATGTCATGAGACGACAAGTCACTGGAAAATACAGTCATGCTAGGAAAAGTTGAGGGCAGCAGGAAAAGAGGAAGACCCAACAAGAGATGGATGGACTCAATAAAGGAAGCCACAGCCTTCAATTTGCAAGATCTGAACAAGGCTGTCAAATATAGGACATTTTGGAGGACTTTCATTCATAGGGTCACCGTGAGTCGGAAGCGACTTGACGGCACTTAACACACACACACTCAGTACGGATGCAGTGAAACAAAATGGGTGTGAAATTATTCTATGGGAGGTTCATTAAAATTATGCTTGAAAATGTACAAATTCTGAGCTGGTTTGTCAGATCATCTTACAGGGTTTCCAGATCATAACCAGGAGGTTTACTCGGGCCCTTCAATGTGTGTGAGACACTTTAACTTTGCTCTTCCAACTTCCTCCATTCTTTCCCTGTCCTTTCTACCCCTCCCCTTCACCTCATGTGCAGCTCATCTAGAATCTTGTTTGCTTAACTGGTAGGTGACAAATCAGTGGGAGAGTGACATGAAATTTAAATACAAAAAAGGAAATGGAGGGATGGGGGTTGTGTAGATCAGGGCTACGGCACTGTAGTGGAGATATCTCTTGCCCACTACCACCAACCTGCTTCCTTGAACACACTGTGGGGGGGGGGGTTGCTCTCCTTCCTCCATTCTCTTGATCAGCTTAGATGAGCATTGCTAGTGGAAAAGTAGGGATCTATGTTTTATAAATCTTACACTTTTTCCATGAAGTTCAGGGCAGCATAGTTGTCTGATTCCCTGAATTCCACTTAATTCTCACAACAACCCCTTGTGGTAGGTTAGGCTGAGGAAGAACAACTGGCATAAGTACACCTAGTGAACTTTATAGCAGAGTGGAATATTTATATGCCTCTTTTCTCCTGGAACTCAGGACTCAGAAGTAGACGAAGAAGAGTTAGTTTTTACACCCTGCTTTTCCTCTACCTTTAAGGAGTCTCCAAGCGGCTTACAATTGCCTTCGCTTCCCCTCCCTACAACAGACACCTTGTGAGGTGGGTGGGTGTGAGAGAGTTCAGAGAGAATTGTGACTAGCCCAAGGTCACCCAGCTAGCTTTATGTTTCGGAAACCAACCTGGTTCACCAGATCAGAGACTCCCGCTCATGTGGAGGAGCGGGGAATCAAACCCAGTTCACTTGATTAGAGTCCGCCGTTCTTAACCATCACACCACTCTGGCTTCACCAACTTGTAAATGATAGTACAGACAGTCTAGAACGCAACATATAATCACTAAAAATCCAAGTATATCAAGACATCCGTAACAACTAGGTATATTATTGCAAAATAAACTAGCCCCTGGCCCCTTCTTAAAATCATAGAGTTGGAAGGGACCACCAGGGTCATCTAGCCCAACCCCATGCACAATGCAGGAACTTCACAACTACCTCCCCCCAACACCCCCAGTGACCCCCACTACATGCCCAGAAGATGGTCAAGATGCCCTCCCTCTCATCATCTGCTTAAGGTCATAGAATCAGCATTGCTGACAGGTGGCCATCTAACCTCTTCTTAAAAACCTCCAGGGAGGGAGAGCTTACCACCTCCTGAGGAAGCCTGTTCCACTGAGGAACCACTCTAACTGTTAGAAAATTCTTCTTGATGTCACTTGTAGCTTTGAAATTGGAACCCAGTTCTTCACATTCGTATTCCTTCTCTCTCGACGCACTGGCTTTCGAAGAGTGCATCCTTACAACCCAAGTGAACTGGTAAGGGCTTGGAGCAGGCAAGGCACAGCTGGATTCAAGAAGCAATTAGCAACCACGAGGTGCTCCCTTATTGGTTGGGCTTCCCCAATAAGAGATTTGCATGCAGGTTATAAGAAGGAGAACAAGTAGCATCTTCCTATGGTTGGTTGGGTCTTAGTTATGGCTGAGCGGAGGAGCTGGTGGGCCCGCATAATGGAGGCGCTGTGCTGTTTTGTTGCTAAAGGTGTGTGGTGGTGTTGATGTTTGTTTGTTTGCACAGGGCTAAGGGATATCTCTGGAGGATATAGGCAGGAAAAGCCAGTTGTAGAATGACTTCTGTGAAAAGGCTGTTAGTTCCTGACTCACAGTGGAAGTTGTATCAGGAGCTTGAATCTGTTAACTTGAATGTCCTGTTTTCTTTCATTTTGCAAATAGCAACATTATCTAAATGTGAGTGTTATAAAATGCCTGTAATAAGTTCCTGTGCAGCACTGACTGGAAAAGGGGAAATCAGAAATCGTATTGCATAGCTATGGCCCCTGTAATGGGGCAACTGGTGTTGCTGGTTGGGCGTAGCCTGCTAAATGGGAGTGGGTCCTGTGTAGTCCTAAACAGAGTAACCCCTTTAAAGTCTGACTTAAGTGGGCTTAGAAAGGTGTAGCTCTGTTTAGGATTGCACCATATACCACTGCCGGATACTATGTTGTTAGTAGGGTTGCCAACCTCCAGGTACTAGCTGGCGATCTCCTGCTATTACAACTGATCTCCAGCCGATAGAGATCAGTTCCCCTGGAGAAAATGGCCACTTTGGCAATTGGACTCTATGGCATTGAAGTCCCTCCCCAAACCCCGCCCTCTTCAGGCTCCGCCCCAAAAACCTCCCGCTGGTGGCGAAGAGGGACCTGGCAACCCTAGCTGTTAGATGGTCTTGAAATAAGTTTTTTTTTCCCCAGCAGTCTTCCAAGGTAAGCAGAAACATTATCCCTGCATTGCAACGGGGAGGAGGAATGCTTTTGGGAAAGTAGGTTGCTAAAGACTACCCAAGGAAGCCCATAGGCAGAATTAGAGATTTATAGTTTGTATCAATAGCTTCTGCTTTGTAACAAACCTTCAAGCCTAGAATAGTAGTGTAGGGATATCAAAAATTCTAATTTTCATAAGGTCACCTGTGTTTGTCACCCTTAATGATTAAAAGTTTGGGTCTTAATTTACTGACAGCTTTGTCTGATGGGTATAGGGTTGCCAACCTCCACGTACTAACCGGAGATCTCCAGCTATTACAACTGATCTCCAGCTGACAGAGATCAGTTCCCCTGGAGAAAATGGCCACTTTGGCAATTGGACTCTATGGCATTGAAGCCCCTCCCTCCTCAAGCTCCACCCCAGAATCTCCATATATTTCCCAGAGCTGGCAACCCTAGATGGGTAGGACTGCAGAAGGCGTAGTAGAAAAACTTTAAAGGAATGCTAACAGCATGTATAAAAAAACCAGGACTGGTACTCATGGTGTATTTTGAGAATATCTAGAAAATGTTAAATGGATGGGAGACTGCCAGACATCAGGTGAGGGTGAGGTAGGGTTGGGGACCTTACAGGCCTCTTAGTATAATTCCTGGTTGTAGTCCTCTTTAAGACTGACGGTCGCTTTCTAAGCATTAACGTCCCAAACTGAACTGTTCCAGATCTATCTGGGCATAGAGCAGGGGTTACTGGGGGAGGAGGGGAGGTAGTTGTGAATTTCCTGCGTTATGCTGGGGTTTGGACTAGATGATCCTTGAGGTCCCTTCCAGCTCTGTTTCTATGAAACAAATGACCAGACAGCTTTCAATTCTCCTTTTTGGGTGTTACCTTTCACTATAAGGTAGTGGAGACTTGGCTTCTTTTGTGCTCCGCCTAGAGTTATGTTCTTTACCTTAGATGCTTCACCAGATTCCTCGCAGCAGCAATTGCATAATGCTTCTGAAAACAGTGATCCGGAAAGTATCTTTGATCAGGTAAGCTTGCATGACACTTCCCCGACCTGTTCGGTCTGGCCATGAAACTCAGCAAAGTCTTAAACCCTTGATGCCTCCCAAAGCAAGCTGGAAACAGAACTTCTGCACCTCAGGGTCAACGTTCTGTGACCATTTACTAGTACCTTGGCTAAACAGCCTGGCTAGGTTAACAACACTGGTGTTTTTTAACCACCAAAAGCCATTAAGACCGGGAAGAATCCTTCCTTAAATCCAGGCTTGTACTGAATTAGTTGGGAGAAATGCAGTCACATGAACACACAAAGCTGCCTTATACTGAATCAGACCCTTGGTCCATCAAAGTCAGTATTGTCTACTCAGACTGGCAGCGGCTCTCCAGGGTCTCAGGCAGGGGCCTTTCACATCACCTACTTGCCTAGTCCCTTTAACTGGAGATTCCGGGGATTGAACCTGGGACCTTCTGCATGCCAAGCAGATGCTCTACCACACTGCCCCTCCCCCAAGTCCAAGACTGGAGTTAGCATAAGTTCAGCTGATAGTCAAATTCTCCAGCATAGGTCTCTATGTAGGGCATTCCTTACTTTTTGGAGAGGCAGTGTGGTGTAGTGGTTAGAATATCTGAGCAGGATCTGGGAGACCCAGGTTCGAATCCCCACTCTGCCATGGAAGCTTGCTGGGTGACCAGGGCCAATCACACTCTCTCAGCCTAACCTAACTTGTAAGGGCAGAAAGGTGGGATACAAATGTTGTAAAATGAATCTACCTCACAGGGTTGTTGTGAGGATAAAGCGGAGTAGAGGATGAGGATGTAAGCTGCTTTGGGTCCCCACTGAGGACAAAGGCAGGGTATAAATGAAGTAAATAAATCAATGGTCTCTAGATATGCACCACTGTAGATTTCTAATGAGCAGGTGTTTAATATAGAACTACACTTGCTATTTTCCAGTCTGGTAATGTTGAGTAATGTCCAGAACAAATTTGATGGAGATCATGGGTCCCCATAAAGGGGGATTTAACTGGTTCTTGTAGGTTATCCGGGCTGTGTAACCGTGGTCTTGGAATTTTCTTTCCTGACGTTTCGCCAGCAACTGTGGCAGGCATCTTCAGAGTAGTAACACTGAAGGACAGTGATTTAACTCTTCAATCTCTCCCCAGTTTTGCTACTTGAAACCTGGCTTCCAGCATTGGAAAAAGACAGGGTTTTAAAAGTACATGTATAGACACCAGACAATGTGGCTAGGGAAAAAATGATACAATATTAACAGGGTAGTAATTTGCCCCTTTAGAAGCTAAAATGACTAAACTGAGGCTATCGTATTTTGGTCACATTATGAGAAGGCAAGAGTCACTAGAAAAGACAGTCAGGCTAGGAAAAGTTGAGGGCAGCAGAAAAAGAGGAAGTCCCAACAAGAGATGAATTGACTCAATAAAAGAAGCCACAGCCCTCAATTTGCAAGACCTGAGCAAGGCTGTTAAGGATAGGACACTTTGGAGGACATTGATTCATAGGGTTGCCATGAGTCGGAAGCGACTTGACAGCACTTAACACACACACACACAATTTGCCCCAGGTTATGCTCACTTCAAGAGCTTCTCACTGCTGTGCATTTACTCTTGATTTTGATAGGGTGCAATTACCACTTCAGTTAATTCAATGGGTTGCAAAATCCATCCTTTGCACAAACTCTTAAAGGGAATCCCTCCATTCAGCCCCCAGAACCAGAATACAGTTCTGTATCTCAGTATTTGGCTCATGACGCTTAACTTAGAACAACCATACGACTCTGGGTGACATACAGGACCTCTTCATCTCCCTCGCCCCAATGAACTGCATGCAGAAGTATCCGTTTAAACAAAATGATGATCAGTAATGGATTGTTCTTCCCTTCCAGCCAGTCCAAACCCCATTGATGTCTCAGATCAAGATCTTGCCTAGATGGGAAGATAGAGAAGCGATGTACCAAAAGCGCATCCATGGTAAACAAGCAAATAAAAGCGCAACACCATGTAGGGGGGACTTATCAAGGGGGGGGTACATGGAGCCGGCCAGGTTAGGAGACTTGCTTTCATTGGATGATTGGGTTGGATGAAAAAGAAGAGTTAGTTTTTATATGCCGACTTTCTCTGCTGCTTAAGGCAGAATCAAACCAGCTTACAATTGCCTTCCCTTCCCCTCCCCACAACAGACACCCTGTGAGGTAGGTGGGGCTGAGAGTGTGTGACTCGCCCAAGGTCACCCAGCTGGCTTCATGTGTAGGAGTGGAGAAACCAACCCGGTTCACCAGATTAGCCTCCACTGCTCATGTGTAGGAGTAGGGAATCAAACCCAGTTCTCCAGATTAGAGTCCACCGCTCCTAACCACCACTCTTAACCACCACACCATGCTGGCACTGGACACTAGTCATGATGCATACCTATTCTCTCCAGGACCAGAGGAGCGTGCCTATTATATTAGGTGCTGTGGAACACAGGCAGGATAATACTGCTGCTGCAGCCGTCTTGCTTTAAGGCTTCCTAGAGGCACCTGGTTGGCCACTGTGTGAACAGACTGCTGGACTTGATGGACCTTGGTCTGATCCACCATGGTTTTTCTTATGTTCTTATGGGTGTGAGTGTGTTGTGGTGTTATGAAGAACCTGAGCCATAATGACAGAATCTTTTCCAGTTAATAGAGCCTCCGTCAAAGCCTCCTTTCCTTGGCACATTAAATACAATGTTAAATATCATGTCTGAAGTTCGTTAGAAGGCTAAGCAAGGTCTGAGGCCTTTCGGTTGTAAGACTTGGATCCCATGGGGTAGGTATGACACAATGTTCTGGATTTTCACAGACCTTGAGAAAGAACTAACCACGGTTTTGAAGAACAGGAGGGCGTTATCTGCTCAGCTGTATGGAATGGGCTGTCTTGCATTCCCTGAGGTAGAACTGCTCATCTGGGTGGGGCCTGGGAGTCTAAAATGCTTGCTCCCTCTTGCTAGGAAGCAAGAGGTCCTGGGGTGCCCCACTACGATGCACAGCTGCCAAAGGAAGCTTGGGCACAAGTTGGACTATGGGTCCCTTCATGTGACCAAGGGTTCCTGAGGTTCATCTCTGCCTGGCTTGCATGCTGCATTATTACCATGCTGCATTATTACCATGCTGTAGGGTTGCCAGATCCCTCTTCACAACTGGCGGGAGTTTTTTGGAGCGGAGCCTGAGGAGGGCAGGGTTTGGGGAAGGGAGGGACTTCAATGCTATAGAGTCCAATTGGCAAAGCGGCCGTTTTCTCCAGGTGAACTGATCTCTATCGGCTGGAGATCAGTTGTATTAGAAGGAGATCTCCAGCTAGTACCTGGAGGTTGTCAACCCTGCCATGCTGGCTGCTGGGGGTTGGGAAGCCCTGGCTCTGAGAATGGTTCCTACGGAAGGAGGCCAGGGTTCTTCTCGTGTTTCTCTAACTCTCTATGCCATAGATGGATCCGTGCGACTCAGCCTCCCCCAGTTTTGCAGAGAAGCTGAAGGTTTACCTGGAGTGCCTGCTGTTGGAGAGGCAGCAGCTGGAGAAGAGAGTGCTGTGGGCAGAGCAGACCATCTCGGAAATGGAGAATGAGGGTAAGAGAGAAACGATCTTTCAGCACTCTTTCTGAGGAGGCTTTCAAAAACTTGCCACATTTTACCATTATTTCATAGTAGGGATTTCAGCTCCATACATCTGATACTGAGAACCCTCTGATATTATAACCATCTTCAAGTACTTGAAGGGCTGTCATACAGAGGAGGGTGCTGAGCTGTTTTCTTATGCTCCAGAAGGTCGGACCAGAACCAACGGGTTGAAATTACTTCAAGAGAGTTTCCATCTAGACCACTGGTTCCCAACCAGGGGTCCATGGACCCCCAGGGTCCGCGAGAACTAAATTAAGGTCCGCGAAACAAAGTTAGAAACCCATAATAAATTAATATTTTCAATTAAAAGTTCTCTATTATAATATATATATTCAAATATAATTCTAAGTTTAATGTTTAACTAACAGTTATGATTAAAGTTTATTTTCAAATTCCCGGAATTTTTATTTTGAACCTTGGAGTCCCTGCACCGAACAAAAAAGTCCTAGTGGTCCCTGGTCAAAAAAAGGTTGAGAACCACTGATCTAGACATTAGGAAGAATTTTCTAACAGTTAGAGCGGTTCCTCAGTGGAACAGGCTTCCTTGGGAGGTGGTAAGCGCTTCTTCCCTGGAGGTTTTTAAGCAGAGGCTAGATGGCCATCTGTCAGCAATGCTGATTCTGTGATCTTAGGCAGATCATGAGAAGGAGAGCATCTTGGCCATCTTCTGGGCATGGATTAGGGGTCACTGGGGGTGTGGGGGGGAGGTAGTTGTGAATTTCCAGGTTTGATTCCCTACTCCTCCACATGAGTAGTGGATGCTAATCTGGTTTCCCCACTCCTACACATGAAGCCAGATGGGTGACCTTGGGCTAGTCACAGTTCTCTTAGAGCTCTCTCAGCCCCACATACCTCACAGGGTTTCTGTTGTGGGGAAGGGAAGGTGATTGTAAGCTGATTTAATTCTTCAGTGATAGAGAAAGTTGGCATATAAAAAGCAGCTACTACTCCTCCCCCTTGTGTTTAAAGTAGCATTTGTGCAACAATACATGTGGGCAATTGTAAGGCACCTGATTTTCTTTAAAGGAAGTGTTTGGTTTTTAAGCTGAAAAAACAACTCTGGGGAAAAGGGGAGGTTTCTCATGATGGCAGAGGCACCTAGCCAGTCAGGCTCTGCAACACCCCTTCTGCCTCACAGAGAAACAACTTGGTCTCTCAGAGACTGATGCTTGTATAGCAACCATAGGAGTGCTCTTCTAACAGCAGGATGCCTCCTGTCTTTGTGGGTGGCTACATCATCTCACCATGTTAGGCACATGAATGCCCCCTGCCTGCTTCTCATCCTCTTAGTGTGCTACCTGGAGAAGCGCCTGCATGATTTTGGCTACCGTACCACACACCGCATGGAGCATTCGTTCATGCCTCATGGTCCTCTGCCTCTCTGTCCTACACAACCCATCAGGTAAGCTTTCGCCAAGCATGGTTCTGTTCTGTCTGCCACATAAGCCTGTGCACATTGCTGCCGTAGCACCAAAATGGGCTACAAACTAGAGAAGGTAAACAGATTCCTGTCTCTAGATGTGAATCCTGAGGAATCTCCTTGCTGTTTCTGTCCAGCTACAGCCATAATAACCTGCACTCCATGAGACCAAATTGCCATCCACAGCCACCAAAGCTGTAGCTAGATAAATCATTTCAAAGGCCAATGGAATATGTTGCCCAAACGTTAGATCTGTCCCGGAGGCTGCAGTTTCAATCCTCTCTCATTGTAAGATAGCCAGCTGCCAGGTGGTGGCTGGCGATCTCACGGAATTACTATATACCTCCAGGCGACAGAGATCAGTTCCCCTAGAGAAAATGGCTGCTTTGAAAGGTGGATATGGCATTATACCCCACTGAAGTCCCTCCTCTTCCCAAACACCACCCTCCGCAGGCTCCACCCCCCCCCCCCCAAGAAACTCCAGGAATTTCCCAACCCAGAGCTGGCAACCCTATGCCATTGGCCTCTTACAGATATGTTCCTTGTTTTCTCATAGGCACCAAATAGGAAACTTTGCCAATTCATTGCAAAGTCACTTATTAAGAAATCAAGGATTATCTAAACTGATAGAAGGGGAGGAAGACTCCTGTTTTGAGTTCTGAACTGGCTCATTATCTTGTGCATGCGCGCTGTGTTTTGCGGATGCATGTGCAGTCACGCAGCTCTGCTTGTGAACTGTTGAGTGCAGGGAGCTGCAGTTTCCAGCCCCCTGCTCTGCATTCTCCTGACACAACCATAATCAGGAAGAAGAGAGTTTTTGACTGGGGATGGATGGCAACCATATATGACATTGGCAAGAAATAATCCTTTGAAATACAGGAGATCTCCAGCTAGTACCTAGAGGTTGGCAACCCTAGTTATCTGCTTTCTTGGTGGGCTGTTCCGGGTGATGAAGTACAGGGGATTCTACTGTTGAGGCTTTTCTCCCCCCCTAGATTCCAGTTAGGAGTTCCTCACTCTTGTTCCCTTGGCTGTTCTGCAGCCATGCTTGGGTACCCTTGGGAAGTAACTCTCCTAGGACAGCCCATACACACGTGCCAGTAAGCCTCTCTTGTTATTGCTCAGTTGATTTCCTTCTCCAGATCCTTCCTCTCTAAGATGTACAAGAAGTCGCCTGAGAGGAAGGGAGCAGGACGAAGTCCAGAAAAACAGGATGAAGAGTCCTTTGGTAAGTGGTGTTAGACTGGTGCATGGTATTGCTTAAATCAAGTAAGGAAGAAGTCAGTCTTCCAGGCAGAAGTGAGCTACCGTTTCTCAAGGATCTGCTGGGGAAGGAACAGAAGAATGTATGTCCATTTTTCTCCCTTTCCCTAACGTAAGCAGCCAAATGGTGGAACACCGGATTGAATGGGCAGTAATGCGTCCTGAGGTTAAAAAATGAAGGTTGTTTTGAAAGAACTGTAATATTGATACAAATTAGTAGCATGCCTCTGGTAATCAGCTTTGAGGCAAGTGCTGAAAATACGTCAGGGGCAGGCACTTCTATTATCAACCCTCGTGGGTTCCAAGTACAGTAGGGCCTAGGGCTGGTCCCTCTTCGCCACCAGCGGGAGGTTTTTGGGGCAGAGTCTGAGGAAGGCAGGGTTTGGGGAGGGACTTCAATGCCATAGAGTCCAATTGCCAAAGCGGCCATTTTCTCCTGGGGAACTGATCTCTATCGGCTGGAGATCAGTTGTAATAGTGGGAGATCTCCAGCTAGTACCTGGAGGTGGGTGACCCTAGCTGGGTGACCTCCAGGTGGGGCCTAGAGTCCTCCTAGAATTGTAACTGATCCAGAGATCAGTTCCTCCGGAGAAAATAGCAGCTTCAGAGGGTGGACTCTATAGCAGCACCTCCCTGCTGAGCATCCTGCCCTTCCCAGGCGGTGCCCTCCAAACTTCAGAAGTTTCCCAAGCTTGAATTGGCAGCCTTAGTAATGATACATAATTCATAGCAGCAAGAGCTTTAATAGGTAAGTATACAGGGAAGTGTCAACGGCGAAGGGGTGGGAATTAATAACTGGATTCCAAAGGGGTGAGGCTTTAACTGGGGAGGGGGCAGAGCTCAGTGGGAGAGCATCTGCTTGGCATGTAGAAGGTACCAGGTTCAATCTCTGGTTAAAAGGGTCAGGTAGGTGGCAATGTGAAAGTCCTCTGCCTGAGACCCTGGAGAGCCATTTACAGTTAGACTAGACAATACTGATGATGATGGACCTGTAGCGTTCGATTTTTCCGATCACAACACTTAGAAAGATTATGTGAAAATTCCCCAAAGCTCTGCTTTTGATACAGTTCACAACTTCATATCAATCCTTGCTCTACCGTGCCAGAAACCTTTGATAATACAATGTAATATTTTGGACCGTGAGTTCTGCTTTTCCTCTTACTCGAGCAACCAGCAAATGAACAAATGCCTGTTTGAATCTTTCTATCTTTTATTGATAAAGGAAGTGATTCTTTTTATTAAGCAAGACAGTGTACAGTAAAGAGGTGCTTGTACCTACGCAGAATGAGGTTATACAGGCCAGTACAGTTTGGTATGATTTCTCTTTACCATAATAATCAAATTTAAAATGGAAAAGGGAGCAGTTGAAGAAGAAAAGGGAAGGCCAAATGGAAGGGGTGTGGTTGGAGGAAAAGGGGGACATATCAAAGAGGAAAGGACAGCAGTTACACACCTTTGCCAGGGGCCCACACAATCCAGAAACCAACCCTATTCAAGGTCTTCCTAATCCACTACTGTAGCCCCTAAACCACAGGTCTGTGCTGTTATTGAGATGGTACCACTGAGTATTCCAGGCATTGAGGGAATACAGTAAGTTGTGAAACCAGGGTTTATTCCTTTCTGTTCTCTTACAGGTGAAGTTGCCCCCCAAAAGAAGAGTCCTGTGACAGAAGTGCTGGCTAAGGTTACCATGAGATCTACAGAAGGAAAGGTAAGTGGCTGAATTGGGGTGGATGGGGCGGGGATCGGCTTATGCCACTGAGCAAATTATAATTTGGCAAAGCACCCTGTGCAACCTTCTGTGAAAACATCAAAACAGATTTGTTGCATTGCTAGAACTATAATCAGAAATATGCCTTTTTACTTTTTTTAAACACTCTGAATAGAACCTAGCTTCAAAGTGCCTGCTAAGCAACCGGGGGAGGGTGGGGAGGAGGTTGCACTGGAGAAATGCCTACAATATATATGATCGTTTTACTTATTAAGCTAAGAACCTGCAGAGTCATTTTAAACTATGTTTTCTGCTGTACTTCTTGATCAATTTCAGAAGTGTTCTAAAAAGAAAACCCCAGTCCCTAAATTTGCAATCTGGAAGTGGGGCACATTAGGGAGGGAAAAGGGTTTTGTGGTCTAGAAAACTGGCTAAAGAAACTCTGAGCTGGGAAAGAGAGCAATTCTCCCATGCTATGCCTTGCATCAACCCACATATTTGGGCCATGATGGGGGTGGAAGAGGCTGGCTCTCAAGACTGCCAAGTGCACAAGCTTCTAGAAGAGTGTCGACCTGAACCAACACTGGTGGCTGCTATGGGCCTCTTCTCATTTTGATTCTCAAAACCATGTTGCTAATTCATCAATGTGGATTTTCTGTTCTAGACGCATCTGTCAACTCTTTTAAATCCTTTAACTATTCCTAAGCTCCACTGGAGGCACTGGCAGACCACCTCTGTTAGTCTCTTGCCATGAAAACACAAAAGGGGTTGCCATAAGTCTGCTGCAACTTGAAGGCACTTTATACACACACACACAAGCTCCACTGGACCAAAACAAGCTTGTGAATGGTTTCCAGAGACCCAAGTAAATGGGTCAGGATGATGCTTATTCTGATAAACAGAATGGGGCTCAGGTTTTTCTCCAGCACATGAGCTGTCTAAAGATATGGGCAAGTTATGCTTCTGTTAACATAAGAAAAGCCCTGCTGGATCAGACTGATGGTCTATCTATTATTATTATTATTTTATTTTTAATTTCATGTATTCCCTGCCCTTTCCCAGCCAGGCCAGGCTCAGGGCAACTTCTAACAGTAATACAATAAATATAAATTTTAAACATATATATTAAAACCATTATTCCCAATTTAACTTAATAAGACCTAGTCCAGCATCCTATTTCTCACAGTGGCCAACCAGTTATTCTGGAGGGCCAACAACAGGACCTTCAGGCCAAAGCCTTCCCCTGATGTTGCCTCCTAGTGCTGGTATTCAGAGGTTTACTACCTCTGAATGTGGAGGTTCCCGCTGCTAGTAGCCACTGATATGTTTTATCAGCCATCTGTGCTACTGGCCATCACTACATCCTCTGGCAGTGAATTCCACATTTTAATCACTCATCAAGAAACTAAGTATTCCCTTTTGTCCATCCTGAATCTAATGTCCATCACCTTGAGTGCCCTTGAGTTTCTGGAGATGGATAAAAAAACTCTGTTCACACTGGGGGTTACCGCACTAGGAATTACCAGCGATGTATTAAGAGTTTGGAAATGTTATAAAAAATACTTTTCGCACTTTGTTTGGCCCCTTTAGCTGTGAAGACGTCTTCCAACCATTTTTTAACCGTAGCATCCAAAAACCCTTTTAAAGTGATGTTTTTTATAACATTTCCAAACTCTTGATACATTGCTGGGAATACCTAGTGCAGTAACAGCCATCGCTTTAAAAGGGGATTTGGATACTACGGCTTATAAATGGTTGGAAAACGTCTTCACAGCTAAAGGGGCCAAACAAAGTGTGAACGGTATTTTTATAACATTTTCAAACTCTTAATACATCGCTGGGAATACGAATGCGGTAACCCTGTCTACCCTGTGCATAATTTTATAAACCTTTATTATGCCCCCCCCCCCAGTCATCTCTTCAAAACTGAAAAGTCCCAGACTCTTCAGCCTTACCTCAGTTCCTTAATCATTTTGGTTGCCCTCTCCTGTGCTTTTTCCAGCTCCACGGTGTCCTTTTTGAGCACAGTGACCAGAACGGCGCACACTATTGCTAATGAGGTTGCTCCTCAGATCTATACAGGGGGCATTTTAATACTGGTTGTTTTTGATCAGCTTCTGTTCAGATGCCTTTATCAGAGCAGAGACGGACTGAAGAGGAAGGGAACGAGGAATATATAAGGATGTAGCATGTTGGCTGCTGACTTGATAAGGTTCCAAACTCTGGCACTAAGCTCTAATTAGTGCTACAACCATGAGGTCGGGGAGTCACCAGCTGCTCACTGGAGCGGGACCATGGCTCAGTGGTAGAGCATCTACTTTGCAAGCAGGAAGTCCCAGGTCCAATCCCTGACAATCTCTAGTTAAAAGGGTTGGGTGCACAGTGGTGTGAAAAACCTCTACCAGAGACCCTGGAGAATGACTGCTAGTCAAAGACAATATTCATCTTGATAGGCCAATGATGATACAAGGCAGGTCCACGTGCCAGAGAAGCACTATACCTGTTAAAGACTAAACCATCATGAAATTTGGTGGAATTACATTCTGCCTGGATTCCAAAGAGATACGCCGGGAGGCGATGCAATATCTTCTAGCTGCCCCTATGCCCCCAATCTACTTTCCAACTGAATCTTGCCCTTGATGCAATTAATGCTGGTTGCTGTGTCAATTACGAAGATATTGGGAATTATTTATTAGGTACTGTAGCATAAGGAGCCCTGTGGTGCAGAGTGGTAAGCTGAAGTACCGCAGTCCAAGCTCTGCTCACGACCTGAGTTCGATCCCGACGGAAGTTGGTTTCAGTAGCCGGCTCAAGGTTGACTCAGCCTTCCATCCTTCCGACGTGGGTAAAATGATTACCGAGCTTGCTGGGGGTAAAGGGAAGATGACTGGGGAAGGCACTGGCAAACCACTCCATAAAAACAAAGTCTGCCTAGTAAACGTCAGGATGTGATGTCACCCCATGGGTCAGGAATTACCCGGTGCTTGCACAGGGGACCTTTACCTTACTGTAGCATACGTTGCCCAGGCTAGCCCAGTCTCTTCAGATCTTGGAAGCTAAGCAGGATCACCCTTGGTTAGTACTTGGATGGGAGATCACCAAGGAATACCAGGGTCGCTATTCAGAGGCAGGCAATGGCAAACCACCTCTGAACGTCTCTTGCCTTGAAAACCCTACGGGGTCACCTTCAGTTGGCTGCGACTTGACAGTACTTCATGCACGCACACAAACACAGCACAAGTTGCATCGTTAGGAAAAATGTGGGTCACACTCAGCAAACATGCATCAGGCAAATATATTAGAAAAGGATAAAACTTAACTCTTAACTCCGCCAGGCCTATGGTTGAGGCCAGCTACGGTTCCCTATATATTAATGCTGGCCTCCCTGCTGCGGTAATATCTTTTTATCCAATCTGTATTTATTCCACCTGCTCGCCTTACTGAAGTTTGTGTTTTGTGTTACCCTTTAGAGGTGCCTTAGGTAAATTAGGTAAATTAGGATGATATTTATATGATTTTATATTTTAAAATGTTTTAAAGTTTACTGATGTAATAGGATATTTATTTTTGTAAGCCGCTCTGAGCCCGGTTTTGGCTGGGGAGAGCGGGATAATAAGTGGAAATAATAAATAAATATAAATAAAGTATTGTCGAAGGCTTTCACGGTCAGAGTTCATTGGTTCTTGTGGGTTATCCAGGCTGTGTAACCATGGTCTTACCAAGACCATGGTTACACAGCCCGGATAACCCACAAGAACCAATAAATTAGGTTCGCATTAATTGTAGTAGAAGACAGAAGCATAATCTAAAAAGTACTTTCCCCTAAAACCTCCAGCTAGCTTGTCTAACATTGGGTGAATTCAAGTCTGGTTTGGTCAGGCATGTTTAAACCCGCCAGCATGACCACTTCCAGGAGAGACTGACAAAGGCCCCTTTCCTCTTGTAAGATCAGGAGGAGATCACAGGGAAAACAAAGGGATGGGAAGAGAAAGGAGTCAGAACTCGCAGCATGGACAAGGAGAGGTTCCTCATAGAATCATAGAATTACAGAGTTGGAAGGGACCACCAGGGTCATCTAGTCCAACCCCCTGCACAATGCAGGAAATTCACAACTACCTCCCCCCACACATCCCTAGTGACCAGAAGATGGCCAAGATGCCTTCCCTCTCATCATCTGCCTAAGGTCACAGAATCAGCATTGCTGACAAATGGCCATCTAACCTCTTCTTAAAAACCTCCAGGGAAGGTTAGTGAGAGCAGATAACACATACAATCTAGTTCTAATGCAGAGAAAATGTAGTGCCCCCCCCCAACTGTCCAGGCATATTGAGTCACTTTGTTCCAACAGTCCTAACATTCTGCTCTGTCTTGCTTGCAGAGCGGTGTGCCCCGGGTGAAGAGGGACATTTTTACTGAAAGACTGTCCCAAACAGTCTCTTACCCTGGAGCAGGTAGAAGTGATGGGTGATGTTCAAACTCTGGGTTCTTGAAGGTTGACCAAACCTCCAGCTGCCAAGATGACGCCCATTCTGATACTGCAATTCTCTCCAAAACAACCTCTAGGTTCCTGGTGGCCTGTACCTAGATATGCAAGATACCCTAATTTCAGGGCTTCTGATGGTGATACTTGTGTTGCACTAGTCCATCGACATTGGGATGCCCATCCAGAGAGGTGAGTACTAGGAATGAATCCACAAGTCTCATGCAAATCCAGTGAAGGTAGGGTTGAAGCTCCAGCAGAGTGAGTTGATTTTCAGTATAACCTTCTGCATTAGTGCTTTCATGAATATGCCTCTATGTGGGAAGCAAACTTGGAAAATACTGCATTAATCTAAGAAGTACAGATGAATTACAAGTTACCTTCTGCTCCTTAGATATTTCCTTCAGTGTCCTTATAGACGGAGTTTCAATGCACAGTAAAGCAACCCTTGTATCCCAGAATGTGTTCAAAAGCAGCAGATGCTTTGTGGCCACTAGAAGGAGCTGGAACTGGTTAGTATTGAATGCTTGGAAAGGCATCCTCACGGAAGAGGCAATCCACTTCTAAGGGCGCATGAATAATCACCTCCTTGTTGCAAGGGTGGATAATGATGGTTCAATATGAGTCTTGCATGGGAAGCTTGTTTCAGAGTCCTCCCAATGATTGCAGCTCCGTTGTCTAAATTCCCCCTCCACCATCACATGGGCTTCATGCAGTCAGATATTTCAGTTACTGCATTCTCTGCCTCTCCTGGGGAATCTTGAGGTCCATCTATTGGGCTGCATAGTATAATTTTAGGGTAGCTCAATGCTTTGCCTGACAAGTATTTTGGAGGCCAGTTCTGAGTCTTCAAAGACTATCCGTGCATTCCTGAGGTTGGGGGCTGATTCCTCTTAGGAGGAGGCGTGACCTCACCGCCAGCTGGTGTCTAATTACGGCACAAGATGCACTTACGCTGGCGGGAAGGGCAGTTCCGTCGGCAGCTGCATGCCGCTCCTCCGCCAGCACAGTCTCCCTGTGGCACAGACCACGGTGGAGACTTGCGGCTTCGGCATGGGGGGCATTCCCGGGGCGTTCCTGGGGCGGGCCAGGGGAAGGAGCCGCTGGTAGGTGGCTTCCTGTCCCCTTTCGCCCCATTACGGCGGTGCCAAGAACAGCTTTGCTACACCTGTTTTTTAGCAGGCACAGCCTCGCTGTTCTCTATGGGGCGAAAGGCCCCGTTTAACAAAAAAAACCCAGTGAAAAGGCTTTTTTTTTTTTTTCCGGCGTACGGGGAACGGCTTTAGGAGGGAGCTCACCTGCACCTTCTCCCCTCCGTTCCCATGCATTCCTGAGATTCGGCGTACAGGATGTGGCTTTTCCAGAGGTGCTACAAGACTTGCTTGGCTGAGCACTCCTTTAGCGGCTGGTGATGAGACTTGCAAGAACATATTTAATTTGTGTGTTATGTGGCAAACCCCATGGATTAATGACCTCTGAAACGTCCTATCATTATCGGCCTAGCTCAGCTCTTGGAAACTGAAGGCTCTGGCTTCTTTTAATGAGTCAATCCATCTCATCCTGGGTCTTCCTCTTTTTCCAACGTTGTCTTTTCCAGTGGGTCACGTCTTCTCATGATGTGACCACAGAACAGTACCCCCAGTTTTAGTCATGTTAGCTTCTAGGGAGAATTCAGGCTTGATTTGACCCAGAACCCATTTATTTATCTTTGGTGATCCATGATATCCATAGAACTCTCCTTCAACACCACATTTCACAAGTTGCTCTAGATTGATTTTTGGAGTCTTGGTCTTTGTTTGCTTTGTGGTGTATCTGTGCTAACTGTAGAAATACTTCACGAAGGACCTGAATGCTAATTGCACAACAGCGGGTCTTGTGAGAATTCTCACATCTAAAATTTGATTTGCATAACCATGTCATGTATTCTCACCAGGGAGCTAGAAGATCTTGCCCAAGGTGCAGACGTTGACAGTCTGAGTACAGCCAGCACTCTGCCAGTGGTTACCCCATCTTGTGGTGCCAGTCAGGATATCAAAATGTCCCCTGATTCTTCACTCAGTTGGGATATCAATCCAGCCCTGCAACGTGCAACCGTGGAAGGAAACTGTGAAATCGGAAGACAGGGAGAAGTTGTAACAAGCAAGGAGGAGGAGTGTGTTACCTCGGGAAGCATCTCTCTAAAACCTGTAGGCTTGGCTGGCAGAGACTTTAAGAATCCCAGTGATGATCAAACCAACCCTCAAAAGCTAGATGACCTCAAAACCAAGACCTTTCAAGATCCACTTGGTCATGCCGCTTCGCGAACAGAGATCAACCTTCCTGGAATAGACTCTCTCGAGTCTGGCAAAAGCCAGAACATCAATATTGTGCATAGCAGCGATCAAATAGCTGATGTGGAGCCAGGGACTGGTCAAGCGTTGTTAGCCGAACAAGCCTTTTGTGGTCTGGGCCTCCTTCAGAAGCCAGGAGACCTCTCTTCTCTAGAATTGAGTCTCCAGGCTTTCTTGCCATCCAGTTCCATCAAATCTCCAGAACCAAACTATCCGCTTGGGGAGAAGAGAGTGCTGGATGATGCGACTGGACTTAATAATAAAGCTGATCAACCCATCTGCATGGAAGAGAGCCCCACTGTAGCCTCTCCTCCACAGCTGAAACCCGGAGAGCTGTTACCATCTGGTCTCAAGGAAGCCTTGACAAGCTTCTCCTCAGAATCCCCTCAACCGACCTCTTCGACAGAGGAAAGTCCTTCAAGCTTAGTGGAGGAAGCTGCCGTTTAAAAACACTAGTCCCACGGTTGTTTCACAGTCTGGATGGGGGACTTATTGGTCACACATGACCAGTCTCTGAGGGTGGCAATGTGACTCCATTGATTGCAGCTGCTCACTGTGACTTTTAGACGCTCTACGGCGAGAAGTAAATGCTATGTCGATGCTTAGGGTTGTTTTTAAAGACTTGTGCTTAGGTATGTCTGACTATATGTTCCAAGAGAGGAAAATATGGTGGTGGAAAAACTTATCTGAGTTAACTATGACTTTTTGAATACAAATGAACTAGCACTGTGGGTGCGGGTATAGGGCCGTTGTGGTGTTACAACAACCCTCTTCTTGGACAGAGCCTGGGTTGAATGATCTCTCTGGCTCAGGAGTAAAAACAAACATAATTCCTATTTTTAACCAGGAATCAGTAATCGATGTTCAGACATGCTGGCTTTTGTAAAACTTAAATAAAAATTGCCTTTTAAAAAAAAAACTACACAAGTGTGAGCAATATTCTGGCAAGGTGCTATTCCACAAGTGGCCATAGGGTGGTGGCCTTGTTCTCTGGAGTGATAGCACTTGATCTGTCTGGGTTGTGGGAACAGCCTTGTCTTCCTGAATGGGGCTTGTAAGATTACTGACCAACAAAAGCAAATTGGCATATACATATGATAGTTTCATAGAAATGACCTGGGTAGAACAGGGCTTCTAACCTCCAGGTACTAGCTGGAGATCTCCTGCTATTACAACTGATCTCCAGCAGAATGAGATCCGTTCACCTGGAGAAAACGGCCGCTTTGGCAATTGGACTCTATTGCATTGAAGTCCCTCCTCTCCCCAAACCGCGCCCTCCTCAGGCCCTGCCCCCAAAACCTCCTGCCGGTGGCAAAGAGGGACCAGGCAACCCTAGGGTAGAAAGAATTAAACCTTCCCTCCTCTTACCATGTGCTACTGCCCCAAAGGGCTGGTTTGTTAAGTTTAAACTAAATGTTGATCAGATAGATTCTGAGCAGTTTGTAATTTGGCCCTAAAGTAACAAGTGAATTTGGGGTCTCCCCCACCACCACCACCCAGAGCTCCTGCAGTGTAGCATCAGTAAACGGTAGCTGTAAAATTCAGCAGTAGTCTCTTCCGCTGCTATTACAGGAAGTGGGAAATTGTATGTAACAGAAGCCCAGTACTTCACAAAAGAGGCTTTGGAACAGAGAAGCAGAGGGATGGATGGATGCTTATTCTTCTTCCCACAGGCTGCTGCAAATCCCATGTATCGTTCCAAATGTCTGTTTGGAGAAGCAAAGACATTCTTATACAAGGGCCAAAAACTACGGTAATGTCAACATGTATTTCTGCCCCCTCAAATGATTCATGCTAATGGGAAATTAAGTCTTCCTCATAGGGCGGAAAATTGATTTTTGTCGATGTACAGAAGTGAGCCATTTATGCTCCTGTTCATAATGTGCTAGAATTATGATTCAGAATAACTGCTGGAGCTCTGATGTGTTAACAGTCTGGCTACTGTACCATGCACAAGATGAATTTAATGCCTCTTAAGTTGCTGATCTAATTGTGGCCAATAGTCTCCTATTACACAATCAAATGTGAAGATCCAATAACAGGGATCTTCAGTGTTGGAAGGAATTGACTGTGTAACGTCACTTAAGTTAGCACAGACTTTGGAGTCTCGGGAGGGCAGTAGAGAGTTAGTACAGGGGTAGATTGTGTAGCTCTCCTTAGGATGCTCCCTCTAGGGTTGCCAGCTCTGGGTTGAGAAATCCCTGGAGGTTTGGGGGTGGAGCCTGTCCACCTTCCAAAGTAGCTAGTTTCTCCAGGTGAACTGATCTGTCTGCTAGAGATCAGCTGTAATCCCAGATCTCCAGCCACCACCTGAAGGTTGGCAACCCTATCTCCGCCCTTTGCCTTTGTCCACCCCTGTCCCTTTGTTACCCACAATGCTACTCTAAGGGGTTCCTTCCTTACGGTGACTTTGTTTCTCTCTCTCTGTCCACCATGAGGGCTGGCCATACTTCCTATAATATTTCTTCATTCTAGCTTAGATAGATAGCTAGAAGCCTTTACTCTGCCTTTCCTATCTAGGATGGAGTTCTCCCACAATCAAGGCCTTCTGCTTCTTTTCTAAGTAACTTGCCTAAGTGTGAATTTATTCCTCAAGCAGCCAGACTATAGAATTCTGCTGGATGGAGACTCAGCTCTGCTTTCATCCAGACTGTTCTAGTTCTTGGAGTTCTTTTTTTAATCCCATTGCAAGCCAGCATGGTGTAGTGGTTAAGAGCGGTGGTGTGAAGCAGTGGAGTCTGATCTGGAGAACCAAGTTTGAGTCACCACTCCTCCACATGAGCGGTGGAGGCTAATCTGGTGAACTGGATTTGTTTCCCCACTCCTACACACAAAGCCAGCCGGGTGACCTTGGGCTAGTCACAGTTCTCTTAGAGTTCTCTCAGCCCCACCTACCTCACAGTGTGTCTGTTGAGGGGAAGGGAAGGTGATTGCAAGCCAGTTTGATTCTTCCTTAAGTGGCAAAGAAAGTCAGCATATAAAAACCAGCTCTTTTTCTTCTTCTAACCTATCTCACAGGGTAGGTGTGAATATAAAATGGAGAGGAGAGCAATGTAAGCCCACCTGGCTCCCTGTTGGGGTGAAAGGCAAGGGCGTACATTAAGTAAATACATAAAGAAACAATACAGAGCTGATCTTGTATCGAAATAAACTGAACTGGGTCTTAGTTCACCTTGCCTGGCTTTCTCAAGTCAACTAGGAGCGGTGGGAGAAGAGAGAAATGGTGAGCTGATCCTGATTGCCGTTGCTGAAGAAAGGACTAAGCCAAACAGCTCCTGAGCCGCTGGCGGAGTTGCCTGGGTTTGACCCTGGTAGCTCCTGGCCACCAGTAGCCCTCAAGGCTAACAGCCTACTAGAATATTTCCCAGGAATTTTTATAAGTGGCCTGGCTGCAAAGCTAAGAGCAGAGGAGGTGATGCTTCAGTATCCAGGGAAGAAGAGCAGGTAATTGGTCTGAGGAAGCAGTAAGATTTCCTGCTCTCCTTCCAAACAGTTCAGTTTCTCCTCTTCAGCAGAGTGACTCAGAAAGCAAACAGGGCCTCAGCTGACCCCCTCCTTCCACCTTGAGTGGGAACTTCAGCAAGCCTTACCCTAACTGCGACCGCTTCTCGTTCCTCCCGAAGATGAATTATTTAGACAAATGGTGTAGCCACTCGGCTGAATTATTCAGAGAGATTCAAGGCTGCCGGCCAACGAAGCCAGCCGAGCGCTGAATAAATCCCAAGAGGAAGCCAGCCTGGGGCAAGTGATGGGAAAGCAAGGGGAGACAATATTCCCAGCACAGGAAGTCCCCCACCCTCAGAGCCCAGTTTGCTGCAATTGAGGCACATGGGAGTACTTATTTTCCAGAGCAGAAGTTTCAGGGAACGCTGGATGTGTAGCAAAGAGGAGGTCAACGTGAGCAAGAAAGCGGGAAGCTCAAGCCGAGGAAAGGGCAGTACCTAGCCATGGGCAAATTAGATGGGATCTAATCAAAACTCAGTCCAGATACCGACTGAACAAAGAAGAGGGCATGGTTTCCCAAACTTGCCCTGTTTTCTTGCCAAATGTGGCCGCTGCCACCCCACAGGGAGAAATGTGCGGATAGCTGACTAGTTGAAATTTAGAGCTGAAAAGCAACTTGCCTCTTTAGCAGCACAAGCAGCTTTGGTGGAAGCTTCAAAGCGGCCTGTGGAACTCCCTCCCTGCAGAAATGTATCTGGCAGGAATGTTACTGAGTTTGAAGCGCTAGGCAAAAACAGTTGGGCTCTCCCAGGCTTTTTTGCTGGCTGGTTGTTTTTGTGTTGCTTTCTCCGACGTGATGTGGTTTTGGGCAGTTCTTATTCCTCGCAGGGCTGCTGCTGCTACTCACATTTCTTGCCTCGTTTATTAGTTTGTATTTATTGCAATTTGGGCTTGCTGTTGGGTCAGCGTCTTGTCTCTTTAGGTTGTGGGCTGCTGGTCCCTGGGATATCTCTTTGTGTGCGTTATTTTATCATTTAGCATTATTGTTTCAATGCTGGAAGCCACCTTGTGGTACTGAGAGGCAAAAGCAAATAAAATTAACTTCCCAGCAGTGAACAGTTTATTCTTTCACATCACTAGTCTGCCGTTCGGGCTCTGGGACCACCATTCAACCCTTTGAGGACCAAATGTTGCCTCTCTCTTCTATACATCAGCATCCCAACATTCCTCCCAGGAACTCCAATCGGCATTCTGTCTCCACAAAGAACCCTATGCACTAGGATTGCCAACCTCCAGGTGGGGCCTGGCGCTCTCCCAGAATTACAACTGATCTCCAGTTTACAGAGATCCGTTTCCCTGGAGAAAAGGGCTGCTCTGGAGGGTTGGCTCTATGGCACTATACCTGCCCAGGCTCCAACCCCCAAACCTCCAGGAACTTCCCACCCCAGAGCTGGCAACCCTACTGTGCATCTGTGCCATAGCGGTGATGAAGTTTCATTTCCTTCTGCCTTGCAAACCACTTTTACGTTGTCCCAGTAGATGCAGTTGGTTCTCTCCCAGCCTCTTGGATGATCAGGTCAGGTAACTAAATGATGGGAGGGTCTGTGGCTAAGTGGTAGAGCATCTGCTTGACATGCAGAAGGTTCCAGGTTCAATCCCTGGCAGGAACAAGGCAAGTAGGTGATGTGAAAGACCTCTACCTGAGACCCTGAAGAGCCGATGCCAGTCTGAGCCAGTGTGTGTAGTGGTTAAGAGTGGTGGTTTGGAGTGGTAGACTCTGATCTGGAGAACCGGGTTTGATTCCCCACTCCTCCACATGAGGGGCAGAAGCTAATCTGCCTTCACCAAACTGGATTTGTTTCCCCACTCGTACACACGAAGCCAGCTGGGTGACCTTGGGCAAGTCTCAGCTCTCTTAGAGCTCTCTCAGCCCCACCTACCTCACAGGGTGTCTGTTGTGGGGAGGGGAAGGGAAGGTGATGTAAGCCGGTTTGAGTCTCCCTTAAGTGGTAGAGAAAGTCGGCATATAGAAACCAACTCTTTTTCTTCTGAGTAGACAATACTGACTGATTGGCCAGGGGTCTAATTCAGTATAAGGCAGCTTCATGTGATCATGTGTGTTCACGGGGAGGGGGGGGTACTACAAATGCCATAAGGCTGTGCAAAAATTCACCCGTGTGCAATAACCTCAGTGCTAGCACAGGCTTAAAACAAACACAGTATGACTCCCAAAACAATGCAGCGCTTATAATTACTGGCTGACTGATTAATGTGTTTGCTGTTTCTGCCAAGCTGCAAGCAGGAGGACAGGTCTGTGAGGGCGGGGAGGGCTAGGAGGTGGGCATGTGTGGAAACGTGCAAGCGTGACATGGGTGTCAATTGCCCTGCACTGTTTGCAACCGGGGAACAGAACGTAAACCCGACTGGGTGGGTGTTCAAGCACACCCAGACCCAAAACAGGTACTTTGTGGGGGGGGGGGGTTCCAGACCAGAGCTAAAAAAAAAACGTAGAGAAGAGGGGATTGGCCGCAAGGGAAACAGGGTAAGGGTGAAGCATTAAATTTCCCACTCTCCACTGCTGCAACTTGGACATTATATTGTCGTTGTAATATTATGCATCAGAAAAATCTAATCACGGACCCTCAGCAACATTCGACCCTGAGTTGGGAAGTCATTTTGGCATCCCTTCAAGTGTTATGGGGGCCCCAAGGTAAGAAACCCTGGCTTGGGCACGCCCACACGCCCAGTAAAGCCAGCAGTGGTCCTTAACACAGTGAAATTTAAGAACCGTGTCATGAGGGGGCTTTTTGATCTTTCCCAGCCTATAATTCTGCGAACTGATGTTGGTGCATGTGGGAAGGGGAAAGGGGAGGCTCTCTTCTGTCTTGGGCAACTTTCCTCAGCCTCTCCGGCTACCGCCTGGCAGAAGCTGGGGTGGTTGTGGGTCAGCTGCGGCAGGACAGGGGCTTCCTCAGGAGAGCCGAGCGAAGACCCTGGGCCGGGCTGACAGCCTGACAAGACACCCCCCCTTTCCCTATTTAGCTGCCTCTCGTGGGCGCGCTCTGACGTGCGTGGGTGGCAGCAATTAGGAGCCCTGATGAGCTCTTTCAGAAGAGACAAAATAATCTCAGGGTTCTGCAGAAATGAAAAGCTCTCCTCACGAGAGGCGGCTGCCGGCCCCCAAGAGATGAAGGCATCTGCAGGGGTTCCCTCGGGGAACCAGGGATCTCTAAGTGCCTGACCACAGCCAGCCCTTTCCAGCACATGTTGGAAACATCAAAGAACCTCCAGTTCTTCAGCACTGGCTTTTAATTTTTATTGGGGTCTCTGGGATAAGAACCTAAGAAAAACCCTGCTGGATCAGACCAAGGTCCATCAAGCCCAGCAGTCTGTTCACATAGTGGCCAGCCAGGTGCCTCTAGGAAGCCCTATCCTCCACATGAACAGCGGACACTAATCTGGTGAACCGGGTTGGTTTCCCCTCTCCTACACATGCCAGCTGGGTGACCTTGGGCTAGTCACAGCTCTCTTAGAGCTCTCTCAGCCTCGCCTACCTCACAGGGTGTCTGTTGTGGGGAGGGGAAGGGAAGGTGATTGTAAGCCAGTTTGAGTCTCCCTTAAGTGGTAGAGAAAGTCAGCATATAAAAGCCAACTCTTCTTCTTCTAATTACACACTGGCCATGGGGGAACTGAGAAGAACCCACAACTCACATGTGATTGTGTGACATCTGACACAGGGTGGGGACCCAAACCCAACCAGTACACGCGGCATGTGTGAAGAAATGTTTAAGATGGGCTCAATTTAGAGCCTGTGATTATCAATAATTTCTCCAATGTAATCTGCTTCAGAAGAAAGTACAACTAAGCTTTTTCTTAATTTCTATTTATCGGGGACCAAATACTAGCCGGGGTCAGGGAATACATGGAGAAAATTGCTATGCAGAGGTTTTTTTGCAATTGCAGCAGCAAGGACAGCAACAAAGGGAAGCAAGGAAATGACCAAAGCTTGGTTTCAGTGCTATTTCTTGTGGATGACCCCAGCGCCAAATACACCAAACCAACTCCTTTGGTGTTCCCGAGCCAGAACATCTTCATGTTGCTAAGAAATCCTGCCGGTGAGAACGAGGTAATACAAAAACAGTCAGACAGGCTTGAAGGTACAAGAATCCAAGATGGGGCATGCTCCAGCTTGTGCCTCAAGAATGAACTTGTAGTTGGGGATGGGATTTATTTCCAGTAAAAAGAGGCGTAGAGGAGACAAAAGCAGAGATGGAGGCATTGAAACCAGTGACCCGGACTATTTAGCAGCACAGAGAGCCAGCAGGGACACCCTGTTAAGCCAGAAAATGGACTCTCGCCAAGTGGTCGTGACAGTATCTGAACCACAAATCAGCCATTGTGTTTTCAACTGGCAGTAAGGAAGGAAAGAAGAAGAGTTGGTTTTTATATGCCGACTTTCTCTACCACATAAGGAAGAATCAAACCGGCTTACAATCCCCTTCCCCTCCCCACAACAGACACCCTGTGAGGTAGGTGGGGCTGAGAGAGCTCTAAGAGAACTGTGACTAGCCCAAAGTCACCCAGCTTATTTTTTTGGCATAACTGAGGCACCCCACACCTGCTTACTAAGCCATACCTTGTCTACGGGTGATGTGATTTTGCTGTTTTTATGACTGCCACGAACCACCAGATTTTACCGTTAGATATAAACATGGTGTCATGGCTAGAGTGTCATGCTATGACCTGGGAGACCGATGTTCAGATTTGCACTCTGCTATGGAAGCCTGCTGGGTGACTTTATGCTGGTCACACACCCTCAGCTTATCCTACCTCACAGGGTTGTTGCAAAAATAAAACAGAGAAGAGGAGAATGATGTGAGCTGTTTTAGGTTCCCACTGGGGAGAAAGGTAGGGTATAAATGAATATGCACATGATGATTGGGTCCAGCAATGAGAAAAGTTTGATTGGATGGGCATGCAACATCTTGGGAATATTCCTGGAGTTCTCTGGGTGAGGTCTGGTTCTTCTCTCTGTCTGGCAGCACAAACAGTATTTCTTGCATTTCCAGATCCAGCTGTTACGTTGCAGCCACACCTCCATTTTCCCACGCCGTGCCCCAAAAGACTTGCCCAGCCTCTGCCACGGGGTCTTGCTTATATTCACTGGTATTTTGTGAGCCTGTCTGCCAGGGCTGCAGCACGCTCTTTGGATCTGCTATGCAAAAAACTGCCTCTGTACCACTCCTGTCCCATTTAGTATCTCAAGAAGCGACTTTTTAAAGCATCCCGACATTTGGGCCTGATTCCAAAAAACCCTGAGGCTGGGGCAGATTTAGGCTTGTTTTCCTACGATGGATGCAGGTCTGGCTGCTCCACAAGAAAAGAGGGCTCCATTGCTACATACCTGGCCACAAGGCAGACAGCGCAACACTGAGACTCCGGAGGTGCGTGCCGGCTTCCCCAGTCAGCACATTCCAGGTAGGCAAGTTGACTTCGGTTGCAACAAGCTGCCCTTGATCTTGGGGTGAACAGAGATTAGGTTGATGCTGGCACATTGTGAATGATCAATAGCTTAGAACAGCTCTCTTCACACCCATTCTTACGCCTTCCCCAAATAATTACCACTTCCTGGAGTATAGAAGAGTTCTGTCTCCCAAATAGACTTCAACAAGGATTCAAAACAGAGCAGCAATTACTATAATCTTCCTTCAAGCTTGTAGGTCTGCCTTGTTTATACTATTTAGTGGGTGACTTTCACTGGCTATAGGCAATGTCCTGGTTGGCACTTTAACATGTTTCTGTCTTTAATTTCTATATTGCCCCATCTAAAAATTAAAGGAAGTTAATGCTGGAGATGTAAACTTTCCACACACACAAAATTGAAGCCATGGGAAAAAAACATTTTGGGGAGGTAGATGGGCATTTTGGAAAAACTGATGTGTGCAGTAATGTTCCTCTCAAACCTAAACTTATTTTACTGATTTCACAACATAAAATGGGCAATATACAACTTAGCACATAAAATTACATTTTTAGGCATATTTGTTGTTCAAACAACATACCATATGCCTTATTTAGATACTTATACCCTGCTTTCTCCCCAGAAGGGACTTAAAGCAGCAGACATCATTTTCCCCTCTTCCATTTTATCCTCACAACAATCCTGTGAGGTAGGTTAGGCTGAGAATGATTGGTCCACTGGCACCCAGCGAGTTTCCATGGCAGAGTGGGGGTTTGAACTTAGGTTTTCTAGAGTATAGTCTTGGCTGTCTAACCACTATACCCAGGGCCGGTGCCAGTCATTTTTGCGCCCTAGGCAAGGCTATTTATGCCCCCACCCATTGCAAACCAGTTTTCTAAAACAGATGTCTTGTAGAAAAATAAAAGCACAGAACTTTTTATAAGACATTATAATTAATTATATTCCATAGCGCTGTTGTGGTACTTACCTTAAAATAATATATATATAAATTCTCAGTTGTGTTTTTTTCAAGAAACGAATCGGTTTTAAACTGTGCCCCTCACGCCAGTTCTGTGCCCCTCTGAGGTCCGTGCCCTAGGCGACCGCCTAGTTTGCCTGATGGTAGCACCGGCCCTGACTATACCCCTCTGTCTGTAGAAACTGTCTGCAATGTTAAGGATTGGCTCTGCCACTTTTTTGGTACTTTGTGTGTAAGTAAGGTAGCGATCCTAAACCCGGGTGAGCACGGAAGTATCCTAATGAACTCTGTGAGACTGAGTCCTGAGGAAATGTGTGAGAACACAGGAAGCTGCCATATATGGGCACTACTTTGGTTCCTGTACAGCCTGCGGCTCTCCAGGAAGGATCTCAGGCATTGACAGGTCTTTCCCAACACCGTCTGTAGGCTGGAGATGCCAAAGATTGAACCTGGGATATGCTGTGTGCCGCGGAGCCAGGGCCTTGTTATCATAAGCTCAAGGGCCTGCATTGGGTCTCCTTGCGGGGGATACTGCACTGCCTGATTTCCTGGGGTTATGACTACAGGTTGTACCAGTTTTAGTGTCTTTTGCTTTTACATTGTCTTTTGGGGCTTGTGCCGACAGCTCCCGGGATTAGTTTTGTACTGTGGTCTTTCTCTCGCAAACATGTTTTGGATCTTGTCTGCCTGCCCTCCTCCGTGTGTGTGATGTATGGACCCTACAAACTGCTGCCAGCACTGGGGGTGGGGGGCTGTAGGAGATTTGCAAGAGGCTTTTCTAAAAACATCACATTCCCAGGGTGGAAGTTTTGCAAAACTGCAAATTTTTCACACCTTTTTTGAAGATTCCTGGGATAGGTTGTGGCTTAAGTGTGAGGGAAAAGACTGAGGTATATTTGGTTGAGTAATGGAGCTGGGACCCCTAGCTTCAAATCCCCATTCAGCCATGAAACCCATGGGGTGATCATGGCCTAGACATTCTCTGGTATCCTGATATACCTCACAGGGTTAACCTGGAGAGGAGAACCGTGTATCCTACAATGAGTTCTGTGACAGAAGAGCAGGATAAAAATGTAATAGATAGAAAGGAGCATTTTACAACCTGCTCCTATGCAAGTTTACTTGGAAGTAAGTCTCCCAGGAAGTTTAGGAATCCACTAGATTGCAACCTTTCTCACTCAGATGTTGGCTCGAGTGAACGGAAACCTCTGAATCTCAGTACCCCATCTGTAAAATGGGGATACTGACTGGCAGTAGAGGGACAAACAGGATGTCATCCTATGTATTTTGGGGAGGAGGGGGGAAGAAACTTTATCTAGAAGTTTATATTCCCCTTTTCCACTCAAGGGTGACCCAAAGCAACTTCTGTTCTCTCCTCTTCCACTTTTATCTTCACAACAACCCTGTGAGATAGGCTAGGTGAAAGTGAGTAGCCAAGCTCACCCAGCACGGCAGAGTGGGATTCGAACCTGCCTCTCCCAGATCTCACTGAGATGATCTGACCACTACCCCTGGCCTCCTGCAAGTGCGCCAAGGCCGCGCTCTTTCTTTTCACACCGCAGACTCCTGAACGGAAATTAAGCTCTGCATCTGCACAAAGGAGGGTTGCCAGGTCCTTCTTCACCACCAGTGGGAGGTTTTGGGGGTGGGGTTTGGGGAGAGGAGGGACTTCAATGCCATAGAGTCCAAAGGCCAAAGCGGCCATTTTCTCCAGGTGAACTGATCTCTATCGGCTGGAGATCAGTTGCAATAGCAGGAGATCTCCAGCTAGTACCTGGAGGTTATGCAAAAATAATCAACACTAGGCTCAGTTCTATACATATATTCAAAAGGAGACAGTCAATACAAAAAGTAGTGCAAGCAATATCTACAAGTGAGCGATAGTCAAACAGGAGAACATAGTACAACAAGTATCAAAGAACAAAGTCAAAGAACATTATATACAAAAAATCTATGTCCAATGTTTCCCTCTGGGTCTTTAAGACTTTCCTGTTATGATATCAGTCTTTGTAAGAGCTGGGCCAGAAAGTGGAAAAGATTCCTGTAGATTTTATATAGGGTCCGTGTCAGGAATCACTGTAACTCTAGCACAAAGGAAGGAGGGAGACGATTTTTGTTGTTGTTGTTGTTATTAATAATAATAATAAAAATAAAAACCAGCTGAGCCTTCAGCATGTGCTCTTTAGAGAGCTACTGCATAAACCTATGGGCCATTTATGCATGGGAGGTTTTGCCTTGGATTTGCTGTTTTCTAGATGCACATTTCCCCCCCTCTGCATTCTCAGAACTCTGCATTGGGGGTTATTTTTGAACTCTTGAGGATTCGGGTGGGGAAAAGGTGCATCTACAGAGCAGCAACTCCGAGACCAAACCTCCCACGCACACATGGCCACGGTGTCGATTTCTCCGCCCCCCACCCACCCCCCAGCCCCGCTCTGCGCGGAGGACACTTTGCTCGCCTTCTTCCCCAGGCGGGCAAAGCGCCGAGAGCTCAGCCCCCTTCCCCCCTCTCGCAATCCCAAACACGATCCCTCCTCGGGGCGGGGAGGGGGGAGAAGGGCGAGCGCAGGCGGCACGTGCCGGGCCTTGGGGACACCTATTATCGCGTGCACTCCCCCGCCCCCTCCCCTTAATTTCTCCATCGCGCACGGCAGCTGCCGGCGGCGGCGCACAAAGCGCGCGCCCTCCCCTCTTTCCCCGCGCGCCCCGGTCTCCCCGCGCCTGCCAAGCGACCAATTAACGCCCTGTATGCAAAACCGAGCCACGCCTTTCTCACCCCCCCGGCTCCCCCCAGCCCTATGCGCTCGCGTCTCGGCGGCTAAAGCAACCCCGGTAGGGCCCGGAGGGAGAGACGGCGGCGGCGGGGACGGGTCGTCTGGCTGGGGCGGAGGAGCCAGAGGTAGCGCCAGGTAAAGGGAGGCGCTCGGGGAAGGGGCTCCGGCCACCGGGGGGGGGGGGCGCCTGGGACCTCAGCGGTGGGATTTGGGGAGGGGGAGATCAGCAGGGGCTGGGGGCGCGTCTCCGGCCCAAGCGCATTGAAATGCAACCCCCCCTCCCGGCGCAAAAGTCGCGCCTGTCATGTCAACAGCCGCCGGCCAGACAAAACAGGCCCCCTGGTCCTTCTGGAGCGCTGCGCCTGTAGCCCGCCCGGTGCATGCACACTGCGGTCTGGCGGCTGGGGCGGCCGAATCGGATGTTTATTCGCAGGTGGTGGTGGGGGGTGGGGGGTGGTACGCCGTAGCAACTTTGCATAGGTCCGCAAGAGGTGAGCGGCGCGCTTGCACCTGAAGCCCGCATCGAGGCGTGCGGAGCAAGCTGTGGGATGCTCAGCGTGCCATTACACGACTTGTCGTTCTGGCGGCTGGCTGGTGTGTTGTCATGGTTTCACGGGTTGGAAACAGTTGCTTTGCACCGACTGCACATGTCATGCCCGAAGCCCCGTGTCGGGGATGTAGGATAACACAAGGGTTGCGCATCTCCAGCGCTTGCTGAGCACTCTTGCGCACGGTGCGTGTTACCTGGTGGACGTCAAGGCGCAAACCGCCAGAGTCCTGTGGCGCATGCGTGCATTGAAGCCGTTGTGGGCCAGCACCTACTTTGTCACATCAGGCAGATGCAGGGTCATGGAAACAGATGCTACAGTTAGCCTTGAAGGTGCCCCAAGATTTTGTGAAGGCCTGCCGGGGTGGTGGGGAGCTTGGGGGACATCATTCCGCAGCCCCTGATAGCTCTGGTGGACCATGGAGCCTGACGTGGTGTAGTGGTTAAGAGCGTTGTCTTCAAGCGGTGGACTTGGATCTGGACTCGGACCCCGATCTGGAGAGCCGGGTTCGATTCCCCACTCCTGCACACGAAGCCAGCTGGGTGACCTTGGGCCAGTCACAGCTCTCTCAGCCCCACCTACCTCACATGGTGTCTGTTGTGGAGAGGGGAAGGGAAGGTGATTGTAAGCTGGTTTGAGTCTCCTTTAAGTGGTAGAGAAAGTTGGCATATAAAAACCAACTCTTCTTCCTCTTCCTCCTCCTCTTCTTCCTCCTCTTCTTCTTCTGATGATGATGTTTGGGCTGGGCTTGAGTGATAGGAAGGGTATCTTTGTCTGAGGGCCTCTGGCGACTGTCTGCAGCTGGGGCTCGGTATTTTGTGTGCTGCAGCAGAGGAACACTGGCGACCACTTGGTCACTGTTATTAAGGTAATGGATGTGGATATTAAGGGTGGATTTGCACAAGCCGCAAACACGGCAAAGTCCACGGTTCTGGTTTTGTTTGCAGGTTTTTGTGTTGTGTGTGTTTGTGATGTGCATCTATTCCATCCTGCATGTGCATGTTTAGATCACTTCTGGTCACATGCCTAGAAATACAAGACTGCTTTTCATGGGGTGGTATCTTTATATGTGATAGGAGAGCATGTGCATAATGCATTTAGGAAGAAAGGACACAATTAAAAAGAAATGCAGGCTTTGATGTGGCCGGTGAACACTGGTGTCTGCTCTACATCCCACTGTTTTGAAAGGGATTTACCGCCAATTAAGGATGCTTGGAGAGAGCTGGTGTGGTGTTGTGGTTAAGGGGTCAGTCTAGGACCTGGCAAACCCAGGTTCAAATCCCCACTGGCATCATGGAAGCTTGCTGGGTGACCTTGGGCCAGTCACACACTCTCAGCCCTGACCTTGGATAGTATTTGGAAGGGAGACCTCCAAGGAATACCAGGGTTGTGAGGCAGAGGCAGGCAATGGCAAACCACCTCTGAATTTCTCTTGCCTTGAAAACCCCTATGGGGTTGTCATAAGTCATATGTGACTTGATGGCAAAAAAAAAAAAAAAAAGGATGCTTAGGACTGCCATCTGAGTAATCTGCCTCAGCACTGACAAGGTGAACATTCACATTGCAATATATGGGTCTTACGGGGCAGCCCCCCAGCCCCTTGATACAGCTGCTACGTTCAAAACTCTGCAACATGCTTTGCGCATCAAACAGTGCTCATCATTAGAATGCACACACCAGCATTTGCATATTTCTTACCTGATGTGAGCAGATATGGATCATTCCAGATGTTCAAGAGAGCCAGCATGGTGTAGTGGTTAAGAGCTGTGGTTTAGAGTGGTGGACTCTAATCTGGAGAACCGGGTTTGATTCCCCGCTCCTCCACATGAGCGGCGGACGCTAATCTGGTGAACCGGGTTGGTTTCCCCACTCATACACACGAAGCCAGCTGGGTGACCTTGGGCTAGTCACAGCTCTCTTTGAGCTCTCTCAGCCCCACCTACCTCACAGGGTGTCTGTTATGGGGAGGGGAAGGTGATTGTATGCTGGTTTGATTCTTCCTTAAGTGGTAGAGAAAGTCGGCATAAAAACCAACTCGTCTTCTTCAATTCATAACAGCACCAACTTCCTACACCAGAGCTATTCTGCCCTTTCCCCTCAATCATTTCTGTATTGACACCGTAATGCTCTAGTAATGCTGGATTCTGCATGTCCCATACCGAGAAGAAAGTCCAGGGTTTGTTTAAGCCTCTGGGCCGATTCGAAGAGCGCCTGTTTTCCTTTCACCTGTTCTTTGTTGTCTGGAAACTTTCATGTGCAGAACACTGGAGCAGACAGACAACACTGGGGGGGGGGGCAGGCGAGTTGCAGCTTCAGCCCGGGCTTTTCCGAGGGTGACCGAACAGCTGTCTAGGAACATAAAAGCAGGCTGCGGTTCCCAGCACAGCGGTGTATAAGGAAAGATCAGGTTTCTGCCTCTTGCAGGCACATGTTGTGTAAGTGGCTGCCATACAATGTGCCTGCATCATGAGGAGTGTGTAGGTGTATGCGTGCATGAATATGTAAGTGAGTTAACATATCTGTGTGAGGTTTTATATAGTCGCACCTGAATTGGCACAAGAAAGGCAAGCATGGGAAACTGTTTGGAAGTCCTAGTTCTGGAAACCTCCATCGAAGGCTGTGTTTTTTGGGGGGAGGGAACGGCGTGTCCTTAGTTCCTGCACCTACCATTTTATGCGTGGGTTGTCTTTGCATTTCCATCCTCCATGGGAGCATTGCCTATTTTGAGATGCGGCCCTAGGGCATAAGAAAATGTAAGTAATAAGAGTTATTACTGATCAACTGTAGCTTGGGTCTAGATTATATATGTCTGGGGACCTCTTAGCCAGGACTTGTGTTTTGGGGGGACTGGCAAATTTAGGGTATGCTCCATCTAGAAGGTCTCCTGGTGGATGACCTTAATGCCCTGATAAGAAAGAGTGGCATCACTTTGGTGTTTTCTGCAGCCAAAAGAGCTTTTACAGCCGGGGATTTTTCTTCACTCCTTTTGCAAGCTTTCCTGCCTTATCATTAGAAAGTTAAGAATAGGAGATCTTGAAAGCACCTCTCTGTTTAAGAAAACAAAATAAAAAAAAGCTTTGTGGGTGTTACAGGTATAAAGGTGATAGAAAGGGCAAATGAATCACGGACGATGTCTGTGCAAGTTACCTGATTTATCTGTTGATACATATTGGAATGTTTTGCTATTGGTGCGTTTCTGTGCTGGAATTTTTAGCTGTTTTAAGCATTTGCATGTTATGCAATTCTTGCTTTTAACTACTGTCGAGCTGGATGCAAGTACAGCTCAATGCGCTGACCATGTTTCTCAAACTTAAGTTGTCATTCTCTTAACATCCCAGCAAACACATAGACAGCTTTGGAAATGTTAAATCCCGTCAGCGTTCTGTTCTTGGAACCCAAGAGGACAACAAAATATTGGAAGTAAAGCAGCAAACCCCCCCCCCAAAAAAAATCCCTTCAAGAGCTATTTCTTGATGGCGTCAGTGTCAGGTTTTTTGGAGGCTTGAATTGTGCTCCTTCAGTTTTATGGCACGTGACCAGAGTTTCCAGATAAGATGGATCTTCTGCCCTTACGTACAGCAGGTTGGACCGGCACAGGCTCTGCCATCGGGTAAGGAAAATGTCCCATCTCGATGTACCGTTCTCCCGCCTGACGTGGGACCTTGTTTTAAAGGGGAAGGTTCCCTGCATCTCCATTTTGGATATACGCAGCGCCATCCACACACAAAACCTTTACAAAGAAATGCCATAAAGATCCCTGCCCCGAGGGGCTTTCAGTCCAACGTCGCGCTACAGCTGACCAGATGGAAAAGGGTAGGAATTCCTTGCAAAGGATTTTGTCCTTTGCTTTGTTCCAGTACTTCCGCCTTCCTTGGACGTACAGCCCTGCTGAATCCCCAGCCTGATCCCCATCCACTCAGGTCCAAACTGTAGCAGATTCAACACAACTGTCATATAATAGTAATTATGTTGCTTTCAAACCTTGGATCCTCTTAGAGGAGGGGCTGTGGCTTAGTGGGCAGGGTTGTGGTACCCTGCATGCAGGAAGTCCCAGGTTCAGCCTCTGGCATTTTCACCTCCCTGATGTTCGGAAAGGGCTTTCTCTGCCTGAGACCCTGGAGCTCTTCTGCCAATCAGAAGAGACAGTCCTGAGCTCCACAAACCAATGGTCTGACTCGGTATCAGGCAACTTGCTAGGTCCAGTCTGGTTAGGGTTGCCAGGTCCCTCTTTGCCACCGGCGGGAGGTTTTTGGGGCGGAGCCTGAGGAGGGTGGGGTTTGGGGAGGGGAGGGACTTCAATGCCATAGAGTCCAATAGCCAAAGCGGCCATTTTCTCCAGGTGATCCGATCTCTATCGGCTGGAGATCAGTTGTAAAATCAAGAGATCTCCAGCTAGTACCTGGAGGTTGGCAACCCTAAGTCCGGTCTACCCTTTGACTTCTGCTATTCAAATCCAGGTTCTTCCAGATCAGGAGCATCAGGGAAACAGGGGAGAGGGGTAAATTGCAAATTGCATATGTGATCTCTCTGGAGATGGAGAAGTGAGTGGTGCCAAGGTGAGGTTACGATTATCCACCTATTATTCCGTCGTGGTTATAGAATCTGCAGTGTGGTAAGTAGGAGTGGGAGCAGGTGGGGTCTTTGTGGAGTTTACCACCTGGAACAAAAGTCCTACCAAGCCTGTGCCATCTAAAATTCCTGACTGAACTGTGTCAGCTGCTGGACTGAATACCTTGCTTTAAAAAAATATATTGCTAGAATTAGCCTGCCAGATTCACTTAGCCTCGCTGTGCCTCAAGCGAGCTAACTGATTCCGGCTTGTTTGTTCACCCATTGAGGCATTTTTGGTGCTGGAGTTTTTTTGCAGTCCGTTGCCACCGGTTTGCAAATTGTAAAACTCACGCCGCACCTGTGATCTCTGTTATCAGCACAGCCGATGTCCTGTCGACATGGGATTACTTGTTGGAAATCGCACCTGTTTGAACAGCGTCGATTGTCCTAACTGATCAGCAAATGAACAAAAAAAACCCATTCACGGGTAGAAATCTCTCAGAGGAAATTGCAGTTGATGCCTGTAGGTGGAGATTGTTGTTCCTATCAGTTTTGTGGGGAGGTATATTGACAGCTTTAAAACACTGAAAAGGTATCTCAGAAAGAGGAAGGGGAATAACTTGGACACCTCTATCAAGGATGGCCTTCACAGGTGTGATTTAAGAAGGGATGAAATCTTTTCCATGCAAATATGCAAGTGAAATTTGTAGAATGCCTGAGAGCTTTTAGATATAAGATAACCTAAAACAGGACACAGAATTAGAACATTTATTTGCTTGAAGTGTTTGTACCCCAGCTTTCCATTGTAGCTAGCAACATAATTAAAATGCTGTAAGTCAGCTGGAAATAAATATTAAAACAGTGGTAGAAATAATGCATTAACAGTGCAATCCTATGCTGATGTACCTAAGCCCATTGATTTTAAGGGGTTTAGGCTTGGAGTAATTCTGTATAGGATTGCATTGTAAAAAATACTGTTATTTAAAGGAAAGGTAGGTTTTTGTTTTTTTTAAAGAATTGCAGTATTGTTGGTAATTATACCATATAAGCTTTGACAGTTTATCGGCATTGTAAGATAGAAATGGAGGCGTGGGTTGGGTGAAGCAGTTAAAAATGGCTGGCTCTGATTTACAATGAACCAATCACAGGTTACAGAATTTCTAAACATCCCTTCTGTATCTGAATGATTTGGATACAGCGGTGGAACAAATTGATCTGGAAGTAGTAGTTAGCTTATTGCTGGGATCCAAGAGAGCTATTGCCTATCTTTGGAAGAAGTCCAGTTTATTTCCCCTTGTATAATAGAATTGGCACCATTTTATCAAAGTTTAACATGGTGTGTATAAGTCTGAATACGTTTGTTGAGAGTTTGGAATGGTACATTTCAGAATGATGTATGTATCCGCCCCTTTTACTTAGGGTTCCCCCCCCCCTTATCATCTAATTTGTTGTGGCATATTGTTCAGCTTTTGCATTTTTTTATCAGTAAAAAGTATTAAAAATGTGGGGGTATCAAAATGTCTGTCACTGGTAGCTCAGAGTGATCAGTGCAGGTGCCAGTCAGATAACTATAGGGAAGAAGTTCCACAGTTGAGGTGCCACCATGAAAAAGGCACTACCCTTCTTAGCCACCCACCTTACCTCCAGATTTGGGGTGCCCAGAGATGGGCCTCTAGCAAAGCGCCTAACAATTGGACTGGTTTGTAGATGATTCATCTGGCCCCACTTCTCCTGCTGTTGAGTCCCGCTTGCCCATGATCAGAGTATCGGGTTTGTTTTTCAGCTTCTATATTTTCTTCCTTGTGCTTTGGACAGTTATGCATGTTTACCAAGAGAGCTCTGAAGTCTTCCTAATGGGAACAGAACTGGAGATACCAAATATCCTTTATTTTGCATTACAAAGTATGTAGGTCAAATGCAAAGACTCAAGTGCTTAATTGCATCGTGCTCATGATTTAAAAATCTCCCAGGAGGATGAGAAAACGTAGTATGCAGACACCCAGTGTGCTTCTAACAGAGCGGGCACACTGGTCGGTGAGCCAGTCTGATATTGCCAGCTGACCACCTAGCATGTGGCCATAGTCTAATATTCTTTGAAGCCAAGCAAGCCACTGGGTAGAAGGTAACTTCCTTTTTAAAAAAACTTCCTTGTGGGTCAGTAGCAGCCCAAATAGCCCAATTTGTGGGAAGCTAAGTGGGGTCGTCCACAGTCAGTACTTGGATGGGTGATCACCAAGGAAGACTGGGGTAGTTAAGTGAAGGAAGGCAATGGCAAATCACCTCTGCTCCTCTCTTGCATTGAACAGCCCATCGTTGGGTTTGCTATGTGTCGGTTGCAACTCAGTAGCACATTCTTCTCTCTTCAGGGCAGGAAGAAGGACTACAGGCCACCTAGGCTGGCCTCCCACCTGCCTCTCCCCCCCCCCCATACACAGTGTGCCTTCCTATGGATGCTTATTTGGGAGTAAGCCCCTATGAACTCAATGGGCCTTGCTCCTGAATTAATGTGTAGAGGAATGCTCTCTGGCTCACTCTCACAGGACTCCTGCATGCCAGCTCACCTGCCCTACCACCTGGCCAGTAAGTTGACTCTCCTAGTGCCTGCTACTTACCTTCACACACTGGCAGAGTGAGAAGTGTTCCCATGAAGCCTTGTCCCATGTGCTATTTGCTGCCACTGTTCCCTTGGTGCTTGCTCATGCAATGGCAGCAGGTGGCACATGGTTGCAGGGCTCTCCTCCCCCACTACCATGCAAGCAAACAAGTGAGGAGCAGGCAGGCAGCAGTGGGCCCAGTAAGGAGGTGTGGGCCACAGTTTTGCCCAAGGTTGCCAACTTCAAGGTGGTGGCTGGAGATCTCCTGCTATTACAACTGATCTCCAGGTGACAGAGATCAGTTGCCCTGGAGAAAATGGCTGCTTGGGCAATTGGACTCTATGGCATTGAAGTCCCTCCCCTCTCCAAACCCCGCCCTCCTCAGGCTCCACCCCCATAATCTCCAGGTATTTCCCAACCTGGAGCTGCCAACCTCTGATGCCTGCCCTGACTTGTACATAACTACAGACCTCTTCGAGTAGGAAAAAGGGCTTAGTTAGCACAACTCAAAATACTGGATGTGATAAGCTATTGGGGGCAGGGGCAAAAGCACTGTTTGGAAGAGAATGTGACAATAATTAACAGGATGCCCTGAACAAACAATAAACCGGAGTCGTGGGCATTTTAAATACTAACAAGTTTTTATTCCAGCATAAGCTCTCATGAGCTTGAGCCTGCTTGGTCAGATGTATGAATGAAAAACATTAGCTGTTTCCACTGAATGTGCCCAAATCGCACTGATCACAGCTAAAACTGGGCACTCGTGGCCATGCGCAGCCACAGCTGCACGCTTGCACACGCTGTCTCCCCGTGGTCTTGCACATCTCAGCCATGGAGTTCTGTCCCCTTGGCAGCCCTTCAGCTGTGGAAACCACCCGGCTCGGTTTGAGCCAGCCCAGTCCCTGGCAGCGCATCCTCCGCCTGGCACCACGAGCTGCTAAATTGGGTTTGACTCGCTGCGCTTCCGCCCACCCCTTTAGTCACTCCGTTCTGGCAGGCAGGCAGGGCTGAGGCACAGTGGGAGGTTGACGAGCGCTCCTCTTCTGGATGGGAACCAGCAGCTGAAAAGCTCCGGGTGGAGGGCTGAGAGAAGATCCCCAGGTGAGTTTTGCCTCGGGGCAGGGCAGAGTTGATGGGTGGCCCTTGGGCCACCAACATGGCCCTCATACTTGCACCTTTAAGTGAAGATGTTTTATTATTGAAGATATTTTTTTCTGCTTTTGCTAAGGAGTTCACAATAGCCAGAGCATTGGGTTGGATCGTACAGGCCATGCATAGAATGGTTTCATGGGACAGGCTTTGTCCCCAGAAAAACAGATTTGAGTTCAGTAGCACCTTAGAGATTAACAAGATTTTGGGGGTATAAGCTTACAAGATACGAGTAGAAGAAGAAGCAGAGTTGATTTTTATATACCGACTTTCTCTACCACTTAAGAGAGAATCAAACCAGCTTACAATCACCTTCCCCTCCCCACAACGGACACCCTGTGAGGTAGGTGAGGCTGAGAGAGTGTGACTAGCCCAAGGTCACCCAGCTGGCTTCATGTGTCGGAGCACGAAAACAAATCCAGTTCACCAGATTAGCCTCCGCCACTCATGTGGAGGAGCTGGGAATCAAGATTCTCCAGATCAGAGGCCACTGCTCCAAACCACCGCTCTTAACCACTACACCCCACTGGAGTGGAGATCTGAGTCTTTATATCCCAGTCAGAAGGTGGGAGGGGTTTTGTAAAGAAGGAACTCAGGATGCAAAGGTACAGTGCCTATTGTAATCAACTTGATTAGAGCAGAGGGGAAATGCTTGGGGACTCTAATCAAGCTGAGTACCATACGATTGTACCTTTATACCCTGTTCCTTCTTTACAAGACCCCTCCCGCCTTCTGACTGGGATTTAAAGATGGAGATCTCCACTCCTACTCATATATCTGACAAAGGGAGCTTTGACTCTCTAAAGCATATAGCCCGAAAACCTTGTTTGTCTGTAAGGTGCTACTGACAGAGTGTGTCGAGGGGAGCTAGCTCAGCAGGGATGGGATGCCACAAGAGTCCACCCTCTGGGGATGAGTTGTAATTCCAGGATATCACCAGGTCCTGCCTGGAAACTGTCAACCCTAGTTCGAGGGAAAGGCCCTTTGCCATGGTGGAATTCCATGTATGGCGCTCCCTTTCAGTGGAAGTTTGCATGGAGCCAACCTGTCCAGTTTTAAGCTCAAGGTTAAACCATTCATTGTTGCCTAGGCCTTTAGTGTTTTGTGCATGTTTGTTTTCCCTCTTCATCAACTCACTGTATGTCAGTTCTACGATTTTTGGATTTTTTTGGGGAGCTGGTTGGCTGGTGCTGCTGTAACTGGTTTTATGGCTGTTCTGTATTTGATGTTCACTGCATTTTAATTGTATTGCCGTTTTATCATTTAATGTGTTTTTATTTTTATTTTTTGTTATATGGTTTCATGACCTACAGATGCTGCCTCGGTAACCTGTCTGGGTTGGGAGTTGTGGGATAGGAGTCTAAATCCAGTCACAGTTGGTAAGATCCAACCCATCCCAACCAATGTGCAGCAATAAAAATCTAGTTGTCAGAAAGATTTTTTTAAATGATAGTTAACAGCTTAATTCACCCAGGGTTGCAATGTGTTCGCAAGAAACAGGGATCTGTAATCCTTTCCACTCAACCACAGCAAAAATAGAGCTTGCAAAAAAAAAAAAAAAAAAAAAAAGTAAACCTGGTGCAATTACATAAGTGAGTCAAATTGCCCAAAGTGAGGGAGATTCTCCCTGTGCTACTGGAAAGGAACCACAAGCCATGATAATCCTGAAGAATTTTGCTCTGGGGTAGAATTCTTTTCAACCATATACAAAAGGTAATAGGTGTTCTTGGACTCCCGAAGGTTATCTCTGCATCTTATTTAAATCTGTAATAAAGCTGCTAATTGTATTGAGGCTGATCCTAAATAGGCAGCATTTAGAGCGCTAGAGAAATTGTTCAGCATGTTTTAGAGCTCAATCAGATGTTACAAAATCTTCGTGTCTCCATGTGGCCGGCATAAGGAATTTGAATCAGATGTTCACATGGAGTGCTGTGCTCAGTACTTAATTCCCAAGTGCATTCAGGCCCGATTTGGGATATGACCACAATGCATAGGTGAAGGGGAATAGTCTTCCCTTCTTGTCATTTTCCCAACCTTGAAGCAGCCTTGGGAGCCACTATGTGGAAGCAAGCTGGGTAGCCAAGGCAGTGTCAGTGCAAAACTGGCTGGTAACATTCTTGTATTTTGTATCAGGTGTAGCTTCCGTATCATCTTTAAGGGCAGTCCCATGTCTATTACCCTGCAGTAGTCAATTCTAAAGATCAGAAAAGCACAAATAAGTCTGGCGAGGCTGCTGTCTTGGCGTGGTGCTTCGAGGGCTGGACTGTGAGCAAATAGCCATTGCTGGTCTTCCAGGCATGTATCTAGTTGTTTCCTTGAACTCAGTTATACTATTTCAGTTCTCGTTGCATTCCATGGCAACATGTTTCAAAGGCCAGCTGCATGCCGGGGGAATTTTTTCCCCATTAGTTCATTTTTCAACTTATAGCAGAAAGAGTGATTTGTGATGTGGGCTGAATGCTGCGTTTGGAGGGCAGATTACAAAGCGAAAGCGGCATCTGTGTTAAAGGGTACCGAGCGCCATCTTGCTGGGGGTGTGCCAAGCTACAGAAGGGCAGCTGAGGAAAGTGAAGAACATCCCTGTTGGATTGGACCTAATGGCCATGTAATCCAGCATCCTGTTCCCTATAGTGGCTAGCTAGTTGCTCCTGAGAAGCCTATAAGCAAGACAGATTTTTTTTATTTATTTAATTCATTTATCCCTAGGGTTGCCAGGTTTGGGGTGTGGAGCCTGAGGAGTGTAGGATTTGGGGAGGGACTTCAATGCGATAGAGTCCATCTTCCAAAGTGGCCATTTTCTCCAGGTGAACTGATCTCTATCAGCTGGAGAACAGTTGCAATAGCAGGAGATCTCCTGCTAGTACCTGGAGGTTAGAAAATCAGTTCAGTACTGGTACAATGGTGCCTAATTTCCTTTCCAGTACCTGGAGGTTGGCAACCCTAATTATCCCCCACTTTTCTCACCAATGGGGACTCGAAGCAGCTTGCATCATTCTCCTGTATTTTACCCTCACACCAACCCTGTGAGGTGGGTTAGGCTGAGTGTGTGTGACTGGCCTAAGGACACTAGGGTTGCCAACCTCCAGGTACTAGCTGGAGATCGCCTGCTATTACAACTGATCTCCAGCCAATAGAGATCAGTTCACCTGGAGAAAATGGCCGCTTTGGCAATTGCACTCTACGGCATTGAAGTCCCTTCCCTCCCCAAACCCTTCCCTCCTCAGGCTCCGTTCCAAAAACCTCCCACCGGTGGCGAAGAGGGATCTGGCAACCCTAAAGGACACCCAGTGAGCTTCCATGGCACAAGTGGGGATTCGAATCTGGGTCTCCCAGATCCTCTGTAAGTACAATGTTAAAGTACAGCAGTGTATCAATTATAGTGTTTTTAATTGTCTTCTGATGGTACGGAGGTAGAGCAAAGGCAGCTCTAAGGGAGAGGTCTAGGAAAATCACAATGATATGGGTGGGACCTTTAAAAAATGTGCATCTTCTCACCCACACAACATGAAAACATGTTTTTACGGAGCTTTTCCCCCAAAGATCACATCAACCCAGGTTCTAGAAGGGCTGGAGCAAAGCAGAGGGAAATTTAGTGAACATCATGGGGCTGCTTTAAAAATAAAGCCCTACTGCTACAGTTTGAATGCCAGACCCGAGCAAAACTTACCGGTATATGTGGAACTAGACTTTGCTGGGGAAAGACATGCCCAGGCCCTAAACTGTGCCAAGTGTCCGTGGCTCTCTGGGCCGCTTGAGTTGGAACAGGGCAGCCTCTAGAGGGAAAACCAGGAACTCATTCCAAGAGACAGTCTGTTTCTTAACCCACTGTGAAGGTGGTCCTTGGCTGTTAGTCATAGAATCATAGAGTTGGAAGGGACCACCAGGGTCATCTAGTCCAACCCCCTGCACAATGTAAGAAATTCACAACTACCTCCCCACACATACACCCTGTGACCCATACTCCATGCCCAGAAGATGGCCAAGGTGCCCTCCCTCTCATGATCTGCCTAAGGTCATAGAATCAACATTGCTGACAGATGGCCGCCTAGCCTCTTCTTTAAAACCTCTAGGGAAGGAGAGCTCACCACCTCCCGAGGAAGCCTGTTCCACTGAGGAACCCCTCTAACTGTTAGAAAATTCTTCCTAATGTTTAGATGGAACCTCTTTTGATTTAATTTCCTTTCTTCAGACTGGGTGTGCACCATGCAGATACGACTGGGGCGAATGATCTAGCCAGATCCCCTGCAGTGAGGCCGCCCGACACAGATAATACCCTTTCCCTGCTTCCTTTGTGGGGGTTGCTTGTCCTATTCAAGCCTCCCTCAGGGATAACCGGGCACGATGACTGGAAAGTCCTCCATGTGTCTCAGGCTGCTGGGTTAGGCTGGTGACTGCAGCGGCATTGTTCCTGGTGCGGAACAGATTGAGCTAATTAACCCCGGGGCTTCTTGTTTCCACTCTGTCCCTTCAGCGCGTCCCTCCTTTCATGAGCAAGCCCTCGGGGCCTGTTGTTCCATTCAGCACGCAGAAGCGTTTGTGTTGAGGAGAGTCACGGACTCCTGATGAACACACATGTACACTTGCGAACATGTGTCAGAGGGCAAGTGTTCTGCGCGCAGGGAAAGAAGGGGGTGGGGAGGAGAGCCAAAGCTGCCGTTTTTGGCTATCAGGTCAGAGCTGACTTATGGCAACCCAACGGGGCTTTCGAGGCAAGAGATGTTCAGAGGGGGGTTGCCATTGCCTGCCTCTGTGTCGCGACCCTGGGCTTCCTTGGTGGTCTCCCATCCAATTACTGACCAGGGCTGACCCTGCTTAGCTTCTGAAATCTGGCCAGATTGAGCTAGTCTGGGCTATCCAGGTCAGGGGTGTATGGATAGATTGAAGCAAAGCAGTGATGTAGCTGAATGAGCCACAGAAAGACGCCAACCCAGGCGTCCTGCTGAAATATTCAGTCGATTAGGGCCAATTCACATGTTATAATGTCTACGTGTTCCCCCACATGGACTTTCAACAGGCGTGTCCTGGAAACTCCATGCTAGAAATTTAAGCACCAGATGCATGCAGGCCTGTTTCTGATTTGAGATTGCAGTTAGTGAGGAGGAGGAACTGAAATATCCTCTTCAATCTGCACCACGTTCCTGATCTGAAACAGCCCAGCAAGTTGCTATTTGCCCACTGGGGGACCTTATGGCTACATCATCACACATCACACAACCTTTATTGGCATAAACATCAAGAAAACAATTACCAAAACATCAGGAGTCAAGAGAAAATCTCCTCCTAGTAGCATAGTAGAGAAATTTCGCTACCGATTCAATGATATTCCTGTTCTTTGTTACAAGTTTACAAATTTTACAATGATCAGATAGCCCCTCAAGAGATTGCAGACTAGACTTTACGTGAATGGTATGAAGATCCTTATAAAATTTGCAGTAAAGTAGGACATGTTAGTTATCCTCAATCTTGTTCATCCCACAAGGACACAATCTCTCTGTGTATGGGATTTTCTCAAATCTCCCATATAACACCATAGAAGGATGAACATTAAAACGAAACAACATAAATGCCCTACGAAGGGACGGTTCAATCAAACAGGAAAAGTATTCCGGAAAGGAGGGACCATAAGGAATACCCCAGAGCACTGGAGAGCAACGGCCAGAAGCAAGGCTTTTCAGTTCTTGTAACTCCACATCGATAAGTCTTTGTTTGATCAACGCAAAGGCACTATTTTCAGAGAGCAGGACCAAATCATTAATATTAAGACCAATGACTGAAATTTTCTTATCAATGAGGGCCAGCCAATCAGAAATATGGTACTCAGCGAGCATAAGGTAAATAAGGCTATTAGGGTCACATCTAAAATGAAGACGTAGTTATGGCTACATGCAAGTTTCCTTAAAGGGAAATGGTGGGTCCTTTGGGACCACATAAGATTGAGAAAACAGGAAAGGGTGAAACCCCTTTCCCCTTGCCATGGTCCCAGTCTGAACTGGGCCTGCGTGCACGTGTCAATCAATCAGACTGCGTGCACATGTGGGAATTACAAATATATCAAAGGCCCATGGGGGAGGGGAGGGTGGACTTTGTCATATGTGAATTGGCTCTCTGTAGAGTTCAGTGTCCTTAGGAAGTAAATCCAGTAACCATGACTTTTCTGGTAGTTTCTTCAAGAATAATGTTGCGCTCAGCTTGCAGTCAGAGTGATGTCTATTCCAAGCACACATTGTGATTTTTGAAGATTGCCACTCAGTTTACCTGAGAAGGTTTGTGGTACCTGGAGGAAAGACAGAAATCTCTGTAACTTCAAAGGGATTCCCGTTATGCAGTGATGGACAACATACCCAGAGGAACACAGGCAAAGGCTGTGCCCCCAGTCTTCCCCAAGGCAGTGGAAGTAGCAAGCAGAGCTTTGAAAGGACTCCTGTGGACAACAGTGGCATTAACGAAGAGGTTGAATGCTCTATTTAAGGTTGAAATGCTGGTCAGCTGACTGATCCAATATTTATTACGTGTCTTTTCAGTACTGTTCTCAAATAAGTTTTTTTTATAAAAAAAAAACCTACACCAGGATTCTTGTAGCACTTTAAAGACTTTTTATTCTAGCATAAGCTTTCATTAGAGTCGATTTTTTTCATATGGATGTGTGTGTGTGTGTGTGTGTGTGTGTGTGTGTATAAAAAGATAGGCATATATATATAGTTCCAAAGAAAAAAGCTGTAGAGTCAAAAGGTGGTGAAATAACAGGAAATACAAGGTAAGATGTAATTATGTAATATTCAAATGTAATCAAGAAAAATACAGCATCTATTCACGACAGCAGTAATTGCTTTATTGCCAGTCTCCCTGGTTTTGTTAAGTGAGTCCTCCCACTGGTTTCTGAATTCTGCTCTCTCAAATGAGTGTCTGTTTATTGTTTTGAGTAAGGACTGACTTGGTTGAAGAAGAGAACAGAAGGGCATTGTTGACACGTGGCGTCAGGTAGCACACCTGAGTATGAGCAAGTAGATGAGCCCAAGATAGTATAATCAGTGTTAGGCAATACTATTACAGGAACAAATCTGACATTTAAAAAAAAACACACAACAGTATTCAGAAACCAGTGGAAGAAATTTTCAGTCTCTCAGGATTCACTGTCGCTGATCTAAACAACACACACAAAAATCAATTAGAATTCATCAAGAAGTTTGGTACCATCTCCCAAAAGTATTTGGAATTCCTCAGCCATTCCAGGGGTCAACTAGCTTAGCAAAATTATAGAGAGATTATTGCCAATTAACTGTTATTGTGAGTGGTCTCCGTATTTTTCTTGATTGCTTTTGAATTTTACATAATTAAGTCTCACCTTGGACTTCCTGCATTATATGGGCTCTTTGCACCTTGCTGCTTACAACTGCTTTTCTTCATCGCCTCTTTCTGGTCTGTCGAGTGGGCCGTAGTATGAAAAAGCTGAAGCTGAAATAAAAACTTGACAGCGTTTAAGGTGCCAGAGGACTCCGCTTCACTTTTGCTGGAACAGGGTGACTTGGCTACCCCTCTGGCATGATCATGCAACAAGGTAATGCGGTTAAAACATAAAATAAGAACACTAATGGGGTGGGATTCAGGCACGGTGGAGGGATGGGGGTTCAGGGCTGCTGCTTGCTTTCCTTGTGATGGCCTGATTAGTGATAGCTGCTAGAGATGGGGCAGCACCGCAATCAAATATTCCCTAAAGCTGAGATGGCAACGTGATGCATTTGCAGAGTGGCAGTCTGGCAGCAAAAGCAGTGAGGTTCTCCTGGTCCATTTTGTTGTTGTTGTTGTTGTTAAAGCAGGGATGGGGAACCTTTTTTCCCCCAAGGACCATTTGGATATTTATATCATTCGCGGGCCATACAAAATTATAAACTTAAAAATTAGCCAACCAAGCCCCAAGCAGGCAGCTGCCTCAGATGACACCCCCCCCCCAGTGTGGGCAAGCATCCAACCAGTGGCATACTCACCCACCTGGTGGCACAGGATGGTTGTTGCACCAGCCAGGCATGGCCGTCCAGCCGCACGCCGGAGTTGCTCCTGCTCCGCATGGTTGGGGCCGGATTCTACAGCTGGCTCCTGCTACCTCCGCCTGCAGGGATGAAATGAGGACACACTGGCTTAAAACTCACACACACATTCATTCTGGCCCTGCCCCCTTTAACCCCTCCATTGTCATCACTTCTGCCCCCAGCCCTCTTGTAGTACAGAGGGAATACGTTTCTCCATGACCTAGGTGGGAAAGGGTTAACACAGTTTCTTGGGTGGTCCTAGCAGCTCCATAGCTAAGACTCTTCTGCAAAGGGGAAAAAAGGTTCATTTTCTCAGCAAAACAAACTCACATCTGCCTTAAATAGAGGCTGTTCCTGTCCTTGGGAGGGGGCGGATCACTAGTCTTAGATCCTTCTGAGCTAGAGATCTGCCAGGACCCACGAAGGGCCAGACCAAATGATCTTGCAGGCCTTAAATGGCCCCCGGGCCTGATGTTCCCCACCCCAGTGTTAAAGGGTTTGGGATAGCAAGAAAGACCTTCCTGTGCCTGAAACCCTGGAGAGCCAGTTGCCAGGCAGAGTAGCTAGAACTGAGCTGGAAGGACCAAGGGTCTGACTCAGAGCCAATCTAGACGCGTGGGTTTTAAAGAGTTGGGGCTGGGTTTTCCCAGACCTAGCTCAGGTTCTCTGCAGCCATACAGCACCTTCGGGGAATGGCTGGTTAAAAACAAGAGGAAAGCCCATTTTGGCTTGAAACACCGCTGCAGGGGGTGGAAGAGCTCCTGCCTTCCCCCTCAAACATTTATCCCATGCCAGAATTGCACTGGAGGGTTATTTCTCAATTTTTTGCTGCTTGGTGTGGGGTATTTTATGCATGTGGAGCAGCAAAAACTGGGAAACCAGCACTGTTTTGGTGTGAGAAAACAGCGTGGGGGGGAGGCAGGAGTCCTTCCTCCCTCTATGGTGGTATTTCGAGCCTAAATGAGCTATCCTTTATTTATTTTTTAACAGCTATTCCCTGTAGGTGCTGTGTGACTGCAGGGAACCCAAATGGGGGCCAGAGAACTCGGACCCAACCCTTCAAGGCCTTGCACACCTAGTGTGTCCCTTAGCATAAAGCAGCTGTTACTCAGGTAGCCCTGGGCAAATGGTTCTATCCTAAGCTACCTCACTGGGTTGTTTTGTGAGGCTGGAATGCCAGGTAGAATTGAAATGTGGGTCTCTGTCAGAAAATCGAAACACTTCTGTTATCTTTCTGAATGGGCCTCTCTTGCTTATTTGGGCCTGACTGGGCCACATTCTGACCCCAGCTGCAAAACAAGCCAAGGAGCAACATGGCTTAGCACTGGATATGGACAGCTTTCCAAAATCAGACATACCTCCCTGAAAAAGGACCTGTACATGGAGTCTTTTCAGAAGAAGTTGGTTTTTATATGCCAGCTTTCTCTACCACTTAAGGGAGACTCAAACCGGCTTACAATCACCTTCCCTTCCCCTTCCCCACAACAGACAGAGGTAGGTGGGACTGAGAGAGCTCGAAGAGAGCTGTGACTGGCCCATGGTCACCCAGCTGGCTTTGTGTGTAGGAGTGGGGAAACCAACCCGGTTCACCAGATTAGCCTCCGCCGCTCATGTGGAGGAGCGGGTAATCAAACCCGGTTCTCCAGATCAGAGTCCACCGCTCCAAACCACTGCTCTTAACCACTACACCACGCTGGCTCTCTTAAGTACTGGCATTTCTTCTGCTGCTATTCAGAAAGGGCGTTCAGCCCTGCAGGGCTGTGTTGTGGTTCATTCTTAAAGCATAGCCACTCCGGAGGTTTCTGTTTTCTGTCCCAGCCTCTTTTGTACAAAATACAGTTTGGATAAACTGCTTTGAACTGCCAGGGAACAACACAAGGCCTTTTTTTTTTTTTAACCTAGCTGAAAGAGAATTGATTTGAGGTACCTGATGGATGCCCTTGGCCGGCTGCCATATTGCTGAAGCAAGAAGATGGCATTATAGGTTCTAATGCGGCATGAAAATTGCCAAGCACATGAAGATCTTGTCTTTGACATTTGCAAACAATCCGTGACAGCAGCAGAGGCTTCTAATGCGCCCGGAAATGTGCTTCTCAGGGCCACACCTGCTTGTGTTACTGAAACAGTTCCATGTTTTAACTGTAAGCAGTTTACAGGGGAAGAGTTAAAATTAACAGCCTTGACAAAGATTTCTGTCATTATGCCTCCTTCCTCAGGTTGCCATCATCGAGTTGGGAAATCCTTGGAGATTTGTGGGTGGAGCATGAGGAAGGCAGCATTTGGAGACAGGAGGGGACCTCAGCAGGGCTTAATGTCACAAAGTCCACCCTCCAAAGCAGTCCTTTTCTCTAGGGGAGCTGACCTGTCATCTGGAGATCAATTACAATTTCAGGAGATCTCCAGGCCCCATACAGAGGCTGGCAATTTTATTTCTACCGTACTATTCAGCCCTCCAGTTACAATTTGTTTCTCAACTCTTGCTTTCTGTGTCTCCTTCAAAGGTGAGGTGGATGACAGCTAGAAACAGGGCTTTTTCAGTGGTGGCAACTTGCCTTTGGGAAACCCTCCCCCTTGAAGCTTGCCTGGCACCCAACTAACTTTCTTTTTAGACACCAAGCCAAAGCCTTTCTTTTTAACCAGGCTTTTAATTGACGGATTTCCTTGTTTATTTAGCTGATTTATGGTTTGCTTTCAGTTCACAGTTTCAGAACGGCTGCCTTGAAGTGTCGACCTGAGATCTGGCAAGTAAGACCTAATGCAGGAAACACCTCCGCTTATTAAAGGATGATTAAGTCCTAATCATCCTTTAATTAGCATAGCTGTTTCCTGTGTGGACAATTCATCTGCAGGGCTGCCATGAGAGATGACTCTATCAGAACCAGCTTTTAAATGGGGAAATAGAGCTATACATTAGCTGAAGGTTATGTTTCTTAGGGGGCAGAGGTTCTCTGTGGATGTAGCAGATCTTTGTGGCAGTTTGCATTTTTATTCCCTGCTTGTATAACTGTAAGATTTAAATAAAGCAAATGTTTCAAAAACACAATGTCCTGATTCATATACAACGGCAAACTATGGTTTGTTGCTGATGTTAGCAAGCTTGGGGAGCTTTGGACTTGCCTGCTGCCTTCTTCCTGGGCTTTTCCACCTTTCAGCAAGCCCTATTTTGTCATTACATCCGAGCACCTGCTGTTTGCTGCAAAGTCTGCAGTTGGCTGACTTGCTATGAAGGGGAACATGTGAGCCCAAAAGTCCACCAGACTCACTGTGCAATCCTAAGAGTTACACCCTTCTAAACCCATGAAGGGTGTAACACTACTCAGGTTGCTCTGCCATTTTGTGTGCTGCCAAACCAAAGTTTGCCATTACATCTGAATCTAGCCCAACATTCTTCAATACTTGCTCGGTTTCTTATCCAAAACAAGTTAAATCTGGTACAGCAGTCTTTGGTGTTTCTGTCAACTTGGGGATGTAAGGATCATGTTAAAAATCCAAGATGTGCTCCAGTGATTGAAACAGATTTGGTTTTTTTGGTGGAACTCCATAATGTTCTCTGAATGTGGTGAAAGGTTTTGTTAGCACTTGTCCATTCCCAATCTCTGGCTTAGTAAATAGACGGAAGACTTCGATCATGTTGTAGCCTAAATTCACAATACTTATGCAATAGTTAGGTTGGGGATAAGAATTTGTATCAGGAGAACTGCACCAATCCATAGCGAAGGGTGGAGGGAAGTACTTAAAGATGTTAGATAGGACCTGTGTTTTTTTATAGAAAATGTTCCAAGCTTTACAGATCTGTTTCAGGAGGATCTAGCCTTCTACCAGGTTTATAAAATGCTCCATGTTGTAGAGAAAGTATTTTTCCCCTACTATACTAGAACTTGAGGGGGGTGGGTCAGCCAATGAAGCTGATGGGAAGTAGATTCAGGATAGACACAAGGAAGTACTTCCTACACAGAATGCATAATGGACTTGTGGAACTCACTGCCACTGGACATAGTGCTGGCCATTAATTTAGTCAGCTATAAAAGAGGATTATACACATATCATGGAAGAGTGATCCATCAGTGTTTATTTGCTCTGAAGACTAAATGGAACCCCCATGGTTGAAGCTAGTATACCTTGAATACCAGTTGTTGGGCAGGGATTTGACCATGCCCTGCTTGAGGGCTTTCTAGAGGCACCTGGATGTGAGAAAGAATTCTGTTCTAGGCAGACCTTTGGTGTGACCTTTTATGCAGGGACATTTCTCCACAGTCACCCCCGCCAACTGCTTCAGGGCTTCCTTTTGATTATGCATGCCTTTTCCTCCTGTCAGAGGACGCCTTGCTCTCCCCATGCGTTTTGCCCATGTTTTCCAGGTGCTGTTTTAGCCAGAATCTGGAAAATGTGGGCAAAATGTGTGGGGAGAGCGAGGCAACCTCTGTCAGGTGGAAAAGGCATGCATAATCAAAAGGAAGCCCCGAAGCAGTCGGTGGGGTGACCACGGGGAATCGTCCCTGCATAAAAGGCCTGTGATCCAGCAGAGCTCTTCTTATATTGTGAATCATTCCTTCCAGAGAGAATAGGTTTCCTTTATTCATTTAAAGAAAGTACTGGATATTTTCCTTCTTGCTCTTTTGCAAAGCATAAGATTTTTCCTTGAACTGTCTGGGACCTTTGAGTTTAGGTGTTCCCTGGATCTTCCTCCCTTTTTCCTCATTCATCCTCTCCTTCCTCTGCACAAGATCCCATTCTTCCTTTGTCATCTATGCTTGTTCATAAATTTCTGCCCTGAGTGTCAAATGTCAGGAAGCAGGAGACCAGAGGCTGTGATGTCAGGGAGCGCTTTTAGCTGTGGAAGTGTCAGGCTCCCCCTGGGATTTAGACAGGTTTCACACGCCACTTAAAGCCCTTTTGGGGCTTCTCTCTTGCTGTTGGTAATGCATTTGTGGAAGACAGAAAAGCAGTTTTAAGTGCATTTGTGTCATAGGCTTAAATTGATTGGCCATGTAAAACTGAGTTCACAGTCACATTTTAATGTTCTTGTGTGTTTGGGGCCATTTGGGAACAGAAAGTTCTATTTGGGGAGGCATTTGGAGCAGAGGAGTTTTATCAAGTGTTTTTGTTTTTGTTTTTTAGTTTACCTTCTTTTTAATATTATGGTGTTATGGCTTTTTTACAATTGTGTCCTCCCCCTCTTGAAGTTAATGGGCAGTAGTTTTAACACAGAGGGGGAAAAAAGTACTTTCTTCACAAGATGCTTAATGAACAAGTGGAACTCACTGCCATAGGACATCTTGTGTGGACGTCTGCATTTAACTGATTCCTACTCCTATTCCATGACCATGGATATCTGTGGCATGGGCTCTTCCTTCCTTCCCCCTATCTAATACCAGCAAAACTGACAAGAGGTCAGAAATCATTGTTCTAGTGTTTTTCCCCTCCCCAAAAGGGCATATATGGGCAGCACAATACATAGTAAAGGGAGCCAGTGTGGTTTAGTGGTGAGAATATTGGACTAGGGCTTGGGAGATCGAGATTCAAATCCCTGCTCAACCATAAAACTCACTGAGAGATTTTGAGAGCCAGTGTGGTGTAGTGGCGAGAGTACTGGATCTGGGAGACCCAAGCCTGAATGCCATGGAAGCTTGTTGAATAACCTTAGGCCAGTCGCAGACTCTCAGCTTAACCTACCTTGCAGGTTTGTTGTGAGGATAAAACTGAGGCGAGGAGAAATGATGTGAGGTGCTTGGATCCCCATTGGGGAGAAAGGTGTATAAACAAAGTAAATAAATCATAATAAATATTGTTGGGCCGGTCACACTCTCTATTTAACCTACCTCAAGGTTGTCATGAGGATAAAAAGGAGGGGATGAAATACCCGTGTGTTTCGTCTTGAGTTTCTTTGATAAAGAGTGGAATAAAACTGACATAGTTAGCATATTGCTGTTAAATGAAGTATTTCTTTTCGGAGGGGGCTATAAAGGAAACATCAGTGGGGTTTGCAAAAGGATAGTATGGAAAAGATCAGACTGTCACCAATTCTGCTATATTGGTATTGTATCTGACAGTAGCTGCAGGGTGCTATTGGCCAGCATCTGGCATCTGCTCCCCCACTAATTGGAAGGGGGAAAGTGTAACTTGAGAATGAAGGTGATACACATTAACTGAAGGTAAGGAAAGATTCCCAAGTGATCATTAAGTGCTTGAAAACACGAGTCTTGACTTTGGCTAGAGTCCTCGACCCCCACTGTAGAAATATTGGCTTTCAAATTACTCGGAGGTGGGAGGGAAGAGATTGGGGGCTGGTTTCCATGGCGACGTGGGGCTCAACTTCTAACTTTCTCATCTAAAAGGAAAAGCTTGTTTCTTGCCTCTCTAAGTGGGCAATTTTCAGCAATAACTGGCAGCGGGGCGGTCAGTTCCCGGGAGGGGGTGGCTGGCCTGATTGGGTAGGCATTGGCCCCAAGCCCTTAAGCGGCCTCATTGGACACTCCCTGCCAGGAAGAATCAATTTAAGATAGCAAGATGCGTTCCCCCTCCCCCTTCACCAAGCAATGAGGTTCCAGAAGCCGTGCCTCATGGCTTCCCCTGCAGTCCTAAGAATGCTTTCCTGGGAGTAGGCCCCATTGAATAGACCTGAGTACAGTTCTGAGTAGACCTGCTTAGGGTTTCTCTGTTAGCTTCCTTTGGATGAGAGGGCACCGGCGACATAGCGTTTCTTGTAAAATTTGCTTTATTGTACAAATATGCAAGCAGAGCAGAAGGGAAGGAAGAGAGGAACTTCAAGGCGGGAGATACTCCCAGTCTAGAGCTGCCTCCCCAACAGTCCTGCGGAAAAACATCCTATCTCTTTAATAGAGGCTGGATGTGTAGAAACAAACAATTGAGGCTTTTCATGGCAATGGATAACATGCCGTTAAGCTTTTGTTAAAAGGGTCAGGGCATTTTTCTACAGGCTTGTTGGCAACCCTGCTACCCCACTCCCAGTGACTACACCTAATTTCTTCTAACTCCACCTAGGAATCCTCATCTGTCGTCATCTGTTTGAGCAAATACAGAGAAGTGTCGTTTATTGTTGTTGTCGTTGTTAGTCGTATTATTATTTATAGTCTGCCTTTCTCACTGGGGCTGAAGGCAGATTACACAGAATAAGACAACACAATCTAGTGGCACCTTAAAGACTAACAAAATACTATTGCAGCATAAGCATTTGTGGATGAGAGCCCAGTTTTTTAGAGGCAATGAGCATCTAGATGTGTCTCTGCATGTTCAGACCTTTCCTGCTGATTTTCCATCCCCTTCTTTCAACTGGAGGGGCATCACCTTCCCTAGGCTCTGATCTGTATCTCTTTCCCCAAAACTTCAGAGAGATTTCCCAACGATCAGGAGGGCAGTTTCCTAACCGTTACCTCATATCAGTGGTTCCCAAACGTTTCGGGCCACCGCCCCCTTGGTTCCACAAAATCAACCCCAGTGTCCCCTACCCTATCCAACAACACCGTTGAAGGGGCCCACCTCTAGCAACCCCCTGCTGCCCCCTTCCCTCTTAGTGCCCCCCTAGGTAATCCCACCGCCCCCCCCCCCAAGGATACTGCAACTTTGGGAACCACTGCCTCTTATCCATGGATGTATGAAACTGTCAGTATGATGCACGACATCAAGGAAATCTTTCTTGTTGGAAGGACATGCATGTCCTGGGTTCCCTTGCCAGCCTTTCAAGCAGCAGCAACAGGGAACCAAGGGGTGTAGGCAGGACATCTCCCACTGTAGCTGGAGACACCCCCCCCCCCAATAACGGCTCTTATATGGTCAGAATGTTCCAAAATGTGCACCATCCCATCCACACAGCACGCAAATCTGCTTGGACTGTAACCTTGCAGGAAAGATTTGTTCCAAAGCCGATTTGAGAAAGATTGGAGCAAAGCCAGGGAAAGCCTGGAAAGCCAACAAAATGGAAGACGATGTTGTGCAGATGCTCCCAAAAATACCTGCTCTAGTTTGAGAGCAAAACATCCCCACCGAAGCAACCCAGCTCTCAAGGTATGCCAAGTGGAAAGTTCCTGGCTCAGATTTCATTTTGCCCATGAACTCCCTGGTGACCTTCAGCAATCTGCTGTTTCTCAGATCCCACCAGTCCAGCCTATGCAGCGAGGAGGGTCCTGCCGCCCTGTTATGGGGTCGCTTGAGAGGATCAGTGAACAAATGTCTGCAGGGCACTTTGAACACTCAGAAGGGCAAAAAAGCCCTGTGTATTGTGCTGCTTATTAGAGCAGACAGAGAGGCTTCTTTTCTGTCGCTGTTCTCTTCCAGCTGTCTGAAAAGGCCCTCATTCCTTTTCCACTTGACATCCATTTGTAGTAATCCTGGATCTTTGCTGCAGTGATTGTGCAGATGTCTGCCAACAGCGTGACAGAACGTGACAGAACTGCACCGGTTGCCTTCTGCCTCAAGCCCATGAACTCACGACTTTCTGGATAAATAAACTCAAGTTGCATGTTTTGCTCTCAGTGCTGTCCTGAAAATCAGTTTGAGAGTGACTGTTTCCCATCTCTTCCTTGCCCAGACTAGTACTTACCTGGGACAAGTCCACTTCAGGAGCAGAAGAAGAGTTGGTTTTTATATGCTGATTTTCTCTACCTTTTTAAGGAGAACCCAACTAGCTTACAGTCTCCTTCCCTTCCTCTCCCCACAACATACACCTTGTGAGGTAGGTGGGCTGAGAGAGTTCAGAGAGAACTGTGACTAGCCCAAGGTCACCCAGCTGGCTTCATGTGGAGGAGTGGGGAATCAAACCCGGTTCTTTAGATTAGAGTCTACCACTCCTAACCACTACACAAGAATGCCCATAATCATGGAAAGGTCTTGGGTGTTCTCTAAAAGGAGTGTGACAACTTGTTACCTGGTTGACACATGCAGAGTAGTGAGGGGAAAATGAGGTGTTGGGATGCTTGAGGTGGGATGGACCACTTCAGACAGAGCCAGCATGGTGTGGTGGTTAGAGTGTTGGATTAGGATCTAGGAGACGGGGATTCAAGTCTCCTCACTGCCATGGAAGTTTGCTGGGTGCCCGTGTGCCCGTCACGCTCTTCCAGCCTACCCTGCCTCAAAAGCTGGTTGTTGTGAGGCTAAAATGGAGGAGAAGTTGTAAGACATTTTGGGTCTTCATGGGGGAGAAAAGCAGGGCATAAACATATGAAAATAGAAAATTATAGAGGATAGCATTTCGGTATGATCCCCTGCTTTAAAAAATATTTCCTTTGCTGCCGGGGGTAGGTAGAACGTTGTGGCAATCTGGAAAGTTGGAGTGTGGGACTGTGCAAAACATGATGCAGATCTAAGGTAAAGGTCCCCTATGTAAGCACCGGGTCATTCCTGACCCATGGGGTGACATAACATCCCGACGTTTACTAGACAGACTTTGTTTATGGGGTGGTTTGTCAGTGCCTTCCCCAGTCATCTTCCCTTTACCCCCAGCAAGCTGGGTACTCAGTTTACCAACCTCAGAAGGATGGAAAGCTGAGTCAACCTTGAGCCGGCTACCTGAAACCAACTTCCGTTGGGATCGAACTCAGGCCATGAGCAGAGCTTGGACTGCAGTACTGCAGCTTACCACTCTGCGCCATGGGGCTCTTGATCTAGTGGTATATAAATGGGACCAAGAGAAAGAAAGGCCTTGCTATGCCTCTCTACAGAAGGTAGTTTGGTGTCCTCCTAAGGAAGAAAAATGTCATCTTTAAGTAGAGCCTGGCTGACTGGTTTATCTAGTACATCCCTTTTCTTTCTACTGATGGCATGTGATGACCTGGACTATGTGGTTGGGGTAGATTGGTAACTTCCAGATTGTGCCTGGAGTTATGGAAATACAAATGATCCCCAGACAACAGAGATCCAGCCCCCTGGAGAATATGCCAGTTTCAGAGGTCAGACTCTATGGGGTCCTCAATGTGGTGCCCATGGGCATCATGGATCCCGCCAACACTTTTCCTGAAGCCCATCTAGCGTTTTTAGAAAGTGGGTGGAGCCAGGTGGGGCTTTTGCCCAGCAAAGTTTCTTCTGCCTAAGCAATTTGTAATATTCAGTGCTGGACAATTTTGCTTCAGAAATAGTTGCATTTAGATATTCAGATTTATTTTTTGAAAGAACTAAAAATATACTTTAAATGATGAAATAATTTTTCAGGATCCTTTCGATAGCATTTGAGTTGTAATTTGGCCACCTCAGCATGTAGGGGGAGCGGTATTTGACACACCTATAGCATGCATATCTCCAGTGGAGCGCAAATCCATGGAGACCCAGGAAAGATAACCGCAGTCTGAATCTCATATCCCCAAAGATTCAGCAAAGCTATAAGAGGAAAGGAAGAGACACAATTAGTGGCAATTTAATTGAAGTATTAGTTGCATATTAGTCAGGGAAAGCTAGATGCTCACGGTAATTAAATCACTCCCCCCCCCCCGCCGCCCTTTAATATGTAACTGGGGTTTATGGGTATGCATCTTTTGTGCCAAAACATAACTGATCTGATATGCCTGAGTGGGTATAAAGCTTCAATGATGAATCATTGATAAGGCTTGGATTGAGTATGCGGTGAACTTTGCAACCTGCATGATGATCATGTAGTTGGTATGGGGCTTGGGGAGAAATAAACGTTTGTTGGTTTCTGTGGGTATAATAGGCCCCTAGATTTTCATGGTATGGCCTTTGTTGATGCCAGGTTTCTGATTGTTCTTGCCACATGATAACGATGCGCTGTCTGTGGAGGATTTGGCCAAAGATGACAGAACTAATCAAGTAAGCGAGATAATTGAACTGATTTTATTTAGAACTCTGGTATCCCATCCTGCTTCCAAGGAGCCCAAAGTGGTGTTTTATCCTCTTAACAACCCTGTGAGGTAGGCTAGGTTAATATAGTGGGACTTGTTCATGTTATGATAGAGTGAGAGATTGTGGCTGAGTAGAGTGGAGATTTTACTCCAGGTTCCCCACATCTAAGTCCATTATGGTATCTGGTGAGTACCATTGGCTACTGATGAAAGAACATGTTTGGAGAAGATCTTAATTTATTTTAATTTCTTTTTAGTCATCTAGGGCTGTGAGACCTGCCCCTTGCCAGGCCAGGGGGCTAGTAGTAAAGCTTGAACACTTGAAGCTGCCTTATATACTGAATCAGACCCTTGGTCCATCAAAGTCAGTACTGTCTACTCAGTCTGGCAGTGGCTCTCCAGGGTCTCAGGCAGCAGAGGTCTTTCACATCACCTACTTTAACTGGAGATGCCGGGGATTGAACCTGGGACCTTCTGCATGCCAAGTAGATGCTCATCCACTCAGCCACAGCCTCTCCCCAAACTGAGATCACATGAACACAGGAAGCTGCCTTCTACTGAATCAGACCCTTGGTCCATCAAAGTCAGTATTGTCTACCCAGACCAGCAGCAGTTCTCCAGGGTCTCAGGCAGAGTTCTTTCACATCACCTACTTGCCTAGTCCCTTTAACTGGAGATGCTGGGGGTTGAACCTGGGACCTTCTGCATGCCAAGCAGAGACTCTACCACTGAGCCACAGCCCCTCCCACAGCTTTTGAGGGAGTAAGCCCTTCTTTAATGGATGTAACTGGAAGAGGTAGGATCCAACAGGCTCACAGGAGGCAGACTCTGATGCCACTGGCTCATGAACACACATGAAGCTACCATTACTGACTTGGACCACTGGCCGGTCAAGGCCAGTATTATGTACTCAGAGTGGCAGAGGCTCTCCAGGATCGCAGGCAGAGGTCTTTCACATCACCTCCTACCTGATCTTTTTAACTGAAGATGCCAGGGATTGAACCTGAGATCTTCTGCTTGCCAAGCAGCAGCTATACTGCTGAGCCACAGCCCCTGAAGGCAGAAGTGGTTTCCAGGAGATACTCTTGTTGCAGTGAGGATGCCTGATCAACTTCCTGAGAAAGAAAGGGAAACCAGATAGTTACTAATGAGTAGGAAAGTAGAAAGGCTTGGGAGTCAATTATAAGAGGCTGAGGATTTGGGATGCTGAGGAAAAATCTCATACAGCTGGGTCCTCAGACATATCCGTTTCACTTGCATGGGGATCAGTTATTGTTTATTCTGTTGCTGCTCTCAGTCTGGACTGTTTTGGATTCTTCTCGGCTTTTCACTTGTTCAGTTTTTCTCCTGTTATGAAAAAGTGGTGTGTGTGTGTTTTTTAAAGGCTGCTGCCAAATTTGAATGTTTTTTTGTTGTTGTTCATTGCGTTCTAATTTGATTTTTTTAAATGTTGCTCTTTAGACTATTTATCAGCTGTCAGTATTTTCATTTTTTAAAAATGTTCTACTTTATTATTGCTCACTGTCACAGTTTCAGAAAGCACACTGAGTAGAGGTTGAAGGGTTAAATCCCTTTGCACGGTGGGTTAAATCCCAAAGCAAAGTGAGGCCACAGGGGCCTGCTATTTGCATTCTGTGGGCCAAAAGAGAAATGTGATCTTTATAGGCCTCACTACTTAATCCAACTAATCCAGGAAGGTTTTTTTTTTGCACACCTTACTTGCTACCCCCATAATATCTTACCTTAGCCAGAGTTTAGTAGGTGAATCTTAAGCAGCCAAGACTGTTTCAGTTCCAAAACCAGGCCTCAAGCTAGATTGAAATGGGTCCAGAAAGCTCCATCTGCCATCCTCAAGTTTAAGACCATGAGGACCAAACTAGACATGATAGCATCCATGGGTCCAGCCCGTGGATGCTGCCACCATTTTAAAGGGATTTAAAAATGCCCTCAGGTGTGGTGGCCTAAGGCACTCCTGTCCCTTTTCAAGTGCTGAAATGGCCACACACACCTATGTGGCTGTTCCGGCGCTTGAAGATGCATGGGTGGGGGCAGATGAGTATCGGGCCCTCACAGCGTTTTTTAAATCCCTTTAAAATGGTGACAGTCCACAGGTTGGACCCATAGGTGCTGTTGCATCGAGTCTGACCCTCAGAAATCTTCAAACCAGATGAAAGCCGAGAGAGTCTTCCCCCGCCCTCTTGTTATCAACCAGATCCAGGCATCTACACATTTACTCATCGTCATCGAAGAGCCAACATGGTGTAATGGTTAAGAGCGGTGGACTCTAATCTGGAGAACTGGGTTTGATTCCCCGCTCCTCCACATGAAGCCTGCTCTGTGACCTTGGGGTAGTCACAGTTCTCTCAGAACTCTCTCATCCCTTCCTACCTCACAAGGTGTCTGTTGTGCGGAGAGGAAAGGCTTGTGATTGTAAGCCACTTTGAGACTCCTTAAGGTAGAGAAAAGTGGGTATAAAAACCAACTCCTCCTCCTTCACCTTCACCACTTTCACCTTGATCCAGGCTGGCTTCCTTTGTGACTTCACCTTCACGTGCCCCAACTCTGTCAACAACAATGAAATGCTTTTGTTTTTCCAGGATGGCATAATATGCTTTTTTGGGTTTGTGATTTTCATTGGACACATCAACCCCCTTATACCAGGTTAGACTACTGGTTGGTCTGACTCTATAGTATTTTCTCTGACTGACAGCATTGCAGAGAATTGTTTCCTTCTTGTAGAGCCCTAATTCCTAAATTTCCCAAAGAGACCAACTTGGCATGCCATGCAATATCATTAAAGGGTGCCTGCTGCATCTCTCATGATGTATCACTCTCTCCTTCTCTGCTTCCAGTTAGCTTCTGGGGAGGGACATCTGTTGTAATCACATCCATCAGTAGACAGAATTAGCAGGTCTTGCAGGAGGCTGTCTGTTGTGTCTCTATATAACTCCCTGTTCAGGGCTTGCCTTCTGATTGTGGGGGCTTTGTCAATGCAGCAGCCAGTGAGTGGGGACAGCCCCAGATGCTGTTCATTGAACAAATGTAAAGTATTGGTGGACTCCTGGAGCAGCTGTAACATGTAATTCAGTCTGAAGTGTTCTCCTTAACTAATGACAGAGCAGGGGGTGGCACGTGTGCGCGGGCTTTGTGCGCTGGCAACTGAGTGCTCTCTTTTTCCCCCGCGATCAAAATAATCCCACTGAATGTCAGGAGAATGAACCGGGCTGCGGGGGGGGGGGCATGAATTAGAGCGAATGAGTGCCTTGTAATGAGGCCCTCCATCCATTCTGCAAGACAATTGAGCACCCGCTCACTAGTGCTTTCTCACTCTCTGTCTCAATTGGTGTCTGTTTAAATTTATTTCCCATTAAGGCAAGTAGAAGGAAGACGAGTGGGCGGAGCTGGAGATGGCTCTTCAGAGATGGTGTCACTGCCCCATGGAGAATCACTGGCATTAGCATCCTTCTGCAGCTCAGGTTTCTTATCCTAGAGCAGGGGTGTCAAACATAAGGCCTGCAGGTTGGATCTGGCCCGCGAGCCAGCCTTGGCAGCCACCCCACCTCCCTCGATCTGTGCTGGCAAGGCATAGCCCGGCCCAACCAAGTGACATTTGTGTGAGGCAGGTGAGGCTGAGAGAGCTGTGACTAGCCCAAGGTCACCCAGCTGGCTTCATGTGTAGGAGAGGGGAAGCTAATCCAGTTCACCAGATTAGCCTCCGCCGCTCATGTGGAAGCGGGGGGAATCAAACCCGGTTCTCCGGATCAGTCCACCGCTCCAAACCACCGCTCTTAACCACTACACCACACTGGCTCTATATCCTTCCTTCTCCCAGAAAGAAGGTAGAGCAGGAGTACCCAATCTTTCCGAGCCTGTGGGCACAGTTTGATGGGCACAGCCACAAAATGGCTGCCACAGGAGGTGGAGCCAACTACAAATTAGCTGCCACAGCTTACCTTCAGTCACACAGTGAGGATTCTTGTGCTGTGGTGGCATCTACTACCAAAGCAAAGTTTTTACAAATCTGAACAGCCAATCAGATCTCCACCGGCCAGTCAGAAGTCTTGCTGGGCAAAAGCCTCACCTGCACACACACCCTCCACTTTGTAAAAACACTTGGTAGGAGCCAGAAAGATACTGGTGGGCAAAATCGTGCTCAGGGGCACCATAATAGGAACGCCTGAGGTAGCGTGTGAAGTGGGGTTTGCACAACCTTCCTCCATGTGGACTAGTGTTTTAACTCCATGATACAGCATTTCAGACTAGAAACTGGGACTTCTAAGTCTTCTCTTGGCAACTTAAAATGAGAGCAGTTGTAGGGTACTTGTAGTGGGTTATCAGTATGAGCTGTAATGTGAGCCATTCCCCGTGCAAGCCACGGCTCAACTATGAACTCACTTGGTGGCCTCTGTTAGCCTCAGTCCTTTAGATGCGATATATACTAACCTTTATATAATGGGATATTTCTAAGAATTACTGATACAAGGAACGGGAAGGCCTTCAAGTATTTGGAAACACTATACACAAGTCTTATTATTATTACTGACTATGCCATTTGCATTGACTTGGCTCTAGCCCCCAATCAGTCACGTTTAGCAGTAGGCCCGCGGGACTCGGAATAATTCCTGACGTGCCGTCTGCCTTCTTGAAAGTGTTCTGGCATTTTCACCGAGGGCCAGTTCACATTACGAAGCCCTCCTGTTCCCCATGTGTCTGGTCAAAAGATGCGGGGAGGTCCATGCTCCGAATTCAATTCCCTGGTGTGCACAGGCCCAGCTCAGATTGGGACAGCACTGTGCAGAGCCCCAGAGAGCAGCTGGTTGCCCTGATGTGGGAAACTTGCTGTACCTATCTGTACACGAATGGCTCGAGGGTCATGTCAGGTCAGGAAACAGAGTGGGGAGGGGCTTTAGCTTCTTCTCCCCCTTTGGTGCTCTCCCATTCTGAATTGGGTCCATGTATAGCTGAGAATTAAGTTCCAAGCATGGAACTGCCATTGCACATCTGAATGATATAGGACATGTGGGAGGCGCAAGGACTTTATAATGTGTGAATTGTCTCTCTGAGCTATCCACACAACTTCAAGATCTCTGTCCCGGACAGTGAGAGCCAGTTTAGATCCCATCAGTGTATATATGAAGACAGGATACTTTACCCCAGTGTAAAACATTTTGCACTTTACTTACATGGAATCTGATTCCCTGTTTTGTGTCCTTTGGAGAACTCCTTTTGGAGCTCTTCTCTTTTTGCATTTCTAGCATTCTGGTATCATCCGCAACCTCACTGCTCGTCCCAGATGCCAGATCATTAGAAGGACGTTAAAAAGCATTGGTCCCAGGTCAGATAACTGTAGGACTGCTCTGCTTGCTTCTCCCCATGGTGAAAACTGGGTGTTCTCACCCTCTTCTTCCCATTGAACCGGTTTCTGCTGAGGCCGGTCCTTTTATCGCAAGACTGTGACTCAGAAGCTTTGGTGAGGGACTTTGTCAAAAAACTTGGTAGAAGCCCAAGGATACAATGTCTACCAGATTACACCTACATGTTTGCTGACACTTGCCAAGAATTATAGAAGGTTGGTGAGGGAGAGTTTCCTTTTGCGGAAGCCATGCCAATTCTCCTTCTGCTGTTCTACATGTTTAATAATTGTAGCTGTAATTATGCTTTCCACCAATTTACCCAGGACAGACATTAGTCTAATGGGTCTGTAATTTCCTGGCTTCCCCCTGGATCCTTTTGTAAGAATCGGTGTTTCCATATTTTCTTTTCAAATCTTGCAGTGTGGGGGCTGATTTTAGCAACACATTGCATGTTTGTATTCACTCTATCTGTTTTGACATGTATATCCCATTTTTTCTCCCCAGTGGGGACCCAAATCACCTTACGGCATCTTTCTCCACTTCTCCATTTTATCCTTACAACAACAACCCTGTGAGGTAGGTTAGGCTGACAGAAGGTGACTGGTTCAAGATCACCCAGCAAACTTCCATGGCATGAGTGGGGATTCAGACTTCGATGTCCCAGATCCTAGTCTCCAACACTCTAACCACTATCCCATAGTTAAAACAGTAGGGTAACACCTTATTATTAAGATCAAAATATCTCACAACTCTGAGCAAAGTTTGTAATATTGCTTATTGCTCTGTGATATTTTGGTTTGGCCTTATAAAAAGATATTGCAAAACGGTAGGGTTTTTGTTTTTTTTAGAGAGCCAACGTGGTGTAGTGGTTAAGGTGTTGTACTAGAACCTGGGAAAACCAGGTTCAGATCCCCACTCGTGCCATGGAAGCTTACTGGTTGGCCTTGGGCCAGTCATACACTCTCAGCCCTGACCCTGGCTAGTATTTGTATAGGAGACCTCCAAGAAATACCAGGGTTGTGACGTGGAGACAGGCAATGGCAAACCAGCATGGTGTAGTGGTTAAGACTGGTGGTTAGGAGCAGAGGACTCTAATTTGGAGAACCAGGTTTGATTCCCTACTCCTCCACATGAGCAGTGGACTCTAATCTGGTGACCTTGGGCTAGTCACAGTTCTCTTCGAGCTCTCTCAGCCCCACCTACCTCACAGGGTGTCTGTTGTGGGGAGGGAAAGGGAAGGGGATTGTAAGCCAGTTTGATTCTTCCTTCAGTGGTAGAGGAAGTTGGCATATGAAAACCAACTCTTCTTCTCCAAGCGCCTCTTGCCTTGAAAACCCTACAGGGTCACCATAAGTCAGCTGTGACTTGACTGCAAAAAAGGAGGGAAGCAACCATTAACCAACACTGTCTACTTATTTCTATCAGAAGACCAGCAATGTCACATTTGAGTACTTTTTTATCTGGTGTACCCTATCCAGACGCACTTGTTTGTTGATTTTGAATTTGTCAGCCATAGAATTTCATATCTTCTCTTTGGAACTCAATTCCTTGGATACCGTCCCTGAAAAAAACATGGTTCAGGCATCCAGTATCTTCTGCAGAGAAGACAGTTGCCAAGAGTTAATTTAGCTTCGCTACAATCTCTCTGTCTTCCCTCAGTAATACTTTCACACCTTAGTTGTATCTAGGATCCAATCTGGCTAGTTTTCTGCTTCTGATGTATTTAAAGGCATACTTGATTGTTTACCACCTTTAGCAATATGCTCCTCAAATTCTTTTGTGGTATGCTGCATCGATCACAAGTAACATGGGCATAGTAATTTCTGTAGGACCTGTTAACGTATGTAATGTGTATATCTTATTTGAAGAGACTTTGCGACCTGTCTGAGCGAGCGCTGTCGTGAAGAATTTGGGGCCCTCCGCGGCATTCCGCCATTCACGTCCCCCAGCTCTCCGCCTGTCTCCCTCGCTGACAAATGAGCAGCGTGGCTTTCAGGGCCCCGATAACAAGCTCTGCATATGGCCCATTATTCTCCCGCATTGATTAATTTGGTTAACAGGCTCTTGAATATCCTGTTAAGGGTCATCCAGCTGGAGGCGAGTGTGGCTGCTGCCTCTAAGCACGGAGACTGATATCTAGGCCACCTTCCTCTTTTTTTAATAACAGGCTTGCTATTATAAGCGTGACGGTCCACCCAGGCCAGGTGCCTCGCTGGTATTAGCGAGCCGCATCCCAAGTTCCTGGGGCTCCATATGCTGCTAACCAGCCAGGAAGATGTAATCTCAGTGGTTGGCAAATCCCAGCATTGTGCATTTCCTCTTCTGCACTGGCTTGCTCACCATTTACATGATAATGGGTCAGCTCTTCTTCCCCCTTCTCTGGGCTGCTCTGACATAATGAACTGATGGGTGTCACTGAGCTGGGGGAGCTCCGCTTCTGGCAGCTGGGGCAAAGGCTTGTGTCGCTCCCCGGTTGATGAGGATAAGATGAAATGACAAGCTGAATCCTGTTTTAATTTAATCATATTTAACCTGGCAAATCAGACTCGTCTGGGGCCAGTCAGGGAAAGGCTTTAGCTCCTCAGTCCTGGAAAAGGCTGCTCAGAGAGGGGTGGAAGACAGTCATAGCCATCCCAGCCTTGAGAAAGCAAGTAGCTTGTAGAATCGAAGTGGGTTGTCTCCATAGGCGTTTTTAAAAATTGGAAAGCATATATCACACAGCCGGTTCATACTTTAAATCCATAGCTCACCCTTTAAAGATGCAAAGCCTGCCGGCCCACCATCAAATCATATTAATTTGTTGACTGATTAAAAATATACGCACACACACACATGGGTCCCCTGCCACCCTTATACAAGCACATGCTCCTGGCTGCATGTGCTGACCTGGCCAGGTAAGCATGTGCAGGTGGTGTACAGTGGTGGCAATATTCCAGGTGGCCATGGCAATGGCACTCTTGGCTGTACACACTGGCCAGCATGGTGCCGGTAGCTGTGAGCATAGGCCCTAGAAGGGCTTGAAAATGAGTGGGGAAAGGATGCACAGGTGTGGGGCATGCTGTTGAGTGGGCAGGAAGGGAGGGGTGAGTGGGGGTGTGGTGGTAGGCAGAGGAGGGGAGGGGGGCACTGGGTGTTGCAAACCAGTACTGTGAGTAGCATAGTGAACCTGGCTGGCCTAGCCTGCCTGCAACCCTGACTTGACCTTTGTGATGGGGCTGCCACTTCTTGGTGGTCATGTTCCATAACCTTTGAAATAGGCAGATCCTAGTGGGATGAATACCTGACGTGTCACTTTGCCTTGTCATCCACTTGATGGTGTGGAACCCAAAGAGGCAAAAGCAACCATTGGATTGGAGCTCTCCCATAAGAAGTGGCGCATAAGCACAGGTGATTTTAGTACTGAGCATCTCATGTGACCAGCGACGGGGAACTGGTACCAGCTGTTGTGAAAGAGATGAAAGAAGAGGCAGGTTTTCAGAAGGCTCATCGGTCCTGCTATAAAATAAGTGCAGGGCTTCATGGCTGGTACTGTATGTAGGATTGCCACCTTTGCTGTGCATCTAACATCTGCGTACTAGACAGAAATTCATTGGAATGGCTAGATTCAAGTCCAGTAGCACCAGTAGACCAGCAAGATTTTCGTCAGGGAGCTTTGACTCTCGAAAAAATCTTATTGGTCTCCAAGGTGCTACTGGGCTCAAATCTAGCTGTTCTACTGCAGACCGACGCAGCTACCCTTGGAAACAGAAATTCATTAGAAATTCATTCACGGGGCTATTTCGCCATCCACCAAAGCAGCCCTTTCCCCCCTCTTCCAGCTCTCCCTGCCACGGTCGCTCTCTCCCACGCAGAGTTCTGCAGCTTGTGTGCTGAAAACCATTTGTTTTAAAGCTTGGGGGAGAAAGAGGGGGAGGAGGAGGATTATATTTTGTACCTGCGCTTATCTCCAAATTAAAACTTGGAGGCTTGCGCGTAGAGAGCGGGGCTTGCTTCTCTGCCAGGAGGATAGAGACAGCCTCCCTTCCAACGCCCACGGTGTGGAGCGGAGCAGCAGAAAAATCTTTTAGCATGTTCAGTGAGCGACGGGGGAGCCGAACCGCTTCGGCTCAGTCGTCCGGCTGCAGTGAATCAGCCTCCAGAACGGCTCCTCTTTTTCATCCTCCCAAGACTTAGTTCCTTTTTGGGGATTGTGTGCTAATTTCTGCCCACCTGCAAGCGCTCCCCGAGATTTAAATGCACATCGGGAAGGTAGATTGCTTCTCGGCTCCCACACCAGCTAAGAGCCAAGCGACACTGACGTAGTGTGTGCCCCTCCCCAAGGAAAGGAAAAGATGCTACAGCTCTGGCCGCCTCTGAACTATAATGATGGTAATAACACATCACACTTGCATAGAATGCCGCCCGTCTTGGAGAATGCAGCACAGACAGTAGCTGTAATTAAGTGCAGCCGCATCCATGTGGGGCAGGTTAAAGAGCACTGAAGATTACAGGGATCGGGAACAGCAAGGGGGTGATTTTGGAATAAAGGTTAAAAGAGCTGCATGCACTCCCGGCTTGGCTGAGGATGACGACTGGAGGACTTTAAAAGAAGTTGGGGGAGTGATAGCCAGACTGTTATTAACTGTGATTGGCTGCTGAGAAAACACATCTCTGCAGTTCAAGGAGCTCCGCTGCTCTAGATTAGTTTCTGGGCAGAATACAAAGTGTACCCTACCTCCACTTACAGTGCTTGATCCATTTGGAATCAGGGTACATTCAGGAACATCCCCTCCTGCAGCTACCCTATGCTCAGAGCGCCCCTGGCCCAGGGCTTATTTTAGTGTGTAACCAAACACAAAATGTGCAGCTCCTGGGGGTGGGGAACGATGTGCATTTCCAAAAGAAGTCTTTGCAGAAGAAGCCAATGGCAAACCACCTCACTTGCCTTGAAACCCCAATGGGGTTGCCATAAGTCAGCTGCGAGGTGATGGCACTTTACACACACAGAAAGATGTGTTTTGGTCTGGTGCGAAAAAGAAAATAAAGTTGGCACCTGGTGAGTCTCGAGGCTCTTCTAGAACCCCAGACCTTGGCCACCGTTTCTTCTGCTCGATCAAACATGTTCCCTGCAGACTTCACTGCTTACTCCCCACAAAGCATTCACCAATATTTCGAAGATGAAGAGATAGGTAGTTCTGGATCGCTGGCGGGGGGCAGCTTTCTGGACAAGTCGTGAAGTTGTCAATATTAGGACCAGGGTGAAGATGCCTGAAAATATCCAACATGATATTATTAACAGGGTTTTTATTGGGACAAGGTGTTACAAAACATGTGTGTTTGTTTTATTTCTCTTGTTCTTGGGATTTAAAAAAAATGTATCCTTCCAAATAAAAGTTTTACTGGAATTTATGATAACGCTTTTGCGAAGCCTAAAAACAACACTCTTATGTACAATTGCTGTATGCAGCATGAGAATAGGTATGCAGGATGACTAGTATCCATTTAAACTAATAGCCATGAATACCCCTTTCCTCCATGAATATGTCCACTCCCCTCTTAAAGCCTTCCAAGTTGGCAGCCATCACCACATCCTGGGGCAGGGAGTTCCACAATTTAACTATGTGAAAAAATACTTCCTTTTATCTGTTTTGAATCTGTCACCCTCTAGCTTCAACAGATGACGTCGTGTTCTAAGATTATGGGAGAGGGAGAAAAACTTCTCCCTGTCTACTCTCTCCAAACCATGCATAATTGTATAGACCTCTATCATGTCTCCCCTTAGCCGCCTTCTTTCCAAGCTAAACAGCCCTAAGTGTCTTAACCACTCCCCATAGGACAGTTGCTCTAGTCCCCTAATCATTTTGGTTTCTCTTTTCTGCACCTTCTCAAGCTCTGTAATATCCTTTTTTAGATGTGGTGGCCAGAACTGTACACAGTATTCCAAGTGTGGTCTCACCATAGATTTGTACAAGGGCAGTATGATATCAGCAGTTGTATTCTCAATTTCTCTATTTCTGCATAGATTTGGTTCCCTTCTTTGCTTTCCTCACAGCTTCTCATTCCATCTCCCCCCCAGATTCATTGCTTCCCGACACTGTGAGGTTTCTGCTATGACCACAGCACCGGCCTTCTCTCCCAACAGCCAGGATGTCCTCCTAGAAGGCACGTCCAAGCCTGTCTCTCTTCTGTGCCTGCCCTCCATCCAGGAGCATCATGGGAAGCGTCAGTAGCCTCATCTCCGGCCACAGTTTCCACAGCAAGCACTGCCGGGCCTCGCACTACAAGCTGCGCAAGTCGTCCCACCTGAAGAAGCTGAACAGGTACTCGGACGGCTTGCTGAAATTCGGCTTCTCTCAGGAAACCGGCCACAACAAGTCCAGCTCTAAGGCGAACAAGAATGAGGACTTCTTTTATATCAAGGTCAACCAGAAGGCTCATCGGTCAGACTACACCCCGCTCTCCAGTGGGGAGCTGGGGAGCCAGGCAACGAGGAGCAGCGTGGATTTTGGCACCCCGACACAACACAAACTGAAGCCAGGCGTCAACCAGCTGGAAATAGTGAGTGGCGCTGTGTGAAATCTGGTCAGAGTGCAGCTACGCCTTCACATGTGAACACATGACGCTGCCTTATACTGAATCCGACCCTTGGTCCATCAAAGTCAGTATTGTCTGCTCAGACCAGCAGCGGCTCTCCAGGGTCCCAGGCAGAGGTCTTTCACATCACCTACCTGCCTAGTCCCTTTAACTGGAGATGCTGTGGACTGAACCTGGGACCTTTTGCATACCAAGCAGAGGCTCTACCACTGAGCCACAGCCCCTCCCCAACAGTTGGTGGCTCTCCAGTATATAGCCCCTTCCTTTGGGCTACATACTGAAAAGCCATCAACTGCTACATTGACGGGGGGGGGGGGTTGCACATTAAGTGTGGTGATGAAAAGTGCCATCAAGTTGCAGCCCACTTATGGCAACCCTGTAGGGTTTTTAAGGCATGAGATAATTGCACGGCTAATTAATTCCTTTTGGGGATCCATTAGCTGCATCAGAGAAATAACAAAACAGACTACATGGTTTTCCAAATTGTACTGGAGGGGTGAGTCGTAAATGGCACATCTTAAGAACCAGTATGGTGTAGTGGTTTGGAGCGATGGACTCTAATCTGGAGAACCGGGTTCGATTCTCCACTCCTACACATGAGCGGCGGAGGCTAATCTGGTGAACTGGGTTTGTTTCCCCACTCCTACACACAAAGCCAGCTGGGTGGCCTTGGGCTAGTCACAGCTCTCTCAGCCCCACCTACCTCACAGGGTGTCTGTTGTGGGGAGGGGAAGGGAAGGTGATTGTAAGCCAGTTTGATTCTTCCTTAAGTGGTAGAGAAAGTCAGCATGTAAAAATCAATTCTTCAACTGTAAACTTGAACAATAAGTTAACTGGTGGGTGAGGGCAAATTATTATTTTGAGGATATTTTAGTTGTGGTGTGCTACTGTCCTGAGCAGCATATAAGAGAATAGTAAGGATACCCTTTCGTGCTAACAGTTAGCAGGAGCTTTTAAGTTAATAAACACAGGTTAAGTAAAATAAAGACCATGTGAAACATTGCAGGCAAACTGTAGTTATAAGATCCGGATTACAGTTCCCCGACACCTGTTGCCATTAAAAGCACAGGCAAACAAGATGGACTGCCATGTAGAAAACACTAATGATGGAAGCAGGGAAATTTGTTTTGTGAGAGAATTCCACAGCCAGGACACCACCACAGAAAAGACCCTGCAAAGGCTAGATGGGACTTACATGAAGATCTTAACTGACAAGAAGGTTCATATGAGAGCAGATAGTCCTTTAGTTGCTTTGGTCCCAAACAGTTTATTTGCTTCACTTACATCCTGAGTTTTTTCCCCAGTGGGGACACAGAGCGGCTTACATCGTTCTTCTCCATTTTAGCCTCACAACAACCTTGTGAGGTTGGTTAGGCTGACCATGCGTGACTGTCCCCAGGTCACCCAGCACGTTTACCACGGCAGAGTGGAGATTTGAACTTGGGTTTCCCCAATCCTAGCGCACTACTTTAACCAGTCAACCACACTGGCTACTCTGGCGCTTGTATAGGTAAACTTTCAGTTGTTCCCAGAAGCCAGTTAAGATCTTTAAATTCTGGAACAACGTATCCCTCAGGATAGGGCCCAGTTAACTACCTTGCCTGTGGTATTCGGATCAAGTTCCAGTCCCCCTAAGCTCTACATTTGTTGAAAGGAAACGATATTGCTGTTGTGAGAATGCACACTTCCCAATGCCTTCTACTTCGCTTAATGCCTTCAGTGTAATGATTCCTATTTGTTTTGCCCTTTGTGCCCTGCCTGTGATTCCATGAGGAAAAATGAGTCATAGCCAGCAGTACCAATCAGCAAAGTCTTTGGGACCAATTACGTGGGAGAGAGTCATGATCGGATTGCCAAATGTTTTCTTTTAATGTTAAAAAACAGTGGGGGGAGAGGATTTGGATCACGATTATGGCATTGGAGGAAGGGAGGATACCCCCCCTCTCCCCCTACCCTTTCTTCCGTCAAAATTGCTCCTCAGAGTGCAAACTAGTTGCAGTGAGAAAAGGGGGATAGTATAGGTATCTTTTGAACACAGATGCTTTTTTGCATTAAAGGGTCAGTTGTGGCCCTCCACTTAACGTGCAGTTTGGCCATCAGGTAAACCCCATTAAAGGTGGCTGCATTCCCCTTTGCCTTCACTGGCGCATATAGGGGGGCTTACCTGCATGTATGAGTTTGTTGGCCAGCAGGAACCCCTACCTGCAAATTGCAGGTTTACCTTCTGTCCTCTGTGTGAGCCCTGTACCTGTGACACGTCCACAAACAAGACAGCACTTGGGCAGGGGGAGTGAGCACGCTGGCCCTGCCCCTCCATGTACAAACATACAAGCTCTGTCCACATCAGCTTTATTTCCATGATCAGGAATGTTCATTCCCACTCAGCCTTGATCATGGATATGGAGCCAACGGATTGGACCCAGTAATCTGTCAGGGGAAATCACTTATGGTAGCAGGCTATTACCCAGAAAGGACCTGTCCTTGCTCTTCTGACTCTATTGATTCATTAGCTCATGCCCTCTTGGAATGCCGCTTTTATGAGGAACATAGAACACATATCTCTCCCCTTTTAATATATAAATCTAATGCCTAATGTGTCTGACATAATGCCTTTTTTTATTAAGTGACAGGGATCCCAAGGCTACATTGTCAGTGGCAAGATTTATTTCAGTCCTTATATCCCTCAAACATTAGATTTAAAATTACACTGCTCAAGAGCAATGGATCAAGGAGCTTTTAAGGGATAAAGGAAAGGTAGTAGGATATGGTAGCATATCCCTTGGTCCTTTCCAACCACAGGAAAGTTTTTTCCTGCGGTCATAGGATCTGTGTGATGTAACAGCCACGTGGGTGTCAGGAGAGTCCTGTCCACACAAAGGAGTTGCTGCACTGGTGTGATGGTTTTCAATTAGTGCTACAGGCACTGAGAGCAATCCTGTTCCTTCTGGTGAGTATAACTTGATAATACGATCACACTTCAATAATTCTGCAACCGGCTGAGCACAACTGCATCAATTTCTTGGAATGGGTGCAGGTAACTAGTGTGATTGACAGCCAAGGGAGGAGGAGGGTTACAGTGGCAGCCAAAAAGGCAGAGATTACAGGTAGCCACACAGGTCCAGAGAAAAATCCCCAAAAGCCATGACATGTCTTTTAGTAAAACCAGCCAGTATGATACAAAACCATATGCAAGTTTTCAAGTTCTCTCTCCAGAAATCTTCATCAGACTGAATGATTTGTTGTTGTTGTTTTTAAGGTCTGAAGATGCCATCCTTAAGGACCTTGTCTGCATCTGTGTAGGCCTTCCAGACTAGAACAGATTAGTTGATGCTGGTACCAAACTAATCTTTAGCTTTCTGAGAAGGAAAATGGCAGCCTGCAGCTGGGAATGTAAAAACCAGACAGAGGGAGATTGCTGACTCCTGCCTTTTCTGGTTGACCTAATCAGTCAATCATAATGGGTATGATCCAAACTCAGCACTCAATTCCCTAGTCGAATGGTTCAGCAACCCACTTCCCTGCCCGCCCGCCTTGCTCATGTGATGGGGAGGCAGCAACGCTGCTCCTTCTCTGCCCCCGCCCACCCACCTGCAGAGGTGAGGCAGTGGTGGTGGGGCTGGCATTGGCAGTTTTGGGTGACCAGCAGCAGCTCCTGTGCCTCCTCCCCTGCCCACCTGTCTGCCTACCTACCTGTAGAGGAGGGGCAGCAAGGCTCGAGTGAGCACTAGGGCCCTCCAGTGGCTCCGTTTGGCTGGCTCCTCTCCCCCCCTTTCTGTTTATAGTAGCTTTACATGCACAATGTTCCTCTGTTTGGGGGGAATTTACCTTCTCCATTGGGGGGGGGACTCACATTTATTTGCAACACTGGCAGCTTCTCCAGGTCTACAGAGAAACACCTTCTATCTGAACCTGACCCCATTCTTTGGATCTATCGATCTGTATGCGGGGCCAGGTTCAGAATTAGATACAGGATAGCAGCGTTGAACCAAAATGCTTTATTCCATTGGCTATTTCCACAAATTATCCAGAGGCAACCCCAAATTTGCCGTTGAGTCTCCCAAAGCCTCCTGTCCCGGTTCACCCTCTTCCACGTCCTCCCTCCGGGTCTCATGACCCACTTTTGAGTCCGGATGCACAAGGCTGAGAACCTTTGCCCTAGTGTGAGTCATGTTTCTGCTTTCCTGGGGGGAAGGTGCATGTGCGAATTGGTCCCTGTACACACATCTGAAAAGGAAATTCAGGCAAGCTTAGCAGCCCTTGACATACAGTCCTTTCCACATTACAATTAAGCTCTGCTTCTGTTCGGTTCTGTAACAGGCAATGTGAGTCGCAGAGAGCTTTGCCTGGTATTATGAACAGCGAGGTGGGGAGGGGCTGCAGTTGTATAAATTAGAACAAACTGATAACAGCCACTAAGTCTCGTGCACACACCCCTGCAAATAATCCAGTTTGTTGTCTTGCTGTGCTTAATTACTTTTGAAAACGAGAGAGATCAGGGCCTGAGCCTGCCTGATCGTTGCACCTTCAGTCCGGAGATGCCCGATCTGAACCCCCCACCCCACCCCACCCCCAGTGCTTGTTCAGTGAAGAGGTCAAGACAACCCCTGCGTTGGTTCAGCAGCATCTTCTTTTGTGACTCCCAGAGGTGAGCCCTAATACTGGTAGCAGCTTCTGCCTGATCAACCCTGGCTCATTTCAGATCTTGGCAATGTGTTTTAGTGGCCTCGGGAGGCAGCATTAGGGGAAGCCACTCGGAGGCTGGATTAACCATTAAGCTAAGTACTCTCTGTGGAGAGTGGAGCCGAGGTCTTTAATGCCGAAGTGTACTGAATAGGTTGGGAGGGAGCCTGCCTGCCTGCCTGTGTAGGAGGCATTTGCTGCAGCAACAGAGCCACTGTTCAGTGCTAGAGCATCTGCTTGGCATGTAGAAGGTCCCAGGTTCAGTCCCCACCATCTCCAGTTAAAAGGATCTAAAAAGACCTTCACTTCACCTGAGATCCTGGAGAGCTGCTGCCAGGCTGAGTAGATGATACTGCCTTTGATGGACCAAAGGCAGTATCGTCGTACTGATGCCAGTATAAGGCAGCTTCATGGGTTCAGCCTCCACAAGGGGGTTTTCTACCAAAGTAGACTTGAGAAACCGCAGAGCGGAGCCAAGGAAAACTTGGAAGGTGACATGAGAGTCTTGTGCAGAAATCCCCCCCACCCCAAATTCCTGCTGGAATTCTGGGGGTGGGGGGTGTTGGAATGCAGAGGAAGAATTGTGTGTGGAAGCCGCCTGTGTGTGTGAAAGCATTAGCAAAGAGGTATGCGGTTCTCAGTAGGTAGAAAGGACTGAGTAACCAATGCTCCAGCACCAACTGACGGGGTTTCTCCCTCTCTCTAGGCCACAGACAAGAGTTCTGCAAGGCCCACGGCCTTCAAGCCTGTGCTTCCTCGCTCAAACACTGTACTCCATTCTTCTCCGGACCATGGCAGCCACGCCCCCCAGCAGCCCCAGTCCCAGGACAAAGCCAAGGACCTGGAGGTTAAGCCGGCACCGTGTTCGGGAGGACTGTCGGATTCGGGGAGGAATTCCATGTCTAGCCTCCCCACCCACAGCACCGCCAGCAGCTACCAGCTGGACCCTGTCGTCACCCCCGTAGGTCCCATCAACCGGTTCGGAGGCTCTGCCCACAACATCACCCAGAGCGCGATCCTGCAGGACAGCAACATGATGAGCCTGAAGGCCCTGTCCTTCTCCGACGGGGGCACCAAGATCCTCAACCCCGGCAAAGGGTCTTCTGCTCACCACCACGCCGGGGAGAAGAACTCCTGCGTCCGCTCGCCCATCTCCACGGACGAGTCAGCCATCCAGGAGCTGGAGCAGAAGCTGCTGGAGAGGGAAGGGGAGCTGCACGACCTCCAGTGCAGCTTCGAAGAGAAGGAGATCACCTCCTGCCAGAACTTCGAGGAAACTCAGAGGCGTTGCAGGGAGGAGATGGAAGGGCTGAAACAGAAATGCAACAACAAGCTCAAGCAGGCTTCACAGAAGTCGCAGAGGGCGCAGCAGCTGCTGCAGCTCCAGGTGTTCCAGCTGCAGCAGGAGAAGAAGCAGCTCCGCGAGGAACTGGCAAACCTGATGAAGGAGCAGGACCTGCTGGAGACCAAGCTGAGGTCTTACGAGAAGGAGAAGACCAACTTTGCTCCGGCATTGGAGGAAACACAATGGGAGGTAAGTGTGGCTCAAGAGGTCCTAGTGCCCCATAGAATCATAGAGTTGGAAGGGACCACCAGGGTCATCTAGTCCAACCCCCTGCACAATGCATGAAATTCACAACTACCTCCCCCCCACACACACACAGTGACCCCTATCCATGCCCAGAAGATGGCCAAGCTGCCCTCCCTCTCATCATCTGCTTAAGGTCATAATATACAAGACCCCTCCTCTTCCATGTGCATACTGTAGCAGGAAACTGGGGTTCGTGGTGGGGAGAGAGACCCAAGACCGTTGTCAAGAAAAACAGTTTTATTCGCAGCTGCAGCTCAGCTACTTTAGCAAGCAAAAATCACTGAGCCCCGATTGTACTGGGGAAGAAACATTTATCCCAAATCCATGCTCTGACGGGGCACGTCAACATTCTGTGCTTATCTGGTTGTTTTACATAGTCTGGAGCCTAAGAGCTCAGCGGTTCCATCCAGTTCCCGTTATCGTTCACCATGACTTTCCATGACTTTTCCCCTACTTCTTTAACACACACATAGCAAGCTTGTATTGAAGCAGACATTTTCCCCCTCCTGTCTCAATACAGACCCAAGTGTGCACTTGGACAGGATCTGTGGCACCCACAAGTCGGCACCTGTACACAGGTTTGCATAAGTTTCATGTAACATGGACCGGCATATTGCATTTGGGGCAGAGTGCCAGTGACGTTTTACTTTGGGCCATTGAGGAGAGACATCGTTTCTTGCCCGCCTGGACTGCAGCAGGCTACCATACCTTGTATTCAGCCCCGCAAGTTACTCAAGGGGAGGGTGGAAAGGGGCAAAGGTATTGGTGTGGATCTCTTTTTCCAGCATAGGAGATTTTAGGTGAAGTTGGTGTCTTGTTCCACTTAGAATCATAGAGTTGGAAGGGACCTCCAGGGTCATCTATTCCAACCCCCTGCTTAATGCAGGAAATTCCAAATTATCTCCCCCCCCAATACCCCCAGTAACCCATACTCCATGCCCAGAAGATGGCCAAGATGCCCTCCCTCTCATGATCTGCCCAAGGTCATAGAATCATCATTGCTTTCATTTAACAAAAAATGTTTGCTATATTTGCATCCAGTCTTATTAAAAAAAAAATTCTGCTTGAGTTTATCCTATGTAAATATCTAAAAACAATGAAATTTTGCAGCAACACCATACAGCATTCCAATCCTGGTTTCCTTTTATGGAGATATTTTTAAATCAAACCTTTTTTTCCCCCTTAGGAGAATGTTTTGAATCGGTTGAGTTCTGGGGCTTGAGTGGAACGATCAGTCATGGAGCCGTGCTTGGAATCACACTGATCTGCTCCCCCAACATTTTAATTAAAGGCAACCATGGGGTGGGCTGCCAATTTGCATGGGTAATGATAGGAGAAGGGGGTGCTTAACCCCTTCCTCCCTTTGCCATCTTTCCACTACAAAATAGTCTTCCAGATCTGCTGTTTCCTGCAGAGGGAGAAAAAAGAATACAAGCACAACACAAGTTAACCATATATTCCCATGCAGAGCTAAGGAGCTTAAGCTTGGAAATGAGATTTAGATAGGAATATGTCAATGGGTAAAAGGTCAAATGCTCCCCCTCCGAATGCAATTAAGCAAATTGGCAGTCTATGGGGAGACCCAGAATGCAATCCTAAACCGAATTACACCCCTCTGAGTTCGTCGCTATGCAGAGGAAGGCAATGGCAAACCGCCTCTGTTAGTCTCTTGCCTTGAAAACCCCTTGCTGGGGTCGCCATAAGTTGAGTGCGACTCAGCGACACTTTATATACATACATAATGTTGATCTTTCACATCATGGCTCCTTTGGAAGGGACCATGGCTTGGGAGGGAGAGCACATGCTTTGCCAACAGAAGGAGCAATCCTAAGTGGGTCTGCTCAGAAGTAAGTCTCATTTTATCCCATGAGGCTTACTCCCAGGAAAATGTTCTTAGGATTCCTGTCAAGATACCCCAGCTTCCAATTCTTGATATCTCCAGTTAAAGGTTCTCAAGCAACAGGCATTGGGGAAGGCCTCTCTCTGGTTGAGTCTCTGGAGAGCTGCCACCAGGCAGAGCAGATAATACTGAGTTTTTCAAACTGTAAGTGGGGACCCAAAAGCGGGCAGGGGTATTTTTTTATTTTACTTCTTTTATAAGCCCTTTCTTACCAACTTTCTTACCAAAGCAGCATACATCATTCTCCTCTCCTCCACTTTATCCTCACAACAACCCTGTGAGGTAGGCTAGACTCAGAGCCCGTAACAGCCCAGTGAGCTTCCATGGCAGAGTGGGGATTCAAACCTGGGACTCCCAGTTCCCAATCAGAAAGTCCACCACACAGGCTCTCCTGCTGTTTCACAAATGTGTCACAAGACCAAGGGGTTGGAACAGGATGGGCTAGGAGAGGAGGCTCTGGGAGGCTCAGTGGCAAATTTGATCCCACAGAAAGAAGAAGAAGGAGGGTTGGTTTTTATGCCCCACTTTTCTCCACCATTTAAGGAGTCTCAAAGCGGCTTACAAACTCTTTCCCTTCCTCTCCCCACAACAAACACCTTGTGAGGTAGGTGGGGCTGAGACAGTTCTGAGAGAACTGTGACTAGCCCAAGGTCACCCAGTGTAGGAATGGGGAAACCAACTGAGTTAACCAGATTAGAGTCTGTCACTCATGTGGAGGAGCTGAGAATCAAACCCAGTTCACCAGATTAGAGTCCACTGCTCTAAACCACTACGCCACACTGGCTCTCATACATACATACAATGACCCTGAAATGCAGCCTATTGCTCAGTGATGCTACATATTTATAAATAATAACAATTAAGAGCCATCAACTCACAATTGACTCACAGTGACCCCTCATGGGGTTTTCACGGCAAGAGATGAGCAGAGGTGGCTGGCCAAAAATACCAAAAATGAAAATAAAATAAAATACAAACCTGCTCACGGTTAACTGAAGTGAGGTTTGTGCGTGTTTATGTTGGGGAAGAAAGAAAGTAAACATGCAAAAACTGCAGTGAGTTTGGAAATGGGTCCTGATTCAAAATATTGGCGAGCCATCATAAAAAAACACACAAGATGGCGGTTTGACCTAGGATAAAGCCACTCCATGTGCTGCATCTGATACAGCCCTCAAATGAAATCTCGGTCTTCCTCTGTGCTACAGGCTGTCCGTGTTAAACACCAAGCCAAGTTGCATTTCAGGTCTTAGTCTGGCTGGTCTCTAGACAACATCCTTAGCTCTTGGAGCGGTGGATTCTGATCTGGAGAACTGGGTTTGATTCCCCACTCCTACCCACGAGCCGTGGAGGCCAATCTGGTGAACCGGGTTTGTTTCCCCGCTTCTCCACATGAAGCCAGCTGAGTGACCTTGGGCTAGGCACAGCTCTCTCAACCCCACCTACCTCACAGGGTGTCTGTTGTGGGGAGGGGAAGGGAAGGTGATTGTAAGTCGGTTTGATTCTCCCTTAAGTGGCAGAGAAAGTCGGCATATAAAAAAACAACTCTTCTTCTTCCTCTTCTGTCCTGTGCCCCCTGCAGGTGTGCCAGAAGTCCGGCGAGATCTCCCTCCTCAAACAGCAGCTGAAGGAATCGCAGTCGGAGCTGAACAGCAAGACCAACGAGGTGCTCAACCTGAAGGCCCAGCTGAAGGACATCCGGGGGAAGATGGAGCTGCTGGAGATGAAGATTCAGGACCTGGAAGACTCTCTGCGGGCCAAGGCCACAGAGCTGGAGGCCTGCGAGAACGAGCTCCAGCTGAAGAAGAATGAGTCGGAGCTCCTGAGGGAGAAGGTGAGCCTGCTGGAGGAGGAGATCGAGGAACTCAGGACAGATCTCACCATCCTCAGGGAGGAGAGGAAATGCGGGGTGGCCTCCGTGGGCCCTGAAGGGGGCATGGCGGAGGACGTGCAAGGTCTGTGGATGGAAGTGGAGAGGTTGAAGGCGGAGCTCCAGGAGGAGCACAGCAACAACGAGCAGATGACAGTGGGCTTCCAGCAGGAACGGCAGACCTGGAAGGAGGAGAAGGAGAAAGTGATCCAGTACCAGAAGCAGCTGCAACAGAGCTACTTGCACATGTACAAGAGGAACCAGAATCTGGAGAAGATGCTGCAGCAGCTGGCTGCAGGAGAGGATGGCAAAGAGCCCCTCGAGCTTGACCTACAGGGTACTGATGTCCCTTACGAGGACATCATCGCCACTGAGATCTGAAGCTTGTTGCATCCTCTGCCCAAGGTGGAGGAGGTGGGTCTCTCTCAACTGCTGGGGGGTAGGGGTTGTGTACAGTCCAGGAAAAACCACCTGCTTGTTGGCTGAGGTCCTTGCTTGGTCAAAGTGGATCTCCAGTCATTGTCATGCCATGGTTTTTTGCTTGTTTCTTGTCAAGCATTCACCTCTCCCTGTTCGGACCCAATGCCTCCGATTGCATCTTGTTGAGAAAGGAGAGGGGTGGGTTTTCACCAGCCGACCGCTCAGACAGAGTAGCGTCAACACAGGGGCTGCCTAGCTACAGAATATGTAAGAATCCCCTGTGCCAGGTAGATCAGGGGACTCCCTCTTACCTGCCAGCCAAGTACAAGATGGCCAAGAGGCTGGGAAAGAACGGGAAAGCAGCCTGTTACTACCCTCTGCGGTGCTGGGGGATGCCGCTGCAGCTCCCTTCCTCCCGCCAAACCACAACACAAGACTGTTCACGCGCCAAGACCCTCCCGATTGTTGTGTGGGAAGACTGTGGAAGGAGTGCAGCCTTTGACCTCTGATTGTGACATACGCACACAGAGCATGGTGAGACCACCTCACAGGTTCTTGAGGTATCTTGCTGATTCTGATTGGCTGAAGATATGCAAGCAGGTTGCTCTCCTTGGATGAGGAGGAGAGGATTCTGGAATATTCTGGAGAACTAATGGGGCTAAAGTGCAGAGGAAGGCACTGGCAAACTGCCTCTGCTTCTCACTTGCCTTGAAAGCCCCTTGCTGGGGTTGCCATAAGCCAGTTGCGACTCGACGGCACTTATATACATACCTAATCGGGTTGTAAGGAAAGAGCTTCCTTGTCTAGGAGAAAATAACCCCGTTTTGCTAACTGCCTCTTTTACCAAGATAGCTCTGCTGTCAGAAAAAAAAATGGGTTAGTGTTCTAGATTTCTAGAAGCCATAATCTGGCAATCGGCCGCTGGATTTCCCCTCTTCTTTCCTGATAATTTAGCAAGACCTCTCACCCATAGCTCAACTAGAGTTGGGAGGGGTATTTGTGTGTGTGTGGGGGGGGAAACACAACTGAAATTTCCTTGTGTTTTGAACAGGAATGTTTGTATTGATTTCTCTACAATGTGAATGTTTTATGGCTCTTTTTAATTTTGCAAATATTGAGTAGTTCCCACATTCCCCACCCCTTTCTTCCATTTTGCCACTGACAAGGGCAGCTTCAGCTGAATATAGGACAGCCCCCTCTTCCTCCTTTGTCCAGATATTCCAGGGTGTGTGAAACATAAAAGCAATAGAAAGATGGAGGAGGAAAGGAAGCAGATGGGCAGATAGCAGCAGGGAATGTGGCAAGAGGCTCCGTAATGCAGGCAGATGGATCAGAAGATAACTGTGTTCTTGGACAAGAAGTCAGTTACAAATCCAAGACATTCCGGGGAGCTCTCAGCAGTCTCTGCCTCCCATTTCTCCCATGCTTCGTGGCTGGTGTGTGTAGGAGAACGTGGCTTTTTGGAGCAGCAGTCTTATCCACAATGCCAGGGAAGATGCAAGGACTCTGTTCTCCTGACTTTCTCTACCTTTTTTTTAAGGAGAGCCAAACCATCTTGCAATCTCCTTCCCTTCCTCTCCCCACATTAGACATCTTGGGAGGTAGGGTGGGGCTGAGAGAGTTCAGAGAGAACTTCCAGTTCAGATTTGTTGTTCCTCTGTGGTTGTTCCTCTGTGGTGGGGCCATAGAGCAGCGGGACAGTAAATGTTTCACATGTAGAAGGTCCTAGGTTCAAGCCCTAACCTCTCTAGCTAACAGGATGTCTGATAGCCTGGAGAGCAGCTGGCAGCCAAAGTTGACAATAGACAAAGTAGATAATAGACAAAGTAGACAATGCTGTGCTGGGTGGACTTGACTCAGTGTAAGGATACTTTGTTCTTCCAGAAGGGTTGTAGTTAATGGAGCAGACACTTTGCCCAGAGAAGATTCCAGGTTCAGTCGCAGTCATCTCTAGTTAAAGGGGCCTAGGGGCAAAAGTATTGGGAAAGACTGTTCTGTGATTAAGACCCTGGAGAGGGTCTTTGGGGAGTGGCTGTGGTTCTGTGGTAGACCATCTGCTTGGCATGCAGAAGGTCCCAGGTTCAACCCCTAGCACCTTCAGTTGAAGAGATCAGGTAATAGGTCATGTGAGAGCTGCTGCCCATTAGTCTTAAGGTGGACAACTCAGTATAAGTCAGCTTCCTATGGTCCAGCAACCAAATAATGGGCAACCTTTTGAGCAAGTGGTACCCATTCTTGAGCAAAGTGAGGAGGGATGCAGCAGAGCAAGGACATCTCAAAAGTGGCCCGAAAGAGCTGATGTCAGGGTTGCTGTGTTGGTCTTCCCAGGTGCTCTGGTGTTTGACCTTCAGCTGCTTCTGTTGCTTTGATGCCAAACATCTTTGTCCGCCTTAAACCATAGCCTCTTCTCTGCTGTGATTCTAGAGCATTTCTTGTAGGATGCTCCCACTAGAGCTGAGAAGTTCCCCTTGCCGCTCTGCAGCTGTTATCAGCATCTGTTGGCTCTGCATTTACCCAACCTTGAATGTTGTGATAAATGTGAGTTCAGTAGATTAGGGTATCGTGTTATTACTCCCTCCACATGTTAAACTGTGACCAGATTCACTGGACTTCATTCTCAACACATCCTTTTTTGTTATTTTGACTCTGTATTTGTGAACATCTTCCTTCATGGAGTTCGGAAGAGCATACACAGGGCTATCCTGCATTATTATTGCATCCACAGTACAAGATGGGTTGGCGTGACCCAATGGCCTGTATCCAGCCACGTTCCAAAGATTTAAGGGTGCATAAGATTTTTAAAGGGGTAGCAGTTTTTGCAGATCCTAAATTCTCATTATAGCCCTTCATTACGCTGTTCTTGAGGGTCCACTGACCTCCCAGATACAAAATTCATGGGAGGGGGGTCAGTGAAAAAGGGGAATTTGCAGCCTCCCTCATAAGAAAACATTAGTGCCTTTAAGTCTTTAGTTGGATACAGGCCTGTAACGTGACTGGTAGGGATGCCAGCCTCCAGGTGGGACCTGGGGATCTCCCAAACTACAGAGATCAGTTCCCCTGGAGAAAATGGATGCTTTGGAGGGTGGAGTCTATTTCATTGTACCCCACTGAGGTCCCTGTCCTCCTCAGGGCCCATCCCCAAATCTCCAGGGGTTTCCCAGACCAAATCTAGCAACCCTATCTCCCCATCTCCTGCCGGTGGCCAGGGGGTACCTGGCAACCCTACATGCTGAACAAGGATTTGAATCCAGTCCTCCCTTGTCCATCTCTGTTGCCCCTTCTCTACTGGAGATACTGTTGCTTTTAAGTCAGCATTTGGGCCTGTCTTAACCTCACCTTCCTCACAGGGTTGTGTTAGGATAAAATGGAGAAGCAGAGAATGTTGCAGGCCGCTTTGGGTCCTCATTGAAAAGCGGGGTACAAATGAAGTTAAATAAATAATACCTAGAGGGACCAGTTTAAAAGTTGGCAACCCTAAATCCAGCACTCTACATCATACTGGTTCAGCGTAGTTTATGCAAAAATCTTGCCATCTGTGTGCATTTACGTCAAAGGTACATTTTCTGGAAATGACTATTAGTGTTCCTCAGCGTATTCCACTTGGTTCCACTTCGTGGAAGTTAACAGCTTTACATTTGGCATCTAGATTATTCCAGAGGGGTGATTGATGTAGTCTGTTGTAGCAAAACAAAACAGAAGTCTGGTCTTTAAGGTGCCACTGAACTTCTGTTTTATTTCATAGAATTATAGGGTTGGGAGGGGCCTCCAGGGTCATCTAGTCAAACCCCCTGCACAATGCAGGACATTCACGACTACTACACACACCATTGACCCCTACTCCATGCATAGAGGCAAAAATCCCCTCCAGGATCCCTGGCCAATCTGGCCTAGAGGGAAATTGCTTCCTAATCTTAAAGTGGTGATCGGCATTATCCTGGGTATGTAAGAAAGGACCATTTGGCATCTAGGATTTGAGAGAGAGATGTTGAAAATCCTATTTACTCCATTGCTTCTTGGCAGCTACAAAGGACTGTGAAGCGCTCTGTGTCGTCGTCCCCCCCCCTTATGGTGGTGAGAAAAATCATCCCTGGGTTTATGAACCCTCTCTCCTCCCTTCTCTGCCTGCTACTCAGCTAATTGGGCTTGTGTGCATATGCTTCTGATTAACAAAATTTGCATTGTTAATTGCAATCCCAAGGCAGGCCTGCTCCCTGGAGACCAGCCAACGAGCCCCTTGGGGTTAATTACCTCGGGGTGGGAGGGGACTCCATGCTGCCTGCCTGTCTGTCTGTCATGCCCTGCTGGGATGAAACTTCCTTCTGGTCTCCCTCCCACCTCTGCTGCCTGCCCTTCTTTTCTGTCTCTCCTCCCCTCACCTAGGGGCAGAGGAACAGCTGTAAGCAGGCTTCATTAAGATAAAAGGAAATCATTTTGAGGGGTTTTCTGCGAGAAATCTTTTACAACAAGACAGTAAAATGCTTCCAGCACAAATGTAGCCCTACTAAAACATCATCCCTGCTGTGCGGTCACTGAGTTCACTTGTAATGATGCTGCTCAGGTGGGGTTCCCTCCCCCACGGTTTCATTGTTTTATTTCTTATTTTTGCCTTGGCAAAGACAAAAAGAAATTGTGATACTTTGGCTCTGGACTGGGGGGGGGGGTTAAGTTATCTCCTGTGCGAAACGTCACCTGAATTTCAGCTTCTGGGAATTGTTTGTTGAATGGAAGCTGGAGGTGGCACCTTTCTCTTTCTCCTGCTGCTGGCTGTTTTTTGTTGGGCATTACCCTGGGAGTTTCATGTTCTTGGCAGGAAGGAGTCGAATCAGGTCCATAACCCACAAGAAGTTTTAAATGAGGGGACTGCGCAAGCCCCTTAACTTAATTGTGAACAGCATAGGCTCGGGTTGCACAGATGCTGAAATAGCATTTTCTTCCTGTGCATGCTTGGAGCGTGGCCATAGCTGCACCCCTTCTGTGCATGGAGAATTGAAGCTGATTTTCAGAAGCCTCTTCCCCATTTCCCAGCAAAGCTGTGGCTGAGATCTGGAATTTGAACTGAGATCTCCATATTAGGTATGTAGCCAGGATGATGCCAGTGGGAACGCCTCTCCTCCCACCTAGAACATTGATTCCCCCCCACCTACGACTTTGGGAGGGGGGACAGCTCCCCCACCCCTTTGTGATATTGCCTTTTAGAAACAGAGACTGTCTTCAAATAGGAACATTTCTGGTTTAAAAATAACCAGTGGCAGCTGGTACCCTGTGAAAGCGGAGGCGCTCCAAACTCCACCCTGCTCTGCCAGGCCAAGAATCTCTCCTGGTGGATTTTGCAAGATCCTTATATTTAAATGATCCCTAAAAGATCCCCACTGAGCTGCTGTGATCGCAGCAAGGTGCGTAAGAAGCTTCCGAAGTTAAATTTCTTCTAGTTACAACTTCCTAATGGTAACAATTCATAGCTACTAAAAGACACACAGGCTTGGTAAGAAGGTTAGAGAAGGTTATAAGGAAATCACTGGTTTTCCATTTGTTACTCCACTTTTGTTTCCAAACTGGAGTGCTATTCTGGGGAGCCTCCTCGTAATATCCCGTAATCATCCACTTTTCAGGTTTTCCCTGTCTTCAGCATGCTTTTCTGCAAACCTGGTCTGGTACAATTTTTTCTGAAAGAATGCCATCTAAGCATATAAGTACGCTGTCCGGATAAGATCCTACCCACAGCGCCAGTTTCCTCCTGTCAGTCATTTGCAGCTGCTGTTTTCCTGCCATGCCATTGGATAACTTTTTTTGTGGGGGGGAGGGTAATTGCTATAGTGCTATACCACTATTGTGCTATAACAGCATTTAAAAGCCACAAAAGTTCTCCAGTGGTACAGTGGAGGGGAAGTGCAGAGGAAATGGTGGCCGACAGAGGGAAGTATACAGAAAATTACCGTGTGCTCCATTCCTCAACATGAATGCTCTTGCATTCACAGCAACAATGAATGCAAAATGGAAAACTAGGGTTGCCAACAGGTCTGGATGAATACATCCTACTCCTTTAAGAGAAGCTTGATAGCATGTTATTTACCAGGTAATATTATTTATCTACATTCTATGAAAACCTTCACCTGCCCATTTTCACACATCAAAATTCTGTTTGTTTAATATTAAAACATATCCTGACTTTCCTCTTGGTTTAACCTGATGATTTAAGACTTGGTAATGCCAGTTCCTACCATAAGCTCTTTCTCTCCTTTCTTATCCATCTGTTTGAAACCTGACAAATTGCAGATTCCTTTATTTCTATCACTTTGTATGCACATTAACCCTAAATGTACCTGTGCTATCAATATTATTTTTTAAAATTTCCATACTGCTTTTCTGTAAACATGCACAAAGCCATGAACTAGTTCTTTTAAAAATATGTATATTGCAACTGCAGAGTGCCTGAAAAACCATTTAAGCTTGATGGGAAAGGTTGCCTTATGAGGCAGCTGAGAATTCTTAGTTGGCAATTCCTAGCTGTTTTGCAGATCTACAGTTCTCTAGATTTCAAGCAAAAGTAAGGAGTGAGTCATTACAGCTAAAGCAGTTACCCTAGGCGTGTCAGAAAGGGCCACTTGGCATCTAGGACTTGAGAAAGAGTTCCAGTTTGTTCTGTGCTCTGCCTTCTGATTTATTATAAGCTGGCAGAATGTACAATTCAATCAAGCCCAACTATAGACTTGCACAGGAAGCTGCCTTATACTAACTCAGACCATTACTCCATCAAGGCAAGTACTGTCTACTCAGACTGGCAGCTGCTCTCCAGGATCTCAGGCAGAGGTCTTTCTCATCATTGACTCCTTGGTCCAGTCGTTTTAACTGGAGATGCCAGGGATCAAACCTAGGGACTTTCTGCATGCTTTACCACTAAGCCACAACCCCTTCCCCTTCTTTTGCAAGAACAGAGATGGCTTTGGCCATTGGCAGCCCAAGAGACTGGCTCTGGATCCAGCAAGCTATGGTTCAGTGGAGCAAACCTAGTTAATGTAGACAAAAAGGTGTCTGTGCCACTAATGGGAAAGGAGGAAGATACAAAAAAAAAAAAGATAATAAGGTGCAACAATAATTAAATAACCAATCCTGTTTCCACCAGTGGTTGTCATTTATGGCTTTCCAGTTCCACTATATATGCCAGTATGTAGAATTTCAGTTATCCTGAAAGGTCTGTTATAATGAGCCTACAGCCCTTACCTTGCAAGTCCATTTCCACCTGCCCTGGCTTTTCCCACTACACCACAGCTGTGCACTGAGGGAAGTGCTGGTTTGCAGTATTCCTTTGCTCCCGCACATGGGCCTTCCTGATGTGCACGGTAGAAATAGATTGCCTTTGGCTTTTTGCTCATGTGCTTCATGCAGACAGGATTTATACATCACTATTGTTAGTGTGCAGAGCATTTCACATGCATTGTAGCAGGCATGGTGGTACTATCCACTGGTGGTAAAATGGGATGAAATACTTCCATCTGCAGGTGGGTATGGGGAGAAAAATCTTCAGGTGTTTCTCAAGCCAGAGCTGGCAACCCTTGACATTCTTGAAAGGTAAGGTTACTTGGGTCATGTGAGTGAGAGGGCAAATGGAAGGACTTATTAGTGGATAACTAACTTGTGTTAAAATAATCCCACCGTTTTGCTGACTGGCTCATGACATCTGTCCAACAGAGTAGATGTAAATCTGCTTTGTTCCTGCTGGAAGGATTTTCTCAGGAATAACTTAGACTTCACAGAATACTTTTTTTGTAAAGAAAAAGCAGTTTTTGGAAGAAGCAATTTAGAGCAGTCTAGGAAAGAGGGTACACTTTGTTCTTCCTATTCCCACTGCTTCCATGTTCCAAATCTTCCTCTCCTCAGCTTCCTCCACAGTGTTCCATACTGGACTCTGCCTTTGCCAATTGCCCATTTGGAACCCGACAGGTGAGTCCTCTGGGGAGCACCTTTCAAGCAGGGAAGCAGAAGGTGCATGAATAGGGTTGCCAGTTCCACCACCACCCCGGCCACTGGCAGGGGGCATAGGGTTGCCAGCTCCAGCTTGGAAAATTCCTGGAGATTTGGGGCGTGGAGCCTGGGGAGGACAGGGACCTCAGTGGGGTACATTGCCATACAGTCCACCTTCCAAAGCAGCCATTTTCTCCAGGGGAACTGATCTCTGTCATCTGGAGATGAGCTGTAATTCCTGGAGATCCCCGGGCCCCAGTTGTAGGCTGGCATCCCTAATCTGGGTTTAAGAATGCATACCCTCTGCTGCCCCACTCTAAATCCCCCCTCTTCAAACCTGCTTTTTCTTTTTTTTCTCTTTTTTTTAAAAAGGTGCCCATCAAGGTTTCTTTGCCTTCGCATATAACCTTTAGTTAGGCTCTGGCCCAGTCTCTGGGATGATAGCTCAGCAACCAGAGACATGTTTGCAAGCAGCAAGACAGCCCTGGGAGGCTGGTAGTTGTCTCTTGCAGCTTTAGAGAGAGCATCTGGTTTTCCTAGGAAAACATCCTGGCTGGGAACAAGTCCACAGCTACATGCTGCACTTCATCCCACTATTTTGTTATTAAAGAATGTCAGGGTGCGACACGAGGATGCTGGATTCCTTCTGTTGCCGTTTACTCTCTCGAAATCAGGATTCATGCCTCGAAAAGTCACCAGAGTTCTGTGGGAAGAAATCATTTAGGGGCAAATTGATTTACGAGGAACAGTTGAGAGTATCGTGCGACTCCCAGAACTCAAAGGGTTTGGGGCTGCTTCATGTATTCGGTATTAAGAATGTACACTGGTCACAATTAGAAACAGCTAGGTTGCGTTCTCCTGCGAGGTACACACTCCGGAGGGCTGTGGCTGGCCATGTATATAAGATATGAAGTAGATGTGTATTGGCTGTTCAAGTTCGAGGCTGTACACTGAGTGTACATCTTTATAATGTCTGGAAGGGAATTCAGGAGCTCTGTAGTTTAGCAGAAAGCTGTCCTTGAGGATTTGAATGAAAGGCTTCCATTTGTGGCAGGCCTACTTTCCCAAAGGCCTGAGATGTTGGATCATTGTGAGTGGGAACTGAGAGTTGAATGACCTTTTTTGAGGCAAATGCAAGATTTCCCAAGCCGTGGCTGTTTCTCCACAACTGTTTTGGTCCACCTTGGTTTTCTTACTGCAGCACTGTTTGGGGGAGCATCCACATGGTGGCATCTTCTTCAACCTGCTTCTGGGTTTCCCCCCTGCTTTGCTGCAACCTTTCCCAAACCTGGTTTGATACGTTTTTTTTAAAAAAGAGAGAGATTGCAGCCTTTGCATGCCATATGAATAGGAAAATGCTCATTATTTTAATGTACCAACCACTTTGGCACCTTTTTATACATACCCCAGTCCTTGCGGCAACCTTTCCCCTCTCCATTAGAGGGTTTTTAAATGTTGCTTCATAGCTGAGTAAGGGGGCCATTTGCTGTGACATTGTTCCACCCCGAGTTGAAAGTGGAGGGGAAATGTATCACAGAAAAGCATACTTGTGCTGAAGGATGATCCTTTCCACAGGTCTCTTCTCCTTCGTCTAAGAGTCCACAAGATGGTACAGTCCTGAGGGAGCAGGAAAGGACTGCATGTGGATTTGCTATTTGTAAATATTCCCCCATGTAAAATACTCTCTGCAAAGAAAAAATCTAGTGCTGCAAGGGGCGGGGGGAATCTAGCCCAGCTCACTCCCTGGTTTTCCACTTGTAGGGAAATGTGTACAAGATAGTTTGTAAAAACGCAGTTCCTCACCAGTCCTCAGAAAAAGCCCCCTGATGCCGTAGGGGGAGAATGGCCCCCACAGGGACTGGGGAAGGGGAAATGGCTGTGAGGACAAGACTAGGAAAATTCAGACTTTCCTGACCACATGGCGGTCAGTTTGGCTTTGCTGCCACCTTTCCGAAAACATCGCAGCAAAGTGGGTTTGGGAAAGTTTTGCAGAAAAGTTGAGGGAAACCCAGGGGTAGCATGCAAGCACTATGATGCCGGGGGGAAGCAGGGGGGGAAGGAAACACAACAGCATCCAAGCCAGGCCAAATAGCACATGTATAAGTGGCCTTAGTTTCTTGCATGTGTAGATCGAACTATTCCAGTGCAGCTAGTAATAGGATTTTGAGTCTAGGGATTAGATATCCAAGGACTGAATGCTAACACTCAGCTGACTTCTGCATTCTGCACCATGCCATCCAATTTAAGGTTGCCAGGCCTTGACAGTCCCATGGAGGGAGGCTCCAGCAGAGGGGATGAGCAGAAATGGTATCACCATGATGTCTTGATGCTGTTAACCAAAAAACTAGGAAGTGATGTATCCACGATGTGGTGATGCTCAAGAAAACCTGCAGATGTCTATGGTTTGACCATAGAGATCTGGGGGGGGGGGTTCCTAGAGCATCACAACAATATGATGATGTCACTTGCGGGTTTTTGGGCTGGAAATGGTGTTACGGCATTGTGCAACAACGTTTTCCTCTCCGTTTCCCCCCGCTGCTCATTAGAGCAGTGGTGGGGACCAGAGAGGATTGGTGGGAGCCTCCCACTAGACGTGGGTAAATGCCATCCCTACCATCCATAGCAGGGCAACTGAACATTGCCTTTGTGCCACACTGCAACTGAGCCATGGCATCTGCACAGCAAACTTGCACTATTGCTGCTGCCACTGTTGTGATTGGTGTACCATATGTTAAAGAGGCCTTGTGCCACAGCTTCCCTGATTGTAAAGATCCCTGATGTACCTTGGCCATATCTCCCGGGTTTGCCACAAACAGTGCAGGCAGAACTTGGTGCCATATGTACAAGATCACAGAAATGGGCATGCTATTCCAACATAGCCCACTGCTTGTGTTTACACAGCTTTTTTTAAACTTTGCAAAGTATATTGCAATCTTTTATTCTATGTGCCTGTGTGGTCAATTCCTATTTGTCCCATTTTACAGATGAGAAGGGGTGACTATATGTGAGAGATTCAAAACAGATAAAAGGAAGTATTTCTTCACATAACACATAGTTAAATTGTGGAACTCCCTGCCCCGGGATGTGGTGATGGCTGCCAACTTGGAAGGCTTTAAGAGGGAAGTGGACATGTTCATGGAGGATAGCGCTATTAATGGCTACTAGTTAAATGGATACTAGTCATGATTCACACCTATTTTCTGCAGTATCAGAGGAGCATGCCTATTATCTTGGGTGCTGTGGAACACAGGCAGGATGGTGCTGCTGCAGTCGTCTTGTTTGGGGGGTTCCTAGAGGCACCTGGTTGGCCACTATGTGAACAGACTGCTGGACTTGATGGACCTTGGTCTGATCCAGCATGGCTTTTCTTATGTTCTTATACGAATGAGCCTATTCCAGATGTGGAACTAGAACGCAGGCCAACAACTCTGTATCCTTTGAACTGCAGACTTTCAACAGCTATCCAGCTTACCTGAAAGGAAGACTAGATTTTCTTCCCCACATGTGCATCGGGGGGAGGGGGGATCTTAAATTCACATAGAAGTTCCCAGTGTGTACAGTAATTTAAAAACCTCTTTTTGTGTGGATAGCCTTTTCTTTATGGGGATTGTCTTCCATTGAGGGTCGGCTTCCTTTTGGGTAAATCTGGTACTGTTGTGTTTGATAATTGCAAGTGTGGATGCTGGTTAGAATCCCTGCCCCCACCCCCAGCCGTAAGCATGCACTGAAATCATGCAGGGTCGTAAGGAGGATGTCCTTTTTACTGCGTTCTGATTATGAGCATGGTGAAGCTGGTAAGCCCTGACCTGGATGGCCCAGGCTAGCCTGGTCTTGTCAGATCTCGGAAGCTAAGCAGGGTCGACCCTGGTTAGTATTTGGACGGGAGACCGCCAAGAAAGTCCAAGGTCGCTATGCAGAGGCAAGCCACAGCAAACCACCTCTGAAGGTCTCTTGCTTTGAAAACCCTACGGGGTTGCCATAAGCCAGCTGCGACTTGACAGCACTTTCCAACACCACCATCAAAGCTATTAAGAGAGAGTGTAATCTCCCCAGTGGTCCTGTGAACGCATCTGTAAGCTCTGCTCCAGCCCACCTCCCCAAAGCATTAAGGTCACTGCAGAGAATCCCCCTTGTCTACAGCCATAAATCCCCCTCCCCATGTGACAATGCCTGGGGATGTTGACTTGCTGTCATTGCACAATGCCGTGTTTGCTTTTGACAGTACGTACGTGTTGCCTCCACATTCCCCCACCCATCCCAGACCTGCCTGGGAGAATCCAGCATGCAGGCTATAAATATTACAATTTGTCTTTCCCCCCTTTAATGTAGTTCTTGGCAGTTTTTAATATTTTTAATGTTATTTCTGGTGAATGATGTAAACTACTTTATGTTTTTATGTATAAATAAATTTGTAAAAACCAGAGTTACACTCTTGGGGTTTTCTTTTCTTATATTTCCTGGACTGGGAGATTGTTTAGCCCAGGGGTATCAAACTCAATTGTTACGAGGGCCAGATATGACATGAATGTCACTTCGCTGGGCTGGGCCATGCCTCGTCAGCCCAGATTGAGAGTGTGGGGGGTGGCTGTCTTTGCTGGCTCATGGGCCGGATAAGAGCTCTCAAGGGGCCAGATCCGGCCCTTGGGTCTTATGTTTGAAACCCCTGGTTTAGCCTATGAGTGAGCTGTCACATGATTAAGGATTATTTTAGATGGGACGTGAATGAGGCGTAAGAACTTAGTTGTGTGGCTTGGATTGATTGATTGAATTTATACCCCGCCCTCCCCAGCCAGTGCTGGGCTCAGGGCGGCTTCCAACAAGAGTATACAACTATAATTACACCAATCAAGACATATCACATTAAATTAAAACTAAACTTTGCAGCCACTGTATCTCGGTTAGCACAGCATAGATGAACACATGAAGCTGCCTTTATCGCATCAGACCCTCGGTCCATCAAAGTCAGTACTGTCTACTCAGACCAGCAGCGGCTCTCCAGGGTCTCATGTAGAGGTCTTTCACCTCACCTACTTGCCCAGTCCCTTTAACTGGAGATGCCGAGGATTGAACGTGGGACCACCTGCATGCCAAACAAATGCTCTACCACTGAGCCATGGCCCAAACAGCCCATGATAAATTAGATTCTGAGACCAAGCAGAGTACCTTCTTTTGCTTCACCAGCATCACATTTAAATCAGGGCCCAGTAACATATGAACACACATGAAGCTGCCTTATCCTGAATCAGATCATTGGTTCCTCAAGGTCAGTGTTGTCTGCTCAGTCTGACAACTGCTCTCTATGGTCTCAGGTGAAGGTCTTTCACATCACCTACTACCTAATCCTTAACTGGAGATGCTGGTGATTGAACCTGGGATCTTCTGCATGCCAAGTGGATGCTCTACCACTGAGCCACATAGACCAATGTTCTGGTTCAGCATAATTTATTTAATTTATTTAAAATATCTATCCTGCCTTTCCGCAATGCCCAATGTTGAAAAATATATATAATCACCTTCATGAAATAAATAAATTTTATGTTAGTCTCTTGCCATGAAAACCCCAAAAAGGGGTCGCCATAAGTCGGCTGCGACTTGACGGCACTTTACACACACAAGTAAGTAAACATTAAATAAATAACCTTCAGAGTGGTAGTTGTATTAGTCCATCACAGCAGAAAAGAGTTGAGTGATACTTTAAAGACTTATTACATGTAAACTTTTGTGGAGTAGGTGTAGTTCACCAAAGTTTATGGCTTAATAAAACCGTTGGCCTTTAAGTTGCCGTGGGTTTCTTCCCCCCCCCCATTATAATTAAGGTAGCGAACAATTTTGTGCCTTTTTAATGTTGCCCCAAATCTGCCACCTTCGACAGACAGGAGTAAAGTCAGCCGTGAGTCTTTACATCAGATCACGGCTGAGGGAGTCACAATCCTGCAGCCCAGAAGGTTCAGTTGACAAAGCTCAGTGTCCCACTGGGAGGGGGCAGGTGTATAACAAGGGGGGGTCATGGGGAACTAGGCGATGTGCACCACTGTGACCTCTGGTGTATGAAGTTACCTGCACCCCCATTAGGGCTTCTTTGACTTAGGCAAGTGAAACGATGAAGCAGCCACTGCAGTTTATAATAAGGCTGAAAGTAACAAGCCCAGGGGAGGTTTGACATATTGATTCCCCTACCCCTTGTTCCTGGGTTTTGGCTGTGACAGCCAGATTGGAATATTTGCTAATGGCAGATGCTGCTCATCACATGCAGTCATGCGTGTGCGCATGATTCCTTCCTCGCATTCTTTCTCCCTTGCAAAAGCCACCAGCCGGCGTGAGCTGCGGCTTCATTATCAGGAACCCCATCTGCTACCTGTAAAACCTTCCCAGGGTAAACAAGAAAGAGCAGCCCTGTGACTGCCTGCTGGAATCATTCAGCACAAAGGACATATGCTACTCCCTAATGCTTTCTATGTTAGGTAGTGATCATCTCAAGGGCCAGGGTGAGGAAAATGCAACACTTGCAGCTTTTCTGTGTGCCATCCCAGTTTCCTTCCAGTGTGTTGCACACCTTTGTATTCATACCGCACTTTATGTGCATGTGGGAAGCCTGCAAAAGCCATTGCAAATGCTTGCTTGGCAAGTTCTCAGGGTATGTCCAAAGCAGCTACGTTTCGCAAGATCTATGTTAGTTCTATTATCTACTGCTAATCAGCAGCTAATGCTGGGATGTTGCTGTCATTGTATGGGCGTCTCATAGGGCACCATTCAGAGATAATGTGAAGATTGGAGCAAGATTACATTTTCCTTGGGCAGATGAGTTTGACTTCATCCTGTCTTTGCAATGTATATGACAGACGAGCCCTCATAGCGTAGTGGTTAAATTGTCCAGATGGAAATTCGTGAAGCTTGCTGGATGACCCTGGGCCAATCACCCTTTCTGTTAGCCTAACCTCCCTCACAAGGTTGCTGTGAGGATAAAATGCAAAACAGGAGAACCATGCTGTGAACTATCTGGAGGGGAGCATGTGATAGACAGATGCAGATGCCAATAAATAGCTGGTTCAGTTGCCATTTTATTCCTCACCCTAAGATTTTACCTCTTTGTAAAAAGCACGGAGAAAACCCCTTCTATAGTAATCTGCTGAGATTGGGAGGTCAAGCGAGGCAGGGCAATCCTCAAACTTTGTTGGATGATGACAAATCTGAATGGGGTCAATTTTGCTCCACCCCCTTTGGCCTTTGCTTTGGGGTCAACTTTGTAGGATTGTTGCAGGGAGAACCACACCTGGAAGCAAAATTCAATCTGAAAGCAGAAGAACGATGAAACAAAAGAGATAAATGATCCAAGTGTAGAACGGACCAGGGCCTAACAATTGTTATAAAGAATCAAACATCTTCACATTTCCATATCAAAGCCAAGGAAGCAATCTGACCACAGCTAAAGTTGCCAATCAGCCTGGAGAACAAATTTCTGTCCCAGAGGCTTATCAGGTGATGTTATTTACCTTCACGCTATTAAAAGCTTCAACTGCCCATTTCCACACATTAAGCCTCTGTTAAAGGGACAGACAATTTGGCAACCCTAACCACAACACAGACCATTATCCCTTCCAGTTACCTGCCCTTGGTTTCATTGATGTCATGCATAGCAAGTGCTGGTTCCTAACATTAAGTACTAGGTGTATAAATCACATTTTAATAACCTAAACCATTGAAATCACAGCTCCAGAGTAGGATCTGCTAGGCCTTGAGGATTCTTGCCAGTGATGTTCCTTTTACCCCATACCTGTTCTTTTACAGGTGCATGAATGTGCATAAGCACGCACATAATACATTATGCGCCCCCAAGTCCCTGTCATATGTATCTGTTGACATGGTGCATAGACCCTGTCCCTTCCCCAGCCTCAATTATGAGCAATCAAACCTCTGCAGCCTTCATAAAAATGACAGATGAGGGGAAATTATACCGCTAGCACCAAAAATAACAGGCGAATTGTCCTGTTGTGATCAATTTCCTCTGTATCGCACGGGACTTGGAGTGACGGCTCCTGGGTCATATCCCATTAGAAGTAGGAGGCAGCGCAGGAGGGAAGGGGGAAGATGGAAGGAATGTGGCAATCAGGAAAATGCAGGATGTCCCACCCATGGCAGCTATGCTATTTCCTCCACAGCATTCACTTCAGGGAGGAGGAGGAAGGGAAAGAGGAAGAAGAAGAGTTGGTTTTTATATGCCAACTTTCTCTACCACTTAAGGAACACATGAAGTTGCCTTATTCTGAATCAGACCCTTGGTCCATTGAAGTCAGTATTGTCTACTCAGACTGGCATCTCAGGAAGAATCAAACCGGTTTACAATCACCTTCCCACAAAAGACACCTTCCCACAAAAAAAAAGGTGGGGCTGAGAGAGCTCTAAGAGAGTGTGACTAGGCCAAGTTCACCCAGCTGCCTTCATGTGTAGGAGTGGGAAAACTAACCAGGCTCACCAGATTGGAGTCCGCCGCTCGTGGAGTAGTGGGGAATCAAACCCAGTTCTCCAGATTAGAGTCCACCACTCCTAACCACCACTCTTTACCACTACACCACATAAATAAATGAACGCAGTGAGGTTAAAGGGGCTCAAAGTTTTTAAAGGTAGCTAGAGCAAATAATTTCTTCCATGTTATAGGACTGGCCAGAAATGTTGGTTTGGTCCCTGCCTGTAGAGTTTCGGCATCATTTTTATGACTTTTTTCCTAATTGAGTAAAACAAGCACAGAGATTGGTGACAGTTTGATAATCCAGGGTCAGGGAGTTTTGATGGAGCTGAGCATGTCCTCTGAGCTGATGAAAGGCAACACCTCAGGTAGAAAATAAACCTGTAAAGAGGTGGTGGAAATTAACTTCCAATTTCAGCAAAGCACACTGGCTCACAATGCAAATGTGTTCTAGTAAAATGAGAACTTCTTTTGAAATGACAGCTCTGCGGCACGATGCAGAAAGAAATTTTGGCATGTAGTTTCACAGTCATGGCTCCTAATCGAGAAAGGTTAGTAATTGTAACTCTGTGAAGAGGGTAGAGCTGTCTATTCAAGAATCCTCTCATAGAAAACATAGGTAGATTGGCATATTTACAGGCAAAAATCGAAACCAAATCCAGTCTTTTCTTTAATATATGTAACGGACTGAATCAGGTTTGATTTCCCGCTCTTCCACATAAGTGGCAGAACCAGGTTCGATTCCTCGCTCCTCCACATAAAGCCTGTTGGGTAACCTTGAGCCAGTTACAGTTCTCTCAGGACTCTCTCAGCCTATACAGAGGCAGGCAATGACAAACCACGTCTGAATTTTGCCTTGAAAACACTGCAATGTAGCCATAAATCAGCTGTGACTTGACGGCACTTTACACACACACCCTGCCATTCCTCTTGACTGGAGGCAGTTATAAACTCGGGGATTATAAACTCATCGCCATTACCCAGAGGGTTGTTATAAGGATGAAATGGAGGGGGAAAGAATAAAGTTGGAAGCGGCTTTGGGGAGGAAAGCAGAGTATAAATAAATCATTCGTTATTCACTTGTGCTGAGAGTGAACGTTTGGTACTGCTAAGAAGAGCCATGAGCAGTTTTAACTCCAAGCAACAAGCAACTTTGCCCCTCTTCCCTCAAGAACTGGCACTGCGCTGCTTCTGGATTTTCCTAATCCCCCAAAACAACTGCCTTGGAAAGTGACTAGCTACCTTTAAAAACTTTGAACCCCTTTAACCTCACTGCGTTCATTTATTTATGTGGTGTAGTGGTAAAGAGTGGTGGTTAGGAGTGGTGGACTCTAATCTGGAGAACTGGGTTTGATTCCCCACAACTTTGATCATAGGCGGAGGAGAGACTGTCTCCCCCAGCCTTTTTTTATATGCAAATACTCCCCAGCCAATTTCCTCAGCTCCTCTGCTCTCCTTCAGCAGTGTTCCCTGCTTTACATCTGCCAGCCCAGCCTCAGCTCCCTTGGGGAGGGTACGGGGCAAGCTTAGTGTTTGTTCTCCTCTGTTCCATTAATGAAGAGCCAGCTGCTCCTTGGCTCGCCAAGGGGCTGAAATCAGATGGCTGAAGAGCAAACCCTGTGGGCAGTCCTCATTAATTGGTCCTTCTACAAAAATTAAGACCTAAAGCCATGTAAGGGCAGCAGCTGGGGGGGAATCGGCAGGTTCCATTTAGCGGGATACCTGCTGTCTGCCTGCCATGAAATCTCAGGCTGTTTGCTTAGCATCCAGCTAAGTGCCCATGTGTAATGCACATGGTCAATCAGGTGACCAAAACACCACAGAAGGGACTCCCAAATTCGATGTACAGTTTTTCACAGAGGAGAGAACCAGCTTTTCATTTACATCCGAGGCCTGTGCACGGTGGGGTGCTAATGATAGAATCTGTCACCTGGAGAAATAGCCTCAAACCGGAAACTGTATTTGTAGCACCTGGTTGTTGATCTTCCAATAAAAAATAAAATTGGATCTCCCTTCCGCTAAATCCCAGGTTAGTCCCCGGTGTCTCACTTGCTATTTGACAAATAGCAGGCCTCTCTGCTTTTGTGCCAATGCTGTTTGCAGTGCTAAAACTGGCATACAGAGATGGCGCACAAAGAATCCCCCTGAGGTAGGTTGGACTGCGCATCGGACAGATGGGACAATTTGTCCCTGCAGCGGATGTCCATCAGCCAGTTTAATCTAGGTGACGCTGCAGCCAAGGCAGCCCCAAAGATGGCTCCCGGCTAGAATGGAATAATGAGAAAAGAACGTTAGGTAAGAAAAGAAAAAGAAAGTTAGGTAAAGGAGGCCATGAGACCGATCCCAGAGTGGGGACAATGGTAGGCAGGCTGGCATAACTAGAGTAAGAAGGGGGTTGGATCCAGACTAAATTTTCCAGAGGCACAATAGAACTTTCCTGCCACCCCCTTCCCGCTACATCTACACAAAGTACTGCTCCTTGTGGGATCAGGGGCCTTGAGTAATGACATGAGGAGGATCTGCAGCAGGAAGGGGGAATCGGCAGAAACTGCCAGTTTAGTCTAGATCAAAACCATCATGTTGTGGTTCTCCTTCCCCAACAGACCGGTGGAACATTTAGATCCCTCTTTATGGATCTGATTTCCTTTGCAAGATAATATGTTGTAGATACATGATGTTTTTATAATAATTTTACAGTTAGAAAAAATGTAAAGTCGTACTCATATTTGCTTACAACCTGGAATGTAAGGCAGCCACCCTACAAAATGGGAAAACGACTGGTGCCCAGCCAAGTGACTGACTGGAAGGGATGGGGGGACAACTCACTGGGCAGGCAAGCAGCTGGGAGGTGGGTAGGGATGGGAGTGACCCACAGCTGGTTCCTTTGCATATGTACTTAGAAGCAAGGCCCATCAAGTTTGGCGAGGCTTGCCCCCAAGTAAGTAGAAGAAGAAGAGTTATTTTTTATAGGCCGACTTTCTCTCCCACTTAAGGGAGAATCAAACCGGCTTACAATCACCTTCCCTTCCCCTCCCCACAACAGACACCCTGTGAGGTAGGTGGGGCTGAGAGAGTGTGACTAGGCCAAGGTCACCCAGCTGGCTTCACGTGTAGGAGTGGGGAAACAAATCCAGTTCACCAGATTAGCCTCCACCACTCATGTGGAGGAGCTGGGAATCAAACCCGGTTCTCCAGATCAGAGTCCACCGCTCCAAACCACCGCTGTTAAGCACTACACCACGCTGGCCCCCACACTTTCCCAGAGAAAAGTGCTGTGGGCAAGTCAGTGAAGCAGTAGTGCTTCCTTGCCTCCAGAGGCTAGTCCCCAGAAGGGGCTGCAACAGTGTGGAGTCAGGGGTTGCTGTAAAGATTTGGAGGCCCATGGGACCCTTCAAAACCTAGAGCCAGCCCTGGTAATATTGTTCCTTCACCCACAACAACCCAACCAGCTGCCCATCCCAAAATATATTCATATACTTAGTAGGGTTGCCAGCTCTGGGTTGGGAAATTCCAGGAGATTTGGGAGGGGGAATCAGGGGATAGTTGGGTTTGGGGAGGGGGGACCTCAGCAGGGTATAATGCCATAGAGTCCACCTTTGAAAGCAGCCACTTTCTCCAGGAAACTGATCTCTGTCACATGGAGTTCCATAGTAATACCATGAGATCTTCTGCTACCACTTGGAGGCTGGCAAGAAAAAACAGCACAAGGCTCTTTGATATATATTCAAATTGCAAAGGTTATATTAAATAGAAAATATTACAAACGACAAACAATGTTTTTGAGATATTTTTCTATGTTTGTATTTTCTATGTTATTTGTTTGGTCACTAATTGGGTGGTATTCACATTTGTCACATTGTTTGTCGTTTGTAATATTTTCTATTTAATATAACCTTTGCAATTTGAATATATAGAGAGCCTTGTGCTGTTTTTTTCTTGCCAGCTGCTTTGTTATAGCATAGGTGTATTTTTCCTTCCACCACTTGGAGGCTGGCAACTCTAATAGTCAGATATTTATACCCTGCTTTTCTCCTCTATGGGAATCCAAAGCAGCTTACACCATCAGTCTCCCCCTCTTCCATTTTATCCACACAACAAGAATCCAGGTTAGGCTGAGAGTGATCAGCCCAAAGTCACCCAGTGAGCTTCCATGACAGACTGGAGATTTTAACCTGGGTCTCACAGACTCTAACCACTGCATCATCCCGCTGGCTCTTAGGAGCTCCACAAACTGTCTCTTAGGAACCCCTGAGTCAGACCAAGCAAATGTTTTCCGTTCTTCTTCTTTATAGGTGCATATGATTTCTAGGCACAGTTTTAGTAGTTTGGCTGAAAAGCTGTGGACCTGATCTATAATTCTGAATCATTCCATTCACTGGAGATTGACACCTCTGGTCTCCAGAAGTAAGCCCTAGTCAAGGCTGTCATAAGGGAAAGGTGGAAAGGGAAGGATAGTTCAGAGAGGGGGAGCCAAGTTATGCTTCCCTCCGAGATAGGCACCAGCAGGAGATGGGGACAAGGGTGGCCAGATCCAGGTTGGGAAACTCCTGGAGATTTGGGGATGGAGCCTGGGGAGGACAGGGACCTCAGTGGGGTACAATGCCACAGAGTTCACCTTCCAAAACATCCATTTTCTGTAGGGAAACTGTCCCCAGTAGTCTGGAGATGAGCTGTAATTCTGGGGGATCCCTAGGTCCCACCTGGAGACTGGCATCCCTATTGCAATATTTAGGCAATATCTGAACATACAGGAAGAGCTGTAAGTGTTGGACGTGCTGAGCTTTAAGGGGCTGCTTTGTTCTGGGGCAACTGCCGGTCAGGTTCTAGTCGGTGGCTCAGAGAGCGTGGCACGCTTCCCCCTTTTGTCTGAACAGATTGCTGAACTGGGTCTAGCAGTACTGCCAGCCCACGCCTCTGTTTGACACAGCTATCCAAATCCTCCCTATCTCCGAAGGTAGATGCACAGCCTGGTTCCCATAGTAACCCAGCACCTAACATCTCTTTAACAAGTGCCAGTAGCCCCATTATCATGGGGGTGGAGGTGGGTTGGGAATTTTAAAAAGCAAGTGGAAGAATGAAAGCTTGGGGTCATCCAAGCGCTGGCATTGTCTCCAGAACTACCAGCGCCACGGTCTGAAAGCAAATATCTCTTACCTTTCAGAAACCAATATGTATGCACCTTACTTGCATCACACTGGTATGAACATGTAACCTCACAGTGTGCTAGAGCCCTTCTGCTACAAACAGGGTTTGCTCTAACTATCCTGCACTGGACCCCAGGGGTGATATTCAAGATGAGCCGTGACGGGGAAATTTACTGCAGGTTCCAATGAGGAGTTCCAAATGATGCACTCCAAATAAAACAGTCATTAAAGTAATCCTTTATTAAAAGCTCGAGCTGAAAAGTTCACCTAGTCTAAGTGGCAACTTGAAGACACGGGAAGTTCTGCTAAATTCATTATGCATAGAACTTTTATCGCTTTAATGACATCACAGCGTTACTAGGGAAGGAAAAAAATATATCATCCAATTAGACATAAGCAAGTACTGACGAACACATGCAGCTTAGTAACTGTATCTAGCTTCTTGAAGCTGCAGGGAGGGTTAGTCAAATTTCTACTCTGGACCTCCTTATCAGCACTCAAGGACAGATGCCTTGTCTTCTTTAGCAATTAATTGTTTTAAAATAAGCAGAGCCATAGAAACACTGTCAGGGTACAAAGTTTCATTCTTTGCCAGAGAGGAACCCAGCAGAAAATAAAGATGGCTCCACTTATGCCCACTTAAAATTCACTCATAGTATAGGGCTGCCAACCTCCAGGTGGTGGCTGGAGATTTCCTGGCATTACGACTGATCTCCAGGGCAACAGAGATCAGTTCACCTGGAGAAAATGGCAGCTCTGGAAGATGGGCTCTATGGTATTATACCCCATTGAAGTCCCTCCCTTCCCTAAACCCCACTCTCCTCTGGCTCCATCCCAAAAATTTCTAAGAATTTTCTAGCCTGGAGCTGGCAACTCTACCACAGTAGCCATGTTAGTCTGAAGCAGCAGGATAAACAGGAGTCCAGTGGCACCTTAAAGTTGGGTTGCCAGGTCCCTCTTTGCCACCGGCAGGAGGTTTTGGGGGTGGATCCTGAGGAGGGCAGGGTTTGGGGAGGGGAGGGGCTTCAATGCCATAGAGTCCAATTGCCCAAGCAGCCATTTTCTCCAGGTGAACTGATCTCTATCGGCTGGAGATCAGTTGTAATAGCGGGAGATCTCCAGCTACTACCTGGAGGTTGGCAACCCTACCTTAAAGGCTAACAAAATGCATTCCAGCAATGTTCACAAAAATGTATGTTTGTTCATCATGAAGGTGCCACAACCTCAGTATGGTTGGCCGATGGGGCTTATTTACATGTTCAGTTGCAGTGTTTTTTTTGTTGCTTTTTTAATGTAGGGATAACCCAGTAAATATTGCTAGTAATCCTTGTGACCGACTACTGTCAGAGGAAGAAATGGTATAGGACTAGCGTCACTCACTATAAATAATACTATAAATATAGTGCTAAAAGGTTAGAGCTGTACAGGAGAAAGAAGTGGGGTTTTTTTCTGGGCGAGACTGGTATTTTAGTTGTGTAACAGCTGCTAAAAAAAAACAACCTCTGAGAGCTGTTAGAATATATAAATCGATTCCTGTAATATAAGGAAAGACAAATGTATTGTAAATCATCTTCACTTATAGTAGGTCTATTAAAAAGAAATAGCCTGTTAAAACTTATTGGGAGGTTATAAACTGATGTAACCCTATGAGTTTGGCCTCCTGGTGGAATTTGTGAGGGAAACTGGGTTTTGTTCCTAAAAGGGAGAAGTAGGAAGTGCCTGAGGGGAAAAAGAGAGATTTCTGGGGGAATCCTTTTTCTCACAAATTGCATTAGGGGGCCTTGAACGGAAAACATATTATAAAGGATCTTTATTAATAACTAATCTGCTAAAGGAAAATGGCCCTGTTCAACCTGTTGGAAGATCAAGGGTTGATTCTTGGAAGAGCAAATTATTATAAAGATGCTTTACTGATAATAGCTCTCTGAAAAGGAAATGTTCTGCTTGAGCTATTGGAAGGTTGAAAGCTGACTAATATAATAATATTGGGGAAGACAACGTTATTATACAGCATTTTTATTGCTTGCTTGACCTAGTTCCTGACCTGCAAAAAAAAGCTACTGCTGTCATATCAACAATATTGCTGGCTAAACTGTATTATTGAGCTAAAATCCCTGGCCAAAACTTGCTATTCTGATGTGGCTTCTCAGACCTCTTAATGAGAATTTTAAGACTAGAAAAGAGTTAACCTCCCTCCAAGGGAATTGGTAGGGTTGCCAGCTTCCAGGTATTAGCTGGCGATCTCCTGCTATTACAACTGATCTCCAGCCGATAGAGATCAGTTCCCCTGGAGAAATTGGCCGCTTTGGCAATTGGACTCTATGGCATTGAAGTCCCTCCCCTCCCCAAACCCCGCCCTCCTCAGGCTCTGCCCCAAAAACCTCCCGCCAGTGGAGAGGGGGGACCTGGCAACCCTAGGAATTGGTCACCTAGGCTAGCCAAGCTGCATCCAGCCAAGAGCTATTTTCTCAAGATGGACTTCCTCGAAAGAAGCACACTGCATTGGAGATTCGGAGAACTGTGAGTACATCTTGGTTGCTTTATTGCGCCTTCATACTGCCCTTTTATTAATGCCCTTTTTTAGTTCTTCTGCTGTTGTTTTTAGCAGCTGCCCTTTTCCACTTGAGGGTTGCTTTTCCATCATATTGTTTTTAAATGGTTTCATTTTTTTCCCTATTTACTCTTCTCTGTTTTTATATGAAGCTGGCTCAGGAGGCCTTTGTGCTTTAAGAGTGTGGGGGATAAATCTTTAAGTAAATAAACCTGGAGACAGCTGTGCATTTCGACTGTGGGGCCAAGCCGCCTTGGATTTTGTCAGGTGTTTGACAAAGCAGCCAGTTATTTGTGTGTTTCAAGTACAAAGAAAAGGAAAACTTTTTGGTTTCATTGTCTCTCAGGAAAGTGATAGGAAAGGATTTATTCATAACAAACAAATGGGAGTGCCACATTTCCTGGAGGGTGGGACTTGAAATAATAGGGTTTGTACACAAGGGAGCTTTTAAAAGTGTGACTGCTAAAGTGCCAGCCTAAAAAGGTATTTTACCTGTGGCACTCCTGAACTGCCTGTGTACATAAACAGGTGCAGAAAAAACCTCCTTTTAGATCCGTGTACATAAGCGGGTCTCAAGAATCACCCCCTCCCTTTTCCAAGTCTCTGTCTTCTCTTTACACAATTTACTCAGGGCAAAAACGCACGGTCGCTTTATCCTCCTTTAATCCCTGTTTCAGCCAGGATTCAGCCTGGATCGAATGCGTTTTGCCTAATGTGCGTTCGATCCTGGCTAAAACAGGGATTAAAGGAGGATAAAGCGACCGTGCGCTTTCGCCCCAGGTCTGCATAAGCACCAACAATGTTGCAACTATGGGGAACACGGCATCTTCTCTACAGCTAGCTTACTATCTGGGCAAAGGAAAGGAACATTCATGTCTCAGCTAAACGAACTGGTTTAATGCAGACTGTTTGTGAACAATGACAGTATGAGGTGATTTTAGAAATTGTATCTTTACTGAGAGAATATGTATAAAAGTGAGAGGATTCTGAACAGCAGTGTTATTCATTACGTGAGACCGTTGCAGTGTGATTGGATTCGTTTTTGCAGTCTGACTTTTGTAGGTGATTTATTCCGGTAGTGATTTTTTGTCTTGTGATTTTTGTTTTGTTCTTTTAACAGCTGAAGAGACTTCCTCTCAGCGTGTACTGTTTCACTTTTGGAACCATTTGACTAGTAAACTGGTGTGAAAAGAACTTCTGATCTCCAGAGTGCTACCTTGAATTGACCTATATAGGATAGCATTTTTTTTCTAGGCTCAACACTGCCAGCTCATTCCTGAACTAGGGTTTGCCAACTCTGGGTTGGGAAATTCTGGGAGATTTGGAGGTGAAGCCCGGGGAGGACAGAGTTTGGGAAGGGATGTCAGCAGGGTTTAATGCATGTGTAAAAATATTGTGTCTAATTTAGTTCGAGATGCCAGCATGGTGTAATGGTTAAGAGCAGGGGACTCTAATCTGGAGAGCCGGGTTCGGTTCCCCACTCCTCCACATGAAGCCTGCTGGGTGACCTTGGGCCAGTCACAGTTCTCTCCAAACTCTCTCAGCCCACACGGAGGCAGGGAATGGCCAACGTGGTATAGTGGTTAAGAGCCATGGGGTAGTGGTTAAGAGTGGTGGTTTGGAGCAGTGGAGTCTAATCTGGAGAACCGGGTTGGTTCCCTACTCCTACACATGAGCGGTGGACACTAATCTGGTGAACTGCGTTGGTTTCCCCACTCCTACACGTGAAGCCAGCTGGGTGACCTTGGACCAGTCGCAGCTCTCCTAGAGCTGTCTGAGCCCCACCTACCTCACAGGGTGTCTGTTGAGGGGAGGGGAAGGAGATTGTAAACCGGTTTGATACTTCCTTAAGTGGTAGAGAAAGTTGGCATAGAAAAACCATCTCTTCTTCTTCAATCACCTCCGAACCTCACTTGCCTTGAAAACCCTACGGGGTCGCCATAAGTCAGCTGTGACTTGACGGGCACGTTTCCACCCCAAGTTTAGCCCTAAAATATCAGAGTTCTGTATCATGGTAACTAATCTAGTGTAAATTATGCAAAGGAAGCTTATTTACATTTCTACTTCTGTTTCATCCTTCATATTCCTTCTGTTACTTGTGGGCTGTAAAGGGCTCAAATCTTTGCCATCTCACTGAAAAACCCCACTCCACCCCAGCTGTTGTGTTTGCATTGCCCACCCTCTTCAAGCCTTTGGCTTTTAAAAATAACAATAACAATCACAATAATAACAAAAGCTGGTATTCGAACTTTGCATAATTTTGTACCCAGTGTTAGATCAGTGACGGTGCAATGCACCGTGAATTTTTGGGAACTCGCCCAATCTGGAATATAGTTGGGCTTGAAACACTATTCCTAGCACAATGTTTAGTTGTGTTATAAATAGCCATAACAAGTACAGCACACATGATTTCGAAAAATTAATCTGGCAACCTTGCTTTTTAGCCATGTGTGACTGCCAGCATCGTTATGCTTCCCTTTACATTATCTCACAGATGGCACGTACAGCTCTAAATTCACTTGTTTCAGGGACTCGGCAAGTTGTAAAAGTAAATCTAAAAACGTTGCCAACGATTTTAGACATTTTAAACCCCACATATTTAATTTTTATCCTGTCACGTTTTAGCAGTGCCAGAGAATAGGAATAAAGCCCAGTGGCAGGTGTTTCCCCCTCCCCATCCCACCCCATAACATATTTTGGAAACAGTTACAATTTATATTGAAACCTGCTACAATTTGTTCTATTTTATTCAGTTTATACCCTGCCCCTTTCTAACCTAAGTAGGGCTTCAGGCAGCTTCCAATAGAATATGTCATACAATAATTAAAGCATAGGTTAAAACACAGGGTTAAAACACATACAATTAAAGACGAAGCAACCAATTGTGCTCACTGTTTAGTGTTTGTGTATGTCACAAAACCAGCTCCAGTATCTACCTGGCCTAGATCTGCTTCTTTCTCTTGCAATTTTTCAGAATGCAGTCTCAGACACATAATTTCCTTTGAAAGTACAGGTTTAAGTGGCAAATTGAAATCTTTTTAACCAAGCTCATTGATGGGGCTTGAGTGTAGGTGTTCTCTGGCTCTCAGTGTTCTGAGCAAGCTAATTTTGGAGGATCAGACCAGCGACAGGACAATGGATCTATCTATCTATCCATTGCTCTACCATTGATCTGCGCGTGCAAAAACATTTTTTTAAGTGGATTGAGGGGAAGGGGGGGCGCATGTTTGCAGCAGTCTCCTGTGTTTTCTGTGGCATCAAAAGTAACCTGATTAAAGAGGTTGGGTTTAGAAAGAAAAGGGGTGGACTGGGTTTCTATTACCATGCACGGAATGTGTGCCGATGAGACACAAACGCACAAGGAATGTACTTTCTTAAAGGAGGGGTCCCTAATGGTGGATTGTGCTTTGGTGCTGGGGCATTCATTTTGTGCCAACTTCTTCACTGGGGCACATGCGTGAGAAAACAAAAAGTAGGGGGAAGGGGGAGAAGCCTCCAGCGTGATCATCCGTGACATCACGAATTACGTGACGCTCCCCACCTGAAAACACGGGTTACCGCACTTTGTATTCCCAGTGATGTATTAAGAGTTTGAAAATGTTATAAAAAAACATCGCTTTAAAAGGGTTTTTGGATACCAGGGCTTATAAATGGTTGGAAGACGTCTTCACAGCTAAAGGGGCCAAACAAAGTGTGAATAGTATTTTTTATAACATTTTCAAACTCTTAATACATCGGTGGGAATGCATAAAAAGTGCGAACAGTATTTTTTATAACATTTTCAAACTCTTAATACATTAAAATATTGTCGAAGGCTTTCACGGTCAGAGTTCATTGGTTCTTGTAGGTTATCCGGGCTGTGTAACCGTGGTCTTGGAATTTGTTTTCCTGACGTTTCGCCAGCAACTGTGGCAGGCATCTTCAGAGGAGTAACACTGAAGGACAGTCCTTCAGTGTTACTCCTCTGAAGATGCCTGCCACAGTTGCTGGCGAAACATCAGGAAAACAAATTCCAAGACCACGGTTACACAGCCCGGATAACCTACAAGAACCAATCTTAATACATCGCTGGGAATACAAGTACGAACAGGATAAAACTGTTACTGGAACACAGAAAACAACGTTGCAAAGGGAGGCGTGCAGACAAAAAAGTGATTCATGTGGAAACGACCCTAGTCTGTCTGCCTTCATGTCCATCTGCGTAGATCAGATCTCCCTTTCTTCTGAAAATGAGAGGCCAGGGCCGCGCCAGGAGAACCACTTCATAAGAGGCGCTCTTCAGCATTGTTTCAATCCCCTCTGCATGTCCTTTCTTAGCACTTGACTCATTAGGCTGGAAGATGCAAGGCTCATCTGTAGAGTTGCCAACCTCCAGGTGGTGGCTGGAGATCTCCTACTAGTACAACTGATCTCCAGGTGACAAAGATCTGTTCCCCTGAAGGAAATGGCCTCTTTGGAAGGCGGACTCCATGGCATTATACTGCATTGAAATCCCTCCCTTCCCTAAACCTTGCTTTCTCTAGCTCCACCCCCAAAATCTGCAGGTATTTCCCAACTCGGAGGTGGCAACCCTACTCATCTGCCTCTCCCTTTCCTCTAGTGCTCTTGGGTGCTGTCCACACTCAGGCAGGAATCTGAGAACCCTACTGGACTCCACCCTCTCAAGGCTCCACTCCTAAATTTCCAGGAATTTCCCAACCTGGAACTGGCAAACATGAATAAGTCACTTCCTCCTGTTTTCCACCTGTTGTTTATTGGAAGACTTGTTGAGTGAGAAAGGGTGAAGAAGGTCCCCTTCCACCTCACCTTGCACCAAGATTGAATCCCCCCTCCGACCCAGCCCTGCAGCTGTATTTAAAGGGGGAAAGCACGAAAACAAAGAGATAAAAGGTATATATGAGCACCTGAGCATTATGCACAGTTTGATGTTCATACTTACAGACAGTTCTGACAATTGAAAGTCTACCTGATTAAGGAACTCTCGTGGTGTACAGCGCAATCCTAAGCAGAGGTATTCTCCAGTCAGACCCCCCTGATTTCAGTGTTCTCAGGTCGGAGATTGCCCTGATTATTTCCTGGTTGCTCAACATGCTTGGTATGCACAATGCTAGTCTCCAAAATGCAAATTCAATTGGTCTGAGGATACACCTTCAGGAGCAAGCCGTAAAGACACTAACACAGCAGTCACCATGAGATGGGATGGAATGGTATGGTTCAGTTATGGGCTCTATAAAGGAATACCGTGCCTGCTGTCACTAACCATCCCCTGGACCATGACTACAAGCAGGTTAATCTGCCAAGTAAATTTGTTGTATTTTCAAAGGGCCCTGGGAAGGAGCACTATGAAATTAGATTCATTAAATTGGCCCATTAGACTAGGGGATGGAGTGGAAAGGGGGAGGAGAATCAGCTGCTATTAGTGATTTCATTTTCGCCTTCCCATAAAGCCATGGCCTTGAATGTCTCTCTGTTGAAACACATCTTTCAGCTGCAAACAACAATCTCTTCCTCCGAGCTAACAGCCTTGCCTGTTCCTGTCCTTTTAACAGAGGTTCGATATGCGGAAATCAACAGAGGAAGCTTTTTATTTCAGGAAGCTCAACTGTATCATCACCTGCCTCGCTGATTTATTTAGAAAACTTGTATCCCTCCTTTTTTATTCAATGAATAAGGGAGCTTATGGCAAGGAACAAGTATTCACTAAAGACCTTCAGTACAGTAGACCTAGGGTTGCCAACTTCCAGGTATTAGCTGGAGATCTCCTGCCATTACAACTGATCTCCAGCCGATAGAGATCAGTTCACCTGGAGAAAATGGCTGCTTTGGCATTTGGACTCTATGGCATTGAAGTCCCTCCCTTCCCCAAACCCAGCCCTCCTCAGGCTCCGCCCACAAAATCTCCTACCAGTAGCAAAAAGGGACCTGGCAGCCCTAAGTAGATCCTTGCCGTTTGTGGGGTTTCTGTTCTCAGGATCGCCATGAATTGCAAAATCTGCAAATCCTGGGAGGCAGGGTTCTGCTGCCTTCTATTGGTAAAAAAATATATCCAGATTTCCTGCAATATTTAATAATGTAATGATTACAGTGACGGCACAATGGGGGTAAAAATGGGTTGGAGACCATGTAATGTGATCAGATTGCAGACTGCAAATAAGTGAATCTGTGAGTCATGAATTCATGAATGGGGAGGGTCAGCAGTCTAAAACAGGGGTGTCGAACTCAATTGTGACGAGGGCCGGATATGACATAAATGTCACTTGGCTGGGCTGGGCCATGCCTCACCAGCCCAGACTGAGAGTGAGGAAGGTGGCTGCCTCGGCTGGCTCACGGGCCGGATAAGAGCTCTCAAGGGGCTGGATCCGGCCCCCGGGCCTTATGTTTGACACCCTTGGTCTAAAACAAATCTCACGTTCATTTAAAACTGTCCCTAAAACAAACAATTATTTTCCAAGGTCTTCCTGAACAAACTGTAGCAGCAGGCCAGGCGAGATGTGTGTGTTAAGTGCCGTCAAGTCGCTTCCGACTCATGGCGACCCTATGAATGAAAGTCCTCCAAAATGTCCTATCTTTGACAGCCTTGCTCAGATCTTGCAAACTGAAGGCTGTGGCTTCCTTTATTGAGTCAATCCATCTCTTGTTGGGTCTTCCTCTGTTCCTGCTGCCCTCAACTTTTCCTAGCATGACTGTCTTTTCCAGTGACTCTTGCCATCTCATGACGTGACCAAAATACGAGATAGCTATCCTCAAAAGGGGAGACTTTCACAAGCAACTGAATGAGTCTCATGTCTCTCCCCCCCTCCCGCCTTACACACATTACATATTACGAGTGTAGGCTCTCTCTGCAGGGAACCTTCTGCCAGCCTCAAAACCACGGACAGGTTGACACTGGTATAAATATGATTCTTCAGATACTTTTGCCTATGCCATTTAAGGATTTACGATACAACCCTAAACAAAGTATAAATATCTAAATAACAATTGAACTAAAAAAATTGTCTACCCAGGTAGACAAAAGTCTTTACCTGATGGTAGAAACTCATGGGGTCTGGCACCAGGTGGATGGCTTGGGAGAGGTCATTCCAGAGCCGGAGGTGCTACAAATGGCCTTGGTAGAGGTCAGTCTCACATCTGCTACTAATGGAAGCTGAAGTGGGGCCTTTGAAACATCCTTTGCCAAGTGCCTGAGGTTCTGTCTCAGGCAAACAGTTCTTATAGAAGGAACAAAGAGGAAAAGCTAAGAGCAGTTGTGGAATGGCCAGTGGCTGTAGTAGATATTGAAGAAGTCCAGGGGCACCTTAAAGAGTATCCACATTTTTTCCAGCATGATTCTCATTCTGAGCTTGCATATGGAAGTGACCTCTGACTGACGAAAGCTCATGCTGGAATAAATGTTGTTAGTCTTTAAACTGCCACTGGACTTTTGTTTTATTTTGCTGCAATAGACTAACATAGCTAACACTCTGGAGTGGTAGTAGATACTGCCATTGGATTCACTCCTATTCTACAGTCACATGAAGAAGTAGTAGTTGGTTTTTATATACCGACTTTCTCTACCTTTTAAGGAGAATCAAAGCAGTTTATCATCTCCTTCCCTTCCTCTCCCCACAACAGACACCTTGTGAGGTAGGTGGGGCTGAGAGAGTTCTGAGAGAACTGTGACTAGCCCAAGGTCACCCGGCTGGCTTCATGTGTAGGGGTGGAGAAACCAACCCGGTTCACCAGATGAGAGTCCGCCACTCAAGTCGAGGAGTGGGGTATCAAACCCAGTTTTCCAGATTAGCGACCACCGCTCCCAACCACTACACCATGGTGGCTGTACATTTATACGGATTTTACAGCAGTTTTGTTTAATAGTGATATCAACAAGCAACATAATGGTGGGGGAGGAAGGAGAATGGATGTTTACTGTAGTTACAAGTTTCTTTGTTCTTTCTGTTCTTTCTGTTGTTAAATGAAAAAGTTAAAAGAGAGCTCCATGCACATTCAACACTCTTTAATATTCATCTGTATATAAATGGCCAAATCCTATTGTTCAGGCTTATTTAAGCAGTACAGAGCCCCCCCCCCAATCTGTGGGTTTATCATGGAGCAAAGTACCTTGTTTTTTTAATGGTGATGGAGGCCTCTGTAATGACTGCAATAAAAGAGATCTGTAGCTTCTCAGGTTGCTGAACCAACATCATAGCCAACGTATTTCACAAATCATGCATCGCATCAATGATTATTAGTGACATTGCCTCTCTTGGGAATAGGCGTGGGGGGCACGGAGGTGAGAGGGAAGTGGTGCCAATTAAAACAGAAAGCTGCTTTCAGTTTCCCCTTCCTCCATCCACTTTGTTGCTTTTGTTGTTAATTTTTTCAAAATCAGAAAGCTGGGGGAAAACAAAGTGATTGATCACGCTTGGGGTAAAGACCCAGTGTATCCTCAGTGCCAAGTCCATACACAAAGCCTGAGCTGTGAATACAACCTTCAGTGTGACTCCTCTGAAGATGCCTGCCACAGCTGCTGGCGAAACGTCAGGAAAGAAAATACCAAGACCACGGGTTACACAGCCCATATAATCCACAAGAACCAATGAACTCTGACCGTAAAAGCCTTCGACAATATTTTATAACCTTAGGCATTCCCAAGAGCAAAACAGGACACAGCCCAGGCTTATACTTTGTTTGGTTGAACAGCCTTTTTTTAAAACTACCATTTGGGGAAGTTATCTTCTACAATCTAGCTAGACTCAGGCTGTTACCGCACTAGGTATTCCCAGCGATGTTTCCAAACTCTTAATACATCGCTGGGAATACCTAGTGCGGTAACAGCCTCAGAATGAGTTGTTTCTTTTGGTTGTGGTTTTTACTGCTTTTATAAGCCCCTGCCTTTTCAGTGCTCTTATTGTTTTGTTCCTATTTTTACACACTGCCATTCTGCTTTTATCAGTATGATGTGATGGTTAGGATGTAGTGGTTTGATTAGGATTAAGGAGACCCCCGGGGTTCAAATTTGTTAAGAAAGATTGCTGGGTAATTTTGAATCTCCTCTCTCTCTCTCTCTCTTTCTCTCTCTCTCTCTCTCTCTCTCTCTCTCTCTCTCTCTCTCTCTCTCTCTCTCTCTCTCTCTCTCTGCTGAACCTACCTCACAAAGTTGTTGTGAAGATCAAAAAGGCAATGAAGAAATAGGTTTGCCGCTTTAAAATGGATAACTCTGTGTGTGTGTGTGTGTGCGCGCGTGTGTAGTGCCGTCAAGTCGCAGCTGACTTATGGCAACCCTTTATGGGATTTTCATGGCAAAAGACTAACAGAGGTGGCTTGCCAGTGCCTTCCCCTGCATAGCAACCCTGGTATTCCTTGGTGGTCTCCCATCCAAATACTAACCAGGGCTGACCCTGCTTAGCTTCCGAGATCTGACGAGATCGGGTTGTACCATGCTGCCTTCCCTCCTAAACAGGATAACTAGATACTCAATAAATATTTTATTGGTCATGATTTTAGATCTGTGTTTTGCTTTTTAATGCTATGAGCTGTAGCAAGTACTTTTTAATGGAGAGGCAGCCAATCAATATTTTAACAGAATAAATCAGAATAAAATGAAGAAAGCCTTGACATAAGCATGTATCCTTAAGGGGGGAAATCCATCCCAGTTTGTTTTACACTACATATATTATCTTTTTAAAAATGTGAGAGGACTTGTTTCCTCTTTTTCACTATAGTTTATAATCACATTTTTTGTTTTAGTAAAATTTGTTTTAATATTCTATAGCTTAGACACTTTGTTCTCATTTGCTTGCTGTTTTTAATTCATTTTCAAAGCTGTGCACTCTCCTTCCCTTAGTGGAAACATACATTCTTGGATATAAATAGTAATAAGGCATGTAAATTTCACCCTTCCAGTTTTGGTGTCACAAGCTCTGTTGTAACCTAGGATCTCTCTCATTTCCTGAGCCATATCCTGTGCCCTGGATATCCTGGTCATTTGGTGTGTGTGGGCAGGTGTTGCAGGAAAACTTGGCTCCAGATGAGTTATTCTAGGTTGCTAGATTTCCAAACAGGGGTGGGGGGGAAATCAGTATCCTTCCAACTGATCACGGAAAACCAATGTAACAGCAGTACCAAAAGATCCAGGGGTGGAAAAGATCTTTGTCTATCTGCAGTGGTAATCTGCTGGCTAGCATGTGGAGGAATGGTTCCACGCTGTGGAATAAAGAAGAAACTACACCTCCGTACACCTTGGTTCCATCATCAACCAAAAGGGAAACTGCAGCCAAGAAATCAGAAGGAGATTGAGACTGGGAAGGGCAGCCATGAAGGAGCTAGAAAAGATTCTGAAGTGTAAGGATGTGTCACTGGCAACCAAGATCAGGTTAATTCATGCCATTGTATTCCCTATTACTATGTACGGGTGTGATTGCTGGACAATGAAGAAAGCTGATAGGAAGAATGTAGATACCTTTGAAATGTGGTGTTGGAGGAGAGTGTTACGGATACCCTGGACTGCCAAAAAAACAAATCAGTGGGTCAGATTTGATCAGTGGGATCAAATCAGGCCTGAACTGACCCTAGAAGCTAAAATGACTAAACTGAGGCTGTCATACTTTGGACACATCATAAGAAGACAAGAGCCACTGGAAAAGACAATCATGCTTGGAAAAGTTGAAGGCAGCAGGAAAAGAGGAAGACGCAACAAGAGATGGATTGACTCTATAAAGGAAGCCACGGCCCTCAATTTGCAAGATCTGAGCAAAGCTGTTAAAGATAAGACATTTTGGAAAACATTGATTCATAGGGTCGCCATGAGTCGGAAGCGACTTGACGGCACTTAACACACACACACACACACACCTCCATAAATGCTTCTGAATCTATACATTCCATTAAATACAGGAAATTTTATTTCCAAATGAATGTGCATAGTATTAGGCTAAATGTTAATATCCCAATCCTAACTGAAATGTCAGGACCATTTTTCATTTTCATTTATGTAATTTATACTCTGCCTTTCTCTCCAACAGGGACCTAAAGTAGCTTACATTGTTTTCCTCTTCCCCAATTTTATCCTCACAACATCCGTTTAAGATGTGTTTTTTTTTTAATGTTCTTCATCAGATTGTATTCCTTTGGTTGCAACCGTGTGTGTGTGTTAAGTCCTCCAAAATGTCCTATCTTTGACAGCCTTTCTCAGATCTTGCAAATTGAAGGCTGTGGCTTCCTTTATTGAGTCAATCCATCTCTTGTTGGGTCTTCCTCTTTTCCTGCTGCCCTCATTTGCAACCATGCTTGCAACCATACAGAAGTTATTTGCATACGTCAGTAAGAAATTTTGATTTGGAAAAATAAAATACATTTTCTGATGCCTACTTAGGTAAGTGGAATGGTTCCATACGAAGGGATCTTTATAGTAACCCCCTATTTTTTAAATATATTTTATTGAAGAAAGATATCATACATACCACACATACATCTAAGATATTACATTATTCCAAGGAAGCCAATAATTGAAGCATTTTATCATCATATAACAGATTGTCATAGAACAACATAATTGCTATCAATAGTCTATATTACAGTTCTATAACCGTTTTTATTTGATCTATATGCTAGTCATTTTTTACGTTATTGATACTGGTTTATGAGGTTCATTTTTATATCAACCCTACACCATGCTGTTACTTCTCCTGCTTGCTAATTCTTTTTATTCTTACTTAGCTTAACTGCTTAGTTACTTAGCCTTCTAACCTAAACTACTATAGTCTATAATCTACTATGTACACTCCAGAATTCAGCTTAACATAATCAAAATACAGCTTCCATCTTTCCTGAAATTCTCCCATTGGTCTTCTATTTAATAATAGGAACCCCCTATTTTGAAAAGGGGTTTCTAGTATGGTTGAAAATTGCTTAAACCATGCATTTCACACAAACAGGAGCGTTTTCCCCAGGTCTACATGATATATGTTTGTGGGTTCCCTACCAAGAATTCAGTTCCCAGCCATGCAGGGCTTTATTTAGATTGGGACCACAGTGCACAGGCAGAAGGGGGCTCCCCACTACATCCTTTTCCTGACCTGAAATGGCACTGGGGACACTATTTACCCAGTTGGGGAACCCACATGAACCTACAGGGCAAACAGCTCTCCCCTGGAGCTGTTTCAGATCAGGAAAATGACAAAGGTAAGCATTTCTCTCCGCATGGTATGTACCTAGGGTTGCCAACCTCCAAGTCGTAGTTGGAGATCTCCTGCTATTACAACTGATCTCCACCCGATAGAGATCGGTTCACCTGGAGAAAATGGCCGCTTTGGCAATTGGACTCCATGGCACTGAAGTCCCTCCCCTCCCCCAACCTCGCCCTCCTCAGGCTGCGCCAAAAAAATCTCCAGGTATTTCCCAACCCGGAGGTGGCAACCCTATGGATAAATCTGGGGGGATGAGGTCCCCCAAATTTCTCAGAAGGGAAATGCCTCCCTTGGGTTGCCAGGCAGCACAAGATGGACCTAGCGGGTTAGTCTGCTTCTGTTTCCTCATGACTTCTCCAACTGTAGACCTAGTGACAGTATAGGCCATGGTGTACTTTGCTAACAGTTTTCTGTGTACTGATCTGTTCTAGCGGGTGTGCAACAGCTAGTTGCATAGGAAAAAATAAGATCACTACCAAACACCTTAGTAATCTATGCAGGGGAAGATGGGAGGGGAAAATGGCCTTGGGAGAGGTTCCCTCAGCTCACCTTGGCCCCACCCCTAGCCTGCTCTGACATGCCCCCCTAAAGAGGGAAGGATGCACTTTCCCAGCCAGCCCCGAGCAGGAGGTGCCCAGCCAAGGTGGGCAGCCAGGCTGGTTGAGACCAAGCAAGCCCGTCCCTCACTGGGCAAGATGATGAAGCTGGACAGGTACATCCTGTCACTCACCATGAGGCCAGGGATGTGTATCCCATCCTTCACCACAGTGAGGATACTGCCATGGAAGGATGGGTGCTGTGAGCCTTCCCCACACCTAGGGTTGCCAACCTCCAGGTGGCAGCAGGAGATCTGGGATTACAACTGATCTCCAGGTGACAGAGATCACTTCCCCTGGAGAAAATGGCCAGTTTGGAAGGTGGAATTAATGGCATTATACCCCACTGAAGCCCTTGCCTTCCCCAAACCCTGTCCTGTCCAGACTTCACCCCCAAAATCTTCAGGAATTTCCCCGGCCAGAGCTGACACTCTTTCCCACGCCTCTGGCTCATGCTCACTCCTTTCTTGGGGCTGGAGTGGCCCCGATGAAGGGCAGATTCGGGTGGTCCCAGTGGGGGGTGCCCCCACCAGCCATCAGCCGAACAGGATCTTCCCGGTAGCCTTAATGCCCAATCTGCCCATGAATCTATGGAGTACCCCATGCCCATTCTGTACCAAAAGGATTCCCTTTATGTGTGTGTGGTGCCTTCAAGTCGCAGCTGACTTATGGCGACCCTTTTTGGGGTTTCCATGGCAAGAGACTATCAGAGGTGGTTTGCCAGTGCCTTCCTCTGCCCAGCAACCTTGGTATTCCTTGGTGGTCTCCCATCCAAATACTAACCAGGGCTGACCCTGTTTGCTTCTGAGATCTGACGAGATCAGGCTAGCCTGGGCCATCCAGGTCAGAGCCCCTTTATCTATAAGGTGAAGAAAAACGTGCACACAGTTTCATGCAGTTAGATGCTGGCATTCCTTTAATGAAACAATATGCAATGATTACGTTATCGATTGCAGCTAATTGCAGCAGTCTCTCTTGCTGTCCAGGTGTGAAGATCCCCTGGGTGTTATTCTTTACTCTCTTAGTTGTGATAATGAACCCCCGCAGAGACAAACACCCAGCTACAGCTTTAATTGGATGTAATCCAAAAAAAACATTACATCATTTTCTTGGAAAGTTGTGGGCAGGCTATACATCCCTGACTGTTTCCTTATCTCAGCCCAAAATACATCTCCCATTTCAGACGACAGAGCAAATTTAATGCTGTTCTTGCTTGCTTATGTGGCCAATAGTTTGGATTTGGTTCACTATTTGGATTTGGTTCACTACTGGATTTGGTACACTATTGAAGAAGAGTTGGTTTTTATATCCCACTTTTCTCTACCAAAAGGAGACTCAAACTGGCTTACAATCACCTTCCCACCCACCACCCACAACAGGCACCTTGTGAGGTAGGTGAGGCTGAGAGAGTTCTGAGAGAACTGTGACTAGCCCAAGGTTTCCCAGCAAGCTTCAATGTGGAGGAGCGGGGAATCAAACCAGGTTCTCCAGATTAGAGTCTGCCACTCTTAACCACTACACCACGCTGGCTCCCACATAAGCAAGAACAGCATGTAACTTGCTACATGGCCACTCACACCTCACCAGAAATTCAGCTCCCTACCCTCCACCCCAGATTTTAAACCCAAAACTACAAAGGTATACACGCTAAATTCAGAAAGGCATGCTAATGGGTATTAACAGCTTCCTCTTCACAAAAAGTAACATTTCTGAGCAATTTACTTTTTTCTTTCAATATAAAAAAGAGTGATATCGGAACCCCCTCCTTGGCTCAAACCAAGAGGCTTGTTTGGCTCAGGAGAAGTGCTGAGGAACCAACCGGGGGAAGTTGCTGATTCAAAGGAGCAAGTTGTCTCGCTGCCTTTGGTCTGGTTGTAGAAAGTGAACTCTGTGGATTCCTCCTTTTTCTTATAAAGCTCCATAATATCTCCTGCCTAAGAAAACATGAAGGTTTAGTTAGACATGTGCTGTTGTCTCAATAGGATTTTCCTCTTCACAAGAAAAGTGTGTGTGTGTGGGAGTTCCTCCTGACCCCCCATTCACAGAGATGCAGATTTAAAGCCTAGTAGAAGCCTCTTTGGTTAAATCACATCTGTGTCCTGGACTTACTTGGCGACCTTTGTTAAACCACTGTGCCCACTTTGCCTCAGCCCTTCAAAACTGATAAAAGGAAGTATTTCTTCCACAACACGGAACTCCCTGCCCCAGGATATGGTGATGGCTGCCAACTTGGAAGGCTTTAAGAGGGGGGTGGACATATTCATGGAGGAGAGGGGTATTAATGGCTACTAGTAAAAATGGATACTAGTCATGATGCATACCTATTCTCTCCAAGATCAGAGGAACAGGTTTAATATATTAGGTACTTTGGAATACAGCCAGGATAATGCTGCTGCAGTGGTCTTGTTTGTGGGCTTCCTAGAGGCACCTGGTTGGCCACGGTGTGAACAGACTGCTGGACCTGATGAGCCTTGGTCTGATCCAGCATACCTTTTCTTATGTTCTTATGTTCCACTCCTGCCCATGGACAATGCAGGGATTGCAACACAGGCCTACCTTAAAGGGCAGTAATAATGCAAAAGTGTTATATGAATGCTAGACATTATTATTTTTCATTTTAAAATGGCAGAGAAGAAAATTCCACTTATGGGCTGGTCTTAACCAGATTTACTTGGAAGTATGTATGTTATCGGTTCATTATTGGGCTGGTAATGTGGGATGTGTAAGATTTTAATTAATTTAATTCTAGCATATTAGAAAAATGTTATTTTTCTATTATATTTGTAAGCTGTGTTTATTTATATAAGTCAGTAAAAAACAGTATAGTCTAATTTAACATGAACAAAGCAGGTGATTTTTCGTATCTGGAACAGGGTGGCATAAAAAAACAACATGGGACCACGGAGATGAGATCAGAGTTAGGGTGGATTTGAGAGGAGGAGATATTCAAATCCTTTTGGAACAAAGGGTTTTTGGAGGAGTATATATAAGACACAGAGGGCGGGGTTTTGTTAGGAGAGACTTTCACTTTTGAAGCCGAAAAGGCCTGAAATGTCTTCCTCTTTTGCCTGGCAAAATAAAAAGCTTTTTTTCCCCCTTGCTTCTTAAACCTGGTGTCGTCTCTGTCTCATGGTAATAAAATCTGGCCAGGAAACAAAGTGAATTTACATCCAACAGTAAGGTGCCACCAAAGCAACCTTTTTTAGTTTAACAATGCTAAACCCTTTAGAATACTGCTGCCATTTTCAGTGATTTCCTAGCACAGAGCAGGTATTCTTATCTTACCTTACCTAGTCATACATGTGTAATCTTAGGGATGCCAAACTTGAGGTAGGACCTGGAGTTCTCCCAGAATTATAAATTACCTCCAGACTACAGAAATGGCAACTTCATAGGATTATCTCTATGGCATCACATCCCTGCTGAGCTCCCTCTCATCCCCAGACACTGCCCCTAAATGTCCAGGAATTTCCCAAGCTGGAGTTGGCAACCCTAGTTACTTACCTGTGTGTCCTGGAAAACAGTCTTGAGCCTCCTTTGTGGGGTAGGAGATATATATAACCAAAACCAGACCTTCCCTTTTCGTACCTTGCCTTTTTTAGTGATTATTGTTTAGAATTTTAACTGAAATTGCTATGTTTAAATTGTTAGGACATGTTGTGAGCTGCCCCAAACCCAGCATTGTCAGGGAGGGGCAGGATATCAACCAACCAAATAAATAAAACGATTAAGCCTGATCTGGACATGCAACAGAATGAAGTGGCAGAGTGCCAAGGTGGCAAATTGGACTGTACTACTTCAGACTGAAGTGAGGGGTTACATATCCAGAGTTGCCCCACAGTAATAATTCCCTGTAAGTAGAAAACTAGCACAGGCTAGGAGAAACAGAAGTCCTACGGTGACGTACGCCCCTGCTGAACTCACTCCCCTCTTAAAACTTAAAAATTGCCAGGAACTTTCCGAGCTGAAATTGGCAACTACATCTCAGTCAAACTCAGCCATCCCTCTTGAAGGTGGAAAACGTTTTTTAAAAACCCTTTACACTCAGCCAGCGTGCTCTATCCACCTTCAAAGTATTGCATTTTGGCCACTAGGTGATTTCCATAATTTCCACTAGCCAACATAGCTTTCCATAATTTGTATAAATGAAAGCAGGTAACTGGACATTCTTCCCCTGGTGGCGAGTCACTTTGGCACAGAATATAAGAGGTTAGTATGGAATGTACACAAACCCTAGTTATATGTGATTAAAAGTGAACAAGCATTTACTCAGGAAATACAAAAAAAATACTCAGAAGCAAAAATGAAACTCACCACTAGCTGTAGCTGAGGTCGACCACTTGACTTCACAGTCAGAATGTTTTTCTTATCTTTGGTGCCCATAAAGATAGGTCGCTTACTTGCATCTATGACTTGATTTGGAGTCACTGCCATTAACTGATCTGGAAGGAAACAACGGGCAAAAAAAAGAAAAAAACAGATTTGAGTCCAGTAGCACCTTAGAGACCAACAAGAGTTTCAGGGCATACATTTTTGAGAACCAAACCTGCCTTGGTCTCTAAGGTGCTACTGGACTCAAATCTAACTGTTCCACTGCAGACCAACATGGCAAAAATGCCATCAGTGGTCTGACAGAGGACAAACACCGTTCTCGGATTTAGGAGCAAACAGGAGTTTATGTTTATATAAGAGTAAATGCGTGTTTGTGGTTTCAGTCACTTAAAATACATCCATAGTGAACAATTTTCTCATTGCTGATTGTATTATACTGCATCAGTAGCTTGCACAACTGACCAGCAGTACAAGGCCATTGTAGACGTTATGGCAAACTACAATATACGCTAACCATGGCTTTGAACCCATTAGGGAAACTTGTGTATACTGATGAGCTACAACAGGACAAATAATGCCTCCCCAGGGTCATTTCAAGTTGGGGAAATGGTGCAAGTAGGAAGGCTTAAGCTCCCTCTCCATGTGCATTGTGGTCATAATTAGGGTTCCCAACTTTGACTTGTGAAATCCTGGGGGTGATGCCTGGGGGCATGTATTTTTTGGGGGGAGGAAAAATACCTCAGTAAGGATGTGGTTCTATACAGTCTATCCTCCAAAACTGCCAACTCTGGAGGTTGGCAACACTCCTCATCCAGAGGAGCGCCTGGGAATTAAGTTTCAACATGGAACCCCCAGTGTTGACAGCACATGGGGCAGACCCATAAACAATTTGGCAGGGGAGGAGAACCTTGGGAACATGGCTGCCGGCTGAAGAACAGCTGGGTTCAGCTTCTGTTTCCCTTCTTGCTACAGGTTATTAAGGCTGAGCATGGGCAGAGGCAGGCTTTGGATATAAGACAGAAATCTTGGACCTTGGCTTTTGGCCAATGGCTTGCAGTTTATGGCCCTAAGTAAGATGACCTGGTAGCGGGATGGTTTGGGGGAGGACAGTGGAGGAGTGGGGAATCAAACTCAGTTCTCCAGATTAGAGTCCGCCGCTCTTAACCACTATATTACGCTGTGTGTTGTCAAGTCACACAACTGACTCATGGTGACCCTAGGACCATAGCGTTTTCAAGGCAATAGATAAGCACTGCCATTAGATTTTTATGTTTTGTAAGCTGCTGTAGGTTCCCACCGGGGAGAAAAGCAGGGTAAAAATACTTAAATACATACATGCATACTTCGTGTACTTAGGCCCTCGGAAGTGTGCAGAACCAGTGGAACTTGAACAAAAGAACAGGCAGGTTCGGATGCAAACAAGAAGGAAGGGTAGCAGCCAAGAGAAATCACAGGAACCTGTTGCTCAAACCAGAACTAGAAGGGGATTTAGAAGAGTATTTCGGGTCAGCAAGGCAAGTAGGCAAGGTGGGGGTGGGTAGTTAAGAAATAGAAGATAAGTAGAGGGTGTTCAGGGGGTCTCTTTCAGAGTTAAGGATCTGGTGCAGAAGCAAGGAAAAGGTCACCAATTCCAAGGCAAGTCTTCCTGATAGCTTGATTACCCAGCTCCAGAAGTTGGAAATGGGCGAAACCAGTGAGCATGGTGGTAAAGAACTGAGAAGTGCCGATAAAAGGAACTGTACTTAAGTACTTTGGCTGTTACCTTCTGCATTGGTATTGTTTGGAGCTGCTACTAATTCTCCATTCTGCAGGAAGAGGAATTTCTGGTTGGTATCCCAAATTCTGTAGAACCAGGGTTCCTCTAGACTCACAATCGAGAATGCATCTAGATTCACAAGCAAGGGGGGAATATATATGCATAAATAAATATACAGCCACACAAACACACACTTTCACACTTGCAAAGAAAACAGATACTGATCTCATAGGAGGAGTGAAGAAGTTGTTCAGCGGTGACCACCATGAAAACGTTATAATTTGTGGGTTGCCTCATTTAGTTTTCATGTTATGGGCTGCAGTTTTACAAAGAGTATGCGCGAAATGCCAGGTGTCCTGGTTTTCTAAGGCACAACTAGTCTTCATTTCTAATGCAAGTCTTAAGAGTGTCCTCCACTGTAAAAGTATTGTGTACACAGTCCACTAAATGGATTCATAGTTCCAGAGTTTTGGTGCTTCAACCAAGAAGGCCCTCTCCCGGGTTGCCACCCACCTAACCTGAGAAGGTGGTGGCACCTAAAGCAGGACCTTGAAAGATTTATTTTTCATTTATTTTATTACAGCCAAAGGCCAGCATAAAATATAAAATATACATCCTATGATAAAATTGTACAGCTTTCGCTTACAGCATCTCAGCTATACTAATTAATCTGAAGGCTTTCCCATAAATGCCTTCCATTTCCAGCAAACATAAGAGCAAAATTTTGCTACGGAATATGAAATATAAGTCACCCTGTCTTCCAGTAGGTATTCTACCAAGGAGGCCTCAGAGGTGTAAGAGTGTACAAAATGAGATAGGGAGTAATTAAACTATTTCTGGCATCATCATAATGTTCACAATGGAGCAAAATATGTGCTAGCGTCTTCACCATATCCATGTAAAAAGAGCATTTGCATGTCTCTCTTGGGCAATGGAGAAACCTTCCTGAAAGTACAGCAGGTGGAAGGGCATCAAATCGGGCTCTAGAAAAAGGCCCATCTTGATGTTGGGGAAGTAATTGAGGTTAGATAAGGGGCTGAATTAGTGCCTATCCATGACCTGGTGTTTTTAAAGTAGTTAGAAAGAAGAGCATTGTCATTTTGAAACTCAATATCAATGAGACGTTGATGGACCACAGACTTGGCTTGGACCTTGAAAGATGACTGTAGGGATCTGGTAGGTTCATAAGGGAGTAGGCAGTCTTTCAAGTAGGTTCATAAGGGAGCAAGTGGTCCTTTGTCTCCAGACATGATCTTGTTCAGGCAAAAATCTGCAACAAACCCGTACATGAGTACATTTTCAGTGCTTTGAGCGATGTTGGAGCCCATGAAGCAGCCCTGTTCAGATGTTTGATTTTGGTGCTCCAACTATACATAACAGGAGCATTCACTATCTGCAATCTTCCCAACACACATATTGTATGAATAGGGGCAAAGTTCATATTTTCCAAGTGTGTACAGCTTCAGTAAATGCAAATGGAACTCCAGATTTTTGAAGGGCCTTGTTCATGCGTACCAAAGCTTTCCAAGCATGGAAAATACACTTGCCCCTGTTCATGCAAAATGGCTACTGAATGCTCCAGGAGAACTGCAGATAGTGTGCACTCCAATGTGTGGTTGGAGCACCAAAACAACATCTGTACAGCATTCATATAGGGGCTCATTGCCGACATTCAGCTTTATATGTATACAGCCAGGAACAGGGCCAGAAGATGCAAGCATGCACATGCATTATTTGCAACATACAGTTTATTTAGGAACTGCATCCACTGAATGTTTTAGGTTGTGATCCACATAGTAATTAAGTCAAAGTATTTTTGTGTCACAACTTGTACAATCATTGCCCCACCTAACAACTAGAGAGGAGACCAAATGTTGCAAGCATGCTGGCTAAAGTTTTTTAGTATCCCCTTTTTAATTTTGTTTCTGTCTTCGGAGCATTTGTTTTCACTCAGCTTATTTCCTTGTGCCGAATGTTCCCCTGTAAAAAAAGAATGCATTTTCTAAGTTCGAACCTTTGTCTACATAGACATTCCATAAAATCACAAATACCTATAAATGGCATAAACATTGTACGGGCATATAGATGACTTTTAGCCTTAAAGAACTGACAGGGCCTGTGTGGTAATGGATCATCTGGACTCACCAGCGGAGCTTAATCTGTCTGGGACACATCCTACTAAGAAAGGGATGTACATGTGAAGGAACACAGGGAAGATTCCTCTTTGGGCTGTGGCTAAGGTTGCCAACCTCCAGGTACTAGCTGGAGACCTCCTGCTATTACAACTGATTTCCAGCCGATAGAGATCAGTTCACCTGAGAAAACGGCCATTTTGGCAATTGGACTGTATGGCATTGAAGTCCCTCCCCTCTCCAAACCTCCTCCTCCTCAGGCTCCACCCCCAAAACCTCCCATTGGTGGTGAAGAGAGACCTGACAATCCTAGCTGTGGAATGGACTCACTTTATTTAAGGATGGTGATGAGATAAGCTTGCCAGCCCCATAAGTGGTCAGCCGACTGTGTGGCAGAAGGTTGGGGCTAACTTTTTTACCTTTTTTCTTCCCAAAGTTATGGAATAAATCTGCCATTTCCTGGTCCACCGTACTCCTTGCATGATTCATACTTGCTGCTTCTTCCATATTCTGGATTCTTCTCTAGGATTAGTTCAGGGCACTGTGGTTGCCTCTTCTGCGGTTGCAGCTCAAATACTGGGAGGAACTGTTAAAAGAAGATGTCTTCTTAGACCCAAACTATACATTACAATTTAGGATCAGGAGAACAGGCCAACAGTTGTCATTCTTCTCCTCATGAGAGGGCAGACAGTCTAGCACAGGAGTAGGCAACCCCCAGCATGTGTGCCAAACAGAGGCACACCAGGCTATTTTGTTTGGCACACATGGCTAATCCTCTGCCCAAGGGACTGAGGGAGGTTCTTGGAGGCAACCAAAACTCCTGGATCTTGGCTTGTTTTCAATCCATCTGCCCCTCACACACACCCTTTTCTCTGCTGGCACACCAACATTGTCACAGGTAGACACTGCAGTTTTTTTTACCTCCAGCCCAAAAAGGTTGCTTATCCCTCATAAAGCACGAAGAAAGTAAATTCCAAAAAGGTAGCAGGAAGCTAAGGAGACAGTACCTGGATGGAATGGCAAATCTTGTGCCTTGGCTGAAGGTTCTCTTTCTCTCTCTCTCTCTCTCTCTCTCTCTCTCTCTGCTTTCCTTTGGTGTTTGTAGGACGCTTTATAGCTACTCAGTAGGAGTGACTTCATGCTGAGGGAGGGAAATTTTCCAGATCAGTAATGTACCGGTAAGCCTTGTTACAGGTTGCTCTCCAAACGCAAAAAAACATGCTTCACTCCTGAAGCTTTCAAATCACTGGACCAGTTCTCACAGGCCTTTTTGAATGAGGTGATGTCTGCGTGATTTGTCTTAAAGAGGGATCCCAGCCAATTTCAGAAGACTTTTCAAGGCCCAGTGAACTGCTATCAGGATCGATGCTATTTCACGCACCAAAAGAGCAGGCCCTTGTTCAGAGGTATTTCTGACTTTGAACCCCTCTTGACTATGACTGAGACAAAATATTTTCCATTCAAAATATTTTAAAGCTGCTGAATCTCCAATTCAAGAATCCCTTCTAAGTTCTATGGGTTGGTTCCAGATAGCTTTTTCACTCAAGTTTCCTCCTTACTACAGCCCCTTGCCATCCTACATGGCTTTTGTCCATGCATGTCCCATGATCCCCCGCATAAGCTGGGACCTTTCCTTTTTCACTACTCTATGAATTCAGAATGGCTCAACGTTCCAGACTCATACAGACATCCACCCCTCTGTTACATCTTTCTGGAATGCAGACTGTGTGTTTGATGTGCAAATGACCTACACATTTCCACTAGAATAGTGGTTAAGATTCAGCTTGGTTTCACTGCTTGGACCTCACCATAAATCTCACCCATACTATGGCTTGAAAGACACTATTCCTTTCCCTCGGTTTCCCAAGAATTAATTGCTAGGAACCTGGCAATTAATCCACAATTACACTGTGACTCACTTAATGTCTGGCAACAACTGGGGCACCAGTTTGGACATTCATTTCTTCAAGTAGTTGCATCTTGCTCTTTCGAAATTGAACCTGCCTGCCATGAAAGCTCTTTTCAGAGGTGTTAAACATTTCACTGGAGCCACTCCCAGAATAGTTTCAAGACTTCCTTCCTTGTTTGGTCAATAGCAGCATCATTCCTTTACATCCAGAGTGCCTAACTAGTACCATGCTGTAGTCATTGCTATGTTGAAGCTGATTTAAAATGTACCTGACCCAGCAATATCACTTAAAAGTCTAGAAACCACTTATATGTTTCAATTTCTTTCCACAGAGCAAAATGTCCTGCTAAAAACATAATTTAGGTAGGCAGAAATTCGCCATCCACTTCAGGGCAGTGTCAGGTGGGATATTAGAAGAGACAGATACAAAATACATGCATGCCATGTTGGCTGTTTAGTGTGCACATGTATCATTTTGAGGTGTTTATCCCTTTAAAAAACATCAGAGAGGGGCTGATTTTTTGTTGTTGTTTAAATACGTTTGTGTCTTTCACCGTTGATACACTTCACATTTTTTGCACATAGTTATTGTACCTGACTCCAAAAACACCAAATACAAAGCTGCCCTTTGAGCTTGGTCCAATTCATACAATTATTTTAGGCCTCGTTTTATCCTGCCAAGGAGCTACTCATTATACTGTTCCCAGATCTTGTCTTGCAAACAAGCACTGGGAGTTCTGAGTTAAAATATAGAATGTCAGATGGCCATTCGCAACCCAGGATGACAAAAGACAATGTCAGCAAAAGGATTAAATTCTGTGTTTTTCAAGTCTAAATCCAAAAAACGTGTTCAATAAGGCTACCCCAATGCCTGGCAAAAGCTCACTTGGTCCATTCTTCATTGCCATACTGTTAGATGCAACAGACCCTGATTACGTCTCAGTGGCTCCCGTGATTGGCCGGGAGATGTATATAATCCCTTCTAGAGCCAGTGTGGTAGAGTGGTTAAGGTGTCAGACTAGGACCTGGGAAACCAAGGTTCAAATCCCCACTCATGCATGGAAGCTTGCTGGGTGACCTTGGGCCAGTCACATACTCTCAGCCCTATCCTGGTAAGTATTTAGATGGGAGACATCCAAGGAATACCAGGGGCATGACACAGAGGTAGGCAATGAGAAGAAAAAGAGGAGGAAGAAGAAGAGTTGGTTTTTATATGCCGACTTTCTCTACCACTTAAGGAAGACTCAAACCAGCTTACAATCACCGTCCCTTCCCCTCCCCACAACAGACACCCTGTGAGGTGGGTGAGGCTGAGAGTGTGTGACTAGCCCAAGGTCACCCAGCTGGCTTCGTGTGTAGGAGTGGGGAAACCAACCCTGTTCACCAGATTAGCCTCCGCCGCTCATGTGGAGGAGTAGGGAATCAAACCCGGTTCTCCGGATCAGAGTCCACACAGCTCCAGCCACCGCTCTTAACTACTACACCACACTGGCTCTTACTCACAAGGCACATGAACTGTTTGGATCTGTGTGGTGTGAAGGCTCAGGGAGGAAAAGATGAAAAGTTGAGCACCTGTAGGTACTTAAGTCTGACACTTTAGAGTTTTCCCTTACAGCATGCTCTGCTAGCTGAGGGAAAACTCCTCTTTATCATTGTTCCTTCTTGGAAGGAATTATATCATTAATGACAGTGTATTGTGTTATGTAAGTGACCCACCCATAGTGATTCAGCTAAATGAGAATTATGGGAAACTTTGCCAAAACCTATGTTATACTCTGACCCCGGCTAGCCTGATCTTGTCAGATCTCAGAAGCTAAGCAGGGTCAACCTGGCTAGTACTTGGATGGGTCACCACCAAGGAAGTCCAGGGTTGCTACACAAAGGCAGGCAATAGCAAACCACTTCTGTTTGTCTCTTGCCTTGACAACCTTAATAGGTTGCCCTAAGTCGGCTACTACTTAACAGTGTTTTCTTGCCACCAAGTTATACTCAAGTTAATTTTTTTTTCCTGATTACTATGGAATTGCATGTATCTCTGCCCCAGGATGGCCAGAACATCCTTGCTGGCAGTTTAAATTTTTTTCCTTTTTATCCTCCAAACACTTGCACAGAGATTCTCCAGAAGATTAAGCAAAAACAGCTCTCTGTACAGACAAACACAAGAGCAATTCTGCTAGATCAGACCAATAGTTAATTTACAGAGCAATCCTAACTGGGGGGGGGGATAGGAGTTGGTGTGACCTCTGTTCTGGCATTAGTGCCACTTGCGCTGGCTAAGGTGACACAAACGCCAGCACAGGGCTACTTACACTGGGAGCCTTGGGTGCCAGCACAGCCTCGCCAGCAGTGTTTTCCCAGTGCAAGGAAAAATTCTATCTTTAATAACAGTTTCCACTAATTTACCTGGAACAGTCATTAGGTGAACAGTTCTATAATTTCCTGGAACTCCTCTGGATCCATTTCGAAACATTGGTGTCACGTTTGCTGCCTTCTAATCCTTTGGATGGCCCAGGCTAGCCCAATCTTGTCAGATATTGGAAGCCAAGCAGGGCCAGTGTCAGGCTCAGGCGTCTACCCCTAGCATCCCTGTTAAGTCCGCGTGGGGAGGACACACGAAGTCGAGACGGAGTTCCAACACAACGCGTTTATTGAGGTCCAGAACAGAACTAGGGAACACTGTGGAAATGGTCCTGCTTATATGCTCCTCTGGCCGCCCGCGGCCACTCCCCCCATGATCCGTGATAGCGGGGAAAACAACCTTGGGGTACCAATGGCACGTGCCGGCTTAGGGCCAATGGCACGCGCTGGCTTTGGCCAATCACGTGAGCAGGGCTTTGGAGCCTTCACCCAAGACTCAAGCTCTGACATTCCCCTGCATATCCCCTAACTACTGGTATATACATACACAACAATCCCAAAGCAAACTCGTCCAGGCAAATGGCTCTGAAGCAGTAAGACTTTATTAGGAGCAAAAAGGCAAATAAAAGACCTAACTGTCTAAAGACAGAGCAAGTCTGCTAATGGCACTACATGGGTTGAATACATGATTAAAACGCTTCAGCCGGAGAAAGTAAAACAAAGTGAAACAATTCTGAGATAACAGTTCCCAGGGCAAGGTAGACAACACAACAGCTGCGGATAACAGGATGAGCGAATAACAGGATAACAGGAGGAGTGGAACTATACACAAAGTGTGTAGCATGTGAACCAGGAACTTGAACTGAAGCCAGAGCCTGGCCTGCTCATGCCAAGAGCCCTTCTTCAGGTAACTTTGGGCAGGACCTGACAGACAGCCCGGGATAGTGCTTAGAAGGGAGACCACCAAATGTCCAGGGTTGCTATGCAGAGACTTCATTTTATGGCTTTCTTGATTGTGTTCATTAGCCATTTTTGTGTGTGCCGTCAAGCCACAGCTGACTTATAGCGACCCCGTGGGGTTTTCAAGGCAAGAGACACTTGGAGGTGGTTTACTATTGCCTGCCTCTGCATCATGACCCTGGTATTCCTTGGAGGTTGCCCATCTAAATACTTACCAGGGTTGTCCCTGCTTAGCTTCTGACATCTGACTAGATCAGGCTAGCCTGGTGCTATCAAGGTCAGGGCTCATTAGCCATTAACCTCTTGTTGGTACCTTTCCTGATCTGTGCTTTTTCCTGATCTGTGCTTTTTCTATCTGAGCTTCTGTCATTGTGGATTTAAATAATTTCTAAACCTCCTGAAAGAATATGAATCTCTTATTCTCACATTCAGCTTTCCTTTGGACAATCCTCTCATTTTGTTAGAAGTTTCCTCTTCTGAAATCAAAATCTTCCAGCAAATGACAACTACTGTCCATGGTCCACATTTCTGTAATTTCCAAGTGACTGATCTCATGATGAAGCACAATAATCAGCAAGATTAAAAAGAAAAAAAATGTTCTGGTAACAGCACATACGGAAGATTCCTAAATCTGTCACCTGAAGGTACCAGTATTTGAAAATATCATTTGGGGAGCTGTATTTTTCTGCGGCTGATCTAGATGTCTCTTCCTGAATACTGCATTGAAGACGATGAGTTGAAGCTTTAAATTTTATAACAGTCTCCAATAAAGGTAGAAGCCAAAGCACATTTGGCAATTTTAATTCTGACTGTCTTGATTTTTAAGTCTACTAGATAAGTAGTTGGGACTGTTAGATTTGAAAATTATTGCTTTAGGCTCAAATAGGCAAGGCACTGTGAGATCCATGAATGGAGCTCTCCGTGGTGTTTTCCCCTTTTAAATAAGACCTGATTCCAACCAGGACTGCAACATAAAAGAGGAGGGTAAGCCTTGGCCTGGTATGGATGCCTACATGTTTGCTCCACTTGGGGCATATGAGTCCCTGGAGCCATTTCAGGTTAGGAAAATCACATGGGAGGGAAGGCTGAAATGGGCAACCTCTTTGTACCATGGTCCTGATCAGCATCAGTTAGCAGCATGCCTGATTTTCAGATAAAAAGACTGAGCTCCATTCCTGGAACTCCCAGTGTCTTATCTAGTAGACCCAAGATTTAGTCATGATAGGGACGGCATGTTTGTCATTGGGTGATGACTACTCCATTCAGGGTAGCTAATGAGGGTGTGATAAGTTTCTATAATTACAGCAACCTGTTTGAGTATTGACCTCCCAAAAATATTGCAACAGAGAGGAACTGCATCATCCGAGTATGTCCAAAGAGAAGCAATTGTCTTCTAAGCTTAGAAAATGTCCACGAGGGAGAACCTATTTTTAAGGCGAGGGCCCGGGAGCATAGTAAGTAACAACAGTTTGGTTTGTCTGCCTCTTGAGCACATCAAGAGGGTTTTCCCCTTCCCACAATAGCGAACAACTGCAACTCTTTATCTGAGAGCCTAAATGTACTACTGTATTGTGACCTCAATCTTTTTTTTTTAATCCTTTGTGTAGGAAATCCTCCTCTGCCAACTAAGCATAAAGGTCAGTGGCTCTTCTATTTCTTATAATTTCACTTTATTGATGTCAGTGGGAATTAGCATGATTCCCTGAACCTCAAAGATTACTTTGGAACTGTTTGTTGTAGTCTGATTCTCTTCTCTCTCCCCCCCCCCCCCGCACCCATAAAGAAAGTTACTTCCTGTTGAAAATTGCCTGTCAGGGCTCTGGCTTCCTGACAATGCCATTTAAAAGTCAAACAGCAGTAGCTTGTGTACAGGCGGTTCTTGCACACCCTCTAGAGGATTAATGTGAAAACAGAGTGATCGCTGTTTTCATAAGCGACGCTGAAGTCCTTTCTGGATAGTGAAAAAGAACCGGTACTCATCCTGATAAGTCTGATATCCATGTGGAGGAAAGCATTCCAAAGGGCTAACACCTTTCTTGTACTGGATAGCCATACTGGTGTGCTGCAAAACAGATGTGTACAATAGGGTCCCCAACGCAGAAAACATCAAGACATGAAAACATTTCAACATCAAAACAGCATTTAAAATTAACGATTAAATAAAAACATATATACAAATACACATGACACCACAATAAGGATGGAGGGCCAATAAGAGTTACTTGGGGCTACACCAAACAAAACAAAGTCTTCACCCACTGGTGGAAGATATCGATAGAAGGAGACAGATGAATATTCCTGGGGTGTTTGTGTTTCTTTGGAATATTTACTAATCCAGTAGCTGATATTTGCCTAAAGTCATGAAGTAAAACTTCACAGCTAAGTGATTTGAGCCTTAGCCAGAGCAAACCCTCCCTCCACAGCACTGAAATCTCTTTACCTGATTTGAGAAGTTCCATCAAAATTAATGGAACTGAGATCCAGTTTAAAATGACTGTTCCAGTTTAACTGACTGTCCAGTTAAACAATCATTACTAGTTTTGCAGATTTTGTTTCTATTAGATGAGTTAACCAGAGATCCATAATGTATTTATTTATTCACTTCATTTATATCCTGCCTTTCTCCCCATTGGGGACTCCAAAGCAGCTTACATCATTTCCCTCTTCTCTGTTTATCCTCACAACAACCTGTAGGTTAGGCTGAGAGTGTGTGACTGGGCCAAGGTCACCCAGCAAGCTTCCTGTATCTTCCAGATCCTAATCTGATACTCTATGCACTATCCCTCACTGAAGGCTTGTTTTACTGTTTCACAAACCTGTCGTGCATTTCTGGGGGATTTGTGGCTAGCCGCTTGCTGAAGGTTGCGATCTATCCATACATGTGGTCTATCAACCATCTTCCAAGGAGCTCAAAGCACCGTTCTGAACCTCATTTTATCCTCACAATAATCCTGTGAAGTGGGTGAAACTAGTCCAGGGTCACCCTGTGAGCTTCGGCTTCGTTATGGAGAACTGAACTGGGTTTCGCCATCACAGTCAACAACCTAAGCATGCCGCCCCTACACCGGCTGCCCCTACTACGCTTTGCTATTTAACTACTCCTGTTGAAAAGGGAGATAGAAGCGCTGGGCTATTGGCAACCTCAACGGTGTGGAACAATTTAGCACACACGTGTTGAAAGCAGCTGTGTGTACTAAATCGGTCTTTTCGATTAGTAATGTTAAAATTATTTCTTGCAAGTTGGGTCGCTATTTCGATTGCACAACTGCGTTGAACAGCATGGCGATGTAATCTGTTTGATTGGCCTTTTTTCCTTTTTGTCTCTTTAATTGTATTGCTGCTATTCCTATTCCCCCCTTTTTTCCTTGTGTACCCCCCTATATAGAAAAATAATGGGGGGGGGGGAGAAAGCAGCTGTGGGAATAAGGCCATCCTCCCCTGCAGAGTCCGATAACTTGTCTGGAAGCAACCCAGGCTGCTGCACGAACTTGTTGCGGCGGCGCCTCGCCCTTTTGGGCAGACGCGCCTCCCCCCCCCCGCCCCGTAAAAAAAAGTCCAGGGCAAAGCGGGCACAAGGGGCGGTCACGTGACATGGGGGCGAAGAGTTGGCGCGTCCCAGGACAGAGGTTTGTCACGTGACTCTTTGCAGGCGTGCAAGCAGAGACTAGGGGGCGATTCTTTGGTTTGCAGTTTGCATTTCCAGGTTGTGTTGGAAGCCTTTGCTTCTTTCTTCAGAGAGATACCCAACGCTCTTCACGGAATACGAGATTGATGGGTTTTGCATAGCGGAGACTTGCAAGCAAGACGTACCCGATGAGAGCCGGTGTGGTGTCATAAGTTGGGAGCATTGGGTTCAGATCCCCCACGGTTTATCTTGGGCCGGCCACTGTCGCTCTCTGTCAGCCTTATCTACTTCAGAGGTAGCCGTGTTAGTCTGTCTGCCGTAGTAGAAAAGGGCAAGAGTCCAGTAGCACCTTAAAGACGAACAAAAATATTTTCTGGTAGGGTATGCGCTTTCGTGAGCCACAGGTCACTTGTATCTGAAGAAGTGAGCTGTGGCTCACGAAAGCTCATACCCTACCAGAAAATATTTTTGTTCGTCTTTAAGGTGCTACTGGACTCTTGCTCTTTTCTACTACTACTTCAAGGGGTTGGTGTTGTGAGAGACCGTAGCTGTCCGGGACACCCTGAGCCAGTGCCTTCCTCTGCACAGCAACCCTGGTATTCCTTGGTGGTCTCCCATCCAAATACTAACCAGGGCTGACCCTGCTTAGCTTCCAAGATCTGATGAGATCCTTGCAGTACTGTCAAGTAGACCTATAACACTATCTTTATATTACACATGGAAGGGGGGGAGCTAAAAGTAGCTTTTTGACACCTTTGCAATGCCCCCCCCCCCGCGCTGTCAAGTCACAGCTGGTTTATGGCGACCCCTTTTGGGGTTTTCAAGGCAAGAGACTAACAGAGGTGGTTTGCCAGTGCCTTCCTCTGCACAGCAACCCTGGTCTTCCTTGGTGGTCTCCCACCCAAATACTAACCAGGGCCGACCCTGCTTAGCTTCTGAGATCTGACGAGATCAGGCTAGCCTGGGCTATCCAGGTCAGGGTATGCTTTAATTAAGTTGACATATTATAATAATGACAAAAATACGGAAGAACTGGATGCTCACTGGAATGTAACAATCTCAAGGATGGAAAAAATGCTCCAGTGTGTAAATCGAAGAGAGGGAGTGATGTAATTATCATTGGATTTTAGATAACTAGATAGCGTATTGTTTGGCTCAATGGTATAGATATTTAGTTACATTGCAGCACGGTTTTAGTTGATTTTCAAGAGTTTGTAGTATGTGTATTTTAGTAATGTTGTATTTCCGTTTTCTTTTATGGTTATATTCTCATTTTCTAAGAAAGAAAGAAAGAAAGAAAGAAAGAAAGAGAGAGAGAGAGAGAGAGAGAGAGAAAGAAAGAAAGAAAGAAAGAAAGAAAGAGAGAAAGAAAGAGAGAAAGAAAGAAAGAAAGAGAGAAAGAAAGAAAAAGAAAGAAAGAAAGAAAAAGAAAGAGAAAGAAAAAGAAAGAGAGAAAGAAAGAGAGAGAAAGAAAAAGAAAGAAAAAGAAAGAGAGAAAGAAAGAAAAAGAAAGAGAGAGAAAGAAAAAGAAAGAGAAAGAGAAAGAAAGAAAAAGAAAGAGAAAGAGAAAGAAAGAAAAAGAAAGAGAAAGAAAGAGAGAAAGAAAGAAAAAGAAAGAGAAAGAGAGAAAGAAAGAGAGAGAAAGAAAGAAAGAAAGAAAAAGAAAGAGAGAAAGAAAGAAAAAGAGAGAGAGAAAGAGAAAGAAAGAAAGAAAAAGAGAGAGAGAGAGAGAGAGAGAGAGAGAAAGAAAGAAAGAAAGAAAGAAAGAAAGAAAGAAAGAAAGAAAGAAAGAAAGAAAGAAAGAAAGAAAGAAAGAAAGGACATTTCGTCGGTTGCTCAGGAGCCACGAGAGGAAAGCCCCTCCCGCCCCTCCAGGACTTCTCAACCCATACCGGAAATGGAGAGGCGGCCTTTGCCTACCTCTATGCCCGGCTGAAGGGAGCGAGGGCCAGTCCCCGCTCACGTGACCGGTCAGGAAGCGGGTTGGTTTGTGTGCGCGATGACGCCGGGGGTGACGCGAGGCGGCGGCGAGCGGAGAGGGCGTGGCCAGCGGTTGGCGCTGTCAAGCCCCGCTCGGCGTCGTGAGAGGAGGGAGGACGGTGCAGGCGCTGGCAGGTAAAAGAGCGGCCTGAGCGGGGAGAACCGGGCGGGTGGGCCGCGGCCGAGCGGAGACCCCGGAGCGGCGCGGTGGGGGTCGGGGAGCGGGGCCTGGCCTGGCCGGCGCCCAGGCAACGGCCGCTGCCGGCCCCTCAGCGCCGGAGTGTCCTTGGGAGCGGGATGATGGGGGGGGGGAGGTGAGAGCCAGGAGGGCGGGCCAGTGCCCACATGCCCGCCCCGCCGCCGCCACCCCCTCCCCGCCAGGGAGTCGGGTCTTTTCCCACGCCTTCGTTAGGCACTGGGGTTCTCTCACCCCGTTTTCCAATAACAGCTGTTAAAAACTGGACGCAGCTGCCAATCAACAAGGAGGGAGAGATGTTGGGCCGGGACTCCTTGAGCGAATCCCTTATTTATGCTTTGTATTAATTTTTTATATTAGGTGTTGATTTAATAATGTTGGATACGACAAGAACAGGTTAATTAAAACAATATTGGGGTTAGTTCCGTTAGCAAAAGTTTATGCAATTCATTTTTAGATGGGAGAGGGAGAGGGGGGGAAGTCGTTTTAGTGTTAAATTAGAGATATTACTTGTTTTACTTTTTATTATTACTATTATATTGTTTTTGTTGATACATTAAATGAAGAAAATAAAAAAATATATTATTAAAAAAAAAGAGATGTTGGGCCGGGCCAGGCATGATAAGAGGGTGCTGCATCGGCCCTTCGTTGCTGTAGCCGGTTCACACTAAGAGGTCATCTCTACATCCCACTGCTTTTGCAAGGGGTTCTTCGCCTCTTCTCTCTTCGTGGCCTTTAAGAAGTCAGGTGCTCTTTGCATGAGACCGTCAAGGTAGCCTTTTTTAAAATCATCGTTTTTCTATAGCTTCAAGTATTCATCTGCAGTACTTTGTTGGGTTGAGAGCTCTGATGCACAACTCCAGATGAATACTGGGGAGCTCCCAATCCTCTGTGCGGTGGACTTCTTTTGATGTGCACCAGAAAGTTTTCTGCCTGGTGCTGGTGCTGGGAGGGTGAGATAAGTTCCTGGGGGTGAATGTAATTATTCCATTTTCCTTTTGTTTCCATTTATGCATGGGAGGTTTTGCCTTGGGTTTGCCGCTCTCTAGATGCACATTTTCCCCATCCAAATTTTCAAAACTCAAAAATAAGCCCCCCATGCAGAGTTTTGAGAATTTGGATGGGGGAAAAATGTGCATCTAGAGAGCGGCAAACCCAAGGCAAAACCTCCCATGCATAAATGACCGTGTTGTGTTTTTTTCTGGTGTTTGCTTTCACTTTGCAAAGTGAGGGTCCTCCTGCCTCCCTCTTTATTTCTTTCTGCTGGTGGTGAAGCTGTTGCTGGGGCAAAGTAATTTTAAGCAAACTATGAAGAAAATGTAGAAAAGAGCAAGAGTCCAGTAGCACCTTAAAGACTAACAAAAATATTTTCTGGCAGGGTATGAGCTTTCATGAGCCACAGCTCACTTCTTCAGATACCCTGCTCATACCCTGCCAGAAAATATTTTTGTTAAGTCTTTAAGGTGCTACTGGACGCTTGCTCTTTTCTACTATTGCAGACAGACTAACACGGCTACCCACTGTGAATTATGAAGAAAATGGAAAGTTTGGGTGCCTGATACCCAGCTGGGCCACTTTGTAAAAAGTAGCAGCAGAAGAAGAGCTTGCTTTAATACCCCGTTTTCTTCTCCCTTTAAGGAGTCTCAAAGCATATTACAATCACCTTCCCCTCCCCACAACAGACACCTTGTGAGGTAGGTGGGGCTGAGAGAGTTCAGAGAGGATTGTGACTGGCCCAAGGCCACCCAGCAGGCTTCATGTGAAGGAGCGGGGAAGCAAACATGGTTCTCCAGATTAGAGTTTGCCACTCTTAAGCACTACACCACACTGGCTCAAACCCCCTGCCACCAATCTCATCTCCCCCACTGCATTCTTATATTTTCGCTTCAGCTTAAGAAATGGCTAAGGGGGCAGGTGGGAGAGTTGGGATGAAGGCTGCGGAGGTAAAGGTAATAAAAGAGGGAGTGTGAATGAAAGACCAAGAACTAGAGAGCTTAAAAAGTCCAGAAGCAGGGCAGTACACGAATGCCAGGAAACACAGTACATGCTGTTGCACCCATGGGGAACACATTGGGGATCATTTGTATATTGTGCTAGGGATTCTGTGTTGGATGCAAGATCCTCTTTGGTTGTTACTGTTCTATACATGTACTCTCATGCCAGTTTTCCAGCAGTAGAGAGAAACCTGCAGAGTGGCAATCTCCCTGTACCAGTTTGTTTCTGTGATACTAGTAAGCTTCCAAAATAGTTCATGCATACTCAGACCTACTAAGATCTTTCTCATGGAAGCCAATTAAGCAAGCTGCACTTTTTCACTGTCAGCTGAAATATTTGCTCCATCTCTTTGTGAGTGTTCCTCATCTAGAGTTTGTTGGGGGGGGGGGTTGCTGCTAAGTTACAGCTGACTTATAGTGACTTAAAAAGGTAAAGGTCCCCTGTGCAAGCACTGGGTCATTCCTGACCCATGGGGACTTACAGTAGGGTTTTCAAGCCAAGAGACGTTCAGAGGTGGTTTGCCATTGCCTGCCTCCAGTATGAGACCCTGGTATTCATTGGTGGTCTCCCATCCAAATACCAACCAAGGCCAACCCTGCTTAGCTTCCGAGATCTGACGAGGCTAGCCTGGGCTATCCGTGTCAGGGCTCTATTAGAATACACTTGGTTAAGACTCGCCTTTGACTTCTGTTTTCTTCCTGTTATGTGAGTCCAGTTATTGCATATAAAAAATGCAGATTGTTCGGAATGTTTCCTGCTAGCCTTACCCCAGGTACCTTCAGAGTAGAAATGTTGATTATACAAAAGTTAACTAGTTATAGCTTGCAGGCAGTATCCATTATATATAATGATTAGTGTTAATAGTGTGCAACTGGCCTATAATGACTCAGTTTAATGTGTACATCCTGCCTGAGCAGACATACTTGAAAGAAGGAAGTTCAGCATGTGGCATAAGCAGTTACACCCTGACCTGGATAACTAAGCGGGTCAGCCCTGGCTAGTATTTGGATGGGAGTACACCAAGAAAGTGAGGGTTGTGATGCAGAGGCAGGCAATGTAAACCACCTCTGAACATCTCTTGCCTTGAAAACCCTGCAGGGTCACCATAAGTCCACTGTGACTTGATGGCAGAAAAACAAGCAGTTATACTTAATAAAATATGCTCTAAACATAAATTTGATCTAGATCAGTGGTTGAGGTCATTCACTATCATACTTAACGTGCCATCCAATGTAAATCCTCCCCCCACCCCAATTTGATTTAGTGACAAAGGGTTGCTGTGCCCTCCTGCCCTCCTTCAAAGTGACTGGAAAGCATAACTGGAGCTCAGAGCTGCCCCCATTTCCTTGGTGGGGTTTTTTCCCTGCAGTTCATCCCTTAATCTGTAGATTTTGTAGGCTCCCAGCTCTCATTTTGATAACTTGCATTTTTAAGGGGTGAACTGACATTCTTTACAGGCAGAGCTGTAGAATACCCTCATAAGTATTTTATCCATGCCAACATGTAATATCTGTGTTGGAAGACACAATTGAAATCATTCTTGTTGCCGTACAATTCCTGCTTATTGACATGTAGAAGAGAACTTAGTTGCAGAATGAACTGGGCACATCTAGAACTAAAACCATAAATATATGAAGCTAGGTGTGAAGCATCCAGTTCTCTCTGTAGGTGTGGTGCCATACTTTATGTGTCATTCACCATTTATGTGAACAATTTATCTTTCTGGATGTTCACTTTCACATATTTGCCACAGGAAACTCCAATGTACCCGTAACAATTGTGATTATTGAGCACATGAAGTTTTGAAAGATTCTCATATCCTTTGTGAAGTGAATGTTAAAAAAAAGTGAATTCCACTGAATGTGTATGGATGAGTTCTTAAAATGGAAAGGTGTAGTTTACCTATGATGTCTTTAAAGCATGTTCATTAAAGGGACTCCTACCACCTTTCTCACCTGTTGATGTATTATTGACACTCAAGTAGTTACTTTGGAAGACATAAATTGTGGAATTTTCTCTGCAGGAGTCTCTGTACTAACAAACTACTTGTTAATCAATTTGTAATTCTTGATTAACCTTTGTTTACTTGGTAGCTGCTTGGTTGAGCAAAATAAAGGGGGACCTGACTAAACAGGTCCCACCGTTGTGGACTTACCGGGCAGGATGCAAGAGAGGGGAAGAGGTCGCCGCCAGGCTGGGCTGCCGCCCGTCTCCCTCTTGTGAGGCCACGCTTGCCTTGCGGTTTCTCCCCGTCCTTCCCAGCGGTTGGGTGGCGCGTCCTGACGTCACCCTCCCCTCGGAGATTTAAAGCGGCGCAGCCCAGCAGCCGTCCTGTTTAGCGGCCAGCCCCTGCTCTTTGGCGGGTTTTGCATGGGGTCTGATCCAAGAAGGGAAGATGTGCTTTTCCTTCCCGTTTGTGGGGACCCCCATAAGGGGTCTTGGGATGGAGTACAACAGCGATGCCCAGCTCAGGGGCCTGTATTGGGTGCTCCAATCCCAGGTGGCGCTGGCTCCACACAGAGATGCCCATCCTGGTGGGGCCTCCTAAGTGCTACTCCGGTGCTGTGCCCACAGGTGGTTCGGCTGTTTATCGATGCTTTAGATATATATATCGGGTTACAGGGTGGTGACCCGAGATCTTGGATCCGCCCCCATAGTTTTCCGCCAATGCTCCATTCTGTTGTGATCAATAAAACTGTGGCCATTTACTCCCAAAGAGTATGTGTATGTGTGGTTATTTAACGTTACTTTTCCTTCCCCTTTCCTTGGAGCCACTTGCCCGTGGGTCCACAATAATTCCCAATTAGCTGCTTTCATTGATGACTTTGCTGACCACTTATTCATCCAAGAATAGTGGCTGGATGAGAAACAGTGCTCAGATTACAAGGGAAAGGAGGTGACTGCCCCCCTACTTTTTGTGATAGCCTTCAGATGATGATGGTGGTGGTGGAAAGTTTTATCAGGTCACATCCAACTTACGGCAACCCTGAAGAGTTTTCAGGCAAGAGATGTTCAGAGAAGAGTTGTTTTTTATATGCCGACTTTCTCTACCACTTAAGGAAGAATCAAACCGGCTTACAATCAATCATCTTCCCTTCCCCTCCCCACAACAGACACCCTGTGAGATAGGTGGGGCTGAGAGAGCTTTAAGAGAGCTGTGACTAGCCCAAGGTCACCGTGCTGGCTTCATGTGGAGGAGTGGGGAATCAAACCCAGTTCTTCAGATTAGAGTCCACTGCTCCAGACCACCACTCTTAACCACTACACCACTCTGGTTTGCCATTGCCTGCCTCTGCATCGCAACCCTGGACTTCCTTGGTGGTCTCCCATCCAAATACTAACTGCTTATCTTCTGAGATCTAATGAGATTGGGCTAGCCTGGGCTATCCAGGTCAAGGCAGCCTTCAGATAACAGTAGCTAAATTTGATAGGAGCAGAGGAATCATGGACATGAATTAAGGGTTTCTTCATGTCTCCCACTGCTCAGCCACTATTGAGAAGTATAGTTTTTTAACTGTAAAATGACATGAGAAAAGAACGGCTGCTTCCATCTTCTGTGAAGCTAGCCAAAGACAACTTAGGTTTGAGTTGCTGGTCAATAGACTGATGGTTATTTGACCTTGCATAATGGCAGATACTCAGTGAAACCAAGGACACCCTTATGTAAGTGGCTGACTACTTTTTTAATTGCATTGGGTGTCATAGGATATAAATAACAAAAGCAACCTCTTCTTCCCTAGGCCAGCAGAAATCAGGTCAGACATGAACTCCTTCATTTTTTGGGGGGAACCAATGCAGTTTTCAGGTGGAAACATGAAGTAACCTTGCTGCTGCAGTACAGGTTGCAAGTCCCCAGAGGTCAAAATTGCCACCAGCATGAATAAAAATCGATTTTAAAAAAATCAATGGATTTTTAAATTTTAAATCCTTTTTTATTTAAATCAGGTTTGTTTTAATAAAATGCTTTTGGGGGAAAATCTATCTAAAGATAGTTTAAATACAGTCCAAAGGTTATTCATCATGTAATAAGGATTAGTGGAGGAACTTCATTAAAACATTGCCAAACTGGGTCTCTTTTAGAGCCTGCTGCCATTATAGATTTTCTCCTCCATGGAGAGAATAATATGATAATCCTAAATACACAAAAATCTCAAAATTTGTGGAATATTCTGCTCAAAAAGTTTCACTTTCATTTTTACTGATTGCCCCTCCCTCCTCACACTTGGCTCCTTGTGCAGATCTGTTCCACGCCAAACAATCTTCTATTTACTGTACTTCTTGAAATTTAGCACTTAAGGGGTAATGGGTTGATTCTGTGTGCATAGCTTTGCAAAGGAACAATGGGATTAAGGTATTTTTCTCAACTCAGTGTTTATTTTATAACATTTTTGCTGTGAAGACTAGGGTTACCAGCTGTGGTTTGGGAAATACCTGGAGATGTTTGGGGCGAAGCCTGAGGAGGGTGGGGTTTGGGGAGGGGAGGGACTTCAGTGCCATAAGATGACTTGAGTGCTGCATGTGTTGCTCTCAAACTTACAAAGTATGAGTCAAGGGTAGACAAATTATCAGCATGCATACAACAGCAAAAATCACATTAATTGTTCAAAAGCATGCCAAATGCAAACTTTTACCTTTCAATAAAAAGTTGTTTGTATCATTGAACGCTCTGTTATTGTGTTTGTCTTTTAAGGCAAAAGATGTTAATGTATGAGTTGTTTTTTCTAAACTAAAACCTCAGTATTCAGGTTAAATTGCCGTGTTGGCACTTTGCAATAAATAAGTGGGTTTTGCGTTGCAGTTTGGGCACTCGGTCTCTAAAAGGTTCGCCATCACTGCCATAGAGTCCAGTTGCCAAAGCGGCCATTTTCTCCAGGTGAACTGATCTCTGTTGGCTGGAGATCAGTTGTAATAGGACACTTTATATAAAATGAAATCTGAATTTAAAGTGAATTTAAATTTAAAAGGAGACACAGTAGAACAAGCTAAAAATAAAACATTTTGGTTTTAAAAAGGTTTTTTTTAATCCACTCTGAACTGTAGAGTGTTCAGACATAATGTAAATAACAACAGATTAGTAGATAGATTCAGAAAACAGAAATTTCCATTTTAACGTTATGTATTAACGTTATTACTAGTGATTTTTGCTCTTAAATAACTCTGAACGATAATCAGAGTTGAAGTGATGGGATACGGTTGCAGAAACTTCATAGATAGACACTCTTGAATTGAGAGTGGTAGTGACCATGGGTTTGTCTGTGAAGTGTATTGTGCTTGTAAATGACTAAACTGATTTATGCCTTTTGTTTGCACGTCTTTAGCACTGCTTGAAAAAGCTCTCATTCTTATTGTCAGACTTTGAACTGCCCTACCTGACTTGATAAAGAACTAGTTCTGTTCATGTGCTGATCTTGACACTTCATTGTGTAAGGTGACACAGTATTATTATTCTATAATAATAATAATAATATGCTTTTAATATTGCTAACAGTGCAATCCTGAGTAGTCTTACACCTCCTGAAGTCAGTGCGCTTAGAAGGGTGTAACTGTGGTTAGGACTACTCTGTTAGTGGAATAATGAAGCTCATTTAACTAGTATCAAGAAAGAAGCTTGCCAGATACCACCCAGAAGGATCTCATGGGGGAGACAAGCTCTAGTAGTCCTTTTATGTGTCCACCTGCTGGTATGTTTTTTAAAAACATTCTCTGGTCTTTCAGTTCTTTCAAGAATTTGAGGTGTTCTGGATGCAAGCTGCATCCTTTATTATTTTAATTCTTAAACCTTCCCCCCTTGAAATTCTACCTCCTTGTTCTTTCACTGACTGAAATCCTTACCATGCAGATTTTCTGTCGTAATGACTGATTTCCCAAATAAATGTTCTTTCTGGAAGGCATCATGCAAAAATGCCTTTTCATGTATATAAGAAGGTAGAATTTAAAGCTTAGGCAAATTACCAGTTGGGATAAGTGAGATGCAGGAGTAATCAGCAGGGGCTGAGGTAGGTGCCTGATGCCTTTGATCTGATTCCTTTCATTGGGACCTTATCTCTGGATTTATGAAGCATGTGGATTATCTTTTACCATTCTTTTTAAAAGAATCTACTCTGTTCTAGTCACTCAGTTCTCACTTGGTCTCCTTAATGAAGTCTCTAGCTGCATTCAAATTCAAACCTGATTTGTGACCATGCTTGTTCACCTTCTCCTTTTTCTTATCACATGTGGAGTGCAGTTGAAGGCTGCCTGGTTTGGGAAGAATTCAGTCACGCTCCAGTTTTCCTGGGCACCTGGAGAATTTGGAGTGGGTGCGTTAGAATCCACATTTGTGAGGAGGAAGCAAGCAGCAGTTTGCCCTGGTGCCTGCATTAGAACGTCATGGCAAACAGGGGTTTCTGAAAGCAGGAAGCCTTCAGGTGTGTTGTACCCATGGGGGCAGGGAGGAGATAGCATATAAGCACAGTAAAAAAAAAAAGTGTTCTTTGCAAACAAAGGTTGCTTTGTTTGTATCTGAATGCTGCTTGTAACAAATAGTTCTGTGAAGTGACTCAAAGAAAGGGATTAGATGGATCTACAGTTACTAGACAGAATTAGGCCTTCAGTATAATGACTTTGCAACCAGGATTGACTTTAAGGGAGGGAAAATGCTGTACTGAATAACACTTGTTAATGTTTGCTCAATAGGTAAAGTCTCCAAGACGGATTTATATTATTGAACTTTTGTAAATCTGCCAGTAATAGAGTATTGTGCAATGTTGTTGGAATTTTATTTTTCTTCATTTGTACCCCAGTTTTCCAGATACTAGTCCAGCACTCTGACCACTATATGGCTCTAGATTAGAATCTAGACTCCAATTGCCTGTGATCTTATAGGACCGTGTTGGCGAACCTATGGCATGTGTGCTGCAGCCGGCACGCTGAGCCCTCTCTGTGGCCACGCGCGGAGCCGTCGCGTCTGCCTAGGGCTGTGCCGTGGTGAGGGCGCTGAGGGCGGTGCTCCTACTCCCCAAGCCTGCGCTGGCGCCCTCCCTCTCCTTGCACCAGGGCAAGCCTCTCCCTCTCAGCTGAGCTGCTTGTCGGGGCGCCCCGCCCGTCTTCAGAGGGTTCAGTCCTCTCACTCACTCACTTGCAAGGGTTTTTGGGAATTGTAGTTCACAGGAAAGAGGAGACAAGGCTGCAATGGAACAAAAAGCCCCTGTTCTTTTATGGATCCTTCCTGTTCCTCCTTTCTTATTTCCCTGCTTCCAGGAATTTTCAGGTAGAAGTGGAGAATCCTCTTCGGTTCTCCTTTGTGGAGGGGCGTGTGCGTGTGCATGTGTGCAGTCAAGTCACCACTGACTTAAGGTGACCCCACAGGGTTTTCAAGGCAAGAGACCTTCGGGGGTGGTTTGCCCATTGCCGGCCTCTGTGTGGGCTGAGAGAGTTCCAAGAGAACTCTTCAGTTTGGACGGGGGAGGCTGTGGCCCAGCACCTTGCCATGCCCCCCCTCTCAGCTGAGTTGCGGGGTTCCCCGCCCATCTTCAGTTTGGACGGAGGAGGCTTTGTTGGGGCGCCCCGCCCGTCTTCAGAGGGTTCAGTCCTCTCTCTCTCTCTCTCTCTCTCTCTCTCTCTCTCTCTCTCTCTCTCTCTCTCTCTCTCTCTCTCTCTCTCTCTCTCTCTCTCTCTCACTCACTCACTTGCAAGGGTTTTTGGGAATTGTAGTTCGCAGGAAAGAGGAGACAAGGCTGCAATGGAACAAAAAGCCCCTTTTTATGGATCTTATATGGATCCTTCGTGTTCCTCCTTTCTTATTTCCCTGCTTCTAAAAAAAATTTCCAAAAAAAATTCGACGATGTCCTCAAAGATGTCACAAAAATGGTGAATTACATCATGGCTCATGCTCTGAATTGTCGACAGTTCCAAGCACTTCTTGAGGAGGTTCAGGCACAGTATAATTGTTTACTTATGTACAATAATGTCCGGTGGCTGAGCAGAGGATGAGTCCTGGAGAGATGCATGCCAAATGCAAACTTTTACTTTTCAATAAAAAGTTTTGTATCATTGAAAGCTCTGTTATTGTGTTTTTCTTTTAACGCAAAATATATGAAATTATGAGTTGTTTTTTCTAAACTAAAACCTCAGTATTCAGGTTAAATTGCCGTATTGGCACGGCGATAAATAAGTGGGTTTTGGGTTGCAGTTTGGGCACTCGGTCTCTAAAAGGTTCACCATCACTGTTATAGGAGGTGGTTATTTTTGTTCTATAAGTCACTTGCTTGGCTGTATAGTTTTTCCAAAACCCTATATTAGCATAGCTATAGTGCTTCCAGTTCCTCAGCTTTTAAACTTAATTTCATAAAATGCAGTAACTTTAGGTACTATTCAAGGAAGATTATTTATAAGAACATAGCTTGTTATGCAGTGAATGTATTTGAATTGCCTTGTATTATGTGACCTAGAGTCTTGCATGATAGCTGTTCTGTAGAAGCTATTGTTGTAAATCTTTTTGTGGGCCAGCAGAGAGCTGCTATTAAAAAATCTTCACAACCAATTTGCATCCAATTTTGCAATACTTGGACACTTCTGCCCTCTACAAAAGTTGGAATATTTAACTGTAGGAAACTCAGGTTTTGTCAGGAAGAAGGGGCTGAGTTTTAATGTCGTCATTGGTTAAAGTATACTTCTGGTTATTCCAGTATTCTGTGTTCCTTTGCATACTTTGAATTGAAGAATGGTTTGGAAAACTTACTACTGAAGTTGATTTTCTGGAAGTGCGGCATTTGAATAACTCTGCTGGTTCAAACGGATAGATGATGCTCATGCTGTGGTATCGTATGATATTTATATAGTATGTAGATTAACAATTCTTTGCTGGGAAAATTTAGACTAGCACAGTGAGAAAAGTGGGGTGAAGGAAAGGCAACATTCAGTGGAAGCAAATAAAGATAATAACATGCTTCTACCATGCTACAGTGAGATATCTCGCCTGTGCAAAAGTCTTGAGTTCAGTTCCTGGCAACTCCTTTTAAGAAGATCCTAAAATAATGTCTGCCTACAACCTAGAAGACCTGATGTCGGTGAGAGGGAACAATACTGGTGTAGAGTAGTCAATACCTCTGATTTACGTTTAGGGAGACACATGATTGGCCACTGCTGGAAACCTAGGTCTGATCAAGTGGGATTCTTCTCATATTATACCTGGGATCATTTGCCACCGTTTATTTCGGAAGCTGAATTACATTTTATCATTTAGCTTTGTAGTTTCCAACTGTCTGGCCTTTGTCCTGGACCATTGACTTCAATTAGTTTCACCAACAGTGTCTTCCTCACAGCCTAGCAGTTAGACTACCGAAGCATTCACTGCATCGTTTATCACACACAATTCAGAAGAGCTCATTGAAATAAGTGGGCTCAATTCTACTTTAGATTGTGGCCTTCGTTCCTTTTACTACATATCAGTAAGCCCCACTTAGTTGCTGGTGAGTTGAGTGAGCTGTACGATAGAAATTTAATATGAAGTTCCTGGGCAGATATGGAAACCAGTGGTGGAAATCAGATGCAGCTGCATGTTTGCAACTTGTGAATTTTTCTGTAATGGCTAAGTCATTCTTTATTTCTTTCCCTACAGGGTCCTGTCTGTTGCTGCAGAACAAAAATGTTTCACTTAAGGACTTGTGCTACTAAATTGAGGCCTCTCACAGCCTCACAGACTGTTAAGACAATTTCTCTAAATAGGCCAGCAGCACCAAGGACGTTTCAACAAATCAGGTGCTACAGTGCGCCTGTTGCTGCTGAGCCATTTTTGAGTGGGACTAGTTCGAACTATGTGGAGGAAATGTACTATGCTTGGTTGGAAAACCCCAAAAGTGTACATAAGGTAAGGAGCAGCCTGTCTAGGATACAGCTTTCTCTTCCTTACATGCTGATATGCAGATCTGAGCACTGATTTTTCAGGTAAGTACAGGTGGTCTCAGCATGGAGTCTAGTTGGATGAAGACCCTGGAGTTATTACAAATCCATTCTACTTTGCAAATACTGAAAACATTTGGCTGAAGGATAACAACCATGAGATAGTCAGCCTTGGAGTGAATTTGCCAAGTTTCTAGCTGCCTTTCCCTGAGGAATTATTTCCTGGCTCCAGCGTGGATACATACGAAGATGAGCTGCTTCTCTTGGGTGTCCATTGAAGACCTGCTGTTCATTATTCTGTTTGCAATAATTGAAGTAGGGCCCTTTTGGATCAGAAAGAGGCCCCAAGATCTGTTCTACCATTATGTAAATGCAAACCACATTCAAGGTCTAGAAGCTCTGTGTCATGCATTTAAAATTTTGTGTATATTTTAACCTTGATAATACCTGATTACTTGCTAGTTCTGAGTTTACTGTAATCAGTAGAGTCTGCAATTACCCAGTGGTACTTAAGGAATGACCTTGATGGTGGTGTCATTGCTTTCTGCTGGGGTAAAGTTACATGTGACTGTTTGTGCGTCATGAGTTCGGAACAGCAGCAAGGTCCTGATCTGTAAATTAATGCATTCAATCCCATTGAAGTCATAAGTCTTAATATAAACATTTTAGAGTCTAAAATTTGGCCTAATTATGTAAGGGAGTTTTCAGAGTGGTAGTCCATGATAATGGACCTATAAACACGTGTAAAGAATGGACTGGGTCATGCTGACTGATATTGAATTTGATTAGGTGCATAATCTGGTGCTAAGTACACCTTCCCACTTCTGCCCATGCATTGGAGAGAAACTGGCAGTTAGGGCAGAATATTTTTTAAGGTGTATTTCCAGTTATCAAGAGAAGATTCTCTCCTGCTTGATACATACTGACCTTCTACCTAAGCATCCAAGATGGCAAAAGGCACATCACATTCTGTTGGACTACCTAGCTCCTGCAAGTTGCTATGATTTTTTTTGTAAAGAATGTTGGACTAAGGTGAATCCTAGTGTAGTTCAGCAAGGGAAGTTCTTAAGTAATAGGATAATAACACAAATGTCTTAAGAGATCCTAGTGCTCATTCTTGTTTTGTGTTTAAAGCATAGATCCCAGTTGGGGGATAACCGTAGTTCAAGCAGAACTGAAGTTAACATCCCCCTACTGGGATGTACTTGAGTATTAGTCATTTGCATGCCTGGTGAGAGAGAGCTTCTGACTTGAGTTCAAGGAACTGTATTGCACAGAATCACAAATGCACATTCCTCTTAAGCCGTGTGCTGTCAGTAAGGGGCACCACCTGAACATTGCTGACGTGGTAGCAATAAGCCCCAATAGAACATATGGATATTTGGCAAAATAGAATAATGTTTTAGTACAGTGTCAACATATTTGGAAGCTTGGAAAATTGCAAAGCTCTGCCCCTGGGGAGGGTGTCCCTCCCACATTTCTTGATTTGCATGTCATGGCCTCCCATCATTATTAAATGTAACAGTAACTGAAAATCCTTGTGGCCATCTCTGTAGATTAAAAATAATGATGAACAGCTTAAAAACAGCCAGGAGCAGGCAACAGCTGGATTGCTACAGAGTAGGAAACAGCAGAAAAGCAATAGGCAAATAAAACCTTTGATCACAAAAAAAACCCTCCTTTTGTGATAAAGACTTTGCCTAAAAGTCAAACAGATGCAGTTCTCCTGTCCCGCACAAGAATTGGTTTGAAAAGGTCTTTGCAAACTTTTTCTGAGTACTGCTCTAGGGAAGGTCTTAAAATAAACCATCATAAATCTAAGATTATGATCTTCACTAAGAGGAGGAAAATGCCTCTTTTTCACTGGGTATTAGACTTTGAGGTTGACCAAGTGAAGGAGTTTGTTTACCTTGGCATTCTGTTTTCCCATAACCTAAATTGGAATGCCCATCAAAAAGCAGTGTCCAACAAAATTAAACTTGGGGTTGGTGCTATTGTCAACTTTTTTCACACAAAGGTGGCAAATATATTCCAGGGGCTATTCAGGTTTTTAACCTGAAAATTACCCCAATTATCCTCTTTGGTGTTGCCATCTGGATAACAGTCATCAATGAATCTATAGATCATCCACTGCTTCAGTTCTTATGAAAACTCCTAAATGCCCCTCGATGTGTTGCTGGCGTTACTCTTCGTTCCGAGTTTGGCCAAATGTCACTTGAAGCTAGGGCGTGGTTGGCCGCCTTTAAACTACACCTTAAACTGTGCTTTAGCACTGAGGGGTTCCTAACTTCTCTGAAGCATGACCCTTTTAAATCCTCATGGCAAAAAAACTTAGATGAGAAACTGTCGTTGTTGGGCTTCTCGCAGGATATCTTATTAGATCTTGGGAAAACTGAAGCTTTTACCAAAATTAAAAAGCACATTAAAGAGCTCGATTATAACAGCACTACTTTTCGTGCTCATCGCGTCTGTTCATCCCAGTTCTTCGGAATACCCCTTCCATGTGGTCTGCCTGCCTATACATATTATCTGACAACTCCTCGTCTGTAGAGCTTTTTGCTTGGCTAGGTTGAATGCTAACCCTTCTATGGTAATGCAGGGCAGAATTCTGAATATACCATACTCAGACAGGATCTGCCGTTGCTCTACTGGCTCTATTGACTCATTAGCCCATGCCCTTTTGGAATGCCGCTTTTACGAGGAACTTCGATCGCACTATATTTCCACCCTTTTAATATACAAATCCAATGCCTCTGTGACTGACATAATGCCTTTTTTACTAAGCGATAGGGACCCCAAGGCTACATTGTCAGTGGCAACATTTGTTTCAATCCTTATATCCCTCCAACACTAGATATATGCTGCTCAAGATCAATTGATCAAGGAGCTTCTAAGGGATAAAAGGAAAGGAAAGGAAAAGTCAAACAGAGGAGGTGCCAGATTGATCTCCCTTGAGGAGTTTGTGTCCCAACAGCCTTTTGCTGGTTGCCACCTATCTTATCTCAGGAGATGGGGCATACAAATAAAAGTCTTGAAGGATAATCTCAGCACGTAGGCAGGTTTGAGAAGGAGGTGATGGCAGCTCTTCAGATATCCCCAACCCAGACCATCTAGCTTGGCTTCATAGGTCAAAACCAGCACTTGATTTTTTTTCTGAGAAACAAGCTGAAAGCCGTTGAAGACTTAATAGTATATCGTGTCATGTGCTTATTAAAACATGTTTTGGATAATAACCTATGTAATGTATTCTAAAGTTTCCAAAGACTATGTCCAATATATTTTAGACGTCAAGCATGGATGTTACTAGAACATCAGTAACTGAGGTCAGATCACTCTTTTCCAGGAGAAGCTACAGCTGGCAAAACAGTTGAAACTGGAAAAAGGCACTCCACGCTATGTAGGTTGTTTACTGAGTTAAAAGCAGTGCTGGATCTAAGCATTCCCAAACTTTTGATACATAACCCAGCAGTAAAAGAACTTTTCAGTACTGACATGTTTAGAAAAATAGTGTGCTAAATGAGAACAAGTTATACAGTAGTTTTGCAAAAGTCTACAATGGCTCCCTTCTGATTTTGCTTCTCTGTTGCAGGATGTCTCAGTGGGATCTGTCTTGCAAAAGTAGTCAGTATGCAAAACTAGTACCTTGCATAAGTTTTCTGTAGGGGTGAACATGGGGATTTTGTATGATCATAAAATTTTCTGTTGTGAACAGAGCTAGCATACTAGGTAAGTTTATTTCATCTAATAGGGCCAAGCCTTATGTTTGGAAAACAGCAAACATGAAGTAAACCAAGCTGATGCTTGTGGGAAAATGTGGGTGAATCTGCTGATCTGAGCCAGAAATGTATTGCACAGATTTTTGAGAGATTAAACTGCACAGTTTAGGGAAAGAAATGTAGCAGCTGGATTTTGTTTGTTTTGGTGCAAAATTCAGACTATTTTACTTAGGGCCAATCTAGCAGAAGGTAAAGTAAGATCTATTCATGTGGCAGTTAAAAAGAAGAACAAACCTGTGGAACACAGGGTAATCCCTGATCATTTAGAGAGCTTTCCCATTTTCCTTTTAGCTACATTAACCTTGACTGTGTAGACAATTGCTAGAAGAACACGCTGAGATTCTCAGAAAGTAAAACAGTTTAGGTGAGATTCCACTCAGATTCATATGAATACACCTTTCAATGTGCAGAGCTTTATTACAACTTTTGAAAGCCATTAAGGTTTGTTTTGAAAGATGCATGAAACTGAATGCAGAGCTAGGCAGTATGACTACTGTGGGAAAATGTGACATTATTACTGGAGTTTCCCCACAGATATTTGAAGCATAGAGATTTAATACGTGTACAATTATTTTGGAAACCTGTGCAGCACCTGGGCTCCCTGTAGCAATTGCTGTGCATAGCTCTTCCGTGAATTCCTTTGCTTACCAGGATTCTGCCACCCAAAGGCAAGTAAGCAATATGGAGCACTTTAAGAAGAGCTCAGCCTCACAGTTTTCAGGAGTTATTGGTCAAGCTGGAATGTACAGACTGTGTATTTAAACTCCTAATATAAAGCAGCTTGCAGTTGCATTTTGTTTTTGTTTCCTAAGCTATTTTCAAGCTCCCTGAACTACTTGACCGCTGTACTTCCATGTGGCATTAAAGTTGTTCTAGTCTTTGTCCTCGAGCTACCTCAGACCTGGCTTTCTGCCAAACCTTCCTTCTACGTGATAAATCAGTGGTGTTGTCTTGGTAACTGTCCTGCCATAGCTAGTTCTGCCCTAAGCCAGCTGATCTGGTTCATGCGCCAGTGTGCGCCGACCTTCAAATGGTCACCTGGCTTTCACTTTTGTCTTATCTCAACAGGGTGGAGTTATTTCCCCTCAGAAAAAGTTTAGAGGTCTTCTCCTGAGTTGTGAACTCCTAGCAGCTCAGAATAATCAGGAGTCACCAGTTTAATCTGATTATGCTGTAACATGCCAGGCTTTGTATCCAAGGGTCTTTAATTTCAGAGATCCACGACAGAATATATATTTCTCCTCTAAAAGGGAAGAAACTAATTCCACTGGAAAGGGGACTGGTATTCCTTTGGCAAACAAAGCATAGGAAAGCTGGTTTAGCTGTCAATCCTGAGCTTGAGGTGGATCCTCCTGGATGTTTTAATGGAATAGTGAATCTAGGTAACCCACCTTACCACTGAGTGCCCTGGGCGTGCAATCCTAACCACTGTTTCACCCTACTAAGCCTTAGATTAGTGTAATTCCACTTAGGGTTGCGCTGTAGATCAGCTTTGCAACTAAATTCATAGAGGAGGCGGCAGCCCATTTTTACCAGCACACCTTCGCAGCTGTTTTCTAATCTAGAAATATTCCCCTCTGCACTTGCTTGCAAGAGAATCTGACTTCAGACATTGTGGCATTGCAGTCAGTGTGTCAGACTAGGATCTGGAAGACCCTGGTTTGTTTCCCTGCTCTGCCAGGGAAGCTTGCTGGGTGACACTGGTCCAGTCACACACACTCAGCCTAACCTACCTCACAGGCTTGTCATGAGGATAAAGCGAAGGAGAGGATAATGATGTAAGCTGCTCTGGGTCCCCACTGGGGAGGAAGGCAGGGGTACAAAGGAAGTAAATGAATAAAATTCTTTTGTAGCCTGCCTTTCTCCCTGAGACTCAAGGTGGATTACAAAACATTTTTTTAAAAAAACAGATAGCATAAGCAATCCAATAAACAACACAGTAGGGCTAAGATGGCAGAATTAGAGGACAATGCAATCAGAACAGTTTAAGACATGACATCTAGCATAGAAAGTGGATTACAAAAGTAAAATACAGTAGTAAAAACATAGCAATACATACAATAAACATTGTGGTAGACTACAGTCCTATTGCCTTATGCAAGTGAACTCCTGAGCTGTTCCATTATACTACTGTTCTATAGGCAAACATGCTTTTACAAGCTGGCTAATAAAATGCTAAACTGCCTGATTATCAACATATGTATATATACACAGCTATAATCTAAGCATACAAAGAGAGCAGACTATTTCATTTGGCGGTGGCTTTTAATTTAAACTGAAGTGACACTCAGCATCATAGCTCATTAAGTAAGGACCAAATGCCAGTCACGGAGAACAAGTTTTAAGTAAGCTGTTTGCAATTTAGTATTTATTTCCTTGATTGCGTCATCTTCATACTGTACAGCCTGCGCCATGCAAAGTGATTAGTGAGGAGCTATTGAATATGTTTTTTGGGGGAACAGTGCTAGGAAGAGATGAGACATGGAACTTTGTTTAGTTCTATACATGTACATAAAACAAATACAATTAAGGTATCAGGGGTTGGTATTATGTTTTCAATAGAATTGAGTGCTTGAAATATGTGAGATGGCAACATAAAATGACTTGTTTCCATTGCAGTGGTGCTTATCAAATATTACTGTAACATAGTGCCAAATGAAATCTCCAACTACTTGCTGGAGAACAAAAAATAAATTTTGAACTAACACACCCCAAGAAGATGTTAGCAGGCCCAGTGATTCTGGATGAATTGCTAAGTATGCAACCTAAAAGGTTGCCCGAGGCCATCAGCACTGAAAATGTGCAACCAGTGGGCTTACAGTTAGGTTTGTGCATGTACCATATTGTATGAAACCTTATCTATAAAGTTTTGCTTTTTGAGAATCTCCATATGTTCTTAGAGCAGGTTTGTGCCCCACCAAGATCAGTGCAGCCAAATCCTGCAGAAAAACCAAAGGGAATATGAGAAAGGTCTCTAAGTGGTTAATGCTGTGACTGTGTGGTCCTGTAATTTAGTGCTGATTTGGGTGCTAACCAGGTCAGAAAATTGTCCTGGCTGCTACTGCTCCCTGGGGGCCCTTTGACAATGACCACACTGTCAGAATCACTTTGGTCTTGTTTTCCGGAAGTCCAAATCAACAGCGTAGTCATAACATTGAATGGGGACGTCAATCCAAAGATGGATCTCAAAGGACAAGGTTAGGATAGGAAAATGTAAAGTCAGGCAGGGGGGGGTTCTTTTTTTAAAATGACCAGGAAGAGATTTCTTGACCTCTGCAGTGGAAATGTTCACTTTTCTGACTTGTACCTACCTTGCCTTTCTTACACCTCCCATTCTCTTCAAATGCCCCTTGTTCCTTCCCTGAATTGCAGTTTATCTATGCTTTGTGTTTCCCAGAATTGTTCTGCTGTTTCACTTCTGCACATTCAGACTCTTCAGTAATCATGACCTGACAAATAGATTGAGTAAGAGTGGTAGGGTTTAAAGGCTTTGAGATGGTCTATTAGGCTGGTCTGTCACAAGTACTCTTACATTCCTGTGTAGGAACTGTGAAGAAGGGGGCTTGGGAGGCAAGATGAGCCATGTGATAGAGCTGCTGCAATCATTTCCCATCCCATTCTACATGCCTTATCTTTAAAGCTCTCCCTTGCTTTGTCCTGCTCTATTTCTGACCTTTTATTTCCCAGTCTGTCTCTACCTGTCATCTTCACTCTATATCCTCTATGCTTCACCGACAGAAAGTGTCATCCTCTCTTGAAATACCCCACTCATTCTTCCTTGCTGCAGTTGACTCCCAGGAAACCACTCTTCTCCCACTGTTCAGTCCCCAGCTGCAAACATGCCTTGGAGTTGTGAGTGTGAGAGAGACCCACTGTCAGAATACTCGGGTTGGTTAACGTAGTTAGGCCTTAGGCACTTGCTTCCCAAGTAAAAGAACAACTTGTTTCTCTTCAGATCCAAGCAACTGTATTCTTTAATGTTTAACACCAACTTGATAACAATAGAAAAATGCAGAACTGGATACAGGAGAATTGTCTTTGTTCTTATTCTATATTAATTCCAATTTACAACCTTCTGAGGCCTGTTCTGCTAGTGTTATCATGGGGAGGGGAAATCTCCTCTTCCCTGCTCTTCAGTTTAGCAGCTCCCTTCATGGAGAGACTGGCTGTAGTCAGGCTGCTGGGCCCTAACTTTCTCTACAGCTATTCAGCCCTCCCTGGTCTACAGCTTTTTTGGTGGTGGTGCCTCACCTTTGGAATGCCCTCCCCCTTGAAGGCCACCGGACACCCACTTTCCTTTACTCACTAGGCCTAGATTGTTCCTTTTAAGCCTGGCTAAGATATTTTTTTAGCTGGTCTAATTGTAGCTTGGGGATTGTTTTATGACTATCAATTTAGGCAGCTCAGTGTTTGCTTTATGCTTGTTTGGATTTATTGTATTGTTTTAGTTGTAAGCCACTGGTCTCTTACCAGAGGCGGCATTGTCTAAACAAATAGACAAGAGAGAAGAGCACAGAAATAGGGAAGTCCTTCCCCGAGAATGCTTCTTAAATGCAGATATGACTATATCCAGATACTTTGGGTTTCATTTCTTCAGTGGAACCCTAAGAGGAGTTCTGCAGCTGTTATTTTAGGATATTTTTCATTACACCAGCATGGCATTATCTGTTACCTGTTGTTGGATGTCATGCGCATATACAGCCTGTGCAGTGCCACCTTCATTGGTTGCACATTTGCTTCTGGGTTCAATTTAGCATGCTGACTTTAAGCATTCATAGCCTGGGATCCACAAATTTGAAGCATTCTCTTCATATGTGCCCCACTAACGGAGATTAGGACAGCAAGCGGTTTCAACAATTCCAACACTCCACCAGGTAAGATCATTAGCCGCAAGTAACAACATTTTATCGATAGTGACCCTTTTCTTTGAAACCACCTCCCTGAGAGGGTGCATCATCCCTCTTGTCATTTTACAAAGTGCAAGAGGAAGATGTTTTTGTTTCTCCTGACAAATATTGGGCAAATAGAGTGGCGATTTATAGTGTCATCATTGTATTAGTTCAGATGCTTCAGATGGTAATTATTGTTGTTATGACTATTGTGTTGTTGGTTGATTTTTATTGTAACCCTCCCTTTGAATGCAGGAAAGATGAGGTACTGTTTTATTTAAATATGTGGTAACATTATTTCATGATTTTCTTTCAGTCAGTATAGAACTGTAAGCTTACGTGACCAGCTGTTAAAAAGTCTGTGTCCGTGAGCTTCAGTATGTTTGAGCAGAACTTTGTAGGAAGCAATCCCAGCGTATGACAGGCAACTTTGCTGTTGACATTGAAGGTTATTGTAGAATAAGAGCTGATAATTTTGTATCCTGTACGTCAGTGGTGGCATTTTTTTGTTTATAGTACAAAGTTTGTTGTGCGCATGTGTTTAGTACATTTAAAATGCATTGGGAAACTTTCAGTTTACAAATGTTTGCCAGCTGTCTCTTCCCAGAAATCCAGAGTCAAGTTGGTCTGTTGCAGTGAAAATAAACAGGATTCTTATGTATCCTTAAAACAAAAATCCAGCCAGAGTTTATGTGAACTGGGCCTAGAGTGATTTCTTTTTCAGTCAAAGGATATGGCTAATATATCAATATTTATAATTAGATATAAATTGATCTGCTTAATTATAACAATTTGATGCTAGATTATCACAGCTTGCTAAGTCTTGCAGTGCCATGAATAGGTTGAGCACTGACTCATGAAATTACAAGGCATTTCTTTTGGAAACAGATGATGTTACAAATTGTGAGTGAGGAAGGAAAGAACTTTGCCTTGTTCAGAAAGGCAATGCTGAGAATCATGAGACCTGTAGGCACAAAGCAAAAGCCATGTGAGATGGAAGTTGTAGTATGGAGGGGAATCAGGTGAGGCTGAGTGGGAAAGCTAGTTGGATCCAATGTGTGTTCACACGAAGGCAAGTATTGCTTGAAGTGTAAAACCTGAGTACATTTAATGAAGAAGAAGAGTTGGTTTTTAGACACTGATTTTCTCTATCATAAGGAGTATCAAAGCGGCTTACGAATGCCTTCCCTCCCCCTCCCTCCCCACAACAGGCACCTTTTGAGGTAAGTGGGGCTGAGAGAGTCCTGAGAGATCTGTGACTAGCCCAAGTTCACTCAGCAGGCTTCATGTGGAGGAGCGGGGAATCAAACCCAGTTCTCCAAATTAGAGTCTGCAGCTCTTAACCACTATAGTCAATGAGGCAACTGTGTGGCCTAGGTTCAGTTGGTGGAAGACAAAGTTTTTCATTTGGTTTCCAGGTATGGTCATATTGACATGTGATTATCATACAATTGTCAGTCTTAAAATGACTATGAGCAGAACAGCTGAAGTGCTAGGCAAGTGGACTTGTTAGCTTAATTGCTCGGTTATGAATAATATGGGGAAATTAGCATTCAATAACCAGCAGTGGGCATAACCTGGAATCGTTTAACCAACATTTTCGGGAGTCCAGTCCGAGATTCAATAGGAAAGACGAAGGCAAGTGGATTCAGTTTAAAGATTTTTACTTAGTCAACTAATTATGTACACAAGCATACAAAACTCATATATACAAGCACATACAGATCCTAAGAGCAAAAAGGGAAGAGGAAAGTGACAGTTGCCAATGTGGCATGAGGTGATGACGGGCGATACGGTACCTGTCCTGAAGAGGTGGTGCCCCAAGTTCCGTGGACTAAAACACTGGGGTAAAAGGGCAGAGTGGTGGGAATCCCAGGGAGGGTGAGAGTGGGAGTGGGCTACGCGAAATCCAACTAGCAGAGTAACGGCAAGGAAGCCAAGGGAAGACCTAAGATACCCTATGGATCTCGGGGACCCAAGTTATACTATTTTCTGAGGGGGAGGTTATACTATTTTCTGATGGGATTACCCTCGCGGTTCCCAAACTAAACAAAAGGTGACAAAAGGATTAACTATCGGCTGCCAGGGTGGGGAGGTATGATAATTTGGTAGACTATACTGTCTCCGTTGGTTTGCGCAACCCTGGGGGAATCAGGAATCTCTTGTTGATGGGCTTTGCTGCTCATACACAGGCTGCACATCGCGATGTCCGGGAAGGCATTCCTTTGCATAGCCGGAGGAATGGTGTTTATTTGTTTGTCTAAACGTCTCTTAATGCTTAGCTGATTAAGTCGATCAGGTCTGGGGGGGGGGGAAGCGCTGCTGGTGGTTGCGTGCGGTCGGCTCCCTGCGATATGGCTTCCACTGGAACGGGGGCACTGTGAACGGTGGACTCCCTCTGGTTCACTGGAGGGTTGACCTGGCCTCGCGGGATGACAGCGCTCCTTTCCAGGCGGCTTTAGGCTTGCCGCTTGCTCTGGAGAGGCGGCGGCACGCATTGACTGGGGTTGCCATGACCAGTCCGGGATACAAACAGTCCATATCGTAACAGACTGTCCCTTACACTAAATGGAAATGCCATTGGGGGGCCACCCACCCTCGTTGCTTTGCCTTCTCTGTAAGTTATAAGGAAAGGCACACAACATTTTATAGCAAGTCACAAAGTTAATCTGCATCTTATAGATTTATCCCAGAGGCATGCAGACGTCATCTAATTACTAAGAAACTCTCTATTTTCAGCTGCTGCTTTTCATATCAGGCTTCCCCCCCCCCTCCTTCTGCAAGCTTTATTAGTAACAATTGCTTTACCTTTGTCCTTGAAGGCAAGTTTATGGCAAATGAGGAAAATGAGATTTAGAGTCCTTATCTGCTGATCTTCAATTTCTGTGTTTGTAATTAGACCTGTATGTCAGCATTTTTAAAACTTCAGGATAATCCTATACAACTTTCACAGACAATGTGGAAATGGTATATTTAAGACATATGAGTGGGAATTAGGCTTCTGTAGAATTTCCCTTCCTTTGCAATATGTTCTAAATTGGCTACGGACGTGCCGAGCCCCAACCGTTGCCAAGGGGTAAAGCCTCCACTAAAAGAGATGTGGATGGTAGTATCAGGAAAGATTTAGCCAAGCCTGTTAGAACTGTGGGCCAGGATCCAAGGAACTGTGAAAGTATTTCCGTGATCCAAAGAGGGGCTTTATTTAGACTTGTCTGTTTTTGAACAATAGCCCCTCATGGAAAGCTTGGTTTTGTTTTTGGGTTGTTGCTTTTAATGTTGGGGAATTTCAAAAACATGGAACGGTGGAGGGCTGCTCAGAGAAGAATAATTAGAAATTCCACTCTGCTACCACAACCCCCCTGTGTAAGCCTGAAGAAGTCTCGGGATACCAGCCACAGGATGCAGTCGATCTATTTGAAAATTTCAATGCAACATTTATAAGTAGTTTGCTTTTGCTGCATCTGCTAAGCATGGATAGTCTTCTGTATGGCGAGTGACCTTTAAAGAAAACTGCTGAGTGATTTCCTCGTAACACTCAGTCATTTCGCATTCCTGAGGTTTCAACTGGTAATAACTGGGCTTGGTCATTCTACGGCTTTTACTGCTGCTGAAAGTACAGCACAGTGGAGGTAGACCTCAACGTTTAGAAGCTGTCACAGGATTCCCAGACCCCTGTTGGCTTTCAGTGTCCAAAAAAAGGGGAGTGGCATTCACAGGTGGGAAGCAGTGGGTGAGGGGGCTTCACCCTTCTTCATGCACCGCTTTTATGTCAGAGCCCCTCCCCGCTTCTTTCCCAGTTGGGTTTTCCAGTCATGTGTGCTGGGCAAATAGGGGGAAACGGATGGCAGGAGGAATGGCAGAAGAAAAGCAGTACATGGGGTAAGAGTAAAGCGGTAAAGGCAATAATAAAAATGTACAAAACTGCAGTTGGTGTTTTCAACTCTACAGGTATTCTGTTGCCTGGAACATCTGGCTGCTTGTATAAACAAATAAAAATACTCCTCACCATATCCCAAAATTTTTTTAAATCATAGGGCGGCGAGGACAAGGAGCCGTTCTTTCTGCAACAGGATTTACTCCTGTCCTCCCAGTCCATTACATGGGAACGGAATATCAAACACTCCTGGGATGGGATGAGACCATTATTTGTGTAACACTGAAAATGAAATTGTCTCAGCGAGGAACCGAGTTTGATTTGGGAGCTTTTAGGGCACTGTGCAAATGTGTATAAAGTGAAAAATGGCAGCTTGCTGGATTGCACTTGCTTTGAACAGAACAGAGGTCATTTGTTTCTGGCTTTGATTTGCTTTAGTATATCTACTACTGTTAATAAACACTTTGCAATCTTTCTCTTAGTTCACTAGTCAGAGGTGCCAGCACACAGCAGCTGAGAACAACGCATTAACTGTGTGAAATGCCATTAATAGGAACCATGGAAGCTGCTGTCTTTGTGTGCTCGCTAGACACAGATTTTTTGTTTTTTGTTTTGGTTGGGGTTGGGAGGGCGTCCTTTGCGAATGTTCTACCAAGTGAGTCAGCCTTTCCCATAGCCTTTGGAAATTTGGCAGCAGCATAGGGAACTCTCCGTTGATGACAAAGTAAGTTTTCAATCATCTCAATGTTTGTATGATTAGTTGAAAATGCCCTTCCATATCCTAGCATGTGTATTATTTTGAGATTATTGCAGGTTATTTTACCCCCCCCCCCCAAAAAAAAAAACACAACAACCAAGAGGCACAGATCATACCACCTCTGCCTTGAGAAATATCGATCACCTGTATGTGGCCTTCTAGGCATATTTTAGGTCATCAGTGAGAGCAAACATGCATACGCAAGCTAGCTCTTTTCTATCCATGCAACTTCGTAACAGCCGAGCATGGTTTTTGGCCACAGGGTGCTCCATTGACCTCTCTCCTTGCTTGCTTCAGAAGTCTTTTGCATAGCACTGCTATAACCAGCTTATCAAACCAGAAAAGGCTGTCTTCTGGGCACGCAAGCCATGACTTTTGAGTTACTGTGTTGTATAAAGTTGTTAATGGCTTGCCTTCTAAACCAAGTGAGGATAAGGAGATGGGGGAAGAGGCTTATTGGCCGGGGTGGGAAGAAACACGAAGTCTTTGCCCTTTTGTATGCTTATCAGTGCTGCTTATCAGATATTACCACATTAGCTATGTGCAGTAGAGAAATATGCATCAAAACGGAGCTAAGACTGCTGTGGCCCTATTTGGTCTTGGCTCCACTGAATACCGGACAAATGTGTTTGTGTGTCATTTATTATTTTGATAAATATTGTGAATGGTTTAAAAATGGTAGCCACGTGCAAGATCCAGGGTGTAATTTCAAGACCTTGGGCGTGCTCAGTGCAATGGTTAACTTCTTCCTTTCCACAGCAGATGTTCACCCAGCTGCCATATTGCAAACTGCCTCTGTTAGAAAAGAAGTCAGGACAACTGTGTCCAGGCCTGTTCAGAGGCATCTTTTTTTAGGTCTGTTCCTCAAACTCATCTTGTGGCTCACAGTTGACATAAATAGGAAATGCTAGATATAGCTGCAGTAGCATGTGACCAGGATTGATATTAGTACAGTGGCACATGATGAGAGCTCACAAGGTACACTTCTCAGGGAAGAATGCCCTTTCTGTAGATAATACGATCCTGCTTTCAAAGGCATTTTGTTTCCCTGTTTGTTCTGTATTTACTATTCTTTTTCAAGGGTACAGAGCATTTCACATACATTACCTTGTTATCTTTACAGACTCTAAGGTAGTATTAATAATCCCAAAGTGCAGGTGTGGGTAGGGCATTTAACAAGAGCAGAAGAGCATTTACCTTGGCATGCTGCCATGCTGGCATCCTTCTGCCATGCTGGTAGGGAGATTTAAAAAGATCCCTTACTCAGAAAGATTATGATTATGCTCGATGGGGGAGGTGGAAACTACAGATCACATGCTTCTGAGATGTCCATATTACAAGGAGGCCGGATCAAAATATCTCCAGCCAGTGTTAGTTGGGCTTCTTGATGAATCTGATGCTGCTAAACTGGAATCTGTTGTCTGATAGAAACCACTGGGTATCCAGACAAGTAGCCAAATTCTGTCTAGGGATATGTAAGACATGGGGAAACAATATTAAAGCTGATGCAGAGTTTTAAACCCATTTGACTAACTTAGATGTTCATGCAGCTATTTTTGTTGTTGTATTGAACGATAGTTGTTTTAATGATGTTTTAACTTTGTAGTACTGGTCAAGGACCACATTAAATTATAATAAATGAATAAATGTGGGTAGGGGAGGCTGTAATATGTAGCTTGTCTAAGGCCATGGCAGAAACTAGCTTTAAGCCAGAGACTTCCTGGTTCATAGCTCAGTCTGTAAATCACTATAGCAGACCTGGTTACACCTTGTAAAGAACTGCTATAACTTGTTCCACATGGGCCTTGTATGCGTGCCTTTGGAAATAGATACCTCCAGTAATGACATGCTGTTATTGCTTAGAGCAGATTCTCTGTCATTTTAATGATGGGGTAAAAGTGCTGATTACTGATTCATTGAGAGAGATAAGCTTGAAGGGTGGGGAAGAGAATAGATTCCACAATATAATGTCTTTGGCCTCTAGGTCACTGAAGTGGGAGGTGCTAACCAAATTCCTAATGGTTCATTATTTACCTCTTTTTGTCAGCATTGCTAGGCTCCTAGTCACCACTGCTTATTGCTTTGTCCAGAGCTCCTGTGTACACTGCCTGGCATAGGTATTAGTCTAGCCAACTTTTCAGCCTACTTAGCCTCAGACTTTTCCTTGTGGTCAAACATGACAAGGTTAACTACAGTGTTATAACTGACTTATATTACAGTTAATTGCTTATTGAATTTGTTTTAAATTAGGTGGGTATAGGTAAAGGTAACGGTCCCCTGTGCAAGCACCGGGTCATTCTTGACCCATGGGGTGATGTCACATCCCGACATTTTCTAGGCTTTGTTTACGGGGTGGTTTGCCAGTGCCTTCCCCAGTCATCTTCCCTTTACCCCCAGCAAGCTGGATACTCATTTGACCGACCTCGGAAGGATGGATGGCTGAGTCAACCTTGAGCCGGCTACCTGAAACCAACTTCCGTCGGGATCAAACTCAGGTCGTGAGCAGAGCTTTTGACTGCAATACTGCAACTTACCACTCTGCGCCACGGGGCTCCTTAGGTGGGTATAGTGGGGAAAATTTTGCTAAAAAACAAACAAACCCTGCTGAACTCTGTCTGTGTTACTGTTGCCACTTCCTAAGTGATTACAATTGGAACAGGATCAAATATCAAGTGGAAAATGTTTTGTTTCCTACCCATTGCTCTTTCTCCTGGACAAGAGTGTATATTTATACCTGTGCTTGGTGTCGAGTGCTATGGTACAGAGTGGTAACCTACAGTACTGTAGCTCTGTTCCGAACCTGAATTCAGTCCTGACGGAAGTCAGTTTCAGGTAGCTGGCTCAGGGTTGACTCAGCCTTCCATCCTTGTGAGGTCAGTAAAAAGAGTACCCAGCTTGCTGGGGTAAAGTGTAGATGACTGGGGAAGGTAATGGCAAACGACATGATGTGACATAACCCCATGGGTCAATAATGACCCGATGCTTGCACAGGGGACTGACAACCTTTATCTTTTTACCTTGGTGGCAAAAAGCAATCAAGTTATATTTGATGTGGTGTATTTTCCAATGTCAGAAGCAGGGCTGGGGGAAAAGAATTAAAGATGCTGAACCACGTAGGTACTGAAAAACGTGATGCTGGCGCCTGGTAATCTGGAGCAGTACCTGGATATAAGGCAGTGCTTAGAGGTAAGGGGACTTCATCTGCTGGAGCTTTCTCTACATTTTTAACCACTCTAACATTTTGTATAAGAACATGTTGTTGTAATAGAAGAAAATCCCAAGCTACTGTTGATGATGTTGAAAAGCAGATATTGAACTGTAATGGCTTGGTGAGTTCCCTATAAGCAAACTTTTGTTTTTGTTTTTTTAGTCATGGGACATATTCTTTCGCAATGCCAATGCTGGAGCTGCTCCAGGTACTGCTTACCAAAGCCCCCCTCCATTAAGTACCAGTCTGTCGACTCTGACACACGCACAGTCTTTGCTTCAAGCACAGCCAAATGTAGATAAACTGGTGGAAGATCATCTTGCAGTCCAGTCTCTTATCAGGGCGTATCAGGTAAGGTTGCTTTTGCTTTTCTCCTGGTGGTGGATGTGAACACTTTGCATTCCTTTTGTCGACTACGGTTCTAGAGAGTTGTACTTTCCTTGCTCAGTGTAGTAACAGAGGCAGTATCCTGCTTGTGGGTTTCCTAGAGGCAGCCGGTTGTGAACAGAATGCTGGACCTGATGGGCCTTTGATCTGATCCAACATGGCTCTTCTTATGTTCAAGCCTGAATCAGCTGTTAAAGGGTTCAAAAATTGGTATGGGTGGGGGGACTAGAACAAGATTCCAGGAGACTGCTTCCAGCAGGTGGCATCCAACTTATTTGACCTGATTGGTGTGGAGAGATGGGTTGAAATGCCTAGTGGAGCTGATCCGACGCCTGGTCCATAGCCATCTGTTGTTTTTAAGCAGAGGTGAAAGTAACTTGAATTTCTTACTGTCACCATCTCTGTCAGGGATCTGAAAGCAGAGCTACCACTTCACCACTTACTGGTGCTTTGTACCGGCCTGTATTAGCTTAGTTTCATCCCTGTGTTTAAGAACTTTTGCAACTAGAATGAAAATTGCATCCAGGTATCAAAATAGGATTTAACCCTTGTGGACCACTAGGAATATTCTCCTTTTTGTTTTGTCCTATCATCAAAGTGCTCCCGTTGATAGCACTGGGTCCTTAAGGACAAGCAACCATGGTTTGAGTGATGATCATTGTGCCAAAAACCTGGCAAAACGTTTAACCTTTAACATTTAAGAATATTCTCTTGTGGAAAATGGTCTTCCTGATTTAAGGTTATCACAAAATTGTGTGTGCATGCTTGTTCACTGATACGCTGAAGGAGAAGGGGGAGAACTAGTGGAAAGAAACCAGTTAAAAGATTGAATCCTTCACAGGGTATCCCACCCCTGGGATACCTCTGCTCATTGTAACCTCTTTATTTTAACCTTTTGCATGTTTATAGCACTTCAACTGTAAGACAAACTGGTAAGTCAGAATCCCTTCACTGTACCGATACTATAATTCTCGCTCTGGAAGAGGAGGTCATCTGTAAAGAGGGTGTTTCTGTTCCTCTTGCTTCTGGGAGGCAGGACTAAAACTTTGACTTCCTGTCTCTGAGGAAACGCCCCCTCATTCCCAGTTCTTTCCTGCCTCGCATCGGGAGAGCAGGCTCTATCAGCAGCTCTCTACTAATTCTTCTTAGAAGTCTACTTTTCTTAAATTTTCTTTCTTCCTCCTCTTAGAGGTCTATTTTCTAATCTGTACTGTTTCTTTTTCTGTCTTCCTGCTGCACAGTATAGGCCTTTTTAGTCAGGTTTTTGGCTTTCCCGCCAAATCAAAATGGCGGACGCTTCTCCTGACGCCTTTATCGCACAGGAAGATTTGGACCCCGGCTTGCTTGTCCCAGCCCAGCAAGTCCAACAAAAAACCCCTGGCAGCCACTCCGGTGGTTCTAAGGGGAAGAGCAAGAAGAAGCGGGGAGACGGTTCCATTAAAAGGAAAGGAACCGATGCGGCTCACGTTAAAAGTAACAAAAGAGCTCGCGCAACTACTGTCCCCCGCTCTCTTGCTGCGGCCGCGCCGCGCAGGCTCTCCTCCGTGGTGATGAGGCCGGAGAACCCGACGGCCCCAGCTGTGCCACATGCCGCAATCTCGGAGAACTCTCCAGCCAGTAAGGCGCCGACTCCCTCCTCGGAGGGTAACGCGCTCCCTCTCCTAGCCGCCATAGAGGCGACGGGACTGCTGTCCCTTAAGGCGGAACTCTCGGCCCTAATAAAGGAGGCCTTTGCAGAAGGCATCAGAGCGGTGCAGCTCGCTTCCCCTACCTCCTCCGTCCGTGACTCCTCCGAACTCTCTGTTAGTGACCCGGGGGAGGGCCCCAGTTCCCAACCACCTCAAAGGGAGGGAGGGAGCCAGTGGCTTACCAAAGCAGCCCTTAAGGCTCCTCCGACCAAATCAGCTACCACCACAGTCACTTTTTCCCCTGCCTCTTCTGACGATGAGAGGGAAGAAGGCGAGTTCTCCTCCAAAGGAGAGGACCTCGCTACCGAGGAAAAGCAACTCAGATTATTTAGCCCCGATGACTATCAATCCCTACTTTCCAAGACCCTAGCAGCCCTTGACTTAAATGCAGCTTCTGACTCCCAGCCTCAAGAGAAGCAGTTAGGGGCCAAAGAGTTCTTCCATATGCACCATGCTACTCCACATGTAGCCCCTGTCCCTGATTATTTCTTAACCCTTATCAATGCAGAGTGGGATAAACCCCTGGCTTCTCGCCAACCTCCAGCAGTGGTTAAGAAGCTTTATAACATAGCCAGTAACTCTGCTGATTTATTCAAGGTCCCCCTAGTGGAACCCGCAGTCAGTGCTCTCCATACCTCTGACCTAGTCACAGAGGAGGGCCAGGGCCTTATTAGGGACCCTGTCGACCGAAAAGCCGACTTGGCTTGCAAAAAGTCCCACGATGCAGCAGCCTGGGCCATCCAAGCTTCCGTCATTTCAGCCCTTGTCTCTCGTGCGGCAATAGTCTGGGCCAGAAAACTGAGTCAACTTATCCCAGAGGACGACAGGAATGCCTTGGAGGGGGCCTCTAGGATTCTAAAAGCCGTGTCCTTTTCTAGCAGACTCCTCCTTAGACACGATGGCCTTCGCGGCTAGAGTCATGGCAACCACGGCGGCAGCTAGAAGGGCATTATGGATCCGTCCTTGGCAAGTACAACACAGATCCAAAACAGTTTTAATGGGGTTCCCCTTTCAGGGAAAGAAGCTTTTCGGGGAAAAGCAGGAAGAGGTATTGGTTGAAACCAAGGATAAGAAGAAGGCCTTACCCAAGGTCTTCAGTAAAGTACAAAAAAGCTTTTCCTCCCAGGGTTCCTTTCGTACCTCCCACACCCTGTCTAGGTACAGATCAGAACAAAGAAGAAGTCAGTGGAGCTCCTCCAGGGGTTCCTTTCGGAGGGGGGCCCGCTTTTCCAAACCCTCACGCTTTACCAACTTCCAGGGAGAAAGGAACGACAAATTCTTTCGTCCATCAAAACAATGACGCTCCCATTCAGCCTGTGGGGGGCAGGGTGACCCAATTCCGGATGCCTGGGTATTCAACGTCATCCATCAGGGCTACCAGCTGGAACTGGTTTCCACTCCTCCAGACCGTCTGGTAGCATCGACTCGCACCTCAAACAGAGAAAAGCAACTCAGAACAGCAGAAGCCGTCCGTCATCTACTCGACATCCAAGCCATCGAACCAGTCAATCCACAGGAGCACTCATCGGGAGTCTACTCCTATTTCTTCACAGTGCCAAAGAGAAACAGAGATTGGAGGGCTATCCTCGACCTCAAGTTCCTCAACAGACACATCCTCAGAAGACGCTTCAGGATGGAAACTGCGTTCAATCACAGAGGCTCTACGACCACAGGACTTCCTCACATCCATCGACTTAAAGGAAGCCTACCTACACGTCATAATCCATTCCCTCCATCGAAAATTCCTCCGTTTCCACTTTCATCTCAGACACTACCAGTTCCAGGCGTTCCCCTTCAGCTTGTCATCCGCCCCCCGGGTCTTCACGAAGGTGCTTGTAACCTTGATAGCCCGAGCACAGGAGAAGGGGATCCGACTGCACCCCTACTTAGACGACATTCTGATCTGTGCGTCATCAAGGGATCTGTGCCTCAACCACACCAGGATAGTCATTGACCTTTTGGAAGTCCATGGTTTCCTGATAAACAAGGAAAAGAGTCATCTTCCCAGCATCTGCTTCACTTGGGCGTCCACATAGACACAGTCTTCAACACTCTGTCACTGCCAGAGGATAAGGTAACCAAGATCTCCTCCTTAGCCAAGTTCACTCTTCTCTCCAAGTCAGCTCAGATCATCAACCTAGCAAAACTCCAGGGCCTTATGATCTCCACCATTCCAGCAGTACAGTGGGCCAGACTTCATGCCAGGACCTTGCAGTGGTTCCTTCGCCTGTATCAGAGGGAGATCTCCCTCAGGTCTCGCAAACGCTTGATTATACCCAAAGCCGTCAAGTCGAGCCTCCAATGGTGGGCCTGTCCCAGCAACCTCTCTCAGGGTCTTCAATATATCACTCCTCCTCCTATCCAGTTGTTCACCGACGCATCCCTCTCGGGTTGGGGAGCCTCCCTTCTCAACCAACCGGCTCAGGGCCTCTGGAACTTGAAGGAACGACTTATGAACATCAACGCTCTGGAAATCAGAGCCATCCGGATGGCCCTACAACACTTTCATGCTCAGGTCAAAAACCAACACGTTCTCATCAGGACCGACAATGTGGCAGCGAAAGCGCACATAAACAAACAGGGAGGCTCTCGGTCCTTGAACCTGCACAGAGAGGCCAAGCTCATCCTATCCTGGGCAGAGATCCATCTCACCTCCATTTCAGCGGAACATATCCAGGGGACAGTCAACACACAAGCAGACTGGCTGAGCAGACGGAATCTGGACGAGTCAGAGTGGTCCCTACATCCGGAAACCTTCCTTCTCCTCTCCCAGCACCTGGGCTTCCCGCAGGTAGACCTTTTCGCGTCAGCTACAAACCACCTGCTCCCAAGATTCTTTACCTGCTACTATCATCCTCAGGCGGAAATGACGGATGCCTTGCTGTCTCCGTGGCCGAAAGTTCTTCTCTACGCCTTCCCTCCTCTTCCACTTATCCCCAGACTCCTGCGACGGGTAAGGATTCTGAAAGCGTCAATCATTCTAATCGCACCATTTTGGCCGTGAAGTCCCTGGTTTCCAACCCTCGTGGAGATGTCAATCTGCAATCCCTGGAGACTCCCAGTGCGACACGATCTACTCAAACAGGGTCCCATATGCCACCCGGACCCGGGGTGGTACCGCTTGACCGCATGGCTGTTGAAAGGGACCGGCTCTTAGCCTTAGGCTACAATCCAGAAATTGCGGACACCATCGTTGCGTCCCAGCGTCCATCCACGCGTCGCATCTATGGCACGACCTGGAAGACCTTCGTTAGGTGGTGCACCCGCAAGCACGTGAACCCCTTAAAACCCCAAGTTTCTCACCTGCTGTCCTTTCTCCAAGATGGACGAATCAAGGGTCTCAAGCCAGCCACCCTTCGCCGACAACTTGCCGCAATAGCCACCTTAGTTCCCAAGATCTCAGGCATCCAGATAACTAAACATCCTCATGTAAGGGCCTTCCTTAGAGGGGTCAGTCTCTCCTCCCCAGCAGTGGCCATAGATTTCCCACATGGAGTCTCCATACGGTTTTATCCGCCCTCTCCAAGGCACCTTTCGAACCTTTACGTTCTACCGACCTAAGACACCTGAGAATGAAGGTTTTGTTCCTAACGGCCGTTACCTCGGCTCGAAGGGTCTCAGAGTTGGGGGCTCTTTCGGTTAGACCAGAGTTATGTACCTTTCACAGGGATAAGGTGGTCCTTCGCCCAGACCCGTCTTTCCTCCCTAAGGTTAACACCAAATTCCATAGGGACCAGGAATTAGTGCTGCCCTCCTTCTGCCCCAACCCCCAACATCCCAAAGAGAGAGAATGGCACACTTTAGACCTCAGGAGGGCACTCAAGATCTACATCTCACGCACTGAGGGCATCAGGACCTCTGAATCCTTGTTTATCAATTTGTCAGCCCCAAATAAAGGCAAACCCATGTCTCACACGGCAATAAGCCGCACCATCAGATCTTGCATTTCCCAGGCCTTTAGCTCCAACAAGTTAGCCGTGCCACAAGGCATCACAGCCCATTCTGTCAGGAGTGCCGCTACCACAGCTGCCCTCCATCGACAGGCTTCCCTAGAGGAAATCTGCAAGGCGGCGACCTGGTCGTCCGTCTCCACTTTTGTCCGTCATTATAAATTGAATCTGTTCGCTTCTGCGGATGCGGCCTTTGGCCGCAGAGTCCTTCAGAGCGTTTTGCAAAATTCTTAACCCACCCGGGCCAGGGACAGCTCTTGTAAGTCCCTCTTTACAGATGACCTCCTCTTCCAGAGCGAGAACGAGCCTTGGATACTCACTGTGAAGGCTCCTTCTGCTCTGGAATACGGAGGTCATCTGGCCCACCTCTCAGGAATTTAGCATTTTGTTCAGGATTAGCTAGTTCGTTTGGGGATCTAGCAACTTCCTGCCTTTTCCACAATGGAGCCACGGCTCTTAGTTGAGTTGCTGTTACTAACACTTATTGTTTTCTTCTCACAGTTACTCTTGTTCCTTCTATTTAAACCTTCCTGTCCTTAAAAAAAAAAAAAAAAAAAAAAAGGAATTTAGCCGTTCTTGTGCCCTATAGCTCGTAAAGTTTCAAACTGGAAATGAGGGGGCGTTTCCTCAGAGACAGGAAGTCAAAGTTTTAGTCCTGCCTCCCAGAAGCAAGAGGAACAGAAACACCCTCTTTACAGATGACCTCCGTATTCCAGAGCAGAAGGAGCCTTCACAGTGAGTATCCAAGGCTCGTTTTATTATTTTCAACCTAAGTTAATACTCCATCCCAGACAGTTCACTGGTTTGAAGAACATATCACTGGATGAACAGTTGACTGATGCAACTGAGGAGAAATTGATAGAACTTTTTTTGAGCGTACCGCTTTGGACAACTATTGTGCAAAGGCCAAGCTTTGAAAGATAAAAGTATCTATACATAGTTGAATGTGTCTAACCAATGCTGAAGACTCCTCATCTACGAATTCTGAACACTCCTCATCATACCAAGGGAAAGTAACCTGGACCTTAGTAACAAATTGTCCTGTCACATGTTGATGCCATACTACAATGTACTAGGACAGTATGTGCATTGGCACCTGAAATTTTTTACATAAGAAACATTGATTGTGGAGATATGAATAAAGATAGTAAGTCTGGGTCGGATGGTTTGAAGAAAATCTGGGAGTGGGGTCTGAGTTTCTCTGGCCTTCCCCAACCATTAGGCCTTAGGTTGAAATGTACTGTACAAAAGGTTCATCCTAGTCTTCAAATAAGTATAGGCATCACCCCATCAAATAACTTTTCTGCCCATCACGCCTTGCTTTTCCTACACAAAAGAAGAATTTTCACTTTTATCAGGAACCTGAATTCTAGCTTTTTAAGCCATTTCCAGTAACAACACCTTCATATAGGAAATGTAAACGTTGTTTTGGCTTGTAAGTAGTGAGGATCTTAAATCCTTAAAAGAAAATACACGTGTTTTGTGTTCTGTTTTAAATCTGAATATAACGATCAGACTTGGACATAAAAATCAAAGCAAAGGCACTCAAAATGAACTCTTGCAAAGGCTATCTACCCTAGTGCAAAGCTAGGTTGGGCATTTGACCAGTCAAAGGAGATTTGATAATGTGGACGCAATTGACACCCTTTTTGAAAAAAAGGAAACAAATAAATCCAAGTAACAGCAGCTATTAAAAACAAACGTTTGTTTTTAAAGGCTGTTGTGCTAAGAAGGCAGTAGGGCAACTCTTCTTGTTTAAAGAGGCCTGAAATAAGGCCACAATCCGAAGCATGCTTACTAAGGAGAAATCCCATTGAGTTCAACTGGAGTGACTTCTGAGTAAATATGCTTAGAATTATGCTGAAAGTTTGCTCCTGGTTGCTGTTGGACTGCGGGGCAGCCCTCACTTGCTAATAAACAGACAGCATAATACATTTCAAAAGGTAAGCTGTCACCCCTCAGTGTTATTCTTGGATCTGTGGAATATTTGATATGACTGCAGTTAAATAATATATGATCACTTTATCCTGACCTTACAAAAAGGCTGCAGCACGAAGATGCTTGTTAACCAACTTTGTGCTGACTAATTCTGTTGTTACTTCCAGGTCAGGGGTCACCACCATGCCAAGCTTGATCCTCTCGGCATTAGTTGTGTAAATTTTGATGATTCGGCAGTATCCGATTCTCCAAACGTCGGTGAGAATTACTCAGCCAATTAATTCTAATATAATTTTAACTTTTATATCCCTTTCCTTTCCACCCTTCCCACCCTTCCCCTGCCTTCTTTCTTTTGGTATCCTCTTTCCTTTTTCCACTCCTGGCCCATTTCATAGATTCGAGGGCATCATGTAGCACAGCTGGATCCACTGGGCATCTTGGATGCTGATTTGGACTCTTCCGTTCCAGCCGATATTATCACTTCCACAGACAAACTGGGTGAGGGCTCCGAGAGCAGTTAGTGCCGCATCGCTTGAGCTCCTCTCTCACTTTCACAGCTTCTAGGTAGATGCTTCACTAAAGCCGAAGGGAAAAGTCTTAAGTTTCCTTCATAATGATCACTTTAAAAAAAAATTGAACAGTAGCAACGATAGCCTGTCCTTTCTATCAGTGCAGCCACGAGTTATCGTTATAATATACACACCGTACAAGCCAGCTAGGTATTTTCTCCGCTCAGTTCTTGTTTATTTGAGTTCAGTCGTAAGTGGATTTAAGTAGGCTGGTAGTGAAAACGATTTGCCTCCCTGAGGAAAATGTCTGGGCCACAGAATGCTCAGACTTTCCTCCGTGCCTTCTAGCATTCCTCAAGGACCCCTGCCCCCGCAGCATCCTAAAGACAAGTGGGGCGCTTGCTTAGGATGATGGTGATTTTGCTTCACCAGCGTGGAGCTCTGCAATGATACCAGTAAGGGGAAGAAGTATAAATGCCTCCAGGCGAGTCTGAGTGGCATTTCCTCAGTCAGTTGAGTTACGTCGCTTAGTTATGGAGCTTGCCACGCTATCCAAAGAGGAGTTGAATACCTAGCTTAAACACTAGCAAATGGCCATTGGTGATCATGACAAGGAAGCTTTGGAGTGCATTCCCACATCTAATCGAGAGGCTGAAATGGTAGGGCCTTTGGCTGGAAGGCGTGTGTGTGCATGTTCCAATGAGGGCGCGTGTGGTTGTGTTTATAGCTCAGTTTTCTAGTGTAGCCCAATCTGCTCTTAACTGTGATCACTGTAGTATTTGCAAGCATAGAACAGGTTATGGTGGCTGAGCTCTATCGAATGCTGGCGCTTTCCACAGGTTAATGAACCTGGCTCCGCAAGTGCTTCTAAGTAGCATGATACTAACTTAGAATAGAGCGATAATAATGACCACTAACAAGGTTGACATGTGATTAGAATGTTTGTGCATAAAAAATGTATGCAAATAAGGGTGTTCAGTATTGATATGTTCATAGAATGTCTTTGGGTGCAGTGAAAGGCAATGAAGAACAACTAAATAACTGGTCCTTGTTCTTTGAAGTACCTCTCCCATAAAGGGTTTGAGAACATGCTCTCACCTCTGCACTATATGGCATTAAAACTGTTATATTTGACTCGCAGTTGGAATTCTGGATTTTTTTTGCTGGATTTTCTATCAAGGATCTGTTAGTGGAGCAGGGCTGACAAATACGAGGCTGAGGAATTTTACCAGGCCCTTTAGGGATCCCTGCTGGGGGTCTGCAGAATCCTTTCCCCACTCATGTTCTGGGTTGCACTTATCAAGTGTGCTTGTCAAACTGTTAAGCCATCCCATATGATCATGTTAGGAATTGTATGATGTATTGATGTAAGGATGGTGGTGATTAAAGGTAGAACGGGCCTTTTTGGCCTAAAAGAAAGGACAGAGAATTTGGCCTGCTGATCCATCTGACTTCATGGCCCCCCGGCACAACAGTTGCTACGCTGCTGTTAGTAATCAATCACCATTACCTCACCTAGGTAGCAAGGTAGTAACTTAGGAAACTGGATGTGACATAATTCTCATCTATCAACATTCTTGTGTGAGAATCATGAGATTTTAAACAGTATGGTCTGGTATAAATGCAGTACCTTCTATTGAGGGAATAGTGTTAAATGTTTCTAATCGGAGAGATCTTAATGTTCTGAAATGGAGGTTGTTTTATGGTAGATAAAACCGTTTTTTAAAGTTGGTATTTTTTCTATTGAGAATTCTTGTGTTTGATATCAGTATTTTATTGTGACTGTTTTTTATTATATTTTGATATGCTGTAATCTGCCTTGTTGGTAGGCTGTACCAAAAAGTGGAGTCTAAATGTTTTCAATACCATTTAATTCAGTCTTGTTGGGCTCTCAGGACAGTACCTGGGCTGTATTCAGCTAAGTTGCCTATGCCGATGGCAATCCTGACTCAGATACATTTTGAGAAGTGACATACAACATGTTGCTCTTGAACAATGATGATGGAAGTGCTTTATTATTTAAGGTGCGGCAGAGTCTTTCTCCTGTGGGGGAAAAACCAGGGCTATGAGTCATACAAGCAATGGAGTACATAGCCCTGGGAATAGCTAACCAGTACAAAACTGTACCTTTTTTCTGTTTTTTGTGTGGTCTTGACTCCAGTATGCTGAATTAAAGGCAGGCATTACAGAAAACACACAGACCTGATGTGAAAAATCTTGCTATTTGTTGTTTGAAGGATTTTGCTGAATGCGTGTTAAAGTTAGACCTTTGATCTGAAAAAGGTTAAAATGCAGTTTTGCTAGCTTTGGGGTGGGCACAGCTACAGGCCTTGAATCTGTCATGTGTATCAGGTTAGTTCTTAACACTGGTGATAGAATGTATCCTTGAGTTATCCAGGATGCTCTTATGGCATTCATGGGTAGTTTTCCCTCAGAATCTGCAGAACTGTTGAAACAACTCTGATTTACATGAGTATATTAGTAGCATTTCTGTAAATGGTATCACTGTTACATTCCTGACAGATCTAAGAGCAGCTCCTTGGTTCTATGCACCAAGCATGTATTGTGCCAAAAAACATGAATGGCGAGCCACCCACACACCGTATTTTTCGCACCATAAGACGCACCTGACCATAAGACGCACCTAGTTTTTAGAGGAGAAAAACAAGTTTTTAGAGGAGGCTTTAAAGCAGAGTCCCTGGAAGCCGGGCGGGGGGTCTTGAAAGTTCTCCACGCTGCCATCCCAGGCAGCACAGAGCACTTTCAAGACCCCCCCCCCCGCCCGGCTTCTAGGGACTCCCTGGAAGCCCAGCAGGGGGGTCTTTAAACTCCTCCGCGCTGCCATCCCAGACAGCACAGAGCACTTTCAAGACACCCCCCGCCTGGCTTCCAGGGAGTCCCTGGAAGCCAGGCAGGGGGGGTATTTAAACTGCTCTGCGCTGCCTGGGATGGCAGCTTGGAGAACTTTCAAGACCCCCCCCCCCCGCCCGGCTTCCAGGGAGTCCTGTTTAACCTCCGCACACACACCCCGCGCTTCCCGGTCCCGAGCCTCAGCTGTTGGGCGGGTCCCCGCCCAACAGTTGAGCCTCGGGACCGGGAAGTGTGGGGGGAGGGGAGAGGTTAAACTGCTCTGCGCTGCCTAGGCAACTTTGCCCTTCTCCCCGGGGCCGGATTCACACACATTCGCTCCATAAGACGCACAGACATTTCCCCACACTTTTGAGGAGGAAAAAAGTGCGTCTTAATGGGCGAAAAATACGGTACTTCTTCTCTGCTGCTTATATGTGTTTGGAGTGGAGAGGCAGCAAGTGATGTTCTTGTATTTACCATTTATATTTGATGCACTGTGTGCATATTTTGTACTTAGATATGTATCCCCATCACAGAATACAAAAAGTAAGAAGCCATTCCCAGAGACTAGGTGTTGATTTGAACGAGGTGACCCACTGGTGAAGGTTCCCTTTTAACTAAGGTGTGCTGTGAGGAATCAAAGCTTAGCAAATCCCGTTTAGAGGCAGTCACTTTCCAGTAGTTAATGTGAGGGTTTGTGTGGGGTGGGGGTTCAGAGAACTGTTTTGACTTGAGCAATACATACATAGGCTCTGACCTGGATGGGCCAGGTTAGTCTGATATCCTCAGATCTCAGAAGTTAAGCAGGGTCGGCCCTGGTTAGAACTTGGGTGGGAGACTGCCAAGGAATACCAGGGTCACTATGCTGAGGCAGTCAATGGCAAACTACCTCTGTTAGTCTCTTGCTTTGGGGTTGTCTTAAGTCAGCTGTGAGTGGATGGGACTTTACACATGCGCATACATACATAGAGGTTCTATTCCTATATCCCATAAACTTGCAGCAAGCTAGTCAAATGGTGCATCCACACCAGCTGATGTTCCTGGTATGTGTCCTGGGAATAGCTGGTACACTCTGCATTTCCCCCTAGTATATTGGGGCTCCGCCGGCTGTACTTGTCAGGAGAGCGAATACCTTTGAATGATTTCCTGCTTTGGGTGTTTGTGTCTTTTAAGAGATCAGCCCAGCATCAAAATAAGTCCTAGCAAACATAGCTTTCCTGGGATTTCCTGTGTCGCTAATTAGCATATTACTCAGTAATGTGTTTAGAAAAACCCTAACTAGATTTGAATTTTACATCAGGATAAAGGTCAAATACACAGTCTTATTGGAGGAATGATGCTGGAGTGACTGGAGCCTTTTATCTGCTGATCAGGAGGGCTGAAAGAATGAATTAAAATTGCTTGAGTCCTTTGACATTGGGAAGTGCTGAGCTTGTGCGCAAGCGTTGTGCTGAATGCAGCGTTTTCTGCTGAAAGCTGGATAATATCCCCTTGCTGTTTTATCAGCCTATAGAGGCTTCAATGAAAGAGGCTGTTGTGAAGTACAGCTTCTTATCCTAGCAATAAACTCTGCGATATTTGCCACAAATATTCCTACAGTGTGGTTTGCAAAGGTAATTGCAGACTTGCTTTTGCATCTGCCTTCTAAGCTGTGATAGACTCAGTATAGCCAATGAAGAAAGCTGATAGGAAGAAAGTAGATTCCTTTGAAATGTAGTGTTGGAGGAGAGTGTTACGGATACCCTGGACCACCAAAAAAAAAAACAAATCAGTGGGTTATAGATCAAATCAGGCCTGAACTGACCCTAGAAGCTAAAATGACGAAACTGAGGCTATCATACTTTGGTCACATTATGAGAAGACAAGAGTCACTGGAAAAGACAGTCTTGCTAGGAAAAGTTCAAGGCAGCAGGAAAAGAGGGAAAAGATCCAACAAGAGACGGACACTCTATAAAGGAAGCCACGGGCCTCAATTTGCAAGACCTGAGCAAGGATGTTAAAGATAGGACGTTGCTAAGGACATTAATTCATAGGGCCTCCATGAGTCAGAAGCGACTTGAAGGCACTTAACACACACACATAGACTCACTACATCCCTAGATATTAAAATATTAATTGGGGATATCAGAGAAGCGTCACAGTCATACAAGGGGTTAGATAATCAGCTAGCGTGTGGCTTACATTTCACTGGGCAAATGTTACCCTTTTTTAAAAAAAAAAATGCCTTTTTCTTGTTATTGTTTGCTCTGGATCGGCCCATCCCAGAGGCATGGGCCAGGGTTCCTGCGATAAGAGGAGAGTCCATCAACAATATTTGAGGTCCTCTGTTTCTTCACAGTGCTGATCTTGGTTTGATAAGTTCAGCATTTGCAAGAAATAATGGTTAGCACAGGATGTTTTGGAAGTACTCCTTTAGGAGGCCGCAATATGGGACTTGGTGTTCCTAGAGGCAGTCTCTAGTCAATTATTGTTGCATAGCCATCTCCCTGTTAACCCCAGAAGTAGGACAATCTTATGAAATTGCACCTGAGAGAATCTGAAAAGGAGAACTTACTGGTGACTACAAAGTTAGCTTGTTTTGTTTTGGACTGAGGCCTATAGTGGCTGTACTATTTGGGCTGAAGAAACAAAGAAGAGATCTCAAACCATGTAGCGTAACTGACCATATCTTCCCAGTAAATTGTTCCTCCTTAGCAGCGTTAATAACCAAGCAAAAGTCATAGAGACAATGACCAAACAGTTTCCTGCCTTGTTAAACTTAACTCTGAAGAGAGTGGAAGAGCCAGTGGTTAGGCTATTGCCTTGTAGGGAATCGTGCTTGGCCATCAAGTACACTAGCTGTGGACAGTTCACATTCTTTCCACCTACTCTTTACAGAAAGGTAGTAAGGATACAAGGAGAATGTCATATTCTTGCATTGGGTCTGTGTGTTCTCACATGCGTGCTACGTGTTTGCCTGTGTGTAAAAGCGTGTTTCCTCTTCCTTCCACCACCCAAAGATATAAAACCCAGCTTCTCAGTAACCAGTGCCTCAGGGTACTCTGGTAAGGCTGCCACTGAGCAAGTACAAAGGGCAGAGCTTCCAGTTACTTTAGCTCCCCTCTTGTGTGCATGTCCTTTAGAATATATGAGTGGTCATAGCGTGTGGGTGGGATTTCAGGCACAGTCAGCTTTCTTTAACAGGAAAGAAGCTTTATTGCTACAGATTAAACTAGAGCACATACATGGAAATAGTCAATAGTAAGAGAATACAGAATCTAAGGAAATAAAAGAAAAAATGTACAACTGACCTACGTTAAACTAGTTACCTTTAGATGGAGCAAATACCTTCCTTTGTCCCCTGCATATTAGCGAAGAGGAACACAGAATAAAGGAAATGTTCACCTTTTAACACTTGTGCCTGCTTAAGTGAAAACCTCCCACCCCCCAAAATCCCCAAATTAGAAAATCTTGATCCATGTGGGCTCTGGTCTGCTCTCTGCCATCGGACCTCTTTGCACGTAGCTGATTGAATTTTATGACACCCATCCATCAGATTCCCTTGGCAGGTATGCCGAATGGTCTGGTTTCTTGCTGAACCAAGTTCCTGTTTTCATGACTTCCCCCCTCTTGGGAAAACAAACAGTTTGTTCTGGGTTCAGGAAAAAACCCTTCCATTGTAACAGAGAGAACCTTATTTTTGTTGCCCTGGATTTCATGATGGGAGAGTCCAACACAAATGTGATTAAACAACAAAATCATAAACGATGTCATTTGGAACTGAGACAAGAGACCCTGTGTTAAGGCTTTCTTTTTTTCCCCAACTGTGACTTTGAATCTGGAAGTCTGAGAGATGTAAGATGGTTTGTTACTTTCCATATGGATTTCTGCGCTATTTTCATTTGAATATTTCAGCCAAGGAAACAAAGAGGAGACCTCAAACCATGTAGCTTAACTGCTGTCCGGTGTGTAACCTTCATGCCTTTTATTCTCATACACTGTCCCATTTTGGCTGGCTCTGAATGATTCCCATGAGGATTTCTTCGCCCTGTAGCAGTGCAGTCACCCGTCCTTCTTAACCCTCTCCCCTATAGTTAGTTTTGACTATGTGAGAATACTTTTTTTTCCTTTTTTTTTTCTTTTCTGTTTGTTTTGTTTTGTTTTTTGGTCTTTTTCTTTACATGGCTACTTTCAAAATTCTTTGGGCTTTAAAAAAAACTAATTTTGACTGGGTCTCTCTGTCTTCTCCTTTCTGCATCCCACCTTTCCCACCTTCCCCAGATCTTGCAGTATTCAAGGAGCGGCTGAGAGTGCTAACAGTAGGAGGTATGCAAATAATGGCCTTTTAACCCTTCTGGAGATTAGGACTCTCCTCTGAATAGCTGACTCTGGGCATGTAGAGGCTAGGTAAAGTTACAGCTTGCCCATATTATGGACAATGGGTGTCTTACACACACACCCTTTTCCCAGCATGATTAAACGTCTGAACACATGTATCCATTTCACTTCTAAGTGCTTCCTCAGTCATGCTCTCAAATTTTGTACCCTCACGTTTGCGTTGGGAGTGGTAGCCATTTTCCTTATTGTTTGCTTGTTCTGGTTTTATTTGTAGCGATTTTATTGTGTTGTGTACTTTATTTGGTTGCAAGCTGCTCTGAAAAGCTTAGCTTGAAAAAGCTGGGTAGAAATGTTTTGAGTGAATGAATGAATAAACACGATCATTGCATTGAGCAGTTTAAAAAGTCTGCTAATGCAACTGTTGTTGGATGTTCCTCAGCACACGCGTCCAGGTGCCAGAGAAATTTGGGCCCAGTTGTGTGAGTTAACTTGCTTTTATTATGCACGAGTCAAAATGTTCCATCTTGAATTTTTGACTTTACTTAGCAAAGGTGTTCTGGCGTCCATATCAGCGGGCTGCAATGCAGTCCTAAGCAGAGGTATACCCTCCTAAGCCCATTGACGTCAGTGTGCACCAAAGAGGGTAACAGTGCTTAGGATCGAGCGGTGATTTTTCTACACTGCTAAGTAATTATCATCCCTCATGTAATCCTGCATAGAGCAGTTTCAGGAAAGGTGGGTAATTATCTGACAAAATTCTTAATGTCCTAGCTGTGAAACCTGGACAGATTTAACCCTGTGAATGAAAGGGGCAGTATTAGGGCGAAATAATGCCCTTGTAGGAAAAAAGGATTCCATGAACAATCTGTAATGCATAAAATCTAACATCTTCCTCCTGTTAGGCTAGTTATGTGGTAATAGATATACATCTGGTAAATGGAAAGTGAAGGACATTAGGAGAATTCTTTCTTGATGCTTCCCTGAGAATGAATATTCTTCATAGTTAATATTGTCCCATCACCTTGAACTGGTTTGGCTGCTAATCTGCTCACCCAGTAATTTTGGTTCTGATGCCCCTTATTGCTACACTTCTAAAGATTTTCTAAAGATTTTGAATGTAGCAAATGAGCTACAAATGAAATTTCAACATTGTCTGAAATCACATCATAAAGTGGACTTCTATAGTCTGGTAGCCACCAGAAAATCCTGTAAGGAGTACAGAGTGATTATGTAGTTAATAAAGAGTTAATGTTTGGAGGAGGGGCTATCTGCCTCCTAGTGGAGTGTGGTAGGAAGAACAATCAAGACACTTGGAAAGATGGCTGCTAGGGCTGTTGGTGTCTTTGGGTTCAAGTTGCATATAAAAGTAAAAAATATTGTATAAAAATAAACAGTCTGGTTTCCTTCATAAGAGGCTGTGGTCAGTTCTTTGGGGAACCTGGAGGACATTTCTGAAGTCCATTACAACTGTGGCTCTGAGGCCACCACAAGTGGTTTATTCATTATCTTTTTTTGCTTGAGCCTCTATCTAGGAACTCATACTATTTCACACTTAACTTTTCCAATCCAAAGATTATAATAAGCATATACCTCATGATGTGTAGCATGAGCATGCTTTTGTCATGGGTCCATGCAAAGAATTTCCTAAAGGCTTAGGACTCCTTTTAAGTAAACACTAGTTTGTGTGAGAGCCAGCATGGTGTAGTGATTAAGGTGTCGGACTAGGATCTGGGAAATCCAGGTTCGAATCCCCACTCGCGCCATGGAAAGTTGCTGGGTGACCTTGGGCCAGTCACACACTCTCAGCCTCGACCCTGGCAAGTATTTGGATGGGAGACCTCCAAGGAATACGAGGGGTGTGAAGTGGAGGCAGGCAATGGCAAACCACCAATAAACTTCTCTTCCCTTGAAAACCCTATGGGGTCACCATAAGTCAGCAGTGACTTGACAGCAAAAAAAAAGTAGTACTCCCATTAAGATGAATTTAAAGTTCTATTTTTTCTCAGTTGCATCTTTACATTTTAAAGAAGGACGTTAACCTTGAGAATAAAATGAAAGGGAGGCCTGCAGAGCCAATTAACACACTATATTCTAATTCAAAAGAGGGGAAGGGGGAAATTTGCTACAACTGAGTTTCTATCAATAATGTTTGGTCATTAAGTGCCAAAACTCTGTATCACGGAAGAGTTTGTGCTCTAGATTAAAACGACAGATTTTAAAACTAGGAAATTCCAAGCCCATGGTTGAGCTCTTTAAATAGCGGTATGAAAATTAATTACACCTTGGGCATTTTTTTAATGGATAGGCAGCCTAAATATTTAAAATATATAAATAAATTGGCCCACCACTCCTCACAGAGTACAGTATACACAGTGGGGCTTCTAACAAAAATCTAGCTTCAGGCTGAGTTTTTCCTCTTCCCACAATGTTTATTCAGACTTTCCCCCATTTCTTTTTTCCCCCTACTATGCTCCCTTCAAATCATTGACTGCTGCTGAGGAAGGGTGGGAATGAAATGAAAATGTCTGACTAAATAATATGGGCTAAATTGAAGAACTCATTGTGGGGTTGCGGTTTTTGACAGATGCTCTGAGAAGTTCTGTCTCTACCTATTCCAGAAGAACACAATTGTCCACTTCAGTAAGGGAGAGAGTTTCCTGAGGAAAGTCTTTTTGTGTGTGTACAATTGGCCTGCTATAAGCAGCAGAATGCCCATATGCCATCGGTCTGTATCAGTTGCCAAGACTTGCTAAATGTCAAGCAAATAACTGTCAAGGAGGCTGTCTTGAATGTTGCAAAGTTCTTGTTGAGGTGCTGTGTTGTCTCCCCACTCTTGCTAGCTGCTGTAGCTCTTTATAGAAACCATTTCCCCCCTCCAAGCTGCCTTGTTGCCTTCAGCTGAAATATCCTTATTTATTACTATACTTGAGCATCATCTGCTAGAATATTGGTGGTAATGTGATGGTCCTGGTGTGTCATCTTGTGCAGTCAGTGTTACCTCAGAAGCGAGTTTGAAATGAACTGTTGGGACAGTTTCTAGGCAATGACCCTTTGTAAGGCCTGGAGGATGTGCTTTGTGGTTTGCAAGGAGTCTAGTTTTCCTGCGCATCTTAGTTCCCCAGGGTGAGCTATTCAGGAGAGTCCTCTGCAGAACCCTGAAGCTGCCTGCTTTTCTAGCTTTGGATCTGGGAATTGGTCCTTTCTTATATCCTGCTTCAATTTTACTTTTAATTCTGAACATATGGGAAATGTGGTTGTTTTGTTTTATTTCTGTTTTCTCCTCATATTCTGATTCGTATGTGTGTGGGTCTGAAATTTTTATACGGTGCTCCATCAGATTTAATTACCAGTTTTTCATGACAAATATTTATTTGTGTGTATATCCTGTGAGCCTCATAAATAACCTTTTTGTTCTTGCTTTACCTGTCCATTGTTTAATTGCTGCTTGGTTTTAATTCATATAAACTTTCCCAATGCTTATTTTGTGCTGCTTTGTCATCCCTTCTCCTCCTCACAAAAACCTGGTTCCTCTGCCACTGCCTGCATTCCACACCCTCCCCCCGCTCCTTCTCTGCTTCACCTACACATGAAAATCCTGCAGGGTTTTATGGACTGGCTGAATCGGACCTCGACAAGGTCTTCCACTTGCCTACTACCACTTTCATTGGAGGAAACGAGTCTGCTCTTCCCCTGCGGGAAATCATCCACCGTTTAGAGGTAAGAGAACTGCAACGGGTACTGGAGTTCTGCCAGGAGTGTTGAGAAGAAATGGAAGGAAGCTACCCAGAAGCTCACTTTCAATCTCATTATGCATAGAATTTGAGTAGGTTACATCCAAACATCCCCCCAATCAGAAAGCAAAGTTGTGCTGGTTAAGAGGGGTAGTTTGGAGCGGTGGACTCTAATCAAGAGTACCGGGTTTGATTTCCCACTCCTCCACATGAGCGGCAGACACTAATCTGGTGAACCGGGTTGGTTTCCCCACTCCTCCACATGAAGCCAGCTGGGTGACCTTAGGCCAGTCACAGCTCTCTTCCAGCTCTTTCAGTCCCACCTACCTCACAAGGTGTCTGTTGTGAGGAGGGGAAGGGAAGGTGATTGTAACCCAGTTTGATTTTTCTTTAAGTGGTAGAGAAAGTTGGCATATAAAAACCAACTCTTCTTTATCTTCTTAAATCCTAAATCACTTTTTTCTAACTCTGCTACTGATTTTTTTTCTAACATGGTGTTAAAAAAAGCCAGAAAAGTTTTGTCAACAAAAGGACATAAGCTTGTAAGTTCTTGTTCATGTAGAGACTAAGAAAAAAAATACTAATGAGAGGGTGGTAGTCATATGAATCTATACACAGGTCAAGTGTCCATCACCACTTGCATGGTGAAATTCGGGAAGTAAGGTGCATGTGTTTCCTGCACAGATTATCTTTGAGAAAAACAAGTACGAAGCCACTGTCAGTAAGACACATTCTGAAGCAATGCTACAGTCATTAGAAAGAAGATTGTGATCAGTTGCGATGACCAGTTCTCTTTTGGCCTGCGCAAGCAAGTTGATGCACGAGCTGTTCCAAAGCAGCTTGCTGCGAGCCCTTTATAGGGGTTTTAAAAAGCCAAGCCAACCTTGGTGGCAGCAGTGCCACTGGTGACAGAGGCTGTTTCTGGAGTCTATGGCAGAGGCGAGCTTCAATAGGAGCAGGCCGCACAGGGAATGTTGTGGAAGCCCACAGACAGATGCACCTGCTGCTTCCGGCCTTAACACATTCTCTTCATCTGAAATACAAAATTCACTTTCACAATGTGACCTTCAAAACCCACATGAATTCTTTTTAGGGAAGGTAGGTAGGAGATGCCCTCTTGCATAACTAGTCCCTTCAGAAGCGCTTTCAGAGAAACACCGTGGCAGGGAGTTGGGTCCTGGGGCCAGTCATTGCTGTGCAGCTGCCGAAGCCCGGTGACCTTGGGAAGGCCAGCCACTACACAGGAGTAATTGCAGCCTTTTGCCTGAGTGGTGGTGATGGCAGCACTGGGCCACCTGGAAATTAGTTCCGTCAGGTCGCAACTGACGTACGACTCCTTACGGGGGTTTTCAAGGCAAGAGATGAGTAGAAGTGGTTTGCCGTTGTCGTCTTCTGCATAACAACCCTGGACTTCCTTGGTGGTCTCCCATCCACGTACTAACCATGGCTGGTCCTGCTTGGCTTCCAAGCTATGGTGAAATCAGGCTAGTCTGGGCTATTCAAACTACTACCTTGGCATATACTCCACCATTACAGGAAGAGTTGGTAGCTCCTCTGCCGCATAGTCAGAAGGCAAGGAGTGGATTGCTGCTGGTAGCAGAAGAAGAAGAGTTGGTTTTTATACGTCAACTTTCTCTGCCACTTAAGGAAGAATCAAACCGGCTTACAATCACCTTCCCTTCCCCTCCTCACAAGAGACAGCCTGTGAGGTAGGTAAGGCTGAAAGAGCTCTAAGAGAACTGTGACTAGCCCATGGTCACCCAGCAGACTTCACGTGTAGGAGTGGGGAAACTAACCCGGTTCACCAGGTTAGCGTCTGCCGTGCATGTGGAGGAGTGGGGAATCAAACCCGGTTCTCCAGATCAGAGTTCACAGCTCCAAGCCACCACTCTTAACCACTACACCACGCTGGTAATTACCCAAGCAGTGGCAATTAGTGGCCACTGCTTGCCTGCCTTTCTCTGTCTCTCTGTGTCAAAACTGTGTTTAGGAAGAGGCCTACAGGGCAGCATCTTGCCAAGGGCCCCCAGAACCTCAAACTGCCCTTGTTTCAGAAGGGAACTGAAACAGAAGGTAAAATATGGTCATACAGCCCTATACCAAGTGGGTAAGAGTGGGAGCAATGAGCCAATAACCGCAGAATTCTAGAATGTATATAAATACAGAAGCTGAAGGTTTTAGCGGCCGTTCGGGACAGAAGCAGAAGTCTTCCTCCTTTTCCCAGCAGCCATGTGGTTTTCCCTTGTGAATGTGGCTGCATCACGCTCAGCATGCAAAAAAACAGGTGCTGCTGACTCAAAAAAAAAAGGTGGGGGAGGGGAGCATGACAAAATCTCATTGGCACTGGAAATGCTGCCCAGCCTTTGTCATGTAACTATGTGACTTAGGCCAGAAGCAGAGAGCCCACCAAACGGAGAATGGCTTCCCCACCTCATCCATCTTGACGTCTCAGCATCGTTCTTCCTTTCTTTCATGGTCAGCTGCTCTTTAGGGTTAACCCCCCCCCCTTGTCAATGACAGGGTTCTAATTGGCATGCTGAATGCTGCCACCTTTCCGGTAAAGGAAACCGAACTGTGTGTCCTCTGCCTTCATTGGCTCTAAGTGGCATTACTGCGTCTAAAAATAATTCCCAACAAGGCTGTTTAAAGGCCAGCCTTGCCACCCCTTGCCAAACATTCTTTCTCTGCTCTGCTCACATCTCCTGCAATCTCCTCCCATGGGTTTAGAAACTGAACGTGACTGATCTTAGCACACAGCTAGTAGTCACTCTTATGAAGTCTGTGCTCAGTGGCTTTTTCTTCAGGGAACCTTTCTCTCCACCCCACTCCCTGCACGCATACCCTACAGTATTAGAACAGTGTCTCCAACGTGAGGCCCATGGGCGCCATGGCACCTGCCAACACCTGTTGTGCTGCCTGTCAAGTGCTTTTAGAGTGTGGGAGGGGCTAGGTGGGGAGTCTGCCCAGCAGGGCTTCTGATTGGCTGTGCAGATTAAAAGGCATCCTGTTAAACAGAACCTTGCTCCCTAATATTTTGTGGTAGGGTTCACCTCCTGCCGCAGCCATTTTGTAATTGTGCCCTCTACCCTGTGTCAGAATGCCGACGGTACCCACAGGCACAAAAAGGCTGAGGATCTGTGGTGTTGAGCATGGGTGTCAAACATAAGGCCTTTTGAGGGCTCTTAACCAGCCTGCCAAGGCAGCCATCCCCACCCCAGTCCTAAGGTGTTAGTTATCAAAGACTGCTAAATAAAAGGAAATACTGGAAGAGTGTTATTTTTTTAACATGTTTGTATTTTAAATAAAAAATAAAGTAAAAAATAATGTCATTAACTGGCTTTGCCTGAGTCTTCTATAAAGTTTGTATCTGGTACTTGGCATTAAATTTTATGGTAAACATGGCACGGACCGACCAAGTGACATTGATGTCATATCCAGCCCTCGTAGCAAATGAGTTCAACACCCCTGACGTAAAGTGTATAAGGTGCGCACTTGCGCCACTGCTTAGGCCTGTTGGGTCTCATATAAACTAGGTAGGTTCCAGAACACACTCACTCTCCTGTAGCTCCACATTGAAGAGAGAGGTGGGTAGCGATGGTCAGGGTGTCTTTCAGGGAAGCTTGGCTACTGTTTTCTTATCTTATTGAGGAAAACCTGATAAGCTTCTAAGGAATGTCAGTGTTCCCTAACACGTGTTGGAACACTGCTACCCTTAATGGAAGACTGCAGTGATTTTTTAAGAAAAACTTTGTTTTTCAGTCTCAGTTGCATTCAGATGCATGGAGAGACTGAAAGTGACTGGCGTCCTCAGCATGACCTCATCTTTACATGGAAGTAAGCCTCATTGATATTACTGGGACTTATTTCCAGGTAAACATGGTTATGACTAAATAGCAAGTAACTGCAAGAACCAGCGTGTTGCAGTGGTTGGGTGTGAATTGATGATTGAGAGGTTTAAATTCTTGCTCAGCCAAAGCTTTCTCGATGGCTTTTGTGAAGGTGATAAGGCTCTGTTATAACAAAATGGTTCAGGGAGGCACTTTTATGAAAGTAGCGGGACTGTGAACTATACCTCTGTGTACAGTATGTATTATCTGCTTATATGTGTTATGCTCTCACTCCTGTTTCTAGTCTTTTGTAATACCATTTTCTGTGTTGCTTCTCATGTCTAATACTTCGTTTTGCTTCAGACTTCTGTAATTCTAGTCCTATTGCACTGCTTATTAGAAGTCTCAGCCTATTAATTTCATTGACTTGCACTGTGTAATCCGCCTTGAGTCTTTTTATTTATAATAAAAAGTATTTATTATAAATAAATAAATGGCTTTAGGCCGCTCTTTCTGCCTTGTCTACTTCTAGATAGAATGGGATAAATCCATGGGCATTGTCCTGTATGTAGTGTGTGGGGGAAGAGCAAGACATATTGAGACATAACACTTTTTTTACTATTGGCTCATACAAGCTACATATTTGTGTTTGGGGGTGGTCAAAATCTTTAACTTTATCTTGTGTCTTTCCTGTCTGTGTTGAAATAGATGGCCTACTGCCAGCACATTGGTGTAGAATTCATGTTCATCAACGACCTGGAGCAGTGCCAATGGATAAGACAGAAATTTGAGACTCCCGGCATCATGCAGTTCACCAGTGATGAGAAGCGCACCCTGCTAGCTAGACTAGTCCGGTCAACCAGGTACTTTGTATTTCTTCCACCTGGTCCAGTGCAGTTTGTCAGCACTGTAAGTAATGTGTACGGTGCCTGTGTGTGTTAGTAGTGTATGTTCAAAAAACAAGGTCCAATCCAAAGAAGCAAATCAGTTCACTCAGAGAGGGTGTGAGACACTCCCGGCTGCTGCTAGGCAAAATGTGAAACTTAGTCCAGGATGAAATGAGATAAGCAGATGCAACAGAAGTGCAGTGTGTGTGTTTTCCCTTTTGTAGACTGTATTTTTACTTATATGTTTGGGAGATAAGATTATGCACTGCTGAATTTTGGCTAGTGCAAGTCCACTTTAGAAAACTGTGTTTAGGAAAGCCCTGAGGTGCTTGCTTGTCCCAGGTTACATATGCGCAAATCTCACAATATATTTGCATGTCATCTCCTATTTATCTCTACAGGCAACTTGCAGAACTCCATGCTGTTCATATTCTGGCCTGCCTTGAGTCCCGGCCACCCTTGTGCTTCCTCCAGGCTATTATGAGATATTAAGAAGGACATGACCATGATTCCCTGCTTGACTCTTTCTCTTAAACTCACTTCCTTTTGAAAACTCAGCTTGCCATGCCATGACTAGGTGTCGCAAGTCCCTCCAGATCTTTTGAGACTGATGCTTTTTCATCTTTCTCTATCTAGCCACTCTAGCAAATATTCTTCCTCGTTTGTCTTTCACAACATGGTAAATACATGTTGTGTGTCCACATTGATACTGCTGCGAGGCAATAGTTTCCGGTCCATAACAGAGACGTGTACATCTTCTTCTCAAATCAAGGGGGAAGGGTTATGAGAACGCTCTTAACATAACACCCCTCACCATTTCCTCATGGGCTGTGACGGAAAGTAGGGGAAAGAGAAGGATTTGAATACAGCCTTCTACCTGCGGCACACAAGAGATGGATCACAACTGCCCCTGGCATCCAATGTGCTCCTGCTTTTAAGGAGAACATTGGAATAAATGCTTGTGCTGGGAGAGTAGAGGAATTTCAGTGCAGCGCCAGATCCCTTGCAGTGGATACTGTGATGGGGAGGTGGATGTAGAATTCTCCTTTCTGTAACCCTTGACTTTTCTTTTTTCCCTTTTTCTTTTCATGCAAGCAATGTTGCAACATCCTTTCTGAATTGATCTTTCAGAGTTCCATCATAGCTCCTTAAATTCCTTTTGAAATCGCTTCTGTTGTGATTCTTTTCAGGCACATAGTCAGCCGCTGCTGACGTTCAGGGATGAGTTGAACATCTTATATTAGTCACTAAAATATTGCTGCACTTATTCTTATGTGGACGTTCCTACATTTCTGTTCTGTTGAATTGTGCATTCTGCAGAGTTAGTGGCTTCGATAAATAGCATATTGGTTTAAGAAACTCATTTTGAATCTTTCAAGGCCCTTGTGGGTTCTCTGGCAGTTGCGGTCCTTCAAATGGCTTTTATACCTGCCTTTCAGATTTGAAGAGTACCTTCATAGGAAATGGTCTTCTGAAAAACGATTTGGCTTAGAAGGCTGCGAGGTGCTCATACCTGCCTTGAAGACGATAATTGACAAGTCAAGCGAGAAGGGAGTGGATTATGTTATCATGGGGATGCCGCACAGGTAATTTAGTTCTTGGAAAAAATTGATTACCAGAAAGGGGTGAAGTTTGTAGGATGGCTGTTTGCTTGAGAGCTGTACTTGTGTCTGAGCATACCTGGGTAGAATATTCCCCTCTGCCATAGACGTCTTACTATGTGACCTTAGCAAAGTCCCTTTTCTCTCAGCGTCAGTACCCCATTCTTAAATTGGGAAATGATAAGTCATTGCCCTGAAGACACAAGGAATGTGAAGTGCATTATAAGTGGCTCCGCTTTTTAACAGAAAATGCCATAATCCTTCTTACTGCAAAAGAGGAGTTAAAGGGTTTTTTCCCCCTAAAACTGGCCCAGACTGATACAAGATCCATTTCTTGCTAAATGTAATTGGTTTTCAGGGGGCGTCTGAACGTTCTTGCCAACGTGATCAGGAAGGAGTTAGAGCAAATTTTCTGCCAGTTTGACTCCAAGCTGGAGGCTGCAGATGAGGTGAGTTATTTAACATGTTTGGGGTAGGATTGCATTTTCCTATTCCATAGAATGATTGTTCACTGAATGGTGATTACTCTGTGGTATTCTGCCTCGCTCCATTCTTTCCACCTTTCGAACATCTAATTTTAAGAGTTCATGCTGTGTGACTCAAAAGCTTACTTCCAGCATTTTTGGTCCTATGTGACTCACTTGGTAGTTTTCTTAATGTTGTTCAGAGCTCAGTAACTTTTCCCCAAAGGCAGAGTTGTGGCATTCTCTTTTGTCCTCGTAACTGGACTTCAGAATAAATTGCCCAGTGCTTTAAAGCTTCCCTTTCATGTGAATGTAAATTTCAGGAAAGGGTAGGAATTTAAGACTACCCTTCCTGTATGACAGTGGCTTTAATCAGATCAGCTGCATGAGATTTTCTGCCGTCTCCATGTGGTTCACAATAGCTGTTGAGTTGAGCTGTGATACAAAACTGCAGTGATTCTTTACCACTGCTTCTAGGGCCGTCCACATTTGAGATGGTAAGGCTAGTATTGCGTGTTTTGAAATCTCAGGTCTAGATTGATCACCTCTAAAAGTCTGCAACCTCCTATGTCAGCATGGATACAATGTAGAAAGGGATGAAATAAAGCCTAGTAATAAGCTGCAGCACTGTTTTCTCTGCCTTCCTGTTTTGGATTTTTGGCAACTCTGTAAGAACTGAAAATGTGAATGTTGCTTGGTCATATTGAGACACTGAAAATTAAGTTTATAAAATCTCTTTCCCTAGGGCTCAGGAGATGTAAAATACCATTTGGGAATGTACCACCGAAGGATAAATCGTGTCACTGACAGGACCATCACTCTTTCATTGGTTGCAAACCCATCTCACTTGGAGGCTGCTGATCCTGTGGTTCAGGGCAAGACAAAGGCCGAACAGTTTTATTGTGGAGACACTGAAGGGAAGAAAGTAAGTGGGCATGTAGCGTGTCTCAATCACTGATCGCCTTTCTCCACAGTTGTTTGCCCATTGTTAGTCAAAGGGAAGGGAGTATTTTCCCTCCCGGTTATCAAAAAGTACATCTAGCACAAGTTGTTCTTTCCATGGGCAATAATCTGTCCTTCTGTTGGCATTGCTTGCAGCCTCTGCAGTCATGTCTGGGTCTCTAGTGTTGCCAGATCCCTGACAAGCATTTTTTTCCCTTCAAGGTGATGTCCATTCTTTTGCACGGTGATGCTGCTTTTGCTGGGCAAGGTATAGTTTATGAGACGTTCCATTTGAGCGACCTGCCTTCCTATACGACGCACGGCACTGTTCACGTAGTGATGAACAACCAGGTAATTTGTGGATCCTTTTGCTATATAAAGTCCGCTTCTCCCCTCTCCCTGTCCTGTTTCACTTAATTTACCAAGAGCATCTAATAGAAGTTTCACTTCTCAGTTCTTGCAAGAACTTCAGAACCATTTTGGTTGTGAAGCTTTCAGTTTCAGCTGAGTACTGAGGTTGACTTGGATTTCTTGGTACTGTTCTTGGGGAAAATATCTGGGTGGGCCAATTTGAAGGACCCTCAGGCAGCACAATTGACGCTGTCTGAAATGTAATAACTGAGCTCTTGTACAGGCTTTTTAAATTGGTAGATAAACTTTGAGCTAACTCATTGAGATAGTCTCGCTTGTTAGTGTGGCTAGTAGTTAAGAGCGGGGCACTCCAATCTGGTGAACCAGGTTTGATTCCACACTCCTCCACATGAAGCCAGCTGGGTGACCTTGGGCTAATCACAGTTCTCTTAGAGCTCTCTCAGCCCCACCTACCTCACAAGGTGTCTGTTGTGGGGAGAGGAAGGGAAGGTGATTGTAAGCTGGTTTGAGTCTCCTTAAAGGTAGAGAAAATCGGGGTATAAAAACTAACTCTTCTACTACTACTACTACTACCACTACTATAACCGTCTTGTTAGTATTGGCTGGGCAGGTTTTTAGGGGAACTCCTAGTGCTGTTGGCCATCTTACCAAGCTAATCTGGTTTCTGCCTTATCTCTCAAATGCAAACTCTTCAAAAACTCTTTCTCTCTCACTCTCTTCTAAACGGCGCTCGTCTTTGCGTTGCTTTCCTCTTTTTGTTTCCCCATCTGCTGATTCATCAGACAAAGAGTTGAAAACCAAATTCTGAAATGATGCTGAGCTTCTGTATGTTGAATAACTGGGGTTCCTTTTATTAACCTTTCCCCCATATATTATCATTAACCTTACACCCAGAGAAATTATTAAATAGCTGGGGTTGAATAAAAAAAGCAAACGCATCATAGCTTTACCTAGTCTGGTAAAGGCTGTTTTTCTAGTAGTTAGACTAAGGGAACAAAGAATGACCTAGATTCAGTTTATTCTTACTTACCCCTTGAGTTGCTACGGGATCTCAATGCCAGTGTCTCCAAAGCACATTACTTATGGGCCTACCCACCTATGCCTGTGTTATTTTCATTTATTTTATTTGCATAATTTATAGTCTGCCTTATAGAATTAGAAAACAGTGTGTTTTGTTCAGTGTTCTCCCATTAGTTTTGGCCAGGCTCTCGACACTGTTGTTCAAGCCATCAGCCATATTCGTGTTTAGTCCAATGGTGAGAATGTATGTACTCTCCTTATTTGTGGTCATTATTACATGGCTTCTAATTGTCTTTTCCAGATTGGATTCACCACTGACCCCCGTATGGCTCGTTCGTCTCCATACCCAACAGATGTGGCCCGTGTGGTGAATGCACCCATTTTCCATGTGAATGCTGATGACCCAGAGGCAGTGGTTTATGTATGCAATGTGGCAGCTGAATGGCGAAGTACTTTCCACAAAGATGTCGTGGTGGACCTGGTAGGTGATACTGGTTCTGCTGGGGATATAGATATATGAGATGGGAACTGTGAGGAAATGCTTCAAAGGGTGCAGCTTATAGTAAGCGCCATACTAAACCTCTCAATCTAGAAGATGTTGTTTGTGCGTTACCATTTCCCGTTTTATCCAAGGACGCAAGGAAGTCACTAGGGTCCAGTGAATTTTGTTTCTAGCTTATGCTGCTATGAGGCCCTAATTATTCCCTCCGAATTTCTTGAGCGTCTCCTTATAGCAAGCATCTTGGAGGACCTTCTCCAATATGTCTTATTTTGTCCCCTTTATCAGGAACCTGGATCCAGATTTCTCGCAATTATCTTGGCTCCCCTAAATCCACATTCAGTTCTGGAGGAAATAATTTATCTTTTATCTGATGTTGACCAGCATGTCACTCACATATGGTATCTTTGTATGCACAGGCAGCCAAGAAAATCCATGCTAAAGTCATGCTTGCTGTTCTATCATTAATTTTACTGTGCTTGTGAGGTTTGCAAATTGCCAACTCCATTTTTTTTAACTAGTTTTATCATTATTGTTATCATTGTTTTCTGTTATCATTTGCATTTCATGTGTTATTTTTTTAGTTTAAGATGGTAACAGCCTTGGGCCGATAAGCTACTGCTATTACAGCAAGCATCTTTAAATATTAAATAAGAGCTACTTAAAGGTAAAGGTCCCCTGTGCAAGCACCGGGTCATTCCTGACCCATGGGGTGATGTCACATCGAGCTACTTAGAGAAGGTTTTTTTGCCAGATTTTGCTGTGAAAGATGGAATATGTAGGTTAACTTTAGTGCATTTCCCCCCTGTGATAGGTGTGCTACAGACGAAACGGACACAACGAAATGGATGAGCCAATGTTCACTCAGCCGTTAATGTACAAGCAGATCCGAAAGCAGAAGCCTGTGCTGCAGAAATATGCTGAGACACTGATCTCTCAAGGGGTGGTAAATCAGCCAGAGTATGAGGTACCGTAATTTCTGGTTGACAGTCAATCTGTAGCCAGGGACCCGTTATAACCTAAAGAAATGCCTTTATAAACCATTTTTTGGGGGGAAATGATTAACTGTGGGAACTTAGGCCAGAAACTGCGCAAGCTGAAACTTATGTTCAGCTTCATAAAGTAGCAGGTGGCTGATTCTGATATGCTGAACCAAATAAAGTAACACTATGCTGTACAAGGAGCGACTCAATTAAAAAAGAAACAGCACGCGGCTCAAGTGTATAGTACAATTATATGTGCAACATACTGCATGAGAATTGTCTTTCGAGCCCCACTCTGGATTGGCTTCTACCCCGGTGGACTGAGTCCTGCTTTCCAGCGAGTCACCAGATTTTGGTTGAGCGTGCTTATCCCTCGGCTGGATCCTTCAGTACAGCGCAGCATCATGGACCGTGAGCTGTTTCCTGCCTAATCTTAGATTACTTTTTTGCTGATTCGCCAAGCCCTTTGGGAGGAATTGAAGGCTAACTAAGTGACATCAGATCACGGACAGTATGGGGATTGTGGCCCTTGAGAATATGCTTGTCGTTGTTGTTTGTGTTTTCTGGGGTTTATATTGTATCGTGCACTATTGTTTTTCATGTTTTTTGAATGATTGCAGTCTGTTGCACATATAATTGTTCTATACACTTGAGCCGCGTGCTGTTTCTTTTTTGGTTGAGTTGATTCTGGTATGCGGCAAGATTATCTGTCATTGAGTACAAGAGGGGAGGATGCAGCATCCAAAAGATGACCTGATACAGGATCAGTGATAAATAGAACTCAATGAGCAAACTTGAATAAACATTCAGATAACTGGGAAGGAGGAAGCCGTGAGCAACCTTCCCCATGATATGTAAATGTGGTATATGGCTACTGTTAAGAGCTGCCTTAAAGTTTGGTCCCTTTGGCGCTTCTGGCTCCAGAAGGTTCTCTCCACTAGAATCCACAGCACACACCCCGCTCCCCGGCAATTAAACCTTAATTCAGTTTCACGTTGTGAATCCTCACATACAACAGCTGCTGCCATTTTGGTCTGCCTCTTACTGAAATAAGCCTAATTCTGGCATTTTCCAATTGATGGAGAACAGTGCAAAGTGAAACATGTTAAGACGAGTTGTAATCATGGCCCTGGGAAGCAGTTAAATGTTCTTTAGGACTCTATGTACTTAGAATGAGCTGGTGCCAATATTTGTGCTTAGGCTCAGCTGTTAATCATTGTTAACTTGCCCTGGTACTCTGCTTTCCAGGAGGAAATTTCCAAGTACGATAAGATCTGTGAAGAGGCCCATGCCCGATCCAAAGACGAAAAAATCCTTCACATCAAGCACTGGCTCGATTCTCCCTGGCCTGGTGAGTTGGGATGGGGCCCTGACTCAGTGGTAGAGCATCTCCTTGGCCTGTGGAAGGTTCCAGACTCAGGTAGTAGGTGATGGGAATGACCTTGGAGAGCCACTTCTGGCCAGAGTGAATAGTGCTGACCTTGATAGACCAAGAGTCTGTCTCAGTATAAGGCAATTTCAGGTGTAGTATTCATGTGGACTGGCAGCTTTCCAGATCAGAAGTGTTTCCATTGCTAGTGTATTACAACTGAGGCTAGTGTATTACAACAAAAAGAGTTGATAAACGTCACCCACTTGATAAACAAAATGCCTCTGCAGTTAAGAGAAATGCCCTTTATGAATGAGGCCTGCTGCAGATTCTCTGACAGGGCATGTCATTTTCGGTAGTTTTGTTTAGTGTTATTTCTCTGCCAGGTTTTCTTCTTGCAAAGAAGACGGTGATGGGTCTGTGTTACTACATATTCCATCTGCTAAAGCTAACATCAGTGGTCCTGTAAATGTCAAACTTCCTTAATTCTTTCCCCTTTATTCCCCCAGGTTTCTTCACTCTGGATGGGCAGCCCAGGAGCATGACCTGCCCTTCCACTGGTGTGAATGATGAAGATTTGGTCCATATAGGAAAGGTGGCCAGCTCAGTACCTGTCGAGAACTTTACCATTCATGGCGGTATGATTTTCTAGATCAGCAACTGAGTTCTATTCTTTTTTGGGGTTCATTTTTAATGCAGTAGCAGGCTTGAACTAGGAAAGGCAATGCTGGATTTGTTGGAGTAATAAGCATTGTGACCACAGAATCTAGCAGGAATTGAGAATGCTCAGGCTGCAAGATGAATTGTAGAGAAAGCAACCTATTCCTAAAGTTGCTGTTAGATGTGCTAGTGGGCTGACCAGCTTGCGTGGGAAGGACCACTTTTACACTCCGAGAGCTTGGTGGGGGGACCAAGTCATGGGCCTTTTATGCATGGCTGTTTCCCTTGCAGTCACCCCCTCCGCCGACTTTGGGACTTTGTTTTGATCATGCATGCTATTTCTGACCGTCAGAGGTCACCTTGCTCTCCCCCTGCGTTTCTCCCATGTTTTGCCTACATTTTCAAATTCAAGATAAAACAAGCCCCTAAAAATGCAGGCAAAACACGGAGAAATGCAGGGGGAGAGCGAGGCGACCTCTGACGGTCAGAAATGGCATGCAGGATCAGAACAAAGACCCGAAGTCATCTGAGGGGTGACCGCAAGGGAAACAGCCATGCCTGGTGTTTATCTTAATGTGTTTGCCCTAATTCAAAATGTGGCCCACAGTTGGCTGACCACTGAGATTTTGATAAATTTTTGAGCCCCAAGTCCACAATATTCTTTGTTTAGTTCATTGAAGTCTCTTCTTGATTCAAGCTTCAAACTGTTTGAGCTCAGCAGTTATTTCTCCATCTCTAAGCTTTCTTAAACATGTAGAGATTCCACAAAGAATAGATCTCAGTTCATCTTATTAAAAAAAATAAGGTGTAAAGGAGTCTCTGAGCTCTTCAATTTCACTCTGCCTCCATGATTTTTTGCCTTTTGGCACTCTGAGCTCGGTCATATCCTTTCTCCTCACCATCCCATGGGTACAAAGTATTTCAAGATCGTGAGTTCAAGTGTGATGTTGTCCTGAGTCTTCTAGCATCATAGTGCATTCTGGAAGCAGGCCACGGCGGCTTCTTTGAGGCAGGCTGTAAGCTACATTTCTCTCTGCAGGTTTAAGCCGGATTCTAAAAACTCGTGGAGAGATGGTCACTAATCGGACAGTAGATTGGGCCTTAGCTGAGTACATGTCATTCGGCTCTCTCCTTAAAGAGGGAATCCACATCCGACTGAGTGGGCAGGATGTTGAGAGAGGAACATTCAGGTACATTGTTAACCTTCTTGTGTGCGGCCAGCATTTCTCGACGTGCCAAAAAATTTACATGACATTTCAAAGTACCAGTGTATCTTGGTCTGCCGCTAGTACTAAGGAGGGGGCATTCTAACGTCACCAAAAATATATACCGTGATCAGAGTAGTGTAAACATATTAGAGCTGCACTCCTGTGCAGGGTTGGGAGGCTGGAAGACTTATCTGCAAGGTTGTTGTGAACAATTCCATTGCATAGCCCTCAGGTAACATTTACTGCTGTCATTACTCTTCAGTCATCGGCACCACGTCTTGCACGATCAGAACGTAGACAAACGGACTTGTATCCCCATGAACCACCTGTGGCCAAACCAGGCTCCATACACGGTCTGCAATAGCTCTCTCTCGGAGTATGGAGTCCTTGGTGAGTACACATTCCCCGCAGGTATCTAGGGAGCCAGTGTGGTGTAGTGGTTAAGGCCGGTGGTTTGGAGCGGTGGACTCTGATCTGGAGAACCGGGTTTGATTCCCCACTCCTCCACATGAGCAGCGGAGGCTAATCTGGTGAACTGGCTTGGTTTCCCCACTCCTACACATGAAGCCAGCTGGGTGACCTTGGGCTAGTTACAGCTCTGATAGAGCTCTCTCAGCCCCACCCGCCTCACGGTGTCTGTTGTGGGGAGGGGAAGGGAAGGTGATTGTAAGCCGGTTTGAGTCTCCCTTAAGTGGTAGAGAAAGTCGGCATATAAAAACCAACTCTTCTTCTTCTAGGTAGAGATCACTTGCTATCTCATGCTTTGATAACATTCCACAAGGACACATATTCTGATTTGTTGTCTTTGCAGGATTTGAGCTGGGCTTTGCCATGGCCAGCCCTAACGCTTTAGTGCTGTGGGAAGCCCAGTTTGGCGACTTCCACAATACGGCTCAGTGCATCATTGACCAGTTCATCTGCTCTGGACAGGCCAAGTGGGTGAGACAGAATGGCATTGTACTGCTGCTTCCTCATGGCATGGAAGGCATGGTAAGGACGCTGCTGTTTTTTCTCTGCTGTTGGGCCTCACTGAGTGGAGGGGGGTGCATAGCCAGAGGAACAGAACATATGAACTCTTCTTCTAACTGTGAATCAGGGAGCCCCGTGGCTCACAGTGGTAAGCTGCAGTGCTGCAGTCAAAGCTCTGTTCACGACATGAGTTCAGTCCCGAGGGAAGTCAGTTTCAGATAGCCAACTCAAGGTTGACTGTCAGCCTTCCATCCTTCCGAGGTCGGTAAAATGAGTACCCAGCTTGCTGGGGGTAAAGTCTAGACAACTGGGGAAGGCAATAGCAAACCACCCCGTAAACTTAGTCCCCTAGTAAACAGTGTGATGTGATGTCACCCCATGGGTCAGGAATGACCTGGGGCTTGCACAGGGGGACTACCTTTACCTTTTAAACTATGAAATGTTAAAAGGCCGCCTGAGAGTCTGGAACTTGGGCTGCCAAGAACCTTGCCAAAATTGTGTTTTGAGGTATCATCTGGACCTTCTGTTGAAATGGCTGAATTGAAGTACTGGAGTCTTTGGAAGTACTGGAGCCAGCGTGGTGTAGTGGTTAAGAGCGGTGGTTTGGAGCGGTGGACTCTGATCTGGAGAACCGGGTTCGATTCCCCAGTCCTCCACATGAGTGGACAACTCTACTCTCAGCTGTCTCCAGTCAAGACCCAATACTGCCCAAGTGCACGTTCTCCATAACAGTGGAATCCCACACTACCAACTGTTGCTGGCTTTACTCTCTGGAGGGCTGTGTTCCTGCTGAGGTGCTGCAGGATCATGGAAGAAGTGCAGAGTGGTGAATTTAGTATAGCATTCAGATTGTTAAGAAGCACAGCTGTCACTCAAAAACACATTTCTAGTCACATGAACACATGAGGCTGCCTTATACCGAATCAGACCCTTGCTCCATCAAAGTCAGTATTGTCTACTCAGACTCAGGCTCTCCAGGGTCTCAGGCAGGGTCTTTCACATCACCTACTTGTCTAGTCCCTTTAACTGGAGATGCCGGGGATTGAACCTGGGACCTTCTGCATCCCAAGCAGATGCTCTACCGCTGAGCCATGGCCCCTTCCCATGTCATTCATGGATTCTCGGGTCACACAGTCCTTTATGACTGTGAAAGTTTGCCTGAAAGGGTTTGGATGTCAGCTGGGATGTCCCAGGCCCTTAAAACAGCTCCTACCCACTGTCTGTGCTTGTTTTGTGGCACCCAGGGCACCTCACTGTCCTGGTGGGGGCATCTGAAATAAGTATTTCTTTGGATTTTAATTCATCTTGGATAGGCTTGGAGTGGGTGACCACCACCATTTACTTTATTTATTTACTTCATTTATACCCCGCCTTTCTCCCCGATGGGGACCCAAAGCAGCTTACATCGTTCTCCTCTCCTCCATTTTGTCTTCACAACAGTCCTGTGCAGTAGGTTAGGCTGAGAGAGTGTGACTGGCCCAAGGGCACCCGGCAAGCTTCCATGGCAGAGAGGGGATTTGAACTTGGGTTTCCCAGGTTCTAGTCTGATGCTCTGACCACTGCACCGCGTTGCTTCATTAGGAAGAATTTACTGACAGAGCGGTTCCTCAGTGGAACACGCTTCCTCGGGAGGTGGCGGGCTCTCCTTCTTTGGAGGTTTTTAAGCAGAGGCTAGATCCACAAGCAGTTCTGATTCTATGACTCATTAATTTAGGCAGATCGTGAGAAGGAGGACAGGAAGCGATGAGCCGGCACTCTCTTGTGGCTTCTTCTTATATGCCCAGGGTAATGCCAATTGCCACTTTGGGGTCAGGAAGGAATTTTCCTCCAGGCCAGATTGGCCCAAGGATTCTGGAGGTTATTTTAGTTTCCTTTGGGCATAGAGCAGAGGTCACTGGGGGAGTGGAAGGGGTAGCTGTGAATGTCCTGCTTTGTGTGGGGGGGTTGGACTAGATGACCCTTGAGGGTACCTTCCAGCTCTATGTTTCTATGTTTTGGGGGGTGAGGAACACATCTACTTCCTTTGCAAGTTTGAGCGTAGCGAATCAGGAAGCAAGGAGGAACAAAAGACCTTAGTGCCCAGGGCTCCATGGCAAGTTCTGAGTTGCACATTTGAAATTTAGGGTTAGCATTTAATGTACTATTATATTGTAGTACCAGGAAGCTAAGTACCAAGTTTTTCCCCCTAAAAATGCTGACTCCTATGTGCTTCTAACTTAATATACTGTACTGTTTAGTTAAGAAAAAAAATTCTATCCCTAAATGGTCTTGTTTGTTTGCAGGGCCCAGAACATTCATCTGCCCGACCGGAGCGATTCCTCCAGATGTGCAATGATGATCCAGATGTCTTCCCAGTGAGTTGTGTAACAGTGAGGAAGGGCTCTCTGCCTCTTTTCAATCTCTTTTCTTGCTAAATATTAGAAGTATCTAACTATGATAAAAGTTGAAGACAAACAGAAAAGGTGGGTTTTTTTTACATGCTTGGATTCCCCAGGAATGGAGGAAAATATGACACTGTAAAGTTAACCGAAAGGGGGGGGGAGTGGTGGAGGGGGGGAAGCCTGTTCCAGAAGGCACAGGATGTTAAAAGCAATTGGTAGTAAATTACTGGAAAAATTAAGGGTGTGTCGGTGGGAATCAGTTTGTTCAAGCCCTTGATAGAATTCTAGAGGGGAAAATGAGGGGGATTCCCAAATTGGTCCCCCTCCCCCCAGTTCTTTGCAGGTCCTCAGCTTGTTTCTGAGAAACATTGAGGGTCATTAGAGACCCTTCTGCATGATAACGAGACTAAAATGAGGAATGGCTGCAAGGCATGAGATAAGCCATATCCAGAAACTCTCAGAATTTCTGTGAGGGAAGACTGTAGCCAGGCTATGATTTAACTCTCTGCCAGCAGTCAAGGAAGCGTGTGGTGCAAGGGTGCATTGGACCGCTGATTTTATGGGGCAGGTTTGGGCTGTTTGCTTGATATACCAGCTCTGTACATTTGCATGCTTCTTTTCCAATTGTTTCCAAACTTCCTGCCTCCCCCACCCTTCTGCAGAAACTAGATGACTTCGATGTGCGCCAGCTGTATGACTGTAATTGGATTGTTGTGAACTGCTCCACTCCAGCAAACTTTTTCCATGTTGTGCGGAGGCAGCTACTTCTCCCCTTCCGGAAGCCGGTCAGTATGAAGAATGACTTCCTCGGCATAGAATGGGCGTGTCCTTAACCCCCCTCCCCCAGCCCACTACAGCCTTGCAGCTGTAATCAAGGGCAAAGAGCAGCACATGAGAGGAAATGGCTCTGAACATGTAGGCCCTCTTTTCCTGCCTGGCATTCCACTTTATCCATGCACCGCACAAACACAAAACCGCTGTATGGGAAAAAAATATAAGCAAGGAATGTTCGCAGAACAGGGGTGTCCATTTTTCAGTGACGGGAATCAAACACACAGAGTACATGATGTTTAGCAAGATATTTGACTTTGCTTAATGTAGCCAGTACTCTTTAGATCTGAGGTTTTTAACTCTCCACCCTCCTGGAAATAAGATGACTGTATATTTTTGTATGTCCATTGTAGACTTGTAAATAAAGAACCTTTAAAAAAATAGAACACAAATGTAGCACACAGCCTGGAGACAGACACAACATTGGCATCAGATCACGATGGGTAGCCATGTTAGTCTGTCATTAGCAGTAGAAAAGAGCAAGAGTCCAGCAGCACCTTAAAGGCTAACAACATTTCTAGCAGGGTATGAACTTTCGTGAGCCACAGCTCACTTCTTCATGAAAGCTCATGTCTGCCAGAAATTTTGTTTGTATTTAAGATGCTACTGGACTCTTGCTCCTTTCTAGTTGGTATTGGTATTGCAACACTTCAAAAATACTGATCATTCCACAAGGACTCTTAGTTGGTAGTGCGGAGCACCCCGTCCAGTAGGGGTTCCATTTCCAGCTTGTTAAACACCTGTGGATGGAATCATGACTTCCTCTCCAAGCTGCCCACCTTGAGCCACTTCTTTTGGTAAATATTAGCGTGGCTCGTGCCTGTTCAGTTCCTGTGGAAAGGCCAAGTCAGCAGTTGAACCATGTACTCCATGGAGAGAGGCCAGCCAGTGTCAAGTCCAGCTGCTAGGTCAGCATATTGAGGATTTCCTGACTACCTGAACTAAAGTCTCCCCTTGACTTTGCCGTGCCCTCCTCTACATGAGGGTTCCTCACATAGAGCCTTCTACATGCCTGGTCCAAAACATTTGCTGCCCCACAGTGTGCTGTAGTGGTTAGGAGCGGTGGACTCCAATCTGGAGAACCAGGTTGGTTTCTCCACTCCTACACATGAAGCCAGCTGGGTGACCTTGGGCTAGTCACAGTTCTCTCTGAACTCTCTCAGCCTCACCTACCTCATAAGGTGTCTGTTGTGGGGAGACGAAGGGAAGGAGATTGTAAGCCAGTTTGATTCTCCTTAAAGGTAGAGAAAGTCGGCATATAAAAACCAACTCTTCTTCTACTTTCCACCTAGCTGCCCCGTGTTCTTTGCAGCATTGCAAAGGATGCAAACCTCAACTTTGACACAGCCATTCAGAACCCCAGGATTGTCACCCTGACATCTACAGTGTCATAAAGGACCCCAAGGTGCACCTCTCAGATCATGTACTATTTCACTGGCAGCCCTAAAAAAAAATTCACCATCTGAAGTTAACATTTGGATTCCTTTTGCAATTGGGTTAGCCCTGTGTATTTCCACTTTTTTCTTTTAGCCCTTTTGTATTTCGTTGTTATTTTGTCACTTAAAAGATATTTATCCTGCCTTTCCATCATTTAGCTCTTTGACTTGCAAGCATGTTAAAACTGTATAAAATAAAGCCAAGCAAATAACCTAGTACATCAAGTACCACAGTCTAAAAAGCAAATATGTAGACAGCAGCTAGAAGTAGATTAATACTAATTGTCATTAAAAGATTAAGCAAATAAGATGAACTTTGTTGGGTCGCTGAAAGACGATAATGACACTGGCTGGTATATATACTTGGAGAGAGAGTTCCAGAACTGGGGCACCTCCACAAAGAAGGCCCTGTCTTTAGAAACCACCTCCAAAGGCAGGAGCATCATAAAAAGAGCAATTGATGGACAGGTTCATAGGGCATTCAATATGAATGATGCAGTTAACTCAAGCAAAATAATTGTGAATTGAACATACCTATATTTACAAGCACAAGCTGATTCCCCACCCCTCCCAATAATCTTTATGCGTACGGCCTATTTCTGTATAGGCAGTGCCTTGGGTCATGCTCTGTTTAAAATACAACCCTTGTTGTGACTTTGTTTGGGCTGTGTTGAGTCATAAGCATCAGTGATTCACTAGCTGCGCAAAAACTATTTCCATCCCATGTGGACTATAACAAAGGATGCATTTATTTTTACTTCTCTTTATATTTAGCTGATTGTGTTCACTCCAAAGTCGCTTTTGCGTCACCCTGAAGCTCGGTCCAGCTTTGACGAGATGTTGCCAGGTATGGAAAGCTGGGGGAGGAAGTTTGTATTCTGCTGCCAGGAGGACGATACGTGACTTGATAGCCCGGGTTGTCAATGGCATCCTTGATGTTGGGTTCAGCTGTGCCCATTGGCAGGAAATGACCCAGTTGGGAAGCTTTAGCTTTCTTTTCCTGATACGACAAGACAGCTGATTGACTTTTAAATTTTAACAGGTCTCCCCCCCCTCCTCTGTACTATTTATGTGATAGATAAAAACATAGAAGGGCAAAGCATATTTCCAAAACGGTCACCTCATTAGATCATCCTAGGATCTTCTTTTTCCAGGTCTATGTAATACAGTGGTATGTGAACCAGCAACCTCTTGCCTGGGTCCCAAATGCTGACCACGGCCCCTTCAGACTCCAGATGGGCAAGGTGCAGTTTGTTTAATAATAGGGCTGATAGCTTTTCCTTTTATCTCTCCGGCCTTCCGTTGGTCTCTGGGGGAGTTGTACTCACCAGCAAGCACGGCTTCTCTCATTAGCTTTATAAAATCAAAGTTTATTTTAAAGAGAGTTGGGGGGGTTAAGGCTCTCAATTTATAACAGGCAAAATAAAACTATCCTATTCTCTAGTAAAAGGCCGTCAGAAGAAAAAAAGATGTGTCTTGCCAGGACGAAGCTAATGCCTTAAAAACATCCCCCACCAATCAAGGTCAAAAAAATCAATCAGCACCTACAGCTGCGGAATCAGCACCGCCGGCATACCTTCCCTTAAGAGGTCCACACTGCAAAGCAACTTTTGAGTCTTAAAGCCAACAGGGCTGAATAAACACATGGTACTGTCATATAAGGGGGGGGGGAAGTCTTCACGTTGCTTTCTGTCTCACCTTGTTGGGAGAATATAGGAGGAAGGGGAGCTGAACTTTACAGTAAATGAGAAGAGCCATGCTGGATCAGACCAAAGGCCCCTTAGTCCAGCATTCTGTTCACACAGTGGCCCATCAGCTGCTTCCGGGGAGCCCGTGAGCAGAATGACTGCAACAGCTTCCTCCCATCTGTGCTCCCCAGCAGCTGATTCAAAGAGGCATATACTGCCTTTGGTACTGGAGGGAGTAGAGATCCATCATGACTAGCAGCCACTGATAGCCCCATCCGCCATGAATATGTCCACTCCCCTTTTAAAGCCTTCCAAGTTGGCGGCCATCACTACATCCCGTGGCAGCCAGTTCCACAATTTTAACTTTGCACTGTATGAAGAAGTACTTCCTTTTGTTTTGCCTGAATTTCCCACCTTTCAGCTTCAGTGGATGACCCCATGTCCTAGTATTATAAGAGAGGGAGAAAACCTCCCCCCCATTCCCTTCCTCCAAAGCATGTCTCCCATTACCTTTTATTCTAAGCTAAACGGCCCAGTGATGTTTGTATTTATAAGGAGTGCTACATACATAAGAGTAAGATGACATGCTACTTTGCACTGGACTCTGGTCTGAGTGTCATGCTGAGAGCCAGCATGGTGTAATGCAGGGGTGGGGAACCTTTTCCCTGTCAAGGGCCGTTTGCACATTTATAACATAATTCGGGCGCCATACCAGGTGTAGATCTCCCGCCAGCGGCGGGGGGGAGAGGCTAGAGTTGCCAGGTCTCCAGTCACCACCTGGAGGTTGTGCAACCGAAACAAGAGCTAGTGCCCCAAAAGTAACTACTGGAATTCTCAAGCACTTATGGCGAAACAGACACAAATATGCTGATTAATCAATCACTCTATTGTACATACAAACACAAAATGCAAAACAAACGTTAGGCTAGAAAACATTGATGCACTAACTGGTGTTGTACACATATCAAATCCAAAGAAGATAGTTCAACAGCCCGTATGGTTTAAGGTCCTTGCAGCTTGTAAAGGAATCCTTGAAGCTGTGTAGGTGAATGCCAAAATAGGTTTCCGGTAAAAGTCCTATTTCGCAAAACCGCTTTTTCATCATTGGCAGTCCACTATAACATTATCCGCAGAACATATGTTCTGAAAAAATGCATTAGTGCTCATGAGTGATATATACAGGAATTTCAAAACATATAACAACATATAATTCAACGAGTGTATAATATAAAACAATGCATACCTAGCTGAACAAGCTCTTAGCTCACTTGTAATGGTGGATGGCGAATCTGCGTCATCTAAACCCAAATTGCATTCCCACTCATTTAAAGGAAACGCGTCTCATTAGTAACAGGTGATGCTAATCTCCATATAAGGGCAAGCATAACCATGTGCCATACAATACATCACTATGTATATGTGATAAGACCAAATACAAAATATAAGGCCATAAAACACAAAAATCATTATAAGAAACTGGACAAATCGAACCCAGTATTTAAGCCATTAGGCGTCAGAGTATCAAATAAAAATATGAATCTACATTCTTGTTGGGATAATAGTTTGTCAATGTCCTGATGTTGGTGTAATTTACTTTGATATTGCCAGACCACGAAAAACTGCATTTCGTGGTCAGCATGTTTAGCCTGCAGATAATGCGCGGTGAGCGGCGCCTCTAAATTCTTATTGCGCACGCGCGATCGGTGTTCACCGATTCTCAGTTTGATTGGCCGTTTCGTTTTGCCCGTGTATAGAAGACCACACGGGCATCTAATTAAATAAACCACGTTCTTGCTGTAACAATTTGATTAGATGCCTGTGCGGTCTTCTATACAGGAAAAGAAGGCTAGGAAGGAAGGCTAGGGTTGCCAGGTCGCCAGCCACCAACTGGAGGGTGGAAACCCTAGGAGAGGCTATGCAGAGGAGGGAGGGAAGGAAGGCTAGGGTTGCCAGGTCTCCAGCCACCACTTGGTGGCAACCCTAGGAGAGGCTATGCAAAGGACAGAGAGAGGGAAGGAAGGAAGAAAGGAAGGAAAGGAGGCTCCCCATACACACACACACACGCATGCATACACACCTTTCCCCCCCTCCACACACACACACACGCGGGCGCGCACACAAGCGATCAGGAAGGAAGGAAGGAAAGGGAAGGAGGCTTCCCCCCCAAAAAATGCACACACAATAACCGGGCTGCGCTAGCGGCATGGAGAAGCCCCGAGGGAGCCAGAACGGCTTCTTAAGCCTGGCGGTGCGGCCAAGCTGGAGGTGTGTGTGAAAGTGTGGAGGGGGGGAGCGCTTCCCCCCCCCCAGACTTTCACACATGCCTCCAGCTCAGCCAGGCCGCCCGACTCCAAGAAGCCGTTCTGGCTCCCTCGGGCTTTTCCATGCTGCCGGATGGGAAGGAAAGAGGGCAGGGAGGAAGAAGGACGGCAGCTCCTCTTCCCTCAAGCCGGAATAAGACCCAGGGAGGGAGCCGCGTGCGTGCCAAGCGGGCCAGCCAAGTTGCTGGCCGTTTATGCACGGGAGGTTTTGCCTTGGATTTGCCACTCAATAGATGCACATTTCCCCCACCCGAATTCTCAAAACTCTGCCTGGAGCTTCTTTTTGAGTTTTGAGAATTAAGATGGGAAAAATGTGCATCTATTGAGCGGCAAATCCAAGGCAAAACCTCCCAGGCAGAAAAGGCCACAGGCACGCGCCCGGCCAATCGGGGTGAAACCTTCCCGGCTTCCCCCCATAAACACACACCCGGCTACACACACGGGCCCACCGAGCCAGCAGCGCAGCCAGTGCGCAGGCCGGCGAGGCCCCGGCGGCACGAATCTCGGTCGCCCCCTCAGCGTAAGGCCACGGTGCGGGTGTGTGATGGGGCGGCTGAGACTCGTGCCACCGGGGCCTCGCCGGCCTGCGCGCTGGCCGCACCGCCGGCTCGGTGGCCCCCTGTACACCCCCCCCTGCTCGACCCCCTCAGCCACCCCCCTCACCAATAAAAGGCCCTGGCTAGCGACAGCTAGCTCTGTGGAGCTCCCGGCCTCGGCAGGCGGGCTGGGGGTTGTGAAGCTCCCGGCCTTGGAAGGCGGGCCGGGGGCCGGATAAAATGAGCTCTCTGGCTGGAGGTTCCCCACCCCTGGTGTAATGGTTAAGAGCGGTGGACTCTAATCTGGAGAACCAGGTTTGATTTCCCACTCCTCCATATGAGCAGCAGACTCTAATCTGGTGAATCAGGTTGGTTTCCCCACTCCTGCACATGAAGCCTGCTTGGGCTAGTCACAGTTCTCTCAGAACTCTCTCAGCCCCACCTACCTCACTAGGTGTCTGTTATGGGGAGAGGGAAGGAGATTGGAAGCCAGTTTGATTCTCCTTAAATGGTAGAGAAAATTGGCATATAAAAACCAACTCTTCTTCTTCTGCAAGGAGAGGCATGCACAGGAAGCAACTGCAGTGCTTTCAAAGCTCAAGCATGGGAACCTCTACTCCAAGGAAGGAAGCAGTAGGGGATCAGTCCCTCTGTTTAGTTCTCCCTTCAGCAGACCAGAATGCTCGAGTGAACAACGCAGCATGGTGTGTTTTTTAAAAACTATGTTGATCATGCAACTGTTAACAGGCTTGAAGAAATGCATCAGCCGAGATCTCCCGTCCTTTTGAAAAAGCTGCCTTTACATGAGCCATAATCTCTGCTCCCCTGCAGGCACACATTTCCAGCGCATCATTCCAGAGAGCGGCCCGCCAGCCCAGAATCCAGAGGGAGTCAAGCGAGTTCTCTTCTGCACTGGCAAAGTCTATTACGATCTCACTCGAGAGCGCAAGTCCCGGCAGATGGAAGCAGATGTTGCTATCACAAGGGTGGAGCAGGTAGGAGATGTGCAAGAACCATTTCTGTGACCCGACACTCTTGCCAGATGTGACCGTATATAACCTTACTCTCAGTAGTTCTGATACAAGGTTTTAAACTGGAGGAGAGATTTTTAGAAGCAATCCTCCACCGAATTTCAGACCGATACTCCAACATCCTGACAGCTGTGCAAACCAAGACTCACCTTCCTGTTGCTCCTCTGAGCTGACAGTGAAAGTACCACAGGGAACATTGTAAGCACTTCAGCTGAACTGCGTGGACTGAGATGGAACCTCTTCTGCATCCTGCACTTCTGTTTACAATCAACGGCCTGATCGTGTCGAGCAGTGCCTAAAAGAATACTGAGGACTTAGGTCAGCAGAGATTCTTGCGGCCACGAACGATTCCCTCTAAGCTTCGCAGGTCTGCCGACATCCATGCTCACGTACGAAGCAGGAATAAAAACTTGGAATTCTCCTTTGCTTACAGAGGGGTGGGATTCCTGCCGTGCAAACTACAAGCCTCTTTTGAGGTTGGAAAGTGGCTTAGATACATAAACAGACCAAGTCAGACTGTTTGTCCATCTGGTACAGCGTTGTCTGCTTTGACAGCAGCTCTCCAGCAAGAAATCACACCTGCGACCTGAGGTCCGTGATATCAGGGGCTGAAGTTGGGACTGTTTGTGTGCGCATCACACGTTCAGTGCCTGAGCTACAGCCCCCTCCCTTACAATTTTGCAGTTGAGTACCTTCATCTCCAAATTGCATCATAATGTTGGGGATAAAATATTTCTTCTAGGCTGTGTAAGCTTTTTAAAAAGGTAAAGGTCCCCTGTGCAAGCACCGGGTCATTCCTGACCCATGGGGTGAGGTCACATCCAAACGTTTACTAGGCAAACTTTGTTTACCGGGTGGTTTGCCAGTCCCTTCCCCAGTCATCTTCCCTTTACGCCCAGCAAGCTGGGTACTCATTTTACCGACCTTGGAAGGATGGAAAGCTGAGTCAACCTTGAGCCGGCTACCTGAAACCAACTTTCCGTTGGGATCGAACTCAGGTCGTGAGCAGAGCTTGGACTGCAGCATACCACTCTGCACCACGAGGCTTTTTACTTGGGTAAAAAAACCAAAAAATCACTTTCCTGTTTCCCACTACATGGAATCTAAAGACCAGAGTTACCTTTCCTCTCTGCTGCATTTTGTCTGTCTGGCATCTGCTGTTCCCATGGCTGATCACTATTAACCGAGGGCCTTCTCCATTTATTGCAGCTCTCTCCATTCCCTTTTGACCTCCTACTGAAAGAATTCCACAAATACCCAAATGCCGACCTGGTTTGGTGTCAGGAGGAGCACAAAAACCAAGGATATTATGACTACGTGAAGCCTAGACTCCGCACAACCATCGACCGTGCAAAACCAGTGTGGTAAGCGTCTCCCTCCAGGTGGCCAGTAGACAGAGGGCCTGTTTTGCGTGCCTCGAGGGAGGGCGTAGATGCAGCAGGACCTTGTGGGCTGGCATAACTTTGCTGGGGTGCTCAGTAGCTGCTCGGTGACGACTGGCTGGCCTTGCACTGAGAAGATCTCTGCTTTCCCTGGGGCCTTTGACTGGGGGAGCGTCTCAGCCCCAAAAGGGTGACTAAGTGATCTGGGACAAGGCCCTCTGTATCCCGTCTGCCTCATAGGGTGCAGGAGGGGCAGCTCCCCATGCTCCATTCTGAGCTCCTTGGGGGAAGGGTGGATTACAGATGTGATTCCTAATAATCGGAGGGGGGCGCTGCCTTTCTCCTCTCAGCGTGACAGCAGACAATCAGGGTCTGAGTTTGTTAGATCAACACCACAAGGACAGGCAGCTCTTGTTGCATCACACCAAGTTTGTGTTCCTATTTGGGTAGCGGAGCCAGCACTCCAGTGTGAGGGATGGTAATTTTTTTTTAGAGACACCAAAGTCAGGCGATCTCTTCAGGCGGGTAACCGTGTTAGTCTGCAGCAGAAGAGCAAAATTCGAGTCCAGTGGCACCTTAAACCAAGCAGATTTTCCAGGGTATAACCTTTTGAAAGACAATGAGGGGAGCTTTGACTCTTGAAAGCTCGCAACCTGGGAAATCTTGTCACTTTAAAAAAAAAATTATTCATTTTTATGGGGGGTACAGGAAAAGAAGATGGGAAGACAGATAGGGGAAATTTAACATTCCATTTTGTGTCTGTGCCCAGCATAACCCTTCTACGTGTTCTTACCCCCAGAATATGTCTCCACAAATAGATACAGAGTGTAGCTTGTAATTTGAGCCCCTTCATACTTCGTTTCTATTCTATACTTTGTCAATATTCTCTAGAAAACTATTATAACCATAATCTTCAGTTGGTAACTAATAGTTAATTCTGTACTTCAGTTATAAAAAAAACTTTAACTGTTGATCAAAAATGTATTATCAAAGACATAGTAATCAAATCTGTTTAAAATTGCTCAACCCTCTGGTTTCGACATGATTGTTTTATATATATCTAGAAAATCTTGTTGGTCTTTAAGGTGCTACCAGACTCCACTCTTGCCTCCTCTTCAGGCTTGCATATATCAGCCTTTCTGTGCTTCGGGCCTGAGATGAGCCCCATAGAGCACAGAAGTTGCAGTGGGACCAGCATTACCACAAAGCAGGGTGGGGTGGCAGACGCCGGCCAGCGAGTGGGCTCTTTCCTTTTTTATTTTTGCTTGAAACTGCTGCCTCAGGAACCAGTCAGTCATGGTTTGACCCTGAGCCAAAGCCTGAATCTCTGCTATCCTCCATCCCTGCTTTTAGGTATGCTGGGCGTGAGCCTGCTGCCGCACCAGCCACGGGCAACAAGAAGAACCACCTGACCGAACTGCAGCGCCTCTTGGATACGGCCTTCGACCTCGACTCCTTCAAGGGCTTGTCTTAGATACACTTGGAACTGGTTCTGCAGCACACTGTGTGTGTTTGTGTGTGCGTGTTTGTCTGCTCACCTCCTTTCCGTGTCCTTCACTGTAGAACTTGTAATCCTAACTTAAGGGCCTCTGTTATTAACTTCTTGTTTTGCTACTGAGGAACTGCCTCTTAAATCACCCTTCTCCAGGATGCTGGCTTTTTCCTTCCGTGTACTACAAGCTCAGTTCTCAGGAACAATGTGGCTATCACTCCAGCACAATCTTAACATCCTTCCCCAACCCCTCCCCACCCATCCAACCCAGCCTGCCTTAGCCATCTCCACTCCTTCAGGATTGAGGGCCTTGGAAGGCCCAGTACTTGCCTTCCAAATGACTTTCTGTCTGAGACTGATGGTTCCAGGTGAAGCCAAAAAATGATACTGGAAGCAGACACTTCTTTTGAATCCCAAACACACACATACGTGCCCAGCTTGAAGGGCAAGAGGTATGATGCCCACGTTTGCCTGGTCAAATACTTCTAGAGAAGCACAGGCCTTGAATTGTGAGGGGCACAATTCCCTTTCTTTAAACACCACTGAAAACCCTGGGATATCACCGTCAGTCACCTTCCCTTTTCTCATGTGGCGTTGCATTGCCCTTAGAGAAATGCACAGAGCGCCTGCACCTCAAATCCAGGCATTCTTCTTCAAAGGATTTTTTACTTCCTCCGATGAAAATTATGGACTGACCCCGCCAGGCACTGATCTGGTTTCTTGTTTTATAAAAGCTGCATCCCTTTGTAGATCCTATAAATATCACAGTTTGCCTCGACAGTCAACACAGCCATAGCTAAAAGGGTCTTTGGGTCTGCTTAGTTGCCATTCTCCAACGCTGTGGCCAGGAAACGCTACCTTTGGTAACTGTGAAAATTCACTGGGTGTTTCCACCAGTCAGTATATCTGTGAGGAAACTTGGGCACTTAGATCTGACTCTGTCCTTGATTGTAATTCCGCATCAGGAGCAACAGACTCATTTGATTCCCTTTGTTGCATCACTTGAGAAGGGATAGCTTTAAAAAAAAATACTTTACAGCTTATAGTCTGGTTGCGCTTTTTTTTCCCCTCCTGCGTGCCAGGCAGTTGATGCCCAATCCTTTTCCCACTGTTTGTTTGGTAAAGTTCCTTCCAGAATGATTATTTACAGCATTTCATTGGATCAGCCATGCTTTGGAGGAACATTTGTTCATATGGAATGAGGTTTTTAAATAGCTGAAGATCCACATTCTGTCCACGGGAAACTTCCGAAGAGATCTGGAGCAGATTTCCCTAGACTGGTAGCTTCATAAGGGCTGCTGCATGAGGCCGCACCTCTCCCCGCTGCACTGACCAGGAGCTTGCACACCTCCCCTCCTTGTTCCCCAGGTGGGTTGTTTATTTTACACTTCCCCGCAAGGTGTTCAGTGTTTCACAATGCACAGGGAACAAGGAAGGAAAGAGCACTAAGCACTCTAGCTCCTTGGCAAGGGGTGATGTGATCGTAAGATAGAGTCTTTGCCCCAAATCCACCTGCAGAGCCAGCAATTCTGCCTCTGTGGGCTCAGAAGGTAAGCAGAAGGAGAGCTGAGCAATCACTTCCATTGGAGAAATAGCTTGTATCTTGCCTCAGTGGCTTCCTCCTGAATTTACACGGATTCACATTCAGGGCCCCGAGTAGCCTGATACTGATCAGTGAAAGAGGTCATGCACTAAGCAGAGCAGTTCCAAACCTTGTCTTTTCTGTGAGTCCTTCAGATTGCTGGTAGCTGCCTGACTTTTCAGGGTTGCCCTGGAGCAGTTGCCTTTAGTTCTGCGCCAGAAGAGTTCCGAGTCTTTTTTCTGAGCAAGGATCCAAGTCGGTTGAATCTCAACACAAGGGTTAAAGGTTGGACCCTACATGAGGCTTAGTGTTTCTAGTTCATCGCTCATATTCCCACTGGAATATGACCTTAGCGGTCCCACATATTCCACCCCAAAACCCACAGGCTCAAAAGCTATGACAGCCCCGAACCCACCATGTGGCTTTTATGTCAGGGACCGGGTGCAGAACCTGGCTTCTTTTTCTTGTTGCTGGTAGCAGCTTCCAATCACGGGAGTCACCTGGTGATCTCTGAATAGCAATGCACTCGGGTTCTTTACCTTGCACTGAGCAATTGGTACAATGCAGTGGGCAGGAACGGCTGCAGCAGTGGCTTGAGATTGGTTCCTACACCCACTAGAGCCCGCCTTCCCCAGACAGAGCACACCACATACGAAGATGCCCTTCTACACAAGTCTGTGCCTGTTCTGTGTCCGTCTCCTGAGATCTTGAATGAGGCATATACATGCTCCTGTCCCATATTAGAGCTTCTGACCCATATTGGAGCCTCCTGTCTCTTTCCCAAAAAAATCGGAGCAGTCCATCTCTGTATTCATCTGCCCAGTTTCCAGGCATTTAATGGGAGAAGTGCTGGTTCCTTCTGTCCCTTAGTTTTCTTCTGTATGTGCTGCCAGCCATACGAAAAGTGTGTGCCATCTTGTGAATAAACATTTTTCTATAATATATGAATCTGTGCTGTTTCAGTAGAGGGAACAGCATGCTTCAAAAGTAACGCCCATTGGAAAGAGGGGGGAGAGGCTGTTGCAAACTGGGGTTTTATTGGCAACTCCCAAGCAGTACTGGTTGTTGTTTTTTCTTCAGCTCTGCAAAGAAGGATCCCGGTGTCCAACCTTTGCCAAAGCCAGGGGATAGCAAGAAAGAGAAAATGCCTGTTCCGAGCAAGCACACTACCTGGGGGTTTTCAGCAAAGTCATATACAGACTTATTTATTTTGGTTTTAAAAACACAGTCAAACTGAGATGTGTCTGGCTTAAACAATAAAGCCTGATCTTCTGGCCAAGCGTGTCCAGCTGGCTCAGTTGTCTGAGGTTTTATTCAGCTTACAACTTAGCCCGCTACTATGGAAAGCCGTGCCTGTGCTTGTAGCCAATAACTTGGCCAGCTAGTTCGCAGTAAGTATGCCATCCTTCTCCAGACAGCGTCGCTACCAAGGGTGTCGGAAGTCCCTTCAACTGCTTGTGGTGGTGGGCTTTGCGGGGTCTTCTGCTGTTTTATCCTCTCTGAAAAGAGGGTGTCACTCCCTCCCCCCCAAAGAAACCTTCAGCTCTCCTGTTCCCAGAGGTAGCGCACGTATTTGGGATGGTCTCTGGAAATCCAGATGGTCAGTAATATCCTGAAGTACGTGGGTTGACTCTATGAAGTTCTTTCAGAAACTTGGCGGCAAGCATACTTATGTTAAGAAGTCCCACCGCCACAAGAGAAAGCAAAGCAAATTGCAAGATAAGTACAGTAGCCCACCCCACCACCAGCCTCTTCACTGCAGCCTAATTTGGCCCAGCTTGTTCACGGCAGTCCCCATCCAAAACAGGATTCTTAAGAAATTGCTTCCAAGTTCCTCTCTCATTGCCCTTTGGCTAACAAACGTCTAGGATAACATTCCATGATTAGCAAGTCAGCTTTAAAAGGAGGGGAGGCCTATGTGTCATGGTGACTAAAAGGAACCTCCACAGCCAGAGGCGGTAAACTTCTGAATGCTGGTGCTGGGGGGGGGGGGGGGGACAGCAGAAGCATGCCCTGGCCCTCTAGGACTTCTGGCCTCTGAAGCAGGATGCTGGACTAGACAACGTAGGACAACTCTTAACGTACGCTTCTCTTTAGAAAAGGGCTTGCTTTGAGAGGGAGTTGAGAGTCACTTCATAGAACGTTCTTTCAGAAGTTGGCCCATTAAATACAATGACAATTAACATAATACTGTCATGGCTTGGCCTCAGTACAGGAGGGCCCAGTTTGAGCTAAACGGTTGCCGGTCTCCGAGAATATGAAATGCAGCGAAGAGTAGTAGGATTCTGCGTCTTTCGGAGGGAGGAAGTTAACAGTTTCAGGGGAGGGCCAAAAACTCTAGCCTCGTCCAATATGAAGGTCGGCGTTAGGCCAACCGCTCCTTTTTTCTGCTAATCAAGGTTCTTTTCTGAGGGAGCAACTACACCGCAGGCCTGACGCAGGCCAGGGCTTGAACACACAGGTGGACTTGCAGTCAGACGTACATCAGGAGGAAATGGAGCCGGAGAAAAAGGGTGGAAATCTCCCCTGCTGCCCTTTCCGTGGGCAAAATCAGGGTGGGTGGGAAATTGTAACTTCCTCACAGCGCCGGGCAAACAAGTGCTCTTTAAGGTGAGTTCCCCTGATGTACGAGCGTGGGTCCTGTTACACACATGTGACCTGGCACCTGTCATGTAGCTCGGGCTTGAGTCTCACGTATGGAAAGCATGAACCGCATGGCCTCTCAAAGCCAATTGCCTTCAATAGAACTGTTTAATGGCAGTTTCTAGTCACGATGAAGCGCTCTTAGGCTGGCCAAAAGCCAGCGTGGTGTAGTGGTTAAGAGCGGTGGTTTGAAGAGGGGGACTCCAATCTGGAGCACTCGGTTTGATTTCCCACTCCTACATATGAAGCCAGCTGGGTGACCCTGGGCCAGTCACAGCTCTCTTAGAGCTCTCAGCCTCACCTACCTCACAGGGTCTCCGTTGTGGGGAGGGGAAGGTGATTGTAAGCCAGTTTGATTCTTCCTTAAGCGGTAGAGCAAGTCAGCATATAAATACCAACTCTTCTTCTTGGGTGCTACTACTAATTCTTGGATGCAAAGGCCCACTCATGTGCAAATGTTTTGGTACATGTATTATTCCACACCAATAAGGAAATGTTGGGATGTGGTTAGGAGGAAGCAGAATGAAAATGAATGTTTGCTCAGCGTGTCAAATAATGGTGTTTTGTTAATATTAGGAGAACCATAGGAGTGGAGCAGAGGGGCTGCTAATCTGCAGAAGTCCCCCCTCCCCGGTTCCATGGTCTGTTTTTGAATAGTACAAGAGGCTCCTTGTTGGAAATTTGTAGAGGACAATAGAGAGCAAGTCTGTGACACTTTTTCTGTCTGACCCACACCCTAATATTTTGTTTCAGTGATTCCTCAGTGTAAGTTCTGACTGGGGCCAGGACGTAAGCCAGGGGTCCCCAGCTTTGCTCATCTTTTTGGGAATTTTGAGAAAAGGCGGTGGTCCACACCACAAGTTGCTGCCAGTGGTGGGGTGGTGGTGGTGGAACCCATCACAAAATGGCTGCCATGGGGTTGATCGAAATGCTAGGAGATTCCAAACTATGGGCTGTAATAAAGCAACTCCTGCCCCCTGAGGTAGAGGTTAACTATAATTGGTTCTTTGATTGAGGGAAGAAGAAAGTGTGTATCAGGTTAACAATGGTGGGTGCCATGGCTGGGCATTGCTAACATCGGTGAACTAACTGAAACCAAATAAAGACTCTAGTGACATCAAATATGATCATACTAGCAAGTTCCCCCTTGAAGAGCCCCTAATTGCTATAATGTGCGGGCTCGCTGAGTTGGGAAGACCCTTTTGCCCTATGAGTTGACCTTGGATAGATCATCGTCTCAGCTGAATCCCCCATACGTGCAATATGAAAGCAACAGGACTGACCTTACTTGCGGGGTTGTTGTGCAGATTGCAGAGGTTATTATTAGCCAGTTGGTAGCAACAGTCGCCCCATAGGAAGAGACAATAAAACAAGGCAGATTATTCTGAAATTGGTCTATTCACAATGAGCCGAGTGCCCTTTAAAGACAGTAACAGAGAGAGAGAGAGCACACAAGGGGAAAAGAGAGTCATTATCTTGTTCTCTGTTCTGGAACAAAACAGCAGCTGAGACTTAATTGCCATTTCACTAGCAGGACAAATAGTACAGAAATGAATTATTTTACTGCTTAAGACAGGAGTAGACCGATGGGGCTGTTTGGGGGGAAAGTAAGCATGAATTCCCCCTTGGTCAGCATGCTGGGATCTGTCAGCCTACAGAACAAAGAGACCTAGGGACACAGACTTCGCAGATCTGCCTGGTCATTCATGCAGTCTTGGCGCTAAGGCACTATAATGCCTTCTGCATGGGTTTTACCAGGGTACCCTGGGCTGGCATATTGGTTATTCAAATCTAGGTATATGTTTCTGAGGTCGTCCTGCATCCACTGACGTGTGCTGCATCCAAACCTCTATCGAGAATTTACAAGCTGTAGCTGCTTTCTAAGAGCCCCGTGGCGCAGAGTGGTAAGGGAAGATGACTGGGGAAGGCAATGGCAAACCACCCCGTAAACAAAGTCTGCCTAGTAAATGTCGGGATGTGACGTCACCCCATGGGTCAGGAATGACCCAGTGCTTGCACAGGGGACCTTTACCTTTACCTTAGCTGCTTTCTGGTAGAAACAGCTCTGGCAAAACATATTCATCTACCAGCAAGTCGACGATCTATGCAGGCAAAACTGCAGCTCCCTTATAGCCCGCAATGATGGTTCAGGTTGCCTGAGAGCCATTTTTTGTAACCTCCAAAGAGCCTTTGGGGCAGACGAGATGCCTGAAATCTTAACGTAATGGCCCTCCAGACTATTAAGACGTGAGTGGATGTTTTTCTTATTGTTTTGTCAAAGGCACCACTAGATGGCAGCGAAACATTAGTGTAGAGGTTCAACATTATTGGTTCAAAGGATGCCTCAAAGAGGTTGCAAGCTTTTGAGTTTTACAACACTGTTCATCAAAATTAAATGTTCATGGTATCAAAAGGCCCTTGTGTGCCTGGTATGGCTTAAACATGAGAGGCAAAAGGTTTGTTTTAGTTTTCCACTCCTCCACATGAGCGGCGGACGCTAATCTGGTGAACTGGATTGGTTTCCCCACTCCTACACGTGAAGCCAGCTGGGTGACCTTGGGCTAGTCACAGCTCTTAGAGCTCTCTCAGCCCCCCCCCCCTCACAGGGTGTCTGTTGTGGGGAGGGGAAGGGAAGGTGATTGTAAGCCAGTTTGATTCTTTCTTAAGTGATAGAGAAAGTCAGCATATAAAAAACAAGGCCATTTATGCAGGGTCAATTTTGATGCTCGCTCAAAGCTGTGTTTTTAAATGCAACCTTTAAAATGCCTATTCATGGTCCCAATGCAAAAGGAGAAATTCCACACATACCCCACTCACCTGCTCCTTTGTTCCTGTTTGCATAGCCATTAGCAACTGCTGTGTGCATAGCTAAAGCGCGGCTGTAATTTTGCATGGTTCCTTGAGGGGATTCTTCGCGGAAGTGGCGGAGCAAACACAAAAGGTTGCGTTAAAGGGCCTCTTAAGAAATGCGAAGCAAGTATGCACCAGATTTGCAGTCACTTCCTAAATGATGGTTCAGCGTGTAAAACTAAAAGAAATATGCGGGGCAATTTAGCCTGGAACTCGCTGCTAATAACCAAGCATAAATGCTGCAACTCTTCTCCTTTTCCAAAGCTGGACAACTTAGCATGCAGTAGTATCATACTGGTTTTCTGAGGTACAAACAATACCTACAGAGTGGTCCAATAGCCACTTTAAACGAGGCAGTGGGCACATGCAAAGTCACACAGGTGAGTCCCATCCCACCAGCATCCCTTTTGAATCAGGCCTCTGACTAATTCTTTCACCTCAGTTAACATTCTTGCCAGGACAACTGAGGGAAGAAATCTCCCGTTGAGGGCAAGAAGAGAGTTGCGGGCTGCTTTTCGTATGCCGCTTCTAGAAAAAAAGAAGACAGCAGTCAGGCTTTTTATGGAATAAGTTAGGAAGACTAGCTTCAGATTATTCAGTGGGTTATGTAGCTGAGTGTGGATTTGAACCCATGCCTCCCTACTCCAGCACTAACCTGTACGTTACTTTTAAAAGAGCAAGACCTGGCCATCCCATGTGAAAACAGAAGACAAGGGATTCTCGAGATGGCTTCTACTGATTCTAGTGAGGTATGAACACTGTTTTACTCCTATAGAGATGCCTGAGGCTGAGGCCCACTTCACATGTTAAGGACATAGCATGTGTTTGCATCTAACTCGTATTATCTGAGGCAAATTGTATGAATCGTATCCTAATACCTATGTAAATTCTCCAGAAATGTTTTGTGCAGGATGCAACAATTTGCCCCCACTCTTCACCCTACTTTTCTGAACAGGGCAGAAGTAGGTGACTTCCTGAGAGAAATTAGATGCTTTTGGTTAAAGAACTGGTAAGAATGCCTCAAAAACATATAAAACATGCATCCCATGTCAGGAATTCTCCATGCTGAGCTATCCCAGATTATGCGTGCTGTTGGTAGAAACTGGCTGCTACTTCTAGGGAAAGGAAGAAGGCCACCTAGCTAGCCAGTTGTGGTGGTTGGACAAGGATCTGGGAAACTCAGGTTTGAACCTCCACTCTGCCGTGGAAGTTTGCTGGGTGACCTAGGGCCAGTCGTACACTCTCCGCCTAAACTACCTCACAGGGTTGTTGTGAGGTAAAACAGAGGAGAGGAGAAAGGCGGGATATAAATAACGTAAAAGTAAATATATAAATAAATCGTTTAAGCCGGCTTGTTGGTTCAACCATTGGTGTTTGAAATAAAACCAAAAATTCAGTTGTAAATCATTTTAAGAGTCCCACCCCAGTGAGCATTGGCCCATTTCTATAGCAACCAGTTTAGCTGTCCGCAAGGTACCCTACAGAAAGGTAACAAAGGAGGATGCTGATTGTTGTTTCTGGTGGGGGGGGGGATATCTTTATCCCTTATCTCTCAACCTCAGCATTTCTCACCTGTAAAATGGTAGCATCATAACATAGTTCCTGGAACCAGTTTACTGTTGGAGTCTCCAAAATGCGTAGAGGGGAATTTATAGTTCTGCAGACAGCTACCCCCACAATATGGCTCCGCCCCATGGAAGGTATTTTGCAGCTGGCTCCGCCCTATCAATGAGTCATTTTGTTAGTGGCTCCAGCTGTTGGATCCTGTCGCTCTGGCGGGGGGGGGGGGGAGATTCTCCCCATCCCAAAGCTGAAGTCTTGCCCGCTCCCCGATCTAAGTGTGTGGACACTGGCGAACAGGCAGACTCTACTAGGTTGAGATGCATTTCAGGGAGAAGAGGTCCTAGGAAGGATGATTAAGAACTGAGCAAGCAGCACCTTCTTGGCCAAGTATGAGTTATTCTTAGTGGCTCCATCGAAGCTTCCTTTGCCGCACGGTTACATCATCAGGGTGTTGGGCAGTCCGTGTGGCTTAGTGTGGAAGATGACGGGGGTTTAAGTCCTGACTCAGCCAGGAAGGAAGCTGATAGACTGCAGTTTGGGCAATTCCCGATCTCCAGTCTGGGGGCAGAAAAATGAGGTGGCAGAATGGGTTGTACTATTGTTGGCTAGGGTTGCCAGGTCCCTCTTCACCACTGGCGGGAGGTTTTTGGGTCGGAGCCTGAGGAGGGGAGGGACTTCACTGCCATAGAGTCCAATTGGCAAAGTGGCCATTTTCTCCGGGTGAACTAATCTATTGTTCAATTCACCATCAATGTTAACGGTCCAGAATATCTGTTACTCTGTGACCTATTTTGGGACAGCAATGTATGTTCCCAACAACATGATATGAATGTCAATAACATTTTTGTTTATTCTATGGTTGCTATTTATGCACATTAATATACTATAGGCTTTACAAAACTGCTGGTCTATTTCTGCTAATACCTGGTGGTTGGCAATCCTGTTGTTGGCTTTGATTTCCACCTCTGAATGTTCCTTCATGGAAACACCTCCATGAAGTGGAGCAGTGTTAAGAGTGGTTAACAGCGGTGGTTTGGAGAGGTGGAGTCTGATCTGGAGAACCGGGTTCGATTCCCCACTCCTCCACATGAGCGACGGAGGCTGATCTGGTGAACTGGATTTGTTTCCCCACTCCTTCACATGAAGCCAGCTGGGTGACCTTGGGCTAGTCACCGCTCTCTCAGCCCCACCTACCTCACAGGGTGTCTGTTGAGGGGAGGGGAAGGGAAGGGAATTATAAGCCAGTTTGATTCTCCCTTAAGTGGTAGAGAAAGTCAGCATATAAAAACCAACTCTTCTGCTGCTGCTTGGATACAGAAGTAAGCCCCAAACCACCACTGCTGAGCTGTATTTTTTTCCTTTGCAGGAAGTTTTTAACAGGATCCTTCCACACTGGGATCCTCCTAGGGTTGGCAACCTCCAGGAACTATCTGGAGAACTTCTGCTATTACAACTGATCTCCAGCTGATACAGATCAGTTCACCTGGAAAAAATGGCCGCTTTGGTGATTGGACTCTATGCCATTGAAGTCCCTCCCCTTCCCAAACCCTGCCCTCCTCAGGCTCAGCCCCAAAAACCTCCCACTGGTGGCGAAGAGGGACCTGGCATCCCTAGATCCTCTGCCTGCAGTCTAAAACTACACATTCCACCCTTGCATGTGTGAAACAGGCTTAATAGCAGGACAAAATTCTTGAAGAAATGGTGGGACCCCATATTAATGCACTATACTGGGATCCCTAGGGTTGCCTGCTCCAGGTTGGGAAATACCTGGGGATTTGGGGTGGAGCATGAGGGGGTGGGGTTTAGGGATGGGAGGGACTTCAATGAGGTATAATGCCATAGAGTCCACCTTCCAAAGTGGCCATTTTCTCCAAGGGACCTGATCTCTGGTCACCTGGAGATCAGTTATAATCCCAGGAGATTTCCAGCCACTACCTGGAGGTTGGCAACTCTAGGGGTCCCCAACCTATTTAAGCCTGCAAGCACCTTAGCAATTCTGTTACAGCGTGCTGAGCACAGCCACAAAATGATTGCTACAAAATGACTACTGCAGAAAGTGGAACCAACCACACAATGGCTGCTGCATCTTACCTTCATTCACACAGTAACGATCCTTGAGTTATAGCAGCAGCTGCTGCCAAACCAATGTTTTAAAAATTTGTGCTGCCAATAAAATCTCCAGTGGCCAATCGGAAGCCTTGCTGGGCAAAAGCCCTACCCGCTTTCTAAAAACACTTGGCAGGACACGGAAAGGTGTTGGTGGGCGCCATGGTGCCAGACCCCTGCATTATACTGTCTTTCACTCCCATTAATATTCTTGATCCACTAATGTCCAAATGGTAGTCATGCCTGAAGGGTAAAACAGGAATTGTTTGCAGCAGTATCTGTGCCATTGCTGCTGGGGAAGGGCTATAAATAGGAGAATGGAATGGCCCATATTCTGCTGGGTGGGGTGGGAGACTGTAAATGTAAACACAGCTAATCCCTCAACCCAGATTTGGCCAACCCAAATTTGCAACAAGGGATGCCTTCAGAGGGTCTCTCACAGACATGTGCAGTTTGTGCTGATGGCGGGATCAGGGGGGTGCTTCTTTCTTCTCTCTGCTTCTCTTTGGAAGCAGAAGCTGCTCAGGATCTTATCTCCCTTCCTTCTACGTACACAGCAGGGGCTCTCTAGTGTGTATCCACTCAATTTCCTTGCTTGAATGTCCACCAAAAAAAAAGGCTGCATAATGCCTTTTATTAAGATCTACCAAAATGACATAAAAACAGTGTGCAGGTTTTCAAGTTCTCCAGAACTCTCCATCAGCCAGAATGCTTAAACACACAAGTGCCAGGGGCTGCTCCTTTCATGCGAAGGCCTCTGTGCATTCCGTACAATCTTGAACTGCAGACCTGCAACCTTTTGCTTGAGTTGTTAAACTATGCAGTGACCATGAATGGGGCAGCCAAAGCACAGCCATGGTGGCAGCGGCACAGAGGCTGCTCAGTTCAGACAGGCATCATCTCTCACTAGGGTTGCCAATCCCCAGGTGGCGGCTGGAGATCTCCCGCTATTACAACTGATCTCCAGGCGACAGAGATCCATTCACCTGGAGAAAATGTCCACTTTGGAAGGTGGGCTCTATGACACTATACCCAGGGCCAGTGCCAGTCTTTTTTGCGCCCTAGACACGGCTAACTACTTGTGTGTCCCCCCCACATTGCTAACCAATTTTCAAAAACATGTCTTGTAGGAAAAAATAAAAGCCTGATGCATTCCTACAAAACTTTTTATAAGACATTATAATTAATTAATTCCCATAGCACTGTTGTGGTATTTATCTTAAAATAAAAAAATTCAGTTGCATTTTTTCCAAGAAACTAATATGTTAAAAACAGTGCCCCTCAGGCCAGTTCTGCTCCCCTCTGAGGTCTGCACCCTAGGCGACCGCCTAGTTTGCCTTAATGGTAGCACCGGCCCTGACTATACCCCATTGAATTACCTCTCCTCCCCAAACCCCAACTTCCTCAAGCTCCACCCCCAAAATCTCCAGGTATTCCCCAACCCGGAGCTGGCAACCCTACCTATCACTTCTTCCCCTGCTGCTACCAGCCCTGGTCCTAGCTAAATGGCCCCTGCAAGATTGCTGGCATCACTTGCTCCTGTGCTTTAAAAAAAACCATCCCTGATCCCCCTGCCAAGTCTCTAGAAGACTTTGCCTGAGCTTTGTAACTGGAGGTGGGTGGGACTGAAGTTGGGATCTTTCCCAGGCTGAGCAGATGTTCTGCTTCTGGGTTACGGTTCCATCCCCTAGGTTTAGCTTCCTACTGAGCCCCACATCAGCCAGGAGTTGAACTTGGGTAGTGAGAATGGTATTTGCAGATCCTTCCCCCCACCCACCACCACCACCCCTGGCACGGAAGCTTGCCTTTCCAGACTTTTCAAAAAGGACATGCATCATCCTGACAAGCCTGCTTTTCAAAGAGCCTGTTTAGCCGACGCAGACAATTGGCTCTCTGCATCATCTATTTTGTCAGTGTCGGTAGGTTGCCTTTGTTGAAGGCGAGGACTTAAACACAGGATCTGAACATCTGCATTCAAGGGCCAAACGGTGCAGGGATTTTGTGTGGGGAACTCTGGCTGTGTCATTTGACCCTAAAAAGCAGCTGTGGAGGGTCCTTGTGTGACCCTGGTCCATGGTGCTGGAGAAAGAGAGCAACCCTTCTTTCACCTGCCAATTTTCCTCATTGGAATCCTCCTAGCCCCCACACCATCCCTCTGCCTTAAGCTCCCATAGGGCAAAAAGACAGGTTACTTTCTTTCTTCAGTACATTTTCATCCTGCTCTTCTCAGGGCCGTGTACACTGTTCTGTGCTCTTCCCTTTTATCCTCACAATCCTGTGAGGTAGCGTCTTCATAGTTTCCATGATCTCCTGTGCTAGGACTGTGTGGACCAGCTGTGGCAGAAAGAGCTGCACAGTAGATCACTCAATCAACAACGACATGTCTGTGCAAACCTATCTCCCATTACTTTGCCTACTTTAAGAAGACGACTTGGTTTTTATACCCCGATTTTGAGACTCTGTAAGGAATCTTAAACTGACTTCCTCTCCCCACAGCAGACACCTTCTGAGGTAGGTGGGGCTGAGAGAGTTCAGAGATAACTGTGACTAGCCCAAGGTCACCCAGCTGGCTTCATGTGTAGGAATGTGGAAACCAACCCGGTTCACCAGATTAGAGTCCGTCGCTCATGTGGAGGAGTGGGGAATCAAACCTGGTTCTCCAGACTAGAGTCACCAGGTCCCTCTTCACCACCGGCGGGAGGTTTTTGGGGTGGAGCCTGCGGAAGGCAGGGTTTGGGGAGGGGAGGGACTTCAATGCCATAGAGTCCAATTGCCAAAGCGGCCATTTTATCCAGGTGAACTGATCTCTATCGGCTGGAGATCAGTTGTAATAGCAGGAGACCTCCATCTAGTTCCTGCTGGTTGGCAACCCTACTCCAGACTAGAGTCCACTGCTCCTAACCATTACACCATGCTGGCTTTAAGTCCCAGTGAGAGGTAAGCAGAGGAAGTGGCAGAGTTTTTGACCTAAGAAACAACACGGGATGGATCAATTAACCCCTCCCCTTTCCCCAGCACTGTAGTCTCCATCCATACTGCCCAGATCTCTCCCCCCCCCCCGCTTCCCTTCCTGTGGTTGCTTTCTAAGGTCAAAGGACACATCTGGTGTTCAAAGCCAGAACTCTAGTTTGGCCCTAAGATACCTCAAACACATTTGCCCTCTTCCGGGCCTTATCAAATATGCAGCTCCTCCTGGCTGAAAGGAAGTGGTGTTATCTGCTGCCAGTTTCTTTTCAGCAACGACCAAGGCCAGCCCTCTTTGGGTAGCACAGGGAAAGATGGTTCTTTGCTCTTCCTGTGACGCTATGCTGCCTGATGTGGCACAGCAGGCAGGGAGGGCCTTGAGACTGCGTGTGCCGCTGCCGGTACCCTTGGAGTTGTCTGGAACAGGAGTGCTTGTGGGCAAGGCTCCAAGCGGCATTCTCCCTCCTGCAGACAGGGCACAGACATGAGTGTCTAAGACAGCCGAGTACCGCCTCTCCTGCACGCTGAACAAACTGCAGCTGCCAGCAGCCAGCGAGATGGCATCTGTCTTAATTACGCCCTGGGATGTTTTAAGGTGGCACTGTGAGCCCTTTCCCACCCATGCTGTTGTTTTTTCCCCCTCCCTCCTGGGATTACTCCCTACATATTAAGGCAGCAATGGGCATAGTTTGCTCTTCCTCCCAAAGCAGGTGAACAGAGATGGAAATTGCTCTCCTCCTTACCTGTGCTTTGGAGAACACTTTTTTGTTTTGTTTATTTATTTATTCGATTTGTAACCTCCCCTTAATTCCCGGCCAAGGCTGGGCTCAGGGCACCTAACAATATCGATAATATATAGGGTTGCCTACTTCCAGGTTGTTGGAGAGAAAATAAGAAATAAATTCTCCAGCATTACTTCCAGGTTGTAGCTGGAGATCTCCTGCTATTACAACTGATCTCCAGCCAATAGAGATCAGTTCACCGGGAGAAAACAGCCACCTTTGACAATTGGACTCTATGGCATTGAAGTCTTTCCCAAACCCCGCCCTTCTCAGGCTCCTCCCCAAAAACCTCCCGCCAGCTGGGAAGAGGGACCTGGTAACCCTAACAGTTAGGGTTGCCAACTTCCAGGTACTAGCTGGAGATCTCCTGCTATTACAGCTGATCTCCAGCCGATAGAGATCAGTTCACCAGGAGAAAATGGCCGCTTTGGCAATTGGACTCTATGGCATTGAAGTCCCTCTCCTCCCCAAACCCTGTCCTCCTCATGCTCCACCCCAAAAACCTCCCGCCAGAAGCGAAGAGGGACCTGACAACCCTAACAATATACAATAAAATCACATACGATAAACAACATAAATATAATAAAACCAATCCCCCTTCTGCTTCAATTAAAATAATTAATGCAATTAATACAGCTAGACACAGCCAGGATCACGACTGCCACTGGCTCCCAGCGTGTCCCCTGCAACGTTTAGGAAGCACCAAATGAAGGCTTTGCTCTGTGTCAAAGACGGACAAAAGTTTGGATCAAAAACCGAATAGTAACTCTTAAATCCCGCCTCACCCTCTTTTAATAGCTGACAGTGTCCCAGAATCTCCTGGCCTGCACGCTTACAGTGCATTCCTAAGGAGAGTTACTCCAGTCTAAGCCCATTCATTTCAATGGGCTTAGACTGCAGTAACTCTCGTTAGGAATGCACTGTTAGGCTGCCTCTTCACATCCCTGGATATTGTCTAACATTGTGCAATAGTTATCATTCTGAACTGTTTTGTCCACACCAGGAAAATCCAATTGCAATTTATTGGGGGGAAGGGCGGTGTTGCATTGAACAGCATTGTGCTGAAACTGCAACATCACTTCCAGTGTTTTGTTGTGACCCAAATTGTCTATAGATTCCAATTAAGACAATAAGGAGGAGGTTGGGTAAACTGCAGCTCTTTATTTTGGCCAAAGCAATAGAACCGGGTGAACAAACCCCAAACCAAACAGAGTTGGGAGAATGCCACACCCCCACTAAGGGGCAAGCAGTAGCTTTATACCTTAAAGGCGATTACGTTTCAATAAAAGATACAATTCAATCATATGAGTTTACAGCATCATTATTCAGCATTGTGATACATAGTCAGCAAATCTCTTGTGCGCAAGGAGGGAGGGAAAGCCTGCTGTCCTTGGGGAGGATCAGTTTAATCAGATGATGTCTGTATGTGTGTGTGTGTCTGTGTGTTTCTGCTTTCAGGCACTAAAGAGAAGGGTGTGTGTGTGTACTTATTGGTACACGTGTATGTATGAGTGCTGGGGCATTTCCATGGACACAACAGTTTCAGGTGACTCCTAGAGTGTTGGATGAAAGCAGTGATGTAACTTCTGGGTTTGTACCACAAGTGACCTCATGGCGTCAGTTCCATGCTGATCCCCTCCCCAATTTTCTCCTGCTGCTCAACCAAACAGAGCCCCACAACAAAAGAGCCCCACAACATGTGTGTGTAAAGTGCCGTCAAGTTGCAGCTGACTTATGGCGATCCCGTAGGGTTTTCAAGGCAAAAGACTTACAGAGGTGGTTTGCCATAGCCTGCCTCTGCATAGCAGCCCTGGTATTCCTTGGTGGTCTCCCATCCAAATTCCAACTAGGACCAGCCCTGCTTAGCTTCTGAGATTTGAACAGATCAGGCTAGCTGGGGCAACACAACATACTATTGTAGAAAAAAATCATACCCAAATCCTGGCAATTAGTGGGGGGGGGGGGAGGCTCACTATTTGTTTAAAAAAAATGTAGGTAGCTGTATTGGTCCATGGAGAAAATCCAAAACAACAATCATTTTTTAAGTAGGGCCAATAAAAAATATCATAAAATAGTGACTGCAAGCTTTTGAATTCCTCAGAACTTTTTGTGAGCAGGATTTAAAGTATAAAAACTCAGAACTCTTCATGAGCAGAATGTTAAGTATAAAAAGAGGGCAGAGGAATATGTCCTCACATTGCAGTCAAACATGTTAGAGCCAATGACAGGTTCCGTCAGCATGCCTTGAAACATGTTTTATCTCCCCCACCCTTTAAATACTTAACATCCTGGCTCACAAAGAGCTTTGAGGAACTCAAAAGTTTGCACTCTCTGATTTCTTGTATCAGTCAAGTTTTATTTCGATACAATATCAGCTCTGAATAAAAATCAAAGTTAGGTTTAAATAATAAAATAATAAATAGTTGATGATTCTGGGAAGGATGATTTGAAGAAGAGGAGGAGGAAAGATCTTCTATGGGGAAAGGTTTTCAATTAGCAGTTTACGAATCCCTCTAGACCGGAGGCAGAATTTGGCTATTTGGTTATCTCCCGAGAGGAGTCTGCTAAGAGAAGGGAAACTTAACTTCTTCCGATCTCCCAGGAAAGGATGACAATATGGGGAGAATGTACTGCAATCTTAAGTCGTTGTAGAAGGGACATTGCAGCAGAACATGTTCTATTGCTTCCACTTTCTCTGTTTTGCACAGGCATAGTCGTTGGTGAAAGGGAGTACGGTTTTCTTGTATTTAATTGATCCTAATTTAAAAAAACATATTTTGCCATTGTAATTTATAGTTACAGCTGTATAAATCATCTCATTCGGGTCATAAGAAAATAACCTTGTGGTGCAGTAGGGAAGAGGTTGTTACTCAGTGCTACGGTGCATTTTGCATGGTGAAGCTCCTAGCTTCGATCTCTCGCTCTGCCAGATAAATGATCATAGGGAGCAGGAAAGACTTTTCTCTGCCACAAGTGAAAACTGAACTAGTTGGACCAATACTGGATGGACTTATATATGGCTGCTTCATATGTTCAAAAAGGGAAGTGACAGAGCATTCTGCAGCCTAACCAATTACTAGTGAAAAGCATTAAGAGGTCAGCCAAGTAAGCAATCAACTCTTGGGTGAATAAAAGGTGACACTGCTTGTTTTTACTCTCAGCCATTTCTGAGATAAATGTACTCCTAAAACCAGTGTGATGTCGTGGTTAGAGTGTCGGATTGAGACCCAGCTGCAAATCCCCACTTTGGCGTGGAAGCTTGCTGTGGGTGACATTGAGCCAGTCCATTTTTCAGCTATCTTGAGTTTAAAATTCTCTTTAGTGCATAGACTTGTAAAGATTTGGGAAATGACTATACCAAAATGTAAGTCTTTGGGCAAGACATGACAATTTGTAACAGTGTGAGTATTCCGTTTCCTGCAGTTTCTCTACCTTACACTACTGCATAAACTATCCTTTAGGATAGCTTATAGTAAGATTACATTCACAATAAACAGCCTTAATGTTTAGCTGCCAATATCTGTTCATAGCGGTCGAAACAAGGAAGCGGAGTATCATACGACACGCAGGTCTGAAAAACACCCGGAAAAGTCATTTCATTATGACTTGCACAAGAAGGTGCAGTGTGCCTCTGTATGTGTAAGAATATCAGATGTGTATACACACACAGGCACACAGTAATAAATCAGTCAGCATGAAAGTTGCCACACGTTGTGTGTGTGGTGTTGTATAAGCGTTCATATCTGAGGATGGATGTCCAAAGGACAGTGTTATGTGTCAGCGTCTTTTACACAGGAATTTGTGTCTACAAAAACGATTAAAGCCAAACTTTACACCTGAAATTGGAGTTCCACAACTGGAGTTTGAGAAGTGTAATTTGGCCCCAACAAGGGGAAAGGAGCTGATGGCCCCAGCATTGCAGTCCCACCATATTCAGGGTTGCTAAAAACCATTTTTCTCCTCCTCCCCATGGCTCAGGTTCCTCTTCCCTCACCCTCTTCAGCCTTGCATAACCACATAATGGGCAGGCCATGCCCCTTGCCAGATTTGTGCCTTTTCTTCTAAGAGTTGGCAACCTTAGCCGTTTCACTGATTGAAATGCCTCCCCAAAGTTCCTTTAAGCCCTGCCAGTGGGGAAAAGGCAAATACCCGGCCCACTGTGTGTGTGTCCCCCCCCCAACCCGGGTGAATGAATCCCCATTTTGCCATGGGAACTTGGTGGGTGATCTTGGGCCAGTTATTCTTCCTCAGCCTAACGTACTTCACAGGGTTATTGTTAGGATCGAGCAGAGGAGGGAAGAATGTTCTGTTGTAAGTGCATAGAGTCCCTTGAACATGCCATTTATGACCGCAAAATTTATAATAAAATAAGAGAAGACATTTCCCTTGTAATAGCTGACCACTCAGGGAGCACTAGAGCGACTCGCCTTTCTAACTTGCTCTCAGTTAAAGACTCTGAGCTAACTTTTAAAATGGCCAAATTTGGATGGCGAATTATGAAGGCTAGACGAGCATGGGTCGAACCCAACGAATGAGTTTTAACTGTGTTCTAGTTACGCTTATGTTTTTAATAGTTCCCCTACGAATGTTTGATTATATATTTATTGATGTATATAGCTACTGTTTTTATTATGTAAAAGTTTTTTATTGTTGGTCTGGGACCGTATTAAACATTTCGTTCTGTTGTAAGCTACTTTGGGGGTTCTACTGGGGAGAAAGCCGGAGTATAAATAAATAAATCAGGTATCCCAAAAAGGCATTTCCTATTGGGGAAGTGCCCTGGTGGGAGTAAACCTTCTTCCCCCATGCTGCATTCCTAATGCAGGCGCCCTCACTCTGACTACTCCCATACCGTGCCTACTGCACAGGCAATTGTTTCTTAGGGTCAAATTATATGTCTGGACCCTAGAGACCCATGCATAGAACTCCAGCATCATGCGACCCTCAGCTGTGAGAGAACCCTGCTGCGCGGCTGTTGGAAGTAATGTCTCGCGGATACCAAACAGACAGACCTCAAAGAGTCACACAGTAATACAGGGGCTTGCGAGGTCAGAGAACTGGGCTAAAGACTGGTCATCCAGGGAAATGCCAGCCCTTCAGTCCAGTTGGCCATCTCAAGCCAGACCTCTGCCTACTGCCTCAGGTGCACCAGGCTTCAGACACCCTTAAGGATGTGTTAGCCGAATTGCTCCTTTATATGGGGAAATTAGCTGAGCAATCGGTAACTATGTATTTTTATAGCGATCTCGCACTCAACTATACCAGAATCCGTTTAATGAGACGTTTGAATAAAGACAGAGACTAGGAGTTCCAAATTAAACAGTGTTTATGTATTCAGGCATTCAAATGGTGCATCACAAGCATACAAGAAGCTAGTAAATTAAAGGCAGTAGTACAGGGAAATTTGCCAATTTGGCAGGATATCGTAGATTCAATATATTTACCTTATCTAGATGAGGTGTTGTCCAACTCACGCAGACTATGAACAGATTGAAAAGGAAAACCGAGATGGGGGTAGGGGTTCCCGTGGGCTTGACCAGCAAGGCGGGAGGGAGCGTGGTAAGGCTCGCGAAACCAAACCAACAGAGTAACGGCAAAGGTGCCAGGAAAGACCTAAGGTGACCTGAATGGGCCAGGGGTATCCTACTTATACTGTTTTCTGGGGGCGGGAAGAGGGGGTTTGACCCCTCCCAGGTTCCCAGGTGGCAAAAAGGTGGACAAAAGGATTAAGCTGTGTCTACCGGGGCAGGGTAGTGAGAATTTGGAAATCTATTATAATTCCAATGGCTTTCACAACCCGAGATGGTCAAGAATCTTTCTGCTGATGGGATTTACATTCCGGAACAATAGGTGCGATCTGTGCAAATGTCCTGGGGTCTCTGCAGCTGGACAGGAGGGATGACTCATCTGGATATCAGGATTACTGCTAACGACTCATTGAGCAACGGAGGAAGTTGGGAGGGGGAGCAGCTCGCAGTGGGTACGTGGCTGTCAGCTCTCTGCGAAATGGCTGCTTCTAAAACAGAGATGTACAGGAACATGGCTCCTCTCAGGTTCACAAGAGACAGCCCTTTGCATCTGGTTCCTAGTAGCTGGTTGCCCGGGCTGGCAAGAGCGGCTGTGTCAGTTTCAAATGAGCCGCGCTGCGACTGCCCAGTAGCGTTTGAGGCAGGCGTGCGGCTAGAAAGCAGTCTGTGCGCTTGCATACCGGGTTGCCAGGTCCAGTCCTGGAGATGTAGGCAGGCTCGTATGCTATCAATTCCCCTCCTTGCCGCCTGAAGACAACGTCTGAAATGGCGGCACACCTAACACGTGTTGATTGAAGTCTTGATTGGAGGCACCGGGGTCGGGTTGCATTGGCCAATGGAGGTTTGGGAACCATTTGTCCTATACTAAAACCTTAGATTAAAAACGGGGCCGCCTAGTGAAGTTGGACAACCTCTCAAGAAGTGTGCATTGTTAAATTTGCAAGCATATTTCAGGGCGGATGCATTGCATGTATCAAAGCATCCGGTTCATCTTACAGTACAAAATAAAACATTGTTTTCTAAACTCAAGCTTACATTGCTAAACTAACAAACTGAAAACATATACATTGAGTCATAACAGTATACATAGGATACAAAGAAAAAAAACCTTAGGCAAAACTGCCGGATGTAAAAAGGAAAAACTTTGTACCCTTTTTAAAGTTACAGATAGACAAAGATAGAAAGACATACCGCTGGTTTACAAGCATTCGTTTTAGGATCTGGAAAATCTCGTTCCCCTCCTAGTAGAAGGGTGAAGGTACACGTAAACACAATGGTTTCCAGTTCGCTCCTCCCCATGGTAGAGAGAGGGGGGGGGGAGCTAAAAAAAAAATCTTCTTTGCCTCTTCCGTTGGCAATCAGCTGGGCTCGGCTATCTTCGTGCTTCTTCGGTAGCACTCTTCGGGGCCTCGCCTGTCTCGGGGGTTGGTATGGGGTGGCCTGACTAAGGGGGCGTGGGGTGATTTACATACAGCCTTGCAAGGCATTCTGGTTAGATCTAGGGCCATGCTAGGGGCACAATAAGATTACTATACCATTTCACTCTGGCACCTCTGCCTGTCATCAAGGGGTCAAGTGGTCTGGGACCCTTCCTGCGCACTGGTTTTGTGCCCACTATATCCTTTTAGGGTTGATCTATTGTAGTGGATGCCCTCGCCTTCCATAGCCATCCATCAATCATGAAGACTCGCGCTTGCGCGGTCTTCACTATGGTACCTCTCGGGGGTGGCGCCTATCTTGCGGGTCACCAAAGGTGACCTCGTTGGCTTACACTCGCGCCATTCTGGTTTCGGCCGGATGATCCCGCCGGGCGAACCGTCGAGGCTCTGACTAATGAAGCGATTCCATTTGGTCAGGCTGGAATCGCTTCCTCGGGAAGGGCCTCAATACTCTTGGTAAAAGATAGATCAAACAAAATATATACACAACACACGCATTAAAACATATATGCATAACTAGAGCCTTAGGGTTGGAGGGGCGGTCGTATGCAAATGGCGGGCATACTGGCATGTTGGGTAGGGGCACCTGTGGGGGATTAGGTCTGTCTTTGACCTTCCTAGTATGGGCTTTTTGCAATTTTGAGTCGGTCGCCATGCTAGGTGCGTCTACAGCTGTCGTGGACCCGGAGGACTTTCTAGCCTCTACTCTTTATCGAGCCGGCCTAGTGCTGGCCGTGGGCTGGCGGTCCAAAACCGGCCCGACAACAACTGGCATTGGCCTCCAAGGCACAGGCCAGGTCAGACAGCTCCATTCCCGCGAGTACCACAGCGAAACTGCCATCAAATTCCTGACTGTTCCCAGTCAATTTTTCCAAAGGGGCAAGCCGAAAAGGGGTAGCCCCGCCTATGAAGGTCAAAGAACAGACTTAACAGATGGGGGAAAGAGCCCGGATGCGGTCCTATCGGCAAAGGCCGGCCTTTCTCGGATTTCTCCGTAAGGGAAAGGTGTCAATCATTCCTAGTCTCGCGGCCTTTCGAGCTGCGGACCTTCGCTTTACTGATATCACGTTGGAGGCGATTTTGGGGGAGGAGAGGCATTTTGCATAAAGCGCAGGGTATTATGGTACACAATACATTTACACATTTCCTAATAAAACCTTTGCAATAACATTTCTATATCCAGGTGTCTGTAAGGCCTTTCCTGGTTTCCTATTCTTATACATATGGGAAAAATACTAGATGAGAGGTTTAGTTGGACACAGTCTGCAGAAGGTAACCGGGGCTAGGGGACCAAGTTAGACCGAGGCGCAATCCATTAGCTCTAAGCTAATTTTCCCTGGTGGCATGTCCCCACACCCACCAGTAAATGCGGTCCTACCCCACTAGGCCCAGGTGGGCCTTCTGGATTGCACGCGGATCATTCTGGTTTTGGATAGTCAGCCCACTGAGCGGGCTAACTATGTAACCAGGACCTTGAGGTCTCTTCCTAACAGGGCGATTCTACAGGAGCCGGAATCGCCTTCTCGGGGGGAGACCTCTCCTATACTGGTAAAAGATAGAATTCCAACTAAACAAAGCAGCATATACAACAACATTTCCTATACTTGACTTGGTATGCTCCAAGGGGAGGGGGCGAGGGGACTTCATGCTAAAACTGCGCAGACTCGGTCTGCACCAAAGGGTCCGGCTTATGCAAATTTTTGAGACCAGGGGCTTGATGGGTAACTGACTGCTCCTGGTGTTCAGACAGGTATTCAGCCTAGGTGCTGTCCGTTAAAGAGACAGCTGCAGATTTTTGACACAGAGAAGGGTGCTGGCTTTCCAGGGGAATGTTTGTTTTTCGGTGGGAGGGGGCCCCTGTGATTTCAAGGCGGGTGTCTTTAGGAGACCATGCGGCGGCAGTGGAGGCCCTCCTGCATTGGTGGGTGGGCCGTCCAAAACCAGGATGGCCCGAGTGTTTGCACACCCCACCGCCGCAAGGCCTTCTTCTCCGGCAATCAATATGTCCGCTTTGCACGGGCGTCCTTCATTAGCTTGAAATCGGTCGTTGCACCGAGGCTCCCGCCTTTACGGTGGGTGTGAGGACGCGCCACCAGCGGACTCAATTCCGGAGAGAAGGAAAAAAAACCTTCTAATTTTTGTGTCCGGGGTTTGGTCAATAACAACCCCACTTTGGATGTTAAAGAAAAAAGAAAATATTGAATTCATGGAAGGGGGAGTGTTCCCTCCTTCCCAACTAGAGGGGGCTATGGAATGCTGGGGGGGTTTTCTGACCTTAAGAACAATTCATAAAAATACACATAATGCATACAACAATATGAAATTCATTTAGGTGTGCGCGCGCAGCCTGCATTGATCGTGGCATGCCGCTGGGGGTGGAGAGGCCTCTGCACTTGGCACTAGGCATTATGGTCATTCATATTTATGCCTTTCCACAATAAAATCTCTACAACTAGTTCATCCCTTTTTCCATTTGAGTGGCTTATCTGTGTTACACACTTTTACTTGCCACAATAATAATAATAAAATTGCTAGACAAGCCAGAGAGAGAGAGAAGAGAGAGAGAGAGAGAGAGAGAGAGAGAGAGAGAGAGAGGGAGAGAGATAGGGGGAGTGGAGAAATGGAGGGTTCCATCTCCTCCCTTTCTTTTAGAGCGGCTTATAGGCTAGTTGGGTGGTGCGATTGACAATCTCCAGCTTGCTGAGCTGCCGTTTTACCCAGCACCCAAGAAAAATAATCAGCACAGTTAAGCAGGCTTGTGCTGCCAGGATCACAACTATGGGGTGGAGAATCAAATTCAAAAATCCGGTGGCGGAGGGGCTCCATCCCAAAAGGGTTTCCCACCATGAGTGCTCTCCTGCTTTCTTTATTTTGGCAGAGATATCTGCAATCTCCTTGTTATTATGGGAGACGACTAGAGAGCTGGTGTCTCCGGACTGCTTTATTTTCTGGAGGGTTGAATGGAGTTTGGGATGTTTAAACAGCTGACTTATGGCTTCTAAGCCCATCCCTAAAAAGAGGGGTTGAATGTAGGTGAAGAGTTCTGGGGACAAAATCATTTCTTCTCGGGTCCATACAGGGATGGTGTATTGGAAATCACACCCCTGTACAGATGTGAGGTTGCAAAAGCATCTATTCATAAACGGGAGCATTGGTTGTAATAAAAAGGAATTCAGGATGAGAAAAGGGCAGGGGGATCTTACACAGGCACATCCTTTCCCCAGATATACCAGCGCAGATCCATTCTCCTGCTTCAGGTCATATTTACAGATGCTGACCTGATCTATTTGGGGGGTTAAACAGGGGTGGTGAGGTTCTAACGCATAGTCCTCACAAATGAAACCGAGGCGGTCTCTGTGAACACAACCCTTGGTATTCAGAAAAATTATGCCTTGAGAGGAGAGTCGTGCCCAGTGGGAGGGGTTGTTAGCGTAGAGCACGTCTGACTCTCCTGCTTGCAAGCCTAGGGGAACGATAGGAAAAATGGGAAAAGATTCTCGGCTGCTAGCCGTTAGTAAATACAGTAAAAGTTCCTGAGATTGGGGGTGGAAGGTGGAATTCATTAAGGTCCACCATGATTCTAACTGCAGCTCGGTGGCTGTTAATTTTGGGGCTATGAGGTGTCTGATTTCCAGGGGGAGGTGCCCCGCTGAAGCTTCTTTAATTATTCCCATGGCCACGGCTGTGTTTAAACTATGGGCTTGGGTACAAGCTATGGCAATGGACAGATTGGCTTGTAGAGACTGGGTCCCTTTTAAGAGGAGAGCAAAGTCTCTTTCAATTTGGCTTTCCCAATTCACTAAGATTTCACTGATGGAGTGCTGTACTTCAGACATGGACTGCATGGAGTTGGAGATGGGCTTGCCTAGGTCTGAGATCGTGGCAGTGGCATAAGCAAACTTATTAGCCAGGACCTCTATATTTGCCGCATCTATAAGGGCTGCTCCTCCCGCTGCGGGGGCAATCCAATCGGCTGCTGCTCTTTTCCTTCTGTTGGGAGAGGGAGAGGCGTCTGTCCACAACCTGAGCCAAGCTTTCCATCCTTCCTGGCCCGGTTTTAGATAGGGGGCGCATTGGGGTAATCTATTCGTGGTGTTGAGACCCGAGAGCTGAACTCGGATTTCCTTTAGAGACATTTGGGGCTGGATCAGAACGGTTTCCCTTATATCTGTTTTGATCACATGGGAGCCAGCGACTTTAGTAAAATTGTCCATGAGTTTTTGTGGGTCCGAAATTAGGGGGTCAAATGTTAAATTAAAGGAATCCCCTGCTTCCACTTCTAAGTGATATTGACCCACTGAATGAGTCAAACGGATTTCTATCACTCCCAGGTGGTGAAACCTGATAGAGTGGGCTTGACTGGGGCATTTGGGGTCCGTGGACCTTATGAGCCAGTCTGGAGGTCCTTGCTTTGCCAAGTCCTCGTTGCTAACTGTCCAAGGGGTATTTGTCCAGTTTCCCACTTGGTTTGTGATGACCTCCCCGGTAGGGGTGGTTAATTTAGTGGACACTTCCATTTTGGTCCTGGTGCCTATTAGGATAATAATTTTTAGGGGTTCCCCTGCCTTCCAACTTGCGGCCGACAACATGCAAACTGCGCAAGCTGGAGCCCAATCCTCGGTAACAGGAGGAGGAGTGGGGGTACGGACAGAGGTGGTCACTGGCTTTGGGGTAGTTTTCTTTTTACACTGGGTTTTGAGCTTAGGTTGTGGTAGAGTTACTTGGGACCAGTCTTTGAGATTGGGGTCTCCCTCTTGTTTCCAAATGCAAGTAGCTTCAACCAGTGGAATTTGTCTGTCTTCATGGGAATAGCACATGAGGACCTGAGCGCTGGTCTTAACTTCTATACACATGAGAATCAAGTTTGGGGTTTCATCCCATTGTTCTTCGCAACTTCTAAATCTGTTACTTGGGGAAAAGTAGGGATATTCTGTGCGTGTATAACCACTCTTAAGAATGTCACAGACCATGGGCTCATGTTCTGCTCTTGTGCCCTTACATGTCCAGTGCGGTTTTCCCGATATGCTGCGAATTGCATTGTGCAAAGATTGGCCATTGTTAAGTTGCAGGGTAACGAGGAAGCACAAGGTCCTGATCCATATTTTCCATTCCATTTTGGGGACCCTGCAAGTACAGAGAGGGATCGGATTCAGGATATGCGGGGGGGTTTTCAACAGAAAAAATTTGTGAGGAGGTTGTCTTTCTCTTTCCCCCCCTTGCTTATTCTGGGGCTTTTAACCCAGAAGAAGCAAACTAATAGAAACTATATACAGTCTGTTTCAGATCTCCATGAAGGTGCCTTCCAGAGAGACTGTTGGAAGGTGTGATATACTCATGACTGAGATCTGCTTAGTTCTGACTTCTGAGATTGGGGGCAGCGAGGGGGGTCTCGCGGCTGGTTGAATTTGTGGCTGGACTTCTGGCGGCTTGCCTTTCCACTCTTTTAGCTGGGAGCAGTGGAAGAATTTGTACCAGGTGTCTCCCTTCTGTCGGGGGATGGCGACCTGATAGACGGCAGGGCTCACTCTTTTAGTGATGGGCACAGGTCCCTGCCATTTAACGGACAGGGGATGTCCGTCTTTGGAAAATTTTCTGTAAAGGACCAACTGTCCTTCTTCCCACTGTTGGGGGTTTTTGACCCAGCCTAGCTTTTTGTCTATCTTTTGCTGGGTGACTCCTAGGTTCCGTGCCACTTGAAGGTGTACTTCTGAGATGGTTTTGACCAGGCTGCGGACCCATTCCTCGTTAATAACTACAGTCTCCATGTCATTGGGTAGCTGTGAGTCAATCCAGAGGGATTCAGGGAGGCGCATTTTCCTGCCTGTCATGACCATATGGGGAGTATAGCCGTGGGTGGCAACGGTGCCTCTGAGGGCCATTAGTATGATAGGAAGTTTCTCGTCCCAATCTCTCCCTGAGGACTTCACCATTTTGCGAAGTGCTTCCTTGAGGGTTCGGTTTGTCCTTTCAATGGTCCCCGCTGACTGGGGGTGGCCAGCGATGTGGAATCTCTGTTTTATGCCCAGCGCCTTGCACAGCTCCTGGGTGATCTGCCCAGTGAAATGTGTCCCGAGGTCGCTGTCTACTGCGCATATTCCAAAGCGGCTAAAAATATTATTAAATAAAAGGCGGGCTGTGGTGGCTGCATCGTTCCTTTTACATGGAAAAGCCTCGACCCACTTGCTGAACGGGTCTATGACAGTCAGGCAGTGCTTATTTCCTCTGGTAGTGGTTGGGAGAGGACCGATAAAATCGATTTGGATTTGTGCCCAGGGACCTTTAACTCTTTGGTGCTGGAGGGGGGCTTTGGGGCCGGATGAGTCCGCATTCACCATAGCGCAGGAGAGACAGTTGTCTACCCACTGAGCTACTTCCTGGCGCATGTGTGGCCACCACCCAACTTCCTGGACCCGGGAGAGCGTGTGCTCTTTGCCCCGGTGCCCCTGTTCATGGACAAACTGAATAAGATCCCCTCTGACATCAGTGGGCACAATCCAATGGAACTCGCCCTCTGAGTCTACTGCCCAGATTATCGAGTCTTTCTCTTGGATGGAGAATCTGCCTGTGGCATCTTTGCCTGCTCGGGCCAGCTCTTGAATAGTCTGGTCTGAACTTTGCATTGTGGCCAAGTCTAAGACTTCTGAGGTTTTCATTTGGGCAGCAGCCCTTCGGGTAGTTACTGATCTGATCTCATTGATGTAGTGGGGTGGGGAGGGTTTGTCATAAGCGGCTGCTGCTTTTGCTTCCTGGTCTGCTGCATTATTCCAGTAGGCAGTGGCAGAGTCATCTTTTTGATGCCCTTTTACGTGTGTTATCTGGGTTATGGCTATGCGCCTCTGAATTAAGGCTGCAGCATCCATCCAGCGTTGCTGGTATGTGACTGCCTTGCCATCCTGCGTTTTCCAGTCGTTCTTTTGCCACACTGGGAGCCAGATGGTGGCAGCTCTGACTGCCCAATCTGAGTCTGAATATATGGCAATTGGGGTCCTGGGGTCTTCCCAGTCTAATACGGCTAGGAGCGCATCTATTTCCGCCGCTTGGCTGGAGTGGGGGCGAGTTATTCCTTTCAGGACATGGTGATCCCTAACTCTGACGGCCGCAAAACCGGTGCGAGGAGAGCCATCAACGTAGAAGGAGGACCCGTCGCAGAACCAGCACTCGAAGCCAAGTGCTTCTGCTTCTGCTAGGGGGACTCCCTCTCTTGCTGGCCAGGGATCGTGATCAATTACTGGGAGGGGGCACTCATGTTCCTCTCCTGTAACTATGAGGCCGTAAGGGGAAGATGGCTCACTGGATGCTCTCTGAAACTCCACTCCCTTGTTTACCAGGGCTAGGGTCCATTGAGCGATCCGAGCGTTGGACACTTGTCCATCTTGGATCTTTCCAGAGAGGATGTATTTAAGCGGAGTATGGGTGGTGTGAACTACCACTCGGGATCCTCCGATTATAAACTCCCAGTGGGTCAGGCTCCAAATCAGCGCCAGGCATATCTTTTCACATGGGCTGAAGCGCATCTCTACGGGGGTCAGGTTTCTGGAGGCATAAGCCACTACTCGGGGAGCACCCGCATGTTCTTGGGACAGCGTGGCCCCTAAGCTACGTTCTGAGGTGGCAAGCTGAATTTGAAAAGGCTTTGCTGGGTCTGGGTGAGCCAGCGCAGGGGCTTGCATGAGACTGGTTTTCAGGGCAGCAAAGGCTTCCTGTTGTTCCGAGTCCCACTTCCAAGGGGCGTTCTTTTTCAGTAAGGCATACAGGGGTCTGGCCTTATCGGAGAACGACTCAATAAAGTCGCGCGAGAAATTAAAGGTCCCTAGCAAGGCTCTGAGGGAGGGAACATCAGTGGGAGCGGGGAGTTTTGAAATTGCTTCCACCCGCTGACCGTCTGGTGTTCTCCCGTCAGGTCCTAGTGCTAGTCCTAGGTATTTGACGCTGGTTTTGACTAGCTGAGCTTTCTCGCGGCTCGCCTTGAAGCCGGTTTCTCCGATAAGTCTCAGAACTTCTTTTGTGATGTCGGCAGTCTTTTCTGCTGACTCAGAATGTACGAGGATGTCGTCCACGTAACTCAGCACGTGTGGACGCGAGTCAGGCTGGAGTCTTTCCCACATCTGAACCACGTGTGCATGGCAGATGCTCGGGGAAGAATGAAATCCTTGGGGCGTGCGTTTAAACGCATACTGTTGGCCCCTGAAGGTAAAAGCGAACTTGTACCAACAGGACGGGTGGAGCTCAATGCTGTGAAAAGCATTGGCCAAGTCAATAACAGAGTAGAACTTTGATCCAGCCGCGATGGCGGCAAGGATCTCATTATATTTGGCCACTACTGGGGCGACCGGGGGAGTGACTGCATTAAGGGCTCTGAAGTCGACCGTCATTCTCCATGTGACTCCATCTGCTTTTAAGACTGGCCACAAGGGGGCATTGCAGATGGACTGCATTGGGAGAATGACATCCCACTCCAAAAGTCCCTTAATGGTTTTCCCTATACCTTCCTCCGCATCCGCGGGGTATTTGTATTGTCTCTGGGGTGGGGGGTCTTTTCCTTCTATGAGCACACAGGCTCCATGGACCAAGCCGCATTCTGCCTTGTCTGTGACCCACACCTCGGGAAACTCCTGAACCCAGGAATCTTCCTTAAGAGGGGCCAGAGGCAAGGGAGCCTTCAGCGCAGCGCATCTGTGTACTGCGTTCACAAAATCGGGTCCTCCTGGGATACGCCACAGGAAGCCATTGGCGAGGTCAATGGTGATCTGTAGCCCCTTCAGAAAAGGCACCCCCAGGATCCCGTCGTCTTCCCCCCTGTTCTCACATGCGGTGAGGAGAGAGCGAGTGGATCCTACTTGGCAGGGGATGTCTGTCCAAGTTTTTGCAGTCTGATTGCCTCCTGCAAAGCCTGCAAGGCAGACCTCGTGGGGAGTGCTATGTCCCTGTCTGGCGAGCTTGGGATGCAGCACGTTAAGGGCTGCTCCCGTGTCTATAAGGAGTTTGGCGGATTCTGTGTGTCCCGGAGTCCCAATGTCCGCCTTTACAGTGGGCCTCCCCCATGAGTCAGGAGTCAACTTGGCTATGATCTGCCCTGGGGGTGCTATGGACTCCGGGCACCTCTAACACAGGTCTGGTGACGGATCACCGGTGCCCGCTGGGCTTTCTTTGGGCTGCACCTTGGAAATGGCGCTTGCGGAGTTTGGCTGTGGGTCTTTCCCTTGCGGGGCTTCCCAGTTTGCCAGGGCTTGCATTAGGAACTTTGTGGGTTGCCTATGGAATTCCTCCATATTGGCTCCCAGTTCCTTGAGTTTTCCCCAGGTGTACCATCTCAAAGGATCTTGTCCTGGTGGAGGGGGAGGCGTGTGGTTTTTCGAGCCTGAGAGTCCCATCTCGGAGAAGGGGGGGCAGAGGGGGCCGTGTGGTGTTCCAGTCGGTCGTTCAGAGGTCGCTGAGAGAAGGAACCACTTCTTTGCATGGTGTCTTTCCCTCCTCGCCCCCTAAACGAGCCTCGGAATCCACCTCGGTCATGGCCTCGGGGTTGATAGTCATTTCCATTCCCCTGCTTAGAGGAGTGCGTGCCCTCCTGGTAAGGTGCATGCTTGGAATGGGGTCCATTGTTAGAGTAAGTCACCGGCTGAATTGGCTCCCGTGTGACCCTCTCCTTTCTGTTACCCATCTTTGAGTTTCGCCCTGCATCTAAGGTTTCTCTCATGACATTAGCCGCCTCTCTTATACGCCGCTCAATGTCTTCCCATTCGGTGTCGCCTGCAGCCATCAACCCTGCAGCGAGTTTTGTTTGGGAGTTGAGTCCCCGTACTAAAGGTTCCTTAAAGTCCCTGATATTATAGTCGGTCTGGTCTACTCCCTCGGGAGTCACAGCACCTGCTTGGACAATGCCTGCTAGCAGGGCTAGGAGTTGTTTCCTTGATACATAGGTGTCGGGGTCGTCCCCTGGACCTTGCTGTTCCAGCACAAAAAGTGTCTGGACGCTCTGGCCTCCCCATAAGTATTGCAGCATTTCCACCATCCAATCCTTGCATGTTTTATATGCAAGTCTCCTTGAAGCCATAATGGCATTCAAACTGAGTTGCTCGCTTGGGGGAGCGCAGCGGAGGGCTAGTGCTGTTAGGTCGGCTCCGGTGGCCGTGGGATGGGTTAAAGCTACAGTGGCCATCCAGGACACAGCGGTGTCCCTTGTAAAAGGACCTACTTGGGACGCTATAGCTTTAAGTTCATCTGGGTGCCAGCTCCTGCTTTCACTGACCACCTTCCGAGTGAGCACCGGGTCGGCGGTGCCTTCTCGAGCACTGGTGTTTATAACCTTAGCCAGGACTGGGTTAACTGGTTGATTTACAGTCTCTTGGCATTTAGTGGTCCCTTGGGTTAATATTGGGTACAGTGGGGCGGGGGTAGCTGGCAACTCAATTGCAGCCTCTGGGTGGACTGTAGAGATGAGTGCGTGTTGCAGCCCCAACTGTTGCTTTAAAGAGTTAATTTCTGCCTGACATGCATCATGGGATGCAGCTTCCATTTCTTTCTTAGTCTTTTCAGCTAGGTACTGTGCAGCTTGGGTTGCCTTAGAGGATTGTGCCACTGCCGCCTCTAATTGTTTTTCCAAATGTTTTATTTGAAGCACTAGGGCTTCATTTTTTCTTGTTACTTCTTCTAGGGAGGAGGCTAAACCTCGCTTTTCCAGAGTCAGATCCGTTTTTTCCAGAGCGAGTTCGGTTGTTCTCGTCTCCAGGAAATGCACGTCTTCCTCTGCTTCCCTTATCCTGCCTAGATATGCTTCCTCGGTGGCTGCTAATTTATTATTGAGGTCTTCTACCTTTTCTAGTGCCTTTTTCTGAAGGGAAAGGCTATCTTTAATGGCGGAGTATAGACCCCAGGCTATGTGGCGGTCTTTTTGCTTGGATGACGGTTTCTTTTTCTGGCAATGCTCCTCGATTGATTCTCTGAGCATTGTTAGGGGGTCAGAGGTTCCCTGAAAGGCTCCGTCCTCCCAAGGACACTCCCCTTTCTTCGCCAGCCACTTCTCAAGTTTGGGAAGGTCGGACTGCTTCTTGTACCTTGTTTCTAATGTGGTCATAGTGGGCCTAACCCTAACCTCTTGGCAGGTATCCTAAGGGAACCTGCTTGTTTTAGAACCGGGAAACGCTCTTGGCTGCTCCTTTAAGGAAGGAGAGCACGTTTCTGTGCTTACAGGAGACGGTTCCGGCTCGCTTCACAAGGGAAGCGGGCTCGCCTCAGCACATTTGCTTGGTGCTTGCGGGAGACGGTTCAGGCTCGCTCCTAAGGGAAACGGGCTCGTCTCAGCACATGGGGACAACCTTTATCAGAGGAATGTCCTTCAGTCGCGGCAGCGCTCCTGGCACTCTCCTAAGGGACGAGTGCACGCTCCACTCGGGAACCCTTCTGTCGTGGGAACGCTCTTGGCACACTCCTAAAGGACGGGTGCACGTTCCACTTGGGGACCCTGTATTAGTGGCAACGCTCCTGGCACGCTCCTAAGGGACTGGTGCGCGTTCCACTTGGGGATACTCCTGGCAGAACTCCTAAGGGAAAACTGCGTATCCCAGCCTAGCGGGAGTGGCCACTCCTCCGTCCTAGGTCTTTCTGGGTGATTTCAACCCTATGCTGGGGCGCTTCTACTCGCCCAATAACCTCACTCCGCGTCCGGGGTGAGTGAAATAATATTCAGCAGGCAAAGCCTGGTAATGGTGATGTGGGAGAGGAGAGGAGAGATCGTTTCCTCTCGAGGGATTTCTCAAGGAGGGGGGGGGAATATTATATTGGCCTACGTGTAGGTGCAGATGTCTACGTGCAACCCTACTCTGCAACACCCAACCCAGACAGCCGTTCAAATGGGGAGTCTCCGAAGAGAGGTGGTTCCCAGGGCAAAGCCTTTCAGTCTCCTTGCTTTGCTGAGAAGATAGCTCAGCTGGCGGCTAGACTTAGGGCTGAAAGAATGAAGGGGGGAGAAGCCAACCCACAAGATAGCGCTCACTAGAGCCACACACTCAGGCACACACACACTGTCGTTTTACGTGACAATTGATTTTTTGTGAAAAACTGGTCAAAATTCAAAGCGTCTCAAAAACTTTTTCCTACGTCAACACGCTAAATACACACGTGTCGACTCGCATGTATTCAGACGTGCAGGAGTGCCCGCATTCTCCACCAGTAATCTGTTAGCCGAATTGCTCCTTTATATGGGGAAATTAGCTGAGCAATCGGTAACTATGTATTTTTATAGCGATCTCGCACTCAACTATACCAGAATCCGTTTAATGAGACGTTTGAATAAAGACAGAGACTAGGAGTTCCAAATTAAACAGTGTTTATGTATTCAGGCATTCAAATGGTGCATCACAAGCATACAAGAAGCTAGTAAATTAAAGGCAGTAGTACAGGGAAATTTGCCAATTTGGCAGGATATCGTAGATTCAATATATTTACCTTATCTAGATGAGGTGTTGTCCAACTCACGCAGACTATGAACAGATTGAAAAGGAAAACCGAGATGGGGGTAGGGGTTCCCGTGGGCTTGACCAGCAAGGCGGGAGGGAGCGTGGTAAGGCTCGCGAAACCAAACCAACAGAGTAACGGCAAAGGTGCCAGGAAAGACCTAAGGTGACCTGAATGGGCCAGGGGTATCCTACTTATACTGTTTTCTGGGGGCGGGAAGAGGGGGTTTGACCCCTCCCAGGTTCCCAGGTGGCAAAAAGGTGGACAAAAGGATTAAGCTGTGTCTACCGGGGCAGGGTAGTGAGAATTTGGAAATCTATTATAATTCCAATGGCTTTCACAACCCGAGATGGTCAAGAATCTTTCTGCTGATGGGATTTACATTCCGGAACAATAGGTGCGATCTGTGCAAATGTCCTGGGGTCTCTGCAGCTGGACAGGAGGGATGACTCATCTGGATATCAGGATTACTGCTAACGACTCATTGAGCAACGGAGGAAGTTGGGAGGGGGAGCAGCTCGCAGTGGGTACGTGGCTGTCAGCTCTCTGCGAAATGGCTGCTTCTAAAACAGAGATGTACAGGAACATGGCTCCTCTCAGGTTCACAAGAGACAGCCCTTTGCATCTGGTTCCTAGTAGCTGGTTGCCCGGGCTGGCAAGAGCGGCTGTGTCAGTTTCAAATGAGCCGCGCTGCGACTGCCCAGTAGCGTTTGAGGCAGGCGTGCGGCTAGAAAGCAGTCTGTGCGCTTGCATACCGGGTTGCCAGGTCCAGTCCTGGAGATGTAGGCAGGCTCGTATGCTATCAGATGCTTGGATAATGAGTGTGACAGGGCCTAGGACAGGGAAAGGCCCTGCGGTAGCCCTGCTGTTGCCATAGCAACAGCCTGCAGGAAGGGAAAGGGGAGGCCGACATGTACTCAGAAGGCTCTCATCCTTGCTCCCTCCATTCCCAATTCCATGATATCCCCTTCTAACAAAATCAATGACTGTCAGCTAAGCTCAAGACAGGCGAATGCCCTTCAAGGGCAAATACGATCTGTCGCTGGTTATCAGCAATCTCATTACTATATGCATATAATGTAGAAAAGAGCAAGGGTCCAGTAGCACCTTAAAGACTAACAAAAATATTTTCTGTCAGGGTATGAGCTTTCGTGAGCCGCAGCTCACTTCTTCAGATGATCTGAAGAAGTGAGCTGTGGCTCACGAAAGCTCATACCCTGACAGAAAATATTTTTGTTAGTCTTTAAGGTGCTACTGGACTCTTGCTCTTTTCTACTGCTGCAGACAGACTAACACGGTTACCCACTGTGCATATAATATAGTAATTTAAAGGATGAAGTGCTTGTAGGCAGTCTCCACCTTGTTTGTTCTCATACTAACCTTTTGCTGGTGGGGAACTGAGGCAGGGAGGGTATCCTTCCTAAGGCCTTTGAGCAGGTCCACCACACTGCTGAAGGGGGATTTGAGCCCAGCTGTTCACACCTCAATGGCAAATGTGTTTGTTTCAGCCCTGGTGACCTTTTACATCCATATATCAAGATCTTAAATGGGTGAATTCAAGCTTCTACAAGGAAGGTAATGCCTTATGAAAAACATCTCTAACTGTTACATGCACTGGCTGGGAGATGCCAGGGTCTGAACCTGAAGACCTCTGCATGCACACCATGTGCTCAACTGATAACTCCCCCTTCCCTATTTTAAGTTTTTTTTAAAAAGCATATTTCAGACTTATATACCCGCTCCTGAAGGTAAGTGTACAGTCGAAGGCTCTTGAAGGTACATCAGGGCGGATCAAGCAGTGGAGCTAATGCAGAGCTGGCCCGTTTCAATTATATTGCACTTTTCTTCTTCCTCCTCTGTCCTCCATCTCCTCCATTTGCAGCAATCGGAAGAAATGAGTCAGCACAAGGTGCCGCTACAGCCTCCGTCCCCTTCTCTTCCCTCTGCATCATACGCCAACGTACACAACCACGCGCTTCTCTCCCCATCAGGCTCCACAGCCTATTCTGGCCCAAAGCCATCTCTGAGGGACATGCCAATACCCTTCCTATCCCCGGGGTTGGTTAAGCCAGAGTCAGAAGAGGTTATGGGAAGGCTGAACAGGTCCCTGTACCCAGGATGGAGCAGCCTTTCTTCTCTCTCCTAGGACTGAAACTGGGGTTGGCAGCCTTCTCTGGGAAAAGCAGCAGTGGCAGCACAAGATTTCAGGTTCTGTGCCATATGTGCCCTGACTTGCACTACAGCTGTCATTGTTCTCGCGCGTGCACTGTTACCATGCTCACTGCGTGCACACACAGAGCGCTGTTCCTGAATGGCTGGTGTGTGTCATTCTTTGCCCTACCTCTGTGAGCCGGCATTGCTTAAAGGCAGGTACAAACAAGCCTGCGCATGTTCAGTGCTCAGCAGCCCATGGGTTCCTGCTGCCACACCACCATTGATTCTGTGGCACATTGCAGCTCTTTCATATAATACCATCTGCTCTCAGACATTCCCTCCTCTGACTCCTCTTCGGCCCCTCCCTTCTCCCACTGCTTTGATTTTCTCTTATCCTTGTCACTGCGGCGAAAGCCATGGCGGCGTGTTTCCCTGGAACCGCTGAAAGGGGGGAAAAGGATTAATCTTTCATGTGTTATCAGGAACAGTATTCGGAACAATATGCAGCTTCTTTCTGGTGCAACTTGTGGTTGTCAGAAGCTGGTTTTCCTCCCTTTCCCTTCCACTTCCCGCCTTGGACTGGCTCAAAAAGTATCCTCGCTGCTAATCGGTGCCTGGCCTTAGCAGCAGGGGCCACAGGAGGCGTCCAGCAGCACATTGCTCAGCAGCCTTCACAGGATTAAAACTACAGATTTTTAAAACCTTTGGGTGAATCACCTCCTACCCGGGGAGGTGGCAGCATTTGCCAGGGTATGCAGAAGTTTCTCGCTGAAACCTCCCACGGCTGTTCTGTCGTCAAGTACAGCTAGCCGTATCACCTTGGCGCCATTACATTGTGCGTGACTAAACGCTCCCCATCTGACTTTTTTCGGCTGTATGCCTTGTGCCTACTGTGTGGAATTCTGATTAACTGGTAAATCTTTCCTAGAACCCTTTAAAAAAAAAACTGACATACACAAGGTTTGCTTCCCCCCCTTTTTTTCTAACGAAGTTTTCTTAGGCAATAAGAATTTTTAAAAATTATATTTGAGAAGGCTCAGAATTTTTTTTTTAATTGATATCAAGAAACCTATGCGGCATTTTAGTTATGTGCTTTCCCCCCAAAGCAGCTTGCTTACACTGTTCTCTCCTCCATTTTATCTTCACAACAGCCCTTGGAGGTAGGTGTCAGATAGGCTCTCTGCCGGCCCCGGATAAGAAACAAGATGGTTCCCCCCACGGACAAAATGGAGTTTTTTGTGCACTCCGTCCCTCCCCGTTTGCACCCGGTCTCCTGCCCAAGATCTGCACCTCAATGGAGACCCGCCTGAGTAATCGCTGATCTGATACTGGGTCCCGCAAGACAATGCCGGGAGCCCGGGAAGATCAGCTAGTTAACGCAGGCGTTTATTTCCTGTATGAGTTGTCTTAAGTCTTTACCGGTAGTTAACTTCTGTATTGTCTCTTTGTTTCTAAAACCTAATCAACCCCATTGTATTTACCCTATAAATGTACCGACATTTCCCCATGCCTGTATTCTAGCCTTAAGTTTCTATGATCTGCTGAACTCGCTGACTTTCTGAAATAAAACTTTTAACTTGCTGCAACGTCTGGAGAGAAGTCTTTATTACCAGGAACGCAACGTGTTGCTGAGACCTGACAGTAGGTTAAGTGGAGAGTAGCTAGCCCAAGGTCACCCAGCGAGCTCTCATGGCAGAGTGGGGATTTGAACCTAGGTCACACAGACCCTAGTCTGGCACTCTGACCACTATACCACACTTGCTAGTTTGAGAACTCTTATACCTATCAGTGTCCCTCCTGTTTACTGCCCTGGATGGGAAAAATATGTTATGTTAACCCCCCATGAAGACCCTCCATCAGTAAAGGGGCTGGACTAGAAAAAAAACCTTCAAAGCAGGAGTGGGGAGGAGGCTGAATAAATATGGGGAAGTTAAGGAAGAAAGCTAATTCATTATGAGTAAGTAGTGACTGTCAGGAGGCTGCCTTGCCAACAGCCCATGTGCAAATAAAACACATACACACCATGGAAGGAGAAGAAGGTACCACCAGTGTCATCTAGTCTAACCCCCTGAACAATGCAGGAAATTCCAAACTACCACCCCCCCACACACCCCAAGTGAGTTTCTGTAAAAGTATGCAGGTACTCATGAGCACCTGCATACTTTTACAGAAACTCAGTTCTGAGGAAAAAATTTTTGTGGACTGCCAATGATGACAAAGCAGTAGCGAAATAGGACACTTACCAGGGACCTATTTTGGCGTTCACTATGCAGCTTACAGGACTTCAAGCTGAAAGGACTGTTTCTGTGATTCCAGATGGATTCGACACATGTATGATCATGTTTACAGTACTAATCGGATTATACTTACTGAATTGTTTTGTATGTGTTCATGTTATGTTCACATTATATTCTTTGTAACAGCATAATTGAGTCTGTAATCTTTGCCATAAGTGCCTGTGATTTCTATTACCTGGAGGTCAGCAACCCTATTGACCATGCCTAGCAACTGCTGAGCTTGCCAGGGATTCTGAAGATTACTAAACCAATAGCCTTTTCTGCACCTGGACCCCACTGAGGCAGACATGCAACATCAGAGTCAGATGACAAGAAGAGGAGACGCCAGAGTTAGGCCTTACTAATATCAAGGTCAGAATTGTGGGCAGCTCACTAAGGGGGAGGGCAGGAAACAAAAGGCAAGCACAGGGTTGTGAAAAACAAGCCAAAGGTGAGAGCTGTGGACCACTTTGCTCCACCACAGGCCATGTTTTGCTGCTCCTATCAGCATGCTTGCAAAGGCAGGTAGGAGGGGGATGTAATTCTCTATCCACGTGTACCCTAGCCAAAGATCCTTCTTAAAAGACAGCAAAACTACTGGTGGGGGCGGGGAGAGAGACTGGCGTTTGCAACACAGCAAGTGGCACAACACAACCCATTTTAGGGTCCTGATCCCATGGGCTGAAGACGGCTGCTCTACATCCCTTGATGCATTGGGGATTTTTTTTTTTAGATTACTTCTCTGGTTCCCACTGAAGGCTAAACTCCTGTGAACCCCACATTTGCTCGTCCTGCCCATTCTCATCCCTGGTTTGTTTCCGCAACTGCTGCATGACTTGCCCGGTGTGCAACTTCCTATGACTGCGTGCTTGTCAGTGCTTTACCTGTGGGATTTCTACCTAGCATCTAGCTGCTCAAGAGACAGGAATTCTGGCAGAAAGAAAGGTCGTTTCAGTGCTTCTAAATCTCTCTCTCTCTCTCTCTCTCAAGTGCACAAACAGGAACTAGTTGAGGAAAGGATTTTATCGTCCCACCTCCACCTTATTGTTGCCTGTTCTTTTGGAAAGCTTCATCAGTATCGATCAGGGTTACATAAGCAAAAAGAATCAGGTGGTAAAGAGCTAATGCAAGAGGCTGCAGGCGGTGGATTCCAGCGTCCCATGCTCCTTCACACTGAAAACTCCCTGCAAACGGAAAGCTAGAAGAGCAGGGGGAAAGGTTCTGCTGCCTCAGTTGGCTTGCTGTACTGTTTTTCTGTTTGGGGGGAGGTTTTTTTTTTAACCCAATGGAGCATCCTTTTCACCTGTAGTGATGCAGTTCGTCCTACCACCCCCCCACCCCGATTCTCCTGCACGCGTGAACGAATCCGTCCCTAACTATGGCAGCACACAGATTTGCTGCCTGCAGTTTCTCCAGCGACTCGGCAGGGAGGCGCTGCCCCTTTAAGCAGCTGCGCGCTTTAAACTCCTGGGCCCAGCTCCTGCAAGGGCGACCTGAATAAGGGCAGGATGGGCGGCTGCACGTTGTCAGAGGCGAAAGGAAGTTGCTTTTGAGCCAGAAGGTTTTCTGTAGCCTCGTTTTGGACACTCCATACTCTTTTCAAAAGTCTCGCTTCCGTTGCAGCCAGCAGAACCCCGTCCGTCCCCCCCCCGTTTAGTGCGTTTGGTCTCTTCCCAGAACACCCCTCCAAAGAAAGGGACGAATGGACCCGTCGGTCTTCACTCTCCAGGGACTCCGTCTTGGGGTGGGAGGTGTGGATTTAAGGTCGTATTCAGGGCAGTTAAGGTGGTCTGAGGCCATTGATGCACGGGAGGTTTTGCCTTGGGTTTGCTGCTCTCTAGATGCACATTTTCCCCCATCCAAATCCTTAAAACTCAAAAATAAGCCCCCATGCAGAGTTTTGAGAATCTGGGTGGGGAAAATGTGCATCTAGAGCAGGGGTGGGGAACCTCAGGCCCGGGGGCCATATGTGGCCCCCGAGGACTTTTTTTTGGCCCTCGGGAGCTCAGGGGCCCTGCTGCAGAGGCGGGGCGCAGGGTGGCCCTCCCAGAGAGTGTTCCTGGCGCCATGGCTTACAGCGGTGCTGCGGCGCCCTTTGGACCTCCTCTCGCCGACTGTCGGCTGTTGAGCAGCGAGAGGGAGGGGGAAAGAGGCTGGTGGCTCCCGGCAGCAGAGCATGCATGCAGGAGCCGATCGGGCTTCGGGGGGGGGGGGCTTTTGTGGACTCTGGGGAGGAGAGGGCATGGAGACTGGGCCCGGTCAAGTGGGGGCTCTGTGCGCCGCCGTGTGTGTGTGTGTGGGCAGGGGAGGCTGGGGCCCGGTCGTGCGGGGCCAGCGTGCGCGTGTGTGTGTAGGAGGGGGGGAAGACTTTTCTCTCTTCCTCTTTTTCTGTCACTTTCTCCTTTCTCTCCCTCTCTTTCTCCCTCTTTTTCTGTCTCTTTGTCTCCCTCCGTCCTTTTCTTTGTCTCCCTTCGTCCTTTTCTTTCTTTCTCCCTCTCTCTCCATTTCTTTCTCCCTTTCTCTCCCTTTCTCCCTCCCTCCTCCTCTTTCTCTGTTTTCCTTCCTCCCTTGCCGATCGACTGTGGGCTGCGCCCCCCTGGCACCTCGTTTGCTCGGACCCACTGCTGGCTGCCCTTCCGCCTGGGAGGGGGGAGTGGGGGCACCCTGCAGGCCTTCTCTGTGTGGCCTCCCCTGGGGTTGCCAACCTCCAGGTGGTGGCTGGAGACCTGGCAACCCTAGCCTCTTCCCCACCCACACCGGGAGATCTACACCTGGTATGGCCCCTGAATGATGTCATAAATGTGCAAATGGCCCTTGGCAGGAAAAAGGTTCCCCACCCCTGATCTAGAGCAGGGGAGGGGAAACTTTTTTTCTGCCAAGGGCCATTTGGATACTTATAACATCATTTGTGGGCCATACAAAATTATCAACTTAAAAATTAGCCAACCAATATGTTTCTCCACGGCCCAGGTGGGAAAGGGTTAACACAGTTTCTTGGGTGGTCCTAGCAGCTCCATAGCTAATGACTCTTCTGCAAGGGGGGAAAAGGGTTCCTTTTCTTGGCAAAACAAACTCACATCTGCCTTGAATACAGGCTATTCCTGTCCGTGGGAGGGGGTGGATCGCGCCTTAGATCCTTCTGAGCTAGAGATCTGCCAAGACCCACGAAGGGCCAGACCAAATGACCCCGCGGGCCTTAAACGGCCCCCGGGCCTGATGTTCCCCACCCCTAATCTAGAGAGTGGCAAATCCAAGGCAAAACCTTCCATGCATGAATGGCCTGAGTTGGGCGAGAAGAATGTATTTGACTGCAGATGGGCCCAGGATATCTGGTACGGGTAACTCCGGTTGTGCAAGACCTCGCTGTGCCTGAAACTGTCGTCTAAACACAAAGGCCTCCAACATTTGGATTACAGGTAGAAATTCAACAGATAAGGATTACGGGTTGTTTTTCTTTTTGGCCAATGTAAGGATGCAGTGATTATTATTTTTTTTAAAGCTGTGACTGTTGGATTCGTACTTGTAAGGTAGCACAAAAGGAAGAACTTTTCCACACTGTGCGTAATTAACTTACAAAATTCACTGCAGCATGGTGGCTGCTGGTTTACATTATTTTAGCCAGATTAGACAAATTAATAGAAGACAGAATAAACAACAGTTACCAGCCATGCTAAGTGGAACCTCCAGGTTCTGAGGCAGTGTACCTTTGAGTACCAGTTTCTTGAAGGCAAAGAGAGGAGGAGAACCAATGCACTCCTCTCCTACTTTGGGGCTTTCCAGAATCATCTGCCTGTCCACTGTGGAGACAGCATTCTGAACTATATGGACCTTTGGCCAACTCCAGCAGGGCTTTTCAGGGTGGAGAATCCATGCTAGGACCTTTTTTTGTTTAAAGTTGCTTATTCCATAGGATACATCACCTGTCCTGAAACTGACCCTTTACTGCTTCTGATGGGGACTTCTAGAGATAAAATACCTTTGGCAATCTAGGAGTAAAATTAGTGGACATATTTTTTGGTCTTGTGATCTCCCCCCTCCCCCGCCCTAGCTACTAATTGTGTTTAGAAGAAGAGGAGTTGGTTTTTATATGCCAACTTTCTCTATCACTTAAGGGAGACTCAAACCGGCTTACAATCCCCTTCCCTTCCCCTCCCCACAACAGATACCCTGTGAGGTAGGTGGGGCTTAGAGAGAGTGACTTGCCCAAGGTCACCCAGCTGGCTTCATGTGTAGGAGTGGGGAAACAAATCCAGTTCACCAGATTAGCCTCCGTCGCTCATACGGAGGGTTGAGGAATCAAACCCGGTTCTCCAGTTCAGAGTCCACAGCTCCAAACCACCGCTGTTAACCACTACACCCCGCTGGCTCTCACAGTAGAAAGAGCTGAAGCATCTATAGCAGGGGTGTCAAATATAAGGCCCACGGGCCAAATCCGGCCCCTTGAGAGCTCTTATCCGGCCCGCAAACCAGCCGAGGCAGCTATCCCCTCACTCTCAATCTGGGCTGGCGAGGCATGACCCGACCAAGTGACATTCATGTCATATCCGGCCCTTGTAACAATTGAGTGCAACAACACCCCTGATCTATAGTATTGATTCTATACCATACCCTTGTATATATTTTCCAGATAGCAAGCTCCCCTTTCTGAACTGGAGGAGCCAGGTAACTGCAAATGCCTTTTCCTGGTCAAAATACTTTGAAAGGAATATACTCCTAGGATGTAGCATTGCTACAACCATTCTGCATGCAGAACAAAACTGAGTGCACATGTGAATATAAATGGTATTAGGCATTTTCAAGATAGCCTGTTTTTTACAGTTCTTGGAGGATATTCTCTTGCATTGATAGATTTCTCTACCCCTTTTAAACCCCAGGTTCGCTTGTCTTTAAGGCCTGTGCTCAGAAGAAAAAAAAACCTTTCTGTCAACTGAGATCATCCTTGAAGTCTGGGTGGGGTGCCACGATCAGAAGGGACGTTACAGGAACAGGGCTTTCTCGGTTGTGGCTCCTCTGCTTTGGAATGGCCTCCTTGGAACCATTCGCTTGTCAAGATTTTGACACCAACTAAAAACATTTCTTTATCCAGGTCGATCTTTGAGGATTTCCCTCCCTGCATATGGTTTTGATAGTTATACTGCTCTTTTAAAATATTTCTATGCTGGCCTTGCATGTTTTATTTAACTGTGAATGTAATTTGTATTTGGTCTTAGGCAACTTAATTTTTTTCTGTTTATATGCAATTTTTATACTGCTTCAGACTGTTGCAGGCTTTAGAAATATGATATTTTTAGTTACTGAATTGGTAATTGCTGCAAGGTAGCCCTGGTTATTTCATTGTGCTGCTCTTTTAATATTATAATAGTTGATGCTAATTACTCTCCTTGAGTATCTGTGGATTGAGTGTGGGATGCAAATGTTCTAAAGCGTTATTTCTAATAGCAAAGTGGGTGGCTCACGCCAATCATAAAAGCAGCAAAACAGGACCATCTACCAACAAGATAGGAATTGCTACATACTTGGGAACTCTGCAGGCATACAGGAAAATGCCTTTGCTGAAGTAAATGAAAAATTGCATACAACGGCTAGATGAGAACTGAATATGTTGTAGGAGCCACTGAATTTTGGGGGAGTGTCATTTGAAGGGGGAAAAAGAGAGGAGGACGTGGAAATGACCGTGCTCAAGTCCCTGGATGGGTTCGGGGTGGTAGTGGTGGGATTTCCAAAGGAGATTCCTTGCAGGCCCTCAATTTGTAATACGAAATTGGCAATTCTGACAGGCACAGGGTTTCAGCAGTTTTGAATGCAAAAACTGGAGTAACTCATATGACAAGCCCTAGTGTGGCGCAGCACTGCTATTATTCATATATATACTTATTCTCTCCAGGATCAGAGGAGCATGCCTATTACCTTGGGTGCTGTGGAACACAGGCAGGATGGTGCTGCTGCAGTCGTCTTGTTTGGGGGCTTCCTAGAGGCACCTGGTTGGCCACTGTGTGAACAGACTTACCGTATGTTGTTATGCTGAGGCATGTGAGTAATGCCTGCATGCTGGCTCAAAACGTCCGGTTTTCGGATCAGCCCGGATATCAGATGTCCAAGTAAGGGATACTCAACCTGTAGAAGTCCCCTAACACCTTAACATTTATTCTGGTGTAAGCAGTGGCGAACTGGGTCTAAAAATATTGGTTGCCAGGAGACAAAGGGGGCCCGCCCACAACTATAAGGCTATCATTTAATTTTTATTAATTTTTATTTTTAACATATCATCTAATGTTTAAGGGGGCCCACTTCATCAGGGGCCCACAGGGCCCACTTGCCATCAGGAAAGCTGGCACCCTGGCCAGTCCACCACTGGGTGTAAGCTCTTCCTTAGAGTTTAAGCAACAGAAGGAAGAGTGGAGTGGGAAAAGTTATAAGGAGAGGCCAGTGTAACACAAGAACCAATCAAAGAATAATCAATGCATTACTTGTAACTTTTCCTCGCTCCACCCCCCTTCTGTCATTTCAGCTAGAAACTGCTTGGGACTGGGCCCTCCACATGTGTACCTGAGGAACTGAGCTCTGACTCATGAAAACTGATGCTAGAATAAATGTTAAGGTGCTACTGAACTCCTGTTTAATTTTCCTAAAAAAGGTTAGCACTGCTGCCCTTCTGAAATTTTACTTATATTATTTGTTTACTTCATTTACAATGCAATAGAAAAAGTAGCATACATGCATCAAACAATACCAAAAAACCCCTCCCACCCTGGATTATAAAATTAGAGATTTGACGTAGGACTTTAGAGACCAACAGCATTTTCCAAGGTATAAGCTGTTTGTGAGCTTTGACTCACGAAAGCTTATGCTCTCGAAAATGCTGCTGACTCGAATTTTGTTTTGCTATGACAGACTAACATGGCTGCTTGCCAGAAACTAAAATTGGAGAAGGCACTAGAAAAGCTTATAATACATACAAGAAAGTTGGGTAACATTTTCATTGCCCTTTTCTGCACCTTTTTCAGTGTTTCCGTAGCCTCTTTGAGGTGTGGTGACCAGAGCTGCACATAGTATTCTAAATGCATTCCTAGTACCTTTAGGGCCAATGGGCGGATGAGCGTCTTTAGACAGGGAAATCATCCACAGTGCATTCTCAAGAGTGCACTTTCATGTAAACAGTCAGTCCCTCCTCCCCTTATATTAACAGTGTCGCAAGGACAGTATCACAGCTGCAGTTAATGGGTGGGTGCAAAGTACCTGACCAGAGCAGCCCTGAAGAGCATGATGAGCAGAGTTCTCAGAAAGCTTCTGGCTGGAGAGCTATCATGTGTTTAGGGTATGACTCAACTCAGGATTTCTGTTTTACTGCTGCAAATCTGGAAGAATCGAGGACTCAGTAGTAACACAGGGTAGAATCTTGTGACATCTGCAAGACGCATGGATTTATTGGGGCATATGTTTTGATGGACCACCGCCTACTTTTGTCAGATGATTTCTGTACTAATAAATGTGGTTGTTTTTCAGGTGCTGCAAAATTACAGATGAATGCAGCTTACCCCTCTGAATTGTGCTTCTCTCTGTTCTGCAGTGTCCTCAGGTGAAAACTTAGCACGCAGTCCCAAGATGGACCTGAAAGCTCTGCAGCTAGGGTTGCCAACCTCCAGGTACTAGCTGGAGATCTCCTGCCGATAGAGATCAGTTCACCTGGAGAAAATGGCCGATTTGGCAATTGGACTCTACGGCATTAAAGTCCCTCCCCTCCCCCAAACCCGCCCTCCTCAGGCTCCGCCCCCCAAATCTCCTGGTATTTCCCAGCCCAGAGCTGGCAACCCTATCTACAGCCCAAACACCTATTTCAAAGAGGAATTTTCTCAAGGCCTGGGTAGCTCATTGCAGATTTAACTTCATCCAGTAGAGGTCAGCATGTTTTTGAATCTGCCCTATCGCATAAAGCAGCACCCACCACTTGAACCTTCCATATCTGCTAATGTTTGAAATTCCAAAGAGGGTGATTTAAGCTGCAAAGCATATCCACGCTTACTTGAGAGTAAGCCCCATGGAAGTAAATGGGAGTTACTTCTGTGTAAGTCTACTTGTACTCCAAGCTCTTCCCATTGTGAAGTCCTCATGATGGCAGTGATGATGTGAAAGACAGAGCAGATATACTGTTCTTTTCTTGTCACACTATATTTGTAAAATGTAAAAATAGAGTATTTCATAATGCCAACTTTAAAGCTGCATCTTAAATTTTATTTATTTAGGATATTTAGCTGTATGTTTGGAAAGTAAATATTCAAAGTAGCATAGGGCTGCTAATAAAATGAGTACCTATCATTATGTATTAAAATAAATCAGAGTAAAAACATATAGACCGTACTATAAAATTGCTAAAATCCATGCAGTCAGAAAGCAACCAAAAGGCAAGGTCAGAGAAACGCCAAATAACAGTTCAGCAAACGCAATTGATTTTTTAAAAAATCAAGCACTAAAATGAAGGCGTGGAAATAACAACACAACTGCCTATTTCTACGCATGAATTCTCTACTAAAGGGATTGGACATTTTTTGCCAGCCCTGCTGGCAACCCTACATTTTTGGCGTGGACTTCAGTCTCTTTCAGCCTAATTTACATCACAGAGTTGCGAGGATAAAATGGACAGGAGAACCATGCATATAGCTCACTGGGGAAGGACAGATTAAAAACTTGATAGGTAGAACTGCTGTACAACAAACCTGTAGAATAATCACACTATTCCGTGCCTTCAACATCCACTTGCGGGTGTATTCAGCAGATGAAGTTTCACCTTTTTGGTGCTGGGTAAAACTGTATCTGTTGAGTTTCTTCAAGCAACACACTTCTTAGCATCATGCCGGAAACTTGCCAGATAAAAGGTGGAATGTGGTATGACGATGGTGTATTCTAAGAACCTATCAAGATCTGTTTTGTAAAAAAATGCTGTCTTTATCGCACGGGGGGGGAGATTCTGTTGTGTGTTTTTTTTTTTTTTGCTGAAACATTAGGGGCTGATTTTCGCATGTTGTCCCCATGTGAAAAGTCTGTAGAAATACTTCATCAGGGCAGGGAAGGCATAATATTTGAAAGTGCTTGATTGTTCCAAAGACGTGAAGTTTCTGGGCAGGCATGTCTTGTGTGCTGGCTTGGAAATGGACTGTCCGTTTTGCCAAGGTGGTGGCAAACTGCTTTCAAGTCATGTTAACACCCTGCACAGGTCGTCGCTAGGATGACAGTCAGCCCTTTGAAAAATGGAGCTTCCAGTCCAGTATGTGAGCGGGGGACACTAATCTGGTGAACTGTATTTGGTTCCCCACTCCTACACACGAAGCCAGCTGGGTGACCTTGGGCAAGTTACAGCTCTGTTAGAGCTCTCTCAGCCCCACCTGCTGAGAGAGCTCTAGGGTGTCTGTTGTGGGGAAGGGAAGGTGATTGTAAGCCGGTTTGAGTCTCCCTTAAGTGGTAGAGAAAATCGGCATATAAAAACCAACTCTTCTTCTTCTTCTTTATTCTGCTGGTCCTTCTGTCCCAGACTAATGTCAGGCCCTAAAGAAGAAGAGTTGGTTTTTATATGCTGACTTTCTCTACCACTTAAGGAAGAATCAAACTGGCTTACAATCACCTTCCCTTTCCCTCCCCAAAACAGACACCCTGAGAGAGCTCTAAGAGAACTGTGACTAGCCCAAGCTGACCCAGTTGGCTTCATGTGTAGGAGTGGGGAAACCAACCTGGGTCACCAGATTAGTGTCCCCTGCTCATGTGGAGGAGTGGGGAATCAAACCCGTTTCTCCAGATCAGAGTCCACCACTCCAAACCACTGCTCTTAACCACTACACCATGCTGGCTCTCTGTGATAAAGCCCAGGATGAGCAGGATAAGGCTCTCATCTCTTTCTCCAGCCATTCTAGTTTCAGCTCTCCTGCTTCATAAACCAGATATAATGCATCAGAAGGAATGTCAGCATTTGACTCAAAGCTTGTTACATGCAAAAATATCCCAACTTTATGGGGAAAACTTAAGACTTTTTTTTCTTTTTGCAAAAGGCTGGCCTTTATCTTGCTAGGGTCAGGAAACGGAACACTGTCTTGTGACAATCATGGATGTTTCCTGTCTTCTGGAGGCTGTATTCTGCCCTTACACGGAGAAAGAGAGCTATCCATGCTGCATTTGGAAAGCCTTTTTCTTCCACCTTGTTAAGCTGAGAGTAAAATCAGCGGCTAGAAGGGGGTAAAGTGCTGGGAAATTCCTTTCCTGTCTATCAGGCTTGTTCTTTGTTTATGTTCTTGTTTGGGTTTATCAGCCAATTGTCTCTTGTTGAGCTTAGTGGTTTCTTTACAAAAAAAAAGAGGCAAAGAGAAAAAAACAGACGTACTATTATATACTAAAGGTTGACACCTTTTTGCGTGAAAAGCAAACATTTGGTAGATATAGCGCATAGAAGTGTGCTGTGCACATTCTTGACAGCTGTTAGCCACGATAGCTAAATATTATTTATTTGATCTGGGAAAACCAGGTTCAAATCCCCATTCATGCCATGGAAGCTTGCTGGGTGACCTTGGGCTTGTCACATACTCTCAGCCCTGACCCTGGCTAGTATTTGGGTAGGAGACCTCTTAGGAATACCAGGGTCATGAGGTGGAGGCAGGCAATGGTAAACCACCTCTGAATGTGTACCTTGAAACCCCTATGGGGTCGCCATAAGTCAGCTGTGACTTCACAACAACCCCCCCCCCCAGTACACTAAGAATACTTCTCACTGGAGTTAATAGCAGTAAAGTTTATGTATGATTTTTAGTTAAAGTGGTCAGTTTTTCTAACTTTCTCCCCTGACATTCTTTTGTACCAGTTCCCTTACACACTGGTGGAAGCAAGTTTTTTCCCTTCTCCTCTCTGGCATCATGGTGCTTCTGTGTACCTCCAGAATTTTCTCCAATCTATTCTTCAGGTTTTCCCAAACCTGCTTTACTGTGATGCTTTGAGAAAGATCACAGCAAAACCAATCTGGCACTCATGTGGGTGGGGAAGTCCGGATCTTCTTGGTTCTTCCCGCACTGGTGCTGTTTCCCCTACCTTAGCCCCCTGCAGTAGCCATTTCCCCACCTATCACTGGAGGGTTTTATCTAAAAAATAAATAAATTAGCACATCATTATAATAATCTGTTTGTCATGTTCTCTGAATTCCCAGCTTTCATTTTAAAAAAGTACACCTCTAGCTCCTTTTGTTCCAGAGATATGCCTTTCCCCTTATATCTCCACAATGGAAAAAATGAGCTATGTACTTTAAAAAAAAAAAAGGAAAAAAGAAAGCTGGGAATTCAGAGAATCTGCTGGTCAGATAGTTGTCATTTAATAATGATATAACAGTATTGCTGATTTCTTAAAAAGCCCTTTGGGGTAACGGAAATGGCTGCTCCAGGGGACTGGGTGTAGAAAATGTGGCAAAACCAGCCATGTGGAACCCCTGTTGCTGCTGTGCTGTGTTGTTAGCCACAAGAGCAACAAGGAAAGCACACAAACCTGTTCCCATGCTGGAAATCACACCAAAGCTAGGTTGAGATCTACAAGAAGCAAGTCTACTCCGAAGTAAGTCCTATTATAATCATCTTCACGTCTATTTCCCCCTCCGCTCTTGATATGTTTGTCACTGACGGCACCACCTAAGGTTACCAATGAACCTGGGCAGGGGGATGTCCTGTCCCTTTGTGTGTGTAAAATGCCTTCAAGTCACAGCTGAGTTATGGCGACCCCATAGGGTTTTTTGGGCAAGACTTACAGAGGTGGTTTGCCATTGCCTTCCTCTGCATAGCGACCTTATTATTCCTTGGTGGGTCTGCCATCCAAATACTAACCAGGGCCAACCCTGCTTAGCTTACAAGATCTGATGTGATCGGGTTAGCCTGGGCCATCCAGGGATCCCTTTAGCAGAGGCTTAATGAGAAGTTATTCATGCCATCGATGCCATGAGAAGCTTCAGCTATCCCTTTCTGCACTGTAAGCCTGTCTGAAGCACATTAAACCTCTATTAAAGGTTTTTTCCTCCAGGCCTGTTGGCAACTCTAACCAGTCTTCCTGTAATGGCGGCAGCTGTTTATGAATGGGTGCTCCCTGCAGACACAAAGGCATTACTTCCTGGGGTCCCCAGAAGCACCTCCTGGTCTAGCGAAGTGCAAGAAAGTCAGGATTGGTTCTTTGTTTTGGGAAGAAACTAGTGGGTCTCAGGAAACCCACTGGTAGACAATACAATGGGGATCACGGCTCGTAACTGCGTGGAGGCCCAGGCTAAAAGGAAATCCAGTCAACAGATGCCCTGAGCATACACAAAGCTGCCAAGACCATCAAGGTCAGTATTGTCCACTCTGACTGACAGCCATCGAGGTCTTTTATGTCACCTGCCACCTGATTCTTTTAACTGGAAATGCTGGGGATTGAACCTGGGACCTTCTGTGTGCCAAGCAGATGCTCTACCACTAGGCTGCAGCCCCTCCCACTGGCATTTGCTGTGGATGTCTTGAGCAGGAAGTTGGTCAGTGACGTGGCCTCGAGGTAGCACCTACCACCTTTTCTTTGTTTTACTCACTGTCTTCTAAGCCCTCTTTCTTCCATCCTCTCCAGCATCCTCTCCAGTTCTTTGCATCAGATTTGGTTTGAAACAAAACAAAACCTAGTGCTCCTTCCTCCTCTCTTCTCCGTGCCGTCACGTTGGTCAGGGTGAAGGTTCCCGAATATCATCACAACTTAAAGACTACTTCCTCACAGCTGCATTTTTGCGCTGGGGGAATTTCTGCTTGCGACTCTAGCTTTCAAGAAAAGAGACCTGGCAATGGAACGGCTGTTCATTCAGATTCAGTCATGCTATTTGAGGTAGAAATTTCAATCACAGTTGTCAAGAAAGGGTGCTGAGATTGGAAGAATTAATTCAATAGGCAACATCCCACCGGAGACCAAGAGACACATGCATAAAGTCCGTTTCACTGCAGAGTTTGGCACGGCAGAAGTCTCCCGGGGTTTTTGCAGGAGACTGCCTTTACGTCTTCCATTTAACTCACCCCTCCTCTACTGCTCCCCCCTCCCACCTGCTACAAGGATGTTCTGGCTGCAACCACGTCAGGCAATGGCTGCTGAGTAACGTTCTCTGACATATGTGGGGGAAGGTCATCCAAGGTGAAAGCCACACGCCTTGCTCGGCTTCCGGAGATGTTTGCCACATACGTTCAATAGGAGGAGGAGGGGAGCCTTCATCCCTATGGAGCGCTGAATCCTCCTCAGAGCTGCCTCCTACCCACTGGGACGAAAAGGGGCGCTGATGTGACAAATGGGGTGAGGTTGTACTGCAGGAACCAGGGGCCTGTTGGTGTGGTTGCAACAGCAATGGTTTCACAGCCCCACCTGGAGGCTGCCTGGCTTGCCATGAGAGAACAGGCAGAGGCTGAAAGGAAAAGCTACCGCAGCAGGGATGGGTGGATGAAGCTGGCAGCAGACTTTGCTCGTTTACTTTGTGATAGGATTTGCAGTAATATGGAATTTGCAGATTCCATAACATCCTTAATCTGCGACCAGAGTATTCTGCTGCATTCTCTCTGTGACATCTTTGTATGGGGCGGGGGGGAATCTGCCTCTTTGGTTAAAAATACCAAATGTAATCAGTACTTGCAGTTCTTGACCCCAGACACCACAAGCTGGAAGTTGTGTTATTTGCGGGGTGGGGGTCCTCGGAGCCAAGTTATACATTATGTTTCATGCAAGTTGCCAACGGGGACTATCAGCCACTTTGCCACTGTGAGTCTCTGGTGGCAACTCTTATGTATAAGTGCAGCAAGGAGCCGATTTGAATCAGGAGCATGGTGCAGGGGAAGAGAGGCTCCTGCCTCCCCGTCCATGTCATTTTCAGGAGCCAAAACAGCCCAGGAGCCATGTTCTTTTGAGCAGTCTCCCAACAGGGCAAACCCTGGGCTGTTCTGACTCGTGACATTGGCATAGAAGTGAACACAGCAGCCCTTCCTCCCTCCATACTGTGGTCCTGATCCAAAATGAGCCTCTGCTGCGCTTTTGCACTGGAGTTGCCACCAGGGACTTGCAATTGCAGTATAGCTGCAAGTCCCCTCTGCGAAGTCAAAGAAAGTGTAACGTGTAGTTAGGCCCTCAGCAAAACACCTGTGGTGTCCTCTACCCTGCAGGCATAAACCCTGAACTTCACACTACAGCAGTGTCCTGTTCCTTAAATTCCAGCGTCACTCCTCCATCTTTCCCACTAGTCCATATGGGAAAACAGGAAGGGTGGTTTAGGGATTGTTTGAACCCAGAGGCTGTTCAGTAGGTCCTCAAAGCTCCTTTGGGTGCTGGCACCAGCTATCCCAAGGTTTGTGCATAACCTGATATATCCGGGTCAAAGTCCTCTCGAAAGTCACACCCTGTGTGCCCTTATGCAAAGCTCTGCATACTATCTTAAGTTTAAAAAACATAGTAACCCATGTTCTCTAGCTCACATGTATTTAAAAGAACAGTCTTGCAGTGCTTACAATAAGAGGATGTGCCTCTTACAGTGCAGTAGTAAGCGGAGTTACATCCTTCTAAGTCCATTGAAGTCTATGGCCTTAGAATAGTGTACCTCTGCTTAGGAGTGCATTGGTAGGCAATGATAAAATGCTACAACTAAAAAAAAAAGCATTTGTAGGGATGATTTTATCAAGTCTCTTTCTCTGTGATGCTTTGCTAATGCCGCAGGGCCTCTAACTCATTAGAAAAACAACCTTTGACGGTGTCTTTTAATCCCTGTCTCTGTCGTTTCTTCATTTCTCTTGTGACTTTTCCCACATGGGTTATCTATCTGCCCTGGGTACAATGCTGTTGGGAAGTGTCCCCCCCCCCACCGCCGCTCCTGCATCTCCACAGCATTGTGTGCATTTGTGCAGCTCGTGGGGAATTTCCCAGCTTTTCTTAGATCTTTTTCAAAACTGTTTTGCTCTGAAGTTTTAGGAAAGATCACAGTAAAGCCCGACAGACTGTTGTGCGGGTGGGAAAATTTGGGTTTTCCTGCCCACGTTGCAGCCGTTGTCCCTGATACAGTTCCTGTGGCAGCCATTTATCCCCACCCACCCCGCCCACCAGGACGGCTTTTTTATTTTTTATTTTAAATCGGCACTAGAATATCATTATGTCAATATACCATTGTAATAATGCAAGCAGCGAGTTCTCTGAATTTCCAGCTTTCGTTTTTTTTAAAAAAGCAAGTCTCTAGCCTCTTCCCTTGAGGAGATGCAACGGGAGGAGCCAGTGGCCTCTTTAAAAAATAAATAAAAATTAAAAATAAATACACATATCTTTATATCAACTCAATGGTATGTTACTTTTGAATATATTTTTTTCTAAAGAAAGAAAAACGAAAATTTCAGTGGTCCAATGGAGAGGGGATGGCTGATGCTAGAGGACCAGGGCACTGAAACTGTGGGGAAACCTGTAATGTGGAAGCCTGGTTGTCACTGCCCTTTATCAGCAGCTGCACCACCAATGGGGAGGGGATGTGGCTCAGTGGTAGAGCCTCTGCTTGGCATGCAGAAGGTCCCAGGTTCAATCCCCAGCATCTCCAGTTAAAGGGACCAGGAAAGTAGATGATGTGAAAGACCTCTACCTGAGACCCTGGAGAGCCGCTGGTTGTCTGAGTAGACAATACTGACTTTGATGGACCGAGGGTCTGATTCAGTATAAGTCAGCTTCATATATGTTCACTCAATCCTGTCCCTGCATGGGAACCATCTAACCTCTTCACAGAAACCTTTGTCCTTGTGTGATCAGAACCCCTGAGAGGAGTGCGGTGTATTCCACAGGGCTTTCCTAATTTACTATGTTTATATTTGTGTGGGCTCACCAAGATTGGGTTGTGCTAACCCAGGATATAGGAATACTGTAGGAGATGTTTGCTCAGACTTGTCAATAATTTCTGGGTTTGCTATATTTGTTGCAGTGAAGACTCTAATCCCATGTATGCTTCCATAGGATAAATCCCACGGAGTACAGTGAGATTTACTTGTGGATAAACAAGCACAGGGCTAGGCTGCATGGAAACCCATTATTTGTTTTGTTTCTATTAAGAGTTGATCTTGGCAATGCATGTGTGATCCACGTCTGAAATTTCGGCTGGGTGTGGCTCCCAGAAACCACTGTCGGCTCCCCAGTATATTTTAGGGATTAAGGAACACCCACCAAGTCTCTGACAATTGGTATAATCCAGGTAAAGTGTCAAGTCTGTCCTTCAGTAAAGCAACACAGAAATCTGTGCAAGATTCATATGAAGTTCATCAGATTTCACCAGACAATCATCACTTAAGAAGTTCAGTGGGATTACCAGTTGTTGTTTTTAAAAACTAGATTCTCCTGGTGTGATATAAAAAACTAAGAGATTAAATTGCAGATCAGGAAGTCCCAGGTTCAAATGCTGACTGAGCTGTGTTCACTAGGTTGCCTTAGCGACTTTCTCTGAGCCTCAGCACATCCACCCAGATCTACAATATGGGGATAAGAATGCTCACCTACTGTACAATGTTATTGTAAGGATCACAAGTTAATTGGTAGCAAGCACTGTGAAAATGCTGTACGATTGCTAAGAACGACGAAGTTGAAAGCATACAGAGGACTTTACTGAATGCATGTTTTTCTTAGGGGTTTATATCTCTGTGCAGGATGGCATTTTGTTCTGTGTTTACTGGGTTGGATCCCTGATTTTTGCAGTTTCATAAGAAAGGAAATGTCGCCAAGAAAAGTAACTTGTAGATGTCTGTAGCTTTTGGACTGCATTTTATAATATTTTAATCCAGTGATCATCCTTATCTCGCGACCTTGTATTTGTACTAACTTGACACTGTGCTAAAGAAACTTTCTTTGGTTTGGGTCATTAAAACATCCCCTTCATTAAGAGTAATCATCACTGTATTTTGATCTGGATTTGGCTGTCTGTTCTAAACTGGGCTGCCAACTCTTCTTCAAGTAGGGTTCTTGTGCCTTTGTCCTTTCCCACTGTCTGTCTGAAACTGGCAGACTTGGGAATGTGCTTGTACTGAGTTCTAGTGGTTCTTCAGTTTCTGGTGGAGAATGGCAAGCTTTCTATACAATCCAGTGGTCCCTACGAAACATGAACAGTTCTTATTTGTTGGTACCCAACCTTCTGTGCCCTGACCTGGATGGCCCAGACTAGACCATTGTCACCAGATCTCAGAAGCTAAGCAAGGTCGGCCCTGGTTGGATGGGAGACTACCAAGGAAGTCCAGGGTTCTTACGCAGAGGCAGGCAATGGCAAACCACCTCTGAACGTCTCCTGACTTGAAAACCGTACGGGGTCATCATAAGTCTGCTGTGACTTGACAGCACTATCCCCCACCCATCAGGTATTGTCACTACTTTGTCCCTGTCTGGGGGCAGGTTTTAGTGTAGCAAAGAGCATGGTGTGATGGTTCGTGTCGGACAAGCATCTGGAAGACCCAGGAAGAAGCCGTCTTCTGCCATGGAAACGTCTCTTAGGTAACTTTGGGCAAGTCATTTTCTGTCAGCCTAACCTACCTCACAGGTTGGTTGTTGTGGGGATAAAATGTAGGACAGGAGGAGGATGTTGAAAATCACTTTGGGTCCCCAACTGAGGAGAAAAGCAGAGTACATAACCAAATACTTTTAACTTAAAAAACATATTAATATGCTTGCTTCTGCATTGAACTTTTCTTTTTTCTTTTCACTTAAAACATTTTTATGCCGCCTTTCCATCCAATCAAGGTCTACAAGTTGGCAAACATTTAAACTATCAAAACATAAAATTCAATTAGAAACACACAAACAACAATAGAAGGTGGGCCAAAACCTGTTATTGGGGATATGCTAGACAAAACAAAAAAAGTCTTCACCTACTGGTGAAAGACACCTATAGGAGGTAGATGAGTCTCCCTGGGGAGGGAATTCCAAAGTTTTGGTGCTATGACTGAGACATTCTTGACATTGCCACCTATCTAGCCTCAGCTGGTGGAGGCAACTGAAGCAGGCCTCTGAGGATGACTGGAGTGAGCAGGTAGGTTCGTATGGGAGAAGGCAGTCCTTAAGGTACGCTGGTTCCAGGCCTACAGGGATTTAAATGTCAGTACCAGCTCCTTGAGAGCCAGCGTGGTGTAGTGGTTAAGAGCGGTGGTTTGGAGCGGTGGAGTCTGATCTGGAGAACCGCGTTTGATTCCCCACTCCTCCACATGTGCGGCGGACGCTAATCTGGTGAACTGGAGTTGTTTCCCCACTCCTACGCACTAAGCCAGCTGGGTGACCTTGGGCTAGTCACAGCTCTCTCAGTCTCACCTACCTCCAGGCACCCATTCGCAGTTTCCACAGCCTCCCTACAATCTTCTGGTAGCGTGATTTTTTTTCAGTCTTCTCACTTGGAGGGTTCTGTAAAAATTTTCAACCTCCTACTTGGAGGCGCATCCCTCCCCCAAGTTATAATGATAAATTGGCACTAATTTCTATCCTTGAATTTTGCAATTTTACATATAAATAACATTAATTACTTATCAATTTTTAACTTTTTCATTGTGGGAGGGGACAGGAGAAGGGAATGGGGTTACCCAGGACACCACAACATTATAGCAGTTTCTTAATCAAAAGAGGTTGGAAACTACTGTTGTAGAAGTGAAATCTGATGTGCTCATGTTGCTCATGTACAGGCAAGACAATACACAAGCATGAATGCTGAAGCATCATCTAGTAAGCTCCTGCCAGATCATCTGCAGCAGCTGGTTTGTCTAGAACTGTTAAGTATGATAACTGATTATTTTATTTAGATATTTGTGTGCGTGTGTATAAGTGCTGTCAGGTCGCTTCCGACTTAGGCAAACCTATGAATTAATTACCTCCAAAATGTCCTTAACAGCCTTGCTCAAATCTTCCAAACTGAGGGTTGTTGCTTCTTTGATTGTGTCAGTCCTTCTCATGTTGGGTCTTCATCTTTTCCTACTGCCTTCAACTTTTCCTAGCATTGTTGTCTTTTCCAGGGAGTCTTGTCATCTCATAGTGTGACCAAAGTACGATAGCCTCAGTTTAGTCATTTTATCTTCTAGGGAGAGTTTAGGCTTGATTTGATCTAGAGCCCACTGATTTATCTTTTTGGTGGTCCATGGCATACGTAAAACTACCCTCCAACACCACATTTCGAATGAATTAACTTTCTTCCAGTCAGATTTCTTCATTGCCCAACTTTCGCATCCATACATAGTAGTGGGTAATACTATGGTATGAATTAACTTGATCTTGGTTGTCAGGGATACAGCCTTACACTTAAGGATCTTTTCTAGCTCCTTCATGACTGCCCTTTCCAGTTTCAGTCTTCTCCTGATATCTTGGTTGCAGTCTCTCTTTTGGTTGATGATGTAGCCAAGGAATAGAAAATTTCAATTTCTTCATCATAAACCTCAAAGTTGTGTAATTCCCCAGTAGCCATTTCTGTTGTCTTCTTGATGTTAATCTGTAATCCTGCTTTGGCGCTTTCTGCTTTAACTACTATCAGTAGTTGTCTCAAGTCCAATATTTTTCTACCAGTAATTTGGTGTCATCTGCCTATCTTAAATTATTAATGTACTTTCCACCAATTTTAACTCCACCTTCATCTAAATCTAATCCAGTTTTCCTTGATATGTTCTGCATATAGATTGAGGATATACGAAGATAAACTACATCCTTGTCTGACACCTTTGCCAATTGAAAAGCATTTTGTTTCTCCATACTCTGTCCTAACAGTAGTCTCTTGACTAGAGTACAGGTTGCACATCAAAAACAATCAGATGTTGTGGAACACCCATTTCTTTTAAAACTAACCATAACTTTTCATGATCCACATAGTCAAAAGCTTTGTTGTAATCTATGAAACACAAACTAATTTTCTTCAGAAATTCTCTCGTATACTCCAATCACCAATGCAACATGATCTTTAGTTTCTTTTCCTTTTCTGAATCCAGTATGAACATCTGGCATTTCTTGTTCCATATATGGTAAAGTCTTTGCTGTAAGATTTTGAGCATCACTTTACTCATGTAGTCTAATAGTTGCTGCACTCTTTGATGTCTCCTTTCAGAATTGGAATGTAGATTGAGCATTTCCGGTCTGTGGGCCATTGTTTTGTTTTCCATATTTGTTGGCATATTCTTGTTGAGATTTTGATGGACTCTGGTTCTGTGGCTTGGAATAGCTCTATTTATAGCTACTTGTGGAGATTTGTTTCTCCCAATTGCTCTCAGCGCAGCTTTCATTTCACTTTCTAAAACTTTTGATTCTTCTTCAAAAGTTTTGTCTTGGAAGGGAGCTGTCATCCTTTCAACTTCAGATATTTTTACCCTGTTTTTCTCCCCTAAAGCAGCTGATGTCATTATTCTCCTCTGTCTTCCATTTTGTCTTAACATAACAACAACCCTGTGAGATCGGTTAGTGTGGCAGACCCAAAGCCACTCAAGCATGCTTCCATGGCACAGTGGAGATGTGACTTGGGTCTCTCAAATACTAGTCTGACATTCAATCCACTACACCCCACTAGTTCTGCTATTGCAGAATTAATATAACCTACATCAGGCAGGTAAGAGCCTTCAGAATGGTATACTGGGGTGGGAAACCTCAGGCTGTGAAAATGAACACATGAAGCTGCCTTATACTGAATCAGACCCATGGTCCATCAAAGTCAGTATTGTCTACTCAGACCAGCAGCGGCTCTCCAGGGTCTTTCCCATCACCTACCTGCCTAGTCCCTTTAACTGGAGATGCTGGGGATTGAACCTGGGACTTTCTGCATGCCAAGCAGATGCTCTACCACTGAGCCACAGCCCCTCAGCTGGCTCTGAATGTCCCCACACCGTCCATATCTAACTAATGGCATTAACTGCTTCAAGACAAGAGAAGGGACGCTGTCACCAGCCAGAGGAATAAGGGCCATTGGGAGGTGGTGTCGCCTCCTCTCCAGGAAGGACACAATGGCAAGGGGAAGACCAGCTCAGCCCCCTACTGCAGGCCAGAGAAATAGGGGTGTTACAAGTGTACAGGACAAATGTCCCTAGTTGTTGGGGGTAAGTCTGCATTTCCTCTCAGTGGGTACCCAATAGCTACATGTTAAGTATATGTCAATTTAGTACAAATATAAGGTTGGGCAAGAAGGGTTCCCTGGACCAAAATTATAAAACACAATCTAATGGACGTGGTCTCAAACTGAGAAATATTCCAGGAAGCTGTAGACATTGCTGTACATAACACAGAACAGGTATTCGCTGCATTTCTTTTGCAAATGGCTAGGTAATGGAGAACCGCCTTCTGCCTGGAGCTATGTCTGCATAGGGTGGGCCCCGCACCATCTACCCATGCAGATGAAGAGGCCATCACAGGGAAGATCTGGTTGCAACCAGTTTTTCTGGAAAAAGGAAAATCCTCGTCTCGCACCAGACTGCTAGTGGAGTCTGGGAATCCAGATCAACTGGAAAGGATCTGCTGAGGGTTCTCAAGAGCTGAGACCAGTTAGGTGGAGTCTTTTCACTAGAGCCTTGGCTACAGACTCCAGGCCTTAAGGAAGTCTGAACTTTCTTCTATAGTCAGACCTTTGGAGGCAGGAAACTGAGGAGTGTGTGGACACAGATAGTTCGTACGTGTAAGTTTTGACTTGCAAGTTTATACTCTGTTGTGAGAGTTTAATGAATGTTTTATAATTACCCACTTAAAAAAAAGAGAGAGAGGCATTTCAGTAAATAAAAAATGAAGTTTGTACTACGGTACCTGTGCTAAATGCTCGAATAGGTTCATGTGTTCCAGAGCAGCAATCCTGAGTTTGCCACTGAGTATGTGACAAGGAAGAAACTCTGGTTCCCTTACTTGTGGATCTGTTTGATATGCTTATTTCAAAACATAGGTTTGTCATAGTCACATGTGAAAGCGTATGCTAATTATGTTTTTTTAAGTACACACCTGAAAATGTAAATCTGTGAAGTTGGTCTTAGTGCACTCAGCGTTCGTGGGACTTTGGGTTTTCTCCATGCTGCTATTCCCTTAATTTTCTTCTTAGCCTACACATATAAGTTGTTTATACACATATTAGTAAATAATTGTGTGATTTTTTTAAAAAATCCAAGATAACAGAAAGCTCTGGAGCTCTCTCTCCCTCTTGATTCATTTTGTCTTTTTCTTTCTCTTTACTCCAAAGGAAACTGACGTGCAAAGGGTGCCCTGAATATTCTACCATCTGGACAAATTTGAACAAAATAGTACTGCGAGCAAGCCAGAACAATATTCTGTTTTTTTTTGGGGGGGGGGGTTAATGCTGTTAACTAGAATGGGAGAATACAGTTTTCTCCACCAGAACAGCCCTGCCTGTTCTCCCAATATGTGAAGATAAACGTAACTTGTGAACTGGATAATCAGAGATGGATATGACTGCAACAACGTCCATGATCATGATGCCGGGAAAACTGCTGCCTTCATTAGCAGCAGCGTTGTTGCCAACCACAAACACACGAAGCCACCATATATTGACTCAGACCTTGGCCTATCAAGGTCAGTATTGTCGACTTTGACTGCCAGCGACACTCCATAGTCACAGGTGGAATTTTTCCGCATCAGCTACTACCACATCCATCTTTAACCAGAGATGGAGCGGCTGAACCTGGGACCTTCTACATGTCAAGCAGACACCCTATCAGGGAGTCACAGCTATACCCACCTCTTGTTACCCAGGTCACACTTTATGTTGCTAGTGTTGGCATGTGCCCTTGGAAGATCAAAAGTACACAACAAGCACTCAGATGGTTTCTGTTGTGTATGTACTGATTGGGTTAAAGGGAAACAATGCCTACTGCTTGGTTTAATGCAGGGATGGGGAACCTCAGGCCCGGGGGCCGTATGCGGCCCCGGAGGAATTTTTTTGTGGCCCTTGGGAGCACCGGGGCCCTGCCAACAGCTGTTGGTCGGCAAGAGGAGGGGGAGGGACGCTTCCCCCAAGGCTGCCCCCTATAGCCGCAGCGTGCAGGAACGCCAGGGCACACTGTAAGCCCCTCTCGCTGCCTGTCGGCTGTTGAGCAGCGAGAGGGAGGGGGGAAAAGAGGCCCGCGGCTCCCGGAGGCAGAGCATGCTTGCAGAAGCTGATTGGGCTTTGGGGGGCCTTTTGTGGACTTGTGGGGGGAGGGCATGGAGCCTGGGGCCAGGTCGCATGGGGTCGGCGGTTGTTTGTGTGTGGGGGGGAAGGCTTTTCTCTCTCCCTCTCTTTCTGTCTGTTTCTTTGTCTCCCTCTATCCTTTTCCTTCTCCCCCTCTTTCCATTTCTTTCTCCCTCTCTCCCTTTTCCTCTTTCTCTGTTTTCCTTCCTTCCTCTCTTGCCGATCAACCGCGGGCTGCGCCCCCCTGGTGCCTCGTTTGCTCGGGCCCACCGCTGGCTGCCCTCCCACCTGGGAGGGGGGAGGACCGGGTGAGCGGGGGCGCCCTCCAAGCCTTCTCTGTGTGGCCTCCCCTGGGGTTGCCAACCTCCAGGTGGTGGCCGGAGACCTGGCAACCCTAGCCCCCCCCCCCACCGGGAGATCTACACCTGGTATGGCCCCCGAATTATGTTATAAATGTGCAAATGGCCCTTGGCAGGAAAAAGGTTCCCAACCCCTGGTTTAATAGGAAACAATTCCTACTGATTGGGTTAAAGGGAAACAAGTCCTACTGTATTGTTTAAAGCAGTGGTTCCCAACCATTTTTTGACCAGGGACCACTAGGACTTTTTTGTTCGGTGCAGGGACCCCAAGGTTCAAAATAAAAATTCCGAGAATTTGAAAATAAACTTTAATCATAACTGTTAGTTAAACATTAAACAGAATAATATTTGAATATATTTATATTTATAATAGAGAACTTTTAATTGAAAATATTAATTTATTATGGGTTTATAACTTTGTTTCGTGGACCTTAATTTAGCTCTCGCGGACCCCTGGGGGTCCACGGACCCCTGGTTGGGAACCAGTGGTTTAAAGGGAAACTATTCCCGGGCTCCTGGACTGCATGCTCCTATTGGCTACTGGGGTTATCCTCCCCAATCACGGACTTGGGGGGGAGTGACTGCAGGCGGCCAAGCAGGCATATAAGCAGGGGTCTGATCACAGTAGTTAGTTCTGTTCTGCCTGTTCTGAATAAAGCGTTTGCTGTTGGAACTCCGTCTCCTTTCTTCGTGTATCGCCCACGCGATTTAACAGTTTCCACACGGGGACAGGCTCGTGTGGTTTCCACGTTGCCAAACAACTCAGCAGCTCCAGGGCTTCCACGTGGGCAGGTCTCCCTGCAGTTCCCCTATCCTAAACCCCCAGCAGTATCCATCCCCCCTCCCCTGGGCTTTTCCATTAAAAAAAAAAAATTGGCAATTTCATATCACTATATCAATATACCATCGTAACAACAGATGTAACAAGTTTTGTAAATTCATTTTTAAAAGTCACTAGTCCCTTCTGTTGAGGAGATATGCCTTTTCCTTTATATCTCCACAACAGAACGATCTCGGGGCTTATGTTTATCACAAAAAAATTAAAGCTGGCAATTCGCAGGCCCTGTTATACATACTATTATAATGGTATATTGATGTAACAATATGAAATTGCTGATTTTTTTAAAAAGCCCCCCAGTGGTGGGAAGAGGAAATGGCTGCTGGGGGACAGGGTCAGGGGAAATGGCTGCCGTATAGGTGAGAAAGTTTGGATTTACTGCCATCAATGTTCTCCTGTGTTCTTTCCCAAAAACTCACAGCAAAGGTTTCAGAAAGGCCGGAGAAAAGCCAGTAAAACCCCAGGTGATGTGCAATTCCCCACAATGCTATGGGTGAGCCAAGGGAAAAACCACGATTCCCAACAGGATTGAACCCAGGGCAGATTACCTGCATGGGGATCTCCACAAACACAATGTATGAACAAGCCCTTATTCTTAAACGCTTGCATGTTAAACAGTTATGATAATATGCAGGAGTGTGAAAACCTGGCTGCCAACACCCCCTTGTTAATAAAGGCATGGAAGCTTAGCCTCCTTGGCATCACCAGAGAGGAGAAAAGCGTATAGATGGGATTTAAAGAAATAAATGGGTTCTGCATTGGGATTAAAAGCGAGTCCTACACCTGAAAAAGCCGAAGACTTACTGGGGTAGGGGAATTATTGTTCCAGGTGTGATGGCTGCAGGGAAGAACAAATCTGCTAGACAGGGAGTAGTAGCAAGTCCAGATGTGTGAATCCAGGTGCCCATGAATGTCACCTTCTGAAAGTCTTCATTTATGGGGCAAAGGATAACAGAATGGAAGAAGCCATGCCAAAAAAAACATATGTGGCACTATTTCTGCTGAGTTTGCCTGTTGGTGCTTGGCGGCGAACATTTTCATTTGCTTCCCAGCAGACAAAAGGGGAAAAGAGTCTGCAGTTAGGATTTACCATTTCAACACCAAAGAGCTGCAGGTGAGAGGGGAGAATTTCCTTTGAAAGTGTGGTTTCTCCAAAATAGCCTCTGGAGGAAATGGACAGCCTCAAGGGAATTCAAGTATGTTGGGATCAATGGGACCCACTTTAGGATGAGGAGTCGATTTCCTCCTGGCTTGCTCTGGAGGGCATTTGGAACGGGGTTAGCACCTGTGCTTGCACTGACTGGTTGCTAGTTTCCTATTGTGCTTATAGCCTTTATCGTAGCATTGATTTTTATTTTTTGTAATCTGCCTTTTGAGTCTGTGAGAAAGACAGACTATAAATGACTCCTTTTTTGACTGCTGCTAGCTGGATTTTATGTGTATGTTGCTTGTTAATGCTTTATTGCTGTCTAGTGAAATGCTATGCAAAGTTATTCCAGTTTAACTCCACTGAAATCAATGGTGTTAGAGGGGAGTAACTGCACAAGGATCACACTGGTGGCATTTCATTTTTGCTTCTTGCCTTTGGAATGCCCTCACCTTTTGAAATTTGCCTGGCACCTCTTACTCTTGCTTAGGTGCCATGCCCCAAAAATTCTCTCAGGCTTTTTACTAAAGGGGTTCCTCTTATTTTTAAAGCTGTCTTATTATCGGCTCATACTCTTTTATCAACGTCATTTTACACTGCTCTGTTTTAATGGCTTGTATGCTATTTAAAAAAAGGTAAAGGTCCCCTGTGCAAGCACCGGGTCATTCCTGACCCATGGGGTGACGTCACATCCCGACATTTCCAAGGCAGACTTTGTTTGCGGGGTGGTTTGCCAGTGCCTTCCCCAGTCATCTTCCCTTTACCCCCAGCAAGCTGGGTACTCATTTGACTGACCTTGGAAGGATGGAAGGCTGAGTCAACCTTGAGCCGGCTACCTGAAACCGACTTCCGTTGGGATTGAACTCAGGTCGTGAGCATAGCTTTTGACTGCAGTACTGCAGCTTAACACTCAGTGCCACAAAGCTTCCTTTTATTGGTTGTTTTTATTGGCATGTTTTTAATTATGCTATTGATTTTGTTTTTATTAGTTCCTATTGGTATGATTTGTTGTATTGTTTTTACTGTTATTTCCATCATTCTGTTTTACTTGTTTAGTTGAGAGGCTGTCTCGAGCAGGTCTGGAGAGACAGTATACACATTACTCAAAAAATAAATAAGAATACTTCTTGTTTATTTATTTAATTTATATCCTGCCTTTCTCCCCACTGGGGACCCGAAGCAACTTATATCGTGTTCCTCTCCTGTTTTATCCTCACAAATACTGTGAAGGCAGGCAAGGCTGAGAGTGCATGGCTGGCCCAACATCACCCAACAAGCTTTCATGGCCAAGTGGGGATTCGAACCTGGGTTTCCCAGCTCCTAGTCGGACACTTTAACCCCTACACCATGTTGGCTGTCTTAGCAGTCTTGTGTACTTGCAGCCCAAACCTACGCATGGTTGTGTCTGAGCCTTGCTTAATTCAATAGGACTCCCAGGTAAAATTGCACGGGAGAAGTATTTATCACTTTTACTTTGCAAGGTTTGAAAATGCTTTGAGAGCCAGCGTGGTGTAGTGGTTAAGAGCGGTGGTTTGGAGCGGTGGACTCTGATCTGGAGAACTGGGTTTGACTCCCTGCTCGGCCACAGGAGCAGTGGATGCTAATCTGGTGAACTGGATTTGTTTCCCCACTCCTACACATGAAGCCAGCTGGCTGACCTCAGGCTAGTCACACTCTCTCAGCCCCACCTACCTCACAGGGTGTCTGTTGTAGGGAGGGGAAGGGAAGGTGATTGTAAGCTGGTTTGATTCTTCCTTAAGTGGTAGAGAAAGTTGGTATAGAAAAACCGACTCCTCTTCTTCACTTAAAAACTACATGAAGAAGGTAATAATTATTCCTGTGTTATCAATGGAGAACGGTGGATGCAAGATACTGTGAGCGGTGCATGTCAGGGCTTGCCAGGGCTGTTCTGGCTCTGGGAAAATGGTGCATTGGGCAAGGCTGAAGCCCCCTTTCCCCCAGTACCATGGTTCCGATCTGAATCAGGCTCCAATGAGCTTGCAGACTTTGTTTCAAGGCAGTAATGTTTGGCTGTGAACTGATCAGCAGGGCACAGTGCCATAAAGTCCACCCTCCAAAGCAGCCATTTTCTCCTGAACTGGTCTTGGTTGTCTGGAGATGACTGTAATAGCAGATCTCCAGTTGCCATCTAGAAGTTGGCAACCCTTCCCCCATTCCAGACTCTGGCCAAATGTCATATTAATTCAACTCCAAATGCAATGCAGAAGAACGAGCGGTGCTTTGGGTCTCCTGGATCAGCTGTGTTCTTTTAGTCTTCAACCCTGAGACTTGGTCATTTCCCCACAGGCCAGTGGTTAAGAGCAGAACTGGGTTTGATTCCCCACTCCTCCACATGAGTGGCGGAGGCTAATCTGGTGAACTGGATTGGTTTCCCTACTCCTACACATGAAGATGCTGGGTGACCTTGGGCTAGTCACAGGTCTCTTAGAGCTCTCTCGGCCCCACCTACCTCACAGGGTGCCTGTTGTGGGGAGGGGAAGGTGATTGTAAGCTGGTTTGATTCTCCCTTAAGTGGTAGAGAAAGTAGGCATATAAAAGCCAACTCTTCTTCTTAATCTAGAGTGTTTTGAAACAGGAAGCAACCACATGGCTCCAGCGTAGCTTTTATTCTTGGGGGCTGCTTTTGCAGGGTTTACAGGGTGTGTGGCGGATATCACGTGCGTTTGTGTTGCAGGACAACAGGAATAGCCGTGCTGACTTCACAAGAATGTCCTCCTATTTTAAAAAAATCAACAGCTAACACCACTTCATAATGAATAAGCTCTTAACTTTCTTCTTTTAAATAGCACTTGGGAAACCGAGGCCTGCTCAGTTTCAAGACCGAATCCATCAGTCCAATTCCAAGCCTCTAGCTCTCGCTGCTGCTGAACTGCATTAGCTGCCTGCCATTGTATCTGAGAGCAGTAATATGACCCATTTGGATATTAAAAGCCCTTCAAGGTTTGTGAGTATATTATGCACACACAAAGGGGCCTGTTTGTTACCTTGGTTGGCACCAGGATCTGAAGCAAAACCCTCCAAACATTCTACACCTGAAGGAAGCTGCAGCAGATACCCAGCATGGATACACACAAGCAAGCCTGCCATTACAGAGTATCAGAAATGGTCTATTAAGGCCTGGGTTCAAATCTCCACTCCGCTGTGAAGCCTCTTAGGTGTTCTGGAACCAATGATTCTCTTTCAGACTGTCCTGTTGGGAGGCTAAACTGGAGTAGGACAGAAGCACATATGCGGCTCTGAGCTTTTTGGTAGAAACGCAGGACCGTATAGACACATGACATGTGACACTGTCTTATACCGAACCCTGTACATATGCACATGCGTCTCCTTTTGCAGCAGATAAAACAGAGGCAGGGTGTAGTGGAGGGTTGAGCCTGTGTTATGTCCTCCCTTTGCGTATAATAACATGTATAATTATATCCACGATATCTGGCAGCAGAGATTAAGTGAAAAACAACTAAATTAGTGCCGCATTCAAGTCGGCTCTGGATCCTAACAGGACGCAATAATTTGATAGCACTTCCCGAGTAATCAAAGTTTTCCCCAGACATATTCTCAGCAGTCTTTACAACACTGCTGTAATGTAGGTCAGTACTATTGTTTTAAAGTGATAAGTCAAGAAAGCCCTGCCCAGCACAGTTCTATGCGCATGACTTGGCAGCAGCAAATGGTGTGGTATAGTCGCTAAGAGAATGATCTGAGAAGCACCCTGGCTCAAATCTTGCTTCTACAAGGAGCTCACCAGGTTGCAAAGAAGCCGCTCAGCCTCAGTGTCCTATCTGCAATATGGGGATAATAACACTGGACTACCCTACTGGCCTGTTTTGAAACAAGATAAAGGTACAGGAAGCATTCCGAATGCTGAAAGCGTGATATAAATATTAAGGGCGAAAACACATGGGAGGTTTTGCTGTTCTCTACATGCACATTTTCCCCCCCTCCCGGCAAATGCTCAAAACTCAAAAATAAGCCCCCATGCAGAGTTTTGAGAATTCAGATGGGGAAAAATATGCCTCTAGAGAGCGGCAAATCCAAGGCAAACCCTCCCATGCCTTTTCGCCCTTAAGTCTTATTAGCAAGCTTACACTCCGAGCCCTCTCCTTCTGCAATCGGGGGAATCAGCACCGGCCTACCTTACAGGGCAGCTCGGCAGCAAGACAACGCGCACATTTTAAGCGCCATACAAATGCGGAGGAGGGGGAGGGAGACGCGGACCCCGCGCGCCCCGGCCCTAGAACCGCCGCTCTCCGCGGCGTCGTGGTGTCATCCCTCCCGGGGGGCTTCCAGGCCGACATTCGCCCAGTCACCCCCAGACCCACCCCCACCCCGCGGGGGCGCGCGTCTCCGGCTGGGTGCGCAGCTGGGCTGCAGTCTCGCTCTCTCTCTCTCGCCTTAAGTGTGATGCAACCGCTCTCCCTCCCTCCACCCCCAAGAGCAAGCGTGGCCCACACCTGCCGGGGGGAGGCCGCCCCCTCCCCTCCCCTCCCCTCCCCTCCCGCTTCCAGCCACCGTCCTCTGGCACGAAGCAGCAAACCCACCCGCCTTGTAATCTTTGCAGGGTGGGGGGGAGCGGACGGGAGACTAGAGCCAGCCTTCCCCCTTTTGTCTGCCTCTCTCTCCCCCCCTTCCCTTCCCTATCTGGGGAGGGGGGGGCTGCAGCAGCCAGCCAGCCTAGCCGAAGCCCCCAGCGGGAAGCCTCCTCCAGAGCTCGCCCCACCCGCTGCAGCCGCTTCCCCGCGCGCGCGGCCAGCCAGCCCAGGCAAGGCCCCCTCCCTCTTTCTCCCTCTCTCCCTCCACCCCCCCTTCCCAAACTCCCCCCCCCCCCAGCCAGGCGATAGGAGCTCCACTACTCTCGCCTAAAGGGCCGAGAGGGGCGGAGGGGGGGGGTCTCGGGCGATGCATATGGATGAGCCTGCCGGGGCTCTATTGTGCAATTGGAGCCGCGAGGGGGAAGCGCCGGCGAGGATGGAGGTGGGGAGCCGCGATGCGCCCTTGGCTCGGCGGTGGCTTCAGTAGCAGCCAGCAGCAGGCACCGAGGAGGAGGAGGAAGGAAGGAGGGAGGGAGGGAGGAGGGCGGGCAGGCAGGCAGGCAGGCTGGCTTTGTTAGTTTGCACACGCTCGCCCCCAAAAGCCGCCGCGATGGAGGCGGCGCAGGAGCAGCGCCAGTGAGCGGAGGAGGCGCGCTGGTCCCGAGCAGACGGCAGCCCAGCCCGGCCCGGCAGCGCCGCTCCCCTCCCCTCCCCTCGCCGCCCGGCACAGCCGCCCCGAGGCAGCGAGCGAGGCCAGGGCCATTTTTCCGCCTCCTCTCGCCCAGGTAGGCGGCTCGGAGGGCTCCTTGCAGGGGGGCGGGCGGGCGGGCGGGCGGGGGGCCAGGCTGGCGCTGCGGGGACGGGCGCGGGGGAGGGGGGGTGGGGTGCGCGCTTCTTGGATGGAGGGGAAGGGGGGGTCTGTCCCCGGGAGGGCAGGGGGAGGCTTGCTGTTGGAAGCCCCGTTGGTTCCTCCCCTCCCGGAGCAGGAGCCCCTTCGGATTTCTCTACTGCTGTTGGCACCGTTCCGGCGACCGGGAGAGGGGCTGGGCACCGGCAAGGAGCTGGCTGCCCTTTTCCTGGGGGTTGCCCAGCCCAGCCAAGCTGCCATGTTTTATTGTTGGTGCTTTGCAAAAAGAGAGAGAGAGAGAGAATATTTTTGTGGTGTTGATTATTGGCTTGGGGTATCTTTTTTTTTTTTTTTGGGCAAAGCCGTGCCAAGGCAAAGTGGGTCTCTATGGCAACAGAAGCGGATGCCACGGGAGCCGTGGGCACGGGGGGGGGGGCGTATGAGGCTCGGTGGGGTTGTTTGCAAAGAGCACCTGCTGGCTGGCCTGCTGTTTTCCCTCTGGCGGGAGGGCAGGATCCTTGGGGTATTTTCTCCGACAGGCGTTGGGAAGTTGGAAACTGAGCAGCCTGCCCTGTCTGGGGAGAGACTCTTAACCCGGCTCTAGAGAAAAATCCGGCCCTTGGGTTGTACGCTTCAAGGGAGCTCTGACTCAGGAAAGCTGATGCTGGAATAAATTTTGCTGGGGTTGAAGGTGCTTCTTGACTCCTGTATAATTTTGGTCCTAGGGGAGCAATTCCCTTCCTCAACTATGCCAGCGTTTTGGGTTGTTGGTTGAGAAAACTTCAGTGCCAAAAAAGGGGAAAGTCCTATCATCTGCTAGTAGCCAATTTGTTCCCCCCTCCAAAAACAGTGACATTTATAAATGGGCCAGAGGTTACTCGCAGAGTGATCTTGTTTGTTGAAGAGACTTGTACCAGATTTGACCCTCAGTTGGGGGGCAGGGGGAGAAGCTGAAGGCCATCAGTGTGTGTGTGTGTGTGGAAGAGACAACATTCCCCACTTCAGACCCACCACTTTTTTCAAAGCTTCTAAAGACAGTCTTGTTGATGGTCGGGAGGGTGGTGACGGAATGGGAAGGGGTCAAAGCATCATTGTGGGAACTGTGCTGTGTCCAAAAACCCTTGGCCAGTCTGCACTATTATTTGCACTATTATTTGTTGATTTTTTAAAGGCAGAGTTCCTTTGGTTTCAAGAGTGGGGGCTCCCCCCTTGCTTCTGTACAGATTTTGGTCTGCTAGCATGAAGGGCTGTAGCTCTACAGCAGGTACCAGATGTTTTCTGCCACTTTGCTTTATTGGTCTGGGGAGCTGAAAGCCACCAAGGGAAAGAGCATCTCTTCTTTGGTTTGCCGGCCACTTGAGACGCTCTTGGCTTCTGTAGGCAGTGCTAGGCTGTCTGGGTCAGAGTATTTCTCAGGGTTTCTTGTAACTTTATTGGAGAAGGCCAGTAAGTAGGAACACCCAGGCAGGGAACTTTCCAGATTATCTGAAAAGGATGGGTCTGTCTTTGATCCCAAAGGTGAAGTTGATGCTCCCTTTCTCTTCTGGAGTTTTGCTAGCCCATGATTTGCCTAGAGGAAGGGGGGAAGAGAGCGTGGCCCCAGGAAGCTGCTTGAGTCTGTAACTACATAAGCACTCAGGCTTCATGATAGTTGAATGAAGACAGAAACTGCAGAGCAGGGAATGCCAGCCGACATTGGGGTGATCCTGAGCATCTAGTCTCTCTTTTTGCCTGTTCTTGTGCCTTGGTGGTATGGTTTCTTTGGCCAAACTGCTGGTTTGTAAAGCTAATGCCTGTGTATGGCAGGGTAGCCGCAGTAATGATGGATCACCAGGCTGTGGAAGAGTCTGCAAAAAGTTTTTGGCTTGTTTGCTTTTTAATTTTTTTTTTAGTCCCTTGACCGGGTTGCAAGTTGAGGGTAACGGGCTGGTCCGATCCTGCTCGGTCTGTGTGTCTGCCTGGACAACTAGAGTGGCCCAGTGCATTAACTAAGATCAGTACTCTATTTGTCCAAGAAAGGGATGAATGAGAGCTTCAAACCTCTGAAGCTGCCCTAGACCCAAATCTGATCAGTCGTCCGGCTGGCTCAGAACTGTCTGCTCTGACTAGCAGTCCCTCCCCAAGGTCTCCAGCAACAACCTTTCCTACCTGAGACCCTTTTAATATTTTAAATAGGTCCAGCCAAAACAATACAACACTGTGCAAGTTTTCAAGTTCTGCCAGAATTCACCATCAGCCTTGACTTCTTTTTATATAATCTCCAACCTGATGAAGAGTTCTGGTAGAAGTTGATGTTTTTACCTGATTTGCTATTATTTGGATTGGTTTTCTTAAGAGGCATTCTGTGGCTTTTGTGTCTGGGTTTTTCTTTGGACCTGCTTGGATACCTGCAAACTCTGAGATCCCTTTTGACAGAATGTGTTGGAAGCAGAATCGAAAAGCAGTTTGCGTGCACTGAAGCTTTGAACTCTAAGCTCTTCCCTGCAAGACATCTTTAGGGCCCTCGAATTGGGTGCAAAAGATGGGGCACATCCTCAGCGCTGTGGAGGTTGATATAGCCTAGTCTTGCTGCTGGATCTGTGCATTGCCTGCTGTCGCCAGCCAGCATCATGTTCACTATGGCAGCAACTGCCCCAGTCTCCTCCATATTTGGAACCATATTGTGCATATTGGGTCTGGGGGCTGGTTGAAGACTAAATCTGAGGTTACTTTTGCCTCTTTGAACATTTTAGAGGGGGAAGGAAATGGTGGAAGACGCAAGTGTTTGTATGGAACAGTCAGTTTCACAGACTTAGATTCACAGCTTGGAGGAGCCTTTGCTAGTTACATGAGCTACAAACATCTGTGTCTTTGGCTATTTTCTCTTCCCTTCCTTAACCAGTAACTTAAAGACACAAGAAGGGAAGAGGAAGATGGGTTTAGAGAGGGGATTTTTAACATTTAAGTATTCAGTTACTCCTGTTACTCTGACAGTTTCTGTTCTATCTGAGGCCAGCTTTTTCCATTGTAAAGAAGCTGTGTTGTCGGTGGTAGTACCTTCCAAGTTTATGGCTCTCCTAGAATCCTACGGGCAAAAATCCTGTGCATCCTTATTTGCAAGCAAGTTCTGTTTACAAAGAGGGCTGGTGTCTATGCGCAGGGTCATTTTTTAATTTTTTTTTGAAGACGCTGATTCATATGTGCAGAAACATTGCAGATTTCTTATGACTCTCGGCTGAAGGTCTGAACTCTTTTCATCAAAAAGTACTGTTACTGTGAAGGAGGTGGCATGAAGATTCTGTAGTCTGTAGTGCTTGTGGTGTTTGATCCATGCAAGGCAGCTCCATATGTGCCAACTTTTGCTTGTTGGGGGACATCCTGTGAATTTTCTAAAAGGATATAATTGAGATCCAACGCCAGTTGGCATCCATAGGGATTCTTCTCTGATTGCCTGGTACGAAGGGATCAAATACGTCTGCTTTATGCATTTATTTATTTATTTTGCTGGATAGAAATTCATGGTTATAGCATCTCTCTTTTATAGCTAGAATGCCAGCAAGGAAATCATTTGCAAAGGTTATCAGCATGGAGTGAAGTTCGGGATGAAGGGCAGGTCAAAAGCAAGGATACATTCTGTAGAAACTGTTAAATAATTAGCAAGGCCTGTAGTTCAGAAGTGGACTAGTGCAGTATTTCCCCACTTGTGGGTCGTGAAGCCTGTGAAAGTGGGGCCCAGGCTTTTGCAATGTTATTGATTTGTGCATGCTGTGTTGTTGCTGCTGTTTTTAAATGGGTCACTTTACCAAGTAAATTTGGACTTGTGGGTCACCGTACAAACAAAGTTAGGAACCATTCGACTAGTGAATTAAAAAAGTCATGTAATACTAGTTAGCCCTGCATTCATAGCATGATTTGGGCTTTGGGGGTCTGAAACTACAGTTTTGATATGTGCCTTCTTGCAGGGTGGTAGAGTGGCTAAAATAGTAAACTATATAAATATATGGTTGGGGAGATCCATGAAAGACTGTCTCCTCTTTCCACCTAATCTGCTCCACAGAGTTGTTGCGAATGAAAGTAAAAAGCAAGGAAGAGGGAGTCATGTGCCTGGCCCTGAATTACTTGGAAGAAGATAGGGATAAAAGTGGCATAAGCCATTAACACAAGTGGAACAGTAGGGGTTGGATCCTACCAAACTGTTTAACTAAGTGTGTAGCCTTTCTTTGGCAGAAGGGGCTTTGCCTCATATAGGAGGCTCCTTATGCTAGAGGAAGACTCCACACTTAACTGAGCAGAGCGGTTGGATCCAACCCCAGGCCATAAATCACGCAAGCTTTAAACCAAACAAATCGTTTTATTATCTAATGCTGTAGATTCTCTTATATAAAATTTTCAGAGTATACATTTTGAGTAAAACTTTGCCTTTGAGTAAAACTTTCACGTCACTCATTCCAAAAGGAAAGAAGATTTGGAGTTTTTTCTCCCTCATTGTTCCCCCAAATTTCCTGATTTTTCCACTGGAAAAATTGAAAAGAATCCTCACATTTTTTCATGTTATGCCTCTGGAGTAAGCAAAACCTTGTCTTCAAAAGCATTTCATTTATTTCAAAAGAGACAGTATTTCACAGGAGATTTTTTCCCAGTGCTCCCCGGCATGTCCCAGTTTTTCCATTAGAATTTTTCAAAGCCCTTGATGGGGGGGAAAACCCCTACTTTATCCCAGCAAATGTTAGGGGGAATTTACTGGGCTTTCACATCTCTCACAGTAGGAAAGGCAGGGGTATACATATTGGCCTGTACCCAACCACAGTCCAAAGATGACAGTAATTGCTGATCTCTAGAAACAAAAGGGGGGTGGGCTCAGTCAACTTCAGCAGGAAGGGAATTGGCAAGATTTGCTGCACCTTGAGTTTCAACGAGAAAGGCGAATTATAAATAAAGTAAACAAGTTAAGAAAACTTAAGGGCTCTTCACTTCTTGAGAATTGCGTAGTTGGATGCCAGCCATTTTAATTAATAAACAAAGTTGAAAATAAAAAAACTGGGGGGAAATGGTAATGTGTAGGAGGCCCTAATTGGGCATATGGAGCTGTTTTTGTGTCTCTTTAATTCTGCTTAATATTCTCTAATAGGAGGAGTGCAAGAATAGTCTGAGTGCAGAAACTGCAATGCTTTCTTTGAACCAAATAACTGGCAAAAATGTAGATCTGTAGACCTAGGAGCTCAGAGCCTAAGCTGTTGTCTCCCTGGTCAGGTCATCTGTTTGCTCAAAAAGAAAGAAAGAAATTAGCGAATGCCGAATGCGTTGTCATAAACATCCAACTAAAGATTTTGCTTTTCCATTCAATCTCACTCATCCCCTATCCTTACTGCAGCTCCTTACTACTCACTAAGAAGCATGCTTTTCTTCGGTTAATGCTCTGAGAAACCTAGGTAGGACAAGAGAGGCGCGGAATGACAATAATGATTTGTGTAGCAGCTCTGGAAATTAATTTGCAAAGCACGCTCGGCAGAGATTCAGTTCAGTTAAAATTTAGCGGAATTCTGCGCTAGAGAGTTTGGTAGCCAGCCCTCTGGAACAGAGTTCCATCTCTCAGATTTGGGCAGGGCTTGGAGCCAAACTACACAATTGGCAGTCTTGTATGATGTACATGTTGTTGCACTGTAGACACTTCAGGCTACAATGAGGAAATGAAATATTTCTTTCTCACCTGGTAGAAAGCTATACTTCTCACCTGGTAGAAAGCTATACTTCTCCCTTGCATGTGTAGTCTACTGATCATGGAATCTGGCTCTTACAGGGCGCTCATGTTTGGCTTTTCCTCTTGGTGTTAGGAGTGCTTTTGTTGAATTTTTTAGATTTTGCATAATGGTTGGCTGAGATATGGCAGAGAAATGGGATATAAGGTTGTGAAGAGATGGAAGAGTGACTCTGTCCTGACTGCCTCCTGTGTCCCCAATAGCTGTTCAGTTGGTCGAAACTGGCAGGCGGAAGTCCCTCCACCCCCCACCCACCCCGTAAAAGCACAGTAGCAGGGAACAGTAAAAAACCTGGCAACTTTAGCAGGATGTATTCCATTACTTCCATCCAGGAGTATCTGACTAATGGCCATCGTTTGGCACTCATCTACACAGAATCTGACTCCCCCCTCCTTGTTCCTCAAGCAATATCGCTGTAACAAAGTGATCTTTTCCCCTAATAACCTGCTATGCCTGAAGCTGCTATCTATGGTTCAGAACAGTTTTATTTCCAGAGCTGCGGAAAACAAGTGACTGTCTTTTTCCGCATTATTGAGGTGAAATTGATGCTTGGACTGGAATTGATGTCAGTTGCTTTTAAATATCTGCACCACTGGTGTCCCCTGAGGCATGCCACCTTTCAGCCCTTCTTTAGTTTGTGCCAAGGATTCTCCGGGTGTGAGGTGGGCCTCCATTGCTGAACCTGTACATGTCAATAAAAGCTGCCCCTGAATTATCCATTTGCCCTGTAGCTGCGTGAGGAGGGTGATGCTGAGTCCTCAGCCTGAGATGGTGCCTATGGGCAAAAATGCATGATCGCTTTAGCCTCCTTTATTCCCTGTTTCAGCCAGGATCGAACGCACGCCGAATGTGCGTTTGATCCTGGCTGAATCCTGGCTGAAACAGGGAATGTGTGTGTGTGTAAAATGCCGTCAAGTCGCAGCCGACTTATGGCGACCCCTTTTTGGGGTTTTCAAGGCAAGAGATTAACAGAGGTGGTTTGCCAGTGCCTTCCTCTGCACAGCAACCCTGGTCTTCCTTGGTGGTCTCCCATCCAAATACTAAGCAGCTGACCCTGCTTAGCTTCTGAGATCTGACGAGATCAGGCTAGCCTGGCCCATCCAGGTCAGGGCGAAACAGGGAATAAAGGAGGCTAAAGCGACCATGTGTTTTCGCCCAATATCTTCAAACACTTCACAGCACCAAGAGATGATGTAGCCATCTTACTCTTCACTGGTTCTCTCGCCTTACACCTTTTGCACCTGCTGTGAGGCAAAACCAAACCTACCCACCACGGCAGGTGGGAGAACATGGCCGAGAGGAACAACAGAGGCGGAGCAGGAACTGCCCCTTCTGTTGCTTGGTCCTCCTTAGTAGCTGAAATGAGTACAATTTCTCCTAACATGGAGCTCTGAGATGGGAAAAGTTTCATCTCTCTGGTTTCTGTGTGTCTTTCAGTTGGAGACAGAAGACCAGGGCCCAGTCCTAGGCTTTTGAGAATCTGGCAACTCTTACGGAGCTTACAAGGGTGGAAGACAACAGGTTTCTTTTTCCCCTCGCACTTTCAGCATGGCCTTTTTCAGTGTGGTCTGATTCATAACGAGGTTAGATTATGGAACCGGAAGGTTGTTCTTATTATTCTGAAGGGAGACTGAGTCTGAACACTGTGTAAGACGGAGGAGGTACATCTCTAGTTGCTTGATCGCTTGTTTGCTTGACCAAGTTTGAATTTTAGTTTTCTCTAAAGGGAATAGAGAAAATATTATATAATTAAAAGTAATAATCCTGAACTTGAAAATATGGGATTTCTCTTCCGGAGCTGGAAAAATCCCCAAGTTACATCATCTTATCAGCAGTTTTGGCCTTCTAGAGGGCTGGAGTAATGGGGTGGGGGGAGAGATTTGGACTACAATTCTAAGAACGTTTTCTTGGAAGTAAGCACCATTGATTAAAATAGGACTTATTTCCAAGTAGACTTGTGTAAGTTTGCTTTCAATGAGTTGCAGATACCAGCATCAATTCTTATCTAATTCCCCCCCCCCCAGTTCTGTCCTAGCCAATTATATGCCTCCTGGGGGTGACTCTGACCCCTTTCAGAATACTGTTCTAAACCAGATGTTATCTGTTGTTGGGCCGATTCCAGGTAAACCGATAGAGGCACAGGCGTTTCATACAGCTCATTTCAATGCACCTATGAGCCTTCTCTGGAGCACTCTGGCCATTTCAAGCAGTGCCGCGTTTCCTCCCACCACCACCATTTGTAGTGGCACATTCTTTTTGCGTTTTAAAAAACTGTCTAAGATTACTGCTATAGCACCATAGCAATGCAATGCATCCAAATGCTGGTGATATAGCAATTTAGTGCCATATCACCAGCATTTGGATGCATTGGGTTGCTATAGCAGTAATCTTACAAAACAATTTTTAAAAAGCCAAAAAAGAATGCGCCGCTAAAAAAGGTGGGGGGAAAGTGGTCTTTTCGGAAGTGCTCCAGACATTTTAAACAGCACACTACAGCGATTCAGAAGTGCAAAGAAGAATTGAAAACAGGAGAAAGCAGTTTTCATAAAAAAATGGCTGAGCCCCGGGATGCCAACGGGACACAAGCAGCTTTGTCTGAAAAGGTTTAAAAAATCTGTTAGCAGCCGGGAGCCAAAATGGTTGTGTCTGAAATGACACAAAATGGATTATATGGGCAGTTTGAAAGGGGACTCTGTGAAGACCTGCATGTGGTACAATGTGCATCTGTTGAAAGTCAGTTTCAGTTACTCTCAGGAGGAACTATCTTCAGGTGACCATGACTCCTAAGACTGTTCATTTTCCATTCTTCCGTATTCCACTTATCAGGAAGTTAAGTACCTACATGTGAATAAAAACAAGTAGAATACACAAATGCTTTGCTGTGTATCTTCAAGTCAAGATGCTTTTGTCTCTGCTGCATTGGTGGAACTTCTGACCGAGATAGGTCCCCACTTGTACAAGGCCTTGGGACCTCACTTCTGGGCTGTTCAGCTTTTCCTGGAATGTTGATCAGTTGTGATGCTCTTGAGACTGTTTATGAGGGTCTGCAGCTCAGTGGTAGAGCACCTGCTTGGCATGCAGAAGGTCCCTGGTTCAATAGCTCGCATCTCCACTAAAAAGGTTTCAAGTAACAGGGATGGGAACGACCTGAATCTTTGATATCATTATAGTAAGTACAGTGATAGATGAATAAACTGTCTGGTTTGGTATGAAGATTAAAATTATTTTGCATTCAGTTGTTTTACCTTCACTTCTGCTAAGTGATATTGTTTTCCTATCAAATACGGGGGGTGAGGGTGGATTAGCCATATCTCATATCTTATTGATTTCAAAAGTTAGACATTTTCAACACAAAAACCTCACTGGCCTGGATAGCCCATGCTACCCTGATCTCATAAGATCTCAGAAGCTAAGAAGGGTAAGCCCTGGTTAGTTTTGGATGGAAGACCGCCAAGGAATACTAGGGACACTATGCAGAGGTGATGTGAAAGACTTCCACCTGAGACCCTGGAGACCTGATGCCAGAGTAGATCATACAAGTCTCAATAGACCAGTAGTCTAATTCAGTGTAAGGCAGCAAGATCTGAGTCCAGTAGCACCTAAAGACTAAAAAGATTTTCAGGGCATAGGCTTTTGATGGTCAGACTTCCCTTCATCACATACAGTGATAAGAGCATCTGCTTGGCATGCAGAAGGTCCCTGGTTCAATCCTTGGCATCTTCGGTTGTAGGTGATGTGAAAATCTTCTGCCTGAGACCCTGGAGAGCCATGCCAGTCTTAGTAGACAATACTGGATCAATACTGTGATGGACCAATGGTCTGATTCAGTATAGGCAACTTCATTTGTGTACATGTTCTAGGACTTAGTGCCATGGCCTGTTTTCAAAGGACTTGGCCATGAGTTGTGAGAAGTGCCTTTTCTCTGAACTTGGTTCAGATACTCACTTGGGTAACCTAGCAAGGGCTGTTTGCTCAAGCCCTATAAACTTGTCCTGCCAAACCCAGTTGCTTGATGTTCTCTTCTCTTTCCCTGGGCAAATTGGGGTTGTCCCTTTTTTAACCCATCCAGCACTTGGCAAGGGTGCCCTCATACCTGCAACTCTGGTGGAATTGCCAGGTAGCCCTAGCGTTTACTGAAATAGTTCACTAGGTAACTAGGTTAAGAACGGTGTCATCCGCCCACTCGTTTATATAATGCTGGGTGGGCTGTTGGCAGAGGCCTCTGAAGGTTGTGTGCTTTGTAGCAGTAACTACCCACAGTCGACAGAGGTGGAGCAGAAGGAGGTCTGGTGGGTTGGTGCTGACAGTGACTGTGTGTGCAAGAAAAAATGTTGCACATTTGTTCTGGAGCTCCCTGCATTGGTCCTGCCCTGTATTGTATTACTGGGTGTGAAGCAAACTTATTATTATCTTCAGCACCTAGCAAAACCAGGCCAGTCTGTAGAAGCTTAACACTCAAAGCGCTGAAAAACAAAGAGTTGCCATTGTGCAGCATCTTGTCCTGTGAAGGGTTATCACCTGCAGCCTAAATGAGAGAAGCAGTGTGGTGTAGTGGTTAGAGTGTTGGACTAGGACCAGGAAGACCTGGATTCAAATTAACATTTTGCCATGAATCTCACTGGCAGCGCAGTCCTAAGCAGAGCTACACCTGTTTACGTCTATTGAAGTCAATGGGCTTGGAAGGGTGAAACTGTTTAGGACAGCACTGTGGGTGACCTTGAGCCAGGGCAATCCTTTTGAAGAGTTACTCCAGCCTAAGATCACTGATATGGCTGGAGTAATTCTGTGCAGGATTGCAGAGATAGTCTCTCTCAGTCCGATCTACCTCACAAGGTTGTTGTGAAGGTGAAAGGGAGGAGGGGAGAACCTCATATACTATCCCAAGTTTCTCGGAAGAAGAACAGGTAAAATGTAATGACCAGAAACAAATGCTTTGCACTGGGGACTCCGTTGGTCAATACGCTTAAAATCCACAAATTGCTTCAAACGAGTTCGCTGTGGTATGTGGAGAGGAGAAAAAGGAGCAGTGTTTAATCCCCAAAAGTATAATCTACTCTAAAGAAAAATCAAACTTTTTTTACACACATGAATTCACTTACCTGTGTGCACTTTGTATACAATTAAAAAACCCCAAAAAACCCCATATTGCAAACACCTAGCTCTGAGGTAACAGCTCAGCTCCCTCCCTTCCCCATACACATGTCTGAAAAAAGAACCCACGGCCAAATTAACTTTCAACCGGGTGCCCAGAGCACAGGCCAGAAAGCCCAAGGCATGTATTCATGGGCAGTCATCCCTGTCTGTTCTGTTCTGCGTTGGCTAAACGTTTTTCCTTGCAGGCCTGGATTCTTACTGTTCTCCAGGTGTTGATTGCCTGGTGGCCACCCATTCTTGGTGCGAGAGCCCTTATCACAGTGTCCTGAGGGGTGAAAAAAAGGTGGGGTGCCTACCTGTGATTACGTCCCCCGGTATTGTCCAGCCTTTCAAAGAACACCCTGATCCCATCAGGATGTCCTCCTGCCTTCTGTGCAACCCAGCCCTACATCTTGGCTGGGGCGCCAGGACTTTTGTTAGAGAGGCCCTATTGGGTTGACTGTGAAAGCATGGTTGTTGCCAAAGTTTGAATCAGGGGAGCCTGACCTCCTCACACATTACACAGTAGATAGGTTCATTCTGCCCTGACCTGGATGGCCCAGGCTAGCCTGATCTCATCAGATCTCAGAAACTAAGCAGGGTCAGCCCTGGTTAGTATTTGGGTGGGAGACCACCAAGGAAGACCAGGGTTGCTGTGCAGAGGAAGGCACTGGCAAACCACCTCTGTTAGTCTCTTGCCGTGAAAACCCCAAAAAGGGGTCGCCATAAGTCCGCTGTGACTTGAAGGCACTTTACACACACACACAGGTTCATTCTAGGTCCCCACCTTGTGTCAGAAGTAACACAACCACGTGTGAGTAGCAGGTTCTCCTCAATTCTTACGAGGGCTGTGACCGTTTATTTATTTATTTACTTCATTTGTGCCCTGCCTTTCTCTCCAGTGGGCACTCAGAGTGGCTTGCATCATTTTCCTGCCCTCCATTTTATCCTCACAGCAACCCTGTGAAGTAGGTTAGGCTGAGAGTGTATGACTGCCCCAAGGCCACCCAGCAAATATTCATGGTAGAGTGGGGATTTGAAACTGGGTCTCCCAGATCTTAGTCCGACATTCTAACCACTAAACCACATTGGCTGTCCACGCCAAAGAGGATCAGGGTGAGAGTACACATGGAAAAGGGGCTTCAGCCTTGCTCCATTTCCCTCAACCTAAAACAGTCCCAAGGGGCCACTATCTGGGCAAACCCACGATTTCTCTGGGATACATATGGTTTTCCCCCAATAGTCCTTCCCCATACTTTTTCAGGCAATGAGTTCTTAGTCATAATATGCAATGCAAGAACGGGTTTTGTGATAGGATTGCCGGAGAGCCAGCGTGGTAGAGCAGTTAAGAGCAGTGGACTCTAATCTGGAGAGCCGGGTTTGATTCCCCACTCCTCCACATGAGCGGCGGACTCTAATCTGGTGAACCGGGTTGGTTTCCCCGCTCCTCCACATGAAGCCAGCTGGGTGACCTTGGGCTAGTCACAGTTCTCTTAGAGCTCTCAGCCTCACCTACCTCACAGGGTGTCTGTTGTGGGGAGAGGAAAGGAAGCCGGTTTTTGTAAGCCGGTTTGATTCTCCTTAAATGGTAGAGGAAATCAGCATATCAAAACCAACTCTTCTTTGAGGATGACCACTTGGCTGAACACTGCTTCTGGGCTGTAAGTGATATGATTTCCTCCCTCATGATGGTACGTGTTCCCTGAGTTTGCATGTAAAGCTTGGCATTAAGGGGAGGGTGGCTACAGTGGACAGAAGCTGCCTTCTGACTTCCTCCAGAGAAGGAACAGGTGAAACAGCCCTGAGGTGACAAGGCAGGAGGCGTTGAGTTTTCCAGTGAGAGCAGCCTACGGGCCTATGTTCTGTTCCTCCTTGCATTTAGTCCTTTCTGCATATTCACCTCCATGGGACAGATAGTTGGCGGACTGGCTTGGAAGGGCCTGAAGCTAGAATTGTGAGGGGGTCAACTTTCAAAGAGTCTGAGCAACCTCTTGACAACTTTCACCGGTGGCCCATTCCTCTCTGTATTTGTATGACACAATACCTGGCTTTGGCCAGCTTTGTGTTGTCTGAAGAAGCAGCAGACCTGAATTAATCCACTCTTCAGGCAGAATAAGATAGCCAAATGTGTGCTTTGGCAAGGTCTGCTTGCCCTGATTTACAAGCTACTCTTCATTGCTTTACAATGCAGTGCTAAGCCTTCTTCCTTAGAGATTCCGTGCGCCTTTCTCCCAGGCAAGTGAGGTTAGGAGTACATCCTTAGACCTGTGTACATTTCACTTCTCTGGAGGAAGATCCTTGCATCAAAGGTAAAAAAAAAAAAGGTAATTCTTGGTATGGCATCTTGTAAATTGTGATGGGTATTCTTCAGGGCAGTTTCTGTGATGGCCGAGAAACCAGGTGTACATAACGGATCTTTAGGTGGATGTTAGAGCTGTGGATGTGGGACATGAGGGATGGTCTTAAGGGTCCTACCTTCTGTAGGACCCCATTTCTTTTAAGGACGTGGGTAGGTTGGTGGGAGTGATTCATTAACGGATGGAGGGGGTAGAAGTTAGTGTTATGGTGACTTTCTAAAGAGAATATTTAGGTCACCTGCCCAGAGGCTTTAAAAAATATGAATCATCAATTGACAACAGGTATTTCAGTTCTAATGCATCTGTCCAGTTATTCTTCGTCAAGGTGATTATCATGACATTCGCTGCCATAAGAGAAACCGCTTTGGACCTTTGAGCCACTGTTTCTAAAGGCCACCAATTCAAACGTGTATTTTTGGACATGTTCTAGTTTCTCATGAACTGGTCGGTCACCTCTGAATTAAATAGGGTGTTTTCTTGTTTGAAAACACCCCTGTATCAGTGTGAAAAGCTTAGAAAGAAGCCTCCTAAGAGAGAGCCAGCATGGTGTAGTGGATAGAGAGTTGGACTAGGATCCGGGAGACCCATGTTCGAAATCCCGCTCTGCTATGGAAGCTTGCTGGGTGACCCTGGGTCAGTTACACACTCTTGGCCTACAAGGTGGTTGTGGGATAGAAGAGAAGAGAATGATGTAAACAGCTTTGGGGCCCTATTGTGGAGAAAAGAAGGGTATAAATGAAGTAAATAAGATATAGCCATCCTCATATGCTAATTTGCTATGTACAGAAGAACTTTGATATGTATACATTAATGGAGTGTGTGTGTTCTATCCACACAAAAGCTAATGTGACACTGGCTAGAATATCAGTTATGACTGGGGAGATTCATGTTCAAATCCTCCTTCTGCCAAGAAGCCTATAGGACCAGTCATTCATTCTCTCTCCCTGTCAGACTAATTTACCTTACAGGATTGTTGTGAAAATAAAATGAGGGAAGGAAAAGCTTTGAGAAGGGCAGGATCAAAATGCGATCCTGTCAGAGCACTTGGATTGGCTATCAGTAGTGTCGGGATGCCCTTGAACATAAGAAAAGCCCTGCTGGATCTGATCCGTCTTAGTCCAGCATCCCATTTCCCACACAGTGGCCAACCAGATGCCCCAGACAGCCCAAAAGCAGGGGTACAGAAGCCAAGTCCTCTCCCTATTGCCCCCTCCCTTATAATCAGTATTGGGAGGTATACAGCCTCTGCACAGGGGTTCCATTTAGCTATCCGTTTTAGTTAGCTCTGCTGTTAGTTTAGCCCTTGTAGGTTGCCTGCTGAGCACGGTGCTGCTGGATATGTAGGCGGTTGGCCAGAAAGTGAAAAGAGTGTAGGAGCTGGTGGCACAGGGTGTTGCTCTGAGCCCAAAGCAACGTGCCAAGTTCTCTAGGAAATGGAAAACAGTGGGATGAGGAGAGGCTCCATCTCTGAGTCAAAGAAGCGCATAATGGCTGCCAGCTCTCTCCCTCTCTGTGCCCACTCCCCGCTGGAATCGCTGCAGAGCAGAGTTTTAAGTTTAATATAAGGATGAGATTATTCTGGAGTGAACTAAATACACACACACAAATATGCACGCATTGTGAAAATTAATTTCTTAAACTCCAGGGACAGAATCTGTCAGATGCCGTTTCTGAACTTACACTGCCATCCTGAACAAGAGAGGTACCCTTCTTAGTCCATTGACTTCAATGGACTCATAAGCAGGCCTACTCGGAAAGTGTTGTTAGGACTGCTCTGTTAGAGGTGTACCATTCTGCTTGGTGGTGTTGGAAAGTTGCAGCTGATGGCGAACCCACAGGGCTTTCAAGTCAAGAGACGAACAGAGGTGGTTTGCCATTGCCTGCCTCTGTGTAGCAGCCCCGGACTTCTTTGGTAGTCGTCAGTCCAGGGTGATCCTGCTTAGCTTCTGAGATCTAGCAATACTGGGCTAGCTAGGCCATACAGGTCAGGGCATAATTCTGTTTAGGATGTCACTGTAACATACTTCTCCTAAAACTAGCTGTAATAAACAGGCAGAGAGGCAAGGATATATTTGAAGGGAACTTGTTGGTCGAGCGCGCCATTAAGGTGTGCCAGTAATTTGTTGTAGAGAATGTGTGTCCCAGAAAGACAGAGTGCTTATTCAAGATTATTTTATGCAGATTAGCGAATCCTTAAACTGTCCTATTTCACTTGCAATCAATAGAGGTTAAAGAATGGCAAAATTTAGATTTTCTGCATTTAAAAAAATGCATGATTGTTCATTCTAATCTACATTGTATGGAATGGAGGGTAGTACCCCCCCCCCAGATTACTAGAGAATGTCACTTTGACCTTGTATATAAAATGCTACTGAACTATTTTGTTAGGCTGATTTTCTGTTAATGTGAAAATCATACCACCTTTGGAAACAAAGCAAAGGAGAATAGGAAAGGTATTTTGCACTGTGGGACATTCACCATGTTCAGCTTGGGAAGGGGTGGGGAATGCAGGATAGGAGAGGGCTTCCAACCATTATAGAACACACACACCCTTTAATAAGAACTATGGGAAGGGTTAAGCAACCTTCTATTTCCCACCTTCCCCAACACCCTGGCAAAAGAATATGGGTTTATCTTATGCCTGAGACAATCTCTGGCAGTAGGGAGCCCAGTGCAGGCTACTTTGGGTAGTTTGAGCCCCCCACTATTTTCTTTCCTTTGTCCTGAAAGATCCAAACTGACCTTGGAGGACAAGTGGCAGGCATCCTGTAAAGTCAGCTCCCTCCTTGACCAGGTGCCTCCTGCCAGGAGCAGAGAGGTCACAGTGGCCATCCTTGGAGGCTCACCCAATGAAGTCAGGAAGTGTGGGTGAGGACCGGAGAGAACATAAGAAGAGCCCGGCTGAATCAGCCCAGTGGTCCATCTTGTCCAGCATCCTATCTCACACAGTGGCCGTCCAGTTATTCTAGAGGGTCAACAACATAGAGGCCGAGGCCTTCCCCTGAGGTTGCCTCCTGGCACTGTTATTCAGAGATTCACTGCCTCTGAATGTGGAAGTTCTCTTTAGGCAGAGGGAAAGTAACAGGCTGAAGGGAGAAACTTCCCTGCCCTTTCCCCCTCCCTGCTGTATTTTTCTTCTGGTCCCCATTTGTCTTTCACAGTAGCAAAGCATGGCGATTGTGTTTCAGAACGAGTATATTCATCTCAGGTCCACAAAGAGACACCCAGGTGTGGTATGTGCCCACCTGCTGAGTCGGTGGGTACTGGACTGCCAGATCAGCTGGGTAACCTTTTGAGTATGAATCCTTCTGCCTACGGGATGAACAGCTCATAAGTCTGATGAAGGGAGCTCTGACTCACAACAGCTTCTGCTGGAATGAATTTTGTTTGGCTCTGCGGGGCTCCTGTTTTTGTTTTGCTGCTACAGACTAACATGGTTGCCCATCTAAAATGTTGCAGTATGGTGTTCCATACAAGCATTTATGCAAATTTTTTGCATAAAAATATGCTGGTCTGTATATAAATGTGAATATTCCTCTTGACCGAGAAGTACAGGGCTTTAATTTGTACTTGGAAGCCCATTATTGTCAAAGGATAATATCTTCACTGATAAGACTTGGCTTTTTTGTTCTCCTGCATTCTGTGTGTGTGTGTGTTATAAGGATTCCACATTCACTAGAATTAGCACCTAGTCTCTCAAAATACTCCTTTCTAGCTGTTGATGTCCAGCTGGTCAACTGCCCTTTTCCTTCTCCATAATGTCTCCTTGTATTGATTTCAAATGTAACCAAAAAGCTTTTGGTTGGCCAAACAGCCTGACAGAGAAAGCTGCAAAATACACCCCCCACATACTTCCTATAGAATACTTTTTCCTACTAGCAATTTAGATTATTTGTGTCTGAGAATAGCCATATGAAAATGTAATTCATGAAACAGACAATAGCTGCATGCTATTTAATTTATACCCTTATTAGAGGCAGGGAAACAGTAAAATTAAGGCAGGATATTCAGTTACTAGAATTTTAAGAAAGTCACTGTTATTCCCCCCACCACCACCTTTTAAAGGATCTGTTTTGCCCTTGCCCAGAGGTTCTGGCCCACATTGATATATGTTTCAGCCTGTGTTTAGTTTTAAATTAATCCAGTCTAAACCCTTTGAAATCAATGGGCTTAGAGTAACTTTGCGTAGGATTTGCATCATTAGTTGACTGATATTTTTCAAGACTGTGGGGTTGGATAGGCCTGGTGAGGCCTGCAGGAATGTTATGGCTACCAAGATCGAACAGTGTCAAGTTCTAAATACGTGTTGATGTGGTGGCAGCTACTCTTTTCTTGACCATTAAATCGCTGCAGAGATGGACCTGATTTAAAGTTGGCTGAGGATAAAATAACCACTTGAGTTGTTGGTGATCACACCGTGATGTTACCATATCAATAGCTGCCTTGCAAAGTGCATCCATTGCATTTCAGTTAAAAGAGTAAATAGAAATTTGTGGACTGCAACTGCCAGCAAATTATAGCTGTTTCTTCGGCTGGAGTCATAGCTCTTATCCAGCATGTGGAGATGCTTGGGAACAGAAGTTGTGTGGTCCACATTCACATCCGCAGACTTGAGTAGTGTAAGAGAGGGAGTAGACAGCACAGAGAGGCATGGGGAAACAGGTTGCTTCCATCTTTCTCCATCTTTGCTTCCAAACTGGAGCACTGTTCATTTTGCGTATCCATAGACATCTTCCTCTGATCATCCACTTTCCAGGTTTTTCCCATCCTTGTTACATTCTTAATCAAACTTGCTTGACTGTGATAGTTTTGGAAAGTCTAAGGGCTTTCAGCTTGGGAAAGTGAATTTTTGAAGGTCTTGCCCACATTGGACTAACCTACCTCACAAGGAGGTCGTTGTAAGGATAAAATAGAGGTGGGGATTACAAAGTTGTAAGTTGCTTTTGACTCCTCCTTGGGGAGAAAAGCAGGATGCATAACCCCAGCTAATGCTCCTGAATACTAAGGGATTGGTCAGGTGGTTAAAATCCACACAGTAGAAAAGAGCAAGAGTCCAGTAGCACCTTAAAGACTAACAAAATTTCTGGCAGGGTATGAGCATTCATGAGCCACAGCTCACTTCGATATCTGAAGAAGTGAGCTGTGGCTCATGGAAGCTCATACCCTGCCAGAAATTTTGTTAGTCTTTAAGGTGCTACTGGACTCCTGCTCCTTTCTACTGCTAGTGACAGACTAACACGGCTACCCGTTGTGATCTAAAATCCACACAGCCTCTTCACAGCCACTTTACACAGATGACCAAGAACGCAGAAGGACACCTCAAATTCTGTGCCAACCAGAAGAACGTGTAAAAGGGCCTCCAAAGTAGGAACACGTTTTAAAAAATAAACCTTTAATGCTTCCACCCTTTCATTGTTCTGTTTCAGCCTTTACAAAACAAAAAGTGTGGGAATATATTCTGGAAATATATGCTCTTGAAATTGGAGTCCCGTGGTCTGTGATGGGCTATAAGGGTATTTGCGGGGATATTGTCAGGGCAGCAATAAAATACACAATGCTGAGGGAGGGAGAGGTCCCCTCACAAGACTTAAGTCCTTTCTCCATGACAAAGGTGCCTCCGATGACAACGCTGGTCCTTTTGTGACAAGGAAGTGCCCTCCCAGGGCAGTAAAATGTCCCCCTAGGTTCTAGGAGACCCTCCTTGGCAGGGAAAGTAAATGGCCTGTTCCGAAGGCCAAGTCTCACTTTAGCATATTGTCGAAGGGTTTCACGGTCAGAGTTCATCGGTTCTCGTAGGTTATCCAGGCTGTGTGACCGTGGTCTTGGTATTTTCTTTCCTGACGTTTCGCCAGCAGCTGTGGCAGGCATCTTCAGAGGAGTAACACTGAAGGACAGTGAAGGACAGGAGAGACGCTGTCCTTCAGTGTTACTCCTCTGAAGATGCCTGTCACAGCTGTTGGCGAAACATCAGGAAAGAAAATACCAAGACCACTGTCACACAGCCCGGATAACCTACAAGAACCAATCTCACTTTAGCATTTGCAGTAGAGTGTGAATACCGAAGGGCCCGGGGCCTCTTTGTCAAGTGCAAGGCGACTATTTAGCCACTCTACTCGTAAAATATAGAGAAGGGCCCTTGGGGAAGAGACAGACCTCCTCATCCGCTGCTGGTGGCCGGAGGGGAGACGGACCTGGCAACCCTAGCATCACTCTGCTGCCTCTTATATCCTCGGGCTTATATTCTCAGGCTTATATGTCATCCTTGTGTGTTCTGCACTGGGGTAACCCTAAGTACAAATTGGCCTTTAGAATACCTTGGGATATTGTGGAGGGAGGGAGAGAAGTTGGTGCTACCTTACCCTTATTGAGAATGTCCAAAGCAATTCCTGTGAGTCCCAGTGCGAAAGTGTAAATAAACACATTTTCACAAACCTGTTTCATCTGCATCAGTAGAGGCATGAACGGGCAGCTTGCTTCAAAACGATTGCCGTGTGGAAAACGTTGCGGGTCTCTTAAGGTGCCACTGGGCTTGAATTTTGTTCTCCTACTGCAGACTACCCTACCCACCTGAAACTATTTACATGTGTGTGTCTGTCAATGCTGAGACATCCATCTTGTCGGAGGAAACTCATAGCGTTGGTTTAAAAAAAAAACCCCAAACCTAATTCTGAAAGCAGCGTTGAATGTTGCTGTGCCGGGGAGGGGCAATTACTCGTTCTGTTTGTAGATTTTAATTCATTTAAATGCTTGAGTTTTGAAAAGTGTCCATGGCTGCTCCTTTCCAAGGAAAGGCAAATAAGTCAAACAGAAATAGCAACAAAAAATATTTTCTCAAAACAGGCCATGTTGGGGACCTAGTTTACCCTTACTTCTGGGAATCCCCATACTTGGGGATTCCCTAAGACAGTACTGTCTCATCATAGCCGGCTGTTCCCCCACCCACCATTTTTCCTCCCTGGGCAATGACCCTGACCATTTGTCCTGTAGGGGTAGTATGTTGTGGGGAACTTTGAAACCTTCCAACTGCGGGTTCATTCGCCAGATCACTTCATGCAGATTGACCTCCCCAAAAATACCTTTATCTCACAGCCATCCATTGGCTTTGTTTAACACTTTTGTGTACAAGCCCCTTGTGTGTGGGCTCATCTTGCTTTTAACTATCCAATTAGAGTGCTGGAAACCTTTTTCGGGGAGTTTTTCCCCCCCTCTTTCTTGTGGGTGCACTCGCTATGGGGAGCTAATGTGGACTCAATTCATGTTGCAGGTAGCAGGAGAAGGCTGTTCTTTCTTGGGGGGGGGGCTTTCCTGTCTAGGGTTGCCAACTCCTGGTTGGCACATTCCTGGGGGTAGAGTCTGGAGAGGGTGGGGTTTGGGGAGGGGAAGGGCCTCAGCAAGGTCTAATGCCATAGAGTCCTCCCTCCAAAGCAGCTGTTTTCTCCCAGGGAACTGATCTCTGTGGTCTGGAGATCAGTGGCAAGTCTGGAAGATCTCCTGGCCCCACCTGGAGGTTGGCAACCCTGCCTGCTCCCATTCATGTAAAACTAGAACTGGGTTTTGGAGGGAGAGTAGGCTGAAGGCTCCCCATGGGCTTCTTCTGCTTTTTTTAGCTCATTGGCTCAGGTGTTAAAATAACACAATAGTTTTAGGGAATGAGAAACAGACGGGTAAAGCTGGGGTGGGGTGGGGGGGTACATCATAAAAGCTACAGAGAAAGAGACTCTCCAGCCCTCCTGGGGGGAGGAAGGGGCTGGGATGAAAGAGAAGGAGGGTGGGTCTGCCCTAGAGCAGAGGGAGCAGGAGCTCAGCAGACAAGAAGGGGGGGCCGGTTGTGGAGTATCATTATCTGATCAGCTGTGGCCTGGGAGGCTTTTGGAAATCTGGGTCAGAGCAGCTCTGGATTCCTTCTGCTGGGGGATGGGATGTGCACAGGCTGAACCCCCACCTCTCTTGCAGCTGAACAAATTGGGCTCTGCCAGAGTGCTGTAGCTGGCTCCAGCTCTTTACCTCCCGGCCACAAAAGAAGAAGATTTGGTTTTTATATGCCGACTTTCTCTACCACTTAAGGAAGAATCAAACCGGCTTACAATCACCTTCCCTTCCCCTCCCCACAACAGACACTCTGTGAGGTAGGTGGGGCTGAGAGAACTCTAAGAGAGCTGTGACTGGCCCAGGGTCACCCAGCTGGCTTCATGTGTAGGAGTGGGGAAACCAATCCCGTTCACCAGATTAGCCTCCACCGCTCATGTGGAGGAGCGGGGAATCAAACCCGGTTCCTGATTAGAGTCCACCTGGGAGAAAAAAGAAACCTGGGAACCAAGGGGGTTGGTGTGCAATCCGATTGTGCTCTAAACTCGTGTTTGGGAGGCTCTCCCCATCGAATCACCAGCTCTGTTTCTGGTTTCGCTCGCCAAGAACAATTGGTTTTATCTACCCACGTTGTTGCAAGCATGGTTGTATGGCAAAGGAATATTTTGAGGTCAGCTGTCGCAAGGGATCCTCTCTGTGTTTCAGGGCTCTAAACGACACTGTCAAAAGGAACTGGTTTGTCTCGAGGAGAAGGAAGATGCCAGCCAAAAAGGAGCACTCTTATCCTACTTCCTTGTGCAATTGAGTTTTCTCAGAGTCAGTGGAAGGGTTTCCCAGTTTGGACCTCTAAGAACCTTCTCTTAAATCATAAGAACGTGGGAATAGCCATGCTGGATCAGACCAGTGGTCCATCAGAACAGCCATGCAGTATCAGACCAATGGTCCTTCTAGCCTGGCATCCTGTTTCAAACTGGCCAGTTAAATAGCACAGGGAAAATTACAAGCAGGGCCCGCAGACACCTGCCCTCACCTGCTCACTGCTCCCCAGTGTCTGATCCTAAGATGGGATGAACTGTTTGTGTTGCCTGGCAAGGGAAGGCTGGGCAAGAAACCAGAACAGGTTGGAGTTGCTCTAGGGTGCAAACTAGGACACCCTTGGTTTACAATGCCACAGCCCCTTTTTTTCAGGTGCAAAACAAAATGCACAATGGCAACAGAACCCCAGGGCTGCACCTTGGCTTGTATTTTGAAATGTGCAAAATGCACTCAGTAAAAGATGCACAGCACTGAGATAAGGAATTGGGCGCTCGCTTCACTTCTCAGGGCTGCTCTGAGGTATGGTTGTGAAGCCAAGCTGTGGTTTCGACTCATATGAAGAAGCTTGTAAGGAATATCTTCCTCCTTTAGTCTGAAACAAGCCCCTTCCTGGTGTTCAGCAAACCATTGTTTGCCTGTACATCTGAATTGGCCAAATGGTTTGCAGTTGCTCTGCAAACCAGGATTGCAAACCATGGTTAATTCTCTTTTTTCAGTCCTACATTGCAGGGCAAGTAGAAATTATTGGTTGTCAAGTTTGGTTGTAATGGCAAATTTTGGTTTGTCAGAACCCAGGAAGTACCTAAATAGTGTGTGGTTTGCAAGCCAAAATGGAAAAGAGAACGGATGGAAGCGAGACAAATGCGCCTTCTTTTCACCATGGCTTGCCATTAGATCTGAACCATGCCTGAGATTAAAGAGCTTCCAATATGCAGCTTTAAAAAATGTACTGTCAGTCAGTGCCAGTAGGAATTCTGACTTGTTAATAACGCTGTTCTGAGTCCATTGAATTCAGTGGGTTTCGAAGGGTGTAACTCTTCTTATATTTGCACTGTGAATCTTCTACTATCTAGAGTGATGATTAATCTTGGTGTTTGTCAGCTCAAACATTACAAAAATGACATATTGATTTCCCCCAAATTGTTAAATCTCATGTTTATTTTAAGAATAAAAGCTAACAGAGAATTGTTGGCTTTTATTTAGAGAGAGAGAGAATTGATATATATATATATATATACACACACACACACACACACACACACACACACACATATTTTGTGTGACTTTTTAGTGATTTTTAAAAAAAGAAAAAAAAATTTCCCTTCTCCACCAGAACGAGAAACTAAAGTAAATTTAAAAACAAAAACAAAAACACAAGATTCTTAAAAGGGACTCAAGACCAAAGAAAAGTGTTGATCCCAGTAGGATGTTTGGTTTTTCATAAAGTCAATTTATATGCATTCTAACAAATATAGCAACATTGCCTAAAATAATATTTGTTTAGGAAATGACTTAGGAAAACAATTCTAATACTTTAATTCTTTTAAAATAATGCTAATAAATACATATGTCTTTTGGACATTTTATGCTGAATTTAAATAGCTGAAGCAAGATGCCTCCTTCTGCCATGACAAAAATATTAAGCATTTTGGGGTAGGGGGAGAGTCCTAATTACACCATCTGGCTGTTCATGCCATCTGAGGTTTCAAATTTCCTTAGCTCCACCTGGGCCCAGTTGAGTCAATTCTGACCTAAGACCCCATTTTGACTTTGAAAGCACAGCTATAGTTAAGCATTAGAGAATACTTATTCTTAACAGATCACCAGTGGCTAAATAAATAGGATGTCCTTGCCTCTGAGTGGAGTGTACAATGAGCTTGTTCATTCATTCCTGTAGCGAAACACAACTGATCCATGGGAGTTCTCAGGACGGAAAACCATGTTGTAGGTTTGGAACGGTTAATGGATGATGGGTACTGTCCTCTAACGAAACCAATAGACTAACTTTATGAACAAGCATTTGCCCCTAATTTCCAATGTGGTCCTGGGGGCCTTTTGTCTTGGGTTCATTCCACCCTGTATTGGGTGATGTCTTAAAAAAGAGCCCTTTGTTTTACACTAAACTAAAGCCTGCATACAACATGTGCATGAGCTTTCAGAGACGTATAATTGTTGGCAAAGTAGACCCATGTGGTATTTTTATTCCTGATGGCGTAAACATGTTTTTGTATGGTGTTTTTCTCCTCTGTGTGCAAAGGAAAAACGTTCTGTATGAAGCAGTCCTGAGGGTGACTCAGCGATGGAATATGATCTCTTTCTTACAACAGCGAGGTTCCTGCTTCTATAACAAAAGAATAGGCCCTTGTTTTGAGGAAGACAGGTTCATATCTTACCTTTGTGACGAACTGTGTGTAATCTTACAAAATGTGAAGTTCCCTTATACTGAATCAGACTATTATCCTATCAAAGTGTGTATTGCTTGCTGAGATTGGCAGCGGTTCTTCAGGGTCTTGGGATCATAACACACATACACCCTGCTGCTGCTGGGTTAGACCAACAGTCCATCTAGTCCAGCATCCTGTTTTTCACAGTGGTCACTCAGAAGGCCCATATAGGCCATAGCCTCCCTCTGTTAATGCCTCTCAGCAACTGGCAGTCAGGAGTATATTACCCAGAATTCCCAATTAGCTGTCATGGCTAATAGCCAATGACTGGACCTTGATAACCAGTAAAGACCTTTCCCAGTTCCTGTTGCTTCTGATGTAGGTGTGTGTATATGTGCATTTGAACTGAGAACCTTCTTCATGCAAAACAGGTGCTTTACTACTGAGCCACAGCTTCTCCCTTCAGCAAGTCCCTTGGTCTCCATTTCTCCACTTGTAAAATGGAAGCAACCACAACTTGACTGAAGTGTTCGCCATGACTGGACCAATCATTGGAGAGCCAGCATGGTGTAGTGGTTAGAGTGTCGGGCTAAGTTTGCCTGGCCCCACTCTGCCATGGGGGTGTGCTGGGTGACCTTGAGCCAATCACACACTCTCCGCTTAACCTATCTCACAGGGTGGTTGTTGTGGTGATAAAATGAATGAGGGAGGAATGGTGGTGTAAGCTGCTTTGGATCCCTGTGGCAGAGAAAAGGCACAGTATAAATACATTTTTAAAATGACACAAACATTAAGAGATCGCCAGGCAAATTAAAAGTGGATAACAGCAGTAGTATACATTGCCATTCTGCCATTACCTGGATGTTCTAGGGGCTAGCCTGATCTTGTCAGATCTCAGAAGCTAAGCAGGGTCAGCCCTGGTTAGGATTTGGATGGGAGACCACCAAGGAAGTCCAGGGTTGCTACGTAGGCAATGGCAAACCACCTCTGAATGTCTCTTTGCCTTGAAAACCCTATGGGGTCACCCATAAGTCAGCTGCGACTTGACGGCACTTTCCACCACCACATCTCTGTTCACCCCAAATATACTGTGGATTCTGTTCTTCCCCTCATACAATGTCTTCATCCCCTTCTTTTTCCATCCGGCCCTGTCTCTTTCTTACTTCATGCCCTTCTAAAAGCAATGACCTTTTCAAAGTGTTCCTCCTGCCCTTGCCAAACTTCTAGGTTTGTTTGCTCCAGACCCCTCTCCTCATACACCAGGGTGAATCATGAGTTAGAGAAACAAACTAAAGCTCCCTCTCCCCCCAAATGAGCTTTGATTGTATAGGAAGTGAGCTTAAAGGAACTGTTGGAGGCGGCATGATTGACAGGGAAATGTTCACTTTGAAAGATGATGCTGGACCAGGCAAATTTCTCTTTGCCAGATGCGCCTCTTCACTCCCATTTTCTTCTAAGCCCTATCCTTTTGGGTATTTGGCCTATTCTTAGGTTTGCTTTTCCAGGCCGACAATCATAAGATGCACTTCTTTACAAGTTATATTCACCAACTACCCCCTGTTTACCAGCAATTGTCCTTTTTTTCCTGGACCCCCTATATCTGTTTTGTCCCTAATTTTGTTATTTGGGAGATGCTTTATTCAAATTTGATTAGTGTGAATTTGCTTGGGTTGCCTCTGGTCTCTAACAACTAAGCAGTGGGGTAAATGCCTCTATGTAATACATTTTGATCCTGCCTTCCTCCAAGAGTTCTGCGCAACATACATAACACTTTTCCAGTGGCCATGGAGGGCAGTGGCTCAACAGTAGTAGCACTTCTGCTTGGCATGCAGAAAGTCCCACGTTCAATCTTTGTCATCTACAGTTAAGAGGATCAGGTAGTGGGTGATGTGAAAGATCTGAGACCCTGGAGAGCCACTGCCAGTCTGAATAGGCAGTACTGACCTTGATGGACCAATGGTCAGATTCAGCATAAAGCAGCTTCCTGTGTTGAACACATGAAGCTGCCTTATACTGAATCAGACCCTTGGTCCATCAAAGTCAGTATTGTCTACTCAGACTGGCAGAGGCTCTCCAGGATCTCAGGCTGAGGTCTTTCATATCACCTACTTGCCTAGTCCCTTTAACTGGAGATTCCATGGATTGAACCTGGGACCTTCTGCATGCCAAGCAGATGTTCTACCACTGAGCCACAGCCCCTCAAGTACTCATACATGATTTCCTTCTCCACCTCATTTTATCCGCTCAACAAACCTGTGAGGTATTTATTTATTTAGATATTTATACCCTCTTTTCTCTTCCGTGGGGACCCAAAGCAGACTACAACATTGTTTTCCCATCCTCTGTTTTACCCTTGCAAAAATAACCCTGTGAGGTAGGTTAGGCTGAGAGAGAGTGACTGGCCCAAGGTCATCCAGTGAGCATCCATGGCAGAGTGAGGATTCAAACCTGGGTCTCCTAGATCCTAGTCGGGTGCTCTAACTAGTACACCACACTGTCGCTTAGGCTAAGAGAATGCAGCTAGCCCAAGGTTGCCCTGCAAGCTCGGTGGCATTGGAGTCTGGCTCTCCCATCCTAGCCTAACAAGTTACAAGATCCTGGTTATCTGGTCACATTAAATGCATCCCATCTAGTCACCCTGGTGCAAAAGCCAGACTTTACATTTACAAAGCATGTACGCAACATACAGAAAATAAGGTTGGTTTTTATATGCTGACTTTCTCTACCACTTAAGGCAGAATCAAACCGGCTTTCAATCACCTTCCCTTCCCCTCCCCACAACAGACACCCTGTGAGGTAGGTGGGGCTGAGAGAGCTCTTAATAGAACTGTGACTAGCCCAAGGTCACCCAGCTGGCTTCATGTGGAGGAGTGGAGAACCAAACCCAGTTCTCCAGATCAGAGTCCACCGTTCCAAACCACCACTCTTAACCACTACACTACACTGGCTCTCATAAGTCTATAGCCCTACTCTCCTCCCCTTTTGTTTGTGCACATATTGTTCAAAAGGGGTGTCCAGTTTTCTGAAGCATGTACAAAGAAGCATATTCGTGTAGTGTTTTTATTTTAAACTCTCATGATTCCTGAAAGGGAAAATTCAGGATCTGAACCTGCTCCCACAATATGTCTTAACTACCTTGGGGGATCCTGAATTGAGTAGAAAAATGCTACTGGATTCTTGCTCTTTTCTACTGCTGCAGACAGACTGTCTGTAGCAGTAGAAAAGAGCAAGAGTCCAGTAGCATTTTTGTTAGTCTTTAAGGTGCTACTGAACTCTTGCTCTTTTCTAATGGCACATTTGAGATATGTTTACTGCCTCGGTGGCCATTAGACCTGAACCAGGAAATCCTGGATTCAAGTTCCCTCTCGGTTGTGACATTCACCAGTGTGATCTTGGGCCACTGTCAGCCTCAAATACCTCACGGGATTCTTGGGGTGTGTGTGTGCTGGGAGATGGTGGGAGATTCTTGGGACCTCCAGCCAACGCGCTTTCCCCAGCTGAGAGTTGAAATGCATACATAATACATAATCGGAAATATGCAAGTCACTGTTGGCTGCAGGCTGCTGCTAGCAAAGGAGGAGAGTCTTTTTTCTCGCAGGCCCTTCCCTCTGAGGTGAAGCGGGGATACCGTGCTGGGGTGGGGGCAGAGAGGTGGCATTGCTCATGCTTGACATTCTTAGCGCTGATTAGCATTAGCCCACTGATCTGTGTCATCCTCCCCCACTGCGAGGGCACCGCTGCTTCCCTGTGTGACAACTCAAGGCGGTAGCCGTGACTGGGCTGAAGGAGGTAATAAGCTTCTCCCCTTCCTTTGTCGAGTAGCTTAGTTGTATTATTGAAAAGGCAGGTGGTAGGAGTCATGCCAGGCAGAGAAAAAGAAATGCCAACTGTTGGACTTGGGGTGGTGGTGGTATGTGCGCACACATTTCCATGTTAAAACAGTAAAAACGACCCTCGGCTTCTTAAAATGAGCCGTGTTAGGCACTAGTCTGAGCTCCTCAGATCTTGGAAGTGAAGCTGGGTTGGCCCTGGTTAGTACTTGGATCGGAGACCACCAGGGAAGTCCAGGGTTGCTGTGCAGAGGCAGGCATTGGCAAACCACCTCTGCTCATCTCTTGCCTTGAAAACCCCTTAAGGGGGTCGCCATAAGCTGGTTGCAACTTGAGGGCGCTTGATAATAATAATTAGGCTATGGACCTTCCTGAAACTTGTTGCTGTTAAGCTTCCTGATGATGGAAATGTCCTTAGCACATGCTCAGAGGTGCTGGGCAAATACAGTCAACTGTGTACCTGATGGTTAATTGCCATCGTGTGTATGTAGTCTTGTGATAAGATATAGTTGACTGTATTGTCCTGCCAAACAGAGGAAAACTCTACCACTTACCTGGATTTCTGATCAGGTGCAGAAGTGTGGTAGGGGAGGATCTGTAACTCCGTGGTAAAGTTAAGGCATTGCTTTAAAGCACAATTTTATGTTTCTACAGACTCCCAGACAAAGATTCCTTACCCCCTGGGACCACCTCTCACCCTACCTAGGTAAATGCAAACATTGTATGAGAAGAAATTGCCTGATTTTTCAAGCTCCATGTGCCCCTGGATTGATTGGGGCCTCTAGAACTTTCTCTTTAGAACCCCAATTTCCCCACCACCCACCTCCCAGCCGCATCACCCAGACGCTTCTTGGCGTCTCCAGTGGTGGATGTTGGGGGGGTTGGAGTGCTTTTTGTGTCTGAAACTCTGGGGAGTCTGCCCTTCAAAGTAAACAATACCAAACTAGATGGACCAGCAAACTGATTTGGTACAAGGCAGCTTCATAAGTGATAAGATTCTGTTTCCTGCTTTGCAAAAATATGTGGCTGACTGGCCCTTGAGTACACACCTCGGTCAACCACATTTTGAAAATGTTATAAAAAATACTGTTCGCACTTTCTATATATTCCCACCAATGTATTAAGAGTTTGAAACTGTTATAAAAAATACTGTTCACACTTTGTTTGGCCCCTTCAGCTGTGAAGACGTCTTCCAACCATTTTTTTAGCCATGGCATCCAAAAAACCCTTTAAAATGATGTTTTTTATAACATTTTCAAACTCTTAATACATTGCTGGGAATACATAATGCGGTATCCCCCAATGTTTCCTTTTTTTCTCCATGGCATGATGGAGTTATCAGACTGGGGTTTGGGAGACGCACGCTTATATCCCCACTCTGAAACAAAAGCTCAGCCACTTTCTCTCACCATAACCTACCTCACAGGGCTGTTGTGGGGGTAGCATTGGGGGAAGGAAAGATGACTCTGTAAGCTGCCTTGGGTTTCCCTTCGGAGAGAAAAGCAGAGTATAAATATCTAAATAAATAATAAATTAATGCTGTCTGTGTCCCTGTGCACATTATGTATCTTCTGGGTATCAGGTTGGTACAATATCAGAAAAACTAATTTCTTAATAAACGAATGAAAATCAGGTGCTGGTATCAAGGCTCGCTAAATGAGGTGAGGTAGTTGGGAAAGGAGTGAGATGATATGTGGGTGTATGTTTACCGGCACTTTAGCACTGTTTGGGGTTTTTCTTCTTCTTTTCCTTTTTGCTAGAGCCATACTTGATATTTTCCTGGCCTTATTCACACATAGCATTTACTTGCTAAATTTTACTGTGGGATTTTCTACAGGAAATGTGCCTAATTGTTGGGGGTTTGCAAATCACTGGCTGGGGTGTTTTTAAAGCAGAGTGGGTCATTTCTGCACTGCCTTGGGGAGTATTTTTCATTAAAGAGAGAGTGTTTGAAACAGACCCTCAGCCTTACTGTTGTAAAACTCAGCAGTGCTTTGGAACATCCCTTAGAGACTAGCATTAAAAGCAAGGGTCAGGGAGTTCTGGAATTAAGAATAATTGTAAGGGGAAATCAGAGCAGATGGGGACGAGTGACACTGTGAGTAATTAAAGCATAAAGGCAAAACTGGGAAGTAGTTTTGATAAAACTATTAAGGGAGTTGTAGGTTCAGATGTGGGGGAAATAGTTGTGAATTCACCCCTTGAGACAATTTGTGCTCACAGTGAATGGGGAGAGTTTTGCCTGTGTGCATCTTAATACTAAAACATTAAGCAAGTGTGGCATATGTACAAAGATCCGTCTCATTGTGTGATACAAATGTGTTTGTGGCTTTATTTCTAGGAAGAAAGGCTAATTTGTGACAAGGTTGAGGAATGGCTTTCTTTCCCCTTTATCCAGGAAAAAAATGTCCCCACTCCTGCTTCCTGTTCTCGATAGCATTATGCATGGAGTGGAGAAAGCAGAGAGTAGAATTCTCCCATGATACTAGAACTCAGGGTCACCCGATGAAATCGATGGGCAGCTGATTCAAGACAGGCAAAAGGAAGTACTTTTTCTTCACACAATGGGTAATTAACTTATGGAAATTGCTGCCACAAGATGCTGTGGTGGCCACAAGAAGCCATGGAGGATGCAGGCCTAGAAATGGCTATTAGCCATGGTAGCTCAAGGGAATCTCCCAGTATGGAGTCAGTGGACCTCGGAATACAAGGTACTGGAACATGAGAGAAAGTGAGAAGGGTCTTCATGTCCCACTTGTGGGTTTTCCAGTGGTGTCCAGCTAACCACTGCAGGAAACAGGATGCTGGACTAGGTAGGTCAGGGGGTGTGGTCCTGTGTTGCTGTATTTATGGTGCACCGAGGCTCTTAGGTTAAGCAAGAACTAGCACTTCCTACTTATGCTTTCCCCACCTTGCATCAGTGCAGGTCTCTATACAGGGGCAATTCAACACGTGGGGGGGGTGCCACCTGAGCACCCCCTCCATTACCCATCCTGCCTCCTGCTGCCCCACTGCCACCTAGGAATCAAAGCAGCAAACATTCCTTCCCTCCTCATTCTCCTCACACTGTGCATGCCCAGTGAGGCTTCCCTGTTGGGCATGAGCAGCTTTCTGCACTGTTTTTAAAGATGCCCCAGGAAGGAGGAGAGATGGAGCACTGTCTGCGCCAGATGCTGGGATGGATGGGCAGCGAGGCAGCGCGTCACGGCATGTCGAAGTAGCAAGGCAGCGGCTCCTGGCTTCCAAAATCTGTAGGGTTGCCAGGTCCCCCTTTACCACTGGTGGGAGGTTTTTGGAGTGGAGCCTGAGGAGGGTGGAGTTTGGGGAGGGGAGGGACTTCAATGCCATAGGGTCCAATGGGTAAGGCGGTCATTTTCTCCATGGGAACTGATCTTTATCGGCTGGAGATCACCTGTAACAGCAGGAGATCTCCAGCTAGTATTTGGAGGTTGGCAAACCTAAAAATCTGCCATCTGAGAACAGTGCCTCACTTGGCCATGCCTCCATTCTGAACACTGGGCACAGCACTCTAGTTCAGCTTTATGCTTAGTGCCGAAATGTTCATATCACACCCAGGCATTCTTTGGTAACATACCAGGCCAGCTCTTGCGCCGGCAGCTTTAATGGGCCTCAAGACCTTCTTGTCTCCATTAGCCAGCTAATTCCTGTTGGGACAAGTTGAGGCTTGCTTTGGGAAGGAGGGGGAGGACGAGGCAGTATTGGGATAGCTTGCCCAACTGGATTTGGACATTCTGCCAAGGACTGTCACCTGGCAGATATTTTTAAAAACAGACTTGACTGGTTTGGGTTTGTTTGTTTCCCTCCCCCTAACCTCTTGACTGTTTGTTTAATTGGGTTTTTTTAAAGCTCCTGTGCAATTAGCAATTTATATCATTGTAAAATTAAAAGCATTAGCGTTCATTACCTTAGTGCTTAGAGGAAAAAAGTGTAGTGCGGTTTTTAAAATTTTATTTATCAAGTGTCTTCTGTGAAGCAGGCTGCATGCACAGTTCACCAATGGCTGTTTGTTTTAGGGTCCTTTTGAAGGAAAATTACAAGTCTAGCATCTCTCTGCATGCATGTATGTTCATATCTTTCTCGCTCGCTTTCTTTTGGGGTTTTATCCAACTATTCCACCAAGGAAGGCTCGAATTAAATTCTTGGAGCAGCAAGGCAGATTCCCATTCAGGTATTACCCAAATCCAGGAATGGAATGATTACAGGTCAAAAACCATCCTATAACCACCGTACCTTGGAGGCAGCGGAAGGTATCTTCTTGGTTAATAGTATAGTTAAAGCGTGAGTGTTACTGAGGAGTGCCTGTCATTCTTCTCCCTTTCCCAACCCAAACTGATTCCAACTTTTGGAAAAACGGTACCAAACATACCCCAGTTTGGTACATCTGCTACGAAGAGTGCTCAGTTCAGTTTGGGTTTGCTTTTTTAAATTAGGCAGCCAGTGTTTGAGATGTTCCATACATGCTCACTTTTTAAAGTTCTTTTTTGTTGTTGCTGTGCTTGTAGAACCTGCCTGTAGAACCTGCTTCTCCCTGGCCAAATGAAGTGGATTCCAGTCTGACTCACTCTTAATGTGAAGAATTGCACAAGAAGTGTTAGAAAAGGAGCTAGTCAGGTCTGGATCTTGACAATAAATTAAATTTGTAATTTATTGTGAAGACTTAATTGTCATAACAAATAAAAGATATACAAAAGTTAGCAGCAGCAACACAACAGGACCGGAATAATATGTTGTAATGTCAAACAGTCAACTACGTTATCAGAAAATCTTTGGCGTTGTCTAGCTTTTTTTCTTGGCAGATGACAAGCTGTTAATCCCATTTGCCACCAACTGACAAGTACACAATTTCATGTTGGGCTGGTGAAAATCTGATCCAGTATAAAGACCGGATTAGGTAATTATCTGTCTTTATATATGAGGCAGGAACAGTCAAGGGAAGTAGGGAGGAAGATCTCCCCTTGCTTTACTTTCTCAGATGCAATGCCTTGACTCATAAGGAGCTTTTCTGGAATGACCATCCAGGAGCATTGAAGGAAACTTGACCCGAAGTACATTTTTTTTAACATTTAATATAGTCCAGACCTTTTTCAGAACTAAGATATTGATTATAATACTCAGAATTTATATAGTGTTTCAGTGCTCAAAGCACTTCTCATGTGTTAATAGCAGCTCTGGAGGGTAGGCCAGTATACTGTCCATATTGCACATGAGGATGAATAAGAAGAGTTGGTTTTTATATGCTGACTTTCTCTACCACTTAAGGAAGATTCAAACCGGCTTACAGTCACCTTCCCTTCCCCTCCCCACAGCTGACACCCTGTGAGGTAGGTGGGGCTGAGAAAGCTCTAAGAGAGCTGTGACTAGCCCAAGGTCACCCAGCTGGCTTCATATGGGAAAGTGGGGAAACTAATCCCTTTCACCGGATCAGCCTATGGCGCTCATGTGGAGGAGTGGGGAATCAAACCCGGTTCTCCAGATCAGAGTCCACTGCTCCAAACCATCGCTCTTAACCACTACACCGGCTCTGGAAGGAGAAAGTGGCTTGCTAGAGAGATTAGATCTAAGCTGGTGACCTCCCAGATCATAGCTCGTTTTCTTAGCCTCTGTGCTAAACTAACTCCCAGTATTTAACATTGCTTAAATACATAGTACCTAGTAGCCACTTTCAAGGTTTCCCCCCAAATTTTCCCTGAATTTATGCTTACATGACTGTCAAAAAATAGTCGATAGTCAGGAGCCTAGTTCAGATTGTCTCGAGAGAGACAGAAGGTTCCTTACAAAGGCTACCTATTAAATGCCACAAAACCAATAATTTTATATTATTGTTTATATTGCTGTTATAAATGTTTTAATACCAGTCAGTGTCAACTTCAGTTAAGGTGTGTATGTGTGAACAACTGTTATACGTTTTAACAGCGACTACAACTCACGCCTGAGGTAAGGCTATACGCATCCACTGATATCATACTGCCTCCCATTAACTCCGTAAAGGAGAGTGACTTAAATTAGTGATACTCACTCGGGAGTTACCTGTGTCTCTTTGACATGCCACCTGTGGCTCTCCTGAGCACAGTTCCTCAGTGTGGCGCCCTCCCTGTGTTTCAGGAGTGTGGGCAACCCCCTTCCCTGGTGAGGACTGTAGCTGGCCATTGGTTCCCACCTTGGAACCGCCATAAAGAGAGAAAAGCTGCAAGCCTTCCTGAGGCTTCCTCATGCTGTGGGTGGAAGTAGATGCGGCTCTTTGGGTTGATGGCAATTGCGAAAGCGGCTCTCTGAGACCCACAGAGCGAGTACCACTGACTTAAGTCAATCACGTTCTATGTTTGGATGTGCATATGCAGAGGAGAGTGTAAGAGACATTCCTTATCCCTTTGGGGGTTAACGGGGATTAGAAAGAGGGTAGCACATACATGTTCCCTTTAAACAGCTGGTGACTTTTGCTATCAGAGATCAGTGCCCAAATGCAAGCCCGGGCTAAGGGTTAGCCTGTAGGTTTCTCCTCTTCATGTAACACATAGTGTTCTGTTCAAGGCCAAGCTAGGATTTCCACTGGTCAACTGCTAGGATTTCCACTGGTCTGGCTAGAAAGGAGCACAGTGGTCCCTGCGCCCTCCCCCAAAATATTTAAATATTCTCCCCTTTTGCTCTTTTCAGCCTCAAAGATAGCAGTGTTGGAGGGGAAGGTGTAGTTTAGACTATCAAAAAAGCAGATTGTCTTTAATTTTATTTTTTTATTTCCTTCATCTGTTCTCCACCTTTCTCCCCATTGGGAACCCAAAATAGCATACGTTGTTCTCCTCTCTTCCATTTTATCCTCACGACAGCCCAGTGAAGTGGCATGTGTGTAAAATATTGTCGAAGGCTTTCACGGTCAGAGTTCATTGGTTCTTGTAGGTTATCCGGGCTGTGTAACCGTGGTCTTGGAATTTTCTTTCCTGACGTTTCGCCAGCAACTGTGGCAGTCATCTTCAGAGTAGTAACACTGAAGGACAGTGTCTCTGACAGTGTCTCTGACACTGTCCTTCAGTGTTACTACTCTGAAGATGCCTGCCACAGTTGCTGGCGAAACGTCAGGAAAGAAAATTCCAAGACCACGGTTACACAGCCCGGATAACCTACAAGAACCAATGGCATGTGTGTGTTTGTGTGCGCGTTCTTGAAGCTGTGTCCTGCTTGTGTATGTGTACGTTGTGAGTGTGCCAGTATACTCAGGGTGGCAAGGAAGAGATCTTAGCACTTTTCCTTTTGGGTAGAGCAGACTTATGTGAGTATAGGAGGTTTGGTAGCAGGTTCCACCCTGACCTACATACACTTACGGGAAGGTGTGCATAGAGCCAGCGGGTATGTTCAGTCTCGCTCCGTACAACCAGCAATGCTGCCTTTTTGTTTTCAGGGTTTTTTGATTGCAGAGAGAACTACACAAGTCTAGGCTCTGTGCTTACCTTCAAAGCAATGGGTAGGAGAGTAAGGCAGAGCCCACCACACTGATTCCCACCCCATTCACGTTGATTCTGCTCACAATGTCTTCTGGAAAGAGTTTTCATCTCTTTTCATGCTAGGCTGCAGAGAAGTGGCACCACTCTCATTAAAGTCCAGTAGAGAGACCTGTTCTGCTCCATGCTTGAACTGGGATGGGAAGGTGAGATTTGTCACAACCACAATACAGAGAATCTCCTCTCTCCGTGTGACACATGCTGGAGACCTTAGGGTAGGAGGAGAGATCTTTGTGCCAGAAAGGGGCAGTCACCCCTGTTGATGTGGACTTCTGAACGAGGTTCTTCCATCTCCATGTTTGTTGGTTACGATAACATACATGGCAGGTTCTCCTGTGTTGTAACAGCCCACAGGTTGTTAGGCTGATGAACTTGCAGACGGTTGAACTTTGGTGACCGAGAACTGAGCAAACAGTTTAAAATGTCCCAAGGAATATTGCCTTTGTAAGGACTGCCTCTTCCATGGTGACCTCCACCATTATAAGCCTGGAAGGGATGTGTTTTTAATCCCAATTTTATACTGAGTAGCAAAGCTGAACCAGAATGTCAGATAAGACGGTTCTTTTTATTTTTGCGGTTGTTAAAAAAAAGAAGATTTAAGATCTCTGAACAGGGAAATGGTTTTTCCACTGCTTAGTAATTATTTTCTTGCACTTTCTTAATGTAATTCATCCTATTGTCTTTCAAACGTAGAGGAAGTTGAGAGAGTAGTTGTCAGAAAGGGGAGAGAGCAAGGGGAATGTTGAACAATTAGACCATCAGACTCCATGGTTCTTGTAGGTTATCCGGGCTGTCTCCATGGTCTCTTCTCCATGGTGCAACTCCATGGTCTTTTCTCTGATAGCCCATGGCATGTTCCTCTCTGCCTAAAAGACTTTATGCGAATAACTATACTGGAACGTGTGGGCACCATACTCCAGCTGCTTCCATTATTCATAATTTCTGCCATGTTTGGCATGGAAAGCACTTTAACATTCTTTTACATGATGTATACTTTCCACAGACCCATTAAGGAAGGCTACTGTTACTCCCTTGTTGCAGGCTGAGGTAGTTGTCCAAAGCCACCCAGTGAGTAAACCAAGAAAATGGTTAAGATCTCACAAGGAGTCTCACAGAAGGAACCAGCTATTGTAATGAGCAAGGAAAGCAGAATAATGATCCCAGTCGCTCAACCATCCGTTCTCCTTGCGTGAAGAGTCTTGTGTTGGTCTTTAGGTCACCACCATCCTGGGCACTCTTACGTTGCCCCAGTTGTGGGAGGGAGACCTGCACTCATGTTCTGAGGGGAATGTTGGAAATAGGTCTCCGTGGGGCCTGCTGAATTTACAGGTTGCCTTGCAGAACGGGCGCTACTTTCAGAATTAGCCAGTACCCACAAACTGCAGCTATGACTGTTTCTTTTTTCTTTTTACTTTGGTTTTATTTAGTATGGGGTTATTAATTTCTTTTTGCTGCCGTTTCCTTGTGTGAGATGGTGCTGACGTTCACCCATCTCTAACCTCTGCACTGAATTCTGGGGAACACTGTAGGTGCTCAAATGGCAGTCCCTATGCATTTCCCTCCAGCTGTCCCACCCAGGCGTCTTCACATGAGCAGAAAGCATTGCCTGTTGGGACTTGTAGTTGCCAGGGCCGGCGCCTCCATGTTAAACACGAGGAGAGCTGCCATCTGCTCTTCAAGCAGGAGAGCCGCAACACAGCCCTTGCAGGCTCCTGGCAGACTGCCAGTCAAGCTTTCAGCTGGAATTGTGCTTGGGTGCATCTGTGGCAGGGCTAGGATGTCTCGCTGCTCCTGGGATCAGGTGACTTGCTGCTCCCTGCAAGATACTGAGGCGTCACTGCTGTTTTCTGGATGCGAATCCACAGCTGACAGCCTTCCAGGGCTAGGAAGTATAGCCTCAGGCCGAGACACTTGGTTGGAGATGAGAATAGCCCTTCTGCGCCCCATCCCCCTGCAGGGAGTAAACCAAGCTGCTGTTCCCCACCCATCCTTGTCCTCCGGAGCAGTATGCATTGGTAGGGTTGCCAAACTTCCAGGCGGTGGCTGGAGATTTCCTGGGATCACAACTGACCTCCAGGTAACAGATCTCGGTTCACCTGGAGAAAATGGCTGCTTTGGAAGGTGGACTGTATGGCATCATACCCCATTAAAATCCCTCCCCCCCGCAAACCCCACCTTCCTCAGGCGCCACCCCCAGAATTTCCAGGTATCTCCCAGCCTGGAACTGGCAACCCTATGCATTGGAACTATGTGGAGCTGGTGATAAAACCGTATGACTTGCATATTCTCTTCCCACAATTGCGGGAAATGTGCAAAGGGGGAAGGAACTAGCACATCCACTCCATGAGAAGGTGCGCACACTTGAGTGGTAGAGTCTAGTTTGTGCATCTCCCCACCTTCATGTGTCACCCAGGAGAGTTGAAAGAGGCCTGAGTCACCTGTGCCATCTCTGCACCCATTTCTTGTAGTATGTAAAGCAGACCTCAGATCGGACCCCCAGTCTGCTTCTCTAGCTACAACCGGCTTTCTTGGCTCCTGCCTCAAAGATTGAGAGAGCCCCTCTGTTCTTGATTCGGGGCCCTCCCTTTTCCTTCAAACAGAGAGACTCACATTTTGCTAGGACACCATAAGCCAAGGACCGTTGCTTCTATTCTTTTTTGCCTTTCCCTTCTCCCAGCTCTTACAGTGCCCAACCCTATTAAGACTGCCAGCCTGTGCAAAATACAACGAACACTGGGAAATCCCCCCCTTTTTGTGTACAGGTAGCTGAATCTTGATTATAGCAGTTTTTAAAAACATGTTGGTAGTGTGTTTATTGCTTCATAGCCTAGCAGATTATCTAAATGGGATGGATTTGGCTGCGGCAGGGTCTGCTTGGGGGAACGCTCTGCGGCTATCCAGATTCTTGTCCCTCTCCGCTTTCCCTTGCCTTGAAAGGGGGATGGCGCAGCTCCAGACAGGGAGGTGGTGGTCCCGGGTTCCTCCACTTCCCCCTGGAGTTCTTGGATTACAGCCCACCACCGTTTCTGTTGCTCTTCCTTCTCTCCCTCCATGGTGCATTCATAACGCCACCCTCACGGGCACAGCCTTGCCTGCAAGGGTGGGGGACCTGCAAGGGTGAGGCCTCTAAGGCACTTCCTGGCCTCTTAACCCTTTCTGCTCCCCTTCCCTCCGGGGCCCCCGCAGGTAGCAAATGAAATTTCATGCTCTGTCTTTCCGTGTAGGGTTCCCGGACTTGCCAGCGCTCCGATTTCGTAAACGAGATTCAGACATGCCAGAAATTTAATGCCTCGGAATGCTAGATGTATTAACGGATGGTTATGGTTACTTTTGTGACAAGCAAGTAATTGTTCTTTTGCTTTATTAGCTGCCATATTCCAGGGTCAGGTTCTAGCAAGAGAGGACTGGGTTACCCTGTTTTCTTTATTTTAAAAAGGCACCTATTGTCTTTGTAGCCAAGGTGGTTTACAGATATGAGGTGAGCGATTAAAAACAACCTTTTGCAGCATTGTAATGGTTAATGCGATGTATTGTAGCATAAGCTTTTGTGGATTGGAGCCCATATCCTCTGCTGGCATGTGTGTAAATAAAATTGTAGATATACATACACTTATACGAGCCAGCATAGTGTAGTGGTTAAGAGCAGTGGTTTGGAGCGGTGGACTCTAATCTGGAGAACTGGGTTTGATTCCCCACTCCTCCACTTGAGTGGGGACGCTAATCTGGTGAACTGGGTTGGTTTCCCGGCTCCTACACATAAGGCCAGCTGGGTGACCTTGGGCTAGTCACAGCTCTCTCAGCCCCACTTACCTCACAGGGTGTCTGTTGAGGGGAAGGTGATTGTAAGCCAGTTTGATTCTCCCTTAAGTGGTAGAGAAAGTTGGCATATAAAAACCAACTCTTCTTCTTCTTAGTTGGGGGGGGGGGATTGTAAACAGGCTTAAAAGCCAAGAAATAGAATACAGCTAGATAAATTCTGTCCAAATGTCAAATGTATTGAAGGTGAGCACAGAGACCATTGACAATACCAGCGTTTGCAATAACACAAACTTCCTAGCCTTGTGTATTAAATTTAATACTTGTAATAGGAGAGAAATCCCTGGTCCTGAAGAAAGCCATACTCAAACTTGCTGATAAAGTCTAGTTTAGCAATTTCACGCCAGAATCTCCCTTTGAAAAGTGGTAGCTCTTGAGGCAGCAGCAAGGCATCCTGGGAGACTGAAATGTACTCTGTTTGATTTCTGAATATTTCCCTTTTTATGTCAGATTTGTATCCTTTTGTGTAAATGTTGACCTGTTTCTCAGGTGATAGCATCTAACATGTCGGGAAATGAATGAATGTACACTCTGTGTATGAAATGTGGTATAGAAAAGATTTTTTTTTTAGTATATGATAAAATCCTCATATGGGTATGTGAGTATGTCGAACACATCTAAGCTGAAGGCCGCCTTGAAGTTGTGTGACAGGGAATTTGCTGTTTAATTTCTTGGCAGATCATCCTTAGACCCTGTTGCAGCCTGACCCAGGGTACCAGGAAACCTCTACACTGCACTGTAAACCCCATCCCTTGTCTCTCTCTGGTTTTGGCTCCCAACGAGGTGCCAATTTATCACACTGTTGGATCATCAACTTTCATAACTCTCCTTCCCTTTCCAGTCTCACCAGGTACAACTTGTCTTGAAAAGTGAAGCGGCCTCTTTGGGGAACTCATCAGGAGGTGTGTTCTGTGGCTTACTCCAAGTCAAGTTTCTAATGAGTTAGAAAGGGAGAATCTTTCTTAGTCTGATGACCTGATTTTATTCTCCACTATGCTGGAGATGGCTTCTGAACACCAAGTGCACTGTATCCTAAAGGGGTGTTGGCTTGGCCTCATATCACTGGCGCTTGCTACAATGTTATGCAAGAAGAACCATTAATAAGGTGTTGCTTTGTGAAACCAGGTGAGACAAAGCTACATCCTCACTTCAGCTGGCTTACTTATAGGTCCTTTATGCATGGGTATTTTGACTCACATTTGCCGCCGGACTGACTCAGTTGTTCTTTGGAGTTATGCATGAGCTTTCCATCCCTTAAGAGATGACCTCACACCCAGCCCTCCCGATGGCCAGGTGTTCCTAATGCTGTTAAAACCCGATTCTTTGATCTCCTCTGAGATCAGCCCAGGTCAAATCATCCTCATCTCCAAGCATAAGCCAAAGTGCGGGACAGGGGAGTGGGGGGTGGTGGTGACGTTTTTCTCACAGTAAGCGCTACAGCCAATTACAAAGCAATGTTTCAAGGGGCAGGGACTTAAATGCTTCCTGATTTTTGTCTCCCACCCAGAGTTGTTTCTGAGCAGTCATTTGTCACATAAAATGGGTTTTACAATGACGCTTGGGTTTCTCCGCACCCCCCCCATTCCTTTTAAAGAGCTCCGTTTTGTGAAAATGGTTTTTAAACATGGCACTTGAGTTTCCACCGTGGTGAGAGGGGAGCTGGATGTTTTTCTCACAGTAAGCACTACAGCCAATTACAAAGCAGTGTTTTCAAGGGGTGGGGACTCAGATGCTTCCAGATTTGAGCTGGTGATTTTGCTGGTACATAGCATTTTTAGGATTCGCAACAGAAAAATGTGGGTCGAATGAGCATCGAACCCCAGGTAAAACTCCCATGCATAAAAGACCATCGCTTAGGATCATAGTGAGAGGTTGCCGGTGCCATGGAGTGTTAGGGGGAGGGATGAGCCACTTGTGTTCCTGGAGGCGAGATTCCTCTGTGTTCTGTCTTGAGCATGTGGGTTTGGAACTGTTTCTTCGGAGATAGCAAAACCCACCTTCCAGTTGGGGAAATGACAGCATATTTAGCAGTTCTGGAAATGGGCAAGCACGGGAAATTACCCCAACTTTGAAAGACAAAGCTTATGAGAAAGATAGAAAGGACTAAATACAGATGGCTGCTGGTGGTAAGCAGCAGGGTATGTTTGTTTAGATATGATTGACTTTTCAGGAATATCCGTCCCTGCAGAATATCTCGGATCTACCAAACTTAATGAATGTGGCTTTATTTTCAACTAGGCGAGGAGGAGAGAGAGAGAAATGGCTCTCCTCCTCTGCCTTGTGTCCTGGAATCTTTTAATATATTTCTACTCCTGCTCTGTAAGTCTCGGTAAAAGTCGAGCAAGCGGTTGACGCGGCTTTGGTTGGGCCTGACCCGGAAAGGGGTGGTGGGCAGTGTGGATTCAAGCGAGAGGGCCATTCTGTCCCCCTCCCCCAAGCGCTCCGCCTGACTAGCTGGTCACCTCCTACAGTGCTGTAGTTCCAGGCTGCAGTTCTGAGATGGAACAGTTTGTTTTCCTTGTTCTCGGAACATGTTCTGCACAGAGGCACTTGGCGTTCAGAGAGAAAGTGTGCGTGCCTTGCTGTATCACGTGCAGTAGGTTGGCGTCAGGCAGGCAAGGGAGATGCAGCTGGACCCTCTGGACTCATCTCTGCTACTGGGGACCTTTGCTGCAGTCAAGTCAGCATTGCTTGACCACTCCAGCGTGCTCTGGTCCCACCAGCCTCTAGAAAAGCCAAGGGTATCAAACAAATGCAGAAGGAGTTCACACCTTCATTTGCCACTCAGTAACGGTAAGTGACGAGCATCTCTAAATTAGACATGACAGTTCAAATGCCAGGGCCATATTGCCTGAAATAACTGCAGCCATCATCTAATGGAGATAGTTTAGTTGTCCCAACCTGCCTCCGTCTAGGTATCAAACCTAAGTAAGTTTCAAAGAGCAGTTGTGTTGGTCTGCAGTAGAACGGTTCGATTCATGTCCAGTAGCACCTTAGAGACCAACAAGATTTTGGGGGTATAAGCTTTTGAGAGTCAAAGTTCCTTTCATCAGACATCTGTTGGTCTCTAAGGTGCTACCAGACTCAAACCTAAGTAAGCACGACTTCCACCATCTTTCCTTCTCTGAAACTGGCCAGATGCTGTTGCTGCTACCAGCGTCCCTACTCTCTGTATAGGTTGAAACTCCCAATACAGCGCTTAATGTATTTTATTATGTTTATCCCGCCCTTCTATCAGGGACCTCAGAGTGGTGTACAAAGGTCCCACCCTATTTAATCCTCACAAAACCCTCCAAGAGAGAGAGTCGCCCTAAAAGACTCAAGGCTGATAAGGGATTTGAACTCAAATCTCCCTTGCCCCAGTCCAACACTCAGTTACCCCACTAGCTCCTAGTGACAAGTAAAAAGAACAGGTGAGGGCAAACTTGAGAGAAGTTGAAGAACTGCTGTCTTTGGTTTCTGCAAATGGGAGAAATCCCATTCGGTCTAGCGGTAGAGAAAGCCCCCGAGCCCAGGCAGAGAGGCCCACTAAGATGATAGGAACTGGTTTGTTCCTATCAACTTAGAGAGTCTTCACACAACGCATAGTTAAATTGTGGAACTCCCTGCCCCAGGATGTGGTGATGGCTGCCAACCTGGAAGGCTTTAAGAGGGGAGTGGACATGTTCATGGAGGAGAGGGCTATTCATGGCTGTTAGTCAAAATGGATGCTAGTCATGATGCATACCTATTCTCTTCAGGATCAGATGAGCATGCCTATTAGTTGCTTTGGAACACAGGCAGGACAATGCTGCTGTAGTTGTTTGTGGGCTTCCTAGAGGCTGGTTGTTTGTGGGCTTCCTAGAGGCAGTTTGGCCTCTGTGTAAGCAGACTGCTGGACTTGATGGGCCTTGGTCTGATCCAGCATGGCTTTTCTTATGTTCTTATGAGTCACTGAAGGGTAGCCCAGTGGCTAACAGCAGTTGAAGATGGCTGTGCAGGTTCAGTCTTCTTCTGCAGCACTTACTTCCACAGATTTGGCTACCTTCACACACACACACACACACACACACTCAAGTAAAATGTAATACTGCAGGCAAACCTTTTTAACATTCTGACTCCTGTACTGTTGACACGGAGAGAGGAGTTCAACTGACAAAGGATCAGCAGTACAGACTCCCCCTCTTAAAAGATTAAAACTGTTTGTTTTTTCTGTGTGACCGCTAAGAATGCCCTCCTTCTCCATGCTCTCAGGTGCCTGTGTCTGTTACCAAGAGGATGGTTGCGCTGTAGTAGACAACAGAGCCAAGAACAATTTGGGAATAGCCTTCGGGGAACATGATCCTCCGAGACAAAATAAACCCTGTCATGTACTCCGCTATTTAAAACATGCATGATCAGTATAGGCATTCCCTCCTAACACCCCCCCACCACAGAACTCTGTTCTCTTTCTTTAATATGTTTTTACTCTTCCTTCAAGGAGCTCAGGGTGACATGAATGGCCCTCTCCTACCTAATTTATCCTCACATCAACTGTGTGAGATAGGTCAAACGTATTTATTTTATTTCATAGAATCATAGAGTTGGAAGGGACCACCAGGGTCATCTAGTCCAACCCCTTCCACAATGCAGGAAATTCACAGCTACCTCCCCCACACACACACACTCACACCCCAGTGACCCCTACTCCATGCCCAGAAGATGGCCAAGATGCCCTCCTTCTCATGACCTGCTTAAGGTCATAGAATCAGCATTGCTGATTGATTTAATTCATTTAATTAATGGGTCCCCACTGTTGGCCCAAAGTGGTTTGCATAATTCTCTTCTTCTCAATTTTATCCTCATAACGACCCTGTGAGGTAGGTTAGGCTGAGAGAGTGTGACTGGCCCAAGGTCATCTACCAAGCCTTCATGACACAAGTGGGGATTCGAACCTGGGTATTCCAGATACTTGTCCGACACTCTTAACCACTACACCACACTGGCTCTCTAGACTGAGAAACAATGACTGGCCTAGAGTCACCCACTGCATTTCATGGAGAGCAGGGAATTGCTCTGGGAGGTCTCCACCCAGCCCCAGTCCAACACTCTAGCCACAATATCACATTGGCTCTCGTATATTCTTGTAAATGCAGCCCTTGTTATCAGGGGACTAAAGGATGTGGGTATCACAACCCAGATCCTGTAGTAGGCATGCAGTTCTGTTCTCAATGTTTCTGCAAGCTCTTCAGCGGGTCCTGACTAGTGAGGTGAAGTTAGGTTCAGCTGCCTTTGTGGTTGCCTCAATTCATTGAGGAGGCTGTTATCCTTTTTAGTAGCTTTTTGGTTGTGTGAAAGATGCCCTTGGAAAGACTATAGTAGTTTATATAACTATATATATTGGGGAAATGGATAAAGAGAATTTTTTCTCCATTTCCTGTAATAATAGAATTTGAGGGCACCCAGTGAAGTGGATGGGTAATAGATCCGTGCCAGACCCCCCCCCAAAGAAGAGTACATTTGTATGCAATGCATAACATGGGACCCTCTGCCACAAGTCGGGCTTGGATAGTTTAGAAGAGCATTGTGAAAAATAATGTTGCATGGGTCCATTCAATGACAATTGGCTATGATGACTAAGTGGCATCTCCAGAGACACCCTGCCCTCTGAATGTGAGAGGGAGGATGTTTGCAGGGGGTGCTCTGACTACTTTGTGGGACTGGCTGTGCCGTCTTGTCTGATCCAGTTGGCTTGTTCTTGTGATGTTCATGGCTTAAGGCCAATGTGGCTCGCTATGCCTTGGCTGAGGAAATAAGGCAAGAGGCAGCCTGTTGCCATCGTAGATCCCTCTCATACACTGTATTCTGCTCCAGATGATACAGGCCAGCTTTCAGAAACAAATATGGGACACATGAACACATGAAGCTGCCTTCTACTGAATCAGACCCTTGGTCCATCAAAGTCAGTATTGTCTACTCAGACCAGCAGCTGCTCTCCAGGGTCTCAGGCAGAGGTCTTTCACATTACCTACTTGCCTGGTCCCTTTAACTGGAGATGCCGGGGATTGAACATGGGACCTCCTGCATGCCAAGCAGATGCTCTACCACTGAGCCACAGCCCCTCCCCCATGACATGATATTATACTGTGAATCTCAGGGAATGGAAGAAGGATCTGCTTAGGTCTAGCTGCGCAAGGATAACCAATGGCTTCATCTCCAGCATGGAGCTTCATTCTCTCCACGTCTGTCCATCCCTTGCAGAACACAGGTGTGTTCTGCATGAGGTGTGTGGCTCTTAAGATCAAGGAGATAAGCTACCCCTCTGTGCTGGATTTTAGCATTTCCGTGCTGCCATGTCCAGCATGATTCAGTTTCAGCTCAAGTTGTAGATGCTATATTAAAAGTGGCATGACAAGCAAATTGAAAGAGTAGAGGGGCGGAGGCTAGATGCCAAGAGGTATCCAGGTGCTCTCTGAGCTCTGTTGTTTGTCATCTGTTAGTAACTAACTACATCGTGTGATGTTGTTCCTTTGGTCTCCCTAGAATTGGGCACAGCTGGGTTGAATCACAAACTCCACAACAATACTGTGGGGAGATGCAGAGGATGCTGTTTTTTTGTGGGGAGGGGATCTCAACCTGCATCACATTTTTAATCTCTTTGCCACTGCACCTTCCATTATGTGGTGGGCAAATGATAAAGACCCGGTGAGTTGTAGTGGTTAGAGTGTCTGATTAGGACGGTGGGGAGATCTGGGTTCAAATTCCATCTTGGCCAGGAAGCACCTTGGATGGCCTTGAGCTTGTTCCTTGCCGACGAAGCGTTCTTCAGAAGATAAATGCATACATGCTGCTGTGAGCCTCTAGGTGGGATAAGAATTTGTCTAAGACAGCCTATGTGCAAGTCAATTCTGGGATTAACGTGGTGTGCTCTAGTGCAATGTGTGGAGGGACAGATGGCAGCTACCCTAGTTTGAATGTTTTAGAAATGTCAGGGGTGCGTAACTCTTTAGGGTTAGAATGCAGAAGAGACCCCCAGTGCTTGGGGATTCTTGGGAGTGAGGAAGAGGTGTAGTCTATCACACACACATATCCATAATCAAGTGTCCCAGCAGAAGCAGAATGTGTAGCGCTTTGCTCGTTGCCTTCGGGAAGGGGCTATTGTTTTCTTTCATTCCTTCCTAAGGACTAGTTTGCTGAAATCGGTCACACCCTTATCAGTGCCTTGCAGCCAGATCCTGTGCATGTTTACTCAGAAGCAAGTCCCGCTGATTCCTGTGGAACTTACAGTGCAATCATACGAGAGTTGCATCTCTTCAAAGCCCATTGACTTCAGTAGGAGGGTGTAAACAGGACTGTTGTATAAATCTCAAGTAACTGTTCATAGGACTGTAGCCTTGAGTGAACAATCCCAGATGTTCAAGGGATGGAAGGCATACAGTTCCTTCCGTCCCATGAGCTGCCTAGCTTTAACCCTTAGCATTACTGTGCTAGGTATCCTGGATCTGTGGTGGTGGGCCTGCTTCATGTCTCTGCACCCATCGCTGCAGAATTTGGGCTGAGGGTTTATGGCACAGGATGGTTTTTTCTCTGTTGTAATCATCTCTGGGATACTCCCTTGCAAAGGATGGGGTTTGCTCGTCTCCAGTTCCCCTTCGCCTATCCTGCCGCACCCCCCCTTCCCCCTCTCTCTCCGCTTTCCTAGAAAACTCTGCATACCATGTCCAACTCTATTCCAAACTCCCAGCCTCCCCCACACCCAGGCTTGCCAGTTGGAACAGATCCGATTAACTCCTGCAATGCCAGAGCCACCTCGCACGGCTCTGTGGAAAGATGGCTGGAAGCACTCAGAGGACCTCCACGGGGCCCCCTTTGTTCAGATGGGAGCCATTCCATCCAAACAAGTGATCTCCCGAAACACATTGTGGGGGGGTGTGTGTCACAAACCAAGGGCATTGCAAACTTCTCTGTGCTTCTATGGATTCATGGCCACACCTCAAAGTTCAGAAGGCTGGGCTTATCCTTCAGCTGTTAAAAAATATGCATGCAAAATCTACCATGTGTAAAACATGTAGATAGCACATAATCTACATTTAGAGATGTTCTGTTTTGTTGTTTAGGGTGAACCGCTATCCGACTCTGCAATGTTCCCCCCTCCCTAAACTGGCTAAGATGGCAACTTTTTGTCAGTCAGGACTTCTGTGCCTTAAACACAGAATCTGACAAGTGGAAATTCACATGAACACCTGAAGCTGCCTTCTGTGGAGTCAGACCATGTCACGGTTGTCTACTCTGACTGGCAGTGGCTCTCCAGAGACTCAGTCCAGAGGTCTTTCACATCACCCCAACTTGAATCACTGAGCCATTGCCCCTCCTCAAATGGAACAAGTACAGCCTTTCCTAGCAGAGAAGTGCAGTAGTGGGGGAAACTTTACCCACTGAATGTCTGCCTGTTCCACATTTAAAGTATTTTATTTAGTACATGTTTATCCTGCCCTTCCTTTATGGAGTTAACATACATTATTCTTCCCCCCTACGTTTTATCCCCACAACAACTACAGGTGTGTTTGCAAGGGTGGGGGGTAAAGGTGGTCCTTTAAAAAGTCTTTGAAAGAGGCATGTTTCATGGGCAGTAGTACTGTTTCAGAACCATTGGCATCCATCTGCTGTTGGATCCTTCCTATGAAGCTGAGCAGGAATCTCCCCACATCCTTTGAAATCTGGCTGTCATACAGAAGCAGAACCAATACAACGTGCTGCCTCCGGCTCTCAACCCAAGAGAATTGACAAGCTTACATGCTCCAGCCATTTCCAGGCCAATGTCCTAAGCCAAGGCAACCAAAGCAGCGTCAGTCACAAAACTAGGCCAAAAGCCAGATTTAAAAGAGTCAAGATAATCCATCTCATCCAAGAGTTGCAGATTCAGGACAGAGCTTGTGTGCCTGTAATAGCCATGTTATGTTTAGAAGGGATAATTTTCTGCAGATGGAGGCTTGCACACCAAATACCGCTCTAATGCATGAAGCCAAAATATTTCCTTCTGTGCAACTACTTAAGCACGGGAGCCCCTTCTCTTGTTTAACACAGTGACCCTGTTATGGGAATTAACCTATTCTTAAGAGTGAATTTAGTCTTCATGCGTATTCACATCTCGACAAAGCAAAAGTATAAATATGTGTGTGTGTGCTGGGAAAGTTCTTAAATAAGCATATTGACTTGAGCTGCGGAACTCATCGCCTCAGGATTTCTGCAAGGAAAATAATAGCAACACTGGAAGATGAAGAAGGTTTAGATGTTTTCATCCAACTTGGGCAAACACTTAGACATATACTGGGGAGCAGTGATTATATCATCTGCTGCCTTTCCCCAAAACAAACAAAACCTTGTCTCTGTCTGTACTTTGGAGTACATTATCCACCCTCTGTGCATACAAAGCCACTGAGCCTGTTTGCTCGATGAGTTTCAGACTCTTCGAATCTCAGTCCCTTAACCCATTGGTGCCTGTTTCTTGCCTCCGTGTTTGTTAGTGTGTAGAAGGATCCACCCATGAGAGATTTTTCCCCCTCCTCCTATGTGCCCCCCCTTTTGGGGGGCAATGTTGAAATACCAGCTCAATTTCCATAGCCCTTGGTGTGTGTAACACAGATTCTCATCCTCAGTTCTCCCTCTGTAAAATGGAATTTATAATTGTATACTGTTGAAGTTGCTTCAAGAATAACTAAATACTGTAAGGGTCTTTATACCTCCTATCTTTAACTATGACGTGAGTGCCATTTTATTCAACTTCTGAGTAAGTATGCATAGGATTGCAGCCTTTTCAGTGATATTCCAACCACAGAGGTTAGGATGAACATATCCAAAAGAGGGTGAGTGCCCAGTATCTTTCAAAAGGTGTGTTAAAAGCAGGTGAGTCTTTTCCTGTCTCTGTAAGACAAGTTGTACCTGTCAAAAACCACACACCTATTTAAAGGTACAGAAGCCCTTTCCTCCTTTGCATCTCCTCACTGGCCGCCTATTTCTGGATAGATTCTTATGCCCTTTTAACAGCTTTGTGACCGGCATAAATTCAGCAGGTGTAGCTTAACAGAATCTTCCTGCAGCAGCTCATATGAAATTAGGGCCAGGATGAACATGATTGGGAAGTGATTTGTATGTGTGAATGGATACCGCAGATAAAACTCCACTGGAAGAACTTCCATATCTCCTTAAAACACATTTAGCTGTTAAGTTGGTTCTTACAATCATTTGTGGCTGCTCAAGTAATTTAAGTGTTCTTGTGTACTGGTCCTTGGGGTTTCTGTTAAGCTTTCTGATCCGGCAGGTCAGTTCATGTTATGTAGTCCCAACCTGAGGCAGAGTTGCCATTTTGTGATGGAGACTTCCTTGGCTGACCTTTTCTAGCGTGCCTTACATTGTTCTCCCTGCCTCCATTTTATCCTGACAACAACCCTGTGAGGTAGGTTAGGCTGAGAATGTGTGGCTAGCCCAAGGTTACCCAGCTACCCATTGGCTGATCAGGGATTTTAACCTGGGTCTCCCAGATCCTAGCTCAACATACAGGGAGGAGTGTTTCTGTGTTTAAAGGCCCAATTTATTTTAATGCCCCAGTATAACAATGGGAAGTAAAACTTACAAAGTATTCTGCATACCAGAAAAGTCAAAACAACCTAACGTTCCCAAAATTCCAACCTCAGTGAAGATGTTCTTTTTCTTCTTGGGTTTAAAGGTAGGATGTCAGGGGAGGCTGCATTTGGCTGAAACAAAACACCGTTTCCAGATTTTGCAAATGTATGAATTCAAGTGGCCCAAAGCTAATGTGAGAATGCAGTGACTTCTACTTTGTTATTTTTCAGTTTATGGGATTCCTGGGGCACTCTGTTTTGGAGCATATTGCTCAAAATCCATGCTTTGATCTGGGCATCACTCTATGGCATTATGCAGAGCACTGCCTCCTGATTCCAGGGGTGTATGATGTGTGGTGGTGCAAAACGTTTTTGGGGGATACAGGGGGATTTAAATAATGTTTGTAGTTAGATTTCAGAATAGGGAACCAGGAACTGCAAGTAGGAAATTGTGTGCCAGATTCAACCTCAGTAAATGTGGGTATATGAATAAAACCTAACATATACATATGAACATATGCATATGAGCTCATGTCAGCACAAGCCTTCTAATGGCTCTTTCCTATTTTTATATTTTGAGACTTGCACTTATTTGATGCTGTAATGATGGGGGTGAGGGGGGAAATGTGAGGTTTGTCTCCTTCCCTTTTCAGAAATTGAGGGTTTGGGGGGGGAAACCCACCCAACCTCTGCCTCTTTGGGCAGCCCCTTCCTTGGTGACTGGGGTTAATTAACCACAGACAATATTTTGCCAGCCGTTCATCCATATCACATTGCCCTGTGTACAGATCTCTAATAATACTGAGCCTCGGTGGTTTTTTTTTGTTTTTTTTTTGCAAAAAGACCAGCTTTGCCTCTGCAAAACTCCTCTCTTAATATCAGTATTTTACAAGGCCTCCATTTCTACTCCTGTTGTCTTTCGTACCTTTTATGCTATTCTTTAAGGAAGTAGATTCAACATTGCCAGACTACTTTGGCCTTTTTCTGGTACATGGACATTGCAAGATGTTCCCGCCAGCTCTGCACCTTTAAAATGGACGTATAATAAAATTACTTGCTGGGCCACACAGTCTTTGGAGTTCTGGGAATGCCTCTGCGTTCCCCAGCAGGGAATCATGCCCATGTGGAAGCTGCCAAAGTATCTACCACGCAGGACTTTCCTCTTCCCTTTTTCCTTTTCCTCACCACCCTTTGAAATTCTGAGCTTTTTAAAAGGCCAGTTTGTAATCTTACCAATGATAAAGATCATTTTCTTTGCTCTATGGAAGTGCCACCGTCCGTGCATCTTCCAACCCTTTGTCAGACTGAATATGAAGTAAGAACAAAAAATGCAGGAGAGGGGAACGAAAAGATGCTACTGTGTGTGATAAAATTCTCCGCTCCCTGATGTTTGAAACAGCTTTAAATGGAATGGGGAGACAGGCTCGAAGAGCAATCCTATGCCCGCCTACTCAGAATTATGCCCCACTGTGTTTAGAGGATCTTCTCCCAGTAAGAAGGGTTGCCAGCTCTGGGCTGACAACTGCCTGGCGATTATGAGGGTGGGGTTGGGGAGGGGAGGGACCTTAATGGGGGATAATGCCATAGACTCCACCTTCTAAAGAAGACATTTTTTCCAGGGTAAGTGATCTGGAGATCCATTGTAATACTGGGAGATCTCCTGCTACCACCTGAAGGGTTCCATCCCTACCAGTAAGTGTGTGTGTTGGATTGCAGTTTTGGATACCTAGGACCAAGAAGCAACGAACACACAGACACACCCATTAAAAAATATAATCCATTCTGATTGGATCTTCTTTTAAACTGTTTGTAATGTCTCCCCCGCACCTTTCTGTTGTTTGCAGTTTTTAGTATAAATGCACTTGCCTAATGGATGTATGCAGTTAGGGTTAACTCATGAAAGCATATGATGGAATACATTGTGCTAATCTTTAAAGGTGCCCTGGACTCCTGTTTCATTTTGCTTCTGTTTGTTTTATTTAGGACATTTTTCATGCCACCTCTCCGGAGTCCTGCTTGAGGGGGTTATAAGTAAAAACACCACAATCAATTATCAATAAAAAAACAAGCCATTGAAAATAAGCCAGGGACATAAAAACAGTGAAAAAAATTAAATCTAGGCTTGGCAGCTCTGAGTTGCGAAATACCTGGAGATTTTGGGGTGCAGCCTGAGAAGTTTGGGGTGTGGGGAGGGGATGGACTTCAATGGGGTATAATGCCATAGAGGCCACCTTCCAAAGTGGCCATTTTCTCCAGGTGAACTGATCTCTGTTGCCTAGAGATCAGTTGTAATCCCAGGAGATCTCTAGCCACCGCTTGGAGGTTGGCAAACCTAATTAAAACCCCTACTTAGAAGCCTGGGGGAAAAGAAATGTTTTGGCTTGGTGCCTAAAAGACAACACGGTCAGGCGGCAAGTGAGCCTCAAAGGAGGAGGGCATTTCAAATGTGAGGTGCCACCACTGAAAATAGTCTTGAGAGGCAGATCTTACTGCAGACTAAGGAGCCTGTCAATCTCGAACTATAAGCAAAATTATTATTTGAATCCGGCTCCTAGATCGGTTCCAGAGTCTGAAATCTTTGGAAAGGCACGCAGCAGACACCACACTAGTAGGGGCTGCCCACCTCCAGGTACCAGCTGGAGATCTCCCACTATTACAGCTGATCTCCAGCCAATAGAGATCAGTTCACCTGGAGAAAATGGCCGCTTTGGCAATTGGACTCTATGGCACTGAAGTCCCTTCCCTCCCCAAACCCCGCCCTCCTCAGGCTTCCCCCCCAAAATCTCCAGGTATTTCCCAACCCGGAGCTGGCAACCTTATATACCAGCATGTGTGTAGGGTTAGGATATAGGACTCAGATCTGGAAGACCCAACTCCAAATCCCCGCTCTGTCATAAAGCTTTCTGGGCGATCTTGGGTCAGTGACACTGCCTCTGTGTCTCCCGGGGAGGTTTGTGAGGGTAAAATGGAGGAAAGGAGGACATGTCCACGGCCCTGAACTCCTTGGAGGGATTTTTTAAAAACGTACTGAATAAATAAATGATAACAATCCCGTATTAACAAAGCCAGTGATGAACTTTTAAAGGGTGGCAACGCAAATGAGCAAAATGTACATTTTGCAGTGTAACATGAGAAAAGCCATGCTGGATCAAACCAAGGCCCATCAAGTCCAGCAACCTGTTCACACAGTGGCCAACCAGGTGCCTCTAGGAAGCCCCAAACAAGACGACTGCAGCAGCACCGTCCTGCCTGTGCTCCACAGCACCTAAGATAATAGGCATGCTTCTCTGATCCTGGAGAGAATAGGTATGCATCATGACTAGTATCCATTTTTACTAGTAGCCATGAATAGCCCTCTCCTCCATGAACATGTCCACTCCCCTCTTAAAGCCTTTCAAGTTGGCAGCTGTCACCACATCCTGGGGCAGGGAGTTCCACAATTTAACTATGCGTTGTGTGAAAAAATACTTCCTTTAACCTGTTTTGAATCTGTCCCCCTCCAGCTTCAGCAGATGACCCCTCGTTCTAGTATTGTGGGAGAGGGAGAAAAGCTGCTCCCTGCCCACTCTCTCCAAACCATGCATAATTTTATAGACCTCTATCATGTCTCCCCTCAGCCGCCTTCTTTCCAAGCCAAACAGCCCTAAGCGTCTTAACCGCTCCCTATAGGGCAGTTGCTCTGGTCCCCTAATCATTGACGGCACTTAACCCACACATGATATGGGGCCTCTTGACCTAGCCGAAGGCCTGAGCAGGGCCCTGCCTTGAGGAAAAACCAGAGTGAGCAGAGGACAGGTCCCCAGACTCTCGCCCTGGTACTGCCAGCAAATGGCTCCGGTGGTGCCCGTGTGGAAAGCAGCCCTCCCCTCAGCAGTCACCCTGCCGGGAAGGTGGACTGCCTCTCAGCGGCGATGACAGCGCCCTCCGCTCCCCCTCCAGGCCCCAGCAGCGTCAGGCGGCCTCTGGAACAGCACGTCCTGCTCGCTCGACTCGGCCTTCTCCAGCTGCAGGGAGCCAGCCAGGGAGACCACAAGGAAGCAGCGCCCGGCAGCAGCAGCCGGCTGCCCTCTCCGCTCCCCTCCCCCAGACGGCTGGAGCGGGCTGGGCGGGCGAAAACACGGCGCGCCTCTCCCTGTCCCTGACATTCCAGAGAAAGAGCGAGAGGCAGGCAGCCCCGGAGAAGAAAGCAAGGCCTTTGCACCGCCAGCCTTGGGTGTGGGGTTCCCCCCCCCCTCCAGCAGCAGCAGTGAAATAGGACTCCGCAGGCTCAAAATGCCTTGTGTTGTCATTCTTTACAGAAAGACAACACTGTTCTCTCCAGGATCGGAGGAGCATGCCTGTTATCTTAGGTGCTGTGGAGCACAGGCAGGATAAATGCTGCTGCGGTTGTCTTGCTTGTGGGCTTCTTAGAGGCACCTGGTTGGCCACTGTGTGAACAGACCGCTGGACTTGATGGGCCTTGGTCTGATCCAGCAGGGCTTTTCTTATGTTCTTATGGAGGAGAGGGCTATCCATGGCTACTAGTCAAAATGGATACTGGTCATGCTGCATACCTATTCTCTCCAGTATCAGAGGAGCATGCCTATTATCTTAGGTGCTGTGGAGCACAGGCAGGATGGTGCTGCTGCAGTCGCCTTGTTTGGGGGCTTCTTAGAGGCACCTGGTTGGCCACTGTGTGAACAGACTGCTGAACTTGATGGACCTTGGTCTGATCCAGCAGGGCTTTTCTTATGGAGGAGAGGGCTATCCATGGCTACTAGTCAAAATGGCTACTAGTCATGATGCATACCTATTCTCTCCAGTGTCAGAGGAGCATGCCTATTAGGTGCTGTGGAACACAGGCAGGATGGTGCTGCTGCAGCCGTCTTGTTAGTGGCTTCCTAGATGCACCTGGTTGGCCACTGTGTGAACAGGCTGCTGGTCTTGATGGGCCTTGGCCTGATCCAGCAGGGCTTTTCTTATGTCCTTATGTTCTTAAGTCGCAGCTGGCTTATGGCAACCCAGTAGGGTTTTCGAGACAAGAGACTTAGCAGAGGTGGTTTGCTTTTGCCTTCCTCTGCACGACAGCCCTAGTATTCCTTGGTGGTCTCCCGTCCAAGTGCTAACCAGGGCTGACCCTGCTTAGCTTCTGAGATCAGGCTAGCCTGGGCCATCCAGGTCATTTACCCAGCCCCCCAATTTTTTTTAAAATAGCATTTTTTTAGTAATTATTTTAACTTAAGAGGCCCTTCATAATCTGAGGCCCTAAACCATAATTTACAAACTTTATGTAGCTTCTGCATAAATCTAACACTGCCTCGGGGAAATAGGAAGCCCCCGCCCATCCACCATTTACAAGCTAGAATAGAAAAAGTTTTGAGTCTGGATATGGTTTTTAGGTTGTAATTCTCATGAATGCTGATCCTACTGGGGGTGGGGTGGGGTGGAAGAACGCTATGCCTGTTAAAACGTTTTCTGTTTTAAATCAGTGGGACAAGGCAGGGTGGCGGGGTGATATTTTTCACTCTCCAAGGACCTCAGGGTCATGTATATGATTTTCCTTGCCCCATTGTATACATTACAACAACTTTGTGGGGTAGGTGAGGCTGAGAGTGACCAGCCCCAGGTTTGCCGGACAGTCTAGTGGGGATTTGAACCTGGATTTGACACCCCAGTCACTATACCATACTGTTCACATCTCGGTTGGAAAAACTACAGAGCCTTTGGGCAGTTTAAAGGCTAACAAAATCAGTGTGGCATAGGCCACTTTAGCAGGAACCCTTTCCATCTGACTACCCTGTGTTCTTTGCCTCCACCCCTGCTAAAATGCTGTCGTTTCAGTTTTTTTAAATAAAATAGGGCGGGATAGGAAACTCCTTTCCTGTCCCTGGGTGTGGAAAGTGGGGGTTTGGGTTATGCCTTCATACCACTGAGTGATATGGAAAACCCAAGTGTTTCTTGCCCCACATCCCACCCCTACGGGCACTGCAATTTCTGCCAATGTTGGCTGTTTTTTGGTAAAACCCCAGACAGGCCCTTTCTAAAGGAATAACAGCACTACCCGAATAGTAAAGGAGGAAAATAATAAGGCTTCTTTTAATTGAATTAAATTGAAGAAGTGCCAAACTTGGAACTCAGATATGCTGGGGGCGGGTCATAAACAGCTGTTATACTTTGGACTTTGGATATATTTGTCCTCGATTAACTCCTTGGCTTCAACCCCTGTCCTCTGGGAGTAGGCCAATCTCTACCGGGAAAAGAATCTTATTATCTTGAGTTAACAGGAGACAGCTTCAACCATCTTCCACTAAGATGTCTGGAAGCCTATTGGTTATACAAGGGGAAAAAGCAGTGTTAGGAGATGCAATTTAATCATGGCTCAGTTTGATCCAGGATTTCAACTCTCCAGTCTGCTTTCAGTTCCAGGGAGATGCAAAGTAAAAATAAATAGACAGTGAGCATGTGCAGAACACCTTTCCCTCTGTGCAGTGAATGCCTTTCCTCTATGCAGCTTTGATGAACAGGGAAGGAAGGAACTGCATGACTTCCATCTTGAGTACTGCCACATTTCATTTTAAGGAACTGAGCACTGAGTCTAGTCTTGAGAGGGTTAATGCTATCATAGTATAAAGCAGGGATCCCCAATGTGGTAGCCATGGGCACCAAGGCGCCCACCAACACCTTTCCGGGTACCTGCCAAGTCATAGAATCATAGAGTTGGAAGGGACCACCAGGGTCATCTAGTCCAACCCCCTGCACAATGCAGGAAATTCTGAACTACCTCCCTCCCACACCCCCAGTGACCCATACTTCATGCCCAGAAGATGGCCAAGGTGCCCTCCCTCTCAAGATCTGCCTAAGGTCATAGAATCAGCATTGCTGACAGATGGCCATCTGGCCTCTTCTTAAAAACCTCCAGGGAAGGAGAGCTTACCACCTCCCAAGGAAGCCTGTTCCGCTGAGGAACCCCTCTAACTGTTAGAAAATTCTTCCTAATGTCTAGATAGAAACTCTTTTAATTTAATTTCAACCCGTTGGTTCTGGTCCGACCTTCTGGAGCGTTAGAAAGTGGCTAGGGACACGTGGGACTTTTGTCCAGGAAGGCTTCTGATTTGCCATTGGAGATTTGATTGGTTGTCCAGATTTTTTTAAAAAAAGTTGCTTTGGCAGCAGCTGCCACCACAGCACAAGGATCTTCGCTGTGTGACTGAAGGTAAGCTGAGGCAGCCATTTTGTGGCTGGCTCTGCCTCTTGTAGCAGCCATTTTGTGGCTGTGCCCACCACGCTGGGTCAGAATTCCAAAGGTGCCCACTGGCTCAGAAAGGTTGGGGACCCCGGGTATAAACTCAAGAATCTATAAGATGGACAATCAGCATTTACTTTAAACCTGTGTTTAAACTAAAGGGAGAAAATGTAGGGCTGCAATAAATTAATTTAAAACCTTTTTTCATCCCTTACAAAGGTGTCATGCCATGGAAGCTTGCTGGATGACCTTGGGCCAATCACTCACTGCCAGCCTCACATACCTCACAAGGATGTTGTTGTTGTGAGGATAAAATGGAGAAGGGGAGAACAACGCTGTAAGCTGTTTTGAGTCCCCATTGAGAAGAAAAATGGGGACTAGATATCTAAATAAAGAAATATCATGTGGAATCCGTAGAGTTCAGTTGTGCCTTAGTGTTGTTAGATATTATGACTTCGTTTCTACATTCCCCCTTTCAAGAGAGGATAATTCAAGGATATTAATCCTACAGACTAAATAGTAGCTAGTGTTGGGTAAAACTTCCTGCTTGGATTATGCAGTATTTCCTTCCTGGATGTATACTGGATAACAGTGCATGTGTGACTGTTCAGATAATTCACAACCCTCCAGAAATATTGGGTTGGATCCACTCCCTTTCAGTTGGATCTGCTGACTTTTCTGTCAAGTCTTTCGCCAAAAGAGAGGAAGTCTCTTCTCCATGGAAGGAAGTCTTTCTCCCTCAAGGGACGGCTTAGTGGAAGGATCCAGTCCTTACACAGCTGATTCAATGTGATACTGTGGAGTACCCCTACCATTTTCACATGACGTGTAGGTGGACTGTGCATTTCAATGCCACCTGTGATTTATTTGTTTCACTGAAAATGTTTATACCTCAGCAAAATTCTGATTTCGGGGCACGGTTCTTATTTAAAACAAATGAAAAACAATAAATTGTCAATAATAAAAAGTATCGGCGTTAAACTTATGCCCTGACCTGGATGGCCCAAGTTAGCCCAGTCTTGTCAGATCTCAGAAGCTAAGCAGGGTCAGTCCTGGTTAATATTTGGAGAGCCCCGTGGCGCAGAATGGTAGGCTGCAGTACTGCAGTCAAAAGCTCTGCTCACAACCTGAGTTCGAGCCCTACGGAAGTCGGTTTCAGGTAGCCAGCTCAAGGTTGACTCAACCGTCCATCCTTCCGAGGTCGGTAAAATGAGGACCCAGCTTGCTGGGGGTAAAGTGTAGATGACTGAGGAAGGCAATGGCAAACCACCCCGTAAACATAGTCTGCCTAGTAAACGTCGGGATATGACGTCACTCCACGGGTCAGTAATGACCCGGTGTTACCTTTAAAGGAAGTCTAGAGTTGTTACGCAAAGGCAGGCAATGGCAAACCACCTCTGAATGTCTCTTTCCCTGAAAACTGTATGGGGTTACCATGAGTCATCTGCGACTTGACAAAACTTACAAGAAACTCATTTAAACAGCACATGGACACCTGAAGCTGCCAGATACTGACTCAGACCATCTGTCCATCAAAGTCAGTATTGTCTACTCAGGTTGGCAGTGGCTTTCCAGTGTCCCAGGTAGTGCTCACTTCGGCAGCACATATACTAAAATTGGAACGATACAGAGAAGATTAGCGTGGCCCCTGCGCAAGAAAGACACGTAGATCAGAAAGGTTGGCAAGTGAATTATAGGAGATTCTGTAGATTGTTAGGAAATTACTGGTTTTCCTATGAGATTCTTTGAAGTCCCTTCTACAAATACTACACCCTTCCTAAGCAGGGAAGGATGGCTAGAGCCCTGGTTCATAGCAGTGGCTAACCTGTGGGGGCATCCTTTAAAATACCAGAGAAAGCCTGAATACTCAGAACTGTAGTCATCATTTCCAGTGACTACTACAGGGAGTGAATCTTAAGATAATCCTGTCCTTTGGTTTCTGTTTTCTAGTTTCAGTAAGGTGTGGACAGCAAAGCTTTCCCTTAGCACTTCCTTTTCTCCACTGTGCATTTCTTAAAAGTGTATGTTGTTGTTTTTCTGGTCTGGGGTTGTGGTCCAGGGTTCTTGCAAAGAGTGTGTTTTTAGTAGAGGAAAGAGGAGAATTAGGATGATAATTTGTTTTAGCTAACTTTATTTTTTTTTGGGGGGGGGAATCTGGAAGAGAGAGAAATAATTTTATTTTCTGTAAGTCTGCACAGCTAGCTGAAGACTGCAGATTCATCTTGAAACTCCTTGTGGGCTGCAGCCTCAGTGCACTCAGCTGGCTGAAAGAATTTGCAGAAGCAACGGTTTTTATCATGAAAAACCTTGGAAGTGCCATTTACAAAAAACAAAAACAAAAAAAACAAAAGCCACCCTGGTTAACTCAGCCTTCATTTAGAGAACAAAACACAGCAAAAATGTATATTTCCCTCATACACAAATCATATTGCTTTTTTCTCAGATCAAATGGCTTTCTTTATAAATGAAGCAATATGAGTATTCCACCCATGATTTATAAGGGATATTTAGAGAGCAATCCTAAGAAGGTCTACTCAGAATCATACCCATTTCTTCTCAACGGGGCTCACTCCCAGGAAAGGATCGCACTGTTAAGTTGGTTACTCTCAGAGGTTTTCCAGTATGATGCATCCTTCAGTAGAGGGTATGACTTCTTCTGGGTCCCCTTTAGTGTGGCTGCAGTTCAGCGGCAGAACATATGCTTTGCATGCAGAAGGTCATGGGTTCAATCCTTGGCAGCTCCAGTAAAGAGTCTCAGATAACAACCATGTCTTCAAGAAAGACGTTTCTCCGAGATCCTGTGGCGCTGTTGTCAGTCAATCATCAGCTGGGGGTAGAAGAAGAAGAGTTGGTTTTTCTAGCCGACTTTCTCTATCACTTAAAGGAGACTCGAACTGGCTTGCAATGACCTTCCCTTCCTCTCCCTACAACAGACACCCTGTGAGGTAGGTGGAACTGAGAGAGTGTAACTAGCCCAAGGTCACCCAGCTGGCTTCGTGTGTAGAAGTGGGGAAACATATCCAGTTCACTAGATTAGCCTCCGCCGCTCATGTGGAGGAGTAGGGAATCAAACCCGGTTCTCCAGATCAGAGTCCACCACTCTAAACCACTGCTCTTAACCACTACACTACTCTGGGTACCAATCATCTGGCTTACTATAAAGCTACTTCATAAATTTGTGGGTGTGGGCTGGGCCCTTGATTTTGCACTGGAGGCCTGGCGTCATGCAATGGTGGCGGCTGTGTCTCATCTGATAAAGATCCTACAGAAAGGGGAGGCACCTGCCTTTGTGCCCTGCAAGCTCTGTGTGCAGGTTGCCCTGCCTGATGTGGATTGACTTCAGATTGAGCAACTCTGTCGTAGTGAATTAATAAATGCACGATGCCCATGGGATGGGCACTTGTGTTTCCGGATATATTCATTTGAAAGCTAGTTAGTTGCCTTTGGTGGTTGGTTTTTATTTAGTGCCACCAAGGAGTTCAGGTCAGAGTACATGGTTCTCTTTTCTCCATTTTATCCTTACAACAACAACCCTGTGGAGTAGATTAAGCTGAGAGTGACTGGACCAAGGTCTCCCAGCATGCTTCATGGCAAAGGGGGATTTGAACCTGGGTTGCCAGATGCTCAGTGGATGCTGTAACCACTGCACTATACTGGCTCTCTCACTTCAGCAACATTTTTGTCCTTTCATCCAAGAAGCTCAGCGTGCATCGTTTGTCTTGCCTCTCCCTCCCACTTTAGGAATGTTAGAGTCCACTTTGCTGTTGACCACTGTGGGGCTTACCCCAGGGTGGAGGAGAGAGCCAGTCTGGTATAATGGTTAGTGATTGGACTAGGATTTGGGAGAGGTTCAAATTGAACCCCTGCTCTGCCACGAAGTTATACTCTCTCAGACTAGCCTGCTTCACAGGGTTGCTGTGACGACAAAATGTGCGTTGGGAGAATAAAAGACGTATATAAATAAGCAATATTGCCAACTGGCCAGGCTTGCTCCTTGCTGTTAGCTAGTTGGCATGCAGAAATCGGCGGGTGTCCCTTTTCTGAGCATGGATATAAATGATAGCAACTGGGAATGTTTGTGAATTAAGCAGTGGGTCGAGACACAGGAACTGTTTTAAAAAGTTGGTGATTATATCCAGGGGTGAGGGCAGTGGCAGAGCAATTGTTGCTTGCCCAGGCAAGTGAGGGGCAGGTTTGCAGAGTTTGCCCATCAACTGACGGCCGGGGCCTCTGTGCCCTGTTGCTGGCTCCACAGAGTGAGTGGTTGGACTCTTGAGTGAGACAGGACACTGGACTACATGGACCTGCTGGACTAGATGGACCGCTGGTCTGATCCCGCAGGGTTGTTCTCAGTGTTCTTATGAAGTACTAACAGCGCAATCCTGAACAGGGTTATACCCTGTCATTGAAATCAATGGTATTAGAGCAATGTAATCCTGATAAGGATTACACTGCAACCGTTGTGTTAATTTTTCTTCGGGGGAGTGTGTGGGATTGCAGTGCAGCATCTGAATGCATCACTGTATGCTGGAAAAATTGAAGGGGGGGGCTGCTTCCTCTTTCCTATTGCGCCTCTCCTATTCCCCATGCCTTTGCCCTTTTGAGATTCCTGCTTCTCTGAGCTGTGTGGCTGTGTTGCTTCTGTGGGGTTGCCAGGTGTCTCTTTACCACTGTGTTTTCCACCACCAATAGAGAGGAAGCTTGGGCTTTCCTCTGAACATCATCAGCTGTGTTCTCTCTGTGTCTCTCTCTCTGTTTGCAGGCAATTCTGTGCTGCTTTGCAAAAGGCTTGTTTGAGCATCTTTCTCTAATGCACAGAAAAAGCCGTTAGAGGGCTTGCGGTCACTCCCAGCTGAGGCAGCGGCTTTGGTCGGGGGAAATGGGGTTTTGAACTGACAGTTGGGAGCTGTGTCAGATTATATATTGTTTAGCTCAGGCTGAGAACTCCTTTCCGTGTTCTGCTGTTTTTGTTCACAGATATATTCATTCAAGGGGCTTTTGGGTATAAAATCATTAACTAGAGAAAGGATTTCTATATCGATGGCTTATAAGGCAGTTTTGAGCCTGTGGAACCATGGTTAGATTCCTGGAATAGGAATCTACCAGACCTGGAGCACTAATTTGCCCTGTCTAGGAATTTTGGGGAAATTTTTTTTTTACATTTTTTAACATTTTATTTGCATTTTTGGTTTTTAACATTTTGGTTTTTAACATTTTATTTGCAACTTCCATTTAAAAGAGGAGAGCTGCTTTTGAGGAATGGAGGAGGAACTAAAATCTTTCTACCTGGTGCTCCCCAAATTTCATCCAGCTGATCTGCCCCTCTCTGCCCACTCAAGATTCCCCTTGCTCAGATCACCATTACCCTTCTCATACACAAGCCATCCTGAAAAGAAATTATCCCTTCAGCTACTTATGATTGTAAACATGACAGGTGCTTTGGTAAATGGTAATAAGGTGGGTAATTTGATTTCAAGAAAATATGTAAGTAGTTGCAAGCTTCTAGACTTGTGTGTGTGTGTGTGTGTGTGTTTAAAGTGCCGTCAAGTTGCAGCCAACTTATGGCGACCCCTTTTGGGGTTTTCATGGCAAGAGATTAACAGAGGTGGTTTGCCAGTGCCTTCCTCTGCACAGCAAGCCTGGTATTCCTTGGTGGTCTCCCATCCAAATACTAACCAGGGCCGACCCTGCTTAGCTTCTGAGATCTGAGAAGATCAGGCTAGCCTGGGCCATCCAGGTCAGGGCCTTCTAGACTTACCTTTAAATAAAAAACAGTTATTTTATGATTCTGACACTTGTTCAGTGCAGTCCTGAACAAGGTTACGCCCTTCTAAACCCATTAACTTCAGTGGAGTTAGAAGGGTGTAACTCTGTTTAGGATTGCACTGATGGTTGCTCAAATGCACATAGGAATGGTTCAGATCTTGGGGAATCCTCAGGCTATGGTGTGCCTTTCAAGTAGCTCCTAGAGTTGCCAATTTTTAAACTAGTCCTTCCAGCTCTGCCTTAATATCAGTTTGATCTGCCAACAATTATCAGGTTGTGCTATTTAACTTTATGTCATGAAAAGCTTCAATGGCCCATTTGCACTCATTAAACCTCTACTAAGGGGGCAGAATATTTTTTTCCAGGCCAGCTGGCAACTTTAGTTGTTCCAGCATTTAAAACTGTAACATGGGGAGGATTTTCCCTTTTGCTATTAAGAGCCAGTACGATGTAGTGGTTATAGTGTTAGACTAGATCTGGGAGACCCAGGTTCAAATCCCCACTCTTCCATGGAAGCTACTCTCAGCCTAACCTACTTCTCACAGGGTTGTTGTGAGGATAAAATGCAGAACTGGAGAACAATGTGAGCTACTTTGGGTCTCCGTTGAGGAGAAAGGAGGGGCCATAAATAAATAACATCTGAACTATCTCATAAGCAATTAAATTGTGGAACTCCCTGCCCTTGGATGTGGTGATGGCTGCCAACTTGGAAGGCTTCAAGAGGGGGGTGGACATGTTCGTGGAGGAGAGGGCTATTCATAGCTACTAGTAAAAATGGATACTGGTCATCATACATACCTATTCTCGCCAGGATCAGAGGAGCATGTCTATTATATAAGGTGCTTTGGAATACAGGCAGGGTAATGCTGCTGCAGTCATCTTGTTTGAGGGCTTCCTAGAGGCACCTGGTTGGCTACTGTGTGAACAGATGGCTGGACTTGATGGACCTTGGTCTGATCCAGCATGGCCTTTCTTATGTTCTTAATTGGGGCTTGGTAATATGATTATAGTTAGGGAGAAATTGCTGGTTTTCCCATTCTCAACTGCTTTGTCCTGTGTGCACTGATGTTCCTTCTAGCATGCTCCCTCTGAGCATTGGTGGCAAGGGGTTTTGTTCAAGGGGTTCGGTACCAAACGGATTAGAATCAGTGTGCAGGAAGTTAGTTGTAGGAAGCCAGTGTAATATAGTAGTACCTAGATCACTGGACCGGGGTGTCCCAGAGTCAAATCCCCACACCGCCCTGTGCAGCTCAGTAATTCAGCCATGCCTGTCTTGTGTGCGGATAAGTGGGGCCTTGAGATCTCCTAGAATCACAAACCTTCAAGTGGGGTCTGGAGATCTCCTAGAATCACAAACTCAAGAGAACTCCAGACATAAGAGATCCCTTCCCTTGGAGAAAATAGCTGCTCTGGAGGGTGGACTTCATAGCATTATACCCTGCTGAGGTCATGCCCCTCCCCAAACCCTGCCCTCCCAGGCTCTATCCCCAAATCTCCAGGAATCTCTTGACATGGAGTTGGCAACCCTAGGGGAGAACCGTGCATCCCACCCTGAACTCATTGGCAGAAGAGCAGAATATACTCCTCACAGCCAGGATGAATGCCCCTCATTTGAAATGTCATCTTTGAAGGGTGTGCATGGACAAGAAAAAAAAGTGAGCCCTGCACATTTCTTTTAAAAAAGGGGAAAGTCACAGCGGTTCATGAGGGCCACCAAGAAAGGGAGACTAGGAGGATAACATTCTGGGTGCCCATGGAGATGGGGAAATCATATGATAAAATTTCATATGATGTTTGAATTCAGCTCGTGTGGGAGGAACCTGGAGGGGATCTTTGCCTGGGAGACCATCATGGGACTGGTGTTTCTGACGAAAATTCAGAGGGTTCCCACTGGGCTTTTGATGGAAATGGAACCCACATCAATGTCAAATATATGTGAATTCATACACCTCCCCCTTTTTCTGAAACAGGTCAACAGGGATTTTGTACCACTGCCTGTTGGTCGCTTATACTGCTGCACAGGGCTTTCCTACACAGCAATTCCTCTTCCAACCTCCTTTGTGACACAGGGCCTAGCGTCTCGCCTTCCTTGTTTTGCTTAGGTTTTACCCTGCCTTTGGATTCGCAAGCTGGGTGACCTAATCATCGAACTCTTCGAAACCATGAAAAACATCCCGTTATTACACCAGATCTGCACACGGCTACCAGGTTAACAGTTGGCCAGCCCCCTCAAAAGCATTGCGAAATAAAAATGTTTTTTTTTTTAAAGGCAGGAGAGAGGGAGCTTGGCAGTCTGCCTTGGGCAGGCCCCCTTCCCCCCTTCCAAGAGCAAAGGAGGGGCCTGCCTTTGGGGCCGCTGCAAGCCCTTCTTCCCTCCCCCCCTTCCAATCCAGATTCCAGTGACTCCTCTTTCACCCGGCAGATGGAGGAATGGAATGTCCCCTCTGCCTTCTTGCTGGTGGAATCTTTCCTGCTCCAGGAAAGGAATATGCTTGGAAAGTTCTGGAAAAGCCCGCATCAGGAGCATTAGGATTCTGGGGCTAGGTCCATAGGAGAATGCAGAATCTCCTGCTTGGGCCTCTAAGGTGTATTTAGCACAGAAAGGTGTGTGGCGAGAAGCAGCCAGGAGGTTGGCGTATCCCTTTCTCTTTCCCTCTGCGTGCTGCAGATAATAAAGGAAGCCACAGCCTTCAGTTTGCAAGATCTGAACAAGGCTGTCAAAGCTAGGACATTTTGGAGGACTTTCATTCATAGGGTCGCCATGAGTCGGAAGCGACTTGACGGCACTTAACACACACGCACACACACTGCGTGCTGCACCACACCCTAAGAGCAGAGGCTTGGGGGAGCATGCCCGTTATATTAAATGCTGTGGAGCACAGGCAGGATGGTGCTGCTGCAGTCATCTTGTTTGTGGGCTTTCTAGAGGCACCTGGTTGGCCACTGTGTGAACAGGTTGCTGGACTTGATGGGCCTTGGTCTGATCCAGTAGGGCTTTTCTTAGGTTCTTATGTTCTTAACACAGGCAGGATGGTGCTGCTGCAGTCGTCTTGTTTGGGGGCTTCCTAGAGGCACCTGGTTGGCCACGGTGTGAACAGACTGCTGGACTGGATGGGCCTTGGCCTGATCCAATTGCTCCCTAATTGGTCATGCCTCAGACCCAGCATAGCCAACCATCCTTTTCTGGCTAGGAGTGGCATTCGACTTACCATCCCTCCTCTTACCATCCCTCCTCTTCGCTCTCGTGGCTTAGATAATCTGGGAGGCAGACAAAACGGCAGCAGAAAGAGATTCCTGCTTCCCTAGCTCTTAGCCAAGGGCGCTTGGCTCAGCTTGAGGCTTAAAAAGAAAAAAAGGATCCAAGACCTTGTCAAAGTGGTTCTAGCCAGTCCCTTTCCTATCGCTCTCGAAGCTGGGGCCTGTGAGCAGAAGAGGGGAGGCAGTGACAGAGGCAGCCTGCGATTTTAACTGGAGTTAAGTGCAGCCCCAGTGCATCCTTCCTGGGTGGCCTGTCCTTAGGCAAGTCACCATGAATGCTGGGTGCCTCTTCCCCGCCCGTGATGGTTTTGATATTTCTTCAAAGAGAAGGATGAGCAGCAAAGGGTTGCAATCAGGGCCGGTGCCAGTCGTTTTTGCACCCTAGGCAAGGCTAACTACTTGTCGTCCCCGCTAACCAATTTTCAAAAACGGATGCCTTGTAGAAAAAATAAAAGCACAAAACTTTTGATAAGCCGTTATAATTGATTGTATTCCATCGCACTGTTGTGGTACTTATCTTAAAATAAATAATGTAAATTATCAGTTGCATTTTTTTTCAAGAAACAAATCTGTTTAAAACTGCACCCCTCTGAGGCCTGCGCCCTAGGCGGCCGCCTAGTTTGCCTAATGGTAGCACCGGCCCTGATTGTAATGTATGCAACGGAGAGTTCAACTACCTGTCGTCAGTATTACTTCTAAGAGAAGAGGAAGAGTTGGTTTTTCTATGCCGACTTTCTCTGCCACTTAAAGGAGACTCGAACCGGCTTTCAATCACCTTCCCCTCCCCACAACAGACACCCTGTGAGGTAGTCGGGGCTGAGAGAGCGTGACTAGCCCAAGGTCACCCAGCTGGTTTCATGTGCAGGAGTGGGGAAACGTACAAAGTGGGCTCCATATAAAGGACAGGGGCAACGTGTAGATTTTACCATATTTTGTAGTGTGTTGGCAATCATCATTCTTTATTATTACTATTTTCATTACTGTTTACCATTCCTACAAAGAGATCAGAATTTTATTGTCACAACCATCTTGGGAGGTCGGTTAGAGAATGACTGGCCCAAGGGCACCCGGTAACCTTCATGGCTTGGTGGGGTTTTCAACCTGGTCAAGCCAATAGTCCGACCACAACACCAGCTGAAGTTCTGTCTGCAAGGAATCCGTGGACAGGGGAGAGTTAATCTGGTGCAACTAGGCCAGCCCCTCCAGCCTGCTCCTGCCAGGACCTTGTTTTGCCAGATCTGGGCAGTACGCCAAGTTCCTTTTGGCCGCGGTATAAAGTTGACGTAGTCAGAGCAAAAGCCTCTGCTGAACAAATGTGACCACTTCCCCTCAGGAAAACTAGGGGCAAACATGTCACTGGGGAGGGGGGCAGAGGAGGAATGCACTCTGGCTGCCCAGAGGTGTGGGTGGGGGGTCATGGAAAATCTAGGGCGGTGGCACAAAGGTGCGAGGAAGCGGGCACGGTGGAGGAGGGCACTCCCGGATCTGGAACAGAAGTGTTTATGCAAAGTAAGCCTCAGGTGTGCCACCCAGTCCTGTCCTTGAGTTGGTGCTAGAGGAAGGGTACACGAGGACAGGGAGATCCAACCATATAATCAAGGCCTAGAGACAGAGACTCTGCATTGTTCAGGCTGGTGGCACTCAGTTTATGATTATGCCCGTAGGGAGGGTTTTTTTTGGGGGGGGGGAGTCTACGAGCAGCTGTCTTCAGATTTGCTGCTGTTATGCTCCTGTGAATGAACTGCATGCAACCCTGGTTTGATGGTGTATACACCAGAAGGGATTGGTGTGGATTAAAATTGCAGCTGGAGTATGAATCCAGAGTAACCTTGGTGGTATTTCCATTTTGAAATAATGAAGCCCATTGCCAGACAGGAGTAGGGCGGCACCAGGTTTGGGGCAGAACAACTTTGGAGCAATATACTTTGTAACACATGACAGCGCTGTGTGCGTGTAATACGGAGAGTGATTTCAGGGTGAACCTGCAATGTAATCTATGCTCAGTCTAGTGAGAAAGAAAACCTTACGAAAGATCTTGCAAATGCATAAACTGAGACGTGTTTGTTCTTTGGATATGCTGAGCTGTGTGTTCTTTGTGTGCCTGGTGCTGCCTTTTAACACAATGGACGCACACTCGCGCCGTGTGAAGTAAAGGATTTTCCTGCCTCAGCTTTCACTTGACAAACTGCGTTTGGCGAGAGTCTGCCTTAGATCTGCGAATTCTACAGTCATCTGGCAGAGTGTCAGCAGAACAGTTTTGTTCACAGATCTACACTGGTCTTTCATTCCCCCCCCCCCCCCCGAATAATTTGTTTGAGCTCTTCATCCTGGTTCACAAGTACATTTTGGCACTGCTTTGTATTTCTCCTAGTAAAAGATAATTAAAAATGTTCGTGCATGCACTCAGAGCCCAGTAGAGTTTCCAAGGAAGGCAAAGAGAGCCGGCTGGCGCCTGATGGGCAGAGACACTGGAGGTTCTGGTGTGTGGCATTAGGAAGCATCTGCTGGGTGGAGCCTTGAGCATCAGCTGCCATTGGGTGATATTTTTAGAGAGCTTTATGTATTGTGTATGTCACTGTGTGCCTGTTTGCTGAGAGAGACTAGAAAGGTGTCCCCATCCATTAGTGGAGCTTTAATACCCATCTAGTCTGTGTGAGCCTTTCGTTGCTTGAAATGCCCAAGCAAAATTGCTTTGAGTACCACAAAGCAAAAATTCAACCACCTGTGCCTTGAGGCACGACACTCCATGATTTGCAGTCCTTCTGTGCATATCGTCTTTTTACTGAGGGTCTGGGAACAGCCAGAAATGCCGGTCTGTTTCCTTTAGAGCCTCCTGGGGTATTCGGGTGGGTGGGACTGGAGAGCTCGGCAACAGCCAGTGTTTGGACTGATTCCTGTTGCATGCTTCCCGGATGAACCTGCTGGTGGGCAGCTTTGCATTCTCGTGTGCAACATGGCTGCTGTCATTTGGTGGTTAACGTCCTGCATTCTGCTTCTCTTTTTTCTCTAGCCCAGCTGGAGCTGACACTCGGAGGCTGCCGCTGTCCCCTTGGGAGATCCCGCACCCAACCCCTCCTCTTTCCTGTAGCCAATGAACTCAATGAACCCAATGAAACCATCGCTCCCACCCACCCCACATGGGTGAGTATGGCTCTGCCTGGGCTGTCCTCACGCTCTGTCCATCTGCTCACCTCTTTGTCATCCTTGGGAACGAATTGGGGCTGGGCATATTTTGTGGCTCTGCAGCAGAATTTTATGCTTGGCACAGAATTCAACAGCCCAGGAAATTTTGGTTTCGCTTAAAGGAACCCACGTCTTTAGCCCTTAGGGACTGCGAGGAAGCATGAAAGTGTGCGTAAATACGTCATGCTTGCTGGTTGACCTTGGGCCAGTCACACACTCTCAGCCTAGCCTACCTCACAAGGCTGTTGTGAGGATAAACGGAGGCCAAGAGAACAATATAAGGCACTTTGGGTCCCCGTTGTGGAGGAAGACGGGGTATAAATGAAGCAAATTAAATAAATATATGATATCGCCATGAAATCATACAAATCCAGAGAGGCCTCTCATTAATCAGGAGCAAGGCTTCAGAGCCGTGCATGGCTCCATGCCGTTCCCCCTAAGAAAAGCAGAAACAAAATAATTATACATAGTAATTGTATGATTTTGTCTGATTTATGTAGGTCCCTGAATTCAGTTCTTGCTATCAAATTCTAATTGTCTCAGAGCAAGCATTTTAACAGGTGCAAAACGCTATTGGGATGGGCCCCCTTGTATTGTAGGTAGGGGGCCTAAAGCCGCCCCACGCTCACCACTTATGCTGAAACCTTAGAGCTCAGTTCTGCCATCGTCTGGAACTGCACTGCGTGGTCGCTTGACCAGAGTAGGCAGAATGCATTCGCGTCCCCTTCCCTGCAGCTGAAAAATCCATAGCCGCTCCTTCGCCATCTCTCTGTAGTGACCTGCAGCCAAGGATGGAGTACGGTGTATGTACAGTCACACAGCATTTTGGCCTCGGTTTCTGTTTTCAGGCAACCTCTGGCCACAGCTTTCTACATGTGCGTACACCACCATTCATCCTTGGCTGCAGGTCTTGCTCTGCAGCCATAAACTTCTCCCCTCCACGCTACCCGACTCTCCCGCCAGCAGTTTTTCCTCTCTGGCCATACGCTGCTTTGACGCTGCTTCCCAGCCACCCATGGTGCTCATTTCTTACCCATTCCCAGGTTTGTATTCTGTCAGGCCCATGCACTCACCCAGACACCGATCTCTTATCGAATTAAGTAAAGCTTCCCAACCCAGTTCTCAGTTCCCCTCTGCTGCCTCTGTCCATCCAGGGAATTTCCCATTTCCCACCTGTTCAGGAATTCAGAATTGAGCAATGTGTTCAGAAGAGTCCCATCGCAGATTCCTTCTTGGATGAGACCACTTCAGAATACAAGTGGAAGAGTACATTTTTGAATGTACCCTCCAAGTACAATCTTTCTTCTGAATAAAACTTAAGGGCGGGACCTTGACTCACTGGTAGAACGCCCCCTTTTGCATGCAGACGGTCCCCACTTCAAGATTTGGCATCTTCAGTTATGAAGCTCTTGGGCCGCCCGTGCTGGGGAAGGAGCTTTCTCTTCCTGAGAACCTGGACAGCCATTGGGAGAGCAGACCAGGGGTTTTCAACCTTTTTTTGGGATGAGGAACCCCTGTAGCATCTGGTGGCACCCTGTCAAATCTTAGGCTTGGATCCTGTGACATTGTTCCCTTTGCATTTCTCTCTGGTTGCGGCAAAGGCTTTCCTCCACTGCCGTACTCACTTCCGCATGTGTAAGGGCACATTGAATGAAATTGAGATTGCGCACAGGGAAATGCTAGCTGCAGAGGATGGGAGTGCCCTAGCAGAGGAAGCCTCCACAGAATCTGGAGCGAAGATCCAATCCTGTCCCTCGCCCAAGTAAAGAAAAATATAAATAAAAACAGGTGATAAAGTATTGACTGATGCAGGGTATTTTAAATTTGTGGAACCTTTGGTGGAATCCTTCCATATCAGCTTGCCCATGGAACCCCATGGGTTCTGCAGAACCCTGGTTGAAAAACTCTGGCACAGAAGTACTGATCTAAACAAGCCAAATGGTCTGACTCTGTGTAAGGCAGCTTTGTGTTTCGTGTGTTCGAGCTCTTCCTTTGTGACACAGCCATCAGCGTATCATCCCCTGGCATGGGTGGGGATAATTGCCGTGATAATACCATATCATGTGGTAAGATCTTAGAGGTGGAGAACTTTCTCTTGGGATCAACATCCCTATAGCAACCTCTCTCTATACACACACCAGCAGCAGTGTTACCCCAGCCCTGAACATGTGAATGGCCTCCGCTGTGGTGCTTGAAATGATAGAAAAAATTCCTGATTTGGTGACCTGCCAATGGCAGGTGGAGACGTTGTTGTTCATCAGGATTATTTATTATTTTAAAAATTTATATCCTGCTTTTCTCTCTGATCGGGGACCCAGACGGGCTTTTCACATCATTCCTACCTCCTCCATTTAATCCTCACTACAACAACCTTGAGAGGGTCAGTTAGGCTGAGAGATTGTGACGGGCCCAAGGCCACCCAGTGGGCTTCTATGGTTGAGCGAGGAATTTGAGCCCAGTCATCCCAGGTCCTGGTCCGACGCTCTAACCACTATGCCACACCAGGCCTTTTGTTAAGGTGGGGGGAAGGAGTTGGCTTGGGCTTGGGGATTTCCCCAGTTTTTGTTATGCTGCCTGCTGGTGCCTAGTTTCTGGCTGCTTTTATGTTAATTTGACATTGTTTCAGCTGCTTCGTTGTGGGTAGAATGGAAGGGTTTTTCCCCCTTAATTGTATGGTATGTTTTATATTTTATGATACTCTGCTGTTTTTGTGATATTTCTTGTATTTTCTTAAGCTGTCCTGAGAGCCTTGCTCAGGTTTATTTCCAATAAAGTAAATAAAGGCTCTGTCCATGATGTCTATTTCACACTTGCAAGTTCTGATATTGCATCCACCGAGCAATCAACTTCCATGTGTGAATTCTCTCATCTCCCATCTTTCCTGCCGCTCACCCACTCCTTCCCCCTGCCTGGCTACGAATCTCCTCTCCTTTCTTTTGCTCCGCTTTCCTGTCACTTCCCCAAAGGCTCCTAATTAAATTGTGCCTCTGTTGTTGTTGTTTTTCTCCCCTAGTGATGGTTCATATGCCTACGAGTCAGTACCTTGGCAACAGAATACCAATCAGCCTGCAGGATCTCTCTCAGTGGTAACCACGGTGTGGGGAGTCAGCAACACGTCCCAGAGTCAGGTAGCTTGGACAGCCTTCCAAAATGATTGGGGGGGGGGGAAGAGGAGGGGTGAGAGACCGGAGGGAAAGCATGGCATCTGAGTTGCACATTCTTGTCTACCTTGCAAAGTAGCCTCTAGAAGCCCAATTTACTGCCCGAAGCTCACAATTCTGAGAAAACTCTTTTATCTGTGGTCCACCTTTGAAATGGGACTGCAATGGTTAGTCAATTTCATGTATTAAAAATTTAATTTCTAAAAAAGCCCACCCACCCCAATAATGGAGGCAGCAGACCTTTGAACGCATGAAGCTGCCTTATATTGAATCAGACCCTTGGTCCATCAAAGTCAGTATTGTCTACTCAGACTGGCAGCGGCTCTCCAGGGTCTCAGGCTGAGATCTTTCACATCACCTACTTGCCTAGTCCCTTTAACTGGAGCTGCTGAGGATTGAACATGGGACCTTCTGCATGCCAAGCAGATGCTCTTACCACTGAGCTACGGCCCCTTTTAAAAGTTGTTCAAGGCTTTTGATGTAAACAGGCACTTTGTTGGGAGGCATTCCTATTTCTCACATAGGAAGGAATGCCTGTTCAGAGAGTGCCTGCAGCAGCACATACTTACAAGATCTGGAAACAAAGAATACTTTTTCCTTTTAGAACTATTGTCTTATTCATGCCCAAATTCATGCAGATTCAGTCCTATGTATTTTAATTGGTAATCAACTCTGGATCTCCTTAACTGAGTCACAGCCTTTATTTTTATCCCAGTTTTCAGGCACACATTGTTTCTGCAAAATAGCTTTTATAATATCTGATCTCAGAGGTGTATGGCCTGAAAAACCTGGTGTGTGTGTGTGTGGGGTCTTCTGGATCTGTATCGTTCTTGCAGCATGGAACTTTTTTTAAAAGGGAAAACTGTGTTTAAGATCTGCCAAGGATAAGGAAGCAAAGCATTGTCACTTCTTCCTAAGCAGTCCTTCCACATCAGCTTGCCTTTCCCCCGCCATCAAAACCATTTCCTGAACTGGTGTAGCAGCCTGGCTAACTGTGCAATCCTAAGAAGAATTACGCCCGTCTAAGCCCATTGACTCAGTGGAAAGTGCCGTCAAGTTGCAGCTGACTTATGGCGATCCCTTACGCTTTTCAAGAGAAGCAGAGGTGGTTAGCCATTGCCTCCTTGGTGGTCTCCCATCCAAATACTAACCAGGCCAATCCTGCTCAAGATCTGATGAGACTGGGCTACCCTGGGCCATCCAATAAGTCAGTGGACTTTGTAACTGAGCTTATAATTGCATGGTAAAAGGATGAGTGGTGGGTTGGAAGACCCGTAGCTCAAATCTCTCATGGCCTTTAGGCAAGCAACCCCCTCCCTCCAGTCTTATCTGTAATATGAGGGTAATAGTATTGCCCTACCTTATACAACATGACAATGTACCTGATGCACTGTGACCATTGAAAGCGAGATATACATGCTAAGTATTCGCTGTCGGTCTTACTCTACTGCTAATCTGAAGAATCTGAAGAAGTGAGCTGTGGCTCATGAAAGCTCATACCCTGCCAGAAATTTTGGTAGACTTTAAGGCGCTACTGCCGATCTGGTTCTTACGCTTCTCCCCTGCCATTTCCAATCCCTACGCATTCACTGCATTACTTTGAGCCTGTCTTTTAAATTTTCTTTCTGCCCCGTGTGTTAATGGGGTTATTAATACTCTTATAAATTATATTCTGCTTTTCTTCCCCCAGAAGGAATTTTGTCTACCAGCGGCTCTCAAAGTTTTTGTAGTGGGGAATCTGCTACTGCGAAAGTCTGGGGAAGAAGAAGAGCCAGCGTAGTGTAATGGTTAAGAGCGGTGGTTTGGAGCGGTGGAGTCTGATCTGGAGAACCGGGTTCGATTCCCCACTCCTCCATATGAGCGGCGGAGGCTAATCTGGTGAACTGGATTTGTTTCCCCACTCCTACACACGAAGCCAGCTGGGTGACTTTGGGCAAGTCACAGCTCTGTTAGAGCTCTCTCAGCCTCACCTACTTCACAGGGTGTCTGTTGTGGGGAGGGGAAGGGAAGGCGATTGTAAGCCGGTTTGAGTCTCCCTTAAGTGGTAGAGAATGTCAGCATATAAAAAAACCAACTCTTCTTCTTCTACAGCAAAGGTCTGGGGAGGAGGGGGGTTGATGGCTATCGTGCCTCTCGCCCTTCCCCTGCTGCCTGTAGCTAGGTCTGAGCTCCCCTGGCTCTCAGAGGGAAGGTTCCGCCCCTTTGGCTCCCTTGCAGAGGGAATGAGGGGGGACGAAGGCCTCCTCCCTCTCTTCCTCTTTCCTGCTTCTGGGTGGAGATGAGGCCAGAGGCACCTCAATTAGCTTCAGGCTTCATGGGGACAGCGGCACGAACTACCTTGTTTTTCCCCCCTCCCCCCTCCCCGCCTTGCAATGCTGATTCACATGAGGTTTGTGAAAACCTCTGCCTCCCCCTGTTCTGCAAGCTGAAAGCTGGTGGGTGAGGAGGAGGGAAGGAGATTCCCCTTCTGCAGCAAAGAATGTAAAAGATAAGATAAAATTCACTTCCCACCAGGATCTGCTGCTTTCCATCATCCTTGTACATAAATAACTTGTTGTTTGAGCTAAAGGGTAGACGTCAAGGGGAGCTTCCCATTCTTTGGAGCCCCTTCTGTTACTAAACGAGAAGATTTATTTACTTGCCACAAACCAAACCTTCCCCTTTGGGAAAGAGTCATCTGATTTTTAAAACTCCTCCTCCTCTCCTAAGTTTGAAGCTTAGGCTGGGCCTGGCCTATACTTTCAGACAAAAGTGGTGGAATCTGGGCCGGTAGAGTGGATTATGCCACTTCAGAATGTAGGCAGGGTGAAAATGCTTTGCATAAACAAATTAAGGAAGCCCAGAGCTAGAGGAAAGCAAATGCATAAATAGCCCACAGCTCAGCTCAGCTTCTCTGCGAGCTCCCGATACCTCGCACCAATTGTGCAATCCTAAGAGGTGCTACTCCAGTCTCAACCCATTGAAACAGGGCTGTATTGCTATGCCTTTGCTCTGCCAGCCAGCCAAGGATTAGCAGAGTGTCCTTCCGGTTGGCTCCTTTTGCTATCATGCTAAGCAGGAGATGCCCCTGTAAAATCTCTTGGTCTGTTTTCTTTCCATCTTAACCTTTGAACATTTATGCTTTTATTTGTTGGTTAATATGTGCAAAGTGATGACAGTCTGTATGAATCCCAATATCTTGAGTATCTACTCTACTTTTCTAATATTGAGTGTCATATGATAAACTGGGGATAAGACAAGGTGGTGGGGAATGGCAAATGTAGCAGGTGGAGCTTAATTTCACATCTCCATCATTTCCTCTGTGTCATTCATTGTTTCTTGTATACCATTCATTCATCCGTCTGATGCTGCTTTTCTTCTGCACCCATAGTACTGCACTTGTCTTACTGTACCTAGGGTTGCCATTTTTTTTAACTGCATAGAAATTAGACAGATGAAGCTTTTTTTCTGGAATGGGGAAAGCTTCACTTGCTACATTTTTGTGTCTTGGGCTGCTATTTAAAGGCACTGAAGAAATGCTAAAAAAAATGAATGCTAAAAAAAAAGTGTCCCTAACTCCACACTCAGGTTATTGATTGTACAGAATAAGGAGAATAATACCTGTCACTCCAAATGACAATGGGATTTGTCTTCCTATAAAAAACTGGTGAAAGTCTCTGTCATGCTCTCTCGCTCCCTGACACTGCATCTCTTGGGCTCTAACATCTTGCAGGTTTTCGGAAACCCCATGGGCCCTGGGGGAAACACCTCTGGCAATCCCATGATGCCGAGTGTGGCCAGCAGTGGCTCTGGAATGAACTCTCCTCCCTTTATGGGGCAGCAGTCTTTCCCAGAGGGCTCCACCAGCAAGGGCTACGTGCAGCCGGGAATGTACGGGCGCACCACTTACCCAGGAGGGCCAGGCTTTACCACAAGGTAAGATTAGAACCACTGTCTCATTCACTGCCGACTGTGCATTGTGTCTTTGTAAGAAATGTGTTCTCTTTCCTGCACTGTTACATGAGTATCTCAGGGCCCAGGAACTGCTAGGGTTTAAATTTATTTTAACATTAACCCTCTCCCACAGTACCAAAGCATCATGACTTGGAAGCTTGCTGGGTGACCTTGGCCCAGTTATTCTCACTCAGCCTAGCCTACCTTACAGGGTGATTGTGAGGAAAAATGAAGGAGAGGGGAACAATGTCAGCCACTTTGGGTCCCATTGGGGTGAAACGCAGGGTGTAAATATAGTATTTATTTATCAATGCAACCCTAAGCACGGTTATACCCTTCTGTGTCCATTAATATCAATGGACCTAGAAGAGTTCAACTCTGCTTAGGATTTTCTTGTATATTTCCAACCCACCTCCTCCTGACAAAGCTAGTAAATGTGATAAAAATATAAAACTTATTTTATGGATCACCATAAGTCAGAAGCAACTTGATGGCTCTTAACGCACGCACACGCGTGCACACACACACACACACACACAGTACATTTCAAAATCTCCCATGCCTGCTTAACCTAGCTGTTAAAATTCACTCTGAACAAGGAGGCGTCACAGCGCTTTTGTCAAACGTGCTGTTGTGGGATGGATTTGGCAGGTAGATGGCCCAGGGAAGAGGCCAATCTGGATCCATCTGGGAGGGTGGTTTTTGTGTGTGTGTGTGCTGTGCTGTACCTCTGATAGAAAGTGGATAGCAGTAGTAAATAAGACAGGGATAGTCTGAAACACCTTTCTTCTTCTGGAACCCTCATGAAAGGCAAGAGGCAAGCTGGTTCTGAGAGTTCCCCATTGCCTGTTTATGTCAGTTGGTGGGATGGGACATGGGTCCTGCCAGTTCAAACCAAAGGTGCCTGGCTCTCCCACTGGCCAACCCAATGCTCTTGGGAAGCTTACAAGCAGGGCAGGAAGTCTCCGTCTCTCCTCACCGACCCCTCCCTCAATAACTGATATTCAGTACCATAATCTCCCAGAACATGTCTCTGAAGCCCCCTCGGCTGTTCCTCTGTAGCAGCTGGTATTTTTAAGGTATCCTGCCACCAAACACGGCGGTTCCATTTAACCATCCTGACTAATTACCATTGCTGGGCCTATCTTCTACGGATTTGCCTGATCCCCTTTTTAAAGCTAAAGGAGTTGCCATGCCGCATCATGGGGGAGCAAAGGCCACAAGTTAATAATATGCTGTGCAAAGCAGGGCTTTCTGTCCCAAATATACTGTGGGTCAGTCTCAGTGGAAGTCGTTTGCTTCTTTCTTCAGGATCTGAAAACGAGCAGACACCAATGAATCTATCTGTCTCTCTCATGCAGAGCTTCCTCGGCTGCACACCTAAGCTGCTTTGGGTCCCAGTTGGGGTATAAATGAAATAAACACAATCAAATAAATGGTCCTCCTCTCCTCCATTTTATCTGTTTGAAAAAGAAAAGGTGGGGGGGAACCACTGTTCCCTCACGAAGAGGATAATATGTGAATCAGCTCTCTATGTGAACAGGACTTAAGATGAGGTACATGCATGAAAAGCTAAGCCCTCAGACGCAGCTCACCAGCTGCAGAAGGAGTCATCCCCCTCTTAGTGTCATTACTGACGAGTGTCTGTGGGGGGAGGCCATGTGCGTGAGGGCTCATAGTCATCGGGCCTGGTTGCGTAATCTCCATCATTGTAGTGTCATCTTGCCCTGTCTGGGCCTCTAATTGCTGTCTGGCAGTCCACCCCTCCCTTTTCCAAACAGCCAGTAGGAATTCTTGCTTGTATCAGTTCTCCTTACTGGGGTGCAAAAGCTGCTGGTGCCTAAAACGTAGGGACTTGTGATGTCCCTTGGAGATTTGGTAACAGGTTTATTTATTGTCCTATCTGGCTATTAAAAGTCACACTGGTTTCTAAGTTTATTTTAAAAAGGCAGATTTTGTACCCTCTGGCTCTTCAGATATCCTGCTCCTAAGCCATTCAGGTCTTTAAAGATAAAAGAACTCTGCACGGGGCCCAGAAACAAATTGGAAGCTAGTGAAGAAGATATATGTTCATAAGAACATGAGAGGAACCCTGCTGGATCAAACCAGTGTCCCACACAGAGGTCAACCAGTTGTCCTGGAGGGCCAACAAACAGTACATAGAGGCCAAAGGCTTCCCCTGATGTTGGTTTACTTCTTCTGGATGTGGAGGTTCTGTTTGTCCGCCATGGCTAGTAGTCACCAATGGACTTGGTGGTGGTGGAAAGTGCCATTAAGTCACAGCCGACTTGTAGGCTTTTCAAGGCAAGAGACTTTCAGAGGCAGTTTGCCATTGCCTGCCTCTGCATAGTGACCCTGGACTCCCTTAGTGGTCTCCCATCCAAATACTAACCAGGGACGACTCTGCTTAGCTTCCGAGATCTTAAGAAATTGGGCTGGCCTGAGCTATCCAGGTCAGGGCATCCAATGGACTTATCCTCCATGAATCTCTGTGTGTATGTTGTCAAGTCGCTTCCGACTGATGGCGACCCTATGAATTAATGTCCTCCAAAACCTCCTATCATTAACAGCCTTGCTCAGGTCTTGCAATCTGAGGGTCGTGGCTTCCCTTATTGAGTCAATCCATCTAATGTTGGGTTTTCCTTTTATCCTGCTGCCTTTGAATTTTCCTAGCATTATTGTCTTTTCCAGTGACTCTTGTCTTCTCATAGTGTGACCAAAGTAATAGCCTCAGTTTAGTCATTTTACCTTCTAGGGAGAGTTCAGGCTTGATTTAATCTAGAACCCACTTGTCTTTTTGGCAGCCCACAATATCCGTAGAACTCTCCTCCAACACCACATTTCAAAGGAATCTACTTTCCTCCTGTCAGCTTTCTTCATTGTCCAACTTTCACACCCATACATAGTAATGGGGTATAGTGTGGAATAAATTAGTTTGATCCTGGTCACCAGTGACATCCTTACACGTAAGAATCTTTTCTAGCTCTTTCCTGGCTGCCCTTCCCAGTCTCAATCTCCTTCTGATTTCTTGGTCGCAGTCTCTTTTTTTGTTGATGATGGAGCCAAGGAACAGAAAATCTTGAACAGTTTCAGTTTCTTACAAATCTCTCTCCTTCCCCTTTTAAAGCCATCTATGCTAGTGGCCATCACTTTACCACTCAGTCTGAAATACAGGAAACGCAGGATATAAATATTTTATTGATAACGATAATAAAACATCCACTGGCAGTGAATCCCACAACTTAATTACTAGCTGAGTGAAGAAGTACATCCTTTTGTCTGTCCTGAATCTATTGCCCATCATCTTCATTGGGGATTCCCAAACAGAAGTTCTCTGTTGAGACTCTTGCAGTCACATCCTCTGTCAATTGCAGTTTCCAAACACTTTTCAGAGATGTGGCCCTGAGTAGATCATGTTACAGTCGGCTGATCCGGTTGAGACGGGGGCGTGTATCACCGTGGCCAGATTATCTTGGTTAATATCCTGCGGCTTCTACTCACACCGCCCCTCTGGCTGGTGACTGGGCAGAGCAATCTGACCTGTCTGGCAGGCATCATCAGAAGAGCAAAGGGAGAAAGAAGTAAATCAGATTGAGAAGTTTTCCAACGGCAGCCCTGCTTTTTGTAACAAGGCCTGTGCAATTGGAACCAAGAGAGCCCAGGTTCGCATGTGCCTTCGCTTTAGCTGTTACTTCATTTGTAAAAATTTGTTCAGATTGTAGTGTTGGGATTTTAAGGAAATTAGGGGTACGTTGAACAGGGTCTTGGAAGATTGATGCTTTTGTGTTTTGCCACAACCTTCCTCCGAAGAACCCAGGGTGGGTATGTACATGGTCTCCCACCCCTTTATCCTCCTGACAGAGAGATAATGAGTGGCCAAAAAGTTAATTTGCAGCTGAATGGGATTATCTTAATAGAATCACTACACCATATTGACTTTCAAGAAATACAGACAATTGGGGGAAAGCTGTTGAGAAACCAGGAGCCATAAGGATGAACAGAGAAGGCATCTGCTGGTGGCTTTATGGCCCATCCGAGGCTCCTATCTGGATTTTGAACTTTCCATGCATTTTCATGTTTATTACAGTGGTTCCCAAATGTTTCGGGCCTCCGCCCCCTTGGTTCCACAGAGTCAACCCCAGTGCCCCCTACCCTATCCTATAAAAAGCATTATTCAAAATAGGGGTTTGCATGACGCACTAAAGAAGATAAGAACAATAAAATTTCAAAACAATAACAATTAATTGCACATCTATTCAAAATCAAATTTAAACTTTTTAGTTGAAATTTATTCAACCAACTGATGAACTTGATCCAGTGGTACCAGCTCTTCAACATCTGAAAAAAAATTCTGATAGTTTCCACCAAATTTGCCATCATGATGCTATAGCTTGATCTATTGTAAATTAGTGAACACGGTTGAAGGGGCCCACCTCTAGTGCCCCCCTGCTGCCCCCTTGCCTCTTAGTGCCTCCCTAGGTAATCCCACCGCCCCCCAGGGGGTGGTACTGCCCACTTTGGGAACCACTGGTTTATTAGATTGCCATGAGGGCTAAAACTTTGCTTTTCAAAAGTGTGTTTGTGTGGTGCCTAAGCAAGGGCACCGAAGCGCATTTCAGTTTCCAGGCTCGTCTTCTGCATACAAGGAATGTGCCACACCCTTCTATGTGACTTCCTTTTCTCACTCCAGTTACACAGGCAGCCCAAACGGCCCTGGGGGAATGGGCATCCCCTCGCATACCGGGAGGCCCCCTGCAGACTTCACCCAAGCTGCCGCTGCTGCTGCTGTGGCAGCAGCAGCAGCCACAGCCACGGCCACGGCGACAGCCACAGTCGCCGCTCTGCAAGAGAAGCAGAGCCAGGAGCTAAGCCAGTACGGAGCGGTAAGATGCGGGCTGTGATTCGGTGCATGGGGCTTCTCACTGTTGGAGGGGGTGAGGGAAAGAGTCAATAGAACGTGACTTGATGAGTGAGGAGCAGCATGATGTGGAAGAAGAAGGACAAAAAGGTTTGATTTTATTTAGAAGACAATAAACTCTGTTCCAGGGGTTAGTTATATCACCAGCTTAGTGTGCTAAGGTGCCCTTTTCAAAGAGATGCCGTAGCCAAATCTTGACTATGGAAGCTTGGGACACCTGCGTCACTTGATGGATCTCTTGGGCTGTAAAAACAATCGCCAGCTGTTAACCAGGATTGGAGAACCCAAATATTTTCCGTGAGATGGAGCCAGAAGCATTTTAACCCAGGTCAAACTATTAGAATAATTGGTCCTAGCGGTTGCCAAGGTCATTGGGAATAGATCAAGCTGTGTGAGAGGTCTTTCTGACTTTGCATGTATATTTACACACACACTCCCCAAAACCTCTCTGCCAGATAATTTGCCTTTTCCTTTCTAGGTCCTCTGGAAGAGTTACTACTGAGTTTGCCCAGAGAACCAGACTCTCAACATGAGGGAAGGTTTTAAGCCAAGTTCTGTAGTAGGGCCTAATTGTACAATACATCTTACCTGCTTCTACATCCCAGGGTAGCAGACAAATTCTAGGAGTCCATGCCTTCCAGGCAAGCACAGGCCCCATTTAGAATGGGACCATAGTGTGCAGGGAGGAGGGTATTTTCTCCTCTCTTGTCTATAGACTATATATTACTCTTCCTACACACTTGACACTGAGAGACACTGTCCTTCAGTGTTAATACTCTGAAGATGCCTGCCACAGTTGCTGGCGAAACGTCAGGAAAGAAAATTCCAAGACCACGGTTACACAGCCCGGATAACCTACAAGAACCAAAGACATTTTCAGTTTGCACGATCTGTAAGAATGGAGGAGATGGTGCTGGGGGGTTTTCAGTTGCAGTGGCAGTGGGTAGACAATGTATGTACAGTGACAGAGCAAAGGCTGGCCATGAGTGAATAGGTTGGAATGCTGGTTTGCATGGTGTTTGTCGGTGTAGGGATTTGTGTTCTCTTAACCCCTGGCTTCTATGTGACCTTATTTCACTTCCTATCGTTTAAACCTCCTTTCTTTTTCTTTCTGAAGATGGGGGCTGGACAGCCCTTCAACAACCAGTTTCTTCCTCACTCGGGCCCCCGAGGACCAGCCGTACCCCCTGGGATGAATCCTGCCAACATGGGTGGCGTGATGGGTGCTTCTGGAATGTCTCCCATGAACATGAACACAGCCAGGGCTCCTGCCCTAAATGCCTTGTACGGTGGACAGCGGATGCCCCAGCATGGATACCCTGGCCCTCCTCAAGGCCAGCAGATCCCCAGGCAGAGTGTCAAGAGAACCTACTCCAGTGAGGTGAGTAGGTACACATGGAGCTGCCTGATACTGCATCAGACCCCTGGTCCTTCAAGGCCAGTATAGTCAAACTGACAGCAGCTTTCCAGGGTCTCAGACCAGAGGTCTTTCACATCACCTACTTTAACTGGAGATACTGAGGATTGGAGTGGTGGAGTCTGATCTGGAGAACCGGGTTTGATTCCCACTCCTACACATGAGCGGCGGAGGCTAATCTGGTGAACTGGATTCCCCCCCCCCCCACACACTCCTACACATGAAGCCAGCTGGGTGACCTTGGGCGAGTCACAGCTCTGTCAGCCTCACCAACCTCCCAGGGAGTCTGTTGTGGGGAGGGGAAGGGAAGGTGATTGTAAGCCAGTTTGATTCTCTCTTAAGAGGCAGAGAAAGTCAGCATATAAAAACCATCTCTTATTATTATTATTATTCTTGAACCTAGGACCTTCTGCATGCAAAACAGATGCTCTACCAACAAGTCACGTCCCCTCTCGAGGTATACATGAGGATGCTGCAGGCCTCTGAGCTGTTTTTCTAGGGGACATGGAGGCATGCACCACCCCACAGGCAAACGTTCAAGGAGATTTTAGGAACTGAGTGCTTGGTGCCTGCTGCTGAGAAGTGTGGAGCCACAGAATTCATGCAAACTGCAAGTTTCATTCACATAGATCCCCCCCAGGCTCAGGAAAATCTTTGAGTTCTCTCTAGGTGCAGAAGGAGGCACAGCAGCTGTGTTCTCCATCTGTCCCGAGCTCTATAAATATGGAGTGTGCTCTGACTCTTTTGGCAAGTGTTAATCTCTCAATTTGCCAAGCCTTCTAGTACGGTGCTCTTACGTATTTACGCGAGTGAGACCAAAAGAAAAGGAGGTGCCACAAAGAGTCCTGCGCCACCAACCTTAATTTCAACATTATTCCAACCTCCTTTATTCAAATCTAGAGTGGAAATCACTCCTTGGAAAAGACAAAATGGACAAGGGGTTTAGAAATGAGATCACATGCATTTGGTGGATTTTTAAAGAATCCTCTTGGCTTTCATTAAACTTGGCATGGCAGTGCCCTAGGCAATGTAGCATGCCTGTGATGGCTGATCCCCGTAAGGAGACTGTGTGTGTGTGTGTGTGTGTGTGTGTGTGTGTGTGTGTGTGTGTGTGTGTTAAAGATCACCTGTTGGATGAAAGCCATTGGACCTAAACAGAGATTAGTCCATGATGAGCACAAATTTGGTGTGTAGCTGTACTCGCATGCTTCTTTCCTCTTCTTGAATGCACCCTGGTGGCAACTTCTTTCAGGAGTAGAGGTTCTAGATCTTTTTACGGGAGGATTTCTCCCTCATACAGTCCTAGAGGAATGCCCAAATACCCTGCTCTGCCAAATCAATCAGGCTGCAAAACTAAAATCAAGACAAGCATGTTTTTTAATCATAGGGTGATCTGTTTTATCATATTGTGTAATATTTCACCTTATAAATGGCTTGAGAATACCCGTTGATCTGTATCTTCAAGTGAGGCAAGCTTTATCTAGTCTGATTAGAAAGCTATTAGAGAAAGGCGAAATTTGAAATTTTATTTGATAACAGCAGTATTCAGTGTCGTATTGCAGACATTTGTACTCTGATTCTATACAAGGAAAGACCTTGCCTGAAGTTAATTGTAGAATGAGTGAAAAAAGTATTAAATATAGTTGAGAAGTAATTAGAAATGGATTTAGATGAAGATAACACTAAATGTGACTTCATCTGGTTTAAAAGATAATTTTTCAAAATTGTGCATCTTTGTTTACTTGACACCACAGACGGCAGGCACATATATATCCTACATCCTCAGTTAAGCTCTGGATATCTATCTATCTCTCTATATCTATATCTATATATCTATATCTATATCTATCTATCTCTCTATCTCTCTATATCTATATATCTATATCTATATCTATATCTATATCTATATCTATATATATATATATATATATATATATTTGGTCATGTTCCCAAATCCAGCTTCTCTAGAAGAAGGTTTTAGAATTGATTATTGGAACTCACGGACTAAATTCCACTAGACCCGACGGTCATTCTACTATGCTGTTTGAAAGATGACATAACTGATAATATACTTGGAATTACTAATCAGTTTGATGGTTGCAGCTAAAATTTGTATAGCAGCATGGTAGGCAAATGCAGAAGAGACCACTCTAGCCATCTGTTGTGATGACAGCTCTGTGGTCCAACACCCCCCACTGGCCATTTGCAATAGTGGCTGTAAGGCCATGATTGGCCCAAAGATATATCTGCACCAGGTCATTATCTTAGGTGGTTGAGAAGGTTGTGCCGTCTGCCTCCCATCCTATTTCCTGTCCATGATTGCCCTTGATCAGCACTCTACTTTCTCTTCCCTCCTCATCAAAGAGGCGCTATCATTTCCCTGGGTTATTTAGGTCCAAACGGGCTGTGATGCTCTCCATCCTGTCTTTTGTTCCTCCCCACCTGCCTCCATTAGCAGAGCCTCTTTCTTTTTCAAAAGAACCAGGTGGCTGTTTTATGCAAATCCAGACATTCCCCATAAGTGACGGCACTCTTGACCTTGCACTACCCAGTTATTTTACAAGCCAACAGAGACATCTCATTGCGTTCTCCCCCCTCCCAGCTCCTTCTCTTGTTTTGCATAGATCATCACAAACTGTGGTACAGGTGCAATTGCACATGATCTGTGTTTTAAAGAAAAGGCTGTCTGAAATCTTAAGAAGCGCACCCATGTATAGATGAGGCATGTGTGACAATTAATACTGAGGCAGCTTTGGAGAAATGGAATTTAAAGTGAAACGGAAATAATATACAGATTCAGCTATACATTAATAATCATGTTCCTTTGGGTGTTTGATTTTTTTCTGGTGCCGTCAAATCACAGCTGATTTATGGCGACCCCATAGAGTTTTCAAAGCAAGAGCCTTTTGCAGGTGGGTTGCCGTTTCCTGCCCCCACATCACAACTTTGATGTTCCTTGGAGGTTGCCCATCCAAATACTCACCAGGGCTGACCCTGCTTAGCTTCTGAGATCTGTCGAGATCAGGCTAGCTTGGGGCTGTCCAGGTCAGGGTCCTTTGGTATGGGGCACGTTAAAGGAACCTCTGAAAATCTGCAGCAGGAACTTTTACAATCCTGTGCTTAACAACTAATTTAGAGGACTGAATAATGTAGGTTGGGGAATGAGGGGAGGCTTACATTTGGGTTTTAAAAAGAGAGACCCATCTGGAAAGGGTAGGCAGGGGTTTCAGCATGTTGCTGTACCCCATGGCAAGACATGAAGCAGTAACCATGGGAGAGTGACAAAGAAAACCTTTATTTCCAGAATAACTACTAATACACACACACACAAATATCCACTAACATGGATTCTGTATCCATTAAGTTGTTATGCCATCCTTCCTACAATGAGCTCAAGGTGACACATGGTTCTCACGTCTCCATTTTTATCCTCATGATAGCCCCGTGAGCAAGGTTAGACTCAGAGAAGATGACTGGCTCAAGGTCACCTGGTGAATTTTCATGATGAGCAGGGATTTGAGCTGCTGTCTCCCCAGCCGTAAGCCAACACTGAAACCATTATGCCGCACTGGCACATGCACTTATTACAATTACATGCATTAAAACAGAGCCAGTGTGGTGTAGTGGTTAGGAGCGGTGAACTTTAATCTGGAGAACTGGGTTTGATTCCCCGCTCCTACACATGAAACCTGCTGGGCGACCCTGGGCTAGTCACAGTTCTCTCTGAACTCTCTCAGCCCCACCTACCTCACAAGGTGTCTGTTGTAGGGGGAGGCAGGTGATTGTAAGCCAGTTTGAGACTCTTTTAAGGCAGTAAAAATCATGGTATAAAAACCAACTCCTCCTTCTTCCTCTTCTTCTGCCTCCTCCTCCTCTTCTTGTTCTTCTTCTTCCTCCTCCTCCTCCTCTTCTTGTTGTTCTTCAATTAAACCCAAATTCTTGCAATGGCTTCTCAGCAGCAGCTGCCCCTGAATTATAGAACTGCCTCCCCTTGGAGCAGCGCTTGGTTTTCTCACTGCAGGCCTTCTAGCAACAAAGGAATTTCCCAAAAAAATCCTTAAGGCTGAGTAGGTATATTAGACCTTGTTACAGTTGTCACTTTTCAGTTCTTATTTTAAAATGGATTTTTACTGTTGCATTTTTTTCTGCCCCGAGCGTACTTTTTATGGTAATAGGGCACAGAAACATTCTAAATCACATCAGTCACCATCCCTGCAGTTAGTTTGCTGTCCCATTGTTGGAATTATCTCTGTTAAGTGATTCTGTGAACAAATGCTTCTGGTTCTGCCATCCCCATCCTTATAGTGGGGGATGTTCATTTACCCCTTTGCTCACCTTGTCCAAGTTCCAGTCAATTTTGAGAAGGGGGAGCCATCTTGGGTGGTAGACATAGTAGATCCCAGGTTTTTTCCTAATATTCCAGGATTTAAGGATGATAGAGCTGCAGGGAGACAAGGACATGATAGAAAAATCAGGTGGATTTCAACTGAACATGCATGGGAGGCCATTTTTGAAGGCCTAATATGTGATAGTGAAGAAATTCTCCTTTGCCACCACAGTTGCATTCATGTCATGCTGTCCAGGGGAGGTTTTCCAAATAGGAAGAAGCTCAATAAGGCTTGGTCTAAATTCTGATCACATTTCACTCTCGGTGACCTGTTTGCAAGGTGTTTACCAGATTAAAACCCTTTCAACTGTGCTCAGATGCCACCTCAGGTGTAGGTCGTGGGCAGAAAATGTCCCAGCCTCTGAGCATTGGGTGTTTTTTAATGAGTTTCTGTTGATATCGAAAGAATGCCTTTTAGTAACCCTGGTGTGCAAGCCATTATATTTCTGTCTTGTGTTCTTTGTCTCTTCCAGGGCTATCCAGGACAGCAATACATACAAAGTGGCCAGTACCCCTCCCAAGCTGGCCAATACGCCCCCAGCGCTCCTCAGCCATCAGCTCCATCCCCCTCCTATCCTGGCCACAGGATGCCCATTCAACAGGGGATGAGCCAGTATCTTTCTGCCTCTGGCACGGGTGGCCCATATTACAAGGTACCCAGTTGCTATGGTAACAGCTTCCAAGATTCTTGGTGAATGTGAAGAAGAAATTGTACCTGTAAAGGGAGAAAGGGGACTCCCTGGTAGAAATGATGAACATAACCTAACAGAGAGGTTCCAGTCCTGTCAGCAAGGGCCCAGGCTGAGCTGCCTTCATCTGCCCTTGGGAGATTGGATGGTATATACGCCTGACTCAGGGTGTAACCTGCAGCAGGGGAATTTTTTTTTGTCACTGCCAGCCCTGTTGCATTTCCTCCTTCCATCCATGTTTGTAATAGCTATTTATTTTAGAGCTCTACCTTCTAACCAAACAGATCCTAGGAAATTAACCTTCCCCTCATCCAGCCCACAAAATGGTTACTAATCATCATTATATGAGGAAGACAGTAGGGGGGCTCTCTTTTTGGTCCCCCTCCCGTGTTAATCAGTGGAGGAGTATAAAAAAGATCCAATCCTTGATAGGCGTTTAGCTCCCAAATTGGCTTCTTTTAGATCAGGGCTTCTTAAACTTTTTCCACTCACGACCCCTTTTCGCCCGAGAATTTTTTACGCGACCCCAGGTATACAGGTATATAAAATAGGTATACAAATCAAACATTTACCGATAATGAATCATAAAGAAATTTATTTTAAAACAATTTTTCGCGACCCCCACATTCAGTTATGGGACTCCATATGGGGTCGCGACCCACAGTTTAAGAAGCTTTTAGATAATGAAACCACTTGCAGTGTCAACCTAATCTGTTACACCTTTCTACTGAGGTCAACAGGTTTAAAAGAGCGTAACTCTGATGAGGATGGCTCTGTTGGTCACTGTCAGCCAGGTACTGACCCGGAGATGTATAAGTTATCCTACTGTAAAAGGTTGAGGAGAAAAGTAGCATGGTTAAGGCTGAGCCAGATTCAGTCTTGAGAACAGAAGTGGTCAGGGAGACGTAGATTGCTCTGCTAATGCTGTTTTTTGGTATTTTCTCATTTTTCAGCCTACCGATCAGTTCAACGGTCAAAATGCCAACTTCAACGGAGGCAACTTCAACAGCTACGGACAGGCTACCATGAACGGGGTGAGTCCTGTTGTGTCAGTCCAGGACTGGTGTGATGTGGGTAGAGTGTGCAGCTAGGGCTTGGAAGATAGGGAGTTCAAATCCCTAGTCAGCCAAAAACTCATTGGGTGACCTTGGGCCTGTCATTCTCTCAACCTAGTGTGCCTCACAGAGTTGTTGTAAAGATAAAATGGAGGAGGACGGAACTGTATATACTGCCCTGAGCACCTGTGACAGATGGACAGGCATTCCTGATGATGAATACCCCCAATGAGTGCTTCCTAAAATAACGGCCCTACTGAACAGCAACTATTGTTTCCACTGATGTAGGCTGCAGTCCATCCATGCCGTAGATTCATTATACCCACAAACACACACACCTGTCCTCAGATTATTGGTTTTCTTGCTGTTGGAGATGGGATGTGAAATAATTTGTGGTCCCCCCCACTCCCACACACATGAGACCAATATCTTTGTGTTAATCGGTCCAGAATTATACCACCCCGGGCTTTCTACATTCTGCCTCTAATACGGTTCGAACAAATGAAGCTGCCTTATACCATTGGTCCATCAAGACAGTACTATCTACTCAGACTGGCAATAGCTTTCCAGGGGCCCAGGCAGAGGTCTTTCACATCACCCACACCCTGGTCCTTTGAACCTGGGACCGTCTGCGTGCCAAGCAGATGCTCTGCCACTGAGCCACGGCCCCTCCCCATTCCTTGACAGGATGGAGAAAGCAAATCGCAAAGCTGTTCTTTGTCGTGTAATCCTGAGTATGTGTCAGTCACTCTGCCAACATCGTCCTCCATTTTTGTGGAACCACCTTTGCCTTCCCTCATTCTCAAACAGCCTTTTCCCATTCAGCACCAAGCTTCCTTCAGAGGTGTGTATCCAGCTGTTAGCCTAATGTTTGCTTCTCCTTTCAGCCTGGAAGGACCATGCCCGGCTACCCCAGCTCCCCACTACCTGGCAACCCCACGCCTCCAATGACACCTGGAACTAGCATCCCTCCATACATGTCCCCGGGGCAAGATGTGAAGTCACCCTTCCTTCCAGACATCAAACCCAACATCAATTCCTTGCACCCCTCTCCCTCCGGTAAGTCTTAAGTCAAGGCCCCAGAATTCTGACTGAAGTGCATGTGTTCACACAAAGCTGCAGACTGGGGTGGAGGGGAGGGGGGCTTGATTGAACCATGTTTGTCCTAATCTCTTAGCTATATATTGGGTAGTATCCTGCCATGGGCCAGGGAAATTCCTCTAGCATAAGAAGCTTTCTGCCAGCTTCCTCTTCCGTTGCAGGAAGAGCCTTAAGTTGGTGTAAGGCTCGTTAGGCAGCAGAAAGCCTTCAAGTTTTACTTAGTGGAGCGGTAGGTTACAGGCCTGTGTATTGGGCTCAGATAATCTTATCAGTTTTCCTGGGCATGTGCATGAACACACGCACACAACCTTTTCAAACTTCAAAGTCTGCCACTGCTGCGGCATGGTGGCCAAATGTGACTTTCTTCTTTCTCTGTTCCCTACACACCATCCCAAGAAAATGCTCAAAGTGATCACTTCTTTTTCCAGCAGCCTGATGACCTGTATTGGCCTTTGGGGTTACAGGCCAGTAATTCAGCAAGACTTCTAAAAAGTCAGCTTTGCTGTACAAAAAGAAACATTTCCCTCAAAAAAGTTAACTTCTTAGACGCCATACCTTTAAATCTGCTTCCTTCTCTGTGCTTCCTTTTGCTGCCACCTGAACTAAATGAGAAGGCCCTTTTAATGCCACCCTTATGCCCAGTTTGAACAATAAAGACCGCAGAAAGGCATTCTGTATCTGCCAGACCTTTATGGAATACCCTCCTGGGGAGATTCCTCCACCAGCAGTCCTAGCCTAGATATGTTTTTACATGATTAAAGACACTTTTGTTTGTGTAGTCTTTTGGTGCTGCTGGATGACAAATCGTTATATTTGCTTTAACATTAACGTTGATAGACTGTTCTTATCTGCTTGGAGCCTCTGAAGCTGTAATTCAATCACCTTACCAAGCATTTATTAAGAATAGACTGTGGGAGATTTGTTAAAATACATATATGAACACGACTTGCAAGGTAGGCAAGAGGGATGTTCCATTTGGAATCTTTTTATTGAAGTATATTTGGATCTGGTTTATGCATCCAGCAAAATCAAGTGGGGCGGCTCTTCCTGAGAGTTGTCTCTCTTCAGGCTCCTGGTTGGGAATGGGTTGCATGCCTGAAAACCCCCCCCCCCCAATCATATAGCCCTTCCTTTCTGCTTCCTGCACAAAAACTGTGCTTCATACTTTGGTCCTCTCTTATCTGATTATTCCCACATCCTCGTTCCATTGTCATATCTCTGTCTCTTGCAGGTGTTCTTTACTGCTACAACACTGTTCACCTTTCTCATTGATTGGACCATGTGACACCCCTCATGAAACCCTACCCTGGCCTTGAGCCTCCTCCTTTGCCTTACCTCTCCACTCTCATATTGGGATATATTCCTGCCCGTGACCTTGGCTCCTCAGGCGTCACAATCTTCACTCAGCCGTCTCACCCTCTCAAATGACTCCTGCCTTTCTCCCGTGCTGCCCTTTATGTCTGAAATTATCTCCTAAAACACCTGCATGATGCTGCCTCACCCAGTTCCATCACATCTTTCCTCAAAACTCAGCCTTTTCCAAGAAATTTTGGGCATAACCCCTTGGTCCACATCCCCTGTTGAGCCCCAGGGGTACGCAGTGGAATGGATGCACATTCTTCCCCTGTTTAGTCCCACCTCCTTCCATCCCTGTTGATGTCTTCTTTGTCTCAGATTTTAGATTGTAAGCTCTTTGGGGCAGAGATCTGTCTTGTACTCTGTAAAGTGCCAGCTATGTAGATGGCGCTAAATACATAAATGAATAGCCCCCCCCTTCCCTGTAGAAAACAAATCTGTCAAGGATTAAGTGTTCAGCTCAGCTCTCTCCTTAACAACTTGTTTTTGTGTGTGTGAAAAGTTGTTTGTTTTTAATATAAAAATGTGACACACACACACACAAAACCCTGTAGCCCAGAAAGGACCGCTCCAAGGAGAGGTTTAGTGCTTGAGTCTACTGAAGGGATCTACTAGCTCTGGATTAGTCTGGGAGAGGCAATTTAGGACACCACAGAATGTTGGTAGCCTGAGGAGCTGCAGTTGGAAGGGACAGTTGGGTGAAGGGCGGAGTGCCGTGCCCAGGAGTGGGGAGGGGCACCCAGGAACCTCTTGGGTTGTGCCCAGTCTGGAATAAAAGGAAGGCAGGATCTTCCCCCTCTGCCCCAATGCATGGGAAATACAGTGTACGGAGAGAGCGGAGGCCCCTGGCACCTTGTACCATCTGCTGCTTAGCCCATACTGTGGGTCCCCAGATGCAGGCTACTGCTTATTGCTTCCCTGGTTGCCAGACCAGGTTGGGCCCGCTTTTGTGCCTCGGCGGTGCCACCCGGTGCCTTCTCCTCTGTGCCTCCAGTTCCCCCGTCCCATCACCAGTTCTTTCTCTCCCCTCGCCCCATTAGGAAACCCGTGTGATGAATTGCGCCTGACCTTCCCTGTGCGGGACGGCGTGGTTTTGGAGCCCTTTCGCCTCCAGCACAACTTGGCAGTCAGCAACCATGTCTTCCAGCTCAGGGACTCAGTTTACAAGACCCTGATGCTCAGGTGAGAGCCGTCCTTCCCCTTTCCCCTTCCCTACCTCCGGCTGTTGATACTGTGCAGGAGATCATTTTTCACCACCTCCAGCTGAACGGGAGAATAGCGACTTTTTCTCTCCGATACGGAACCGGCCTTGAAACAGAAGTAGGGCAACATTTGATTAGAGACTGTGTAGCCGACGCAGGATCCCAGTTTGCTTTAGGGAAGGGCACAATCTGCTGGGAAATACATTGCAAAATTGAAAGGGGTGGAACTATAGTTGCTTAGTACATTGCAGCACTGCTTCAGAATCCATACTGGAACAGCTCACGGTGCTAGTCACAAGCTTCACAGCTCCATCCTGCTTGGGCCTGCATCCTTCTTTCCTTCCTTGTATCCTGAAGGAGGGCGCCCTCTTCACTGTCAGACATATACCAAGGCATACAGAGGGGCATTCTCAGAAGCCGCTCCATGTTTTCTCCTGGAGGTTTTCCGTAGCCCAAACCTGAACATATTTCTGAAGCACTGACAGGAGACATCATAAGCAACCATTTGGCACGCTCTCTAAAACAAGCAGAGCAGCCTGAATAGCCCGAGCTTGTCAGAGCTTGGAAGCTACGCAGGGTTGGCTGTGGTTGGCACTTGGATGGGAGACCACCAAGGCAGTCCAGGGTTTCTCTACAGCGGAAGGCAATGGCAAACTACCTCTGCTCAGCTCTTGCCTTGAAAAACCATTGAGGGGGTTGCCATAAGGGTTGCGATTTGATGGCACTTAATTGTTATTGCTAAAACAAGCAGGGGGTTATTTGAATCGGTTGTCTTTTACAGAATAACACACACATGAACACATGAATCTGCCTTATAATGAATCAGACCCCATCAAAGTCAGTATTGTCTACTCAGACCGGCAGCGGCTCTCCAGGGTCTCAGGCTGAGGTCTTTCACATCACCTACTTGCTTACTCCCTTTAACTAGAGATGCTGGGGATTGAACCTGGGACCTTCTGCATGCCAAACAGATGCTGTACCACTGAGCCACAGTCCCTCCCCAAAGAACAAGTTGTCATCTGACTGTGTCCTTCTGGAAATATATGAATGCTTCATAGCTCCCCCAGAAATATTTTGTATTCTATAAAGGGAGCTGAGATGCTCCTGGCCTTTCTGACACATCCACCAATATGAAGCCTCCAGTACCATTTCACCAGTGGCTGCTTCCTCCTTGGCTGTCACAACATGTGTACTGTTTGGGCTGTATTTTTTTAGCATCCCTTCCTTTGCAGAGGAGAGTGGCACTGCTCAGCAGTAAGGCCACATGTGTTGAATGCAGAAGGTCCCAAGTGGAATCCCTGGATCTGAGATAGCAGGAGCTGGGGAAGGCTCTCTCTGAAACTCCAGGGAATCGCTACCAGTCAGCAGACAAGACTGAGGCAGATGAACCAATGGGCTGGCTTGGTGCAAGGCAGCAGCGAATGTACTATCCCAAGAGTAGCCATAGCCGGTTGAGAACCATCATCACAAAGTGAAAGTGACATGAAGGTCTGGGTTTGGCATTTTGAAGGATTAGAAGCCTTCATCTATTCCCTGACAACCAGGCCTTGGCCCGTCAGCCTTGGGGCATCAGTCTTGTTTGGGAAAACTGGGATATTCCCGCACGGAAGGCTGTTTCCTCCTCTCGGGAATGCCAAGCAGGAGCACTCCAAACATTTAGTGCCTCCCAACCGGCCCTGAATCCTTGCTCTTCAGCCTCTCCTCCTACACCCAGGCCTCTGTTCAGTTGTCCTTTCTCTTGTCCTAGGCCTGACTTGGAGCTGCAATTTAAATGCTACCATCACGAGGACCGACAAATGAATACCAACTGGCCGGCCTCAGTCCAGGTCAGCGTGAACGCCACACCCTTGACCATCGAGCGGGGAGACAACAAGACGTCGCACAAGCCCCTCTACCTAAAGCAGGTGTGCCAGCCTGGGAGGAACACCATCCAGATCACCGTCACCGCTTGCTGCTGTGTAAGTCAGTTCTTGGGCTCTGCCTATTTTTGAGTTGGCTGTCCTGGATAAAGCCTGAGGCTGTGCCACTGGGTTGATTCCTCCCCTTTTGGTTAATACAAAACATCCACCCAATGTCATCTTATCCAGTCCAATCCAACCAACCTTTATTGGCATATACCCAGAAACATAACACTACCCATGCACAAAATTCTCTGTCCATTCATTAAATACAGTTTAAAGTTTGGTCCTAGTTTTGAAAACCTCCATCAGAAATTCCGCCACCTTTAAAGTGAATTCAGGAATAGAATTATTCACTAAAAACCGGCATACAGAGGATTATTGGCTAGATTTCATTTTATCAAGCAAGAGTAGAATTATTTTCTTACGGGGGCCGTCATGCAGATATGTCCATAGCCCTGCTTTAAAAGCTCCTCCAGCCATGGTTGTATGAAATGCTAGACCGAAAAGGACAACTGCCCTTCAGAAAGAAAGAAAAAAATTTGCAGAATAAGTTACGCTAATTGGCTTCCAGCTGCTTATTTCGCACCAGTTATATATGGTATAGGATATATCTACTGACAATTTAAAAAACTAACTAACAAAAAGCCTGCCAGTGAAGGGGGGTGCACAAGGGGAAATGAAAGAAAAAATGAAGCCAAATACAAGCAGGGAAGTGCAGAAATCTCCATGTTCCCATCCCATCCACCCTCCCTAAACCTACTTTGAGTATGAACTTTTTGGAAAAAAACTGAGGTTGGGTTTGTTTAGTTTGGAGAAAAGAAGGTTGAGGGGAGACATGATAGCCATGTTTAAACATTTGAAGGGATGTCGTGTTGATGAGGGAACTAGCTTGTTCTCTGTCGCTTCAGAGACTAGGACACGGAGTAATGGATTTAAACTAAGAGAAAAGCGATTCCACCTAAACATTAGGAAGAACTTCCTGATGGTGAGGGCTGTTCGATGGTGGAATGCACTGCCTCGGAGGGTGGTGGAGTCCCTGTCTTTGGAGGTCTTTAAGCAGAGGCTGGATGGCCATCTGTCGGGAGTGCTTTGATTGTGGGATCCTGCATGGTGGGAGGAGGGTTGGGGTCACTGGGGATGTGGGGGGGAGGTAGTTGTTAATTTCTTGCCTCGAGCAGGGGGTTGGACTAGATGACCCTGGTGGTCCCTTCCAACTCTATGATTCTATGAGCTTTGGAGGAAGACGGTGAAGCTGGGGAAAACTCGGAAGATGGGCGACTGCACAATGATATTGTGTGGAAGTGCCCCTCCCAAATTGTTTCTGCTTGGGGATGGAGCAGAGCAGAGTCGCTGTCACCCCTCCGACAACTTCAGGCCTTTTTTGTTGATTATGCATGCCGTTTCCGACCATCAGAGGTTGCCTCGCTCTCCCCCTGCATTTCCCCGTGTTTTGCCTGCATTTTTAAATTCGAAATAAAACAGGTCCCTCAAAACACAGGGAAATGCAGGGGAAGAGCGAGGCAACCTCTGATGGTCGGAAACGGCATGCATAATCAACACAAAGACCCAAAGTCGTCAGAGGGGTGACAGCGAGTGAAACAGCCATGCATAAAATACCTAGTACTCATTTGCAGTGGGACCTTTCCCAGTTTGCACTGGGAGCGCTGCTGCAAAATGTACAGTAACTGTTAGCATTCTTATAGTGCTTTTTTCCTGAGTGCTACACATATATTCTTTCAGTAATCCTTACAATAACCCCAGTCAGTTGTCAGTATGACCACCCCAGTACTGCAGATTGAAGGGCTGAGACAACAAAAGAGTGACTTGTCAAGGGCCGCTCAGTGAGTTCACATTTCAAAGTGAGATTTGAATCAGGGACTTCCGAGCATATTCTCCTGGCTGCTGCACAAGCCCAGCTTTCAACGTGATGCAGGAAAGTCATCGGGGAAGGGTCACGGCTCAGCGGTAGAGCATCTGCTTGGCATGCTGAAGGTCCCAGGTTCAGTCCCTGGCATTGCCCATTAAAGGACCAGGCAGTAGGTGAAGTGAAAGACCTCTGCCTGAGACCCAGGGCAACTGAGTAGACAGTATTGACTTTGTTGGACCAAGGGTTCAATATAAGGCGGCTTCATGTCTTCATGTGATGGTTGAAGCAGAAGAGTAGCAGCTCACCTGCATGGGATCCTCCTTGGCCCAGGTAACCCCCCTCCTCTTCTTTTTCTTTTTTCTTGTAGTCTCACCTCTTTGTCCTGCAGCTGGTGCACAGGCCCTCCGTGCGGTCAGTTTTGCAAGGCTTGATAAAAAAGCGTTTGCTGCCGGCTGAGCACTGTATCACCAAAAGTAAGTATGCACCTATTTGCAGAATCTGTAAATTTGGGCTAGGCAGCCAGAATTCTCTTTCCAGACTCTTCAAGGAGGTGGTCTCTTCTCTGCATAGTAGGGGCTATGAGCTGATTTCTTCCAGGGCCTTCATGGCAGTAGAAATAAGTTAAGTGCATTGACAGGATAGCCTTGCAGCCCGTGAGTTCTTTCTGTTCCAGGGTGAATTTAATTTCTGCCTGAGGATGCTTTTGTTTTGGCGTTCTTTGATTTTCTTTACAACTTCCTGCTGTCAGTCCAAGTTGGGGGCTCAAGGCAGTTTATGTTCACACCACAAACTGCAAGCATGAAACACTTTAAAAGGGAGTATGGAGAAAACTACCACAGAAAGCAAGAAATTTAGCTGAGAGTCGGCAGCAGAGAATTCACAATTCAATTTAGCCATCCCAGACCCCTGTTCAACAAAAGATTTTGGCCAGCCTTTTAAAATTCTAAAAGTGAGCTGATCCGGCGGACTTCCCTAGCATTTTGTGCTGTTGTGGCATTTAATTAATTTATAAACTGTCATTTTTTGTAATAATTTTCAAGGGCCTGTTCCAGTGGGAACGCAAAGTAATGTCCAGAGCGTGAGGGAGCAGTGCAAGAGACCTGGGTTGCTTCTGCCCGGAGCTCTTCCTCTGCATTCCCTCCCCACTCCCCTCACTCCAGACTGCAGCAGTTCTTTTGGGGGCTTCTGCAGGACATCATGGGGCCATCCACCTTCCATGCTTTCCCTGACCCCACTTCATGTTTTCCCGATCCTGCTTTGATACAGTTGTTCCTGAAAGATCATACCTAAAGTAAATTTGGGGAAAGTGTGGACAGAACAAGATGCATTTCTGCCACATCCCTTGTGTCTGCTTGCCTGCACTCGGACTCAGCTCCCCACCCCTCCCCAAGCTCCAGAGCTGGAATACTTACATGGTCCATGGCCATCAGAGGGAGGGAAAGGCCCCAGGGAACAGGCTGCCTGCCTAAGGCAGGCAAGGGAATCTACAAAAGCCAGACAGCAGATGATTGAAGAGGAACACCTGGACCCAGGAAATGGGCAAGGCTGGGCCAGATCCGGGTGTAGGGCTGTTGGTTGAATGGGAAGGGGTGGGTGATCGGCTCTTCAGGAACACAAGGAGGCGGGAGTAAGACCAGGGAGAGAAATAAAAGGCAGGCTTCATAGTCCATCTGAGGAGGAAGGAAGTAGCACAACGCCAGAGAGGGATGCAGAGTGCTGTTCCAGGGGAGGAGAGGAGGGACCTGCGTTGCTCAGTCAGTGTCCTACCTGCCCCAGTTCTGAGGAGCTCCAATGCAGAAGGCATAACAGCAGAGACAGCAGAGAGGGCAATGCGGAAGGGGATGCTCACATTGCCATTCCCCCACACCACTTCCGGCAACATTTTTAAAATCAGTAATAGATGCATTGCCATGGCGTCCTTTTATTAACATAGTCGCTACTGGCTGCTTTTTTTAGGTGGGCAAAAAACACTCCAGTGGCCGTGGAGGGTTGGTGGCAGGCGCGAGGAGATTCTGCATGGACTGTTCATGTGTAGAAGTTCCATTGCAACTATGGAAGGTCTCTGCAAATGAGAGCAGAATGGGTTGTCGTCCTCGTAGGCTCTCTCTGGTGATGGGACCGGGGGCAAGGGAGGCTGGGCAGGCTCAAGATGGGATGGATCTCCAAGCGGCAGCCGAGAAATGCTACTCCCAGCAACCCTGGAAAACTGGTTCTGTCCTCAGTGATGCATGCTGGCTGCTTGTCCACCACATTTGCAGTTTGCAAACATCGTTTCCCTTTCCACACCGTAGTAAAGCGAAACTTCAGCAGCGGCACAATCCCTGGGACTCCTGGTCCCAATGGCGAAGATGGTGTGGAGCAGACGGCCATCAAGGTGTCTCTGAAGTGCCCCATCACTTTCCGGAGAATTCAGCTTCCTGCAAGAGGTCATGATTGCAGGCACATACAGGTGAGTCTCCAGTCACGGCCCCTCTTCCCATGTCTCTGCAGAGGCAGAATTACAGACATGCCTTATTGAGCCCTGCCAGCCACATTGGCATTTTTGATCTATTGCTTCTATCCCAGTTGTCCTCTGATGAGGACAGAGTAGCTTCAGTAACCTTCAGTACTTCAGTAACCTTCCATCCCAGTAACTTCAGTAACCTTCCATCCCAGTTGCTTCAGTAACCTTCCATCCCAGGCAGCTTATATATAGGGCTCACATTTACTTAATTTCAGCAGCAGAACCATGCCATCTGCCTTCAGATCATTCTCACTAACTGGAAGCCTGCCCTGAGGGTGCATTTTCTCCATTGATGCTGTAAGGCCAGACTTTCTGGCCCTCGTGCCCGAATTCTCCCTGCCATTGGGGGGACCCTGCAAATTCTGACAGCCCCTCTCCAGCTACATTGTCCCACTTTCTGTCTTTGTTCAGTGCTTCGACCTGGAGTCCTACTTGCAGCTGAATTGTGAAAGGGGGACATGGAGGTGTCCTGTTTGCAAGTGAGTATTCGTCATTGGGCACAAGGAGATGCTGGACCCCTGATTTTTAGACCTTCTGGGGGCCTCTGGTTGGCCCCTCGCATCCTTAAACAATTCATCTAGCAGCACAGGGGTTTAGCAGTCCACTTGCCAGCTGTGTAACTCTGGCACGGTGTCTCACGCTCCCTGCCCTTTGTTGTATCTGAGAAACTTCGGTAACAAGAATAAGAAGAGGAGTTGGTTTTTATACCCCACTTTTCTCTACCTTACAATCCCCTTCCCTTCCCCACAACAGACACCTTGTGAGGTAGGTGGGGCTGAGAGAGTCCAGAGAGAACTGTGACTGGCCCAAGGTCACCGAGCAGGCTTCAATGTGGAGGAGCAGGAAATCAAACCTGGTTCTCCAGATTAGAGTCCACCACTCTTAACCACTCTGCCACGCTGATTCTCAGTGCAATAACCTCAAGGGCATGTGTTCAGAGAGGGGAAAGTTATAAGAACTTACTGAGCATTGACAGTTGTATGTAGCCAGACTCTCGAAGAGAGTCCCCAGGTTGTAAATTTCCCTGCATGTTAACTGACTCCGCCTTTCCTCTTCTTTGCTTTATTCTCAGTAAAACAGCCTTGTTAGAGGGACTCGAGGTGGATCAATACATGTTGGGGATTCTGATCTATATTCAGAAGTAAGTCGTGTGGTTTATATATACTTTGGTTCTTGCGTTGGGTCTTGGTTGAGACCATGCTGTCTTCTCACCAGACACCTGCCCCACCTATACCCCTTCCTGACTGGGGTTCAGGCTTAGATGAAAACACTGTATTGAGAAGGAGCAGGGGAATCTCCTTTTAACAATATATTGTGAGCAGGATACGATTAAACCAACTATGATCGATTGGGCTCAAAATGTGGGACATGATATTGTTTTAAATAAATGGGAAAGACTATGGTCCAAAGATCTAAAAGGAATAAAAGCACAGTCAGTGCGAGAAAACATTTATAAAATGATGTATAGATGGTACTTAACACCCAAGAAAATTGCAAAGATTTATAAAACGATGTCCCCTACTTGTTGGAAATGTAATAAAGAAATTGGTTCCTTTTATCACATGTGGTGGACCTGTGACAAAGCCAAAGACTTCTGGGACATGATCTATAATGAATTGAGATTAATATTACAAAAGAATATACCCAAAACACCAGAAATGATGCTACTGAGTATGATTCCAGACGACTTAGCAATACAAAGAACTTTTTTGATTTATGCCACAACAGCTGCGAGACTGCTTTATGCAGCGAAATGGAAAGGGCTAGAAACTCCTGAGAAAAAAGACTGGATTGTTAAAATGTTTGAAGTGGCAGAAATAGCAAAACTCACAGCTATTCTAAATGAAGAAAATGACGTTCGGTTTTTGGGGGAATGGGGGGCGTGGATGCATTATTGTGAATATGAGTTAAAAATGGGAAGAATGGAAGAATACTTTCTAATCTGATCCAGAGGATTATTTCTGATTTTTTTTATAATGATTAAGTATAAGTATATTTACTAACAGACTATGGTTTTTTTTTCTATATATGGTATTGATAGCTTATTAAGATTAGATTACCTACGACGGGATGAACTTTTTATTAAGAGGCAGATAGAGGTGAAGGGGAAGTTAAAAAAACTTTTCCATTTCTCTTTTTTCTTTTTTATTATATGATATGGAACTATAACAACTTTAAGTTAGAATTGAAATTTGATATTGTTATAGATGTTGTTCAATGTAATGGAAAATTTCTAGTATAAAACCTAATAAAATTTATATATAAAAAAAAAAAAGAGAAGGAGCAGGGGAGAGCTCTCTAGAAACTGAGCAGCTGTGCGGAATCGAGATCAGAATTCGTGAACCCAGGGACTCAGTTCAGACATAACACAAAACTGTGCTTTCGTTCAGCTGAACTTAGCGTGATGATCCAAATGCAGCCAATCCGCTAACTATGGCTCGCTAGCATTTCTTCACATCATTGTTAGAAGTTGGTTTATTAACCAGTCTTTACTGGTTTCACGGGATGTGTGCCCACAGTGCTTGTTGCCCATCTCTGCAGCGCAGGCCAGGCTACCAGCTGGGTTTCGGTGAAAACAGCTGGGGAGAGAGCAAAGATGACAAAGCCAGTGTTTGTCAAGAGAAACCAGAGTCTGAACGGTCGTCTGCAAGCCAAATCCTGGTTTCATAGTATAGCCAAAGTTAAAATGGTTTCACAGTATGTCTGAACCACCCCAGTGAAACAGCGAAGGCCTGCCAGCTTTGAAAAGGGAGTGGGGGATGAAACCTCAGTGGCTGTGGGACTGGGGGTCCCTGGGGATTCTGATCCTTTTTATTTTGCTTCCAAGTGTTTCCGCCCTTTTTCCTACTTCAGACATTACCAAACGCTGCATCAGGAACCACCCGTGGCTCACAAAAGCCCTTGTTGGTGGTTTTGCAAGCAGCTGCCCTTGGGAACAGCGTGGGCCAGAAAGATAAATGTTAAGTTAGTGGATGGGACTGACAGATGAGCACCCCCACCCCACAAAAAAAAAAGTTTAAAATTGGTGAGAGGCACTGTGGTGCAGTAGAAAGAATCTTGGATCTTACCATCTGGATTTGAATCCCGAGTGAACTGGAAGAAGAAGAGTTGGTTTTTATATCACGACTTTTCTCTACCACTTAAGGAAGAATCAAACTGGCTTACAATCACCTTCCCTTCCCTTCCCCACAACAGACACCCTGTGAGGTAGGTGGGGCTGAGAGAGCTGTGACTAGCCCAAGGTCACCCAACTGGCTTCTCATGGAGGAGTGGCGAAACCAACCCGGTTCACCAGATTAGCATCCACCGCTCATGGGGAGGAGTGGGGAATCAAACCCAGTTCTCCAGATTAGAGTCCACCGCTCTTAACCACTACACCATGCTGGCTCAACTACTCAGCCCACTGGGCATTATTTTTAGCCTGATCTCTCGCAGAGTTTTGTTATATTCCCTCTGATCAGACAGATGCACCAGGCAGCCTCCGCGTTTACATGGCAATTCTGGGCAGGGGGACTCCATCCCACGGCCCTTGAAATCACTGGGCTCAGACTGGGCTAGTTCAGCATAGGACTGCACTCTCAGACACAACTGCACAAAACATGAAGACCACCCAAAAAAAAAAAAATCTCACAAAGTGAAAAAAGCGCAGTTGATTTACAGTATTATCAACGGAGGGCATAAGTGAGCTGATACTTTCAGAACATTTAAACAATCCCCCCCTTTGCTGGCTTTGCAATTCATATGGAGAGCTCTCTGAGCAGGACTTTTCCAGTCAAGCTGACTAGCACAGGAGGGCTTGTAGGATTCATGTGATATTAAATATGATTTGGAAGGCATTTTGTATACTGAAAGATACTACAGATGTTTTGATTCCCCTCTTCTCAATTTCTGCTGCCCACCTTTGCCAGTGAATTGTAACAAGCAAAGCATCTTCTGGGCATGGAGTAGAGAGGTCATTGGGGGTGAGGGGGGGATATAATTGTGAATTTCTTGCATTGTGCAGGGGGTTGGACTAGGTGAGCCTGGTGGTCCCTTCCAACTCTATGATTCTGTCTTCATCCCATTCATTGACACAGTCTCAAGCCCACATCCTGGCTCTCCTGCTTCCCACGAATGCCACCCCATCCTTTCCTTTGCCTCACAGTGAGGTGATTTTGAGTTTTCTCTCAGTCTCTGAGATCTGGCTAGCAGTATTACCAGCCACATCAACCAGCGCAGATGAGCCTTCCTGTCCTAGAATGCACAGCTGTTCAGCTAGCGTGCAGAACTTCCCTTCCGCCATTTGAGGGCCTGTCGCTCCAAATTTTCCCTGCCTGGAAAAAAAAAACCCAGCCTTGCATTACATAAACAAGAAGGAACCAGATCAAACATGCTGGGCATTGAGGCAGCAATGGCCTGGCCTTGGGGAGTCACCCGCTGCAGCATCCCCCATAGATCTAACACTACCAAGGACAAACCTTTGAGCAGAGAAAACCCAGCCCCATGCGAAGACTCTGCCAAAAGTTAGAGAGAGTGAAAGAGCAGTTGTTTACAGAAGGTCTTTATCTTGACATGGAAGTCCCTGACCTCCCATCAGCCTCTGGTTTTAGGTTATGGGGCCCTTCCTAAAGCCCAAAAGGCCAACTTAGAAAGAACCAAAAGCTTTTGATACCAGTTGCTCTTCTTCTCAGTTTAAGGAAACTTGTAAAGGGGGAGAGTTGGTCTCTGAAGTGGAGTGTTCAATCTCATAAAGAGACACAGTGTTCTGAGATTGGATCTCCTATTTTTAGGACAAGAGGAGCTCATTCCTCCCTTCTGTGGTTGCCCATGCAACTTGGCAAGCGTGCTGTGTCACTCACTTTGGATGTCCCCCCAAAAAATACCCTGGTATAGCTTAACTGACAGTGGTTAGTGTGATCTCCCAAATGTGAGCCTTTCGCCATCTATGCTTAGTTAGGGCCCATCAAACCAAGATTTGAAGCCATGGCTTGAAGTTAATTAAACCACAGGTCAGTAATCACAGAATGTGAAAGGATGACTTCATGTGATGTACAAATGGGGGGCTCCAGGCTCGTTCCATGGCACCATCTTCCCGACTGCAGAGGCGCCTGGCCAGAGCAATGGCAATTAAACCGGCATTTGTTGAGGCCATCCATAGTTCAAATGATTGACTGTGAGGCAAATCCTGGTTTCACAAACTCACAATTATTAAGATAAATCGTGGTTTTGCATTGTGTCTGAGCCAAGTACTGGGGCCAGCCTCCCACCCTGGGCCCCTTGTTCCATATTGCTGCTTGACACAATAACGGGGAAATGGGAGGTGGAGGGGGGAGGTCTTCAGCATTCTGCCAACATGTGACATCACTCTTGGCGCAAAACTGGAAGTGACACCATCGTGTTGGCATGATGCTGTAGGATTCGCCTCAAACTCTATGAGTGAATCCTACATCTTTGCAACAACACAATGTCACTTCCGATTTTGTGCTGGAAGTGATGGCATGCATTGGCACAATGCCAAAAGCAGTTTCCTGCCCCTCCTCCTCACATGCTCCCACTGGGTTGCCAGCCACAACTGCCAACCCTAGAACCAAGCCAGTGCACCCTGAAACAACTTCCAAGTGTGAGCACACATGGGCACAACCCCATGAAAGCACCAGATCAAGGAAAACGTGCCGGGTGGTTTCTGCTGGCTCCAGCAGCCTTACCCTGACCTGGATGGGCCAAGCTAAGCTGATCCTGTCAGATCTCAGCTGCTAAGCAGGGTCAGCCCTGGCTAGTATTTGGATGGGAGACCACCAAGCAATACCAGGGTCGCTATGCAGAGGCAGGCAATGGCAAACCACCTCTGAACATCTCTTGCCTTGAAAACCCTATGGGGTCACCATAAGTTGGCTGCGACTTGCCGACACTTTACACACACACCCCAGTGGCCTGAGGCCTCTTCTCTGACCAGCGCCTGTCTTCTCTGACCAGCTCCGATTACGAAGAGATCACTATCGACCCAACGTGCAGCTGGAAGCCCGTGCCCATCAAGCCTGACATCCACATCAAGGAGGAGCAGGACGGGCCTGTGCTGAAGCGCTGCCGCACCATGAGCCCCACCCACATGGTGATGCCCAACGTCATGGAGATGATTGCCGCCCTGGGACCCGGCCCGGCACCGTTTGTCCCCTTGCAGCCCCCATCTGCCGGCAGTGGAAGCAGCGACTACACCAGCCAAAGTGAGTCAGCCTCCGGGACGCGAAGGCTTCTTTATGGGGCACTGGCGAAGGCCTCTTGTTCCTGAAGGGAGCAGCCTCTCTTCAGAGGGAGTGTTGCCTTCTAAGAGGGTGGAATCTTTAGCTTGTGGGTCTTTTGCAGCTCCTGGATAGGATGTCTTTTCTGGAGTTGGCCTTTCAATTACCACTGATGCAGCCAGCATCAATACAGTTGTCATTTCCTTGTTGTCAGAACTTTAATGTATGTCCAGTGTACTCTTGCCCTGACCTGGATGGCCCAGGCTAGCCTGATCTCGTCAGATCTCAGAAGCTAAGCAGGGTCAGCCCTGGTTAGTATTTGGATGGGAGACCACCAAGGAATACCAGGGTTGCTGTGCAGAGGAAGGCACTGGCAAACCACCTCTGTTAGTCTCTTGCCATGAAAACCCCCAAAAGGGGTCACCATAAGTCGGCTGCGACTTGACGGCACTTTACACACACACAGTGTACTCTTACTATCCTCACTGGCCAGTGACAAGATATTAGGGATGTTTAGCTTGGGAAAAGGCTATTAAGGAGAGACATAGAGGTCTATAAAATTATGCATGGTTTGGAGAGAGTGGACAGGGAGAAGCTTTTCTCCCACTTTCACCAGACTAGAACACGGAGTCATCTGCTGAAGCTGGAGGTGAGAGATTCAAAACTGATAAAAGGAAGTATTTATTCACACATCACATACCGTAGTTAAATTGTGGAACTCCCTGCCCCAGGATGTGGTGATGTCTGCCAACTTGGAAGGCTTTAAGAAGGGAGTGGACATGTTCATGGAGGAGAGGGCTATTCATGGCTACTAGTAAAAATGGATAGTAGTCATGATGCATGCCTAGTCTCCAGGATCAGAGGAGCATGCCAAATATATTAGGTTCTGTGGAACACAGGCAGGACGGTGCTGCTGCAGTCATCTTGTTTGTGGGCTTCCTAGAGGCACCAGGTTGGCCACTGTGTGAACAGACTGCTTGACTTGATGGACCTTGGTCTGATCCAGCATGGCTTTTCATATGTTCTTATGTAGGCATAGCCACAAAACTGACATGGTGTCTGGCAACTCGGCAAATGCAGAAGCCCGCTTCTAGTAGCGATGCGGAGTCCCCTGCTGCTTAGCAATAGAAAGAAGTATGAACCATTTTGAAAGGAATTCTGTGCTTCCTTTAAGGGGTTAAAAAGTGGGGCAGCGTCCTCCGTCAGCATGAAAAAGTAGTTTCTCTAATGTCCCTGCCCCTCTCCCATGTCCAAACACCCTTTTAGTCTTCTGCCTTTGCACTATATAGTGGGAGAATTAACTTTGCTGTAAACTGCACCTTGGGGTTGTTCTTGTTGCTAAAGTTGATCTGGATTTATTTTGCAGGTTCAAGCTTTTCTGGCCCTGGAACATTCCCAGATTCATTCCCCGCTGTGAACCCCAGCACCCCAACGTTAAACGAATTCAACCCAGGGCCTCCCCCGATCTCCTACCAGTCAGACATTCCCAGCAGCTTGCTGACTTCTGAAAAGCCACCTGCTCCCTCCATCACTGGACAGGTCAGTAAGAAGCTCCACTAGGAGTGGAAGAGAGGGTGGGGAAGAGAAGAGCGGGCATGTGTCTACGCCAGCTGTTCTTTCCTGGATCTCTACCCTGCAGCCGCCTGTAACTGTCCCACCCTCTCAACTTTTCTGGATGTACCTGGAACAACTTGCCAATTTTTTTTCCAGCATGGCAGATGCTGCTGGGTTTTGGGGGAGTCCAGAGCGGGTGAAGCTGTAACTTTTGCATTGTAGGTGCAAGAATGGTTCCACAGATTTTTCAAAAGGAGAACAAATGGTGTTCTGGTGGCTCCCTAAGGATAGGAATGGACTTGATCCCCATTTGTCTGTTTATAGATGCATTGGCTTTGTAATAAAGCGTCCAGCTTTGGCTTTGGAGAATTCCTCTTAAGCCTGCTTTCTAGAAGTAATGAACTTACAGCCATCGATTTCCATGCATCTCATGTGACACTGATGTATTTGATTGCAGATTCTGCCCACAGTTGTGAATGAGATGGTTCCCGGATTTTGCTTTTTGTTCCCTAGGCCAGCCACCAGGGGGCATCATAGGGCCCCCTGCGCTGATGGTGCCTCCTTAAGCCTTTGCAGCCCAGAGGTTTTTCACATGATGGAATTTCTCAGAAGCTTAGTCAGGGTTTCTCAAGAGAGGATAATGGCAACAAAGCTGCCATGGAAATTTTCTCACCCTTACCCATCATTTTCTAAAATCAGCAGCCGCAGAGGGACGTTAGGCGTGTTCAGTTTTACACGCAGCAGTGGTAGCATTCCAGAGGTATGAACTGAGTGTTCCCAGAGGGTTCCACAGCAGAGTACGTAAAGGTTTGTGGAAACTAGGAATTTTTCAAAGATGCTGCTGTACCTGGGCACAGCTGCAGATGGGGCAGCGCTTACGAGCAGCTGACGTCTGTTCTGTGCTTCCTCCACCACCCCTTTCCCCCAATAAAGTCCTCTTTAAAATCAGGCTTGACAGCCTCAACTCTTGATATGGTTGTTTTGCATGTGCATCATGTAGGGACCTGTGGCATTTAGAGAAAACCACACAAATTATGACGGTTTGGGAGGGGTGGACAAAGCATTTGCTGCTTTTGGTGTCCCACAGCCCTCCCCAAAGCCATTCCCTGGCAGTTTTGGGGCACCCTGTCCCATTCTTTGTCATGATCCTTTGTTTTGGCCAGTGGTATAAGAAGACTGATCTGCCATCATCACACTCTTATCCTGCCCTTTCTCCCAGAACCTCAGGGCAGCCAGACATGTTTTTCTTTTAGCTGGATTGTGAGAACAGTGGCTGTTATTGGGCCACTGCTGCATTGCATTATCATGAAAAGCTATTGCCTGCCACAGTTAAAATGGACAGCGGAAGCAGGATGTGTAATGCTTCCCATGATGCCTGATTCCCCCTTATTGATTCCCAGTGTGTCCCAGCAGTGACCCATTTTTCCTCCAGCCCACTGCTCCGATGTTCCTTAAAACAGCTGCTGCCGCCAAGAGTTCAAACATCAAACGAGCTCCATGTCCTCCCCCCTGTTGGATTTATGGATATCTGTAAATTCAATTATTGAATTTTTTCCCACGGAATGTTACACTTTAGAGAGACCCCAAACTTTGCATCTTCGTGTACAACCCCAGCTCCCTTGGGTGGCGCTGCTGGTTCTCTTAAGCATTGCGTGCATCTCACAGTGACACACCACCAAATGATTTCTTCTGCCCTTCTCAGCTCCTGCCAAACAGGCCCACTCTGATATGAAGCTCTCCTGATTCCATGTTACAGAAATGGGGAAGAATGATAACATTTTCACATTTTCTGTCTCTTTTCCAACAGCATTCAGTCAGTGTCAGCTATAAGGCCACCTGTGTGGGATTTAGGGAGATGGGGAAATTGTAGAGTAAAAAATCATCAAGCTTAAAAAGGCCCTGAAATTTTAAGTCCTTATTTTGAAATCTGTGCTTGTAGGCCCTCTCTCTGGGACTTCTTTAAGAACAGGTGTTTTGCTTGTCAGCAACCAGGAGTCAGGCAACAACTCCCCCTACCCCAAATATGCAAAATCTGTTTGATGACTGATGACACTGGAACAAGTTCTAGATGAATAAAATTAAATTCTGGATGACAATGTTGCCACTTGGATGACAAAGATGCCATTTATCCCTGGAATTCCCTGTGTGTTATGCCTTCTCTCCTTACTTCCTGGTCTCAGGTGAAGAAGGGAAATGTATGTTTTCTTAGCACAGTGGAGTGGTTATATGCCCATGTCCTTCTTTGAGCGAGCACCCAGAAGCAGGAATCTGTCATAGATCTTACCTCTTTCATCATTTTTGGAGAGAGGTTGAGAGTGTCTCTGTGTATTTGAGATGGAGTCAGGGGCTTAATGTGTTTGAGATGGAGTCAGGGGCCATGAAGGTATGAGAGTGCATATACTACCCAGTTATTCACAATGCCCTGAAAATAGCCTGTGCCCACAGCGTTGTGCCTTATTTTTTGTTCTTCTTTGCCATTAGATGCCTCCTTCTAGCAGGATGGATCCTTCCCACAACCCTGTGCAGCAGGGGTTAAACAACCCCAACCTCGCCAGCCAACCAGGGCAGCAGCTCCATCATCGGAACCCTCCCCCACCACAGTCACGACAGCCCATTGGACAGTCAGGGTCAGGAGGTCAGGCACATGGAGGGGATCTCTCCTTCAATCCTGGCCCTGGGATGGTGGGACAGCCAGGGATGCCCGGAGCTACAGAAGGGTCAGAGCCTTCCCTTGATGTAAGTAGCACAACTCTCCCTTTTCAAGCTAAACCCTCTCATCTCTTTTTCCTGTTATGTTATAAACCTTGCAACTGACAATATAGCCATTGTTACTAAACTGTAGGAATTAAAAAGGCCTTCCTGAGGAGCAGTGACCAGTAGTGAAGATCTGAAAAGCCAGGGCTGAAGTGATGGTGGAATCCACGCACTGGCTACTTATCTTTTATATCACCGCTAAGTTGACAGTTTGTATAAATCAAGAAGTAGAGGTCCAGCCAGACACTATCCAATGAAGGTTTGTTCCTGCCCTAGAAGATTGATCAGGATGGAGCTTTCTGCACAGAAGCCCTTGCGAAGCAGTCTTCTTGGTTGCTCCCACAGCATGGCAGACAGGATGGGTGATCTCTTGAGCTTCCTCCTAAGTAGTCCCCCTAAGCTCATGCCTTGGCTATCCTGTTGCATCAAAAGAGAGCCAGGCTGAGGTGCTGCCCAGTGAAAGAGCTAATTCCTGCTGTGCCCCACTGTTCTCCTAGCAAACTTTTGACCTTTTAGAGCAAGCCTTCTGGAATCCTGAGAGCCCCCAAGAAGGTAGTCCGACACAAGAGTGACACATTTCAGTCTCTCGGCTGAGGTACGCATGGATCCATCCTCCATTATACTGTGCTTAAGGTTAGGTGCTGTTCCCCAAACAAAAGGATTGGAGGCCACCTGACCCAAACTTTGTAAGCCAACTCTTGCCTCTTTCCATATCTACACCCATTGGAATTTCTAACTTCACCAGTCAGCAATGCCTTACAAGTTGGTCTTCATTATGTCTCCCCACCCCCCATCCCCCATGTATTAGAGGCTGTGCTTATCCTCAGGCTGCCCTTTTATTATTTATTGGAAACATTTCTGTCCCATCCACCCATCCGCTCTATTCATAGAATCATAGAGTTGGAAAGGACCACCAGGGTCAGCTAGCCCAGCCCCCTGCACAATGCAGGAAATTCACAACCTTTCCCCCACACACATCCCCAGTGACCCCTGCTCCATGCCCAGAAAATGGCCAAGATGCCCTCCTTCTCATGATCTGCCTAAGGACATAGAATCAGCATTGCTGACAGATGGCCATCCAGCCTGTAACCTATTGTTGATCCAGTGCAGAATTTCCACGGCCTTCCCAAAATTAGATGGAAACAAGAGGGCTGAGTGTTATCTGCACATTGACAGCAAAGCCCAGAAGAACTCCCCAAGCTGTTGCGTGTAACATGTTGCACAGCAAAGATACCTGTGGTACCCTCACAGGCTATGAGGTCAAGGGACTAGTTTTCCAACATCCCCTTCTGAGACCTACCATCCAGGAAAGAACAGATCCACCTGTATGTGGTGCCACCCAACCCCAGTCCGGCAATCCAGAAGGGATACTGTGATCACTCTTGAGATTTCGAAGCTTTAGGTAGGAGTCAGATTTCAATTCATTCTCTCAGGTGGCCGATTCTTTCCCCCCATGTTTTTTACACTTGTTGTTAAGGCACAATACTATCTGTTCTATGTACTTTTGTCTGGAAGAGTTTTAGTACCTGTTTCATGATCTTAAACAGCATAGCTATATGTCAGGACAATGCAGAATTCTCCCCCCCCCCCTTAAAAAAACAATCCTGGGCTGACTGGGCAGTGATCATCCCTTTAGATTCCAGCTCCCATTCTGACTCTCTAGACATTCCATTTGGGGCAAAGGCTGGGACTGCAACAATCTCATCACTCCCTTGCCAGTTCCTTCTGTTGCACAGGCATTTCCCACCAGGGAAAACCACACATACAACAGAGACCTGTTTTGCAAGGCGGGATGAGGAGTGCTCACTGGCTTGGGTAGATCCCAGTGCTGGTGAAACGAATTCCCCCTACAAAACCTGAGCAGTTTCTTGGCACATTGGTGATGGCAGAACCTGCAGTGTGACTCGGCATGTAGAATCCCTAGAGCGCCACAGTTGTTGTTTTTCTTTAAAAAAACAGTGTGTGTATAAATTGGTGGTGGGATAGAGCACTGCTGTGGGGCTCAGTCCCAGCACTCATGACACTTCATTCAGGAGGGAGAGTGTTTTCTGTTCAAATCATACTGATAAGGCAGGACAAAAAGACCTTGGCTCAGCTGTTAGGTAGCAGATGGAATGGCTGTTCCATGAGCAGTCGCAAAACAGTTCTCTCGATGCTGCAAGGTGCTGTGTCTCACCTTGAGCACCTAGCAAGGGATTCACCTTTCCGTTTCCCCCCTTTTGATCTTCCTAATCTATTTTGAGTCTACACCTGAATCACCTGTGGAATTTTTGTGTGTGCTGCTCTGCAGCTCAGAGCCTTAACAGTAACCCCATTCTTTGTGCGTCATCCTCAGCTTCTTCCTGAGCTGACGAACCCAGACGAACTGCTCTCCTACTTGGGACCGCCCGATCTCCCCAACAACAGCAACGATGACCTGCTTTCCTTGTTTGAGAACAACTGAAGTTGCCGCTTGTGGAAGGCAGTCACCAAGCTCTGCGCACCATGTACACACACCTGCACATCTCTCTCTCTCACACATACACACACACTCACCACAATCCATCCCATAACTTCCCAGGCTCTCATCAAGAGAGAGATCTTGCCTTTTACAGTGGCAGTGCCCCCTCCCCTGGGGGTCCTGCCAGTGACTCAGAACTGTGATAAGGCAGCCCAGTAACTTTGGCCAGGCAGTGATCCCATTCTGTCAGAATTGCCTCGACCCTATAGAAGGTGATCCTGTGGACACTGGGGCAACTTGCTCTAGCTGTTTTGGGATGCCTTCTGCCCCAGGAGAAATGGTGGTGCTGGTGGTGGGGGATTGTTCATGAAGAACTTGGTTTTATCAAGAGGCTCAGGCCAGGTTAAAGAACCGGTTGGCCACATGGCAGCTGAATGGTCCCTGCTGATCTACCCAAGTGACATCCCATAAACCCACAGCCAGAGAAGGAAGGAATGAAGCTGAATGGTTCCTTCAAATGTTGGCAGGACTGATGGTTCTCACCTTCTTCCTGTGTGCATTTTGCTGGATCTTAGTCGTGGAAAGATCAGATCTGCCTGAACATGTGAAGCTGTGCAGTGGAACAGGTACCTCCTTGTTTATACATTTCCTCGTGCTCTTCAGCCACCAGCTGCGAGGAAGGGCAGAGATCTGCAGTGACTGGGAGAAGTCAACGGAGCTTGCTTGCTTTGCCCTTGCATGTCTTTGGACCAGGACTCCCCCCAGGAACCAGCTCTGCCTACCCACACCCCACAGTTCTGAGGTGGACACAGCAGCTGGGGTTGTCTTGACAGCACCCAGTGGCCTGGGTGCTTCAGAATGAGCCAGAATCAGGATCTGAAACCTGTTCACACTCCCCGCTCCAAAGGGTCAGTCCCCATCAAAGAGCCCCATGAGTGCTTGAGCTGGGGAACTTTCCCATTGCTTCCCACTGGACTACGGCAGCACAGCAGCGAGTCTCTGGCTGAAAGAACAGACAGTTCCCTGGACCCGACCCGACAGACTGTCTCCATCTGCCGATGGATCGTCTACAAGCACAACAATGTAAATAATGTAGAAACACTAAAGGAAGCAAAAGCGAGGGTGGAAAGAGAGGGAGGGAAGGGAAGGGGGAAAATATTTAAAAAGCAAGCCGCATCACTCTGTTGTACAGTCTCTAGGGCTTCCCAGCCTTGGGGCGAGAGTCCTCTGTATAAATGTGCATAAGCTTCCTAGATTGTAATATAGACCATTCCACATGGGGCTGCGTGCGCCATCCAGAGACTTGATGCATTTAGCCATAGCCAGGGCCCCGTCCCTTGCATCTGACATTGTGCGTCCCACCAAAGTAGGATCTGGATGCTGAGTATTAACTCATTTTAATCTTGAGCCCCAGAAATAAGCGCAACGAGTCAGTCCAAAACAGTGTGCGCGTGTGCATCCGTGCGAGTGTGTGTGTGTGCGTGTGTGGGCCTGCCATTCATTCCCCACCAATCCCGTTCAGGAACCTACTTGAGTTTAGGTTGCGTTTGGGATGGTGGCAAAGAGATCCCAAAGGTTTTACCTGACTGCGAAGAACCAAACAGTGGTTTGTGGCCGGGTTTCCTGAGCCGGGGAGTCCCTGTGTCCCAAGTGCTGACAGCTGTGTTGAGTTTTGTGCATCCTGTTTCATTATTGCTATATATTAAAGGATTCTTTTTGGTGGGGCTCACCAAACACCTGTCTACTGTTGGTTTTAAAGCAGCAGTGTTTGCAAAGTTCAAGGGGTGCGGGATCATTCATCTCTTTTAGAACTTGAAGGGGGGGGGTCCCCAGGGTATACATTTTCTTCCTACTAAAGGAATACACTGGTTCATTTCCCAGGAAAGAGTGCACTTTAATATTTTTGCCTAAAGGGCAACATCTTACTTAATCAAAGAGGTCTGTATGCACCAGGGAGTCACCGGAAACACCACTGTGAGGACAGTAGCCTACTTCTTCCTAAAAGGAGCCAAGCAGAAAAAACTATTGAACATGGAACTGCAGAGGTAAAACCTGGCAGTGAAGAGAGTAGGAGGGAAATCCTTGGATCTAGCCTGGACTAATCCTCCTAAATTTGGGAGAAAATACTACAGAGCACACCCCTCTTCAAAACTGGCATAAGGGGTTGTTCTCTTCCTGATGCCCCTTTCTCTCTCTTACCATAGAAACATTTTAAAATCCTACCTTCTGAACCTTGTGCCTGGATTACCCTGCCTATCCCCAAGATACAGGACTACTGATGGATCAGGGTCCCTCATCTGGATTAGGATCCCTCTCCTAGTCAAAGTTGTCTTAGAGCCCTGGTTAAATACCTTACGGAGGTGTAAGAGAGCAGGAAAGGCGGCGCTGAGTAATCAGAACTGTCCACCGCCATCTTGTTACGATGCTAGGTTGGAATGTGAACTATTGCAGAAAATCCCATGAGATTCTGCTGTCAGCTTGAAGTGCCCCTGGGTAACAGTCAAGATGGCCCCTGTCAAAGCTCCCTCGCTGATAGCTTTGTGATCCAAAGAGAAGAGGCGAGAAGAGAATGTGTCCAGATCTGTTTCTAACTAAAAGGGATCAGGGTGTCAATGAAAGCTTGACCTCAAAGCAACCAGATTCAGAAAACCATACAAGGCCAGCGTGACTGCCTAAAAGGAGATGGAGAGGAACAAAAAACAGATCTAGGGAATACAGTACAGGAGAGAGGAATGTGGAAATCTGCCAGTGTCTCAGCCAGGAAGGGAGACTTGAAAGGACCTGCAGGCAGTGGGGGATTTGAGCACGGCGATTCTGAACAACAAGCAGCCAAAGGCAATCCTTTGCTCAAACAGGTAAGAAAACTGGAATCCAAAAGGGGGGAGCACAGATACTACGGATGGGGAATATAAACGCACTGTGACTCACAGAGCAAAAAAGGAAACCAAATGTTTACTTTGACATGCAGCCCCCAAGTGAGTTTTCCTAACCAGGAACAGCATGCCCACCTGCAGAGAAAACCATCAGCTCCAATAAAGAAGGTGGTGAAATCACCACACACTGATTGTTGAAATCCTTCACGAGCTGGGTGGGTGGGGGGAATGACGAAACATTAACAGACATCTAGAAGGCACCGTGGGACAAGGAAGAGTGGTGCACGGTCTCCTCGGCACTCATTCTGCATCCTGGAATCTTTCGGGCGTGCTGTTTTTTTTGAAAAGCGCTGGATTGTTCAGGGAAGGAAGACATGCAAAACGTGCCAGACTTCAAAAAGGTAAGCGCAGCAGTCCTGGAGCTGGCAGCCAGGCGATCCCTCTCTAGCGAGATGCAGGAAATTAATGCTAACCGATAAAAGGGCTAGCTGATTGGAGTTAGGGTATGGGAATTCCCAGGCTGCATCAAAACTCAATTGCCGCTTCTCCAGTCAACAAGGACCAGAGGAGTCTGCTTCGGAGAAGCATTTATGGTTGTCAAAAATCAAGCGAAGTTGCATATTGCAAACGTTCTGCTCTTTAATCTGATTATCAGTCCCTCATTTACCCTGTCATATACCATTTTTTTCATATTCTCCAGCTCTTGTTTACTTTGACATGCAGCCCACAAGTGAGTAAAGAAAGCCCAGAGACCAGCTGGCTGATGAGTCAGCTCGTAACTTAGGGGTTCTAGATGGAGATCTGTTTGTCACCCAGAGAATCTCATCTAAATCCTAGTAAGCAGCTTCCCAGGTGCCCATCGGTTGTTTACATACCAGTCCCCTTTCTAAGTTAAGGTCCCTTGTTTCTTAATTCTGTGCTCTTGTATTTGTATTAACTGTTGGCATTCACCACATCGCATGGTGACCTCCAATGACTCATGAGTTTTATGTCAAGGGCGTTACACCATACCATGTCAGCAAATCAGGTAGCCACTCATCCCTAATAGAGTGGATGGTGCCAATGTGCATAATGGCACCTTCCATAAGAATGTAAGTAGTTTCAAGAGGCCTCAGTCTAAGTATCCCAAACAAAGTTATATTTCTTCTTCCAACTTTGTCAACAACAGCAAAAAAAATCTTTGCACTGTTCCCTCCACTGTGTTGCAGTTTCAGGCCCATCCCTCTATGAAATCAATCTGGAATCTTCTGTGGCGCATGCAAAAAGCTCTCTCTGTGTCATGAACATCAGCCTCAATGAAAATAATGGCATGTTTCAGCCCTTATTTGCCCAGGTTGTGTGTCAGTGAAGAGCTGATTTTCCTCCCATCTCTGCAAAGCAGATGCAATACTCACTAGATCTGCCACAGCCTCTGCATCATCTTGTCCATTCTCACCTCTCATGGCTGTGTTCTGGCTCTTCCCTCCCTCCCTCCCTCCCTCCCTCCTGGGAAAGAGCAGATCTGGGTCATGCGCTCCACGCAATGCCCCCCCCCACATGCACGCACCTCAGGGCATGAGCCAGTGCCTCACTGAGCAAGGGATTGTTTTCTTGTGGCCTCAGCATCCAGCTGCTTCCTACAAACAATGGAGAATTTCTATCAGCGGTCAATGGAGAATGATCGAAAATTCTCCCTTCACGCACTTCATCAGTTCAATGTCCTTCAACTGACAGAGTGGAGGAATGGCCAGAGTGGAAAAGGCAAAGAGGAAAGTCTTCAGTAGCTGTTCAGGATGAGGACAAGGTACCCAAGAGAAGAGTTAAGCCCTGTTTTTGAAGATAATACTCTGTTGCATTACATTCTTGATTCCATAGCAGCTTTGGTGCTTTTTTCCAGCTTTCTCTGTTTGTTTCTGGGGTCGGTTTTGCCCTTATTTAACAAGAAATTCAGTGTCTGGTGATTTGGAGGAAAGTACGATGTTCGCATATGGCCACACAAAACGTTTCTGTGTTGCGAGCCTCTCTTCTGTCACATCACACGACCTCATGGGATGTTCTTCATGCTTCCCATTTTCCAGTGATGGCCTGCAATAATGAAGGCTGCTCAGTATGCGGAATGTCACCCTGCTCTTCCCAGTGACTACTGGAAAAGCAGCAATAATGCAAAACCCGTTGTACGGCAAGCTGGATGCAGAGACTGGTTAGGCTTTGGTTTTCTTCCCTTACGTTATTCAACTCCATCTGGCTGGAGGATGCCAACTGGTCAGCTTTTGGCAGGTAAAGCTTAATAGCCTTCAGCTAGTAATTTGCAAGTAGTTGTTCCAAGATTCGCCTGTAGGCGAGGAAGCTCTGGGCTGGTCCTTAGGCTTCTCTCGTGTTTGTCATGAAACGCAAGCACGCCACAAATCTGTGGCTTGTATTTTTGTCCCTCCAGAGCTCAGGGTGGCGTCCTAGATTATCCCTTCTCCACTTAAACCTCACAACAACCCTTTGAGGTATGCTAGTCCCAGAAATTGGTCCAGGGTGCCCCAATGAGCTTCATGGCCAAAGGTAGATTTGAGCCTGAGTACCCCCAGTTCTCAGGCAACACTGTAACCGCCATGCCATATTGGCTTTCTTACAGGCTTCCACTTTCAAATCATAACACTCAAAAATGAGAATCCGATCCCAAACAAAGACGGTGTTGTATTCATCGGTTGCCTGCTTGGGAAGCAGCAGTTCAACATCGGAACACTTCGAGGACTCGAGCTATCTGTTGCAGAGGGAATGCTGTTCAGGTTCTCAAGCACAGCCCCATCCAAAAGGCATCTCGCTAGGGAGCCCGGTGACAGGAGACTAAGCCAAGCAATCCATTTGTCTACTAGTCAGTAGCGTCAAAAAATCTTGGCAGCTGCTGGGTGGATTAAATCAGAAGTTTGCACATTGCATACTGGGGCTGCTTCACGCGCCTGCAAATGACAAGACCTCCCCCACCCAAAAACAGATGGCCACAACTCAGCTTCAAGTGACAGGTACAGGACTGCTGCTTCTGCTTGGGGAAGGGGGGGATTTGAGAGAACAGGTGGGGGCCAGATGCCCTTCTCACTTCCACTGGGTCTAATCTTGGGGGATTGTTTCTGCCTCTCTCCCCAAAAAAGCCACACTGCAGGAGAAGCTCCCAGCTGCAGCGCTTCAGAACGTGAGGTAGGCTTACAGAAGCACACCTCACTGGAATCTTCCCCTGTCCTGATCCCACCTTGAGATGAAGATGCCCCAATTACTCCAAAAATGCAAACGAGGGCTGGCCTAGAAATTTTACCAATCCATGCTACATGTATGTTTGTCTGGCAGGGATTTTTTGTCCGGGAGGGAGCATTGAATTATCATCTTCCACTTGTCATCTGAAGTGGTATAGTCCACGCTAACCCTCAGAGGACTTTACCACTCTGTTGTATGGCACGTGCAGAGTAGGTCGCAATCACAACAGCATTTTTCAGCACAGCTTGGCAGGTGCCGCCTCTGTAGGGTGTTTCCTTCACTTGGATTAATAATTGATTCAGTTGTTTGCTTACGGTGCGTTGTAGTGACGCTGGATCCATAACCCAAGGATGGCTAGCTCTTAAGAGAAAGAGACTAGGCCTTCCTTGGACAGCTCATTCTCAGGGGCAGGTCTTGTGTGTCTCTCTTTTGAAAAGCTAATCCATGTCATAAAATACAGCTCACGTGATTCTCCTCTGCAAAAGAAAACATGCCATCATAAAAGGGGAATATTGTTTTGCTTTAAAAGCCCATCATCATAACCTTCAGCTTGTTAATGCTCTATAGCACCTGGCAGATGACAAAAAGAACTGCTTGTTTGATATTATGTGAGGAAATGGGCACTTTTTGGGGGAGGGGGCTTTTCTGACTGAAGTTCCACACTAGAATTCTTAACTTTACTATCTGCATTTCTCCGCTGGCTAAAACCTTGTTCACATCTGCATATATAAAATACTATTTAGGGGCTGGGGGGTGGCATATGAATTAACTAGAACATTTTACTTTTTAAAAAATTGCCCTGCTTTTCCTTCCAGGGACTCTGAACATTATAACCCTAATACTACAAATAGCAACAATTATTTTTAAAAGCTTTAAAAACAGCAATAGAATAAAAACAGCAAGTAAGTAATAAAAAAGCTGTTAGATGTGGTACCTAAATATGAAGCTGTGTATTTTACATGCCAAATAAGTTGCACAAGGAGCACAAGGGTGAGCTATAAGTTTGGAAAACATGCCTGGTCCCCAAAGTGTCATGAGTCAGCCTGCAGAGACCTCCTCTGACGAAGAGGGACATCCTCAGGCAGAAGTCCCACAGGAACAACCACAGGGCCTACAGCCTGCCGCAGGGGAGGATCAGCGAAGGTCAGGGGATGACTCACCATGTCTGCAGCCAGCCAGCTCAAGGACTCCAGTTGGACCTGACACCTTGCAACATGCAGTGTCTCCAGAGGCCTCGCCAGGGCCACTGGAGCAGAGAAGAAAACAGGTCCGTCTGGCAATGCAGCAGAGACGGCAGAGTGCTAGGCTGAAGGCTTTACAGAGGAACCTCCCCAGTAGCAGTGATGAGGAAGAGCAGGGCTGAAGCACCACCTGTGAACTCAGCCTCATCAGCATCAGCTGGCTGCTACAGCAGCAGGGGAAGGGATTTAAGCCATCAGTTAGGCTTGGCTGTTGTGCAAGCAACTTGTCACCAACCTCCTTGAGTACCTGCCTTGTTTCCCTGCTATCCATTGGATTCCTGGTATCCTGACTTCTTGGACTGGCTCTGACTAACGCTTTGGACTTCCCTTGCCTGTATTGATATCTCGGACTCTGCCTTCACTGTGAATGACCTTGGACTGTTCCCCAGAATACGCTTACAGCCCTCGCTCCTCGCCTGTACCACGACAGATTGCTTGCACCCACAAAAAAACAAAACAAACTCACCCTCCCTCGCTGGCAGGATGGAAGGGGCCAACGTCTCAGAGATGGTGGTGATTCAGCTCCAGCTGTTAAAGGCACAGATAACGCAGCTCACTCAAGCTTTGGCTGTGCTTCAACAACAACCGTCGCAGCAGCCGTTGCCAACTGGCCCATCAGCCTGCCAGATAAGTTTGCGGGGGATGTGGAGAATTTTCCTACTTTCTTTGCCCAGTGCAAATTATACCTTGATCTCCGAGCCCAGGATTTTCGTACTGATAAGATGAAGGTTGGATTTGTGTTAAGCCTCTTAAAGGGACAGGCTGCCAAATGGGCCACCCCTCTGCTGCTTGGCCAGTCCCCATTGCTGGATAATTTTACTGCTTTTGAGGCTCACTTGCGTGGGTTTTTTGCCAACCCCTTGAAGGCTGAAAAGGCTAACCAGTGCCTCAGGCACCTCAAGCAAGGGAATGGGACAGTGGCAGCATATACAACAGAATTCCAGCTGCTGGCTCAAGACCTGGAATGGAACGAAGCAGCCCTAATGGACCAGTACCAGGAAGGGCTGTCAGAAGAACTGCAGGATGAACTAGCCCGAGTAGAGCGCCCTGCAACTCTTCAAGCTTTAATTTTGCTCTGTTTGCGGATTGATGGGCGGCTGGAGGCCCGAAGGCTGGCGCGCAAAAGGGCCCACCCTGGTCTGGTGGTTGGCCAACCACCCCTGCCGTCCATGACTACTGCAGGCTCAGAAACATCAGTGGAGGAACCTAGACAGCAAGGAGCTGGTAGGCCATGCCTGCCAGAGACAGAAAAGGACAGGCGTCGAGCCCTGCATCTATGTTTATATTGTGGAGGTTCTGGGCACTACATCAGTTGCTGCCCCGAAAAAAAGGACCGTGCCGGAGCGGATGTTAAACGCCAAGCCCCAGGTCAACACAAGTCAGATGCTTTGGGACACGCTGAAGGACTAGAGGGGGCCCCCCAGCACCAGTCCTGGACCTTTCCTGGTCCCTGTGAAATTGCAGTTGCCCGATGGGCGTTGGTTGTTGGCCTATGGTATGATAGACTCGGGGGCCTCCCGGTGTTTCATGGATGCCCAGTTTGCTGCCCAGCATCGAGTCCCACTACAGCCAAAGACTACTCCTGCTCTAGTGGAGGCCATTGATGGACGGCTACTACGGTCTGGACCAGTTACTCAGGAGACTGAACCGCTGATCCTGGAGCTGCAGCGACACCATGAACAAGTGCAATTTGATGTGGTCTGTATGCCCCAGTTTCCCATTGTGTTAGGGCTCTCCTGGTTGGCCCTCCACAACCCTGCCATCAACTGGGCACGTCAGGAACTGCAGTTCAGGAACCCTTGCCCACACGAAGGCTGCCCTATAGTCCTGGGGGCAGCTGCCTCTTCAGCCTTGGCCGGCCTCCCCGAGAAGTATGCTGATTACAGGGATGTATTTGAGGAGAAGGGGGCAGATCAGCTGCCCCCCCACCAGCCATATGACTGTGCCATCAACTTGGTACCTGGGGCCCCTCTGCCTACAGGTCGACTATACCGCCTCTCTGAGCCGGAACTGGAGGCGCTTCGGGACTTCCTGACCAAGAACTTGCAAAGAGGATTTATATGCCCCTCTAACTCCCCAACCTCAGCACCTGTCCTCTTTGTGAAAAAGAAGAGTGGAGAGCTCCGATTGTGTAATGACTATAGGGCTCTCAACAAAATTACCATCCGGGACCGGTACCCCTTGCCCCTCATCCTGGAGCTGCTGGAACGCCTACGAGGGGCCAAGGTGTTTACTAAGCTGGACCTTTGTGGTGCTTATAACTTGGTAAGGATCCGCCAAGGGGATGAATGGAAGACAGCATTTGCCACTCGGTATGGGCAGTATGAATACCTGGTGATGCCATTCGGTCTCTGCAATGCTCCGGCCGTGTTCCAGCGCTTCATGAACGATGTATTGCGTGATTTGCTAGACAAGTTTGTCATCATCTACTTGGATGACATCCTGATTTATTCCCAGGATCCAGACAGCCACACTGAACATGTGCGAATAGTTCTTCACCGGCTTCGACAGCATGGCCTCTATGCCAAGCTGGAGAAGTGTGAGTTCAATCTTCCGGCCGTGGAATTCCTGGGACACCGCATTTCTCCTCAGGGCATTATGATGGATCCCCAGAAAATAGAGGCAGTACTCTCTTGGCAGGCTCCCCAGAACCGAAAGGATGTACAGCGTTTCCTTGGTTTTGCAAACTATTACAGACAATTTATTCCTGAGTTTGCGTCCTTGGCTGTACCCTTGACCAGGCTGCTGCGACCACGGGAGCCCTTCCGCTGGACACCGGAGGCACAGCGGGCTTTTCAGGACCTCAAAAAACAGTTTGCTACCCATCCACTCCTGCGGTATCCAGACCCCAATTTGCCCTTCACCGTGGAAGCCGACGCCTCAAATAGGGCTATTGGGGCCATACTTCTACAGCCAGGGACGGCCACCGGGGCCCTGCAGCCATGTGCTTACTACTCCAGGCAGCTCACACCAGCTGAGCAAAATTATACTATCTGGGAGCGGGAGTTGTTGGCCATCAAAGCGGCTTTTGAGGTATGGAGACACCACCTGGAGGGGGCTCGACACCCGGTGGTGGTCCGGACAGACCATCGGAACCTGGAGAGTCTACAGACTGCTCGGCGGCTGAACCAGAGACAGATCCGATGGTCCTTGTTTTTCTCCAGATTTAATTTCACCATCACATACATCCCCAGCTCCCAGAACAAGAGGGCGGATGCCTTGTCCAGAAAACCAGAATACTCAGCAGTCCCGATTCAGGAGCGCCCTCTTGCTACAGTCCTACCATCTGAGAGCTTCGCCGCCATCCAGCTCAATACCTCCCTCAGGGAACGAATAGAGCATCAGCAGCGAATCGACCCCTTTGCACAGAAGCAGCTCCAGGCTCTTAGGGACTCTCAAGGAAGAGTACCTCCAGGCTTCATGGTGCAGGGGGATGTACTCACCCACCGGGGTAGGATCTATGTGCCTCCAGGGCCCTTACGAGCTGAAGTTCTGAAGCTGGTACACGATGCCAAGCCGGCTGGGCACTTTGGCCGCTACAAGACCCTTCACCTCCTGACTCGAGACTTTTGGTGGCCACGGGTCCGGGCAGACATTAACCAGTATGTGGCATCCTGTGAAGTCTGCCAACGGGCCAAGAACCAGCCTGGGAAGCCTACAGGCTTGTTGCAACCCTTGCCCACTCCCTTAGGCCCTTGGAAGACCATATCCATGGACTTCATCACGGACTTGCCTAGGTCCGGTGGCCACACAAGCATCCTGGTGGCTGTGGACCTACTCACCAAGATGGCACACTTTGTTCCCTGTCCAGGTTTCCCCTCTGCTCGTGAAACCGCTCGGTTGTATCTACACAATATCTTTCGGCTTCATGGACTGCCAGAACACCTGATTTCAGATCGGGGCACTCAGTTTACCTCCCGGTTCTGGCGGGCTCTGCATTCCCTCCTGGGGACCCAGGTACACCTCTCCTCAGCTCACCACCCTCAAACTGATGGGCAGACTGAGCGCACAAATGCCACGCTCGAGCAATACTTGAGGTGTTTCGTGAACCACCAGCAGGACAACTGGTTTGACCTGCTACCCTTAGCAGAATTCGTCTACAATAATGTGGTTCACTCCTCCACCCAGCAGACACCCTTCATGGCTACCTATGGCTACAATCCCCGGTTCTTCCCTCAAGTGACGCCAGCCTCGGCAGTTCCTGCTGCCAATGACCTCGTTCAGGAACTGCAGGCTCTCCACAAGGTACTCTGGGACCAGCTACAACAGGCCAAGGAGGCGTACAAGATGGCCGCAGACCGGCACCGACAACCTGGGAAGGCACTGACGGTTGGGGACCAGGTTTGGCTCTCAACCCAACACCTTCCTAGCCTGCGACCATCCCGGAAACTGGATGCCCGTTTCATCGGCCCTTTCCCCGTCGTGGAACAAGTCAACCCAGTGGCCTTTCGACTGCAACTCCCAACCACGCTCCGGATCCACCCTGTGTTCCATCGCTCCCTGCTGGTACCTGTTGCACCCCCACACCCATTGAGGCCCTCGACACCACCTCCATCGCCTGTCATCGTGCAAGGACTCTCGGCGTCGGCGGGGCCGGCTCCAATACCTGGTTAACTGGAAAGGGTATGGACCAGAAGATCGCTCCTGGGAACCTGCTGATCATCTCCATGCACCGGACCTTCTACGGCGGTTTCACCGCACTTATCCCCAGAAGCCAGGCCCAGGTTCATCAGGTCGGGGGGGCCTTGAAGGGGGGGATAGTGTCATGAGTCAGCCTGCAGAGACCTCCTCTGACGAAGAGGGACATCCTCAGGCAGAAGTCCCACAGGAACAACCACAGGGCCTACAGCCTGCCGCAGGGGAGGATCAGCGAAGGTCAGGGGATGACTCACCATGTCTGCAGCCAGCCAGCTCAAGGACTCCAGTTGGACCTGACACCTTGCAACATGCAGTGTCTCCAGAGGCCTCGCCAGGGCCACTGGAGCAGAGAAGAAAACAGGTCCGTCTGGCAATGCAGCAGAGACGTGCTAGGCTGAAGGCTTTACAGAGGAACCTCCCCAGTAGCAGTGATGAGGAAGAGCAGGGCTGAAGCACCACCTGTGAACTCAGCCTCATCAGCATCAGCTGGCTGCTACAGCAGCAGGGGAAGGGATTTAAGCCATCAGTTAGGCTTGGCTGTTGTGCAAGCAACTTGTCACCAACCTCCTTGAGTACCTGCCTTGTTTACCTGCCTTGTTTCCCTGCTATCCATTGGATTCCTGGTATCCTGACTTCTTGGACTGGCTCTGACTAACGCTTTGGACTTCCCTTGCCTGTATTGATATCTCGGACTCTGCCTTCACTGTGAATGACCTTGGACTGTTCCCCAGACTACGCTTACAGCCCTCGCTCCTCGCCTGTACCACGACACAAAGTTATATTGGGGCCGGCCCATAGCTTAGTGGTAGAGCAATTCCTTTGCAGGCAGAAGGTCCCAGGAGCAATCCATGGCATCTTGGAAGATCTCAGCAAACTGGAAAGGCCTTTCTCTGCTTGAAACCCTGGAGAGCCACTGCCCAGCAGAAGAGACCGTATTGAGCTAGATGGATTGATTCAGTATAAAGCAGCTTCATGTGTCTATAAAGAGCCAGCGTGGTATAGTGGTTAAGAGCGGTGGGCTCTAATCTGGAGAACCAGGTTTGATTCCCCACCCCTCCACATGAAGCCTGCTGGGTGACCTTGGGCCAGTCACAGTTCTCTCAAGACACAGCCCACGCAGAGGCAGGCAATGGCAAACCACCTCCAAACGTCCCTTGCCTTGAAAACCCTATTGGGTTGTTGTTGTTTTTGCCATATGTCATCTGTGGCTTGATGGCACACAGACACACATCTGTAAAATGACAGAACAGGAATTGTGGCATCTTCTGTGCAACTGCTCAGTGGCCAGGTCTCAGCATCAGAAGCTGCTGATTCCTTCTCCCATCTTCTTTCCAAGGATCAGCTTCTTCCATCAGAAAAAAAGAACAGTTTATCCTGCATCCTTATTCTTTGTTCGGTCTCTGTGTCTGCTGGTGCAGAGCTTTCCTGTCCACCTCCCACTGCACCTACGTCATCTTAAAATGTTATTTAAGGATAGCTGCTGTTGAGAGAGAAGCGCTGCCTGTCAGCTTCTACCATTCGGCCCAGAGGACCCTGCACTGCTGAGAAAGGCTTTTAGCCTTTCTCACATCCACCACTTTGGTTAATTGGATATGGGGGTGGGGTTCCCCAAGGCTTGGCCAACCCCTGTGAGTGTGCCTATCCACCGGCATTCGTAGCAGACTTAATGCTGTTAATGCTTGCACTATAGTGCCACAGCTGAGCCTCCCTGGAGGGATGTCTTATGAACCTCTTGGCTTAGTTCATTTTTTTGTTAATCTCTCTCCAAGGCAATGCAAAATTAAACGCTGCTGTCCCCCTCTCCTCTCCAAAAGGCACAGCCTTATTACTAACAGCATTGGCAATAATAATAATAATAATAAGCCTGACATAGCTTTGCAAGGCAATTTATGACCAAAAATGAAAGGCCCTGTAATTTCTGTCAAGATTTTCGAGGAGGAGGAGAAGACGTTTTTATACCCAACTTTTCTCTATCTTTAAGGAGTCTCAAAGCGGCTTACCAATCGCCTTCCCTTCTCCTCCCCACAACAGCCACCTTGTGAGGTAGGTGGGCTGAGAGAGTCCAGAGAGAACTGTGACTAGCCAAAGGTCACCCAGCAGGCTTCTTGTGGCGGAGTGATGAATCAAACCCGGTTCACCAGATTAGAGTCCACTGCTCTTAACCACTACACCACACTGGCTCCACAGCATTTTATTGTAGAAAGTGTACCCCAGTCCTTACTAGTGCTTCCAACCAGTGATGATTTGTATTTATTTATTATTCATACTTCTATGCTGCTCTCCTGATATTTGTTCCTTATCTTCCTCGTGCAAATTAAATTCACAATTCTTTATTTGGGTGTCATCCTGTTTCTCCTAGCTATAAAAGTTACAAATTTTCAGTGTTATTTGCCAGACCAATATTATGCATATATTCTAAAGTGTAGATGACTGGGGAAGGCAATGGCAAACCACCCCATAAACTTAGTCTGCCCAGTAAACGTCGGGATGTGACGTTACCCCATGGGGTCAGTAAGGACCCGGTGCTTACACAGGGAACTGCCTTTACAAATCAATATCTTATAAACTGTGTATAAAACCATACAGCCATACATACATATATGAACAAATATATAAAACCAATAGTGAAGAACAGGGAAAGGAAATAGTTGAGAAAAAAAAGAAAATCTAAAAAGAAAACACTTAGGGAATGTATGTTCATCTCTACCTCCTCTATGATATCAAAGATATTACTCATTTTCTTCAGGTGGGGAACTGAACAGTTGAGAAGCCAACTGAGTTCACCTGTGAACAAAGATTTGAAGGAGAGCCAGTGTGGTGCAATGGTTAGAGTGGTATGGAATTTGCATGTGGACCTGTACCAATATTGTGTTTAGGTTTTTTTTACAGTTGCATGCCATTATAAACAGAATTTCCATTCTCAGTCTGAATGGGAAAGATTCCATCTGAACTCTGGATTTCTTATCAACATGGTAGGGGCTGTGGCTCAGTGATGGAAATGTTTGCGCAGGAAAGGTTGCAGATTTCAATCCCCTGCATCTTCAGTTAAAAGGATCATACAGTAGATGATGCAAAAGACTTTCACCCAAGACCCTGGAGAGCCATTGCCAATCAGAATAGAGAATGGTGACCTTGATAGTCTGGCTCAGTTTATGGCATCACAGATGCCTGCTCTTTTTGTTTTACACGATAATTAGCGGATGTTCACAAGGCATTTTAATTCCGTCAGAACTGCCAGTGGTTGTGATTGTTCACAGAGAAATAAAAATAGGGCAACCCCCATGGATGCTGTCCTGAGCTCCTTGGAGGAAGGGTAGGATAAGACTAGAACAGCTGAACTAATGAATGGTGAGTTTCTTCCCTCCAAGTGCTAAATTAGGCATCACATGGTATGGGCAGGTACTGACATCCATTGTATATTCCCTAAATACAGTTTCTGACTCAGAGAGGCTGATAAAAAAAAAAAAAACCTTAAAGCAGGTTGATTTTCTAGCCAATAAATGCACCTTTCTCCCATTTGTACTAGGTCAGAGCCAGATGGAATGCAAGCTTCACCCTAGGACAATATTCTCAGCCACTGCAACAAGGATGCTATACCTATAGCTTGGTCCCACGTATCGGATCTATCGTTCTCACCGAGGCTTAATCCTAAATTAGCATGCATAAAACTGCAATCTTAAACTGTTGAAAATACAGAAGGTCTCTATTTTATAACGCTGTGGGGACGTGCCTTAATTCATGACCTGACAGAACTATACATTTCCATTACATAGTTTATGTAGAATGAGTATATGTCTGTAATACCACTAGCTTCTTGGTGGAATGACTGCTGGAAGGGCACTACCCACTATAAGAATTATATTTAACTCATCAGTGGCAATGTGGTATTGAAGCTGATTTAGTTGCTAGGGTAATCCATCAGCAATTCCGAACACCCCAAAGAATCTTGGGCAAAGAGCTTTCAGATGAAGGCTGCAATCCTATGCACCGTCATCTGTACTGGGGAGCTTATTCTCAAGTAAACATGCATGAAATTGGACCACGAGTAACAGCAGAAAGAGATGAGAAGCCAAATACTGGTTAGTCAGATACTGAGTTCTTTGTGGCTGGGTGCTCTAGTAATAATTCAGAGTGAACATAATTGGAGTAAAAATACACTCATCAACCAAAAAATGTTTACAGATAGACAAGAAAAATTCAAGCTGATTTCTCAGGGTACCAGATCCGAAGTGGAACAGTGCTCTTGAACCTTTAAAAGTTGCACGCCAAGGAACCATAGGCCAAAATCAGACATACACTACATTGTGATTATAACTCAACCTTTCTACCTGGCCATCAATCAATTTAGACACTTGGTTTGAACACACTGATTCAGAATTTGATTCAAGAGAGAAACTTGATTCGAACACACATTTTCTGTTTTTCACGCATGCACGCCAACAGAAGGGGACTCAGAAGCACTTCAACTGGCCCATGTGGATTTGCTCATTGGGGAAGATGCAGCTTCTCCGAACAGTGTTGCATTGTGGAAAGGGCTGTATCTATTCAGCAATACAAATTCTGCTTCCAAAGTTGGGAATCCGCCATGACTAATTATCACTCTTGCTCAACATAAAGAAGTGGGATTTGAGCTCTTGTTATCACCTTGGCCAAAGCAGCCATCACCTTCTTCCCTGCAAAGCACCAGGTCACCTATATATAACTGCAGTGCATGCTAGAAAAAAATCCCTTAATCAGCAAGGCAGCAGGGAGGGGAGACCAAAACCCCAAGATGCTCAAACTGCTGGAGCAGCAATTAAAACAGCAACAAAGTCACAGGGAAGAACAAGACAAAAGGTGCCGTCTGCAGCCCTTTATTGGCTTCAGGCTTGGCCATTCTACTGGTCCTAGGCACAACCCCAAAACATGTTTAGGATAACATTTTGTAAGGAGCTGCCATTGCTCCAACCTCCTCCACAGGCAGGGGACTTTTGGCTGTTTTCTGTTCCCAGCACATCCTGGGAGCAAAGGTATATGCACCAAGGAGGAGCTTGATGGTACAGAGGGACATGAAAAGATTTCACAAGAAGAGAGAACTCCCTAGCAATGGACTGGAGCTTTGATTTGAGGCAAGCCCAAATGAGCAACAACCTGCTGATGGAGAGGAGCTCACTAGATACAGAGGAGCTAACTAGATACAGGAGGTCTCCCCTTCAGTGCAGAGAGGTTCACTTAAACATCTGTGGGAATATGTCTGGGTGGACGGAGGTCTTGTTTGGTCCCTATAAACTGAGTGGCAATGATATCTCAGAGTTTCAGTATCTACCAAGAAAGGGGGGTCCATCCTGATATTTTGCCTATGATGCCAAGAGGCCTGTGGCCAGCCTCAGTTGTCCCCAGAATTATATAGACAATGAAACCTTCACTGGAATCCAGGGGATCTTTCGTACTGCAATTTGACTATTATTCAAAACAAATTGTGCAGAGCTCTATAGACATTAATGAAATCAGGTAACATCTTTAGCCTGAACACCCACAATGCTTTGCTGGTACTTTGGCCAGTGATGAAGGGTGTGTGTGTGTAATGGAACTCCAAAACTGGTTTCCTATCTGTATCCCTTGTCCTAGAGACAGATGGGCCATTAAAGCCACCAGGGAAAGTCCTGGTGGTATGATGGCTGGAGGGGGGGCTTCCCCTCCCCATTCTGAAGGTTCAGTTACACTTGTTATCTTCAACCATGATTTTCAAAATGTGCAGGGAGTTTCTTTAAGGAGGTATGAACATTTGCTCCAGGATGCAGCCATTTACTTGGTATGCAATACACTCCTAAGCATGTATACTCAGAAGTAAATCCCACTAAGTTCAAGGGGGCTTGCTTCCTAGTAAGTCTATTTAGGATTGCTGCCTAAAGCAGGTTGACTTTGTAAAAGCTTGAGAATTCCTGGTTTAGATTGTTGTAGGCTAAAGTGCATCTGGATGTAACAGCTTCATTGACCACAACAGTTTTGAGGCCCTTCCCAAACAATCCATTTGTAGGTTCTTGTAGGTTATCCGGGCTGTGTAACCGTGGTCTTGGAATTTTCTTTCCTGACGTTTCGCCAGCAACTGTGGCAGGCATCTTCAGAGTAGTAACACTGAAGGACAGTGTCTCTCAGTGTCAAGGGTGTAGAAAGAGTAATATATAGTCAGAAAGGGGTTGGGTTTGAGCTGAGTATTGTCCTGCAAAAGTATTGTCCTGTAAGTATCAAGATAATGTGCTAATGAGGATATGGTATGTTAATATGGAACCATTGTATCCTGAAGTGATCTGTTAATGTGTGTAATCCAAAACTAATCTGTATGGCTATTGTTGAATGTTGTCTTTGTCTGGAGGTTTTTCAGGGCAGGAAGCCAAGCCTTATTCATTCTTAAACTCTCCTCTTTTCTGTTAAAGTTGTGCTGATGTTTGTGAATTTCAATGGCTTCTCTGTGCAATCTGACAAAATAGTTGGTAGAACTGTCCAGTCTTTCAGTGTCTTGGAATAAGACCCTGTGTCCTGTTTGTGTCAGTCCATGTTCAGCCACTGCTGATTTCTCAGGTTGGCCAAGTCTGCAGTATCTTTCATGTTCTTTTATCCTTGTTTGTATGCTGCGTTTTGTGGTCCCGATGTAAACTTCTCCACAGCTGCAAGGTATACGATATACTCCTGCAGAGGTGAGGGGGTCTCTTTTGTCTTTTGCTGATCGTAGCATTTGTTGTATTTTCTTGGTGGGTTTAAACACTGTTTGTAGGTTATGTTTTTTCAAAAGTTTCTCCATCCTATCAGTGACTCCTTTAATAAATGGCAAGAATACCTTTCCTATGGGAGACTGTTTTTCTTGAGTTTTCTGATTTTTGTTTGGTTCAATGGCCCTTCTGATTTCATTCTTGGAGTAGCCGTTTGCTAGCAGTGCGTGATTTAGATGGTTAGTTTCTTCCTTGAGAAACTGTGGTTCACAGATCCGTCTTGCACGGTCCATTAATGTTTTGATTATTCCTCTTTTCTGTCGGGGGTGGTGGTTGGAGTTTTTGTGTAAGTAGCGATCTGTGTGAGTTGGTTTCCGGTAGACCTTGTGACCTAACTGAAGGTTTGATTTACGGATGACAAGGGTATCAAGAAATGGGAGTTTACCCTCAATTTCCTTTTCCATGGTAAACTGAATGTTTGGATGGATATTATTAAGATGATTTAGAAAGTCCATTAATTTTTCTTCACCATGGCTCCAAATGGTAAATGTATCATCTACGAACCTGAACCAGACTGTAGGTTTGTAAGGTGCTGATTCTAATGCTGTCTTTTCAAAATATTCCATGTAAAAGTTTGCTATTACTGGACTGAGTGGACTTCCCATAGCTACTCCATCAATCTGTTCATAAAATTCTTGATCCCATAGGAAATAACTTGTTGTCAAACAATGGTGAAATAAGGCTGTTATATCTTCTGGAAAAATCTGGTTAATCAATGAGATTGTGTCTTTAACTGGAACCTTGGTAAAGAGGGATACAACATCAAAACTGATTAATATATCCTTTGGATTGAGTCTTAACGGACTGATTTTGTTGATGAAGTGAGTTGAATCTTTGATGTAACAAACCATTGTTACTACTCTGAAGATGCCTGCCACAGTTGCTGGCGAAACGTCAGGAAAGAAAATTCCAAGACCACGGTTACACAGCCCGGATAACCTACAAGAACCAATGAACTCTGACCGTGAAAGCCTTCGACAATAATCCATTTGTAGCATGACTAATGTGTAGTTGCTCTTTTCTTGCAGGTAGGTTTCCAGCTCCTCTCCATACGCTGCTCTTCTGGGTTGGAGACTTCCTAGCAAATCTCATAAATTGTTGCTGGACTAGTACATCTCTTTTGACCAGCTGGTAGTCTCCTGTATACCTAAAAAATTTCCTTTAAACAATCAGTTCAGAATGTGCCCTTCCCAGTCACTTTAATCTTTGCGGAGGGTTGTCCTACCATCCTGACCTAAAGGCATTAGCAGATCTTCAGTCCCCACACAATGCATGGGGGGAGGAACTGTCTGTCCTGCAGCTTTCCCCTCCCTACAGGTTCCCTATCACAGGAAAAGGGAGAATTCTGCTTCCAAAGATGGGGCAGACATGAGAATTTCAACGGCCTAGTTTGCAAAGCTGTTAACGATAGACATTTTGGAGATCATTAATTCATAGGGTTGCCCCTTGATGGCACATAACACACAGTTTCAAGGCAAAGGGTGGTAAAGACCTGTGTAATTTTCAGCTAAGGAGCCACATTCACCAAGTTATGGGCTTTCACACTGACCCTCACACCGGTTTCACATGCAAGGGGCCATGTGAACTCCCTAAAATGTCTGCCACTGAACAATGATGTCACATTTGAAACCCAAGATACCACCAGGGCAGGCTGCAATAGTGTAGATGGCCGAACACACCCTGAAACAGAGATGCTCATTTTCTTACATGCTCTGATATGAAACAGGCTGCTGTCCCTTGCGGTGCCTTTCAGCACAGTAATCTCACCAAAACCAATGGGGCTCCTTGAGGAGCGAGTGAATCTGAGACTGGAGTAAAAAATGTGTGAGAAATTTATGACTTCATGCCAAAAATACCTCAGGAAGAACCAGTGCCTATTTTGGGGAAGAGAAAAGAGACAGCACCAGGCAGTGCTATTACTGTGTGCAGGGTAGCTGTCATGAATGTGCACAAGTACTTGCCGTTTTTCTTTTCAAGAATAGCCTATGGGTTCAGACCTCAAAAACTGATTGCCTTAATCCCACTTACATCTCTATTTTTTTATTAAATATTTTTATTGATTGTCAACGATAAATAGGGGTACAAAAGGGAAAAAGGGATAGGGAGAAGAAGAAAAAACCAGCAATAAATTATTAAAATAATATTTAGTGGTGCAGCGCCTTACATCTTTTATTAATACAATTATTTTTCTAGCAGGGTGGATTTAAGCTCCACCTTGAACCTACAGTGACTCTTGGAGTCTAATTGTTATTTTTTAGTTGTAATGTATTCATAGAAAGGTGTCCATTTGTCTCTATTTTGTTTTTGATTGTTCATTTGTAATATTTCAGTCAATTGTGCCATTGTTATATATTCATAGGATTTATCCATCCAGATCTCTATGGTCGCGATTGTTTGTTTTCCACAGAGATGCGAACACCACTTACATCTCTATTGACGGTCTAGCACGTTATATTGCACTGGCACCCCCTGATAAATGACAAAAATAAATGTAATTAAGCAGCACAAATCCTATGCAGCAATATTCCAGTCTAAACCCATTGATTTCAAATGGTTTTCAGTTTCAGTTGATTTGGGGAAAATCAGTGGGTTTACACGGAAGTGAGCCTGAATAGGATTGCTCGGTTAATCACTGTATCTTATCCTGACCTATGACACCTCCTTTCCCTTCTCCTTTGCCCCAGGCCCTTTTCCTATCCTGTTTTCCCGATCCTATGCACAGCTACTTAGCAGTAAGGCCCACTGAGTTAATGAAGAGGAAACACCCATAGGGCACAACTGCAAAGGGATAACGACTCCCAGACACCGCCCCCCCCCCCAAGCGCACAGCCTGAGCCCCTCCCCCCCTTCAACGGACAACCGCCCAGGCACAGCGCATGCGCCAAAGTACATACCTTTCTCGGTTCCCGCCTCTCATCGAGGCGCCGCCCTCCATGAAAGGCGCGGGACGCTGAAGCACCGCCCTGGGCCCCGAGCTCGAGTGCGGATTGGCTGGCCGGACGCTTCACTCTGCAAACCTTCCAAGCCTTGATTGGCGAAAGGTCGCGTGAGGGAAGGTCGAGGGGGGGCAGGAGGGAACGGCCGTCGCGCCGGCTATATAAAGCCCGCGGGTGCCCGCTATTCTTTTTGCTGCGCCGCGCTCGCCCCTGTAGAGCCGCCGCCGCCGCTGGTGCCGACGACACCGCCGCTTTTTCTTTATCTCTCTCTCCCCCCGCCCTCACTCGATTCATTCCCGCCATGAACAACCCTGTCGTCTTCTTCGACGTAGCCGCCGATGGCGACGTGATCGGGCGCGTCACTTTCGAGGTATTGAAAGACGGTTGGTGGCGGAGAGGGGTTGGGAGGGCGAGAAGGAGCCCGCCTGAGGCGGCAGGCGCCATTTCCTGGTGGGGCAGGAGGGGGGGAAGGGAGCGCGGGGCCATCTTGGGAAGCGAGAGCGGCGAGGAGGTCTGTGGGGGCGGAAGCGTTAAATGGTGCGCGGGGAGGGGAGGGGAGGCGAAGGTCGCCTCGCTGCGGTGCGTGGAGCGGGGGGGGGAGAAGGCTGCGCGCGACCCAGGCGGGGGGGGGGGGAGAGAACCGGGGAGCGCGCGCGCGGGGGGGCTTGCGGGCGGTGCCTCCACGTGGCCTGCGCAGCCCGCCCCGAGGGAACGGTCTGGGGCTCGCTTGCTTGCTGCGGCCGCCGCCGCCTTTGTCTGTAAGGCCAGGTTTATTTGTCTTTTTCCCCCGTCTTCCTTCTCCACATAAAGCTTTGTCGCTCCTAGGCCGCTCCACCGCCGCATCCGGCGTAAAACCCCCCCACCCCACTCTCCTTTTATCGCCTCTCCTCTGCCCGCGCCCCTCCTTTTCGCACTGCAATGAGGGGAAGGGAGGGGCGCGCGTGCGCGTTCCCTCCTGGAGGAAGCTCCGTGGAGGAGGAGAGGGAAGGGAATCGCGGCGGGGCTGGAAGGTCTGGCTGCGCGTGCCCGGGGCGGCGCGCACAGACTCTCCTTTCCCGCTCACCCGTCAACTTATAAGAACATTTGTTTGCATCCTGCTTTCCGTGTTCTGTTGAGCTCGGGGCTTGCTAACGCAGGAAGAACGGGCGATCCACTAGCCGTTAAAGAAATCTGCATAGCTGCTGGGAGGCCGTTTTGTATCGTGGGCCGCCAAACCCTTGGGCTCGTAGGCTCCTATTCTCTTGTCGCCAGCAAGCCCGCCCTGCTCCCAGACGGTGATGGGCTGTCGAGCGTGTAGGTTTCCTTGCTTCGACCCCCGTTCCGTGTTTTGAGCCGTCCTGTGCGTGCACGTAGCAAGGATTCGGGTACGTGCGCGGTGGGGGGAAGAACATGAACGGGCGCGGTCGCAATCTGCGCGTGCCCGAACTGATTCGTGCTTCTCTGCTGAGCTCGACCCTTCCTGCAACTTTTAAGTGGTCGAGGCGGTTTCGCCATGGAATAAACGTTTTGCCCTCTTAGTACATGTGGCTTTCTGGTTTCCTGGTGAAATCAAGATCCCTTGGAGTACAGACTTTCAGGGTTCTCTGAGCTGTCACCGTGCAGCGGTTTTCTGTAAAAAGTTCAATTACAAGGCAACAGAATCCAGGGAAATTGGATATTGGAACTGAGGAGCATGCTAATTGTCAAGCTTATATGTTACATGCACTATTAAGTTTAGGAACTACCCTAAGAAATACATCTGTCAAATGTGTGCAGTATGCTTCCTGGCATGTCTGCAGCAAGCAGCCTGAAGGTTGCAGTGACTGCTGCATATCTTGAAACTTAGAAGTAATTCATTTGAAAGAGGGGCAGAATGACAAGCCCTCCTGTAACTGTCAACCAAAATAAACATTAGCAATACACTCCTGGTGGGATAACAGTTGAAAGGATGGCTCTAGATATGGGGAACAAATGGCTTCCTCCGCAATTTAGCTGGCCTTCTCGGTTTCCTCATAATGGGCGACAAGCTACCCAGCCTTTTTTTAGCTGGAGTCTGCCTCAGTCAAGTGCTGTTTTTTGTTGGAGCTCCCTCTAGAGCTCTTCACCGATACACACATGCTTCCAGAATCCTGTAGCTTGATCCCATTGATCAAACATTAAAATTATTTAAGCTTTTTCAGCTATATAGATTTGATTTTGTCAAGATTCTGTCAGTGCTTGGTTCTTGGTCATATATAGAGTTGGTGATAGATGTTAGCACATGACTTGCTATACTTGTTTAAAATTACATTTGTATAAACACTAGCAATATATTCTTCCACAACCCAAGTGGTAAGTATGGGGCATTTGGTACACCAATGCCACCTTTCATGGAGACCACAGTGTGCAAATAAGTATGCATATCCAAGCTAAATACAAAGTTAACTAACAGCTCCTTTTTTCTCTTTCCTCACAGTTATTTGCAGACAAAGTTCCAAAAACAGCAGGTTTGTAAACTTCTTGATACCTTAATCACTGTGTGTGTTGGTCAAGGTTCCATTGTGTCAAAAGCTGCTTGTCTAGTTGTGTTCAGTTAAATGATATTTTCAAATATTAAAGTACATATAAAAGCATATACTCAAGTGATTGTCTCTTATTTCAGAGAACTTCCGTGCCTTGAGCACTGGAGAGAAAGGGTTTGGTTACAAGGGATCCTGCTTCCATAGAATCATTCCAGGGTTCATGTGCCAGGTATGTAGCAGTTATATGTATGTGTTATAAGGCGGTGTTGCAGTTTGTTGTCAGAAGGCATAAATCTATAGCATTAGCATCTTTTGTGTTGGGACTACATTTAGTTGTAATCAGTTCCTTAGTACAATGGCTCTTGTTCCCTAAGAGCCCATAATAGTTGGGTCCTTTCTCTTATAACATGTCTGTGCCACTCAATGCAAGGTCCTCAAAGTGGTGAACATTAAAACATAATATTGTATTTCAGCTAAACACTGCTCTGCCTTTCTACAGGGTGGTGACTTTACCCGCCATAACGGAACAGGTGGCAAATCTATTTATGGTGAGAAGTTTGCTGATGAGAACTTCCTCCTCACGCATACAGGCCCTGGCATCTTGTCTATGGCAAATGCCGGTCCCAATACAAATGGGTCTCAGTTCTTTATCTGCACTGCCAAGACTGACTGGTGAGTACGTTTAGTCAATGAACCAGCGCCTCTACTGAAATGGCTTTATTCAGTAGCAGTAAGGACATGATTTACCTTACTGTATGCAGTAAGTTCATGTTTTACCTAAAATTACTCAAAGTAGAAGTGTAACTATCACTTCCTAGTATTTAGTTATTTCCAGCATTTGGGCCTGGAATCTTTTGAATGTTGACCAAATGGTAGCCATAAGAAAGATAGCCTTTGAAATGGCTTAATGGGGAGCAACAAGATAGATTTATAAGAGATTCAAGAATGGCCTGATCTATTTTTCCCCCCCTTAGGTTGGATGGGAAACATGTGGTCTTTGGCCGCGTGAAAGATGGAATGGACATTGTGCAAGCAATGGAGCGTTTTGGATCCAGGAATGGCAAGACAAGCAAGAAGATCACCATCAATGACTGTGGGCAGCTGTCATAAAATTCCTTTGTCTTAACAATCAACCATTCCTTCTGTAGCTGGGGTTAGCACACCACCTGAAGTGCTGTAGTCCCCTGTAACCCTTGTGCTCCTGACTTACTGCTGCTTTTTTATTGGGTTTCAATTTCTGCTCCCTCACAAGTCCAGCTGGACTGAAGACAAGTTTGTTTGCAAAATGAAATAAAACAAGTTAAACCATATCCTAATTTGGTGTGTTCTGCCCTGAGGCAAGCTTTAGAGCTAATCTGATGATCAGATCTTATTCACAAGAATGTTGCCCATCTTGGAATTTTTTCTAGGTGTTGGATGGTCCTGGAATCTCTATTAGCCATTTTCCTTCTAGTAAAGGCTCTTCAGTTCTTCCTATTTGGGGAAGGGCTGTAGCTTGGTGGCAGGGCACCTGCTTGGCTGTGGAAAGTAGCAAATCCAGTCCCCTGCACTTTCAGTTCTCCAAAAGCAGGTGTTTAGTTAAGACCTTTCTGTATGTTAAAGTAACCAGCATCTTATAGATGCAGTTATTTGTCTAACAAACTGAGGGAAGAGCAGTTATTTGTCTAACAAACTGAGGGAAACGCTAAAGTTAACAATGGAACAAGTAGTTTGAATTGGAAGAGGGATACAAGAAACAGCCTGTTATACTCCTTGTTTCAATGCAAAACTTCAAAAAGATGTATTAGCGCTGTAAAGGCTTGGCCATGTCCACGTGACTAAAATCACTGTTATTCCACTCAACCTGCTAGCTGTACATAGCAAGAGTAAGGCAGGTTCCACTTTCCTCAGCTCTCCAGTCTTGATGTTTCTCCTTTAAGCACAGATACTAGTGTTGCTGACTAGCAGACCACTGCTTCCATCCAGTTCTGATTATGTTATTCCACCAGGCATTACAAGTTATTGGGGTCCTTCTCCAGAGGAAGCTCATTTGAGACGTGATCTGGCATATTCATTTCCACTAGCTTCAGTGTTCTTCCACATCCTAACAGATGTAGTATTTTGTATATTAAAATGTGCATGTGATCTGTGCTACAGAATAACTTGTGTATCTTAAATGGACAAACTCAATTGTGTGTTCCATTTACTGCCCAGTAAGACCTGTCATCTACTTGAACTCAGCCTGTCCTGTGGCTTCTTATGGTTTAAATGCTTTCTGTGTGCTCCCGAATGAGAATTTCCTTGCTACTTCAGAGTAGATGGTGCAAGCATTACTAGGCTTCTGTACATTCTGCCTAGGTTAAACAATTATTAGGAGGAAATTAGATTCCAAACCTGCAACATGGGGGTAGCAACTGAACTTCTTTTAAAAGGTCTGCAACGTAGTAGTATAGATGGGGGAACCCGACTGGCTTTGTGGCAGCATTCCAAATACATGATTATGCTGCATACACTTACTGCAACAGCTGTGAGCATGAATCACAGGATTGGATTACTTGCCTTCCATTGAGATTATCTTCTTGCCTCTGTCAGTGCCTTGTAAAACATTCTTTGGGGAGGGGCTAGTTGTTGCTGCAGTGGGCCTAGAGTTACTAGGTCAGTTGGCATGCTTTTGCCCTACGTCCAAAACATTTTAGGCTGCAACCACAATGGCACATCAAATTGCTGTTCTCATGGAGTTCAGTATTGCCAAGAAGAGTGAAGGTGCAGAAGTACGGGTGGCTATTCTGACTAGAATCTTTCAAAAATAAGGATATAGATGTATATGTAACTTAACCTGGTGTGGCTGTGTAACCTAATCTAATTTTACGTAGACATGCAATTTGGATATGCTATGAGTATGCATAATGTTACCTATTTAGCTATTTATAACCGACTTTTTCCCCTTTGGAAAAAGTAGTTTACAACATTTCTCCATCTTCACAACCAGCCTGGGAGGTATGTTAGGTTGAGAGATTGTCCCAAGGTTACCTAGCAAGCTTCCGTAGCAGTGGGGATTCACATTTGAGTCTCAGTTTGAAAAACTGCTGACCACCACACCATGCTGGCTGTCATAAGATTTTGTTTGAAGACTTGAGCAATAATGGGGTGGGGGCTGTCTTGGTACTTTCCATAACAGAAAGGTCATTTGTTGCCTTTTAGAGGTTGACTCATAATCCAAGATTTGTCCTACCTAACAATGCTAAATTGTCAATGCCTCCATTAAATTTACTGTCCCAATTGAATGGATTAATAGGTTCTGATCAATAGATTCTGAGCATGGATTTTCTGTAATCTGATTGTGAATCAGCTAGTTTACTTGATGGACCTATTGACCTGATTTTACAGTTGGCTTGCTAGTTTATCAGTTGTAGGATTTGAGTCTGCAACAAGCCAGGCATAATCCCATTTGTTTCTAGTGCAGTCAAACTGGAATCCTTTCCATAACTTTGGACCTGGAGCTGTTCCTGAACAGCAATTTGTCTTCTGTTGAAAAGGTACGAGAGGAATAATGTAAACCAACATGTCTTCGGCTTCCCCCCTCCCTTCTCCATTAGCTGAGGCACAGAGGAGGTGCTGCAGACATTACACAACTTGGAGATTCCTGTCTGTTGGCTGAAATTGAGATGGGAGGGAGGATATAGCAGAAGGAAGCCACTGCTGTGCGTTAAGTCATATTGCTGCTACCTGTGGCAAGATTTGTTTCAATCCTTATATCCCTCCAACACTAGATATATGCTGCTCAAGATCAATTGATCAAGGAGCTTCTAAGGGATAAAAGGAAAGGCTACTACCTGTGAGAGGCAGTTTTGCCTACACAGTTGCTTTTCCTGTAGAGCATCCTAAGAAAAGTGCAGCTCACTCCCATTAGATAGAAGCAGGGCTTCATTTGCCTGGCCCCTCTTTCATTTGGCTTGATAAGCAGCTGTATGTAATTTAGCATGCAATTCCCCTAGAATCTGTAGCATCTGTCCCCAATATTCACCCACACTGAGCATAGAAAGGGTATCTTAAATTAGCCCTACCCAGCCTTCAGTCAGAGAAAAAAGCCTCGCTCTGGAAACCAGTTAAGGTGGTGTATGGGGTGAATAGATCCCAAACACGGCAGGTAAGTAGTTTATTGGAATTTGTCAAGTTCAGTTAGAAAATATTTAGCCACAGTTCAGGCTGGGGGGCCTCTAGATAATGTTTTTAGCCCTTTTAACGATAATGATGTGACAGCCATTTTACGGAGCCATCTTCATAAGTAAGGGAGTTCCTATCAGGCGGTCTTGGTCTTTTCTTTAAAGGATCGATAGTAGCACTGAGTAAAAGTGCCAGAGTCACTGCTATTTTCACCCCTTAGAAGCTGGCTAGCTGGAGCAGCTTCATGTCTTTTGAGAGGCTCCTTTCTCCCCTCCCCGCTTTCAGATGGTCTAGCTGCTAAAATTGTACTCTTATTGTATAGAGCAGTGGTTGCTGCAACCCAGTATGTGACAGGTTGAAAGCTCAGCAATCAGCCTATGAACTTCACTGCTCTGTACCCATTTGCCTCCTCGCTTCTGGGGCGGCCCTGCTCTGTGTTTTCCCAGTTCCTGCCGTTGCCATGTCTGTAGCTCTGAACTAGCCAGTTTTGAGGCCAAGTCTGGCGTTTCTTTGCTAGGTAGAGTTGCCAGAATTATTTCCCCAGCTAGGAATTTATCTTCATGGTCAGAGCGGAAGGAAAAATACGGATCTACTTTTCATAGGTTCCCTGCTTAGGATGCAGTCAGAACAAGAAGCATATACAGACTGCTTCATTTTATTCCAAAAGCAGCATCTACTCACAGTGCAATCCTCAAGATAGTTACTCCAGTATAAGCCTATTTGTTTCATTGGGCTTAGACTGGAGTAACTCTGAGGATTGCACTGTTAGTAGACATCTGGCCTGGGAATCACGAAAACGGGGTTCCGTTGACACAGAAAATCTACTCTATCGAGTGTATTTTTTATCTTGCTCCTGTCAAGAAGCTCGGAGTTACGAACGTGGTTCTTTAACCTCACAACGACCCTGTGAAGTGTGAGAGCAACATGCTCCGAGGCAGTAGAGTCCCCCCCCCCAGAAGACATGGACTCCTATGCGTGTGGGGCACCTTGCCGCAAGCCCCTCACGACGAGGTTCTGTTTCTCACGGAGTAAATCTGCACTTGAGCTTCACCGTTTCACAGTGCAGGGAAGGTCTTACCTAATCGAATAGTCCACCTATAAAACTAGGGGGAGAAAGGTTTGTTCGTCGCAGGGATCTCCCACCCGGCAGGCTGCCTTCTAAGAGCGCGAGAGAGAAGAGCCCCGATCCGGGTCTCCCATCTCGTGAGAACATGAGTACGGCTCTCGCATTACGTATTGCGCCGATCTTTTGCCGTGCTTTTGCGTCTCTCGGCTAGGCGCCTGCTCGCTCCCCCCGCAGCTTGCTGCAATGCAACACGGCGCTGCCCACGTGTGCCCCTCACCCCCACGGCAAGCCCTGCCAGGAGCCATGATTTCCACTTTCTGAGCTAGATTCATGTAGCGTAAGGGGAAAGGGGGCCGTGGAGAGACCTGATCGGTGTAGCCCCTGCTAAGACCCTAAGAGACGGGCAAGGGAGAAGGGCACGCGATTTGCAGCGCCAAGGAAAGCACGTCCGCAGCCCCAGCAGGGCGGGTTTGCAGCAATCAAAGCCTTCCCTCCTCTCCCAAGCAGCCGGGAAAAGCCCCCAGCGACAGCAACGCGGCCGGCGCCCCATGACTCATCCGGCTCCGTGGGCGGGCGGGGTCCAACAAGCTGGCGGGGGCTGGCTGGCCCTGCCCCGTCCGCGCCAGTGGAAATGTACAGCTCTCCGCCCTCGTGGCTGCTGCGGTTGTTAACCTTCAGCCTGGTTTTCCTTTTTGCTGCCGCAGTTTACCCGTCCGCAAGCGGTGCGGGGAAAGGGCGCCGCCCAGCGGCCAGTCACGGCCGGCACTGCCGAAGCTCCGTTGCGCGGCCCGGTTGGTTAAACGGGCACCCCCAAGGGTGTCTGAAGAAGTGAGCTGTGGCTCACCAAAGCTCATACCCTACCAGAAAATATTTTTGTTAGTCTTTTTTTTTTTTTTTTATAATAGGGGGGGTACAAAAAGGAAAAAAGGGAAGGATAAACCGTTTGATGTACAAAAACAATATAACAATTTCATTTAAAAAATAAACTAAATCAATCAAGTACAATATCACATTACCAGCTAGTACAAATCAAATGTAGTATAATATATCTTTAAAAAAAAGTAATTGTAGAAATATGGAAATCATTCAAATTATCTAAGTGTTACACGTTAAAAATATAAATTATAAGAGCTCGGAATTTACTGAGTTTTGTTAGTCTTTAAGGTGCTACTGGACTCTTGCCCTTTTCTACCCCCAAGGGGGTTTCATCCATTGCTGGAAGGAAGCGGGATTTCCGTTCGCAGGTGGAATCCTTTGATGTCTCTTCCCAAAACCCCTCCCCACCAAACCTGAGGTCGTTTAATCCCGTGCAGCGCAATCCCCTGTGTCTTTATTCGAAAGTAAGTGTCGCAGGGTCAATTTTGATGCTCGCTCAAAGCTCTTTTTTTAAAAATGCGACCTTTAAAATGCCTATTCACGGTCCCGACCCAAAAGGAGAAATTCCACACACACCCCCACCTTCGTCCCTTGGTTTGCATAGTCGCTAACAACCGCCGGCACGGCTGCGATTTTGCATGCTTCCTCGAGGGGATTCTTCGAGGTGGGTCGGAGCAAACAAAAGGTTGCGTTAAAGGGGCTCTTAAGAAATGCGAAGCAGGTATGCACCGGCTTCACAGTCACTTCCTGAATGATGGTTCAGCGTGAAAAACTCAAAAAGATATGCAGGGCTCTTCTGCCTGGAAGACGCTGCTAATTACTGAGCATAAATGGCCAATGACTTCAATGGGTTTTGCTCCCAAATAAGTGTTCAGCCTTAATTGAAAGATGTTACATAAGTCTTGCTGTTGGATTCCACCCCCACATGGGGCAGCACAGCTATAGATTGCCTCCTCATTCTTTCATTGAATAGAAGATTTTATCAGGCCCAGAACCCCAAATTGGCGGGCTAGTGGGCATCTAAGGACATACCCTCTAAGGAGCCTCTGGAGCCTCTGTGCAGGTAGAAAAGTTATATGTTTCAGCCTTAGATATGTTTATAAATTGTTCATAAATTGTAAGGGGAAAGTGTTACATGTAAATTCTTAGTGCTTGCCAGTTAGCCTTTGACCTATTTTTTTGCTAAGCAGGAAAGTGGGAGCAGCCAGGCTTTTCATCTCTATGAATTTTGTTGCATGTATGTTTTTTTTCTCATAGCTCTGCAACGGGAAAAATTTTTTAGTGAATGAATGCAACATGTAGGAAAATACTGTAGAGACGTAAATCCCCTTGTATCAAGGACTCTGGATTTTAGTTGGGGTGGGGGAACATTTCAAGGTATTTCCCAGTTATAAAGTGTGTCTTGGGAAAGAGCATCAGACAAGTAGTTTTGAATTGGCTCTTTCTCATTCAGCATCCTTTCTCCCCCCCCCCCCACTGGCCAGGCAGATGTTTTAGGGAAGCCCACAAGCAAAGCAGGAAGGAAGCAGCCTCCCCCTGCTGTTTCCCCCTCCAGCAACAGTTCCCAGCCACAATAGTTCTGAACAGAGGGGTTCCTTCAGCTCGGCATGTTTAATTGCCACTGATAGACCTATCTTCTGTGAATTTATTTGACTGCATAAAGTCGGTGGCCATCAGTCAATTCAGACATACAAATAAGCTCAGTAACAGGAGACAGTGTGATGGAATTTACTGTTAATCATAGGCACGGGTACAAAGGGACCCAAATTCCATGTCTTTCCCACCCATCATACCATTTTAATTAAAATAATTTAAAGTCCTTCTATGACTTATGCAAAATTCATTGGTTTAATGAGAATCTTGGACTGGAGTTTGTTGTATGGTTCCTACCTCTCAGCTGGGGAGAGCTTAGTTTATTTCTGAATTTTAAATTAAAAAATAGTTGTATTTTCCTGCCCTTTCTCCAGGAAGCTTGGGGCAACGTACAACAACCCTGCAAGGGATGTTAGGGTCATCGATAGTAGCAGGCCCAGGGTTACTCAATAAGTTTACGGGCTGAGTAGGGGGTTTGAACCTTGTCCTCTCCAAATCTAACTCAGCACTCAATAACCACACTACTACACCACCCATCCTGCCTTGAAGCAGCTTATAACATCAATGAGGTCAGTAAAACATCATTCAGACCGATTAAATGATAAAAAAGCAGTTGTGGCTTTTAGCATTGGCAGTACCTCACTTCTCCGATGAATAGTGACAATATTTAATTCTCCTTTCTTGCTGGCAGGCTGCCTGAATGGGAAAAGCTTCTCTGCATTCCCCCCTCTCAAATCTCTGTTTTATCTAGTTATGTTCAGGATAATCTCCATGCAATTGTGGACAGTTATGGAAGGTCAAGCGTTCTAACTACACAAGCCTCTCTGCTGGAGTGGAGTGTCTAGTTAGAAACACTTATATCCTCATCCTGCGTTACGTGGATTTGGATCCCAAAAGCCACTAGTGTGCGGAAAACACTTCCCCTCTTCCATTTCATGTTTATGTATTTATTTAGGTATTTATATCTTGCTGTTCTTCGCAACCTTAAAGGGAACAAACACGTACATGAAGAGAAAGGATCTCCAATTCTTCTCCCATCCTACCCTGCAATCATGTGTTGTTCTTAGGGTTGCCAAACTCCTGAAGATCTTCTTCTATTACAACTGATATCCCGCTGATAGAGATCAGTTCACCTGGAGAAAACTGGTCTCAGTTTGGTCAGTGTCTTGCTGAGAAGCCTACTTAAGTTGGTTTGAGCTTCCCTATGGAGGGGTATGATACAGATCTTATAAATAGTAAAACGATCCCTATGGAGTTTTGTGTTGCTTTGGCTAAAACTACTGCAATATAAATTAAGAGTGGAAAGAGCTGCAGTCATACCAATGAAGCTTGAACACAAACCAATGATGCGGTGATTGCGAGGATATTAAATTCTAGCTTCTCGCCACTCTATTGCCCAGAGTTTAGCTGTGTCAAAAGAATTTCCGTTTGGTTCCCCCACTCCCCATCCTAACACCTTGTTTGCATTGCTGGTAACTTTCCAGAATTTTGCTTTGTTGGCTTTTCCGGTCTTTCTCTCTGCTTCTTTGCCTTTGTTTTTATTTCCGCTGACAATGTTCTTATCATCCATCATGAAGATGCAGGAAGAATGCATGCAGGCAAGGTGGAAAAAAATTCAGATCCAAGTTGTTTGAATCAAGATGAGGGTCAAACTGCCCTCTGGGGGTTGATCTGTGATTTATTTCCTGACTCTTAAATTGAATGCAGTCATGGAGGGGGGAGTCAGAGGGGAGGGAATGTTTCACTGTTTGCATGAGCCGTTTTCTCCATCAAAATCGGCCTCCTCCCAACTTCCACGCCCCATGTTTTTTTTGCCCCTATAGGGCAAACGCCAGCAAGAGTGCTTCACACAGGAGTAAGCAAATTTACACCAGACTCAGTTTAGTTAGTGGTCCATTGACCATCTTTAGGCATCTAACTGCTGGAGTGAACTGTTTGCTAACAAGTATAAGATAGGAATTCACACTTGGAATCATTATGGTCAGTCATTACTGTGAAGAGAGTAACTAAATGAAATCAGAAACATAAATCACCTAATACTTGGTATTATTGGTGTGACCCTGATCCATCCCAGAATGGCTTTAATCCATTATAACATGATGGCATCTCACCCTGCTTCTAGCACTGGGAAGGAGAAAGTGTGGTGGAACAGTGGTTAGAGGATCGGACCAGGATCTGGGAGACCCTGGTTTGACCCCCCTCTGCCGTTGAAACTTACTGGGTGATCTTTGGGCTGTCATGCTCACTCAGGCGAACGTACCTCACAGGGTCGTTGTGAGGAGAAAATGGAGGAGAATGATGTAAGCTGCATTGGGGAGAAAGGTAGGGTAAACATGAAGTAAATAAATAAACGGCTTACCGGGGAAAAATTAAAATCTTTTCAGCCTCTGCCTCTCCCAACCAGGAAGTCCCATGGTGGTGCATTCATTTTTTTAAATAATCAGGAAAACAGTCATGGATATCCCCATGTACCTTGTACTTTGGTCCTTATAGAGTATAAATTTGTCTCTCATAAGTAGAGGGATATATGCAAAGGTATGTTACAAGTATAAGCTATATTCATAAGTTTCTAGGCTTTACAAATATAAACCATATAATATAAATTAAGATTAACACCTATTTTTTTTCCTTATGAGAGGTTATGTCCCTTTGCCAGCTTTATGACAAGCAGAAAGCCAACAGGTTTAGCTTTTAAAGGCATGGAGGATCCGTTGAGCCTTGCTAGAAACAAAAGAGGCAACCTAGGTTTTGTATCCTCTTTGCTGTACGTGGATGGTGGAAGGAACTTCTTGAGGCCAGACAAATCACACAGAAAGTGCTTTTATGGCATCTTCCTAGGGCCTTAGTGTATACCTGGTATAGTTGGGGGTGCTCACAGGTGATTATGATGGGACATAATGGTCTCTTAGGAATGCAGGAGGCCTTTGATCTTGCTTTATGGTAATCTGCATGCCACAATATGATTGGCTACAAAGCCAGCAGTACAAAGAGAGCTGAGCAGGTAAGTGATGGATTCTTGTAGGGATATATACAATTCATACATTTTAGGTATAATCCCTTCCTAAACCTATGTGCACCTGATATAGTTTCACAATTGTTTTCTGCCATAAACTCAAGCCAGCTACACCCACCAACTAACTCCCAACTAAGGTACTGCAGGTGTTTTAATTAGTAAAAAGGTAAAGGTCCCCTGTGCAAGCACCGGGTCATTCCTGACCCATGGGGTGACATCACATCCCGACGTTTACTAGGCAGACTTTGTTTACGGGGTGGTTTGCCAGGGCCTTCCCCAGTCATCTTCCCTTTACCCCCAGCAAGCTGGGTACTCATTTTACTGACCTCAGAAGGATGGAAGGCTGAGTCAACCTTGTTAATTAGTAATAATCCTGAAATGCTGGAGTGGATGGGATAATACTTCTCTGAAGTGGTAATCTACTTTCTGTACTGTTTATAGTATGAACACATGAAGCTGCCTTATACTGAATCAGACCCTTGGTCCATCAAAGTCAGTATTGTCTATTCAGACCGGCAGCGGCTCTTCAGGGTCTCAGGCAGAGGTCTTTCACATCATCTACTTGCCTAGTCCCTTTAACTGGAGATGCTGAGTATTGAACCTGGGACCTTCTGCATGCCAAGCAGATGCTCTACCACTGAACCACAGCCCCTCCTTGCCTTAGATAGTATGTTGTTCAAATTGTTCCCTGATTGTGTAATCCTAGTCTTCTTGCATTGTTCATTGGCTGTCTCATGCTGTCTGATTGCATTGGTTTATATCCTGCAATCTGCCTTGAGTCTTAGCAAGAAAGGCGGACTGAAGTGTGAACCCAAGTTGTCAGATCAGAGATCTCTTGTACTTTTAAGAGTTGCATTGAGGAGAGAAGAATTTCACCAGGCACAATGGCAGGCAACCCACAAGAAAACAGAGCAAATTAGTGTCTGCTAAAATCCTAAATAATGTGCATTGTAACACTGGGTGATGGTAGTTTTTTTTTTTTTTTTTTTTGTCAATGAATAACCCAATCTGGAATTTCCTTACTTTTTTGAGCATGTGTAATGGCGCCACCTGGTGGACACTTGCCTAAGTGTCCCTCCTATATCTATCATTGTAAGCCAGGATCCCCAACCTTTTTGAGCCTGCGGGTATATTTGTAATTCTGACACAGCATGGTAGGCGCAGCCATAAAATGGCTGTCACAGGAGGTGGAGCCAGCCACAAAATGTGTAACTAACTTTTGGAAGTGAAGGACTTTGCGCTGGCTCTTAACCTCAGACTACAGAGCGGGGACCATGAGAGAGTCAAGTAGATAGGTCAGGACACAGGGTATTCTTTCCTCTACTGCCGATGCAATCCCTTTGATGCTATCCCTCCTTCTGCTTTCACACCTTCTCTCCACGCACACACATGGTTCCTGCATCCTTATCCATCCTAGGTAGTTAGACTAGTTTAGGAACCTATCTCTACCCTATCCTATTTAGAATGAAGTTCCTTACAATAAAGGAAGCATATTAGTTTGCAAAGATAGAAGAGGCTCTGAGTGTAAGTTTGTTTTAGCACAGCACACAGACCATATGGGCTTTGCTGCATAATTTGCCTTTGTGCACTCTGCTATCATTGCGGATCGAGAAAAATCCCAATAGGTTATGAAAAACCAACGCTAGCCACTTTAAATAAATGACTGATGCTAGAACTACGGTAAGTGGAGGGCAGAAATGGTAATGCACCATGTGCCGTTCTCGTGAGTCAGGAAAAGTGAAATAGACCCATCTGATTCTTGAATTTCTATGGAGATCCAACCCTATCATGTGCCTCTTTGTTTGTATGGTACATCTCCTGTGCTTTTCATAGTTGCATGTGAAGCAGAAATTCAGCAGGTGACTATTTTCCCCAGCATGGAAATGTAGTGATGGGAAAAACCTCCTCTGCAAATTTTCTCCTCCCCCCTCCAGTTAAAGGCATCGTAGCCTTGCCAGAAAAATAGGTGGCAACTGTGCGTACCCAACTGGACGTACATACTCATGAAACCTTCAAGCAGACTGCGTGTTATGAAAGGCTTCTGGCACCAGGGTGCAGAGCTGTGTTTCATAACCTGTAAACATGCAGAAAAGTCATGGGTTCAGTGCAAAATAGCCTGGTTAGTGGTATATAGTTAGGAGTATGCCAAACAACACATGGAAAAGGTATTCAGTTCAATTCAAGACCTTTATTGGCATACACATGAAAAAGGTAGCTGTAATACATGTGGATATTTTTACCCCACTGGTCAAACAACCACTGGTCAAGCTACTTGGATAAAAAAGGAGCACTAGGACCCAAAAGCCACCTCCGCCTTTGGAGAGTGAGGCAGTCTGGGAACTGTAAGATCAATCATAATTTTTGAATACTTTCCTTTGCACCTCCGAGTTCAATCTATTAGTAAAATTAAAACTGTGTTCCCTTCTTTTAGTTGGCATAACAGATAGATCAGGTTTAAGGGTTGCAGCAGGCAGGGATGGGATTTAGGGGGCGTTCATCTTTCTGTTTGCTAGCTTTCTAGGGGTGCCCAGGTGCTCCAGAACCTTACCTTTATCCCCAGCAGATGTTAGTACAAATCTCCGAAGATGATCTGGAAAAACCTTATAAAGTATCCCTGCCTTCCCTTCATGTTGAAGGCTCTTCATTCCATGCATATTTTGAAGAATTCCTCTGTATGAGCAGGGATGTTGGGGGTAGGATTGCCAGGTCCCTCTTCCCACCAGCGGGAGGGTTTTGGGCCAGGGCCTGAGGAAGGCAGGGTTTGGAGAGGGGAGGGACTTCAATGCCATAGAGTCCAATTGCCAAAGCAGCTATTTTCTCCAGGGGAACTGACCTCTATCGGCTGGAGATCAGTTGTAATAGCAGGAGATCTCCAGCTAGTAACTGGAGGTTGGCAACCCCATTGGGGGGACTGGCCTAGGGATGCCGGCCTCCAGGTGGGACCTGGGGATCCCCTGGAATTACTGCTCCTCTCCAGACAATGGAGGTCAATTCCCCTGGAGAAATGGCTGCTTTGGAAGGGGGACTCTGTGGCGTTGTACCCCACGGAGGTCCCTGTCCTCCTCATGCTTCACCCCCAACTTTCTGGTAGTTTCCCAACCTGGATCTGGCAAAACAAACAAAAAACAACAACAACCCATCTCCTGCCAGTGTCCAGGAGGGATCTGGCAACCCAAGACTGACCATATCCTCCATGCTCTAACCCCAACCTGCCCACCTAACTTTCCATATGTCTGTATTATTCCCTCACTCTCCTAGTCGCCCTTCCACCCTAGACCTCTTTGCTTCCGTCTCTGCCCAGGAGATAGCAAGCCGAATGAGAATCCAGAGCCGGCCTCTCTTTTGGGCACTTTAAAGTCCAGGATAGCACTAAACTGCGGCTATCGTATTTTGGTCATGTCATGAGACGACAAGAGTCACTGGAAAAGACACTCATGCTAGGAAAAGTTGAGGGCAGCAGGAAAAGAGGAAGACCCAACAAGAGATGGATTGACTCAATAAAGGAAGCCACAGCCTTCAATTTGCAAGATCTGAGCAAGGCTGCAAAGACAGGACGTTTTGGAGGACTTTCATTCATAGGGTCGCCATGAGTCGGAAGCGACTCGACGGCACTTAACACACACACAGCACTTTGAAACTGGAGGTTGCTTTCTATTTGGATCCCCGGAGGCTGGGTTCAGCCCCCTTCCCTGTTTCCTCCTTCAGCAAAAGCCTCAGAAGGTCACAGGCCTGCCGAGGTCCCGGCTATTTTTGGCCTAGAGGCAAGGGGAACCTCTCCCGGTTGCTATTTTCACTTGTAGACCGTAGCCTGGAGGGAGCCTGCGACTGGCTGTCTGCAGCTGTCTTTCCACTCCAAAGTGGGTACTGGTTGGCCAGAAGGTTTAAAGGGGGGAGAGGGAAGAGTCATATAAATAGTGGGAGCGCGTCCATTCTGGGTGTTGGTGCTCAGGGCAGGGCTGGCGTGTCTCCTTCCTATGCTGGTGCTGGCCTTTCGCTGAGCCACTGCCTCTTTCCCACCAGAGCCATGCCAACCCACCGCCTCGTGATCGTGCGGCACGGCGAGAGCACCTGGAACCAGGAGAACCGTTTCTGCGGCTGGTTCGACGCCGAGCTGAGCGAGAAAGGGAGAGAGGAAGCCAAGCGCGGGGCCCAGGCTGTGAAGGATGCCGCCTACGAGTTTGACATCTGCTACACCTCTGTGCTGAAGAGGGCAATCCGCACGCTCTGGTACATCCTGGACGGCATCGACCAGATGTGGCTGCCCGTGGTGCGCACCTGGCGCCTGAACGAGCGCCACTACGGGGGCCTGACCGGGCTCAACAAGGCCGAGACCGCAGCCAAGCACGGCGAGGAGCAGGTCAAGGTCTGGAGACGCTCCTACGACATCCCCCCACCCCCGATGGATGAAAAGCACCCTTATTATAAGGTTATCAGCAAGGTGAGTGCTGATCCAACCCTACAAGGAAAGCCAGCATGGTGTAGTGGTTAAGAGCGGTGTTTTGGAGCGGTGGACTCTGATCTGGAGAACCTGGTTTGATTCCCTGCTCTTCCACATGAGCAGCGAAGGCTAATCTGGTGAACTGGATTTGTTTCCCCACTCCTACAAACGAAGCCAGCTGGGTGACCTTGGGCAAGTCACAGTTCTCTTAGAGCTCTCTCAGCCCCAGCTACTTCATAGAGTGTCTGTTGTGGGGAGGGGAAGGTGGTTGTAAGCTGGTTTGAGTCTCCCTTAAGTGGCAGAGAAAGTTGGCATATAAAAACCAACTCTTCTTCAAGGGAAGTGGCCACCACAAGAGGAATCTTGGCCATTCAGAAGAATCCAAAATGTAGCCATAAAATATACTGAGTGGGTCTGAGTGGGATTTTCGGGTGCAGATAATGATTGAAAACGAGGGTGACGTGATCAAAATGGAGACGGTATATTTATTGGTTTAGATATTTATATCCTGGGTTTCTCCTCCATGGTGACCCCAAATGGCTCTTTCATTGTTCTCCCCTCCTCCATTTTATTCACACAACAACAACCCTGTGAGGTAGGTTAGGCTGAGAGTGATTGGCCAAAGGTCACCTTTGAGCTTTCATGACAGAGAAGGTATTCAAACCTTAGTCTCCTGAATACTTTAATGGTACTGCAACCACTCCAGTGTGCTGGCAATCTGCAGCATTTAAAGGGCAATGGAAGTAGTAGTGAAAGGCAGAAGAGGGAAACTACAACTTAGGGTGCAGGACAACTTTGATTGAGCCCCTAAAATTGAGTTTGGGCTGGTTTTCTCACCCACCAGATGCAAAGGGGGAAAGCAGCCTTGAATTTACCCAGTGTGGAGAAATAGAACATGGTTCTTAACTCCTTGGTGATAACCCACTTAACGTGCCAAGGCAGTCAATCGTCTGGATGGTGGGGCGCTTTCTATCATTGATTCATTTATTTAGAAAATGTATATGCTGCCTCTCCAGAGACCTGCTCAAGGTGGTTTCTTTTTTATCTCTCTTGCATGCTGTGGGATTGATTCCCCCAAGCAAGCAGCCTGTAGCCAGAGGGCATCTCTTGGGAAAGAGCCAGCTTGTGGGATGAATTTGGTACAAAGCTTTAAGAGCCGGAGGCTTTTCCTGCTTGTAGTGTAACATCCATGGAATCTTGTTCAGGGAGTGAAGACGTGTCTGTGCCCCTCACCCTGTGTGCACTCTACTCCCTCCCCCCTGTCCTGCCCCCAGCAAGACATGCGAGTATATTCCCCTTCCTTTCACATTGTAAAAGACCTTTTAACCTACATTTTCTTTCCTGCTTGCCACACGATTCACCTGTTTGTTGCATGCACCCCAAAGCAGTATTATGTTCCTTTAACTCTGCAGGTGATAATTCCCTACATAATATAAACAACAGCATAGGTGGCTATAAAGATACTGTACCAAAAGAAAACATCCAATAAATGAGCAATTTTACTGATGACTACTAATGTATGCTCAAACATGGAAAAAAGAGTCACAAATACAGATTGAGAAGATGCTCAAAAAACAACTATTGTATAATAGAAACCGTAATCAAATACATTCCAATATCAACTGATTCAATAATCAAACCATCAGTGTCCATACAATGAACAGATGAAAGCAACATCAATAGAGTCACACGAAGAGATATGTAGTTCGAGGGCATTCTGACGTTTCATGTGAAGATTTCATCACCCTTTTCTTTGAATAATGTTGATCCATTAAAGGGAGATGTTTATCTACAATCTTCCCAACAGAAATCCCATAGGAAATGGCACACTCCTTCTTTGGTATAACCTCTTGTCCCTTTGTTATGCTCTCCAGGAAAGGCGCTATGCAGGTCTGAAGGCTGGGGAGCTGCCCGCTTGCGAGAGCCTCAAAGACACCATTGCCCGCGCCCTGCCCTTCTGGAATGATGAAATCGCACCCCAGATCAAAGCTGGCAAGAGGGTACTTATTGCTGCTCATGGCAACAGCCTTCGGGGGATTGTCAAGCACTTGGAAGGTAAGGGCTGCTTTGTGTTACCTTCCTTCTCATTCCCTGCCTTGGTGATTCTGTTGCATTTCCCCACCTACCCTAAAGCTGCTTGATGCATGTTGTCCAGTTCAGAGGGGAAAGCCGCTAAACATATGGGCTGTACCTGTTACTTGTGTGGATCCTGCAACTGCACCTCATGAAGGCAGAGGCTGGCATAGCATCCCAAGTCCATGTTCCTGAAAATCTCAGCTTTCCTTCTTAAAAAAAAACAAGTCTCCTGCCCCTAAAAGGTAAAGGTCCCCTGTGCAATCACCGGGTCAGTCCTGACCCATGGGGTGATGTCACATCCCGACGTTTCCTAGGCAGACTTTGTTTACAGGGTGGTTTGCCAGTGCCTTCCCCAGTCATCTTCCCTTTACCCCCAGGAAGCTGGGTACTCATTTGACCAACCTCGGAAGGATGGAAGGCTGAGTCAACCTTGAGCCGGCTACCTGAAACCAACTTCTGTCAAAATCGAACTCAGGTCATGAGCAGAGCTTGGACTGCAGTACTGCAGATTACCACTCTGCGCCACGGGGCTCCTGCTCCTAAGGGCTGTGAAAATAGACTGCCTGATGAAATCTCAGGACCCAGAGACGCTTCTGAGCAGGACTTCGGGTAGTTGGTGGTTAGGGCTTCAGTGACCTATCCTGGAAACTTTGTACATGAACCAAAAGAGAATAAAGTGTGCAAAACAGGCAGGTTATGTGCATATTCGATAAATTTAAATCATGCATAGAGTTCATGGAGTTCAGCTTTTCATCTCCTACCTCTCTTTCCCTCTCTCTATACACACACACACACACACACACACACACATGCACGCACAAGTTCAAGGTCTCTCCTTCCATGGGTAGTTGCAATCTGATCTTGAGCACAGAACTAGTTCAATAATGCAGCCATCAGGGATGTGGAATCTTTTACTAAGGATGTCTAGTGCACGGGTGCATTTCACATCCCACAGCCTGCTTTATGCCATAGTTGGTTCTTTTAACCCCATGGAATGATCTTGCAGGGATGCTCGTGGAACACCTCTGAGACCAGGGTACCAGAGCGGACAGCTGGACTGTGGCCATGATGGTGAACAATATCGCTTTCAAGCGACCTTTAGCTGGGCAGAGTGCCAGGCCCGTGGCTTCCCAGCTATGCCCCCAGCCTACTTCCCGCTCAGCTCTCTATGGCTTCTGTTTGCTTCTTGGAAAAAACCCCAACCTTTCTACAGAATTTCCTGAAGAAGAGCATCCTTGCAGCATGGAGCAATTAGCAGGAGAAATGTCCACCATCTCAAAAGCATCCAGATTTCTTGGACATATGTTGTGTGGCTGAGGCTAGGAATGTTCTTTGGACTAGTTTCCAGGAAGAGTGTGATACTGTTCTCCTAATAAGGTTTCCAGGTTGCCACCTAAAGATTCCTCCGTACCTTTAAATCTGTTGTTTAATCTGAGCTCTCTGTTCTTTCCCTTGCCTCTCCTTTGCCTGGTGTGTGGAATACTGTCAGTCCAGCTCCCAGCCCGGCAACTCAACCTCATGGTGTTCCTTCTGCATTAGAGGGTGGTCACATCCTAAGTGTGGTCTGAGTTGTTTCCTGAAGGGCTGCTTGCACGAGTATGGCCATTGCTTCTTTTAGACGGAAGGGGTGCCCAACTTGACACTGTTGGTGTATAAAAGCCCAAAGAAGTAGTTTATCTGTGTACTAACCAGCTGCTGCCACGGACTGATCGGGGCATCTTCCTTCCCATGCTCCAACATGGACTTGCAGTCATCTACTGTCTTTCTTTGGTTTATTATACTAGTTTTGTGACGTGATGAGCCAGGGATCGTGGGGATCAGGAAGACACGTTTGCCTAGATCAGACTTGGTAGAGGTGTCGGTGTGTGTACTTGAAATGTTTGTGTTGGTTGGAGTGTTGTTGTTGTTCCACCTTTCTGTTCCCAGGAATGCCCAAGGCATTCCCAACCAAAAGTATGAACACTTTTTAAAAAACCAGTCTGTTAACGAATGCCTAAATCCCCCCCATGTGTGTATTTAAAAACACACTCACAAAATAACAAAAAAAACAGTCTGAGGCAAACTGAAGCAAGTAGTTCTTCACAGGAACTCACTTGTGGAACTCACTGCTACTAGATGTGGTCATAGGCACTGGCTTAGAGGGACTTAAACATCAGTTGGTAGGTCTATGTAGGCTAGGTCTATAATTGGCTTTTAGCCACGATAGCCAAATGGGACCTCTGGGTTTAGAGGCAGATGCCTCGATTTGCCTGCAGGCCCTGCTTGTGGGCTTCCTAGTGGCATCTGAGTGGCTGCTGTTGGGCACAAGATGGACTAGGTTTACTCTTGGTCTGATCCAACATGACTCCTCTTAATGTTCCGTAAAATGGCAACAGAAAACCAATAAAAGCAGCAAGAGGAAGTGGGAGAAACTATCAAAATTAAACAGTAGCACTGAAAAGGTGTAATACTTGTTTATTGGTCCCCTGGACATTTTCTTGCTTTTTGCAACTTGACATCAAACCAGTAGCCAAACTTCTTCTGATGAAGAGGCCTAAGGGTGCAGCAGCAAGACAGGGGATCAATGCAATGCAGAAGAGCCAGAAATTTAAATACTAGTAGTGATTTAACTGTATGTCATGTGATTTAACTGTATTAAATATTGCTAACATTTAGCTTTATCATTGTATAAAACACTTAATGCATGTTGGTTATCCATGTGCCTTTGCTCCCCAATGGCCACAAGATGGAGACAGCTTTGCTTAACACGTACAGAAGCGCGGACAAAAACGTACACAAATTACATTTGGGTGCAGTCACCGTCAAATTCCAGTGTATCTTTGGTAGTAAAATATCACCCCCCAGAATTTGTTTGTGGTTGCAGAAGTCTCTGTTTCACAATAGTTTGGTTCTATTTCAAACATCTATTATGATTGATCCTTATTTATCATTGACGTTGGTATTTGAGGAATCATTTTTCTGCTGCATCTGTGTGTAAGGTCATAAATGTTGCCCAATTAAGCCCATTGTTTGCATTAACCTACAGACAACTGCATCATTTTAGTTACCTGCTTCCCTGGATCAGTTTTCCTTCGAGAAAAAACAGATGGAACCTTCTCTGTGCTTTTTGCCTAAGAAAGCATAACCCGGGATGACTATCTAACCTGGATTTTTTAATTCAGAAAAATAGTGTACATTTTCCTTATGTGTCCACAGATGACAAGGCTAGAGGTATTCTTTCTTTTTAACAAAACCTGAAAATTTAGAAGAAGGACTTGGCACGTTTGTTTGAGTAACCAGTTAAGTAGGTGGTCTGTAGGCCCTTTGCTGCGATGGCACTGGTTCTGAATTGGTGTTTGGGGTTGCGTAGGTTGATCAGTGGTGCGCTGCCGAGTAAACAGCTCTGCTTTGTGACGTTACATGTCCGTTTTGTGATTCTAACACACAACCTTAGTCTCTGCGTCTGAGTTCAGTGTGTTCTCCTCTGCTATGAACTATGACCCTCCATTTGGGGCCTGGAGATCTCCCGGGATTACAGCTGAACTCCAGATGACAGAGATCAGTTCCCCTAGAGAAAATGGCTGCTTTGGAGGGTGGACTCTATAGCATTATACCCTGCTTAGGCCCCTCTATCCCCAAACCCCACCTTCTCTGGGCTCCAACTCCAAATCTCCAGGGATTTGCCAACTCAGAGTTGGCAATCCTATGACCTCTGCAATGCTGGTGCTTCTGAGCAGAATTGGGCCTACCTCTTCTGCCCGAGTCAATTCTATGTGCTCTGGGTGTTCAGTGCTTGATTTGAGCCTTGTATTACATCCAGGAGTTTCACCTGTTGGACATATGAGTAGGGTTGCCAGCTCCAGGTTAGGAAATACCTGGATATTTTGGGGGTGGAGCCTGAGAACTTGAGAGCCGGCGTGCTGTAGCGGTTAAGAGCAGTGGTTTGGTGCCGTGGAATCTGATCTGGAGAACCGGGTTGGATTCCCCACTGCTCCACATGAGTGGCAGAGGCTAATCTGGTGAACTGGATTTGTTTCCCCACTCCTACACACAAAGCCAGCTGGGTGACCTTGGACAAGTTACAGCTCTCTCAGCCCCACCTACCTCACAGGGTGTCTGTTGTGGGGAGGGGAAGGGAAGGTGATTGTAAGCCGGTTTGAGTCTCCCTTAAGTGGCAGAGAAAGTCGGCATATAAAAACCAACTCTTCTTCTGAGAAGGGCGGGGTTTGGAGAGGGGAGGGACTTCAATGCCATAGAGTCCAATTGCCAAAGTGGCCATTTTCTCCAGGGGAACTGATCTTGGTCACCTGGAGATCAGTAGCAGTAGATCTCCAGCCACCACCTGGAGGTTGGCAACCCTACATACATGCCTTCGGACCTTCCGCACAGTGAGCCTGGGTTTTCTCCCTGTCAAACCTGACCCCCTCAGCCGCTTGATACAGGAGCTGGTTGCTCTGCAGGCTGCTGAAGGTTGTGTTGCTATTTCCAGTCTGGAATCGCATTTCAAGACTTGAGAGGTCTCGTTCCCATGCTTGGCGACCCGGCAGTTTGCCTGTAGCCCTCCTCCTACCCCAGGATTCTGTTTCTTTGACCTCTGTGCATTGAGCCCTGGCCCAAAAGGTCATGGGCATTCCAAGGAGAGATCTCACAATTCAGGAATAAGAGAGGACATCGTACATTATAAAAACGGAGCAAGCAGAAGCCTATGGCCTGGGAGCTTCCACGGTGCCTTCTACTGGTTGCTGCTGAGACTGTACCATTTCCATGAGATTTACAATATTCTTCTTCTGTTATCTGTGCATTTTGCTGTACTTGCAATGAGCAGAACCTGTGTGCTGTCTTTCAGACCTGACAGTGAGCATTGTTCATTTCATATAGATGGGTCTCTGGGTAGGAAACTGTAACTGTCTTGGTAGGTGGTTCTTGCAAGTAAATTAGTTTCTTGCAGGATTTAAATTCTCTGTATTTCAAACAAGTTAGGGGAGGGGGCTGTGGCTCAGTGGTAGAGTCTCTGCTTGGCATGCAGACGGTCCCAGGTTCAATCCCCGGCATCCCTAGTCAAAGGGACTAGGCAAGTAGGTGATGTGAAAGACCTCTACCTGAAACCCTGGAGAGCCGCTGCCGGTTTGAGTAGACAACACTGACTTTGATGGACCACGGGTCTGATTCAGTATAAGGCAGCTTCATGTGTTCAAGATAGTTGAAGGGGAAAGCAGTTATTATTAGTATATATCTTCCCCTATACAGTTATTCTTTTAATATTTTTCCTCTGAACCTTCCTCTGGTTTAATTTGTCAAGAACGATTCCAGTGGGTTGCCTGTGCCAGTTTACAAAAAGGAACAAAACAGGAATTCGGTGGCATTTTATAGACTTACAAAATTTATTTCAGCATAAGCTTTTGGGAGCCAGAGCTTATTTCTTCAAATGCATAGGGGTGTTAATCCATCAGACTTGATTTATATACACAACAGAAAGTTACAGAGAGAGGCCAGTTCAAAGCAAGCTCCAGTCCAAAGAATAAACAGCTCGCTCAGGAGGAGTGTAAGACATTTGCAGCTGCTGTTAGATAGTAAAAATGTAAAATCCAGTGCAGGATGAAGTGAGATAAACAGATACAACAGCAAGGTTCAGAGGTATAGTTGATATTGACATCTTTGGGATGGGAAATGCAAGATAGTGAGTAGGAAATTACTGGTCCCTGCTAAGACCTGGCTGAAAGATAGCTTTAACTCTATTGATGAATGTTTCCCTTTGCATTCTCCCTTTGAAGTTCTTGTGTAGGAGAACATTAGTATGCCTTGGAAGGCAGTAAAAAAGCAAACGAAGAGCCCCATAGCACCTTAAAGACTAACCTTCCTCATTAAATGTAGAGAAGAACATCTGAAAAAATAGTCTCGATTCAAGAAAGTTTATGTTGCAAGAAGGGTTTTGTCTTCAAGATGTCACAGGACTCTTCTTAAAGAATAATATCCTACAATAACAAGAGCCTATGGCGATGAGACAGATTCCCCACAATGAATGGCACCAATATACGGAACAGAAGCCATGGATGTAGCTCTATAGCTCTAATATAGCAAACAGCTACTGAAAACACTTGAGTGAAGAAGGTTGTTGTTAATACAGGGGGACATCAGCAAATCATGCTGCCTTCTTCTTTCCTAGCAGAGTCCCTGGGCCTTTAACCGCTGAGACTGAAATGAGGTGGCATTGAGTACTTAATCCAGAAACCACTTCCCTTCCTTGGTAGTAATTTGCCAACTGCTAGAGAAGTATAGGCTGCCTTGGGCCAGCCAAGAATGTGCCTTTCTGTATGTATGTGTGGGATAAAGCAGAGCTCCTCACCTTCCCCTTCTCTGGATCTGTCTGATAGCTCAAGCTCCATGCAGCTAACTCATAAGAACGTAAGAAGAGTCCTGCTGGATCAGACTGGTGGTCCATCTAGTCTAGCATCCTGCCTCACGCAGTGGCCAATCAGGAGCCCTAGAGGGCCTCAGCAAACAAGACCTTCCCCTGAAGGTTGCCTCCTTGCACTGGGATTCAGAGGTTGACTGCCCCTGAATGAGGATGTTCTCTTTAGTCATCTTGGCTAGCAGCCATTTTGTTGTGGAAGAATCTCTCAAAGGAAAGTCAAAGCCAAAAGAACGGACTGTGAAAAGTTTTTTTATTCTGTGCGGACACACAAATAAGCTAACAGGGAAACCGAAATTGGTGAGCCTTCTGAAAACCGAGCCCACAGTTGGTATCTGACTAAAATTTACGACACTCCGAGGCATCCCTTCTGGAGATAGGCATCCCATGCCCACCCCAGCAGGCATCTGGACTTGGCAAAAGCCTGGCAAAGGTATGCAGCATCCATTTCAAGAGATTCCTTAGAAATGGGGAGTTGCCCTTTGACCCAGGAAGAAAGTGGAGAGTCCATCAAAACTCCCCCCCCCCAGAAAGACTGAGCTAATAAACCTTCCCTTTATGATCTTAGGGTGTATTTGCACACAGCCCTTTTTGGTACAAGGTGCAAACAGGTGAGGGGAAATTCTCCACCTCCTTCCCCCCCCCTTGGATAGTTGACAGGCCATTGTGGCAGATGGCCAAGCCATGACATCTGTATGCTGATCTCTTCCCATCACAGATGTTTACGTCCTTTGTCCATCTCTATGTACTGGAGTTTGTGGCTCAACTGAAAAGTAAACACAGGACAGCTTTGCGTCTTCCTAAAATATGGGTATCTTTCTACAGTGGCTGGTATTTTCAGTGTTACAAACTAGGGCGTGTGAGCTATTTAGAATTGTGCTTGAGGTCTGGTTTACACAGGATGATTTGGCAGAATCCAGGGGTGTTAGAAAGCATTGGACCACAGGTGGGAAATTGTTTTGTTTTGTTTTGTTTTTAATTGCTCCTCCAAGTAAAGGGGGAAATAAACCTCCTTGCAAACAAGAAAAGCCTAGTATGACCAGAAGAGCCTGCTCTCTCACTGTTGGTGGGGTGCAGGGTTTTTTCCCTCCAGTTGTTCTGATTTGCATGAAGAGAGATCCCCTAAAACTGCTCTCCGTGCTAAGCCAGCTTTGTTTTGCAGTGAGGTTTTTTAAAAACTTGGGCAAGCAACTAAAAATAACATTTCTAAGGGAAAGCTACAGCAGCCTCATTATAACTGGGCTGATGTAAGGGGTGGAAGAGGGTCTGATCTATGGATGATCTGACTGTGGTAGGTGTGTGGGTTTCATTGAACTTTCAAAATAAAACCTGCCAGGGTTCAAACCATGGAAGCCCCTTCCTCTAGTGCCCAGTGGTACAGAGGGATGGTGGTCGCTCAGCAGAAAGGGAAGAAAACCGTGTACAAGTTCCCCTGAGCTACTCTATTTTTCCCCATGTCGAGGCCTTTAGAAAGGACCATGGCACAGCTATGTTTCTGTCCCACATTGCTTCCTCCAATCTTAGAGTGGCTTTAACATCTGTGCGATTTCAAACTATGCTTTCTGCCATTTTAACAGGTCGCTATACAAAAACACCCACCACTGCTTGTTTGTGTATTTGTGCAGCCTTGGTCCCAGAAGACCATCCACATTATGCTTTGTTTTGCCCTTTGTATACAGAGCCCAGAAATAAATTGCTTGCTGACATGCTAAAGGGTATAAATTCTTCTCCTGTGGAGGAGAAACTAATTTTCTTTCTTTCCAATTTGGATCAATATGTCTCTTTTAGGGTGGCACAATTCCCCTTGGCAGCCAAGAAAATATGGGCCAGAGTTGTGACTAAAAGCTGAACTATTTTAATTGTATATTGTGAAGGTGTTTGTGTGTTTTTAACTGTGATTTTAAGAGCTTTTAACTTTATTATGTTCTTGCTTTTGCTATAGTTGTGAGTGTCCCTCTGTGTGTCTTAATTGTAATGGCCTTTGGCCTTATACAATAAATGTTGTGCTTATGGATAGATTATTGTTAGTCAGTCTTAACTGATTATTGTCTTAACTCTCCATGGGCCCCTTGGCTCCCTCTTGCAGTGCTGTTCGTTATGGCCAGATGTATTCTCCAATGTGCATATGATAGGGAGACAGCATGTGTAGTGGTTAGAGTGTTGGACTGGGATCTGGGAGACCCAAATTTGAAGCTCCCACTCTGCCATGGAAGCTTGCTGGGTGACCTTGGCAAGTTACTCTCTTCTGGCCTCACCTACCTCACAGAGTGGTGGCTGCAAGGATAAAATGGAGGAGAGGAGAATACTGTTGTAAGCCTCTTTGAATTCCCAATGGGTATAAAAGTGGGGCATAAATATCTAAAGCAGATGAATAACTTCAGGCAGTTTAGAGCCAGGCCTTGACTGCCAATCAAAGAGCTTTTGATGGCCAACGAAGATGGTGCTGTTGCAGGACCCCGTCTGACCTGCTTCCTTTCCCCACCCAGGGATGTCCGACGCAGCCATCATGGAGCTCAACCTCCCAACTGGGATTCCCATTGTGTATGAGTTGGATGACAACCTGAAGCCGACGAAGCCTATGCAGTTCCTGGGCGACGAAGAGACCGTGCGGAAGGCCATGGAGGCTGTGGCAGCCCAGGGCAAGGTCAAGAAATGAGAGGGAAGAACAATGGGTGAAATAAACACATTAAAAAAAAACTTGGAATCAGTGAGATCTGTTTGTTGGGAGCGCTTTCCTGCAAGGCAATGGTGGGCAGTGGGAGGGAACAGTCGCGTTGGGAAATGGAACGTTATTAACCATCTTCTGCTAACTGGGTCTTGAAATACATATATTGCCTGTGGTCTGATTAATGCAGCACATGATAAGGTCTTTGATCTTTGGGTGATCAAATATATATAGAAGAATGCTTTCTAAAAACTTTGACAAGGACCCACAGCTGCTCTTGATAAACGGAGTCGCTTGACTGTGTCTGTCGGAAAGCATTCAGGAAGTCTTGAAAATGCAATTGCTAATGTGTGTCCTGCCCTGACCTGGATGGCCAAGGCTAGCCTGATCTCACCAGCATCAACTCTCAGAAGCTAAGTAGGGTCAGCCCTGGTTAGTGCTTGGATGGGAGACCACCACTCCTCCCAGGGACAGGGATGAAGGTTCCCCCCAGCCACCCCTATCCATTAGGAGTTACCGAGTGTGTCAGTCTCTAATTATATGTGATGAGCCAATGGATCCATCTACAAGCAAATCCCAGTATCTTCTCTTAAAGAAATATAGTCCATGTGCAAGACTTAAAACAGTTGTCATGGAAGGCCCAGCTAAGAAGTTCTGTGAAATGGAACCAAGATCTCTCTTTCCTTTCTAATCTATTTGTGTACTTTCCCAAAAAGTCTAAAGGAAGGCAATAAGTGTTGACATTATTTATTTTTAGTCCTCCAACTTGCCCTAGACAGCTGATCTATTAAAGGTTTAATTGCACAAGCGTGAAGTGTTTTTTGATCTTCCTAATTGCTATAGCTTGTGAAAGTGTTTGAGCAGGTTGAGGCAAAATGTGAAATACTTGGGTTAAATGGATTATTAGCTGCTACATAAAGGATTCTTACATTCCTCTCAGTATGTTGTGAAATTTTGGTAACAGTCAAGCCATTGCTTCATCGCGTACTCAGTTCACAATTCATCCCATGGTCCACAAACTCTGCATGAATCCACTCAGTCCACCTCCTCAACAAATGACTTAGGCATTGTGAATTAGCTTGCGTGGTTCTTCTGTTTTGCCTTCTTTCCCTCTTGCTTCTTCATGGACTTCCTTGGATTCTGAAACTGCTATGCATCCTTGCTAGTTCAAATACTTGGGATGGATCCATCCCATATGCCCAGATCTGCTGCCTTTGTTCAACGAGGCCTAAGAAACGTGCATTCGAAGGACACTTGTAGCTCTGACAGTTCAGTAGATCGGAAATGTCATCTTGATTGGCTGCCATTACAGAGGGTAGTCACTTTGTTTTCAGTCTTGGTTTTCTTGTCTTTAAATTAGTTGACAATAACACTTTCCAAGCCTGGGTTGTTTGTGTGCGGTGAATAGAAATGCATTAATCTAAATGCATTAACTTTTCTGAGTCACTGACACAAATTGTAGTGACGGATGCCTTAGAAAATATTATGTGAGAATGAATTATCTTAGAATTTGGGTGGCGTTTTACTATGTCAATTACAAGGTCATGCTGCATATACACTGCTAGGTATATAAAAAAGAACATTCCTCAGTAACTGAGGAAGCTGACTTTACGCATACAAATGTGGGCCCTTAATTCTACCTCATGGATATAATTATGGCACTTTTAACTATTTCCCGATTCTCTCACAGGCATTCCCTCCTACCCCAATCAAAGTAAATGTAGTAGTGGACTATACTTAGTATTCCAGCACAATGTGAGGGCATTTTCATAAATGATGCTGGGATGGGCCTTGTAATATAGAACCATTATGTACTAGTATGTACAGAAAAGTATAGCCAGTGGCAACTAAGCTAGTAATCTAGGCAACTAAGAGCAACCAACTGGTTACCAATGGAGGAAGAAGGATGTGTCTGTGTTTTGTGTGAGGTAACAAAATGGAAAAGGTGAGAGGCAAGAACTCCTGAAGGGAAATCGGCAGTCCCATCTCAGACACTGAGGTAAAAGAATTCACACTTGTGTAGTGGCTGCAGAGAAAGCCCAGATCCAGGGTGAAAAGGCAGATGGAAAGAAGCCCTGAGTGGGAAGAACCTGTCATCCTTTCTGAGACAAGGTCAGCTGGATTGGAGGACATCTACCTGCCTACCACACTTTCCCTTCCATCTTCCTCCAAGGAGTTCAGGATGGTATGTATGGTTCTCCCTTCTTCCATTTTATCTTCTCAACAATGTGGTGATATAGGAGAGAAAGTAACTGTCCCAGATACATCCAGTGATGTTCATAGATGAGTAGATGAGAGATTTCAATGTTAATACAACATTCTGACTGCTAAATCACATTTACTGACATGACTAGGCCTGGTCTGCTAAGAAGGAACTCATAATTTTGAGGGATATAATGAGCATTACAAGTGCAGAGGTGGGGGAGGAGAAGGGACATTTGTTCAATTAATGTATTTATTGTTCCCTTTGTCTCTTTTTCCATTCCTCTCTCCTTTGCTGGCCCTTTAGGTTATGACTACCCTTTCTGCTTTCTGTTACCATATATTTTCCTACATACTTAACGGGGGAGAAAGTAAGCATTATGAAGAGGAGTCCGCTCAAAAAGGTACAAAACCACAAGTAATTTTATTATAACTGAAAATGCCCATCAGTAGGGTTGCCAACCTCCAGGTACTTGGACCACAGTATAGGAAGTTAGTCAAATATATGCAGTCACTATGGCTTAAAAATTATACATAAAGAAACCAACAACAAAAATTCTTTGCAAGTGTATAATAATTTTCTTAAGTATTTTACATAAGATTTCTTGGTTCTGTTACCTGACATAAACCATATAATTCATACACTTTCTTTTGCAGCAATAACAAATAGAACAGGACCATATACAACCAAGACGAGTCCGGTAGATACCCTGTTTCAGAGTCTATTTCTTCAGTTGGTGTATAAATCATATAAATCATATAAATTTATAAATCATAAAAATAATACTGAATAGAACAAATCAGCATTATTTTTATGATTTAAAAGCATATAAAAACCAACTCTTCGTCTTCCCTTAAAATGAGAAGAATGAGAGAGAGCCATGTGCACAGTGGGTCTCTGCGTTAACTAGGCCTGTATTGTGACAGCTACATGCGCTTGTTAGATCATTCTCCCTTATATTTTAAGAGCCAGTAGTTCTAAATTCCAAGGCAGATGGTAAGATGTGTAGTCTCTTTAATACAAGCCTGGAAGAACACTTCTAGCTATCACTCCAGATGGTTATGGTAACACAAAATTCTATTAAAATCTACTTCCTTTCACAGGGGCTTTGCAGCTCCCATTGCTGGTTCATCGTATCTATAGCTGGCATGTCTATGCTGATCCTGTTAACCCACACGACCTAGCTGCGGCTGCCACAGAGATCAGCATGCAGGCTGGGGCAGAACGACTCTTCTGGTCAGCGTGCCAAACGCCTACATAATACTACATCTGGAAAGGTTCTATTAGCCCTTAAGCAAGACAGAGGAATGCACTAAACGTGCAGTTTTCATAGTGCTTTCCTTAATGTGTCATCAGGCTTGTTTTGAAACAAAATGGTGTGCTTAATATTGATGAAAGTGGGGATGAAATGTGGCCGTGAGCCTATGGCACATGGTGGATCTTAAGATTCGCTGGTAAATATCAGGATTTCCTGGTGTTTCTCACACTGCTCGGTAGTTAAAAAGAACTAGTCAATGTCAACAGTTGCTGCATTTCTGATCCTTTATCACATTGTCATGGCAAAGTCAGGGTTATTTCCTGAAGTGTACATGTGGCTCTGTTAGTTATAGTTGGCGGCATATTTGTTAGGCCTCTCGTCAAGTGTTTTGAAGCCGCTCAAGCATCTTGAAGCAGCCTGGAAATGCTTTCCTGCAGCTTCATAGCATCAGAAAACAGTATTTAATTCCTATTGTGGTGTTTGGCACTCCAGACAGGCACTAATAACTCTGTGGGTGCCTATAAAGCTCGAGACTGTGCTGCAGACTCACCACTTGGGTTTTTGTTAAATCTCTTCCGCCTCTTCTTTACCTTCCTTTGTTATTGTTTTATTTTCCGCTTGCTACTGTTAAGAATTCACACTTGCGATCCCTTTCCTCTCTGGTAACTGAAGTGTCTGGGAGGCAGTCATGGGCATCTTGATGCCCGTCGGCCTGTGAGGGGGGACGGCCAACCCTCCTCCAGTTCTACCACTTCATACCATGCTAGTTTCTACAGCCTGGCACGTTGTGCTAGTATTTCACACACACATTGCCTCAGGTAGGAGCTGAAAGACTCTCAATCAAATTTGCAGATGACACCAAGTTGGGAGGGGTAGTTAATACCCCAGAGGACAGGATCAGAGTTCAGAATGACCTTGAAAGACTAGAGAGCTGGGCCATAAGCAATAAAATGGATTTCAATAGGGAGAAGTGTAAGGTACTTCACCTAGGCAGAAACAACATAAGGCACAGGTACAGGATGAGAGATAGTTGGCTTGATAACAGTACATGTGAAAGAGATCTGGGAGTCTTAGTGGACCACAAACTGAATATGAGTCAACAGTGTGATATGGCTGCTAAGAAGGCCAATGCAATTCTGGGCTGCATCAATAGGAGTATTGTGTCTAGATCAAGGGAAGTAATACTACCACTTTATTCTGCATTGGTCAGACCTCACTTGGAGTACTGTGTCCAGTTTTGGGCTCCACACTTTAAGAAGGATGTTGACAAGTTGGAGCGTGTCCAGAGGAGAGAGACCAGAATGGTCAGAGGTCTGGAATCTATGCTCTATGAGGAAAGACTTAAGAAGCTGGGTTTGTTTAGTCTAGAGAAGAGAAGGTGACATGATAGCCCTGTTTAAATATTTGAAGGGATGCCATGTTAATGAGGGAAGTAGCTTGTTCTCTGTTGCTTCAGAGACTAGGACACGGAGTAATGGATTTAAACTAAGAGAAAAACAGTTCCACCTAAACATTAGAAAGAACTTTCTGACAGTCAGGACGGTTCAACGGTGGAATGCGCTGCCTGGGGTGGTGGTGGAGTCCCCGTCTTTTGAGGTCTTTAAACAGAGGTTGGATGGCCATCTGTTGGGAGCGCTTTGATTGTGGGATCCTGCATGGCAGGTTGTTGGACTGGTCTCTTCCAACCTAGTGTGATTTTGTGACTTTTTTTGTGGGGTGGGGGGAGGTAGTTGTGAGTTTCCTGCATTGTGCAGGGGGTTGGACTAGATGACCCTGGTGGTCCCTTCCAACTCTATGATTCTATGATTCCTGTTGTTTCTTTCTGCTTCCTCCAACTGAGCATCCGTTGGAAATAAAAAGGACTGTGTGATTGGTTCTCTTCCCCTTGATCAAAGAAACATTTAATTAAGATGGGACTTCAGAGTAATCTCTAATGCTCATCTATCTCTCCTGGCTACCTCTCCATCAACAGCTTTTTTTTTTTAATCCTAAATGATTTTATTTAATTCCCTGTATGGATCAAAGGCTTTGCTGAAAGCAGATGTATCCCATGATGCTGTGTTTGAATGCCTTTCTAAAACAGCATTGTTTGCCAGGGTATTAGAGCTGAAGTAAATTCTAGAGGGGGCAAAGTACAGGTTATGATTTTTAACATGGAGTGTTTGGCTTCCACTGACCTGACTTTGACTCAGTCATGCTTCAGATGCGAGGGAACTTGTTTGCCAAGCTCATGGGGCCACAATTTGGATTGGGACCCAAATTGAGAGGCTTCAATCCCCTCCCCCCTGCTCCTTCTTCCCAACTGAAATGCCCCAGGGGGTTCTGTTTGCCTCTTTGTGGGGCATCAGTGCATGTGAACTGATGGTAGACGGTTAAGAGTGTGAAATTAGAGTTGAGGAGACCTCTGCTCTACCATGAAGTTCACTTGGGTGATCTTGGGTCTGGTTCTCTCTTTCTGTCTCATCTTGTTACCTTGCAAGGTTGTTGTGAAGATAGAGTGGAGGAAGAGGAATTCTACCTTGAACTCCATGGGAGAAGGGTAGAATAAAAACAGATAGCTGGACAGACAGACAGGTAGGTTGGAGGACACAGGATGTCATAGATCTGCACACAGAATGACAAGGTTTTAAACATTATAAAGGGTTTTCAAAGCATCATAATTAGATTTTTAAACAGCAGTAATTGCAAGGATCTTTTAATGTGCCTTTTCAGCATCACTATAATTCTCTCTACACACACACACACTCACACACATTGTAGCAACTCCAACTGTACAGCCTTTTTAAAAGTTTAATTACCCGTGAAAATGAAAATGTTCACAAATTCTGCTCAGAGACTTATAACAGTTTCAAGATATGAACTTGCATGGTACAATCATTATAATTGTACATTATAATACACATTAAAGTCTTTATGTTTATGTTTTAAAAGGGTAATAATGAAATCATGTCGACAAACCACCACCACCCCAATACTTTGTGTAACCAGTCAGAAATTTTTGGTATCTTTTAAAAATTCTTGCCAGAACCATTTTTTCCCCCTAATGCAAGGAACGAAATGGCAGCCATCAATGTTACAGCTTCACAACTTGATCTGCACAAAGGATTTCTTCTTCAAACTATGTTTATCTCACTGGAGCAGATTATGTAAATATACTTGCATGCAGGGGATTTTTTTGCCTGATTTTTGTTTCCAGGAGCCATGAGGAAGGGGAAACAGCCCACTTGAAATCTCCCAAAGCCCCTTTCAGGCTTCTAAAATTGAAGCAGGCATTGCCTTTGAGCACCCTTTTCATCATATTTCCATTATTTTAAGGGACAAAAACTTGGTCTACAAGTTACAAAAACCAAAATTAGTTACATGCTATAATTATTGTGTGGATATAAGATTAGTGGTTCAACAACATTATTATTAAATGTGATGTGACCCCACTTCCTCATACTGACAAATCCAGCATCAGCAAAGCACATTTCCATTGGACAAGAAACGGCACCATAGACTGGTTATGTCTTTGTAATCTTTATTGATATTCTGATAACCATTTGCCCTAATATTTCCTATATGCATGCCTCCATCTTTGCCACACTATACAATTGATGCAAAAATGCACACAGTGAATAAACAATCTGAGTCTGTTCACATTGCAAAACGTGTACAACTGTCAACAAACTGCTTTTCTGATTTCAGGAGCCAGGGCCATCAAGCATACTGGGCACTATGTTTACAAACCAATCAGTGCAAACAATATGATTTCCATCTCCACCTGCTCCCTCATTTTAAAATTTTCAATCTGATCTGGAGGTGGGAGGCAGAGATTGGCAGACCCTAAGGATGTGAATGATGGAGCTATGCTTTTGGCTTCTGCGATTCTTGGGCAATGCCTGCTGGTTCTGCTGTGTACGGAGCTGTTGAGTTTCCTGTTAGGGCTATGTGTGGTGTCATGGGTAAAGTGTCAGGCTGCAATCTGGGAAACCTGGATTGATTACCCGCTCATGGAAGCTTGTTAGAATGCCCTTGGGCCAATCATGTGCTCTTAGCTACACCTTCCTCACAGCAATGTTGTTATGAGAATTAAACCGAGGAGGAGCAAACAATGTTGTACTCCACATTGGATCCACATTGGGGAGAAAAGTAGGGGATAAATAAGAGTTTCAAAATAAGAAAAACATTGAGATATGCTGTTCTTGTAAGAGCCAGTTGTTTGTTGCAGTTACAGCGCATCTCTTCTTTTCCAATGAGCATTCCTGACATAATGAAGAAAGGGTTCCTTGAAATAAGGGACAGGTGCAGTCCAGACTTTGATCATCAACCCGCTGAGCCCAATTTCTGGCAAAAGAACTCTCTGAAAGCGGCACTTTGGAGCTGCAGAGAAAGGTGGAGTGAGAAAGACACATTGAGCCCACCATGCCGAATGGGGAAGAAACCAGATCCTGGTATGACCCATTAAAGCCACAGGTTGCCAGCAAAACAGCCAGAATTTCACCTCTATAGCAACAGGTGATCAAAACAGGCTAAAATGACTGAGGCTGTCATACTTTGGACACATTATGAGAAGACAAGAGTCACTTGAAAAGACAATAATGCTAGGGAAAGTTGAAGGCAGCAGGAAAAGGAGGAAGACCCAATTTGAGATGGATTGACTCTATAAAGGAAGCCACATCCCTCAGTCTGCAGGCCCTAAGCAAGGCTGTTAATGATAGGACTTTTTGGAGGACATTAATTCATAGGGTCGCCATGAGTCGGAAGCGACTTGACAGCACTTAACACACATAACAACAAAGGGCTTCATTCACCTGCTTTTCAAGAAGGACAGGCTGGGTGCTATGAATGGCCATACTCAACAAGGTGGCTTAGTACAAATTCCTTCCATTTCCCCCATATTTTGCTATGGGGGGTTATCAGTTTTCTCTTGTCATGGGCCACCCTGGGTTAGCGTGGGAGGAGGAGTCCTCATCAGAGAGACCCATGAGTCACTGCAGGATCTGGGCCCTGCTATTCCTTGTGAGTAGAGGAGCGGACTCGGTTTCTGAGAATAGCCTAATGCTATCCAGGATCACCTGTAGGGAAATTCCCTCTATTAGCCTGCAGTGAGGCGGTAGCCAGTGTGTGGTCAACTTGTTTGCAGCCTCGTTGACTAGCTTATCAGCTGTTTACATGGGTAGTGCCAGTCATTTGACCCTTTTGGTCTGAACCCTGGACTTGCCTTAACTCTGGACTACACTGCCTGACTCTGGACTTGCCTGTGGTCTGTGACTCTGGGACCTGACTGCTGGACCCTGTCTGCTGTCTACCATTGCTGGGGAACTCTGTTGATGCCCAGATTTTGTCCCCAGCCGGATGAGCAGATCACCTCTCCACCTTCTTGAGGGAAAACATTTCCCTTTTTCTGCTTTGGAATGGTCTCTGCCAAGGGTGATTTTGTTTGAGCTCTGGTACTGATGTGATGACAGATCTTTCTAATTGCCACATTTACCTGAAAGAAAGATGGCCCTGAATGTTAAAATGATGTCCTTAAAATAGTAATACACACCAAAAAAATTGTTTACTGCAGACATGAACTTAAGACAGCTCCCTCTTTTTCTTGATGGCGCCCATGGGGGGGGGGATAACTTTGTCTTCCTTTCAAGTAAATGTATCTATTAACTTGGATAATTTTCTATATGCCTTCAGTATAATAGCATACTTAATTTTATATATTTTCTGTTTGTCTTCAGTGCTGCGGCCTCTAGCTTTAGCAGCAAGAATCAAACCACTTGTTAATTTCCCCTCGGTTTCCCACCCACGCAGCCAGTCCTAAGTGGTGAATACTGAGCAGAAGAGGTGGGCCTGGGAGCTATAGTCGGCCCACCAGGGAGAGCTGGAGCAGAGATGCAGGGCTCATGTGCCGGGGTGCTCTTTCCGGTTGTGTCACGCAGGCTGGGCTGGTTTACCTGGCACTGAACACAAGCTCTAGAATTCACCCCTTGCTTCAATGAAGCCGAGCTGTGGGCGTAGTCCAGGAATGATACCACTGCAGGAAAAGGCAAGCAAATGAAGGCCTTTGTAAATGGTTTCAAACAGCCAACCCTGCCAATTTGCTCCTGGAGCTGTTCAACAAACTGTTTTTGCTGCTGCTCTTTCTTTTTTAACTTCCTAGCCTCTCACCCACGCAGGCAGGGAATAAACTGTTAAATGCTTTTGCCCGCCCCCTTCTTACCAGGGGCCCAACAAGACACAGGATGAACAGATGAGTCAGTCCAATTCCCTTCTCTTCTGCTAAGGTAGGGGTTTCCAGTTTGCACTTTTGTCTCTATGGCATTCCAGCCCTACTGGGTAAGCAACTGACAGAGATGCTCTAGAGGAGAGGGGATAGGGACGCTTTGTGGAGAGTGCTAAAATGCCCTTTTCCCCATGAGCAAGCAGTGCCCAATGTGAAACAACTGGGAGCAAGAGCTATTTCTCTTTGCCAGGCTGGTACAATAAACACAGCAGGAGCGGGACCTGCAAAAATACCTGGCCCATATTTTGCCTGCCCTGACTGTTGTGATTTTGCTGGGGAAATTGAGAACCCTGACACCATTTATGTAATATAACCCTTTTAGGCCAGTAAAAGAGCCAGCATGGTGTAGTGGTTAAGAGCAGCGGACTCTAATCTTTTCGAACCGGGTTTGAGTCCCCATTCCTCCACATGAAGCCTACTGGGTAGCTGACTTACAGTGACCCCGTGGGGTTTTCAAGGTAAGAGACATTCGGAGGTGGTTTGCCATTGCCTGCCTCTGCGTGGGCTGAGAGAACTGTGACTGGCCCAAGGTCCCCCAGCAGGCTTCATGTGGAGGAGTTGAGAATCGAACCCAGTTCTCCAGATTAGGGTCCACCACTCTTAACCACTACACCACGCTGGTGATGTGAAAGACCTCTACATAAACTCCTGGAGAGCTGTGGCCAGTCTGTGTAGACAATTTTTTTTTTTAGTAGACAATATTGACCTTGATGGACCAATGATCTGATTCAGGATAAGGCAGCTTCGTGTGGTCTTTCTTCTCTCACAGTAGTTCCTTCCCATTTTGTGTAAATTATTTTTGTGCATGTTTAATTCTGTTCTTCAGTGCTAAGCACTCAAATCCACATTCTGAATTCTGATGTCTGAAGGTTGTCATCAGCTCTTCCAAGTACTACAGTGCTAGTTTTCATTTTTCAAAGCCCTGGTGCTCTCTGTTACCCAATGTATCAGATTATTTGGTTTCTATTATTCCACTGCCTCATTGTCTCAGAAGAAGGCAACATGCCGACCCTCTAAAAGCTGAAAAGCTGAAAGGAAAATGACAAGAGTCAAAAGGCATCTTTTTTTATCCACACTTCTGGAAACGGATTGAATGCACTCAGTCAGCGCACATAGTGGGACTAATTGATGGTATTCAGTCAGGAACAATCCTGGGAGATTGTTCCCATTTTATGGTAAAGGGAACTGAAGCAAAAACAAGAAAGTCCTTAAGACCACTAGAGAACGCAGGTGAAAAAGTTGGTCACTGTATTCAAAGAGGCACCAAGATTTATAACATTCAAATAGTAGTGGCAATGGAAAGTGCTTTCAAGTTGCAGCCAATTTATGGCAACTCTGTATGGTTTTATAGAAAAGAGAGGAACAGAGGCAGTACGCTCTTGTCTACCTCTGCTTAGCAAGCCTGGATTTCCTTGGTGGTTTCCCACCTGAGTACTAATCAAGGCCAACCCTGCTTAGCTTCCAAGATCAGACAAGAGTTAGACTGGGCTATCCTGAGCCATCCAGGTCAAATGGTATTACCAGCCATTCATTAAAATGGGGTAGGATTCTCTTGCACAACTGAATCTCCATTTTGAATGTCTGTATATTGAGCATTTGTTTTAATTCATTGATCTCACTGTCTCCCCCCTTAATGTTAATTTATTTTGTAGCTCTTTCCCCCCCCCCCCCCCGCCCATCCTACGTGTTTCTGAAAAATGAAGGAAGTACTTTTCTAACAAAGTATTCTGGAATCTGTGCAAAAGGTCACCCTGATTAAAGAAGGGCAATTTGCCTACAGTGTCCTTCTCCCACACACCAGTCCCCTTCTGGGTCAATTTCTACATGTGCAAAATAGTAGCTCTTTGTCTGGCTTCCATTGCTGAATTAGGAATACACCCTTAATGTCTGTTACCCACATATTGCTAATCCAAAGGCCAAGGTGATGTATGGGGAGGCAGGGAGGAAGCAGCCAGGCAATCTTCTAGAAGAAGAGTTGGCTTTTATACCCCGCTTTTCTCTGCCTTTAAGGAATCTCAAAGTGGCTTCCAAACCCCTTCCCTTGGCCTCCCCACAACAGACACCTTGTGAGGTAGGTGGGGCTGAGATAATTCTAATAGAACTGTGACTAGCCCAAGGTCATCCAGCAGGTTTAATGTGGAGGAGCGGGGAATCAAGCCCGGTTCTCCAGATTAGAGTCCACTGCTCCTACCCACTACACCACGCTGGCTCTGCACAAAGGAAAAAGCCTCACGTGTATGCATATATGGTTGCTAAGTGTAAATGTGCCAGGGGTATTTCAATCCTCCAGTATTGCAACTCTCAAGGGAAAACTGCAGATCAGTGTAGGTATGTTGATATGTAAGTGGCTAGTAGGAGTTTTACAACACCATGTTGAAGTAGGTGATCTTTTGATTCTTCCTTAAGGAGTTGATTCTTCAGGCAGGTTCGTACAGTCAACATGACCCTGTTCTCAGGAAGGTGTGAACTTCTGTGTTCTGGCTGTACTACTTCAAAGTTCGGGAGGGGGGGACGCACTTGATTGAACACTCCATTCAAAAAAGTCCATTTAACACAAGTCAGGAAGGAGAGTACCAACTTTGCATGGTGGCGGGGGGGAGAAGGCTGATTCCCCCCCACCCCAGCATTCTAAAATGTCAGTCCTCACCTGCAGTCTGTAGAGGTAACAGCTCAGCCGCATGTTTAGCAATTCTTAGGACTGGGTGTGCCTTCATGTAATACTCCTTTTTTAGGGGGGAGACAGTGGCTCAATTGTAGAGCACATGCTTGGCATACCCATGCTTGGCTGCTCTTAATAAAAGGAATAACATGATTTGGGGAGGTGCTGTCACTCAGTGGAAGAGCAGCTGCTCTGCATGCAGAACACCCCAGGTTCTAATCCTTGCCATTCCCAGAGAAAAGGATTGTGCAGTGGGTGATGGGAAAGACCTGCTGTGCATGAGGTCCTAGAGAGATGCTGCTAGTCCAAGTAGACAAGACTGACCTTGAGGGACCAATGGGTTGATTCAGTGTAAGGCAGCTTCATGTGTCTTGCTTTGCTTTTGGACATTTTCTGCAGACTTACCTACAACCTTTGAATCGCCTCTTCTTGGGTCAGGACTCAAGCGATCAAGCAATGCTGATTCTATGACCTTAGGTAGTTCATGAGAGGGAGGGCATCTTGGCCATCTTCAAGGCATGGAGTAAAGGTCACTGGGGGTGAGTGGGGGAGGTAGCCGTGAATTTCCTGCATTGCACAGGGGGTTGGACTAGATGACCCTGGTGGTCCCTTCCATGATTCTATGTGTACGAAAAACAGCAAGAGGTTCTGAGCCTGTGCAGAGTGCCTTCTCCTCTCAGCAGGGAATAAAGGGTAACCCTGCTCGCTTCCTACTACCATATAGATGTAAGACTTCCAGGATATAATATAACTTTTAGCTAAGGTTAATTTCAGTTGCAGCACCTCTCATGCTAGGGGGGGAAACAAACAGGAGAAAGGAGGAGCAGTTCCAGTTTGTACAGTGGGGGAGTTTTAAAAAAACCCACTGGCTCATAGCTGCAATCTCCGCCCCCCACCCACCCCAAAGTCTTTGTTCAGCCGAATGAAAGGCAGGAGGGGGGCGAGGACAGCAACAGGCGGCCACGAAATGATTTCCGCGCGGTCCCCGCACCTTAGCAGATCACGCGCACAGTAAGGGCGTGCATTCAGACGAGCGTACGGCTGCGGGAACACGAGGTGAGCTCCGCGGAGGGGCGCCCACACCGGAGACCGGCGGCGGCGGCAGCTGTTCAGGCCCATGCAGGGAAGTCGTTGCTGGGGGGGGGGGCGAGAGGGGGGCTTGCCTACCCCCGGGACGCCAAGCAGGACGCCCCAAACGAAACCGGAGCGACGCCGCTTTAGGAAAGAGCCAGGAACGGGGGGAGGATGGAGAAAGAGAGGCTGACCTGCGGGGGGGGGGGGGAAGTACGTGTGTGTCTCTTGCTCAGCTTTAGCGCAGCCCCAGGTTGAAGCATTGGAGGCCCCCCCCCCATTGTCTGGGGTGGGGAGTCCTCGCCATCCGCTGCGAGCCCAGCAGCAGCAGCACCCACTAGGCTTGCCAGCCTCCAGGTGGGACCTGGGGACCCCCTGGAATGACCGCTCATCTCCAGAGATCGGTTTCCCTGGGGGGAAATGGATGTTTTGGAGGGGGGGCTGGCTGGCATTAGACCGCGTTGAGGTCCCTGTCCTCCCCAGGCTCCCCTCCCAGATCTCCAGGTGTTCCCCAACCAGGAGCTGGCAACTCTACCCTCCCCTTTTGCCTGTGGCCGGAGGAAGGGGGCCTGGCGATCCTAGCATTGGAGAAAGGAAATATTTGGGGTGAGAGTGGGAATAGGGCGAAGTGGGGCTTCCTTCACCTGACAGCCTGCTCCGATTCACACTGCAGCATGTAGCGCTAAGGAAACAGTGCTCTGCGGTGGAGGGGAAAGGCAAGAGGGGGGACTGCTGGGGGCCACTAATACACCCAAATTTGAGAGGACCAGGCAGGGGTCATGGAACATGAGGCTGAGGACCTCCTAAGTAATGTGGAGGGGAGGGCCTGAAGGGGGGTGTTGTCAGCCCCGGTTCAACCCCTTTTCTATGAGTTCCTAATTGACCCTCTTCCCATCATTGCCAAGAGTTGGCATCATTGGCAAGAGTTAAGGGAGGGGCTGTGGCTCAGTGGTAGAGCATCTGCTTGGCATGCAGAAGGTCTTGGGTTCAATCCCCGGCATTTCCAGTTAAAGGGACTAGGCAAGCAGGTGATGTGAAAGACCTCAGCCTGAGACCCCGGAGAGCTGCCGCCGGTCTGAGTAGACAATACTGACTGCTGGACCAAGGGTCTGGTTCAGTATAAGGCAGCTTCGTGTGTTCATGTGTTCTCCCATCACGAGAGAGACTCCAGACACATGATTTTAATCACAGGCAGTGGCCGGGGTTACATAGGGGTTAGAATGTTGGCTTAGGACCCGGGAGACCAGGTTTGAATCCCCTCTTGGTTATGGAAGCTTGCTGGGTGTCCTTCGTCCAGTCACTTTCCCTCAACCTAACCTACTTCACAGAGCAGCTGTTGTGAGGATAAAATGGAAAAGGGGAGAACGGTGAACTCTTTTGGGTTCCCCACTGGAGAGAAAAGCGGGGTATAACCTGGAGAGCCAGTGTGGTGTAGTGGTTAAGAGCAGTGGTTTGGAGTGGCGGAGTTTGATCTGGAGAACCGGGTTTGATTCCCCACTCCTCCACATGAGCTGTGGAGGCTAATCTGGTGAACTGGATTAGTTTCCCCACTCCTACACACGAAGCCAGCTGGGTGACCTTGGGCAAGTCACAGCTCTGACAGAGCTCTTTAAGCCCCGCCTACCTCACAGGGTGTTTGTTGTGGGTAGGGGAAGGGTAGGTGATTGTAAGCCGGTTTGAATCTCCCTTTGAATACAGTGAATCTCCCTTAACCTCTGCACATCTCTTGCCTTGAAAACCGTATGGCAGGGATCCCCAACCTTCTTGAGACTGCAGGCCCATTTGGAAGTCTGACACAGCATGGTGGGCGCAGCCACAAAATGGCTGCTGCAGGAAGCAGAGCCAGCCACAAAAGGATTGCCACAGCTTAACTTAAGTAACACAGTGCAGTCCTTGTGCTGTGGTGGCAGCTGCTGTCAAAGCAACTTTTAAAACTCTGTATAGCCAATCAGAAGCCTTGCTGGGTAAAAGCCCTACCCGGCTCCTCTCACTTCTTAAAAACACTTGGTGGGCACCATGTTGGGGACCCCTGCTGTATGGGGTTGCTGTAGATCTGCTGTGACTTGACGGCAAGAAAAAAAAAGGTGCATGCCACACTAACCTCAAGGCAGGTTGCGTGTCCAAACACATTACCTGTTCTTTTATTCCTCCAGTGCATAGACCAGTTGTAGTTGGTACCTTTGGCAGTGTATTGACTTATATTGCTGGGGTTTGTTAACTAACCAAGTCCTTGATTTATCTCCCAGAGTTCACTATGTGAAGAAGAGACCGGGTCACAAATGACACATTTGTTCTATGGAGACAGATTTAGGACAAGCGTGTAGGACTGACATCAGTGCACGTCACACCGGAGGAACTCCCAAACTGTAGAGCTCAGCTACTGAGTACATCCCATTTTAAGAAAAATCCGAATCTCCTTCCAAAACATCCCTGCGAGGGAGTCTGTGTGCCTATCCGCACCAAATCAGAAGGCTTCTGTTGAAGAAGAAAACAAATTGTGTAACCATCAGGATTCTGAACACAAAGTTGTGCTGCCGTCCAGCTCCAAACCACAGAGGTCCCTTTTACTCCCACGTGTCCCTTTGGGTGGCCATGTTAGCACTGTCTGGGCTCCCAGGGCAGCGGCACACCAACACCAGTTCTCCAGGGTCCATCACGGCTATTTTGCTGGACAGAATCCACGACTACTCCACTGATTTAAACGTCTCACTGGGGACTCCTCGCCCGTGCCTGCTGAATCAGTCTCAAAGAGACTGCGAGGGGGGCTTCTGGTGCTCTGACGGGTCTCAGCCTGGCAGCGCCTCCCTGGGGCCCACTATCTCATTAGTGCTGCCCATCATCTATGCCCTTATCTGTGCCACCGGTGTCCTGGCCAATGGACTGGTGATCTCCGTCGTGCTGGGCTGCAAGCAGAAGGTGGTGTTGGACATTTACATCCTGAACTTGGCGGTGGCTGATTTGCTTTTCCTGGTTGGGATGCCGTTCGTCATTCACCAGCTCCTTCAGGAGCAAGGCTGGATTTTTGGGGACTTCCTGTGTTGGGCGGCTACCACCATCGATCTCAACAACCAGTTCAGCAGTGTGGCTATTGTCACCTTGCTCTGCGTAGACAGGTATTGGCTGGGAGAGTGGAGAAGGAAAGTAAGGTGGGGAAAATTGAATTCCTGTGTGCCTAGGAGGAGGAAGCAAAGTGAGTGGGTGGGGAGAGGAGAGGACTGATGTTGCTGAAAATAGGTGGAAACCTTCATTGTATTGTTGAATTTAGGCTGTTACCGCACTTTGTATTCCCAGCGATGTATTAAGACTGAAAATGTTATAAAAAACACCGCTTTAAAAGGGTTTTTGGACACCATGGCTAATAAATGGTTGGAAGACGTCTTCACAGCTAAAGGGGCCAAACAAAGTGCGAACAGTATTTTTTATAACGTTTTCAAACATCTTGATACATCGCTGGGAATACCTAGTGTGGTAACAGTTTAGGATTAAGAAGAAGAGTTGTTTTTTATATGCCGACTTTCTTTACCTTTTAAGGAGAATCAAACCGGCTTACGATCTCCTTCCCTTCCTCTCCCCAGAACAGACACCTTGTGAGGTAGGTGAGGTTGAGAGAGCTCTAAGAGAACTAGCCCAAGGTCACCCAGCTGGCTTCATGTGTAGGAGTGGGGAAACCAATCTGGTTCACCTGATCAACCGCTCATGTGTAGGAGTGGGGAATCAAACCCGGTTCTCCAGATTAGAGTCCACCGCTTCTAACTACTACACCACAATGGACCATGATCTGAAAGGAGAGCACACAAGGGAAGAAGGAAATGGAAGAGAAGCAGGCCACTGCCCAGATCCTTACTGCCTGCTTTGAGACTAGTCCCAACTTCCTCATAAATCAGGCCTGAGCAACTTCTTCCTTTGACTCCAGTCTCTCTCTGTTTCTCCCCCCAGGTATGTGGCAGTAGTATACTCCTCTACCATTGGCCAGAAACGGACCTTACGCTGTACAGCTCTGATCAATGCTAGCGTATGGGCTGGAAGCCTCGGTCTGGCCACACCTGCTATGCTGTATGCCCGGGTGCATTGGGACAACACGACTGAGATCTGTCTGATTGACTTACCAGGTCCCCACAGTGTGTACTGGTACACCCTCTACCAATCGCTGGTAGCCTTCCTGTTGCCCTTGCTGGTGATTACCGTGCTGTATTCATTGACTCTGCACCACCTCTTCCGTGCCATGCGCCGCGTGCGTAGGAAGGCATCTGCCCGCAGCCGGAAGGTGACCCGCATGGCCCTCACTATCATAGCTGCCTTTTTTGTCTGCTGGACACCCTACCATGTGCTGCAGTTGGTCAACCTAACGACCTCACCTTCTGCTACCTTCTTCTACTTGTACCAGGCGACAATATGCCTCAGCTACGCCCATAGTTGCGTCAGTCCCATCCTGGTGATCTTCTGCACTGAGTTCTTCCGCGAGAGGATGGCCCAGTCCAGGTGGGGGTGAGAAAAACAAACGGTGTGGTGGGCAGATGTTCAGTGGAAGGGAATGCCTATTATGACAGGAAGTCTTAAACTTTCCATTAACTAACATTTCAGTTGTATGGTTCTCAGTGGACCAATCCAAAATGACACATGAATTGGGATCCTCCTGCAATTTCCAGAATCCTGTCCTCCTGCAATATCCAGAAAGGAGAAGAGTCATAGCTTTGTGATAGAGCACATGCTTGGCATGAAGAAGGTCCCGGGTTATATCCCTGCATAAAGAAACGTTTAAAAGATACGACAAATTTAGCTAAACATTTACTACTTAGGGTATCTTTAACATTATACACAATATGTTATACTATTATATTAATTCTTTTCTAGTACTAAATTGTATATATCTATAAATTTATTGATATATAATCATAAAATAATTGCCATTTTTCATTAAATTGTTCTACTGTTTCGTTAGTGGAAAGATTAATCATAAAGGTCATTTTGGCCATATTAGCATAATCAAGCATTTTGTCCTTCCACTCTCTTATATCAGGTATAGATGCTTGTTTCCAGAATCTTGCCAATACAATTCTGGCAGCTGTTGTTGCATATTTTAAAATGTCTGCATCTTGAGGGCAAATCAGGAGGAATACTCAGTAAAAAATATTTGGGGTCTAATTTTAATTTCGTTTTGGTTATAGTGAGTCTGTATTTCGTGATGAATTTCTTTCCAATACTTTTGTACCTTTGGGCATGTCCACCAAACATGAAAGTAGGAACCGTCTATCTGTCGGCATTTCCAGCAGGCCCCTTTTTTCTCTTTTGGATTGGTCATTTGGGAGATCATGTTGGGTGTCATATACCATCTGTGAAACATCTTAAACCAGTTTTCCCTAACTTCTTGACTTGCAGTATATTTCAAATCTGAGGTACAAAGTTTTTCCTAAGTTTCCATTGGAACCATTTCTCCAAAATTTTGTATCCATTTGATCATATTCGTTTTAACTTGCTCGTCTTCTGGGCACTTTAATTTTGAGGATGGGGGCACCACTATAAAATGGCTCCCATGAAATAATGGGGCCAATCACAAAATATTGGGAGGCTGCAAACTGAGCCTCCTTTTCTGATGGCGACAGCTGTTTGTGAATGGGTGTTTTTTGCAGATGCAAATGTGATGCTTTCTGGGTTCTTCCAAAGCCCCCCCTCGCCCCCCGCTCCAATGAGAAGAAGGAAGAAAGCCAGGACTGCCTTTTTGCTTTAGGGAAGTAATACATTGTGGAAGAAGCAGATAGGTACCAGGAAACCCATGGGTGGGCTGTCAGGTCTCTGCTGTTCAGAGAAAATATTGGGTAGAACTAGGGTTGCCAACCTCCAGGTACTAGCTGGTGATCTCCTGCTATTACAACTGATCTTCAGCTGATAGAGATCAGTTCACTTGGAGAAAATGGCTGTTTTGGCAATTGGACTCGGGCATTGAAGTCCCTCCCCTCCCCAAACCCTGTCCTCTTCAGGCTCCGCCCCCAAAACCTCCTGCCAGTGGCAAAGAGGGACCTGGCAGCCCTAGGTAGAACAGATCGATGGTGGGATTCAGTAAAATTCCAGCTTCATGTTTTCAAATTTCCCAGCAAAGAACTACAGCAATTGGGATGACCTGCCAAGTGTACACAGGAGACAGAGGAAAGGAAGAGTGTGTAAGCTGTAAAGGAGTAGTGGAAACTGTGACATGCAGCGAATGGGAAAATAGGGAGGAGGAATGGATAGGGTTGCCAACCTCCAGGTGAGGGCTGGAGAACACCCAGAATTACAACTGATCTCCAGATGACAGAGATCCATTTCCTGGGAGAGAATGGCTGCTTTGGAGGGTGGACTCTATGCCATTATGCCCTGCTGAGATTGCTTCCCTCTCCAAACTGCACCCTCCCAAGGCTCCACCCCCAAATCTCCAGGAGTTTCCCTAACTGGAGCTGGCAACCCTAGGAATGGGTGTTGTTAGAGTCCTGGGGAGGTATGCAGGGAAGCATGACTTCTCACGGTGCAGTGGGTAATGGCAAGGGTATTGGGTATATGTAATTATTTAATATAGTAAAGCTGCAAAGCCAGGAACACATGGAATCACATGCAGTAAAACTCGCTGCAATTCAGCATATTGCAACTGAAAAAATAACTTCCTTTTATTGAAGCAGTGTCACATGTATTTTGTAATAGGAAAAGAAACAGAAGCCGAATCTAAATGATACTATTCCGTGTTACAAGTTCTCAGCTAATCTGGCTGCATGGGTGTACAAATATGTAATTATAGGTGAGGCCTGGGTTGCTTGCACAGCAGAGAGTTGCAGAAGCCATTAGCCACCTGCCAGACCAGCAGGCTAGACAACAAAGGCACAGAAAGAGAAGGAGGAGTCAGAGATAAGTTTCTAGTATAGACAAAGAGAGGCACCGCATATGTACACAGTCTGGTTCTAGAGAAAAGGAAAATTAGCGCCCTTCAGTGTCCAGGCAGGAGTCCTGTGGCTCAGAGTGGTAAGCTGCGGTACTTCAGTCCAAGCTCTGCTCACGACCTGAGTTCGATCCCGACGGAAGTTGGTTTCAGGTAGCTCAAGGTTAATTCAGCCTCCCATCCTTCTGAGGTCGGTCAAATGAGTACCCAGCTTGCTGGGGGGTAAAGTGAAGATGACTGGGGAAGGCACTGGCAAACTGCCCCGTAAAACAAAGTCTGCCTAGTAAACGTTGGAATGTGATGTCACCCCATGGGTCAGGAATGACCCGGTGCTTGCACAGGGGACCTTTACCTTTTACTTTTCAGTGTCCAGGCATGCTGAATCAACGTCACTCCAACAGAGGGATCTTCCAAATTTGGATCTGATTGAATCCATTATCCGTAGCAGTTAGGGTTGGCAGCTTCAGGTTGTGAAATACCTGGAGATTTAGGGGGTGGAGCCTGAGGACGGCAGGGTTTGGGGAAGGGTGGGACATCAAAGGGGTATAAATGCCATAGAGTCCACCTTCCAATGCAGCCATTTTCTCCAGGTGAACTTATCCCTGCCGCCTGGAGATCAGTAGTAATAGTGGGAGATCTCCAGCTACCACCTGGAGGTTGGCAACCATACTAGCAGTAGTCAATGCCTTAAGCTCTAGACCTAGCTATGGAGAGCCACCCCTTTCTTTTATCTCCTGTTTGAATACCTCTCTGTCTCTCTTTGCAGGTACTGCAGATTTCTCACTAGATGGAGAAGGACACGGAAAAAAGCTTCCTTTTCTATCCCAGAAATCACAGCCACGGTGTACAGCCCTCAAGTGAGCCACGCTATGTCTCCCTTTGGGACAGGAAAGCCTTTATGTTCCCTGACGGAGACCACCGGATTCAGCGATGTTGTCAGCGGGCTTGAGGAAGACTGCAGGGTTCAAGAGCCTATGTGATTGCCGTACAGGCATGGTAATGATGTTTCTTCTGAAGCACATGGCTCAGGGCATGTTGCATTTCTGGAAAGGGGTTCAGGTGGTGTTGATCAAGCACATCACAGTCCAGGAGCCTCCTGGATGCAAGAGAGTTGGGGCGGAAGGGGATTTGCACCTCTTTGCAGAATCAAATGGAAACCATCTAAGAACTCTTGTGGAAGAGAATTAGATGAGGACATTTTTGAGTCGTGGGTGAGATGACTTGTGGCAGAGCTAGGCTTTAGTGTTCTGTGCTGAATGGCTTAAAAGCCTTCATGGTCAGCACTCATTTAAATGACCAGAAAAACTGGGAGATGTGGTCATGTGTGGGCAAAGAGAAACGGTGAGAGATTACTGGATCCTTGCTAGTAAGGGAAGAAAAGCCTGAAGTAAAGGCTAGAAGGATGTGGTAAAGACAGGTCATGTTTATGGGCTGGTAGAAAAGAACACAAGTGTGATTAAAAAAAAACAAAACCCAAATCTGATGGAATAGGTGAGTACTGCAATTGTACTCTTGAAATTGTGTGTGAATGTGTTGGGGAGAGAGATCCTAAGCATATTTGATAGGAAGTAACTCCATTTGATATAGTGAATTTACTTCTGAATAAACACATACTGGACTGGGAGGTCAATGAAGACAATCTAAGGCAATGTACATTGTGTGTACATAAGAGCATTCCTGGTAATCGATACTTATTTTACATACCATTGTTGAATTCTTCTTTGACACAATCCAGATACTATATGGTCATAGTGGCATCCTAGACAGCCATAGATCGCTGTTCTGTAGTGGCCACCTAGCTACATGTGTGCACCCATGTACTGCCTTTCAAAAGATGGTGCACATCTTAACAAAATTCCACTATCTGGTTATATTTCATCCTAGTACATGAGTCAGGTGTATCTGTGAAATGTTCATCCCTGTGGGACAGTGCTGAATAGAAAAACCTTGTCTTGTCCAAAAGAGTACTTTGGCACTTTAAAGACTATGTACAATATTACATTTATTGTAATATATACTTCAATGTATTAGAGCGCTCATTTATCTGATGAGGGTGAGCTGTAGTCATGCCACAATAAATCTGTAAGGTGTTACAAGGGAATTTGAGTTTTGCTGAAACATGCTAGCACGGGACCCCATCCAAAGCATGTTTTTCCTGGATACCATGATATGGGAAACTTTTTTTAAAATGTAATTTTTGGAGTAGAAAGAAGCCTTGGGTCTAGACAGTCTGTTCTGAAACCCAAGTAATTGTGTCCTGCTGTTTTAGAAGGTTTTAGTAAAATTTATCAGAATCACCGCGCTTAAGCATTTTAGTACTCTTTTTCTTTGATACTATTGATCTTCAGGCCTCACAGGCTGGCAAGGGGACAACTAATGAAAATCAGGACTGCAAAAGAAGAGTGGAGGCAACAAAGGATAAACTGTCTTCGCAAAAATTGCAATTTTTCTGTACTGTTCCTGATTTTTTACAGTAGCAACGTACACAACATTTTAACAAAGGGTACCCCCTAAAAAAATCCACAGGAACAAAGCAGAGATAGAGATTTCCTAGGGAGAGGGACCTGGAAACAGGAGCTGAACCTGGTAAATGAGAGCTGTTAGGTGTATGTACATTTGCAAGTAATGCTAGGCTTCTCTGGATAAGGTTGCTGGTTTTTCAAACAACGTCTGTAGTCTACATTGAACAATAGATTTCACTTGAAGCATTTAGTAGATGACAGTGTTTACCTTCACATGCTAAAAAGGTTCACCAGCTAGTTTTTGAAGATCAAGCTGCTTGTTAAAAGTGCAGCTATATAAGGTGATTGCCAAGCTCTCCTGAATACAATTTGAAAGCACTGCTCTGCATCGGTTCTTGTAGGTTATCTGGGCTGTGTGACCGTGGTCTTGGGATTTTCTTTCCTGACGTTTCGCCAGCAGCTGTGGCAGGCATCTTCAGAGGAGTAACACTGAAGGACAGTGTCTCTCAGTGTCAAGTGTGTTGGAAGAGTAATATATATATATAGTCAGAAGGGGATTGGGTTTGAGCTGAGTCATTGTCCTGCAAAAGTATCAAAGGTAATGAAGTGCCCCAAATAAAGGTATTTTACCTGTGGCACTATAGATTGCCCCTGTGTACATGAGCAGGTGTAGGTGTAAGTATCAAGATAATGTGCTAATGTGGAACCATTGTATCCTGAAGGGATCTGTTAACATGTGGAATCCAAAACTAATCTGCATGTTTAGCTGAAATAGGTGCTGCATCTGATGAAGTGGATTCCGGCCCATGAAAACTTGTACCACAATAATCTGTTAGTTTTTGAAGCATTATATTGGGGTTTGGTGTAGTGGTTAGAGTGTCAGACGAGGATCTGGGAGATCCATGTTCCAGTTCCCATTCTGCTATGGAAGCTCACTGGGTAACCTTGGGCTAATCACACATTCTCAGTCTTACCTACCTTACAGGGTTATTGTGAGGATAAAATGGAGGAGAATGATGTAAGCCATTTTGGGTCCTCATTGGGGAGAAAGGTGGGGTATAAATAAATTAAAGCTACTGCTTTGACACATGTCTTGGTACTGTCCGTCCCTTTTACTAAAAGTATTGCAGTGGAAATTAGCTTCCCATCCTGCTTTTTAAAGGTAAGCTTTCACAATGAATCTGCCACCTTTCCTCGGCATACAAAAGAACTTCAACAATCTGAGATTTGTAACTGATCTAGAAAACCAATTACTGTAGCTCTCTTGCTGCTTGGCTTGTGTGTGTGTGGTGGGGGGTAAAGATACTTAGCAATGGGAGCGGGGAGACATTGCTGTTTCCAGTATACAATCGGTTTTCCACCCCAACTTCCAATGCAAAACATAGAGGCCTTTCATCTACTGGAGATGCCAAAGTGATATATGGTGCCCACAGGGAATCATGGCCAATTTAGGATTGCCAACTCTGTGCTGGGAAATACCTGGAGATTTGGGAGTGGAGCCTGGGGAGGAACCTCAGCAGAGTATAAAGCCATGGTGTCCACCTTCCAAAGCAACCATTTTCTCCAGGGGAACTGGTCTCTGTAGACTGGAGATCAGGCGTAATTCCAAAATGTCTGGGTCTCACCTGAAGGTTGGCAACCCTAACAATGGTGGATTTGCAGTTTTTACTGGCTCTAGCCTTTTAAAAATCTCCATGCTGGTAACTCCCCAAAAGTAGTCACGTTAACGCATGAAGCTGTCTTTTGAGTCACACCCTTGCACAATCAAGGCCAGCATTGTGCACCCTGACAAGCAGTGGTTCTCCAGAGTCTTGGGTCTTACATATAAGGTTGCCAGCTCCAGGTCAGGAAATACCTGGAGATTTTGGGGGGTGGAGCCTGAGTAGGGCGGGGTGGGGTACAATGCCATAGAGTCCACCTTCAAAAGCAGCCATTTTCTCCAGGTGATCTGATCACAGTCACCTGGAGATCAGTTGTAATAGTGGGAGATCTCCAGCCACCACCTGGAGGCTGGCAACCTTCCTTACATATACTTGACCCTTTTAACTGGAGATGTTGGGGACTGAACCTGAGACCTTTTGCATGCAAAACAGATGCTCTTCCTGAAGAGCTAAAGCTACACCCACAAATAAATTGGAGGGCGGGGGGAGTTCAGCAAGCCAGTCATATCCAAATAATGTTCAAAAAGGATAGCTGATAGCCTTGTACTGAAATAAGACCATAACTTCATTAAACCACGATGGGTAGCCCTGTTATTCTGTCACTAGCAGTAGAAAAGACTCGTAGGGTTGCCAGGTCCCTTTGCCACCAGTGTGAGATTTTGGGGGCAGAGCCTGAGGAGGGCGGGGTTTGGGGAGGAGAGGGACTTTAATGCCATAGAGTCCTATTGCCAAAGCGGCCATTTTCTCCAGGTGAACTGATCTCTATTGGCTGGTGATCAGTTGTAATAGCAGAAGTTCTCCAGATAGTTCCTGGAGGTTGGCAACCCTAGAAAAGAGCAAGAGTCCAGCAGTACCTTAAAGACTAACAAAAGTTCTGACAGGGTATGAGCTTTCTCATACCCTGGATTGACTCAATAAAAATTGACTCAATAAAGCCTTCAGCTTGCAAGATCTGAGCAAGGCTGTCAAAGAGGACATTTTGGAGGACTTTCATTCATAGGGTCGCCATGAGTTGGAAGCGACTTGGTGGCACTTAACACACACAGCTTTCTGAAGAAGTGAGCTGTAGCTCACGAAAGCTCATACCCTGCCAGAAATTTTGTTAGTCTTTAAGGTATTGCTGGACTCTTGCTCTTTTCTAACTCATTAAACCAGCAAGCATTCCCTCCCCCCTCCCCGACCGGAAAGCCTCTTATATCGAAAGGGTTTTTTAAAAAACTGCTAGCTTTATAAGGCTGGCAAAGATAGGACATTTTGGAGGACTTTCATTCATAGGGTCGCCATGAGTCGGGAGCGACTTGACGGCACTTAACACACACAGCCTTATACAGGTCAATAGCTTGCCAATGACTATAAACCATTTAATAATAGCTAAACATGAAAAAAAAGCTGGACAGTGAAGAAAGCTGATAGGAAGAAAATAGATTCCTTTGAAATGTGGTATTGGAGGAGAGTGTTCTGTGGACTGCCAAAAAAACAAATCAATCGGTTATAGATCAAATCAAGCCTGACCTGACCCTAGAAGCTAAAATGACTAAACTGAGGCTGTCGTATTTTGGTCACATTATGAGACGACAAGAGTCACTGGAAAAGACACTCATGCTAGGAAAAGTTGAGGGCAGCAGGAAAAGAGGAAGACCCAACAAGAGATGAATTGACTTAATAAAGGAAGCCACAGCCTTGAATTTGCAAGATCTGAGCAAGGCTGGCAAAGACAGGACATTTTGGAGGACATTCATTCATAGGGTCGCCATGAGTCGGGAGCGACTTGACGGCACTTCACACACACAGCCTTATACAGGTCAATAGCTTGCCAATGACTATAAACCATTCAATAATAGCTAGACATGAAAAAAAAGCTGGACAGTGAAGAAAGCTGATAGGAAGAAAATAGATTCCTTTGAAATGTGGTGTTGGAGGAGAGGGTTACGGATTCCGTGGACGGCCAAAAAACAAACCAGTGGGTTCTAGATCAAATCAAGCCTGAACTGACCCTAGAAGCAAAAATGACTAAACTGAGGCTGTCGTATTTTGGTCACGTCGTGAGACGACAAGAGTCACTGGAAAATACAGTCATGCTAGGAAAAAAGGGCAAGAGTCCAGTAGCACCTGAAAGACTAACAAAAATATTTTCTGGTAGGGTATAAGCTTTCGTGAGCCACAGCTCACTTCTTGATCTGAAGAAGTGAGCTGTGGCTCACGAAAGCTCATACCCTGCCAGAAAATATTTTTGTTAGTCTTTCAGGTGCTACTGGACTCTTGCCCTTTTCTACTACTGCAGACAGACGAACACGGCTACCCACTGTGAATCATGCTAGGAAAAGTTGAGGGCAGCAGGAGAAGAGGAAGACCCAACAAGATATGGATTGACTCCATAAAGGAAGCCACAGCCTTCAATTTGCAAGACCTGAGCAAGGCTGTCAAAGACAGGACATTTTGGAGGACTTTCGTTCATAGGGTCGCCAGGAGTCGGAAGCGACTTGACGGCACTTCACACACACAGCCTTATACAGGTCAATAGCTTGCCAATGACTATAAACCATTTAATAATAGCTAAACATGAAAAAAAAGCTGGACAGTGAAGAAAGCTGATAGGAAGAAAATAGATTCCTTTGAAATGTGGTGTTGGAGGAGAGGGTTATGGATTCCGTGGACGGCCAAAAAAACAAATCAGTGGGTTATAGATCAAATCAAGCCTGAACTGACCCTAGAAGCTAAAATGACATGTCATGAGACGACAAGAGTCACTGGAAAAGACAGTCGTGCTAGGAAAAGTGGAGGGCAGCAGGAGAAGAGGAAGACCCAACAAGATATGGATTGACTCCATAAAGGAAGCCACAGCCTTCAGTTTGCAAGACCTGAGCCAGGCTGTCAAAATAGGACATTTTGGAGGACTTTCATTCATAGGGTCGCCATGAGTCGGAAGCGACTCGACGGCACTTCACACACACACACACACGAAAGCCGTTTCCCCGCGGTTAGTGTAACCGGAAGTTGAACGGAATGTTTTCCGGGACGGAACGGAAGTCCTTGGCGCGGGGGACTCGGGGTTGCTGTGACAGCGGAAGATTCGAGTCTTCCGGGGGGGGGGGTGTCGTTGCTCGGCGGGTGAGAGGAGGGGTCGGCAAGCGGCGGCACCCGCATCGCGTCCCCGGGCCGAGTCTCGGCGCTGCCCGTCGGCTCGTGGCGCCGCTGCCCTCGCCCGGCTCCGGCCATGGAGCGCGCTGCCGCTCTGACGGACATGTACGACCAGGCGTTGCTGGGCATCTTGCAGCATGTGGGCAACGTGCAGGAGTTCCTGCACGTCCTCTTCGGCTTCCTCTACCGCAAGACGGACTTCTACCGCCTCCTGCTGCAGCCGGGCGACCGGCTGGGCTTCCCTGCGGGCGTGGCGAAGAGCATGGCTGTCCGGGTGGGTATGCGTGCGGCCTTGACCCGCCAGCCGGCCGTCGGGTTTGCTCTTCGCAAGGCCGGGTCGAGAGACGCGTCTGGTCCCTCTCGGAGCCTGCCTGGGTCTGCGGAGGGCTCCACGCAGGCTGGAAAACCCTGGACACAAACTTTGCTTTGGTGATAATTCACAGTGGGTAGCCGTGTTAGGCTGTCTGCGGTAGTAGAAAAGAGCAAGAGTCCAGTAGCACCTGAAAGACTAACACAAATATTTTCTGGCAGGGTATGAGCTTTCGTGAGCCACAGCTCACCTCTTCAGATCATCTGAAGAAGTGAGCTGTGGCTCACGAAAGCTCATACCCTGCCAGAAAATATTTTTGTTAGTCTTTCAGGTGCTACTGGACTCCTGCCCTTTCCCATATAGGTAAAGCTCCCATACGAAAGCTCATACCCTGCCAGAAAATATTTTTGTTAGTCTTTAAGTTGCTACTGGACTCTTGCTCTTTGCTTTGATGAATAACTTCCATGGCCTTTTCTTCGCCATGCCTGCATTGTTGTTCAGTAGCCTGGTCTAGGAAAACATTTTACTTCAGTTGCCTAGCACATAAAGAATAGGTTGTTGTCTCCACTGTATCTATGAAGAAGAGTTGGTTTTTATATGCCGACTTTCTCTACCACTTAAGGGAGACTCAAACCGGCTTACAATCACCTTCCCTTCCCCTCCCCACAACAGACACCCTGTGAGGTAGGTGGGGCTGAGAGAGCTGTAACAGAGCTGGGACTTGCCCGAGGTCACCCAGCTGGCTTCATGTGTAGGAGTGGGGAAACAAATCCAGTTCTCATATTAGCCTCCACCGTTCATGTGGAGGAGTGGGGAATCAAACCCAGTTCTCCAGATCCAAACCACCGCTCTTAACCACTATACCACGCTGAACAAAACTGGAGTTAAAATTGTGCCACCTGTACTATTATTTTATTTGGGGAAATGGTGTATTGTAACCCCATCCTATTCTTGCAATAACTCTGTGAGGCAGGTTAGGCATGAAGCCAGTGTGGTGTAGAGGTTTGAGTATTGCAGCTGGACCTGAAAGACCGGTGTTCAGATGCCCCCTGCACCATGAAGTTCATTGGGTGATCTTGGTCCAGCCTACTTCTCACTCAGCTTGATCTCCTGCACAGGATGATTGTGAGGGTGAAACAGAGGAGTGGAAAGGTTTTCCACTTATTGCCCTTTTCACATTATCAGTTGCTTTTTAGGATGGTCCTACTGCATAAAAGTCCATATGTTCTGAAGAAATTGCACAGGGCTCAGGTTCCCCCCCCCCCCCCGGTAAGATACAATAGGAAAACCAGGTTATTCTGGTATCAGGCTAAAGTTTGGTGTGTGTTGTGCCTCCTCCCTCTGGTCAGTATGTCACCTCACGTACCATGTTTTATATGTCTCAGATAACGTACTTACATAAGCTTGGCTTTCAGGTTTATATGTACAGTAGCCTGGCCTTTATCATTTGGTATGTTTTTGTCATGTTCAGTTCCTCTAGAATGGCTAGTAAATTATTTTTGACAGCAGCTGGGCATCAGCCGTTTGAATGGATCAATATATGTAGATTCTTATATTGATGTGTGGTGATGAGAAGAGTGGAGTGTTTTAACTACAGGTCTCGTTTGGACCGGGGTGGATGCAAATAAATGGCAGTTATGAGGAAGGCAAGCCCACTTACCAGTGGAGTGCTACTGGAGTATCTTCATTCCAGCCCTGCATTGTACTTGACCCTCATTTAATCCTAAAAACCTGCGCATTTCCAAACAGGAAGAATTTCACTTGACTACTTATGTATAATGTGCCCAAGGTAGATGCCCACTAATGCAAAAATCACTTTGTTTTGTGGTAATGATCTTTGTCTTAAGTGTATGTATGAAGAAGGAGGAGGAGGAAGAGGAGGTGTTTTTTGTATGCCGACATTCTCTACCACTTAAGGAAGAATCAAACCGGTTTACAATCACCTTCCCTTCCCCTCCCCACAACAGACACCCTATGAGGTAAGTGGGACTGAGAGAGCTCTAAGAGCTGTGGCTAGCCCAAGGTCACCCAGCTGGCTTCATGTGTAGGAGTGGGGAAACCAACCTCGTTCACCAGATTAGCGTCCACCACTCATGTGGAGGAGTGGGGAATCTAACCCGGTTCTCCAGATTAGAGTCCATTGCTCCAAATCAGTGCTCTTAACCATTACACCACGCTAGAAACTTTTTTTTAAACACCATCTCTAATTTTGCATTATTAAGCTTGTTTGATGCTGTGTCTCATTGGGAGCTTATGTTTACCCTGCGAGTGGCTCATTAGTTTTTGTTTCCTCTTCTTAGTGTCGTTTCAGATTTATATGAATATCATACACTGACACTTTAAAAAATGCTTGCAGTGTTAGTTAGGAATGTTAAAAAGGCAAGTGATGCCAGCTGCTGAAACGATTGCCATACTTACCACTTCTCTACAGTTGGCTGTTAACATGATTTGCTGTCTCACTTCCAGGCATTCAAAAATTTTGAAGATTTGGCCCGTCAAGATGATGAGAGAAGACAGCGCGAACTTGAGGAAAAGTTGAAAAAAAGAGAGGAAGAAGCCGCTGCTGCTGCTGCAGCAGAGAGGATGAAGGTGCCCGTCGTGGCTGAGGAGGTTGAGATCAGCTCAGTGGTGGAGCAGGACTCTGCATCAGGTGATGGAAAGGCTGCCGAAGCACCGGAGTCTGGTACAATACAAGAGAAGGTAGAAACAGAAACGGCCAGCGCAGTGGCGACTCCCGCAGGAGCAGCTTGCCCCATAGAAGCTCAGCCAACACAACCGCCAAAGTGAGTGGCTGCTCTGGTCTTGGTAGAATGTTTTGCCTAAGTGGAAATGAAGTGGCGAGGTCCAGCCAAGGATGAGTTTTAGTCTGCCCTTCTGTAAGCCTGTGGAACTCCCTGCCCCAGGATATGGTGACGGCTGCTAACTTTGAAGGCTTTAAGAGGGGAGTGGACATGTTCATGGAGGAGAGGGCTATTCATGGCTACTAGTAAAAATGGATAGTAGTCATGATGCATACCTAGTCTCTCCAGGATCAGATGATTAGGTGCTTAGGTGCTTTGGAACACAGGCAGGATGGTGCTGCTGCAGCCGTCTTGTTTGTGGGCTTCCTAGAGGCACCTGGTTGGCCACTGTGTGAACAGACTGCTGGACTTGATGGACCTTGGTCTGATCCAGCATGGCATTTCTTATGTTCTTAAGCCTGGGCCCGTAGGTGGTGTATAATTGCTTAAAGAGGTGGGACCACTCAAGAAACATGTCCATTTTGAGCATGGGGACAGTCCTTTTGCTTCAGTGAATTAGCCTAATGCAGTAGCCTTTTAGAGTGTATAAAAAATGTGCCGGCCGCATTCCAGTCTGCATATGCTCATGCATCTGTCAAAGAGTGGCTTAAGCAGTGGATCTGCCTAGCTACCTTCCTGGAAGAAATAGAGGAGAGGCGGCTACATGCATATGTGAGAGCGTGTGCCCTGGAATGTCTTTAGGTACAGTAGTGTACCTGCTGAACTCGTTATGTCGGTGTGATGAGTCCAGCGCTATAAAAAGGCTTTAAGGAGAGCCTCTATAATTTGTAGGGTTTAGGGTACCTACTCTTTACTGTTGTGCATGGGGAGTTTTGAAGCATGTGGCATTTGAAACTTTCACATGTGTTGGATGAAGGTGTAACAAAAAGGACAACATGTATTTCTTGCCTTTGTCCTTTTTATTTCACCTGTGGGACTTCCAGCTTATCCTGTGGAGTACCTCACGATTCTGAGTTGGGTCCTGCCTGTATGTTGTGGAGCAAAGCTTATATTTGTTTTGCTAACTCATTTAAAAATTAGTTCAAAATTAGTTTTAAAATATTCCCTCTTTCTTTGCTTAGTTTCTAGCATACAGCTGATGTTTTCTGTTTTTTAGCTTCTGCTAATATGAACTGATAACGCTGGGAAGTTGTTTTCAGTGTTTGAAGACAGACTCGGCCCAAACTTGCCGCTAGAGATGATTTTGAGAAATAGGCACACCTGAGCTTTTATCTGGATCAGCTGATGCTTTGGGGAGACCGAGTTGGCCAGCCCGCGTATCATCTCCCTGCCTTTCACAGGGAAGTAGATCTCTGTTGAGAGAGCTGGGAAGCCACAGTGGCGAACAGGCAGGTTATAATCCTGCCTTTAAAATGAACAGGAAAGGGGGCAAGTGGCAGTCACTGACTTCATGCTCCAGGAGAGGATGCAGAATTGTGGAGCGAGGTGGCCTGAGGGCCAGGGCAGCCCAAAGGGAGGCACCAAAATGTGCCCCTTGACAGTAGTACAGTCAGTGATTAGATTGTTGGACTAGGATCTAACACCTGTGTTCAGATCCCTATTCTTCCATGAAGCTTGCAGGGTGACCTTGGGCCAATCACATGCTTTCAGCCTGATCTACATCAGAGGGGTTTTGTGTATATGTGGTGGGGAAGAGAGAACCATGTATGTTGCCCTGAGTTCTTTGATGGAAGAGCAGGATAAAAATGTCCATGACAGATCAATAGATAGATGGAAGCTGGTTAGTTTATTCATATGATTTAGAACTTGGAGTACATGAGTCACTCCAGTTGACTTTGTTGGGACTGACTTTCCTGTAAGAGTGCTTAAATACACACAGAAGTCACTTGCTTAGAAGTGCTTAAATTGTGTGACCAAGTTCTCAATAATAGGACAGTCTGAATTACTACTACTGAAGTCAGTTGGGGTGAGTGACTTCTGAGTAATCATAGAGAAAAAGTAGTTTTGTAGGTTGAAAAGATTATTTTGGCATAAGCATTTGTGGGCTACAGCCTGTTAGATTGCATGTGTGGTCTTCATTTGGTAAATACATGGGCACATTGAAAAGGTGTAAACAGGGAGGGTAAAAGACAGTGAAAGTTTTATGAGACGTTCAGCTGTCACCAGAAAAGCCAAACTTCTAACCAATTTCTCCCCAGTTTCTCATAATTTCATTATTGCTTTGTGAAGCTCCATTTATTTGAGTATTGATGCCAGTATAGGAATCAACTGGTTAAGAAATGAATACACCTACCAGTGCTGAAATGGTATAAAGTTAACATACAAACAAGCAATAACTAGAATTTCACACAAGTGGATTTTTTGTCATAACAACAGAATGTATTCTGAAATGAAATGACAAAATAGATTGCGGAGAGACACTATAAAAAAATGATGAAAGTACTAGGCTCCACAATGAAATGTCTGGGCACTGTGGTGACCTGGCACCTGGGACTTCTGCGTTTCTGGTAGCCACTTAATTCTTTTTTTCAAGAACCTTGAGAGCTACCAGAAACAAAACAGCAGCTTGGCAATTGGAGCCAGTCACAAAATGTTGGCTTGTTAAAAAAAAAAATTACAGCATTTCAGAGCAGACACTTCTCCTGTGCAGTTTTCTCAAACCAACCCCCCATTCCAAATCGTAATTTTTCCTGCAGGGGGAATATATACAACTGCCTCCATATTTTCCTTGAAAGAGGCAAATAGCAGCTTTGATGAAAGGGGAAAGAGTCAATAGCATGCTCCTTCCCCGTCCAGAACAAGGGTGTGTGTGTATATGCATGAAGGAGAAGGTGGTGGCCAGGTTGATGGGGAAGGGTGCTGGTGCTGTCATTTTCCCATCTGGAGCAAAGGGGTGCGCATGCAAGAGAAAGTGGAGAGAAGCTGCTGCAGTAGCTTTAAAGGGAAGGATGAGAAAGTGATTGCAACAGCATTGGAGGAGGGGCAGAGAGGTACATTTAATTGGAGAGTGATTTGGGTAATTCCTGAGTGACCACCTGCCCACCCAAAGCATATCTATCAGTAATTTGGTGTTGTGAAAAATGCTTGACCTTCAGTCACTGTACACTTCTGCAACGTTGGACTGGATGTTATGAGATACCTGCATAATTCTTGTGGTCCTGGTTAAGTGTGGAATGGTGAGGGCTGAAGCTACAGCAGCCAGCTGAACAAACAGTTGTCTGCTGGCCTATGTAATTCTGATGGGGAGGGACATTTTTTCCTTGTGCAGAGGAATTAGGGTGCAACATGATAGGCCTTTGGTCTGATCCAGCACAGCTCTTCTTGTGTTCTTATGTTAGTCCAGTCTCCTGCTCAAGACAGGAAATCCAAAGCTGGAGCATCCCTGACTGATGGCTGTCCAGACTCTTGCCTGGAATACCTCCTTCAAGGGAGAGCCTCCCCACTCCAAGACCTAGTGATTGGTTCCTTTGTTAAACTGCCCTGTTGTTCTGGACTTTGCAGAGAACCTTTCCCCCAATGCTCTGTGGTAGAGGTGTTTAAACATAAATGATTGAAACATAAATGATTGCTCTTGAAATAGCTTACACGCCCAGAAGAAAGACTGTTCTGTAATTGTTTTTGGAAGTGCAGGCACATTTGTTAGAAGGGACGCAGCATCCTATACAGGATCATGCTAGGAGATGCTTTTCTAATGGAGAACTCTCACTGTGCATGCAATGCTGTGTTTAGCAAAGTGGCGAAAAGGCTGAGTTGTTGGCCTGGTTCAAATCATGGCTCAGTCATTAACTTGCCTTTGGCCAAGCACTATTCAGTCTGTCCATTTGGAATAGGAGGAGGAGGATAATACTAGACTTCTATAAAAATTACTATATATATATATGAAAATTGAGAGCCGGAGTGGTGTAGTGGGTAAGAGCGGTGGATTCTAATCTTTTTGAACTGCGTTCGGTTCCGCACTCCTCCACATGAAGCCTGCTGGGTGACCTTGGGCTAGTCACAGTTCTCTCCAAACTCAGCCCACGCGGAGGCAGGCAATGGCAAACTGCCTCTGAACATTCCTTGCGTTGAAAACTACACATTCGCCATAAGTCAGCTGTTACTTGACGGCACACACACACATATGAAAATTACTGTGAAGACTCAAAATGAGATGTATAAATGATACTTGTTCATTCTAGCATGAAGAATCACTGTGGAGCTATCTGTGGTTTTTCTCATTTGCCATGTGATTTGGCCTCTTCAGTTTCAGAACCATTTGGGATGTCCTTTCTCTTAAATACATACAAGATGGATGTATAGGAAGTGCACTGTCTGCTAATAGTGTCCACTGAATATATTGTTTTTTGATCAAAAAGGCCTTCATCTTGTTTTGACTAATCAGCAGATATTTGCTGCTAAAATATTGGTACTTTTTGAGAGACTGCATACAGCAGTGGTCCCCAACATAGTGCCTGTGGGCAACATGGTTCCCGCCAACACCTTCCCTGGTGCCCACCAAGTGCTTTTAGAAAGTGGGTGGGGCCAGGTGAGGCTTTTGACCAGCAAGGCTTCCATTTGGCCACTGGAGATTTCATTGGCTGTGCAGATTTTTTTTAAATGTTGCTTTGCCAACAGCTGCTACCACAGCACAAGGATCTTTACTGTATGACCGAAGATAAGTCATAACAGCCCTTTTGTGGCTGGCTCCGCCTCCTGTGGCAGCCATTTTGTGACAACCATCTTGTGGCTGCACCCACCACACTTTGTCAGAATTCCAAAAGAGCCCGCAGGCTCAAAAAGGTTGGGGGGTCCTGATGTACAGGCATGGTTTATTGGACTTCTTCTGTCAGATTTGCTGCCGTTGCTCTCTGTTTGCCACTAGGTGGTGATGGTATCCACTGAATGAATAACTCTGGCTCAAATTCATCTTGAAGAATCAATAAATTCTGTGAGGTTCCCTTAGACAAAATCAGTTGACAAGTTTGCATTAACAATGTACACATTGAGCAACAAAAGGATGCAAATGAAAATATTTTCCTCCTTTTTTACCTGAAGACAAAAATATTTATTTGTATAACAACCTTTACAGTAAATGGTTTGCAGTGCAAATCGTTGGGCTTAGATTGGAATAACTCTGGATAGGATTGCACTGTTAGCTTTCAGTTCTTCCAGGTCTGAATAAAAGGTGTTTTTTTAAAGTTATAGTGATCTGATACCTTTCAAACTTTATTTGCTGTTTCGTGTATAGACAGTGTGCCTCTGTTTTTGCAGTTCATTTTATACAAATGTAGATCTTTGAATAAATCTAGTATATTTTTTTCTGACAGCAGGGATGTGGCTTCTTACTCAAATTTGGGATTTTTTAGGATGATAGGTGGTAACGAGACAAGCAGTTCATGAAATGTGCCCTGCCAAAGTAGAGGCAGGTCACTGGGGCTCAGAATTGTCAGGCAGTACCGAGCCTTTTGGGTTCACAGAAGGGGACAAAAAGCTGTATCTATCCAGACCTCTTCTGTTTCTTGATCATTGGACAGAATCAACTCCCTTAAGTTTTCCAGGATTTTCTATGTGAGTAGATTTTAAGTTTGAGGGCAGGAAGGGTTGTGTCAGGGTTTGTCTCTTGTGGCCCTTTCTTACACACCCAGGGTAATGCTGATCACCACTTGGAGTCAGGAAGCAATTTTCCTCCAGACCAGACTCCCCCCCCATCTTCTGGGCATGGAGTAGGGGTCACTGTGTGTGTGTGTGGGGGGGAGGTAGTTGTGAATTTCCTGCACTGTGCAGGGGGTTGGACTACATGACCCTGGTGGTCCCTTCCAACTCTTTGATTCTATGAAATTAGTCTTATTTAGGCAATGCCATTATTAGGCAATGTCCTTTCATGCTTGTTTTATCAAAGGGCTGTCTCTTTCTACTCTAAATTAATATGGGCATAGAGGCATAGATAGGACCTCCTCGCAGGACTGATGTTCTGCTAATCTTCAAGAGTATCGTTGCTGTTTAAGACAGAGAGTTTGTATAATTCTGCAGAACACCAGTAGGTGATCGATATGTGTGCCATACCATGTGATGCACTGATAAATCCAAAGCCTTTTGTGCTCATCTTCTTGAAGTTGGCAAGAGTGAGTGTGAGTTTAAATCTTGATCAAACCCAGAGAGCCCTGGCTGGGCCTTCCAAGGAAGCATAACTTGGTAGGCACACGAAAGCTTCTCATCATCTTAGGATTGATATTATCTTGCCGTCCCTCCTTGCTCCTTCTGGTTTGTATGCAAGGCATCACATCTTTACAAAGCTCTGTAACAAATGCCCTAGTTTAGTGAGTGTAAGGGAGAAGGTGAATCCCTTTCTACGGGTGATCTTGCCAGGGCCTGCTAGTTTGGTTTGCGTCTGTACGAGGTCTTTTGTGATACGTGTCATTATCTGATCCTTGTGCCTCAAAACTGCTGAAGGATCCAAGCAAGGGGGGAGGGCATATTTTGCGGCCATCTGTTTTGTTCATGACTGTGAATTGCACCCCAGTTTGTGCCCAGACAGCCCCATCTGCCTTGACAAATGGTTCTTTCCATAATTCGGAATGTCTGAGCTCAGCTACTTTTTTTTTTAAATTTTGAGTGCCTTCCTTCTCACTTGGCTCTCTTTTTAGATTTTACTGTGCATACATTTGCCTCTCAGCATTTAAAATAGTGTCGTGTGTTCCACAGAGCAGTCTGCCTGCTTAGATCTATTTACATTGCTTGACTCTGATTCTCCATTCCTTCTTCATACTTTTCTTTTTTTCTGTGCAAGGCTGAACTTCCATACTGTCCTTTTTCTTTTTGACATTTCTGATGTTGATATTGCTTCTTAGTTAGCTAATGCACTTAGAACTGGGAGGCAATATTTGGACAAATGCGGTGGAGCTGTTGATGAGTATATGTTGGTAATAGTCCTAGCAAGTGAGCCTTAGTATTGGGCTTTTGGGGTCCTTACATCTCTCTGTGGTGAGAAATTTTTATTAAAGAATGATTTGGTTTAACCCAGGGGAGAACTAAAAATTCTCCTATCACTCTCCTTTCCTTTTTACTTTATGTATTGTTTCTCTGCTGGGCCCCTCAGCTGGATGTTGAAAGAAGTGAGCCTAGATGATGAAATTCTAATATGTGCTGAAGACATCTAGTGTAGTATAGGGTATTGTGAACATTGCTGGAGATGCAGCTGAAGAACCTTTTTCGGTGTTGCTGGAAGAGCCAATCATTTTGATTTTTGGGGTTTTTCTTAATGCTGCAGTACTGATGTTTTGCAGTACTGAGAACCAGAATGGTGTAGTGGTTAGGAGCAGTGGACTCTAATCTGGAGAACTGGGTTTGATTCCCCACTCCTCATGAGTGGCGGACTCTAATCTGGTGAACCAACTGGGTTGGTTTCCCCACTCCTACACGTGAAGCCAGCTGGGTGGCCTTGGGCTAGTCACAGTTCTCTTAGAGCTCTCTCAGCCTCACCTACCTCACAGGATGTCTGTTGTGGAGAGAGGAAGGGAAGGTGATTGTAAGCTGGTTTTATTCTCCTTAAAAAAAGTTAGAGAAAGTTGGCATATAAAAACCAACTCTGCAGTCTGGAGCTGACCATATTGAAAATGTGTGGGCTCTGAACATGTCAGTTAGAACTGCCTTGTATGAATGAGTATACTTCCTAGTCTCTACTTGGTGTCAACCCAGAGTACCATAGAAACCTCTGCCCCACCATTTCTTGTTTGCTGTCCTAAGATGGAGCTGCTTCCCCACTAGAGGGAAGTATTCCCAAAACCTGAGCTTGGACTACCACAATCTATTTTGATGACATTTTGGAGCCGTGGCACTTTGTCAGTGCAAGCTTAGAAAGAAGATGGAGGCAGGGATTTAGCAGAATAGTCCAAGAAGGTCTATTAAAAATCAAGGTACTAGCATGCCGCCAGAAAAATATTCACATACGTTGCAGTGCAAAAATACTAAGGACCCTACAGACACCTGGTCTTCAGTTCCAGCACTGACACAATATTTATCCACACTGTATTGCTGATCTGAAAGGGCAGAGAATTAAAGAGGAGATGGATCAGGAGGGTGGCAAGGAGAACAGACCTACACCAGTCTGAAGGTTAGGAATTCCTGGGAAGTGGTCACTTGGCAAAGGTGCCAGGCAGAAATCTAGGCAGCAGATCAGGTATTAATCCAGTGGGTACAGAAGAGAGAGAATGATGAGCAGCATGGGAATGACAAGCGAGTCAGGACCTTGGGTACATAGTTGAAGCAGAGATGAACATGAGTTTGAAGGCTGACGGAAAGCTCTTGTTATGAGGGCTAGGAACAATAGAAACAAAAGTTTGATTTGTGCATGATTGGTAGGAGGTGGGATATTACTTCACTTATAACCAGGCTTTCTCCCCACTGGGGACCCGAAGAAGCTTATACCATTCTTCTCTCTTCCCACTTTATCCTCGCAACAACCGTGTAAGGTAGGCCAGGCTTCCATGACAGACTGGGGGTTCAAACCTGGGTCTCCCGGGTCCTAGTCCAACACTCTATCGTCTATACCACACTGGCTCCAGTTGCCTGGAGGAAGCCTCCGGATTGACTGAATGGGAAGGCTGGAGGAAGGCTGGAGGCACAGAGGAGACATACTCAGGAGAGGCTTTCAAAGTAGAAGTCTTTCCACGCAAGAATTAGGGCATCATCGGAAATGGCCACTTTTAGTCACAGGCTGAGATCACCGGAGGTCTTTTTTGTTAGTCCGGATCAAGTCCAGGCAAGAGGGCATTATTCTTGGATTGCACTGAAATGTTTTTAGAATAATGGTCATGGGAGCTGACTGTACCCAACTGAGCCATTTCTCTAGGCTTCTCCCATTATGTCAGGCAACTTCACCTTTCCATAGCAAAATTAGGGGCCATTATATTCCGTAATTAAATCTCAGTTCTGCATATGTGGCCTGCTTCTGCCTTTCCACTAGCCAAGCTCACCTCCTAGCCAAGCTCTCTCTCTCTCACACACACACCTTTTGACTGAGGCTCACAAATTCTTTTGATAAACTGCCCTTTAGACAAAGGCAAGATAGACGTTTCTGAGGTGGCATGACAAGTGAGCTATCTGGCCATAAACCAAAGTGGGGTGGAAGTGAGGGCCACGAAATGGTCATGCAGCATCGAGGACATAGTTGTGTGGAGAGGATGTAGAGAATGGCACAGAAACTCGCTGGAAGGGAACGTTAGGTATCTAGAATGCAGCATTGAACACATGAAGCTGCCTTACACTGAATCAGACCCTTGGTCCATCAAAGTTAGTATTGTCTACTCAGACTGGCAGCGGCTCTCCAGGATCTCAGGCAGGGGTCTTTCATATCACCTATCTGCCAAGTCCCTTTAACTGGAGATGCTGGGGATTGAACCTGGGACCTTCAGTTTGCCAAGCAGATGCTCTACCACTGAGCCATTGCAAGTGTGTTGGACAGCCAACTGCAGATGCGTTATATCTGTCTGAAAACACTGATTGACAGGGGGTTCAGGAGGAATTCTACTGTTTGCCTGAGAGAGGTCAGGTGAGAATATTGGTTAGGAAGGAGGGTGGGGGGAGTTCAGAGGAGAGTGAAGCATCTGAGAGGATCCTGAAATAGGGAAGTGGAACTGGTAGTCCTTCCCTGAGGGAACTACCTCCTAGAAATGGAGGGGAGGGATCCCTTAGCAAGTATTAAAGATGGAAAATTGGAACCTATGTGTATAGCAATTTTGCGTCGACTAAGCTTGTGCATGTTTATCTAAGTAGGGACAGCAAAATTATCTCTCTCAAGCTACAAACGTGTCTGTAGAACAAAACAGCTACAGTTTTGTGACAAACTATGTATTGTATATAGTTATACAAAGTTTCCCTCTTCCTGTTGCCTTTTCACCTGCCAAGTTTAAAACTGAAACCTCCCAGACAGTCTGACTTGACCATCTCCCTGCTGGAGTGAAATAAACTAGTTCATGTGTTGTGAATTCATATCAGCCTCACATATACCGTATTCAGACATGTTTCAATGAAGAGTTTTCAGTTTCCTCCACATCCTAGGCCGGGTCATAATATATCTATATACACTTTATCCTCTGGGGAGTAGACGTATAATAAAAAGAAAGAAAGGAGCTTCTCGGTGAAGTGTAAGGGGGGGGGGAATGTCATAGTAAGTGATGGTGGGATGAATATGTGCATGAAAAATCAGTTGCTGTAATCTCTCCAGACAGCTTGCCGAATTGTGCTTGTTGCTTACAGAGCTGTTTTAATTTGCCAGAGCAGAAAGATGCTTGGCAAATTCAGTCTTCTCAGCGTGAAAGTTGCATGAACAAGAGGCTGAGTCTGTGCCATATTATGTCTTGGTCAAAACGCAGCCCCCCCCCCCCATTTCTTTAAGGCTTGGCTAAAAGAGAAGCTCAAACTGGGCAAGTATTTTTATAGGATGGTGAAGATTGGCTGAGAAAACAGTGACCTCTATTCCAAGGCAGTCACATTTGATTTATCTGGTTACTGCTGCAGCAGCATGTCAGACAAAATGGAGATCAGGAATCATGCGGTAGTGCTGCTCACTGAGAAAATATTTTCTAAGGACTGTTTTCTTTCAGTGTCCTATAAAGGAGATACTTTCCTTAAGAGTTTCCCAACTTAGGACTTACTTTGACATTAATACACTCATGAAAGAGTCTCACTGTAAGATCTTGGTGCTCCTGGAAATACCGAAGTGCGGCATGAGAAGAAGCAGAACACTACAAAGGGAAACCAAGCTGTGTTGGTGGAACGAAAGCCACAGGGAATGCAAGCCAAGCTCAGCTGTTGCCTTCTCCGCATCAGGGAAGAGTAGTTGAAGCTGTTACATGGAGCAAAATTAGGTTACAGCACAGGAACAGCAGGATTAGCGCACCTCTGTGACCCGTTTGTGGCTTGCTCCTTTTCCAAAAGTATTGCACACCTGAAGGGTTCCCATGGCCTAGAATAGGAGCAGTAAATTTGTAAACGTTCAGGTCAGCAGAGTACCCATGGCATGTCACTGTGCACCAACATCTAGTTTTGAAGCTAGGATTTCTAGTGCAAGTGGCATGGGTGAATTCCTCATGATGACAGCTTGCTACTGTCACAGGAATACTGCATTTAATGAGCTCTGCAGGAAGATTCCTTTTGCTCTGGAAGAGCCCTCTGGTATCAGAAACCACAACGGGATTGGTTCAGAGGTATCATGTTGGCATGCTGAATATATTAGGCGCTGCAGAACACAGGCAGGATGGTGCTGCTGTAGTTGTCTTGTTTGTGGGCTTTCTAGAGGCACCTGGTTGGCCACTGTGTGCTGGACTTGATGGACCTTGGTCTGAACCAGCATGGCCTCTCTTATGTTCTTATGGCACATGTCTCTAAATTGGTGGCTGTCATAACGGGGTTCCAGACATGTCATTTCCATCAGTAAATATGATGCTGCATCCTGTAGTGGGCCATGCTGGAGTTTTGCAGAGCGTGTTGCTCTGACGTAGCTCCTTAAGTCTTGGGATTCCCCAGTTGTATCAGGGATCCAGAGACTACATAGCTCAGCTGGCTGGAAACAGCTGGCCCTTCTGCTTTGACCAAGAGGAGTCACAACAGACTACACTAAGGAACCACAAGGCCTGGTATCCTATTCCCTGACCCGCAGCTGTCGGAGCTGCTCTGATAGGTTGCAGCAGAACCGCTGTGGTGGGCCCTGTGAGTTTTGCACGGGCATGGCTGCTTGCAGGGTACAGAGGAATTTAGACTGATGTAGTGGAGGACCTCTGCTGACTGCATACTATGGCTGCCATCCTGGGGTGGAGGGGGGTGAATCTCTATAGGAGGTGCCGGCATAGGTGCCACATTATCACAGGATAAAGTGGCAGACACGCCAGCACGGGGGCATACACGCCGCTGTCCAGGAGCAACGGAGCTCTGCCAGCCCCCACCGCCAGCACTGCTAGTCTAAGAACTAAATCCTGAAAGAGAACAGCCACGGCGGTGTGGGGGAGACTTTGCCGGGGATGGAGAACCTTTGGCATGGGAATGCCGCCTTGAGTGGTGGCAGGGCTGTGCTACCTTTTTGGGTTTTTTCTTCTTCTCCGCAGCAGGCGGGAAGCCTCAAAGGAGATGGTGCAGCTCCACCACTCCCGGCCACCACTGATCTACCCCCCCTTTAGGAATGGACTGTTTCTGTCTACACAAATGTGGGCAACTTCCTAAAGGGCAACCCCTTGATGGTGTACAAGTGGCTTAGATGCTAAGACAGGAGAACCTGGGCGTTTATGTGTCTGTGTGTAGTTTCATTGACTTATAGCAGGGGTGGGGAACCTCAGGCCCGGGGGCCGTATGCGGCCCCCGAGGACATTTTTTGGGGCCCTCGGGAGCTCCGGGGCCCTGCTGCAGAGGTGGGGCGCAGGGCGGCCCTCCCAGAGGGTGTTCCTGGCGCCATGGCTTACAGCGGTGCTGCAGCGCCCTTTGGACCTCCTCTTGCCGACTGTCGGCTGCTGAGCAGCGAGAGGGAGGGGGAAAAAGGCTGGCGGCTCCTGGTGGCAGAGCATATGCAGGAGCCGATCGGGCTTCAGGGGGCCCTTTTGTGGACTGGGGAGGAGAGGGCATGGAGACTAGGGCCCGGTTGCGCGGGGCTCTGTGCGCCACCGGGTGTGAGTGTGTGTATGTATGTGTGGGGGGGGGGCAGGGGAGGCTGGGGCCCGGTCACGCTGGGCCAGCGTGTGTGTGTGTGTTGGGGAAGGCTTTTCTCTCTTCCTCTTTTTCTGTCACTCTCCTTTCTCTCCCTCTCTTTCTCCCTCTTTTTCTGTCTCTTTGTCTCCCTCCGTCCTTTTCTTTGTTTCCCTCTGTCCTCTTCTTTGTCTCCCTCTGTCCTTTTCTTTCTCCCTCTCTCTCCATTTCTCTCCCTCCTTCCCTTTTCCTCTTTCTCTGTTTTCCTTCCTCCCTTGCCGATCGACTGTGGGCTGCACCCCCCTGGCACCTCGTTTGCTCGGGCCCACTGCTGGCTGCCCTTCCGCCTGGGAGGGGGGAGTGGGGGCACCCTGCAGGCCTTCTCTGTGTGGCCTCCCCTGAGGTTGCCAACCTCCAGGTGGTGGCTGGAGACCTGGCAACCCTGGCCTCTTCCCCCCCACCAGGAGATCTACACCTGGTATGGCCCCTGAATGATGTCATAAATGTGCAAATGGCCCTTGGCAGGAAAAAGGTTCCCCACCCCGGACTTATAGGCATGATAGATCATATCCTGGAAGTAGAACGTTAGACATGATCATGCAAAGTACAGTCTAATACCTTTTATTTTCCTTGTCATTTTCCTGTCTGGCAGCTATGCAGCTATGGTTCACGTATCTTGGTTGCTATGTTGTATATCTCAGGAATAGCTAGAAGGCAGGAAACACAGGTGAATTCCTTCAGTGTTACTCCTCTGAAGATGCCTGCCACAGCTGTGGCCGAAACGTCAGGAAAGAAAATACCAAGACCACGGTCACACAGCCCGGATAACTTACAAGAACCGATCTCTCTTGTGTGATTGCCCCTTGCTGTTGTTGTGGCGTGTGGCATTGTGAAGATTCGGGTGATTGCCCAACAGTTGCTCTTGACGGGTTGTATTCAGTCATAAAGCAAAATATTTCAGGAGCATTGCAGAGAAGGGGCATTACCAGTAGCAAATTTTTTCACAATGCTGGAGCTTTTTTGCTCATCTTTTATTATGGGGAGATGAGTATCTTGGCTGGTCAAAATGAATTACTTGGAATGTACGAACAGCAGCAGGATTTTGTTTAGAGCCCTGGTACGTGCCTTGGTTAAAAAAAAAACACCTCTTGTCGCTGTGAATATATCATGAGGTTTCTACATAATGGCCAATTTATGTGTTTCTCTTTCCCAAAGAGCTCCACTGTGTCCTCTCAGAGCTATGTGGTAAGTTAGACTGAGAATGATCAAAGCTGTTCCACTGAGCTTTTAAACCAGGTCTCTTCACAATAAAAGCATAGTCAACCTAAGCATTATGCCTTGAAAACCTGGTGAAAGGATTGAGCTTTCAATCTGTTGCCTAAATTCCATTGTGGCTGGGACCCTGGAGGCTTTCCTTGGTGCACGTTTCATAGTCATGGCTCCTCAGCAGAGAATGTCCAGCCAAGAACTCCCATGGAACCAACTTGCCTAAAATATGGTACCCAGAATGGAGCATCCTCCCATGTTTTTGGAGGAACAGGGCATAGAACATAGGAATCTGCCTTATATTGATTCAAATGATTGGTTTGTTTGGTTCAGTACTATCTGTGCTGATTGTTCACGAGTCTCCAACAGAGGTCTTCCCCAACACTTGCTCCCTGAGACCCTTTCAGTGCAGAAGCCAGAGATTGTCTCTAGGGCCTTATGTACCCAAAGCATGTACTGTTCCACTAAGCCATGGTGTCTCCCCATCTTACAGAAAATGTTCCCTCAGCTTTGGAGCTATGAAGAACTCTTGTCATGCATAATCAAAAGGCAGCTTTCACTGATGAAGAAAGCACAGTTATGAATAGATGCAGGTATTTTTAGCCACAAAATATTTAGCACCGTCAAATGGTTTTTGTATGCAATATGTTAGCTTGTCAGGAAAATGACAGACAGTTGTAGTGACCAGAGATGCCCAAGACTGCTATTTGCCATTGACCTATATATTTCAGAAGAGGCTGTTGTTGTTGTTTTAATAAGCACGGGCTTCTAGAAGTTAGGCATATTCCTTTAAGGCAAGGCACAGTAATCAGAATGGGAATAAACATATTGGGCTGAAACAGCAACCAAAAAACACCCTCAGGTACAGCTAACAAGCTGTTCTGTCCATAACCACTTTCCTCTTAAGTTCTGTTCAAGGTAAAGTTTGGCTGAGCCCATGTAATTCGTATTGGGGCCTTGAGTGTATTCTGTCAAGTACCCCGCATGCTACTTTTGGCACATGTAAGTAGGGCAGCCCTGACTATTGCTAGGCAGATTCTGACAGTGTCTGCCAAGTTTGGCTTTCTGATAGGCTTGTCTTGTCACCTCTCACCATGGTATTGAATCAGAGCATCTCAGCTGCGAATGCTCAGCCAACTGAGCAAGCTGGCACATTTAAGGCAAGTTATGAAGGAGTCGAGACTTTAAAGTTGGATGTATGTTGGTATAGAAGAACAAAATACGGTGGTGGAAACCTTAATTGTATTGTTGAACTTAATGTTAGGATTAAGAAGAAGAGTTGGTTTTTATATGCCGATTTTCTCTACCTTTTAAGGAGAATCCAATCGGCTTACAATCTCCTTCCCTTCCTCTCCCTACAGCAGACACCTTGTGAGGTAGGTGAGGCTCAGAGCTCCAAGCTCGAAGAGAGCTGTGACTAGCCCAAGGTCACCCGGCTGGATTTACGTGGAGGGGTGGGGAAACCAAACCGGTTCTCCAGATTAGAGTCTGCCACTCATGTGGAGGAGTGGGGAATCAAACCCAGTTCTCCAGATTAGAGTACACTGCTCCTGACCACTTCTCTCCTGAAACAGTTAGGAGGGTGTGACGCTTCATTGCAGTTCAGGAGCTTCTATGAGGAATGGTGCCCTGCATACAAAAGGCTTGATATTTGTGGTATGATGCAGGGGGAGGGGGGATAGGCAGCAGTGGGTGTTAATAAACTCAGCCGAGCCTTCCAGAAATATATCCCCATCTTGTCTGTGGTCAGATTGGGGAATGAGATTGTTCCAATGGAACAAATGTAATAAATAAATATGTTTCTATTCCACATTTGTGTCCACTACAGAACTTTCAGTGGGGTATGTGGGGATCTCAAGAGGCCAAGCACTGACCAGACCCTGACCTACTTAGCTCCAACAAAGCTGCCGCATTTTGCCCTTCATCCGTACCCCAGGCTTGTGGAGAATGCAATCAGTCCTTTGTACTTCACAGGCTGTTTGGGCAATTGCTCCTGATGCCCTTTCTTTCCACTGTAATAATGAGACCTTGACTACAACTGTAAAATCTCAACTAGGGCCGGACTGTCAAGAGAAGGAAGCTTAATCAGCTGTCAGAACTCTAATGTGGCTGCTGAGCTCAAGCGCATCAGTTCTTCCGTCTTGCAGTTATTTGCTTTGGGACCTGGGTGCCTAACTTTGGAAACGAGGCCACGAAGCCCCGACTTAAACCACCACCGGACCTATATTTTCTATTTCTCTTGCTGCTTCTGCTAACAAAGGGGGAAACTCCCCTGTGCTGCAGGCAAGAGGACAACATGGGACAGGTTTCAATAAAACATGGCCGCTTCGCTAGAATCAGCGCTCCTCAAAATGGGGGGAATGCCAGTAAAGTCCTTTCCAAAACAAATTCCAGCCCTGTTAATGCAGCCCCACCGCTTCAGAAGTGGGTAATTCAAGCCAGTTTTTGTATTGTTTTGGAACGTATAGGTTTGAATCGGTCTGGGAGAAAAAGTAAATCTGTCCTCTTTAGCCTCCAAACAGACTCTGCTGTAATAGATCGCTTACCGTTCTTTCCAAAGTCTTTCCAAAGAACTTGCAGCTATGTAAGCATTTTGTGAAGTGTGTCCTGCTACCCTTGGCCCAAATTTCAGCGGCAATGGAGCCCAGCCTTCTGACAGTGACTTCACAGAATTCTTTTGCCTGCTAGAAGCTGTGTTTTGACTTGGTAGTTGAGCCCTTGCTGCCAGCTGTGCCATAAATAACTTGAAGTAGGTTGATTTCATTCTTCTGCTGCCAGCGACTGTGAACAGCAAGTGTGTTTTCTGAGCAGAAGTATGTGCTTTGGAGGGGGAAATGTTAGTTTTTGATGAAGTGACACATCAGACAAGTTTTCTTTAAAAGGCTTTTATACCATCCCATTTGTAAGATGCCCAGAAGGAACACAAGATTCGAGTCCAGTAGCACCTTAACAGACCAACAAGATTTCCAGGGTATAAGCTTTCGAGAGTCAAAGCTCCCTTCATCAGATACAGGTAGGAAATCTGATGAAGGGAACTTTGGCTCTCGAAAGCTTATACCCTGGAAATCTTGCTGGTCTTTAGGGTGCTACTTGATTTGAATCTTGTTCTTCTACTGCAGGCCAACATGGGTACTCACCAGAACCTACAAGAAAAAGTGTGCCTAGTAAAGGTACACCTCTCTGTTCAGAAAATTTGTATGCTGCCTCTCCAGACCTGCTGAAGGCAGCTCATAACAATAGAAGAAAATCAAGCATACTATAAAAGCATAATAAAACAATCCAAGTTAATAGTAAAAAACCTACCAGTCAAAACCACCACTAAAAGCAAGCCAAGGCATAAAAGCACATAAAAAGGAGCTGTCTAAACTGGTATTGACAAAACAGTCCTCAGGCTTTTAGGTAGCAAGAGCTCTCTGAGAAGGCTGTGAGGGCACAGCATGTGCAGCTGTTCCTTAAAATCCTGCCCTGGGCCCAGCTGACTGTGTAACAGCATTTCTGAGCTTTCAGTTATTGCTAGCAAACACTTATCAGTGGCAATTAAATGTGCAGCAGTGGCAACTGTGGGAGTTTTCCTGGGCAAGGCTTTAGGATTGCACATGAAAATGTCCCCAGCTTCTTGCCAGAAATGTGTATCGTTGGTCCTTCTGGCCTCGTATTTAGTCACGGGCCAATACTAGATTGAGAAGAAGCATGGGGAGCGATTTAAGGTTGAACTATCCATCCGCCAACCAGTGCCCCCTGCAAGCTACCTCTTGTCATTTCCTCGGCCTGAATGAATCTCAGCTGTGTAGTTCACGCTTAATCTTCTAGCAGGGATATTTTAGTAGTCCCGAAAGCTAGCAAGCGCGATAAGAGTATGTTTAAACTGTATGAAGGATGCAATGCAAATATTGAAGAAGGCCTGCTCATTTGAAATTCATGCTTGGAGGAGTTTTGCTTCTAGGTAAGGAGCAGAGTAGTAATTGACCCACATGAACACACTTGCATATTGCTCAACGAGATCAGGTTACCAATGATAATAAAGATGTTGACAATCAGAGTGGTGAAAGGAGTCCCTTCCGTGGGGTTCTGCATTGACAAAAGGAGGGAAGGAGCCACCTCGGAGGTGTTCATAATTTCTCAAAAGTTACAGGTGGACTAATGCAAAAGCTCGCTAGCCTAGTATCTGTACTTATTAACCTGTGAAGAAGAAGAGTTGGTTTTTATATGCCGACTCTCTCTACCACTTAAGGCAGAATCAAATCGGCTTACAATCACCTTCCCTCCCCCTCCCCACAACAGACACCCTGTGAGGTAGGTGGGACTGAGAGAGCTGTGACTAGCCCAAGGTCACCCAGCTGGCTTCGTGTGTAGGAGTGGGGAAACAAATTCAGTTCACCAGATTAGCCTCCGCTGCTCATGTGGAGGCATGGCGGGATTAAACCCGGTTCTCCAGATCAGAGTCCACCACTCCAAACCACCGCTCTTTACCATTACACCATGCTGGCTCTCGTGGAGATCTGTGCTCTTATTTTGCCTACTACACTTGTGTCTGAACTGTTAATTCATTATCTGGGCCCTTAGTTACTGCAGTTCAGGTGTGAAAGGGGGATCACTAGCCCCCTGGACCGTCTTCCAGTGACAGCAATAAATCAATCAAATTCTGAAAAGAGGATTCATAACCCTGTTTCCTAATTTGGGTAGGTTATGGTGTTACAGGCCTGTTATAAGAGACTCCCTCAGTGTGTGAAATTTCTGTCTGTTCCTGGAGTTGCTTTCTCATGTTGTGAAGACCTGAGTCTGTTATCTTGTTGGGCTAGCACAGCAGCATTTGCTGTGTTTTTTTCCATCACTCTGACAACAACTTCTGCTTCCCAAGACGGCTCACTTGCATCATAGAGGCTTATTCCTAGATAAAATGAGCAAAGTGCCGAAATTGTGATTAAACATAATGGCTGTCGAGATGTTGCAAAACAGAAAGCGCTCTGATTCATTGAAGCATTTGGACTCTGCCCGGTTTTATACTGGACACCTACTTTGGCTGACACACGTGACTGGCACTGGGATGTATCTGATGTGCCAGTCAATGATGTGTAATGGAAATACCAGTGCCAGAGCAGAGGGAATGTTTGTGGAAGGGTTGCAGTGAAAGATCTGAGAGGTTAAGCATTTTATCCCGGCTTTAGTATACTGTGCAGGAGACTTGGAGGGTATTGTTGGAGAGTGTGATGGTTGGAGCTCTAGTATCAGTAGGGCAGTGGAGAGCTATAAAGAGTAGAAGCATCTCACACTGCAGCTGCTGGAAATCCTTCCTAGACCCCTTCTTTCAGGAGACACTACTTTAGTCTTTTCTATGGCCCACATATCTCTAATCTGTATGTTCTGTGCCATGCAATGAGTGAGCGTTGCTGGGCACTTGGGTAAATAGGCTTCCTTCTCTTGCTGTGAGTGATCATAGTCCATTCGCTTTTATCTGTGCTCTTATTTTCCCTACTACACTTGCATCTGAACTGTTAATTCATTATCTGGGCCCTTAGGTACTGCAGCACAGGTGTGAAAGGGGTGATTTGGGATAGATTATACCAGGCTGTTAATTAGTTTTTTTAGCCCACTACGTCAATTTGGGGAGTCAGCAGCTCACCCTACTATTTACCCATGGAAGTTTTACATACTTTTGCTTTCCTGTGGTCTGTAAGATTCAAGAACAAGCACTGAGATTCTGCCTAATCTGATGTTTGCTTAATGAGGAGTAACAGAGGTAATATGTATATAACAGCATGTGATTCTTAAAGTACGGAAATAGCACAGCATACAGTTGCAGAAATGCTGATGTTTTGGAACATTACAACATCTGTTATTTATTCCCTTTACAAACATGAAGCATCAAGATTTATTACCGGCACAGTCCCTGAAGTATCTTATGATTTTCAGGAAGGCACAAGGTTAGGTACTGGAAGAAGATGCAGTTTTAATTCCCCTTAAGCCAATTCAACAGTTACAAATGAGAAATTAAAAAGTCCCAGGTCCCTCGCCTTGCTTAAAAGTGGCAAGTCTTACAAGGGGCACATAAATTTAAAGAAAAGAATATTTCTGAGAGAATATAGTTACCTTCCTATTCCTGTGGCCTTGGAGGGGGGGAATGGGGGTATGTGTGGTTTCAGGGTTTTCCAGCCTGTTGGATATCCTCCATGGCTGCCTGCTGTTCAGTTTGAGTTCTCCTGTGGGGAAATTTGCCACCACAAATGGGTTCTAGCTCTTCATCTGAACTCCAAGAAAAAAAAGGCCTTGCCTCTGTTGCTCATTGGCCAGTGGCCTGGTGAAACTCCCTAACCTGCTTCTTCCATCACTAGCTAGTAGATGGTGCAAGCGGATCCTTTATAGTCAGAGGGGAGATTTCTCGTGCCAACTACATTACCATTATTATTTTGTAATCCACTGCTCTTTTAAGCAACTGCACAAGGATTTTTACAGGAATAGCCATGTTGTGTTGCAGCAAAGGCCACGCAAAATCTTACGATGCTTGTGAGGTCAATATATTTATTGTGGCATAAGCTTTTGTGGGCCTGAGCTCATTTGTTAGCTGCATGAAATGGTCACATAAGTGGAGAGAAAGATAGCCTGAAGAAAAAAGAACATGTTTTTTCACAAAAGGAGAGGCTAAAAAGTCAGTATTCGCAGGTGTGTCACAATATGGGGTATATAGTTTGTGCGTCTAATGGAGTGCTCTCTGGCCCCTAAAAGCTGGTGTCAAAGTAAATTTGTTAGTCTTTAATGTATCACAATGCTAATTGCTATTTTTTATACACAGACTTGAAGCTCCATGGGATCTTTTTAAAAAATGACCATATGGCATATTTTATTCTAAAAAAAAAAATCTCAGGGAAATAATGTAAGGAAACCCTAGACTTGAATGTGATTGCTGGTGAAGGCAAGTGCTGTCAAAAAGCAAAGCAAAGAGATGGCATTTTCGATCCCAAAGAAGAGCTATCGATAACCAGATAAACCAGATAAATAGCATTTCTGATGGGATGTTCCGTGCTCCAGGAGAGGTGGGCTTGAGATTAGGGAAGAGCATGAACATGCTGGAAAGTTTACATTTCTAGATGAATGCCTAATGGTGGTTCCAGGGCCATGGTAGAAACCTGTAGTTGGGGGAAAAAAGAATTCTGTAGGTACAAAAGAATTCCACAGAAACTCAAATGTACCATGTTCATGATTAGCAGTGTAAGTAATACCAGTTGCACAAATTATATCAATGATGATTTGGTCTAAGTGGATTCCAGCACTGTTTACTGTTCACAACAGTTTAGTCGCTACAACCTAGGCAAGCTTACTTCAAAATGGTGTCATTGAAATGGGAATGGGCTTTTATGGTATGTTTTTGGCTTGGGTCAACGAGATGAAGTTGTGAAGAGTGATGTCGTCTTCTGCTGGAAAACATTCCTACAACCTTCTGAAGACTCAGCTCCCCTGGAGATACCACATACAGCTTTTAAAAAACTTATTTACCCCAACATCAGGGCTAGAAATTTGCTTTACCAAAAAAACATACACACAAAACTAATAGAAACTGGAATTTCTGGTATTTGGATGAGTGAAGTACATTAAGGCTGGAAGCCTAATTCTGCAATATGTAGTGCATCTGTGGCAATTTATATCCAGTAGTGCGAAGATGGGTATATGGAGCCTTATAGAAAGAGGACAGAGACTTCTGTTGCTTGGCAGAATTATTTCTCCTTCCTCCCTCCCTCCCCGGAATTGAACTGAATTTCAGGAAATGCTCTCTTCCTGTTTAGATGCTTTCCATTACCAGTCATCTATCAGTAGAAGTATCTCCTACAAAACCTTCCACGTCATCCTCAATTCACTCCTTTGTCACCACACTCCAGGTTTTTTTGACCTCACAGTTAATTACTTTGATGGACTCTTCTTGCTGTAGGCCACTGTCAGAGAGATGATTTGAATGCCTGACCACTGAAATAAATGCCGGTCTGTTTTTCCTGTGGATGGGTTATTGCTGTGAAATTCCATGCTTGTAATGTGCTTATTTGGGGGAAGATTAGGAAAGTCCCAAAACTGCATCTCATATAGTTTCTGTACTTGCTTGAAACTGGATTGTTTTAGTGAAATAGTTTTACATTCGGCATGATTCTCCTGACCCCCCATTTCTGAGGGGTCCTGAACAAGGAAGTATCTGGGGCCCAACACTTTCTTCTGAAAGGACATGTAGTTTTGTATATTTCCTTCTTTTAGCCCTGTTGTGGTTGCCCCAGGGTTTGATCGGAAGATGGGAAAGTGTTAGTAGCAGGGGCACATTTGGTTGCTTAGCAATGATGAGCGCTTCTTCATTGCCCTTTCTAAGAATAGGTGTCTGACTGGTTGTGAGGCTCTTGCTGAACTGTAGCAGGGTGTTAAGGAAATAATCTTTGTGAGTCAATGATTAGGTTTGCTCCATCCTGGCTTTCTCAAATCACTGGGTGCATAGCTGTGGCAATCATTTTACCTGGCTTCACCATATATTTGTTGTGTGACCTTTTGGTTTTGCTGTTCTCTGCTGCCTTGCGTAGAAAAACTTCTTTATGTCCTCTGTTGTTCCTAAAGCACCACAGTGGGAACCATTAATAACATTTGATCAACTTTTGACACATTTTTGTTCTCAGAGCAAAGTGACCGAAATGAGAACATTTCCTAAGGCAGAAATCCATCAGACGGTTCAGGAAGTTGAATGCTTTTTTTTTTTTTTTAAAGAAAATTCTGTACTTAAAAACAGTTTTGTGTGTTAAATGTTGTAAATTGATATATGACTTACACACTAGTTAATATCTGAGCTTTTGTGACATCTAGAATATTAAGCCAATGAACAACATGATGGCAGGAGATAGTGTGTTGATAAAGGAATATAGTAAAAAATAGAAGGTTTGAGCTAGGTAGGACACTGCTGACCAGAGTATTGGGGTTACTCGCAGGCCTTTGTCTATCTTCCTTATAGACCTGCGTTTCCACTAAAGAAATCCTCAAGGCAGTTTATAAGATACTTAAGAAGACAAAACCACTTTTTAAAAAACCAGTTCCCCCCCACTCTTCCTTGCTGCACCCTTATTCATTGATCCAACTCAGTCACTGTCTAGAAAAGGCAGGTGTTCAAACCAGTTCAGAAGGCCTTTAGGGAAGAAGCTATTCTCTACTTCTGAGAGAGGTAGTTCTGCAGCTGGTGGGGAGGCAGAGGGAAGCAGCCAAAAAGCCTTCTCCTGGGTTCCACAGTCAAACCTTTATGGCTGGTTCTCAGAAGAAAGTCCCCTGAACTGATCTTAAGTCTCAGTTTGGTTGCTGTGAGTGGAGGCAGTTCTTCAGGTACTCAGAGCCCAAGCTATTTATGTCTATAAAGGTCAAAACTAGCACCTTGTATTGAGCCCAGAAACAATTTGGGAGCCAGTATAGTTGGTATAATACTATGATCACTCCAGTAAATCTCTGCGAGGGTACTAATTGCTGCATTTTTGGACCAGTTTAACTTTCTGAACCATCTTCAAGGGTAGACGTATGTAACAGAAATCAAGGCTGGATGTTAATAAGGTCTGTGCTATTGTGGCTGGGTTGGCTTTCTCCAAGAAAGGTCACAGGTGCTGAAACCAGCCCCAGTTGGTAAGAGATGTTCTGGGCTACTTCCAACATTTGTCTGGATTAAGATTCAGTTTACCATCATCCAGTTGTGTACTATTTCCAGAGGTCAATTTAACAGTTCCAATGTCTCCTTGGATTTTCCTGGAAAGGAGAAAGAGAAAGTTGTGTGCCACCTGTATAATGGCATTGGGCCCCAAATCTTTGGATGGTCGCTCAGCAGCTTCATAGATAGTAAAAAGCATCAGGGATGAGGCTGATCCTTGCAACTCCCCATAAGTCTGTGGCTGTGGGGCTGAGCATGAGTCTTTAAACATCACCTCCTGGTGCCCAACGGAATCATGCACAACTGAAATCCTGCGGAGCCACTAGACCAGAGTTTCACCTTTTGAATAGTAGTAGTAATGTTGGTGGGTATAAACATGCATTGCTGTTAATAGGAACGAAGATCGGGTTTGCTGCTTCTCGGTGGAGCGGGGTTTTAAAGGTTTCACCTCCCCCTCATGACACATTGAAGTAGAAAATAGAACAAGACAAAACACACAGACCCACCCATCGTCCCCACTCCCATCAGCTAAGTATGAGCAACGCTGAACCCTTTATTTAAAAGCTGATGCTTTCTCCACCCTCTACTCCCACTGTTTCAGCATTGTCAGTTTGTGGCCACCGCTGCAGTTTTCTGTTCTGATTAGTTGACTGGGGCAGGTGGTCGGGATTCAAATGGAAACATCCGCACATAAGCTACTACTCTTGTAATGTTTTCTTATTGAAGCAGCACGCTGGGGGATGAAATAGCTTTAAAAATCCTAATATGTATCCTCACATGTGTGTTTACTTTGCCGGTTAAAATTGAGTCTCACTAATTAATCAGATAAGGAGCCCCGTGGCGCAGAGTGGTAAGCTGCAGTACTGCAGTCCAAGCTCTGCTCATGACCTGAGTTTGATCCCAACGGAAGTCGGTTTCAGGTAGCTGGCTCAAGGTTGACTCAGCCTTCCATCCTTCCGAGGTCGGTGAAATGAGTACCCAGCTTGCTGGGGGTAAAGGGAAGATGACTGGGGAAGGCACTGGCAAACCATCCCGCAAACAAAGTCTGCCTAGTAAACGTCGGGATGTGATGTCATGGGTCAGGAATGACCTGGTGCTTGCACAGGGGACCTTTACCTTTTTTTAAAAAAATAATAATCAGATAAAGAGTTAGTTGATTATAGATTGAAGGTGGCATCCCTATTTCTAAACTATGCTTGTATTCGAGCAGAGTTTCCCACCACTGGTGCTCTAACAGCCCCCCCCCTCCCACTGCTTCACCCATCACTTTGCGGCTAACCAAGGGCAGGTAGGGCTTTGATAGGCAGGAGAGGACACTGCAATCAAGTGCTCAAATTCCTTCCCTTTTCCCGAACAGCTGGAGGTACTGGCGGAGAACTTGCTTGAAGGTGTCCTAGAAAATGCAGGCTCCATTACAGGCTGGGAAATCTCCTGTTCCTCTACAACTGTAGAAATTAGAAACCCCTCTAATCTGAGCCTTTAGAGGGTGAGGTAAAATACTTTATTAGCGACGGAGAAACCCAAAGAGATTAATTCAGTTTTTTAAACTTTTTAAGTTTTAAGTTAATGGGCATGCTCAGCTTGTCCTCTGTGCATTAGAAAATGGCATTTAATACCCAGGTCATGCCATGGTTTGTGGGTCAAAACTAATAACTGAGATTATGCTTGAAAATCTGCAGAAGGCCGGTGCAAGATGAGAGTGGAGAACTTCTGCGGATGCAGCATGATCTTGACAGGAGATTAGTTGCTTATATTCTGCAGTAGCTGAAGCTTCTCAGAGTCATCAAGACATGAAGAATGTTGGCAAGTTTATCAAGAGAGCACATATTATGACGAATTGCATACCTTCTCTCTGTTTTCCTGTTCAATTTGTTCTCCAGCCCTCTTGGCTCCTGAAGTCTCTAGGCATTTTAGGAAGCTGGAGTGAGCCAATGGAAAGGTTTGTTCTGTGCTGCCATAACAACTGTCTCCATGGAAATGGAAATCCAATGAGAGAACTTTTGTAAAGTCAGTTTCAGCACCCTTCTTATCATTGCTCCATTTCGGAGCCCTTTTTTGTAATAAAAAAGAACAAATGCTGTCAGCCGGACTCAGAGCTTGCAATCCATATCTCCCAATTTTCCCATGGCCTGCTCTCCCTCTGGAATTGCATTACGCACCTGTGGAATGTGGCACTTGTTAACATAAGCCCAGATTGTTTCGTTTTCTTGCTTTCTGTGGGTGCATTTTAATCACACACATTTATATGTTACTCTACAAATAGCAAGCCTCAGTGTTTGTGTGGGCACAGAAGGTGGAGGCAAGAGGATTCAGCAGCATTGGTGAGGGTCCCACATTAGAGAACATCTTTCCTTGCAGAAAAGCATTAGGTTAGATTTACCCCCCTAAAGCCCAGTTAACCAAGGCTTTGCAAGCATATTTCTCTCATCCTATTAAGGAATATCCTCAGCTGCAAAGAGTAGTGTAAAGTTGCTAGTCTTGGGGAAATTGACCCTCCTGGAATAAACTGGAATATAGGTATAATGAAGTGTAAAATAAATTAACTCTTTTCAAATAAATCAAGCCTGGTCTAAAATACTTGCAATAACTAGATGTGCCACTTCTATTGCTGCAACTGAAATAACAGTATTTCAGTGTATTCTTGACTTTCTGTTTTTAAAAAAATCTGTCTTGGTGGGTTTGCATGGGCCACAGCCTTTTTTTGCTTCCAGATTTTTTTGTGCCTGATAAGAGTTACTTAGAAATACAGAAATTCATTTCTGAACATGTACTTTAGCAGCATGACGCTGTAGTGCTTCAGCAATTGGAGAGCTGCATAGTCATAGTAGATGGACAAAGAGTGAAGAGATCTGGGCAGGAGGCATGGGTTAGGCGATCAAACTACTTTGTACAGGGTGAGAAAGGGATGAAGTCACTCTTCCTGTCTCTTCAGATTTTGTCCCTTTCCGCCTCCTCACTGCAATTCACTGGCCTGTCTGGCCATCATTCCGCACAGATCCCCTGACCCTTGCATCAACTCTTCTGGGGCAAGGACAGTGGATTGCTGGATCCAGTCTACTATATAATAAAAGTTTAGGAAAATGTTCCCTGTTTTCCCAGGCGCAAAGACCAAAAGGGCAGTGAAATCCAGTGTACTCTTGTTCTTTTTTTAAAAAAATCTCCATCGTAAACAAAGTGACTTTTGATGCTGGGATGTTTCTAATCTACAGCACCAGGGTTTTGATTACCTGCATTTGAGGGGAGGGGAGGGCAGATAGGGACAACAGATACACCTAGTACTCAATTACCTAGTACTCAAGCCTTGCACCCCTTGGTGTACACAGTCCCCATAGCTGGCAACCTCATTAGGATTAATCTGTTCATTTGTCTCTTGTCTTGTAGACAATATCAAGATGCCTCTAATTCTGCAGCATGCTGATTTTTAACTAAAACATACTGCACCCTAGTGTTGATTAAAATTTGCTAATGGTCCATCGCATGCAGGCTGCAATTTTGAGTTATCAGAGATGTGAATCGTCTCAATTCATCAAACTGATTAGCTGCCCTCTTCCTTGCGTAATTCCGAAATGCAGTGGCACATTTCTGTTTGGAACGATGTGTTAAAATGCTGTTTTAAAAATAAAACTAAGCATCAGTGTTAGATCAAGCTTGAAGGCTCTAAACATCCTGCTTGACAACGCATGTCATCATCCCTGGGTTGAAAGCCCTATATAGGTCAAGGCAGTAAATATTTGTCTCAATCCATAACTGTGGAAGAAAGAAAGAAATTATTTTTGAAGGTGTGTGCCAAGATGAATGCAGGACACACTGTGCTGCCTGGAATTTGATGCACAAAGTCTCTTCTACCTCTGTCACGAGGGACCAGATTCCCTTGTATGGGCTTCTCTTTTCTTTTTAGTAATCTGTTCTGAGTAAAACATTCTAGAGTATTTTACAAAAGCCTGTAAATCTCAAGAAGCTTTATCTAAATCTTGAAGAGTGAAGCTGATTTCTAAGAATATAATAATTGCCTTTTTGAAGAGAATGTGACGGGGAACATGCAGGGTTCCCCCTCCCCCAGCATAAACTATTGTCACGCGCCCCACAATCCGGCTCTTGGGCCTAACAAAGTGTGCAAACCAACTTACCAAAATATTTTAGGAGCTCCCTCTGGATTTTAAGGACTGAGTAATATCTTACTGTAATTCTTTCCACATAAGCTGCTAAGACTTCACACATTGGCTCCTTGTTTCTAGACTCAGTTTAAAGTGGGGGTACTTAGCTTTAAAAGCCCTTTGCACCCTGTAATCTATATATCTGAAGGACCATCTCTCTCTGGATGAACCCGTGCGCCAATTCTGCTTCTCTTACCAGTGCCTACTTATGGCTCCTTCCATTAGTGCTGTATGAATCTCCTCTACCCCCATGCCATGCTTTTCCAACTATCTTTCAGATATGATGGAATGGTTTGCCGAAAGAGGTTAGGAAGGTTTCCCTGCTACTGGCCTTTAGGAGAATGGTTGTGTTCCAGTAGGGCCTTTTGTTTTAATAGTGAGAGTAGCCTCTGTTCTAATTGGTTTTAGTCTGCTGATAGCCTGATTTGTGTGTGTGTGCTGTTTTGAATTGTTGCATTGGATTAGCATCTATAATATCTGTACCTGTAACTGGGTATTGTGTTCTTAAATTATTCATATGGCTTTTTAATTTGTCATATTGCCTTTTAGGCTTTGTAAGATGCCTTGTTTGGGAAAAGTGGGATAAAATATTTTAAACAAATAATCAGCCAAAGAGCCCCAAAAATAATCGAGACGCAAAACTTGAAAACAAAACTGCAGTGGGAAACAGACAGAGTGTATTATGGAAAATCCTGGGCACAGAAGCTTAACTTGCAAGTTGTGCTTTATTATATTGGAAAATCAGAGTTTAAATGGCATTAGAAAAAGTAAACAAAGGAAGTTTCTGAAATTGGCAAGAGACATTCCAAGTTGTAAAATGCAGTCTTCTGGTGCTGCCTGATGTGACAACAAAACCAAAAGGAGCACAGAGCTTTCTTGAGTTACCAACTGCTCAAGCCGTTTCAAAATGGAGAGAGCCTCATGTTTTCTCAGAAGAAAGAGGCCAGCAAGAATTGGGTGGTTCGTCCCATGCTGGGCTGAAAATCAGCTCAAGCATACTTGATAGCTTAGACGCATAGAGAGGCTGTAGGCAACACGGGGTCAAAATTAGGTACTGATGATTAGCAGGTTTTCTAGCCCATAAGAAAGAACATTTCATGATTGCCTCCTAGCCAACAGCAGAGCATTCAAATCAATGTTTGAGTCTTGATATCAATGTAAGACAAGAATGAGCTCAGCTAGACTACATGTTCCTCTGAGCAGGCTGAACATGGGCACACATATAGGAACTCAGAAGATGTGTTGCTGATGGGGGGGGGAGTTAGGCTGTATGCATGAAGAAGGTGATCAAGTTCAGGTGGACAAAATTTAGAATGTAGGCCAGTAACTGGGTTTGTCGCCCTTTGCTGGACCAGAGCAGACCACGGTAGTCCTGTGGCCTGCCAGGTGCCATTGGGAAACTCTCAAGCTGGCCTGATGACAACTGTTCCAGAATGTGGTAATCAGACTAGAGGAAACACTGCTTATGAATCCGGAGGTTCCATTTTGCTGTAATGGGCAGAAGGACTTATATTTCTGTGGATATGTCCAATCTCTCCCCTCCCCAAGTTTTTTATGCCAATATCCATCACATCTTATGATAATGTATTCCATTGATTAGGTCTGTGCTGAGTAAAAAAGTACTATTCTCTGAACCATCAGTGTCATAGAATGACATAGAGTTGTTTAATATTATGACAGACAGATGATCTTTTAAATTGTCCAAGCAGTTCAAAATTGTATAAACCTCTGTTAATAGCTCTTGTAGGTTATCCGGGCTGTGTAACCGTGGTCTGGGTATTTTCTTTCCTGACGTTTCGCCAGCAGCTGTGGCAGGCATCTTCAGAGGAGTAACACTGAAGGACAGTGTCTCTCAGTGTCAAGTGTGTAGGAAGAGTAATATATAGTCAGCTATATATTACTATATATTACTATATTAATATATAGTCAGCTATATATTACTATATATTACTGACTATATATTACTCTTCCTACACACTTGACACTGAGAGACACTGTCCTTCAGTGTTACTCCTCTGAAGATGCCTGCCACAGCTGCTGGCGAAACGTCAGGAAAGAAAATACTCAGACCACGGTTACATAGCCCGGATAACCTACAAGAACCAATGAACTCTGACCGTGAAAGCCTTCGACAATACTCTGTTAATAGCCTCTCCCCTAAATTGAACAACCCAGCCTAAATAGTCTTTTCTCCTAGGGGAGGATGATTCAATCCGGCGATAATTTTAGTTGCCCTTTTCAAACTCTGGTATATATTCTGAGATGGGAATTGTACACAGAACTGTGCACAGTATGCTAAATGGGGTTTGTACCATAATGGCAAGATATTTGCTGCTATATTCACTCCCTTTCCTAATGATTCCTAACACTGAATTTGCCCTTTTCACTGGTGCAGCACAAAGAGTTGACATTTGTAGTGGACTTTCCACTGTGACCAAGACATTCCCTGGATGTCTCAAGACAAGCAATTAGACCTCATCTGCACAAAAGTGAAGTTTTGATGATAGTTGCAAGTCAACTATCTACTTCTACTATTACATTTTCTTCTCTACTACCCTGATTTTTTTGTGTCTCAGTATCACAACCCAAGTCTTGGTAGGGAATAATATTTTTGTCTTTTTTTGGCATGGGATTTCTATCCATAATGACCCTGAATAAATCTAGCTTCTTTTAATATTTAGAATTTAATTGACTTAATGCATTCCTTGAGCCCTGACCTGGATGGCCCAGGCTAGCCTGAAGCAGGGTCAGCCCTGGTTAGTATTTGGATGGGAGACCACCAAGGAATACCAGGGTTGCTGTGCAGAGGAAGGCACTGGCAAACCACCTCTGTTAGTCTCTTGCCATGAAACCCCCCCCAAAAAAGGGGTCGCCATAAGTCAGCTGTGACTTGACTGCACTTTACACACACACAATGTGTTCCTTGAAACTTAGAGCAATACCACCATGAGTACAATCTCCCATCTTTTCTATAAATTTGATTTCCAAGGATAACTATTTTCCATTTTGCGAATATCAGAAAAATCAATCTCTATTTTCTATAATAATTTAGACATTCTAATTCATCAGTTTTGGCTTTTAACATTTTTGGATTGCCAGGTCAACGCATACCTGTGACTGTATTCCATCTCTGTAGAGAGGCATAGTCCCCAACACTGTTGAACCTGTGGGCACTTCTGGAATTTCGAGAAAGGGCAGTGCGCAACATAGGGTTGCCAACCTCCCGGTACTAGCTGGAGATCTCCCGCTATTACAACTGATCTCCACACGACAGAGATCAGTTCACCTGGAGAAAATGGCTGCTTTGGCAATAGGACTCTATGGCATTGAAGTCCCTCCCCAAAACCCACCCTCCTCAGGCTCTGCCCCAAAAACCTCCCGCCGGTGGCAAAGAGGGACCAGGCAACTCTTGTGTAGCACCACAAAATGGCTGCCATCATGGAACAATTATTTGAGGTGAGGTGTTCTCAAGCCAAGCATACTCTTATGGTCAGGCAGCTATTTCCAAATTGACTCTCCCTGCAAACCCAAAGCCTTTTGGAGTCTCCTGAAGCACCTCCTGCTCGGGTCAGGTGGAGGAAAGCCAGGACTGACTATTTGCTTGGAGGATGAGCTGTTTTGGGGCAGATGCAAGTGGATACAAGAAAACACACAGGTGGCATCATGGTGCCCACAAATTCTGTGTTGAAGACAACCCCCCCCCCCAAGTGTCTTATTTGTGTGTAATTTTCTCTGTTATTTATTAGACTTTTAAATGCTGCCTTTTTCTCCAAGGAAGTCAGGATGGTGTATCTTGAAACAATCCAATAAAGTAGATTAAGCTATGAGAGTACCTGGGCTAGTATCGCCTTAATGAACTTCAGGGCTGAAACTCTCCATGTTGCTCTTTATTGGTTCCCAGTTTGAGTGGTTGTTTATTCTACCCTCACTTTGAGGATGGAGACAAATTAGAGCATTATCTCTAATGACTAGCTGGACCAGGTAGCATTTCTGAAAAGGCCCTTTTGGAGGCCCAGAATTTCAGCCTCCTCCTAATCGAAATGTGACTTCAAAGACCCCCTTGATTATATTTTCCAAGGTCATTGGTACACTTACAGTACGTGCGATAACTACTGATACACTGCGTTTTGGCACTATGACAAGTTTTTCTGGGAGGCCTCTCAACAACTATCTCAAACAAGCAGATTGCCCTTTCTATGCCTGCCTGTCTTCTCCTCAATTTGTTCACTGTTTTATATGGATAATGGATCCTGAGCTCTTATTGTATGTTATACCTGCAGTGGTTTTTGGGAAATTTTGTTTTCCCCCTTAAGTATGGGCACCCCAGTTCTAATTAAAAGGCCTGTGTTTTCTTGAGGTTAAACATCTGAACGCTACTTAATCAGTCATGCAGATTTTCCTCTGAAAGATATGTTATGTAGGTTTTTCCCACACAACAACTCTTTGTGTAGCTTGCATAGTCACTGTGTATGCAGAGACATTTTTAGAGAATCTATGTGGCAGATTTCCTCACATTTTCATTGCTTCAGCCCCTCCACAACCACCACCCTGCCTCCTGCCTTACTGGAGGGCTTCTCTGGGCTTTAAAAAACCAACTCTTGATATATCGCCATAGAGTTATAATGAACTAACTGCTAGTTACTCTGAATTCCGAGCTTTTTTTTTTAGAAGTAAGTAGAGCCATTCACTCCAAAGATAAAAGGGAAAAGGCTTATCTCCATAATGAAAAGAACTTTAAATGAACTTTAAAAAAAAAAAAATCGAAACTGGGGATTCAGAGAAACTAAGAGATTGTTATAATGCTGTAGCAGTATGTCAATTGCCAGTTTTTTTAAAACCAAAAAAGCCTTCTGGGGGGAGGAGGTGGGGGAAAGGTGGGGCCTTCTACAGAAATGAGCACGTTCCTGTTCACATGGCATACAAATGCACTTCACAATTTCCAAAAAGATGGCACCAAACCAAGCTTGTGAACAGTTGTAGTAAAACGGGGGGGGGGACACAGGCAGCCCATTCCTGAGGAAAGAGGCTGCTCTGGTGACTGCAGGCAGTGACGCCGCACTGCCTCCAAAGGAGAATTCAGCTCCCCCCCTCCCCAATGAAGCCAAAATCCTGCCCTTACCTTCGAGGCCCTTGGAACCACTCCATTGGGTCCCACGGGGATACGCCACCTAAAAAGGGGGCATATCTCGAGGTGAGCAAGGGGAGAATTCCTGGGCCTAAAGGGCTTAGGAGGCTGCTTAAAGGCGGCTCCTCCCTTGGACCGGACCGGGAACGCCTCCTGGGAGGACGGCGCACGAGGCTGTGTCAGTGTCCCTGGGCTGCACTGCCGCGGCAGCCCCGGGAGGATGGTGTGTGCATCCCAACGCCGACATCTGTTACCCTCTAGGTGGCATAAGTGGCATGGGCGCCGGCACCGGCCCTTCCTCGCCTCCTGTGGACTTTCACCTGCACAGCAGGAATAAGCTGTATAAACCGATGATTGGAGCCAATGCCATGTGGATGCTCCAAAAAAATGCTTCGGTTTGGATGTCAAACCTCTGTGGGGAACAGCCATAGTTTATTTTTGTTAGGGGGTCCCATTCGGTTAATGAAAAGAACGCATGTTACTCCTTGTTTAGCTCTTTATAGCATGCAGTGCTGGTGATGCTTTCACAAACACACTGTAAGTTTGTGCGAGATGGGGGTTGGTACAAAGGCAAAAAGGTGATATTTTAAGTTGCCTAAGTAAGTATATTTTGTGAGATGTAGCATGAAAGGACAGTAGCAGTGTTTGAGGCAGCACACGCAGAGGAGATTATGTTCTGTTTTATTGTCTTCACTGATAGCCTGTTTTGTATAGCAGCTGTGGAGCACAGTAGCCCACGTTCAAATCCAAACTGTACCATAGAAGCTCAGTGGATGACCTGGGGCCAGTTCCTCTTTCTTTCAGCCTAACCTGTCTCCCAGGGTTGTTTGTGAGGATCAAAAGGAAGAGGTGAGAGCCATGTGATTCTGCTCTAAGATCCTCAGTGGAAGAGCAGGAAACAAATGTGGTAGACATCAGAGTTCTTTCTTGCTTAGAGACCCTGTCAGAATACAACCTTCTCCGTTTGGGGAGGGGCGGAGAGACTTGTCCTGTGTCTTTCCACTGAGTGCCGGCAAGCCAAGTAGAACATGCATCTAATTCCCAGCCACTTGGAAAGGGCAGCACTGAGTATTTGCTGTTCCATTCCCATTTTCTGTCACTGCAGTCATAGGTCACCCCCATTCAGCAAATTTCAGGAGTACAAAGTAAGTCCAGATAAAAATTGGAACCAAAATTCCAAGAGCCAGTTGCTCTGTTCACCCATTTCATAAGTTTTGCTGCCAATTGTCTTTGCCATATCCCCATTTAAGCTCCCGTCTCTTGTTCTTCCATATTACTGACCGCAACTACCCTTTTGCTATGTCTATTTTTAACCTTTTCTTTGTCCAGAGGCTGCCAAATGCTAGAAGGACAGAGCTGGGGCCGGGAGGGGGGGAGGAGAGAGAGACACAAGGGTTCTGTGTCATTTGACTGGCATGATGACACACAACCCTCTAAACAGTGACCGATGGGTCCTTTTGGGGCACTGGGTGTGTCTCTGGTTGCTTTGAGCTTTTTGGCAGAAAGGTTCAGCCACCCACTTTTAACCCTCTGAATCTCACAGCAGCCATTTTAATGCAAAGCAATCAGTGGTATGACAGCATGCACTCTGTGTTTGATCTGTGAGATATCTTGATAGAATGTTGGCTCTGCAACTGTATAGGGAGCAGGGCAGCTCTATAGCCAGTTCTCAGTGCCTCTTTGGAGAGCAAAGTGTATCCTGGAGGCGACTCAGACATATGGACTCAACCATAGATTCTCCTGGAACTGTCTTCCACGTGGACAATTTTGTTTCTGCTGCTCATAGCTTTTAGCTTTCTTGGTTTTGTTTCCTGTTCTTCTTGACGTTGATCTGTTATTATTTTCTGATACCTAGCATCTTGTTCTCTTCCACCACCCCCAGGAAACAGGAGCATTTCCAGGCGAATCCTGACAGTTACAATGGAGCCGTGCGAGAGAATTACGCCTGGTCCCAAGACTACAGCGACCTGGAGATCAAGGTGCCAGTGCCAAAGCATGTCCTGAAAGGCAGGCAGGTAATAAGTGCTCAAATTGCTGGTTGGCTTCTCATGGGTGATCAGTGCTTCACAGAGACACACGCCCTCTCCCGGCCTGACTCAGTGATGACGCGATCAAACATCCGTGTAGTATGATCACAATGGGTAGCCATGTTAGTCCATCTCTAACAGCAGAAAAGAGCAAGAGTCCAGTAGCGCCTTAAAGACTAACAAGATTTCTTGCAGGGTGTGAGCTTTCTCTGTATCTGAAGAAATGAGCTGTGGCTCATAAACGCTCATATCCTGCAGGAAATTTTGTTAGACTTTAGGGTGCTACTGGACTCAAAACAGTTTCTGTCTTGACATTAGGAAGAATTTTCTAACGGTTAGAGCAGTTCCTCAGTGGAACAGGCTTCCTCGGGAGGTGGTAAGCTCTCCTTCCCTGGAGGTTTTTAAGAAGAGGTTAGATGGCCATTTGTCAGCAATGCTGATTCTGTGACCTTAGGCAGATGATGAGAGGGAAGGCATCTTGGCCATCTTCTGGTCACTGGGGGTGTGGGAGGGGGAGGTAGTTGTGAATGTCCTGCATTGTGCAGGGGGTTGGACTAGATGACCCTGGTAGTCCTTTCCAATTCTATAATTCTATGATTCTATGACTCTTGCTCTTTTCTGCTATCTGTGTAGTATGTTTGTCTCCATCCTTCCGGCAGAGGGTCACACCTCCACCGTGGTAGAATATAATAGCCCTCATTTAGTTAGTTAGTTTATACCCCACTTTCTTTCCTGGCCAAGGCCGGGCTCAGAGCAGCTGACAATCATTAAGAACAGTTCAAAAACATAGAATTCAATACAACGCACTAAAATCAATAAAAACATTTAACAGTAAACTATTAAAACCTAATTAAACCAATTGGTGCACATTAATAAGACACTGGGCCACAGTGAGTCGGGGGGGGGAAGGCAGTCAGGGCCCCGCCACAAATCAATAAGATGGAACGAAAAGGTGAAAAAAAAAGGGGGGGGGAGGCCAGCTATGATATACACCATTGCTGCCCTCAGCCGTAGGCCTGGCGGAACATCTCAGTCTTACAGGCCCTGCAGCCTCTGTTGTATAGGCCTGTAGGAAATGGCTGTAGGACGACAGCAGTACTCAGACATTCAGTTCACCTCCTCAAGGCTCTGCTTGTGACCTGTCAAAAGAATATATGGCACATTTGCTCACTTCTCCCCTTGCCCTCTGCACAACTGCACTAAATAAGCTCACGGCCATAGATATGATGTTTCAATTATCCAGAGCCAGCTACCCAATAACTCATTTTGGTTTCAAACTTGCTTACGCATTGGATGGATGAATCCGAGTGAAGTGGATTGAAACTCATTGTCCCCCCCAGCAAGGTCTTGATTTACTTCTTTCATCCTAAGGAAAAAAAGGACAGTGTAAGCAATAGCGGGGCTATTATCTCAGCTGGGTAGAGGTCAGTTCCATACCTGGTAGCCTGAGAATGCCCCAGATAATCAGCAAATGTTCCTTTCATGGTAATTATAATTTTGGTATCGTTCTGAGATGATAAACCCCAAACCATTATTGTGCGGACAACTTCATTGGTTTCTAGCTGAATTTTTCCTGTGGGATGCTGTTTATCAGGATTTCTTTTCTGCTGAGTACCCTGGGATTCTGCCTCACGGAGCGTGAAGTATTTTTAATTGCCATTTGCTGGAGAAACTTCTTAAGTATGCAAGCAGGCCCACAGCCAGGATAGTGTCTCTTGCTAAAGCGTGTGGCAGTGGTGGGCGTTGATTTCGTTCCATGTAACCTCCTTCTGCCTGTGACATGCCAAGAAAGAGGAGTGAATTTGGTGAAACCCTAGTTCAGGAGGAGTTGGCCATCTGATTTCCTCCTGGCTGTTGCCTTTGACTCAGCTACTGCTTTGGAAGCTTCGAAAACCCTTGTGTGATCAACCTTCTGTGGGCAAATCTAGCATGTTTACATTTTACATGATTACTCAGAAGGAAATTTCCTTTTTCCTAATAGAGATGCGACTTCAAATCTATTTCCTCCACATTAGTTTAATAGCTTGTTCCTACAAATTGCTCCTGGGTGATTAGCTCCCTTCTCCACCTTCATCATTTCTACTGAAATATTTCTCTTTTTTCTGGACAGACAAAATAAACCATATCTGTCTTCGATGGGGCTGCCATGGCGATCTGCCTGTTAGCCAGAGGGAAGTTGAAGGGCCATACACAGACATACAGATTGAAGTGGTTAAAAGGGAGGCTTTTTTTTTTTGCTTCTTGCTATCAGGGAAGATGGGCACCTAATGATTCTGAATCTTCCTTCCATCTGGGAAATGGTTTGTTTTTCTCGCTTCTCAGTATTCAGGGTGACTGAATTGAGCACACTTGGTTTTTTGTACATCAGATTCAACCCACACTGCACTGTGTCATGCCAAAATAGCTGTGTTGTTGTAGGAGCATTAGTTGAAAGTACAGACCTGGAGGTATGGGTTGATGGCACAGCTTATAGTAGCTAGGGAGCCAGCAGAGGGAGCACAAAACATACCTTAAAAAATAAAGGAGCAAAATTTCTTGGCATGTTAGGAGGCATATGAAAGTACACACTGACTTCTGTGCAATTTGCTTCTCTGCTCTTGATGCAGTTTTTGAAGAAGGTAAGTTCTGAACACGCATTTGTATATCAGAATTGTCAAGCAGTACATTCAACTGGAATGCTGCGGTCCAGAAAGCGAAGGGTGATGGTTTTTATACTGTCTTTCATGTATGCTCAGTTTACCAGCCTGTGCTCCCCCAAACCTCTGCATCAGAGTATGTCCAAACTTAACACAGCTTCTCATCAGCAAGCATAGGTCACCCAACAGAGACACAAACCCTGCAACACTCCTAGATGCCAACTTTGTTTCCATATATACTCAGGCGGTACTGTTATGGCACCTAATAATATCAGCTGCGCCATCTTGGGTTCAACCGCTTGCACATCATCCAATTTAATATATACTATTACTTGTCAGCAGTGCCCTTCTAACTGTGAACGTTGGACAAATATGTTGGTCTCTGCATGAGAGAATCAGTGAACACAAATTGGACATAAGCAAACTCACCGTTAAGAAACCAGTGAGGGAACATTTTATTCTGTTGATTTATGACAGGAGTCACGTCTAACCTTTTTACCTTTGCTCCTCCCTTTCCCCTTTACACTGAGGGTTTCTACTTGAAAGATTCACGGTAGAATTGACATTAAGCCTCATTGCCTCCCACCCCCAACAATCTTCCCTGTAAGAGGAATTCCCAATTTGATTTTCCTTCATGTATCTACCTGAAGATGTTTCCTGTGACTCATGAAAGCTCATATTGAGATAAATGTTAGTCTTTCTGGTGCCACTGGACATTTGTTTTATTGAGCGCCGACATGCCTTTATCCTTGGCTTTAAAGTCCAGAGGCACCTAGGAAAGAACAGGCAAGGCTGAAGGTCAAGCTAGCTTACCAAAAATTGGGCCACAATAAATCAGTGGTGGCTTGTGCTTATTTTTCACCCTCAATCCCTTTTTAATGAGCAGCTCAGCTCAAGCCGTGAATACGGCTCCTGTCCCTGAAAGCCATAGTTTGATGACTGATGTAGTCACTTCATATTATTTTCTGTCTCATTTTACTTTCTGTTTCCCTGAGTATTAATCCATCTGCCAGGCAGCAGCCTGGTTTTGCTGCAGGAAAGGCAAATCTTTGTATTCAGAAAATGGAATTAGCTCGCACTGTTCTCTTTTTAACTTATAAACGGTACCACAATTACATCGATTTAACAATTATAATCTCATTTCAATTATTCTTGTTTGGGGCGGGGAATAGTATTTTTAGAAGTGTGCTCCGCTTATGGGAAAGGATCATAAACTGCCGAGCAGGAAGTAAAGGGTTTTCCCTTTCATCAGCCTTCTTGTCCCCATTGCCTTTACTATCTTTTTTTTTTTTTAAGCTTAAAACTAGAAATGGTGACCTCTGATAACCTGGGCCTGAATTTTGAGATCTTGCCTCCCGTACACCTGAAGCGCTTACTCAGGTTTGCCTGACTGTTGGTTGTAGCTGTTGTGAGAAATTGCCACCTACTCCTCAGCCAGAATCTTTAATTGGGTGTGTGTGTTTAACAAAATGCTGCTGTCTCCCTGTCCCCACCCCAGCCATGCGTCACGAAAGGCGTTAATTTGTGAGGGGGCTCCAAGGGGCTGAAATGGCATTCTCCTTCACCCTCGGTGACTGCTCAGCAATTAATTGATCAGCAGAGAAAGGCCGTTACAGTTCCAAGCTCTGCCTCTGTCAAAGCTGTGCGCCCCCCCTTCACGTTAATTTGTTGAAGCCCTCGATCCATCTTCTTCCGAGTACGCACAGCCCCAGCTGCATATGAAGAGAATCTGTAAACCTGAGTGGAATATCACCAGTGTGTCCTACCAGTGTGGAGCAGTGGCGTCTAATCTGGAGACCCGGGTTTGATTCCCCACTCCTGCACACGAAGCCAGCTGGGTGACCTTGGGCAAGTCACGCTCTCTCAGCCCCGCCTACCTCACAGGGTGTCTGTTGTGGGGAGGGGAGGGGAAGGTGATTGTAAGCCAGTTTGATTCTGCCTGAAGTGGTAGAGAAAGTCGGCGTATTAAAACCAACTCTTCTTCTATTCATAGCATTTACCTGTTTACTGTGGATGGTTGGTATAGCAATATTCACTACACCAAGGGATCCTACTGTAATCATGCAGATCGGGACTATTCAGTTGTATGGTGTGCATTATGCCAGCAGAGTATTGCATTTGCACTAGTGGTCAAAACATTTCCTGGCATGCAGATACAACGAAAATATTTGCCCGTTGCTGGTGATATAGGAAAAAAGATGCTGTGATGGACAGAGCCAACTCCGCCCCCTTTTGCAATATCTGCCAATCCCATTTGAACCCTATTGGCAAAGCAAGGACCAATCAGAGCCTCTTGTACTCTCGGGGCGGGGCGGGGGCATAATAAAAAGGACAGATTAAGTGATTTTTTTTAGTTGGATAGGGTGTAGCGGTTACCTAGGCAGCTTAGGGATTGCACTATATCCCAGAGTCTCTTCAGAAGGATGAAGTCTGGGTCAGTGTGATAGCCTAAAGTGGGCCACACTGTTTTAAGGTTTTCTGCTGTAGACTTTCTTGTGTGGAGAAAGCTACATGACAGCCTTCAGTCTGCAAGATGACAGTTTAGGTGAGGAAAGTGAAGAAACCTGATGGAAAAGTTCCTTTAACTTTCATTCCACAGTAATTGACAGTTGGTAGTTGTCTCCCTGTTTTGACACAAATTACTTGTTGCTGTAAGGAACTGCATCCGTGACTGCCACCACCACCAGCAGCAGCAGCAGGTGTTTATGTGCCAACTTTCTCTGCCACTTAAGGGAGATTCAAACCGGCTTACAATCGCCTTCCCTTCCCCTCCCCACAACAGACGGCCTGTGAGGTCGGTGGGGCGGAGAGAGCTGTGACTAGCCCAAGGTCACCCAGCTGGCTTCATGGGTAGGAGTGGGGAAGCCAACCCTGTTCTCCAGATCAGGCTCCGCAGCTCTGAACCACTACACCACGCTGGCTCTCCAACATTTCTTTCCAGTAAAATAAACTTGTTCAGTTTGCGTTTTAATTCTGTTTTTCTTCTTGGTTTATAAAACGGCAGACACGGTCTAGAGAGAAGTCTACCAAGGCAGGGTATAGGAGCCTTTTAACACCATCGCAGATTACCTCAGCGGAGTGGTTTTATTTTAGATGGCCACTGGCTGGCACTGTAGCATTGTCTGGCAATTGCTATATCTACCCTTGTCACCTCCGAGTACCTCTAGGAATTGCCAGGAACTCGTCAGAACGTCCAGCAAGTAGACTAGGCCTTATTTTTCTTTTTAGTTTTTCTCCCCAGGATGATCACTGTCCTCTTTGCCCCCAGTTTCCGCCTGCCAGTCAGCAGAGCATCTGCGGGCAAGGGCTGCAATTGGCTGGAGGTCTCCTGCCATAAGCCAGCATGGTGCAGTGGCTAGAGTGTCAGACTTAGGATTTGGAAGGACCAGGTTCGAATCCCCCCTCTGCCATGGAAGCTTGCTGGGTGACCTTGGGCCAGTTACACACACTCAGCCTAACCTGCCTCACAGGGTTGTCGTGAGGATAAACTGGAAGAGAGGAGAACAGTGTAAGCCTCTTTGGGCCCCCAGTGGGGAGAAAGGCAGAATAGAAATAAAGTATATATAAAAAAAAATAAGCAGGCAAATGGGAACCCTAGCTGACAGGCCAGTAAATAACGTTCTCAGTGGCTCATATATCAGTTGGCTTTGGTGATGGTTGGAGAAGTGTGGTGTTGGTTTTGCTCCTCAGTATACATAAGTCATTATAGACCTGCTAACATAAAGAGGTCAGGGCACAAGAGCACAACGGTAATTATTTGCTTGTGTCCCTCCAGCACCCCCTTAAGCCATTACATCTGTACAGAAATATTGGTCCATGCAGCATCCAAAAACAAGAACAAAATCCATGTGATACCAGGTTGGTCCAATAAAAGACTTCATGGATTTTGTTCTTGTTTTGGGTGATGTTTGGTCGTATACATTCTGGGCTGTGCTATTGCATATGTTCACAAGTTAACAAATTCGTACTGCCTCAAGCAGATCTCTGCAGAGGCATCATATAACTTTTCCGAATAAGGTTCTGGCCTTTTCTTGGTATATATATATTTAAATACCCCACTTTTCTACCGTTAACGTCTTCCAGGCAGCTTACAAATAAATTTAAGGAAGTTATTTTCAGTCTCTGCCAGTGCAGGCTTCCCCATTAAAATTTCCCTTGCTAGAAGAAATAGACGCCTTTGCCTTGCGCCTGATGTTCACGCATCCAGGGGCATGTACCACCGGGGCAGCCTCAATGGTGGCAGTGGAGCAAGGAGCCAGAGAATGCATAGCCAGTGTCGGAAATTTTTATAAGAGAAGATAGTGCTAAGCAGAACATCCTGTGGTCAGGCTGAGGCTTTGGTGCTTCTTTTACATTCTGCATGGCTACTAGTTCATGGTTCCTTTAAAAAAAATGTTTTCAGTGGCCATTGCCCACTGTTAAATAAGGTTAGGTACCTGCAATACAGTCATATATCTACTTCCAGTCTGTGTATAACTTTACATTCTCTCCGGACTTTATGACATTTTTCAAGCTCCTTGAAAGTGGAATAAATTAGGGCTGTCACCCAAATCAAGAAATAATAGAAAGCAATCCGAAGCAGATCTACTCAGAATCCTACTCAAGTCCACTCAATGGCGCTTACCCCAAGGAAAGTGATAGCACTGTTAGTTCATTAATTGCACAAGTTTTAGTTGATTTATCTGTTAACAGTGTATTGTTCGTGTGAACAAAACAGTAGTTTTAAAGTCATCACTATTTCATTGCAGGTGCCATCTTACAAGAGTCATTCCCTCTTGTGTGCAAGAGAATGAGAAATGCCTACTATAAGAATAGGTAGACTTGAGTCCAATAGCACTGTTCTACTGCAGACCAACATGGTTACCCTCTGATGCTATAAGAATGTTTGTTACCTGTGATTTTTGTAAGTACTTGCACAAACGTGTGTGTATGTATGTGTGTGTATACACATACACACACACACATACACACACACACACACATATATATATATATATGTTATTAAAAGTCTGATACCTGATTACTCAGGAGTATCCTTGTAATCAAGATTTGTTATATCAAGCCAATCAACAAAATAAATGCTGCAGCCCTCAAATAAATTGATAAATGAGAAAGAATTCTTTCTTGCAGTTCCCTTTGCTTTGCAGTCTCTTTTCACTTGTCTCACAAATCTTTTAGCTCCATAATTCTTATATGGCTGGGTTTTATTAGTCTATCTTTTGGTTCCCTGCTTGGCCGCCTGTTGTTTTACAGGGTGTTCACCTGAGCCTAGAGTCTAGACAATTATCTGTCCTACGTTTTTTTTCTTTTGTCTTAATTCTTTGGCATCAATCATGAGCAGTTACACACAGTTTCTTACTAAATCAGCTTCCCCCTCTGTTTACTTCCTACTCCGAGACAATGAGTCACTAAATGTCACCAAGGTAATGGAGAATGCAGGAACAGTTTCAAGTGAGAACTACAAAGCCCCACCAAGCTTTGAAGAGAGTCTAGGAAAACACGTAGGCAAAATACTATTGCAAATTAAATCTCTCCTCTCTAAATAAAGCCTTCATTCTTTTTGTTGGAGGTAGCGGCCCCTTTCCTGTGTCCCCAGCTTTGGAGTGCATGCAGTATCTTAAATATAGCCACTTCATGGATGTTCCTTTGCCTTCCTTGATGGCAAGTCTAAGATCACCTGCACAGCAGATCTCCCTGGATCTGCTGTATGATTAGTACTGCTGTTGTGTGCTTGGATGCCAACCTCCTGACAACAGGAGAGGATTGCTTGCTTGCCATAAAAACCTTTTCAGGATGTGTGTTGTATTAAAGAACTGATCCTTGCCCGTGTGCTTGCTTGCTCTCATTTTCCACCCAACTAAACCTGGTCTTGACATTATAAGCTGCAGCTGTGAAAAAAGGAGCTTTGAACCGGAGTGTGCATGCTTCTACCTGCCTCCAGAGAAACGAAGCACACCCACCTCAATTTGACCCATAGATATAAATAACCAACCCATTGCAACAACAGTTTTACAGTTTACATCATGCTAATCATGGGGCCTCTGCTAATCATAGAACCTCTGAGCCAGTTGGAAAAAATGGAATACTATATACTAGCATCTTCTCAGTCCAGGGATTCTCATTTTGAGCGTCGTGGACACAATTTAATAGTGATATATTGCAAATATCCTTGGACGGATGAATAAAAATCACTGCTTGAATCAAATCATGATTGGAAGAGACCAAAAGGGTCTTACTACAGTCCATTCCTCTTCTCTACCCTGAGGCAGATTGTTCAGTACTGAAACATACTCCAATGGATGCTTATCCAAACCTCTCTGTTTGCTTTTTTATCCTGCCTTTTAGCTAAAAGTTGCTGCCCAGCCACCCTCCACTGATAAGCAAGACTGCACAAATATTAAAGTTCAGTTTTTTAAAATGTTCCTTTTTTGTTGTTAAGAGCATCTGCTTGGCACGTGTAAGGTCCCAGGTTCAATCCCTGGCATCTCCAATAAAATGGATCAGGCGGGTGGGTGATGCAAAAGACCTCCTCTTGAGACCCTGGAGAGCTGATGCCAGTCAGAGTAGATGTTACTGACCTTGACAGACCAATAGTCTGGCTCAGTATAAGGCAGCTTCATGCACTCATGCACTTAGGGGATTCTCCCACAGGCCGGGGTTTAGCCACAATGGAGAGGTGCCTGACTGTTGCCTCCCTTCCATCTGATGGCCCTTTTGATGGCATCTGGAAGCTAAAGGGAAGGGAGCTTTCAGCTGGTGCTCAGTGTGATGCAGGTGTGCTCGGCTGCTTCCCTCCCTCCTCCTGACTCTCTTGTCATCCCCCATTCAATTGAAAGCCCCTAAGGAGAAAACAATACCACCACCTTGCAAGGAGGCAATCTTTCCTTGGGGCTGTCTGGTTATTTTTGTGCTACTCTCCTGGTTTTTGGAAAGGGTGCCTTCTGTTGCACGTTCTAAGCCAGGAGACCTCTGCTTTGCATATTTATGTGGTGGCCCTGCTTATTTTCTTGCCTGTGTTTTTCAGGTTTCTGTGGATATAGACAGTAGCTCCATCCGTGTGGCAGTGCTGGAGGGAAGCGGACAGCGTGTGCTCATGGAAGGCACCCTCACCCATAAGATCAACACGGAGAACTCTGTCTGGAGCTTGGAACCAGGGAAGTGTGTCCTCGTAAGTACTGCTGACTTTGCTTTCACTCTGAATGTGTTTACCTGCACATGTGCCCATTCCAATGTATGGGTGCTTTCCCAGAAAGCCTGGGTGCTTTAAGTTGCTTCTGGATTGATTGGGAAAAGCCAAAGGTTTTCTCTTTGACGATTGTAAGGAAGATGCATCGCTCAGGCATGCTAGCCAAAATTGATTGCATGGATCACTCCATCCCTGTCTTCCTTTGGCTTTTCCCCCATCAGTCTCCATTCCACCTTACTCTCTGTGAATTATTGCTGTCTGTGCTTTTGCCTCCTTTTATTTCTAAGGTCTTGTCTACGGGAGTATTGGTTGCCTTACAAGATCCTTGTGCTTAAGTCCTGAAAAGTTATCCGCACACCCTTCAGTTTGGTATATTGGTGTCTTTGAGAGGGGAAGGTTGTGGGTGGAGACAGAATCAGCTCTTCCATTGCATAAAACCACCTCTCTTTGTTCAATGGGAGCCTCTTTTTCATTTGCTAAAAGCAAGTTAGTAACTGCTTTAGAAGCCTGCCTTGCTAGGCAATTGTTTTCGCCTCCCTGCAGACTTGGAGCTTCCTGGTGAATCCTGTAGTCCAGGGCCGTTGTGTCCCTGTCTTGGATTTGGGATTTCAATTAAACTAAAATGGATGTATCGTGATATCATATAGGGGTTTATGCATTCAGGAAAAAGGACATCTGTCTTGAAGTAGCTTTTGTGTGGCTAGTAACGGGGCATCATAGCAAACTTGCTAGGTAAGAAACCTTGCATGGTTCTGCCATGTTAATATTTGGTCTATTTGCAAGTGCTGCAGCAATCCCAATACGCTGCTGCGAGCTTTGCTGGGGGGTTCCCTTCCCCACAAGAGTTAATAAAGTAATAGCTGAAGTCTTGGCACATTGGCAGTTTATTCCACATGCAATTCAAATGAAGGTCTTTATATATTATAATGTTTTCAGTGCGATACATATATGATAGTGTCCGGAACAGCAAATAGGGTTTGGTCCTCAGAGGCTGCTGTTCACCCGGCACTAGATCAGATCTGGATATAACTTATGTTCAATTTTCAGATTGGTTTCAGGTATCAGATTAGTTTACAGGAAGAGCATTTTGCTATTCAGTTCCGTTGGAACACCCTCTTAGCTCTGAAATAGTACTGGTGTTATGCAAGTTTCATTTTAATTGCCAGTCTTAAAAAAAAAACTCTTCTCAGACTCATTTTCAGATCTGAGTATGTAGCAATGTGATCTGTTGGGGCCGGTAGGCTCTGTTTAAATGAGGTGAAGATTTCAGTAAAGCCGTGTCTGTGCGTGAGTGCTTTCATACATTTATATTTATCCTGCAGCAGTGTATTGGGCAAGAGACCCTCTGGTGTTTCAGTGAGGTCACCCAGCTATTCTTGGTAGCTGTTCAGGCATTCTCGTAATGTGCTGATAGCAGTGTGGTTTGCCACTGAATTAAGGAGTCTTGCCCACCCATTTAATTTGCACACAACACTTCCGGGGGGATAGACAAGAATCCAGGAACTGACTTCTGATTTGGACTCTCCCCTTCCACGACTGCTGGTGGGGACTGAAAACGGAAAGTGAGATTTGAAACTCTGAAGATGCCCAACTCTTTCGCCTGGTACTCGAGTCTGTGCTCATGAGTCTACTTGCAGATGATTGGCATGCTCACACCTGATTTCAGCATTAGTGTCAAGGGAGTGGTGTGAAAAGACTGGAGAAGCCGTTGAATAATAAGATGCAATGGGGAAACCCCTTCTCCATCGACAGTTTTATTCAAAATTGTTGCTTTTCTGGCTTCACCATTAATTTAGAGATACTCAAGAGCAGCAACATTTAGTTTAATTTATAGATGCTGAATCAGTGGTGGGCTATTGTAAGCCTCAAAAATAATGTTGAAGTTTCCTGACACAATTAAAATCCTACTAAAACAGAAAGGAAGCAATACAAACTGCAGGGTGTATCAAGAGCATTTCTGGAATTGCTTAAAGGAGTACCACTCTTCAAAAACTAAGCCAAAGGGAGCAGACCAGTTTAAGCACTGTGGATCAAATCAGTCTGGCGTTCATGGATCCAGCTGAGCTCTCCCCTCTGAACAGTTGCCAGCAGCCCTTCCTGAGGCCAAAGGAAAAGAGAAACGACCCATGGCTGGGCCTAAGTAATGAAGTCCTGGGCAGGGGAGGGGGACAGAAAGTTTTTTTTTAATAAAAGTTTTTCCAGTGGGGAAAAAGTAGATGTTTGAGGAAAACGTTAAAAAAAAAAAAAACCTCAAATGAAATATGTATTTTCTTTTTGAATGGGTGAAATGCCAGCGTGGTGTAGTGGTTAGGAGTGGTGGTCTCTAATATTCCCCACTCCTCCATGTGAGCGGCAGAAGCTAATCTGGTGAACCGGGTTGGTTTCCCCACTCCTGCACATGAAGCCAGCTGGGTGACCTTGGGCTAGTCACAGCTCTCTTAGAGCTCTCTCAGTCCCACCTATCTCACAGGGTGTCTGTTGTGGGGAGGGGAAGGGAAGGTGATTGTAAGCTGGTTTGATTCTTCCTTAAGCGGTAGAGAAAGTCGGCATATAAATACCAACTCCTCCTTCTCCTCTTCCTCCTCCTCCTCCTGCAGCAGTGCATTCTTCTTCTTCTGACAGTGTTTTAGAACAGTCTAGTTACTAGTATGTTTTATATATAAACCTTTGACCTAGAGCATTAGATAATGCTTACTCTGCAGAGTACATATAGGGTTGCCAGGTCCCTCTTCGCCACCGGCGGGAGGTTTGGGGGGGTGGATCCTGAGGAGGGTGGGGTTTGGGGAGGGACTTCAATGTAGGGTTGCCAGGTCCCTCTTCGCAACCAGCGGAATATTTTGGGGGCGGAGCCTGAAGAGGGCGGGGTTTGGGGAGGGACTTCAATGCCATAGAGTTCAATTGCCAAAGCCGCCATTTTTCTGCAGATGATCTGATCTCTATCGGCTGGAGATCAGTTGAATTAGCAGGAGATCTCCTGCTACTACCTGGCAGTTGGAGAAAAGAGGCACTTGGTACTAATGGAATTTGGGAGAAAATAAGTACCAACACAACGTAAATGCAACCTAAGTTTAGTACAGTGAAAAAGTGCACAGTGAACAAACAACAAACATTACAAGCAGGAAAAATACATGGCTCTCAAAGAGTCTCACGGAATCTTCAACAATCTTCACTGAAGTTCTTACTAAAGTCCAAAAGGCTTCAACAAGCAAAGTCCATCAGAAGGACGGTGGAAAAAAACAGATAGTGTGAAACGCAGTCTGGATTAACTTTAACGTTTTCACCGCCGTGCAGCGGCTTCATCCGTTCGAAGTCGAACGGAGCAGCTTTGCAGCGCTGTTAAATTGTCTTGAGATTTTTGTAAACCCTATTAGAAAGGAGCCTTGTCTCCCGATATTAGAACGGTGTGCTGATGAAGCCGCTGCGCAGCGGTGAAAACGTTAAAGTTAATCCGGACTGCGTTTCACACTATCTGTTTTTTTCCACCGTCCTTCTGATGGACTTTGCTTGTTGAAGCCTTTTGGACTTTAGTAAGAACTTCAGTGAAGATTGTTGAAGATTCCGTGAGACTCTTTGAGAGCCATGTATTTTTCCTGCTTGTAATGTTTGTTGTTTGTTCACTGTGCACTTTTTCACTGTACTAAACTTAGGTTGCATTTACATTGTGTTGGTACTTATTTTCTCCCAACTACCTGGCAGTTGGCAACCTTACTTCAGTGTCATAGAGTCCAATTGCCAGAGCGGCCATTTTCTTCAGGTGAGCTGATCTCTATCGGTTGGAGATGTGTTGTAATAGAAGGCGATCTCCAGCTAGTACCTGGAGATTGGCAACCCTAGTACATACATACAAACATCCAAGGATATGTTGGATATTTAAAATGGGGCTGATTTTGTCCACAGTTAATCAGAGATATTATGCGTATGGTGATGATACAGGGCTCAAGAAGGCAGTGTTTTTGATATCATTTATCTCAGTATTCCAATCCAAAGTCCCTAATAAGGTGGCTCTATGAAAACTGTGTGTTAGACCAAATAATAAACAATTCTATTTATTTATTTAGTACATATCCCACCCTTCCTTCAGTGATCTCCGAGTGGCATGCTTTTGTCTCCCCTACTTAATTTTACTTTCACAACAGCCCTGTGGGGTAGGTTGGGCTGATGGAGTGTGAGTGGCCCTAGGTCACCCAGTGAGCTTTATGGCACGTTGGGGATTTGAACCTGGGTCTCCTAGATCCAACACTTAAAACTGCTGCACCACACTGGCATTCTTTTGTTTACTAGCAAAAACCAAGAAATATGCTTAGAAGGACCTGCAGCAATTTGCAGAAAGTTTCTCTTTATTATTGGGTAAATTTGCACTGTTGTTTTTAACTTTCATAAATAACACCTAATCCGTACACTTTATTATGCTAACAAAATGCATTTTATATACTTCATGCAATAAGGTAAGACAATAACCATTGCCTATATTTTTGCTTTTCCTAAAAATTTCCGGGAGGGAGGGTTGGGTGTTTTTTTTTTTTTGCCAGTGTGGCATCAAAATTTGTGGAAAATTTATATCCGAACCCCTGAACCTCTTTATTAAAATAATTCTATTTATATTTGAATCTTAAATTGCCATGGGCCATTTTGGGAGCCAATTGTTGGCTGAAAGGTAGCGTTTAAAATGCATTTTTTTTTCTTACCGAGGAAGCATTATTACGGGTTTGGCTGTGCTCATGGAAACAAAGTGACATAATGTGGAATTCAGTATTTAAGTCAGGTCCCTAGAAACAGGCTTGGTTGTTGTATTTTTTAAAATCAGCAAGTCCAGAGAAGCCGTTCCAACGTCTTCAATACTGAAATTTGTTTTGATAGGGGAGAGCTCAGTTTGGTACATCTGGGTCAGCCGGAACGAACGTTTTGAATAGAAATAGTGTGGTGAAACCTAGATTAGGCAGTCTGATGTATTTATTTGGCCATGGACCTTAATCTTAGGCTATTGTAGATAGATTTCAAGGACTGAAGCTAGGTAAGAGAAGAATGCTGGCATTATGGAAATTATGCTCCATCTCCCCTTTAATTTGTTTGAGGTGGAACCAGAGAAGTGACCTTCCTCCAAGGAGAGGATAGGTTATCAGAAATTAAATGGAAAGATGTATTTAATGAAGTGTGAACAGAAAGATGTGTTTTCGTGAAATGTGATCCTCTTCTTCTGAGGGCTTTAGAAAAGATACATGAAGGAGTTATTTTCATCCTCTTCTTCACTGTCCCCTTCTTCTTCTTCCTTTTTGTGCCTAGTCTCTCTCTCTCCATTTCTGGTATCCAATCATTTATAGATAACTAATTTGCTATGATATAAAGTGTCCTAGCTGAGAAACACTCTTTAACATGCCTCTTTTGAGGTTTGTGTATTAGATTACTTTCACTAAATTAAAAAAATATATGCAGAAATGCTTCTGAACCTGCATCAGAATGTCTAGCTATTTCCCTGTTTCAGGTAGCAGACTATAATATCCCCCGATTTAAACAAATAATTGTTCTGGCAATTTCCCCTGTGATATTTGAGGGTGTGCTAATGGTAGGCAAGCTTCATTTTTGTCTACTTCTCTCTTTTGGTTTGGCTGGATGTCCTGAGGATTTTTTTTCAGGTTCCTGCTTCTGTATGTAATATTGTGTTACCTTTCACTGTTCACTGATTAGTATGTCAAAGAGTGAGATTAAAATTAAAATAGATTCACATGAACTGATTTTAGAAACCTGTGGTTGGTGCTGGGCAGACGTTTCAGTTTTCTCTTTCTAAGCTCTCGGTAGCAAGTGGCTTGCCATTGATGTAGAATTGATATGAAATCTCCCTGTGTTTTTATGCTGGTCTTGGACTGTATTAAACTCTTTTCATAGCACCAGAGCAGCTGCATTATGGCTAACTTATGCTACAGGTTTCTACCATAACTAGCCATGCATCATCGTGTTTCAAAGGTCTGCTGTTGGGATTGAGGGAGAAGCAAATATAGTATGAAAGCATCGAGTTGGATCCAGCCTAAGGACAGCAGATCTTCTTCACATTCTCTTTCCTCCAATAGCCATTTCCAATCCTGGGAAAGTTTATTCCTTGGGTCATGAGACCTGCATGAAGTAGTAGCCATGAAGGTAGGGAGGACTGCAATGAGAAGAAGAAGAAAAGAAGAGTTGGTTTTTATATGCCAACTTTCTCTACCACTTAAGGAAGAATCAAACCAGCTTACAATCACCTTCCCCTCCCCACAACAGACACCCTGTGAGGTAGCTAGGGCTGAGAGAGTGTGACTAGCCCAAGGTTACCCAGCTGGCTTCATGTGTAGGAGTGGGGAAAAAATCCAGTTCACCAGATTAGCCTCTGCCGCTCATGTGGAGGAGTGGGGAATCAAACCTGGTTCTCCAGATCAGAGTCCACCACTCCAAACCACCTCTCTTAACCACTACACCATGCTGGTGAGGAGGGGAAAGGGATGAAATCATCCTCTTGTTCCTCTTCCATCAGAGGGACTCCACTGACAGGGGTGGGAAGGGGTGGTTTTATTCCTTTGCCCCTCTCCGCTGCAGCTTCACAACCTACATAGCTATTACTCCATGGGGGTCCCATGACCCTATGGATAAATGTTTCCAGAGCTGGAAAGGACTACTGGAAGTAGAGGAAAATGGGGATCCGTGACCCTCAGTGACTTCTGTTGATTGATTGTTGGATCCAACTCACTGAACGTTTCTTGATTATTTGGAAGAAAAATGCATTTAGCAAAGATAATTTAATACCTTTCCAAGTAATCTTTTCGGAAAATTGCCCACAATGTGCCATGTGACTGCCATCCTTTGGAGACTTATCTACAGAGTCGATTGTATGCATGCTACATTTGCTCATAGAATAGCAGCTTGAGAGGATTATTGTGCCCAGTATTTGTGAAGGAAACATTATGCAACTTCTTATAGAAGTTTATGCATTGAGGAAAAAGCTACTAAGTGGCAGGGTTGCTACACAGATTATTTTTCACAGTTCAAAGCCATGTAGTCAAGGAAATGTGAGAGAGACATCCTGTACTGTTTTTGTGTAATACTGTGCACAATTTATAAGATGCCGTCATGTGTTGCGGGATGAATGATCACAGCACAGCCCTAACTTTTCACAGTGCTGCATTACCAATGTGTATATTTTTGCTTTTGACAATATGCTTAATTTGTGGATTCGCAGCACAGCTATTGAACACCTCAGTAAAACCACTGTTATCAGTCTCATTTTGAAGGCACTGCAAAATAGTCTAAGGAATTGCTCCTCCCAAGAGCAGTTTAATTTGAAGGACCGGACTGAGTTATAAACATACAGGTTGGCACCATATAAATCTTAGGAATCCTCTGTTGTTTTGTGCTGGCCAATGGCCGTAACAATAAATGTAATGTGATCTTAGGAATAAAAGGGCGAAAGGCATAACAGTAGTAAGACACCTTTGATGACTTGGGGTAGGACACCGTCATTTGGTTCCACTGGTGCAGATTACTTCCTCTGGTGCTCTGTCCTCTGTAAGATGCTGTTGCATTGTTGGAAGTGTCTTGCATCACTGAAGGACTCCCTTGTGCCAGAGAAACTTGTTGGCACCAATAGAGCAAAACAAGTGGGGACCCACAAGGAAGCAGTCGTCCCACTTCCCAAACTTTGCTTCTTTCCCTCTCCCACATACATCCCTTCTCTCAGTCTCTTTCTCCCCACTCCTTCTCTTACTTTATGTCTCTCTTACTAATGTCTTTCTCTTTCTGTTCTCTCTCCATCTTCAAGTACTTGAAGGGCTGTCATATAGAGGATGGTCCCCAGAAGGTCGGACCAGGACCGACGGGTTGAAATTAAATCAAAAGGGTTTCCATCTAGACCAGTGGTTCCCAACCATTTTTTGACCAGGGACCACTAGGACTTTTTTGTTCGGCGCAGGGACCCCAAGGTTCAAAATAAAAATTCAGAGAATTTGAAAATAAACTTTAATCATAACTGTTAGTTAAACATTAAACTTAGAATAATATTTGAATATATATATTTATAATAGAGAACTCTTAATTGAAAATATTAATTTATTATGGGTTTATAACTTTGTTTCATGGACCTTAATTTAGTTCTCGTGGACCCCTGGGGGTCCGCGGACCCCTGGTTGGGAACCAGTGATCTAGACATTAGGAAGAATTGTATAACAGTTAGAGTGGTTCCTCAGTGGAACAGGCTTCCTTGGGAGGTGGTAAGCGCTGCTTCTCTGGAGGTTTTTAAGAAGAGGTTTGATGGCCATCTGTCAGCAATGCTGATTCTATGACCTTAGGCAGATCATGAGAGGGAGGGCACCTAGGCCATCTTCTGGCCATGGAGTAGAGGACACTGGGGGTGTGTCGGGGGAGGTAGTTGTGAATTTCCTGCATTGTGCAGGGGGTTGGACTAGTTAACCCTGGTAGTCCCATCCAACTCTATGATTCTATGCCTACTGTCAGTCCTTTTTCTCTCTCCCTCCCTCCCCCACCCCATAACTCTTTCCCTTGTCTGTCTCCCTCCCCCACCCATTACTCTCTTTTTCTTCCCCCCCCCCATCACTTGTATCCTGCTTGCTAACAACCCAAGCCTTCCTGACCATGCCAGTGATGGGGGAAGCCTGGCCGGGCCTGGCCATGGTGTTGGAAGAAGCCACAGCAGTGGGGGAAGCCTTGTGGAGCAAGGGTGGATGCTGGTGGCAGGACTGCATTCTGTGCGCAAGCACAGACAACGGTGCCGCTATTTTGGTCTTTTAACACCCCTGCCCCATTTTTGAAGGTTTCAGATTTTTTCTGTATACCTGGGGCATCTCCCAAGTTTGAAGAAAAATCTCCCTTCTCTCTTCCTGGTCCCGATCTGTGGATATAAGTATCTGCAGATGGAGCCAGGTTGAGAATTAGATATATAGATGGTATGGCCTCAACCCTTTTTAGCATTTTGTGATTTGTATAGAATCTTGGATTTTAAAATTAATAGTCTTGGTCCCCCAAGTAAGTGAAAAAGGGTACTGCTGCTGCTGCTGCTTTATCTAAACGTGCTAGTTATGTAGAAGAACCCCTATGTATTCCTTGTCTGTCTCCATTCTGCTGTTTCTTATCTTTGCCCAGCAACCTCTCTCCCATTCTCCATTTATGCCCTCTGCTGTCTGGATATACTGCTATGTCTTCATTGGGGTTTATATTATATGTATAGTAATGTTCAGCTCTGAGTGATTTATGTACATACACACATTCACACCTTTTCCTCAATCAGCCTGTCTTTATTTTTTTAACCACTGATTACCTAAGAATGTTTCGAAAGCTGCTGTGGCATAGCGGCTAAGAGTGTTGTCTGAATCTGAAAATCCACAGTTCAAAATTCACTTCTACGATAGACTTAATAGGTGGCTTTAGGTAAGTCACTGCTGTTCACACTCCACCCCCCTTCCCTGCAATATTGGGAGGATAATCATCATCGACTTTATGAGCTGTTGTAAGGAATACTGAGAGTTGCATGTATAGTACTCCGAATACTTTAAAATGCTACATTTCAGTGTTGTGTTTTTCCTTTCCACTTGTGTCTTGTCAGTGATTTGATTGTAATCCTTTTTGTCTTTAATTTCTGTGACGTGCTTAAAATAAATGAAGTTCTTTTAAAAAAAATTATACCATGATTACATGAACTTAGTAAAACATCGGCAATACTTTAGAAATGTCTGTATGTTTTCTTCTATCTCTAATAGTGGAGTAACAGAGTTACTCCGCTCTAAACCTACTGATTTCAGTGGACTGGACTAACTCTGTATAGGAATTGTCAGTTTTGTTAGTGTGGTCATTTCTGCTGTTTTCTGTAATATTGGCAATCTGTTCTTTAAGTGATGGTTGTTGGGATTCTTTAGATTTTTTAAATTACATTTTCCCCAAATCCATCATCACTTGTTACATTTTTCTTAAAGAAATTAAATACTACTAAAGAAAATAATATCTGTAATATCTATTGCCATGATGTAATATTTAAATAATACCAGCTGTATTACAGCTTTTAAGCCTTTTGCTTTGTTTTCTTTTACATAAAATCAGCATAGTTACAAACATCATAATTTAATTTCAGCTCAACAGAATTCAAAAAAGAGTCCCAACATTTATCACAACACAATTTCTGCTTTAGGCCATTTCTGCTGCATTCCCTAATTTTGGCAGTCTGTTCTGCAAGGGAAGGTGGTTGGAATTTTTCTTGTCATACCATCTAGTTGCTGTGAGTATCTGAGCTGACATAAGCAAATTCCAAGTGAGTTCAAGATGACTTTTCATGGTCCCAAGTCAAATAGTTATTGGATCATAAGTTATAATGTAATCAGCCAGCCATCTGATCCCACACAATACCTTTCCCCAGCACTTTCTGTAGTATAGCAATATTATATTGTTTCCTTCTGTCTCTGAAGGGTTGGTTGCAGAGTCCTACCTCTGTTCTCTTGAATTTCCTTTTTTTGCTGAAGAAAATCTCTGGGTTCAGAATGGTTGTGCAGCTTTAACCTTTCTGGAGCCCTTAGGAAACTGTAAGGAGATGGCTCTCAGGGCTGAGAACACAAGAGCCCTGTTGGATTAGACCAGGGGTCCATCTAGCTCTGGGCCATCCAGATGTGTGTGTGTGTGTGAAGACACAGCTGACTTATGGTGACCCCGTAGGGTTTTCAAGGCAAGAGACATTCGGAGGTGGTTTGCCATTGCCAGCCTCTGCGTGGGCTGATAGAGTTCTGAGAGGACTGTGACTGGACCAAGGTCACCCAGCAGGCTTCACATGGTGGAATGGGGAATTGAACCCAGTTCTCCAGATTAGAGTTCGCCGCTCTTAACCACTACAACACACTGGCTCTCTAGCAAGCCCATAATCAGAGATACCTTCCTGTTCTGCTGGACACCCCCACCACCCCCACACACACAGCAGCCGGTGCTCAGAGGTGCAAACCAGGAGACTTTTGGTGAGATATGTGTTTTTTCCTTAGGGGAAAGGGTCTTTGAATTCACAAACCCTTCTCTCCGCCCGCCATCCTTTTGCAGCTCCTTTTTTGCAGTGAGGAATCAAACCCGGTTCTCCAGATCAGACTCCACCTAGGGGAATAGTTAGTTTGTGCATAGATCCTCTTCATTTCTTGCTAAAGTTATTGTTGTTGTTGTTGTTGTTGTTATAATTTTGCTTTTTAAAAATAATGTAGAACACACACGAAGGTGCCGTATACTGAACCAGACCACTGGCCCATCATAGTCAATATTGTCATCAAAGACTTGCAGCGGCTCTCCAGGGCATTAGGCAGAGATCTTTCACTTCACCTACTGCCTAATGGTTTAAACTGGAGAGGCCAGGGATTGAATCTGGGACCTTCTGCATGCCAAGCAGATGCTCTGCCGTTGAGCCACAGCCCTTTCCTTTGCTGGATCAGACTTTGCTGGATTACGCTGGAGGTGCTTTGCTGGATCAAACTAAGGGTCTGTTTAGTCCAGTAACCTGTTTCTCGAAGTGGTCGTTGGATGCTTCTGGGAGGCCCACAAGCAGGATGTTAGTGGCAGTCTGCCATTGGTGTCTGGTTCTCATTGCAATCAGAACGTAGAGATTCCATCTGTCTGCCTTGGCTAATAGATTCTGGTATATCTATCCTCCACAAATTTGTATGAAGCTTTTTTTGAAAGCTGTCTTGGCTAGTGGCCATCACATCTAGTGGGATTTAATTCTGCCTCTTTATTGATACTTTATTTCGTTTGCCTGAACGTGTGCTACTTGAATGCATTTGGGTGACTCTTAGTTCTATGAGAGGCAGAACAGATTTCCTCTGTATATACTGTTTCTAATTTGGTAAGTCTTTCCATTGTCTTCTGGTTTCCTAAACAAAACAACTTCAAATGCTGTTAGCCCTTCCTCATAGGGAAGATGCTTCCACACACATTGGCTTAACTGCCCTTTTCTGTACACTTTTCAGCTGTAGGATATCCTCCTTTATGAGAGAGGGAGACATTACTAATTGAAGTTACTATAGCCATTCGGAGTTCAACAATAGCTGAAGTGCTTGGGCCTCCTGCCACTGTACCTTCTGCATATGTTTTATCTATGCAAATTAGTCAGGCCATGTTATTTTCTGTGCTTTATAGACCTGGGGGATGATGTCACTGACAGCCAATCCTAGTGCTTGCATTGTGTCTTGCTCATTATCATTCTCTGAATGATTAAGATCAGCTACGCCTGTTCAGTTGCCTGCTTGGTGTTGTATTTCCTACAATAGAAACCCAAACATGGTCCTGCAAAAGAGACAATGGCGTCTTACCAGCGCCACTTCTGACCTGATAATGTCTGTTTGTGTGGATTTTGCAATTTGCCTCACTTGCAGCAGAGATAGGTGGGACACCACCACTGTTGACATATGGGGTCTGAAATACCTCCCCAAAAGCTGTCCCCTTAGAGTGCTGGAGAGAAAAGTCTAGAAAGGTTGGTACTGTGTAAGCAAACAAATAAGTCATTACCTCCTCTTTAGATGTCATGCAATGCAACTTATTCTCTCATGCCCTTTTCTTTGCACACAGAGCTGCCTTATATCAAGTCCTCCATCTTGCCCAGTATTGTCTACTCTGGCAGTGGCCCCCTAAGAACACACAGGTAGACATGTTTTCCATTGTTGCTACCTGAGATTCTTTGAACTGGAGGTAGTAGGGATTGCACTTACGTGCAAAGCCTGTGCTCTATCACTGAAATACACCAAAGATAAATCACCCCTAACCCTGTGAGTGCCCTGACCTGGATGGCCCAGGCTAGCCTGGTCTCGTCAGATCTCAGAAGCTAAGCAGGGTCAGCCCTGGTTAGTATTTGGATGGGAGACCACCAAGGAATACCAGGGTTGCTGTGCAGAGGAAGGCACTGGCAAACCACCTCAGTTAGTCTCTTGCCATGAAAACCACAAAAAGGGGTCACTATAAGTCGGCTGCGACTTGACGGCACTTTACACACACATACAACCCTGTGAGTTCCCTGACCTGGATGGCCTAGGCTAGCCCCACCTCCTCAGATCTCAGAAGTTAAGCAGGGTTATCCCTAGTTAGTACTTGGATGGGAGACCAAATACCAGAGTTGCTATGCAGAGGAAAGCAATGGCAAACCACCTATTGTTATTCTCTTGGTTGGCCCTGTTCAGTACTTGCATGGGAGACCATCAAGGAATACCAGGGTCGCTATGCAGAGGAAGGCAATGGCAAACCACCTATTGTTATTCTCTTACTTTGAATATCCTACTGGGTAGATAATCTGTTCTGGTTGGCTCTGAAACCTTCCTCAGATGCAGGAATCCTAGTTATTCACTTAGTTAGTCCCTCTAAGAACTATGGAGATTTCCACGACTCCAAGGGCATCCTTCTTTAGGCCTGTTCCGCTGAGGTGGCTTGTCTTCCTTTCTGAGTTAACACTGTTTCTGTCTTGCTTTGTGTTCCCAGATTAACCTGAGTAAAGTAGGTGAATACTGGTGGAATGCCATCTTGGAAGGGGAAGAGCAGATTGACATTGATAAAATCAATAAGGAGCGGTCAATGGCTACTGTGGATGAAGAGGAACATGCTGTGTTGGACAGACTAAGTTTTGACTACCACCAGAAGTTGCAGGGCAAGCCCCAAAGCCATGAGCTGGTATGTTTTTCTTAAAAGCCCTTTGCCTTTTGGGCCACAGGTGAGGAATTGCTTTGTTTCCTGAGGGGTACAGCCCTTGCTGTTATTTTTTTTTCTTTTCATGTTCTCTGTGTTGCCTTAACACTCTTCCTAGGTAAATTGTCAGATGACAACAGGGATAATCTGAGGTTTCTCTCTGGGTCGGTAAGGTAGCTTTTAAAAAATTGGATGCTTTCTTCCTTTGAGGAGAAAAGAACTCCATAGCTGACATCAACAATTCTACTCCAGTCTCAGGTGGAGTAGAGGCAGGGGGACAGGTATACAGCCACTTGAAGAGGGAAAAGAAGAATAGGCAGAACTCTGAACCCTTTATACTGGGGGTGAGTTGTGGAAAATTTGAGAATCTCCTGTTGGCATGACCTGGGAAGTTCCACCAAGCTAGTAACTGTGGACTAGGATTGCCAACCTCCAGGTACTAGCTGGAGATGTCCCGCCGATAGAGATCAGTTCACCTGGAGAAAATGGCTGCTTTGGTAATTGGACTCTATGGCATTGAAGTTCCTCCCCTCCCCAAACCCCGCCCTCCTCAGGCTCCACCCAAAAAATCTCCAGGTGTTTCCCAACCTGGAGCCTGCAACCCTACTATGGAGCCATTTGCAAGGCAGATCTGAATTTTTTGGTGCTTCAAAATGGTGCCACCTTAGGTGTCTTCCTAAAAGTAGGATGGAGGTATGTGAATTGAATGAATAAAGCAATGTGAATGCCTACTGTTCTGAGGGAGCTGCCAGGTATAACTGTGCCTCAGTTGATGTGGGACAGCAGTTGGCTTATTAATTGCAGTCGTCTTGGAGTGTGGAGCGATTGTCAGTAAAACCTGCAGCATTTTGTTATTGTGAGCTATCCAGGAAAGCATCCAATTTTATATCTGGCTCTGAATTTTTACTCGTTTACTGTCACTGGAAAAGCTAATCAGACAATAATAGTGCGTATCAGTACAGGCAAGCTTGATCTTAGCATGTATATCACTTCTTATAAATTATTTTTTTCATGATGATTTGTGACCATCTCTGGGGCTTCAAAACAGTGCATCAGCTGGTGTGGAATTAGCGTAACAGTACAGTCCTAAGCAGAGTGACGCTGTTCAAAGTCTGTTGAAGTCATTGGGCTTAGAAGGGTGTAACTCTTCTTAGGATTGCATTGTAAATGTCTGTGCTTCATCTAGAGATGTAAAATTTCCGGAAATTTTGAAAAAGCCCCCACCCAAGAAAATAACAAATTTTGCAAAAAAACTGAAATATTTTACAATGCTTACTGTCATATCAAACCCCAAACTAATTTTACTGCATTAACAACATTAAGTGCATTATTTATAACTTACTTAGCATATAACATTACAATATTTGACATCTTTATGGACTTTTAAATTTATAAATGCCTTAGTTTTCTGCAAGCAAAATTGCAAATATGCCCAATACTTCAGAGAAAGCTGCAAGCTGATACGCCCTATGCGACCTTAGCATATGTACCTTAATTTTTTGCTTTCTAGTTAGAGAGCTCAATTCTCAATGAAACTTTCAGAGTTTTCCTCTTAGGTTTTGGTACAATTTCTGTCCCACATCCTTTGATCTTTTTTTGCTCTAACAAGGTAGGTCAATAAGCTTCTTTTGCTCCGTCTTTGGGCATATGTGCTACAGTGGTTTGAGGGAGAGGTACAAAGATCAGCCACAAGTCAGGTCAAATGGACAACAGAAGGCGTGCAACAGTAGAAAAGCAATGAAAGCCCTGAACGCTTCTCTAATGAAGATTAGGCATCCTGGGTGCAGAAATGCATCTTGAACATAAGAGCTCTATAGGTCTGCATCATGCCCACCTTGTCTTTAAAAGCATTTCACTCACTCTAAAAGAGAAAATATTGCATGGAGGTTTTTTTCAGTAGTCCCCAACATTTCCAATTTTTCTGTTGGAAAAACCTGGGGGGAAAGGCCTTGGAAAAAATTGTGTTTCCCCCCATAACTGTTTTTTTGTGGGCCTTCACATCTCTAGCCCCATTTCTTCCATTAGGCGCAAGACAAATTGCAACAAGTACAAAATACTCTCAGATCTGCACACATATAAACCAGTATTAAACCTTACACACATCAAAATTATTATCTCAAAAGTAGCTCATTTAGATCTCAGAGATGCACGAAGAGCGGAGAATAATATACATCAAAAAAATCTGCAATCTTTTGAATGAGAATACCTTGCACTATTTTGCAAAATGATTGTGACTTCTGTGAATTTTAGCTCTGTCAAGATGCTGAGAGCTCAGAGCTTCTGAATTTCAGTTGTAAAGGATGTGGTTGGGTAGTAATGCCTGAGGTTTCTGTGGCTGCTTCCAGAATGTTCCTTTCTTTATTTCTTAGATGATTTACTGAAGGCAAACGTTACCAACAAGTTTCTTTGCCTTTTCTTGTGTAGCAGAGCCGATTATTCATTGTATAGTGACCATTTCATGAATATGGAACTCAGATTCTGATAATGAAGTTTGTCTCAAATTGCAGCGTTTTATCCTTTTTTCTTTCTTTCTTTAAAAAAAGAGATGTATCCGTCCACTCAGGCTTGTGAAGATGTGCTTGAAAACATGCTGCTCAGTGCTTTGGCAGTGGCACTTAATCATACTGTTTTTTCCCCTTTGGTGGTTGTTGATTTTTTGTCTAAACCAAACCAATTCGAAATCAGCAATAACTCAAGAAGGGCTGATGGAGAACAAAGCATGTCAACTGAAGCGGTTCCATTAAAATGAGCAAATGCTGCAATTAGTATCATCTATGCATAATTCAGGGGGCAGAACTTAAATCGCCTTGGAGCAGAGTTACGGATACCTAACAAAAACATCCCCACATATTACACATAACGATTCACTTCCCAGCTGTTTCTGCTCCGAGGAAGGCACTTGGCCAGCCACAGTCTGTAGGACTCGATATGCCTGGTGCTGCTGCACATATTTGAAGCTCATAGTTTTTGGTCACTTTGCGGTAGCACTCTTAAAGATATCTCCCTTCCTTCCTCCCCTCCTTCCCCACCTTTCTTCCCAGTGGTGACCCAAAGCAGCTTACATTGTTCTCCTCTCCCCCGTCTTACCCTCACAACAACCCTGTAAGTTAGGCTAGACTGAGTGTGTGTGAATGGCCCAAGGTCGCCCAGAAAGCTTCCATGGCCGAGTGGGGATGTCAACCTGGGCTTGCCAGATCTTACACTCAAACCACTACACCATACTGGTTCTGTACGTTGCATGTAAAGGTAAAGGTCTCCTGTGCAAGCACCGGGTCATTCCTGACCCATGGAGTGACGTCACATCCCGACGTTTCCAAGGCAGACTTTGTGTGCGGGGTGGTTTGCCAGTGATCTTCCCTTTACCCCCAGCAAGCTGGGTATGTTGCAAGTACACTGCGTAAATTAACATGCCTCTGTTGCGATTTCAGAAAGTCCACGAGATGCTGAAGAAGGGCTGGGATGCTGAAGGCTCCCCTTTCCGGGGCCAGAAGTTTGATCCTTCCATGTTCAACATCTCTCCTGGGGCGGTGCAGTTTTGACGATGGGCGAAGAACCAACGTGCCAGGGATAGCGGGGACGGAGCAGACACCACCGCCACACTCCTCCTGCTTGCCAGTGACGTCAAGCAGATGCTTTTTTTGGTTGTTGTTTTTTGGGTCCCTGCTATTGTCATCTGGCTTTGTTTGCAAAATGACAGTCTTAAAACGACCCGGCGTGTGTGTGTTGTGTGTGCGCGTTTGGTTTTGGGGAGGGGGGCAAAGAGGGATCTGAAGTGTGGGTGTGGGTGAGTCCTTCCCTCTGACACCCGGCTGGCATATTTGATATGCGTGTGGGGGAAGCCTAGCAAAGCCAGAGTGACGTACTGTGTCGCCACGGCAACCAGAGACTGCCGGTAGCGTCTCCCCTTCTCTTTGCTTAATGGATTCATTTGCTACTTTTGTGGGGAGGGGGCAACAGCGTGGTAGAGGAGTCACTATTCCCCCCCCCCCCCGCTTTTTCAGGAACAGATGCAGTTTGGTGAAACGATGGCAGCTTCTCTCGCTTATTTGAGGCTGCGTTCTGTCCCCGGTTCCAGCATTTAAGAAACTTGATCTCCTTAAAGCACTGGGCAGTAACAGCCCCTCTTTAAAACGTGGACAATCTGCAGCAAAGTATCATTCAGCAGTCTCTAAAATGTTAGGTACGGTCCTAACAGTGGGAGTCTCCTACGAATTTCACAGAAGGAGCCAGAGACACTCCCGTGGATGTGTCCTATCAGTGGTGGTCTGTAAAGCACAGGCATGGAGCAAAACAATAAGCCGGGGTGGGGGGAGGGAACAGCTGTTTGTCATTCTGATTCCAGATTCTGAATTATTTTGGTGCCCAGAAAGCTGCATTTCTGTGTTATGGACCTGAGCTTGTTGTTAGTGGACAAAATAGAATAAAGCATACCTTTCCTCTCCCTCTGTCGCCCCTTAAATGCATGTATTTCAGCGTGGACCCCGGCAAAAGCTACTGCTGGAAAGGAGGCAGGCTTCACGGGACAATCTTTCAGCATGGTGGCCATGTATCAGAGTGCTCTAAAGCGTCACCGGGGAGGTCGCCGCACAATACCACCTGTTTGGATTCGTACATTTTGCAACAAGGGAAGGGAGCTTTGATCTCGTCGCTCATCGGATCGTTCAGAAGATGCGTCGCAGTGCCAAAAGTCACCAGCAATGGCTTCTGTGCCTCAGCTGGCTGTAGGACTCTGCCTGGAGCCTGTCAACTATTCTCTGTAGGATGGTGGTCCTGCTTCAGTGTTCTAGAGGAGGGAAGGGTGCTAGAGAGTGCAGTTTGTCTGTGGTGGTCTCCATATTATTTATTCTCGTGGCGGCAGGCAATCTGATGTTGAGGTGGGGGGGGGGAAATGCGCATTGGGAATTCAATGCCTGTTGCCTCTTTGGAGACTCCCATTCGCTTCTTTGTTGAGGCGGGCTGAATCCCATGCCTAGCTCTGTTGTTCTGACCGTTCCAGAGCATTTTTTGACAAGCAACAAAAGCCGTGTTTGATGCAAAACACCCTGTTTCAAATGTATTGGAAGTTAGAGCTGCTGCACGAGCTACAGCTTGTTAGAAGACTTCCCGTTTTTTTTACTGAGGAAGGGAACTGACAAGTTATCATTATCTGGTACAGGCAAGGCGCTGTACAGGCCTCAAGGCAACCTGTATGTCCAACCAACTGAAGGAATAGTAAGAGTATTTTTATTTGCATTTAGCCATAGGCCATTACTAACATGTCAAGGATACCACATACATAGTAAAGGAAATAGGAGATTAATAAATTTCCGGATTGGTAATAAATATATATAAGGAACAGTAAGAGCCCACAGAGAAACCAGGGATTTACCTTCCAATATGTGTTCTGCACTGACAACTGCCCTCCCTCGAGTGTGTCTGTGCGGCTGCGTCAGCTGTTAGAGGCCAAAAATGGGGCAAAGGAATCATTGGCCAATACCTGGTCATACTTGCATCTTCAAACAAGTTGAAAGCAACCTGGAGAAAGCAGACTGGTGTTCCGCTTCTTGCTTGTAGACCCTTAACAAGAAGTTAGTTAATAACAAATAAGTAAGACGTGCCAAATTATTGTTGTAATGCAGGGGTGTGTGTGTCTAATTGCCTTTAAAATTCAGCAGAATGGAGAATAGGTGCTCTTTCCTCCCTCCTTGGTGGTATAACTCACCCAGAGGCTTGCTCGCCGAAGGAAGAAAATTGAGTTGCTTTGTTGTTAAAGGAGATGAAAAGCAGAGTTCACAGATTGGAACAGTGACTGTGCTCAAGGTGCACAAGATCCAGTCCTTTTTCTTTACTTGCCCATGTTAAAAAGGCAGCAGATTTTCAGGCTGCGTGGAATTAATTATTTGCAACTCCAAAGTTTATTGGCACAGTTGGACCCCAAGATACTAATATAAGTTGTAGCATTTTGGTTCATATTTGGTTAGCGTTTGGGTCAGCCAGTAGCTGCAATGGAAAGTAAAGTGCATTATGGATCTAGTTTAGCATTCTGTATTTTTAGCTCTGTTCAGACTCATAGGGGAGAAGACTCTCAGCCTCTCTGCACCTGCTTGTCTTCCTTTGAGAAATATGTTTAGTGTCTTTCCCCCCTCTCCTGCTTGAATGCTAACATAATACCACACTGCAGTTGCCTGTGCTTTGTTCATGGCTGGCAGTAGAGAGGAAGCTGGTATGGCCACAACACAAGGCAAAGTGTGTGTTTTTTTGCCATTGCAAGAGTTCAGCAGTCTAATTCTGAACAGTAGTGCAGAAGAAGAGTGCTGTGGGATGCAAGTCGATGGCACATGCTCCTGATAACCTTGGCAAGGAGTGGCCCTTCTGTTATGTGATTCTAGCACATTCCATGCCAGTGGGCAGCAGCTGCATTGCCACAAAAGCTGTCACTGAAACAGGCACATTTTCAGCTGCGGTGCGATGGGTGTAGCAAGCATTCCACTCCCGCACAAGGAGTGTGCTGGGCTGTTCTTTATGGGGGACCTGAGCTGCCTTTTGGAGTCAGCGGTATCAGGTTTTTTTGCAATTGGCTTAACTGTAGCTGTTTTGGGACGATCTGAAGCTGGGTACCCAAGGTTGGGTGGAAAATACTGTGTATAAATACTGAAAATATAATTTATTAGAAGCGCTAAAGGTCAAAATTATTTAAAAGCATTAAAATAGCACAATGGCATTTCCTGAGGTTGATAACTGTAACCACATACCAAACGCGTTTTGGCCTATAGGGCCTTCGTCAGTGGTTAATTAAAAGCCTTGTTAAGAGTGCACACATTTACAGAAATAAATTAATAAATACATATACAAACAGTTCAAACCCAACCAGGCATGTGCATAGGTTGTAAAATCTATACCCAATTACTCAAACAAATTACTCAAACATTCCCAATTACTCAAACAGTGACTGCTTTACTAGGCAGATACCTGCACACATAGTATATGAGAGACATGTACTAACCAGTATTACAACTAGAACCTATCTGACCAGATGTTTGAGTAATTGGGAATAGATTTTACAACCTATGCACATGTCTGGTTGGGTTTGAACTGTTTGTATATGTATTTATTAATTTATTTCTGTAAATGTGTGCAGTCTTAACAAGGGTTTTAATTAACCAATGATGAAGGCCCTATAGGCCGAAATGCGTTTGGTATGTGGTTACAGTTATCAACCTCAGGAAATGCCATTGTGCTATTTTAATGCTTTTAAATAATTTTAACCATTATATTTTCAGTATTTACACACACACGCACACAAGTTTTCTTTCCACCCAACCTTGGGTACCCAGCTTCTGTTTTTAGGTTGGGTTTTATTCCCCTCTTCTTTCTTCCACTTGGGACGATCTGATCCTGAGGATGGAGAAGGAGCTTGCTGTAGAAAAGAAACCGAGGTGGACCTCCCCATCTGGGCACTTAAGTGGTGTTCTTACCCTCCTGGTTTCCTCCTTCTCTTTTAATAGTAGTAGTATTATTTGTTGGTTCTAAAGCACCTGAAATCAACTGAGCACAGAATCTTAGAGGGCTGCCTAAAGAACTCTGGGAGGTATCTGAACAGCTGGCTTGCTGTGAAGAACTTCGTGAGGCTTGGCAAGTTCTAGCCATCCTTCAGCTATGTGGAAGAGGCTCCACATTTAGCAGCCTTTATGAATGCGCATCAGCACTGTAATCTCCTTGGCTTCAGAATGGCCCTGAACTGAGGCTGCATTTGAGTGTTCGCCTGTAGCCCTCCAGATTTTTTGCTTCTACAGGAACGGAGCCCCAGAAGCCCTAGTTGGTTTTGACCAGGGCTACAAGCCCTGAGGCTCTTCCCACAGATCTCGAAACTGTAGATTCCAAGTAGGTCTCAAAACTGTAGTTTCCAAATAGGTGGCCTTCTTTGGGCCTTAATTTCCACATCTGTAGAAATTGGAGCCCTGCCCAGCTTGAGTAAGGCATTTCTCAGGACTGTCTCGTTCCTGTTCCGTCTTTGTCCTCCTTTGGTCTTTGTACTGGAAAACACAGCCTAAGACTAAGCATTCCACAGTGGAGTTTTATCAAAGTGCTGAATCCTACGAGGCAATGACATTCCTTGCTCCACTGTACCTGCTTTTAGCAGGACATGGTGCCAAAGTAGCAAGGGAAATTGTGCTGGGAAACCTCAGCGATAATAACTTATTTGTGACTCTTTTGTATCCTTCAAGTGTTTGGAGAAAGTTGGCATGGTCCTTTCTCACGTATCGATTTACAAATTGTTGCTTGTTCTTGTAATAACGAAATGCCATCTTTTTAAGAACCAAAGTGGTATCTGCTCACTTGGAGCTGGGGATTGACCCTGTCCTAGGCCCTTGAAACCTGGGATGTGTGGAGAATGCAGCCCGCTTCTGATGCCAGGTCTCCAGTTCTACGATTGTCACAAGCCAATCGATCACACCACACATGTTTATGAACAGCTGCATTATTGAGATGGTGCCCTTAAGCCTTAGACAATCCTTTTTCTAGCAGAGGGATTGTCCTTGCCTGTTGATAATCTCCTAGCATTGCTGGCTGTTTAGGAGTGCAAAAACAAGAGGGGGTGTGTGTCAAGCACATAGCAGACCCCCAGTAAGTACACTGGTTTCTGGGCTGCATTTTGGCTTGGTGGGCTGCAAGGTGCATAAGCCCGGTGCAGGGTTTTCCTGATGGTTCTCTTTTGCTTCTGATGTGTCTCTTCCCTTCCTCAGCATTGGGTATTCTCTCAAGATGTTGCCGCGAGGGCTCTTTTCTGCTTCGTGTTGGTGACTTAGGTCTAGCAGCTACAAATTAGTATATGAGGTGAGTTTGTGCCGATGTTGTCTGGCCTGAGCAAAAATCCAGTTCCCTATTCCTGGCATCAGCTCTGTCTTTGGCGTTTCTCTACGTGCTTACAATAATAATAATTAAAAAAACCCTTTATTTAAGCAAGTGTGTGTTTCTGAATCTTAACACAAGGCACCTTCCTCCATAGCTTTTGGGACGTCTCTTGCTGGGTGTTGCTTTGGTTCAGTGTTTTTTCCCCTCTTTGGTTCTCTGAAACAAAAATTAATATTGATTACTTCAATACTGGACCAGCATATGGTAAACATCATCAGGCTATCAAGTTTCACCATTTTGAGGCACTGTGCTTAAGAAGACTTCTGTGCGATCGCGCACTGCTGCTGCGTAACCAGAAATCCAATCCAGGAGGCTGGTGGGAGAAGTTGCAAGTTGGTGTTGTCAGAAAAAAAACTTCCATCTGGTCAAATGGCCAGAGAATCCTTTCCCATTCAACTTTGTGTAGCCTGAAGAAGAAATAAGCAAGGAATTATGTGGTGTTTCGAGTGTGCACTGTCCAAGCCTATGCTTCTGAGATGTGCATCTTCTCTTTGCAATCCCAAGCAACCTAAATGGAAAATGACTGTATTTGGAATCCTGAATTAATTGAGTCCACTGGCGCGTCAAAACTAACACTCATTCCAGCATAAGCTTTCAGAGCTCACTTTGTCAGATGCATGCTTATTGTGGAATATATTTTGTTTAGTCTATAAGGTGCCACTGGACTCCCGTTTAATTCTGCTGTAGAAGGCTAACATGGCTACCATTCAGAAAGGACCCTCTGCATTCCCTATTATCTAATGGTGATTAATGTAGGAGGCTGTTGTGGGTACTTCCCGGGAAGCACATTTTCCTAGAATGCCAAAGACTAAGGGGACTGCAAGAGGGAGATGCTCTAAAACTCAAGGACCTTTAGATGATCTTTGATACAAAGGGCTTTGGGCTAGCTGTACTAGTTTGCCTGTAGGTGTGGCCATAGGGGATACTTATAGTCTTTGCACATGGTTGATCTTGGAATCAATGGCAACAGTACAACGCCTGTATTAGAAGCAACTGTGGCACCACAATGCTTGAGCAGATATTTGTGTCACACAAACTTTTTCTCATTCAAGAAATTTATTAAAAAGTATTGATGGTTTCTAAATAAAGGCATCATGTTAAAAGTTTGCTTACCTTTTCTTGCATTGTCAAGGTGGAAGTGAATAAATGGTGTTCTTGTGCAGAAAACCTTGGGGGAGGGGAGAAGAGGAAGATGCCAGTTTCATGTTTTGAGAACTGCTGATCTATATAATGATGATACATATTTTAGTCAGCCATTATTACAATTCTTCTCATACATTTTTTTTTTAAATTGGGATCAGAGAGAACTGAAGAAATTAGTAACTTTTCTAGGTGTCCTGCAGCCAGCTCAGTTACCATAAATTACCTGAGCACGTGGAGATGCAAGATCCGTAGGTACTGGAAGAATGCTGAAAAAGGGAGAATATCTGTAAATGAAGCGAATCAATATGTCTAAGTTACAAAACCTGAAAGATGGATTATAAATATTTTAGTAAATAAATAATGCACCGAATAGAAGGCAATGCTTTAGCTGAGACAGTGCTTCCTCTCTGGAGAAGAGAGCTATAGCAAAGCTGCTGACCCCTCAGAGAAGGGTTGTCCAAGTAATTGTCTAATCATAACATATGGCTTACTAAAATTGTGCGCTTGGCAGCAGGGTGTGAGAGGATAAGGACAGATTAGGGATTCTGTGCCTGTACTATTCACCCCACTTCCTAAAAATGTAGCTGCCTGAGCTGCTGGAAGTGTTTGCAGATTTCTGGGGGTTTGGTCCTAGGAGATGTCAGCATTTGCATGGAATTCACCTTGTGACAACTCAGGACTTCCTAGTCACCATGACAACTATGGTACTGCCACAGAAGATCATACATACAAACATAGAAAGTCACACTCTGGCTCTGGTATTCACCACTGAGCCGGTAAATGGTGGTTCATGGTTAGGAGGAATTTCAGGTATCCCCTTGTCATGAATAGACCAGTTTCTGGTGAGGTTTAGGCTTATAGGAGCCTTGAACTACTACAGGAATGGAGGTACTGGTTAGATTGGTCCATCTGAGGTGACTGGTAAAAACTGTTGGTAAAGAGGTGGAACGCAGAAATTACTCCGGCAGTGAACATTATTACTCCTAAGCATTATTACTCATAAACTCTCACACTTTATAGTCTATTTGGTTGAAGAACTCTTCCTCCTAGTGGTACAAAACCTGCTGTGGACAGGTTCAGAAGATGATCAGGTCTGAACCCCCAGCACACACTGCTGTGATCTATTTGCTAAGTAGTTGGAGGACCAAAATTGCTTGTGTCTGCTGTGATTTGAATATCACTTAGATGTAGTAGAATCAGGGGATGCTGTCTGGATTTTATCAAGTCACTTTCGCCTGGATGATTTTCAGTTGTATTCTGAAGATGAGGACAAAAATGGTTAGAGAGGTAAGGCCTACTACCTGTTTGCTTGACTATTGCTTTTCTTGTCAACATCTGGCTGAAGAGGAACCAGTAAATGCCTCCTTACAAGAGACAGTTGTCCTAATCACTTTGAAGGAAGGTGATATAAGATCTTTACTGGTCTCCTATTTGTGTCTGGTCACAATTTGAAGTGCTGGTCACCACCTGTAAAGCCCTAATGGTTTGGGGCCATAGAATCTGAAACATTACCTTCTCCCTTGTAGACTTGCCTGTTCTTGAAAATTGTGTCTGACTTCTGTGATTAACTAGGTGGCAACCAGGAACAGGGCTTTTTCTGTGGTGGCCCCGTTTGTGGAATACATTCTCAACTCATATGATTCTATACCTGCTGGCTTTCAGGCATCAGATAAAGAGTCTTGCCCCTTTGATAGATGATCATCCTTCCTCTGTTTTTGCTGATTTTGTGTTTCTGATTTTTTTTTAATGTAAACAGCCTGGAAGGTTTTTTTAAATGGAAATATGGAGTAGAAGTGTTTTAAGTATCAGGAAGTTCCAAGGGTCCACTGGAAAGCTTTAGAAGCAGTCGTGACGTAGCAAGGCAGAAAGAGAAACACAGGGGACAAGATCATGACCTACACATTTCAAGAGCATTTCCTGCCCTGAAGAGTGTTATTAGGTGGCCAAAGGCCATGTAAATAGCTTAATTGGATCACTGATGGCCAAATGGTATAAGGAAGCATTTCCTAAGCATTTAGTAAAGGCTGGGCTTTGATGAAGATATCACATGCTTGATCAAGAGCATGAGCTAGGACTGAGGGAGATGTAGCTGGAGCCAACTCATCTAATCCGCATGAAAGCCAATCCAATGTATAGGCTTACCAGAGGATCAGTGTGGAAAGCGCTGAAGTCCAAGCAGATCACAGCAGGGATGAGACTGCTCTTTCTAGCTTGTTCACGAGATGCCCATTGCCAGAAGTACTCTACACCCATGGGGGGAGAGGACAGGATGGCGCACAGAGCTGGATTTTAAGGGCATTGTAACACTTTAAATACTGGAAAGCAATCTGTGGTGTGTTTGCATAGGATAAGGGCCTCCTTCCCCAAGTGTTCATAGATGCCACCCTCAATGTCTCTCTGGCAGTTTCCCTGGCAAGTTCACACCTTCTCTGACAACCTGCCAAGTCCTCCTATTCTGCCTGTTTATAGTACTTTTTCAGATTCTTTTATTAATGGTTGGCTTTCTGGGTCAGCACCTAATTTTAAAGACTCTCCTTTATTAAGTTGGAAGCTAAGACATCAGGCACGCATGCTCCTGGAAACTGCCGAAGCAGAGGCAAAGATCAAGAGGGAGGTGGGGTTCCCATTGCTCATGGGTATATTTTAGCTGGGGCATAGAATTGAAAGGGATATGGGTGGCAATCAATCTGACAATCAAGGGTGAAGCTCCTGGAAATCCACCTGAATGCCCAGGATGCCCACTGCATACAGCAGGGTGTAGTGGTTAAGAGCGGTGGATTCTGATCTGGAGAACTGGGTTTGATTCCCCACTCCTTCACGTGAGCGGCGAACGCTAATCTGGTGAACTGGGTTAGTTTCCTCACTCCTTCACATGAAACCAGCTGGGTGACCTTGGGCTAGTCACAATTCTGTTAGAGCTCTCTCAGCCCCACCTATCTCACAGGGTGTCTGCTGTGGGGAGGGGAAGGGAAGGTGATAGTAAGCCGGTTTGATACTCCTTAAAAGACAGAGAAAATCGGCATATGAAAAAAAAAACTTCTCACCAAAATGGGGGCAGAGTGGCCATTTAACTTGCAGGGAAGTTCCTGGTGGGTTGCTTCCCCGTAAGGTCACTGAAAACCATGAGAAAGCAGAGCCAAGCCCCAGTAGAGCTGCTGTCACGTTAAGGACTACTCATCTCAGACCCGTCAGTAACACCAACAATTGGGCTCAGCTCAGCAGTGGCTTCCTCCTGCACCACCAGTTTTGCCTGTCGTTGGATATCATCATTGGCACCACCGGTCAGGTCTGAACAGAGCGCCCGTGAAGCACTGGCTTGTAAGGGACTGAAGGTGTCACTCCGCATGACTTGTTCCTGGGCCGTTTTAACTTCCCGGTCTGCCCCAGTCAAAATGCTTTATACGAGATCCCTTTTGGGAGGTACCAGTAGCAAGCTGATTTGTTTGTCCAGTACCCTAATAATAAACTGCACCCTTCATCTGGATGGCAGGAAGCAGAGCTTAAGAAACTATCACTGTTTATTTCCCCGCCCTGTTAGGAAACAGCACTCACTAAGAACGTAAGAAAGGCCCTGCTGGATCAGACCAAGGCCCATCAAGTCCAGCAGTCTGTTCACACAGTGGCCAACCAGGTGCCTCTAAGAAGCCACAACAAGACAACTGCAGCTGCACCATCCTGCCTGTGTTTTTGGAGAAGCAGGCTTTTCTTTTCAGGACACCTATAATTTATATATTTTTCAGGGTTGGAGAGAGATTTTTTAAACCAAAAAAACCTACTTTGACCACATGCCATCCACATGAAAGCTACCCCATCAACACAAAACCCCCAAGGCAGATCAGACAGCGAGCTGCAGTCAAACAAAACATTAGACAGACCAATAAATATGCAAGTGAGGCTAAGTCATGAAGACGTTGTTCTACTTTGTCTTGTTACGGTGGTATGATGTGAATGTTATTCCTGCTATTGCATCTAGTCAGATTATTTTCTTCATTGCTTTGAAACTGGTTTTATTGTCATGATTTCCCTACAGGCCCTTAGGGAAACAGCAGAGAGTTTCTGTTAATGATCCCTGGCCTTCTTGAATTTCATAAGTGTTCCTAGAGGGGTAAAAATGTATATTATAAGGTCAGCCATGACATTTTCATGGCTGTTTAGACAAGGCAAAGCCTCCTAGCTTCGGCTTTTCCTAAGCATTGGGAGGAGGAAGAGACTTTATCTATGTACAACTAATGAACAAACCGAGTCCTACTTAACTTAGGGCTAGTTTACATTTATATTGATTCCCCCTGAGTTCCTTTTTATCTCTGTTCAGCAGATACCTTCAAAAGATTTGAAAGAAAATCAGCAACTGCTGGCAAGATCAGGAGGTCTTGGCTTACCTCTCCATCCTAAGAAATAGTTAAGGATGCTTAGGAGGGGACTGCAGGCCCAGAGCAACTTCCAGAAGCAAATCCATGGCTTTTATCTCTGAAGGGTGGAGTGTATACTTCTAAAGAGAAACACAGTAACCCCTCTTTTTTTGCTGAAAGAAACCCAAATGGCCTGTGTGTTGTCCCAAGGCATAAATTGTGTTTTGGGAGGATGGCAAGAAGGGCAAAACCCATGTCAAAGTACATAAAGGTGGGACTTTGCAAGGGATCCCACCTTCCCTTTCAAGGAGGAGGAGGGAGGAGGAGTTGGTTTTTATATGCCAACTTTCTCTACCACTTCAGGGAGACTCAAACCGGCTTACAATCACCTTCCTTTCTCCTCCACACAGCAGACACCCTGTGAGGTAGGTGGGGCTCAGAGAGCTCTAAGAGAGCTGTGACTTGCCCAAGGTCACCCAGCTGGCTTCATGTGAAGGAGTGGGGAAACCAACCCGGTTCTCCAGATTAGAGGCCACCGCTCCAAACCTCCGCTCTTAACCACTGCACCACACTGGCTGTCTCAAGTCCCTCTCAAGCATTCTATGAGCTTCCAAAGTGGGGGTGTTTGTTTTTTTTGCCGTCAAGTCACAGCTGACGTATGTCAACCCCTTAGGGTTTTCAAGGCAAGAGACGTTCAGAGGTGGTTCGCCATTGCCTGCCTGTCACAACCCTGGTATTCCATTGCAGTCTCCCTTCCAAATACTAGCCAGGGCTGACCCTGCTTAGCTTCCGAGATCTGATGAGATCGGCCTAGCCTGAGGCGGTCCAGGCCTCAAGGGCTTAAGAAAGCTAATTTCCCCTCTCACCCATTTTCCTGCTTTTAACTGACACTCAGTTGCTTTCCTGCATTCCTGGAACATATTCAGTCCTGGTGAACTTTTTTATGGAGGAGGGGGTTGTCTTTCTGACAATTAATAAAAAAGGTTTTTTTCTGCTTAGCTGGGAAGGGCTCTGAATATGTAGACACCCTAACCCTGGCTATATGTTTCATGGTTTTACTGTTTTCACAATTAGCATGGAATCTAGCTGCTGTGCTGCTACTAGGGTTGCCAATCTCCAGGTAGAAGCTGGAGATCTACTATTACAGCTGGTCTCCAGCCGATAGAGATCAGTTCACCTGGAGAAAATGGCCACTTTGGCAATTGGACTCTAGCATTGAAGTCCCTCCCTTCCCCAAACCCCACCCTCCTCAGGCTCCGCCCCCCAAACCTCCCACAGGTGGCGAAGAGGGACCTGGCAACTCTAACTGCTACCTTGGACCATAGGTCTGCATTAGCCAAGTGTTGTATTAGCAGTACCTCTTGGGGAGTCAGAGGGCAGTTTAACAAAAATCCTTTTATCTGGTGATACTGGGGACTGAATACGCATACATGCAACAATAGCACGATATCCAGCGGTATCTGTACGCAGCCCAAGTCTCAGAAGTAGAAAGACAACATCACCTGAATCTTGGTAGCGTGAACATGTCCCTCGTACCTGACTTTCCTTTGGTACAGATAAGGGGTCGTATTGGAAATCAGAATAGCAATTAGCGGCTACAATCCTGTGCATACTTTCCTAGGAGTGAGTCCCAAAGAGTGAAGTGGGGACGGATTTCTGAGTAAGCAGGCATAGGACTGCACAGTCAGGCTCTAAGCCTAGGCATGCTTACTTGGGCAAGAGGCCCATAGAATTTGATGAGGTTTTCTGATAACTCCCCAGCAGAGTTGTAGGTTTGGTGGCAAGAACCTGTGGGCAGACGAAAATCTCCTTGAATCGAAGGAAAAGGAGCTACAGGCTTGCAATATCCTACCTCTCCCCCATATGGGATTGAAACGTGAAGGGTTGGTTCCTTACTTTGTTGGAGGATGCGGTAGGAGAGCCTCCCCAACCCCCTCATGGAGCATGGAAAATTTCCATTGGTTTTTCTCCCCATCTCTGCCTGGGAAGGGATTGGGTAACAGGTCCTTTCGTGTGTCAAAGCTGCCTCTACCCAGCTGCACTGTTGCCTCCCAGAAACCAAGTGATCACTCCTCTTCTCCGGTTAGTTGGAACAAAAATATCTGTCAGCAACATGCAGCCCCCACAGCCGCCCACGGTGCCCATGGCAACAGCAGCACCAGGCAGTCATGGGCAGGGATGCTGGGGGACTGTTTACTCTGGCATAGAGAGAGGGGGTCGTCTTCTAAGTGGAGGGATTCTGCATTTCTTTAAGCTTCTTGCCCTGTTTTGTACTGCTAAACTATGGCCCAAGAGGATGGGCTCCCCTTGATGTTTTGGTGATAGCTTACTCGGAAGGCATGGCATTAAACGCCACAGATTAATGACCCCCTACCAGTGCCACTCGGAGAATGTCCCCTGAATATGGAAGGAGGGCTTCATCAGCAGAAGGCAAAACAACAGAACCTTTTTGGCTAGCTGCCTCATTGCACCGTTTCTTTCTTTCCTACTAGTAGCCAGCGTGGTGTAGTGGTTAAGAGCGGTGGACTCTGATCTGGAGAACTGGGTTTGATTCCCCACTCCTCCACATGAGCGGCGGAGGCTAATCTGGTGAACTGGATTTGTTTCCCCACCCCTACACATGAAGCCAGCTGGGTGACCTTGGGCAAGTTACAGCTCTCTTAGAGCTCTCTCAGTCCCACCTACCTCACAGGGTGTCTGTTGTGGGGAGGGGAAGGAAAGGTGATTGTAAGCCGGTTTGAGTCTCCCTTAAGTGGTAGAAAAAGTTGGCATATAGAAACCAACTCTTCTTCTTCTAGCTGGTATAAGAAATGCATATTCTCCCGATCCCAGTATGATGACCTTTTTTAAAAAAATTGTATTTATTCTTATTTTGTTATTTAAAACATTTTTATGCCACCTTTCCACCCAATCAGGATCGACAAAGCAGCAAACATAAAAGCAATGAAACAATTTAAAATGTAGTTAAAATACAGCATTCAATTAACAACACATAAGCAACACCAGGAAGGCTAAAAGGTGTTATCGGGGGTACGTCAGATGAAACAAAAAGGTCTTCACCTGTGGTGAATTACCCTGATAGAAGACTAATGAATCTCCCTGGGGAGGCTAGTGTCAAAGTTTTGGTGCCCCAACAGACAAGGCCCTGTCTTGGGTTGCCACCCGTTTAGCTCAGATGGCGAAACCGAAGCCTTTGGCCAAAGGTAAAGATCAGTTTTCTTCAATCCTTTCCTCTCCGTCTTTAACCAAAAACAGCTTTGCAGACAGAAACATTATTTCCATTTTATTTACAGCATATACTCCTCCAGCAACATCTAAAAAAGAGGCTGACTTTTACCGGAAAATAAATGCTGGAAGTTATTTCTGTCAGTGTTCTTCCTCTTCAGCACTGACTCTTCTGCGGTGTGTCCCAGGAACAGTCTCTGCGCTGAATCCAGATGTGCCAGTGGTGACCACAGCCACTCAGGCAATATGCTTTACTGGTTCTAATAACATCAGCCATGCCATGTAGTAGTTCATTCACATTCTCTTCTGACGTGATCAATGCAATCATCTGTCAACTGAGTCTTCTGCAGATTGCATAGGACAAACAGGTTAATTTCCACACGAAAAAATAAGTGGCCAAATATCAGACATTTTTTAAAAGGGCCATTTTCCAAAGCCAGTGGGAGAATATTTCAATCTACTACAATCCACCAGGTTGTTGATTTGAAAGTTATTGTTCTTTAACAAGGGAACCTCAGAGGAAGGCTCTGGCAAGAAATTACTGAATTACAATCAGACATATTAATAAATATGATTAACTAGGTCTAAACAGAACAGATTCAGTACTTAAGCCTCTACATGTATTAAATTGTTTAACATAACTAGGTAGAGTGTGTTAATACCTCTGTGAATGGTCCCTATGCTTAGCTTGTATACACATCATAAGCTTTAATGGGCTAGAGCCCATGGCATCAGATGAATTTAGTGAATCTTCAGTCAGCTGATGTCTATAGTCCTCTCTGGAAATATATATATGCACACACACAGAGAGAGAATATGTACTCTCTGTGAAAATGTGTGGGTTAAAAAGCCATGAAAAGCACAATGTACAGTTCTGTGATACTGTCATAACATTGTTTCACCAGGTTGACAATTGCACACATCTTATATGGGAGACATATACAGCCCAGCATAACAACTTGAGATAATTTTACCAGATGTTTGTGTAATTGGAAATATATTATACAAACTAGTACATGCCTGGTCTGTTTTATATTTTCTGTATATGTATTTTTACCTGGAAATGTGTGCATGGTTTACATGGGTTTCAAATAGACCACTGAGGAAGGCCATTATAGGCTAAAACACTTCTGGCATGTGGTTATAGATATCAACCTTAGGAAATGCCATTGTCCTGTTTTAACGTTTTTATATAATTTTAATACTGAGATAGCACTTTGAATAAATTATATTTTCATTATATATTTTTCATCCCACCCAACCTTGGGTCCCCAGCTTCTGTTTTCTAGGTTGGGTTTTATTCCCCTTTTTTTCTTCTACTACTGCACAGGGGATTAAGTCCCATTGCCACCATGGCAAACAGGGATTTTCATACTGTCATGGAATACAGGCTGGAGTGCTGGCATCAATAGCATTCCAGGAATCCAACATGATGCCTTTTGGGTTCAGCACTATACGGCAAAGTTAACCTGGGAAATGTCGAACATTGCAATGCTATGCATTGGTACTTCAGTCGAAGCCCGTCGAAGTCAGTGGGTTCAGGCTAGAATAACTACATAGGATTCTATTATGAATGTGTCAGATGAGGGGAACCCAGTTAACAAATTATCAGAAATTATGTTCCTCTGAAGTTTTGTTTAATTATGTGGCTTATTTTTAAAAACTATTTGAGATATTAAAGTACAAGCTATCAATATCTATGAGTTAAATCTGTTCTCTGTCCTTCACTGCCTAAAGGGGTGGTGGTGGTGCATTTCAGAAAACAACCACTCCAGATAGTTTCAGGAAGGTAGTTGTATTAGTCTGTTATAACAGAACAACGTTGGAGTCCAGTAGCACCTTAAGGATGAACAAAATTTCCCAGTATATAAGCTTTCATGAACCGAAGCTTGCTAGAAAATTTTACTGGTCCTTAAGGTGCTACTTAGGGAGGGACAGCGGCATGGTATAGCCCGATCTCATCAGATCTCTGAAGCTAAGCAGGGTCAGCACTTAGAAGGGAGACCACCGATGAAGGCAGTGGCAAACCACCTGTACTTCTCACTTGCCTTGAAAGCCCCTTGCTGGGGTTGCCAGAGGTCAGCTGCAACTTGATGGCACTTTAAACGCACAAGGCGCTACTGGATTTGAATCAACCACTCCATCACCTTTTCAGTAATAAGCTCATCAGTTTCCTTGTTCCTGAATGACCCTCCACCCCCTACTTCTGTCTTCAAGTAACAAATACCCCTAATCCTTCCAGACCAGCATGGTTTACAGTGTGCATTTATCACGGGAAAGAAGTTTGCTAGTGGATTGTATCACAGACATATTATGCATAGATCAACATGGTGTTGGTCAACGAGATCAAGTGGGAGGGGCATGTTTAGTCAATACTGCAGTGGTGTATCTCAAAGGGCCTACTGCCACTGTTGATATGGTAAGCCTGTGTATACCACCTATGGTGTTTTGATGCAGCAGCATAGAAAAATGCTCAGGTCGGCAACTGGAAACAGCAGAATCAGAGACACCGGGAAGAAGAAAGCAAAGCCAGTCCTCATCTTGGCTGCTGCTGGTTTCTGCCTTCCTTGTTTACTGAATGTCCCATCATATCGGTTGTATTGACTTACTCTGTGTAACCTACCTCGAGTCCAAGTGAGAAAGGCGGACTATGGGGGTTACCACACTTTGTATTCCCAGCGATGTATTAAGAGTTTGAAAATGTTATAAAAAAACATCACTTTAAAAGGGTTTTTGGATACCACGGCTTATAAATGGTTGGAAGACGTCTTTACAGTTAAAGGGGCCAAACAAAGTGCGAACAGTATTTTTTTATAACGTTTTCAAACTCTTAATACATCGTTGGGTATACATAGAAAGTGCAAACAGTATTTTTAATAACATTTTCAAACTCTTAATACATCGCTGGGAATACAAGTAGGGTAACCCCCTTTAAATAACAAAGAAATAAAAATGCTTCAAGGGGCCACTGCAGAGGCAGGGACAAAAACCCAGCCAGGTCCCCGATCGTCCACCATATAAACGAGTGATTGCAAACTATCTCCAAACCACCACCAGTGGGCGACTGAAACGCTTCTAGGTCTTTGGTGTACTTGCGTGAATAAATGGAGTTAGGGTTACCGGGTCCCTCTTCGCCACGGGGTAGGGGGGGAGTTCTGGGGGCGGAGCCTGAGAAGGGCAGGGTTTGGGGAGGGGAGGGACTTCAATGCCATAGAGTCCAATTGCCAAAGCGGCTTTTTCTCCAGGTGAACGGATCTTTATCGGCTGGAGATCAGTTGTAATAGCAGAAGCTCTCCAGTTACTACCTGGAGGTGGGCAACCCTAAGTGGAGTCCTAGTAGTTTGGTCTTTTCTAGCGAGCATGCAGACTGAATCTTCTCTAGGTGGGCGAAGGGAGCATAACGGAACGTCTATGGGGACAGATTGGCCTTGGAAGGACGCACGCGGGAGGGCGTGGGGAGGCCCCGAGGAGGGCTTGGGAGAGCAAGACTGGCCACTGACCGAAGGGGAACCAGAGAGGCAGAAGATGTTTTGCACGGGAGAAAGGAGGGGCAGCGGCGGGCGGGCGGGCGGCGCACGTGGGGAAACCCCCCTGCGCTGCGTGCGGTCCTGGAAGCAGGTACACCACTGCAGGGCCCTAGCGGCGTCTGGAGGAGGGCTCGGCTCGGCTCCCCTCGGAGGGCGGGCGAAAGGTCCGCTTTCGCCTTGACGCGCCGTCCAGCGTGCTGCAGGCGGAGAGCGCCGGAGCGCTTCCAGTCCTCCCCCCCTCTTCTTCTCCCCTCCCCGGCGGGGCGGCTGGGGGGGGGGGCGCGCCCCCTCCCGGGCTGTGCCCAGCGCCTGCAGCCCGCTTCGCAGGGACGTTCCGCACGCAGGCAGGCAGGCAGGAGGCAGGCAGGGGCTGGGCGTCTCTGGCCCCCGCTCTGAGCCTCGCCCCCTCCTCCGCCTCCCTGCCTGCCAGCCCCGCCTCCCCCCGCTGCCAGCCCGAGCCCAAGCCGGAGCGGAGCCCGGGCGGCTCATTGCGGAGCGAAGCTGCAGCCGCGATGGCCACCACCGTCACCTGCACCCGCTTCACCGACGAGTATCAGCTATACGAGGAAATTGGCAAGTAAGGAGCCGGCACCGCGCCGCGCACGAGCCGGCCTGCGGGGGCCGCGACCCCCTGGCCGAAGCCAAGGCCCCGGGAGGGCCGGCGAGCGGATGGAAGAGGAGGCCCGGCCGGTGGCTTGGAAGGGGCTGGCCGTGGGGAAGAGGAGGAGGAGGAGGAGGAGGAGGAAGGGGCCGCCCTTCTGCTCCTCGCGCCCGCCGCCCCTCCCTGCCTGCGCCTCTATGGGGCTGAGCCGGAGGGTCCGGCTGGGGAAAGGAGCGGGGGGGGGGGGCCGCGGGGGTCAGGGAGAGGCTCGCCCGCGCTGCGCAGACATGACGCACGTTGCAGAGCCGCGGACGGCAGCTCGCGCGGGGGGAGGCGAGGCTCGCAGGCGCGGCGGAGGAGTTCCCCTTCTCGCAGCCCCCGGAGCCTGCTTGAGATGCTTGGCGCAAGCGCCCTCCTGCACCCTCTCCCCCCCCCATCTCCTTCTCTCCCTCCCGCCCCCCCATCTCCTTCTCTCCCTCCCAAGTGAGCGGCGGGGGTTTACTGTCGGGCTGGAGGGGCTGCAGCTGCCGCCGCTGCGAGCCCTCCGCCGCAGTGTCTCCCCTGCTTCCCCCGGGCGCGCGGAAAAAGCACATGGCCGGGGGTGGGGAGCGGGGGAGCGAAGGCGGGAGGGCCGGCCGGCCGGCTGGCTGCGGGGAGCGCCCCGCCGGGAAGCGCGCTTGCTCCTCCGCGCCCGCTTGGGCGGCGTGGCGCGCGTGGGCGGCCGTGGGCCCGGCTAGCTGCTTGCTTGCCGCCCTGCTGGGGAGCGGGGGCGGCTGGCGGCGCGTCTGCCTGGCGAGGAGGAGGAGGAGAAGGGGAGCGGGAGGCGGCGGGGCTGCCTTCTCCGCCGGGGAGGGCGACGCCTGTCTCATTAGCGGAGGGGGGGGGGAGATTGGGAACTGCGGGAAGGGATAATTGCAGACCCTTCATTCTTGCTGCTGGGCTGTTGCCTAAAGAGTGGGGCTGGGCGAGGGTTTAATTCGAAATAAGGCACTGAAGCTCAGATCTGTTCTGACAGCCCTGCCCCTCATTCTGAATGTGTTGGGACTGGCGGCAGGTGGTACTCTGCGCATGCTCCGGGGTGCCCTCCAAGTTTGGGATGGGCTGTGGCTCGGTGGTAGAGCCTCCGCTTGGCGTGCAGAAGGTCCCAGGTTCAGTCCCCGGCATCTCCAGTTAAAGGGGCTAGGCAGGTAGGTGATGGGAAAGACCCCTGCCTGAGACCCTGGAGAGCCGCTGCGGGATAGAGTAGACAATACTGACTTTGATGGACCAAGGGTCTGATTCACTATAAGGCAGCTTCGTGTGTTCAACTTGGAGAGGGAGAAAGACAGTAGCGGCTGATGCCGGAGAAGCAAGACCTGTTACTCAAAAGGCTCATATTCAGCCCTCTACTGATGCCAGCTCTGCTGAGCGGGGGCCGCTTGGGTGTGGAACGAGCTTGACATCCTTTGCTGGGATCCTGTGGGGGCTCACCCAGTTTTGCAGCTCAAAGCTCGTGCACATGGATTTTTACAGCGAGGCTGCTTAGGCTTTCCTTTGCTTCGTGCTGATGGACAGCTCTTACTCACTGGGCGAACATGTCAGGACGCTCCATTCCACACTGCAGGAAATCAGCCTTAGGAAGTGCTGCTCCAGACAGGAAGTGAGCAAGAAGACACTGCTAGCTGAAGCCTCCTAGCAGCTGAGCGAATGAGTAAAAGAAACCTGCAAGTTTATGTGTAAAAGAGACCTGCTCACTGTGCTAAGAGGGCTCCCCCATATTGAACTGTCACCTTTAACTGTGCCTTTAACATTAACTTGTTCTGTGGGAGTGGGCAGGTGAAGCTCTTTATGGTCCGGAGGCCAACATTTTCAACTGCTACTGGCTGCAGATTAAAGCTGCTGTCAAAGTAGCAAGAGCAGGCAAGATTGTCATTCTGTTTAGTAAGCACCCCCCAAGCTGCTAGTAACAACACATTGTTTGTGATGCTCAAGTACCCAAACCTGTTTTTAATGCTGGAGCTGTGCTTAGGGACTTGTGGAGTAATAACAAAGCTGTTGAGCATGCACAAAGTTTTTTTTTTTCATCACTAGCATTTAGTAAACAACTGGCCTTTACATGGTCCATGTGTCCATGGACTGGTCCATTCATGAAAGGGGCTTGGTGAGGGGGAAGGCATGTGTGAGTACTGGGAGGGGCTGTGGCTCAGTGGTAGAGCATTTGCTGGGCATGCAGAATGTCCCAGGTTCAATTCCCGGCATGTCCAGTTGAAGGGACTAGGCAAGTAGGTGATGTGAAAGACCCCTGCCTGAGACCCTGGAGAGCCGCTGCCGGTCTGAGTGGACAATACTGACTTTGATGGACCAAGGGTCTGATTCAGTATAAGGCAGCTTCATGTGTTTATTACGGGGAGGGGCTGGGGCTCAGTGGTAGAGCACCTGCTTGGCATGCAGAAAGTCCCAGCTTCAATCCCCGGCATCTCCAGTTAAAGGGACTAGGCAGGTAGGTGATGTGAAAGAACCCTTCCTGAGACTCTGGAGAGCCACTGCTGGTCTGAGTAGACAATACTGACTTTGATGGACCAAGGGTCTGATTCAGTATAAAGCAGCTTCCTATGTTCATGTGACACAGAGGTTTGGGACATCTCCTTTTGCTTCCTGTTGGCAAATAAATTCTCACCAGTGGAAAGGTAATTTTTCCTGGGGTTGCCTGTCTCGGGCATACACATACTTCCTCAGATGGCTGGCCTTCCTAGAGATAAGCAGAACTGTAACTGTAGATCTATCTCAGATTTGCTTCTAGTATCACTTTTATGGCATCTGACGAAGGGAGCATTGACTCCCGAAAGCTTATGCCCTGGCAACCTTGTTGGTCTCTGAGGTGCTGCTGGGCTTGAATCCTGCTGTTCTGCTGCAGACCAACACGGTTACTCGCTTAAAACTCATTCACGATGTGATCCTTCTTCCTCATAAATGATGTTTCCGAAAATCTTTCTTGACATTCCCAAAAGTGTTAGTGTTTTTCAGGAACAATTTGAAGTACCTTGTAGGATAAGGAGGCTCCTGAGGACAATGGAGGACAATGGAATCCCTGCCTGTTCCAGGGTTTCTCATGCATAGTAAGAGAGTCAATGTAGTGTAGTGGTTACAGTGTCAGGCTAGCATCTGGACGACTCAGGTTTGCATCCTTGCACTGCCATGGAAACTTGCTTGGTGACCTTGGACCAGTTGTTCTTTCTTTCATCCTAAACTACCTCACAGGGATGTTTTGAGAATAAAATGGAGGAGAGATTGCTGTTGTAAACTGCTTGGAGTCCCCATTGAGGAGGAAAGCAGGGTTTCTAAAATGAACAAATATGAGACAGTTTTAGTCTAGCTGTTTCATAACTTCAGTGTTGAATGCAGTACCACCAGCAATAGTTTAAGATTTATATGGTGCAAGGATAGTTAAGCCAAATACTCCTATTCAGTAACTGGATTCAAGTCAGCACTCATGAACTAATCCTTCTGTCTGCCAGGGTGCTGCTATTCTTTCCCTCCCACAATTGCTTTTTAAAAATTCTATAATGCAGCTCTACTACCAACTTTATCCTTGCAAGAATAGTGCTGATTTGGCGGTTTCACTATTTCCCTGTCTCTTAAATCAGTCGCCTGTTCTCCTCGGTTATCTCGCCATGACTGTCTTTGATTCCTAGCCAACTGTTTTCCTGGCTGCAATTGTAGCATCACATATAGCTGCTGTAAAATGAAACCTCCCTGGTGGATTTTCCCAAGGATATGTCCCTCCCCTCCCAACCCTTTTCAGAAAAGTGGGGGGTAGCATGTGATTTTCATGAGTACAATAAAGTGTGAATTAGAGGGATGAAACCTGCAGCATTCAGAAGGACGCATGGCCTGCAGTGGCTGCAACTTCTTTTTCCGAAATGAATGGCGTTGGTGCTGTTCAGGAAATTATGATTTGGCATTCAGAATTTTTTGCCCTGAGGCTATTTATTACTCTTTGCCTTTGGGAACAAGATTAATTTCCTTTCCATTTTTCTAAAATGAAGAACCAGGACTCCCTTCTGCATTCCAAGGCCTGTTTCATAATTAGTTAGAAGGCTTGTGTGTGTGTCTGCTGGGGCGGGGGGGGGGGGCTGCCCTGCAAAGTTTGAAAACCTGGCTGCCCTAGAGGCCTGGAAGCAAAGAACTGGCTGGCTAGAACAAGCCAGCCTGATAAATTTGATCCCCCGCCCTTGCTTTTTGGCCTGTATGATTCTCTTGGGGTTGCCGGGACTCAATGCTGTAACGATAGCAGAAGCCACAAGCGGTAGAAGTGACCTGTAGAGGCCTAAACTCTAGGCCTAGCAATCCCTGACTCAGAGCCGGCCTACAGTCCTCCAAGTCTTCCTTACCTTGCACAGTTGCTTCTGTCTGCCACCAGTTGTATTCTAAGATACAGGTCGAACCTCACTTTCCCAATGAAATTTAGCCACCTTGCCTCTTGACCAGCCCTCCACAGCACATCTCTCGCCTTTCGATCAGAGCATACATTCCCTACTGATCTAGAATGCTTGGAAGTTCCTTAGGGTCTTGCCTCATGCGTGTCCTTTCTTCCTCAGTTCCTTGTTCCCCTCAGTTTCCTGTCTCGAGCATTTTTACTCCTCAAATTTCATTCACTTACCCTTCCTTCAGGCTTTTGTTCCTTCCTCTGTTGTCTACTCTACACCCATTTTTGTTGCTAATTCATAATAGTGCCAATAATGTGCCACGTGATTCTCCCTCCCCCGTAATGCTAGAACTCGGGGGCACCCAGTGAAATTAAGGAGTAATAAATTCAGGATGGACAAAAGGAAGTACTACTTTAAAAGGTAAAGGTCCCCTGTGCAAGCACTGGGTCATTCCTGACCCATGGGGTGACGTCACATCCCGACGTTTCCAAGGCAGACTTTTTTTCGGGGTGGTTTGCCAGTGCCTTCCCCAGTCATCTTCCCTTTACCCCCAGCAAGCTGGGTACTCATTTCACCGACCTCGGAAGGATGGAAGGCTGAGTCAACCTTGAGCCGGCTACCTGAAACCGACTTCCGTCGGGATCGAACTCAGGTCGTGAGCAGAACTTTTGACTGCAGTACTGCAGCTTAACACTAAGTATTACTTTACCCAATAATTAAATTGTGAATGTCATTTACAGAGGACATAGTGATAGCCATAAGTACGGGTGACTTTAAAAGGGGATTAGACAGATTCATGGAGGATAAGTTGATCAGTGGTTACTGGCCATTGTGACTAAAGGGAACCTCCACATTCAGAGACAGCAAACCTCTGAATATCAGTGCTGGGAGGCAAAATTTGGAGGGCCTAGACCTCTATTTGTTGAACTAGGGCAGCTGGTTGGTCACTGTGGTGGTTTTGAGTGGCGTAGTCTGATCTGGAGAACCGGGTTTGATTCCCCACTCCTCCACATGAGCGGTGGAGGCTAATCTGGTGAACCGGGTTGGCTTCCCCACTCCTACACACGAAGCCAGCGGGTGACCTTGGGCTAGTCACACTCTCTCAGCCCCACCTACCTCCCAGGGTGTCTGTTGTGGGGAGGGGAAGGGAAGGTGATTGTAAGCCGGTTTGATTCTCCCTTAAGTGGTAGAGGAAGTCGGCATAAAAAAACCAACTCTTCTTCACTGTGTGAAACAGGATGCTGGACTAGATGGACCACTGGTCTGATCCAGCAGAGCTTCTCTTATGCTCGCACCATTCATTTACAGAATGTAAAACGTTGAGCCCCTACCAGAGGAAGTCACTATCTAAGCTTTTGACATATGGGGGACAACAAAGGGATGGGAAGGAAATGCACACGATCGGGGGAAGAATGTGTTTATTCCAGTTGCATATGTTTAAGCTTAGTTTCAAGCCTTCAGAGAATAGATACGGGCAAAGATTCCCTCTGTCTTCACATTCAGACAAACATACACACAATGTTTGATTAGAATAAGGAGGCTTCCGCTGCCTAGCAGTTCCTTGCCAAGTTTCCCCCAGGATGACCTTGGTCCCTAGGGTTTTGACCCCTAGTCTCCCACTTCAGCAGCCCTGTTTGCTTTCAGTAGTGAAGGGGATAGACTTTATGTTTTGAGGTGCAATCTGAAGTAAGTGAGAGAAGCGGCATCATGTCCGTATGCAAATTGGTTTGAGTTAGGGTTCTCTTTTTTCTTTTGTAATTTTTAACAAACTGCCTTGTATTGAGAATATTAAGCTGCTTGCCGAGAATGACTTGCACTAATGTAAAATTTAGGCCCTTATCCAGCACTCCTAAACATTTCCACTCATTTCAGTGGAATGCCAATGTTTACGCTCATTGGATTGTGGCCTTACTTTGTTTTCTGAAAAGAGGTTATAGTCTAGCAAGAACCTCTGTACCCCGGATGGAATTTACAGCCAGTACTTGTCTCCACTGTAGAAACGATTGACCTGGTGGAGTGGGAAAGGTTTGGGGGTTGGAATTAAAGTCTTTAATTTGACCAAAGCCAGCACTCTGCTTGATAGTTTTGGGCATCATTGTCGAGAAGATCAAGATCCAGGTCAGGAATGTTAAAATGTTTGCCTTAAAGAATGTGATCCTAAGCACTTTTACATGAAAGCAAGTTCTAATGAAATCAGTTGGGCTTGCTTTCAAGTAAGTGTATGTGTAGATTCAGTCTATAATAGCGAAATACGAGAATGAAGTATCATCTGTCATGAGTACCGTAGGCTTCCTCATGAATGGTAGCGGTGGGAGATGATATAATGCATCCTTGGCATCCAGAAGGGCCTTTTCTCTTTAAAAATGCAACTTGAATATGGATGGTAAGTTTATTCATCTCTATGTATGCCATATTATGCAAGCTACCTAATGGCATATGTTCAAGTATGTATAGTACATCTCCCTCCTCCACATATACACAGTGATGGGATGCATTAAATTTGGCTGTCTTCAAGTAATGTCTGGAAGAGAAGGGAATATATATGCGTGTGTGTGTGTGTGTGTAGTAAAATGGGAAGTCAGGCATGCCCAGAATTGGGAAGTTTCCAGATTCCATATAAGTGAGTTTTTCCTGTAAAGGACCAGAAAGTTAATTTCGTAATGGCGTAGTCTATTTAAAGCTCTGACAATATTGAGATGCTAGCCCTGGGTCTTTGCAAAACCTGGCAATGTGCATTTGAAGTTCCTTGAAGTTCCTGCTGAGATATGGATATAATTGAAGAAGAATGTGGAAGAGTGGAGTGTGTGCAAGAGAGAGAGAAAGCTTTGCAAGAGTATGAAGTTCCTGCTGAGTGGAAGAGCAGGACAGAGGAAGAGGAGGATGAGGGCTCTTTTGGAGATGCATGTACAGGTGTTGAGTGAGTATTCAGAGAGGCTTTGGACATAGGAGGTGATGAGAGATTTCCTTGTAGTGGAGGCTCAAAGAGAGGTTAATTTTGGGGAACCTTAGTCATCATGCCTAATTGGCCAGTGAAGATGCAGAATACCAGCATTGTGTAGTGGTTAAAAGTGATAGACTTTAATCAGGAGAACTGGGTTTGATTCCCCACTCCTCATGAGTGGCGGACTCTAATCTGGTGAACTAAGTTGGTTTCCCCACTCCTACGCGTGAAGGCAGCTGGGTAACCTTGGGCCAGTCACAGTTCCCTTCGAACTCTCTGAGTCCCACCTACCTCACAAGGTGTCTGTTGTGGAGAGGGGAAGGGAAGGTGATTTGTAAGCCGCTTTGAGACTCCTTAACGGTAGAGAAAAGTGGGGTATAAAAACCAATTCTTCTGCTGAGATCTGAGGAGATCAGGCTAGCCTGGGCCATCCCGGTCATTATCTAGACCCGCAATTTTTTAGTAATTTTTTAACTTAAGAGGCCCTGGGGACCATGACTGTGCTTTCCCTTGATCTACAGCTATAGAGACTTGAGCAAGAACACAAGATACCCAATCTAGTTGCTGGCACTATAGAACATCTGGGCTGTGAAAGTCTTCTCCTAGTTTAGCTTTTAATCTGGTGCACACTGGTTACTGTTATGCGTCACAAAGAAAAAAAATAGATCTTGCACTTGTCATATGTAAAGGCAGTTGGGAAATTAGTCTGGGACTGCAAGAGACTGGGCTGCTCGGGGTCCAGAAGGGCTAGCGATTCCTTCCATTGCAGAATTTAGTGGCAGTTCAAAAGGCAGTGTGGTTGGGATCTAGAACCTGCTTACTTTTCATTCGCCGTGAGTCCTGAAGTTGTAGCGCATAAGATTGTCCACTGTAATTCAGTAGGCTTGTGGCAGGGATGGTTCTCTGGGTGGCCTTCTATTTCAGTAGGCTAGTACAGGGGACAGACCTGTTCAGACTTCTCGTGGGTAGTCAGGCTTGGTAATAAAATGGGCATCGCCTAGCTAAAGAGCTTTATGGGCACAGAGAGCACATGTGCTCGGATGGTATGATGTCACTGATTGGCTTTTCTGGAGAGCGCATGCAATAGCAATGTAGTAACGTTTAGATGCGGTGCTCGCGTTGAATGATTTTCCTCCCATTACAGGCAAACCCGAGAGCAAAAAATTTAGCACACTGCAGAATGTATCATTTAGAGGACCAGGTTTGACCCATGGGTCATCAGTTGCCATGCCTACTGTAGGTGAACAGGTGGGGAGAGAGTCCAGATGTTGATGCAAGAATAAATTGCATTGCAGTAGAGTACGCAGCTGGCAGTAGCCCTGCCTTTTGTTCCATTTTTAATATGTTCAGCCGGTGGAAGCTTGCCAACACGGTTCTGTGGGCCAGCCATGGCTAGCTTGAAACTTTTCCAACCATGGTTCAGGAATTGCTGCTCCAAGTGGTCATAGGACATGCCTACAGAGATGGTGTTCAGCATTATGTTTGTTCCTCCGCTGTCTGGGGGGCTGCCTGTCAAGAACCTTAGCTGTGTCGTGGCATTGTAGCCAGGATGTCATCTTGAGCTGCACAGAGATATGACTTTCAGGTGGCCTGCCTGTGGTAGTTTTACTCTTCTTCCCCCCCCCATTTTTTTTTATTAAAGTATGAAATAAAACTCATACATACCCATACATACAAAATATCATATTTTCCAAAGGGAACATATATTTAGAGCCATTCATAATGCTTCAAATATCAGGTTGATATTCTTACTACCCTTTATCATTACTGCCTATATACTATTGATTATTATTTTATCAGTATTTAAGCTCCATTTAAAATTAATCAAACACCCTAAAACCATAATGCGGTTACACATAGGTTACCGCATTATGTATTTCCAGCAATGTATTAAGAGTTTGAAAATGTTATAAAAAACATGGTTTTAAAAGGGTTTTTGGATGCCACGGCTAAAAAATGGTTGGAAGACGTCTTCACAGCTAAAGGGGCCAAACAAAGTGCGAACAGTATTTTTTATAACAGTTTCAAATTCTTAATACATCGGTGGGAATACATAGAAAGTGCGAACAGTATTTTTTATAACATTTTCAAACTCTTAATACATCGCTGGGAATATGTTCTCTGAAACTCCTCCTCAGGTCTTCTGTTGACCAAGTACTTCAATTTTGCCATCACTGTATACTCTGCCATTTTCTCTCTCCGCTTATCAATATCAGGAATCTCTTCTTGCTTCCACACTGATGCCAGAACGTAGCTTTGCTCTGCTGAAAAGAATTGGCACACCCCCTGCCCTCACTTGTTGCTCATCCTCTGTGATTTGTGCAGGGCACTGTTCTAGCCCTTTGCTGTCTCTTTCTGGCTGGGTGTGTAATTAGTTCTCTCCATTGGCGTAATAAGGAGGATGAATGTTTCAGCAAAGGAGTCTGAAGAAATGACAAGAGTGTATTTTGGTCAATTTCCCCCCTTTCCATGTCTCTTGTGCGCGTGTTTGTGCCAGTGGAAGATTCCCTGAAAAGCTGTAATGGAGGCAGTCCCCACCGCTTGACATGCAAGTGCCGTTCAGAAGAGCAATTAAGAGGTACCGAAATAAAAGGAGGAATATTGCTGAAAACTTGGTGCTCTCATGAAACCAAGGGGTACGTATTTTCTTGGGAACAGCAAGTTCAGTTCTTGTCACAACACCTGAAGGCAGATGTAGAAACTAAAGGTTGCTCCAAAGTGAGACAAAGTAGATGAAGAAGCAGTCTGAATGAAGTCTCCCATCTTAAAGAGGTTGGAATAGCTTGCGAAGAAGGAACACAGGAATGATACAGAGGCGGAAGGCAGAAGAAAAATGGAAAGGGTGCTATTTTCTATCTTAATACGTGAACAGATGGAAGCTGACGCCAAAGGAAAGAATAGCACCTTTTACCCTCATTTTTAACAGTAAGCATAATTAACCATTGAAGCCTTTTTAAATAGGATGTGAGGCATTCACAGTTCTTTGCAGATGATTGTGTTGAGATCAGGGTTGCCATCCTATTCCTGATCCCCTGCAGAGCTACGTGTGCCTTACGCCCACTGGAATCAATGGGTTTAGGTGTGCCGTGCCTAGCCTTGCAGCTCTGGATGCATAACAGGCTACTTTCCGTGTTTTTGTTCAGTACACATGCAGCGCAATCCTAAAGCAAGTTTGCTTCGAAGTCAGTCCTACAGACTTGAACGGGACTTGTTGCTTCTGAGGACTGATGTCTGAAGATGCATGCTGCACCTGTTCTAAAGCAGATGCCAGGGCTACTGTAAAGCTTCAGGTTTGTTTTGCACTAGGAGCTCCTAAATCCATGGATTTCTTCTCAGCAGAGTCATATCTGTTTCTACTTCTGTGTGGATCACAGTGAAACAACTACATTACTTTTCCCCCCCTTTTATAAAAAGAGCATAATAGGCCCGGACTTATTTTTAGTGCCTATGGTTATGGAGATTAAAATGTGAGTTGGCCATAATCAGTGCAATTACACTTACCAAACTCAGCAGGTGGCTTTAGGCAATAGCTCTTACATCCTGTGCAGATTAAAAAATTAGGATTTAAGGGGCAGGCTGTGGAATGGCTTGTTTGATTGCCTCCCCTTCTTTATGTAAATTTGCCTGCCCCAGTTCAGTGTTGCATGCAGTGGTGGGCAGTGCAGATTAACGTGCTTGCAAACTCTTGGGCCGTTTATGCAGGGTCAATTTTGATGCTCGCTCAAAGCTCTTTTTTTAAATGCGACCTTTAAAATGCCTATTCATGGTCCCGATGCAAAAGGAGAAATTCCACACACCCCACTTGCCTGCTCCTTCGTTTGCATAGCCATTGGCAGTGGTCGTTTGCATAGCTAAGCCGTGTTTGTGATTTTTCATGGTTCCTTCAGTAAATGCTTCGGTGCGGGGGTGGAGCAAATACAAAAGGTCGCGTTAAAGGGGCTCTTAAGAAATGTGAAGCAGGTATGCGCCGGCTTCGCAGTCACTTCCTGAATGAAAAACTCAAAAAAATATGCGGGGCACTTCAGCCTGCAACGTGCTGCTAATTACCAAGCATAAATGGCCTTGGAGACCATTGATGGCTACATACTGCACCGTATTTGATTAGAGGGGGCAGGAGAAACGTATGTAGAAGGTGAGGGGAAGCATAGGATCATGTGGCTTTCTCCCAATCTCTGAATCCTAGATTTTACTCTCTCTGTGTGTAAATATGCACTGGAACTCAGAGTGGGGATGGGAAGAACCTGCACTGAACTCCTCAAAGGAAGAGTGGGATACAGTTTAAGAAGTCAGTTTTGGCTGCAGTACTAAGAACACTTTTCCTGGTAGTAAGCCCCACTGAGTAAAAACGGGGCTTTGGAATAAACCTTCGGATTGCGAATTTTTGGTGGAAACTAGTATTCTGTTACATAATGCATTCTAATAATAATACTTGGCATTTATGTAATGCTTTCAGTGTTCAGAGCACATTATCTTGTTGCAGTCTTAACCACAGCCCCATAAGGTAAGCCAGAATTCTTATGCCCATATTGCATGTGGTGAGAGAGAAAGGGTTGCCTAAAGCTACCAAGTGAGTTTTCGACATATACAAGGTTTAAACCAGGGATCTCCCAGTTCATTCTCTTAGCTATGACAACAGCTTGGGTTACAAGTTTCATTGGGCATGTGAAATAATATGACTGTTTTGGTACATGTTAAGTCATCACATGCTTTTATCTGGGAAAGGAGGTGGGATTTAGTCTTTAACATGGGTTTGAAGGAATTCCCATTATGGAAGACAGTGGATATTTTGGACAGAATCAACTTGTGTTACTTTTCCAGTGCAGGGATCCCTCTGTAGCCCCAATGCAGTAGAAATTGCCTCTGACACATTGCTTGGCAGCATTTTTCCATTCCCTCCATTAATTTAGTTCTTGGTGAATCTCATCCATCAAAGGGGTGTGTGTGTGGTTTGTTCAGGATTAATTCATTTGGAAGAAAAGAAGGTAATCTTGTGAATGTGCCGCAATTTGTGCTCTTTTATTATAATCATTTAATCACTGCATGGTTCTATACTTGGAATCAGTAATGTGAATTACAGTAACCACACACACACAATCTGAATGTTAAGGGGTGGCTAATCTGCCATAAGCAATCTTAAATATGCGATCTTACCTTCTAGTAAGTGTTTTAAGAATAAGCCTACTGGCAAGCCGGACCACTAATTTTGCATATGTTGCTGATGCTACAGATGTTGACAATGTAGCTCAAAGTAGGTGGAAATTCCTGTGACAAGAGTCTTCTTTTAAACTCTATGTTGGATGATAGTAGTAATGGTGGGAAATAGCACGAGAGGTATTTCTGCTTCAAAAACAGTAAAGCAAGGGAATTGCGTCTTCTTGAGAAAAGTTTGGGTCAGTCCTATACCATTGGTGCTTATCAGAATTTTTGGTTGTGGCTCCATTCTTTCTGGTGAGTTAATATCAGCCGTGGCATAATGCCAGTATTAATTGGTTGCGTATATGGGGTTGCCTTCTTAATCATAGTGGTGTGGAGGAGTATTGGTTAGGGAAGTGATCTCCTATGCTTTATAATTGTTGAAATGATAATTTGAGTCGCCCTGGTGTCAGAAATGGCTGGGGATTTGATGCTTGTGTAACCAAATGCCATAGCCATCAGGGTTCCTTGAGTAGTTATGTACAGAAGATAATTTAGGAAGGTAAGATCACTGTTGCCCTGTGCACATGTGGAAACTCCCCTAGCTGTTCAGCTCAGTCTTTTGCCTCGTTTGGTCAACTGCATGAAGTTACCTGGCTTTTAATATGAATGGAACTGGAGCAGAAATGAAATTTCAGAAACTTTCAAAGTATAGCAACATTTTAAAGGTTTGTATCGTGCAAGGAGCCTTCTCAGTTAGCTAAGGGAGTAATTGGATCCAACCTAAAATTTGGATGCTGAAGATGAATTTTGCTTTGGCATTTGGTGAAGGAAATGTTAGTTATCAAATATATTCAAATGCTGTTGTGAATCTGGTTCTCTCAGATGTTGACACGAAATGTACCTCTCTAAATGTAATCCCCCCCCCAACTGGGTAGATCTGTTGTTTTAACATTTGAGGAGTCCTTTTGTCTGGTGAATTGCTATAGAAGACTGAGGAGAAAATGGAAAGCAATATAAGGGAGGAAGAGGCTTGTATTGAGGAAATAAATTGATCAGAGAGGGACTGGAGAGCCGAAGGCCTGAGAGGTGCCCGTGATCATCCACATGCATCCAGCAGGGATTCTCCTAGTGGCTAAATAAAGGCCTCCTTATACAATATGTGAGTAAAGAGTTGAGTTGGAGGTTTTCCCAACGTGACTCTCATTTCATGTCTGACCGGGGACTTGCTTTTAAAAAAGTATGTAGGGGGGCAAATTAGAGGGGCTTTTAGCCTTCCCTCGTTTCTATCCTGCACTGCTTTCGATGGGGAACAAATGGATGGGGGGGGGTTGGTTTCTCAGCTGAATTTTGCTGTCCTGTAACTGAAACCTACTAGATCCGTGTTGGCGAACCTATGGCACGGGTGCCACTTCCGGCACTCGTAGCCCTCTCTGCCGGCACGCGTGGTTCCTCCAAGCCGCTGGCCTTTCCGGCTCTGCCTTGCCCCGGATGGGAGAGGCTGTAGCCCAGGGGTGGGGAACCTCCGACATCATTGGCGGTGGCCCCCGGACTCTCCCACAGAAGCTGCCGCCATTGCCGCCACTGGAGCGTGCGTGGCCGGCCAGGTGGGTGGGAGAGCGGGGAACAGAAGCCGAGCGCCCACACTCGGCATGGCCGGCGGCTTCTCCGGCGCCCTCTGGGCCTGTGTGGGTGGAGGGGCGTGGCTGGCCGGTGGGTGCGAAGGAGGCGTCCTCTGCCCTACCCTGCTCGCCTCTCACTAGCCTGCCGCCGCCGCCACGCCCCACCGAGTGGCAAATCCAAGGCAAAACCTCCCATGCATAAATGGCCTCTTTCTTTTTCTGTCGCCCTCTGTCCTTTTCTTTCCCTACTTTTCTTTCTCTCCCTTGCTCCATTTCCTTCTCCCTTTCTCTCTCTTTTTCTTTCTTTCTCTCCCTCCCTCCCTTCCCTTTCCTTCTCCCTTCCCTTCTTTCCTTCCTTCCTTCTTTCCCTCCAGCGGCTTCTCCGGCGCCCTCTGGGTCTGTGCGGGCGGAGGGGCATGCAGTCCTATTCCACCTTTGAAGTGCCCACAAGCCATCCTCCAAACACCTTTCCATTTGTCTTGATATGTAGAGAGAAAACACTAAGGAACTAGTTGCCAATCTCCAGGTACTAGCTGGAGATCTCCTCCTATTACAAGTGATCTCCAACCAATAGAGATCAGTTCCCCTGGAAAAAATTGCCACTTTGGCAATTGGACTCTATGGCACTGAAGTCCTTCCCCAAACCCCGCCCTCCTCAGGCGCAAAAACCTCCCACTCAAGGCAAAGAGGAACTTGGCAACCCTAGCCTCTCCCTCTGGGCCCCCTCTGGGGGTGGTATTCAGGTTAAATTGCCGCATTGGCACTCGGCGATAAATAAGTGGGTTTTTGGTTGCAGTTTGGGCACTCGGTCTCTAAAAGGTTCGCCATCACTGTACTAGATCTAGCCTCGTCCCTCTGCAGCATTGGAGAACAAGTCCTATGATGATTTTTTTTAGACCCCCCCCCATCAACACAGTATCTCTCCCTCTTAACTTCATTTCTCTCTTCTGGTCCCCTTCCAGTATATTGAACGTGACTCCTGGAAGTGGACACAGTATTCTAGATCAGGGCTTCTTAAACTTTTTACACTTGTGACCCCTTTTCGCCCGAGAATTTTTTACGCGACCCCGGGTATATAGGTATATAACATAGGTATGCAAATGAAACATTTACAGATAATAAATCATAAAGAAATTTATTTTAAAACAATTCTTTGGTCTACATATAATTTTACCATTTACTGTTGCCAAATTTTTCATGATCCCCACATTCAGTTACGCAACTCCCATATGGGGTCGCGACCCATAGTTTAAGAAGCTTTGTTCTGTATGAGGTTTGATTAGCATACTTCTTGTGACTTGTATTCTGTGCTTTTAACCATCCTGCTAATACAACTGTACATCCCTTCACTGTCATTATCTTTTTGCCCTTGTCTTGTCTGACTTATGGCGATCCCTGCTGAGGTTTTCAAAGCCAGAGACGTTCAGAGTGGGTTTGCCATTGCCTGCTTCCCCATTACGACCCTGGTATTCCTTAGAAGTCTCCCATCCAAATACTTGTCAGGGTCAACCCTGCTTAGCTTCTGAGATGTGGCAAGATCAGATTAGCCTGGGCTATCCAGGTCAGGGCTATTAAATAAACGTAATTATTTCAGCCTTGCATAGGAGGAAAGTTTCTGATTTGAAAGATTCTGGGCATGGGTTCTGGGATACCTTACTGTTTGCCTCTGGTTTTTTTTTTTCTTAGTGGCCTGTAGACATTACACCATACTCTTAAAGCCTGTGGCATTCTGTTACTTCTGTGATCTCTTCTTGCAGCGGGGTTGTAAGACTAATAATGGAGGAAATGGGGTTACAGAATTGGCAAATACATGACTAATATGCAGAGAATCTAAGTATTTCATTCTGAACCTGGTTCCAGAATGTGGATCAAAAGCCCCAGATTTGCAGAAAGTCTTAATTTTTTTTTTTTTTTTACAATAGAAGAGAGGTAAAGGGAATTTTTAAAAGATTTAAAATGCTGAGATCTTACATGATTACCTCACACGATCTTGGCAGCCGTTTTGGATTGCCTAGGTGACTGGCTTCCGAAGTTTCCTTTCAGAAATTGAAGGTGAGTTGGAGGAAAAGAGGGAGTCGGCAGGCAAGAAAGAAGAAAAAGATGGGGATGAAGCTAGAGAGGGAGGAAGGAAAGAAAAATGGAGAAAAAGGGGGAAGAAATGGGAGCTGGAGGGAAGGAAACAGGAAAAAGGGAGATGCTGCAGGGCCTGTGAGGGAGAGGAAAGAAGGGAAAGTGAAGATAGCATGGGGGAGGAGGACCAGGTTCTCCCCTTCGCCATTATTCCTTTGCTTCTATTAATTAAATTCATAGAACAAAATTTTCAGAAGCAAATTGATTTCAGTTCTAAGTGGAAGTGCAGATAGTTCTGAAGCTCTCTAATCTGGATCTCTGGGTACGTAAACCAGACCCCCAAACTCTTGATTTGCATGCCCAATTTCCTTGAAGCTGTGAGTCTAACTTGTTTAAAGGTCCACTTTGAACCTGGGCATTCTTTGCTTGGAATGGGTCAGCTTTCAGTCCAGACCCTTCTTTGGATGCCGTGCCCTTGCAGCAGCACTTGTTGGCCCTGCGAGGAGAGGCTGGCCTTTCTCTAACACCGTTCTGTGCCAGGGCCAGGGCAGATGGCTGCTGCATTAATCCTCCCTTTGGATTTCCTTTGCCTCTCTCTGAAAGGGGGGCAGCTGTTGAGCAGAATGAATGGTCTCTCCTGGAAACTGGTGCCTCTCAATTACTTTATTTGGTGGCGGCTGAAATGGCTGCCTGGAAGCCCGAAACTGTTCCAGCAGGTACTCAGAGCAAGGCCTTATCAAATCATATACTCTGCTTGCAATGGGCAATCTTATTCTCCTCTTGAACCTTTACTGCTTCTGCATACGGAAAGAGGAGGTTTAGTTTGTGTGTGCCTCCTTAAGCGTACAGGCAAAAGTCACAAGCATCTAAGTCCGAAGAACCAGATATATATATATATTTTTGGGGAAAGAGAAATTCAGTCCTGCAGAGGGGAGATATAGTAGTATGGGGGTAAAGATGCTAGTGGATGGCTGCTAGCTGTACTTGAAAGTGATAATAATAGTAATAGAAAAGAGCAAGAGTCAAGTAGCACGTTAAAGACTTACAAGATTTCTGACAGGGTATGAGCTTTCATGAGTCACAGCTCACTTCTTCAGATACAGCTAGAATGTCAGCTAGAAGCTCATACCCTGTCAGAAATTTTGTTAGTCTTTAAGGTGCTACTGAATTCTTGCAAGGATTCTTGCGAGGTGCTGCTGGATTCTTGCTCTTTTCTACTGCTTACAGACAGACTAACACTGCTACCCATCGTGATCTATCTCACATTATAGCTGTATCTGAAGAAGTGAGCTGTGGCTCACGAAAACTCATACCCTGCCAGAAATTTTGTTAGTCTTTAAGATGCTACTTAGTCTTTAAGATGCTACTCTTGCTCTTTTCTACTGCTAGAGACTAACACGGATACCCATCGTCATCTATAATAATAGTAAGTTCTGTAGAAAAGTGAAAATGATTTCTGTATTCAAATTGCACCACTTTGAAATAAACTTCAGTGGTCTCCAGGGCTAGATATTTTGAAATCAAATGTTTGAGTTAGGCTTTCTTCATTAAACTTCAAATGGTATGCTAATTTTGAGGTGGGCAGTTGACTTTGAGATTGGTACAGAACAGCCTTGTTTGTCAGAATGGGGAAGGGCAGAGAGGCCTTCAGAATCTGTGTAGAAAAAAGCCATTACCTCAAGGTTCTATCATAGTCTAGAACAGTGGTTCCCAAACTTTTTTGGGCCACTGCCCCCTTGGTTGCATACATTTATCCCCAGTGCCCCCTATCCTACCCTATAAAAAGCATCATTCAAAATAGTGGTTTTGTATGACTCACTAAGGAAGATAATAATAAAATTCAAAACTGTAACAGTTATTGCACATCTATTCAAAATCAAATTAAAACTTTTCAGTTTAATTTAGTCAACAAAATTGATGAACTTGATCCAGTGATACCAGCTTTTCAAAGTCTAAAAAAAAATTCTGATAGTTTCCATTAGATTTGGCAGCATGGCTCCATAGCGTGATCTATTGTAAATAAGTGAACAACCCAGTTGAAGGTGCCCACCTCCAGCGTCCCCTGCCGCTCCCTTGCCTCTCAGTGTCCCCCCCAGGTAATCCCACTGTCTCCCAGGGTTGGTACCATCCACTTTGGGAACCACTGGTCTAGAATATCCACGAAGTGAAGGCCAGGAAGGGGCTACAGATATGTGGGGCTCTGTGCTCACTAGTTCCTCTTGAGCTCTATGGGACAAAGAAAATCTTCTTTAATTTGGGGTGTGAGTAAGGTTGCCAGCTCTGGGTTGGGAACTACTTGGAGATTTGGGGGTGGAGCCTGGGGGGTATGGTTTGGCGAGGGGAGGGACCTCAGTAGGGTATAATGTGTTGAGTCCACCCTCCAGAGCAGCCATTTTCTCCAATGGAACTGATCTTGGTCATCTGGAGATCAGTTGAGATAGCAGGAGATCTTCAGGTGCCACCTGGAGATTTGCCACCCTAGGTGTGAGCATGGGAACCTGCCCCAAGCCCTGGGATGGTGGCAGGTATATTTCCAGGAACAGAGATGTCTCCAAGTTGTACCTTTACTTTCTTGTGTGCATGCCAGTCTGTCACAGTTGCTGAAGTGCCGTTCACTTGTAATTGGAGGGGGAATAATTGTTTTTGAAGAGAAAGGGAAAGCTGCGGTGGCAAAACCTGCTTATTGCACCTCTCTCAACACTGAATGGTGTAGATTCCGGCAAGAAGGATTCTGAGATAAATGGACCACCCCCATATTGGCGAGAATTCCTGCCCCCATAAAAAGAGTCAAAATAGTCCCCTTTTTTGCTGATGGATAGAGATCCAAATATAACACTGGCCATGGCCAAATATCTCTCCCATCATATTTTCCTCTAAGAAATAACTGCTCAGGACCTATGGGTCATAAGTGCAAAGAAGGAAAGCTATAAGATTCCTATGCTAGAGCAATGTGCTCATCTGCAGGTTGTACAAATGTGCCACCCACTCTGTTCCTCCTGTCCTGCAGTTCCCTTTTTGTGTGTTAAATATGTTGCCACCCTCCCAAAACTTCTAGGGTTGTGTACCCTGAAAATGGGCACGAATGAATGAAAATGTCACATGCTGTGTTCGGCTAGGCCAAGAGATCTTGACGTTTGTTAAGATTCCCGGGGATTTAGTGATGTTCATGCTAATAAATAATAGCAATTTAGGGCATTATTTACAACTTTCTCAGTAATTTTCATATTTTTGAAGATTTGGCATTAGTTTCGACTTGGAATTCTCATCTAAATATTGTTTCAGTTCTCATAAGGCAGTATATTAAGGATGGGTTGGATAAAGGCTTATGTAGTGCCAAGCTGAAGTACAACATGACTTGCTTAGGTTGTGGGCCACACTGACTCTGTTGGGGGAGGTGGACACAGCATGGGGTTTTGCACAATGGTAAGCAGCTGGAGTTGTGGAGCTTTAGGCAGGTAGGAATGGGGTTGGTTGGAGGGAAAGCAGAAGAGAGTCTAGTCCAGCTCTGGGGTCAAAACACACTATACTTGTGTATGAATGCAGTGATGTTTGATGGCAAATTATGCACTTGTAAAAGAGTTTGGAGAAATGTTGGGTAACAATGACTGGCCCATGTTGTGCACCTTCTGGTACCCAGCCCCCTTTAGTGTATATGGCAGTGTATATGGCAGGGATGGTAAGCTGCAATACTGCAGTCAAATGTTCGATCCTGACAGAAGTCGGTTTCAAGGTAGCTGGCTCAAGGTTCAATCAGCCTTCCAGCCTTCCGAGGTCGGTAAAATGAGTACCCAGCTTGGTGGGGGTAAAGTGTAGATGACTGGGGAAGGCAATGGCAAACCACCTCATAAACAAAGACTGCCTAGTAAACAAAGCTTGCAACACCCCCGTCCCCGGTGATTGGTCATTTCCCAGGGCAGGGCAGGCCCTCTTTGGTCAATTTGAAATGACCAATCACCGGGTGCATGGGGGGCGTGGCAAACTAAACAGGAACTCCATGTCTCCCGCATTTTCTGTTTACATGGATCGATTTGCACACAGTTTCGTCCCTGCTCGTTCAAGGTAATGTGTAGTGTCCCCCCCAGCCCGGGGAAATTCGATCCTGGCTGAAACGGGGAATAAAGTGGGTTAAGGGACCATGCGTTTTTGGCCATTGTGATGTGACATCACCCCTTGGGTCAGTAATGACCGTGTGCTTGCTCAGGAGACTATTTTTACCTTTTAATTATGAATTGGGCTTCTGAACAGGAGTATTTTTCATGTTATAGTGGCCCTGAGCAAAATCACAGTGTGCTACAAATTTAGACATACTTACTCATGGATTGTTTGGAATGGGCATTGTTAGAGCACTAACAGGATCCAGGCATCATAGCCCAGTTGCACAACTGGATGTTTCTTGCATTCCTCCAAAGTGCATACTACAATATGTACTTTGCAAACCAAGTGGCTGGGGTGTATTATTTAGCTCCCTAGAAAACATCATTCTGGCTGGCTGTGGCACATTTGCATGACTTGAGTGGAAGTCTAAAACCTACAAATTATGAAAGGCCTTGTCACGTTTAATACTGCTTGGCATGCGTCCCCAGATCAGTGCCCTTACAGTCTGATCCTGAATGCTGCAAGTTTCACTGAAATTTAGGACTGGTTTTCTTAAGAAAATTTGTTTAAAACTGGGTGGTGCTATGTACATGGAGCCTTGCATGGGGTCCTGCTTAATTTCCTCAAGTACAGTTTGTGGGCGGTGGCTTCGGGTGGGGACATTGTGTTACGTACGTTTTGGCAGGTTGTGCTACAGAATAAAAATAGTACGTCATTCGTTTCAGGGGAATTGCTGTGCATAATACGGATTGCACATATTAATTAAATCAAAAGAGTTTCCATCAAGACATTAGGAAGAATTTTCTAACAGAGCGGTTCCTCAGTGGAACAGGCTTCCTCGGGCGGTGGTAAGCTCTCCTTTCCTGGAGGTTTTCAAGAAGAGGTTAGGTGGCCATCTGTCAGCAATGCTGGTTTTATGACCTTAAGCAGATCATGAGAAGGAGGACACCTTGGCCATCTTCTGGGCATGGAGTAGGGGTCACTGAGGGTGTGCGGGGGGGAGGTAGTTGTGAATTTCCAGCATTGTGCAGGGGGGTAGACTAGATGACCCTGGAGGTCTCTTCCAACTTTATGATTCTATGGTTATATAAATGTGCGCTAGTGAGTGTGAGATGCGCAATCCTTTTGACTTCTAGTGTGACCAGAGATATCACAGGTTGGGGGGTGAGGAGAGGGATGGACAAAATGGGAAGTGCATGTCTAGCAGGGGAAGCCTTTTTCTTCCCTTGCACTCTCTCCCCCTTCTGCTTTGTATCCCTCACCAGAAAAAGAGAGACTGTTGCATGAAATCTTATGTCCCCCACTGCTGCTGCTTTTTTAGAATGGCCGGTCAATTCCTTACTTTGCTATCCTTGGTGATGCTCTGGTTCCCCCTAACCATTCTCTGTGATTCTCTAGTTCTTTAACATTACTTCATCCCTGTTTGTATTCCTTTCTATGCAAGGAGAGGAGTGGGCGTTGGGAAACCTGGAATGCTTCCTGTACTTCATTGTAATGAGCCACAAATCATACATCTTAATGTCACTACTCGACGGTCACAGCTGAGGAATTGGAAACTGTTGTCATTTGTAATGCAGCCAGAGGCGGCCTTGTGGCCCAAAGCCAGAACTGGCTTTTATGGGCTTGATTGTGCCCTTTTCTCTGTGGTTTTGTGGCTTCCATATCGTCTCCGGCTGAAGGAAGCATTTTGTCTCTAAGCATCAAGACGGTAGCTCATCTGAGCAGCACCCTTAGCCATGAGGTGGGCCAAGATAATAGATTCTTCGCTTCCTTTTCCTTTTGTCTTACACTCTCCAGGCACCTTTCTGGCACTGAGCCTGGCTCAACTGGCAGCTCTGTAACGTTTTCTCTCTGAGCCCTCTGGCAAAGGTGCTGTGCTGGAGCTGCTGTGAGCTGAACCCGCAGTTCCTAGATTGCAGCTAGGTTTAAAAGCCAGGAGAGGGCTTGTGCCTTGTGCAGCCCAGAGGGGCCCTTCACCCTTGCACACATCCCTCTGCATTTTAATCCACCCTCCAGGTCTTCCTTTGCCTCCTCTGCTTACGCCCTCGTTCTCCTGCTCATGACTGACTGCCCCCCTTGATCCTGCCCTGCAATAATCATCCCCATTATCAATCCAGGATACCCATTGTTTCCATGGCAACGCCTTGCTGATGTCAAACACAGGATCATGGCTTCCCCTGTGTGCTTGGGAAGGAGAAGCCTTAGCTGGAAGGAGGCGGCTGCTTCTGCGCCGCATAATTTTTGAAACCTGAGGGATTTTGGATATCTTGGCAATAACTTTAACCAGCACCTCCGAGCGCTGACTGCCTGTCAAATCATCGCAGCAGGAATAACTGTGTGTGTGTGTGTGTGTGTGTGTGTGTGTGTGTGTGTGTGTGTGTGTGGTGGGGGAGTCCCAGGTCTTTGCAACCAGAACTACTGGGAGATCAACCTCTAGCAAGTATTTTTCATGCAGAGTTTACTATGTAGCCCTTCATAAAACAAGGGGAGTTGGATTTTAATCTCTGTTCAGGATGTTCTTTGCCTTTTGGATGTGCCCTGCGAGTTGTTAGTCCCTGAGATATTATTCAGACTCTAAATGCCAGAGCTCCATCTCTGGAACATTCAGTGAGTATCACTGAATGGGTATCACTGAGTCCAGGCAGAGATTGCTTCTTCTTCGTGTTCTCTGTGGTGTCCACGTATGAGCAGAGGTGATTTTGGAATGTTCTGCACTCCAGCCAAGACATTAAGCATGGAAATCCCCTCCCGAGAGAGGAGAATTTTGATTCGGAACATGCCTTGACTTGCTCCCATATGTTTGGGATTAGGGGATGGGTCTTACAAGTCAGTCTGTCTGCCCTTCAGGCAAGATTCTGCCTGGTTTACCTCCTCCACACCCTTTACAGGCTATGCTGTGTTCAGAATCCATGTGCCCAGCCAATATGTATCCAAAAGATCTAGTGTGTGATACTAGCAAGAGATTCTCACAGTGTGCATTTTCCTGTAAATGTAGATCTTCTTGATCTCCATTTACTGGCCTGGAAGCATGACTGTGTGTGCTAAATAGCAGTTACCAATGATCTACTGAGGATAAGTGAGCTATTTGGTGTATGGTACTCCTGTTGCCATTGTGTGCTCTCTGTGGAACAATACCAGCTAGAGATCTGTCTCCCAGGAGTTCTGGTTGCAGAGGCCTGTGACTGCTTTCGCCATAGTCCTTCGAAGAAGAAGAGTGGGTTTTTATATGCCGACTTTCTCTACCTTTTTAAAAGGAGAATCAAACTGGCTTACAATCTCCTTCCCTTTCCTCACAACAGGCACCTTGTAGGTGGGGCTGAGTGAGTTCAGAGCAAACTGTGACTAGCCCAGAGTCACCCAGCTGGCTTCATGTGTAGGAGTCGGGAAACCAACCCGGGTTACCAGATCACAGTCCACCACTCTTAACCACTACACCATGCTGGGGGTGTAGGAGAAAGCATGAGACCTAGAAATTCTCTAGTTTTGCATGAGACCAAGACATTATGTATAGCTGATCCATGTGGTTGCGTGCAGTGAAAGAGCACGTGCTGATCCCTAAATTAGGGGCTGTAAACAGGGCTAAGCTAAACAGGGCACTTTTAAAAAATAACCAAAATTCTGCAACAAGGCAGACTCGTTCCTGAAAACTAGATAAATTATTCACCTTTGCAGGTCTTTGCTTCATAGTCTTAGGAGAGGTAAGTAATGGAGTGCTACTGTCCACCCATAGGCTGCTCTGCTCCATTTCTGATCCCCATTTTTCAGCTTGTAAGATTTCCCTGGGCATTTGACGAATCTGGGTTGGGGGCGCAGGATTTGTTCTTTCAAGCTTGTATGTGCTGGGATCTTGCTTTGTGAAAAAGAAGAGTAGTTGTGTGTCACCGATTATCTTTTTTTTTGTGCCGGCAAAACTGTATTTCAACCTTTCTTTTAAGGGTGCTATGGAGAGACGGAAGCATCAAGCGTGTTGTGTTCATTCCATTCAGGATACGTGGGCTGCAGCTGCAATTGCCCAGTTGTCTATCAGCACTGATGAAGAAATGTGGGCCGCTTGGATGTTTCCCAGAAAGCCCAAGGGCATGTCATGAGGCGGATTCTTGTACTCCTGGTTCAGCCCTAGAGTACACAACCTGGAGCATGAGAAGGATCCTTGACCAAGGCAGGTGCTTCCCCAGACGCCTCTGTGATAAAAGCAGGCATTCGGCCTCAAGACTGCGCAGCCTCAGCTGGTCCAGTTCTGATCATCTGCAAGGATTATTAAGAGGCGAAGATGAAGCACCTTCCCTTGCACATGAATCCGGAATAGGAGAGACCCGGTTTCTGTAACTGATCCTGTGTCAGATCATTCGAAAGCAGGACGAAAATTTAGCAAACTGCTGTCTTCCTTTATGAATGCAAATTATATATCCACCATAACTAGTCAGGATGACACTCACTAGTTACTATACCCTTTTAAAACTTTTGATTTTTGGCTAGCTTCCAAAATTAGCTCAGATCATTTAAACTTTGGAAGGAGTTGTTGATTTTTTTTTTTTTTAAGCAATGCTTTGGGTCAGGTTTTGTCTGTTGGTAGTTGAGGACAGAATTGTCTCTTGAGTTAGAAAAGGCTTTGATGGAGGATAACTTGAGAAATGCACAGCTATCCACCCTACAATCTGCTCCAGACTATGAACACATGAAGATGCCTTATACTGAATCATACCCTTGGTCTGTCAAAGTCAGTATTGTCTATTCAGACTGGCAGCTAATCTTCAGGGTCTCAGGCTGAGGTCTTTCACATCACCTACTTGCCTAGTCCCTTTAACCAGAGATGCCTGGGATTGAACCAGGGACCTTCTGCATGCCAAGCAGATGTTCTACCACTGAGCCACAGCCCCTCCCCTCCGTCATTGTACATTATTTGTGCTGCCGATCTGCTTTGCATACATGTGTGATCTCCATCCATGTGGCGTTGGGAGCATTGCTAAAGGTCTGGATTATCAATGTCTCAGGATGGATGGGAGAAAAGAAGGATGCAGCGATGGAGGTGGTTATGCAAAGGGTAGAGTTGAGCAAGTGGGGGAGGACGTTGCTGAAATGAAACAGGACCTGCTCAAGAGAAAGTGATCATTGAAATTCGGAGTGCAGCTAAGGCAGCTGTGGGAGAGCCCTAACCATCCAGGAATCCAAGGGCAGCAGGGCATGGCTGATCACTTGGCAGGCGGAGACTGTGTACACTTTATTATTAGAATGCGGTGGGGGAAGGCTCCGGCAAGGTTAGGATGACTTCGCTGCCAAAAAAATCCAGAAACACATATAAACAAAATGAGAGCAAATGGTGACCTCTGAGGCTAATGCCGGAGCCTTAATTCTGTGCTGCAACATGTTGCATAAATTGGCACTTTATTATTGGATGCCGTATTTAAGATGAGCAAATGAGTAACAGTTTTGATACAAGAGTCCTCATTTTTCCTTGCACACAATATGGATTGACTGGGTTTTAATGGAGTCTGGTATGAACCCCTTATTTTCACACGTCCACATTTCTGTCAGTGGTCCAGCAGGCATCCTTAGATAATTCTGTAGATGTTCAGTTTCTCGTATCTCATGTTACGCTACTTAGTACTATCTGGTGCTGTTACATTTCCTGGCTTTTGGCCTTTATGTTGTGCCAGGTTTCAGAGTGAATTTAGCTATTTTGTATGAAGTCTAGTTTGAGGCATCTAGAATTCTGGGTCGAGTCCTGGTTTAGAAGCAAGAAAACAAACCATAGTTTGTGATTTGGACAAACTGTGGTTTGCTGCAGAAGCCATTGGTTTCTGAACTGCATGTAAGGGGAAGAAGGGAGGGTAGGAAGGAGAGTGTGAGCTGGAGGATATGAAGACTAGTTCCCGTAATGACAAAACAGTAATTTGTCATTGCGTATGAATTGTGCCTATTCTACAAAGTCCAGCCTTCGTGTGTCCCTGTTTCTGTACAGGGTTTTCACAGACGCGTACTGCCGTTTGTGGAATCCATGCCACAGATTGCTCATCCATGTACTTTTGATGGTGCACCATGTCCCCTTCCCAAGGTGAATTCCAGCCTCTGACTTCTTTGAACAGCATGGTCGGCACTGAGGATGGCCGGGAGAATTTATTTATTTATTTATTACATCTCTACCCCACTCTCCCCAATCCGAAGGTCGGGCTCAGAGCGGCTTACACAATCTAAAGCACAACAAAGACAATAACACATTTAAAATAGCCCTAAAATGCCCCTCAATGGTGCTAAAACCCCAAAAATAGCAATCTGCTCACGGCAGATGAATCTAACCACCCCCCAAGGTGGTACAGAAGGGGTGGTGCTCAGCAGCGGGGAAGGGGGTGGGAAGGACTAGGGAGGCCAGTAATTATAACGAGAACCGTCGCTGGCCTCAACCATAAGCCCGGTGGAATAGCTCCGTCTTGCAGGCCCTGCAGAATTCCTGAACGTCCTGCAGCAGAATTTTCTTTTCTGTTTTTCTTTGCTTTGGATGAGTCTTCTTTTTCTGAAAGCCCTTTTCATTCCGTCGAGCAGGATAGCGGTGGGTCACGGTGCCCCTCTGAGTGCCGCGCTCTGCTACGAAGCTAGCAAATACTCTTGTTCTCTGTGTCTCTTGTTCCTTGTCGCATTTTTTTTTAAACGCCGGCTTGATGACTTGAGCGTGTTAATTCTGGGCATTGAGTGCTGCAGCTGTCTGCAGCCTTGCGCTCCTCTTGTGCCAACCCCCTAAATAAAAGACGGAACAAAAGGAAGCGAACAATTAGAAAACCCCTGGGGCCAAAAGTATCCAAATAGTGCTTGTCGGCCTGATGTAACAGGTGTGTCTCTGAACAGTTCGCACTGCTCAGCATGTCGTTGGCTTTGTGCAGGGAGCGTCTTTTCTGTTTGGTCAGCCGCCATCGTTTGTGAGAGCATGTCTCCTTTGCTACAGACAAAATGAGCTGAACTGCAGGCAGAGAGGCCTTGCTTATTTACCAACATCATTTCACTCAGTCTTGAAAACTGCCTGTGGAGGAGCGTAATTGGCAGGGCCTCTGGAGACCCGACATTCAAGCCCCTTTGGAAGTTGTGACGAAGGGCTGTACTTCTCCCTCCCTCTTTGAGGGAAGAGGGACCTCCTCCATCACTTATTCATGTTTGGGGAGGGCTTCCCTCTCATTCTCTTCCTTCTTCAGCCTCATTGCTGGGTTGCTTAGCAACCATCCAAATATTTCCTCTCTGGTTCTTCACTCCCTCTTCGCTCGCCATAGATCTCATGCTGGCCTGGGGCCTTTGCCCCATTTCTTTGTGAGGCACCTGCAGTAGCAGAAGGCCGTCATAAGCTCCAAGTCACCAGCTAAGGTGGCCCCTTAATGGTTCCTTAGCGTTGAGTTTTGGGCTGAGGATGGCCGTAGCCATGTGATAAGATCAGCTCCATGTTATCTGCTTAGTGAACAAGGAGCTTGGCATTTGCAGGGAAGACCGGCTCTCTGGCCCCGCTCCATGGTTTCAGGTGTTTGATATTTAATGCAGCCGCTTTTACAATGGGGGCGGGGGGGGGGCGGGTGTGATCTGCACTGTTTCTTTCCTTCCTGAAAGCTAAACATACACACTTCCTTGAGCTATTTGTGCGCTCGTGCGTAAGGTTGGAACCCTTAGGAAGGTTCATGCTGCAAACCTGATATGAGTATCCTTTTTTTAGACCAAGACCTATGTGCTTGTTTCGGCCTTAGCAGAACACGTACGATTCTGCCAGCGTTAAAGGTCTCTCGCTGGCACAATACCGAGCCGTGCAGCTTTGAGATGCAGATACGGTATAAGGGTTTGTGCTTTTGTCCCTCTGGCATTTCTGCGATTCTTTGCTTTCCAGACAAGTTTTTTAGGGGGCTTTATAATGCTCATTTTTGTAAGTTTAATTTTATTTTTAAAAAAGCTATGAATGCTGGTTTGGAAGTCACAGAATTGTAAAGCTGGACAGAAATCAAAGGCTATGGGCAGTGGCTAACGCAGGAGGGAGAGTTCTGGGAACTGAAAAATACTCTGTGGGCCATTTTCACACAATATGTGGTTTCTCCTGACTGTCCCTGGGCACCAAGAGAATATAAAGTGCAGTTCAGGCTCTTAATGGATGCAGCTGCAGATTCTCAGTGGCAGTTTCCAGGAACACAGTAGCACATTCTTTGACCATTACATTAACAGGAATAGCTGGTTCCCTGCAGCTGCATTTGTGGAGGGCCCCAAAGCATGTTGCCTTATCCATATAAATACATCCCTTGAGAAGTTTAGGATGCACCACAAGGTAAACTGAGTCTATGGCCAATTTCAACATGCCACTTAAAGTGGTTTTCAGCCCCACTCCCCTTGAAAAATGCTTGTGACAAATTTCCCAAACACCTTGTGAGGTTGGTGGGGCTGAGAGAGTTCAGAGAGAACTGTGACTAGCTAGAAAACCCCTGTGACTAGCTAGTCACAGTTCTCTCTGAACTCTCTCAGCCCCACCTACCTCACAAGGTGTTTGTTGTGGGGAGAGGAAGGGAAGGCAATTGTAAGCTGGTTTGATTTTCCTAAAAGGTAGAGAAACTCTGCATATAAAAACCAACTCCTACACCTTCTTCCGACCAAAAACGTTAAAACAAGCTTTTGAAATGCATAGTATTAAAAGCAACAATAAAACAGAACCCACTCAATTAAAACACATACACAGTTAAAACTATATTTTATCGGGATGTTTGATTGTATTTATCTGGAGCTTAATGGCTACAAAGCTTTTCCTCACCCATTATTGGTGCTGACACAGTCTTACTAGCTTTGCTAAGCTAATTGATCATTGGTTAATGCTCTTGTGCATAGTCACTGTCTATCTTACACACTTTTGAGCTTTGCATACAAATATCACATGCTGTACTCTGGTGGCCATTTGGGCCCACTGTGAGCAGATTTTATTCCCTCTCCACATGTATTACCTGATTTTATGTGATCCATTCTGATTATGAATTATGTTCTTCACCCACTGATTTTATTGAATCAGGTACTTTATGTTGCTTAATTTGTCTATCTGTTGCTGCTTTTAAAACTGTCATGCTGTTTTTGACCCTATTTGTCTCTTACAGCCCATTCCTGGGGGGTGGGGGGTGGGGATGGATCCATGGCGGCCGGGAGCAGTGCAGCCATGCTGCCTCCTCAGAGGCTTTCCGGCCACTGCAGAGGAAAAAAAAGGGGAAATGCCCCACAGCAAACAGCAAGGCTGAGCCACAGAAAAAGGTGGCACAGCCCCTCCACCGCTCAAGGGGGCATTCCCAGGGTGAAAGAGGCTAGGAAGGTGACTAATGTCAGCTCTGCCCCTGGGAACGCCCCCCCCCCCATGCCGGTGTGGCTTGCCGCTTCTGGGATTTAGGTCCTGACATAGTGGTGGCGGAGACCCACGCTGCTCTGAGGCGCCCAGGCACCAGTATGTTTGCCACCCAGGACTGCATAAGTGCCCATTATCCCGTGTTAAATGGGCATTTAGCGCTGGTGCAGGGTCATGCTGGCTCCTATGGAGCCCCCCCCACCCCGAAATGCACTTTTAATCTGTTGACATCCAGTTCTGTTCTGAGCAGTCTTAAAGAACCAATTTGATTGAGAGTTGTGGGACAGCGGATATTTAAATAGATGTTTGGCAACTTCATGCATTCACTGAGAAATGGGCAATAGCCCATAAAAGCTTATGCTATAATCAATCTGTTAATCTTTAAAGTGCCCCAAACCTCCTTTTTGGTTTTGTTGACAGCTGTAACTGTAGAACAAGGAACAAGATTAGCCCATACTAAAACTCTTATTTTGGGGTAGAAGGGCAGATCAGCAGATGGGAAGTGTTGTTATGGTAGTTCCTTATATTCTCTAATATGAATTGGTAGATGCCAAAAATGATTAATCAGGACTAATTAGGATTGCAATAACAGGAACACCCATCTTTCTCCTGCTTCTCCCTCTCCCCAATTGAAATGTGAACATGTGATACTTGGGAGGTGTGCTTTCCAGAAGCTGGAAGACATTTTTCTCCTTGATTTTTGTTCTTTTCTTTCAGGTAAATGCCATTTCCTCTTCCTTCATCGGATGTGGATCTTTGGCTGTGTGCATTTAGTACACCCCGTGCTTGTTAGGGAGGTTCCTTTTCTCCAGAGACCGTTTAGTCTATTAATTTCACCAGAAGAGACTTAACCATTAATTTCACCAGAAGAGACTTAACCACATGCTTGGCCTTCCTATTTTAATTATTTAAATTGCTTCATTTTTATGCTTACAACACAAACATTTTAAACTTGCAATAAATGCATGAGGCTGAGTAGTGGTTTGAGCAGAGAAGTGTGCAAACTTGAGTTTAAATCTTCACTTGGTCATAAGGTGTACCAGTCACCCTATGTCTGCCTAACCTCTCTCACGTGGTTGTGAGTTTAAAATAAGGGGGTGAGGACACTGCCCTGAACTCCTTAGAGGAAAGAGCAGGATAAACACACACACAGTGGGTTGAATATTCTGCACAGTAGCAAGCAAAATTGTTCTAAGTCTAGTAAAAGTGATGCATTTTGAGGTTCTTTTAATTTCGCCACAAAGATGTTCAAGCATTCTTTGCACCTCTTCTGTTTTGTGTGTTTTGTATTTGCTGCATTTACACAGTACTTAAAATATTCCGATCTCAAAAGCTGTCCTCCTAACTCAAGGAGGCACAGTGATCCTTTCGGAATGGCACCCGGTTTTGTGTTCTGCAGGAATGCAGCACTAGAGTCATGAGTTGGGAGGAAGGTTTGAAGTCCTTTCCTATAAAACTATCTCAGCGGACAGTGGATACAAAATGGACTGACTTTGCCTCTGTGCAGCAGTAGATGAGAGCGCCATACCTGCAAAATTAGGAGGGGGGAATGATGTCACCTGCCCATAGCAAAAATGTTTTCTCATCTGATATTAAGATATATAATGTAGCTTTGACTAGGGGATAATTTCTTCGGTGGGAGGGCTTTACAAGAGCCCATGAAGCAGATAACTCTTCCTGTCTCATGAGTCGGGAATGAAGGCTGAACAAAGTTTTTCTTGCCCAAGGCCACCCAATTAATTCAAGTACAGTGGTGGAAAATAAGTCAATGGACTAAGGCCCGTGTGTAAGGAATGCCTGCAATGCTGTACTTGTTGCAAGAATTTACAGGGCTGCAATTATGGCTGTGCGTGTGGGTATTACTGACAGTGTTTTATGTTCCCAGGAGCAACCTCTACAGCTTTATTAATAAGGGGTTTGCAATACCTACATTGACGATTAATTCTGATGTAACATTTTTCACATGTTTGCCGGTATGGACATTCCAGAGGTCCTCCTGTGGCCTCCGTTCTGTGCCTTTGTGCGTGTTTATAGCACAGGAACTGGGATCCTTTATATCAGGGGTGGGGAACCTTTTTTTCGCCAAGGGCCATTTGGCTATTTATAACATCATTCGCGGTCCATACAAAATTATCCACTTAAAAATTAGTCGACCAAGTCCCAAGCAGCTGCCCCAGATGACCCCCCACCCTGTGTGGGCAAGCAGGCAGGCATCCAACCGGTGACACACTCTCCCACCTGGTGGCACAGAATGGTCTGTTGCACCAGCCGTGCGCCCCCTGCACATTCTCCCCCCCCTGCGCATTCCAGCCCTGCCCCCTTTAACCCCTCCATTGTCGCCACTTCCACCCCCAGCCTTCTTGTAGTACAGAGGGAATACTTTTCTCCACAGCCCAGGTGGGAAAGGGTTAACACAGTTTCTTGGGTGGTCCTAGCAGCTCCATAGGTAATGACTCTTCCGCAAGGGGGGGAAAAGGTTCATTTTCTCAGCAAAACAAACTCACATCTGCCTCGACTAGAGGCTATTCCTGTCCGCGGGGGGGAGCGGATAGCCAGTCTTAGATCCTTCTGAGCTAGAGATCTGCCAGGACCCACGAAGGGCCAGACCAAATGATTTCGCAGGCCTTAAATGGCCCCCGGGCCCGACGTTCCCCACCCCTGCTTTCTATAATATGTTGCAGTGTTTACAGAAAACCAGCTACGTGAGAGACTCGCGCTTCTGCTTTTTGCTGCACGTTCTTTTTGTCCAAAAAAGAGAACACACTCATTTCCCTGCAGGAAGACACATGGGATGTGCGCTAAGTTGTTTGTAGGGACTTTCCATTTTGGACGAGGCAACACGCAGCAGAAAGCAGAAGCACAAGGCTCGCGGCTGTTTTCCCCCTGCTCTGTGTTGTGATTTGCAAGAGAATCCTGGCTTTTCCCCCAACTGGGGAGATGTGGGATGTGGAAGAGGCAGCCAGGCCATGGCCCTTATGGCCAGCCAGTAAGACTTATTACCCTGCTGAGTTGGACCAATAAGTTCATGGGTGGAAAAGATGCTCGTGAGACTTATGCAGGCGGAATGTTTGCTCTTACAAAGCACTCAGAGGATAGGTCATCCTTGCTTTGCCTTGTGCATTAAATGCAATTTTAAAAAAGAACATGGCTGATTGAAGACTGTGATTAAGGTTTTATCAGGAAAGTAGAGTGTTTATTTGCTGCTCATTTTGATGTTAAACTTGTATTAGGGATGCAGCACAAAACGGAAGGTTGATTTTTCATGTGTGTGTGGTGAGGTCAGTTAGAAAAATCACAAGTGGGGTCTAAATGGGGAGCGTGGCTCAGTGGTAAAGCATCTGCTTAGCATGCAGAAGGTCCCAGGTTCAGTCCCCAGCATCTCCAGTTAAAAGGAGCAGGCAGTAGGTGATGTGAAAGACCTCTGCCAGAGACGCTGAAGAACTGCTGCAAGTCTTAAGTAGACATATACATGCGGCTACCATATACTGATTCAAACTATTGGTCCATCAATGACCATTGTATTGTCTATTCAAATTGGCAGCAGTTCTCCAGGGTCTTTTACATTTCCTACCACCTGTAAAGAAAAGCAACCTTGCTCTTCTTCTGATCACCAAACTTTGGTTCAGGCTGCGGCCTTCTATGTCTTCAATGTCTTGATATCAGACTGGGAGCTGATGACCAGCTCTCTCACAAACCATTCCCGTGGGAAACCATTTCCATTTCCCATGGGAAGCCACTTCACTTTGGGGGGAAAGGTGTGGAGACCGGAGGCATTGCCACCTCCACTTCAAAGCACCTCCATTTCAAAGCTTTCCTATTGTAAATCAGCTATCTGTTCTCTTGGTGACAATCCTGTTAGAAGCCTGACATCTCAAAAGCTTGAAGGAGCCCAGATGTTTTGTATTGCTGCAGAGATGCAAATACATCTGTAACTTCAAAAGGCCTAGAGGTGTCATGCCAAATATCTTACAAGTTTATTGCGTCCCCAACATCTCATTGGGTGGAATGGCCATCACCCAATGAGATGGGAGAGATAAATATGAACTCTGTTCTAATCAAAATCATGGAGCTTGGGAAGGGGACATGCTGGCATGTCCCGGAGCGACCATCATCTTTTGGCAACCAGGAAGGACTGACGCTCTGCGTGTTAGGACCAAAACCTGGTTCTTGGTAACTATAAATCAACTAAAACCTTGCATTTGTTACTCTCTTGGAAACTTTGCCTATTTTGCCTGAAACTTAAAGAACTACTGTGAAGTTAGAGATTGCTAAGATTTCTTGTTTTTATGCTATCTGCCTCACAAGTGATTTCCTTTCTGTAACGAGCACATTTTATTAAATAAACTTATAGACTTTATATTGAAGTCTGAGAAACCTTTTTTTGGGGTCTCAGGGCTAAATCCAAGTGCCTGAGTGTGTGTGTGTGTGAGGAACCACCTACCATAGTGTTTTGTGGCAATAAGCCTCCTCTGGCAGAAGCTCTACTCTGCAGGGACGGTTTTTGCTTGTTTTGACTTTTGGGAAACTGGCTGGGGAAGAGTAGCTCTCAGCTCATCCCTGGGAAAGCCAGCCTTTTGGAATTGAGAGCTGGTGGCGATATACCTGTACTACGCTCAAAGGGGGAATCCTGGGGCACAGTAAGGAATTTGGGTTTCCTTAGGGAAACATTTGGTGACTTTGAACTACAGAGGAATCGGCCTGCTGGAGAGCAGACAGAGTCTCCTTGACACCACCTGATCCTTTAAACTGGAGATGCTGGGATTTGAACCTGTGATGTTCTGCATGCAAAACAGATGCTCTACAACTGAGCCACAGCTTCTCCCTGCCCTTGATTTTCAGGCAGTTTGGGGTTGGGTATGGAAGGTTATGTCCTTAAAAACCCTCCCTTTTCCTGCATAGCTGGGAGGTTTCCCTAGTATGCAGAAACCCTTTCTTGCTCTCTCCTGGAGCTTGTTTGAACACCCCTTAAAGGCCCCCCTTCTTTATTATTATTATAGGGGGTGATTTTAAATAAATGGCTGCCAGTAAAGTTTTTTAATATTGCATGCATTTATCACTTCATTTCACCGTGGAGTAATATTGGTTAAGCTTTATTAACATGTTTCAAATATATGTTAAAATATGTGATAACAGCAAGCAAGAAAAAAAGAGAAATGAATTGGAACATCGGTTAATAGGCATTGAGAAAATTGTGCATCTCTGTCAATGCGCTGGTGAGCTGTCATGACCACCAAAGGGAAAGCTGTGCCGTTTCAAAAAGGGCCCATTACGCTGTATTAAAGTTTGACTTCATTTTGAAGCTAATTCTAAAATCAATCCTGGGATTCTAATAAGAACTGTGAGGCTGTACTGAAGTACCTTAGGGGCTGCATGCAATCTACTTGCCAGGTAGGTATCGGTCTTGTGCCCTAGAAGAACTTCAAACTTTTTACTGTTCATAGAGTTCATATTTCTGGGTCATGTGTTGTGTTACTTTCGTTTGGGTGGTCTTTGTCATCCATCCCTTTTTCCTGTGTGGAGTTTTATATAGCATTGGGGGTGGAAAGTTCCGTCAAGTCACAGCTGACTTATGACGACACTGTAGGGTTTTCAAGGCAAGAGATGTTCAGAGATGGCTTGCCATTGCCTGCCTCTGCTGAGAGAGTCCTGAGAGAACTGTGACTGGCCCAAGGTCACCTAGCAGGCGTGGTGGAGTGGGGAATTGAACAACTTCACGTGGAGGAGTGGGGAATTGAACCCAGTTCTCCAGATTAGAGTCCGCCACTCTTAAACACTGCACCACGTTGGCTCGCTATACATATGCAACATATTATGAACATACAATGCCATGTTATGAATATGCTGGCATATATAATTTTGTATTAATTTTTAAACCATTTTACAAGGCATTCCAGGAAGTGCCTATGGCTGATGCCCAAATTAGATAGGGGTGTTTGTCTTAAAGCAATCATGTATTTATCATGAGTTCTAAGCTCTGATATGTTTTTGTATTTTTCCTAAAGCCCAAATTCCTTTGTAGGTACAAGCCACCCTCTGAAAATGAGTATAGTGTCATTAATCTGGGGTTTCTTGCATTTCATGTACAGAAAAATCCTTGTGTGGAAGCAGCTGTCCTTTTCCATGGTACATATGCTAGTTTCTGTGTCTCATTGTGTCCTCATACCAAGAAAGGTTTTGTATAGCTGGAACTATAAGCATGATCTGTCCAGATGTGCTGTGTTTTTGTAATCTGGATTAGATTACCGCTATGCACTCTCCACGAAGCTGCCCTTGAAAAGTGTTTGGAAATGTCAATTGATGCAGAATGCTGCAGCCAGGATTTTGACTAGAGTGGGTTGTAGGGAACATATCACTTCAGTCTTGGCCCCTCTATACTGGCTTCCAATCTGTTTTTGGCACACTTCAAAGTACTGGTGTCAATTTTAAAGACCTACATGGTTTCGACCAGCATAATTGAAGGCCTGCTACAGTAATCTTCTGAGGCCTTGCTTCAGGTGTCCCCACCTTCTGAAATTAGGCTGGTGGCCTTCTTGGTCATGGCACCCAAACTCTGTAACTTTTTCTCCAATGAGACTTGCCTGTCCCCTTCTGATGCTACCTTCCTCCCATAGGTGAAGACTTTTAAAATTTAATCTTGCCTTCCCTCAGTGGTCCATTCTTTCCTGCCCTATGTTTAGTTATTTTCAAATTCTTGTATGTGTATTTTAGCTTGGTTTTTATTGTTCTAATGCTGTGTTTTTATTTGGTTTTGATGGTTTTAAAGATGGGTTTTTTATTATATATGTATCTAATTTGTTAGCTGTCACCCTGGCCCTGATGAGGACAGAAAGGCAGTGTATGACTTTTATGAATAAATAAGTTGTAAATTATATGTGATTGTTTTAATGAAATTTTAATGACATTATTGCAGTTGGATAGTGCCCATGAGGAGTAACCTCAAATTTATTGCAGTTTAGAAACTGTTTTTGAAATGTTTTAGCTTTTTTAAAGTGTGTTTAAGGATAGGCACATAATTGTTGATGTACTCTTACAGATTTATTTAATGAGGGGGAAATGCAATTTTTTCTTATTAGGAGTGAAGTAGATCACTCCAGAAGCTGCTTGAGGATCTGGTCTTGTCCCTTTCACTGCTCCATTGATTTGAGGCATCTGTGATTAGGAATTAAGAAAATTGAACTGTCTTCCACAACACAATTGTACAGTCCTGAAGCCACCAATGCAGTTTTTGTGGTTTGTGCTAGAGTAGGAAGTAGCTCCTGATGCTTTACAAAATGAGCCATCAGTATACAGTCCAGGTTGGATTGCTCCAGCCATGTGGAAAGGTCTCCATGCAAGTACCATATATTCCCGCAGCTGCTAACATCTGTGTAGGGCTTGCCAGGTGTTCGGGGCAATACATGTGGTGAACACTTTGAAAACATAGAATCACGCTTTGCGGGAGGGGTCACCTTCAGTGGTCTCTCTGACTTAAAGTGGGTTGAGATCCACCAAGCATTGAAAATAATCCTTGCTCATGTAGGTTGAGTTTCAATGTGTTGGTAAATGAAAATTCTCTGAAGATCCCCTATTGATATTCTGAGACAAGAGAGCTTTTTCTTGTAAACCATTGGGAACAGTGTGTGCTTTCCAGATCCATGGGGTGGTAATAGTGACAGAATTGACAGTTGCACATGAGTCAGATATTTTGACGTTTGTGATACTTTGGGTCCCATTTTTGTTTCCATTTTTTTTTCTAATGGAGGTTTTTTTGGGGGGGGGGTGGCCAAATAATTTTTCTGTGTTATTATTCTGTAAGGCTTGGGTGAACATGGACTTAGATGTGTGCATATTATTCAGCTGATGGTTAACTCTGTAGCAGTTATACCGTGATGAAGAACGGAAAGAGAAATGTCTTTTTTAATTTCATCTTCTTTTAGTGTAGGTTGAATGTGGATCTGTTTGGTGTAGTCAGAGAGCACCACCCTCCCCCAGTAATTAAATCTGCACTTCTGTAGTAACATGTTTATATAGTATGTGGACAAAACAGATGTAATTTCTACCCATGTGGGCTGTTTTTTCCTACTTGCTGTTCAAACTGGGAGGGAAGAGTAGGAGTCCAGTAGCACCTTAAGGACTAACAAAATTTCTGGCAGGGTATGAGCCACAGCACACTTCAGAAGAAGTGAGCTGTAGCTCACAAAAGCTCATACCCTGCCAGAAATTTTGTTAGTCTTTAAGGTACTACTGGACTCCTACTCTTTCCTACTGCTAGTGACAGACTAACACAGTTACCCATTGTGATCTATACTGGGAGAGATTATTCCTTTGTTCTTAGCCTGATGAAGCCATAAACACTTCTTTCTAGAATGCTGGAAGTAAGTTATTCTGGAGATGTACACCGTGGCAGTTCAATGCCGGATCTACTGAGAAATTAATCAGTATTAGCAGATTTCCTCACATGAACTGTTATCAGTGGGAATGCAAACTGCTAGTGCAAACATGGTATTTATGTTGGTTGAATATTGGTCAGTGCTGGGGAGTTTTTTTTCCAGTGGGTACCTCTGTGGATGAGGGAGGGGGAATGGCATCTTGAAACTAGGAAAGATCTAATGCATCTTCTTGTACTGCTAATGCTTTCCAGTTAGCAGGTGGAGCTTTCTGCATCTTTTTGTCTCCATGCCAGGATACGTTTCACATGTTAGACTTCTACATAGCAAGCTTCTGTTAAAAACAGGATCAAGGATGGTAAAAAAGCTGACAATCCTCCTTTTCCAATCAGAGCAGTAGTCATTAATTTTGTTGCTATGTCTGAAGGAAAGGTTTCAGGTCCCAAGCAGTTTGTGTTACCCACAGCAGAAAAAGGAAGTGGCCCCCAGCACCAGCTCTGCTCCAAACTTTTGTGTAGCACAGCAGGGTGGATTTGATTTAAATCAAATGTATTTAAATCACTAGTCAGTAAGACTAGATTTAAAATCATGGTTTTCTACATAAATACTACTTCTTGCTGGTATAATCTTAATATTTACAACCAGATGAAGATTTCATTTTTAGAATAATAACTTTTCAGATTAGCTTTACTGTTATATCAAAAAATACTGCTTTGGTTATACTATTAGAAATACGTAAGTAGATAATTATGAAATTATTGCAAGGTGAACTATCTCCAGTTTAATAAGTTAATCATTCATATCTGGACAACATTTCTGCTGTACTTTTCACAGCACTTCTCATGATGTTTTTTCATTTGACTGCTCTACTAGGTTGATACCTGCACACATAGTATATGAGAGACATATACTAACCAGTATTACAACTAGAATCAGTTGGTTCCAGAATTACCTGGACCCGTGGTTGGGGACCTGTGCAGGGAGCAGGGAGCAGCAGTTAGTTTGGGGCTACAGTTTAAGGCGGCAAAAAGGTCCCGGCCATGCTTTGGCGGGCCCGGGCCAGCCAATCAAGCGCCAGAAGGAAGGCTTGAAGAAGCCTTTGGATGGAGGGCAGGGGCCGGGAATGAATGCGGAGCTGGAGAGGAGTTTTCACTCCGGTCCTCCAGCTCAGGGTAAAGGAAGGGCGGGACTGAGGGGAGCTTCAGTCCGACTTTGTCCCACCCACTCCCCCTTTTTTATGATGTTTGTATTGTTCACATAATTAAATAAATAAGATATTTTCGTCACAACTTGGTGGTGTAGGCATGGGACTGGATTTTGGGATTAGGGGCGAGTGGCCTGCGTGCCCCTCAATGCCAGTTTAGGGACCCCAATAAGGGGTTTTGGGGGAGGCTCGGTATTAGGTGCCCAGCTCGGGGCAGCAAAATAGGGCCTCTACCCAAGTGGCGGGGGAACCACCACCACCTGGGCTGAAGCCCAGGTGACTTCCCAGCTCCGCCATCCTGCTTGCACCCCTCCCAACGGGATCGTTGGGAGGACCGATTACATCAGTCCGCAAGGTGGCGGCTGATACTCATCCAGTGCCCATGCCACGCCAAGGCACAAAACAGCTGTTTGCCAATAAAAAAGTTGTGGCCATTCCTCCAAAAAGTTAAAAGATGTGTGGGAAGCTGCTGCACCGGGGGGGGGGGGCTATTATAGCACTGGGTCTCAACCAATCTGACCAGATGTTTGAGTAACTGGTAATAGATTGTACAACCTATACACATGCTGGTTTGGTTTGAACTGTTCGTATATGTATTTATTTATGTAAATGTGTGTAGGCTTAACATGTGTTTTAATTAACCACTGATGAAGGCCCAATAGGCCGAAACGCGTTTGGTATGTGGTTACAGAGATCAACCCTAGGAAATGCCATTGTGCGATTTTAATGTTTTTAAATATTTTTAACCTTTACTTAGTGCTTCTAATAAATTATATTGTGTTTGTGTGTGTATGTATATGTCTTTCTTTCTTTCTTTCTTTCTTTCTTTCTTTCTTTCTTTCTTTCTTTCTTTCTTTCTTTCTTTCTTTCTTTCTTTCTTTCTTTCCCCAGTTATTTCATTTGGGCCACCAGGCCTTGCATTTCTTTGTTGTCGTGTTTGCATTTTGCATGCGTGCCTGCCTTACCTATAGGTAGAGGAACTTCATTAAAACATTCCCAAACGGAGTCTCTTAAATAGAAAACTATCTTTAGATAGATTTTTCCTCAAAAAGTATTTTATTTAAAAAACTGTTTTAAATTTTGAAAACCTGATTTTTAAAAAAAAATTTAAATGGATTTTTAGCCACCCTGTAGCACAGTAATTGCGCCGGCATTTGTTCCTCTCTTCCATTTGAAGAGCTGTGGATTGGCACCCAGCTGTCCCTCAGGCAAGGTGGAACAAGTTGCACTGGTTGGTTCCGCAGTGTTAGAATATAATTGGCGTGTAAATTGTCAACACTTCCTTAACTGTTGAGGTCATTAATTCCATCTTCTATCTTGGAAAACAACTAAAAATTAAGTATTTACTTGTATTGCAGTTTGCAAGTTAGTATAAATAGACAGTTGGTCACACAGAATTAATAAGAGATGCAGTGATCTCCTAGGCAGCAGCTTTTCCAGATTTGAGTGAGGTCTTTGCAACCATGAAACCCTGCTCTTTCGTTTGTATTAAGCAAAGAGCTTTGTTTTGCTAATACCCAGTGTGGATCCTTCTGTATGCCTAGCGTACAGACTGGATCTGCTGCTTGGGTTTGATAGCTCAAATAGCAGGTTTGGTATCTTCTGCAGGGGGAGGGCTGCAGTCTGAATGCATCAATGTTAGTTGTAAATGATTTGTTACATTTCTTTTAAGGTAATTTTCTGCTTTAATTTTCAAAATGAGGGGGAAATGTGTGTAAGCCAACACTTGTTTGTGGAATGAAACTCAGAGAAGGGTATTCCATTTATACTTTGTTTTTTAATGTTAAAATATATTTGCTTTGCTCTTGACTCAGTCTTTTAAAAAAATTCCTCTCTTTCCACCCTAGCTGTATGATACAGTAAACTTCAACAACAGTAGCAACCAGAAACACCAGCCCCTTTTGATAGACTGTTAATACTCTCTTGCTTTCCTCCCACCCACCCCAAAGAAACCTGTAGAAGATGAATCACATGTACTACCTTCTGTTTTCCTGTTTTGGACAGTGCTACCAACCTGCTTGCTGTGCTTTGATTGAATTTCTGTGTGGTTTGTTGATTCATTTATAGTCTCTGCCTTTCTCATTGAGACTCAAGGTGGATTATGGAATTAGAAGACAGTGCAAGAGAAATAGTATAATGCGTACAACAAACAGTGTAATCACAACTGGTTTGCAGCCCTGAACCTTCCAATTGGAATATAAGTCATAACAGAAAAGCTCACGGTTGATGAGTTCTCAGGAGCCATGGTGGCTAAATGTTACTTCCACATACAGGAATAACATATCTCTGAAAACTGGATGCTGGGAATAAATTATAAGGAATAGGCATCACCTTTGCATTCTTGGGGATTTCCAGTGACATCTGTATGGCCTTGGTGAACACAACAATATGGAACTAGATGAACCCTGGTCTGATCCAGCAGATGAATTTTTACATTCTCCAAGGATCCCACTTACATTTTTTGTCATGCTGTTCAACTGAGGGAGGGGCTGTGGCTCAGTGGTATGGGGAGTATGGGGAGGGGCTGTGGCTCAGTGGGAAAGCATCTGCTTGGCATGCAGAAAGTCCCAGATTCAATCCCCGGCATCTCCAGTTAAAGGGAGTAGGCAAGTAGGTGATATGAAAGACCTCAGCCTGAGACCCTGGAGAGCCGCTGCCGGTCTGAGTAGACAGTGCTGACTTTGATGGACCAAGGGGCTGATTCAGTATAAGGCAGCTTCATGTGTTCATAAGTGTACCCCCAGCTTAATTAGCTCGCAGCTTTACACTTGGTGTTTTCCTGCTGTATACTTGCATGTACTGCATATGGTGTATTTTACTATATACATGAAATAAACATGCACGTTCACTATATCTTTTGTCACAGTTCTGATTTCTCCGCCCTTATGGTGTGTGTAGTTCAACAAAGAGTTAATATGTTAAACCTGCTATAAGAAAATAGATATCTCAAGAGGCACAGGCATTTTGGATCTGTCACATGCCTAGATAGGAGCTGGAGGGATGGTGGATCCGCCAGTGTCAGAGTGAGGCCTGTACAACATCCCGTCTTTCCCATTATTTATTTATAAAAAATTTCTGTACCCTCTCCAGGGAACCTGCCTGAGGAGGTCTACAAAATACAGCATAATAAAAACACAAAACATCAGCTGTTAATTAAAACCCAACATTAAAAAAAACTCAGTGAGAGCATTAAAAAAAACTCAGTGAGAGCATTAAAAAGTATGTCAGGGAGCAACTGATTAATTTGTGCTTTCAGACTAGGAACACACTATTAAAAATGGTGTTAAAATCAACTCTTTAAAGTCTTAGTATGCAGAAATGTTTTGGCAGAGCACCTGAAAGAGAGGTGTGTAGGTGCCAGGTGAGCCTCAAGGAGAAGGACATTTCATTGGTGATGTGCCACTACTGAAAAAGCCCTGTCTCGGGTTGCCACCTTCCTCGCCACTGAACGCCAGGGGCACAAAGGGCAGGGCCTGTGGGGACCTTAGCTGATGGGCCGGGCAATATGTGAGGCAGCAGTCCTTGCTGATGTCAGTGCTGATGCGAGCAATTCTTATCTGCAAAATGTATTGCAAAAGCATCACAGCGGGCCTGTGTGTTGTCTGGGCCTTCCCATGATGCACGGCTGCTTGCTTTCTGTCTCCGAAATCAGTGCAGACTAGAGGAGTGCACTCGCTGTGACACAATTTCGGGAAGAGGCTGGCTGCCGTTTTCTGTAGGTCCTGGGCAATATGAGGTGGGAGGGGAAGAGGCAGCTGTTCAGTGAAGGTTACCAATGAAGGTTTGTATGTATATTGTTTTTTATATATATTTTTTATTTTTATAACATAAAATAAAAACAAACAATAATAATAATACAAAACATTAAAAAAAGAAAATACAAAAGGGTATCTATATAAACTTATCAATACATTTACAATTGCAGAGCATATAAAATTGGAAAAAACTAACATACCCCTTTGACCCTCCACCCACCTTAAAAAAAAGTGACCCATCACCCAACTTCCGTAGAAGTGTCTTAACAGTATTGAAGATATTATTAACTATAAAATATAAATTTATTAAATCTAATTTCTATAACTCTCTAAGTAAAATAGTAAAATCCATTTTTGCCAGTTTATCCCAATATGTGGCGGCCTTACCCCAAGTTTTTTTAAATTCTTCCAAATCCTTTCCGTGTAGGAATTCCGTTAATTTGGCCATCCTCATATAAATCCATAATTTCTCTCTCCAGTCCTGAATTGAAGGTTTATTCACTTGCTTCCATACTCTAGCTATTACTATTCTTGCAGCGGCAAAACTGTATTGACAAATAACCCTGTCATATTTACCTATGTTGTTTTGTGGAATTCCTAACAAACAAAATGAGGGTTCTCTTTTTACTCTCACATTAACCAAATTGTTAGTTTCCCTAACAACTTTTTCCAGAAAGCTTTTAATTTTTTTACATATCCACCATACATGCATAAAAGTGCCTCTTTCGTTTCCACATTTCCAACATACCGTAAATCCCCCTCTGTATGTATATTATGGAACTTCTGCTCTTCTCCTCCCATCTCATTGCTAATGCACTATATGCCTCTCTGCTCCCCTGATCTCCGTGGCTATCTTGTTTCCCCACTACAGCATGCCGGTTCAATGCTTTAAATTAATATCACCAAGAAGTATAGTTGCATTTATATAGGATCTGCTTTAAACAAAACAAAAACCTCTACTCATGTAGGGCTGGTTCATTCAAGTACATTCATTTAATCACTGCGGCGTCAGAGACAACTTGTACGTATAAGTGAGCCATCACAAATCATGCGCCATGGCGAAAGCTTTCCTGTCGCCTTGAAAGTGCACACTGTTTTTCATGGGAGACAGTTCATTTATCTGCCTGCAAGTCATCAAGTGCTAAGTAACCGAGTTATGAGAAATTGTTGCCCGGTGAACAATCTGATAATAGCTGGTGCTGTTTTTCCCCCTCTCTCTCTCCCACCTGTAAATGAGTTATTCGATCATGTCTTACATACATCCACTGATGTGTTTTGGCAGCAACGGTTAAGACAAGTAGAGTATACAGTTGTAAGTATGCGGGTAAGATGGTCCTAAAGTACAGACATTAATTTCTCTTCCTTCTCTTGTATTTCCTCCCCTCTTTTCTTCCTGATGCCCTTTCTTCAGGGGGGCTTTCTCAGTTGTGCGACGCTGTGTCAAACTCTGCACTGGACATGAATATGCAGCAAAGATTATCAACACCAAGAAACTCTCCGCAAGAGGTAGGCCATCTCTTTCTTGGCACAGCAGGGGTGGGCCTTTGAAACTTCTGTTACAGGACAATTCTCCGGCGGCAGCCTACTGAAGGGTGACGATAAGCTTCTTGCATGAATCAGAGGAGGCACGAGGCGCTGCAGTGCTCAGACAAAGCAAACGAAATGTGAAGAATTGTGAGGAAATTACTAGAAAAATATTTGCCACAGATACCGTTTGTGGTCATCTTTTGAATGGGTATGGAATATCTAAACCCGGGGTGTCAAGCATAAGCCCCATGGGCTGGATCTGGTCCCTTGAGAGCTCCTACCTGGCCCGCGAACCAGCCGAGGCAGCCGCCCCCCTCTTGATCTTGGCTGGCGAGGCCTGGAAAGGCCTTACCAAGTTATATTTGTGTCATATCCAGCCCTCGTAACAATTGAGTTTGACACCCCTGATCTAAAGAGTAGGAGCCTTGTTCCCCCCCCCCCACACACACACACACAACTTAGCTGGGAATTTTTCTTAATGTTGGCAGAAGGGGTGGGAGAGTTTTTGCTGTTTCCCAAACATTACTTTCACCCTTGGGTGTCTTGAAGTTTACCACAAGTCCAAAGGATGGGATGTTTAGACCTCACAGAGTGGAACGAAAAGGCTGGTGATGGAAATTTATGTGTGGAAGGGTGCATCTATGGGATTAATGAAGACAAAGTGAAGGAACTTGAGTTTGCGGAAGCTGTTGTAGTGTGAGTGATTAACCCAGGCCTTGTAATCGTAGAATTGGGCGCAAGGTGAGGATGGGACTCATTAAGCCATGAAGCAGTTATTTTTGAAAGGCTCTTAGCCCCCATGAAGTGCCTCCCAATATGCTGTGAGGTTACAGATGCTGAATTGAGTTAATGTTGAAAAGCTTGTATGACTTACATGTTTCCACATGCATGGGCAAACTTGGTAGCAAGCCAAAATTTGTATGGTTGGTTCTTGCGTATGTAGGTTAGGTTCCAGTGGTAGTAAGTTTAGATTGTTCTCGTATTTAGTTCACGTATCTTGCTTTTTGAAATGGGCAGTAGAAGAGCTGTTAGTTGTCCCTGAGCAAGTCAGTACCAGCTGGACATTAGGAAGAATTTTTTTTACAGTAAGAGTAGTTCAGCAGTGGAATCAGCTGCCTAGGGAGGTGGTTTGCTCCTCCTCTCTGGCAGTCTTCAAACAGCAGCTGGACGAACACTTGTCAGGAATGCTGTAGGCTGATCCTGCAATGAGCAGGAGGTTGGACTAAATAGCATTTATGGCCCCTTCCAACTTTGATTCTATGATTCTAACTCGTCTGCCAAACCTCATTATTAGTTTCATGAAAGATCTGGTGATTGCATGAAGTCTGAAGACCTAGTCATGCTTACTTGGGAGGGACTTCCATTGAGGTCACTGGGGCTTTTTGTGTGAACATGAACAGGATTGCCTGCATGGCCACCCCAAATCTGGATGCATTCATTGAAAGTTGTGCTAATCCAGTCTTTGAATTTAAATATATTGAGTCCTTATTGGGTGGTACATTTAGAGGTATCCAACCACACATGTTGGGAGCACATTTGCTTCCTGCAATCCTCCCAATATGTACATCTGGTGTGGTGCTGTATTCAGATGGCATGATAACGGTGCATATTGGGAGCATTGTGGGGTAGAATGTAGTCCCTGTAGATATGGGTATATACTCACAATGTAACATCTGGAAAGGACTATTGGCTTCACAGAACAATGAAAAGGGCCACTTTTCACATTGTTTGGTAACCATCAGTTTTTATCAGAAGGTTGCCTGGCTGTTTCTTTCTTTACTTCATAACATACTCTTGTGTGAAATCTCTGTGGATGGAAAAGGAATGTGAGGATTCACCTTCTACCCAGTTTAGGCAAAACAGTTGAGTGTACAATTGTAGCTATGACTCCAATGTAACTTAACAATGAACCTCACTTTCCTAATTAAAACAGTCAAATATAGGGAATTAAACTGAATGCAGTTGTTCAGAGAGGTTTCTCAGTGTTACAACCCCAATATAGTTTTGAATGAAATTAACAAATCTTTTGCGAATGCTCTTGCTACAGCTTTCTGTCATCTTTTCACACACTAGATTTCATGTAGTTTGTGGCCAGTTGTGTCGTGTGAAGCCTTTTTCCCCTGTGCACTTTTATATATCGTTTCTCAGAGCTAGCAGAATTAAAGCTGGACATTTCTCCCTTCACCACTTTTGACTAGATCCTTTTGTCACCTTTAGTTGCTAGCAGTTTAAGTTAAAAATAGTACACAAAAAGGGTATTTGCGGAGAGGCTCATTTATTATAAATGTTCATGAACTAATGCTAGGATGCTCAAACTCTAGATGTAGGATTTGTACGATGTGGGGTTTGGTCCTAAAAGGAATATAGATAGTGGCTGTATTAGCAACCTGATGGAGTGCTGAGAATGGGATTTAAACACTGGAGGAGGAAGAGCATGCTGGGTGTGGTGTTCCTTTATATGTAAGCAGCTGTATAGACCTATAAACTAGAAAACTTTAATCAAACCCCCTCCACAGGATCACTGTGGGTGGGAATACTAGGTTTAACAAGTATCATGGTGCTGCAGATGTACTTCTGCCATCCTACCCAGTTTTAATAGTGATCATGACATGGAAAAAGTGCTCAACAAGATGGCCAAAGGAAGAAATGTAATAATGGTGGCTGGTTTGACTAGGTAAATGTTGCATTGAAAAGAAGACGTGTCTGGACAAATACAAAGGATTTTTTCCCCATGGAGCTCAGCTGACTAAAGGGAAATTAACAAATAGACGAACACACTCCACACAAGTGTCAATTGACTGTGAAGGGTCAGTTCTTTTGGTTCCGAGTTCAGTCTAGACCAGATGCATGAACAAACACACACATGGACATTGGCTGTGTGTGTGTATGTGTTTGAGAGAGTTTTTGTCTCTACCAGCCACTTCTGGTTAGGCTTTTCATTTTGGAGACAGTTTATCTAAGAAATTGAGAGCCAGAAGTCTTAGGCAGGGTTATTAAATCGCTAATTGGGTTAGTGTGGTTTAGCTGCAGGGAATGATGGAGAAGAAGATTGCAGAAGCCCTGTTCACATGTTATAGTGAACACCCATACATGTACCTGCATTCATCTGTTTGTAAGAAAAACCCATCACGTGTTCGTTTGACAAATGCAGCTGTGGACCAGTACCTGGATAAATTGGGCGTGTGTGTGTTTAAATCACACATTTAGCTGTACATGCATTGAATTGAACATGAGAATGAGTCAACATACGTAAAAAGAGAAAATCAAGTGTGTACAGATTGTATGTGCATTCACTGTAACTTATGAACAGGGCTAGAATTCGGAAGGGGAGCTGATTAGAAAGTGACAGGAGCAAAGCATTTTTTAAAAAGAGCTCAAGGTTATGATTGGGCTAAACTTGACAGTCTGTTTGAGGGCGCAAGAGACTGGCAGGGTTAAGTTAATGAGGCATACGGTGGTGCTTATCAGTAGCATTTAAAGAAGGGCATTATGGCAGTAGTGGAGAATAGCTGTCAGGCTGGCAGATAAATTGTTGGAGTCAAGTAGCGTTAATGTACTTAAACTGTAGCAGGATGGCATTCTTGACAGTGAACGCTGTGAATGGGTCTGTATAGGCCTACTCAGGTTTGGGGAGGTAGAATTTGAAAAGAGAGAGATGTTTTATTCCATTCTCCACTCTTCTTCACCCCCCCAATACTGGGTCAAGACAGGCCTACTTCTGCCCTTTAGTCTTGTAGGCCTCAAATAATCTTGAAGACAGAGGTACAGTTTAGCATGTGCAGGGATGGAGGTATGCTTCCCCAATGTTTCTGGCTACTTTCTGATCTGTTCATAGGTATTTATTAACTAGGTAGCTATTACTCTAAACCAGTGGTTCTCAACCTGGGGGTCGGGATCCCCAAGGGGGTCGCGAAGTGTTTTCTGGGGGGTCGCCGCCATTGTCCTGGGACAGCCCCCATCCCAGGCTGTCCAGGACTAACCCAGACGCCCTGTAACCCTGATCCGTCCGCGAGGGCAGGGAAAACCCCAAGCAGAGAGGCGAGGAACTGGCCAACCGACAGCCGGAAGGAGCCGGGCTGCAGAGACGCGGCGCCGCGGCGCCGCACACCAGCGAGTGGGCCAGCCCTGGGCGTGGTCGCACCTGCGCCAGGAGGATGACATGGCAGGATGTGTGGGCGGCCGAGGAAGCTCCCCTGGCTCGGCCAGTTCAGGTCTCAGAGGAGAAGAGGGCGGTCCCCCTTGAGGCCGCTACAGCCACGTTGTTTTTACTTTTAGCCGCACTCAGGTGGGGCGGGAGCTTCAGCCTGGAATCCAAGTGCGCATGTCTGTAGTGTGGCTTCACTTTTCAGCCCCGAGTCATCAGTTCCGCTCTGCCCTGAGTAATCGGTTCCGCTCTGGCAAGGCCAAGGGGGAGAGAGTCAAGGTGCATGCGCAGTTCGGGATTTCCCCCTCGAGTGCGCAGGTTCGGTGAGGCGCAGAAGGAGCGGTGACTGGCGGAGGGGAGAAAAAGGCACGAAAAGTCTGAGCGGGATAAGCGGCCCTCGGCTCTTTCCTGGCCCTTTGCTCTCGTGAGGTGATTAAACGGAGCTCCGCTTTGAGGGATAACTGCAGTTCTGTGCACAAGCAGTGTCCCAGTCAGGAGAGGGGGTTTCCTCGTGAGAGCCCCGGCCTGCTTGGAAGAGTTTTTGGGGAGAGAGGGGAGGACAAGGAACGCAGTGCATGCTCAGAGGCACTCTTTCCTCCGTGCTAGGAAAGGTTGCCTCGCCACACAGTCACAGCCGCTGCGCAACAGGTGGTAGTACCGTTTGCTTGTTTGTTTTAAACTTTAAAATTTAAAGTAATTATATATATGGATACCCTGGACTGCCAAAAAAACAAATGTGTTTTCTTTATCCTATTGAAAATGTCATTTATGCAGATTTATGCAAATGTGACGAGGGGGTAAAAGGGGGTCGCGACTCGAAAAAGGTTGAGAACCACTGCTCTAAACGAAATGGGCACATATACTAAAGAAACATGTTTAAACTGTAGATTACTTTTTTAAAGGGCACTTTTCTTGTATTTCTGTAGATATTGATAGATATAAAATAATCTCCGCAAAGGCTGTAAAATACATTCATTGTCATAATTTAATTATGACACGTTTGAGTGGTTCATTGAAACCAGGTCAAAGTGAAGACAAGGGAAGGTGTAGCCTATAATTATGTGCTACTGATGACAGAAGAAGATTTCCACTGACAGAAGAGGGATCTTATGCTGGTAGAGCGGTGAGTGGAGATAAATTGTGACTTGAGACCTATGTGTTGTAGGATTATTAGGTAGTTTTAATTATTTAATTTAGCAACCAGCATTATTTGCAGAAGTTCTCTGCCACATTTTAGCCCTTAGGAAAGGAGTAATTCTGGTGGATTGAGTGCAGGCCCTGATTTGAAAGTGTTGTGGACGGAAAAAACTGTTTGTCAAATACTGAAATGTTTGTCGAATACCGAAGAGCAATGCTTGTTGTTTCTCTCTTGGAAACTGCATTTCTCACTTTTACATTCACCATGCTTGATGTAAGTAAAACACATTACATTTTGTATCTGGCCCATGTTTTCCATTCTAGTTCACCAATTTTGTATCGTATCAGATTTAGAAGAAACTTTGAACAGATTTCTAACTGTGCTCCTTAAGCTTCTTGCATGCAGGCACAGCAGTACAGATGACGATTTCTGCGTTCAATAGACGCAAAGTTTGTGAAGGAGTTTGGTATCTCCTGTTGAGAGAGTACTTTCATTGGACAGAGATGGCATTTTCCTAATGCTCAAAATATTTCTGTGTTTGTTGAGGAAATACCCTTTCCCCCAAGCATTGCACTAGTTAGTCAGGGCTGTGCAGGTTATACATACGTAAGTCATGGGCACCTATTGGATGATGACATTTAAGTCTTCCCTCACATTATCCATCACATTTTTGTGAAAAAAAATTATTTGTGTGTTTTCTGAGCGCTCTAGCCCTGATAGGAATGCATAGTATTGTCAAAGTACTAGGCCTTCAAACAAACAAAAAAGAAAAAGGCACCCCCAAAAGCAAGTGGAAGGGACAATCTTGCAGCTTTGCTGCATCATTTTATGGACCTTCTCTCATATTCATACACACTCTCACACACAGAGGCAGTGTTTTATGTATTGGTTTGCTTTTAGCAAAACTCTACAGTGCTAAAGCATGCATTAGCTGTGTTGCCAATGGGCGATAAACCTGAGGAAAATTTATGTGGAGATTTTCAAAATACTCTTATTTTATGCTGTAAAAGTACTTGGGTGGTCCAATGCAAAGGAACACGACTGATAGTGATATGTAAGAGGAGTATTGTAGTAGGTGATTTTTGTCCGTACACGTGTGAGAAAAACAATACCTGTACTAAAGACGCAGGAGCTCCATCCTCCTCTTTATCCGCATCACCCTAACAAGCAGTCTTTAGGATATGAGGCATATCCTCCTACCTAATATGTTACACAGAAGCAAAGGATTAAAGAGGTAATCATTGTAGGTTGCTTCAAAGCAATGAGGTTTGGTGTAATTCTACCTGTATTCCTTATAAGATGTGCATTCTCATTAGTAGATCAGGGAGGGGAAGTCAGCAAGACAATGGGTCCATGTTAGAGGGTTGGCTTTGCCTGCAGAAGGTCCCACATTCAATCCCTGGCATCTCTAGTTAAAAGGATGAAGTAGCAGATGATGTGAAAGACTTCCATCCAAAGAGAGCTGCTGCTAGTCAGAATAGAGAACACACACACACACACACACACACACACACACACACACACACACACACACAATATTCGTATTCTGCTTTTTTGCACCAAAGTGCCACCCAAACATTTAGAAAAACAAGACAGACCACTAGCAGATTTTAATCCTTCCATTTGACTCTACAAAAACAGATTTGAGTTTTTCTCCACAACAGGAGTGTCTACAGATGTGCTCTTCTGAACAAATTCTTAGCAGGTCCTTAAGACTTTGAGTGACCAGAAAACAAATCTTACAGTTTGGCTACCCATCTCGTTCCTTACACTTGTTGACCCTTTTGTAGCAGATGATCCACATCAATACACATTGAAATTCTGTGTAATTCTCCAAACTTTTGCTTATAGTTCAAAAAGACAAAGGTGAAGCTGCTATCTTCTCTGGCTGGATTCTTCTGTCTTAAAAACATGTTGCTTGCATGAACTTTGCATTTTTCTAGTTTTGGTTTCTACCCGGCCTTTTGTTTGTCTTTGAATCCAATAGTTGCAACCATTATAAATATGTAGTACAATCAAATGGCCACATAGCTTTCGCTAAATTGTTGTTGTCTGTCACTGTAAGAGATATTTCTGTCACTGAAATAATCCTTAAATCTTTTCTGGATCTTTTCCAGGATTTTTTTTATTCCTACATTTGAAACTTGAGCATAAGAATTGTAACAACGTTGGCTAAAACAGGTTAGCAGGGGAACTTGGCACAACTATGAAGCAGAGCGGATACTGCAGCAATAGCTTTGAAAACAGCAAGTAGGATGAGCATGGTAATTACTAGTCAATTAGCACCATATTGATTCTGTTCAAAACTGTGGAAAATACTGATATAAGGCTCAATCGATGGAAATTTGAAAAGCAAATATACAACTAAGGCGAGCCACTAATGTCTGTTGTGGAAAAAACCCTGATACCTTCAAGCAAACCTGATTTTATTTGTTTTATGAAGGTAAAAGACACACAAGGGAGCCTTTGATTATTGATAGAGTGCTAGTCTTGTGTAGTGGTTAGAGCGTCAGACTAATATCTGGGAAATCCACCTTCGAATCCCTACTCTTCCATGGAAGTCAATGGGTGTCCATGGGCAAGGTGTACACACTCAGCCTAACCTACCTCACAGGGTTGTTGTGAGAGGAGAATAATGTAAGCTGCTTTGAGTCCCCATTAGGGAGCAAAGCAGGGTAGAAATAAAGTAAAATATATATATTTTAAAATACACAACTAAGACCCACTAATGTTGGAGGGTGGGGGAGGAAGATATCCTCAAGCAAACCTGACTTTATTTTTTATATGATGGTACATGAAACATAAAGGAATGTAAGCCTTTGAGGGTCTTCAGTCATTGATCACCTTTCTTAATTTCACCGTATTTAGTGAGACATTGTGCTGATGTTAAAATATACTGGGTCATTGTGAAATGAGCATCTCCCAAAATCTGAAGCAAGGACTTCAATTTGGAATTGAACTTTTGGGTAGTTGCACAAATATGTATTTTCAGATCTGGATGCATGTAAAACCTCCAAAGGCTGCAGTTTTGCCATTACGGAATAGAGAATGACACTAGGAACGTGCAGGGCAGAAGCAACTGAAATTGTACTACCATCTATTATGCTTGCAACTTTTGCTGTTTCTCTCTGCAGTGAATGGAGACGCTTACTGCAAAGGAAAGGCATTGTGAACTGTAGGTCAGGCTCCTTTAGACATATAAATTACCTGAGCTTTGTCTCAGTCCTATCCTTACAGAGCATTTTTGCCCTGATTTACCTTACACTAATAACAGAGGTGCACACTATAGCATAGTGGTCCAAGAGGAATCTGCTGTTATTAAATTAGTAATATCATTTATCATTTATTTCTTTACAAATATTTGAGCTGCCTTTGCAATTTAGGTCAGCCCCCAAAGCAATACACAAATAAAAATTAAATTGCCAAATTAAAAAAAAATCACTTAAACAATAGACTACAGAACGGCAAATTAAAATGGCAGTCATCAGCAGAAAATTGTAAAAACAGGGAGTCAGCAATAACCGCTGAAGGCGTACAGGAGAAAAACCATCTCAGGTGTCTGGCAAAAGCTGCACAACTAGGGTACCAACCGGTGTTCCCAAGGCAAAGGATTCCAAAGCAGGGCGCCATGACTGGAAAAGCCTTGACCCTCTGTGCCCAGCCAATTTCACCGTTAGCGTTGCCATTCCCCCGCCAGGGGCGGGGCATTCCCTGCTCCAAGCTGCCTACCTCTGGTGCCGTTAAGCCAGCTGGTGGGGGACTTACTAGCTGTAAATGGAGGTCAACGTTGACGCATCGGCATCACTTCCAGAAGTGACGTTATCACGTTGCGGATGACCACAGGGACACTCTAGTATTTGGGCAAAACTCTATAGTACATGAGTCGGAAGCGACTTGACGGCACTTAACACACACAGAAAAACAGCTTCTACCATAAAGTTTTTGCCCAAATACCAGAGTGTCCCTGCGGTCATCAGCAATGTGGTGATGATGTTGACGTGTCAATGCTGGCTTCCATTTTACAGCTAGTAAGTCCCCCTCACTCACGCCATCCCCCACCAGTTGCCAGGAGGCACCTGGCAGCCCTACTGGGGGTAGCTCACCAGGGTCCCAGGCAGAGGTCTTTCACATCGTCTACCACCTGATTCTTTTAATGGGATCATCTACTGTAGAATAAAATCTAGCTCCATCTGATGTTACTGAATAATGCATCATAGTGACATGAATGAAAGGGTATCTGTGGGAACACGCCATCCCGTATTTGCCAGAGATGCTGAAAAAGGCCCACATGGGTGTTTTCATGCTGTAACCTGGATGGCTTAGTTCCCAGGTATTTTGTTTTTTCTCGTCACAACAGTTTGTTCTTGGAGGTGCATCCTTGGGATGCCATAACACGGAGTAGTTATCCCTTAACACCTTGGAAAACACCCTGTTGTAGCCAAAGTTGTGAAAGGATTTGCCTTCTGGGTCTGTTTCAGTGCACCCTTGTGGGTGGAGATTCTAATTCACTTTGCTGACCACGAGTACCAGACGAGGGTTCAGCATGGGAAGGCACCGTCATTTTAAAGAGAGTCCCCATCTGGCAGTTCCTTTAAACTGCACCGTGGGGCCCCCCAATTCTGGTTAGACCACCGCAGTATGGGAGGAGGAGGGAATTCTGCCTTCCCCTGCTCCGTTTTTCTGGCCCAAAATGGCTTGGGGGAGGGCTCATTATTACCACAGAAAACTTGCAGCTGCTGTGTGACTGTGAGTCCCCGTGATGGCCACAAGTTAGACATCACACATCTAGTTTGGCTCCTAGTAAAGTGGATCTTTAGGTTGCAACCCTGTACATTCTTATTTTGGAAAGAAGTACCATTGCATTCAACGGCTGTTCCTTCTAAATACGCACAGGATCAGGTTACGCAGCCTGTTGTTATTCAGGTGCCTTGTGATTATCATGGGGATTTTTTTGTGTGCCTGTTGTTGTTGGAGCACTAAAGTGCTGAGTGCTGAAAAATTGCAGCTGGAGCTGACAGAGTTAGAAAAATGCTGAGAACTAGGAGAATAAAGCTTCAGGTGGCTCAAATTAGATACCAAGGTGGAGTTACTTCTTGTGCCTGTGCATGAAACATCTGTTTTTCAAACCATTAAGGCATTGTGTTACATTTTGCATGGACATCCCAAGCATGGAGTTTAGCCTCCAGAATACTTGTGCCCTTCCCCTCCATCGGGGCTATGGTGCCAGCGAAGGGGTGGGAAAACTCCCTCCTGTGCTGCTTCCTGGATCTTATGTGGGCCCTGGCTATTATTTAAGGCTAAACTAAATGTGGAGCCCTGACCTGGATGGCCCAGGCTAGCCTGATCTCATCAGATCTCAGAAGCTAAGCAGGGTCAGCCTGGTTAGTATTTGGATGGGAGACCACCAAGGAATACCAGGGTTGCTGTGCAGAGGAAGACACTGGCAAACCACCTCTGTCAGTCTCTTGCCCTGAAAACCCCAAAAGGGGTCGCCATAAGTCAGCTGCGACTTGAAGGCACTTTACACACACACAAACTAAATGTGGAGGGATCTGATTATGACTCCCCAACATAATGCAGTTTGGCCTTAAGGTTTGCTTGGGTTTGAATGTTGTGTTTTTGTTTGTATATGCTTTTGCACTGTTGTTTTTTCTAAGAGAAAGTTCACTTTGGCTTTTTACCTCCACATCTTGCTTTTATATATTGCCTCTGCAATCAGGAGATTAATCACATTTGGAAAATATAGAGAAGGCAAGTTACCCGGCAGTTCCATTATATAGTCAGAAGCTTTTTGAGTACATAGGAAAACTACCGTTCCATTATTACAGAGGTGGTTTCCTGCAGAGATTAGTTGCAGACTGTGAAGCTCAAACGTAATGGTCACTTTTCATAACCTGCAGGACGGTCTCAACTGTTGAGACCTTGGGAAGCCTAGCTGTGGGGGGTTCCTGTCTTTGAAGGTAAGGTGCAGTGGCAGGTAGGGGGCGGGACTTTGTCTGCTGTGGCACTTTGCTTGCGCACCTTCTCCATATCCATTTCATTGTCAGGCACCTACTTTTACTACCATTTATGAACTAGGTAGAGACTGTTCTTTTTGCCCAGACTTCAGATTGAAACTGACTGAATCCATACTGTTCTTTGCTGCCTCCTGCTCTGCCATCTGCTGCGTTTGAGCGTTTTATTTCATTTGTTTGTTTTTACAATGTTGCTTTAAACAATGAATTGTAAGCTTCCCAGTAGACTATAGTTGAAAGGTGGGGTGAAAAGATTTTAACGCACTGTAAATTTGTTTTTATTTTTTAAAAACTGGAATCTTAGAAAATGGGCAATTATCCTGCAACAGAGAGACCATATTTGCTTGAAGCAAATCCTGTTAATTTCAGTTGGTTTTTCTAAGTTTGCATGCTAAGGACTTCAACAATTCTTATCCAAGTTTGATCACTCCAGCCTATTTCTGGTGTGTTCTATTGGAAGCTCCTTGAATCCCCCATGGTTGGGGTTGCCATGAGTTGGTTGCACCTCAACAGCACATTCTTCTTCCTCTTCCCCTCCTCTTCTTTTTATTGGAAGCAAGCTCAGCTCTCCTTTTTCCAATTGATGCTCAGAGGGTAATTGTTATGTATTTTCTCACTTACTGCATTGGTTAACAATGATATAGCCCCCCCCCCCCACACACACACAGCTCAGTGGAAGAACCCATGCTCAGCATGCAGGAAGTTCCAGGTTAGCACCAGCATCTGCCCGTAGAAGAATTTCAGTTGGCAGGGCTTTGAAGGTAGAAGTCTAGGTCTTTAGAGAATTCCTGTCAATCAGGTTAGAGTTGACCAGTGGGCTTAGTCAATATAAGGTAGAGTCATATGTTCAGCTTCTGTCTTTGCTTCCCTGAAATCTTTTCCTTGTCGACCTTAAATGCTGCAGCGTACAAGTGGCAGGTAGCAATTGTTCTTTGCAGGATATTGGTATTGCACACTGGGCCTTCAGCTGGTAATTGTATTTCCTTGCCTCCCCCACCTTCATTTTTGGTTTTCCATGATTGCCCTAGAGCTGAACATTCTGTTCCCTAAAGCATTACATCAGTTAGAGATAATCCCCCATCATTTTTCTTTTACTTAATTTTTCTGCTCTTTAGAATCAGTTGTGGGTCTGCTTATTCTTAGAATATAGTTCAGAAATTCATGATATACACATAGACTTTTTCCCCAGGAAGCTGATATGTCCTTAGTCTAACAATCCAAGGGTTTTGTGATGTAAATACATATGTTCTCACATTGAAGTGTGCAACCAAGTGGCTATGAAAGATGCCTAAGCAAATGGATCCCCACTGTCGGGATTGTATTTGTTCTGTGTTGGTTTCTTTGGCGTAGAGCTAGAGTTAGCCTGACATCAGCCTTTCATGGTCCTTTAAAACTAGGATTCACAGGAATGGAATTTGAAATTCTCAATGCAAACGTGTGCATCTGGGAATTCTTAAGGCAAGACTTATTTACAGTCACTTCCACCCAGGGATTTTCCCCCCATCCCTGGGCAGCCAGTATGGTGTAGTGGTTAAGAGCTGTGGTTTGGAGTGGTGGATTCTGATCTGGAGAACCAGATTTGATTTCCCACTTCTCCACATGAGCAGCGGAAACTAATCTGGTGAACTGGGTTGGTTTCTCCACTCCTACACATGAAGCCTTCTGGGTGACCTTGGGCTAGTCACAGCTCTCTTAGAGCTCTCTCAGCCCAGCCTACCTCACAGGGTGTCTGTTGTGGGGAGGGGAAGGGAAGGTGATTGTAAGCCGGTTTGATTTTTCCTTAAGTGGTAGAGAAAGTTGGCATATAAAAACCAACTCTTCTTCTTTTTTGGGCGGTGGGGGAGCTTGCACATGATGTAGTGCCCTTTCTGAGTATACTTAATGGGTTTCCCAGGGCTTTTCTAATTAAGCTGGGACAAAGGGAAAACTTTCTGTTTTCTGACTTAACAGATTCATGTGGGGTGGCTTAGAGTGGAGCTTCCATGTTGAAGCTCTGCCCTCAGCCAGTTGTGTGTGTGGGAAGAACTGAGATTCACCTTCAAAATGATATAGAGTTCAGCTCTGCCTTTATCCTCTCCCTTTCCAACCCTGTAAGGTCCCCCACCCCAATTCATAGCTGAATAAACCCTGCATGGTCACCATAGGTTGGCCACAGCTTGATGGCACTTCCCACCACCGTTGAGTTGCAGCTATTGAGGAAGAAGTAGAAAGTGATCCAGATCATGAGTAGGCCCAGTGTGATTGTCGGTCCTTCTGCGCTGACCAACTGAGGGGGTGGTAGGGATGGGGACATCAACATGTGGTGCAAAGATGTCATGTGTAGACAATGTGCCCACCTGCCTCCACCCTGCCTGCTGCTGCTTCAACAGGGAGCACCGTTTCATGCCCTTGTGTGGAAGTGGTCTATGTCAAGTGGTTGTGAGAGTGCATTCTTGAGTAAGAATGCAAGAAACTCTTTGCTGGGCCAGACCAAGGTCCATGTAGTCCAGCTTGCTTTGCAAGAATCCCAGCAAACAAAAGGTGATGGATAGTCCATTGGAAACTGGCCTTCAGTTGACTCTGGGTTTAGAGAAATCAAGAAAAGTCAACTGGAAGGTTTTTTATTTGAAAAAAATACAGAATGCCGTAATGAATATTTGAACCCTTTATACTAGTTGGTTATGAGAGAGAGCAGGTTTCAAACATATGTCTCTGGGCCTTGCACAAACCTCTGACATGACGCACTCTTCCTCACACAACTAATCCTACCCCATAGATAATGATGAAAGTTCCTATTTCTTCTTTCACTTTCCATGATTCACTTCCGCGAGTTTTGAGGGACAAGTATCTGATAAATTTTTCACCACAAGATGATTTGTGAGGACCTTATAGTCAGCTTTCTGTGTAAACAGTTTTAGTTACAGAATTGCAGGGGCTAAAATTCTTCTTCATTACTGTCCAGACTCAAAAGCTGTTAGATTCTTTCTCAGGCATAATATGGTCCCAAACATTAATTGAAGAACTCAGGAAATTTGTGTAAAATGAAATAGTTGAAGATAATGAAAATCTTTGAAATGTGACCATCTTGTCATAAATGGTCTGTAGAATAGAAACATGAGCAAACTTGGTGCTTTAGGTATGTGGGCATAATTTTCCTGGGAATGGGATCTTGGACTAGCTGTACAACAGCAATGTGTTATGATGCAACTAGAACTTCAGAGACTTTTTTAGGTTTTAGTAATGGAAAATTTGATCTCTTTCTTTAAATTGTTTTCAAGACAAGGTTATACCACTGATGCTGTACAAGTCAGAAGTTTGAAGTCTCTTAAATATGAGTCAGACAGCAGTTTTAAGATCAATTTTAGAGTTCTTTGTTCTACTGATCAGGCATCCTGTCTGCCAGTATAAGAGTGGAGGTGCCATTACATGGACACATGGCACTGCCTTATAGTGAATCAGACCATTAGTCCATCAAGGTCAGTAGTGTCTACTCAGATTGGCAGTGGCTCTCCAGGGTCTCAGGCAGAGAGATCTTTCAGTTTTAACTGGCGATGCCAGGGACTGAACCTGGGACCTTCTGTGTGCCAGGCTGTTAGCAAACGGGTTGCCAATCTCCCGGACTGGTCCTGGCAACACCAACAGATGCGTGCCACCGCTGTTCCAGACGCGCGCCAAGCCCCAAACGCAATGGGGAAGGCTTCCGCGCCAGTCAGTGAAACTGACAAGGAGGAACCACGGGCAGAGAAGCCTCTCGGAGAGAACCAGAGGGAATCCATTTTCTCTGACCCAGTCTCCAGAAAGCTGTCATTCTGCGAGACATGTTCAGGCACGCACGCAGTCCTCCCCCCCCCTCGCCTTCTTTATCAGCATGATTAATAGCCCATCAGAGACCATCAAGAAGGATTGTTCCCCCGACAATGCAAAATGACGTGCCCCGGAGACAGATACTAGCGGCTTTGTGTACGATCGTTAATCCCATCTGCCAGAAACTCCTGATTCTCCTGGAATTGCGCAAATCAATGGAAATAGGATAGTTTACGCAAATTGCCCATTGCCACACCCCGGGAGCCAACCGTTAGGGTCTTTGTCACTTTTTGTCACACGGGAACCACAAAGGGGTAATCCAATCACCCCGCCCCCAGAGAACAGTATATCTGGGATCCACACTATCCATACCTTACCTTAGGTCTTCCCCTTTCATACTGACTGTCACTCTGTCAGAGTGGGCAGCCATGCTCGAACACGCAGGGGACCCCTCCCCGCCCCCTTTTTATTCCTCTTAGCCTACGGAACTCAGGACAACTCCGCTCCAAGACAGGTGAAGTATTTCCCATCATCGTAAGCCTGCCACATTGTCAAAAGTCTCTTCCTACCACCTTTTACTCCTAGACTCTTTGTATGTTTGTATTGCCACACTGAATGCTTGAATTACATAAACTCTCTTAATTTGGAATCACTTGCCTCTGTCATTATTCTAAGGTCACAGATTCCGGCTCTGGTATACATTGGTGGCAATCCCGCTATATAAATATTATAGTTACCGTATGTGCACTAATTCCCCAATCAAAGCGCATTTCGGCTAACAAGGCAGATGCTCTATCACTTAGCTATGGCCCCTTCTCACCATCAGAAGCAACCATGTATGGTAGGAGCCAGCACTCATAGAACTCCCTCATTCCTTGACTCAAATCTGGCCCCATCATTTCTGACTTCTGGAAAGGTGGTAAGATGCCTTTTTGAGCGATTGTTGTTCTGAATTAATTTACGCTGAGTTGGGGATTATTCTGGCTGCTGAGTTGGTATTGGATTTTTGGAATCTAGTTGAATATTATATTTTTGATCTCTTGACTGCTGGGCTGTATTTTTCTATTTCATGATTTACAGTGCTTATTGCAACTTTAGATTTTGCTCTTACTATAAGCTACTTTTTTGTTTTGTGTTTGTATTTTACCGGAAAGGGGGTAAGGTTTTAGAGAGAGGTACTATCGTTGGCATGGGCTAAAAGTGCAGGATCTAAGGGCCAAACTTGATGCATTTGCTGAGTGTGTGTGAGGGAGTAGAAATCCTTCTCAACCTTTTGGTCCCATAAATATTGTACCCCAATGGGATTCTAAAACTGGAAGTAACCCTGGTGGGAGAAAAATTATTGTCGTCTATCAGTTTTGGGATGAAAAGTTTGAATAAGGGGAGCATTCAGCCTCCCTGATCCATCCCCATTTTGCTGTGCTTTCAGACTCATCTTCTCTTTACTCCCACCTTGTTTTATGTAGATTTGGCAGGGCTGGTCTTAGGGTGGTCTTCCGTTGCATCAGATTTGACCCTGAGAATTATGGATCTAACACATGTCGAAACTGCAGTTAGAACAAATTTTGGGACTAGCAATGCAAATAAAATTCTTCTTGGATATAGTTGTCTGCCTTTTCTCCCAAGTATCCTTGTGGAAGAGTCACGTAATTCAGACAGGCCATTATTTTCAAGTGCCTATGAATCGAAAGCTGTTCATATTTGGCTCCAAAGTATAAAGATTAGCTCTCTCTTACTTATTATGCCTCTGTGAGGATGATTTTTGGCTGATCTGCTGCCCAGATTATCAGATTTGAACGATCTGATAAAAATGAAGATGCTTTCAACTAACCATTACAAATCTGTTACTTTTAGGGCAGCTCAATTTGCTGTAGCCACATACTAATTTGTAAACTGTCTTTGTAAAAGATAATATGGTAAGAACTGTCTTGGAAATTGCCTCAACTTGAAGCAATACTTTTTACTGAAATACGTTATGTGATCTCTTGAGTTCCCTTTGTTAAGTATTTATTTAATTGAATGTTCTTATTGTAATGACCTTTGATTTAAACAATAAATTGTGTGTATATGGATAATCCCTTAAATAGCATGCCTTAGTTTCTCGGGTGACACCAGCATTCCTTAAGAAAATTTGATAAGGTGGGCTTTATAGTCCATGCTTGAGCTTCAGTAGTTAGTTCGCCTTTAAGGTACCAGAAGACTCTTGTTGATGTTGTTTTTCTGCTGGTTTGTGGAAGGGTTAATTGTTCTCCTGTGTTTATGTCTTTATGTCAGGACCCTTAAGAAACCTTGGGACACCAAATGAAATAAGGGTTAGAATCACTGGCAAAAGGCCCCGTCAAGAAAATGTGCTGGATGTACCAGAAAGGAAGGCTATTTTTTTTTCTCATTGATAATGTTAAGAACAAAAAAAAAGGGGGTCTTAAATTCGTATGAAAGCTAGTTATATATAGTATCAAAAAACCTCTTGTGTGAAACCTTTTTTTGGGGGGGGTTGTCAGCTCAGGGTCGTCATTGTTTCAGGTAAGGTAAAGTATTTCCATGATCATCATCATTTAAACGCTGTTACCTGCCCTGAGCCCAGCCTGGCTGGGAATGAGGGTGGGCTATACAGTTAAATAAATAAATAAAATCGCATAAAATGTCTCCAGCCTCTGGTGACAGGTTTCAGAAGTCAGCAGTTGTTGCAAAAACAACCACCCTCTCAAACCTTTGGGCAGCCTGTTGCCTAGAAGAAGAAGAGTTTTTTATACGCCGACTTTCTCTACCAATTAAGGGAGACTCAAACCTTCCCTTCCCCTCCCCACAACAGACACCCTGTGAGGTAGGCGGAGCTGAGAGAGCTGTGACTAGCCCAAGGTCACCCAGCTGGCTTCATGTGTAGGAACGGGGAAACCAACCCAGTTCACCAGATTAGAGTCCACCGCTCATATGGAGGAGTGGGGAATCAAACCTGGTTCTCCAGATTAGACTCCACCGCTCCATCCACCGCTCTTAACCACTAGACCACGCTGGCCCAACTCTACCATCAGGCTGACTGCAATGGTGTCCTCAAGTAATAGACTGAGCGGGGCTGGGGGAGTTTCCCGTCCCCACCCACCCATGGTCAACCTCTAGTTTCACCCACCATCCATCTGTTCTACTCCCACCTCTGCTGTTCCAGTCCCCAGGAGCCGGAACAGCTAATCCTCCTTTCTCGCTCCCTGAAAATCCTCTTTAAAATCACTGTGGCAAGCTGCATGTTCCCTACATGGACTCATGAACTCTTCTTACCAGATTCCTTCCCTTTGCCAGAGTTCAGGCATCATTTTGGATGCCCGGGCAATCGTGGTAATTGGCAGGATTGCCAGGGCAACCCAAAGGATGGGCAAAGGTATACGAGAGGAACAAATGAGTGACTTGCTGCATTGTTTTAAAGGGGTCTGGGAGATCAAGAATAAGGAGGTTGAGCTATTTTGGCATGGGTGTGTGTGTGTGGCTGGCCTCAGGCAGCAAAATGAGTGGAGCTGGAACTGCTGTTGCCAGTTTCAATTACCACAAGCTTTTGTGCTTAGAAGTATTCCCAGTAGAAAACCACCAGTCCTGAGGCACTTATAAGCAAGGGGGGAAAAAAACTTCAGGACAACTTTACGACTTCAGCACTCATAACACTCCATGGCCTTAGATTAGAGAATAATAGACAAACTTTTACTTGTGACCTTTGATTATTTTAGATGTTTCTAGTACTTGTATAATGTGACAGATGTCACCACTTTGAAAACTCTCTCCATTAGCATTCAAAGAACCAACTCTTGACTGATTGAAATATTATGGATTGCAGACACCGAAATGTTTACCAAAATAGTATTTTTTCCTGATATCTGGCCAGTTATTTATTTACTCACACTCCTCATCTCTCTCTCCCTTCTTCCCTCCCCTCCTCCCTCCGCCCCCCTCTCTATCTCACACATACACACTTCACTCTCAGAGGCTTTCCTGGGACTCCCTTCTCGCTGCCCCCCTCCCAGATTTCTAAAGGTTTTTAAATTTTTATCTGTGCTTCTTGCCATAAAACTTTAACTTGATCTGTCAGCTTTTCCATTACTTAGCACTTCAGATTTTATTTTGAGCCTTTTGAGATATTTATAAATGCGTTGACTCCAGATTGACAGATCCTACCTGCAAATTGTGCTAAGATGGTTATAAGTTGCATTGTAACTTCAAAGATTTTTTCTGCAGTAAGAAGGGGAGAAAAGCCAAGAAGAAAATTGTTATCGCTGGGTAGCAAATAAGCAAAGGTAGCACTGGGCCAGTCTTCGATTCATTCTTGTTAGTTATTTATCTTTGAGATTGTCTTTGTCTGAATACTGAAGGGATCTTGTCTTTGACATTTAAGGCAGAAGGAAAATAGCACCCTGTTTTGAAGGCACAATATTGATTAATCTTGGCCTTTTCTAAACTAGCTGCCACTGAGGCAAAATGAAGGCCAGGGGAATAGGCAGTTATTCCCAGCCTGTTTCAACAGGGATTCATGTCCAAGAACTGGGGTCCTCTTACTACAGGACTGGTCCTATGTCTTGCTTAGGGTTGCCAGGTCCCTCTTCGCCACCGGTGGGATATTTTGGGGGTGGAGCCTGATGAGGGCGGGGTTTGGTAGGGGAAGGACTTCAACGCCATAGAGTCCAATTGCCAAAGCTACCATTTTCTCCAGGTGAACTGATCTCTATCGGCTGGAGATCAGTTGTAATAGCAGAAGATTTCCAGCTACAATCTGGGGGTTGTCAACCCTAGTCTTGCTATATAGCTATACCAGTGTACATATGTGTGATATTGTGAGAATGGTGCCAAGTGATACCTGATGGGATGAAGCCATTGACAAACAGAATGCTGATATTCTTTAACATTGCTGGATGTTTTAGATGACATATTGTACCTGAGCTCTGCTGTGATGAAGGAGACTTTTCTCTACCTGAGAACCATGGAGAGCTGCCACTTGTCAGGGTAGATAGCACCATGCTAGATCTGGAACCTGGAAGGGTGACACCTGATAGGTCCCTCATTCAAAAGCTATCGTGGTCCCATTTCCTGACAATTAGCTTCTATTCAGGAATGCATAAAACTGCCTTATCCTACTTCCAGCTGAAATAAAGGTAAGGTAGGGTGGATGCATTGGTGTGTGTGAGAAGGGAGAATTGCTCTTTCTTCACTGGCAATTTTGGAAGAGTCATTGAGAAGCAGATGTGAGGGAACTACAGTATTTACTCAAATGCAAGACCAGGTTTTTTCCCAGGTGCACCATCAAAAAAAAGTAGAAGAAGGGGTCGTCTTAAACTCGCACGCCAGATACAGTTGCATGTAGTACTGACAAAGTTTAGTGTCTAACATTTGGGGGGGGGGTCATCTTACATATAGGGTCGTCTTCCTTTTAAGTAAATACAGTATGTGAGCTGGCTCAAGGAGAGGCATCTTGGAGTGCAGGGGTCCTCAGGGACTTGAAGTCTGGAGTATATCAGCCACTCTGTAGGAATTCTTCTGCCTTACCCATTGTTCTACTTGTGTATTTGTGAATAAAGCAAATATTTAAAAGGCAGCTTTACCAAAGGAAATAAGAGCCCTGTAGTGCTGTTCCTGGAACTTCTCTCTGCTTGGGGAATTGGGGAGTGCACAACAGTATTATAATTTTCTAATGTGATGTGCGCTGTAATGCATTTTCCTATATTTTTATTCTCCTTATAACAGAACGTCTTTGAGCTGAGTGAATGTATGGGAACCGCATCTTTTTCTAAGCCCATCAAAGTCCTGTGAAGCCATAAATGGGAAAGCTAAGATGTGCATATGTACCTCAGAGATAGTCTGACTTTTCAGTGTGTTTGTCCAAACGAAATCTGCCAGAGTTGAGCATGTTAAAGCCACATTGATTATAGTGCAGTACGAGGCCCTGTGATCTCTCTGTATTTCATCTAAAAATGCAGTTTGCACAGTGTTTGTGATATGAATGGTTATTTTGTCAACTGAGACTAGAGGTCGGCAAATGATAGGTAAGGTAGGATAGCAGCATTGCTGTGATGTGCCCAGGTGTATCATGCTGACCGCAAGGCTACATGAGATGTGAATTATCTGACTAACGTGGGATTGTGTACACTATGAAGAAGCCCTTTGCCATAATCCTATGTGCATGAGCTTGTATGGGAGCACTATGCCCTGGATTTTACTGAACTTCCTGTTTGCATGGGAGTCTACACATAGAGCCAAATATGTCTGTGCCTCATTTTTGCAATCTGTATGCTTCATCTGCATGCTGTATAGGTTGCGCTGATAATCTGTAGGTGCTGAGAATATGTCAGCCCCTGTGTGAAGTATAACATGTTGATATAGAGTGGGGCTTGTACCAAAACAGACATGAGCAAATGTTTGGGTAGTACTCATGATGTTTTTCTGCAGTGTTTTTTTTTTCCAAACTGAAAACCCCCAAATCATTAAGAAGGGGCACAATAGAGGCATATGTAATCATTAAGGGTATAGACAGAGTGGGTATAGAAAAATTGTGCCTTTCCTCTTATTAGAGGATGGTAACTTCGTAAAGGCTAATCAGGTCACCCAAAGGCATCGATTGGTGGCATGCTCAAAATTTTACGCATAATTAACCTATAGAATTCTGAATGCATTATACTAGAGAAGCTCAATGAAGCCTTTGTGTACAGAAGCAGTATACTTTTAAATTGCCAGCCACAGCCAGCACCCTCCCAGGAGGAATTGGGGGTGGGGAGGCTGGTGCTGAATGTTACTTCCAGTGACCACCCCCAACACAATGACGTAACTTCAATTTTTCCCCTGTAGTGATATTGTGTGCTGGTGTACCCCCCCTCCATTCACACCATCTCTCTCCCTTGGCAGGGAACTAGAGTAAGCATCAAGACGTTGACCCCCATACTTAGCTTCTGAAATTCCAGGGACATCTAGCTGACTGCTGATAAAACAAGCTTGCACTGGGTGGACAGTGGTCTCATCCTGACAAGCACGTCTTCACTAGTTCTCATTCTAATTTTTTAATATAGAGAAACTAGGCAAACCCCCAGTAATGTGCCCCTCTGCCTGCCAACCAGCTGAGGGCTGGCGTGCACGCGCGTGCTGATGCGGCACGTCTGGTTTACAACCAGAAGTGCCACCTCGCAAGGAGCTTTAGACCACTCACTCTTGGTTTGAGTGGTAAAGGGTCTCTGCAACCCTGAGTGGTCCAAGGCTCCTTGCGAGGCGGCACTTCCGGTTGTAAACTGGAAGTGCCGCGTCAGCGCACGCACGCTCGCACACAAGATCTGCAAAGAAACCTCCCTCCGATGTTGAGTGGGGACCTGGCAACCCTAAGAGAAACGTTTAATCATACAGTGAAGTCTGAAAGAGACATGAAGTCCAGGAACATTATCAGAACCTGAGAAGAGCTCTGCAATGCATCAGGAACCTAAAATCTCAGCTGGATCAGTCCGAAGTTTCAGCATCCTGTTTTTTTACACAGTACTCAACAGGAAGTTCCTGGGGAGCCCATAAACAGGGCAACAAGGCAATAGTTCCTCTTTGCTACTATCCACCAGGAAATATTGTTCAAAAGAATATTGCCTCTGAATATGAAGGCAATCCCTTTAGATAGTCAACAGCTATCCTCCATGAATAAAATATCTAAGTTAATGGTCATCATAATCTCTTGTCACTGTGCATTCTGTAAGTAAAATATGCATTGGGTGTGAAGATCTGCTTTCTTTTGTCTACCCTGAATCTGACTGCCCATCATTTAAATTTTTTTCAATGATCTCTTGTTCATATGGCCTAAAGGTAGTGGCAAGTACCGTATCATTACTGACCCATGGGGTGACGTCACATCCTGACCTTTACTAGGCAGACTGTGTTTTATGGGGTGGTTTGCCACTGCCTCCCCCAGTCATCTACTCTTTACCTCCGGCAAGCTGGGTACTCATTTTACCAACCTCGGAAGGATGGAAGGCTGAGTCAACCTTGAGCTGGCTACCTGAAACCAACTTCTGTCAGGATCAAACTCAGGTTGCGAGCAGAGCTTTGACTGCAGTACTGCAGCTTACCACTCTGTGCCATGGGGCTCCTTCATATGGCCTAAGTCTTAGTTTATACTTGAGATGCCTCCACCTTTCTGCTCACAATGAGCTGGTAGTGGCACAATTATGCAAATCTCAGTATTTCATTTAATCTCAAACATCATTACTGGTTAGTAAATATGGGCTGAGCAAGGGAAAGCCTTTAGGGTGAAAACTCCATACTGCATCATTCTATCTTAAAAAAACTTCATAAAAGTTGGATATTGTGGGAAAGAAGAGAATAAAAAGAATCCTGCAATCAAGATATCAAGTCAGTCGCTACTGAAAGTGGAGTAGTACTCCTTTCGTGGTGGTCTAAATTCAGATAGCAGGCGTCAGGCTAGCCGAGAAATCCTGTACCAGGAGCTAAATGCGGAAGGAAGAAAATCAATGACTTGGTTAAAATCCTACATTGCCAATAAACTGGTTCAGCTAATTTTGAACTTTGCAAGTGGCATTGAATGCAAGCTGATGGATCGAACTGCATGGAGCTCACCAGAACTTCCCTAAGAGTTTGGGGTTTTTGTTTGTTTGTTTTTGCATTGTAACTGATCTTATATAAACAGTGCTGTCATTAACTCCTCATTGACAGGCTGAGAGATTTCAAACTCCATTCAAAAGAAAATTGTCTGAGAGGCAGAGTTGTATCAGTCCATTAAAGGCGAAGTAGAACCCAACAATCTAGAGAGACTTTTTCAAACTCATGACATTACAGAAGGTGCTGACTCGGCCATGATGGTAGGAAATTTCGGGATGAGCCACTTCACAACAAAATTAATTTCCTATATGGATATTTCTTCTGTGCAGGAAAGTATATGTCGTTGTGTGTGTATATATGATATGTGACATTTACAATGTGTGTTGTAATCATGGATCCCAGATGTTGCTTTCCACTGTGCGTAAACATGTATTGGTGTCACATTTACAGCAGTAACATAAGGGTGTACTTGCGTGTGTTTCTACCTAGATCTGTCTACGAAATCATCTTTTGTGATTATAGGAATCCATCCCATGTCAGAGATTCCCTGAAAAGTGGGGGTGGGAGTGGGGTTGGATGTTCTCTTCAATTAGTGTGAGTTGATCTAAAACGATACTCCCTTTGGAGTCCCACTAGTACATTTATATGTGCCAACTGTGTAATGAGAGGGAAGCTCGAGCTGAAAATATCCAAATTTATAGGCAAGGGAGGACAGGAGCTGCTGGCTCAAAGAAGTTAACTGGCCTCAGGGTTGACAGCAAGTCCAGGACTGGAGTAGACTTGTACTAGAAGGTTTGATGTTGGGCCCACAACCAATCATAAACCTGAGTCGAGCCAACTGCAGCCTAGAAAATTTTATGCATAGTACAGAAAGTTGGGAAAGCGCAACACTTGCTGTATGTTTAAGAGTGGCAAGTTGGTTGAGGTTTGTGCTTCAAAAACCTGGGTCTTGGATTTGCCTTTTCCAGGCATCCTTCTTTTATACGTTGCTGTCATCTTTGGGAGTTTAACTCGGTTTGGTTGAGTGTCCTCCCTATATTACCTTCATCAAAAAAGACTTTTTGTTGTGTATGTAGCTAGTAGGGTAGTAAGCAAGGGGAGACTTAGGAGCTTGAGTTCCGCACGAATGATCCTAAACCCTGCTTGCCCTATTGGCTAAGCAAACGGATCCTATTGGCCCTAAGCCAGCATGTCCCATTGGTCACCAAGAGGGTATCCCCCCCCATCACGGATCAGTGGGGGAGTGGCCGCAGGCGCCAGGGGGGCATATAAGCAGGGCACGTTCAGTGTGTAAGTTAGTTCTGTGCTGAAATCAAATAAAGCTGTGTTGTTGAACTCCGTCTCTGATCTCGTGAATCTTTCCCATGCGGACTTAACACTTTTCTTGCAGGGTTTTGCATAAGGCTACTGGTTGCCCAAATCGTGGGCACAACAGCGGCCCTGCATCTCAAAGGATAATCTCAGCTGTCCTGCTGCTTCACCTCCCTCTGTAAAGCAGCTGTCTCCTTTTGAATGTGTGAACTTCCACACAATGTGTTTCCATGGAGACTCCTCTAGATGAACGTGCGACTTCCCCGCAGCTTGCCTGCCCCCCCAATAGTGCCGTTTGTCCCTTTTTGATATGCTCCCTTTCCAGTCTTCCTTGCTTCTGCAGATTGTCTTCCCTCTGTCTTAACTGTGGCTATGTCAGGGAGTTGGCTGGCAACCTTTGATTTTGCTAGCCAGTTCTATATTCAAGCAAAAACTGCGCTGTGCCAAAAAATATTTTTGGTGAAGCACCTAGCTCCCATTGAATTTACAGCGTAGCACAGCAATCACCAGAAATGTAACCACTGAGGCCCATGAAATCCAGTTTGAAGGGTTTTTTTCATAGTTGGCATTGTATTTTTTTTCCAAATACCTAAATAAATGCTTACATATGTGCTGCCAAGTCACACTTATGGCAATCCCAGGAAAGGGCTCTCAAGGCAAGTGAGAAGCAGAGACGGTTTGCCATTGCCTTCCTTAGTGATCTTCCTTCCAAGTACTGACCCTGTTTAATTTCTGATGAGATCAGGCTTTACTATGCCACCTTGCTCTTCAAATACTCACTTCAAATACTTGTGGGCGGGATATATCTTGTAATGTGGGAATAATCATTTGCACTTCGGTTACACCACTGACTGTTTCAGCCTCCCATTTGGAAGCAAGGCAGACAGTGGCATGGCCTTTCAAGCACGTTACGTTTCTCTGTACTTTTTCCAACACAGTGCTGACTCCACTTGTGGAAAATAACCTGTAAAGTCTCCCACAGGCTGTCCAGATTGGCTGAATGAAATGCCAGCCAATAGGATGGAGCCTAGCCTCTGGGTTACCATGTGACACTTAGCTTTCCAGGACTCTCTTTTCTGTTCTTCTTCTAGGTTTTTTGGGAGCTCCAAATCCTTCTGCTTTAGCGTCTAAGGAATCTCACTTCTTTTTTTGGTAGCAGGGCATTTGTTATGCTACTGGAATGAAACTCCTGCACAAATACTTATGTGTCCCCCACCCCACTCTCTCGCCTGCCCTCTCCTAGGCCCCTTCTCCTTGCTCACTTGGCCCACCCTCCTGTATTCAGAGCAAAAAACCTTCCTCCTCTGGCTTCTGCTGCTGAACTAATAAGTGTCCTGGATGGCATGATGGGATTAGCATACAGCTGGGTTAATAGAGGACACTCTGAGCCACTGCATTGCAGGTAGATTGGAGCATGCTCAGTTGCACAGTTCTACTCCTCTGCCAGCGAGAACACGGCTCGGCATCTTTGACTGACAGCCCCAGTCCTTGCAAGAGGTGCCTGTGCCTGGCCTGTATTCAGCAGCTTATTGGCTCTAGAGCCTGCCTGTCAGCCCCCTGACCTGTGTGCTATCGGACCTCCTGATTTGTCTGGGTTGCTTGGAGGTTCCCTAGACTAGAGCCAGACTGACTCTTGCTGGTTGTAAGAGAGAGAGACGGCAAGGTTCGTGGATTTCTCTTTCATCCCTTCACTGCTTACTAGCCTCGAGGGATGGAGCGGAGGGGCTGAACTCTTGTACGGTTAGGTTCTGAATATTTGCAGCTCCTACAAAGTATATCTGGGTGATGGTGACCCAGCAAATATTACTAGGACACAATAGGTCGGTCTGAAACGGTCCTTTGGATTGGTGATAGTTTTGTTGGAACAGCAAATTCTCAAACAGGTATTTTCCCCGAGGACAAAGATTGCAGGGAGAAGGGGCCAGGGGGTTTCAGGAAGTTTATCTGATGGAGGGAATGGGAATCAACACACAGGGTTTTCCCATCTCTGTGGGAACACTCAGAGCAGGGGGATTAGGGCAGCACATGTCCTGCAGAGTGTGCACCTGCAAGGAAAATTACCCACATCTCTATCCAAAACATACAAATGCCAAGTTTCTGACAGGCAGGCAGATACTAGAAAGTAATCATTTGAATTAGGGATTTCAGTGGGATCCAAAACGTTACCTTTGATACACCTAATAAGGATTTTGTACTGTTCCCCAAGTTGGCAACTTGTCTACAAAATTTCTGGCAGTTGGAGCCCCTCCTTCCTCAGTTGGAAGAAGTCAAACAACCAAAAGAGAGCCAGCGTGGTGTAGTGGTTAAGAGCAGTGGTTTGGAGCGGTGGAGTCTGATCTGGAGAACCAGGTTTGATTCCCCACTCCTCCACATGAGCTGTGGATGCTAATCTGGTGAACTGGGTTGGTTTCCCTATTCCTACACATGAAGCCAGCTGGGTGACCTTGGGCTAGTCACACTCTGTCAGCCCCACCTGCCTCACAGGGTGTCTGTTATGGGGAGGGGAAGGGAAGGTGATTATAAGCCAGTTTGATTCTTCCTTAAGTGGTAGAGAAAGTCGACATATAAAAACCAACTCTTCTTCTTCTTCAAGGAAAAAGACATAAGAGTAAACTGTCCTGAATATATGTAGGGAGTTTTCCAAAGTGAAAATAATCCAGCTTCTCCTGTTCAGATTGGCTATGGAATCTGGTTCATGTGCTTCAGCCTAGCTGGGATTCTGTTGCCCCTCCAGATGTAATATCGCTTGAGAGGTGGCTTGGGATGAGATGGTAGGACGGGGTCCCCAACCTTTTTGAGCCTGTGGGCACGTGCGGAATTCTGAAGCAGCATAGTGGCTGCAGCCACAAAATGGCTGCCTCAGAAGGCGGAGCCAGTCATAAAATGGCTGCTGCAGCTTACCTTCCATCACACCATAAAAATACTTGTGTTGTGGTGGCAGCTACTGCCAAAGTGACGTTTTAAAAAAATCTGCACAGCCAATCAAATTTCCAATGGCCTGTAGTCCTGCCTGGTCTCTCCTACTTCATAGAAACATAGAGTTGGAAGGGACCACCAGGGTCATCTAGTCCAACCCTCTGCACAATGCAGGAAATTCACAACTACTTCCCCACACACACCCAGTGACCCCTACTACATGCCAAGAAGATGGCCAAGATGCCCTCCCTCTCATCGTCTGCCCAAGGTCATAGAATCAGCATTGCTGACAGATGGCCATCTAACCTCTTCTTAAAAACCTCCAGGGAAGGAGAACTTACAACCTCCCAAGTAAGCCTATTCCACCGAGGAACCGCTCTTACAGTTAGAAAATTCTTCCTAATGTCCAGATGGAAGCCCTTTTGATTTAATTTCAATCCGTTGGTTCTAAAAACACTTGGCGGGCACTAGGAAAGGTATCAGTGGGCACCATGTTGACCCCTATAATAGGCAGTCACTTGACTGTTGGGGAGAGGTTTGGCCTCTGCTGTGGGCTGGCTGTGCAGTGGTTGGGAGAATAACGCACACACCAGATGCATCTAGCAACGTGGCAGCCATGGTTATGATCCTCTTACTTAAAGTGGGAGGCTTTATGTACATGCCCTGACAGCCGTGACGCTGTGCATGTACTCTACAATTGCACAGCCCATTTCAGTGCCTTAGTGCGCATGACTCTGCACTATTAACAAGAGCAGCACGTTAAGCTCAGGAATATCAATCAAACATCTATAAAGGAAACTTAACTATCACTCTTATAAAAACCAGAAACAACTCAAATGACACAAATAAACACACAGCAGAAGGACTGCGCATGGCTGCAGCCGTTTCTTTAAACTTACCCCATCTCAGCTCTACTAGACTTTTCACTCCTGCCTGTGATTGAGTATCGTTCTCACTCTGGGTTTTGTACCAGGGATTATTTGCCTGTTTAGTTAAGTTTCCTTTGTTTTATTGATATTCCTGAGCTTAACGTGCTGCTTTTTTGCTTTGCCTGTCTCATTTAGCACAGGGTTTTGTATTATTGCTATCAACAAGAACAGCTTTACACTCTCCAGTTCTGACAACTGATGTGGAGGCCGGCGATGGCAAACCACCTCTGAACGTCTCTTGCCTTGAAAACCCTATGGGCTGCACCATAAGTCAGCTGCGATGTGATGGCAAAGAAAAAAAAACCCAATTGGGGGATAATGGGTACAAGAGAACTTCAGAGCTGTGGAACGCCTGAGGACTGAAGTTTTGTTGTGATTCTGGCTGCCTCTAAATGGCAAGTTCTCCCAATGTTGCTTTAACAGTGTTGTGCTAAATTGGAGGGGTGGGGAGAAGAGTCACCGGCAGGGCGAAGTGCCAACCCTTGCCGGCCACTTAGACTACAAATGCTATTTTTGAGTGTGTCACCCATGCTGATCCTGCTAGACCCAAGTCTGCAGTTTTGCATGAGCAGCTATCAGTGCAGGAATTGGCACTGTCCCTGCAGCCTGTGGGTGTCAGACGAATTGATTCAGGACACTTGACACTGAAAAAGCAAGCAAACACCTTAATATGGAAACATATTCTGAAGTATGCATTGCTCTGCCCTGACCTGGATGGCCCAGGCTAGCCTGATCTCGTCAGATCTCAGAAGCTAAGCAGGGTCAGCCCTGGTTAGTATTTGGATGGGAGACTACCAAGGAATACCAGGGTTGCTTTGCAGAGGAAGGCACCGGCAAACCACCTCTGTTGGTCTCTTGCCATGAAAACCCCAAAAAGGGGTCGCCATGAGTCGGCTGCGACTTGACGGCACTTTGCGCGCGCGCGCACACGCACACACATGCATTGCTCTAAAGACCTTGCTGAAGATACCTTGGTACTTCTTTCAAATACTGTATTAAAAAGAAAAAAAATTAAGTTTTGGGGTTTTGCGGGTAGCCATGTTGGTTCAAAATAAAATAACCATGTAATAACTGTTATTAAACCAACCACAAGAAAGCTTACACACTGCTGTGCATTGAAATTGTCCGAAGCGATCCATCAAACTGGATGTTTATTTCCTTCCATTCTACCCAGCCTTTCTACTCAATGGGGACTCAAAGCAGCTCACATCGTTCTCCTCTCCTCCCTTTGATCAGTCCTGTGAGGTAGATTCAGTTGAGTATGTGTGACCAGCCCAAGGTCACCCAGCAGGCTTCCATGGCAGAGTGGGGGATTTGAACCCGGGTCTACCAGATCCTAGTCTGACATTCAAACCACCACAATGGCTCTTGATGTTAAATTAATCTCCAGTACTATTAATGTAACTACCATGTTTTTCTGGTGCTGTCAGTCTTTTAAGGGACCTGCGTATTCCCTTTGCCATTAGAGAGACATTTGATCATCTACTGGTTTTTATATTTTCAATGGGATGCTCCCATTCCCCCACCCCCTTTCCTGCTTTCAAGAACACAAAAAGTGCCACCAGATACCATTTTATTGTTTCAGGTCTGACTGGCATTGTACATGCGCTGTCTGAAACACCTTTCCCTTTTAAGAGCCGGGCTGATGAAGAGTTCTATAGAACTCAAAAGCTTGCATGCTGTTGACGGTGCTTGGGTTGCTTTTAATAAAACGTGTTACATGGATTTTGCTTTCACTTACCCTGGCATTAAATTTGCATCGATCCTTTTAAAGTTTTTTGAGTTAGAGCCCCATAACGACTAACTGTCCTATGATTGTTGCAGTAATTCTGTGTGCGTCTTTAAAATAAATGCCACTGTGTCATTTCCATCTATACAAGGCATTTTTCCAGGATCTCTGTAAAAGCGGCAAACATTCTTGCCTAGCTCATTTAGACCCCTTTCATGCAAACAATTTGCGAGTTATCACATTTCCCTATCTAAATATTTTGTCTGAATCAATTTGCTCATTACGTATTTAAAATGTGGAAGTTCCCAGTTACTTGTATCATTCATAGATTAAGACTTTCTCTCTGTCTCTCATTTGCTTATCATAAATGAGAGTGCATCATGTTCTCCTGCATGCTGTCAGTCACTGGTTTTAACATTGATTATAGACACCTTTGTTAGAGTGAACTCTAATGGTGGCATATGTGTACGTACTGGGTGCCTCCCTGTAGTGTGTTTAGAGCGAAACCTATGCTCAAATGATGTGGGTGAACGCAGGGCCAGAAGAAACTGCCTTGTTAAGATGACCCTCGGTGTCATGTCAGCATGATGTTCTTCCAGGACATAAGATATTTTTAGCCCTTTTCCCCCAGTTTGGTACATCATTCTGCCTGTGAATTCAGAAACCATTTCCCATATTTTTCACAATGTGAGTGTACAGGCAGGGCGGGGTGGGTGGGGGGTTCAACAGTTGCTGGAAAGGTTGCCAACCTCCAGGTACTAGCTGGAGATCTCCTGCTATAACAGCTGATCTCCAGCCGATAGAGATCAGCTCACTGGGAGAAAATGGCCACTTTGGCAATTGGACTCGATGGCACTGAAGTCTCTCCCCTCCCAAACCCCACCCTCTTCAGGCTCCACTCCAAAAACCTCCCGCTGGTGGCAAAGAGGTACCTGGCAACCCTAGTTGCTGGTTTGTTGGCTTGTTTCATCCAGAAAATGTATATACTGCCTCTCCGAAGGACCTGCTCAGAGTGGCTTACAAAGTAAAAACATGATAAATGCATTAAAAAAGCATAGCACTGTTAACAGGTAACTGTTAAAAACCAAGCCAGCATAGGAAAACAGACGTTTAGCGGCCTAAAATGAGTCTCAAAACAGTTCTCAGGCTAAAAGCAGCCTGTAAAACCAAAAAAATCAACCCTTACTTAAAAGAAACGTTTTGGTCTGACACCTACATGAGAGTAGGCAGGCCTGGGTGGGGGGAGGCATTGCACTCCCCAGACACGTTGCCACCACTGATACTGACTGCATTAAGACATCACAAATAAGCCTCAGTTTATTTGTGCTGAGACTCACATCCTTCAGACTTCCTGGTTTGGAACAAGTTGAAGTTGTCACCTCTCAGTCAGGCAGAATGATAAACTAGTTTGTTTTCTTGCCTTCAAACCAGGATTCTAAGCTGTAGGTTAATGATAAACAGAACCGGTCTGTTGTCTGCCTGATAGTCAACATGATCTGTGATTTGTTCCCAGAAGTCTTCAGTGTGTACCATGTGTGAGGGGAAGGTTGTTGTATGAACCCATGGACTCCCTAGCTAGCTCTGGTCATGAACAAACAGATGCTGTCTGAATGTACCCAGATTGTCAGTTTTATGGTCCCACATTAAAATTGTACACGATACACTGTGATGTCAGTCCAATATAAGAATATTTCCTCATATTTTGTGTCTGTTTGCGCATTGATATCAGCCTTGCTAGCACTTGTTCTTCTACTATGGGTATCTGTTGAGCTGAGTGGTGCTTCTGCATTTGACACTAATTCCACTGGAAATATTTCTTTTGGCATAACAAGTCAATACTTCACATGGCACATAGTAGCATGAACACTACTTAGGAGTACCATCTGACATAGATGGATGCACGGATTGTGGGCAAGCTCCCCATGAAGTGGGTGTATTGGCAGATTTGGTTGTGTATTTTCTTATCGTAGATGGCAGTTATGTCTGTATGTACTTCAAGAAGCATACCTTATCTCTTTGTAGCAAATGGGTTTCCACTGAAAGATTCAGTGCATCAGCAGATTGGCTTGCATCAGCAGGGTAGCATTTGAAAGCTCCTAGTGTGTAGGCAATAGAGTCATGGTTTAGCTTAATAAATTATTTAACTTAGCATTTCAGTTTTGGCCTTCTACATTCCCATCAGGCCTAGGCTGCCCTAAGAAATATGTGAGTTCAGAGCAGTTTAAACCAGTGGCAACTACAGCATCATGGAGACTTAGGGTTGCCAACCTCCAGGTGGGGGCTGGAGATCTCGCCAAATTACAGCTGATCTCCAGATCACAAGGGTCAGTTCCCCTGGAGAAAATGGCTGCTTTGGATGGCAGACTCTATGGCATCCCATCCCCGCTGAACTTCCTCCCAAAACCCTGCCTTCCCCAGGCTACACCCCAAACGATCAGGGATATCTCAGCCCAGGAATATCACTCCCCTCCTCAGCCTCCACCTGAAGTCTCTAGGAATTTTCCAAGCCACAGTTAGCTGCCCTGTGACATGATGCATACCTAGTCATGATGCATACCTATTCTCTCCAGGATCAGAGGAGCCTGCCTATTATGTTAGGTGCTTTGGAACATAGGCAGGATAATGCTGCTGCAGTTCTCTTGTTTGTGGGCTTCCTAGGGGGACCTGGTTGATCACTGTGTGAACAGACTGCTGGACTTGATGGGCTTTGATTTGATCCAGCATGACCTTTCTTATGTTCTTATGACATCTGCAAGATGGTAGTGGCCAGCCTGGGCCCTATGACCATGTCACTATAGTGCATTTCTCAATATGAGAAAGCTGCACCAACATTAAATCACAGAATATTGTCAAAAAAAGGCTGCACATGAAACCACAAGCCTTTTCCCCAGTGAAAGTTGTTGGTTTCTGTCCGTGCATGGTGTTTCCAGATGTGGGCAACTCCCTACTGCCATCATAGGAGGCCTGCAGAAATCTGAAATATGCTGTACATATGGAGAGACAGTTACAAGTTAAAGCTCAGTGTCTCTGGATGGCTGACCTGATGTATCTGACTCTTCCCTGGGCTTCTGTGTTGTGCCATTTAACAATGTTATTGATTGAAAAAAGCAACGCTTAACAGACAACAGGGGCTGATTAGCTCTGGCGTCAATGTTAGCATTAATGATCTAAAAGCCTTTGTCGAGGAATGCACTTGCTAATCCCCTCACACCTTCCTATTGATCAGGCAGAATCATTACCTATAGATGTAGGGAGTGTCTGTATCTGCATTGTAAGGCTGGTAGAATATTATCTAGGTAGCTTTGGGGTACTGAGCTACATAATTTACATCATACATTGCAATTAGCTATTTTCAGAGGACCATGATACATCACAAATGTACTAAGAGGCAGTGGGGTGTAGTGGTCAGTGCCTGTCTAGAAGCTGGAAAAGCTGGGTTCAAAGCTCCACGTGGCCAAGAAACTCCTTAGGTAACTGTGAGCTAATCACTTTCTCTCAGCCTAGCCTGCCTCTCATGGTAAAAGGGAGGGCGGGAGATCCATGTACATTATCCTGAATTCTGTGTAGGAAGGATGAGTTAAAAATGTGACAGACAAATTCTTATCTCACTTTCTAATATTTAAGAACGAATATTTGACATTGTCTTTTGCTGAGTCAGGTCATTGGTCTGTCTAGCCCTGAGTTTATTAACTGCGGCAGTGGCTCTCCAGGGTTCCTGGAAGTGAAAGGTCTTTCCCCAGCTCCCACTGAGATCCTTTTAACTGGAGATGCCAGGAATTGAACCGGGGACTTTTCTGCATGCAAAGCAGGGGCTCTGTCACTGAGCTGTAGCAGCCTAAGAGATAGAAAGGTAGAGAAATGTAGACATTTGGTTAGAGATAACCAAATTTCTGTGAAGAAAGCTTGGAGTTTTCAGTTACTTTGTAATTTACTAGTCTTTTACATTTCTAGAGTCCTGTTAATGAAACCTAAGTCATCTGACAAATTAGAAAACCATTCTCTCCTGTATCCCTTCTATCTAGAAAGGAGTTTCATTGCCAAGTTCTGGATAAAAGTTTCATTCAAGCACATGGACAGCCAACTCTAGAAGACTTATTTTTGCAAGCAGTAAACAAAATACATTTATTTTGCTCTTAAATTTACACATTGCATTCTACAGAATTACTTACAAGTATCTATGGGATCTGTTTTTCCTTCTCAAGAGTACTGGTGAGATTTGGAAGAGTTTATGCCCACTTTCCAAGTAATCCAGAATGCCAAGCAGTGGAAGATCAGGTGAAGAATACTACCAACTTTGGGCTGGCAAGTTAAAGTATTTTCTCTAGGATTTTTATGTATTGGAGGAGAGTCAGTGACCCTCATCCCACAAAGAACTCCAGATTCCATATTCTCCATCATATGTTCTTGGGCTGTTTATAGATAATGGTTTCTGTCGTCTTGCTTTTCCCACATACGGCCACGCTTCTCCAGTTTCAACCACAGGGTTGGAGTTCTTTTTCTCTCTCCTACAGTGTAGAGAAGTTATAAAGCAGACAGCAATTCCCCTGAAGGAAATTGCTGCTTTGGAAGATGGACTCAGGCATATACCCAGCTAAGGTTCCTCCCAAAATCCAGCCTTTACCAGGCTCTACCACCAAATCTCCAGGAGTTTTCGAACCTAGGATTGGCATCTCTAATTCTCATCTAATGAAATCCCAGAAGACAAAGCGTGTTTCTAAATATGGTTTCCAGAGGTTTAGGGGACAAGAGCTGAAGAACTGGGTTATCACCTTGCTGCTTTTTCTGTTAACCATAATAAATAGTTCCTTGATCGCCTTGTTACCCTTGTCTTTGTGAGGATTATTGGGATGAAAAACACACATGTGCATAATAATACAGAACCAGATCTCCCTTTTTTAGCAGGGGAGACGGACATTTATTTATATCCTTGTTTGCCGTTTCTCCAGGGAAAGCCAGACGTGGCATGCAACAAAACAAGGACACAAAATATATTGAAATGCATTAAAAAAAAGAAATAAACATTTCAAACAACAGTATATTCTAGCCTTGTTGGATTGAAACAAAAATTTACTGGCTCAGAATAAAACTGTACTAAGCAGTCCACACGTACATGTATGCCCTGGGCAGGATGACTAATTGATAAGGCATGCTACTTGACTGGAAGGAAGAATGTCTAATGGGAAGGCTGTGAGATCTGATCCACACAGTATGGTTTTTTCACTATTGTAAACTACAGTGGCCCAGGCTAGCTTAATCTTGTTGGATCTTTAAAGCCGAGCAGGGTCAGCTCTGGTTTGTACTTGGATGGGAGACCATCAGGGAAGTCCAGGATTGTTACGCAGAGGCAGGCAATGGCAAACCACCTCTGAACGTCTCTTGTCTTGAAAACCCTACAGGAGTTGCCATAAGTCAGCTGTGACTTGACGGTACTTTCCACCACCAAACTGTGGTGGGTTGGCATTCTTTTTAACCTGCTACAGCTTTCAGTGTAATATTGTCATGCCTGGCATCGATTCCTGTAACCTCTTGAGTGAAATTTTAATTAGATTGCTCACATGAGTGTATCTGTGCTGGGGGATATTTGGCTAAGTAAAGCCTGGGGTGCAGTTCTGGTTAGAATGGGAGGTATGCAAAGAAAGAATGGGATTTTTGTTTGTTTGTGTTGGTTCACCTGGCAAGACATGGATACAAATGCTGTAGTGGGGAAAAGAAGCATGGTTGCATCGGAATCATGCTACGCATACTTTCTTAAGAGCAGAATCTCATTTTGCAAAGCCAATGTTGCTCTGTTATGCTAATGTAGTGTGGTGGTGCGGTGTGTGCGGGGCAGAATCAGCATGCAGAAAGCTGGTGAGAGTCAGTGTAGTGTAGTCCGATTAGGATCTGGGTGATCCAGGATTGAATTCCCACTTGACATGGAAGCTTTCTGGGTGTCCTTGGGCCAGTCGCGCACACTCAGCCTAACCTACTTCACAGGGTTCTTGTGGGGATAAAATGGTGGAGAAAAGAACAATGTAAGCCTCTTTGAGTCCCCATTGGGGAGAAAGGTGGGATATAAATGCAGTAAATAAAAAGTAATCCTTCCTCTACCTGCCGGTTCTCCACCGCAAAGGCCCCTCCCTGCTGTTTCTTCTAGCTAAGCTAGAAGAAACAGAAGAAGAAGCCTGACTGTGGGAAGCCCAGCCAATGGGGAGGGACATTTATAGGGAAGAAACAACATGTATGGGAAGGGCCAAGCACCCACACCTGTCCACTAATTCTCCTCTGCAAATGCTCCAGCTCCACGTCTTTATTCCCATTTCATTGCAGCTATTTGAGAAATGCTTGAATAACATGTGGTATTGCTGCTATTGAGCAAGTGCAACTTTAAAAGTACCATGTGGATCCAGCTTCGCCAGTTTCCACAGGATTTTTCCTTTGAGACCATTGGATAGCTTTCTTTCCCAATCACTCCGATTGCTAATAGTTTCTTCCTGAGCTTTTTGAATCAAAGCAGGGGGTTACTCTTTGTGCCACCATTGCCTTGAGATGAAATCCCTCCCTTTTATTTAAATGATTACCTTGAAGATATTTATAGGCAGAGATCAAGTCCCCCAAGCCGCCTCGCTTTGGACTATATATATATAAAATGGAATTTCCTCAGCTGCCCAAGGGAGATGTTAGCCTCTGTTTCTTGTATCAAGTTTTCAGACTTGTTTGAAGTAGCGTCAGCTCTGAAAGGGCTGTGCGCGCCGCTAAGCATTTGTGCAAGCAAGAAGCACAGGGGAGTCGAGCGGGTGGAGAAACTCGGTTCTTACTGAAGCAGAAGTTCTTAGCGGTGGAACAAATCTCCGTGATTCTCTCATACTGAATAACGGCTCTGATTGCTGGAGCTTCCTTCCAGTTTGGAAGGATCAAGGTCTCTTTCTTCCCAGACCGGCATCTTTTTCTGTGTCTACACAAAGCAGCTTGGGAGAAGGATTTTTGGTAGAAAAATGACAGAAGGGGGAAAGGATCCAGAATCCTCTACCCCCAGCCATACTGATTTCCTGCTGTTGTTTGAGACTTGTTTGTAGCTGCTTTTTGTCAGACAAAAGCCCCGCAATGCATCGTATTTATTTGTTTGGGCCTTTTTCTCCACCCAGTGTGGATTCATAGCACCTTACAATGTCATCAAGAATGGAAAACCATCAATACTAAATATTTACAATCAGGCTACCTTGCAGCCAGTTTGCCTGCCCTTAACAGGGAGGGAGGTTTAGAGGAGGGGGTAATGGCTCATCCCTTCATGACAGTATTCTCTCTGCAGATCCTTCAGGTGCAGTTTGGCCCCTGGCTCTCACCAGATTCCTGCATGCTGATTCGGCCTGGCGAATACCACATCACCACCCCTACGTTAGCATAACAAAGCAATGTTGGCTTTGCAAAGTAAGATTCTGCCCTTAAGAAAATATGCACAGCATGATTCAGATGCAACCATATTTATTTCCCCCTTACAGCATTATTGCATCCATGTTTTGCCAAGGGAAGTCAACACTAACAAAAAAGTCCCATTCTTCTTTCTTTACATGCCCCCCCCCCCCCCCGTACTATCTGGAGCTGTCCTTGGTTTAAATTTCTCAGACAATAGCTGTCACTCTTGTCCTTTCCTCCAGAAATGATATCAAAACCTTCCTCTCTGGTGAACCCACTTTTTCTGGTGTTTTCCTCATTCATCCAGATACCCTGTTATTTCACCCTTTTGTGCTGCTGACTCTTGTATGCTTATTGTGTTTCCCTAAAAAGAGAGATTTGCCCTGACCTGGATAGCCCCAGGCTAGCCTGATCTTGTCAGATCTCAGAAGCTAAGCAGGGTTGGCCCTGGTTAGTATTTGGATGGGGGACCACCAAGGAATACCAGAGTCGTGACATGGAGGCAGGCAATGGCAAACCACCTCTGAACATCTCTTGCCTTGAGAACCCCATCAGGGGTCGCCATATGTAAGCTGTGACTTGACAGCACCAAAAAAAAGAAGAGAGATTTACTGTCTTTGTACTTTGAAACTCCCTCCTTATGATTGACATGACCCTAAACAGCACTCCTATTTATTTATTTGTTTGTTTTCTGTATAAATCTGTCTTTCTCACTGAGACTAAGCAGCACATCTATAATGGTCCATATGAAGAGAGATCTAATAAGCACAGTGTAGGTCAATACAATCAGTAGGAGGAGATGAAATCTCTCTGGAAATTATTTTGTTTCTTTTCATTAACATGCTGCATTTGTTCCTCGAAACTCATGGCCATGTCCGTGGGATTCCTGAGCAGCCTCCCATACAGGCACTGACCAGACCCTGTCCAGGTTAGCTCCGGTGAGCTTGCTGACCTGTGTGCCTTTAGACTTACATACATAAGAACATAAGAAAAGCCCTGCTGTATCAGACCAAGGCCCATCAAGTCCAGCAGTCTGTTCACACAGTGGCCAACCAGGTGCCATCAACATAAGTGCCATCAAGTTCCAACCAATGTGTGGTGATCCCAAGCAAGGGGCTTCCAAGACAAGTGAGAAGCAGAGATGGTTTGCCATTGCCTTCCTCTTCAGAGTCTTCCTTGGTGGTCTCATATCCAAGTACTAATGCAAATTAGCTCCCAAGATCGGGCTATACCATGCCACCTTCCCTCCCTGCCTATAGACTTTACCTTGGGAAAATGACGTTCTGCGTTAGTGATAAGGTGTGAGTGAAGCAGCCTGTGGATTCAGTCTTCTAGCACTTGTTTTGCATACCATGGAGTGTGATTCAATGCAAAAAAAGAAAAAAAAGAAGTGTGTGGGAAGGCACGGCTGTCTTGCTGTGAGTAAAGAGGCTATAGAGCCATCAGTGAATCAGCACCTTTAGATTGCCACGTTGAAGCCAGTCTCTTCAGTGCATGTTGATTTGCGGGCTGGAGATTCTAAATAGTGTTGCTGTAGTGTATCGGGGTGGTAGTTATTCTAGAATAAGGCAGATTTGAAAGGTGAAGTCTTAAACAGATTTGAAAGGTGAAGTCTTAATTTGTGCCCGACTTACTTGCCTTCATTTGGTTCTTTGGTATTGTGACTCTATTATTAGTACTTGGAGGGGGGAGGGGCTTTATCAGGCTCTGGTTTTGCAGGGAACAGCAACCAGACCTGGGCTACAGCTTAATAAACATGAAGTTAAGGAAATCAGAACCAGGGAGTCAGACAGGCATCCCTTGGGGAGAACACAGTCCTGGTTGAAGACAAGGAGTCGGGCTAAAGATGAGAAGGTGCAGAAGCCAGGGGTGGCTGATGGAATGAATTAAGGAGGAGCAAGTAGATGCCTGGAGTGGAGAGTCCCAAGTCTCTTTTGCATGGAACCCAAGAGCAGCAACAGAGATCTCAGAACCAGCAAAGGCAAAATCCCAACTTCTGAATACATGTTCATCTTGACCAATTGGGACAAATCTTACTGCCTGCCTAACAAAGAAATAGATGTTAGGGATCCTTATACCATTTTAGCCTGAAGAGGACCCTAAGTGGACTCTGATCTGGAGAACCGGGTTTGATTCCCCACTCCTCCACATGAGCGGAGGACACTAATCTGGTGAACTGGCTTTGTTTCTCCACTCCTCCACATGAAGCCAGCTGGGTGACCTTAGGCAAGTTACAGCTCTGTTAGAGCTCTCTCAGCCCCACCTACCTCACAGGGTGTCTGTTGTGGGGAGGGGAAGGGAAGGTGATTGTAAGCTGGTTTGATTCTTCCTTAAGTGGTAGAGAAAGTCAGCATATAAAAACAAACTCTTCTTCCTCTTCCTCTTCTTCTTCCTCTTATAAGGATGTTAGGGATCCTGTAGAGGAACCCAATCTCTCATTGTCTTGAATAACTCATTAAGAGAGATCTCATCCTCTTAAGCCCCTAGGTCCAGTTCTGCACCCCCTATTATGATGATGGTTGGTAGATTCTTTGTGTTAATGTTTAGATCTGTCCTGTATCAAAAAACTCTGATGATAGGAACATGCAGCCTCACAGCGAAAGTGTTCTAAAACTAGCAGTGATCAAAAAGCAGTCATCAGTAGTGAAGGTGCAGGTATGAACATTCTTCCCTAAACTTTCCTAGCATGTATTTTATTTGACAACAGTTATATCTCACTTTTTCTCCTGAGAGCCCAATGTATCTAACAACATCGTTAAAAACATTATATACGGAAAACCAACAAAGTTGCAAATGTATAAACAGCAACCCACACACACACACACACACCAAAAAAAAGTAACAAAACCCCTCTGAAACAGAAATTTTACAGCCCTTTCTGAAGACCATCAGCTATGGGATTCTACTGATCTCCAGAGGGAGCTCAATCCGCTGTAGTACAGCTGCTATGGCCCTTCAGACATGTGGGATCATGAAGGGCTTTAAGGGTACCATTTTTTAATATATTTTTTTAAAGGATACCATGCATCATCTCAAAACTGGAAGGTAATAGGAAGCCCGTGAAGCTACTTTAGAAAGCATCCCAATATGATGGCAGCTCTTCCTTGTTAGCAGTCAAACCAGCTTCAGTTTAAATTAGCAGAAATGTCCAAGTTATTTCCAAGGGCAGCCCCACAAAGTGCATGTTACAGTAGTCCAGCTTAGTGGTTGCAGAAACATGGTTCAGCACAGCAAAGTCAGCCTTGCCCAGAAGGACTGACAGCCTGCAAATCTGGTGTAGATGGAGAACTGTGTTCTTGGCCAACCTACAACTTTTTTTTTCTTGTAACAAGGCAGGATTTAACAAGTTCCCGGTTTCCCATGTCTCTTAATTAACCCAAGAAAGATAACAACACCAACAAGGAAAGTCAAATCATTACCCTCCTGAGCATCTCTTCCCTATCAGCATCACCCCTGTTGAGCCTGGATTCACCTTCAGTTTGCTCATCTTTATCCACTGGACCACAGCATCCAGATGCTGGCCTAGAAAGCATCTGCTAGAGGCTTAGTTAGAAAACCTATTGCTGGTTATCATCAACAGAAAGCTTTAGATGATCTCATTCATTGGCCAAACATAAATATTAAAGAGCACAGAAGACAAAAAGATAAACAATGATGGAATGCCTTTATCCAGAGATCATGCGCTAGAGCAACTAAAGCAGTCTCCATCCCATAGGCAGACCTGAAGCCGGATTAAAAGGGGGCAAAGACAGGATATGTGCCACGATTTGATTCTGAAGCTCCCAGCAGAATGAATGCTGAGGTTCAAGGGACAATTATATTCATCCTCCCAAGTTAAAAACGTAAAGTTTAAGTAGGCCCATAAGTTGAGTGTGTGGGTAAGTGGCTGGGCCAGCTGACAGGAAGTCCTTCAAAGCAATGTCATAACCCCAGATGGAAGCAAAGAGATAGATTACTCCATTATTGCCTTGTGCTCTTGTGTTCTTTCTCTGTAGCATCCAAGGCTTCTCATTACAAAACTAGGACACTGTCCTAGATCAGGGGTGGGCTGACTTCAATTTTGCATGGTACTATTTTTTCCCCCTGAAATAAGAATCCCTGTGGCTCGCTGATGTGTGATGCACTGTAAATTTAAGAGTGCATACTAAAGATTTCTTAACTGTTAAGATCTAGCTCCAATGCACTTTTGCTTTGGAACATAAGAAATGCCTTGCTGGATTACAGAACCTGGATCAGTTGATCTTTAACATTCCTTGCGAACATCTCAACAGTGACTGGCGAGTGATCTACCCTCATCTGGCCTAGATAGATAATCTAAAAAGCTGTGCTGGTGTTTCCTCTAATTGTGATGTACTTGTGCTGTGGTTTTATTGTGTGATTGCTTATTCGTGAAGCAAATTGGCCATAGCAGCTATGATTAATGGTTGCCTTCTGCGTAACTTTTAAAAGATATGAGTCTTTTGTTAGTGCATGAAAATCTCAGAACTGTTAAAACATCTATCTGGTTTAGGCACATATAAAATGAACTTTTCAGTCCTTGCTTTTAAATAGTGTCATGCATAATTTTATGGACCTCTATCATGTCTCCCCCTTAACCGCCTTCTTCTAAACAGCCCTAAGAGTTCTAACCGTTCCTCATAGGGCAGTTGCTCTAGTCCCCCTGATCGTTTTGGCTGCTCTTTTCTGCACCTTCTCAAGCTCTGCAGTATCCTTTTTTAGGTGTGGTGACCAGAACCATACACAGTATTCCAAGTGTGGCCTCACCATAGATTTGTACAAGGGCAGTATGATAGCAAAGTGGGTAGAATGGTCTTCAGACTGCAGGTTTGTGGCAGATCACCTTCTGGAATGCTTCCCCATGTTCAAAGTTGGCTCCTTGCAAATAGAATAGCAACAGAGTTCGATCTCTAATTGCATGGAGCTGCTCATCCAAGGGAAAGTTGGAATCCATCACCTGTGCCATTCTATCCTCATTTGCCAGCATGTGTTAACCATGCTGGTGTTACTCCATCGTGAGTAGATTGGGCATAGGATGCTGAGCTTGGGAAACACCTACCTTGGCTTTTAAAGGAATACTGACCCAGCAGGTAGAACAGCTGTCTTGAAAAATTAGGGGCTATTTCCGAATGTCAGAAGGAGACATTCCAAAATCAGAAGGAGATTGAGACTGGGAAGGGCAGCCATGAAGGAGCTAGAAAAGATTTTGAAGTGTAAGGATGTGTCACTGGCCACCAAGACTAGATTAATTCATGCCATCGTATTCCCTATTACTATGTATGGGTGTGAAAGCTGGACAGTGAAGAAAGCTGATAGGAAGAAAATAGATTCCTTTGAAATGTGGTGTTGGAGGAGAGTGTTACGGATTCCGTGGACTGCCAAAAAAACAAATCTGTGGGTTATAGATCAAATCAAGCCTGACCTGACCCTAGAAGCTAAAATGACTAAACTGAGGCTATTGTATTTTGGTCACGTCATGAGATGACAAGAGTCACTGGAAAAGACAGTCATGCTAGGAAAAGTTGAGGGCAGCAGGAAAAGAGTTGAGGGCAGCAGGAAAAGAGGAAGACCCAACAAGAGATGGATTGACTCAATAAAGGAAGCCACAGCCTTCAATTTGGAAGATCTGAGCAAGGCTGTCAAAGACAGGACATTTTGGAGGACTTTCATTCATAGGGTTGCCATGAGTTGGAAGCGACTTGACGGCACTTAACACACACATTTCCGAATGTACACTGACAGAGTGCAAAACCCTTGCTAGTCTCCCAATCAACCTCATCTGTGGTAGGACTGGGTACAGACAGGCTAGTACCAGATGACGATAACATGTAAATGCAATGACCTTTGGGGGGAGCAAGCACTGAATATACATATGCCCAAATTGAAGAGTTCTGTACTGGTAACCCCTTAAAACTGTGCAGAACGCCTCAACTGGGGCAGGTGCCATTTAGATGCCCAGACCTGGATGGCCCAGGCTTGCCCAATCTCATCAGATCTTGGAAACTAAGCAGGGCTGGCCCTGGCTAGTATTTAGATGGGAGACCAGGGTTGCTACACAGAGGCAGGCAATGGCAAACCGCCTCTGAATGTCTCTTGCCTTGAAGACCCTATGTGGTGGCCATAAGTTGACTGCGACTTGACGGCACTTTCCATTTCCATCACCACACTCCTTAAGGCTGTTCCATCTTCTAGGGATTCCCAGCCTTTGTTTCCAGCAGCGCCTGACTGGAATGTGGGAGCTGATTCTGAGATGTTGCAAAGCGAGGGGCCTTCTTGACACCCCCCCCCCCAAGAAAGGACACTTAAAGCTCAGCTTCCCACAGCGGAGTGCTCCATGCCGGCAGGATCCTCCTCCAGCCTTCAGGGGAAACAGTGGCTTTTTCGCCCCAACACTCTGCTCAGGAGCAATTTGTCGCTGTGGAAGTGCTCCTGACGTGCCAGATTGAGGGGGGATCCCTGTGCATCAGCAGAGACGCCTGTCTGCCTGCAAATGCCCCTGATTAGTAGGCAGCACAGCTAGGAGCATAAAAAGCCAGCAGCAGCAGCCGCCTCTCTGCACTGACAGCAAATTCTGTGGTGACGGCACGGCTGCCTGATGCTTGTCCTAACGGTCAGCCATACTAGCATCACAGGTGGAGCAACTCTGTACGTGCCAGGGAGAGAAGGGGCAAGAGGCAAGCTTGTTGTGTCACGCTGGAATATGGTCTCCATCTGTGTCAGGGCCTTGGGTCTTCTCCCTCCCACACCCTACCTGGTCAGAGGTGTGCATCGCAGGTATTTTTTTCCTTTAATGAGCTGAACTAATTTTTAATTCCTTTCTTTCTTCTCCTATACAGTGCCACACCGCAGATGGTGAAATGCCAAAAAAGGATAAAAGTTCCAGGTTTTAAAAAATGCTATATTGAACTGTAGGAAGGTTGTACACCCTGCCACTACCATGCATCTGCTAATGACACAGAGTTGTGTTTAGTAGTCTGCTGTGGCTATTCAGCCGTCAGAAATGGCAAATTACTAAAAACCCAAGCATACATCACATGGGCCTATTTCCTTCCTGATCTATATCTTCCTTTCTTCCTTCCCAGCCATGACGATCAGTACCACCATCTTTCTGGTTTATCTCTTATCTGTTTTTCCTTTCAAATCACATTCACATTTTGCTCTTCTTTCCAGCAGCCTTTGGGCGGCAAATAAGGGAATATCAGATGCTTTAATTGGACTCTGTTCAAATGCTGTCAACGTTATTGTTTTTCTCGTATCAGGCCTCATCTCACCACCCTTGTGCAATTATTTTTTGGTTATTCATCCCTTTTTATGCATGTTAGTTGAACCACCTTTTTAGAATATTATCTTTAGGTCTCCCTCTCATATTCAGATGATACTTTGCTGCTGCAGTTAGTTAAAAAAAAACTTTGTAATTTGGATTGAACAGAAGGACTTAAATATATTGGGCAAAATCACATAGTTAAGGTTTTCCTGGATTGTAAACACTTTGGACTGAAGGTAGTGAAAATCTCAATTTTGCTTTCTTTAAAAAAAGAAAACTCCTTGCATGTAGAAAACTAATTAATCAGGGGAAGAGGGCTTGACTTAGTCTTACTCCTGAACTCGTCCAACTCGTTGGTTGGCATTGCAAATGAACAGGAGAGTAGAGCAACTGCCCTATGAGGAGCGGTTAAAATGCTTAGGGCTGTTTAGCTTGGAAAGTAGGCGGCTGAGGGGAGACATGATAGAGGTCTATAAAATTATGCATGGTTTGGAGAGAGTGGACAGGTCTTCTCCCTCTCCCATAATACTAGAACGCGGGGTCATCTGCTGAAGCTGGAGGGTGAGAGATTCAAAACAGATAAAAGGAAGTATTTTTTCACACAATGTATAGTTAAATTGTGGAACTCCCTGCCCCGGGATGTGGTGATGGCTGCCAACTTGGAAGGCTTTAAGAGGAGAGTGGACATATTCATGGAGGAAAGGGGTATTCATGGCTACCAGTAAAAGTGGATACTAGTCATGATGCATACCTATTCTCTCCAGGATCAGAGGAGCATGCCGAATATATTAGGTGCTGTGGAACACAGGCAGGATGGTGCTGCTGCAGTCGTCTTGTTTGGGGGCTTCCTAGAGGCACCTGGTTGGCCACTGTGTGAACAGACTGATGCACTTGATGGGCCTTGGTCTCCTCCAGCAGTGCTTTTCTTATGTTCTTATGCTGCTAAGCTGAAGACTGCTGCTTTTTAGAGGTTGGTGGCAGTGAGAGCATGCGTTGGGAGTACCCTGTCTGATTGCTTCTGTGACATTTTGGTATGATGGATGACCTCCCCCAGTTATAATTATAGTATAAGGACAGCCCTGCCTGCTTGTTACAGCAGTGACGAGAGGTGCAGACAGCGAGATTATTGATGTATTTATGGTAGAAGACACAATAGTTTCCAAGTGTAAAAAGATGGATGAAGTTTATGGCCAATACCTTTTCTCCCTAATGAACCTTTATGCATTCCCAGTATAACTTTTTTAAGGAGCAAACATCAGATTTTAGACACTGGTCATTCCCACAGGGCTTAATAAATAATTGTTTTAAGATGCTAACATTAATGTTTTAGCTTCTCTGGTGAATGTGGATTTTTTTTCAGGGAGCTTTTGTCCCAGGTCTCAATCTGCACCTCACTGGGAAGCCCAGAGTCACTGAGCTTCTTGCTGTCCCTTTGTACAATCTTTGAGATCTCTTAAAGAATTGCCTGGTTGGATCAAGCCAAGATCTATTCAAGCAATCTGTTTTCAGCTGCAGCCAGCTGCTTCAAAACAAAACCAGGATAGGTCCCATTGCCAGACGTACGTTTACAAAGTTAGCTATAATTTTTGGATCAAAGCAAGCTGTTTCTTTGAAGGAAATTGCCATTCCTCGCTTTAGGCGAACTTTGATGGGATGAATGCTGGCTGAAGCAATATGCACTGGGGCTTCAGACCCCTGCAACTTGCCTCTGCAAAAATTTTGACCAGTATTTCCATGCTTGTAAATGCAAGAAACTGTGAAGTGGACAGAGCCATTATCATCCTTTATCCACACAGCCTGGTCCCCCAGATTCCACCTGCCATTTTACTGTTCGTTATCGCTCACATTCAACCCTATAAGAAACTATATTGACTGAACAGCAGAAATTCTATCTCCATCTAACTTGACATTTTTTCAGTGCCCTTCCAGCTTGCAGCTAGCGATCTATTCCCTCCTGGGTTTCATCCTCATCATAGGCCACTAATTGCAGCCAGCTGTCAGGTGGACAAATGTCTGCTGTGTATTAATTGCAAGGGCACCTCGTTTCATTGGTAGGTTTGCCAGACCAGAGACATTTGGGGGCTGTGTGGTATTTGAAACAGAGACATCCATTCTGTTCTATGGGACTCTGATATACTGGAAGAACGGATGGCCCTCTACAAGATGGACACCTGGTTACTCTTTATGGGTAATCTAATAGCATTCAAATCCAAGCCATTAGGAGTTGAAAGGTTGTGCCAAGAAATGAGCAAGTCTGATCTTCCTTTTGATTCTTGGGGCTTCCATGGTGTTAGGCGTTAGGTTCTTTATCTTACTATTTTAGCTGTGACAGAAGGAAAATAGAAACATGGGCTACTTCCAGGCATAGACACTTAAGTATAACATTAAGCATCATAAGATTTCTTTCCAATATAGGTTTAATACTTTGGTTTATATACGGCATTGCAGTGGAGAAAGTTCCATAGGGAATGTAATTGCATCCCATTCAGAATGGAGTTAGATGGTTGACTGTATCCGAGAGGTTCATTTTGGGGAGGGGGGCAGTTATTTTTATTGTTCTCTTAGATATGAGCTCATTTTTGCTAGATAAAAGATTGCTCTGGTAGGTGATGTGTTCTGATCGATATTCATTGATCATGGTGTCAGAACTGTGTTCAAATTCTGCATATAAAATAGGCTTGGAAGTGTGATTCGGTTTCAGCCTCAGATTTACAAAAATGAGTGTCAGCAATGACCTATCTCATAGTTTTTCTGTGAGAACGAGGAAGGCAAACATTGAAAAGTGATTTGATGATATGAAATTAATTTGTAAAATGGATTTGTTTATAACAGCTTGTTATTGTTTATTTTAGGGTTGCCAGGTTTTCCCTCCCCCGCCCCCTGCGGGGGATTATTTGTAAGTTAAAGGTGGTACATGAATGATTAAGATGGTCATGTTTGCTTGTCTGCAAAGAGAATCTTACCTGGAAGTCCCCCAAAATTTCAAAGTCTTGCAAGTTTGCATCACAGGAATGAAAACTTAAATTGTTCCCCTTCTGTTACTTTGGTAAATTTGGAGACCGTGCAAAGATGACTTCACTGTCTGTGGAGCAGAAGGCAGCAAACTGTGGTCCAGATTGCATGGGTTTATTGGTGTAGGTTGGTGCTGACTGTCTTCTGTTGTGCCAGAGGCCGTTGTGTTTCATACGCAAATTGTACAATTCCATGAACTGTGTTCATATCACGCATCACACCACTCACAGGCAGGGAAAGCAGGTGTGTTTTCCTCAGCTCAAATACCTGTCTGTTAGGTGAGTTGAAGATGGGGGACTAAGGAATAAAGAAGCCTGAAGGCAGAAGTTTGTCATATCCAGCATTCCAAAGTCAGTGCCAAAGTCTTGCCAATCAGCGGGGCTTCCCATTTTCGTCAAGGCTTTGACAGTTTTCACCCGAGTTCTGATTCAGACCAGAGGGTTGGTGGCTCACAAACACAATGTAAACGGCACTGCGTGTACTCTGATGAAGGAAGCTCCAGCACTCTGCTTGGAATAAATTATGCAAACGCACATATTAACTCAAGTATAGTGGCTGTAATTATGGAGATTTTCACAGAAATTTCAATAGTGTTAGGGTCTGCACAGAAAAAAGAAGCTGTCAGGGGTGTTTGCTAAGACCAGAAATAAATTTTAGACTGCCTTGTAGGGGAAAGCTGTTTCATTTAGTGGGGAGTTCTTTACCCTGGGTTGTGAAACAACCCTCCAGAATAAAGTTCTGTCCCCAGCCATAATCGTGTCTTCCTAACATTTCATGAATAATTTTTTTAAATAAGTTTATTTCATGAATAATTTTTAATAGAACTGTTTCAGATTTATGAAAGAGAGCTGCTTGCATGCTATAGCAGCACTTTGTGCCTCTATGGAAACATTACTCCTTTTCCCAAGTACCTTTTGACTCAGGATAATCCTGCTTTAATACTTCATTTACACCTACAGTCTCGAAGATAATGCACAGCATAAATGCATATTGCAATGTAATTCTGTAGGTGGGATCCTCTAACAGAGGTACCTTACTCCACCGTAAAATAAGAAAATTCATAAAAAGGGGGACTCCCTAAATGGAAATAAGAATGTGAAAAACAGGAATCCAATTTATGTGTCTGGTGGGACTGCTATCAGGAGACTGCTCTTGAGAACTGAACAAATAATCTAAACTTGCATAGAGTCTTGGTCTTTTGATTGTATTAAGAGTTATCTTGCTATCAACAAATGTCTGGGTGCATGCGGACAAGAAAGTCTTGAGCAGAGAGCTGTTTGGAAATATATTCTCTACATTTTCCTTCAAAGACTATTATTTTTTCCTGGACTGAACTCAGAAGTCACTAGTTTGGTGTGGTTTCAGCAAAAGATGCCTGTGCTCAGCACTGATTGGCCGGAGTCACTGATAACACTACATAACATCCCCCTTTTTCTGAGCAGTTTTTTTTAATCTGTTTTTTAAAAATCTTTTGAAAATTCATTTTTATGGGGATGAACATACATTCAATGGAATAAACATAGATGCAGCTCTTTAATAAATAAATTGATATTGTGCCTGAAGCAGGGTGGTAGTGTTGGTGAGAGGCTAAATCAGCATTCAGTTCTCGCTACATACATTTGCCCTCTTCACAGCAAATGTTGGTGGAAATTGTACTTGCCCTGTGGAAGAAGAAAAAAAGTTTTCAAGGTACATCTAAATGCACCCTTTGCTAATCATCTGGGTAATTTAGGAGAGTTGCCCACCCAGTGGCCTGGAGGGACCTGGCAGCCCTAGTTGCTAAATATGCAGTTGATAGGAGTTACATGCATTGCTGGACAACCAAAGGATAGCTCAGAATCATTTTGCCCCCCAGTTGCCAACGTAGAGCAAAAAACTCTTTTTAAACCAAATGACCCAGTGAGTCTCCATCAGTGGCACAGTCTCTTGAATCCCATGGCAAACCTAAGTTTCAATTTAAACAAAAATGTTTATTTGCAAAAACAAAATATTGTGCAGAATATGAAAAAAGCAAAGAAATGAATGTAACTCTGTTTTTTCAAAGTGTGTATTTAGTAGTCTGCAGAGGTGATGACTAGGGCATTTTTACTGTTATTTACAGATTTCTTGTTCTCTGTGTAGAAAGATAAAATCATGTTTCTGTCTCAGGGCAATGGACATCACAAACAGCCTATGACACATATAGTGTATTAATTATGTACTGATGAAGAACTTCCTACAGAACCTATCAGTCTAACGGTCTTGAGTTTTAGTGTTTTGAGGAAGCGAGAGTATTTTTTTCAATACTCACTTCTTCTATAACGTTTATTATTGTATAAACCTTTTTTCATCTCTCCTTACTCATCTGTTTCCCCCCTTGAATGAACCTATCCAACATCATTTAGGGGGGAAAAACAACCAAGGTTGGTTGTGATAGAAACAAATTGAATAATGAATGTTTTGAATAGCTTTAGATTTTATGAGCAGGCCTTATTTTTGTTACTACGGTATGTTATTTTAACATGTGAGTCTTTCACAAACACAATGTTTTCAGTATTGTATCACATATGTATTCATGTCAGCTAAAGTTACTGAGTGAATTCTGAAAACATCTACGATCTTCTTACCCTGGGATGCTGGAAAATTTGCTGGGCCTTTCAATGTTAAATGGGACTGCACTCATACCTGGAAGTACCGTATTTTTCCGTGTATAAGACACCCCCGTGCACGACCCCTATTGTCGGGCGGCATCAGCTGGTCCAAAATTGGGGGGCATCTTATGCCTGGAAGTCCGGGACCGAAGATGTTGCCATGGGCGGCGACCAGTTTGAAAGCTGGCCGCTGGCCAGGGCAACCACCCTCATTCACCGCTCACTCTCTTCCTTGCCCAACAGCTGACGGGTGGGGAAGAGAGCGAGCCCTGGCCGGCTGGCATCTGGCGTTCAAACTGACAGCTGATGGGCGGGGCCAGCGGCAACGTCTTTGGGCCCGGGCTTCCGTGTATAAGATAACCCCCAATTTTGGACCAAATTGGTAAAGAAAAAAACATCATCTTATACACGGAAAAATACAGTAAAAAATACAGCTGATGGGCGGGGCCAGCGGCAACATCTTCAGGCCCGGGCTTCCGTGTATAAGATAACCCCCAATTTTGGACTAAATTTGTAAAGAAAAAAACATCATCTTATACACGGAAAAAATACAGTAAGTCCCGTTGAAATCAATCGCATTACATTTTCAGTAAACATGATCAAGATTGAGGCATTAATCAGAATTCACCTTGAACTAATACGAGCCTCTTCCATTGAGATTTTAGCAGAAACGAAGAACTAGAGCAAATAAACTCATCGTTAACTGACTTACGTGGCATACTTTTTTGTTGTTGTCTCCAGATCATCAGAAGTTGGAGCGAGAAGCTCGAATTTGCCGTCTCTTGAAGCATTCCAACATTGGTAAGTATTTGCCAGGGGAGGGCTGGGGAGGGTAGCTTTAAAGATGGCTTGGGAGGATTGAGAATACTTGCCTTCTATTAGTATTTTCCTTGGTCAGAGCACTGCTTAAATGTTCGAGAGGATGGAATGTTTGTTCACTCCAGTGAGCTGATATTTTGATTATCACCCAGCCCTGAGAAGGCATTTTTCCAGAATTCCAGCAGATCTATGTGTTTTTGCATACTTGTGTATGTGGAGCATGCAAAACTTTGCCATCTATAAATCATATTCAGTAGACTAGACTTTGCATTAATAGAACTACAGCCAGATCCTGCAGTTGATATCAGCCTCTGCTCTGCAGCTAGTATTTTCTTTAGGGTTAAATTGGCATGGCCCTTAGAAAGAGTCCTTCTCATAGTCTTACCTTTTGTTGCTCTAATTTAATTCAGATTTGTATGTTTTCACATACATTGGCATGCTCTGTTCTGTGAGAGGGTTGTGTTGCACTTATCTGGAATGTCCTGAGGGTCATTTTTCATCGCCATTTTGATATTGCGCTTGCAGCTTGGTGAAGTTTGCTGTTATTAAGTATAGCATATTCTGGTACACAAATTCTCTAGAATAATTGTGGATCTTGCAGTAAGTTGCTTCAGATGGCTTTGGACCATGGGGTGGAGTTGTGGAAAGTGCTGTTAAGTTGCAGCCAATTTACGGCAAGTCTGCAGGGTTTTCAAAAGCAAGAGTCAAACAGCAGTGATTTGCCATTGCCTACCTCTTCGTAACAAGCTTGGACTTCTGTGGTGGTCTCCCAAAGTACTAACCAGGACTAACTCTGCTTAGCTTCTGACATCTGACAAGATCAGGGTAGCTTGGGCCATTCAGGTCACAGGTTGGTTTTGGCCTACGAGGACCCTGATTTCCCGCCATTCCAGTGTCTGGCTTGTGCATTGGCAGGAGATGTAGTTTTGCAATGAAAAAGAATTCTACAACCGAAATAAATGGTGTTCAGACATGTCACATTTGTGTTAAATATTTTTAATTTGTATATTTTCCCGGGTAGTACATTTTATGTGGAGGAGGAGTGAACCCTTTGAAGGGGGATCAGTATGTTGCAGAGAGATAGAAATGGGTGGTAGGAACAGAATGGGAAAGGACAGCACAGAGTTTGTTCAGTGTGTGTATGATGTGCAGCCATAGAATATATATAATTATTGGGGATTTTTTAAAACCTTGCCTTTGCTTCATTAATACAGTGAGTCTGATTATGGAATCTGGATTTTATAGAAACAGCAGTAGAGCTCTGCAAAGGGGCTGGTGGACCCACTTCTTAAAAGGCGCTCCATTCAGTTTAGTTACTAATCAGGGTCTTAAAGCTGTAGGAGGCTCCTCAGTGTCTTTCTGAAAATGCTATCTGCTTGGAGTATGCAGTCTAATTTTAATGTTTCAGGAGGGTAGCTATGTTGGTCTGCAGTAGAAGAACTAGACCGGATGAACAGAGCTTTGACTTTCAGATGCTTATATCCTGAAAATCTTGTTGGCCTTTAGGGTTGCTAGCCTCCAGGTGGTTGATGGCTGGAGATAGCCTGAGATTACAACTGATCTTCAGGCGACAGAGATCAGTTCACCTGGAAAAAATGGCTGCTTTGGAAGGTGGGCTCTATGGCATTATACCCCATTAAAGTCCCACCCCTCCTCAAATCCCACCCTCCTCAGGCTCCACCCCCAAAATCTCTAGATATTTCCCAGCCCGGAGCTGGCAGCCCTATTGGTCTCTAGGGTGCTACTGGACTCAAATTTTAAAGGAATTGGCATTCTGTTTAGATAGGAGCAGGGTTATAAGCATTGCGTTGGGGGGAAAAAATCAAGAATGGGAGAGTCCTGAAAAGAGTTTCCTATGAAAGGATGTGAGCAATGGAATAATAGTAAGAGAGGGCATTGTAGAAAGGATGAAGAGAGTTAAGATAAAGAATGCCATATCCCACTACCAGTTATTATTTCTAATTTAGTACTGTGCCTCTCCAGGAAATACTTTTGTCTAATGCACATCTGTGCCTTTAGTATCTGACTTTTAAAGGTACAGAAATGTTCAGAGGCATAAGGTTAAGAAACCTGAAATAGCTAAGACTCATGGAAAAGAAACATTACAAAATTTGGACTATCAGTAGTCAGCACATTCCTCTTACTTCTTTACTGCAACTTGAGGGAGCAAAATAAGATTGTTACAGCGTTGAAAGGACACCTTCCTTGATAGCCTTGTGGAGTAAAAATAAGGCTGATTTGTTCTGGTAAAATCCATAAAGTTAGTATTTCAGGAGAAAAACCGGAAAGCAAATCATATACTACATGTAATAAGATGACAAGGTGCTAGACAACTCCCCCCCATCTTTCATGGGTCATTTATGCTTGGTAATTAGCTGCAAGTTCCAGCCTGAAGTGCCCCGCATATTTCATGCTGAACTGTCATTCTGGAAGTGATGCATTTCTAAAGTACCCCTTTAACGTGACCTTTTGTGTTTGCTCTGCCCCCACACCATAGCATTTACTGAAGGAACCATGAAAATATTGGCGAAGGCTTTCACGGTCAGAGTTCATTGGTTCTTGTAGGTTATCCGGGCTGTGTGACCATGGTCTTGGTATTTTCTTTCCTGACGTTTCGCCAGCAGCTGTGGCAGGCATCTTCAGAGGAGTAACAGAGAGTGTTACTCCTCTGAAGATGCCTGCCACAGCTGCTGGCGAAACATCAGGAAAGAAAATACCAAGACCACGGTCACACAGCCCGGATAACCTACAAGAACCAATGAACCATGAAAAATCACAAACGCGACTTAGCTATGCAAATGAAGGAGTGAAGGAGCAGGCGAGTAGCGGGGAGGTGGACTTTCTCCTTTTGCATCGGGACTGTGAATAGGCATTTTAAAAGTCGGATGTAAAAGAAGAACTTTGAGCGACCATCAAAATTGACCCTGCATAAATGGCCATGGTCTTCTTTGATTTTGTCATTGACTGATTCCTGACCTTGCATTTAAATGAGTGCCACCACCCCATTGACGCTAATGACAGGCTTGAAGGAAGTGACACAAAAGCTCTACTCTTGAGGTGAAGGAGTTCCATTGCTATTCACAGGCAACTTAATGACTCAGGGAATTTGCAAATGTATTTATTTACTCTGTTATTAATTTGGTTTTATTCAGCTTTTCAGACAAGAATTGCCTCCCAAGGAAGCTAAATTTAATTTAAATAAGTTTAACACACAATCTTGGTGGTAGGTACTTTTAGATAAATAAAAATAACCCTGCCCTCAGGATTACAGCATAGGGCCCTGGTTCACATGTGCAGGTAGCAGAATGCTGAGGTGGCAGAACGGGCTCTTGTTACTTCAGACTGATACCTTCTGTTAAAAGTGGCCTGCAAGTAGAAAACCGGCACAGCACACAAAGAGAGAGAGCAGAACCTTTCTTTCAGCTTTGCTACTTTTCTGTTTGCATAGAGGGTTTTTATAATTATGCGAAGCACCATTCGAACTCCAAAGCTGGAATTCACCTTCCTTGTGAAGTATAGTTGCCTATTTTATTACCTCAGATTTCTGCTCTCTCATTCTGCTGAATGGGTGAACCAGGCCTTGAAGACGGGGAGACATGAGGGAGTGGGTGTGGAGGGCAAAGACATCAGACTGACCGTGCCTGAATTGAAGGGGTGAGTTGTTGATGGCCATTTGTATCCAGCTGAGCCCAGACTGGTTTTCTCTTGCTGGGATAGAGCGAGCTCAACTACCCAGCGGATGGCAGAGACCCCAGTGACATACTGCAGTCAGAAAATGATGATTTAAATTTCAGCAACAGCCACGAAACCACAATGGGAAGACGGCAAAAGGCGAGGGCATCAAAGCAACAGAGAATTGGAGAGGCGAGAATCGCGAGGGGCGAATGCGAGCAAATAAGTTTACATGTGCTTTGCCTTCGTTTTAGTTGAAAAGGAGGAGGACTGAGGGCGAAGGGATTAAAGTGAAAGCTTGTCGTGGAGAGGTGGGTTTTCCCAGGCAGGATTTCAAGAAAGAGAGGATGGTGGCACCACACGGGTGGTCCAGGGAGGCGTTTCCAGGCCTGAAAAGAAAGGAAAAGCCTCCATAGAGCTAGAATTGGGTGCACAAACAATAAGAAGTTCATCGATGCCGCATGCAACACATCACACGTGCAAAACCACTGCTGTGGATGCACCCTAGGGTTGCCAGGTCCCTCTTCGCCACAGGCGGGAGTTTTTTTGGGTGGAGCCTGAGGGTTTGGAGAGGGGAGGGTCTTCAGTGCCGTAGAGTCCAATTGCCAAAGCAGCCATTTTCTCCCAAGTGAACTGATCCCTATCAGCTGGAGATCAGTTGTAATCGCAGGAGATCTCCAGCTAGTACCTGGAGGTTGGCAACCCTAATGCACCCCACAGCCCCACTGCAGCTTCTAAAGCCATCAAAGATGATAAAAAAGGGAGTTTTTAATAAGCCGCATGTTTGGCAGCCCTTTTCTTCTTAAGCAACTGGCCAATTAAAACTTTATGACACCCCTCCCCCTCCCCTTGGCTCTGGTGTGCACAGTCTGTTTATGCCAGTTATTTTGTTTGAATCTCTCTCTCTTTCCTTTTTTTTTTTTTTTTGGTCCTTTTTTAGTCTCCCTCTGTTTCCCCCCCCCCTTTGAAGTACATTAGTTTCTATGGCAACAATGTCGTCATGGGTACCTTCTAGGTGGGTTTAGAGACAGCCACAAGTGCAGAAGAAAATCAGTTTATTATATAATGGAGCTGAAACAGATGCCACAGCTTGGGAAATCTTGGTGAGGTGGAAGAGAGGTACAGGGGCTCAGTGTGACGGCTACTTGTGAGAGAGGGAGATGTATATGCTCCTATGTACGTATCTCTCCAAAGTGTGGTGTGATTTAAAGATGAGATTATTCATCAGAATTAAGCGTTTATCACCTGCTGAAACTCTGTCGTATTTTACCCCCTTAATTATTTAGTCTGTGGTTCTCAAGTGTGTGAAGCGTCACCTTAAGGAGGTACAAGCTGTTGCCAGGAAAAGTGGCGATTCCTCCCTGATCCCTTGTTAGATGTTCTGTGGCAAGGCCAGGAAGCAGAAACTTTTATTCGATTTATTTTTATTTGATTTATACCCTGTAGTGGTTAAGAGTGGTGGTTCGGAGCGGTGGAGTCTGATCTGGAGAACCGGGTTTGGTTCCCCACTCCTCCACATGAGCGGCGGAAGCTACTCTGGTGAACTAGATTTGTTTCCCTACACCTACACACGAAGCCAGCTGGGTCACCTTGAGCTAGTCACACTTTCTCAGCCCCACCTACCTCACAGGGTGTCTGTTGTGGGGAGGGGAAGGGAAGGTGATTGTAAGCTGGTTTGAGTCTCCCTTAAGTGGTAGAGAAAGTTGGCATATAAAAACCAACTACTACTCCTCTCCTCCTCCTCCTCCTCCTCCCTGGCAAGGCTGGGCTCAGGGCAGCTTACAACATAAAGATAATAAATAAATATATATAATATAAGTTTAAAACATACAGTTAAAACAGTATCGTAATCTAATACAATATGGTACAAGATAGCGCCCTAAACTACATTTTGTTCAATTCCCAGCAACAAACTGATAGACCAACCCAGAGGTCCTACCAACATCATGGAGACCTCTGGAGCAATCTCTCTTTCTTGGAAGCAGAAGGGCCAAACTCCTCTAGTTGATGACAGGCATTGGCAGATGCCTGTGAGAGATCCCCCTCTCTGAGTTTGCTTCTCCAAATCAGTTGCTCAGACGTTGATACAGAAACAATAGATTTATTGAAGCCTTCAGGAGATGAGACAGGCACAGGTAGAAAGTTGCAAGTGAGGGGCTATACGGGTTTACAGAATATATTGACTCCAGGGCACTGGGGCACTGGGGTTCACACTTATTGTTATGGGAAGTTACAAGCTTGGCATAATACAAAACATCAGACGGATCCCAGGAAGTCTGGTGCGGCTATCACACTTCCAAGGCCGCACCGGCCTGAGGGAGTACTGGCAGGAAAACAGCGGGGGGGAAGATACATGGGCCATCAGGCCTGGCGCCTGAGACCAGAAGGTGTGAACTGCTTTTACGAGTTCACTGATAATACCGCAGGTGATGGAAAGCAGAGACACAAAGACAGAGACCCTCACATTCTGCCCCCCTTAAGGCCCCCCTCCGGGAGGATGAGGCTTATCGGGATAAGCAAGGTGGAATTCTCGGACCAAGCGAGGAGCTGCCATGTGGGGTGCGGCCACCCATTCGTCATGAGCGGAGCCAAGGTTTTTCCAGCGAACAAAGTAAAACAGTTTCCCTTTCTTCCATTTGGAATCTAAAACCTTGGATATTTCCAAATGGGTGTCCCCTCCTACTACGGTAGGAATCTCATGAGCGGGAGGGGGGTGGAACTGGGGAGCTGCTACATAAGGTTTGAGGAGGCTTATATGGAAGACTGGATGAACCCCCTTGAGTGTCTTAGGGAGACTCAGTTCCACGGTAACCTCGTTGATTACTCTGGTAATGGGGAAAGGTCCTACATAACGGTCGCTCAGTTTTTTGCAGGGGCGAAGAGAGCGGAGGTTTTTGGTGGACAGATAGACTTGCTCCCCCACCTTGAGTTCCCATCCCGGAGACCGGTGTTTGTCCGCTTGTTCCTTGTACTTGCTTTTTGCCCTTTCCAGATTTTTGAGCAACCATGGCCAGGTGGATTTAACCACCTGAATCCACTCCTGAAGATCAGGGGTAGACTGGAGCTCTGGCGAGACGGGGGCAGAACCGAAAAGGCCAAAATCCGTCCCGTATATAACTTGGAAGGGACTAAAGCCGGTAGAGGAATGAGGCGCATTGTTGTACGCATATTCGGCAAATGGCAGCAGGTCAACCCAGTCATCCTGGTGGAAATTTACATAGCAGCGCAAATAACATTCTACTACCGCATTTACTCGTTCTGTTTGACCATCCGTTTGGGGGTGATAGGCGGAAGAAAGGCCCTGTTCCTCCACTCCCATTAACTTTAGGAAAGCCCGCCAGAATTTGGCAACAAACTGGACCCCCCGGTCGGAGAGGACCTTCCTCGGGATCGAGTGTAGCCTGAGGACGTGCGTGATGAACAGTTTAGCTAAGCCCTGGGCTGAAGGAAGACCTGCACATGGAACGAAATGAACCTGTTTGGAAAAGAGGTCTGTGATAACCCAGAGAACCGTTTTCCCCCGACTTGGAGGTAGGTCGGTGATAAAATCCATGGCGATGACTTCCCAGGGACGGGAGGGGTTCTCAAGCGGTTTGAGAAGCCCCGGGGGTTTTCCCATCCGTTTCTTGGCTGTGGCGCAGGTGGGGCAGCTGCGCACATACAACTCCACATCAGATCTCATACCGGACCAACGCGGGGACCTCTAACGGGGGACCCCCTTTGGGTAGGGACAGATGAACACGCACAAATACATTGTCCTCTTGGGCGCTTACCATCGGTGGAGCTCCTTGCACAACGATAGGGACGGTCTGCTGCGGAGCCCCCTCTACAGCAGACCGACGGCGTTTTTTGCCGGCTGTTCCCACTCTTCCTCCTCGCTGGAAGAGGGGGACGGGGTGGTGGCCTCCGGGGAGCCGTCCGAATCAAAGACGGTATTTGTAATCCGGGACCCCGATGGGACCGTAGAGTCGGATGCCCCATCCTGGGGGCGCGCGTGGAGAGCGGAGGGTGCGCCGGAGCGCCGGCTCAGTGGTCCGCTTCTACGGCGAGGCTGGCTGTCGGCGGCCGGTTTCGTCGGCTCGGCCTGGGTTTGGCGGGGGGGGGTCGGACGGCCTGAGCGAGAGGGGCATTGCGATGCAAAGTGACCCTTTCCCCCGCAGATCAGGCAGACGCCGGCCTCGAACCGCTTGCGGCGTTCCGCGGCCGAGAGACCCCCGCCACCCCCTTGCCGGAGTTCCCGGCCACGGTCACCTCGGGGCCTGGGGTCTCGCCCAAGCCGTTGCTTGGACAAGTTCAGGAGTTGCTTGCGATTCTCGATGTCAGCAGCATGGCGAACCCAACCTTCCACATCCGGGGGGTTCCCTTGCATGAAGGCCCAATGTTGGAGGTCTGGGTTGAGACCCTCCCTGAAACATTGTACCAAGGTAGCTTCACTCCAGTCCAGAATTCGGCTAGCCAGTGACTGGAACTCACTTGCATACTGCGCCACCGACTTAGTCCCTTGGCGCAGTTGCATCAGGGAGGCTTTAGCCCGCTCACCCAGAGTCGGGTCCTCAAAACGGTTTCGGAGTGCTACCATGAACTCGTCCAGGGTTCGCAGTACCGGCGAGCGGAGTTCATACTGCAACACCATCCAGGCAGCCGCCTCCCCCTGCAGTAAGGAAGCCACGTACTGCACCCGGGACTCCTCAGAAACAAAGGTTCGGCCTTGTTCCCGCATAAAAATGTCCACTTGGACCATAAAAAAGGTCAATTGGTCTCCCGACCCGTCATACGTGACTTTCAGGTCCCGACGGGCCGGGGGGGCAGGGGTTGCGGGCGGAACTGCCGGCGCCCCGTCTGGGGGAGCACCGGCTGGAGGTTGCAACTTCAGCGCATCTAGGGCCGTGGCCATCTCACCCATTACGCGTTGCATGGTCTCCATCTGCTCCTGCATAGCCCGGCGGTCTTCCTGCCACTGCTTTCGTTCTTCCTCCATGAGGGCCTCTTTGCGGGCCGGGTCCCCTTCGAGTCCCGTGCTGGGGAAGGCCAACCGGCGATCCTTCGCCGCAGTCCGCGAGAGCGACCAGCCCTTGGGAGAGTCCAGCCAATAAGTAAGCCCCCGGGGACGTTCGTCCCGATCTTGGTCGGGGACGCGACCCTTCGGTTTCTTTGGCTTGGCTCCCTCCTCCTTCGGGTCCGGCTTCTCCGGCTCGTCCGGAGCCTTGGGGGCATCAGGGATAGGGGTGGTATCCTCGTCGGCTGACATTCTGTCCAAAGCGGTACAGCTGCAGTCCGAGAGGCAAAGACTTGCAACTTAATGTGAGAGATCCCCCTCTCTGAGTTTGCTTCTCCAAATCAGTTGCTCAGACGTTGATACAGAAACAATAGATTTATTGAAGCCTTCAGGAGATGAGACAGGCACAGGTAGAAAGTTGCAAGTGAGGGGCTATACGGGTTTACAGAATATATTGACTCCAGGGCACTGGGGCACTGGGGTTCACACTTATTGTTATGGGAAGTTACAAGCTTGGCATAATACAAAACATCAGACGGATCCCAGGAAGTCTGGTGCGGCTATCACACTTCCAAGGCCGCACCGGCCTGAGGGAGTACTGGCAGGAAAACAGCGGGGGGGAAGATACATGGGCCATCAGGCCTGGCGCCTGAGACCAGAAGGTGTGAACTGCTTTTACGAGTTCACTGATAATACCGCAGGTGATGGAAAGCAGAGACACAAAGACAGAGACCCTCACAATGCCCTACCATGCTGATACCTGGCACCAGCCTTGCTCACTTCTCCACTGTATTCCTTACCTTCTGCATCTGTGCCCCACCTGGGCAGGGAAAGGGAGGGATAAAAATCTAATAAAATAATAAGAATAATTAATTGGTAGCTCTGGGGAATCTGTGGGGCAAAGCATTATATTTTGCTGACCCCAGGACCTTCCTTGTGAAAATATAAAAAACATGCATAGAATCTTGATAACTAGGCTCCATCCTTTATTCTTGCACATAATGAATGGCAAGGTTAAGTAGAATGGCTGCTTTTCTTTTGTCTAATGGCGTATCTGCATAGTTGCTTCCTATATTCCCAGTTAAATGTTTTTGTACTTCCTGAAGTACAAGAAGCATGAGGCAGCATTTGGCCTGCTGAACATAATGTAGGGGATCTATTATGGTCTTGATCAAGGCCAATGAGGCAGGATAAGATTATGGATGCAGGCAGCAGATAGCAGGGGACAGATTCCCCTGCCTCACTTCATTCCCTGCCCTGCTGGCCCTACAGGAGCTGAAGCAGTTAATGATCATCCCGTTGAGGCGTCCTTAAAGGCAGCACAGGAAGCTGTGCATGCCTAGAGGGGATACTCAAATTCTCGAGAGAGGCAAGAGTTTGTGAAGCTCCATTGGCTCGCTGCATGTACTTAGTTATTATTTTATCAAAATGTTTATACCTTTCCTTTTCTTGTGGTTCAAGGCTGCTTAAAAATCACAGTTAAAAACATCACAATTTAAAATACACAAAACAAGATCCCAAATAACCCCCCATCTACCCAAAAGATGCCCGCAATCCATATATCCTGTTAAAAGCCCTGGCAGATAAAATGTCTTTAAAGACTCCTGAGGAACCAGGACAGAATGAGTGATCTTTGTACTAGCTCCTGATCTTTGGTGTTGTGGTGGGTGGGTGTGACTTGTTCTACAGTTATAGGTATTAAATAGGTGCTGTAGGTTTTTAGCATGTATATTTAGGAAGGATTCCATTACTTGAAATCGTCATGTAAGAGACTGATGGTAGGAGAATAACTTATATGTGATCGGCTGAATATGTAATTGCACCCAGTTAGGGAGACTTTTTAAAAAGGAGAAGCAGGAGTTAATGGTTGAGAAATGACAGTTGGGGGATGACAGCTGAGAAATGACAGTTGGGGAATGACAGATGGGAAGTGGACTGGCTAAGGCTGAAGAAAAGGAAGTGATGAAGTTTCAGGAGTTAGAGGTTTTTACTGTTACAAGACTTTATAGAAGAGCAAAAGTTTACAGTTAACTGTTTAGAAGCTGTTAGGATATTGAGATTTCTTACCATTAATTTAGATCAGCGGTTCCCAAACCTTTCGGGCCACCGCCCCCTTGGTTCCACAAACTCGACCCCAGCCCCCCCTACCTTATCCAACAACACAGTTGAAAGGGCCCACCTCTAGTGCCCCTCTGCTGCCCCCTTGCCTCTTAGTGCCTCCCTAGGTAATCCCACCGCCCCCCAGGGGGTGGTACTGCCCACTTTGGGAACCACTGATTTAGATAGTTGAATTGCTGGGATAGGAAGGTTTGTTAGTTTCTGAATCAATCCACTGTATTCATATTGCAGACAAAGATTACAATAGTGACATAAGTTTGAATATTCTTTTTGTAATTTTTTAAAAAAGAAAGTTGAGTTTATAACATCCTGTTAATTTTTCAGGCCTGTTAGGTGGTGGTGGAAAGGGTTGACATCCAAGGGAGATGGTTAAAGGAATCCTTCTTTGCTGAGCTGCCACAGGTCTCGATCCGTCCTTCTGCTGTATATGTGGACAGGAGATCAGGGTAGACCAGCAGTCTGAGGCAATTTTATTTATTTATTTAAAATTTATTAGCCTCCTCTCTTCCTTATAGAGCTCAAGGCAGCGTGCAAGATGGATAAAACACATAAAATACATTAAAAACATAAAAAACAAAATTTAAAATCACAACTCAGGATTTCTAATAAACTTTTTTGCCATCTGGGCTCAAGTGACATCAGGGGACATGCTGCAGGAAAGGAAAGTAAGATCTGTCTGTGTGCATGTTTGGGGGGGGGTGCTTTAGAAGCCCTGTTCTGTATGGCCCTTTTGGTCTTCCATCAGGCTTGCCACTTACTTTATATCAGCAGTTGGAGGACCAGGGCTGCCTGTTGCTATAACTTCTAGTTTGACGCCCAGCTGTTCTGAATCTGCTGCATTTTTAGGAACTGGGGAAAGAAGAGTGAAATAAGACAAATGAGGTAGGATATGAGCAAGTAGGATTTGGGTGCTTTCTCTGACTGAGCATAAAATGGAAGTTGGGTACCCAAGGTTAAAGGTAAAGGTCCCCTGTACAAGCACCGGGTCATTCCTGACCCATGGGGTGACGTCACATCCCGACGTTTCCAAGGCAGACTTTGTTTGTAGGGTGGTTTGCCATTGCCTTCCCCAGTCATCTTCCCTTTACCCCCAACAAGCTGGGTACTCATTTTACCGACCTCGGAAGGCTGAGTCAACCTTGAGCCGGCTACCTGAAACCCACTTCCGTCGGGATCGAACTCAGGTCGTGAGCAGAGCTTTTGGCTGCAGTACTGCAGCTTAACCCTCTGCGCCATGGGGCTCCTACCCAAGGTTTTTTTAAAAATAATTTTAATTTTGATATAGTGCTTCTAATAAATTATATTTTTTCATTATTTATATATATATATTCATCCCACCCAACCCAAGGTTGGGTGGGATGAAAAAAATATAAATAATGAAAATATATAATTTATTAGAAGCGCTATATCAAAATTAAAATTATTTAAAAAACGTTAAAATAGCACAATGGCATTTCCTAAGGTTGATGTCTGTCACCACATGCCAAACGCATTTCGGCCTATATGGCCTTCTTCAGTGGTCTATTTGAATCACATGTAAAACATGTACACACATTTCAAATATATTTACATATACAGGCAATATAAAACAGACCAGGCATGTAATAGGTTGTATATATTACCAATTACACCAACATCTGGTATGGTTGTCTTAGGTTTTTATGCTGTGCTATATATGTCTCCCACATAAGCTGAGTACAAGTATCAACCTAGTCAAACAGAAACTCGGCAGAGACTGAGGAAATTGGATTCGTTTGGATAAGATGTTGAATTAAGCCTGATTCATCTCAGCACTCTAGATCTCAGTTTTGTCCCTAATGTAAATGATACTGCAGCACTTGTTTCCAAAATGTTCTTTGTCTTCTTGTTTGGTATGTATTAGGTTCAGCTGAGTGTTTTCTCCCCTGTGTAGCCTCAGGGCATATCTGTATTACAAACATATATCAGCTTTATACCATTTTAACTATCATTGCTTCTCTTCCTGGAAATTGTACTTTGGTGAGGGAGCTGAGCGTTCTCAGGCAGAGATTCCCAGACCTTCTCATAGAAATACACTTCCCAGGTTTCCCTGAGGAGAAGAGGGTAACCATTAAACAAATTGAAGTCTGTGGAGCAGATATGCCTTCTGATGTCAGTGTTCAGTGGGTGTTCATTGCAACCATGGTGATTTGGTAGCATTCCATACGCTCTTGTTCTTTGTGGATGCATATGGTGTAGTGCTTGTTGGTGGATCTGGTCCTAGGAAGTGAGGCATCATCCAACATGAATTTTAGCGCAGACCATGAGAGCTAGTCATGTTTCTGGCACAACAGACATCCTGTTTATAAGAACCATCCCCTGTGATTGTGTTTCTTGCTAGACATTTTCTCCTCATCCGTGAAGAGCTTTGTGGAGATGTGATCATTCATTTGCAAATAGGTTTTTCCTTGTTCTTTAATTAGCCTTGTTCTAGTGAGCAATGTCACAATCTCTCAAAGTCTAGGAAAGCAAAGAAAAGCTGTTTCTCAGTGTTTTTATGTGAGGAAACTCATCTCACATATTTTCTCATGCCAGTTCCACTGTACAACCAATGTAAATCTTCAGTCTTGGACAACATTAAGATGCTTCAGTCTGAAGAGATATGTGTATTTTGAGAAGGAAAAGGATGACATTCATTATTTCTGCCCCTGCCTCCTTGAAAGGAATTGGAGTACTTAATATCTGAGCTTCACTTCAAAGGGTCTGGTATTTCCCTACCAGCTCTGACTTGATGAAGTGTGTGTAAGGTGGTTTGTATGCAATGTCAAACCATGGTTTGATACTTCACAAACAAGCCTTCTGTTCATACATTCCCATCTCCCCATGCCCATGCTGCAATTCAATTAGTGACTTCATCTTTGCCATAGCTTCCTGTTATGGCCAAACCATCAAGCTATGCTTGACCTCTATAATAGAATTGCAATCCACAGTTGAAAGCTGGTTTGCAGCCCTGGTTTGGAGTGTAAGCATATATCACCCTTTGACAGTTCATATAAAAGGCAACTACAGGAAAGAAGCAGCAGCTGGTTATATCGTAGCATACTAGGGGAAGAGGGGTGCATGCAAGCACATGACTCATTCATGTTGCACCAAATTATAGTTTGGCTTTCCGTCTGAGCTTGGCCCCAGTTTACTAAGTCTGTTGCATAGTCTAAGTCACCCTCTATTGGTCTGTTTTCTGGAACTTCCCATTTCTGTTAATCAGGGCTGATATTTTAGTAGCACAGATGGTGTACTACACCTAGTCCCTAGTTTTGGAAGGGCTGCAAAAGATATATGATTATTAAAACAGTCAGGGTTAATCAGTGCTAGTATTTTTGCAAAACGTATGTGCAGTCTTAGGAAAAGAGACACAGGAAACATTTGATGATGTAGAGACAGCTTCACCCCTGGATCATACACGATTAGATCTATGCTATGAGAGGGACCATTATTTATTCCCTAAAGGGAAAGCATTTCTTCTTCGTAGCCATATATTTCAGTTTATCAAGTAGGGTCCCTCAACCTTTTTCAAGAGGTTGATCAAGCAGCATTCTGGTTTTCTTCTTTTTAGTCAGGATTCTTCTTTCTCTATGAAAGGAGGAAGAAAAATGAACGATGGTCTAAAAGCATAACTTGAACCCTGGTCTTTCCTCCACAGTATTTTGCCATGAGCTACAGGACTAAAGATATTCTTGCTTTAAAAATGTGCTGTCTGAGAAGGAATGGTTAACAGAGGCGAAAGTAATATGGCACAGTCAGATACGCAACAAGACTTTGCTTTCTCATCAGCAGTCCTCAAGCCATCTTCTCTGACAGAACAGAGCAGTTCCAAAACCATTCGCAGATTTCTGCACCTGCTTTTGCTGCTGTTCTTTTCAAGTTTGATTTGCTCTGAGAGAAATGTTACAAGCCTGAGGAGCGCACAATCCAAGGGCTGAGAACTGTGCCAGAGCCTCTCAGCTAGGCATTCATCTAGTTAAGTCATCTTTGACCTTCATGTGCACACCATCAGGAATTTCTCCCCTTAAAGCAAACTCTAGGCCCTGTTCAGTTGAAATGGGCTGTAATTTTTTAAGTAGTTTTTACAAGTTGGGCCACATGAGAAGTGGGGTTAGGTAGGGAAATAATTAACCCGTCCCAGCATAGTAGTGTAAGACCGCTGAGCTCCTTCCCTCGATGGGTAGTTTGCAGCTCACCTAATTCAGAACCACAGCGATTTAGCACAATAGGGCAAATGCCCTATTATTCTGACTGCCGAGTCTGGGGCTATATGTTCAAGAAGCTGTTCATCTAACTCTGAACTGGAGGGATACAGTGTGCGGGATATTTTAACTTTTTTCTTCCCCAAGTTATATGCGCACCTCATAGCATGCATACCCTGCCTTTAGCGTTCTCTAGGATACTGTGCAAGCAGCTGGAGAAGTCCAGTACTCTCTTCTCACCCTTCCCACCCCAGCTTATCTGTGGAGTCCCTTGAGAAACTCCTACTTTGTCTGTGGGTGATAGATTATCTAATTTCACTGCCCACGACTGGGGAAGGCAATGGCAAACCACCCCGTAAACAAAGTCTGCTTAGTAAACGTTGGGATGTGAAATCACCCCATGCGTCAGTAATGACCCGGTGCTTGAACAGGGGACTACCTTTAACTTTTTACTGATAGGTAAGAGGCCATCTGCTTTGCTATTAGGAGAAAAGACTGCCTCTGTTCACTGTTAGGAATGTTAATACTTCTAGATATTTGATTTGTATGGGAAACCTCCCCCTGTATTTAGCGGCGAGAATCTTGTTGTGTATGATGCTTTTTTTTTTCTTTTTTTTTTTTAGCAGAAGTGTAGTAATAAGTATTCTTGTCCCACTTCAGTACATTGCTTTAAGTACTATGGGAGACCTGTGGATTTTCTTAATTGTGGAAGTTCAAAACTATTCAGATCAGCATATGGCCTATATACCACTAAAAAAAAAACCTGATGCAAATTAAATGGCACTATAGTGTTAAAATATGCATGCATCAATGCCATAAAATATTTTAATTCCTTTTCATCACAGGTTGTCACATACTTCTTTAGTGTTTTTTTTTTTTTTTAAAACCTCAGCTGTTTTCTGAAACAAGAGTATAAGGGAAGATTTGAGGCTCCACTTCTCAGTTCAAGTTTAATTGCAGCCTCCTCATCTTTTTGTTGTTTTATTTGTAGTATAAGGTAGCATTAGCTAATTTGAAACGTTAATGGGGGTGAGGACCACTGTCTTGACTTAAACAATGAAGAGTCAGACTTACATGCGTGGAAGGTAGAGCTTCCAGTAACTATAAACCATAATACTGCAAGTGGACCCTCCATGTTAAGGCAGTATACCAGATCCTTGGTGCAACCAGCATGTCTTGCTTCCCATGGCTATTATTGGGCTAGATGGGTATTTAGTGTGACCCAGCAAGACAGTCCTTGATTCTTAATTAATGTAGGGCAATGTGGTGGGATGAAGCTGGGTGGCAATATATCTGGGAAAGGTGTTGTTGGAAAGGAAGAGGATGCCTTCAAAGTGGCCTAAAAACTGCTCCACATGACTTGCAAACATACTGCCAGTATTTTAAAAATAGGTCTCGATTAATATGTTGCTGACTGTCTTCTGTATGTAGACTCTGCACCCATGATGTGCTATTTTCTGCAGAGTTGGCTGATGAAGGAGCTGCAGTTTGCAGAGTTGCAGTTCAGGTGTTGGGAAGTACCTTGCCTAATGTATCCTTTATGTTCCCTTGCAGTTCGCCTCCATGATAGCATATCTGAGGAAGGCTTCCACTACCTCGTCTTTGATCTGTAAGTAGGAAATTTTTTTTTGATCGCGTCAGCAGATGCGCCCGTTTTTTTGCATGTGATGCTGTTGCCCCATAGTTCAGTCAGACTGTTCCTGAAATTCCCTTGGAATTTCCTAATTGTTAAATACTTTTTCGTGTTATTTCTCTACAAGCGCACCATAGCTGCTGTGTCCTGGTGTGCTCCGGATAACTTCCTTGCTCTTTTGAGCAAATGTACGCTGCTGGGAAGTCAAGCAGGCTGAGCTGTGGCGTTCCTCGTTGATGTGGGTGGAAGAAGGCTACAGCTGCAGCGATGGCTTTGACATAAAGGGGCGGGAGGGGAGGAGGAGAAAGGAGGATATTGGGATGTTGGTGGCTCAATGCCCCTGATACTGTGCCCAGTGCAACTAAACAGCTGTTTGGCCAGGGACCTGCACACTAAGAAGGCTTAAAGCCTCCATCAGCTTGAGGGCTCCAGACAGTGCTTCTGTTTGCCCCTCTCTTTCCCCTTTGCCTTTGTTGGTATGGCCATAGGCCATGTCCTATGCTGACTCTCCTTGCAAATTGTCTGGGGGCTTTCGGGAGACATTGTGTGCTTTGCTTGGCTGCCTCTCACTTTGTTCCAGATTTAGAAGCTGGTGATCTCATATCTCCTCCTCTCTGACAGCTCCAGTTAACAGTGAGCTATATTTAGCTCTCCTGTGAGTCAGTGCAGCTCCTGCTTTTTCTGGAGTCGCACAGACCTTGGCATGTCCCTGGCCTCGCAGCAGTAGGATAAAAAACAAAAGGCAGGGGGTTTGCCCTGAGGCCACATGGCAAAAGACACCTGAGGCTGAGCTGTGGGTCATGCCCATTGCTGTGTTGTTATGTGGCTTCAACCTGCTTTTTTTGTGTGCAGTTAAGCCCCTTGATCCCTTGAAAATCTGGCAATTCCTGGTACCTGTAGAATGAAGCTGGGTGTTTAGAAGGTTAGGGAGCACTGCAGTTGCCCTGCTCAGAATGAAGAAGGCAGGTCAATCTTTCATCAAAGACACAATGGTGATAGCAATAACTGAGGGAGGGGGTATAACTAAATCCTTTACACCTTCCTGCTCTAGCCTGTGCTAATATCTGCTCTGTTCTGCTGGACAATTTATGTGTTTTATTATTGAACACGGTCAGTGAGGCTTTTATGTCATGGGGCTATCGTAGATATTTTTTGTTATATGTAAAAGTCAGTAAATGTAGGGCAAGATGCCTTGTAGAGTAATGGTGCTGGTAGCTATTTTTTTTTCTGGGGTGAATTTAGCCAGTGTAGGACATACCCATACATCAGTTTCTTTTCCTCACTTTTTTGTCATTTGTATAAGAAATGGAAATGCAGGAAGCTGGTAGAAAAAGTACTTAGGAGTTACTACAGTGCTGTAAAAAATGCCTGTTTCATTCTGGCCTGTATATACTTTGACACTGGGGTGGTGGTGGGGAGATAAATGCACACTGAAAACATATATGCCCTCTTTCTAAAATTACTGCCTGGACAAGAATGTCAAAATCTGCCCAGCTTCCACCTGGCCCTATTTTTATTGATGTATTCTGTGTTGTAAAATCAGTCTCAACACAGTGACTGCGTTCATGTTGTCGTTTTCTTTTTTAAAGCTGTCCTACATCTTGTTTCCATGTGGAAGAATATGTACTTTAAGAGCCAAGTTGCCAGAGCTTCCCAGACTTCTTGCTTAGAATGAAGGGTACTTTTCAGCTAATGGTTTAGCTTTGTTTACTGGCCATCCCTCATGTTAAGAGCCCTCCTGTATATGGAATGCATTAGAGCTGATATCCATCATTAGGCTTCTCAAGCTTGTTCATCTAAAGCCACCTGAAAAATCTGAGATGTGCAGATGTTCTGCACATCTGGATATTAAATAGTGTGGCCTTCTGTCTCATCTGTGCACTTCCCAAATTACCCATTTAAGTCACAGGTGTAATCCCACTAGCCATCCCTGTGACAAAAATCTCAATGTGGGAAGGATGTGTGCATATGTCTACCTATGAAAAGCACACATGTATGTGAAGTTCTTCCCAGATCCTCTTTTGACAGGCACATTTAACAGACCTTCCCTCAACACAATTGCAATCTCGAGAGTGACTTGTCAGAACTTTTATCATTACTTGATATCAGAATGTGGGGGGGGGGCACATTCCTGAGCTTTGTACCGTTAGAATTTCGCAGTGTCAAATTTCAAGTAACTATAGAAAAAAATCTAGGAGAAAGTGAGAGGAGGAAGAGAATTTGAATTACCTTGGGAGTTCTTATTTGCAGACAAATTGCTGCTGATATTTTCAGTGCAGGGAAGAAGGGAAGTGGCTGTCAGAAGAAGCAGCCATAACAAAAAATTTCTCTGCAAATGCATGAAGTTGTCTCTTTGCTGTCACACAGGAGGCCATGCATGCTCCTTATAGTCAGGCGATTGCCAGCGCAGAGGGAAGAAGTGGGTTGGGTTGCAGCTGTAGCCCTGTGTAGGTGGGAGAGAGAACAAGATTTAGAAGTGCAGTGACAGCGTGAAAAGAGACAGTGCTCAGCTTGGGAAGCGAGGCAAAGCAAATTGTTGAGTGCTTTGGACCCAAGCGCCCTTTGTGCTAAGTTGTCCAGTTGGCAGCATCCACAAGGCAACAAGGTGACAACAAGGGAGTATCTTTCCTAGTGCTTAATTTCTACAACAAGAGGAGCCAAGGTTTGAACTTGTTCAAAAGCCTTTTCTCCTATTCCAAAAGTGGTTACTTAGTGGTGAGGGAAATTTCTGCTCATGCTCATCTTGACCTGTTCCAGAGCTGGATCATGGCAGGTCCAGCTACGTCTTGGTGAGCCCTGGCTCCAGTGAAAAACATGCCTCTGTATGTCTGAGCTTTCCCTTCCCAGGTTGGGTTGGGTACGCCTTTCCTTCCTTTTGTTTGGTCCTGCGCCACTCCGTGTGCTGCCACTCTTCAATCAAGGATCCTCCATAAGTATTTGAAGTTAGTGAGACAGGAATTAATAAAACAAACAAAACAATGAATATTCAAAATATTTTCATTCAAACAAAACAATATACTGTCTCTGCTGGTCTTTTACCGAGAGTCAGCCACCCCGCTCCTTTCAAATATGGAGCTTCCGAGGACTCCCTGCATGGAAGCCAGTGTGGTGGTTAAGAGCAGTGGTTTGGAGTGGTGGACTTTGATCTGGAGAACCATGTTTGATTCCCCACTCCTCCACATGAGCAGTGGACACTAATCTGGTGAACTGGGTTGGTTTCCCCACATAAGGCCACCTGGGTGACCTTGGGCTAGTCACAGCTCTCTCAGCCCCACTTACTTCACAGGGTGTCTGTTGCGGGGAGGGGAAGGGAAGGTGATTATAAGCTGGGTTGATTCTTCCTTAAGTGGTAGAGAAAGTCGGCATATAAAAACCAATTCTTCATGCATGCTATCCTCCCATTTCACCTGATGGCTGAGGAGTGCTTTATATGTGGGTAAAGAAGAACAAGCCTCCCCACTTGGCTCAGCAGTCTATCTTCTGTCATGTGGAAGTGACATTTCAAGACTTTTATGGCATAATGAGAAAATACAAAATGAAAACACAATCTTTCCCCTCCTAAGCCTCAGTGACTTGCCTGTTCACTCGCTTCTCAGATTGCCTCTTTCCCTCTAAACCCTTCAAATACATCTTTTCTGGTAAGGCACATGAAGGAAAATGAGTAACTACAAGTGAAGGATTACAAATATTTGCAGATATGTTGTGTGTGTGTAGTACATCTGTGTCCATTCCCTTTTTACTCACCCATATACTCCACAACAAGTCACACGCAACCCATCATTCACATAACGCAATTGTGCCCATACAACTTTGTCAGCTATACAATCTAACAGCAGGCCAATGTTTTAGTAGTGGTGCCAATTCCATTCTCTGCTAAATTTCCCACCAACACTAGACTGTCCCAGCATAATCGTTGCATGTTGATTACGTTTTAAACTTCAGAGCAACTGGAATATTTATAAACATTTCAAGGCAGGTTCGTTTCAATCGCTGTGGAGATTTCAGAGACTGCAGCATATGCGTTACACTCTATAACAACAAACAAGAAATTGAGATAAATCTGTTGTTGGAGACCAGCTGGCAAAGTCATTATTCCCCCCCTACAAATCTACCTGTTTTGTGCTTTAATCTGATATCTCATTTGACTCCTTGCAGACATAAGTTAGAGCTCTAAAAGATTATTCACTGCTGCCTTGGAATTTGCCAGTAGATATCTCACTGAGAAGAAAAACATAGATTAGTACACATGTTGGTATTTGTAGCTACCTAACCAAACCATTCCCCAACCATATAGTTGATACCCCTCCCATCCTTGACAATACCCCCTCTGACTAAAATGATGCATCTTGTACTCAGGCGCTTATTGCCATTATTTATTTATTTGTTTGTTTGCTGTCAAGTCACATCTGACTTATGGCGAGGTTTTCAAGGCAAGAGACATTCAGAGGTGGTTTGTCATTGCGTGCCTCCGTGGCATGATCCTTGTATTCCTTGGTGGTCTCCCATCTAAATACTGACCAGGGCCAACCTTGCTTAGCTTCTGAGATCTTATGAGATTGGGCTAGTCTGGACTATCAAGAATCCGTGTGCATAGGCAAAGTTTCTTGCTTGAAGTTCTAGAGGATTACACTTGTCACTAACAGCACTAAGTTCATTTGGCAATATAGGTGCAATCCTTTAGAAACCCGTTGTCTGTCATAAAAATCCTTGTTATTTCATCACCCTTTCTTTCAGGATTTTCTTAGTGCCACTAATATTGCCAACTATCTCTGCTTATTACAGTTTTAAGCTATGTAAATGATAGAATATGAGAAGAGCAGTTCTATCAGGTACCGTATTTGCTACTAACAAGCATATTCTTAGAAGGTCACTTGCAGGAAGGTGGGGGTTATATCTCAGGCAGTTCAGGAAATGGCACTAGAAGAATGCCGCAGCAAATTCCTTTATACTTTGAGTGCTGCAGCAGTTCACTCTCATGGGGGTGTTCTGAGCAAAATTTCAAATGTAGGGCAAGCCTAGGTCTTTGTTAACAAAATTTCCAGAGGTAGCAATAAAAACAAACAAAGGAGTCTTGTGGTCCTTAAAAAACTAGCAGATGCATTGTGGTGTAAGTTTTTGTGGATTAGAGCCCACTTCATTGAATGTGTGGTCTGTGTTGTGTTTCAGGGTCACGGGTGGAGAGCTCTTTGAAGATATCGTCGCCAGGGAATACTACAGTGAAGCCGATGCCAGGTGAGTGGTAACTCCACCTCCACCTGTCCCACTCCAACCTTCTTCCTTACCCTTCCCCACCCCCTTCTTTCTGTTCCCTGATCCCATGCCAGCTTGTACCTGTGCAACATTAACCCATCCATTACTGGGATGAGGGGTTGGACTCAAAGGAATCACAAGGCTACAGCAAAAAAGCTGTATCCCCTTGGCACCAGTGGTTGCCATGATATGCCCCTTTGCCACACCCAGAGCCCCTCTGTGGCTATTCAGGCTAATGATCTGATTGCAGCAAAGGATGGGGCTTCTGAGAAGATGGGATTTTGGAAGGTGCTGTTTGTTATGCCACAGTGCCATGAACTTAGAAATACTGAAATTCCTTCTTCTACACAACGTGCAAGAGCTCCTTCCTCTGTTGCATCTGATTTGCCCTATCAGAAATCTGTTTTAAAATGGACCTTAACCTAGTGAGGCCACCACAGCTCCTTTACTCTAAGGAAAGACTGGCAGGGAGGAGAGATTTGACTTAAAAGCTAGTGGGCCAGCTGGCTGGCTGGCTGAAATGTGAAATGGATTTGAGGCTGAGTCTCTAAGACCTGAAGGGATGTAGCACTTGCGGTACACCAAATTTCAGATGGAAAGGTCAGTTCTTCTTCAGCTTCCCGAACCTGGTCCAGTTTCAGATAGATTTCACTTTTCCCTGTGCTGGGTTTATGAATAATCTCACAGATACTGTCCTGTTCACTTTAGTTGACCTGTTTTGGGGACTGTGGGTGAAAATGCCACGTATTCTGCAAGTCACTGGAAGAAGAAAAGATTGGGGCAGATCCCAGTAGCTCAGTGTCAGACTGGAAGATCTGTAACAGGTTCTTAATAGCATTATAAAAATGCTAACGGAAACCATAAGAAGCTCTGATTCGAGTTGGGCTACACAGGGAAGGGAAGGTTTAACCCTCACAGTTTCACCAATTGAAACCAAACCCCATGCTGTTAATCCTCACTAAAGAGAGACAAAATATGGTCTATGCATCGTTTTCCTATGAAGACTAATAGCAGCATGGTGGGGAGAGTGGCTTTGTTTATAAAAACTGTGCATGGGGGAGAATTAATCCAGGTTCCCCCATAGCCACAATTCAAACTGGACCCCCCTCCCCCTGCATGGCTTCTATTAGTATTTATAAACACTGGGAAGAAAAGTTAGTGGATCTTCCGGCATCTTATATGTTTATACCCAAAGAATTATCCCTTGTTGGCCAAGAGCTGCAGAGTTCAAGAGTAGTCAGGTTAAAGGGCAGCATCAGCGTCAAAATGCTGCATTTGGAAAGAATCCAGGACTGGAATGGTAACTGGTGGAGTTCATGGTCTGTCATAGTAGGAACTCACCAATTAACTGGGATTGAAGAGTATTAGCAAAGCTTGGGGACAGAACTAGCACCTGTCCCATAGAAGAGATTGTTGCCGAGAGCTGAACTGCCTGTGTAGGAAATGCACACTGAGGGTTGGTTCATATGTGAAAAGATTGATGTAGTTGCTGCTGTCTTATGGATCTTTCCCAATCTGCTCTGGAACTATCAGAATGAGAAGTGGGATTGTATGGAAGAACCATGTCAAGGGTAGAGATCATACTGAAGTGTGATTGATGGCTTCGCTGTTCCTACATAATCTATTCCCCTTCACTTTCTGCATAGTGGCATAAGGACAGCAACTGTTCTGTTCCTTTAATGTGAGATCCTGCATTATGTCTTTGGTGCTGAACTTGGTGGCAAGCCAGAGACCCCTTAACTAAAAATGTCTTTCCCCCTTTCATTGGAACTGACCAAAGTTTCCTTGCCACAAACGAGGGCATAATTGATTGGGAAACATTACCCTTTGTTAATAGATCATCTAAGACAAATGGCATATAATACCTGGGTAACTGGTTCCATCAAACATATTGCAGCTGGCTGCAGAAAAGACAGAAGCAGGCAACTACAGTGGTTTGACCATGATACCATGCTAAAAAGTTGACCCTACACACAGTATGTGAATTGTGTTACAGCAGGAAGGGGGAAATGGTGTTGTTCCTTGCTGGGAAAGCACCCTGGTAATCAGCTGTCACCACTTAGTACCTCCTGAGAACATCTAGACTGACCTGCTGAGAAATCACTCTTCCAGCAATACTAGAGCAATAACAAAGTGAAGGGTGGAAACCCTAGAAAGTACTTTTTAACCAACTAGGTAACACATGTGCAGTCTAGCTTGTGGGGAAAGGGTTAAGAGAAATATCCCAGAGAAATAAATGGCACTAAGCGAAGCCAAAAAAAGGCTTTATTTTAAAAAAGTTTATTATACAAGAAGGGAAGGAGGAAAAGGGGATTGGGTTCAAAAGGTGCTGTAGAAAGGGAAAATAACACAATACAGAGAAAGGCACACAACAACAACAGCACAGACTTGTTCAAATGAAAAGCAATACAGGTGATCTAACTAAGCTAAATACACATTACCTAGGCTTTAGCAGGTTCCTTGGAGCATTTGCAGAGTTCCTTGCAGTAACAAGAAGTTGAAGGGGTCATTAACCCCTACCCAAATTCCTGTGGGTTCAGTTTTGTACTGAAGACACAAAGGAAAATTCCAAATGTCCAGATATTTACAGTAAATGTAATTGGACCTAAGCCAGCCTACTTTCTAAGAGTGACAAGCTGCTTTAGCAAATCCTATGCAAAGCTCCATTTTTGATGTCAGAGGCTACTGTTACCAATCAGGACCATATAAATTATAGTCCCACCTCCCTGAAGCATTTGGTAATGGCTCTAAACTTCCATGATCTGGTGTGGTTCAAACTAGAGTATCCTTTGCCAAAAGGGATTAAGCCTGCCAAATGGTCCAAAGTGGAATGGAAGTGAGTCAGTCTTTCTAATGTAACCCTCCAGCAGTCCAAGATCCCAGACACTCTACGTGGCACTCTTGAGCCTTACTAAGTTTTGTGGTTTCTGTCAGAAAAAGGACCTAAATAAAATTCGCTAAGCCATATAGCAGTGTGCAGTGTGAGAACTGACCACCTTCCCTTCAGCACAGTAGGTAAACCTGGCAAGTTGCCTAAACCAAGGATTTGCCTGTGGCACTTTCCTCTCAAGGAAGGGATGCAAGCAGGGGTGTCAAACATAAGGCCTGCAGGCCGGAACCGCCCCCTTGAGAGCTCTTATCCGGCCCATGAGGCAGCCACCCCCACTCTCAATCTGGGCTGGCAAGGCATGGCCCAGCCCAGTGAAGTGGCATTTATGTCCTATCCGGCCCTCGTAACAATTGAGTTTGACACCCCTGGATTGGCAGCATAATTCCCAGCACTAGGCTTGGGTAGCTCTGAGCCAGCTAGAGAGACCAGATTTAGTTAAAACTAGTAGTATCCAACACACTAAATGAGAACATCCAAAAGGCAATATTTTGAGGGAATTAAGGAATGTACACAATCCACTTGTGAAGGCTTCTGCACTGAGACAGTGCAGACATAGGCAAAATCTCAAGTTCTGGAGGAGTGTAAAAGCCTGTACAGGTGAGATGGCCAGGTTATATAGAAATGTGTTTGCTTCAGTGAGCTAGGATGTGGGTTCTACAAGCCTTTGATATCAGCTGCGACTGATAGTGTATGTCAGTGTTTCTCCCCAGAGGGTTTAACAAGTGCTGCAGAAAGCAGGGAAAACATATGAACTGCTTTTGTGATGGTGGTGGTCATGTGCTTGGAACAGTGGTGATATCATTTCTCAATAACTTAAGAGGGAAGAGACTAAAGGAGTCCTTGGGAAGGCAGTCACATGGGTTCCTGGCTTTGGTTTCCACGATCATTCCTTTCTAGCCCCACTGATGTGTGCCTTTCCTCCTTCCTTTAGTTCTGCAGAGTGTTACTTTGGTTTCCTGTTATTTATTTTACTCTTCCATGTAGGGCTGTTGAAAAAAAAATTCAGTAAAATTCTGATTCGGCAAAATTCGGCATGTTTTTATTTGGGAAATGCCGAAGTCCGAACTCCCCCACTTCGGGTCCATGCAATTCGGCATGAGATCCGGAGTTCGGGGAAAAATTCGGCCGAATAAAGCCATTAAAAACACAATTGCTCCTTTCCGCGGCTCCGGGGGGGCATTTTTGGGGGTAGAGGTCCGAAACTTTCAACGTAGCTTCAGAGGACCCTTCTTGCAAGAACCCCCAAGTTTTGTAAAGATTGGGTCAGGGGGGGCTGAGATATGTGCCCCGAAAGGGGTCCCCCCTCCTTAATGTGCATCTCTGACAATGGGGGTTTGCAATTAGCAGAGCTTGCTGCCCACGCCCAAAGCTCCCAGCCCCGACAAACAGCTGAGCTGCGGGGAGCAAGGGTGGGGCAGGTGCGAAGAAGTTTGCAAACCACCACGTTTGCAACCATGCAAACCATGCAAAGCAACACGTTTGCAGCCATGCAAAGCAACACGTGACGCCTGGGAGTTTGCAAACCATGGAAAGGGACAGAGGCACGCTAAAGAAGCAGGAGGGGGTGGAATTTCCTCTTTTGCATCGGACTCGGGACCAGGCAAATGCATTCTTTAAGTCACAATTTGAAAACCAGTTTTGAGCAAGCATCAAAATAGACCTAACCGATCTTATGAATGAGGGAAAACCTGAGGACACACAACTGAAGCCCCCCCTCAAACCAGGGAGAGAGAGACTCGAGGGGGCACACACACCCCAGGCAGAACGGGCGAAAGCCCCCTTTGGCTTCCCCCACCCATCCACCCACAGAAACTGCGCCCTCCCCACACACACACAGACTCTGCTTCCCCCCCACACACACAGGGGGGAAAGTATAGAGAAAAGCCCCAAAACGGGTCTTACTGTGGATGTCTTCTGTTCCATCTTCTTTGCACCTGCCCCGCCATTGCTCCCCGCAGCTCAGCTGTTTGTCGGGGCTGGGAGCTTTGGGCGTGGGCGGCAAGCTCTGCTAATTGCAAACCCCCATTGTCAGAGATGCACATTAAGGAGGGGGGACCCCTTTCGGGGCCCATATCTCAGCCCCCTCTGACCCAATCTTTACAAAACTTGGGGGTTCTTGCAAGAAGGGTCCTCTGAAGCTATGCTGAAAGTTTGGGGGCTCTATCCCCAAAAATGCGCCCCCTGCAGCCACGGAATGGCTCGAATGTGCACACGCAACCCCCCCCAAGGGGGCTCTCTCTCTCACACAAACAGATACTCTCTCTTTCTCTCTCCGGGCCGCGCAGCAGATGGGCTCATGCACTCAATCGCGACTGATTGGCCAGCAGAAGACCCAGCTTGGCCACCGATTGGCCACGGGAGAATGCTGCTTACTAACTGATGGTTATGCTGCTGCGCCGAACCCTGAATTTGCCGAATTTATTCGCCGAACGCCCCAAACTCGCTGAATTCAGCTCCCCGTTTTCCCGCCTTTTTTGAGTTCAGTTCCATCCAAACTAAAAACCGCCGAATCAGGGGAAATTCGGCTGTTTTTCGGTTCAGGACGAACCGAATCGACAGCCCTACTTCCATGTTTTCCGTAACCCCTGAAGTGAAAATGGATGTTGGGTGACTGGGGGAGCTTAATGCACTTTGGGACAGATCTTATCCGGTAGAGGACAGACCTTTTATGCTTCTCCCTGCCTCTCAGGTTCAAATGAGCTGTGGTTTGCCATGTTGTTATTGTTTCTGTTGTCCAAATCCTGTTGGACTCTGAGCTCCATGCATCTATGTAATAGGCCTTTTGCTAGGTGTCTGGATTTCTTTCTGGTTTGGGGCCAACATCCATCTCTAGGTTTTCATCCTGGGCACTACCATGGAGCCATAGAGCCATATTCCTTTTCTTATTTCCCTCTGCAAGTATCAAAAAAGTAAGCAAAATAGTTTTGCCAGCAAACTGCAACCTCTACTGTCAAAAGGTCTAGAGATCTGTGGGGAAGGAGGATGGCAGTTTGGAAGCATTGTTGTGTCCAGGCCGAATGGCATCTGGATGATTTTGTGATATCTCTACTTGTGAGAAGAAGGAACTAGAAGGCTGGAACTGGAGGATGTCAGATGAGAGAGTTTAATGAGCCACTTGTCTGTAAAGGCGCCTCTCTTCCTCTTCAAAATGGATTTCTGCAATACAGGCCCCAGTGTCAGAGAATTTCACTCCATTTTGGTTGCATTTTTCAACCCATTCTAGAAGTGGATTCTCAAATAGAACCATATTCTCAGATCAAGTGCCAAGATGGTTAGGGTTTCTTTCCAAAGCCATTTTGATGCCTGAGCTTACCTCCCTGGGGTGGAGGTGAGGGTGGGAACAAACTGACAATTGGCATCTCTTTTTAGTGATACCCCAAAATAGGCTAGTTCACTCAGTCCACCTCAACTTGTCTAATGACTGGGCCAACCCTGCTCTTTCTTATAACCAGCTGATATAAGAGAGGTCAGTAGGGAATATCAGATAAAGAGGCTTTTGGTCTCTTCAGGGGTGGCTAAATGACAGCCACAAAACAATTGTGATGTAGTTGTTAGAACACTGGAGGCTTGTGTTCCAAATCTTTGCTCAACCATGAAGCTCATGTGTGGCCATCATATTTATATTTTGTCCTTCCTCCAAAGAACTTGAAGTGGTGATCACAATTTTATCCACAAAGCAACCTTACAAAGTAGCATAGCTTGGGAAACGGTGATTAGCCAGTTGTGTATATCCAACTGTGTGTATAAAGTGCCGTCAAGTCGCAGCCGATTTACGGCAACCCGTTTTTGTGGTTTTCATGGCAAGAGACTAACAGAGGTGGTTTGCCAGTGCCTTCCTCTGCACAGCAACCCGGGTATTCCTTGGTGGTCTCCCATCCAGTTACTAACCAGGGCTGACCCTGCTTAGCTTCTGAGATCTGACGAGATCAGGCTAGCCTGGGCCATCCAGGTCAGGGCGTATATTCAACTAAAAGGCACGTGGCGTTCTCCTGTGTTCCTTTCCATTTCTAAACCATAAATCATTCCTAAATCATTCTAGGGGTTGTGGGACCTATGCAGAGGAAAAGCTGTGCAGGTTGGTGGGCTAGAGTGACAACAGGTTGAAATCAACCGTGTCCCTTGGTGAAGCTGTCCCTGTGGGAATAGGAAGGAGGAGCAATTTCACCCCTTTTCCATTGGCCCCTCTTCCACGAGAGTCATGCCACTGTAGGAATGATCCTTCTGAGGACTGAAAGAGGCTGCAAGAACAGGAAGCAACTTGGAGCACAGAGTGGTAGGATACACGCCTCTTCTCGCTCTGGGTAGGAGGGCATCTTCAGATTGGGTTATTTTCTTTCTCTTGCTCAGGGAGGCAGGAACAAAAAACTAAACAATTCCTGTCTCCTGAGGGAAATGACCCGTCCCTCCTCCTTAGCTCCCGTTTTGTTTCCTGCCTTGTACAGGGAGGCAGCTTGCACTGCCCTCTGCTGTGTTTAGAGGGTGGTAGGATACATGCCTCTTTGTCTCAGATTAAGCTTCCTTACAAGGTTGTTACTAGGTTAAAGTTTGCATCACCATGTAGGATCAGTGCCCTGAGTTCCTTAGAGGAAGTGCAGGATAAATTATAATCTCAATTTGAGTAAATTTCCCTTTCTTTTTGAAAATAAAAGAGAATCATTTCCAGATTTGCAGGAGACTGACTTTGGGCTTTGAATTTATTGCTTTGACCATGCCTAAGCGCAGGAGTTCCATAATTGCGCTTTTAGAAGTCATTTGTATAGTGGTGACATTTACGATGTTTAGGTGACTCCAACTTTGAGAGCTTGACCAGCCATGAAGCGGTTGGGTATTTCCCTGTCCTAGCTGTGTCCTTGTGTTGTATCAGCAAGGTTTGCAGAGAGAATCAAAACAAGAACTCATGAGATCTGAACACTTGGTCCCTATCTTAACTCACCAGACACATTCAGAAATATGATGTGATATGTAGCCCTTCCTAGACTGGACTGTTTTAGCATCTAAGAGCAGCCCTGTTGGATCCAACCAAAATTCCATCTAGTCCAACATCCTGTTTCGCATAGTGGCCAACCGGAGGCCTCTAGGAGGCCCACAAAGACGGGCATGGTGGCAGTAGCCTTTCCTTGCTGTTCCCTCTCCAGCAGTTTGGGTTCAGAGGTGCCCTGCCTCTCAACATGACGGTTCCTCTTAGCCATTATGACTGATAGCTATTGATAGAACTATACTGCAGGAAATTGTATTGTCCCCTTTTAAAGCCATCTGAGCAAGCAGCTGTCACCACATCTTGTGGGGGAAAATTTCATCTGTTAATTTTGCAGGTTGTGAAGAAGCACTTCCTTTTCTCAGTCTTGAATCCACTACACATCAACTTCCCTGGGTGACTCCCAAGTTCTAGTGTTGTGAGAGGGAGAATGAATTCTACTATTATCCATACAATGTGTAATATTATGCAACTATCATGCCCTTCCCCTTTTGTTATCTTTTTTCTTTAGAACTGAGGGGTAGTGTTATGTATTTGGATGCTCCCCCATATCAGAAACTCTGTACCTAGGGAAAGCTGCCATTGGAGTTGTTCTAGCCTTTCCACAGTGAAAAAGTATTTTACATGGAGAGAGCATTCCAACATGCAATTCCCCTTCTGTGGCTTGAACTTGGTACCACATGATTGCTCTGAATGTATAGCTTGACTCTTAAGATGTTTTTCATCAGGCTTGTTCCTTGTTCAATCCCCTGGGATTGCCAGCCGAAGTTCAGAATCCAGCAATGATTACAAAGTCCATCTTGATTTCCAAGCTCCTACCTGAGTTTGCAGGGTAAGAAAATTGTTTTGGAGACATAATGGAGTAACAGTTGAATGTGGAAGGACAGGGGAGCCATGGCAGTCCATAGCACTTCTGCAGAGTCAGTTTCCATGTGTTGTTCCACCTTCAATACATGTAGCTCCCTTTTCTGGCATCTCCAGCTTTGCTTCTCTGTAATTCTTGGCCACCGTTTTTGTGTCCTGTGTCCTCAAGGTGTAATTTCTCTCTTTGTAGTGATACTGCACTTGTAACCGTTGGTCACATAAAAGAGAGGCAAGCAAAACCTCTGGTGCTATATCTTCCCTCTCTTCTTCCATTCTTCAGAGGTGTCCAGTGATTCAACTGTTAGGCGCTTTGATCCCATTTTAGATCAAGCATCATGGCCATCTACCATCCTCTCAGTTCCTTCTTTCTTTGGCTCCCTTGGGAACCAAGACTGTGTGGTTGAGTTGGTTCTTCACTGTCACATGTGTAGAATTCTCCTATACAACTAATGAAATATCACACATGCACACATGTACCCATTTCTAAAACAGATTCTTGGAATATGGAGAATTGTATAGTTGTAATGTAATGTAGGTGGGTTTAGAATTGTGAACTGCACAAACTATTTATGACCTAAAGGCCAAATGCAAGTTCATTGGCTCATAACACTACTTCGAATATGTCTACAATAAAGTCATTTTTTGCATGATTTGTCCTTGTAAATGTTTAGCACTTGTTCAGTCAACACTTAATGCTGTAATAAATAAAAAGCACTAACAATTAGAACCTGATGCAATTGGTTCTTTAGTTGGATTTCCCTTAGCACTAGTAATAGCTGTTTGCACAACAAAATGAAACTCTTACCCCTCTTTAAACTCCTTTCATCTTTCTCATGATCTCAGCTGTTCTGCCTATATCAGGGATGTTTTATATTTTGAAAACTATGTTTTTGATCCAATTATAAGCACATCCACCAGTTCTCCAGTCTTAACCATTCTTTTCAATTTTATCTTTTTTCTGACTTTGCACGTGCTTGTGTATTTCACAATCCTCCAGATGTGTCTTTCTATGATTTTTCATGTGTGTGTGTGTGTTTGAGTTTGTATACTCCCTGCAAAGTTATCTCTGTCTTTAACAGAGGCATACAGCCTCACACTGGAAGCTGTTTTTATCCAGTACATGGTTGGCAACAGAAAGTAACAAATATGTGTGTGTGTGGGGGGTCTATAAATGTTAGACAAGTTCTGTGAAATGCAGCCCTTAATCCATCTATTATTTTACAGGCTAGCAGATAGGATGGATTTAAAGATGGCCAAACCACGAGCAGCACAATCATGATGATAGTAGGGTAGAGGCGGGTCCTGCCCATGCCTCAAACGAGAAGCCTGGTAGTTGTGAGGAAAAGTGTTGAGGATCGTATGTACAAGCTCTAGGAAGCATGATTCGGAGACAACAAGGTTCCACGAGCCAGGAAACAAAATATTAAAGATTTGAATGGAGGTGTGTCAAAATGGGCATGGCCTTAGAACTAAATTGTAGTGCTTATTTGTAGTGCTAAATGCCAGTCAGCCTGAAAGGCAAATGTTGGGATACGCAATGAACACATGCCAGGAGTTGCAGGCTAGTGGTGGCTTTCTGTTGTGCGTCCCCTCGATGTGTCCTTGAATGTATTTGTAGATGTGATTTTCCCTTTCTCCTTTTAAGGTGCTTAGAGCTGCAAACACTAGTATACATGCGGCAAACAAAATTACCACTTAATGTTTAAATCTGCTTTTAATCTGTACTGAGTGAGAACAGTTATAGTCCTATCCTAGAGGCTGTTTGTTTATGTAAAACTTTCAACCTTTGGTATTATTGTGTGTATTCAGGTCCGGCTGAAGAGTGGAACCGTGGCACTAGAATAGCAGGCACAGAAGCCAGTTGGAGAAAGTGTGGCACAGGGCTAGAAAGAAGCAGCATTGGTAGAGCCAAGGCAGAGGGTTCCCAGAGCAGAGGCCTGGACTGAGAGCTGAGAGTACCAGAGGCTGGCGCAGCAAGGCTTATATTAGAATAGGGTTGAAAGGAGCTGTGAGTAGGAGCCTAGTTTGGGAGCATTAAGGTGGGCTAAAGATATATTAGGATCATGTCCAGGTGGAATCAAGTCCCTGCAGTCCAGATGGGCAAGTGTTTTTGTACTATGCTAGTTCCTGTAGAGATGATTTCTAGCCCATCTTGGGTGAAGTGGTTTACACCACTATACTAAGCATGGGGTTATTCTGGGGGGACAGTGCTTTCCCTAGGATATTTCCAGTACACATGGTTTTGTGCTGGGTTATCTGGGCATGATCTGCTTGCCTGGTGAATCCAAGAACATAGCAGCTGATAGTTTTGCAGGTCAGGAATACCTCTTGCGAGCGAGCGAATGCTGCTCATGCAAGCCCCAGGCCATACCCATTGTTGGTATCCTCTTGTTTCCATGTTAATGTCATGGATTTCTTCCCTTCCCCCATCACTTGCAAGGGGATCTTTCCCCTCTGTTATTTTTGTTGTTAGTTACAATTGAGCTGAATGATGGGACTCTTTTTGCCTGCTCTTCCTCTAGTAGTGGAGCTCCTTTCCACTTTTGTAGCCCCACATGATCGCTGGAGGGGTGGGGAGAGGGAGGGAAACAAAGACTCCCTCTGGCTCTGCTCCCCTATTCTCAGACCCTGACTGCACACGGTTCCTGGTGCCATTAACAGCCATCTGCACACACCTTGTGATAACCTCCTGTGGTCTCTGAGCTTTCACAACATTGTTTCTCTCCTTCTCTCGTCCCCATATCCACCCTGCCCCTTGTCCCTTTTTGTCTGTTCATCTGTCTGTCCCTGTGGATCTTCCCCCTCCCTGACTCCTTTTTTCCTTTTAATCTCTGGATTTTGTTTCCTGTCATGCATATTTGGGTTGTCTTCTTTCACCACCCTTTTCTATAACCTCCCTGTGCTCTATTGTTCTTCTTATACCTGTCCTATTTGTCTCTCGCGTATGATTTCTTCACTTCCCCCCAATCCTCGTTGTCTGTCCCCTCTTCCCCGACCTGCCTTCTCTCTTCCTTCCTCCCTTCCCGTTTTGTTTTGCAGTCACTGTATCCATCAGATATTAGAAAGCGTAACTTACATTCACCACTATGCCATTGTGCACAGGGACTTGAAGGTCAGTATATATATGCCTTTCACCCTCTCAGAATGTTGGGCGGGGAGCGTAGGTGTTTGCCATAATAGATTGAACCTGGACAGGTCCAATACTCAACCCTGCCAGTTTCCTTTTATTTTTGGCATATCGGGGGGGATATATTCAGAGTTGGTTTCTTCCCAGTCTTCTGAACTTGCATGATAAAAATACTCCTCTGTACACAACTCAAGCAAGACCAGTTGGGGCAGGCAGGTAGGGAAATCTGAGACCCCTCCCACACAAGGTGATGCCTGATCCAGATGTTCCATCCAGTTCCAGCATCCCTGGGACTACCAATTATTCTTTTCATGTCAGAAAAACAGAAATGAAAGCAGTTGGATTGATTCTATTAGTATTCATCATTTCATCTTTCCCATCCTTCCCCCCTCGTGCTTGTGTGCACGTATTCTTTCTCTCCTTCTCCCTTCTGATCTGCATCTTTTTATCTTGTTTACCAAAATCCCTCCTCCCCGACTCTTGGCCCATTTTCTGTTTGGACCAAAGCATTTGCTTGTTGCCTTCAAGGTCAGAGGGGACTCAATATAGGGAATGTTGTGCATGGCCATCAACCCAGACAAGGAGGTGTTCTGGGATCCGCTTGGGGTCTTGATTGTTGAAGCTGGTCCTGGTGATGACATTGCTCAGTGAACAACAGAAATTGGACTTACAAACCTGAAAACTCCCCTGAATCCATTCTGCTTGATGGCAGGAGGGATGCTCCTCTGGACTTGGACAAAAAGGACAACGTTTGAGAATGTGGCTATCATTCTCATAGAGCCTGTGTGCTGTTATCAAATCATGGCTTTTAGTAAGGAATGCTCCTCACCATGGACCATGTGCATGAGGATTTCTGTTTTTTTACTTATGCAATCACTTGTATGCTCAAAGTACAGATCGTAGTGCTGTTATCTATCTAGTACATCTTAATTGAGACCTTTGCATGCAGATCTGCTTGCCCCACCTGACCAAGGGTATAGTAAAGCTAAAGGGGCTGAAAGGGGGCAACAACAAAAATCAGAGATGAGTCACCTTCCTTAAAGGAAATGGATTGAATTTACAGCCCAAAACCTTAAGGACCAAATTACCCCTCGACCTTGGGAGTGCTGTGGTTGGAACTCCAGGCAAGTATTTTGGCCCTAGCAAGTTGCTGTTGGCAATGGAGAGACAGCTAATATGGGTTGGGGCCACAGCATTGAGGAAAGAAGCTTTTCAGGACCCAAAGACATGTCTGGCATTCCAGTTGTGAAATTCTGGCATAGTGTGTTGTTTGGCCCTCACAGTGGTTAAGATAGAGGTTTGTTATCACAAACTGCATGTGTTAAGTGCCTTCAAGTCACTTCTGACTTATGGCGACTCTATGAATTAATGACATACAAATCGTCCTATTGTTAACAGCCTTGCTTAGGTTTTGCAAATGAAGAGCTGTGGCTTCCTTTATTTAACCGATCCATCTCATGTTGGGTGTTTCTATTTTCCTGTTGCCTTCAACTTTTCCTATTGTCTTCCAGTGAGTCTAGTCTTCTCATAATGTGACCGAAACACAATAGCTTCAGTTTAATCATTTTAGCTTCTAGGGAGAGTTCAGGCTTGATTTGATGTAGGACCCACTTGTTTTTTGGGCGGGCCACAGTATGCATAAAACTCTCCTCCATACCACATTTCAAATGAATCACAAACAGTAGAGGGGGTAAACGGAGGAAAAAATCACTCTAAAAATTAATAACGAGGGGCTAGGAATGCTCTTGAATACTTTGTTGGTAAGGCAGGATAAAGATTGGATAAACTAAACTGGAAGTTGACAATTTGGAGATAATGCAATGAAACTGATCAACAACAGTTTTAAGGCAAACGAGGAAATTACTGATAGTTAACATAGGTAATTCATTGACACAATGTTGTGGAGGCCTCTAGCATAACTGCATTTGTAAATTATCAGATAGATTAATGAATGTTAGATCTATCCTTGCTGACAACCAATGAAGTCACAAATGCAGTATTGGTGTACATTACTCCAAAAGAGAAAAAATAGTATTTTCACAGCAAGAGCATTTATGGTGTTCCCATCCCCTTCTGGTCTTTTAATTGCAATTTATGGATATTGTATGAATGTCAGTAGCGCCCGTTGGCAGGCACGCACAGGATATCACTAGTGTTTCCCTCCCTGTGTCTATAACATTTAGAAGCCGTTTTTTATTTTGAAAAGAAATTTTATTTCCCTTGTCCATTAGAGAATAACAACTTCCAGCTCCCAGATGTACTTCTCTGGGCTTTTAAAAAATCTGGCAAAAAGCCAACAAGGCTATCACTTCCCCCACAACATTGATTTTTCTTTCCCTGAGTTTCCCTTCAACCCCCATCTTAACTTGTTTTTAGGCTGTGTGCTTCCCCTGTCCAGCACCAATATACAGCACACTCTTTTGAAAATATAGAAGGGGAAACCTGGAATAATGCCCTAGCAGGGCAGCTGCTTCCCAGTACAGCAAGGCTACCACACCCTCATCAATAGTGAGGACTAGCAAATTGTGCTTCTATCCCACATGGGCATGTCTAACTGAAATCAACCACTTGCCTTCCCATGTGGAAAAGTCTTTCTTTAGGGAGATAGAAATTGTACTCATCCTCTTATTCCTGTGATCTTTTGGCTCTAATTACACTTGTTTATGAACTGCTGGAGGGGGTTAAGAGAGCCTCATATGACCAAATGTACTTTCCTATTACAAGTACTCCCTGCACATAGAAAGCTATCACATCAGGGAGTACAGTTGTGGCCTACCCTTCTCCCTGACATCCTGCCTTTCTGTGGGCAAGAAGCATTTTTGTGTGGAGGAGCATTCTGTCATGTGAGCTCCCACCTGCTTTCTAAAACAGTACTGTTTACAAGCAGGCTTCCTACCTTACCTGCAGCAGGTGAGGACTGACTCTTGGGAGATTTCCTCCTGGGTTTTGGCTTGGAAGACTGCTGGCTTATTTTAAGAGGTAGGCTAGCATCAGCAATAGCAGTGATGCAGTTGCAGAAGGGGTAGGAGTGGGGAAAGCCTATGATGTGAGTATATACAAGGTAGGTACAAGTTGATGTGGCTTAAGGCCTGATGCCCTAGTTTTGGTGTCGCCTTGGCTGCAATCTAGAGTGGCACATAGGAGAAACCTCTGCAGGAAGGTGAGGCCACCCAAGACACTTCTTATGGCTGGGAAATGACTGTTGTGATTGTAGTGCTCAGCAGCAGCTCCCCTCACCGTTTTGTAGTGTCTAGTTGTTTGTCTTGTGACACTTGAATGTTCTGGATACTCTTCCTACCTAGATCTCTTCCTCCAGTTCATCCCAGAACACTCTGGGGTATGCAGTTAAGCTCATCAAGGAATTTCCTACCTAGCTCCATTATAAACCATGAACATGAATGGTTACCTGCTTTAAGGGTGTAGTGGTTAAGAGCGGTAGTTTGGAGCGGTGGACTCTGATCTGGAGAACCGGGTTTGATTCCCCACTTCTCCACGTGAGTGGTGGATGCTAATCTGTTGAACCAGTTTGGTTTCCCCACTCCTACACATGAAGCCAGCTGGGTGACCTTGGGCTAGTCACAGCTCTCTCAGCCCCACCTACCTCACAGGGTGTGTGTTGTGGGGAAGGGAGGGTGATTGTAAGCCAGTTTGAATCTCCCTTAAGAGGTAGAGAAAGTCAGCATATAAAAACCGACTCTTCTTAATTTTGGATTGACATTCAGCTTCCTACAGAGAAACTAATTGTTCTTTGTTTCCTTCGATAGAGCATGTTCATCCCCCTTTCCTAATTTGCCTATATACTTTAGATTCTCAATCTAACACTTTATTTTAAACCAATAATGTGTCACATTAATATGTGGTTTGGGTGTTGCTTTTAAGTATGTTGCATTTTTAATTTCTTACTATAGAAATAACTTCCTTTTCCCCAAGTGGCTCAACATTTTGTAAAAACCTCCAAGTAGGAACCATTTGTCCTTTGCACTTGACTGGCTCTGAATACATAATCAATAGGAGTGAAAGGAGGAGCAGCCTCTAGTAAGAAAAAATATTAATCTTTCAGAGGGCTGTATTTTGTGTAGTCTGGCCCCCTCTAGTATCAGTTTTTAGTGAAGAAGCGTGTTCCTTTTTCTTCTCTTCCTCTCAAGAATAACAGGTCCAAAATGTAATACCAGGGTACCTAACTTATCTCTCTGTTACACACACAGACAGAAAGATGGCATTTGGTAAGCACGTGGCAAACATTAACTTGTAAACCAAGGCTAGGAATAGTGTTTTGGTAGCTAAAGTACACGTTTCAAATGCTGAAGCTAAAGAAAGCTCACTGGTAGTAAGAGATTCTCCTATAGTCACTCGACTCACCCACTCAAGGGGAGATTATCACATGTGCTGGGCAAAAAGCCAAAGTTCTGCTGGCATATTGAACTTGGCAAACTGCTCACAGTTCATAGGTGACTGCCAGCTTAGCCCTGGGGAAAGGACAGGGCTATTTTTGGATCATAGCCATACTATGCTCCAGACTCCTTAAGGAGAGTTTCCCCATTTTGCCTTGAGATCCCACAGCTGACATTAAAGGACCTTTTTCTACAGACTGAATTAAAGTGTACAACACAGTTCCCAGTATTCAGGACATGGGAGTCTAACTTTGCTTCCCCCCACCTCCACCCCCCAGCACTTCTGATCTCGTGTGCAACTTGGGAAATTCAGTCGGGCAGGATGTAAAATGCAGCAACCAATCTTTTGGGGGTAAGAGGTCAAAGTCCTGTTTAGCCTTCCGTAAGGCACTCCTTCCCCATAATCCCCAGTACTTGAGAGGCTTGTTTTATTTTAATTGAATAAAGGATTTGTAGTATGATCTCGAGTAAGCCAAATGCCATCTTAATTGGGATTAGAGGTGTCTACTGGCATATCCTATCAAAGACATTTGCAGACTATCCCTCCCTTCTGTGTTTTATGTTTAGGATACCAGAGGTAAGCACTTTTAAAACTGCCATACAACATCTTTCTTCCAAAACAGAATCCATTCCATGCTAGCAACATTGTCAAATCTAATGCCCAATAAGGAAGGTAGCACTCAGCCAGCCTAATGTACAGTAGGGAAAATAAGAACTCTGCTTAGATTTTAAAATGGGTATTTGTTGACTGTGTATTTCCTGTGAAGGCACAGAGAGTGAATTCAGGTCCTTTGGTAACATTACTGAAGATGAGCAAAGTCAGCCGGGCACTTGCTGCTCCAGACTTGTCGCTGTTCCTGTTGTCTCTTGTTGCTTCTGCAGAGAGGGTAGAAGTAGGGAAATGTTATTTAGGCAACTGCAGTAAATAGCGAGACCAAGATCATACCAATTCACTGACCTGAATTTCAGCAGAAAGAAGATCCTCCAGTCTATGTAATGTACAAAAGTGCAGCCACTGCACACGCAAGGATCGTTATCTGCCCTCCCCAAACCCCCAGAACATAGAGTTTCACTATTTCTGCTAAGAGGTTCTTGCTGGTCCAGAGAGCCCTAGAACAGGGGAGAAAAAGTAGGGGTAATTTTAAAAAATACAGTGGGAAAGAGAAGTGAGAGAGAATAAAACCAACACTATGATAGCATCTGCCACTTGGCAGCCAGTTCTAACTCCAGTGGCCAGTCAGAAGCCCTGCTGGGTAAGAGCCCCACCCACTTTATTTAAAAATGTGGTAAGGGCCAGGAAAGGTGTCAACGGTCATCATCGCTATGTTGGGGATTCCTGACTTAGTCCCATTTCCAGGCTTCCAAAAGTGAAGGGGAGGGGGGAGTGCAGACCAATAGAGCACACGTGTCAAAATAGCCAGTGGGATCCTAGACTAGCACACTCATCGACATGGCAACCAAGGCAAACAGCCTGGCAACAGGAGCAGCTGCACCAGGATACTTTAAAATACTATTGAGAAGGGATGGAGCTCGCTGCCTTGTTCTGGAGCAGACAGGAAACTACGACTGCCTTGTTCAGCCATAGACAGCACGGATTTGCTTTCCATCACAAGGATTTGCTTTCCATCACAATAGGGAGTGAAAGTGGGGTCATTACTTCACTTCAGTTTGACTCTCAACCATGCAGATCAGTGACTCTTTAGCCTCTTTCAGCTACTTTGTGCCATGTTCATCGGGTGGTTAAAGAGTGGCAAAAGGATGGCCGAAACTGTTCCTTCTGCTTGGACTCCATCAACAAACAGCCAGCCTTCCTGCAGAGAGACAGGGAGGGAGGACAAGGCTCTTTCAATCAACCTGCCCAGCCAGCTGTCACCAGGAACCAGCCATCCTGCAGAAGGAGAGAGAGAAAGGCCCCTTTTTTGATTAGCAGCCAGATCAACAGTTAACACACTGCTGCTCCTATCTTGTCAGACGTGGTCATGGTGTGGCCATATTCTTCCCTCTGGGTTTTTTAATGGAGAGCACGGGATATAAATAACCATAACAGAGAAATAATGAAACTGGAGATTCAAATCCACATTAAAGATGGCAAGGATTGAGAGAGTGGCGACGGAATGAGTTGTCAGCGGGGCCATTCTATGCAGCATTCTGTTTCCTCTGGCCATCATACCTATAATGTGGCATCAGGTTCTCACGGCAGCTGTCATGAGATTATTGCTATACCTTCACAATAAATGAGTCTACAGATTAGCATCCCTTGGGACTGCACTTCGGTGTATCTGAGAACCGGTTTACACCCTTGCCGGGCCAGTGGTCTCCTTCACATGGTAGAGGGGTGTTCTTTTCTTTTTTTGCTGCACACTTAGGATGATGTACAGAGTGGGTGCTCCATGTGGAGGCCCAATGCACGAGGTGTTTCATCTCCCTTTTTGAAGGACAAGTAATGGGTATCTGCATGTATGGGGCACTTGCTTTGCATGTTGTCTGGGAAACGTGAAGGAGTGGTGCACTCGTGTGTTTCTCCACTACGCAGAATGGAATGATGGGCTGGGTATTAAGTCTTGCCCCAGAAATTCCAGCGTGGTGTAGTGGATAAGAGTGGTGGTTTGGAGTGGTGGGGTCTGATCTGGAGAACCGGGTTTGATTCTCCACTCCTCCACATGAGCGGCGGACACTAATCTGGCGAACTGGATTTGTTTCCCCACTCCTACACACGAAGCCAACTGGGTGACTTTGGGCAAGTCCCAGCTCTGCTAGAGCTCTCTCAGTTCCGTCTACCTCACAGGGTGTCTGTTGTGGGGAGGGGAAGGGAAAGTGATTGTAAGCTGGTTTGGGTCTCCCTTAAGTGTTAGAGAAAGTTGGCATATAAAAATCAACTCTTCTTCTTCTTAATGGGCTGGATACATGCTGAGTTGCAGTGTCCCTAAACTTGGATGGCAAGTGTTAGAACTGATTTCTCTCTTTAAATTCATAACCAATGTAAAAGTGCCAAAGTTGTTCTAGTGGTGTGATTTCTTAATCGCAGCCCAGTATAGGAAGCAAAAGCAGCTTACTCTGTTTAATAGAGAACAATACGGCAGGAACCAGATGAAGAGAGGAGCTATGGGTTCGCATGCAAAAGGTCCCAGATTCAGCCCCTGGCATCTGTGCTCAGACAATCTCAGGTGAGAGTTGTTGGGGGAGATTTTTTTCCCTTTACCTAAGACCCCGGAGAGCTGCTACTGGTCAGAGTAGGCAGTACTCACCTAGATGGATTCGGACTCAGTATCTACCAGCTTCATATCTTAAGTTTTTTAATATCCTCAGATAATTTTTTCCTAGGATTGATCAAATATGGTATGAGAATTAGTGCCTTTTTGAAATTTCCTTTGGGGGCATGTGAGTGTTGAGGTAGATAGAGGTTTAGAGAAATGCCTCTCTTATGTCACATAGCTTCAATTTCGTAAAGAGATACATTATTGGTTTTTATTCCTCAAGTGATCTTTTTGTCTTTTGGATGACCATTCTCTTCCCATTACAGAATTTTGTGGAGACAAGTGAGCTGATGAAGATCAACAAGAGGGAGCTCAACATTTTCAGGATTCAAGAGCTCTCTGTTGAGATCAGCTCGTTCATTTACATCTTGGGGATAATGATTTTCAGTGCATCAGTGATGCACAGGATAGAACAGAGTAATCACTTCTTTGCAGGGACCCAAATCACTTAGAGTACCTGAATGAGGGCAGCTTCATTTTTAGGTGGAGATTTAAAATTGCTGTGTATACCTCAAAATGTGAACTATGTATATCGTATAGGTGTATTTATAGGGGAGATGGATGCTTGGCTGTAGCTTCCTGGAAAGTGGAATGCTTGGCAGCAAATCTGGCTTTCTGTTGTCACAAGTTGGCTCAGGCATAGTGCCAAACCATAGGTTGGCTTTATGTGAATGATCCTAGGGCTCATGAGCAACAAAGTTTATTATACGGTCAACAGACCTTTCAGCAATAGACCTTTCAGTTACAACAAAATATAGCAATTGTACAAGTGTGCTTAACAGTCTTCTTTCAACATCCAGGCTACTTCCAAATCCCCAGCGTCCTGACTTACTCCTAGTTCAACCCCAATAAGCATAGTTGTGCCGCGACCCTCAATCCTGGGAAATTTCCATCCGGTATCCTGTGGAACCTGCTGCTCGCACCAAATGTTAGGTCCAAATAGCACCTGTGGCCTTTCTGTCTTCTACTCTAGTGCTGGTCAGACCCTTTTGCAGAGTTGTGGACTTGTGGGTTCGAATCCAGCCATGAATGGACAGAGAGCCCCAAGCAAGGATTCTTTAGAATAAAATTAAAGTGTTATTGAAACTACTTATGCATCCTACGCTCATTCACACAGAGACACTTACCACAGGTTGGCTCCACCTTGTTTTTGTGCAAGTCAACTGCCTGAGCAAGAAAGCTCTAATAAAGATAGAAGGTGCACAGCCTGCTCAAGCAGGAGAGCTCCATTGATTGTGGGAAGTAGAACTCTGCCTGCCCTGCCTCTTACCCCCTCCTTTGTAAGGCTCATGATTTCATGGTCTCTCCAGACTTCCTCTGCTATTTCTTCACCTCTTGTAGTCCTTCCCCCTCAGCCTCCAAAAAGCGGGTGTGCCCAGCTCTTGCTCAGCAGCTCGTTGACATCTTTGTTGCCCTTTTGCCAGATGCATCTGCTTTGTCCATCTCTGCTGTTCACTTCCCTTGTGTCTCGGCACTAGTTGGGGAGGGGTGAAGGAAGCAACTGGCTGCATGGAGATGATCAAGCACATATCGTGTGTATAAGGATGGCTCAGAACAGTCTGTTTCGGGGTGGGGGTGAAATCCTTGATCTTCGACTGAGATGCTACTTCTTTTTTTTTGCACTCACATTTCTCAAAACATGACTTTAAAATTTCAGCCTAAAGTTGCTGAATACTCAGAAACTGTTAAGTGCAGTCGAAAATACAAGTTCTTGATCCTGCAGACTTAGAAGCAGACATATAAGTGTTTAATAAAGCATTTAATGGTGCATAATCCATTCAAAACAAGTATTAGATATGGAATCTATATTCCATATCTGACATACATTCTCTCTCAACAAGAAAAAGGGTAACTAGTTGTTCTGCTGAATGGCCTGGTACCCACAGCCAAGAATGGAGCAATTACATCATCTCTAACTTGAATTATTATAACACAGATTATCATAACACCTTTGTTATAATCACAAAACAACAGCATATGGGATACAGTCTCTGTCATCTCAGTACCACAAGGACAAAATGGATCATTTGAAGGGATCTGCTTGTAAAGATGCTCAAGGATCGCTGATTGTAAAATGTTACAACATACTAATGTAAAAGTTCTCCTATATTTTGCTATGCTTACATTTTTTATGTAGTTTGAACATTTCTTGAGTACTGGGAAGTTGAGATCCTAGGTTAAAGGCGAAAAAGGTCTATGTGGCACAGTATGCAAATTCTGGTAATCTATATTGCAAACCCTTTGTTTGACTTGCCTGGGTCTTCTCCAGATTGTAACACAGTAAAGCAGGGGTAGAAAATTGAACACTTTTTAATTTCTTGGATTATAACTTCCATTTACTCAGAAACACATCTCTCAATACTGAAGAGGCAAAACTAAAGGATGGATCTCTGTGGCAAATAGTCAGCCAAGTATTTATGGGCGCAATCCTTGCCGTAGCTGTTAATGAACATAATCCCACCTCAAGGCTCATAACTGCCCCTGTTACATGTTTAGGGTGTCCTAGAATAGCTCTGAGGAATCTTGTATTCTCTCTATGTCTGGATTGCATCAATCAAGCCAGATAGGTACCCCATAAGATAGTTGAGGCACCACTTTTGCCCTCTTACATGAATGCAGCAGGAACAAAATATGTGCCTTTGACATAATAGAATCTAGTAATTGCCCAAGCAGATTGTTCAGCATTTTCTAGTGCAAGTTGGAGATGTGCAGTCCAGTTACCAGAAGAATGAAATGCTGTGCTCAAATACTTATCGAATGTACAGATTCCGGCAGATGCCCATCCATGGACCAGCTAAACTTAACTCTGCTGTTTGAAAAGACGATAACTTTAGCTTTGTTGTAATGAATTTCTAAGTACTCGTTTTTGCAATACTTTGCAAATTCCTTATATACATGTGAGGAACCCAGTCTGGTTTGACCCCGGCTTTACTGGGGAGGGCGGAATATAAGATTAACAAATAAAATAAATCATACATCAGCATACAATGGAGTATTAATTTTAGTGCCAGCTGATATGGAGGATGAGAATCAACTTTTTTTTTAGAATAGAGATCAGATTCTTTAAAGAGATTTAACAGACAAAGAACAAGTATGCAGCCTTGCCATACACCTCAGATGGTGGGGATTGAGTTAGTGAGGTGCCCCTTGTAGAACACAGTGAACAACTGAGGTGTTATGAGTCAAGACACCTTTTAAGGCAGGAGTGTCAAACATATGACCTGGGGGCCAGATCCAGCCCTTTGAGAGCTCTTATCCTGTCTGCAAGACAGCTGAGGCAGCACCGCCCCCCCCATCTTAATCTGGGCTGACGAGGCATGGCTCAGCCTGACCAAGTGACATTTACATCATATCCAGCCCTTGTAACAAATGAGTTCGACACTCCTGTTTTAAGGTGTAACAGTCTTCTTTCTTAATGTAAATTTTGCATGCTTCATCCAGAGAAATTCCCTTGAAATTCAGTAAAAAGCTGATTTAAGATCAATAAAAGCTACAAACAGTTCCCATCCTACTGAATGCCTGTGTTTCTGTACTAGATGTGCTCACACCAGGTAGCACTATAGGGTAGAGCAGCCTGGACTAACCCTTGGACTCGTGTATTCTGCCCTCCTTCCCCTCGTAACGTCTTCCATCCCTTCCTGGTTTGTAGCAAACCATAGTTTGCCCTTACTTCCAAACTAGCAAACTATGATTTGTGCTTTCCCAACAAACCAAGACTGTGAGTCATGGCTTGGTCATAGTTTGCAATTCTGTTTCGCAGAAGTTTCATTTGATTTATTGGGTTTTTGGCCTCCCTTTCCTGGCCAGGCCAGGCCAGGCCAGGAGCAGCTCACAACCTTTTAAAAAACAATCTAAAACCACTCCATAATTTCATAAAATGTACAACACAAGTTTGCAGCGCTTGTGGGGAGCAGGTGCATGCAGGACCCAAGCTTGTACTGGGCACGTTCACATAGTGCCAAACTGTTCTTTGGTGATCTGTCTGAACTGGGGCGTAATGTGTGGAACAGCCCTTTGAACGGAAAGACCTTTGTGGGTTTGTGAATTTGAGGGTGGCTTGGGCTGAGGGTAATGACGCACAAAGTGTGTTTTCTTCTGCTGCAGTTGTGTTGTTAGTTATCTCTGTGAAACTGGTAGTTCTGTTATATCACACTCTCATGATACCCCCAAACAGTTCGTGGATTTTCTTCAAAGTTGCCCAGTCTCCCCAGTTGGCTCAGAGCAACGAAAAAATTCATCATCCAAGTGGGAAAGTCCCCCCCTTCTAAGCTTCTAAGAACCCTTCCAAGCTCCCACTGGGTTATACTGACACTATGCTGCCCTGACTTTCTTAGCTTTTCCCCATGCCACCTCAGTGCAGCAGCAACACCATGACAGAGGGATAGCTCATACTCAGTTTTCTAGTCACTGGTAGTTTAATGCATGCATGTGTGCTTGTACTTACTGACTTCCATAGCAATTGTAAGTGGAATTGAACCCTTCTAAGGTTGTCACTCTTCTTAGGGCAGGTTTCAAGTCTGGCAGCACCTAGAGACCAACAGGACTTTCGGGGTATAAGCTTCTACCCCACAAATCTTGGTCTCTAAGGTGCTACTGGACTGAAATCTAGCTGTTCTGCTGCAGACCAATATGGCTACCCTCTGTATCTTCTTAGGATCATAGTCTTTGGAAGCCAGATTCAGGGGCTTTACATCTAGGTTAAAGCAGTGGTTACCACACTATGGGTAAGGAACCATAAGTGAGTGGGTGTGGCTTTCTTACAGGTGGATCTCAAGGGCAGGAGGGAGGAGGAGGAAAGGGATGAACTAGAAGAGGGTGCTCAGGAAGGCTGACTGGCAAATGTGTGTTCATGTTTGCATAATATGCAAAATGGCCATGAAATAGCCAATTGCTCAGTAAACAAGAACCCTGAAAAATAAAACCGAAACTAGTTCACAGTTAGTTGATCTGCAATGTATGGAAATAGGCAGGAGTCTTCAGTCTTTTCAAACCCAGAACTCCCCTACCCCCTTCTCAGAGGAAAGCCCAAGAAAGCCCCAGGTGTTTGTTTCCCAAGAACTTGGGTTGTCCTCATGAATTGTTATTGAGAAGAAATGCCTAAGCTGTCTTCCCTACATTCAGCATGGCACCGGTTGGACATGTATCATCATATATCTCTCTTTTATGCTGCCTTTGTACAATGGCAACTCATGATTTCTTTAGTGAGGTACATAGTATATAGTGCCCCTTCTCTGCCTGTACTAGGTTCCTTGAGAACAGAATTGGTGGAGGCAAATGTTATTCATGGCATTTGTGAACCATTGTGCCTTATGCACCCATGTCTTCATCTCACTGCCAGTAATGTCCTTTAGGATCCGTTACTAGAAATCTCCCCTCCCCCTTCTCCACTCATTTGGGTGATGTCTGCTTTCCTCTTAGAATAAAATAGATAATGTTCAAGGAAACATTTTGCAGGGAAAGTCAAGAAAGGGCCCAGAGGCCGTAACTACATGCTCCTAGAAGTTGGGACTAGGTGTGGCAGCAACCTAAAGAAGGCGGATGAGTGCTAGAAGACCCCTCTCAAGTAAATGTTTCCCTCTTTTGGCATCTGGGGGATTGAAGCTCCCTCACTTCTTCTAGAGGCCAGTAAAAGCGCAGTTGGGGCTCTGTAAATATGGAGCTTTATTAAGAGAAAAGCAGCATGGTGTAGTGGGTATGGTACCAGACTGGGATCTGAAACTTGGGTTTGAATCCCCATTCTGCCCTGAGGTTTGCTGAGTTACTTTGAGCTTGCCACACTTTCTCAGCCTAACTTACCTCATAGAGTTGCTGCGAGGAAAATTGGAGGAGGGAGATTTATACATGCTGTTCAGAACTTGGATGAAGTGCAAGATAAAAATGTTAATGTTAACAACAATATAGAACGTAGCTCTAGGAGCTGCTCCCAGTGCTGTCTGCTTCAATGGCTGCATATGGTACTGATGGTAGAAAAGCATGACCGCCTTTCTTGGCTGCTCCAACAGCACTGTACCAAACAGAATTTTTGGCTGGGTCCAGCCAGTCTCCGAATGAACGGTGTCTGGCAAGGGGAGAAGATGGATTTCTGCAAGCACTGTATGGTTATGTCTGGCCTTCGTTCTTTGTATAGACATTTAGGAAATACAGGCCTGTATGTTAACGCAATTTCCCCATGCTTCAGAAGAACGAAGAATTATCATATCTCTCAATACACTACAACCAGCAAAGTCCTGCCTAGCGGTGTGTAGTGCAATGGGAGAATGAGGGGCTCCAAGACAGAGAGGGGCTCCAAGTGTTGCTTTGTGTGTACATTTTGAACTTCTTAAATGTGGCATTGCTGGAGTGGAGCTTAATTGCTTTCTTGCCTTCCTTGTGAGAATAGGAAGAAAAGGACAGGCTCAAAAAAAGAAGAAGAAAGAAGAAGCACATCACTTTTTTAGTTGGTCTTCGGGTTGCCACTTTCCCCACAGAGGGAAGTAAACTACCGGCTCCTGCACCCATTAATACTTTTTAATGTATGCCCATTTAAAATTGTTTATGGATGCACTGAGCCTAATGGAAAACAAGCATAAACAAAAAATACATTACAGTCATATGAATGTAAAGCCTGGTCAGTCTTCTTTAAAGCATAATAAGGTTGGGTGACCCTCTCTGGGCCAGCAGTCCTGTACAGGGTAGAAGAAGACGTTACTGAGGGCAAGAGAAGAGATTACCAATCTCCTTTAATACTCCCAAGTGATTCTGTTGTTTTATCTGTCCTTAGTACGGCATCCACACTGGTGATACTCACCCCCCTATCTGCTTTGCAATTTGTGATTTAGCTCTGAGGATTTCAGTCAGCTCTGTGTTTTGCTCTTCTGGGGGAGGTAACTCCCCCTTATTCAATTCTATTCTCACTTTTCTAGGGTTTGTGCCTGTATCTTGGGGTTTCTCCTTTTACAGTTAGCATGTGAGATGAGAGGGAGTCAGATTCCTTTATTTTTCCATTTTCCTTTTCCTCCTTTTCCTGTTCCTTCTCCACCTCCTCCTCTTCCCTTTCCTTATTTCCCCCCCTCCATTATTCCCCCCCACCAGCCTGTGTGGTTGTTACCACTCACCGTGAACTAACACGCCCCCTGGTGTTTGCATGCAGTCATTGCATCCAGCAGATCCTGGAGGCTGTTCTCCATTGCCACCAAATGGGGGTCGTCCACAGAGACCTCAAGGTGAGTTTTCTTCCCCAACTGCTCTGTCCGTCTGTCCGTCTTTGTATCTTTGCATGTGTTTTTTTTTCCTGAAAAAGAAGTTAATCAGTTCTGAGTTGTTCAGATAAAATTTCCTGAAAATCCTAATGCAGGGTACTCTGGGAAATACGCCAGTGTAAAACCAACTATGTTTGAAGTGGGACATGCCACAGACAGCCCAGTCAGAAATCAGCTTATTGATACCAGCATATGTACTGTAGTTTTTGCTGTGACTCTTCCTTTGGCATGGCTGACCAATGGGGAACCACGTCCCAATGCACCTGGTCAAACTTGCCATCCCAAAAAGAAGAAACTGTCCATCTTCAAGCCCCCTCTGGAGGTGATTGTGGGGCCTGAGACCCGCACAAACTTTATATAGCTTATTGCACAGTTGTGATCACAGAACTGTTGCTTACCCCGGTCTTGCAGAGATGATCTTTTACTGGGCTTTCGTAGAGGTGGTTATTTGTGGGGAGGGGAGGGGAGAGGGAGGAGTTTGCCTGGGCTTTGTTGCCACTCAGTGGTAAAATCACAAACTGCACCTTAATTTAAAGCCACTAGTGAGGTAGAGGGCTTAGAGAGGCGGAACGGAGTGATCACACTTAAGAGGTCATCCAGAGGGTTCTAGTCTCAGGGAGTAGGAAAGCTATTTCATGTATTCCTGATCCCAGTACTGTGCACCAGTGGTCAATCAACATGGCCAAGAAGAGCCAGAGCAGATATAGTGTTGTGTTGTGTAGTCCGCATAGCTGGCGTCTTTTGCTTGTCATGGGATCGGCCAAAGAAGGGGGAGGAGCTTGCACTTACGGGGATGTTTCCTGTGTTTCCAACCACATGCTATTGCGAAAACAAACAAACTCCCCCCCAGACCCTCAGGACCTTCTGGATGAACCCTAAAGTAAATGATATTCCTCTTCAGAGAAGACTTCGGTTGCTTTAAAGCAGGCTTTGAATTCAGCTGGCACCTAGCAGTTCCCTCCCTCCTGGTAGCAAGGAAGGATTTTCTGCCTCTGCAAGCGATATCAGCCATTTCCTTGTGCTATTACTCCCATGCCATCCATTTGTGCCACTCATTTTGGCACCTGAATGCTTCGGGGCTGCTCCACAGCATCAGACAAGAGCCCAGTCTCTATAACAAAGCCATTTTGCTTTTGCATGCTGCATGGTGAAGTGTAGCCCGCCCACCCCTCTGGCTAATCTGAGCTGATTTCTGGGCAGCTGTCAGGTGACAGTCCAGGGGGGGACATGTGGTATGAGGGCCCGAGGCAGCAGAATTGCTATGCTTTCAATAAACAACTCATTCAGTTCCCCACAACTGCTCCCTGCCTTTTCCACTTTCCTTTAGCCATTCCTCTTCCCACCCTCAACCATTTCCAACATTTTCCTCATCCATTGGTGGGCGTGTGGGGCAAAGGCTCCCCATGAGCAGTGTCGCCTGTAGATGGAAGTGGATGTAATTTCTCTGCAGATGTTTGCATGCATTATGTCTGGTTTAAATGTGCGCAAACTGCTCGTTTTCTGTCACTTACTGTATTGGATTCTTGTTATCTGTTTGTTCGTTCCCTGTTTGGCCTCTTTACAACACTTGTTTAGTAGGCCCGGAGTCATTGAATAGTGTAAAGAGAGTCTGTTTGACAAGTGTTATGAACACTCATCCATAAGTTAAGGTACAGCAATGCCCACGTTTCTCAGAGTAGCAATGGGATAAAGGATGACCTTATGATGACAATTCTGTGTTTGTGTGTGAAAGATGTCCTTAAAAGCTGCTTTCTGGGGGAAAATGTGGTGTTTCTGTTGGCATTTACAAAGATTCTGGGCTTCCCCTCTCACTCCACCTCTAATGTAATTGCTGAGATATCTTCCCTTTGGGCTGAAATTTGAACCAAAGGTAAATATTAAATTTGAACCAAAGGTAAACATCGTAAAGCTAGAAAACTGCAACAACAAAGCTCTAAAGCTTTAACAATCTGCTTTACAAAGACGATGTCTGGTTATTTTGTGCATCACACTAATAGGTAGGTTTATTTTGGGCTAGACATATAACACCCAAGTCCCAACGCTTTTAATTTGGATCACTTCATAGCTAATGGCCTTGCTTTCACAATTGCCAAAGGAAGTTTTGCATAAAGATCAGAAATCTGACAGAGGCAATATCTGGAACAATTTGTATGTAAAAATGTCCCCAGAGCCTTGGACAATGTTACTAAAGCAGTAAGGTCCATTTTGCTATGTGTTCCACAGTGTGATATTCTTGAAATGGCTTACTCAAGCCTCCTGCATATGGCAATATGCTGGTAGTAATAATGTTTGGAGAACGTTGCTCTCAATAATAGAATTTTCTTCTAGGAGATGTTGAAATGAAGTGTTGGGTGTTAAAGATGAGTTCTTCTGCTTAGTCTAGTCCTTGGACAATGTTCTGTTTGCATACCCAGATTTGTGCAATTTGAAAATGAGCTTGCCCATATTTTTATATAATGCAGTAGTGGTGCTCAGCTACCTATGATAGATGGCATGAAATATTCTGTTTAAATAAATAAATAAATAAATAAATGAAAACATGATTTAATTTTGTACTAGCCCTTTGGTACAAAATGTATGTTCTGTCTGGTCAGCAGAACTACTGATGGATGCTGATCTCATTTTTGCAATCAAATGAAACCTTTGATTGAGATTTGGTACTTCTTTTTGTTGCCAAATTAAAATAGATCATTAGATAAGCTGTAAATGTGGATATTTATGTGGCATTATGTCATCCACAGACACCCGGTGGGGGGAAACAACCTCAGTAATTCTAAGTGCATTTTCTTTGTACAGCCTTTATACTGTTCATACCTGAAGATAAGGCAGCCTTTTTCCATTAGTCTTTGCAGAAAAGATGCTCAAAACTCATTTTTACATAGTAATTAATGCTTTTGAAACTCAAATCATAGAGTATTTTCATAGCACTTACTTATTTAAAAAGCAGTCTTCAGAAACTGTGTAGAGGTAATCAGGTCCATGCCATCTTGTACATAGGAATAAATGGGCCCTATGCTAGTACAAGTAATCATTGAATTGCCTTTTAGGTGTGAAATCCCTCAGTGTCAAACAAGCAGAATTAGATGACACAGCTTGCACACAATGAACATGTTGATTCATTTCCCAGCCTCTTGGAAAGATGGATTAATAAGTAAGTGGGTCAATTAAGACAAAGAGTACTTCTGCATATCACAGATTTGGCCACCAAAAGTGGTTCTGTTCTGTGAGCTTGGTTATCCAATTGTAGTTGGCCTTTAATCTTGTATTATAAGTGGGTGTCGGTAGAGGCAGTGGGCATAGTTCCTAACGCTGACCTCATCTGAAGTATTAAATGGCCTCACAGAGCTGTGCTGAGTGTACTTTTAGTCAGTCCTCGAGGTCTAATAGGAGAGAAGATGACCTTCCAGGGGTCTTGGGCTTAGGCCGCTTAGGGTTTGTAGGTCATGATCTGCACCTTACATTTTGGAACGCCAAAGACAGTGTCTGAGGTAGTTTTTGCACATGGAATTGTTCTATGTGAGGGCTGGATACTAGCATGTAGAGTCATGTTTTGAGTGTGTTACATATTACAAATCATGAATAATAAAATATTTGTGTGACAAAGGACAGTCTCTTCCACATCTAAATGAGCCGTCTAGGATTAGCATTCTTTCGTACCAGTATCCTCAGTGTCTGGAATCTTAAACATGAAGTTGGTGGAATTGCTTTACTGTATGTTGGACGGAATAATGGTTAGTCTCTCACATTTTATTTAAAATGGGGCCAGTTGTGGTATAGATCACGATGATTAACTCTTGATGCTTGGTTTATGGTAGGCAATGTGTCTTTTCATGCACATCCGATTTTGGCATTGAAGTTGAACGGTTCCAGGTGGTAATACGGTTCAGTGAAATCATTGTAACTTCAGTATGTCCCACTGAAGAGTAGTGTAGCTGAAATAATCAAGCATAATGAGCATAACAGAGAGCTACAGCATCTCCCTTACATTCTTTGGGGGGGGGGATCTTCCTGCCAGAAGCATTTTTCCTTTCTCTCTCTTTCCCTCCAGTACTAAAATTGAAGGTCCTGCCATGTCACTGTGATAACTGAGGCTTTAGGGGCAGAGTATCCTGACGAGGTTGAAGTTGGAAGCGATCAGCAAGTGTCAAAATGGTGTAAAATCACCAGACTGGGATGCTGTTCTCCTTGAAACACCATTGTCCTTTCACCTCTAAGGTTCTGGTTCTAGGAGAGACCTTCAGTTTGGGGGTTGACTTGTTCAGAATGGAAAAGGACAGACTGCAGGGCCCTCCTTCGAGTTTATCTTCCCAGGGTGACTGGAAAAAGATGTGTGAAATGAACTGACAGCTGTGCGGTGTGCTCTGAAGCATGTTGCCTGAGAAGTCAGTCTCACTGTGTTCTATGGGACTTAACTCCCTGTGAATGATTATTATGCTTCCTATTTGAAAATTACCTTTGTGTGTTGATGAATTTGGTAGAGTGTATGAGATTGTAGGCTGCTTTTATCCTTTCCGGGTTCCTCACCGTGGTGTTCTTCCTGAAGGCGTTAAGAAGAAATTTGCATGGCGTGCAGAGCAGTACTTTTGCACAAAGACGCATGTTCATACACGGCAGCCACAGCTCGTCTTTAATCCATTGCTAGAACTGGCACACGCTCTCTTCTTACATTGTAACATTGCCAAAGTTTTCCGAGGGGATATTTTTAACTGGAGACTTCTTTGTCTCTGCTGAGTCTTAGCAGATATCTCTGGAAGTCTGGACAACGTACTTGAGGACGAGAGGGAAAGTGTGACACAAAGCCTATCCGATTAATCTCACCTGGTGGAGCCAAAGGTCGAAAAGAAGGGTGGAATGGAGGGGAGCCCTTTGTTGTGCATGCTTGATGAATAGAATGTTGTCTACTGTGTTGTTGTCTATTTACAAGCTGGAAAATGGAAATCCAGGGGAGCACAATTATGTTCTGCCTCAATCATGTTGCAGTCAGACATGGTGCTTGTTTAGCTTCATAAATGGTAGAATTTGAAGGCCATAAGATCACCAGCCCAACCCTCTGCTACAAAACAGGACGGTCCACTCTATGGCCCCCACCAGCAAAGCTGCAGAATCCCACCAACAATGAACTGCAAGCAGATACACAACAGAAAGGTGCCTGTAGAGGAAATGACTGCAGACCACTCAAGTGGACCAAAGTTGCAGGGGAAATTGTTATGTATTTCTATCTTAATTGGGATGCAGGTGTCTTGCCAAAAACCAGGCTTTTAGCTGTGGCAATGCCTGATGAGCAAATGTCATCTTTAGCTTTCCTGGTATCCCCATTTTCTTTTACAAATGAACATACTGGCACCTTGGTGGTACTTCGGGAGGTGCCACGTGATGTTTGCCAATCCTAGACAGAGGAGGGTAAAAGCTACCACCCTAGTATGAAACAACACCATGTCCTCATAGAGGTCAAAACACAGTGTATGTTCATCCTCTTTCCAGTCTAGACTGCTACTTTGGTGTGCAGGAATCTGTGACTACAGTACCAGACTTACCCCAAAAATCAAGCTTCTTAACTCATACTAATTGTAAAAATCAAAAAGTGTGATTTACATTTTCTGTCTATTGGCCCTGAGAACAGTCCTCGTGAGGGAAAGAAGAAACTAAACTGTTTCTGCGTTCCTCTTTGCAATAGCCTTGGAGTTCCTAACTCTGTTGAGTACTTTTCCATAATCCCTGGGAAGTGCAATTTACCAGGGCAATAAGCATTGTATGCAGGTCTAGGATAGAGTTTGATGGGTACCTGTAAGTAGAGACAGTGATTCTGGGTCACTAGGAGACACAGCAGATCAGTTTTTTTATTTGAACTTAAATAAACCACCCTCAGGACCAGCAGACCAGCCAGTTAAAATTTTTGGTCCTTAGCCATCTCTTCACACAAGAGCAGACTGCCCTAAAATATTCTTCCCCTTATCCTGGCAATGGGACAGGGCTATCTCCAGAAAATAGCTCGTCTCTTTTTTCTCTCTCTCTCTCTGTCATACTTTTTGGTGTTTGATTGCAGATCTCTAACCAGCTTCTGCAAACTGTTTGTTGTTGTTTTATTCTGTTTCTTTTTCCTCCTCTTTACTTTAAACCAAACAAAAAAACTATACATGATTCAATTAAAATGGCATCCTATGTTAAATTGGGCCACCATGACAGCCGGAGAACCTGCTTTTAGCCAGCAAATGCAAAGGAGCGGCAGTGAAATTGGCAGATTTTGGCTTGGCGATCGAAGTGCAAGGAGACCAGCAGGCCTGGTTCGGTGAGTGCTGGTTGGAATCCCTCCCTTTCCTCATTTCCCGGCATGCTTTTCTGACGTAATAATTGCATGAACCACATGCTCTGGCAACTCTTTGTTTTCTCTCAGGCTTTGCAGGCACTCCTGGCTACCTCTCTCCAGAAGTCCTACGTAAAGAAGCCTATGGCAAACCTGTGGATATCTGGGCATGTGGTAAGATCAAACTGTCCAACTTCTTTTTGTGGCTCTTCCACAGAGTAAGAAAGTTAAACATGGCAAAGGTTTTCTGAGACCTGGGTCACACATGAAGGAAGATGAAATAGTAGAATGGACCGTGCTACTTCTGACTGCAAGTGGAGGATCATGCAGAAAAACATTTTGAAATTTTCTCCTGTTGTGAGAACCTCCTGAAGATAGAAAACCAGCACAGCAAGCAAAGGAATGGGTTAGAACCTGAGGCATAAAAGCTTTCTCGATGCCATTTTGGATTTCTGTTGACATGGAGCTGGAATCCACCACTTGCAGTCCATTCTCCCACCTCAGCATCCTGCCACCTCATTCTCCTGCATGTGTAAACAGGGCTTTATTCAATCCACTGCCCAACTGATAGTAACAGGATGAGACTATTTGCTTCTCTCTTGGAACTATGGAATGGATGAATCACTTTATGTTCACCCACAGTTTTGGGTTGACAAGCTGCAACTCGGTTGAGGCTTTCTGAAATTGAAGGGTGAGGCTCCAGGTAAAGGAAGAATACATTCAGGAGAAAAGAAAGGAAGACGACAACTGGAAACAGACACTTTAGGAGAAATCTGTCTCCAGGGGTTGCTCAGAAAGATTAAGAAAACACCCTTGTCTGGTTTCTCCCAATTCTATGAAGTGTCCTGTTACCCAGGGTCCATTATAACAGTGTAGGCAAGGATTTACATCGGGGTACATCTAAATAATTCTCGCATATCTTCCTCACATGTCCTATAGAGCCACTGATGAGAAGGGCAGAGAAGCAGTTGGAGGCCCCCATCCCAAATACATAGTCATGAATATAAGAAGAGCCACCAGGACTATAAATCTTTGGTCAAGTGAAAGAAAAAAATATATATATATATATTACCAGCTTTCTTTTTTGACAAGCCTGAGTGGTAAAATGAGAGCGATGAGGCCTTAGGTGCTTGCTTCTAAATTGCCACCACTCCATTCTTTGCCATAGGTGTTATCCTTTACATCTTACTGGTTGGGTATCCTCCGTTCTGGGATGAAGATCAGCACAAGCTGTACCAACAGATCAAGGCTGGAGCCTATGATGTGAGTAATTGCTTTTTTCTCTCAGGTCTTTGCCACATTTTTCACACCACCATAACATTAAAAAAAAAACTGGTCTTGATTATAGGCAGTTGTTTACACAGGAGCCAGTGTGGTGCAATGGTAACAGTGTCAGACAAGGAATGGGGAGACCTGGGTTCAGATCCCTATCCTGTCACGAAGTTCACTGGGTGGCCATGGGCCAGTCACATTCTTTCATCAGCCTAGCCTACCTGACAGGGTAAGGATAAAACAAAAGAAAGGTGTACTGCATATACATTTACATTACATTTTATTGTTACGGCCATTGGCCAGCACAAAACAACAGAGCAGTACTGCATATGCTTCCCTGAGCTCTTTGGAGGAAGGATGTGATTAAAAATGCGGTGAATCATTTGAGAAGAAGCCAAGGGGGAGTGCTGAAAGTAGTTTCAAATAAACGTTTAGCTCAGTTCTTGAAGCAAACAAAGAACTGGGCACCATGTGAATGTTTTTAGGGAGGCAATGCCATAGACTGGGCACCATGACAGAGGGGGCCTTGTCTCGAATAACTATCTATTTCTCTGAGGTGGGGGCGCCAAGAGCAGGGCCTCAGATGATGACCTCTGTTGACATACAGGGTCATATAGTGGCCCTTCACATACTATTCAGGGCTATGAGTGTGTGTCTCTAATAGAAGTCATGCTAGCTTGTGTTCAGTTGCTTGCTTTTTTGTCTGAGTCGAGGTCATTGGGCTGATACCCTTTATGAAAGGACTCATAGAGTTGGAAGGGACCATCAGGGTCATCTAGTCCAACCCTCTGCACAGTGCCGGAAATTCACAACTCCCTCCCCCCACACCCCCAGTGACCCCTACTCCATTCCCAGAAGATGGCCAAGATGCCCTCCCTCTCATCATGTCCTTCCCATGCAGAAAGTACATTTCTATCCCTGCTGCAGACAGGATTGGTGGTAAAAACAAATATGGATAAGGAAATAGCTGTCAGTTGTCCAGGCTCAAAAAAGAAATTATCTGTCAAAATATGCTCCTCCCTAATCTGTTCATTTAAAATCTGCTCACTGCCCATTAAATCTCATAATCTAATACTCTCACAGTAGAGGCTACTGCTTCCATTTCATTTTTCAGAGACAGTGGAGGGGCCAACCCCATATCTACAAAACACATTCAGCATGTCTGAAACTGCAGCAAAAAACATACACTTGTGTCAATTTTGACAGCAGTCAAAACAGGATTTGAGACTGAAAACTGCCTTAGAGCTGACCTGTCTTGTTCATCATGTCAAGCCTGGTTTGTATGTGCAATAAAATTAGGTTGGTGGAATGCTGAGATGGTAGAACGGATTGCAACTCTTGAGACTACAGGGGTGACAGAGGGGAGGTCACTTTTCATTGCACCTTTATATTAAAACTTCTCTACAAATAGAAAACCAAACCAGCAATGGAAAGGGATACTGCATAGGGGCAGTATTTACATTCAAAAGTGACAGTAGTCTGAAATAGCGCTACAATTAGGGTTGCCAACAGATTGAAAAATTCCTGGAGATTTGGGAGTAGAGCCTGGGAAGGGTAGAATTTGGGGAAGGGGAGGAACTCAGCAGGGATGCGATGCCATAAAGTCTACCCTTCATAGCTGCCATTTTCTCTAGGGGAACTCTGTAGTCTAGAGATCAGCTGTAATTGTGGAGATCTGCAGGCCCCACCTGGTGGTTGGCAACCCTGGCTACAGCCCTTCTGTTTCAGTCTGCTCCTTGTGCAGATCCAGCCTTAGAGCTCACATTTTAAGAAACTTAGCAACCTAAAACTGTGTTGGATGCATCCTCGGTCATGTTTCAAACTAGAACCGTTGTCTACATTTCAGAACGAATAAAAAGATGTTATTCTTTATTCTTGGAAAAGCCAGAATAAATGGAGTCATTTTATGTTAAAGATCAGCAACTGCTAATAACTGACTTGTGCAGTGCTCATTTGATCAGAAACATGGATGGGAACGTGGCCTGAAGTGTTAGTCTGTAGCCCCTTAATCTGTACAAGCACTGTGGCCTATGTGTCAACATCTGTCTCAATAATTTGGTATTTACTTCGTGGCCCCTCTCCTTTCTCTGATCATGCCTTTCTTGCCGATGGGGAGCCTGGACATCTCCCTGCTGAGTCAAGCATAAGTCCCACATATCCAAGGAGGGTAGAGCAGATGCTCCAAATTATTTATTACGGGAACAAGTGCTATTTATTTATTATCGTTTATTTATTTAATTGGATTTATATCCCGCCCTTTCCTGACTATAGTCAGGCTCAGGGCGGCTAACAACCAAAATAATACAATCAGTTAAAGTAACATGCAATATAATATATAAACTATAATTAAAAACCTTATTCATTTTTAAATTCCAGTTGGCGCCCTTAACATTAAATAACAGTGATGGGGATAACCAGTTGTGGGGAGGGGAGGAGAAAGGGAAGGGAAGGCAGAAACAAAAAGAAATTCCTAAAAACAACTGAGGAAATGGAAGTAAGGGTAGGGGTAGGGAGGCCAGCTAAAATGTAACCCTCGTTGCCTCAACCACAGGCCTGGTGGAAAGTCTCAGTCTTGCAGGCCCCGCAGAATTGAGCCAGGTCCCGCAGGGCCCGGGTCTCACTTGGTACGAGAGTTCTGCCAGGCCAGGGCCAGAGATAAAAAGCTCTGGCTCTGGTTGGGGACAGCCGGATGCTTCTTGGGCCAGGGACCACCTGTAGGTTATTACCGTATCGGGAGAGGTGGTCCCACAGCTTACTGTAGCTGGACAAATGTGTGCTAATATTTGACTGAGACCTGAATACAGCACAGCTGCAGGATGACCCTTCCCTGTGTAGTGATGCTATGCCAAACAGCGGAGGGTGCTGTTAGATAACTTTTTAGATCGGATTCCTCACCATGACTCAGAAACAAGTCTCATTACTATGACCTTCTGTTCAGAGTCATATATATCCTCTACTCAACCTGTTTCCATGGGAGAGTCAAGATGTATAGGAACATATACGGCTGCTCTGTGATTGTATTTTCAAGGCCTCTTAAGAGCAGAACTACGTATTTCAAACCTTGTGTTCATCATAGTAATGGCTGGTGAGAGTGGGAAGATAGGGTAGGACTGAATCTATAGGGGAGAAAAGAAAAATAACATTTCTAGAGTATCCTGTGAATGAGCCTTGACTGTCTTATTTTTAAAGCTCTTTCTGGGTTACAGATGCTTTTGAGGAAGAACACGTAGTTCTAAATAATGCAGTGATCCTCAAACTTCACCATGTCTGCTGGTGTTCTTTCTGATGATATCAATGATCAGGCCCCCCCCCCACCTCCGCTGCTCTTAATTTTCCAAAGCTTGTTTCACCCTCCTGTTTTGACACATGATTGGGAAATCTCTGTATTAAATTAAAGCTTCACGTCCTTTCAAGTCCATTAGAACTGGGGCTGGCTGGGGGAGAGAGAAGAGCCATTTGGTGATCTACAGTAAGTTTGTATTAATCAACCCAGATTTCCCCTTCTCTGTGTCACATTCCAGTCTGCAAAATGATCACTCCCCAACAGACGTTGGGGTTTCAGTGGAACATGACAAACCAAATAAAAATCCAACAGTTTCCTTGAAAATGTCTAGATGGAGTGTGTGTGCACCCCTGTTAGCTCACTACCTCCAGAAGAGATCCTCTACTCATTTCCCTTGCCTCTTCACTGCCTCATAGTGGTTAGTTTTCATTCCTTAAAATAGTATAGCGTACTGTAACCTTCAATCCCGGCTCCTCTACAGACATGGGGTTAGGGCAACAGCATAGGAACACTGCCTGAAATTCTACCTGGAATAGCTCCTTCTTCACAAACTCATATATGACAACTCGGAGCAGAGTGTGAGCATTTGCACTTCTCTTCACCACAAGCCTCGCTCCCCATATTTCTTCAGGGATCTTGAGGATTTCTTTCCCTTTGCCATAGATTTGCAGGATTTGGCAGCCTCTTCCCCCATTTCTTTTCCTTTGCCCACGCTTCCTCTTTTCATCCCTGTGTGTCTTTGTGCGTATTTATCTGGCTACACTGGCAATGACAGTGACTGCAATTCCAGGAATGGGTGATGGGCTTGTTTTAGGGGCTCGGGTGCTCCACCTCCTGCTGCTTCCATGGGATGTGATAGGAGCATGGCTCCAGATTCTCCTCTGTGTGTGCGTTAAGTGCCGTTAAGTCGCTTCCGACTCATGGCAACCCTATGAATGAAAGTCCTCTGCTAGCTGAGAAATCATCCATGCTGTTTCTCTAAAATCCTTACAGTGCATTCCTGAGAGGAATGCCTGCACCGGGCTTAGGAGGCAACGCGGCTGCTCTGCCTCCAAAGGAGGTTTTGGCCCCAAAAATCTGTGCAACCCTCACCAAAAATAAAAAGGGGCGTTCCTGGGCTGAAAGGGCTTTGGAGGCCGCCTAAAGGCTGCCAGCCCAGCGCCAGAATGCCCCGGGAACACCTCCCAGGATGCCAGCGCAGCCTTTGACGGTGTTTGGACCCCAGCAGAAAGTTCTATCAGCATCCTGGCGTGGTGCCTTCCTGACTTCCTAAGGGCTTTCGCCTTAGATCTCAGGAATGTGCTGTTAGTTTCCTGCTTTTGAGGAGAATGCTGAAAGTGTGCTTTGCATTTCACTGATGCAATGGCTCTCCAGGGGAAACTAAGAAGTTAAGAATTTCACTCACTGAAATCACGGTCTTGTTCATTTTAATGTTACTGACAGCAGTTGAGTTCTGGATGTCCTGTCCATGTAATATGATGGCTAATAAGAAAATGCATTTCAAAGGAAGCTAGTCAAATGCTTAAAAAGTTTGGGGCATTCATCCTATTGTCCAGTGTCTTTAAAACTCAGGCCACATATACTATTCTGGATTTGCATTTCAGATGTGCATCTGATCTCTGCAGTCTTTATTGTGCTGTTCACCTTCTCCACGGCCAATGTCGTGTAAAGTGTTGCCAGAGCTGGGAGTGCTGTCAGCCCAGATTGGCAGCTGGGAGTGAACAACAGGAGACAAAACATGCATTTGGAATGTAGACCCCGGCATTAATTATTTGCATACCCTTTGCTTGTGAGATATCTGTGACCAGCACCAGTGAGAAACTAAGATCTTGTGCAAATGATCATCCAGGGGAAAGTGGCACAGTTAATCAATTGCAACATTACCCTTTCCACGTGCATGTGCTCACATGGTTGCCTCGAACAGTGATTAGATAAATGCCATGTACTGTATTGGAAGTGGCCTCAGAAAATATGCCACCCAGCAAGAACTGCAGCAGTGCCTTCTTAATCCATTTGTTCATATAGGCCTCTTTTTCTTTGAGGAACAGCTACACTATGAAATCAAAAGTTGAATAATGTTGGTTGAACTTGCTAGAAGAGAAGAATAGGACTGTGAATGTGGGATTTCTGTTTTATACCTGAACCATACATTCATAGCGCATGGAGCTTAGATTAGGAGTGTATATTGCTTTACCTTTGACATGCTAATTAGAAAAATGATACAGGCTGGATGGGGGAATCTGGACAGACTCTCAAACTGTCCCTGTTTTATTAGCTGCTGTAGGTTTTTTCAGAAGATGCTGGCCTGTTGAATGGGAGCACCCTCCTCCTTGGACACTGATGTGTTCTCCAACATAACCTTCCTGTAACATCTTTTTGTCCACAGTTTCCTTCTCCTGAGTGGGACACGGTCACCCCTGAAGCAAAAAACCTCATAAACCAGATGTTAACTATCAACCCTGCAAAGAGAATCACAGCTCATGAAGCTTTAAAACATCCATGGGTCTGTGTAAGTATCCCCGTTTCTCTTGCCTTCATGCCTGACACCTGCCTACCACAGGAAGGAAACGGATTCAGAATCTACTTATTTTGTTCCTTTCTTTCAAGATTACAATTGCTGCTTTGCTTTTTGATGCTGTGTGTGGCAGTCCTGGAAAAGGTGTCAGAATTGCTATGATGTTGGGCTCCAGAGTTATGAATGAAGAGCTCCAAAATGTTGTTCCCTTATAGTATAGGTTGAGCCACAATAATTAAAAATAACATTACAGATATATATTTATTGTTAAGTAAAATAACTCTTTAAAAGAGTTAAAAGCAATCACATGAAACAGCTAAATTGGTTGCACAATAAAAACCACAATGAAGATAATGCGCATTTGGGCCCACAGGGCCTTCTTCAGTGGTCACAATACAGTGTATGCACATGTCTACAATCCATAAATAACATAATCTTTGTAACAGTCAATTCATGTGAAACAGTTCATTATTGGGACTCCACATATAGAGAAAAGTAAAATCAAGCCTGAACTCGTCTTGGGGAGGGGCTGTAGCTCAGTGGTAGAGCATCTGCCTGGCATACAGAAGGCCCCAGGTTCAATCCCCGGCATCTCCAGTTAAAGGGACTAGGCAAGTAGGTGATGTGAAAGGCCTCCGCCTGAGACCCTGGATAGCCGCCTGAGTAGACAATACTGACTTTGATGGGCTGAGGGTCTGATTCAGTATAAGGCAGCTTCATGTGTTCATGTATGTGGAGCTCCCATCAGTCACATAAATAAATGTGATGCAATCACACTGCTGTTGGCTGCACAACTTCCAGCATGTGTTCATGTGTCAACTAGTAAAAGACATCAGAATAAGGTCCCTTATAGTATCCAAATTCTTGAAAGTTGCAGTAGCCCTGCAGTCAGACAAGATGGCTTTTGCCTAGCACATTGAAAGTACATCATTACTTACGTACTGTGCTAGTGTACAGACTTATATTAATTCCATGACTGAGCAATACATAAAGATACAGCAGGGCTATAAGAGGTTTGTGGGAAATATTCACGGCACATCTAAGACACCCCCCTTTTTTCTTTTTTGCTGTTTTCTCCTCTCTCCTGTATTTATTTCTGTTACCAAGGAAGAAGTTCCAAACTTGGTTCACATTATGTTTTTATTTTTGTTCTTTAACAGCAACGTTCAACAGTGGCCTCCATGATGCACAGACAGGAGACTGTAGAGTGTCTGAAAAAATTCAATGCCAGAAGGAAGCTCAAGGTAAGAGTACAATGTTCTTAAAGACTGGGGGAAAGTGTGGGAGATGTTTAGGGGTTTCTAGTGCTGAATCTGTTTGCAATTCTGTTTGTCTGCATATGCTTCTCTCTCCCATGGTAAACAATTTATAGTGTGATCCTATGCAAAGTCACACCAGAGTGGAGTAATTCTGCATAGGATCATGCTAGTGGTTTATTCTCCTAATTAATTCTCTTGCTCATAATCCTGTTCCCCTCTCACCAACTCAGTCCTGGAAGCTTCTGAGCTACTTTCCCTTTCTTTCTCGCACTATGAGAGCACTGACCATCTTCTTCAAATTAAAGGTAGACATAGTCCAGTATGAATTCCAATCAACTCCTTCCCTGTTCCTTCCCTCTATGATATTTTCCTTCCTCCCCCTCTTCCATTCGGAATGGTCTTGCTTTCTTCTCTCTGTCAGTTCCAAAACTTAATTCAGTCACCTTCCATTTCTCCTCCTGTTTGTTTCCCTTCTCCTTTCAACACTTTTTACCCTCATATCTAGTTTTGTATCTCTATCTCTGTGATTCGTCCTTCATGTCACACCACCCTGCCAAAAATATTGAAGAAAGACGTTTTACCTTTCCATTCAAGCTCACCCCTCTTTTCTAGCTATCGGTCACACTTGGGGAGCTTGTTGCCTCTCCTTGTTCTGGTTTAGCTCTTCCAAAAATTCACCCTCTCCCTTTTGACATCTGCAAAAAGCCTCAACCATTGCGTGCCTCACCTTCTGCAGCCTGTCCTTTTTTTTCACTTTTCAGTCAATCTGGCATACCTTTGCTAAAATCATTTTATCTATTTGTCTTATGCTCACTATCTCAAAGGGTTGCTTGATAATAATAAAAAAATCCTAGATGGCACTGCTATGTAGGAAATAAAGGTATATGTGATAATTGTACATGCGACAGTTGAACAAACTGAGAAATCTTAACCAATTGCTACTTCCCAGAGTAAGTATATGCCATGGGATCTCTGTGCGCAATCATTGTACACTATGATCTGTAGATGGGCTGCATGGAATTTCATAGTGTGCAAGGTGCCTCTAAATCTGTGCATTGGTTGTCCAGTGCTTTTCTCATTAAATCCAAGCACCACACAACACTTTTCGCCAAAAGGTATAGGTGAGGCATAGATTATTTTTTCCCCTCTCTGCGTGAAATGAAAATGATTATCCTGGGATCAAGATTAAACACAGATGTTTTGCAATCAGCCTCCTGTTCCTTATGATTATGTGCTAATGATCATGTCTGCCTGTTGCAAGCTATTTAACCTATTTTCTGTGATGGAAAAAAGTAATATAGTATTAGAATGGGCAGCTCTAGGGCACAAACGTTTATCTTCAGCATCTCTGGGCCTCATATGACCTGAATTGATTTATTTGGCAAGGTGTCTCTAACCTTCAAAGGCAGAAATAATAGAAACAAGTGAGAGGAGATGGAATTGCTCTTTTAGCATTTTATTAAGGATTTTAAGGAAAGTCTTTTATGTTAATAAAGTTAACGGTTTTGGATACATCTATCTGTTCCTTGGCCAGCAGTTCTCACTAACATTACTTACAGTGCACTCGTAAGGATACTTTCCTGGGAGAAAGCCCCATTGAAAAAATCTCAGTAGGATTCCAAGTACACCTGTTTAGGATGGCACTGGTAGTTATTTACAGATAACTTTGCTGTTTGCCCCCCTGCCCCCCGTCTCATAAGCATTCTGAAGGCAACAAGCAAGAAGGTGCCTTGCGGCATCTTAGCCATTTTCACAAACTCTCAGCCTACCTCACAGTTTTGTTCTGAGTGTGAAATGGGTGAGGAGAGCCACCCTGAAATCCATGGTTTGAAACATGATTGGGTGGATGAATGGACACGCAGGCAGTTGGCAATATTTGTCAGTTAACCGTCTGCCAATTCTGTAATGCCAGCAGTTCAATGGTGTTCAGAACAAACAGAGCTAGGGAAGTCCTGGGGAAACATGTTCCCTCCTAATTGCTCAAAAGAGCATTTCCGTGTAAAATGTGGGCCTTTTGTGCTCTGCTGATCCCCATTAAAGTTCTGCTCAGGTCAGAATATGATGGCTGCCTTTTTTGTCATCATACAAGGAAGCAGCAGTCATTTTCTCAGTTATAGGGTGGGCGGTGTTCACAGAGGCTGCTGTCATACACACCAGCTTGAGAATTTTGGTTCAGAGTGATTATTAAGGCTGCAAAAGTTATCTGTTGCTCTGAGGCAGGATTATCCACAGCCACAAGGTTGGAACATCACATCTGTCATGAGCCAAGCAACAGCTACATTCAGATGTCACAATAAACTGAGGTTTATAAACCAGCATTTGATCAGAGCCACTTAGTTAATGATGCTGGGATGTGAGAATGCAGGCAGTCAGCATTGGCACCAAAGTAGGATTTCAGACTAAGATTTGTACTAGTGTGCTAGCCATAGTTTGTAGTAATAGTGACGTGGTTTGTTGTGCCATCTGAATTCACAAAGCTCAGTTTGTTGAGTAGCACTGCCTCTTGCAGGTACCTGGCCACGATGTTGATTAAGCAAGGGGTGTCCTCTCTTTTGGGAGGCAGAAACGAAGTAAGGAGCAGACAAACTGGAGTGTGTGCACAAAGCAGGATTTGTTACTTACATCTGGTACACAACTGGAGTATGGTATGCAAAATTTAAACAAACCATGGGTTATCATGAATCTTGAATGTGATTACAGAAAACGACTTTTGCTCATTCAGTGATGCTCATCCAAGGTTTCCATAGATTTACTCTCCTCTTTTTTAAAAGTCCTCCACTGTGCTTAAACTCTGTTAAAAAAATCCCCATGTGAAAATCTTTCTATCTAAAAACTCTTTCCCCCCTCTCTTTTAGGGTGCAATTCTTACCACTATGTTGGCAACAAGAAACTTTTCAGGTGAGAGCTTTGCTTTCTTTAATGATGAGAAAAGAAAGATATTCACACCGCTGTCATTTCCATTCCCCTTTTAATTAAAAGAAAACCCCTCTAACTGAGGTAGTCTTAAACTACTGCCCAAACCATTGTCCAAACTCCACTCATGTAGATTTTGTTAATTAATCTCAGTCTCGGGAGTGTGACATCCATTCTCTTTCTCTTCTTATCCTGGCTGCCTTTGGCATTGGCAGTATTAGGATGTGAAAGGTTGTGTACAATGCAAGCTAATATATTTTGCTGACCGGGTGTCAATTGATCTCCACGTGTAAAGCCAATCAGAAAGAAACCCAGGGTTCCCTAGAGTGTGTCCTCTTACACACTCTGAGTATCCTTTGACTGACTTCTGGAATGCTCTCCCCCTCCTTTCCCCTTTCTTTAATTTACCTGCAGAAGCCTTAACAATACACCCAGTTAAAGTCATTTGATTCAACATTGTCCATGCAGGATTCTAATATTGGAATGCAGGCTTGCCAGAATCTCCCCCACCCCAACATAAGACCTGGTATTTAAGAAGAGGACAGTATCACCCCTCGCCCCCACACACAGTTGTAATTATTTCTTGGGGGTTCCTGTATTATTATTATGAGGTGTATGTAGCAACTACAAAGAAATCCCTTTTGTTTGCAATCTGATCCCTTTTGTTTGCAATATATCCAAGTGTTACCCTTTGGACCTTGTCTCCCAACCCCAACTCTCTTTATTCCCACATCTCTTGAAGTCTGATACAGCGCACCTGCTCCCACTGTTATTTCTTTTAGCTATATAAATACCTTTTTATATGATTTGTATGCAGGTGATCCTAATTTCAGAAAACCTTGGTAATCTGTTGTTCGACTGGGCATCTCAAGGGCTCAGGCATTGGCTGATGGCCCATTAACTCTTCTGTTGGTTTTGCAGACATTCAGTGTGTCTTTTTCCCTTTATGACATTTCCTGTTTTGCTTCATGACCACCACCTGATCAATCAGAGAAGAATTTGCCCTCCTATAACAGCTAAGTGCTGGTCCCAAGGGAGATACTGCTGCTATTCCTGGCTAGAGAAGTTGAATGCAAGTGCCTTCATTTTACAAGAAAACAGAGGGTGTAAGATGGCTGAGTAGATTCCGCAAGCAAGAATCCACCCACTCACACTGTTTCTCCCTCCTCACTCTCCCACAGGGCTTCCTTTTCTCATCCCCCTGTTCATGGGCCTCTTCGAGGCTCCATGAATTTTACAGCAAACAACAAAAACAAAATCCATATTCCGCAACTAGGAAATCCAAATTCTTCAAGCAGGTGAAAAAAAATCCTATAAAATCCCATAACACTATAAATTTACATAACGTCAGCATTAATCATGAATGTTTGGTTTGCATAATTCAGAACCCAGGTATTACTTTACCTTTTTGTGGAATTTGGAATTTCTAGGCAGAAATTGGGTGTTGTTATACAGAAAGGCAAGAAAGCAGTAACATTTAAAGATGTTGAGGAGAGAAGGGAAAGTGTTGAAGAGCGATCATTAAGGGGAAAATACATAAGCTGTTTCTATTCCATTGTGTTGTTAGCTATGGAGAATGACTGAATCTCCTGTCATTTTAGCTGGGGAAGCCACTGAATTCTAATGTTCACCTGATGCTCCCAGCTGGAAAACATGATAAATACCCAAGTGTCTTTTGCTGGGTAACTTTTTCTGTGACAGTTGCCAGATTCTGTAGCGTTACCGAATGAACTGAGTCCTTGGCTAATAGTGGGGTCTCATAGTTGGCATTCAAATTTCCTTGACTGAGGCAAAGCGCCTCCTAAGTCAACAGTTTTAGAATCACAGCGGAGGAAAATTCAGAGACGATATAAAAGTGTTAATAAAAAGTAAGCATGGGGGCTTTGTCTCGGTAAAGAGGCTCGGGAAGCGAACTGCAGAAGCGGTGCATGGCTCACGTACCTCTTGTGCCACATAATAAGTTTACGAACCTCTAGCAGACCCAACCGCAAGGATCCTTGTTTGATGTTCACAGTTTGACATTCCTTCTAGATTTTGATGTCTTAATTCAACAGTGGAGATGTAAACAAACCTTCCTTGCCTCTTCTTAAGGCCAAAAGAAGCAGTAGCTTTCCTCTAAAGAAGCAACAACTTCCTTTACTATCCTGTGGTCAGGATTCATTGTGGTTCCCTAACCGGATGCTATGCAGGGTGGGGTTTCCAGAGCAGAGGGGATAGGAGGGTTTTAGGATAACTCTTGACCAGATGGATTGACCCATGGATTGTGTAAAAGTGAATGCACGTTTGCTACCAGTAGTCACGTCTCTTCATCTCAACTTTAACTCTAATCTTTTTCTGCTTCCTTTGTCTCCTTTCTTTCCCCTTCTTACTTGCCCTCTGTCTTTCTCTTCTCTTTCTCTCTGTTCTTCTCTAACTCTTTCCCCGTCCCTTTCCCGATTTGCTGTCCTTTATTTCTTCTTTTCCCAACCTGGCGCTAACAGTGGGCAGACAGACCACCGCTCCCGCCACAATGTCTGCAGCAGCCTCCGGTGCCACCATGGGGCTGGTGGAGCAAGGTAGACGTGTCCTGAAGAGACCCTCCTCACTTCCCCTTTCTCACTTTGAAATCTGAACGCATGAAGTGTCACTCATCACAAGCACCTCATCTCACTATGTTTTAAGACTCCAAGACCACCCCTTTCACAACCAGTAGCAAATCCAAATCCCCTTCTTCATATATCTTACCTCCGTATAGACTACCAAATACCATCAATTATTATTTGGCTCCAGTTGTATATTTGTCGGTGATGGCAATGCTAACTCAAATGATGCTTGGAAACTATAACATTAAAAAGGTCAGAGGAAAATGAGAATTCCAGGGTTCCATGCAGCTAAGATCAGGTGTTGCCGAAATGATGCATGAATCTCAGTTTAGAGTTAAACAAGAGAAGTATTTCTGTCCAATAAAATAAAATTTTAAAAATCCATGATGTACCTTGGGGGAAGCAGGGAAGGGTAGAATCTTCAGCTTTGCTGGAGGAATTTGGTGGATGTTAACTATGGCACTGCCTCCACATATCCTACTTTCATAGGTGATACCAGATATCAATTATTTGATTGATTTGGCACCAGTAGTGAGCTAAGTGCATAGATCATGTATAGATCAAGGAATTCTGGCAATCTAAGTGGGAGAGGCATTTGGCAGAATGCATGTCACATCCAGCTTCCACTGGATTTTTTAAGCCCATCCCATCCTTTCCTTTACCAGCTTTCCACTGGAAAGCCCATCAAAGTCAATGAGCTTAGAAAGGTGTACTGCTGTTTAGGATTATTCTGTGGGGTGCCATTTCTTACATGACAGGATCCCGTTCAATGAGGACATAACAGGTAATTTCTGAGGCCTTTGCAGTGACCTTTTTTGATGGGAGAGGGTCTACGCATGTAAGAAGGAGGGGTGGAGTGGACAGGAAAAAGTGAGCTGTGGTTATGACTGAAGGGACTAGCCTCTGAGCAGCTTTCTAGAGGAAAGACCAGCCTCAGAATCTGAAGAAATTTCTTAATGGCAAGAATGAACTATTATACATATGCACTTAAGAGATTTCCCCCCTCTTTTGAACATGTAAATGTCTACAGAATAGTTATATTTGGTTTCCAGCAGTGAAAACAACTAAAAGCAAAGAGTGCCATTGAGTCTCAACCGACTCATGGCGACCCCATGAAGTTCCACCTCATAGTGTTGTCAAGGCAAGAGACGAGCAGAGGTGGTTTGCCATTGCCTGCCTTCCTGCAGCCCTAGTCTTCCCGGTATCAACCCTTCTTCTGAGTTCTGACTAGATCGGTCTCGTCTGGGCTGTTAGGCCCACTACATAATTACCAGCAAAATTCCAAAAACAACAGTAGTACAGTGTCTTTTTATGAGGACCCACAAAATATCATAGGACAGTAAGCAAGCTTTCAGATTCCCCAGAACTCTTCATCAGGCTGGATGGCTGGTAAAGGGAGGTAGAGACAAAAAACTGTTTCAGCGCATGATTGAGGGGGCACAAAAGCTGTAGGTAGTGGTCTAAAAAATGGGATACAGCCTGTGTTGCAGATTGGATGGTGCTGGGTGCAAAACCAGTTTCAAGATATACCAAAGTCTACTAGGACAAGAGAAGGGGAAAAAATAGCCATTCTTCTTGTTTCTACATCCCAGTAGCCTTTGATGCATCTGGGGGGGGGGGGATTCAACCAGCACTGTGTAATCCAACTAAGTCTGCAGCACATCCTGCATTGTATTCCATTTTAAGTTGCTACAAATTACAGACTAGGGACTTCCTCGTCATGCCCTAAAGTACAACCCCCCCCTTGAGGGAGGTACTGAGCAGCCAACTAGTGAAGAGCTGGTTCACTGTTTTCAATAGTTTGCTTGGTCATAATAAAAAGGCATTATACTACTGTTGTCTGGGAAATATTTGTGTGTCACATCATGACTGTGCAGTCTTTAATTGCCAGTTCTAAAACATAGCTGATGGCATTTAGTCTTTCTGACCAGGCAACACTGCTGTAGTGGTGGTGCTTTCACAAGAGCAAATTGTCTTTGATCCTTTCAGAAATTTTAAAATGCAATGTAATTTGCTACTTGGCAATGCACTCTTACCAAAGCATGTACATTCCTAATGCAGAAGGAAAGCCATGCATTCTTTAAGACATTATTTGTTTCACCACTGCTTGCTATATCAATGGGAGCAAGTGAGGTTCTTTCACCTGTGGACCTGATGTTCACATGAATGTTTTCCACATGTGTAATGCTCTGTTATGGTTGATGTTCAGTTGTGTTTGTGGGGCAAGAAGGCACCTTTCTGTGCACTGCTAAAAATTTAACCTGGGACTTCTTTGATGCAGCATTATTCAGATGTCACAACAAACCCATTTGTTCGTGATGGACATGAAGACAGGTTATTTGACATCCCGTCTTCCCTTTGCACAAGGAGTGTAATGGATAACTTTATGGGAAACTTGGGAAGCCTTCAGTCAAATATCACGTTTGCTATGATGTCTGAATACTAGTGCATGAGCAAACTGCACTTTGTTTCCCCTGAACAAACTGGGGTTCTGGTCTTGGATGGTTTAGAATCCCAGTTTGCAGAAAAGAAACAGCCTCTATGTTGCCCATGCACCTGCATTCAGATTTTGTGTCAGAGTGCACTTTGTTCAAAGGCTTCCCAATCCAGATTTCAATCACACTCCATGCGTGAAGGGAGGTATTACATTAACATGTGTGACAAGCCGTGTTCCTGACTGTCACAACCAAACAGAGGTCTGTTGAGACGTATGAATACAATTCATATCAGTAAGATGCAAATACAAACACTTTTCTCCCATTAAGATCAGGCACCACTCCACTGAGGGTGGTTACTGTGTCAGCTGATGGGAGGCAGACAGAATCCTTACAGACTAAGCATATTGATAATTTACTCTGGAGAAAGTGCAAGCACCAGTTCTTCCCTTGTGTGAACCTGCAGCACTCAGCTGTCCCCTTTGATATAGCCTAAGATGGGCATGTTTTGGCACCTGCAGGAAGACGAAATTAAGCTTGGATTACATTGTTTCAACAGCCATCACAAACTGGCTGTGACTGTTAGTTTTAATAAACTGTTCTGACCAGAAGTGTGGGAGAGTTCTCGCTGATTTAGGATGCATACAGACATGCCTATCTACTGGAGCCGATGCAACAGTTTTCGCGATGGAGGCAGCTCTGCTGTCCTCTCCCACTTCCCTCATCCGGTGAGACAGATACCTGGCTCCAAACCTGGAGCTGATTTTTCTCCTTTCCACCTTGGTTTTGCACAGGAGTTTTTCAGAATTGAAAATAATTAGTCAGGAGCCTAATAGGCTAATCTGAGAATGTGTTTATTAGCATTTTTTTAAAGTAAGCCAGCTTTCCCCCCATTTGAAACACTGCTTCCGAACAAAGGAGGGGAAATTGGTTCTTGTAGGTTATCCGGGCTGTGTAACCGTGGTCTTGGAATTTTCTTTCCTGACGTTTCGCCAGCAACTGTGGCCGGCATCTTCAGAGGAGTAACACTGAAGGACAGTGTCTCTCAGTGTCAAGGGTGTAGGAAGAAGGAGGGGAAAGTTTGGCACTACGGCCAACCAATTAGTGCTTTTCCAGTCCAGCTGTGGAGGGTGGTGTCTTCATGACAATTAAAGGGCCAGCCTATGAGCGTTCAGCACTGACAGCTTTTGCTGGAAACGAAGAGCTAACCGCTCTTTATCTCAGTTCTCTTGAATACGTTTGCAAAACTGGCCACAAAGAGAGATCCACAGCAGATTCATCACTCAAACTGGGTACATCTGTATGCACCCTTAAATATGTTTTGCCTTGTTCATATAATCATTTAGTGAGAATTGTTCAGCAACTTTCCTGCAGCTTTCTTTGCTTGTTGGCATGCATCTCAGCCATAAAGTAACAAACCTAGTCCTGGGGAGATTTCTAAGTCTTAGCCTAAATTGTCCCATTAACAATTATGAAGAGGGTGGAAAGAAGGACCTTTCCTTTGTGATGAGGGATTATAAAAATCATTGATTCTAAAAAAAAAAAAAAATGCTAGTAGAAATAGCCTGGTGCATTTTAGGCTGTGGGAAAGTCACTAAGACTGACTAGAAACTGAGAGAGGCTGATAGCTGTGAGAACATCTCCCCTCTATATGCGATCAACAAGGACAATTCTTGGGCATGCAGACACGGGTCCCCTTGATGCGTTTTCATGCCAAGGTTTCTCTTACATTAATGTCGGCTCTTTGCTTGTCTTAATCATTGCCCTGTCTGCATCCCAACTTTGCCTGCAGGTTGAATGTGGGGAATTGTGCATGAGTTTATGTAACCCAGGTGCATGTTCCAGGGCCCTGCCTATCACATCTCTTGTCATAAGATGGAGGAGGGCTTCTGCTTATGTCTGTGGTGATGTTGGTACTGCATGTGATGAGGTGATATGCATGGCGGCGGTGGCAGCAGCAGTGTGACCAGTCTACAAAAGCAGCCCAGTTTAAATATTCCTCTGAAAATACTCTTTAGGGTTTTAGCGTAAGCAGAATGAAGAAACAGATGGGTAATTATCACAACTCATAGCATATATATTTTGTTTTAAAGCTTCCGCTCCTCAGAACATCCAACTCCATTACTACATGTCTCGTAATTACTTTAATGACTGCTTTTTAAAGTTGCCCCAGAATTCTGGGGAATGTATTTGCTTATGGAAACTCACAAATTTGCGAGGAGAGAGTTTGAAAAGTTAAATGAGATAAACCTAGGTATAGAAATTGAATTAAAATGAAATGTAAAGAACAGGTTTCAAATGAGGAAAGACAAAAATAGTTTTAAAAGGAGATGATTTGAAGCATCACAACTGTTTACACGCTCTCATAATATGACAGTGCTGCTTAATAGCAGAATTTTGGCCTGGTTCATAAATGAAGACAGTTGTTTTTTAACTCTTTATGCTTTGTTCTTCTCCAGGTGGGTAAATGAGCTAGGGAGATTCCACTACTTTCAGGTAGATTTTGATTTAATTGAGGAATTGAGGAAACAGAGCACTCGATGAAAATGGACACCCAGAGGGTCACAGGAAAGCCTACAGAATAATCTAGATAATAAAATAGTCTACAGATAGTGTAGATGGACATCATCTGTGATGCTTCAGATGAGAGAAGCCAGTGGGGGCTGTTTTGAGTGTTGACCATGTAACTGCCACCATAAAGATTCAGAAAAGGTTTTATGAATGTATCCAGTCATGATTGTGAACTCTTCTTTTGGATATTTTCTCTGGGTTAAGGGTAATATGTTTGGTCCTCCTGCTGCTGCCCTAAACATATACCAATCATGCAAATTGCTCACCTCTTAATGGTATCATCTTCTGTTTCAAGAGTAATTGTTGCTGTGGCAAACTACATCTGTGATTTCTAAAATTTAGAATACGTATGAATGTATGAATCTGCTTTATACTGAGTCAGACCACTAGCTCGGTATTGTCTATTATGATCACAGTACTTCTGCAGGGACTAAGGCCAGTAAGGGTCTCTCCCAGGACTTGCTACTTGAAGTCTTTTACCTGAGATGCTGAGGATGGAACCTGGGACCCTCTGCTTGCAAATGTACTCCAGCCCTTCCGGCAGATTCCAAAATCTCCCCTTTCTGCTTTCTTTCACTTTACATTAATCTAAAAGTTATGTTACATGTTATACAGTTTGTGAGTAAATGCAGGTACCATGGTTAATATTTACTTTAATTAACTTTAATTTACTTTACAGTAATCTAAAAGTTGTGTTACATGTTATAAAATTTGTGGATAAACGCAGGTACTATGGTTTAACATAGAAGATGGGAAGTGGATGTGCATGTTTATTTCACAGTATATACCTGTGGCAAGGCTAGATCCTGTCACTGCTTCCCACAGCATGCACTCACAGTGAAATAATCACATGCTTCTCCCTCACTTGCTGAAGAATATGATGTGTGTACGTGCAGTATATCCATTAATCTGTAACCTGTGCAGAGGTCCCCAAATTTCATGGTGCTCTTCTTTCTCTCTTAATTTTCCAACCTTAAGAATGTGAATTATGCTGGAGGCAGAGAGTTGTTTTTGAGAGCTGAAGCTGATATGATAGTTTCTCATGGTATGTCTGTCAGATGGCTTTGTGGGTAATTCGAAGCACTACACATGAACCCATGAATCTGCCTTATACTGAATCAGACCATTGGTCCATCAAGGTCAGTATTCTCTACTCAGACTGGCAGTGGCTCTCCAGGGTTTCAAGCAGAGGTCTTTCACATCGCTTACTACATTGTCCTTTTAAATTGAGATGCCGGGGGTTGAACCTGGGACCTTCTGCGTGTCAAGCAGATGCTCTACCAGTGCACCTTAGCCCTTCCTCCTAAGCCTCTACAATTCAGTCCCTTAGTCTAAATCATAATTGGAGGCACTTCTCCAGCTGTCCTCACTGTCCGAAGTTAGGTGGCTGGTTTCCTGAAGATAGCGCCTTTTCTGTGGTTGTGCTCTGCTTATGGAACTCCCGAGAGATTTTCACCTGGCGCCATCTCTTACCTTATAGACACCAGGCAAATTTTGTTCTTTTTCACTTAAGATTTCAGGTTAGGCTGTGCATGTTCCCTGAAATGGAGGGATAGGGGACCATCTGGAAGAGTGTGTGGGAGATATTGGGGGTCTGCAGTCAAAGGGGTGAATCAGTGAAAATACACAGCAGAGCCTGTACCTTACAATCGGATATTGGCTGATTTTCATCAAATTCTAATTTGAATTCATGAAGGTTGCCCAGAAAATTAGCAGACTTTACATAATGCTCCTGCCTTGTTTCATTCAAGACTTCACAGACAACATGGCTCACTAATAGATATGGAAGAGAGACCCAAAAGAAGCTTTACAGTGTGAAGAGTTCAGGATTCAGATGGGAGAAGGATACAAAGGCCATATGTTTAATAAAAACATAAGCAAATGTAATCGTAGGGTCTCTGAGCTCAGCCATTATGGAAAATGAGAACGTGTCATCCTACAGAGTCCTGCAGCAACCCTAAGGACTGCCATCTTTCCATTAGTGTGGTGGTTGTGTGGACCATTTCCTCCTTGTGTGTGTGTGTATGTGTGTGAGCAAATGTCCTCTGTAGTGCTGCTTTTGTGGTGCTGGTGCTGCTGCTTCACTTCCCCTTGGTGTCAGATAGGCCCTTCGCCCCAAAGGCCTTGCTGTCTTTCTCAACACTTCTTTTTTTTCTCCCCCTTTTCTTTTCTCTCTCTCTCTCTCTCTGTCTCTCCCCTCCACCCCTCTTCCAATCCTTCTTCTCACCTGCCTGTCTCTCTCGCCTTTCCTCTTCTGTAAATTTCTGTAAGGTAAGCAAACCTTTTCTTGGGTTCTGCCCTTAATACCTACTGTGGTGACTGGATTTAATGTGGGAGAAATATCATGACCCCGCGAGGTCCAGAAACAGCTGGAATCTTCTTGTTCTGAGGATGGTGGTCCTGCTGATGTCAGTGCCTGTCCACAGAGCCATTGTACTGGATCTAGTAATGGGTTGTAATTTTGCAGTGGGCATTTAAACAAAATGGATTCCTGCTACAGCTTGTTGGCCTAGTACTAAGAACAATACGTGATTTCTCCTAGTCACAGCATTATAACTTGTTCTACGCACTAAAGGCTTTTGACATGGCTTTGCTGGTCCCTCACAATTCTATTAACCAGATCTATATGACAGGCACCCATATTTCTGTTCATCTTGATGGTAACATTTATCCTGCCTGCTATAGCACACCTCCCACCCCAGCCCCCTTGCCATACATCCCATTTCAGCCCTTCCAGCCTCCCTGCCATATCACTCTTGGGTCTCTCCTCAGCCAAAATCCAAAAAAAGACAAGAGTCCATTCTGAAGAAATGCGGTTATATTAGAGGCAAAATTGTATGAGCTAATTTTGTCCCCTGTGCCATTGTAATCTTATGTAGGTGGTACTCAGTAATCTAAAAGTTTATTGTTCAAATGTTTTCTGTGTTTGCTGAACCATTTAGCTAGAAGGGCTTGTGCTGTACTGCTCTGTTTTAACTGGAGTAACAGCAACTCTAGAGTCACATTAGATTAAGTGTAATAGATTGAAAAAGCAATACAAGTGAGATCAGAAAAAAAAAGGACAGTACATGTGAAGAGGCTCTCTGGCATATCCAAGAAAAGATGAGGGTATATAGCATGAGACAGTGGCTTTACAAAGATGGCAGAATTGACGTCTTATTGAGAAGATGTGCGGAAGTCAGTAGAGAGCATCGTCTTAAGGATCACATGCTGCATGGGGTTCTGGTTGGCTTATTGTTGAAGGAAAGCTTGGATTGAAGCTAATTTTTTTGTTCCTAATTAGAAGCTTTTTGTAAAAAGAGAAAAGATGTTTCATAACCATTCCTAAGGATATCTTCCTGTCAAGAGTGACATGAAACCTCATGGCGGGAGGGAATTGCATGAAACTGTCTTCAAGGGATTCAATATTCTTCAGTGCACTGCGTTTGCATAGATTTGAATGGATTTGAGACTAGTATGCATTTTGTTGAGGTGCAGGGAAATCTGATGTCTGTTTGAGTAGGTACAATGTGCCTAACTTAACAATGAATAAAGATCACATGTGTTGAGTTGAGGGAAGTCTTTGAGGGGTTCTCTAGTAGGAATGAAGTTTTATTTTAGACCATTACTTTGTTAATCTGGGCACATTGTGCTGCACAGACCCCCTCCTTGTTGCAGTTGCACAAGGTTTGGACAATCCAGTTTGTGCCCAGGCCAATGGCAGTTCGGGAAAGAGAGACCACACAATGATTCAAGTATCAACAACAAGGACACTTCCGCTTTATAGTCTTCCCCCGATTTCCCTGCATTTGGGAAACTGCCCATTTGTGGCGCTTTGCCATTCATACCTCCATTTTTTGGCTTAGAGAGATGTTGGGGCTTTGCCCACCCTCACAGAACTTGGGAATTACCCATTGTTCTTGATCTGCCTTGTAGCTGTTTGATGAGGAAACTGCATCAATGTAGCTTGTGTGATTCTTTTTTGGCTGTTCAGGCAGGACAGAGAATGTCTCAGGACGCTAAGAGAATTGCCATTAAAATCTCTTCTTTCCCTCCCTATGCAGCAGCTAAAAGTTTACTGAACAAGAAAACTGACGGAGTGAAGGTAAGTATCCTTACGGGGGTTTGCCTAACAGTTCACCTGGGGAAGGATGGGGACAGCTATGGCTTATGCAATGTATCAGGAAAAATAATTTTACCTGCAGAGTGTCCCTTTCAGTTCTGTAGTCCAGAGCTATTGAAAACTCGGTGTTTACAAAACAGTCAAACCTCTGAGGTTGAAGCAATGTTCTGATTTGTTACACAGGAAACCCTGCAGCATTTTTGACATTTTGCAAGATCTCCTCTCTAAACGTTTCCTATCTTCTTTTGCTGCCAAAACCTAATTTGTACGTAAACTTATCTATCTCAAATATAGGGTGTTATGCTATCCCCAGTAGGGTTTGGGTGATGCAAGTATGGGTTGTTTGTGTGGGACGTGCTTTTAGCAGTTGTCCCTTTTTGAGGATTCTTTTTTTGTGTATGTGCATGTTTATTTTCTGCAGGCTCAAACAAACAGCACCAAAGGCAGCGCCGGGGTCACCAGCCCGAAAGGGACTCTTCCTCCAGCCGCACTGGTATGGGTCTTTTGTAAATTTTATATAGTCCTTTCAGTAAAAGATTTTGGAGACACTGATTTGCTTGCTGTTTTGGTAACGTGGTTCCTATTTAATGTTTGCATTAAGGTTTTATGGGTTTGAAAATTACACCCACTCTTAACTTTTTGACTCTGATACAATGCCATGTATCTTTGTGATGCCATGTACTTGCAATGCTCTTCTAGCAAGAAGGATGTGCTGAGGGCATCTCCCACAGCTCTCAGGCTCTTGCTGTAGGTTTTTGTAGCTAATTCATTGTGAAGGTGAAGAACCAGGATGCCTGTGCAGTTGAACTCTCTAACCTGGAGCCCAGTCTGACAATAAATTTTTCTGCATTATAATCTGTTCCAGAAAAAAAAACAGATTTCATTGGCACTGTCGTGAACACCTCTGCTTTGTTCCTAAAGCCTTTTTCCTCACTATCTCTCTTGGAGTTAGAACAGCATGTGGGTACCTCTCCTGTGAATGTTAAAACCCCCAAAGTGCTGAAAGCAACTTTCTAAAGGCGTTTAAGAATCAAGAACTGCTTAGACTTTACTGGCTGTAGAATCATATCGGTTTGCAATAAGCTGATCTCAGTCACTATAGGAAATATGACACCGCCACGTGTTTCACCAAGAGCAATGGCTGGAATGAGAGACTTCTTTAGGACAAGAAGGCTCATGCTGGAATTAGCTGAAGAAACACGCAAATATTTTGCAAGTGCAGTATTGGAAAATAAACATCTCACATTGTCTTTGCAGCATAGGTACTGCTAAGATGTCAAGATTATGTGGGGTCTGAACTATGAGAATTAAATGTCTTCCACGTGTGGTGGAGTGCTTTTAACCTTGTCAGTACAACTGTCCATAAATGAGTGGACCCAATAAGTGTGGTTAAAATCATCTGCCTGTTGTAGGAACTGTTTCACATACATGTGTTTTGGGTCCCGTATTGCTACGGTATCTCAGTAGTAATATGAAAATTGGTCCTTAATACATTTTTTTCATTTCTGTTATTAATATTAACACTAATGAACCAAAGTTTGGGCTGATTTGCATCCAGTCATAAAATTTCTAAAGTGTAGGAAGGATTTTTAGACGTTATCCAGCCAGCCTCTAGGATGCAATTTCTAAAAGAGCTTATTGATTTTTCCCTAAAGATCTCTGAGTACTGTCTACTATGAAGTTAAAATGTGTCCATGCTTATAATATGAATATCCAGGTTGTTGTGTAAGACTAATTTCATAGTCTTTGGAAACACATTTCCCATTTCAACAGTGCTAGAAGCATATCTTTTTGATTTTTAAACCAAAGTCTTTCTTTTCTGGTTCCCCTTACCCTAGTCTAGAGAATCAGATTCCCAAACAACCTTTATAGTATGGAGCAAAGGTCATCCATATCCTAGGCCCTTACATAGGCGATAATAAATGTGACATTGGCTTCTTCCAGGTTTGTTGATTTCTGACTGCCTAAGCAAAGAACTCTAATGCAGACTAAGGGGTGCCAGGTTTATTTTACCTCTGGTGGACTAACAGGAACCCTTATAATGCCTGTCTCTGTCTCAGGAGAGAATTAAACAGCACAAACTTTTAAAAGGCTATGGATAGTTAGAAGTGGAGGATTTCCTTTGAGATCATCTATTTATAACTATGTTCCACTTTTCAGTGACATGTACTGAACCAGAATTGTGCATCATCTGTAGGGGACGGGGTAGGGCCACCAAGCCAATTACAAAAGGTGCTTAAAATGGACACAGAATTAGAATTTCTGCCCAGATGCATTTATTTAAGCAGTTCCCCCCCCACACAGTTTCTTATCCTTTAATCACACAAAGACCCCAAGGAGGAAAAAAGCAATTATCCACATGTGCCATTCTGATATTGCTGTGTACCTATAGCAGGCATGGATTTAAACGAGGAAATCAGGGTAGCCGTTGTATCCTCTGGCCCTTTCTTGCTTGCCTTGTGGTCATGCACACCCATGAAAGTAGATTCGAAGGATTCCAGTCAGCAGCATTCTGTTTCAGCCTGAATTATGCACAAGCAGTTCTGCACAAGAGCCATAGCTAGAACACATGTGGCTCTTTGACATGCCACCCATGGGTCTTCTAAGCACCACTCCCCAATGTCGCACCCACCCTATGTTTTAGGAACAGCGGGGAAGGCTCTTGCCTACCTGGTTGGCAGGTGGTTCCCACCTTGAAACAGGTGCCCCTGGAGGAATGGGAAAATGGCAAACCTCCCTGAGGTGTAGGCCTCATGCTAGGTATGGAAGTAATTATGGCCCTTTTGATTGATGGCAATTGCAAATGAGGCTCTCCACAACCTATGGAGTGAGTACCACTGAGATAGTCTTTGGTCTATATGGCCGTAGTAAATGTTATCTAAGGACAGACTCTCATAAACATTTTTTCCAGCACAAGTAGACATTTTCAGTTAACTCATGCCAGTGCCCCAGCTGATGATGATATTTCCTTATTAACTTAATTTACACCCCACTGGGGACCCAAGGTGGCTTACCCTCCTCCCTTTTAGCCTCAAAATATCACTTTGAGGTAGGTTAGGTGGAGAGTGTTGAGTTTGCTAGCCAACATGTTGTCCTCACAACCCAGTTAGGCTTGAATTAAACCTAAATTGAGTTATTTTACTGGTGTACTGAAGAGCCAGGTTTTCATTGCTGGGCATTTCCATGCTATATAATGTGGCGCTTTTCTTCAGAGAAGTTCTGAAATTGATTACTTTTAGAGTTGATTGGAGTGGCACCTAAGTTCTGATGCTCACTTCCAAAGAGCTGCCCAACTTGCAATGCAGGATTAATAGAGGTGATCAGTAATGAATGTATTGCATTGCTCTAGTTGGGTATAAGAGATGAAATCTCTTCTCTGTGCACAAATTTACAGTTACATTCATTTTTTTTCCTGAGTGCACTTATCATAGGAATTATTTGGGATCCAGACTCTTTTCTTGATAATCTGGTTCCCCATCCTGAATGTCCCTAAGTACTTGCTTCACTCAACCTAATGGCCTACCCACAAGGTCCTCAACCCAACCCCCGATCATTGAAATTACATAAATAGCAAATGACTTGTGAATCTGAGGGATCATGGATTCATTATTTTGCAGTCATTTAATACAAAGTTAGAGGAAAGCACTGTAAGATGGGTGCTTACATAAAGGGAGGATCACTTGAAATATTCAAATTTTCTCATTACTAACAAGTGATTGAAGAATCTTCATGCAAGGGCATTAGAACTTTAGGGCATATTTTAAACCTCTCAGAATTGATTAAGAGAGCTAGGTCCAATTCATTTTTGGTCTTATCTTTTCTGAATGCGTTGTAGTGTCAAGTTCTGCCCAAGTTTTGTTTTGTTTTTTATATATTTCATCTCAAGTATAGGATGGATTTCATTCCATTGCATTTGTTACTGTGCCAGCTACACGTTGCCATTTGTTGGCCTTGGTTATTCTGTAACTTCATGGGTAGAAGGGTCAGAGAGGGATATTCTGAAAGCAGACCTTGACCATTTAAGAAAAAAAAACATAGTATTTCTCTTTTAAAACAGTAGGTACATTATTTCAAATTAAGATGCTACTTTGCAGTGTAATTTTTCCTTAAAATGCATTACCGTGGAATGTGCTGCATCAGAAATGTAATGAACATGGAGGTGCCCCAAATAGCCTTCTCCAGTTAAACTACATAGTGTTCCATTGTGATGTTCCATTGTAAGGCTCTTTGCTAGTCCTTTTCTATCAGGTAAGTATGGCTTAAAATAAATTAATGCATGACAGCCATACTGTCCCGCTGCATCCAGACCATAGCAGGTAAGTGCTCAGGCAAATAGGTAGTACATTCAGTTTTACTAAAGGAACTGGCAAGAATTTGCAGAGCCTGTCTAAGGCTTCCACCTTGCTTCAAAGAGGGAAACATGGTGACCACAACAGTTACATTTTCTTTACAAAGCCTGTCCTGAAGTTGAATTTAACTCAAAATTTGGTCCCAAACAGTACAAAGTAGAGTCATATTATTATCATAAATTGATTTGAAGGGTAGAGAAGCTGGGTGATGGTTGGTTTGGTGAACTGGCTCAAGAATATGTGCTACACACCTAAATTGTGATTCTCTGTTCCATAGGAGACTACTGAGAATCTGGTAGACTCGAGTCTAGCAGTACCATAGAGACCAACAAGATTTTCAAGGTATAAGCTTTTGAGGGACAAACTTCCCTTTGTCAGATACAAGGGAACTTTGACTCTTGAAAGCTTATGCCCTGAAAATGTTGTTGGGTCTCTATGGTGCTGCTAGACTCTAATCTAGCTGTTCTACTGCAGACCAGCACTGCTACCCTCGGAAACTATCCTCAGAGAAACTGGTTTATTCATAAGGTGCTGACTTGTGATGTTGGCATCTGTTGGAGCATTCACAAAACTCAGATCTGTTAGTTGGTTTACATGGGTAGCCTGTCTCATTCCAAAAGCTTGGGGCACCTAGACATCCCATGAAAATCAAATGTAGTGAGATTAAAATATCATTAAAGGTCCCAGTTTTCAATTTCTCCCCCTTTCTGCCAGCTGACAATCATCCCAATCATCCTTGGAGTGCTTCTGAAAAATGCCCTGGTTTGGATCTTGATGAATTTCTAGGGTTCCGTAACTGGGTGGCCAACTACTGCGAAATGCCTCTTTGTGTTCCATTCCACCTTGAACATGACATAAAGATGTAATTGAGAGGGTATCCTTGATTGGTGTCAGGGTCATAATGGGACGCTGGAAAAGAGGCAGAATGTTTTGAGCCTTATACAAAACCAGCATCTGGAATTGTGTCTATAAGACGCTAGGGAATGATATACATGTTGGAACAATGGTGTACCATAAAATGCATATTCACTGTGTAAAAAAAATGAACTTGTGAGTTTGTCCTGAAGAACAGAAATGATGTTCCCAGGCAGCATCCTTGGGGTACAGGCTGGCCCGCTTAGCCATTATGTCTTAGATAATGACCCTTTCCAGATCATACAGCTCATTTTATCTTTGGCAGCTTCCTTACTCGTTTTCTGATTTTAAGCAGGCAGTTGTGCTAGTCGAAATGGTGAATAACTTAATTTATTGCAATCATGCTCCACTTGATTGCTTTTATCTCTTTAGAAGAGGCTTTTTGAAATCTTTGTTATGTTTAAAAATGTGATTTCCATAGCACATGGCACCATTCCAGTGGCCTAGTTGGGAGGAGAGCTGTACCTGATGTACAACCTCCCAATACGCGCCTGACATTAAGAAATTCAGAGAATAACATGAAGCCTATTGAAGCTTAGTGGAAGTTCTGTTCCTCAATCTGCAGTGTCCTAGAAGTTGGTGTGAGTTTGGGACAGAATGGCAAGTTCTTTTGACACAAAGAATAGTTCTATGGCAGTGCCAGAGAAAATATTGCTCCTCCAGAGAAAGGAGCTTGAAAACTGTGCTTTTGATTATGTAAAATGGAAGTCTTTTCTAGTTCAATACACCAATTATCTGGTTGAGAGAAACCTTGGCTCTGCTGAAGGCCGAGGCAAATCTCTCAATGACTTCAATAGCTAGAGCCCCTTGTGGTGCATTAAATATTAGGAAGTAGCCAGTGAATGCTCCAATTCAACATGTGCCACCAAGGGCAAGAAAAGTGGCTTTTGGTCTTGGAAAGAAATCTGTGTTCATTCACTCCCTTTCATCCATGGCAGATATTCCCAACCAGCCACCCAGTTCCTGCCCTTTCAGATGAGAAACGGCTTTCCTTCAGTAAACCTCAACCCTAGCCTTGTTTTATTCTTCACAAAGCCAATCAGGATATTTTGTTTTTTGTGCCAGCCCTGACTTGCTTCCAGAATAGGTAATGCCAGTTACTATAGCAATGGATAATGCATTTGTATAGAGACCTGCCTCTTTGTACGAACCAATCATTCAAGTCCTGGTCTGCTAGAGAGGCCACTGAAGTGCACCCAACTTACATAAGCAGTAGGCTGGAGTTCCTTTCACTTCCAACACAAGCAACAAACTGGAGTCTTATGGGCCCTTTTCCATGATAAAGCTTGAAATCCTCCCTGTGGTACAAACTAGCTTGGGGAAGAGGGGGAGGCAAAACCCAGTGTTGTTTCTTTGGATTGAGTATCCACAGATCTGGGAATCAAGACAACTTGCTAAAACCCTTAATCAGTCCCTGATTTGGACTACTACTGATTACATACCTTGTTTTGATTATGTGAGCCCACTGATTTTAGTTTGCTTTCATGTCTAACTTGTAGCAGCACTTAGTATGTTTCAGATTGTAGTGTGAGCCATGAGGAAAATGCATTACTTTAGAATAGCCTGAACAAATCTGAATCCACTTCTTTAGAGACTGCTTCCTGCAGCTGCATTATTCCATTAAAAGGTACAATACAATACAGTTAAGCAGTTGGAACACATTCGCTGGAGTGCCCCAGAACTACTTTGTATACATAGGATCAGCTGAATCTTCTCTTAAGAAAGCAAAAATGAAGGGAGGACCCATTTAATAAACATTAGGAACATGGTCTCGTCAATGTGTACATAGTGTTTTACAGCTAAAGCGCAAAACAAAAACGAAATGAATTGGATGAGGATATGAATAATCAATGCCCCAGTTCCAAACACGTTGAAAGCCTTCTGGTTTGACTGGAATGTTCTTCCAAATAAATTGTTTAAGAATATGGCCCTGAGCAGACTGAGGAGAACTTGATCATTTTCTAGGAATCTATGGGTTGGATCCAGATCAACATTTTCTACCAGCCCAAAGATTTATGCAGAGCCTGATTTTCCCACCGTTTCCTCCAGCAGCCCTAAATGCCCCCCAAACTAGCTGGGGGTAAAGTGTAGACGACTGGGGAAGGCAATGGCAAACCACCCCGTAAAAATAGTCTGCCCGGTAAACATACAGATGTGACATCACCCCATGGATCAGTAATGACCCGGTGCTTTCACAGGGGACTACCTTTACTTTTTTCTTTTTAGAAAAAGGAACTTCACCAGACGTATCTTTCTTATTTCTACATAAGGTGCACCTGCCATATTCATCTTGCTTCATCTGATAGAGGAGCCCTGTCCTATTTTTGCATTTGGGCAGCCTATCCCTGGGCAAAATAATTTACCACCATATTCTTGCTCATGAAAGGAAATAGAAAGCAGCACCCTGTTTATAAGAATGAAAGAGCCCTGCAGGATCAGATCAGAGGTCCATCTAGTAACCTGGTTCACACAGCAGCCAACCAGTTCTCAATCTAATGGCCATCCTAGCTGCCACCCATGGCAGGGGGCAATGAGAAGGGCAGCTGATGGGAGCTAGGGGGAAAAAGTTACAAGGACCCTAGTCACTCTGGGGGTCTCATTAAGCTGAACAAATCATGTGGTTTATTTTAATATATTTGTATTGTGTCGGCATGATGTATGTGTGTGTGTGGGGGGGGACCTCCAGAAATCTTTAGCTGTGGGGAGGTATGAGGGCTGTCAGCAGCCCTGCCAATAAGGATGTAATGGATTTTCTGTGGGTGTCTTCACTGTCCATTTTCAGGTAAGTACATCTTAAAGTCTGAGCCTTTCAGAGCATGGCGATGCCACCATATTGATACAAAGGGTAAGTACTCAACCACTGTGACACTTAGGCAACATGTCCTAGAGTGATTTAGTTGGACTCCTAAAAAGCACAAGTCCTTCTGCTCTGAGCATCTATGGATTAAAAAAATGCTTCATACAAGAATCAGGGATCACACTCCTCCAAAACACCCTCAGTAACGAAAGTCCGTCTTTAATGCAAATGGCACATGCAGCAAGACCAGGGGGGATATGATCCAAGGACCTTCTGTCTCTTGCTTTCCTTTTTCTTCCCCGTTTAATCTCAGATGGAGCCTTTTGGAGATGTTAACCCAGGTATGGTCTGGCCACATCTTGGGGAGCTCATTCCTGCCATTTTCTCTTATCCTGGCACTTCTTCCCATTCTCCTTGCCGCAAAGGTTTCTTTGGTTTGCAGAAGGGCTGAACATAGATTTCAGCTTGTGCTCTCCATTTCCAAGGGGCTCACAACAATCTTGCCATGGGGTTTGAATATGATTTTGGTTTCATTCATGGAAAACCCAGTTTCGATTCTTCTCTTCCTGATTTATTCTGCCACTTTCTGTTTGTTAATCATTTGCCTTTTGCTAAACTAATTGCCTTTTGCTTTTTTCCCTTCCATTCTGTTCCCCTCCCTGCTCTTATGTGGGTCTTGATCTTTCTCTCTTCATCCTCTTTCCTTCACATTTTTATCACCATTTTCTGCTCCATTTCCCTCCCCCCTTCCAATTACCACCTTTTCTTTTGATCTTTCATTTCTTCCTCCTCTTCTTTTTTATTCTTCTTTGGTTCATTCTTCCTTCCTCTGTAGGAACCTCAAACCACCGTTATCCATAACCCAGTGGACGGCATTAAGGTACTGCTGCCTGTCTTTCCTTCTCCTCAGTTTGCCCTTTTGTGGTCTTGGATAAAGATTGACTTTTCTGCTTTTTGCACAGCTGTGTAATTTCACCTCTGGGGACAGACCATAGGCTCAGGTTGTGTACCTCTTGTCTGTTTCAGTATGTCTGAAACCGTATGCAAGATAGAATCCGGTCAGTTTATCTACTGTTCGGATGTCTATTAAGGAGATTGTCTACTCCAGCTGAATCTGAATTGCAGCTGCCTCGTGGAGCCTTTCTACGGGGCTTATTCTTCCTGGAGATTCACAACACGCTTATGATAAAGGAGTTGATTCTCTGAGAAGCCCATTTCCAGCAGCAGCTGCCCTTTCCCTGCGCACAAAGCACCAATTTAAATCAAGTAACACGACTGAAGTGGATGGCACAGTTCTGGTCTACAAGATGCTGGTCTTATTGGGAAATCGTAAAGATTAGGCCTCTCCTGGGAGGGAGGGAGGGAGGGAGGGAGGGAGGGAGGGAGGGAGGGAGAAAGGTTTATCACTCCCTTGCCTGGTGTGTTCCATACACATTGCTTCATTACAGTTGTGCCCCACAAAGAGGCTGTAAGCTATGGGCGAAAGAAACCAAGGAGGAAAAGATTGTTGGTTTCAAAACATGTGCCTGTCTGGAAGAATGTGCATTAGGCAGGAGATGGAGTTGTCGTTACCCCCCCTGGGCATTTTGCTGTGAATGAGAGGATGGGGAGGGAAGCCTCTACTCTGACCCCAGAGGAGCTATATCAGAGGGCAGCTATACTGAGCTCCTTCGTTTCCGAAGTGAAAGAACGCAGCCATGCAGACCAAAAAGACCAATCCAAGAGCTCGGATTGGCTGAGGATTGACATACAGACTCCATGCCACATTCATTCATTGCTTGGACACAGCCCTCACCTCCACCCAAGCCTGCATTTCTTACCCATTCTCTGCTGCAGGGATTTACTTTTTTTTAATGCTTCCTTGTCAAGCCCATTCACTCAGTACATTTGGCATTGCCATTAAATGGAGCTTGGGAAAGATGACCAGAGTAAAAAGTTTAGTATGGAAGCAACTTGGGCTGGATAGAGGCCAAGCAGAAAAAGAAAAAGAATCCCTACAGAGATGGTAGTTCTCTCTCACCCACCCCCCAGTTTCTTCTGGAAGTAATATTTCCTGTTTTAGATTGCAATTAAAGATAATTTAATAATGCAGGTGTGCTTCTTGTGTTTTGAAAAATAAGTGTAATGTGTATGGATGTTGGAAAACAAAGTTGTATTTGGTTTTGAGAACAAGAGCAGCCCTCTTCTGGATCACAATAAACTCCTGCAACTTTTTGTTCTGGGTTGGCATAAAGAGGAAGCAAGACATCCTCTTCTGCCAATCTGTCAGCTCTTGCCATTCTGCTTTGTATGCTGATGGGGCACCCAGTACTTTGAAGTTCCATCACATTAAGCTTTTGCCAAGAGAGAGGGGGGATCGTCCTCAGTTTCCAAGCTTCATACACATCCCTGAAATAAAAGCTTTAATCAGGTACCAGCAGTCTGCAGAATACAAAGTGAAATAGTTCCTTCTAAAAGCAGAAGGAAATGCCTATTGTGAAGGCAGCAAAACGGGGCCACGCACAGACAAGGTAGTTGTAGGGGCTTTTGAATATTTGACAGAATCCCCAAATATGCAGAAAAACACTAGTTTGTAAATTAAAGAAGCAAAAAGAGGAAAATGGCCTGATGAGATCGGAACATGCTCATTGTTCCCTATAGGTATAGAATCGAGGGGGGGATGAATAGGCCTGCTCAAACCTCTAGGAGTTTATAATACTCTGAAGGGGAAATTTGCATCAGGTGGGAAATTCTCCATCTATCCCACCCTGCAGTTCCAATCTGTCTATTCTATTTTTATCAACTCACTGAAGGTCCCAAAAATCTGGTTTTTAACAGAAGGCACCTGTTGAGATTTGCGACAGCTTCAGTGTTTTTCAGCAATTTGAGTTAAGCAAGATTAAAGTACCACAAAAAAAATCTAAAGCTCTACCTATATCCCTCTTTAATCTGTGGCACCATAAGCTAGCCAGATCCAGCAGCTACCCCTGTGCCATCTAAAAACAGACTCGCAGTTCTAATAAGCAAAAGCATATTCGTTTGAGTGGGAGGAGGGATTAAGACCCTTTTTCTACACAATATAAAAACCATGGGGGCGCAACCTAAAATGTTTGTCCTTTTGTGCCTGAGCTATTGCAGAAATTATTTTGACCTTCAGGTGGGCAAAAGAGCAACAATAGGTGAAGATCTTGGGAGCCCAAACCTGTTTACTTCTCAATTTATGTGCAATAGGGTTTTTAAAAAGAGAAACAAAATAGTAAGTAAGAAGTTAGTTTCAGAACATACTTTAGCACACAATTAGAGCATTGTTCTAGTAGATGATTTTGCAAAGATTTTAAAATGGGTGTAGTTTTGATAATCAACTTGTCCAACCACATAACAAAAACAATAAGTTTTACTTCCTAATAAAAGGTAAGACATCCTTGAGAGGTTTTGTTAGAAATGTTACAGATCACCGTGTGAGATCTGCAATCTGTATTCCTGACAGAGGTCTGGAGGAAGGTAAAATGCTGTAGACATACAGAAATTGTTGTTAGATTTGTCGGTCGGTGGGGGAAAATCCAACAATGGCAGTAGGGTGCTACCTTTAGTAGAACCCTCTCATACACAAAGCTTTCTTGCTAGGTGCTTGTTTCTTTGTGATATCGTCCCGATAGAAAGAAATCACCATATTGCTGCATATATGTAATACAATCATTCTCACACTGGGCCGTGGGGTGGGGTTGATGTCCCTTGAGGAGCTTAGGGCCCATCGACTGAAGACAGGAGGGTCTAGGAAGGGAAAGATTCTGAGGTTAGGTGGTCCCTTCATACCCTTCCAGCCAAGACTTGAGTGGAATGCCTTTTGGCAGTGGACCAGCTGATCCAGGTTGAATTGCAGGACGGGGACACTGCACCTTTACTGCTGCAACTTTATTCTTTGGTTTACCTGTACTGAGCTTTGGATAGGGTCAGGTACCCTGCTATATTCCTGTTCTAATGTTAGTGTGGGATTGCTAGCAAATCAAGAGAACTTCACATGAAGCATTAGGGTGTGTGCACAGGGTGTACCTATGGAACAGAGAGTTAGTGCTGGCAGTGGGCGTGAAAGTAACAGAAGTTTCACAGGGATAAAATAGTTCTAAAGGCTTAAGAAATGCTGACCAAAGTAATTTGTGACTTACAGGCCCCTTGAGACACACAAAATCTTCTGTACAGACTCTGGAGATTCTCACATTTGTTTGGTTTCCGAAATTTCAGGAATCATTTTTTCAGCAGCTCCAAAGGCAGCTTCCTGATTGCAAGAGGACTCATGTGGGATAAAATCTTTAGCACCATGGAGCTGGTTAGATAGGAAATCTTTGCTAGCTAATCAGATTGGCTATGATTCGGATAGTTTCTGTATGCCAGCTAGAAATTATATGCACGTATCTTGTGCCTAAATTACACATACAGACAGAAAGAGTCAGACTCCCCGCGAGATTAAAACAATTCAAGGCATGTAGCAATGTTTCCAAGTGCTTCTCAGTGAAAGAAAATATATGACAATAGGCCATGTCTGCTTCCTTGGGTGATGAAGCCAACATATTCCTTCAGAGCTGGCTGCACACTTGCGCAAATTGCTTTCATTTGTAAGCCTGATGAATTTTTAATAGCTCTGGGTATTTCCCTTCTGGGTCATGAGTTCAGACTCCTTCGTAATGTTCTTACCATTTAAGGGTTATAGTATGGCTGGCTGTGGACGAAGCGTGTTTGCACTGTTCATTCCAGGCGGCAGCACCAACCAGACCTCTACATCACTAAATACTGTCTTCAAATGGCACAACTAATCAGAGAAAAGCACACTCTGTTGAAGTTGCCAGAATGCAGTAATCATCCAGGTATAGTACCTGTGCTTCAGGCAGCAAATCAGATTCCTACTTCTACACAGAAGAGCATTCTCCCTTGCCCCTTCAGTTTCCACAGATGCCTGTTTTAGTTGACATGACCATCAGAGCCAGTCCTGTGCCCATGTCCCCCCAGAGTTATCCCCGTGTCTGTGATTTCTTACATCCAAAACCAAGATCTGCCCCCTCTCTCGTTACCTGCCTTTTGCCCCTCAGTGCAATTTGGCACCACATCCTCTAGCATATTGACCATAGGATGACTTTGTGCAATGGACCCTCCGAGATATTTCCACTCTTGATAGAGTAATGATGGACCTGATAAACATGGCAGCAATCATGGGGTGCCCAGAAACTGAATGCACAATGCTTGAAGCACCCTGTTATTGTTTGCTTAAAGAGTGGGCTGTTCCTGGTGGGAGTACTGAAGAACACACAATTAAAAGTGCTATCATAACAGTTTATTCCTAATTGCTGGATAAGGACATAATAAACTGTCTAATTTACTGCTGGTTTGCTATTCTGTGTTGCTTCATACAGATAACTATGAGGTCATGCAAGAATTATTCTGGGAAAATGCTTTGCAGAATATTTTCTGTATTGGTGGAAGAGGGGTTAACCTGGTCCAATCTAATTTGAAGTGTTGTTGAAAAGCATTTGCCCAAAGTACAGATGAATATACTTAGAGTAAAGGTAGAAATAACACATTGTCCTAGCAGGCGTGGGTTTCATGTTTACTAAGGTAACAAATTCAGGGCAAAGGGAGCCTTTGTAAAAAATAACTGGCAAAGGGGGGTACATAAATGTTTTCAGAGGCTAGTTGTGGGAGGGGGGGAGCTGCCTGGAAGCATTAGCAGGGGAGAATCAGATGGAGAAAGGTTGAGCTCCCTCCTCCATCTATTGATTCCCTTGCAGGTTATCCCCCCCCACACACACACATTTTGAGGAAAACACAGGATTGTTTTTCCAAAAGTTTTTGGTATGAAGACAGATGCTGAGATGGTGTCCTACTGTTTTAGCTCTCCATGTGTTCTGCTCATCTACCTTCTGCTGTGATTTATTACTGCAGCATGAAGTCTGTCCCAGCAACTTAGGTGATCCCAAAGGACTGGGCTATATAAGCAGTTGCCCGCATTCCTGCGGGTTTTTCTGCTCACTCTGAAGAAGAATCTGACTTTGCTTTCCTTAAGCAAGGAGAGAATATGCACCCACTGTTTCCAAAAATCTTCTGATAATGTAACTAGTATATTTCTGTGGAATTTTGAAGGATTTGAGAATTTACATACCCTATGGCTTAAAACACAAATGGGAACCCCTGACTTAAGATGGCCACAGAACCAAAACTTGAGAGAAGCTGCATGGAGACAAGCCATTCTTAGCACTGATTCTCAGAGCATTTTCCTGGATGGTGGGGTCTGCCTCTTTTTTTACTGTTGCTGCATGTTCTCTCTTGCCAACACATTGATATTTTTCCCTTATAAAATTAGGCATTCCATTTTTACTTTCCTTGCTTGTGTTGTATTATCCCAAGCGGGAACTGGCAGATCTCACTTACAGTGAGATATTTCATCTCCGGAGGCCATCTGCAAGTGAGATCTGTGGATTCCCCACTTTGCACCTTATCTTGGAAGCTAAGAAAGCCGAAGGGCAAGCCACTGACACATGTACTGTACGCTTCGTATATAATCGAGGTGACCATCTTTTAAATTTGCTGGGCTTTGAACTAGGGTTTTTCACATATAAGGGAATGGAAACTTTTAAGAATCCATTTAAAGTGTGGAGAAAGGTTAGATTTAGTTTGAAGGGCAAAAATACAGACTTCTAGTGTGTCCTGAAGGGCTACAGGAGAGAAAAAAACTAGGGCTGTGGTAATGCTGAAGGCCTATACTGATCTTATTACATTGGCTTGAGAGGAAAAAGATAAAAATGTATGGCTTTACCATTGTTTTCTTTTTTTCTCTGGTAGATAATGGGCTTGAGAAAGGGGCGTCTGAACCCCCCTGTCCCTTTTTACATTCCCCAAGGCCCTTACTTGGGATGCAAGTGTTCCATTCTGACTGGAGCTGCTAATGTTTTGCCTTCTCCTTCTTCCATCCTTGTTTGTTTCCACAGGAATCCTCCGACAGCACAAACACCACCATAGAGGATGAGGACACGAAAGGTAATAGTCCCGAGGGATCGGACAGCAAGTCAAAGTTTCATGAATTAGAAAGCTGGCGACCCTCTGGTGGTTTGTGTGTTTTAACCATAAATAGATCCTTGGAAGCTATAAAAAAATACATGTTGGGAAAATTAGCAGGGAGAGGGGATTGCAGGCCTGCTGTGCAGAATAGTGAGAGAAGGTGACAGGTTTGGTTTGCAGAGAGAGGAGTTCATAGGTGTTTAAAGCCAAATGGTACCATATAGTATATAACTGATATCCTGTAGGATGGAGGACACTCCAGTTGAAAGAGAATCCAGGTTGCTTTATTCTCCGAAGACAAATAGTTTCTGTTTCTTGCTACTGGTTTTCATAAGTCTTCTCCCCTTCCCACAGATCTCCAGTTCTTCAGTAGTGAGAACCTTTTGCCAGTTCAAGTGAACACAGTACTGAAATACATGTACCATTCATTTGACTCAGCATAAGGTAGCTCTTTTGAGAGAAAATAACTTTTTTGAGCTTCCAGAAGTATATCTGTAGCACAAGAAAGACAACTTGCATGGATCATTGAGGACACTGTCTTTTATTTAGCTCTATTGTTAAATTAGAGTTTTCATAATTTTTGTATAAATGATATAAAATGTTAGCTGCTCTGAACCTGACTTGTCGGGAAAGAGCGGGCTAAAAGTAAAAAATTTTTTTTTATCCTTGGCTAAAGATCTAAAATTGGGGGAGGGTGTTTGTGGAATGCAAAACTTCAAAGATGGTAGACCTTTTTTTCTTACTTTTCTGAAACGCTGTATAGAACAAGTCAGGTTTTTTAGTGGGTGAGGGTTCACATTATCTCTTTCAGAATTATCAGTGAAATTATGCTCATTAAATTATAGAAAGGAATTAATACGTTTTTGCACAAGGTACATTTAGTATTTTTAAGCCCAAATAATTTTTATCCAGCACAGTGTTGATAGTTTTTGTTTTCAACTGTTCAATCCTTTGCTATTTACCAATTAGCAAAAAGATGTCCAGCATCGTGAGGCTACATCTCCAACACTGGATGTATTCAAGATTATTATTGTAATAAAAATGAAAAAGTTCTGCTCATCATAAGTATATGTGGCGCTGTTTTATATTACTAGATGCTAAGTGGCATCAGAGTTTGTTGAAACTGCCTAACTCTTATCATTGGTCCAAGATTAGGCAGATAAAAGAAGAAAAGAAAAAGAAGTATCATGCCTTCTACAGCACTACTTATAAAAGTTAGAAAAGCTTTGAAAGAAGAGTCGCTCCACAGGCCAATGATGTAGATCTCTGAGAGGCCAATGGACCACAGCAAGCTTAATTTTTTTAAAAAATGTATCCTACTTTTCTCCCAAAATGTGATTTCCAGTGGTTTAGAGCAGGGATATCTAAAACAACAACAAACGAGAGTCAATAAAAACCATATAATCCCTAACTTCTTCGCTGGGAATAGTCAGATAAGAGGCAGGAACAGACTGCTGGTCCTCCTCTCAAGATGCAATTCTGCAATAAAGATAATTAGGAATCTCCTTTCCGTGTGTGTAGAGTTTATTGGCACATTACTTAGACCTCTGAACTTGAGTGGTACTTTATGAGGCACTGGCTGGGTAATTCCCTTCCTTTCAGTACCGATAATTCATCATTTCTTGCAGAAATGTTGCCGCTGTGCTTCTTTCTCTTGATTTCTTTGGAAAGGAGCAAAGAACTAAGAGCTTTGCAGTATTGAGGGTCCACCACCCAAATGCATTTTTTTAGTAGTTTTATTCATTTTTAAAAGGTACAGGAAGAGAAAAAGAGAGGGAAAAGGCAAATAGGGGGAAACCACTGCAATTCATTTTGTGTTCGTGCCCTCCAGATCCCGTCTGCATGCCTTCCGTTAATGTCATTATTATTATTATTATTGTCATTATTAGTGTTCCTGGTCTTTTGGTGGTACAGGAAAGGGAGGGGATGGGGTAGGGCATGCGGACTAGGGGAGTGGCACTTGTGCTGCAGTCCCTTCAGCCCCCTTCTAGTGTTGCGCCTGATAGTGGTTCAAATGAACCTACACTATTTGCTGGGTCGTGTTGTCGATCTGTATTAGAGGTGTTTAGTCTGTTACTTAGTAGAGCTCACGGGTTCTGTCTGCTGTAGCTTGGGCAAGGTCCTTGGTGCTCTGTCTTCGCAATCTGATTATGACCCGGACTGGTTCTCACCCGTATTTTTCGTAGAATGATCACCACTTTTGTTGATGTTCTTCTAATTGTGTGCCATGAATCAGGCTTGTTAAACTTGCCATTGTTGCGTACTCCAGCATTTTCGTGATCCATTCAGATATTTTAGGGGTTTCTTTGTGCTTCCAGTTTCTTGCATATAAAACTCTCACTGCCGTCACCGTGTATTGGAAGAATTCCTTTTGCGTGGTCTGTAGCTGAGTCGGTGTCATTCCCAGAAGCATGGACTTTGGGTTTAATTCAAAGTCTACCTGTTGAATTTCCCTGATCTTCTTGTGTATTAGATCCCAGAATTCCTGAGCCTTTGTGCAGGACCACCATTAGTGATAGAAGGTTCCTTCTGATTCCAAGCACTTCCAGCAATTGGCCTGGTTGGATTTGAACATTCTTTGCAAGTCTGTGGGTGCTAGATACCATCAGTAGAACATTTTATACCAGTTTTCTCGGACATCTTGGGACTGTGAGAATTCAATTCTGGAGTTCCACAATTTCTCCCAGTCTTGCATTGGGATCATCCGAAGTCTTGCATCCATTTTATCATACATGTTTTGACTTGTTCCTCTGTGGTTTCCATGGTCAACAGCATCTTGTAGAGTTTGGAGAGCAAGTGATCTTGGGATTTGGTTATCAGTAGTTCAAATTGCATGGGTGTGTTTGTGGCGTTGTAGTCGGTTTTTAGTCCGTGGACTACTTGGTGGTATGCGAATCACGTTATGTTGACATTTCCCGTCTTTAACTCCTCAAGTGATTTGATCTGGCCATTCTCCTTCGTAAGCCCATCATAGGTCAGATAGTCGTTATTTATCCTACCGCTCAGCTCTAGGTAAGCTTCAGTAGGCAACATCAGGTTTGACACATGTGGACTGAGCATCCTTTTCAAAGAATTCCAGGTTTTCAGCAAATTGAAGGCAATGGAGTCTCGGGGCAGAGTCTTAGGCAGTGTTTAAGAGACGAAAGCTGCAACGGTAGCAATAAGAAGAGGGGAGGGATTTTCAGGATGCACAGGTTGTGTGGAGTACCCTGCCCTCTATTGGCAAGACACAGGTGCTAACCTGTTTTATTGCTGCTTGCAGTGCTTGGCCTCAACCATGCGAATGACAAAAAGGAGGAGGAGGTTGCAGGGGCTGTAAAATACTTATTCTGAAAATAGAAATGCATTGTGAAATTTGTGGTTTTGGCCAAGAGAGGCATCACACCTCTTGTTTTCATGGATTTGATTTATAAAGCAATTGCTCCTGCGGCAGGACAAATCACACGAAATGCAGGGGGCATCTGGTTTACAGGACTTGCAGCTTCTTGCTTTCTTTATGTAAGTAGATTTCATCTGCGGCAGGAATCCCCCCCCCCCCCGGTTTCTCTCTGAGTAATAATTTTAAGCCTTGTTCTGCATCAAGTTGTAAACCAAAGTGGGAATGCGTTTTGTAACCTGTAATGGTTTCTTGTCTTAATTGTAATGGAGCCCCAGTAATTTTTGCACTGAAAAAGCAAAACTCAGTTTTCGTTAAAAAAAATAATACGTTTTCCAGCTCTCGTGTTGTTCAGTAAACTGCAAAATATTCAGACAGTGTCTCCTGGGTTCAAAAACTATGAGAGACGCCCTGGTCTTTCTGTGGTAGAGCAGACAACAGGTCTAGACTTACTGTATGGTTCGGAGAGGTGTGTCTCAGATCCCTTGCAGTATTGTGGTACAATTGCTTGGGAAAGGCACAAGATATTGGGTTGGCCCTGGGAGGCAGAGCAAACTTTCATGCAAGTGTTCTTTGTTACTGTTCATTGGATTTAACAGAATCATCTAAAGCAGTGGTTCTCAACCTGGGGGTCGGGACCCCCAAGGGGGTCGCGAAGTGTTTTCTGGGGGGTCGCCGCCACTGTCCTGGGACAGCCCCCATCCCTGGCTGTCCAGGACTAACCCAGACGCCCTGTAACCCTGATCCGTCCACGAGGGCAGGGAAGACCCCAAGCAGAGAGATGAGGAACTGGCTGACCGACAACCAGAAGGAGCCGGGCTGCAGAGACACGGCGGCGTGCCGCTGCATACCAGCTGTAGCCCCGCTGCCCAGCTGAGAGGCGGGCGGGCCAGCCCTGGGAGCGGTCGCACCTGCGCCAGGCGGATGATGCGGCAGGATGTGTGGGAGGCCGAGGAAGCTCCCCTGGCTTGGCCAGTTCAGGTCTCAGAGGAGAAGAGGGCGGTCCCCCTTGAGGCCGCTACAGCTACGTTGTTTTTACTTTTAGCTGCGCTCGGGTGGGGCGGGAGCTTCAGCCTGGAATCCAAGTGCGCATGTCTGTAGTGTGGCTTCGCTTTTCTGCCCTGAGTCATCAGTTCCGCTCTGGCAAGGCCAAGGGGGAGAGAGTTGAGGTGTATGCGCAGTTCGGGATTTCCCCCTCGAGCTCGCAGGTTTGGTGAGACGCAGAAGGAGCGGTGACTGGAGGAGGGGAGAAAAAGGCACAAAAAGTCAGAGCGGGATAAGCGGCCCTTGGCTCTTTCCTGGCCCTTCGTTCTCGTGAGGTGATTAAACGGAGCTCTGCTTTGAGGGTTAACTGCAGTTCTGTGCACAAGCAGTGTCCCAGTCACAAGAGAGGGGGTTTCCTCGCGAGAGCCCCGGCCTGCTTGGAAGAGTTTTTGGGGAGAGAGGGGAGGACAAGGAACGCAGTGCATGCTCAGAGGCACTCTTTCCTCCGTGCCAGGAAAGGTTGCCGCGCCACACAGTCACAACCGCTGCGCAACAGGTGGTAGTACTGTTTGCTTGTTTGTTTTAAACTTTAAAATTTAAAGTAATTATATATATGGATACCCTGGACTGCCAAAAAAAAAAAGTGTTTTCTTTATCCTATTGAAAATGTCATTTATGCAGATTTATGCAAATGTGACGAGGGTCACAGGTTACTTGGCAATTGTAAAAGGGGGTTGCGACTCTAAAAAGGTTGAGAACCACTGATCTAAAGAGAGTCAGCTTGGGTGTTTTCTGTTGCTTCCAGTTCTTCTGTCCAGGAAGCAAAAAGAAGGTTGATTTTGGTCCTTTGTGTTTGTGATGGTGTACTTGAGGGAGTGGGGTTTTCCCCTTGCACATAAATCAGTTGTTGGATAGAAGTATATCCTTTTGAGATTGTTTCAGTGCACATCTAGATCTTGGGAAACACTCCTTTGACTGGAGAATCTTACTTTCCCTTGGACATGTCAAGCATTTTTTTTATTTTTAGTACAACCTATGGAAATGCTTCCAGCTCCCTATCTGGAGAAAGTTATTGGTGGGTAAGCTGGTGCAGCTTTGTGTTTTCAAGAAGATGCAGCGCCAAACTGGGAGCAGGTCAAGTTGCTCTAGAAATAGTGGATTGAGGAGCTTGTCACAGGGCTTGTCACAGCCAAAGGTCATCCAGGCTAGCAGGGATGTTCCAGGAGCAGAACAAGAAAGGAGATGTACCTTAGGATCTCTTATGAAGCTACACTGCCTGAACCTCCGGGTCTGCCAAAGGACAGCCAAGCTGGAATACTACGGGGGGGGGGGCATTTTGGGGTGAATGTGAGAAAACAGAGTTGGAGTTGAGAAGAAGGAGCTGAAGAGAAAAGGCTAAAGACAGACAGTGAGAAGAAGCAAAGGCAGCAGCGAAGAGCATGTCAACTGGCTAGTGTCTTGCACTCAGAGGCGGGGTGTGAACAACAGTGACAAATGCGGCCAGCCTGAGCGAATTAGGTTACAAATGACACAGAGAAAGGAAGACTTGGATGGCTAGCAATAACCAATGCATTCCAAGGTTAAGCACTTTAATTTAATTTAAATTAATTTTGTCAGGAAAGGGTGATACTTTACTTGTACTAGAAAACGCACGGTCGCTTTAGCGTCCTGTTCCAGCCAGGATTCAGCCAGGAACGAACGCGTTTTCGCTCCAGTAAGCTCCTGCAGTGTTGGTATTGATCACTGTTACTTCTCTTCAAACTCTGACACACCCAAATGCACACGCAGGCACATTTGGGGCATCCAAATTGAGTAGTTAATGAAATAACAGGTGGATTAATAGTAGTAGCACTACTGCTGTAGTATAATAGTGAAGTACTTACAGAAAGCGCTATATGAATGTGTGTAGTTATTCCCGTTCGCCTTCCTTAGTGAGGCATCCTGCCTCATTTGTGTGTTTTCTCCTCTTCTTGGTTCTGTTGCTTCATCCTTTTCCTTTCTCCTTGAGTGTATTTTCTACTTTCCCATCCTCTGTCTCCTTTTTTTCTCCCTCCTGCCAAAGTTACCCCTTTCCTTTAGATTTCTTTTCTGTTCCTTTATGTTTTCTTTTGTTGTCCACTTCTCGCCCGTTCTCCCCAGCGAAGACTGCTGATAGTGAGCTTGTAAAAAGCCAGTTGAATCCAGGAAATGCCCCTGAAATTCCTCCCAGTCTGCAGACTTCACCGATGCCATCTGCTGCTGCTGCTGCTTGTAAGTCACAAGATCTGTATTTTCCTCCAGTTCCACTCAGTGTGGACAACATCTGTCAATAAATGTCCTAAGTGCCTTTAAGACATGATGTTGATCTGCTCTGAAGAATGATTGCAGAAAGCTGCAATTAATAAATGTGCAGTTGACTGCAATTGACTTCAATTAATAAATGTGTAATATCGATCCAGCGTCAGTAACCAGAAAGGCACAGATAAGAACACAATTCATGCATTGCTTCATGGGTGAAAGCAGATTAACCCACCTCTCCAGCTCTATTCACCCTGTCATTTTTCCATTACATTTGCTTTCTCCTCTTTCTCTCTCTCCCTGTGCTCATCTGTCCCCTCCCAGCCACCAAACTGTCTGATATCTTTGGCATGGTGAAAAAAGGATCTGGGTTTCCAGATGCTGAAGAGTCAAAGCCTTCATCCACTCCAGCCTGTGTATCTCCAGCTGCTGCAAACCCTCTGTCTCCCCAATGTAAGTAGTAGGTAGACACCAGGGTTTGCATCACTGGATGGTTAATGTGGCACAGAATCCTAGAGGGCCTCTTGCTTCTCCAGTCTCCTTCCCTGAAAGCAAAGGGATTCTCCCTAAGGATAGCTGTTTGCTAGAAAAAATGCAGCAAGGGTTTCAAAAGCTTGTAAAAGGCGGCATTACATTTCCACGATGGTAAAAAGATTGTGTTTAATAACACTTTTACCCTGCAATTTTTTGCAAAAAGGTTAAAGACAAGAGTTACATTTTAACTGGATTAGATGAAGTTTAAGGGGTGCTTGATCTGTGAGCTGGTGTTGTTTGTTGGGGCTTTTTCCAGGTAGCATTTCCCCTAGAACAATCTGACAGCAAGTGAATCTTCATACAGCAAAAGTGCTAAAATAGATAAAAAAGATGTCTTGCTGGGCTAGATGCAGCTTGCAAGCCATATATATTTTTCCATTGGATTAACACATTGAGAGAGAAAAAATTAACTCTAAATGCTTTAGAGCAGATATATTAGGCTAAGAATGACGAATCCCCCAAGCCTTCCATATATTTTATTTTCCCACTTGCATTCTCTACCATCTCTTTCTAGTACTTTTCTTCCCGGCATTTAAAAAGTTTGTTTTCTCACCGCTCTCACCCTTCCTCCTCTCATCTGTTCCAAAGCAGCTGCCAAGCTGTCTGATGTACTAGGCATGGTGAAAAAGGGTTCTGGACCCCCAGAGGCGGAAGGACCAAAACCTTGCATCAGTTTGCCCTTCCCACCTCCAGTTGTTGCAAATCCTCTTCCTCTCCAGTGTAAGTAGCATGTAACACCAAGGACTCGCAAGTGGAACTGCTGTTTAAGAGCCTTTTGTAGATCCTTTTTAGCCACTTCCTTAGGCTAATCCAGTCGCCCTTACTCAGTGCCACAGGGAGCTCCTTGACTGCTTGAGTACACAATTCAGATTGGGAATAACTGTTTAAGGGACTGTTGAATCAGGTTTCATAGGAAAGGGACCGTGGAGGAGCACATGCTTTGCCTACATGAGATCCCATGCGCTGGCACTGGCATCTCATGTAAGACAAGTTCATGTGTCTCCTGAATAAACAAGCCTTTGTTGCACTTAGTGAGCATCTCAAAGCATTTAGGACATGTATTTTTGCTCTGTAATCTGTGATGATGCAGACTTGCGATGCAGTCGTGAGCATGCTTACTTGGAAGTAAGTAGCAGTATGTTCAGTGAGGCTTACTCCTAGGGTAGCATGTGAAGAAGTATTATCTTAAAGATCTGTTGAAATTCCTCCTATAATATAACAGAGTCCTCTACACCAAGCACTCCAGCTATCTGTGTTCTACTGTGCAGGAGCAGATAGGAGGCAAAACGAGGGTTTGATCCAGCCAGTTTTTATGCTCAGTCTCACCCAATTCCTCTCCTTACTATAGCCTCCTATCCTTTAGTACACACAGGTCCAGTGATCCCCAGTATAGCTATTTTTGATGGTCAGAGGAAACCTTCCTTTTGCATCATCAGTTGGATCCCACCCATGGTATGCCAAAAGCACACAGTATACAAATAGCTCGAGTCATTCCACACTACAGAGGAAAGTGACACAATCTCAGGGTCACCTTCCTGACCTTTGAGAAGTTATTATTCCAATTCCAATGTTTAAAAACTGAAAAGATACCCCGCAGAAAAGGAAATAAACCTTTCCTTAAGGATGCATTTCTTTCCTTAAGGAAAGATGGATCCCTCCAAACTTCAGTAGACTGTTCAATTTTTAAAGCTTTACTTTGTCCTCAGCACAGCTCTAGGGGCAGGACTGTTCCTAAGAAATATTTGAAGAAATCCCAAAGTCGGCTAATCTCCTTTGATTCCATTTGCTATCTTTTCCTCCTAGTCATTTATTCATTTCTCCTCTCTCTCTTTTTGTTTTTGTTTTCTCATCTTTCTCTTCCCTCCTTGTTTCATCTCTTGCTTCCCAGCTGCCAAGCTATCCGATGTATTAGGCATGGTGAAAAAGGGCTCTGGGCCCCCAGATGCAGAAGTGCCAAATCCCTCTGTCCCCCTGCCCTGCCCATCCTCGAGTGGTGCAAACCCTCTTCCTTTCCAGTGTGAGTAGCACTTACCACCAAAGGTCATGGAACTGATGCATCCCTGAGGAACCTGTGCTGTTTCATCTATTCCTCCCAGCCAAGACCTTGCAAATAACAGGTCCATGTAATCAGAATAAGCGATGCAGTGTGTTGTGGCTTGGGGCAGAGCACATGCTTTGCACGCGTAAGATCCCAGGTTCAGTCCTTGGTGTCCCTGGTTAAAGGATATCCAGTGCTAGGAAAGACTTGTCTCTGCTTGGAAGCCTGGCAAGCCACTGCCAGTCAGAGTAGGACAATACTGAGGCATGTGTACCAGCATTCTGACTCAGTATAAAGGCAGTGTGGTGGTTACTCCACATAAAGCCTGCTGGGTGACCTTGGGCCAGTCACAGTTCTCTCAAAACTCAGCCCACATGGAGGCAGGCAATGGCAAACCCACTTCTGAACATCTCTTGCCTTGAAAACGCTACGGGATTGCCATAAGTCAGCTGTGACTTGAAGGCACTTTCCACTACTATATGATGATTAAAGTGGCTGACTGGTACTGAGGAGGCCCCTTTTCAAATCCTGCTTTATTATCTTATAGCCATGTTCACATTTTACAGTGAAAACATGTATACATACTGCATGCACCTGTGTGCATCTGTTTGTAAAAAGGAGCTAATAGGCATTCACTTTACAAATGAAACCAGAAACCAGTACCTGGATAAATGTGGGTTTTGGATCACACTTGAACTGTATTTTGAACACCACATGAGGATTACTTAGATATGTACACAATAAATTCAAGTGTACTCGGTACCCGGACTGTGCATGTGTTCACTGTAACTTGTGAACAGAGCTGATGGAGCAGTCAGTAATGTGATTTCTTCCTCCCCAGATCTAAAGTCTGAAGTGTAGTCCAGGAGAGGTTTTGCCATGTGATGAATCGTTATTTCTAGAGCAGATCTCAATTACCTAATTAAGTCATCATATAATATCTCTCACATTCAGCCTAATTTTAAAACTAAAGAAGTTATTTTGCTGTGAAAGACAGTTCTGGGAAGAATATTGGTTGCAGTTTTCCTAAACTTCGCAGACATCCCCTTGCCCAAAAGGTGCCAGGGGGTGATTTTCCTAAACTATTAACCAGTGCCGGCTCAAGGTTGACTCAGCCTTCCATCCTTCCAAGGTCGGTAAAATGAGTGTGGATGACTGGGGAAGGCAACGGCAAACCACCCTGTAAACATAGTCTGCCTAGTAAACATCGGGATGTGACATCACCCCGTGGGTCAGGAATGACCCAGGGCTTGCACAGGGGACCTTTACCTTTACCATATCCAAAAGTACCTTGGAACTCACCTAATTCTGTTCTTGGACTTGGGTTTTTTACCTATTCCTGTCCTCTGCATTTCATTTCTCCCCTGCTTTTTGCCATTTTGTTTTGTTTTCTCATTTCTCCCTCCTTTCCCTCCTCTCATCTGTCCCATCCCAGCTGTCAAGTTGTCGGACGTGCTAGGCATGGTGAAGAGGGGTTCTGGGCCCCCGGAAGGAGAAGAGCCAAAGCCTTCCATCTCTTTGCCCTTCCCACCTCCAGTTGTTGCAAACCCTCTTCCTCCCCAGCGTAAGTAGCGGTTGCCACTGGGATTTCTGCCTTACACCCAGTGGGGCATGAAATCGGAACAGTTCTGTATTTTTCTACCATGACCTTGCATGAACTATTCCACCTGCCTTTGCTACATGCGAACTTGGCTTTGGAAAGAGCAGGTGGGGACCGCCAAAATGTAGACGGAGAGCTGTACTGAAATGGAGTTGCCCCCAGAGAAATAAACCCAGGTATTTGTGGAGGGGGAATGGTTGTTTAAGGAACTTTTCTAAGACTGGCGCTGGATGAAACAGGCTGAGTGTCAGACGCAGAGTGGCTTCGCCCGTTTTGTTGGTTAGATAATCTGCCAGACCTTAAAAGTGCATCACCCTTGATCTGATCCCTTTCTCTCCCTTGCATTCCTACTTCTTACTCTCCCGTTTGTTTTCTCTGTCTGTTAGCTTTCCATTTGTTTTGTTTTATTCTGTCCATGCCTTCTCTCATCTGTCTCATCCCAGCTGCCAAGTTGTCCGATGTCCTAGGCATGGTGAGGCGGGGCTCTGGAGCCCCAGAAGCCGAGGGGCCACAGTCTGCTGTCAACCAGCTTTTCTTTCTTCCACTCATCACAAACCCTCTCCCTTCTGATCGTAAGTAGCCTTGGGGCCTGCAGCTAAGCCCCAGTTGTTCTTCTCAGACCCAGGAGGGAGTTCGGTTCCAAACTCTTTACTGCTCAGCTTAACAGTATTGCTGCACGGCTTCACATGAACCACTGTGGCCTCACTGGACAAATATGTACGCTTGTGTGTGAATGCAGACTAACAGAGAGTGCATCGAATGTAGTATTAACTTCCTGATGATCCATGTTGCATTGCATATTGTCAGCCTAAAGTGAGAAGTTGTCATGGTGTGAGAGAAGCCTCATATGAGAGCTACTGTGGTGTAGTGGTTTAGAGTGTCAGATAAGGATCTGGGAGACCCAGGTTGCCAGGGACGTTTGCTGGGTGACCTTGAGCCAGTCACGCTCTCTCAATATAACCTACCTAACAGGATTGTTGTGAGGATAAAATGGAAGAGAGGAGAACAATGTAAGCTGCTTTGGGTCCAAATAAATTTAAAATCCATATAAATATTTGTGTCAAGGGCCCAGATATTTGTATGTACTGATGATACATGATGCTCCTGCTGTAGTAAAAATATGAGAATGAAATTGGTTAATATCAGGCCTCAATTTAAGATTGCCTTTTGAAAACAGAGATAAGCCCACGTAGAAGGAAAAGGAAAGACATTCTTTTAGCAAGGAATACTGGTATGCTAAGACAGAGTATAAATCCTATGTGTGTATCTGTTGCACAAGGCGAGTCAAGCACTGTGGAGAGCCAGCATGGTGTGGTGGTTAGGAGTGGTGGACTCTAACCTGGAGAACTGGGTTTGATCCCCCATTCCTCCACATGAAACCTGCCAGATGATCTTGGGCTAGTCACAGTTCTCTCAGAACTCTTTCAGCCTCACCTACCTCACAAGGTGCCTGTTGTAGGGAGGGGAAGGGAAGGCAATTTTAAGGCACCTTGAGACTCCTTATGATAGAGAAAAGTGGGGTGTAAAAACCAACTATTCTTTTTCTTTTACATCTGAGATAAACAATTTGCTAGCATTTATTTTTGCTAAGTTTTTTTAACAACTCACATCAGCTTGAATGGGGCAAAGCTCTTTTGTACTCCCAAGAATGGTAACGTTTGTGGCTTCTTCAGCTAAAATATGTGCAGTTTTGTGAAAGGAGTTGCAGCCACAATTCCAGGTAGCATTAGCTGTGACAATGTCTCAAGGATTTAAGTACTCCCAATTCTGTTCTAGATTATGGCCAGCGTGTTGCATTTCCTGAGGGAATCTTTGACGTGATAGTGACTTAGAATATATTTTTGGGCTCTATTTTTAGTTCTATAAGTCTGTATTATTTGCATATTTTCTTACTGTCTGACAGCTTAAACAATACATTTCATTTCATTGACTCATTAACTCAAGAGCAGTGAGCAACAAAATAACTTGCCAGCAAAGATTTTTAGCCTTTGTGTAACATAAAAGAAAACTTAGGCTTGGTTCTGCCAGTACGGACAGTAGCCGTTATTGTTAGAAAAGCTGCTAAGTCTGCTTGGAACTTTAAATGGATTAACAGGAATCTAGCCTCTTGCCCTTCAGGCACATAACCTGAGTACGGACTTCTAAGCATATTGTCCGTAAACTGGTTATCTCCCAGCACTTCTCCTCCCCAATCCTTAATTTTGCATCAAATCCCTGTTCAAACAGCTGGAGCCTTTCCTATGAGCAGCTTCAGGGCCCAAAGTCATGATATGAGATGAGTCGAATTGAGCAGATTTAGGTCTTAACCAAAACGTCATAGCCTGAAGTGGCCAAAGTGTATCTCCAAGGGCATCAAGCTCTAAAAAGGGGCAAACAATAGCAACTGCAGGAAAAATGGAAAAGAGATGTCTCTGTATTAGGGATGTATAAATGTGCCTTTTCTCATTTTTGTAAGTTGTTATGAGCCTCTTCCCCCCCCCCCATTTTTGTTGCTGGTAATCCTAATCCCTTAGTTTCTTTTTTTAGTTATTTTAATTTTATTTATTAAATAAATATAAATGAATACATATTAAGTAAATAATTTATTTTTTAAAAAAGTTATTTGTTTCATTTTAAAGTTATACACCATTTATAGACCAAAATAACGCAAAAAAATAATTACAAGACGTAAAGTATACAGGAAAAATTCAGCACAACAAAAAATGGGGCAAAGATAAAGACATACATGATCAGTTTGCATAAGTGAGAAATAATATTGAAACAGGGTTTTTTTTCCGAGTTGCAGTGGTGGGGCTAAGAATTTCAGTAGCATCTCTGGAGATGTTGAGTCACAAGTCGAGCACTCTCTTCTGTGTCTCTTTCTCTCTCTGCCCTGAACTCTCTTTCTCCTCCAGAGAAACTGGGAGTCCCGAGCAGCAGTGTACATTTACAGAGATGGATAACAGGTTGGCACATTTTGCAGGGAGGGAGACACCAGTGAATGTGAGCTGAGATGCCACGCAGCTAGTGTTAGAGCAGGGCACTCGGACAGCACTCGGTCCAAAGTGGAAGCAGGCATGCCTGGCAAACCCTCAGGTAAGAACCAGCTTGGCTGGAAGGTTAAAGAAAATGTGTTTGTTTTTCCTGGGAGACGAGGTCTCTTATCAGAGAGAGACATGCAGCGGGGTAATGCCTACATTCATTGGCCATTGGAATTTTTTGCACATTTAAGATCACGTAATATGAAGCAGTGATCCCTTAACTTGTTTGAACTGTGTGTTTATCTCGCAATCAACATGGCTGAAGGATAGTGTTATCTCTCTTTCCAGGCTTTTTTTTTTAAGTTGATAATTCTAGTTCATATGAATGTGAAGCCAGACCTGGGTAGGATAGGATGGAGAGGAAGAGGAATATTGAGAGGAAGAGTTTGGTTTATATGTGTAACTTTGGTGGAACACAGATGAAAATAAATGGAAAAAATAGGAAGGAAAAGAGCTGGGGTATTGTATTGAGTAGCTGTCACTGTACTTAAAGAAAGTACACCATGGCACAAGCTTGATGTATGCATTCATAGATTAATTCTGAAGCATAAATGATTTCCACTATTGTTTTGTGTGTACCTGTCTCTCGTCTAGGATTCAGTACATGTTTAACTATGGGAAGCTTTCTTGGGTGGGAGATCCCATTGCATTTAGTGTGGCGCCAGTGGTGTTACGTCATAAACTGTCTCATACATTGCTAGGTAAAGAATAAAGTTGTGCTAAAAGGCTGTTGTGTGCAAACACTGGCAGATGACAAGACCTAGGAAACCACCTTCCACTTGCGAGTACGGCCCAGGGTATGTTCTCAGTGTAAATTACAAACAACTCCAGAAATCCTCCTTCAGACTCCTTTAGATGTTGAAAGATCATCTCACCTTAACTAAAGGCAGGGCTGTTTTGCCTTGGTTTTGAGGTCTCTGAAAATACATGCTGCCCTCATGTAAAGATGGTCTAGTGACTCTGCTAGCCCCACATTTCCCTTAAGAGCAACAAGCCCAGTGACACTCAAGTTGCTACTGCACGCTTGTCAAAAGAGCTCTGAAAGCATGTCAGCCAAAATAACTCAGTTCCTAAGACCGGAAACTACTAACAAGTCATTTGGAAGCTCCATTTTTGTAGCCCATTTTTATGCGCAAAGATTTGGGGGGGGGGAAATGACATCACACAGGGGATTCTCCATGACCTGCCTGAGATGCAAAGCTGCCATTTGCATTTGAACAGTATCTGTAAGTAGACGTTTTGCAAAGTGAGAAGCCCAGATCAAGGGCAAGCAGTGCTCACAAACAGACAGGGCTCTTTCTAAGCTCATAATGCCTCTGTATTTAGGTTCTGACTACTGTCAAGATCTTTTTGTCTCATTTATTTTGCATTTTCAGAGAAGGATCTTCATGTCATTTCTGATTTGGACCAGAGGGGTTGGTTGAAGGGAGGGGAATCTATGAGCATTTTGGAATCAGTTTTCATTGCAAGCTGAAGGAGAACAGAAGAATCAGCAACATTGTGTGAAGATGGGAAATTAATAGATCACATCTTTTTTGAGCTTTCGGGGGAGAGGGGAGATCAGTATCTCTTTTGCTAGTATTGTTGTATTTGGCAAAGTCTCATGGTTGTCAGACAGACATGAGCTTGAAAAGCTGTTGGGAGAAGACAGGGTGGGATTTTAAAATAAAGGCCAATGAGGTGACTCCGTTATTAAGAAGAGGAGATGTGGGAAAAGAATAGCTAAGATGTAGGAAGGAGGTACTCTGTAGAAAGTGGAGCAGGGGAAGGGGATCAGACCTTATATGTGGATGAGCTTGGGAGTAGTTCTTGATGTTATTGGCGGCAAGATGGAAGACTGAGGATGGTATTTGCGCCTAAGTCACCTTTTAGCCTTTAGCACAAGTTTCTTCCACACCATAAATATTCCTTTAGGACCTGAGAAAAGAAGCACCCTGTTGACACCATCTACTTATGAAGCTCTGGACTGGAACAGGCTGGCCTTTCTTTCCTAGCCAGCAATAAGCAGGCTATTAAACTAAGGGAGAGTTCTTAGTGTTGGGTCAGTGTTGTTGCCTAAGTTAGCTACGAATCCTGGAAAGACTTAATGCCAGCTTTTCTCCTGTTCCTTTCCTTAACTGGAAAGAAAGCCCAGTGTTGGACATCAAGACGTGAACACACAGCACCAAGGCCATTCAAGGACACGTGTCCACTGCTTTGTTCTACAGAGATACTAATACTCTTTCTTGCTCATGCAAAGTAAGGGACATTCTTTACTTTAAGGCTTCACAGCTAAATAGAAAGAAGATGAAAATGAGGAGGTGGAGAATGGAGAACCACAGGCCTCTGTGATGCAGGTTGAAGACTTGTGGCATTAGGAAGGCATCTAACTGCATGGGACATTCAGTAGACAAAAGGCCAGCCCTATGCCATTCTAAAAATCCCACCTTGATCCAGGCCTCTTTTTACTTAACAATGGGAACAAGCTAACACTTCTGCGCAACCACCTGGGACATGTGGGTGCACATCAGAGGTTTTGACATACCACACTTTCTGCAGTCCCAGGCAGGTAGCAAAACAGGAGGTTTTCCAGCCCCTGGTGGGCAGCCTTAAACTTGCTTGGTCACCAGTCGTGCCGGCCTGAGCAAAGAAGGTGGGATGTTGGGTTACTCTTGTTTGCAGTGCTGTCAGTGGGCACATGTGTTTTTTTCAGTATTCACACAGCTTGAAAACTGTGCAAGTTTCATTTTTTCACCTTAGGAATACCAAAGTTCCAAACAAACAACATGCCTAGAGAGCCATACGGTGACACCATAGCTGATCTGAACCTTGAGACTAACTCACTCAGTTGTACATCAGGCACACTAGTTCCAGAGATGTGGAGGAGCTTCTCCTCATTTTGTTAGTCCTTCTGCGACTTTCCAGAACTGTGAGACACTGTGTAAGGTTGGGAGGCAAACTACATTGGTCAAAGGGCAGCTGGTGGGAGGCTAGGGTTGGGTTAGGACAGGATGGGAAAGGGTAGGGGGCTATGTCGGGACACAGCAAGCATGAAAAGGATGCTTCCGCAAGGACACAAGTTTCCTAATGTTGCTGCTCCAAGGAGATGACCTTGGCAAAGCCACTGACACCATCTCTGCCACTTGGGCATTGCATTATTCATAGCACTTCCTCTAACTGGGTCGCTTGGGTGCCTTGCAAATTCCTGCATCTCCCCAGATCTCCCGCGTGTGCTGGCTACAGAGATGCATGGTGTTCCAGACCTACAGTGTTGCGGAGGGGATGTGGGCAGCTCTAGGCCATGTATGTGGCTAGTGGGGAACTGAATAGTGTGCTGGTGAAATCTGCCAGAGTTTTCTGATCTACAATAGCTGTATAAGCACCCAGAAGTGCACTCACTGTACACTCTTTCCTTACTTCCAAGTAAGGAAGGGGTGTCTGTGCTCCTTGGGACTTACGTTGCCTGTGTGCTTAAGTGTGTACAGAATTAGGGTCTCTTCCCAGCAGTGTTCGGTTGTTTTTATGCTGGTTCTTGGTTATTCAGTAGCCAAGTCCCTCACCATGCAGGGGTGCCTCCCCAAGAGCCAGTTCATGTAAACTGGACTTCGTGGAGTGCTTTCTCTTAGGGCTACTAGGCATGAAGGTTACCCACTCTCATGGACACTGTACATTATCTCCCTCTTTCTGTCTTCTCATTCCTCCATGTGCAGCCCGCAAGCAGGAAATCATCAAGATAACTGAGCAGCTGATCGAGGCTGTAAACAATGGAGATTTTGAGGCCTATGCGTGAGTAAGCTGGGAAGGGGATCTCATTGGAAAAGTGGCCTGGATATCTGATTTTACATGCATCAGTGCCCCTCCATCAGTAGGACAAATCTGGTTGTGATACTAACTTGCTGTTTCTTTAAGCCCAACACGATTCATACATTTAGGCAGGAGGAGGGCAGGAAGGGATGAGCCAGGTCTCGGCTCTTGTGCCTTTTTCAAATATGCCCAGGGTAATGCCGATCGCCACTTTGGAGTTGGAAAGGAATTTTCCTCTCGGCCAGATTGGCCTAGGGATCCTGGAGGCTATTGACTTCCTCTCGACATAAATCAGGGGTCACTGGGGGATTGGGAGGGGAGGCAGTGGTGAATTTCCTGCATAGTGCAGGGGGTTAGACAAGATGGCACTGGGGTCCCTTCCTGCTCTATGTATGTCTGAGATAGCCACACAGTGTAGCAGAATACAGCTCACAGAGAAGTTTCCTAGCACACACACACACACAATTCCTGATGCAGGCTAATTTTTCATACAAAGGCAACTGTGGCAAAAACGAGGGGGCTCTCTCACCACAGTTTCTGTCAACCCTTTCATAACCAAGCCGCAAGGCATAAGAAAGCCCCCCCACACACACACTTTTGGGAGAATTAGTAATTTGATCTACACAGTGGAACAATTTCTTAATATTGTCGAAGGCTACAAGAACCAATGAACAATTTCTTGTTTGCGTATATGCCTCAGCTGTGACACTGACCTATGCAGGGGCATCCTCAGAACTCCAGAGAAAAGCAGATAATCGTATAGGTTCATCTCCCCCTGCAGAAAGATTCCTCCTCTCACCAATCTCTGTGTTTTCTGTTTTTCTAGAAAAATCTGTGATCCAGGCCTAACTTCATTTGAGCCGGAAGCCTTGGGCAACCTTGTGGAAGGAATGGACTTCCACAGATTTTACTTTGAAAATTGTGAGTACATCTTGTTGTACTTAGGCCATGGGCTCACACACTGTTTTAGAGTTCCACCCTAACCCCCCCCCCAAAAAAAACTGGTAATTTGGCCCAAATCGAAACCAGGCCTGACAGGTGGGCTTTTCCCCTTTCCCCATTAACATACGATTCCTCTCCTGGGGCCCCCTTTCCCTCCAAAATGAGAAGGCTGTCCACATGAGGAGTACTTTCTGATGTTTCCTTTCCTCCTTAAAAGGTTTCCATCTCTTTCTTCAAACAAGCCGGCCTTGGTTACGGGGACAGGATGACAGACGGGGGCCTGAGCCTCCCCTGTCAACTGCCAGTGCCTCATTTGGGGATGCTGCCCCCAGTTTACAAGGCTTTTATACCATATTTATGAGAAGATGCAGTTCTAGGATACTAATTTTGCTCTTGGTGGATACTAATTTTGCATTCATTTCCAGTGGTGTTCTAAGCAGGACCTCACTGGTAGATCTTATGGAGCAGGGTCATCTATAGCCTTGCTAAGGTACTCATTCCCACGCAATTTAGATCCTTGCAGCTATCTTAAAGCCTGGTGTCCATGCAAAAGCATTAGAAGCAAAAGGCTCTTGGCAACCAGTTTAGTTCTCAGAGCCTGCCTAGACAACGACTCTCCTGTGAGCATGCTTCCTGTGACTGGATGTTCAGCAAGTTGAAATGCATTCCTGCATGTGGCGGAATGCATTCCCGCATGTAGCAAACCAGTGTGCATTTTCAAAAGAAAGCTTGATTAGAGCATTTAGACACACTCACCAATTATGATAGAGGAGTTGTCCTTCAAGGCCTGCAAAAAGGAACCTTTGTAGGGCAGGGTTCTTGGGCAGGAATACTGAGTAAAGTTGTGAACAGCCATATTGGTCCATGCAAAAATAAAATAAAATCCAAAAACAAGAAAATATGTATTCAGTCTTTTAAGAGGACCAACCAAACCGACAGAAAGTATAAGCTTTTGATCTCACCGGGAACTTTTTATCAGACTAGGTGTTACACCATAAATAGAGATGGGGGAAAGTAGATTTTTCAGGTCATGATGGTAAAAATCTTTACAACCCGACAGTCTCTTCCTTCCAAAGAGCCTTTATGCTCGCCCGTTTAAATGCTGCACCTTTTGCAGTATTAAATGGAAGATATGGAAATCTATCATACTCTGACAGACTTTGCTCATGCAGTTCAAAGAAAATTGACACATTATCTCATAAGATGATGGAATGCTCCCTCTTTAAACACCACTGAGATAAATGGATCACCCCCCATATTGACGAGAATTCCTGTCCCCATAACAAGAGACAAAATAGTCCCCTTTTTGCTGATGGACAGAGATCCAACTATAACATTGGCCGGGGCCAAATATATCTCCATCATATTTTCCTCTAAGAAATAACTGCTCAGGAAAGGATGTTCAAAATCTGGTCTCACTGGTTGCTTAGCATTGTATAGAGAATTGTGCCAATTTTCTTTTGGCTTCCTCACCTCTTTGCTGCTACGCTCATTCCCCTCCCCCTCACAACAAGATTCTGCCCCACAAACTCACACTGTGTTCCTGTTCGTGCCATTCCAGTGTTATCTAAGAACAACAAGCCCATTCACACAACCATCCTGAACCCTCATGTGCACGTCATTGGTGAAGATGCCGCATGCATCGCCTACATCCGCCTGACACAGTACATCGACGGGCAGGGCCGCCCTCGCACTTGCCAGTCTGAGGAGACCCGCGTCTGGCACCGCCGCGATGGCAAGTGGCAGAACGTCCACTTCCACTGCTCGGGAGCACCGGTGGCACCACTCCAGTGAAGGTAAGCTAGGCGAGAGGTGGCCCTTCTGCGTGGCAGATATTTTCTGTTGTTGAGGAACAGGAGACCGAAAAAGAGGAAACGAAGAGTGCAGAAAGGGAATGTGTACAAGACCAGTGAGTGTGTAGCTGATGTGTGAGAGAGGCTGAAAATGGTCAGCAAAAGCCAAACATTTGGCAAACTGGCCCAACGGGAGAAGGATCGGATGATCCAGAGCCTCCTGGATGTTTCAGGCAGTCAATGACAGCTTTTTTCTCTCTCTCCACACTTGTGTCTTGCAGAACTTATGCTGGCTGTTCTGGTTTCATCTCGAAGGAGACGGTGATTTGAGCTGAGCCGCTAGCCGGGAGCAGCGGTGACAAGCACGTGCCCGCATGCTCGTGTCCCCTTCCCCATCCTCCCGTCTTTCATTTTCAGTGCCTGTGTTTGCAAAAAAAAAGAAAAAAAAGAAAAAAAAACACCACTCCCCAGAAAAAAGAAAAAAACTAAGAAAAAAACCAACCCAGACATGATTCTAAAATAGTAATAATGATGATGATGATGAAATTTTAAAAATCAGCAAACCTAGCCAAACCAACCCAGCTGTCCAACTCGCAGCGTGGCCACACTGCACCTCCCGTCCCCGACTCCATTTCTTTGTGTCCGTCCGTCCGGCTGTTCAGGTGACCAGGTGTTGCAATGAAAAATGTTTCAACTTCAAACAAACAAACAAAAAAAGGCTCCACCTCCCTATGTCGAACCCAGTGTTGAACGGTGTTAGTTTGTTAGGTGACAAAAAAAAATTAAACAAAAAAACCCACAAAAAAACTTTTATAGTATTTGCATTCTCTGCCAAAGCATGGGCCTTCTCCAGTGGTCGTGTTCGCGCTTGGAAGTCTGTGACCTGTGTTACCGTTTGTTTTTGCGGAGGATGCTATTCCTGAGCTCTCGGGCTGCCCATTTCTTTTCTCCTCTAGCCGTGGTTGTGGATTATTATTGATGATTATTATAATTATTCAGACTTTTTAATTTATTTTGTTCTTCTTTTGGATATGAGGTGACCCCCTTCTGGGGCCTTTGGGTTTCCAGGCCCCTCCCATATTAACCCACTGCTGGGGATTGCCTGGAGGCTGTTGGTCATGGCCAGAGGGATGGGTTCTTACATGAAAAGGGTAATTATAGCCTTAGAAATACAAATAGGTCTCACTGCAGGATTTTGAATGTCTGAATTCTTGTCAGCGCTCATATTTCCAAGCTCCCCTGACCCCGACCTCTCATCAAGGGCTACCAACAGTGGTGTCATTGTGCCTGTGCCCATGCTGAGGATTTCTTACAGGGGTGAGTCCCCTGCTTAAAAGAGGCTGGCTGGGACAGTAGTGACAAGTTGAGTTAGAAGATCTAGGGAGGAGAAGGCCAGAACTGCGGAAGTCTCGTCTTCTTCCAGTTCTTGGAAACTGACTCCCCAGGAAAAGGGAGCATCAGATACCTAACCGTAAGGTATCGTTCTGCTCCCTAATAAGCCTGGTCCAATTTTCTTCTAGTTTTTCCCTTTGAGCAGAAAGTGAAGTAATTTAAAAGGGGTGGGGGAATCGTCAATGCTTCTTCAAGGATCTGCTCCCACATCTCATCAGCCTGGAAAGAGGAAGGCTGATCCACTGAGCTTGTGCATTCACTCTCCTTTCTTGCTTTCTCTCTTGCTCTCTGAAGCTATTAACCCACTTGCTAAGAGAAGGAGTTGATCAGCAAGGAAAACCACAGGGAAAATCCCTGGGGGTGGGGAGAGAAGCTGGCCGCTTCAGGCAGCTTTGGCTGCAGGATTAGACTCTGCCGACAACCTCATGGAATCTGTGCTACTGAAGGGGGACTGTTTTGTCAAATGGACCAAGCCTTAGCAGAGAGAGCTGGAAGGGTTCTTGCTGAACCACGCTCAGAGCCAATGTGAACAGATACACCCACACCAAATGTTGTGGAGCTGAGCCAGCAACTGCAGCTCCATTTGCTCCCAAAGGAAGACAAGCTATGAGCCACTGTCCTCCGCTTCCTCTGCTTGCACGATGAGCAGCTGACATTTGCTGAGAGCTCTACACAATGTGGAAAGGGTCTGGGCAATTGGGTATTTAAAGAGGGACCCCTTCCTCTTTGGCCGCCCTCACATCTTCCCCTGCCTCTTCATATCTATTCACAAGGGAGACCCCACCGCTCAGCACTTCACTGCCCAAATACTGCTCTAGGTTGGCGAGAGGGTGAGTAGATTTATTTGGGTCACCTCGGTCTTGTCCGTGGCCAGAAGGAAGACAAGATGAGGTGTCCGAAATGCCTCGTGATGAGGCTGGAGAAGCACCCGCTGCTTCCTCCTGCCCCTGCTCAGTGTCTGTAAGCTCAGTTCTTTGACAGATGTGGAGTCATTCATCAAGCTGCTGTTCACAGTATTGAGTGGACTCCTGTAGGGAATAGGAGAGCTAAATAACTTTGGTGGTAGTTAAGGGATTGCCTAAGAATCCCGCCAAGTGGGGAGATGGAGAAGGCCTGTAGAAAGTTGTGAACATCAGAAACAACAGTGAGAAGTCTTGTGGGTGGTTAAGAGCCCTATTTTTTAGAATTAGTTAAGGAGAAAAGGAAAGCTGCCCTCTCGCCCTTCTCCTCAGAGTTTGAAGGCAAGCGGCCTGTTCATGACACTGGAATGTCGTGGCTTCTCAGCACTGGTTTGTGGCATGTTCCTTCTTCTCATAGTTAGGCATGTTGCCTGTATATTCTTGATATATATTGCTCCAAGGCTTTCACAATGCAGTTCTGGCTGAACCGTTGGAATAGTCGGATGGGCAGCCCTAAAATATTTGCCCCGAGAGCGTAAAGCTGAGAACAGGGATGCTTTTTTAGCTTGCATTGTGATGTGATCATTTGAGGGAGGGGTTCTCTGTAGCCTTTGTTCTCTTATGGTGCCACTTTGCACCCATGGCCTTGCTTTGTGTCTGTGTATCATTGTGCAAAGAGATCGTGACTATGTTCCTCAAACTTCAGAGAGAACTGGCTCATCAGCATAAGCCTGGACAATGCTTACAAGGCAGGGACGTGGTGCTGTGTAACTATTACTTCAGCAATGTTGGTGCTTATGAACCTTACCTAGTCCTCAGTTTGCCATCAATACTTTGCAGAATGGGTGTGAGCTTAGGACAGAAAAATAGAGAGGGCAGACCAGCAGCTATCCCGGAGGAACTGTCAGAAGTGTAAATAGTTCTACTCTAACCTGTCTCCCCTAAAAAAAAATTGGGGGGGAACCAAAGAAGAGCCCTGGAAGGAGGCTTGATTGTAGGTGAAAGAGTGACACCTTTTGATTTATGTTCCCATGTCTGCTATCTTCAATAGGACTTATTTGAAATGTCAAAGCCATGGGAAGGCTATAATTGCTTTAGGACAAGGGAACCTACTGGCAAGTGGCTTCAGCTCATAACCATTTGGAAGATATTCCTGCTTCTTAGGGGGAGGAGATAGTACTTGGTGAGATGTGAATGCCAAGGCTTGGGGTGTTCTGTTTGGGTACCCAAGGTCAGAACATTCAGAAGTGAGTTTTCCCAAGACTGGTGCTCAAAAGATGACTGCTTCCATGGTCTCCCAGTAAGGAACATCACCTGACTTTGCACAGCATCAGCTATTGTGCAGGTTTGTGTCAAGATGGCTGGGTTGTGCAAACTCAACATTATTGCAGATTTTAAAAAAATATTTAAACCTAAAATGTCAAAAGCAGGGATCATGCATGTTTGAGCCAAGGGTTTGTTCATGGTCCACACAAATGGCTCTATAAAGACTAAGAGCTCTGAATGAGCAGGCCACCTATCCACCATGTTCTATGGAAATAATCATGCTCCTATTCTGATCACTGCTCATCAGCGTGGAATAGCAGGATCTGCACAGGAGTGTGAGGTACCAGCACAGAGCCAAGGCAACAACAGTCATTGAAAACTTACTTCCTAGTGTTGGTGTTTACAATGACTTCCTGTTCTTTCTGGCTGATGGAAGGAGAGCATGAAGTCACGTGGAGAACATACGGAACAAAGGCTTAGCTTGAGTGTCAGACCCCATCTCCGTGCCATCTCTGAATTTTTACTAGCTAGCTGATTTTCTGTTCACCTGAAATCACCAGCATCTAAATGCATTACTGAAGTAACAAGGTTGGAATCCTGGTGTATGGTGACATTAATCCACTGGATATGTTTTAGTATGCTCAATGACTGTTCTGCACATAAAGATTACTATATCACAGCAATCTCTGTGAAAGTTCTGTGTGGAGCAGGCAATAAGCTGACTGTAAATTAAACACTTGTACTATCTGGGAGCCACCTAGGATCATCTCAGGCCACTTCCTTGGGGACAGTCTTCCATGTCATAATCTCTTGATGCTGCCACTAAGACCATGATTTTCTTGGCAAGACCCAGTGGTAACAGACTCAAAACGAGAATTTTACTTTCCCTCTTTGATAAATATAATGAATGCACACTGGCAGGCAAGAACAAGCAACGGTGTGCATGGTTTCTGTATCATTCATGCTTTCTTCAGCTGAGGTTGCAGCCCTGGCAATGAACTGGATGGTCTTCTGCCTGAAAGGAAACATAACCTCGAATAACTCTTGAAAGTTTCCCATTTCACTCGTCTCCAGCTAGAGGCTAGAGCAAAAGTATAATGGGAGAGGAGAAAGTGCTTGAAGACCATGATTATCTAACTCCTCTTCCATTCAATACTATCAATTCCTCCTGATATCGTGGATATAATGGGGAACACATGACTTCCACAGTCCTGTGTCTTCCCCATGCATTTCCCCAGTAGTAAAGAGAAACGTATGGTGCTCAGAGTTTCCAGCAGCCTATAAAATACCCACATCTTAGCAGGTCATTTGATAATACACACAGTTTGCACTAAATTTAAGGTTGAAGTGAAAACATTAAAGTGAGTGTACACTTACAGATTTCTAACCTTTTGGCTAGGACCAGAAATTTAATTCCAACTTTAACATACTTTGTACTTCACTCAAACATATAGCTCTCATACTTAGTAATGAAATGGCATTCATATTTCCAGATTCGTACATTTTAGGGTTCATCGTGAGCAAAGAATAAAAATCCATTCCAGTCCTAAAAATGTTGCCAGATTAGGATAAGAAAGTTCTATACTGACTTTATAAAGAAGAGCTTATATAATCAGTTTCTGGATTGCCCAGTTAATAACTCAGGACTAGATAACATAAGTAGGAGGATGTAGTATAGCCAGCCCAAGGTCGAAAAAGGGCTGTACAAATGAACACAATGTCAGTGACTATTAACCAGGATTGTGTGTGCATGCATAGCCTGAAAAATGGCCTGGCCAAAACAATTTGCTGCCATGATCCCAAGAGGCGTTTGTCTGGATGGTTTTGTCCAAGACTTTGGAGTGCAAGCGTTGCGCCCCAGTATTTTTCAACGACACTGTGGGAGGTCCTAGCCGTGCACTTCTCGAGTCATACAGTGTTTCATTAGCAACTGCTTTGGTCACTTGTGTAGCTAGATGTAATGGAAATTGCGGAAGACAAGTGTACTTACAAGGAGGTAGGTGGTGCTCAATTCAGCCCTTCTCCATGTGAGAGCAATCTCAGGGTATCAGGGAGTTAATTGTCACACTGCACTGTAAATAATGAGCACCTGGTGGCGGGGAAAATAAATCTGGCTTCGCTCACTACTGAAGAGAGGAGAAGAGGGCTCCAGATAAGAAGCCAGAGAGAAGGAGCGTCTGCAGAAAAAGGACAGGCTGCCAGACAGGACGGAGCAGCTTGCTTGCCTCCCAGGAGTTGACTTCCCATCTTCTTAAGATTATTAGCCTGGCTAAAGGGTTATTTTTGTTTAATACAGCTGCATACCTTTTTCTCCCCAATACCTGCCTGTTGGAATCTTTTTTTTCTGAACCCTGGGTAATACAATTGGTGCTGTGAGCAGGATTCCAGAGGCATTATGGGGACAAAGGAATGAAGGGAATGTGCAAAGCTGTGTCCCAGGATGGTCTTGTACCAGTGCATGGGCCCCAGCTGCGCACATGTTATACTCAATAACCCCACCTATCAAATGGGATACGGAGCTAGAAAAAGCAGGAGGTCCCACACCCAGGGCAATAACTAAATGTTTAAGAAAGATAGGAATAAGGAAAGGTGAAGATGTAGAGGAATGTGGCAAAGTGGGTTGGCTACTTCTAACTGCACTAAAAATGGTCTGGGAGTTGTTGGAAGCCTCCTGGAAGCAAGTGGAAGAGCAGGCTGAAGAGAGAGGTGCCTCGTGAGTACAATTGTCTTTCACAATTTCCACTACACTAGATCACCCTGCTTGCTCTGTATAAGCTTCTAAAAATATAGAAATTGGTTGTCAGGGAGCAACTGATTCTCTGAATGGCTCATGTCACTCTCTAGAGTCTAAAAGTGTCCAGGATGTCATCAGAAACAAATGACAGTTTAAGTAGAGTACTGGAATCCTGGCCTGCATTGCTATTGGATGCCAATTGTTCTTGAGTAATGATTTAGAGATCAAAATATTTGTGTATGTCGAATTACAGAGTTAAATAAATTGATATTGTGAGTGTCTAGCTGTCCTCGTAGCTAACAGTGAAAAGTGTGCCTGCCTGAGGGCAGCACTGTAAATAAGCTAATAATAGCAAGAGTTTCTACTGCTCATGCAAACCAAGGAGAATAAAAGTTGATTATCCAAGTCTACAGGTCTGGTCCAAGGCATTGCTGTTAACTCTTATTGCTCATCTGGATTTCCAAGTGCAGGGTCACCCGGGTTTCCTGCAGGATGGCTTGCAGTTGTTGGGGGAAATGTAATGGAAAGGGGGCTTTCTTGGTCTGGACAGAGCTCCTTGTCCCTTAAATAGTTGCCTAAGAGAGAATCTGGCAATCACCACTCCTCCCATTATCCCAATGGCAGGAGCTAGAGAAGACAAATCATTCTGTGTTGCTTCAACGAGCATCAGCTTTCTTATCAATCCAATCTGCCAAGTTTGGATAAGCCAGGCAAATAGGGCTGCCATCTTCTTTCCTGGCCACCTTTAACAGCCTAACACAGAAAAATTGGTTAGGTACAGCTTCTTCCACATGGAAATAAAGTGATGGTAAAAAATCATCACCTGTTTACTTTCCACCTATCCACCTGCTGCTATGCAGAGAAACAAGGCCCTTAAAAAAAAAAAAAAAGCTTGCAACTCTGTGCAGCTGGATCTACTTCTAGCCTCATACAACTCCAAAAATTCCATCTGTCACACTGCAGCTCATAGACAACCAATTGCTCAGCTATTGCTTAATATGAAAATTTGAGTACATAACCCTGTGATAAGGTGCTTCTTTTATGCCAAAACCTCTGCCAAGAAGGGCAGCGATTCTGTGCTTGCCTGGCCCCTGCTTTACATCTTAACTTTCCAGATCAGAAAAACCCTTAATTCTCCAGTGTTGTTTGCTGAGCAAGCCGTGGAAGGAGTATCGCAAACTGATACGGTTTATTCATCGGGGGGAGGGACTTAGAGGTCCATAAAATCATTCCGTAGGACCTGCCGCTAGGAAATAACCCTGAATACTTTTCATTACCTTTGTTCTGCTGTGTGCATGGTGCTTTTGAACATGCTTTGGTATATAGCAGGTAGCAGACTAGAAGTGATTTGTTGCAGGCAGCAATGCCTTTCTCTGTACTCACAATTTCTATAGAAAATGTGTGGGCAGTTACATGAAGGGAGTTGCTGTGTGTTCTACTTGGAGCTCTGTACCGTATTCTGCAGAAGTTCCCATTCACATCAGCTGGCCATGTGACAGCTCAACCCTTTGAATCAGTACAATTGACTGCGCAAAGCTCTGAAAGGACAGATCTGGGAAGACTATAAATCCATTAGGATGTAGCTTTTCTGTACATTGCAGCGGTGTGATTTCCTGCATTCAGGTTTGGGAGGTGCTTAGGTTCCTGTTCTTGGTATTTAGAAGGGAATGGTGAGCTTAATGGAAAATCAGACTTTTTTCTTTCTTGCTCCACAGATTGTTGGAACTGAGAAACCAAACTAGTCTTTTTTTGAACAAAACGGAAACATTTTTGGTGGACAGCTGAGTTTGTCAGTGGAAACAGAAACTGTTCAGTGTGAGATTCCTGAGAGGACACGATATCAGGGCTAGGAGCAAACTGTGGGGAAATGCACTATTTGGTATGTGGTGCAGCTCCTTGTGCACATTCCAAGGAGCTGGTTCTAGTAGTTTCTACAGTGCTTGGTCATGGGTCTTACTTTATAATGCTTCTGCCTTTCAGAGTAGCATTAGTGTGTTTGTAGTTTCAGTTCCGTGGCGATAGCATGGACACTTGTCAGGCATTACCTAACAAACAGAAATGTAAGATGCACAACCCACTGAGATTCTTGTGTCTATCCTTCATAAGGACTTTTTGCATTCCTTCCCGAAGCAAACCAGACCAGAGCTCACCAACGTGTCTATTCTTCTTAACATTTATAGCCACCCTTGCCGTTTTTCATTGATTTAAGTGCCATAAAGCCAGATCTGGAAGTATGAGAATGAATCTCCGTTCTGCTGATAGCTCCTATAGTGGAATCTGTGCATAAAAAACTGTTATCTAAGAAACCAAGAGGTGAACATGCCTTTTCTTAGTATTTGGAAGACCCCCAGCAATGCTGAGCAGTTCAGAAAGAGAGTGGCTGGCTGCATGTTTGGTTTCTAGTTCCTAAATAAAGTTGACGTCCCAGGGTAAAAATTGCACCTCCCTAGAGCCTTCTCCCAGTGGAGAAGGACAAATTGGGGTTTAAAACCCTCAAAGGGACTATGAGAAGAGGAAGAAGGAAGGCAAAGCTTCAAGCTGACCTTGGAATTCTTGCAAGGTTTGCTAGGAAACCTCTTTGGTGCAGGTGTTGGACACCAATGAGCTGCTCTGCCTTTCCCAACACAAGGTTCCCTTCTGATGATGTGAGGAGTCAAGGTGTCGGTGTGCTCGATTGACAGCACAGAGAGAAATGTTCAAAGCATATCTGTGCCTTGGGGGAAGGGGAGGTTGGCTGTGGTTCAGGGTTTAGACAAAGTTCATGCCCGTCTTAGATTTAGTAATGTCTTTGCACATTAGCACCTCTGTGTAGAGCTGCTAGCCCAGCTCTGACGATCTGCTTGAGAGCAATAGACACAGTCCTGTATATTACTGTTATAGAGGCCAGCTTGCCCTATGCAATGACTCATAAGTTACGGGGAGGGGGGTCTTCGAGACTATCTCCCACTACATTGTTGAAGTTAATGAGAAGATGTTTTAGCTTATCCATTCATTCCATTGTTAGGTGTGACAGTCATCAATTCCTCTGCTACTTAAGAGGAGAAACGCATGGCGCATGTGTGACCATAGCTGATGGATTCTGACTGGTAGAGAGTGCTCATCTGCAGCATTTCAAACATCCTCATCTCATGCAGCACTCCCCGTGGCCAATGAATGTAAGGACCCATTGGACCAAGCCAGAATGACTGAGCAGATGTGGGAGAATGGGGGGAGAGGGGAGGGAGAAGAGAGGGTGGGCATCGGTGGGTGGGTGGGTGTCCCACCAGCACTGATACAGCATTGAAAGCACTTTATTCTAAAGAGATTGGATCTCTTACTCCTGCCCTGTCCCTAGACTGGGCTTTGCACTGCATCGCCAAACCTGACAGAGAACAGTTCAGAAGGAGCTCAGTGGTGCAGAAAGTGTAAAATGATGCTCCTCTTTCTAGATGAGGCTTAGGAGAGGATGTACCCCTGCCATCCTTCCCCTCCTCAACCCCGTTTATGCCCTCTCTGCAGCAGGAAGAGGGTGTTTTAAGAGAACAGAATGCAGACTGCTGGGGTTAAGGTCAAAACAAATGTTTTTCCCTCTCCCACATCCATCCACACAAACAGGATCTAACAAACTGTCAAGGTGACCCATGTCCCGTTCCCAATTGGGAGGGAGATTGTGCTTCCAAGAGGGGAAAGTCCAGCTGTATACCATGGAGGAGATGATGGGTGGAGCCGCCCATTCTGGACGACTTGTCTTTCTCTCGAGCACTTTTTTTTCTGCATTTCTTTTCCAGGGGAGGGGTTGGAAGATAGGGGAGGTGGGTATTGGAGAAATGTGCAAGGAGAGTGAGAATTCACAGTTGGGGGCATAATATACTATGCTTGTGTGGTTTCTTTAGAAGACATACTGAGAAAAGTCTCTACATCCATGTATATGAAAAAAAAATTACGAGCCGCATGTTGAAACAGGTGTTTCATTATTAAACATTAATGTACCGGGGCCTCCTCCCCTTTGGTGTTCACCTTGTTTACTATGGAACTAAGTGCGTTGCTGGGGGTATTTTTGGATTGGGGGAGGGGGGTTGTATTTTCTTTTGCATGACCTTTAAAGAGAAAAAAAATCTATATATATCTATATCTATGAGAACAAAAAGCAAAGCTGAGCTGTTAAGTCTGTCCCATGAATGCTGGTGGATCTTTTTCCTCTTTCTGACTTACTCTCCCTTTCTTTTTCTTGCCATTTCACTGTCTTTTCTTTCTGAGCCTTGTAAGTGTAAAGATGATTCCGACTTTGTTTTTGTCTCGGGAAACTGCAAATAAAAAAAACAAAAACAAAAAGGGACAAAAAAAGTCGCTTCGGTTCCTTCTCTTCTTGTTCATGTTCCTGCACTTCCATCAAACCAATGAAATCTCAAAGGAAGGGGTGAAAGTGGATTGAAAGTGCATTTGGCATGTTCGAAAGCGCCCTTAAGTGTCAATTTTTCAAGAAACATGAGTGAATTTATAACGGTCTTAACTCTTTTCTTACAAGGGATTTTGTTTTATCTTTTGTTGAGAACAAAAGGTAACTTAATTACACGGCAAGTCTTCACTGTCGAGCTTTTTAAAGAGCCCAGTCCTCCTCGTGCAACTGGCAGTGACCAGTAGCTGAGGTTTTTTTTTTTTAAAAAAAACAACTAATTAGGATGTAGAAAGATAGTACAAAAGGGGGAAACTAAGCTATTTACACTCGAAAATATTAGAAGGAATGAAACATTTCTTCTTGAAACAAAAAAGAACTATTTGCAGCTCTAAGTTCTACCAAATTAGAATGGAATTATCAAAGATTGCACATTTCAGCTAAAGCCCGCCCCTCCCAAATTTCAAAGAGGCCTGATTTTATAGGCAATAAAAGATATATAAATCTTTTTTGGAAAAAAAGGCTACATAGCATCTAGTACATTACTTAATCACTATGCAACACAGGGACACACTGTTTCCTAAACTGGAAGTTACTAAGTGGTCAAATCAATCAAGGAGTTCTCAACTAGCCAGTGTAAAACAATTATTTCTATTACATGCATAACTCCGGTCCTTTTAAGTTTGGGTTTTCAATTTTACCCCTTTGCAGCCTTTCCATGTAAGCACTCTGGGCCAAATTTCAGACCGATATAAAGTCAAGACGGTTTGTTCTGACAGAAAGACCACGTTATCTTTACCCAGTGAGCTCAAGGCAGGCAGCACCCAGGGTTCTCTCTTCCTCCTGTTTTACCTGTGAGATAGGTTAGACAGAGAACGTGACTGACTAGCCCAAAGGCCACCCAGTGAGCTTCACGGCCAAGTGGGGAATTGAACCCACCTGTCAATACACCACATTGCTGTGCCTGTGTAATTGCTGCATGGATAACATAAGACATAGCCATTTTTTTTTTGAACCATCAAGTGAACAACTTTATCCATTTAGATGTAATCCAGTAACCAGTACATACACAAAAAGTTAGGCAATATTTATTAAAATACAGTCTTTAAAAGCTTCCCCATTAGATGGAGTGTAGGATTAGATACGAGAACATTTAACATAGTGGGCAGAAAACAGTAACTAAACCAGTTCGCTCTTTACTCTTCTGGGCAAGTCTCCGAAGTCCAGGTTTTCATTCAAAGAACGCTTAGTGGGAAGAACAGCTTTCTTCTGAAGTAAGCAGTAACACAGAACTCGCAGCAGCTCTCTACCCACCCCCTGTCTTGTTAGGACCAAAGCAACAGCCCAGAAACCAAACTGGCTGCAACAGAAGATGGCTTTACAGAAAACATGACAGCCCTAGGCCTAGACCTGAAGCAGAGACGGGAAAAAGAAAAATTAAGGCAATCGAACGCTGGCACCAAGGCAGATGTTGTACTGCTTCTGCCAATACACCCTTAAGTGCCAATGCAAGCAGACTACCTTTGGTGCATCCTTTAGCCCAACCCCTTCCCCCAAGGAGAACTGCCACAGAGTGCACATAAATGCAGCCAAGCTGTCAAAGTCCCAGGACCTCCCCCCATACAGGCCATCAAAGATAAACAGAGGCATATTAAAGCTCTAGGTTGCTCAGTTAGCCTGCCCCATGCCTGTGGAGCTCGGCTCAATGTTAGGTTTTTGTCACCAGGTGATTTAAGTCATAAGAGGTTTGCAATTTGGTTAACTGCTGGTTAGTTGTAAGAATTAAAGGTAGTCAAAACAGGACACAAAAGCAAAGAATAGACCATACCTCTTTAAGTGAGAACAAAGAACGAAGACCAGGATGGCATTTTTCCTTACAACTCAATCAGTAAGCCTCTGCTTTGCCCGGACAGACCGCATCTGCTATCAACATTTAAGGACAGTTTCTTGTAGAGCGGCACAAGGAAACTTCCCCTCTCCCTCTTTTTTCAACGACCATCAGGACCATCCAGATGAATGGTGGTTATTCTGGGGGGGAGGGGACTACCCTGTCTGATGTAAGAGTCGTGTGCTGACTTACCCACAATCCCACTGACTAACAGCAACACAGCCCTGCTTACTACTACTGTTTCATCAGGGCCCTTGCCAGACACAAATCTATTTTAAGCATCATATTTCTCATCCTGGTGCACATGCATGTGCATAGACATGTTCCCACCTAACGCTGCTGCAATGGGGAGAGGGTTAAACCAGAGAGGGAAACCCAACTACAGAACTGTATATCTGCCTCCCATGTGGACCTCAAAACTCAGGCATCACTGACAGAAAGAAGGGTACTAACAACAACGTCTAGTACTTACACAAGACTAGCAGGTAGGGACAAACTCTCCAGGAAGGAGGCATGTAGGGCCAGCTAAGAATGTCACAAGACAACATCAAATCACACAACTTCAGAGGCTTAAGACAGGTCAAACTTCACAGAACTCTGGCACAACTCCTAACGGAGAGCAGCAGATGATGCTTTTGGAGATCAGCACAAATGCCATCGACAAATGGCTACGGGTCAATACTGTGGCGCTGGCGCTGCCAAACAGTAGCCATGACACAACAGAGTGCCGGTGCAGGAGGATAACAAGGCTGCACAGCTAAAGCAACAAAAGCCACTGACTAGAACCCACAGGTGAGCCCTCCCCTGTATCAGCTCTCAGGTGCACATTTCCAGGTGGAGCTGCAGAGCATCATGCCTTCTCCAATAAAATCCTGGACTGGACAAAGGGCAACCGTGTCAGTCATGAAAACCCGTCAATCCACTGTTGCTTGCCGTGTTGGCAAACATGGTCCCAGCACAGGAAGAGCTGCCCATCTTCGGCCAAGGAAGAATTTCAAGCCGTTTCACGAGGCCACGTTCACCCACCCCCACAGAGCTCCTCAGTCCGTTTAACGAAGCAGCACCAGTTCTCAGGCCACCCCAGGCCTCTCGCCCCAGCCTGTCAGTCAAAAGGATTGCAGAGTGACTCTGAAGGGGGTGACAGACAGACAAGGTTTCTGCCTTGCTCCCTTAACTAGCTCAGGACATTTTAGCCCGAAGGGAAACTCCTCATTGTTACCAGACATAGCATGGAGACCTCAAACTCAAGACTGGCTTGCAACCTTTAGCCAGTTTTCCTAGTGTTACATGAGCAAACAGTGATCGATACAGAACAAGTCCACAGCTGACTTCAGGTTTCAGAAAGAAGCAGGGCAAAGGAAGCCCCCCACAATCCAACAGTGACTACCAACCAGACTGCCAGAACTGCCACTGCCCCTTCAGCCCAGTGGGGAAAATACAATTATGCTCACTCCCATAACACAGACATCTTGGGAGTCCAAAATGCCTTCTTTCAAGGGGAGGGGGAATAAAAGATTGTTTTAAGTTCATGAACCACAACACCGTGTCCCATTCCAGGCATCCAGTCTGGCTGAAGTGGCTGAACTCTGGAAACAAGGATTGCCATCGTAGGTAGTTTTGGGATACATCTTCTTGCTGCCTTTTCTCCGGAGTGCTGAATGTGAGTGAAGGCCTGATAGTCCAGAACAGAAGGTGGGGCGCAGCTGACAGGGTCACATGATTTCACAGCACGAGTTCTGCTTTCGTGCCTTAAGAGGATGTAGACAAAATAAGCGTGCACATAGTGAGAGGCTTTCCATTGACAAGCCAACAAGTAAAAAGTCCTCAGAGGTCCCCACTGGTGCCATCATGGGGGCGTGGCCACCACTGCTGAGCACGAAGCAGGATGGGAAGGAACAGCAGCAATACAGGCAAGAAAAGAGCAGCCACGGCAAGCCTAACGCTAATACGATGGGCCAAATGTGAGCAAGGGGTTTCCTCACATCTGTTTCTATCTACAGGTTGTGCTTAGCCCAAATTAGAGCAATTATGAAACTTGTAAACAAGCTTTTTTTCCAGCAGGGAAGACCCAAGACTCCAACCATTTCATGTCCTTCAAAAGTCTGAATCTCCTGCCATTTCACCTCCAGCAAAAAAAAAAAAAAACCCAAAGTGGCTACCTCCCATTTACTATGCAAGTTGCTGTATTAAAAAATATAATGTTCCATGCCATAAATTTCCCTCCCCCTAAAACTCTGCGTTGCAGGGAATTCTGGGTAGTAACTCAGCACTACAATCACCTCCTACTGAAATGCCTGGGTCCAAAAGCCATTGAATCACATAAAATATAGTAATTTGGAGATGATTTTTTTTAAGTAGTAGAAAAATACACAAGAAGCCAGAACAAAGCATCACATTTCAGCAGAACGCAACAGCCATCTGTGTTTCACTCTCCCCAGGGTTTAGAGGAACCTGCTGCGGCAAGACAGCCTTGCAGACTTGGAAGCATTTTGCCATACAACTGTCACAAACGGAGAACTCTTTGCAGGGCCAGCAAGGGAACTCAACATTAACCTATACCACTCCAGCACCTCATTAGCTCTCCCTGGTCTTTCAGGCGTTTCGCAGCACCTCACTCAGAGAACACGCTGCCAGAGCTTGCTGCCTCAGAAAGATCCATCCTCTCACTGACACAAAAACACTCAGCTACAGACAGAAAGGAGCTGATGTGACAGGAGAGCTGGAGCGCTGGCCTGGACATACTTACAGTTTTGTAGAAGGCTTTTGACTGAGTTCCAAGGACCTCCGATTTGGACACCAAGTCATCCAGTTTCTCTCCTCGTTCTAACAAAGACTCCATGGTATTGTGCTAAGTGGGAAAAGACAAAGCTGAAAGAGGGAGCGTGTATGTTGCCAGAGACTCCATAAGCCCAGCTGCAGACAGCAAGTATAGCCTTATCACAGCACCCAGAGCCTTACTCTATAGCCCCCTCCCCATGGTACCTCTGCTTTCATTTAAATATAAAGTTTGCACGTTCTGATCCAGAAGTTTCGAAAGCACAATATCCTTTTTTTTTAACAAAGGGGGTTACCACACTTTGTATTCCCAGCGATGTATTAAGAGTTTGAAAATGTTGTAAAAAACATCGTTTTAAAAGGGTTTTTGGATACCATGGCTTATAAATGGTTGGAAGACGTCTTCACAGCTAAAGGGGCCAAACAAAGTGCGAACAGTATTTTTTTATAACGTTTTCAAACTCTTAATACATCACTGGGAATACAAGTGCGGTAACCCCCAAAGTCAGTGATCTACATTTTTGTACTCTGCAAAGACCCTTCTGTCACCAATCGTACTTGCCTGGGTACCTTCTAGATATCAGGCAACATCTACTTTATTCAATTAAGCCATTCATGGATTTTAATAGGGGACAGCTTTTATACTGCCAGGTATACTATTTACGAACACTTTATACTGCCAAGTTTGCGGGGGGGGGGGCATATTCTCAGCTGAATTTAATTATTCTACGTTCAAATTTTGGATCAGTCTTTCATCTTACGTGAAGATCATCTGATGGAGAAGCGGGGTATAGGTTGAGCTGAGGTCTGACGGTCCTTTGTAAGGACAGAGGGTGAGCCCTCCTCATGCCTACTTGGTTACCATTAAAATGGATCCCTCTTGGGAGTGGATAGAATTGACTTCCTCCTCTTTTGAAAGCAGCAGCTCAGATAGGCCCACAAAAAAAAATTAAAATCCCAGTAAGCATCCTCAGATTGCTAAATTTTGCTGCTGCCTTACTAAATTATCTTTTTACAATAATATTATTTTTCACTCTGCTGATCTTGTTGGAGTATGCTTCATCACCAACCCTCAGTGTTCTGGCCTGGACTGACAAATACAATGTAGGATTAAAACAGCAACCATAGTTTGTTACAGTATCTGCTCATCTTAATTGGAGATGCACAATTCATCACAAACAAGGCCCTCCTAAGTTGCAGGAGAAGAATCACCTCTGGGGCAGGACAAAGCAAGATACTCCTCCACAATACAAGAAACCTTATTAGAGATGAATTTAGATCTTCATGACATGGTTAAAAAAAAAAGAAAGAGAGGTGTTCATGGCCACAGTAGTAGTCATGACCTAATTCCTCCTGATAGCATCATGTTTTCAGCTCCAGGCTCACATTGCAGAATGACAGGTGCCTATTAAAAGACTGGTTTAGGAAGCTGCCACTCCCATCAAAGAAACCCAGGATGGAAGTGACACACGCATGTACTTCTATAGAGAGGAAAATAGTTTTACAGCATTTAGAGACTTGTGAAAAAGAGTTTCTAGACTGATGACAGCAAACACGCATGTTATACTTTGTAATCATAAGAACATAAGAAAAGCCCTGCTGGATCAGACCAAGGCCCATCAAGTCCAGCAGTCTGTTCACACAGTGAACAAGAATGGGTACGTTTTCCTGCCACTGCAGTGTTACTGAGGTCCACAGGCAGTGAGCTCTATGTGTACCTAGCTTAGGAGGCCATTAACACAGTCTCCTAGTCCAGATTTTCAGTTTCCACATGTTTAAAATATACATTGTGTTCATCTCCTTCTTTTCTCCTTCAGACACTCTGTTCATGTATATTACCTTACCACTCAGATTTCACACAGAAGTTACCTGTCTGAAAATGCCACCATGCCAAAATTATGCCCCCGGTTGTTGTTTTTTAAATCGCATAATCTACCCATTTCAAGAAAGCCATGCAAGGCTCCAGGTTGTGGCCCTTACCAAGATGATTTTGGTCTCGTCCAGCTCGGCTTGTACTTTTGTCATTGCGTCAGCATCACGAGGATTCTGAAAGACAGCAAAGCATTTCACTCCGCATGTCGGTTGCCAAGACGCTGGAGACAGTCGCTAGAAGGATCTCCTTTGCGTGATAGTCTAGTGACGAAAGTGGATTGTTCTTCCAAGCTAGACACATAAAGCCTTGACACTGGTGGGCCTGATAAAATACATATCCCCTCCCTATTCTTGAGTATTAATTCTTCTCAGAATGTAGGTTCTACTTACACAGTACAGGAAAGATAAGAGGTGAGAAAGTAATTGGGGCAGAGGTTAGAGGTTATTGGCAGAGCCATGCATGCCAGTCTTAAAAAGTAAAAGTAGTAGTATAAAAAAGGCCCATACACCAAAAAATAACAAGACAAAATCCAAGTTTTTAAAAATCATATGTCAATTTCACAAGAGCTACAACATACTCAGTGCCTTATAGGATCTGTACACTTTTTGTTGATGTTAAAAATGTGGAAAGACATTAGGCCAGAAGACAGAGCAAGTCTGTAGTCTGCTGGAGATCCCTGCCCCCATTCCACTTCCTTCACCTGTCAACTTATAGATCAGCCTGTACCTGGTATTTACTAAGGTAGCTGTCCAATGCTGTGTAGTTTATCGTCACTGGGGATCCAGAGGGCCAGTCTATTCTGCTAACTTGCCTGGCGAACTCATCCAGCACCTACAATGCAAGGTAACAGGAGTTCATCATAGAGAATTTAGGGAAAGCCTTTCACCCTACAAACAGCTTTTTATATTAAACAAAATCAGTGAACACTAACCCAGACCCTTTAATTATGAAGCCTCTAAATGATCTTGGACAGACATCTCCTGGTGTTCAAACAACCATGTAACTATGGTGGTCTTATGGGGCTAACACCACAATCCTAAACAGAGTTACTTCCTTCTAATTCCACTGAGGTCAATGGGCTTATAAGGGTATAACTCTGCTTAGGACTGCTCTTCAAGACTCAGAGAACACTGGGTAATTTTGGTAAGCACTATCACCGCTGAAAGACAACTCACACCCAGTTCCTCTTCATTTGTTCTCTATGAGGGCGCTTACCCTCCCCAATTAAAGATAATTGTAAAATGTACAGGTAGTTCTAGACCTCAACAAACCCCTTGGTAACAAACCAAGGCAAGAGTGTCTGCTTTTGTGCTTTAACAGAAAAGAAGTCAGTCAAACTGAGTGTACGAAGGCAGTTCCCCTTCACAAGCTATGTAGGACCAACCCTGGCCAATATGCAGAGAGGCCAGAAACCCTGTGTACGCTGCCTTGAGCTCCTCTGAAACAAGCCAGAATATAAATGATAAATGGCTTGGTTTAAAGGCAGCAGTAGAGAAACTGCTCTTGTTACAAGTCAAATGCCCCCGAAGGCCTAAGACAAGGCCTTAGGTGCAAGTAAAGCACATTAGGCCTTCTAACACCTACCGCAATGTCTACTCTCACAGTAGGAACGTCTGCTTACCTTGTCCAACAAAGTGAAGCAGACCCGTGGTGGGTACTCATTGTCTGCAATCACCACTCCAGCCAACCCATCATTCCGCACATAAACATGACAGAGGTACTCTAAAGCAAAAAGGAAAAAGAACTTCATGCAAAATTGCTTTGTGCTTGTATAAGAAGGCAGTGAAATGATGAGTTCATCTGGAACCACAGTTCAGTTTGCACTGCCAGAATCACCTATTCTGGATAGGCGATTGTCGAACCTAACGAATTAGTGTTTTTATATTTATATGTGGATTATAACTGTGTTTTAGTTAAGCTTAAGTTTTAATAGTTCTCCTACGAATGTATGATTATGTATTTATTGATGTATATAGCTATTATTTTTATCATATAAAAAATTTTTATTGTTGGTCTGGGACCGTACTAAACACTTTCAATTTCCGATAGGCGATTCTAGATTTAATACCATCTCAGCTACAGAACAAAAATAGGGCTTTGTTATGAATGGAATTCCCCCACTGTGGGACTAAGGAAGGAAGGAAGGAAGAATTCTACAGGCATGGCACTGCACAATGCCCATCACAAGATCAGCCCCTAAAGATCAGGAATGCAGAACCTACATAAAAATCAATTATATACTGTTGTGAATACTTGGCGTGGGGAGGATGCAAAGGTAGAATATAACACAAGGCCTTCCTAATGCACCATGGAGTCAGGAATAGACACACTCCAGTGCATCGTTTGAATACATTTTTTTCAGAGGACCAGAGCAAGAGAAGAAAGAGACTGAGGCACAATGCTATAGGAGAGTGACAAGGATCAATACACAACACTGTAGGCAAACATCTCTGATCCCAAGCAGCTCTGCCTAGACCCCTTCCACTTCTGGGACTTCACAAGACACAGCTTGACGACATAATGACGCTCACCACAGATAACTAGAAGCTGACTTTAAAAGAAAGTCTGCCAGGATTCCAAAGACAGAACATATAACCCCACCCCCTCTAATATTTTCAACAGATAAAATAGTACCAGAAAGTTTCCAGCAGACTGAGATGGATGACAGTACAAATATATAGAAGAGTATAGCGAGTAAGAGCCCTGTGGTGCAGAGTAGTAAGCTGCAGTACTGCAGTCCAAGCTCTGCTCATGACCTGAGTTTGATACCAAGGGAAGTTGGTTTCAGGTAGCCGGCTCAAGGTTGACTCAGCCTTCCATCCTTCCGAGGTCAGTCAAATGAGTACCCAGCTTGCTGGGGGTAAAGGGAAGATGACTGGGGAAGGCACTGGCAAACCACCCCGTAAATAAAGTCTGCCTTGTAAACGTCGGGATGTGACATCACCCCATGGGTCAGGAATGACCTGGTGCTTGCACAGGGGACCTTTACCTTTATAGCGAGTACAGTGGACAGGAAAAAATCAAGGAGAATGGACTTGCTACTGTGGAAAAATTAAGCCAGTTCAGGGTCTGAGCTTGTGCTTCTCTGGGGCAGTAAGAAAACTGCAGGAAGGTGGTTTGTTGTCAGGCAGGTTTCTGCCACTGTTCAATTTTCCACTGCGGAAGGCTAACGCCTAATTCAATATAATTTGGCTGAAATTCCATCTGGATTGAAGGCTAGGATTCTCTTGGGAAGCTGCTACTTTAACCATTTGCTTGGCACATTTAATGACAAATACGAACAGGATGAATGAAGCCATTCCAGCTCATATTTTCCTATGCCAATTAACAGCCTTTTGGTGGACCAGAGTTGCAGAAGCCCATTTCTTATTAGATACTTTTAAGTGAGGTTTCAAAACTCAACCAACCAACTTGCCTGAAGGGAAAATTAATGTAATGAAACAAGAAGTAAAACAACATGCTGGCTTTCTGCTAGAAAAGCAGATGTTATGTGGAAGACAGATGCAGTATAAACCTCTTAACTCCCAAGGCCCAACTCTAGCAATGTTTGCAAAATTTACTCTCTTATTTGTATTCATTGTGTATTTCTGTGTACTCTTACCTTGTTCCTTTACAGAAGCTCTGCTGCCTAGGTCTGAACGCTCCACTATCAGTTGACTTGTGAAGGTCATGAATTCCTGAACACTGGGGGGGGGGGGGGAGAGAGAAAGTGTGTGTGTTACTGGCCTAAGGGTCACCTAGTGAGCTTCCATGGCACCAGTGGGGATTCAATCCTAGGCCTCCCAGATACTAGTCTGACACTAACCACTACACCACGCTGGATTTGGAAGTCTTTGGATTCCAAAGAAAAATGCAACTTAATTATGAACTCCCTGTAACATAATAACTAGTAAGAATAGAACTGCAGCACAAATAACATGCCTGACTTTCTGAATTCAAGACTACCTGGTACAATATTTACTCAATACTCACTTAGCATCAACAACCTTCGTTTGTGGGATATTTGAGAAGAAATTAGGTGAACTAATTTAAGGACTATATTCCACTTGCAAGTGAAAGGAGACAACACATCTAAAGGCAATGCACATTTGTTCAGATTAGCAGAAGGGGCCTTCTTCATATGGAGAAGAAATTTTAAAAGGAAGATTCAAGGCAATGAAATGATAACGTTTGCTACCAATACAAAAGAATTAAAGGCCTCTGTCCAATTGAGCATTCTGAAATCCATGTAACAATCACAATGGGGACACCACTATCCAAGTTCAAGCCCTTGAAGGGAACCAATGGAAGAAGCTCCAGTAACCTTACTGATGTTTGCAGAACATACCTGGATCGCTGGAAAAAACTAAATGATGACACATCATAGGCAGCTTTCAGTAAATGCACTTTGGGATCTCCTTTGTAAAGTACACTTAGGCTATACAGCTTCATCCTTGTACCTGCTTAAGCACCTCCAATTCTCAATAACCTGAGCAAAGAAAGAAACACACACAAAAAAGATGACTTAAAGTGAATACAACTGAACAAGAAAATACACTGATAACTCAAAGAAAGTGTCAATACATGTTCTTCACTGTCAAAAGTGTCAACACATGCATCTGTAGGCTTATCTTAAGACAAAATCAAATTTCTCTACAGACCAGAAAATGAGACACAGGAAGACTTCCTATGCGTATCAATGTTATTGCACACTTACTTGGAAGTCAGTTCTATCAATTTCAGCCACCTTATGCATGTATGCACAGAACTACAATATACTGCAACAAAATGTTCTTCATGTGATGATCTACAATTTTAAATAGGCATTCAGTAAGGTCATAACTTCTACCAATGGAAAGTCAACCATCTGAGATTTTAAAAAGCAAAACAGCCAGTGTAAGGCCATCCATTGATGTGTCCCTCTGATTTTTAAAATGCCATGCTTTTTTTCATTCCATACGAAAACTGAGTTAAGACTTCCACTATAAGTACTACTTCTGGCTGATCTCAGATGCACACAGACCAGGTGCTGAACAATAACACCTGTCAAAGTTATTGTTATTTACACACATTTCTGTTTCACACTATCTGTAACACTCAGCTCAAACAGAAAACACCCAACATCATTTTTAAAATAAGGATTTTATCCCACTGTTATTGTTCTGAATGTAAAATGCTTCCCTCTACTTCAAGACCATTACCAGGCTGTAAGAGCAACTGAAACAAACAACTTTGTTCTGGAAGTGTGAGATCATGCAACTCAAATATGTCACCCCTAGTTATCTGCCATCATTCTAGTCCTGGCAACATCTGTTACAGGAATTATAACCCAACAAGCATACAGAATTAGATGATGAGACAGGATGAGATGCCATGAGAGATGCCAGGATATTCTGAAATAAAGAACACCTGCTTACTGTAGCGCAAGCCCAGGGGAACAAGTAAGGACCATGGGAAGGCTACAAATGGTGTGTGTGTGGGGGGGAGGGAATATGAGAGAAGCCACAGTATTTCAGATCTCCTAGGCAACCTCACCTCAATTTGTTCAGCCTGAACCCTCTCCCTCCAAATACTATTGCCATACCTTAAAGATATCAGGACAGAAGTTTTTGTACACTACCTCATCAGAGACATGGCTTTTTATTTACATACAGAAATGAGAAAAAGATGTAAAGTGAGCTCAAAAAGCCCCATAACAGAGGTTTATTTTGTTAATTTGTTGCTTCGTTTTACAGATTTCATAAAATGCCTCGAGAGTCACACAAAGGTGGGCCAGGTCTTTTTAAATGAATACAGTAGACCCATGATATTTGTCTTCATAACCCACACATTTACACAATAAGCACTGCAAAACTATTCATAGTGAAGGTTACTGAGCTTTCAAGCCTTTTGGCCCCACTAAGTTTTTTTTTGTTCCACAGCCATGCGTGTACATGCAAACGGAGAGATACCATACAAGGATAACCCTCCACAATCAGCCAAACTACACTCTGACTCACAAGGTTCTTTTTTCCATGATCCACCTTTTAGGTGTCACAAGACTCGTTTGCTTCTCTCTGTGATTATCCTGAGCACATTCCAACTGCCCTAGAAGCATCGCACAACCCTACTGACGCATGCCTGTCATAGGCTTTTAGCCCCAATGTTCATCATTTTTGCCATCACTCACTCCCACGCTCTCTCTCTCTCTCTCTCTCTATCGGGGTTACCGCACTTGTATTCCCAGCGATGTAGTAAGAGTTTGAAAACGTTATAAAAAAATACTGTTCGCACTTTCTATGTATTCCCAGTGATGTATTAAGTTTGAAAACGTTAGGAAAAATACTGCTCGCACTTTCTATGAATTCCCACCGATGTATTAAGAGTTTGAAAACGTTATAAAAAATACTGTTCACACTTTCTATGTATTCCCAGCAATGTATTAAGAGTTTGAAAACGTTATAAAAAATACTGTTTTTTATAACTTTGTTTGGCCCCTTTAGCTGTGAAGACGTCTTCCAACCATTTATAAGCCGTGGTATCCAAAAACCCTTTTAAAGCGGTGTTGTTGTTTTTTACAACATTTTCAAACTCTTAATACATCGCTGGGAATACAAAGTGCGGTAACCCCCTCTATCGCTGTGAATTACCACTGTTTATTACCCCTACATCTCCCAACTGAAGACCCGCTTCTTACGTCTGATGAAGTGACCTGATGTCCAGAAAAGCTTCTGCCAAGGTAAACCTCTCAGGCTTAAGTTGCCACAGGACTCCCCGTTGTTGGTGGCGGCCACGGAGACTAGCAGAGCCCCCCAGCGAGGCTACAACCAGGCCCTCTGACTTGCCAGCCGGTCCCAGGCCCAGAGTCACCATAACCAACCGCTCCCTTCCCTCTCCCGAAGAGATCGCCTCGGCCGGACCCCTTGGCGGGGAATGTCCCTCTCAGGCCCCCGTCGCTCGCTCGGCCTCGACCGTTAATACCCACCCAGACGCGTCTTCCTTCCACAGAAGGGGAGGCAAGAGTCGTCTCCGGCCAGCGCCCTCCCAACGACGCTCGCCTCAAGATCCCCCGAGTGGCTGTGAGGGAATTAACGAAGCCGGAAAGCCGCCAACCCGGCAGCAGAACGCGAAGGGAAGCGGAAGTGGTGCCAACTCGACGGCCGGTGAACCAACCGCCGTCTAGAGCGAGCGTAGCGCACTGCGCATGCGCCAAGGCTGCCGTCGCGCGGGGGCGGGGACTCAACCCTGGGCGCGATTGAAAGGGTTCAGTCTTCGTGGCTCTCTAGCGTGGCTTCCGGTTCCCAAGTGCAGTTGCCCCAGTCCTCCATGTGCGGGGCAAGGGTGGGGAACCTGTATCGCGATTAATGCACACACAAAAATTGAGCGACGCAGGCAGAATTAGAGGGTTTTCTTTCCATGTTAATAATTCACAGTGGGTAGCCGTATTAGTCTGTCTGCAGTAGTAGAAAAGGACAAGAGTCCAGTAGCACCTTAAAGACTAACAAAAATATTTTCTGGCAGGGTATGAGCTTTCTGAAGAAGTGAGCTGCGGCTCACGAAAGCTCATACCCTACCAGAAAATATTTTTGTTAGTCTTTAAGGTGCTACTGGACTCTTGCCCTTTCCATGTTAAAATAATCATAGTATATACCTCCCCCTCACTCCCACAAAGAACAAGAGTACAATATGCACGAAAGACTTTTTCCCTAGCAGAGCTCATGTGTTTTTAAATGCCTTTTGATAAGCAAAAAAAAAAAAAAACACACACACACACAAATACAGTGTGGTGTAGTGGTCAAGAGTGTTGGATTAGTATCAGGAAGACCAAAGTTTGATTCCCGAATCGTTCCATGGAAGCTCGCTGGGTGACCTTGGGCCAGTCACACTCTCTTGGCCTAACCTACCTCACAGGGTTGTTGTGAGAATAAAATGGAGAAGAGAATAATGTAAACCGCTTCCGGTCCCTAGTGGGGAGGAAGGCACGGTGTAAGCAAGCAAGCAAACAAACAAACGTCATGTTCTCCAGAACTCTTCCTCCCCCACCTCTTTTAAAACATCCAGCCAGGTGAACAGTTCTGGAGAGTGCAAAAGTCTGCACATTATTTTTTGTTACTTTGGTGGATCCTAATAAAAGCTATCACATTCTGAAAACAAGGCAGGTTTTTGAGCTGTTACATACTTGCGGAATTCTGCAGGCAAGCAGAAAAATGTGCCTTTGTTGAATAACCAAATGGAAAAACACATAAACTTAATTAAACAAACATAGTTTTTATGCTGCTTGGTTGGTCAGTAAATAAAATGTATGTCGGTGGGAAAGGAGGAGGGAAGAGAAAACTAGGATTTCTATTCTATTCCAACAGCCAGTGAGGTAGCATGCTGCTCCACTCTCCGGGTTGGGAAATACCTGGAGATTTTGGAGGCGGAGCCTGAGGAGGGCAGGGTTTGGGGAGGGGAGGGGCTTCAATGGGGTCTAATGCCATCGAGTCCACCTTCCAAAGTGGCCATCTTCTACAGGTGAACTAATCTCTGTCGCCTGGAGACCAAGTTGTAATCCGAGGAGATCCCCAGCCGCCACCTGGGGGTTGGCAAGCCTAAGAACTTTGTGCAGGACTTTATTTGTGCAGAGGGCACAATTATTTCAAGGCACTGATTATTTCAGTTCCTTCTTTTGTTTAAAAATTGCCTTGATCCCTGTTACACCCCCACTCTTGCTTGTAACAGGAAGTGAATGCTCTGCACAAGTCTCTCTTTTCCTATCTCTTTGCCTAGAAACCTGCTGAACCTGCTGAAGAGACCCACCCCCACCCTCCCACACAGTCCAACAAAACGCTCCTTCTAACCTCTTGGAGATGTCTGGGGTTAGAAGGAAGGAAGCAGTTGACTGGGGAGGGGGAGATTTCTTTTCAACGTGGCCGTGTTGGGGTGGGGGCATCTTCCTCCAAGCCGTCCTCCAACTCTTCTTCGCATGCTGATATTCCATGCGCCTTTTCAAAGAATTGCTTGGAGACCATTTTGTGATTCAGATAATGTGCAAGGGCAGATTCACAAGTTCTCTTGCTTTCAGTGTCAAATCCACCAGATGCTGGCCAGTATTGCCATACCAGTGAGAGGCAGTCGCTTCCATCATGAGCTGGACAGGAAACATCTGACCTTGCCTAAACCCCACCCCGTCTGCATTACTGCTCTGCTTGCTTCCCTATCCCCTCCTTGGTCTCCAATGAAATCGACACAAATTCATGAGATGCCTTGCCATAGCAAAAACTGCATGTGGGAAAAAGACTTCCCGGTTTCAAGGATGTCACCTTTAGGATTCTTATCTCACTACAGGCGCTCATTTTCTGCCCCCAAGCAGTTCCCTTCTGCTCTGATCAAACTAGTTATAATGCACCTTGTACCTATGCATCCTGACATCCTGAGTTCCTTCTTTGTAACACCCCTCCCACCTTCTGACGCAGATATATGGACTCAAGAGATCTCCATTCCAACTTGTATCTGATAAAGGGAGCTTTGACTCTCAAAAGCTTATACCCTGGAAATCTTGTCGGTCTCTAGGTTCTTCTGGACTCTTTAGCTAGCTCTTCTACTGTGGATCAAAACGGCTACTTAAGATAAACTACCTTAATCATGTTTGTTTGTCTTACTGTGTACACCAGCTACTACCCTGCCCCACACTTTCCTACTGCTGCTGCCCAGGAGCTGGAGAAGATAACCCTCCTTACCTCTTCACTGCCCCCTTCAAAAATATTGGAGCAAGCCATGTATGCCCCTACAGCAGTGACCCCCTGCAACATGGCGCCCATCAACTGGTTTCCCGGCACCCAGTTGCTTCTTCAACTAAACATCTTTTCCTCAAAGCAAAGGGCCAATTTTGGTTTTCCTCTACCTCATAGGGGCAGGAGGGGCTTCAGAAGAACCCAAGAGGCGTCACTTGTGTCCACAAAAACAGCTGCCTCCATCAGAAGAGGGTGCAAAGTTTGCAACCTCCCAACATTATGTGCTTGGTCCCAGCACCCAATGGCAGCCATTGGGTGGAGGCACCTAGTCCCCAGACCCAACATTCCAGTAGAGCCCAACAGGCTCAACCATATTGGGAAGCCTGCCCTCCAGGGCTTCCTGAACTCCCACCAGGATCCTTCCTCTTAAGAGTCAAAAATGGTGGCTGAACTCTTGCAAGAAGAAGAAGCTGGTGAGATTTTGGCTGCTAGCGTGTGCACGTTGCTTGGGGGAGTGAGGAGATAACCTGGACGACCCCCTTCAGGTTTCAGATGGGGACAACTCTGGGCTATGAAATTACTGGAGATTTGGAGTCCACCCTTCAAAGCACCCATTTTCTCCAGGCAAACTGATCCCTATTGTCGAGATTAGTTGTATTTCCTGATCACCTGTCCCCATCTGGATAGGGTTGCCAACCTCCAGGTACTAGCTAGAGATCTCCTGCTATTACAACTGATCTCCAGCTGACAGAGATCAGTTCACCTGGAGAAAATGGCTGCTTTTGCAATTGGACTGTATGGCATTGAAGTCCCTCCCCTCCCCAGTCCTGTCTTCCTCAGGCTCAGCCCCAAAAACCTCCTGCCGGTGGCAAACCCTACATCTGGAGGTTGGCAACCCTAGCTGGCTGGCAGCAGGTGGAATGGGAAATTGCTACCCCCTGAAAATGTACTGAGGTGACCGCTTCAAGTTATCGCCTTATAGAACCAGCCCTAAGCTCTGGTGGGATATATTCCCCTTTTTGTGAGAGGGGGATACCCAATAATACAGTTTTCCAAGCCTTGCCACAGAAGTTATAGCAATAAACAAAACAGCCAGCCCACAGATGTCTACAGTTATGCAAAAAGAAGGTGGAATACTTGAGGACTGTTCCTATAGCAACCAAAGAGACACTTCTATACAGGAAGAATCGATTCAGGGGAGGGGGGTAGCCATTCCCATATATACTCAATTCTATAGAAATAATGATGGATGGGCATTGCAGAAAAGCAGTTCAGATGGTGCATTGTATTAGAAGTGACACGAACACTCTGGAAACTTTAAATGTCATTATAAATCTATCTTGCTGTGTGTTCTTTGGTTGATTTAAACACAAGCACTTTTAAGATTGTATTTCACTTTCATACTGCAGGCAGGAAAGAGGCTTATAGACACTTTGAGAGGGCAGTCCTAAGTAGGTCTACTCCATGGTGCTTACTTGCAGGAAAATGTCCTTAAGATTGCACTGTCAGTACAAGACCGGTCTTTGGCAGCATTTACTAGGAAGCAGGCCTGGGTGAAATCAATGGGGAAGGTTCTGCTAGATCAGATCTAGCAATGCGGAGTGTTACTTCTAGAGCTCAACTATGCATGAGATGTATCAGCAATCTTATATTGATAAGGCTGGAATGTGACTGTCACCTGCCTGTGATCTTTTTGCTCCCACCCCCGTCGGTTTGATGCTGGAATATTTGAGAATGTTCTGAATGCCTGGGGCAAAGGTCACAGCAATTGAATGCTGAGAATGAAATTGCTCTGAAGGAAGCTAGAGCCTCTGTCCATTGGGCTGGATATGGCAGTGATGCCGAAGACGAGAAAACTGAGAGGCAGAAGGGGCCAGCAGGTAAGGGGGTACGGGAAATAGTTTGGCCTTAGGCAGGGAGCTGACGGGTCGAGGAAGCAGGTGATCAATGTGACAAGAGGGCAGGGGGAAATTATTTCAGAATCTACAAGCATAAAGCAGTAAACAGCATTTAAAAGCAACTAAAAGAGAAATGGTCAAATGTAGCGACTTTCCCGCATTCAGAAAGCCTGTGAAAGTTTTTTAAAGTCCTTGGCTAGCATTGGAAACTATACAAGGATGTCGCTTTGGTGGGCCTTTGCTCTGGGGCCAACGAGGGAATGTGTGCTCTTGATAGAAAACACACAGAGGATTTTGTGGTGTTTGGACGTCTCTGCTCCTTTAAACCGGGTCAAGTGTTTTAGACTGCCCTAGTCGACTCCTGGACTTGGTGTGGGTAGGAACAGGGAGAAAGGAAGTTGTTGTCACTGCAGAGAAAGAACTGGACTTATTAGACTGTGATCCCATTTGAAACTGTGCTGCTGCCTTATATTGATGCCTAACATTAACAGCACAACAGGTTTGTCACCACATTTTTTACAGAAGGACTAGAGAAAGTATAAACCTTAAATGGAAACATTACAAAATGTTACATCGCTGGCACCTTATATCTTCAAGATTGAGTAAAATATATAAAACACACACACACAAAAACGCATGTTGGCTTTGTAGGAAATCACCAGCAGATTTTTTGTGGGGGACACAGGTGGTAGACTCGTTCTAAGATCAGGGATTCAGGAGGAAAGCACATATACAATCAAATTGATCATTTAAAAACATCTTGCGTATGTTGTGATTCTCATATAATTCCATGAGAAGGAAATACAACGTTAGGAGAGGTATCATTGATTGAAATGCAGATTTTTATTTTTAGTTTCAGAGGTTAGCAGTGTTGGTCTGCAGTAGAATAGCTAGTTCCAAGTTCGGTAGCAACTTAAGAGAACAACAAGGTTTTTTTGCGGGGGTATAAGCTTTCCATAGTCAAAGGACAATGGGCGCTTTGACTCTCGAAAACGTATACCCCGAAAATCTTTTTGGTCTCTAATGTGCTACTGGATTCAAATCTAGATTTTTAAAATTGGTTTCCAACTGGGGCTCTTCCACATACCTTGCTTTAAGAGAACGGCTTTGGAAACCTGTCAGAAGCTTCCAGCTATGAGCACCTCAAGAAGGGAAGAGAGGAGAAAGGACGTTTAAGACTTGCCCCCCCCCCCAAGCTTTTATTAACTTTGGACAGAGAGATACAGCATTAATAGGAAAAGATGTGATTATTGTTCTGTGATGCACCATGTGTATTACTTGATTATTAGTACCGGTAAGTGTTGATATTCGGTTATTTAATACTAAAGCGAAGGGGTGGCTTGAAAGGCAGACAGCAGGGAAATGGAGTGGGAAGAGTGGGGAGTCAAGGTGACTTTGGTTGAAGGAAGGAGGAAAGAGAGGGCAGAGTCGTCTAAGCAGGGACGGTGGAGGTGTACAGAAAATGGAAAAAGTGTACAGGAAATAGGGACATGGGAGACGGGGAGATGAGAAAAGGAAAGGTAGAGGGGAAGGGAAAAATGGAGTGATGCTCACAAAAAGCTAAAGATAGGAGAGGCTGTACATTGCTTGCACAAACTGTGAAGAACTAAAGATGGGAAAGTGCTATTGATCTGAACTAGCCAAGCTAGGTTTCTAGAACAGGCTAGTTTACCGCAGTCTGTTACACATGTATCATCTGCCCTGGCTTGGATGCTATTGGGAAGAGGGTCCCCTCCTTCCCCACAGCATTGTGATGCTTCCACGACCACCCAGGTTTTCCTTGACTTTTCTGTGACCTTTCTCAAATCTGCTTTGCTGCAGTGTTTGGGGAAAGATCCCAGCAAAGCCAGGCTGGCTGTCACATGGGCAGAAATGTCCAGATTCTCCTAGTCCTACCCACATGGCAGCCATTTCCCTTCCACATTTCCCACGACAGTCATCCCCTACACGGGCCACTGGGGAGGGGGAGGCTTTTTGAGGATTTTTAAACAATCAGTAATTGACATGTTGACATAATAGTATGGTGGCATGTCAATTACTTTGGCTCAGCAGCAGGGCATCTGTCCTATAAAATTACTGGTTAAATATAAAAAAACTCAGGAAAAGGCCCGTGGTGGTTCTGGGAGGGGAATGGCCACTACTAGAACCAGGACAAGGAAATCTGGAAGTCCTGTTATGTCAAAGCATCATCGTATGGAACATAAGAAAGGCCATGCTGGATCAGGCCAAGGCCCATCAAGCCCAGCAGTCTGTTCACACAGTGGCCAACCAGGTGCCTCTAGGAAGCCCACAAACAAGACGACTGCAGCAGCACCGTCCTGCCTGTGCTCCACAGCACCTAAGATAATAGGCATGCTCCTCTGATCCTGGAGAAAACAGGTATGCATCATGACTAGTAGCCAGTTTTACTAGTAGCCATGAATAGCCCTCTCCTCCATGAACATGTCTACTCCCCTCTTAAAGCCTTCCAAGTTGGCAGCCATCACCACATCCTGGGGCAGGGAGTTCCACAATTTAACTATGCATTGTGTGAAGAGGTGGGAGACGGTCCAACTCTTGTTTGTAGTACAGAACAGGTGGTGAGGAATATCTATTCCTTCAGTCTATTTAGCTAACTGGATAGGTGGTTTTAGTGTTAGAATCGATCTGAAGAGGACATTCAGGAATGCAGTATGGTGAGTCCTATTTATTTAATGCAGCCAGGTGGCTAGGTTTGCTATCTATTAATAGTACAAGAATGATGGTAGTGGGACCATGCTAACTGTAGGTCTTTGGAATAGTAGCAATGACGCAGGCAATGTTTCAGTCTTCAGAGCAGAAGACGCTCTATCCTCAGACACTCCCCCTCCTCTTTGGTATTTCCTCAACTGGTTAAGGAAGCGCCTGCCTCCTTTATGTGGGCAGCCATTTGCTACCTGGCAATGGGTTTCTGTGGCTCAGCGTCACTATGGGAGCAGGACGGGTTGCTAAGCCTTGCAGTCGAGTGGCTGCTGGAGCATTGACAAAAGAGCGATAATGTGGTTGTTATGCCCATCCGAATTAAGCCCTATCCCCATGGTAGCACTCTTCTGCATGACAGCTTTAATGGTCAGGCCAGGAGGGGCTCAGGTGAAGTGGGACAGCAACAGGATTTCACCTATCGCCATGGCAATGTAGGGTTTGTCTTGAGACCCCAGGAAGCAGCCTGTGTAGACGGTAAAAAAATTAAAAAAAAAAAAAAGGGAGAACGTCACCAAGCCAGAAAGTAAATAAACCTAATGGTGAGCTCAGAAGAGTAACTGAATCGAGAGGAAGTCGGTGGGTGGGTAGGAGGCATACGCAGAACTCCCATGCTCCGTTACCTGGAAGGAAGGGGGGACTTTTCTGACTGGAAAGGGGCTGGTTGCTTTGTTTTCGACAAGATGCAGACTGGCAAAAGAGAGCCTTGCACGATGGCCGTTCCTTCTCAATATACCACCAAGTGAAGCAAGGAGAAGGCCAAACACACCCAGGTTGGGTCAGGGAGAAATCCAGAGACCAAAGGTAAAGCGGAAGAGGAAATTTCTGTCACATGCCACAGAACTTCAGAAGAAGAGGAAACAACCTTATACATGAAATAAACAAGCCAAGAAAGTGGAATATCCTCAATAGCAACAGGAAGAGCTGCCCTCTCCGCTAAAGAACAGCCAGAAGTGGAATAGTCCTTCTAGTAAGAAAGGGGAGAAAGACATATTGGCATTGTGCGGGAGACTAATTTGAGAGCTATCCCCTTGGGAGTTGACAGCTGCCCCAATGCTGGATCATAGAACTAGGATGGACAGAGCCAAGAAGGAGAGGGTAATATTTTTTTCGTTTGTTTCGTAGCTCTAGAAGTGTCCTGGGAGATAGAAATGTTGTGTATGGAAGACGGCTGTGGGATTTACACACGATTATTCCTTAGGCCGAGATCCAGTGTGGTGTAGTGGTTAAGAGGGGTGGACTCTAATCTGGAGACCCGGGTTCAATTCCCCACTCCTCCACGTGAAGCCTTCTGGGTGACCTTGGGCCATTCACAGTTCTTTCGGAACTCTCTCAGCCCACGCGGAGGCAGGCGATGGCAAACCAACCTCCGAAAGTCTCTTGCCTTGAAAACCCTACAGGGTCGCCATACGTCAGCTGTGACTCGACGGCACGTTCCGCCATTCCTTAGGCCAGGGGATAGGGCTGCCAGGTTACAACCCTGAGAACTTTAAATTCTCCAGTGGAGGAAGAGGCAGCTTTAGCTTCTCCTACCTGTTCCTCCCCAGAGGCTCTAGTCCTCTGCCCCTCCCCTCTCAGCCATAATGGGCAGGTGTGCAGCACAGCAAATGGGGGGGTGGGGACAGACTACAGGAGAAGAACTGTGCAGCAGCCTGGGACAGTTTAAAGCTGAATTCCCTGGAGTGCAGTTTAGCAACCCTACCACTGGAGGGCTCCACCAGAAGAACTTTCCAAACTTTCAAAAACATTCGGATTCCAGGTTGGTTATTCCCTTGAAACCCTTTTTACTTCTTTCCTCCACTGGACATTACAGTTTGCTGATTCTGACTGCCTCCATTTCTTGACTTAGAGGTCAGTGTCACCTTAAAGATAGAGGCATCAACAATATAACTTTGGTTATTATTCGCCTATTGCACAGCACAGCACAGCTAGTATGCAGTATGTATGAAATACATGTAACGATTAAATTCAGTGGTGCTGCGATGTACCCATTTTACAGATAGAAACTGAGACCTAAGGACTTGTGACAAATGAACCGGTCTCAGACCTATACTGTAAGAGCACCGATTAACTGCAAAACCTTTTTGTGCGTGTCTATGAACCACCTTGCCGGTTTAGACCCAGATCTGGCCAAACCATCTTTTTTCCAACACTGGCCAGCACTAAAGATGCTCTCAAGCAATGGAGATAGCTACCTTCTGTTGCTTCTCCTAGTATTTGGTCATCAGATGTATATTTTGATTTTGAGCTATAATGGCTGGAATCTCCATGTTCCGCGTATAATGGTCTTGGATTTAAGAGCCCAGTCCTCAAAGCACACAAGTGTCGAGGGCAATGGAGTTCCTGACTTTTTCTTTGCGTGTGAGGAGTTTATTACAATTCTCTCCCTGCATCTTTTTGGAGGTTGAGATCTTCAGACGTTTGGGTTTATGTTGTTATTAAGATAGTTATGCCCCTAAGCTTCTATATATTCAGAGTTTTGTTGGGGAGTCAAGGAAAATGCCATATGGATGGATAAAATAATTATGATGGGGCCCAAAATTATAGGAAACTGTCAGGTTCCTGCACCAGAATATAATGGCAACCTGACCCTATGTACTTATAGGTACCACTGAATAAAACTGAGTTTATTCATAGCTCAGAACACAAAGGTTTGCTTCTTTTCTGGTGGTGGTTAGAACTGCCTGTTAGTTCAACAATTACAGTATGACGTGTTTCTAAAATGAGAGATCTTGCAGTATGGTGTTTTTCTTGGAGGGAATTCAAAGCAGAAAGCTTAGCAAACAACTCCCTTAGATGTTAGCAATTGAAATTGTGACCACGTGATGATCATTGTGGCACAGAGGGACTCAATCTGTCTGTATTTGAATGGATCTGAATTATTAGCTGGATAAAAATCTTCCCAAATGGATAGTCCAACTGAACCAGAGCTATCGAGGTAAACATCTTGAATACTGGGTGGGGTTTGCTTCTCCAAAACAGGGTCTCTGTCAGTCACAGCCTTGTCCGTCACACACAACATGGCTCCCAGTCTAAGGACCTACTTCTGTGTGTGGCCTTTGAATGAAAGACTTTTCCCAGTTGCTGTGCAGCTTGAAGGGCTCTTACACAGAAAGGCTCACCAGTCTACCTAGTCTCATTATTTATTATGTTATCCCACCAAAGAAGCCAAGACAGCATACCTGTTTCTTCCCCCCAAAATTTGCCCTCACAATAAAAGTCAGCTGCAGGTTTCTAAAGCCTTTGAGGTGCCCATGGTCCTCTTCTTTGTTAGTCCTCCTTTCCTCCCTCTCATCGTAGCTACCAATTCTCCCAACTGTGGCTCTGTTTTCCTCATCACATGAACACCTGACAGTGCCTTATACTGAGTTAGACCTTGGCCTACCAAGGTATGTCTTATCTACTCTGGGCAGCTTCTCTCCAGGGTCTCAGGTCTTTCACATCACCTACTAACTCATCCTTTTTGAGATGCCGGGGATTGAACCTTGGGCTATTCTGAGCACAAAGCAGATACCCTGCTGCTGAGCCAAGGAACCTCCTACTATTGTGGTCATTGTCCCATTCCCCAGTTGTGGCTGCAAAGATAGGGTTTCCAGCTCCAGATGGGAGAAATGCCTGGAGATTTTGGGGATGGAGCCAATTCCTTCATTTCATAAAGGCTCTTGGAAAGGAAGAGATGTACTATAAGTTCAAGTTTAGTATAATATGTTACAAACAATATGAAGAGGAAGGGGAAAATGCCCTTAACCGGTACAAATCTGAGTGGGATAAAACAGCTAATTACACTTTCTGAGAAGTGGATCCTGCATTATCGGCTGTCAAGTAGATCAGTGAATTGTGTGAGAGATGTGGCAACTTTTCTTTTTATAGTGTCAAGAAAATTTTAATTTTCACTTCCCCCTTTTTTAAAAAGTATGAAACGGTAGATGAATAGCCAATGACTGTTAAATCTAGGGAAAGGAGAAATCAGAGTGGGGAAAACAGAAGTTGAGGATGGGAACTATAAATGAAACAAATATAAAGAAATAAACAAGTGGCTTCCAGTTCCTGGACAAGAAGGTAGTATACAAATTACGATCTGACTATAATTAACAGAAGACTTTTCAGATCCAACATTGAATAAAAGCAAGACCTGTTAGCATTCAATATATGCTTAAATTAAAAAAAAATGTTTCAACCAACAGGTCTTCATCAGTGTTAACAGCATGTAGCTAAAATATACTGGCAATGTTGAAATATAATCACATCCAATATTCTAAAACTTTATGAGCAAAAAATCATAGAGCAAGATGTCTCTTATAAAGAAGACAAATATCTCATATTCAGTAAAATACCCTCAAAAAGCTGATATTTCTAAGCATTACCTGGCTTTTAAAAAATGTTAAGAACATGGATCAGACCAGTCACAGTGGTTCATCTAGTCCCAAATCCTGCCACACCCAGTGGCACCCAAACAATTCCTCTGGCGGTCCAACCAAAGGGCATAGAGGCCAAGACCTTCCCCTGATGTTGACTCCTGGCGCTGGTATTCAGAGGTACACTGCCTCTGAATGTGGAGGTTTCCTTAACAGTCAATTCCTGAGGTTGAGGGCCAAATGGGTTTAGGAGACGGCAGGACCCCTACGCAGGCATCAGGACCATTTGTGAAATACCCACGGGTTTCTTCCGGCACATATTAAACATAATTCTCTCGCAATCTCAATTAGTCTGGAGCATTTCAGGAGGCAACGCTCTCTTGACCCCCAAGGCAAAAAGAGTCCAATTTAAATAACAACTTATTTAGGTAGAAAAGCCATACACGGTAATCTTTAGCACAGACAATAAAGAAAACACGAAAGCAAACACTCTCTACATTACATTCTCATGTATAGAGTTGGACTAAGGGACGTTTTGCCTTAATTACAGAATCACAGCTGTCAGGCCTCTGCATGACCAGAAAAGCAGTCTTTAGCATTATTATTATAAATTACCATTGAGAAATACAGCCCTCTTTGAAATCTTGGCTTTGATGTCCATTTACATTCTGCCCTATCCAAGCCTTAAAACAAAATATATGCACCAATTCATTTTTCCTGTCCACTACGAACCTAACATCCAGGAAGAAAATATTTAGACATTAAGTGATGTCTCTTAATGCCTCTGCATAAATGTTAATTTGGGTAACTACTTGAACAAATATTAAGAACATAAGAAGCGCCCTGCTGGTTCAGACCAGTGGTCCATATCTAGGGCTGCCGACCTCCAGGTGGTGGCTGGAGATCTCCCGCTATTACAACTTGTCTCCAGGCAACTGAGATAAGTTCATGTGGCGGAAATGGCTGCTTTGGAAGGCGGACTCTATGGCGTTATACCTCATTGAAGTCCCTCCCCAAACCCCGCCCTCCTCGGGTTCCACCCTGCAAAATCTTCAGGTATTTCCCAACCTAGAGCTATCAATTCTACCCTTATATAGTCTAGAAACCTGTTTCACACAGCAGCCAACCAGTTGCCCTGGAGGGTCAACAAACAGGTCATAGAGGCCAAAGCCTTCCGCTGATGTTGCCTCCTAGCACTGGCATTCAGAGCTTTGCTTCTTCTGAATATGTAAAGGTAAGGGTAAAGGTAGTCCCCTGTGCAAGCACCGGGTTATTACTGACCCATGGGGTGATGTCACATCCCGACGTTTACTAGGCAGACTGTGTTGATGGGGTGGGTTTCCATTTCCTTCCCCAGAGGTTCCTTTTAGTCAACAGGGCTAGTAGCCATTGATAGATTATGGGCATTAACGCATGGGCAGAATGTTCCTGGTTCGCTCCTCTGTTATCCCACAATATTTAATCCCACAATATTTAAGTCTGGATAATCAAACGCATGACGCCAGCCTATCCCACATTAAGTGTGAAACAAGTAGCTGCTGGAGGCTCCCCGTGCGTTTGAACCAACCATATAATGTGGGATAGTTCACAATGCGGGATAGCAGCGGAGTGACATCGCCCAAGGATTGGCTGAGGAGTTATCCAATCAAAGGGCGATTCTCCCCCTTTTTTTTTTCTTGGAACGCCAGCGTTCCGGTATACCATCGTCTCAACCTGTCAATTAAAAAAAGGCGGGACGGGAGACCGGAAGCAGCAATTGCTCGCACAGGAAAGGGGGCGGGACGGGGGATGGGAAGCGGCAATTGCTCGCGCAGGGAAGGGGGCGGGACGGAGGAGACCGGTAAGGAGCATTAGTAGCGAGCTAGCCGAGTAATTACACGCACGTCGGCGTTCCGGTAATGTAGCGGAATTAAAAAAAAGTAGCGGATTAGCACCGAAAAGATCGCTATAAACCAGGGATTGATTAACCCGGGTTTTTTTGCCTTAATTCGCGACTAAGGTGAGTCCGATGCGCATCCCTTGGACGGTCGTGTGTGTGGACCATGGAGATTCGCTACTATTAAGGCACAAAAGCGAGACAAATTGGCCGTGCGTTAAGCCCCTATATTAATTATAAAGGCCAAGATTTCCAGTTAGGAAAAGTATTTGTCATAGTTTTCTCCTACCCTTCCTCCAAGGTGCTCAGGATAACATACATGGTATCTTTCTCCTTCCACACTCCCATTTTACATCAGTCATAGGGTTGCCAACGGCCAGGTGGGGGGTCCAGATATCTCCTGGTATTTAGGGTTGCCAACCTCCAGGTAATAGCTGGAGATCTCCTGCTATTACCATTGATCTCCAGCTGACAGAGATCAGTTCACCTGGAGAAAATGGCCACTTTGGCAATTGGACTCTATGGCATTGAAGTCCCTCCCCTCCCCAAACCCCAACTTCCTCAGGCTCCACCCCAAAAACCTCCCACCAGTGGCGAAGAGGGACCCGGCAACCCTACCGGTATTACAGCTCATCTCCAGATAACAGAGATCAGTTTCCCTAGAGAAAATGGCTGCTTTGGAGGGTAGACTCTATCACATTAAACCGAAGTCCCTTCCCTCCCCAGGCTCCACCCTCAAATCTCCAAGCATTTCCTAACCCAGAGTTGGTAACCTTACCTATTAGGCAGGTTAGGTTGAGAGGAGAGAGAGAGAGATCATTCTGTGTCATCATCAAAGGCATGTGAGAATTTGAGACAAGTTTCTTCAAACCTTAGCCTGGCACACTATGCCCTGCTAACTCTCCATTAAAGTGCATTCAGCCGCATCAGCAATTCCACCTGGCTGCTTCTGACGCAGCTTTTTATGAGCAAACAAGATATATACAGGTTCAAAGCACACTGCAGCCATGTGAATACCACAAGTAGGGTCCCAGACATGTTTTAAGGGCATACTATTCATAGGTTCGCCTTGGTAAAACATATGCATTTCAAACATTCCTCAAAGAACGTTTCAGTTTTTGCTGCCCTTGACCCTTGGGTTGATCTGTGTGCTGTTATCTGCAGACTGTTCGCTGACATAAAAGTCTAGTAGTTGCAAGTTGCTGAGCCAATAGCTGCTAAGTGGAGTAGCCCAAGCACTCAGGCGTAAAGTGATCTTTTAAACATTAACCCTGTAGCAGGAGCAACCAGTAGCAACAGACATGTGGCATAGGAAAGACAGCCTGACTAACAAGCCATGGTCCCTAGGTAAGGAAGGAAGAGTTCTTAGCTCTCTGTACCTCTCTTTGTGCCATGAAAGATGATTTTTCCCTGAATCTGTAATTCACACTGGTTGGACATGAATGAAGAAGCAACAGCGATATACAGCAAAGTGATATAGCCTCAGGAGATAATGACCAGGGATGCTTTTTTCTTATGCCAGCTCATTGAAATGAATGACAGTTAGACAATAATAGGACATATGGAGAAGATCTTGCTCAGTTCTCTGTTGCGTATGCACAAGAGTTTTTAATCTGGTCTACACAGGCAGTGGAAGAAAGTGATTGACTCTTTTCAGCGTGGTGTAGTGGTTAAGAGTGGTGGTTAGGAGCAGTGGACTCTAATCTGGAGAACCGGGTTTGATTCCCCACTCCTACACATGAAGCCAGTTAGGTGACCTTGGGCTAGTTACAGTTCTCTTAGAGCTCTCTCAGCCCCACCTACCTCACAGAGTATCTGTTGTGGGGAACATAAGAAAAGCCATGCTGGATCAGACCAAGGCCTATCAAGTCCAGCAGTCTGTTCACACAGTGGCCAACCAGGAAAGGAAGGGAAGGTGACTGTAAGCCGGTTTGATTCTTCCTTAAGTGGTAGAGAAAGTCCACTCCAGGACTTAGAGTGAACAGGGAGAAAGGAAGCCACTGCAAAGCCAGTTGGAGAAAGAATCAGAGTCATTAGACTGTGCCCCTGTTTAAACCTAATGTTGCCAACTTATTCTGATGCCTAGTATTAAGGACACAACGTTGCCCAACTCTTTCCCACCTCCTACCGCATGTGTAAGCCAAGCCTAAATCATTACAAGTAGGAAATAATCATTGCTCTTCCTGTAACATAATCTCTCTGTCCTTCTGGATGATTAGCAACAGCACTTTTCCAGGAAGAATGTACCTGGATATTGGTTACTGATTATTAACGTTGTTATTGATGCAGTCATGTATTCATGCATACAGGAATTAGCAGGCTAAATCATACCACTAGTACAGCTTCCTGGAATGGAGGTTCAGCTGCCTGTGAGAACTCTCCAATTCCAACTTTGAGGGATATATTGCTAAACACATCACATGAACACATGAAGCTGCCCCATAATAAACACATGAACACATGAAGCTGTCTTATACTGAATCAGACCCTTGGTCCATCAAAGTCAGTATTGTCTACGCAGACCAGCAGTGGCTCTCCAGAGTCTCAGGCTGAGGTCTTTCACATCACCTACTTGCCTAGTCCCTTTAACTGGAGATGCCGGGGATTGAACCTGGTACCTTCTGCATGCCAAGCAGATGTTCTGCCACTGAGCCACAGCCCGTCCCCCAATAAAACTTTGTTTTATTGTAGGATGCAAGACAGGCAATTTTTCTGATCTGCATGTCATGCGAACACAGGCATCCCCTCATTATAGGGCCTTGCATTTCTAAGTAATTCTGGCCTGAAAAAGACACCACAGAATCATAGTTGGAAGGGGCCACAGAGGCCATCTAGTCCAACCCCCTGTTCAAGCCAGGATCAGCCTAGAGCATCCCTGACTAGGTGATATGTTTCCAAACATGTACCGTATTGCCCAGCTCTGGTTATTACCCCGAGGCTGATCTACAGTGGGGCTTCCTTCTTTTGAAAAGACCCCTCTTCTCCATCCTCTAAAAACCCAAAATATTGAACATTCACAGCTGTCAGAGCCTCCACAAATTTTCCTACCATCCCCAGTTCAGCAGGATGGACTTCAGTTTCTTTTCTTTGCCTTTCACCCCCACTTTTTGTTATTCCTCCGTGATCCATCAGGTTTTTGAAAGATGCAGTCTTCAGCCCATTCCTAGAGCTCTTTCCAGTTTCCCAGTCCATTTTCGGATATTCACAGTGCAGTCTAAGGCAGGATTACATCCTTCTAAAGTCATTGAAGCCAATGGGTTTAGAAAGGTGTAACTCTGTTTTAGGATTGCACTATATCAGATGATGAATTTTTAAGAGCTACGTGTCAAAGGTGTTCCACTGTTTACCCGCCTCCCACTCCATTTGGTAGCACGTCGCATTGTTTGGTTTGGTTTTCTAACAGCAATAGTGATGTCTGAAATTTTCCATCAGCATCTCTGGCATTTCTTAAGTTTTCTGAAAGCAGTATATTTAGGCTGTGTGAGATTTGTCAGGACTGGGAGAGGTGACTTAATATTTGCTGAACAGCTTGCTCTGGTACTGCAAAGACAGTCTAGGGTCCAGGCTGAGGATCTGGGGCACAATGGCACACATTTGGAATTAACCATATATAAGTACCCTGTATATAAGTATTCAGGTCAGTCCTGGTTAGTATTTGGGTGGGAGACCACCAAGGAATACCAGGTTTGCTGTGCAGAGGAAGGCACTGGCAAACCACCTCTGTTAGTCTCGTGCCATGAAAACCCCAAAAGGGGTCGCCATAAGTCAGCTGCGACTTGACGGCACTTTACACACACATATAAGTATTCAGAAAGATATGAATCAATGTCCTCCAAAATGTCCTATCTTTGATAGCCTTGCTCAGATCTTGCAAACTGAGGGCCCTGGCTTCCTTTATTGAGTCCATCCATCTCTTCTTGGGTCTTCCTCTTTTCCTGCTGCCCTCAACTTTTCCTAGCATGATTGTCTTTTCCAGTGACTATTGTCTTCTCATAATGTGACCAAGATATAATAGCCTCAGTTTAGTCTTAAGTGCCAAGTAGTGATCAACAAAAGAAACAAAAGAGCAATCCTGGCAGGAGCAATCCTGGCCCAGTCCCTCTTCGCCACCGGCAGAAGGTTTTTGGGGCGGAGCATAAGGAGGGTAGGGTTTGGGGAGGAAGGGACTTCAATGCCATAGAGTCCAATTGCCAAAACGGCCATTTCCTCCAGGTGAACTGATCTATATCGGCTGGAGATCAGATGTAATAGCAGGAGATCTCCTGCCACCACCTGGCAAGCCTATTGATATCCTCCCCCCCCCCCAAAAAAAAATGACTTGGAAAGATGTGGAAATATAGCAGCCCCACCTGAGAAGGAAGTCTAGCTACTGCGTTTTGGAGATCTATGTTGCACACAAAGGGATTCTCTTTTATTATTGCTTCTCGCGTTAACAGATAAGCCTGGCCTTCAAAACCAATTCCAGGGTCGTCTGCCCTGCCTTAGATTAAACCCTGTGGTGTCAAACACTTTTCCCACTCTGTTCTTTCCGAAGTCCCCAGTGCCTTAGGAGACATTATGCACCCATGCATTCTGACATGAATTAAGCAAGTCGTCTATGGAAGGGACATTTTTGTTTGGTATTCTTCCGGAGGGCAGTGGATGGGTGCAGGCTGGGTGGCGGTGGTGTTCCAAGCACACCGTATTGCACCGTGTGCTAATGGAAGCTGACCAAGGCCTTTCAGCGGTGAGTCGACAGCCTTAATGTAAATATATTTCTTAAGAGCCAGCAGCTTCATTTTGTTGCCAGGCAGGTATAGAGTCTATAAGGCCCTCTTTACGTTCAGACATTATTTGTCTTCAAGGAGATTGATTGTCTAGGGATTGTAATGGGGTGCTCTTTCACCTACTTTGCGTTTCCCAGTTGGTGTTTTCTGTTAGGGCTTTGATAACAAAGTAGTTATTGCTTAAAGTCTGAGCAAACATGGAAATGCATCTTTTAGCCCTCTTCTCAACCTACCCAGCCATCACATATGATTTATAGAGTTGCCAGCCTTCGAAATGGCCCCTGTAACTGAGCCTATAACCATGATTTGATCTGTAGGAATTAGCAGCTGAAACTCTTCATGGCATGGAGGTAAGAATTCACTCTCTTCTTTAGATGTGTGAAAGGGGTAGAAAGAACTTGTGGATGGCAGAAATAGGATAGCTGCAGCGTGCTCCATCCCATGCCCCATATGTGCATATTCAAGTATGCACATGAATGCATAATTCTCTCAGTGTGGTTGGAATCCCTGAGACATATGCAACCATATGCGTATACATTTTTGGCATATATTCAGTTAAATACATGTAAGCCAGAAGTGGAGCTTGACAGCAGAATCTTGTCCCTCCCACAGATGCATGTCCATTCAAACCCCTTCAAATATCTCAAGAATGCTTACATCACCTGCTAATTGCTGCACATCAAGCTACTCTTAAAAGACCCAGGAGGATGTCAATTCAGGGGTTTTTTTTTGGGGGGGGGGACGACAACAAGCAACCCTAGCTATGGCCACAAAAGAAACATGCTGAGTCCATGTCTTTATAGCAGAGTTCTCTGTGGTAGTATAATCTGAGATACCCCACCTTCAACCTGGCACACCTGTTTGCCATTTGCCTAATAGCTTACCTGGTCTGGCCCATCTGCAGCTACTGCCCGTCTGGCAGCTCCTTAAAGGGGCTGCTTGATGCTGTATAGGAGTTGTGTATTGCCTGGCATAGCAATGCTGGCCCTCTCTGCCAACCTCCAGGTGGTACCTGGAGATCTCCCGCTAATACAATTGCTCTCCAAATGACCAAGGTCAGTCCCCTGGAGCAAATGGCTGCTTTAGAGGGTGGACTTTATGGCATTATACCCTGAGATCCCTCCCCTTCCCAATCCTATCCCTTCCCCAGGCTCCACGCCCCCCCCCCTAAATCTCCAGGTATTTCCCAACCCAGAGCTGGTAACCCTAGCCATTGGGGTAGCCATGGGAGCTGCTGGTAGTCCAAAGGTTGGGGCCCGGATTATGGCCACCTGCTGCAGGTGGGGTAAATAGGGCTGCCAGATCCCCGTGGCCACTGGGGAAGGATAGGGGTTAGGGTTGCCAGACCCAGGTTGGGAAATTTCTTGAGATTTGGGGGTGGACAGGGACCACAGTGGGGTGCAATTAGGGTTGCCAACCTCCAGGTAATAGCTGGAGATCTCCTGTTATTACAACTGATCTCCAGCCGATAGAGATCAGTTCACCTGGAGAAAATGGCTGCTTTGGCAATTGGACTCTATGGCATTGAGGTCCCTCCCCTCCCCAAACCCTGCCCTCCTCAGGCTCTGCCCCAAAAACCTCCCACCAGTGGCGAAGAGGGACTGGGCAACCCCTAGGTACAATACCACAGAGTCCACCCTCCAAAGCATCCAATTTCTTCAGGGGAACTGATTTCTGTTGTCTGGAGATGAGCTGAAATTCTAGGGGATCCCCAGGTCCCACCTGGAGGCTGGCATCCCTCGGGGTTAGTCCGGGAGAGGTCTGGTCCCAGACAGTGATAGGAGGATAACTGGAGACAGCATACTGCTCACTGCTTTTTTGAGGGGGTTGCCACTGAAAAGCTGTTCTTTGTACAGCTGATTTATTTGATACTCCAGATGCCATTACTGTATGTATCAGTGCAAACATGTGGATAATTTATACATCAGTGTGACATATAGGGGCAGCAGATGCTGATGCGAAAATGCTCCATACTTGTGGAGCATCACATGATGTTACTCCCCACGGCGTTGATTGCCTGCAGGAGAAAGAGGGTTTTTTGGGGGGCAGCAATCACAGGAAATATGTAAGTTTTCAGAAGTCTTTGCTGAGGGCCTTTCAAGAGCTGTGGGAGTTGTTTGTAAAGCTTTAATATCTTGAGAATTGAGCTATAAAGTCAATCATCTTTCCAAATATGAAATCTCTTGAGACCTATAGCTTGGATGTTTGTTCACAGGGGACAAGAAAAAGGAAACAAGAAAAAATATTCTGATAAATTTCAACTCTGAAGGTGCAAGGGTTTCTTAGCCAAATTGTTGCTCTGTCCATCTGTTGGCATTTAATGCTCATTGAAGAATATATTCTCCTGCTTCAAGCTTTTCTAATAATCACTGAAATAAATCTGACTGAATGAATGATCATGGTTTCTTGGCCAGTGAATGTACCAAATGTCAACTTCTTCAATAGTATGAGCGTTACCATTTGAGGCTGGGTGGGCATCAGCATACCCTGAGATGGGGCAGCTGCTAGGGCCCAGGGCTTCTGGTGGGTCTCACTGCCACTGACCTGCTTGCCCATGTCCCCTGCTGCCCACCTGCCTGCCCTTCCCCCTATCCACTTGCTTGCAATCACTCTGCCATCCATTCTCCAAGCCATACGCACTGCCCAGCAGCATCAGGGAAAGGGCATGTGAGTGGTGCCAGCATTTATGAGTGTGGGCAGTGAGAGGCCTCTCAAGGGGATGGTGGCACAGGAACGTGGGTTGACAGGTGCGAATAGGGTTGCCAACTCCAGGTACTAGCTGGCTGGAGATCTCCCACTATTATAACTGATCTCCAGCCAATAAAGATCAGTTCACCTGGAGAAAATGGCCGCTTTGGCCATTGGACTCTATGGCATTGAAGTCCCTCCCCTCCCCAAACCTCGACCTCCTCAGGCTGGTAGTAAGCCATGGGCCAGAGGAGGATCCTAGGCACTTTCTGCCTAGGGCCCCCCAAAATCGAAAGTGGCCCAGATTTAAGGATACACTTTGAGGCCTTCATTTTGGGGAACAGATGTCGTATTTGCATTTTTCTCCATCAGAATCAGAATGTCTTGGCTTATCCGTATGACACATTACAGCGCTCTAGCGCATTGTTAACCCAGTCTAAACCCATTAAATTCAGGGTACTTAAACTAGAATAAGTTTGCACAGGATTGCACAGTCAGTTACTAAATACACGTAGACTCCAGTCCAGTAGCACCTTAGAGAACAACAAGATTTTCAAGGTATAAACTTTGACTCTTGAAGGCTTATACTCCAAAATCTTATTGGTCTCTAAGGTGCTACTTGACTCGAATCTAAATATTCTACTGCAGACCACAATCTCTCTCTCTCTCTCTCTCTCTCTCTCATTTAAAAAGTAAAGGTAGTCCCCTGTGCAAGCACCGGGTCATTCCTCACCCATGGGGTGACGTCACATCCCGACGTGTACTAGGCAGACTATGTTTATGGGGTGGTTTGCCACTGCCTTCCCCAGTCATCTACACTTTACCCCCAGCAAGCTGGGTCCTCATTTTACCGACCTTGGAAGGATGGAAGGCTGAGTCAACCTTGAGCTGGCGACCTGAAACTGACTCCTGTCGGGATTTATTTTGTTTATAAATTTATTCATTTATTTAGTACATTTTAATCCTGCAGTTCTTTCTAGGAACTGAGGGTGGCAAACATCTGATTGCCATCTCCATTTTACCCTCACAACATCACATTGAGGTAGGTTAGATTGAGAAAGAGTGACTGGCCCAAAGTCACCCAGTGAGTTTCTTGGCAGAGCAGGGGTTTGAACCTAGGTCTCTCCGACTCTAGTCCGACGCTTTAACTGCTACACCAACATTGGCATAAAGATACAATTGGGTAATGTAAAGTATGAAAGGAATATGTGTCTTTGCAGAAATCTCTGCTGTTGACTATTATGGGTATCTTGAGTGGGCAGGTCTAATTCAGCACGGTTATCCTTATTCGTGATGTGTTTGTGGAATATCTCACCTACTGGCTCGTAGAAACCTGTGATCTCACAGCTGGAGCGCTGCAAATAACTAGAACGAAACCGACCGAGTTAAAATCCATTAACTCATATAGACACTCTCGCACCTGGCTCCTCTCCAATGCAACTGTGCAACCCAAAGACAGAGGTGTGCCAGCGGAGCCTTCCTCCACAGTCCAGGAATCATTAGCTTGTCCGAGTCATGTCCGAGCCACACATAAGCACTAGAAAATTTGTTTGTCTTGGGGAGCAGCTGGTATGGATTGTGAAACCTGAGCCTTGACGGCTGGTCACAAAGAGTACCAGGTTGCTATATGTCCAACACATTTCATTTATCTTTGTCTCCCCTCCTGTATTTAAAAGGAGGGGAAAGTCAGGAAAGTTTCTGAAGCAGGCTTATCTAATCATCTTAATCACCGCTTCTGTTCTGCTCAACCTCATGTCCTGCAAGTTCGTCATTTTTGATGGTCTTCCTAATGCTTTGCTGGGCAGTTCTAAGCAGAATTGCACCCTTCTAAGCACTTTGACTTCAGTGAACTTAGGCTGGTGTAACTTTTCTCAGGATTGCACTATTAGCCCCTGAAATTTGTAAAAATATCTGGCGGATTTTGCTCAGAGTGGAAAACTGGGAGGTAACATGTACATACAAACTCAGAAAATGAAATACTAGCAATAGTCAGACATATCTTGCATGCAGAAGATGCAGGGTTTAATCTTTGGCATCTTCAGTTGATGGTTCTTATGTAATAAGGGTTTGGAATAGACTTTTGTCCCCTTGATATATTACCAGCCAGAATAGAATGCTAGCTAGTTAGACCAATGGAGCGACTCATTATAGGATATCTTTACCTATTACACACAGATATTCTGTGAAACGCAGTCCATTCACACAGGGTAGCAGCTAGGCCAATTGACCCTAACTACTGCCCTGCGTGAACTGGTTAATACAATCTGCAATAGATAGGGTTGCCAACCTACTAGCTGGAGATCTCCTGCTATTACAACTGATCTCCAGCCAATAAGAGATCAGTTCACCTGGAGAAAATGGCCGCTTTGGCAATTGGACTCTATGGCATTGAAGTCCCTCCCCTCACCCTGCCCTCCTCAGGCTCCACCCCAGAAATATCCAGGGATTTTCCAACCCGGAGCTGGCAACCCTAGCAACAGACTCTCTTCTGTGGCAACACTTTGCAAGGACAGTTCTGTGACGGTGTGGTCCAGCAGTATATCAAGGAAGCTTGTTCACCATTACTGACCTTCTCATAGAGGAAACCTGCTGAATTTCTCAGGATTTATAACGTTCTCCCGAATACACTTTGAAAACTAATACTTCTCGGTGAGGAACCTCTGCTAAATTTCTCAGGAATTATAACGTCCTCCAGAATATAGTTTGAAAACTAATGCTGAGCCAAAATGGGAGATGCCAGATTTATGACCATCTTTGCATGCTCTCTCTCTCTCACACACACATTTGACTCTCTCTATTTTCAGAGGGTGTGGAAGGATGTGAAAATGTTCCCAAGGTGGTACAGAGATTGTGTCAATCTGAAACAAGAAGCTGGTGGTCTCTTTTTGTTCACACATTGAGCTGAGATAGACAGTGAAACATTTCTGAGTGAAATAAAATAGAGAGGCAATCATCCCAGTCACGAATGACACAGTCTCTCTCCCCCCCCCCCCCCACTTTTCAGGATCAAGACAACGCAAGAGATTTGTTTATACTCAATTACATCAGAGCAAAGTCAGATTTGCTTGGCTGTGCGGCAGCATGATGTCACTGAATGGATTATATACCCCACAATAAATTCTTCAGAGCTAGGAAACGTTTGTGGCATTTCAGCCCCTGGAAAGCACACTTTTCACCACAAAAATATTCTGTTGTGAAAATTTGGCATAGTATAAGTGATAATATCTCTTGTGAATAGGCAGAACTGCAAAGTTCATTAAAAATATGTTATTTATAAACTCTGGTGTTTCATTGGTTCTTGTAGGTTATCCGGGCTGTGTAACTGTGGTCTTGGAATTTTCTTTCCTGACGTTTCGCCAGCAGCTGTGGCAGGCATCTTTAGGGTAGTAACTACGGTACTAGTTACTACCCTGAAGATGCCTGCCACAGCTGCTGGCGAAACGTCAGGAAAGAAAATTCCAAGACCACGGTTACACAGCCCGGATAACCTACAAGAACCAATGAACTCTGACCGTGAAAGCCTTCGACAATATTCTGGTGTTTCAATTTTTTAAAAATATGTCTAAAATAGTTAAGATCTAAAATATATGGCGCAGAGTGGTAAGCTGCAGTACTGCAGCCCAAGCTCTGCTCACGACCTGAGTTCAATCCCCACAGAAGTCGGTTTTAGGTAGCCCGATCAGGGTTGACTCAGCCTTCCATCCTTCCGAGGTTGTTAAATGAGTACCCAGCTTGCTGGGGGTAAAGGGAAGATGACTGGGGAAGGCACTGGCAAACCACCCCATAAACAAAGTCTGCCTAGTAAACGTCACCCTATGGGTCAGGAATGACCCGGTGCTTGCACAGGGGACCTTTACCTTTACCTTTTTAAAAATATCAGGTAATGTTGAGACTGCACTACCAACGATAGATCCAGAGCCATAACTAGCTAATTTTGCACCTAAGAATATAACATGCATCCCCTATACTTTCATAGTAGTAATTTTGGTAGAAAGGCAAATACAAAGATAAGAGTAATAATAACTAGGGTTGCCAACCTCTAGGTTTTGAGAAAGAACTGAGGAAAGAACTGAAACGATCGTATTCCTTTTCTACCAGACACCTGTGGAAGAAAAGAAAAATATATATAAAATGAAACTTATGTACAATACAGATGATACTTACCTGTTTGCACTGAGAGAAAAAAATACATACGTTTGTGGATATAGGAATATTGCATGTGTTGGTTGTATACCATATTGGATTTTGGAAAATTGTATTTTGTATTTGTATTTTTGTAAGCTTGTAGTATGTTTAGAATTGTTGTGGTATAATATGGAATTTCTTACATTTGTATAAGAGCTTGTATAAGAGCTTGTCTACTTGGTTGTAACTATTATATACACAGAAGTAATAGCTGGAGATCTCCTGCTGTTACAGCTGATCTCCAGCCGATAGAGATCAGTCCCCATGGAGAAAATGGGCGCTTTGGCAATTGGGCTCTATGGCATTGAAGTCCCTCCCCTCCCCAAACCCTGCCCTCCCCAGGCTCTGCCCCCAAAACATCCCGCTGGTGGTGAAGAGGGACCTGGCGACGCTAATAATAACACAGTGTTTATTTTAGTTGTAATAAGCTTTTTCTGCATCTCTTAGCATTGTACGCCCTTGTGACTGCTTGTGTAGATCACATAAATTTGCAACTAATTAACTCTTCTGCCCCTGACGTGTCCAGGATTTTTGTTTCAAGTTCAAAGCCAAGCATTGCTTAATTTCAGTGACGAGATTTGCGTGGACGGACAAGACCTAAAATGAACCAGATTTTGCCAGGAGTAAGAGAAGGCAAAATTGCCGGGATGGGGTGGGGGCGTTTTTAAAATAGAAGTTAAAGTGACTTTCAAGGTTGGAAAGTCCAGATTTGGGTTTCTATTTTTGCCCTTATCTATTTGTACAGCACATGTAATTTTGAATGGCTTTGTTGGCTCAGATGAATGCTTCAGTGCCACATCCTGGTAAATAATTAAACTAAGGCCAAGAATTCATTGAAGTACGAAACTTATGTCTGGGCTGTACAAACTGCAGGACAGGGATCACATGATTGAATACTTCTCCAAAGGGAGGGGGGAACCATGGAAAACTAGCAAGGCTGGACAAGAACTCTGCAGGGTAATAAAATGCTTAGTTTGCAGGGTAATAAAATGGTTTTCTGTGCCAAGTAACTTAGTCCAAGCATGTGAGCCTTCAGTTGCTCTGGTACAACCTAGACACAAATATGCCATCTCAGCAGGTCCCTGCGCCTCATTTCTTTGCACATGATACACATTTGTTACATGCAACCCCCCACCCCAGCATACATGACCACATCCCATATCTACAGTCTCATGAGTAATGGGGTGTGTGTGGAAATCTAATGTATTTATGAAATGGCATAAATTGACCATACTATGATGACAGGCTTGAAGCACAGGCAGGACTCCCTATGCCCCTGGTTAAAGTGTATCCACCCCCATGGTTGGGCCCTGTTTTATTTTTCTTGATTTTTTTGTTTGCAAAAGTAGACAGCCATTTTTCATTTTGTTCGGGAAATAAAAGTATCCATTATACTCTTTTTCCCCAAGCCCTCTCCTCTTCTTTTATCCTTGCCGTGAACTTTATTGGTGTCTTACTGACACTCAGTGGCAACCCTACATTTTTGGGATCTTGAACTGTTATGGGGCCCCCTTTGTAACCAGCAACAATAGGGCAACATCCAACAAGGTCTAAAGGGCCTTGCTGCCCTCGCAAGGACCTCGAAGCCCAAATGGCAGAGAACAGGGTGGTGGGATGGGGTCCTTGAAAATGGGCCATACAATGAACCCCTTCCCACCAACAATGAGGCCTGGGTAACCGCTATTATCTTCTTCAATGGGGTTGTTCTATGGCAGATGTATTGGTTCATTCGCTGCTAAAGAGGTAGAAGGTCATCAGAGGGGGCTTGTTAGGATAAAGAGGTGAAAATCTCATTTTTGGTGTTAAAATGCACAAGTGAGACAAGTGCAGCCTAAATTGAGAACTCAGATGTCTTTTTATGGTTTTTATGGTTTCGATTGGCTGTAGCCCAAGGGCTGAGCCACAGGACTATTAAGCCGTGTACCAACGAAGGATTCGAGGAGCCAGCTGCCAAAATGGAGATCAGTTGTAATAGCAGGAGATCTCCAGCCACCACCTAGAGGTCAACAACCCTATGTATGTAGCAGACTTCAGTCATATGACCCCTCTACCTTCTGCCTAACGCAGTGCAACCCAGATATAGGTTGACCATCTCAATGAGAACTGGGCCAACAGACTGAATTATATGTTGTATGTACTTACACAGAATGCAGCTACGGGGCAGCAGTTTAAAGGGGAGAATAGGAGAAGGGGCTATTCAATCCTTCTCCCTCCTGCCATTTCATGTGGAATCTCAACCCCCAAACTGTCCTTCAGTGTTACTCCTCTGAAAATGCCTGCCACAGCTGCTGGCGAAATGTCAGGAAAGAAAATACCAAAACCACGGTCACACAGCCCGGATAACCTACAAGAACCGATGAACTCTAACCGTGAAAGCCTTCGACAATATTTTGCTTTTAACTTTGTTGTAGAAGATTTTACACGTCCCTCTGTTGGAGGAGAAAGGATTTATTTCCTTGGATCCAAGGGAGAATTTCCACAAACAGAAGGAGGGAGAGATTTTGTCTGATTCTCCCTCCCATTGCAGACCTCCAACTCCCCCTTTCTTAGGTATATACTCTTCAGTGGCTTTACAATACAAAAAAGACACTTGAAAAATCAAATAGGGGAGGAGGTTTTGAATGCAGAGCAGGTTTTCCTTTCTTTTTCTCTGCTAGCTGATCCTCCACCCAGCTCTAGACTATGGCCTTTTGGTTCCTTAGAAGCTGTATTTGGGGGCATTTTGGGCTGCAGCAGTAACTGGCAGGTGGGGAATTCACATGCCAGAGACAGAAATCCCTTCTGCCTGCAGAAATTACTAGAAGATCCAAGCCTTTCCCTATAATGTTGGGAGAGGTTCCATACTTCCATAATCTTTCTGCGGCTAGATTTTTTTAAACTTCTGAAAACTTTTGTGATGTGAACATTTTTACATGTTGCTGTTGTAAATAGCCCCTTTCCCGTTGCACCAGTCTCTCGTCCTTTGAAATGCAGCTACCACAGCTACATTGTGTTTTTAAACTGGGAAAAATAATCTGACCTAAGTGTAACAAAACAAAACAAAAATCCACAGGTTACTTTGCATGCCAAACACCCTGCTAAGTCCCTTTTATCCTGAAGAGATACAAACTGAAGCCATGTAGAATTGCCTAGACCACTTAAGGCAGATTTCTTTGAAATGCATTGCTTACCATTGGCATCTTGCCTGCTTGTGTTTCTGATAGTGGGCCTTCATTTTCACTGTTGGCCATTGTTGTTATGTCTACTTCCTCTGCTGGTGAACCTTTAATCTTTTTGGATTTGAAAGGCTGCCGTCCCTATCAGCAATTCTCAACCTTGAACTTCAGCAAACATGCAACTAAAAGAGGCAGAAGCTCATGCTCTCTGCTCAGTATCAGAGCAAGTGGTCAAGAGGTTCCTCAGTGTACAAACATCAAGCAGGTTCCTGGCGCTCCTCAGGACAAACCAAGAACCAAAGGATAATTTGGCGAGTACAAATTTATCCATGACAAAGACGGTGGTTGAGACCCTCCAGCTGGTAAGGGGCTGCTCTCTGCAAAGATCGTTCCTCATGCCTGCTGTATTTTAAAATGAGTAGTTAAGACTGTTTCTGTATAATTCCAAAACCTTATCTGTATTGCGGGGAGGGGATTCCAGTTTATTGTGCTTTCCTTTGGGCAACATTAATACTTCTAGAAAAAGACCAATTTGTCCAGCATCCCTTTCTCTTGCTTCTTGCTACGAGAAATGTTCTTGCTGGCAGAATACTTAGAAAGCATATCAGTCCAACTGGGAGGAGGGACTGAAGTAAGATGAAGATCTAATAAATCTTTTTCAACGAGCACAAAATGAATGGACTGTTACTTTGAGCTTTGCTGTCTGTGCAAAGTATAAGATTATTTACTCCCAGGGTCCAGACAGAGCTTGGCAGTCCCCACAGTAATAATATTGACTACATGCATCTATTTTCTTCTTATTCAATTAAGCACTGAGGATGCATCTCACATGTTCAAAATGAAAATTAGGTAATAAGTTTGTACCAACTCTATAAGCTATAACCTCTGTTAGTTCAGCTATCAAGTATCTGATGGTGGCCTCTTCTGAATGATATAGAAAAGGTATACCAGAACAATGAGCCAAATACTTCTTGATATACATTTTCAGTTTCTGGATGATCACAAAATTACTCTGGGTCTGCATGGCTGGATCCTGTAGGATCTATTAGGCATTCACTGTATTTATGTGCAAGATAGGTTCTTTAACAACTACACAACTGGGGTGGGGTGGGGAGCAAAGGGAAGTGTTTCTTGCCATGTAATGTTGCAGAAAATAGAACTGAGTATGCTGAGCTATATGGACTAATGGTTTCAGTTGGTATAAGGCAGCTTCATATGTTCATGCATGCCGCTTAAAACACTTTTTTCAGCGTAATAACAGAAAGACTATTTTAAATGTGGGCACAAAATGAGACTGAGTGGTAGAGCACCTAACAGAGCAATTGCAAGCAGCTCCAGATAAAGGATCTTAGGTAATAGGTGTCGAGGAAGACCTTTCTTTGGCTCAGGCTTCAGAGAGCTGCTGCTAGGCAGAGAATACTGGGAGGGCTAAAGCAACCATCTGACTTAGGGTTGCCAACCTCCAGGTACTAGCTGAAGATCTCCTGCTATTACAGCTGACCTCCAGCCGATAGAGATCAGTTCACCTGGAGAAAATGGCCTCTTTGGCCATTGGACACTATGGCATTGAAAACCCTCCCCTCCCCAAACCCTGCCCTCCTCAGGCTCCGCCCCAAAAACCTACCACCAGTGGTGAAGAGGGACCTGTCAACCCATACCAGTATTTAGGGTTGCCAACCAGCTCTTCTCCCAGGTTTCTACAGGCCCCTAAAGTCATGGACAGGAATCTCCATGGCTCCATACCTGTCCTCTATTACTCTATCTAAGTTTCGGTGGGCTTTCTCTAGAGCTCGGTTCAACTCCTTCCCCTCGGCCCTTCTGTCAGTAAGGTACCAAGCGCAACCTATGGACATGCGTTTGTGTTCCTGTCCTGTCAGCGTTGTCGAGTCAATGGAACATATCTTCCTGCATTGTGAGATTCACAGGGAAGCCAGAATGCACTTAATATGGCCTCTTATTCAACATACGGTAAGTACCCTGGCTACGACAGTCATTCTAATCCTATCAAAGGCAAAATGGTAAACATTTTGCTGGAAGATAGGAACCCTACGGTTTCTCTCACGGGTGCAAAATTTTGCCATGCAGTCAGTAATCAAAAAGAAGGGAGTCTGATTGCCTCAAGAACAACTATATTAATTATGTTATTTCTTTTGTGACAGACATTTTTAATTACAGACCGCCGGCTTTCTGAATAATACTCAGTGAATAGGTCAATGTTTAGACTAAGTAATTTGCAAACGATACTGAAACATGTAATAATATCCTATCTAACCTTTATAGCTATGATTGTATTGTATGTTTTATTCTGGCCTATGGCTGTAAGAATAAAGTATCTATCTATCTATCTATCTGGCAGGGTTGCCAACCTCCAGGTACTAGCTGGAGATCTCCTGCTATTACAACTAATCTCCAGCCGATAGAGATCAGCTCCCCTGGAGAAAACGACTCTATGGCACTGAAGTCCCTCCCCTCCCCAAACTCCTCCCTCCCCAGGCTCCACCCCAAAAACTTCCCAGGGACCTGGCAACCCTACATGGGGTAGGGATTTCTTCCAATATACTGAGAAAACTGCACAACATAGGCTTGCAAATAGCTGCAAAGGTTGGAATACCTTTCCTAAGCCTTTGGGTGTTAAAAGTGTCAGATGAATTCATGATGAATCCAGTCTGTTTCATTATGTCAATTTTATTTATTTTGATCATTTTAGCCTGCCATTCTAAAAGACATGTTCCAAGGAGACTTCTGGGGTGGGGGGAACCCACAATAAAACCACAGTAAAGAAATCACCAGTTTAACAAATTAGATAACCAGTAAAATCAATAACGAAATAAAAACAGGGCAACAAGTAATAAAAGAACTTAATGAAAAACTTGGGCAAATGCAAGTGCAGTCCTAAAGTTACACCCTTGGAAGGCCATTAAAGTCAATGGGAACAGGGAGGCTTGGGTTTAAATCTCCTCTTGGCCTTTAAGTTTGCCAGGTGACCTTAGACTAGCCACTCTCCCTCATCTAACCTTCCTCACAGGGTCGTTGTGAGCATAAAATAGGAAAGGCAAAACCAGGTTTGCAACCCTGAGCTCCTTAGAAGGTCAGGATAAAAATATATCTTTCTAGTGGGATCTTTCTCTGTTTTTCTATTTCCTTTGCTCTCGCACACCAATCTAGTCTGTCCAAAAGAAAGGCAGAATGTCCCTAGGAAAATGCTTGCATTTTGTAATACGTGCAGTTACCTTGTGACAGTAATATTCATGGAAATGGGAGGAATGAACTGGAAAGCACCACGATTCTCTTTACTTAAGGCTCTGGACAACTTCTCCACTTGTGTAACTAGCGGTCATGTACTATGAGAACTGATTCTGTTCCTCATGCCATCTCTGGTCCTCTTGGCCACAAAAAAATGGAATACCAAAACGAGTGTAAATATTTATATCAGGTACTATATTTAGCTGCAGTTGATCAATGTTTTAACAAGAAGGCCAATCAATGACGTTTCTTTTTTTAGGTCTGGAACACAACCAGCTACTATAAATAGAAAGCCAAGGTCTTTTGGTTGCTAATTTAGGCACAGATCTTCAAAGCATTCCATGGGTACATAAACGACCCAGATTCAGAGTGACAAAAGGTGGGGCAATTATTTAAATCCATGTTCCAGAACTGCAGGCATCGGAGCAGCTACAGAGAGCACCTGAGGCCACGGTCTCTCTGCTTCTTTACACAGGCTGATCTGGAGACCCAGTAAATGCTTCTGTTTTGGGCTACAGTTATGACTGTGCATGACCTACTAGGGCACATGCAGGCCAACAAGGTTGGGAGGGGAGGGAGACTGTCCCATTTTTGTGAAGACTTAATAAAGGTAAAGGTTCCCTGTGCAAGCACTGGGTCATTAACAAATTAGATAACCAGTAAAATCAATAACAAAATAAAAATAAATTCGCAACCAATTTGTTAACCTTAACTGCAGGTAAAATTGAGCCTTATCTTCTGTCATATTGTAATGTATTTTCTCTTGCTGCAAGTTCTTTTTGAGCTTATACCAAATAAAAGGGCCTCAGCAGCCTGGGATATATTCTCTCTCCATCTGTGACCTGCCAACAGCAGAATGTCTGAAATCTTTGGAATGGAGATGCTATGTGAGTTGTGCGAAAGTGTCCTCTCTCAAGAGTATCTGCTTCAAGGCCACGATGTATTAACTTTTAGGATTCAATACACTTGTGTGTTACTTTAAAAATAATGAAATGGTCTCAGCTTTACTCAAGACCCAGTTTTTTCTTGTAATATACATTAAAGCATGGCCTGACATTGGCTTGATTTCCAAAATGCAGTGTAGAATTGGTTTCCATATTATTTTAGCAATTATGGAGGTAGAGAATCCTTTCTCTCCCAGAGCACCCACTCTTCTCTCCATTCAACTCTACATCTCTGTAAGTCACTACAATTTAGCATTACGGAGACATCTCCCAGAAGTCTACAACATCTAATAAATTGCGTTAATCTGGCCATATAAACCCTGAGGAATCTGTCATGAGAGTTTATCTGTTTCTGGCCTAGATCAGGCCCAGCTATTATGACCCAAATGGATTACATTTAGTGGGAAAGCTCTAGATCTGTGCATCTTCTCTGTCAGAAGTGTTGTCTGAGAAACAGTTGAGATTAACAGACACTGCTGACATTTATTTCTAAGTACATCTAGCAGTTAAGTCAAAATAACCTGAGAATAGAAGCATCAATAGTTCAGAGAGAGACATCTTAATATTGTAAAAAGAAGGTTTGACTTGAAATGTGCCTTTTATATGTGATTATTTTTTACAGGTTAGAACATCTATAAGTGGGCTCATCTTTAGAACATATAGTGTTGTGATAAAGAAGCATCACTTCACACAAGTAAAACGACATACAAAGGCCAGCTCTGTTCTTGCATTAGGTTGGTGTGCAAAAGGAACTGAAAATCACAGTTCCTTTGCCCCTTCTAAAACACTTACTACTCTTAATTAAAACCAACAAGCATTAAATTGAGAGTTTGGCCAATGACAACAAGTGCCCCAGGTTGCCTCTGTATTTGCACACCAATCACCAACCAGGTAGCAAAATACTGTGCAGTAGCAATGAAGCTACGTCGCCTTAATGTACTTCCTTAATCTGTGGAAAGGCAAAATTGGGTGATTCCTAATTTTGTTGGCCTTGGTTGTAAACATCTACTCTGTACGGTCAGTTTCTGTTTTACCTATTTTATCCGGCATACTAGCCGCAAATAAAATTTATTTATTATTTATTTATCTTATTTGTACATTTTTAATGTCTCCCAAAGAGCAGTCTAGGAGAAAACCAAGAACACGCATGCTTTGTCAGCATTTGGATAAGAGTGGCCTTACTTCTTAAGGTGTCGCAGGTGGACTCCTCCTTATGGAAGGAGTCATGACGCGGAGGCAGGCAATAGCAAATGTCTCTTGTCTTGAGAACCCCACGAGGGGTCGCCATAAGTCAGCTGAGACTTGATGGCAACCCCCCAAAAAAAGGTATTTTCTGTGTTCGAAAGCAATGCTCCACAGTTCAGGGTCTACATTTGATAACTTTTTGTAGGGAAGCTGCGGCCCCGTGAATGTCCTGGGGCCTGTGGTATGGACATATAAGCAGTTAGCCAAAGTGACTGCCAGACAGCAAGTCAAACTTTGGCATCGTGTCTTCTATGTAAACAGCACATCAAGGCCAGTGGTGATAGGTATGTAGCTCATTGACCTGGCTCATGAGGACATTCAGAACTTTACATAATTCTAACAGGAATATCTTCATACACCTTAGGCTCATACAACATCAGAAACGTGTAGAAGAAGCAGATTAATTCAACAAATAAAAAATCTGCCCTGCATTTTGGAAAAAAAACCCCAGAAAGACGTGAAATAGATCCATTTGAGCAAACCAGTCCCATGTTTGTGCCATTTCTACCTCTATGCATTTGTGTTTTTGTAGGTGGAGCAGATCCTGTCAGAGTTTCGGCTACAGGAAGAGGATCTGAAGAAAATAATGTATCGGATGCAGAAGGAAATGGACCGAGGGCTAAAGCTGGAGACCCATGAAGAGGCATCTATAAAGATGCTGCCCACCTATGTGCGTTCCACCCCTGAGGGTTCAGGTAACGTATTACCTTATTGGGAATACATGTCAGTGGGAGGTGGGATCAGAGAATCTTCTATTATTTAATGTCCTCACCCCAATCTTGCAAGAGCATTCCAAGACATTCTGGTGCCTGACTGAACATCTAGATGGACAACTGACATTTTTCATCCCTTCTTTAAATACTCTTATTAATAATAATAATGTTTTGGTTGGGATCTTCTGGGGACTGTGACCTAGTGGTCTGTCCAGACTGTTTTCCAAAGGTAAAGCTGACGTGTTACATAATCCTGGTATTGCAGAAGTTGGAGATTTCCTGTCTTTGGATCTTGGGGGCACCAATTTCCGAGTGATGCTAGTAAAAGTGGGGGAAGGTGAAGAAGGGCAATGGAAGGTGAAGACAAAGCACCAAATGTATTCCATCCCGGAGGATGCCATGACAGGAACAGCCGAAATGGTGAGTCAGATAATCAGGTGAAATAAATCATGTTAGGTGTGGTGTATGAATGTTAGGAACCGAGAGAAGCCTTGATCCTGGGGAGTGGGGGGTAAGATTATGATACACTGCACAAAATGTTACAATTGGGCCTCTGTTCAAATCCCTTCAGACACTTTTCTTGGGAAAGATGGTCTCAGACAGTTCTATAACTGAGGACTGGTCGATACAATGGGCTGTATTTTCAATGTACCATAACATCTCAGGGCTCTTAATTCTTGCAATGTCTTCCACCCTGACTTTCCTGACACCATTGGTTGATCTTCTCTGATGCCACAGTGGAGCTTTGCATGCACTTCTGGGTGCATCATAGCCAATCTGGCTGCTTTGGGGTATATTGTTCTGAGGCAGGGGTCGCAAAAGCGCGGCCGCAAGTGGCTCTTTGGGCCCCTGAGTGCAGCTCTTCCCACGTGCGGAAGCAGCGCCCTAGGCCGGCCGAAGCAGCGGGAGGGTCTCCGAGAGAGGAAGGAGTGGCCCTTCCTCCTTCTCGCCCCAGCGCCGTCCCTGCCTCCCACCATTGCGGCGGCGGCCGGAGAACGACAAGAGCCCCTCAGCTGCCACCCCCACCCCCGTCTTTTCTTGCCGCCCGGCTGCGCGCCTTGGTTTGGCAGAGAGGGGGCTCCTCCCTCCCTCCCACCTTCCTTCTCTCCACCGTGAGGAGTGAGGCGTGGCTGTCCGGTCCTCGTTTCGGCCACCGCCGCCTTCCCTCCTCTGTCTCTATGGGCCACCGGAGCTGGGCGACCTCTCACCCCCCCACCTCCTCCTCCTCCTCCTGTTGGCTCCACCTGGCCCCGGGCGGGGAAGGCGACGGTGCTTCCTGGGCCAGGACTGAGCTCGCTTCGCCCTCCCCGCGCCTCAGACTGAGAGTTTGGAGCCGGTCCGGCGCATCACCTTCCCGCCCCCCGCGCAGGCCGCGTCTTGCCCAGCCGGGATCTTGCGGGGGAATTTCCAGGGTGGGGGGGTGGATTTCGCGCCTTAATCACCAGCCCACTTGGAAGCGGTAAACTCTCCTCCTCGCCGCCTTCCTCCTCCTCGTCCCCCTCAGGCGGCTCCCAAAAGTCCAGCTCCAGGCTGCCTTTCTTCCCCAGTTCCTTCCTTCTCTTTCCTTTCCCAGTTCCTTCTTTCTTCTTTCTTTCTGTCCCTCCCCCACTCTTCCTTCCTTCCTCCCTTTCATCCTTTCTTCCCCAGTTCCTTCCTTCTCTTTCCTTTCCCAGTTCCTTCCTTTCTTTCTGTCCCTCCCCCACTCTTCCTTCCTTCCTTCCATCCTTCCTCCCTTTCATCCTTTCTTCCCCAGTTCCTTCCTTCTCTTTCCTTTCCCAGTTCCTTCTTTCCTCTTTCTTTCTGTCCCTCCCCCACTCTTCCTTCCTTCCTTCCTTCCATCCTTTCTTCCCCAGTTCCTTCCTTCTCTTTCCTTTCCCAGTTCCTTCCTTTCTTTCTGTCCCTCCCCCACTCTTCCTTCCTTCCTTCCATCCTTCCTCCCTTTCATCCTTTCTTCCCCAGTTCCTTCCTTCTCTTTCCTTTCCGTTCCTTCTTTCCTCTTTCTTTCTGTCCCTCCCCCACTCTTCCTTCCTTCCTTCCATCCTTCCTCCCTTTCATCCTTTCTTCCCCAGTTCCTTCCTTCTCTTTCCTTTCCCAGTTCCTTCCTTCCTCTTTCTTTCTCCATCCCTCCCCCCTTTCTTTCTTCCTTCTTTCCTTTCCCAGTTCCTTCCTTCCTTTCTCCATTCCTCCCCCCTCCCTCTACTAGCGTTTGCTGTTCTTTCCCTTTTCGGTTCTACATATTCATGCAAACAATCTTTTTCAAGCATGAACCTTATCAAGAGTAAATTGAGAAGTCGTCTTATTGATGAGAACCTGGAATCATGCCTAAAATTAAAAACAACAACATACAAACCTGATTTACCCAAACTTTCCAAGGAGATGCAAGGCCATTGTTCACATTAAGTGTTTGTCAGTCATTGTCATGATTTAATTTTATGGATACCTTACTTACAATTTAATTTTATCAATAAATAAGATCATTATTAAGTATGATATCAAGTTTTATTCAGTGAACCTATAGTTTAATTAAGACTTAAAACTTTAATTAAAGTTTATTAAGTTAATAAACAGTGTACCTACCTATATAGTTTAAGAAATTTGGCTCTCAAAAGAAATCTCAATGGTTGTACTGTTGATATTTGGCTCTCTTGACTAATGAATTTGCCGACCACTGTTCTGAGGTAATAGTAAGGCCCGGCTTAACCAGAATGGGAGGGATATTGGAGGACATCACAATTTGAGACCCATGAGCAGCTTTTACTGAATTTAACAATTTCAGCATTATTGGTATGTTATGGGCATTTCAAGAAAACCATGCTTATGTGTGTCAGTTGATTGGTTCTAATGAAAATGGGCAGATACCTTTGCTGCTTGTATAGATGGACGGTAATTATAAACCCTCTATGAGGATAACAGACATCCAAGACTTCTTAGCATCGAAATCCACTGTATGTGTCCCTTTTTGCAGACCAACTACAGTTTCATCCTAGGCAAGTTGTATAGTCATTTATTGTGGATTTCTGATCTAAATGCTTGACTAATCCCCTGCTCTTTCCGATAAATGTGGTTGTACTCGCTATAAAGGTAAAGGTCCCCTGTGCAAGCACCGGGTCATTCCTGACCCATGGGGTGACATCACATCCCGACGTTTCCAAGGCAGACTTTGTTTGCGGGGTGGTTTGCCAGTGCCTCCCCCAGTCACCTTCCCTTTATCCCCAGCAAGCTGGGTACTCATTTCACTGACCTCGGAAGGATGGAAGGCTGAGTCAACCTTGAGCCGGCTACCTGAAACCGACTTCCATCAGGATCGAACTCAGGTCGTGAGCAGAGCTTTTGACTGCAGTACTGCAGCTTAACACTCTGTGCCACGGGGCTCCTAATATATATATATATTCTACCACAAAAAAGTGTCACTTCATTTATTAGCCTTTGAAAATCCTAGCCTCAAAATGATAATAATGATAGTTGTAGTTCAACAATTAAACCAGTGTCTAGGGCTCTCCTTTGCCTGAGTGTGGATGCTTATGGCTTATAAACTTTATTAATCTATCGTGTTTATGATAGATGCTCTTCTATGCGAGCTGTTTTACCCCGTTACAGAAAACGGTAGCAGACCATTTTGAGACACACACCTCTCCTTCCATTGTGATGTTCCACTGGCCAACAGGATCACAGAAAAGCTGCTTCCATTTTAATTTTCATCATAATGAATGCACAAGAATGAGAGCATTGTATGAGTTAACCCCATCTAGAAGTAAAGTGCCATCTAGCGGGGAAAGAATGGATGCATCAAGTATTTTCAGTCAGCTTGCTTAAGTCAAGTCCCTTTATGAACTTTTTTTTACAAGAGGGCTGAAACAAAACCACCCCCATACAGTGCAAACAAAAAACGCAAACACAAGCTACCATTTCTATATAGCTATCAAGGTATTCTAGTCTGGGAGACGATGACTTAAACAAATGAATGTGGTTTATTTCAAAGAGCCATGTGTCAAGATGCAGCATCCAATATGAACTCAAGAGTATGGCTACAATCATTACAAGGAAACTGGGCTGAAAAATTCGACTTGCTTCACAGTGTAGCTCGGATGTTAATGCTTTACATAGCAGGGCCCATCTCTGCCCTGCTGTTGGGGCTGCCAACTTTTAAATGGATCCCTTTGTGACTGTAACATCAGTTTGATCTGCAGCAATCATTGGGTGATGCCTTGAAAAGCTTCAGCTGCCTATTTCTGCATATTAAACCTCTATTAAAGGGACATTTTTCCCCCTGGCCAGTTGGCAATCTTACCTGCTGTGGCAGGCTGTTGATTAAGGATGAAGGCACAGATGAAAAGCAATGTTTAGTAAAAAGCAATGGTTTCCCCCCACCCTCTTGTCTTCTCCAGCTCTTTGACTACATCTCAGAATGCATCTCTGACTTCCTAGATAAACACCAGATGAAGCACAAAAAGCTACCTCTGGGCTTTACCTTTTCCTTCCCTGTGAGACACGAGGACCTCGACAAGGTGGGATATGGAAAAGCACACCCACCCACTGATATGCTCTGTGCTGTCTTTCCTGCATGTATGGTTTGGCTGAGCTATTGAAATCTTAGAACAACTGCATACAAGATAGGAGCCCATGCCCAGCCCAACCAAGTGACATTTATGTCCTATCCAGCCCTTGTAACAAATGAGTTCAACCCCCCCTGGTATAGCAGCTCAAGTCAGAAGTAATGCTTGGAAGAGAAACTGCCAAAACAAAAATATATATTAAATAAATCTATAGATGCTCAGAAAATAATCACTACAGCGTACCTTTTGGAGCATTTGGTCTGATCATTTTCATCTTTTGTTCCACAGGGGATCCTGCTGAACTGGACTAAAGGCTTCAAAGCATCAGGAGCTGAAGGGAACAATATTGTGGGGCTGTTGAGAGATGCCATCAAACGACGGGGGGTGAGATGAAAATAATTTATCGTTTTCTCAAGATTTTCAAGTTTGATAAGTCCGCAAGATGCAACAAAGTCCATGTGAATACTTCAGTGGCCCTTCATTCCCCCACAAAAAAATTACTGTTGCTCAGAGCTGGGCGAATGTTTGGTATAAGGGCCACATGCAGGTCTCCATCTTATTTTGAGGGCTCCAAGTTGGATATCTTCCTGTTTTTCTAGCATCACCTGTCCTACATCACTTCCTGCTCACCTGTGTTTACATTTAGGAAACAGGGAGTGTTGGAGAACTTCCAGCTGCAGGAAGAGACCCAGATGTAGCTCTCTAACCCACTATTAATGGGGGTTATTAATTCCAGTGTGTTCAAATCTGTCCCAAGAGAGGGGAAGTATATTCATACCTAAATTATTTACAGGTTGAGTATCCCTTATCCAGACTGCTTGGGACCAGAAGTGGTCCGTATTTCAGATCTTTCCCTATTTTGGAATATTTGCATATACATAATGAGATATCTTGGGAATGGGACCCAAGTCTAAACATGAAATTCATTTATGTTTTATACATGTTTTATATACACTTTATACACATAACCTGAATGCAATTTTAAACAATATTTTTAGTAATTTTGTGTAATTTGAACCATCAGAAAACAAACTGGTGTGCTGCTGAGTGCTGAGGGCCTGTGAGTAATGGCTGCATGTCGGCTCAAAAGGTCTGGTTTTCGGATCAGTCCGGATAACGGATACTCAGCCTGCATTTATTTATTTATTTTAACACATTTCTGTTCTGCCTTTCTGCCCAAATAGGGTCTCCACATTACACCATTAAAACCTTTAAGACATTAAAGTAGCATTTAAAATAGAATGTACAGAAAATATTTAAACAATTCAATTAAAAACATATAAACACACAAACACACATAACACAACCAGAGTGGAGGGCCAAAGCAGTTATTGTGGGGAAGGTAGGCCACACAAATGAATCCTGCCTTGTCTGTGAAGAAGATAATCTATAAACACATATGGACACTTACTTCACCCTTCATGTCCATCTTTCCTCTTCTTTCCATCTTTCTGTATGGTGCTCCATGGAATGGCCATATTGAAAGATAATGGAGGAGAAGCAACTCATTTATTTGGCAGGAAATGGCCAAAGAAGGCAGTCCCAAGTTTTCTCACCATGACCAATAGTTAATTACTCTTTATTTCGTGTACGTCTTTCATAGGAACCCATCTTGTACCGAACTAGATCCTTGGTCAATCAAGACTTCTCTACTTTATTGGCCAGTGGCTCTACAAAAATCTTTGGCAGGGGTCTCTCCCAGGTCTGCTCCTGGAGGTTCTTTTATGTGCAGATGTCAGAGATTTATTCATTGTCTTTTAATTGTTGGATTTATGTAGACCCTGCTTTTCAGCCAAAGATTGGATCACAAAGCAAGTTATGGGCCTTTAAAACGGTTAGATTCAAGTCCAGTAGCACCTTAGAGACCAACAAGATTTTCAGGATATAAGCTTTCAAGAGTCAAAGCTCCCTTCATCAGATCTGACAAAGGGAGCTTTGACTGTCAAAAGCTTATTCCTCAAAAACTTATTGGTCTCTAAGGTGCCAGTAGACTTTAATCTAACTGATCTAGTGCAGACCAACTCTCTGGATCTTTAAAAGATAGTGATAAATAAAAAGATGCTTAGGGAAGTAGTGAAGCCTAGTTCCAGGCACATTGGAAGGATATCCTGCGACTCCCTCTTCTCCCTCTGGTCTTAGCTATGGCAGGTGGTAACTGAGAGCTTTCAGCAGGAGCTGGAGAGGTGTTTGCCTGCTGCTTCCTCTTGGTCCTCTATGGGTAAGAGGCCCTCTCAGATAGATTACAATTGGGACCCTATGCATACCATCATCTGCCCATCACCAAGCTACAGACTCTCCCCAACAATCTGGAGCACCACCTCCAGTTTATAAACCCCCCTCAAGAGTATTTGGCTATAATATTCTGCCCACATGTACTTCCCTTTTTTGGAACCTTTGGGATGATAAAGCCTCTTTCAATCCTATTCAGGACTTTGAGATGGACGTGGTCGCAATGGTCAATGACACAGTGGCAACCATGGTGTCCTGCTATTATGAAGATCACCGATGTGAAGTAGGCATGATCGTAGGTAAGGCTGACACAAGTTGGAAACCACCACTGCTGCTAACTTGATTGTCAATCCTTGTTTGTCAATATCGGGCACATCTTCTAACAACTTGGGCATTCTTAGTTTATCTCTGAGGATATTTGATGTCATCTGACTGTCTAGAGTTGAAAAGATTCATTGCCCTGTGCTAGTATGGTTCCACAGAGAATTCTTGCTGATTCATACTGGATACTGATTAATACAGTCTTTTAGTCAGTATGAACTTGAACGAGGCCCCTGTTGTTCTAGTTAAGAGCAACATTGATCAAGTTTTTCCAGTAATGGGAGCAAGACCAGTAGCACTTCAAACACCAACCAAGATTCCCAGGGTCAAAAGCACACCCTTCTGACTTGGATATAAGGGATGATGGACCATTATTCGATTTGTATCTAATTAAGTGAGTGTTGACTCACAAAAGCTTATACCCTGGAAAATTCTATTGGTCTTTAAGGTGCTACTGGACTCGCTCTATTTGATGTGGAGTACATCATATTACATCTCTTAACTTGAGCAAGGAGAGTCAATCCAACAGTAACAGCATTTGAGAAATAAAGGACAATATGATGATGAACAGTCTGTTTAGATATTGTGGGTTGGGTCTTTCAGGTCTAACGGTGGCACTTTGTGCCAGTGCGCTGACCCTTCCTTTGTTGCAAGAGACCCTTCCGCCCTGTACCAGAAGCGAGTGCCATCGTTAGGAGAACATGGGATCCAACCCATTGACATTTCAAAGCTTAGCAGATGAAACCAGGAGTGGCCCAAATGCCCAGAGGACAGAAAGATGGGAAGAACTGCCTTTCAACAGTGTCCCAAAGGTTGTGGATAATGTTGTGATATCATGCTATTGCTCTCATTGAGTGCCTTGATCACATGGAACTCAACAGGTGGTAGAAATCACTCTTGAAAGGGCGGAGTTCCTCTTCTTGCCAGATACAAAAATGGGATACACTTTAGCCAGATTTGGTTTATAGAGGGTTTTTTTTTTTTTGGTAACTTGGACACCAGTATGCTAATGATGGTGTGAATCCGTTGTTCACATCTGTTGTGAGCCAGCGTGTTGAGAGCCAGCATGGTGTAGTGGTTAAGAGCAGTGGACTCTAATCTGGAGAACCGGGTTTGATTCCCCACTCCTACACATGAAGCCAGCTGGGTGACCTTGGGCTAGTCACAGTTCTCTCCAAACTCTCTCACCTCACCTACCTCACAAGGTGTCCGTTGTGGGGTGAGGAAGATAAGCGATTGTAAGCCGGTTTGAGACTCCTTAAAGGTAGAGGAAATAGGGATATAAAAACCAACTCCTCTTCTACTCTTCTTGTTTTCCAAGATGCTTGGACAGTTGAGTCTGAACTGATTTTCTGAGCAGCTTAAAACCCACAGGGAACAATAATAATGGCTTGCTGGGAGTTCACTCTCTAGCACTTCTGCAATGACTGCATGTGGAGAGTCACTCTGTGTTTCCATCCTACCAGGCACGGGTTGTAACGCTTGCTACATGGAAGAGTTGGAGAATGTAGAGCTGGTGGAAGGGGATGAAGGCCGGATGTGCGTAAACACTGAATGGGGAGCTTTTGGAGTATCGGGAGAGCTGGATGAGTTCCTTTTGGAGTATGATCGTGTGGTGGACGAGACCTCGCTTAACCCCGGTCAGCAGCTGTAAGGAATACAAGAGAGAAAGTTGATGTCACTGCTAATTGCTTTTTCCTGGGCTTCTCCCTGTTGACCCTTCATGATAGCCCATCCTTGCCCAGGCTTAGCTCATGAATCATCTTAGATAGAGCAATTCCTTCAGACAGAACTCATCTTAATTAGTGCTAATGTTGAGAGCAAGCATGAATATTAGTTGACATGTGTTGCAAACCCTGGAAAATCTCTAGGGCTGAGAACATGAATGGGAGTCCAGAGGTAGGAGCTACTGGCTCAATCAGCACCAAGATCAGAGCAAAACTGGCTAAAAGGAGCATGCACTTCCTAGATGCAAAATGCTCTGCAGTGCAATTGGCTAATACTCTCCTGCACACAGAGGCAGCTGAGAAAATGTGCAAAAGTTCAGCAAAAGAGGGAGAATGGTTGTTTTCCCCTCCGCAGCTCAGATAAAATAGCCTCTCTTGTCAAGCAATCAATCTTGATTCGTGAGAGTTTTGGTAAAACCGCTCGGGATGATTCCAGCAAGCAAGCCCTGCCCCTGACAGAACGTGCGCACCCACCCACAAGGTTTTGCGTGTCCTTATCAGGTTTTCCTTCACGTATACACACACACACACACTGCATGCACATTTTTACATACTGCTAAAAACGGATTCTCGCCCTCTCACTCCTGCGCCTCTTCTCTTAGGTATGAGAAGATCATTGGCGGGAAGTACATGGGAGAGATTGTGCGGTTAGTGCTGCTAAAACTTGTCAATGAAAATTTGCTCTTCAATGGAGAAGCGTCAGAGAAGCTCAAAACCAGAGGGTCCTTTGAAACTCGTTTTATCTCACAAATTGAAAGGTAATGCATTTCTTTAAGGTTTTGTATACCTCTCATCCCCTAGTCCTTTCCTGCCTGGTCCACTCAGCCACTTCTTGCCTCCAACCCTTCCCCTGATGTTCCCTCATCTACCTGTCTATCCATCTATCTATCTTTGAGCCTAATGTTGTTGTAAGAACAGAGGGGAGAACCATGTAGACTACTGCCCCGAATACTGTGGAGGAAAGAAAAGTAGGCGATCTTTTAATCATGCAGTGTGGTATGCCTATACAAATGATGTATAACTAACATGGGAGTTTATGACATTGTTGTATGGGACTAGGCACTGCTAACAGAATTCTCAGCAAACTCACGGCACCCTCTGGAGGGAAGCCATGCCAGTTTATCATAACCAATGTACCAGAACATAGAGCTCAAGCCTGCTTACCTCAATGCCATTTACCTTGGCATTAATGTGTCTTGCCCAGCAAGAGAGCTTGAATGAGACTTTTTAAAGGCAGTGGTAGCAATAGGTGAAGGACTGTTAATGCCGTATGTCCGTCCCTTACTGTTTCATACCCTCACACCCTGCCAGCAATTTTGTTAGTCTTTAAGGTGCTACTGGACTCTTGCGCTTTTCTACTTCATTTGTTACAGTCAATGTGAGCTTTGTGGATGAGTCTTGCTCTTTGGATTGCTGCTGCCAGTCATGTTACTGACATTTCCTTTTAAGTTTTATGCCAGTCATCATCCACCTAAAAGAGAATTGCTTAGCCATTTGTTACAGGGTTAGGTGTAAATGTCAGGCTGGACCAGTCGAATGCACTCATGGACCATTTATTACCTATCGAGGTAGGTCTATATGATATGCCCAGTGTTGTGTCTGGGCTTTCTTCTCATATTTGTACAAGTACAGCAATAATTGTGTGAGGGTAAAGCAACAATGAGCCAGCGTGGTGTAGTACTGCAGTCACGACCTGAGTTCGATCCCAACGGAAGTTGGTTTCAGGTAGCCAGCTCAAGGTTAACTCAGCCTTCCATCCTTCCGAGGTCGGTCAAATGAGTACCCAGCTTGCTGGGGGTAAAGGGAAGATGACTGGGGAAGGCACTGGCAAACCACCCCGTAAACAAAGTCTGCCTTGGAAACGACGGGATGTGATATCACCCCATGGGTCAGAAATGACCCGGTGCTTGCACAGGGGACCTTTACCTTTAAAGCAATAATTGTGTGAGGGTAAAGCAACAATGAGCCAGTGTGGTGTGGTGGTTAAGAGCGGCGGATTCTAATCTGGAGAACCAGGTTCGATTCCCCACTCCTCCACATGAAGCCTGCTGGGTGACCTTGGGCCAGTCACAGTTCTCTCAGAACTCTCTCAGCCCACCCAGAGGCAGGCAATGGCAAACCACCTCCGAACGTCTCTTGCCTTAAAAACCCTACAGGGTCGCCATGAGTCAGCTGTGACTTATCAGAACACACAATTAAAGCAACAATGAAAAAAAATGATAATCTCCATGTGATCTGCCACTGAGCCAGAAATATACAGCCGGAGAGGATTAACTGGGGTGCCAGCAGAGAAAAAGCAACTGGTTTGTACCAACCTTGACAAACAGCCCTGTGGCGCAGAGTGTTAAGCTGCAGTACTGCAGTCAAAAGCTCTGCTCACGACCTGAGTTCGATCCCGACGGAAGTCGGTTTCAGGTAGCCGGCTCAAGGTTGACTCAGCCTTCCATACTTCCAAGGTCGGTCAAATGAATGCCTAGCTTGCTGGGGGTAAAAGGAAGATGACTGGGGAAGGAAATGGCAAACCGCCCCACAAACAAAGTCTGCCTTGGAAACGTTGGGATGTGACGTCACCCCATGGGTCAGGAATGACCCGGTGCTTGCACAGGGGACCTTTACCTTTTTTTAAACTACGGTCTTTTCCCCCTTGGAGCACATTTGTGCTGTCTGTAAACTCATACCAGCATTCTGGGAATCTCAACTTTGTACTTGAAAGAAAGAACAATTCCATTTCTCATGGTTGCCAAGACACCTGGGACAATATAAGGAAAGCTGAATCTCTGCTATTAGAAAATGAGGCCTCAGATAACAGGTGACTGTCTCAAAAGCATCCTGAAAACAGTGCCTTTTAGGGCCTGCACCCATGTTATGGATGCCACCTAGAAGCAACATAGCTGATGTTCAGGAACAATAACAATGTTCATGAACAATGGCTCATCACATGGATTGGCAGACTTCTGTACCAATGGGCAAAGAAAACAGCCTATGTTGGCATGATGAAAACTGGCCAAACAAGTGCTGAACTGCTGCTTATAAACACGGTGACCTTGACCATGTGGGGAATTTTGAAGGAGCTCCATCATGGCTGCCCTAACACGGGCAGACAATTCTTAGTTTATGCATGGGTACTTTCACTCACATTTGCCTCTGGTCTGTCTCAGTTGTTCCTTGGAGTTATGCGTGAGTTTTCTGTCCATTAGAGATGACCTTGCTGTCAGCCCTTGCAATGTCTGGGTCTTCCCATTCCTCCGTTAACCCAACTCTTCCATCTTCCCTGAGCAAAGCCTGGGTGAAATCCCCATGGATAAGGCAAAGTGTGGGGCATGCAAGCTTGGTTTCTCTCACAGCCAATTACAAAGCAGTATGTCCAGAGGCGGGGATTCAAATACTTCCTGCTTCCTCAGAGCTCTTTCTGAGCAGAAGAAAGTCTTTTTAAAAGCAAGGGTTGGATCCCCCCGCCCTTTTAGATTGCTCTGTTTTTTATGTTGTTGTTCTTAAAATGCTTTTTTATGTGGCAATTGGGTTGGGGTGGATTTTCTCTCACAATAAGCACTACAAGTAAACCAATTACAAAGCAGCATATAAAGGGGCAGGACTTTATTTGAGCTTGGAGACTGCTGGTGCATAGATTCCCAACAGGAAAGTGTGGGTACAGCTAGCAATGAGCCTCAGGTAAAACTCACATGCATAAATGTACGTAGTCTCCTATCCCACATAGCATCAGTGTCTGCTCCAAATGTGTCTTGTTATCTGCAAGTGTTATGACTCATTCTTTTAATATAAGACCAATTGTGCAGATTGACTGTGATCAAATTTCCAACAAGGCATGGGCTGATAATCAAGTCAGCTACCACCGTCGTAATGTGTCTAAGAATCAATAAACTTATCCTTTCTAGTGACCCTGGCGATCGCAAGCAGATCTACAACATCTTGACTTCCTTCGGTTTGATGTCTTCAGTAACAGACTGTGACATTGTTCGTATGGCATGTGAGAGTGTTTCCACACGGGCTGCACAGATGTGTTCAGCAGGACTGGCTGGGGTCATTAACCGCATGAGGAAGAGCAGGTGTGAGGAAACGTTGACAATTACAGTTGGTGTCGATGGCTCTGTCTACAAGCTCCACCCCAGGTGAGGTCTGCATATATAGCCTTGGGATCAAGTTAGTTGAGAATGGTTCATCGATTATTTAACTACTAGAAGGGTTAAACATCTGGAAAGGACTTCCCACAACAGTTGTGGAGACAACCACTGGGTCCAAGATGAACCTGGGCCACTAAATAAAGATATTGTGTAAGGGTATTTTTTCTTTATTATTATGTTGGGGCTTTCCTCAAGGCTGCTGGAGTCAGGAAGGGTATTCCCTTTCTCTGGGGCATCAGAGTCCTGCCACCAAGACAGCCTACTAACTGGCACGGCATATTTCCTTTGGAAGGCCATAATGGGCATCTTATTAGCTAGAGAACCTAGGAATTATTATTGGTTTTGCCTTCTGTTATAGCATGTTATTTCTCAGGTTGTACCATGTTTCCACAGCCCTGTTTGTGTGGTATGCCTGCTCTCTGTTCATAGCCCAGTGTGAGATGGCTTCTCTGCTCTTTGGGGGCTGAGTAGGTAGTCTTGCCCTTTGGCAAGGGATTGGACAAGATGGACAGTTAGTTTGTCTTTTGTAACTTTTGTGATTGTAGGGGGAAAGGCTACATTTTGCTGGATAATTTAGGACCAGTTACAACTTTATCAGCAAGCATGTTTTCACCGTTGCAGGAATCAGTAGTATGGAAGGCAGCGTAGTAAGACAGTAGTAAGACTATGGCTTAGTAAAGATGTCACTCTGAAATAACTAGAGTTAATGTGATTCTCTGAATATGGGTCACTCCACCAACTATGGTTACCTAAACCCAAACTATGTGTTACATTTAACACATGATCCCAATGGGGACTGGCAGCAGGATACCAGTTGCGAGTTGCCTGTGGAAACCCAGTTCTTAAGTGCCGCAAGGGCCCAATTCAGATCAGGACCACAGTGCGGGGGGGGGGAGGGGCTCCAGCCTTCCCCCATGCCATTTTCCTTACCCCAAACATCCGAAGGGGTGTTATTTGCCCATTAGGGGAATGGGTCATGAAAACATTCAGTGCACATGCAGCCCACTGATGGAGCAAATTATGCACCCCAGGGCCATTTCAGGTCAGGAAAACAGTGCATGGGTGAAGGTTGGAGCACCTCCTCCACCCTGCACCATGGTTCTGATCCAAAGCAGGCCCCTGTGGTGCTTTAGAATACTCATGTGGAACTCACAACTGCAATATGTCTGCAAGCGCCCATGGTTGAATGTAGCATTTAGTTGTGGGCCCTGGGATCTGTCACACTAAGATGTGAAACTATGGTTTGAAGCTGAATCCTATTTTCACAATCTAGCCATTGTTTAAAAAAAATGGTTTCCTGTTATGTCTGAACCAAGGCTAATAGATCTTAGCTCCTCCAATGGTTGTGATCTACAGCAGTGTAAAGAGACCCAAGATCACAGGATTTTTTGCCCCTACGGTCGGTACGCTGCCACTCACAGGTTACATTCCTCTCATGAATTTAACTACAGGGACAAATCCGACCACTGTCCTAACATAATATTTATTTATTTATTGAGTACATTTTTATCCTGCTTTTCCTGCAGGAAGTTTAGCAAAGTGTACATTACCCCCTCTTCCATTGTAGCCTTACAACAACCCTGCAAAGTAGGTTAGGCCGAAAGAGAAAAGGACAGGCTCAAGGTCACATAGCAGCCTTCATGGCAGAGTAGGAATTTGATCCTGTTTCTCCCAAACTTTACCCACTACAGCAAGCTGGCTCTTACATGCAAATCTAAGAGCAAACTAAACATTAACACACAAATGCGAGCATTAAACTAGGCAACACACAGCTTTTGTGGTTTTCAGCTGCAAGGAGGAGAATAGGAAAGGGGTTCAATGCTTTCCCTGTCCTCTGTTTTTCCAATGCAGTCCCACCCTGCCCAGTTGTTTTCCTTCCAAGGGTTTCCAGACACGTGTTTACGTTTGCAAACGGTGCCCAGAACCCTGTGGAGGTAAAAGCACCTGGAGGGAGGGAGTTGCGGAAAAGTGGCAAGGTTAATTGAATTTGTGTTTGCAGGCAACATTTGGGTTGGCCTTTCTCCAAGCAGTTTAAAGAGTCTGTCGGAGAGAGCAGGAGAGATTCACTCGTGTTTACCTTGAGCTTTGCCAAACAGTATAATCTCTCATATGCCAGCACCGTGCTGTGCTAAAAGCAAAGTTCCTGCTGCTACACAGGAAATGACAAACAATAGCAGGAAGAGGAAACTCCCTCCGTTCTTGGTCCTGTGGAAAAGCTAAAGCATGCGCTCCGTATGGTGGGTTCTTGGACGCCACTCAGGACACGTCCACATGGCACATTTCTGGTCTATTGGTAGAACACTATGTAGAATGGTACTAGAAACATGGGGAAAGTGACTTACAGAAAGTATGATCCAACCAAACTTAGGCACTTAAATTTTTTTAAAAATTAAGTTTGTATAAAAAGACAAATAATTGGGTTCTGGATCAAATCAAACCTGAACTTTCCTTCTCAGCCTAACCTACCTCACAGGGTTGTTGTGAGGATACAATAGAAGAGGGAAGAACCATATCGTAACCAGCTTTGGGTTCCTGTTGGGAGAACAGTGGGGTATAAGTATCTACTGTTTTTTCTGGTTCTGTTCCAAAACAGGGATGAACAGCAATCATTTACTCTACAAAGCGTATGAGCAAAGGAAGGTCAGACCAGAACCAATGGGTTGAAATTAAATCAAAAGAGTTTTCAGCTAAACATTAGGAAGAACTTTCTGACAGAGCAGTTCCTCAGTGGGACAGGCTTCCTTGGGAGGTGGTAGGCTGTCCTTCTTTGGAGGTTTTTAAGCAGAGGCTAGATTGCCATCTGTTAGCAAGGCTGATTCTGTGCACTTAGGCAGATTATGAGAGGGACGTCAGGAAGGATTGTGCCAATGTTTGGCTCTCGTGGCCCTTTCTTAGATGCCCAGGGTAATGCCGATCACCACTTTAGGGTCAGGAAGCAAATTTCCTTCAGGCCAGATTGGTCAGGGATCCTGGAGGTGTTTTTTTTTTTGGGGGGGGGGTCATCTTCTGAGCATGGAATGGGGTCACTGGGGGTGTTGGCGGGGGAGGTAGTTGTGAATTTCCTGCATTGTGCAGAGGGTTTGGACTAGATGACCCTGGTGGTTCCTTCCAACTCTATGATTCTATGATTTTAATTTACTGCCAGAGTGAGAGTAAGCTACTGTTGCTTGAAAACAATGGCACAAAATAGCAAATGCTCAGTCATAACAGCTTCCTTTCCTCCCCCTTTTTTTGGTTCAGCTTCAAAGATCGGTTCCATGCAACCGTCAGACAACTTACACCTGGCTGCGAAATCACTTTCCTGCAATCTGAGGAAGGCAGTGGGAGAGGAGCGGCTCTCATCTCCGCCGTCGCTTGCAAAATGGCCTGTATGCTGGGCCAGTGAAGCATTGCAGGCAAAGGACCATTGACAGGGAAGCCAACCCACCCCACCTGGGCAGTGCCTCCATCCGGTGCCAGGCTGAGAGCACAAACAACGGAAAGATGGTTTCTCGGGGGGGGGGGGGGATAGATGATAATGGGTTCCTACAAAGCACCCCTAACCTCTACCTGTAGACAACACAATAACCATGCCAATTACAGCCTCTATTTTCTGTTCTTAAAATCTTCTCCACTAATGCAAGGTTTGGAGTTTCCAAGTGTGCAATAAATAATTTCACTTAGTCTGACAGTAGGGTGGGGTTGAGGGATGAGAAGGGAATAAATAGGTTTTGGTTTGTTTTTTCTTTTTTTCTTTTGTGACATGCTCTAAAGAAGGGTTCTGGGCTAAACTGAATCCAGTTGGCCTGAACAATCAGATACCATTTCTCCCGCAACAAATCAGGTTCAGGAGGGAATTCATATTTTGTGCCTATCCGTTATTGGTGGCAGAATTATCAGTGGCAGCAGGGAAGGATATTGAATAACCTCCTTAATTTCCTGCCAGCTTGAGATTTTTGATGTTTTCGCCATTCCTTAAATTCTTTTGTGAACACAAGCCTAAATGAATATCCTCTCAAGAGGAAGAATCTCTAAGCTGATATGGTTCACCTCTGATCATTCGCCCAGTGTCCAAATTTTGGTATCACAGCAGCAGTGTTCTCAAAATTCCAAAAGCATCCACAGGGTCAACAAGGTTGGGGGCCCCTGACCTATAGAGATCTGCTGGACGGTCCTTACTCTGGACTGATTCCACTTCAGTTTTCCAACGCTAGAAGCTGAGAAATATACCATACCCAGCAACCTGCCAAAATCCAATTTCAGATCTCTCAGTCAATAGAACTAAGAAAATCCACCAAAGACTGGTCCATATGTCAAACTGTGAGATAATGAAAAGGGGCACCCCTTCCCTGTGGCAAACAACTTCACACTGGTAAAGATAATAACGAGCATTTCTCTTCTCAGGAGGTTCACACACAAGCGTAGAGTGTCTGGTGTGGAGGATCTGGGCAGGTTCACAAATTACACAATAATAAATAATGTGACCTGCATGATGTGTGAACATTGCACTGTTAATAGAGCCCTGTATGCAGGATTTGAATCCTGCCCTTTCGCACTTGAGTGTATATTGAGTGAATGTGGTTCTCCAGAGAAGGTTATGTTCTCCTTAAGATTGTAATTGGAAGGATGACTTTGAAGCTGCTTCATGTGTAGGCCTTGGAAAAGATGTATCTGTTGTGAATGTTGCATTTCAGTTATCGTAGCTCAACAATTATTACTTGTTTACTTTGGGTGATTCGAATGCCTTTCCTAAGATAGTGCTTCTGTTGCAGGGATGCCATATTCCCTAGCAGTTGTGCCATAATATTTTGCCATTTGCTGGTGCAGCCATTGCTACAGCAAGCGTCATGAGGAATGTGGTTGCCCCAGTGTCACTGGCATGGATTGGACAATGCCTGTGCCATCACCAGTGAACAGCAACACAACAACCTTCCTGCCATTTTGTGGTCTTTTAGCATAGACCTAATTTCTTCTTTACTATATTTTCAAATAGTCTCTAGAGACCGAGCGTTCCTTGTGCTCTACCAAGTGAGGTGGCCCTTAAAACTAAAGCAGGGCAAATTTTAGTAAGTTTGCTCATAGCCATGCTTAACCATTTCACGAGCGTTTTGCTTGTTATTTTTTTAATTGTTTTCCTTTGAAAGATGTGCCATTAAAATACTCATGTCAAATGATTTGAAGAAAAAGACAACAGTGGCTAAGGTTGCCAACCCCCAGGTGGGAGCTGGAGTTCTGGAATTACAGCTGATCTCCAGACCTCAGAGATCAGTTCCCAGGAGAAAACAGCAGCTTAAAAAGGGCAGACTCCACAGTATGCCATAAAGTTTAGGAGAAATGGAAGCCCCTCTCCAACTGCAGCCCCAAATCTCCAGGAATTTCCCAAGCCAGAATTGGCAACCCTAAACAAGGCTGTCCCGCTTGTAGTAAGGCTGCCTATCATCTATTTATATCTGGACTGGCACAATTACTTCTGAATCAGGGACAGTAAAGGATAAAAAGCAACTGCATTGCACTTTAACTGATCATTGGACTAAGTCATAAGCCATTGCCCTGGGTTTCATATGCAGCAGAATGAGGTGGGGGGATGTTCAGGCGGTAGAATGGACCGCACCATACTGCCAGGAGAGGTTGCAAGAAATGTTCCCTTTTGTTAGAAAAACTCTGCAAGTAAAAAACAAGAACTATCAAATCAGGAAGAAAACGTCTACCCAACTCTCTCCCTGCTCTGCTAGTTTTCTGGCTGCAGGGAGGTGGGACTTTTTAACATCAGGGAGTCTGAAGTGATCTAGTCCACTCTGCCATCTCATGACTCTGCCCCTTCATTCCCACTGTATTTTGCTTTAGCCATTTTGTGACTCTGCCACCCTATTCCCATTGCATATTGCTCCAGCTACAGTGACACACAACTGAGTTACGATCTGTACAAGTATTGACCATTTTCAGATATTTGATATTGGCATGCCATTGTGTGAATGGAACAGGACGTGTCTTTTCTGTGCATGAGCAGCTTCAGTATACAAAAATGGGCCCCAGATTTTTAGGGGACATTCTGTTCATGAATGGAAAAGGCTCCGTAAAATGGTGATTGCCTGTATTGGGAGGATGAGTCATGCATGCTCCTGTTATGTGCAGTCGGAATGCCAAAACCAAATGTCTGAAAGAGGTTTAGGAAAACCACCTATTTGCCAGAAATAGGTACAAACAGATCTGTGCTGGCCATTTATACAAGACATCTGCACCGAAAAAAACCACAAACATGCGCACAATTCTGTTTGTAAAATGTAACATCTACCCCCATGACAAGTTCCTTCAGAATCCTGATTTCAGATATAGTGTTATTTGACTCTGTTATCCTTCTTACTGCAATGTCTTTTTTTTCTGTCTCCTGCTATCCTGCAGGAGCATTTTGTATTAAAAATATTAAGAATAAAATTGTAAAAAAATATATATTTCACCACTTGTCCTTGTTGTTGTGCCTTATCCTAAGACTACTGATCACATCTTGCTACCATTTAAAGTACAACATGCTGTCAAAACTACCGGGCAAGAAATAAATAAGGTTCTGCCTGAACAAAAAGCAAAATATTTCGCTGCAGAAATCAGCACACAACATTATGGAAGAAGTCACGCTAAAGAGGATGCTGAAGGTTGCTGTTTCCGCACAGCAATGATTCCCTGTTGTGCAGTCATTCATTGCTGCTATAAATGCAGAGGCATTCACAGTGGCCACGGAGTGTCCCCATGGGAGGATCCTACATTTGTTGATCTTCGTCCCCACATCCACCATTTCCCCCCCTCCCCAAAGTCACTGGAGAGCTTTCTGCGTCTAAAAAATTGGTTGTTCCTATATAGGTATATTGTAATAATCCTATAGCAGCTACCGATTTTTTTTCAAGCCAGCAAAAAGGCCCCAGGTGGCACAGCAGGCAGAAAAACAGCAGCAGGGAGGGGATGGCAGAATAGTGCTGTTGCACATGGGGTTATTTTGAAAACCTGCACCTTCTCATTCATATACCATACAAACCCACGTGGACCGCAGTCTTTTGGAAAAGATCATACCAAAGCAGATGAAACTCTAGAAAGTGGATGAATGGAGGACAATGTTGTGTGGATCCCCCCCCCCCCGCAAATGCTTTACTCTGAGCAACAAGTCATTTTGTGGCTTGTTGGTATTTGCATAGTTTATCACAAGCTACCCTGCATTCATGGAGCCCCGAGTACCATATGCAGGACTATCCCATTTTAATATGTTGGCAGGCAAGTTTGGCAAAGCAACATTACATTTCCCAAGATGTACACTTCCCAACATTACATTTCCCAAATCATCATTTGCATGATGATTAAAGCAGGATTTGAGCCCAAGTCTCCCCAGCCCCAAAACTGAGCCATTACATGTGTAGGAGTGGGGAAACCAACCCAGTTCACCAGACTAGGGTCCACTGCTCATGTGTAGGAGTGGGGATTCAAACCCGGTACTCCAGATTAGTGTCCACCACTCCTAACCACCACACCACGCTGGATTCCATATCTTTTCTATGTACTTATAATATGTCACAATAACAGATGTTTCCTTTCTGGCAAGTGCCATTTGACATAAGACAGGGAGGCAGCACAGCCAGAGAAAGAGGGATGAGAGCAAACATTCATGGGATTGGGGCCAGAAGAAATGAGGGAGGGGAATCAGAGTCGGCTCCTATACAGAGTTAGGTGCATCTAAGACAATTGACTTCAAAGGCTTTAGCAGCACATAGGATCAGACTGCTAGGAAATATTTAAAGTCTATGAAATACGGTGGAGAAGGAAGCAAAAATATTTACAGGAGAGCAAAAATAATTACAGGAAAGCAATACCCCTACAGTTCATTTCCACCTTACACACAGGCCTAGTTAGTCCATCGACTAATGACAGTTCTAATTCTGACAATACTTCTGTACAGAGAAGGATAAGGAAACAGTCGTTTTGGAATGAACAGCTCAGCTCAGAGAAGCTATAGTTTCCTTCAACTACAAAACCTGGAATGTGGTGCTATCACCCAGGCCTTTATCATTCTTGCAGTATCAAAGCTAGGACTGCCAAGTTTGGTTCTCTCCTGCTGCCGTTCCTGATTTAGCTCACCAAGAGATAAGCCGAGGGATATATCTGAAGCCCACAGTTGACACCACCCAGAATTTCTTTGTTGTACAGGACTTCCAAGATGGTGAGTACCCTGTCCCTCAGCTTTTGCACATTTCCAGCAGGCTTTTGGGCAGCCCTGTATGAAGACTGAACTGCTGCTGTCTCCCACAGAGAGGAAGGCAGTGAAAAGAAAAAAAAAAGGATATGTGGATCCCCCTTTTTTAAGTCTCCCTTCAGCCAAGAGCAATGGGTCAGCCTGCATGTGAGGAAGAAAGGATTGGGGAAAGATTGTCCTAAATTTCAACCAGGAGGTGATGAGGAAGGGTCCTTCTTATCCAAGAGGGGCAGCTTTGGAGATGGAGAGGCAACTTGTTCTGGTGTTGTTTCCTTGCAGGCTTTTCTCCTTCTTGTTAATTCCACTGAGCAATGATCAGCCATTTAAAACGGGCATCAATTAACATAAATTAGCATACTCATGTAAATGTGATCTTGTATTTTGATTCTAGGGGAAGTTATAATCCCATAGGTCGTGTGATGTCCCCACTATGTCACACCTTCCAAATGTTACAGAATACATAATGTGACATATACTACTGTTTATGTATATATTACTGATTATATATTACTGATGTATTTATATATTGCTGATTTGCATCCTGCTTTTTGAGCAGAGCCCTCAAAGCAGCTGACTACTTGTGTATAATGCTCAAATTCAATTTCAAAAGGGGGAAAATAATTGGTGAAATCTTAACTAACAAAACATAAAATCAATGGACCCCAGAGAAGAGATGTGGGTGGGAAGAAAGGAGAACAGATTGAAAAACAGAATGTTGTCATATTGAATAAACAAAAAAAGAAAAGAAAGAAAGAAAAACCAAGCAGGCAAAAAACCTCCCCCATATGAAGAACATTTAGTTCCTCTGAAGAGAGGGAGAAGCAACAACCCAACTGTTCTAGCAGCAGGTGTGTGAGAGTGACTTCATCTATCTCTCCCTCCTCGCTCTGCCACAGATCCTAAACAAAGTTACACCCATCTCAGTCCACTGATTTCAATGGCCTTAAATGGGTGTAACTCTGTTTAGGATTACCCTGCGAGTCCAGCTGCTCCAGGATTTCAATGAATGGAATTCCTTTTAATTATGTGTAGAGGTGCTGAAAGAGTGTATCTATCTATCCACCTCTGTTACATTTTTATCCTGCCTCCCCCACACCAAAGAGCTACACGGATTTCCACTCCTCTATTTTATTCCTACTACAACCCTGTGAGGTAGGTTAGGCAGCAATAGAGTGACTGGGTCAAGGTCACCCAGTGAGCTGTATTGCTGGGTGGGAATTTGAACCCGGATCTTCCCACACTCACAGTGCAATCCTCTGCAGAGTTACTCCAGTCTAAGTCCATTGATTTCAATGGGCTTAGACTGGAGCAACTCTGCAGAGGATTGTGCTGTTAGATTCTAGCCACTACATTGCATCCAGTAATGGAGATCATCTATCAACTGTACTTACTTTGGATGTCCCAACAAATACATTTGGGTGTTGGCTTTCACTATTTTGCTAATGTGCATTAAATAATTTTAGAATTCTGAGCAGGATAGTATTTTGGTGATGGAAAATGTGGTCATCTTAAAACGCAGCAGAGTTAGTTTAATTTCTTAAACTACTGAAATATTTTTAATCAATCAAGAAAACATAAAGTACATTAACATTAATGAAGTCCAAACATAAAGCAACAATAGTTTTAAAAAGCTGAACAAGTATAAGATGAACAACCATGTAAGAACTGATCTGTTCTGCTGAATATCTGTTCCTAAATTGGCTAAGGAGACCATATTAAAAAATTATTACTGTTCGTCTAGAGTCTGATTACATTTGTTAAAGTTGCCAGAGTGGTGTGGTGGTTAAGAGCGGTGGTTTGGAGCAGTGGACTCTGATCTGGAGAACCGGGTTTGATTTCCCCCTCCTCCACATGAGCGGCGGAGGCTAACCTGGTGAACTGGATTTGTTTCCCCACTCCTGCACATGAAGCCAGCTGGGTGACCTTGGGCAAGTTACAGTTCTCTTAGAGCCTTCTCAGCCCCACAGGGTGTCTGTTGTTGGGAGGGGAAGGGAAGGGGATTGTTAGCCTGTTTGAGTCTCCCTTAAGTGGCAGAGAAAGTCGGCATATAAAAACCAACTCTTCTTCTTCTTCTGTTCAAATATAGGTTGCAATCCTAAAAACACGTTCCTGGGAGTAAGCCTCACTGAATAAAACATGTTACTTATGAGTAGACCTGCTTAGGCTTGCTCCAATAGATTATTACTATTCAAATACAATTTATGAATGGCCTGTCCTAGTCAATGGAAAGATCTGATTATTTCTATGGATCTCTCCTCCACAAATCTGTCTATTGTCCTTTTAAAGCTGTCTAAGCTGATGGCTATCACTACACCTTATGGCAATGAGTTCTGTAAGTTATTTAAGCATTTAAAAGATAAATTCCTGACCCATGGGGTGCATTTAAGAGATGAAATACTTTGTTTTGTCTCTCCCAGATTTACTGCCATCAACATAATTGGGCCCCCTTTGGGAGGGGGGAAAGCAGAGTAAAAATATCTAAATAAATGAAACTACAGGGTATTTCCAAATTCTAATTATTTTGAAAGAGGAAGAAAAGGTTATTCTGCTTCATCTCTGTAGTATATATTTGGGCTCTAAAATGAAAACCGTCTTCCAGGCTCTGGTTCGTTGTACCCCTCCTCTCGGGTGACAAGATCCCTTTGTTGTTGTTTTTTTAATCATTCTTTAAAATAGCAGAAAAAAGAACAAGGGAAAAAAATAAAATTCAGCAACTAAATAAAGTTTTTAAAAGAAACAAGTAAAAAAGATATACATAAAGTAGAGACAAAAATATATAACAGTGGTGGTAGATCTACATATAAGTTTCTATAAATATGTTTCTATAAATATCTAAAACTTATTCATACACACACATGAACACATGAAGCTGCCTTATACTGAATCAGACCCTTGGTCCATCACAGTCAGTATTGTCTACTCAGATCAGCAGCGGCTCTCCAGGGTCTCAGGCAGGGGTATTTCACATCACCTACTTGCCTGGTCCCTTTAACTGGAGATGCCGGGGATTGAACCTGGGACCTTCTTCATGCCAAGCAGAGGCTCTACCACTGAGCCACAGTTTGTGCATTCAAATATTGATATTATAAGTTTCTCAATCCATTGATTTACGGGAGGTGGGCTTTTATTTTTTCCATTGTTGTAATACAAGTCTTTTAGCTGTAATCAGGGCACGGAGGGTCCATTTTCATTGACTATTGGTTAGCTTCCAAGAGACGGGCAGATACTGGTAGTTTAAAAGTACATAAGCATTCTCAAAAATCAATGAACACTGATCTGAGTAATAACTTCTTCCCAGAAAACCAAATTTCTGGACATATGTTTAAGGAATGTGCCCTGTGCATTACGATGCCAAGATCCCTTTCTTGTTGACTGGCTGGGACCCAGGACAACAGAACCTCCAGTGCCTTAATCTGTGACCTTCCCCCCCCCCCCCCCAGGCCAGCAGAAAAGCTGGGACTCGAAGCAAAGCGGCCGCAAAGCGTCAGCAGCGGGGTTCCTCCAACGTCTTCTCCATGTTTGAGCAGTCACAGATCCAGGAGTTCAAAGAGGTGAGGAAGGCTGCAGCCAGTTTTCCAGGTATAAGCAGAAAGCCAAGGAAATAAATTCAGCCAGTGTCTAATGAGTGCCTTTGACAGAGGTGGATACTTAGGGGTGATTTACGCAGACACCAGGAGATTATTTCTAAACCGAGAGGTAATGGAAGGCTTCTAACATAAGAACATATAGGGATGTCCTGCTGGACCAGGCTGATGTCCCATCTAGTCTATCATCCTGTAGCCCAGTGGCCAACCAGGATGCCCTGGAGGTTCCACATACAGGGTACAGAAGCCAAGGCCTCCTCTGATGTTGCCTCCTGGAAGCTGTATCCAGACATTTATTTATATAATTTATACCCTGTCTTTTTCCACAATGGGGACCCAAAGTGGTGTACATAGTTCTCCTCTCCCCCATCTTTTGTTCACAACAACCCTTTAAGGTAGGTTACGATGAAAGTATGTGACTAGCCCTTGATCACAAAGCAAGCTTCCATGCCAATGGAAGATCTGAACCTGGGGATTTGAACAATGAAGACTTGAGATCCCCAAATCCCCATTTGAACCTGGGTCTCCCAGATTCTAGTCTGATACTCTAACCACTACAACATACTCTGGAGCTCAGAAATTTACTGCTCCTGTATGTGGAAGTTCCCTTTAGTCATCGTGGCTAGTATCTATTGGTGGACTGTGCCCTGTGCATTACGATGCCAAGATCCCTTTCTTGAGTCTACCTAATACCCCTTTAAAGCCATCTATCTATGTAGTGCTGTCACCTGGAAAACTCAGGCTGGCCTGATCTTGTCAGATCTCAGAATTTAAGTAGGGTTGACCCTGGCATGTATTTGGATGGGAGACCTCCAAGGAATACCAGGGTCGTGATGTGGAAGCAGGCAATGACAAACCACCTCTGAATGTCTCTTGCCTTGAAAACCCCACCTGGGGTCACCATAAGACAGATGTGACTTGATGGCAAAAAAAAAAAAATCTAAGTACTACATTACTACATTCACTGGCAGCAAATTCCACAATTAATTCCTTTTTGAGTGAAGAATTATTTCCGTCCTCCAGCCCGGAAGCTCTCTATAATGTCCCAGAAGCTCTTTCTTTCAACACCAAAAGTTGAGGGATGGCCACTGGTGAAGGAAAGGCATGTGGTGACATCACCATATAAAAATAGCCATTGGAATTTGTTCTTTGACATGATTTAAACTCGACGCCCCTGATGGGCCTGAAGAGCTTACCCATGTGATGTTTCATGCGCCTAACGTATTGTTTAAATGGGCCCTTGGATACAATGCATGTAATGTTAGCATCCGAGGGATTCATAGCACAAGTGGGGGTTGTGCAAGTGTGCTAATGTGTGTGCACAGTGGCCCAGTGGGTGTATGCAACATCACAAAGGTAAGTTCTTCCCATCTGCAACCCGTAGAGGAAGGTTACAAAGGAGAGTAGCAACATTGGGTTACACATGAGTCAATCCTCCCCCAGTTTTATGATCCAAGGTGTGTGTGTGTGTGTGGGGGGGGGAAGTACTGAAAATACTTTTGGGACAAAAAAACCCATACAATCCAACGCAGTAAAGGCCGTTCCACAAGTAATGGTGCCATTGAGGCTAATATAAATAGTGGTACCATTCAGAAACATTCTGGAAAACATTTCAGTCTGCCAGCATACTCTTTTGCTGACCTGAAAGGCAACATTCTTCAACAAAGGAGACTCAAATGGGAAATTTCTGGACAAGAACTCATCACCAGGCTTGGCAGCATTAAAATAGCATCAATAGACATTATAGCACTATCATAATTATTTATTTTAAAAGCCCTCAAAAACCTACCTGCTGGCATGGCAGGGAAAGAAATCTGGGAAAATGGCACCCACAAGGTACTGAGCACAGGGAAATGGTGCTGTTGTGGGTGGGACCTTTGCAGGTTAGGAAAATGTTCACCATTCCTTCCAGATGGCTTGACTATGTTCTTTTCAAAAAGATTAGAGTAAAGCTTGTTTGAGGGGTGGGGGACACCTGGAAATAGGACAGTTACAGCAGGACATCCTGTGGAAGTGGCAAAAACATCCCCATTTGGAAGCCAAGGCCTGGTAGAGTTATGAGGTTGATGAGATAAACATCAGGGCACGAGATATGGATTCCTGGGATGGGTAGGATGGGGACATATTTGTGTGTGTGTGTGTGTATCACGATCATTGTGACACAAAGGATTGTTTATCTTTCCCCAAGGCATTCAGCTGTATTGATCAGAACCGTGATGGCATTATCAGCAAATCAGACTTGAAAGAGACCTATGGCCAACTCGGTGAGTGAGTCTAGTTGTTAGGAAAAGGCACTCTCTACAATTTCAGAGGTTTCATCATCATCTCATCATTAGCTGCTGCCGGAGAAAACAGTGTCAGGTACAAAGGCCATTTTAGGGTTGCCAGTTCTGGGTTGGGAAATACCTGGAAATTTGTGGGTTGGAGCATGGGGAGGGGAGGGACCTCAACAGGGTATAATGCTACAGAGTCCACCCTCCAAAGCAGCCATTTTCTCCGGGGGAACTGATCTTGGTTGTCTGGAGATCAATTGTAATAGTGGGAAAGCTCCAGGTGCTACCTGGAGGTTGGCAACCCTATTCAGGGTCTAACTAACTGAACTTCCAACACTTCCCAGGGTTTTTAAGCCAAACAGAGTCAATGAAGGACCCTAATTAATATTCTGGCTGTGGAAATTGGGAAGAGAAGGCATTTAAACCTTCTACTTCCACACGGCTGTTATTATTGGAAGAGAACTGATGCCTTATCATTGCTTGTATATACTTTTCCCTTTTCAGGGCTAATAACAGTGTGGGAACTGAGTGCAGTATATCAAACCTCCCAAGAAGTAAATTGCAAAAAGTAAAACTTACATTTATTCAAGTAGATTCTGCTCACATTCTTGTTGCAGTTGACAGAAAGATAGAAACCTAATCTAAAGACTCCACTTCATGAATGCAAGTATGAGATATTTGTTTCTACAGGACAGACCTGCAGAAACATCTGTCTCCATTGCAGTCCATGTGGAAAGAGAGAGTAACAATGGCTACTGAGAGAGAAGGAGGAGGGGTCAGAGAGCAGCTCCCAGATTCAGACAAAGGTCATTTATGCATGGGAGTTTTACCTGAGGCTCGTTGCTCACTGGACCCACACTTTCCTGTTGGGGGTGTATGCACCAGCAGTCTCCAAGCTCAAATCAGGAAGTATTTCAACCCCCCCACTCTTGAAATGCTATTTTGTAATTGGCTGTAGTGAGCGAAAAGTTCCCTCCCCCCAAACCTAATTGCAGCATAAAAAATTATTTTAGGAACAAAAAACAAAGCAACCTGAAAAGAAGGGCGGGGGAAGAAATCCAAGCCTCAGTTTTAAAAAGCCTTTCTTCTGCTCAGAAGAGCTCCCAGGAAGCAGTAAGTATTTGAATCCCCGCCTCTTTACATGCTGCTTTGTAATTGGCTGTGAGCAAAACCAAGCTTGTGCATCCCGCACTTTGCCTTCTGCCTGGAGATTTCACCCAGGCTTGGCTCAGGGGAGAGGGAAGAATCGGGTTAACAGAGGAATCGGAAGGTCCAGGATTTGTGAGGGCTGGCAGCAAGGTCATATCTAATGGAGGGAAAACTCGTGCATAACTCCAAGGAACAACTGAGACAGAAGGGGGTGAACGTGAGTGAAAGCATCCATGCATAAAGAGAGCAACATCCCATTCAAGAGATAACACTTACACACTTGTGATTTAGTCCCCCACAATGTCCAGGCTTGCTGAGTCACTTACTCCAACATCAACAACTATCATATGAACTGAAAAGTGAAACTAAAGCAAACGCTTTCCCCTCAAGGGATCATGTGAAAATAACAATAGAATAAGGGATCATCACCAAATTCACCAGTCGCCATGATATAACAATATGTTTACATAATTTTATAACTGTAAATTGCCAAGCACATTTTCCTCCCAGGAAAAGCAGAATGGAATCCTTTCAATAACAGAAATTGTAAGAATGGCATTGGCGCACAACATATACTAGTGATTCTGCCCATGATGTACACAACTTAGGATTGCCAGGTCCCTCTTCACCACCAGCAGGTTTTTGTGGCAGAGCCTGAGGGCAGGGTTTGGGGAGGGGAGGGACTTCAATGCCATAGAGTCCAATGGCCAAAGCTGCCATTTTCTCCAGGTGAACTGATCTCTATCGGCTGGAGATCAGTTGTAATAGCAGGAGATCTCCAGCTAGTACCTGCAAGTCAAGAGCACAAGAAGAGATCATCGTTAAGAAAGCAGTCTGAAAGTGGATGCACTGAAACTGGATGTGACTTCTGCCTATCACAGGAGATATAAAAGGCTTCACTCATCTTGTTACCTGGAAAGGGAGTTTTCATTGGGTGCCTGCTTTCTCTACAGGGAAAATGAACGTGAAGGATGAGGAGCTGGACGAGATGCTGAAGGAAGGGAAAGGGCCGATTAATTTCACAGTCTTTTTAACCCTTTTTGGAGAGAAACTGAACGGTGAGTTAGAACCACCCTGGCCTTACTGAGACAGAGTCCAGTCCACAGAAAATCCCAGGATGATGTGCAGTGCAGCTGTCATCATTCCTCACAGTTCAGCACCTAGTTCCTCTAACAGTTAAATCTCTGAGTGGGTAATGAATGCACCTCCTAGTGTACATGCATGTAAATGCTATGCGCATGAACACTTAAGCACAAATGCACAGCCTGCCATTTCACACACTGCAGCTGCTGTGGCAGGTTCTAAACTGTTGGCAACATATCATAGGGGATATCAAGTTTTCTAGTGTATCTGTAGCCAGAAGAACTTTTAGCCTCTTGACTTTTAAAAATTCAAGAGAGGTCATTGTAGAGTGAATACTTGTGGTAGAGAGCAGATAGTTAACAGCTTTGAATAGAGCATAATAGCAGAGTGGAAGGAGTTTTTATTTATTTTAGATATTTATACCCTGCTTTTCTCCCCAGTGGGGACCCAAAGCAGCTTACAATGTTCGCCCCTCCTCCATTTTATCCTCACCACAAGGCTGTGAGGCTGGTTAGGCTGAGAGGGTGTGAGAGGCCTAATGTCACTCAGTGAGTAAAGTTGCCAACTTTGGGTTGGGAAATTCCTGGAAAACTGGGGATGGAGCCTGGGGGATGGCATGGTTTGAGGCTGGGAGGAACCTCCGTGGAGTGTAATACTAATGCCATAGTGACCACCCTCCAAAGCAGCCATTTTCCCCAGGGGAACTGATCTCTGTAGGCTGGAGATCAGTTGTAATTCTGGGACATCCCCAGGCCCATAACCTGGAGCTTGGCAACCTACCATTGAGATTCCAAGACAGGACTCAAGTGTTTGAATCAGGGTCTCCCAGATCCTAGTCCAGCCTTCTAACAACTACTACACACCAGCTTTGCAAAGTGATCCTTGGTTTGCAATAGTGTAGTTAAAACATCTCTTCATTTTCATTGATGAAATGTTGGAAGGTATGGGATCTGGCCAGGGAACCTCAGCATCATTCACAGTTAGGGTTATTAACTCTGGGTTAGGGAATTCCTGGAGATCTGGGGTTGAGCCTGGGGGAGGCAAGGTTTGGGAAGGGGAGGGACCTCGGTGGGGTATAATGCCATGGAGTCCCCCTCCAGAGCTGCCCTCCAGGGGAACTGATCTCTGAAGTCAGTTGTAGTTCTGGGAGATTTCCAGGCCCCACCTGGAGGATGGCAACAGTTTTATTTCCCCCCTTTGGGCCCAAAGCCCCTGCCTGAACTAGCCTGATTTCCTGATGAGAAGAGGCCCATGTTATCTGACAAGGTTTAAGAATGCATCCTGAACAAGAGTGCATCCTGAACAATCCTTCTCTCCTCCTCCATAGGGACTGACCCAGAAGAATCAATCCTTGCTGCCTTCAAGCTCTTTGATCCCAATGGAACTGGTTGTGTCAACAAAGAAGAGTAAGCACAAACACTACCTCCTTCCTTAGTATAGCCAGTTGGGTTCTGCCCCCCTTTACTTACCTTAATCACCAGAGACTCCCATGCTTGTCAGCACTTCAAAGATTAAAACAGGGACAAACATCTATGGCCCCCATTCTTAAACTAAGGGTAATTTTGACGTCTCCATCCCCTGGCTAGGGTTGCTAGCTCTAGGTTGGGAAATACCTGGAGATTTGGGGGGGGGGTCGAGCCTGGGGTGAGGTTTGAGGCGAGACCTCCACCAAAGCAGCCATTTTCTCCAGGGGAACTGAGATCAGTTGCATAAAAAAGGAGATCTCTAGGCCACACATGGAGGTTGGCAGACCTAATCCTCTCCTTGGTGATGTGTGGGTGAAGATTCTTCCACGTTCCGCTATATTTATATACTCCTCAATAGCCTGTCCTCCACAGATTTAAAAGCCAAGGTGGTTGAAAATCTTTTGGTTGAAAATCTACCCAGACTAATTTAATGGTCCTACAAGATCTTGAATGTTAAGGGAGCATTCAAAATATATTTCAGTAGCTGAACAGTGTAAAATGGCATTGCATGGTGCCTTAGAGCTCATGTTCACAAATGTGCCAACGTGCTCATGAAAGCCAAGATATATCCAGATTTAACTTCTAGAGAACCTGAGTAGGGGGCAGAATCCCCTACTCACAATGACAAAATTTTAATAAGGCATCCCCAAAACCTAAAATATGGAAAATTTTGAAACAGCATTCTGTCAGGAAAAGGGGACTAGAGAATGGGCTTTGTTCCTGATAAATAGGGACAACTGGAATACATAGATTCAAGTTTTCCCAGTAGAGAGAAATCTGAAATGTGGGTAATGTCTGAACTCTAACCTTTTTAAAAACTTGGTTTCCAGGTTTAAACAGCTCCTGCTAACTCAGGCAGACAAGTTCTCTCCTGAGGAGGTGAGGTAACCCTTCTTGATGAACCAATAACTAGAATTTCCCCCATGTATTCCCTCTAAAAATCCCCATTCCCTGATAACTGGAATCTTTTCACAGGCTCAGTAAAGCTAAGGCTCTTAAAATCTCAACTATTAGGGTTCCTAACCCCGGGTTAGGAAATTCCTGGAGATTTAGGGGTGGAGACTGGGAAAGGTGGTGTTTTGGGAGGGGAGGGAATTCAGCTGGGATGTGATACCATAGATTCCACCCCTCTGCCATTTTCTCCAGGGGAACTGATATCTGTAACCTGAAGATCAACTGTAATTCCCAGAGGACTCCAGCCCCCATCTGGATGGGGCTAGCCATATGATCAGTTATGGATTACTGCATATTGTTACCTTCTTCCTGTTTTTCTTTCTTTCTAGGTAGAACAAATGTTTGCTGTAGCCCCCATTGACGTGGCTGGGAACATTGATTACAAATCTTTATGTTATATCATCACGCATGGTGATGAGAAGGAAGACTGACAGAAGAACACTGCCAAAATTCACAGGGTGTGGTGACTACCAGCCCAGTCAGTACAGAACATTGTTAAGTCTTCTACAATAAAACCCCCAATGAGGAAAGAATAAGGCTCCAGTTTTGAGTGTGAGATGAAAGGAAATGTATGGGCGAAGATGGTTATGACATTTTTACAACAGGACAGATCTGGAAAGGCTATCACTATATTTGATCTCCTTATTCCTTTTCTATTTGAAGTCAAGATCCTTAAACAAAATGGTTCTGCAGGTTTGCAGCAGAAGTTGAGTGCAGACAGTACTGAATGGCTGGAATCCATGCCACCAATCCATACCCCCCTCAAACCTCTCCAAAAATGTCCTTTTTAATTAGTAAGGCAACAAATGAATGGCTAAATACACATATACTGTATATGGCACTTGAGAAAGGACAGACGGACAAGCAGACAGATAAATTCAAGTGTGGAATCCATGAGGATTCAGAGGGGGGAATATCCTTCCTCCCGCAGGCCCCCATCTTCTTCTGTCTGTACTTTATTTTCCTTCTGTTATTCTGTTCCATTCTGATTTTTCTCCTTCTGTTTCAAAATGAAACTGTTGAGATCTCATGAGATCTTGGCAGCCATTTAAAGTTATTTAGGCAACCAGAGACAACATCAGATCAATGATGTCGTTGCCTAGGCAATCTAAAATGACTGCCAAAATCTCATGAGGGTAGTCATGCAAGATATTGGCGCTTTTAAACTGTTTGTTCCCTCCCCCCACCCCCGCATTTTTAATTTAAGATTTTTTCTGAAAAACTGAGGGTTCTCCCGGGTTTTCAGAAACATCTACCCTTGGTCGACTTCAGTAGCCCCATTATGCAGATGTTTTGATCCACATGGTGGAACAGTCCATGCGAATTATATATATGTATATGTGGGGGGGGGAGGTAATTGCTTGAATCTCAGTATGAGGAGTTAAATTGAATCCAAGAGGAACCTGAGCTCACACAATGCTGAAGAAACCACAGTATGTGGGAACTGTAGTTCTATGAAAGGATTGGGGTAGGGGTCACGAATGTTATGCAAGTACGAGAAGCAGGCACACGAGAAGTAGCTCTCACTACAGGTTCTTTCACTGTGATATGAACCCAGTTAATTTCCTCCATCACAACTTGCATGATAAATGTATGTACTAAGAGTCCAGACCAACCACCCGTCTTCTCCTTTCTGTCAAATGAGCTATTTGCCTTTAAAAAAAAAGAAAGAAAGGCACATACTCATTTATATCATTATTTACTGCCCAGTTTTCCATACAGCAAGAAGTTCCAGGGGCAGTTTCAGAGAGTGGCTGTGCTACTCTACGGTAGAACAGCTAGGCTTTGGTCCAGTAGTACCTTAGAGACCAACACGATTTTTTGGGTATGAGCTTTCAAGAGTTGAAGCTCCCTGATGAAGTATCTGACGAAGGGAGCTTTGACACACGGAAGCTTATACCGTACCCCAAAAATCTTGTTGGTCTCTGGTACTACTGGACTCAATTCTAGCTGTTCCAGGGGCAGTTGTTGGAAGCGGGTTGGCTCCCTTGGGAGGAGAGAAATTTATGAGATTTATTATTTTGCCTGTTTGTACTTACAAACGTACTAGTAGATGATAACTGGAGACAAAGAGGCACTCAAATAGGGAGCAGATCCACTAGCCCATCAGATCCCCAGAAAGATGCTGCATCTTGCTCTGTCTCTACTGGACTAAAAAATGCTTTTCTTCACAGACACCGACCCAGAGAGAAGCAATTAGTAAGCTATTTCCTTATGATCTGTGTCTATTCACATTGATAAAGCACCAATCTTGCAATAATACATGCATGCATTTATCTTTTACCCAATGGGATAAAAACAGAAAGGCAAAGGGAACCACAACATGTTCAGCTGGAGACAAGTTAGTCTAGGAGATTGGAGTCTAATTATTCTGGAGCGAAGAATTTTGTACCATGCATACTGCTAGGGTGCACACACATTTTACACAAAGTAAGATAGATTGATCAATGCATTTTTATTTAGTGCAACACCAAAAGGCAAATATGCAAAACAGGCAAGTGACTGGTCAAGGCCTTACAGCAGAATGGTCAGCAAGCATCTGAAATCCTCCAGGATCACTATTCAGCAATGTAAGAAGCAGAACCTGGTGCAGAAAACAACCACATAGTTAGCAGCAGGCCAGGTAACAGGGAAAAAGTTCTTACATACAGGTGCCAAATGCAAAATCCAGCACACATGTGAGAAAAGCTCAAATCAAACCAAATGGGACAGAATCTGATACATTTAGCACCTTGAGTCTTAGTTCTTTGGCTGTATCTGCAATCCTGACTACACGGTGGGTTTTCAGCACCTTGCATCTCTGAGAAGAGCACAACAATCTAGCTCAGGAAGGCAGCAACTACCGGTACTGAGGTCACAAATGTACTGCAAAGCAAGCTGATCATCATTCAAGAAAATTCCTGCTTCCCAGAATGTGCTTGATCACAGGTTTCCTATTATCAATATCACATGAAGCTTCCTTATACTAAATCAGACCATTCATCTATCAAAGTCAGTACTGTCCTCTCAGACTGGCAGTGGCTCTCCAAGGTCTCAGGCAGAGGTCTTTCACATCACCTACTTGCCTAGTCCCTTTAAATGGAGATGCCAGGGATTGAACCTAGGACCTTCTGCATGCAAAGCAGAGCCTTTTCCACTGAGCTAGAACCCCTCCCCTATAATTCCCTTCAGATAGTGAAGAAGATAAAGGCAGTATCTTTGACTTTATCAACCCCAGATGATGACCCATAATGTAATATGATTACTCAGATGCAATCCCATAGAACGTCTTCTTGCTGGGTGGTCTACTGAATTTGGCCAATGGTCCACTCTTGGATCTCAGTCTATGTTCTGCTCATCCCGGCTATTGGACATGTTGATACTGAGATTTTTGTTCCAATGTTTTGAAAGCATTTGGTACACCATTGGACACCACAACTGCACACAGATCGAGGCATTGGAACTGCACTGGCCTTTTCCAGAAAGCTGCCATGCAGTCATGGTCACAGCTATATCATGATGTACCCCATTTCACAGGATGATCAAAGAAGTCGCTTACCTGCTCTTACACTTCGGCACATTTTGAGGTCAACACATATATCATTAGGATCCTCGTTATTCTCCATTGCCTGCACAATCTTATCTTTGAACTTCCTCAGCACGGTTTTGCAAACCCAACCCAGGGGCCTGCCCAGAGCCTTACACGTCTGTCGGACTGCATTATTAATTGCTTCCTGCAACAACGACAACAAAACTGTAATGGTAGGATTTTGGCAGCAGCACTCCCCAGACTCATCAGATCAATTCCCCCGCTGTATGCCTGTCTTGCTCAAATACATTGCTTTTGTTCCATAGCTATGTCTTACTCCCTGCACCAGTCCCTGTCTTTCTTTTACCCTATTAACGTCTTCTCCTCTGGCCCTGGCAGTGGTCAGGGGTTAACACTATACTTTGGAGTAAAGGTATCAAGGTCTGAGCAGGAGACCTAAATGGGAAAACCAGAAAGGCCGGGAGATCTTTGGAAACCCACAAAGAGCCTTCTCTCTCTCTCATTCTCTCTTTCCACCCCTCTCTAAACCAAGAACAAACTGGATCACCCTGTGATCACTGGAATTAGTCTCTGCATTCTCCAGTCTCTGCAACCCCAGGACATGATTTATAGCAAGCACAGAGTTGTAACAAGCATAAAACATGTGGATGAGAAGGGGGTGTTTCTCAGCTTCTACAGCATCTCCCAGTTTAAGTGAGATACAGAATTTGCACAAAGGCTGAGCATCTTTTATTTCCAACACATACCCCTCTCATCCTCAGGGCAGCCCAGGAGCTATCCTATCCAAGCTGCTTACTGGGCCAGCCTGCCTAGCTTAGCTTTAGCAGTAGAATCGCTCTGTGGGCTTTCAGCTTTCAACTAGGGTTACCAGGTGCCCCCTAGCCACTGGTGGGGGATGAAGGGGTAGAGTTGCCAGATCCTGGCTGGGAAACTCCATTTGGGGATGGAGCCTGGGGAGGACAGAGACCTCAGGGAAAACAATTATGGTTACCAACCTCCAGGTGGTGGCTGGAGATCTGGGATTACAACTGATCTCCAGGTGACAGAGATCAGTTCACCTGGAGAAAATGGCCACTTTGGAAGTTGGAATACATGGCATTAAACTCCACCGAAGTTCTTCCCCCAACCCCATCCTCCTCAGGCTCCATCCCCCAAATATTCAGGTACTCCCCAACCTGGAGCTGGCAACCCTAGGTACAATGCCATAGAGTCCATCCTTCAAAGCATCCATTTTCTCCAAGGGAACTGATCTCTGTAGTCTGGAAATTAGCTGTAATTCTGGGGGATATTCAAGTCCCACCTGGAGGCTGGCATCCCTATTTGCAACAGATCAATACTTCTTCCCCCAGAGCCCAGTATGAGAAAATCAACAGGTAACTTACATCATCTGGATCATTTCCAGCCAGTTCCTGGAGCTTCTGCATGATCTTGATGCACATAGAGCATTTCTTCCCTGGAGCCTCCTCCTCCTCCGAGAGTGTCCCCCACTGTCGTAAACAAAACCTTAAAGTGCTCACATTCCACAATGCATGAGAGGATGCTGCAGTTGCCTTCTACTGAGTCAGGCCATTGGTATAGCCACTTGAATACTGTATGCCCTGATCAGTTCTGCAGGGGATTCAGATATACTCTCAAGAGTAGTTTATCTTTAAATACTTTAAAAACCCACCATTTGTACCCGGCTGGGGAAGAGGGGATTTTTAAAACTCTGTCCACGCTGGTACTGTTTCCTCAGCCTCCACCATTTTGAGCTGCTATTAGCAAGAAGAAAAAGCATTACTTATTTTTATACCACCGCTCATGTAGAGGAGTGGGGAATCAAACCTGGTTCTCCAGATTAGAGTCCACCACTCTTAACCTCTACATCACGCTGGCTCTCAAGCAGAGAAAAAAGACTGGTGTCCTCTTTGTTCCCCCTACTGGGGTTAAAAACAGCCCCAGGGCCTCCAGTTTCTATAAGAGAAATTATGTGAATGTATGAAAGGGTAACCCCCCCCCCCAAAAAAAAACCTTCCCCAGCACTGTGGTCTCTACTGAAAGCAGGTGCCTCTTCAGCTGCTTTCCCCCATGTAGCTGTCAGGGTGGATTGGCCATTACATACACTGGGAAAAATCCTGGTGGTGTGGGGCAAACACCACTCCTGAGGGGGGCCCCCCATATCCTGGGAGGTGAGCAGGGTGGTGAAAATGCTATCACAGCCACTGAGCAGAGATAGGAAGTGCTAGGGTTGCCAGGTCCCCCCTGGCCACCAATGAGGGATGAGGGGATAGGGTTGCCAGATCTAGGCTGGGAAAGTGCTGGAAATTGGGGGAAGGAACCTGTGGAGGACAGGATTCTCAATTGGGTACAAAGCTACAGGGTCCACCCTCCAAAGCAGCAATTTTCTCCAGGGGAACTGAGCTCTGTAGTGTGGAGATGAGCTGTAACTCCTGGGGATCCCCAGGCCCACCTGAAGGTTGGCATCCCTAGGCAGCACAGTGCTTGGCCTTTTTAAAGATGACTAAGGAATAGGGTAAAAAATGGAGATTTATCGAATTATGGATGTTAACAACTTTCCTGTAAGTGAGAAATGTGGAGAAAGAAAGGCAAGAAGAGATGCAAGAGACAAGGGAATAGCAGGTGGAAATGGGATAAATGTCTCACCCTTACCAACAAAGAGCTGCTCTGGAGGCTCCAACAGTATTGCTCCCTCCCACATTCAACAGCTGTAGCCACGTCCTTGCACCAGAACTCTGGACCCTGCAAGCATGGCTCAGGAACCAGACGGGATCCAGCCAAGGCTGCCAAACCAAGAGAAGAAGAAGAGTTGTTTTTTTATACTTGTACTCTACTTGTAAGGAGTCTCAAAGTGGTTTACAATTGCCTTCCCTTTCCCTCCCCACAACAGGCGTTGTGAGGTAGGTGAGGCTGAGAGAGTTCTGAGAGAACTGTGACTGGCCCAAGGTCACCCAGCAGGCTTCATGTGGAGGAGTGGGGAAACAAACCCAGTTCTCCAGATTAGAGTCCACTGCTCTTAATCACTATGCCACACTGCTCAATGCTAACTGTGTAGAGCTCAGAATCCCAGCAAATCTAATGTTATTTTTTTGCTTGACTTCCTAGTTTAGGTGCTTCTCCATTAACCAAACGGGATAGTATTAGGGTTGTTTAATGATGCAACTGACACAGAGTTTGAGGTCCTTTGGAGGTAGACAATGGTAATTGTGCCATTATTGGAAAATCCCAGTAGGACAGCAGCTTTGAAAGTACAGCTTTAAAACAAAATGAAAACTTATATATAACTATTTTTCTTGAAGACGCAGAGATCAAATCCCCCTTCTTTTGTCTCTTACCTGCTCCTACAGCAGCAGTCACCCACAAGATGAACAAGGAGGCCATTGGAGTTCAGCCATTCAACTGCAGCAGCAAAAGCCACTTCCAAACACTTCAGTCCAACTAGACTTTTTATAGCTGCTCTTTAAAGCAACGTGGGGCGTATCTGAACTCTTGAGTTTATCTGGAAACCGACAAAAAGGCTTATAAGGGCAAACTTGAGGAATTGTGGCTTCAACAACCCCCTCCTCTGTTTTCCTGTCCCCTGCCACATTCCCCCAAGTTTTGTGAAAAATCTCACAACAGAAATAAAGGATGCCACGTGCAGCGGAAGTGGTTTGTACGTTCAGTCCCGGCCCTAAGAACAAACACCTCCGAATGTGTCAAATGTGCTCAAACCACATCTGTCACACTTGTCTTCATGATGGGAAGAACATTCTTCACCTAAAGGTGACAGAAAAAGGGGGGAGAAAACCCCAATCTCCTAGCCTCAAGTGATAGGAGGGAGTAGGAAGAATGTACCGGTACCTGGTATGATACTTGGTGCTTTTCCCACATCTCTTTGAAAGACGTTACTACAAATCCTCCTTCATTCCATGTGCGTGTCAGCCACATTGCTCCTCAAAACCAGCACAGTTAATATCCCCCAATGGCCTCAGCGCTTTGAGACACTGACAAGCTCCTCTTGCCTTAAGGCAGTCATGTCCAAAGTCCGGCCCGGGGGCCAACTGCGGCCCCTGGGCCGGTTTAATACGACCCCCCAGCCTGTTTTGCAGAGAGAGAAAAGGGTGCGTGGGGGCTGCGCCTGTGCTTTGCATCCCCGACTGAGGGGGCAATGCTTGGGCGGAGGGTCGCCTCGATTGGCTGTCTCAGCCCCACCCACCCCCCGGAAGGAAGGCCAGCGAGTCTGAAATGAGTCTGAAACCCTAGAGAGGTTCTTACCCAGACTCCACCACTCCAAACCACCGCTCTTAACCATTACACCATGCTGGCTCTCATGGGGAGAAAAACTCCACATTCCTCCCTGCACGGGAGATGTCTGAGTGTTTGAATCTTGGACTCCATGAGAATGAAAACCAGTTTATTTCCTGGCTCAGATGAGGGGAGGACAGAATACCCCCAGCATGGTTGAAGGGAGAGAGTCGACAGTCCCAGAGAGGCACATGAGTGGAGGGGAGGGGGGAGGAAGAGTTCCTGCTCCCTCCCTACAGAAGGAAGGTTGGAGATTTAGAAGCTGGGGGGCGTCCGGTGAGCTGAAAGGGGCTTTGGGGAAAGGAAGGAATGTAGCCATGGTTTTTGTGGTGCAGTCTGTGGTTATGGGCATAATAAGTATGCCGTTTGCAATAAACTTTGCACAAAATAGTTAATTTGCATTTAATTAATTTAATTAAGAATGTCAGGCAAAATGGTCGGCCCTCGCGCATGTTCACTTCATCAAATCTGGCTCTCTTTGAAAAAAGTTTGGACACCCCTGCCTTAAGGTTTTCATCAACTCGGCCTCTATTATCTGAGGTATACTGTTTATTATATTTTTGCACAGTCCCCACTTCTGCTCCTGTCTGTCCACTTCTCTCTCTGTCTCTTAATCTAATTCACAGTGGGTAGCCGTGTTAGTCTGTCTGCAGTAGTAGAAAAGGGCAAGAGTCCGGTAGCACCTTAAACACTAACAAAAATATTTTCTGGTAGGGTATGAGCATTTTTATCTGAAGAAGTGAGCTGTAGCTCACAAAAGCTCATACCCTACCAGAAAATATTTTTGTTAGTCTTTAAGGTGCAACTGGACTCTTGCCCTTTTCTCTTAAGCTAAGCTACTCTTTCTACCTCCTCGCTTCAGCTCGGAGCATCAGGACTTCCCTAAGTCCTGATGGGTTCTTGGACACAACCACTTAACAATCAAGGGCCACTGAGAAGATATTTACAATTGCTGGCATTCTTTTGTCATGGGCTCTGGCATGCCACTTTAGGCCAAGTTAGCGGTTAGAGTGTCAGCCCTGGATCTGGGAGACCCAGGTTTGAATCCCGACTCTATCATGGAAGCTTGCTGGGTAACCCTGGACCAGTCACACACTCTCAGCCTAACTTACCTCACAGAGTCGTTGTGAGGATAAAATGGAGAGGAGAATAACGTAAGCTGCTTTGAGTGCCAATGGGGAGAACGGCAAGGTATAAATGAAGCAAGGAAGTAAATAAAGTTCATAGGACAGAATCATTTATAGCAGCCAGACCCCAAACAAGATATTATTATTTTACCAAAATGTTTACACGCTGCCTTTGTCACACTGGACTAAATTCAGCTTGCAATCTATATGCCACCTGGCACATCAGTGGTATAAAAGTGTTGAACATGTTTAAGAAAAGAAAAGAAACCCATCCTTAAAATAGTTTCAGATTTCCCACACTAGCATGCCCTGTTCCAGACCCTGAGCCCTTTGAGGTACTTCAGAAGAATTAGCATAACGTTTGCTGTATCTGTAGAAACTAGAGTACCAACTACAGGTTGGGGGATTCCTAGAGATTTGGGGAATGGAGACTAGGAGGGTGGATTTGGGGAGAGGAGGGACCTCAGTGGTTATAATGCCATACAGTCCACCCTCCAAAGCAGCCATTTTCCCAAGGGGAACTAATCTCTGTAGTCTAGAGATAAGCTGTAATTACTCCTACAGATCGAGAGCGAGGGGGCCGGGCACACCTTCCTAGGGAGGTTGTTCCATAATCATGGGGCTGCCACTGAAAAGGCCCTCTCTTATGTCCCCATTAGATGAGCTTCTTTTGTCAGTGGGACAGTCAAGAGGGCCTAGCCCTGTGATCTTAGTTCCTGGTCAGGATTGTAAGCGAGAAGGTGGTCCTTCAGATACCTGGGCCCAAGCTGTGACTCCTATGTTGAGCAGCACTCCCAAGCTACAAACCTGACTTTTCAAGGGGAGTGTAACTCCATCCAAGGCAGGAGGGATCTCAAGCCCCTGCTCTGCCTTTCTACTAACCCACAGTTCCTCTCTGACTTTCTTTTTGTGTAAGCTGGTCTTTGACCGTAATAAATAAATGATGATGATGATGACTTGTCAGGATTAAGTTTCAGTTTATTTACCTTCATCAAGCCCATGACTGAACGGAGGGAGTAAGACGAGCCATAAGACCCTGAGCTAGAGGCATTAGATGAATCCCTCTCTGAGGTGGAGTCTTCTCGGGAGGCAGTCTGCCGGAACACATTGCCGTGAGGGCGGCGTGTGCCCTGTCCAATCCAATAATAAATGCGGTTTTGAATGTAATCATCTTGGTCATGGGTGAATTTCCTGTGTTTATATGACTCAATATTTTTGGCATAAGCTTCTAGGTCCTGTTCTATTTTAGCCATTTGAGTGTTAAATATCTCATCAGGTGTGAACTGTTTAAGATCGTCCTTAAGTTTGTTGGCATCATTTTTAGCTATTTCTGTAACATTCAGGGACTCCTCAATGATGAGGGTCATAAGATCTATTGGACATTTATTAAGGATAGCAATCCACTTATCATTGAAATCTTTGTTTTGTTGATATAGTGCTGGAGCTTTTTGTATTCTCAATCCACTCAGTACCCTAGCAGAGGCAATATCAAGTTGAGGGCTTTCCCCAGAGGCAGCATTTTTTGCCCCAATGCAGATAGGGTTGCCAACTGCCAGGTAGTAGCAGGAGATCTCCTGCTAATTCAACTGATCTCCAGCCGATAGAGATCAGATCACCTGGAGAAAATGGCTGCTTTGGCAATTGGACTCTCTGGCATTGAAGTCCCTCCCCACCCCAAACCCCCCTTACTCAGGCTCTGCCCCAAAAACATGCCGCCGATGGTGAAGAGGGACCTGGCAGCCCTAGCTACTGGTAACTTGGCCCATAGGTTATGGAAACAGGCTGGCCCATCAGATACAACTTTAACAGAGGATTATATTTGTCAGAGACCAAACATTGGACGTGACATGGTGGACCACTCTTTCAGTTGAATTGGTGGATGCCTTCCCGCTCAGCCCCCCAGAGTGACCACAGTAACCACATGACAGAGTTGCTAAGAAATACTGAAACCAGGATGTGGTAATAGTCAACACAGAACTTCGCACCCACTGATCTCCCAAGAAAACATCGACTCCCCCAAAGTAAAGCTGTGATGAGTTTTCCTCGCCTTGAACCATTTGGACATACCTGGGTCAAAAAGTCATGGCCAGCACGGTTGCTAGGGTTGCCAGCTCTGGGTTAGGAAATACCTGGAGATTTAGGGGGTGGAGCCTGAGGAAGGCAGGGTTTGGGGAGGGGAGGGGAGGGACTTCAATGGTGTATAATGCCACAGAGTCCACCTTCCAAAGCGGCCATTTTCTCCAAGTGAACTGATCTCTGTCACCTGGAGATCAGTTATAATAGCAGGAGCTCTTCAGTCACCACCTGGAGGTTGGCAACCCTAACAGTTGCACTAATGTGAACCAGATGACAGCCATTTTGTAAAAGGGTTCAGATTTGTCAGAGATGGAACAGCACAGAAAGTGGACGATGGAATGCGATGTTGCTGGGCTTTCTGACATCAGTAAGATAATGGTTCCCGTGACGTGATAAAATGCTCTCCATCGTATTTTAATCACGCAGCTATACAAACTAGAAAACTATTATGAAATCTTACTTGCGTTATTAGTTGCTGTTGCTGATCTGAAAGAGTAGCAAGTCATTAATATAGGATGTAAGGCCAGTAGACGTTTTACCAGACACATTCAGGAAGGCTGAGAATACCCCCAGACGGTCACAACAGTTGGCCAATGAGGAAGACATCTGGGAGATTTAACCCACTGTATTGATATCTATTGAATTATCGCAATAAATTAATTAGACTTGTCTATCAGTATGACCAGTGTCTGCTGACTTATCTTTTACCCAGACCGTACTGGTAAAAGAAAGCATATATCTCACAGGAATTTCTAAATGTGGTAATGTGCTTTAACACCAAATATAAATAATAAAGAAATCAGGGGGGGGAAAGATACATATGTTGAGGGAGATCTTATCCTCTTTGGATAATAACATACAAGTTAGTTATGTTGTGTGTATATATAATTGTTTTTAGGAGAATTGTCCTACATTCAGGGTCCTCCTTTTTGAATAAATATGGTACAATTAATTTGTCACCAGGCCGTTAACACTGCAGTTTTTCTTCAGGGGAAACAATACTCCCTTTGCATCTGCTTTTACCCAACAGAAGGCCACTGCATCTTCCACAACCACTTGTGCATTGGCTCCTTCTTTAATCAGTCCTCAAGAAGGATCGAGACTGGCTTAACAGTGAGATGATTTTTTTTCTTTTTAAATATATGTCTTTTCTTTTTGAACTTTTGTCTGATCTGAAACCAGGCAGTCTTGCAAAGTTCTGACTTGTGAGGACCATATTGATGTTGTGCTTAAAATTAGTTTATAAAGTCAATATCCAAACTACATTGGTTAAAATTTACATATGATTTTTATTCTGCATTTTACCTCACATGGACAGCAGCCACACAATGCCCAAATAGCACAAGAAATGGATTTGCTTGTACTAATGTGTGTGTGTGTAAAGTGCCGTCAAGTCGCAGCCGACTTATGGCGACCCCTTTTTTTGGGTTTCCATGGCAAGAGACTAACAGAGGTGGTTTGCCAGTGCCTTCCTCTGCACAGCAACCCTAGTATTCCTTGGTGGTCTCCCATCCAAATACTAACCAGGGCTGATCCTGCTTGACAAGATCAGGCTAGCCTGGGCCATCCAGGTCAGGGTGTTTGTACTAATACTAGACCTAAAACACTGACAGGCTCATTTTTTGTGTAGCCAAGACTGGAACCCAGCAATTTTTATCCAACTTTAAAAGTTTCCCTGGAACCCAATCTGGACCCGGATCTTTATTGGCATTTAATTTAGTTAACACTGAGCAAATTTCCTCAGACGTAACTGGATCCCATTTGACCATATTCGCCTCCTTTATATCCAAGGCAGAGAAGACATCAGTTGAATAGGTTCTCTCACTGAAGACTGAGCTATAGTACTTTTCCCATTTACTACGTGCCAAAATCTATACCTACATGACTTATTGATTAACCCATGGTGAATTTCATCCTCCTAAATTGAATTTCCATCCCATTTCTGTTCTGCTTTATGTAGATGATGCTGTAGTTTTGTCCTGCATCAGAAGGGGGCTAAAGTGCGCAATTCATGCAACAGCAGACTTCTGTAAAGAGAGCCATCTTGTAATTAATTATTCTAAATCCAAGATTTTGGTATTTCAGAAGTCTGGCCCTCATAAAAGTTCCACATTCTCTTACCAAGCAGTTACATTATTTTTGTATTTAGGATACCATTTTCTGTCATGTAATAAATGGATTGCACATTATAGTTATGTGCTTGAGAGAATTAGTTCACCTGTCCATAATTTTAAGCAAGTTGACCGTCAATATATTCCTATGGATCTTGCAGTATATTGTGCTAAGATCTTGCCTCTTCGGCCCTATAGAGCTCCTTTATGGGTACCTGCAATTTCTGTTAAAGTGGAATCAGCTCAGGCTTCCTTTCTTCGTGTCCTATTGTGGGCCCCCAAAAGCACTTCAAATTCCAACTTGCTTTTGGAAGCAGGCTGTAGTTCTATTTCATTGAAGGCTTGGACTGCTGCAGTTATATTTACATTTGTGGGGGTTAGATCATGATTCTTTGGCAGTTTTACTACAGTGGTCACAGCAGGATTCCCACGTGTCATCTTGGAGCATCTTAGTAGATATGAAGTTAAGAAGCATTGGAGCAGCTTATCCTCTTCTTTGGATATCTCTAGATAATTCACAGTGGGTAGCCGGGTTAGTCTGTCTGCAGTAGTAGAAAAGAGCAAGAGTCCAGTAGCACCTTAAAGACTGCCAGAAAACATTTTTGTTAGCCTTTAAGGTGCTACTGGACTCTTGCTCTTTTCTATTACTTTGGATATCTCTAGTTAGGCAGAAAACTTTTGAATTGTTAAGGAAGTATGATCCGGATAGAATTAACCAGGATGCTAAAACAGTTTATTCTGCACTTTACTGGGGCTTTTCAACCCCTTTATTTCCAGTCCAGCAACTTTCTTACAGTTCTAGTATATCATCAGCTTTTCTTTTTAGCCTGGGTAAATCAAGAAAACAAAAGTAATGACTACAGGAGAATTACACAACTTTAAGGTTGACAATGAGGAAATTGAAATTGTTCAAGACTTTCTATTCCTTGGCTCCACCATCAACCAAAAGGGAGACTGCAGCCAAGAAATCAGAAGGAGATTGAGACTGGGAAGGGCAGCCATGAAAGAGCTAGAAAATATTTTGAAGTGTAAGGATGTGTCACTGGCCACCAAGACTAGATTAATTCATGCCGTCGTATTACCTATTACTATGTATGGGTGTGAAAGCTGGACAGTGAAGAAAGCTGATAGGAAGAAAATAGATTCCTTTGAAATGTGGTGTTGGAGAAGAGTGTTACGGATTCTGTGGACTGCCCAAAAAACAAATCAGTGGGTTATAGATCAAATCAAGCCTGAACTGACCCTAGAAGCTAAAATGACTAAACTGAGGCTATCGTATTTTGGTCACGTCATGAGACGACAAGAGTCACAGGAAAAGACAGTCATGCTAGGAAAAGTTGAGGGCAGCAGGAAAAGAGGAAGACCCAACAAGAGATGGATTGACTCAATAAAACAAGCCACAGCCTTCAATTTGCAAGATCTGAGCAAGACTGTCAAAGTGTCAGCGAGGGCCTGACACAAAGATAGGATATTTTGGAGGACTTTCATTCATAGGGTCGCTATGAGTCGGAAGCGACTTGACGGCACTTCACACACACACACACACAAATGCACTACTTTTGACAGAAACAGTGGGCTGTTGTGCTGAATTCTCTCTAGCCCAGAGATCCTATCCATGTGGAAGAGCAAACGTTGAATAATTAACTAATTTTTTTCTTTAGTTGTGGTTTATATTCCACTCAGAGGGCTTGCTTTATAACACCTCTTGTTGCTAAATTTCCTGTCTGTTCGGATGATTTTCACCTTTTATTTTTCTTGGTTGGTGGCAATAAGGGAGGTACACTCTCTGTCATTAAATTTATTCTTTCTGTCTTAAAATTAAGAGCTTGTCTATACCATCTAAACCTGGAGGTTGAACTTGTAAAAATGTTTAATAACTTGGGACTTGCTTTCTGAGTCGCCTATGTCCTTTGACACATAGGCACTTTAATTTCTGAACAGGATTTTTTGCGACTCACATATCCCTGAAAAGTCAAAATCTCTGACTCTGGAAGCAGCATTTGTGTATTACATGTAGTTTAGCCCTCAGCAGTAAGGGACTAATAATTTGTGCATGCTCAGAGAACACATCTTCATTACCATTCCATGGTTTAATCTCTGACACTGAAAACAAGTTTCTGACTAGCACTGAGAAATCCAACAGAACTCCTTTGACCAAATCCTTGTCAAGTTTACTCAAAGGTCCCTTTCTCCTATCCAAGGCTGGCGAGAGGTAATGAAGTGCAAAACATAACCTTGAGGCCCTCTACCCCAGCCAAAAATTTATAAACAACTATAAATATTGATCCACTAATAAGCAAACAATCTTCCTGTTTGATTTGTAAGCCTCTGCCCTGAAGATCAAAGTTTGGACAAGCACTACCTTGTTTGTCCATATGAATCAATATATTGGGGGGGTTGTTTCTAAGCCTTATGGGGCCTGTTCACTCCCCCTGTATCCTTGCTCAGGTCCACCTATCTCCCTCCTTCCTCTATGTTATCCTTACAGTCACCATGTGAGGTACATTAGGCTGAGAAACAGTGACTGGGCCAAGTAATCCAAAGAGCTAGGTGGGAATTTGAACCTGGCTCTTCCCAGTTCTAGAATGACAAACTGCTGCACCGTTCTGGCACACAGATTCCTTCAAGGGCTTCTCATCCCCTTCAGTATTTGGCACAAGCTCCTTGTCTGTACATTTCAGATCCCCTAGTCCCCCCAACCAACATCTCAGCATTTGTTTCTTTTAATGACCCTGCCAACATCCTCTAGTCCTCCAGCTGTACTATTCTCAGATGTTCTCTATTGAAAGACTTTGCCCAAATTAAATGCACAAGTCCTTCCACGAACAGATTGGCGGTGCTGGATTTCTAATTCCTTCCTCAAAGCCTAATTTTTATGTGGCCTTTTGCCTTATTCCATTAATACTCATTCTCAACTGCAACCAAGCTTGAAGTACATCACTGCATTCACTCACATTCATCCCTCCCTAACCACATCTTTCTCTGTCTTCCACTGTTGTTTTTCCCCTTTTGGCTACTTTACTTTGGAAGGCATGGATATGTCTGCTTTTGTTCTTGTAGCTTTGTGTGCAGCCTTGTATGCTTATGGTTCTGTATATTATTAGTAATAATAGTAATCAATAACAATATTCTTTACAATAATGTCAATGGCACAATCTTCCAATAAGTCTTAATCTCCTGATCCTAAACAGCTACCATAAAACGAGGACAGAGAGGACAGGAAAAAGCCATGTGTACTCCACGATGTACTCAGTTCAGCTAAGAATCCCCTCCCCAAGGAATATTGTAATCCAACTTTAATTGACATTTGCATGGCTTTTTGACTCCTGAGCCGATCTGGTAGCCCATTTGAACCAAAAAAGTGGCAAAAGCTTAATAACAATGAAAACATCAGAGGGAAAGCAGGAAACAATCAGCGGTATCTTCATTCTGCCCTATCTGGATCCAGCTGAGCTGAGAATCAACTCCCTGAAGGATATTCTCATTGCATTTTAATATTGTTTGCATTTTATTATCTCTGTGAGCTACTTTGGGAGCCAACGTTGGCTGAACAGTAGTATACAAAAGCTATTATCTCGTTTATATCACACCTTTCCTACATGGTTCTCCCTTTCTCCATTTTATCCTCATAACAGTCCTAGTGAGGTAGGTTAGGGGCTGAGTGACCCACGTCAACCAAGGAGCTTCGTAGTAGAGTGGGACTTTGAACTCAGCTAACTCAACCAATTCTAAGTAAGCTAAAACAAGAGAAGACCTCCCTTCTTTCCCAAGAGCCTTTATGCTCACCCGTTTAAATGCTGCACCCTCAGCAGTATCAAACGGAAGATATAGAAATCTACCATATTCTGACTTTGCTCATGCAATTCAAAGAAAATTGACCCATTATCTCATAAGATGATGGAATGCCCCCTCTTTAAACACCACCGAGATAAATGGATCACCCCCCATATTGGCGAGAATTCCTGCCCCATAACAAGAGGCAAAATACTCCCCTTTTTGCTGATGGATAGAGATCCAAATATAACACTGGCCGTGGCCAAATATCTCTCCATCATATTTTCCTCTAAGAAATAACAGCTCAGGACCTATGGGTCACAGGAGCAAAGAAGGAACAGGAAAGAACAAGAGAAGACCCCTGCGGCACTTTAAAGACAGCTACATTTCGGGCACTTTCACACAGCCCAAATAATGCACTTTCAATGCACTTTGAAGGTGGATTTTCCTTTCTGAACTAGCAAAATCCACTTGCAAACGATCCTTAAGGTGCAGTGAAAGTGGGTTGAAAGTGCATTATTTGGGCTGTGTGGAAGTGCCCTTATTAATGTGGCAGAAGCTTCGCCGACCACGCGGGGGCTGGTGGAGAGAAGCACAGGCGCAGCTGGAGCTGCCTCTTCACGAAAAAAGAACGCCTTCCTTTTTTTAATTCACAGTGGGTAGCCGTGTTAGTCTGCCTGCAGTAGTAGAAAAGGGCAAGAGTCCAGTAGCACAAAATATTTTCTGGTAGGGTATGCGCTTTCGTGAGCCACAGCTCACTGCTTCAGAAAGCTCATACCCTACCAGAAAATATTTTTGTTAGTCTTTAAGGTGCTACTGGACTCTTGCCCTTTTCTACATACTTTTTTTTAGTTTGTGCAAACTCCCTGGCTCCAGAAACACAGACGCACAACTTTCCTAGCGACCATGCAGCCGGCGACGCTTAAATAAACTCAACTCATAGAGACTTTAGTAGTAGAAAAGAGCAGGAGTCCAGTAGCACCTTAAAGACTAACAAAAATATTTTCTGGCAGGGTATGAGCTTTCTGAAGAAGTGAGCTGCGGCTCACGAAAGCTCATACCCTGCCAGAAAATATTCTTGTTAGTCTTTAAGGTGCTACTGGACTCTTGCCCTTTTCTACTACTGCAGACAGACTAACACGGCTACCCACTGTGAATTATCTTCATAGAGACTTTGGAGGAGAAAAGCCTAGAGCGACACACAGGCGGCGCGCTTCTGGTTGAACAAACCAACCCAGAAAAGCCACTTCCCTTTACGGCGGCACAGCAGCATCGCTCTACCCCTAAGCATCTCTATGGTCCACCCCTGAATATCCTTTTTGCATTGAAATCACTGGGGAGGGGGGGGCGGAGGACCGGAAGTGCCGCTAAACGCGGCACGTGCTTCACCCGAGGCTTTTCTGCTCGCTCGGCGACCAATAAAAAGGGAGGAGGGAGAAGTGCTCGCCTCACTTCCTGTGGGTGCGTGTGTTTGTTTTTTTGACGTCAGTGCGTTTGGCGCCTTTTCTCTCTGCGCGTCTTTTGCGGGTTCCCTCCTTTTCCTTGCTGCGTGCGGGTGGGAAACGTGGTGCTTGCCTTTCTGCGTCCAGCATGGGAGACGGTGAGCTGGGTATTAGGTCCTTCGGACAAGACCAGGGAAGAGGGCTGTGAGCCCAGGACTGGTGTTTGCCGTTAGAGGGGCACATTAGGCCTAAGTGGTGGTGAGTTTGGAGGCTGGTGCCTAGGCTCCAGCAGAGGTAGGCACTGTGAGTTCGGTATATATCATGTCTATAGCTAAAATGACTAAACTGTGGCTGTTGTACTTTGGTCACGTAGTGGGAAGACAAGAGTCACTGGAAAAGACAGTCATGCTAGGAAAAGTTGAGGGCAGCAGGAAAAGAGGAAGACCCAACAAGAGATGGATGGACTCAATAAAGGAAGCCACAGCCTTCAATTTGCAAGATCTAAACAAGGCTGTCAAAGACAGGACATTTTGGAGGACTTTCGTTCATAGGGTCGCCATGAGTCGGAAGCGACTTGACGGCACTTAACACACACACATATCATCTCATACTGCTAGCACAATTCCAAAGGAACGGAACACAAACTAAATAAACAGGGGTCTCTTTGGCACCAAAAAGGGCTACACTTTATTTTAGCTTAACCATTTTCTGATCTGATAATTTCATCAGTTGCATGGAGCGCATTAGTGTATTACAGACTTCAGTTGTGTAATCTCTTCGCTTGTAATTCCTGTTGGTAATTATAACTGTCTGTGGAGTGCAAGCCTATGGGAGCCAGTGTAGTAAAGGTGGCTCTGGTGTTGTGTTTGAATGTGAGATACCCTGGCTCACTTCCCCAGTCAACCCTGATGTTCGCTAGGTAACTTTAGCCAAGTTACTGTCTGTGCCTCTTTTTATTTGTTGCAGTTTTACCTAGCTTGTCTTCTAAGCAGTTCAGGGCAGCGTTTATCCCTCCTTCATTTTATCTTCACAACACCCCTAAGAGGTAGGTTAGGCTAAGAGAGAATCCAAGGACATCTGTGAGCTATATGGTAGTGGGAAATTAAAACTAGGTCTCCCTCTTTCTAGACCAACACTGTGCTGCCCATGTTACTTCAGGGTTTGTTGTGAGGAACAGTAAGGATAGCCCTGTGTACACTGCCTTGAATTTGAGGAGGGATAGAGTATTAATCCTTGTTTCTCAATCCCTGATTTTTTATTTCCTTGTCTTTTGCAGAGACCTCTTTCCTAGGCCTGTAGTCCATTCTGGAAGCTATGTTCTCAGAGCAGGCTGTCTTATCTGCCCAAAGCCTCTTGGCTTCCCCTTCTTCTGTTGCCTCTATGTTTGCCCGTGTGCCCGTCTCGACATATTCCAACTGCTCTCAGAACTTCAGGCTTGGGGAGCGGACTTTCAACCGGCAATATGCCCATATTTATGCCACACGTCTCATTCAGATGAGACCCTTGCTGATGGAACGAGGCCGACGGAAATGGGGTGAGTTTGTGAGCAAAACAGTTTCCTCTTGGTAGCTTGAATTTGGGAGTGTCAGTTGCCTGCAGCGAAAGTAGTATGTCCAGGTCAGCGCTACTATGCTGGAGCAAATGGTGTGATAATTGCTCCTTAACACAGATGCTTGCTATTATATACACTCTGGCCTTGCTTAGAAGGTGTTACTCTGCAGTAATGCACTTGAAAAGTCTGTGCTCACTGTAGAACAGTGCCTTCTGTGTTCACTGTAGAACAGTGCCTTAACTGAGTTGTGAATCAGGTTGGAAAAGTGGTTAGACTTAAGATGATTGTAGTGTCATTTACACCATAGGCTACAGTTGTAGTCCTAAATATATTTTCCCCATAGCGTGTTTTGGATTAGACTATTAATTGGCCTAGATTCACATATTTCAGTGTACCTGAACTGTGGCTTAGACTGTAAATCCCATCTCTGAGTTATTACTTTGTTCCTGTAAGGAACAGTGGCTTGCCTTGGCCAAAGAATTGCAACATCTAGAACTTCTAGTTATGTAGGGCAACAACTGAAGTAGCCAAGCAGTGTCTCAGAATTTGTAACAGTTGAAAAACTGTTTTTTAATTAGACTACTTTAAAATTGTGTTTACTTCATTAATATCCTGCCTTTTTTTAACTGGAACTCAAGGCAGGTTACAAAAGACAGAAAACAATTCAATCAGACAGCATAAGACATCTGTAAACAATGAAAATAGTACTAGGTCTACAGAATTAGGAAATAAGGCCAACAACAAATGTCGAAGGAATGATACACCATAATGCAGAAAGTGGATTGGAAAGGTAGAAGGAGAGATGGCACAGAATCAGCTACCCTCCTAAGTTTAGCCACCCTTTTAGCATTCAGGGCCAGCCATTCACTAATGCCGCACCCTGCAACAGATACTCTCCACAGCTCAGAACTGTTGAAAAGTGTCTGTAGAGCAAGCTTGTTTTGATTCACACATATGAGCCGGATTTTTCCCTTGTACTGGTAGGAAAAGCCCTGTCTGGTGGTCAGCAGGAGGCCTTAGATGTTAACAGCATAAGTGAATGTCTGAGGTCTTGTAATGAATCTCAAACAGAAAATAATGGGGTACTTCACGAGGCGTGGTTAACTAGTGCAGCTCGCACAGATGAATTGCATGAGGCTACAATTGAATTGAGTTTATATATGGTAGGAGAAAGATTGAAACTCACAATTTTGTAGGAAGATTGAAACTTGAGAGATGATAGTGAGTGATGGTACGCGGAGAAGGCAGTGTGTTCTCTGTGCCTTGTGTTGGTCTCCCCTCCCCTTTAAATTAGCTTTTGGAGACGCCGCCTCTGTCTCACTCAAGAATCATTGCTGGCGGTACAACTAGAGCAACTATGGGATTTAGCTGTTTTTCGGTAAAATATTATGCCATGAATGTGCCAAAGTGTCCTGCTGAAATATTAATGTAGTTGATAAGAATTTTGAATAAAGCTTGCTTTATTAAACAAATTTTTATCTCTATTAGAAAGGCTTTTTATTATGAAGTTTTAAATTAACTTTATCCTCTTTTACTGCCCTCCTTTTTTCTCAAGAATGAATATTCATCAAAACTTTTAAAATGTAAAGTTGCTGTTTTTTTGTTCATTTGCTTTGTTTATACCCTTCCAGTGGGCCCCCAAAGCAGCTTACTTTGTTTCCCTCATCCCCATTTGTGGCTTACAACAACCCTGTGAGGTAGTTCAGGCTGCAAATGTGACTGTCCCAAGGTCACCCAACAGATTCCTATGGTAGAGTGGGATTTGAACCTGGGTTTCCTAGATCCTTGTCGAAGGCTCAACAAGTATACTATGTGCACTTTACTATGGAAATGTTTAACAGGCTAGGGAAACCACTGAATTATCAATTGAAGTTTAGATGGTGTTTGGTGCAGTTTCATAGGTTGGCACTAGAGGACAGCATCTATTCTAGCTTCTGTGAAATGTTACTATTTTTTTTATAAGAAATCGTAACATTAGATTTGCTTAGTATGCATAGAACAGCACTTCCCAAACTTTTTGAGTTATGGAGCGCTTTTCAGGAGAGAAATTAGTCATGGAGCACTAATTTTCACCTAGCATCTATACACTAAACTGAACGACAGTAGTATTTTTCTTTCCAATCTCTTCACGGAGCACTAGGAGATGTTTCACGGAGCACCAAGTGCTCCGTGGAGCACAGTTTGGGAACCACTGGCTTAGAACATACCGTGCATTTACTGCCAGTGGTTCTGGGCTATGCAAAAACATTTGATGAAATTTGTGTGTGAGTGGGATGTCTGGTTAAAGGCATGATCTTCCATGGAACTTTACCTCCTTAGAATGTGTGTGGGTGTGATCCCTTACCCAGCCAGCTAACTGATGGCTTCCAGGTGCTGAAAGCCGCAGTAGCTCCTGTGCTGATCTTGCATGCGCTCTCGGTCTGCATAATAAATAGAAGGAGCTGTGGGGCAACATAGGTGGTAGAGTCGGCATAGAGGAAGCATCTGAAAAATCCCACTCAGTGTAACACCAAGGTAGAAAAATTATGCTGGCTTGAGGATTCAGAAATAAGTTTCCCAGCCTTCTTTTGTGACTTCTTTTGTAATTTTGGAAAATTGTGGAACTCTCTGCCCCAGGATGTGGTGATCGCTGCCAACTTGGAATGCTTTAAGAGGGGAGTGGACATGTTCATGGAGAAGAGGGCTCTCCATGGCTGTTAGTCAAAATGGATACTGGTCATGATGCATGCCTATTCTCTCCAGGATCAGAGGAGCATGCTGAATATATTAGGTGCTGTGGAACACAGGCAGGATGGTGCTGCTGCAGCCGTCTTGTTTGTGGGCTTCCTAGAGGCACCTGGTTGGCCTCTGTGTGAACAGACTGCTGGACTTGATGGGCCTTGGTCTGATCCAGCAGGGCCTTTCTTATGTTCTTATGTCCCATCAGACACTTTTAGTGTCTCAGCCCAAATTAACATCCTTAGTCCATGAAAGACTCCCTGTACTTCACTTGTCATCTTTGTTTTGAAGGGAGCAACATTTCAGTGAAGAAACTGTGTGAGCTGCAGATGGCTGAGAAGTGCTGTGTGGTGGGAACTCTCTTCAAGTCTATGCTGCTTCAGCCCTCTATCCTGCGAGAAATCAGTGAAGAGGTAATGGGAGTGTGCCAATGAGCTTGTAAGGTCCGTGCATGTCAGCTGTGGCAAATTCGTAGTCGAATGAATAAAATCAGCCATAAGAAGAAGAAGAGTTGGGTTTTATATGCTGGTTTTCTCTATCCTTTAAGGAGAATCAAACCGGCTCGCAATCTCCTTGAAGGTCTGTTGAAGTAAACAAGTTTCTGTCCTGCCAGTGTTGTTCCATCTGTCATGCTGTGCCAAAGCGCAAAACCTTTTTGTTTCATGCCATCTAGCACATCATTCAGGCAATCATCTGCCCCATTTTTCTTTGTGTCACTTGCATGATTACCAAGGAAAAACACCAACAAAACACTCCTTACAACAAGATAATAGGACTTGTTGGAAGCTTGAAAGCAGAGATAAGTGAAGCGTCTTGAAACATTTATGTAAAGAGAACCCTTGGCTTGGTTTAGACATCAGTGTGATCCCCCCACACACCGCATTCGAAATCATTAATCTCTCAGTGCAGGTCAAAATAAGATGTTAAATTGATATGATTTCAACTGGAAGTCTTTGCTTCCTTTTAAAAGTATAAACACCCTCCTCTCCTATGCAAAAGAAGTCCAGTTCACTTTGTTATTGAAACATAATGGGAAAGTATGGAATTTGGAGACTTGGGGTGAGGCTAGAACAGATTTTTAAAATTCTTGTTCCTGTGCCTTTTGATAAGTAGGCTGGCACAGGAATTTAGCAGGAAAATTTTTACCTTACTGTGTTCCTTATTAAGAATCAGTGAAAAAATGGGAGCCCTAATCATGACAGGGTATTTTCCTTAATGATGAATTAATACAATATAGCACTCTGGCAGCTGGGAAAGCATCAGAGCAAGAAAAACTTGGATTTATTGGTTTTATTGCTTGCACTTTTATCCTGTTGTTCCGCCAGAGAGATCCAGGCAGTGTACATAGTTCTCATCCATTTTATCCTGAAAATTACCCTGTGAAGGAGAGTTGGTTTTTATATGACGACTTTCTCTACCCCTTAAGGGAGACTCAGACCGGCTTACAATCTCCTTCCGTTCCCCTCCCCACAACAGACCCCCTGTGAGGTGGGTGGGGTTGAGAAAGCTGTGCCTAGCCCAAGGTGACCCAGCTGGCTTAGTGTGTAGGAGTGGGGAAACAAATCCAGTTCACTAGATTAGCCTTCGCCGCTCATGTGGAGGAGTGGGGGATCAAACCCGGTTCTCTAGATCAGAGTCCACCGCGCCAAACCACTACACCACACTGGTGAGAAAGACTAGCCTAAGGTCAACAAGTAAGTTTCATGGCAAGCAGGGATTTTGTTCCAAATTTCCCATGTCTGAGTCCAACACTCTAACCCCTGCACCACACTGGCATTTTGCAGATAATTTTCTTGGAGTGTTTAACTTGCATCACCTCTACTAGTCTCCTGTATACCATCTGGACCTGAATAGGGATGAAATGTTCCCTGGGTGGCTTATAGCTGTCGAGCTTGCTGAATCGGTATGATTGACACCTGGAAAATTTCCCCATCTGGAAACCTTAGCCTGTTGGCCACGTGGCTCAGCTCTTTAGTAAGTGAGGCCTTTGCTAAGCTTTGAATGGATTGCAGTTGAGTAATAAGTTAACTTGCCCCAATAATGAACTCCTTTCAAACATCACTTAGTGATTGTAAACACATGTGCTGGAGCCGAATCACCAAAGATTGGCTGCAGGAAATCACTGACCAGATGAGTAACATCACTTTTGGATAAATTTCCAAAACTGTTCCTTGCCACAGTCCTAGGTGCCAAATCTTAGAAGGAAGCAACTTATGAATAATTGCTTGCACATTTTTTTCGGCTTTGGGAAGCAGGCTCTGTTTTTCATAACATAATTTTCCTTTTCTGTTATCCTTTCCCCCCTGGTGTTCTGTTTGTGTTACTCCTTGTGTTCTGATAAAGGGCTGTGTTCATAATGATCTAAAACCCAAGTCCACTTTGCTGTTAAAATATCGAGTGTACTATTTACCAATCCAAACACACACCAGTCCTTTGACAGGGTATGTGGATAAAGGGGGGGATTCTGGGACCAGACTCAGATCCCTGGTTGGCCATGAAGCTCGCTGTCTAACCTTGGTCAGTTTCTCAGCCTAGCTTCAGAACTATGTAGGAGGGAGAAGGGCTCTGGTTAATTACTTTAAAAAAGGAAGCACCATAAAATATTGCATGTGCTAGTCCAGAAGGAACAGCAGTGACTAGAATGTTGATGTTTGCAGTTGCAGGAATGTAAGGTTTGGATGATGTGGGTCTAGCCACATCTAGACGGTCTCTACCAAAATGTTTTCTAAACAAGTAAATGCTGGAGCTGCTGGTGGAACTGTTTCCTCTTGGTGATCAATTTTGCAGCAATGTCAACATTGTCACTTTCTCACAGGGTAGTGTTGCTTTTCCTTGATAGCACAATCTGCCGCCACAGCCTCCCCGCACCAAGTACGTCCACCAGTTGGATGAGCTGATCTTGGAGGATGAGCTGCAACGAATCAAACTGGAAGGAGCCATAGAAATTGACAAGCTGGTGACCGGTATGTTGGCCAAGGTGGGCAAAGATGCGGGGGGCCAGGAATAGCTGCACCTGTCCAGCAACCTGCACAGGGCATGCAAGAGCATGGAATTCCTTGCGTTCCCAACTCCATACTTCTCTTGTAAGGTAAATGTAACGAGGGAGGTACTTGCAGGGCAGACTGGTGGACAGAAGGGGTGCTTAATCCATTCCCTGTCTTCTGATTCTCCCACACATGTTCACTGAGTGGGGGCTGTGGCTCAGTGGTAGAGCATCTGCTTGGCATGCAGAAGGTCCCAGGTTCAATCCCCGGCTTCTCCAGTTAAAGGGACTAGGCAAGCAGGTGATGTGAAAGTCCTCTGCCTGAGACCTTGGAGAGCTGCTGCTGGTCTGAGTAGACAATACTGACTTTGATGGACCGAGGGTCTGATTCAGTATAAGGCAGCATCCATGTGTCCATGTGAGTGGCAGGAGAGACCAGATAGCTGACCATGATGACCTGAAGCATGTTGGGCTTCCTGCACATCATGTGTGGGGTGGATCAGTATTGAAATGCTGTAATTCTGCCCCCTTTTCCCAGGGACCATCCTTGCCGTCTATGGCTCAGAAAGGGAAGATGGGAAGTTCCTTGTTGAAGATTACTGCTTTGCAGACATACCGACCCAGCTGCCCATGATGGGACCCAGTACAGATAGGTGAGTCTCATCGTATGAACCTCCCTGCTGGATCACATTGAGAGTCCATCTAAGCCAGCATCCTGTCTTCTAATGCTGGCAATCATGGAACAAAATTATGGAACACTATGGTCTTTTTTCTCCTTCCAGTGGAAAAGTTATTGAGAGGAAGATTTTTGGTCCTGCCTGATCAGTCTTTTCTGCTGCTGGTGCAGAGATTGGCATTCATGAGACCCTGAGATTAACATTAGTCTTGTTGGAAGTAGCTTTGCTGAGTGTCCATACCTTCTCTAGTGATGTTCTGGCTCAGATTCTTCCCACCCTTTCCCTCTTCCATTAAGACAGTGCTGCTTGGCTAGAGGGACAAACTAATACAGGGGAAGAGGATTCTTTCTGATAAAACTTAATGCAGTGTGGATGGTTCGTATGTCAGTGTTTGATGGGGTTGGGTTTGGACTTAATGCCTTTCTCTTGTGCAGTTGATTGATAGAGGGACTGGAAGTTCCCATCACATTACAAGACATTCCATTGGCCTGAATCTTGCATGTTGATGCCAGTTTTCTTGGCAAAATCTGGATCTTTCTGCTTTTTCAGGCATTCAGCTTGCTGTCTGCCCTGTCCCCTGGGCACATCCCCTGGAATTGGGTAGAACAAAAAGGCCAGAGTACTGAGATCAGAGAAGATGCCTGGTGATTTGTCAATACATTTTTAAGCACTCCAGTGTGATTTTTGTTTCAGTGACTTAGGATATCCTCTAAAGCAAAGGTTGTCAAGAATCCTCAGTTTCCTGACTGTAAAGCCCCAGGTAGCGAGGCTCCATGGCATAAGATGAGAACCTGGCATCTGTGGTTTGTCTTTTGTTCTGCAGGTTTGTCTTGCTAGTGTCAGGCCTGGGCCTTGGAGGCAAGAGCGGGGAGAGTCTCCTGGGGATGCAGCTCCTGGTGGACATGGTCACGGGGCAGCTGGGCGCTGAAGGAGAGCAAAGCAGCGCAGCCCTCATCTCTCGAGTCATCCTGGCAGGTAACCTGCTCAGCCAGAATACCCAGAGCAGGGACACCATGAACAAGGTGAGTTGCCAGCTGGAGTGTTGCTAGTTGTGTGTACACATGTTGTATCCTAGGCCATAGTTTTGGAAATGTTTCTTCTGGCTTTGCCACAGCGTGCAGAGGACCTTTGACGTATCCCCTCCGCTTCCCCATAGTCGATAGCACAGACAGGAATTTGTAGGGGTATAATTTTGGAAGAAACTTCCATTCCAAGCTTTCCACTAGTGGGGTGGTATTAATTGCAAGCCTACCAGCCTACTTTCCCAGTGAAGGAGAGATTACAAAAGTTTCCAGGATAAACTGTTAACATTAGGTGCCAGGAACCCAAAATTCTGCATTGTGATTACCTGTTTTTGGTATAGGGTCAGAATTTTATTATGTTTTCTGCTTTGATGTCAGAGATCCTCCTTTCCTCCTCTTGGATCTGGAGGAAAGAGTATGCTTCCTGTCTTCCTAAACTAAAGTGTAGCCATGTACCAGAAAATTCTAGCCCTGTGGATTATATCATTATGTCTCCATTTTACCAGTTAAATATTTGTTCACACTTTTCCCCCTCTGGCGGACCCCTTTGTACTCTCTTATCCAGGCCAAGTACCTGACCAAGAAGACTCAGGCTGCTAGTGTGGAGGCTGTGAAAATGCTGGATGAAATCTTGCTGCAGCTGTGTGTGAGTGCCGGTTTTGGATATGGGGATGGAAAGATGTGGTGGTGGTGCTGGATGTTAGGTCAGCCTCTTGGTTTTGCTCAGCATTTCTCAACCAAGGGGTAAGGAATTAAGCCTTCCCCGATGGCTACTGAGGGGACAGGCCAAGACAAATTAGCTCTCATCTACGGCTGCAAAGGCAAGTCAAAAGGAATAAAGAAAAACGGAGGCCGCAGAGGTATCACAAACTGTTTAGGGATTCCTGTGGACAGAAAACAAAAATTAGGGACTGCTTTTCTTGGCGCCATCTGTCAGCACACATGGGGTAATAACTAATGTGCTCTGCTTACTTTGCTCAAGCACAGACACCTGGGGAACTCTTTATTGGAATGGAGAGAGAGAAGAGCAGGCAGGGACTCCACGTTGTTCCTTATGAAGATACATTCTGGGTTGGAGGGTGTCCAGGAGGAACTTGTGCTTCCTTCTAGCAACTGGTCATGCTTCCATGGAAAGACCCATTCATTGTTGATACTAATCATCATAGATCAGAACCCAAATGATGCCCTGAGTTTCCAAAAGTCCAGGCAAACCATAGTTCAGAGCTGCTAGTCTGATTTCTTACTGTGTCTCTATGTGCAGTAGCCTCTGGAAGCCCAGCAGTTTCAGAACTAGTTTGTCGATTCTGACATCATGTCTAATCATATTTGGTGCAACCCATGACTTGCGAACTCGGCCTGAACCCTAGTTTCTGATTCCTTTTTACTGGATGAATGCAAACCATGGCTTGTCAATTCAGGTGTCACAGTAAATCATAGTTAAGCTTCTTTAATAAAGGTTTGCGATACCTGAATTAAACCCACTGATCAGTCAGTAATTTTCTGGGTGTGGGGCTATCTCTGCTGAACAAGTTGTGACTCTTTAACAGGCTAGCTTGTTTCCTTGCCACATCCGTTCCTTGAAGGATCTCTTCACTGACTGTCTGCTTTGCCCTTTCAGATGTCCGTGCCCATAGATGTGATGCCTGGTGAGTTTGACCCCACCAACTATACACTGCCTCAGCAGCCGTTGCATCGCTGCATGTTTCCTCTGTCGAGTACTTACTCCACGCTGCAGCTGGTCACCAACCCCTACCAAGCAAATATTGATGGTGTCAGGTAAAGGGATATCCCCCCCCCCAACTCTTTGCAGCAAAACCACTAATAGAAAATTCTGTTTGGAAAGTAGAAAGTACATTCTCTGCAGTCAGACCTCTGGAAGAAAGAATGGCATTAACTTGGCGAAGAATTGGTTACTGCAGTTGTGGGTCTCTGCTAAGATCTGGTGTCATCTTACTCCTAAAGAATTTGTCCTTCTCTGTTTAGGTTTTTGGGGACATCAGGCCAGAACATCAGTGACATCTTTAAATACAGCAGCATGTCTGATTACCTGGAAATCCTGGAGTGGACCCTGCGGATTGGGCATATCAGTCCCACAGCCCCAGATACACTTGGTAATTTTGTTAAAGGCTTTTTGGAACTTTAATGTAATTGGGTAGACGTGGAGAGCTCTGATTAAATGTGTGTGTATTGTAGGGTCTGGCCAGCCTGGCAAGAATGCATAGGTAGGTGCAGAAGCCCATCCATGTATTGCTACTGAAATCTCCCTTCTGCATCTTTTACTCTGAATGTAAATAAGAGAATAGGATTGTGTAGGTAGGTAGGCCCGGATGGAAACATGGCTGTTCCACACTGACTTGAAAGGGGATTGAGTGTCTCACCGACATAAGAAAGGCCATTCTGGATCAGACCAAGGTCCATTGATTCCAGCAGTCTGTTCACACGGGCCAACCAGGGGCCTCTAGGAAGCCCACAAACAAGACGACTGCAGCAGCATTATCCTGCATTCAAATTAGAAGCATGTTTTTATATTCTACTAGAACAGTCAGCTTTAAATTAGCCAGAAGCCTAGTATCAAGGCCTGGTATGCAAAGGCAGGCTGACTGTATGCAGTGGAATGTATTGCGTACAGCAACAGAAATGTTAGATAAATTGTCAAGGGTGGAGAATATTTTCCTGACAGAATCCTGGGGGGAGTGGCCAAGAGCCAGAGCTTGCTCTCACCCTCTCTCTAACATGCCACCCTCTTTTTCCATCTCACCTTCTTGGCGGCTTTCTTCCTGTCATTGCTGCTGTTGAGTGGGGGTAGGTTTTACATAACAAACAAAGATGCAAAATTCTTATTTCTGCCACTGAAGTGTAGCCGGGTTCAAAGCTCATCCCAGCCCCAAACGTGCTAGGTGGTCTTAGGCCGACCTCAGTCCCTGTCACAGAGAGAACAACATAGGCCTACCTTGCAGTGCTGTTATAAGGATTTCTGTGATAATGTGTGTAAAATTACTTTGAATACTGAAAGCAAGTACTTCCTAAGTGTGTGTGGGAGATACACACTATAGATCAGTGATGGCGAACCTTTTAGAGACCGAGTGCCCAAACTGCAACCCAAAACCCACTTATTTATCGCCAAGTGCCAACTTGGCAATTTGCTCCCGCCGGGTGGCGGGGAGTCCAGGGAAGGGGGGGGGGCTTGGAGTCCAGGGAAGGGACTGCTTGGCTCCCTGCTCTGGACGCTTCTCCCTGCTCTTTCAAGACCTCATGGAGCTCCTCGCGTTGGAGAGGTGCGAGGGGCTCTTTTGTGGGAGTGTGGGGTGGTGTGGGGTTGGGTTGGCAGCTCCCTCCAAAGCTCTGCAAGCCCAAACTGCGGCAAGCCCCTGGGGCCGGCCCGCCCGTTGTCTCTGGAGGAGGCCTCAAGGGTTGGTGGGCGTACGCGGCGCGGCGCTCCAGGGAGTCCAGGGAAGGGGGGGCTTCTCGACTTACCCGCACGTGCCCACAGACAGGGCTCCGCGTGCCAAGTCGGGCACGCGTGCCATAGGTTCGCCAACACGGCTATAGATGATAGAGTCTGGCCTTTACACTTTTTAATATGTAACAAAAAGCCTAAAAAGGAATCTGGGGGAGGCATGAAAGATAGTGGTCTTGCACCATAAAAATGCATGCCTGTTTATTTCACTCTCCCTTAAAAAAAATACTTGGTCACAGACCATGTATGTCTGAATTGAGGCCATGTTGGTGTGTGTCTTAAAACCTGTCTCTGATTTGCATCCTCAATAGTTTTCTAGATTCTGAGCCTTCTTCTCCCTTTAACTGAGACAACACTCTGCCTGTCATTGGGCAGCCCCTTATAGGAACCTCTTTGTCTTCCAGGCTGTTACCCATTTTACAAGACTGACCCATTCATCTTCACTGACTGCCCTCATGTCTATTTTTGTGGGAACGCACCTTCCTTCAAGTCCAAAGTAGCTAAAGGTAAGATAGGGGACCTTATATGGGGGGCGTGGGGGGGAGTAGGTCCCATGTAACTTTGAAGACTAACTTCTGGCTGGTTTAAGGTCTGTCTCAAGAGTTCTGTAGACTTTCTATAAGCATTGTATCTGGATTCAGGTTCATTTTTTTCAGAATTTATCTAGAGCAAAAAACTTACCAGTTCTGTAATCTAGCAATCCCATTGGTAAGTAATAGAAAATGCTCCATTCGTAGGCTCACTGGCACAAAGTAGCTTTGTAGAAAGGTTCAAGCTCTGTTAAGTACAACAAAGGAAATACATTCTTGAGACCACTGCTATTTTAGACTGTACCTTGTCATAGAAGACATTCCTGGAAGATGATGTCAGGAATATGGCTGGACTTTTTCTCAGCACCTGCAAGATGCTGAGAATCTGCCTGAGATCTATGCTGTTGGCCCCATTTCAACTGTGTTCAACAAATTGCTCACACCTAACAGCTGGTGGGCCTTCATTTGGATCCAAAGCTTGGTAGAGATCAGCACCACATACAGAAGGTTCTTATGCTTGCAGATCTCTCTTGCCAGAGCAGGGTGAGAGAGTATATTCTTCAAACTGAAGCTCTTGGTCAAATGGCCACACAAACTGGCATAAGCGTAGATCTGATAGAAACAAATGCCTCTGTCCGCCTTATACATACACTACTTTACCTAACCTTGGATACAGATTAACTGCACCATGCCCTTTCCAGTCATCTTTTTAGTTGCTGTGTTGTGGGGTTTTTTGCCTTACAGGTGAAGATGATCAGAAGGTCTTGTTGGTAACGCTTCCTGACTTCAGCACATCGCAGACTGCTTGCTTAATCAACCTGCGTGACCTCACTTGCCAGCCGGTCACTTTCTCTGCCTTTGGTGCTAACGATGAGGAGGAAGAGGAGGACGCAATGGAGACTGGGCCTTGAAATGACTCTTTGGCAGCTTGCCTTCAACCCAGAGGATGTGTGCGTCTAAAAACGGGTTGCCTGGAGCAGGGCCGTCTGGCTGTATATATGAAACTTTGACTCATGCACGGAAGCACAATAAAGAATGCTGTCCTTTTTTACTTTTGTGCCTTCTCTCTGTTCATGCTGTCCCCATCTAGGTGGCAAAAATATGCAGAAATGTTGCTGTTTTTTTAATAATTCATTTTATTCATATAACAAGTGTTTAGATGGCCAAAGTGGCACTGTACCTGCCTCCTGGGCAGCACCTCACAGTTCTGAGCTTGGCCGGTTCATCTTCTCTTGGCTTCATGCATGGCAGGAGCAAAATACGGGCTGTTAGAAACTGCTTACAGTTTAACATAATCTACCCTATAGTGAACAACAGATCCCCACAGAATCATACTTTCTGTTGCAATGAAATGTGAAGCTGGAGGTTTAAAAAAGTTGTTTAAGCATTTAAGACACCTAAAATGAACTCGGGCTGGCATTTCTGCTGGTCAGATTAAGGAATGACTGTATGGAGAGAAGTATCCTTTCTCTCTCTACCTTTTTGAACATTAATTCTCAGCCCTTGCCCAAATATTCTAAAGCTTTCCATTTGTAACAAAACAGAAGCAAATTCTCAGCATTGTACAAATGTGCACACACCTCTTACCAAAAAAAGTTGTAATCTAGTATTAGGTATGCGTAACCTGCACCCCAACCCAGCGTAGTGATTAATGAGACAAGAGCCTGTCACTGGGGATTTGATAGGGGCTCAGGTGTTTTAACTTGTCCCAATGAAGCATTTAATTGTCTGGGGAACAGATCAAGGAGTGTAGATATTGGCCACCTGTAACAACATGGGAAAGCAACATGGTTGAATGGCATGCAATTGGCCACAGGAGACGACTATGTTCCTCACATGTATTTCTGTACCAGAACCGAGGACATCCCCGCTCATGTCAACTTCCTGTTTGGCAAGTATAAGGCTTCTAGAGATGGGACGCCTCTGAGAAAGTGAACTTCTACATCCAAAGCAGAGGTTAAAGAAGGGTGAAGTAAATGCTGTGGCTTGTAGCAGCCTGCTCAAAGCAGCAGGTTTCTTGGTGGGATCTAAAGGTAAAAGTACAGCACCTACTATGTGCTACAATGAACTGACATAGCTTCCTGCTGAAGGTACATGTGGAGGGGGGCACCAGCTTTTGGAATTTCATTGTCCCAGGGCAACAGTCATAGCAAGCTTGCCATCTGTCACTAATCTCCGAAGTTCACTGTGTATGTCTCTGCTGTGGTCATGGGGAAAGGAGTGCCTGTGGTCTCTTCCCAGGCATCCGCCTCTGTAGTGACATCAGTTTCCCAATCAGTTACAACCACTGTGTAGACCTCGGTCTCCCAGGTGGTTGCTTCTTCGGTGGTGGGAGGTTCTCTGCTCCAGGGTGGGAGTGTGGTGCTGCTGAACAGAAAGGGGAAGGCTGTTGTTGGGACAGGAGTGGTAGGAACGCTGCTAGTGGCGTTGCGCATCAGGCGGTTGCGCATCTGTTGGCGCAGGCGTGCTCTCTGACGCATGCGCATCCTCCAGCGAAGGCGCTCCCTGGGTGTCATGGGCCGGTCGGGCCCAGGCCCCCACATGGGTCTGTTTCCATTCATGGCCATAATTTCTCGAATGCGCTTCCAATTGGAACGGGACAAGATGAAATCACACTGGGTAGCTCCAATGTCATAGAAGACATGACAGGTTTTGATGCTGGGATTGTAGCCATCAGCTCTGGCAGTGACGCGATATTCCCCAGGGTTCAGGATGCGCCAGTAATCACCCCCACTCGCTGAAACAGACAAGGGAGGACCAGCAGTTGATACATAACTGGGACTATAAATTAACAGACATTTTTGTTAATTAACCAAAACAATTGTGATTGGTCAATCAGTAATTTCCTTGAAATGGAAGACTGTCACTACATTAAGTACCATATAACCAGGAGTAAGAAATGTCCACAAATCCAAAAATCAGGCTATAAACACATAAGAAATTATATGAGATACAATGTATCTTTCAATTTTCTGTTTTATCTTAAGCAATCTCGGATGGAAATTTGTGCCAATTTAATTATGGGATTAAATTGGCAGTTTCCATATGGCACAAAATACTTCCAAAGGGGGAATAAATAAATAATTTTCTCTTTAGAAGCAGCTGTCCCTATTTTCTCACATGAAGGCATGCCTCTTTAATAATACAGGTGCCAGCTGCCAGTTTTATATACATTTATATTGCAAATAATTTTAAACATTCAGAAATAATGACATCTTTTCTTTCAAGATGTTTTAAATCAAATTATTGATCACCTAAAATACTGCATTTATAATAATGCTATTCAGTTTAACTCAAGAGCACTCCCCTGTGATTATAATCCTTGTGTAGACAAGGAAATGGGTTCAAGTATCTGGAAAACTCAAAACACCCAAGACTGGCTAGAATCTTTGGAAGGATTCCAAGCTTTGCCCCTGTAATTGTCCCCATAATAATTCCCAGTTCCTAACTTAATTGGCAAACATGACTAAATAACACTTGTATTTTTCAAAAGGCAAGGTATTGTCAGGAGAGATGAGGATCAATTTCAAGCAGCCTGAGTTTTGGTTCTATTAATGCTGAGCTACAGCAAATGCTTCACAACTCCTATGAACGAATGCCAGGAGTATATGGGCAGGGCTCACTTCTGCTCAGGCCAAGAATCCATAGTACTGGCAGAGCTGAGCAATACAGCCTGCCAATCACGAGAAAGTGAGTAACTGGCCAGGCCAGTGCTTTAGAGGCAGCGGGGAACGGCCAAGCTGGTTCTCATTTTTGCCTCTTACCAAGTTATCTACACACAAGGTGCCTAGCTTTGTCCTTCTCAATTTACTGCTGACTGTGGGGAGGCCAAGCACCTGCATCCTGAATGCACTCCTCTTGGAGTTCAGTCACTACAACATGGGGATTTGCTTACTTGAAATTGCCTCCCCTCCTGTGAACAATTATACCCTACATGAGTTTACTGCCACATGAAAAAGGCTACTGGTCGGCCTACGGCAGGGGTCCCAAACGTGGTGACCATGGGAGCCACGGTGGATGCCAAGCATTTTTAGAAAGCAGGTGGGGCCAGGTGGGGAGGATTTTGCCCAGCAGGGTTTTCTAGTTGGCCACTGGAGAGCTGATTGGCTATGCAGATTTTTTAAAATGTTGCTTTGGAACCTCTGCCCCCACAGCACAACGATGCTGTGAACAATATGTGAACATATGAAGAATATGTTTGTTTAAGTAGGCATCTTGCAAAACAGCTTCTGCTTGAAATGCTGAAGAGTTACTATTACATTTATGGTAGGAAAAATATGAGGCCAAAGGCCATAACAGTATAACAAAAACAATTAGTGAGGCAATAATAAATATAACAATAAAAGATAACTCAGCAGAATTAAAAACGGCATAGTGTAGTGGTTAAGGTGTCTGACTAGGATCTGGGAAACCCAGGTTCGAATCCCCACTCTACCATGGAAACTTGCTGGGTGACCTTGGGCCGGTCACACACATTCAGCCTCAACCCCGGCATGTATTTGGATCGGAGACCTCCAAGGAATACCAGGGGTATGACGCGGAGGCAGGCAAGGCAAACCACCTCTGAATGTCTCTTGCCTTGAAAACCCTACAGGGTCGTCATAAGTCAGCTGTGACTTGATGGCAAAAATAAAATATATTACAGTTATGTGTTACCTCACTCCCTGACAATTTGTGGTTGCGCCCACCACCCTGTGTTAGAATACCAAAGGTGCCCGCAGCCTCGAAAAAGGTTGGAGACTCCTGGACAATGGGTTAAGACCACCATTTGGAACAACTTGCAATTTGCACAGATGCCATGGCTATGGAACAGTTCACTACTCCTGTGAACGGGTACTTGGACTCTTGGGAAAGTAGTTGCTCCTTTGAGGTAAGGTCACGGGAATATCAAGACACAGCTAACTATTACAATTACAGCGTGTCTTTATTATTATCCCTCTAATTGCCTGGCCCTTGTGCAGGCTAGCAAATCTGCATAATGGCATCAGCCACCACAAACATTGATATTTTTGCATACTGGGTGGGTGGGGGAGCCCTGGGTTTGCAGAACAAGATGAACACAACCCATCTCCCCAGAGTCAACAGCAACATCTGCACCAGCCTTTGAGTTGTCATAGCAACCCAAAATGGTATGCAGAAACATGGCAGCCATGAATGAGTAGGGGGTGAGGAGGTGAGCTGGAGTAGGCAGTAAAGGAAAAAAAAACACCCCAGGATTTCACTTTCCCTGTAAACGAACCCTTGAGTTTCCTCCTGTTATTAATCAGCCACACAGCTTCATCGGTGTACCATCCTTTGTGCACTGAGGGACAAACAACACTCGATTCTGAGTCTGTCCTTGATATTTGTTTTTATACAGTTTAGCTGCTCGGGCAGGGTGCTATGGCGGGACGGCACCGGGGGCTTTTTCACCCTTTCCCCACTAAAACCTGTTTTTGGCCTAAGAGGCGGGAAAGAGTTAAGAAGCTCCCCTCTGCCCCACGCCACTCTTCCGCCCCAGCTGCAAGCTTCTTTGGCTGCATTTTTCAAAAGAAAATTGTTTCCTGGATAAACTGCCCACAGCTCAGCTTCAGGCATAGTTTGGTCCTACAGGAAGGCACAGCTGAGAGATTCATCTGCAACTGAGAGTTCACGGGTAATTGTTTTTCCCATGTTGACAGCTGAGTCAAAACAGGAGGTGAGATGAGGCACTGGAATGAGCCAGGCGTGGGCCAGTGCTTTGAAGCTGAAAGCATTTTCTTGCTCGTGAGTGTTTAAACCATCAAGTTCATTCACGTTTTTACATGTACCCTAGCCAAATGGGCTAGAAACCCAAGATTTCCAGGTTCAAACTGTTTACTTCCTAAGAGTCTTATCCTATTCCAGAACTGCACTGCCCAGGGGATTGACAGTCAACTTAGGCAATGCAAGATTGCAATAGAAAAAGAACAGTTGGTTTTTATACCCCAATTTTCTCTACTTTTAAGGAGTCTCAAACCAGCTTACAATCACCTTCCCTTCCCCTCCCCACACCTTGTGAGGTAGGTGGGGCTGAGAGAGTTTGGAGAGAACTGTGACTAGCCCAAGGTCACCCAGCTGGCTTCATGTGGAGGAGTGGGGAATCAAACCCACTTCACCAGATTAGAGTCCCCAGCTCTTAACCACTACACCACGCTGGCTCTCTTTGGTCAGCATCTGCCACTGTCCTTTATGCATCCTGGCCATACCTGTTATTACATCATGGTTGATCCCCACAACAGAAATGCTGGCATTTGCAATGGGGTCTCCCTGCTGGTCTTTCACCATACCCTTGATGCCACGATGTACCTGCAAAGAGATTTCAGGCAGCAGTCATGAAGTTGACCACTGAATCACTGTGAATTCTACTGGGGAAGACTTGAAGTCTGTTCCTGTCTAGGTGTCCTCCCAAGAGTAAAGTTGGCATGCCAGGCAATCGATGGCCCATTACTTGATGACAACCAAACATTCTATAATGCCAAGAATTGAAGAGGGGCTGTGGCTCAGTGGTAGAACAACTCCTTGGCATGCAGAAAGTCCCAGGTTCAATCCCCAGCATCTCCAGTTAAAGGAACTAGGCAAGTAAGTAGTAGTAGTAGAATTTATTTGTATGTGGCTATAGGCCTTCACAAAACATCATCCACAGAGTAGCACAATGTTAAAGGCAAGTAGGTGATGTAAAAGACCCCCGCCTGAGATCCTGGAGAGCCGCTGCCAGTCTGAATAGACAATACTGACTTTGATGGACCAAGGGTCTGATTCAGTGTAAGGCAGCTTCATGTGTTCAGGAATGCCGTTTTGTAGGTGTGAGTTTACCTTTTTGTTTCCTTCTGGTGCCATTTGTTAGAAGGGACAAGAGCGAGGGCTGCATGTCCCCTAGCCCCGCAGCAGCCAGGGCAATCCTAGCAGCACAGCGAATGTCTTTTCCTGATCACCTACCATAATAGCAGGAACTCTCAACCAAACACAGGCAGTCATCTGACCTACTGCTTAGGACTGCCCATATAAATTTGTTACAAAAAATATTTGGTTGTTACGTGATCACTCACTTGACCTAATCCGTTTCAACTAGCCGAAGGATATCCCTACACAACAGCAAGCCTAGGGATGAATTGATAAGCCTAGGGATGAACTCATAATGGCCACTTTCTTTTTGATCTCACCGCCATCAGTTGTGATTCAGCTCCTTTCTGCTGCGGCCACTGAGAATGCTTTTGTTTCATCTATGCAAAATAATGCATTCATTTCCCATGGGAAAATTTTGGTGCAAGGAAAGAGAATCTGGTGCAAAAATAAATGACTCACAGGACTGTTACCCATAAGTGAGAAACAATATCAAAATAGGAGTGTTCAAAGTGAGTCAGACAGTCTTGAAAATGTGGTTTCCCCTCTCCCCACCGGCTTGCAAAAATTAACATCAAATTTAAGTGTGTCTAGTTGCATGACCTTTTCTCCCATCCAGGTCTCTGACCGCAGCTCTTCCCATTCCCCCAATTGCTCCTCACCTGGTCCATGAATGTCAATAATGACTCCTTGTTGTTCTCCCACTCCTGAGCCAGTTCATTTTCGTGGGGGAACTTGTCACATCCTGGGTAGATGGAGAGTTCCAGACAGTTGGTGTGGAGGTAGCTGAAATCGTTCATGCCTGGAACAGCAGAGGATTTATTTAGGACATTTATATCCCATTTACCAGCGAATGCCTCTCAAGACAGATTCCCCTAAATTTAACCCACTATAGCATAAAACAAGCTATACAACTAAAACTAAAAACAGAATTCCCAGCAGATTACAAAGAAACAGCAGGGAATCATTTGTACAGACAGTAGAAGTGATTGTTGCAGGTGGTTAGATTTCGTTGCATCTGAAGAGTAGATGTGGACTCATGTATAAATTGGATAGTGATTTAGCAGCTTTGGATACACCAAAGGTTATAAGAAAGAAGTCAATTTTTTTTTTTTTTACAGATTCTCATGAACAAGAACAATTCACACAAATCCCTGCTGAACAAACCAGGGCCCATACAGAGTATACAATACAATTAAGTGTAAAATATATAAAATGTACCATATTTTGGGGGTTAAAAAAAGGTTATAATAAAGGATTAAAATAATCTAACCATCCAGCCAGACTGTGATATAAATGATAATCATGATCATTACCCAATCTCTAGATAAACCATATCACAGCAGCAACTTAAAATATTAGGCAGGCTTCATAGATCCCCTTCTCAGTAACATTACCAAAACTTTTGCAACCGAGGCAGTTGTTTCAGGCTTGACATCGGACAGTAGAGCAGTTAACATTCAGTTTTTATTATTGACTAACTCAGTATCAAGCAAATCTAGTTGACAGTCATTACGAAGGCCCTCACCCAGGCAACATTCCAACACAATATGCATAAGTGAGTCTGGAGATCCTGAACCACAGGGGCAGAGTCTCTCCTGATAACGGAATGTGATTAAATCTACCTAGTAAGACCTTTGATGGAAAGGCATTCATACGAGCTAAGAAAAAGGCTCTTCTTTGTTCTGGGTCAGCCAAATTATGAAAATAATGAGCCATGGAGCTAGGCTGGCTAAAGATACCAGAAAAAGCAGGTAAACAGGTATATGCCTTAGTAGGGAAAAGGATTTGCAGTTCATGATCCAAAAGCCTTTGCTTGATTAAAGTCTACTTCATAACACCATCCTCCTCAGAGACAAAGGATGGAAAAAGCTTGTTCTTAATGAGGAACTGATGTACATAACCCTCACAATCTTTCAGGCAACAACATACAGCTTTTGTTGAAAATAAGAGGCTCTAATTGGGGAAGAAGAAGAAGAAGAGTTGGTTTTTATATTCCGACTTTCTCTACCTTTTAAGGAGAATCAAAGCAGCTTACAATCTCCTTCCCTTCCTCTCCCTACAACAGACACCCTGTGAGGTAGCTGGGGCTGAGAGAGCTGTGACCAGCCCAAGGTCACCCAACTGGCTTCATGTGTAGAAGTTGGGAAACAAATCCAGTTCACCAGATAAGCCTCCACCGCTCATGTGGAGGAGTGGGGAATCAAACCTGGTTCTCCGGATTAGAGTCCACCACTCTTAACCACTACGCCACTCTTAACTACTACACCACGCTGACACAATGGGTGTGAGAACAACAGCCAGAAAGCCTGAGTGAACAAAAGTGGCTGTTTCTGGGATGTAGCCCTCGTGTCTTGCTGGTGGGCTTCCCAGAAGCTTCTGGTTGGCCACCTTTGGTCTGATTCAGCATGGTGGTTCTTATGCTCACTTACTGCCCACTCGTGGATGCCACTTGACGCCATTGACAATCCCCATGCCATTGGTGACATCTTGATTGTGACACCCCCCACGGAAGGTCTCAGTCATGGTCAGATGGGCCGAAGCATAGGAAATGGCCAGCCAGCGGAAGATGGCGTGGTCAGGGGTCTCTTTGATTTCTGGGTTCTCCTCCTCGTAGTCCTGTTGGACTGCTGGGGCCACTTCATTCTCACTGGCCGGGCGGGCCATGTCGAAGGGATACGAGACGAACTTTTCCCCACCGTGAAAATTGGCACCAAGAACAAAAGGAATCTTGTCCATCCAGGCCATGATGGCTCGCACTTCCACTGCCACCTGGAAAGAAAAGGGACACCGCAGAAAGTCAGGCGTGTTGGGGAGAACTGGGGGGGGGGGGCCAAAGGGCACCCTGAAGTTTTCCTTTCCTCCTACCATACATACAAGCAAAAACTTCGCCCAGATTATGACCACTGCCTTCCACCTTCATATGTCATTCCACAGGTAAAGTTGTTCTCACATGAACACATGAAGCTGCCTGATACTGAATCAGACCCTCAGTCCTTCAAAGTCAGTATTGCCTACTCAGACCGGCAGCGGCTCTCCGGGGTCTCAGGCAGGGGTCTTTCACATCTCTTACTTGCCCGGTCCCTTTAACTGGAGATGCCGGGGATTGAACCTGGGACCTTCTGCATGCCAAGCAGATGCTCTACCACTGAGCTACAGCCCCTCCCCTGCAAAACTCTTTATTTGTCAGGGTGTTTTCTTTTTTAGCCATTAGTTATTAGGGCTGATTAATTCTGTAAGGAGTCTTGGACTTCTTACTTGTTTGGTTTTTTGGATTGTTCTGTTTTTAATGTAGATACTGCATGCCACCTATAGATGTTAAAATTAAATTCCACAGACCGGTAACCTACTTCTATGTTCTCTGTGGCTTGGATCCTAACCCGATTCTTTCATTTCCACAGTGTACCCTTTGCTGGGGAGGCAGTGCTCCTTTACACAGTGCATCTTTCTGGTGCTAGGCCCTCTCTGCTCTGCATTTTCCAGGGAGAAGAAAAGACTCCGCATCAGAGGTACAAAGCTCCACAACAGAACACTGCCTTTGCAGCTGAGGACATGCCACAGCAAATGGAAGAAAAGGTTTAAACTTCCAAGCCCATTTCCATTAACTCTGCCCTGGGAACATACAGGGTTTCTGAAGACAACAGGAAGAGTACACCTATACTGGCTACTCTGTGCTTTTGGCATATATCCCTGGCCTTCTATCAAATACCAGCCTTCAGAATGGCATACAAATCCATAAGCACATAAACATTTTTTAAATTAATCCATTAGAAAGCAGTTAAAACAATATTAATTACCAAGAGGAATCAAAGAAACATGGACCAAGTTATGTCAGCCAATCAGACAGCAGTAGAAACCAAACATAATAATGAACAGGCAGCATTACCTATCACCAAAAGTTCACATTAACAGGATAGGCTTTCCCTGGAGATAACAAAGACAGTACAGGGCAAATGCATCTAGGGAGTTCTATAATTCAGGTGCAACCACAGCAAAGGCCCTGTCCATGGGAACCTCAGAAGGGGAGATCACCTGGAGAAGGACCTCCAATGACAATCTCAGCTGACAAACAGGATCACAAGGGAGAAGGCAATGTAACAAGGAAGAAGCCTATATTTACCTAAGGGGAAAAGACAGCCTCAAAAAGGTCTCACTACAGATCCTATAATATCCCAGTGCTGGGACAAGCTTCCAAAGAAGCAACAGGTACTTACTGAGGAGTCCTCTGCCAGGTAATGCTCAGGGATGGGAATGTGGTGATTGGGGACTTTGTGTGGAACCCATTTCCGTTCTTCTGCAGCCCATAGGATGCTGTTCAGATCAGGGAAGTTCTCAAAGATATCATACCCTTCCTCGTTCCAGTGCCCCAAACCCCAGTTCCCAAGCTCAGAGCCCTGAAACGCAAAAGAGAAGGTGTCAAGGGACATAATTGTTCAATGACAAATTGTGTATCAGAACAACAGGACCCCCACCCCCCCAGGGTCAAACAGGGACAGAGGATTATTATCTCACTACAAATTTTCTGTCCCTAAGCTTTTCTTTCCTACTCTGGCATGGTGTAGTGGTTAAGAGCGGTGGTTTGGAGTGGTGGAGTCTAATCTGGAGAACTGGGTTTGATTCTTCACTCCTCCACCTGAGTGGTGGAGGCTAATCTGGTGAACCGGGTTGGTTTCCCCACTCTTACACATGAAGCCAGCTGGGTGACCTTGGGCTAGTCACAGTTCTTTCTGAACTCTCTCAGCCCCACCTGCCTCACAGGGTGTCTGTTGTGGGGAAGGGAAGGTGATTGTAAACTGGTTTGATTCTTCCTTAAGTGGTACAGAAAATCAGCATATAAAAACCAACTCCGCCTCCCCCTCCTCCTTCTAATCAAGCTGATTACATTTTGCATTGTACCTTTCCATCCCGATGCCATTCTTTGCAATGCCCCTCCCACCCTCTGACTGGGATATAAGGACTCGGGAATCTCAATTCCTACTTGTTTTTGTTTTTTTTGTAGCTGACGAAGGGAACTTCAACTCCCAACAGCTGATACCCCCAAAACCTTGTTGTTCTCTTAAAGGTGTTACACGAATCTAGCTCTTCTACTGCAGACCAACATGGCTACCCTCTGAAACTATTTTTTTACCCTAATTCACATGACTTTCAGTAAAGTAAGTCTTGTGGATTAGGGTAAAAAATAATTCACAGGCCTACTTCCACCTTAAAAACAAATGTAGGTAGTGTCCCTCCCTCTCCTCCTTTCAGTTGCTCAGCTCACTGATCCCATCCCAGTCTCACCATCTGGCTGGCAATCTCATAGCCATCGGGGTTGAGTGAGGGGACAAGGTGAATGCGGGTCTCGGTCACCAGGTTCCGCACCCGGGGGTTCCCATCTTTGTACTCCTTGCACATAAACTGCATCAACATTAGCAGGAGCTCACGCCCCAGCACCTCATTGCCGTGGATTCCTGCAGAATAGCGGAACTCTGGCTCCCCTGAAACACAAACACAGATAATAGGGTTGCCAACCTCCAGGTAGTAGCTGGAGATCTCTTGCGATTACAACTGATCTCCAGCTGACAGAGATCAGTCAACCTGGAGAAAACAGCTGCTTTGGCAATTGGACTGCATGGCATTGAAGTCCCTCCCCTTCCCAAACCCCACCCTCCTCTGGCTCCGCCCAAAAAAACTTCCCACTGATGGCATAGACTAGAAGGAACCCTAACAGATAGTCCTTTAGATCCATTAGAAAAGGCATGATCCGACTGTCGCAACTCAATCCCGGTCCAGCCAGGAGCCTGACTCTCCCATGGGAGGAAGGCCAGGAGAGGAAGGCTGCTGGGGACCAGGCAGATTGCTCCAATACAGCTGAGTACATGGCCAGGAGCCAGGCAGGAGAAGGGCACAGTGAGAAAGCAAGGTTGACTTGGGGAAGAGGCAGGGAACGCACCAGGTTGGGACCAGGGAATCCCATAAAAGGGAAAAACCCTCTGATGCCTCTTTATTAGGAGCATTTTCCCAGTCAAATCAGAAGACTGACATTGATTAATCAATTAAACATCGAAGTCTAATGTCTTCTTATTCATATGTTTGGGCCAGCCCAAGCCTACAGAAAATGCCAGTCACCTAGTTCATGCTCCCCTGGATTGTCAGAGATCTCCATGGCATATATCTTTAGCCCTCGGGAGCTCTTGCCAATGTTATAGATGCGGGTGATGTCGGGGCACTCTTCGTTTACCACCTTCATAAGCTGTGGGGATAGAAAGCATCACAACTTGCTGTTTATCCAGCCAAGAGATTTCTTTAAGAGAAGCTGAAGACCAGGATGGAAATAGACGACAGAACTAAGTAGAGAGAGGGCTTCGTTACACAATACGGCCAAAATGTGTCGGGTCTCAGGGGTGCAACTGAACTCACAGCTAGACGCACATCAGGGGAACTCACCTTAAAACGATCCTTCACTCACCGCTTCCATTTCCACTGGAGGAAGCGGGGTGGGGGAAGAGCCAAAAGCTCCTTCTTCCCCCTTGCAGAGCCTAGCAAATGAACGCTTTATAAGGCAAGTTCCCCTGATGTATGTTCGACTGAAAGTCTGATCACGCACCCAGGGCCGGATTAAGATCTTTAGAGGCCCTACGCACGTAAAAGATTTTAGTGCCCCCATATATATGTAAAAAATAATAATAATTAATATTAAATTATTTAATAATTAAAAATAATATATTGAGTCTAGTGTGATTCATGTGATTAATCGCAGTTCCCACTTTTTCTTCATCCTTATGTTTTTTTAAGGATAAGAGTAAAAATTCAGGGGTTTTTTTTAAGTCACTGTATGTATGTATTTTTTTTTATTGTGGGGGGCCCTTTTTGTGGACCCTGGTTTAGCTGCACCATTTGCAGTTTTGCACCATATGGTCCATGGTAAATCTGGCAATGGAAAATTTCTGTGGTGCCCCTTCCCTTGATGCCCTAAGCACGTATTTATTTTTGCTTAATAGTTAATCCAGCCCTGCACGCACCCATGACCCAACACGTGTTATGCCCGGAGTCAGTTTCACATAAGGAATGGCTTTTGCAAGTGATACTATGGACATATTCTGTTGCCAAAACAGAAACTTGTAAAAAGTGCATCATGTAATAACTATTTTGAATTTGAACAATAGACCCGAGAAATGTGTTTAATTTATTCGAATCGTCTTATGGACTTGTTTTCCTGTTGGTTTCAAATGGGATATGTGGTTCAGGGAACACTCTGCTTTACTTCTACCATTCAAGTTGCTTCCGGATATTTCCCCTCAACCCAAAACTGGGGAAACGTGCTTGAACCAACACAACATGGGAGGTCCTGGTGGGAGAAGGATTAGCCCCCCTCACCCAAGCAGCTCTTTCCATGTCAGACCACCCCCGCCACCTTCAATGTGAACAGGGCTTCCTGCAACACATGTACTTTTGCACTGAAGCACACAGAAGTTTCTCATTAAAAAGAAACGCTGAGACAAGAAGACTGGACAAAGGAGAGCTCTGTTGACGTGACAGAACAAGAGCAGCCTGCAGGAACCCTGTGTTTTTGCAGGAATTGTTAACAAGACAGCCTGGATTTGGATAAAGGGCTGCAGAGGAATCTGATTGCGAAATCCATTTCCAGAAGGCAGAAACAAACCCTTCCTGGCAACGATGGCCAGTCTGCGAAGGGAACAAATGGGAAAGCCGGCTGATATTTTCCTCACTGGGACTCATCAATGGGGGAATGATGTACCTTCAAGGAAAGAGAAATTGGGTAGTCTCTATTTTTATTGGCAGGCAGATTTCAGGTGAGCTTTTCTGTGCAACCTGGGAGCTCTGTGGTCACTGTGAACAGCTTTGAGCTAGTGATGTTGGCCAGTCCCTTTAGCTTATTCTTAGTTTGTTGGCAAGCAGGAAGGGTCAAGACTGAGGTTCTCCTCTGAAGTCCATACTCACCTGTCTCATGTCTTTGTAGTTGTGATGGCGGAAGTCCAAGTTGTCTACCGATGTCATCACTTCATTCTGCAGGCTGTAGTAACTATGGATGCCTGCAAAAGGGAACACCGTGAGTCGGCTGTGACTTGATGGCACTTAATTTTGATTATTTAAAATTGTTACAGGGCGAGAGCCAGTGTGGTGTAGTGGTTAATAGCGGTGGTTTGGAGTGGTGGAGTCTGATCTGGAGAACAGGGGTTTGATTCCCAGCTCCTCCACATGAGCAGCGGAGGCTAATCTGGTGAACTGGATTTGTTTTCCCACTCCTACACATGAAGCCAGCTGGGTGACCTTAGGCTAGTCACAGCTCTCAGAGCTCTCTCAGCCCCACCTGTTGTGGGGAAGGGAAGGGGATTGTAAGCTGGTTGGAGTCTCCCTTACATGGTACAGAAAGTCAGCATATAAAAACCAACTCTTCTTCTTCAATGTAGGGGCACCTCAGCTGTAGTCTCAGAAAAGGCCCTCCTATAGGGGCTGAGCCACAATGATCTACCTTTCAGGGGAGTCACAAGGAACTCTTGAAACATGTTATATAAATGAGAAGTCATTAACAATAGTAGCCTTTTTTTGCCATCAAGTCAACAGCTTTTTTTTTTGCCTTCAAGTCACATCTGACTTAGGATGACCCCATAGGGTTTTCAAGGTAAGAGATGTTTGGAGGTGGTTTGCCATTGCCTGCCTCTATGTTACAATCCTGGTATTCCTTGGAGGTCGCCCATCCAAATACCAGCCAGAGTCAGGGCAGAGAGTGACTGGCCCAAGGTCGCCCAGCAAATTTCCATGGCTTGAATGGGGATCTGAACCTGGGTTTCCCAGGTTCTAGTCCAACACCTGAAGCACTACACTATGCTGGCTCTCTGGGAATATTCTGAGGCTCAGGAAAAGTGTTAAAGGCTAAGCAAAGAGTGGTATGATAGAGAATCATGACCCAGAGGATTTTTAAAACAAATGCATGCGTGCACACTTTTTCTCCAACTCTTACTGGAGAGGGGGCAGCCCAGTACTTCAAGCCTCATGCAAAGGCTGCCATTCCAGGTCAGTGGGTAGATACGAATAAAGCGGGCGACCTTCGGCTCTGGGAATTCGGTCATCACTGGAGTGTCCTTGTCGACATTTCCATAAAATAGCTGCAAGAAAGACCATTTATAAAACCACAGAAATTGCAGGACACCTTGAAGCCAGTTGTCTCCAATGGGGCACAGCAGAAGCCCCATCTTCAGGGTTAGAAAACAGCAAGAGTCCAGTAGCACCTTAACGACTAACAACATTTCTAGCAGGGCATGAGCTTTCGTGAGCCACGGGTATCTGAAGAAGTGAGCTGTGGCTCACAAAAGCTCATACCCTGCCAGAAATTGTTAGTCTTTAAGGTGCCACTGGACTCCTGCTCCTTTCTACTGTTAGTGACAGACTAACACAGCTACCCATTGTGATCCCTCTTTAGGGTTACAGCTCTGGGTTAGGAAATTCCTGGAGATTTAAGGGTGGAGCCTGGGGAGGGCCGAGTGTGGGAAGGAAGTTCAGCAGGGATATGATGCCACGGAGTCCACCCTCCGAAGCTGCCATTTTCTCCAGGAGAACTGAACTCTGTAGTCTGAAGCTCAGTTGTAATCCCAGGAGAACTGCAGGCCCCACCTGGAGGCTGGGAACCCTGTGAGTAAAAACTCTGGGATTCTTTTTCTAGGGGCTTTTCAAGGGCCCTTTGGACTCTACAGGTAAAGCAAGTACATACCATTTCCTCGTAGCCGTTGCTGTACATGACCCAGTTTTGGCTGTCATTGCTGAAGCCCACGTAGAAGGTGGTGACAAAGTCCTCACTAAGGGAGGGGGAAAATGTTGGAGAGTGAAAGAAATAAGGCCTGGTGGGCCTGCCGGCATTCAACAGCCTGCTAGCTTCAAATCAAAACAAAACCACAATTGTAGTCCTTATCATTGTGAAGTAGGGTTGCCAGGTCTCCCCTCCCCCGGCCACCGGCAGGGGACGGGGTAGGGTTGCCAGATCTAGGTTGGGAAACTCCAGGAGATTTGGGGACTGAGCCTGGGGAGGACAAGGAGTTCAGTGGGGTAAACGCCATGGAGTCCATCCTCCCACGCACCCATTTTATCCAGGGGAACTGATATTGGTCATCTGGAGATCAACTGTAACAGCAGGAGATCTCCACCTGGAGGATGGCACCCCTATTGTGAAGATAGGCTTAAAATGGCCAAACGTGATGTGATGGGGCCAGCCATGTTCGTTTTATTTATGTATATAATTATTTATATACATTTTATAGACTTATGTATATACATTTTATACAATTATGTATAAAATGCTCCCCCTTCCTCCATTTTACATCAAAAGGGAATGTGGGAGAAGGATGCTAAACTCTCCCACCTCCTTCTCACCTCTCCATGCTCCTACACAGTATGTCTCCAAGCTCTTTTGTCTCAGCCTGGCTCTTTGGGCAGGGGAAAAGGTGACTGAAACAACAGACTGTGGGAAGATAAATAAGGATAAGGAAGGGGTTTTGCTCCCATCACTCTAATAAGCTTTAGAGGTAAAAAAAATCTGCTGACCGCCTCTCCTGATATGCCCCACTGTGTCATCTACGCTCATCTGATGAGCAGAGTCTCAGATGAGCGCAGTCTGTTGAAGGTGCCACCCTGCAAATGGCTAATATTGGCAGCTGCCCATACCTAAGCATGCTCTGTGGTTGCTCTTACTTTGTCCAATGGCCTACCTAAGGAGATCAGGAATGCTCCCATGCTCTCATTCCAGAGAATATGTAACATGTAATTGTTCAGGAGGGCATTTTTATAAAGCACACAGAGGAGAGCAACAAGGATGATCAGGGGCCTGGAGACCAAGCCCTATGAGGAAAGGCTGAGGGACTTGAGAATGTTTACTCTGGACAAGAGGAGGTTGGGGACGACGACTAAATATTTTAATATTTGAAGGGCTGTCACTTAGAGGATGGCAGGGAGCTGTTCCTGTTGGAAGCAGAGGATAGGACTCGCATTAATGGATTTAAATTATGGGCGGAAAGGTATTGGCTGGATGTTAGGGGGAAATATTTTACAGTAAGAGTTGTTCAACAGTGGAATCGGCTACCTAGGGAGATGGTGAGCTCCTCCTCACTGGCAGTCTTTAAGCAACAGCTGGACAAACACTTGTCAGGGATGCTCCAGGCTGATCCTGCATTGAGCAGGGGGTTGGACTAGATGGCCTGTATGGCCCCTTCCAACTCTATGATTCTATGAAAATGTGCTATGGTTAATTGAATGCACTGTTTATAGTATGTATTATAAGGTTTTCAATGGATTGTTCTCTAGTTTATGTAGTCCCGTTTTTGCATTTCTTGTGCGTCATGTCCTATACTGTCTTTATTGCATTGTTTTGAAAGATCTTTAGCCAATCTTATTAGACTTTTTGTTATATCTTATAATGGTCATACTGCACTGTTTTACATTTTGTAATTTGCCTTGAGTCTCAATGAGAGAGGCAGACCACAAATAATGTAAAACAATGGCTTGATCCGCTTATTTGATGCAGCTTGCAGGTGCCAGTGCAAAACCACAGCGGCAGATTTTTTTTGGTGGGGGGAGTGCCATACACAGCCCTCCCCTTCATCTATCCTCCCACCCGCCCCCTCTTTTACACATACTGGATGACAGAGTCACGGCCCTGAATGATGACTCCGGTGAATTTCGTGGTTCTTCTGGTGTCCACCTGGAGCCACTGTATGCGGCTGTCATCTTCTGCACACCAAGCACCATCAAAATAATCATCCTCATTGGACCCTGCCTGGAAGGGAGGAGGGGGAAGAAGCAGCACCTGGTCTTTATCGAGAACATTTAACATTTGTATAGCGCTCTGGAGTATTTGTAACAGCAGGGCTTGATCTGGACAGGGCCTAGTGCTGAAGGTATTTTATAAACAGTATAATGATGATACATCAAATCAAGCCTGAACTGATCCTAGAAGCTAAAATGACTAAACTGAGGCTGTCGTATTTTGGTCACGTCATGAGATGACAAGAGTCACTGGAAAAGACAGTCATCTAGGAAAAGTTGAGGGCAGCAGGAGAAGAGGAAGACCCAACAAGAGATGGATTGACTCAATAAAGGAAGCCACAGCCTTCAATCTGCAAGATCAGAGCAAGGCTGTCAAAGATAGGACATTTTGGAGGACTTTCATTCATAGGGTCGCCATGAGTCGAAAGCGACTTGACGGCACTTAACACACACACACACACACACACACACATAATAAATATCACATATTCAACAGTTTGCAAAGAGCATCCCCAGGAAACAGCCACTGCTTCAATAGGACACAGAGATGGTTTCCAACTCTGGGTTGGGGAATTCCTGGAGATCTGGCAATGAAGTCTGGCAGGGTGGGCTTTGATGAGGGGAGGGGCCTCAGTGGGGTACAGTGCCATACAGCCCACCCTCCAAAATAACCATTTTCTCCAGGGAAACTGATCTCTGTAGTTGGGAGATCATTTGCAATTCCAGGAAATCTCCAGGCCCTACCTGGAGGTTGGCAACTCTAGGCACAAGAGGCTCCTATTACCTGCATGTTTAGGCGACCACGCTGGGCACCCAGACCATGCCTCAGCATGGAGGAAGCCAAAAGCTGCTCGTCCTCAATTCGATGAGATTCCATTCCTATGGGAGGGCATTCTGCAAGACAGGAAAGGCAAGCCAGTTCACTCGTTAAATGATGGTTGCAGGATCAAGGGACAACTTTAGCGGTCATATATTATCAGAGTGTTCAGGTCAGAATGAAAGAAGGAAGGCAAACCTCAAGTGCTGAGCAATGAAAATGTGTTGCACGTTTCAAAAAGTATCTTTGGAATCCAGTAGGGTGTAACATTTAAGAGTGATGGACTAGAAGAAGAGCTGGTTTTTATAAGCTAACTTTATCTTTTAAGGAGAATCAAACTGGCTTACAATCTCCTTCCCCTCCCCACAACAGACACCCTGTGAGGTAGGTGGGGCTGAGAGAGCTATAAGAGAGGTGTGACTAGCCCAAGGTCACCCAGCTGGCTTCATGTGGAGGAGTGGGGAATCAAACTCGGTTCTCCAGATTAGAGTCCACCGCTCTTAACCACTACCCCACGCGGGGATACCTGGGTTCAAGTCCCCACACAAGTCACAAAGCTCACTGCATGGGAGGAGAGGGAATTATAGTATAGCTGCAAGTTCTTGTGGGGAATTTGTGTGGTTTGTAATGTCTAGTTAGGCTCTAAGCAGAGGTGATAAACCCTGGAAACAGAGAAAAGGCTGATAAGCTCAAACACAACAATCTCTAAAATCCCCAAGAATCATTACTTACTTATTTTCTCTTCTGGAGTCCACTCATCCTCATCGGTCTCCCATTTTTTCCCTCCTGTTTTCTTTGGCTTCCCTGCAAATGGTGAAGATACAGAGGCCAAAGTTTAGGGAGCAAACGTCTGGGGGACAAGGCACCCAACTGGAAACTCAACTGTGGCTCTGCTGTTAACAACCAAGTGCATCAGGCAGATGGAAAGAGGCCCTGCAACTCTGGTCAAACCAGGAAATGCCCCTTCGTGCCAGTACCTCCCAGCAAGACCGCAAACAGTGCCAGACGAACCAATTGCAGTTTTAATTGCATGTTTATAAAGCAGAGTGGCTCCTCGGGAAAATCACGGTGACAGTTTTACTTACTTTCTTTTATGTTTAAATGGCCTAATTTCCTTTAATCAGGATCATTAAAAAAGCACCTTGAATGCTGCTGTGTGCAAACACATGCAAATTTAATTGCTATATTAATTACTGATTTACTGACTATTAGCACAGCTGGACTCACAGGATCTTTCACTGGGTACCCAAGGTTGGGTGGGATGAATAAAATATATAGATAATGAAAATATAATTTATTTAAGGCACTATGTCAAGATAAAAATTATTTTAAAAACATTAAAACAGCACAATGGCATTTCCTAAGGTTGATATCTATAACCACATGCCAGACGCATTTCGGCTTATTTGGCCTTTCTCAGTGGTCAGTTGAAACCCATGTAAAACATATACACATTTACAGATACATATACAGACAATATATATCAGACCAGGCATGTATATAGGTTGTATAATAGATTACCAATTATACAAACATCTGGTAAGATTGTCTCAAGTTGTTATGCTGGGCTGTATATGTCTCCCGTATAAAATGTGTGCAATTATCAACCTCGTAAAACAATGCACGATCTTTCATCAATTCACATTCTTATTTCCCAGGGATTTCACCTTCACAGAGCTGTATTTAAAACTGACAGAAGATGCATACTTATCACCCCCACACCAACTCTCCTCGTCTCAAGCCAAACTCAACCAGGTCCTTTTTGTTACTGACCTTTTCGATCCTTGGTTTTTTCTTCTGCCCATTTGTCTCCATCCACGTCGCCGCCGTCCTCCTCTTCCTTGCTGCTGCCACCCCCCTTCTTAGGCTTCTCTGCTCCAGAAAAAAAGAGGAGCAAAGTTACTATAGGTCAAACCAACATATGCTCTGAGCAAGGCAAGCACAGCGTGGTGGAAGCCTGCTAGTGGAAGTGAGTGTGCTTAAGTGGCGCGTGGGCAAGGTGAGCCTACGGAGGTGCAAAGGCAGCGCCTGTGCTCGATGGGAAGGCAGGAGCAGGGGTCATGCAAGCGTTGATTATGTGGAACAATCTGCTAGACAGAATCTCAGAGGAGCCTATAAGGTTTTCTACCCTGGCACGGGTCTGAGTGGGGGGGCGACCAACATGGCATTTGCCACAGTGAGAGGTTAACCAGTCCCTTCTCCTTCTGTCCACTCTGCGACAGAATCCCCACTCCTGTAGGCCCAATCCCACCCTCCTGCCATCTCCTCACGTAGTCTGAGTTTCTCTTCATCCGTCTCCATCTCCTCTTCCTCGTCTTTTTTGCTGGGGAATTTTTTGGGCGTCTGGTGAGGCAGAGTGTAGTCCACTACAGGGGAAAATGTAATTGTTGAGAGGGGGGTGGTGCTGGAGTCTCACAGCCAGCTTCTCCCCAGCCCCACCATTCCATCTCAGCTGGAGCACCAACAAAATGGTTATGACCATCTTACCCATACTTTTCAACAAAGTGCTTTACGATCCCTTACCACATTCATTTATCTTCCTAACAACTTATGTGAGGTAATGAAATGGCTTGTGTGAGAACTTCTGCCACAACAAATAGGTGAGCCTTTCAGCTACCACAAGACGCTTTGTAGTTTGGGTTCCAATGGACTAACACGGTTATCTTTCTAGAATCGATGCTGTATGTTAACCCGAAGGTAAGCTAACTTTCCCCAAGACTATCCTATTGAGCTTCATGGCTAAGAAGGGACATGAAGTCAAGCTGAAGACACACTCAGACAGTGTCATACAGACAGCTAGACAGAATCATACAGGAGCCTACAGTGTGAGGCAGAGTGTAGTCCACTATAGGGGAAATTGTGACTAATAACGGGGAAGCTGCTACCCGCTGCCTTCGCCCCAGCTTCATCATTTCACCACAGCTTTGCATCTCCTTTGTTTTAATGGTGCAGTTTACTCTCTATAGAGCTTCCTTAATGCTTCTAGAATGAGTCTGGAGAAAGGTCTGTGGCTCACTGGCAGCTCATCCACTTTGCATGCACAGAGTCTCAGGTTAAATCCCAGCATCTCCAGTTAAAAGGGTCAGGTAGTAAGTGATGCGAAAGACTTCTATATGAGACCTGCAAGTCAGAGCAGACAATATTGATCTGGATAAAGTAGTTCCCTGTGTGTTCAAGGTTGCCATGTTCAAACCTAATTCACTATCCATCTGCCTCAATCTTTGCTGACGAGGACCAAAGAGCCACCCTAGTGGGGATTATTCTATCAAAGAACAGAAAATGCTCAATGTGACTATTAGTTCAAATTACCTAAAAAGGATCTTCATAGCTTGGCAGGCAGAAGAACTTACAAAATTACCTGCTTTGTCAAGGATCTGGAAGGATACCAACATGGAACTGACATGCTTGGGATCTAGTCTTTATGGAAATTTGGGGCAATCACTTTGGGATCTGCCCTGTGAGCTGGTCACATTTTGTTGAGCAGCAATTTGTTTGAGCCCCCTTTGTTTTATTCACACAGTTTACTCTCTCAGAGCAAGCCTGACCTCAACTGGTGAAAGCAGGAAGCCAGACGTGAGCCAGTGTTGTCACCAACATGAACAAAGATTTTTCTTGAAAGTGAAAAACAGACACACTAAGCAGCAAAATGGCCATTCCAAGCATATTCTTCCCTTTGTTGCCTTTTTATGGAGAAGGTTATGGAATAATACTTACTGTCCCCATAATCTGGAAGCTCAAACCCTTCTTCATAATGACTCTCAAAGGGTGGGATGGGCAACTCTTCAGGTTCCTCTGCAGAACAAAACAGAGATCTCAATACAACTTTCCAAGGATGTGACACCACAGTTTCCCAAAGGACCTTTAATAGGACAGGTCAAGCCCACTAAAGGCATCTCAAAGTTTGCAGCGATTGTCCCATACAAATGTATTTCATCTGTCTCTGGGATGGCCAATTGGTGTCCACATCCTGTGAAGCAAATACTTTCAGTCCCCGGGCCCTGTTAAACTTTAATAAAGATGTGGAATTAATCTTTTGCCAAAGTTTCATTTGAAAGGAAAGGAAAATTGTTACCAATAGTTGTAAAGTCATTCTGGCTGCTTTGCCTAGGTTCAATCAAAACTAAAAATCAAAAATTATATTTATAATGTGAACCAGGCAAAGTATAACTGGCTAAGGTTGCAATTGCTAGCACAAGCCACTGCTCCTAACATCACTGTCTGAAACGCTCAACAGCATAAAATCCTTTATGTATTTGTAATGCACAACGAACCTGCCTGTCTGTCCCAGTTTTCCTACCCACATTTGCCTCCCAAGACTTTGATCTAGATATACATCCCAGCAGGGTTGGACAAGGATGTTAAAATGGCCCCACCCCTTGGGCCTTCTTGGCTTGTACCCAGCTGCCAATGTCTTGGGAGATGGCGAGTGAACCTGATCTTGTCATAATCACCTCTGGCTGAATACCCTGGGCACTGCTCGTGTGTGGATCATTTTGTTCCTGACTGCCAGTGGCCATCCAAAGCAGTTGCCCACCGGGAACAAGGCCTCTGCATCCCAGCAAATGCCTGAAAGGCATTTTGAAAGCCATAGATGGAGATATTTTCTTACAGAAGCATGGAGTGATTCATTGTGATGAATCCTTCCCCCCCCCCCTTTTGCTGGACATGCTGTCCAAGCATGTGTTTGAAAAAGAAAGAGATCATGAACACTCTGAAATAGCTAGAGATAGCAAGGCTGGTTCCAGACAGTCCCATATAGCAAATGACTGAGAGATGGGTTTCCAAGCACCACATCTGGGACAACAAAGATCTGGTTGTAGGCACATCTCCAGCAAGCAGAAAATACAGGAATTTCCCAGTCTGACATTTCAGATCGTTCAGCCTCCTTCTGCTATTCTGGGAGGCTTTCCCACATCTTTCTTTTCTGCCCTTTCTACCGCCCCCACACCCCAAATCTCCCTCTACTTTCCAACATCCTGGCAAAAAAGGAAATGAACTACATACTTGGCTTCTCCTCTGGCCTGGGTCTCTCAGGTTTCCTCTTTGGTGGTTTGTTGGGCTTGTGTTGGCGTCTAACATATTCAACTGTGAGAAAAAAATGATTTTGTCACTTACGAGAGTTGTGTGCGCGCAGAAGGATGGGATCCCTCACTGTTAAGGTGACACGGAAACCCTGTTCATATGAAGCTGCCTTGTGCAGAATCAGACCATTGGCCCATCACAGTCAGTCCTGCCTACTCTACACTGGCTCCAGATACAGAGAGGCATCTTTCCCAGCTTTGTTACCTAGGAGCAGTCAGGGCTTGAACCTGGAACTGTTTGCACGCAAAGCATATGCTCTGACAGTGAGCTATCACCCTTCCCAACGCATTCACACATTTATTCACATAGAAATGAATGGGGAGGGGGACCGTGCCTACACATGTAGACCTTGCAGGGTCTCCAACACTACATACAGAGCCTACATGTGTACAGACTGTATATCTGCAGAGCCTGTATTGTGCAGTTGTTAGTATGTCACAGAACAGGGCTGGGAAGATCCAGGTTCAAATCCACACTCAGCCATCATTAGGTGCAGTTGAGTTAGTCACTCTCAGCCTAACTGACCTCACAAGGTTGCTGTGAAGATAAAATGGAGAAGGGGAGAGCTCTGTCTGCCACCCTCAGTTACATTCAGAGGTTTGAGGGAATGTGTGAAGTAGGAGCGGCAATATGCTCATTTACACACAAATAAATGGGGTTTTTTTTCAATCTAGGAGGGAACAGGTTCCCCTATGAGTATGTAGAATATCAACAGGGGGAGGGGGAAATATTGAATGCATAACTGGTACAAAGTTTGTGCTCAGTGATTGCTTAGGGGACAAAAGTGTGATTTACATCACCACTGTAATTTCGGAGAAGGTCTTAACTGGTGCAGGCTCAGTTACCTCACCTTGCAGATGAATTTGTGCAAGGAATGGGGGTATATGAAAGGAAATGGAGATGTGCAGGTTTGTAGGAATAAACCAAGAAGAGGAAGTAATGTAAATTTCTTCTCCTTTGTTGAAGGTTTTTAGCAGAGGCAAGATGGACATCTGACAGCAATGCTGATTCTGTGAACTTAGGTATATTATGAGAGGGAGGGCAGGAAGGAATGGGCCAGTGATTGGATCTCTTGGCCCTTTCTTACATTCCCAGGGCAATGCCGATGGCCACTCTGGGGTCAGAAAGGAATTTTACTCCAGGCCAGATTTGGCCAGGGATCCTGGAGTTTTTTTGCCTTCCTTGGAGCATAGAGCTGGGGTCACTGGGGGAGTGGGGGTACATTTGAATTTTCTGTGCTGTGCGAGGGGTTGGACCCTTGAGGTCCCTTCCAGATCTATGTTTCTAAGCTGAGGGGGGAGGAGCAGGGCTAGCAGGGAAGAATCAGCATAGAAGGTATGTTTCAGGACCTATGCTATATTTCCCTCATGTCCTCCCCAGGTTTGCCTGATTATACCTGCATGGAGAATTTCACGCTGGGAACTTAATTCCCAAGCAATTGTGGACCTGATTTAGATAAAGACCATGGCACACAGGGAGAGGTGGCCAAAGCCTCCCCCCTGCCATGGAATGACCCCTAGAAGGTGCTATTTACCCTTTAGGGAAAGTTATGCATAGCCCATCAGAACCTGTGGTTTTCCAAATTGGGCAAATAGTGACTCCCTGGGGTCTTTTCAGGTCAAAACACCAGCACAGGCTTAAGATCCTTCTCCCCACACACTGTGGTCTCAATCAGAATTGGGTTGCACACGCATGGGATCTTGGTTCCCAGCATGAACTCACAATGCATTCCTGATCGCTTGGACCTCGGGAGGATGTGGGGAATTATGTCGTTAGGTCCTGAAGGCAGATAAAACCCAACGAGCTTTCTAATTTGCAGGGGAAGAGGGAGGGGAGCACAAAAGACGGTGGTAAAGACACAACTGTTTATATGGAGAAGATGAAGTGAGAAACACTGCATAGAATCTGACTCTCTGAAGCATTTCGTCCAATTGTGATGAGCCCCGGTAGGATCCTCACATCCCGACCTAGGCTCCTGAACAACAGGTAGTCTTTGACTTTTTTACCTTCTCTTCTTCTACTTCCTCTAGCAGTTTTGCCCAGATGAAGGTAGGAAAATGTGCCAAAAGGAACACAAAGTCCCAATTGTCTAGATTCTGAGGGCATCACTGGATTGCAGGAAGCAAAGCAGACTCATGCAGCTACTTGGCTCTGCAGCCAGCACGGCCCTTGTATAACTGGTGAACAAGAGAATATGATCACCCAGCCAAGCTGGAGCACCGCCGGTTGAGGGTCTCAGTGCAGGGCTGCTCTGTTTGCCTTGGCAAAATCCCTCCCATCTGTCAAGCTTTAATCAAAATCTGCTGGGCACTTTCCACCCACCCAAGCCAAAGGAATCAAAGCACATGCAGGGAAAATCGGGGAAGGGTTTGGGTATGTGTGCGTCTTGGCTGCTGAGCTGTTTCCTCCCGTGAATTTCTGCACAAATCCTAGGCCGCTGGAGACAAGCCAGCAAATGTCAAGCATTTCTGCAGCAGTTTAAAAATGTGCAGAGCGCTTCACAATATTTCGTCTTGTTTATCTTCACAGCAGCTTTGAAGTGAGGTTGCTATATTGTCAATGTTGTTGAGCGTTTGGCCTGTCACTGTGAATGGGCAACAGACGGGTGGGCCCCTTGAGACACTGACAAGACATCTTCACGCTTTAAAGACCGACAATGCTTTCCTGTTGGCCTGGAATCTCCTCAGGTGCCGAATGCAAGGTTTCAAGGAAATCCTCCTCGCCTCAAAAGGCACATAGGAGACACAGCATCAGACTATTATACTGCAATGGGACCACAGATTATCTGCTGCCTTAGGGCCAAACTGGATGATACAGCATCTGTGTGCCTGATCTAAAAGTGCTGGTGCCATTTTAGACCTGATCTCAGCCATTGAAAAATGCCATGAGGGTCCAATCTTGATCAGAAGAAGAAGAGTTTGATTTTATATGCCAACTTTCTCTACCACTGAAGGGAGACTCAAACCAGTTTACAATCACCTTCCCTTCCCCACAACAGACACCCTGTGAAGTAGGTGGGTTGAGAGAGTTGTAACTTGCCCAAGGTCACCCAGCTGGCTTCGTGTGGAGGAGTGGGGAAAACAAACCCAGTTCACCAGATTAGCCTCTGCCACTCATGTGGAGGAGTGGGGAATCAAACCCGGTTCTCCAGATCAGACTCCACCGCTCCAAACCACCACTCTTAACCACTACACCACGCTGGCTCCATCAGGCCCACAATGCAACAGGACCAGGTCACCTTGTTGTCCCGTCCCATCCCCCCTGCACCTTTTCAAGTGCTGACACAGCCCTGTATCATCTAGTTTGGCCTTTGAGGCACATCCCTTGCTCTTCTTCCACCTAGAGCAATAACAGATGTCCACCCCCACAAGCAAAGGAATGGTGACCACACAGCAAAAGGGCAAGTCAGCAACAGCAGCACCGTACAGTCCTCGTAGTCCTCGCGCTCAATCTGCTCATTGTAATCCAGTGTGGGCGGCTCCAGCTGTCCAGGGGACTCTAGAGAAAGAAAACCAGAACAGTTACTTCCTGAAGCCGGGGGCCTGTCCAAGGATGTAGGGCTTTGAGGGCAAGGGCTGTATATGGGCTGACTGCACTGGCTTGACTTCTGGCATGCAAGGGAGCCCTGTAATTTCACCATGATCGCACTTGAGTTGTGGGTTCTCAATTCCTGTGTGTGCGGGAAGCCAGTTGGCACCAGGACCCTGATGTATGTGGGGAAGGGGTTTCCGCCTTCCCTCTTGTACCATTTTCCCAGGTGAGCACCATCTGGAAAAAGCCATGTGTTCCCTGGAAGACACTTGTGCCGCCCCCCCCCAACAGGCCCATTAATCCTTCCTTGGACTGTTTTAGGATGGGGTCCTTTTTTCACGTTCATTGCACTCCTGATCCTAATCTGGCAACTGCACAGGCAAGAACTAAGCATAACCTGAACCTCTGCTTTAGCAATGGCCAACTGTACACTCAAGGCTGATACACTATGGAGTATGTGCACTTGCAGCTTTGGACTGAGGCAAGTCTTCCCCAGGGCCATTCTGGCTTGGGAAAATGATGCGGGAGGAGGTATGAAACCCTCCTCTCCCCATACCACAGCCCCAAGCCAAATCTGGCCCCCTTAGCCTTCTAAAATAACATTCCCTGCAGATGCTGTGATTTAAAAAATGCACTGTGTAGTTTGGTTCTCAGAGAAGACAATGCTGAACTACATGGGTCAAAGGTCCGATTCTGCATATGGCAGCCTTGCATACTACAGTCTGTTTCACTGGAACCTGGTGTGGAGTTGTGAATACACTGACAGGTTTGGACGGGGGAACACAGCTCCTTTAAAACCTGAAAATTTACAAGTTGTTGGCTTTTCTTCAGATACTAGGAAGTAGTGGCCACATTCCCATCTGTAGGAAAATTTAGACTAGTGAATGTCTGGCCAACATCTGAAGCGAGATGATGTTTAGTGCAGAAGATTCCGGAGTGAAGAAGAGTACTGAGACACTCAGACACTGTGAAGTGGTCGTATTTTGGGTGCCTGTCTGTGCAGGGTTTATGGGTCCGACATCCCAAGAAGAATATTTGGCATGAGGACTCTATATTCTTTAACCTGCCCCCTAGTTTAGTCTAGACTGAGCTGCGGCTGCAGAATAGCAAGAGAAAAAGACCTGGGCAAACAGCCAACCCTAGACATTGCTCTGGATGTGTGTATGAGTTATCTGCTTAATGAATGGGATGCCTTTCTTTGTCGAAGCTGGGAGCTTCTCTCTGAATCCTCCTTGTCTTCCTGAGCGCTTTGTGTGCTCTTTCTTTCTTCACGGACCTGCAAGGAGCAGGATGCATCTACAGGTCTCTCCTGTACAGCCATGCCATTGTGCTTGTACACACGTGCTACCAGATTAGCGGATAACTTATGATAGGGAATAATATTCTTTAGATTAGGCTCCTCTCTCATTTGCACTGCGACATGTATGTGAATTGAAATGCCTCAATACCTAAAGATGCTTTCTGAGAAGTGGATACTGCGTTATCTGCTGTCAAATAGAACAATCAATTGCGTGAGAGATGTGGCAACTTTTCTCTTTATAGTGTCAAGAAAAAATTAGATTTCATCTCCCCTTTTTAAAGTGTGAATTGGTTGATGGATAGCCAGTGGCTGTTAAATCTAGGGAAAGAGAAATGCCTCAATAGAAATAAGGTTTACCTTCTTGCAACATACTTGCTTGGAGTCTGTTTACTACATGTGATACCACTTTTTTCCTGACTGTGCAACTTTGCTATGCTAACTAATACATATCCCCATACACACAAAAGGCTGCTCACTTGGCCGTGTTTCACGGTTCCGGTCCTCTCTCCTGGGCTCCTGTGGGTCAGTGGGTGGTTCATAGTAGTCAACTAGAAATTAAAGAACAAAACAGGCAGGTATAATATCAGACCCCACAAAGAAGAGACGCTTCTACCTCTCCCATTTTTAATACATAACTCTGTCCTTTTCATGTTACACACTCAAATTACACTCTTCTGTAAACCTGGAGGCTATTAATGGCTATTTCCTCTGAAGGAGAAAGGAAACATCCATGTTTAGGGGCAGTGCTCCTCTGAATCCCAGCTGCTAGAGGGCAAAGTCCTTTGTGCCCTGCTTGTAGGATTCCCAGAGGCATCTGGTTAGCTATTGGGGAAACAGGACATTAGATGGACTTTTGGTGTGATCCATCAGGGCCTGCTCATGTTTCTTTGTAGTTACCGTAGGTCATGGGATTTCTTCACTTAGGTAAGTGAGATTTTTTTTTTGCCTCCTCTCCAATAATACTTAGAAGATGGAACCAATGAAAATCCATCAGCTGTACATTCAGGACACATATCAAAAAAGTGCATCTTTACACTCTGCATAATTAACTTAGGGAATTCACTGCCACAAGATGTTGTGATGGCTGCTCACTTAAATAGCTTTAAAAAGGAATTATAGAAATTCATGGCAGTTAGGTCTAAGAGCATGTCGCCAAATACCAGTTGCTGAGGAGCAATGGGGAGGGAACAGCTGTTACCTTCATGCGCTAATTATGTGATTCCAGTGAAAACATTTGGGAAACAAGATGCTGGACAAGATCTGGGAAGGTCTGACCCAGGAGGCAGTAGTCACATTCATTTGCTGCCATGATCAGTTGTATATAGTGACCACTGCTGTTTCATTCCCCTTGGCTTTTCTGCTGTTCTGATTCATGGTTAACATTCCTCTAACCACCCACCAGAGTCCCACTGTCATGAACCATATCCTAATTGCTCTTACTTTGATGCTTGTTTGGATCCTGTCCCTCATCCCATCGTGGTTCTGTCGGCTCCTCTGGGAACAAAGCTGCAGAACAGAGAGCTGGAATCAGAGATGCAGCAGCAAAGCCTCCAGTATTGGGGAGATGGAACGGGACTTGAGGAAAGGCAGAAGAACTGCCGAAACAAAGGAGAGGGAATGCTTGTGTCTCCCCTGCAGTCAGTAGTAAATGTGAGAAGCATTTCTCCAGGCAAAATGTTTAGGATAGGCTCTGCCAGAAATTGCCCAAGGATACAGCATTCAGTGCAGGTCTGCAATGCTACGACCAAGCCCTGGTTATAAGTGGGAATGTTTGCAACTTGAGTGTTTATTTCTAATATCTAAGGGGCAAAACTGGCATTCACTTTTTGAAAGAATTGGGTCCAGGACCTAACTCTTGGGAAAAAAAGAAAAAAGAACTAAACGCCTAGCTTGGCCTTAATTGTCTATTGTGAGCTGATCTAGCCATTCTCTAGAAATTTTCAGAAAGGAGCTGTAAAAAGAGAACTAGGAAAAGAGTGAGTGTATATCACTGTTCTTCCACCAAAGAGCATCAAAAGATACTCCAGCATGAAACTACTGGACTAGAATTCCACACGCACACAGCTGTGTTAGTCTATAACAGCAAAATAAAACCGGAGTCCAGAGGCACCTTGAAGATAATTTTGAGTGTTTATGCTGGAATAAATTCTTCTTTAAGGGAAGAAAAGAAGAACATAACTACCTAAATAAATAACCTGTACTATCCCCCACCTGTGGCTGATTCTTGCAGCTAAATTACACATTTGGACATCTGATCATGGGTTCACAACATCATGTATAGCTTGAGGTTTTGCTTTAAGATGCAACAAGAGAACCTCACAGTGGAATCCTATTTGGAGTAACTGCAGAGGACCATACTATCAGTCCATTGCCCTCTGTATTGTCACATGACTGATGTGTAGGGTTACGAGGTCCCTCTTCGCAACCAGCGGGAGATTTTTGGGGAGGAGCCTGAGGAGGGCAGGGTTTGGGAAGCGGAGGGACTTCAATGCCATAGAGTCCAATTGACCAAGTGGCCATTTTCTCCAGGTGAACTGATCTCTATCAGCTGGAGATCAGTTGTAATATCAGGAGATCTTCAGCTAGTACCTGGAGGTTGGCAACCCTACTGATGTGACACAACCAGGCACTTACATATCCCTTCTTCATTCACACGAGACAGCTCATCTTCGTTCCCATATGGTGAACCAGGCACTTCATAGTAGTCCTCCTCTCTAGCCGGGGGCGGGATCAGCGGACTCTCTGACAAGTGGTACCTCTCCTCTTCCTCATGCGGCTGGACAGAGGGAAGCCTCTCTGTTTTCTTTCCCCCTGTTGTTTTTTGGGTGGGCTTGGGGGTTTTCTCCTTGGGTTTCTTTGTTGCCTTTGGACGTTTCTCCTTTGGCTTTTTGGTTGACTTGGGAGGCTTCTCTTTCTTGGGGGCCCTGGAAGGTCTCACTTTAGGCTTCTTGGTTGGTTTAGGCGGCTTCTCCTTTTTTCCTTTCTTGGGCTTTTCCTTAACCCTCTCTGGAGCTCCTGTGAGAAGACAGACACGGCAAGTCCACAGTCAGATTACCAAATTTTTAACGAGGCCCCTATAAATGTCCCTTTAAGAGCAGTTTGATCTGCAGTAATCAGCTGGTAATAATGTTTCCTAGCATGCCAGGAGTCACCAACCTTATTGGGATTTTGGGGGTATTTTTGGAATGCTGAAAAAGGGAAGTGGGCACTACCACAACATGGGTGCCATGGGGGGGGGATAGGGTCAATCATAAAATGGCTGCCATGGGGAGGAAGATCTCTTTTGGTCCGCTCCTTTGCTTTTCCAAAGAAAGGGGGCAAGTTGGTCTCTGTGTGGTATGGCCACAGGCAGAATTCACAAGCCAAGACATAATTAACTCTATGGCCATTTTTGCATGGTAATTAGCAGCGCATTCCAGGCTGAATTGCCCCGCAGATTTTTTTGAATTTTGCACGCTGAACTGTCATTCCGGAAGTGACTGCGAAGCCAGTGCAAACCTGCTTCGCATTACAGAACAGCCCACTTAAAGTGACCTTTTGTCTTTGCTCTGCCGCTGCTGCAAAGAATAACCAGAGGGAACCATGCAAAACAACAGCGGTGCGTTAGCTATGCACATGCTAATGGCTATGCAAACAAATGAAGGAGCAGGCGAGTGGGGGGTGAGTGGAATTTCTCCTTTTGCATCGGGACCGTGAATAGGCATTTTTAAAGTCGCATTTTTAAAAAGAGCTTTGAACGAGCATCAAAATTGACCATGCATAAATGGCCATTCTCTAAGGATAAACTGAGGGCACAGTGTTTCAACACAGCTATTCAGGATCAGTTAATTGCTCTGCTAGTCAGTGAGCCTACAGGAAGTGATCCCAAGATTCCTTCCCCCCCCCATTAGACACCCTTTTTGGATCCACATATCCACCCCTCCCTTTGCAATACTCAAGAATCAAGCAGGCACATAAAAGAATGAATTAGTCCAACAGGTTTTGCCTTTAAAAAAAAAGAGAGAGACAAGTATATCTTTTTCAGTTAATACATTGCATTTCCACAGTGTTTTACAATCTTTAGTGCACAAAACTGGACTATGGTTACAGTCCTATGAGAGCTTGCACAGGAACTGAGGGGGACTTACTTTCACAGAAACATGAATAGGATTAGGCTCCATGAGGTGACCTCACCTCGCAATAATCATGTGAATTAAGTCACTATTATTCAACAAATGAAAACTGAGGCTGAGGGATAGGACCTGATCAAGTTAAAAATGGGATTTGAACAACAGGCGTTCCAGCCTGCAGCCTAGCTATGTAGCCACTGGATGACACTAAGAGCTCAACTTTATTCATATTTATTCAGAGCTAAGTCACAATGTTTTTAGTATGGCTTAGGTATTGCAGTATAAGTCTCAAATATCCCTACAAAACCTCAAAATATCCCTACAAAAATATCCCTGCAAAACCAAACTTAAACTTCTGGAAAAGCCTGCCCAGACCCACAACCATTCTAAGCAAGAAGTATTTTGCAGTTTCACCCCTTAGGGTTATGAGATTTTTTTTTAAAGGACTACACTACTGGTACATTAATATGCAGTTGGATAGCACATTCCAGTGGGAGGGTGGAAATCTTAGGAGAAACAGTATTTTCCTAGCCACTGGTGGTTCTTAGATTTTGGCTTTGATTATTTTCCAGTACTCCACAGGAATTATGTGAAAACACGTAAGATTGTGACAAGTCAGATTTTTTTTTTTTGGCTTTGGGGTTTGTTTTTTTGTAATAGGTGCCAAGTTCTGCACCTATTTCTTTGTTCAAAGAATGGCAACTTCAGTCCCTGAGAAACTGTTACTCAAACACTGCAGCCTGAGCTATCAGTCAAGGAATCTCCGGTTGGAATTTTCCCTCTGCCATAAACTGTCAGCCCTGACCTGGATGGGCCAGGCTATCCTGATCTCATCAGATCTCAGAAGCTAAGCAGGGTCAGCCCTGGTTAGTATTTGGATGGGAGACCACCAAGGAATACCAGGGTTGCTGTGTTGAGGAAGGCACTGGCAAACCACCTCTGTTAGTCTCTTGCCATGAAAACCCCAAAAGGGGTCGCCATAAGTCAGCTGCGACTTGACGGCACTTTACACACACACAAAAACTGTCAGGGGCCTTAGGCAAGCCATGGTCTTTTGTGTGTGTGTGTAAACGGCAACCCCAGTAAGGGGTTTCCAAGGCTAAGGGGGAAGCAGAGGTGGTTTGCCATTGCCTTCCTCTGCAGAGTCTTCCTTGGTGGTCTCCAAGTACTGACCCTGCTTAGCTTCCAAGATCGGGCTATACTATGCCACAGTCTTTTAGCTCAATAATAAGGAGAAAAGGCTCGACTACATTTTCCACCTTTATTTCAAACAACATTTTTCTGTTTGCAAATATGACCTTCAGGATTATCAAAGAGGGGAATAGTATGGGGAGAGACGGGAAAACGTGAACCCTTTCCTGTAAGTTTTTCACAGCTGAGGTAAAAGAAGCTCAGACATAGCTTTTTTAATTCAGGAAAATGGCAGGAAAAGAAAGGATAACCTCTCCTCCTAAAAATTCGTTGACAGGTCGCGCTCCAGGGCCTCACAGAAGTGGCTTTCCCTTTACAGAAATGGTAAAGAAAACGTTATGGATACCCAAGACATATTTCCACTATTGAAACTACATAGACTTGGTCTTAGGTACAGCCTAGGTAAGAAATTGCCTGGGACCCATATGTAAAATTGCTCAGGTCTCTTTACACTAAGAGTGGGATACAAGAGACAAAATAAATCAATACTGGAGGTTTGGTATCATAAAGAAGCAGTGTGGCAGAAAGGTGTACTGTGTATACCTTGTGCATGACCAACTGGCGACTCTAGGAGGAGAGATGATGGTGAAGAAGCTGCCCCTGGAGACAGAAAGTTCTAAAGGCATTAGGAACTCTGTGTACAAGGCCTTTGCACATAACATAAGCATGAACTAGGCAACGTGTGTAGAGAAGGAGCTGGGAGGACCAGCATGAAGACTCCTCCTCCGATATGGAGGCTGAAGGCTCAGAAGAGGAGGAAGGGGGGCACTTAATAGTACCCCAGAGTAAGGTGGTTGGGACACCTCCAGAAGCCCCTTTTGATGTGGAGGAGGAGCCCCAAGAGTCTGAGCCAGCCTGCTCACCACGGGAAACAGCTCTGTCTAGACTCAGACCCTGAACCAGCTTGACCCTGTAGCAGTACTTGCCACCGTAATCAGGAACGGTGTCTTTAAATACCAGCAGCCGGCTCCTGGAGGGCAGGGACCTGTATCTCTACCCCCCTGCAGTAGCATTTAAAGCCTCAGTTAACCCACAGCCTTTGCAGGCACATCATCTATGTGATACAGTTGGATCAAGCTCCTGCCTTGACTCCCAGACCTTGGTAATGGTCAGGACAAGGGCAAAATCAAGTGAACTGGCTCTACCCTTGGGCTGAGATGGAGCATGCGGTGTTCACCTTAGGGTTGCCAAGTGCCCAGTGGTGGGGAGTAAAATCCCACCAATCCACCGGGCTGCCCGCCGACCAACTGAGGGCCAGCGGGCAATGCGTGCACGCATCCGCACAACGCACCTACGTCACTTCCGGGTTTTGGCAGAGATTGATAGAGCGTCCACGTCGCTTCTGAGTAAACCCGGAAGTGACGTAGGCATGTTGCACATGATGTGTGCGCGCATCGCGCCAGGCGCACACGTGTGTCCTGCACTGCTGAAAAGCTCCCGCAATGGAGCTACAGACCTGGTAAGCCTAGTTCACCTCCACTCACGCACATTCACTACAATCATGTGGACACTCAGCAAGCATATGCACCTCCTCCCACCTGTGTGCGCCACCAATGCTGCTCTACCCACCTCTATGCCTTTATCATGTTTACAGGGGCCACTATTTGGAGCGTGTGCAAGACAGAGTTGCTACTGACAACAGTTACTAAGAAAGTGGTCTTGACTCTTGTCCCCACTGGTTGACAACATTACAGTTCTTTTTTAACAATCCAGCACAATGTCATCTCTGGGACACCATCTTCCTTGCTGACCTGCTGATTAGGCCGCAAGGCTACTTAACACTAGTATGAAATAAGCCCAGCTAAACCTCCTCCTCGTTCCATCACCCTCCCATCACCCCTTCTAAGGCACACAGGGCTGCCAATTCTAGCTTGGGAAACCCCTGGAGTTGGGGGCAGTACTTGGGAAGGGACAGTTTCTCCTAGACTCTACAGTATACCATAGAGTCTGCCCACTGAAGCTCCCAGTTTCTACAGGGGAATTGATCTCCATGGTCTGGAAATCAGCTGTACTTCTGGGAGAACTCCAGGTCCCACCTGGAGGCTGGCAACTCTGATTATGGGCAGCTTTCCGCTCTCGTGCAATGCTCTCTCTCTCTCTAACTTCTGCCATTAGAACTTGATGCCAGCAACCACTATAGCACCAGTACGGTCGCCATAAGTGGCCAAGTGAGGAATACGTTACAAGGCCACCATTACATCTTCATTCGTTAAAAGCAACTGTTAAAAGCAACTGTTTTCCTCAGCCAAGTAACTTGATACTTTTTGCCTATCTCCTCAGTTACTTGTCTGTGTATTCTGGATTGGAATGGGGATTTATTCTAGATTTCCACTAAGTTTTCTGAAAGTTTCCTCAAAGTTTCCTCATGCACAGCTCTGTGAGTCAGAGGCCCAGTCTCTGAGAGGAAGCAGGCGACGAAGGGCTCCGTCACCTCCCAGCCCGACAGACAGCCGCAACCTCATTCCAAAGCTCTGAGCAGCAGCATTGCCATGGTCTGTGGGATTGCGTCTAGCAGGACTCACTGGGGCTGGCAATGTCTGTAGTCCCTCTGGGCAGCGTGCTGCAAACCAACTGAGCCAGGTGCCAGGAGCAGAGATTTTCACAGCTTCCTTTTGAGGCAGGCTTTAATCCCTGGATAAGTAGCAAACTGGTGGGACACGTGGAGTGGGGCAATTCATATCCTGCTTTTATTCTCTCCGCATCACATCTACAAACAGTACTTCAAAGCCATACTAGGAAGAAGAGGCAATGACCTTCCTTCAATTCCTCTTCATGTGGAACCACAAGTGAACCTCGGTGACCCTGACGGGACAGAAAGGCGGAAATAAATGTTGTAAATAAAATGGAAATAAATGAAGCCTCTCTTTCCCCTCCCAGCTTGCTGACCTCTTCACTGGATCTGTCTCTTTCCACAGCTGCAACAAAAGTTCAGAGTAGCCAGAAATGCCCACAATATGAGAAGGGAAGTAGAAATGGCTGCCTTGCCATTTCACAAAACCCTGAAGGCCCTTAATCAACCAGTCAAACAGGAACTCACCACCATCCATCTCAGAAAGCACTGGCCTAAACAACACTATTCCTAAAACCATATTAGATTTCCAGCTTCAGTTCAGGAGCAGCATCGGTTCATCTTGAGGTTCGCTGCCTTGTGCCACTGTTCTTTCACACAAACAATTGCAACGGTTCATACACTCTCTCACATTCATTGGTTGATGACTGTAGATCATGTCAGCCCTCATAGGTTAATACCACGATGCTACTCACAGTTCTCTTCAAAGTCTCTGAGCCCCACCTACCTCACAAGGTGTCTGCTCACAAGGTGTCTCATTTGCTAATACCACAATACTCAACCACCACACCATGCTGGCTCTTCACCGCACTGGAACTCACAACCATCCATCTATGTCAGAAAGCACTGGCCTAAGTAACACTATTCCTAAAGCCATATTAGATTTCCTGCTTCAGTTCAGAAGCAGCATTACTTCATCTTGAGGCACGCTGCCTCCCGCCACCGTTCTTTCACACGAGAAATCAGGATGGTTCACACAGTCTCGCACATTCATTGGTTGACCATACCAACCCTCATAGGCTAATACCCCAATGCTACCTCAAAAATAATACGTACTTTTTTGTTCGCACATTCAGCTGAAAGCCTTCAGATGACAACACCTTAGAAGATGAACAAGCATGTGAGAATCAGCTGCAGTATGAGCTTACTTGAGGAAAGGTGGGGTGTACTTAAATAAAAGTCAGACATCCCTGTTCATGTATTTTTGAACAGCCTGCCTCTGTTGAGAAAGAAATCCCTTGTTTCAAACACCACAGCTCTGGTGGCACAGTCCTTAATTCTGAAATTCTGACTGGGTCAAAATTCATTGGCATCCTATGGGATGCCAATGAAACAGCATAAGCACTACTATAACCCGCCATTTATATAGACCTTTTATAGGTTTTAATGGATGGTTTTAATGGCTTGTTAATTTTAATGTTTTATGCTGTTTTTATGATTTTATCATGTTTTACTTTGAGAGCTACCCCAAGCAGGTCTCAGGAGAGATGGCATAGAAATAAAATATACAAAGGACCTTAGTTTTAGTTTGTCCTCAGCAGTGTTGCCACTATTTTATTGATGACAAGCTGATTGTCGAATTAGTATTTTCCCATTGACATCAGTAGGAAAATATACATTTAAAGTGAACATCATTAGGTTCCAGAGTCAAACTCTGACAATGTGAATGATATATACCTCTTCTGTGTTTTTCTCATGTTCAGAAATGCCTCAAAGTACCTTCATACCCTCTTTTTTAAATGTAGTTGGGGCCAGGATCACTGGCAGGCTTCTGATTTGTCCATGGTCTCCAGCAGGCACTCCTTAATCTTCTTTTCTGGAAAAGAACTTCACACTGACTCAACTGCCAGACATTCTACCAGTTGGAGGCCATTTTTACTATGTAGATGTACTGTCTCCATTGGCTGTGTGGTAAAGCCAAGAACAACACAGTTCTTGAAACTTTTCTCCCTCCAGCCAAACCACAAAGCAGGGAAACCTCACTGAAGATCACAAGAGCCAATGGCATTATGAAGGCCGCAGGATGAACATGCCAACGAGGAAGAGCCATGAGCGCTTTTAAAGGTCTTCATTTGTCAGCTGTGATACTAAGCAGCACAGAGAATAGATCCAATCTGAAAAATCAGTGTCTCCATCTCCACAGAGCTCGAGCCTAGCTAGGTCAGCTTACGCAATTCTTGCTGACGTTCGTCAACATCATTTTGCAAGCCTCTCCCAAAAGTGCCAGATGCTTTTAGCCAAATGTTTAGAAGGGCAGATAAAACAAATAGCTAGTGGGGTTTTGAAACAGGAACAAATTGGGAAGGAAGAACTGAAAAATGCAACTATCCTGTTCAGAAAGCAGAGTATGCATCCATTGGAAGCACTGATCCGGCTTTGTATGGTGATGAGTATGTAATTGTTATAGAAGACTTTCCCTGGGCTGTTTCTCAGGTTCATGATTGAGATAACTACTGTTTAAGGGGGGGTGGGATGGGAAATGTACATTTTCATTTCAGAAGAAAGTACCTGTTCTGCTGCCAGAAGTACACATGTCAGAAAGTCAATACACACAGCTTAGAGGAAATATTATCTTTGCTTAGCACAGCATCACCAGATCCGAGTAGACCAAAGCACATCTGAGCATAAATTCAAGAAAAGGCAACCCAGAGAATTCAACAAGGTATCAAGTAAAGTTACTCCTGTCATTCTGGTTACCCAACACCTTCATGTGACATCTGCAAGAATGTCCACAAGAAACTTCAGCTGGCTTCCTAGATATTAAGGGCTATTTGGCATTATTTGCTTTAAATTCTAACCAGCCTGCCTGCCTAGAAATGGGCACCGCAACACGACTGGTATGATTCACCGAGGCCCAGCTGCCTGCTACTGTTCAACAGCGGTCATCCCCCACAAAAGCCAGTGTGGTGTAGTGCTTAGAGGTTCAGGACAGGATCTGGGAGACCCAGGTTTGAATCACCACTCTGTATTAGAAGATTACTGGGTGACCTTGGGCCAGTTACCCATTCTCAGCCTAACCTACCTCACAGGGCTGTGAGGATAAAATGGTGGTGAGGAGAACAATGTAAGCTACTTTGGGTCCCCAACACACAGGAAGGTGGGGCGTAAATAAAATGTGTAAACCAATAATAAATATAGTTGAAGCTGGGGGGGCAGATAAAAGGTAGGTGGGTGGGAGGGAGAAAAGGAAGACAAGAAAGGCAAGGATATGGGGGCTGCCAGGAGGGAAGAGAAGAAATAGTGTAGAGAAGGGGATACAGCAGGAAATGAAGTGTGCCCTGCTAGCCCTTGTGGGTTCCCTACCATGCAACTGGGCCCAATCCAGCAGCCTGCACCATGCAACTGGACAATAGTTTTCCTGGTTATAGGTTGCCAGAAGGAGGGAAAAAGGGAAATCTGAAGACAGGTAAAGGTAGGTTGGCTGGTCGGCAGGAGGGAAAGAAGGAAGCAGGGAAAGGGGAAAGACTATGGGGCTTTCAGCAGGGAAGGCAGCATGGTATAGCCCAATCTCGTCAGATCTTGGAAGCTAAGCAGGGTTGGCCATGGTTAGTATTTACATGGGAGACCACCAAGAAATACCAGGGTTGTTATGCAGAGGAAGGCACTGGCAAACCACCTCTATTCTTTCTTTATTGTTGTTACAGCCAATGGCCAGCATAAACCACCTCTATCAGTCTCTTGCCTTGAAACCCCATAAGGGGTCGCCATAAGTTGGCTGTGACTTGACAGTACTTTAAACACACACGGGGTAGGGGGGCTTTCAGGGAAGGGAAAGAGGAAATAGTGGAGGATGAAAAAATGACATCTCACCATACAAGTCCTTGATGGTCTACTTTTTAAAGAAGCTACAATATGCATTATTTGCTCTCCTATGGGCCCAGGTCAGAGCATAAGAATGCCTTCTCTTAGCCACCCATACTGGCCCTTTTTCAAGAAACCGCACGACTTTCTAAATGGAAATAATAGGGTGTTGCCTGCCCCCTGTTGGAAATCAATATTGCTGCATCAATTATTTTGCCTGTTGAAGAGCCAATAAATGCACAGACAGCCCAGATCAAAAAGCGCTATCGAGTAACAAATAAGAATCACATCTCCCACTGTATCGCTACATTCCAAGTATTCAGAAACTCTGCTCTATTGATAATGAGGCTGGCTTTAATAATGTATTGTTTTTTTAAATAGGCAAGTACGTTTACTTTGATTCTCAAGATGTTTATATTAGAGTATATATCACAATAGAGTGTAAGTTAAGAGATTTGTATTATGAGTCCTGTTTTCTCTAAAATCATATGCTTTTAAGATAAAGGAAATAAGAAATGTGGGCACACATAAAATGCCTCTTCTGTGCCTGGCAATGTTTTCTCTTGTAGGGCCTCTGTGCCTTTATTAGCTACAGATATAGATGGCTATATTAGCAGAAATTCCAAGGTGATGATGCTCCTACACTCCAACATACAGATACAGTGGTAGAAAAGGTTTTACCTGCTAAGATTCTCCTTAAAAGAAGTATAAAAGCCTTGACGTGTTTAAAAAACCCTAACGTGCAACACTCGCTGGTCTTGAAGCTTTACATAAATATCACGCCCATGGGAAGATTGGCAATAGAATTCACAGCACTGCCAAAGCTACATACCCCCTACATGGAAGCAAATCGTTAAGCGTAAATGCCCAGCTCCTTCCCAATGCATAATGAGATCTATTCAGTCTTGTGAGATTCATAGTTCCTCATGAACTTGGTCTTGCTGAAGAGGCCACGGGGCATTTGATTCCCCTGCGGGCCTGTCACCAACTCTCAGCCTGACCTACCTCACAGGGTTGCTGTTGTCAGAAAACGGAGGCAGGGAGAAAGATGTTCTAATCTGCTTTGAGTCCCAACTGGGGAGAAAAGCAGGATAAATAAATAAATGCAAAATGATATCAGGATTGCTGAGGGCTATCCCCAAGCACTTTATTATGGGGCCTTTTAAACTCCAGTACCCCTATTCCAGATTAGGCCCATATATGAAGTCATGTCTTTAACACTGGAGGAAAATCACTGTGAGGGTGGAACCCTGCAGCAGTCAACAGTAACGTAGCTCTTCTGGGGAGGGGACATGCTTCAGGGTGGGGATGGAACTAATAGGAAAACCCTCCAGGTGTCATCTTCTGACCAGCACCTGCTCACCCAGCAACGTTTCCCCTCCAAGAGAGCTCTGTGTGCAGAGAAAGTGAACACGCATGAACTTATGAAGCTGCCTTATACTTGGTCCATCAAAGTCAGTATTGTCTACTCAGACCAGCAGCGGCTCTCCAGGGTCTCAGGCAGGGGTCTTTCACATCACCAACCTGCCTAGTCCCTTTAACTGGAGATGCCAGGGACTGAACCTGGGACCTTCTGCATGCCAAGCAGATGCTCCACCACTGAGCCACGGCCCCACCCCAAAGCTACACCCAACATGGAAGAAGCTCCAAGAAAAGGCTACCAAGGGCTGAGTCTTCCCAGTATCACCTGGCAATACTTCAAAAGCAGACTGGCCCTTTAACTTTCCAGGAAAGATCCTGGTGCTGCCAGGATGCTGCCCCAAAGGGCCACTGGCAGCCAGGCGCAAGCCGAGCCAAGTGGCCAGCACCACAGGGTCTGCTTGGCTCCAGATCCAAACAGAGCGGACCCTGTTGCAATGCCAGCACTGCAGAGGGCCACTTGGCATAGCTTGTTCCAGGGTGGTTTCAGTATTCCAATCCGCTCCTTTCACGCCGGGTCCCTTTCATGCCAAGATACCACGGGGCTCACCTTCTTCTGCCGGGCCGCTGTCTTTCCCTGCAGGCTTCAGCCTTCCTGGGCTTTCAGGCAGCTCCTCGCCTCGAGCCACCTTCTCCGCTCCCTGCTCTTCTGCGTCCTCCTCGTTCTCAGAATCCACCTTCTGCAGGAAGCCTTGCAAGAATTCCTCGATCTCATCGTCCGTCAACACGGTCTGTGCCTCCACCTGGGCAAGCCTCAGGGGCCCCAGAAGCTCCAAGAGCAGGCAGCTCAGCAGCCAGAAGGGAAAGGCGGCTGGCATCACCGCAGGCAGAGAGAGGTCCCTTGGCACAAGCTGTACCAGTTATCTTCTCACCTGCCGAATAATCCTCCCGGCTGCTGGGAACGAGGGGAAGTCTTGCGTGGGATGGAGCCTACCGGGACTCTGGAAGTTTGGTAGCGGCGCTGGGAGGGTGGGGAGATGGGGGGGAGATGGGGGGGGGAGAACTCGGTCCTTTAAAGGGAGGGGCTATTTTTAGCTGCATTAAGTTGGCAGCTTTTGCCGGTGGAAAGTTTGGTTGCAAAAGGGGAATAAAGGAGGGGCAAGGATTTAGGGGGGATTGGAAAGCAGGGGAGATACAGAGAGGACTGGGAAACGTTGAAGATTTGGAGGGACTGGATGAGTGAAGGGTGGCCTGGCTGGAGCAAGGGGTGGGGCCCTCCTCCTTGGGGGCGGTGGGGGCGCTCCTCCTGTGTCCTCCCCCCACCCACCCCCAACTGAGCGGATCTGGGTTTTACCGACGCGGCCGTGGGTTTATTCCGCCAAGCGGTGGGGAAGCGCCGTCGGCGAAGACTGCGCGGCGCAGGCAGCGGGAGCGCCTAATTGGGACCAGACGCGCCTGCGGTGGGGCCAGCGGGGCGCGAGCCTCCCCCACCCCTCTTTTAACGCCTTGGCATCATTTGTTCCTTATGCAAGGGGAGGACATGGCCTCCCCCCAACCCAACCCTCCCCAACCCTCCAGGAGGCTCCGACCTGCAGTCCGCGCCGGGCAAACCCCAGATCTCCACGGTGCTTTCGAGAAGTTGCCGCTTCCCAGCCCCGACCCTTTGGAGATTTCAGCGCAATCCGACCGGGGGGAGCCAGCGGGGTGTAGCGGTTACGAGCGGTGGTTTGGAGCGGTGGAGTCTGATCTGGAGAGCCAGGTTGGATTCCCCCTCTCCTCCACACGAGCGGCGGAGGCTGATCTGGTGGACTGGATTTGTTTCCCCCCCCCCGCTCCTACACGCGAGTCCAGCTGGATGACCTTGGGCTAGTCACGGTTCTCGTACAGCTCTCTCAGCCCCACCTACCTCACAGGGTGTCTGTTGCGGGGAGGTGATTATAAGCCGGTTGGAGTCTCCCTTAAGTCGGCATATAAAAACCAACTTTTCTTCTTTTTCGGGCACCCTTTTGCACCTCCCCCGTTTCTTTTTGTGCTGGAAAGGTGTGGGGGGAGGGCACTGGTGCCCACGCCCAGGGCAGTGGAAGTCGTGGTGCAGATGCTAAGGGGGACCTGCTGCCCCTTTCTCCTACAAAATCTGGGCAGGGAAAAGCTAGCAGCCGCAGGAACCTCCTGACACAGAGCTAAGAAAAGCAAGCTGGGTCGCCCCCCCCCTTTCCCGGGCCTTCTCTGCCTCCCCCACCCCAGTTTCCAGAGAAGGATGCAGTGGTCCAGTACTTTGCTAGGCTAGTGGCATAAACGGGATCTTGGCTGGCTTCTGCCTCTCAGATTTCTCCTGAAAACAGTCGGAAGAGGGGGATCTGCATTTTTGCTATGTTTCATTATTTCCCTTTGGGACATGTCTCTTTTCAGAACAATTTGTTCTAGACTTGTGGAAGCCTAGAAACTGGAGATGTGAAATGGTTTGATGGTTAAGGTATAAATATATGTCGCAATTAGGGTTGCCAACCTCCAGGTACTAGCTGGAGATCTGCTATTACAACTGATCTCCAGCCGATAGAGATCAGTTCACCTGGAGAAAATGGCCACTTTGGCAATTGGATTCTATAGCATTGAAGTCCCTCCCCTCCCCAAACCCCACCCTCCTCAGGCTCTGCCCCCAAAACCTCCCACCGGTGGCAAAGAGGGACCTGGCAACCCTAGTCGCAATAAGGTAAGATGTACATTTGGTAGTTTGACAAGTAAGGTATACTTTTTGTTCTTGCACAGGAGCAGAGGGGACCTGTAAGTTTTCCTTGTGGTGGGGGTGGATGCTCAGTAGAAAATGGCAGAAAGGGAAAGCTTCACCACCCCATACTGGTCTGTCCCTTGAAATCAAAGTCCAACTGACTATATTTGGTAAAAGACCATTTAAAAAAAAATAATGAAACTGAAAATCGTTCAGTTGTTGGATGAATCCCAGCTCACCTCCAAATTTGTGCAGAAGGGTTCTGCCCCATCGTACTTGGCCAACATCCTTATTTAGGGAAAAATGGATTTCCCCATTCAAATCCACAGAGGTATGTTTCCTAGATGTATTCTGTGTTTACCCTCCAGAATTAAGGACCTCAAAACAAAATATCTCACATTTGGTAAGTCGATCATGTTTCAACTCTTGGGCTTGTAAAAAGTCGACCCATACAACCCTCACCATGCTCATGTATGGCCACCTAGGAATCCTTCTTTACTGGTTGTCTTGTTTGCTACTCAATCCAGCCTGTCTCCTTCCAGGACACAATCAGCCACACTGCTATAATTTTCAAACCCACAGCCATCTGCAAAAGACTTTGCTTTGCTGTACAGTTTGGTCACACAAAGGCCACAGGCTGCCATTTTCTTGCACACTACATCATTAATTGCATGGTTGACTAAATACCGCAACAGCATTCAAATGGCGCATGGAACTCAAAACTATACTCATGATCAACACCAGCATTTATGGCAAGGACTATGGCTCCTGCCTGGAGAGCATTTACGGCAAGAGAAAAGAAATCAGAGTCCTGAAGATTTAATAAGAAGCATGATGATCTGTGGAACAGGAAACGGAACTAATGACTGAATATAAAATGACATTTTAGGCATCTAAGCTCATGTTTTATAAACCTGTTGACCATTTAGGCGTCTAATCACATGCTTTATAAACCCGTTGACCATTTTCCCTCTCACAGAGCACTGTAAGGAGAAAACAATTTGCAGCAGAGAAGTGGCAGGCAGTCAGTAATTCAGCTCCTCTTCCAACCCACTTTGTCCCTGCTTGGGTTCTAAATCCGTATTTGTACCAGAAAACCCATCTGGAACCATGGCAGGGAGCAGCTTGGGTGAAATTGAATAGCAGAGATCCCTAACATGGTGCCTGTGGATGCCATAGTATCCAGCAACGCCATGGTTTGCTGTTGCCCACGTGCTGCTTCTCCTAAGAAAATAAGCAGCTCTGGCTTCAGAAGAGCCTAGTAGGCAACAATTTTGTTTCTGCAGGGAGTGCCTATTTGGGAACAGTTTCTTCCATCATAGGAGGATGCTAGGGTTGGAACTTCCTAACCTTTTGTGGAGGAGTGGGGAAATCAACCCGGTTCACCAGATTAGCATCCGCCACTTGTGGAGGAGTGGGGAATCAAACCCGGTTCTCCAGATTAGAGTCCACCACTCCAAGCCACCGCTCTTAACCACTACACCACGCTGGTTTACTGTTTTCAGTGCTGAATTCCTTGAAGGAAAGGAGCAGATGATGAATAGAGAGATATGTGGGAGGAAGGATATACAGGGCAAAAGGCTTCAGCCAGGACATAGCTGTTTTTCCCTCCCTCAGGGCCAAACAAGACATGTGCTGGGAATTTGGCATCCAAATTGCCCAGTGTAAACATAGTGCTCAGACAATCGGGGCCCACATGAGCCTGAAAACTGAGTTTAAAAACTGCTGGGGAGCCCAACACAGAACTCTCAAATGAATGGGTGGTTTGGCCCTCATTTCGGCTCTAGAAAGCAGCCTCCCAACTTTATGCTTGGAGAACTCAGCATGTTCTCTTGAACAATTATATTGGTTTAATTAAAGCCAAGAACATACTTGGAATGTCAGTTCCCCACAGGGCCTTCAGTAATCTATGAATATGCATATAAACTCCAAAATGACTACATTTCCTTCTGAATGCCAAGGCCAGCATTACCACCAAATGCTTTGTGAATCTCATTCCCTGGATGGGACACAACATTGCATCTGGAAACCAATTCTTGGACCTAGACAATCTAGAATATATGTCATGCCTGGAGAGCAACCGTTCCTAGATAACTGTTTTAAAATGATGTAAACAAGAGAAGACCGAGCGAAAATATTTAAAGAGGCCAGCAATAGATTATGAATGATATTCAACTCCAAGGTTTTGTGAACAAGATACAAAACCACAATTCACAAAGATCCAGTAAACAGATTCAGTCACAAGCAATTTAAAATAATATAAACAAGAGTCCAAAATAAACAACAATAAATAATTAAGAGAGGCCAGCAATAGATTATGAAAGATATTCAACTCCAAGTTTTTGTGAACAAGATATGAAACCACAATTCACAAAGATTCAGTAAACGGATTCAGTCTCAAGCAATGGGCCAAAATTCAAAGGCAATACAATTGTACTGCTATATATAGGATACAACTAGGGGTGTTTTTGATTCCATAATGGTGCCACTGAGTCATTTAATTTAATAAATATATATTTTACTTATACAAACTGCAGATGGCCAACAACCTCTTCTAACGTTATGTTTGTCATAGTACAGGCATGCACTGTCTACAGAGAAAATGCTTTTTTGCTCTATTTTGAATACGGGTAAAACAGGTATTTGTTTTTGGATGATGTACAGGTGAGTCATAAACCTTAGCATTCCTCACTCTACTCCAAAGGGAATGCCTCTTAATGCCATTTGCCTTCTGCAGTTTTTAATGAACATTTAATTAACAGACAAAAATTAATTCAATTAATTAATTAGGATTTCTTCAACTGGGTGTCTGCCCTAGATATAATGATCTTCTCATGACAGGCATTTATTATATAAATATGATCTCCTCGGTTTCCTAACCTATACTCTAGGCAAGTAAAATCCTTGCCTCACACTTTACAACAATGCAGTACAAAAATTTTCCTTCATGGAGCACATCACTATGAGGGCAAAAATATAGCCCCCATTCAGCTCTCTAGTTGTATGCGATCAGTGGAATTAATCCTGAACATACCTAGTGGCCCAGGATGTGGACAAAACATCCCCAGCCATATAAAAAGATGCATCCATCCTGTTCAATACAGAGGAGTATCATGATGTGGATGGAGATGCACATCTAAAATGTTTATCTGCATCAGATGTACACATGGGAAATTGCACCAAGGTTCTTTGATGTTCAGTTGGGTGTACCCCAGAGGCATTAATTTGCAAACCACAGTTGTATCAACCCATGTGTTGAGACCTAAATTGCTACATCAGCCAGTCTTCTGGGCGAGAGGAAAGTTATTCCAGCTTGATCATTTCTGTGTTGATTTATTTAAATAGATGCAGATGCAGAGTTACTTCTAAGGTTAAAAACACACAAGGGCATGTGAGGCTACGCAATCCTAACCCTTCTGCTCTAGCTGGTGGACCTTCATTACATTGGAAGTTCAAGACTGAAGTTCAAGGAGTTAACAGGAAGTCTCCTTCAAGCCACTGTTGTTTCCCCTGTCGTTAGTATTGCTAATGATGATAGATCTGGGCTGTAATTAGAAACTGGGACAGATGGACTTTTCCCAGCAAGCATTTCCTCCAAAGTTTGCCCAAACTTGAAATGAACTTGAAGCATCCTGAGGTCTGTTTTATGATTTAGTTCAGAGAAAATGTAACTTAGCGAGGGGAAAGCACATAGCTGCAAACAGGGCACGCCTTTCTTCTTAAGGAGAGTTTATCTGTGAAGATCTGCTGCATGAATATCTCCACTGTCCACAGTCCCACTTCAGAGAATAACGCAAAGTCTAGTTCTTACCTTTAGAGCAGAAAGCTAATTTGGCTTTTTAATATTTTCGAATGTCATTTTTAACATTTGCTATTGCGAGACGTTTGTTGGTGAGTTTTACGACAATAAACATTAAGGGCTGAATTGCAAGGTTATTACTTTGGTACCATTTTTACTATCCCCACCCCCACCCCAGTACTAAACCAACAACATTCCTAATTAGGAATGTATGGATTAAAACTTTGCCAGCAATTTTAGGCGAGGAGAAAATGCTTGAGAATTCCCATTCCCACCTCCATTACGCTTGTTTCAGCTGTGCGGTCTGCATTGTAATATACTTATTTTGCAAATCTGGGTTTGTGACAAATTATCTAATTTGTACCCAATTGAGGGATCTGCACCATACTCAGCACTGGGAAAGTTTGCCTCATTAGCTGAACACAGATGCAAAATAACTTTAGGTCTGTGCCAGACAAACTCTCTGAGAGAGACTTATCTCTTGACATGCAATGAAATATTATGGGGTCTAACATCAGATCCTTTGCCAGCAGAACAAACAGAGAACTTCTTTGAGTTAATTATCTTATTTAAAATAAAACATAACTCTTTGTATTAGGCAAGAACTTGATAAATATAAACAGATGCCAATTACTCCTACCAATACAGGGGGGAAATGCATGCAATAAAAATTAGGCCTCCTAATATATCTCAAACCCTGACCTGGATGGCCCAGACTGGCCTGATCTCGTCAGATCTCAGAAGCTAAGCAGGGTCAACCCTGGCAAGTATTTGGATAGGAGACCTCCAAGGAATACCAAGGTCATGACGCAGAGGCTGGCAATGGCAAACCACATCTGGACATCCCTTGCTTTGAAAACTCCACTAGGGGTCGCCATAAGTCAGATGTGACTTGATGGCAAAAAAAAAAAAACATAGCTCAAACTTAGCTGAATACATAATCATTGTGATTTCTCTAAGATCAGGTTTTAAACTGACGGGCAAAATACTGTGCAAGATTTGGAAGCTCTGCACACACAGATATGCTGTTCTAAGGTAAGATCTTCTCTGACTGGAAGCCACCAGCAGCAAGCCTGATTAGCCCCTTAAGCGACACTTTTAATAAAGAAGGTGACAGGAACAGAAATAAATCTTTCTAACTCGAACATGTGACTCTCCTCTGAATAAAACAACTGGTCCCTAAAGGGATTATGAAGACAGGTAACAGGTGGACTGGAATGCATCTTGATAACTCACATTAAATTCTCAAAGCAAAGTTATAGGGCTAAAATTAGCACTTCTTTGCAATTAAAGAGGAATACATTTGTTATTTCTTCAGCCACACTAATGCTGTCAGGCTGGATGGCAGACCTGTACTTTCCCTGACCAACAGCTTAACCTTACAGAGGTTATGAAGCTACATAAGAATACATAGATGAACCTGCATACATATGATTAAAATCATGAATACGCAACAGGGTTGGATCCCATGGATTCACATGAACACATGAAGCTGCCTTATACTGAATCAGAGCCTTGGTCCATCAAAGTCAGTATTGTCTACTCAGACCGGCAGCAGCTCTCCAGGGTCTCAGGCAGAGGTCTTTCATATCACCTACTTGCCTAGTCCCTTTAACTGGAGATGCCAGGGATTGAACCTGGGGCCTTCTGCATGCCAAGCAGATGCTCTACCACTGAGACACAGCCCCTCCCCTCCTTTCTGCTATTGGTGGCACCTTCTTCCAGAGAACTGATGCCCCAGAGGAAACAGATGGAAACTTGCTTCTGCTAGGTTATGGAGAAGGGAAGCAACCTGGGAGGTACTGAAGTGGCATGTTATACTTGGTTAGCACCTGTTGGTGCTCATGGGGCCCTTTACAACTCAAGAGCTATTTTTCAAGGCAGCCAGCAGATTCTGGCAGAGTAACACATTCTACATGGTTCTGGTGTTTTTGTGTGCTGCTACTGCAGATAGAATTTCTTTTTGAAAAGTAGAAACTAGACACCAACATAGTGGTCCATCCCTGACCCCATGTAGAGGATTGTCTTATCAAGACAAGACAAAGAGAATATGGAAGAGAATATTCAGATTTTAACATTTTTTTAAAATAACAAGTGCCCCATAAAAGTTGATACCTGGTACAAGCCAACACTTAAGGTGGTACACTTAACCCTAAAAAACATCAGCAGCTCCATGCAACATTTTCTTCTAACCCTTTCTTTAAAAATGGGTGAGAGACATGTACATATGCACCCACCGTCTGTGATTTCTGGTACTTTCTGCTGATAATTCACTGTCACTATTTTGGGGGTTGCCTTGTTTTGTTACTGTGAGTTGCTAATACCATTGTACTTCAGGATCCAGCTCCCTGATAAATAGATCCATCTTCTCTACCGCACATGCAGGTATACACATGTGCCTGAACACTAAAGGCCACTAGGGAACCATGATTTGGCCTCAAAACACTATTTTATGGAGTAATTATCAAAGCGATAACTTCAGCTGCTAAGCGCACCAAATGCAACTCCCCACTATAACTCCCTATGACTAGCATAAATGGCATTTCACATCTTATCATTTAATGTTGTCCTATAGCCTGTGATAGTTCCAGCGCTGTATACTAAAGGTAGCCACAGCAGATACCCATCCATCCCTTCCATGAAAAAGTAATAATTCAGGAAGGAAATTCCATCAGTTCTTAAGTCTCCTCCCCTTCTCTTGCCTTCACTGCTAGTTTTCATCTGTTGCAATTATTTTCTTGAAAATAGGAAGGAAAGAAACACTACCAATTACCATCATTCTCAGCTAACAGATGTGAATCCCACCTGTAAAGGAAGACTGTGATCAACTTATGATGATCATCCAGGCTGGAGAGCAATGACGCAGCCCTCTTTTTCTGTAGGGTGTCTACAGACAGTTGCCTCTCTTTAGCCTCTTAGGAGACTGGTTCCTCCATTCCTTTGATCTACATGCTTCTGCACAAAAAGACTGCTTCCAGATGCAGTGTCTACCTCGGTTTTCTCTCCACTGAACTTGTGAAAGCTATAGGCTTCTCCACATGGCAGTTGGCCACACTCCTAGTTTGGCGTCATCACTGACATCTGGAAATTTGAGCAAGGGTCTGTGGAAAGGCAGATACCTTTTTACCTGGGAAATCCCAGCTCACACATAGGGAAATCTGTCATGCAGATGGATAACTGTATGAGCACAAACAAAGCCCCAGAATAATATTTGGGCTCACAATTCGGAAACTCTACTGAAAACTCATCTAGCACTCTCATGGCTATTCTCTGAAACCTCTCCCAGCTCATCAGCTGTCATGTGCATATGAAGATCAGCAAAGAACGCTAGATATTTCTTGAAGTATTTTCCCAAAAAAGTGCACTTTAGTGATATATTGTTCACACATTTTTAAAAGATGGGATAGTTTCAAGCATTGCCTTCCTCCCCAGATGATCACATTCAGCAATGTCATGGGAGGAGCTCCATGGTTCTTGCAAACAGCCACTTGCTGTGCTGCAGACAGAAAAATACCTTAAGATGAAAAAGCTTTGTAGAATTCACAGAGCCAATAGTGCACACCATCTTCTGGGCATGTAGTAGGGGTCACTGGGGGTTTGGGGGGGAAGCAGTTGTGAATTTCCTGCATTGTGCAGGGGGTTGGACTAGATGACCCTGGTGGTCCCTTCCAACTCTATGATTCTATGATAATCAGAGTTACACTCTTGTAAATTATTGGGTTCTGTTTGGGATTGCACCTGCAAATAGTTGTGACCACTTAAAGAGTTGGTTGCCCTGACCTGGATGGCCCAGGCTAGCCTGATCTTGTTAGATCTTGACTGCTAAGCAGGGTCAGCCCTGGTTAGTACTTGGATGGGAGAACAAGGAAGTCCACAATTGCTATGCAGAGGCAGGCACTTCTGAAAATTGACCCACACCAGCAAAGGGTTATAACATAACGAATTAATAACAGTCTATGGAAGTCATTTAAAAGACAGTCCTCTTGGCTTATTAGATATTATAATAACTGAGGAAACCCAAGACTCGGACAACAACACTTTCTCATTGTATGTTCTTTTAAAATCAGGCCATTGTTCTGTCTTGCTCACCATTGTCTATTCTGACTGGCAGCAATATTCCAAAGAAATGTTTTACACATACCTGCTACCTGAGTTCCTTTAACTGGGGATGCCAGAGAGGGGCTGCAAAGTTATCTACTACTGAGTCAAAGCCCTTCTGCCAAACCTCACTCCTTCCTGTGTTTCCTAGCTCATCACGTCCACTCAGCAATTGCTCCCTTCTGTGTAAAAGTCACCCAGAAAATGCTCTTTCTACTTCCTTGGTGGAGATTCTCCTATAGGCCTTGTCTAGGGCAGCACCCTCCCATCTCGGCTCAGAAGGAGGGATCCTTGCAAAACAGTGACTGCATCCTCCGGCGTTATCTGTCAGTGTAGCAAAGGAAGCATCAGAGTTACACATCAGCTTAGTAAGGGAAAATGTTCAGTGTTGCCTGTCAGTTTCATAAATTCTTCATTCAGCCAGCAGCTTAGATTGCTCATGCACCAGCCAGTCATCTGAGATATGGAATTTGCCTTCATCTTGTACTAGGCTTGCTCCTGTTCAAGATCCTTTTCCACATCCCATTTTTATCCTGATTTCCATGTCTCAGAGCAGCATACAAGAATTTCCCCTTCTGATTTTGCCCCACGAAACAGTTTAAACTGGGGAGAGACCAAAGTCACCCAGCAAGTTTCATGGCGTGTTGTTTTTATTCTGATTCTAATTATTTTAATTGTAAGCCACCTAGAGGATGATTCTGAAGAGGCAGCATAGAAATTGCCTAAATCAGGAGTTGAACCTAGATCTCCACTATGGAGGCCGGGTGAGAAACCGGTAACTTGACCTGGAAGACCTGAGTTCAAATTCCCATTCAGCTATGAAGCCCAGTGGATAATCTCAGGCCAGGCGTTCTCTCTCTCAGCTGAACTGGTCTCACAGGGCTGTGGAAAGATACAGCTGACTCCTTGGAGGAAGGGCAGGACAAAATTTTTACTTTAAAAATTAGGCATCTCAGTGTACAGATGCTAATGCATCGGCGCAGTACCAAAAAGGATACTGTGCAAAAATCTCAGTTCGCATCCCTCAAAGCTCTTAATGCTGGGTAATTTTGATGACTTCTCATTATTTGAGGACTGTGGTTTTCATCTTGCATCATCTTTATGTCATCTGGCACCAGGCCTAAGTATTCCTGTGGTTATATTATTTAAACTCCAAGGAGGAAAGAGAATGGCTCACCATGAACTTCTCCCTTGGGTCCCATTTACTGCTGCAGCATCTATTATCTCATGAAGTGACGGCTTCCTTCCTGCTAATCTTTGCATCTCATATGTGCAAGTTTATACACAAAGCCATATCAGAGCCTTGGCACAGAAGCCCTATTCTATAGTCTTGGGAAGCACATAAGCGCCACCTTGTGATATCTGCATGACACAGCTATCTCTGTTTTGTCCAACTGACAAAGAAAAGGGGAAGCAAATAGGCATGCCACATGTACAAGGCAATGAGAAAACTCCCCAGGGCAGACCCACCGTTTTATAGAACACTCACTGATCAGAACCAGTTGATGAGACCGAGGAATAACCCACAGTATGTTAAAGGATCCATGCGAAAATGTATCTGCGCAATATAAAACCATGCAATGAGGTCGGTCCCACAGGGAGACTACCGGACCTGCACCTAGATTTTATGGTGAGTTTTGAGCCACATTGCTCTGTCAGCCCAAATGAAGAAATGGTCAGGTCCTTGGTTGCTATGCCCAAGTCTTTGTGGGGATAGAATGACCAGTGAAGGGTAATTTGGCTGCTCTTGTCTGAAGAGACCTTCACTTTTAGTCACATCTGCATGCCAGGATAGGTCTAAAACCAGTTTTTCTCAGCAGTCACTGAGAGGATGTCCTGGTAGGAGAAGAGCTTTTATTAATATTATTATTATTATTATTCCAGAGATGATGAAGCTACTTTGGAATGTACATCACCAATCTGTCTGTTTCTTCTGCAACCTCATCACATCTGTTCAACCTTTACATTCCTTAATCAGCCAGTCAATTATAATGATGCTGTGGATGTTTCCACACTAAAGTTCAAGCAAAGTTTTTTCAGAATCAACAGGAGGCGGATTTAGTTCTGTGGAGGCGGATGTGGTCTGTCTTTACCGGCATAGTGGGCGCGGGTCTAGTAGCACTGCCCTCTAGAGGGAGGTGACCTCTACAGGGGTGAGATGAAGGGTTGCTTGGCAACAGGAGGGAAGACTAAGTTGAGCATCAAGGACCAATTGTTTGTCCAACAGTCCCTGAAGTCACTCCAATCTTTCCTGAGTGGAGTATTTGGGTGCAAAGAGGAGTTCCAGGGAAGGAACAGCCTGCAGAAGAAGGAGAGGAGAAGTCCTTGTCTTGCATTGGCCTCAGATTCACCATCTTCATGGGACATTTGCTGTGAGGAAAAAAGAACTATTTCCCCCCCAGGCTTAGAAGAAGGGAGAGTTTGCCAGACTGTTATTTCTTACCCTACCTTGACTTTGAGACTATTCAGTCTATTTTTACTATTCCTCTATTTTGTTGAAGCTTCCGATGCCAGGGCTTCACAGGTCATTTCTGCGTGGGCATTTTACCTGAGGTTCGTTGCTCGCTGGATTCACATTTTCCTATTGGAAATTTCTGCACCGGCAGCCTCCCAGGCTCAAATCAAGCCCCGCCCCTTTAAATGCCGCTCTGTAAATGCCACTCACTTCTCCGGGCTCACAGTGAAAGATAATCACCCCCCCAAAACCCCAACTGCCCTATAAAAAAGCATTTTCAGTAAGAAAAACAAAACAAAAATTGGAACAATCTGAAAGGGGGGAGAGAAATCTAAGCCTCGTTTTTAAAAAGCCTTTTTTATTTTTGCTCAGAAAGCGCTCCAAGGTGGCAGGAAGCACTTGAATCCCTGCCTCTTTACATGCTGCTTCGTGATTGGCTATTTCCCTGCTTTTCCATCTGCATTGAGATTTGAACCGGGCTGAGCTCACGTTAGAGGGAAAAATCGGATTAGCAGAGGAATGGGAAGAGCCAGGCACTGTTAGGGCTGGCAGTGAATTCATGTCTCATGGAAGGAAAACATGTGCATAATTCCAAGGAATATCCGAGTCAGACAGGGAGCGAACGTGAGTCCAAGTATCCATGCATAATAAGCCACAGATGCCAAGGCTGTGGGCAGAAAATCAAAAGAGCTGTGTGGACAGGAAACACAAGCTGAGCAGCAGGGATGTACCAAAGTGAGGAACAAGCCAAGAGAATGAGTCATAGCAGAATCTTGTCCACCACTGAGCGTCTCACCACCCTTCTGCTCTTCTCACACTGTGTACAGGTCCTTTAAAAACCAGGAAGAAATGGATGTTCTATAAGGGCTCATCTATCAGGTGAGGCTTCACAGCCCAGCTGAGAGTCTCAGTACTTGGGCTGAAGACCATTGCCGTAAATGACAAATTTGGATGATGAAAAGTTAATTGAGTATCAATACGAGTACACTTTTTGGAATAGTTGAGTTATTCCATCCTAAACTGGTTTCTATGGCAGAGTGGGGATTTGGACCCGGGTCTCCTAAATCCTTGTCCAACACTCTGACTACTACACCACACACATAAGTCTCTAATGTTTTCTCCTCAAAAACAAAAGAAAAGCTTTCTCTTTAAAGGATGCCTTGAACATCCCGCTGAATGGGGAAGGAGGAGCATGAAACACAGAATCTTCTCATGAGTTTTGAGAAAGAATTCTCATCCAGTCTTCTCCCTGCTTCACAACATGACCTGGATCTAGAGGAATGTAGTTGTTATCTGTGACCCTTTGCTAGCTAAACTCTTCAGCTCTGTCCTATGGAGCCAGAGGCCTCTTGAAGGACTAGGCTGAGATATTATTGTGACGTACGAAGCTGTGTTCTATGCGATCCAAAACCAACAAGAGTCCCAAGTGGGCTATGTAAAATAGTTTATAAAACAAAAATAAAAAAAGATGGAGGTAGAGTGCATGGAATGAAGTGGCTTGAAGTAAGATTAAAGATTTCTGGTACAAGTCCCAAGTTGGCATAACAAAGTGCAGAAACTTCTAGAATCACTGGAAATCACTGGTGAGAACACAGTCTGGTGAGCTAACTTTACTAGGACCGAAACTTGGTTCACTGCGCCAAAGTCTGAACATTTGGGACTTGAGAAAAAGGCAATTGCAACATTCACAAAGTGATAGGATGTTGAAAATACATAACATGCAAAAAAAAAAAACTAAGTAACTTTTCTTCTTTCCCTTCCCTCCCATGAACAATCACTCATCTCTTCTGAAGAGGTTGTCAGCCACATACGGAAAGTTGTCCTGACCCAACCAAACTGCAAAGGAGAGAAATAGATGCCTTCAGCAGCCCCCTGTATGTCTGCTAAACCTTAAATGGGCTCATGCAGCTCTGAAATGCCTTCTGTCATGCATTTCCTAGGTTGCCCATCCCTGTCTACTCTGGGCCAAACTAGACAGACCCTGGGAGTTGTGTATTCAGAGCTCCCAGCATTTTGTTATAAAAGCCTGTCATTGGACATATGCAGCCCCTGCATGCCTGAGAAGTGAGTTTTAAACATTGTTGGGAACTCCATTAACATAACTCATGGGGCACATCTGGTTTGATCTTCAGTGTCTCCTACTACTTTGTTTACCATCTTTCATCTAGACCAGGCAATAAATAACATGACAACTTATTGCAAAGAGGCTGAAATACAATAGTCAAAAACAAAAAATGAAGAGCAGGTGTATTACCAGATACACAGGAGTAGCTCTAAAGAGTTACCAACAGAGAAAAATGTCCTGTCCCTTTGACTTAATGTGTGGAAATGGGCAGTTGAAGCTTTTCATGGCATGGAGGTAAATAACATAATTTGGTAAATTATATCCCATTAAGCCTCTAGAAGCTAAAATGACTCAACTGAGGCTATCGTATTTTGGTCACATCATGAGACGACAAGAGTCACTGGAAATGACAGTCATGTTAGGAAAAGTTGAGGGCAGCAGGAAAAGAGGAAGACCCAACAAGAGATGGAGTGACTCAATAAAGAAAGCCACAGCCCTCAATTTGTAAGATCTGAGCAAGGCTGTCAAAGATAGGACATTTTGGAGGACTTTCATTCATAGGGTCGCCATGAGTCGGAGGCGACTTGACAGCACTTAAGACACATACAAGCCTCTATTAACAGGGCAGGACATTTTTTCTGCAGGCCAGCTGGCAACCCTATGTTCAAACGTAGCAACCTCATGTTGAGTATTTTGCTTCTTACCCATTTTTGGCACTCCACACATTTTACCCCTCCCTAGTTCCCAGAGTGGTTTTTCTTTTCTTTTTTCATTTCAAAGAAGGGTTATTTTAAAACACTCACACACAATAAACAGCTGGAAGAAAGCATGCAGATAGACAAACAGTTGTGGGATTCAGGCTGCCATCCAGCATCACAGTCCACAAACAAGATAGGATGGATTTTGAAATACTCTGAAAAGTGGTGGTGGCAGAAGTGTGTGTGGGAGGGGAAAACAGTGCTTTGGTTTTTCTTACCTGCTTCTTTACCCTCCTCTTTTCCACAAAAACTGTTCCCCTCCCATAAGGTTCCATATTTAACTGTGTAAAGACACACCTGTAACCTCACGGAGGGAAAATTGGGCGTAGGCCTGGCGGCCAAGAAAATCAGGTTGAGGCAAATAATGAAAGGTGGTAATGCTGGATACAACTGAAAGGGTGTATTTTAACTTTTTAATTTTTGTATTCCTTCAATGATTCTGGTTTTGTATATTTTTAACCTGTTGATATATTCTTTTAGATTGTAATGGCCTATGGCCTTATACAATAAACTTGACTTGAAAACTGGGGCTGCGGAAACTGGAATGGAAGACTGTCTTATGAGGGAAGGATTAACCACACTTGCCTCTTGCATCTCCGCCCCAAATCACCAACCTTTTGAAGAGTTGCCAACTCTGGGTTGAGAAATACCTGGGGGTTTGGGGGGTGGAGCCTGTGGCGGGTGGGGCTTGGGGAAGGGACTTCGCTGAGATATAATGGCATAGAGTCCACCTTCTTAAGTGGCCATTTTCTCCAGGTGAACTGATCTCTGTTGCCTGGAGATCAGTTTTAAACCTAGGAGATCTTCAGCCACCACCTGGAGGTTGGAAACCCTAATTTGTTTTCCATAGGAATTGCTTTCCAGCCTCCAGTATTCTGCGGGAATAAGCCATTAGACCTAGGATTGGGAAATTCCTGGCGATTTGGGGGAGGAATCTGGGAAGGGAAGGGTTTGGAGAGGAGGGAGACCTCAGTAGGGTATAATGCCGAAGCATTCACCCTTCAAAGCAGACATTTTCTCCAGGGGATCTGTGTAGTTTGGAGAGCAGTGGTAATTCTGGGAGATCTCCAGGCTCCACCTGTAGACTGGCAACCCTACACATTGGCAGTGCTAGGCCTCCAGTTGCAAGATGCAGACATCAATTCAGAAGCCTCAGTCCAGAGTTTCTAAACAATCTGTCACAACTATCCTATTCTGTGTCTGTCAGCAGTCCTCAGAAGTATAATTCTGGGGTCTCTACAACCAAAAACAGAAACAGATCAAACTGCTTTTGATTCAGTTGTGACAGAAACAAATTAAACTGCTTTTGATTCAGTATACCAGCAGCAGAGCAAAAAACAAGTTGCGCTTACTGGGAAGCAGTCTTCTGGTCAGCTGTTAAGTCTTTTTACAGGGTCATTTCCTGTGCAGATAGGATTTGCATGACAGGCAGAAATCCAAAAGGTGCAGCCTTTCTAAGCATGGAGGTAGAGTGACTGGGAAATTGTCACCACAGTTCAAGGCACAGGAACTGAATTCCTACCGGTCACACAACTGTTCAAAGCAAAGAAGCTTTCCCAGAAACTATAGTTGATAACCATAAGTAACAAAAGGAGTACAAACTACCCAGCACCCAAGGAGTCAATGCAAGTGGTGCAGTTGTTAAGAGCAGTAGATTTTTAGTGACTTTTGAAGTGTTTGCCATCTTGAGGGCCCTAACTGGGTAGAAAGGTGAGGTACAAACGTTTTTAAAAATAAATTTCAGAGGAAATGAATGCAGCATGCAACAGAGAACAGCCTACAGCAATGCTTCCTGGAACACGTGTGTTGGGTACTCATCTTTGGTATGCAAATAAGTCTGTGTTCATCCATGAAATATTAGAGGACACAGGGTGTAGCGGAATGTCCCCTATGATATTAGCAGCACAAAGAATACAGGCAGCTGTTTCTGTATAAAAATTCCAAAAACAAAAGTAATCTAATACCATTTTATTACAACCAGCATCACAAAAGTGAGCAAGCTGTCAGGTTCCCAAGAACTCTGAACATCTGGCTGGATGTTCAGCACAAACAGAAAAGCAAAAGAAAGATGTTCTAGAGCATGACAGAAAAGCTCCTAATCTGCCTTTTGCATAAGGTGCCAGCTCCAGGTTGGGAAATACCTGGAGGTTTTGGGGGTGGAGCCTAGGAAGGGCATGGTTTGGGGAGGGACTTTAATGGGGTATAATGCCATAGAGTCCAGCTGCTAAAGCGGCCATTTTCTCCAGGTGAACTGATCTCTGTCGCCTGGAGAGCAGTTGTAATAGCGGGAGATCTCCAGACACCACCCTACATTTGCAAGAATACAGGCTGTGTTACTGATTTAATCGGATTAAATGATGCCATGTGCAAACCCTACTTCAAGTTTAAGCAAAGGCTTCTAAAACAGAACAAGAAAATAGCAGTTTTTCTTTTGAAAATATAGACATCAGCAGTTCATCATCTCTCTCACCAGAACTAATGCACAACGGGGTCCCTTGAGTGCTGTTTTTTTTTCATTTAAAAAGGATGCTGGTACTCATACAGAAGAACGCACTGATTTCCACCAATTCCTCTCTCAGGACTTGGGACAGCCCACCCCCCCACAAGGTGCTGGTACTCTGCCATAAAAAAAGGCCTGGTCCTTTGCAAAGCAGAGATTAGGTGCAAAACAGGATAGCTGTATTAAGAAAGCTGGAGATTAATTTTAGGTGATCCACTAAGAAAGATTGAATAGAATGCAAATTCATGAAGGGCAGAGACACCCCTCAGCAAAGAATTTATCATTAGTAAAATAAAGTTAGTTTATACAAAGTACAAGAGCCACCCAACCACATCTAGAACTTGGTTACCCTTAAATCTGAAACTTATTTCACCTGCACTCTCTTGCTGCCCTAACATTCCTCCAGTGGCCATACCAAATTTCATTTATGAGTAACTTGGCTGTACACCTCATTCAAAAGAACTAAGTATCCCTAAGAAAAGGGGACAATAATTCACATAGGCTGCATTGCCTTCTTCTGGCTACTTCAAGAATAACAATTTTTATTTATTTAAATTATTTATAGTCCGCCTTTCTCACAAGGCGGATTAGAGCCAGTACAATCACAAAAATGGGACATTCAATAACCAATGCATTAGGATTTTAGAAGTCTGGAACTACCAGAAAGAAAGGCATGAATCCAGATGGAACCCAGGAATGGGGCATACAGAGCCCAAAAATAGCATGGAAAATTAACTTCGTGCCTTTTTAAATGGTCTGGGAATGACTTACAAAAGAAGGGAAGCCTATATATTTTCCAGCCCCCTGCAGCATTTATACTACAGGTGTTGACTTGGTTATTCAAGTCCACTGACTCCAGAAAGAAACATAATGGAAAGTAAAAAATTACTCATTTTCCAGCAACGCATAAAAAGTCAGATTTCTGGCTATGTGTTACATGCAAAAAAAAAAAAAAAATGCCTTCCCAATCCCCTGCCAAGAAGCTGGAATGTAAATACTAGATAGCTCGGCGAAGCATAAGATCCTGGTCACCTCCAGCCCCCCAGAGGAATTCAATGCCAAGTGGGAACATCAGCTAAAGCCATCAGAGGGGCAGCCACGACTCACGGCCCTTTGTCCCTGAAAAAGGCACACACAAACCGTTCAAATGTAGTACAATAGGAGCAAGAGTCCAGAAGGCTCTCTGGGTGTACATGGAAGTCCGTTCAGGCTTGGCTGCTTCCCTCTGAGCAGTGATATGGAGAGTTTGGCTTTGGCCTGAGGCAAGGGGAAAGAAGGGGGCAGTTTTGGCTCCAAGCTTGGCTTTAATCTTTGGCTTAACACTAGCATAAGGTCCGTTTAGGAAACTCGTGGAAAGGTTGTCCACCACTACTCCCCAAACTACCAGGCTCTCCAATAAAGGAGAATATATATTTGTGGTCTTGATAGGCACAGGGGGTACCACAGGGCGAGATGAGTGGCTCTAGTAACACCCACACATCCACCAACGCTTCCTGTTTACCATGGAGTGTTTCTATTTGTTTTTTTAAATTCCTCCTGCCCCAGTTATTCATTGTCCCAATGTTTGCTTTTGGGGGATGTCTCATTAATACTTTGCAAGTGTGATTTGCTCGAGTTGCTAGTCTTGAATGTTCCTCCCTCCTTAAAGTCTCTAGTATTTAATTGTCCGAGTGGGCGGATGAATGCATCTCATCTCTAGTACACATGCCAGTAAATGCTGTGTGCATAAGCATGTAAGCACAGCACACAGCCTACCATTTCACACACTGCAGCCGCTGTGCTATGTTTCGAACTGTTGATAGTATAGTGTAGGAGAATTAGGATTTTCTAGTGTATCGTTAATCTCAAGAATTTTCACCCTCTTTGGTTTTAAGATGCAGGACAGGTCACTGTAGAGTGAATGAATACTAGAGAATGTAATAGAGTGTGTAGAGCTTGTGCCACTGGCCAAAGAACAACTCAGAGCCAAACTGGACAGCTGCAACATTCAATCACGGGTCCAACCCATGGACGCTGTCACCATTCACCAGCAGTGGACTCTGATCTGGATAACAGGATTCGATTCCCCACTCCTACACATGAAGCCAGCTGGGTAACCTTGGGCTAGTCACAGCTCTCTTAGAGCTCTCTCAGCTCCACCAACCTCACAGGGTGTCTGTTGTGGGGAGGGGAAGGGAAGGTGATTGTAAGTTGGTTTGAGTCTTCCTTAAGTGGTAGAGAAAGTCAGCATGTAAAAACCAACTCTTCTTCTTCTTCTTAATTCTAAAGCAAATTAAAAATGCTGCAAGGGCCCATCCTTTGGCCTTGCAGTATGGTGGGCTGAGGTGCTCTTGTATTGTTATCGTTCCCCCCAAAAAATGCCTTTTCAAGTGCCAAAACAGCCATGTGTTGCCATTTCAGCAGTTGAATGGGGAGGAGGCACAAGAGCATCTCTCAGCCCACCATGCTGCAGGCTCAGTCCCTTGTGGAATTTTAAAATTGGTTTAAAATGGCGGCGGCCATGGGCCCATCTTGAGTAATTTGCCCCAATTTAACAGCCATTGGCATCGTTCCCATTAGCCACCGACTGCCTCAGTGACATGTTATATTTGTGAGTCGGAGCCTGCTGAGGTGGGACAATCAATCATGGCTTTGCAGAGAAAAAGCCCAATGATGCTAAATCTGCGCTGGGAATTCAGTAGACCGCTACACCAGTTCTTGGGATTTCTTGTGACTTCCCACTGGCACCATTCAGGAGGACAATAGTACCAAGTGAATTCAATAAGAAAAAAGGGGCGATTAGAGCTAAGAGAATAAACAGAGGCTTAATTTTTTCATAAATCTCAATGGGCCTATGTTAGGGACATGCATAACTAGGGTTGCCAGGTCCCTTTTCCCCATCGGCGGGAGGTTTTTGGGGTGGAGCCTGAGGAGGGTGGAGTTTGGGGAGGGGAGGGACTTCAGTGCCATAGGGTCCAATTGCCAAAGCGGCTGTTTTCCCCAGGTGAACTGATCTCTATTGGCTGGAGATCAGTTATAATAGCAGGAGATCTCCAGCTACTACCTTGAGGTTGGCAACCCTATGCATAACTCAATGGCACTGTACCCCACGGAGGTGGGTGTTCAGCTCATGCACACATTGAAAGTACATAACAAACAGGTAACTTGATTCTAACCACACAAAGAACATCTAGAGGCATCTCTGAACAGAACTGGCCACTAGCAAGAGCCAAACTGAAGCTAAGCCAAATTCTTGCTGGATGGAATTCCAGCACTTCCGAGTATGGTGACCCAGAAGAGCCAATTCAGTGCAGTGGGGAGAAGAATAAATACATCTGTATTTATTCTGACATTTCTACCCGGCATTTCCAATAGATCAGGACAGCTTGCAACAAGCAATAAAAAAACCAGTTTGCAAAACAAACCAACAATCCAATGCAACCGATGACGGACGATACAATAAGCACAATCTACCACCAAGAGCACAATATTTCAACGTCTGACCCATTAGCAAAACACCCTCCAACTACTATTAACTTACATGTCTGCCTAAAAGCTGGGACAGACGGAGCCTTCTTCAGAGCTTTTGAAAGTGGTACACTCCAACCAACTTTTAATTCTTGAAAAGACTCCACACAGACTACAACGTCTTCAGAAGGAAAACCACCTTAGCAATAAAGTTGGCTTTTTCCCTTCCTTTTCTCAGAGTGCTGCATAGTTATATCTTAAAGAGGCAGTAGCACATGATCAAATACAAGAATTTACAGCAACCGTGACTGTGTGTGTGTTAAGTGCCGTCAAGTCGCTTCGACTCATGGTGACCCTATGAATGAAAGTCCTCCAAAATGTCCTATCTTTGACTACCTTCCACAAAAGTCCATTGCGTGGGGTGGAGTGGGGTTAGAGTTGCCAACCTTCAGGTACTAGCTGGAGATATCCTGGGATTACAACTGATCTCCAGCTGATAGAGATCAGTTCACCTGGAGAAAATGGCCACTTTGGAAGATGGATTCTATGGCATTATACCCCATAGAAGTCCCTCCCCAAACCCCGCCCTTCTCAGGCTCTGCCCCAAAAATATCCGGGTATTCCCCAAACTACAGCTGGCAACCCTAGGTGGGGTGGACAAATTATAAGAGGTTTTCCAATGAATAAGACAGGTCATCTGTAATGGGGGTGTTGCCAGAAGGAATTGTTGCGCCAACAAAAGCTGATGCTAAGGTTCATATAGGAAATGGGGCCATCCTTCAGAGATGTGGGTCTCAGGTAGTGTTGCTAACCTCCAGGTGGGGCCTGGAGATCTCCTGGAATTACAGCTAATCCCCTGACTACAGAGATCAACTTCCTGGAGAAAACAGCTACTTTAGAAGGTGGGACTCTATGATATTGCACCCTACTGAGGCCCCTCCCCAGTCCCCTCTCTCTGCAAGCTCCACCCCCAAAATCTCCTGGATTTTTCCAACCTGGAGTTGGCAAATGTAAACCTCTAGATTACTGTAATGGGTTCTACAGGAGGGTGCCTGTTAGTATAACCTACACCCTTCAATTGATACAGAATGTGGCGGTCCACCCATAATGATCACATTATGCCAATATTAAAAGAGCTGTGTGTTGGATTCCAGTTTGCTTTTGAGTCCAGTTTCAGCTGCTGGTACTTTCCTTGAAAGCTCTTCATGGCCTGAGAGACCACTAAACCCCGTCTAAACTGAGTAGGTCAGTCCCATTTAGAGCTTCAGCATCCCCAACCAGCGCCACCTCCATTTTGTCTGGGTTCTGCTCCATAGGGTTACCAACCTGCAGGTACTAGCTGGTCTGGAGATCTCCTGCTATTACAACTGATCTCCAGCCGATAGAGATCAGTTCACCTGGAGAAAACGGCCTCTTTGGCAATTGGACTCTATGGCATTGAAGCCCCTCTCCTCCCCAAACCCCGCCCTCCTCAGGCTCCACCCCAAAAACCTCCCGCCGGTTGCGAAGTGGGAACTGGCAACCCTACTGCTCCAGTGTGTTCATCCCCATCCATTTGAATCATAGTTTTCAGGCATTCATTGTTTACACACTGTGGACTCACTCACACACGCTGGGTTTCAGTAGTATTGCCAAGTTGTCTCAGTGCTCTGGCCAAACCCTCAGGGTGAATATGCCGAGAAACGATTGTGCAGAACTTTGTTCTTAGAGGCGGTTTTGTTTCCAACAATTAGTTCCCGGCAAAAGCCAACAGACCGTGCACTTGGAACTTCTGCTTTGTCATGCAATAAAAACATCAACAGCAACCAGAAAAACAGGGAATACAGAAGTATTTAAAATAACAAAATTATATTACCACCTATGACATAGGGTTGCTAACTCCAGGTTGAGTAATTCCTGGAGAGCCGGGGTAAATTCCATAGAGTCCACCCTCCAAAGCAGCCATTTTCTCCATGAGAACGGATCTCTGTAATCTAGAGATCTGTTGTAATCCCAGGAGCTCTTCATGCTCCTCCTGGAGGATGGCAACCTTAGTTTAGGGTTGCCAACCTCCAGGGGTGTGGCTGGAGATCTCCCACTATTATAACTGATCTCCAGGCAACAGAGATCAGTTCACCTGGAGAATATGGCAGAACTGATTTCTGTTATCAGGACTAGTTGTAATTCTGGGAGAACTCCAGGCCCCACCTGGAGGTTGAAAACCCTGCATATTTTGTATTGTCCTAAAAAAATGTCTGTATCATTGCTCCATGATGACAGAGATAGCAACTTACTCAAGGCATGATCTGAATCCAGACCAGCTCCCTAGCGCCCCTCTGGTTGCAAACATGCGCTGGAAGCATGTGACGGTGAGCAGTTGTAGCCTGCAGCTCTCTAGCCTGAGCAGCTGGTCTTGGCCCCGTCTGTCGCCTTGTTTTGCTTTCATACTCCTCCTTCGCTTATGGTTCTACTCCCCTCCCCTCTTTTCAAGAGACCACGTTGTATGTGATGTGGGGAAGGAAGCAGCTCTGTGCAAAATGGATGCGCCCATTCCACCCCATGACAGCAGGAGACCCAGATCTCGCTGCAGAGCTGATTTCCAGATCCTCTCGGTGAATGTGCTTCATTGCTTGAGATGGCTCGAGGTGGGTTACAGATGGTGAGAATCAGGCTGTTCCTGACCAGATCACTTGCCCTCTAATTTCCTGTCCTTTTTGTCTCAAGAGCTTCCTCCAGATGTTTCTCCCTGCCTGCACCTGGGCTCATGAGACCCAGGCCCCCTCCAATTTTGCAGCTTCTCTGCTCCCATCTGATTCCTATTAGTCTGCCATATGTCACTCGTTCGGGAACTAGTACAGAACCCTGCCTTTGCTGATTAATTCTTTGCTTCTCAGCCAGTGTGCATCCTCAAGCACATTCGCAGACGATAGCAGCTAGTATTAATCACAGCTAGATGGAACTTCCATGTAAAGATGCAGTATATCTGTGATTCCAGATGCCTTGATCCAACAATATGGGCTAGGTAGTTTAGGTATGTGCAAATGATTTCTTCTTCTTTTGAACATTTTATTCATTTTTGTTTTATTTCCAATGGGAATCACATTTCTAGCTGTGAGGTTTTTTCCTTTGCATCCAATTTGGATGAACATTTTGGGGATTGCTCTGGTCATCCAAGGGTTTCTCCCTGCCAAAAACCAGACAAATAAGAAAAAGGCTCCTCATTTATACAAAAACATAGAACATCTTTCCTTCTTTGTTTTTCATTGAGTTTGGAGAACTTTCCCAGGGATTATTCCCCTCACCCAAGGGCGCAAGCTGTAGGCACAGGGAAGGAGGGCTTGCAGCGGCAAGGGGCACAGTCTTCTAGCTCACCGTTGCCCAGCTTCACCGTACCTAAGGATGCACCTACTGGGCCTGGCTTCAATGGGGCAAGGGATAGGATGTGCCCACCTGGTCTCACCCTGCCCAGCTGGCCAGGTTGGCCGAGCATCACTTGCTTGGTGCTGGCTGGGCAGGCTCTCCTTCCCTCCTTTGGAGCAGCAGGGCTGGGGCATGCCAGCAGGGCCAAGCTAGGCTGGGGGCAGGGCCTTTTCCCAGGGCTGTCACCACCATCTGCCCCTGCTTGCAAAGCAGGTGCTGTGCCACTGAGCCACGGCACCTCACCTGAGAGGGGCTGTGGCTCAGTGGCACAGCGTCTGCTTGGCATGCAGAAGGTTCCAGGTTCAATCTCCGGCATCTCCAGTTAAAGGGACAAGGCAAGTAGACGATGTGAAAGACCTCTGCCTGAGACCTGGGAGAGCCGCTGCCAGTCTGAGTAGACAGTACTGATTTTGATGGACCAAGGGTCTGATTCAGTATAAGGCAGCTTCATGTGTTCACCTATAGTGGTTTGTATTTGGCACCCCAAAGAAGGAATATAGAGTTACATGGAGTGTAAGAGAAGCCTGACTAAGACACTGCTGCTTGGAAGGCTGTCTGTCGGGGTTTGTAAACAGCGGGTGCCGGACAGTGATGGTCTTCTGTGATTTATGGTGCAATCCTGTCACAACCTTATGAGTCCATTGAAGCCAGTGTGCTTAGAAGGGTGTAACTCTGCTTCAGATTTCACTGCTGGTTCTCCAAGAACATAACCAGAACTGTCTGTAGTATGTTAGTGTAGGCAGCCCCCTTGTTGTGCTGGACCCAGAAAGTGAATTCTGGAAAAAATTAGGATTATGGTATTTACCAAGTCAAGTTCAGTTGACATCAGCGTTTGCATGCTTTTTAAGTGACATGGGGGGGGGAGGGGGAAGCATGAAAAATGTGCTCTCTGTAACATGAAAGTCTACATGCTCTTAATGTTGACAGAAGTTGGCTCAATATAAGACATCGCTAGTCCTATTTTTATTTTATACGCAATGTGCGCAACAGACCAAAGCATTTCATACAACTAGTGTTGGGGAGGGGGGGCTGGGACCAGCTTCAATTTAGGAACATGTTTGTGTGTCAGAAGATGTCTCCCACTGCCTTTGAGAAAAAAATGTCTGACTCCTAACCCTCCGTTTCAGAGGTCTAGGTTCTTAAATCGTGGGATTGGCCCCCAGCAAGGCTTGCAAAGGCTGGAAGGATATTTGGAACAAGAACTCGAATTCCTGGAGATTTGGAAGTGGAGCCAGGGGAGGGCAGGGTTTGGGGAGAAGAGGGACCACCCTCCAAACCAGCCATTTTCTCCAGGGGAACTGATCCCTGTTATCTGGAGAGCAACTGTAATTCCAGGAAATCTTCAGGCCCCACCTGGAGGTTGGCAACCCTGCTCCAGCCCCAATAATGAACTCATTCTCATATGATACTGTGGGCTGCACATAGAAATCAGTGCGTGGAGGACTGCTGTGCATACGTGCCAAATTCATGGTTGGTTCTTGCTTGCAGGTAAAGTTGCTAGACTTTGACTCAGGGTCTGACTTACTAGAAAGAAGCTTCATGTGTTTTGTTCATGCCATAGTGATAAGATAGTTGGCACTTTTCACACATGGTGAATAATGCACTTTCAATCTACTTTCAATGCACTTTAAGGATTGTTTGCAAGTGGGTTTTGCCATTTCACACAGTAAAATCCAGCTTCAAAGTGAATTGAAAGTGCTTTATTTGGCATGTGTGAAAGTGCCCAGTATCTCCCATCAGTCAACTCTGAAGCCATTTATGCTTAGTAATTAGCAGTGAGTTCCAGGCTGAAGTGCCCCTATATTTTTTTTTTTAGTCTTGCACGCTGAACTGTCATTCAGGAAGCAACTGCAAAGCCTGCACATACCTACTTTGCATTTCTTAAGAGCCCCATTAACACGACCTTTTGTGTTTGCTCTGCCCCCACACCGAAGAATCCCCTGAAGGAACCATGCAAAATGACAGCTGTGCGTTAGCTATGCAAACGGTGATTGGCTAATGGAAGGAACAAAGGAGCAGGCGAGTGGGGTGTGTGTGGAATTTCTCCTTTTGCGTCGGGACCGTGAATAAGCATTTTAAAGGTCGCATTTTTAAAAAGAGCTTTGAGCGAGCATCAAAATTGACCCTGCATAAATGGCCTGATAGATTGGTGTATAGTTGCCTTCCTTGTCTCTTCTTCTTAGTAAAAGGGTGTCACCTTGTGGTCATGAGAGAGTAACACAGCCACTATACCATTAAACTCCATGTTTGCAAACTGGATTGATTTCCACAGGATATTTTTGTACGCACAAACTTCTGCTCGTGTTCAAGAGTGTCAGTGTCATTTGTTTGTCCTGACACATGCACATGAGGGAGGGTGAAGATTTAGCGTATATGTTTGGCACTGAAAATTACGCAGCCTCCTTTGCAAAAATGCATGCGTTCCTTGTACTGAAGAACAGGCTGTAGAAAAAAGCAAAGAGTCTAGCAGCACCTTAAAAACTGTCAACATTTCTGGCAGGGTATGAGCTTTCGTGAGTCACAACTCCCTTCTTCAGATAACAAGGCTGTATTTGAATGAAATTGTAACATAAACCAGGACTCGAGGGGCAGAACTATACATTACAGGCAAAGTATTATAATCCTGCTGTAGTTTAAGAAATTCCTGGAGATTTGGTGGGTGGTGCCTGGGGAAGGTGGAGTTTGAGAGGAGGCTCAGCAGGTATGTGATGCCACTCTAGTAGGACTTCTTTTTAGACCCTATGGTATACCATACAGTCTGTATAGCTGCCATTGTCTCCCGGGAACTGGTCTCTGTAGCCTGGAGGTCATCTGTTATTCCAGCTCAGGCCCTGTGGGATCCTCCCCCCTTCCAAAATTCCAGCACTACTTCTCCCCACATTCTGAGAGCCAGCGTGGTGTAGTGATTAAGAGCGGTGGTTTGGAGCGGTGGACTCTGATCTGGAGAACTGGGTTTGATTCCCCACTCCTCCACATGAACAGCAGATGCTAATCTGGTGAACTGGATTCGTTTCCCCTCTCCTACACATGAAGCCGGCTGGGGGTCCTTGGGCTGGTCACAGGTCTCTTAGAGCTCTCTCATCCCCACCTACCTCACAGTGTGTCTGTTGTGGGGAGGGGAAGGGAAGGTGATTGTAAGCTGGTTTGATTCTCCCTGAGGTGGTAGAGAAAAGTCAGCATATAAAAACCAACTCCTCCTCCTCTTCTTCCTCTTCTTCTTCTTTGCCAGTTAGAAGCTGCCAGGAAAGTTTGAAAAGGGCAGCTGAACCTGGTGCAAGTAATGGTAGGGGAGAGTAAAGGTTAAAAAGGGGAAGGGCTCTCCATCAGCCTTCCCTTTGATTTTCATCAGGCTACTGGGTGGTGAGTAGAGTGCCATGGGTGGGGGGCTAAATAGGGAGAGCTGCAAGTGTTGGGGGGTAGGTAGGCAGAACAGTGAGGCTGGGGGGGGGGATGAGTGGAGTGCCAAGGGTGGGGGGGGTAGGTTGGCAGAACAGCAAGGGTGGAGGTGAATGGAATGCCAAGGGGGGAGGGGGAGGTAGGCAGAGCACAAAGATGGCAGTGAGAAAGGTACAGAAAGGTGGCTAGGGGTATGGGAAGCCAGAGGTCTAAGCAGGGACCAGTGGGGGAATTTCCCTGCAAGTTTCTCATGGGTCCCCACTTGTCTATCTAATGGTGAAGTATGCCCCACATCTGTGGATATCTAAATCTGTGCATCAGGACTAGACTTACCGCAGCAGCGGTACAAAGACCCCTTGGAAGGCATATCTCCAACTAGTGCTCCGCCAGCTGTGCTGGCTCCAGGTTGAGCACCAGATCAGGTTTAAGGTTTTGGTACCTTTAAAGCCCTAAACGGTCTGGGACCGTGGTACCTGCGGGACTGCATCTCCCAATGTGGTTGTGCCACAACATTCATGTGCACCAATTAATTCTGCTACCATATCTCTCACTCCACGCAGGAGAAAGCACAAGCTGTAGGTGCCTACATGCAAAATAAAGCAGGGACACTTGGGTCAGATAAATACTTGTGTTTATGACTAAGTCTGTGGTTTCCTTGGCATAGTGATGCTCATAGATATGTCTCCTGGGACATATCTGTTTCCAGATATCATTGCAGTCAAAGATATCAGTATCCGGACACTTGCTGCTCTGAACAACACAACACACACACACACACATAGCTAAGCAGGTTTCTATTAGCAGCTATCAGAGTTCACAGAAATTAGCTAATGTGCCAGGGCCAAAACTCAGTGCTTTGTTTGTAAAACTTTCCATCATGTCTCTGTCCAGTGTCTGTTCCCCTCCTCCAAGTTACCACCTGTCAAAGGGCAGAAGGAGAAGAAAGACAGTGTGGTATAGTGGTTAGAGTGTTGGACAAGGCCTGAGAGCTTGGTTCAAATCAGCCATGATGGTACAGTCACTCTCTCTCAGACCAACCTGCATCACAGGGTTTTTGTGTGGATAAAAGGGAGAAAAAGACAACCCTCTCTGGAGATCCTCGTGGGAAAGATGTGACAATCCACACCCCACACAACAAACTGCAGGGGGAGAGGGTAAAATTAAATTTCACACAAAACAGCAAAATAACTTGAGCCAGCTCTGGATGTAGAAGATGGCTGCTATGGTGATCCCAGAAAATAAAGGATAAAGTAGGTAAGAGGATAAAGTAGGTAAGGGGATCCCTTCCGGGGGATTGTTTTTAGTTACTGTTCCTTGAAATCGAACATGGGAACAGAAACTACTGGATATGAAGCATGTTCCATCCACTTGCCTCAGCTAAGGAAGGAACACTTGGGTTGGAAGCTTTCATGTTGAGATAATTACGTGCTAGGGTTGCCAACTCTAGGTTGTGAGATTCCTGGAGATTTGGGGCCTAGGAAGAGTGGGGTTGAGGGGGAGGGACGTCAGTGGGGTTCAGTACCATAGATTCCAAAGGTGCCATTTTCTCCAGGGGAACTGATCTGTGTAGAGCAGCTGTAATTCCAGGAGATCTCTAGGCTGCACCTGGAGGTTGGCAACCCTCTATGACATGCAGTGACATGTCTTGCAAGACAGGAGTGTGGAAACGCAACCGGGGCAGCAGTGCTCAAATGGAAGAACTGTCATCTGAGCCCACTGCACTTCTATCCCGAGACCCATTTGGCTTTGTGAGAGGAAAAGTCTCTCCTTTCCCTTCATAAAAGTTGCAGGATGTCTGTAACTTTTCTCATCCGGCGCCATGCCCAAGAGGCAAACCTGGCTCTCCAGTTTTAAAAAAACAAACCTCAAAACAACTGACCAGACTTTGTAATGATGCTTAATTTAGGATGCATCGGCAACACAGGGCTGTTCCTTCAGGGCTCTAGGAACCAGAGAGGGTCAAAGGGCCAGAGCACAGCAACCGGTGTGCAGTACACATGACCAGTGGTAAATCAGGAGTGAAGTGAGTCACTCCTCCTTACCGCTTCTGGCTCATTTTCTTTCCTGCAGCCACGAAGAAATGAAGCAATGCAAACACTGAAGAGAGAGGCTAGGAAGGAAGGCTAGCCCCGCCCAGGAAATCTAATTTTATATTCCTGTTTGTGAAAAGTTTTGTTGTAACAGAGGCTGCCGGTGAGTGACCCGCCTTGGTGAGTGAATCTCTCTCCCTCTGTAAGGCAGCCTTTTCTCCCTTGGAGGCTGTAGATGATAAAACCTGGGGGGGGGGGGGCTAAAATCCTGGCTTTGTGTGTGCGATTGAAATCCAGGTGGGCAGTGACGAACTGGCAAACTATCTTGGATCCCTTCATGCAACATTTCCTAGAAGCTTGGCTTCTGTTGCTGCTCTCTTCTTGTCTCGCTTCCAGTGGCAACTGTTCAATAATAACATCCACATTCTTACCCTGCATGCCAGTTGCTGATGGATATGTACTAAAGGTGCACTTAAACTGGTAGAACTGCAGCTTTCTTATTACTGAAGTTAACATTCACAGTTGTGACATCTGAATGTTAAAATAGGAGTTTCCTTCTCCCTTAAGGGCTATAAACATCATCAGTTATATTTCTTTCATGTTCTTATCATCATACAATATATAATCAATGTACTGGATTCACTACCGCAGTACGTGGTGTCAGTCATTGGCTTAGATGTTTTAAAAAGAGGACTAGACAAATTCATGGAAGATAGGTCTATCAAACGGCTATTTTGCCATGATGGCTAAAGGGAACCTCTACATTCAGAGGCAATACACTTCTGAATACCAGTAGCAGAGGGGGGAAGCGATAGGAAAGGGACTCTTGCCTTTATATGGTGGGCTTCCAGGATCTGGTGGCCCATTGTGGAAAGCCAAATGCTAAAGTAGACGGATTACTAATCTGACCCTAATCTGACTCTTCTCATGTTCTTAATGGAGGGTGAAAGATGCCAGACCTCACTGAAGAAGTTTGCTTGTTCACTACCCCCATGCAGATAAGGAGCCATTCCTTCGCCTAACACATAACGAAACATCTGGTTTAATCAGATAAATATTGGAGAGTAGAATTGAGGTTACCCCCCATCCCCGAGGGAGAAGAGAAACCTCAACTGGTATTCACATGTAGGCCTGCAAATTACTTTAAGTATGTGCAGATGGTATGATTAGAGAGGAAGGTTAGAAGATAATGCTACTGAGACAGACAATAGCACAAAATTTGTAAAACAAACAAACCAAGAGTTTAAAAAATTCCCATCCTGGTTGATAGTCCTCGTGACTAATTTCAGGAGGATAGTGCAAACCTATGCAGAGTTAATCCCTGCTAACCCTCAGAGGATTTAGAAGGGTGTAACCCTGACCTGGATGGCCCAGGCTAGCCTGCTGTCTGATTTCATCAGATCTCAGAAGCTAAGCAGGGTCAGCCCTGGGCAGTATTTGGATGGGAGACCACCAAGGAATACCAGGGTTGCTGTGCAGAGGAAGGCACTGGCAAACTACCTCTGTTAGTCTCTTGCCATGAAAACCCCAAAAAGTGGTTGCCATAAGTCAGCTGTGACTTGACAGCACTTTACACACACAATTCGGTTTAGGATTGCACTGTCAGTCTGCATCAGCCAATACAACAGAGTCTTGTGGCACCTTGAAGTCTACTGAATGCAATTTTCCTTCAGGTACCACAAAACTCTTAGTTACCCTGTTTGATATTGTTTCATTGTTTATGCTTCTGTGACTAGAAATAAAGCCAGCATGCCTAAGAATACAGAAGGTCTATCAACAGGCTTCCACTTATCGGGGAGGTACTATATTTTATTCCTAGGTACCTCCCCGATAAGTGGAAGCCTGTTGATAGACCTTCTGAATTCTTAGGCATGCTGAGCAAGGCTGTCAAAGATAGGACATTTTGGAGGACTTTCATTCATAGGGTCGCCATGAGTCGGAAGCGACTTGACAGCCCTTAACACCCCCCACCCCAGGTACAGCCCCCAAATCTCCACGAATTTCCCAATCCCAAGCCGGCAACCCTAGCGTCTGTTATGGCTATCACTGACCCTCTGAGACAGCATGCATTCTGACTGTCCTTATTTTACTCGGCATGGTCCCTAATTTTTGTTACCTGTCCCTGGTGCATCACTGGCCTTTTATGCACGAGGATTTCTGAGGAAATAAAATGACACGTGAATGAAACATGGACCGGTTGTCTGAGCTAAAAGTGCCTTAAGAAATCAGGCGCTGGCTGGTCACAGGCTCTGACGAGAGCGGTTTCCTGGAATGGTAGGTGATGCGCCACTGTAGTTGCCAACCTCCAGGGGGAGCCTGGCAATTTCCCAGGATTACAACTGATCTCCCGACTACAGCTGTCAGTTCCCCCGGAGAACATGTCTGCTTTGGAGCACTATACCCTGCTGAGGTCCGTGCCCTCCCCAGGCTCCACCCCCAAATCTCCAGGAATTTCCCAACCCTGAATTCGCTACCCTGCAAGCCACTATCTGTAAATTCTGTAAACCGACAAATGCTTTGAAATGATTGCATTGAGCAGAGCTGCAGCGTTGGTGGCCTATTAGCTCATAATGGAAAGAGTATTTGGTAGGAGGAAGGAAGTGAAGACTGGCATCTGTGCCATTTCGTGTGAGGTAACTGGCAACAGTTTATTCATGTGACTTTAAAATCCACAAGTGCAAAACTGTGGTTTCCCCTCCCCCCCTTTCCCTTAAATGAGAAGTACGTTCTGAATGAGCAATCCCAGCAAAATCAGTAGTGAGTCTTCCTGCCTGTAACTTGCTCTCTGGGCACCCAGATCGAGCAGACGACAGGATTTGTATTGTCATAGTCCAGTTACACACTCAAAACCAAGGCAAGAATGATAGTGACATGGGTGCAACTCAGCTGAAATCAGGGTGCAATAATGTACAAGTCTTCTTGACTCACCAGTTAAATTGTGGAACTCCTTGCCCCAGGATGTGGTGTTGGCTGCCAACTTGAAAGGCTTTAAGAGGAGAGTGGACATGTTCTTGGAGGAAAGGGGTATTAATGGCTACTAGTAAAAATGGATACTAGTCATGATGCATACCTATTATCTCCAGGATCAGAGGAGCAGGCCTGTATATTAGGTGCTGTGAAACACAGGCAGGATAATGCTGCTGCAGTCATCTTGCTTGTGGGCTTCCTAGGGGCACCTGGTTAGCCACTGTGCGAACAGACTGCTGGACTTGATGGACCTTGGTCTGATCCAGCACTGCCTTTCTTATGTTCTAGGAGAACAAATATGGGGACGTTCCTATCATATTGTGCAGTACCTCCATTTAGAGTGATGAAATATTTTGGATGGTTTTATTTATTTAAAACATCTGCATCCTACCTTTCTGCCAAGTTAGGGCCCTCAAGGCAGCAAACAGTTAAAAAGACATTAAAATCCTTGTTAAACAACACATATATTACAAACAGTAGTTAAAACAAGCAGGAAGGAGGGTCAATAAAGGAAGACCAAACAAAAAAGTCATCACATGCTGGCAGAAGACAATGACAGAGGGGAAAATAAAACAGAAGTCCAGTGGCATCTTAAAGACTAACAGCGTTTCTTCCAGATGCCGTGGAAAAAGAAAGCATATCCCACATTTTTCTAGGGAAAATTACTGAAGGGGGTGCAGAAGAAGTTTGGGGACAGAGAGGGGCTTGGTGTGAATCCCATCGTAAATCTTTCAGGTGTGATTGTGTAAGGGACTGGAATGGATTAGGTTGTTACACATAATGGATGATGAGAGAGGTCAGAGGTTCCAGCTTCTCTCTCAGGGGGTGCAGATAAACAAAGCGTATCCTTAATTAGCAGGTCTCTCTCCCAAAGATAACCATAAAGGTTGGGTAGATTCATATGGGAGTAGGCGGTCCTTAAGGATGCTGGTCCTAAGATGTTGAGAGCTTAAAGATCAATGCTGACGCATTTGCTAACCAGAATCTTCCCATAGAATAATGGGAGCTTTAACCACCTGTCATCTGGGAGATGCAGGAAGAGTCCCCCCATTAAAGAACAAAAATGCTAAAAGCAGCTGTAAGCAGGCCTGATCACATCACAGTTTTCCTGAAACCTTAGAGCTGCTGTTTGCCTGGGGGAGGCGGGAAGAGATAGTTCTCTTTACATTATCCCCATGGAACAAATAGTGTATGAGTGTGATTAAGTTTGGAGAAACAGTATAGGATGAAGGGTAAGCTCTCCTTACCACAATCTATCTCACCCCTCTCACTTTGCTCTTTTACCATTTAAAAAGTATTGCGGGAGAATATAGTTCTCCCATAGCCTGTGTAGTTTAGCCCCGAATGCAAATAGTCATTCAGTATCTCCTCTGTTATCTTTGCAATGCATTTTTGTGTGTAGAAAGCAAGAAATCAGACATTCCACAGAGCGACTCACACAGAACTGGCAACCTTTGCGTAGTCAGATTAGCCACTGGTAAACCTAATGGAGCTCTCTTTCTTCCTCCAGATCCCTGGAAACATGTACACAGCAATCCCCAAAAGGTAAGGAACTCATTCATCCAGAGAGCCAGCGTGGTATAGTGTTTAGGGTACTGGACTAGGACCTGGGAGGCCTAGGCTCAAATCCCCACTGATTACACTTACTGAGTGACCTTTGGCCAGTCACTCTCTTTCAGCCTAACCTACCTCACAGGATTGTTGTGAGGATGAAAGAGAGGAAGAGAGAACTGTGTATGCTGCTCTGAGCTCTTTGGAGGAAAGGTAGGGTAAAAATGAACTTGATAGAGCCAACCAAAGCCCAACTTAGGGTCGCCAACCTCCAGGTAGAAGCTGGAGATCTCGTGCTATTACAACTCATCTCCAGCCGATAGAGATCAGTTCCCCTGGAGAAAAATGGCCACTTTGGCAATTGGATTCTATGGCATTGAAGTCCCTCCCCTCCCCAAACCCCGCCTTCCTCAGGCTCCGCCCCCAAAACCTCCTGCTGGTGGCGAAGAGGGACCTGGCAACCCTAGCCCAAGTGCCATGTGTGGTTTGGAAGAATTTTTGAAGAGAGCTGAGAGATACTCAGGTTGCTGGTGGTGTATTCCTAATACTGGTTTTGAGTAGTTCGCATAGTTTACTGATATTTCATAGGAATGCTTATTAGAAAATGGAATATAAATGGAATAAATAATCATAATTCCTGTCACAATAGTATATCTGTGCCGCCTCATCCAAGCACTCTCTCTTATTGGATTCACTCCAGGCTTTTTTGTGTGTCAGTACAATAAAGATTCAAAGCTTGTTCCTTGAAGGCTGTGACCCAAAGGTGATAACAATGCATGCCTACATGAACACTGATTTCCGCAGATTGCCAAGTCACACCCTTCTGCTGTGTATCTTGGCTTTTCTTTTTATTTAGTACATGTTTATTCCACAACTATGAACCCTTATGGGTTCATGAGGTAGCTTCTGTCAACCATACAAGCCATAAAATACAACAATATTCATAAAATGAAACAAATAAATAGACATGTAAAGCCATTGTAAAATCAAAATCTGTTTATTACAATAAAATCCAGCAAGATCTAAAAACTATTTATTTGAGCCAGGCTCGAAGCAGCTCACAACACACAGTGGAGCTACTATTTAATAACTTAATACAAGAACAGAAAAAAGATTTAGAGAAAGGGAAAAACCTCAAGCAGAGGCCAGGGCAAAAGGGTCATTTTTATCTGGTGCCTAAAACTGGTCAGACTATGTGTGCCTGTGATCATCCTAAGTGAGGTAGTTCCATACACGGAGAAAAATCCCACTCTTTATGGGGCCACTCACCTCACCTCTTGAATTGTCAGTCAAGAACATATGGAGGTGATTCTATAAGTATCCTAGTCCCTCACTGTCCAAGTGCTTAGAGGTACCTTGAAGTAGGCCCAGAAGCAAATAGGTAACCTGCACTGTTCTTTTAGACAGTGACTAGACAGAGTGTTCGTCTGTGCAACTGTGAACTTCATTTACCAGAGATGATAACCCTGGTGTTATTTACATCATCATATATCACAAGGTGGAAAAAGAAGTGGGTTGAAAGCTGCTGGTTTTTCCAGGGGTAACTTCACTCTTGGCTATTTTCAACTTCTGAGTCATCCATTGGATGCGTATAAAAAATTAGAAGTTTAATTCAGTAGTCACTCTTGAACATCCAAAACACAACAGTGGCATAATATCATTTTCTCAGATTGTGTAAACAGTCTTTCATTCCTTCCCCGCCTCTTCCCTCATCTGGATTCACCCTCTATTCCCTTCCTGTTTCATTCTCTTTTCCCCAACAACTTCGTCTTTACCCACACTGACTGTTTATGCCTCTGATTTCTTCATGCCCTATTACTTTGCCCCCTTCCAATTCCCTACCTTCTCTTGTGTTGTCCTATAGTGGATCTCCCTTTGATCCTTCTGTCAAGCAACCAGGCCTGTATATATGGCGAGTAGAGCGGATGAAGCCTGTGTCTGTCCCGGAAGAGATGAAAGGCATATTCTACTCTGGGGATTCTTACCTGGTTCTTCACAATGGAGCTGATGGGCACTCCAATGTGCACATCTGGATTGGTAAGCAACATCTGGTCAAGCCAAGATGAAACTTCCATGTATTAGCACCCTTGGGGGCTGGACTGAGTAGAGAAAGATCCTCTGCCTTTTACTCTCTGTAGGCCAAGAGTATCTAGTGGAAAATGGGAGTTTAGATCTCCAAAAAGCAAAGTTGCTTGTGTCACTTGAAGTACAGATCTATGGTTTATGTTTGTTGGAATGTTAAGGACAAATTCGCCCCCATATCCTAGGCACTGAAGTCTGCTCTACCTTGACTGCAAATTAGGGCTATTACCCAGTTAAAATAATCTTGATGGCTATTTGATTAAACTTGCATAAATCTGTATATATTGGTAAAACCAACATGGTTCCTGGATCTGACTACTTGGAAACTGTTCCCACTGATTTCAATAGGGCTTACTCCCAAAGAACTCTTAACAGCCAAGCATACCTTCCCAAACCAGGTCCTCCAGGATGTGATATAAGCACCAGCCATGGTTGTATCACATAAAGAGAACCACAATCCTCCGTGCCTGCATCTAAGGATCACACCACAGATTAGTGGGAGATTCCTGATTGGCTGTCCCAGTAGAAAAAGAGCATGAGTCCAGTAGCACCTTAAAGACTAAGAAAATTTCTGGCAGGGTTTGAACTTTTGTGAGCCACAGCTCACTTCTTCGGATATCCAGTGGCTGTACCAGTGTTCACTTTTCACGTTAAAGAAACAGCCACAGGCAGGCCCAGTTTGGATAAAAGCCAGGATGTTGGGGCAAAGAAGGGGTGTCTTCCAACAGCAATTGCCCTCCCTAGTTGTTGATAGCCCAGGTACAATATGAATAACTGCCTTGCTCAGGGAAAGAGTTTTTTTAAGGGAGGAATGGCACAGGATAGGTCCTTTCCTCAACATTGCACACCGACTAAATCGTGTGTGTGTGTGTGTGTCTTGTGGCGTCTTTTTAGTACTAAATATCTGATTGTGGTTCTCCCACAAAATCTTTAGTTTGACCCTAACTATTGCACATCCTGGTGCCTATAGGAGTGGTAGAAGAAATGATGGGTGCCAGTTTGGGGGGGTTGGGGTGGAAAAGGGGAATCACTTTTGTTGGTATCTGACAAAGGGAGCTTTGACTCTTGAAAGCTTATACCCCAAAAAACTAGTTGGTCTCTTAGAGGCTACTGGACTCGAATCTAACTTTTCCAAAAAGATGCTCTTTTCTTAAAAAATAACAACACAGCGTGGTATAGTGGTTAAGAGTGGTGGACTAATATGGAGAATTGGGTTAGATTCTCCACTCCTCTACATGAGTGGGGACTCTAATCTGGTGAGCCGGGTTGGTTTCCCCACTTCTACACATGAAGCCAGCTGGGTGACCTTGGGCTAGTCACAGTTCTCTCCGAACTCTCTCAGCCCCACCTACCTCACAAGGTGTCTGCTGTGGGGAGAGGAAGGGAAGGCGATTGTAAGCCAGTTTAATTCTCCTTAAAAAGGTAGAGAAAGTCAGCATGTAAAAACCAACTCTTCTTTTAATTGGGAGCAATTTTTAAACAGCTGTTCGCACTCTGGCAGTAACCAGAAGCCTTATTTACATCAGAAGTGGAATTAGGAAATTTCCAGTCGGTAATCCCTTTCTTTCTGTCTTTCCCTGATGTTGCCCAGGCCAAAACTCCTCCCGGGATGAACAGGGGGCCTGTGCTCTGCTTTCCACCCACCTCAACTCCTTCCTAGTGGAAAAACCGATCCAGTACCGGGAAGTACAGGGTAACGAGTCAGATGTTTTCATGGAATATTTTCCCCGTGGCATACAATACCAGGTAAGGGAGATCCAGCCTGCCAGACTTTTCCAATTGCACCCCTTCCTGCTTTACTTCCTGCTTTCCTGTTTGTCAATTTATCAATACTTCTTCATATTAATGTGGTGGCTAGAATGTTGGCCTAGGACTGGGGAGATGCAGGTTGAAACCTGCCATGAAACTCATTGGGTGACCTTGGCCAGTCACTTACCTCTACCCCTAATTTACCTCACAGGGTTGTTGGTGAGAATAAAATTGGGGAGGGGAAGAACCATGTACTGAGCTCCTTGGATTATGGGTGAGATTTTTTTAAAAAGTAATAGTTTATAATAATACAGCTTTAGAACCAATAGATCAGCCCAAAAGACTCCACTGTAAATTGGATTATGGTCCAGTAGCAGTGTAGAGAAGAGGAGATGTATAAAAGGAATGAGGGCAAAAGGAACTGGGGAACCAAGGCTGGGAGACAAGTTGGAGCAAGTAGCTCCTTATTTTTTTTTTTAAAAGAAGCTATTAGGCATATCTGACATCCACAAGAGAAATGTCTGTTTCAACCAGTTGGAGCAGAAATGGGGTTGATAGCATTCTTTGTAAGCCTTCTGCACGCAAAGCATGTGCTCTACCTGCTGAGCCACAGCCCTTGTACTGTGTGTGTGTTATGTGTCATCAAGTCGCTTCCAACTTATGGTGACCCTATGCTAATGACTTCCAAAACGTTCCTATCCTTAACAGCCAGGTCTTGCAAAATGAAGGCTGTGACTTCTTTTATTGAGTCAGTCCATCTCACCTTGGGTCTTCGTCTGTTTCTACTGCCTTCAACTTTTCCTAGCATTATTGTCTTTTCCAGTGAGTATTGCCTTGTATCTTAGCTAGCACTTTCTCTATTGTCTACCTCTGGCATCTTCTCTGTCCCTCATAAGAGGCCCGTTTGTGTTCCACAGGAAGGAGGTGTGGAATCTGCCTTTTCCAAAGCAAAGCTTAGTGAGCCATCTGGTCCCACTCACAAACTCTACCAAGTAAAAGGGAAAAAGAACATCCGAGCTACGGAGAGGGAGCTGAGCTGGACAAGTTTCAACACCGGTGACTGCTTCATTGTGGATCTGGGAGATGTGAGTCTGGAAGGGAGAAAAAGTGGGAAGAGGCAGGGACTGTGCACAGTAGGCATGAGGAAAGTATCTGGCTCAGTGGTGTTATGGGTATTTGGCAGAGATGAATGCATTTGTTGGGTGGGACTGCTATGGGTGTGTTAGGCACAGCAGAACAGCGGAGGTGTATGATGGATGGGAAATGAGTTGGTACGTACATACATAAGTGCCATCAAACTGCAACCAATTCATGGCGACCCCAGCAAGGGGCTTTCAAGGCACATGAAAAGCTGATGTGGTTTGTCATTTCCTTCCTTTGCATAGTCTTCCTTGGTGGTCTCCTGTCCAAGTACCAATCCAGCTTAGCTTTTGAGATCTGATGAGATCAGGCTATACTATGCCACCTTCCCTCCCAAATGAGTTGGTAGTCTAGGACAAAAACAAAGTATTGTAATTTCCATCTTTTGAACTCTTCTTTCAGATCATTATTACTTGGTGTGGGGCAAAATCCAACATCCTGGAGCGCAACAAAGCCCGAGACTTGGCGACGGCAATTCGGGACAGTGAGCGGAAGGGGAAAGCCAAAGTGGAAATTGTGACTGATGGTGAAGAGCTGGCAGAGATGATAGCGGTAAGGTCTTTGAAGAAGAGTAACCAACGTCAGGGGAGCATGTGACCTTTCTGTGCATGGGTATTAATCAGACATATGAAGCTGTCTTATGCTAATCCAGACCACTGGTCCCTCTAGCTCACTGTTGTTTTGACTCTAACTGGCAACAGCTCTTAGGGTCTGAAAAGTCTTTCCTATTGGCTGCTGCCTGAGATCCTTTCACTGGAGATGCTGGGAACTAAACCTGGGACTTCCTGTATGCAAAGCAGATGCTGTACCCCTGAGCCACGGTCCTTCCCAACCCTCTGCTGGAGCTGGAGGCAGGCTATAATATAGGGTCTCTGTTGCCATGGTGGAGATATTCAAATATTCATAGGAAATCTCTGAAACAAAGTTTATGCTTTACTTGGTGAAGTGCTTACTGAGAAGTTCTAAAGGGGGAATCAGAAGAGGGGCATACATTCTTAGGGCCAGTATGTTGCTGAACACAATGTGTGAAGAGCAGCTGGTGTAGACACCTGTGTGATTTCGGTGGCAATTTAAGTGAGATACTAGTGACATAGTAGACATGAAAATATTTCCAAGTGGCAATGGCACCCCCATTCAAGTAACATCACATTTGTAACACGTCATTCATTGCTACTGCACAGAATCCCTCCATGGCAATGGCCCCTAGGATGTGTTAAGAAATGAAAAGAGTGACACTCATTATTCGGGGTCCATCCTGTCCAACTGTCCTAGAAGCTAAAATAACTAAACCGAGGCTATTGTACTTTGGTCACTTTATAAGAAGACAAGAGTCACTGGAAAATAAAATAACGCTAGGAAAAGTTGAAGGCAGCAGGACCCAACATGAGACGGATTAACTCTAAAAAGGAAGCCACGGCCCTCGGTTTGCAAGACCCAAGCAAGGCTGTTAAGGATAGGACGTTTTGGAGGACATTGATTCATAGGGTCACCATGAGTCGTAAGTGACTTGACCGCACTTAACATACACACACATCCTGTCCATACGGAAGCCCTTTTCTGCATCTCATTGAAACTGGGCTTACAAAGGGCCTGCGAGGTGTGGAAACGAGTCTCTGAGATCAGAGGGGCATCTCCTATAGGGAAGTGTCAGCCTCCAGCATTTCCTGTTGTTCTCCTAGGTCCTGGGTCCCAAACCAATTCTGAAGGAGGGCAGTCCGGAGGAGGATGCCATGGCTGATCGGAAGAATGCCATTGCTGCTGCACTCTACATGGTAAGAGCTTCACATAAAGACCAGGCGAAAGGTCCATCTAGTGCACCATCTAGTGCACCATGTTTCCAAGAGAAGCTGGTGAGATGCTGGGCCTTCTCCTGCTTTTATTCTCTGAGCAACTAGTCCTCAGAAATATACGGCCTCTGAACCTGGGGATTCCACGTAGCTATCACAGACTCAGCAGTCAATGGGCTTTTATTCCATGAGTCTGTTTGACTCCCTTTTAAAGTCATCGAGGCCAACAACCATCACCAGATTTTGAAGCATCCAAAAATTATGTCACTTAGTAAGACATTGCACAAAGTAAACCCCTTTTGTTTGCAACACACTGCCAATTAAGGTTGCCAGGTCCCCCCTGACCACTGATGGGGGATGGGGGAGTAGGGTTACCAGATCAAGGTTGGGAAACTCCCGGAGATTTGGGGATGGAGCCTGGGGAGGACAGGAACCTCAGTGGGGTACAGTCCCATAAAGTCCACCTTCCAACGCATCCTTTTCTCCAGGGGAACTGATCTCTGTAGCCTGGAGATGAGCTGTAATTCCAGGGGACCCCCAAGTCCCACCTGGAGGTTGGCATCCCTACTTCCAGTCAAATTCACTGAGTGACCTGGTGTTCTAAGAAAGTTAGAAAAGTCTCTATATACCATGCATGATTTTACACAACTGTATCATATTCCACCTTAGTTGTCTCTTCCCAAGTTAGAAAGTCCTAAACGCCTCACAGGGAAGGCGTTACGGCCCCTTGATCACCTTGACTGCCTTTTTTTGCCCCTTTCCCAGTCCTGAGACACTTCATAGTCCAGAACAAAAGACAGGGAGGAGGGGATTGAGATGCAAAGAGGTATGGATACCGTGGACTGCCAAAAAAACAAATCAGTGGGTTATAGATGAAATCAAGCCTGAACTGACCCTAGAAGCTAAAATGACTAAACTAAAGCTATCGTATTTTGGTCAAATTATGAGAAAACAAGAATCACTAGAAAAGGCAGTCATGCTAGGAAAAGTTGAGGGCAGCAGGAAAAGAGGAAGACCCAACAAGAGATTGATTGACTCAATAAAGAAAGCAACATCCCTCAATTTGCAAGATCTGAACAAGGCTGTGAAAGATTGAACATTTTGGAGGACACTGATTCATAGGGTTGCCATGAGTCAGAAACGACTTGATGGCACTTAACACACACACATGGATTGGCAGTCTGAGGAATCTAACTAGCATGGGGCTAGAAGAACTCTGTTTCACAAAGGAACCTCTTTCTCCTCTCCCCTCCCCAACCCTCAGGTCTCAGATATGACTGGGAAGATGAGGCTAATCAAGATTTCCGATTGCAGTCCATTCAGCCAGAATCATCTTGTCACAGACGATTGCTTCATCCTGGACAATGGCCTCTGTGGCAAAATCTACATCTGGAAAGGTAAATCTACTCAAGAGAAAAGTCTCACTTCCTAGTGAGGGAGCACAGATGGAGAATCCAGAGCAGTGCCAGTGGGGAGCATGCCATCTTCCCAGAGGCAGGGCCAGACACCCACAGAGCTGGGTGGTGGTGGAAAATGGTGGTATTATGAGCTGGACAGAAGCAGCCCCAGCCTGAAGAAGCTGGCCACCACTGCTCCGACTTGCCCTTTTCCCTCCTCAAAGCTCCTTGTCACGATCAGTGTGGCTGAAAGGGGATTTTTTTAAACCAGAAATTTCCCTGTTCTAAACAACAACCAAAAAACTCCCATGGAAACTGCCATATCACACAGTAAAAGACTTTTAAAAATCTTAGATGGGGCAAAACAATTCCAGCGAACCAGCTCAGCCGATGACCTCACCCTGGCTACAAGCCTGTGCCCAGATAAGCAGAGAATTGGGGGTGGGGGTGAGTAATGATTAGTTCTCCTACTAGTAACCACCTCCTGCCAATTTTTTTTGTCTTCCAGAAGCATAGCCAGCTTTTGACATGGTTTTCCCCTGCCAGGAGTCTGGGCTTCAGCAGGACTTTGGTAACTTTTTGGAAAGTTTATAAGGCCTAAGGGTCCCAAAGGTGATACATTTTCACTTGGGCTTAACCATTTCAGCATGCAAGTGAGTTTCACTCTGCTGAATGTTTCTCCATACGCAGACAACTGTACACAGAGAACTAGATGCCAGAGAGAAGGGTCCAACCTAGTCTTCCCCCTGACACAATGGCTTTTTATGTTCAGGGATGTATTTTTTATATAGAAGGGTGTTAGCTCTCTTGCCTGTTCTGCTGGCCTTGGGTAAAATAAAAGCCAACATGGCACAGTGGCTGGACTATGATTTGGGAGACCCAGGTTCAACTCTGAACAAAGCCATGTAAGCTCACAGAGTAACTAGGTCAATCTCCGTCTAAGCCTAACCTACCTTGCAGGGTGGTTGTGAGGATAGATACACACTGCTCTCAGCACTCTGGAATGGGGGGAGGGAGGATTTAAAAAAATGTTTTCCTAACCCTTCTTTTCTTGAACAGGCCACAAAGCAAATGAGCAGGAGCAGCAGGCAGCTCTGCAGGTAGCTGAGGAGTTCATCTCCCAGATGAATTATCCTCCAAACACCCAGGTAAGCAAGCAGAGGCCCGGCACACAATTGGATGGCTCTGATAATGAAATAGAATATCTCGGGTGACCAAAGGGGATCTGGGAACACTGTAGCGCTGCTCATGACCGGCACAGGCATGACTTCCCTTTCTCCAGTTCCATGTACATAAGAAAAGCCATGATGGATCAGACCAAGGTCTATCAAGTCCAGCAGTCTATTCACACAGTGGCCAGCCAGGTGCCTCTAGGAAGCCCACAAACAAGACGACTGCAGCAGTATTGGCCTGCCTGTGTTCCAAAGGCCTAATATAATAGGCATGCTCATCTGATCCTGGAGAGAATAGGTATGCATCATGACTAGTATCCATTTTTACTAGTAGCCATGGATAGCCCTCTCCTCCATGAACATGTCCACTCCCCTCTTAAAGCCGTCCAAACTGGCAGCCATCACCACATCCTGGAGCAGGGAGTTCCACAGTTTAACTGTGTGTTATGTGAAGAAATACTTCCTTTTAAGGCAGCTTAGATTGGTGTGGGCACACTTGCATCTTAGGCTCACATGCTTTTGTCCTGATTCCAGGTGGAAATCTTGCCCGAAGGCCGTGAAAGTCCTCTCTTCAAGCAGTTCTTCATAAACTGGAAGTGAAACCTGAGACAGCGTCCTGAATTAGCAATATGACATCAGTCAGCACCTCTGCCTTACCCTGCAGCAACCATTATGCCTTAAACTGGCACCACTCTGTCCTCTCCCCTAGTTTTCTCCAGACTGAAGTTACTTGCTCAGCTCCTTCGCATTACAGAGAAAAACACAAGCCCAGCCTTCTCTAGGCTTGGGGTGCTGTAAAGGGGGCAGTCAGACAAGCTTGGCAAGATCTTAGCTTCTTCCCCACAGCCAAAAAGCTCCTGGAAACTGATCCCACATCTCCACTCTATAGAATGGGGCTCTGGCCATAGCATGCTAGGAAAGATTTGCATTGTAGGAGAAGGTTTGGAGGAGGCTGCACCCTGAAGGTGAGACATGAAGACAAAGTCCTAAGAACTTCACATAACTACATCTGTATACCGAAGTTAGCACGCATACAGTCAGTGTGCTAAGAGGGGCAGATCCAAAGTTTAAATCCACTTTCCGCCATTAAGTTCACCGAGTGATCTAAGGCCAATCACTCTCTGCCTAACCTACCTCACAGGGCTGTTGTGAGGACAAAATGGAGGACCATATATATCTGCAATAGACCTCCCTGCTAATTATGACCACTGTTTTCGATGTTCATTCTTTGCTCCCTCTAGAGTATTGGGAACTGCAAGTACAGTGTGATAATGAGTCACCCCTACACACTGGGCAGGCTCCTAATGATATATTTCTGTCCTGCTCCCCATTTAACACAAATAAATCATTTGAAGAGTATATGTAATAGGTGAGGAAGTTTAAACTATAAAATAAGGAATTACCTTTGGAATGAAGTCTGTAAGCAATAGTGAGTTCGGAGGTGAGTGGAGAATGGATGGGGATCTATAAAGGTACTGTTGCTGAAATTCCAAGTTTTCACCATTCAGGCAGACTGTATATAAAAATACATGCTGGCTTGTGCTGGCCAGAGTAGCATGCCTCTTCTATTTTTTCCTCCCCTGCCAGCGGAGTTCAGTATGTGAATGTATTTGGTTCATAAGAACAAAAGAAAGGCCATGCTGGATCAGACCAAAGTCCAACAGTCTGTTCACACAGTGGCCAACCAGGTGCCTCTAGGAAGCCCACAAACAAAATGACTGCAGCAGTATTGGCCTGCCTGTGTTCCAAAGGCCTAATATAACAGGCATGCTCATCTGATCCTGGAGAGACTAGGTATGCATCATGACTAGTATCCATTTTTAATAGTAGCCATGAATAGCCCTCTCCTCCATGAACATGTCCACTCCCCTCTTAAAGCCTTCCAAGTTGGCAGCCATCACCACATCCTGGGGCAGGGAGTTCCACAATTTAACTATGCAGGCTCTGTGCCTGCAGCCTATGAAAAACCGCAATGATGCTGCTCACCCTAACCTGCTGCCCTCACTAAGCCTCTGCACAAGCTGCCATGTGGTTTTCCAGCTACTATTTTGAATGAAAACATTTCCAAACTGGAAAGGAAAAAAAGTACATAATTTAATGTTGTTGTAACAACTGCCAATATATTCTGCAACCTTTGAGGTCGTTCTCGCGCCGCTGTTCAGGTTGCGTCCTATTGCCCTTCCAATATAAGAACGCGAGCAGTACAAAGGCATAGCCCTCCAGTCATGTTTGGGGAGGGGGAGCCTCGCCTGCATTTTACGGACATCTCAAGCTGGCCCGCCTGTCCCCGTTAATAAAAGGAGGCCTGGAATGCCTGGGGGATCAGGAACCAATTGACTCATTCTGCCTCCCTTTCTGAATCTTGCTTTAGAAAGAAAATGCCACCCCCACCCACCCCTTAGGCACTCTTTTCTTTCAATAGAGCCTCTATGGTTTTTAGGCTACAATGGCGCTTTGTCAATAAGCTGGGCAGGCCTTGGGAAGCAGCTCTGAATCATTCCACAGCTGTGCTTATGGGGTAACCACAGAATGAGGCTGCTGTTGCGTTGTTCCTCCGAGCAAAAGTGACTCACGGTTTCCTTTAAAAAAAGAAAAAAAAACATGTCTGTTCCTGATTCCAGTCCCTTACTAGGCTCTATGCATTAGCTCTTCAAAAGCAAGAGTCTGTGAGTGCCCAAGGCCACCCCTGGGCCTTGACTGAGGAAGATTCTTGAGGCTCAGACTCCAAAAGAATCCTGCAATAGGCCTACTGTCAAAATGGAGAAGGATTCCATGCATCTTGCTAAAATTTTTGTATTGCGGAGAAACTTTCCAATTCCTTTAGGGTCTTGATTCCCTCTGGATGTCATTTGTAGCAAAAGATTGGTAGCTGAGAAATGTCTTCCACCATGCATGGAGCCCACACGCCAAAGCCCAACAGCCTCCGTTTCCATCCCAGGTGTGAACCGTTTTCCATTTGGAATCATAGAGTTGGAAGGGATCACCAGGGTCATCTAGTCCAACCCCCTGCACAATGCAAGAAATTCACAACTACCTCCCCCCCACACCCCCAGTGACCCCTACTCCACGCCCAGAAGATGGCCAAGGTGCCCTCCCTCTCATCATCTGCTTAAGGTAATAGAATCAGCATTGCTGACAGATGGCCATCTAGCCTCTTCTTAAAAACCTCCAGGGAAGGAGAGCTTCCCACCTCCCAAGGAAGCCTGTTCCACTGAGGAATAGCTCTGTTAGAAAATTCTTCCTAATGTCTAGACGGAAACTTTTTTGATTTAATTTCAACCCGTTGGTTCTGGTCCGACCTTCCTTGGGTTGTTTCTTTTCCCTGCCCTGTCTGCGATGAGACCCTTTTTGGCGGGTGACACAAATGCCGCTTGGACAGCAGGGTTCAGGAAATGGTCACAGCCTTCCTAGGCAAAACCTTGCAGCGCCAGGAGAGCTACCAGCAGACAACTGAGCCGAGCAGAACACAGTGCTCGAAAGGCCGAACAAAAGCACACACAGCGCTCAACCTCCAGCTGCGGGCCTCGCCAGTCTGGCCGGAGTTCGGCTCCAGATGCGGGGCTGGTGGGCACACTCCTGGGAGGGTACAGTTCCCCTGTGCAATCCAGCCAGTCCTCGGCTATGGAACGAGGGTAGCCTGCCTGCAGCTTGAGACTGTGCTGGTCATACTTCCAGTACTCCCCGCCCTTAAAGGCAAACACCGTTCCTGCAACAAGACAAAAGATGACATCAGCACTGAATGAGTGTGTGGCCTAGGACTGGGACACCCAGCGTGGTGCTTGTGGGCACCGCAACACCTGCCGACACCTTTTCTGGCGCCCACCAAGCATAGCCTGGTTCAACATTTGAATGTTCAACATTTGAATTGCCACTCCATTTCACTGATCTCTGCTTCGTTAATAGTATTTTAGTTAACAATAAAGCAGGGTGCACGTTCTTAAATCACAAAACTGGCTGACGGTTGAAGGATGCAACACCCTCTCCTTTACTTGAATGGCCTTTGAGCAACTTGAAACTGCAGAAGTTTCGACAGGCATTTTATGGAGTGATCTGATCTGAACCTTCAGGGGCAAGTGGGCAGAGGACTTGCATTTACCCCTCAGCTGTTCACCCAGGGGAAATCACAGCTCCTCAAAGACAAAGGAGCAAATTGCTAGGCAGATTATAAAACAGTAAGAGGTGAGAGATTTTTACAAACCATAACTCTCATCCCAGGGACTGAAGCATGGATTAAATTGAGGGGTAGGTGGGAAGCTTTCTAACCGGACAATTAAGGACAATATGTGGCTTTTCAGACAGGGGGAGTTTTCTGCTTCACGTGTCCATGAAATGAAAGAGGTGCAAAACCACTTGAAAAATGCTACCTTGGGTTTTTTGCCCGTTTCACCTTTATTTGTTTTGTTAAATCACTGAACCAGTAATGCAAGAAACTCTCTTAAAGACCTGGTCACAGGTAATCTCTTCTATGGGGCTTTATGGAATTAGGGAGGTCCATCTCTCAGAGCAAGAATGTCCAGAAATAGGGCACATTTCCTAACAATCATGCACTCCCTAGAAAGGATCCAGATAGTCTGAGGGCTCGAGAAAGTTATTTCACAGCTGCTGGACAGGTTTTCAGGCAAATCCAGACAAGTCCGAGCATGGTGAGAAACAAGAGGCACTGCTAGGTAAATGGAAGACAAACGGACAAACCGCAAACTCACCGTCATTCTCGCTCAGCACAGCATCTACCGAAGCGGGGAACTGCCCCCAGGGTGTTTTGTGGGCGGGGAGGCCCTCCTCCATGTGGCCTGTGGCTTCATCATAGCACCAGTGGAGTTCGCCCTTGAAGAAATAAGTCTTCCTGTCTAGAGGCCACGAGAAAGCACCATCAATACCCCCCTGAGGCAGCCCGAAGTCTGTGACAGGGCGAGGGTAACCCTCTTCCACACCGTTGTCCTTAAATACCCAGTAGAGAGAGCCTGGAGCAGGGAGAAAAACGATGGTCATTGGAAAGAACCATACTGTGGGGAAACAGAAGGGGAAGCCTGTTTTACACAGCAGAACACTGTGTATGCAGTATGGATTTATATCCCTTTTCCATATATTCATACAGTATTGGATTGCAAAAGGTCTACAACCTCACTAGCCTGGCCTAGAGGAAGAACTTTCTAGTCTTAGTTTGCTGAAAGGCTTCCTAGAACCATCATTGTGGATACCCACACCCATCTGGAGACAGAGTTTCAAATTAGGGTTGCCAACCTACAAGTACTAGCTGGAGATCTCCTGCTATTACAACTGATCTCCAGCCGATAGAGATCAGTTCACCTGGAGAAAATGGCCGCTTTGGCAATTGGACTCTATGGAACTGAAGTCCCTCCCTTCCCCAAGCCCCGCCCTCCTCAGGCTCTGCCCCAAAAACCTCCCGCTGGTTGCGAAGAGGGACCTGGCAACCCTACTTCAAATCCCAGCTCTGCCATAAAGTTAGGGTTGCCAGCCACCAGGTGGTGGCTGGAGATCTGGGATTACAATTAATCTGCAGCTGCTGCAGGTGGTAATATAAGGAGGGAGGAGAACAATAGATGGGGGGATATTAACAAGAAGGAGGGCAGTTGACAAAGAAGGGGAGAGGGAGACAGACAGACGGAGAAGAGGTGCTGGGCAAAAGAGACGGGGATAAGTTGATAGATAAGGGGAGGTGGAGAAAGGGGGAAGATTGTGAGAGAAGGGGAAAGGGAGAAAGATGTGGGGAAGACTGATAAAAGGGTAGGGGAGAGAAAGAGGGGGAAGATTAGGGTTAGCCACCGGTGGGAGGTTTTCGGGGTGGAGCCTGAGAAGGGTGGGGTTTGGGGAGGGGAGGGACTTCAATGCCATAGAGCCCAATTGCCAAAGTGGCCATTTTCTCCAGGTGAACGGATCTCTATCGGCTGGAGATCAGTTGTAATAGCAGGAGATCTCCAGCTAGTACCTGGAGGTCGGCAACCCTACTTACCACTGAAGAAGAGGATGCGATGATCCGTGTGCCTCTCGTACACAGCATCTACTTTGTGGAGGCTGGAAGGAAGGCCTCGCCAGAAGCCCGTGATCAAGGCAGGGCGCAAAGAGGTGAGATGCTGTCCTTGGGTCAGACGCCAGAAATACTGACCTGCCACAGGTGGGACAGGAAGAAAGAAAGAAACAAGAAATCTCACTTGGCAGAAGTACTTGCTGAGTTGCCAGATTACCATGGCAACAGGAGGCTCATACAGTTTTAAAATTATTATTATTACTCATGTATCTATACCAGAGTACAAAATATACTCACAGTCCATCTGGTATAGTTTGCATCTCTGTATTTCTCAGCACTTTCCACTTTAGAATACATACATTGAGCTTGGATTGAGCCCTGAGCATATTTTATTTTTAAGGGGGGGGGATATGTTTTTTTGCTACACTTGCTGCATTAGGCACTGTTATTTATTGGTGAAAATGCCAGGGATGGGGGAGGGAGAAGGGGCAATAAAAATATGTGAGGTTTGGGGAGGGGCTGTGGCTCAGTGGTAGAGCATCTGCTTGGCATGCAGGAGGTCCCATGTTCAATCCCCGGCATCTCCAGTTAAAGGGACTAGGCAAGTAGGTGACGTGAAAGACCTCAGCCTGAGACCCTGGAGACCCACTGCTGGTCTGAGTAAACAGTACTGACTTTGATGGACCAAGGGTCTCATTCAGTATAAGGCAGCTTCATGTGTTCATGTGTAGGTAGAATTAGGCAATGTAGAAGAAACAGAAGTGAAACCCTTGAATATCCACTTAGATTGTGCAAATACTTTTATTTAGCTGTCAATTTACATATTTTACTGCTTAAAACAACTGAATGCTTTGCATCATTTAGGGAAAATGTACATATTTGATTGAAATTGTTTATTGAAATCAACCTTTTTGGAATTGATAATTTAAGTCATGAATGGTGCAAAGCATTTTGATTACTGCTACTTTATTCTGTTCTGGATTATAATTCCATGTTTTTATTATATATTAGGGTTGGGGGGGGGGTTGTATGACGATATGTATTTTCGTAAGTTGCCTTGGGAGAAATGATACGCTGTACGTGCCAAAAGGCACGTAGAATTATTTTAATCAATCAGTAAATGCTAGTTTATGTCCATCCCGGACCCTCCCTTTGTAAAGAGCAGCAAGAGACTGTGCTGAGCGTGAGGCTGCAGACCTTTGAAAAAGAACGTTTCCCCTCTGATCTGAGCAACGGCATCAACGTTGGAGGCACAACGATCGGGGAATTCCTTCCCTGACCTGGAAGAAAGAAATGGAAATGACAATCAGCCTACGCAATATGAATTTTTTAAATTTTTTAATTTTATTAATAATTTTTATTTTAATATATAGGGATACAGAAAATAAAAAATGGGAAAAACACATTAGGGAAAGAAACATAAGTTACGACATGCCTGTGCCCAAACAACTAATCATCTCTGTCTTACCCCAATTTTCCAGCATCTTATGGGCAGAGCTCTTACCACATAAAAGAGCCAAAAAATAACGGTTTCTTATAAATCTAATGTTAGATAGATATTAAAACTACTGTAACAGTTTTAGAAATATGTAATACCTACATTGTCATTTACCTATTTGATTAATACCAGATATATGTAATATTACTTAATATGTGCTTATAGGATCGACCTAAGAGAACCAGTTATTGACTTTAACCACTGTAGAAACACTGAATATCTCTTCCTGATACCAGACAAGTTGTTCTAGGAGCACCTATATTTGTCATATAGTGGTTGCCATTTCCACAATATGGATCCTTTTTTAAAAGACACTAGCTTAACAGAGAGGAAATATTGGCCTCCTGTTCCCCAGTAACCCTCCCGTCATTCCTCTGGGCAACAGGAACTTCCTGAAGAAACAGCCACTTTCTGGAGGCCAGGCAAACACTTCTCCTGCACAGTAATTAGTATTTCTATACAATATTAACTGCTAGGGATGCCAACCTCCAGGTGGTGGCTGGAGGTCTCCTGCTATTACAACTGATCTCCAGGCGACAGAGATCAGTTCCCCTGGAGAAAATGGCTGCTTTGGACGATGGACTCTATGGCATTACACCCCCATTGAAGTCCCTCCCCTCCCTAAACCCCACCCTCCTCAGGCCCCACCCCCAAAATCTCCAGGTATTTCCCAGTACGGAGTTGCTGACCCTATCAACTGCCCCGTCCAGCTTCAACTGTACTACCTTCAGCCTAGTTGAACAGAGAAAAGCACTGAAGGGTGACCAAAACAGGCATGATGGAGGGGTGCAGGCATCCAGTTTAAACAAAAAACCCTGTACCCTCTACACACCCTTCTTTACCCCCACAGTCTCCAAGAACTGGTGAACCGGCACCACCTCCTTACCTGTTCATACCCCAAGCGGGACCAGCACAGAGCATGCAATCTTAGCAGAGGATATCATGCTCACATACCCAGAAGCTTCGGCATTGTTAAATTACCCTTTTTAATAGCTTCCCATGTTAAAGGTTTAGTTTAGTGCTCAAGAAATAAATTGAGAAGAGAACCTGAACATGGCATGGCATGCCACAACCGTGAATACCAAGTGTCACCACTGCGTACTATCATGATTAATAAACAACTGGAATATTATGTCTTTTGAAGTAATTCACAGCATAGCTGGGAGGGGCCATGGCTGAGTGGCAGAGCATCTGCTCGACATGCAGAAGGTCCCATGTTCAATCCCTGGCTCCTCCAGTTACAGGACCAGGTAGCAGATGATATGACAGACCTCTTCTTGAGATCCTGGACAGATGCTGCTAGTCAATGCAGACAATACCAACTTTGATAGACCAAAGATCTGACTCACTATAGTGCAGATTCATGGGTGCATATGAGCTGAAGCACTTTGGAGTTGGTATAATAATGTATACATAAATCATAAAGGACACTTAAAACAGTGTACTTAGGAGACATGAATAAAGGACACGTTCTAACCTTAGAGCAGGGAAATCACGCGGCATGGACAGCAGATCTGGGAGCAGTGAGGTTACCTCTGGTTTCTCTGTGGAATGAAGAACTCTACTCCCTGAATTAAAAATGAGAATGAGAGTGAGAATCAGTCAATTAACATCTTAAAGAAAGAAGAGTCATGCTATATGTACTCAGGATGATGCAGGGAGCTGGTCAGTGTAAACAGCGAGGCTTTATCAAACAGATTTGATGCAAAGTGGAAACAAAGCCACACAGAATCTACCGGAGCAGACTTACAAATGTTACCAAACTGTGCCAGTTAAATGAAGTGTACGCATTAAAGATTTTGTTGCCACTGTTGGTTTATCTTCAATACCAGCAGTGCACTCTGAGACATAAGTACGGTATCCCTTTGCCCTGAGGACTCACCCAAAGCATCCTTGCTAAAGACCCAGAATCTCAGTTTCAAAAGGTTTCTTGTTCATCCAGATTGGAGACCCATTTTCATTCTTACAATGCACAACCAAAAGAGCCACATAATTACAGGGTACCCCGAGTGCCACGTCAAACATGCACAAAACCCTTTTAATTAGCAGAGCACCTCTGAGCATCGAGGGCTGTCTTTCCCCACTACTGGAATTTTTGTTTTATAGGTTAGCATTCAACTGTGGTATGCCCCATTCCACCACCTTATTCAGCTGCATATGTTGACCCAGCCTCAAACAAGAATACCCTACATCTGCACAACCTTGATAAAATTGCCATGGGGAAAACTGTATTGCATTAAAATAAATAAAAAAATTTATTTTGGGTCCATAGTAACAATGAAATTATCCTAATTTCTAAAGCAACAGAGCTCAGAAACGCCACAAGACCATCAAAGACCCATATTCATGTATTTATTTATTTATTTATTTATTATTAGTCTTATATCCCACTCGATGTCCCAGCTGGAGCCAGGAAAGCAGTCAGAATCCCCAATTGAACAATATGAGATGGAAATTTAAGAAAGATGGGGAAGGGAGGACAGCTATGGTGGATATTGTGGATATTGTTGCTGTTCTCGACCGTAGGCCTGGCGGAACATCTTGGACTTACAGGCCCTGCAGAACTGAGCAAGGCTCATGAACCACTAACTGAGCATCACTGATCCAGAGAGACTCAGATGAGGTTCTTCCTGACCACGTACACTTGAGTGCACCAACTGGCCCCCTATCTTGATCAGGTTGACCTTAACCATACTAATTCATGCCATACTAATTCAAGGTAGATTACTGTAATGTGGTATACATATAATTACACTTGAAAACTGTTAGGAAGCTTCAATTGGGTCAGAATGCTGCAGCTTGGTTATTGACCGGTTTATAATGGAACAATGATATTACACCCTTGTTTTGGCAACTTCACTGGTTAGCAAGTTGTTTCTGGACCAAGGTGCTGGTGTTTACAGCTGTTCATAGCCTGGGACTCACATATCTAGTAGACCACCCTTCCCCATATGATCCCAGGCACCAACTAAGGTAAATCAGACCCCTCACTTCCAGCAGTCCCCTCTATTTGGGGGGTTCGTTCTACTATAGCCCAGGCATGCCTGTTTTCATTGGTTGCGCCCACACTTTGGAACAGCCTGCCAGATATGGTACGGAAAGTTCCCACACTCTCTTCCGTAAAAGGTGAAAAGTGGAATGATGCACCTTTGGCAGGAGTAACTAATGAATGTATCTAATCGGCAGCTGGCAGTGATATTTGTTGCAGGAGCTGCAGTTAACTTGATGTGTGTTACTTTATCTGTTTTAACTGTGTATGTTTATATTTTATAAGCCACTATGGGCATATCATGGAAAGGCAGGATATAAATATTTTAATCAGATAAATATCCTGTGGCTCAACATACCGTAAAGCTTCTGTATCTCAGACCGATCGTCCGTGTAAAGCTGGTACTGCAATGGGTCTCCCACTGGTCCCTGGTAATACGGCCGCATGATGGAGTGCTTGGAGGACGAATGCGCTAAGCCGAGGCTGTGCCCAAACTCATGAACAGCCACAGCAAAGAGGTCGGTTCCAAAGTCGTCTGTCAAAACATGAGAGTGAGTAGTCAAGAGCCTGATATAAGTAGATAAAAGAAGGCATAGCAAAGACCACACCAAGAGAATTCTGTTATGGAAATGGAAAGGATAAAAGCCCATCCCAACAAACCATTTGCCCCAAGGCAGGTCATCTACCCATCACTGACCAAAAAAACCTGTACATCACCATCCAAGAGCAGAAGCACTGCAGAAGAGTATCTACAGCGCCAAACAAAACAAGCAAGCCAAGCCACAAGGGTAACAGAAAGCCCCGCCCCCACAAACGTGGCTGTTAGTCAGAGCCATCCTGAGCATGGACAAGCCCTATGAACAAGCCCTATCACATTTTCCAAAAGGAGACAGGGAGCACAATTTAGGGTTGCCTGCCTCCAGGTGGGGCCTGGAGATCTCTCAGAATTACAACTGATCTCCAAACTACAGAAATATGTTCCCCTGGAGAAAATGGCTGCTTTGGAGGGTGGACTCTATGGCATACCCAAATGAGTTCCCTCCCCTCTCCAGTATCCACCCCCCAAATCTCCAAGAATTTCCTAACCCAGAGTTGTCAACCCTAGCACAAATCCTCAGCTAGTGGTAACAGGCCCTGTCCTTACAAGCTCACATTTTCTTCTTCATCAATAAGGAAACAACTGCCGCCCAACAAAAGTCAATTCACCTGGTGAGCGAAAGGTCCAGTCTTCATCACTGTCAAAGTGGACACCACCAGCCCTTTGGGGGTCTCCAGGAAAGAAGGCATGGGCCACCATCCCACCTGGCCCATCGAAAGGGTAGCCGTCACGATGGTCAAGTTGGAGGAATTCCACAGAGATGTCTGCGCCGTGGCTGCCCACTTCATGGAAGTTCAAAGGCGTGGCTTCGCTCCACACTTTCAAGGCATAATACATCAATACACGCATAGTCTCCCGGCTAAGGCGGGCCTCTCGTGGGTATGTCTTCACCCTATGAGAGAGACAACGCTTAGACAGAACCAACAAATTCCTTGTCTTGTTTTGCCTGAAACATATTGGAAAGAACCTAACAGTAGTTACTAAACGGCTCACCATGTGACTTCCAACCACTATACAGGTCCCCCCTGGCCACCAGCAGGGAGGGGAGGGTTGCCAGATTGAGTTTAGGAAACTACTAATGATTTGGGGGTGGAGCCTGGGGAGGTCAGCAGATACAATGCCATAGAGTCCGCTCTCCAAAGCATACATTTTCTCTAGGGGAACTGATCTCTGTAGTCTGGAAATGAGCTATAATTCTGGGGGATGCCCAGGTCCAACCTGGAGGCTGGCATCCCTACAAGCACATGTTAAGCCAGAAAGAAGTATCAGAAATGAAACACATTAACAAATTTGACTGTACTTCTCCTGTTTGAACATAATGGGTTCCCATTCTTCCTCCAAGGAGCTTGGGAGGGTTCTGAATGGTTGCACCACTATTTTTTTAAAAATCCCTTGCTGACATTTAGTTATGCTTTTGGTTATTGCTTAGCAGTTCCCCTGATTTCTGAGCAATGTGTTTAGTGCACCAGCAAATGTTAAGTTGCCATATTCATGTGCTGTAGGGTATACTTTCTACATTTCTGATATATTTAGTTTCCCCCCTTATTAATTTGGCTAATGTACTGGTTAACTCAAAGCTGGCAGCTGCCTGCTGAATCTTGTGTCACAGTGAAGCCTCTCACACTCAGTACTTTCTGTCTGTTAGCACCCTCTAGTGGTTACTCTGAGGGCTTTGATTACATGTGCAGCGCAGTCCTAAACTCAGAAGTAAATCTCGCCAATTCCAATCTGATTTACAACGTGATAAACGTGGCCAAGGCTGCACAGCTTGAAGAGGATTTGCTACATGTGAGGTTGTATTGGTTTGTTTTTCAGCTGGTCTGCATTACAAATATAAAATTTACGATGGCTGGCATAGACCTTTGATTTCTCACATACGTTCTATCCTACATCAGGGGGAACTGGCCACTTAACTTAATCAGAAAGTTCCTGGTTGGCCACTGGCCTGGAAGGCTGCTGGTGGCCAGGAGCTAGTAGAGCCAAGTCCAGGCAGCTCTGCCAACAGGAGTCACAGAGGGAGGGACTGTGAGTGGTAGAGCCTCTGCTTGGCATGCAGAAGGTCCCAGGTTCAATCCCCGGCATCTCCAGTTAAAGGGACTAGGCAAGTTGGTGATGTGAAAGACCTCTATCTGAGACCCCAGAGAGCCACTTCCGGTCTGAGTAGACAATACTGATTTTGATGGACCAAGGGTCTGGTTCAGTATAAGGCAGCTTCATGTGTTCATGATCCAGCCCTTCAGCAGAAGTAACAGTGATCAGTGCCAGCTAGGGTTGCCAACCTCCAGGTACCAGCTGGAGATCTCCTGCTATTACAACTGATCTCCAGCCGATAGAGATCAGTTCCCCTGGAGAAAATGGCCACTTTGGCAATTGGACTCTATGGCATTGAAGTCCCTCCCTTCCCCAAAACCCACCCTCCTCAGGATCCACCCAAAAAATCTCCCATCGGTGGCGAAGAGAGACCTGGCAACCCTAGTGCCAGCTCACCGGCTGCCACCTCCTGAACCACCACTGGAGGCAGTGGGTAAGATGGCAGGCCATTGCCCGGTACTCCAGGGAAGATTTTAGAAGTGAGGACAGGCATGCCGGTGTGACACCAATGCACAATGTCACTTCTGGTGAAAATCCAGAACTGGCTTCATGATATGAGAGGCAATTCTCTAGGATTTGCCGAAACTCTACAGCTCTACAGAGTTTTGGCAAATCCTACAGTGTTGCCCCCAATATCATGATGTTACTTCTGATTTTGCCGGAAGTGACATCACGCGCCAGCACAACACTGGTGCACCCAACCCATCCCCCCCCCCGCCAGCCTTTGAGGTCTTCATAGACCATACTGGAGTTTGTTGAGAGGGTACCCCTAGATGATGTCCATTGTCAGCACTGCTAGCTGGGTCTGAGCTGACTGGATCCTGCAGCGCAGCCTTGCAGCACTCAAAGACCACTCGGCTTGATCCTGGGTTATTTAGGGTTGCCAGGTCCCTCTTTGCCACCAATGGGAGGTTTTTGGGGTGGAGCCTGAGGAGGGTGGGGTTTGAGGAGGGAAGGGACTCCAATGCCATAGAGTCCAATTGCCAAAGCGGCCATTTTCTCCAGGTGATCTGATCTCTATTGGCTGGAGATCAGTTGTAATAGCAGGAGATCTCCAGCTAGTACCTGTAGGTTGGCAACCCTAGGTCTATTGGAACTTCCCAATCTGGTCCTGTTGTGAATTACAAACATTTATCCATGGCACAGGGGTTCAAAGACTTTTCAGAGTCTTGCCAACTGTGAAGACAGTCTGAATCCAAACCCATACAAGCCAATGGCCTTTGCTAGTTTCCCTTCCTCCCAGTCATGTTCCTCAATGAGCTGGGCACAAAAGTACCCTTCTGCATTATGCAGGACTACTTTACATGTCACACTAGAAGAATAAAACCAAATCTGAAGACATACTTCTGTTTGAGCAAGAGCTTGCCTAACCTCTTTGCACATGTAGATGTGTAACAAATGTTGCAGAAACTCCCTGCTGTAGTACTACTGCATGCATTCTTGTGTAAGCACTTCTGGAACAGGACTACTTACTAGCTATTTCCCTCTTCTGCCCATGGCTATTCGTCTTCGAGCCTATAATGAATGCGTCTAAAGTGCCATGAAGTCACAGCCGACTTACCGCAACCCAGTAGGGTTTTCAAGGCAAGAGACTAACAGAGGTAGTTTGCCATTGCCTTCCTCTGCATAGCAACCCTGGTATTAATAGAATCAGAGTTAGAAGAGACCTCCCAGGTCATCTACTCCAACCCCCGGCATAATGCAGGAAAGTTACAACTACTTCCCCCCCCATAACTCCCAGTGACCCCTACTCCATGCCCAGAAAATGAGGGGGGGAACCCTCCTTGGTGGTCTCCTATCCAAATACTAACCAGGGCCGTCCCTGCTTAGCTTCTGAGATCTGACAAGATCAGTCTAGCCTGCAATATCCAGGTCAGACTATAATGAATAGCTGCCTTTAAAAGAGAATCCTGCATTTCTTAACCCAGTCCCTATCAGTAATAATAATAGAAGTTCCTAAATGCCTTTTCAGGTTTGGTCCCAAGTATCTGTTCCTGCAGAAGGAGAGCCAGCGTGGTGTAGTGGTTAAGAGCGGGGGTTTGGAGTGATGGACTCTAATCTGGAGAACCGGGTTTGATTCCCCACTCCTACACATGAGCCGCAGAGGCTAATCTGGTGAACTGGATTGGTTTCCCCATGCCTACGCACTAAGCCAGCTGGGTGACCTTGGACAAGTTATAGCTCTGTTAGAGCTCTCTCAGCCCCACCTACCTAACAGGGTGTCTGTTGTGGGGAGGGGAAGGGAAGGTGATTGTAAGCCGGTTTGAGTCTCCCTTAAGTGGTAGAGAAAGTCGGCATATAAAAACCAACTCTTCTTCTTCTATCCACCCTTTGGATGCATTCTGCCTGCCCCCAAAAGGGACATGCACACATTAAGATATTTTGAGTGTTTTCTACATTGCTCCAGTCGGTTCAATGAACCCCACAAAGATTATAAAGTCTGCATTCTCTTTTGCTCTCAGTCTCTCCCTCTATCCAATGGCCCATTTAGAGCCATATAGTAGCTCAGCCTTTTGGAGTCCTTATTAATTTTATTATGCAAGAGCAAAAGGTTGAACAGAGCTGGATTAGAGCTGGGAAGGTTGGATTGGTTTGTTTGGCCAATCCCCAGTTAATCTTCTACTCTGCGTGTGTCCGAGCAACATTTGGGACTTACATGCTTGTTAGACACAGCCCAGCAGTGGTCCTGAAATCCCCTGGAGGGATTTCACTTCATATGAGGTTTTATTCCATGTTGCACCAATGCTGCCATTAGCATACTTTGCTAGGACTATTTTTGGACGTATTTAACATACAGCATCCCAAGGCCCATAAGTTGCTTTTTCATTAACAACAGAGATAAAAGTAATTTATGCACTCCAGGATGTTAAATGCATCCATAAATATTCCCAACAAGGTATGCTAATGGCTGCATTTTTTTAATTAACTGCCTTGCATGATGACAGAATAATTTCGAATGGACTTCTCTAGACATTGCATTATGGGACCAATTACGTTCCGATGTTCTGTTAAAATAACTATAATGGGTATCTAGTCCAACCCATGCGGTGAAAATAGCAGCATGCATCCACCAACCCCTCTCCTTCTGACACAAATCAATTGATATAATTTATTTTATTTATTTCATTTATACCCTGCCTTTCTCCCCAATGGGGACCCAAAGTGGCTTACATTGTTCTTCTCTCCTCCATTTAATCTTCACAACAACCCTGTGAGGTGGGTTATTCAGATTACGTTGCACCACAGAGAGCAGGTGCATTGCAGAAATATGTTCATGGGACAAAACCAGCTTGATATTAGTCAAGCAATGAGCCAGACCACACATGGAAAGGAACACGATTACAATCCTATGCACACTTACCTGAGAGTAAGCACCATTGACTATAACAGGAGTTACTTTTGAGTAGCCCCTATAGGATTGCATTGACACACACCTAGCTCAGATAATCTGAGCTCAGATATAATTCCTTTCCAATGTCACGTCCAAGGAGGATTGGGCAGGCCTTCAAGGTGGAAAGTGCTGTCGAGTTACAGCTGACATATGGCAACCATATAGGGTTTTCAAGCCAAGAGATGAATAGAGGTGATTAGCCACTGCCTGCATCTGTGTAGCAACCTTGGACTTCCTTGGTGGTCTCCTATCCAATTACTAATCAGGGCTGACCCGTGCTTAGCATCTGAGATCAGGCTAGCCTGGACCAACGAGGTCAGGGCATACATCCATTCATATCAAAATTATTGTTCTTTTTTTCATTTTCATAAATGCACCAGGTGCTTAAAAATCATGTCCTGTATGGCTGCTGTAATTGTCATCCTAGCTACGGACTTGAATTGGAAAATGAAATTGGGTCATTAACAACTCTTATACAAAGCTGTTACAAACAGAAGAGTGTCTTTGGGTTCAGTTACACTTAACTCCAGTGCAAAGCATAAAACAACCTTCCCGCAAGCGAAAGGTGCCCTCTGCATGTGAAAGGGCATCCTTGGACTACCCATTGTTCACAAAGACAATAAGCAGGAAAGAGTTCAAATTATCATACGATGTAGGATTCAATTTGAACCAACATCAGCATAGGGATACCTACTTCCAGGAGATATTCCTCTTGGTCCAAACTGAACCTGCATTCCGCCTGCCCCGACTCTTTCTTCTCTTTCGCCTTCTCCTCCACCTGTTTCTCCTCAGAGGGAGCTTTTCTGGGAAGGTGGTGATAACATCAGGCAACGAACAGCGAGGCATTCGGATCAGCGTCAACGTGGCGTCATCTGGTGAATTCAAGGGGGCAAAAAAAGCCAAACCGAATCACACGACATGCAATGACAGGCCTAGCTAGGGTTGCCAGGTCCCTATTTGCCACCGGCGGGAAGTTTTTGGGGTGGAGCCTGAGGAGGGTGGGGCTTGGGGAGGGGAGGGACTTCAATGCCATCGAGTCCAATTGCCAAAGCAGCCATTTTCTCCAGGTGATCTGATCTCTATCGACTGGAGATCAGTTGTAATAGCAGGAAATCTCCAGCTACTACCTGGAGGTTAAGCAAAATTAGGCGTACCGACAACAATAGTATTAGCAAAACAAGGGAAAAAAATACATTAGCAACGCAGACCACTGAATTATGCCAATTCACTTTATAGAATAAAGTTACTTTGTCTCACATCTATATTCTAAGAACTAGGCTAATTATGTACAAAGAACTAAACATTACACAATGAAGTTACATTTGGCTGAGCCCACCAATGCCCAAACAAAATACAATAGGCACCCCATTAAGAGTGCTCCCATGTAGCCCTCAGTTCACAATGAAAAACGGGTGCAGACGACTAGAAGATGCATTTCGTGGTGGGGAAGCTCTTCTTTCTTACATCCTTGTGGAGGGAAATTTTTGTTGTACAGAAGGTCATGTGTGTTTCCCCCACCTGCTGGCTGAAGTGGTACAGCTCATACCCTGACATAAATTTTGTTAGTCATTAAGAAGCTAGTGGAAGAAGAAGAGTTGGCTTTTATATGCCAACTTTTTCTACCACTTAAGGAAGAATCAAACCGGTTTACAATCACCTTCCCTTCCCCTCCCTATGACAGACACCCTGTGAGGTAGGTGGGGCTGAGAGAGCTCTAAGAGCTGTGACTAGCCCAAGGTCACCCAGCTGGCTTCATGTGTACGAGTGGGGAAACAAATCCAGTTCACCAGATTAGCCTCTGCGGCTCATGTGGAGGAGTGGGGAATCAAACCTGGTTCTCTATATTAGAATCCACCGCTCCAAACCACTGCTCTTAACCAATACACCATGCTGGCTCTCATAGAGGACTCTTGCTCTTTGCTACAGTCCATACACAGGTTTACCACTTGAGCAAGAACTAGGTTTCAGATGGAATAGAGATTCTTCAGTCATCTCGACAGAGGATTCTCAACATAGCATGAACTCATAGAGGGTATTCATCCCTGCCAATGATGTATCATACATGATTAGTAAAGTTAATCAGGAAACATCGCAGTACAGGTCTACAGGTCAATGCTCAGGGTAGTTACCCCATACCTGGAATCCCGGTCTCAGTGATGCCTGCAAAACGTTGCATTACACGGATAGCGCTGGTCACAGCCTCCCAGGTCTGCAGCTGACCTGTTACTGGATCAGCTGGAGGGAGGTATCCATACTGCGTCAGCCACTCCTAGCAAGGGTCACAGCATGGGGGAGAGCAAAGGTTAGTATTGTCCCATCTATATTGGTGGAAATTTCAAATCCTCTAGTTTGGGATTCCATCCTTCTATGTTCCTTAGCCACTTCATAGATAGGGTTGCCAGCTCCAGGTTAGGAAATACCTGGAGATATTTGGGGCAGAGCCTGAGGAGGGCGGGGCTTGGGGAGGGGAGGGACTTCAATGCCATAGAGTCCAATTTCTAAAGCGGCCATTTTCTCCAGCTGAACTGATCTCTGTCAGCTGGAGATTAGTTGTAATAGCACGAGATCTCCAGTTACTACCTGGAGGTTGGAAACCCTAGTTGTAATGGAGGGAGATCTCTTGCTACTATCTGGAGGTTGGCAACCCTACTCATGGAGAACTTTCAGTGCAATTCTAAATAGTGTTAACACCCTTCTGAGTCTATTGACTTCATTAAGAAGAGCATAACCCTTCAAGAAGAGCATAACTCTGCTAGTCTAGCAACAAGGCCTATACTTGCATAGTATGAAACATGAAAAATATGATGAGCACACGGACACAGAAGCGTCTTGTTTTAATTCTGGTACCTCTGCCAAGAAGCTGTCAAGTGAACCATCTTCTGCATAAAGCAAAAAAACAGACACTTCGTGCACCTGATTTACATATTTTACTTGCTTTTTCTGCAATGGTTATTAATACTGTTCTCAGCTGGAAACAGGAACTACAAAGTATACCACACAGGTACTGCGCAAGTGATTTGTCAGAGATGACAATTTCTTGCACGCTGTCCTAACTTCCTCTTTCAAAAATACTCAGGGCTAAACTGTATTTTATTAAATATACCGTTATTTACCTCAAATGAAGATGGCCCTGAAAGTAAGATGATCCCCCTTTCTAAAAAGGGTTTTTTAATTACTGCATTCAACTGTAACTTGTATGTGAATTTTAGATGTCTTCTTCTTCTTCTTCTGTTTTGACAGCACATGTGGTGAAAAGCCTAGTACTCCTTTCAGGCGAATAGGAGATGCTGAAAGCATTCCCAGGGTTCATTCTTAACTAGAGAACCTGCTTGGGTGGAGGGGTTAACCCTCTCTTCCCCAAAACCATGGCCCCAGTCTATATTGGTCATACAGTAAAATGCTTGGGCATTAGGGTGCCAGGTCCCTCTTTTCCTCCGGCAGGAGGCTTTTGTGTTTAAGTAGAAGTGCCGCCTCACAAAGGGCCTTTACCTCTTAGTTTGAGTAGTAAAGCAGCCCTTTACCACTCAAACTAAGAGGTAAAGGCCCCTCGCAAGATGGAACTTCTGGTTCTAAACCCTCAGGTGGTCGGCAGGCAGATGGGGCAATTGCCGGGGGTTTGCCTGCCACCAGCGGGCACCTGGCAACCCTATTGGGCATTCAGATTAAACATTTATCTGAATGCCCAAGCATTTTACGGTATGAGCAGTATAAACCATGTAATCTTGAAAGTCTTGGCTTTAACAGATCAAATTTCTAACACTCATGGTTTGAGAGCCAGCATGGTGTAGTGGTTAAAGTGTCGGACTAGGATATGGGAAACTCAGGTTTGAATCCCCACTTTGCCATGGAAACTTGCTGGGTGTCCTTGGGCCAGTCACACATTCTCAGCCTCGACCCTGGCAAGTATTTGGATGGGAGACCTCCAAGGAATACCAGGGGCACAGAGGCAGGCAATGGCAAACCACCTCTGAATGTCCCTTGCCTTGAAAACCCTACAGGGTCACCATAAGTCAGCTGTGACTTCATGGCAAAACAAATAAGTTGTTTGTACTTCGGATTTAAGATCCAGCCAAAGGAGATGCTGAAAGATCAGAGATAGATTACAGGTACCTTTTTAAAATTAGCAGCTGCAGGAGGCCTAATTCAGACTGTGGCATGGATGAAGCGTCTTCTCCCTTCTGTGCTATTCTTCCAGCCTCAAGCTAATACTTTTTAGGTACACATGAACTCCAATCTGGCAACATCTATGTTTCCCCAGAAAGGTAAAAAGCTCTTCCATGTGACTGTGTGAGGTTAGGAAAGTGACACCTAAGGGGAGCTGCAAAAATGCTGTCTCCTGACACATCCAAGTCATGTCTCCCATGGCTGCTGTTTACAATAACACCAAAACAAAACATGACGCTCTGGATATCCATTCAGTGTTCTCCCCATGTCTTGTCTGGTTTGGTCCTTAGAAACTCTAGGGAACGCGAACAGGTTGTCAAGTGGTCTGGAGGTGAAATGATGTACACTGAAGATTCATATACACCTTTCTTCCTCTCCCACCTTAAATTGTAAGTTCTGTTCAAGAAAACCAATAGAATAAACCATGTAGTTTTAATTAATTTGGGTTTCTTTGAAGCATGGGATATCCAATTCTTTACTGCTAAGTAAAACAACAGCCCCTCTCTTCAGGGCTTTGAAAACTGATCGTGAATAAATAAGTGTTTGCTGAAGGAGTAATGATGTTGCTCTTTTCCCAAAGCCATAATAGAACACACTTTTGAGTGGCATGGCGGAATAAGGCTGAAATCTGTTTTGTTTGGCAATATGTGTACAAAAGTTGAAGGAGAAAGCAGTTTTTGGATTCATTAGGGAAGTTAGTCTAGATTTTCAGGGTACTGGTATTGTTTTGGAACCAGCTCACTCGTTTGGTTTATTTTCCACATCCATAACACCTGCTCATTTGTAAAGAAAAACTTTACAACAGCATCACAGCACACCCTCCTCCAATGGAATAAGACTCTTGTGCCACCTTAAAGACTAATGAATTTATTATGGCATAAGCTTTCACAATCCAAAGCCCACTTGGTCATGCGTATGCAATGGTTGCTTACATTCAGTGGTATTTAAAGCAACACAAAATTATTTACTTTGGCTGCAGCAGCTTAATATAACTACTTGTATGGAATTTTACCTTCTAAAACCTGTCCTGGACTACTTAAGGCATGGGGATTGTACCCTACTAACAGATTTTTTTTAACTCTCTCCTGGAGATTACAAACGTTCTGTTTTTAGGTAAAGATAATGTCAATTGTTGACTCTCTCATGCTCCAGGAATGACTTACCACTATCTCTCCACTCTCATCTGCTGGAGTAGGTACAGGAAGTACACAGGGAGGCAAAGTTAGAAGCAGCAACAGCAGTGATATCCGGACCAGGTACCTAGAGACAACTAACAGTGCTGTCCCTTGCCCATGTTCCAACTGGCGATGCTTCTTCATGGGATGTATCTTAGGCAAATACGCTCCTCCAGTCTCCATCCAGCTGGCACACGCTACTTCACTTGGGCACCCAAGCTGCCAAGTTCTTCTGAGTCCACAATAAAGACTCCTCAGACTAGTTTTCACAATTCAGCAGACCTTGCTGAATTCATCTGGAAAGTCTTGCAGTCTACTCTGAGTCCAAGATGGGGAATTAGAAACGCTGCAGTTTTGTTCCTTGGGTTAGGAGCCAGGTGCAGACACACTAACATTTCTCCAGGTGCAAGCATTGCCTCTGACATCTGAACCTGCATGGAGGGAACGGCAGAAATAGATATGGATCAGTGTTCACCTGGCAGTCTGATCAGGATAATGGGAATATCCCTGTCATGGAGACATTCGACAAGCATACCAAGCTATGCCCTTCTTGCTTGCAAATCACATCTCCATTTCCAATACAAACTCATGCATTCTCCCACAGCCTACTGTCCTTCAGAGTGACTGCAAGGGCAGCTTTCTGAGTCATAGGACAGGCAGTAAAAAAAACCCAGCCTGTTAATGCTCCTTCAATGGAAGTTTCTCCTTCCACCACAGTGCGAGAGAAAAAACACATATTACCAACAATGTAGATTAACTGGCTTCATTCCAGGCTCAAGGATGTCATTTGAATTGCCTGTTCAAGTCAAATCAAATTTATTAATACAGTCAACTGACCGATCACATGCCAACCAAAATGTCCAGACTCAATAGTTTTGTGCCGTGGAATCACAGACTGCCCGTACCAATAAAGGTGTAATATTGCCTATTCTGCTACCATCATTCACCCAGTAGCACTTAGCCTGCATTTCTGCCCCATCAAAGCCACCAAGGCAGCTAACAATTAAAACAAGCATAACAAAAATACATAATAAAATCAATGAAAAACCAGAATGAAAATACACATATGAAGCACAAGACAGCAAATTCAAACATCAGACAAGAAGGAGAAGTAACTGAAGGAAGATGGGGGTGGGGAGTCTTCACCTGCTGGCAGAAGACAATGATAGAGGGGGGCAGGCAAATATCCCCGCTGAAGGATAATTTTGATGCCATCACTGAGAGGGCCCTGCCTCCGGTTGCCACCCATCTAGCATCAGAAAGCAGGACACATGAAGCAGGGCATCAGATGATGACAGTGGTGGTCAAGCACGTTCATATGAGAGTAGTGGTCCTTGAGTTGCTCAGATAAAATTCCAAAAGTGTCCATCGTGTCTTCTGCCAAACAGAAAGGAGCATGCCATGTTCCTAGCTTATTGATTGGAGCATGAGTGCTGAGATACTCTTGATCCTTCTTTCTAAAAAAACAGACTGTTATCGTCCTACTAAGCTGTCCATGGAATTATCCTTTTCTGCCACCCTATGGATACAGGGAATTCACCTGGGCTCTGCATCTCTTAAGGCCAAAAGTAGCTGCTACTCACCCTCCCAAAGCTAATTTCCCCTAATTAAAGTAGCCATCTGCGTTTAATTCATGCATTTGAGTGTAAAATGTAAGATGGACTATGGTTACAAATGGACTAGGATACTGCTATCTCTAGGAGTTTTCACACATGCTGAATAATGCCCTTTCAATACACTTTAACAAGTGGATGTTGACATTTCACACAGTAAAATCCAGCTGCAAAGTACATTGAAAGTGTATTGAAGGTGCATGATTTGGCATGTGTGAAAGCGCCCTCTGGTTGTTTCATGAATTGCAACCTTATCCTTTTTTTTTTTTTTTTGCATCTCAGAATGTAAAAGCGGTTTTCCTCTGCTCCCTACATACTGCACACTTAACAACTGTCCATACACTTAATTCATCTGATGAAACAACTACAGCCTGCATCCTTGCAAAGAAGAGTTAATCTTTACAGGGCAGGTTGTAATTCTGGGGTGAAGGAAAGAGGGTATAATTCAGCTGAAATATTAGGGAGACAAAACAACCAACAGTTAATGGCATGATTCTCTAAGGCCACATCTACGCTACAAACATAAATCCATTTTGATTTCCCCAGAGAAGCCACAGGTGAAGGTGATGACTTCTTTGCAGCTGTGAAAGTGCTCCAGTTCTCTGGATTGGACAATGTATCAAGAAGGCCAAAGCTCATGCCGCCCCTGCATTTTCCTGCAGATTAAGAAAATGTCCTTCTTCACATTGTATCCAGAATAGTTCCTTCATTTCCTCAGAAAGGAGAAAAGTGTAGATCTACACAGTTCCAACTTGGGGCTGAAGCAGTAATCCGGGGCACAATCTGCACTTACCTTTTCCACAGTGTCCTTTTCTCAAAAGCTGTTTGTATTAAAAAATTGCAAGTAATGTTAAACCAGCCTAGGGAGAGGGGGAAACGTAGCTAATTGTGAACTCTAGGGTATATACTTCCCAGAGAAGCCCATAAAGAAGCCCAGCTCCCTTGTCGACTTAAAATGCCAAAAACACATAACTGATTACAGTGTGTAATATAAATATGCCCATAATGAAAAGACAGAGCTTATATGTGTTAGGAGCTACACTTTGCAGGGTGTTTAGTTTAGCTTGGACTGGGTATGGTGGAGAGAGAAGAGAATTACAAAAAAGAAAAAGAAACCTGGAAAAGGGAAAGCTGTGGAACTGCAAGGAAATTTATTCAGGGTTGCCAGCCCAGCTCTTAGAGTATTATCCAGCTTCAGGATTTCTGGCAGCCGACAATAATACTAACACATGATAAAATATCAGGACTCGGCTAAAGCAAAATCCTTTGCCATCTCCTGTGCTCTCTTATGTCTATTTTGTGAGCACCATTTTATTACAAACATTGATTGAACAATGCTTTAATAAAATGATTCCAACAAGAACGTCCAAAAACCTGTTTTATTTTTAAGAGCTCTGAAAATATAGCTTGACTACTGAACGTAAAAAGAGCCCAGATGGATTAGACCAAAGGTCCATTTAATCCTGAATCCTGCATCCTACAATAGCAAGCCTGATGCCTCTTTGAAACCCATAAGCAGTGCATTAAAGCAACAGTTCTTTGTCTGCTCTTGGTCCTCAGCAACTGGTATTCTGAGGTACACTGCCTCTGAGCATAGAGGTTTCATTTAGCCATCATGGCTTAAACCCATTGCTTGACTTAGCAGTGATGAATCTGCCTAGCCCCCTTCTAAAGCTATCGAAGCTCATGGTCATAACCATATCCTCTGGTAGCGAATTCCATAAGTTAATTATGCATTATGTTAAGAAATGCTTCGTTTTGCCTGTTCTGAATCCACCACCCATCAACTCTTTTGGGTGGGAGAGGGAGAAAAGGTTCCTTCTGTCCACCTTTTTCTACACTTTGCCTAATTTTATCAATCTCTATCATATCTCCCCTTTCTCATTTCCCCCTTAATTAGACTACTAAGGGGAGACTTGATGGAGGCTTATAAAACTATGCATGGTTTGGGGAAAGCAACCAGGAGTTTTTGAAAAACTGTAATTATTTATCAATTTATTTGGTGCATGGCATTTAACAGAATACATTATGATAGATTCCCTGCTCCAAAGAGCTTACAATGTAAAATCTGAGGCAAGGCAGACAATAAGGAAGAGGAAGGAGGAGGAGGTTGGGGGGTGGGGGGACAGGGAAAGAATTAGCATTTATGCCATTGCATATCTCTAGAGAACAGGGGATGAGGAATAAGGAACTGTACCAAAACCTTCATGGGGAAAAGGTTGTTTTTGAGGAAAGAGTTGAAAGTGGGAGAGGAACCACACATGTGTTCCAGGAGGAAACCCCAAGCATAAGGGACAGCAAGGGGGGAGTTATTTGAGGGAGCATTTGAGCTGATCTTGTGGGATCTGGAGGAGCAAAGGAATGCAATGGGAGTGGAGAGCTAAGGAGAAACACAGACAGCCAGAACACGGCTCAGTTTGCCTTTCTCCGCCACTAACTTGTCTTAAGCTCCTTCCTGCTACTGTCACAGGTGGACAATGTGGGGAAACAAACAAATTGAACATCAGCCATGCAAAGGAAGTGGAGAGAAGCTAAGGCCCTCTTCTGCATGTGTGAACAGTTAGGGCCAACCCTATCCATGGCAGAGAAGGATGAGCTGCTCCTTAATCACTCACTTTCTCTGCCCTTTTTCTCCACCATCTTTTCTTTCCTAATGGAGCTCAAATGGGAGGCGACATCGTCCGATGATAGGACTTTGGGCTGCGGAATGGCTAACCCGGCTAAGCACTCGGTAGGTTATCCCACCCTAAGATTTGTGATCAGCGATCACTCGAGATTATTGACCTGGAACAATAATGTCCATCTGCAAAGATGTGTGAGAGAGAACACAAACAATATAACATCGTTTATGTCTTTATCAGGCTAAATGAAGACAAAGAATTCCAGCCTGGGGCAGTGGCTAAGGGACAGTAAACTGGAAGACCCAGTTTTAAACACCCCTACTACACCTGTGCCTTGATTTCCCTTCTGCAAAACAGAAATCAGAACGATCTATCCTCTAAGTTTATGAGGACCAGAAGCTTTGCCTATGCAAAAGAGCACGATATTTCCCTGGCATTAGCCTTGGACAAAGGCACCCTTGCCTCTTCTGCTCTTTCCAGCAGCTACAGCCATTGCTGGCACGATAAGAGTTGCCCAGAATGGAAGAGGCGAGTCAGAGGGACCTCCAGAGCATCCGCCCCGCCTAGCACCCCTTTCTCCCACCTCCCAGCCAAATTGGAGAGTGCCGGCCGCTGAAAAGGGGGCTTCTCCTAGGATGATAATAGCTGATCAGGAAAAGGAGCTCTTACATGTGCCAAGCGCCGGACCGGACCTCTCCTCCGGACTGGTACCCAAACACCTCTCCAGCCCTGCTTCTTCCTTTCTTGGGCTCCCCCGGCAGAGCTGACGCTCCTTGCAAGGGGGCGGCGGGAACCACCCATTCCCGGGGAAGGGAAAAGCCCCCCTCCCTTCCCCTCTCCAGCCCACCCCAGCCCAGCCCCGCTAGCTCTTTGCAGCGACTCTGGCCGCCGCGGCTTTAAGCTGCTTTGCACAACTTCAAACAGCTGCAACAAAAGCAAAACCAAACCCCAGCCGCCCCCCAAAGCCCCTGCTGGAGCTTTGCCCTCCACCGTTATTGCCTCTCCGCCGCTGCCGGCTTCAAAGGCGCTGCCCTGCCCTTCGGGGTCCGGGAATCCCGTCTTCCCAGCAGGGCAGCCGGTCGCCACCTCCCTCCTCCTTCCCCAAGTCCGGGGGACCTCTGCTCCCGTCTGCACGCGGCCTCCGCCAGGAAGCAACAACCCCCCCATCCCGACACGCCAGATGCCCCCGACCAAGGAGCCGATCCCCAGAGCCAAAGCAGCCCCAGAGCCAAAGCACTCCGGCCGCAGATCCTTCCAGCAGCCCTCTGTTGCCATCCAATAAACCCCCTTTCCCCCCCCCAGCTCCAAATCTTTTGAAACCAGTTTCCACTGACTTACCTGTGGCAATACCCGCTCCTTGGAGGGGCCTCTTCCAGCACAGCAGGGAGAGAAAACACAGCCCAGGGCCCAGCCTAGGATGGGGAGCAACAAGTCTTGGAAAGGGTGGAGCCCTAGCTGAGGAAAAGGGGGGGGGAGGGCTGAAGGGGACCTTTCTTTCCAGTGTTGTGGTCCCCCTTCCAAAATGGCCTTAATCTTCCTTCCCCAGGGTCCTATTTAACTTGGGGGAGTTTGCTTTGGTAAAACCTTCTCCTATTTCCAGGGGTCTCTCAAAGTGAACTCTCACAGGTTAAATAGTGTGTGTGTGTGTGGCAAGGGGAGATTGACAACATTAGTAAACAGGGAGCCGGATGTGCCATTTAATGGTATCTGACGAGCCCTTTTATTTCTCACATTTACAGCCCACCCTTTGGCTGAGAAGCTCTGGTTTACTATCCTTGCAAGGTATTCTATCCTTGCAAGGTAGGATAGGCTGAGAGTGTCAGAGCTTGTTTCCAGGTTCTGCCTCCTACACAAGAAATCAGTAAAACCAAGAACCTGGGTGAACTTGGAGAGGGCTCCCATATGTGGTTAAACATTTGTTTGCATAAGGTCCCAGGTTCAATTTCTAGTTTTATAAGTAGCAGGGTAGGAAATTCCCAAGATCATGGAGAATCACAGCTGACCAGAGCAGGCAACTCTGAGCTAGGTGGATGGTCTGAGTCACCAGAAGTCAGCTTCTTATCTTCGCAGTTTTACTTGGAAGCTTCAGGCAACCAAGTTCAGATACTATGTTCTTCTTGTACTGAAATTAATAAATAGGTGGAAATGTACAAGGTTCCTCTACCATGGAGGCTTGCTGGGTGACCTTGGGTCAGTCACACACTCTCAGCCTAACCTACCTCACAGGGTTGTGAGGAGAAGGAGACAGTGTTGTAAACTGCTTTGGGTCCCAATTAGGGGGAAAGTATAAATGAAGTTATTAACTGAATAAAATGCTGGCAGGCTATGAGCTTTCGTGAGCCACAGCTCACAAAAGCTCATACCCTGCCAGAAATTTTATTAAGTCTTTAAGGTGCTACTGGACTCTTGCTCTTTTCTACTGCTATTGACAGACTAACATGGCCATCGTGATCTAAATAAAACACTGTTAAGTGTGAATGACACACAAGTGTCCACTTTGCTGTGAGAAAAAAATGTCTTATGTGATGTACATACTATATAAATAAGCCGCTTAAATTTTACCCAATTTATACATTGAAGACACCACTATGTAGGGAGCAATAAATCACTGGCGCATAAAGCCGCACGCATGCACAAAATTGTACACAAAAGTTTATCCCAGCATTAACACTCACTGGGTTGTCATGTCTGGTCAGGACTTTCCAACATTTGTACACTGCCTACTGGGAAGAACTTTTGTCATATTTGAAGTAGTTAGATTAAGTCCAGGAATCTTGATTATTCTCTGCAGCTGCTTTTATCAGTCTCAGAATTAGGAATATTACAAGCAGTGAGACTATCATGTTGATGTAATCAATAAGACTATGGGCTCATTCTCACATTGGCAAACCCAGTTATTCCATACATCTGTGGTGCTCATAATGTACAAACTGTGGTGTCCCATGTCTGTATAGCTATGCCACACTACAGCATATGTTTAGCAGAGTCAGGCCCTTGTAAGCGGCTGCCAGATTTAGCTACATACAACCAGGCCTCACATTTGAGACCAATCTTCTCGGCCCAGTTACCAGAATCCTTTTACTTGGAGATGGCAAGGATTGAACATACGGCTTAGATCCTGCTAAAATTAATGTTGACTGAAATATTTTTCATCTCTCCTCTTCTGCTGTGGCCCAAAATGCCCCCAGTGTTGCCCCTGGAGCAGCGTAAAGGGGAAATTGATGAAAATCATCCCTTCCCCTTTCCATCTGCAGAAATGGGGGAGACTGGTGTGCTGCTTTCAGTCTGGGGTGTATACTCAAGAGACCTTCTGAGCCAGGGGTCCCCAACATGGTATGTGCGGGCACCATGGCACCTGCTGACACCTTTCTTGGTGCCTGACAAGTGTTTTTAGAAAGTGTGGGGGGGAGGAGGTGGGGCCTTTGCCCAGCAAGACTTCTGATTGGCTGTGCATATTTTTTGAAAAACATTGCTTTGGCTGCGGCTTCCTACCACAATACAAGCATCTTCACTGTGTGACTGAAGGTAACCTCCAGCAACCATTTTGTGGCTGTGCCCACAATGCTGTGTCAGAATGCCAAAGGTGCCCATGGGCTCAAAAAGGTTGGGGACCCCTGTTCTGAACTTTAGAAAGGATGTCCTGGAAACTTTACTTAGATGCACACAATAGCTTATCTACCGTATTTATTTTCTTCTAAGATTTTTATTCTTTTCTACTAAGATTTTTTTTCTAAGATTTTTCATTCTTGTAAAAAAAAAAAAAAAAGCCTTTCAGTACTCCGTCAGCAATAAGGGTTCCAAAGCAATGTCTTGCTCCAAACATACCACAAAACTATTATTTGGTGCTACACAAATGAGCTTTGCACACCCCCTCCTGCTTCCCTCATGCTCTACGTTATATCCACTTTATCATATGCCACAGTATGTGAACCAGCAAACTAAGGTTTGCACTTGGAGTTCCAACAGATGGCAAATCAGCTTCACGCAGTGGTTTTGCATTCCTGGTTTGGAGGGCAATCCTAAACCAGTTGGCCAGTTCAGATGGTACTGTAAACTATGCTTAGAACTAGAGAGGAAATAACTAATCGAAGCACAGCACATAAGAGATGGGAAAGAGGAAGCACACCTGCAAACTATGATTTGGTGTTAGTCTCATTCATCCCTTTGTTGAGGCTTTTTAAAAAACCTGCATGATGATTGTATTCAGCTGGAGATATGACTTCACTGGCTTTTAACTTCCTAACAGTGCACTCTTTGTTCTAAACTTTGCAGGGTTTCCATTTATTTTTTCCGAAACACATTGATCACCTTCTATGGACAACCATCTATGGAGGACCCCGCCAAAAAAAAAAAAAAAAAAAGACAAAAGAGGGTGGAAAAAGATTAACATTTGCACACACAAATTTACATTCACAGATGCAAGTTTGTGCAGCATTATGATAATTTAAAATAAAAATAACTTACCAGCTCTGACTGCTGTCCAGGTGCTAACTGTTGATGGGGAACTTTTCAAGGCCCCAGTCTCCCTCCTTCTTATGGATCGCTGCCATTAATTCACCCCCAAACATTTAGCTTCAGCAGCCCTTCTTCTTCCAACTACAGGACACGATGGGTACTCTGGTCAGGAATCAAGCCTCCAAAGCTATTTTAGTGGACAACAGCAGAACCTCGACAGGCCTAAAAAGAGGCCCGTCCTCTGAAAAAGGGAAAATCTGGCCACCTTAACTGGCTGGCTCCTTGACCTTTCTTTGTCTGGTCTGGAAATTCAGCAAGCGACTGTCCATTTACATAGATAGGTCGCTTTACAGTTGCTTGATGCTCAACGTTCAGGGCTAGGCAGGAAGGAGGTCTCTGCCTGCCCTTTTGCCTTACCCCACTGGCTGCACACATTAGCCTCCGAGGACTCCATGGCAACACCGCCAAAGCCTTTGGGTGCCTTGGCAGAGACTTGTATGTGCGGTGTAGGAAGCAGTGGGGCCAGAGTGGCTATTTCGGGTGACAGGGTCAGTCGGGGCCTGCCTAAGCTCTGTCCGAGAATAATTCTGGCCGACAATGGCAGCCATTAATCTGCGCTGGGGTTTGTTCGGCCCAGCTAGTCTGGAGGTCGTGTCCATGGCTACACGGACTATGGGGCTCATATTTCTCACCGGGAGCAACCATGGAACAAAATCCTCCCCGACAAAACCACACCCCCAAAGTAATTCTTAAAACAGATTGTTGGGGAAATCTAGGAAATGAAGCCTGGGCTTTGCCTTAGGGTAGTCTGCTTTTCTAGACTCACGCGGATACACTGGGTGGTCTTCAGTGGGGAAAACTTCCTCAGCAGGATTACAACCACAAAGGAGGCCTGTGGGGCATAGCAGACTCCTCATGGAGAGTCATAACCCTCATACATAGTAATTGTGTAGCCCTTTCAAGGCCTCAGACCACCTCGTATAAATTGTGCTGTAATCTTGCAACAAGCAGTAGGCAACATTATAAACTCCATATTGTGAATTATTCAAAATAATATCCCTAAAACACCAGAGATGATGTTACTTAGTATGATACCAAATAATATCTTAATTCAAAGAACATTTTTGATCTATGCCACCACAGCTGCAAGATTGCTTTATGCAGCTAAATGGAAATCGACGGACATTCCAGAGAAAAACGACTGGATATTAAAAATGCTGGAACTGGTGGAGATGGCGAAATTAACTGCAATTATTAGTCAAAAAGACAATATGCAATTTATGGGAGAATGGGAGGCTTGGAAGAATTACTGTGAACAAGAACTGCATATGGGGAAAATGGAAGGTTACTCTTTGATCTGATCCATAGTGTAATATCTATATAATTGATTGAAAGGAAAATTAGTTATATTATTAAGTAATTAAAGGTAATATGGATGTAATGATAATATTAGGATCAGAAAGTAATCAACGATAGAATTTAGAATTTTATTTTGAGGTAGCAGAAGGTGATGGGGAAGTCAATATATTAGTTAATTAATTTACATTTTTAACAACAATTTTGGATTTTTAAAAATCCTTTATTACTATGATTTATTTGATATAATTGTTGTCAAATAGTGATATATACATTTGAAAAATCAATAAAATTATATTAAAAAATAAACTCCATATTGTGTGTGTGTGTGGGGGGGGGAGGGTACAGCTTGCCTAAAGCTACTGAATGGCAGAGATGAAATTTGAACTGGGGACGATTTGTAGTTGCTGAAGTCTTTTACTTACTCTACTGTACCGTATACACCACTCCCATTCCTTGTATTTCCTTTTTCTTTCTTTGAAGCCCACACCCAGGTATGCCTGTTCTAGCACTATTGCTGCTTCTGCAGCAGGAAGAGCCAAATTATATTTTTCACTAATTATTTCTTTCTAGAATAATAATTTACATTCATCTGGTATAATTCCTCCAGAGAGCTCAGGTTGATATACATGGTACATTCCCTCTCAATTTATCCTCACAACCACCCTGTGAGGTAGGTAAGTCTGAGATAAAATGAATGGCCCGAGGTCGCCTAGTAAGATTCGTAGCTGCATGGCACTTTTGAACCCAGACCTTCACAATCAGTGTGACTCTTACATTATTTATTTTTATTTAATTAATTTGTACCCCACCTTTCTCCCCAATGGGGACACAAAGTGGCTTACAGCTTTCTTCTTTCCTCCATTGTATTCTCACAACAACCCTGTGAGGTAGGTTAGGCTGCATGTGACTGGCCCAAGGTCACCCGGCCAATGACCTTCCATGGCACGAGTGGGGATTCAAACCTGGGTCTTCCAGATACTAGTCTGACACTCTTAACCACTACACCACACATTACAACAAACTATAGTGGTTGGCCTCTGTTAATACAAATCTTGAACACTATTTTGGTGTAGAACTCGAAAATGTTTGCCATCTAGATTGGGTGATGTTTTTGCTGTTCGATTATATTCAGCTTACATAGCACAGCAACTATATTCACAAGTTCAAAAAAGCCTGTAAATAAAAATGCAGTGTTTGAAAAAAGTTACTAAGTGTCTTCACGTTGTTCAGGCAGGTAGTGCAATTTCCCCAAGTATCAGCTCCTCCTTTCAGCAAGTAGGGGACCCTTCATCACCCTTTGTTATGGGGACGTGGTCACCGCATATTGCCCAAACAAAAGATGGCCCAGCTAACTGAAGTACCACTAGACACATCAGTTCTGGGTTCCAGAGCAGCTGGGAGGGGGGGAAAGCAAATTCAGCGTTCATACTGCTTAGAAATGACACTGAACGTAACAGATGAAGTATTGTAAAACAGTAACAGACAGTAAAAGATCCACATTTAGAATCCTGTGTGGAGGATCAGTGGTTGCTCCCTACCAATAAGGCTTTTATGGAGAGCTTGGGAAGGTACTGAAAGCAATATTGAAAATAAAGTAGGTGCAGTTTTTCTATCAAAGGTCACAGATGACTGAATAGGAGCACCTTAATTTTTAGAAAGTATTAATGGGTGTAAAGGGGGAGGAAATAAAAACTTTTTCAAAATGGTAGAATTCAAGGTCATTCAGTGAAGTTCACTAGCAATAACTACAAGACAACCAAAAGCATTTCATACAGTGCATAACCCATGGAATCTATCCTACAAGATATGCTGATGTTTACTCTTCCCACCTGCCCAGCCTGACAAAAATTCCAGAAAATTCATGGAACAATTGATCTATCAATGGCTACAAGTTAATATAATTGAAAATGGAACCTCCATATTCAGCAGCAGCATTTTCTTGATTGTCAGATGCTCAGGATGGGCAACGTGAGAGGAATAGCTGTAACTAGCATGCCCCATTACTGAACATTCAGAGGCCGGTCCCTGGTGAAAACCAAGAGTTAGACTAGAAGGAATATTTAGTCAGATGTAGCAGGCAATTCTCATTATTATGTACTAAGTATCCCTCAAATGACTGCAGGAGGGTAAACTGAATGGACAAGGAGATGGCAAAATGCCCAGAACATATGCAACATGAGTCACATCCATCACACCCAGAATATCCTGTTAGTGCATGACCTGTCAATGCTAACAGTGTACCCTTAAAGCAAGCCCAGATTTCTAGGCGACAGAGTAGATGAATCACATCTGGTCCCCATCTGGGAAGGACTCCAAAATGCTTGAATCTCATTGTGTTGAAGGCCATCAGTTGGCATGGCTCTTAAACAACGTAGACTGGCTGCAGCAAACTCAGGCAAGATTCCTTTGATATTTTGGGGATACAAAGAAGGATAGGGGGCACGAACTGCCGTAGCAGTAGGAGGAGGAACACCCAGAGGTGAGCAGCTATGTCTAAATTACAGCCATCAGCATTTTGACATTGCAAAGCAAACAGGGCTTCAGAAGGTCCATGCTTGTGTATAGCTTTCAGCATTATGTGAAATACAGTTGCTCGAGGCAAGATAAATTGGTGACCTGACTATTAATCTAAAGCAATACCCCCCATCAGAAAATCAACTTTTGGCAGGCAATCTTAGACCCTAACTCTTCTACCAATCCCCAGCCCCCCCCCGGTCAACAGGACCCTTGGATATCATTGCACCTAGGGAGTAACATTTAATGTGTTAGCATGCATTTGGTCCCACTGCATGGAAGGATACCAAAACAAAGAGCAACAGAAACAGGAGAGGCAAAGATTAGCAGGGGGGGGGAATGAAACTGGAAGACCGAAAGATGTCAAGACATCCAGGTAAGGCAAAAAAAGAAGGCGGCCTTGAAGAGGCACAGTAGTGTAAAAGAGAAAAGGAAATACAGAGAGGATGGAAGAGACAGACAGCAAATTACTAGAAAAAAGTGCAGATTGAGCTAGCACAAGAGACATAAACCGAGGCAGCAGGCTGCCAGTGGAGAGTGATAGTGCCTGTTGGAATGATACAAATTAGAACCAAGAGGGGGGGAGAGGGTTCAGGCGACAATCAGGAATGTATTTGTGTATGTGGACACGGAGCTGAGCTTGATTAGGCAAGGTTATGACAGTTCAGGATGCTGAAAGCCAGTTCAGAAATCTCCTTGCTGGATGGGTGGGCTTATCACAAGGAAAGAGAAAATAATACAGCAAAGATAAAGCTGCTCGAGAGTTCAACCTAGGCCAGGAGAATTGGGTCTGGAAATCTCTTGTCTGTGAAGGGAGGGAGAAAGAAAGGCCCCAGACCTTGACAAAGGGGCTGATAGACGTCTCGAGTTGCATCAACACCCACTCTACAGGTAGCAAAACCAATAGGTGCAGCCATAGCAAGACCTTGCACAGGACCGGAGAGATCGAGACTCCTTGAGCTGGACCATGAGCTTGGCAGGGCCTCTCTGCAAAAAGGTGGCCCTGTTCGCTCCAAATAATAAAAATAACCTGCACTACGGCTCACAATTACTATTTTATCCCAGCTGTTAGAGCCCCACGATTGAGGAGGAGGAGAGGCCCTGCCCTCGCTGGATTATGCCATTTCATCCCTTTAAGAGGATTGCTGCAGCATCCGCGTCAGGAAGCCCTGCAACTTACATGATTTCACAGCTGCCTGCTGGTGAAGCTCATTAGTTCCTTGACACTCATTGAGCAGGATGCCGGGAGCCTCCCGTCGCACCGGCCCGGACAATGAGCGCTTCGTTACACCATTGTTCATTTAAAATAATTCTTAAAATGTCCACTTGCTAGAACAGACAGAAGGATGGCCATATCCCAAGCCTGCTACAGCATTTAACTAATGGCTTCTTTGCTGGTGGCAGAGGGTCCCAGGGGAAGCAAGCAAAAGGAACAGGGTAGAAGGAAATGAAATTGAGGTCCAGCCTGCAATCTGATTATCCATCTCTGTCTCCCTCGCTGTCCCCGCCACGTCCGCCTGACCCACTGCCCCCACACACATCTTTTACAGTAATCAACCGATTTACTACTGTTGCAAGGATTGAAAAATTATGCAGTCAGCAAAGGGCCATGCAGACCTCCATCTTCCACAGAAATGCAGTGGCTTCCGCAAGGTCTGTCTTAACGGGGCAAGAGGACATCTGAGGTACTGTAGGTATTGGTGCAAAAAGCAACTGGAGAAGCAAGGAGTAGCTAACATCTGATGACGAATTTCTAAGGGCTCTGAGAGGTCATTTCTCCCACTTACAACGAATTCCTAAGGAGAGTTACCATTGAAATGAATGGGCTTAGACTGGAGTAACTCTCCTTAGGAATGCACTGTTAGTCTGGATCCACAGGCTGCCTGTGAGGACAGTTAGCTGGTAATGGTGGAATATGCAAATCAAATGTATGAAAGACCCATTCACAAGACCACTTACAAACTATTATTTGAAGCAATGCTTTGAGAGCATATCAGAACTCTAGGGTGAATCCTGTCCTTATACATGGTAACGTCATTGTTTCAAAGTTATATGACTTCTTTGCATTTACAACAGAAGACACGAAGATCCTATTCAGATTAACATGGCAGAAGAGAGAAATGAATCACTGACAAGACTGCGGTTTCAGTTTGATAGAATCCAAGAATAGACTCCAGAAAACAAAGGGCAATTATAGGCAGAGAGGGAGACTTAAATTAGTAGACACAAGTGCAAAGCTCCACTCAAAAGGATCTTTTTTTTTTTTTTTTTTTGGTCTGCAAACACTTTCAGGTACCCAGTGGCACACAAATATACTTCACAGGAGTTACTTTAATCATTTGATTTTTTAATCAATGTTTTAATCATTCAGATCATTCCGATACAAGCTTTTTCCCCATCCCAAACTTCTGTGCATTGAAGAAGGCTGACAAAAAGTTTTGAACAAAAGCAGGAGATGGAGTAAACAACAATGATTCTGCATGATTGTTGATGACAAGTCTAATAAAAATGAACACTCAAGAATCCCCATGAAGCCACTGCTGGCCTGCTACAGCTATCTCTGAACAGAAACTTTTTATTGTTCCTGAAAGGGAAGACGGAATTTAAACACAAAACAAAACACTACACAGGATAAAATCCATTCATGGGGGAGGAAGGTCCCATATTGATTTTTAATTATATTGTGGGTTAGCACAGAAAGTGCTTTTGAAAGGTTCACAGCCCATCTGGAGATCAGTGGGGTGGGAGCAGAAAGGATAGCACACCAACCAGATTTAGAAACAGAACGAATACTTTAGGTTTAGCTTCTCAGATTGGGAAAGAATGAAGGAATGTGTGGCAATGAAGCAGTCAATTTCTGAAAATGGATCACAATCTTATAAAAACATCATTTTCTTATATGCCATTAAAGGAAAACTAGCTGGATGAGATTATTGAAGAGCTATGTTAGGGACTCTTATTTCCATAATAATCATCACATTATGCATAAGGCAAGGGATAATGTAATTCAACCTGGCAAGACCATTCATTTGGCCTCTCAAATAAATTGCAAGATTCTCCTTTATAAAAACCCATTCCCTGTGCCAAGTATCCACACAGGAAATGTTTTGAGTTTCTTCAGAATCTCATCCAAGCTGCCTTCACAGAGACAAAAAAAACCAGGAATGTATTTTTAAAAATAGCTAATTTAAAATTGCAAACTACACCTGTGGTCAGTTCACTATGAAGAAGAGGGAAGTAGTCGGGAGAATTTGACAGAACCTATTTAAAATATAGTATTTGCATCCACAAATGCACCACAAATGCCTTTACGAGGTTAATACAATTAGCGGATGTCAATAAGAGTGATGCAAAATGTTCACACAAACTGGCATAATTACTGTGTTAGGCTACCAGAGGCTGGTTTATATTCTATTTTACTTAATTACCCGGGGGGTGTATCCAAATCCTACCTCAGTGGTATAAAAGGCTTTTAAAATCCAGAAAAGATAATGCAGAAATCAAGGTCCTCCTATATTAACCAAATCACTCAGCACACCCCACATACACGCGATCCACATACAGCATTATAGTTAGATCAATGTACACCACATTTCAAAGCTAATACAGCTTCCAGGGCACTGGTTTATTGCCTGCACTGATGGCATTTAAATCAAATGCCATTATCTGAAGAAACTATATGGTGAGGTCCTTTGCTTGAAATCAAAAGGCGAGAACTTCCACAAACACATGAACATTTAAAAGCCAGACAAACACGGTAATCTTCTTCCAGACTGATTATTGTGTTGAAATGGAAGGGAACTGCACAAGAGCTCTGCAGAGCTGTTGTACAATTCGCTCATTTCCACAGGGCTTGCCCTAGATTGCAATGTGTAGCTTTTGAGAAATGCAATCAGTTTTCCTCCAAAGAAGAGATCTGGAATAATTAGGTTGCAGATTGCAACCCGAATCTCAGTGATAAATTACCAACAGGCTCCTAAGTCACGTAGGTTTTTTTTTCTTTTCAAGTTCTTCCCCTGTGCTACCTTGGAAGATGCAACACGTGGAATAAAAAAGTGGTTTGCACTATAAGCTCCGCTGCTTCTGTTATTAAGCCCTTCCTTATCTTATAAATACTCCATGGTGATGGTCAGAGAGTATGTCTGGAGAGATTTGTGTGTGTGGCTAATGCCTTTATCCTCAAAAGATTCCCCACCCCTCAAAAAACTGAAGTGTTATTCACTGCCAAGATTGATTTCCTAACTTCAACTGTAAATGCCAGTTACGGAAAACAAAAAGAAGGCAAAGGAAGGGTTCCGCTTCACTAGGCAGTTGTGGATGCTGCCCCAGCCACAAGGGAGCAGAGGAATGGCACTTCACTCTTTTAAGCCAATACAATTTCAACTTGAAGGATCGGACTGGACAGCACTCTTCTTTTCAGGTATTGCTCGCATCCTTCCTCTGGCGAAGGCCGGCTGCCTATTCAATCAGCTCCACATAATTGGCAGGGAACATCCCGAAGTGTCCGTCTGGACCGTAACCACGCCACCAGCCCTCATCAATCATCTCAATGCTGGTGATAATGTTCTCAGGGTCAAAAGAGATCTCTGTGTCGTCAGCTGAAAGGCGGGAACAATCAGATGCAAGAAACAGATTGTTTAAAATGCATAGGCTCATCTAGCCCCACATTAAAAGGTGGCTATTCGTCCAAACAGCACAATGCAATGACACAGCTGAAAACATAAAAACAGAGCATAAAACTGGAACAATAGAGCATATTATTCCCCTAAAGATGATGTTCAGAGATGGACTTTACACATTTTCGTACAGGTGCTCATCAGCATCTTTTCATCCCTCAGCCCTGCTCTTCCTAATAGCTCCTGATATCAAGAGTAGCTGTAGGGTCCTCACATCAACTCTAAACAACTAGGGTCAGGTCAGGAGAGGCACTCCATACAACATGCAAGTCTCAATCCATTTTTTACTTAAAAGTAAGCATCAGCTTTCTAAACTGGACCTAGACTCCAAGAAAAAGGCACAAACATTCAAAAACAGCTTTTGCACAAAATACTCTGTTCTCCTCACCTACCATAAGCTTAATGGTCAACTAAAATGTTTCTAGCTTTACAATGAACAGTTCAGACAGCAAAGGCACAGAAGGCAGATTCTTTGAGGCTGCCACACAACTGTTTCCCCCGGTTATGATGTATGTGACAGCCACAGCAAGACAGATAAAGCCATCTGCTTTCTGCCAAGGAATCAGTGCATACCCCAGACCCCTTCACAATCCCAGTCTGCCTTTTAAAAAACAAAAATGGTTGTTAGCTTTCACAGTGACAGATAAAAGGTAAAACAAAACGCAGAGTGAGAATGGGAGTAGTAGCTTCAGGGTGGGGGTGAGGAGTCTGAAACTTATGGTCCAAAGTTTCCTGCTAGCCCACTCTAAAGTTATATCCTGACTTTCATCCATTGTGGAACTCAAGGTGATGTATATGGTTGTTCCCAGTGAACCTGCCACCCAGACACTAAGCAGATCCAAAAAGATTTGTGCATTGTGCGTTTTCAGACTGTAACCTGGGTCCATTTATCCTCCCTGCTACTTAACTAGGACAGAGTAGCTAACCGTACATGTCTCAAACACTCATTAGTTCTGTTGACGGTGGCCAGAACAACTCCAATAAATGTGGCTTGTAAAAATCTAATCAGATACTAACAGCATAAATTTACCATGCTTTTGCAATCAACCTGTACAATCTCACTCTCTGGCTTGCAGATCCTAGATCATGATGTTAAATCCTGTATTCTGTTCGCACCGAGGAAAGCAGCAGCTCTTCCCAAAACACAGAAAATAAACCACGAGCAACGTACCAGCTTGATAGTCATACAGCGCTCGAGCACATAAACCTTTTCCTTCCAAGTTAAGGTTCTGCTGGTAGTTATCAGCATAGTCATAATTAGTGTCTTCAGGCTGATCCTAAAGAGATTAACAGAATGAAACACAGTATGTCAAGACAGTACTCATAGCTATTATGTCCACAATTGTGCAAGCTCTTCCTTCACCTACACTAAGGTAAAAACAAATCTGAAACCTTTAAACATCTTGCAGCTAAAATTTAAGAAACTGAAAAACAACACACACAGATACACAGACGTCGTTTTACACTCACTGGAATTACTTATTTAGTTAAGGCAAATACCACAGCCATTATATTGGAAAAGAGAGACATGGGGATGGAAGACCAGTTAATATACAGTAAGGCACTACAATTACAGCTGTAAACAAAGACTTTGTTGATAGGAAACTCCAACAATTTTGTTCTCACTCCACTTCCCATGGGCCTTCGAAACTTGTTTCCTCTGACCTTCCTGTTCATTCAACAGTTACCTCCCACCTTCCTATATTAACCTGAGGAATAAATGGGTGGTGGTGGTTACTAGCTTAAAAAAAAAAAGCTATTGCCTGGTAGTTCAGTCTTTTCTTTTTTTCTTAAACATTGTCTCGAACTCCTCTTAAAGCGGATATGAACTTCCATTGCTTCCTTGCACTGCCAACAGTGCAAGTGGGGAAATGATCAGACAGTTTACATATGGACTACTATGCAGAAAGACTCGAAGACCATGTCAGATAGAAAAATCTAATTAAGATTTGTTACATGAACGCATGAAGCTGCCTTATACTGAATCAGACTCTTGGTCCATCAAAGTCAGTATCATCTACTCTGACCGGCAGCGGATCTCCAGGGTCTCAGGCAGAGGTCTTTCACCTCACCTACTTGCCTAGTCCCTTTAACTGGAGATGCCGGGGATTGAACCTGGGACCTTCTGCATGCCAAGAAGATGCTCTACCACTGAGCCACAGCCCCTCAAACCATCTCTGAGACAGATGGCAAGAAAATAGTTGGGGTCTCAGTGTATGGAAACTGATGCTAATAAATATTGGTGGTGGAAAGTGCCGTCAACTCACAGCTGACTCATGGCGGCCCTGTAGGGTTTTCAAGGCAAGAGACGTTCAGAGACGGTTTGTCGCTATTACACAGCACAGAGTTTCCCTACTGTTTGGTTTATAAGAGTCTGTTTATACCATCAGACACAACCTAAATCCAAGGACCATCTTAAGGCTGTACTACCGATTAAAATGCTCATATTTACAAGCTGAGAAAATTCCTTGAGCACTTTAGGCACATGCTCTTGGCTCACTCTACTAGGATGCTGCATGCTTGTAAGGACTTGTGAACATCTATAATATTGCCTAACAAAACAAAACAAACCTGAAAGACTCTGGGTAACTGCTAACGTATATATGGAATGCAAAATAATCTTACTTAAAACGTTACCAAAATGCTATGCTTCAAACCAAGATTTCCATCAGTTAATGTCTGGATTTTGTTAACATCTTTAGAATCTTGTGACATATTCAGATTAGTGCCCCTGGTTTACCCACATATGCATCACACAGCCAAGGTCAAACATAAGACTAACCTGAGGGGGCTCATCATAGATAACTCGTTCGCTAGGGGGCTCTTCATACACAGTGTCTTGTTCCGCCTCTGGTTGGAAGACCGGAGGGGCCGGTTTGTAATTGTCCTGCCTGATCAAATCACCTGGAAAAAGCAGAACACACATTTGTAATTCTATTTGTCATGTTTATTAATAATTTCCTCCAGCCAGTACTGTGTGCTGGCACTTTGCTGAACCATTCTGATCTTTGTCTAAGGGAACTGAAGGCATCCTATACTATGCCCAAAGGCGGATGGCAAGAAAAAAAAAAGTTGGGGTCTCAGTGTATGGAAACTGGTGCTAATAAATATTGCTAGTGGAAAGTTCTGTCAACTCACAGCTGACTCATGGTGGCCCTGTAGGCTTTTCAAGGCAAGAGACATTTGGAGGTGGTTTGCCATTGCCTCCCTTCACATGGTCTGAGTTCTGAGAGGACTGTGACTGGCCCAAGATCACCCAGCAGGCTTCATGTGGAGGAGTGGGGAATCGAACCCAGTTCAACAGATTAGAGTTTGCCGCTCTTAACCACTAAACCACGATGGCTCTCATTATTCATATTATTGTAAAATATTAGCAGAAACATTCAAATGGGATAGGTGAGTTCTACTAAACAATGGTATGATGGAACCCTAACTTTATGTCTACAAAAGGGTGGACACGCAAGCTGCCCTACAATGAGTCAGATCACTGCGGTAGTAAGGTCAGTATCATCTACTCTGATTGGCAGTGGCTCTTCGGGGTCTTGGGTTGAAGTCTTTCACATCACCTACCACCTGATCCTGTTAACTAGAGAAGTAGGGGGATTGAACCAGCTACCTTCTGCAGGCAAAACAGATGTTCTACCAACTAAGCCTAAACAGATTTGTCCCATTTCTTCTGACATGATTTTATAGGCCTGAGAAGTCTCTTGTCTCTCTGCCAGGCAAGGCTAGATGAGGCATTTCAGCCTATTGTGTGTATGTATTTGCCATAGTTCCACCTCTGCTATCTCTCACAGCTTGTATAGCAAGTTTTTCTGGTTCATTTGTCACACTTTGAGAAGATGATTAAGTACACATCTCAGAAATTCCCATATATTTATGTGCCTATGAGGTGGAAACTGTCTTTTAAATATACCCGAAGCTGTCTTCTGCAGAGTCAAGCCATTAGCCCACCTAGCATAACATCATCTGTTCTGATGGGCTGCCATTGTTCAGAGTTTCACACACAAAAAGGTCCTGAAATATTTTTATTGGAGATTACACATGCTGAACCTGGGACCTTCTGCATGCAAAACATGTGCTCAGACACTGAACCACAACCTCTGTAAAAGGTATTATATAGTACTTAATAGCTACAGGCTCTTATAGAAAAAAATATGGTTCAGTTAAGCACGCAAAGTGTATTTTCAAAGGAATTTTAGTTTGTTTTGCTACTGCAGAGTAGATCTCGGCTCGAAAATAAGGGTGTATAATGGCATGCAGAATCTGACACTGAAACTCTGGATCCATTCTGCAGAAGTAGAGGGGGAAAGTATATGGCCTCTTCTACTGAACTGTGGCCAGAACAAGTCCTATATTGCTGCGTTCAATTCGTCAGACCAGAAGTGTGGTTTTATTCTTTTATTGTTGAAAGCTGCTTCATGAGTTGTTTTAAGTGCAGAGTGCAGGAGAAATAGAAAGTCATCAAGCAGGCGACGGCCTCCAGCATGTCCAGTGAAAATAATGACTGAAAGACGAGAATCACCCACCAAGACTCCATTCATTGGTGGTATCTTCTTTTTGCTCAGAACGTGGTCATAATGACAGTTCAGCTCAGCCACCGGAGGAGTTACACCCATTTTTTGCCCTCGCCTTTTGATTAGGCAAAGCTGCCTTTTACTGGCTTTCCTGTTTGTTTCTCCTCCTTGTCACCCACTAACAGTGCAATTCTGGGCAGAGTTACTCTGCAATCAATGTTATTCTGAAATCAGTTACTCTGAAATCAATGAGCTTAGACTGGAGTGACTCTTCTTAGGACTGCACTGTATGACACAGCCGAATCCCTGCCTTTTCCTGAAACAGCCTATGCATAATCAGATATAATAATACTAATAATACTAATCTCAAATGTAAAAGCAGTCATTTTTCCCCTACATCAAAAGAGACAGATCTCTGAACAGCCTAGGAGACATGTTGTGCACCACATAACAACAAAGAATACGTCACAATACAGAGAAAAATGAAACAGATTTAAAAGACCCCAAGAACCTGTCAACCTCTTCGGACAAGGAACAGCAACATTGACCAGAAATATAACAGGCTAGGAAAAGCCCACACTGTATTATTGTTAAAAAGGTAAAGGTAAAGGTCCCCTGTGCAAGCACCGGGTCATTCCTGACCCATGGGGAGACGTCACATCCCGACGTTTTCTAGGCAGACTTTGTTTGCGGGGTGATTTGCCAGTGCCTTCCCCAGTCATCTTCCCTTTACCCCCAGCAAGCTGGGTACTCATTTCACCGACCTCGGAAGGATGGAAGGCTGAGTCGACCTTGAGCCGGCTACCTGAAACCGACTTCTGTCAGGATCGAACTCAGGTCGTGAGCAGAGCTTTTGACTGCAGTACTGTAGCTTAACACTCTGCGCCACGGGGCTCCTGTTATTGTTACCATATAACAAAATACCAGAATAACTGCTAACGTAACAGCACCCCTCGTTTCTAGAGTTGTGAAAGGGCCAGGAGCTGCAACTGACACTGAAGGTGTGGGAGGAGACGTGTGAAAAGTCTCGGCAATAGCCATTCTGAAAGAATTATCACCACAAATGGGGAGACAGAATGTGATTTAGAAGGGGGGAGGAGGCAGGTGTCAATACCTAAGCATGGCTAACAGGCAAGCCAGCAGGCATAGTCCTAAGTATCCATGAATGAACTTTATGCTGCAGTACCATGAGTTGGAAAGTAAGCAGCTCTGAGTAAAAGTCTTCCCTGGGGAAACTGCAAGATGGGCAGAAGGGGAATTCTTATTGTACTTAAACATTTCACGATGGGCTACAGCAAGAGAAATCTACTAACCCATACAGTGAAAACACAAATATGCAGTAACCGGGAAAAATTACATTAAGTACTTATCAAGTAAAGATCAAAATATTTTGATCATAAACACCCTAAAAAACTATAGACTTAAAGTAGTTCTGGAATTAAGTTTAATTTTGCTGGTTACAGCCTCCTTCAGGACAGAGACGGTTCTTCCTCTATGGCTAAGGCATCAATAAAAGAAGAAGAATTGGTTTTTATATGCCAACTTTCTCTATCTTTTAAGGAGAATCAACCTGGCTTACTATCTCCTTCCCTTTCTCTCCCCACAACAGACACCTTGTGAGATAGGTGAGGCTGAGAGAGTTCGGAGAGAACTGTGACTAGCCCAAGGTCACCCAGTTGGCTTCATGTGGAGGAGCGAGGAAACAAACCCAGTTCACCGGATCAGAGTCTGCCACTCATGTGGAGGAACGGGGAAATCAGTCCACCACTCTTTAACCACTACACCACGCTGGCTCAATGGACCATAGGCTATTCCAAGAACACCTTCAACTATTTGTTTTTTTTAAAGCCCTATGATAATCAAGTAACAGAAAAGGTCTCTTTTAATAGTTTTACCAAGTTCAGGAACAGGAGAGACTGGAGGTGTGTCATGCACAGACGAATGAACAACAGGAGGAGGGTAAACGTCTTGCACAGTGGGACGGACGGGGGACACGGGAGTTTCTGCTTGGCTGTTCTGCTGCAGAAAAGGGCTCCGTAACTTGCCTAGGAGAGGAGGCAAGTCAACAGAAAATACATGAAGGGGTGCAAGAGAGATTATTTTTCTTACTTCCATTCACTCAGCAGGCTTTGGACAAACTAGTAAATTTCAGCCTGGCAACAATTCTACACCCGTCTCCTGTCTACCAGTCCCTAAAGGCTTCTTTCAAAAGATCTCAGAAAGGAGCCAGAATTCTAAGAGTGACAGAGTATTACGTAAGTGATTCTCTGACGGCTCCATGTGAAAACAACATCCTTGATGCTCTGTGGATTCATTTGTCTACCCTTATGGCTCCTTCATTCATTCAAAGCATCTTGAAAAAATTCACAGTGCATTGAGGAAGCTGATGTTTTCCATATAAAGTGGCCTATGGAAAAGCATCGTCCCTTAAAAGTAACAGACCGCCCCCCCAAGCATTTCTGTTCCAGTTTTGGATACCTGGCTGAGAACTGATGGCTGCTGCTTCTGTGGACATGGACCGCTCCCTTTGCTTGAAGATTTCCCGGGGATTCATTGATCTTTGTGCTATCAGTGATGCTGCTTCCTGTGAGGAGAGGAAGAGATGCTGAAACCTGGTAACACGTGGTCATCTGGGGGTGGGGAGAAAAGGAGGAATATCTAGCAATAGCTACCAATGCTGCTACCTGACTTTTGCAGGTAGGGAAAAGTACCAGCTTAGGCTGCCAATACCTAAAGACTTGCATGGATAACCGTTAACCCATTCACTGGGAGGAAATATTACACACACAAGCACATATTAGAAAGGTTCTTGCACAAGCAAAAAACACTACAATAAGGACTTTGTTGATTTAAGCAAATTAGTTAGCTGTGTGAGATGTGCCATTGCTTCTAATTTATGGCAACCCTACGAATTAATGACCTCCAAAACATCCTGTACTCAAAAGCTCTGGTCACGACCTGAGTTCAATCCCGAGGGAAGTCGGTTTCAGGTAGCCGGTCAAGGGTGACTCAGCCTTCTATCCTTCCGAGGTCAGTAATATGAGTACCCAGCTTGATAGGGGTAAAGTGTAGATGACTGGGGAAGACAATGAAAAACCGCCCCATCAACACAGTCTGCCTAGTAAACGTCAGGATGTGACGTCACCCCATGGGCCAGTAATGACCCGGTGTTTGCAGAGGGGACTACCTTTATCATTACATTAAAACATCCTATCGTTGACTACCTTACTCAGTTCTTGCAAACTGAAGGCCATGGCTTCCTTTACTGAGTCAATCCATCTCATGTTGTATCTTCCTCTTTTCTGACCTAGTTAGTTACCCCAGGGCAAAAATAAGCTTTCATGCATCGAAATTAAGGCCCTGCTTCTAGCACCCACCTATCCTGGAATTGCAGAAGTCATAGGAATTGTCTGAGGTAATGCAGTTCATCCTGTTTGCTTTTGGGAAGGCCACATTAATGGGAGATCAAGGCTTGCTGATAGGTATTTTTACCACAGTCTCACATACAGAATATGCAAGGGTCTGCTATGTTGTAAGTACTGAGGATTTAAGGATTAACAAAGAAACAACTTGGATTTTCCTACTCATGATTAAACTTCACCAGAGATCATGCAGAAAGAACAATGTAGTAAAAGATATTTTGTCAAACTGAAGAAAGCCTCCATTAATCTAGAAACACAGGATGTAACTAATTAGAGGGTGGAACGTGCAAAGATCATGAAACCCTTACTCAGAGAATATTTTGCCAAGAGGTTGCTCATGCCCCTCTGAAGACTCATGGCAGCATAGGAAAGAGCGCATAATAAATTATCAGAAGTCCTGCATCCTTTAATGCCAAATAAAGGTGTGATTTGAAGTCCTGCATCCAAGCAGGCAAGTTGTCTTCACAAAAGATGAAGAGGTGCATGCAAGAAGGATCTCAACCAAGATTGCCCCAGAAAATCCAGCCTTAAGTCATGGCAGCTGAAGAGCTGTGCCGGCAGCACACACTAAAGAGAGTTCAGTAGACAAAATTATGAGTCATGTGACTGAAGGGCAGATTTACAAAGTTATTCTGGACCGTTGGACTAGTAGGTACTAAACCAAAGACATGCATTCACAGAAATTATTTGGATAGCCAGAGAATTACAGATTGTAGACAAAGTTGAAATCGTTACACAGATGTTTTGTTATTTAGGATATTTAAGCATGAGCTGTGTTCAGTAGGTGTGCCAGCTCCGGAAGAGGACCAAAGTTTCATTCGCAGAAACTTGGTGAAGGCCAATGTTCAGTATGCAGTGCCAGTAAAATGATCAATGGAAATTTCAGGAAATACAAAGCTAAAGAGTACAACGGAGAATTTTTCTGGCCGTGATATTATGAAAGGACCAGTGCTGTTTACCAGAAAAACTGCAAAACTGAGCAGAGGTCCAAGAAGGAGATTAATACAGAAAAGAAGTAGTGAAAGGTTGTATATTCAGCATATACAATAATGAGTAGTCACAAAAGGACACATTGGAAGCTGCTGTTCTCTGTGTACAGAGGCATTTTAATATTTCAACTTCATAGTTTATAAAAATCACACACCCCTGAATCAATACACAGCCAGAATGTGAAATTCACTGCCTTGGAATGTGGTTAAGATCAAGAATGAGACTGAAAGATAGTCATCTCTACATGATGGACCAGGATATCCAAGCCCATAATAGGTTTTGAGGAAGTGGACAGACTTCCCCACCTTCCAGAGTGACGATCTGTATGGATGGTGCATCATTCCACTGTTTAACTTTATCAGAAACATCCCGTGTTGAAAACGGAGACAACATTGGGTTAGAAGTGTTATAGTTCTTATTCAGACCCAGCATGCATTGAGAAGCCGTGCAAAGATGACCAAATCCACAGATACCGACTTGATTTAATGCTGAGGAATTACAGAGCCATGGCTGTTAGCTCCTGATTGAGGATGAAGCAAAATCGCCAAGAAGCCTGCACCAAGGTACCTGAGCTTTCTCCACAGACTCACTCCTTCGGAAACTCTTCTGCAACCTGTTGTGATCTTCCTCCTGCTCCTTCTGTAACATAAGATGACTTCCCTTACTCCACTCACAGTAAGGCCAAGCAGAAGCAGGTCTCCAGTAAAATGAGAAATTGGGCTTTACTAGGTGAGCACAACCTTTGCTACAGCTCGCCTGCCGCCAGCTATGCAGCCTACCAAAGAGAACAGCCAACACACAATTCTATCACCAAGGCAGTCTCTCCCTATTGCTTTTAAAGGTACAGTGGCGCCTTTCTGAGCCTTGCAGATGACTAACACCATCAGCAGCATTTGTAGATTCACTGGGATAGTAATGGGTTGAGAAGTCGCAGAAATGGACGCCACATCACTCTGGCAGATGACACAACACTCCTCTGTGCAGAAGGCTTTTAAAAATGACGTAGAGGCCAATAGGAAAAGAGTGAATTTCAAACCTTACCCATTGTTGTTTCTCTTTATCCCTTGACTCAGTTTCCTGTTGTTGCTGGAATTTCCTGCAAATTCAAAACAAAACCTTGTGGTTAATGAGAATTTATGCTAACAAAGGCCTCAGTTCTGTTCATTGGCATTATTTGCCTTAAACCAAGGGGCCCCAACGTGGTGCCAGCTGACATCTTTTCTGTCACCAGCCAAGGGGTTTTAGAAAGTAGGTCAGACAGGTTGGGCTCCTGCCCAGCAGGGCTTCTGATCGGCCCCTGGAGATCTGATTGGTTGAGCAAATTAAAATAATGGTGTTTTGGTGGTAGCTACCACTATAGTGTTTGTTTATTATCTCTCTCTCACACTGCTCTTTCCCAGTATATTTTTTTTAATTACTCCTCTTGTCCCCTGCACTTGGGCTTCCTTTGTGTGTGGCTCTGCCTCTCCTGTCAGCTATTTTGTGGCTGTGCCCACCACCTTGTATCAGAGTTCCAAAGGTGCCCACAGGCTCAAAAAGATTGGGACCCCCCTATAGGTCTAAGCCAATCTAGTTTTCTACTAGCAAAAAGGTGAGTTTACACACACCCCTTCTATTTCCTGAACACAACTGCCAAAGCCAAATTTGATGTTTAGGGCAATGCTGAGATCATATAAGCTCCATCAGTTTCTGAGAGGAATGAGGGAATGGAGGTCCTCTTTGGTGAACTATAAACCATTTGTTCATATGAAAGCAGATCCATTCTAAAGGCAGCACAAGATATCTGCATGTCAGTCTGCCTCCCTAGTGCGACTAGGACAACTGAGAAGCAAACAGCCTCAAAAGGTGAAATTCCCTAACCATCAAACCCTACAGCTCAGCTGCTGAAGCTGCCTCCTTCTGAAGGCATTCACTTTAGCTCTTACTTCATATTGTTAGTACTGGCCCACAGCAGATTCATATTTTTAGAGTGCAAATGAGCCAACACGAAGCTGAAGTTAATGTATATTCCAGATGGTTAAGGAATTAGGTACATATAGAGAGACTGTACTACAGTCACATGTGTCAGAGAGATTGTGTGGGCTTCCACATCAATCACTTCCTGTGGATTTGTAACAACTGAATTCACAGAACACACACTTAGGCAAATAAATGAAAAGCTCATTCTGTGTGCTCAGTTTCATAGATCGAATGGACATCTCACACTTTGGGGCTTCTGGGTGGAGGGAAGGGGGCAATGGGTAAGGATGTGTGAGCTCAGAGATACTTAGGGGAAACTAGCCACAAGCCCTGAATACTATACTGTTGACTCAAGATTTTTTGAGGCTGAATTGTCACAGTGAGAAGATAGAAGCTGTGGAAATATTAGAAAATTATAGCATGGAAGAAGATATTCTCAGGCTGTGTTCAGAAGAAGAAAAATCTGTTTTTATACGCCACTTTTTATCTGCCGTAAGAAGTCTTAAAGTGGCTTACGATCACCTTCCCCTCCCCCTCACAACAGGCACCTTGTGAAGTAGGTGGGGCTGAGGGAGTTCTGAGAGAACTGTGACTGGCCCAAGGTCACCCAGCTGGCTTCACGTGGAGGAGTGGAGAATCAAACCCGGTTCTCCAGATTAGAGTCCGCCACTCTTTCACCACTACATCACATGCACATAAATGGCTCTCCTGCAGCAATTATTTCAGACTGTGTCTTATGCACTTATCACAGACATTTTAAGAACAAGAGAACGTAACATAACACTTCCCACCAGTAGGTTTGGCTTTTACAGCAGCAACAGTCACAATTTCCAGAAACACTCCGGTAAGGGAAGTAGACCCATCTACTGCAGCATTCATATACAGTTCATACGGAACAATCATATGCAGTTCAGAGAACTGAGCACTAAAGTTCTCATTTTTACACAGCTCTTTACATAATCGGTTAATCGGAGTTAGTGTTAACAGTGCTTTAAATAAAAACAAAATCTACTCACTTCTGAGCATCAATTTCATTGGCTCGCTCTTTAAATCTACGCTCACGTAAAGATGCTTCCTGCAATTCGCGTTCTCGCCGTTCTTTTTCTAGACGTTGACGCTCTTCTTCAGCTTTTCTTTTCTCCTCTAGCCGGCGATTCTCCTCGTCTTTCTGAAACAGCAAACACAGCAAGTCTGAGAAACAGCTGCTTCTGGAGAAGAAGTACACACAGCGTGCATGACACCACTCAAGTCACATTAAAAAATTCACCCACAGCACAGCGCTATTACATCAAATCAATACAGACAATCTACTGCGTCACCCAGCACAATTCTTCTTGCCATTTTAGCAGACCCTTCAAATAAATCATGTAGGTCAGTACGATGCACCACTCCACATTTCTTTCTAGCCAACCCATCCCTCATAGGAGGAATGTGTCCATACAGCAAGCCATTTAAAACATGACAAAGAAATTAATTGCCTAGCTGAGGAAGCTCAAGTGTTTTTCTAAATTGCAAAGTGCAGTTTCCTACCATCTCCCATGCTTTATCAGAGTAACTCCTAATATTTTATTTGGAGCTAGTAACAAAAAGCAAACACAAATACATTTTTATCCAATTCGCTGAAATTTCCCCACCCTTTCTTGGTTTATACTTCAGTTTCAAAGAACCGCCAAATAATAGATCATATAATGCTCCCAAAATGTGCCCAGATTTGAACTTCAACCAATCTGTAGAGCAGGGATGGGGAACGTCAGGCCCGGGGGCCATATAAGGCCCGTGAAATCATTTGGTCTGGCCCTTCGTTAAATACACAACATACCTCTGCTTTGGCCCAGAAGCTATCTTTGCTGACTCTCTTGATCTCAGACAGGGCATTTGTTTTCTGATAAACAGATCCCTGTTACATAAAAGAGAAACATATAGTTTGAAACAATTTAATCACTATTTTTAAACAAATGCCAGCAACTTGGTAACATAATTCATATCTTGAAGTTACTATACACAGAATAAATTTTCATCAAAGCATTTTTTATTCTCCCCAAACAATGAGGCAATTCCATTTAGGCTACTCCTCAATTTGATAAGAAATTTTATACAAAGAAGTAACATCAGCACATTAAGCCAGTGCATAACTGCAATATGAAAGCCCAGCTGGTGGCGGGGGGAAGGAACAGCCGCAGTGGGGACAGGGGCAAGGAAAATGGCTGCCATGCAGGTGGGATCAGGAAAAAAGTAAACTTTCCCACCCACACGTTAGGCATCCAGGTTTTGCTACAATCTTTCCCAAAACTGCAGCAAAGCCAATTTGGAAAGAGACGAGAAAAGCCAGAGAAAACCTGGGAGGTGCGTGAACGCACCACAATACTGCAGGGAAGCAGGGGGGGGGGGAAACAACAGCATTGAACCCAGGGCAAATAACCCATATGGAAAAGGTCACAGGAAACTGAAGAAACAACACTTTCCCCTACCACTGGGCATTAAAAGACATGGCCACGATGGCCCAGTGGGGGAAAAAATTATAAAAAGGCTCAGCAACATATATCCTAAGACCAGCTAAAAGTTCCAGAGCAAAGGGGAGACCTTCTCAGTTTTCTTATCTGCAACTGTTAGGGATTTGTTTTATAAAAAGAAAACAAAAAACCTTCACGTGCTTAATATGATTAAAGACTTCTGTCTTAGTTCTCCAGAGTTCAGTACTGTTTGTTTACACTTTAGTTTCCTTCAACTGCACCGAATTCCAACATTTCTTCTCCTACAATCACTGTCAACTTCTTTCATGCCACAGCAATTTCATCCAGCAAGCAGAAGAAAAGAACCCCACTCAACTAACACAGCGAGATGCCCAGAGAATAAACTATTGCTCTTAAATGTGGCACCAGACCGCCTTCCACAACATGAACATTCGCAGATGCTGAGATCATCTGGCGAGATGCTACTTTTACATACTATCACTGGTGGAGATTCAACGGAGAGCAAGGTGTGATAGGGACTTTTTAGTGGCAGCACCAAGATGGTGGAATGTCATCCCCCATGAAACACGACTAGCATAGTCTCTGGCAGCCTTTAGGAGCACAGTTAAAAACTTACATCTTTTCCCAAGACTCTGGTTTGATGTAAGCTGACTCCACTAGAGACCTGAAATCTCTGAAAGCTGGTTGCTTTTTATAACTACCCCTGTTGTTTCCTTGACAGCTCATTTCTTATTTGTGGATTTTACTCGTGGGCTTTGTGAGTGAATTTTAACTTGGCATAAGAGGAGCCATTTTTAGGTTTCTCTGGCTGAAAATGAACCTTTGTATCCTGACAAGTTTTTATGCTGGCTTTGCTATTCTAAAAGGACTATCGTCAAAGAAAACAAGGCCTCCGTCTTTGGGGGCTGATAAGATGGTACAGAGTAGAATTTTGAATTACCCTCCCTGAAGCTACAAGAAACTTGGTGAACTTCTCAGCTCAAGCTTTTAATAAAGGATTACTTTAATGGCTCTGTTTTGTTTAGAGTGCATCACTGGGCAATCCTTGTTGGAAACTGCAATAAATTCCTCATCAGTTTGTATATTCGATTTTGATTCCTTGTATATCTTCATCTTTTTAAAGTTATCTCGTGACAGTATTTTAATAAATAAAGCTCAGATGCAGAAGTCTGCTTCTATAGAACGTAACAATACAAAAAGTCCTTTTCCTCTGTCTGGTTTCTACTTACCAAGCTAAGCACATATTACCCAAATCTGATACATTACCTCTGCCATAGCTCAAAGTTCCCAGCATTTAAGTAAACCACCACTTCTCTGAGGGCTACCTAGAAGTCTTCCATATCTTAGCTATATACATTTTTGCCAATATAAATACAGCATTAAGTAGCTCTCTGTGTGGATTCACAGTTAAACTCAATTGAATCTAGGTGAATAAAATGCAAGAGAATAGATTCAGTATGAAAAGCGGAGGAACTGCCTGCAGTGCCTGGGGGCAAGGGATGGGTCCAGCTCTTCTTCCCCAATCTTCTTCCTCACTGTTCCTTGTTACCTGCCCACCCACACACCTGGTGAGTGCAGCACGAGGCAGATGCTCCTCCCTTTTCCAAAATGGCAGCAGACATACTGTCATGAGATCATAGTCTTTCTTGAAAATTTTAATTTTAAAAAATAATTTCTTTTTTTGTATTTTTCTGCATACCTGGGGGGTGTTCCCCCAAGTCTCTAGAGAAATGTCCCCTATCTGTAGCTGATCGCATTCTCTAGGGTTTTTGATCTGCAAAGGGGCCAGGTCCAGAATGAGATACATTTTCTACACGCATTTCCTTAACAGAAGACAAGAAAACCACAGTTACAGGGCATTGCCAAAGACAGCACAACATTCATACTGCTTCCAGCAAAGAGAACTATAAGTCTTTTGCTGACATAACATACTTGTAAATTTTTAGCTGTTATTATATCAGACACACCATTTAGGAAAACCTATAATTAGAATTCCAAATGGCTTTTGAAATGCCATCTTCAAATGTCTTTTCTAAATCTGCTTTCCACACCTTTGCATAGAGAAGCTGCATAGAATTCTTGCAAGTATGAGCCAAATTATATCATACAGATATTATACAGTATGATAAAACATTTAAGTCATGCAAGAGTTTTCTGAGTGGTACTATAACTCCTACATAAGAAGAGTATGAATTGAAGATTATACTGAGGGCTTGTATTCTGTCAAATTTTTCTACACATAATCTCAATATGAGAGATAATCTCAGGGGAGGGACTGTGGCTCAGTTTGTAGACCATCTGCTTGGCATGCAGAAAGTCCCAGGTTCAATCCCTGGCATCTCCAGTTAAAGAGACTAGGCAAGTAGGTGATGTGAAAGACCCTGGAGAGCTGCTGCCACTGCCAGTCTGAGTAGACAATACTGACTTTGATAGTCCAAGGGTCTGACTCAGTCAGTATAAGGCAGCTTCATGTGTTCATGTGACATTAACCCTGCATCTTTAGTTTTTTAAAAAGAAAAACACAGAACTAACTCTATACGTCCAAAGAAAGAAGCAGCCACAATGATTCTTTTTTGAAAACTTCTGCAGAGATAACTTTCACATCTAATTCTGTAGAAGGGCCTATTGCCCATCAATACACCTGTAGAATTTTTCAAGTAGGCCAGGAATTATGCCCTGGGATATGAAAGTTACGTTTTCTTTTTAAACCTCTGAGCCAATGCACTGAGATTTCAAGAATGATCAAAGCAGATCCTTTGTATCATCGCAATGAAAACTCAGGAAGTTCCAAGACAAACAGCCATGTGTGAAGCTGTACACAACATACCCGGCTCAAAAAATGTTTACGCTCAATGCAAGAGATTAATTTTGGCCGAAGTCCCAGGCTCAAGTGCCCAGCGGCCCAGCCATTCATCTGAGTAACTGAGCGAGCAATCATAAACAGGTCTACTCAGAATTAAGTCCCATGATATTCAGTGGGGGAATTACTCCCAGAAAAGTAGGATTTCACTGTCAGCCCCAGATTCTCCAGCCTATATGTCAGAGCTCTTAGCACCAAGAGCCTAGAGGGACTCACCACTGGAGCCTGAGGACCAGCATCCTGAAACTTGCTGCCTTCTTTGTGAAAGTTGTAGTTTGCTCCCGACGCCTTGGCCACTTTCTCCATGATAACATCGGGCTCCACATCCTCGTCAGCCCGAGCATTTATCGTCACGTGAGCGCCCTGTAAAACGATGCAAAGTACAGCTGAAGGTCTGGAAAGTATATCGAGGTGCTAACCATGGAGCGAAGAACTTCCCGTTTATATCCCAATATATTCTATTGCCCCATAATGAGTGGAGGAGGAGGAGGAGGAGGAGGAGCTAGTTTTTATATACCGACTTTCTCTACCACTTAAGGAAGAATCAAACCAGCTTACAATCACCTTCCCTTCCCCACAACAGACACCCTGTGAGGTAGGTACGGCTGAGAGAGCTCTAAGAGAGCTGTGACTAGCCCAAGTTCACCCAGCTGGCTTCCTGTTGAGGAGTGGGGAAACAAATCCAGTTCACCAGATTAGCATCCACCACTCATGTGGAGGAGTAGGGAATCAAACCCATTTCTCCAGATCAGAGTCTATTGCTCCAAACCACTGCTCTTAACCACTGCACCAGGCTGGCTCTCCATGCTGGCTTTTACTCCGTAGTATTGTTGGGGAGCTTACTTTCGCTGCAAAAAGCAGCACCTGGGCATTGCAAGCCAGAGCTGTGAAGGGCAGAAATGCAAAACAAAAGAACAGACATGGTCAAGCAGTGTTTAAAAATTCCAATTTTGGTTTTTTCTCTGCACCAACTACAGAGACAACAGATCAATTTAGAGTGGTCAGCAGTCCACAAATTATAGCCTAGAGAACTATTAAGTCTAAAAATGATGATGTCAGTAGCTCAGAAAAGTCAGGAAAAGGAAATAAGAAATAAAAATAGGACGTTCTTCCCACCAGTATTCATTTTAAATGCTCAGATGTGAAAGGAATAAACGAATAAGAAAATCAGCTAAACAGCACAGAATTTGGAACTCATGGTTACATGTCCTAGTATCAGGTAAATACTACTATATTCATCTCTACTTCCATTCTGGAGACAGGCTGAACTGCTTATATTTTGCTCTTATTCCCAACAAAGACAAGAACTGTGAATTATATACACTTTTTGGATGAGAATATCAGTTTTCATATTTAAAACCCTCTCTGGCTCCCAGTTCAGGAAGTGTCTGAACACTCTAAAAACCAAAGAGAGTCTGAGGAAAGGCTCAATTCCCCATTCTTCCCCCCTCTCCTTCAGCATTCCTTGACAAAATCTTCTGCAAAACGAACCAAGTAGCACATGCAAAATTAAGCAGATTCCACTCATCTGTGCAATATATTCTGAAAGCAGAACTTTGGACTGGGGGGTTAGCAGATACATTCTGGGCACAGACTACAACCAAATGGGGATACAGTAAAGCCTAAACTTGCATGGTGTACTGTTCAAATGTATTTGGAACGTAACATCTCTATGAACCTGCCTTCATGGAGCCTGAATTTAACACTGTGACCCAAGCAAAGTGCCCAGGATACTTGGCAGGAAATAAATTAATACTGAGAGGGTTACTGGAGCCCAAAACTGTAAGGGTGTGATACTACAGACTAAATGAAGGACTTAAATTTCATTGCAAGCAAGAGCTTCCAATTACTCAAAAATAACTCCCTCTCTCTAGGTTGTTGTATACTTTGGTATCTGGTGCTTGTTCAATGGCCTTTGACGGGCGGGTGGCCAATCCAAACCACTGGAATGTGAGTCACACCTCATCTGCCTTGGTGGGGTCTGAAGGAAACCATTTTGTGGTTTGAATCTGGCCACTGCGAGAAAACTCCGCAGCTTTCTGGCAAGCAGAGAGATGCAAGAATGTATTGCTGCTGTGAAGGGGTGGAGGAGAAATCTGATGCTGTTTCAAGATTAGTATAGCCTGTTAGGGTCTCTGTGTGCTTGCTCCCCACTACTCAACTTCTAAACAGGTATTATAGGAGCACCGTGTGCTTCCAAAGCTCTCTCATCTCAAGGAAACTGACCCTGTAAGCAGCTGCTCCAGAAACATCGCACTCAGGGAAATGGGGGAAAACAGAGCATTATTTCTGAGCTTCTGGTAGGATTTGCCTTTTGCACAAAGACCACAGAGCTGTTTATGTGGGAGAGCATTCAGCTGAAAGGAAAGGGGATTACAGAGAATAAAATGAAGATTAAATACCTTTAAGAAGTTCACTACAGTGCTGACATGGTTGGCACAGGCTCCCTTTCTCACATCGTTAACACCTTCACCAATCTATCAAAAGAAAGCAGTAGAAATTTGATGTTTGACCCGTTTAATGAATACGATACTGTTTATGCATGGAGCGGTCAACTTGCACAAGGAGGACAAAATATAAGGAAAAGGAAGCTCACATAATAGACAAAGTAGGTAGCTGTGTTAGTTCAAAGAACCCACCCCCCCCACAAAAAAACAAAAGCCATGTAATACCTTTTATTAAGATCAATCAAAATAAGACAACACTGTGCAAGCTTTTGAGTTCTCCAGAACTCTTCATTAGGCTGGATGTTTTTTTTAAAAAGGGGGGGTGTCCTCAGTTACTAAAAGCAAAGATCAAAAGGAGATAAATACCTAACTGTATTTTGCCTTCATTCACCTGCCAGGCTGTTTACATTAACTTTACTGCTAACCATTTATTATTGCAATGTCCATCTCCTACACCAGAAACAATGTTATAAAGAGAATGCACAGAACACCAGATCAGGTAAGCAATGCCCCCCCCCCCATTTTGGTTTTTGATATGTAATCTCGCCCCCTCCAGCTTCTATCTGCCATGGAAGGGGTCCTCATCGGGATGGCATTAAAACCAGACACCCCTCCAGTGCACCAGAATTCTGCTCCAGCAAAGAGCCCTCCCTCCTCCAGCTTCCAGTTGCCTCTATGAGGCCACCAGGAAGTGGGCAGCAAGGAACCAGGAATCCCTTCACTCTGCCTGAATCCAGCTAAGCTGAGAATCCCCTCTCAGAACATTTATACTGAACTTTAGTCGTAAGTTTTGTTACAGTTTGATTCCCTTGAGTTGCTTTTGGAGCTAATTTCTGGCTGAAAAGCAAAATTTGTAATCATTTAATAATACAGTAAAATGAGTAAATGAACTAAAAAAGCATAAGGAACCTCTGCAAACCTTTTATGTTTGCTTGTGTGGTTTTTCTCGCAGAAGCCTTGGGGGACTGCCATTAAGGCAATCTATTGCCCTTCAACCTTTTTACCCTCTTTCTAGCACCTAGTTCTCTTTCTGGTATGTTTATGCTTAAATATTACCATGTGTTTACTTTTTCACTCAGCATTTCCTTGACAGTTATGATGTGCATCAAGAAGAGCTAAAGATTGCTTGGCTGCTGGATCACTCTTGAATCTTTTGTGAGTCACATTAAGACTAAAAAAATTAACACTGATCTGATAAAGTCTACTGCTTAATTGGAAGCATAAAGCATATTTGTATTTTTAGTTCTTTAAATATTTAGGAATATTATCTGAATGAATTAAAATACTTGACCAGCATCCCAATCTTAGTAAAGAAACACAAGATGTGTAAAAACTTATACTCAATGAGGAATGCCCCCTCATCATAAGTAGATAGGGTTGCAGCCCCAAAATTTCTGGCTTTTTCCATCTGGAGTCAGTCATTGGGAGGGGCTGAGGCTAAATGGAAAGCTTTGCATAGGGGTCCCAGGTTCATTCCCCAGCATCTCCAGTTGAAAGGACCAGGCAATAGGTGATGTGAAAGGCCTCTGCCTGAGATCCTGGAGAGCCGATGCCAGTCTGAATAGACAATACTGACCTTCATGAACCAACGGTCTGATTCAGTATAACGCAGCTTCATGTGTGTTCACTGTGATCAGAACAGGGATTCTGGGTCGAAGGAGGGATCTACACCTCTTGACTTTTCAAACACTGTCAGTAATGATTTCATACTTAATTCTTTCATTACAAAAAAAGGAGTACTGCATCTTTTTTATTAAGAAAGATATGACCCTTAAACTGCAGAAATGAATGGAATTACATTCCACATACCCAATTGACAAGTACATATTTGGGCAAACCGGAGTTGGGGTCTTTCACCCTGCAGAAAGCATACATCACTTTCCCACTGTTGAGTTCTTCCACCATCTCCTCCAGACCACCATCTATATTTAATCATTATTTGACAAAAAAGAAAGAAAAGTAAAGTGAAAGTAACCCAACTCAGTCAACCAAAACCAGTAATGCAAGTTCAGAATACTAGATGAACACACTGTACTATCACCAAGTGTAATTTCTATTTGTCTGAAATGTTTACCAATATGGGAGATGAAATCCAAAGAATTTTTTAGTTCAATTCAAGGGGCTTGTTCCCCTCACCCACCATGAAGATCTGCTTCCCACCCACCCTCCATGCTGCTCAAACTGTTTTGGAAAGCCCATTCCAGTTCGTGTCCAAAGCAGTTGATGTGCCAAATAGGGAGCTACAGTTCAAGACAAAGGTCTTTGGGCCATAGAACTAGCTTGACAGTTATTTGGACCATCATTTATATAACTCTACCAATACTGCTGATCTTCCACAACATACAGAAGGACATGGAAAATTCCACATTCAAATTCCTGTTCAACTTGTGAAGCCTTTTAGATGGCATTAGATTAAAAAAAAACAACCTTTCAGCCTAACCTCTTGCTCTCACAAGGGAGCTAGGAATTTTATAATGCATTATACTCTGAAAAGTGCAATTGAAACAATAAAAAGAGCTTCAGTAACCATTACAATCCACTGGGAATTTATATTGGAAAATCCAGCTATTATTGTCTATGCAACCCAAACAGCAATTACCAAAGGAACATTTTATAGGCACTATTGATTAACAGAACCAATGACCAAGGTCAAACTATTATTCTAGAACTATTACAGCACCATTGCTTAAGTAGTCACAAAGTCCAGCTACTCTTGCAGTTGTCAGAGTTGCTGCTGAAGTTGCTCAGAGAACACAAAGCTGAGTAGTATGACATAACAGTTACAGCCCCTTGGTTGATTTGACAAAGAATAAAACCCAGCAAATATTTTGAAGTGCAAGCTTCAGGAGGTACAGGCACTCAAATTCCAGTTGGAAGCAGTGGGCAGTTCCTCGTCTTTTTTCTAGATCATTCTTTACCACCCTGCCCCCACCCATAAAAAACAGGCTCTCGCGCACTCCGATTCCCAACACTACCCTTGGCACGCACTCTGATTCCCAACACTACCCTTGGCCCGTACTATTTGCCACAGTTCCTACCATTTCACTTATTGCGGCCAAAAAAACAAGTGCTACAGCAACAAAAGGCACCCTCTGCACAATTAAGACATTAAAGCATCATTGGCTGATTTCCATAATTTGTGCATTTAAGTTTTCACAGAAGAACCTGAGGGCGTACGCCTTGGCAGAAAATGGTATCCTTGATAGAAAAAGGTGGTACATCCCGACAAGCTCACTTGCGGTCTGGATCTACGCATGTTTTTTCAGAAGGAAGCCCCAACAGGTTCAATGGGATGCGACTTCCTGTTAAGTAAGCTTAGGACTGCAGCCTTAAGAAAGGATATCTTTGCTTAGAATTTGGTGTAACAGCTTCAAAAGGAAATTCAGTTTACCCACAAAGTGGTTCTTCCCCTTCCCTCCCCTCCAACGAAACAAGCTGATTTTCACTCAGTAAACCTTTTGTTCTCACAATAGAAGACTTCCTTCAAGCTATTTTAACAGTCAATAATTTTAGTTCGTCTCAATAGGAACCAGCCATCCGCAAACACGCAAAATGCGAACAGAAAATAATTTTGGTACAAGCCACAGCTGAACTTTCATTTCTCCTCATGTGTAATCTTCCTCAAACTAAGGTTAGGGAACTGCTCAGCACTATTAGCTACTTCCCATTTCTACAAGTTTAAAAAAATCACACCTATATTACCAATATTCTTGAACTGAGGTTCTCTTTTCTACAGATCCCCACACCGGGATTTCCAGCTAAAGTAGCCCAATTCCCTTAACAATTGTATATAAATCTTGTTGATGCAGCATTATGATAGACAAAGCCGCCCCAGTGAAGAAGCTGTACCTGCCAGAGGTTTTCTGCACACCTGATAAAGGCATCAGAGTCCAGTCCCCAGTGAGAATGGACTTGGTAACATCAAAGGATGCTAACTTTAAACTAAGAATATTATGAATTGGTTTAGACATCACACCAAATCATGATTTGCACTTCATCATAGGTTAAAATATATGATTTAAAGCCATGGTTTGAGTTTCCAAATTTAAAGGCAAACTATGGTATGTTTTAGTTCCATTTGTCAGCTTTCATCTGCTCAGGACTCCTGCCCGCCATAGCACAGGGACCTCCTGAGGTGGAGCAATACCCATAACTTTAATTTGTCGGGTCAAACATCACGCCAAGCACTAGATAGCATAAACTATGATTTCTGTTTCTGGTTTACAAGGTTGAAAACAATGGTTGGTCAATACTGATTGCATCACTAACCAGAGTTACACTTCCTCGACTCTGGTTAGATGTGAGATCTGAAAGAAGGCACTGCGCATAAACGTTCTGGAGGAGGAAGTTTAATGTGAAGTTTTTGGCCTTCAAAGATGTACTTTTACTAACAAATGCAACAATGGTGGTGATAGCAACGTTACAAAATAAATGCCCTATGTGGGGTGAACAGCAGCTGCCACCACCACTAGGAAGCCAGATGCTCTGGCTCATGTGGGAAGCAACTGCCGGCGCATAGGAGATGGCTTTTGGTCCTTCCACCTCTCTTTTTTGGGGGAAGGGGGGCTTTCCAAGGCCATTTTTGCTTCCCAGTCTGCTAATAGTTCATTTTTTCTTTCACCTTTTCTGTATACCTTAAAAACACACAAAGGGTTTGTTTTAGGTTTAAAAGTAACTGAACTCTTACGCTCCACATGATCTAAGAAAAACGCTCAGTGCATACTGTACTGCTTCTTTTCCACTGTCAAACAGAAGATGTATTTCCACATTACTTCCCACGCTCCATTTCCAAGGGCTGGGTCCGGGGTGTTTCCCAGGATCTACCTGGTGCCTAAACAAGCAGCAACAGGCATAAAACTACAGGACTACTATTTCTTGGTGTATGCAGAAGAGATACAGGCTACTGGAACACTGTCAGATAGATGCCTCAAGTGGATCATGTAGCAAATTGTACATACATAATCAGAAACTGGCAGCAAGTTAGGTGGGTAGCACCCGAGCTGCGGCTTAACAAGTAACACAATCCTCTTGAGGCTAACTCTCAGTTATCTAAAAAAGATGTTAAAGTCACACATACCGAGATAAACTTCCCAAACATACTCACCTCCAGTGCCAGCCACTCTCAGGTCATTGCTGTTACCTTCATAGGTAAATAGAGCCCTGAAGAGGATGAAGCAAGCATCAAGATAAATCACAGTGACTACTTAACTCACACAATTATAAATTATTATTACATAAACAGGTTTAACATCTTCATATTACCCCAGCTCAATCATTATCTGTGGACATCTTCAGGGCAAACCCAGTCATTCATTTCTATTCCACACCCATACGTCTCTCACTATTTTCCCTTCGGTTATATCACATATTTGCCTATCAATGGGTCAATTCACTATGAACTGTCGTACATAGGGTACAAAACTTTCATTACAGGTTCACAACCACATGCTAACGTGCATCCTCTCTTACTCCATTCCAAGTTCCTCTTTACACAGGTTCATCTCCATATCTACTTGGCTTGTTAGTTCCCAGAAACACATGGCAAATATCCAGACCCTATGATCCTGGGGAAGGGTGGGAAGAATCGCTTTGATTTTCCTTGTTTGCGAAAAGCTCTCACACAGAAAGATACTGCATGCTTATCTGCACACCCCACAGCAGTTTCGTTTGAGTTTAAACAGCACTCACCAAGCTGCTGTGACTTGAAACCCTTCCTGAATCTCCGTTGCAGTATGATCTATAATATGCATAGGGCAATTGCCTTTAACAACCAAACCGGTGTTGCCAGAAGCATCACACAGGCCTAGGAAGAGACTAATACAACCCATGCATCTATCATCGAAACCCCGGGTATCTCTGCAACAACCATGAGGCACAGTGGCTAGATTGGTACATTTGGAATGGACAGGCCCTGACCAGCCATGAAGTTCACTGACCTCAGCCTAGCCACGTTCTATCAAATGTTCATCCCACCCTTCCTCCATGGTGCTCAGGGCAATACATATATATTTAAATGTTTTGCCCCACCTTTCCTCTTGGCTAAAGGCAGCTTACAGTAATAACATTACAAGTTGAAACTGACATAAAACAACAAAGACGAAAATACCTCCTTCCCCATTAAAAGATGCCTGCTGTTCGTCAACCACCAACTTCTTTTCCTCTCCTTCCCCCCATTTTATGATCACAATAACCCTGTCAGGTAGGTTAGGCGACAGTGACTCTCCCAAGGTCAGACCGCGAGCTTCATAGCCCAGCTTATTGATTGGGTAAGCCTCCATCCTACCTTTTCTGCAAAGAGATCAGGGCAGCATACGTAGCTCTCCCTTTCTCCATTTTAGCTTCACAACCACCTAGTTAGGTAGAACGGAGACCATACAACTGACCCAAGGTCACTCAGAAAACTCTAAGGCAGAGTGAGGATTTAAGCCCAGATCTCCCAGATCCCATTCCAATACCATAGTATACTGGTGTAGTGGGGATTTGAAGGAGGATCTGTGCAGTCCTAGCCCAACACTAGCTTCTTGCCACACACTCCCTACCTCACAGGGCTGCTTTGAAGAGGCCATATAACACCATTCTTGGTTCCTTGGGGGAAGGGCAGTCAACAAAAGTTGGGGGGGGGAGGTTTATAACGTAGGGCTCCCCTACAACCTCATCTTATTTCACAGCTCCCTCCTTCCCATAGGACACCCCACGATGACCATCACCAGCCATCTCAGACCCACACCTTTCTCACACCCGCAGCCATTCCAGGCAGAATTGGAGCTAAACAAACCGCAGCTCTCCCCTACCACACCCACAACCCCAGTAGTAGAAAAGGGCAAGAGTCCAGTAGCACCTTAAAGACTAACAAAAATATTTTCTGGCAGGGTATGCGCTTTGTTAGTCTTTAAGGTGCTACTGGACTCTTGCTTCCATTATTCAAGGAAGGTTTTGCATTGGATTTGTCACTCTCTAGATGCACATTTTCCCCATCTGAATTCTCAAAACTCTGCATGGCGGCTTATTGTTGAGTTTTGAGAATATGGATGGGAGAAAAGTGCATCTAAAGAGTGGCAAATCCAAGGCAAAACCTTCCATGAATAAATGCTCTTTTCTCCTCCTGCAGACAGACTAACACGGCTACCCACTGTGAATTATCCACAACCCCAGGTTCAGCTTCAAGACAGCGCGGCGCTGCTTCCTCCTCCCTTGGCGTCCCGTGGCCAGGAGTGACTCAGGCCGTTTACGCACGGGGGTTTGTGCCTTGGGTTCGCCCCTCTCGAGATGCCCATTCCCCACCCCCCATCCGACTGCTCCAAACTCAACAATAAGCCCCCCCGTGCAGAGTTTGGAGAATCCGGCTGGGGAAGACGCGCAGGCAAAGAGCGGCAGATCCAAGGCAAAACCTCCCGTGCGCAAACGGCCTCCGCCCCACTCCTCGGTGGATGCCTTCTCATGCGCCTCCACCCCACCCGATCAGGATGAAACCGGCGCCGGTCCCCGGGACAAGGAAGCGAAGGGGGCGAGCGGGCAGGCAGGCAGGCCAGGCCGGCGGAGAGGCTCCCCCTCACCAGTCAGTGGGGCTCGTCGAGGCGACGACCAGCCCGTAGGCCTCCTGCAGCGCCGGCCCGTTTTTGCTCAGGTTCAGCGCCATGGAGGAGCTGCTGCTGCGACCGCCTGCTTTCTCTCCGCATCTGCTGGCTCAGCCTTCGCCGGCTTCCGGCTCCGCCTGGCCTGGCGCCGCGCGGACGAGACCTGCGCTCGCTGCTGCTGCTGCTGCTGCACCGGGGCGGGGACGAGCCGGGAGGCGGGCAAACCCACGCCAGGATTGCAAACCCATTTGCCAGGATGCCCCGGGTTGAATGGGCGAAAACGCACGGTCTCTTGAGCCTCCTTTCTTCCCTGTTCCAGCCAGGATTCAGCCAGGATCGAACGCACGGACGTTCTTCCCTGTTCCAGCCAGGATTCAGCCAGGATCGAACGCACGAACGTTCTTGGAACGTTCTTCGAACGTTCGTGCGTTCGATCCTGGCTGAATCCTGGCTGGAACAGGGAAGAACGTTCGTGCGTTCGATCCTGGCTGAACGTTCTTCGAACGTTCGTGCGTTCGATCCTGGCTGAATCCTGGCTGGAACAGGGAAGAAAGGAGGCTCAAGCGACCGTGCGTTTTCGTCCTGTGTGTGTGAAGTGCCGTCAAGTCGCCTCCGACTCATGGCGACCCTATGAACGAAAGCCCTCCAAAACGTCCTATCTTTGACAGCCTGGCTCAGATCTTGCAAACTGAAGGCAGTGGCTTCCTTTATGGGGTCCATCCATCCCTTGTTGGGTCTTCCACTTTTCCTGCGGCCCTCCACTTTTCCTAGCACGACTGTCTTTTCCAGTGACTCTTGTCGTCTCATGATGTGAGCAAAATACGACAGCCTCAGTTTAGTCATTTTTGCTTCTAGGGTCAGTTCAGGCTTGATGTGATCTAGAACCCACTCATTTGTTTTTTTGGCTGTCCACGGAATCCGTAACACTCTCCTCCAACACCACATTTCAAAGGAATCTATTTTCTTCCTATCTGCTTTCTTCACTGCCCAACTTTCACACCCATACATAGTAATAGGGAATACGATGGCATGAATTAATCTAGTCTTGGTGGCCGGTGACACATCCTTCGCCTTAAGAACGTGAAAAACATAAGAAAAAAATGTAAAAAACACCTGGGTCAGAGCAAGGCCCAACAAGTCCAGCGGTCTGTTCGCACAACGGCCAACAACCAGGGGCTTCTGTGTGTGTGTTAAGTGCCGTCAAGTCGCTTCCGACTCATGGCGACCCTTTGAATGAAAGTCCTCCAAAATGTCCTGTCTTTGACAGCCTTGCTCAGGTCTTGCAAACGGAGGGCTGTGGCTTCCTTTATTGAGTCAATCCATCTCTTGTTGGGTCTTCCTCTTTTCCTGCTGCCCTCAACTTTTCCTAGCATGACTGTCTTTTCCAGTAGTAGAAAAGAGCAAGAGTCCAGTAGCACCTTAAAGACTAACAAAAATATTTTCTGGCAGGGTATGAGCTTTCGTGAGCCACAGCTCACTTCTTCAGATACTGAAGAAAAAATATTTTTGTTAGTCTTTAAGGTGCTACTGGACTCTTGCTCTTTTCTACTACTGCAGACAGACTAACATGGCTACCCACTGTGAATTGTCTTTTCCAGTGACTCTTGTCGTCTCATGACGTGAGCAAAATACGACAGCCTCAGTTTAGTCATTTTTGCTTCTAGGGTCAGGTCAGGCTTGATTTGATCTAGAACCCACTCATTTATTTTTTGGGCAGTCCACGGAATCCGTAACACTCTCCTCCAACACCACATTTCAAAGGAATCTATTTCCTTCCTACCAGCTTTCTTCACTGTCCAGCTTTCACACCCACACATACTAATAGGGAATATGATGGCATGAATTAATCTAGTCTTGTTGGCCAGTGACACATCCTTACACTTCAAAATCTTTTCTAGCTCCTTCATGGCTGCCCTTCCCACTCTCAATCTCCTTCTGATTTCTTGGCTGCAGTCTCCCTTTTGGTTGATGGTGGAGCCAAGGAATAGAAAGTCTTGAACAATTTCAATTTCCTCATTGTCAACCTTAAAATTGTGTAATTCTTCTGTAGTCATTACTTTTGTTTTCTTGATGTTCAGCTGCAGTCCTGCTTTGGAACTTTCTCTTTTAACTTTCAGCAGTAGTCGTTTCAAATCTTCACTATTTTCTGCCAATAATGTCATGTCATTAGCATATCTCAAATTATTAATGTTCCTCCGATTTTCACTCCACCTTCATCTAAATCTAATCCAGCTTTAATAATTATATGTTCTGCATATAGATTGAAGAGATAGGGAGATAAAATACATTCTTGTCTGACACCTTTGCCAATTGGAAACCATTCCGTTTCTCCATATTCTGTTCTAACTGTGGCCTCTTGTCCAGAGTACAGGTTGTGCATCAAAACCATCAGATGTAGTGGCACACCCATTTCCATTAAAACCAGCCATAGCTTTTCATGATCTACCCAGGTGCCTCTAGGAAACCACAAACAAGACGACTGCAGCAGCACCATCCTGCCTGTGTTCCAGGCATGCTCCTCTGATCCTGGAGAAGGCTAGGTAGGCATCATGACTAGTATCAGTGTTGGACTGGGTCTAAAAATATCGGTTGCCAGGAGACAAAGGGGGGCCCCACTCACAACTATAAGGCTGTCGTTTAATTTTTATAAGAAATAAATAAAAATTATATCAAAAAATACATAAGTGGAAAAAAGCACAATTGAAAATTTAGTTTCATACAGCAATAGTATTGGAACGTTTATTATATTTTCAAGCTACTAAAAGGTTATTAACATTTTTAACATATTGTCTAAATGTTTAAGTGGGCAAGCTGACACCCTGGCCAGTCCGCCACTGACTAGTATCCATTTTGACTAATAGCCATGGATAGCCCTATCCTCCATGAACACGTCCACTCCCTTGAAGGGCTGCAAAGTGACGGTGGGAGGGAACACAAGTCGTGGCTGATCTTCGACAGCACCTTAAGACGCTTCACACCTCAGGAAAAAGCAGTACCGTTGCCACATTCCTTGGAAATAGGGTTGCCAATCTCCAGGTTGGGGGGGTTGGGGAGATCTCCCAGAATTACAAGTGATCTCCAATATAAGAAAGGCCATGCTGGATCAGAGCAAGGTCCTTCAAGTCCAGCAGTCTCTTCACACAGTGGCCAATCAGATGCCTCTAGGAAGCCCCCAAACAGGACGACTGCAGCGGCATTACCCTGCCTGTGTTCTGAGGCACCTAATATATTCGGCATGCTCCTCTGATCCTGGAGAGAATGGGTATGCATCATGACTAGTATCCATTTTTTACTAGTAGCCACGGATAGCCCTCTCCTCCATGAACATGTCCACTCCCCCCTTAAAGCCTTCCAAGTTGGCAGCCATCACCACATCGTGGGGCAGGGAGTTCCACTACATAGACCATGCATTTTTTTATTTAAAACATTTATTCCACTTGTCATGGAGAAAATGGCTGCTTTGGAAGGTGGACTGTGTGGCTTTATACCCTACTGAAGTCCCTCCCTTCTGTAAACCCCACTCTCCCGGGCTCCGCTCTCAAATGTCCAGGAATTTCCAAACCTGGAGTTGGCAACCCTTTCATTGATTTATACCCTGATTTTCTCCCCATTTGGGACCCAAAGCAGTTTATAATATTGATCTACCTTCATTTTATCCTCACAACCACCCTGTGAGGTAGGACAAAAAATGACTGGCCCAAAGTCACCCATTGCAGAGTAGGATTAAAGCTGAATCTCCCAGATCCTAATCTGTCACTATAACCACTGCGCCATATTAGTTCAACAAATGACAAAGAAAAAGTTGTCTCCTTGCTATATCGTTATATCATATCCATATAACTTCAAAATACTCAATTTATGGCTAAGGAATGGAAGCCAATCCTTACTTTTCTGTTGTTTTAAAGCAATTTCTGGACTCACCATTAGGTGGCAGAATTGGCCCTTTAGTCTGCTTTATTTCAGTTCCTTGGTTAAAACAATTTGCTTGGCACTGCAGTGTCTTGACATATTCTCTTTTATCATTATTATAAAACTGTGAATCTGGAAGTGACCCTCTGTATACTTAGCTTACCAAGTGCCTTCTGTTTACAATGATTCTTGCAATAAGCAAATTATAAATGGCAGGAACTGGTTTCTTCCCATTTTAGTTCCTTACATATTTCTGTTAAAGTGTCCATGACGACTCCATTTGCATTGACAGTTTATATTTCTGTTTGACATGGTACTACTTCTCTATGTGCTCTTCCACAGTGTTATTCACACTCACAGTGGTAAATTACTCAATGAAAAAACCCCTTATGTTGGTTCCTTGGTCAGCTACTACCTTATTCCAAACAGCAGAAGCACCAAATTCTTGAGTCTGTGCTGGTATTCTTTTGACTTAGTAACACCTTGAAATCAACAGCAGTGATTGTAATTGTGGACATTAATTTAATATGAAAAGTAATTTTCACTTTCTCTTTTACATTCACATCAAATGCTCTGCTGAATCCTAAGACCGCAGTCTTCAGCCTGTGAACGGATGCCTTAAAGTGGGTCACAGAATCCCACATGCTGGGTTGCAAGCCCCACAGGACTGCAATTCCCCCCCCCCCGCCTTTTGAGAGAACCTGCTGCTAGCGTGCACACATAGAGAACAAGGACACTGTGCCTCCTTCCCCTTTGCACACATGCTGTGAGAAGAAGCAGGATGGCAAGGTGAGGTCAGCCAGCAGTGAGGAGGATTCCTCCAGGATTCTGACCTTGGCTTCTTCCTGCTGTAGTATACCTCCTGGTGCTCCCCCCCTCCCACACCGAAATTTGGGACCGAGGACTAAATACAGGCATCTTTTTCTAGGGATACCACCACAATGGGAAGCAAGCTGTGTGAACACAGGCAGTACAATAGCATCTCCAGTCCCATTAATAAGTTCCATCTGGAGCAGCGTTCACCAAGGAGTAGTCATCATAAACACATTAACAACAAAACTAGCCAACAATAATTACTGATAAAGTCAGTAACAAATGGATGCTAGCCACGTTTACTAAGGCGTAAGTTTCACTTAGTTCAATGGGACTTATTTAAGCACGTATGCATGGGATTGCAGCTTAAATGTGCACTATGCAATAGTGATTTAACTGACATGACAATTTAGTAGACGTGGGGGCAGACGGAATGTGGTGATAGTGATTCAAAATGGCAGGTGCAAACTATAATGGAGAGCACCCTCTTCATTGCTTGAGCACCAAGTCAGAATGAAAATCACAGACATCTTCTCTTTCACACATTTCATTTAAGTTTTATTTAAGTTTTTAAAAAAGTTTACTGAACAAGATTCATGAAAGCAAACATTTCAACGTATGGTATGTATTCCAAAAACATAGCACCATGTCAGTGATGAATTCCTTTCCCTGGAGGAATGCCAAAGCCTGACTCTAGGCATTTTTACAGAATTATGTAACACTTTTATTCATGTTAGTAGCATCTGGCACTGTCAACAGTGGATGATGGACACATGAAGAGTTGAAAGTATGATTCTTTGGCAGGATCAAGACAGAAGCTGAGGTGGAGTGCTGAGACAAGAAGTGCTGTATAAATAACACAGGCTGCTCAGACCCTGAGGCACATCCCACTGTAGATTCCGGAGGCAGAGTCTATTGCAGATCAGGATCCGAACCAATTCATTATAGTATTGCCCGTGTGTGTGTGTGTGTGTGCGCGCGCGCGCCGTCAAGTCACAGCTGACTTATGACAAACCCTGGAGGGGTTTCCAAGGCAAGAGACATTCGGAGGTGGTTTGCCATTGTCTGGCTCCATGTCATGACCCTGGTAGTCCTTGGAGGTTGCCCATCCAAATTCTTACCAGGGCGGACCCTGCCTAGCTTCTGAGATTTGATGAGATCAGGCTAGCCGGGGGCTATCCAGGTCAGGTAATAGCCCTATTAAAAGGTAAAGGTAAAGGTCCCCTGTGCAAGCACTGGGTCATTCCTGACCCATGGGGTGACGTCACATCCTGACGTTTTCTAGGCAGACTTTGTTTACGGGGTGGTTTGCCAGTGCCTTCCCCAGTCATCTTCCCTTTACCCCCAGCAAGCTGGGTACTCATTTCACCGACCTCGGAAGGATGGAAGGCTGAGTGTAAAAATGCCTTCCTTAGTAGTTTTGCATAGTTTGCAGAATGCCAGAAGAGTGGAAGCATTCACCAAGGAGTGGGGCTGAGGCCATTTATGCATGGGAGGTTTTGCCTTGGATTTGCCACTCTCTGAATGCACATTTCCCCCATCCGAATTCTCAAAACTCTGCATGGGGACTTATTGTTGAGTTTTGAGAATTTGGATGGGGGAAATGTGCATCTAGAGAGGGGCAAATCCAAGGCAAAACCTCCCGTGCATAAATGGGGTGAAGCCTGAGGAGGGCGGGGTTTGGGGAGGGGAGGGACTTCAACGCTGTAGCATCCAATTACCAAAGCGGCCATTTTCTCCAGGTGAACTGACCTCTATCGGCTGGAGATCAGTTGCAATAGCAAGAGATCGCCAGCTACTACCTGGAGGTTTTCAAAAAAAGAATCCTTTCTTGTTTCCAGTCAATTAAATTCCATACAGGCAGTATACTTAAATGCTTACTGGAAACAAGAAAGGATTCTTGTCGGGTCGACACCACACAAGTCACTGTGTATGAAAATTCATTTATGATTGTAAGTATAATTGTAATTATATTATATATGTGTAAAATAATTAATATTACAATGTTTAGAATGTCAATTTATAGTTTAATTTAAATAATTTATCAACAGACCAGCATTCTGACATTACAGACAAATGCTGAGGATATAAGGGATGTTCTGAGAGAGGATCCAGACGTCATAAAAATATATGTCCTTCAGGGTAGCTGAAGAAATATTGAAACAGGCAAAGATACCGGAATCCTGTTCTACCCAACTGGACTCAAGGACATTTATGGACAATATATACATAACTCAAGAAAGAAAGACACTACAAGTCAATTGCTAATTTCTGTTGAATTTTATTTCTTATGAATTTTGCCTTGTTGTATATATAATACTGTACATTTAATTTTGTTGTTTGAAAAGGCACTATGAAGCAATAGTGCAATCTGAGGAAATTATATTTATAAACATTGATATAAGTGAATTGTTAGCCTACATCTGCGATTTTTGAATACTACCTGGAGGTTGGCAGCCCTACTGAAAGCCATTCCCACAACTATGAATGATTTGTCCTAAGGCCTTTACATAGAGGCTGAATAGAAAGGGGGATAAGATTGCTCCCTCTGGAACCCCACAGGACTGGCCCCACACTGATGATAACCGGTGTCCAACAGTAACCAACATCTCCAGGTGTATCTAGAGGGTCTGAAGTTGGCAGCTCTTGAATAAAAAATGTTTCCACATAGGCAGATTTGTCTAAATCTTAGGACAGGGGCAGAAACAGAGAATTTGGTGAAGATCTGGAGGACAAAGACCAATGATTTGAAAGTATGCCCTGAAGCCGAGCCCAGTACAGATTTCTATCTACTGAGGCAGAGATCTGCAAGCTACGGGTTGAGAGCCAAATTTTAGCTTAGTACAGAACCAAATTTGACTCTTTAAAAATAATGTGAAATATTGATGTTAAGGTATATTGGAGGGGTAGGTAGGATGCTAGACTAACCAGTGTGTGAAGGGAATGGCAGGCAAAGATTCATATGGGACTAAAGGGCTTCTTAGAGATGTTTTACAGAAATGGCTCAGTTAGAGAGCAATGGCTTAGCAGGCAGAAGGTCTCAGGTTCAACACTGGACATCTCCATTTAAAAGGATCAGGTAGTGGGTGACGAAAGACCTTGACCTGAGACTCTGGAGAGCCACTGACAGTGGGACTATATTGACTATGGAGCAATGGTCTGCTTCAGTATAATGCAAATTCATGTGTTCATAGGTGAACAGTTGCCAGGAAATCCATGTGCATACCATGCACAGATTCATGCCAGTAAACAGTCACATAAGGTTACTGTGTGTACATTTCTCATCGAGAGACGTTGTCTGTGCCACTTCTAACAAAGGATTCACAACAGCAGTATTTGGGCAGAGGAAACTTTGTGGCTTATTAATCAACATGTCAATTATACGCAATGTTAAATTGTATATTTTCTGTTATGCAAATGGGCCCCCTTTTACTGGGTCTTTGTTGATCTCCTGCTCTGAATTTTGATGTAGTTTGGCTCTTTAATTATACAAGGTCACTGACCCCTGCACTGTGGTGCTTTTGCTTAAAAAAAAAAGAACAGGGAAAAAGTAGGATTGCCCCTCACATTTCTGACAAGTGACCCGAAAACTAAAAACCTAGCCAAGCAATTTATTTTCCAGCTGGTTGGCAACTTTACACCAGCCAGATGAACAAGGCATTCTCAAATGGCCTGGGTGTTCTCAAATGGAAAGTCTCTCTTATATTCAATTTCTGGGTTCCCAGTGACCACATATAAAATGAACCAGAGAAGAAGAGTTGGTTTTTATATGCTGACTTTCTCTACCACTTAAGGAAGAATCAAACCGGCTTACAATCAACTTCCCTTTGCCTCCCCACAACAGACACCCTGTGAGGTAGGTGGGGCTGAGAGTGTGTGACTAGCCCAAGGTCACCCAGCTGGCTTCATGTGGAGGAGTGGGGAAACAAACCCAGTTCTCCAAATCAGAGTCCACCGCTTCAAACCATCGCTCTTAACCACTACACCACGCTGGCCAGGATAGGGTAAAAGATGACAATTTACAATGCATGATCTCCTGTTGGGACTGTCCCTTGAGAAATAGGCAGATCCCCTAGTGATGGGTCTTGTAAATACCTAATGATCCTGTGCACTTGATTCCTCTGCATCATAATGATGTCATAGCATATCATGGTCAAATGACCCATAGGATGAGACAGAAAGAGGATAAAAGAAGTACCAGGGAGGTGAGCCAAAATGAGGATTGGCAGCCTGGCTGTGGAATGGGGTCACATCTGTGGCTGCTTCCTCATGGACATGGAACTGCTTGTGACAGAGTAAAGGCCTGCTCGTGAGTAAGACAAATTAGGCAGGCCTGCCTGCAAAGCTATAGATTAAGAGCCGAGGAAAGGAAAGGCCTAGTTCTGCAGCAAGATGCCATGATGGACGGTAGCTCGGTTCACACTCTTGGGAATTACACCAGCCCATTGGCATGGATAGTCCTGGTCTAGAGAGAAAGAATAATGAAGTGAGCCACTTGGTGCACAGGAGAGAGAACTCCTCTTGTCCTGCTCTTAAAGTAAGGATTCCCCATAAGGCTTCAGAAGAAACTGGTCCACCTCCCTCCCTAGAAGCTGAGTCAGGGACAAGGCCTGTGAGTAATGGGAAGATTGGGAACTTCTGGCTAAGACAGCAAGTGTTTTGTTCTTCCCTAAGTGCTGCACCCATAAATTTCATCAGAGGTGAAGTTATTAAGCATTAACAAAGGAACTGACCTCCAACCTAACATGCTTGTTGCAGTTTGGAGGAAGGAAAATGGAGCCCACAGCACCTCCCCCAAACCAATTCACAGTGAACTTCACTGTGGTATAAACAACTGTACACAGATTTCTTGAAGTCAACAGGATATTTCTCTGTCTTTGAAAAGTGTAATAAATGATACACAGTCTCAATAATAGCAAATCATCAGGTGGTTTACATATAATTCAAGCTGCCAAGTAAACTCCCTTTCTACAAGTCCCCCCACTCCGCAAACACAGAAATTGAACATGGGGCTGCCTATATTTTATTACAAGGTATAGCCCACTACAAGGCGCTAGGATGGGTTGGGGATTCAAACTAGATTCCCAGCTCTAGACCAGAGGCCAGCAACCTTTTATAATTAAAAGGCCCCCAAACTATGTCAACATTCAGAACAGGAGATCAATAAAGAGCCAGTATAAGTCCATATGCACAACTGAAAATATATTGTTTAACGTTACTTATAATTGACATGTTGACCCATATAGTCCCAGCAGCCCAAACATTGGCTGTTATATGTCATTAATTAGGAAGCAGCACATGCATTTATTCCACAACAAATAATAAATGTACACAGGAGCCCCCTGTGCAATTGTTTTAGTGAACCGGCATAAATCGGCAAATGGTTCACACTTGGCTTCCTGGCAACTGTTCACATATATTATTTCCCTTTCTGTAAAACACCTCTAAGCCCCTTAGTCCCCTTAAAACCTAACATCCCACCTACCCCTCCAACATACCTTAATATAAAGATTTCATTACCTTTTTCTAAAGAGCCATATTTGCAGACCCCTGCTCTAAACTAGAGTCTTATTTCTGCCACAAACCTTGCAACTCTATTCGAGATCAGGGGTGGAGGGAGGCTGGGAACATCTTTGTCAGCAGCATGAGATCTAGGCTGAGCTTCTGTTACAAGTATTTAGTCTGGGTGTGGCCAGAGGTGTTAGCCAAAAGGATCTTGGCTCTTAGCCTGTGGTTTGTCACCTGTGAGCCAGACTAGTGACTCCTGTGGCAGCACAGGTTGCTGCAGTAGCTTAATACATACATCTTAGTTTAAATTGTATTTTTACATTTGTTTTGTAAGCCACTTTATGTCCCCAGATGTAAGAGAAAAGTGGTGTATACATAAATAGTAGTGTCGCCAACCTCCAGGTGGGTGCTGGAGATCTCCTGGAATTACAAGAGATCATCATTTATTATTTATTTATTGAAAACATTTATTCCACTTCTCTTGGAGAAAATGGATTCTTTGGAAGGTGGGATACATGAAATTATACCCTAGAAAAATCCCTCCTGTCTCTAAACCCCACTCTCCCAGTTGTCACCCTCAAATCTCCAGGTATTAATTAACCTGGAGTTGGCAACCTGAGATGCTGCCTCAGCTGTAGTTTCAGCCTAGCCATCTGACAGAGAAGTCAGCTGACATCCAAGGACCAATCCCTCTATATAAAGACTTATAGTTTCCCCTTGCCTCGACAGCGAGTTGTTTTTCTATGAGAGAGGATCCTGGCAGGCTAAGTGCCCAATTCCTTTTCAGTGTTACTGTCTATGGAACATGACCTGCCTACCTTGGATTACGCTCTCTGTTTTTGGTCTTTATGATCTAAAGTTGCTGCTGTTAGACCTTGACCCTTGCCTGTACTGAACTGGGCTATTTACACTATTGCAAACCCAGCAGGCTCCCATAGACCCCCAAAGTCTGAGTAGGGCTTAGCCCCTTCTGGAACTCAGCTGTTCCTAAAGATGGACTAGGTAACACTGCAATCCAAAGCAAAGCTAAACTTTCTAAATCCTTTGAAATCAGTTGGTTAGAAGGGGGTAACTGTAAAGGGCTCAGATTCTAGCTTTCAACAGTCACGGGGTATGCTTACAATTAGTTTCATCCCCCTCTTAATTGCAGAGTAGAGGATAGAATAACACCCCAATCAAACTTCCTTGAAAGTAAATCCCACAGAATTTCATACGACTTGCTCCCAAAAAGCATATGTAGAATGGCATTCAATCTTGGACAACTCGGACTACTGCAGTTACTCAAAAGGAAGATGACCCCTAAAAATTGTTATACACAAGCATGTTTATTATTGGACATAACTGTAACTTGTATGCAAATTTAAGACACCCCCCTTTTTTGTGGCATACATGGAAAAGTATCTAGATACTGTATTGCTCTGTGCTTAGCAGGCACCTCGTGTGCAAGTTGGCTTTTTCTGTAAAAGAGATGGCAAATTCAAAACTGTATAGAGGTGTTCTATCAGTAAATATTTAAAATAGCTTATTTTAAGGCTTATGATTGTTAATTGGTGAAGCGCAGAATGAAATACTTCCAGGCTTCCTTACTTTTCCCACCCCCAGACCCAAAATATTCAAATAAAATTAATTGTAGCACTCTTGGCAAAAGAATGGTGCCACAGAGAGAGCTGATTTACACACTGCCCACTTGCTTGTTATGCTAGAGGTGTGAGAATTAGGATCCCTGTCTGGCCTTAAGTTCCTGAAAGGCCAAGGTTTTTGTTTGGGAAAGTCTCCAGCCCCTCATAAATACCAGACAAATTTGCTGCAATGGCTACATGAAAAGACACATTCTTTTTGCTGACAAGATGTTTTAAAAGGATTAACATTCCTAATGCTTTGCCTTCTCGCACAGCTGGGGGACAGTTGAACAACCAGACATAAACAGCTGCTAAATCATGATATTTATTCAAATGGTATTAGTAACAAGAATGCAAGCTCTTGGAGTTTGGTTTGCAACGAAAGCCAAGGTTTGAGCACATACCTGTTTGGGGTGGGGGGACCTGTAGCGTCCCCACCAGCATTGCCAAGGCTACATCTTCTTTACTAAGAGGAGATACTGATCACCATAACTAAGGTTTGCCAGACCTAGGAGACAAAAGGAAAACATTTCCTCCTATTCACATGGTGGAAGATCCTCGGTAAATAAGACCTCCTAAACCTGGGATCCCCAAACTTGTTGAGCCTGTGGGCACTTTGAAAAAAGGCTGTGGGGGCTACCACAAAATGGCTGCCACAGGCAATGGACTAGTCGTAAAATGTAGTGAGGTTCCACAAAAAAGCAGAAAGACCGGAAGTCAGAAGGAGCTGCTTCCAAATGGGTGCTCCTTGCAGACACATAGAGGAAGTGGAGGAAGTCTTGTATTGGCTCTATGCTTTGAGGAACAGACACTGTTTAGCAACAGTTTCTCAAGAAAGGGGAGTGTTTGCTTCTGGGGCAGCCTCAGGGAGCAGTTTCCAAGTTTGGAGACGTAAGAAAGCCTACATCTATGTCCAAGCTAAGGGTGCTTGGCTGTAATGTGTCCATCCTGGATGAGCTTGATCCTTTGCTAGTAAATTACCTAGTACAGATGCAATTCCGCACCCCTTTTTTTCTTCTCTTCAAAACACTTTGGACTCTATCCTCAAGGTTCATGAAGCAAACAGGCATCAAGAAATACACTGGTGGATGGGTGCCACGTTGGGGGTCACCACCCTAAGCCATGTGATTGGCCACTGGGTGCTTCATTTTTGGAAGCGCTTCTTCCAGAAATGTCAATCTGTTCTATAATGGTGTAGATAGAACCTTGATATTAGTTGGTTGCAATCCTGTACCTCATTTAGAAAATATCACTGAATTGCAGTTCACTGCAGTTCTGACTTTTGCCTTATATCCACTGATTAAATATAATAATGCTTCCGAGAGCAGTTGACCTCCTACAAATGAGGCTCTTTTCATATATCCAACAACTCACTTGTACCCAGAAGAAGCCTCAGGAGTCATCTGTCCCCACTCCAGATAGTGAGAATCCTGACCCAGCACTTCCCTGCCCGGCTGCCCTTCTCATGACAATCCTCCACTGGGAGGACTAGCAGCATGTCATCTGTGAGTTGAATTTTGGGGAGTGGGGCTGACCGGTGGTCGGAAAAAGGGAAAGGACCTGCATGAAGTTATCTTATAGCGAGTCAAATAATTGGTTTATATAACTCAGTGAGGCCCTGACCTAGATGGCCTGACCTGGCTAGCCTGATCTTGTCAGATCTCAGAAGCTAAGCAGGGTCAGCCCTGGTTAGTAATTGAATGGGAGACCACCAAGGAATGCTGGAGTTGTTGAGCAGAGGCAAGCAATGGCAAACCACCTCAGTTAGTCTCTTGCCTTGAAAACTCCTTAAAGGGTCTCCATAAGCTGGCTGCAAATTGACAGTGCTTTAAAACATATAGCTCAGTGCTGTCCTACTTTGATTTATGAAAACAAGCAGCAAATCAGGCTACTACATACAATAATGCCAAGAAATTGTATTCACATTGAAGAATCAATCACAACTCACAAACCAATAAGCAAGACTTTTTAAATATTAAAGTCCTTGTCCGACTTCTGTTATAATCGAATTTTTGTACTGTTCCTGTAAAGTCCATAGCTTATTATTTTGTGTAAATACACATTGCCAAGTCCATCCTTCCTCTCTTCTACAGGGATCCGGTTATTCACCAGTTTCGACAATATTTCTTCTTTAGAAAATATTGATGGACTGTATAAGGAAACAGACTGCAATCTTGCTAGTTCCTTCCCTTTAGAACTCGTATGATCCCACTGAGTTCTAAAGGGAAAGAACTAGCAAGATTGCGATCTGTTTCCTTATAAAGTCCATCAATATTTTCTGAAGAAGAAATATTGTCGAAACAGGTGAATAACCGGATCCCTGTAGAAGAGAGGAAGGGTGGACTTGGCAATGTGTATTTACACAAAATAATAAGCTATGGACTTTACAGGAACATTGGTTCTTAGGTTATCCGGGCTGTGTGACCGTGGTCTTGGTATTTTCTTCCCTGACGTTTCGCCAGCAGCTGTGGCAGGCATCTTCAGAGGAGTAACACTGAAGGACAGTGTCTCTCAGTGTCAAGTGTGTAGGAAGAGTAATATATAGTCAGAAAGGGGTTGGGTTTGAGCTGAATCATTGTCCTGCAAAAAGTATCAAAGGTAATGTGCTAATCATTGTCCTGTAAGTATCAAGATAATGTGCTAATGAGGGTGTGGTATGTTAATATGGAACCATTGTATCCTGAAGTGATCTGTTAATGTGTGAAATCCAAAGCTAATCTGCATGGCTACTGTTGACTGTAGTCTTTGTTAGTCTGGAGGTTTTCAGGACAGGAAGCCAAGCCTTATTCATTCTTAAACTCTCTTCTTTTCTGTTAAAATGGTGCTGATGTTTATGAATTTCAATGGCTTCTCTGTGCAATCTGACAAAATAGTTGGTAGAATTGTCCAGTCTTTCAGTGTCTTGGAATAAGACCCTGTGTCCTGTTTGTGTCAGTCCATGTTCAGCCACTGCTGATTTCTCAGGTTGGCCAAGTCTGCAGTATCTTTCATGTTCTTTTATCCTTGTTTGTATGCTGCGTTTTGTGGTCCCGATGTAAACTTGTCCACAACTGCAAGGTATACGATATACTCCTGCAGAGGTGAGGGGGTCTCTTTTGTCTTTTGCTGATCGTAGCATCTGTTGTATTTTCTTGGTGGGTTTAAACACTGTTTGTAGGTTATGTTTTTTCAAAGGTTTCTCCATCCTATCAGTGACTCCTTTGATAAATGGCAAGAATACCTTTCCTATGGGAGACTGTTTTTCCTGAGTTTTCTGATTTTTGTTTGGTTTAATGGCCCTTCTGATTTCAGTCTTGGAATAGCCGTTTGCTAGCAGTGCGTGATTTAGATGATTAATTTCTTCCTTGAGAAACCGAACTTCCGGTGGTGCTGCTGGGGAGAGCACTCCATTTCCCCAGGCTGTCCTGGGAGAAATCCAAGTTTGCGTTATTTCTGGGGTACATAGATACCCCAATCCGACCCTTGCAAGTGGGTTGGAAAGCAGGAACTCCCTGCAGCCCGCAAACGCGGTTTGACCTCCTAGGTACTCTGAGGGGGCTTTTCAAGCCCCTCGGAGTCCTGGACGCCGGTCCTGCGAGGGCACTAGGGAAGGACATCGCCAAAACGCAACTTAGGCATCAAGCTCCACCCTCCACCACCTTAATACCAACATAAGGACTACATAAAGAAAAGAACCTCACCTCTTGACACCCAAGTGAGTACAAAAGAACTCTTCGTCTACTTACTGGAAACTTGAACAGACGGGGGGCTGATAAGAATATTTCTGGGACCCCCATTCCTCCTTAATCCGAACTGAAAAAGTTTGATCTGAGTTAGCCATCGGGATTAGCGACAGGAGCCTTATCAATCCGATCAGCCTAAACCATAATAAAGAGTCGGAAGGATACCTTTTGATTGACAAGAACTATCACCAATGGGTCACCCTCTATAACAACCTATCTATCATCGGAACTAAAATAACAGGAAGTAGTTGTAGGACCGATTACGCGTCGCACTCGAGTTACTTGGAAATCATTCCTGAAGGAACAACCATCGAGAAGAGGCGGTAGAAGGTCCACGGCACTAGCAACTTCCTGTATACTTCCTGATCAGCCCGACCTAGAGCGACCGAAAAAAACTCACTGGTATTTCAAAACTTTAAAACGCAATTCTAGAGCCAATTTCGACTCTTTTCAACCCGAAAAAATTATAAGGCTGATGTTTGAATTATTATCTTTTAATTAGAACTTTAAAGGCCCTGTCTGTGGACATGTATTTTACCAGCTTCTTTTGGCTTAATACATAGCCCTGCTCCTATGAAATCAAAGGGAATTTTACAGAATTCAAACATGGAAAAAAAATACAGGACATGCTTGCTAAACATTCTGAGGCGACAATTAAACAATTAAAACAGATTTCAACACAGATGGCTCAACTGATTTCAATGATGACGACTCTTGACCAATCATCACAGGTAGGCAATCAGAAGTTGGATCTGGTTATAGAAGACATAAAAGTCTTGAAAATTCAAACGATGACCACAAATACAGACATACAAGCAATGGACTCTTCTGCCCAAAAAGTCATGGAAGAATACAAGGATACAAAGAAGAAGACAGAAGTTCAAGAAAGCAACCAGCCGGCGATAAAGAGATCAGACATACAAGAAATAGACTTTTCATTTAAAAAAGTCATGGAACGACGTGTGGATATAAGGAAGAAGAGAGCAGGTCAAGGAATACAGATTGAAGCCACGATGGAGATGAAGCCCAGAAAGAGTTATTTTTGGATACGTATCCTGTCTGAGGAAATGAGAGAGAACAAAGAAATCCTGTTCCCATACCTGACTGGCCTATTTCAGTTACAGAAGGAACTATTAGACCATGGTTAAAGGATTGATTTAAATATGATTGCTGGATCCAAAGGCTTTGATAGTGTGGACGGGTGGCATGGCTATTAATGATGTAGTGGAATTAAGATTAAGACATCATTTTGGGAATAAAGGGCTAGAAATTCTTGAGAAAAAAGACTGGATTGTTAAAATGTTTGAAGTGGCAGAAATGGCAAAACTCACAGCTATTCTAAATGAAGAAAATGACGTTCGGTTTCTGGGGGAATGGGGGGCGTGGATGCATTATTGTGAATATGAGTTAAAATTGGGAAGAATGGAAGAATATTTTCTAATCTGATCCAGAGGATTATTTTTGGTTTTTATAATGAATAAGCATAATTATATTTACTAACAGATTATGGTTTTTTTTATACAGGATATTGATAGTTTATTAAGATTAGATTAACTACGACGAGATGAACTTTTTATTAAGAGGAAGATAGAGGTGAAGGGGAAGTCAAAATTTTCCATTTCTTTTTTTTCTTTTTTTTCTTTATTATATGTTATGGAACTATAACAACTTTAGGTTAGAATTGAAATTTTATATTGTCATAGATGTTGTTTAATGCAATGGAAAATTTTTAGTATAAAATCCAATAAAATCTATATATAAAAAAAAATTTCTTCCTTGAGAAACTGTGGTTCACAGATTCGTCTTGCACGGTCCATTAATGTTTTGATTATTCCTCTTTTCTGTCGGGGGTGGTGGTTGGAGTTTTTGTGTAAGTAGCGATCTGTGTGAGTTGGTTTCCGGTAGACCTTGTGACCTAACTGAAAGTTTGTTTTATGGATGACAAGGGTATCAAGAAAAGGGAGTTTACCCTCAATTTCCTTTTCCATGGTAAACTGAATGTTTGGATGGATATTATTGAGATGGTTTAGAAAGTCCATTAATTTTTCTTCACCATGGCTCCAAATAGTAAATGTATCAAACCCAACCCCTGACTATATATTACTCTTCCTACACACTTGACACTGAGAGACACTGTCCTTCAGTGTTACTCCTCTGAAGATGCCTGCCACAGCTGCTGGCGAAACGTCAGGGAAGAAAATACCAAGACCATGGTCACACAGCCCGGATAACCTACAAGAACCAATGAACTCTGACCATGAAAGCCTTCGACAATATTTTACAGGAACAGTACAAAAAATTGACTTATAACAAAAGTCGGACAAGGACTTTAATATTTATAAGGTCTTGCTTATTATTGGTTTGTGAGTTGTGATTGATTCTTCAATGTGAATACAATTTCTTGGCATTATTGTATGTAGTAGCCTGATTTGCTATTTGTTTTCATATATCTACAAACTACAGCATTTCTTCCCCATTTTGGAATTGTAGTCCTACTTTGATTGGCAGTGGCTTTCAGGGAGAGAGAGAACTTTCCCAACACCTGATATCTTAGATACTCTAACTGGAGATTCCAGGGATTTAATTTGGTGTCTTGTACATACCATGTGCTCTACCACAGAGCCCTGTCCCTGCGTACACAGGTCACATTAATGTTTCTCTGTGCAAGTGCACACAATGGGGGGTGGGGGATACATACCACTGCTTCTTTTTTGTGAACCAGCTGTATAAGTTCTGAACAGCTAAAGTTTGGATCATGGAAGTTAATTGTATGTTTAAAAGTCCTAACAAGCAGAGGCATGTGGGACTGCAACAGGGATGGCACACAGATTTGTGTATGGGCTTGGCATGAGACTGGAAATAGATTTTTTTTAGCAAGCTAAAGGCACTTTGGAAAATGGATCGTTGCTTGTGGCATAGACTCATCCCACTTTGACTTCCAGCAAACAGGTTTTTGAATTGATTCAGAAACCTGCAACGCCAGTTTCCCAGACACAACAGTGGAACAAAAAACAAAAACAAAAAAACTCTGAGTGTGTACTATGGGAAGCAAACCTTCTCTAAAACTGTTTCAGCACTTTAAAACACTATCATGAATCCAAAGACCGAGTACAGTTACGAATCCCTGCAATTTCCTCCCTTAGACTGGAGATGAAGTGGCATAGAATTGTGGCATAGAATGAGGTGGAAAATAAACTACAATGATATACCCACATATGAGATAGCAGGTTGCATTAATATGAAATTTACATGGGTGGCATTCAACAAATTGCCTAGCTCAAGAGTGTACAAGATGCTATTTATTTTGTCTGATGACACAGAAATGGGGAAATATCAAAGATTCATGGTAACCAGTTATTACGCCCCAATGCCTTTTGAGTGAAGAGTTTCTTCCTCGGAGGTAACTTGCAGAATAACCCTAAGCACAGTTACACTCTTCTAAGTGTTGAAATCAATGGGCTTCCAATGATGTAACTCTGTTTAGGGTTGAACCATAAGCCAGTTTCTTGAGAAGAGCTGCTTAAAAAGCTTTACATGTTATAATACAACTTTTTTCTAAGATGTCATGGCTAAGCTACACATGCCATCAGGTGATCCATGAGTTGTCTATGGTTTTATTAAAAGCTTAATATCATTTGGGGAATGGCAGCAATGTATGAGGACCATGTACAGGGGAGAGGGTTAACCTTTCCTTCATGCCATCTTCCAGAGATGAATCACATCTCTCTCCCTGCCCCATATGGTACCTGTCCCCCCCCTCACAGAACAGATAATAACTTTTGCGGGGAGGAGCTTGAAGTTAGGGAAACAGTGTTGAGGAAAGGTTCAACCTTCCTTCTTCCTGCCATCATGACTGATATTAAACCTGGGGTGGGCAGGGAAACATGGGAGAGGGCTATTCATAGGTCTCTCAATATCACAACTAGTTTGGACTTTCAGAGAGAGGTATTTTTCAGTCCTTCTACTGGGGATCCTTCAATGGGACATACCTGGGATTGACTTCAGGCCTTCGTATATACAGAGACTCTCATTTGCCACTGGGCAATTTATCCTATCCATTGAGATATGGTAGCCTAAAGTATCAAGAACTTTGATAACAATGTCTTTAGATGTCTTAATAACTGTGTCCTAAAGAGAGCCAGTGTGGTGTAGTGGTTAAGAGCAGCAGATTGTGATTTGGACAAATAGGTTTGATTCCCCACTCCTCCACATGAAGCCCGCTGGGTGACCTTGGGGCCAATCACAGTTCTCTCTGAACTCTCTCAGCCCACACTGAGACAGGCAAAACCAAACAACCTCCAAACATCTCTTGCCTTGAAAACCCTATGGGGTCACCATAAGTCAACTGTGACTTGTCAGCACACACATGCAGAAATGGTACAAGACTCTTTTAAAAAAAACTTCCACCTATGAGGTCTAGAGGTGTGCAAATTCTGAGGCTCTTAGAACGTGTTAAGACTTAAACCAACATCTAAAAGGCTGCCTGGCAACCATATTTGAACCAAAAAACATTTTTATTTGAAATGGTTTGAAAATGAGGTATGATTTAATTATTCTGACTTCTTTAGAAGAAGTGGGGCTTCATTTCTCCCCTCCAGTAACTTTTAATTCATTTCAAAAGAATGTAAGACAGAGGCAGCAGGGTGGGTATTTGCAGGCAGAGAGGTCTTCATGAATAATCATGCTGTATTCTGCCTGAGGTCTTACAGCAAGGACTAACCCACCTTTCTCACTGACCTCATGCTGAGGATCTTCATTAGCAGGAAAAGCATCTGTGACTCAAAACTGAATTAATATTGCAGGGAGGGAAAAGCACATTCAATTGATCAACAGAGGACTCAAATATTCTAATAACAGAGTAACAGGGGTCTCGTATTCAGACATCCCAGGAGAGAACTGAGGTTGGGTTTAATTAGCCCCATTGGGGCCCCAATTTGTCAATCAAGATTCATTCCTGACACCCCCCCAACACCAAGTGCTCTTGTTGTTGTTGATATTCCAGCCTCTGGCTATAGAAGGAGTGGACACTGTTCAGAGCTGAATTGGCTGCATGCGCAGTATCATTAAAGTAAGTATTGAAAGAGTGGAGATAAACAATAGCTAAAACATGCCCCTGAAAAAAAAATGACAAAAAGAAAACAATTCATGGAATTAAATGGCTATTGTAGCCAGCCCAAAGGTGCTACATTGTGTGGGAGATCTGCTTTCTCTCAAGGAATGCCAGTTTCAATGAGACCAGGAGGAGACTCCCTCGTGTGTCATTAAATACATATTATCAGCATTCTGATCCTTGCTCTCCACAGCTGGGATCAGGGATTCCTGTCTTGTTCTTATTTCTGAGATGAAGGAATAGGCTGGTATAGAGCTGTCGCCCAGTTCATCCAAGAGGGTAAGACACATATACAAAAAGATACCCTTAGCAACAGAAAATGTTCCAAGAAATGTAATGATTTACCTGTCTATCAGGACACAGAGTGCCAAAGGTATTATACAAATACACAGCAGTATCTGCAGATATGAGCAGGAGGTGGGTGTTAAATGCAGAAGCTGGCCATGATCTTAGAACTCCATTCAAGACAAACAAGAAAAAGTGGTGAAAAAAGAAAAGGGGGAAACCAGTGTAGAATTCAGCTGTGTATCTTTATGAGGCCATTGACCCAAGTGGACACAGTGGGAGGAAAGGTTACTCTGGGCTTTTCAAGATGTTTAAAGCAGCTTTTTCTTAGACTTCCTATTTTCAAGCTATGTGCAAGGAGTCTCTGCTACATTGTTTAACCCAGTGGTGTCCACAATCTTTTCAGCAAGTACACTGCAAATCGATTTTCAGCAAGTACACTGCAAAGTATCACTCATTTAGTAACTGAGATTTATATGTCATATATTTCTACTCTTACAGAATCATAGAGTTAGAAGTGGCCATACAGACCATCTAGTCCAACTCCCTGCTTAATGCAGGATCGGCCTAGAGCAGAGGTTCCCAAACTGTGCTCCAAGGAGTACTTGGTGCTTCACGAAACATTTCCTAGCGCTCCATGAAGAGACTGGAAAGAAGCATACTACTGTCATTCGGTTTAGTATATAGGTGCCAAGTGAAAATTAGTGCTCTGTGACAAATTTCTGTCCTGTGCACCATCACTCAGTTTGGGAAACTGGCCTAGAGCATCCCTGACAAGTGTTTGTCCAGCCTCCGCTTAAAGACTGCCAATGAGGGGGAGCTCACCACCTCCCTAGGTATCTGATTCCACTGTCAAACAACTCTTGTGGTGATGGAAGGTGCCATCAAGTCATAGCTGACGACCTCATAGGATTTTCAAGGCAAGAGACATTCGGAGGTGGTTTGAAATGGCCTTTCACCTTGTGGACTGAGAGAGTCCAGAGAGAACTGTGACTGGCCCAAGGTCACCCAGCAGGCTTCATGTGGAGGAGTGGGGAAACCAATCCAGTCCTCCAGATTAGAGGCCACCGCTCTTAACCACTACACCACACTGGCTCTCTCAACAGTCTTTTATAGCTCCACCTAATTGGTGATGTCTCAAGTATGAGGGAACATGCTTGGTTTCCATCATCCCCCACCCAAGTCCTCTTATCCTCCAGCAAAGTCTCTGACAAGAGTTATCTGACTAGTAATTATACTTCTCACCATGGATCAAGGCTTTTTCATCAAGGAAGGAGCAGGGAACCACAAAATGCACCTTCTGAACTAGTAGAGAGCTGGTGACAACACAGATACAGGGAATTTCTGAGAGTTTTTTGTTGCATAGTAAGATGAAATATGAAGTCTTCATCTCCCCCCTTCAAATATGCAACCATAGTGGTGCTGTACCTATGCAGGTTCCCATATTTAGCTATGCTGAAAAGTTAGATTCTGTTCAAATAAGGCATGTCAGAGATATGCCTTATGAATATGACTCAGTACTGACCCATTGTAAAAAAACAAAGTAGCACAGGTATACCTATTGGGTAGATTCACGTGGCCTTTGTTCTGATTTCTAATAGTGCCATCCACTTTGGGGCTAATGGACTGTATTATTGGGAAAAAGCAGGGCCTTTTAGTGATTATATTTTCTTAGACATTATCTAAATAAAGTAATTAGGGGATGGGTGCTTTGAAATGTTCAACATGTGATAGGCTAAAAATGTGGAAAGGCACTGAAATGTCAAGAAACGGATTCAGTTTTTTTCAAGCTAATTAGCAGTCTTGCTTTTAGCTGACAATATTACAGCTTTCCTTATTATAAAAATCCATGTTTTAAATCTTACGTTAATCTTACCAATTATTTGACTGATGGTTTCTGTTCCTATGGGGTAAAATAAAGTAACAGGTGATATGAAAGTTAACTCGGTTCAGAGAAGGGCAGGCACAAGAACTGATATTTATAGTAGTAGCATGCAATGGTGAAAGGTGCAACAATCCAGCAAAAGGTCCCAGAGAAGTCCAAGGAAAGGAGTAAATGGAGAAAAACCAAGTATGTGTTTGTCTTTACAGCATGGTAACCCTCAATGTAAATTAATTTCCCATTCAAATTCTATTAATCTGCTCTGCTGAGTTGAAGTGTTTTGTTCGTAGAGTACGGTGGTGAACAGGCTTTGGCCACCAGGGGGTAGTAATGCATGTCTGAACACAGATAATCACTGGCATTCACAGTGCAATCCTAAGAACACTTCTCTAGGAGTAAGCCCAATTGAATAGACCTGTGAGATACTTGGACCTGCTTAGATTGCTCTTTCAGTATGTTGGGTACATGAAGCATGTGTCTTATAATGAGCAGATAAAATATTAAACAAACTGTACTTTATTATTATAAATCTGCACAGCTTAGTATGACCTATGAAGAGCACCATCATTCCAATACAATAAAAGCTAAAATGCCTGTCCCTCTCCCAGAGGAGATGCTGTGATCTTTTTTGACTGGCCTTTGGCCTAGGGTTAATGCTTGATATTACTGGATAAATGCTTGATATTACTGGATGCTGTTTGGTGGTTGTGTTACTTTTGCTGTTCTCATTTTTTGTATTGTGTACTTATATTTGTAAGCCACCCTGGACTCTTGGGAAAGCAGCATATAAACATTTAAAGTAAAATTTGGTCAGCTCCTGACATTAATAACACAGTGGCCCTCATTTCAGCATGCCAAGGGTTACTTAGTGTGTGAAAAACTAAAGTACCTTTGTGTAACTTTTGCCAGTTGGGAAACAGTTGGTCCTGCACACTGTGCTAGTTTCACACCTGGAAAAAATACTAATAAATCTTGTTTGCAAGCTTCAGTGTTCTCTGGTTTTAAAAAGTTATTATGTAGCAGTCTACTGACAGACCAAAGTAAACCTGTGACAAAGTATAAACATTATCCAGTATAGCCCAGAGGCGTAAACGTATACATTCAACCAAACATTGGAGAGGTTCCTTTCTAGGCCTGGGTCTACTGCTGGCATAATTGCAATTAGGCAGCTCAGGTAGACCCACACATGAATTCAGGAGGATGGATGATGACCAATTTCCAAGACATAAGAAATTAACCATTGGCATTCAGTGAATCTAGTGTTATGTGACACGAGTTGTATGAGTGCCATTGTTCAACATGTGTTCATGCAAACAGTTATTTTCTACTCACTTCAGCATATGATGGTTATCAAACTTGCCTGATAAATCGTTCATAGAACAGTTTGAATGGATAGTTCTAGCAAACACTGGGTATCCTGTTTGCCAAGGGCAAATATTTTGCTTGTGTGAAGTAAACCCTGTCAGACAGCACCCAAACAAAGGCAACATGTGTAAAGTACCTTGAGTGTTTTTAATCAGAGAAAGCAATACATACATATTTTAAATAAATAATATGTGTAACTATCCAAAGGTAAACAAGTATCATGCTGAAAATACATACTTCTTTGATCTCATTTGGATATGAAAGCTCTTCCAAGGGGTTATTTTCAAAATTTGGAGTTTTAATTAAAACCAAAAGAAGCAAAATAAGTACTGCTGCAATCTGGTGCACTTACTTTGGAGCAAATCTCATCAACTCAATAGGACTTACTTCTGAGTAATAAATCATGAACGGGAATGGGCTGTATGTCTTTTCTAAGCAGAAAACACTTTGTGTAACCTTTAGATTCCTAAAGGTCACATGTTCTCAAGCATGATGAACTGGAAAAGTTGCAGTAATATTATTTTATAGATTTTAAAACCTTCTAACAATCTCCCCCCCACCATCTCCAACATACAGCCAGTTACCCCTTACAGTTTACTTTCGGTAAATGAAAAAGAACTCCCTCCCCACCACCAAAATGCCAGAAATATATACATTTTGAGATTTGGGGGAAAATATTTACACAAGATCATGCACTACATTGGGATAAAAAGCCCTCAGGAGTTCATTAAGAAAACTCTGATCCAGGGAGCTGTTTCTAAGTGCTCTAGAGAGATACAAGCCTTTGTGATAACTTTAAGACCCTCCCTGACAACCTGGAGAATATTTATCTCACCAGGAAACATAACCCAAGTATAAAAAAATGTTAACAATTAATAATATAGATTATTTTAATTTTTCCCTTTAAAATTCATAAAAAGTGTACATAACATTTTGGGTTCAAATTTTGTTGTTTTTCTCCCTCAAAAAATGTATAGCTTTGTAAAGAACTATGCTCATCTGAGTTATTCAATATGCAAAAGAGGAGGAGTGAACCTACACAAAAGCAACATTCTGTTTCATGGCCAAATGTGTTTCAAGCCCTGGATGATTCAGTACTGTTAGACACAATAATTTCTGCTATCACAAGCAAAAAGTTTTATGGGACATTTTCTACCCCAAGATACAATGGAATTTGACTTGTGGTAGAGATATTCCCTAAATGCAACATGTGTGTGTGCGCACACGCGCACTTTTACAATGCTATTAAAGGGAAAGTGGTTTCCACAACATGAACATTCAGTGGGAGAAGACATTTCCAGTACTCACGTTTTCAAACTTGGAGTCATAGGCTGTGTATCCATTCGGAACTCTTGACTCCATTCCTGTTATCGCTCCTTGTGACCCTTAACTGTTAATTCTTCAGTTCTTTACTGGAAACAACTTTTTTTTAGTTTGCCTCCACTGCACATCATATGCTGAGAACAATGGACCTGTTCAGTGAGGTGGAAGATCCAATTGCTCTGCTCTATCCAACGCTTTCTTTTCAAGATAGTAGTTGTGCCACATCCTGGATCCTTAATTACTTTCTCCCAGTTTTTTGCAGCAATAGCTGAATTTATATTCTTCCCCTCTCCTGTGGTGCACAGAGCATTGTACATGGTTATCTTTTTCTCCACTGGAGATAGATCAGGTTGTGACTGGCCCAAGGATTTCATGTGGTTTTCATGGTTATTAAGGATTTGAACCCAGAACTCCGTAGTTCTAGTCTGACACACTAACACAGTGGTTGTGGATCCCAAAGGCGGATCATGTCTTTCACCGGTGGGTTGTGGGAGCAGGAGAGAGGAGAAATAGGGTGAGTAGGAAGAGGAGATTCTGGAAAGCTCAATGGCAAATTTGGTTTGCTTCTGCATAATGTGCACAGTGCCCATGAAAAACAGTGTCTTTTTCAGTAATGCAATATTTATCTAAATGCTAAAGATTAAAAATTATAAACTTGTTCAGTGTTGATGTGAGATTTCTGTGTTTTCTGTTGCAGAGAAGGAAAATAGTTTACACTTATTTTGCAAATGAGTCCAGAAAACGACAGCAAGGTTAGAAATCAGTGCCACTTCAAAAAAAAACTTGGGGGGCGGGGGGGGGGAAAGAGCCACTGCATACACTGCCCCAGTGACAAACCCCACATGAAATGTGAGCCCTACACTAGTACTAGGTGTGCATCACCATGGTGGTTTTAGATGTAAGCCAGCTAGGAAATGGTAGTTCTAGATTTAAGCCAGCTAGCTTCAGAATTCACAAGTTTATAAGGAATAAATGTAGCAGAGCCTGGTGTATGTTGGTGGTATGTCGGTGTAGCAGAGCTTAGTCTCTGAAATCTGTCCTGTTGGTGTGCAATTTAACAGTTTTTGAAAATGTGTCTGACTAGCACAGTGAAAGGAATGGCAAGACGAAGTGGAAGGAACTGAGCTGGGGCTATCCAGGAAAGGGAGAACTGTGCAGGAAAAGGAAGGAAGCTTGGTGAATAGCAGCCAAACTGGGCGTGGAGGTGTGGCATGCAGATTAAGCTCATTTGAAGAAACTGTAGGGGGAGAGGATAAAAATCATGGGTGCTGCTCCCAAATTAATGGAGACATACCACACACACCTACATATGCAAAGGGAGGAAAGATAAACTTGGCAGAGACACAAGCCCCAAAGCAAGGGGAGAAGATAAATCCAGATAGAAAGGAGTCAACTGAGAAAAATGGGAGGGGAAGGAGACACAACACTTGCATAATCTCCAGGGTTTTCTGGTATCTGCTCTGAGTAGACCAAATTTTGCTGTTTGGGAAGTGCGCGCACGGCTCTTTTAAAGACATCTGTTAGTGAGCGCAGAAAGCTTGCAACAGAAATCTTGTTCTTTCACTGGCGCAGGTCACTAAGAGTTAAATTTCTGAGGGGAGGAGTAGTGGTGGATGAATTTGGATCCTGATGCTCAGGCATGTAAATGGACACAAAACTCCAGTGCCTTGCTCCCCCAACTGTGTTTCAAGTTAGTAAAAATCAACAAAAGCGTTTCGAGTTACAGCAAGTAAGACCAGATCCACAGAGATTAACAGTGAAATCTTATGCATGCTAACTTGAAAATAATAACCCCTGTTGTGTTTTACTGTCAAGTGTTACCCACATTTACCTAGGAGGAAGACCTATCAAACTCCTGGGGCTTACTTTCTGAGTAAACACGCAGAGGCTTGTCCATTCCATGGGGCAGCCGTGTTAGTCAGTCTCAGCACTAAATCAACAGGAGCTCTATGGGCACCTCAAGGGCTCAACACAGCAGGAACATTTCTGGACTAGAGGAGCCCCCTTCGGATCAAGCACCCCTCTGAAGAACGTTTTTCAGATCCCATAGATCCAAAGAGGCGGCGTGTAGTCCACAAACGCTTATGCGGTAACAAAACTTTCGTCAAGTCTTGAAAGCCCAGCGAGACTCCTGTTTAGGCTTGTCCGCTGCAACCTTTGTGCGGAGCTTACCGAGCTGGCAGTGCGGTCCTAAACAAGACTCACACCTTTTCTACACTCCTGGGTAACTCTGGTTCAGGACCTTTATGCGCAGTTTACGGAAGAGTACGGCTCAACCAACTCCCTGGGAATCCACAATCCGAGAAAGGAATGCCGAGAGAGAGAGAGAGAGAGAGAGAGAGAGAGAGAGAGAGAGAGAGCCCTGTGAAGAAGAGAGTGGTGTTTCTTTAAAAAAAAGTTTTTGCAAAAGTATAACTTTTATTCTCCCCACCCCAGAACAGCCTTGAATTGGGGAAAGGGGGGGTGGAGGAGGAGGCGGATCCAGCGGCCACTCCAGCTGTGCGGCTCGACAGCACACACAAGCATGTCCCTGTTTTCCATTTGGGAAACGTAGGGAGGGGTTTGCACTTGGGGGGGGGTGAGTGGAGGGGGGGTGAGTGGAGGGGGGGAGAGGAGAGGGGAGTGGAGGAGGGGGGGAAAGAGAACAGGCCACAGGAAGCTTAGCTGGGGAGGGGGGGTCGTGCCTTTCCCCCTCCCCCCAGACAGTGCGTGGGAGGGGGAGGGGGGTGTCCCTGTTTGTGGCGGCCGGGGGGGCGTTCCCTCCCCCCTCCCCCCACGGGCTGAGGGTGTCATTTTGCAGCGGGAGCTCCTCCCCCCCGCCTCCTCCTCCTCCTCTTCCTCCTCCTCCCCCCCCCGGCCCCTCGCTCGCATTCTCGACCCTCCCCGGGTGGGCTAAGCAGGAGACCCCGCCGGGCCGCCGCCGGAGCCTTCCTCGCCCGGCTCCCCTCCTCTCCCGTCCGCCCTGCTGGCTCCCTGCTCCTTCCCCCCTCCTCCTCCTCCTCCGCTCTCTCCCTCTCCCTGGGCCCGGTCTCGGCTCCTTCTTTTCCCGCCTATCCCGCTCCGGCATTCCCTTCCCTCGCCGCCGAGGAGGCTCCCAGGCGCCTTCTCCCCTTCCCAGGCGGCGGCGGCGCCTCCTCCCTCTCTCCCTCCCCGCCCTTCCTTCCCTCCCTCCGAGTGTCAAAACTTTGTTCGGCGGCGGGACGGGGCTGAGGCGGGAGGCCGGGCTGAGGCAGGCGGGGTGTGGGGAGCGGCCCCCCGTCGCCGCCGCCTCCGCCGCCTCCGCCGCCACGGGACCCCGCCGCACCATGCCTCAGCTGCCGTCGCCCGGCGGCGGCGGGGGGAGCGGCAGCGACGACTTGGGCGCCCCGGACGAGCTCATCCCCTTCCAGGACGAAGGCGACGAGCAGGACAAGGGCGCCGGGGGGCGCGGCTCGGCCCACGGGGACTTGGACGAGCTCAAGTCGTCGCTGGTGAACGAGTCGGAGAACCGCGGCGGCGGCGGCGGCAGCGCCTCAGGCTCCGACTCTGAGGTAAAAGTTTTTGAACGGGACGCCGTGGGGAGGGGGGGAGGGGGGAGGCTCCAGTTATGAGGTAAAGTTTAAGACGGGGGGGTGGGGTGGGGGAGGGGCGAAAGTCTGGATTCTGAGGCAACCCGTTTGAGGGAGGGGGGCGCGAAATGGGTGAGGTTGGGGGCGGGGAAGGAGACGGCTTCGATCCTTGGGTAAAGTTTTAAGACTTGGTGGGGAGGAGTCTCCGGTCCTGAGGTAAAGTTTAAAGGGGTCGGCAAATGGAGGGGGGGAGGGGGGGATCCCAAATCGGAGGTCATGTTTAAAGGGGGGGGGGGTCGAGTGAAGAGAAGGGAGAGAGCTCTCTTGTTCCGAGATAAAGGTTTAAAAGGGGGTGGGGGCAAAATGAATGAAAGTCCATGGTGGTGGCAGCCACGACTTCTGTTCTTTATATATATATATATATGTGTGTGTGTATGTGTGTACACACACACACACACACACACACACACACACATATATATATATAGAATAATCTCATTTGACAATACATCCTATATACCAATCTTTAACTCAATAAAAGATTAAAAAATTATTAGGTGCATGTCTTCAGTATTAAATATAATTAATTATAATTGACTTCCCCATCGACTTCCTCCCTCCCTACAAATATCTGGTGTCTCCTTTGTATCGATATTTTCTAATCCTTATAAGTCATTATTTTAATGTTATACTTTCCCCTTATCCACGACTTGGGTCCTGAAGTGAAAATTATGGGGCGAAGGGAGGGGGGCTCCGGCCATTGGTGCATGGGAGGGTCTCCCCTTGGGTTTGCCGCTCTCTAGATGCCCATTCCCCCCCCCAATACGAATTCTCAAAACTCAAAGATAAGCCCCCCGTGCAGAGTTTGGAGAATTTGGATGGGGGAAATGTGCATTTAGAGAGTGGCAAACCCAAGGCGAGAACCTCCTGTGCACCAATTGCCTGCGATTCTGAGGTAGGGGGGCGGCAAAACCAGAGAGCTATAGTGGTCTACGGGGGAAGAAAGTGGGTCCCATATCGAGGTGACTTTGGCTGGGGGCGGGGTGGGTTAGTCAAAAGAAGAGAAAGGGTGGGGGGTGAGAGGAGGAGAGGCTGGTATTTGAGGGAGGTGGTTTTTCTACCCACCCAGTCACTTCAAACCCCCCCTTTTTTTGTGTCTCTTCCCTCTTCACTTATACAGGCAGAGAGGCCGCCTCAGCAACCTCGGGAAAACTTCCAGAAGCCCCGGGACTCTTTATCCGAAGGTAAAAGATTTCCCCTTTTCGCCTCAGAAATCGGGACAAGAAGAAAATAGTGGGGGGAATCTTCTTCCTACTGGATTTCTCCAGCTGCTGCCACTGGTTTCCCCTTCCCATTTCTGGAATGAGGAGGAGCTTCCCATCCACCCGACTGCCTCTTCCTTTTGGTTTACTGCTGCCCCCTTTTGGCCCTGATCCTGGCCAGCGTAGAGAGGAAGCTGCCTGGTTTAGGCTGGTTGAACTTGCAAATCTGTGCAGCTGACTTCATGCTGGTGTTATCCCAGCTGGGGCTGTGATCCTGTGCAACCCTGCTAGGGAGAGTAGTTTCTATTGAACTTGGTGTGACTTACTTGTGAATATGTGAATATGCTGCAGGTTTTCCTATTTCGAAGTGGGTTTTGCTGAAATGACCTATTTTCAGTAATCCTTGGAATCCTAGGAAAAGTCACAGATTCCAGCAAAACCAAAGCAATTTGTATAGCACCCTTAAATACTAACAGGTATATTTTTCTGAATTACAGCCCATGTACTCATCTGACAAAGTGAGCTGTAGTCCGTGGAAGCTTATGCCACATCTGTGAGTCCTTGCAGTGCCACAAAATAATTATGATGTCTGTGTCTTGCAACTATTGCTGATTTGTTAGCCATCTTAAGTGTTTGGAGATAAGGTGGGGTATAAATATTTTAAATAAACTTACAGTTTAGACCAGTGATACTCAATGGCTCAGGACACACACATCATCTGTGGCACTTCTGACCACTGCCCCCCAGTGTGTCATCTGTTCCATCTTTCAAAGAAGTAGGCAGGATCTTTGGCCAATGGTTGGTAGTTGGTTCCTATCTTGAAACAGTCCCTCAGAGTAATGGGTAAGCTGCAGGTCTTATGCCAGGCATGGAAGTAACTGGGTCTTTTGGTTGATGGTAATTGCAAGTATGGCTGTCTGTGAGCTGCAGAATATGTACTTCTGTTTTAGTCAGAGTTGGGCTCTTCTAGAGCTTTGAAATAGAAGGATTTAGGTCCTCCTAAGTACAATCAAAGGCAGTTCAAGGGGAATTGCTCCCTTAGTAAGTCTTTTTTAAGAATTGTATCCTATTTATTTACTTTTTTAAGCACCTTGCTGAGATATCCTTGTAACTGCATGCTTATAAAATGTTTGTATCAGTGCTGATGTGTGCGCTTAAGTGATACATATATTGGCATATTTCTTGAAAATTAACTTGAAATACCATTGTGTAATCATGTATATGTTCTTAATCCATAGTTCAAGTTTACCTCATTGAATTCAGTGTGATGAATTCATACAGGTCCATTGGCAAATATGTCCACAGAGGTTAATAGCCAACAAAAACATTTTTAACAGCATGCCTGTCCACCAGGCCGATATTATTAATTTATAGCTTTATAGGAGAAAAAAAGAAGTTAAACTTCCTTGGTTATTTGGACGCAGTGTTTACTGACCACAGGCACCAGCTCTTACCAAATTTGTTTTTCTTGTTTGGAATTGTGGTCAGAAGTCCCATTGAATTCTGTAGGACTTGCTTCTAATACACAGACTTGGATTCTACCACTACTGTGTGTGTTTTCAAGTGTAGAAGTGTATTACATCACATTGGGAATTTCTTAAAACACAAAATATAGCCTATCAATTGATTTGTTATTTATAGTCCACTTTTCTCACTGAGACTCAAGATGGGTTTTACCATGAAAGTCAATATAATCAACAGACTGAGACATCCAGTAAACAATGGAATAGAATTTAGATTATAAAAATCTAAAACAGAAGTGAAACAAAGTGTTATAATATGATACATTAAGTGATACAAAATTACAGTAGGATCATATACCAATAGCTGGTACAGACTTGCACAGTAGTATAGTCCATAGTCCCTATCTCTTTATCAAAGCATCTTTCTGAACAAATTTTTGTAGCTGTACAGCCCCTTCTGCACGGGCATTTGCAAGTGAATTCTGTGGTGCTTAGTTCAAATAAAGTATTGATGGCAAATAGGTAAATGCCAGTCATATGCAGCTTTAACCACTTTGCAAAACACACAATTCATTTTTTCCTTACTCTCTGCTTTCTAATTCTACCTATTCTCTTAATCCCTATTTATCCTTAAGGAAAGTTATTTCATCTTTTCAGTCCCTCAAATTCTTCTGCACTTTTTTAACATGAGTTTTTGTAACTTTGCAGCCTTAGAGTACCTCCAGCTAAGTATGACTTTTTCCCTTTCTCTAGCAATCAGAAGACAGCAGGATGGAGGTTTTTTTAAAGGGACTCCCTATCCAAGTTATCCCTTCTTGATGATTCCAGAGCTAGGAAGCCCCTACTTGCCCAATGGAGCCTTGTCCCCAAGTGGTGCTCGCACAGTAAGTGCTTTAGTTTGATTTGAGATATGAAGTGATTGAAGTTCTTCATCTTATGAAGGAGAAGTTAAGCTGAGTGAAGTTCATGCATGTCCTTTTGCCTGATAGGGGTTTCTGTTTTACTGATGATATCTCAAGATTATAAACATCATCTGAGAGGAGCTCTTGTTGAACGGAATGTTAAATATCCCAATCTTTCAGATAAAGGAGTTTGAAATTGATATCTTATGACATATTTCTGACTAATTTTCAGTTTTCATTATTTACTGTATTGAAGAGACTTTGCCACATCAGTGAGGTTTTCCCTTATTGTTTCTTTTCAATTTTATTTCTCAAACGTTTATATGCTACTTCGACTGACAATTGAGTGGGTCAGGAAATGTTAGGATTTCATTGAATTTTTTGTGGGGTTAATTTATTTGTGAGGAGAGTTCTTGCTAGGTGAGAGCAAGTATACATCTAAAATTCAGGTAGTAGGATTGTGTCAAAGAGATAAGTAACCCTTGCTATTGAGCAAGTAAATATTTCCAATAATTTATTGGTTCTATATGTAGGCACTGATCATTTAAAAATCCAGGAGGATTAGTATGTGCATCTAGATGTGCAACTAAAAAAAAAGGTAGACGTATTAATCCTCAAGACAGTTAACACACACACGTGCATTATGTTATACAAATTGCTTTTAAAAACTGTGTTCCAAGGATCCTTGGTTAACCTTTTATTAGCATGAGTGCCTAATGAGATAATTGATAATGTCGAACAAACTTCCCAGAAAGACAGCTTTCCCACTTTTACTGATCTTCTGGATTATGTGGTGGCCTAAGAGTCTGTGCTTATTCTGGAATTTCTTTTTTTGGGGGAGTGGTAAATTTGGTGAATATGTTATTTGTGTTACTCTGAGGCAAGATGCAACTTGTTCTTTATGGGCCTGTGTCCAATAAAATGCTTCATGTAGGTATATATGGTTTAACCTTATTGGGAGAGAAGGTTCAGGAGAAATGCCTCATGTAACCCAGTTTCTTTCAGCTGTTGTTGAAAGACCACGTGGGCTCACATGCTTATGTCTACCCAGCATTAATCATAATGTAGTATATTCTGTGCACTGATTCTAATCATATTTATACTAGTCAGCCATAGTTTTTAACCTGCGTTTGAAACCAGGGTTTGAAGCTAACCTGGGTTAACATTGGTGCAGATGTAGTGGTGCAGCTACACGAACAATTAATTAAAGTGGAGGGAAGACTGTTACATGGAAGAGAAGAGATCTGAGTACATGAGTCTGCAGCTCACTACTGAACTGTTTATTAACTGTGGTAAGAGATTGGTAGCAGTGCATGTGCACCAGCCTTAACTATAACATACATGCTGAAAGTGAACAAATGGTTCCAAACAAGAAGCTGTGGACCTCAATGCAGTGTTACTAATTTAAAGTAGGTTATTTGGAGGTGGGGAGTAATATTTAGGTGCAGTTTCAAATAATGTTTCCTACATAGAATGGGTCTTGGTGTTCCAAACACCTATTTCTGGGGCAGTTTTGACTTAGCTGTTTGTACATCAACTGCTTTGGAAAATATTATATAACACTTTTCAAAGACAAAGTACTAGATTCCAGTGTCTTTATTTACCAATGTTAGAATCTACATTGTTGATTTTAGTACATTTTAAAGTTAATAGTGCAGTGATATATAGTTCTTTATATTATACAGATCTCATACAGCACAAAATGAATGCATTTCAGTAAATCCAATATAAAAGATAATGGCACTGTGTTGGTGTAGTATTGTTTGTGCACTGCAAACTCCTTGTAAAAATGTCATTTTTAATACAAAGAAACCACAAATGCTTATCCTCTGTTGTATAACTTTTATATGGACAGATATCTACAATAGTCAAATATAGCAAATTTGCAGAAACAAAATACTGTAACTGTTGAATGTGGGTGTTATAAAAATTTCTTCAGAAAAATAATGAAAATGTTTCTTTAATCAGTGGTTCAAGGTGAAAATTGTCTTCCACTTTATTTCTTGCCTTGGTTCTGGAAGGGTTGGATAAATCAATTTTGTAATGATGTTATGCAAATGAAATGTTATTGTGTTTTAACACTTGACTGTAAATTTTGGCCTGGAAACTGATGAATAAAATAATTACTGACACTGAGCTATTTGTGCAAATCTGGCAACACACTCTTTCATCTTGTACACACTGCTTTTCTCATTTAAGGGGAGACTTTTAAAAGGTGTTAATGGCTTGACATTGTGTCTTTCCCCTCCATTTAAAGAAGTGATTAAGCAAATTGACCTAGCATTAGACAGTTTAAATGACAGCAAATTGAGTCCCTCTAAGCACAGACTCAAAAGTCCCAGATCCAGTTCCCAATTCCGCAAATACTGCAGCCCTCAGGAGCTCATTGTGTTCTGTGGCCATTAAAAGTTCCCTTCTCCTCTGCTTATCATGCCTAAACCCAAACCTATTATTCTGCTTTGGGTTGCGCCATGAACAGCTTATCAGCTATCAGTTTCCTCATCAAGGATTACCAATCTTGTTGCTTACTCTGAAGCTTTTGTCCCTAAGGCTAGGGAAATGTTTTATAATCTGAATGTTTTTAATAGTGGTGATGATGATGATCATCTGATTGTTGATTATGATGATCAACTGATTGTTGCCTGTATTTTTAAATGGGCATAGGGAGTCACTATGTTAATATGTAGCACGGTTTTAACTATTACATTTACTTGATCATAATAGTGAATGTGGCGTTCAAGTGGTTGAGGGAGAATAAACTGAAGCTAAATCCATATAAGGTGGAGGTGATGCTAGCTGGAGGGGATACTGCTTTGAATGGAATTTTTCTTTGTACAATTGATGGTATGCGGCCTTTGCTGGAAGTTGTTAAGAGCTTGTGAGTCTCTCTGGAGCTTGGTCTTCTGTTAGAAAAATACTGTTTTCCAGCTATATCTAGCTAGGAGGCTCTTCATTTGAAGATGCCTGATCTGGCCATGTTGATCTTTTTTTTTTTTTTTTTTAGTAACCTCCAGGTAACATCCTTGAGGTAATTTGAAGGTAATATCTAAACGTGGGGTTGTCCTTGAGGTTGTTCTGGAAACTGCAGCTGGTGCAAAATGTACCAGCCTGTTCATTATCTGGAGCTAGCTGATAGAAATATGTCACTCATTCTGACACCTCTGGTTTCCATTAGTTTCTGGCTCTAATTCAAAGTGTTGATACTCACCTTTAAAGCCCGTCATTATCTGGGTGCCACATACTTGAAGGACCACCACTCTCTGCATGTTCCTCCGCTGCCACTCTGTCCTTCCAAGGTTTACTGTCATTACCTTGCTTGCCCTAAGGTACATTCAGCAACAGTCTGAACTCAAGCCTTTTTCAGTAGCTGTCCCTTTCTGGGAAAGCATCTACCCTCTTAGTTCTCCAGCACATTTTCAAAACAGACTTATTCTGGAGAGCTTTTTGAGCAGCCTGAGCAAAGGGGGAAGACATTTCTTTGCTGTCTTTCCACCAAAATAGGGTCCTCAAGGTGGTGAATATCAAACATTAAAACATTTCAACATAAAAAAAATAAAGTTATATAATTTAATAAAAACATACGAACAGACATAACACCAAAAGCCAGGGAGGAGGTCATTGGGGGTATGCCAAACAGAACAAAACAGGCATCACCTGCTGGTGGAAGTCAACAGTAGAGGGCGACAGACTAATCTTCCTGGGGAAGGAGTTCCAAAGTCTTGGTGCCACAACTAAGAAGGCTAATTCTTGGCTTGCCACCCATCTGGCCTCAGATGATAGGGGCACCTGAAGCAGGATGTCTGAAGATGACTGGAGTAGACAGGCAAGTCCCACATTGGTGACAACTGGTCTTCAACAGCAGTCCTCAGGCCTGCCTATAAAGAATTATTTAACTCAGTCCAGAGACCATCCCTTAATCCATACTTCTACCTCCAAATTTCTCAATAAGATGGTATTGTCCACACTATTGAAAGCTGCTGATAAACCTAGTAAGAACAGCCCTTGTTTGCATTCAAATGGAGATAATTGACCAAAGCCATCCGCACTGTCTCCATTTGGTAGCCCAGGCTGAAAGGGGTCTAGAGCAGATGAGCTATCCAGGAAGATCTGGAGGTGATCTGTGACTGCTCACTTTATCATCTTGCCCAGGAAGGGCAAATTAGGAGACAGGAGATAGTTGGCCATGGCGTTCTTCTCTAGCAAAGTTTTTATAGATGACCACTTGTTTTGGTAGCCAAGAAAAAGAGCACTGAGGCAGTGATTAATTTAAAATTTACTTAAGAACCTAATACTGTCTGGGAAGGGAAATGCACACAAAAGTACTTTAGTGTTTATATCAATGAAATAAAGCAGGCTTCTGAGCAATCATTTTAAGACTTATGGCTCACAAACGCAGCAACGCTAGCATGAGAACAGAATCATCACATTGGTTCTGAATGGCCTGTAGCTAGGGTTTCTCTGGCTTGGGGAATTCCTGCAAATTTGGGGGCAGTACCGGAGGAGGGACTTCCATTTCTCCTAGACACTATGATATATCATACAGTCTGTCCTTTAAAGCTTCCATTTCTTCCAGGAGAACTCATCTCTTGTCTGGAGAACTCCAGCCCCCACCTAGAGGTTGGTGAACTTATCTCCACCATATGTTGAAGAAAATATAGGCATAAGTAGGACTCTTGCTTGAAGGTCTTACAATGCTGCTACTGTTATTGTTGTTACAGGGAGAGAATGTGCACTGTGATACAATAGTAGTCCAATTTAGATCTTACTCCAGGGCAGCATCAACGAAGTGATAATCACCATTGTTTAGAAAATGTCGTTTAAGGATGTTTGGAAAGAGAGATGATTCTGCCATAAGACAAAGATGCCAGCTATAGAATTTGAAAATGAATGGATTCATATGTCTAAAATTGTAAGAGTCACAGATTGATGAAGGTACGAAGTCTTCTGGCCAGTCTAGTGCTCTTCTTAGCATTTCCTCGGTAACCAGAAAAGGTTTTCTCTCCTCTCCTTTAATGGGACAAAAATCATGAGAAAGTGTGCCTACAGAGATCTTTCTTCTCCATGCTGGAGAGAGACTAGGAGTGTGCGTGTGTGTGCTTCTGGATTCAGTGATGCTTCATATTAATGTGTTATATGAAGACATTTTTTGTAACATTTTAGAATCTAATGTGGCAAAAATACTTGATCAAGTTCACAAGCTAGATTTCACATGCTAGATGTACATATATTATGTTATTTTAAAAAGGTAATATCAAACTTTTTAAAGGAGAATTTAAAATTAGATTTAATTAAAACGTTTTATTTTAAACAGAGCTGTGGCCTGTAAAATAACCTGGTTTAAATCAATAGCTGAGTTAATAATTAGGTCTACACTCACAAATTCTTAAAAGTGAATACTGTCCCTTTATTAAATACATTAAGAACGCTTGTTTTAAAGCAGGGATCCCCAACCTTGTTAAGTCTTTGATCACTTTTAGGAATTTTCAAAACAGGTTGTGGGTACCACCACAAAATGGTTGGTATGAAGACTAGGGCCAATAACAATATATTGGGATATTTCAAGCCAGTATTGTCCTATGTAGCTGTTTCCAAATCCTGAAGATACTAAAATAATGCCTCATGGGCTCTTCTGGAGCATCTCCTACTTTTATAAAGCGAAGAGCCAATCTTGGCTTTCCTTCAACTTTTCAGAGACACTTTGGAGAAGAAGGAAGTGGTCATTTTTACTTTTTGCCTGTATCTCTTTGAACTTTGGTATTGGTTGTGGCTGAAAAAATAAATTAAACTGAAGGTTATTTGTAAATCTTGAGCCAAACAGTTCAGGCATTTACTTTCTATGTCATCGAAAAACAATGTTGTACCTGGTACCGTAACTACCAATCCTTCAAAAACAATACTTCTATGTCTTGCCCAATACATGACAGCTGTGTTTTTCTATCTTCCAGTGTTGCTGAAAACAAAATAAGCCTTAAAAATAGGTGTTTATTTATTGAATGTTCAGGGCAGGTAATTATATACAGGGGTGGGGTGGGGGGAGTGACACTGAGCTTCAGACCAAGGAATTATCTAAAAAGGGAAAGAGTAGGGAAATATATGACTACAATCTCCTTCCAGTATGTTTTACCCATGTTTTCCCTTTGCCAAAAGAAATCCAAAGGTATGGAAGTCAACCAGTTTCAAAATGTATTAATTTAGATATGACTCCAGTAGAATTTACTTCCTGGTAAATATGTTCAGGATTGCAGTCTTTATCAGCTTATAACACTATTCCGGTTAATTATTCTTTAACAAAAAATGTAAGATTTTAGTAATCCAAGATGTTTAAGGTATAACATTTCTTATTGCTCTATGAAAGATACAGGTTTAGAAATCACTTTGAAAGCTGAAATGCATTTCTCCCACTATTGGGGGGAGGTGGCAAAAGTACAGTTTTCTATTATGAAAATGCTCATAATTTTATTATTCTATTGTATAATTCTTAAAGCACTCAGCGAAAGTGTTTTATGCATGCATAATTACAGTAATCCGTACAATACTTATCATGGGTTTATCATATTGTTGATACAAGGATGAGCCTACACCAGGAAATTGTTCTTTCAGCCATTGTCCTTTAATAGGATTGCCTAACAATGACTGGTTGTAAGCATTTGCAGTATTTTATTATTTATTCCTTTAATCTTTAATCAATATAGTCAACAAGATGGGACATCCAATAAGCAGTGCAGTGGGATTAAGTTTGCTGAAATCTGAAACAGCATTATTAATGTGCCATGTTAAACAATGCAGAAATTACATAGTAGGATCATACATACAGCAATAGATAGCATGTATTATACACAGTAATATACTCTACATACAATCCCTATCCCTTTACTGAAGCATCTTTCATTAACCATTCCTAAGGAGAGTTACTCCAGTCTAAGCCCATTGAAATGAATGGGGTAAGACTAGAGTAACTCGCCTTATGAATGCACTGGTAGTCCTATTATCTGTGTTAAAAAAAATCCCTCCTGCATAGTTCAGTTCTGCATAGCTTGAGGAATGCCAGGAGAGTGGGCACTTTCCTGACCTCAAGGGGGAAGTCATTCATAAGGTGGGGGGCTATAACCCAATTCATGCATACAGGCAATTGTTGATTTTGCCCATTTGCAGGGGGTTACCAACGGAAGGCCCTGCTCAGATGAAAAATGCTGTCATGGAGAATAAAGGGAGAAGTAGTCCTGCAGGTAACTGCAGTAACCCTCATGGGTAACCCTCATGGGTTCAGGCCATGCGGTAACCCTCATGGGTTCAGGCCATGAAGGACTTTGTATATTAAACCTGAATCTCAAAAATACTGGATTTTTTTTTATGCACACCCCTAATGTGAATATGAGCTCTTCCTTACCTTGTAGAGTTACGCTAAGCACAAAAACATTTTGTCCCCTGATCACTAGAAGTACTGCATAGTTTCTTGAGGTTTCAACCATGTGCAGCCCATACCTTTTCACACGGAAATAGACTAAAAACTTGTGGGTAGCTTCAGGGTGTTGCATTTTGAAAACTGAAAGTTTCTTTACTGCTTAGCACTTTGGCTTCATTGTCCAATTTTCCACTTGCTTGGCGGTTTCCTAATAAGAAAAATAGTGTCCATATTTAAGGGAAGTGAAAATAAGGGAAGTGTGTTGTTCTGTAAAAAAAAAAACCCTGTGTTTCTTAGTATGGGTTTTCCTTGCATGAACCACTGTTTAGGGCACCCCAAAACCAATCTGTGGGTAGCCCCTGAACTAGGCAACTATGGGGGTTACCGCACTTGTATTCCCAGCGATATATTAAGAGTTTGAAAATGTTATAAAAAAATACTGTTCGCACTTTCTATGTATTCCCATCGATGTATTTTGAAAATTTACATAAAATACTGTTCGCACCTTGTTTGGCCCCTTTAGCTGTGAAGTCGTCTTCCAACCATTTATAAGCCGTGGTATCCAAAACCCCTTTTAAAGCGATGTTTTTAATAACATTTTCAAACTCTTAATACATCACTGGGAATACAAAGTGCGGTAACCCCCTATATCTCAGCTTTCCTCTTGTATTATATATGCTGGATTCCTTCCTTGGTCTTTCTCAAGCACCCAGATCCCCGTAGGTGCTGCTTTGAGGACATGAAGATTTTGAGAAATAGTCTGCATAAAGCAGAATCCATTCACTTTGATTATTTGTTTTAAAAGATTATACAAAAATTAACCACGTAAGTCCTAATCAGAGTTACTCTCTTCTAAGTCCACAGAGGGTTTAAAACGGTGTAACTTTGCTTAGGATAGCATTGTTAGTGAACTATCGTATAAGAACAATCTATTACTATCATACCTTAAAATACATGAATTAGTTTAACTAAAACCCTGTTGTTTTAGAATAACTTGAGAGCATCATAGCAAGTTACTGAAAAATAAACTGCTGGCATATGCAGTGAAATTGATAAAGGATTTTGTTTTCTGTGTCAATGTATACATACCCTGGTTGCTTATGTGAACAATTACTTTTAAACAGAGCAAATGTGTTTTGCTTATGTGTGAATGAATTGCTGTTGCCTGGGAAGGATTTCAACAAGAGAGAAAGGTCTGAGAGTTTCTCAGAGATGCTTTACCTGTAGAAGAAAACAACAACCCAGGATGGGGCATGGATAGCAAGGCAGTATTGTGAGATGCAGCATTTTGCTGACAGTTTGAACCAACCAAGGGCTTCTAAAATGTCTATTTGAAGGGCTTATTTATAAACTGCATGGATTATTTTGACCCACTGCAATAGGAGAACTTGGAACTGATCATTAAATCCCTTACTGAATTTGCTGGCTGTGTAATTTTTGTGTATTCTGCTCTTTGAATATCTTGTTTTTGGAAGAGGTTTAGAAGGTTAGATAGAAGCCTGAATGCTTTGTCTCTAGAGAGGCCTTTTTCCTAGCATACAGTCTGTTTCTTATTTGGAGTTCTTGTTTTGTTACATTCTTATATGTGCTGTAACTGCTTCAGGCATGAGATAAACCCCAAGTTCTTTGTTGCAGTGAAAAAAGTGCTTTCTGGGATGAGTTGCAGCTGCTTTCTTACCTAATAAATACAGAATGAAGGAGCTCTGAGAAAGTTCTTCCATTTTAACTGAAGACTGTGATTTGGATGCATGGATATCACTATATAGAAGGAACTGTTCACCAAATGGAAACAATGTTAAAGTATCAACTCCATAATGTCTAAGTATACTGCTTTCTAAACAAATTCAATTTTTTTTGCAGCATAGAAGAGGGAGAGAGTGAAATGGCCAGTTGTACTCCTCTAAATTGTCACAATCATGTTGGAATTCTGGTAGTCTAGTGGTCTTTCTTTCCTTTACCTCACTATAAATGTATACACAACCCTCTACCCAGCTCTCTAAGGAAATGCAGGCTGATGGTGTCAGCACCTTTTTGACCATCCAAATCTAGCAAGAAGCTAATCTACTTGCTGCACAAATCTAATAATTGAAATAAGTACCATGGACAAAAAGGGTTGCAGTAAATTTAGTTTTTCTAGTATCCTGCAGACTATGTGCTTGTTTCCTAGTAGCTGGGAGTGAGAGCCAGTGCAGCCTTCCTGAAGGGGCATATTACTTCACTGTAGTGGGTGTGGAGTGCATACTGTCTCAGTAGGACCATGAGAAATACAGCTTGGAAGCAGCACAGTAATGGAGGTAAATGACAAAAGATCTGAAAAAAGTGTTACCTTTGGTGGATTTACTAGGGAACCGATTGATTGGGGAAGGCAATATAAAAAGTAAATGGGGGTGAATGAGAGGTCTGGATGCAGCATGGGGGAGTAGATAAAACACAGGAAAGGAGAGGGACTCAGTCCAGCAACATCACATATTGTGATATTTTGGAAATAGAGGAGCTGAGAAGAAAATATGTGACCATTCTGTATTTGTTAATCATTTAGTCACATTACTAAGAAGGGATTAATGAACCCTGTAATTCAACTTCCTGTCTTAAGTCAAGGCATCCTTTACTGAAGCATCCTTAATAGATGTTTATTGTGCCCAACCATGCAATTTGTCACTCATCTTGGGTGAGTAACAACTGTCCTGGGATAAGTAGCTAAGTGGCAAATTGCAGACCTGTCACTTGTTCCTTATCTATTTTTCTTACCGCTAAACCAGTTCTTTCCCCTTATTTTTGTGTGTGTTAAAAAAGTGCCATCAAGTCACTTCTGACTTTTGGCGACCCTATGAATTGGTGACCTCCAAAAGGGAGGTCTTACAAACTGGGTGTTGTGGCTTCCTCTTGAACTGTGATGCTTGATAGTGGATGGATGCAGAACTCTACATGCAATCTTATTCATATGATAGTAATATTATTTTTTGAATGTTAAAAATAACATTATGTTAATACACCCTAAAATAATACTGTTTTTTGGTTACAGGGCATCATATTGTGGTTATTATTTAGACTTTTTTCAGTGTAGCCTCTAAAAGCTTTATTAGAAATGTTAACTTCCTCCAAAGTATATACTGAATAATTCAGTCTTTTTATTTTTATTCTAACATCTGTCTTTCTCAACTAGGAATGGGCCTATTGCATCTTTCTCCTTTCTTTTAATATGATTACAAAATGAGCTTGTAAATAGCCAGTTGTATTTATCACATTACCACTGAGAATAACCTCTCAATTGATAAGGCAAGGGAGACTTTTCTCAAATGGAAAAATAAATAAATTCATTCTCTTTGTCCATTTGTCTCTGTCTCTCCTTCTCTGCTGATGTACCACAAATTGTTGGCTGTGGTATTAGGGCTGGTGAAGGGTTTCTGTAGATTATCCGCTTCTGTGCAATTATTTGCAAAGTTATCACAAAAACCTTCCTTGCTGTTTGTAATGTCTCTTCTTAGTTGCAGCTTGTCTTGTATTTGGCTCTTTGTTTCATTTAGTACTTTGTCACCTGTTTTCCTTTCCTGAAGTTTTCCTTTTGGCATTCTGATGTTTGATAGCTGATATTTGTAACTAATATTGTCAGTGTCAATTGGTGAATCCATTCACTGATATTAGTAACTAATATTGTCAGTGTCAATTGGTGAATCCATTCACATGAAATCATTTCCTGCCACATAAATTTTGTAAAACAAAAGGGACTTCGCTTGTGTAGTCTTCTTACTTGGAGATAGGTGGTGGCCTGATTAATACATGATACCTCCTATCAGAAGTAAAGCTAAACTCCAGAGGGATCTCCAACATGGTGCCCCTCATGCTTTCTTTGTGCTGTGTGCATAAGCAGTTAAGGGCTATAATTAAAAATTTGACCAAATAATATCAATCATACTTCATGAAAAGCTTATTCAAGTTTATGCCTCAACTACAGATGCTGAAGAGGAAGACACTGAAAATGTCCAGGAAGAAATTGATCACCCACCTAAACAAGACATGCTGATAATCATAGGAAAGCAAAAGTGGGAAACAAGTAGAATCAAATATTGGTGTAAAATTTGGGCTAGGAGCACAAAATGAAGCAGGAGAGCAACTCATAGAATTTGTGAAGACAAGTTGTTCACTGCAAACACATGTTTCAGGCAACTGAACAGACAATTGTATATGTAGACATCACCAGATGGCCAATACCAAAATCAGATAAATTACATAATTGGAAGCAGACGATGGAGAAGCTCTGTTCTCTCTGCTAAAACAAGACTAGGAGATGATTGTGGTATAGACCATGAATTGTTAATATCAAAAATTAGAATAAAGCTGAAGAAAACCCCCAAAACATTCCAAGTGCCACAACACAAATCTAAACAGCATACCTGAGGAGTCTAAAGGCCATGTAAAGAACAGATTTGCATTCAAGTGAATGTGAGCCGAAAGAACTGTGGGTGGAAGCCAGGGATATTATCAAGGAGGAATGTTCAGAAACTATTCCTGTAGCCAAAAGAAAAAGAAGCCTTAATAGATGACTGATGAAACTCTCAAAATTATTAAAGTTAGACAAGAAGCAAAAGTAAAAGGTGACAGAATAAGAAGTCTGAATGCAGTGTTCCAGCAACTGGCACGTAGAGACAAAGATCTGATTGCTCTGATGCAAAGCTTGTATTCGAGGCTACTGTTATGACAGAATATGGAGAAATAGAATGGTTTCCTATTGGCAAAGGTGTCAGATAAGGATGTATTTTATCTTCCTGTCTCTGTGCTGACCAATGGCCATAACAATAAATGCAATCTTCCTGTCTGTTCAATCTATATGCAGAACATATCATGAGGAAGGGAGCATTAGATATATATATGAAGGTGGAGTGAAAATTAGTGCAAGGAACATTAACAATTTGAGATATACAGATGACACCACTTTACTGGCAAGAAATAGTGAAAGCAAACTGAAACCAAGATATCAGAAGGAGATTGAGACTTGGAAAGAGCTAGAAAGATCCTTAAGTGTAAGGGTATGTTGCTGCCAACCAAGATAATTCATATCATAGTATTCCCCATGTATGGACGTGAAAGTTGGACAATGAAGAAAGCTGACAGGAAGAAAGCTGATTCATTTGAAATGTGGTGTTGGAGGAGAGTTTTACAGATACCACAGACAAATAAGTGTGCTCTAGACCAAATCAAGACTGAACTCTCCCTAGACACTGGAAAAAACAATAACGCTAGGAAAAGCTGAAGTCGGAAGGAAAAGAGGAAGACCCAACATGAGATGGATTGACTCAATAAAGGAAGCCACAGCCCTCAGTTTGCAAAACCTGAGCAAGGTTATTCATTTGAGGATGTTTTGGAGGTCATACATTCATAGGGTTACTGGAAGCAACTTGACAACACTGGTTGCTCCTCTGAGCATGCAAAATGTGTGGATTTGAACAGGGAGTTGATCTTGTAGCTAAAAGCCTTGAATGTTTCAAATCATGACTCTGCATATGCATTTGACTGCACAGAAACCATTCAAAGAACATCAGCTACGGATACGCAACCTGTTTTTTTGTCTTGTTTTTTTAGCCTACATAGGTTTTGGAAAGAAGATTAGGATTCGTTTTGGCATTTTACAAATACTGACATCATTGCTGTCAGTTAAGAGTGCCATGTCGATTATATAGATTGAAGAGCTTAGTAAACAAAAATCCTCCATTGGGGAGCTGCATTTATTGCTCAGGGAGATTTGGTGTGTGTTGTTTGAGAGCCCAGGTGTTTGGCAGCATGGAAATATTATATTACTCACACACTTCTAAGTTACATTCTCTCCAAATCCTTTTTCATTGTTAGGTATTTTCTCTTGTTCTCATACAACCAAAGTAGATTAGCTTGCTTAATTTGAAGGTAATATTGTTCTGCTAACCATGATCTTATTCAGAGAGATTATGTCAAGTGATGAATAACATGGGCATCACCTTTTATTATCTTAAATTGAGAACAATCAAAATCTGGCTCTCTGGCTCTCCAGGGGACAGGTTGAGACTAGAATGAGTAGCAACTGGAGTAAGTAATCCAGGGGATGCATTCCTTGTGATACACACCTTTTTCTTTTTGGCTGACCTTTTTCATTTCAAAGGAGCATTCTGTCATTACCCAAAAGCAGCATTGCTACTTTCTGGTGAAGGTATTAATGCTTAGATATTCATTGGAGGGTGGTTATGCTACATTTGTCGTGCCTGTTCATTCTGAATTAGTCTAGCTGACAGCTTGATTTAGACTGGGAATTTGTGATGTAACACCATTAGGATACTAACACACTGAGGTAGGTAAGTACTTTGCCATAATTTGTTCTTGAAACCCCTCCCCAGATTGGTAAACAGCAAAGTATCCCACTGAACAAAGCAACAATCTGTGTAAGATAAGGTGGGGCAATGTTAATGAGTGTGAAAATAGTATCTGAAATGTTACCTGATGTTCTGTCAATACCCTGTCAACTTGATTTGAGGCATTTCCCTTTTTAAATTTTTTTGATAGGTGCATCAAAATGTCTGCTGCAAAAAGTATTTAAGTTCTTAGGGCTTCTCTATATATTACATTTTCCAGCAAGCTACATCAACATGTACGCAAAACCACATAACTGTTTTGTTGCTATAAAAGACATGTTCAGTTGTCATAGGACCGTGTTGGCGAACCTATGGCACGCCAACCTATGGCCCTCTCTGCCGGCACGCGCCCGGCCGCCTCCACTCCCCCCCCCCCGGGGAAGCAGCCTTCCTTCCCTTCCCGGGCTGGAGGCGAGGGGTCGAGGTGCGGCTTTGCCTGGCCCCGCGCCACGGGCGGTCCGCAGCGACTCCGGATTGGCTCCTCACGCCCGAAGTCGGACTGGGAGGCGCTTCAGAACGGGGGCGGGGACAGCGGGCGAGCCGGCAGCGGTCGCCCTCAGGGCCCGCCTGCCCGCTCGCCCGCTGAAAAAGGCCCCCGAAGGCCGGGCCGCCACCTGCGGCGCCTCCCCTGCTCGGCCAAGAGGAGCCGCCGCCGCCGCCCCGGTTCTGCCCAGTGCGCAGCCAAGCCAAGCGGCCTGCGAAGCGGCGCCGGGGAGCGGGAGCGGCCCGTGCGGGGGGGGGGGGTGCTGCGGTGGCGGCCGGCAGGACTTGCGCTCAAGCAGCCCCCGGAGCCTCTGGGAGGAGGAGTAAGAAGGCTCCTGGCCCAGCCTGGGCTCCGCTGCAGCTGCCAGAGAAACGCAGCGCAGCACGGCCCTCTCTGAAGCCGCAGCGTGCAGGAACGCTGCGGCCCCTTTAAACCCCCTCTCGCCATCGGCAAGAGGAGGCGGGAGGGAGGAAGACGCTTCCCCCAAGCCTGGAAGGCGAAGCGTCCCTGCACGCCGCGCGGCACAGGGGTTGAAACCTCTCTCGCCCGCCGCGGAGGGAGGGAGGGGGGAAGAAGAGGAAAAAGCCAATCGCTCCCTCCCGGGGCCGGAGGATCCGCGTGGGAGCCGATCAGGTGGAGGACTTTTGTGGACTTGGGGGGGGGGGGGAGGTGGGAAGGCTGAAGCCCGGTCGCAGGGAGCCGGCTGTGTGTGTGTGTGAAGGCTTTTCTCTCTTTTCTTCCTTTTTCTGTCACTCTCCTATTCTTTCTCTCCTCTTTTTCTGTCTCTTTCCCCCCTCTTTTTCTCTCTCCTTTTCTTTCTTTCTCTCTCTCTCTCTCTCTCTCTCTCTCTCTCTCTCTCTCTCTCTCTCTCTCTCTCTCTCTCTCTCTCTCTCTCTCTCTCTCTCTCCTTTCCATGCTTCCTTTCTGCCTTCTTTCTGTCCTTCATTCTTTCCTTCCTTCCTTCTTTCTTTCCTTCTTTCTGTCCTTCATTCCTTCCTTCCTTCTTTCTGTCCTCCTTTCTTCCCTTCCTTCCTCCTTTCCTTTTTTCTGTCCTTCTTTCCTTCCTTCCTTCTTTCTGTCCTTCATTCCTTCCTTCCTTCTTTCCTTACTTCTTTCTGTCCTTCCTTCCTTCTTTCTGTCCTTTCTTCCCTTCCTTCCTCCTTTCCTTCTTTCTGTCCTTCATTCCTTCCTTCCTTCTTTCTGTCCTTCCTTCCTTCCTTCCTTCTTTCCTTGCTTCTTTCCTTCCTTCCTTCTTCCTTTTCTTTCCTTCTTTCTGTCCTTCCTTCCTTGCTACTTTCTTTCCTTCCTTCCTTTCCTTCTTTCCTTCCTTCTTTCCCTGCTTCCTTCCTTCTTTCTGTCCTTCATTCTTTCCTTCCTTCCTTCTTTCTTTCCTTCCTTCCTTCCTTCCTTCTTTCCTTCCCTGCAGATCAACCGCAGGCTGCAAGCTGCGCCCCCCTGGCACCTTGGTTGCCTGGGCCCACCGCTGGCTGCCTTCCCACCTGGGAGGAGGGGGAAGACCTGGGGGAGCTGAGGCACCCTCCACGCCTTCTCTGCATAGCCTCCCCTAAGGTTGCCAACCTCCAGGTGGTGGCTGGAGATCTCCTGCTATTACAACTGATCTCCAGCCAATAGAGATCAGTTCCCCTGGAGAAAATGGCCACTTTGGCCATTGGGCTCTATGGCTGTGCAGTCTTCCTCCCCAAACCCCGCCCTCCTCAGGCTTCACCCCCAAAACCTCCCGCCAGTGGTGAAGAGGACCTGGCAACCCTAGCTTCCCCCCCACACACACACACCAGGAGATCTACGCCCGGTATGGCCCCCGAACGATGTTATAAATATGCAAATGGCCCTTGGCAGAAAAAAGGTTCCCCACCCCTGTTCTAAACTAAAACCTCAGTATTCAGGTTAAATTGCCGCATTGGCACTCGGCGATAAATAAGTGGGTTTTGGGTTGCAGTTTGGGCACTCGGTCTCTAAAAGGTTCGCCATCACTGTCATAGGATATACATTCAAAGTACAGTATTTTTTTTGTACAGAAGCAATATTCATGCAGGTAAATGCTGTATGTAAAGATAAAAATAGAGGTACTTCTTACTTTATTAATTTCCCAACATTTTAATGTGTATATTTGTTGTCTTTCTATACATTTCAAAATATTTAATGTGACATACACAAAAGACCAACTTATTTTACTATATTTCTTAGAGATGGAAAAATCTCATATCACTGCTTGATTGGCATCTGATGATCTATTATTTTCAAGTTTAAAAAACTAAGTATAAAAGGGGAATGGGACAGTAAATTGTTGCAAGTTTACAAAAATAATGATGAAAACCCATCAGACTATAAGAAAAGTTATCTCAGAAGTCTGTCATTCTAAATAATCCTGTAGTATTTTTTTAATTTCAAATTTATCGTGTTCCTTTTATAAGCATGCGACTTTTTCTCCGTTGTGGGCAAGATGGAGAAGATATGCAAGTGTAACTGATGCCATCACTGTATAACCAGGTCTCTACTGCTGGAATATTTTTATGGAACCAATTTTTGGCTATCAATACTTACAGTGGCCAGAAAAAAAAGATAGCTGTTCAAAGAAATATGTATGTATTATTTTCACCAATTCTGTCAGTTTCGAATTAAGCTAAGGCAAGGCTTACAGTCCAAAGCTGCCATGGCCGGAGATGGCTTGTCCAAAGCAGTGCCGTGGCACCTCCAAAAAAGCTTTGGTAGCTGCTGCAGGAAGAAAAAAGGGCTTTTTAAGGCTAAAAATAAAAATGGGGGAAAACGACATAGCAAACAGTGATTCTGCGCCAACAAAAACCTGGTGCAGCATTGCTGTTACTGAAGGGGGCATTTCTGGCCTGAAAGAGGTTAGGAAGCTGCCTGCTGGCAGCTCTGCCCCAAAATACCCTGGGAACACCCCCCAGGACGCCAGCGCAAGGACTTCCACTGGCAGGACACCAGCGGGAGGCCAAGCCAGTATCCTAGGGCCGTGCCGCTGCAGCAGTACAAGGTTAGTTCCCCAACTCCGAGCCAGTCCTGGTGGCGCAAGTGGCATGGACACCGGCACGGGCCCTTCCACGCCTCCTAAGCACTTTCGCCCACAAAGCTCAGGAATGGGCTGTTATTGGATATGTTTCCTTTAGCCCGTTCCATTGCTGAGAAGTATTGAAGGAAACTTTGGGAAATAGATGGAATTTTATTCCATTTTTTGAGAAATAATGCAGATGGTGATAAAAGTTGATGACAAAATGAAGGATAATAGACCTTCAGGTTTTTCAGTATTTTCTGTTGAATAATTTAACCTTTCAATGTAGAAGCATCTTGTGACAAACAAAATTTGAGAATTTATTGGAGTATAAAAAAGAATAAAGCACATTTTCTAAATTATATCAACAAATGGAACAAATGTAGGTGGTGAAGAACTCAATTTGCTACAACTGCTGGGGGGCAGATCGTATAAAGGATTTACCCAGTGGTTATAACATATTTTGGAATTTAAAACAGATGCTTCTTAAGGAAATGGAAAATGAAGGAGTTAGAGTATAGAACTTGAACAAAAGTTTTAAACATTGGCATCTGTTAGATTATAGGTTTCACTGAACAGCCTAAGCCAGTGATGGCGAACCTTTTAGAGACCGAGTGCCCAAACTGCGACCCAAAACCCACTTATTTATTGCCGAGTGCCAATGCGCACCACGGCAACACGGCACAGCCCTAGGCCAGTGGTCAGCAAACTCATTAGTCAACAGAGCCAAATATCAACAGTACAATGATTGAGATTTCTTTTGAGAGCCAAATTTCTTAAACTTAAACTATATAGGCAGGTACACTGAATAAAACTTGATATCATACTTAATAATGATCTTATTTATTTATAAAAATTAAATTGTAAGTTCCTGCCATTTCCCCCTCCCCGTCCGGAGTTCTCGTCTGGAGGCCTGGTCTACCGCCATAACAGCTTATTGGTAGACCTGGCCTCCGGCTGAGTCCCATTGGGAGGCCAGGTCTACCCATTGGCTTTCTTGCCAGTAGACCTGGCCTCCGGAGGCCCATAGAAGCCAATTGGCAGATCTGGTCTCTGAAGGGGGACTTTTTCCCCTCCTCGGAGTCCAGGTCTACCGCCAAGAAAGCCAGTGGGTAGACATGGCCTCTGAGGGAAAAAAGTAAGTAAGGTATCCATAAAATTAAATCATGACAATGACTGACAAACACTGTACATTTCCCCCATCTGCATTCTCAAAACTCTGCAGGGGGGCTTATTGTTGAGTTGTGCATCTGAGTGGCAAATCCAAGGCAAAACCTCCCTTTCATAAATGGCCAATAACCCCCATGCAGAGTTTTGAGAATCTGGATGGGGAAAATGTGCATCTGAGTGGCAAACGCAAGGCAAAACCTCCCATTCACAAATGGCCAATAACCCTGTCCCGCGACGGCCGTTAGCCCTTCCGTCGCGGGCCCTCTACAACACCGAGCACTTACAGCACAGGGGGGCAACCCATGCCTGGAGGCTAGCTCGGGGGGCCGTCTTCCGTCCCCGATGGAGGGAGCCGGGAGGGCAGCACGTGTGCCAACAAGCGCCCCTTCGGTCGCGTTGCCGGCGAGGGAGGACGTTGGCCGCGTGAGCGGCCTGGGGGCCGGGGGGAACAGAGGCCCGGCTGGTCCCTTGCCAATACGTCCCCTCTCTCCTACAGGAAGCCTGCACGAGAGAGGAGCAGAGCGAGAGACCTCCCCACAAACGGCCAGGAGACAGGAGGATGAACGAGGGGGAGCCGGAGACACGTGCCGCCAGCTTCTGAGCGGCCCGCCGGCCAGCTGGGCATCGGATGAGGGCGGGGCGGAAGGCGAAGGGTCTTCCCAGCTGGCCGGCGGGCCGCTCAGAAGCTGGCGGCGCGTGTCTTCGCCTCCCCCTTGTTCGTCCTCCTGTCTCCCGGCCGTTTGTGGGGAGGTCCCTCGCTCTGCTCCTCTCCTGCCGGCCGCAGCTCAGCTGAGAGAGGGGGAGAGGGCTGCGTGCCGGCAGAGAGGGCTACGTGTGCCGGAAATGGCACGCGTGCCATAGGTTCGCCAACACAGGCCTAAGCATTTGATGTCATTTAGGCCTGTGAATAGTAGAATGTGGCTGCTGGAAAATTGTTCCTGAGAATCTCAGTTTTTTTTCTTGAATTTCTGAAACTTATAATTAGGTCGATAAGCAAAGGTATGGTATATAAGCAGTAAATTCTCTAAGGTGTGTGTGAAGGCCTAATTTAGTCAGAATAAAACACTGTTTCAGTCTTCCCAGTTTCTCTGACCTTTTTGTGAATTGCCCACTAACTTCCTCTTGAGTCCCCTCTTTTCCATTACTGTAGTGTTTTGAAAATCAGACTCCAATCTAGTATTGGAGGCACTCTTTCATAAGTTATTACTTGTTCCACTGATTGTGAACTCAATTTATGGCTAGAAAAATCAAGTTACTTTTTTAAAAAATACATGAAGTTTAATGTGTATGTATCATGGAGAACTGGGTTTCTATTTCTTTTATCCTATGCATCCATTATGTGGCATTGAGAACAGTCTTGTAAGGGAAACCTCTGGTAACCCACTTAATATGCTAGTACAATTATCAAAGTTTCCTTTTATTATAACTGTAAAGAGCACATGTATTAAGTTCCTGTTCTACCTGTTCAGTTTCTGTCTTCATGTCCTTTAAATGGTAAAGTAGTGATTTTGCACACATCTCCATCTTTCACAAGTCATGTGTGTGTGTTTTATGTCTGAATATATTAGTATCACATCTGACAGGGGCTGTATCTGCAAAAGCAGAACAGAAATGAGCTACCTCATATGGTATTTGTAGACAAAATATTCTAAAGCAATTTTTAAAATTCAGTGGTTTAATGCATGGCCATCCTAGACTACTGGGGACCATATTGAGTCTTCCCCCAAACTTATTTGCCAGTAACTATTTCAGATTAAAACTAATATTAGAAAAATGCAACATATATCCATCAGCTATAGTTTGATGTGTCTAGTGTTCATGAAAATTACACATAATTTATCTGGTGACAATGGGGGAGGGATGACTTGGATGGGAAAGATCCAGAAGAAATTTATTTTCATTTATTTTAATTTTTAAATGTTTAAATGCTTTTGCAAATCTTAGTTCAAACTAAAGGCAACAACAAATCATAATGCATCAATTCTCATTTTGTTTTGTTGGATCCTTCAGCAACAATATGACAAGAAGTATCAAAATCCGTGTGATAGTGCCTAGAATCAGGTTGGTATAAGACTGCAGGGCCTTGGCACTGGTTCTAAACTTTCCTATTGAATGGATGTTGAGAGTGTTAAGGGGATATTTGAAAACGGTTCCCTAGGACTGACATGGGGGGTGCCCCAGCGTTCTGTTCTCCTGTAGTGTTCAGTATTCAGGCGAAATCACTCAATGAGATCATTCATAGCTTATGATACCCAGCTGCAAATAGGTATTTAGCCCATAGGGGAATCTGGGTTTCATTCTCTTGGTTTTAATTGTAACTTGTAATATGCCTTGAGCTCCAAGGAAAGGTGGGATTTTAATAAATAATAATAATAAATAAGTCACCAGAAACGGTGTTCTTGGATCCTACCTGAAAACTGAGGTCAGATAGCTAAGGGAAAACAAATTAACACTGAGTACAGACAAGACAAAGGTGTTACTAACTGGAAAGGCCAGAGATAACTCTGGTCAGAAAAAAGGTGGATACTATGGAAGGACTGCATTACCTACTTTGAACAGATATATTCAGTGTTAGCAGATTCCATCAAGAACTTAAAGTTACACATGGACCTGGTTTTGGGAATGGAGAAGCAAATCAGTGCTGTAGCTAGGAATGCCTTCTTTCAAAGACTTGTGGGTCAGAAGTTGTGCCCTAGCTTGAATTCAGCCAGTCTGGCCACACTGATTCGTGCAGCTGTAACCTCAAGACTGGATTACTTCAACATGCGCTATTCAAGCTACCTTTGAAGACAATTTTGGAAATTTCAGTTTTTGCATAATGCGGTGATTCAGCTTCCAATAGGAACAAGTAAGGCCAATCATATAGGAGTTTTAGATCATCTACTTCGGCTATTAGTTTGTTTCCAGATTCTGCTCAAACTGCTAATTTTAACATTTAAAGCTCTATGTAACATAGCACCTACATATTTATTTGGACCATCCATCCCAACATCAGCCCTGAAGAGCATTCATAGCCATATGAGAGGATAGATTTCTGTCATCTCAAATTAGAGCTTTTTCGATGGAATAGGTTGCTTAGTAAACTCAGTGATATCTATGATTTTTTCCAGGAAACAGAATAAAGCAAGACATTTAAATGTTTCTTTTGAATGCACTGGTTTAATTTTTTATTCCTGCTATCCTTTGGCAAATTGAGATTGTTCACCAGAGTTATCAAAAGCTGTCAAAGCCCCCAAAAATGGCTTGGCTAGATTGAAATGTTATCCAGTAATACCTGAAGTTCCTCTACCACAGCCTTCTCTGTCATCTTGCCCCTCCTAAAGGCAAGTTTGACACTGGTCTGTAATTTGCTGAATCCTTTAGTAGCAGGCATTGGTTTTTCACAAGATGTATAATAATGGCTTCCAAATGGCTAGTTTGGAAAACTTTGTCAAAAATCTATTAACAGAGCACAAGTGAACCCAGTCTTCCCAAAACAAGACTTTTTACCTTACATGAGGTTCAGGGATCAAATTGGCAGTCAATAAACTTAAAGTCCCACTATCTTGTTGACAGCCATGGGGAGACCGATTCAATCCAAACCTATATATACAAACCTGACCAAATGGAGCTTCTGACATCTTTGCTATCTGATCTACAAGCAGCTTGGAGTAAGATCAGAGAGATCTTATTTGCAGACAGTTTAGCAAAATTGTCACCTATTGTACCGGACTCTAATTCAGCCAAATCTTGCCTTGGTGTTAACAAGTTACATACAATTTTAAACAATTAAGGTATACAAGAGGCAGCGGATGTAATGGTAGTGGAGAAAGTTTTTTTTAATATAATCTTATCACTGCCACTTTATAGACTTTCTAAAGGGGCTTTATGACATGCTCTCTGATTCATCCCAACTGTTCTGCTAATAATACTCTAGGTGTTCACTGAATGTCTTCAGTTTTCCTTGGCTCACTGGTAAACCAAGAAAGCTGGGGTCCTGTGAAAGGAGAGAGAGTATGCTTCATGGCAATTCTATCCAAGGCTTCTAGGAGTCTGGAATTGCAAAACCCCACCATGCACTTGGTTGAATTTCTGTTATTGAATTCCCCCAGAGAATTCTGGGAACCCACTGAATCCTTGTCTCCAAGGACAGACCAATTTAATTGGGACCCTGCACTTGCAAAGGGGAAGGGGGCTAAGTCTACCATTCCCTTCAGCAAGTAATGATTTCACCATGGCAAAGTTCCATCACCAACTCCCTCACCAGAGACCAGCTTGGTACAAAAAAAATCAAAAAAAAAATCTTGTGCATGACTTTTCTCTTGTATTGAGCGCCAAACAACCTGGAACAGTCCCATGGATACCATTTTTTTTCCTGGAGAGCATAGGATACCAAACAATTTATGCTGATTTACTTTGATGTTAGTCGGCTTCTGGTGTAACAGGACCATAGGATGGTTCTTTTAACTGCTGTAACAAAATATACCATGAACTTGAGTGTGGTTAAGTAGCATATATTAAATGCACTTCTTAGAGTTGAAAAAGGTTGCTCAAATCTGTTTTACATGGCTGTGTATTTCAAGGTGACAAGCCACTAACTCCTTAAGGAACCAAAGGTTTTACTGAAAGCTAAAAGCTAGTTGAAAGCAGGAAGTCTTAAATTTAGGTTCTGAGCATTTTGGAGTACGTACAACAGCAAGTTAAAATGTTTGGGGAAGGGGATGGAACGAACCAAAATGTTGATACCAGAATACAAGGCTGATTCTGTAAGAATTTAAGAGGAATCAAAATTGTATGTTCTTTAAATGGAGACATGACAATGGGAAAACTTGTGCTTCATTGCAAAGATATTTCGCAAAGGATTGCTCCCTTAAAAAGAAATTTTGCTGTCAAGGTATTGCTGTTCAGTTTTTAGCCTTAGGCTCCTGTACATAGAGCATGTTCTGTTCTCATGCTAAATAATTGTACTTGCTTATTTGAAAAGGTGATCTGTAGCAATAGAGTGGTAATTTCAGGTATTTGGAGTGCCAGTGTGCTTAACTACAAGAAGCATCAAAATTTAGAAAGAATTTGATCAGAGCCAGTGTGATGGAATAATGGACTGAGGAGTCCTTGATTCCTATTCCCACGTAAATTGATTATGTGTTGTTGTATTATGTATTATTGTTATGGTTAAGCTCAAGACCTTTGGTCAAAGGAGCTAGTAAATAAATGGAATGGATTCCTATTCCCAATCAGCCATGAAGCTCACTGAATGAATGAAACCTTTAATGGCATAAGTAATATTACAATTGTTACAGAAAGTACATAAAATATGCAGTCATTAAGATAAAAACATAGGCCAGAAAGTTCCAAAAATAGAAATTACAAACGTTGGGCTTTTTGAACTTTCATCACATCCACTAGAAAGTTGGCAACATCTACAGTAACCTCCGGATTGGAATCATTTAATAAAAATTGACGTTTTGCTTGGGTAGATAGGAGATATTTTGAAAGAAGCCAATTTTTTAACCATTTCCCACGGGGTGTTTCATATAGAGGGCAGACCAACAGAATATGATCAATTGAGTCCAGGGAATGGGTATCACAGGGACAAGTCCTTTCCTGGATTGGTATTTGTTGATACCTTCCATATAACATCCTTGAAGGAAAGGCATTAACCCTAGCGAGAGAGAAGGCTCTGCGAAGGGGTGGGATGTCCAGAGTGTGAAAATAATGGGGAATATTGTTGGTTAAATTCTTGAGACCCAACATTGCAGGGGAACAGACCAAGGGTTGAGTGGGGAGTAACGTCTGACGCTCCATATCCAAGAAACGCTGTTTAACAATTTTAAAAATATGGGCCTCAGTAGTTAAAGCCAGGTCTTCCACAGAGATTCCAGATGATCTTATTTAGGCAGAATTAGACAATCCCAGGAGGTATTATGAAGTTCTTTTAGCAGCAGGGACATCAGAGAACCACGCTCTGTTCTAAAAAACAGTTTAAGCCAATAACGAATGGTTAGCAGCCATGCCTTGGTTTCACACAAGCTTTGACCAAGTTCAGAGGTAATAGCATAATAAGAGACACAGCGAGGGAGACCAAGCATTTTTCTAAAAAAGTTAGCTTGAATGGATTCTAAGTCCCGATTGAACGCATTGGCCCAGATAGGTACACCGTACAGAATCTGGGGTAAGATTTTTGAGTTGAATACCTTAACTGCAGCGGGGACATACTGGTTACCCTTATAAAGAAAGAAGGACATCAGTTGGTTTGAAGAGAGTCTCCCTAGTTTGGTAATCCTGGATCTATGAACTGCCCATTTAAGGTTATAATTAAAAGTAATGCCAAGATATTTAAAACTCTTCACCTGTTGGATTTTGGCCTGACCTATACGCCAGCTGGTGGGCGACCATTTTTTTGAAAAAACCATGATATTAGTCTTAGAGTAATTAATTTTAAGAAGATTTAGATGACAGCATTCCTTAAACGCACTTAAGTAGCGTTTGAGTCCAATTTTAGAATAGGATAAAATAGCGGTGTTATCGGCATATAAAAGAATAGGAACAGCTTTGCCTCCCAATTTAGGAGGATGTCCATTAATAGGCTCTAAAGAACAAGCCAGGTCTGTCAGAAACAGATTAAAAAGAAGGGGAGCAAGTATACAGCCTTGCTTCACACCCTTATTAAATGGGATCTTATCAGTAAGGCCACCGTTTGAAGAATATTTTACTTGGCATGTTGTGGATGAGTGGAGTTTTTTTAAAAGGAATAAAAGACGAGGGTCAATTCCCATACTAGACAGCTTAGACCAGAGTTTATCTCTGATAATGGAGTCGAAGGCAGATTTGAGGTCAATAAAATATTCCCAATCAGCCATGAAGCTCACTGGATGACCTTAGCCCAGTTACTTATGATAAGCCAGGCCTACCTAACAGGGTTGTTGAAAAGATTAAGGGTCTGTGAGAGTGTGAGTGACCATGTATGTCACCCTGAGCTTTTTGGAAGTAGGGCGGGATAAAAATGTGCTAAATAGATAAAAGAACAGTGAAGTGCTGTGATACTTTTAGATGATCATTGCTATTCTTCATATCAGTTTTTTGTTTGTTGTTCCATTATGCTAGTAAGCTAATAATTTACCATCAGCTTTTGATTAAACAAGCCCCTACAAGATGTTTCTTCACAATTTCATTCTACCTTAAAATATAGTGCCTATGCTGCCTTTCATAGCACCTCATTTTAAGGGGCCTCATTATAAGGGTGATATATGCATGTTATGTGCAGCTGTTTTTGATTATTTCACTAAACTGTTGTTTTCCTCTTGGATTTACTTTAGTAGCAAGGAAACAGGAACTGGCAAACAAAGTAAAACACATTTGGATTGATCGTTGTTGATGTATCCTGAAGCAAGTGTATGAGAAACTGAATCATTTGAGCCCTCCAAGAGATTTGGGAATTTGTCAATAAGCTTTTCTTTAAGAAAGCCATTGTTAGAATTACTTTTACAGCTCAGGACAGTATCTGGGCTTCTTGTATTACCTTGATGATTTGGGAAGGAGCATCATTGTAGGGGTTTCTGTACTGCCCAAGTTAATGTGAATATTGGGAGATGCACATCAGTTCTATGAACTGATAGCTATGTGTTGAATAAAGACAAAATAGTATTCATAAGATCCCTGAGAAAATTTTAGGAACTGATTTCCCTAATTGTAGCTCATGGTTCTGCTTGTGTCTGGGAAAGTAAATAATAATCTATAAATACTTATGCTGTCTAAATGAAAATACTACCGTCTAAAAGGTACTATGAGTTTTTCTTTTAAATTTTTTGGATAAACGCTAACACAGTCACACTTACCGTATATACTCGGGTATAAGCCGACCCGAGTATAAGCCGACCCCCCCCCAAACTTGAGGCCAGAAAAGGGAATTTCTTATTGACCCGCGTATAAGCCGAGGGTCAATAAGAAATTCCCTTTTCTGGCAAAGCTGCGCTCTAAAATGGCAGCCGCCATTTTAGAGCGCAGGGAAGGTCTTGCCCCTGCCCCAGGTCACCCTCCCACCGGCCTCCCGGGACCTCCCAACCCACCCCAACCCACCCCGACCCCAGTGCCATTCAAGGGGGGGAGGGGGAAGAGCCCCTGAACCCCCTACTCACCAGGAGAGTCGGCGGCGGCAGCAGCGGCGCAGCCTTCCCGGCCCTGCAGGAGGCCGCTGCCGGCCGGAAGAACCCTCGCGGGCCCGGCGGGGGCGGCGGCGCGGCCTTGCCGGCCCTGCAGGAGGCCCCTGCCGGCCCCTGCTGGCCGGAGGAACCCTTGCGGGCCCGGCGGCGGGGGCGGCGGCGAGGCCTGCCTGCTCCCAGGCAGGCCCCGCTGGCCGCTCCCAGGCCGCAGGAAGGCGAGCGGGGAGGCGGCGGGGGCGGCAGCGAGGCCTGCCTGGGAGCAGGCAGGCCCCGCTGGCCGCTCCCAGGCGAGCGGGCCAGCGGCAGGGGGGGCGGCAGGGGGGCAGGGGCGGCGGCGAGGCCTGCCTGCTCCCAGGCAGGCCCCGCTGGCCGCTCCCAGGCAAGCGGGCCGGCGGCGGCGGCGAAGCGGCGGGGGGTGTGGGGGGGCGGCGGCGAGGCCTGCCTGGGAGCAGGCAGGCCCCGCTGGCCGCTCCCAAGCGAGCGGGCCGGCAGTGGGGGGGCGGCGGGGGGAGCGGGGGCGGCGGCGAGGCCTGCCTGCTCCCAGGCAGGCCCGCTGGCCGCTCCCAGGCCGCAGGAAGGCGAGCGGGGAGGTGAGCGGGCCGGCGGCAGGGGGGGGCGGGGGCGGTGGCGAGGCCTGCCTGCTCCCAGGCAGGCCCCGCTGGCCGCTCCCAGGCGAGCGGGCCGGCAGCGGCGAGGCGGCGGGGTGTGTGGGGGGGCGGCCGCGAGGCCTGCCTGCTCCCAGGCAGGCCCCGCTGGCCGCTCCCAGGCCGCAGGAAGGCGAGCGGGCCGGCAGCGAAGGATGGCGGCAATGGTAAGTTTTCCTCCCCCCCTCCTCCCCCCCTCCTCCCCCCTCCCCTCCCCTACCGTATTGACCCGCGTATAAGCCGAGTTGGCTTTTTTCAGCCCTTTTTTTGGGCTGAAAAACTCGGCTTATACGCGAGTAGATACGGTAAATAATTATTTGAGAATATTTCTTTGGACTAGTCAACCCTTAAACTGTTCCTGTATGACAGAAGGCAATCTAGCACCTGGGACTATATCTTGATGGGCTATAGCTTGTCCACATAGCACTGTGACATCAGTTTGTCAAACTATGTGACTGGAGCCTGCTGTTTTCAAGTCCTTCTCTTGAACCAGCCATAGTTCCATTGCATTACCACAAGCTGTACTATCTGATAGTGAGTAGCAAGATGTTTTTGCAAGTGCTGGAACAGTATGCTGTTTATAGAAGTCTTTGAGAGTTTTAAAAATGAATATGGAGTTGTGAGCTTCACAACATGCTAAATTGCATGGTCTTGCTAAATGCACATTCCCAGTATGCCAGTTGGTTGACAAATTTGGTGAAATGGCTTGTTGGCTGAAGGCTTGCTTCAGTTACTTACAGTGCAATCTTAAGCAGAGTTGCATTCTTCTAAGTCCATTTAAGTCCACTGGTGGAAGGATTGCACTGCAAGTCTTGCCAATACTCCCAACAACAAAACAATTCCATGGCTTTTATTAAAGAGTCAAGGAAAATAGAACAACGTTGTTCTCTGAGATGATAGATACATTTTGTATTAAAAGCAGCAACCTGTACCAAATCCACACCAATGATCAAAAAGGGAGGTCATTTTCCAGTGATACACACTTTGTGCTACTTTTTTTTTTAAGTTTGAGTCTTTATTTGCTAGTTGAAGGCCATTAAATAGATCCATGACAGAATAGGAATTTGAACCTTTTTTCATAGCTATGTCCAGATTCTTTCTACAAGAGGCAATTGTGATATGAAGTAGCTGGAACTTTGAAAAGTAGCATTGAGGGTGGACTAGCCAAATGACAGTATATCCATAGATGAGTTCATGAGGAATTAGTAGTCTAGGAAATATTTCTGTTTACCCATTCTCTGCAGATGGACTGAGAATCCTGGAACCCAAATATCACCATTTGAATTTTATTTTATTTTTCTTACAGATTAACCAATTACAGTTGAGTTTGTTTTGTATTTTTATGATAGTTGTAGAATTCAGTAGTTCTGAATTGTATTCATTCCGGACAGTTGGCTACATCAATTGTCAAGTTGGTTGAACTAGGCCATGTATGCCAGGTTGACGCGGAAGCCAAGCGGATTAGCAGTCTTGTCCAGGATACCCATCAGAAAGTCCACGGCCACATAGAAAAGTGTAGTTTATTTGTACAGTGCAGAAATATATACAGATACTCCTTTCACACTCTCCGCTCATAACATCCCGCATAGAACTGCGGTTTCACTTCATTATATACACCTGGTGGTTGCAACCACCAATCACAGTAGATATCCAATTATCCTGGTATTGCTACTGCATTGCATCAGCCACCTGGCTCTAACTGGATCAGGCCAGCTTTCTCTAGCTCCCCAGGTACTTTCCAGGCTGATTACATCATCCTTAGATCTCACTGATCTATCCTGCACCTGTCAAACTATCTGACAGACTTGTAATCTTGACACAGGTACCCTTTTAATATCTTTAACAGAGGATTTTTTGAATTAATTGATGTTTTCTACTTTATTTGACACAGTGTTCTTGAAGTGCTATTTCATGTTTTGAAAATGCTTGTGCTTCTACATGTTTAATCCCTATTATATCCCTTTTAGTTTATCTAATAGAGACTAGAGACAGAGGACCAATCAAGGTCTTCCAAAGGCAATCTCAGTTGGTGGGTTTTCCATTTGTTGGGCAAGAGCTCTCCCATCTGATTGTATCTAGTTGGCTTGGATGGTGACAGTGCCTGAATAGGCATGAATGGAGCCATTCAAGTTGATGGACAAGAGCTGAAACCTATACACAAAAGCCACTGGACAATCAGTAGAACTAGCAGCTTCAGCATTTGCCCTCAACAAGACAAAGCTGATAAGTGACAAAGAACAGTGAACAGGCTATACTTGGACTTTGAACTGATGCCATTTCCTCACACCCAGAAAAGGCAATGGATGGGTAGCAGGTGATGTAATGTACCAAGGATGTGAAAACTGTGTACAGTTCTGGTCACCACACCTAGAAAAAGGATATTACAGAGCTTGAGAAGGTGCAAAAAGAGCAACCAAAATGATTAGGGGACTAGAGCAACTGTCCTATGGGGAGCGGTTAGGACGCTTAGGACTGTTTAGCTTGGAAAGAAGGCAGCTAAGGGGAGACATGATAGAGGTCTATAAAATTATGCATGGTTTGGAGAGAGTGGACAGGGAGAAGTTTTTCTCCCTCTCCCATAATACTAGAACACAGGGTCATCTCCTAAAGTTGGAGGGCGAGAGATTCAAAACAGATAAAAGGAAATATTTTTTCACACAACGCATAGTTAAATTGTGGAACTCCCTGCCCCAGGATGTGGTGATGGCTGCCAGCTTGGAGGGGAGTAGACATATTCATGGAGGAGAGGGGTATTCATGGTTATTAGTTAGAATGGATACTAGTCATTCTGCATACCTATTCTCTCTAGTATCTGAGGAGCATGCCTATTATTTTGGGTGCGGTGGAACACAGGCAGGATGGTGCTGCTGCAGTCGTCTTGTTTGTGGCTTCCTAGAGGTACCTGGTTGGCCACGGTGTGAACAGACTGCTGGACTTGATGGGGCTTAGTCTGATCCAGCAGGGCCTTTCTTATGTTCTTATGGGTTCACACTCATCCTCTTCCCTCCTGCCCATCTGCAGCACTGCTGTCTTTTCCTGCCTGGCTCACATGGTAGTAGCTCCCACCCCTCCTTCCTTGCTTGCCTCCCTCAAAATGTTAGCTGAGATCTCGTGACATTGCATCCTTCCCCCCAAACCTTAAATGTTTAATTGTGTTCTTTTTTCTGTTTTTCTACAAACCTGGGGAAGCGTCCTCCAAGTCTGTAGGCAACCTCCCACCCACTGTGGACCTAGCCTCATTCTCTAGGGTTTATTTGATCAGCACAGGGGGCAGGTTCAGAATTAAGTATATGATGTGACATTGTTCCTTTTTTATGCCCTTTACCTGAATTCTGCTTACTTTCCAGTCACTTTGGGGTGGGAGCAAAGGTATGCATGATTTAAATGGAAAACTAGACTAGATGTCTGTTTCAAACTCAGAATGAGGATTTGAACCTGGATGACCCAGATCCTGGTCTGATACTCTAACCACTATTCCACACTGGCTATGTCTTCAAGTGGAAAATTCAGTTTTGAAATTAAATGCTATGAGTAGATCATAATTTTGTCTTCAGCTAAGACTGCTTAATTACTCTTATTGTAGAAATTTCCCCCCTAATATCCAGCCAGTACCTTTCCGCCTGTAATTTAAACCCATTATTGGTAGCCCTACTCTCTGCTGCCAACAGGAACAGCTCCCTGCTCTCATCTGACAGCCCTTCAAATACTTAAAGAGGGCAATCATGTCCCCCCTCACCCTCTTCTCCAAACTGAACATTTCCAAGCTCCTCAGCCTCTCCTCGTAGGGCTTGATTTCTAGGCCCCTGATCATTCTTGTCGCTCTCCTCTACACCCACTCTTCTGCACTTCTGCATCTCATGGTATTCATTGGGAGTTGTATATACTTACTAAAGACTTGAAAATAATGTAAACTCTTACATAAAGTTGACACTTAAGTGTTTATTCAGCAGAATGCTGTTCCCAGTCTATATAATGGCATATAGCACATTTGAGACTATGAGCTCCATGTGATCATACCTAAATGTTTTCTCTGTTGACCCTAGCATTCCATTTCATGTCATAGTGTGCAAGTGAGATGTCTTCTGATAAATTTGGGCAAAGGAATTGCTGATGGATATGTCATTATTGGAGTTCCAGGCAGGGGCGGATCTACTATTAAACTAATGAAGCAACTTTTTTTTTAATGAGTGAATTTTCCAACAAAACTGATGGAGTTTTTTAAAGTGTTTGTTATTAAAGTAAGGCTATTTTAGTGATAGAATAATAAACCAATGGGTTGAAGTACTTAATATTGACTTCAGAATATGCTCTAATACCCATTTCATATGGCCTCAAAATGTCCCTGTAATTGGTCAAATTTCAGATTTTCTTGGGGGCTTGCAGTGCCCGAAGTGGGGGCTTGCAGTGCCCGAACCCCCATCTGTATTGGCTTGCTGAGTTCTCCAGAATCTATTCATAGCCTGCATTTTGACAGCTGGATCCTCAAATCCTTCGTTGGTGCATTGGCTTAATGGTTCTATATCTCAGCCCTTAGGCTAGAGCCAATCGGAACCATAAAAAGACATCTGAATTCTCAATTTAGGCTGCACTCGTCTCACTTGTGCATTTTAACACCAAAAATCAGATTTTCATCTCTATCCTAACGACCCCCCTCTGATGACCATCAACTTCTCTGTTAGAGAATGAACCAATACATCTGCCATAGAACAACCCCATAGAAGAAGATAATAATGGTTACCCAGGCCTGGTTGCTGGTGGGAAGGGGCTCACTGTATGGCCCATTTTCAAGGACACCACCCCACCCAGCTGGAAGTGTGAGATAGAGCCAAATGTCATCCATATATTAGGACTAGGATTTCAGAAATCTGAAACATGATATGTTAAACAATGCAAAAAATGGTATTATGTAAATAGAAGTTTGTTGCAGTGAGAGCAAGATAAAACACGGCATCAGATTAGTGGTATAGTCCCCAGTCCCATTTCCTTTATATAAGCATCTTTCTAAACCATTCTGTTATAACGCAGCCTTATTTCCTTTATAAAAATGCCTTTCTGAACAGATCTTTGGATGACCTCACCCACTGGCTTTAGGTTGATGTTAAAGAAGATTGGGGATATGATGTCTTTTTGTCGCCCACAGTACTTCAGTAAATCAATTAGCTATCTAGGTTCTAATACCTGAGAGAGAACTCCTAGGAGTGATCATGTCAGTTGCCTGGGTAATTTCCTCATTCCAGAGGTCAACCAGGGCATCAGCAGGAACACTGACCATATGAACAGGAAAATCCCCTTCAAGACCCATCAGAAAACAGTCTGGATCTAACTGGTTCCAGGGCAGCTCATTTAATAGCTCTTTGACCCCTGCAGAGTTTTGGTGTCCTGATCAATCTGAAGCCAAGCAGGCAGTGATCCATCCATGACACATGAATCATCATAAATTCCTCTATAAATTCATTGAGTAAAATACCAGATCAAGAGGGTGCACAGAGTAAAGTACCGGATCAAGAGGGTGACCTGCACAGTGTGTGGGAGAGACCCATTATTACTTGAGACAGAACCATAATTGTTATGAAGGCCATGAAATCCTGAGCTCCTCCTGACCAGAGACCCTCAGCATGAATGTTGAAGTCTCCCTAAACAGCTAGCCTAGGGCTTTCCAACACCACCCCAAGACTACCTCTTGTCAGCTCAAGCAGGGAGACAATGGGGTAGGCAGTACACCAACAGAATCCTAATCCTGTCTCTTAGTTCCAGCACTAGGCACACAGCCTCAAAACTGAGTGTTCTGAATAGGACATTTTGCTAGGGGGCCTGAGCAACACCACTTCCCTTCCGCCCACCCCCTATGATGATTTATCACCAGATACCCCCGGGGCCAGAATTACGAGATTTTTGCCTCTCCCCTTCCAGGCCTTGGTGATATATGCTAGGTTAGTTTTACAAGATTTAATCCTGGATGGCTGCTGTTTTTCCTAGGACCAACTTGGCATTGAACAATATGATGTTATAGTCCAGTGGGTTGTTGGTATGATCAACAGCATCACCCCAGCTGGCAGAATCAGAAAGGGCAACAGCCTGCAAATGTCTTGTCCTTTTCTCTTACCTGGCTTTTCGCTCTGCAACAGGAAAATCCCCTAAACCCATCAAACCTCCCCTTAACCCTCACACATTATTAATCATGGCATCATCCCACATCACACACTGACTCCCAAGCACAACACTCCAACCAGCAAGTGAGACAACAGAAAACAATGGACAATAAAAACAAACAGGAATACACCCTCAAACAATAGACCCAAAACAGAAGTACAGGCCCAGCTTTCACTTGGGTCTGAACAAAGAGCAAAGACACACACTCAAGTAATAAACACAAGTCCAAATTCACATTCACACACACTTCCTGAGATGCGTGGCATCCTGCAAGGAAACAGTTTCCACATAGCTTTTGGTTAGTGTGAATGGGACCTCTTAGATTCCTCCCGTTCCTAAGCTTCTTTGTACTGCTCAGTCTGGAACATCTCCACTACTCAGCCAGTCATTATGGGAGGCTTCCTTTCATTCCACACAAAATCTTAGTGCATTTATAATAAAAAATGACTAAATAACAGATAAAATCACTTGTATTGCATGTTGGGGGGAGAAAGATATCAGTGAAAATGTGTGTTGGTGAAAGTACTTTGAGAAATTTCACCATCTGTAAACACTTGCCTTTCTTTGGAAGGGCAGTTGTTTACTTGGTGATAATAGAATTTGTACCTAATCCAGAATATAATGTCTAAATGTGAGCCATCAGAGGGATTAAGTTTGTATTCAGGATTACAGTAGTGTGGGTTAGTATGTACAATAAAGGCCTTGATTGCATGCAGGGTGTGTTGAATGCTATGATTCCATAGAAGCACAGCAAAGGCACAGAATGTAGTTTGGGGTTCAGAACTTCCTGAGAATCTAAACTTTTAATTACAAATTAAGGTCCTAGCTTTATGTTCCTCTGTATGTCAGTTTTCAAAGGAAGAAGTTGGATATGAAAATATACTTGAAAGTGTGCAACATCTGAAGAAATCTCAGAGAATGAAGGAGCAAAGTCTGGTGAAATCTCAGAAGGTGAAGGAGTTGCTGGATTAAATTTCCAGTGGTAGGTGGAGAGACTTCAATGCACAACTCTTTATGCCTTTACCGTGACAAGGAAGCCCAGAATATATAACAATGTTATTATATTATATAATAAACACTGCAAATTTATGAAAAATAAGAGAAATTATTCAAACTAGCTCCATATGTAAGAATTATATATGTTGTATACTTCACTATTTCCTGGCACAGAATTTGGATTGCTTGGGTGCAGATTTTTTAAAGTTTACACTTAGCCTATGCTAGTAGGCATTAGTGAAAGGATGGATATGGAATAGTGTAGGGAGAATGTTGTTTGTTAGAATTATTCACAGGAAAAACTAGGTGCATCTTTTACATGAGTACTGAAAACTGACCAGGTTTTTCTTCTGTCCTCCTGGGTAAGTATTTGATGACTGCCACATGTTGTAATTGATGACTTCAGGCTGGGAAGCCTCCTTTCCTTCTATGAAACTCTAGTGCTTCAGTCCTTGACATTTTACAGAGAAAATCGGTCTTCAATTTAACAATATGCTACACATTTAGACAGCTGTAGCTAAACATCTGGATGAGATTATTTGGTTTGAGAGAGTGTAGGGGGGCTGGGGTAGTGATTTATAGAATGTTTCTTTGGCTGTAAATCCCAGCTATAATTGGAACTTCTCGGTCCTTAATTGTTTGCAGCAAAGACTGAAACTTGGTGGTTCCCAGTTCAGGCAGCATCCAGAAACTGGGCCGGTGGGGAGCAGGCGAAGGCTTGTTGCTAGGATACTGTTGCCTTTGTTTTGGTCCCAGCTCAATCGTGTATTTAAGGGCATGTATACATTTCTCTGCATTGTTAATGTAATTTGTTCGGGCAGTAAACCACCAAGTGCAGTTGAAGGAATCTGATACTTAGAAACACCAGAGGCCAGGTTTTTGTGGGCAGGTTGTGGTTTGAGGCCTAGAAAAGGATGAAAGATTTCAGGTGGGTAATTGTGATTGTATGCTGTAAGTACTGTTAGGTGGGCCTCATTGTGATATTGTCTTGTCAGTTGTTATAAAGATCAGTTTTTAAAAATTGGCAACCATGACCTTTTGTTCTGGCTTTGGGAGAATTTCTGCTAGCTTGCAATAACCTCCACCGGAGTCCCGGGAAGGGGGGCGGTGGGTCTTTAAACTGCTCTGCGCTGCCTGCCCAGTGCTACCTCAGGGTTCCAGGGACTCCCTGGAAGCTGGGCGGGGGGGGGGGGGTGTCTTGAAAGTTCTCTGTGCTGCCTGGGATGGCTGCTCGGAGAAGTTTAAAGACCCCCCCGCCGGGCTTCCAGGGAGTCCCTAGAAGCCAGGAGGGGGGGGTCTTGAAAGTGCTCTGCGCTGCCTGCCCAGTGCTACCTCAGGGTTCCAGGGACTCCCTGGAAGCTGGGCGGGGGGGGGGGGGTGTCTTGAAAGTTTTCTGTGCTGCCTGGGATGGCTGCTCGGAGAAGTTTAAAGACCCCCCCCCCGCCGGGCTTCCAGGGAGTCCCTAGAAGCCAGGAGGGGGGGGGGTCTTGAAAGTGCTCTGCGCTGCCTGGGATGGCAGCGCGGAGGCGTTTAAAGACACCCCCCCCCGCCGGGCTTCCAGGGGCAGTAAACCATTTGATTCAGAATATATTTTTTCTTGTTTTCCTCCTCTAAAAACTAGGTGCGTCTTATGGTCAGGTGCGTCTTATAGAGCGAAAAATACGGTAATCTGCTGGGCGGAGTTGGGGGCAGGCTTAACAATGAGCTTGTTGGAAGGGGAGGCCTCCTGCAAAAGGGACAGACCAAACCGTTGTCAAATACAGCGTGCTTTATTCCCATGAAAAACCAAAACTACATCGAGATTGACAGGGATAAATCGCGGCCATGAAAAAAAAAACATTTAAATCGGGGGGGTTTTGGTCCGTGGCAAAAGAGAAGCAAAATTTACCATGAAAAATGCCCCTATGTGAGTATTCAAAGGAAGTTGTTTTAAAACTATTTGGAAACCCTGAGCTGCAGCGGCTATTGTTTTTTGTAGTGTTAGGGTTGGCAGGTCCCTCTTTGCCATCGGCGGGAGGTTTTTGGGCTGGAGCCTGAGGAGGGCAGGGTTTGGGTAGGGGAGGGACTTCAATGCCATAGAGTCCAATTGCCAAAGCAGCCACTTTCTCCAGGTGAACTGATCTCTATCGGCTGGAGATCAGTTGTAATAGCAGGAGATCTCCAGCTAATACCTGGAGGTTGGCAACCCTGTCGTGTAGAAGGACAGCATAGTTCAGGCATTACCTGGTCCTGAAAGTCAGGTACTGAAACTGATACTTATGTGGTCATTTGTCTTATTTTAAACTACTGTGTATGCTGTGAATTTATTATTTTAAATATTTATAATTATACCTGTTTATTTCAAACATTCATATTTTACCTCTCTAAAAACTATGTAAGAGGTGACTTACAAGATAATTTTTTTGCTGTCAAGTTCACAGCTGATTTATGGTGACCCATAGGGTTTTCAAGTCAAGAGACGATTTGAGATGGTTTGCCATTGCCTGCCTCTGTGTCACACCCCTGGTATTCTTTGGAGGTCACCCATCCAAATACTTGGCAGGATCAAGGCTGAGAGTGTTTGACTGGTCCAAGGTCACCCAGAAAGTTTCCATGACAGAATGAGTATTCAATCCTGGGTTTCCCAGATCCTAGTCCAACACTTCAACCACTACACCACACTGGCTCCTACAAGATAAATAACTACAATAAACAAACAAAATAATTAAAAAGTACAATTAACAATTTAAAGCCAGTAGAAAAATACATCAGGTTAGAGAGATACAATAATAAATATCCTAAGTCAGCATGATTAGGGTAGTTAGAGAATTATTGGGTTCTCAGTGTCTTGGGAGAGTAAAGATGTCTGTGTCTAGCAATTGGCACTTGCAACACTCTATGGGGAGGGAAATACAGGGTAGAGTATCATTATTGAGAAGGCCTTGCAGGGTGCACATCTGCTTAACTTTATATTGTGGGGGAACACAGAGACTCTAATGAACACCTCAGTTGGTGAGCAGGTATGTATACACTGCCGTATACTCTACATGATATTTTAATAAGATTGAGCAGTATTTATTTGCTTAATTTATGCATACTTTTCTCCCTAATGGGGGCCCAAAACAGCTTACACCAGTTTCCCCCTTTCCATTTTATCCTCACAACAACCTTGTGAGGAAGGTTAGACTGAAAGCATATGCCTGGCCCAAGGTCACCTGAGAAGTCTCCATGGCAGAGAGGGATTGAAACCTAAGCCTCCCAGATCCTAGTCCAAAACTTTAACTACCATACAGTGCCTTTTCCATGGCTAGGAAGTCCAGAAGATACAATATTATTATATTATATACTAAACATTGCAAATGTATGAAAAATAAGAGAAATTATGCAAACTAGCTCAGTTTGCAAAAAATTATATGTGTTGCATACTTCACTATTTCCCGACACAGAATTTGGATTGCCTGGGTGCAGTGATTTGAGATGGCTGAAAATTAAAGAAATGAAGTAGCCATGTAATAAACATGTAGAAGTTGGGTGTGCAGGTTAGGCATTTACTTCTGATTGTTCAAATTTTATGTGAATGTCCATGCTTAGTAATTAATGTTAAGGCAAGCACATCTTGGATTATTCAGATTTATCATTATCTTAACAAAAATTGAAGGGAGGTCAATCAGATATACAAGTTCTATGAATTCTTGTCACATTTTTGTGTTCTGCTGCTTGAAGTGAGAGGCTACGCTATACAAGATCCTGCATAAAGAAGTCCTTTTCTTCTGTTGTACATATTCATCATACTGGAGGATTGTACGCAGAACAATGTATGATGCCACTTATGCCACCAGTGTTTAACACATTTGTATACATGTCTTAAATTTTCGTTTAGATCCAGAATATATACAATTGTGCAGGGAAACTTATATTATGGGGAGGTTTATAATGTACAGTCTACTGCATTTTTATTTGTATCCAATCACCCGGAGTCACAGATTAATAAAGCATTTCATGGGAAGAAGATGGGATAGCGCATATACAACACTTCTGTGCACTAGCTCATTCTGTCTCATTCTGTTAGTCACACATTTTTATCCTGCCTTTCCTCCAAGTAGCTCAAGGCACGCCTCCCCTTCCATTTTATCCTTACAACAATCCTGTAAAGTGGATTAGGCTGAGAGTGAGAAAGACAGTGACTAGTCCAGTATTAATTGATAAAGTACATAGTTTAATGGGGATTTGATCTTGGGTCTCCCTAGTCCAGTGGTCGGCAAACCGTGGCTCGCGAGCCGCATACAGCTCTTGGGTCCCTTGAGTGCGGCTCTGGAAACCGCCCTCCTCCTCCTCCTCCTAACCCCCCTTTCCCTCCCTTCACAGCGCGCCTGGGTTTTGCACGCAGCGCTCGAGGGCCCGCGGTGCCAAGGCGGGCGGCGGCAGCAAATCAGCGGGCGGGTTTTTTCACGCTGGTTTTGGCTGGCGAAGGAGGCCGAGGCCGAGGTGCTGAGGAGGGGCGGACGGCACGCCGGCCGGGGAGGGAAGGAAGGAAGGAGCCCAGGCGGCGAGGAGGAGGAGGAGGAGGTCGGGTCCTGGGGGGCGAAGCCATGTTTGATTCATTTGTGTACTCTTTTTAGGATTTGTAATCTCTACATGTACATTTTCCCCATCCAGATTCTCAAAACTCAACAATAAGCCCCCCTGCAGAGTTTTGAGAATGCAGATGGGGAAAATGTGCATCTAGAGAGCGGCAAATCCAAGGCAAAACCTCCCATTCATGAATGGTTGTTAAAAGGCGTTTTGGCTCTCAAAAGAAATCTCAGTCGTTGTACTGTTGATATTTGGCTCTGTTGACTAATGAGTTTGCCGACCACTGCCCTAGTCCATCACTCCAACCACCATTTCAATGGGTAACACTGATTGGATGCTTTGGAGGGTAAGAAGATGCTATTTATCTTGCAGAGAGAATCACTCCCTGTTCAGTGATGTACTCACTTTAAAAGGACTGAGTGTTTTTTTTTTTTTAAATACTAGAACTGTGAAACGATTGTGAGGGCTAACTAGATCTGTATTAAAATAAAGTCAAAAAGTATAAACAGAAGAGACTATGGAATATAATACACTGTTTTCATGTGACTTAGAAATATAAGTGTGTTGGATCAAATAGCTAATCAGTGATGATTCTTACAAAAATAAAGCATCAGTTGATGTAGCACATACCAAGTAATTAAAATATTGCTATTGCTGTATTGTATTTAGTTCTAGATGGGGAGCCATAAGCAGTTGCACAACTGAGAATAGAAGATAGTGTGTCTGTTTTTCCAGAAACAAAATGTTAACTATTATCCTCGTCTTAGCTACACGTTTTAAAGCATCCCTCAAAAGAAAAGTTCCAAGTGATCACTGGTACTCTAACAGTGCAATCCCCTGCACAGATATTCCAGTCTTAAATCCATTGAAATGCACTGTAAATCTTAGAAACAGTAGTATTTCAGGAATATGGCTGTCTGGGGTCAGGCAGGCACCTGGGGCTTAAGGTAACAGGTGTAGTCCAAACACAATCCAGGGTCAAAGCACAGGTATCCAAAAGCCAAGCATCAAATCAGAGGGGCAAATCCAAAGAGCACAAGCCAGGTCTTGGCCCAAAGTCAGGGGTGAATCCCATAAGCAGACTCCAGGTCTGGTCCAAGGTCAAACACACCACAGTACAAGGCATAGGACACCAGCAGGTTCACGGGTTGTGGGCAAGGTGCTTCCACACTAGTTCACCCTTCTCTGGCTACTTTTATCAGGTCAATCCTAATCAGGAACAGGTACAACTCCTCTGCCTGCTGATTCATCCAAGAACAACTTATGTGGCTATCAGCCTTGATCCTGAGGTGACTCAAACTCCAGGTTGACCAGTGCTGAGCTGCCAAGTATGCACTATGGCACCACTCCAGTGCCTCCCTCCGGGCCCACCTTCTCTGGGGTTCCAAGGGTCCTGGCGACCCCAGGGGTAAGGCTGGCGGCTGCAGCGCTTCTGTTTCAGCCTTGGATCCCATCCTGCGAGTCTTCAGGTATGACATGCTGATTTTGGCCTGAGACTCCCCCTCTGCACCTGAGTCTCTGCCTTGTCCAGTGGGTCTTCCTGCAGCATCCAAGGACTGGGGCCAGCTTTCTCTGTTGCCTCTTCATCTGAGGAAGCAGACCCACAACACTGGCATATATTTCAGTGTGCTGTATCACTTTTTCCTTCAAAAAATAGAAGAAAGAAGGCATACTCTTTCTCCCCTGGCTTTGAATCAGAATAAGGTAGGGCAATTTATCTCTTGGTGAGAGGGACATGTTCCTATTGTTTCTTTATCACAGGATCATCTCGTGGCTGTGATGTCCAAAGCCCTGCTGCATAATTTACAGAGGTTGGCTGTAATTCAAGTTTGGAAGCTGCTTATGCCTATTGCATTGCAGGAATGGGGGGAAAAAAACAATGTCTGTAAAGTCCACAAATATGCAGATCTTCTCACAAACTTGGGGGAAGACTCTTTCTGCTACTGTTCCCCCCCAGTGAAAGCCTTTTGCTTCTTAAATAAGGGAGGCTGTAGAGATTATAATGTCATGGGACGACAAAATGATACTGGCTGTATGCTTTTGGCATGAGTTTTCATCTTCAAAATACTATGAAGGGGAATGATAGAGAACTTCCCTTCTGCCTGTGCTGACCATGAAATTGTGATTTTCACAGGCATCTTCTGGCTCTCATCTTTTGAGGAGAGAGGATAATGATGAATGTAAACTGTGGAATTTGAAGGGGAAATGGATGTAGAAGGTTGTGTGCCCTGAAATCTGGGAGCGGGGGGGAGGAAGAATAAATATAGGGAATGAAGGAATAGTATGTGGAGTCTTTTAAGTCCCCTGAAGTTTCAATTGCTGATTAACATTTGTTTCTTGGTACGAGGGACAACAAGCGAAGTCTTTAGATCTGGGAATTATAAAGAGCCTGCAGATGTTAAGATTGTTTTTCCATCTTCCAGTTGATATTTGTTAAACTGTATATATATATTTTTTTTAAACGTACCTTTCTGTAGATTCTCACCAAAAAAGAACAAAAAAAGAATAATATATAAGCTTGTTTAATTTCTTTTGTCTCCTTAGACAGCTTATTGATTAAAGATTTTTTATTTGTTGGTCACCTCACTCTTTGCTTTAAAGGGGGGATGCCCTGGCCCCATTATCCTATTTATATAATTTTGAGATCCTTTTGAGATGGGAGTGAATTCACAAGCTTGGTGGTGATGGAGAAAAAGCTATCAGTATTTGAATTCTGAGTCATCTTGAATATCACTCTGCATATATGTACAAGAACTAGTGTCAGATCTTTCATTCTTGAAACTCAGTATCTGATCCAAACCTTGCTTTCATAGTCCAAAGAATATTTCCGCTCTGGCCTTCTAATAGATTCAGTAATACTAGGTGTGGTAACTTTCTCTGTGAATGAGTACCTGAAATCAGTTTTGGGCTGGATAATGGTGAACAACCAGGAGCTTACAGGAAAATAGGCGATGCAGATGCTGGCCGTATCAACTCTGGGATATGCCTATCTATCCCGAATGAAATCACACTCCCCTGAGAGATATGCTTGACAGTTGTGAGTTCTGCTCTAAATGACCAAGTATTGTCTGTGACCTGGAGTGCATTTTACCATCTTCAGATGGTATGTCAGCTACCACACTTGCTGGAGGCAAAGATCCTGGCTACTACCATGATGCATGCCCAGTTAACATTAACTTCAGTACTGTAATATGCTTCATCCCTTGAAGATAGACCAGAAACCTCAGCTGTCCATAATGTAGCAACACAGTTTTGTTTTTCTCCTTTACTTATCCAGAGATCTTGGAATATTTATTTTATGTCAGCTTTACTGGCTGCTAGTTGTTTTGGGGCCAAATCCAAGTTGCAAAAACCCTAAGTGGTCTTGGGCCAGGATGTCTTCTGCCATATATATTCCCCTTTGCTCATGAGTTAAGGGGCCCTTGTAGCCACAAAGCAGCCTGAAATGTAAATATATATATATATATATATATATATATATATATATATATATACACACACACACACATATATATACACATACACACACACACACACACACACACACAACCAAGCAAACTTGAGTTTCTCAGGAAATAAAGCTTTCTGCTAAAGTTCTTTGATATTCAGTGAGCCTGAAGATGTGCTGAAAATGAACAATTTTGGCAATTTGTTGTACTTGATGTATATATTGAGTTTGAAGTTTGACTGCTAACAATATAGATGACATGTAGGTAACACAAAATCAGCATAAAATTTGTAAATGGTTTCCCTAACCTACATTATTCTGGCATTTGTCTTGTTCAGTGATGTGGCTATTGTGATAGAGACCTTAACTTCTCCAAGACCAGTTCTGTTCAGTGCTAATTCTCTGTTTTAATTGACTCCATTAAACTTTCCCATCTAATGTGCTGTGCTCCTAAGACCAGGCCTGCACAGCTTTGAGTAGTAGCTCAATTGTGTGTAAGTGGCTGTGAAGAGCCCTCTGTGTACTGTATGAATAGGCCACATATCCATGGAAACCAGAGCAGGCTGGCTGGTTGACCTTTGACCCACTTGTTGTCACCCTCCTGTTAAACCTTGGTATGCCTGGATTTGCAGCTCCAGTGTTCTGTCTCTTCCCTTTTCCCATGGGGGTGAGAGGCCCTGTTGCCTTTCAGGGGCTTCATGAGACTCTGCCCTGAGTACAGCCATAACACCAGTAACACCAGTTCATTCGATCTTTGTGACAAAGCATTTCCTTTCCCTACAATGTTTCTTTTTGAGCTTTTTCTGCATAGGTTTTTTTGGCAGGTCCTTCTGCCCACACACCTGTCCCCAAACCACACTCAAAGTTTTCAGCATCAGTTTGCTTGCTCATATCCTGAAATTACTATATAAAATCAAATCTTAAACATATTAATACTGCAATCAGTGTCTGTGGAATCTTTAGAGGTTTTAATAACTTTTGAAAGGAAAAAAACTCCTCCCATCTACGCTTGAAGCATGTACAAATATAGATTCTTTATTGTTATGTATTGGTTCCTGGTACAAGTAGGTGGGAAAAGTTGAGGCAAGGAGGCAAATTCCAGCATCTGGGGGCTGAATTCTCTATAATAGTCCAGGCAGTGTGCATGCTTTCTTAAGAGTGCAGTTGGAGACCAAGTCCTATGAGGAAAGGTTGAAGGAGCTGGGTATGTTTAGCCTGAAGAGGAGAAGACTGAGAGGGGATATGATAACCATGTTCAAGTACTTGAAGGGCTGTCATATAGAGGAGGGTGCCGAGTTGTTTTCTGTTGCTCAAGGTCGGACCAGAACCAACGGGTTGAAATTAAATCAAAAGAGTTTCCGTCTAGACATTAGGAAAAATTTTCTAACGGTTAGAGCGGTTCCTCAGTGGAACAGTCTTCCTCGGGAGGTGGTAAGCTCTCCTTCCCTGGAGGTTTTTAAGAAGAGGTTAGATAGCCATCTGTCAGCAATGCTGATTCTGTGACCTTAGGCAGATGATGAGAGGGAGGGCATCTTGGCCATCTTCTGGTCACTAGGGGTGTGGAGGGGGGAGGTAGTTGTGAATTTCCTGCATTGTGCAGGGGGTTGGACTTGATGGCCCTGGTGGTCCCTTCCAACTCTATGATTCTATAAAAGAAGAGCCCTGCTAGATCAGACTTGTGGTCCATCTAGTCCAGCATCCTATCTCACACAGTTGTCAAACCAGTTCCTCTGGAGGTCCAACAACAGGCCTTCCCCTGTTTAAGCAGAGGCTAGATGGCCATCTGTCGGGAGTGTTTTGATTGTGGGATCCTGCATGGCAGGGGGAGGGTTGGGGTCACTGGGGATGTGGGGGGAGGTAGTTGTTAATTTCCTGCATTGTGCAGGGGGTTGGACTAGATGACCCTGGTGGTCCCTTCCAACTCTGTGATTCTATGATGTTGCCTCCTGGCACTGGGATTCAAAGGTTGACTGCCACTGAATATGGAGGTTCTCTTCAGTCACCATGGCTAGTAGCCACTGATAGACCTATCCTCCACGAATCTATCTAATCCCTCTTTGAAGCTGTCTATACCTGTGGCCATCACTATATCCTCTGGCAGTGAATTACACATTTTAGTCACTCGCTGTGAAAAGAAGAATTTCGTTTTCTCCGTCCTGAATTTAATGCCCATCAGCTTCATTGGATGCCCTTGAGTTCTAATATTTTGGGAGAGGGAGAAAAGGTTTTCTTTGTTACCTGTCACCACTCAGTGCATAATTTTATTAACATGTATCATGTCCCCCCTTTAGTCGTCTCATTTCTAAACTGAAAAGTCCCTGGTGTTCCAACCCCCAATCATCTTGGTTGCTCTCTTCTGTACTTTTTCCAGCTCTGTGATGTTCTTTTTGAGATATGGTGACCAGAACTGTACACAGTATTCCAAATAAGGCTGCATTGTAGATCTATACAGGGACATTTTATTTTCAATCCCTGTCCTAGTAATTCCTAACATAGTTTGCCTTTTTCACAGCTGTAGCAAGCTGGTTTGACACTTTCATTGAGCTATCTACTGTGACCCTAAGATCTTTTCCCCTCTCAGGCTCAGAAAGTTCAAACCATATTAGCCTTTACTTGAAGGTGGGATTTTGTGTCCCAATGTACATCACCTTACACTTACCAACATGGAACATCATTTGCCACATTGTCGGCCACTCATCCAATTTGTGGTGATCAGCCTGGAGCTCTTCACAGTGATCCTTGGTTTTCACCACCCTGAATAATTTTGTGTATCTGCAAACTTGGCCACTGCACTACTTACCCCAATTCCAGATAATTTATGAACAAATTAAATAGTATCAGCCCCAATACTGATCCTTGTGGGACCCCATTGCTTACTTCCCTCCATTGTGACAACTGGCCATTTATTCCTATTCTTTGTTTTCTCTCATTTAACTAATTTTTAATCCATAAGAAGAGAACCCATCCTCTTATTCCATGACTACTTTTACTCGGGTCTTTGGTGAGGTACTTTGTCAAAAGCCTTTTGAAAGTCAAAGTATATAATGTCTACCAGGTCACCATTATCTGCATGCTTGTTCACTTTCTCAAAGACCTCCAAAAGGTTGGTGAGGCAAGACTTCCCTTTGCAGAAGCCATGCTGATTTTTCCTCAGCAGGCTTTGTTCGTCTGTGTGCCTAATAGAACTGTGAAATTGTACAGTGGAGCTGTACAGCTCCAGATTGCAGGTGGGGAGAGTCCTGTTTTTAGATTACTTCATGTGGAAGCTCCATGCAAATAAACATTTATCATGTCATGGAGAAAGATTCTGGCCAACCATTGGCATTATGTTCTAGTTTTACATGTAAAGGGAAATATTAATGTCAGTGGATTTTAAAAATATAGTCTTTTACTGCAGCCTGATGTTCCATCTCATTGCCCTATTCTTGTGCTGCATTCAAGAGAATGCCTAATATGAACAGCCACAGAAGTCCAAGGGTTTCATTCATTTGTGGTTGCTAAGGAATGTAAGTGATTCTGTGGCTTATGCCCTTGGAATTTTGCATTCCCATAGACCTAACCCAATTTGGAAAAAGTTTTTCTTTTGTTATCCTTTACGAATTCACAAATCTAAAACATTTTCATTCCTAGGGTTAAATAGTCCCATACAGAGTGTCCTGCTAAAACTCTTGCAGCTGTTAGGATGCAGACCTGTGATCTGTCATGTTACATCAACAGACTAACTGCAATCTAAGCTTTAACTTGTAGCTCTCAAAAAGCAAACATGCTGTGCTGAATTGGATCTGGAGGAGGCCTTTTGTCATTGTGCCACCCTCTTCAAACACTTTATTTGTTAAAGGCAGGGGAGAAAACTGGATGACACTGCTTTTAATACTGTAACTACATAAACAAGCAAAGGAGAACTCCTCCAGTGAATGTGCGGAGATGGGTAGTGTATATGTATTGGGTACAGAATTTGTACTAGTTGTTTAAAGAAAAAGGCATTGTTAAGCTATTGGGTTTCTAATCAAGTTTTATTTCCCTTTACTGGCAATGCTAGCTCATGGCAAATTTGAAAGGTTAGCTATTTACTGACTTTATATTAAAGCAACTCATTTTTACTATGATTTTGGAACGTAGTATCGGTTCTTTCCCAGTAGTGGTACTGTAGTCAGGGCTGTTTTTACTGTGTTTTCTATGTTTATATTTTTAAACTTGGTTTTATTTTTATATGTTTATTGTGAATTGTCTTTGGGTTGAAAGATAGGGTGAACACGAAAATATAAATGTTGGAGCCAGACCTAAGAGTTACTGGTAGTAAAATCTCCCCATCTTGCAGATTCTCTGTATTTAGCAATGGAGGCCTGCAGCTTGGATTGTAGGTTTTGGAGAATTGGATAAAGGACAACACTGCTAACACTGAGAACAGTGGCATGTTGACTATGCACTCAGTTCTTTCCAACTTTTGAGGACCTGGGGGAAAAAACCTGTAGGCAAAGATACATATACAGTTTTGCTTCTAGACTCTCCAAGCTCAAAATCATCAATATATACCTGATTGCCTAGTGGCAGTTCTTACCACAAATGATCAGATGTTTACAAGAGTGGGATATATATTTACACCAAAGCTTACATGATGAGAAGTAAAATAATCAGAGCGACAGTGCTGAGGGTGGTTCATTCCGGTTTCCTTACAGCCTCATTGAAATCAAGGTGTGTATTAATCTCTACATAGGAATAATTATATCTAACAGTAAATTTGCTAACCCCCTTGTGGATGATGAAAAACAGTCAAACCAGGGTGCCCACAAGCAAAATAGGGGTCTCTCTACATACTCAGAGGGATTCCTCATTTATGTGGAAAAATATGAAATAAGGAAGAGAACCAAAAACCTGTCTGATGAGGAATGAATATGCTTCAGGAGAATGGGATGGTGAGAATAATTGACAGTCAGTTAAAGAAAAGACAGTGTGGAGAAAAAATAAGCCTTCACAAGCCCCTGCAAATGTATACAGTTGTATAGGGGGAGTTGTTGTTGGATGTGTCATAGCATATCATGTTTAGAGAATTCAGAATGGTGCAGTCAGTAATTCTCTGGTCTCCGGGTAAGTGTTTTCTTCAAGGAAAGATTTGCTTAGATAATATCAAGGCAGGGCACCTAAACTGTGAAGCAACCAGTCTTCGAAGACCCACAACCTCTACCTATTGTGTTTAAGAGATAGCCATAAATCACCCATTGTGCTAAGTTCACAAGGCATTCCTGGATTCTTACCATCATTAGCATAGTTATGGGCAGTCTCCTATCTTCTGAGTGGTCCAGGAGCCTCAGATGTTTTAAGGACTGTCATGGGGTGGGAGGGTCTGGCCTCACAGAGTGGTGAAGGGTTTCTGTGACGTTGCTGGTGTTTTTCACTGCTGTGGTATGAGATGCTTCACCTGTTGAATATCTGTGTCTATAAGAATAGCATTTAGCTAAAGTATTTCCAGGAGTCTTTGTGGAAAGATGATTATATGGAGTGTCCAGTGGACCTCACTAGCATGATACTGTTGCAGAGATAAGACATTAGTTGCAGGGCCTTGTTTGTGGTCTGAGGGGAGGGGCTGTGGTTCAGTGGCAGAGCATCTGCTTGGCATACAGAAGGTCCCAGGTTCAGTCCCCGGCATCTCCAGTTAAAAGGATCAGGTAGTAGGTGATGTGAAAGACTTCAGCCTGAGACCCTGGGGAGCCGTGGATAGGGACTGTGGCTCAGTGGTAGAGCATCTGCTTAGCATGCAGAAGGTTCCACGTTCAATCTTCTGTTGAAAAAAGGACTAGACAGTAGGTGATGTGAAGGATCTCTGCCTGAGACCCTGGAGAGCCGCTGCCAGTCTGTGTAGAAAGTACTGATCTTGATATACCAATGGTCTGATTCAGTATAAGGGCTTTATGTGTGTTCGTGTGTGTTCAACCTGCCCTCCTTCCCCACTGCTGGCATGTTGTATACTATATCTTTGATGGCAGCTGCTAATGGCAGGAGCTGAACAGAAAAGCACTTGCACTCCTTGAGGTGTACATATTACCTTCTCACTCTGAGAGAGAAGGGCATCTATGATTGGGTGTTTCGGCTTCGCTTGCTTCGGGAGGCAGGACTTAAATTTTTTTACTCCCCTTCCTGTCTCATGGGAAACGCCCCCCTTCCTCTCCAGTTCTTTCCTGCCTCGCTTATCGGGAGAGCGTGTTTTTTGCAGCTCTCTGCCTCAGCTATAGGAAAGTTTACTTTTTCTTACTATCTCTTCTCAAATCTATTTCTCCCCCATCCCACTCTTACTAGTGTGGTCTGTCCTTTCAAGGTGCTAATTCTTTTCCTTCACTAGGAGGTTTTTTGGGTTGGTGGGGGAAGAAGTTGGTGCGGACGTTCCCGCCAAAACAAAATGGTGTCGGACCGCCCCGATCTCTTCATTGTCCAGGACGATTTTGATCCCTCATTGTTAAGGCTGGCTGCCGACAGGGAGCAGCCATCCTGTAGTCAGGCGGCAGGCTCTAAAGCAAAAGATAAGAAAGATAAAAAAGACAAGAGAAAGAAAGCTGAGTCGGCGCCCGGCAAAGCGGCTAAGCGCCTCCTCATGGCCGCCCGGTTTCACAAAGCCCCGAAGGCTCCAAAATTGAGCACATGTCTACCACAGCCTCTTAGCTGTCAGGGACACACAGCGGCTCCTTCCGCTCCGTTCCCGGACTACGCCCCAGAGCAAACAACGGCCGTGGCCGTTCCGCCCTTCGGCTGTGGCGCGGAGCACACAGCGGTGGCTGCCGCTCCGACTCCTATTGAGAGCACCATTTCAGCCTCTCGGGGGCCAGCAGCAGCAGAAGCCATGACTGGTAATGTGTCAGCGCCGGGTTCCCTGGGGGCGGTTTTTTTTTTGGATTTTTTAAGGACAGAGCTGGCGTCTCTTATTAGAGACTCCTTCGTGGAAGGCTTAAAGATGGTTAACCTGCCCTTGCCCAGCCCCTCCCAACGTGAGCATATCTCACGGGATATTTCTCCCCTGAGGCGCAGCACGGATTTGCCCCCCAAAAGCAAAATCGCTCATTGACTGACTTCAAAGCCCGATCCAAAGGCTCAAAGGGCTTCCACCAGCCAGCATGAGCCTGATACCTCTCCATTCTCCTCTGATCAGGAGGACAGGGAACGAGAGGAAGGTGAATTCTCCTCCAGTGAAGAGACGGTCACAGAAAATAAGCAAAATAGAATTTTTAATGCTGAGGATTTTCCTTCACTATTAACTAAAACGCTGGCAGCCTTAGATCTAACCGAGGATACCAGCCCCTCTTCTGAAAAGAGGAAGGGATCAAAGGAGTTTTTTCATATGAATGATGCCCCTTCCAAAATTATTCCTGTCCCTGATTACTTTACAGGGTTAGTTAAAGCTGAATGGGCGAAGCCCTTGGGGGGGGGGAACGGGTTCCTCAATTGGCTCCCGCTTTGGCTCCCGCTTCAGCTGACAGTAGTCTCACCAGTTGAATCACCTGTTTCTGCATTGCATTCAGCTGACCTGGCTACAGAAGAAGGTCAGGTAATGGTTAGAGATCCAGTGGATCGCAAGGTTGACCTAGCCTGCAAACGTTCACATGAAGCCTCGGCCCTAGCTGCTAGTGCATCCATTACAGCTGTGTTAGTATCCAGGGCAGCTATTGTATGGGTTAGAAAGTTGGCACAACTCATTCCCGAAGATGACAGGAGTGCCTTGGAGGGAACATCAAGAATTCTTAAAGCCGTGTCCTTTTTGGCTGATGCCTCTCTGGACACAATGGTGTTTTCTGCCAGGGCTATGGCCACCACAGTGGCAGCTAGGAGAGCCACGTGGATCCGTCCCTGGCAAGTTGAACACCGCTCCAAAATAGTACTGATGGGTTACCCTTATCAGGGCAAGAAGCTGTTCGGGGATTCTCTAGAATCTATATTAGTGGAAACTAGAGACAAGAAAAAGGCCCTCTCCAAGGTCTTACGTCGAAACAATAAATATCACAATCAGACTCCTTTTCGTGCCTTTCATACCCTGTCACGTTACAGGCCAGAGAATAGGAGAGGTCAGTGGAACTCCCAACGGGGGTCCTTTTGTAGAGGAGGACATTACTCTAGGTCATCCCATTGTTCCAACTCCCAATCTGACAAAGGGGATAAGACCCCTCGTCAACCCAAACAATGACTCCCCTCCACCGTCTGTGGGGGGCAGACTCAATCAGTTTGTGGACCAGTGGTCCTCCTCCCACCCAGATTCCTGGGTAATGAAAATAGTGTCACTAGGCTACCAAATAGAGTTTTTCCGGACACCCCCAGACCGTGTAGTCTCTTCCCCACGCCCACTGAGCAAGGAAAAACGGTTGAGAACTTAGACGGCTATACAACATCTAGTGAACATCCAGGCCATCGAAGAAGTCCCTCTCCCCGAAAGAAGATCCAGGATAGATTCTATTTTCTTCACAGTTCCCAAAAGAGATGGCAATTGGCGGGCCATTCTCAATTTGAAATTTCTGAACAAATTTGTTTACAGAAAAAAGTTTTGCATGGAGACTCTGAAGTCTATCTCAGAGGCCCTTAGACCGATAGACTTCCTTACCTCAGTGGACCTAAGGGAAGCATGCCTTCACATTCTGATCCACCCCCTACACCGCAAATTTTTACATTTCCAGTTTCGCCAACACCACTACCAGTACAGAGCGCTTCCATTTGGCTTGACGTCCTCTCCAAGGATATTCACCAAGGTGATGATATCGCTAGTGGTCCTTGCACGAGAGAGGGGCATACGAGTCCATGCCTATCTCGACGACCTGCTGATCTGCGCGTCATCAAAGGAACAGAGTCAATAACATACAGCCATTGTTCTGCAGATACTGGCAGACCACGGTTTTCTGACGAACTTCGAGAAGAGTCAGCTAACACCAGCCCAATGCAACCAGCATCTAGGTGTTTACATCAGCACCGCCAACAACCTCCTCATTCTCCCAGAGGACAAGGTCACGAAGATATGTACCATCGCCAAAAAGACGATGGCATCCAAATCATCCCGACTGATGCTACTAGCCAAATTACAAGGTCTAATGATATCCTGCACAATGTCAGTACCGTGGGCAAGACTGCATGCAAGACCTCTTCAGGATTTCCTCAATGTCTATCAGAAGGACATCACGCGGAAGCGAGACAAACTACTAGCGGTCCCGGAAAAAGTAAAGTCCAGCCTTGCTTGGTGGTCGAAGCCCAGCTCCCTCTCAAAAGGGCTACCCTTCATCAAGCCCACACCGATAGAGATTTTCACAGATGCTTGCCTCTTGGGATGGGGGGCCACGCTTCAAGGTCAACCAGCTCAAGGAGTATGGAACTCCTGGGAAAAGAAACTACACATCAATGCCCTAGAGACCCGAGCAGTACTGAAGGCCCTGAAATTCTTTTTGCCCCGGATCCAAGGAGCGGACCTCCTAATCAGAACAGACAATGTGGCCACGAAGGCACACATCAACAATCAAGGGGGATCCCGCTCCGTGGTAATCGGGAGAGAAGCCAGACTACTGATGCTCTGGGCCGAAGCGAATCTATCCTCCATCTCGGCAGAGCACATTCAAGGCTGCCTGAATGTACAAGCGGACTGGCTCAGCAGGGAGGTCCTGAGCGAAGCCGCGTGGTCTCTCCACCATGACGTATTCCACCAAATCACCATTCGGTTCAGTTGCCCAGCGGTAGACCTGTTCGCAACACGCGGAAATCAAAAGTTCCACGATTCTTCACGAGGTACGAACAGTACGGAGCAGAGCAGGTCGACACACTGGTGGCACAGTGGCCCAACGAACATCTCTACGCATTTCCACCACTCCCACTGATACCTTGAGTACTACGGCGCATCCAAGCCTTCCGACCATCGGTAATCTTTGTGGCCCCATATTGGCCTCGACGACCATGGTTTCCAATCCTGAAGGAACTATCCATCCAGGAACCTTGGAGACTGCCGGACAGGGAAGATCTCCTTTGCCAAGGCCCGATTCTCCATCCCAACCCAGGCTGGTACAAACTGACTGCCTGGGCATTGAAAGGAACAGGTTCCTAGAGCTCGGTTATTCTGAAGACATCAGAAAAACCATTCTTAGCCGCTAGAAGACCCTCCGCGGTTAGAATATACAATACCTCGTGGAAAGCTTTTGCAAGGTGGTGCCGGCACAAACAGCTCAATCCACTAAAACCAAACGTAGCCAGTATCCTTTCCTTTCTACAGGATGGGCGCAAGCAAGGACTGAAGGCCTCCACGCTCCATAGACAGCTGGCCGCTATCGCCACCATAGTGCCAAAAGTCTCGGGTTTTCCCATCACCAAGCACCCTCACGTCCAATCTTTTTTAAAGGGGGTTACTCTCACATCTCCTCCCGTCTCCCATATGTTCCCAACATGGAGCTTACATACCGTTCTTACAGCCTTAACTCAGCCACCGTTTGAACCCCTGCGACAGGTGGAGCTCGCGCCTTATCCATTAGGCCAGGGCTATGCATTTTCCATGCAGATAAAGTGGTGCTCAGGCCAGACCCATCCTTCTGCCCCAAAGTCAATTCTACATTCCATAGGGATGAGGAGATAGTATTGCCCTCCTTTTGCCCTAATCCAAAGTCAGAAAGAGAAAGAGAATGGCATTCCCTAGATCTGAGGAGGGCCCTGCAAATATACATCAGATGCACAGGCCCTCTTCGAACGTCAGACTCACTGTTCATTAATATTTCCCCGCCCAACGAAGGAAAATCCATGTCTAGGTCTGCTATTAGCTGATCCATCACTAGATGCATCTCTCAGGCCTACAAACACAGTAGTCTGGCGGTTCCTACGGGAATCACTGCTCACGCCGTGAGGAGTGCAGCTACGTCCACCGCCTTTGACCGCAGGGCCTCTGTGGAGGAAATTTGTAAAGCCGCAATGTGGAAATCTATCTCTACGTTCGTTAGGCATTATAAACTAAATCTCTACGCTTCGGCGGACACTGCCTTCGGTAGGCGGGTCCTTCAGAGCGTATTACAGGACGTCTAATCTCACCCGTGTAGGGGACAGCTCTGGTATGTCCCAATCATAGATGCCCTTCTCTCTCAGAGCGAGAATGAGACTTGGATACTCACCGTGAAGTCTCCTACTGCTCTGAGATACGAAGGGCATCTCCCCGCCCAGACGTTCTGTGGGTTCTGTGAGTTCTTGACTGTAGGTAGTAGGGATTGACATAGTTACAGTTAGACAGTCCTTAAGAGCTTAAATAGGCTTATTGGTTATCACAGTTATCTGCTGCAGCCTTTGTATCTTTTGCAATTTCTGCTGTTTTTTCTTATGTATATTACTGTTCCTTCTTGTGATTAACCTGTTTCCTGAAGTCAAAAAGGGCAAGAGTCCAGTAGCACCTTAAAGACTAACAAAAATATTTTCTGGTAGGGTATGAGCTTTCGTGAGCCATAGCTCACTTCTTCAGATACAGCTGTTTCCTAAGTTTACCTCTTTCCTGGGAAGCTTTATGTGAGCCCTCTAATTCTCAGCAAGTTTTGGACTGGAGAGGAAGGGGGCGTTTCCCAGGAGACAGGAAGGGGAGTAAAAATTTTTAAGTCCTGCCTCCCGAAGCAAGCAAAGTCGAAACACCCAATCATAGATGCCCTTCGTATCTCAGAGCAGAAGGAGACTTCACGGTGAGTATCCAAGTCTCATTCTCTTAGGGAAAGAGCTCTTTGGTTAGAGCTTTAGAATACTCCAAAGCTACCTTTTGAACCAGCAGAGAACACACATGTGTGACTACATAGATGAGTGCTTGAAAATCAGTTATAGATAATTAAGGTTACCAACCTCCAGGTGATGGCTGGAGATCTTCTGCTATTACAACTAATCTCTAGGAGATAGAGATTAGTTCACCTGGAGAAAATGGCCACTTTGTAAGGTGGACTCTATGGAATTATATCCCACTGAAGTCCCTCCCCAAACCCTGCCCTCTTCAGGCTCCACCCTCAAAATCCCCAGGTATTTCCCGACTCAGAGCTGGCAACCCTACAGATAATCCACATATTTTTAGTGTCTCCTTATTTGCAACTTCTAACAACACTTCAGGGAGCCATAGAAAGCATATGTAAAATCAATTTAATGCATTTATTGTACCATAAGCTTTTGTGGACAAGAGGCCTCTTCATCAGATACATGAAGTTATCTTCAGTTGAGAGGGGTGTGCATGTGAGAGAGATTATACAGAAAAGTGAGGTCATGAAGCTACGAAACGCATTAATTAGTTGACTTTTTGATCTGGTTTATAATTTTTCTCCTGTAAACCGCCCTCCCCCCACCATGATTGCCAGCTGAGGATATACATCATGCATTTGATGAAGTGGGCTTTAATCTACAAAATCTATGCAGCAAGAAATCTGTTGGTCTTTTAACATTCCATGCCTCCTTTTTTGCAACAAACTAACAAATCTTCCTCTCTGAAATATGAAAAAAATGTTTTCAAAAAAAGATGTCTGTCACAGTGTAAGATGTATGAAAGAGTGCTTATGAGAGGAGCTATCTTTTCAGTTAAGCACACGTTAAGATAAGCTGCTGAATATTTTGGTTCTCAAACAAGTCTGCCCTGTGCTAGGATAACATCTTAACTCTGTAACAAGGGCAGGAAATCTGGCCATTAAAGCTCCTAATTGGTTGTAGCAACTTTTCTTTTGGTTTTCCTCTATCCCTCCTCCCAGTTTGCTGCAGGCTTCTTCTGGAAACAACTGTTATGCAGAGACTATTGCAGTCCTGGGCAAGCCAAGGCCTGTTGTCTGCACCCCATTGTTCAAGCCTAGGACTTCAGGGCCATTGGATTGTTGTTTGAATTGGTGGATGTTAATCCCCAGCTGAGGGGAAGCTATTTGGCAAATGGCAGGTTAATGTGTAGACAGCAGGGTGCATTGTACTGTGTGTGTGGCACAACAGCATGTGGGAGAGAAATGGTTAAAATCCTTTTCATTCCCCTTACTTGCAGAGTGGGGGTGGAAAGGGAAGGTAACAAGCAACTAGATCTTGTTCTAATCTCTCTGGAATGTAACCATTTTGAAACTTTTATAGCTTCAATATGCCGTTAACTCGTTTTTTTTTCTTTTCACATGGTTGTACAGTAAATGTCTGTGTGAGGCAGAATCTTGAACTCGGGGATGTTCGGTTTTCCACACTTCCCGTTCCATTAGTCTGGTCCTTTCCCTTGTATATTTTCAGTGTTTTCCCTCCCCCACATGCTGCCCTCTAAATTGTTTAAAATGAGAACGAGCCTTTATACAACCTTCATTGAGGCACCAGCCCCCCTTCGCCAGCAGCTTCTCTGCTTACAAAATGGATTAGAAAGCCCCCTTTGTGACCAAGAGTGTTGAGTAGAAAAGATGGGTGGAGCGTAAAATAAGCCAGCTGGAAAATGACAACACATAGGACTTTTAATTGGGCAGAAATGTCTGTGTGCCCTCTTTGGGTATTTTGGGTTTCATGGCTTCTCAGTTGTTGCTGGTGTTTCCTAGAAAGCTGACTCACCAAATGGGGACAGTGCTTGCTGTCCCTGCCGTTATGGGTGTTGTTAGTGTCTTTTTAAAATGACTCTGCAAAAAAAAAAAAAAAAAAAAGCAGCAAGTGAGCTCACATCACCACTCAGTGTTTGGAAACAGATTTGAGCTGTACAGCAGCCAGATCCAGGGACTTCCCCAAACTAACCAGCCGCTTTGATCTCAGGGCTTGGAGAGTAGATCAAAGGCAGTCATTTAGGAAACTACTTCTACTGTACTGCAAGCCCAGAGTGTACTCTAGGTCGCTGCTCTAGCTAGTTGGGGGTCATGGGGCCAGCTGCATACCAAACATGCTCCTTGTACAGATGACAGCCCTGGCTCCCTGCCTTGTCTACAGTTGGCTGTTGTAGGAGCCTTAAAGACTAAGATCTGATTACAGTTCTCTATAAAGGGCAAGGATTCAGCACTTGCTGCAGAAATCTCCTGGTGTCCTGTTTTCTTCTGCTCTGAACATTGCAGTTTCCAAATGTGCAAGAGCATCCTTTCCTCCTTCTGCTTTATTCACCTTCTAGAAGGAGTAGCCAAAATATTTTCTTAACCATTCTAGATTTCATCTATTTTTAATTTTTCACGTGCACAAACCTTTCAGTTAGAGCCCTCAGGGCAATTACCAATAGTAAAAAACAACAACAGTAAAAACATAGAAATAAAATTTATACGCTGGAAAGATTCCCCCCCCAAAATATATTAGCGAGAGCTAGGAGAAAGAAATTTTATTTTAAAATTCATACTGCAAAGAGTAAAGTGGGATGTGTATGAAGGTTTACTGCATACAGTTTGAGGTACAACTGATTGAGGGGAAACATTTGGTATTAACTTTAGTTTAAGGGGCGGTTACAGGGAATGTTCCACAGTTCTTGCTGCTTTATGATGAGAACTGTTGGAAGAGAGAGAGAGAGGCTGTCTCTGTGTAGCAAATTTGGTATTCCTTGGTGGTCTCCCATCCAAATACTGATCAGGGCTGACCCTGCTTAGCTTCTAAGATCTGACCAGACTGGGCTAGCCTAAGCTATCTGGGTCAGGGCTTCCTATGATTTCCCTGACCTATAGTGTATGAATTAGAGGAGTACACCATCAGTTGTAGAGACCAGTAGCCTAAGTGGAACTTGGTAAACCAAGCTGTACAAATGTCATAGTTTGTGTTGTATTTTTTTTCAAGAGTAGATGGGGATATTTTTCAAATGAACGATGCTACTTCAATATTTTCCAGAGAATTTTCTGTTTGAGTAAATGTTCCCCTTGGTTTATAGGTAGCTGCTGCTGCAGTTGTCTTTTCTTTCTCTCAGGTCAAAGGCCTTTGCTTGTATTTTCATTCATTTTTGCCCTAGAGTTGTTAGTTTTGGCAATATTCTGCTGTGAGTTTGGAGGCTTGAGTACCTAAAACATACTGAAGGGAAACAGTTCTGCATTGTGGGCAAGGCTGGTCTGTCACAGTGGACTGTGTGTATGTTTTATAGGAATGAGATAAGCTCTCTTCCTGTTCCATGTCAAATGTACACAAATCCTGCTTCCTTTGTCCAAAGGTGCTTTGTATATTGGTCACCTTCCAACTTTTCCTCTCAGCTTCCAAAGGGAAAAAGATCTAGGATCTTCCATATTGAAAAGCATTCATTTTGGCAATAGCCTTAGGTTTTAAAATGTTTGCTCCTGAGGAGGAATGTGAATTTATCTGGTGCTAGACTTCAGCAAATAAAGCTGCCTTCCGTAAGAGCTTTGCTCTGGAGGTGTTAACCATATCTTTGCTAGGTGTCAAAATACAGAGCTGTCTTTGTATGCTACCTACTTAAACCCAATTTAGCACATCCTTTTGTAGGTTGAATTATACCACAATAATAAGATGTTGCAAAACACTAACCAGAAGAATTATTTTGCCATTACAATACAATGTAAGCATAAACAAAGAAGTCTTACACCTAGTCAAACTATCTATGGAGGTCAGCGTTGTCTTTTTTAAAATGGCAGTGATTCGCCAGATACTAAGCAGCGAAGGATCTTTCTTCCTCTTCTCATGATTCTTTGCACACTGAATCATAATAGTAGTTACCAGGCTCTCTCAGCATACAAAGAGAGAATGGTTTGTGGACTATAATTGATCTTATAACTTCTGTTTGGGCTAGAACTGTATGTTACACATGCCATGGAATTACCAACAATGGCATCCCTATGTCAAGGTCTCAGTTCTTGCCCCCAATAAGTAGTAATGCTCATTCCATGATTAAGTGTGTTGTCACATTATAAACTTTCTTATTTCCATGAGATATCATTGGCTGGGAAACTTGTAACATGATGTCACATGTGTTGGGTGTTGTTACATGTTATTGGAGAGAAGAAGATAATTCAACAGGGGGAACAGTATGGTGATTCCAGTTTTTGGAGAAACCTCATGGTGTTCATAACATGGGTAACCTCAGCCAGAAACTATTGAAGGGGCTACAAGGATGTTCTTTATTTAGAGCTTTTACCACATAGTAGCATTTATACATAGTAGCATAAATCTTTTTTGCGGTCCAAGTCCAGATGAACCCCACGGTTCCCCATCCAGACATAAGCAAGATTATTTTAAAAAAATTATTTCAATCAAAATATAAAACATCAAACATAAATATCAATATAAATATTAGTAACATAATTGATCTAACATCAACAAATATAAATAACACAAAAAGATTTTTGGGGTGAGAGCCAGTATGTTGTGGTTAGAGTAGGACTAGGATCAGGGAGACCCAGGTTCAGATCCCCCCTCTGCAATGGTAGCTTGCTGGATGATCTTCAAACTGTCAGCCTATCCTATTTCACAGGATTGTTGCGAGGATAAAAAGTAGCAGAGGAGAACAGTGTAAGCTGCTTTGGGACCCCATTGAGAAGAAAGATAGGACATAAATGAATAAAATAAAATAAAGAGCATTGGCAGCATCCCAGTAAATTAAATAAAATAAAGAGCATTGGCAGCGTCGCATGTGCATAGATGTTGCTCTTTTGCAGCTCACTCCCATCCTTCCCAGAGTTTCCTGGTTGACACTGGGTAAAATTGGGAGAGAAAGGAGAGCATCTAGCCGTCCCAGAAATTTGCTGCCTTTTTTGCTGTATACTTCACTGTCTTCTGAAGCAAGGGACATTAGAACGGACCTGTTACAAAGGCAGACTATAAATAAAGTAAATAAAACTATTTTCACTCACTTTTTAATACCTTGGTCCTCCATGATGCTTATTAGTGCTAGATTTTCCGGCACTAAGTTAGATTTAATGCTTAAATGTCACTGAAGTATGTATCATACCACAATAGCCACTCTCTCAGTAGTAGCTGCAAGAGTAAACTTATAACAAAGTGTTAATGTGAATGTAGTCCAGTTTGTGCTTCAGAAGTAGGGTTGCCAACTCCAGGTTGGGAAATTCCTGGAGATTTGGGAGTGGAGTCTGGGGAGGGCACTGATTTGTTGTCTGGAGATCAGTATTAATTCCAGGAGATTTCTAGGCCCCACCTTGAGGCTGGCATCCTATTCAGAGGTTAAGGGATGCAACAAAAGCCATTTAAGTATATATATAAAAAAGATGTGCTATAGAACAGTTGTGTAGGGGATTTTTTTAAACTGACTGACAGAGAATGCCTCTTTTGAACTAATATGCCTGTTTCTGGATTTAGGAGTATGGATCTCAAACAGGAAGTGACCCTTTTAAATTAAGATAAATCCTGTCCATCCAGATGTTTGATTGGAGTGCCTCAAAGGGGACATGCTTGCCTGAAAATACCTGCTCTTAAACAGATGCACCAGCATCATTATTAATTCTTCCCAAAGCAATAGCTTGTTTTGAATTAAACACATTGAGGTAGAAGGGTGAGGGTAACATTAAGAAATTAAAATGCGGGGTATTTGACAAGCAGTTATTTTTCTATGATGTCTGTTAATTTCCCCCTTAATACACCACAGCTTTTCCACTGTGGTGAGAGGGATATTTGACAATGGCTGAGGTGACATTTCAGTGTGCCTCAACATATTAAATCAACTCCATCCCCGAAGTAATCTCTTCTCCTGCAATACAAATTTCTAAAACATGTATGTAGAAATTTGGTCATTTTAAATATCTAGATAGAAGCTGTTTAAGTATTAGTGGTATGATTAGTGCTGCCCTAATGTGTCCAAAGTCTCAAAAATGAGTTCCATTAAGATGACTTGTGTTTTTGTACAGTGAATGTACTGCCTTGTACAGAGATCAGCAAGATGGGAAACAATGAAATTTACTTGCTTGCTTAAATGAAGGGAGGTGTCAGAGGAAATGCAGCCAATCTGATAAAGCAAACCTGTTTTTGTTTCTCTTATATTAGTTTGTGATTGCCAGCCTACATTTTTCAAAATAAACTGGCCTTTGGATTGAATCTGTTCAAACTACCTATCAGAACCTCTCCTTTCTGTTTTTATTCCTTATGGAATAGATAGTAATATATGTTGGAGGAAATGCAAAGGTTTGTTCTAAGTTGAAGGGTTAATCTTCCATTTAAATTATTGGTTGTTCTCCCTCTAAATAGAGCATGCTGGGATTTCCTTCCAGCTGTTTTACATCATGAAGATTTGTGGGCTAGGGAAATTCCATTGCACAGCTGCAACTCATCCAGTCCACATTCCCAAACCTCCAGCATTTCACAGGACACACTGTATTCAGCTATTTGGCATTAAATGGTTTTATTGAAAACAATGCACATTATCATTATTTAGGGTTCTTTGGGTCTCAGTAATGTTCAGCAGTCCAGCTAATCTCCTTTTATTTGTGATCTTAGAAAACTAATGAAAATTGCATTTAAAACTCATCCAAAATAATATTGTTTCATGCTGTAGGTACTAAATGTCTGTTTTTTAAAAATCCATTTGACATGTTGTTTTAAATAGCTAATGTTGCTAATATTAATTGGATCAACTTAAATACCTTTCTGAATGCCGTATTTATTATTTTGGATATATGGAATTAACTCCTCCCTTATTTAAAGTTCTGTGGGAGCTTTGACATGCACAAGAATTCTCTGGATCAGGGTGCTGGAAGAAGGACAAATTATTACATTACTTAGTTGGCTTCCATAACACCTTAGTAACATTGTGGAGCTCTTAACGTATAAGGTTCGCCTGGTCATGCTGTTCTGTTTTTATTCTAATACCATTGGCTGGATTGGGCGGGGAAGGCATTGCTTGTGATGAGGAAAAGAGTCACATGATCTAGGTCCCCATATGTTACGGAGGCATTGTGACAGCCAGAATGTAGCTATTTATTTGTTGTCCATTTGGTTTCAATAGTGTGAGTTTGTTTTTATGATTTTTATTTCATTTATCATAATTTCTCCTAGTATCTGCAGGTGAAGTGGCCGCTACTTGATGTACCAGCTGGAGCTACACTGAAGGATGCAAGATCTCCCTCTCCTGCACACTTAGTAAATATAAATGGTTTCATTTTGTGTTAACTTTCCCAATCAGAGTCATCTGAGGATATCTATGGATATTCTTTTTGACAAATTGTTTCTGTTCCTGATAGTCACTTTTCAGCTCAGTCAAAGGTGTTGCTATAAACTGCATAAATGCTCCTAATTGGAGATAAGGAGACTAAAAAGGATTCTAGGAAGTTAAAGATGTAAAAAAAAAAAATAAAGAAGAAGAAGATGGTTGAAAATGAGGAGGAGGAGATATGCCAGAGCAAGTCCCCCCATGCTTTGGTCTTTATCCACATAGTGGTGTATTATAACACCTATTCTAGTTGCTAAAATAACTGAGAATATCTTGACATCTTATTTAGGAGAGCAATGGGCGAATATGATTCCAGGCAAGTAGAGGTTTTTTCCTGATTTTAAAATGACAGCCACTCTAATTTGATGCTATGTGCCTGGAATAATACCACCTTCTATTATTAAAACAGTATTTTCAAATGGGGTATCAAAATATCTGAAAACTGTTTGTAAAATTTACTTAAAAACCAATCTGTACCAGGAGCCATGTAATTTTTTCTAATTATTTCTTTTGTTATTTGTCTGTTTATATTGTGGGATGATTGTCCTGCACTCCAGTCTTATCTACATATGCAGTTACTGAGGGATTATCTGATCTATATAACTTCTCCAAAAAGAAGCAAATTCCTTGCTGTTTTTTTACATTACTTATCTGTTATTTCTCTCTGTTGGTTATTAGAATTACTTTATTTCTGGTTACCGTCTTTCTTAAGCATCTAGTTTAGAATTTTTATTACTAAATCCAGAGTTTGGTTAAGATAAGTTAATGCAGCCAAGACTTTATTAATGTCTAAATTGCTAAAAAAAGAGGATGGTTGAAAATTAGGAGGTTTTCCAGAACCCAGTTATTGAACTTCCACTGCATGGGTGGAATATGGATAGATGATATAGATATTGCAAACAATCTAAAAAGAACTAAAAATGATTAAAAGACTGTGTTATTTATTTAGTGTGATCATTGTACATAGTACTTTACAGCTGCAGAAAATAATTTCACTTTTTTTCTCATTATGCCATGGAATATTGCAATGTAGACAAATTTTCACGTGTAAATAAGTATGAACATAAAACTGTTGAGTTTTCTTCAACCATAGTAGTTTCACATGAAGGCAAAGGGTTGGTCCCATAAATTCGCTCTGCTAGTGGAGGCATTTTCTGCCTGTAGATGGAAATTTGTTAATGCTTCTTCTCCTGAAAGAATGTGGAACAGATCTGCAGGTTTTTAAATGTTTGTTGTTTGGAACTGGGAGAAGGGGATTTAAGAAATAGTTTTGGCACTGAAAATTGAAATGGTAAACTCACAGGCCATGATACCTTCCAACTGCCCAAAATATCAGTCTCAAGTGTTTATTTTCTGCTTGTTGCTATATGAATCTGTGAGGCAAAAACTTATTACTGGAGGCTTTTGGTTGAGTGGCCGATGAGACAATCCAGTATTCTCACAGTATTCTCACTTCAAAAGGGTTTTTCAATTCTTCCCTCCTCCCCCTCCAGCCCTCACAGCAGTTTTGTGCTTGCTTGTATTGGTTGTATCCACTGTAGTCTATGGTCATTTCCACATTGGTTATCTGCCCGGAATTCAGTGCTTTTGGGAAGTGGGGTTTTCCCCCTACTTCCCTACAGTATCATGGTGCATTTGTGCACCTATGGGGGTTTCGCTGGCTTTTATCCGCTTTCTCAAACCTGCTTTGCTCCGAAGTTTTGGAAGAGATCTCAGTAAAAACTGGATGGCTACTGTGTGGGTGAAAATTTTTTGGATTTTTCTGGCCTACATGACAGCCGTTTTCCCTGACTCTGTCCCTGCAACATCCATTTCCTTCCCCTCCACTAGAGGGCTTTTTAAAAATTGGCACTATTGTTATATCGATATATTGTTGTATCAATAGGTAGACCAGGTTCTCTGTATTCTTAGCTTTAATTTAAAACAAAAACGAAGTCTCTAGCCTCTTCCCTTGTAGAGATATAAGGAAAAGGCATATCTTTGCAAGGGAAGGGGTGTGAGACTTGGCAAGTTACATTCCAGTACTTAATCTAATTTCACATCTCCTGATTATAAATGTTCATTTAAGCCATGAACCAGATGTGCATTCCCCAGTAATTCTGTATCCGCATACGCCCATCAAATATTCTGTTAGAATTTACTACTGATCTGTTACTTCAAAGAAGAAAACAGTCAGATTTTTGTGTGCCACAAACACTTTCCTACTGATTCAGTAGAGGTCAGGCATCTAGCAACCATTGTCCTTCAGACACTAATTACTGATGTGGGGGGGAAGCGCCAGAAGAAATCACACCAGTGTGGTTTGCAGTTCTACAAAGACGTGGGCAAGCTCCAGCACTATAGGATGCATGGTCCCAATCTATGTGTCCCTGGAGGCTGGAAATGAACTTCATGAGGCCTTCAGAAAGATTATAGATTAGTACAAGGGCATACCCCAGAGAAGCCATGGCCTCATCTACCTGCACACACCAGTCTGATTATTCTACTTACCTAGTATCTACTGGAGATAGGAGCCATCAAGCTAATGTCAGCAGACCAACTTTCATCTGGGGTCTACTCAATTTTTTTATCAGCCCAGAGAAGACTGGGCATGTGATTCTGAATTGAAAGCAGCTGAATTGCATCACGAAGAAAAAACTCATAACGAAGCCCTTACAGTCCATCATATCAGCAACCCAGTGTAGGATTACCATCAGTCTTTCATAAGCCTATTTACGTATTCCCCACAACCATCTCACAGGATATTTCTACATGGTGAATCCGGGGGTGGGGGAGCTTTCAGTATTGCATCCTATTTGGTTTCTTGTCAGCCTCTTACACTTTCACCAGGTGCCCGTGGTACCAGTGGGCCACCTTCATCTTTAGGCAATGGCAGTCTTTTATTTCTAGGATGGTTGCACAAAGATGTGGAGGCAATTGTCAACTGTTTCCAGAGCCACAACTCTCAATTCGGACAGAACAATATTATTTCTCTGATGGCCGATTCAGCATTTAGGATTACTCATTGTCATTTGCTGGAACAAAGTTTTCCTATCCCTCCTTGAAGAGTTGCAAAGACATTTACAGCCCATTCCTGAGGTTGGGGGCCGACAGTGATGTGGAGGCGGCGTGATCCCACGCCAGCATAAGTGCCCTCTTATTATGGAACAAGGGGCACTTATGCTGGCGCGGGGGGCATTCCAGTCAGCACCAGGACACTGCGGAGCTGCACAGGGCTCCTCCGCCAGCATAGCTTCTCTGGGAACTAAATCCTGGAAGAGAATGGCGGCGCTGGCATAGGGGAGGGTGTTGCCAGGGGCGGAGCCAACTCTAATCACCTTCCAGCCCGGGAATGCCTCCTGGGACTCCAACCTTTTAAGGTGGCACAGGCTCACTTTCCCCATGGAAAAAAGGCCTTTTTTCAGATTTTTATTTCAGAAAAAAGGCTTTTTCTCCTTCCGTGGTGGCCAGGAAGGCTCTGAGGAGGCCTCTCAGCTGCGTTGCCCCGGCCGCCGCAGCTCACCCCCCCCTCGGGAATGGACTGTTAGAAAGAATTGGAATGAGTGGGTGTCTTTTTGATTTGTTTCAGATAGGTAGCCATGTCTGTAGTAGTAGAATAAAATTCAAGTCGAGTAGAACCTTAAACATCAACAAAATTTTCTGGTGTATAGGGTTTTGTCAGATGATAGTGTGTCGTATAACCTGAAAAACTTTGTTGGTCGTTGTTGGTGCTACTGGATTTGAATTTTCTTCTTTTTATTTGTTCTTTTTATTTGTGTTCTTTTAATAATATATTTGTTGCTCTTTTTATTTGTGTGCTTTTAATAATAATAATAATATTTATAATTAAAATAACATTTATTAAGATTTTATTTAATAATCAGTTTCTCAGAGATCAGTTTTTAATAGATAATATTTAAACAAACTTAAGAGTCTCTTAAGTCTCCATCACCCCTCCCAGCCATCCAACCACTAGGTTAGGCATCTCTCTCAATTTTGTACTTAATAGTAATAACCTTCACAAACAAAAATCTGCAAGCTGAAATTCTGTGCTTGCTAACTTGAGAACAAAACCTCCTCATTTAGTTCCAAGTAAATAAGCATACAGTTGGCTTGACAAGTCAGATAGAGGCTGGCTGGAGGGGAAACTTTTTCTGACAACGCTGTCCTATGCAGTTACTCCAGTCTAAGCCCATTAGCTTCAGTGGACTTGACTAGAGCATATTCCATAAGAATTAATTGATTAAGTGTATCACTCTTCCCTTATTTTATTTATGTTATTTTAGTATGCCTCACCCTCTTTCTATATTTTTACATGGGGCATCAATAGACTTTGCCCCAGAAAATGGCCTGTACCTTTAAGAAGAATGGGATGGGGAAGCCCTCTAGTTGTGATTATAGGAAGAACTTGGCTGCGGTCCAGAAAGGGAAGCAGGCAAGAAGACTAAGAATGATTAAATAGGGACCTGATTTTGTAGGGCTGTTAGTTTAATTTTCTTTTACTGTAAAGGAGAGGAGCTGTGCTTGGTAGGGCAGTCTCTTGTGCCCTAATGGACCAGTTACCCCTGCTCCTTTCTATTTATAGATTATAGAAGATTTGAAATGCAAATGAATTGAATGTAAAAATACAGACAAACCTTTCCTTTACCCCCCTTGTAGTCAAACAAAGTTCCTGTGGTGCAACACCCACATCATATGCACCCACTGACGCCACTTATCACCTACAGCAATGACCACTTCTCGCCAGGCTCCCCACCTTCTCATCTTTCTCCAGAGATTGACCCCAAAACAGGTAAGCTTTTGGGAATGGAACAAATGCCTTTGAAAGCTGGTAGGAGTGGGACTACCGGAAAGATATTATTAAGTAGATACATTCATTGAAGATGAACTGAATCAAGAGGTGTATTAAGGGAGGCAACTAGTAGAGCTATCCGATTAAATTCCGATTTTTATAAGCACTAAGGAAGGTAAGATTCCATTTAAGATCTGAAAGTTGGGTTAGAGATGCACCATGACTGTTTAACGTGTTGGTTTTTTTCTGCCATCAGGAATTCCACGACCACCTCACCCTTCAGAACTGTCTCCTTATTACCCATTGTCTCCCGGCGCCATTGGCCAAATTCCTCATCCCTTGGGGTGGCTTGTACCACAGTAAGGATCACCACTCTATAAATATTTTGCTTCTTTGCTCCCCTTCTCTCACAGAGGCTGTTCTACTCTGTATGTATGGAGAGGTTGTCATCTTTCTATATACACACTGTACGTCTTGAGTTAACAAGTGTCATCTGCTGAAAAGTTCTTTTCTGAGTAGGATTTGCTGAATTATGATATCTAGGAAAACTACTGCATTAAAATAAATTGATTTACTACTCATAAATAGTTTTTTGATTTATATATTGACCATAATTGTATCCAACCCTTTTATTTAAGGAGTTCAAAATTAATTGCACAATTCCTTCACAACCTGCGAGATATATTTGGCTTTTCCCAAGACACGATTTCTCTCATCTAAACCTAGCTTCTGGATCACTGTGTGTGTGTTAAGTGCCGTCAAGTCGCTTCCGACTCATGGTGACCCTATGAATGAAAGTGCTCCAAAATGTCCTATTTTTGACAGCCTTGCTCAGATCTTGCAAATTGAAGGCTGTGGCTTCCTTTATTGAGTCAATCCATCTCTTGTTGGGTCTTCCTCTTTTCCTGCTGCCCTCAACGTTTCCTAGCATGACTGTCTTTTCCAGTGACTCTTGTTGTCTCATGACGTGACCAAAATACGATAGCCTCAGTTTAGTCATTTTAGCTTCTAGAGTCAGTTCAGGCTTGATTTGATCTATAACCCACTGATTTGTTTTTTTGGCAGTCCACGGAATCCGTAACAGTCTCCTCCAACACCACATTTCAAAGCAATCTATTTTCTTCCTATCAGCTTTCTTCACTGTCCAGCTTTCACACCCATACATAGTAAAAGGGAATACGATGGCATGAATTAATCTAGTCTTGGTGGCCAGTGACACATCCTTACACTTCAAAATCTTTTCTAGCTCCTTCATGGCTGCCCTTCCTAGTCTCAATCTCCTTCTGATTTCTTGGCTGCAGTCTCCCTTCTGGATCACTAGATCATCATTATTATTACGCATTTTCAACAAATTTATAATTGAGCTTAGAATAAGATTCATATACAAATGTAAGGATTTGCAGTAGGGATACCAGTCTCCAGGTGCAATAAGAATGCCAGCTTCCAGACTACAAAGATCAGTTCCCCTGGAGAAAATGGATGCTTTGGAGGGTGGACTCTATGGCATTGTACCCCACTGAGGTCCCTATCCTCCATAGGCTCTATCCCCAAACAGTATCACAAAGTATCTGCATAACATACAAAGCAATGGCTAATAAAGTACAGCACAAATATATTTATGAAAATAATGCATGTAAAATACGTGGTGGTGTAGTGGCTAAGGTGTCAAACTAGGACCTGGGAAACCCAGGTTCAAATCCCCACTCACGCCATGGAAGCTTGATGGGTGACTTTGGGCCAGTCATACACTCTCAACGCTGACCCTGGTTAGTATTTGGATGGGAGACCTCTAAGGAATACTAGGGTCGTGATGGCAAACCACCTCCAAATGTCAGGCATTGGCAAACCACCTCCAAATGTCTCTTGCTTTGAAAACCCTATGGGGCTGCCATAAGTCAGCTGTGACTTGATGGCAAAAATAAACATACAGTACTCCAGTGCATTCATAACTTCACATAGAAGCAGAAGAGCTCGAATCTGCATGGTGTGATTTAAAGCTCAAATTGATTTCAATGGACTTAAAAGGATATAACTACTTAGTATTGCACTTGTCAATTAACCAATTGTTAATGAAGTTGTTTGAAGATTCCACACAATCCAGAGGTTCAAAAAAAACAAGTTAACATTGGAGTCTCAAGTCCCCAACAGTAAGTTAGTAGCAGTCATGGACACAAGCTTTTTCCTTGTTACCAGATGCCTAATGATCCTTTTAGAACTTTGTACTATGGCATAGGTGTCAATTTCAAAGTCAGTTAACTGTATAAGAATGTTGGTACAGAATGCTGCAGCCAGAGCCTTGGTTGGAGTGGGCCATAAGGACCATATCACTGCAGTGTTGATCCATCTACACTGGCTTCCAGTTTGCTTTCAGGCTCAATTCAGGCTGCTGGTATTGACCTTTAAAGCCCTTTACAGCTTGGGACCAACATACCTTAAAGACCGCCATCTCCCACAGGAACCTATCTGTTCACTCTGGTCATCTTCAGAGGCCCTGGTTTGGTTCCCCCTGCCATCAGTGGCTAGATGGGCAACCTGAGAAAGGGCTTTCTCAGTCACGGCACCAAAACATTGGAACTCCCTCCCCAGGGAGATTAGTCTGTCTCCTTCTTCTGGTGTCTTCCTCCAGCTGATGAAGACTTTTTTGTTTCATTTGGCATACTCCCAGTAATGATTATTGACCTCCTCCTGGTTGGGGTGTTGTATGTTTAGGTGTTTTTATAGAATTATTTTATAGTTTTAAATTCTGTTTTTAATTGTTCAGTTTTTTAAAGTGTTCTCATGTTTGCTGCCTTGGGGACCCTGATTAGGTCAGAAAGTGGCATAAAATGTTTTAAACAAATAAAATAACTTTAAAAACATATTCCCCTTATGATTAAAGTTTTAATAAAATTTATCTGAATTGTAAGTTTTGGGAGTCTACATTCCATGAAACAAAGTAAAGTCAGACTGTGCACACAGTTCAGTCTGCAGGTGCTCCATGCATGCATTCCTTTGCACATGAGACATAATCCCCTCTATTGAAATGAATGAGAAACCATGAGAGCTCTCTGTATATTTTATTTATTACTTTAATTTTTATTTGCTAAATTTATATTTCTATTTCATGTTTTGACCCATGTCCACAAAGGAGATTGCATGAAACTAAAATAAATGCAATGTTTAAAAATACAGAACAAAACCAACCAGTAGCAGTTAAGCTGGAGGACTCCATTAAAAACTGTGGAGATGCCATGGATTGAACCTAGGACCTTCTGCATGCCAAGCAGCTGCTCTACTACTGAGGCACAGCCTCTCTCAAATGAGTGGATGTGATGTTGCATGAAGTGTCAACGTCACGATCAGGTGAAAACCCAGACATGATGTCAGTATGTCACCTGTCACTCTGGAAACTATGGAATTACTGTAGAGTTTCCAGATAGTTGGTTGATGTGCTGACCAGGTTTTCCCCAGGATGTGATGTTAATACATTGCTCAACTCACTTATGCAGGGAGCCCCTGGCAAGGGTGGATAATCTGCTTTTCAGTGTTCTTTCTAATTAAACAAGGATATTCAATTCCTTCATTCATACAAATCCAGTTTCTATGTCTAGAAAGAATCAATATGCATGTTTGTAGAATATGTGTGTTTTCAAGATTCAGGAATTCAGTTAATTTGGAATTTAGAGCAAAGAATGTAATATTGTTGAGGAAAATGAAGCAAGGTCAGGTTACGGAGTTTTAATACCAAAAAAGGACAGTTGGAAAGAGCACTAATGGCAGACTATAGTGAACTGCGTCTTCCAGCCACTGAAAGGTGTTCTCGTCACAACTACATTTCTGAGCCAAAATTCTACATGCAGTATTTGAAACTTCTTATCTCTGCATTTTTAAAGATTCTCGGAAAGGCATACTTTTGCTGGCTGTAGATTTCATGAGAACGGTGGCCTGCTTAATTAATCAAAGATTGGCAGCCCTGATTTAATTTTTAACACAAGTATATTTATTCTATATTGATATTTATATTCATAGCCAGTCAAATTGAAAGTTTGTAATTTTGAGTAAGAAATATTGTATTTGTAGCCCTGTGGTGAAAGTGATCTGTATTTTCTTTTCGATTTTAGGCAAGGACAGCCAGTATATTCCATTCCTCCAGGTGGGTTCAGACACTCATACCCTGCCTTGGCTATGAATGCCTCAATGTCCAGGTGGGTTCAAGCAGAATGGTAAGGTCTATCCCCTGGGGTGGTAAACCTCTTTCTTGGCTGTACCATTTTAAGCTACAGGGGGAAGGAAAATTACATGATGAAATACTTCATCATGAAAAAATATTCTTACATGTGTAAAACTAGCACTATAGAGAGAGGACCAAGCTAGAATGTTCTTCGAGATCACTTGCTTTCTGTGTGCAGGAAAATAGAATGGAGGAGTATTCCATCATGTAAGAAGCCATTCATAGTCTGAAGTGTTACAGCACAAGCATAGGTTTGCTATCTCAGTGAGAAACAAATAGGGCATCAGACCGTGTTAAAAGTGGAGTAAGAATGCTTTTATACAGTGGAAGAGGTTTTTCTGAGGCTTTTTATTATGATAAAATACGGCATTGCTGACTCTTATCTTTCCATGTGAACAACGGAAAAAATAATGCCTTCTTACCTGAAGCTGTTAATTGATTTGCCATGATCAGTTGGAAGTGGTCCTCTCTATAAAGAGTGCAAAATATACAGGATTCAGGAAGTTGGGGAGGGATTGTTCCAGCTATCTATGAAAATGGGAAGCTTCATGTAGTCCTTCATGACTTTGATGATGTGTCCTATGTCAGATATTTGTAATTACTATAAAAATGTAATATCTTAGTTTTCTCAGATTGATGCCACTTTCGGTTAAACTTCATATTGTCAGCAAAATGACAGCATGCTGAATCGAAAATGAAACCATATGAAAGAATTAGACTTTCCCCCCATGATTCTGCGTTCGGACACATTAGCAAATTTTGTTCCTTTGGCATGCTGAATATAATATGGATGTTTAGAGATCCTGCTTATTAGTGAGCAAGGCCATAAGGGAAAATGAGTTCACAACTATATGTCTAAAAATGAACAGAAATACATTTCTCATAATGGTAATCTTTTTAATTAAAATGTTGCTTCAAAATAAAAGCAGAAAAGGGAGATGGAGGAGTGAAGAAATTCTATTTTTGTAGTTCAGGTATTAATCTGCAGGAAAAGTAATCTTTCTATTAAAAGATTTCTGCTTGCTTTGGCCATTGATTTTTATGTAAACCTTGGCTCATCTGTTTCACTTATCTCTATAGATGTCGGCAGATTGCTATGAAATTATAGGAAGTGGGAATGAGTAGGGTGTTTTGAAAAACTGGGTATGAGGATATGGGTGCAAGGTTAAATTGAAGCATATGAAATGAATTTATTTTCATCATCCAACTTTTAATTGTGTACCAGCTTAATATCCAGCAGGTTTTCTCCACACATGGTTCCTCCTCCTGCTCATGGACTTCATCCCTCAGGAATCCCACATCCCACCATTGTGTCACCCATAGTTAAACAAGAGCCCACACAGCCCAGCTTGAGCCCTGAAGGGAACTCGTAAGTAATATGATACCGAGGTGTTGCTTGGATGCTTTATTTTGTGATGGGGTGAGAATTGCTATCAGAGTAACATTATTATTTTACTGGATTAATTATTTCATCTTATCACCTTTTCTATAAGCTCATTATAACCCAGCCTACCTGTGTCTTATAATATGTGCTGTAAAAGTGGACAAGCTAGTGGAACTGGCTGTAGTAGCTAATCAAAGCTATCCAGCTCCCTTCTTTCCTTCATCTCAGGTGAACATGGCAAATGATGACACTAGAGGGATTTTTGCCAGAACAGGTTAAACGGTGCAACTAGGCTGAATTCCAAAACTCAAGATTAAGGGATTATCTCTCACTTTCTCTCTGCTCTTACTTTGCCCACTTGTATGCATACTTTTTCAAATCCTGTTTCATGTATTACAAGGATGGCCACTAGTTCTCAGTAGTATGGATGCTATTATACATGGTAACAGGGGGGACATGAGGACTTGTCAAGGAAGGGAGGCCCCAGTTATCCTCCCCCACACACACACACCAGTACCTGCTTTCTCCTTGATTCCAGCTCTACTTTCTCTCCTTATGGCTTTACTTCACCCCTCGTTTACTAAGTGTTCATTTCACCTGCCCATCCCAATTTCCACCACACAGTTGTCTGCCCACTTGGTCTTCCCTCCCCACTCCTCCCTGCCGAATCACTTCTCCATTCCTGCCTTTGCAACAAAGTGGAAGAGGGGAGGCAGGCCAGAATTGATGGCAGCTTCCCATCCTGACCTGTCTCAGGTGACTATTAGTGCCAACTGTTATTGTATGACATTTTGAGTTGCTACTGTAACCCAAAATGCACCCAAACTCTGTAGCTTAATTTTTTTTTGCAACAGCTGTGCATGCTTACTGTTTCTAGGGTTTTTAGCACACTCATACACACATAGCAATTTTTCAAACAAATCTGATTTTTTTTTTTTTTTACAAATCTGGAGTTGTCCCTGGTTTTGCACAACCATAAATTTTACCAGTGGTTGCTAAAATTGTGCAGATTTTTTGATCCTCATAGGTGCCCATCCTTGGCTGTAAGATATATTGATATATGAAATTGATCAAAAGTTACTCTTGCTTTGAGGAGGATGAGGAACTCTGCACCCTTGTGTCAAGTTCTCCACCTTTTCCGCCAAGGGCCATTCGGATATTTACAACATCATTCGCGGGCCGTACAGAATTATCAACTTAAAAATTAGCCGACCATGGCCCAGGTGGGAAAGGTTTAACACAGTTTTGTGGGCGGTCCTAGCAGCTCCATAGCTAACGACTCTTCTACAAGGGGGGAAAAGGTTCCTTTTCTCAGCAAAACAAACACACAGCAAAACAAATACATAGAGGCTATTCCTGTCTGCGATAGGGTGCTGATCACCAATCTTAGATCCTTCTGAGCTAGAGATCTGCCAGGACCCACAAAGGGCCAGACCAAATGACTTTGCGGGCCTTAAATGGCCCCCAGGCCTGACGTTCCCCACCCCTGACCTATATCCTCCTGAAATACCATGCTGTAACTTGAGTTCTTACCTTATGAGTTGAGCCATGACACACTGAATATCTTCCCGATTGCCACCACCAACAATGTGGAACAGGAACTATCACTACAATATGTGTGTACTCTGTGAAGTAAGAAGCCTTAATTATGACACTTTCAGAAGGGGATGCTCACTACAGGGGTATCATAAGATTTACTCTGGGTTACAGGCAAAAAATGTCATGACAGTATTTACATGGTTTAGCCATCTGATCAGGTTGTAATGATTGTCCATTAAAAAGAGGCAGTCTTCACTTAAGCATCTGTTTCTCTGTTGCCTGTACAACAGGCAGGAGAGAGCCTGTGGCTATGATCAGGACTATGGGACTGTAATAAAAGATGTAACTATTCCAGAAAAACGCCTGTCATTGTCAAAAAGGAAGAGGAGAAGAAACCCCATATAAAGAAACCTCTGAATGCGTTCATGTTGTACATGAAGGAGATGCGAGCCAAGGTGGTGGCAGAGTGTACACTGAAGGAGAGCGCAGCTATCAATCAGATCCTAGGAAGAAGGGTACAAAACAACTAACTAGCTTCTCTACCGTATCCCTTTCCCCATCATTTAGGCCACTGAATGACATGTAGAGGTGGGCTGTATCTGTATTATATTATCTTGTGGCAGTGAAACTAACACATTGTCTGAGCTAGTGCATAGAACATTTGCAATACAGCATCTTGTGATGAAATCACATGCAAGGGATAAACTTCACGCAGAAGGACAGGAGTAGCTTTATGGATTGGCTGCACACTCCTGATGTATTTTGATTTTCTGACAGTCCCACAATATAGATGATTATTTATGTTGGCTAGACTAAATGCTATTCCATCAGGGGAGTTAATGGGTCATTTAAATAGAGTACTTTATTGTGAGAAAGTATGTCAGTGATTCTGGCCAAGTAGATACTCTTCTAGTATGACACTGTTCAGGGCCGAATTGTCCATATAGGCTGACCGATGAGAAGAGATTACAGCAGATAGGGAAAATGTGGGACAGAAAGCCCCAAGCAAGATTTCAGGAAAATGTTGAGCAGGCAATGAACTGAGAAAGAGAAACCTGGGGAAATGTAGGTGGAGGAAAAGGTGGCTTGAGAAAATCTGGGGATTTAATGGAAAAAAGGGCTCTGAAGAAACCTTGCAGCCACAGTCTCTATATGCTGGGGAAGAGTGCTAGGGAGGCTGGTAAGAGACAGGGTGGATTAATGAACTGGAACAATAGCAGGAGGCTCAAAAGCAGGGGTATGAGGATAATGGCAAATGAGGAAAGAAGAGGATGATAATATAAAAATTGGCAACTTTTTGTATTAGCCCTTGGAATAGGAGAGGCAATACGAAATTGGCAGAAAAGAAATGGATCAGCAAAGAAGCGCTGGGGACTGTGTTCCAGGAAACTGAGGGGGCACAGTATCTCTGGATGTAGACCTTGGGAGAGCTTCTATACCTGTAAGAGTTGTGTAGAAGCTGAATTCTGCCACTTATGGTTTCTGTTATAGCTGCATTGTTGGGCCTTTTAGTGTAAAGGGAAAGCATGATTTTCAGTCCTGTCTTTAAAGGAGGGAGATGGTGTCCAAACTTCACCAGATGCTTCAGTCTGCACTATCTTTTCCCATACCTCAGTGGCATTCGTTGTCTCGTGAGGAGCAAGCCAAATACTATGAACTAGCTCGGAAGGAGAGACAGCTTCATTCTCAGCTATACCCTACCTGGTCTGCACGCGATAACTATGTAAGTCCTAATTTGATTAAGGCTGCTTTGACTCTTGAAAGCTTATTTCCCAAAAGTCTTGTTGGTCTATAAATATTACTGGACTAGAATCTAGTCCTAATCAAGAATGTGTGTGTGTGATTGCTATGCTAAAGAAATCCAGCATATATTCACCCATGCATTAAGTAATTTTCTTCGTATTTTGTAATTTTACAAAATTGCTTCCAACAGTGAAGTTTAAAAAAAGAGAGAGAGAATTTGGGGATGATGCAAGGAGTTGTTTGGCAGATTGTGTGAAGTAAGGGCAATGACAGAGAAGAAGAATACAGATTGTTGTCCAACTTTCACACCCATATTTAGTAATGAATGCTATGGTAGGAATTATCTTGATCTTGGTCACCAGTGACACATCCTTGCACATAAAGATCTTTTCTAGCTCCTTCATGGCTGTCCTTCCCAGTCTCCTTCTGATTTCTTGGTTGCAGTCTCCCTTTTGGTTGATGATACTTGCTTTAAAATGAAGAAAGGGAAGAAAGAATAAATCCATCCTTCTATGGCCACATTCTGCACTAGATCCAGAGTATGGCCATCTAAGGATGGATTTATTGATCTTCCCTTCCTTTGTTTTAAAGCAAGTATATAGCCCTTATAGTTGTAAAGACTTTTTAAAACAATTTTATTTTATGTTAACAAACAACCACAAACACATTAAAACATAAACTCAATATAACAGTATATATATCAAATTTAGATAAAACAAAGGAGTTATAAAGAAATTTGGATGTGCTTCACACATTGCTCACTTTTGTGAAATAGTAGCAAGCCAACCTTGCAAGTACTACTACAATCAAGGGTTTAGGGTTTTCTCAAATTGTTTCATTTGGTCCCGTAGTGGGAACTGCTGCTGAGCATCCCTTTTGCTTGCTTGCTTTCACTCAAGAGTCAGCTTCCCAAAAGTCCCCTTTTTGCCTTTGTTTAAATGGTTCCTGAAAACTTCTCATTGGTACCCTATTAATGGCAAATTGGATATAGGATAAGAGGTTGATGTAATGAGACTGCTGATCAGTATGTCTGATATATTTGTCTCACCAGCCCCTGTCCATTTCTCATTATGCTCTTTTGTAAACTTCAAGACACTGCCACTGTATTTTTTTGGTTTAGGGACCTCTGAGTACTTCCACAATGACATTTCTTATTGTAATGTTTTCATGTACTTTTTTGCATTTTTAAACATAGCATATATCTGGTGGAGGCCTACTCTTTCTGTTCTTGTGAACATAATCTTCATTCAAAATGTATGCTATATTGCATTATACTTTTTTGCCATTGCAATCAGAGCTTCCCAGGCTCATGGCTGCCCCTCACTGAGTGTGGTATTTCAAAGAGTTAAGCAGTATTAGCACTAAAATTCAGATCATGCACGCTGAGCTGTGGCTCACGAAAGCTCATACCCTACCAGAAAATATTTTTGTTAGTCTTTAAGGTGCTACTGGACTCTTGCCCTTTTTGACTGCTGTCATTATATAATTGGGTAGATTCAGACAATATAAACTATATTCAAGTGTTTCTGGCAAAAGCCTATGTGTGGTCTTCCCGGGCAGCATGTAACCAAAATAAACATGATGATGATAGCATGTAAACTCACTTAATGACCTAGTATTACTCTCTGCTGTTTTACATTTAGTAGTGTAAGCTGTTCGACTGAAATTGTTAAGCCTAGTAATAACTGCTTATCTAGATCCCTACCAGTTTCCCTGATCAAGTCTCAGCCCAAAGACAGACTTTGTTGTATTTTGACATTACTGGCTGCCTTTCTTTAAGATGATCATCACTTGGGGATTTGTGCCTTGCAGGGTAAGAAAAAGAAGAGAAAAAGAGAGAAACAACCTCAACAGCAAATCCAAGAAACAGGAAGTAAGTCCCAGCACATTATCCTTCCATAGGCTGGTCAGAGTTCATAGTGGTATTAATTTAAAATGTTTTTAGCCATTCCATCCATAAAATGTTTGTGGCAGCCTCTAACATCAGTAAAGCAGTATGTGTGTGTTAAGTGCCGTCAAGTCGCTTCTGACTCATGGCGACTCTCATGGCAGTATACATGACTAAAAACATGAAACCAGTAACAACCACAAGGGCAGCAGAATGAAAGCAACAAATAAACAGCAGGGAAACAGATGATACATCAAATACAACCACCAATAAGAACAAGCACATGTGTGCATATGCACATCCTAGTGCCTGGGAAAATTAAAGGTGTTTGCACCTGGCACTTTAAGTTAGCTGAGCCACTGTGGGGAAGTCATTTCATAACTAACAGTGCAATACTAAAAATAATTACATCCTCTTAAACCCTTTGATTTCAGTGGACTTAGAAGGATTTAACACTACTTAAGACTGCACTGTAAGTCACCATAGAGATAACCCTATCTGTAGCTGCCAATCACTTAATCTTTGAAGGGCCTCTGATGGTTATCTCAACTAATAAGCGGAATCATTTAGAAGTAGCCCTTCAGATTACCTGGTCCAAGACTAGAATGACAGCACTACATTTTTTTCCATTGGAATGGAAACAGCCAGATCAAAATGCCTAGTGTTAGCACTTAGATGTGTGTTCCTCCTCATATATGTCTGAAATTAAAAGTAAAGAATAAATGGCTTCTGTCATAGGAAAAACATTTTTGTAAGTATTATCCAGTTTCCTGCCAATCATAGGTATATCAAAATGCTAATCAGGATTATCAGAAAAGCCAGTAGAAGTGTGGAAAGGAGGATGGAGAAAAGAAAGTCAGCCTCTGAGTTTCTGGTCTGCGTGTGTGGAATTCCATTTATTTTTCTTTGTATAGCAAACAAAGTTTTTAAAATTGTAGGTACCCATTTCGGCTCATTACAATAATTCCAGTATTAGGAATAGCCTCATGGTGTTATGAATTAGTGAATAGCCTTTTAAGTTCTTCTACACTTTTCATCATGATTGATGTTAAGTGTTCTATTGACTTAATTTAATCTATTCAAGGTGCAAAAAAGATCTTGACTGGCACCAAAGGTTATTGATACAAAAACAAAAAATGGCATTTAAAGTTTTTATTTGCACTTCCAAATAGCGTGGAAGCTCCGGATTTGTGCTTTTAAAATATGGGCCAGCTTTAGCTTTTGTGAGTGCAGGAACTCCAACAGAACCAAGGAGGCTCACAAAATATTCCAAAGCTATTGAATAACTTTGAATTACAGATTGCTGGAAGATCTCCTTCTGAAAAGGATTATTGTGTTTGGTGCTATAAAAAGCTATTCTGTTTCAAACAAACTGTTTTGGATGGTTGTCCTAATAGTACCTCCTCTTGCAATGTTACTGAGAAATGCCTTTCTATCTAAAAGGCATAGTTTACTACCTGACTGGCAAACGTTTACTGTCCAACCTGGCCCACCTTGATGTATTGAATAATGCAGGGCTTGGACTTGAGTTGCCTTGAGACTTACTGTGAAGGTAGAATGAATGAACAGTAGTTTGGGGCCTAGTCAGAGTCTGCAGAGGTTAGTTGGGAAATAAATTAACTAGTAAATAATTTTTCTTTTGTCATAAACAGATTCTGTGGCCTCAAAGAATAAGAAGCCATGTGTGCAGTACCTGTCTGCTGAGAAATCCTGTGACAGCCCTGCATCCTCTCATGGCAGCATGCTAGATTCTCCAGCCACCCCCTCTACAGCATTGGCATCGCCTGCAGCTCCTGCTGCCACCCATTCTGAACAGGCTCAGCCCCTCTCCCTCACCACCAAACCCGAGGCCAGAGCCCAGCTGTCTCTGCACTCAGCTTCTTTCCTATCAAGCAAAGCTGCCGCCTCTTCCTCTAGCTTGACTAGCCAGTCATCACTCCTCTCTAGACCCCTCCCATTCTCCTCAATTGCCTCCACAGCTCTCCTGACCACGCCTCCTTCCTTTGCAGCCATTCCTTCTCCTCAGGCTGCCTTGGCTATGTTGCAGGCGCAACCGCTGTCCTTGGTAACCAAACCGACTGACTGAGGAAAACTCCCATCCTGCATCCCTGCTGAAGCCACAATTGAGATTACAAAGCAAATAAGCCATTTATTGGTCAATATTTGACCCTTTCGGAACTCTTCCATAAGGTGACTCTTGAGGAAGAAGGTGCTCTACTCTCGGAGTTGTTTTCAGTAGTCTGTCTAAAGACTATTTTTTTATTTTTTTAAAAAATAAAAAAAAAATTCCCACAAATTTTTTTTACAAAAAAGGTGAAACAAAAGAAGGCAAGCCACGTCTTTTATTCCTGTCAGTGCCCCTTGGCACATGGACTTGTACAGATGGATCATCTCTCAGTGGTGTTTGCATGTTTTGTTTATATTGCTAACTTTTGCTATTCCCCGTTCCCCTGGCCAGGCAGTGTTTGATTTATGCTACTTACTCCAGCCAACCCGCAGTTCCATCATTTTCTAAGAGACTGCCAACAGTTACCAGAAGAAGACAAAATGTCAGAGAGATGTAGTGCCTCACCGACACACATCAAATCAACCCAGCCCTGAGGAGGCCCAGATCCTTTTCCTGTACACTGTAGTGATCATCCAGGAAAATGGCAGGACAATCCACCCTATTTCCTCACCGAATTATTTTGTGTAGCAGGAAGTAGGGGAAAGGGCTTTGGGGAATTGCCTGTTATTTTAACGAAGGAAAATAAATCTGCATCTTAACTTTCTGTGTGAGAGTGTTCAATGAGAGAGTGCAGTGAATTCAAAAGAATCTCCATCTTGTGTTCCATTAGCATCCTGCTTAATTAACTTTCATTCATATATCCCATTGGATCACTGGTGCCTCCCTTCCTCTTAGTTCCTCAGTTATTTTGTCTTCAGTTTCTGAACAAGCATTATCTCTCCGCCAATTTTTCACATCCTTCTCCACAGGCACAAGTGATAGTCAAACCTCAGTTTTTAAGAACCTCTTTGATAGTGATATAGCCCACAATCAGTTCTTTGGATGCTACTGTCTAGTTGCCTCATTCTCGGGTTGCAGAAAAGGAGCAGGAACTGACTTAATTGTGGAGAAATAGGTGCCACATCCAATTTGCCAGCTCTCGGTTTCTGGATTCCTTCTAGAGTCAGGGAGTTATTTTAAGAAATATTGCCAGGGTAAATCATGATCAGGCACTTATGTCACTTAAATATTTGAGTTTAGTAGACTATAGTTAAACCTTAATGTGCAACATTATCGCAAAAATAAATCACATGTTAAATATTTATGCATTGCTAAGTACTGTGAATGAGGAGGGGAATGTGCACCTGAAGGTATATTTGAATGTGCATCTCATTGGCAATGATAACATCTGGATTTCGATGGGCATCCAATTTTTGCCTACTGGTCTAGGTCAAGCAAATATCTCCTGTTGGAAATCGGAGGCAAGTCTTATTTGCATCTTCACATGCACTATGTTTTTACAAAAGCCACTGCAAGTTGGCAAATTTCATTATTTCAATTAGTTTCTAAAGACTGCTTAATTCAAAGAAAACTAGAGATAATTAGCAAAATATAATGGTTGGTGTAATAAAAGTATTTGTAAACAGGTTGCAGTTACATTCTAAGTGATTGTTGGTGGGCTCAGTATCCACAAAAATACTGCCGAGTAGCCGATAAATCCTAACCATATATTCAGTTCTACATTCTGTTTTCCTAAATTATTACATTACATACTGCTTTACCCAAGCTACAGAAAGACTCATGATCGTGCTATAGTCTTTATAAATTAAGCATAGTACTTAGAAGGAGATATACCCTGTTGGTGGGCTTACAATTCAAATTCTAAACAATTTGCTTTTGATGTAACAGATTTTCATCCTTGCAGTGTTTGTTATACTATATGGTGGGGGGGATCACCTTTCTAAAGTTCACTGTGTGTTACCAGGTATAAGAATCTGAAAAGAGGAACTGTCCTTCTCTTAGTAACACCAGATAACAGTGATAACATGATCCAAGTAGTTTTCCAGAAGAGGACTAACTGCATGCCAGTGTCAGAAAATCCAGGTGAGGATCTGGGACACTTGGGGGGTGGGAGTCAATATCTTGCCTAAAAGCTATGTATGTCAGGACCTAATGAACAACACATGAAAATCAGGTCAGAATTATTTATTTCTTCCACAATATCATTAACCAGGCCAGGATGACATGTATGGGGCTCCCAATAGATTCTTATCCAAGTGCTCATCTGGTACACACCTGCTTAAGTGGAAGGCTACAGCATAACTATAATGCTTTCAAAGGAAGCTGAGAATTCTTGTTTTTAGTCTTTCAAACTCAGTTGTGGCTATGCCTCCAAACTATGTGCTGTTTATCACTGCACATACCTGCAGCAAGTAGATGTTTATGCAATTAGCACACATTTACACATTTTTTGTGGGGCAGGGGTTTCCTACCTGGAAGTGCTTTCCATTTAGATCAGTGGTTCCCAACCAGGGGTCCATGGACCCCCAGGGGTCCACGAGAACTAAATTAAGGTCAGCGAAACAAAGTTATAAACCCATAATAAATTAATATTTTCAATTAAAAGTTCTCTATTATAAAAAGATATATTCAAATATTATTCTAAGTTTAATGTTTAACTAACAGTTATGATTAAAGTTTATTTTCAAATTCTTGGAATTTTTATTTTGAACCTTGGGGTCCCTGCACCGAACAAAAAAGTCCTAGTGGTCCCTGGTCAAAAAAAGGTTGGGAACCACTGATCTAGATAATGTGATTATGAATTCCTTGAATAAAACTTGGGGCAAAATCTTCTACCAAATCTACAAAAGTGTCTAATGATATACTCTGGCTTTCTTTCACACCGATAGTCATGGTTCCAGTTCTCAGCATCCAGTCACGACTATGGGAATAGAGTTTTTGTTGATCATATAATGGTTGTCTAGCTCAAGGATGGTCCTTGTGCTAGTTTTGATTGGTCTGCACTTTAAATTGCAATTAGTTTTGTCATGTTTCCACTTGACTCCTGGTTAACACTAACAGTCATATATTACCTTCTGTCATGAAATGCAAGCAAGGTGGCTTACATAGGATTCACGGGTGGGCTCCCCTTCAGGTACTAACCCAGACCCATTTATCTTAAGCAACATTCCAGCATTGTGTGTCTTCCAGCCATATCCTGGCATGTATTTCTTACATGCACAGGGAAATATGATATTGTGTGTTTGTTTCTTCCCTTCAGATATGGCAAGTATTTAGCAGGAGCCACAGAGTAGAAGTAACAAATTCCTTGGAATATGAAGTGTATCAAGTAATTTGCTAAACTCAGCCGCATTATTCCAAAGCTTTGGGAGCAAATGTGATGAGATAATAGTTGCTGCTTCTTTCAGGATATTTTACAAGCTGCATCTTGGTGGCTTCTCAGCAAAATTTATATAATGTGAGGTTTGCAGCTGTGAGGTTCAAAATTCTCTTTGTACTAGAAAATAATCTGAAAGCTGTTTTGTTTCAAGAGGGAAACCCGCTAAGACTAACCAGGCCAGGATTTAAAAGGGGAGGTGGGGGAAACTTGTGTTAATTGACAGTTGAGTTACACTGGTGGGGGGGAGCAAAGCATACGTATATTGGGGCTTGTTGTTTATTGCATCAGAATTGCAATGATAGAAGAAAATGGAAAATAAGTAGAATAATCATGTATCAGTAACTTGATCTCCAGTAAAAGAAGCAGCAGCAAGACAAGTCCAGAGGCAAAGAAATAGTCTGAACCCACCACACTGTTTGAGCATGCAGCTTCAAGAATCAAAACCTTGGCAAGAACAGGATCCAGCAAGCACCACTGAAATCAGGTTTCATAATTTTTCACAGAAAATGAGATTCTAGGAATCATAAATTATTAACTCTACAGTGGGGTTTTAATGATAATAAAAAGTCTGTCTCGAGAAATCTGTCTCAAGAAAACATTGGATATTTGGCAAGGATCACCTGGGTCATGCGCAACCTCATTCTGAGAACCCCAAGAGCAGCCTGCAGACAAGCAGCCTCTTGAATCAGATTTCATGGAAAATTAAGGGCATGAAGCGACCTGTCAGAATAATTAAAGTCTGACCCAGGGCCAGACAGCTTCAAACAGATGTTGGGCTTCAGCAGGAGAATATTTCTTTGTTTTACACTACATTTTCCCATACAGAAAAGAACATCTGTTAGGATGCTTTTGCAGAACTCCCATGCTTGGTTGGGTTTGGATTCTATCCTAGCTAAAGGGATGCAGTTGGCAAAATAGCCTCTCAGTCTATGTGCCCAGGGACATGTCTGCTTCCCTTGCTGCTGGAGCAGAAAGCATGGCATGAAGTCACTTAGTTGTTAAGCTCCTCTGTTCTCACACCCTCGATGAAGCTGTGTAGCTAATGGACTCAGTGCATTCTTCGTTAAGTAAGATGCTTCCTCATGGTGTCAGGCACAGGCAATAGCTCAGCATTTCTGAATGGCATCTTTCATGAGAAGAGGAAATGAGGGGAAATCGGATTTCCAGTTGATTAGTACAATTCTCTTATTTGCCACTGTGGATTTAGGTAGCTTTGAGGTAGTGGATATTTATCAAACTTGTACCTCTGCTGTTTCCCATCAGGTGTCTAGTAATTCAAGGGACAAGTGATGACCAAGAGGCAAACCTGCATCAGACTGTGTGCACCTGGTGGCATCCCTCATTGCAACCCAGCAGGTTGCACTGCCTCAGGTAATCACAGCCTCTAGTGTCATCCATCCACCAGGCTACTAAAACTAATGAAATTCAAGAACACTATCCACCTGGCCCACCGCCTTGGACTGCACAGCCTCCATCACTCTGGTCCCAGGAAACCTGTTCAGTTTTCCACCTTCCCTTTCTGTTTGAGAGAAATGTGGTTAGCGTTTAGTAGATTAAGTTGATAGTGATTGGCCTAAGGTCATGCAGTGTTCTTTATGGCAGAATGAACCCAGGTCTCTCCAGTCCTATTCCAGCACTGATTACTAACCCATGCTGGCTCATGTGAACACTAAAGGAACAGACATCCAGGGCCAAGATGATAGCGTGTGGGCATTGGAGCTGGAGAGCCTACAGTTAAATCACAGCTAGACCACAGTCAGAGGGTTAGATTATGCCTTTACAGAGCAGTCCTAAGCAGAGTTACACACATCTAAGCCCATTGACTTTAATGGACTTAGAAAGGTATAACTGTTTAGGATTGCACTGTTAATGTGCATCATTTACTTTTCACAGCTGAAAAACTGACTCCTTTGAAAAGCATTCTACTCAAGATGATGCAGAATCTGTGCTTCTGTTACAGTGTAGGTTTTACTATGATAATTTTCTACACCTTATGAAGCCTCTCAATGTTGTATGGTACATTCAAGGGACCTACAAGGACTTGCAGGGGGCATCTCATTTCCCCCTTCCCCACTATTTCCTCTTCCCCACCTCCTGGCAACCCCCAAATCCTCACCTTTCCCTGCTTCCTTCTCTCCTTCCCAAATCAACAAATCTACATTTTATTATTTATACACTAACTGTATTCCTCACCTTTCTCCCCAATGAGAACCCAAAGCAGATCACATCTCCATTTTATCCTTATAACAACCCCGTGTGGTAGGTTAGGCTGAATGTATTACTGGCTCAAGGTCACCCAGCCAACTTCCATGGCTGAATGAGGATTTGAACTTGGGTCTCCCAGGTCACCTGAAACTCTTAACCACTGCACCATACTGCCTTTGTGAGGTGGTTGCTGTTTAACAGTAGCAGGGAGGTGGGCCTGGGTGAGTCATGGAACTTGAATGGTATCAAGTCATCCAGTGGTTGCTGCCAGGCCTGGCCCTGGTTAATGCTTCCTCAAAGGCCAAAACAGCCCTGTAAAGGCCCTCCCCTTTTTATTGACAGAAACCTAGATTTCAATTGGCAATACATCTGAAGATACAGGCACTGATTCTAATATTTTGGTTTTTTAATCCCCCCAGTTTATTATTAGTATTAATATTTTTCCAGTTTTTCTGCAAACAGGAATTTTCTCTGATTTGTTGAAAGATCTATATTATCTGTTCAAGGCTCCAATCTTTGGATTTAGGTGTCCACAGATTTGACAGCATTGAGAATTAGCTATATTGATTAGGCATGCTGTCTAATATCTGGCATCTGCCAACTTGGCAGACACTAAAAGTTTCAATACTACTTTAGTATTAGATATTCGACACAAATTAGTATGTCAGTGGTTAACTTTATGTTCACTATCTCTAAGTGAATCAAGCACTATTCTTAAGAAATGTAAACATTTTACCACATGTACAAGAAATTTCCCTTAATGGAGTGACCAAATCATTTCTATTAATTAGTTTTATAATGCTTCCATGGTGTTCCATTCTTGCCATTTTAAAAACCCTTCCTAATATTGTGTGAATGATCTGCCCAAGCTAATGTAAATGTTTTCCTCACTTTTGTTTAGAAACATGCAGAAAATAATGTTAAAAGAAGCAGAAGAGCCTGTTTTCAAAAACTGGGACCTGGCATGCCAACCCCCATAGTACTGCACATTTCCCTTGCAAATTAATTTTTTTTCAACAATTTCCATTTCCCCCCCCCCTGATTTTTAAAAAGCCCAGCTATAGCACTCATTGAGAAGAGCCGTGGTACAGCTTAAGTGCAGGGCTGTCGTGCAACATCTGCTCATAAGTTCCTGCGACTTTTTCCAGTCTAGTCTCCAAAGTAGATTAAAATCTACCTTGATCTATTGCCATTTGTTTGCAGGTGAATAATGTTGTGCAGAAATATTAACTACAAACTCCAACTCTCATAAGGTTCTACTATCCGAAATTTTGCTGAGCTAAAAAATGTTACATTAATTACTCCTTTTATTTGGAATCTGCCCTGTTCCCATGGTCCTTCAGGCATTTTCCCATTCATGAGACTATTTCCATTTCCAAATGAAATAGAATTCATTTCTCAGGTGAGATTCAGTGAAACAAAACGCTTCATTGTTTTCACTTACTCCCAAAAAAAAAAACCTGAGCCAGAGCTCTGATGTCACACCTCAGGAAGTGAATTTCTAGCCAGAACCAGCACACAGTAAGAAGCCTGTTTAAACAGCAGCAATAGAGAGAGAGAGAGAGAGAGAGAGAGCCCTGCGGGGCCCAAAAAAATAGTAGCAGCTGTAGCAGTCTTTTGCAAAGCTTTCTTCATAGCTTTTCAGTATGTTATGGCCTTCTTTTTCTCTTCTATAGCCATGTCGATTATATATTTTTTTTGTTTAGTGCTGCTGCTATCAGGGTTTATGGATCTTTTTTTCACAGTGATAAACATGCTGCACTTACAAGATATCATACAATGGCGGAAGGCCTGTAGCACAATGGAAGAGCATCTGATTTGCATGCAGCAGGTCCCAGGTTCAATCACTTCAGACCTTGGAGAGCTGCTGCCAGCCAGAGCAGAAAATACTGACCTTGATAGTCCAATGGCCTGACTCACTTATAAGGCAGCTTCATATATTCAACAGGAATTTCTTTGCGACAAAAATAACATACCAGCTTCTAAAATGTGTTGTGTAATTTGCTGCGTGTGTCCAGCTTTCCAAAGCTTGTAGAAAAGCTATTCATCCTGTGGCATAGAGAACCAGTGTGGTGTAATGATTAGTGTGTCAGGCTAGGCTTTGGCAGAACCAGATTCGAATCCCCACTTTACTGTCAAAGCTCATCTGGGGACCTCTCACTCAGTGGTTCTGATGTCCAGTTGTGTTGTCAGATGAATCACAGTGCGTGATATTTTGCATTTTCCTCCCTAAATCTGAAAATAGTTGCAGGATGTATTCAGTCCTGTAACAAAGACCTGGGCTTTGAAATGTGTTGCAAGTTTCATGTTGATCTTTCAGTCTTCAGCAGGGTCATCACATTACAGATTAACCAACAAATGGAATACTGAACAGTTAAAGCCAAAATACTCACTGTGCTTGGTCAGTCACAGAAAGATTACATAGCCAATGCTGATAATTTGAACTCTGTGTACTTATTCTATCCTCCATCCTTTTCTTTCTCCCTCTAAAATAAAACCATCTAAAACACATAACAGCTGTTCTTGCCGGGTAATGTATGCCTCTTGCTGTTAGTACTCTCAGTCATTCTCAGACTTTCCTTCAGCTTTTCTGTAGTTGGTGGTACCCAAATGTCAGGGGTCCCCAACATTGTTTCCCTCGGCACCATTGTGCCCACTGGCACCTTTCTTAGTGCCTGCCAAATATTTTTAGAAAGTGAGAGGGGCCATCTGATTGACCTTTGGAGATTGCTTTGGCAGCAGCTGCCACCACAGCACAAAGATCTTCATGGTGTGACTGAAGGGAAGCTGTGGCAGCCATTTTCCATTTGGCTTCGCCTCTTATGGCAGCCATTTTGTGCCCGCCATACTACGTCAGAATTCCCAAGGTGCCCACAGGCTCAAAAAGGTTGGAGACCCCTGCCCTAGGTAGTATCAGTACTAGCATGAGCAGGCCTTGAAGCCAGGTGCATAAATAAGAAACCCATGTTGAGAAAAGGGGCACAAGAGAGAGCAAGAAACAGGAATGGTGAACCTCTTAAGAACCGTGCAGCCGTAACAGAAGTGAGCAGAAGGTATCAAGTTGCCATTCTCCTTGCCTTGCAACCTAAGGGACTCCGCCCCAGAGATAATGTTAGTCTGGGAAACCAAGTATGGCAGTTTGTTGATCTTTCAGTTGTCCCAAACCTCAAATTTTAAGGGTGGGAGCATTGGAATAATGAGCTGCACAGTCAGGTCCTAAAACTATGGCTGCTCCTCTTTGGGGATCTAATGGTCAGCTCATTAAGAGCCTGAGGTGGGTGAAACATTTTGAAAGAGCTTGTTATAAGCCCTCTTGAGTGTGGTACCATCTGGGTTGCTGCTCAGTTTTTATGCATTTTTTGTGTATGGGGGGGATACTACTGCCACCTTTGCTTGCATAACTAATCATGGTCAATGCTGGAGTAACATCCTCCCAACCTTTCCCCTCCTCTGTCTCTCTTCAAATCAGACTTTTCACTAACTGAAATGCCTAATGAGGTCTCAGGGGAACAACAAAGTGAAAGCTTTAATTAGGGAGTCGGATGCAAACCCATCTAACGGCACAAGACGAAATGGAACGCTTCCTTGGACCCACCTTTTGTGACAGACCATGGGGGAGGAATGCCAGATGTCCTCCTTCCTAACCCCCCCCCCAGCCTTCAACTTGCCTGCCCAAACAGCTGGTGCAGAGGCAGAGGCTACACTTAATACATTTTAATTAGCATCATTAAACTCTTCGATTTGCAAATTGTTTTTCCTTTTGATCTTCTATTCTGGCCAAATTAACCCTCAGGGGAAGGGGATGGGTGATATGTGTATGCTTCCAGCAAGGTGAAGACTTTATTATCTATTCTGAATGAGACGGAATTGTAGGGCTGCCAGCCTATATGGTTAGTGTTGGGGGTTGATATTTTCCAGGTTGATAATGATGCTCAGGCTAGCCCAATCTCATCAGATCTTGGAAACAAAGCAGGGTCAGCCATAGTTAGTACTTGGGTGGGAGACCACCAAGGAAGTCTAGGTTTACTACACTGGGTGCCGGCAATGGCAAACCACCTCTGAATGTCCCTTGCCTTGGAAACCCTACAGGATTGCTGTAAGTCAGCTGTAACTTGGAAGGCATGTGTGTATACCCACACACCATTGAGTGATGGATCTTGGGACTGCTTCATGTGTTGCAAAAGATGCTGTGGTGTTTCTTTTGAATGGGATGGGGTAACCAGTTGGGTCAGCCGAATGTCTTGAGCCTGCTTTGCTTATTGGTTTTGATGCCATGATAAATCTCCACTGCTTTTGTCTGTAGAACGTGACTTCCTTGCCCCCTTCCTCTGCAGCCCAAAATGCTCCCTGAAACTCTACTCCTGGGGGACAGGGGACCCCATGAGCAGCATAAGGAGAGGTACAGTTCATCTTCGTGGCTTCTGTGCAGTCCCACATGGGAACTGCGCTTGCGCAGGCCAGCCGCGGAGATTTTTAACAAGCTTCTTAGCGAGGTATACCTCTTTAAGAGCAGTCTCCCCCCTCCCCTCGCTCCGTGCCTGAGCCCAACTCTTCCCACCCAAATGGACACGTGACGTGGGGGGGGGGGCGCTCTTCCCTCAGTTCTTTCTCTGCCGCCGTGGAGTTAGGATGAATATTATTGAGCTTCGTGAGTTTTTCCACAGAGAACTCAGTGAGGTAAAATATTTCTATTTTTCGGTGAGACGGTCTTCAGAGGCATGGCCCTCTTTAAGAAATGCCGCGCCTGCGGTTCCAAGATGGCTCAGAGCGATGAGCACGAGGACTGCCTTTTTTGCCTGGGCGAGGACCATATCCCCTCGTCATGTAAGGCATGCGTCCTATTTACCCCCAAGGCCAGGCAGGAGAGAGCGGCCCGCCTAAAAGCCTCCCTATGGGAAAAGACCTTGAAGGCTCTGGATAAGTCGACACAGACGGGCAAACCCAAAGCCCCGTCCATGGTATCCATTCAGTCCGAGCCGGGTCCCTCTCAGGACAAGCCCTCTGAAACACGGGCGACGTCTGAGCCTTCAGGAAAGAAGGCAAAGAAAAAAACTAAACACCTTTCGCCGCCGAAAGAAAAATCGGCACCGAAAAGGGACAAGAACGACAAAGCACTGGCAGGCCAATCTGGTGACATCGTGAAAGACGCAGACCCAAGCTCCATTTCTCATTGGAGCCGAGCCCCCTCAAGGTCGCCTCTTAAGGGGCAACAACGTCGGTCGAAATCGCCTCGGCGTAGAGATTCGACTCCAGCCGGCTCACCTCGACATCGGTCATTGGAGCCAAGGGGCAGGTCGCCTCCGAGATCCCCTTGGCGTCGTGCTTCTGATCTGGGCGCACCTCACTCGCCTCGGCTGGAGGACGCCCGTTTTTCATCTGTAGGTGAGGACATCCCAGTGAGGGATGGGGGTCTGGCGTCGGGTGCGACCACGTATGGCCCGTGGGCCCATCACCACCAGTTCTGGCCGTGTTGTCCTCAACAGCCGGGCTACGACTACGGACCCCGGGAATATAACAGTTATAGAAATCATGTAAAATATAGTTAATACAATGGAAAAAGATTTTATTATAAGCATCTTAATTCAAATCACTTAGAATATCATAATATCTTAATACAGAAGACATACTATACCCCGTTATGTCATCTGTACACCTTCTCTACCTATATGTAAGGCTTAGAGAGATCTGAAAGAAACCTAAGTCATGTTTATAAACCTTTTTGGTCTTTTATATGTTTCTTTTCAATATTGCAATGTCTTTGCAATGTCCCTGCAAAAGTCAGAGAAACCTCTGGTTCCATGGTTCATGTATAAGCTATAATCATAAGCATTTGAAGTTCATGAACTCATAGAGAAATTTCACAGTGTTCTTAGCCTATGAAAAGGCCTCTGATATAGGATCAGGAATATCTATGTGTATGTGAATGCCATGTATATCTGTATCAGAATCAAAAGGCAATGCCAAGCTTATCCCTCTTTCTTACTCTAGAGGCCTGTCTTTTAAACCACAGCAACATACATATAAAACCCCACATTAAAACACAAAACTAAAACACACAATATTTACATATCAAAACACCACATGGGCCATAGGCAACTGCAAAGCAAGACCCAAAGGATGGAAACCAGGAATTAGAAACTAGACATCAGGAACCAGAGTTAGTGTGTGTGGTTATTGCGAAGGCAAAATCCCAGCTTGATCAGGAAGTCCATCTAGATCTAAAGGAACCAATTACTGACTGTGTGTATAAGCCTTTCTAGAGCAGAGGCTCCCAACCTCGTTGAGATTTGGGGCACTTCTCAAAATTTGGTAAAGGGTGCCACCACAAAATGGCTGCCACAGAAGCAGCAATCACAAAATGTTGCTTTCAGACCAGACATTGGCCTACAACAGAGGCAGCTACTTAGGGTTGCCAGCTCCGGGTTGTGAAATACCTGGAGATTTTGGAAGTGGAGCCTGAGGAGGGCGGCGTTTGGAGGGGGGAGGGACTTCAATGCCATAGAGTCCAATTGCCAAAGCGGCCATTTTCTCCAGGTTAACTGATCTCTATCGGCTGGAGATCAGTTGTAATAGCAGGGGATCTCCAGCCACCACCTGGAGGTTGGCAACACTAACAGGTGCTTCCAGATGGTTTCCTTGCAGATGCAAAGATCCTCTTCTGAAAACTTGTGCTGCAGAGGTGAAGAAAAGTTGGCATTGGTTCTATGCTTTGGGTAAGATGGTATAAGCTCAGCGTTTTCCAAGTCAGTTGGTAGTGAGTGATATGAAGCTCCCTTTTTTCCTGTTCCAATCTATTCAAGACGTTTTAGATTTTATCCCCAAGAATCAAGAAACCAACAAGTCCAAGAAATGCAGCAGACACCATGGCACCATCGGGATTGCTGTTGTTCAATCTTAGGTCACTTTACCCAGAATACCTTAGCCTGCAGATCCTTACCACACAAAGCAGCATTTTTTAAAAAATTAGAGTTCCTGGTTCTTGCCCTGGCGACTTCTAACATTGGGTCCATTTAAATTTCTTCTTAAAGGATACTGGATAGGTTTTGCTCAGGATCTGACTTCACCATAGTGCCGTTTTTGCTCCAAGGCTTTAGTTCGGAGGGTTTTTGCCTTCCCCTGTAGCTTGAGGCTTTGTGTGACTGCATGAATAATTTTTAATTTGCTCTGCAAGCCCTTTGCAAAAAGCACACCTGTGCTCGCTGCATGCAGCACTTCAGGACATGAGCTGAAATAAATGTATCAGGCAGCAGGAGGGGCAGAGGAGTGATGGATATATCAGAACACAGAATAGGTCAGGCTTAGATGACCTTTTGGTCTTATGCAGCCCTGTGGTTCAGTGGAGATTATGACCTGTTTCCCTACCACCTGGCTTCAGTGGAGGAAACACACAGGTTGGAGGAAGGCTCCTGAGGATAGAGGAAGACCTCAAACTTTGCTAAGCCGAAGGGTAGGATTTAGTCCAATGGGCTGTAGCTTGCAAAATACGAATGCAGAGATAAAGGTTGGCAAATTATAGGAGGAACAATTTATAATTTTACAACTGCTGTTTGACATGGAATCATTGGGTTGTACCCAGCAAACCACAGGTGGAAGTAAGGTGGCAGTACGTATTCCCTTCTCTTTCCTACAGCAACCCCTTCAGATTCCTGAAAAGTTGATGCTCTGGCTTGGCAGAGTCTCATGGGCCAAAATCCCATGAACCATGGGAGCTGCAGTAATGAGAGGGCATCGGGCAAAATCACCCAAACTTGCTGTTGCATGGAAAGATTTCCTCTGCTCTGCTTCCTCCATCAGCCCCAGAAAACTGGAGCACCGAGCAGGGGGTTGTTTTAAGGGGATACTTTGGGGGCAGGAGAATGAGCTTCCCCATCACATCTTCTCTCATGGTTTTAGGATATAGCCTGATGATTCCACATCAAAGGGCATTTGGAATTCCAAATGGGTAGCGTGACAACAAAACAAAGCAAAAATGAGCAGGTATCCTAAGATTTTGGGGGCCTGGCCTGGATGGCACAGGCTAGCCCGCTCTCGTCAAATCTCAGAAGTTAAGCAGGGTTTGCCCTGGTTAGTATTTAGCTGGCAGAGCTCCAATGAAGCCCGGGGTTGCTATACAGAGACAGGCAATGGCAAACCACCGCTGAACATCTCTTTCCTCGAAAACCCTACTGGATCACCATAAATTGGCTGCGACTTGACGGCACTTTCTACCACCAAGATTTGGGGGGGGGGGGTCAAGCTTGTTTCATTTGTGTTACAGAAGTTTAAAAGAACACTTCAGCAGGTGCAGGCTTCCAAACTCAGTCAAATAATAGTCTGGCTTTAGGCACTTACTAGTTACAGCTTCAGGTTGGAATTAAAATTATCTTCAACATATGCGATCACAGTCTTCAACCACAACTGAATTATATAAGTGTTCTTATTATAAGTGTGTTCTTCCCCAGAGGCAGGCCTGAAATGGTCACTCTGTCCCCTCCCTGAGGTACATCTAACTCCTTCTGAGTACAGTCTGCACTCCTAAGGAGAACTATACTCTCTACATCCAAAACTCTGGAACTGTCTCCCCAAAGAGATTCATCTATCCCCCTTCTGCCTGCCGACTTCTAGTGTTCCCTCAGTGATCTTTCTGCCACTTATTTCTAATTGTTTCTATGTATATTTTATTATATGTGTATTTTAACTTGGTTTGAATTATTTGAATGATGTGTTTTTGCTTGGTTTTAATGGTTTTTAAGATGTTTTTTAGTATATGTTTTTTTGATCTGCTAGCCGTAGGGTTGCCAACCTCCAGGTACTAGCTGGAAATCTCCTCCCCAAACCCCTCCCTCCTCAGGCTCCACCCCAAAAACCTCCCACCGGTGGCAAAGAGGGACTTGGCAACCTTAGCCAACCTCCAGGTAGTAGCTGGAGATCTCCTGCTATTACAACCAATCTCCAGCCGATAGAGATCAGTTCAACAATACCCACTAAAAATAAAAACAGGACAGTAAAAACATGGCAGGCACAAAAGCAGCATAAAACAAACAAAGGCACCACACAGTAACCAGCCTGCCATAGCAGACACCGTGGTTGCTGAGGTATAGTTTGAACTGTTGATAACGTCTTGTAGGAAAATTCTTATTCTTTGGTTAAAATCTAGTAGAAAAATTAGCCTCTGGACTTTTAAGTCATCGGAGGCAGACTACTGCAAAATACATATAAACAGTATTCAGCAGGCCATGGAGATTCTTCAATAACACGGAGAGGGGTGAGCTTGCAAAGTGATCCTTACAAACAGTGAGATAAGGCTGTTGCAAGCAAGTTCTTGTTTTTATCTAAGAAATGTTGGAGGGTATGCTGATCCTCAGCGATTTATCTTTTATTAAAAAGTGTATGTGAGTGCATCCAAAAAGCACTTGCATTTGTTTAATAAGCAGGAACAAACCCTTCTGTGCTTTGCAGTCAACCATAAAAGACATTGCATTGGATTGTCTATTATGTTTGGCTTCCACACTCCAGATTTTCACTTGCGTCCAGACCAATCACTCCTGACAGATAAAATGCTGCATCCCCGTCCCTTAGTTTTAGGTTGGCCTGGAGAAAAGGAAATGTCAGAAAGTGAATCCACCCTTTATACCAGTCATTAGGAGGGTCAAATGCTGCCCCATGATGGTTTACTAGGAAAGCAGTGCTAGGATCTGATTTAGGGATGCCAACCTCCAGGTGATGGCTGGAGACCTCCCGCTATTCCAACTGATCTCCGCCAGGTGACAGAAACTAGTTCCCCTGGAGAAAATGGCTGCATTAGCAACTGGACTCTATGGCATTGAAGTCCATCCCCTCTCCAAACCCCGCCCTCCTCAGACTCCGCCCCCAAAACCTCCAGGCATTTCCCAACTGGGAGCTGGCAAGCCTAATCTGATTCTAGGATTTTCCTGATATTTGTGTAACCGTTGGGGTCTTGGTGGTGAAGATGAACATTGTCGAAGGCTTTCACGGTCAGAGTTCATTGGTTCTTGTAGGTTATCCGGGCTGTGTAACCGTGGTCTTGGTATTTTCTTTCCTGACGTTTCGCCAGCAGCTGTGGCAGGCATCTTCAGAGGAGTAACACTGTTAATAGATCTTTGCTCCCTCCTCGGCAGTTCTATACAGCTAAGCATCAATCCCTGGCATTCCTTATGTGATGTCAAGTTATGAGCTCATGCATGTTTAACTGGAAGCAAATTTTTCAATGTACAATAAAACTGACTGGCAAGCAAGTAAGCCTAGGATTGCAGCCATACAGTTGTAGTTGAGCTTTACTCAGAGGTAAGTCTGGGTTAACTGGTGCTTTAAGAACGCAGCTTTAGCAGGATAAACTACAGGTGCAGATTATATTCTCATGGGTAGATTTAAAGTGAGGGAGATGAGAGAATTCTGGAAATACAGCAGAAGCATTTAGGTGATTTGCTGCTTTATCATCATTTGCTGCTTTATCACCATACGAGGAAGATGAACAAATGGACACACAGCAGCACCACATTAACTTCCTTTGAGCAGTCAATTTATTTCCTACAATACAAACTCACCTGCTCTGCCTCAATTCTCTCTCTGTGGGAGCTGATTCAGCAATGTTGCAAGGAGGGGTTCTTCCAAGCTCCTCATCTTTTCTGGATGAATTCCTTAGTCGCAGCTGCAAAAATGCGTCCTTTACATTTTAATTCCAGATGAAGAACTGTAGCCCCCTGTGCACGTATGAGAAAGCTGCTGAGGCTAGAATCGGTTTTAGCTGGTTTCATTGTGACATGTGATGGTGTCACACACAGAGAAACAGTAATCTGGAAAACAGTTTTGGAAAACCTTTGAAAAAGTACCATATTTTTAGCTCCATAAGACGCACTTTTTTCCTCCTCAAAAGTGAGGGGAAATGTCTGTGCGTCTTATGGAGTGAATGCCGGCTGATCGCATGCGCGTTGGGACGGTGCGAGCCGGCGTTCCCCGCCCCGACGGCCAGCTGGGAGGCGGGCGGAGTGCACAGAACCGTCGGGGCAGGGAACGCTGGCTCGCGCCATCCCGACGTGCACGCCCCCAGCCAGTTTTGTGCGGCCCCGCCAGCCACCCAGCTGGCCGTTGGGGCGGGGAACGCCGGCTCGCGCCGTCCTGACACACACGCGCCCAGCCAGCATTCACTCCATAAGACAAGTTTTTAGAGGAGGAAAACAATATTTTTTCTTGTTTTCCTCCTCTAAAAACTAGGTGCGTCTTATGGTCAGGTGCATCCTATGGAGCGAAAAATAAGGTAGCTTCTGGAACCAAAAAGATAGTCTATTTAGGATAGTCTTGTCAACAACAACAAAGTTGTACAGTCAACGGACCTTTCAGAAAAGCAATCGTTAAAACAAAATAGAGCAATTATACATGTTTGCTTATTTTAACATCCAGGATCTTGTCTCAATGGCTGTACTGAAAAAAGAGCCTTTTTTGATATATACATTCTCCCCAAAAAGAAAGAAAAGGGGTAACTAGTAGGGTTGTTAACAACCTGAGAAAAAATGTCCTGTCTGTTTAACAGAGACTAAATGGTTTGTTAATCACCAGATGCTGTTATTTACCTCCATGATATAAGAAACATCAACTGTCTGTTTCCATACATTAAGCCTCTATTAAAGAGAAAGGACCTTTTTTACTCCAGGTGGTTGGCAACCCTACTAACTTGCTATCCTACCAATCCCAAGAGTGGAGCAATTACATCATCCTGATCTCCTTTAGCATAATTGCAAACCAACAGTACGTGGGATACACAGTCTCTATCACCCCTGCACCACAGGTACAAAGTTGGTCATTTGAAACAATGTGCTTGTAAAGAAACCCTTAAGGACTGTTGATGGGAAAATGTTACAACATGCTAATGTAAAAGGACTCCTATATTTGGTACACTTTCTAAATAACCTGCAACATTTCTTGAGTACTGGAAAGCTCAGATCCAAGGTTACAGGCAACAAGGTCTACGTGCCACAGTATTCATATTCTGGTAATCTTTATTGCAAATCCGTTGCTTGACTAATGACGGGGACCTCTCCAGATTGGGACCTCTCCAGTAGCACTGGGGGGGGGGGGAATCCAGCACTGTTAATTTCTTAAGTTATAACTTTCTTCCATTTGCTCAGAAATGCATCTTTCAGGACGGAACAAGCAAAAGTAGAGGATGGATCCTGCAGTAAATGGTCAATAAGAAGCTTGCACAAAATGTCTGGCTGATTTTATGGGTTAAATCCTAGGCTGTCTCTAATGGTTCAAAACTATCCATCCCATTTTTATACCACCCTTCCTCTAAGAATGTCAGAGCAGCACCTGCACACCTGCCAGGTTTTTCACTCAGTCTCACCTAACTCCCATTTTTCCTACAGCCACTATCCCACATGGCTTTTGTCCACACAGGCCACATGATCTGCAGCCATAGCCTTTTCAGTGGGGTGTATTGACCTAGAACAGGAGTCCCCAACATGGTGCCTCTGGGCACCATACTGCCTGCACACACTTTTACCGGTGCCCGCCAAGTGGGAGGAGCTAGATGGGGCTTTTGCCCAGCAGGGCTTCTGACTGGGTGTGCAGATTAAAAGGCATCCTGTTAATGAAAGTTTCTGCCTGAAATACTGAAGAGATACTATTAGAGTTATAAATAACCTTGCTCCCTAACATTTTGTGGTTGGCTCCGCCTCCTGCAGCAGCCATTCTGTGAGTGTGCCTACCACCCTGTGTCAGAATTCCAAAGGTGCCCACAGGCTCAAAAAGGTTGAGGACCACTGAGAAGGTGCTCAACAGTCTGGGTGGGACAAGGGTGTTTGAAGAACTGCCCTGTTATGTAAAAACCTGCCTGCTTCTTAGGGTCATTATTGGAAGCCCGCCTCTGGATTCTCCAGCTATCAAAGTTTTGATGGGAAAGGACCTTTTCTATGATGGCAATAAGGCTTGGGATTCTTTTCCTACAAACGGAATTTCCTTTTGGCACCAAGTCAAAATGGTTTTTTATTCAGGGACAGAAGAATTATCAAGAACTTCAAAAGGCTCCCTTGATGCTGTTTTAATTTGGTATTTTAATTTTTTTATTAATTCAAATTAATTTTGTTAGCAGCCTTGAATACTTTTGGTGGAAAGGTGGTGTGTAAATATTTTTAAACAAATAATTGCTGCAGGTTGCTATTTCAGCCAGATCTTCCATCTGCTATATTCTGAGCAGCTCAACTTATATAAAGAGGCCCTGCTATTTAAACTGCAAAAGACAAGCTATGTAAAAAAGGAGCAAAGAGCACAGAACCCAAGTACAATTAAAATAATGGAGCCCATTAAATTGTTCTACCCAACAAAGCCAAGGAAGACTATTCAGTTTCATTGCAGTAAGACGATGCTAGTACTTAATAACTCTCCACCTCGTTCTTTTGCCTCATCTGTTCTCTGTCTTGCAGGAGAATTGTGAGACTCAAATGTAACCAAAGATGGAGGAATACCCAACCCAATTGAGCTTGCATTTCTTTTACTGTTCCAGTTTTAAAAGCCATGTAATCTGAACTAACCCTCTGCTCTTCTGGGCAGGAATTGTAATTCAATCAGCAGCCCTGATAGCTTGATTTTATTTTTCACACTCAATACCCCTAACATGGGGGGTGGGGAGTCTCTGAAAGGAAGATAAAAAAGCTCCCCAATTTTAAAACAATCAGTTTATAAAGAAACAAAAGACCACCTTCTCTGTTTCTCAGCAAAACTCATGAAATATGATGGAGACCACAAGATGGTGCTGTATTACTATTATTTAGCTTGGTAATTATCTTTCGTCTATGGATGACATGATGAGGTAGAAGCATTTATATGATTTCATACAGGGGGTCAGGCAGGCAGCTGAAGTTTCCAGATAGTCTTTAAGAGTAAACTAAAGCAGAGTGTGCTAAGAAGGAAAAAAAGTCAAGGATATGTATTTTTGAAAAGACTGCACGCTGTTTAAAACTTGAGGATATGTGATAATAAATAAGACACTGATTTTTAGATCAGGGGGTAGGGAAAGTAAAATGCAGGGAGAGAATGTGAAAGACAGAGAGAGAGAAAAATAATATTTCTTTAAGATGTTTACATGCTGCCTTTTCATCTTAAGAAAGATCTGAAGAAGTGAGCTGTGGCTCACGAAAGCTCATACCCTACCAGAAAATATTTTTGTTAGTCTTTAAGGAGCTACTGGACTCTTGCCCTTTTCTACTACTGCAGACAGACTAACACGGCTACCCACTGTGAATTATTTTCATCTTAAGTCTTCCAAGGTGCAATCTAAAACTGTTTACTGTTTTGCGCCTGCCTTAAGAACTTGGGTATATGCTGTTTTTTGCCTTGACCTGGATGGCCCAGGCTAGCCTGATCTCATCAGATCTCGGAAGCTAAACAGGGTCAGCCCTGGTTAGTATTTGGATGGGAGACCACCAAGGAATACCAGGGTTGCTGTGCAGAGGAAGGCACTGGCAAACCACCTCTGTCAGTCTCTTGCCATGACACCCCCCCCCCAAAGGGGTCGTCATAAGTCAGCTGTGACTTGACGGCACTTTACACACACACATATGCTGCTTTTATCCTTTTTTATTTGCCTTTTTAAATGATTTTATGGCTGCTTTGTGGATTTGTGTTTTGCCAGTGGATCTTTGCTTTATTGTGTTAACAAGCATTGTAAACTGCTTCAAAATTACTTCTTTTGGGAGCATAGAATCAATGTTTTAAATCCTACAAGAGGCAGGATATTTTTAGTGGTGGTGCCTCCACTATAGAATACTCTCCCCACAGAAGGTTCTAATTGGTTTGTCTTAGGTACCATGTGGAAATATCGTTATTCACCTAAGCCTTCCGTCTGTTTCATTAATAGTCCTTGCTGAGAGAATTGTTTTATCCTACCCCATTGCTTCATTTATTATTTTTCTATGCTATTATTTGTATTTTTATATTCTATGCTTTTTTAAATCTGAAGTTTTACCTTTTACTAATTTTTATTTAAAATATCAACTGCCTTTTTCACTGAGACTCGGGGCAGATTTCAAATTTTAAAAAATACAATTGGAGCAGTAGTATACATACAATGTATGCAATAAAATAAATGTTTATATTATACTTTAAGATGTTTTTAAATCTAGATTGATGGTAACTTTTTTTTTAAGAGTACTTGATTTGTTCCAATGGTTTTGCTGTTTCATTGGAATTGACTTTAAATTGAACTCCTAGAGAAGTAACTAATAAGTAACACACAAAAATAATTAAAACTGTCCAATAAAATCCACAAAACATAATCATCTCACCGACACTGAAAAACAAACGCTCCTTGCTAGAGCTACAAACTCTCGCTCACCCTTAGCCCTTGGTATCTATCTGGCTCTGGGCTCACTACCTAGCTACTTCTGCACCCTGACCTCCACTTTCTTGAGACGTCTTTTTATGCAAGCCCGTCTCAATTTTCTCCCCACGGCCTGGACCACGGGCAGATGTGCCAGAGTCCCCTATGAGAAAAGGATGTGTTCTTGTGCTTCCGGACAGGTTGAAACCGTGGCCCATGTTCTACTACACTGCAAGCATGGCTCACCTTTACGGGAACAGATTATTGAACCCCTTCTGACAGATTGCCCCGGTGGCACTGATAAGGAGTTAGTTCAATTTCTTTTAAGTGATAATTTATCCCCAGGTTACTGCAGGATAATTTATCCCCAGGTTACTGCTAGCTTTCTGGGACTTATATTAAATAAGTTTTAATTTTTTTTAATGTTGTAAGGAAGAGGTGTCCGTTCAGAGTTTATAAATCTCCTTTTAACCTCAATATGTATTTACTTTTATGCCAATAAAGGTGTGATTTGATTTGACATAACCCTCTTAAAACACCCCGTCGTGGAGACTCAAATAATTTCCCCCCATTCTTGCAGTACAGAAATGGGAGCCAAACAGTGTCACCACAGAGGTCCCCTTGCCTAGAGCGACTCCATTCGGTTCTGGTCAACGAATCCCCGTATGACTGTACCTTTAAATTTCGCAGCGGAAGCGTACGTATCTACGTCACTTCAGCCGCCCCTCTCGACGATCCCTCCTCCTCCGCCCACCACACAGGCTTTCTTTTATGACGTTTTTCCTTTCTTCACGCTCCAGCCGCCGCGTTCTCATGTGATCTCGCGAGAGCATCGCTCAGCAGGGGGCGAGGCCGTGGCGGACACCGGAAATGGGCGGCTCGAGCGAAGCTATAGATGTTGCCCTTCCTCGGATGCCGGAAGCGGTACTTCAGCCGGCATGGCGGTGGGGTGGCTGTGTTTGCCGCTTCTCCTCGGAGTGGCCGTGGTTAGCACTGCGGCGCCGCTTGAGCCTGACGGGAAAGGCCCAGACACGGCCAAAGGCAGCGCGGCAGGTCAGTACGTAGCCTTGAGCGCGAGAGCTGGAGCCTGCCTGGAAGTCCTATAAAGGCTTATTGGTCGTCCCCCCCCCCAAAAAAAAACCAACCTATTTAAAGTTGAGGTGACCCGTGAAAGGATAGTCGCTCTGCATATGCTCAACCGTCCTCTTGCCGTGTCATTAAAAATAAAATAAAATACACCTGCTCCCTTCATGCACCGCCTGGTTGGCAAATCACTCCGGCGCACTTTCCAGTGTCAAATGCGATCAGACAACTGCTTTAGTAAATCAAAAAGACAATGAAGAATATGTGAGGGAATGGGAGGCATGGATAACATTGTGAAAACGAATTAAATATGGGAAATGTTAAAGGCTATGACTTAATCTAATTCAATTGATTAATGTTGAAAGGATGAAGTATTTAACAATTAAAGTACATAGGATGATAATATGTAGTGTGTTGAAATGATACAATGAACTATAATGAATTAGAAAACAAATACAGGGGATTACATAGATATTAATTTGATAGAGGAGGGGAGAGGGGAAGTCAGAAAAAGTCAATACTGATTAGGTTGATTAGTTTGAAATTGTTTTATTTTATGTAACTCTGAAGATGACAATATTGAAATTGTATGTGACTTAATAATTTTTTTTTTAAAAAAATATGCGATCAGACAAAATGACTAATATAACGGAGAGCTGTGCTGGTCTATGACTGTTTTTTTTTTTTTTTTTTTTAATAAAGATTGAATGATATAACGGAGGGTGAGTGGGTAGCTTTGCGTGATTAGCTGGTAAGGAGAAAGTGAGCGTATCTGCTGCTTTATGACTGGTGCTTGCATTGCTGCTGGGCTGCCCAAAGGTTACCCAGTGAGCTTCATGGCAGAATGGAGGTTTAAACCTAAATTGCCCAGATCCTAATTGAACAGTCTAACCTCTGTACCGCAAGAGGAAGGGGTAGTAATTGGGGCGTCAAGATGAAGTAATGAGGATGAGGTATTGCATAAGTGACTCCTTGGACAGATGCCTGAGGAGTTTCACATCTCTCTTTATGGGCTGTATATTGTGTCTACTGTGTATCTTTGCTGCTTGGAAGTGAATGGAGAACTTTCTTAATAAATTCTGTGTAAGAATGCAGTGTGTGTGTGTGTGTTAAGTGCCATCAAGTTGCTTCTGACTCATGGTGACCCTATAAATCAGTGTCCTCCCAAAACATCCTATATCTTTAACAGCCTTGCTCAGTTCTTGCGAACTGAGGGCTGTGGCTTCCTTTATAGAGTCAATCCATCTCTTGTTGGATCTTCCTCTTTTCCCGCTGCCTTCAACTTTTCCTAGTGTGATTGTCTTTTCCATTGACTCTTGTCTTCTCAGTACTGAACTTCATTTCTGTTTCCTGCATCATACAACCATTTGTTTAAGAATACAAGTTTCTGACATTTACAAGTTTTGGTAAACGTTGAACCAGGTGTGGCTTTGTACAGTCAGAAATACAAGGCCTGGATGGCATGGATTTATCACCAGTGTATCACACAACTACTGCAGAACTTAAAACAGAATTACTGCTTTAAATAGGACTGTTCTTTGTACAGTTGATGGCTGCTGATTAGTTCCCAGGTTCAGGATTTTGGTGTTCACCTTCAAACCCCTCCCTGCATGATTCCTGTACAGCAGCAGCGTTCTTCACAATAAGGTCTACTGTCGACGTCCCCCCATCTAAAGCATGTTCACCAATAGAGCTTTTCCAGTGGCTTCCCCATGCCTCAGGAACAGTCTTCCAGGACAGGGTCTCTGCCTTCCTGGCTTTCCAGTGAGGCTGCTAAACAGTTATTCTGAAGAGTTTTTTTGAGCAGGCTGAGTAATGGGAATTCCCTGCTGGTGGGTGCAGAAGGTGTTCTTAGATTGGGTTTTCATGTGTTTATATCAGTTGTTTTAATATTTGTTCATCAAATTGTAATATATTGTCTGTTTGGATCATAAAATGCTCAGAAGAGAGGCTGACATATGAATATTGTAAGTGAAGTATGGATTTGACTCTTGCAGTGTGCAAATGCCTTTGCCATCTGCTGTAGTATAAACTGTTATATAATTTAAATGCAAATTTTGTATTTCAGTAGCAAATCCAGAGCGGACAGCCATCAATCAAGATGTTTCAAGTCTCCCTGCAAATGAGCAAGACAATACTGAAGCCAGCCAAAATGCCAACTTAAAAGTTGAGTCCTCAAAGCATGAATCTGCAAACAAAGGGCATGACGCTGATCATAATCCTGGCAAGCTGCCGGACAATAGTGAGCCCAACCAAAATAGCAACTCTCAAGCTGTGCCCCCAAATCATGAATCTGCAAACAAGGGGCATGACGCTGATCACAATCCTGGCAAGCTGCCGGACAATAGTGAGCCCAACCAAAATGGCAACTCTCAACATGTGTCCCCAAATCATGAATCTGCAAACAAGGGGCATGACGCTGATCATAATCCTGACAAGCTGCCAGACAATAGTGAGCCCAACCAAAATAGCAACTCTCAAGATGTGCCCCCAAATCATGAATCTGCAAACAAAGGGCATGACGCTGATCATAATCCTGGCAAGCTGCCGGACAATAGTGAGCCCAACCAAAATGGCAACTCTCAAGCTGTGCCCCCAAATCATGAATCTGCAAACAAAGGGCATGACGCTGATCATAATCCTGGCAAGCTGCCGGACAATAGTGAGCCCAACCAAAATGGCAACTCTCAAGCTGTGCCCCCAAATCATGAATCTGCAAACAAGGGGCATGACGCTGATAACAATCCTGGCAAGCTGCCGGACAATAGTGAGCCCAACCAAAATGGCAACTCTCAACATGTGTCCCCAAATCATGAATCTGCAAACAAGGGGCATGACGCTGATCATAATCCTGACAAGCTGCCAGACAATAGTGAGCCCAACCAAAATAGCAACTCTCAAGATGTGCCCCCAAATCATGAATCTGCAAACAAGGGGCATGATGCTGATCATAATCCTGGCAAGCTGCCGGACAATAGTGAGCCCAACCAAAATGGCAACTCTCAAGCTGTGCCCCCAAATCATGAATCTGCAAACAAAGGGCATGACGCTGATCATAATCCTGGCAAGCTGCCAGACAATAGTGAGCCCAACCAAAATGACAACTCTCAAGCTGTGCCCCCAAATCATGAATCTGCAAACAAGGGGCATGATGCTGATCATAATCCTGGCAAGCTGCCGGACAATAATGACCCCAACCAAAATGGCAACTCTCAAGCTGTGCCCCCAAATCATGAATCTGCAAACAAGGGGCATGACGCTGATCATAATCCTGGCAAGCTGCCGGACAATAGTGAGCACAACCAAAATGTCAACTCTCAAGATGTTTCCCCAAAGCATGAACCTGCAGACAAGGAGCATGATGCTGATCATAATCCTGGCAAGCTGCCGGACAATAGTGAGCCCCACCAAAGTGTCAGCTCTCAAGATACGCTTCCAAATCATGAATCTGTAGGTGATGATTGGGACGCTGATGAAGAAGACCGAATGAATGGTGATGGTGGTGATCAAGGCCAAAGTGATGTGGAAGGTAAAGCTGAAGAGGCTGAGGAGAAGAATGGTGAGCTCTCCAAGACTATGGATGAGAAAAAGAGCTCCCTTTCACCAGGCCCGTCCCCCAAAGAATCTGAGAATAGCCACTTCTTTGCCTACTTGGTGACCACGGCTATAGTTGTTGCTGCCTTATACATTGCATACCACAATAAACGAAAGGTGAGTATTTTCATTAGAACCTGTGTCATTTTCTATATGTCTTTGTCCTGAATTATCATAGAATCAGATACTGTTTCCTCTGAAGTATGTGATTATTAAAATATTTACATAGAACACTTCTGTAAGCATTGGTGGGGTAAATTCAGACGCGTCATTACTGCAATAGTATAGGTGTCATATCTGAAATGGGAGAGATTGAATCTTAGTTATTTTAGAATTTATACCACACATGTGCCTGCAAGGACATCTCAGGGTGAAGAAGAAGAGTTGGTTTTTATATGCCGACTTTCTCTACCACTTAATGAAGAATCAAACTGGCCTACAATCATCTTCTCTTCCTCTCCCCACAACAGACACCCTGTGAGGTAGGTGGGGCTGAGAGAGCTCTAAGAGAGCTAGCCCAAGGTCACCCAGCTGGCTTCATGTGTAGGAGTGGGGAAACAAATCCAGTTCACCAGGTTAGAGTCCGCCGCTCATGTGGAGGAGTGGGGAATCAAACCCAGTTCTCCAGATCAGAGTCCACCGCTCTTAATCACTACACCACGGTGGCTCTTACAACATACAAAACATACCAACCAAGATAAGTCAGTGAAATGTATTTTTATGCCTCTTGGACTAATCTGAGCTCTCTGAGTAATGGCAGAAGCTCTGTTAATTGCTTTAAGTGTGTTGTTGAATGCATCTGGAAGTTTCAGAGGCTGTTACAGTGATACCGTTTTGCCAGCTCATTAGATTAGCTGAGGTTTGATTGAGGGGAAAGGGCAGTGTAGTTCGCCTGTACCCTTGTTCCAACTGTATAATGGACGCACAGGGAATGTAAAAGAATGTCACAAGATTAAAATGGTTGCTGTACCCTTGTGGCAGTTCATGCTTAAGAATTTTTCATGAAGTGAAACCAGGACTTGGTTTTGAAATTAATCCAGTGGAATGAACACTACTTAACATCGAGGAACTGCTTTGGGCAACTTCAAAATGCTCATGCATGACTTTGTGCTGGAATCGTTAGTAGAGGGTGACGGGGAGGGACCCAAACAAATTAGTGTCTGACAGTGACCAAACTGAGAATCCATAAGGGTTGACCAACATGTGACTGAGTCTTTTTCTGCCTTTTCAAACGCCCAAGTATTTTTTAAAGCATTTTCATTTGGACAACAGAAGATACTACAATCACCTACAGTTAGGTGTTTCTGCTAATTGTGCAAAAAGATTAGTTATGTTTTAACAATGTCAGGGAATGTGTTTATAAATGTGAATTATTCACGTAGCGGTTATTCTCTTGAGTTTTTATTCTATAACACCAGCAGTTAAAAAAAGGAAAAGTAAATACAGCTAAATAAGAGTTGCTACTAAAAATAATTCAGTTATTAATTGCCAATACCTTAATGAAATAAAAACAGTAAGCTGCCATTTGTATGGTGGCGTCCTTGACTTCTTAGCATATTTGACTGTATTTGACCAGTCAGCTAAATGTGGTGAGCCAGCTCTAGAAAAATTATCTCTCCCCCTGCCAGTAAATTTGCCCTGTTTACCTAGCATAGAAAAACAAGCCTAGTGGCTTGACATGATGGCTTTTGGACTTTAATAGAAAAAGTAAAGCTTGATATACTTAAGATCCCCCGAAGCCTCCCGAATTGAGCTTTCTGGTGCACTTGCAGGTTCTCATCTAATCAGGCAGCAGTTTCTTGTGTAATGCATTGGTAGTCATTTGCAATTTGTATTTATTTGTGCTATACTAGCTACAGTAATGAGTTTGTTTGATAGGTATGCTAAATCTGGGGCCAGAGTAATACATGGGCTAAAAATGAAAAGTAGCAACGGGTATCGCCAGTTACATTACCCACTTCCGAACATTATGTTGAAAGTAGATCTGTGCGTATATGAAACTTAAACGATTCTTCATACTGCTAACTGTTTGCAAGCCGCCAGCTGTATTTTTGAGGACAGAGAGGTGGGTACCACCACAAAACGGCTGCCATGGGGTGCTGGGACCAATCACTAAATATTGAGAGACTGCAACCCCAGCATCCTCCAGTGATGGAGGCAGCCATTTATGAATGAGTGTTCCTAAAGAGACAGAGGTGAATGCCTCCTCGGTTCTTCTAAAGCCCTACTCTAAAGAAGTGGAGGAAAGCTAGAACTTTCTCTTTACTTTGGGGAAATGAAGCTGTCACAAACGGGTACCAGGAAACCGATTGGCAAGCACCATGTTGGGAATCAGTAATTTAAGTGTGGGGTTGTGTGTATGAGTGAATATTAACTCTCGTTGCTGCCAGTTAATCTACCAATTATTCCCTTTCTCCTGCCTTCAAAGATAATTGCCTTTGCCCTGGAAGGGAAGAGATCAAAGTTAACCCGAAGGCCCAAATCTAGCGACTATCAGCGACTGGATCAAAAGGTGAGCTCCAGCAGCATGTGACTTCTCGGCAGCCTCTCTGAAAGTAAACACCGAACAGGGTGTTTGCTCTGCACATTTTTTTTTGGGGGGGGGTGCTTTTTATGCACTGGGTCAGCACACGGTAGCAGGGGGTGTGGTTTGACAAGATGAGCCTTTGCAGTCTTGGCTGATAGCACAGAATCGCCTCTGTGCTGGGCAGTTGTGGGGGAATCAATTATTGTACAAGTTGGAAAGAAGTACGGCAGCAATTGCTGCTGCTGTTTAAGCCATCAGGAAGTGGAAGGGCAGCAGCCAGGCATTTTTCTGTCATGCCTGGACCCAGACTATGCTGAAAACGCCCTTCCCAATCAGCTTTTTTGTATTACGTTTTCATTGGTATTAATATTGGATTTTAAATGCTGTCACTCTGGCTGGAATAAAAAAAATTACATCCAATAATTAAGTAACTGAACTGCATTTCATCTGGAGTGGGCGGGGGGACAACGACGGTGGCCTGGTGAACTGATTTGAATCTCCCTTTTCTTTCTCTGTGCAGATATAAGGTCAAACTCAACCCCCAAACACACCTGATGCTGGGTTGAATAAGGAATAGACCTGAAAATAAGCACACGGAAACATGGGAGGGGGGAGGAACGTCCTGCCTTCCATCCGTACAGCCCTGACGCCCTTCAGCTGTGCCCACGGGGAGGGAGGAACAGAAGTGCTTTTTAATTCTGCACGTGCACTTTGGTAATGGTCATGTCATTCTTTCCAAGTCCTCACATGTGTTGCACACCCCTCTCGGCTTTGGACTGTTTTCACCCATACTGTGATGTAAGAGTTATGTACTGCTTGTGTCCAAATGATGTGGTCCAGTTCTGCTCTTTTGACATAAAGGGCTGTACTTAGGAGGCACCTCGCCTGTTGAGTGAGCAGGCTGCACGCTCTCCTCTCATGAACTCCTGCTGTAACATTGTTAATGGTGGGGTTGTAGCTGATGCAGTGAATGCCATCAACAGCTGTTTGTGGTATTGAAACTAGAAACTCACTTTGGGATCCTTTGCACTAGTTGAGGTGTTTTGCTGGGTGGGGGGAGCGGAATCCGTTCAACATCATCCACATGTAGATGACAAATTTCAGAAATCAACCTTAATGTTTACGTCTTTCTAGAAAGAAAAGTCCATGAAAAAGAAGAGTCATAATGCACAGTTTGTGGCTTTCCAGTTCTTCTCTCTCTCGCTCTTTTAATGGCACATTGCTTACTGTTAGGCTGAAGATAAAATGATTTGAAATTTGCTGGTGTGAAAGAATTGGGGCTGGGGTGTTTTGACCTTCCCCACTCTGCTCTGGGCCAACCTTTTAAGAAGAATTTTTGCAAATTTTTGTCTGTCATTCGTGCCATACTCCCATTACAAAGGTCACAAGAATGAAGTTACTGGTGCAGTTTTAAGAACAGTAAGTAATCTCTAAAAAATTGGTAATTTGCACTCATTGATAATTTGCAAAGAACAAATTGTTCATAATTTGCCTTTTGCTGTGTAAATCCACCACTCTAGTCCCACACAGATCCTCACTCTTGATCCTAGGAGTCTGCAGATAGCTCTTGCATAAACCTACACATCTTTGTTTTCACTTAATAGCTTTTTTTGTGCCTCTTTCTAAATGTGGAGAACATTTGGCTAAAAATGGATGTTAAGGTTCACCAATGCACTGAATGTTTTAATTCTGTGGTAGCACTATCTTTTTCCTAAAATCAGTGAATTTTGAACAAATGTTCCTACAGATTCTTGTAATTCCATAGATCAAGAAGTAATGCAGAGTAGCCTGTTCTTTGCATCTGTATAGTGGCCTTTTGCAAGCCACAGCTGTTTTGACGCTCCCTTCTTATTTTCACTCACCTTAAGGAAGGGGAGAATGCGGACAAGAAACTAAGGTCTTCCTCAACCTCTTTGCATGCATTTCCAGTTACAGTTGTTAATCGAGGATCGATCTAGCAAAACCTGCTGAAGTCACATAATTGCATATTTGGGAGTCTTATAATCTCTTCAAATGGTAGAATGTCCTTTAATTCCGACCTTTTTGGCAGCTCCCTTCAGCTTTTGCCTGCACAGAGTGGGAAAAGCATTGCTGTTTGGGAAATACCAGTGGAGGAACTGGATGAGATCTAACCTCCTCCCATGCTTAAAAAGGAGGATTCATCCTCCTTCTCCTGCACCCGGAGAAGGAGCCCTTCAGTTTGAACCCAGTCTTCAGCAGACCAAATTGTTCTCACTTTTAAAAATATGAACAATGGCATGATCGTCTGTCTCTGGAGCCACCAACCAACTCTATGATTGTTTGGGTTTGTGCGTTAGCCATACATGCAATAAGTTGAAAATAACTGGCATGATGATAATTCCCGGGGCAGCAAGTGGCAACTTGCTTGAAACCAGCAGTGGTCCTCCTCTTCCAGTACTGAATGGAGGTTGTCAGAGAGCTGCAATCTCTGGCTCTGTGCAATTAAAGTACTGGAAGCTGACTTCTGTCATTACGCTTGATCCACAATGCTTCGGGCCGTTTCCTTAATTTTCTCACTGTTAAATCTGTGGAAATGCGTTTTTTATTTTTAATTGAGTTTGTGTTTTCTCTCAGATAAGAGGCTAAAGGTTGTGTTGTTGCTTTTCCCAAATAAGTGAAAACTCGTTCCTTATTCTTTGTGTTCACATTTTTACCTAAACTGCACGAGTGGAGCTCTTTTGCTGGGTAGTTTTCTTGCCAAATGTTGCAAATTTCTCTTTACAGCACCCCTACCCTGTTTGAATCCACAAATGTGTGTTTCTAGTTCTGGCAGCTTTAAAATGAGACACTTTAAAAAAAATCAGGCTTGTTTTTACGTTTTGTAATTTTTCTGTGTGGTGAACTAAATAAATGGATATACCAAACTATTTTTTTCCATTTCTTGGAACATTGCATCAACTGTTAAATAATCCTACCTCCTGTGGAAGTAGTAGGATCTTCAAGATCTCTCCATTCCAAGTACTCTCTTGTGACAGTGCCCAAAGGAATTCTCCCCACATGAATTGCTGCGTGGAGACAGCCCTGCCTCCTTGTAGAGAATATATGGGGGTGGGGAGCTGTTGTCATACTTCCTTCCCCAGTTTGAGAAGTGCATAATGCTGTACATTACATCCCTCTTACTCCTTGCAATTTACATCTGCATAGATCATGCAAAGGTTACTTTTTATGGCATGGGCTCCCTGGTTATGCAGCTTCTGATAACAGTCCTATAGTCCTTGACATCTGCAATAGTGTTTTAGTTCCGCAAAATAAAAACTCAGTTGGCTAACCTTGGAATTTAATCCCTTCCAAGTGAATTGCCATTTAGGTATCTTCAAACTGCAGGAAAAGAGCAGTGTCCTCAAGATGAGTCTTAGCTGCCTTTTTGCTTGACTTCATTGTGTGTAAGCTAACTAGGTGATGAGAAATGAAACTGATCTCTTGTGGCATCTCTTCTTTGCGTGGGCTTATCTCTGCAAAGCCAGAAGGAAGCTTGCTGCCTAGTTACCCATAAAAAGAGCTAGAGTACTAAAAGCCAGCTTCGTGCCCCAAAAGCAGGATACAAATATCTAAATAAATACCCTTTTGTTTGTTTGACCGAGACTTTCCTTAAGGGCACATTATTTCAGTTAATGTTTGCCTTTCCAACATTTGCTCAGAGTAGTTCAGCAAGGAAAAACAACCTATATCTGAGAATTCACTAAAATAAATGAGCACACCTCACTCAGTTTTCAGATCCTCCTTCCCCAAATTGTCATGAGATTACATTTTCCTCCTTCACTGCTGCACTTCAAAGCTGGCAGAACCTGGATTGGGAAGCTGCTGAAGGACAGATATTTTGTTCCAGCTGTTTATGTGTTCTGGACATCATCAGGGGCTTGTCTGTATAGTACATGCTCCCAGTTCCATGAAGAAGAAGAAGAGTTGGTTTTTATATGCTGATTTTCTCTACCACTTAAGGGAGACTCAAACCAGCTTACAATCACCTTCCTTTCCCCTCCCCACAACAGACACCTTGTGAGGTAGGTGGGGCTGAGAGAGCTGTGACTAGCCCAAGGTCACCCAGCTGTCTTCGTATGTAGGAGTGGGGAAACAAATCCAGTTCACCAGATTAGCTTCCGCTGCTCATGTGGAGGAGTGGGGAATCAAACCTAGTTCCCCAGATCAGAGTCCACCTCTCCAAACCACCGCTCTTAACCACTACACCACGCTGGCTCTCAACCAAGCTCTTGTTTGTCAGTTGTGTCCACCACAGTAAAGGGATGCAGCACTCCCCTTTCTTCTGCTAAGCGAGGATTCTTATAAGAAGGTCTACGAGGGATAGTCTGCCATGACCCTGACTAAGCAGTCAGTAGGAGTACAGGCACTTAAAGGAATCACAACCCTACTCTTGAACGTTTTATGTGCTGCGTTTATACTTCTTCCAAGGAGCAGAGGGCAGTGTACGTGCTCCCCTGCCTTTATCCTGTAGTGTAGATTAGGTTAAGACTGATTGATTGGCATTAGTTCTCCCAGTGAGTATCATGGCCCACTGGGGAGTTGAAACCAGATTTTCCAACTGGCTCTAAATTGTATTATTTTATTAATTACTATGTCTTTTCTCCAGTGGGCTCCGTGGGTCATAGATCTTGTCTGCCGGTCTTAAAAACACTCCCGTGCAGTAGGTTATCCAATTAAATCATATCCTACCTCCCCACCAAATGAGGCTTAAAGCAGCGCACAAAAATGGTTAAAAAATTATCAGCCCAAACTACTTACAGCAAGTTTAAGTCAGTGTCATACAAACAATAAAAACAATGTCTACCGCTAACTAAAAGCCGTCTTAATTAAAAGCACTGTACACGCCTTCCTAAAAGCTGCCAAGGAGGGTAAGCACCTAATCTAGTGGGAAATCAGGCTATTGCCAAGAAAGCCTGCAAATGAGCTGGAACATTTCTAATTGCCCTGGGAAATGGAACAATAAGATTTGATATGAGGAGCATAATTGGCCCATATGTTCATACAGAGAGACAGTAAAGTATCTGGGTCAAAGTGAATGAAAAACTTTGAAGGTAAGATCCAGCACTTTAAATTGAGCCCAGAAACGCACTAGTAACCAGTGAAGATATCTCAGAGTTGGTACACCAAGTTCAAATCAAAAGGCAAGCGGGAGTATTTTATATCAGTTGTAGTTTCCAAGTTGTCTTTAAGGGCAGCACTGCATAGAGTTTTGTTACAGTAGTCAAGTCTTGGAATTACAGTACCATGGGTCAGCTGAGCCTGGCAAGGAAGATGGTTTCTGTGCCATACAGTTGTTGATTAAAGGCACTTTTGCCACCATGCCAACCCGTTTCTCCATCAGCAGGGTATGACTCAACATATAACCCCTGAAATCATCGTCAATCAAAAGCTCACTCCACTCAGAGCTGGCAAGACAATCCCTAGCAGAGCATTGGCCTTACTGACCAGCATTGCCTCCAACTTCTCAAGATTCAGGGTAAACTTATAGAGAATGAGTAACTGGGTTAGAGAGCTCATTTAATGGTTATGAATGCCTCTTCCAGGTGGGGATCATAGTGAGTGGCAGTATTTGCACTGTGGGAAGCTCAGCCAAGAAGGGCTTGCGTGACCTTTGCTGAACCTTGTGACCTTGATACGGAGGCAAAAAAACATTATGTACTCCTGTTATTTAAAATGTGCGTGCCAGCAGCACAAACCGGAGGTGTGTTTTCTCAGTCCCTGCAGAAGTACATAATGCTGTTTGCTGACGTTTGTGTGGCTACAGTCCGGGTTACCAAACTTTGTTGGTTTACGAGAAGCATTTAGGTGATGGGTGGGGCCTTTGCTTGGTTTTTCCCTTTTGTTAGTGGATAGGCGAGCGTATGTGCAAGATAAACAACGAGCTTATAGGTATAAACATCCTGATAGCATGTGAGCCTTTTGGCACTGCTGTGTAGTCATAGGAGTAGTCAGGAGACTGGCCAACCTGAGTATCGGTCCAACTGATAATGGCCTGGAGTTTGACGGCACCACATGGCTGGCTGCTGCTTTGGTGGGGAATGCCCTGCTGCCATAATTCTGGAGGCCCTTCCTGCTGTGGTGTGTGCTGTTTGTGGTGAGCATGCCCTGCGCCTTGCTCTGGATTGGCTGGTCGTCTTCAATTAATATTATATTATTTTTATCCCAACCTTCCTCCAGTGCTCATAGTGACATGCATGCTTCTTGCTCCCCCCTTTTATCCTCACAACATCCCTGTGAGGTAGGTTTGAGCGAAAGTCATCCAGTCAGTTTCATGGCAAGTAAGAGAATTTATCTCTGGGTCTCCCCAGGCTTAATGCAACCACTCTGCCATACTGGCCCTTTTCAAGCAACTGGACCTGGGAGAATTTCATAGAATCATAGAGTTGGGAGGGGCCAGACAGGCCATCCAGTCCAACCCCCGGCTCAGTGCAATATCAGCCTGGAGCATCCCTGACAAGTGTTCATCTAGCCTCTGATTGAAGACTTGCCAGAGAGGGGGAGCTCACCACCTTCCTAAATTTATCCCATTCATAGGTGTCTGCCATCAGACAATTGTAGTCAGCCTAAATATACATGAATGCTGGGAACGTTAGGTTTATTCTTTGGTTCTAGGAAGCAGCTGCCCATTGGTGGGGGTATGGATTTGGGAATGGGGTGTTAACTTTGTCCCTGCGGCACTGTTTCCCCAACTGTAAATGCCCCTATCCCAGGGCTGCAATAAGCCCTAGTTAGGAGAAAAGACAGGTGTTTGTCGTGCTGTCTCTTTTGCTCTCCTGCCTTCTCCTCTAGCAGGGTGGGGAATTTTCAGATGATGAAATGGCACAGTGGGGAAAGATAACCTCTACACACACACTAGTTTATTGACCTTGGGAACCAGTTAGGGATTGGAAACATCTTGTGATGACAGAGGAAAATAGGGAAAAGGCTGGCTAAATGGTTGTGAGGCTCTCACTAATCCATACACCCGTCCTGCAACCTAGTGCAGTACTGTCATTCCAAAATTACAGATGGGCAAATAAGGCTAGCAGTGGGATATAGACTGGGGCTATTGGGCCGAAGAAAAAAGGGTTGTCTCTTTCTTCTCCTTCTACCTAGCAACATTTTCTGCTCTGAAAATGCCCTTCCCTGGGGCTTCTTTAAGCTCCCTAGAGAGGGAGGAACAGTCTGTGCCTGCATTGTGTCTCTTCACTCTCTGGCAGCTTACAGCAGCGCAGGTGTGCATTGAGACTTCAGGAAGCAGCACACAAAAGTAACCACCTTTCCCTGTTTTCACAGCTCCTGACCATATTGTTCCCCCCTTTTTTCCAGTGTAATTATGTCTAGCCCAGTATCACAGGACCCTCGGGCCTTATGCAGCGCCAGATCTCTCATAAGAGTCCTTTTCTTTTAAACCAAGCTGCTTTCATAAGGGTTGCTTTTCTCCTAGTTTATATCCAACATTCTCTTTCCTGCCCTGCTCCATTTCTTCCCTGTTACACAATTAAGAGTGAGGGGGGAAAATGCCCTATTTCCCTTTTAAACATTTTGTAAAATCTTTTAAATGTGAGGCAAACACGGCCAGCTTGTAGGCTGATCTGATGATGATGAAGAAGAAGAGTTGGTTTTTATATGCTGACTTTCTCTACCGCTTAAGGGAGAGTCAAACCAGCTTACAATCCCCTTCCCCTCCCCACAACAGACACCCTGTGAGGTAGGTGGGGTTGAGAGCTCTAACAGAGCTGTAACTTGCCCAAGGTCACCCAGCTGGCTTTGTGGTAGGAGTGGGGAAACAAATCCAGTTCACCAGATTAGCCTCCGCCGCTCATGTGGAGGAGAGGGGAATCAAACCCGGTTCTCCAGATCAGACTCCACCCCTCCAAACCACTGCTCTTATCCACTACACCACGTTGTGAGTGAGACTCAGACAGACTTTGCCAAGTGTACAAAGTGCAGGGCAGTAAAACCTTGAGGACAGATTCAGGACTTGATACTAGCATGTCAGTCATATCACCCAGACTTTATTGGTAGGAACCAGAGGTGGAGCAGGAAATGACTGCTTTGGTTATAGGCTGAAGTGTGGAGAGGAAGTAAAGGGGAATTGCACAAGGCAGGAAGAAGGGGTTATCAAAAGGGGTTGGGTCTGCCCCATCCTAATTTAGGATGCTCATTTTTTTCCGGCCAGGTGTCCTGCCCCCTTTATCAGCTGCATGGCAGTTAAAAATCTGGCATGGAGAGGAAGGGATGGGAGAAGCTTCACTTGTCTGATTTCTTCTAATCCATCTGCTTTGTTTGTTATTCTCTTCGAGTAAAATCCTGGAAGACAGAATGAGTGCCTCTTTCCTGCAAGATCAGTGGGCTTGACTACTGGCTAGAGCTTAGCCTTCTTTGCGAAGAGAAAGGAAAAACCTCTTTCACCATATTAGTGACAAAGCAGGGCATCTCTTTACCACCGCTGTATTTTCCCTTGGCCTCACAATGAAACGCAATCTTCCAGTTAATCCGGGTCATTAAACGGGCAAGTTCGAGTTGACGTTCCTCTCCTTCTAGAAACTCCAATAAAGCCTTGAGGAACATGGATTCCCATCTATTGATAAAAGCCGCATAGCCTGAGAATCCGGCGAGGGTGGGGATATGAATAAGAGAGATGTTAGTACACTTTAATACCAAAGCCCCCCACCCAAGAACCCTGGCCACCTTAGCTACTCTTTTTACAAAGCTATGGGTGCATGTGCCCCATCCACAATTGAATGCCCTGCTCCATTCTCTTGGCATTAGCCAGTGAAAGTTACTCAAGAATCAATGTGCATAGGGTCAAAGTGTTAGGTTTACATGCCTGGACTACAAGCAAACATGACTGCAGTTTCTTCTGGGATAGAAAGGTAGTGTGAGAAACAGTCTGTCTGTGGCTCACCACTATCCGTCTGCAACCACACGCCAGGATCAATTTCCTTTCCACGGCAGGCCTAGAAACACAGAAAATGCACCAGCCGTTATTTTTAAAAAAAACTAATTTCTAACAGTGTTCAAGTTGTCCTTGTGTCTAGCCTACATAACCTAGTCTGACTGACGTACTCTCCCAAATCTGTTCCCATTTTAAAAACCATATTCCTGTCTTATTTGATAAAAAGATCAATACACCTTTCACCATAGTTGTAATAGAACTATGCTATATTTATGGTAGATGATAAATTCATTATATGTGCTTGGTACAGAATCTCCTGATAAAGGGCAATTTGTGGATTTAGATGTGGTAACTTTTGGTTAATCTTTGTGGCTTGTGTGCAGTCCCCACATGGGAACTGAGTTTGTGCAGGCCTCAAGTGTGCCTGCACAGAAGACCACTCGGTGAACAACAGTTACAGGTTAAGTGCAACTCTGATTTATTAATTAGGTCACTTCTCTGTACCCCTTCACAGATTGTGCCCCAGGAAGCTATAGAGTATATGTGCTATACTGATATGAGTTCAGGAAATGTGATAAAACACAAACAGGGAATTTCTCGGTCCGGAAAAGAAAGCAATACCTGCAGGTTTATAAGCGGGAAGTTAGACTTTTTTCTGCTGTCTTTGGGCACCTGAGTCACGGTCACACCCATTACAGAACCGAAATTAAACACACAGAGGAAATGCATTTTGGTGAAACTCATTTGTTTATTCCCCATCATTACTACTGATTACACATTATAGTTACTACTTGCAGCTCTGGATATTACCTGTATGAAGAAGATTTTGGGTTTTCCAGCCAGTTTATGGCTCCTTGGTGAAGACAGAGCATGGAAAATCTGTGTTAGCTGAACTGGTTGTCCTTCACAGTCAAGTATGACACCTTCCTCTCCGTGGCTGGATAGGATGCTTACAAAATAGTCCCCATGATCTGCATCACATTCTTCAAAGATGCGGGAAAGAGAAAGACAAATGTACCAATAAAAGTCTACTTTCAGGGCCCTCCGCAATGTACACAGCATGCAGTGCTTTTGATAGCTGTGAAAACTAGGCTTACCTTAAGTGCTAAAACTGAGCCCGGACTGTAACGACTTCAGAGCAAATACAGAAAACTATGTGTGGCGAGATGGGTTTTAACTTAACCTTCTCTGTCCCTTTCTGCATGGAATTTTTTTTCATAGAATCATAGAGTTGGAAGGGACTACCAGGGTCATCTAGTCCAACCCCCTGCACAATGCAGGAAATTCACAACTACCTCCCCCACACACACACACCCAGTGACCCATACTTCATGCCCAGAAGGATTTTTTGTATGAAGAAGGATTCAAGCACGATTACCCCCCACCCCTGCAGAAGTGGTATAGCCCAGACCCCAGTTTACCACCTCAAAGAATATCAGGCTTAAGATACATTATGGTAGAGAATAAAGGAATTTGTCACAGATGTCTTGGTGAGTGGTGGTGACCTTCCTCCCACAGGTGTCTACAAAGCCTTACCAGTCTTTTTCCCTGACAACATTTCTGTGTCTTTTTAATGTGGCAACTAAAAATTCTCTACGGGGGTCGCCATAAGTCAGCTGTGACTTGATGGCAGACACACACATCTTGCCACGCCACTTAGCTAAGTGCAGAGTCCTCTTCCAGCCGGAGGAAAGTTCCACACCTTACTGGGCAGAGTGATGATACAGTATCATAGAGTTGGAAGGGACCACCGGGGTCATCTAGTCCAACCCCCTGCACAATGCAGGAAATTCACAACTACCTCCCCCCCCCACCCCTAGTGACCAGAAGATGGCCAAGATGCCCTCCCTCTCATCATCTGCCTAAGGTCACAGAATCAGCATTGCTGACAGATGACCATCTATACTGTTCACTGTGGATGGCAGAAATCTTGCTACCTTATTTATGAGGTTGTATCCAACGGTTGTTTTCTGCCAGTGGAGGAGAGAGGGCAATTTCACTTCCACTTCTTGCTGCAGGCCCCCCCCCACCCCCACTATACCCAGCGCTGTCCATAGGCATCCTCTCAACACCGAAGACATCTTTCCAGGGAGGTAGCAAGAAATCAAAGGGAAATTTAAAGCAAGGTTAGGCATGCTGAAAGATCAGCATGGAAATACATTAACTGAACAGGACAAAATATAGAAAAGGTGGGAACAATACACCGAAGAACTATACAAAAGAGATGAAAGGAGAAAAGGATAAAAGATTCTTTCCAAGAAGAATCTTTTGAAGAAGAACCTACAGTTTTAGAAAGTGAAGTGAAAGCTGCATTGAGAGCAATCGGGAGAAACAAATCACCAGGAGCAGATGGGATATCAATAGAGCTATTCCAAGCCACAGAAACAGAGTCCATCAAAATATTGACAAGAATATGCCAACAGATATGGAAAACAAAACAATGGCCCACAGACTGGAAACAATCCATTTACATTCCAATTCCCAAGAAAGGAGACGTCAAAGATTGCAGCAATCACATTAATTTCTCATCCAAGTAAAGTGATGCTCAAAATCTTACAGCAAAGGCTGTTACCATATATGGAACAAGAAATGCCTGATGTTCAAGCTGGTTTCAGAAAAGGAAGAGGCACTAGAGATCATATTGCAAATAAACGCTGGTTACTGGAGAATACGAGAGAATTTCAGAAGAAAATCAGCTTGTGTTTCATAGATTACAGCAAAGCTTTTGACTGTGTGGATCATGAAAAGCTGTGGCTGGTTTTAAAGGAAATGGGTGTGCCACTTCATCTGATCGTTTTAATGCCCAACCTGTACTCTGGACAAGAGGCCACAGTTAAAACAGAATATGGAGAAACGGAATGGTTTCCAGTTGGCAAAGGTGTCAGACAAGGATGTATTTTATCTCCCTATCTCTTCAATCTATATGCAGAACAAATAATTAGGAAAGCAGGATTAGATTTAGATGAAGGTGGGGTGAAAATTGGAGGGAGGAACATTAATAATTTGAGATATGCTGATGACACTACATTATTGGCAGAAAATAGTGAAGATTTGAAATGACTACTGCTAAAAGTTAAAAGAGAAAGTGCCAAAGCAGGACTACAGCTGAACATCAAGAAAACAAAAGTAATGACTACAAAAGAATTACACAACTTTAAGGTTGACAATGAGGAAATTGAAATTGTTCAAGACTTTCTATTCCTTGGCTCCATCATCAACCAAAAGGAAGACTGCAGCCAAGAAATCAGAAGGCGATTGAGACTGGGAAGGGCAGCCATGGAGGAGCTAGGAAAGAATCTTAAGTGTAAGGATGTGTCACTAGCCACCAAGATCAGGTTAATTCATGCTGTCATATTCCCTATTCCTATGTATGGGTGTGACAGCTGGACAATGAAGAAAGCTGATAGGAAGAAAGTAGATTCCTTTGAAATGTGGTGTTGGAGGAGAGGGTTACGGATACCGTGGACCGCCAAAAAAAACCCCAAATCAGTGGGTTTTAGATCAAATCAAACCTGAACTGACCCTAGAAGCTAAAATGACTAAACTGAGGCTGTTGTACTTTGGACACATTATGAGAAGACAAGAGTCACTGGAAAAGACAATCATGCTAGGAAAAGTTGAGGGCAGCAGGAAAAGAGGAAGACCCAACAAGAGATGGATTGACTCAATAAAGGAAGCCATGGCCTTCAATTTGCAGGATCTGAGCAGGGCTGTAAAAGATCGGAACTTTTGGAGGACTTTCATTCATAGGGTCGCCATGAGTCGGAAGCGACTTGACGGCACTTAACGCACACACAGCAGGCTGAAGGGGAAGGGGGGGATGTTCCATTTCCAACAAGATCTCCACAAGAGGTAGGCTGGATTCAACCCATAGCTTTTGCCACCCCTAGTTCCACACACCCCCAAAACTCAGTTTTCCACAAGTGCAGACTGTAGGTGAAGAAGAAGAGTTGGTTTTTATATGCCGACTTTCTCTACCACTTAAGGGAGACTCAAACCGGCTTACAAGGGTGACTCAAACCGGCTTACAATCACATTCCCGCAACAGACACCCTATGAGGTAGGTGGGGCTGAGAGAGCTCTAAGAGCTGTAACTTGCCCAGGGTCCCCCAGCTGGCTTCATGTGTAGGAGTGGGGAAACCAACCCAGTTCACCAGATTAGCCTCCGCCACTCATGTGGAGTGGGGAATCAAACCCGGTTCTCCAGATCAGAGTCCACCGCTCCAAACCACCGCTCTTAACCACTACACCACGCTGGCTCATATTGAGTTCATAAGGTGGGTCAAAGCAGCCTAGGCTAGGAGCCCCTCCTGTAACTGCCTTGTTTATCTAAGCAGCACATGACACATCCGGCAAACCACGCTACGTACCTTTCTCATAAAGTTCTTGTATTTCCTTAGCTGTCAAATCATAGCGCAATTGCACAGCGTAATTGCAATCCGATAATGCTTTGAAGAGTCTGTCGGCTTCGTTCTTCGCACCAGGTCTGTCCGTGAGCTTCTTCTGGCTTCTGTAGAAGTCGTAATTGATGATGAGAAGAGCCCTGTTCCTTTTCTGGTTTGCCATGCTGCAAAAACCCTCAACGATCACCCAGCAGGGTTTTTTGCCAGTGACGGGTGTTGAGAGCGGCTGAAATAGTTTCTGCCCAGCTGACTATGACTCGGCTATAAGGTGGGGCATTAAAGAAAGTGTCATATGCTGTTTGATTAGCTGTCATTTACTGCAAACACAGCCAATTATGAGCCATATCTGTTAGTCAAGAGCCATTTACTAGTCAGTGCCATAAAATGTTTACACTTTCCCGGAACGAGGGACATCAGCATCCTGCACCTATGTGGATTCAAGGCTAAACTAGAGTTGACACAGAGTTGGGGGGTTTTTCATGCTGGAGCAGACCAAGCCCCATCAAGTCCAGCAGTCTGTTCACACAGTGGCCAACCAGGTGCTTCTAGGAAGCCACAAACAAGACGACTTCAGCAGCACCATCCTGCCTGTGTTCCACAGCACCTAATATAATAGGCATGCTCCTCTGAGACTAGAGAGAATAGGTATGGATCATGACAAGTTACAAGTCCCTTCCCCAGGTTTTTTTTTTTTTTACTGAAAAGCAACCTTGGAGGCTGAACTCAAGGGTAGAACAAGATGGGGACTTGCTAAACCCTTTCCCTATCTGCCATTTGTTGACTTAAAGATCACAATCCCATGAAGCTGCAAAGAAAAAAAAAGACGAAGAGTTTTCTGTTTATTTTTCCCTACAGGAAGAAAAGCAGCTAACCCACTTTTCAGACACCTGTCTCCCATGCATCCCAGCAGTAAAAAGACAGGCCCTGCCTATCAGGCTTGCAAAATAAAAGACCCACAAGGGAAGGGGAATAGAAGCAAAGGTAGAGGAGGGAGATTAATAACCAGCTCTGAGCAAAGTTAGGGTTTATATCATCCGTTTGGGGCAAGGCTCACTTTCCATGGCTGGCGTCCCCTGCAGAAAGGAAGGTATGCAATCTCTTGGTGGTCCTGGGACCTATGGCCGGTGTCTTCTGCTATGGGCTCATGACCTGGAACTTTGCTTATTCCAATGAGGCAACAGCTCACTCTCTAGTTAAGGGGGCATTGTAATCTTGGAGTAAGAGGCAAGTTGCATAGAAGTTTGGGCTGCCTTCCTCAGACTAACATTGAGGCTGCGAGTAAGATGTTGCTGTTCTTCAAAAAAAGGGGGGGGAAGGGCCATGGCTCAGTGGCAGAGCATCTGCTTGGCCTGCAGAAGGTCCCAGGTTCAATCTCTAGTATCTCCAGTTTAAAGGATGAGGTAATGTGAAAAACCTCTGCCTGAGACCCAGGAGAGCTGTCACCAGTCTCAGAAGACAATACTGACTGTGATGACCAATAGTCTGATTTGGTATACGGCAGCTTCATGTGCCCACATATCCAAAGTCAGGAGGAAAACGGACACCCAAATATCCTTTTCCCATAGGTACAAGACTTTCTTACAAATGACAGCACATTGGATTTCAAAACAGTCTTTAATAGAGATCACTGCAGGAAACAGGATATTAAAAAATATTTCTTTTTTTCTCTCCTCACACAAGATGCCATGACAGGTCACCACAAATAAGGAGGAAAAAGAAACATGTAATGTAATGTGCTTAGGGTAGTTGCTGTACTAACTTCTCTGGCAAGTAGCCAGCCAGGCTCCCAGCGCTACACCACCACAAGTGGTTTGATTAAATGATTAAGGTGCTTAAGTGATCCTTGTGTGCACCGAAGGTGTTTCAAAGAGACAACAACCGGCACAACTGCTGTATGTAGCCACATCTTCATTGCAACATGACCCCTTGGCAATGCTGATTAACTAGACCAGTTCACAATAGCTGAACTCGAGGCTCGGCTCATGTGGAGATCCACTTGGCGTCAAATGCAGGTCAAATGCGAAACAACCTCCAAAATTGTCTGCAGAGGAGTGAGAACCTTCAGCAAGCCAGAGGTTCAGTTTTTGAACGTACTGACTTTGATTCTGCGGTGTAACCGGAAGAGGTCAATGTAGACGTTGCGCTGCAGGACCGTAGAAGCACAGAGAAGGGCGCTATGCAGCACTCCCACAAAGCCTCCGATGAGAATGTCCTGACCTGGGGAACAAAGGCAGACATATTTTTTAGTCTTTGCTGAGCCCTCTTCACTGCACTGCCTTGTTCCTGATCAGAGCTGGAAATATTCTAAAAAACAGAATTCTTACTGTGGTCACCTATCTCCCTCTTTAAGAAATCTCAATTGATTAAATATGCATTTCAAGAAAGCTAATTTTAAGAACAAAACATTTGCTTTTTGGACTCAGAGGATGCTCGCCGGGTGTTTCAGTTAATAGAAGAGGCATTCCATCCACCCTGTGTGAATGAGGAATACCTCTCCCATGATGATACCTGCCAACTGTGCTTTAATAAGTGTTTGTATTTTTAAATAGGCTGTTGCCCCATTAGTTGAAAGTACCTCAAAAGGTTTTTCTTTTTAAATTAACCAGCTATTCAATATCTGTGTAATCCTAAACAGAGTTATATCTTTATAAGTCCAGGTTCCAGTGGAGCTAGAAAGCTGTTATCTCTTGCTTAACAATTCTACTACAAAATGTTGCAATCACAAAACAAGCCACAAAATTAACTTGCATAAATTATATTGGCCACTATATTGGCCACAAAATTTGCTTATTGATGTAGCTCATATTAGTCATGGACAGGTGTTAAGAACCATGCAGATAATTGATCACTGTGCCCAGCTCACTTGAACCCCCCCCCCCCGGTGAAGGGTAGTTTGGTAGGCAGCAGAGGAAAACTGACACACATACAAGCATCCCTTTGCTACTGAAACCAAGTCTAAGCACCTGTAAATGGAATGAACTCATTCTTCCTCCATCTCCCTTAGGTCTAATTTTAGATATCTCCCTGCTTCAAGGAACTTACAATCTTTTAGATGTTACGATATAGTAATAGATGTTACATGATTATATAGTAACAAATGATCGATGTGACTTAGAGCCACCAAGTTAACCATGATGCTAAGATCCTTTAAAATTTGCAACCTAGGTTGTGTTGGATTTGTGGCACCATCTCACTTGGTTTTTTTTTTCTATGCTAAATCTTCCTTTATTGGGATGACAAATGGTTTTTAGCACAAGTACTGATTGACCTCAGATTTGTATTTGTTTTTGCTACAAGTTTGATTTTTAAGTGTGTAAAATAGTCGTTGCCACCACCTCCTCCATTCCGATCAAGATTGGGGAGAGAGTTAATCCTTTCCCCAAAAACTGGCTTCCCATGTTCAAGTCATCCCCCAGAGCTACTATTGGCTTTGTGGCAGGGGGGACATACTGGTAGCTGGAGTTTTCCCCAATGGGAGGGGGAGGATTAAAACAGCCTCCATGATCCACACCACACGCACGTAATTTGGCTCCTATTCTGTTTGCAAGGTCAACAACTTATTCTACTGGAAATCTGGATCTTAAGCTCCACAATTCCATATTACCAACTTAGATACCCTACAGAACCACAAGAATTTTAATTCTACAAAAGGGGACCTCATGAGGACTCTCGGGAGAAAGGGAATCCTGCTCCCCCACCATACCCATCCCACACTGTCTCCTTGCACCTGCCCCCCCCCCCCCATTGCAATGTCTGCACAGGCATCACTTCTCTGGCTTGGGGGATTTTTTTACGTTTCAGAAACATCTCTAAACTCAAGTGGCCCCAGTGTGAAGATGTTTCAGTCCTCACACTGGGGCCACCCTATGGGAATGAAAAAAACTATGATCAAGCAGCACTGCGTTAATTATTGTTTCCATGGCTGATGTTTAACAAAACAAAAAACACCCATACACAGAGAAGTCCAAAGAACACTGTTCACAGTTATAAAGTTAGAGGTGATCTTTGATAAGAGGCTGACATCCAGTATGGAACAATTTCATTTAAGTTCCTTCAAGCAGCAGGAATTAAGTCACCAAGATTTTGACCTGGTCCTTCCATATAAATGGCTCTACTGAGTCCTGTAGAGAACAAGATCAAACTAGACCTTAAAAAAAACTAGATTCAGTAATCTGCACTGAAACTGTACCTGTTTTCCTCCCTACTGCCCACGGGTCCAGAGCTACCTGTAGAGTTTTACATTTTGCGAAAGTGTAAGATGGAACATCCACCTCTGCCAAGGTTCCATTTACACACCTAACATGAAGTAACTAATTGGCATGCAATAAATACACTCTTCATAACTGGTGAAGTCCCCTGCATACTGAAAGCGCATTTCTCAGTACAGTGTGATGGGGCCCTACCCAGAAGAGCTTATAATCTAAACTTTGACATAAGACAGGAAACAAAAATTAGGCAGGGATTTTTCAAAAAGGAAGAATATACATTAATTCCAGTTCTTAGAATTTAGAACAGTTTCCTACATCTATGAAGCAATTGCTTGTTTTCCAAATTCTCTTTTTGCAACGTGGTCCAATCTTAGAGAATTTGACTAAGACAACAGCACGTCCTAGATCAGGGGTCTCCAACCTTTTTGAGTCTGCGGGGACATCTGAAATTCTGACATGGCATGGTGGGCACAGCAACCAAAATGGCTGCCACAGGAGGTGGAGCCAGCCACAAAATGGCTGCTGCTTAACTTCAGTAACATAGTGTAGATTTTTGTGCTGTGGTGGCAACAGCTGCCAAAGCAACATGTAAAACAATCTGAGCAGCCAATCAAATCTCCAAAAGTCCACCAGAAGCCTTGCTGAGCTAAAGCCCTACCTAGCCCCACCCATTTCCTAAACACATTTGGCAGGTGCCAGAAAAGGTGCTAGTGGGTTCCATGGCAGCCACGGCCCTGTGTTGGGGACCCCTGCCTAGATGTAACTCATTTACTAAACATGTCTGAAGACAGCATTAAAAGAAAGTTTATCGTGGACAGCCCAGTACAGAACACAAACTGTTTTCATGGGTTTTAAAGAATGGTTTGAACACATGAAGCTGCCTTATACTGAACCAGACCCTTGGTCCATCAAAGTCAGTATTGTCTACTCAGACCGGCAGCGGCTCTCCAGGGTCTCAGGCAGAGGTCTTTCACATCACTGCAAACTTTCACATCACTGCAAACTTAACAAGTCAGAGGGACCAGACGGTATTCATCCTAGAGTTCTTCAAGAACTCAGATGGGAAATTGCTGAACTTCTAACAAATATATCTAATATGTCCCTTCGGTCAGCCTCTGTACCAGAGGACTGGAGAATGGCCAATGTAACACCCATTTATAAAAAAGGTTCCAGGGGGGACCCAGGAAATTACAGGCCAGTTAGCTTAACGTCTGTTCCGGTAAATTAGTGGAAAGAATTATTAAAGATAGAATTGTCAAGCATATAGAAGGGCAAGGTCTGCTGGGCAAAACCCAACATGGCTTCTGTAAGGGTAGGTCCTGTCTCACTAACCTATTAAGAGGTTTTTTTTTTTTTTAAGCGTCAACAAGCATGTGGACAGGAATGAGCCTGTGGATATTCTGTATTTGGATTTCCAAAAAGCTTTTGACAGAGTCCCCCACCAAAGACTGCTAAGCAAACTTCATAGTCATGGGATAAGAGGACAAGTCCTCTTATGGATTGAGAGCTGGCTGAAAAATAGGAAGCAGAGAGTAGGAATCAATGGTCAGTTCTCACAATGGCGGGATGTGAGCAGTGGGGTGCCTCAGGGATCTGTGTTGGGACTGGTGCTTTTCAACCATCAATGACCTGGAGTTGGGGTTAAACAGTGAAGTAGCCAAGTTTGCAGATGACACCAAATTACTTAGGGTGGTTAAAACAAAATCGGACTGTGAAGAGCTCCAGAAGGATCTCTGCGTACTGAAAGAATGGGCATTAAAATGGCAAATGAGATTCAATGTGAGCAAGTGTAAAGTGATGCATATTGGGGCAAAAAATCCCAACTTCCCATATACACTGATGGGATCTGTACTGGCAGCAACAGACCAAGAAAGGGATCTTGGGGTGGTGGTGGATAGCTCAATGAAGATGTTAACTCAGTGTGCGGCTGCTGTAAAAAAGGCAAATTCCATGCTGGCCATAATTAGACGAGGAATAGAGAACAAAACTGCTGATATCATACTGCCCTTGTACAAATCTGTGGTGAGACCACACTTGGAATACTGTGTACAGTTCTGGTCACCACACCTAAAAAAGGATATTACAGAGCTTGAGAAGGTGCAGAAAAGAGCAACCAAAATGATTAAGAGCAACTGTCCTATGGGGAGTGGTTAGGACGCTTAGGGCTGTTTAGTTGGAAAGAAGGCGGCTAAGGGGAAACATGATAGAGGTCTATAAAATTGTGCATGGTTTGGAGAGAGTGGACAGGGAGACGTTTTTCTCCCTCTCCCATAATACTAGAACACGGGGTCATCTGCTAAAGCTGGAGAGCGAGAGATTCAAAACAGATAAAAGAAAATATTTTTTCACACAACGCATAGTTAAATTGTGGAACTCCCTGCCCCAGAATGTGGTGATGGCTGCCAGCTTGGAGGGCTTTAAGAGGGGAGTAGACATATTCATGGAGGAGAGGGGTATTCATGGCTATTAGTTAGAATGGATACTAGTCATGCTGCATACCTATTCTCTCTAGTATCAGAGGAGCATGCCTATTATTTTGGGTGCGGTGGAACACAGGCAGGATGGTGCTGCTGCAGTTGTCTTGTTTGTGCCTTCCTAAAGGCACCTGGTTGGCCACTGTGTGAACAGACTGCTGGACTTGATGGGGCTTGGTCTGATCCAGCAGGGCCTTTCTTATGTTCTTATCACCTACTTGCCTGGTTCCTTTAACTGGAGATGCTGGGGAATTGAACCTGGGACCTTGTACAATGAGTTATATGATTTTTCTGCTGTTTCTCTTCGAGGCCCCAGTCCTAGACACACTCAGGACCAGCACAATTCCACGTCCATAAGATGGAGCAGGCTGCACATTAGAATTGACAGAAAAGCAACACACCTGTCAGGTAGAGGTTTGGGACAGGTGTCCGAGGCCTGACTGCGGCCATGACTTCAACCTGCATTCGAGATAAGCAGTGATCCGCTCCATACATTTCTCCCTGTGGGGCAGCTATGTAATGCTGGTTGGAGAGAGGAGTTCCTGCAGATACATGCTCAATCTGTTGAGAAAGTGGTGAGCGAGAGAGAAATATCACAGAATATGTTCCTCGTGGGCTATCAGAAAATGAAAGACTTGCTTTATTTATGGATCTTTATGCATCTTTATGGAAGCGAGTTCAGCATTTGGTAGGAGCAGAGCCTTCTTGGTGATGGTCTTACAATGCTCATTTATAATCTGCCCTGGTTTCTTTTTGGAAGAAGGTGCAACGTGTTCACCAGGCCAGAGAGCTAAAATTGGAGGTCTAGGGCTTGAAGAGCTGAATTTTAGTCTTGCCGCTAGCTGGTTTTGTTTGTCTTAGTGGATTAGTTTTAAGGCTGAGCCATATGCAGCTTTGTAAACAGAAGTTAAATGGAATGTAAATATAGACACCAAGAAAGGAAGTCAGAACCATATTTATGGGGTATGTTTCAGCTGTTAACAGGCTCCTAATTCCTACTTCAGATATTTTCAGAGGACAGCTGTGATGGTCTGCAGTAGAACAGCTAGATCCGAGTCCAGTAGCATCTTAAAGACCAACAAAATTACAGGGGTATATAAGCTTTTGGTCTCTAAAATGCTACTGGATGCTATATTTTTGATGGTTTACAAGTGGGGCTCTTCCCCATACCTTGTTGTAAGAGAATGGGTTTGAAAAACTGTCAAATCCTACCACATGAGCAAATCAAGGAGGAAAAAGTGTTTAACACTTCCCTCCCCCCCCCAAAAAAAATCCTTCTATTAACTTTTTACACACCTACACACAGGTTTCCTTCTATTGCTGATGTAAACGGCAGTGGTAACCAGCATTACACATTCCTTTGACACTTTTGCCAGTTTGTATGATCCTCTTTTCATAGGCCTTTGCCTCCACTAAAAAAAAGTTCTTTTTGGTCGCCCCAAAATATACATTTTATTTATTTATTTATTTAATTTATACCTCGCCCTCCCCAGCCAAAGGCCGGGCTCAGAGAGGCTACTTAGCTACACGGTATATTTTAAATACGTTTGGCTGAATAAACAGTGGAGTCATAGATTGTTCATGACAATCTGTATTTAAATGCGTTTCATCTCTTCATTCCTCCGGTGGGGAAAAGAAGGGTTGTGGACACAGGCTCAGCTGTGTCCATTTCAATCTGCTGTGCCGGTTCAGTGGACAGATCAAGTTCAGCAGTAGAGAATTTATCATGGTTTTAAACCAAATCAGGTTTAAGATTTTGGCCATGACCTTCAAAGCCCTAAAATGGTCTGGGACTCTTGTACCTGCGGGACCGCCTCTCCTTGTATACCCCCCAAAAAGTGCTTCGTTCAGCTGGAAAATATCTTCTGGTGATCCCTGGTCTCTCCCCCCACCCCCTGTTTTCTCTGTCTGGATAAGGTTGCTGTGCTGTTGTGATACTGTAGTGTTATATTGTCTGTTATAAGGACGTAATTTGTTTCCTGCAATAGCACTATTTTAGTGATATGTTAAGGCACCGGAGTTTTATGGTTAATTTCTATGTAATCATATGAAAAGTTTCAAAATTGTTTTAGAGTGATGTTAGCTGCTTTGGGCCTGGTCTCAGCAGGGAAAGGGTGGCCTATAAATCAAATAAGTAATAATTATTATTATAAAATTCAAACATTCCCTTACTTTATCTTTTACTTGAGGATAAATTCCAAAAACAGTTTCCATCAGAGCCTCCACAAAAGTATTTTTTAGATCCTCATACTCTGCTCCCCTCTTTGAGACACGCTCTTCCTTCCATTCCTCAAACCATTCATATCTTGCAGCTGTCAAGATGATCAGAGTGGACTTGCCTGTGAAGAAAGAAGGGGGGGGCTCACTTGCACTCAGCTGCCACAACATGGTATTTTTACAGGATGCTGGAGAGAGGGTAGTGAACCCTGTAGATGCTTCTCTGTGGTGGCCCCCGTGTTCATTCTGTTGACTCCAAATGCCTTGTGCTGGCCCTTCTCCACACTCTCCAAAGTCAAGCCCTGCCTGCAATTCAAACAGTACCCACCCCGTACCTGGGTTCTTCTTCTCCCACAGTGGGTCCTTGGCTGATGGAGAGGCAAAATATGCAAAAGGAATATTCTTTGCAGCAGTTTCTCTTGAGGAATTCAGGTATGATGTGAACCTGTCGAGAGAGAGAAAATAAAGCATTTCTTCTTATTCTATTATTTTTAAACTTGGGCTGGAGACTAGCAATAGTCAGAGAGTAATTAAGGTGGAAAGAGAAGCTTCTGGCACAGCGTGGTGTAGGGGTTAAGAGCAGTGGTTTGGAGCTATGGACTCTGATCTGGAGAACCAAGTTTGATTCCCCACTCCTCCACGTGAGCGGCGGAGGCTAATCTGGTGAACTGGATTTGTTTCCCCACTCCTACACATGAAGCCAGTTCGGTGACCTTGGGCAAGTCACGCTCTCTCAGCCCCACCTACCTCACAGGGTGTCTGTTGTGAGGAGGGGAAGGGAAGGTGATTGTAAGCCAGTTTGATTCTTCTTTAAGTGGTAGAGAAAGTCGGCATATAAAAACCAACTCTTCTTCTTCACACACACACTTGTTTTCTTCTGAGCTGCTTGCAGGGACCAAGAAAAATACTTGTGAGGTGGCTTGGAAGGGCGCTGTTTTGGTTTTGGGCTGTAAGCCCACATCTGATGGCCTTATGCAAGTTTCAGATGGGTAACCATGCTGGTCTGCAGTAGAAGAGGAAGTTTGAGTCCACGAGAACCTCAAAGGCCAACAAGGCTTCCAAGGTATACCTTTCTGAGAATCAGAGCACCCTTTGGTCTTATACAAGTTTTCAGATATAAAATGGGATATTTTCTTTCCTGATTTAGGATTATGTGGATGTCATTGGGGAGGGCTGTTTATGGCAGGTTCCTACCAGGCCCTGGCTGGGTCATGAGCAGGCGTGGCGGTCAAGAGCGGTGGACTCTAATCTGTTGAACTGGGTTGGTTTCCCCACTCCTCCACATGAAGCCTGGGTGACCTTGGGCCAGTCACAGTTCTCTCAGACTCTCTCAGCCCCACCTACTTCACAAGGTGCCTGCTGAGGAGAGGGGGAGGGAAGGCGATTGAAAGCCGCTCAGACTCCTTAAAGGTAGAGAAAAGTGAGGTATAAAATCAAGTCTTCTTCTTCTTGAGGATATTCTTGTAACTGTCCACAGATTTTTAGCTCAAAAATGGAAGTAAGTTTGGACTGATATTTAAGAAGAAGGACCTCAAATTCACCATGTTCCCTTTGAAAATACTAGTTTAATTCGGGACAGTAATCCTGAGCTTACTTAGGCAGCACTCTCCTTTCAGTGCACCCTCTAAAGCCGGGGTCCCTGACCTTTTTGAGCCTGTGGGTACCTTTGGAATTTTGAGATGGGGTGGTGAGCACCACCCCAAAATTGCTGTCACAGAAGGAGAAGCTAATATCTCCCTCTTTGCTTTGCAAAGAAATCACAGAAGGGCAATAAAAAGAAACGCTGGGCTGCTCAAGAGGGTGGAAGGAAGGGAGAAAGAAGGGGAGAATAAACAGAAGGAACACCCAAAGAGGCAATGGAACTGCAAGCCCGGGTGCTTACCAGTCCTCCTGATCCTCCAGTAACTGCAGCTGCTACTGCAGCTGTGCAAATCTCTTTCATTTGAACAAAGGCACCCAATAACAAGCCCTACTTCAAAAAATGACCCAGTCCATATTCTGAAAAGCTTGGCAGGTACCCAGGGAAATAGTGGTGTGTGCTACGTGGGGAAACCCTGCTCTAAAGAGATTCAGAAGAAAAATCAAGTCTTTAATCTGTCTAGGGATCTTGGGAAGAAAACAGTCCATACAGCAGAAATTGCATCAACACACATTAATGCACTTGTGGCTATTGTAGCTTTTCTGTTTGCTGTCTTGAATGGTGCGTTTGTATATTCAGTGCCATCAGTACGGTGGTGTGATCAGTATTTTCCAAGCACAAAACCCCCTGGGAGTTCAACAATAAAATTGTACCAGGAGTAGGAGAAAAACATTCAAGCATTCAAATGCATGCAGTTGTGCAGCACACATGGTTTTCCAAGCAACTTCTGAAGTCTTGGGTTAAGCCTGAACAAGACATTCTGCAAGTACAACCCTGCTCTATGGGAACCAACATGCTTATATCAACAAGGTAACGCAAAAGAGGCGTTGCTGCTACAAAGCTCTGCTCACAAAGCTATTAGAGCTGCAAGACAGCTTTTTATTGATAAAAACATGGAGCTGGGAGGAACAAAGTGAACATTAGTGACCCCTACCGTCTGGTGTCAAGATTGTATCAATGTGCTACTTTGTAAGAGAAAAATGTGGCTCAGTTTTGTTACTCCTAAAGACATTGTTCATAGCTGGCAGCAAGAACCAACCACATGCATCAACCAGCCCTTTAGATCAGGGGTGTCAAACTCAATTGTTCGAGGGCTGGATATGATGTTAATGTCACTTGGTCGGCCCATGCCTCGCCAGCCCAGATTGAGAATGGGGGGGTGGAGGGATGCCTCGGCTGGCTTGAGGGCCAGGAAAGAAGAAGAAGTTGGTTTTTATATGCTGACTTTATCACTTAAGGAAGAATCAAATCGGCTTACAATCACCTTCCCTTCCCCACAACAGATACCCTGTGAGGTAGGTGAGGCTGAGAGAGTGTGACTAGCCCAAGGTCACCCAGCTGGCTTCATGTGTAGGAGTGGGGAATCCAACCCGGTTCACCAGATTAGAGTCCACAGCTCCTAACCACTGCTCTTAACCACTACACCACGCTGGCTCTCAAGGGCCGGATCTGGCCCTTGGCCCTTAGGTTTGACACCCCTACTTTAGATACTATAAGGGCAACAATGAATTTAGTCCTTGCATTTCAATCTTAGCCAGTCTACCTGTACCACTCTGCCAATTCACCCAAATCAAATGAGACAGACTTGACTGTATCACTTGGGTTCTCCAACATCAATTATCCCTGCTACTAAACAACTAGTACATAGGGTAGAAAAGTAGTGGCTCAGCCCACTCTTTGTAGCGCTAGTTCCTGCAGGGAAATTATAGAGGTACATTTAAAAAAAAACCAATTTTTGGTCTCCCTCCCCAGCCGAAAACTGGTACAGTCCAACACCCCACAACTTTGCCATCTCATTTTGCTAAACGCATAGACCAGACCTTGAGCATAGGTTAAGCAAGGGGAGTAGCTTGTCAGATCTCAGAAGCTATGCAGAGTCGGCCTTGGTTAGTATTTGGATGGGAGACCACCAAGGAATGCCCGGGTCACTATGCAGAGGAAGACAATGGCAAACCACCTCTGTTAGTCTCTTGGCTTGAAAACCCTACTGGGTCACCATAGGTTGGCTGCGACTTGATGGCACTTTACACACACACACACACACACACAGACAGGGAGTAGCCAAGCCCTATCCTCTCGCCCCTCAAGAACTGCCCTGTTTTGTTCCCTTTCTACTGAGTTCTTTACTCCCCTGTTCTTCGAACCTGGCCATTGGCAGTCATTGGATTTTTGAGTCACAAACAAGCTGCAGCTGATCGGCAATCCAGCATCGTTCTTTCCCAAGCCTGGCAGAGAAGCTGAAGCAGCCAGGCTGGTTTGAAAGCTCTGCAGAGCTCGTATAACTGAAAAATGGACGGGTGGGCCTAGATTTCACCAGTCACCATTTCTCCAATAGTGGCCTGATTGTTTTCTTCCCCCCTCCGCTAGATCAAGCTGTCATTTCAAATTTCCTGAAGTAGTGACTTGCATAGCGGTCACTTTTATGAAAGAGCTCGGAAGTCATTTGCGAATGGCTCCAACAAGCCGGCAGGATCTACTGCAGACCTTCTCAAAAGCTCAGACAGCAAGAGAAAGTATTCTCAGGCCATTTATGCTCGGTAATTAGCAGCGCGTTCCAGGCTGAAGTGCCCTGCATATTTTTTTGAGTTTTTCACGCTGAACCATCATTCAGGAAGTGACTGCGAAGCTGGTGCATACTTGCTTTAATGCGACCTTTTGTGTTTGCTCCACCCTCGCCTCGAAGAATCCCCTCACGGAAGCATGCAAAATCACAGCCTCACGTTAGCTATGCAAACGGTGGTTGCTAATGGAAGGAACAAAGGAGCAGGCGAGTGGGGGGTGGAATCTCTCCTTTTGCATCTGGACTGTGAATAGGCATTTTAAAGGTCGCATTTTTTAAAAAAGAGCTTTGAACAAGCATCAAAATTGACCCTGCATAAATGGCCTCAGCTACAGGAGCAAAGCTACATCTTACGCTTCGTCAAGGTTGTTCTGTGTGTAGATGTAATAGTTTTTGGCTTCCAGTCCCAATTCCTCCTTGGAGCCTTTGAGTCCTATGAAGACGTTGAAGCCTCCAACACCATGCCGCACCATGGACAGCTGGCTCTGAACACCTGCAGGGAGAAAGAAGACACTTAAAAAAAAAAAAAAAGCCAATGTGCTGCACAGAAGTCCTGGAAGTAAAACGTGGATCCAAAATAATTGCCCAGAGCAAAAAATCGTTCCCTCTGACTCCAGATCTATATTTCCTTGTAGGTTTGGAAGGTTTCAGCCTCTACCTTTCATTTTTACAAAGCACCCAAATGGCAACTACTATAGTAGTATATTGCCCTGAATATTTTTTTGAGTTTTTCACGCTGAACCGTCATTCAGGAAGTGACTGTGAAGCTTCGAATTTCTTAAGAGCCCCTTTAATGCGACCTTTTGTGTTTGCTCCGCCTCCGCTGAGAAGAATCCCCTCAAGGAAGCATGCAAAATTACAGCTGCACGTTAGCTATGCACATGGCAGTTGCTAATGGCTATGCAAACAGGAACGAAGGAGCAGGCAAGTGTGTGTGGGGGTGGAATTTCTACTTTTGCACCGGCACCGTGAATAGGCGTTTTAAAGGTCGCGTTTAAAAAAAAAAAGAGCTTTGAGTGAGCATCAAAATTGACCCTGCATAAGTGGCCTTAGAGATCAGATTTGTTGTATCATGTGGGACTCATTCTCTTATCAATGCTATTCAGCTTTTAATTGAGGATCTGTATTAAAGTTTTGTTGTGGTATGTTAGCTTGGCCAGACATAGCCTATTCTGTACAGCAATCAGTCCTTTAGAGTGATCCATGCTCAAGTCAAACTGCAAGACAGTGCTTCAATACAGCCAAATTAATGCTTAGAAGAATGCGGGTCAAAGACAATAAGGCCACATGTGACTGCCTAGAAGAATTCAGTGACACAGCAAAGGGATTTAGATGTCGTAAGGGTCACGCTAGATTATCAGACAAACAAGAGCTCGCAGAGAAATCCTGCAGCCAAGGAAGCTAATGTGATCCCAGGACATAAGTAGCCTTAGGAGCTGGCAGCATGATTTTTGTCTGTGGCTTGACAGACATAACTACGGGAAAACCCTGCATACCCATATTTCAGATGGGGAAAAGTTTTGCAAAAATAGAGTTCAGAAGATGACTGCCATAAGAGTTTTTCTAAAACAATAAAAACAGCTGACAGTGGACAACAGAAGTGTTTAAAATTAGCTGTTTCTGACAGGATGATATACCCTTGCCAGGTACTGTGATAACAGATGCAAATATTAGTACATGCCTCATATTTGTACTACATAGTTTGAAGTTTGGCAACCCAGGTATGTGTCTGAAAGATCCCTGTGTGCACACAGGTGTCCAGCCTTCCATAGCTCTACATGGTAGAAACACCAGTTGTTCTTTGGCCTCTTACCTGGCAAAGCTCGCAACGTCTCTGGCAAGAGCCGCTCGTAGGTGTTGAAGATTCCAGCATCCGAAATCACAACAGGAGCATAAATATTAGTGATATCCTGCCCTTTCTTAACACTTACACCTGGAAGAGGCAAAACAAAACCCAAATGAGCGAAGCTCCTGAAGAGTTTCTTCCATGTTTATTCAACGAATTACAATTTGGGGTTGAAACTGATGAATATTTTCTTCAGGGAACAAAGTGTTGTAAGGATTAATGAGGCCCTCATACCACCCAAGTAAGGTAGGCAGATGTTATTCCCAAATTGCAGATGGGGAAGGGAGGAAGCAGTGATGGGCTGAAGCAGAGATAGACTACATAGCATGGCTAGGAAGAGATCCAAACTGGAGACACTTTGGCCCATTCTTAGCCCTTTATGTCAGCTCTAGTTCACGCATAGAACAGTTCAATGTTTATTAACAGAGCCGGTCTCGTGCTAACCATCAGGATGGCAGAGTGTTAGTGGCTACAGCATTCTGGTCAGCATTATTGAAAATCCTTTAACAGACAAGGGAAGCTTAATGTGATTAATGGGAGGGGGTTAGTAGGATAACACGCTTAAACACCCAGGAAATTTAGTGTGGTGGGAAGAGAACTGGCAGAATGACTTCTTTTGTAGATTATACCTTCTCTTCTTTGACCCCCACACCAATATGTTCAAATCCTACACAAGGCAAAAGGACAGCACAGCCATAGCCCAGCCTACCTTACAGGGATGAGAAGATAAAATGAGGATTGGAAAGTCATGCACAACATCAAGAGCTCCTTGAAGAAAGGTTTGCCGTATGTACAAGATGACAGATGACTGAAGAGAAGAAGAAGAGGAGGAGAAGGAGGAGGAGGAGGTTTTTATATGCCGACTTTCTCTACCACTTAAGGGAGACTCAAATCGTCTTACAATCACCTTCCTTTCCCCTCCCCACAACAGACACCCTGTGAGATAGGTGGGGCTGAGAGAGTGTGACTTGCCAAAGGTCACCCAGCTGGCTTCATGTGGAGGAGTGGGGAATCAAACCCAGTTCTCCAGATCCGAGTCCACCACTCCAAACCACTGCTCTTAACCACTACACCACACTGGTTCTGAAGAGCAGTCTTGAAAAAAACAGTACTTCCATGCAGGTGTGAGCAGCAGAACCTCAGTGAATAGACTAAGCACAGAGCCCCTTCTGGCAAACTCCAGGGCTTGTATAAACCCATAGGGTATTCTTAGTTCTCCCCCATCCTTTGGGCTTGTTCCCCATTCTCACATGGGGCTTCTGGCAGTCTGCCATCCAAGGGCCTCACCTGCTTAGCTTCAGCAGCATTTGGTTCTCCTGAACCACCTCCCTGGGATATTCATGGGCCACTTTTGAAATCCCTCAAGTTTCATGTCTGGGTAATCAGGTGGCATGAGAGACAAAGCTCACTGCATGATCACCTGGACCAGAGCTCTGCCCCCACCCCCCAGCTCCTCTAGTTAGGAGGAGCTTCCAACTTTTCCCCATTACAGGGCTTTTGTACAACCATCGCAACTGACTGGTACAGGTAATAAAAGGAGTGCTGGATATTCTAAACACATGAGCTGAATTTCCTTTTAGCATTGCCCATTTGCCACTTACACAGTACTTTCACCCGCCAAAGCACTTTGTGTACATTATCTTTTAATCCTTGCGACAACCCTATAGAGTAGAGAAGTAGTACCATCCCTGTATTGCCAATAGGAGGCTATGGGGAAGAGAAAGGGTAACCTAAGGCTACCTAGTCCATAGCAAAAGTTGAACAGGGGACACCATAATTCACAACCCCATCTTAGCCTGTCTGACACCAAACTCTCAGTCAGACACACACCCCAATCCAGTCTAGCTCACCACAGGCTTGCCCTTGGGAATTCACCAAAATGCTCTGCACAGGTGCCTTGGTAAGGACAGCCCCTCCAGCCTGTTCAATGATGGGGATGGAGTGGAATGCAATTTCACTGGCACCTCCTTGAGGATACCAGCCACCTTTCAGGTAGTGATTATAAATGAGTGCATGCAGAGGGAAGCTGGACTCTGTGGGAATCGATCCTGTAAAAGAAAACAGGAAAGGAGAGGGAAGGGTTAGGGTGGGGGGTTGGGTAACCAAAGCATAGTTGCCGTTCAACAAGAGAAGTCTCCCTACCTTCCCAGCACAAGACCGCAGCCCATCAAGATCTTGCAAATAGGTTCTACTGGTCCAGACAAAAATTTACTAGCTCACCGGCCCGCATTAGTAATTTATGACCAGGCAAGCTTGATCTGAATATCCCAGTGAGTAGACACCCCCCTTCATTCTGCTCATAAGATCTGGATGAAAGTGATAAGAGAAAGACTGTTCAGAGTTTTCCAGAGTGCTTCTTGCAGACATGATGTAAAGTAACAGATCAACTGCATTTAAGATCTCAAATCAAGGAATTTACAAAATAGAACTCAACCATAAAGAGGTTGCTCGGCATCATCTCTCCCCTACTCTACTATTACCATACAGTAAAATTGCAGTGTGCTATAATGTCTGTTTCTTCTTCTTCAGTGGTATGGCTTTATTGCCCATAGCCTTAAGCCCAACCACACTAATTTAAAGAGAGAAAAAAGGGGGAAAATATTCCTTATTTAAAATTATATAAATTATAATTTATATAGTTTTATAATTTTATATAATTATATAATTTATATAAGTTTTTTAAAATTTTATTTTATGATGAATTATTACAAGGTAAGGGGCAATGGACTTAGTAATATTTGGATTCTTATCCCACAGAAGAAAGGAAAAACTTTGACCATTACTCAGAAACACATCCTTTTTGAATAATGGAGTTATCTATCCATCCATCCCCCCTCCCCACTAAATAAAAGGCTACTGGAGGTTGTAATCCATTATAGGAAAGAGAACACACCCTTCTTACTTGCAGGTTTGTACTTTTAAAATCAAGCTTTAATAGCTCCATGCCAACGCTACTTAACCATTCTCCATAGATAATAAAAAAGCACAAGTAAAGCCTAACTGTTCCAATCTTTGATCAATCGCCCTCTTTCAGTTACTCTGAAAAGAACCTTCTAGTAGTCTGAGGAGCAGCCTACCTGTATAATTAAATAAAATCTTAATCCTGAGTCTATATGCATCTAACCAAGCTGCCGATGCCAATGAAGGAATTGTACATTCTTACCAAAGATATACCTGATACACAGGCAATTTGGTTATTTTTCTCAAGAATTTGAACTGAAAGAAATCAATGTCCCCTGAAATACCTTCTACTCAGACTCCAGTACCATCAAGGATCATTTGATTAATTAATAACATATAATAAAATCTCAGTGTGCTGCAATGTTACGTCACATCTCCCTGTTCATACCAGCAACAGCCAACTAGCCGTTTTAACTATATAATCACCAACAGAAAAGGGAAGAGAAAGCCGTGACAGATTTCATCCCATTGTTTAGTTCCACCTGCAGTTACGGAAGCCCTGCGCCTTTAGCAAGGGAACTGAAATAATACGAGACCAAACTAGATACTCATCCACAGACCTGGATGTGAAAACCTCCCCCCCACAATTTAAATAGGAGCAAGGAGAGGGCATGATTGGGATGTTGTGGGTAGCGTGCTAAATCTTTCTCCCCACACACATCAACTGCATCTCCCCAGCCAGAGTCATGAGACATAAGTGTAGAGGGGAAGCCGCAGATAGGGGGAATAGCAAGGCACCCTTTCCCTCCCCACACTTTCTCCCCTCCAGATGCTAGATTTCTGACCCACAAGAGACACAATGATATTAAGAGACTTTCCCCTTCATGTTTTGGGTATTATTAGCTGAAATGCTGTGAGTGTGCTCTCTCTCTCACACACACGCAAACACCCACACTGCAGGTGGGAACAGATCAGAGTCACCTACCATAGGTAGGGAAGATATAGCTGAACACTGCTTTCAAATCTGCGTTTGTCGTGAGCCCTGCAGTGACTTCTGAAAGGCTTTTGGATGCCATTCTACAGAACGGGGAGATCAAGGCCAGCAAGCCGGTAGAGTTCAGAAACCTGACCAAGGGCATTGGGAGCATTTTCAGGAGAGTCATGTAGCTACTTCCTTGGGCAATTCTCTGCAGAAGGAGAGAGGGGGAGTTAGTTCAGCACACGTCTCCAAGATGCAGCAGCAGACCTTGGTGTTTTGAACACAAAATCTACGAATACTGATGTTCACCTTCACAAGCAGGAAGAAGGCTGCGGTTTTAATACAGCAAATCTAGCACTCTACCAAATTGCCAAACTGGCATACTGATCTCTGTACCTAAGTTATAGTTTTCCAAGTTTACCTTGTATGTATGGCTACGTTCTTTCTACCTTGACCCAGTTATAGCCTTGCTACCGAAAGCAACACATGAACTTGTTTTGTTTAGAATACCAATACTTTCTTGAACTACCTTACATTTCCACATTTGGGGAAGCTTGGCCCTTATATGGGATTCTGCCGTTTATAAAAACTGACATTCGGGTTGTGATGATTTTCTACTGCAAGATGCTTTGAAAGCTAATCTGGCTCAAAAGGGGGCTATAGATACAATAAATTACAAGCATAAATAATAGCATAAGAGCAGCCATGTTGGATAAGACGAGAAAGGCCAACGTAGCCCAGGACATTCCCCACAGAACTAATGAGACACCTCCGGAAGGTCTGCATAAACCTAAACCAGCCTCTTTTGCTGCCCGACTAAAAATGGTTGAGGGGTAAACTGACCGCCCCCCTGAGGCAGCATGGTACATGGATTAGAGAATCAGACTAGGATCTTTGGGATCTATGCTCAAATCTCCACTCTGCAATGGAAGTTTGTTGGGCGACTTTGGGCTAGTCGCTCTCTCTAAACGTACCCTACCTCTCAGAGGTTGGTGGTTGTTGCAAGGATAAAATGGAGGATGGGAGAACAATGTAAGTCACTTTGGATACCCATTGGGGAAGAAAGAGGGGTGTAAAGAAAATGGGGGAAGGGAACTGTTCCACCAAGACAATTTAGAAAGGATTATTACCTTTACAAGCACCACAAATCTGTCGATAGCAGCAGCTTCACTTGGAAATTGTTTCTTTAAGCCATCAACGTGTTCCTTCTGCCCACTGTGCATGTAATACTTCTTGCCATTATTAGGATCTCCCAGAATGACTACATCGTAGGGAGAGTCCATTTTCGCCCACTGGAGTTGTCCATCTGTGAGCTGGTCAACAATCATACGTTGAAAAGAATTCTCCAGCATCTGCCCTACATAATGGATACCTGGAAGGGAACTACAACGCATTATAATGGAAGACCACCTATACTTTGGAGAAACCAGTGCCCTCGTTCCTGAACATCTATGCAAGTGTCTTTGTGGGAGGAACTAGGTTAAGGAAATGTGCCAGCATCATTTCATGTTATGTAGCTTGTGGGTAACATTCCACCATCCACAGGTTCTACTGAAGCAACCCTTAAATTAGTGTGAAATTTATTATCAGAGTTCTCTTTTGTTACATATACCCAGCAGGATCAAATGGGTATATATAACAAATTAACTGAGGATTAAAAGAGAGGGCGGGGAATGAACTATTTACATACCCTGAGCTCCTTGGAAGATGTATGGGATTCTACAGGTGTTTTCCTTGGTGCAACAGGGAGCAGAGAAAGAAAAAAACTGTCTGGCATCATGGGACCCACATGCACAGAAATCAGCACAAAATGGGGCTGTGGTGAGGTGGATGGGCACTGAAGATCACCTCTTGTCCCATTCGCTGCCTGGTCTGTCAGGCCCAGGGTCTCCCCAGCAGCAGGCCAAGTCCAGCCATGATGCTGGATGGCCAGAAGGAGCTGCCCAGAGTTTAGCACAAGCAAGGCCAGAGAGCTGTTGACCCAGCAAAGGTAAAAGCCCAAGTGAAGGCTTATATAGGAAGATAACCCCACCCGCTTCCTGTAGCAGAGTTGGGGACCTGGATCCTGCAAAGATCTAGACAGCAGCGCTCTCCTCCTGCATGAGTCCAGAGTGTGGGATGTCTTGAGCTCCCAGGCATTTACTTCCTTCCCCTGGTCCAGGCTTCAGCTTGGACTCTCTGTCTTCTTTGGCCCTGCGGAAAACTCTGGGGGTGCTGGAGGTGGACAGGTCCACACCCAGGGTCCCTGGCCTGCTTGCACCACTGGCTCTTGAACTGCAGTGGTCGAGAATGCGGGGGGGAGGGTGTCTTCCCCTGGAGGCTCTCTGGTCCATGGAACCTTGGGTATAATGGGCATGCAAAAGGCTCCTCAGTGCTTGAGATGTCTTCCTCCCAGGTCAGCACCGAGTCAGGTCCTTCATTTTGTAGCAGTGGAAGAGCTGGCAGGACCCCATATTAGTACAGACATTTGCCCATTTACAGGACTAGCAGAAATATGAGAAATAAGCAGAAAGGCCAATCTGAGAACTTAGTGTAGTGCAGTGGAGTGGAGTGGATAAGCCTGCGGGGGGAAACCCAGGTTCCAATCCCTGCCCAGTCACAGATGTTTGGCAGCTGATAAGCAAGATTTAGAAGAGTTGTGTTTTATACCCTGCTTTTCTCTACTTTGAAGGAGTCTCAAAACAGCTGATTGGCTTCCCACCCACCCAGCACCTCAAAACAGGCACCTTGTGAGGTAGGTGGGGCTGAGAGAGTTCAGAGAGAACTCTGACTAGCCCAAGGTCATCCAGCTGGCTTCATGGGGAAACAAACCCAGTTTACCAGATTAGAGTCTGCTGCTCATTTGGAGGAGTGGGGAATCAAACTCAGTTCTCCAGATTAGAATCCGCCGCTCTTAACCACTACACCAAGCTGGCCGATAAAAGCTGTCTAGTCCTGATAAAAGCTGTCTAACACACACACTTTTATCAGGACTAAATCTTGCTTACCAGCCAATTCAACTTCAGCAGCTGAGCAGGGATTTGAACCCGGGCCTTTGTCTAACGTTTCTTTCTCTGCCCACAGGGTAGGTATCCTGTTTGGATGGACTTACCTACGTCAAACTCAAAGCCCTTCTTATTGAAAGTGTGGCAGCAGCCCCCCGCCTTCCCATGCTGCTCCAGGACCAAAACACTCTTCCCAGCTTTGGAGAGGACCACAGCGGCAGCCAGGCCTCCATAACCACTCCCAATGACAATGGCATCCAGGTGGTGAGGAACTTTTTCCTGGGAGAATGCTGGAATACAGAAACAAAAGGACACGATCAGCATCGTTTCCTGCTCAAATGCAATAGGCTGACAAATGATAATGTTGTAACCCCCCCTTGACATTACTGCTGCAATCCTAAAGACACTTCCCTAGGAGTAAGCCTTAACAAGGGGAGGGGCCATGGCTCAGTGGTAGAGCATCTGCTTAGTAGGTAGAAGGTCCCAGGTTCAATCCACGGCATCTCCAGTTAAAGGGACTAGGCAAGTTGGTGATGTGAAAGACCTCAGCCTGAGACCCTGGAGAGCCGCTGCCAGTCTGTGTAGACAGTACTGACTTTGATGGACCAAGGGTCTGGTTCAGTATAAGGCAGCTTCATGTGTTCATGTGTACCTGGCCTGGGACCTGCCCTTAAGCACAGCTTGTAACATGGGACCCATTTTAAATGTTTCTTGCCCCTGTTGTGTTCACCCATCTCTCAAAAATCCTTGAAGAAAAATGATGTGCCACTGGTACAATCTATTTAAAACAGATCACCCCACTGTGTGCTAGAGGGGACTGCACCCTTGTGGATCCTGAGCAGTCTTCTAAACAGCAGAGCCACAAACCCAGAAAAGGTCCCTACTGCAATATAATCTGGGAGCTTCTCAGGAAAACGTCCTGATCTGCTCTCACTGGAGAAGCAATGACTTTACACCCATGCGCAGGTTGCCTGCCTCGAAAGAGAAGGGGAATAGTCATGTATGTGCTCCTATGGGATGGCAAGTGTTAGGTGCAATACTGAGAGATACTGAAATGTATAGTAGAAAAGAGCAAGAGTCCAGTATCGCCTTAAAGACTAACAAAATTTCTGGCAGGGTATAAGCTTTTTGTATAGGAAGTGTATGTTTTACTCCCAATCCACAATGGGTTGGATCCTTGAGATGTTTGAGCGGAAGGAGCTTACACAAGAAGACCTCTCTTTTTTCCTTGCAGACACCCCACTCCACTTTCTGCTGATGATCTGGGAAACCCTTGTGAACCAGCAGAAAAGTTGGATGGATCCACCCCATTACGTTTGCTCCTATGAATCTGTTCCATTCACAGCAGAGACTTCCATCGACAGATAAGCCTCCTTGTACTGGCAGACAGCAGCAGAACAATCCTTAAGATCCAACCCATGCTATTCAAATGGTCTACCAGCCCTACAGAACAGGGACTGCAGGACACGGCAGACAGCTTGTGAGCTCAGGGTACAAACCTTGAGCTACTGTTTAATTCCAAGTATAAAAATTAAACCCAACCTGGAGAGGTCATACCAGGACCGACCAATGAGGTAAGACAAAGAACACTCACCCCACTACTGAGAGGATTCTAAAACACACCTTGTAAAGAGGGAGTAGCAGAAGGGTTTTTTTTTGATGGCAGAGGAAATGCTAGTAAGCATCTTATCATTTATTTGACCTTCTACTGATTTTATACTGTTTTATCTTTTTTTTGCCCTTGCAGCAACTCTGACCGAGTATGTCACTATCCTATTTTGTGCATGGAGGACTGAGAAAGCAGCTTGTTCAAGGCCACAACTAAGTAAGACTTATATCCCAAGTGCCTGCTGGCCAAAATCCATGTTTCCTATTGCGCCATGCTGATTATGCGCGATGAGAATTTAACACTGGCAGTAACACTTTGTACCATACAGACCTTTATATTACCACAGTAACCCTGATAACAGTCCAGCTAGGTATGCCAGTGTTGTTATCCTGATTCTGCAAATAGGGACTGAAGCCAAGAGACTGCAGCTTTATGTCAGGTGGGATTTGAACCAGCAACTTCTTAGCGTCTAGGCAGCAGTACAGTAGTGTTCTTTGGAGTACCTCAGAACAGATGGGAGTACTGAACGAGCAGCTACTGACTTCATGTGGCAGTTCAAGAGCACCAAAGTATGCCATAAATAGGTAACGTGTGAAGAGGAAAAACAGGCCGATGCACCCCAGGAGCTGCAGCCAATTGGGGCTCCCTGGGATGAGACCATCATGTATCCCCAAAGGTTTGGCGTGGGGGAAAGATACATGTGCAGCCTCTCCTTCATTCTATCAGTGTACCCTGCTGCTGTCTATAGTGTATGAAGCACTGCTTAAGGCCACAATGGCTTCATTTACAGCACAATCCTATGCAGAGTTACTCCAGTCTAAACCTACTGAAATGAATGGGCTTAAACTGGAGTAACTCTCCTTAAGATCACACTGCTAGAGTAAATACCATGGAACTCAATGGATCTGGGGGGGGATATGGATGGGATCAGGGCGCATATGAAACTAGCAAACAGGAGAAATGGAGGACAGTAAGAATTGTGAAAGAGTCAAACTACATGGAAGGCTCCAAATCTGAATCTGCTTGAATGATATCAGAGCCCAAGGTCCAGAAAAGTAATTTTTAGGGCCATTCCTGCAGCAAAATTAGTTGTATCAAAATATCAGACAACAGAAAGCTTTCCAGACCAAGCCTAATGCTTATTATCAGTTCTGTTCCAAGGTCTACTCAGTGGGGCTTTCTCCCGGGATGGCACTCCTGTAGACTCTGGGAAGCAACTTACAGCAATGCAAAAAACAAACAACCTAAAGCCTTGTTTAAAAGTTATCCAAGTTTCTTGGAGAAAGGGCAGGATAAAAATATACAACCTAATGAAATATATGAGTATATCTGATGCTGAGAGCTTTGGAGTATCATGGATTTAACTTAAAAGTTAAGCATGTGCTTAAAACTACACCGTGGCCAAGCGGCACCTCAAAGCCACAGGCGCCTTCCGGACTAGACACCTCGTGCCCGAACAATTGTTGCTACAATAGACCAATAGTAAGAAAGTCAATTCCTTTGAAATGTGGTGTTGGAGGAGAGTGTTACGGATACCGCGGACTGGCAAAAACCTGCATCAGTGGGCTATAGATCAAATCAAGCCCGATCTGACCCTAGAAGCTAAAATGACTAAACTGAGGCTGTCGTAGTTTGGTCACATTATGAGACGACAAGAGTCACTGGAAAAGACAATCATGCTAGGAAAAGTTGAGGGCAGCGGGAAAAGAGGAAGACCCAACAAGAGAGGGAGTGACTCAATAAAGGAAGACAATTCACAGTGGGTAGCCGTGTTAGTCTGTCTGCTGTAGTAGAAAAGGGCAAGAGTCCAGTAGCACCTTAAAGGCAGTGGGTAGCCGTGTTAGTCTGTCTGCAGTAGTAGAAAAGGGCAAGAGTCCAGTAGCACCTTAAAGACTAACACAAATATTTTCTGGTAGGGTAGGAGCTTTCGTGAGCCTGTGGCTCACGAAAGCTCCTACCCTACCAGAAAATATTTGTGTTAGTCTTTAAGGTGCTACTGGACTCTTGCCCTTTTCAATAAAGGAAGCCACAGCCCCTCCCTTTGCAAGACCTGAGCAAGGCTGTTAAAAGACAGGGCGTTTTGGATGGTGATTCGTAGGGTCGCCGTAAGTGCGCAGCGCCTTGACGGCACTCAACCCGCACACCCAAAGGCTGAATCCCGGCTGCCCCTTGGGGATGATGTGGGGAACCCGCGCGCCCTCCAGCCCCGCGCCCCCTCCCTGGCCGCCTTCCTCCGGGCTCGGCGCCCTCTCCGGCTACCTCGCTTGAGGACCCGGCTCCGCGCGTCTTTGTCGGTCACCAGAGGCGAGGGCGGCCGCCGGGAGTCTGCCGGGAAAGGGTTGCGAGAGCGGCTCCACCCGCCCAGGGCCTTGCAGACCCCCAGGAGCAGCGCCGCCAGGGCGGCCACGACCACCAGGTAGCCCCACATGACGACGCGCCGCTGCCCAAAGCGCCGCGCGCTCGGAACCCGCCTGGCGACTAAAGCGCGCAGGAGCCCATCATCATCATCATCATCATCATCATCATCATCATCTCCTCCTCCTCCTCCTTCCCTAGGCTGGCCCTCGAGCGCCCCCCCGCCTTTTAAAGGCGCAGGCGACTAGGGGCTTCGAAAGGGGAACCAAGCACGCGCCGGTTCTCGCTGCCCAAAAGGGGTTAATTTATGGGCAAGGGGCGCTTCCATACATGCGGAAGAATGCACTTTCAGACCGCTTCCGATGCACTTGGCAGCTGGAGTTTACCGTGTGCGACGGCAAAAGCCACTTGCAAGCAATCGTGAACGCGCGTCGAAAGCGGGTGGAAAGCGCCCCATTCAGCACGCGCGCAAGCACACGGGTGTCGGATTTCAGCACCACGTTGCATTCCAGCGATAGTAAACTCCACTCCAGACGTTGCAGAGAGTTTGTAAAAGTTCTCGTAGGTTATCCGGGCTGTGTGACCGTGGTCTTGGTATTTTCTTTCCTGGCGTTTCGCCAGCAGCTGTGGCCGGCAGCTTCAGAGGAGTAACACTGAAGGACAGTGTCTCTTCTGTCCTTCACTGTCCTTCAGTGTGACTCCTCTGAAGATGCCGGCCACAGCTGCTGGCGAAACGTCAGGAAAGAAAATACCAAGACCACGGTCACACAGCCCGGATAACCTACAAGAACCGATGAACTCTGACCGTGAAAGCCTTCGACAATAGTTTTTAAAAGTTTTATTAAGAAAGGAAACGGGTCCGTAGATCTATACCAACTTAAGGTCAGAATGCCGATAGGGAGGATACAGGCTATATAGAGAACACACACTAGAATTGGCTACACGTAATCTTTGAAATGCAAAACATCAGGGTTCTTTCAAGCTTCTAGAGGTGCCAGGCTGCTGGCAGAATTGACACCTTTAGAACAGATAGTTGATTTACAATAGGAAGGCTTTGAAGTGGAAGTGTTACTGCCTCTGGCCTTCGTCCTGCCCTCGCTGACCCTGGGGCGAAAACGCCTGGGAGGTTTTGCCTTGAATTTGCCCCTCTCTAGATGCACATTTTCCCCATCTGAATCCTCAAAATTCTGCACGGGGGCTTGTTTTGGAGTTCTGAGAATTTGGCTGGGGAAAATGTGCATTTAGAGAGCCGCAAATCCAAGGCAAAACCTCCCATGCGTTTTCATCTATGGCTCCTTGTTTACAGTGTTTTTATCTCGCGCTTCTGCAGTTACATGGTTCATCCCTCTCCTCCATTTTCTCCTTACAACCCTGTGAGGTAGGTTAGGCAGAAGAGAATGACTCCGTGAATCAAGGTCACAGCGAGGGTCCGCCAAAATACATCGCGTGGAATTTATCCCCGGCAAACAGATAGGGTTGCCAACCTCCAGGTAGCACCTGGAGATCTCCCATTATTGCAATTGACCTGCAGGCAATCAAGATGTTCCCCTGGAGAAAATGGCTGCTTTGGAGGGTGGACTCTGTGGCATTATACCCCGCTGAGGTCTCCCCTCTTCCCAAACCCCACCCTCACCAGGCTGCACCCCCAAAATCTCCAGGTATTTCCACAGCTGCCCTGACCTGGATGGCCCAGGCTAGCCTGATCTCGTCAGATCTCAGAAGCTAAGCAGGGTCAGCCCTGGTTAGTATTTGGATGGGAGACCACCGAGGAAGACCAGGGTTGCTGTGCAGAGGAAGGCACTGGCAAACCACCTCTGTTAGTCTCTTGCCAGGAAAACCCCAAAAGGGGTCGCCGTAAGTCGGCTACGACTTGAAGGCACTTTACACGCACACATATTTCCACAGCTACCCCTCTGCAGTTATAAACTCCAGCTCTATATCTGCTTGGCAATGATGGGGCAACGGTCTGCACATGCTCAAGAGGCATCGCTGCTGTAATAAATACTACCAATAAATAGCCTGGAGAAAGCTCATACCCTACCAGGAAATATTTTTGTTAGTCTTTAAGGTGCTACTGGACTCTTGCCCTTTTCTACTACCAATAAATAATAACGTTTCACATAATCCCTGCTTTGTTGGTTGATGACCTCCCCTGCAATAGATGGTTTTCGCGGTCCTCCCCAGCCTGTCGTTAATTCATCCCAGATCATGCAACCGGCAGTCCTAAACACCCTCATCCTTCGGACGCATTGGGGTCTCTTTCCCAGCAAACAAGCTCAGGACGGGGCGGCAGCGTCTTGCATCCCGCTCTGCAGCGAAGCAGAGTGCCATTCTGCCGGGCGCCCAGCGAGCGTCGCACTCTTTAAAAACGGACCGTGGCGGGGCGGCGGGGCCCTGGGACTACAAGTCCCGGCATGCAAAGCGGCGCGCAGGCGCCGTTGAGGCCTGCGAGGTGTGGGGGTGGCCGGCCGTAGAGCCGAGATTGAGGGGGGGGGATTTCCGCGGTTGGGGCCCGGCTGGTCTGGAATGACGCCTCCGTGGGTGCGTTGTTGGGGGTGGGGGGGAAGCATGGGGGGGTGGGGGTGGCGGGGCGGGCGACGGGGTAGCGTGTGGCAGGTGACGCGCGACTGGCACGTGTGAATACGCATACACGTGTATGCTCTGCCCCCTCTCTGCGAGGTAGGGCAGGAGGGGGCGTGCATGGGGTTTAGGAGGGGTGTGTGCGTGCACAACTGCCAGTTAGGCGCCTTTGGAGCTAATGGGGGAAGGAAGGGGTGTGTGTTGGGGGGTGTATTATTGGTCTGGGAGCCACGTTGCCAAATTCGCATTGGCCTCCGTGTGGGGTGGCCGGCCTGGCCTGTTAGGTGGGGTGGGATCTGCAGAAATCCTGGCCTGGAGCGCAACGTCCGAGCCTGCCCGCTGCAGGTCAGCCCCCCCACTGCACCCCCTTTCACGGGGCTTCTTCAAAAGTTGGCTGCTCTGCTGGGAGGTGGACAACTTTTTATTTTATCTATTTACTTACTAATTTCATCCCCTGCCTTTCTCCCCCCACGGGGACCCGAAGCAGCATTCGTCCTTCTCCTCTCCTCCGTTGAACCCTCACGACAACCTTGTGAGGTAGGTTAGGCTGAGAGTGCGTGACTGGCCCTCCTAAGAGGGCTCCTGCCACAGCTGCATAACGGGTGGAAAGGTCCCCTGCCTTTAGGCTTGCCAGCCTCCAGGGGGTGGCTGGAGATCTCCTGCTATCACAACTGATCTCCAGGCGACAGAGATCAGTCCTGGATAAAATGGACGCTTTGGCAATTGGACTCTACGGCATTGAAGTCCCTCCCCTCTCCAAACCCTGCCCTCCTCAGGCTCCACCCCCAAAATCTCCAGGTATTTCCCAACCTAGTGTGGAGAGTCAAGACGTGGGAAAGGATTACCCTGGGTTGCACAGCCTGGAGAAAGTGTGCCTTTCAATGGCCTGATGCAGCGGGGTGATAGCAGCTTTTTCTCCTCTGGCTCTTTTGCCCATCCTCATTTCCCCTGCCTGCTGTGCAGTTCATCTTCTTTCAGCAGGCAGGAGAAAGAGGCAGAAAACAGTGTTGAAGGAGGTCCAGGTGAGAGATGCAGCAGCTGCCCCTTCTCCTTCTGCAGAAGGGGCTTTAAAGGTATGTGTTGCAGACCTGTAGATTGCAACCTGGCACTTCCTGATCGTTGCCAGCCATGCAGCTGCTCAAAGCGCAAGTATCTGGGCAGCCAACAAGTTGGCATCCTTAGGTTGGTGGGGGAGAATTGCAGATCCATGGAGGCTCCTTCAGTAGTTCCCTTTGAACTATGAACTCCCAGAGTCACCTGAAAGCTGCTGTTGGAAAAAGACTGCTGAACTAGATGGACCTTTTGCATTAATGCACTACTGAACAAATAGTCCCTGTTTTTAAGCAGCATTTGTTAATTGCCGGTGCATTTCAGTTTGCAAGGCTTAAATCTGGCATGTTATACATGTCAGTCACAATGTATTTGTGGCAGATAGTTCTCAGATAGTGACTGAAGGCTGCGCAGGTTAGATTGTAGTTTAATATGTGGTTATCTTGGAGCAGTGGTTTCCTTTATGGTAGGCAACTGGGCATGCCGTTTGACCGTGTTCTTGGTTCCTTCATAGAAACCTGGCTGCCTTTGGGAGGTGATCATTCATTCCCTGGTGACCGTGATCTCATTGTTTCCATTAGGGTATGAACAGATGCAGCACGGACAACCGCCGGTTTGAAGAGCAAGGCGTTTCTTTTCCAGTTTTCAAATCTGTACCTGTGCGTATTCTACTTATTAACCTCTCAGTCCTCTGCAACGGGCACCTGTTGCACTCAAAATGCGCAGCAGCTGTGGTGGGGAGACACTGTGCCAACCAACTTTACTATGGTCATTTTTGTTCCGCCCACATTGTAATGTTTCTAATGTTTTATGTAGCATTCCTCAAGTATTTGTGCATCGTTTCAATAGTCCAATAGAGCCAGTGTGGGGTAGTGGTTAAGAGCAGTGGACTCTAATCTGGAGAACCAGGTTTGATTCTCCACTCCTCCTAAGCCCATTCAGCCCCCAACCTCGGGAATGGGCTGTTAGTCAATTATGAGTTTTAATTGAATATGTAATGTGCCTATCTATGTTTGCATTCCATTAAAACAATAGTTCTGAAATTACAAAAAAAAATCTTCACTTATTTAGACGATGCCCATGTATGTCACAGAAGCATTCTGTCTGAAGAGCTGCCCCCTCTTGTTTTTGAGAGGAGGATCTCTTCTCTGGGGGCCCTTTCCAGCAGTGGGTTTGGAAGGACTTGCATTAAGAAAATATTAACTTTAAAAAACCTACTACTCAGTCAAGCAGGAGATCTTTTTAAATCAGTCAAAGATGTCTGATTATTTCAACTAAACACTGCAGCCTATTAAGCATTTGGAGTTTAAAAAATGTTGTGCTGGGACATTCCGTTATTTTTTTAAAAAAATAAAGAATATTTTGCTCTTTCTATCCTACAACAAATTTTAAAACAGTAAAATCTGCCATGTGTAATACAGAACCTAAAAAAGAACAAGAAATAGTCTCAGCCTTAAGAACCCTAAAACCTTTAAAAGTCAGCCAGCAGGCCCCAGTATCTTAAAATACAATAATTTTTCTTTTAAAAGCCACAGCCACCATCAAAACATTCATCAAGACCAGCAGTTTCACAATTCTGCAGAAGGAAGGTTTTCAAACTTATAAACTGATGGCTGTTTGAAGCAGGGCCACCTTCAGTAGCCAGCCAGAGGTGAACAGGGAGGGTGCTGTTTCTTACAAGACCCCCTCTGTGGTTACCCATGGTTCTTCATATGGTGGAAGCACATGGGAGAAGATCCCCAATGATGAATGAGGTGTCTATGCAAGACTCTATGGAGCATCAGTAGAAGAAGAAGAAGAGTTGGTTTTTATATGCCGACTTTCTCTACCACTTAAGGGAGACTCAAACCGGCTTACAATCATCTTCCCCTCCCTACGACAGACACCCTGTGAGGTAGCTGGGGCTGAGAGAGAATGACTTGGCCAAGGTCGCCCAGCTGGCTTCATGTGGAGGAGTGGTGAAACAAATCCAGTTCACCAGATTAGCCTCCGCCGTTCATGTGGAGGAGTGGGGAATCAAACCCGGTTCTCCAGATCAGAGTCCACCGCTCCAAACTTCTCTTGACTACTTCACCACGCTGGCTCTCCTTTGCAAAATGACTTCTGCCAAGTTCATGGATTGTGTTGCATGACTCCCTCCCCCTTCTATTTTGTTTTAGATTTCTGCCTTGAAGCAGAATGGGCTTCTGCAGTCTCTATCAGCAGCAGCCAATGGATGCAAAGAAGTGGGTAAGTGTGCTCAGCTAACTGAATCTTCTGTCTTGAGTTCTCTTGTTTGGCTGTTGAAGGAGGTGCTATAGCTTTATGATGGTTGGGTTGCTTTTATGGTGGCCTCCATCTTGAGCATTCTGGAGAAATTGGGCAGAAACGTGAAGAAGGGTGGTGTTGGTGGATTGCGCCTTGGGGCTGTTCTTGTATGATGGTGGTGAAAAGCGCTGTCAAGTTGCAGCCAGCCTACAGTGAGCCTGTGGGGGTTTCAAGTCAAGAGACATTCAGAGTGGTTTGCCATTGCCTGCCTCTGTGTAGCAACACTCGTCTTACTTGGAAGTCTCCCATCTAAGTACTAACCAGAACCGAACCTGCTTATCTTCCGAGATCTGATGATATCGGGACTAGCCTGGGCCATAACCTCAAAAAGTCCATGCGCTGACTTTTGGATTGCCCGCCACCTGGGAATGCTGCTTTTGAAGACTGCTGCACACGGCAGCAGCTGCCACAGCCAGGGCAGTTCTCTCCTGTTTGCAATTTCTCCCTGCTCATGGTAAAGGAAGGAGCCCCGTGGCGCAGGGTGGTAAGCTGTAGTACTGCAGTCAAAAGCTGTGCTCGCGACTTGAGTTCGATCCCGACGGAAGTCGGTTGCAGGTAGCTGGCTCAAGGTGGACTCAGCCTTCCATCCTTCCGAGGTCGGTAAAATGAGTACCCAGCTTGCTGGGGGTAAAGTGTAGATGACTGGGGAAGCAATGGCAAACCACCCCGTAAACGTAGCCTGCCTATTAAACACCCTGTGACGTCACCCCATGGGTCAGTAATGAGCTGGTGTTTGCACAGGGGACTACCTTTACCTTTTACCATGGTAAAGGAATCACTTGATTTGTTCCCAGCTGTCTGCAGGCAACCATTAAAAGATGAAAATGTTTTGTATGGTAGTTTCTACTCATGGGAAAGAAGATGGAATGTTCGTTTGCAGTGAGCAGAGAACAGCAGCCACCAAAGACTTGTGTGCATCGGTCCTCTTGGGCAGTAGGCAAGCTGGAAATCGTTGTGTCAATATCCTTGGGTTCTTCACAGCAGCTGTATGTTGCAAATAGATTGCCTACGTAGCTGTATGTCAACCTTGATTTGTAAGCCTGGCACATCCACTGATCTGAAGATTTCTGGTGTTTTCCTTAGTGCTTTGGTATAGGGGATAGGGTACGTTCCTCTAAAGTTTGCAGCCTAGAATAAATCAATTTGTGGCACAACCCTGTGTTACCTGATGAAGTGCATTTTTACTCACAAAAGCCTATGCCCTGGAAAATGTTGGTTTTTAAGATGCTACTGGACTCAAATTTTGTTCTTCTACTACAGCTTACCATGGCTACTGACCTGAAATTCTTCGCATGTTTTCTTATTTAATAAGTCCTGTTGAGTTCAGTGGGCTTATTCATAAGTATGCATAGGGTCACAAAACAGTTAAAAGTACTTGGAAAAATCTGGCTTAAAATGCTTCCGTGTTTCCCCATACATATTCCCCAGGAGGAAACAGAATGTACACACTTTTGCACACTTGCTTAAGTGGAGCTTTTTTAAAAATGCTCAACAAGCATAGATTGGGCAAGCTTCTAGGCCTCATAATGCTGGGCTTGGCACTTTCAATATCAATAATAACATCATCATTCTGAATTGCAAATACGGTAAGTACATTGAGTTAAAAGTACACTGCCTTGTTGCTCTGTGCCAGGGGTGGGGAACCTTTTTTCTGCCAAGGGCCATTTGGATATTTATAACATAATTCACGGACCATACAAAATGATCAACTTAAAAACTAGCCTGCTATATTTGGTCAAACATTTAGCCAAGAGGCACAACCGGAGATGGCTCCGAGTGTCTGCCACGTAGAGCTACTGGCTTTTGAGCTCTGCCGTCCCCAGCTGGGCCCGAGAGATTCAGGCAGGGCAGCAAACACAAGACACAGTTTGTTGGGCAGTCCTAGCAGCTCCATAGCTAACGACTCTTCTTCAAGGGGAGAAAACGGGTTCCTTTTCTCAGCCAAACAAACTCCCATCCACCTTGAATAGAGGCTATTCCTGTCCGCGGGAGGGGGCGGATCACCATTCTTAGATCCTTCTGAGCTAGAGATCTGCCAGGACCCACGAAGGGCCAGACCAAATGATTCCGCGGGCCGTATACGGCCCCCGGGCCTGACGTTCCCCACCCCTGCTCTATGCTGAAAGAGTTATTGAAGGCTCTGGAAGCTGTTGTGAAATATGTGCAAATGACGTGGAGTTGGTTATATTGGGAATGAGATTTCCCCCCTCTTTTTTAAAAAAGAGAAGTCTCAGATCTTGAAACTTCAGTTAGGGAAATGGTTCTGAAGGTTACTACAGTGGAATTTGATCTCTCTCTCTTTCTTTGTTGCTAGATATTAGTGAAGAGGTACGGCGAGCCCGAGAAGAATGGGAGGCTGTGGAAAACATCCATCCAGGAGGTACGGCCTTATTTCCTTTGGAGTGGAGACCAATTCAGCAATGAAATAGGTGCTTCTTGGTGACAGGAAGAGGGAGTAGTGGGGCATTACCAAAGAGCAGAAAATATGCCTAGCAACATAATAGAAGTATAAAAATGTAAAAACTGTACAGTCCAGGAATTCTTAATTTAAAATGCTGTCTTTATCACATTTCTATCATGCTCTTCTTGCAAGGAACTAAGAGACGATGTACTTCTCCCCTCCTCCATTCTATCCATATAACAGCCCTGCGAGGTAGGTTAGGCTGAGGGAGAGTGACTGTGCCAAGGTTTCCTGTTGTGCTTTATAACTCAGTGGAGATCTGAACCCTGGCCCTGGTCCAGCACTCTAACCACATCCCTGCACTAGCTTTCATACGTAAGGGACTAGGAGCCTCTTCAGTAATTCATACAAATGGCTCATTGTTTAGCACTGTGAGTATAAGCAACTACTAGTACCACTAGTCATGAAATCTGGAATTTCAGAAGGCCAGTAGTACATGTGGGCTCCATAGATCTGCACCCGTGGTGTGTATGGACTATGCTCTATCCTTAGACACCCATGCAGTGTCATGGCCAAAACTAATAACACAAGGATAAGCCCTGGGAAATGAATGAGAATAAACACTGCTTCAATTCTCTCAAGTCCCTCTTGCAAGCGAGGTTCATCTTGAGTGCAGCTAATCAGCATGGCTTTTTTCCTGAATTTTTGGATTCGCCCCCTCATTGCAGTTTGGTGCATTCTTAAGTTTATTTGTCATCAAGATGTATTGCATCATGGGATTTGTAGTGTTTGCATAGTGGGCTGGTTTGCAATAATGTATGGCGATGACTGAAAGGAATGAGTTGTAAGTGTGGTTGCCAACAGGCCTAGTGACAAATATACCTTCAGTAAAGGCTTATTGGGTGGAAATGAGCAGTTCAAACGTTCCACGGCATGGAGGAAAATCACATCCCATTATGCCTCTGTTAAAGGCACAGTATGTTTTTCTCCAGGCCTATTGGCAACAGTAGACACTTGGTATGTGCCAAAATTTCAGAGCTAGCTTTTGACTTAACAGAGTTGTAGTATCTAACTGGAATTTGTGAGGAAATGTCTTTAGGATTGTGGTCTCAGTGAGACGAAGTGGACAGGTCTTCCAGCAAAATGTCCTGCAACTTGAATAAAATCTCAGGTGTTAAAATCCCCCAAGGACCTTATTATAAGATCCTGCATAAATCAGGAGAGACCCGGGGGCCACTACTTGGTTGCAGCTGGCAATTTAACAAGCAGAATCAAGTACATTTTTTGGCAGTGAGTGACAGAAACCATTTCTCCTTCCTTTAAATAATATATTTTGCTCCTTGTAGTTGATCCTTGGCATGTTTACTCAGAAGTAAGCCTCACTGGGGAATACTACCAAGTAAATGAGCATAGGATTTGTAGCCTCAGGTGAAGGGAACTAACTAGCGATAGAAGAAAGCTTTTGCTGGTAATTTATTTAATAACTTGGATCAAGTAACATTTTCTGTCAGAGTAATTTGCTTCCCCCACCCCCAATTTTGCTAGGGGCATGCTTGAGAGAGAAACCACCTTATTTAATGTGCATGCTTGAGAGATTTAATTTGCTTCCATTTGGTTCCCCCATGATAGGAAAATACATTTTTGAGGAGGGCGAAAGGAATTGTCTCATTGTGCAGAGATTCAACCCCCCCCCCATGACATTAAAGTCTAAGTGATGCCATCTTCCTGTAAAAGAAAAAAAGTTTAGCCTACCAGAGACAGCCAAATCTTTGCCTACTGAAGGTGGGACTCTCCATTCCCCCCCACTTGGGGCCAAACTAGACATTAGCTCTGATAACAAGTTGGGTCAGGGTTTCCCCGGGCCCAACTGTGTTCTTTGTTAAAGACAGAACATGGCATGCAGAAGGTCCCAAGTTCAATCCTCGGCATCTCCAGTTAAAGGGACCTGGCAACTAGGTGATGTGAAAGACCCCTGCCTGAGACCCTGGAGAGCCGCTGAGTAGACAGTACTGACTTTGATGGACCAAGGGTCTGATTCAGGATAAGGCAGCTTCATGTATTGATGTGGCATTGGGGAGCTACTGTTCCCAAGTGCACCAGGATCCAGTTTCTATTGGGATTGTGGCACAAGGGGAGGAGGGGCTTCAGCCTCCCTGCCTGCTCTGTTTTCCCAAGCTAAAACAGTCACGAGGAGACCCTACTTGCCCCACAGTCAGACAGATGTTCCCCCACAGCTGTTTTAGGTCAGGAAAGCGGCAGGAGGGAAGGCTGAATCTCCTCTCCCCTCAAGCCGCAATCCCAGATTGACCTGGACCCCAAAGAACCTGGGAATATTAGTTCCCCAATATCATGCCTGTCTTTAAAAAGAACATGGTCAGGGCCAGGCAAACCCCGACCCGACTAGTGTCAAAGGTAACGTCTAGTTTGGGAGCCAGTGTGGTGTAGTGGTTTGGAGTGGTGGAGTTTGATCTGGAGAACCAGGTTTGATTCCCCTCTCCTCCACATGAGCGGCAGAGGCTAATCTGGTGAACTGGGTTTGTTTCCCCCTCCTCCACAGGAAGCCAGCTGGGTGACCTTGGGCTAGTCACAGCTCTGTTAGAGCTCCCTCAGCCCCACCTACCTCACAGGGTGTCTGTTGTGGGGAAGGGCAGGTGATTGTAAGCATGTTTGAGTCTCCCTTAAGTGGTAGAGAAAATCGGCATATAAAAACCAACTCTTCTTCTTCCCAGACTCTGCTTCCAGTCAGCAAGCGCTGGGTAGGAAAGCCAGCTAGCCAAGTCCTGCGCTGTACAGATCGCATTGCTTTCCTCTGCCTGCTGCCACTGTCATTGCTGCCTTGGCTCATTGGGCAAAGGGTGTGTGTGAGAATGGGCCAAGTAGCTATGGGCTGCAGGCGGTGCAAATGTGTTCTTTCTCATTGCTGTCGGTTTCATAACCGCCAGACAGGAAGCAGCGCCAGGTTTCTTCCTGTGCTTTGCCCGTAAAGTGCCGAGCAAGAGGGTCAGTTGCAAGTGCACTTGAAGACAGTTTTATTTAGGACTGCATTTTAATTAATTTGGCTTTTATTATTGGCAGCCCTAATTGGAGTTTTTATAATAGTCGTTCTATTGTGTTTTTATATTTTATAATGTCACCCACCTTGAGTTCCACAAGGGAGAAAGGCAGCATAAATATTATAAATAAATAAATAAAATCACATGATCTGTGTGAGGGTGCTGAGAAGTTTAAAACTTAAAGAGCCCAGTAGCAGAATCAAATCAAATCTTATTTTGATACAGTATCACCTAAACTCTAAAACTCTGGCTAATATTTAACCCTATTGGTCTAACCCCTCTGATTCTAACTGATAATTACTGCTCAGCTTGGTAAAGTAAAATAAAGATGCTCCAGAAACACGGCCTCTCTTCTCAAGCCATATTTCCCATGGGATACCAAAAAGCCAAGGAAACGATCAAACAGAGACTCTTGGACTGTGCCCTTCAATCAGATAGGGCTCAGATTCATAAATATTCACCCATCTTGCAATGCATCAAACCTTTCCACCCTGCAGACTACCTTGGATTCCTGGGAGTATCCAAATATCGAAGGGCCTTTACTCTTGCGCGTTTCAATGCCTTACCTTCAGCTCTCCAGTAGCAGTAGAAAAAGAGTCCAGCGGAACCTGAAAGACTAACAGAATTTTTGGCAGGGTATGAGTTTACATGAATCACAGCTCTCTTGTTCAGATACAGCTAGAATGTAATAGATCACGATGGGTAGCCATGTTAGTCTGCCACTACCAGCAGAAAAGAGCATGAGTCCAGTAGCACCTTAGAGACTAACAAAATAACCGACGCTGTAACAGCAAGCAGAGAATCATTTGCAGAAACAGTTGACGGGACTGTGATAGCTTTGCAGCAGAATGGCCCCTGCCTGGTGGAATAGCCTCTCTAGTGAGACCAGAGCCCTGCGGGGCCTCAAAGAGTTCCGCAGGGCCTGTAAAAGGGAGCTATTCCTCCAGGCTTATGGTTGAGGCCAGCTACAGTCCCTATATATAAAGGCTGGCCTCCATCACCTCCCCACTGCGGTAACACCTTTTATTCCATCTGGTGCCTTCCATCTGCTCGCCTAGCTGAAGTTTGTCGTATTGTGATTCATACGTTAGGGGTGCCTGGGTAATTTAGTATAATGTTTATATGATTTTATAGGGCTATTTTAAAATGTTTTAATGCTTTTATTGATTAACATGACTTTTATATTCTGTAAGCCGCTCTGAGCCTGGCTTTGGCTGGGGAGAGCCAGGTAACAAATGGAAATAATGAATAAATAAATAAATAAATAGGTTCTGTTGTCAGAACTGGGGGAGAAATGAGAGTCCGTGGGCTTCATATTCACAAGGACATCTCCACTCCTTGCACACATTGATGATTGTGTGTCTGCAATTCGGTAGATAAAAGACAGACATCTCGCCACATTTGAAGATGCATTGTGAAAGTTTGTGGCAGTATTACCCTCACATGGGTGATGTCCGGCAGATTGACTTCATCTATGCTAGCAACACTGATGCCCTCAGTCACAGAATGCAAAAGTCACAGAAGTTCTGGGTCAAATCCCCCGGAGTTATCTACCCTTGAATATGACTCGGCTGTTCCTATTCAGTTTCACAGTCTTCAGTCATCCTGTAAGCACAAGGAACTTATGCAGGCAGTTGCAAAATCGGAAGTATTGGTGTCTTTGCCAAGTGCACAACACTGCAAGACCTCAGTGAGTTCACCGCTGCAGCCTTTATCCCACTCAATCCCATTCACAAATAGGGCTTACTCTCTGCTGCTACCAGCAGGTTACTAGAAGCATGGCAGTCTGACTCCCTGCAGCTAAATTTCCGGTTAAAAATGAAAATCTCCTCTTTAATTCTACCTCCATGGAGGTAGGGGGAAATTCTGGAATTTATCAAGTGAGAATTTAACAATTTTCCTGTCTAACAAAATATTACCCCTTAAGCAAGCTCTCCTTGCTTCTCTCTCGTACTTTGATAAGCATGAGCTAAAGCATAGGCTTTGTCCATGGTTGCTAGTTTTCTCATTGCTAGCCTGCCTCAAATAGCATACAGATAGAAATTGATGCCAGGCAAGAAATCCCTTTGGAAGGCACTTACAGGGACTGTATTATGGATTAGATGCTGCCCCTTTTCTAACTCCTGCTGCACTATGAATTAAAATCATTCTGAGCTAGCTACAGTTTCAAGGTCTTGGGTAGTTTAGACAAGTTTAGACCAACCAGTTTAGGCCCGATCAATGTATATAGGGTTAGGAATTTTTTTTGCTGCCTTTGGTGTATCTTTGAGCTTACTTGCGTTGAATCACATTTTGCTTCCAACTTGCCCAGATCTTTCCAAAGTTTTTTGTGGCTTGCTATGGATTTCATTGTCTTGAATAATTTGGTGTCGACTTGTGTTCATACTTGGCCACCTCCTGACTAAAGGTTCATTTATGAACAAGTTAAATAGCACAGGCCCCAGTAAGTCGCATACAATATTATTATTTCAACATCATGGGGAGAGAGGCCCTCTTGACTGTCCACTGATCAAAGAAGTTTGTCTGATGGGTACACAAGAGAGGGCCTTTTCAGTGGCAGCCCCATGATTATGGAACAACCTCCCAAGGGAGGTGAGCCTGGTCCCCTCACTCTTGATCTTTAGAAGGCAGCTGAAGATGGTTTTATTCATGATGTCATTTGATTAGCTTTTCTGCCTGCTGGCAGTTTTAAATTATTGACTTTAACTCTTGGTTTTTTACTATATTTATTGTATTTAATTATTGATTACATTGTGAAGTCCCTGTGAGAAAGGCAGACTATAAGGGTATGTATGTGCCAACTGGGATTGATTGCTAGGAAAAGTTGAAGACCCAACAAGAGATGAATTGACTCTGTAAAGGAAGCCACGGCCCTCAGTTTGCTAGATCTGAGCAAGGCTGTTAAGGATAGGATGTTTTGGAGGACATTGATTCATAGTGCCGCCATGAGTCGGAAGTGACTTGACGGCACTTAATACACACATTATTTACAGTGTGAAGTCCCTGTGAGAAAGGCGGACTATAAATAGGATAAATAAATAATAAATAAAAGTTTCTATTAGATAGAAAGGTGGCTAATAAATGTTTTAGATAAATAATTTTTTTGTCTGTGATGGATTTATTGATGTACTGGTGGCCCAGCTGCCTCATGCTCCTACTCCCCCTCTCTTTCGCCACTGTAGGAATTTTGGAGAAGCCTCCTGGGCCCGTACCCTTAATCTCTTTCAACGAAGCACTGCAGCATTTTCAAACGGCAGATCTTTCTGACTGCAGGGTACGTATGTGCCAACTGGGATTGATTAAGCGGTTGTGCTGCTTAAATATTTCAGGCTTTCAAAACGCTGTGCTGATAGGAACTGCTCAGAACTACTCCCGAGGTGAGTAGTCTTGCTTCATTTTGATGGAGTGCTCGTGCTGTTAGAGCAGAGCTGGTGGCTTAAATCTCCTTTCCCCGCCCCATTAATCTGTGGCTTTCTCCTCGCTGAGGGCCATACAGGACTGACAGTTCCATGCTGTAAGTCACTGTCGTGGGAGAGGTCTCTGTGTTACCAAAGAGCTTCTTTATGCTAGTTAATATAGAAGCAGCAACTCTACTGGCAAACAGCAACATGTGTTGTATGCAGTTGCAAATAATTTTTCTTTGGCCCAGCCTGGCTGTAGCAGAAGCCAGTTCACTTGCTGAGAAGCTTTCACTTGCTTCTCACCATTAGCTAGCTCCTCACAGAAATTGTTCTGTATTCCTCTTTTCCCCTACTTGATAGTCTCAGCCTGTTCTGTGCAAGCTGGGCTTGTGATGCTGTCATACATCCTAGAGGCGTAATTAGCCCCTTTAGGATCTTGTCCATGCCCCAAGGTTCTTAGTCGAGGATTTCCATCATTCTGTTACAAGGCCCTTGTATGTCTCCTCCCTTGGTGCAGGGAGGGAAATGCAGTGATGAGGCTCTGGGGAGAAGGGAAGTAGGCCTTTGATCATCTGCAAGCATCTGACTTGAGGTTTCTCAGTTTGCAGCCTTTGCACCAAAAGGCAGCAGTCATGCATAACTGTCACCAATTTTTCGGTGCCTGAAATTGCAGTTGGTGCTCCTTCATATAGCAAGTGTGCATTTTCATTGACCTAGTTGAGGGCCAACAAACTAAAATTTAATCCAGACAAAATGTAGGTATTATTAATTACTCGTGGACTCCTGACTTTCAGGGGATACATAGGTGGCAGAGTTCAGCAGGAGTGCCTTTCAGCTTCTTAGGATGGTTCACCAATTGTGGCCGTTCCCGGAGAAATCTGACCTGGCAACTGTCACACACATCCCGTTAAATCCAGATTAGATTATTGCACACCAGGGCTGCCTTTGAAAACTGTTCAGAAACTACAGCGGTCAGAGGACTAACAGTAGTCTAATGCAATCATTGTGTACCAAATACAAAATGAACATATACAGCTGGTATTGTATCAATTGCACTGGCTTCCAGCTGGTTACTGGGTCCGACTCAGAATGCTGGTGACCAGCTTGAAAGCTCAAAACAGTGTGGATCCAAAGTATCCGAAGGACTACCTCTACCCATGTCAACCTTGTTGGGGACTGGAGATCATCTGGGGAGGTCTTCCGGAGAACCTACTGATTTAGAAGTTTGCTTGGTGAGAAGCTGCAGAAGGGTCTTTTCAATGGCTACCCCTGGATTGTTGGACTCTCTCCCCCAGTAGGTACACTGAGTTTTTCATCTCTGCAGGCCTTCCAACATTGTCTGAAACAGTAGTAAACTGCCTTGGCCATTTTATGGGAAGGGAGACTAGGAATACACTAAATACAGATTATGAGAATAATTAGTCCCTTTAACCTCAGTGGAAACAAGAACGCTTAAGAGCCTGTGCCAGCCCAGGCAGCCTATGGGTCATGCTATTCGGTGCCTGTATCCAAAGTAATGTCTGAATGCAAGTACTCTTCCATCAGATCTGGCACAAATAGTATGGATTGAAACTTCAGATTTAACAGTACTACATTCTAAACCTGGATCAAAAACAGCAAGCAACAACAAGCTCAAAACTAGACCTCCCCATCCATGCATCCCTTACCATTCACTCAGAAACTATGCACCAGCCTGGAACCAAACCTATTCAGAAACCGTAGCTATCCCATCCCTGTCTTGGTAAGTGGGCTGGTGATTTGGCTGGTATTGCCCTGTTTTGGAAAAAAAACACTCACTGTTACTAAGCAAAGCTTTACAGTTTGTGTCTGCTCCCTTTTACTGTGATATATTTTCCTTTTTCCAGAAAAAGATTCAGCCAACAGTTCAAAGAAGGGGTCTGGCAGCCATTGCCCACTTCCTTTTCGGCCCTCCCCGCCTCCATCAACAGCTGCAAAGTGAGAGGGACTTGGCCCTGACAATTGCTCAGTGTGAGTATTGCTTCCTACCACAGAGGCAACCCTTTTCCCCAATACTTCTCTTGGCCAACCAGCAGCCATTGATTTGATTGCTGTTGAAAGTGAAGGGCTTTGCGCTGTCTCTTAGCCTGTGACTTCAGAGGGAGACTGGTGAGACCCAGAATGAAAGGCCAGGACCCCGTATATCCTTTGATTTTTACTGTTCTGATACTGTCCCTTTGATGTGTAGATTGCTCCTGTCAGGGACTCTTGCTTTCTTCCTTCCAGCTAACACTTTCTCTTTCCATCTTGCAACCATAAGAGCAGGACATGCTTTCCTGCATCTCCATCCATCCTAGTTTAGCTAGCTAGTTTAGAATGTTAATCTGTACCTTGCCTAGAATAGAGCTCCTTATAATAAAGAACTCCTGTTAATTTACTAAGCTAAAAGGCTCAATGTGAACTTTATTTCCTCAAACAGCAACCTAACACAAGTTCCGCTGTGCCGTGTGTGCTCTGCAAATGCTGTCACTTACAATCTTCTTGTTTTTGCCATGTCTTCAACACAGTATGTTTGAGGAAGTAAAGAAACAGGTTGCTGTGTTGTTGTATTATTGGATCACAAGTCCTGCACTGTGTACTTTGACTGGCAGCAACCCACCAAGAACTCAGGTAGAAGTCTGTCTTTCTCTCTCTCTGCAGCCTGAGATCCTGAAGTGGAGCGACCAGGGATTAGGGCCCCAGACAATCAAAGTGGCCTACCTGGAAACTTGTATCCCTTATCCTCATTTTCTTAGACCAGCTAATCAGCTCTTTCCTTGTACAGGTGGCTTGGACAATAATGAGAAAGTGCACATGAGAATTCTGCAAACAATCTACAAGAAATTAACAGGATCCCGATTTGATTGTGCCCGCTATGGATCTCATTGGGAAGACTTGGGGTTTCAAGGTATGAAGTAGTGAGTGAAAGAATGAGATTTTGCACTCATGGGCACTTGCATAACGGCAGTGGGCCTGATTCTGTTTGCTTATGGTAACTCAGTGGCCTTGCTGAAAGTCAATAGAAGATATTGGGAAGGGCCTGGTGGATCTTTTCTCTTGCATTAATCCCAGTGCCAATACCATAAAGCTCTTCAGTGTAAAAAGCCTGCACTGATCCTGCTGGAGATACTATCCAATGTGTGAATAGGCAAAGGGATCAGTGTAGCCTGAGGGCTTGCAGCATTCAGAGCTCTAAAAAAACCAGATTTGCAGATAAGATGCTACAGATGATTTAAGTGCAGAGTTCTGCTTTTATGCTACCGTGCGTCTCAGCAGAGGAGGTGAGGGTGTCCTAGTGCTTCCTCATTTTGGATTTCTGCTGTGACTTCTTGTTCCCTGCCTCCCCCAGCAATATCTGTGAGCTGTTCACACCTGTAACTCATGTATGTCTCCTGAGTTGTGATAAGGCAAGGATCCCTTACGCAAGTATAACAGAAGCATGTAAAGAGTTGCTTGCATTTCTTGTACTCCCTCCCCCCCAAATCCCTTGCCCTAAACATCTAAACAGACTTGCATTTTGAAACCTGAATATCTGAAATTGTGGCAGTTGTTTTTACAGAAGTGATCCCACAGACAATTACAATTGCACATCGTGCATAGCTTGTATGGAAGCTCTCACTGGCTGAATATTAAAACAATTGGCATCAGGGAGTGGGAATTATTCTCCTGCGAGCATGAGCTACAAAATATAGGCCCAGAAAATTTACTCTGTCATTCCCCGATACTCATTTTCCTCTAGCTTTCAAAATTTAGAAGCAGTAGAATGTCAATTACATAATGGGAGGATGTATTGTATTGTGGGCTCACAGGGGATAGCATTAAGCTTTCCTCAGGCCACATTAATTTTAGCTCTGCCTTTTGTGCGCTTAGCAATTAATCCTCTAATGCAGCTGTACGTATGCAATAATTCACAAATACGGCCTGCATAAGAATATTTATTGGCTTGGCTTGACAGTTTTGTGTGCATGTGTGTCTGTCTTGTACTTAAGGGATGGATCCTGGCACAGATCTGCGTGGGACTGGATTGCTAGGATTGATGCAAACGCTGTATTTTGTGATGGATTCTCGGATATTACCTCTAGCACGAGAGATTTTCAAGCTGTCCCATCACGAAACACAGGCATGTTCCTCTTTTTCTGTTCTTCACCCCCTAAATTAGCTGTTTGTAAGCATACGTGCTTTCTCTAGGGCAAGCACAGCAACCCCTGACCAAAAGCCTCTCAAAGCAGACAGAACATAAAAGCGTATTATAGGGAAGATAACAAGAGGAAACAAAACTTTATATGTTCACCCAATTAAAGTTTGTTGTTGTATATTTTTGATTTTGTGCATGTATTGTGTTTTCTGTGTGTTTTTTGTTATGTATCTTAGTTATGAAATAAAAATTGAATTAAAAAAAAGCAGACAGAACTAACAAGCCCCAATAACCAGTGTAAGGAATCCCAGCAGAAGTGCAGGACAATGTAGCAAGCCTAATGCAACAAATGTGCAACCTGAGAATTCAAACCAGTGTCAAACTAGAGAATCCTCCAATGCAAACTGAATAGGCACACTGTTGCAAGCTCAACAAATGTAAAATCAGAGAATCTAGGTCAATGTACAACCCAAGAATCAATGGCATCGTTGAACCCAAGAATCCACTGCAAACCCAGTACAGACCAATTTGTGCAAAGAACACAATGTTGCAACACCAACCGTTTCAAAGGACACAAAGCCAAACCAACCTTGTGTGTCCATCCCTCGGAAGACACAGCAACACAGCAAAATTAAAGAAAAGAAAAAAACAGTCATGGGATCCTTAAAACGCTGACTCCAGATTGTCCTGGTTATTCCCAAATATTTCTGGGATTTTTGAGGACCCATTTCCTGGGATCCCAAAAAATCCTGGATACCATCTGGAAACCCGAATATATCCAGAAAATATCGATAAGGTATTTTTCGGATATATATTCAGCCCAGATATATCCAAACGCATATTCCTACCTCTGACCCAAACTTATACATGGGCTTTTATTTCTGACATATATGAATGTATACATATAAAGAGGGGAGGGAGAACACTAAAGAGAAATTAAAACAAATCCACAACAATTTATAGACAGAGAGTGAAAGGTATAAATAGCCTAAACAGATAATCCATATTAATTGGGGGGAAGAGGAGCCATGTTTCTGATTTCCCAACCCCCCTTGTCCTTTTACAGAATTTCCCTTTCTGTGTGATGTCAATCAATATTACTCGTATTGTGATCCAGGTACTGAGGGAAGAACGCCTTTCTAGGTAAGTATTATGTGGCTCTTTGTGCCTTTAAACTCTATGGACACTCTGGGTTGAGTTAAAGAATTGTAAATCCTTGCCTCCTCTTTCAGTGTCCCTTGAGCATCATGAAGAAGAGCGGGGAGCCTTGCCTCTCCTGCGACACCACCCCTTTATCATTACTAACAAGTTCTAGATACCTACTTTAAGTATTTATACATTGCTTTTCTTCCCAGTGGGGTCTCAAAGCAGCTTACAATATCATTCTCTCTTCCTCCATTTTACCCTCGCAACAACACTCCTGTCAGGAAGCTCGGACTGAGAGAAAAGGGCTGGCCCCAGGTCACCCAGTGAGTTTCATGGCAGAATGTGGATTTAGACCCCGATCTCCTGGATTCTAGTCTGACACTCTAACCCCGTGTTGGCGAACCTATGGCACGCGTGCCACTTCCGGCACGCGTTGCCCTCTCTGCCGGCACGCGTGGTTCCTCCCAGCTGCTGGCCTTTCCGGCTCCGCCCCGCCCCGGATGGGGGAGGCTGTAGGCAGTCGGCTGCCCAGCTGGGCCGCGGGGGCTTTGAACCGCTCGGTTCAAAGCCCCCCTTTCCTGGACTCCTTGCCGAATTTTTCCACCCCAGCCTCAGTCCCGATCCCCCCCTGCCCAGAGCCGAGGGGGGGCGGAGAACCCCCCCTCCCTGCTGCCTCCCGCGCCACTCCCGGGCCTGGCCGGGGGGGGGGGGAGAAATCCCTGCAGGGGGTGCGCGCATCAGGGCCTCCCGCTGCTCCTTCCCCGGCCGTTGAGCCGGGCCTCCTCGCCTCTCGCTGCCTGGAAGAGGGGAGCCCGTCGCCGCTTCCTCTCGCTGACGCTGTCGCGCCTCCTTCGGCGTCTGGTGCCCCTCCGCCCCCCCGGAGGGTGTTCCGCCCAGCCGCCCTTCTCACTCCCAGCAGCCGGCTGGCCGGCTGTCCCCCGCGGCCCTCTGGAGGGGCCCACGTGGAGGAGTAGGGTGCGCGCGTGCACACACACACACATGTGTCAGGGGGACTGGACTCCCCGCCTGCAGAAGGCCCCCCACCCCTCTTCAGTTGGGCCGGTTCAGGGGCGTCTGCCCTTTTTGCCTTTGGGGAACCTGCGGGGGGAAGGTAGGTGGTGGGGGTCGGCACCTGTCTGGGGATGGTGTCGTCGGCGCTTCACCCCCCTCCCCCCCCCGGCCAGGTGCCCAACTGTGGAGGTTTGTCGGCGGGCGGAGGAAAGGACGGGTGGGAGGGGCTTTTATCCTGCCGTCCTGACCCCTTTTCTCCCCCCGCGGGTGGTGGCTAGCCCCCGCCGGTGTCTGGGAAGTCCCGAGGTGGCCCGGGGAGGCCTGGGCTCAGGACAGGGGTTATTGGCCATTTGTGAATGGGAGGTTTTGCCTTGGACTTGCCACTGAGATGCTTATTTACCCCATCCAGAGCCTCAAAACTGCATGGGGGGGTGTCTATTTGTGAAAGAGAGGTTTTGCCTTGGACTTGCCACTGAGATGCACATTTACCCCATCCAGAGTCTCAAAACTGCATGGGGGGGTGTCTATTTGTGAAAGAGAGGTTTTGCCTTGGACTTGCCACTGAGATGCACATTTACCCCATCCAGAGTCTCAAAACTGCATGGGGGGGTGTCTATTTGTGAAAGAGAGGTTTTGCCTTGGACTTGCCACTGAGATGCACATTTACCCCATCCAGAGCCTCAAAACTGCATGGGGGGGGTGTCTATTTGTGAAAGAGAGGTTTTGCCTTGGACTTGCCACTGAGATGCACATTTACCCCATGCAGAGCCTCAAAACTGCATGGGGGGGGTGTCTATTTGTGAAAGAGAGGTTTTGCCTTGGACTTGCCACTCAGATGCACATTTACCCCATGCAGAGCCTCAAAACTGCATGGGGGGGTGTCTATTTGTGAAAGAGAGGTTTTGCCTTGGACTTGCCACTGAGATGCACATTTACCCCATCCAGAGTCTCAAAACTGCATGGGGGGGGGTGTCTATTTGTGAAAGAGAGGTTTTGCCTTGGACTTGCCACTGAGATGCACATTTACCCCATCCAGAGTCTCAAAACTGCATGGGGGGGGTGTCTATTTGTGAAAGAGAGGTTTTGCCTTGGACTTGCCACTGAGATGCACATTTACCCCATCCAGAGTCTCAAAACTGCATGGGGGGTGTCTATTTGTGAAAGAGAGGTTTTGCCTTGGACTTGCCACTGAGATGCACATTTACCCCATCCAGAGCCTCAAAACTGCATGGGGGGGTGTCTATTTGTGAAAGAGAGGTTTTGCCTTGGACTTGCCACTGAGATTCACATTTACCCCATCCAGAGCCTCAAAACTGCATGGGGGGTGTCTATTTGTGAAAGAGAGGTTTTGCCTTGGACTTGCCACTGAGATGCACATTTACCCCATCCAGAGCCTCAAAACTGCATGGGGGGGGGTCTATTTGTGAAAGAGAGGTTTTGCCTTGGACTTGCCACTGAGATGCACATTTACCCCATCCAGAGCCTCAAAACTGCATGGGGGGGGTGTCTATTTGTGAAAGAGAGGTTTTGCCTTGGACTTGCCACTGAGATGCACATTTACCCCATCCCACTGAGATGCACATTTACCCCATCCAGAGTCTCAAAACTGCATGGGGGGGGGTGTCTATTTGTGAAAGAGAGGTTTTGCCTTGGACTTGCCACTGAGATGCACATTTACCCCATCCAGAGCCTCAAAACTGCATGGGGGGGTGTCTATTTGTGAAAGAGAGGTTTTGCCTTGGACTTGCCACTGAGATTCACATTTACCCCATCCAGAGCCTCAAAACTGCATGGGGGGTGTCTATTTGTGAAAGAGAGGTTTTGCCTTGGACTTGCCACTGAGATGCACATTTACCCCATCCAGAGCCTCAAAACTGCATGGGGGGGTGTCTATTTGTGAAAGAGAGGTTTTGCCTTGGACTTGCCACTGAGATGCACATTTACCCCATGCAGAGCCTCAAAACTGCATGGGGGGGGGCGTCTATTTGTGAAAGAGAGGTTTTGCCTTGGACTTGCCACTGAGATGCACATTTACCCCATCCAGAGTCTCAAAACTGCATGGGGGGGTGTCTATTTGTGAAAGAGAGGTTTTGCCTTGGACTTGCCACTCAGATGCACAACTCAACAATAAGCTCCCTGCAGAGTTTTGAGAATGCAGATGGGCAAAATGGTGTTTGTCAGTCATTGCCATGATTTAATTTTATGGATGACAAAGGATAGTACAGTTAGTTCTGAAAATGAAATCCTTAAAGTGTGGAATTCTCTGCCAAATAATTTTAAATCAATTAAAGCACTTGGGATTGCTTTCCTTACTTTGTTTGAATCATTTTATGCTTGTGAGCATAAGATGTTAACGTATGAGTTTTTTTTTTCTAAACTAAAACCTCAGTATTCAGGTTAAATTGCCGTGCTGGCACTTTACGATGAATAAGTGGGTTTTGGGTTGCAGTTTGGGCACTCGGTCTCTAAAAGGTTCGCCATCACTGCTCTAACCACTACACCACACTGGCTCTTTATGATGGCCATTTTATGATGTCTTGTCTATCTTTTTCCCCCCTTCCAGATTTCAACTTTCTGTTAAGTAATTCCAGATTTTTTTTTAAGAACTATTTTAAAGATTGACTGGGCAAATTCTAGCTACCTGCATTTTCCATTGACTTTTTTTACTTTAAACTATTGTGGCTGAATCTCTGCAAGGGAGATTCTTTCTAGAGCAACTAAAAAGTATGCTAAAATTAACAGAAATGAAAATGAGTTATTTAACATAGGACAGGGTAAATGTGACTGTCCAGTACGGCTTCTAATTGAAGAGGATTTTTATTTTTACTTTCCCAGCAAAAGTGATATGTTCCTACACTTTAATAGCCAAGAGGATCCCGATCTTATCAGAACTCAGAAACTGAGCAGGATTGGTACTTGGACTGGAGGCCACCAAGGAAGACTGGGGCTGCTATGCAGAGGAAGGCAAAGGCCAACCTCCTCTGCTCATCTGTTGCCTTGAAAACCCCATGAGGTAGAACTTCATGGGGTTGCCATGAGTCGGTTTCAACTCGATGGTACACTTGACCTTTAGACTTTGCAGGAATGTGCTTCTTTTATTGAACACACAAAGCTGCCTTATACTGAATAAGACCCTTGGTCCATCAAAGTTCGTATTGTCTACCAGACTGGCAGCAGCTCTCCAGGGTCTCAGGTAGAGGTCTTTCACATCACCTACTTGCCTAGTCCCTTTAACTGGAGATGCTGGGGATTGAACGTGGGACCTTCTACATGCCAAGCAGATGCTCTACCACTGAGCCACAGCCCCTCCCCTAAAAGGTGGTTTGTCATTGCCTGCCTCTACATAGTGACCCTGGACTTCCTTGGTGATCTCCCATCCAAGTACTAGCCAGGGCCAACCCTGCTTAGCTTCTGAGATCTGACGAAATCAGGCTAGCCTGGGCCATCCAGGTCAGGGCATTCATACAAATGTACACCGGGAACCTGTCAAAGGAGACTCCCCTTGAGTTGTTTTGCCTCCGGTCTTTGTACGTTGATAAGGGTTAGCGTTTAGGAGGCAGCAATCTTCTGAATGCCGGAGCTAGGAGGCAGCATCGGGGGAAGGCCTTTGGCTTCTGTGCCCAGTGTGTTGGCCCTCCAGGGCCACTGGTTGGCTGCTGTGTGGAACAGGTTGTTCAACTGGACAGACCCCCAGTCTGATCCAGCAGGGCTCTTCTTATGCAGCTCTAGGAATACACATTGTGTGTTTGTCCCTTCCAGAGAGTGTAATCGAAGGCAACAGGTCATTGTGGTGCTAAACGATTTGTACGTCGCTATATTTTTGCGCCTCTTCAACATCTGGAAGACCCAGCAGAAGACCATCTCTGACTCTGGTTTTGTTCTAAAAGGTAGGTTGCTTTGGTCCTGTTCAGGGCAGGAGGGCCACTGTGGGAAAAACTAGGATGTTGGATTCAGGGTGCCCATCACTTGATCCAGCAGGGTTCATCTTATGTCAAGTCCTATGGCGGTATTTGGAGGTGTATAAAGCTCTGTGTGATTTTTAGCCATGTCACGCTTGATCCCTAAATTGTAATGAACCCCTATAGTTAAACATTCAGTAGCAAATTAATGTTTTCCCTTCAGACCACTCGCTTGCAAGCCCTGTGACCTAATCTTTGGTTCTGTAGTGCTATCAGGTAAATAAGGTGACTGCTGCTACAATCAACTATAAGACCATGGGCCTCTTCCTCCCCCACCCCCAGTTTAAAGTCTTAATCAAGCAAATACACCTTCAGTGCTTCAGATGGATTAGGGAAATTAAGTAAATGTTCAGGCATTCATTAATTTGCACAAGTGATAATATCTAAAGGTTGCATTCTGATGTCACAAGAAGCCAGGGAGAAACCGCAGCCAAACCCTAAGAGGAAAGGCTGAGGGACTTGGGAATGTTCAGTCTGGAAAAGAGGCTGAGGGGGGATGTGATAGCTCTCTTTAAGTATTTGAAAAGCTGTCAGAGGAGGGCAGGGAGCTCTTCCTGTCGGCAGGAGCGGATAGTACTCGCAACAATGGGTTTAAATTATGGGCAGATGGGTACTGGCTGGATATGAGGAAAGTAAGAGCAGTTCAGCAGTGGAACTGGCTGCCTAGGGGGGTGGTGAGGCTCCCCCTCTCTGGCAGTCTTTAAGCAGCATCTGGATGAATGCTTGTCAGGGATGCTCTAGGCTGATCCTTCATTGAGCAGGGGCCTGTGTGGACCCTTCCAACTCTGTGATTCTATGAAGCACGAATGCAGCTTGTTGCATGCTCAGGCATTCACACTCCCTCTCTCCCTTCTCTTCCTGTGAGCAGAGCTTGATTAAAACCTTCCTAAATCAAACTGTCACATTTCCCCTAGGTATCCGAACTCAGGCACCACAGCAAACCAGAGTTTGTTTTACCCCCAAGCCAAGATTCTGAACTTGTATCAAATCGCATTATAAACTTCTGGCTTGCGGGGGTGGGTAAACAAGCTTCAGCTGGCCATGCCACCTGCATTTGGAGGTCATGGCAGATTGGAATGCAAGCAGCTTGGGAAGTTTTTAGTCAAGCTGTGTACATGTGCAAGAGGAGGGGAGCATTGCAGCGAGCTGTGTTCCTGCACAACCACGGTTTAATTACAGTGCGTTGTGGTGTCTGTATGCAGCCTTAGTGCCAGGTGCACACATGGCAGACAAACATACAGTATCTTAGCTTTTGTGTGTGTGTGTGCGCAAAAATTAGAGCTCAAACTTGTTCATAAAAACCAAAAAATGTTTCTCAGGATGCTAAATGCAGAACCTGAGGACAAACGAGACTCAATTATTTTCAAAGAGCTGAGTCCGGGTTTACCTCAGCCACATAGCAGCTGCAGAGAATGGTTTTTAAACAATAAAGGAGAATATAGTAAAGGAAAGTATTTTTATACAGTAAAGAACACCCCCTTGAGTAGTTTTTGCGCATGAAAATAGTGCTGAGGAGGGTTATATCCCTGTTTTTGCTGCTCCGTGTGCACAGAATACTCCATGTGGAGCAGCAAACATGGGGAAAATCCCCCCCCCCAAGCGCTGTTTCTGTACAGAAAAATTGCTGGGGGTGAAGGCAGGAGTCCTTCTTCTTCGTGAGGTGGCATTCCAAACCCAAAGGGCTGTCCTTTATTTTTAAAAGCCGTTCCCCACAGCTCTTTAAAAATAATCCTTGTACTTCAGCCCTGATAAACACTTGTTAGATGAGATTGCAGGCCTGCAGATTATTCACACCTTTGTCTTTGTCTCTTTAGAAGATCGAAAGACTTGCAAGAGCCAGTTTTTCAGCTAACAGAATTTTGTAGCCAGTCAATATAGTGAAAAATGACCCCTGTCAGAACACAATCTGTACATCAATCTATCATTTTTATCACACCCTTCCTCTGAGGACCTTAGGAAGACATGCGTCGTTCTCCATGCCTTGTTTTTACCCTCACAAGAACCTTGGGAAGCATTTGAGGCTGAGAGAGGTTGGCCGGCCTAAGGTCTCCCAGTGAGTTTCATAGTAGAATGAGGTCATAAACATGAGTCTCCCCAGTCCTGGTCTGACACCTGAACCAGCAGCATGCACAGTGGCGCACAATGGTGTAATGCTTCACTGTACTTCTCCTTCAGTGCAAAAAACACCACATTTCTTTTCTTGCAGAACTGGAGGCATTTGCCAAAAGGAACCCTAAGCAACTGCTCAGGCACTTGGAGATGTACATGAATGGGAATGGTGTGTCGGAAGATGGCTTTCAAGTCCATGCTGTCTCGCCTGAGGTTTTTGGTCCCAACCTAAGCTCTGTAGGTAACCACAAAGAGGCAGGCTTTACCGGCGTGTGTGACCTGCCAACTGAGACAGAGCAAGAGAGCTGATCTGAGTCCGGGAGGTATGGGAAGGTCCTTGTACAGGATTAATCGACGGCACTGGTTGGTGTGGTCTCCTAAGGGCTTCCTTGGCTGCTGCAAGAGGGCACGCAGGGGTCTGAAGGGGTGACATTCTTGACGTGCTGCTCGAGTAGACTGCGGGGCTTCAGTGTGGGTCGGAGCCGCTAAGCGAGGGATAGAGAGAGCCCCCCGGGGTGGAGTCTGGGGTCAAGAGCAAACTCCTTCATTCTAGAATGCCAATCCAGGCAGGATTCATTCACCCCAGTTTAGTAGCACCAAGTTGCCGAGCCATCATATTCTGCAGGAGGGGGGAGTGTAAATTCGAATTCAGAATCCTCTTGTACCCTGAAAATAAAATGTTCTTCCAGTTCCCAATGTTGATCAGGACATCAGTTTGTTAGGAGCTTTAAAAAATAATAATCTGTGCTTTGCGTTTTGTAACTCAAGCTTAAAGTGAACCTTGAACTGCTGTGATCAGATGCTAATCATGGGGTTTCGGGGTTTTTTTATTCCGCCTCCCCAGCTAGGATTTCATCTGGGACTACACCAAGTTACTGAATCATTTTATTCCATCCCTTTGAAAGCATAGCTTCTCCGTTGGTGTGTGCCTGACATATTTTTTTGTTCAATGCGATTGTCAAGAAGTACTGTAATGTGTGTGCGCCGGCCCGACTTAACATTCTGTTAAGGGTGGTAATGGGCAACCAGCAACGATACAGCAGCTACTTCAAGACTTACCATATGGTGGCTGGAACCACAGGGCAAGGCCTGCAGCTCCCAGCAACGTGGTAGACCCTGTGTTGTGACACACCCCTACTTACTTGAATTATTGAGTGTGGGGGGGTCGTTAATGCTGGGGCCTTACCGTGTGACTGAAGTCTTTGGATGAATGTTGTTTTACGCAGTTATAGCCGCCACGTGTTGGGCTTTTGAGGAGCTGCCATGTGGTTCCCAGAGACTTGTTTCCACCCCAAGGCATTGAGATGTGTCGGATGGCACGCCCGCTGTGTATGTAAAGTGGTAGCCCTGGCTGATGACGGGCTTTTCTATTAAACCAATTACAGTCTTCAACCCCCCCTAAAATGTTTGTCTGTTTTGTTCAACCTGCATTTTGAAACTGTTGAGGCATACAAATGGTGTGTGTATATATATGTTTAAAATCCCAATACAGGTACTGTGGGGAGTGGGGCGTTATTGTATACAATTGCTCTGAGTACAAGTGAAGAAGAAGAGTTGGTTTTTATATGCCGACTTTCTCTACCACTTAAGGAAGAATCAAACTGGCTTACAATCACCGTCCCTTCCCCTCCCCACAACAGACACCCTGTGAGGTAGGTGGGGCTGATTGAGAGAGCTCTAACAGAGCTGTAACTTGCCCAAGGTCACCAGCTGGCTTTGAGTGTAGGATTGGGGAAACAAATCCAGTTCACCAGATTAGCGTCCACCGCTCATGTGGAGGAGTGGGGAATCAAACCCAGTTCTCCAGATCAGAGTCCTCCGCTCCATACCACCGCTCTTAACTACTACACCATGCTGGCTCTCTATCTAGACATGGGCAAAAATATGAAGACAGCTTGAGGTGCTTTTGGTATTTTATAAAGGGGTGTGCACAACACAGACAAAGAATTGTTCACTTTCAGGAGCTAAATTCTGTGTATGCTTGCGAGTAGAAGCTGGGGTATGTTTGGGCTTCTGCTACAGTGTGACCCATGAGCCTCTTTGAGGAGAAAGCACACGTGTCCTTGCAGTGCTGGGCTCCTTTTAAAATTAGTCTTCTATCTGTAGAGGGGGCTCTCTCACATGATGGACGAACAAAAGATTGGCTCGCAGCTGTGTTGAAATTTTGCCCAGCGTGAAGAGCAGACTTTCTTGTCCTGAACCGCTGCTGCATACTGAAATTCAAGGATCCTTTATGCCCATATTTTTCTCAAGCTGCTTAATCCACCAGTTTAAACAAGTACTGAATAGTGATGTGAATTTGCTGCTGTTACGTGGAGTGATTTTGGTCAGCGTTAAGTTAGCCAGCCAGATCACCCGTGCTAAATCAAACCAAAAGCCCATCCAGTCGTTTCCCTGTCTTCAACAACAGCCAGCTAGAAATGTCCCTGAGGAAACTGTTGGAGGAGAATATCTCAAGATGGAAGCAACTGACTAGGAATCTGCTTAAAACTGAAGCTGTAATTGCATGAAGAGGCAATCAGTAGTAGCCTCTGGATACAGACTGAGCCCGACTTCAGGAGACAGCTCACAGCTCAATGGGTGCCACTTGTTTAGCTGCTCTGATGTCACAGAAGGGCTGAGCAGTGGTGTGTGAAGCAGTGAGCCCTAACGGAAACTTGGGAGACGATTGAGCTTGAACTAACATTTGATAAATCTCAGAAGTATCATCTGTAGGACTTAAGTTTCTTGGTGCAAACCTGAACAGATCTAGTCACAATGCCATCATGGTTACAGCGTGGTCCTAAGCAGTTAACACCCTTTAAAACCCATTAGTGTCAATTGATGTAGAAAAGCATAACTGTCGAAGGCTTTCACGGTCAGTTCATAGGTTCTTGTAGGTTATCCGGGCTGTGTGACCGTGGTCTTGGTATTTTGGTCTCGAGACACTGTCCTTCAGTGTTACTTCTCTGAAGATGCCTGCCACAGCTGCTGGTGAAACGTCAGGAAAGAAAATACCAAGACCACGGTCACACAGCCCAGATAACCTACAAGAACCTATAAAAGCATAACTGTTTAGGATTGCACTGTTGCCTCTTATTTCTGCTCAAGTTCTTTAAGATCGAAGCACTATATTTCTTTCTCCTAGCAGGAAATGGCCTTGAAAAAGAAAACTGTTTGCTTTCAGCAGGATGGAAGGGAGATGGTAAGGAAAAGCAAGCAGCAGCAGCAATAGGAAGAATACTGAGCCGTGTCCATGGGCCTTTTTAAGGGTAATGATAGCCTTCCCAAGAAAAGGCTGTTGTTGGTTAAGCCATAAAAGGAGGACAGTGATATCCTTCCTATTGCCTACGCTTGCTACTAGTGAGTAATGTGAGTAGATTACGACAGACGCAATGGCATTCTCCACATCACCCCATTGGAATGCCTCACCAGAAGTAGTGATATTTGGTGCCTATAATACTGCAGGTAATATTGAAATCAAAAGGCTGGTTCAAGTGGAAGATCGCAGGCAGAAGCATGCTGGCGGCACTCTAGTTATGAAAACAAAGTGCTAGAAATCAAAGGAAGACTCTCGGATGGATCCAAAGGTTGTATTCTTGTTCTTCTGGAATCTTACTCCAGCAAAAATAGCCGTTCATAGCTAGAACATACTTCTTCTTGCAGAGGAAGGCTCTACTGTTAGTAGAACAGAAACTCTGCATCTAACCCACTGCCCACAACAGTGAATCTGTGCTGGAAGCTTTGGACAACTGAGCAGACATAATGCAACAACTAACCACCTAGTGGGCTCCTGGCTGAGAGAAGGGATAAAACTAATAAATATAACTATTGTATGATGTGTGTCATCCAAATGCACTCTGGAGCTAAACTACCTCTCATTTGTTTAAGCACTCTTAGAGCTCTCATCCACCATTCTTCCTGCTGTCTGCTCTTCTATTTTTCAAAAGGAACACTGGAGCAGCGTGGTCTCTATGCTCCCATTGTCTTTCCTGACCTTTTGCACACGAACATTTTCTGGCTGCATGTATTATTGCTGTTTCTTCCTTTTCCTTGACCCTTTGTTTCCCCCTGTTCTTCAAGCTTTTCTGACTGTTCACTGCAGTTAACACACACACATGGTGGAGAGTGCTTAGCAGCTGTATTCAAATGTTCCTCTCAGGTATGCACATAAATGCTCCCTTCCTGTCTTTCCAAAGAGCCTTTCTATGCTGCCTTAAACTTTGTAATCCTTAGCACAAGACTGTGGTGAAGGAACAGTTACATGGAGGTATTTTTGACACCATCTGAAGAATCTAGACTCTTTCAAAGTGGACTGCTTATTGTTGTTTTAGCATAATGCTGAAACTTGTAAGCAAAGTCCACCAGAAGCAATGGGGTTTACATTGAAGTATACATTAGCATTATGGCACAGTTTTACACAACTGTAAATGTTTTCTTCTGTTTAAAGCCATCAAGCTTCAGTTAAATGTCAATGGAGTCATGTTTGTATTATACAATTTATATTTTCAAGGCTTCATAGTTGCAGAGAAGGGGAAAAGAATAGGTATGTATAAAATCTTTTAAAAACTCTTAATTGTCGAACTGCTTTTGTGAACCAATGACAAATTGCTCCCACCCCAAATCAACCAAAGTGCAACCTAGGTAAAAAGGAAATTGTTCATGGCGTGTCTAAAGTTAGATTAGCTTGGCACTTGATGGGGAGTATGTTGCAGAGTAGAGGCCCCACCACTGAGAAGGCCCTGTTTCTTGTGGCACATCACATCTGACAGCAGAGGGACATGAAACAAGGATTCCCCAATAAACCTCAGATTCAAGTGAGACAAAACAATCCTTCAAACCTATTATTATTTATTTTAAAGATTTATACCCCACCTTGATCTCATAATGACTTCTGAACAACAGATTAAATACAATACATGAACACATGAAGCTGCCTTATAGTGAATCAGACCATCAAGGTCCATCAAAGCCAGTACTGTATGCTCTGACCAGATGGTCTCCAGGGTCTCAGGCAGAGGTCTTTCACATCACCTACTTGCCGAGTCCCTTTAACTGGAAATGCTGGGGATTGAACCTGGGACCTTCTGCATGCCAAGCAGAGGCTCTACCACTGAGCTACGGCCCCTCCCCAAAGTGCTGTCAAGTCAAGTGCCATCAAATAACAAACCACTCACAAGCCCATCACTCTCCTGCTGATGGCAGAGGCCAGGGTGTATCATTTTCTTCACGTCTGCAGCCGTTACACAACTGGCCATTCTGCAAAGTGTTCTTTTTGGTAAGGGAAGAAATAAGCTCCCTGAAGCTGCTCCTCCTGCTTGGCCGGGTTCTCCCTTGGAGACTCTGTTCCTTCTGTGAGGCAGGGATGGAGGGAGGGGATGCAGCCCTTGGATTTTTGACTGCTGGCAGAGGTCAGCATGTCCTCCATGTATCCCTTGGCACCTGACAGATAGTCCCAGACTGTTTAGGGATTTTAAAGCAATAAAGAATTTTGTATTGCATCTACAAGAACATAAGAAAGGCCATGCTGGATCAGACCAAGGTCCATCAAGTCCAGCAGTCTGTTCACACAGTGGCCAACCAGGTACCTCTAGGAAGCCCACAAACAAGACAACTGCAGCAGCATTGTCCTACTTGGTAGCTGGTGTAGTTTTTCTTCAAAACGGACAACATAAGTTCTCTGTAATACATGCCAGCCAGCAATCTTTCTCTTGCATTTTGATATAGGTGAATTTTTCAAAAGCAGACCAACTCAGAGCGCACGACCATTATCTAACCTGGTTGTTATTGGAACCTGGAGAACTGTGGGCCACATCAGGATGATCAAGGGAAATGGATTCAAAATGGATTTGATTGCTGGTTTTCAAATGGAGCAAATGGGTGTTTTCTTTTTCCCCTTTGATATATCTCCTATGAAATGGGACTGTCCAAACTACATTAATGGACCAGTCTCCTATCAAGATTTCTTCAAAGTATTAAGTAATGTGTCATCTGCATTGATGGACTTTGGAACTACTTTTTTGAGCAACCCATGTTAACTTATGATATTTCAACTCCCAGACATTGGAAGAAAAGGTGGTATTCTACAATATTTGAAATAAACATATTATTAAGAACAAGCTGCATGTATACCTTATTTTATCTTTGTCTTTTAAAAAATATTAATGGTATGTATTCTAATTGCAATCTGTTTTTCCAGTTGTATTGTGCCAGTGCATTACTGTGGTTTTTTTAAACCTCTTATATGGTCTTTGCACTCCAGCACATAATTATTTTTAGGGGTTGGGTTTTCCCTGCCTCCAATTATGTTGTTGCTGAAAGCAAACATTTTAATATAATGTTATGTAATATTCTGGGAAGAGATACTGGGAGATGAAAGACAGCACCATAGTTATGGTTCATTGTGAGCTAAAACATGGCTGTCGGATCTGATGCAGCATAGTGGTTAGAGTGTTGGACTGGGATGCGGGAGAGCTAGATTTGAATCTCCACTCTGCCTGAAAGCAGGTGACTTTGGGGCATTCCCTTGTTTTGAACCCAACTTGCCACACAAGGCTGTAACGAGGATAAAATGAAGGAGGAAAGGAACACTGTATATATCAACCTGAATTTATTGGAGGCGGGGTGGGATAAAACTGATAGATTATTTGATTTTTTGTTAATTTATGGTCTCAAAATGTGCAGCATAGCCTACTTAAACCTAAAAGACAACAAAGGAAGTACTAAAATGGCATCAACAATACAACTGGGATACGAAGAATAGAATAGGAAATATTAATTGTATTAAGCATCAAGTATTAATATTGCTTTGATAGATAACCTGGAAAATAGGAGAAACATTGATAAAGGGTTTAGGTAGATTATTCATTAAACAAATGACCAGTATGAAAAGTGATTATTTTAAAATGAACTCCCTGAAAGATCGTTCACACTGTATGTATGTGAATGTTTGCTGTTTGTATGTTTTTTGAAATTTTAAATTAAAAAAACATTTTAAAAAAACAATTCAACTGGGATAAACCCCTGGCTGCAAACATTTTGTCTGAATGGGGTTCGTAAGAAATGTACAAAAAGCAGGTGGCTCAGGTGCTACCTGCGGTGTCTTTTCACCACCACCATCTTTCTTATTTATACATGCTTTGGGGGCTAAAGAACAGATTGTATGACAACATTTCCACCCAGCAGTGTGAATGACACATTCCCTCGGTCCTGGAATAGCTTGTAAGGAACAGATGCTCTAACTCTGGTGCCGCTTACTAGAATCTTTTGTATGCGTTGAGATGACTCCGTTGGGGGGCAAAAACGAGGCACCCGTTGTGAATGGAGCGCCGTCAAGACTGCATTAACTGCAACGTCGCGCCGTGCTGGGATGAAGGGGAATCCTTCTTTCCATAAGCTGGCTGCCCCTCTCTGGCCCCAGAATTAGGGGTCTGTTTTCCTATTGGGGGGGGGGGTGTCTCAATCCCAGTTAGGGCTTCTGTGCCTTTTTGGGGGGGGGCTGGCATCTGGGTCTGAGGAGCCACTGTGTTGGTGTCAGTGCCTTGGAGCTAATGCATATTGATGAGGAAGGCTGGGCCCGCAGCTTGCTGAAGCTCTGCAGAGAGGGGAAGCAGCCCAGTGCCTGGGAACAGCACTGTTCCTGCACAGGCAGGAAGGCAGGCAGCTGCTGGCTGGTTCGCTGAGCGCATCCGCATTTCTGGTTTTCTTTTTTCATCTTTCCATCCTCTGGGCCCATCAAATGGGATGTTGAGTTGAGTTGCTGCCACGCACAGGTGTGTATTTCTGGGTGTTGGGGGCGGGGAAGGGGGGGGATGCTGGAGAATGCTTATCCACAAGGGTTTCTAAGCAGCCCTTTCCCATTGTTCGTTAGGAAAGGCCAGGCTGAATGTTGAGCTGATGCTGGAAATTGCTCCTCTGTCTTGGATGGAGTGATTTTGGCTTGCCACAGTGCTGTTGGCTAAGGGAGGAGGGAGTACAGTGGCATATATATCCATGTACGGTGGCTTGTGTATGTTGGGCTTGGGAGAAAATGGAATTGGGAGGGGGGGTGCTCTCTCTCTGTGTGTGTGTCTGTAGATTGCATGCCTGTTTGGAAGAGAGAATAGATGTTTTCGCTTTTGTGTACAACAGCCTGGTTGTGTGATGGTTGCGTTGTGTGTACAGGTGGGTAATGTGTGCACCATGCAGAAAAGGTCAATTGGGATCATATGAACAGGGTGGGAGGGGGTGTTATGAGTGGATCTGTGTGAGACAAAGAGAACTGGATGAGGAGTGGGTTGCGGCCGGCCCGCTACGCTGGGGACAACGAAGGCTTCGTTCATGAGGGCAAGTAGCTGTGTAGAGGGGATTTTCATAAGGAGGTTGTTAGGTGTGCAGGAAGTCCAGTGGTATGGATGTTTGTCCATTCCCAGTGTGTGGTGGCATTAGTATGTGGGAAATGATGAGCTGTGAGCCTTGAGAAGAAAGCGGCGATGCCTGCTCATGAGGTATTTTGTGCCTCTGGAAGAGGGTGGTTGACGCTCTCTCTCAGCTGCAACTTTGCTTGGTGTACAGGCAGGAGATTATACACGGACACAATTGCTGTTGTGTTTGTGGTGCAGGTAAAGTTATTGGTGAGTGGCCATGTGGGCAAACGAAGGTGGTGTGTTGGTGCAGAAGGGTGTTGGCTTCTAATCTCTTTTCTGAGGTCAATGTAAGGGAAGGGCTCATCTCCTTTGTGCATTGTTTGGGGGAACAAGGTGACCTCCTGTTTACTGCTGTCCTGACAGAATTGTTTGGGATGCCTTTAGATACTGCAAACAGAGCAGAACGGGCAAAGTCGGGTTGTCTGGGGATGAGGAAGTGCAAGGTTTTCACCTTCTGGCTAGGTTTTTGGCCCTGACACCTCTCATTTATAGGTTACAACAAGCATTCACGCAGTGGAATCGGGTTTTTTTGGGGAGAGGGGACACAGTTAATATATTGGAATTGAAAAGCTTAGGCCTGTTTCTTAGTCCCTGATCTGCTAAATGGTAAAGTGGTATACTTCACAGAGTTGTTGTGGCAGTGGAAAGAAAAAGAAAAATAATTGGCTGCCATATCCCCCCCTCCCCAGTTCTTAACAGTTTTTCCTTCAGGCTTTGCATAGAGTAGCTAAGAATTATATTTGTTGGAAGGGCATGAATTTGCATCTGGACGTACTTTCCCTTGAGAAAATAGTTAAGTGGGTCCATTTTGCTCACTAGATCTGCAGAAGAACTGGGGTTGCCAACTTGGGCATGGGAAATGCCTGGAGATTTGGGGGTGGTCCCTTTGGAAGGGGGGATTTGGGAAAGGATTTCACCTAGAATCTATGGTATACCATAGAGTTTACCTTCTGAAGCTGCCAATTTATCTAGAGGAAAAGGGGCTCTGTAGTCTGGAGATCAGTTGTAATTCTGGGAGAACTCCAGACCCCAATTGGTAATTGGCAACCATAAGAACAAGTGGGTAATGAGGCAGCAGAGAATGGTAGAATAGACTGTACACCTTAAGAATCCAGGTGAGGGATTACATTTTTCAAAGTTCAGCTACTATAATCATTCCCAGTGAGTGGCAGACTGTTACAGCATGTGCAGTGCTAGGGCGGCATCTTTCTCTTTAATGTGTTAGTATTTGCAGGGAGCCTTTACACCACAAGGATCATTTATGCCTGGGAGTTTTACCTGAGGTTCGTTGCTGGCTGGACCCCCACTTTCCAGCTGGGAATCTCTGCACCAGCAGCCTCCAAGCTCAAATCAAGTCCCGCCCCTTTAAATGCTGCTTTGTAATTGGCTTACTTGTAGTGCTTACTGTGAGAGAAAAACCCTCCCAAAAAACCCAATTGCTGCATTAAAAAAAAAAGCATTTTAAAAACAACCCCCCCAAAAAAACCCAGAGCAATTTGAAAGAAAGTGGGGGGATCCAAGCCTAGGTTTTAAAAAGCCTTTCTTTTGCTCAGAAAGAGCTCCGAGAAAGCATGAAGCATTTGAATCCCAGCCTGTTTACATGCTGCTTTGTGATTGGCTGTGAGAGTAAGCATGCTTCCTGTGGCCCGTGCTTTGTCTTCTGCACGGAGATTTCAGCTGGGCTGAGCTCAGGGGAGAGGGAAGAGTCAGGTTAACAGAAAATGGGAAGACCTGGACATTGTGAGGGCTGGCAGCAAGGTCATTTCTAATGGACGGAAAACTCATGCAGAACTCCAAGGAACAACTGAGTCAGACAGGGGGCGAACATGAGTCCAAGTACCCATGCATAAATGACCAAATATTAAAAATGAGACTTTCCTCATCTGAGGTTTTAAGTAGTACCCTTTACTACCTCAGAATTTTAGCACATCATCTAGCTTCATGCTGACTGACCAGGCCTCACCCTGCAGTGAGGAGATGAGTGTCTGGTTGTCATGTTTGGGATCATCAAGGGATTCCCTCCCAGGCCTAGGACATCTTTGCTATCTTCATAGTACACTTTTGACAGTAGGGGAGTAGGGTTATGCTGTTGTGTCTGGCTTGCTCCCTTCAGTGATTGGAACTATTTTCTCTGTCAGAAGCACTATCCAGAACATTGACTTTGTAACTATGACATATTGGCATTTAGGCTGTAGTTTTGAAGGAGGGAGGGCACTTGGGTTGTTGTGATGGACAGGAGGTTGTCCTGCCCCTGAGGTAGGGTTGCCAGCTCCAGGATGGGAAATACCTGGAGATTTTTGGGGCAGAGCCTGAGGAGGACGGGGTTTGGGGAGGAGAGGGACTTCAATGCCATAGAGTCCAATTGCCAAAGTGGCCATTCTCTCCAGGTGAACTGATCTCCATTGGCTGGAGATCAGGCGTAATAGCAGGAGATCTCCAGCTAGAACCTGGAGGTTGGCAGCCCTACCCTGAGGGCAAAAACAGCCACTCAGCTGAGCCTATGGGAGTGCTGCTCCAGCATCTAATCACCTTTGAGGATGGGGATGGCATGTTGGAGGGAAGCACAGCAGGAGTCAGTTCAGGTCTGCCTCAGGGAGAGTGTAGTGATAGTCTGGGTCTGCCTCAGTGAAAGAGCAGACCATTAGAAGGGTAGCTCTGCCTGGTAACATGGCAGACGGCCTTAGCCCTACCTCTATGAGAGAATAGGGTACCTGACAGTTAGGCCTGCCTGTCTCTGGTAATGAGCAGACCTTGTACCATTTAGTCTGACTCTTGGGAAAGGGCAGGCTGTTGTGGGTGGAGTAGGCTTGCCAGGTCCCTCTTCGCTACCAGCGGGAGGTTTTTGGGGTGGAGCCTGAGGAGGGTGGGGTTTGGGGAGGGGAGGGACTTCAATGCTGTAGAGTCCAATTGCCAAAGTGGCCATTTTCTCCGGGTGATCTGATCTCTATCGGCTGGAGATCAGTTGTAATAGGAGGAGATCTCCAGCTAGTACCTGGAGGTTGGCAACCCTAGGGTGGAGTCCCTTGTGTGTGAGAGCATCCAGCCTAGTGTGTAGTCAGTAAAAGCCTGTTTGTGTCTGCAAGCATTAAAGAAAATTCAAACCACTCTCTGAAGCCACAAATAGCTTAGATTTATGTGCCTCAGCCAGGCTTCTCCTTTGACTACCTGGAGACCTGTGCTGCTGATCTGTTCTTTGAAACCAATCTGTAAATAAATAAATCTTCTGTGTTGCTTATATAACAGTCCTACCTCAGTGATCTCCATATTCTACTTGCGCACCACAAAACTTCCAATGTCTATATGCTTACTACCTTTAGAATACCTGGTAACTGAGGGGAAGGTTTATAGTTTTAAAAAAATCTAGCTCCCCCCAAATCATAGGAGGCTGTGTGGGTTTTCTCAGTTAGTAGAAAAGGCCTTTCACAATTCCCAACTCCAGATGAGGAAATTCCTGGAGATTTGGGGGCTGGAGCCTTGAGAGGACCTGGTTTGGGGGCGGGGAGTAACCTCACCAGGGTATAAGGCCATAGAGTCCACTCTCCAAAGCGGCCATTTCCTCAAGGTGAACTAGGGTTGCCAACCTCCAGGTATTAGCTGGAGCTCTTCTGCTATTACAGCTGATCTCCAGCCGATAGAGATCAGTTTGCTGGAGAAAATAGCCACTTAGGTAATTGGACTCTATGGCACTGAAGTCCCTCCCCTCTCCATACCCTGCCATCCTCAGGCTCCGCCCCCAAAAACTCCCAATGATGGCGAAGAGGGACCTGGCAACCCTAAGGTGAACAGATCTCAGTAGTGTAGAGATGAGTTGTAATTCCGGGAGACCCAAAGGCCACCATCTGGCAATTCTGGTGGGCACGTGGATAAGAGGGCTGCCCTGTGGTAAGGAACTGGACTAGGTTTTGACTATTGGTCTTTGTCAATTTTATGAGATGACTAAATTGTGTCCCTAGGGAGGGCAGCCACGAATCTAGAGGGCTCTGAGCAAAAATATGAGCAGTACCTCAGATAGAGAGGACGGAGACCGTTTTTTTCACTGAAAAATGTGAAGGGAAGAGTGGCTTGTGTGTGTAGAGGGGGGTGCTGCTGGGCAGGATCCTACCAAAATGAAAAGCATGGAGAGACTGGTAGTACTTGGAAGAAATATTTTTCATTTTCCCATTCTCCCCCCCTCTCCCCCCAAGTTGCACGTTCAGCTGCTTCTGTCACATTGTGTTTGGCCGGAGGGAATGTGAGTCTGCACGTGAAATGAAGCGGTGCATCGGAAGCTCTGCCCTCGCTCTGCTCCCTGCCCAGAAGCCCAATGTCCCCTTGGGAACGGAGGTCATTCCTGCTCCGAGAGAGGGCCCTGTTAAGGGAATTCAAGACGAAGGTAGATAAAATTAAAAATCAAAGGTCTGAAAAGGTCAGCAGCCGAAGGGAGTCTGGTGGGGGGGCAGCCTTCTTATACAGCCGATGTGTTATCAGGTCTTCTCTCTCCATGCTACAGAGGTGCATGAAGGTTTTTAGTTGTCAGCAGCTATGTGCGAGAGTTAAGGAGTGGAATAACAAATGGTCTTGCTGCAGAGTTCAGAGTGAAGTGTAGCTATTGTTGGAACCACGTAGAGGGGCAGGACTTGGAACAGCAGGGACAAGTATGGATTAGGATGTGCTGAGCAGGAGAATCTTTTGAAATCAATGGACTGTCCAGCTATAATTAATTTTACTATTGCAACAACACAGAGTCTCACGGCATTTTAAAGACTGCTTTGTCATAGCGTAAGTTTTTTGGTGACTTGAGTTCACTTTGTTAGATGCACAAAGTGTTCTCCAGTTGGCAGGCATTTTACTTTCAGTTATAGGGAGAAAACGCATGGTCAGGATTCAGCCAGGATTGAACGCATGTTCAGCGAAACGCATTCATTTGATCCTGGCTGAATCCTGGCTGAAACAGGGAATAAAGGAGGCTAAAGCGACCATGCGTTTTCGCCCTTCACCCACACACACAGAAGTGTAACAGTGGAAACTGTAAAAATGGGACCAAAAGGCCATGGAATGCAAGAAGTAGTCTAGGGTTGCCAGCTCCGGGTTAGGAAATTCCTGGAGATTTTGGGGGTAGAGCCTGGGGAGGGCGGGGTTTGCAGAGGGGAAGGACTAGGTTTGCCAGCTCCAGGTTGGGAAATACCTGGAGATTTTGGCGGTGGAGTCTGAGGAGGGCAGGGTTTGGAGAGGGGAGGGACTTGAATGCCATAGAGTCCAATTGCCAAAGTGGCCATTTTCTCCAAGGGAACTGATTTCTATCGCTTGGAGATCAGTTGTAATAGTGGGATATCTCCAGCCGCCACCTGCAGGTTGGCAACCCTAGGAAGGACATCAGAAGGATATAATGTAATAGAATCCACCTTCCAAAGCAGCCATTTTCTCCAGGGGAGCTGATCTCTGTAGTCTGGAGATCGGTGATAATTCCAGGAGATCTCCAGCCACCACCTGGAGTTTGGTAGCTCTAACTACAGCCCTTGACATTTCCAATTTTCACCCCATGGGAAGGCTAGATCCAACCGAGCATGCTCACAATGAATCTGTTCACTTTATTGCATTCGCGTGCATTTAACTGAGACTACAGCATGTCATAAAAGCATGTTGTTCCCTAAGTATGTCCAAGGTCCAGCTAAGGACCTGAATGGAAGACCGGGTATGCCAATAAAGATATTGAAATTGAAGGAAGACCACCAAGGACGTTTATGCACACCACCATAGAAGAAAACAGGAAAAAGTTGCAGCAGGATTTCAGAGATCTGCAAATCCATGTAAAACTACAGCAACAGTTTGTTGCTTTGTGCTGGAGGGTTGTCACAGAAACACATCGACAGCTGAATGATTTCTGGTGTTTGCAATAGCTGCTTTGACAATGGAGAAAATTTAACCCAGCAGATGAGTTCTTGGCTGCAGTTCATCTAGTTGCAACTGGACTGGATGGAAACAGCAGGCAAATAGGCAGTTTCCTTTTAGATTGGACGAGGCACGCGGGCTACAGGGCTTTGGCTTGGTCCCATGTGTGGGTTGCGGTAGTGAATTCACTCTGTTTGTAATATCCAAAAGCAGTTAACAGCACACTTTGGAACTTTAGCTGGGTCAGGCTGGAAATGATAAATGTAACAAATTAAAGCTGAAAGGAAGCAAGCTGAGCCATCCCTGGTGGAAGAGCCTTTCCAGACAATGTTGCTGTTTTAATTGCAATTATTGTGTAGCTGTTGCACAGGATCCAGATGCCTTTCCATTTGCTGTGGGCAGTATCACATTTTCCTAGTAGTCAGACCACAGCTGAGAAAATGCAGATTTCCCTTGCATCTGTTGCAGTGGTGAGTACTGAGTCCCAAGTAAAATATATCTGTTTCTCCCCTTTCCCAAAGTGCCTGCACCCTACGTCCTAGAGCTTCTTTCCTTTCTCACAGCCAGTGTTGTGGGGAAATAAGCTTCCAGTGGGGTGTGGCATCTGAACTAGGGTTGCCAACCTCCAGGTACTAGCTGGAGGTCTCCTGCTATTACAACTGATCTCCAGCCGATATAGATCAGTTCATCTGGAGAAAATGGCCGCTTTGGCAATAGGACTATGGCATTGAAGTCCCTCCCCTCTCTAAACCCCACCCTCCTCAGGCTCCTCCCCAAAAATCTCCAGGTATTTCCCAACCCAGAGCTGGCAACCCTAATCTGCTCAGTGGTGGAGCATCTGCTTGGCATGCAGAATGTCCCAGGTTCAATCCCCGGCATCCCCAGTTAAAGGGTCTAGGCAAGCCGGTGATGTGAAAGACCTCTGCCTGAGACCCTGGAGAGCTGCTGCCAGTCTGAGTAGACAATACTGACTTTGATCGACCAAGGGTCTGATTCAGTATAAGGCAGCTTCATGTGTACCCCCGCTCTGCTTTTGCTGTTAAAATTAGACCCCTCTTTCAATGTGATTGGGAAATTCAGTGTATAAATACATGGAGCTGCTGCTATCATGCTAGACTTGCCAATTTCAGGTTGGGAAATTCCTGGAGATTTGGGGACAGAGCCTGGCAAGGGCAGAGTTTGGGGAGGAGAGGGAGCACGGCACAGTTGTGATGTCATACAGCCCACCCTCCGAAGGTACCATTTTCTCCAGGGGAACTGATTTCTGTTGTCTGGAGACCAGTAGTAATTCCAGGAGAACTCCAGGCCCCACCTGGAGGTTGGCAAACCTGCCAAGGTTGGTACTTTTTTACTGAGATATTTGTATGTATAATAAAAAGACAATACCATGCAGAGAAGCTGTTTTCTCTGTGTATTTTACTCCTTTTTATTTAAAAATTTCAAAACATTTTAACATCAAAACTAGCACTATCACATGATTAAAGAAATCTTAATTAATTGCATGTGTTTTAAACCAGCCAATAGATTAACTTTGGATACATTTGCATATGAATAACCCCATTAAAGATAAGAATCAAACAATTCTTGTTTTGCTGTTGTAGGATGCATGCAGGCTCCATCTGATGTTTGTAGTCACTCTTTATTTATTTTGCAGATTTGCAGTGTAGGACCTCCCTGTTCGACCAGCCCCAGAGGGCACCAGGATCACTGGTTTTTATTACTATTGTTACTATTGGCTCATTATTGTCCATTCTTTGTATCCCAGAAGTCATCACTGTGTCCTTAGCCAGCCCAAGATGGAAGCCCCTCTGGTAAGCCTGGATGAAGAGTTTGAGGACCTAAGGCCGTGCTACATTGATGACAAGGATGAGAAATCCCACTATTATTATGGATCTTCCCCTCGGCACTTGGAAGACCCTTCCCTTTCTGAGCTTGAGAACTTCTCTTCTGAAATCATCAGCTTCAAGTCCATGGAAGACTTGGTCAATGAGTTTGATGAGAAACTCAATGTCTGCTTTCGGAATTACAATGCCAAAACTGAGAACCTGGCCCCTGTGAAAAACCACCTCCAGATACAAGAAGAGGAAGAAAATCTGCAGGATGAGGAGTGAGTAGATTAGAAATGCTCCATTATACTGAAAGAAACGTGTTGAAGGAATTTGGTGTGTGAATTAAATGTGTCACTGGCCTCTTGCTCTTAAAAGTTCATCCGTGGTCATGCATCCATTTAGCTATTACCATGGCCAGAATGATAAAACTACAATATTTCATGCTCCTGTCATGTATAGACAGCAGCCTAAATAGACCAGACTAGCTGGAGCTTGTCTGAGCTTGGAAGCTAACCAGGGTTGGGCACAGTGACTACTTGGGTGGGAGACCACCAAGGGAGAATGGGGCTGCTATGCAGAGGAAGGCAATGGCAAACCTCCTCTGCTAATCTCTTTTCTTGAAAATGCCATGACGTGGAACTTCATGGGATCACCATAAGTCAGTTGCAACTTGAAGGTACCTAATTATTATTATAAGAACAGATAATATATGCATTTATTTAGAATAGGTGTAGGCAAGCCAGCGTGGTATATAGGGTTGTCAGGTCCCTCTTCGCCACCAGCGAAGGTAGAGGCTGAGGACAGTGGGGTTTGGAGAAGGGAGGGACTTCAATGCCATAGAGTCCAATTGCCAAAGCAGCCATTTTCTCCAGGGGAATTGATCTCTATTGGCTGGAGATCAGTTGTAATAGCAGGAGATCTCCAGCTAGTACCTGGAGTTTGGCAACCCTGGTGGTATAGCGGTTGGAGTTTTGGACTAGGGTCTGGGAAGTGTTCTTATTGTGAGGATACATTGAAGGAAAGAACAGTGTAAGTACTGTCTACTCTGACCGGCAGCAGCTCTCCAGGGTCCCAGGCAGAGGTCTTTCACATCACCTACTTGCCTAGTCCCTTTAACTGGAGATGCTGGGGATTGAACCTGGGACCTTCTGCCTGCCAAGCAGATGCTCTACCACTGAGACACAGCCCCTCCCCACCACTGTTAACCACTACACTACGCTTGCTCTCTAAACTTTTTTCTAAACTTTTTCCTTCAATTGTGACTTGAATGTTTTGAATCTGCCAGGAAAAGGGCTGATTCACGTTGACAGGCGTGGGAGGGAGTCTCTATTCCTGTGGCTGGTTCGGCACATTGGCCCAGAGCAAAGCTGAAATAAGTGCATAAGCAGCTGGTTTCTAGAGGCTGATGGGATGACTCACCCTCCTCCACTGGCCTCAGTGCTCATACCTGGAATTACAGCTGTGGAAGAGGCATGGGAGGAAAGGGTTAAACTTACTCCCACTTAAAGCCCCTTCCCCAGTCTTCCAAGCAGGTGCCTGGAGCTGCTAATTATATTTTTAAGAAATCATAGGAGATCCTAATCCTAGATCTTGCAACGCACATCTCTTTTTGCCCTGTCTTGCACAGAACGTTCTGTGTGCATGCGGACCTACCTGTTTTGGGTGAGATGATTGGTTTTGTTTTTGTGTTGATGGTGTTTTGGTGACTCACTGGAATGGTCTACACATACCAACAGCTTCTTAATTATTTGTACAGGTTTTTTAGATCAATTTTTATATTGCTGATTATGGTTCCTGATTTTTTTTAGTGTTTGGTGTTCTTGTTATATTTTATTGTTCAAATGTGCCTTGGGAATTTTTTATGACAACAACATACAAACATTTTATAGAAATATATTCAAGGGCTGGCAGAGCAGGTCTTTCCCCGCCTTCCCCTTCTTGTCCTAAAAATCTTCATGAAGAGCAGGAACCCTGTTGAACTAAATGCACCACGGTTCAAAGGGCTGCAGTGAAGAGGGGAAAGAGGGTGAAGTCATCCTTCTCTTTAGTCCCTAAAGCCTGTGGGGACACGCAGTGCAAAGTTCATGTGAAGGATAGATTTTTCTCAACTGCCTGCCCTACATTTATGCCTCCTGCTTACTTGGGCTGAGATTTCTCCAATATTTGGTGATCCACAGGCTTTCAGTGTGGCAGTGGGGTGATGAGCATGAGTTCTTTCTCTGGGTATGGCTGTTAAATGTGACTCCGACACACATGCCAAGATGCTAACTCTCCAATGAGCATTCTTGACAACTGTGATCATTTTGGGTGTTCCTGTTCCGCCTACCATCATTAGGTGCGATAAGGTGCACCGCAACTTGAGACAAGGGCTTTTTAGTTGAGGTGTCTTGATTATTAAATGACTTCCCCATATCCAGTCTTCTACCAGCGAGTCTTAAATTTTTGGTGCCAGGTCAAAACTTACAGTGCATTCCTAAGGAGAGTTACTCTAGTCTAAGCCCGTTCATTTCAATGGGCTTAGACTGGAGTAACTCTCCTTAGGAATGTACTGTTAGAGGTGCACGTTAGACCATTGAAAGTTGGTTAAGAAGGGTGTAACTGTGTTTAGGATCGCACTGTTAATCTTTTAGGCAGTTACTGATTTTGTTGGGAATTTTTTTCCTCCTTCATTTTAATATTAGATTTTCTGTTCTTCTCTGGGTCAGCTGATCAAGAATTGTTTTAAAATAGGTTGTTTTCTGTTGCTTGCTGGTGTCTGATTAAATTTATTTATGTATTTAAAATGTTTGTATGCCGTCTTTCCACAGGGTCCCCAAAGCAGCAAACAATCAAAATAGTGTTTACGATACTGACAAAAAGATATCCAATATTTAAAGCAATTAAGTAAAACGTATACCGGTAAACACACGTAAACTCAGAGACACACAAACTGAGAGCAGGGTAGTAAAAGCTAGTGAGAAATGCCAAACGAAACAAAAAAAATCCTTAATGACCTTGGGCCAGGGTATTTGAGGGCTGCCTTTGCTCATATGAAGTTGCCTGTAGTTGCAGTTCATTCTCCTGCTGCTACCTGGGGTTTATGGTTGTTGTCTGGATGACTTGATTACTTTATTTGCTTAGTTGATGTTTCTGCTGAGTTTTATGGGGTGGTGATTTGCATGGTTTTAGGCTGCTGCTAATTGTTATGTGATGCATTAAAAAAGGTAATGGTAGTCCCCTGTGCCAGCACGGGGTCATTACTGACCCATGGGGTTTGCGGAGGGGAGGGGGCCTCAGCAGGGAATGATGCCATAGACTCCACCCTTCAAAGCAGCCATTTTCTCCAGGGGAATGGATCTCTGGATAGGTTTGCCAACCTCCAAGTAGTAGCTGGAGATCTCCCACTATTACAACTGATCTCCAGGCAAAAGAGAGCAGTTCACCTGGAGAAAATGACTTCCTTGGAAGGTGGACTCTATGGCATTAGACCCCACTGAGGACCCTCCTCAGGCTCCACTAGGGTTGCCAAGTCCCTAAGCTGTGCTGAGTAATTTGGTAGAAGGACAGGATATAAATACAGGGTCAGGGCAATCCAGAGCAGACCTCAGCAGAGCTATACTCTTTTAAATCCACTGAAATCAGTGAGTTGAGAAGAATGTTTAGGATTTCAGTATCATTGCTTTAATACCCGGCCTTTTTTCAAATCAATAAAATCATTTCAAAGCTATGGTTTTATTGCTCAGTGTTGTTTTTGTTATATGCTTAAAGGAATATTTGTTAACTCAAGCTCTTTTTATCTGAATAATTTAATCTGGAGTAAATAGCTTCTCTTTATTCTGTTTGCTGCAATCAAAGCCCTTCAAAACACGTAATCACAGTGGTGATCATTACCAATGATATTCATATACAGGCCAAATTCCCTGTGTATGACAAGTAAGTGCTGGGAAGTAATAGCCAGCTACCGCTTTCCAATTGCTTGTGCACACCATGAAAGAGATGTGTCTAACCATCATAACAATCAGCTTTGGCTCCCCACCACGAACATGCTTTACATGTAAGAAAAGGACAGCATCTCTGAACACACGTTGATAATGGAAATGGATTATAATTAGGGTTGCCAACCTCTAGGTACTAGCTGGAGATCGCCTGCTATTACAACTGATCTCCAGCTGATAGAGATCAGTTCACCTGGAGAAAATGGCCGCTTTGGCAATTGGACTCTATGGCATTGAAGTCCCTCCCCTCCCCAAACCCCGCCCTCCTCAGGGTAGTCAGCCCTCACGCCGGTAGTGAAGAGGGACCTGGCAACCCTAAGTATATTCCACTGCAATGATTATTAACTGCATTGGCATGCACCAGGGGTTCCCGACACTTCTGAGCATGCGGGCACATTTGGAATTCTAATGTGGCATCATGGGCGCAGCAACAATATGGCTGCCTATAAACAAAGTAAATAAATAAATATTGGTTTTGTCTATTTTGTTGAAGAAGAGCTGTATGCTACCTTTCAAGGTGGCTGACAAAAAGAAAATGTCAATACAGGCAATGACAACTAACCAAATAAAATCCACCAAACCATTAAAAGACCCCAACCAATAAAAGCATCAGTAGCACTGCAGGATTAGCCAAAGCAAAACTGTAATCCATTAAATGCACATGGATAAAATTATTTTGACTTGGTGCCTAGAAGACGGTAAGGCTGGTGCCAAATTAGACATCTCAGGGGTCGGTTTAGCTTAGCATGACAGGAAAGGAAGTCTGCGTCTGGTTTCTATCTGCCTAAAGCTTCAAGGACAGGGGGCTCGAAGAACAGTTAAATATAAACCGTAGAGCTTGATTGGGAACAGGCAAATCTTCAGGCAGATTTATCCCACTGTCTATTAAACCAGGGTTTGGTAACTCAGCAGAGATTACCAGTTTCTTTAACCACCAGTTTAATTTATTAAACCATGATGTCATAGTTCTATGTGTGCATAATATTTCTGGGAATTATAAGTAGCAGGCCAGCACTGGCAGTAATGATTAAATGAAGGTTTCTTCACTGCTGGTAGCCCAAATAAATTCAGCATCTCTTTCATGGGTAGAAGCATAATTTCTCTTTGTATTACACTACAACCATCAGATTTTTCACTTTATCCTTGTTCTTTTTGCTGTTGAATCTGTTGCTTCCCTGTTTGGTTCCCTGCAGCTGCTGTCATTAATTTTTTTTCTTGGCTTGGCCCCAGAAATGTGTTTTTTTCCCTTTTCTGAATAGAGACTGTGTTTACTATTGTAAAGACATGGGTAAGGATGTACAGTAGAGCTCCGTGTTTTGCAGACCTCAGTTATACAAAATAGCTTGTCATCTTCATTCACTATAGGTGCAATTCCAGTCCAATCAAAACCAATTTAGCCATCATATTTTTATCCTGATCTCCCTCCAGGGAATACACTGTAGCATATATGGCTCTCCTGTCTTCCATATTATCCTAGTAACAAGGAGAAATAAAAGGGCAGCACCAGTCACAGGAAATAAAAAATAAGGCCAAGGCCGATGGTGCAAATAGAGTTGCCAGCTCTGGGTTGGGAAATACCTGGAGATTTTTTGGGGTGGAACCTGGGGAAGGTGGGGTTTGCAGAGGGGAGGGGCCTCAGCAGGGTGTGATGCCATAGACTCCACCCTTCAGAGCCATTTTCTCCAGGGAAATTGATCTCTGGATAGGGTTGCCAACCTCTAGGTAGTTAGTACAGGAGCGAAACATACAGCTATGTGCAATAGTACAAAATTTTATGCTACAATAATTATTACAACTTACAAGGTGTCTATACATACATTACACCAACAATAAAAACAAACAAACGAACAAGTGGCTATATACAAAATGTTCAAGTACAGAGTCCAAATATGTAGAATTGTGATTCTCAAAAATATTTCTTTCTTGATAGAAAATAAGCCTCCAAATGTGAGGAATCCAACAGGAGTTTTGCCAATGAGGAGACGATCGTTTCAAGTTCCAAGGGGCAACTCTTTATCAGTCCTTCAAAAATCTCTGTATGATCATTTGTATAAATAAATTCCCATGATGGGTAAAGCATTCACCAGCCACGTTTGCTTCATTTCCCCAACGGGGTAACAATTAATTGGCAAAACTCCTGTTGGATTCCTCACATTTGGAGGCTTATTTTCTATCAAGAAAGAAATATTTTTGAGAATCACAATTCTACATATTTGGACTCTGTACTTGAACATTTTGTATATAGCCACTTGTTCGTTTGTTTGTTTTTATTGTTGGTGTAATGTATGTATAGACACCTTGTAAATTGTAATAATTATTGTAGCATAACATTTTGTACTTTTGCACATTGTTGTACGTTTCACTCCTGTACTAAGTTCCTTATCCTTTGATATCAGTACAGTGGTGCCTTTTTTCCTTCCAACCTCTAGGTAGTAGCTGGAGCTCTCCTACTATTATCTCCCAGCGTGGTGTAGTGGTTAAGAGCGGTGGTTTGGAGCGGTGGAGTCTGATCTGGAGAACCAGGTTTGATTCCCCACTTCTCCACATGAGTGGCAGAGGCTAATCTGGTGGACTGGATTTGTTTCCCCGCTTCTACACACGAAGCCAGCTGGGTGATCTTGGGCAAGTTACAGTTCTATTACGAACTCTCTCAGCCCCACCTACCTCACAGGGTATCTGTTGTGGAGAGGGGAAGGGAAGGTGATTGTAAGCTGGTTTGAGTCTCCCTTAAGTGGTAGAGAAAGTCGGCAAATAAAAACCAACTCTTCTTCTTCCTCCTCCTCCTCCTCCTCCTCCAATCTCCAGGCAAAAGAGAGCAGTTCACCTGGAGAAAATGGCTGCCTTGGAAGGTGGACTCTATGGCCCCACTGAGGTCCCTCCTCAGGCTCCACTGGGGTTGCCAGGTCCCTCTTCGCAACTGGCAGGAGATTTTTGGGGCAGAGCCTGAGGAGGGCGGGGTTTGGAGAGGGGAGGGATTTCAATGCCATAGAGTCCAATTGCCAAACCAGCTATTTTCTCCAGGTGAACTGACCTCTATTGGCTGAAGATCAGTTGTAATAGCAGGAGATCTCCAGCTAGTACCTGGAGGTTGGCAACCCTAGGCTCCACTCCCAAACTCTCCAGGAATTTCCCAACCCAGAACTGGCAACCCTATCTCTGGAGATCAGTTGTAATTCCAGGAGAACCCCAACCTCCACTTGGAGGTTGACAACTAGGGTTGCCAGCTCTGGGTTCGGAAATACCTGGATATTTGGGGGGTGGATCCTGAGGAGGGAGGGGTTTGCAGAGGGGAGGGCCCTCGATGGGGTATAGTGCTATAGAGTCCACCTCCCAAAGCGGCCATTTTCTCCAGGGAACTGATCTCTGCCACCTGGAGATCTGTTGTAATAGCGGGAGATCTCCAGCTTCCACCTGGTGGTTGGCGACCCTAGGGGCAAAATAAGGTAAAAATATATTTTATTACTCAATTAAAATTCCCAAAATTCCCTACATGTTTTGCCAAGAGGCTTCTTCAAGGCAATCTGTTAGTCTTGCAGTGATTTTCCAAAAAGAGTACATGATTAGTGGCCTCGGCCTTATTTTTTTGTTTCTATTTTATCCTCACAACAATCCTGTCAGGTAGGCCTGGCCTAGTGAGTCCCAGGACTGAATTGGGTTTTGAAACTGCCCCCTCATCCTCCCCAGATAAGAGGTAAGATTCCAATTAACTTGAACACAGTAGGTGGGATTTTATGTCATCACGATGGAACTTTATGCCACTATTGCTGTCCCCTTGTTTTCTAAATGAAAGTGATTTGCATTATCCATGGGCTGCTCCAACTGCTAGTCTCATTGACTTTGATAAGGATGCACTCATGTGAGTGAAGCTGGCCCGAGGTGAAGTGCCTGTATTATTGAATTAATTCCCAATGACAATAACACAGCAGGAGGTTGGTAGTTTAAAGCAGTTTGTTTATTAGGCCCAATATACATACCGGGTGAGAATTGCCCCAATGCGCAGGACAACTCACACCTCGAACAAAGGATTGCAACAACGTTTATAACCTCTGGTTAGGGGTGTTACATAGTGCGTAGAGACACAAGGATCCAGTAACGGATACATTTGGATTAGCATATCCAATTAGAGAACCGTAGGCGTTACAACTTGAGCCTCCAGTAGGATTGAAACTATGCCCTTGGTAGCTTCAATCACTAGTGGGCCCCTTCCTGGGGCGATCTGTACCAGGCACGACTAGACTCTTCTGTTCTGGCAGCTCATCATGGTGTCTGCCAGACTCATGCTAACTTAGTGATCACACAGGAATGAATAGGAACCTAAGAACAATACTTGACCCCTTATACATGGGGTATTTCCATTATATATGTGTGCAGAATATGGTATTGTGCTAGATGCTAACCCTTATGCCCTGGGCTTAGCATCTTTACAAGTGTGAGTATGCGGACTGAATATAAAAGCATACATTTCCAATAATAATGACGATTATAGGCATTACAGAGGTCAGCCAAGAATCGTGTTTGACTCCCGTTGATTTTGTGTTGAATTCATTCTGCAAATATGCAGTGAAGTGGAAACAGAGGCGGTTGAGTGCTCAGTTTATTTGTTTCAGCCGCTGGCCATAAAAAGCATGCCTACAGAATAGGAACCCAAGATAATAAATAAAGCTGATTAAATAGTAGACAATCAATAAATGCATATGAAGAGAGCACAGAGTAAGCACAGGCCTATGTGAAGTGGTCTTGGGACAAAGCATCAAGGCCTTTGAGAGGGAGGCACTGAGCGGGAGAAAATTCACGACAGGGCTGGAAACGCACCAATTTTGTGTGCCTATAAATTCAGCAACAATTTGCCAATCCCATCCTCTGCCCTCTTCTTCTCCCCACTGATCTGTATGCTTGCACACTTGAGGAGGAGTAGGTAGGGTTGCCAACCTCCAGGTAGTTGCTGGAGATCTGGGTACCCAAGGCTGGGTGAAAAGAAAATATATATAAGTCTATGTATAAATACTGAAAGTATAATTTATTAGAAGCGCTATATAAAAGTTAAAATTATTTAAAAGCATTAAAATAGCACAATGGCTATTGGACTCTATGGCATTGAAGTCCCTCCCCAAACCCTCCCCTCCTCAGGCTCCACCCCAAAAACCTCCCACTGGTGGCGAAGAGGGACCTGGAAACTCTAGGAGTAGGGGAGGCAGGTCCTCCTTGGCCCATAGTTACTTGATACATTCCCTGTGTGATGAGGACACCACAGAACTCAATTGCTGTAGAAAGGTTCAGCAAAAAGAATTCTGATTCCCCTGATGAAGGTGAAACGTGTAAAGGCTGTCTATGAGAATAAAGTTGTCACCAGGCACCTTGCAGCCAGCCAGTGTGGTGTAGTGGTTAAGAGCAGTGGTTTGGAGCGGTGGACTCTAATCTGGAGAACTGAGTTTTATTAGCGGCGGAGGCTAATCTGGTGAACTGGATTTGTTTCCCAACTTCTACACACGAAGCCAGCTGGGTGACCTTGGGCTAGTCACAGCTCTGTTAGAGCTCTCTTACCCTCACCAACCTCACAGGATGTCTGTTGAGGGGAAGGGAAGGTGGTTGTAAGCCGGTTTGAGTCTCCCTTAAATGGTAAAGAAAATCGGCATATAAAAACCAACTCTTCTCCTTTTTTCCTTTTCGCTGATGAGGACATCTCCAGTTGACGACCTTACCATAGTTGGGGTTCAGCTAGGGTTGCCAGCTCCGGGTTGGGAAATACCTGGAGATTTTGGGAGTGGAGCAGATGAACACATGAAGCTGCCTTATACTGAATCAGACCCTTGGTCCATCAAAGTCCATATTGTCTACTCAGACTGGCAGCGGCTCTCCAGGGTCTCAGGCAGGGGTCTTTCCCATCACCTACTTGCCTGGTCCCTTTAACTGGAGATGCCTGGGATTGAACCTGGGACCTTCTGCATGCCAAGCAGAGGCTCTATCACTGAACCACAGCCTAAGGAGGTCGGGGTTTGGTGGAGGAAGGACTTGAATGGGGTGTAATGCCATAGAGTCCACCTTCCAAAGCCGTCACTTTCTCCAGGGGAGCAAATCTCTGTCACCTGGATATCTGTTCACAACAGTATCAAGAACCTGGGCATCGTGGATTTAAATCCTGATTTAGCTGTGGGTTCACTGGATGGCCATCTGGCAAATCACAGTCTCTCCACTGGGTCCCCATCAGTTAAAATGAGAACAGTTTTGATCTATTTTATAGGGTTGTTATGAAAGTGAATGAAATAATTTATCTTTAGGCACAGAGGAGTTCAATTTTAAGTGTTGGGAATAAATGTTTTTTTAATGATTTCAGCCATATTTGCTATGGTAAACGGAATTAAAAGTCATCCAGATGTGAATTCTCTTTGTACTGGATTTGCACGAAGTTGGCCTGTTTGAAGCACGGTCTGTGCCTTCATTGTAGCAGGCAGTCTTGATGCTGTTTTTCGCTGGGTCGTTTAGTGGAACAGAACTCAGCAGCTGTGTCATTCTTGTTTTTCCACCGTCCTTTTTGAATTCCGCTTGCTGAAGATATTGCCCCAGAGTCTGCCACAGCTCCTTGTCAAGATACTTTCCCAGTATTAACATCCTCTTCTTTCTTTCCCAGGGTTTGGGATGCTCTTACAGACAATTACATCCCATCCATCACTGAGGACTGGAGGGACCCGAACATCGAAACGTTAAACGGCAACATCTCAGACACAGAGGTACTTACCTGGATTTGTGTCTCCTCCCCTTCCCTCCCTCCATTAATCTTTAGATGAAACGATCACGCCAGGCTGGTGCAGATGCACGGCGTGAAACATGGCTTGCAGGAAGATGATGCTTAAGCCTTAATGCATGCAAAATGGAAACTGTGGCCACCTTTCCATGATTGATAGAATGTGAGAATGAAACCTTCGATGGATAGCAGAATAAATTTCCCAGTGCTGCTTGAACTGAGGTCATTGGTCTTTGGAAATGGAGAAGCAGGCTTAATGCGCTTGTGTGTGTGTGTAAATAGTGAATGAAGCAGTCTAAAAAGAGTATGTCAAGAGAAGCATTGTCATCGGGGCTGTTGTTTGCTTTGAGAGTGACATTGACAAGATCTGTACCGCCTTCCACCCTGACACATTCGGAACAATGAGGGCTGGCAGACTGCTGAACAATGGCAACTGTGATGGGTGAATGGCAACTCTGCACACTGCAGAGCACTGCAGGGAATGAACCAAGCCCTTTTGCTGCCAATTCTTTTTTGGCACTACTGAGAGGCCAGAAGTAGCCTGCTCCCAGGTGACTGGAACACTGAAGCAGTGGAAGGGCCATTCTTGGGCCTTCCCCCCCCCTTCCCATAAACCTGAAAAGGGCAAGCCAAAGTGAGGGTAAAAACACATGAAGCTGCCTTGTGCTGAACCATTGGTCTGTCAAGGTCAGTCTTGCCTGCTCTGACTGGCAGCAGCTCTCTGGGGTCTTAAGGGTCTTCATACCCACATTCTCCTGCAACATTGTGGTCACTTTCTTATTTCAGAATTGCCAACACCAATGGGCCAAAAAGGAGTGCAAGAATGTCATCTTCTGCTCCCTCCAGCACATCTGCGGTTGGGGAAAAGAAGGGAGCCATGATTGGATGGGGAGGAAACTGGGTTATGGTTGGAGGAAATGGCATGCAATGGAGGAGATAGTCATGGGCACCCGGTGCCCAATAGTACATAAAAACCTGCAACTAATCCTACTGCTCTTTGACTGTCACTGCTTGGTCTTTGCTGCCAACAAATACCGGTAGTCCTTGTAGTTTCGAGCTCCCTATAGCGACACCCTAAAGTGGGGCTAAAATACCATGTTCCAACCAACCAGTATAGGAACCTCCTTCCCTTTGATTATGCCAGATGTCACCATCTGCGATTGAAGGTGGCTGGGCTAAGCGGACCACTTTGACTCTTTCAGTCTCTGCGTGTGAGTGTGTGTGTGTTAAGTGCCGTCAAGTTGCTTCCAACTCCAGGTGACCCTATGAATCAGTGTCCTCCGAAACATCCTATCCTTGTTCAGATCTTGCAAACTGAGGGCTGTGGCTTCCTTTATTGAGTCCATCTGTTGTTGGGTCTTCCTCTTTTTCTGCTGCCCTCAACTTTTCCTAGCACCATTGTCTTTTCCTGTGACTCTTTGTCTTCTCATAATGTGACCAAAGTACTTTAGCCTCAGTTTAGTAATTTTAGCTTCTGTGGTCAGTTTGGGCTTGATTTGATCTATAACCCACTGATTTGGTTTTTTTTGGCTGTCCACGATATCTGTAACACTCTCCTCCAACACCACATTTCAAAGGAATCTACTTTCAGCTTCCTTCATTGTCCAGTTTTCACACCCATACATAGTAATAGGGAATACGATGGCATGAATTAACTTGATCTTGATTGCCAGTGACACATCCTTACACTTAAGAATCTTTTCTAGCTCCTTCATGGCTGCCCTTCTCAGTCTCTGAAGACCGCAGTTCGAATGAGGAGAGGAACTATTGCTCCCAAACTATGGAATGTGTGTGTTTGTGTTTGCGTTAGCTTTGCAAGCTGGGTAATGGAAAATTGCAGCTTCCACCTCTAGCTTCGTTATCATGCTCAGTCAACAATAACTTATTAGTCCTTAAATTATTAATGGCTTTGCTAGAGTAAAGAGCTAATTTAATCAGGCTGGGAAGCATGAACAACAGATGGCAAAGTTATGTTATTTTCAGCAGGCAATGGAAGCCTTCAGATTATCCAGAATTTCCCCCAGTAGCGTATTTTGTTTTGAGAGGCATACTGGGACTTTACAAAGGGTCTGAGCAGCCATTGTTGGTCTATATATGGTGCTTATAGGGTTGCCAACCTCCAGGGGGTGGCTGGAGATCTCCCGCTATGACAACTGATCTCCAGGCGACAGAGATTAGTTCACCTGGAGAAAGTGGCTGCTTTGGACGGAGCACCCTATAGCATTATACCCTATTGAAGTCCCTCCCCAAACCTTGCCCTTCCTATGCTCCACCCCCAAATCTCAAGGTATTTCCAAAGCTGGAGCTGGCAACCCTAGGTGCTCACAGCATTGGCCGATCCCTTAAAAATAACTGTATGTTGTTGATGTGTTGAAATTCCCCTCTCAAAGACAACACGTGCAGGAATGGTTGTTAGAGCCGTGGTTCCCAGTGACCAGCTAGCGCAGAACATCATAAATGACAGCTCAGTAGCCACCAAGTTCAAAATGTTTGTCAGTCAGGAAGCTGAGAGCCAGCGTGGTGTAGTGGGTAAGAGCGGTGGTTGGAGCGGTGGACTCTTATCTGGAGAACCGGGTTTGATTCCCCACAAGAGCAGCAAACTCTAATCTGGTAAACTGGATTTGTTTCCCCACTCCTACACACAAAGCCAGCTGGGTGACCTTGGGCTAGTCACAGCTCTCTCAGCACCACCTACCTCACAGGGTGTCTGTTGTGGGGAGGGGAAGGGGAGGTGATTGTGAGACGGTTTGATTCTGCCTTAAGTGGTAGAGAAAGTCAGCATATAAAAACCAACTCTTCTTCATTGGATGACCTTGGGGCCACTACTTCCTAGCCTTGCTTTTACCCCACAGGGTTGTTGTGAGGATAAAATGGATCAGGGGAGAACCATATATGCTGCCCTGAGCTCTTTGGAAGAAGGGCTGGATAAAAATATAGCAGGTGTGTTTGGCCGAGCTTGGCATGAGCTTGCCACTCTCTGCGACTGGGTGGTGGATGCAATCTGTGGATTAAAACTATTGATTTTATGCAGGCATTTCGTGTGACAATTACTATTTGATCAATAACCTTCCAAACCTACTTCAACATGATTCATGTCTCTGAAATCAAGGACCTCTTTCTTTAACCAGCATAAAGAAATTGTGTTCCTGCAGGCTATATGAGGCCTGAACTCACTGCCTATAAAATTAGGGTCATGTTATATGTCTAACAACAGTTTTCAACATTTTCAGGCTTGGCATCCATCTCTAACCTCAGCTTTGAACATGGAACCCACTTTTAATTGTTAACTGTATTATTTCTTCCTTTAATCTCTCTCTTTCTCTGGATCAAGACAGAAATCCACACCAAAACCATATGAGCTGCTAAACATGCCTGTCAAACCATGGTTTGACCATCCGAATGCATAGTTGAGAGCTGTGTGTCTGCTTTTTTTCTCTGAACTCCCAGCTTCCAACTCCTACCTCCATGGTGCAGCAGCCTCAGACATGGAGTGATGCTGCAACACCTGTTTTTCAATTCCGACATCATGACAAACCATAGCTAGCAGAACCATGGTTTGCAAACCAACTCCACTGATTCTCATCCTGGTTTCCCAGCCAATTGGAAACCATGATTTGTCAATACAGATATCTCTCTAAGCCAAGCGTTTAACCTATCTTCCTCACTAGGTGGGGTTACAGAATTTCCAGATGGGGCCAGACCTACCCAGGCCAATATGCATACGGGTGAAAGAGTGTCGCCTCTCTACTGCAAATCTGACTCCCCCTTTGTGTTATTCCTAGGGGTCCCCTGTTCCCCTAGAGCAATATTTGAGGGTAGCATTTTGATCTGCATCAGGAGGGGGAGGAAAGGAGGTCACACTCCATGGACAGAAATCACTGCTATCTGTAGAAAATCCAAGCTAGGGTTGCCAACCTCCAGGTGGTGGCTGGAGATCTGCTATTACAATTGATCTCCAGGGGGCAGAGATTAGTTCACCTGGAGAAAATAGCTGCTTTGGAAGGTAGACTCTATGGCACTATACCCCATTGAAGTCCTTCCCCAAACCCTGCTCCCTTCAAGCTCCACCCCCAAATTCTCCAGGTATTTCCCAACCCAGAGCTGGCAACCCTAATCCAAGTTATTGTGGCTGGAGAAATCCAGTCCCCAAATGATGACTGAGGGATATTTAAGGAGGTTACCCCCTTCAATCACCTTGGCATGATCACAGTCATAATTTTTTTGTTTTTTTTAACATGACATTTTCTCGTTGGAAATGCAGCTCCCATTCTTTCAGCGGGAACTGTCATGTCACAAATCAGAAACTTATTTTATGATCAATCGCTAGGTGGGTCGGGGTGATACACCTTCGTTGAAGTCCTGTGCCAAACTATAGTTATGCTTTCTTCAGCATGATGTGACCTCTTCTTTTACTCCATCTTTCTCCATCTTTCTCCTGTTTTCTGCAATCACAGTTTCTGCTTCTCAGCTCAGGGCATAACCCAGTTTATGATAGACCCATAGCCTATAATGAACAAAGTACCCAAAGAACAGTTCCTGGATCAAAGCTGTAACTAAAGCGTTGGTGCTCTCATTCTGGGTTGTTTTTCTCTCTTGGCGACTTCTCTTTTGCTTTACAGTTGAGTAGCAAGATTGGTATATTTGATTCATTCTTGTACCATCTTCTGAAATCTATAGCTTTATAGGAATTACTAGTAAGTAATTATGGTATATCTATAACCTTATTTAAGGAGAGCTCTCTTGTGTGTGTCAGTGCGAGTGACCTTGAGATAAACCAGGATGCGAAGAAGCAGATAAATAGGGATTTGAAGTGTTAAAGAAGGCTGAAGGGCCAGACCAGAATCAGCAGTTTTATACAACCTGATGAACTCCGCTGTCCCCTTTGTGGCACATGGCAGCTGCAGAGAGCCGTCATCTGCGGTGATGGAGTGCTGCAGAGAGCCGTCCAGAGAGCGTTTCCTCTCCAGGTGGTGACTGGAGATCTCCGGCTATAACAACTGATTTCCAGGAGACAGAGATCGTTTCACCTGGAGAAAATGGCTGCTTTGGAAGGAGCACTCTATAGCATTTAATCCCACTGAAGTCCCTCCCCAACCCTCCTCAGGCTCCACTTCCCAAAATCTCCAGGTATTTTACCAACAATGCTGGCAACCCTAACAAGGGAGATAGCCTTGCATGGGTTCTGTAATCCTAAATCTGCTACCGGTACTTGGGATAGGGTTTAATATCTTTCCTTTTAAATCACAATAACTGTATTACATCAATAACCAATGTATATAAAGGCATTTATAACACCATCCACAAACAAATAATATTAATAATTCAAATCCAGCTTGTTAAAATAATGCAAGCACAGACTAAAATACACTAAAATGTGACATTTGTTTCCATGGGAACAGAAATGACGAAAACAGCAGCACAACAGAGTTCCCCATTATATCTTCTAGCACAGTCAATACTTATGATTCATTTTATTTGGCCCTCCTCTTTTAATAAAGCATTAGTTAAATTGTTATTTGAGATCATAATGCAAAAAACATTACATTTTTAGATTGAGGCCATAATTTTTTTCTGTATGGAGTTGTATCAGTGTAGGGCACAGGACTTTAAAAAAACATGATATGTTAATGTGGCATATAAATATTATAAACAAATAGGAACAGGAATATCCGTTTGGTACAAGGCTGGGCATGAGAGGGTTGTGTTTTTTTTGCCATAGGTACACAAATAAGACAGTGTATACAGGCAGGCAGCAGCTGCCCAATCCATTTGTACACATGCTGTGCTTCATGCATTACAAAATGCATGCTTTTTCCTGCAGATAATACATGGGGATTAGTCTCTCTCTAGGAAAAAAACACACATGTATTTTGTAATGTTTGAAGTACACAGCATGGGAGTAAATGGGTAAACTGTGAGCCCGCAGGAATGCAGCTATGGTGTTTTATTCATGCACAGAACCTAATGGATTTTAATTTATTGTCAAAAAATAAGTATATACCAGCTTTCTACCATGGCTGACATTTAAGGCAGCTTGTAATTCATTGTGATGAATACAATAATATATATCAGTGCCAGTTTAAAACAGTACAACCTGAATGCATAGGTGTCAATAGTTCATGGCAGCGCCATTATAGTACCAAAGGCATAATTTCGTAGAATGCATAATGTTATGACCTTTGTTGGTTTTGTTTTTGCTGCTGCAGGGCTGGACTCATGCAGCAGGCATTGGGTTGTCAACCTCCAGGTGGTGGCTGGAGATCTCCCACTATTACAACTGATCTCCAGCTGATAGAGATCAGTTGCCCTGGAGAAAATGGCTGCTTTGGCAATTGGACTCTATGGCATTGAAGTCCCTGCCCACCCCAAACCCCGCCCCCTCAGGCTCCATCCCAAAAACCTCCCACCAGTGGCAACCCTAGTTACAATGCATCTGTAGGGTTACCCACCTCCATGTGGTGGGTGGAGATCTCCTGCTATTACAACTGATCTCCAGGCGACAGAGATCGTTTCCCCTGGAGAAAATGTCTGCTTTGGCAATTGGACTCTATGGCATTGAAGTCCCTCCCGTCTCCAAACCTCATCCTACTCAGTATCCACCCCCAAAATCTCCAGGTATTTCCCAGCCCCGAGCTGGCACCCCTAGTCATCTGCTATGTAAAGAGCCCACAGAATCTCCTGCATCTAATATGCTGTCCAGCGGAGACCTCCTTGTACTTGCCGGACACAGTTATGCATGACTGATACACAGTGATATTACAAGGGAAAGCAAGATAAAGACTGGAAAACATTTCATATTCTTCAGCAATGATTTCTCTCTCTGGTGTTACGTAAATTCAGCTGCAAAGAAACAGACTAAGCCTCTGGTGCAGCAATTCAGCCAAATAAACTGCTGGGGCCAGTGAAACAGTGATACAAGCAAATATTGATTAACGTGCTAAATAAAATTAGAACAGGAAGAGCAGACTTCCTGGCACTTTGGCTTGAATGGAATGGTGCTGGAAGGCTGGACATCAACCTCTCAGTAGCAAGGACAGACATCAAGATTTTATAACAGAAGAAGAAAAATAATCTGGGAATGATAATTTTGCACTCCAATTTGGCTGGGTATATCTGTGCCATATTGGACTTTGAAGTACCTATGCTGAACTATTACAAGTGGTATCCATTGCGGTGTAGTGGTTAAGATGCTGGGTTAGGACCTGGGAAACCCCGGTTCACGTCCGCATGGAAGCTTGCTGAGTAACCTTGGGCCAGTCATACACACTCAGCCCTGACCCTGGCTAGTATTTGGAGGGGAGATCTCCAAGGAACACCACAATTGTGACTAGGGTTGCCAGCTGTGTGTTGGGAAATACCTGGAGATTTTGGGGGTAGAGCCTGGGAAGGGTGGGGTTTGGGGAGCGGAGGAACCTCAGCAGAGTATAATGCCATACAGTCCACCCTCCAAAACAGCCTTTTTCTCTAGTGGAACTGATCTTGGTCATCTGGAGATCATTTGTAATAGTGGAAGATCTTCAGGTTCCTACTGGAAGTTGGCAACCCTAATTGTAATGCAGAGGCAGGAATGGCAAACCATCTTCGAATGTCCCTTGCCTTGAAAACCATACAGGGTCACCATAAGTCAGCTGTGACTTGAGGGGGAGGGGAATCCATATTCACATTATTTGTGGTGCATGCTGGAAGTACCCTCTTCTGCAGCCAGGAGTTAGTGATCCCTCTTTGCTAATTTCTCATTACCCTGTGGCTGGTTAACCCTTCCCTGTAGTTTATATATATCCCACCTTGCCTTGTAGCTCAAGGCAGCTTACAAAAAGTTGGTCCCTCTAGGTCAGTATTACCTATTCTGAATGGCAGTGGCTCTCCAAGAGCGGTATTTCCCAGCACCATATATCTGAGATTTTGATTGTCTGATTTCTGAGATCTTGTTTTGCTGAATTTCCCCCTCTCCGCTTCCCGTCCCCCATGCTTTCTTGTCTCAGCTCAGGGAGAGGCCAAGCGGAACCGACAGAGCATGCTGCATGAAGGGCTTGCATTGCATCTCAATTTTGATTTTGCAAAATGCTGTGGATCCTTTAACTGATTCTTAGAATACTTTTTTTTTTAATGACAGTATATTTGGGTAGTCTGCGCAGTAAAAGATCAGTGGGGACAAAACCGCGTGCTAGTGAAGCCCATCCCAGCTATTGAATCAGAATGCGGTCGGGGTGTTTTCTTTTTCCCTTCAGATCCGTGAGAAGGAGGAGGAAGAGCTTAACGAGAAGAGTGAAAATGACTCTGGTATTAACGAGGAGCCTCTACTCACAGCAGATCAGGTATATGCCATGCCCTCGAAAGATGGAAATTCTGAGATGGCATCTATCTTCCACCACAACATTAGGAAAATTGACTTATCTCTGCAACATGGTCAACTTTTATATTGTTAGCAAGCAAAACAGTGGTGCTTGTCTGCTGTGTCACATGCATCACCAGCTCCTTCCCTTACTCAGCATATTTTCCAAATTGATCATAACAGTTTTGGGCAGCTGATTAATTTGGGCCATCTGGGCACGCTTCTGATATTTTTAGCATGTTCAATGAATGTCCCTGTTGGGTGAGCAACACAAGCTCTTTTTCCCCATGTGTGAAACATATGTTCGTAGCCTATGCACAGAGGCCTTTCTCCATGCCACTGGGAGCCCAATCAGGTGAGAAAAGCCCTCTGCATTGAGGCTCTGAACATATGTTGCAATGATCATGCATAGACTTTCCCTTTATGTGCATTTGTTGCATGTGCACAGAACATCTGAAAAGGGCTGGTGAGTGATTTCAAATGCCACACTTATCCAACATTTCAGGTACCAAACCAAGAGCAAATTTAAAACCTGTACAGGTTTATTACTACTTATATCACGTTACATTGTTTTCTTTCTGCCCTATAGTACGGTAACCTTTGGTGGTATGTGCACATTTTGCATGTGTCTTTTCCACATTTTAATGTGTGGTCGAAGTGGGTATTTTATTGATTTATCTGTCTGCATGTCTGTCTATTTTTATTTCCACCTTTCTCCTGGGCATCATCCCCAGGCCCAAGAGTCCTGGGAGATTGTGATGTCAATTGTGATATAACATCTGACAGCTCATATGTGGTCGCAAACAGCTTCCAGAGGGTACTGAAACAACATTGCCAAGAGAGAAAAAAGACCACAGAATTAATTGGTGACATTGGTAAAATGCAACTTTCCCCCGTGTCATAAATGTGACATTTGAAAGCACATTAATGCATATGTGCACAACAAAATTGCTCTTCTCTTTTTCTCAATGCAAAGGGCAACTCTCATTGCATAAATTATTAATCATCCTTGAAGTTTACGGTACGCATATCTGCTGCTCTTCAAGCCTTGAAGTTCTGTCTAGGGAAACTTCAATGGAGTTTAAGTAACACTGAAGCTGGTGTTTTGCCAAAGTGAAGGAGTTCAAGACTGTTCTCCTAATGAAATCTTACAGCTCCAGCTTATCTTCTAGCATCTCTGTCAACACCACTATTCATATCAACTTTTTGATTAATTGTTAATTATTTTTATCAAGCATCATCTTCACTTGGTCTCTTGAGATGCTGTTTTGTATCCAATAGCATATTAATAGTGCAATCCTGAGCAGAGATACACCCTTCTGAATCCATTGAAGTCAGCGGGCTTAGAAGGGTATAGCTCTGTTCAGCTCTATAAGTCACGTGCAACAACATTGGAAAGGGGGTAATAAATTAGAACCCCTTATTTTAAGAATGTCCATTCAGCTTCTAAAAGATATCTCTGTTTTAGAACCTAAATTGACTCCTGGTATCAATCAATACACTTGCAACATTGGTGACACTCCGAATCCCACTTACAAGACAATCTTAGTGATCCAAACCCATTTCACGTATCCTATGTGGTCTTCTGTAATGCACTACATTTTTGTTGTTTTTCTGAAAGCAAAAGTTCAGGACCTCAGAAATGTGTTTGCAGAAGGTGACCTTACCAGTCAACTTCATGATCTCTTCTTAGTATGTATGACTCAATAAAAATACAACTTCAGCCATCATACACCCCTCTGAAAGAAACTATCAATGGACATTTGATAGAGATGAGACCATAGGCCATTTATGGTGCAACATCATCAGTGTTCTTGGTTTATATGGGGTTGGTTTCAATGGAACACCAAACCATAAGTTGGCACTAAATGAGTAAACCCTGTGCTTGTGCATCGCACCCTCATTGTGTTTTTGAAGACAATTTGTTACTTCCTCATCACTGAAAACCATAGTTTGGTTTTAGATCAGTACCAACAGACTATAGATTATGCCAGATTTGTACAAACCCAAACTGCAGCTGGTTTGCAATCTTAATTTGGAGGCAAAGCCTTAGTTTGGTGGTTTGGATGTGTCATATCACAGCAAACTAAAGGTAGCATTAAATTGGAAGTTGCTAAAGGCTCAAATAGACAAGATGAGATCATGTTAGTCTGTCTAATTGCAGAATTGTGCAGCCTCTGTTTGCCTTGGGGCTATGCAGGGAAGGCAGAGGGAGTTTAACCCATCTACCTCTGTTCACTTTTGATATTTGAAACCTGGCTTCCTGCTTTGTTGTTAGCATTGTAAAGGGGGGGGGGAATGACATTTTTAAATTGCATTTTTTCTTTTAAAAGAGCTGATTTTCAATGCCCAGTGCGCACTTCCTTGTCTCAATGCATAACTAGCAGCAGAAAAATAAATTATGCAAAACAAATAAGCTGCTTGGATCTAACGGATGGAAGGCATGTATGTGCATCTGATCTCATAGTATCTTTTCCATACAACAGTTGCCTTCACTAGCGGGCAGTGGGGGACATGGTGCATGTGAAAAAGAGCTTTCTTCAGCCATGTCAGGATAGCCTATGCCCTCTGAGTTTCTTTCTTTCTTTAGGGGTTTCAAAGCAAGAGACGGTCAGTGGAGGTTTGCCGTTGCTTGCCTCTGTGTCACAACCCTGGTATTCTTTGGAGGTCGCCCATCCAAATACTAAACAGGATTGACCCTGCTTAGCTTATGAGATCTGACAAGATCAGGCTAGCCTAGGGATATCCAGGTCAGGGCTCTGAGTTTGTGTGTGTGTGTATGTAAAGTGCCATCAAGTCGCAGCCGACTTATGGCGATCCCTTTTTTGGGGTTTTCATGGCAAGAGACTAACAGAGGTGGTTTGCCAGTGCCTTCCTCTGCACAGCAAGCCTGGTATTCCTTGGTGGTCTCCCATCCAAATACTAACCAGGGCTGACCCCGGTCTCTCATACAAATGAGATTTTACATTAGTTGAATAATGCCCTAGGAGGGGTGCTAGATTTATGGGTGCTAGATTTATGGGTAGGTCTTCGACATAACACTGGCCTTAGAATCTCATGTTATCTTTCTTGCATAGAATCCACAGCCTTTAGTCCAGCAAGACCATCTCTTTCTTCTTTCAGGTTTTGAGGTGAGCCAGTCATTAATGTGTGAAGCTTATTCCACACTGAGAAGCTTTTGGCTGCACCTCTGAATTTCTCTTGGTTTCCATGGCAATGATACCTAGTTCATTGAGCTGCGGCAGAACTACACCATTCCAAGTGGCATTCTTTGTTGTTGGTCCCCCCTCCCCAACACACACACACACTGCAATGTGCGTTTTTGGATTATTCGTAGGGAGGAAAAGATAGTTGGCTAGATGAAAGAGCTAAATACATTGGTGATTTCCCCCTCTCTTTTTCCTGTAAAGTACTGTAATTTTTTAATTCAGTTTTGAGAAGGGTGAGAGTCCCCTTTGTGGCAAATACGGTCTCATCATTACTGAAGATGACCTGAACCTCTTTTCAAAGGTTACCTGGACCTTTGTGGTTACTATGTATGTCAGGTACTTAATTATTAAGAAGCTTGAATCCAGCACTGAGCATGGCTCACAACATGCAAAGATACAAAATTCCAGAAGTAAGAATTAAAACCATGTAAATAAAAGTTTATTAATTATTCAAGTGTGGCTGTATTTATAGAAAACATTATTAAGAAAATCCAATTTCGCCTTTAAGAGCATCTAATTACTTTTAGAGCATGAACTTTTAAATGCTATGTTCCACTACTTCATCAGTCGCACTATCTTTTGATAAAGTAGGGATCAGCTTACAAAACCTCATTCTGTCTACATTAAAAAAATAGTTAATCTCAAAGACAGAACAGGATTTTTTTACTGTAGCAATTTAACCATTAATGTTAATAAATTTGTACATTAAAATACCAGGCATAAATATTATATACCCCTCCCATCAGGAATTAAAAGCCAATTGTAAAAGATATATTTTGTAACCCCTACAATATCCAGTCAATAAGCAGGGCAATCCTAAACAGAGTTATAAACTTCTAAGGCTTTCTGAGCACATTGAAGGCAATGGGTTTAGAAAGGTGTAACTCTTCTTAGGATTGCACTTGAGGTTGCCTCCGTCACCTCTTTGGGCAACGGTACTGCCACTAAAATGCCCTGTTCTTCACTACTGCAGATTCAATTAAACAGGGACACTACCAACAATAGCCCTGACTGCTGGGTAGGGGAACAGTGGGGTACAATTATTTCTTCATGATGTGTTAGTGGTCTTCCCAGGAGTATCTGGAGGGCCAGTGTGGAAAACGGGACACTAGACTAAATGGATAGGGTTGCCAAGTCCCTATTTGCCACTGGTGATAGGTTTTTAGGGCAGAGCCTGGGGAGGGCTAGGTTTCGGGAGAGGAGGGACTTCAATGCCATAGAGTCCAATTGCCATTTTCTCCAGGTGAACTGATCTCTATCGGCTGGAGCTCAGTTGTAATAGCACGAGATCTCCAGCTAGTACCTGGAGGTTGACAACCCTATAAATGGACTTTTGGCCCCATCCAGGCTCTTAGGTTCTTACTTTGTGCCATAGTTATACCGTCATGGAAAAATGCGTATCTGTGTTCTGTAATGCCATTGGGAGCCATGATCTGTAAAGCATGATCTGTAAAGTCCTCAAGAGTACTACAATAACATTTGTCTGGTTGTTTCGAAAGGGTTGGTAGTATGGAGGCAAGCAGGTGATCAATCAGGGGTGGGCAATCCAAGAAGGTTTCACTCAGATTGAAGAGCCAGGCTAAAGTAACCATTTTTATAGGGGTTGGTGGAACCCTATTGGCCCCTTGTGTCACAAGATTTTTTGCTGAGTTGTAATCTAAAATTCAATGTGTATTGCTGCCCTCTAGAACATGATGCAGAAGTGCCATCCTATGGTAAACTGCTGTGGAGAGTAAGTAAAGTGCCTGTACCCTACAGATAACATTGGTGGTTTGAGACCTCCTGGACGTGCAGTCATGGGGCAAAAACACCTGGTCGCTTTAGCCTCCTTTATTCCCTGTTTCAGCCAGGATTCAGCCAGGATCGAACGCATGCGTTTCGCCGAACGATTCCTGGCTGAATCCTGGCTGAAACAGGGAATAAAGGAGGCTAAAGCGACCGTGTGTTTTCTCCCATGGTTTCTCTTTGTTACTCTTTGGAACAGTGCACGCCTCCTGCTTTTTTTCTCCTGCTTTTTTTCGGTTTCTCATCATGGAGAGTGTTGTGGCTGAATCAGTCCTGAATCTCTTCAGGCAAAACAAAGCAAACAGTGGTGTGACAAGGTTTGGGATCATGCCTGTGTGCCTGCCTGGTATTTTGGAACTTGTGCAAAATATGTATGAATAAGAGAGGAAAAATATTGCCTCGGATTTCTCCTTTTGAACAAGCGGCAGTGGGCAAAACAGATAATCCTGAACTGGAATGAATATGATGTTGGCTTTTCCCTGACAAGAGCAGTGCCCTAGATTTCTGTTTTTGTTGCTGAACCTTATTTAGGAGGATGTGTAAAGTAACCATGGTGAAAGTGAGCAGACAGAGACTGGTGATAGTTATAGCCTGTGGAGGAAAAGTTAGTTTGGTTCAACTTACAAACCATAGTTTGGGGGGGGGGGATCAGAAACAGCCACAGGTTCATGATCCCCCTGTTTCCATGCAAACCTCCCTTTTAGTTTTTGTAACATTTGAATAGGCAGACTTGGCATGGAAAATGAGTTGTGATTCTGTTTTGGAGGGAAGGTTTACTTAGTTTACTAATTTACTAATTTCCTAACCTTAGTTTACTTATTTAGAAGTAATGCTAAACTATGAGTGACTTAAAAGTAGGGTTGCCAACCTCCAGGTACTAGCTGGAGATCTCCTGCTATTACAACTGATCTCCAGCCGATAGAGATCAGTTCACCTGGAGAAAATGGCCGCTTTGGCAATTGGACTCTGTATCATTGAAGCCCCTCCCCAAACCCCTCCCTCCTCAGGCTCTGCCCCAAAAACCTGCCGCCGATGGCAAAGAGGGACCTGGCAACCCTACTTAAAAGGGAATTTGAAAGGGAAGCCAAAAATAGAAGAAGGATCATGTGAACCCACGAACCTGTAGCTAATTTTGGATCCTCCCATTCCATGGTTTGGACCAGGGCTCCCCAACCTTTGTGAGCCTGCAGGCACCTTTGGAATTTTGACACAGGGTCCTGGGTGTAGCCACCCAGGCTGGAACAGGAGCAGAGCCAGCCACGAAATGGTTGCTGTAGCTTACCTTCAGTCATACAGTGAAGATTGTTGTGCTGTAGTGGCAGCTGCCGCCAAAGCAATGTTTTAAAAAATGTGCACACCCAATCACATCTTCAATGGTCAATCAGAAGCCCTGCTGGGCAAAAGCCAACCTTGCCCCACCCACTTTCTAAAAACGCTTGGGTGGTGCCAGGAAAGGTATCAGCGGGCACCACGTTGGGGACCCCAGGTTTGGAGGATTGCATAAACCAAGCCATAGATCAGCCAAAGCTCTGATCCACATTAATCATGAAGCTTGGAACTTCCTGCAACATTTGTAGTCTGCTTCCATCACTGGAAAAATGCAACGAAAGGGAATGCCTCAATGTGCATGGTATGTTTTCCTTGCCATGAATAACTATATCCTCCCTTCACATATCTGGAGTAGGGACCGGATTTCTAGGTGTTCTAGAGCCCTGGGTTCTCTCTGGTTGTAAAATGCTGTGTTTTGGAGTGGTAAATGTAAGCAGGGAAATTTTCCCTCTTTGACAGGGTGCAGTTTACAAGGCAGTAACAGAGCGAGTATTCTGTGCCTATCCCAATCACTATGTGCGGACTGATTTTAATGATGCGTCAGTGCATATTCTGCTGCAGAACTGTTTCACCATGTGCTTGCTAGAGATGCCTTTTGGCTGCTTTGCACATTTCCTCTGAAGCATCATAGCCGGTATATTCATGATGGGATGTAATAAAAGGATCGTAAAACTGAGAAATAAAGTCAGTAAATACCAGCTCATTTTTCATTATGGGCTCCCTCTTTGTCCTAATAATCAGCATTTTAATGGCGATGTTTCCTCTGCTTTTAACAACGGATGCTAATTCTTGAAGGCAGGGAAGAGAAGAAAGCAGAACAGATCCTGAAACCTTTTAGACATTTATCTTAACACTGCATTTAATTATTGTTTCAGAATGCGTATACAATGACCTAAATAATTTATCTTCCATTAACAGAAGCTAGACTATCTAGACAAAAACAAGGAAAGAGAGCTTGCATGAATGACTTCGGTATTTATACTTAAAATATACTTCACCATAAAATACTCAACAGATAACAATGGAAAGAATACTCTTATGGAAGAAAAATTACTGTTGGTGTTCCATTTTAGTCCTTTTCAAGTATTTTGAAAGTGTGTAGACTCACTATGTGGAGGGGGAGGTAATTTAGGATTGAGACATCAGTCATGGCTTCCACCCTATTGGATGGCTCAGTATATGTGAGCTGTTATGCAGGGCTAGGGTTACCGATCTCCCCTGGCCACTGGCTGGGGATGGGGGGTAGGGTTGCCAGATCTGGGTTGGGAAACTCCTGAAAATTTGGAGATGGAGCCTGGGGAGGTCAGGGACCTCAGTGGGGTACAATGCCATAGAGTCCATCCTCCCAAAGCATCCATTTTCTCCAGGGGAACTCATCTCTGTAGTCTGGAGATGAGCTGAAATTCTGGGGGATCCTCAAGCCCCACCTGGAGGCCGGCATTCCTATACAGGGCTGCTGAGAGCCACCATTGGCACCCACACAAAAATTTCCTCTACCCCCCCCATTCGTACTTGATTAGAGCCAAGTGTGTTGCATCCAAAAGAAACAGGAGTCCTGTGGCACTTTAAATGACTAACAGGACTGTGGGCTCTAGTCCATGAAAGCTTATGATAGAATAAAAACGTAGAATCATAGAGTTGGAAGGTACCACCAGGCTCATCTAGTCCACCCCCCTTCACAATGCAATAAATTCACAACTACCTAGCCCCCACATACCCCCAGCGACCTCTACTCCCTGCTCAGAAGACTGTAAGGTGCTGTAAGGGCATTATCAGTCAGGGGAAGTAGCATGCAGGGGTGGTCTCAGCCATGGGGCATCTGGGGCAGCTGCCCCAGGGAAAGAAGAGGAGCCAGCTGGTTTGGCGGCCACCTCGCATGAACCCACACCCTCCAGGCAGGATGGTGGTGGTGGTGGCGGCAGTGATTCTGGCAGTGATTCCTGTCCCATCCTAGACTTTTGCCCGGGGCACCAGAATCACAACCATCCCCAATGGCACAACCTTGATCCATATCGCTCCTCCGCCCTGCCTGCTTTAAAGCAGTGGTTCCCAAAGTCGGTGGTACCACCCCCCTGGGGGTGGGTGGGATTACCAAGGGGGGCACTAAGAGGCAAGGGGGAAGCAGGAGGGCGCTAGAGGTGGGCCCTTCAACTATGTTGTTGGATAGGGTAGGGGGTGCTGGGGTTGAGTTTGTGGAACCAAGGGGGCAGTGGCCCGAAAAGTTTGGGAACCACTGCTTTAAAGGGCCAGAGGATATGTTGGGAGTTCCAGTGGCAGAACTGCTGTGGCTGGTGTCATTTGGGGCCCTCACAGTGCTGGCTTTTAAGGACAGGAACGGCTGTGTTAAAATTTCATCCAAGTTAAGCCCATGGCAATTCATTTTTTTAAAAAAATAAACAGTTGTCAAATTTACCCTCATGTGGGGTCATTCGAATGTTTTCCATTTGACCTTCCTACCTTCATGCCCTTAGTGTGTGTGTAAATCAAGCATGAAATTGTTTTTAAATCATGCGCTATTCTGCCTTTTCTTTTCTTAGAGTTCTTCCTTGCAGTTGACAAGGTCGCTACAAAAATTTTTCCATGCTTGGTTACCTGAAAGACTCTTACTTAAATAGCGTCCGAGTAAAATATGTCGGGGCTTTGGTATCCTTCCGTCAGTCAGAGTTTGTGTCAGCTGGGCAGAGCTGAATGTTTTGCTGCTGCTGTTTCAACTCCCCATTTGGAAGAACACTCTGGCGTTTCTGGTTGAATAATGTATGCGGTATGGTATTCCTGGAGATTTACTTATTACCATGAAGCTTTTTAAAAGGGGGATGCTTCGGAGCTGTTAGAAACAATAGACCGCAGCAGCGCTCTTGGAAGGTGGCGTCTCCATGGTAACATCCACGGTTTCTTAGCATCGAAGCCGGACGTCATTCTTACGTGATTTTATGTTACTGCTCTTTTAACAGGTGATTGAAGAAATCGAGGAGATGATGCAGAACTCGCCAGACCCCGAAGAGGAAGAAGAGATTTTGGAGGAAGACGATGGTGGGGAAACCAGCAGTCAGGCTGATTCGGTCCTTTTGCAAGAGATGCGGGCTTTGTCACAAACCCTCAACAATAATTGGTCCTATGAAGGTGAGGACATGGAGTGGAGTTTCAAGGTCCATCTAAAAGTGATGGCTCTGTTGATTCGTCTGTTGCTTCTCTATTGTTATACCTGTTTCTGGGTCTTGTTTTGAACCGGCCCCTCTTTGTAACGTTCCCTGCCTACACCCCCCATCCTTGCCTTTCAGTTGTATATATAAATCAGGCCTGATGTGTGTATCTGATGAAATGAACTCTGACTCAAAAGCTTATGCTGGGATACATTTTGTTTAAGGTGCCATTGGACTCCTGTTTAATAATAATGTTATCTATCTGAAAGGTTATCTAATGTATATCCCCTTTGTTCCAAATACCTAGAAAGCACCTATAGAGAACAAATTTGTTTCAGTGATCTGTCAGTGGGACCTACATGACTAACAGCCATGTGGAAAGAGGGCTGTAATGTAGAGAGGGAAGGGGACAAAATAAAGCTTCCTGCTTCTTCCAGTGGAACTATGTTAACAGAAGGGGAGAGTGATTTCACTCTGTCCCCCCCACCCCGGCACAGCTCCCCTCCAAACCCTGCATAACTATTAGTCCATGTGGGTCCTTTGATCCAGGGTTGGAAAGGAAGGGAGATGGACCTGGCAGACAACATGCCCATTCTCCTGATTCTGAGAGCCAGTGTGGTGTAGTGGTTAAGAGCAGTGGTTTGGAGCGGTGGAGGCTAATCCGGTGAACTGGATTTGTTTCCCCACTCCTACACACAAAGCCAGCTGGGTGACCTTGGGCAAGTCACACTCTCAGCCCCACCTACCTCACAGGGTGTCTGTTGTGGGGAGGGGAAGGTGTTTATAAACCGGTTTGAGTCTCCGTTAAGTGGTAGAGAAAGTCGGCATATAAAAACCAACTCTTCTTCTTCTTCTTCGAAGGCTTGGGGCATATGTCTGATGCGGAGCTCTTGGAGCTGCTGGATCATGTCGAAGGCGCCATCCGCGACTACTCCGAGGAGCTGGTGCAGCAGCTGGCTCGCCGGGATGAGCTGGAGTTTGAGAAGGAGGTGAAGAACTCCTTCATCACTGTTCTGATGGAAGTCCAGAACAAGCAGAAGGAGCACAGAGAGCTGATGAAAAGGAGGAGGAAAGAGAAAGGGCTGAGCCTGCAGACTGGACGGATAGAAAGGGCAACCCAGATGCCTCTGAAGGTGGGCGAGGACTTGTGGCATTCCTTCCATAAGAGGGTTCAAAAAATGGAGTGGTGGGCTTTGCTCAGAAGTGGGGATTTTAAGGCTCTGGCTTTTTTTTGCAAGCCTGGATTCAGTGGGAGGCTTTTTCAGTGCAAGTTTATGTTGTCTTTTCTCAATGCCAACCAATACAAACAAGGTAAGTGGGCATGAATGAATGCTGTGAAAACCCAATAACGGGTTCATACCCAAATTAGGGTTCAGGTTCGTTTGTCTGGTGCTGTTTTGAGACCAATTACAACACACACTTAGGGTGTTTTCACACATACTGAATAATGCACTTTCAATCCACTTTCAATGCGCTTTAACAATCGTTTGCAAGTGGATTTTGCCATTTCACACATTAAAATCCAGTTTCAAAGTGTGTTGAAAAGTGTCTTAGTGGAAGGAAAGTTTATTCGTGGCCATGAACAGACTGATGCAAGGGAATCATCTCCAAAGCTTGCGCAAGGAGACAATAGCTGTGCGATACATTTTATACCTTGATCAATTTGCCATTTCATTGGTTTGACAACAATAATGTAACATGTTACATCTCATTTCCAACACACCTCTTAATCCATAGTTGGTCATCAGTTCCACCTGTTTACCTGATCCCAACACCTTGGTCCTTTTCAACTTTGTTATCTGCCTAACTGACCCATTCCCTTTGAAGTAACTGGTACACATTTCTTGTTGGCCCCTCTCTCAGCTTACCTCATCCTACTCCTTCCTTTTCTGTTCACACAAAGATTCTTCTTTCCTAGCCTGAATGTAGTTCTTTGCAATCACTAATCAATTCTAACGTATATTGATAAAGCTTTACATATAGGCATACATCATTTGGTGTTTATAATATTTCCTACCATTTAACTACATAATATATATTTTCTCATACTATCAAGGTCATCATACATGTACAGAATTTCACAGAGCAAGGCCAGCTTTGGCTCTGCAAAATTACCTAAAAAAATTGATTCCCATGTTACACATACACGTCTCTTACTGCCTGAGCCTATACATGTTTAATCAGAAGTATGGCTGTTTCACTTGGGTAAGTACACATAAGACTGTAGCTTAGTTGCTTATGGCAGTGTTGAGCTGGTTTCAGGTTTGTGTAGTCATGTTGTTATTTTTAAAACTAGAATCTCTGGGGTCTAAAAATGTGCTGTAAATTCACAGAACAAGAGTACACTCCCAGAATTGACAGATAAGGTGTAACTGACCAGTTCTGTTCTAAGTGATTCTGGACTTAAACTTGTGCGAAGAACTTAAGAAGTACCTTGTAGGATTTTGGATGAAAGTCTGCCTGGTCCACTACTTTTGGCAAGAATCCAAGTGACCTGCAAATTGTTGGTGATCCACAAATTGGCCAGTGTCCCCCACCCCCACATGTCTTACCTTCTGTCCACCCTATCCTCACTAGTTTACCGGATTCCAACCATTAGTCTGAGAAATATTTGCAATTTGATTATGTTCACAGAGCTAATACAGTTTGCTGGCTGCCCCATCAGAGTACTTGCTTGGAGCCATTAATAAAAGCATTCTCTGAAATAAAAGTGTGATTCAGGGGTGGGTTTCTGCCAGCTTTCCATTTGGGGAGAAATAAGTGTATTGAATTTGAGGAGTCATGTGATTGCATGGACAAATGACACCGAAATTCTAATGTAGACTTCTTAGATCAGTGGTTCTCAACCTTTTTTGCTCCATTCCCCCCTTTCACCATTGTTCAGAATATAATTCCCCCCTTCCCAGGATAGTCATAAACTTTATTGAATGTCACAGATTAAATTAAAAACAAACTACAATTTTACAGATTGTACATAATCTACAGGATATCACACTTTGCTGAATAGTGGTCCCAATCCCCCCCGGAACCCTAAAATTCCCCCCAGGGGGGGAAATTCCCCCCTTGTTGAGAACCCATGTCTTAGAGCAACAGGTAGAGGGTGTCCACAACCTTAACATCTATGAATGCCCAAAAGGCATGGCATATTGCACAAATTATTTACAATTCATATGAGAGAAGTGAGCAGACTTTGCTGTTGCTACCAACAATCTGAAAGAAAACCTAAAGGGTTTTTCCCCCCTTTTCTATTTAGCGGTTCAGTATGGAAGGAATCTCAAATATCCTGCAGACCAGTATCCGGCAGACATTTGGGAACTCAGCAACTGATAAGCAGGTGAGTACAATATCCGCTAAGGGTAAAAATGCAAATTATACCAGCATACATACTTTCTCTAATCTGCGGTCCTCTGGGTAGCATGACTGCAAGGAGCGATTTCAGGGGAGGTCTAGAAGGCAGGAAAAGGGGGACTTAACCTTCCCCTGTGCCCGGTTATTCACTCCTGCAAATGAGCCCAGGTTGTTTCCTACTGTAACAGGGGAACAAGAATGTCCAATAAATACCAGGGAGGTGCTTGCAGGAGGGAATCAGCATATGCAGGAAAGGATTAGCCCCCCTCCACTCCTGCCCACCAACGCTTCCTTGCCAGAGCCCCCAGACCTCACATAGTTCACAGTGTGCTGGCCTCATAAAGTTTAATTCCGCTCCAAGTGGATTATTGGATTAATACTGGTACTACATTCTTGGGAGTCCCAGCAGCAATCGAATTACCTTGGACTTTTTGTAGCCTTCTAATTTCTTGCCCATGGCTACTGAAAACATTCCGTCGCTCTGTGTACAATAGTATGCCCCCCCCCCCCAGCCCCGCAGAAGAACGAAACAGAAGGGAAAGCGGAGACTAATCTCTAGTCCTGCTGACCTGGCAGTCAGCACTCCTGATGTTTAGGCTGCTGGAGAGGAAAATAAACATGACTCTTTACCATGGGCAGCCCACTCTTGGTGGCAATAAGGACTGTATTTTGCTTTTAAGGAAACGTTTATCTTTGGAATTAAGCCATGCTTGTGTAAAGTGCCTTGCTGGACTCCTGGGCTTCAATTTGCATTTTTTTTGCTTGTTCTTTGAGAACAAGATGTATTTATTTGGTTGTTTGAGGGCAAACGCCAACTTCCCATTACTCCATCTCTCCATTAAAAACAATCCCCTTGGTTCTTCCATTAATGCATTAAAAGTGTTTTTTAAAAAGGTTTAAAAGTGAGAAACTTAGGTGGAAAGGACACTTAGTATCTAAGTGATGATAGCGAAGGCACCAGCCATGCTTAGGGTAGTCAGGTGTGGGTTGGGAAATACCGGGGGATTTTGGGAATGGAGTCTGAGGAGGGTGGGGTTTGGGGAGGAGAGGGACTTCAGCAGGGTACAATGCCATAGAGTTCATCTTCCAAAGCAGCCATTTTTTCCAGGTGAACTGATCTCTATTGCCTGGAGATCAGTTGTAATAGCAGGAAATCTCTGCCCACCACCTGGAGGTTGGCAACCCTAGGCATGCTTGAGTCAGGGTGGTGGTGGCAGTTCATAATTTGGCATCAACATAGCAAAGGCTCCTTATCCCATAACTACCTGCCTAATCTTTGATCATGGGAGAACAGGGAGAAAGACCTAAACAGAAGATCTTAATAAGCAGGTTCAGTTGTGAGCTAGGAGGCCTTGGTCTCATGCCTTATAGAACAATGACTGTGCCCCAATACAAATGGAAGAAGGTATGTTCCCAGTAGCTTGCCTCTGTCAATAGTCTGGCCTCTGTAATTCTAGATCCGCTGAAGTTGCTGAATAATCGTTAAAGACATACAGCGTGTTGCAGTTATCAAGCTTAAATGTAACCAGAGTTTGGATAATTTTGGCAAGACCATTTCTATCCCAAAGGCCTGCAGCTGGTGCAGCCAACAAAAGGAGTGAAAAAGCACTTCATGCAACAATTGTTTCTTGAGCATCAAGCTACATGATTGTACACAGAGCTATCCCCAAGCTGAAAACACGACCCTTAAGGGACGAGTGTGACCTCCATCCAGATCAAAAGAAACTCCACCTTATTGGGCTAAGCAACAATCACTTACCAACAGCACTTCTATCGTGTCTGGACTGAGTTTCAGTTTATTAACTCTGATCCAGCCCATTAACAGCTCCAGACACCTGCTAAGGGTGTCAACTGCTGATGCAGATTAAAAGGATAAATAGAGTTGGGTGTCATCTGCATTTTGATGACAGCCCACTCCAGATCTTTGGACAATCTCACCCAGTGGTTCCATGTGGAGGTTTAAAAAGGAAGGGAGCAGCCCAGTCCCGTGAACCCCCACGGTATTAAATGCTTTGAGGCTGAGCGAAGTCCCCCAACATCTAGAATTGGAATGACTGCAGTGTGGTTCTGCTGAACTCTACCATAGAAAAGAATCCGCAGAGTTATTGCCCTTCAGACTCTTCCCTGTTACAGATTATCCATCTGGGCAATCAAAGCGGCATCAGTCCCCAAACGGAACCAGAAGCCAAATTGAAATGATTGTGGATAGTATCATCCAAGAGTGCCTGGAGCTGAACTGCCACCATCTGCACAAGCAACTTGTTGGTTTGCATCCCAACTCCATCCTAGTAGCACGAGCTCTTCGGAGCTTCAAATTTTGATCAGTTAATCAACATGGATTCTCAAAGGACCTGCTCCTGACGGACTTGCTTGGCCCTCCCTAGATTCCGCAAATGTTAAATAAAAATGTGTGAAATCTTGGTTGAAGAATGCTAGCAAAATAAGAAGAGCCGTTTAGGGTCCGACCGAAGGTCAATTTAGGTCAGATTCAAAGGTCGGCATTGCTGGGTAGCTGTAGTCTTTGCCTTTGCAAGCATCATCACGGATTTGCTGGGCAAGGCCTAAGCAGGCAACAGTAGCCATGCTGAGGGGGGAAGAGAACAGAGCCATCTCCAGGTTGGAGAGCAGCAGTAAGCATTCCAGTAGCCCTCCTTTACTCTAGCTCCTCATTCCAGCAGAATGCAGGTGACTGCTATTGCTTGCTACCACTGTTATCTCATCCAGAAAGCAAATGGTGATGGCTGCTAGGAGCATGAGCAGTCCATTCAACTGTACTCTCACCTGCTTGATCTAGTCTACTGTTCTAACAGTGGCCAGCCAGAATGGCCTTTGGAAAGCTTCTGGGCAAAACTATTAATATGCCTAGTTTGTGTGTGTGTGTGTTAAGTGCCGTCAAGTCACAGCCAACTTTCAAGGCAAGAGACTGACAGAGGTGGTTTGCCATTGCCTTCCTCTGCCTAGTGACCCTGGTATTCCTTGGTGGTCTCCCATCCAAATACTCACCAGGGCCGACCCTGCTTAGCTTCCGAGGTCTAACAAGATCGAGCTAGCTTGGGCCATCCAGGTCAGGGCATGTGTAGTTTACCAATCTTTAAAAAAAAGCCCACAGCTGTATGACTAATGGCTGAAAACATTATTTTGTTGCAAGTCTTAGAAATCATACCATTAATAGCTATGGCTGTTGAGTAGCTTTATGAATATAGGGGTTGAGTTCATAGTACTGTGTTATTTGATGTGTCTCACAGCTGAGTGCAAATTTAGGAAAGGGCTTCATAGGTGTAGAAACAACATTATAGTGTTGCAAATAGGCAGATGTACTGGGCAGTGCTTACAAACACAGTAGCATGTGTCTACACTCTGAAGACTCTCCATAAAGGTGGTTGAATAAGGACATTAAAAGTTGTGATCTGGACACAAGTCAAAACATTTGCCACTTTGCTTTCAGCCCCCCTGCTGAAAAATGGTTCTATGAATTGCCTCAAAATCTTTCCTTTGGGAGCAATGGAGGTGGTTGCTTCTGTCTTCTGTTCCTCCCAGAAGGAATAGGGAATCTGATCACTGCTGCTATCATTCCTTTACAGTATTTGAACACAGTTATTCCGTATGAGAAGAACGGTACGCCTCCTTCAGTTGAAGACTTACAGATGCTTACAAACAGTAAGTTGCTTGTCTGCTATGTTGAATGTAGTCAAGACGCAACTTTGAGATCAACCCATTCTCCTGACAGCGGGAATATTCTAGAATCTTTGAGAGTCCACCAGCATAAAAGACCCTCAAACTTTCTCAAGATGGAGACAGCAGTAGGTTACGTTTTGGAAGGTAGTGGCGGGGTAATGAAGGGATTTGAAGAAATCACCTCCTGGGCAAGCTAGATTGCCCTTCTGAGTAGGTCTGAAAGATGTGTTGACCACCTGAGCTGGTACACTGCAACATGCCCAATATTAAGCGAAGTCCAGCACTGAACAGTTTCAGAAAGATATAGTTGGCCTAGATTTTTGGTAGGCACCTGTACGTTCTAACTATATCACCCAAGACTTGAAATACAATAGGTTAACTTGTTCTACTTTTATGTGTTTTTTGAGGGCCCCAGAAGTATAGAACTCTTGAGAGAGGCCCATTACGACACGGCAGATCTTCTGGGAGTAAAGGCCAAAATTTCAGACAGGCATTTTAAAAAAAAGAATGTTGTTACTTTTGCTGCTGTCATGAAGTTTTATTCTTTTTATTCTTTGAGAATTCTGGTTTTGTAACTTGACAAAAATTCTGGTTCGCTATCTTTATTATGATTTTTTTCCCGAAAGGATATACATTTTAGATAATAGGTATCTAAACTGTATATCCTGTCCTTAAACCATCACCAGTATGCCTTGTCTAGCACAGGCCTGCAAATTTCCATGACTTTCATGAACAGCGTATTCCATTATTAAACTGGAATTCTTGATGTTTATGTACCCTTCTGAAGTTGAAACTCATTCATCCTTGTCATGATAGAATGGCTTGATCTCATTTTTGTTTCAGACGTCTTACAAAATGTTTGAAAGTTGTCATCCTTCTTATCTTTAAGCGCCATACTCTAGTAACAAAGTTCTAATGGAGAATGCTCACATTCCCCAGTTTGCATGGACCTGGGTTTGAATTGCATCCCCACATGATTAGAGATGTAATTCTAGGAGTGGGCCAGAATGGGGGCCAGTATAAATGCTAGACTCTCTCAAATTAGTATTCTGTAGTGACTGGCTTTTCTGTTTTGAACTTCCTATGAATTGCCACCAATTTCATCTTTATGTACCTGCTCTCAAACTGCTTCACTCCATTTTCTGGGTGGCACTTAACTTCCAAGTTTCTGCCCTCAAAATTCAGCATGTTCCTGAACAGTTTGTAGCTTCAAAGCTATTGCATAAACATCCAAGTTCGTTGGCTAGAGAATTTAGCCTCTAACTCTGACTGAACAATTTGAGGAACAAAAATTGAAAGGTTGAGATGTTGTGACAGGCCCTTGTGCATTCTGGGAGAATCGTCAGTCTCCTTTTGAGTCTCCATGGCAACCGTGTTTTGAACTAGCTGGGACAAACACTGGCTTAGTCCTCTTGAAAAAAGCGCAGTGCTATGAATGGCTGTTTTGTGCATATAGAGAGTTTTGTGCAAGTGACAATTTGTGTCTCAAGGCAAAGCCTTGGCAAAGAGGTTACTAGGGATAAATTTGTGAGGTTTTTTTTTGCCTAATTAACTGGTGTGCGAAGCTACATCAGACAGTGATGCAAACATAAGATATATTTAGATGAGATCAGTTACTGAGCTGGAAGAAATGTTCCTGAATAACATTAAAAGACCAGCCAACCCCTCCAAATACAGACCCTTGAACCTTTGGTATCCAAGTTGCTGCCAACAGAGCATGAAGTAATGTAACTTGTATGTTTTACTTTCCCACATTCGGGATAGATGTCTAATTTCACAGGTCTCTTTCATAAGGGCTCCTGCACATGTTATAGTAGTGAAGGAAAAAGAGCTCTGTTTTGACCAAGACTAAATTTAACCACTGTGCTGTAATCTCTTAATAGAATTGCTAGATTCAATATGGCGCAGGGCTCTTCGGTCTTTGAGAGTTAGTATTCTGACAGGCAGGTCTACTCCTGTCATAGCGGTAGCACGATTTGGGTGCCAGTTCCCTGAACCAGAACCCTGTATGAATTTTTACACACACAAGCCCCCCCCCCGAGCATTCAAGTGTGCCACTAACTTAATTGGCAGAGAAATCTCTGTGCATCGAAATAAATGGTTCCACCCAAGCTGCTCCTAGGTGCCTAGGCAGGGGGCAAATCATATCTGTCCAAGTTCCCATGATGGCACCAGATGACCCTGAGGTGCGCATGTGTCACTGAACCTCTTGCTCCGTTGAATAGTTTAGTAATGATTTCCCCCTCCCAATTTCTTTCCCCAGTTCTTTTTGCAATGAAGGAGGACAATGAAAAGGTCCCTACGTTGCTAACTGACTACATTTTAAAAGGTAAATATGAATATGTCAGGGGTGGTACATACATTGTTTAATTCCTGTAGCTGAATGTGTGAACTGCCGTTGCTCCCAAGAAAATTCCTGGTGGACACTGAGTCCCAGGCTGTTGGCTTTCAATTTAATGCTGCCCTTGACATAAGATGAAGAGTTGGTTTTTATAATGCCTGCTTTCTCCACCATTTAAGGAGAATCAAACCGGCTTACAATCTTCTTCCCTTCCTCTCCCCACAACAGACACCTTGTGAGGTAGGTGAGGCTGAGAGAGTTTGGAGAGAACTGGGGCTAGCCCAAGGTCACCCAGCAGGCTTCATGTGGAGGAGTGGGGAAACCAACCCGGTTCACCAGATTAGAGTCTGCTGCTCATGTGGAGGAGTGGGGAATCAAATCCAGTTCTCCAGATTAGAGTCCCCTGCTCTTAACCACTATACCACGTTGGCAAAATAATGTGTGTGTGTGTGCGCGCACGTGTGTATGTGTGTGTAAAGTGCCATCAAGTCACAGCCAACTTATGGCAACCCCTTATGGGGTTTTCAAGGAAAGAGACTAACAGAAGTGGTTTGCCATTGCTTTCTTCTGCATAGCAACCCTGGTGTTCCTTGGTGGTCTCTCAGCCCTCTCTAACCTGCTAATCTAGAGTAAAGTACTAGGGTGCTGTTTTTAATTTTCTTTTAATTGTTAAGTTAAGGTTATTATTCTAAATATTAATTATATTATATATTATTCTGCTAATTCATTGTACTGCTGTTAGCTGCCCTGAGCCTGGCCCTGGCCGGGAAAGGGTGGGATAGAAATAAAATAAAATAAATAAAATCCAAGTACTAGCCAGGATTGACCCTGTTCAGCTTCTGAGATCTGATGAGATCAGGCTAGTCTGGGCCATCCAGGTCAGGGCAAGCAAAATAGTAGGATCCATAAAACGTCCTGACTTGTTCACTTGCTTTCTCCCTTCCTTCTCCTCCTTCTTTCAGTGCTCTGTCCTACCTAAGCTCTACGGCTCGGAGCATTGTGGAACCAACAGAAGACAACAAGGCCAGTGTGTCATTCCATCACAGGGACTGCATGACATAATGTAAAATTTGAATTGTGTATTTAAAGATGTATAGCATTAACCTGGATTAAACATGAGCAAAAGTCTTTTTCCCTTTGCTGTCCGTTTCTAGTCCTAGTAAACATTTGAATGCATGAGTACAAGCGGGTTCTGCTCGTCTCTTTCTCTCTTGCCCACCTCCATCTTGGGGAGGCCATGTTTCTCCTCAAGGTTTGTTTTCAACCCAACTCCCCCCAAACAACTATGAGATTAATTTGAAATAAATGTTCCTTTAATTAAATAAAAACATCTACCCCTTTCTAGGAGAGGTGGTTTCAGGATCTGATTGATGGGTTTCTTAATCTGAAGGGGCAAAAAAACAAACAAAACCCCAAACAAATTAAAGGAATAGACCCGTTTGCAAAATCTTTTTGGCTGGCCCTGGATGTCATTTACTCTGTGCCATGCAGAAATAGGATAGATTTTAGAGAGAGAGAAAAACGAAAACCCTTGCAAAAAAAGGGATCAACTATTTAAATATATATCGGTAGTAAATATAGAAAATTGAGGATGTGCGGTCCCATATGCCTGCAACTTTCTCACTGCTTGATTCATTTACCTCCATCTGAGTAGGTCCTTTACCTTCTTGACATCAGAAGGGATTTAGAAGTAAGTATTAAAGCACGCAATGGTGGAATATTAATTGGATATTGTGTGGCTCAGAGCTTTGCACATTTTTTCCTAGCAGTTTAATAATACTACTGAAAGGGAAACATCTGGAGAAAAATCTGTTGTTGCCAAGTTTGTGAGGGGCCGCCAGCCAGATAGAATGATATTTTGATTGGTGCAGTGTCTGGTTGATATTGAAATACGGAAGTTCTTCAGTGGCATAGAACCCCCCCCCCCCATGAAGCAGCTGCTCCATACAGTACAGATGTTCAAATAAACTCCTTTGTTCAACGAACCCTATCTCCAGGGATGCATTTTTGTGAGGAACATAATGTGTGACCTGAGAAGTAGGAATCCAGGAACAGTGGTTTCTGGAATTTTGGCTAAAAACTTGGGATCATTGTAGCTCTTGTTAACGCCGTCCTCAGCTAAACGATAGGTTTATAGCTCAGTCTTACCTCAACATTGGAATATTCATACATGTGAGATATCTGCAGCCTCTTGATATTATAAACAGTTTAAAGTGCAGAATTCTCACCCCATCTTTACCCTTTGAGGGTTGAGCTCCACCAAGAAAAGATAAATGAAAAGATAACTTTTAGGATTATCTATTGCTTTGTTCAGTGGTACTCACACGATGAAAAGAATGAGACATGATACCGACATTTTTTTTAATCTGAAAATGCATATGGCAGATATAAGGATATTGTTGTAAATTGATGTGAAGCAGCAGGCTTCTGTGGTCGGTAATTCTGAGTTTTGTACTAATGTAACAAGGTATAAGGCGTGGCAAAAAGAGTTCTCCGGTTATGGGCTAATGTAACATCCTTTGCACTTCCCCGTCGAGAGGGCTCCAAAGGACATCTGGGGCTCTCTTGTGCAAATAAAGTCTGATTTTCAACCCACACTACCGAGTCTTGTGTGAATTGCTCTTAAGGCGCAAGGAGTGAAGGGGGGAAATCCAAGGTGGAAATGGGGAGGGGGGGTTATGTAGGGATGTTAAGAGCCCCATGGCACAGTGTGGTAAGCTGCAGTACTCTGCTGATGACCTGAGTTCAATCCTGACGGGAGTCAGCTTCAGGTAGCCGGCTCAAGATTGACTCAGCCTTCCATCCTTCCAAGGTCGGTCAAATGAGTACCCAGCTTGCTGGGGGTAAAGTGTAGACGACTGGGGAAGGCAGTGGCAAACCACCCCATAAACATAGTCTGCCTAGTAAACGTTGGGATGTGACCTCAACCCATGGATCAGGAATGACCCGGTGATTGCAAAGAGACTACCTTGGCCTTTTATGTAGGGATGCTGAGAACTTTGTGGCAAAGGTCTCCCTTTTATCAACCATGATTACTTGTGAGTCAGGCCTTGGATCGGCTCATCTAGTCTTTACTGTTCAGTGCCCAACTTGATGACCGTGTCAAGCGGCTTTGCAGCCGCACAGCAGTCGGGGTGGGAGAGTTTCATTTCCTTCTGCCTTGCAGCCACGTTTGCCCTATACCGTAGGTGAAATTGATTTTCCTTGCGGGCCATGGATGATCGGGTTAGGTAATTAAAAGACACCAAGGGGTGGTGGAAAACAATTACTTCTATGGGTTTGAAAAAAGTGTGTATGTCTGAACTACTTCTGATCGAGGCATATCAGCAACCGTTAACTTTGTTCAGACAGAAACAGCCAACCACCAAATGGTAAGATGTTTAAAAGTGTTTGTTTCTACACAGCTGCTTTTTCTGTTCTTCATTAAAACTGTCAGCGGCACAGAGAGGTGGCAACAGCTGCTGGAGAGGGTAACGTTATCTGCTGCGAAATGTTTTATGCTGTGGTTGGGTTTTTAAATAGTTTATTAACATTAATGATATTTGTGATTTTATCATGTTGTGCTTTACAAGTCGCCTTGAGCAAATTTGCAGGAGAGGCAGCATATAAATTTTTGAAAGAAAGAATATGCCCTGTGTGTAACTGTCGGAAACTGTCGGCCTGCACAGAAAGCAATCCAGTCAGCAGGCGCCAGCTGCTTGTGAACAACCTAAACTGCCTGCTTGAGCAATCACCTGTTTGTGATGGGCAAGCAGGATGTGAACTGAACTAGCAAGGGCTCGAGCTCCTCAAGTTTCTTGTAGTCCTTCTCAGGTAGCTCCACATTGTTTTCTTTGCTTTGCCAAGATGGGGTCTGCTTTGAGCTATACTACTGTCTTCTAAGGCATGAGAGCATACCTTTGAGTTAAGAGCACATAGTGGGGTTTTTTGTGAACAGGACAGATGTGTGAAGATAACTAAATATCCACCAGCATCATATCTGTCACCACATAAATATCCTATTCTGCAGCTTCAAAATACAATAAGGAAGGCATTTTTAAAAATAGTGCTTTCAGAGGTTTATAAAATTATGCATGGTATGGAGGGAGTGGACAGGGAGAAACTTTTCTCTCTCTCTCATAATACTAGAATGTGGGGTCATCTGCTGAAGCTGGAGGGTGGGAGAATCAAAACAGATAAAAGGAAGTATTTCTTCATACAATGCATAATTAAATTATGGAACTCCCTGCCCCTGGTTGTGGTGATGGCTGCCAACTTGGAAGGCTTTAAGAAAGGAGTGGACATGTTCATGGAGGAGAGGGGTATTCATGGCTACTAGTAAAAATGGATACTAGTCATGATGTATACCTATTATCTCCATGATCAGAGGAGCATGCCTATTATCTTAGGTGCTGTGGAACACAGGCAGGATGGTGCTGCTGCAGTCGTCTTGTTTGGGGGCTTCCTAGAGGCACCTGGTTGGCCACTGTGTGAACAGACTGCTGCACTTGATGGGCCTCGGTCTGATCCAGCAGGGTCATTCTTATGTCCCGTTTGTTCTATATGAAGTTTTTCAACCTGTATATATTTCAGTTTGCTGATGTTGCCATGCATTTGTGTGACTTATTTCATCCTTTCCCTCCCTCTGTTGCATAATATTTATCTTCAAAGGCTTTTTGAATGCTGTTCCCTTTATATATTCAGAAGGGATAACTGCAAAGCAAAGAGAATACAGAATTACAGTCTTTTCTGATCAACAAGCAATTGCTTTTCAGAGGAATCTTTCATTCTGTCTCTTGCGGCTTTCAATCAAAGAAACAGAACAAACCATCTAGTCTGGAGCTTTGCGGAAGTGAGGTGTTCTGCGCTGAATAAGGTTGGAAACTGGGCCTTGGGGGCATATAAATTTTATAAAACCTTGCATGTTACACTCAACAGGCATACTAATCACCCCACTATGGGGGAAATTAAATTTGTATGCCATTGTAATGTGCCTTAAAAACAACAACATAGTAACCTGCCTTTCTTCGATAATATGGGCTTACAATTGAGTAAGTCTGCCCACGATTGCCCTCTCAGTGTGGCTCATTATTTTGGAAGCTGTAGCATTCAAAGATTCAAGGTAAATATGTTCAATTCATGAGTGATGTACGTCTCTTTTCTGCACTTAAGTCTTATCTGAATCTATCTTCTGTTGTTCTACTGAATGAAATGAGTGTGGGAACATCTTTGCTGACTTGTTTTTCCATAAGGATTTTTTACTGAAGAAATGGTAGATGCTTTCTGTCTTGTTAGGATTTTTATGGTAGCTTTTGAAGAAAAAATGGAACCTGCACCACAACGCTCTCTGCGGCTACCGCTGTTTTAGCTTATCTTTCATCCCTGTTTCTCTTTTACATTCCCTGCATGGTGTAGTGGTTAAGAATTGTGGTTTGGAGTGTCGTGTAGTGGTTAAGAGCAGTGGTTTGGGGCGGTGGACTCTAATCTGGAGAACCGGTTTTGATTCCATCACTCCTCCACATGAGCAGCGGATGCTAATCTAGTGAACCGGGCTGGTTTCCCCACTCCTATACGTGAAGCCAGCTGGGTGACCTTGGGCTAGTCACAGTTCTCTTAGAGCTCTCAGCCCCACCTACCTCATAGGGTGTCTGTTGAGGGGAGGGGAAGGGAAGGTGATTGTAAGCCGGTTTGATTCTTCCTTAAGTGGTAGAGAAAGTCGGCATATAAAAACCAACTCTTCTTCTTCTTCTGAATATAAAACAATAATAAAAAAGAAATGCCTGGAAATGGCAACAACTGTGAGCGCTTGTGAAACAAATCCAACCTTCATAAAAACTCTAAGGCAAATACACATAAAGCAAGATTGGTCCCACTGTAGAAGATTAAGCTGTGACAGTGTTTGAGAACAGAGAAATGGTTGCTACCGACCTGACTCTGTGGTCTCCTGGCTCCCTTTCCAGCAGTTGCACACTTCAATCGACAAATCAGTGTGATTTATCAGCTCAGCTCTGGCTATGATGTAGGGTTGTGTGTTCGCATGCTCAAGGATGGAGGACAATATTGCATTCAGGGTTTGTTTGACGTGGTAGTAGGTTTCAGAGGCGTGACTGCAGAGCCAGTTTTAGGAATAAACTGGGTAAGCTACAGTTTAAGGTCTCAAGAAAATATGAGGGCCCTCTGTCACCCTCCCTCCCCAAGCCTAAGCCTGTGGCCATTGTCATTACATCAGGGTGGTGCTGTAGAATCTGCAAAAAACTCTATAGTTTAACAATAGAGTTTTGGTGAATCTTAGAACATCACTCCAACACCATGATGTCACTTCCGTTGTTTTCTTTGAAATGATGTCACGTACCAACATGAATCCTGTGCACCCTCCAGTCCCCAAATTCTTCTGGGGTGCCAGCCAGTGGCACTTGGACTGATTGTGTTTGGCCAGCTGGGATAGAGGCAGCCATGCGATTAGTAAAGTATTATTATTATTTTCTGGGGCCTCTTAAATTGATATGGTTAGAACCTCCATCCCTGGTTAGCTAGGTTACACGGTTGCTGGAGAGAAAGAGATGGACAGCCATATTCTAATCCCCCCTTTCTAGGCGGTCTTGGGCCTATTACATTCTGTCAGCCTAACAGATTTCACAGGGCTGTAGCGTGGACAAAATGGGTTAGGAAGAAACAAGGACATCACCTTGAGCCCCTAGGAGGAATGCTGGGGTAGAACTGCCCTGCTACGTAGTAGGTAAGAACTTTGTGGCTGAGTAGGATCCTAGTCTGGGTCCATTATCTGAAGATTTTGAGTACTACTTTCTCTATTCGAATCTGCCTGGCAGTCTACATAGGATGCAGACAAGAGGTCTTAAGGTCAGTACTTCAGCTGCCCTTCCCCCTTTTAAATTTCCAGCTGAAGAAGATATTTGAAGCACTCAAAAGCTTGCCAGATGGTTTTGGTTCGTCCTAATGAATGGAACTCCATGGCTTCTTGAAAATGTTGCTTTGCACCATTTCAACTATCAGCAACCTCTGTCCATCTGGAGGTTTGTTTCCGGGGCCCTGGCATAAACAAGCATTTGCGAACAGGGCTCCAGACTTTCGCTTGACGCAAATATCTCCCTACCATGCACACTTGAAACGGCACAGTGATTATTCCATGTTCTGGTTTGTTGGGCTAGATCTTCTCCTATTCAGGCCGTCATCATTCCTTTGAAGGAGAAAATACTCTCCCAAACGGCAACTGAGCTGAGATAAAAATAAATGCCGACTGTCAAATTGCTCACTATGAAGTTTATGGAGACATGACATTAATTTCTGTGCGTTTTCCCATCCAACTGTTTTTGCAATGTTTACTTTGAAACATATTCCTGGTGCTCTGGGCCTTATATGATCTGCTTCTTTAAAAAAGAGAGTAAAAGGTCCTTTAATAGGAGGCTGAAGTTGGTTTCTAGTTCGTTCCCAGTTCCCAATTCGCATTTCCTAGTTCCTGAATGATATTGAGGAGAATTTAAAAGCTCTACACCCCAAAAGAAAGTTTGGGCCACCACATATCATACACCCCCACATTCAGGAGACTGTGCCCTCCAAGGGGGCGCATGCTGGTTCCTGATCCAAAGTGTAGAGCTTTTAAATTGCCCAAAATATCATTCAGGAACTAGGAAATGCGAATTAGGAACTGGGAAGGAACTGGGAACCAACTTCAGGCCTCCTTGCATTAACTTCCTTGTCTGACACAAATAGGGACCTCAAACATTAAGGTTTCCAGGAGTTTTTTGTCACTTTTCACTCCATCCACAGACAAGGCCTTAATGTTTTGGTCAACAGATCTGCATTTTTATTAGGGAAGGGCAAATTTCCCACACATAGGGTTGCCAGATCCCTCCTCGGCACCGGTGGGAGGTTTTGGTGCGGAGCCTGAGGAGGGCGGGGTTTGGGGAGGGACTTCAATGCCATAGAGTCCAATTGCCAAAGTGTCAATTTTCTCCAGGTGAACTGATCTCTGTCAGCGGGTCAGTTGTAATAGCAGATCTCCAGCCACCACCTGTGGCAACCCGATTTGTTACATGAAGTAAGTAAAATATTTTAGAGCTTGCTTCTGTGACGGAAAAGCTTTAGGTTTGGATCCAGCCAAGGTGCTTTCACTCAATCTTGCTCAATTCCCTTTCTTACTACACCTGGATTTTGTCTGTGCAGGTTCCATGATTCCCAGCATAGGCTTGTGGGTGGCTTTTTCACCAGTGGAAAAACTGATTGGATCCAAGTCTTACAGAGAATGGAGAATCATGCCTGTAGCTAGAAGGTGTGGATGGTCAGCGCACTGCTCCACTTGCAGTACTTCCACACCAGGGCAATGTTTCGTGGGTGTCTGGTTGCTGATGCAATTCCATGTGAAATCCCCCTTGGAACACAGATTTCACACCACCCAAATTATTTTATATTTTTAGCCATCGTTGCCCTGCCACACCTGATATCCTTGACGCCGAAGCCCACAGTATTCTCATATGACCCTCAGGAGTCTCCACCCAACCTGTTGTAACACTGCATGGAAATAATGCAGTATCTTAAAAAAAAAAAAAAACTTTAAAAAGTATTTGCAGATACCTCCAATGAGCCTCTTTCTCCTCCCAAAGGCAAGTTGAGCTGTGGGGGAATTCTCTTTTTTCTTTTAAACCCACAAGCATGAATAACACTAGGCAGAAATAATGCAATACCTTTACAACCCACAAAACAAAACAAAAGACCTTCCTCCAAGGATCCTTCCTAAAAGGCAGGTGATTCTCTTCTGTTATGTTAATTTCTACAGGGCAGAGGCCTCTTGCAGTCAACATAGGAAAGAGTAACTGATGACCACTTCATCAGTTATGCGGTTTCTTTTTCAGACACAAGAGACTGCTCCAGCCCATAGTGTCTTGTCCAGGAAATACTGTTGCTTATTTTTTGCAAGTTTAAAATAAAGCAGCCCCCGCCCCCCGACCGGAAGCAATGGGCTGAATAGTGGAAACATTAAAAAAAAAACACCAAGTGTGCCCCAGGAGTGGGGGCAGGAGCTGAAACACGGGAACACTTCCGTGTGGAAACAAACTTGGTGGTGATTTTTTTGGTTCCTTCTCAAACTGTTTTGGAAAACCAAGGTTTTAAACTTGTGACAAGATAGTTTCCACTTAAAGAATGAGAGTTTGGCCGAATCCTATGGTTGGTTTCATTCCATTGGCACACACATGTTCCTCTACTGCTGACATATGATGTTCTTATGTTTTGTGCACATGCGCCGCATCTTACATCTACAGAAGAGAAAGTATGGCCATTGATGTAATAAACCAGTAGGAGCCAAACTTTGGTTATTAGAATAGGAATATTTCTACCTTAAAAATGATCCTTGTTGAACTACCATGACACTGAATCTACCAGAGTATTTAAAAAGGGAGAAAGGAGACATTTAAGGGAGGTGTTAAAAATAATAGTGTTTATTTAGGTTAAGAGTTTCTGAAATTAGCAATTAATAAATCATGAGGAAATCACTGATCCCCCCTGCCTTGAATTCATTTCTTTGATGTCCTGCTTGGAAATGTGGAAGCCCCAACTAGTGAAGAAGTCTGGCTATAGCCCTGTGCAGACATGCTCGTTCGTGGTGCAGGGATTTTGTAGGCATGGGAATGTATGTGTGTGTGTACGTGTGTGTGTACATGCCTGAGTGTGCTGTCTCTCCAGTAAAACGTGGATCTTGGTAGACACAAGCAAGCAGGGAACCCTAGATCATAGCAATGTATTGAATTAGTTGGATATAAGTAAAAATATTAAGGCTGGTGTCAGAAGTGATGGTACAATTACTGTAGGCAATTCTGTTCCTCACAGGATGGCAGATTTTTTTTGGGTGGAGGGAGCCCTTTCAGGACGTCAAGAATTTTTCCTAGCTCCACGCACTTGGTGTAATGTTACAAAGAAGGGCTTGTTAGACAGTATTTCTACCAGATTTGCGTTGAAGCAATTGAGAAAAAAAATCAAGTCTTTTGCTTTGACATTTTTGAGTGTTCTGTAGCTGTTTATGAATGTGTACATGAGAAGTGTGTAACTATTTATGAAAAGGGGCTTGTCAAAAAAGATCTGCATTAGAATGGAGGAGCAATTCCATCCATGGCACCCCTCCAAAAAACCCTATGTAACTCTGTAGGGGATTTCACCATTTGCAAAAAGCCCCATTTTGGGGTTGCTTTGACAGGGAAGAGGATTTGTGCTTCCATGCCCGGAATTTACGTAGATGAGATTTTACCCACTGACTTGGAGTAGTATCCAACTATCTAATTACACTATACATGAGAGCAACCTGACCAGTATCCCAGTGATTCCCCCCACACACACACACACAAAAGCAGCCTGTATGGGTTGGTTAACCATTTTCTTTCCTGCTTTTTATTGTTCAGAATTGGCCTGTCTGAACTCCTTTCCTTCTCCTAAAGAGAAAAAAATCGGGCACTTTCATTTTCCCTCTGCTTGCAAATTAGAAAGCTGCAGGTAGGGGGAATTTGAAAAAATGGCAGGAAGGGAAGTGGTTAGACAACCCCCTCTGCTGGTTTTCATGATCACAGCCTTTTAAAAAAAGTTTAATATACTTGTAGAGAGACCGTGGTCAGTGACGCATGGTCGCTGTAGCCTCCTTTATTCCCTGTTTCAGCCAGGATCAAAGTAACCTGGGTTGGGGAAAACTGTTTGCATTTGCTGGAACGATCAGGGACGAAACTATTTGCTAATGGAGGCATGCCTGTTCCTCCTTGTTTAGGAGCAATGCACAATGCCTCAATTCCATTTCAGCAACAAGAGCTGGTAATTAAGAAAAGCAAAAACCCAGGGAGATCCAGGGAAGGCAGATGACGCATTCAGAGGAACCCGTGATTCTGATCCATGGCCCTCTGAGAATGAAATCTACCTGCTTCGTAATACGGGCTCCCGCCAATGGATTTGGGTTACTATTTTATTCTTTATTCCTAATCCTTTGTATAACAAGAACATATAAATAAACTCACAATAAAATACAGCTGGAAAACCTCATCTGGTAGCACTTTATAATAAATGGACATGAATACTAAATTACAATGATTTTTTTTCGTCTATGAAATTACATATTACATTCATGCCATATCAGTATCCAAAATGGGCTCTTAGGGGCCCACTGATATTCCAATACATTCCCAAGGAATTATTTGTAGATTTCAACCCTTAATGTAAAGCGATTCATTAAAACCTCTCAACTCCTCAAAGAGCCAAAAGAAGGAGCAAATGGAAAACTGTGCTTCAAGAGAGAGGAAGAAGGAATTAATTCTTATAGGAAAATAAAGTTTCAAATGTGAAGGAAAAACAGTCAAACGGGCACAACCTTTGCCTTGGAAGTTTGGATGTGTTTGGATGGTGCATCAGGGAAGGTATGCAAAAAAAGAAGGGGTTAACAAGGAGGGTGGCATTTGTGCACGGGTGGGTCTTTTGAGCAAGGAAGACGAACTGCCCCAATGAACTTTCCTTTTGCCTTGGTTTTCCTTTGCAAAAGTGACTCTTCTTGGAGTTACAGCATCAAAAAGGACGCGTGGAGAGAAAAAGCAACCTCCAAAACCGACAGACTGGGTAACACTGACAGTTATAAATAAGATTACGGGAGTTTCCCACCTCTGCCAACCCTTTAAACATCAGCTCCTTCCAGGGAAAAATACATTCATGTCAGTGATGCGTAGAGAACCTGCTGATCCAAAGGCCTCCCATCTGCTGCTCTCAAGCTGATGAGTAATGTCTTCCCTTTGGGCAGGGGGGGATACTGGAGTCTTTTTCCTGAGCACAATGTACAGAACAAAGGAGTAAAATTTAAGTGACAGAAGGGACAACAATATTTATAAGATCAGTCTTTCTTCTGCTGGACTGGGAGGCAGTCCACAGCAGCAAGGGGGAAATGTCTTTCTGGACAGCAATGTTGACCCTGCCATTTGGCCACAACCATTCTGCAAGCAGCGTGGCCATTTCTGACTCTTGACTTCCTCCGCCACGTGCCCACAAATGATGTAATGGTTATGGCTGCTATGTCATTGGGGTTATTATAGTCCAAGCTCTGCTCACGACCTGAGTTCGATCCCAACGGAAGTTGGTTTCAGGTAGCCGGCTCAAGGTTGACTCAGCCTTCCATCCTTCCAAGGTCGGTAAAAACGAGTACCCAGCTTGCTGGGGGGTAAAGGGAAGATGACTGGGGAAGGCACTGGCAAACCACCCCGTAAAACAAAAGTCTGCCTTGTAAACGGCGGGCTGTGACGTCACCCCATGGGTCAGGAATGACCTGGTGCTTGCACAGGGGACCTTTACCTTTTATTAGAGATATATTAAGGCGCCGGGTTTTACTGTGGAAATTTTATATAATACGTGAACTGTTTTATACTGTTTTAAAGTGTTGTTAGCCACCCTGAGCCTGGATTGCCCAGGAAACAGCGGCCTATAAATTGAATAAATCAAATCAAAATCAAATTTGACGTCACAACTGCCCATACTGGCCCTATGGAAAGCTGGCTGTGTGTAGCTGTTCCCATGTGGCTGTTGGTCACAGGGTCTCCAAAATTTAGGGGATTCAGCCTTTCCGAGAAACAGCAGCTTTTGATATAGTCGCCAAATGGTGAAATGGTGGTTGGCGCTGGCAGCCTGAACATGTCCCCCTTTCTGGCTTGAGAGGCCCTTTCTCAATATACCGATCAATCTAGGCTAGAAGTCTCTTATACACAGGCAACAGTACAGTGTAGGAATGAGATGGTAGAGTCCTGTGTTGGGAGAGGGGATTGTACCATCGTATACACAATGCTCATCCATCACACTGAGCTTGCTGGGAAGAAGAAGAAGAGTTGTTTTCTATATGCCGACTTTCTCTACCTTTTAAGGAGAATCAAAAACCGGCTTACAATCACCTTCCTGTCCTCTCCCCACAACAGACACCTTGTGAGGTAGGTGGGGATGAGAGAGTTCAGAGAGACTTGTGACTAACCCAAGGTCGCCCAGCTGGCTTCAGGTGTAGGAGTGGGGAAACCTACCCGGTTCATCAGATTAGTGTCTGCCGTTCATGTGGCGGCGTGGGAATCAAACCTGGTTCTCCAGATTAGAGTCCACTGCTCCAAACCACCACTCTTAATGACTACACCACACTGGCTCTGGGAGAAATGAGCTCATGTTCCTTTCTTACCCCCTTATGCTTCATGGTAGAAGCCTATGATGGTGAGACAAAAACAGGTAGTGGCCTCCATGGAAGATTCTGTTTAGGGGCCTGGAAGAGATTCTCTAGGGTTCCCCTCCACCACTCTGGGACGTGCTGTGTACATGTGGGTGAAGATGCCACATATGAATGCTCCTGAATGATGTGTCTGAATTCAAAAGCGATATGAAGTCTCTTTCCTGCAAAATGTTATACATCCGTTTAATGGAAGGAGCTGATCTAAGGGCATGGATAGATTGGCTACCCCCACTAAAACTAGTAGGAGATGCTGGTTTGGCCAGGAAAGATCTGAATGCTCAAGCCTAGAACAGATGGCTGGATGGGATAACTGAGTGGATTTTGGAGAATGTCACCATTGGGCAACTTTGTCCAGATGTGCCCCTGCTCAGAATAATCCCCCAAATTCTTGCTACCTCCCCCACACACACTGAATAACTCACTGATTAAGTGTGCGTGTGGGGGGGAACCAGTTTGTTAGAATCCAGTTTGTTTTCCATATTTGGAGTCTCAAATCATCTAACTTTAGACAATCTATACTGATTGGTGAGAATCGCTTGAGATTATGTAGCACCCTTGAGACTTCAGGCCTCCCTGATCATGTTCACGAAGAGTTTCATAAAATATGTTTTACAGTTTTATATGTCTGCACAAGCATAACAACCGACCCTCCCTTTAGCACATGTTCCAAAATGCTTATGGCAAAATAACATTAGCTGCTTTCTAGTACGGGAGTGGCCTTGCTCCCCAGGAGGAAAGTGCGGCTGCTATATTTCCCTGTGGCAAAGACAGCATGGGGGGCGTGGTTTACCCCCCCCCCCCCATGCATATATTCCTTTGCTGGCTTTAGATCTGCCATTTGAGATCCGGGGCAGGGGGATCCCATGCATATATGTGCGTGGACAGAATGGCTGTTCAGAAATGGGGCGTATCTATTCACAGATTTACAGTGACCAAATCAACTGGATTTAATAGCTATGTTGCTAGGGATTTTAATTTGAACTAAAAGAACCTGTTTATTCTTACATACCACATCCAGCAGCTTTTGGGGTGGAGGAAGAATAGCTTTAGATTTAGGCAAGAAAAGATGGTCTTAAGGCTAAGTTGAGCTATTTAGGGGGGGGGGTTGGTTGATTTCTCCCCCCGCCATTATAAATGGACAAACCAAAAATTGTCTGTGGCAACACGGAGAACATGGCGCCATCCACGTGGCAGGATGCTGCACATAACAGGCTTAGGGCCTCGTAGCCCATGAATTAAAGCGCACTCTGCCTGATGACTCAAATGTCCACTTTGGACCTTGTTAGCTCTTGTGAGGCATAGTGGCAACAGGGAAAACTATTTTGGATCTCATCCCAATCCTGAATATATAAAACACACCAGTTGAATGTTGTTTCTTGGAGGTTTTTGGAGATGGCTGAAAACTTCATGGGATAAAAATATGAGAGCCAGGGAGTTCCAGGGACAGGAGATAACAAAAAAGGGGGCATTTTTCTTCTCATCGGGCTAGCAATTCCACTTTGTTCCAGAAACTTTGCCAACAGCTAGAAATCTGAGCCTGCTCATTCTCAACTAACATATAAAAGCCATAAATGTTACTTTCCAATGTTATGATCCGCTAAACAATTAACGTAATTATTCAGGGGCATTTGTTTTGGGCTTGTCAATCAAACCCGACATGTTACGATTAGGGCATTCCGTTCAGGGGTCTAAAGCTTTGCACTTCCCCAGCTCGCAGTGAGGTACCTATTGGTCGCATTAACTGCAAAGCATGGCCCTTCTCTCTACGCTTTGGGATTTGGACACTGGCTAATGAGAATCCTGAAGACTTGGGATCCAGTTCTTCAGACGCAACCAGAAGTCTGCTTGGGTCCAGCATTAAGCTATTTCGTTGTTCACTTGTTAAATTTTTACACATTTGCAAACTTTTGATTCCCCTCCCCCTACAGCAAGATATTTATAATCGTTACAGTCTTTTACTTTCTTTTTTAAAAAACCCCCATCAATCTTCTCTCTCTCTCTCTTTTTTGCATCTATAAATCTCTCATAAAAGCAGTGAAAATGAAAACAGACCTGCCTCTCAACTGCATATCACAAAAAAGGCTTTGCATTAGAACATCCATAAAACATTCAGTCATACAGAAAACGCCTTACCCTAAAAACACTTCTGTTTGTTATTATCAAAAACAAAAGGGGGAGGGGAGGGACAACTGGCCACAATATGTGCCTTGTAAACACGTGTCCTTCACTTAAATAATCCATTTGCACATTTCGGCATGTCTCTTAAATGTGCCTTCGTGTCCCCGTTCCTGCAACAGAGTGCAGACAAGCGGGACACTCGGGAAGGGTTGTCATCGTTGAATTTGAATGACGTCTTTAAAGGGATGTGGAGCTCAGATGGCAAAAGTTCAGGCTCTCTTTACGATTCCTCAGGCCAACGATTGAGGCGAGCAGGGCTTCTCTGGAGGCATCTGGCTTTACCGCCAGACTGCAACTTGCTACTCAAGTGAGTCACTGTGCTCCAAGCCAAGGTCGCTAACATTTGTTGTCTGGAGCTCTTCGGTATCCTCCTCCAGCTCCTCCTCTTCCTCCTCCTCCTCCTCCTCCTCCATTTCATCCTCTTCCTCATCCTCTGTCCCATCCAGTGAGTCATCATGAGCGGCCATCATAGCCTGCTGCATAGCGATGGTGGCATTATCTGAGGTGAGAGACTGCAGGTTGTCCATATTTATGGAGCCTAGGACAAAAACAACAGCTGAACTTAACAGTTCTTGTTTACCAGGAATATGTTAATTATTGGTTACGCTTGAACCTAGATTTGCCAACTCTTCATTGGGAAATTCCTGGAGATTTGGGGGTAGAGCCTGGGTGTGTAATTTGAGGAAGAGTGGGACTTCAGCAGACTATAATGCCATAGAGTCCACCCTCCAAAGCAGCCTTTTTTTTTTTTTGCACTGGAGATCAGTTGTAATACTAGGGGAGGGGGCATGGCTCAGTGGTAGAGCATCTGCTTGGCATGCAGGAGGCCCCAGGTTCAATCCCTGGCATCTTCAGTCAAAGGGACTAGGCAAGTAGGTGATGTGAAAGACCCTGGAGAGCCGCTGCTGGTCTGAGTAGACAATACTGACTTTGACGGACCAAGGGTCTGATTCAGTATAAGGCAGCTTCATGTGTTCATGTGCACTGGGAGATCTCCGGGCCCCATCTGGAGGTTGGCAAACCTATTTGAACCCCACTTATTCTTCCAAGGAACTCTGAACAGTCACACATTTCCAGGTCTAAATATGGCTTTGCTTCAGACACAGGCGTTATCTGAATCGAGAGACTGCAGGTTGTCCATATTTGTGGAGACTAAAACAAGGAGAGAAGGCAGCATGGTACAGCCCGATCTCGTCAGATCTCAGAAGCTAAGCAGGATCAGCCCTGGTTAGTATTTGGATGGGAGACCTCCATGAAGGTCCAGGGTTGCTGTGCAGAGGAAGGCACTGGCAAACCCCCCTCTGTTAGTCTCTTGCCATGAAAACCCCAAAAAGGGGTCGCCGTAAGTCGGCTGCGACTTGAGGGCACTTTACACACACACAAGACAAAAACAACAGCTGAACTTAAAAGTTCTTGTTTACCACTTTCAAGCCACCCAGCCCGTGGTCTTAAAAACTGTGTTGGAGGGAGTTCCTTGGGAGCTCATCAGGGGCTCCTCAGTGAGGTCAGTAATGCCAGACAACCATCCTCAGTGAGGTCAGTAATAGGCAGTGCCAGAAAATGGCAGCCATGGAAACAAGCCCAATCACAAAATGGCTGCTATTTCCCACCCCCGGAAACTGAGGCACTAGAGAAAAACAATGGCCTCCACATAGTGACACTCCAAAAATGTCCCTTGGCTTGTATGGTAAAGACCATAGAGACTAGGGAACACAGCCTTGAGCATTGCCCAGAGGTGACGTCACATCTTCCCCAACACTGCCCTCCCCAGGCCCTCCCCGCAAATCTTCAATCACTTGCCAAGGCAGTGTTGGGAACACTAGTAGTGGGAATTACCCAAAGCTCCTGGGCAAAAGTCCACAATGTAGACCTCTCCCCTACAGGATGCTGCACCCCCCCCCCAATGTCTGTGGTACCAAAGGTCCTGACCCAAGGTGGTGGACCAGATTTGAAAATGGCAGAGCAAGAGAGGGACCAGCCTTAGAAAGTGGGGGAGCAGTCAGTGATTGTACTGTCCAAAACTATGAGCATCTCTGCACCCGAGTGCCTGTTCTCACCGTCGGGGTTAGTACCAGGGTTCCCTCCTTGTTGCTGCAGCACGCCAGCAGCAATGGAGTTGGGCCAGAATCTCTGAGTGGGCCGGTGCTGGGACTTGATCTTCTTTGCTTTGGGGGCCGGATCAGGATTGCTTGCGTCAAGCATGGGCTGCAGAATACGTCGCCGAGCGTTGATAAACCTTTCCACGGAAGAGAAAAGAAGAGCACAAAATTACATCTTCTTTCTGTTTCCAGTACATTCAATTTCAAGCAATATTGTTTAGGGGAGGGGAACTCAGCCTTGTAAACAATTGTTCACACTGGAGGGAAGTAGAGATCAGACTTCCAAGGATCTTCAAAGACTCGTCCAGAGTACAGACCCTCAGTCCATGTGTCCTATGTGAATTTTTTTCTGAACTTCTCTTTTTGTTTGGCTTTTGTTCCCACTACTCCCACTGTTCCTCAGGTCTCTGAGTCTCTCTCACGGTCCAGTATTTCTGTCTCTTTACCTCCTTTCTGTCAACACCTTACAGCCTCCCCCATTCTTGGGGCCTGTGTGGCCCTTTATTTCCTCAGTTCTTTGTCTCCTTTGCCAACACCTTCTTCAAGTTCCTAATTCTCAAGCTCACCACCTATTCTGACCAACCTGTGGCATCAAAGCCCGGCTTTGGGTGTGTGTGGGTGTATTTACGACCTGGAAAAACAACAATAAAAGGGGGGGGGACCAAATAGAACTCAACCAAAATGCTGATTCCAAACCAAAAAGGTTGAGCTGAAAAATGCTAAAATTACAAATATATAAATTTTAATAAGGTGCACAATCAAGTTAAAAATGTAAGGCCTCTAGCATAGGCAAGACTTTCACATTCAATATATAAAAACATAAACACCTGCGATGTACAATCTTACATTGACCAAAGTAGGATCCAAAAAGGACCAAATGTGTTTCGGCCAGAGAAGGCCTTCCTTAGTGGTCAGTCATAGAGTCAGATTTTGACCTAATGCACTGCTTGATGTATACACATCCTCAAGAGACCGGCATGTAAAAGAAGGTGAGACATAGAAGCCATGTTCTAGTATACAAGGAATAAATAAACGTACAGGGAGCTTCACTATACTAGAAGGGCTTTTATACAATTTTTACTGTTTAGTATGACACAATTATATTATTAGGATGTGTTCTAAATTATAACTCTATGAATGACCACTGAGGAAGACCTTCTCAGGCCGAAATGTGTTTGGTCCTTTTTGGATCCTACTTTGGTCAATGTAAGATTGTACATCGCAAGTGTTTATGTTTGTATATATTGAATGTGAAAGTCTTGCCTATGCTAGAGGCCTTATGTTTTTAACTTGATTGTGCACCTTATTAAAATTTATACATTTGTATTTACGAACTTGCATTAAAAATAACAAATTCACATTAAAAATCTGTCAATTAATCAACGGCATCCTTTTATTCAATCAAAACAATCTAAAGAATTAATTCAACCAATTAAATGATAAACGTTTGAGCCCCTATTTTAAACACACATACTTTTCAAAGCAAAACAAAACCTCGTTGTTTTGCACGCATCATAGCAGGTGGTGTTTAAGCAGATTTCGGGTGTTTTCAGTCGGATGCTTCCATGTTTTTTGTTTCTTTTTCCCAGCACATCAGGGATACAACCTGAAACCAGATAGCCACACCCATTGTCCACTGCAGTCAGCTAAGCATCCCGACTGCATCCAATGGGATGACCATAATAACATGGCCTGAAAAATGTTTTTCTTCCTCTCCTGGTTAAACATCCATTATGATGAAGAGTTCTGGGGAACATGAAAACTTGCAGAGTGCTTTGTGTTGTTTAGTTGGTTCTAACAAGAGGTACTATGTGATTTTTGATTTTGCTTTGGACCAGTGTAGCTACCCGAAACCTTGTTTTACCAGCATAGATATTCTTTTAAATGCATTCATTCATTCTTCTTTTTAAACACACAAACAAAATTGAAATCTGTGTTAGAAAATTTGAATTCTATGGAGTGAACTTCTTAAAAAGAGAGGTTCTGGGGTTGACGCTATGTCCTCTGACAACCCAGTCCCATGCTGCTTAAAGCCAGAAAAACAGAAGCAAGTTGATGGTTGAGGCTCAGACTGGGCAGGAGACAGCGAGATTTAAAAGGCAGGCCATCTGATGGAGACTAATGATGACAACTGCAGCTAACGTTCACTGCAATGCGTGCATCAGGGCAGGGCAGTTAGTAACAACTAAAAGAATTTCAAAGATGTTCTACTGATAAACAGCCAGCAGGTGGAGCTATCTGAATAATTTCCATTGCAAGCTGCGTTTTCCCCCCTTCAGCTTCACATGTTCTGACTATATGGACACTTTCATTCCTCATCTATGCAAAGAAATTACAATAGTCAGCAGTGTTTCTTTCTGAATGTTGCTAATACAACACAGAAAGTAGAAACCCTTTCCAAATCAAATTGGTCGCTAAGGCTCGTTCGTTCATAGGTCTCGAAATTCAATTGCTGGTTTTAGAGATTCATGCCTCTGAGGAGACGTCCAAATGAAACGAGCTTCCAACAATCATTTGAATCTGGGACCTTCTGCATGCCAGCTCTGCTCTTAAGCTGTGGCCCTATATTCTACAGATTGTACAAACTGGTCTTTAAGACAAATAATTGTTCATATCTTTTCTCCACCCATACCCACCCCCATATCATAAATGCCCAGTAAAGATGCCAGCAAATAGCCCATTTTTGAGAAGCTGAAAAGGGGTTTTTTAATGCCTAGGATCCATTTGTGTTCCACTAAGGCTATACATTAGAGAGAGAGAGAGAGAGAGACTTTCTCTGAAGGCATTTGTAAGGTTAGAATCTGAGAGCGGGAACAGGTTGCTTAACCCTCCCTGTTCCCACCCATTTTCCTCTGGAATTAACCCCAGACCATTTCCTCCCCCCCCCTCTTAGGCTTACCTCTGGTCTCAGAGCCTTTGTTTGCTTGATTTTGCCATCAAGTCAAGATAACTTATGGTGACCCCATCCAAATACTAACCAGGGTCAACCCTGCTTTAGCTTCTGCTATCCAGGTCAGGGCAGAACCTTTGTGGGTAGAGGGAAATGGGTTTAAATGGCCTGGGAGATGTTTGCAGGGTAATGGAAGAATAGTTGGGTAATGGAAGGATTTACCTCCCTCTACCCAATCTTTCCCCCCCTACAAATGGTCCCTCCACTTTAGCAGTGCGAGGGATACTCCATGGGGGTTCCTACACAAAGAAAGCTTAGCTGCAGCAGGAGACAGGGAAAAGAGACCAGAGAGCAGGGGAAGCTTGCCCTCTTTTCAAATCCTCTCTGTGTTTTAAATGTTTGGGTCCCTCCCCCCATTTTATTATGCATATGAAAATAAGCCTCACAGTGATAAGAATTGATGTATAAAGTCAAATAGTATCTGCACCATTAGGGAAAACCATAATACAAAATAATTAGTACAAGGATATTATGACATGGTTAACATGAAGGAATTAAGCAATTAAGTAGGCAGGAGGGAGTCAGGAAAGTTCTATTTCAATGTTGGAAAACTCAGCTTGGATCCAACCCATTGTTAATACAACGGAATGTAGATTAGGAGATTAATAGTTTCCCCCCCCCCAAAAGGACAAAACTTTTACCCCAACCAAAGATGTCTTGTCTGTGTCAGCAACATTCCTTGGTGGTGGGCCAGGCAGAGCAGGGAGCGCTAGTTTATAATTCATGTTGATAACTTCAACTGACCTGGATGGCCCAGGCTAGCCTGATCTCGTCAGATCTCAGAAGCTAAGCAGGGTCAGCCCTGGTTAGTATTTGGATGGGAGACCACCAAGGAATACCAGGGTTGCTATGCAGAGGAAGGCACTGGCAAACCACCTCTGTTAGTCTCTTGCCATGAAACCCCCCCAAAAAAGGATCGCCATAAGTCGGCTGCGACTTGATGGCACTTTACACACACACACACACACACACCTTCAATTCATACATTTCTAAGTCAATTTGCGTTTTCTGAAATAATGGTTGTGATTAGCTAATTGCAGCTCTCTATGAAAACACTGTTAGAGAATTTTTTTTTGGGATAAATGGCTCCAGAGTTCATTGTTCAAGTGTTTTCCCTCTTTTAAAATGACTATTATTAATATTTTATAGTGTTCGGTCATCTTATTTTATACTTTGTATGGCTCTGTTGTTTTATGCTGGTTATGCTTTTTTTTAAATGCAGCTTACTGGAAATACAATAAATCATGGAAAATAAATACAATAAATCATGGGAAAAGATTATTGGTAACGGGCAGGCTTGTGAGTCCCTATGAGTATTTTTTTTAAAAAATCTCTCTCTCTCTCTCTCTCTCTCTCTCCTGGGTCTCAGGCAGAGGTTTTTCACATCACCTACTTGACTAGTCCCTTTAACTGGTGATGCCGGGGATTGAACCTGGGACCTCCAGCATGCCAAGCAGATGCTCTACCACTGAGCTACGGCCCTTCCCCAAACAAACTGCCTCTCAAAATTAACTGAAGAGACAGGGTCCCAGACAGGACTTGAAGAAGTTACCGTCCAGACAGACAAAAGGGAGGCAAGAGGTGGAACGGAGGGATGAATGTTCAGGCCAGGTCAAACAACTGCCCCTTTGGGGACCCTCAGTCTTTTGTAGGTTGATGTTTGAGCCAGTGTAGTACAGTGGTTAAGAGTGCTGGAGTAGTACTTGTGAGGCCCGAGTTCCAATCCACAGTGGATCTCCTGGGGCCACTCTCTCTCTCAGTCTAAGGTGCTTCATAGATATGTTGGACCTCTAATATGGCAAAGGGATGTCCAGCGTGTATGCACAGTGCCCTGAGCTCCTTGCAAGAAGGGCACGATATATAGCTAGATCAGTTTTAAGCAGGAGGTGTGCCTAGGGTTACCAACCACAAGATGGAGCCTGGAATCTTCCCGGAATTATAACTAATTTCTAGATATCCGTTCCCCATGGCAGACTCTATGGGGTATCAGAGAGTCCAGGAGAAACGGAAGCCCCAGAGTGACATCTCAATCCCCACTGAGCTCCCTCTCTTCTCCAAACTCAGCCCTCCCTAGCCATTGCCCCCAAATCTCCAGGAATTTCCCTAAGATAGGTTTGGCAACTCCAAGTGTCCCCCTTCTCCCCCCCCCCACAAAGGTACACTCACCAGTTGTTGACCTGTAAGAGCGTGAGGTTTGTCTGTGCCGCGATCTGCCTTTTCTCATCCTCTGTTGGGTAAGGGTGCTGAAAAGAGAGAAGGATCATCGTCACGTGCACTGCATGGTACCATCGGGGATTATCTTGAGCTCTTCCTGTCAGAGGAGATTTGAAGCACAGAAGGGATGCTTCCATTGTCAGCTTCAGGAAACCGAAAGGCTCAGCTAGAACAGCTCTTTTGTCCTTGTGATGTTACAGAAACTAGAAACGTTTTGTGTTGACTACCATACCCGAATTTCTCTTGCTGTTTCTTATGCCTGGGAGAAATCGAAGAGGCTGCACGCTTATCACACCAATTGGATTTTCAGTATATGTCAAGGGAGTCAGTAGCTTCGGGGAAACAAATTAAGAAAATGACCGGGGAGGAGAAGGGAAGAAAACAAGAAAAGGGCTTGTGACATAGGACACTTCAGAGGGACATAGGTTTGGTTCAGATGTAACAGCAAACAAAAGGGACAGGAATGAGTGTTAGGGAGAGTCATCTCTTTCCTCTTCTAGTCTGAGGCCCTATAATGACATTTCTGCTTTCATGGCAAACCACAGTTTTCTGTTTGCATCTGGAAAGGCAAACTATGGCTTGCGCTTCCTTGTAAAGCAGGATTCTAAACTGAGATTAAGTGGTGGGCCGAAATCCCAGTTTTCAGGACACGCTACGGTTTCCCACAAACCTGGAAAAATCTGATTATTTAAAAACATGTGTGAGAAGCAGACGGAGATGGTCTAAATGAAGTATGCAATGTGGTTTTCAGTGCTTCAGAAACGATATTACCAAGTCTGATTATTAGGACCCCCCCCCTTGGTAAAATCAATAGATCTCAAAGTGTGGGTCAGGTCAAAGAAATGGGTCTCCCACAGGTCAGGAGGAACATGGTGTGCTTGGGTTGCCAACTCCAGGTTTGGAGGTTCCTGGAGCTTTGGAAGGTGGAGCATGTGGAGGGCAGGGTTTGGGGAGGGGATGGACCTCATTAGGGTATAATGGCATACAGTCCATCCTCCAAAGCAGCTGTTTTCTCCAGGGAAACTGATTTAGGTAGTCTGCAGGACAGCTGTAATTCTGGGAGATCTTCAGGTTGGCAACCCCAGGGTGAGCTGGGAGACAAAACAACAAATCAGAGCTTGGTACTGCTTGTTGCTGGGTAATGCTATGTATTCATAAAGATTAACCAAGAAAAAATAAAATATAAACTTGACCAATGTTAAACTGATGTTCCTAAATTTTCTGCTGGGGAGGGGGGAAATATGGTAAGTCCTGAGAAGTACAGTAAGATTACAAGGGATGTAAGGACCACTGGTGTAAATCAGGGGTCACTGATCTTACCTTTAACGAGAGTTTCTTGTGAGTAATAGAAAATATGCTGAGCTAATTCCCTCCCCCCCTTCCCTTCAGGTTACCAAGTTTTGTTCTGTCCTAGAAACAGAACATTAGACAAGGAAGAAAGACAGAAATGAAACTATTAGCTAAGTAACTCAGAGAAAAATCCTACAAAATAAAAGCTTTTGATAAAAAAAGCCTAGAGCAGATATTTATGTCATCTTTTCCTGGTTCTTCTAGGGCAGAGGTTCCCAAACATTTTGAGTCATGGAGCACTTTTCAGGAGAGAAATTCGAATGACGGTAGTATTTTTCTTTCCAGTCTCTTCATGGAGCACTAGGACATGTTTCATGGAGCACAAAGTGCTCCACGGAGCACAGTTTGGGAACCTCTGCTCTACGGGATGCACAAGCTGTTCTGCAGTAGCCAGCAAGCTACCAGTAGCTCATGATCTACCTGTTGGAGACCTGGTTTAAATTATTTCTCTTGATCAGGTTATTTTACAGATCAGACAGTAGAGGGCAGCAGCACCCTGGCTTGGCAGTGAGCGAAAAACTGGAAAATGGGCTGTAAGCAACATCCTTTGCTATACCACAAGGAGAATACTGACTTATGGGTAGAAACTCATTCAAACTTTTGAATCACATTAGATGAGTCTTTTCCGTCTTTTCTTTTGAGCCATAACAGCTCCCAGCACGAAAATCTGGGAGCCGGAAACTGAGACATCTCAAGCAGCCCCAATGGGTTATTTTGCATGCCCTCAATAATTCAGGACAGCCAGCGTGGTGTAGTGGTTAAGAGCGGCAGACTCTAATCTAGAGAACCGGGTTTGATTCCCCACTCCTCCGCATGAAGCCTGCTGGCTGACCTTGGGCCAGTCACAGCTCTCTTAGAACTCTCTCAACCAACGCAGAGGCAGGCAGTGGCCAACCACCCCCGAATGTCTCTTGTCTTGGAAACCCTACTCGGTCACCATAAGCCAGCTCTGACTTGACGGCACTTTCTACCACCACCGAATAAGTAGGGCACACAATTACTCCAGGAGAAGTAACCTAAAGTTTAAGTGAATTTGGATGGTTTGTTCTTATGGTAGCTCCAGGCTGTTATTTCAGAAGGCCACAAAGACCACTGAAACACATGACCATGAGAAAGGGAATTCCATATTGTCAAGAATGTGCAGATGGGGGGAGAGGAAGCTTACAAACGGGTACCCCTGCCTGCTACCTCTGCTTCCATTCCCAGGTTCTTTATCTATTTAAATTCATTTTCCCCCACCTTCTTCCCCAGCGGGGACCCGAAAGCAGCATACAGCATTCTCCTCTCCTCCATTTTATCCTCACAACAACCCTGTGAGGCAGGTTAGGCTGAGAGAGTGTGACTGGCCCAAGGTCACCCAATTAGCTTCCATGGCATGAGTGGGGAGATTTGAACCTAGGCCTCCCAGAGGCTAGTCCAACACTCTTAACCTCTGCACTGCACTGACTCTCTGAGCATAAAGCACTGCCTACTGCATTCCACTGTGAACACGTTAAGCTAGCTAATACCGATTCAGACTATTGGTCTATCTAGGTGAAAAATATGTCTGTCCTGGCTCTCCAGGGTCTTTCACGTCATCTGCTGCTGGAGCCTTTTAACTGGCGAGGCCAGGGATTGAACCTGGGACCTTCTGCATGCCAAGCAGAAGCCCTACCTCTGAGCCATGGCCCCTTCCCTGATGCAGAGTTTCTCAAGGGCCATTTAGCCCATATCACACCACTACTACCATATCCCTTATAGGTCACTATACAAACAGGCAAGACTTATTTTTAAAAATGGTGTCCATTTCTGGTTCCTTGCTACAGCAAAGCAGCATCATCATCACCATCATTGGTTTTTATATGCTGACCTTCTCTACTACTTAAGGGAGAATCAAACTGTCTTACAATCACCTTCCCTTTCCCTCCCCACAACAGACACCCTGTGAGGTAGGTGGGGCTGAGAGAGCTCGAAGAGAGCTGTGTCTAGCCTAAGGTCACCCAGCAGGCTTCATGTGTAGGAGTGGGGAAACCAACCTGGTTCACCAGATTAGTGTCCACCACTTATGAGTAGGAGTGGAGAAACAAATCCAGTTCACCAGATTAGAGTCCACCAATCATGCGGAGGAGTGGGGCATCAAACTCAGTTCTCCAGATTAAAGTCCACTGCTCATGTGGAGGAGTGGGGAATCAAACCCGGTTCTCCAGATTAGCGTCCACCACTCATGAATAGGAGCGGGGAAACAAATCCAGTTCACCAGATTAGAGTCCACTGCTCATGCGGAGGAGTGGGGTATCAAACTCAGTTCTCCAGATTAAAGTCCACTGCTCATGTGGAGGAGTGGGGAATCAAAGCCGATTCTCGTCCACCACTCATGAGTAGGAGTGGGGAAACAAATCCAGTTCACCAGATTAGCGTCCACAGCTCATGCGGAGGAGTGGGGCATCAAACCCGGTTCTCCAGATTAGCGTCCACTGCTCATGCGGAGGAGTGGGGAAACAAATCCAGTTCAGCAGATTAGCAACCACCGCTCATGCGGAGGAGTGGGGCAACAAACCCAGTTCTCCAGACTAAAGTCAACTGCTCCAAACCACCGCTCTTAACCACTACTCCACACTGGCTCTCTGCAATAGACCTGCAATAAAGGCCATGTGCAAGAAATGATTGAGTTGACGGCCATGGTGGCTACAAAGTCAGAGCTGAGGGCTGCCAGAGATGCAACAGGAGGAGGAGAATCTGCTCAGGACACTAGTTGTAGGGCACACCTTACTAGTTGTAAGGTATGAAAACCCTCTGCCTGTTCTGTAAGGGCCTTTCTTTGCTCAGATTTCACCTTTGTTCCGTAAGCAGTTTTTGTGAGGCAACCCTGAAGGGTCTGCGGTTTAATAAAAGCTGCTCTTGATTTAAAGCCCCCGCAAGGACCTGCAACTTGTAAGCTAAAATCTATAGCAAAGTGATATTGGAGCAATTTTGCTTCACCGAGATGCATTCCTGATGGCTTATTTCTGTCTAAGCAGAAAAAGTGCTAATCACGCATTTTGAGGCATTTCACAGAAAACTCTTGTACAGAACTAAATCAAGGACTGCAAACTGACAATGGAGGAACTGAACGGTGCAATCCTATCCAGAGTTACACCCTGCTAAGTCAATTGAAGCCAATGGGCTCAGAAAGGTGTTACTCTGCTTAGCATTGCACTGTAAGGGTGCAAGACCAATGCAAAGGGCTGATGTAGTTTAATAGAAAAAAATGTGTTTTCTAAATAAGCCAGCAATGGGAATTCATTGCCAGCCCTCTAACTCAGGGGCCATTGATTAAAGGGCAAATTATTCTACCTACAGAAGACACAGAAAAATAAATGTAACCATGGATGAATTCCAGCACTTTTGAAAACCTTGTGGTGATGGTGGAGGTGGAACGTGCGGTCAAGTCACAGCTGGTTTATGGTGACCCCTGGTGGGGTTTTCTGTAGGGTGGTGGTGGAAATCAATCCAATCCCTTCTGTGGGGCAATATCCCAGCACTCACTCGGTGTGGGATATTTCACCTGTTTCAAGCAGCAGAGTTCGCAAACAGCTAATACTATATATATGTGGAGGAATATGAATAGCACAATCTCTGAGTCCTGAAGGAGTCCAGAGCAAATTCCTATTGGGGCCCAATATTTGACCTGGAACAACACAAAACTTGTTCTTCTGACTCAGTGAAACCGGAATAACAGCATTTACTTACCTGCCGTGTTATTTACTTAATTAATTAATTAATGGGCCTAGGCACAAACAGAAAGATTGATTGCTTGGCTTTCTCCTTGTGGCCCGGAGGAGCAAAATGCAGCACAAACCTCCTTTCCTGGCAGACTTGGCTGCCTTTTATAGAAGAGAGAGGAGGTGAGGAGAGATCTCAGAATGAACCCATGAAGACCAAACTCCAAGGAAGCAAAAGGAATACTATAGAAAGGCCAAGGGCTGTTGGTTTGTGTGGTGTCGAAATGTGTTGCCCGGGGTGTGGGTGTGTGTTCCTCTTGGTTTGGTCTTCCAATAACATTCCTTCCCTAGTTTTGTTTCTAGTTATTTCTGGGCTCTTAAGTCTTGTTCGGTTCTTCCAGGTACTAGGCAAAGGTCGGAGGAACTTGGGGCAGGCAGGGGCTGTGGGGAGACACGTGAGCTACACCAGGAGCACATGAATCTTTTCCCAGAAAACTGGGATTAGTTTTCCACGTGGCTCTTGAAAACATGGCCAGAGATGCAGAAGTGATTGGAAGAGGGTGAAACAGTAAGGGGTGAAAAATAGTGCTGTCACTTGATAGAAGAGATCTGAATTATTGGTATGAGTTTTAATAGATTCATTTATTCACTGATCAGAACAGCTTAAATCTGCATATGCATGGTACACAAGATAACCCCATTCTAAAAGAAGCATGCTTTGTTTTTAAATGATGCACACGTGAATTGCAGCAGGTTTATAATCTCAGAAGAGGCACTGCCTCTCACACAGCGGGGAATTGCTGGCGCTTGCCGATCTGCAGTTTTCATAAGAACCTGTTCTCAAAGTAATTACAAATTTAAATTCTACTGCCTAGTTAAGCGGGAGTGGAGGAATGTTTTAGTCGATCAGAATGGTTTTAGCTGATTCAACGACTCAACCAACTAAACCAGGGGTCCCCAGCGTGATGCCTGTGGGCACCATGGCGCCAACCAACACCTTTCCTGGTGCCCACCAAGTGTTTTTATCAAATGGGTGGGGCCAGTTGGGGTCCTGCCCAGCAGGGCTTCTGATTGGCCATTGGAGAATTGATGGATTCTGCAGATTAAAATAACATTGTTTCGGTGGCAGCACTCCTTGCTGAAAACCAGTGTGTGCAGAGAAAGGGGGAGGATATTTTTTATTTATGAAGCAACATGAAGGTGCATGGCATTGACAGAGTATAGAGGAAAGGTCCCTGTCCTGAGGACTCTGCAATCTCAGATGTGACATGGGGGAAACAACAAAAGGAATGGAAGGTGATGAGGATACATCAAGGGGGAAATATGTATGCTGGATTAAGTTGTGACGATGCAGGGATGAGACGCTGTTCAGGTTTCCACACTCCCAAGTGCCATCACTAAACAAATGAAATTGTATAGAGGTGATTTTATTCAACAATACTGCATAAAGGAAATTGAATTCCTATGTGCAATCTTGTCAGTTGACTTGATTTTTAAAGAATCTACAAACTTACAGACTGGAATAAAATAATTCACAGTATTATTTTCACAGTAGGGGGCCATGGCTCAGCGGTAGAGCATCTGCTTGGCATGCAGAAGGCCCCAGATTCAATCCCCGGCATCTCCAGCTAAAGGGACTAGGCAAGTAGGTGATGTGAAAGACCTCTGCCTGAGACCTTGGAGAGCCGCTGCCAGTTTGAGTAGACAACACTGACCTTGATGGACCAAGGGCCTGATTCAGTATAAGGCAGCGTCATGTGTTCAAGTGTTCAGTATGATCAAGACCACAGCAATACTTCTTTGCTTTCTTAAATGGCTCAATCACAGTGTGAGATCCAGACAGTGTGCTCTGGGCATCACTAGTTATGTGTGTGTGTTAAGTGCCGTCAAGTCGCTTCCCACTCATGGCGACCCTGTGAATCAGTGTCCTCCAAAACGTCCTATCTTTAACGGCCTTGCTCAGGTCTTGCAAACTGAGGGCTGTGGCTTCCTTTATAGAGTCAATCCATCTCTTGTTGGGACTTCCTCTTTTTCTGCTGCCCTTAACTTTTCCTAGCATGATTGTCTTTTCCAGTGACTCTTGTCTTCTCATGACGTGACCAAAGTACTGTAGCTTCAGTTTAGTCATTTTAGCTTCTAGGGTCAGTTCAGGCTTGATTTGATCTTTAACCCACTGATTTGTTTTTTAACAATCCATTGCTAGTGATGCCAGGGAACTATTCTTGTGTTGTATGCTACAGTGACCAATACAATCAAAGACGGGGATCTATGCTGAATGAAACCAATGCAACACAAGCCACAGCACAGGTGGCTGTTGTTACCTTGCAAAGTAATTTTTGTTGGTTTGAGCATACAATATTAGCTACTGGTAAAATTGTTCACAGTTTTTCTAGCCACCTATGCTGTTGCTTGTGTTATAGCAACCAATACAGGCAATCAGAGTTGTGCTTCAGCATCCTCTCTTAACAATCAGAGAGATTCCCGAGGTGTGTCTCTCAAACTGGGCACTTTTTCCTTTGGCATCCTTGTGGGGGTGGGCTACACACAGTGGGTAGAAGGGCAGCCAGCAGAGCACGCGTCCCTCAAATAAGCTCTCTGGTTTTCTCAGTCAGATCAGTTGCAATCTTCTCTGTTTACACTCTTTACAATTTTGACTACAGTTGCAACTTCAATTAACTTCTTCACTTCTGACCTATTCAAATTTTAAATCGCTCACGAACTATATCACGGTGGTAACAATACCAGCTAAGGATGAAAACAGAAACATACAATTTTCCAAGAACGTTTGAGAACTTGTGGAATTTTATGGCCAAATTAACTTGTGATGCATTTTTCTTTAAATGTCCCTTTGGACCGGCTGTCCAGTGAGAAGACAAACTAGACAACGGAGCAATGGTTTCCGCAGTGCCCTGACAAAGCAGGCCACTGGATTGATTGCTAAATTAACACATGGGTGCTTACCCCCAAATCTGAACATGGACAACATTTGGATTCAGAACTGTGCCATAAGTAAACCCCAAGCTTCAGGGATAATTGGGACAAGCAGGCTAGAATGCCCCAGAGTCTCTTTCTAACAGTGTTAATTGCATAAATCTGTATTAATTGCAGTGTAAAATGGTGCACATGAAACTCTGCCAAGTGCCTTATAAATCCTTTGCAGTTGCAGCCAAATGTTGTGAAAGGAAGATGTGAAAATGCAGTCCTTAAGAAAACTATTGGTGCAACCCTAAGTGGAGTTACATCTTTCTAAGTCTGTTGGAGCCAATGGACTTAGAAGGATGTAACTCCATTTAGGATTACGCTGTGTGAGTCATCAACAAGAATGAATGATAGAAAAACAATACCTTTCCCCTCCACTTTTAATGTACTTTCTCCCTCTCATACTGCCTCAGTTTTATAGACCCCCTAAAGCAGAAGCTGTCATCGCTTCTTTTAAGAATCCTGCATTAAAGAAGAAAAATAATAATAGTAATATCCCTGATGTAGCAGATCAGCTCAAACATCCCTCTAATTCAGTATTCTGTTTCCAACAACAGCCAGGCAGATGACTTTGAACGCTCTGAAGCAAGGCACAGAAACAACAGCCATCTCCTGTTCCTTGCCCCCAGCATCTGGTCCTCAAAGGTATACTGCTGCTGGACATGGAGGTTCTAGATAATTTGTCTCGGCGAATAGCTGCTGATGGATTTATCCTCTATTAACATGACCGATCCTTTTGAAACCCTCTTGCAGGATTACATTCTGTAAATGAACTGTGTGCATCATTTTAAGGAGTCCATCCTGTTGTCAATCCTAACTAGGGATGTCCATTCAGATATATCTGGTACCAATATGAATCTGAAAAACATTTTATCTGCATTTTACAGATATATTCGGGTGTCCGGATGGTATCTTGGATTATCTGGGGTACTGGAAAATGGATCCTGAAGAATCCCAGAAATATCTGGGATTAGCTGTGAATACTGGAAGCCAGCATTTGAAGGCTCCCAGGACTGGCTTTTTTCTTCTTTTTTCTTCCTGTGTCTTCTCAGTTTTGGAATTAGCTTGCAGTGTTCGTTTCGCTTTGATTCTGTTCTTTTAAATTGTTTTTTTCCCTGCAACATTGTATTCTTCTTGCAAGTTGGTTTGTCTGGATTGTAGTTTGCAGTGGAATCTTGGGTTTGACATTGCATTTGATTCTCAGGTTGTACATTGGCACAGATTCTCTTAGTTAGGAGGGAGGGATAAAAAGCTCCCTCCCCACAGCATTCATAATTTTATCTATCACCTACATTCTCTCTCTCTCTCATGGACACACACATTTTTATTGTTGCTGCATTTGTCTTCAGTTCACTCTTAGGAACTGCAGCACAATGTTCCAAGTGGAACTATAATGATACCTGTTTCTCATTAGTTAGGTTTCCTGGGCAGCAAAGTAGAATTTTTAAGAGCTGAATTTAGAAACCGGCTTTTAAGCCCTATGATGCTAAAAAAGGGAGGTGAATTTAAAAGGTAACTTGCATAAGAACAATCTACTCGATGTTTGAAACAAGCATTAGTTGAGGAAAATCAGTGAATTTGACAAGTTATATAATTTTGCCTACGTGGCACACAGTTTGCAAAATGGGAACACCAAAGGCTTAGAAACTTGAACAGATGTAACTGCAATGTAGTACAGCTCAAAATCCAGTTTTTTTGGCTGTTTCCAAAACATTGCCTTGAGGTTTCTAGTCCTTATGGGGAAAAAATAAAAACATACAAATGACCAAAATTAGGAAATTATGGGCGGATCCATCATCTCCAGTATTCTGTCACCAGTACATGCCTGCAGTGATGAACAAGGACCCATCACTCCACCCTTGTTATATTTGCAAAAGGCTAAACAGAAAATCTCCAGTTGTGGATTGGAGTGTTGGATACTAGATGCTTGATAAAAATCAGGATTTTTTAAAATGGTAGAATCTCCTGTCTTGGGCACTAGGTGGCAGATGGAGTCCTAAATATGTGCCCATACCACCAAATATTGTCCAAGGATTTTGGGGGAACATAGTTGGAGGAGAGATGGGCTTGCCACTTTACAAAAACTTACATCATTAAAATATGAATATTTTCCATGTGATAGTTACACAGACAAAACTGTGACTAAACAGTGCTTTTATGTCTTCATTGCTTGCTTGTGGCTGACGAAGAAACAACTATGCTATACTGAAGCAAAGCAGCTGAAATGCAACGGAATGAGCAGTTCAAACAGCTTTGTGAGAGATCCCCCTCTCTGAGTTTGCTTCTCCAAATCAGTTGCTCAGACGTTGATACAGAAACAATAGATTTATTGAAGCCTTCAGGAGATGAGACAGGCACAGGTAGAAAGTTGCAAGTGAGGGGCTATACGGGTTTACAGAATATATTGACTCCAGGGCACTGGGGCACTGGGGTTCACACTTATTGTTATGGGAAGTTACAAGCTTGGCATAATACAAAACATCAGACGGATCCCAGGAAGTCTGGTGCGGCTATCACACTTCCAAGGCCGCACCGGCCTGAGGGAGTACTGGCAGGAAGAACAGCGGGGGGGAAGATACATGGGCCATCAGGCCTGGCGCCTGAGACCAGAAGGTGTGAACTGCTTTTACGAGTTCACTGATAACACCGCAGGTGATGGAAAGCAGAGACACAAAGACAGAGACCCTCACATTCTGCCCCCCTTAAGGCCCCCCTCCGAGAGGACGAGGCTTATCGGGATAAGCGAGGTGGAATTCTCGGACCAAGCGAGGAGCTGCCATGTGGGGTGCGGCCACCCATTCGTCATGAGCGGAGCCAAGGTTTTTCCAGCGAACAAAGTAAAACAGTTTCCCTTTCTTCCATTTGGAATCTAAAACCTTGGATATTTCCAAATGGGTATCCCCTCCTACTACGGTAGGAATCTCATGAGCGGGAGGGGGGTGGAACTGGGGAGCTGCTACATAAGGTTTGAGGAGGCTTATATGGAAGACTGGATGAACTCCCTTGAGAGTCTTAGGGAGACTCAGTTCCACGGTAACCTCGTTGATTACTCTGGTAATGGGGAAAGGTCCTACATAACGGTCGCTCAGTTTTTTGCAGGGGCGAAGAGAGCGGAGGTTTTTGGTGGACAGATAGACTTGCTCCCCCACCTTGAGTTCCCATCCCGGAGACCGGTGTTTGTCTGCTTGTTCCTTGTACTTGCTTTTTGCCCTTTCCAGATTTTTGAGCAACCATGGCCAGGTGGATTTAACCACCTGAATCCACTCCTGAAGATCAGGGGTAGACTGGAGCTCTGGCGAGACGGGGGCAGAACCGAAAGGGCCAAAATCCGTCCCGTATATAACTTGGAAGGGACTAAAGCCGGTAGAGGAATGAGGCGCATTGTTGTACGCATATTCGGCAAATGGCAGCAGGTCGACCCAGTCGTCCTGGTGGAAATTTACATAGCAACGCAAATAACATTCTACTACCGCATTTACTCGTTCCGTTTGACCATCCGTTTGGGGGTGATAGGCGGAAGAAAGGCCCTGTTCCTCCACTCCCATTAACTTTAGGAAAGCCCGCCAGAATTTGGCAACAAACTGGACCCCCCGGTCGGAGAGGACCTTCCTCGGGATCGAGTGTAGCCTGAGGACGTGCGTGATGAACAGTTTAGCTAAGCCCTGGGCTGAAGGAAGACCTGCACATGGAACGAAATGAACCTGTTTGGAAAAGAGGTCTGTGATAACCCAGAGAACCGTTTTCCCCCGACTTGGAGGTAGGTCGGTGATAAAATCCATGGCGATGACTTCCCAGGGACGGGAGGGGTTCTCAAGCGGTTTGAGAAGCCCCGGGGGTTTTCCCATCCGTTTCTTGGCTGTGGCGCAGGTGGGGCAGCTGCGCACATACAACTCTACATCAGATCTCATACCGGGCCACCAGAATTGCCTTCGAACCAGGTGAAGCGTTTTTATGAAACCAAAATGACCCGCTAGCCTGGCCCCATGTACAAGTCCCAATACTTCTTTGCGAAGGGAAGATGGGACATATAGTTTCCCCCCTTGCACCCACCAAGTGTTGGTTCGTTCCAAGCCAGTGGGGAGGAGATGGTGCTCCTCCTCCTGTAAGGAGGCGTCCCGGAGTCGCTGTTGGAATGCTTCCGGGATACCTTTGAGCGTAGGGGGGGTCTCCGGTTGGCGGGCTTGGGATCGGGTGGTGACGGCCAAGCCAGGGACTTCCCCTCGCTGTTCGGGAGTGAACAGGGAGTCGACGGGGCGATCGAAATCGTTGCGATACTGGGGAAGTCGTGACAAAGCATCAGCTAGGGCATTTTCTTTGCCAGGGACATGTTTGAGGGTGAACCGGAATTTTGCAAAAAATTGGGCCCACCGAATTTGTTTGGCATTGAGTTTTCTAGCTCCCTTGAGAGCCTCAAGATTCTTGTGATCTGTGCACACTTCGAACGGCAGCTCGGCCCCCTCCAAGAAGTGTCTCCATATGGTAAGGGCATGTTTGACCGCTGCTGCCTCCTTCTCCCAAATGGCCCAGTTGATTTCGGACTGGGAAAACTTCTTGGAGAAGTAGGCGCATGGCCTCAACCGTCCCCCCTCATCCCTCTGCAATAGGGCCCCGCCCATGGCTACATCCGAGGCATCCACCTGCACCACGAAGGGCTTGGTGCAATCCGGGTGAGCCAAAACGGGTTCGGATGAAAAAAGTAGCTTTAAACGTTCAAAAGCTTGCTGGCACTGGGGAGACCATTGCAGACGGGCTGAGGGGAGTGCGGCGCTAGCCCCCCTGTCCTTGGTACGCAACAGGGCAGTGAGGGGAAGCGCAACTTGGGCAAAGTTGGGAATGAAATTCCGGTAAAAGTTGGCAAACCCCAAAAACTGTTGAAGTTGGCGGCGGGTAGTGGGGGTTTCCCAGTCCCGCACCGCCTGGACCTTGGCGGGGTCCATTTCCAACCCTTGGTGGGAAATCACATACCCCAGAAATGTAATAGAAGGTTGGTGGAATTCACACTTGGACACCTTAGCATACAGTTTGTGCTCCCGCAGCCGCTGGAGCACTTCTCGCACTAGGCGCACATGTTCTTCCATGGTCTCAGAGTAAATAAGAATGTCATCGAGAAATACCACCACCCCCCGAAACAGTAAATCATGCAAAACTTCATTAATTAATTGCATAAAGACACTCGGAGCCCCCGAAAGTCCGAACGGCATGACCAGGTACTCAAACATCCCAAAACAACTGGAAAAGGCCGTTTTGGGTTCGTCTCCTTCTTTGATGCGAATGCGGTGGTAGGCTTCTACCAAGTCCAGTTTGGTGAAGATTCGGCCCTCCTTTAATTGTGCTAGAAGGTCAGGAATAAGAGGGAGGGGGTAAGCATTAGACTGGGTGACTGCGTTCAGTCTGCGAAAGTCAATACACAGTCTTAAATCTCCCGTCTTTTTCTTTACAAAGAAAGCTGGGGCTGAATAAGGAGCCTTGGAGGGGCGTATGAAACCCCTCGCCAGATTGACATCCAGATAGTCTCGCAATACAGTCTTTTCACTAGGGCTCATGGGGTAAACCTTTCCCTTAGACAGTTTGCCTTCCCCTACAATCTCGATGGCACAGTCCGTTTCTCTGTGGGGAGGCAGTTCGTCGCACTCTCTAACATCGAAAACATCAGTAAACTGCGAGTACTCAGAGGGTAATTGAGGAGAGACTGGGGCGGGGGACCCTACCAGTGCGGCGGCTGGAGTTCTGAGTACCCGTTCCTTGTCATGCAACCCACAGGGGTTTTCGGGGAAGGAAAGCACCCGTTTAACCCAATCAATGGAGGGATTGTGTCCCCTTAACCAGTTCATCCCTAACACCACAGGGGTTACAATAGGGGCGATGGTGAAATACAACCGTTCCCAATGTTCCCCCACGGACATAATCACGGCTGCAGTTCTGTGGGTCACAGGGCCCCGTTTAAAGTCACTCCCGTCCATTTGGGAAAAACGGAGGGGTCCCGGAAGCCGCTTGCGCCGGACACCCAACTTCTTGGCAGTTTCCTCATTTATCATGGTGCGGGCACACCCCGAGTCGACCAACGCGGGGACCTCTAACGGGGGACCCCCTTTGGGTAGGGACAGATGAACACGCACAAATACATTGTCCTCTTGGGCGCTTACCATCGGTGGAGCTCCTTGCACAACGATAGGGACGGTCTGCTGCGGAGCCCCCTCTACAGCAGACCGACGGCGTTTTTTGCCGGCTGTTCCCACTCTTCCTCCTCGCTGGAAGAGGGGGACGGGGTGGTGGCTTCCGGGGAGCCGTCCGAATCAAAGACGGTATTTGTAATCCGGGACCCCGATGGGACCGTAGAGTCGGATGCCCCATCCTGGGGGCGCGCGTGGAGAGCGGAGGGTGCGCCGGAGCGCCGGCTCAGTGGTCCACTTCTGCGGCGAGGCTGGCTGTCGACGGCCGGTTTCGTCGGCTCGGCCTGGGTTTGGCGGGGGGGGGGTCGGACGGCCTGAGCGAGAGGGGCATTGCGATGCAAAGTGACCCTTTCCCCCGCAGATCAGGCAGACGCCGGCCTCGAACCGCTTGCGGCGTTCCGCGGCCGAGAGACCCCCGCCACCCCCTTGCCGGAGTTCCCGGCCACGGTCACCTCGGGGCCTGGGGTCTCGCCCAAGCCGTTGCTTGGACAAGTTCAGGAGTTGTTTGCGATTCTCGATGTCAGCAGCATGGCGAACCCAACCTTCCACATCCGGGGGGTTCCCTTGCATGAAGGCCCAATGTTGGAGGTCTGGGTTGAGACCCTCCCTGAAACATTGTACCAAGGTAGCTTCACTCCAGTCCAGAATTCGGCTAGCCAGTGACTGGAACTCACTTGCATACTGCGCCACCGACTTAGTCCCTTGGCGCAGTTGCATCAGGGAGGCTTTAGCCCGCTCACCCAGAGTCGGGTCCTCAAAACGGTTTCGGAGTGCTACCATGAACTCGTCCAGGGTTCGCAGCACCGGCGAGCGGAGTTCATACTGCAACACCATCCAGGCAGCCGCCTCCCCTTGCAGTAAGGAAGCCACGTACTGCACCCGGGACTCCTCAGAAACGAAGGTTCGGCCTTGTTCCCGCATAAAAATGTCTACTTGGACCATAAAAAAGGTCAACTGGTCTCCCGACCCGTCATACGTGACTTTCAGGTCCCGACGGGCCGGGGGGGCAGGGGTTGCGGGCGGAACTACCGGCGCCCCGTCTGGGGGAGCACCGGCTGGAGGTTGCAACTTCAGCGCATCTAGGGTCGTGGCCATCTCACCCATTACGCGTTGCATGATCTCCATCTGCTCCTGCATAGCCCGGCGGTCTTCCTGCCACTGCTTTCGTTCTTCCTCCATGAGGGCCTCTTTGCGGGCCGGGTCCCCTTCGAGTCCCGTGCTGGGGAAGGCCAACCGGCGATCCTTCGCCGCAGTCCGCGAGAGCGACCAGCCCTTGGGAGAGTCCAGCCAATAAGTAAGCCCCCGGGGACGTCCGTCCCGATCTTGGTCGGGTGCGTGACCCTTCGGTTTCTTTGGCTTGGCTCCCTCCTCCTTCGGGTCCGGCTTCTCCGGCTCGTCCGGTTCCTTGGGGGCATCGGGGTTAGGGGTGGTGTCCTCGTCGGCTGACATTCTGTCCAAAGCGGTACAGCTGCAGTCCGAGAGGCAAAGACTTGCAACTTAATGTGAGAGATCCCCCTCTCTGAGTTTGCTTCTCCAAATCAGTTGCTCAGACGTTGATACAGAAACAATAGATTTATTGAAGCCTTCAGGAGATGAGACAGGCACAGGTAGAAAGTTGCAAGTGAGGGGCTATACGGGTTTACAGAATATATTGACTCCAGGGCACTGGGGCACTGGGGTTCACACTTATTGTTATGGGAAGTTACAAGCTTGGCATAATACAAAACATCAGACGGATCCCAGGAAGTCTGGTGCGGCTATCACACTTCCAAGGCCGCACCGGCCTGAGGGAGTACTGGCAGGAAGAACAGCGGGGGGGAAGATACATGGGCCATCAGGCCTGGCGCCTGAGACCAGAAGGTGTGAACTGCTTTTACGAGTTCACTGATAACACCGCAGGTGATGGAAAGCAGAGACACAAAGACAGAGACCCTCACAAGCTTGTTTGGTGCCAAAGTGCCCAACAGGTCAGCCGGACACAGGTCTCCCTCCATCAGCGATGCTTTAGACATTTGAAAGCACCAGATGGTTTCCTTGCACGGGGCGTTTCTGGGTCAGCATTTCATGAATCAGCTTGAGTTCAGAAGAGATCTCCCCCTCCCCCCCAATAAACACTTCATCAACATTCCCAGCATCCATATGATTACGCTTGCAAAAATGTGAATTTGCTTTGTTCTCATTTAAATATTTTCTACACCACTTGCAATTATGGAAGCTGCTGGCTGAGGCTGAATTTGGAAGGCTAACACTTAGCTTTATTATTGCAGCCTTCTCTGACCCCCCCTCCCTCAACATGTTTCTGTGGGTCATTGGATTGGGATGGGCAGCATCAAAAATTGCCTCCCCCCTCTTCTGCAGCTACTGCACCAACAGAGTGGCACCACAGAATCCAAACTTTAAGGTTTAGCTCATTAAAAAAAAAAAAAATCGCGGTGTAAAGTTGGCCCTTATTCTTAGCCCTACTGAAAGCTGACCAATGAAGTGACTTCAGCTAGGTAATATCCCCACACGCACACTGCAAGTCGCAGACTCTGCCCATTCCGGCACTCTTTTATCAGATCATGCTTACCAAATGATATAGACAAGAACTGTCAAAGGTACTAGGTAGGAGCCAAAAGTTATCTCACAAAACTCTGTGAAAACATGACAGATTGCTCTGAAAGCGGGCAAAAGAGTGACAGAAATCAGTAAACCCCCACGGACAGTGTAGAAAATACTCCTCTCTGTATTGACTTCAAGATGATAGCTTGTTTGATTGGCTGCATAGTGCTGTGACATAATCATGTTCACTTCGTGATCCCCTATTGGCTAGGATCACTCAAGGAAGAAGAAAAATGTCCCAACATATACCTCTGGCAAGTTGCACTAGAGCAAATGAAGAGAAGGGAAATGAACAGCAGTGAACAGGTATGGGGGGAAAATGACCAATGAGGAGGTTTCAGTAAATATTTTGGACCCTGAAAGCTGTATTTTGTTAAACTGAAACGGAAAAACATTTCATGCAACTCCAGGATTCAGTATGAAGGTATTCGCTTTTGTGTAGAAAGCTGAACAAAAAAAAGTCCCTTAAAGCCTGAGAAATCTGTCATTCGGTGCTGTGGTGAAGTGTGAGAACAGCTCCACCCTGCTTGCCAGGAATATGAGCATGCAGCCGCAGAAGTCAATGCGCAAGAGGTGATTTGCACCACTGCCAATAAGCACAGTGCTTGCACTGATAGATAGCTGAAACTAATCCACAGGAAGGGGCTGTCTGTTGTAATCACTAGCCAACAAGGTAAAGACCACCACACTGCCTGGCTTTAAACTTTCCTTTTGTCTCTGTTGTGAAGATGTTTGTGCTTACCCCCAGATAAGCAAACTGCTTCATAAACAGACAGCGAGCATCGTTCAGACCAGCCTCAACTTAATGGAGAATGATCCCAAGGGGTTAATCTCTCAGACACACTTGTTGACTTCTCTCACCATAAGATGCTGAAAGAGCCAGGAGCGCATGATATTCGTAGCGTGCTTCGGCAGGACTCCTCGTTTGTTCTTTGACTTTTTATCTTCACTGTCAAGAAGAGAGGTCAGGTCCAGGTTAACCTACAGGGCAGGCAACGAGAAAGAAAAGCTTAAACAACAATGCAGGTAGGGGGAAAAAACGGAGGCTGGGTTGCCATGGTGACATGGTTCACAATGTCGGCCTGATTTCACGGTGGCTCCACGAGGCTCCACCGCATTGAGCTATTCAGAGTGGCAGGGCCAGAACTCCCCTAAGAGCAACCATAATGTGCCTTTAAGTAAAACAAACAAAAATCAGTCTCTCTCCAGTAACTGAGGGTCCCACTGGATGAAATGCTGGAAGATCCATGAATGGATTTCAGGGTGGGACAGACAATTTGAATCAGGGGCAAGGCAAGGGGGTTGTGCTGCTTCTCCAACCACAAATATTGCCCCATTGGGCAAATACCAGCTTCAGGGAGCCATTTGAAGTTGGAAAAAGAGAGAATAAACCCCAAGACAAAGAAAACTGTGAGATTTCTTCCTACATTTTATCTACAGTTTGGATCATTTGAGACTAGGGTTGCCAGCTCCAGGCAGGGAAATATCTGGAGATTTTTGGGGCAGAGCCTGAGGGGGTGGGGTTTGGAGAGGGGATGGACTTCAATGCCCCAGAGTCCAATTGCCAAAGCGGCCATTTTCTCCAGGTGAACTGATCTCTACCGTCTGGAGATCCATTGCAATAGTGGGAGATCTCCAGCCACTACCTGGAGGATAGTAGTACAGAATTGAACACAGAATTGTACACAGAAACTACCTGGAGGATGGCAACCCTTTTTGAGACCAAAGTTCACCCAAGTTGGGCATCATACTTCAGTCCTGTTCATGCTGGCTATGGATGAGGACAAGTGAGAGGGCGGTTGTTAGGCTTAATTTGAGTCAAACTCAACAAGGGTCAGCTCCAACTCTTGACTTCAGTGCTTGGAATCAGCCCTGGAGCATATGAACTAATTATAAAAGAAAGATATCATTCTATGATCTGTGAGAGCTAGTATGGTTTAGGGCATACAAGTGTTGGACTAGATCTGGGGAGATATAGGTCCAATAAACTATGAAGCTCACTGAGCATTTTGAGAGCGAGTTGTCACCTCTTGCCCACCTCACAGAGTTATTCTGAGGATAAAAGTGGGGGACACGTGCACAACCCTGAACTCTACAGAGGAAAGATTGGATAAAATTGTAATAGGCAACAAAACCAATGCAGACATGTATTTCAATGGCACTTACTTCCAATTAAATAACTTTTTTTAAAAATAAAAAGCCTTAGTCATCTCCTTGAAGTTTTGTTTTTTTTAAATATACCCTTCGGTCTATTAATCAGTTTAAAAATGTGTAATTCTCAATAGGATTATTCTCAGGACAGCAGAGAAACATCTTTAAAAAAATCAGCTGATAAAATGAAAAGAAAACGCAAAGATCTGGGGAAGCAGAAAAAGAGAGAAGTTTTAATGAGGTTGCAGGAAATGGGAATCTGAACGTCAAGTTAAAAAACACGCACCCACCTTTCTTTTCTTTTTTTTTTAGGTTCTTCATAAAAACATTTCTCCTGCATGAATTAAACATCAGGATGGCAGCCCTGTGTCAGGTATAAATGATTCCCCCAGGTGCCGCTTGGGATGTATTGCAAGGCCTAGGCTGAATAAATTACCCAGGCAATACAGAAATAACATTAAGAGTGCTTGTCCAGGGCTCCGTCTGCGGCACAATATTCCCAACATACTTGTATCCGAACAGATCTGATCAATTTCCCTCTAAGATCTGAGCTGGCAAGAGCTTTTACACATTAAAAAGAGCAGAAATTTCAGGTTTTGTTTTTCTCCTCCTCACCCCCGCGCAAAGAGCTGAGGGAAAAGACGAGAAATCAGGGATACGGCAGCCCTGCCGATGCCTCGCACCCCCAAGAGTTTTTATTCAGCTTTGTAAAATTTGAAATAATAAATGCCCTAGTGCGGGGGGAGAGGGCCAGAGAGATTTTAAAAGAGCTCAGAGAGTCATCTGGTGCAACCGTGGTCCCGCTAGTGCTGATTCAGTAGGAAATGTCAGTATATCAATGCATGCACTTAAAAAAAAAAGATCTTCATTTGGGTAGTAAGAACTATATGATTTGCCTCTCATGAATATAAAACAGGGGAAAGAAAAACTGGGACTGATCTTAAGAGATAGGTTAGAATTTCCACGTGTAAAATTCAGATGGGGAAACTAAGAGGGAATATGGTTATCTACAGCTATTAAGGTTATCAGCACTCATATGTCTTTATTTGAATTTTTCAATCATCAGATTGGTTTTAATATCTCCCAGGCTAGAGACCAATGTGTTTTTGAAGAGGTTTGAAGGTGGCATCATAGAGGGCTGTACATTTTGGTTTGTATATTCATCCCACTATTGTGGCTGGGTCTTCTTTTGCTTCCCAAGAGCTCTGTATCTTCTTCCCTGTGGCAGACTTGAGATGACACAGGACTTCCATTTTCAGCGGTAATTCTGTGTTTGTCTATGCCTCCTATTATTATGGCTGGGTCTGTTTCAGCTTACCAAGATCTTTATATCTTTTTTTCCCCCAGTGGCAGCCTCATCTTTTGGATCCCTGTTATCCCAAAAATATTTGGCTGGCTACTGTTGGAAACAGAAAGCTGGACTAGATGGGCCTTTGACACAGCAGGGCTCTTACACCACAGAGCTGCCATTTTTAATTCCAGAAGCAGACTCTGCAAAGAATGTAAAGAGAGCTAGTAGTTGATTCTTATTGTGAAACGAAACTTCCAAAGGAGAATGTTCACTGTTTTTGACATAGCGCTGTCATAATTGGTATCGGTTCACCATGAGCCCAGACAGATTTCTAGGAGGGTGTCTAATTATCTTCCATTGTTTCAAGATTTATTAAGTATGAGCCTCTTTAGGCTAGGAGTTTTTAGAAGTATTTGCATATCGGTAATTAGGACCTGCTTGTTATGTTGCAATTTCTTTATTTCTTCTTGGTGATAAGGAGGCTCTTCCCTAGACACAAATTGAAGCCGAGATTTGTTCATCATTATTTGACACAAATTCTTTTGAATCAGCTAAAAATGTCTTTCAAATAAAATATAAGAGAGATTTTTTGGTCTTCTCTATATGTTTAAATAATTGAATTCAGGACCACTGAAACTGCCATGCAATCCTTTCGAGCACCCTGCTGTTTCCCAAGCCACCATTTTTGCTCTTCTTCTCTGAGCCCAGCTGGTCCTAGAAACAAGATAGCTCCTCCATGCTTCTGTAGGCTGGCCTTTACTTGCTGCAGAATCCCACCCTAAGACCAGAGTGCTTCAGAGGTGCATAACAAGAATCAGAATTCTGATAACTAAGCTTCCAAGGGAGCACTGTCAAAAAAAAAAATCTCCTTAGAGTATCTTGTATGACATTCATATTATACAGATCCTCCATGATCCTGATCATCTTGGCATTCCATATTGGACGCCTATACTTGGTAACGTCTTCTGTTAAATCTATATATCTCTCGGTCATACGTGGCTGAATCAATGAGTGATGAAATTTTAAGTTGAGAGGTAAATGATCACTGTCATAATACAAGGAAACCTCAAATGAATCAACAAATTGAGCAAAATTTTTTGATACCATGATATAATCAATAATGCTCATCCTATCCCCCATCCAGTATGTATATTCCACTGGATGATCCCCAGGGACAGCATCATTCAAAATACAAAGATCAAGCCGACAAGTGATTTGTGCTAAGAGGTATCCTGCATAGTTACATTTAGAGTCCTTAAATTTTCTCATATAAGGCAAATCTGGGTTTCCAGTATCTGGTGGACATGTCCTATATTTACATATAATGTATTATCATAAGGGCTTAATCTAGCATTGAAATCACCCCCTACTATAACATATGCTGTTAGATAACTATTCATCAATTGCCATATATAGTTTTCAAGGCCTATCCAATCTTCCTCCACATGGGCTTTTGTTTTTGCTGGTGGCATATAGACATTTATAACCAAGCATACAGCTTTTTGAAAATGCAACATTAATGCCAGAGTCAGACGAGAAAGGGACACAGCACTGTCATAATCGGCATTGATTCGCTATGTGCTCACCTTTATTAGCATGTGGGACCTCCATAAACTAACTCACCTCGCCCCTTAACTGCAGTACTTCAGGGCAATTTAAAGAAAGCAAAAAGGAAGCTTTGTTCAGAACGAGAGTAGAAAAGACATAATTATGCATCTAGAATATCGCTAGAGGTACAAGATCACCTCTGGCACGTTCTTTGTTTATTCCCTGCTTTTCCCAAAAAGAAGAAATTCTTGCCCATGGTAGTTTGTAGCAAATGATCAAAACATTAAAAAAAAAAAGAATCTGTGCCACAATACAAAAATCAAACAGTATAGCAGAGGGAACATAAAAACAAACGGGAGCAGAGACAGCCTACTAAGAAGAGTTCCAAAGCCAGAAGCGAAGATGGAGGTCTTAAGGTTTATTCCAGCTATCCCCAATATGGCACCTACGGGTGCCATGATGCCCGTTGATGTGGTGCTTACTTGCTTCTTGAGTTTGGGAGATAAAATTCACAGAGTCTTGAATGGAACAGGGGGGAAACCCCCCAAGGATCTCTAAGTCACTCCCTGTCAGCTGTCTGACTGGCAAAACACTTGAGATCATTCCAGGCACAAAGGTGCTTCTCCACAGAGATTATTTTGCAATAAAAATCTCTGTTAATGATCTTCACCACTTCCTCTCTCTGCACTGGAGAAGATTCAGATATGCGAAGGCTGACAGACACCCAAGACTTCCTTTCCCTCAAAACCTCCAAAAGAAACGAGTGCATCCATCACATTTCCCAGCTTCTTGTGCTCTTGGCCTTACCTGCGTGTTCTGGATCTGTATAGCTCCCTGTGGGATTGCTTGGGTTACCACCTGGCCCTGAGATGTTACCATAGTTACAGGCTGGTAAAGGGCTCCACCTGGCAAAGAGATACGGTTCACAGCAGAGATTTAGGGAATCAGCAAATGTCTTTTGGCAGGGGGGAAAAATGTTTAAACTGTCCTCATTTATTTGAACTGTGGGGGGAAGCCAATACCAAAAGGACTCTATGTCATCATCTTTAAACTGAAAGATCCCGCAGGCAGTCAAGCAGTCTTAAGAATGAGACTGGACCAAAAACATTTGTTTCTGTCATTTACGGCAGGAGACTCATGTAACAGTATCCCTCTCTCCCAAAGCCTAAAGACCCTGTCTGACAGAAACCTCTTGTGAGAAGGGACTCTTAAATTTGAGTGAAGATAAAAAGGATAGAGACAGACGCTTCGTTTAAAGGTGAAGACAGATGTAAAGTGAGGTCCTTGGGTCACTTTCTTGACAGAGAAAGTAGCAATTTCTTGACAGAGAAAGTAGGGCTTTATGCTTCTCATAGCTGTAGTCTACTTATTTCCCCCCTACGTAATCCTTGTCTCCGTTACAATGCTGAGCTTCCATGAAGGCATGATGTTAAGACATTTACTGGTGTCCTAACTAAATGACTAAGAGCTACCACCACAGAGCATATTAACATGTATTTCACTTCAAAACAGCGCTTTTGAAAGGGGAGTGTTTTTTTAAAAAAAGAACACATGCATTGTGGTAAATGGATGGAGCGTGCGGCCTCTGAATGGGGTCTAAGGAATCTCCAAAGACCTGCCCACCAACCCTAATAATCAAGGGAACTTGCTGAAGGGTCTTCTTGAGTTTGATTCTAGTCACTCCCACCTTTCCTAAGAGGGTTGCCAACCTCCAGGTACTAGCTGGAGATCTCTTGCTATTACAACTGATCTCTAGCCGATAGATATCAGTTCACCTGGAGAAAATGGCCGCTTTGGCAATTGGACTCTGTTTCATTGAAGTCCCTCCCTTCCCCAAACCCTGCCCTCCTCAGGCTCTGCCCCAAAAACCTCCCACTGGTAGCAAAGAGGGACCTGGCAACCCTACTTCCTAAAGGGAGCAGCTGGAGATTTTACTGTACAGCAACACCAGATGGTTCCCATTTGTTTTGGGATGGGGCCATGGCTCAGTGGTAGAGCCTCTGCTTAGCATGCAGAAGGTCCCAGGTTCAATCCCCGGCATCTCTAGTTTAAAGGATGAGGTAGTAAGAGATGTGACAGACCTCTGCCTGAGACCTTGGAGAGCTGCTGCCAGTCCGGGTAGACAAGACTCACCTTGATGGACCAAGGGCCTGATTCAGTATAAGGCAGATTCCCGTGTTCATGTCTTTACAGGATTGGGGAGCAGAGGCAGAGAATGTGGAGGAGTTCTCTCCTGGCTGCCACCTCCCAAACCTACTATTTATTGTGAGCTGTTGGAACAATTATTTAGGAATAAACTTTGTTTACTCCCCTTACTTGATAAGAAAGAAGGGGATAACCAGAATCCTCAGCCTTTAGCTTTGCTAGTGGGGAAAGGGGAACCTTGGCTTCATCTGAGAGACAATATAGTATATTGGTTAGAGTATCAGCCTAGGACTTGGAAGACCCAGGTGTGAACCTCACTCTGCCATGGAAGCTTGCTGGGTGACCTTGGGCCAGTCACATGCTCTCAGCCTAACCTATTTCACAGAATTGTTGTGAGGATTAAATGGAGAAATGGAGAATGATGTGAGTTTCTTTGAGGCCCCACTGGTGAGAAAGGTGACATATAAACGAAGCAAATAAATATATGCTCATATCATTTCTGCCCATCAAACCCAAGGTTTTAAGATGGTGTCTAAGTGTACCCTTAGGTGGGGGATGTTTGTCCCTCCCCTGGAGGCAAAATCCTGTAATGGGTGGGGTGATACTGGTGTACACACATACCTCTATTTACCAGGGAGAGTATGTAGTTTCTGGCATCTGTCCCTGGTAAATTACAGTCCACGGTTCTGCCTTTTGGAGCTGCCTTGTTAATACATTGTTAGTTTAAGCTGCTAGAGCTGGCATTCGTCAGGGTTCAGCTCCCTCTCCCCAGGGTCTCCCAGAAGTTATATTTCTGAGCAGGCAAGTGGTGCCTCTTGCCTCTAACGTGCATGCATTGAAATGCACGCATGTGAACACAAAGACACCATGCTGTGTTTTAGGCTGCCGTTTCACACAGTGCAGCTGCTGAGGTATATACTGAACTGCAATTCCATACTGTCAGGCATTTATATTTCCCCCTAATATATTTTAACCAAAAGTACAAACATATTGACTTTCAAATCAGTGGCAGCTAAGTTATTGCAAAGTAAATGAATAGGGTATATAACAGAGTATAGTGGGATGGAGTAGGGAGATGGAGTGGCGGTTGGTATGAAAACAAGGGTGCTAAAGCATATCACTTATTTTCACCCATGAAATGTCAGAAAGGAGTGAGAATGAGTTGTCTGGGTGGAGTGGAGCAATGGGATGTATATGCAAGGGAGAAAAGAAGCACATAGAGGCTTCTTACCAAATACAAACAACCCTCTAAACAAACCCATCAACCAGTTTTTCCACCGATTTCCCTCTTGATTATACATAGTTCAAAATCGAGTTATCTAAGGGAGTTAAAAATACCAAGCATGCAAAAGATGCGACTAACATGGTCACTGACGTATGCTCCACGCCTCCCACCTGGCACAACTTGTGAGTTGACCGTCGTCATGGAGATGTTCCCCTGCTGAAGTGCTGAGGCAGGTACCACGATTCCTTGGGGGTTGCCAGATACTGCAGTCATTGAGTTGGGAGAATTCTGCAGCATATCCTAGAGACAAAAGAGAGATTGGGGGAAGAAGAACTGAACACGTTGTCCTTCTGAGGTTTCCAGACACAAGCTCAAAATAAAAGAACTCTCTCCTTAGCTGCACCGTAAGGTTTAGCCCTGAATGCTTTCTCAGACCTCTATATAAAAAAATGAATAAAATGCCCATTCCAATAAACCAGTACATCAGTTCATGCATATTTTTTTTCTTATGAGGGCTCTTATCTTTCTACTATGGATGCAGTGAGTGTGTGTGGGGTGGCTGGGGTGGGGGAGGAGTTATTTAACAGTCCCCAAAACGCCTATACTACGATATATTTCGTTATGTCGTTTCAAAACCGGCAATCCAAGGGGTGCGTTCAGTTACATACGCTATTCAGTTCTCCTCCCCTCTTTTTGCAACACCCAATGAAAAGCCTTTCTCCTCCCATCCCACCTTCCCCCTCCCCTCCCGTTTGCACCCACCAATCATTATTGTTACTTAATCCCCCCCCAAGTGCTTGTGGTCTTACAAAGGAACACGGGAACGTTGGAACATTAGACCAACCATTTTTATTTGTGCAGGGTCCCAATCAAACATTTCCCTCATATGGAATGTCCTTGAAGTAGATTTTGTAAACGGTTCATGGGCTTGAGGGGGAAGGAATGCAAAGGAGGGCGAGGGCTGGAAAAGTAGCGAAATTGCTGCGAGTGGCAGATGGGGGAGGGGGAAGCAGCAGGAGGAGGAAGGGAGAGAGACTGAGGGATACAGCGCCTGCACACACACACACACACACACACACACACACACACACACACACACAAAGTCAGGGCTCTCCTGCCGGCACAAAGTTTCTCCCCGCCTGTTCCTCCCTTTCTCCCGCTGCCGGGGTTGAGCGTGCCTCCCTGCTCTCAATTTTTTTTTTAATGCGCTCGTCCCAACGAAAAAATGCAAGATTGTTGGACCAACGCCCGAAAAGACGGCAGCTCTGTGATTAGCACTGTGCAAGGAACGGCTCATTTCATTTTTTTGGGGGGGGGGAATGCCTGCATAGGTTGTGATTAGGGTTTCCCTGCCGTGCAAATTAGGCAAGTCTTAATGGCGTACAGCGCTCCTTCGGATCAATGATATTGCGCATGCGTGAAAAAAAAAGGGAAGGGGAGGTGGGGAAGCATCAGCGACGTAGACATGATGCAGTGCTCCCCCACGCTCCTCCTTGCAATATGACGATAAACCGTCTTGGGAGCAGTCTTAACAGGCACGGTGCGATCGGAAATGAAGAATATGCATCCAAAACACACACACTGAGCACTATGATAATATGCTGTAAATTGTTGGTGCGATAAGCCTCAAAGTCTGCCTAGTAAACGTCGAGATGTGACATCACCCCATGGGTCAGGAATGACCCAGTGCATGCACAGGGGACCTTTACCTTTATACACCACTTTCCTAATTTCTTTTTGGGGGGGAATATTAAATTTAATATTAATACAAAAACAAAAGCTACCATCACAGCAGCAATTTACAAATAACCAGCAAACAATTGTCATCTGTCCGGTTTTGTACAAACTATTGGGGTATGTAAATAATTCTTAAAATGTGAAAGAAAATGAGCCACAGAAAATGAAATGGAGAATCTTTTGGAAGAATGCTGGATTCCATTATCTCCCCCGCCCCAATGCAGAACAGCGTTTCCCAGGCAGCCTTCAGGTCTTTGGGTGAACTGGCAGACTGCCGGTGGCAGGATGAGAGAAAGGAGGGCTGAGGTCAGGGATATCATTGAATTTATACTAACACATGTCAAGGTATCATTAGAAAAAGAGAAGCCTTGGGGAACATCATGCAGAAAGAAAACACTAATACTAAAGCACTTGTTTACAGCTGGGAATTAAGTACCCATTCTTCAACAATTGTACCTCCTCCACTTTCCTAATTTCAATTACCTCCTCCGTATACAGAGCTGTTTGCCCCATAAGGAGAAACATGTCCCATACGTGAAAGTGGCTCTAGCTATCCATCCATTTTCGCATACCACTCTGCCTCCAAGGGAGCTTCATGGCTGAGTGGGCATTTGAATCTGGGTCTGCCCAGTTCTGGGATGCTGTAACCACTACACCCACTGCTTCTGGAAGAAGGGCTATGCGAGAAGGCTACTGGCTCTAAAAAAACACTGTTTGTACTACTGCTGCAATAAACAAGATGCATTACTGTCACAGTTTTTACTGCAGTCGTCTTGTTTGGGGGCTTCCTAGAGGCACCTGGTTGGCCACTGTGTGAGCAGACTGCTGGACTTGATGGACCTTGGTCTGATCCAGCAAGGCTTTTCTTATGTTCTTATGTTTTTAACTTGCAGGAGTCTTGAGGGGGGGCATGGGGGTGCTGTTAGTGCAACAGTGTTATGTTGATGGCGATTTTTTACTTTATTTTTCTCCTGCCAGGCACCAGAGGGGCAGCAAGCAACAGGCGCTGGGGAGATCTTCTGCCCCCATTGGGTAACTGACAACCTTACCATATTATAACTAAACTACTATTACTACTAAGAGCCCGGTGGTGCAGAGTGGTAAGCCACAGTACTGCAGTCAAAAGCTCTGCTCACGACCTGAGTTCGATCCCAATGGAAGTTGGTTTCAGGTAGCCGGCTCAAGGCTGACTCAGCCTTCCATCCTTCCAAGGTCAGTAAAATGAGTACCCAGCTTGCTGGGGGTAGAGTATAGACGACTGGGGAAGGCAATGGCAAACCACCCCATAAACATAGTCTGACTAGTAAACATTGGGATGTGACATCGCCCGGTGCTTGTACAGTAAACCTTTACGTTTACTGTTGCTACTACTAATACTTTGCACGCATGAAAGAAAAGGCTATAACTCAGTGGTACAGCATGCGCTTTGCATGCAGAAGGTCCCTGGCTCATTCCCTGGCACCAGTTTAAAAAAATATGAACTCTAGAAAGAAAGCTGGAAAAGACCTTGGAGAGCCACTGTTGGTCAGAGAAGACAACACTAATCTAGGTGGCCCACCGGAGGTTAAGTCCCAGCACCTCCACTTGCTCCAAAGAAGTCAATGCCAACAAATCCCTCAAATGGCAAAGGTGGGATGTAAGACCTAGAAGAGTCACTGAAGGATTATCGGTACTGGACTGAATAGACCCCGATTCAGGAGACAATTACCTAGAACTCCACAACCTCTGCTAGTTTCTCCCTAGATTCCTAGATGCACTTTACATATCATTAGTCACCTCATTAAAATCAAGGAGATTTAAGCAGTGTGTGTGCGTGCTAGCAGCCCTCTGAGGACAAGCTGTTCCTTTAACCAGTTTGCGGAAACTAAATCAGCAGAATGAATAAACGTGATCAGAACGGGCATGCCTTTTATAGGAATCAAGACTCAGCTGTGTTTGGCTGCCCCAGGTCCGTCAAACACTTTTAAAAACTTAGTTAAAGGATGCTAACGGTAGTCAAGATCAGAGAATAATTACAAATCCAGATGTGTGTAAATGCTGGTGATATACTTAGTGTTGGGGGGAGGGCCGGGACTGGGAAAATATGGCCGAGAAAAGGAATCCAGCAGGAGAACAAGAGATGCGAAGGCTCAGAAAAGAACAGGAAAAGTATGAAATAAAACCACGCCCCCCACGGACAACTTTTTTCAGTTTCTCTGATGGGAAAATGGGGGAAAATATGGAGAGAAGTGACAAAACTCCAATGGATTTGTTTTCCTGTGGAAAATGCTTTTTAACACAAGGCTTTACTCAAAATGTGTAGTGTAATTTTTTTTTACTTAAGACATTAGGTAATGACCCATGCATCCTGTAGAAATACTGTAGACAACGTATTTTAAAGTATATTTTTATTTAAATGTAAATAATTTTGGCATTAATTTCTATGTTGTAATGTGTTTAATTATTAAACATTATTAAAGGGTTCAGAGGTTTCAGTTTAACGAAGTTTAACTTGATATCCAAATTTGCTGGTAGTCCTACTGTATGAGAATGCTGCTATCCAATTAATACACTTTCTTTTTTTACTCCTGAATTTCTTTTCTACTTTCAAATTTATTTCTGCCTCTCAGATGGCAAAAAATAAGGTATGTATGCTATGGGCGAGAAAGTAGCATAGGGTGCAGCAGTTTTCAACTCTCTTTCAAGTTTTGCGTATAACTGCAATTTTTCTTATAGAAAACCAAAACATTTATACTTTTCAGTTCTGTAAATATGCCAAATAGTACAATTTTATCTGCTAAGTTATAAATAATGTACTTTAAGCTGTTGTCAGTAAAAAAAGTTTAGGTTTGATAGAAAATCTAAATATTGCATATATTTCTATTTTTCAAACATTTCTGTATTTTTCCAGGAAAACCAATTTCCCTCTGGTGTCAAATGTTTCTGGAAATTTTAAATCTCTAATAGGGACATCCGTTTAATTCCTTAAACTTGGCTTTTGTTCATGACTTTTTATTTAGGGAGAATGCAGATTCTAATCTATACAAATATCTGTAAGCACTGAACTAGAAAACAGTAGTTATTCCAAATTGTTCTGTTAAGGATCATTGCCTTATCGATCTGTAAATGATAACATCCCTCCTCTGTATTTCTCAAGCTACTTTAAGCCATGTTTGCTCAGCAGTTCATGGTAAGTTTTATAAGTTTGGATCCTTGTGGAAGTGAAAATCTTGGAAACTTCTGGTGTCTTCGTAATTTATCATACAATTTATAAGGAGACAAATATTATTCAGAAGCCACAGCAAGCGGTTAGATTAGAAACAAGTGTTGTTTTTGTCCTTTAAAGCCCTTGGTTTTGTCCTTTAAACATGTTGGTTTAAAGCCTATATGGTTTGGGACCAGGGTACCTGAAGGACTGTCTTCTCCCATATGTTCTTGCCTGAAGGAGAGGGCTTCTTGATTGTCCCATCGACCAAAGAATCTGGTAGGCACAAGGGAGATGGACTTTTCAGTGTCAGCCCCACAATTATGGAATAGCCTCCCTAAGGAGGTACAACTGGTCTCAGTCTTTAGGAGGCAGCTGAATAGGGTTTTATTTAGCATGAATTTTGATTATCTTAGTTTATCTACATATTGGCAGAAATGATGACAGTGTCCTCCCTTGAAAATCCTCATTACTGAAGCCACATGCAGAATAAAATAACCTGATTCCACAACTTTAAAAATGCACACTAGGGCAAACGTGCGGAAGAACCTTGCCCGAACCAATTCCAATGCTTGTGAATCAACTCCCAAGAAAATCAGGAGTTACTCCAGTGAGAGGAAGAGGTCTAAGTAACCCAGGCCTTTCTGATCTAACCATCTCTCTGAGCACTACAGCAGCATTGTACAAACATCTCATTTTTTAGCCCAAAGCAAACCAAACATTCTTTCTGTCCCCCATTAAGCTTACTATGTACAGAGATATTCTGCAGCAGATGTAAATTAAGCAAATGAAGCTCTTTTTTTTTTTACACAGTTTGCTGTGATCCTGTGAGAAGGGCTGAGAGCTATGTGGAGTCTAAACCAGGGGTTATGAAGGATTGTTACGAAGGACAGATATGACATTTGTTATGACGGATATGACAACTGTTAACGAAGAACGGATATGACATAAATGCCACTTGGTTGGGTCAGGCCATGCCTACCCAGCCCAGATCAAGAGTGGGGGGGTGGCTTCCTTGGCTGGCTTGCGGGCCGCATAAGAACTCTCAAGGGGCCAGATCTGGCCCGCGGGCCTTAAGTTTGACACCCCTGGTCTAAACCACTGGAAATACTACTCAGACCTTTCTGGCTTTTGAGATTTCACCTACAAACTTCCAAGACTATCATTTCAACCATAAGGAAACTTGCTTTTGAAAGGAAAGGAAAGGAAAGGAAAGGAAAGGAAAGGAAATGGAAGAGAAGAGAAGAGAAGAGAAGAGAAGAGAAGAGAAGGGAAGGGAAGGGAAGGGAAGGGAAGGGAAGGGAAGGGAAGGGAAAGGAAGGGAAGGGAAGGGAAGGGAAGGGAAGGGAAGGGAAGAAAGATCCATCTGATTCTGAGCCTGATGCCCAGAACTGGTTTCCGTGCTTGTGTTTGGATTTGGAATGACTACACATATCCTTGATAAATGGATGGAGAGAAAAAACGGCTTTGAGCGTTTCCACACCATATGGTTTCTGTTTCAGAAATTCTGTATATTTTCCCCATGAGGTAAAGAGCAGCTTGGGTGTAGGTGTACAATTTGCACTTGGGAAATACTAAAGGGGGGGAGGGTGCACAACCCCGCTACAGCCCTAATATGAATTGCTCCCACCCACCAGCTGCTTTTAAGCAAATAAATAAACCGATGGGAGATTAGTTCCCATATCTCCTGCCATCATATCCTGTTGAGTGCTCCATGCAGCTCACTGTCTGGACTGTGTAAAATGTCTGGGAACTCTAGACATTGTGAATCTCCTGAAGTTAAGCAGGTGCAGACCTTATCAGATGGGAGGCTGCTAGGAGGCCCATGTAAGCATGACAGCCAGCATGGTCCAGAGTGTTGCACTAGGATTTGGGAGAACTCTGCTGTGCCATGAAGCCCACTGGGTGAATTTGGGATCGTGCCTGTTTCTCAACTTAACCTACCTCACAGGGGTATTGCATGAATAAGATGGAGTTGGGGAGAACCCTGCACACCACCTTAACCTCCTTGTAAGAAGGACAGTATAAAAATGGAATAGAAATTTAAATAGAAATATAACAAGCCAGTGTGGTGTAGGGGTTAAGAGCAGAGTACTCTAATCTGGAGAATTGGGTTTGATTCCCCACTCCTCCACATGCATCCTGCCGGGTGTCCTTGGGCCAGTCACCATTCTCTCAGAACTCTCTCAGCCCCACCTACCTCACAATTTATCTGTTGTGGAGAGGGGAAGGGAAGGTGATTGTAAGCCGGTTTGAGACTCCTTAAAATGTAGAGAAAATTGGGGTATCGAAACCAACTCTTCTTCTAAAAATATTTCTTATTTGCTTCAGCTTTCTCATTAAAATACCCTTAAAAATGGTGTACAAAAATGACCATCAGTTGTGGCAGCAGTAAAATCCCTTAGAGTTGTCAGGAAACCATCTGGAGCATCAGCTTCTGGGGGCAGACCAACCCAACAGATGACCCACCCCTGCAGAGATTCAGGGTCACAATCGGTTAAAACCTTAGCAGACAGCGCTGGGATCCAACAAAGGCACCGTTGACCCCACCATCTGTATACTGAACATTCCAAAACACAAACCTTAGTGGAAGCCCTAGAATAAAGATTAGGCCCCCAAACCTCTGAGGTCAGCCCCCATGGCTATTAAGGCAGACACGAACTCCTGAGGTACTGCTGGTAGGAATGCCTCAACATAGTCAGTGGCCATTCAAGTACTAAAAGCCTGGAGCGTCCTCAACATGAGGTCCATAAACATCTCTTACAGCTCAAGCCAGGAAGCTGAGGGAAATCCCAGGTATATATCAGGTACCTAGCACCAGATTAAAAAAAGACTCAAAACTGGTGCTTTGTCAGAAAGAAAACCTGCCAAGGGAGATGGAATTCTGATAAATGGTTATGACTTCTCCTCGACAATCAAGCATATGCTGGCGTGGAACTGGCCACCATTGTCCCCGTTGCCCAACTACCCCTGTTGCCCAGCTACCCCGTTGCCCAGATACAAGACAGGCCCCTGCCCTCCTCTAGGACTTTATCCCAGATGGTTGTACACTTTTGATCGCATTGCCCTGGTATTCAATTCTAGCTCGGCAAAGCCTAGCAGCCTTGCTTAAACTTCTGGTAAGAGCTCATTGTCCATGCCAAAGAAAAGTTCAACCGCCAGACATCGCATAACAGAGAAAATGTGACCCACAACACCCTGCAGAAGACATAGCAAAAGGATGACTTTGTCCAAGAGGCCCTCTCTTGCCTTGAAAGCTTCTTGTGACTAGGATTTCCACTGAGCTCCTCTAATATGCTGCTGGTGACTCAGCCTTTAGACTTGTGCGGTGTATTGTACAAGCCATCTGCTCCTTTTGGCTGCCATTGGTCTGGCTTACAAGACACGCCTCTTGCAAAAAGCGCACTATGTGCATGCCAAGAAATTCTCTTCCAGGAGCCAGCCACACTATCAGCTCACAGCTTGCAATGTTGGGAAAGCCCCAAAGTAAATGATGCAGAATCAAATTATTCAATTATTAAAGAAGACATTCTTGTCATTGTTTGGGATAAAGGGGTCAGCATTCAATTAACACTTTTGCGTTGCTGATTAAATATTTGTCTTATCTGAGTAAACCCATAAGGCATGACATTACTTTCTCAACATCGTTCACGTAGCACACAGTAAACAATCTCTGGCTCCCAGAAAATGCAAAAGCTTGAGCAAACAAACCAGCACCAAAAAGGGGTGGGTGGGTTTAAATTCTTTTTCTCTGTAATGTTTATGAATTTGTTCTGTAGGTAAGACCCTTGATCCAACTTGACTTGCTATCCAAGAGTCTGAGCTGTGCTATTTAGGACCTTTTCCACACTCTGGAGTTACTCCTGATTTTCTTGGGAGTCAATTGCACAAGCATTGAAATAGGTTTGGGTAGGGTTCTTCTGCACATCTGCCCCTTTGTGAATTTTTTACGGGTTGCAGTACCTTTTGCAGTATTAGGGATTTATGGATGACTCCTCTTTTCTGTAATAATGAGGGGCTGTCAACACCAGATAAGGTTAAGAAACTCTTGGCAAGTGTGGAGTTCAAATCCCTACCCTTCCATTCTCTGAAGGAGATAATCTCTGCATGTGACCAAGTTGAAGGAAGGGGAGAATAAAATTTTAGTAAGAAGAACTGTTCAAGCACTTATCCCAATCTAAGATTTGCAGCGTCATTCTGTTACTATGTTGTACTACTACCTTACCTTGGAAACTATGCCTTCCAAAATCTGACTTGTATCTGAATACATGTACAGTGAGGATTTAAAATAAAAACTTGAATGTTTTTCATGAAGTTTCAGGGTTTCTGTACAGGGAAAGATTAGTTTTTTTAAAGAGGTCACTCAGGGTGGTGGTGAGGGGAAAGGATTAGATGTTTACCACGTGTGTTAAACTCATATTTTGCTTTTATAATATGACCAAGTTTTAGGGGTTAGCATCATTTCTTTTGTTCAGTTATTTGACTAAACAACTATACCATTCAAATGATGTGTTATCAGATTATACACATATGGACAAGCTTTTTATGCACTGTGAGGATCACATGAATTTAAAAGTATGGATTTTGACACAGCGTTCTTCCCACAATGAAGAAACATCACGGGCACGTTGCACAATCCAGGGGGACATTTATAATGTCCAGAATATACCTGAACAGAGTCTCCAGTTTACCCTTCCCTTAATCCAGATCAAGTTATAAACTCATCCCAAATCCAGTTTTAATATAGATGCCAGAATCATAAATCATTTCCAACTCTACTGGGTGTTAATGAGCGGGGAAGCTGAGTGCTGACTGTAATCTTTGTTCAGAGCATGATAATCCAGAAACAGATCTTCTTTTGCCAATTGTCTAATCTCACCCTCAAGGAAGAAGATGCTTTTCATGCGCCGTTTTTAATCGCAGTCTCTGTCAATATTTCCATTTATACTGAGCTGACCTTTCTACTGGAAATATGTCTAAAATTTGGAATTGCAAGTGCAGGGGCATTTCCAGAGGTCAGTTTTGTGCACTTTAGTCTATTTGATGCACACACTTCAGGCCTGGCTCCTTTTGTGGGGATGCTGCATTCCCTCAACAGTGAATGTCCTACATTGGGACCTCAGAACATCCAGCTCTTTGAAGGGATGAGCGCACCCATTGCTATTACAACTGCTGTGAGGAATGTGGCTGAGGAGAAAAGGGCTCCATTGGCTATTAGCAAGTGACACCAGCAGTCATGAACAGCGGTCTCCTGCCGCTGTGCCTGGGCCATTCTGTTACCCCAGTTCTGCTGCTCTGGACTGCTTATGCAGTTTGTGTAAAATAGGTGGGGGTACAGGACCCTGCCTCCCCGCCCCCTGCACACACAGTAAAGCCCACAACCCATTTATTTTTACCTGAATTTTCTTTTTTTTATTCTTTTTTAAAATTTATTTTCATAATCAAGGGGGTACAGAAAAAAATAGGGGGAAACAGATAGGGAACTTTAACATGTCATTTGTCATCTCCACGCCCAGGCTTATTCATAACTTTTGTCTCACCCCATATTAGATCCTAGTGTAATATTCTGAAATCTGTTCTAAATCATTAAATTCTGTCATTACTGCTAAACTGTATCTAATTTTAACTACTATACTTGACTCTGTAATAAAAATATTTGATTCTCATTAGGTAGCAATCCTAAACTCTTCTTTCTTATACATAGTTGTATCCTGTGTATTTGTATTAACCAGTCACTTAATATATAGCAATTCTAACCATTTAAGGATAAATGTTCACTTTGGTAAAAGAAAAAAAAATGCACAGCTTTTAAACAGCTGAATAAAATGAAGTGTCAGGTATTTTTATCTTTTTCATTTTATTCAGCTGTTTAAAAGGGGTGCATTTTTTTTCTTTTACCAAAGTGAACATGTATCACTAAAATGCAAGGAGTCCACTACAGGCACCCTCCCAAGTCGCTTCATATTTATTTATTTGTATTTAACGTATATGCCGCCTATCTGACAGAAATGTAAAGCAGTTTACTATAAAGATAAAAACAGAATTACCACATGACTCAAAACAGCAGGGTACACAAACGTTCTAGGAGCACGCAGTAAAACCCGTAACGCAATTGGCGGAGGATAAACAAAATAAAGATGGAATCGAGGTGAGGGCTGGGGGAACTCATTGGGCTACCGAGAGCTCAGACAAATAAGAGAGATGTCCTTAATCTGTGGAACTGTAAAATTGGGTGATTCCTAATTTTGTTGGCTTTGGTTGTAAACATCTACTCTGTATGGTCAGTTTCTGTTTTACCTGTTTTATCTGGTATACCTGCCGCAAATAAAAAAAAATTTTTTATAATAAGAGAGATGTGGGCTGGTGACAAAAAGACGTCTCTCTGGAAGAAGTTCCATGAATGGAGTGTTCCCAGAAAAGATTCCCCTCTCTCTCGCTGACACCTGATTCCCTTCTGAAAGTAGAGGAACCAGGAGAAGGGCCTCGGGCGATGATCTCAAGTACTAGGCAAGTTGGTGTGGGAGAAGGAGGGTCTTTAGGTGTCTTCTGTTCAGGGCTTTTAAACTCAACACTGGCACTCTGAACGGTATCTGGAAAACTGGAATCCAATGTAGATCGCTGAGCACTGTTATTATTACAGTACATGCCAGTTAACAGCCTGAGTCCTGTCATTTGGACCTGCTGAAGGGACCAAAGGCAATCCCATACACGATGCATTCTGATGGGTCTATTCTTGATGTTGCTAAGGCATGGGACACTTGGCAGGGCTGTCCTTTTACAGCAAGGGTCCCCCAACATGGCACCCATGGGCACCATGGCACCTGCTGACCATGGCACCTGCCAATTGTTGTTAGAAAGTCGGTGGGTGAACATATTAAGAACACATAAAGCTGCCTTATACTGAATCAGACCCTTGGTTCATCAAAGTCAGTATTGTCTACTCAGACCGACAGCGGCTCTCCAGGGTCTCAGGCAGATGTCTTTCCCATCACCTACTTGCCTAGTCCCTTTGACTGGAAATGCCGGGGATTGAACCTGGGACCTTCTGCATGCCAAGCAGATGCTCTACAAACCGTGCCACAGCCCCTCCCCTAAATCGGTAGGCCAACAGGGCTTCTATTGGGTCATTGGAGATCTGATTGGCTGTGCAGATTTTTTTAAAGTTGCTTTAGCAGCAGCTGCCACCACAGCACAAGGATCTTCTTTGTGTTGACTGGCGGTAAGCTGTATGAATGCAAGAAAATAACAATATGTCCATTTTAAAAGGCATCCTGTTAAATACAACTTCTCCCTGAAGCATCAAAAAGTTACTATTAGAGTTATGCATGATCTCACTCCTTGACATTTTGTGGTTGGTTCTGTTTTTTGTGGCAGCCATTTTGTACTTGTGCCCACCATCCTGTGTCAGAATTCCCACAGACTCAAAAAGATTGGGGACGCCTTACCTGCAGCACTTCCATCCTAAATTATACTCCTTCATAACATCCAGTATACCCTACCCAGCCCAGCAGCTTGAATGTGGACTGGCTGTTAACTGTATTCTCTTTCAACAAGCCCTTGCAGGGCTATCCCCAAGTCTGAAATACAGATGGGAGCACTCATTCACTGATTGCATTGATAAAGATGTGAGTTTAAAGGCTTTATAGAACAGGATCTCCAAGATGTTTCCCTTCCAGCAGGACTCTTGACTTCTAGGTTTGCTTACAAGACAAGGGCCCTTTCCTATATAAACTTTGGTTAAGAGCACTGCTATCTGGCTGTTTCCTATGTAAACTTTGGCTGTCAAGAGCACTGCTATTTAACATCTGCCATTCAGTCCCAGAGCGGAGGACTCTAATCTGGAGAACTGGGTTTGATTCCCCACTCTTCCACATGAGCAGGGGACACTAAACTGGTGAACCAGGTTGGTTTCCCCACTCTTCCACATGAAGCCAACTGGGTGACCTTGGGCTAGTCACAGCTCTCTTAGAGCTCTCTCAGGCCCACCTACCTCACAGGGTGTCTGTTGTGGGGAGAGGAAGGGAAGGAGATTGTAAGCTGGTTTGATTCTTCCTTAAGTGGTATAAAAAGTCAGCATATAAAAACCAACTTTTCCTATAAAATGGGCCCAGCATAAAAACAGCCCAACAAACATGCCTATATTTACTTGAATAGAAGATGACACTGAATGAAGCTGACCTCCTTAAAAATGTCATACACACCCAAAAAAGTGTTATGGGACATAACTATAACATGTATATAAATGTAACACAACCCCCTCCTTTTTTTTTGATGACATACCTGTGAATGAACCTAGTCGTGTATTTGAGTAACTACTCTTTTCCCATCTGTTCATTGCATTCATACTACATTTTTATCTCACCCCTCCTCCAAGGAGCTCAGAGTGGCACATGATGGTCTCCCCTCCTTTGCTGTATCCCCACAACGACCTTGTGAGGCAGGCTAAACTGAGAGAGTGGGGCAGCCCATTCCTGAGGGGAAGGGCGGGGCCAGTGACTGGAGGCAGCGCTGCTGCGCTGCCTCCAAAGGAGGTCCCCCCCCACTGAGGCTGAAACCTTCCCCTTCCTGCAAAAACCCGTGCAACCACTCCATAGGGTTGCATGGGGATAAAAAGGTAAAGGTCCCCTGTGCAAGCACCAGGTCATTCCTGACCCATGGGGTGATGTCACATCCCAACGTTTACTAGGCAGACTTTGTTTAAGGGGTGGTTTGCCAGTGCCTTCCCAAGTTGTCTTCCCTTTACCCCCAGCAAGCTGGATACTCATTTTACCGACCTCAGAAGGATGGAAGGCTGAGTCAACCTTGAGCTGGCTACCTGAAACCAACTTCTGTCGGGATCAAACTCAGGTCGTGAGCAGAGCTTGGACTGCAGTACTGCAGCTTACCACTCTGCGCCACAGGGCTCCTAGCACAGGGATATGCCACCTAAAAAGGTGGTGTATCTTGGGAAAAGAGAAAGGGGGAGTTCCTGGGCCGAAAGGGCTTTGGAGACCACCTAAAGATGGCCTCTCCCCTGGCCCTGTGCTGGAATGCCTCAGGAACACCCCCGGGAGGATGGTGCGAGGCTGTGCTAGTGTGCCTGAGCGGTGCTGCCATGGCAGCACTGGGAGGATGGCATCCGTACCCCTCGCCAGCATCCGTGCCGACCTGGGCAGCGTAAGTGGCACGGGCGCTGGTGCAGGGGGCCTGAACACTGATGCAGCCCCTTCCTGGCCACCAAAGGACTTTTGTCCTTTAGGCTCAGGAATGGTCTGTGAGTGGCCCAAAGTCATCCAGCAAGCTTCACGGTAGAGTGGGGATTCAATAATGGGTCTCCCAGATCCTAGTCCAATACCCTAACCACTATACAAAGCTCCCACCAACAGCAGGAGAGTCAAAATCACAGGAATAACATTGAGATTAGACAGCTGGGTCCATTAAAATATAATGGATAATAGAAAAAAAGTACCACAGATGACGAAGATCACCAAGTTTTTTCCTTGAATCGTCTTTGATTCACAGCTGATAAGAAAATGTATTTTTTTTAAAAAAAGAAATACTTTTGTTGTTTTCCCTAGTGTAGAACTATGACCTCCCCCTCCACTGCCGCCTTCTGATTTCTCAGCTCCTTGGCCTGATGTTCCTGCTCCAGCTGGGGCCAAAAAGCTGACTCTTCCATTCCTAATAATTTCCTAGTGTGAGGCACAATGAGGTTGGGGAATAAGGGAGGGAATGATGGGGGGAAAGGAGAGCCATGCTTTCTTGTGTGGCTGGCAAATGGGAGGCTTTTGCTGGCCAAGAAGAAATGCAGCAATTCCCAACTAGAACTGGTTCTGTATATCCATCTTGATTGGGCTTCCTTCAAGCATCAACAGATCTCTATTCCCCCCCCCCCCCACAATGCTTGATTTGCATCCCTTCCAATACAAAGGAATTGGGGGGATCCTATCAATGTCAATCAAACCAGTTAGGGTACAAAAGGTAGTAAAGAAAGTGGGCGAGAGCAGCCCTGATTCTTAGGGTCACCAGGTTCCTCTTTGCCATCGGCGGGAGGTTTTTGGGTGCAGCCTGAGGAGGGTGGGGTTTGGGGAGGGGAGGGACTTCAATGCCATAGAGTCTAATTGCCAAAGCAGCCATTTTCTCCAGGTGAACTGATCTCTATCGGCTGGAGATCAGTTGTAATAGCAGATCTCCAGCTAGTACCTGGAGGTTGGCAATCCTACTGATTCTGGCACCCATCAGCACTGCTTCCCTCCTCTTTTGCAAAACAGGCCTGCTCTGGCCTACGCTTTTGTACGTGACAGACTAGAGGCAGCTGGATTCCCTTCTCTCATCACAGTGGGGGAGGCAGAGCCCCAGCACCCTGGAGCCAGAATTGAGCATGGGGTTTAAGATTCATCTCTCCCCCCACCCCTCTAAGACGACTTATTTCTCTCTCCCTCTCTCTTTCTCTCTCTGTAACACGAATCTGAGTAATTAACAACTTGAGAAAAACATTAGCAAGCTGCCTCCAACAAATCTGGCATCAGAGTGGAATTTTTATCCTGCTGTATCATTTTCCAGTGGGGAGCAAGCTCACCGTGAGCACAGATGATGACTCTTCTATTTCAAGCTGCTGGGATTAATTCTGAACCATGACGAATTTCACACTCTTGCTCACTCTTCCCCCCCCCTTTTAAACTGTGTACTTAATGCCAAGTTGTGGTGGAAAATCCCTGCCCTAAGTTTTTCCAGAGCTCTACCCAAGGCCTCAGAGATGCAGTCCTCGTCTGGAGCCCCATAGGCAGTGGCAGGTTTATCTGCCAGCGATGCCAAATTCAGCCCCGCAAAAGCCAAACGAATCGCGATTTATGAGCAACCTGCCTTGTTGCATCAGGACAACGGAGCCCACTTCAGAATCAGCCTCCCCAACCCCAACACTGCGCTGAGATTAGAACTGCGGGTGGAAAATTAGATGGAGGAATGAAAAGCGCCTAGTTTGCCACTGAGCTGAAGATGCACGGCGACTTTTTCCGATGTCGCAAATACTTTCCTGGGAGCAAAATGTCAGAAATAAAACAGCAGTGAATCAGGCTGAGTTATACCACGCCATAAAACCTTGGGTTTTCAAGCTGAGACAGGCTGCCTGAAGGAAGGATGAATGGCTGCTCAGGGAAAGGAGAGCTTCTACTGGATCGAGTTGCAATATTCCAGTTCTCCTCCAAATTCCAGGCAGCCTCATTTGAACAATCTGCACATTGTTTGCTAATTATGCAAATCAAACATTAGCACTGTCGTAGCATTGTCGATGGATTTGCTTTGCGTCTGCTCCTGGCAACCACCATAAAAAGTTGGGGGAGAATCACAGAAACCACCTCCTTTCCCCTGACCATCTTCTCAGGTTTGGATTTGCTCAGCCATTCTTCAGAGGATAGTATGGCTTTCTAAAAGAGCAATGTGGCCAGCGTGTCGATCACAGCAGCAGTTTCCCTCACTGGCTGCAACAATGGAAGTCAGAAGGATCAGGCTTGATCCTTTCCAAATCTTAGCCTTATATTGCTAGGTTTTTAGGGGCTAGAGAATTTTTTAAATGATTGAAGTTGTGCAACTGTCTGTCAGCCAAAAATGTACACAGTATACAATGCCACTGGTCCAGTATTTGCCATCTGGAATGTAGCATTCCTAAAAACCCTATTATATTTATTTCATACAAGGGGGGCTTTGTGGACCTTGAGAGTTACTGGTGTGTTAAAAGAAGATTAATGAATCTGTGTAGTACATTTTTATCCCATCCTTCCTCCAAAGACGCCAGCCCAGCGTAAATAGTTCTCCCTTCCTCATTTCCCACGTAACAACCCTGTGAGGTAGGTTAGGAGGAGAGAGCGTGTGTTCCAAGGTCATCCAGCTAGCTTCCATGGCAGAATGGCAATCTAAACCTGGGTCTTCCAGGCCACCGGCCAACGTTACACAAAGCTGACAGAAATGAAACTGATTTGAATACAGTTTCTTGCAGAATAGTATGTTTCATATAAAATTTAATTGCAATTTTCACCTATTTGTACCGTTTCTGATATTTATTAGCTCAGAGTTGTAATGCACACATTGAAAAACAGAGTGAGGGAAAAGGAAGGAGGAAGATCATGGAACAGAAGAGTGCTGAGACGCTGTCCCGCAGGAACGGGCCCTGTTTCTCATTATTCCATGCATTTACTCAGCACCCATCCCTGGGAGTATCTGCGAAAGGTCATGTGGCTTTGATAGGGAGTAATTAACATTTCCTAACTGTAATGATCCAATGCTTAGTGACCTCTTCAGCGCTGGGATTTTAAATAACGGGGGCAGAGAAAAATCTAGCCACTAAGCTAAATAGCTCAATCGCCAGGTGTTCCCAACACTCATTATTAGAAAGAAAAGCAACACGTTTTGTGTCCCTCATCCTGATTGTGGCTTAATTTTTCCATAAACAGACTCCAGAGAGGAGAACTCGAGTATCCTGGCTTCTGCTACCCTTGGCTTGCTCTACAGAACAGTAAGAAAGATCTATATTGCACCATAGGCTGGATCTCAATGACTCCCACTCAGGAGTCACATGGCAATTTGTACATATGAAGCACAAGAGGAGTGGGGCAGACAGTGTTGTATAATGGTTAGAGTACCGAACTATAACTGGGGAGAAGTGGCTTAATCTATGTTACAGGATTGTTGTGAGGATAAAATGGGAACGCGAGAACCATATATGCTGCTCTGAGCTCCCTGGAGGGAAGCTGGGATTTAAAAACATATGATGGGGCCAGGAAACCTTCTTACACTTATTTTGACGATCTCCTTATTGTACCACTTTAGATAGGGAGGGGTGAGGCTGGCAAGGGGGTCTTGACATGCTACAATGCTCCCCTACAAAACACTGAAAACGAACTTATTAGGGAGAAGGTTCTGAGTCTAGGCCACCTGAGGAGATGCATGCAAAATGAATCTATTTATATATATAGCACTTATTTGCATAACTGATTCTGTGCACCAAATCTGGGCTTTCTTGAAGTATGTGTGAGAGAGCAGAGAGAGAGAGAGCAGACCCAGCTAAAACTAGGATCCCTTGTTGAATAGAAAACACCAAGGAATACGACTATTCTGCCCCCTGAGCACAAATGAAGCTGCCTTATATTCTAATCTATTCAGCATTGTCTACCCTGGCTGGCAGCAGCTTTCCAGGGTTTCAGGTAGAGGCCTTTCACTTCAATCAGTTCTTGATCTTTTCGCTGGAGACTGAACCTGGGACCTGCTGCACGCATGGCAGATGCTCTATCACTGAGCCACACCCCTTCCCCCCTTCACTGGTCTACAATTAAATCTCATATAGCTGGGATCCGGGAGGCTACTTCATTGTAGTGTTACACTAGTCTGGACTATACCACAGCTGGCACCATGGATAAGCTAGCCCTGAGTTTTACCCATACAGGCCAAATGCCTATTTTTACTGTGATGAAAGCAGATATTGTTAAAAGAAACATCTTACATCTCTGCAGGAATGAGAGCATCAAATATTACGGAACATACCAAAACATCACAAGGCGGTTCCAAATATATATCCAAAATATTTATAGAACCCTTCTCCTGCTCCCGCATTATTATTGACATTAACATTTCCATCTAAGTCAGGAATTTCTAGCTCTGCTGAAGATGTTAAAGCGCTCCTGTTACGCATTGTGGAATGCAGCAAGAAAAAAGAAGGGAGAAAAGATTTTACACCATTCTTAACTCTCTTGGTCACAGATGCCCTCAATGATTACAGCACATTATTTCTTAAGAACAAATTATATCTACAACCATTGCTTACATTTATTTCCATCTTGTCCCAGGAGACATTGTGTTCCCCCCCTCCCTCATTTTATCCTAATAACTGCCTGAGAAGTAGATTAGGCTGAGAGACGGGGACTGTTCCAAGACTACCCAATTACCTACATGGTAGAATAGGTATTTGAATGAAGGCCTGACCAGTCCTCGACCAGTCCTAAACCTCTAACCACTACATTTCAATAATAAATCATGGACACAAATAAAAAAAAAAGGGTGGGGGGAACTGCTCAGGAAGTAGCTGGAGAGCATTTTGACCTTCTTTCATGTTCACCAACAGCTGCAGAAATTGCCTTATTTCAGAAATGACGTTTCAAAGAGGGACTCCCAGGGTATGAAGCTGTTGAGTTGAAGTTGTCACGCAAAACTGACCACTATCAGATGGTTTTGAACAGGAGCTAGAAATGGTTAGCTCACTAGGAAAAACAATTGCTCCTTATTAGAGGTTTATTTACACTATTAGCCTTGCCTGGCCAGTCCAGTATCACATGGTTCTGTCCCTCCTATCATGACTCTTGTTTTCTTTTGTCCTCTGCAGAGTCATGTAACACACCTCTCTCTTGGACTGCTGGGCCTTCAGGTCTCATTTTGCCCTTCTTCTGTCTGTACCGACATGGATATATCTACCCTGTCAATTGGGCAACCCTTCACACATCTGATGAAACACTTCAAATAGGGTTGCCAGCCTCCAGGTGGGGCCTGGGGATCCCCTGGAGTTACAGCTCATCTCCAAACCTCAGAGATTACGTAGTTCCCCTGGAGAAAATGGCTGCTTTGGAAGGTGGACTCTACAGCATTGTACCCCACTGAGGTCCCTGTCCTCCCCAGGCTCCACCCCCAAATTTCCAGGAGTTTCCCAACCTGGATCTGGCTACCCTAACTTCAAATTGTATGTATGTGTTTCATTAGTCTTTAGGGAGCCACAAGATTCTTTTCTGTTGCTACAGAGTGATACTGGATATTTCATGCATCTGATGAAGTACGCTTTGTTTCATAAAAGCTTATGCCGGAATAAATTGTTTTAGTCCTTAAAGTGCCACAGCACACCTATTTAAGTTTACTGCAACAGAATAACATGGCTACCCCTCTGGAATTTTAGAGTCTTTAGCATCTTTCTCCAAACATTATTTTGTGTTGGTTACTTGAGTTCACATGGACTGCCCAGGTATTATCAGATGTTCCAGATGTTTTTTAACATCCTGACTGTAGCCTCTTCCTTTTTCTCCCCTAACAGTGCCAGTTGTTCATATAAAGGTTCAAACAAAACAGGTAACAGGAAGTTAATCCTGCCTCACCTCACCTCATTAGCAGTCATTCCAAGGTAATATACGATAACCAGCACAAATAGTTCATGTCATATATGTTAATTAGTCTGCCCTCCCAATCAGAAATAAGTTGGTAAGAACAATTTCTTCTATGAATTGGATAAGCATCTATACATAGCACAGAAACAAACAGCATGAAAAAGCACCCACTAAGAATGCAAATAACAGAATATTTTGCCCAGCAGAGAAGAGTGACTGGAAGCACAGCCGGTTTTAAACAAAAGACCATCATTTTACTGAATGAAACACATTTTGTAAAGGGTTGCACTGCTTTGCCCCCCCCCCACCCCAGTGATGTTCCCATGGCTTTAAAACCTGTTATGGCAGGCAGAAATTCAGCAGCTTAAAAGTTTCTTGGCTTGGAAGGGTCAGGAAAAAGGCTTCACTTGCTCAGTGGCAGAGCACCTGCTTTGTACGCTTTAGTTCCCTAGTTCAATCCCCTGCATCTCCAGTTAAAAGAGCTTACATAGCAGGTGTGAGCGAAAGACTCCGTGCTTGAGATTCTAGGGAGCTGCTGGGAGGACGCAGTGAACATTACCGGGCTAGAAGAACCTGCAGTATATGGCAGCTTCCTATGTTCAAAGAAAGTTGGCAACTCTAGATCTGCAACATGATGATCATTTCAACACTCTAACATGTTTCTGTCCCTTACTTAGGAAAACTGTCCCATTTTGCTAGGGCTGGTGGAGGCTTGGTTTCTCCCAAGAGGCCTCCTCCTGCTCAGAGGCTGACAGAGGTTGCCAAGGGTTGCTTGGCACTTTCGTTGGCCCACATTCTGTTAGCAATGACCTCTGTCCAGAAAAGCAAGCATTTTGAGAGTAATATGTCAGCTAGTTTGGCTTGCTAGTAAGAGCCATGTTTTAAGAATCCTTTCCAACATGTACACGATCCTGCTGTGTGAGGAAATAGCACTCGCTAAGTTGTTCTCAGCTCATGTTGCAAGTTTGAAGTGCCAACATATGCATATAAGGCTCAAAGAAATGTGAGAAAGCTCATTTGGACCCTGGGCATCGATCCCAAAGAAGCCACGATTCTGATGCATCTCTCCAGTAGTGCAGGAACTGTGGGCTTGAGCAAAGAGCCTCCTGGGGCTGGAAAGGATTAAAAGGCCCTGTAGCCCAACTGTCTGTTGCAAAATAGGATCAAGCAGCTCCAAAAAACTGACTATACCACACAAAGCCATGGTGTGCCACAAGCAGGCAGCGGCTGTGCACAAAGGTGGTAACAGCAAAGAGCATGCAACAACACAGGGTTACATGAATCTTCCAGTAATTTTTTGGGGGGAGGATGCACTCAAGTCTGTCCAAGGTATTTTGTCTCCTTAAGCATCTGTACTACATAAGGGCACAGTCCCTTGCGGTATTGGCGAGGATGCTCATGGCAGCGCTGCCGTGCCAGCGTGAGCGCCCCAAACACCTGCATCCGTGCCACTGTTGGTGGCGCTAGCGGCCCGGGTGCTGGTGCAAGTGGCCCGGATGCTGGCGTGGCCGCTTCCACACCTCCTGAGCTCTTTTGGCCCCAAAGTTCAGGAATGGGCTCCCCCGCTCACATATCATCTGATTAAAATTGCTTAAGTTAAAAAAACAATAGTACTCTAGTAGAAAGCATGCTTTCATTGGACTTAAATGATGCATGTATGTATTGCAGTAGGCTTTCCTGTACTCCAGAAAATACAGCAGGCCTATTTTAAGTTGCCACCTGTAGTTCTTTCTATAGCAACTTGTGTTGAAGATGAGATTTTTTCCAAGCTGCTGCCCAGTTAATCAGGATACGTTTGTAATTAATTAAAAGGGTTCTAACCAATTAATGGAACAATATCACACATACTCAAATAGAATCTGTCTTGCAGATGTTCCCTTCCTAGTTCTCAAAACACTCCACATCTTGATAAAATACCTAGTTACTCTTCCAGCCCATGCAAGGGGTTCAATCCAAGCATCTTTCTGTTGATGAAAAGGGGGGAAAGGAGGGATCTTATCTGACCACCAAAAAAGACTATGGTCTTTTATGCATGGGAACTTTGACTTACTTTCTCCGCTGGTCCAACTCAGTTTTTCGTTGGGGTTATGCATGAGTTTTTCCACCCCTTCGAGATGACCTTGTGCCCAGCCCATGCAATGTCCGGGTCTTCCGTAATGCAATTCTTCAATCTCCCCTGAGATCAGCCCGGGTCAAATCGTCCCCATTTCCATGCATAAGCCAAAGCGTGGGAGAGGGGAGCTCGGGTGTGTGTGACATTTTTCTCACAGTAAGCACTACAGTCAATTACAAAGCAGCGTTTTCAAGGGGAGGGGACTCAGACACTTCCAGATTTTTGCTGGTGATTCTAAAGTACTCCAGAAACTCCAGGACTTTCTCCAGGGCAAACAGCAACATGCATAGCATTTTAAGGATTCAGAACAGAAAAGTGTGGGTCAAGAGAGCCTCGAACCCCAGGTAAAACTCCCATGCATAAAAGACTTTAGCTGAGAATCAAGGGTCCGTCCTGCATGCACAAAAGCCATGTAGGCTGGGGGCTGAAATACAGAGAGGAATTTAGTGGGATGAAGAAGCTGGGTGGATCCAATCCAATGGCTGCCCTATGATGGTCTGGCCCACCACTGAAAAATGGATGCTGACCCCAGACCTAATGGATAACCCACTACGGCCTTATGAAATGTATTTTCGCCTTGTTCAATCAGGCTTGCTGTCAGTTCCTCAAATTTCAGGCTGAAAATGTGCTTCAGTGTGCATTCCTTGGTTATTTCGAAATGTGATTCCCCCCCCCTCCATGAAGCCTTCTAGCACATCACTTTCACAAGAACTGATGTTTAACTAATTTTAACTGTAATGTGTGAACTTTTCCACCAACAGTTGGCGAAACGTGCTATACCATCCTGACAGCCATGCGAGTAAAGGAAAGTGGAGCCACTCCTTGACGGAAGAATTCCTTGTAAAAAATGAGAGAGTGAAGAAAGGTGGGGTTTTAGTCCCTCTCCAAGGGCCTGATTATTTCCAAAGACTTGTGCTAATTTTCTGATATGATCCTCACATCTTTGTGAGGCGCTAAATCCTCATTACTTTTCCTGACCGATGCATTCTAATTAGATCAACAGTTAAAAAAATTCACAATAGCCACAGGACGGCTTTCCATCTCATTAACTCCTCACATATTATTTTCATGAAAATTACTGATAAAAATGTGCATCTCCATTTGCTGGGACTCAGAGCCTCGTCGGCTCATATCTAACATCTCTCTCATCGCCCTGGATGCGAGCCGTTGCTATGGCGACTCGCAATAATAGAAACTAATAAATTACAAACGAGATGCTCGTTGAGCAATTATTGTTCTCCTTTATGCAAGTTTCTTGCTAATTTTGATCATAAGGGAAACTACAATAAAGCAGTAAAGGAATATTAAGTCCATTTCTAAAGAATATTTGAAAACAAAGAAAGGCTGTTTTTTTTAGATCAATGATTAAGTGATTTGGATATTTCAGTGTATCTAAATGGAGAAACCTGAACTTTTAAAATTTAATTTTTCTTGCCTTTCTCCCATTGGAAACTCTCTGGACTATGACATGGTTATTGTCACAGTGCAATGGTCCTGGTTTGGGGAAAAATGGACATTTAGGTGGACCCATCAAGTATCCTGAACTCAAGGATGGTCTTAGTGATTTGTGAGCCCTTGGCGACAATCCAGGAAGGAGCCCCAGAATCACTGTCCCCCATTGGGTCAAAGCAAGGGTGGTTTCACCCTGGGCAAGGTGGACAGGAACGATTGCTGCCACCGGAAGCCAGCTGCCCAAACCCACATGGGGCCGGTGTAAGAAGTGGTGGGAGCTAATGTGGTTGTAGTGGTTAAAAGCGGCAGACTCTGACCTGGAGAACTGGGTTCAATTCCCCAACAGAGATCAGTTCCCCTGGAGAAAATGGCTGCTTTGGCAATTGGACTCTATGGCATTGAAGTCCCTCCCCTCTCCAAACCCTGCCCTCCTTAGGCTCCACCCCCAAAATTTCCAGGTATTTTACAACCCGGAGCTGGCAGCCTTAATAGTATATCTGTTCTCAATATGCAAGCTCACAGCCACATCTAACCTTTTTTTGCTACGGACGGCTGCTATGTTCCCTGTTGGGGCAACAAAGAAATCAGTGGTTTCCTCATAACTAGCGAAAAGCTGTGTGACCTCGTACATGCCAAGTGTCTCTATTTACCATGGACAGTCCGTATTTTCAGACAGATGTCCTCGGTACACTGGTGTCCTCAACTTGTTACTATTTTTTAAAGCCTTTGGGGGGGATACCTTGCTAAAATTTTGTATGTGTGAGTTGCTACTGTTGTCACTCATCAGGGTCCAGCTCTCCCTCTAGGGTCTCCTAGAAGTTAAATATGAGTGATGGTGGATATATCTAGTGTCTTGTCCACATGCATGTCAGTCAGAACCAGACACATTTGAATTAGATTTAAAGGTTATTTTAAGTTCAGAAGCTTTTACCTTCCTATAATGAACACACTCCTTGCATCAGCAAGAACTTCCTGAACTTCTCTGACCCCCTTGAAGCATTGGTGCACACCAAAATAATAGCAGAAGGGAGGTTCCCCCCCACCCCAGGATAACTTAGGCAAGATAATGGTGACCCTGATCTTGCAAAATCCATCTCCAGCCAAGGGAAAACTTGGGTGGGCCAGGGCATGGAGTGTTAAATAGACAGAACTTGGGGGCACTACTAATCTGGGGAAAATACTAATTGCCAGAGGGTTTTTTGTTGTTGTTGGCCATAGGTTTTCCTATTCTCAAAACATGCTCTCATTCTTTAAATTAAGGCTATCACATTGCAAATGAAAAAAGGCTGTGTTCCCCTTTCCCCCTCAAAAAACCCCAAAGGTGGGGTAAACCTGTGCCAAAGGGTAGGGTGTGCACCCCACAGTTCATCCTGTTTGTGCCCCCCCCACTCAGACCTCACATTTGGTACCAAAATATACACACATAAAAACTGCACATCCAAACTATACTATGTAAATTACTGAAACTTATACACATTTACTTACACAATATAATTTATTTTCCTTCTGTGGGTCCTATCTGCACAAAGAAAAAAAGTAAATCATGCAAAGTAACCAATTATTAAGATGCACGTATTGCTTAGGGAATGTGGCAAGAGGTATGCCACCAATGGCCTGTTTTCTTTCCATGAAAAGCTGCAAAGAGCGCTGAATTCCAGCACCAAGGTTATGGTCTGCCTAATCCTTTATGCTAGCAGGGGACTGGGCTAGGGAAATGCTTGTGTCCACTGCACAGATCAATAGAGCTCTATGTAGTGAGGTCAGACTATTGGACTCCAACCAGTTGGACCGTGGCTCAAACCAGCTAGACCCAGGCTCAGATCCACACTCTGCCTTGAAGTTCAATGAATAACTTTGGGCAAGTTACGCAGGCATTCAGTCTAACGGGGTTGTTGTGAGGATAAAATGAAGAAGCTGCCCTGGGCCCAGCTGTGCCGGAGAGGGCGGGTATAAATCTAATAAATAAATAGGGAGGAAGCCATGAGCTTCTCAAGGAAGGGTGCAGGATAAAAATAATATAATTAATAACTAATGATCTTGGCTCTGCATCGATTGAACGATGAAACAGAAAAACAAAAGAGGATATTCTTTTATTGTTGCTTCTTATGAAGTATATTCCTCTTCCAAATTCATTCTCTTAATCTTGGTATCTTTTTTAGGGAGAATGGAAGAGGTAGGAAAAGAAAGTTTGTTGTGTTTCCCCCCCCCCCTTCTACTGAGGCAATCTCTTTCTTGCTGGTAAACTGTAACTGAGATTTATTTGAATCGCCAGGGCTTAGAAACATAACGCTGAAAAGCAAATTTTCTGCTTTGGGATGCGCATAAAAGGGGCCTTTAAAAATCCAGAAGAAAAGAACTATGGCTTTTCTCTCAAGCATTGCTAGTTATCATGTTCAACTGGGCAAGGTTTCGAAATATCAGTCTTTTTACTATGGGGAGGGTGTGTGACACTTTTATTCTGCGATCCTGCACCCTGTTACATTCAGGTTAATCCAGTATAGGAGTAAAATGAAAGTATAAATATAAAGAAATTAAATGCTTAGATGATGACTTTTAAAAAATTTTACACAAACACAGCAATCAACGCCTGAATGCTTGAAATGCAAAAACTAAATTGTTGAAATGCAAACGCTAAATGCAAACATACACTCACACCCATACACTAATTGTGGCATTAATGCATGTAATAATTTTTGGAGGAGAATTATTTATGTACATTCTGCATCTATAAGACATTACCTCAGAACCCCCCACTCCCGTCATGGGTGGATACTCTATGTCATGTCCAGTTTGGTCCTCAATCCCATCTAGAGGTACTCAGAAAGTAAAACAAGAACTACACCTCAACTTTCACTTTTCCTAATCAACAATGCAAATTCTGAATAAAATCCAGCAGCAATAGTTATTAATTACTATTAAAACCTCAAGGCAACAGGATGGACAGCCCAATCCTGAAAGGGGGGGGGCAGCTAGGCAGCAGCCGGGAGCAGCACAGCCAAGCGCCTCCACAGAGGCTTCCTGGCCACTGCAAGGAAAATAAAAGTAATTTTAAAATGAAAAAGGGGGAAATGCCCCCATAGAAAGTAACAGGGCTACATCACCCAAAAAGGTGGCGTAGCAACGCCGCTGCTCAAGGGGGCATTCCCAGGGCAAAAGGGGCTAGGAAGCAGACTAAAATCAGCTCCACCCCTTGGAACACCCTGGGAACGCCCCCCCAAGCCAGTGCAGGCTCCCACTTCTGGGATTTCGCTGCTGGTGTAGCAGTGCTGGAGGCGGAGCCCCTCACAGCAGTGTGGCATCCCGGGGCCAGTATGAATGCCCCCCCGTACCAGCATAAGTGGCCCTTATCTTGAGATAAGTGGGCACTTATGCCGGCATGTTGATTCCCCCCCCTACTTCTTCAGGATTGCACTCAAAAGATATTAATGATGGTGGAAAGGGGAATTCCCTGAGGAGGTAACCCAGTCTAAAGCCAAAGTACTAGGACAGTAGGGACTTACCTAGCCTAGACATTTGGACAAGGGCCTCTAAAGAAAGTCTTAGTTCTAGGGCAGGTTTATGTGGGAGATGGTGGACCTTCAGATACCATGCTTAGGTTATTTTACAGGTCAAATCCAAAGCCTTGAATTGTGTCCGAAAGCCAATGAAGATCTTTCGTGATCAAGGTAATAAGATCACAATAGAGTGTTTTAGTCAATGGGTGGCCACCATATATTTGAATCAGATGGCGTTTCCAAACACTTTCCCACAGTTAGCGGGGTGATTCTATGTGCAATTCTATGTGTGAATGATACACACTCCAGTTTTCTAGACTGCGCAGTTCTCTTGTGCAATTCTCTAGATCATAACCATTACATATCCCACAACTGCACCATGACGACACTGCAGCCCATTTTATAAATGTTCAAATGTTAAGATATTTGCAAACAATAAAACAGACTTGCAACTACTAAGATTCACCTTCAAGACTGTATACGCTGGAACAACTGTACATCAACCAGACCATTCAGACTCAACAACTGAGTTTTTGGGACCTGCCATGTGGATTAAAGAATGGCAGTTCCCCATATTATATGCTCTATTGGTCATATCCATCAATTTTTAAAAGTCAGAAAGGAGGCAGTATTCACATGCATGACTTGTAAAAACTCTCAAAATAAATAAGACCTTTGAGCAGAGAGGTAACGTTGAAACTTTACATTACAGGGACATTATGGTCCTTTATGAATGGGTACTTTGACTCACATTCGCCCCCGGACTGACTCGGTTGTTCCTTGGAGTTATGCATGATTTTTACGTCCCTCAGCCCTGGCAAATTCCGAGTCTTCTCAATCCTGTTAGAACCCAATTCTTCAATCTCCCCTGAGATCAGCCTGGGTCAAATCGTCCTCATCTCTATGCATGATCCAAAGTGCGGGGCAGGGGAGCCGGGTGTGTGTGTGACATTTTTGTTACAGTAAGCACAGCAGCCTTACAAAGCAGCGTTTTAAGGGGCAGGGACTCAAATGCTCACATTCTTCCTGGTTTTGACTGCCACACAGAGTTATTTCTGAGCAGACATTTGCTTCACATAATAATGGGTTTTAAATCGATGCTTGGGTTTCTCCCCCACCCCCGTTCCTTTTAAAGAGCTCCGTTTTGGGAAATTGTTTCTAAAACAGCACTTGGGTTTCCACCGGGGGGGAAAGGGGAACTGGACATTTTTCTCACAGTAAGCACTACATCCAATTACAAAGCAGTGTTTTCAAGGGGCAGGGACTCAGACACTTCCGGCTTTGAGCTGGTGATTTTACTGGTGCATAGCATTTTAAGCATTCAGAACAGTGTGGGTTGAGCAAGCATCGAACCCCAGGTAAAATTCCCATGCATGAAAGACCTATGAGAGTGCTGCCCAACACTGATAAAATTTGAAAGGCATGTTAGATAAGTGCTATATAACTGGCAAGCTTATTTCTTAAGAACTACAGTGGTAAAGCTGGAAGAGGAAGGAAGACATGTATCCATTCTGCTTTTTTAAAAAAAGGTTAAAGACATGGCTTGAGGGGTGATCTTGCTGTGTATCCGTACTTATCCCCTCTTTTAACAGATGTACAAAACATCCGAACTGAATCAAGCCCAAGAGCAACTGGTTCTACACATACCTTGGAGAAGCCAACTGTGCACAGCACTGACTGGCTGGCCTTTTGCAGTTCCTAGCCAATCAGCACTCTGCCCTGCCAGAGGTAGGAGAAATGTGGACATGCATTCATTTTTACCTAGATGAATAACTGAACAATGCGTGGATCTCTCCAGTTTGGAAATAAAGAAACATAGTACCTTTGCAAAAACCTAAAGTGCAGAAACATTTTAAATTAAGCATTTTGTGTTGCATTCCCCCACCCACCTGACATTACCTGTGAGTGTAGGTTTATGGAGGACTGGTTCGGGGAGTAGGGGCCCCCAAGGTCATTCCTGAGTAGGTTGTCACTGTGCATCTTAGTTTTGAGGCAGGTGATGTAACGATTACAAAAGTCTTTGCACAATTCATTCACCTTCTCCAGCTCCAGTAGATGAATTCTCAGTACCTGAATGGCTTTTACCATCTGGGAGCAATTAAACAAAAAGAGGAAATCAGTCAAATGTCCATCACTTACAGAAAGACGATGATGGTTATCATTACCTTCAAAGGATAATCTACAGTGCAATCCTATGCAAATACTCCACGATAAGCCTACAGAAATCAATGGGCTTAGACTAGAGTTGCTCTGCATAGGTTTGCCTAGTCAGTAACATAAAGGCAAGATCACAGTGATGGTGATGATCAAATTAGTGAAAAACAGTTAGGTTTTGGTAGCCATGAATATTCCTGATACGCTTGTGCTCCATTGATAATCATAATTCATAAGGGAAGATGGGGCAAAATGGTCTTAACTGTGCTTGACCTTATGAATCTGGAAGTATGCATAATGTATCCTAGTCACAAGACTAATAATGGTTGCACCAAGACTTAAATGTTAGGCACAGAGTATATAAGATGCCATGACAGAATAAGAACCTCTAACTTGTTTCATCGAGATGCATCATCTTGTTTTTCTATCCAAAGAAACCTACATTCACAGTAGCAGCTATGCATTCTCTATTTGTTTTATTTAATTTAAGAACATTATATGTTGCCTTTCCATTACATTGACAACTTCCAAATAAAAATGTTAGAAAGTCAATACAAAAATATATAAAAGATACAACTCAAAGGTGCCGCAGCAGTAAATTCCAGAAGCCACAATCACTCCCCCTAAGAGTAAAGCGGTTGATCTCCATTATGACCATGAAAATAAGGCCACCCACAGATGGGGGGGGGGGCTTTCCATTATAGTCAATTACAATGTAAAATTTTAAAAGGAAACCAAATAATACATGTTAACTCCCGATGGGTAGCCATGTTAATCTGTAGCAAAAAAATGAAACAGGACTCTTTTGACACCTTAAAAACGAACATTTATTCCATCTTAAATTTTCTCAAGTCAGAACTGATTTCATCAGATGCATGAAACATATATCCAAAGTGGTTATTTAGACTAATACATCTGATGAAGTGAGCTCTGATACATTCAAGTTTTTTTTTTAACTTAATAAAAACATTTTTGTTTAACATAACTAGTCTCATTGCACCCATGGCTGGAAGAAGGAAATCTAGACAAGCAACACAAAACTAAACTGAAAATAAGTATGTCAAAATTCAAAAATTCATAAAGGTTTTTTCCATATGTTAATGAACACATGAATCAGACCATCAGATCATCAAGGATATTGCCATTTGAAGAAGAAGAGTTGGTTTTTACATGCCGACTTTCTCAACCACTTAAGGGAGACTCAAACCGGCTTACAATCATCTTCCCTTCCCCTCCCCACAACAGACACCCTGTGAGGTAGGTGGGGCTGAGAGAGCTCTAACAGAGCTGTAACTTGCCCAAGGTCAACCAGCTGGCTTCGTGTGTAGGAGTGAGGAAACAAATCCAGTTCACCAGATTAGCCTCGGCAGCTCATGTGGAGGAGCGGGGAATCAAACCCGGTTCTCCAGATTAGAGTCCACCACTCCAAACCACCGCTCTTAACCACTACACCATGTTGGCTCTCCTCAAGTTGGCAGTGGGGCAAGCAAGAAGCAGGTGTTTAAACCACCATTCATCCTTTGAAATGAAACTTATTGAATTATTATCTATCTACACAAGGAAATTTGGATGTCACTTAAGATGTGGATTCTAGATATCGGAATAAATGTGCAAAGAACAAAGGGAAAAATCTATCAGTAGATAGATTTTTGTCTTTGCTGTAATATGCGTTTCATACAAGGGCAGCGCTGACTTTTCAGAATCTAGTGCAAATAAGGGGGTGGGAAGCAACTGCTAGTTATTCTGGCTTTAAAATCAATATAGATGATGAAGAAGGATGCAATTTGTTAGTAAGAACTAATGAACCATGCGGAAACAGGTCAACTCAGTGAGAATCTCTCATCCATCTTTTTAGAATTTTCTCAGTCTATTCACTACTATTAGTATCCCACCTAGACTCGGGGTAAAAAAGTGGAAACAAACTCTGATTGACTGGCAATAGTTTCCCTTGTTAACTGTGTAGGTGGTATAGTTAATTTCTTAGTTCATTAAAATCTTGCCTGGATTCATAGAACTGCGAGCTTGCCCACTGGGGCTGCCCCACTTCATCTTTCCCCATTGTATTCCCTTGTGGACCCTCCCTAGAGCTGCTTCTGAGTGTCAGGTGACCCTGTGGAATAGAGTGGGACGAGAAATAGGGGTCAGTGTGCAATTGGAGGGGGGGGGAAGTGATGGAAATCAGAGACTCATGCTTGCTTAAGTGCTTCCCACTCAAGACCCTGCCTCACACCCAAATGACAGGGTGCCCTCCCCGCTGGAATTATCCTAATTAACTGAAGTAATATTTTTCAAAAATGAAATTTATGAGCTAGCATGCTTATTTCGCAAGGTTCATTGTTTTGTTTTTTAATCAAGAGGACCGTTAAGGAAAGTTGAGGCAAGTTTGCAGCTCTTGGACAAAAGACTGACAGAAAGACTGACAGATATGAATGGTTGCGATCCCAGCTCTCTCCCCACTCCACACTTATTTTAAAGCTGTAGCTTTATCAAAAGAGGGCACCTGCAGTGATCACAAACAGATGGAGGGGGTACCAAGAATGCTTTCCCCTCTCCTTGGTTCCCGATAACTTGTTCCTGAGGTAAGGGAGGCAACTATCCCTATAGATGGACAGACTATCGATAGCTTCTTTAATAGGAAAAAAGATGCATTCTGGATATTTTAAACTGTTTCATAGATCCATTTCATACATTGCATGCACATACAAGCAGATTCATAAAGGCTCAAATGCTCATTCAACTTCCATATTCACCCTTGGAATTTGCATGAATTGTAACAAGGAGAAGGACCCATGGTAGCCTCTGATCAGCACGTCTTGGAAAGTTTCATAGCAGTCCTAAACAACACTCCAAAACATTTAGATTTAGGGCCCCAAAACATGTACAAGTACTTTCATGTACTCTTAGAGGGGGGCTTTGGGCTGACTTTCTTGGGCAGCTGCCTTCCCATGCCACATAGGAACCACTTTGGAGACTTTGAAAACTTTTATTGTTACTGCTAAGATATAAATATATTAAGTATAAATAAAAGTTGTTGCTTCCAACAGCCATGACGGCCAAGAGTACATGATGGGTTGGATTCAACCTGCTTTTCTGCTGGTGAAAGAGGAAGCAGAGGACTCCAATGACAATTAAAAATGGCTATATTGGGGATTATTGGACGTGTGTCCAAAAGCCATGTGGGGTTATAATAAGGAGGGGAATTGGGTGAGCTTCCTATTTGTCCTTGTGAAGCTGACTCTGGAGATGGATGGGACTGGAAGAAGAAGAAGAAGAGTTGTTTTTTTATATGCCAACCTTCTCTACTACTTAAGGGAGACTCAAACCTTCCCTTCCCCTCCCCACAGCACACACCCTGTGAGGTAGGTGGGGTTGAGAGAGCTCTTAATAGAACTGTAACTTGTCCAAGGCACCCAGCTGGCTTCATGTGCAGGAGTGGGGAAACAAATCCAGTTCACCAGATTAGCCTCCACTGCTCATGTGGAGGAGTGGGGAATCAAACCCGGTTCTCCAGATCAGAGTCCACCACTCCAAACCACCGTTCTTAACCACTACACCAAGCTGGTGTACATCACTACTTGCAGAGATAAGGAATTACTTATGCAAGAGCCCCCAAATAAGTCACATCAACTGTATTAACCTCAGAAGATCCCCCCCCCCCCGCCCCAAGCTCTGTTTCCACCATGTCACGGTCCTAACTACTGGCCAGCTAGAACAGATGCTACTAACACCTTGACAAGTTAAGTTCCAGAAGCTCGATTTACAAAACTCAGGGCTTTGTTCCTGATGTGCTTTTGGGATCCAGCTGTAAACGTTCTATGTAAAAGCACATAGTACTTGATTATTCTCAGCTGGCCACTCTTCCTAACAAGATTTGAGAGTGGAGAAACACGCCTGTAAGTTCCCCCTTGAGCAAAGCCTTGGCCTCAGTAAAATATACCCCATAAAATGTTAAAAAATTTACACATAAAACATTCCATGCATGGAACTGACATCGTTTTACAGCTTCGGCTCAAAATTCTGAATAATATATAAAATCTCAGCTATACACTGCAGGGCAATAAATCAGGTTTTTTTTTAATGTAACAAAGAGTCTTTAAATTTCAAAGCACTTTTTCAACTTGCTAATTTTAGTGGCCACCTTTACAAACTATTAGTCACAGGCTGCTCATGGGTAGGATGACTATGCAAATTTGCAGGGGGGTTGCCTTCAATCCCATTAAATAACTCGCAGGGACAGTGAGAGCGAGGGAGCCCGCAGACATCTGGCAAAATAGGGAGGCCCATTTCTGATCAGTGCCAGCTGATTTGTGTGCTCAGGGATAACGGCAGCCCTGAAAAGTGATGAGAAGCGAGTGAGGACCTGAAGACAGAGAGGCATTTCTCTCCCCTAATGCACTGTGAAGGCTTTCCTAACTGAATCACAAAGACGGCAGGATGCTCAACGGAGAAAAGGGCACAGATGAGGGCGCGAGAGGCAGTTTATAAACACACCAAGGAAAAAGGTTAATTAGAAGCCTGGCTACCCAGGGGCAAATAGGGGACAAATTCCTCCCGCTCCCCTGTCTACTCTAGAAAATTCTTGAGGTTAAAGCAATGACACCCCTGCCGACCCCTGGGAGACTGCTCCAGCTGCAGCGTGAATGAGGATAGCTCTTTTCACATGCAGAGTTGCCACATGTCTATGTGCCTCCGTCCCTTATAACTCCCTTATAACTTGGGGAAGGGCTGTAGCTCAGTGGTAGAGCATCTGCTTGGCATACAGAAGGTCCCAGGTTCAATCCCTGGCATCTCCAGTTAAAGGGACTATGCAAGTAGGTGATGTGAAAGACCTCTGCCTGAGACACTGGAGAGCCGCTGCCGGTCTGAGTAGACAATACTGACTTTGATGGACCAAGGGTCTGTTTCAGCATAAGGCAGCTTCATGTGTTCATGTGTGTTTGAACTCCTGTGGGATGGCAGTTAGCTGCTACATAGATGGGGACAAAACAGGGATGCTTTGGGCAGGTGCAGCCTAGCTTACTGGGCCTTTTTTCATGGCAGCCACAAATTTAAATTTAATGAGCTGGTGCAAAAGAGGTTTTAGTGCTCTGGTTGGAGAGAATGCAGCACCATGCGAACAGCTGTGACTGCAGAATCTTGGGAATGCCTCTTCCCATGAGGATAGCCCAAAGAATCATTGATGGAAGGAAGCCATGTGGTTTCCCTATCCTGTAACTACAGTGGATATTCCAGTGAACATGGAACAGAGGCTCTGACTGAACCACTAAATGGCAGTGGTACCAAGCTGTCTTTATACATGAAACAGAAACACACACAATACCCACACTTACTTGTTCAAGGACCATGAAATTTCCCTGGACTTCTTTTCACTCAACACCCCATGTACACCATTTCTTCCCCATACTACCAGAAGGCTTTTTTGGGGTTTTAGAAAAAATCAGTAATTGCTATAGTGATTTTTTTTAAAGCCTGATAAAGCCTTCCAGTTGTATAGGAGAGAAAATGTTGGCCATGGAAGGCTGAGACAAGGGAGGGACTTCAGTGGGGTATAATGTCATCGACTCCATCTTCCAAAGTGGCCGTTTTCTTCAGGTGAACTGATCTCTGTCACCTGGAGATCAGTTGTAATCCCAGGAGATCTCCAGCCACTATCTGAAGGGTGGCAACTTCACTGGTGGAAGGGAGGTGGAACAGCCAGAGCTACAAGTCCTTTACTGCTATATGGTGTATTTATGATACTTCAGAATTCAAATGGGGGTGCTTTTCATGAGGTTGGGATTAGATGTGGAGGGCAAGGGCCACATTACGAGCTTGTTCTGGCCATAGAGAAATGATCTCTGCCATCCCAGCTGTCACTGATAGGGTCCCAGTTGGGGAATCTTGCCCTTCCACCCCTTTGTGGAGGCAACTTTGGGACTGTAGGTAAAAGGGACTCCCTGGCCCCCTCCTGCAGCCCATCAAACCTGACAGGTGGTTGGTTTTATATCAAGCTAAAATCGGAAGCTCTGGGGGAAATCAAGGATATCTCTGATGATATTTCGTCATCCCTGCGCATCCTTCCGTTCGCCACTTTCCTGAAAGTCAGCATTCAAGGGCAAAGGCAAGAAGACTTGACATATATATGTATATGTGTGTGTGTATGTATGTAAAATAAATCTCTCAATTATCTCAGCTCATTTGCTTGGGGTCCCTCATTTTATGTCTCTGCTTTGCTGAGCAGTATATCTGTCCGGATAAAGAGTTACAGTCCGATGGAATACGTGCGCCGGGTTGTAAAAAATACAGATGCTGAATTAATTGACTGTGTGGCACTCAGCAGCTGATTGAGTTGATAATGGCGAGATCTGACCTTTTTCTAATTTCTAATTATGTGCATCTCGCCTGTGAGGAATACATGATTCTTATTCTAATGATAGTTAATGTCGCCGGCCTTTTCATCTCCTCTTTGCCATCAGCAGTGGTGGACAATTTACATAGGATTAGTAGCACTAAATTCATCTGGATACAACAAACAAACTTTAGATTTGGAGGGGAGGGGATATTTTGGAACTGTCTTGATTGTTCCTGAGATGGTTATTTCTTGTAGGATTTTCCCTCAGAAATTAAACAAGAATGAAAGTGCCCATGAGAGGAATGTGAGAGGCAGAAATAATAATGTTTCACATAAAGGGAACACGTTACCTACAAGACATTACCTCAGTAATCGAGAGATAGAAGAGCACAGTGGCTAAAAGAATGAGCTGCAGACTGGGAGGTCCATGGTTTAAACTTCATCTCTGTGAACAGCCCCCTCCCCCATAACATGGGGATGATAACACTGGCCTACCTTATAGACTTGTTGTAAAAATATCAACAAAGGACTTCAGCCACGGTATCTAATACTCCTGCCTCCCCATCATGGCAGCCCAAAATGCCCTATGAAATCCTGTTCCTGGGGATGCCCTCTTCCCCAGGAAAAGGATTTGAGGAACATAAAGAATCGTGCTTCAAAGGGTAGAAGTCCTTGAGCCCATGGAAATATCTAGTCTGAATCCAAGGCCAAACCTGGAAGTGACGTAGGGTACCTCTAGGAATTGCCAGAAATTCTATAGCTTTACCATAGAGTCTCTGATGATTCCTAGAGCTACCCTGTGACGTAGCAATATCACATTCCTACTCGAATGCCCCCGCCCAACCCCAGGCTCAGCTTGGCAGTCCTATCCTGGAGTTCTCCCAGAATTACAACTGTTCTGTAGATTACAGAGATAAGTTCCAATCAAGGAAATGGTAGCTTCAGAGGATGGGTTCTATGGCATCACACACCTGCTCAGCATCTTCCCTCCTCCAAATTCTGACCTCCCCATGTTCTGCTCCAAACTATTCAGGTAATTCCCAAGCCAGAATTGTCAACTCTATTCCAGGCTCCAGGCCAGGAAGCTTCTGAGAAGTAGTGTTTTTGTTCCAATTTAGACTACCTATAATCTCCTTTTCCAGTCATCAGCTCTGGTGGCATAAGGTCAGGAAACCAGTTTGTGGCCTACCAGGATCCTAGTTTGAGCCCTGTGGGGAAGCAAGAGGGAAGGAACTTAGATCTTCCAACATTAACATCTATTTCCCCCAGAGAGAGCCTTAAGTCATGTTTAATGTATTAACTTACTTGGTATGAAACAAGATTGTTGGTCCACTGACTAACTAGCAGGTAGGTTTGCCAACTCTGGCATGAGAAAATCTGCAGCAGGGTTTAATGCTGTACAGCCTAACCTCCAAAGCAGCTATTTTCTCCAGGGGAATGGATCTCTGTCATCTGGAGATCAGCTGTAGTTCCGAGAGTATTCTAGGCTCCATTCTAGGCAACCCTTCTGGCAGCAGCTTTCCAGAATCTCAGCAGAAAAAGGTTTTTCCCAACACATGCTACCTCAGATCCTTCAATTGGAGATAATGCGGAGCTCGGACTTTCTCTTGGAAAGCATGTACTCTGTCACTGACGCCCAGTCCCTTCTAGGGGTCAGGGCTAGCATGGTATACTAGTTAGAGTGTCAGATTAGGATCTAGAAGGCCCACATTCAAATCCCCGTTCTGCCATGGATGTTTGCTGGGTGACCGTGGGCCAGTCACATATTCTCAGCCTAACCTACCTTACAGGGTTGTTGTGAAGATAAAACAGAGGAGAGAAGGATGCTGTAAGCTGTTTTGGGTCCCATTTGGGGAGAACACTGAGGTATAAATATCCAACTAAGTAAAATTAGGTGATTTTGTGCAGATTATTTTCCTATGTCAGTTGTAGTCATTAAATTGGGGGGGGGTTGGGCTATCTGTGAAGGAATGGAGAAAATGCTTGACAGAACAGAGCTGCTGAATACATTGCTTCCCTGCTGCCAAGGTGACAGTGAGACACACAGAAGTGATAGCAAGTGGATTACATATGACAGCCATAGTGAGTAAACCCATCAGGAAGAGAGCATATCTGGCAGATATGAGGGGTGGTAATAGCACATTTTTAGTTATGTTTTGTAGTCTCTTTGCTTTTGGAGTTTTATGACAGATGTTAAAATCTGCAGTCAGGCTTTCAAGAAACCCATACATAACACAAACTGATTTTCTGTCAAAATACAAAGATCCTCACAACTCGTAAGAGTTTAAGAAAAGACCTAATAAAATATATCCAAGTCTGAGCAGCACTATGAACTCCTTTCACTCCCCCCCACGCGATGATGTTTAAGAGAATGTTTGCTTTTGACAAACATCCCACACTTGGTTACTTTTGCAGAATGATCAACATTCAGCTTGTGGCAGAGGCCCAAAACAATAATTAAAAGACAGCTTATAAAAAAGTTGTAGGAATACCATCAGCACCTTATTTATGACACCCATTTCTCAAGTGACATCTGCTCATGTCAAGGGGAAGGGGGGTAAATGATAAGGATATAATGTCAGCCAGAGTTTGAAATTATTTGCTGTAATGGATCATGACTGGAAATTGAAGTTGTGATGGGAAGGGTGGAAAGAACAAGATCGTTATAACCCTGTCCTGTGCCGTATCCTGGCAAATAATTACTGAGAAGATGTTCACCCTCCTTTTGTGGGTTCCTTTTGTTCTTTCTTTACACTGCCAATTGGCTCTCATTGGTGGCACGATGTTAAACTAGGATTGCCAACTCTGGGTTGAGAAATTACTAGTGATTGGAGCGTGGAGCCTCAGGAGGGTGGAGTTTGTGGAGGGAAGGGACACTTTTCTCCAGGGGGACCAATCTGTATAGTCTGGAAATCAGCTGTAGTTCTGGGAGATCTCCAGGCCCCACCTGAAGGTTGGTAACAGAACTTTAAAACCTCTTTATGGTTTGGTATATTTAAGAGAACGCCTTCTCCCACACTGGAATCTAGGAGCAACAATTTATTGCAGATATCTGTGACTGTGAAACTAGTAGTGGCTGATGGCTTTTTCTATTACACTCTCAAGACTGTGCACTTGACTTTGACAAGAAATCCACAAGATCTGGGGCCAGGTACAGAAAAAACATGTTTACCATACACATGGTCTATTCATGATTGAAAGAAAGAAAAAAGCTGTAGTCTCTCTCCCTTCTCTTTCTCATTCACATACAAGTAAAGCTGCCTCAAGCAGATCATGGTAAGGCAGAGTATAATTAACCTAAACAAACAAACAAACAAACAAACACACTGCATTAAAATTGACAAGATTTTGTCCTTGCAATCCACCTTATGGTGACGCCATAGAGTCCATCCTCTGAAACTACCATTTTTTCTGAGGAACTGATTTCTGTAGTCTGGAGATAAGTTGTAAATCCAGGGGAACTCCCTGCTCTACCTGGAGGTTGGTAACCCTGCCTGCAGGAGATTGGGGGAAAGATTCCTCTCCAGGGCCCTCTTGGTTCCCCTTCTTGTTGACTACAAATATCCAACTATTAAAGCATTCAACAAGGCCATTGACCATAGCCATAACACTGAAATGGGTTGGTTAAATGTAATTCAGAGAATGTGTGAGGCAAGATATTTGTGATTAATAAAAATCTACATTGCCATCAAATATAGAAAATCTATATTTGAGATCTCTCCCCGCCCCCTAGTTTGAGGCCTCTAGTCATGGGATTCTACTTCAGCTGTAGTATTATGCAAACAAAAATTTGGGCCACAACATCAGGAAATGCATAAATAGGATTAAGCAAATTTTTGCTCCAAGCAAAATGCCATTTTGTCACTTAAAGCTGTTTTCTTCTTTGGTTGGGGAAAGGGGCATACTGGTGGTAATAACCAAATGGCTATTTACTTCCGTAGAACGGATCCAACTCAGTTTGGTCTTTTCTGCGCTGCCAATCTTTGTAAGCGTACAATCCAAGATTGGTGTTCATGTGTAAATGGCCAGATCCTATTTTGAAAATCCTGGCCTGCAGCGGGATTTATTTAAAATATCTCCATGCCAGACAATGTGCCTCCAAGGTGGTTAACAACAAAAGACCATTTAAAGCCCAAACAAATATAAGATATAATTACAATAAAAGTCCCAGCATTTAAAAATGTTAAGTTAGGAAGTAAATTGTGGAAGAAGTTTAAAAGGAACAAGAGTGGAAGTAGGGCGGTAAGATTATTATTACAAGGTGTTTGATGGGCCTTTGTGGGTATCACCCCTTTCCATTCTTCAAGAGTCACAGGATCTTTCCCCTCCCCTCATGCTGGAAAGTTGAGTGGACATTGTTATAAGCCACGCCTCTTCCTTCTTAGAAGAAACATCAAGTGAAAGGTCTCTAGTTACTTCTCTCCTCATACCTCCACCAGTCCGTCCCCACCACAAACAGGGGCACTCATGGCAATTTAGGATAGGGCTCCCGACTCACTGTCACCCCACCCCCTGACAGGGCCTAGGCGGGGCTGAACCTCCAGGTGGGGCTGGACACATGAAGCTGCCTTATACTGAATCAGACCCTTGGTCCATCGAAGTAAGTATTGCTCAGACTGGCAGCGGCTATCCAGGGTCTCAGGCAGATGTCCTTCACATCACCTACTTGCGTAGTCCCTATAACTGGAGAAGCCGTGGAGTGAACCTGGGACCTTCTGCGTGCCAAGCAGACGGTCTACCACTCAGCCACGGCCCCTACCCCTGGATCTCCTGTAATTACAAATGATCACCAGATTACAGAGATCAGTTCCCCCGGAGAAAATGACTGCTTTGGAGGGTGGACTCTATGACATTACCCTGCTGAGGTCCCTCCCTTCCCCAAACCCTGCTCTCTCCAGACCCTACCCACAATTCTCCAAGAATTTCCAAACCCAGAGCTGGCAACCCTAACGGGGCCACCCCAGGCTCAAGCAAGAGGTGGACTTTGCTCTATGCAAGGTGGATGGGTGAGCAGCGGCTGCTGAGTCAGCAGCTGAGAAATTTTGTTTTTTAGATCGCTGGCATTGCAAGTAGGGTTGCCAGGTTCCTCTTCGCCACCAGAGGGAGGGGCACAACCTGAGGAGGGTGGGGTTTGGGGAGGGGAGGGACTTCAGCGCCATAGAGTCCAATTGCCAAAGCAGCCATTTTCTCCAGGGAAACTGATCTCTATCAGCTGGAGATCACCTGTAATAGCAGGAGATCTCCAGCTAGTACCTGGAGGTCGGCAACCCTAATTGCAAGTGGTGTGATGTCACTTCAGGGGGAAACCCAGAAGCGTCATCATGTCGCTCTAGAAGTTGCCAGAAGCTGTATGGTTTTACTATAGAGTTTCCTGCAATTCTTAGAGTTATGTGACAATCCTTCCTGTTTTCCCCAAAAGTGGTGTTATGCCATGTGCAACACCAGAACCTCCCACGTCCCTGCACCCCCCATCTCCCACCAAGTGCCAGCCTTTGGATGGCAACTAGGGTTGCCAGGTTCAGGTTGGGAAGGGGAATGACTTCAATGGGGTATAATGTCATAGAGTCCACCTTCCAAAATGGCCATTTTCTCCAAGTAAACTGATCTCTGTCACCTGGAGATCAGTTGTAATACCAGGAGATCTCCAGTCACCACCTCGAGGTTGGCAAACCTAAGGTGGTGATGCAGCTACTGTGGGTCCAGCATTGAGTTGGTTAACTGAAACCCACGGGGTGTGGGTGTAAGCAGCAGTAGGAGCCTGCCTGTTCTTCCCCTTTCCCCCCACTCCATTGGGAGGGTGGAGACCCAGGGCAGCTGCCCTGGATTACCTGCAGTTAAGACCACGCCTGCTCATTTAAGCTCCTCCTTGTCTAAGTTCTTTTCATTTATTCCTTTGCCCCACTTTGCATGTCTTTTTTAGAGATGATTCATTGCCTGCTATTTTCTAACAGAGTGGTTCCTCAGTGGAACAGGCTTCCCTGGGAAGTGGTAAGCTCTCCTTCCCTGGAGATTTTTAAGAAGAGGTTAGATGGCCATCTATCAGCAATGCTGATTCTATGACTTTAAGCAGATGATGAGAAGGAGGGCATATTGGCCATCTTCTGGGCATGGAGTAGGGGTCACTGGGGGTGTGGGGGGGAGGTAGTTGTGAATTTTCTGCATTGTACAGGGGGTTGGACTAGATGACCCTGGTGGTCCCTTCCAACTCTACTGTAGAAATGATTCTACTGTAGGACAGGAACAAATAGAGGTTTCCAAGAGGAAATGGATTATCTTACCTTCCAGAGCCAGAGTTGTTGGGGGGGGGGAGGGGATAATGGGTATATTTTACCAGGACCTGAAGGTGTGTGTATATGGCATTCTCTTTGCCTGGCTACAAGCTCATTACCATATTATGATCTATTTATAAGGTTGCCACCGGCAGGAGCTTCCTTGTGGTGGTGGTGAGGGTAGCTGGCCAGCTGAGGGGTGGTGGGCAGGCCTGTTAATTGCCCGCCATTAACTGGCAAATGGAAACCCTACCTATTTACGATAGTTCAGAAATAAAATAGACATTTTATGATTCATGAGTTCAGATGTATTGAAATCAGGGAAGAGGTGCCTTGCTGAAAGTTTGGCCTCGGCCTAGAGAAATGATGCCAGGGTCCTGGTGCCTCAATAGGAAGAGCTTGAGCCAACAGCCAATGGGCTGCAAGCCTGAATGGCAAGGGTATCCTCTGTCTTTCCAGCATTTAATTATGCTCTAAGATGGAAGTAAGGTACTCCCTGCTTGAGCAATGGAAGCAGAGCTCAGGGGGTGGCATTGCAAAGGACCCAGCCAGCCTCACAGGAAGCCCATCGCCACCCCGCAGTGCTCCCAACTTCACAGGTCTGTCTTTTACTCTGACGCGGAATCCCTTGGATAAATAACACAAAATGCTGAAATAAGAACAGTGAACTTTAATATAATCTGTGCAAAAATAGCAAAAGGGGGTCGCAACAAGCTGGTTGACTCGGCACAGAAAAATCCTGTAATACGAGAAGGAACCAGGCATTTAACCCATTGCATACTCCCTTGAAAATAAACCTAATAGCCTAAAGAGCCAGTATTGTGTAGTGGTTAAGAGCGGTGGTTTGGAGCAGTGGACTCTAATCTGGAGAACCGGGTTTGATTCGCCACTCCTCCACATGAGTGGTGGACGTTAAATCTGGTGAACCGGGTTGGTTTCCCCACACCTACACATGAAGCCAGCTGGGTGACCTCGGGCTAGTCACAGCTGTCTTAGAGCTCTCAGCCCCACCTGCCTCACAGGGTCTCTGTTGTGGGGAGGGGAAGGGAAGGCGATTGTAAGCGGGTTTGATTGTTCCTTAAGTCGTAGAGAAAGTCGGCATATAAAAAACCCAACTCCTCTTCCTCCTCCTCCTCCTTCTTCTTCAGATTAGCCATACCTCCTCATAGCTAAGCAGGGGTGACCCTGGTTAGTATTTGGATGGGAGACCACCAAGGAAGACCAGGGTTGCTATACAGAGGAAGGCAATGGCAAAGCACCTCTACTTACTTTGCCTTGAAAACCCCATGAGGTAGAACTTCATGCGGTCACCATGAGTCAGCTGCGACTTGACAGCATTTTTATACTCCCTCAAAATCCATTTTTTGTTAGTTCCTTCACAGGTCTTCTCCATCCCCATTTTAACATCACTCTCCCAGATCCTAGTCAGACACTCTAACCACTATACCACTCGGGCTCTCTGGCTATTATTGGGAACTGGGTATGTGCAACCTAATGGCAACTGGGGAGAATATGGAGATAATATTGTTCAGAGAATATTTTGGGAAAGAAGAAGAATGGACTGAAAGTTTAGATTTATATTTCAGTATTCTGCAGATTGCCTTTGTCTTATAAATGTACTGCAGTTTTTCCTGAAGGAAGCATAGAAGCCATCAGATCTTGAAGGTAACACAAACCGGTCAGGAAAGAAGGATTATACCAGCCTGGATTATCAGCACATTCAAAGTGTGGTTACTGAGCCTTAACAATGTTTTGACTATTCAAAGCTACATGCTCCATTTTGTATAATAATGGGGCTGGCCAATCACAATATATGGATTTGCATAATGAGTACCTGTGAGAGATTATGCAAATCATTACCTATCACAGAGCAGGAAATATTATAACTCCGGGAAGCTGTGTGGTATTTTTAAGGTCCTGAATCAGATAGGGCATATTCCAAATAATGCAAGAAACTTGCCCTGACAGAAGAAACACTATTATGTAAATGGCTAATCCCAGCATTTTAACTATCCAGATTCCTCATGCCTTCTCCATCCCCTGACAGCAAGGCAATGCTACAATAGCAGAGATCCTGATCCAAAAATCATTACCTGCATGCAGTGGAAATGATTTTCCAGTCCACCCATCAGGCCACTCAGAGCTAACATTTGCCATGGAAATGCCATCAAAAATAGCACCCCCAAGCTGCAAGTTTCCCACTGATATTAAACTCAGCTGCAATCAAAGCAAATTTCCGTATTTGTTAATCACAAGGAGGCGACACATGCAGAGAAGCAAGCTGAACTTTTAGTGGGTCCGTATACTTTTCCAGCAAGTGTTTGGAGCTGTAGCATGGAAACCTAACCATCTGCCCTACAATTAATATTTCTACACATTTCTAAAACTACTGTTCACACCAATCAAGGTGCTGGTGTCTTGGCTTCTTCATTGTTAACCAACACATCCTCACCACAGCTGGGAAAATCCCCACCCTTGGACGTACAGCTAACCCCTCCTCTTCTAGCATAATACTATAATATCTTGTATTTTCTCAAGGGTTTGAAATTAGCTCTCTTTTTTTGTACTTTGAAACTGCCCTTATTGTACATTGAAATGTTTTGCTATTTGCTCTGCTTTTAAATGGATTTTTGAAGGGACCGAGATTGCCGTTGTCATGTTCTTTGCTGTGTGTTACTGTACTGACTTGTTCTGTTTTCAATGCTGAAGATTTTGGTATAATTGTAGTTTTTACTATAAGCCACCTTGGGTACTCTGAAGAGCAGGAGATAAGTTATTCAAATAAAATTCAATTAGAGGCAGTGAAACCCATTTTGCCAAGGCCGGATGAATTACTGCTGTGGACTTCTTACCACGTTTCACTACATTTCTGCTCATTTTAGCATTAAAATGTTCCAAGTTTATGATTAATTTTTATATGGCTCTAGTGTTTAAGTGGCATATCTCTTGTAAGTCCCCACCTTGAGGAGTAGAAAGGCGGAGTATATTGTCCAAATAAATATAAATAAAATAACTGTATGCAAGTCAGTGTTTTTGCCAAGAGTAGATTAATCTTGCCATTGTTTTATTACATTATCCGTTTTAGGAGCAACAATATATAATTTGCTAAGAGTCGGTCATAAACGTGACTCTGGTACATTAGAAGTGAGATGCCAGTATAGTTTCACACTTCCTTTGGGCTTTGAGGCTTGCTTAATAGTTGTGATAGAAGGCTGTTCTCCAAATGAACTATTGATAGAGTTAGATAAATGCCAGAAGCATTCCTTCCCCTTAGGCACAGAATCCTCTCCTCCAGATTGGCTATTTCCTTCTCAAAAATGTCAATTCCCAAACGAATCCATCCTCCCAAATTGCTCTAATATAACAGATCATCACAAACTCCAGAGAAGACAGCTGTAAAAAAATTCCCAGCATGAATGGCGCCTGGCACTTGGAAGCTGACTACGCCAATGCAAAATAAGACATATGCAGAATTGCTTAATTGACCTAACTTATCCTAGCAGTGGAAACTGTATTTCCTTGCTGTTGAATGTAAGATGCCTGTATCTTATGAGACCAGGGGGGTGGGGTGTCTTGGGGCTCAAAACAGGATATTAATTGTGACAGATTCAGGCAAGAACATTACCAGGTTGTCCAGCTCAGGGTCATCACTGAAGAATGGTTTGTGCTCCTGTTCTTGCTGGTGTACGAAATTCTCAATGTCTACATCGAAGCTGGCGGAAGTTATGCACTCGGAGCCCTGCGTCGCCTGCTCACACTTTTCAAACAGCAGCGTCAGAAGGGGGAACAGAGGATGCCTAAAGATATAGGAAAATGCAACATCATTTCTGGGACTGCAACATGTTACCGCAGGGGGCTAGCCAGCCCTACTTCCTCAGTGCGCAAAACAGCAATCTAGCATACACTCAAATTAACTACACAAGGCAGATTCAAAGGGATCCCGTTTTCCGAGCAGCTTTGCGACTGCAAATCAGGGGATACCACCTGGCATTGCTTTATCAATTGTAAAAAGTATAATGAGGCCCAAAGAAAATGAATTACTGAATAGATTAAGAAATGGGGACTTATTGAAAAACAGGAACTTGTAGTTAAGCTATTAGTAGACACCGATCCAAACAAAACTGTCAGTTGCAAAATTTATGTCTATGGCATTAAATGATACTCCTAAAATTTTAACAACGTTTTATGAAAGCTGTAAATGTAATTCCTATATTTGAGCTTGTATATTTTTTGTTCTTTCTATGGGGAAACATTTGTGTATAACTGTAGCTTGCCTCTTAACTAAGACCAGTTATGCAGCAGAAAGGGGCAGGAATTGGGCATTAGAATTTCTGAGGTGGTAGAATTTCTTGTACTACTTCAGTTTACAGAAAGAAGAAGATCCCATTTGTGAATAATCCCTATGTAAAAACTATCCGCTTGCAAAATATTGTCACCACAAGGATTCGATTGGAGCAGAATCTCTCTCTCTCTCTCTCTCTCTCTCTCTCTCTCTCTCTCTCTCTCTCTCTCTCTCTCTCTCTCTCTCTCAAGAGCAAGTCTTAAAAACAATTCATGCATTTTTATATGGGGGAGCATATAGAAATGGCATTGAATTTAGAAATGGCATATGCCATCTGAAATTGTATAGTCTGTTCTACCTCCTCAGGATTTTGCCACAACATTTTCCTCCATGTGTAGACTAAGCGTTAATATACATAGGATGAAGATTCTACCCATGCCTTCTAGGCACAAGGAGTTTTATTACCTGGGAGGAGAAGCATTTAAATATACAGAGCCCCACATACATGCCATTCCCAAAGGAATGGCCATGCAATATTGGTGCCAGGGTAGTCGGTTTGAATGCATATTATACAAGAACTTTGCTGAAACTAAATTTGTCTGCAGCTGATAAGTACCTGAATGGGAGACCTCCTGGAGACCCTACTTATATAGTCTTGAGTTTCATGACGGCAGGATATAAATAAACAACTCTGAATGTGTAGACTGACATTCAGTCACATAAAGGGTTTTATGTTTAAGCATTCCTGTCATGATGTCAAAGACTTGGGCATGCTCCGCATTTTAACACCTCTTCCACAGCCTTAGATCTATCTTGCTACCAATCACTTGGGAATCAACAAGGTTCTGTCCTACTTATCATTTATATACCATCTTCAATTTGCAAAATGATCTACAAATTTTATTGTGTTTTGTCCTCCCCCAAAAATCTTGTTATCTCCCATTTTGCAGATGAGGAGAGGAGTGCTATTAGGACACAAACAATTCAGTCCTGTACAGAGGGGTGTGTGTGTGTGTGTGTGTATGTGTGTGTGTGTAAAGTGCTGTCATGTTGCAGCCAACTTATGGTGACCCTGTAGGGTTTTCAAGGGAAGAGACTAACAGAGGGGATTTGCCATTGCCTTCCTCTGCATAGTGACCCTTGTTTTCCTTGGTGGTCTCCTGCTTAGCTTCCAAGATCTGATGAGATCAGGCAAGCCTGGGCCATCCAGGTCAGGGTTGTGAGGAGGAGGAGGAGAAGAAGAAGAAGAAGAAGAGGTGTTGTTGTTGTTGTTTATATGCCGACTTTCTCTACCACTTAAGGAAGAATCAAACCGGCTTACAATCACCTCCCCCTCCCCACAACAGACACCTTGGGAGGTAGGTTAGGCTGAGTGAGCTCCAAGAGACCGGTTACTACCCCAAGGTCACCCAGCTGGCTTCATGTGTAGGAGTGGGGAAACTAATCTGGTTCACCAGATTAGCATCCACCACTCATATGGAGGAGTGGGGGATCAAACCCGGTTCTCCAGATCAGAGTCCACCGCTCCAAACCACCGCCCTTAACCACTACACTACGCTGGCTCTTTTGTTTTTGTTTTCTGTTCACTCGGCTTCATAAATTAAATCCCATCTTCATAGTGAAGCAGCCTCTTGTGGCAAAATGACAGCTGTAACTAACCCCTTCTAGCTGTTACAGTTACACATATCAGGAGCCTACCAATGGAAGTGTGTGCTACCCACAATACTTCTTAGATATACGGTTGCCTTTACATGTGAATAGCTCACATGTGGAAAATCAGCATGCATTTGGAAAATCAGCATGTTGCCTTATTCACATGAAATGGCAACAACGTGTATCAGGAGCATTGTGGGTAATGTATAGTCCCATTAGTGGGCTTCTGGTACATGGGTTGTAAGTGCGACTACAATTTGTCAATTTGAACATCATGTCCAACCATAGTCCAAAACTTCAAATCACGGTTCGTCATTCTGGTTTCCAACATAATCTCAAACCATGATTTATCAATGCAGAAATCATATGACAATGCCGTTAAGTGTTCACAAACATGATTTGGCCTGATGTCTGAACTGAGTTACAGAGTCCACAGCACAGGTAAGAGATGAAGCAGACTCTTCCAGGCTCACTCTGTACATTGGACTCCATTGGTCTCAGAACTCTATCCCCAAGCGAGTAACAATCTCCCAAAAGTTTACACATCCAATGGCATCTCACTCAGGGCTGCTCCATGTAATATGTGGCTGCAAACAACTGTGATCAGATGTTTCCAGGCACATTTTTGATAAATTAATGCCATGAGCACACAAGCTCAAACGGTAGCTTGAGGAAGAGAAATATGGCAGATTTAACACATCAGTGTCCAAATATAAAAGGATCTGTGGTACCCAGAGAACAACACCTGGAAACAACGGTCCTCCAGAGGCATGCCAACATGCTCAACATAGCCATGTCTGTTGCTAATCACAGTCTGAAAATCAAGTGATTACAGCTGCAGAAAGGAGGTCCTTAGACATGATTTTAAAGTGATTCTGGTGAGGCAAAGGATCTATGTATCCAGCGTCTCATTTAAACTGGGCTGCTATTCATGCAAAGCAGCTACACGAACTTAGCTGTCATGCCAGAGATCTATAGCACTGGTAGTGTTGTGCTAGTGTACTAAGCATTGCAACAACACATGGGTGAGTTCTTTTGCCATACCAGAGTCATATATAAATCAAGAATGGACACTCTGCTGCATGGACCAGTCACAGGTAATGGGGGAAGGTGACACAGAGGAAGCTTTGCTGAAGAGGAAGTCCTGTCCCCAGATTTGGGAAGTGACATCATGGTCACATAAACAGTTCCCTCAACTATCACAGATTGGACAGGTGTGCATTTCCCCTGGGCTCAAATCCAGAAATGATTGCACAAAAATGGCCCCATCACATACTATTAAATGACTTCTCTTGCTGTCACATACCCAACAATCTCAGGGAACCTAGGAATGGTCAATATTTGTATCATGTTTTGCAGCCAAGACTGAGCCAGGAACAAAATGGCCAGGCCCATCTATAGCAAAACAAAATACCCATAGTGTGGCACAGAAGAGTGGTTGGTAGATTTTGAGTTGTACGATATTATACTCCCCCCCCCCGGAGAAAACATCCTTTCTTTCCTCTTCTCCTTCTTTCCAACTTCAGGGTTTAAGTCCCAGAATCACATGATTCATAATTAAACCATATTGCAAGGCGCCTGTATAATGCACTCTCTGATTTAAGACTCCCTATTACCATTTTTCTCTTTCCTTCTGCATTACAACACAACTCTCCCCTGTGAGCTTTTCAGAGGCAGGTTCCATTCTTTTCTTTTCTGGCAGATTTTAGACCAGTGGGGTGCTGCACTTTCTCCACATAATGTCAGTATCCTTTATGTAGTGTACACGGACAACAAATGCTTCTTCTGGAAGTTAGCAAAATGTAAGTACAGATAATTGCACTGATGTGGGTGGAGAATTTAGAACTAGTTCCAGTGACAACTGAGCCAAGATCCAAAAGTTAGTAATCTAAAAGGGAAGGTTAAAAAGTAGAAGAAAAGAAGATGGCAGTCAACCAAAGACAGTGAACTTAATTTAGCGACTCATCTGCCAACGATTACCACATCAGAGGAAAGGCAAGAGATGCATTGCAAATAAATTAACTCCTCCACACCTCTGTGCAGTAATTTGGCAACTAGGATGCTTACATTGGAAGCACAGACTTAATATGATATCGGATATTATATCTGCTTCCTCCCTTTTACATATGTGGGGAATTGGAAAAACCAGATGCCCATTTTGCTCGGGGCTGAAACTCACTCTTTATTTAATCAAAGCGAGCGTGTTTTAATTTCTTTAAAGTCTGTTGTGTCTTGAATGCTTAGTGCTAAAGATGTCCCAGGAGTCCAGTGAGCTGAAAGGTCTATTATACACATCAACAAATCACAGGAACCAACAGATTAGCCAAGCCTTCCAAGACCAAGACAAAGAGAAAGGCAGGTGAAGGGGTTAAACTCTGGTATAAGTCTTCATTTGCAGCTACTAATACTGCAGCATATTACAGTCTAATCTAGACTGATCCCAGTTTAATGCAAGATTCTTCAAGCCATGAGCAGAATACGAAAAAAAAAAGCCTCAGTGGTCGTAATTTAGGCAGCCCTGCCGAGGCTTAGCTGAGGGATATGAAAGGCAAATTCCAGACGGTGTTATGAATTATTTCGCCTTATGAACCTTCCCACTCTCAACAGATGCCTGCTGCCATTTAAACAGCCACTAGATCAATTAGAAATGAAAGGCACAAATCGACCCTGCGCAAGGGCACTAAATTACTAGGAACTAATAATCCAAGCAGTAATGCCAGGTGGTAGGAGTTCAGCAACGCACCCCTCCCCCCACAACCTTTGCACACAGCACAAATTCCTTTTCAATGTTATGGGAGAGAATTATAAGTGCACACAGTGGGAAGAGAGAAAGAAAGCGAGAGCAGCAGTTTGTAAACCTCTGGCACATTATTTGGCAAGCAAGCTCTTTTTGACTTGGTTGTGGTCTCAGCGCTCAAAAAAGAACATGGAATCGTAGAAGGGGGTGATAGGACACCCGCGGCCATCTTCTGAATGCAGCACGTAATTATTTACTAGCTATTATTCTTTTTGTTAAAGTAAGTGGGCCATTACGTCCATATTTATTTAATAACTAAAATATTTATACACCTCAGCTTTCCCTGGGGGTCAAGGCAGTTAAGAGAAACAACTGCCGCATTCAGAAATTAGAATTTAAACAACCGTGAAAGCGCACAAGGATAGATAGGTATGGAGTCCAGCAGAAATACTGGATCTTATCCTTGTTCGTGAATTTTCTTCAGCAAGGCATTATAGGAATGCTGGCATAACACAGTCCATTTTAGTTGCAAGTCCTCTTCAGACCAACCACGGGTGATGACTGAATGGGAATTAGGAAATCAGGATGGCACCACCTAAGTGCCCCTCCCCTGAACACAGCCATTCTTACTTCTGAATGGAATTGACACCCAAACCATACACACATATTGCCTGTTAACATGTAATAAGAACTAGAGTGTCCAACCCTTTGGAAAGAGCCTGTATGTGGACTCCATTGAAGAAATTATGATCAATGTGAGGAGGGTGGGGCTATGGCTCAGCTGCAGAGGAGCTAATTTGCATGCAGAAGGTCCCAGGTTCAACCCCCTGCATCTCCAGTCAAGAGGATCAGGTAAGAGGTGATGTGAAAGTTCTCGAACAGAGACCTTGGAAAGCAGGTCAGAGTAGACAATATTGATCGGGATAGACCAATGGCCTGATGTTTCCTGCATTCATGTGGATGGAGTGGGACCAGTGGGCATGATTCCCTCCCCCCCATGCATTCAGTCAATACACATGTTGTTTGAAGAGGATTACCAATGTTCAAGCAAGCCAACAAGACTGCCAATGGTAGAGCTTATCTACAACAGGAGTCCCAAACCTTTTGAGCCCGCAGGTTCCTTTGGATTTCTGACATGGTAGGCGCAGCCACAAAATGCCTGCCACAGACTATTTTTAGTCACACACTGAAGATCCTTGAGCTGTGGTGGCTGCTGCTGCTACCAAAGTAACATTTTGTTCAGAAGCCAATAAAATCTCCATTGGCTAATCAGAAGCCTTGATGGGCAAAAGCCTTATCTGGCCCCACCAACTTTCTAAAAATACTTGGTGGGCCTCAAGAAAGGAGATGGTGGGCACCACGACACCCCTGGACACCACGCTGGGGACCTAGGCTTACCAGGTCCCATCGGTCGTTTGGTGAAAGGATTTCTGGGGCGCGCAGTGCTCACGCATGCCTGGCTCAATGCGCCCACGTGCCAACATCACTATGTACAGTTTCGGTTGAATTTGCTAGAGCGTCCATGTCGCTTCAGGGTAAACCCTGAATTGACGTAGGTGCGTCAAACATGCACGCGTGCACAGGGTGCCCGCTGGCCCTCAGCTGGTTGGTGGGCAGCCCGGTGGATTGGTGGTAGTTTACCCGCCGCCACCGAGCACTTGGCAACCCTATGGGGACCCCTGATCTACAATATAAATACGTTTCACTTGTTGCCGTTTTCAGACTTCTAAGTACATTCAATGAATGTGTATAAACAAGGGAATGGGATCATGGCAGCAAGCTCCACCTCAGATTGAGTGTATTCATTGCAATGTATACATAGAGCCTATATGCTGACACGTGTGGATGTGTGGTGCTCTCTCCACCCATAAAAAGCAGGATTCCCAATTATGTGTGCGCATCTGTGTGCATGCAGACACTCTATACATATGTTCCAATGAGTGTTCATAGTTAGGGTTGGCAACCTCCAGGTACTAGCTGGAGTTCTCCTGCTATTACAACTGATCTCCAGCCAATAGAGATCAGTTCCCCTGAAGAAAATGGCCACTTTGGCAATTGGACTCTATAGCATTGAAGTCCCTCCCCTCCTCAAAACCCACCCTCCTCAGGCTGTGCCCCAAAAACCTCTTGCCAGTGGCGAAGAGGGACCTGGCAACCCTATTCATAGTTAGGAGGCGAAGGTTGCTCTCTCTCTCTCTCTCTCTCTCTGTGTGTGTGTGTGTGTGTGTGTTTTCATTCATTATATTTACTCGGAACATCTGAAAGGGCATACCTTGAGTGTCTCCCCGCCTCAACACCGATACTACTTTTATGCATAAAAGGGAAAGGGGAAAGTGTCTCAGCTGGCCATTTTTCCAGCCGTTATGAACAGGACTATCCATTCATCATGAAAAAAAAATATATATAACAACTATAAGCTCCTGTTTAGTATTTCCTAAGGAAAGTGGGGAAAATATACAGTAGCGGCTTTATTGATTCCCCAGCCCACCCCGCCCCAAGAAGGTCATTTCACCCATTGAGGCAGGAACATACAGATGGTAGCTGCAAGCAGTTTTTGCTGCTCTTTGCCAGGAAAAAAAATGGGTAGACATCAGTGTACAGGAGGATGGCAGAGCAGGATGGGAGACACAAAGAAGCAACATACAAAAAAGCCCAAGAAAAAGCCCAGCAAACAGGCCGATATTACAATTCAAAGTACAAAACAAATCTTTTCATTATGTTATTTATAGTCCGCCTTTCTCACTGGGGCTCTTGTTACACCTTAAAGGACTAGTGAATCTGACAAATTGTATCTGATGAATGGGGCTGTAGCTCACAAAAGCTTATGCCACAAATTCATCTTTAAGATACCATTAGCCTCAGTTATTGACTTTAAAAAGCTACCCTTCTGGAATGTATCACAATTCAAAAATCTGCAGGGATTTGTCGTGCACGGACATGTGTGTAGGGGAGGTCCCATTCATTTCCACAGAGGAAGCCACTCTGTATACCCATACCAAAGGCATGCACATTAGAAAAGCCATTCTGGGCAGGAGAGCTCCTTGCATGCATCAGACAGACTCAGAGTTCTATACCCCAAATTAGATTGTTGTATCAGGCCATTCATGTAGTGATAGGGTTTACTTAGAGACATTCCCTTATAAAGTACAGTATAAAGTAATTGGTAATTTGTGGACTTGTTCTAAGATCACATGATCCTAGTTTTTTCCCCCACAGCAAGGCTTAGTGAATGCTGCACAAGAACATTTACGGTGCAATCCTAAGCAGTTATATCCTTCTAAACACATTGACCTCAATAGACTTCTGCAATATTAAAGCTATATTGAATTTGCTTTAAGCCATTCTTCATGCAATTAGTCTATCTGTGGACTCAGAAATATTACAATTCAGATTTCAGTCTAGTTTATCTTCGAACCCAGTAGCACCTTATAGACCAACCATTTTGGGGAGCTTTGACTCAAAAAGCTCAGACCCCAAAAATCTTGTTGGTCACTAAGGTTCTACTGGACTCCAATGTACCTGTTCTACTGCAGACCAACACAGCTACCTTCTGAAACTATGCAATTTCTTTTAAATGCCTCTTGTCATACTGTTTCTTCATAAACATGAAATCAACCGTACAGTTGTTAGCATTTAAAGTTCCACAAGTTTTTTTTGTTATGTTCTGACTGCAACAGATTATCACGGGTACCCTGCTCTAGAATAGGCTTCTTTGTAGGTAGTCATGGTACATCAACTATGATGCATCAGTAATCTTCTTACTGTCCTAACTGGAGTCTCCTGGGGGACAGTCCACACAGGCTTTTAAGCACTGAAACATTCCGAAGGATACTGCTTAGAGACTTTCACCTTGGCTTTCAATACACATTTATAAATGACATGCAACCTCTCTAAGATGCACATTTTCTGTTCCCCTTCAGGACTGTTTACATAAAATGGCCATTTTAAAGATTTGTGTGTATTCACCATCATCATAAAAACACAGTCTTGAAATACGTCAAGGGTTTTCTTGAGGAGGGTGAAAATCATTCGTACTCTTATTTCTGTGCCATAGAGAAATAAGAATTAACAGGCTCAAACTGAAGCCAGAAGATTGAGGAGGGTTGTTACTTGGTAGTGGAGCACTGAAGCAGGTTGTCAAGGTATGTAATGGAATGTTCATCACTAAAGGACTTCAAAACCAGGTCGGACAAACATCAGCTTGGGATAATTTAGGAGTCAGCCTACAGGGCAAGGAAAGTAGCTGAATGATCTCTTCAGGTCATTTTCTATCCTATCTTATAATAATAATAAATAATTAAGTACCATCAGGTTGTAACTGACTCATGGCAACCCCTCATGAAGTTTTCAAGGCAAGAGATGAGAAGAGGTAGTTTGTCACTGCCTTCCTCTGTGTAGCAACCCAGGTCTTCTTTGGTGGTCTCCCATCCAAGTATTAACCATGGCCAACCCTCCTTAGCTTCCAAGCTCTCACGAGCTTGGGACTAGCCTGGGCTATTCAGGCCACTGTCCTAAATTAATCCTCCCCTCTACTAGCCCTCTCCCTAAAAATGCCTTGAAATTATTCCTGCAGTGGTCTAAAAGCAAGACTTGACAATGTAATAGGTTCTGTTAAAACTATATTATTAGTTAAATTCTGCCTCAGTGCAAACTAGGATGTCACCTCTGCAGATTCTCTGCAATGGCAGTAGGCACAGCTATTTGAATTCAGATGTATCCCGATCAGTTATCCCAAAGTATATGCAGGGAATTGGGGACTGAGTTTAAGGGCAAATGGGGCATGCAGTAGAAGGAGAGCTGAACCCACCCCCTCCAAGGGCTTATCTCCTTTCATCCCAGGTCCTTTTCTTCTGGGCTCACTTCCAGCAAAGGAGCTTGTCTGAGAAAAAGTCCTGAGTGTAGGCAAACTCCAGGGAAATAAACCACAGCCAGGGTGGGGAGTAGAGGGTTTAGCATCCCACCCACCGTGTCTCTTTTGCTCTGAAAACTGGGTCTAAACCCCTGCCTTATTCATGTTTTGGATATGCTGTGATGCCAACAGCACTTGATGGGCTTTAACAATAGCCTCAACTGCTCAGGGCAACCACCCCACAGCCAGAAAGAGCCCTGGAAAATGCACACCACCAAAGCCTTGATGAAAATCTCAGTCATCTACCAGTGAACTCCTTGGATGCTTGCAAAAGGTGAGCTACCTGGGACATCCAGAATTTTGCTCCTATGATAGAAGCTTAGGAAGGTCCTTTTGAGATTTTTACTTGACACCATAATGTCTTTCGACAATATTTTGACACCATAATGTCTTTCCCAAAGTGAGATTTGCTGTAATTCTAGCCTGGCTGGAATTTTGCCTTCTGACCCAGAAGCCTTTCTCCCTAATACCAGATGAGAAGTTCATTCTAATGCACAGTTCACCAGAGGGGAAAAATATGTATCTGTAGGACTAACTATTGTGTAGATGACTAGGGAAGGCAATGGCAAATCATCCCGTAAACACAGTCTGCCTAGTAAACGTCGGGATGTGACATCACCCCATGGGTCAGTAATGACCCGGTGCCTTTACCTTTTAAGTATTGTGCAGTTGGTCTGTAGGGTTTATAAAGGAGCTAAACTGTTTTTTCCCCTCAGTTTTATTCCTCTGTCAGTTCACCTTTCTTCATTCCTATTTTTCTCTTTGTCATTTCATCTGCCTCCTTCCCTCCCTCTTCCCTGTTCTGTCATTTTTCCTTCCTATGTTTTTTGTTTTGTTTTCTAGTTAGAAACAAATTACATTTATCTTCTGATGTGCCCATGCATGGGCTGGAAGGGTGGGGACTTCATTGGCTGTCTGCACAGTGGGGAAAAAGCATAGAATAAACCCCGTCCAGATGTTGGAAGGGTATCTGAAAGCAGGTCTATGTGTATGCTCAAAGACATTCGTATTATTAAAGTACATCTCTTCATAGCTGTCCTGGTGAGATCCTGTTTAAATTAAACCATGTATAATCCTATACTTTTGTTTTAAAAGGTACAATACAGATAAAATTATGGATGCTTAAATCCCCTTGATTTCAGCAGGGTAGGTTGAAGCACATGCTTCACTAAAATAACAATAATTTTAGCACCAGTACAGTGCTTTCGAGCATTCAGCGTGCTTCACACATTGAAGTTGTAATCCTTAACGACAATTCATGCCATGTTATCATCCCTATATTGAAGGTGGGGGGTGGGGGGAAGCTGAAAGAGAATGTGGCTTCTTTAATGACAGTTAGTGAGTGCCAGGCAGAGGCACGACTCGAACTGGGAACCACATCCATATCTCAGTATCTTTGCCACACCCCCACACCAGTTTAACTCTCTTGTTGGTCATAGTCAGGATGTGAGACCCCGGTTCAAATTTCCACTCTGGCATAAAGTGTACTTTTGGGGCCCCGTTAAGGAATGAACAGAATGGGAATAAAAAATAAAACACGCCACCCTGAGCTCCTTTGAAGGAAAGATGTGATAAAAGAGCTGAAATGGACCACATCTTGGAGATTCCCCCTTTCCGGTGCTAGAGCCGACATCTCTGCTGATTTTCTTTCCTGTCCCCTTCAGCAAGTCCACCCCCCTACTTGCTTACTTTTATGCAGAGGCCGAAATCTACTTACCAGCTCTAGATCAGCACTATTGTAAATAAAAAATCATCTGAAAAAAGACCTTAAGTAGGTTAAAAAAAAGCCTGCGTTGAAGCTGAGCAGGGCTCATTTCCACCAGTACCAACCCCCCCCCCCCACCAAGCCATTCAAAATTTGGAGGAAATAAATCTCTCTACACTAATTCAGGGAAAGTTTGATCCTCGTCAGCGCAGAACAAATAAAAGGGCTGAACTGGCCTGACATTTTACTGCAGAAGAGAGGTCGTTTTCAGCCACTAATAAAAAGGATTTGACACAGGCTAATAAAGAGAAATGAATTCCTCTAATGGCCTAATTTAGCACATTCAGCACTGTTCTGCCTGCAAGTCAGCCAGGAGGGGAACGGCCAGGAGAGGGGGGGGGGAGAGGGAGAGCTGGGTGAAATGGAGGGAGGGAAACTCTGGGTCTCAAATACCAATGCACCCCCCCACCCACTGTTTTCAGGAAGAAGCCACACACACACACACACACACACACGGGGGGGGGGGAGGTGTCGCACACACGCGAGGGAGACAAAGGATCTTGTGACAGCTTGACATAAGCAGTTAAAAACAATGCTTTTATTCCCACCCACCCCGGGATTTCTCCATTCACTTGTTGTCCTTTTTACAGAAAGACAGGGGAGAAAAATGGACGGAGGACTTGTACCCCAAGGTCATTATCTTAACATAGCAAACTCTGTCTATGAAACCAAGGAATCCAAAGGTTATTTGTATAGCTTTGCTGACTAGGTGGTGTCATTTATTGCCTCGCTTTGTAGGACTGGAATTCCACCCTCCGGAAATAGCAGCACCCTCCCCAACTATTTATAATGGGGAAGAGATAAACTGGCACCGTAAGCCAGACTTGAGCCACCAATTGCCGCTTGGCCCTTACTTTAAATTATTACCTTTCCTGAGGTGAAAGACAGAGGAGTCAAGAACCCTTTGTCTTTTACCAAGGGTTGTTGACAACCTCCAGTTGAGCCCCTGAAGGCTGGAATGCATCAGAGGACAAACTGAGTTCAGGTCGGCTATCTCACGGACAGTGAAATAAGAATTGTAGGACTGCACGGTGGCTTCTCGTTCACTGGGGTGGGGCTTCCCAAGAGGCTGCAAGTGTATAGAGCCTACCTGAGATAAGGAACAGTGCAATCCACTGAAGTCAAGAGACTGAGAAGGGTCTAAGTGCCAGTGTGGACTAGGATTTGGAAGGCCCAGGTTCGAATCTCCACTCTGACATGGAAGCTTGCTGGGTGACCTTGGGCCTGTCTCACACGCACTCTCAGCCTCACCTGCCTCACAGGGTTGTTGTGAGAATCAAACGGAGGAGAGGAGAACAATATAAGCAGCTTTGGCTCTCCATTAAGGGAGAAAGATGGGGTATAAATGAAATAAAAGAAAAGAAAAACTGTTTAAGGTTGCACTGAAAGTGTGGTTTTTGTACTTGTCCCACCTCCAATTCTACGAGAAGCCTATACATCAGGATTTGGCCTGGACATATACTTTGCAAATGCACATTTGGGGAGGGGCTGTGGCTCAGTGGTAAAGCACTTGCTTGTTATGCAGAAGGTCCCAGGTTCAATCCCACAACATCTCCAGTTAAAGGCATCAGTTAGTAGGTGACGGGAAAGATGTCTACCTATGAACACAGAGAGCTACTGCCAATCTGAGTAGACAATACTTCTCTTGATGGACCAAAGGGCTGATTCAGTATATGGCAACATCACATGTGCTCATGTGACTCTGAATGAATAGGCCCAATTTTTGAGGTACTCCTTCTGAAGTTCAGAAGGTATCACTTAAGACGGGGCCTTCTTTGAATTAGCCCCTCACTATGAGGCCTTCCCCTCAGCTATTTTCCACTTGGCACCTAGGCCTTTTAGGCATGGCTGTTTCCCTCGCAGTCACCCCTTAGACGACTTTGGGTTTTTGTTTTGATTATATATGACATTTCCGCCTCGTTCTTTCCCTGCGTTTCCCCGCATTTTCAAATTCGAGATAAAACAGGTCTCTGAAATGCAGGCAAAATGCGGGGAGATGTAGAGGGAGAGCAAGGCGACCTCTGATGGTTGGAAACAGCATGAGTAATCAAAACAAAGACCCCGAAGTCGGAGGGGTGACCGTGAGGGAAGCAGCCATGTGTAAAAGGCCCCAGTGTCTACAGTTTTAGGATCCTGGTTTCTTTCATATCAGACTATGATTGATTTCTTTTCTCCCTTCCACTTCTACTTCAGATTAATTGCAGGAAATTTTCCAGATGTTGGTAATATGCTTAGTTTTTCTCTTTTCTGTTCATCTTATAAGTTTAATCTTCCAATGTATAGTTTTTAACTTAAGTTACTATGGTTTTGACTTAAGTTGTCATTATTAGTTGCCTCAGAAAACTTTGGGTTGAGAGGTGGGATTCTAAATAAGCAATATATTTCAATGTTGTGGCCAGTACCTGGACATTAGTTGGGAAAGATGGGGCACAAGCATCCCCTATGGCTAGTGCAGATGGGCACAGCCTCACTGACCATTCCAGAAGAACCATTCTTCCATGTTCTAATTCAAAAAATTGAATAATTCTAGCTATTCAGCCAAGTCACATTAAAAAAAACACAAAGAAAAAGCTCTTTTGAGATAGCTTACTATCGCCACAGTGAAGCAGTGCTAAGGTACTTCATTATCTTCAAACTGCCCTGACATATTTAATGCCAAATGCTTATTCACTAAAACAGAAATGACATCCCTCATGTGTCTGTATATTGGTGGTTCATGGATGTCAGTGTTACTGTTCTGGCTAAAGAATATCTAATGAGTAGTATATGTAGGAAAGGGAAACTCCAAATCTGGAGCCCTTTAATGACAGGGAAAGTCCTGAACAGGAAGGTACTGAGGGCCAAATTAAATGGGCACTGGAAGATCTCCTGATCATTTATTTTAGTGGTAGATAGCAGCTGATGTATGTGTGGGGCAAGGTCAATTAAAATTGGGGCCATGGTGCAGGACACAGGAGTTTCCCCCATGTTATTTTCCCCTCCTGAAATGCACCCCCCCCAATATAAGGATTGCCTTTCCTCTTTCAGGACAAGTGTGCAACCTAGACCTAAATATGGGGATCCTCTACTCTCGTTTACCAATAAAAATGCCTAGGAGATCCATTTATGGATCTTGCTGTATCAAGTCTATATTGGCCCTCAGTCAGCTTTATAAAGGTTAAAAAACAAATTGTCACTGCTTTTTATGCTCCTGCCCCCCCCCCTGACAAGTTTCCCAGTTTCTAGAAAAGGTATAAAGGGAGAAGGGTTATGCATGAGGAAACGGAAAGCCACCTGGCTGAATGGCAAGGCTCTGGAAACATATTTTGCGGAGGCAGAGCAAGGGGGAAGAAATGATTTTTGTAAAGTTCTTTTTATGGGTGATAAAACTCCCGACACACTATAAACCCAAGCAGTAACTTCACGGCCACTCAACCATTTTCTTCGGAGTGACCTTGGCCAGGAAAACCAGACCTCAATTACAGACCCAACCAACTGTGCAGCAATCTGACTGCTGGGCACTGCTTACCTTCCCCCATGAGTGACCTTGGAAGCCTCTGCTGAGCGCAGGGACTTCACTGATGTTCAGCGTTTTACAGCCGGCGCTAACACACAGAAAAAATAATTTAGCAGGGCATTAACTTTGAAATCTAGTTCAAAAGCCAGAAGTTGCCTTTCACTGGCCAGTCTCTTCAGAAACACAACCCCTACCTCTCCTCTTTCCCAGATCTATGAGGCAGGTCTACATTGATAATTTATGACTGGTTTGGAACAGCTGAGTATTTCCACCTTGCACTGTGTAAAGTGTGTATCATTTGCATTACTTGCCAGTAAGCACTACCTGTAAATGAAAACAGGATTGAAGGCAGGAAACAAACCTGCCCACTTCAACTTACTGCACCACAAGAAGGCTTGTGTGTGGACAGTGACAGAATTCTTCTGCCCCCCCCCCCCTCATATAACATTAGAAACTCAATGAGGCTGTAGATTCAGGACAAAAAAATAACCTCTTTTACACAACACATCATTGATTTATGGAATTCTCTCTACCAGAGGACACTGTGATTGCTACCAGCATAAATTGCTTTAGAAAGGAATTAGACACCTTCAACAACCATTGGTCACGATGGCTAATGGAACCCCCACAGTCAGAGGCAATGTATCATTTGCTGAGGAGACTCAAAAGAGGGCTACTGCTTTCATGATCTACTTGTGGGCTTCCCACAAGCATCTGGCTGACCCTCATGGGAAACAGGATGCTGGACTAGACAGACCTTTGGTCTGATCCTGTCAGACCCTTATTAGCTGAACTTTCCTAATCTGGCACCGGGATAGTATTTTATATTCACATCACTGTTTCAAAACTTGTGGTTTATGGGTTTATTCTCAATTGTACGTGTTGTGCCAAAAGTCGCCCTACATATGAAAAAAACATGTTTATAATTGCTACTTAGAACACACAGATATTATTAGAAAGCAGATGGGCTGGAAGCTACAAGCTTCTTGTACTGGCCTTTGGCTCAGTTCCAAAATTACACCAAACCATGTTTAAGGAAACTTAAATTATAATGACTTAAATTAATCAGAACGGTCAAAGCATTGTTTGCAATCACCGCATAAACCAAAATTTGTAATCATGGTTTGAAATTGGTTTGCAAACCATGATTTAAAGTAACTTCAGTGTGAGGTCTGACTTGACAAACTATAGTTACGCCTATTACTCTCTCCCCTCCTCCAATACTGATTGTTATCACACACTTCTCTAAATTCGTGATAGCTTCCATGTCCCACTGGCACACTTCTTAAAGCATTCCTGGCTTCCCTATATTTTTTACCATCCTGATTTTAGAACACAGTTTTAGATGCACAAGTTGAATCTACCCAAGGGAATTTGTCCGGCCATTGCCTCTTTATACTGATAATCTCCACCCTGCAACGACACTTCCTTCTCTCAGTAGGACATCAGCTTTAAATAAAGGCCATAAGATCTAGAAGGGTCACATAATCAGTGTCCATGCAGGGTGTGAGTGGGGTGCTTTTGACTTTTGTTTTCTCCCCCACCCTGAGTTTCAAAAGCAATTTTCTCAGTAGTTACACAGGCTTAGTTAATGCAAGATGGTTACCGTCGTCCGTATTTATTTTCTCAGTTTCACTTCCTTGCTACCTTTTCTCACCTGGATACGTTGCCATTTACTAATACCCTCCAGTCTTTCCAACAGTTTGCAATTCAAATGACATGGATTTTTAACCCAAGACAATTTAAATCAATTTTATAGTTCAGGCAGCCTTGCTTAGGGGAAAAAAGGCTTTCGATGTTCAAGCATTCCTTGCTCTGCTCTTATTTGAGATGCCGTTTGGGTTGTGGAATGCTTATGGTTGACAATGATGTATTGACACTAAGCGCTCATAGCAGCATGGGGAACATTAAGCATGTGAAGTCCTATGGCCTTGATTTGATCCACCCCACCTGGATAGAGCAGAATTTCCCCTCCAGCTCTTGATTTGATGGCTCTTGTTTGAGCCAGACAATTATCCCAGCAGTAACATTTTTCATGGGCCTCTTAATTTACCTTGCTTTGTTTTCCATAATAGCTGGGGAGGGGAACAGCATAACCCCCAAACTCTGTCATCAAGAGTGATCAAGAAATCCCAGAGTTAGCGTATAATATCTGCATTTACAATACATTAAAATTGCGTTAGACACTCAGTGACTCATTGTTTTTAAAGCCGACAGGGACATTTATAATAACTCAGTCTAATCGGTTGCACAGGAATTTGGGCTTCACGCAATCATCATTTCACTGAGCCCAATCGTGGTTGAGGAACTGAATGTTTTTCATTTGACAGGATATCATGTTCTAGACTGGGGGTGGGTTTTTCTGTGTTTTGGAAATCCCAATATATGGAGTGCTGGCTACATCCCTTTGTTTCTGGATAATTGGTCCAAGTGATAAATTACTTTAAAGGCCTGGGTTTTATTTCCAAGACATCGCTCCTGGCATCTCTTTGCAGTCATTCCAAAGTACAGTACGTCTACACAAGATCCAAAGTGTCATTCTAGAACAGAGGTCCAGAAATGTTGTCAAAGGCAGCCTCCCTCAGAGAGCCTTAAGAGACCCTGTCTAAACTTCCCCTGATGTAAGAAAACCACGAGTCATACTTTTTATGATTAAATTTTTATTCTATGAAGTAAAAGGATTAGGGTTGACATACTGCAACCTGTATATCTGTGCAATACTTTTAATATCCCCAAGGAAGCAGAAGAAGAGGCAGCCAGGCATCTCCATTTCGCCTCAAGACTAACACCTGCTCCCCTTCCCTCCGAGCTGAAATCCTACACTAAGTCAGGCCACTGGTCCTCCAGCCGGCTCCAAACTGTCTTCTTTGACTGACAGACGCTTTCCAGGATAGGGATTGCCAGGCCACAGCCTGACACCCCTGGAAGGATTTGGGGTGAGGACAGGTTATGCTGGCGCGCAACGTTACTTCAGGCAAAAACTGGAAGTGATCTCATGATGTCAGGAAGGATGCTCAAGGATTCACCAAAACAATATGGTTAAACCATGAGAAAACAAGCCACACTGGAAAAGCAAGAATGCCAGGGAAAGTTGAAGTAGTAAGAAAAGAGGAACACCCAACATGAGATGGATTGACTCAATAATGGAAGCCACAGCCTTCAGTTTGCAAGACCTGAGCAAGGCTGTTAATGTTAGGATGTTTCAGAGGTCATGAATTCATCCTCAACCAGAAGTGACATGATTGCACATCACACACACAAACCATGGAGTTTTTGGCAAATCCTAGAGCATCCCTTCCCCCTAACGTTATGACATCATTTCTGGTTTTCACCAGAGGCCTACCACTATAGCGAGAGACCCAGTATCCCTGCCCCAGGATGACATTGTCAGTCATATGAAGCTTCATTACATGATGGTTGTTTGCATCTATCAAGCACCACAAACAGCACCAACAGGTGGGAGAATGAGGATTAGGTCTATAACTGTAGAATGGAGCCATCAATCATAGCTAGTGTTGCACTATTCAAGGTAAAAAGCAGTAGGTTGTCTAAACCTTGGTTCATACAGCAAAGGCTGGAGTTGAACAATAAGCATGATGGTCGGATCCAGGTAGATAGTCCAAACCAAAGAGGTTCAGTCCCTGGCATCCCCAGCTTTAAAAGGACCAGGTAGAAGATGATGTGAAAGACCTGAGACCCTAGAGAGGCACTGCCAGTCACAGTATGCAAGACTGACCTTGGCAGACCAAGGGCTTGACTTTGTATTAAGATGGGAGCAGCAGAAGAGCTGAAATTTATAATTATTAAAAGCTTTTTCCCCATTCAAATCCTAACCAGCAGCTTTGACTGAAAGCTAATGAGATCCTTGAAGATATACAGGGAAAGCAGAATATTATTTAAATCTTTGTATCAGCTGACCTCTAGACTTGGCAGATCCACTCTTTCCCAGGAGCAGCATCTGGCCGGACTACAGCGCCTGCAGTTTTTCTGCTCTATACAGCTGCCACAGTGGCAAAAGGAGCACGGGATTAATGTTGTTCCTGACAAGCCAGAGTTTGAGATCATTGCTTTCTGTCACATGACAGTTGCCCACATGCTCTACGCTCTAGCCACATCCTTACTATGAATATTGTGCTTTGAAGGAAAGGCCATTTCTAAAGTCACCGTTTTCATCCTTGGGATGGCTTCTGGAATGGTTGCTATGGAAACATTCCCAAGAAAAGTGTTATCGCAAGAAATTACCCACCCAACATGGTCGATACAAAAACCCACAAATTCTTCTCTTTATGCAGATTCAGCTCAGGGGATCATTTATGATCAAGTTGTGGCAATGACCCGTTCCAACCCACAACACCATCAAGGATATAAATTGTGACAGTATCTTTATTCTTGCTGATAAACTAAGGGCCAAATGATACGGGATGATTGCGTTCTGTGATCAGAACTCCCAACAAGTTATTTGACCTTAAAAAGCCATGGAACTGGATTGGGGCCATAGAACTGGAGAAACAGATCCTCTCTTCCCTACTCTGATCTGTCCAGGATCAGAGGCGCATGCCTATTGTATTAGGTGCTGGATAATGCTGCTGTAGTCGTCTTGTTTGGGGGCTTTCTAGAGACACCTAGTTGGCCATTGTGTGAGCAGACTGCTGGACTTGATGGACCTTGTTCTGATCCAGCATGGCTTTTCTTATGTTCTTGTGTTCTTACTGTGCCATTTCAACTAAAAATGGCCATTCGGGACACCTTTAAAGCAGAATGTGTATGGGAGTGGAGCATTTTCAGTCAGGAGTTCACCCCTTCTCTTCTCCAGCACCATTCCAGTTCCCCATCTCCCATAGATGCTCTTCAGGGCAAAATATACAATTGCTAGCATGAGGCTGGCAACTGGCAAGGGACTCACAGGTTGGGGGAATAGAGTTTTAACCTTAGAGTTTTGACTGAATGCTAGAGGATCGCCAGCGACATCATGAGGTCACTTCCAATTGCACAAGAAGTGACATCTGTGTGTCAGGATGCCAGTGATTGCCCCCCCCCATTTTTCCCCACTGCCCAGCTGAGCAGTAGTGGGAAGGGCCCATGGGGAGTGGGAGGTCTCCCGCTCCCGGGAAGAACATGCAACCTTAGCAAAATACTGTGTTGGGAGTTTTACTCATGGAAATCCATCACCTGCAGTTTGACCCTAAATTCTTTAGTTTCTGAGCCCAAGCATTTTCTCAAAATGCTAAATCACAGCAGTACATTTCCTCTGAAAAATTTCAGTTTCTTCGCATGCCCCTTCAATCTTCTTGTATTCAAATTATGGAATCTTGTCACAGGTTTATAAGTTCCCTCCTCAATGAATGATGGAAAAACAGAATGATGAACCGAATCACTGCTTGGAAGAGGATGCAATGAGTGGACAGAAAGGCAGGATGGAAGGAAAGTGATGGATTTGCTATGAGCCTCCGATCCAACTAGTATCTCCACAGCTTTTTAGGTGTTTTACATCACGAGAAACCGAGTTGCCACCGGATTCTTTAGTAACTAACAACTTCAAGCCAAAGGCTCCCAATGGAAACATTTTATTCTATTGTCTCCAAGAAAAAAGCTACTTTTACTAGATATTAAAGTAAAATAAAATAGAAAACGATCCCAACACAACTGACTGTGTTATACATTTCAGCACTAACCATAAATCCATCAGAATGTGCTTTTCTGTGGATGCCTTTGAAAAGTATGGACTGCACTCTAGGAGAAGAAAGATTCTGGGTGTGGGAGGGCTTCCACCGAATGTCCATGGCTATACATGAGTTATTACTGCAAACAGCATCAGTTCCAGAACAGCCAGAACAAACAAGCAAAACACTGCTGTCCATTAAGGTGAAATGGCTTAAGAGGTTGAAGACAAAAATGCGTAAACTCTCAACTAGGTTTTTAAGTTTAGAGGCAATTCAGTGTACCACTGACTGCATGACAGACATGGAAATAACGGTTGAAAACCCTGTGAGCCTTTGTATGCAATTGCTGCCATGAGAAGGATTCACATTTTTTTTTTTGCAGTCTATAACAAATGCCCCCTAAACCAGGTTTTGCAGTGAAGGACCGCCTCCTCCCGAGCTCTCCAGCCCACCAGCTAAGATCTTCTTCTGAAGCCCTACTCTCTGTGGCATCTTCCAGACTGCCTTAATGTTCCATTTTCATGTCTCTGTTACTGTTTTTTTGTACCATTTCCACACAGCTTTCCCCCCCTGCTCTTTTTCAAATCAGTTTTTCTCGTACCTTTTTTCAAAGGGGTATGATTCCGCATGATGCCTATTTTTAGAAGTCTGAAAAGTCTATGCTGCTTTGTGGAGCACAGCCCAACCTGCTCAAAAAAGGCGGGATGGGCAGTAATCCTTTTAAAAAAAAAATTTAATTTTCCCCTCCCCCCTTGAAATATAATCAATAGTCTAGAAGATGAGCTGGTTTCTTTCTTCTGGTCTTTCTCTGTTTTTATATCTGCATGACCCCCAGGTATGCTACGGGCAGCCACACCGCTCAGCAGCTCTCTCTTCATTTCAATATAGTAAAGAAAATGCAAATCATGGTGTGCAACACATCTCTCTCTCTCTCTCTCTCTCTCTCTCTCTCTCTCTCTCTCTCTCTCTCTCTCTCAAGTTCTAAAATGAAATTAGCAACATCGTCAAGTGGCTCCATTAGCTGGGGACACACACACACATATATATCTTGAATTGGACAGGGTGGGGTGCGGAGAGGTGGGCTAAGCAAATGCCTTTCCTTACCAACCTTGCTTTCTAGGAGTACTGCTTTTTTTTAAGGCTGATATTCTTTTCTTTTTCCTTCTGGTGAATCAAGACTCCCCAACAAACAACTGACATTTACTCAGCTCAACTGTCCAGGAGCCATGAAAGAGCATCTTTGCATACCCAAGAAATTTTTGTCATCTCAATTTGCTGGATGTGGATCGGCTTTTAAGGCTTTAATTACTGAAAAGGTAGAGCAATGGGGGGGGGGATGAAAAGTCCTAGCAGTCCAAGACAAGAATGGAGGATCCTTCTGGCTGGAAAAGGGAAAAAGGGGAAGAGCGGTGAGGCATCCGGCAGCCTGAGGTGCTCTTTCAGGGCAGGTGAGCTGTGACTGCAGCCCCTCTGCTGGCCGAAGGAGCCGTACTGTTTCCACCTCACACACATGTACCGTCTGTGAATAAGATCGGTGCACAGTAATCATGAATGGCCTAAAAACACAGCAACATTCATAACAGAACAGGATCAGTTTAAGGGTGCTTTGAAGAACCTCAACAACAGCCTTCCAAAGCTATATTCCCTTAGCCCTGCAATCTGCCACTATCACAGCTATGCGGAATTCTTTACCTACTGTCCGTAATTCAAAAAGGGAAGGAAGGGTAGCACAGCCAATCAAAACAACCAGTCTCCTGCAGGAAATCAGCTAACCAATTAAACTGACATTGGCATAGGGCTGTCAATTCGGTTCGGCCCGAACTGAAAATCAGCCGAATTTCCCCTGATTCGGTGGTTTTTAGTTCGGGAGGAACCAAACTCAAAACTGACGGGCAACCGGGGGGGCCGAATTCAGCGAGTTCGCGAATAAATTCGGCAAATTCGGCCGTCAGTAAGCAGCATTCTCCTCCCCCGGCCAATCGGTGGGCAAGCTGGGTCTTCTTCTGGCCAATCAGTCAGGATTGAGTACTGGAGGAATCAGCTGATGTGCGGCCCGGCCAGGGAGAGAGAGAGAGAGAGAGAGCAAAATCCTCGTGTGTGTGTGGGGGGGTGCTTGTGCACATTCGCTCCTTTCTGTGGCTGCAGGGGGCGTATTTTTTGGGGTACAGACACAAAACTTTCACTGGAGTTTCAGACCAGTGTTCTTAAGATACCCCCCAAGTTTTGTAAACATTGGGTCAGGGGGTCCCAAGATATGGGCTCCCCCTTTTTCTTTCCATGGCTGCAGGGGGCGCATTTTTGGGGGTACAGATCCCAAACTTTGAGCGGAGTTTCAGCCAGTGTTCTTAAGATACCCCCCAAGTTTTGTAAACATTGGGTCAGGGGGTCTCGAGATATGGGCTCTCCCCCTTTTCCCTCCCCCCTTTTTCCATTTATGTGGCTGCAGGGGGCGCTTTTTTGGGGATATAGCCCCCAAACGTTTAGCATAGCTTCAGTCAATTATTCTTAAGATACTACCCAAGTTTTGTAAAGATGGGTTCAGTGGGGGCAGAAATATCGCCTCCCCCCTTTTCTCTTTCCATGGCTGCAGGGGGCGCATTTTTGGGGGTGCAGATCCCAAACTTTGAGCGGAGTTTCAGACCAGTGTTCTTAAGATACCCCCCAAGTTTTGTGAACATTGGGTCAGGGGGTCCCGAGATATGGGCTTTCCCCTTTCCCCTTTCCCCTTTTCCCTATTGGGATGAATGGATCAGCTGATCCTGTGCATCTCCAGAGCAAAACGTTCCGTGCCTAATTGGAATCATCTTGGATTACAAGTTCTCTTCAGCCCCTCTTGATGGAACAGAAGACAGCCACAATAAGACCCCTTTGGGGGCTTTAATCTATAATTTTTCTCCTGTGTATGTGTGTGTGTGTGGGGGAAAGCAGAGTCTGTGTGTGTGTGGGGAGGGAGCAGTTTCTGTGGGTGGGGGGGAAGCCAAAGGGGGCTTTCGTCGGTTCTGCCTGGGGTGTGTGTTCCCCCTCGAGTCTCTCGCTCCCTGGTTTGAGGGGGGAGGTTTCAGTTGTGTGTTGCAAAGGTGTTCTTTAACAAGGTTGTGTTGTTTTGCAGTTGTTTTGCAAATTTCTCAGCTGTTGTCGGGGCTGGGAGCTTTGTGCGTGGGCGGCAAGCTCTGCTGAGAGATGCACATAAAGGGTGGGGGGGACCCCTTTCAGGGCTCATATCTCAGCCCCCCCTGACCCAATCTTTACAAAACTTGGGGAGTCTTTCAATAAACATCCTTTGAAGCTCTGCCGAAAGTTTGGGACCTCTAACCCCAAAAATGCCCCCCCCCAGAGCCACGGAAAGGCGCGATTGTGTTTTTAATGGCTTTATTTGGCCGAATTTTTTTCCGAACTTTGAATTCCCGCTGAATTGAACGGATCCGAAGTGGGGGAGTTCGGACTTCGACACGTACCGAACCCACAAGGGCCAAATTCGGCCAAATCCGAACTGTACCGAATTTTTTTTTTTTGACAGCCCTACATTGGCAAGGTATGATTCGCTGGTTGCCTCTGGGGGTGGTGACTGCAAAAGTCAATGGGGGCGTTAAACTGCCCATTGCTCCACTGCAAGTGCACCCCCCCAACAAAATACTGACCAGTCTTTAAAATTAAAGTACTACACACACACACGGGGAAGTTCTGCATAAAAACAGGAAGTGTGAAACGACTGCCACAGCGGTGCTATCAACAGAAATGACCTTGAGGTGGGGAAAATAAGGATCAGGGCTACAGTCTGGAAGACACCTGTGTCCCCATTTGCAGAAGTGAAAGTGGTGGTGACCAGAGTCAGGGCTTTCTCAGTGGTGGCACCTCACTTGTGGAATGTCTTCCCCACTGAGGCTCATCAGGCACCTACCCTACTCTTTCTTTTTAAGTGCTAGACCAAAACATTTTCTAACCCTGCCATTTATCTGTGTGTGTGTGTGTGTGTGTGTGTGTGTGTGTAAAGTGCCGTCAAGTCGCAGCCGACTTATGGCAACCCCTTTTTGGGGTTTTCATGGCAAGAGACTAACAGAGGTGGTTTGCCAGTGCCTTCCTCTGCACAGCAACCCTGGTATTCCTTGGTGGTCTCCCATCCAAATACTAACCAGGGCTGACCCTGCTTAGCTTCTGAGATCTGACGAGATCAGGCTGGCCTGGGCCATCCAGGTCAGGGAGCCATTTATCTAAGGGGGTTCAAATTTTCAAAATAGTTTTTGCACTCAACTTCTAGCCTGAGGACCATTTTACTAAGACGGTTTTAGGCTGCTAAATGTTTTTATTTTGCTTTTTAGGCTTCAGCTGGGTTTTCAACGTATTGTTCATTTTAATGCTTTTTGTGCTGTGGTTTTTTTTTTTTAAGATTCTATCATGTGTTGCTTCATGAGCTGCCTCAAACAGGCTTGGGAAAGGAGGCATATAAATTTTCTAAACAAATAAATAAATAGCTGTGTAAAAAAGCTTGGGTTATTTTCCAGTGTCACCGTTAGGAGCAACAAAACAGACCTCATTGAAGAAATACTATTTGTTGTCGGGTGTGCACTGCTGTGGCTACTTAAGCTCAAGCCACTTAGTGTTCCCTGCTGTGGAGAAAAGGGATGTTGTAGTGCTCTATGTATGCTAGAGACAAGATGTGTCGATGCCCATCACAGAAATGTAACTTCTATGATAGCCTGAGCTGAACCCTGAAGAACGACACTAGCAACTTGCACCAATATCAAGGGACAGGTAAGAAAACATAGGAACTGATCTGGGTGCACAGGAAGAGTTGGACAGTCCTACAATGGTTTTCAAAGTGGTATCCAGAAAGGCAGTCAGATAGGACATTTTGGAGGACTTTCATTCATAGGGTCGCCATGAGTCGGAAGCGACTTGACGGCACTTAACACACACATCCAGAAATCAGCACAACCCTAAACAGTCTGAGACTCGGGTATTTGAAGGACTGTTGGCTCCCATGTATACCTTCCTGACCATTATGATCTTCCAGTCAAGCTTTTATCTATATGCCCCCATTGGGTTGTTACCAGGACCATTTCAGTGTTTCATTTGAAACTCTCTTCCTACAGATATCATTGGTGCCAGGTTAAATAATTTTGTTTTATCCAAAGCTTTCTGTTGCTTTAACATTAAGCAGTTGTTTTTGCTGGCCTGTACAGGTTTTTACTGGCTGATTTTACCCCCCCCCCCCGATTTCTTATATGGTTTTAAGGCTGTGTTTTACCATTTCAGTTTTATTGCTGTTTTCAGAACCATTTGGGTGTTTTTTCTGTAAATGAATCATTTGATTCGGAAACTCTTTTTGAGCTTGTAGAGTAGAAATCACTGAAACAAAATAATCAGTTTTGTTCATTTTAATACTTTTTGTGCTGTTCTTCTGTTACCATCTTCATTTGTTTCCTCTATGGCAAATATGCTAAGGCCAGGCAATTCCTGACCCTTATTTAAGTGCTTGTTGTCAGTTATACAAGTAATGCAAAGAAGCACATCTGCCCAATGAGAATTAGGAAGTGCATTATAGTGAGTGGGTGATGGGCAGAAAGCAAGTATCTCGGAAGATGCCATTATTTTATCCTAGCTGCTGGTATCTCCCCATCTCAAGAAGTGCCAATGCATGCTACGTGCAGATGTACCCAGAGAGCACATGTCCCTCTCGAGCGTACAGAAACACCACACAAACACCTGTAATGGCCTTAAGTAATCCCATGCACTTTCCAAACCAAGGCACCAGTTATTAAACTGCCTTTACTTTGCTTTTGGGGATTGTATGGGGTCCTCCCATAACCATTTCCATAGCAACTAATGTACTTCAGATGGGAAAAGTGGAAGAAGATGGAAGAGGATCAAAGGCCAACTCGGTAAGTGGCATGAACAAAACGAGATGGGCATAAGGTGGTGAATTTTGCTAATGCCATTGCTAGGCTTGGACGCTGCACAGTGAAAGCAGGGGGGAAAGCCATACAATATTAATAAAAAAGAAAAACAAGTTAAACCATAGTGAACAAAGGCATAAAATGATCATGAAACTTGTTATTACAAAAGCGTTGTAACTTAATAAAGAAATGCTATATCTATTCATCTTCTTTAATTCATTTAAAAATTTATTTATGTTGCCTTTACAGGTAAAAATGCCCACAAGACGGTTAACAATAATAAATACCACATAAAAGCAATTTTTTGACAAATCCCCCCCCCCCGGGAAAAAAACCCATCAGGGAGCAAAACCTCAAAAGACATACTCAGTACAATTCTCAGCACAGTTACATGCTTTCAAGCTTCAACAGACTTAGAAGGAAATAACTCTGCTTAGGATCCCACTGTTAACTGCCAGAAATCAGCACTCATCTGTCTCTATCAGTCCATTCCTATGACTTCGGCGGCCGGGGACAGCGTGGCTGTGGCACTGCCATGGCGCCTCCAAAGCTGTTCCCGGCTGCCGAAAGGCTTTAAAAAGCCTTTTACATTTCTTCTGGTTGAAAATGGGGCATTTTGCCCCATTGAAATCAGCGAGGCTGCCCCCCAGGATGGTGGCACGGGGCTTTGCACCGCTTTGTGCTGGTGAGATGTAGGCGGGAGGCAAAGCTGGCATCCCTGGGCCACGCTGCCATGGCACCGCAGGGAAACCAGCATGAGCAGCCCAATGCCAGCGTCCCTGCCTCTTGCGGTGGCGCAAGCAGCCCAAACGCCGGCGCAGGCACTTGTGCTCCTCCTGACCTCTTTCTGGCTAAGAGCTCAGGAATGGGCTGAAATTCTCTTTAGGAAAAGCCAAAGTTGGACTGACTTGGGGCCAAATAGATATGGGTGCTGCAACTGAAAACGATATCACATGAATCTCAACTCACTGTGTGTTGGCTGATGTGGGGACCTGGAAGCGGGTCCTGATACACCAGAGTCTCTGGATAGGTTCATACAGCTGTCTTTAAGATAGCCTGAGCCATTGAAATTTAAGGTTTTAAAGATGAAACCGTGCACGTTGAATTAAGTCTGCAAACAGACTGATAACCAATTAAGGACAAACATTCCACATACGTATTACTTGACTCAATTGTAAGTCATATTAAGCTTTCTGAAATGGATAAAATAATTAAAATATTCTTATGATAATATTTGTTAGGTACATTTAGATGTTTACACATGATTTTAAAACCTCTCTCCCATTTCTACACATCTGATTCTTTAACTTACTAAAATATTTTTTTTGCAATTGCTAACATCAGTCAAAGAGGCTCTTTAGCTGTTATGTAGCCAGCTAACAAATGAAAAGCTCTGGTATGCTTCTTTATTTAACCAGGAGAGTTTTACCCTGTCATCCAGAATCACAGACTTCATTTCCAGGGTTTAGATGGGGGGAAGCTATATTTTTAAATTAACACTACACTTCATTTTAGGATTCAGTTTATTTATCACACTCTTTTTCTTTTTTGTTCCATAATTTTACGCTAACCTGAGATCCACTCTTTCTGAACTCTGGTTGAAGTAGAAGAATTTCTAAAATTAACTCCAGAATTGGATAATGCGCCGTTTAATTCAGCTTCCTCATTTTGTTTGCATCCCCCCACCCTGGTACTGATGCACTTGAGCTCACTGATTAAACGTGACAACCCCCCCTCCCCTGTCTCAATACGATCATTCCTATGATTGCATCAATATTCTTTTGGTGCAGTGTTTGACTGTTATGCATATCTGCTTCTTTGCACAGGTAAAACACCACACAAAAAGAATGTTGGTACAACTGTATGTACAATCACATCAAGATTGCTTTACTGTAGTATGTTATCAATTTACACATGTATAGCTACATGTGTCAATTTTCAGGAACTGAAAGCTATGGCAAAGTATACACACACCATGCTGTGTATAATATACAATCCAGATTTTTTTTTTTTAAAGGACAAGAGAGCATTCCTAATTCCGGAAGAGAATTTTGGAAGAACCACTAAAGCTGGCTGGCTATCTTACACGCTTCTCTGCTCTTCTCCTGATACTACCTTTTAACTGAGCAAAGCTCTGGCTTAGAATTCTTCGAATGGGGTTTGGTGCATCCTCACGCAGGTGTGGGAGAGAAAATTAAGTACCACATATATTTTTCTTTTATCTGTACTCTCCAAGAGGAGAGCATAAAAGCTACAGCTTAAGCATTAATTTGAATTGAATGGGGCCTTGTTAAATTTATTGACATGAAATGAAAAATCCCCAATGCGGTTTTGAACTGTCATGCTACCCAGAGGCAAGAAATTTTAATTAAAATAAAACCCCTCCAGGCACTCAGTATGATATACAAGGTTTCCATTCAAACAATCTTCTTTCCTGGCTCCTTTCCCCCCACTTCTATCCTGCATGAATGCTTTCCTTTTCTTTAGCTCTTTTCTTGGATAAACAAAACACAAATCTGCTAATAGATGGTACTAAATAGTATGAAATCAAAAATTGCAACAGTCCAAACTCCAGGCACTTTTAAAACCTCATTTTAATAGCAGTTTTAATACTGATATAGTAAATTCCTGTTAGGAATGTTTACATGCCCAATTACTGCATCACACATTGGCTGTGGGGCACACAAAACTACCTACAGTACTCACCCAGTGATAAAACAGCAATCCCTTATAAAAACACATGCACAGTGATCTGTATAGCAGAGAAGAGCACCAGATATTCACTCATTCCTACTGTTTACCTTACCCTTCTTTCTAAGAGTTCTGGATGGCATACACAGATGGGGCTGGTCTCATTATACACTGCTAAGGACCCTCCCCTCCCCAAACTCTGCTCTCACCCCTAAATCTCTAGGAATTCCCCAACCTGAGTTGAAGGGTTGCCAACCTCCAGGTACTAGCTGGAAATCTCCAGCTATGACAGCTGATCTCCAGCTGATAGAGATCAGTTCACCTGGAGAAAATGGCCGCCTTGGCAACTGGACTCTATGGCATTGAAGTCCCTCCCCTCCCCAAACCCCGCCCTCCTCATGCTTTGCCCCAAAAACCTCCCACCGGTAATGAAGAGGGACCTGGCAACCCTACCGAGTTGGCAACCCTACAAGGTGTCTTTTGCAGGAAGGGGTCTGCAGCTCCTTGTGTTGGCTGAACTGTGCCCCCTTGTCTTTACTCAGGGTTGGCACTTCTGCTATTGTGGAACATCCCTGCCAACAGTGGGAAGTATGCATGAACCATCCACAGCCAGAAACAGGTCTTTTTGGGAGGGAGGGAGGCAGGAAACATTTTTAACTCCCATTATCTATTTGCAAGGCTGGGGGAGACTCTCACTAACTTTAACTGTTCCCACAAGGAGCAAGTTCTCAGAATGAAACCTCGTCCTACTGCCCACCTGTCTTTTTTCCCACCATATGAAAACTAGACAGCACTCACTCCCTTTGCCAATAGCATACAGAGAAAAAGACTCTGTTAGGCATGCAGCTATACCTTACTTTGATTTGTAACCCCAGAATCCTCCAGGGCCGTGAAGATAACAATTGCCATTTATTGCTTGCTAACACCAATTAAAATTATTACAGCAGTTTTACAGCATTTTAACACCAATGTAAGCAAGCAGCTGAAAAACCCAAAGGTGAATGAAGAGAGGGATGAGGGGAGAGAGAGCCCTGAAATGCTAAAGTCTTAAAAGTGTAATTGCAAAAATGCCTTAAAAGGAAATATACACAAGAACGTCGCATATTTGGTAGCCTATGAGAAATATCTCTCTCTCTCTCTCTCTCTCTCTCTCTCTCTCTCTCTCTCTCTCTCTCTCTCTCTCTCTCTATATATATATATATATATATATATATATATATATATATATATATAAACAACAGCTTTCTAGGAAACTGGATGCAGAGTTGTGGTACTATACATTTTCTCTATCCTGTCACATTCTCTGATCAAAGTGGCCCCTCCAGCATTTCAAGTAATACTTAGGAAAAACCCAAATTAGCTCCCAACAGCATAGCACAGAAAGGCTGCAACAGGAGTGTGTACATTTTGGAGGGGCTATCGGTGTTTCTGTTTGACACTACTAAAACAAAAATTACCTCAGATTAATACTTCTGCTTCACTGGAGTTTTATGTAATGGAGCACAGAGCTCCCCACAGAAATTAATAGTTATCAAGGTGGTCCTTCCACCTCCACCGATGGCTAACCTAGGGCTTCTTAGGAACTATCTCGCCTGGAGGAAAGGAGAGGTCAAAGCTTGGTGAGCTGCCCCCACCATCATAAGTAGAGCCATGTTGGATGAGGCCCATAAAGTCCAGCATTTTGTTCACACAGTGGCTGACCAACAGCCTCTAGAAAGGCCACAAGCAGGGTGACTGCAATGGCATCCTCCCGCCCATGCTCCCCAGGAACTGATTTAAGGAGGCATATTCCTCTGGTACTGGAGGGAGGAGATATCCATCATGACTAGCAGCCACTGATAGCCCCATCCTCCACTCCCCTTTTACAGCCTTCCAAGTTGGTGGCCGTCACCACATCCTGTGGCAGCCAATTCAACAATTTAACTATGTGCTGTGTGAAGAAGTACTTCCTTGTGTTTGTCCTGAATCTCCCACCATTCAGCTTTTAGTATTTTGGGAGACAGAGAAAAGCTTCTCCCTGTCTACTCTCCCCACACCATGGATTCTAACTGAGCTGTTCACCTGTTCACTTCCTCCATTAATTGCCACTACGGGATCATCTAAAGGCAGGTTTAAATACCACTGCTATTAGGTTGAATTCTCCCTTCAACTAAACTGGATCCTACACTTCCTGTTGGACAAGTCTTATGGGAAAGGTGTTCCTCCAATGGAAAAAGGGATCCTCCAATGGAGACCACTGGAGGAAGTCTTGGTGGAACGGAGTGGTAGGATCCAACTTATACCGGAAGGGCATTGTAGGATCCAATACAAATTGTTGTAAACTGCCTTGCGTGCTTTCTAAGCATAGGAAGTTGGGGTATAAACTTCCTAAATAAAGAAATGCATCTATCATTAACATAATACTTGAGTATTTGAGCTACTTCACATACATTATCTGCTTCCAACCACTCTTTAAAGCAGTTCAGTATTAAAAAGGTAATCTGTGCCATCAAGCGACTTATGGTGGCCCCATAAAGTTCCACCTTGTGGTGTTTTCAAGGCAAGATACAAGCGGAGGTGGTTTGCCACTGCCTTCCTCTGCATAGCAGCCCCAGTCTTCCTTGGTGGTCTCCCATCCAAGTATCAATCCTGCTTGGCTTCTGAGCTCAGAGGAAACTGCGCTGATCTGGGTTGCAACACAGTGTTATTATCTCCATACTAGATATGGGATGGTGGTAGTGAAAGCTGAGGGATAGTTCAGGTTGCCTAAGGTCAGCTAGGATGCTCAGGGCAAAGGTGAGATGTGAGAACTTCCTTACTCACCACATAGTCCTTTATCCAACACGTTACACTAGCTTAAAACAAAATTAAAAAAAGAAAAGAAGAGGCAGTCATTCAGGATAACAATCTGCCACTTGCCACTAATTGTGTCCCCAAAATATCTAATAGGTACCGGACCCAAGAGACTCATGCAACCACACTGTGAACAGCAATCACAATACCAATAAATATGCTTCCTGGAGGTAGCATCCCCATTTCCCTCAGGTAGGAAACATCTCAGCTTTAAGTGCTCATAAAACCCACAACAGAAGCGCAACCTCAGGACCGTGCGCAGTGAATGAGACTGAAATGCACACATTCACTGCAAAAGGAAACTCGATTGTGCAGAAAGACCCCTCTTTCCTCCATCGAAACATTCACTGCCAAATCACCATCATTCTGTTGCCTGTAATTTAACTCTCTCTTCCTTTAAAAAAAGAAAGCAAATGTTTTTTAAGTACTCAGCTTGAGGCTCCGCTAGTTTAACATGCGCTGGAACCTATTTCTCTCAGCCGATTCAAAAAGAAAGGAAGAAAAAAAGAAAGGAAGGAAGGAAGAAGTCTCTGTGCAGCATATCGTTGACAAGTTAGCCCCAGGCCAGATTTCGAATAATATCTCAACATGCCACTACAGGGATGGGAATCCACATTAAAGAACAGCCTGGCAGCAGAATCCCTCTGTACCTGTAGACAGCCCGCTTGTCAGCCTCCAGCTGTGCCTGAGGGTCGATAGGAGTGCTGGGAAGAGTAGTGTTGGCAGCGGCCGAGGGTGTGGTGATGTGCACAGGCTGTGCTTTTGCCGGCTGCTGTGCTGTGGCAGTCATCTGTCAAAAAGAAGACAAGAACGCAAGAGGCTTGAAGACAGAACCAGATCAAACTCTCAAGTCGGTGCAATCACTGGTGGGAGGAGAAGCAGTAAGCACACGCGGGCTTCTGAGAGCCACTTGTCAACAGATCAGAGTATTTCCCGTATCTCATACTGAAAAGTTCTTCACCTGGCTTCTAGACACATTTATTGAACATGGTTTATGCCAGAATGCTAGCTGTGGTCTCTTAAACATGACTGACATTATGTCTACATATGTGTTCCGGGTTTGTTAGTTTGTTTTTTGTTCTTCTGTATCATCATGGTCTTTTTACTAACATGTCAGAAACTCAGAGCATCCAGACATTTACCAATCCATATTGGCTTTGAACCACTAGGAAGGGAAGGATATAACTATGGCCAGAGGTCCAACAGCTATGGGGAGGATGTGCCCGTCTCCCTGCAACAACACCCCAGTGAGAAGTTGACTAGCGCAGCCCCAACTGTTGGCCAAAGAACAAGCAGCCATAGGGCGCTTATTTCCCTGTTCCTCGGCAGACAGATCTTTATTCTTAACTACCAGATGCCCACAGATGCAGGTGCGCGGGAAGGTATTGTTTCAATCGGTTATAAATTGCCTTGGAAATAATTTTCTCTAGATGTGGGGTGTGCATCTTTTTTTTTTTTTTAAGTACTCTTTGAAGCCAATGAGAAATATTAGAATAGTTTATCTCTACGTAGAAAAGAGGCGGGAGGAAGGTGGCATGGTATAGCCCAATCTCATCAGATCTCAGAAGCGAAGCAGGATTGGTACTTGGAAGGGAGACCACCGATGAAGGCAGTGGCAAACCACCTCTGCTTCTCACTTGCCTTGAAAGCCCCTTGCTGGGGTCGCCATAAGTCAGCTGTTACTTGATGGCACTTTACACACATAGCAAAGAGGCAGCTAACATGGTGTTGAAAGTACCTGCCATCTTGCATCAAGAAAATCCAATGCACAAGTCATTGGGAAGATCAAATTAAGGGGAAAACATAAGGAAATGGCTTGAAGAAAAAGAAGAAGAGTTGGTTTTTATACCCCACTTTTCTCAACTGAAAGGAGTCTCAAAGCGGCTTACAATCACCTCCCCTTCCCCCCTCCCCACAACAGGCACCTTGTGAGGTAGGTGAGGCTGTGAGAGTTCTGAGAGAACTGTGACTAGCCCAAGGTCACCCAGCAAGATGCATGTGGAGGACTGGGGAATCTAATCTGGTTCTCCAGATTAGAGTCTGCCGCTCATGTGGAGGAGCGGGGAATCAAACTTGGTTCTGCAGATTAGAGTCCACCACTCCTAACCACCACTCTTAACCACTACACCACACTGGCTCTACTACACCATGCCATTCTAAGGTTCAGACTGGGAACAGAAGATGACCACAAGCACAAACCAATGGAATTATCTGTGCATGTCTCATTAAATGAACAGGGTGCGGCCATTCATTTAAACACAGTTTCTACAAAAGAATTTAACTTCATTAAAGAAAAGGAAGAATGGAAACACATGGACCACACTACATGTTCAAGTACTGATCTGTGCTACCTTTTCTTGTATCACATGGTGCATTTCTAGAGAATTTAGGGTCATACTAAATGAGACGCTGGTAGTATCACATTCAGAGCTCCCAATCATTTTGTTCTTTGACAACTGCAGCGAAGTGTGAGTCCAACTGGATCACAGTTATGGTTATATTATCTTTTTTCCATATGCCATTTTCCAACCAGAAACTGCCACACGGGTAGGGTTGCCAGGTCCCTCCTCGCCACCTGCGGAAGGTTTTTGGGGCGGGGCCTGAGGAGAGCAGGGTTTGGGGAGGGGAGGACTTCAATGCCATAGAGTCCAATTGCCAAAGCGGCCATTTTCTCCAGGGGAACTGATCTCTATAGGCTGGAGATCAGTTGTAACAGCAGGAGATCTCCAGCTAGTATCTGGAAGTTGGCAACCCTACACACAAGGTTTCCATCTGACCAACTGGGGCAAGCATGTAGGATGGGAAAATAGCATGGGCAAAGGGTTTAACATAAAAATTGGGGGGGGGGGCTTCATCTGCACTGCATTGTCAATCAGGCCTCTATGTGGTGGCTATTTACAAACCCCTCCCTCAAACACTTGGGAATGCCAAGCACAGAATGCCTCAGCATCTCATCTTCAATTCCTGTGTGAAGATATTTATGCTCATAGTTTGCAAATTCACACACCTCTGGGGTAACATATAATAATGGCTGAGGTTTTTTTAAAAAAATTAAAACAAACTTAAAATTGGAGGCACAAAAGCTTCTATTTAAAGAGCAAGAGATGTTTTTGCAATAGAAAGACTGGTGGCTTAAAATGGTGACTAACGCCCAGCCCCGCTAAATGGTAATGGTCGAGGAAGACATTTTGGTGGTCATTAATGTATAGGGTCACCATAGGTCAGAAGTGATTTAGCGGCACTTAGCACACACACATAACCCTGATAATGTTTAAACAGTCCGGGGGGAAAGCCCCCCTTTGGTCATTGCAATTGTGAACATGACAGGAAGCTCAAAAGGGGTAAAGGGAAATTTAAGGAAATTCTTACTTGCTTAAATAAGATGATCAGTATGGAAGCTTCTAAACGTGAAAAAAATGTTACCATCAGAAATGCATCTAAAATAACTATCATTTTTGTATGGCTAACCTTTTAATTTTTAAAAAACTCCCCCCCTTTCCCTTTTAAAAAAGAAAACCCTTTCTGTCAAGAGCAGGCCACCGCCCTTTTCATATTCTAATATTTGGATTCAGCACTTGGACTCTGCTTATTACAGACTACAGCCTGGATCGCACAGACAGATTGTGTGCTACCCTGTGGCCGGCCCCTTAAATTCGATCGTTCTCTAAATTCAGAGTGATGATACTAATAACACCCGCCCTTTTCAGCACTTAGCTCAGATTATTTTTTGTAGTATTTATTCATTGCTGTTCCCCCCCCCCCCCCCGCTTTTCAAAAGCATAATGAAATTTGGTACCTACTGCATGCTCTTGCCTTCAGTCAAAGATGCAGGATTCCTGTTAGAGCTTATTGTTCAACCAGAGCAGGCAGTGAGTTACCTGCTTTAGGTATAAGCAGGGCATTCTCTTTTATGGTGGCTTTTTTCCCTAAGCTACTATCTTACTTTGGAATAAATACAATTATCCCCATGTCTAACACAGCTTGCTGTTAATACTCTATAGTGCCAACTTTAAAAGGAAAAATAAAGAGCAAAGACCCCTCTGCAAAGACTTCAAGTAGGTAATGAATCTGTATAAGGTTTCTTGGCAGTGAAAAAGGATTCCATGGCTCAGAAGTAGATTATGAGGTTTAAATGCCCTTCATGTATTTTGCAGCAAGCAGACAGAGGTCAGGGTGGTTGCAGGCTGTACCAATAATGTACCAAGCCTGCCTTGAAAAAAACAGAGGGAGGAATGCGGGCAAAACAGGGGTCTTTCCAAACTAGTCTGCTCTTGGAAGAGATGCAGATGTAGGTTCACGCAGCTGAAAGGAACCGAAAGACCATCAAGGAACTGCTAAGGGCAAAACTTTCCTGCTTTCCTTTCCTGCTGACTGAAAATGCCATTACCCTGCTCCCCCCAACTGTTTTAAGCTGGCAGAGAAAATTGACATGTACCTGTACTGTTCCTTCCCTTCCCTACAATTGCTTCAAGCACTCTGACCTGGATGGCCCAGACTAGCCTGATCTCATCAGATCTCAGAAGCTAAGCAGGGTCAGCCTTGGTTAATATTTGGATGGTGAAACCACCAAGGAATACTGGGGTTGCTATGCAGAGGAAGGCACTGGCAAACCACCTCTGTTAGTCTGTGAGGATCTTGACTTTGTGTTAAAAACAGCACCCAGCTTTTTCACGCGTCTAAAGGTGGAGCCTAAACTGAGGCTGTCGTATTTTGGTCACGTCATGAGACGACAAGAGTCACTGGAAAAGACCGTCATGCTAGGAAAAGTTGAGGGCAGCAGGAAAAGAGGAAGACCCAACAAGAGATGGATTGACTCAATAAAGGAAGCCACAGCCTTCGGTTTGCAGGATCTGAGCAGGGCTGTCAGAGATAGGACATTTTGGAGGACTTTCATTCACAGGGTCGCCATGAGTCGGAAACGACTTGACGGCACTTAACACACACAAAGGTGGAGCCATTTCCTTTCCCATCAGCATGTAATACCTTTTGTATACCCTTTTGTATCTGAGGAAGGGAAGTTTGACTCGCAAAAGCTTATACTGTAAAGCCTGTGTTATAGTATTAATTTCGAATTTATATAACACAGTGGGAGGTTGATAGTTCAAAGCAGTAGTTTATTGAGCTTAATAATACATACCGGATGAAACTGCCCTAATGCGCAGGACAGTCTTCATACAGAACAAAGGATTGCTACCCCAGTTATAACTTCTGGTTAGGGATGTTCCAATTACGTCGACTTACTAAACATTGGTTGTCTGCCTTACTTTAATTAACATAGTATATAGAGATTGGTAGAAGCTGTCTTTAAGCAAGCACTTGGTCTTGTGATTCACATTCCTAACAGTGAAGGTAAGACACTGTTTTTCTTTACAGGGGAAAGCCTGTACCAGGCAATGTGTTCTGTTGACCTCTTATAGTTATGGATGCCAACGTTCCCCAAGTTTCCATGTGTGGGTAGAATATATCTGCCTGATGCTATGCTCTATTCTTGAGCATAGCACCTCATGAACCTATGAATGTTTATACATATGAAAGAATATATGTTTTCCTATAAATGAAGTTTATAGGCACTTCAATACCCCAAAGACCTTGTTGGTCTCTAAGGTGCTAGTGGACTCAAAGCTAGCAAGTTTACAAAGCACTATCAAGCTCATGGATTTTTCCATCTGCTAAGGTCCCAGAAAATATGAAGGGTTGGATCCAACCAGCTCTTTGCCTGATGAAAAAGGAAAGAGACATTGTCTTTGATCACCCCAAAACACTATGCTGAGAACCATGGGATCTGCATCTACAAAAACCATGTGGCAAAGATGTTGTATCGGGGGGGGGGGGAATTGGGTACAATTGAGTGAAAAAGCTGGGTGCATCCAACCCAAAATACCTGCTATTGACTAGCACTGATAAAAGGCTGGTGTCTTTGTCATACAGTTTTAAGACCCAGGAAAAGATCCGGTATCAGTTTCAGAAGGACATTGGCATACTGAGATGGGACACCCACTGGATGGGGGGTACCCTGCAATGACAACAAGCAGTGGGGGGAAGAAAACAAAGGAAGAGCCCCAGCCCAAACTCAGAAAAAATTGTGGTGGGGAAAAAAACACAACTCCTGGTAGAACACCTATTGTTGCTGATGTGGCCAGCCTAATGAATCACTATGGGTTTCCAGTCTGCAGAAAGAGGCTTTTGGAAATTCTAAACAGGATTTAAGGCAATTGTATTACCTTCTATTGCTATTGCCTGAATGCATTTCACAGCCAAGTGACCAGAGGTCTGTGTAATGCAAGAGACTATGGAGCTTTTTTAAAGAGATGAGAGGAATGTAAAGTGAGCGTGAATGCATTTTAACACAGGGCTATTGTCACAGTTACACCCGCTCTGTCATGAAGATAGTCGAGCCCAGCCCAGCCTAGCCTTCCCCTGGCCACTTTCGAGTTAATTAAACCAGAATGCCTGAATGCTAATGACTGATCAAAGCACTGGCTTGGTGGCTTTAACAAACGGCGGCTCTTGGGGCGATTTCCAAGCTCATGGCATCACACATACCCCCTTCAGAAGAGACAAGTTAGAAATAACATAAAATAAAATAAAGCTTGAGTTTGTGTCAAATGTAAAAAATGCAGGTAACAGGGCAGGTTATAACATAATTACATAAACATACATTTACAGATTAATAAAAAGGCCATCCGGCAAATACCATAATCATAATTAGTACTTATACAGCAATTCCGGCATTCAAAGCACTGATCTGACAACAACCCTGTAAAGTAGGCTAATATTATTATCTCCAAATAGCAAATGGTGGAATGAGAAGCTGAGGGAGGGAAAATAACTTGGCTAAGGGTAAGTAAGTGGCAGGGGAGAGATTTGGACCAGTCTGGGACCAGAGCTCATTCGTCCAGGCATTATGCTCCTAAATTGATCTTCCCTCAAATTCAATTAAAGTATTAAGAAAAGCAACAGAACTTCCACAGTCCAACATTATTTGCTTCATTTTAGCTCCATGATGTGAAAATCCTTGTAGAAACCAAGATGTGTGTGCATCTAATTTCAACCAGCAAGAATAATTTAACTATTGTGGTATAGTTCATGCCCACATTTCAACAGTTACAGTTTACATAAAACTCCCATCAGCTGAGTGCAGAGGCAAAAATTTAGGACATGTGTGATTTGTTGTGCTCTTGGAACTGACAAACCAATGTTTGTTTAGTAGCGCTATTCCATATTGAAGAGCCTCTCTTGTTGGGAGGCAAAGAAAAGGCAGTATATGTAAAAAAAAGGGGGGGTAGACATAAACCAGGATTTGTTACGTATGTCTGGCAGATGAATTAGAAGCTTTTGCACAATCCAAGGTTTATTGCCATGTCTGAATGCAATCTCAGGTTCATACTTCTTTTATTAAGGCTACAGAGAACAAGGACAACAGGCTGTTTACCCACAGTACACAAAGAATTTTAACTGCTTAAATTTTACAACTGAACTAGATTTATACATTCTTCTTTCCAGAAGAAGCTGGCAAACACACCGAGAAACAAAACAGAAAATAGAAGGAGCATTTTCTTCTAAATCTGACTGTCAACCGATTCAGTTCCATGGACTTTATTCTGCTTTTACAGAAACATGTTACTGGGCATAGTTTCTATTGCTGGGCTTCATACACAACGCGTTAGAAAAGATATTGCATATTTCATATATGCTTTCACTTTTCAGAACTTTATTCCCGGAACTTCAAGGACAAAACAGCAGAGGAAGAACTTTGCTTGGAAATGCTTTAATTTATTATAAAGCAACATTTGAACTGCAGGATTTTAATGCAGATTCTCAATTTTCAAAAGACAGATTCTCCTGTGCATTTGAAGAGATTACGCTCAATATTACTGGCCCTTAGCAGAACCAGATGATTATTAAAGCAGTAGCTCTGCTCTCAAAGGATGTTTTTCCAATTGCTTTCTCTTTATTTTCATAAAATCCAGTCCTTTTTTTTGACAGTTCGGTTGCCTTTGAAAAGCTCCATCAAGCAGGCTTTCACTAGGCAAAAAGATATTTATGCTAAGCTATCAGAGTAGGAAGCCTACTTTTGCTTTTGCTTTCTATTTATTTCTGTGTAAAATGGAGTTTTAACATAGAAAATCCTTTCTGGCTCTTCTACCACAGAGGTACATTTCAGAAGAGTAAAATTATTCTAGGTTAGGGGGGAAATGCACCTCCCAAATTTTGGGTTGGAACAAGCCATCTTTTTCATTCAATCTCACACAAGTCTCCTCCATATTACAGCCTCTAACTCGCCATGGCTTTTGTACGCGCCGGTCCCATGATTCTCAGCACAGCCCTTTTTGGGTGGTCAAAGAAGATGCCTCCAGCAGAAAAACTGATTGGCTCCAACCCCATTTAGTCCAAATCTTACCCTGCAACTTCATCCCCATCCAAACTGGATAGGGTTGTCAACCTCCAGGTACTAGCTGGAGATCTCCTGCTATTACAACTGACCTCCAGCCGACAGAGATCAGTTCACCTGGAGAAAATGGCCGCTTTGGCAATTGGACTCTATGGCATTGAAGTCCTTCCCCTCCCCAAACACCGCCCTCCTCAGGCTCTGCCCCAAAAACCTCCTGTCAGTGGTGAAGAGGGACCTGGCAACCCTAAAACCAATATAATCCTTATTATCAGATGCCAAGATGAAAACCAGGATCAACTAGAAGGGGTCCATTGCTGGTCTTCCTTCCTAGGTGGAACTTGAAATGAAATAAACAGAAAATCCCTGTAGAAACCTCTATAACTCATGTATCCATGTGTTTTAGAATATATGACCAGTTAGCATCAGAAATGGCTAAACTGACTAAGAACAGTTATTTTTAAATTCAGAAGTTTTTACCTCTTTAAAATGAACAGCTTCCTTAAATAAATAAGAACTTCCTTAAGTTAGCCCTAGGCCCCTTTAAGCACCCTGCAGTGTTCACCGTAGCAGATAAAAATGAATGTTTTCATAATCACTTAAGCATAAACAAGGGTGACAGTGGTCTTGGAAAAGTTCACCTGAAACAGAAGAAGTCAGGGATGGGGAGAGCTTGGCTGGTCACATGGGTAGAGTATGGAGTTATATGTTTCAAGGTCATGAACACCAGTATTATATTTCTAAGTGTGCTGGCATCTTGATGCTGGAATATGGCATTTCCTGCTGAAATGTGTGTGCACGTGTAAAGTGTTGTCAAGTTGCAGCAGAATTATGATGATGCCGCCAAGGGACTTTCAAGGCAAGTGAGAAGCAGAGGTGGTTTGCCAGTGCCTTCCTCTGCACAGACTTCTTTGGTGGTCTCCCTTCCAAGTACCAACCCTGCTCAGCGTGCGAGATCTGATGCGAATGGGCTATGCCATACTGCCTCCCCACCCCCCAACCTGTGTTGTTATCGCTTCATATACACTGAACATCGTTCACAAAGTTCTCAGAAATTAAAGCCGCTCACAGAGTCTTTCAGGGGATTTCTCTCTGCACCAGTGATGGGTGGGTGGGAGAATTGATTCTGGAAGTGATCATGACTCTGGAAGTAGCAAAGGTAACCATGGAAGCCCACAAGGCAAGAACTTCCTAACAAGCCCTGCACCCTGTGCCCCCCCCCACCACCTTCAGAAGTAAGTCAAGTGGCAACTAGTGCAGTCAAGTGGCAACAGGGTGCAGGGCTTTCTCAGTAGTGGCCCCTCACCTGTGGAATGCCTTTCCCCTGAGGCTCACCTGGCAACTATTCTCCTATCTTTTAGGCACCAGGATTTTTGCCCAGGCTTTTACTCTTTTTGCCCAGGCTTTTCATTTTTAAAACTTGTTTCTGCAGTCCGCTTCTAGCCTGAGAATTACTTTATGAGATTTGCTTTCAGAAGCTAATTGTTGGATACTGTTTTTGTGCTTACTGTTTTTTTTAGATATTTAAAATAATTATCGCTATAACTTTTATAGTACCGGTATTATGTTCTTATTGTGTTTTACTTTGTAAGTTGACTCAACCTGATGCTATGGACAGGCTGTATATAAACAGACTGAATAAATAAATGGTAGATTATTGCAAAAGTTTGCTAGCCTAACACCTATACTTATGTCTTACGTAGGGCAAGAGTCACCAACTGCCCTGGATCTTCCCTTAGTTAGAAATTTCTTGTCCAACTCCTTCCTTAGCTCTGGCCTCTTCACCTTCCCTAGTTTCTACCACATGGTAAATATATCTCAGGGCCTCCGTATGTTGGCCCCAGTCCGGTTAAAATTAGTCATGGCTAAGCTCCATCAAAAACTAAAGAATAAGTCAGTTGCATCTAAGATAAGCATCATTATTTTCATGGGTCATAAATTTGACCAATACTCACCATCATTGAATGACAGAGTAGTCAAGAGTTGGATGACTGACAAAATGGCAAAATTATCCAAATATGAGGCAAGAGGAAATCTACAAGAACCTTTTGAAGAGACTTGGCCATCATATATGAACTTTATGGGCTGAAGATATAGCTAGGGTTGCCAGCCTCCAGGCACTTGAGGAAATAAACAGCACACAAGCTCAATATTATACACACAATACTCTTATATTTCTAGAATAAATTTTCACAAGATTTTCATACAGTATAAATACTCACTGTTCTATACCTACTGGTAAACAGTTTAAAGACATACAATTGTTTTCTCAAGCTGTGGAATTGTCCATGAAACGAAAGAGACCGTGACGTGCCGGTTCCAAAACGAGTTGGTAACTATGAGTTCGAAAAGGACGCTGAAGGCAAGAGCTCTTCAATGAAGATCCCAGCGGCTTCCTGAATGTGCCCAAAGGCTGCTAGTACTCTTCGCCTCACACAAGGAGGTGAGGTCGGGAGACCGGGAGGTCCCGGCGCGGCAGGTGTGAGCCGCGCTCCGAAACAAACACAGGGGGAACGTTCTATCCGGAAACACTTTCGCCAATCGGCTTCATCAGCCCAGCTTTCATCAGTGTTACTTTCTGCAGACCTACACCTAGGTTTCTATGGCAGGATTCACAAAGAATCTTCATTGACTGGGATCTTCATTGACGTGATCGCTCTTGCCTTCAGCGTCCTTTTCGAACTCATAGTTACCAACTCGTTTTGGAACCGGCACGTCGCAGTCTCTTTCGTTTCATGGACAATTCCACAGCTTGAGAAAGCAATTGTATGTCTTTAAACTGTTTAGGTATAGAATAGTGAGTGTTTATACTGTATGAAAATCTTGTGAAAATTTATTCTAGAAATATAAGAGTATTGTGTGTATAATATTGAGCTTGTGTGCTGTTTATTTCCTCAACTATTTGTATTACAGCGCTTGGTTTGTATATTGCTTGGTTGTAGCCTCCAGGTACTAGCTGGAAATCTCCTGCTATCACAACTGATCTCCAGCCGATAGAGATCAGTTCACCTGGAGAAAATGGCCGCTTTGGCAATTGGACTCTATGGCATTGAAGTTCCTTCCTTCTCCAAACCCTGCCCTCCTCAAGCTCCACCCCAAAAGCCTTCCGCCGGTGACGAAGAGGGACTTGGCAACCCTAGATATAGCACTATGTGAATACATTTTAAAAAAAAGGCAAGGCAATGAGCCCAAGTTCCTCCTTTTCAACATCGTGGGACTTCTGCATGGCTATGGGGGGGGGGGGAGAGAGGTCACAGATGCCAGAAGTCCTCAGTTGGTCAGGTTGCTGCTACGGTTGTTTTCCTTAGGGCTGCAGCAAGTACAGGCTAATCAGCCAGCCTCTCTCCTGTACATTTTTATCACTGCCCCCCTTTGCACGAGCAGAAGAGTTAATGCGGAAAGAATGACAGTGATGAAGTTCTCCTAATCCCCAAATTTCCTCAAACTCCCAATAGGAATAAGCAGTTAACTACATTTCCCTGCTGCCTCTTCTGTCTTTCAGTTTCAGCTGCCTAAGCAGGAAAGAAGTCACACTCCAGGAACAGCTAATGGGAAATGGAGCTCCGCTGTATAAAACCACCACCTTTCTTCAACGTGGTGCGCTAAAGGCGGGGAGATGGGGGTGGGGAGAGAAGGGGGCAGGCTGAGGAAGGAACCAAGAGGAGCAGCGAAGCGAACAAACGATGACACAGAAGTTCCAAAAGCCATAAAAAAGCCCCCACCAAGGTATAATTTGTGCAATGTGACCTTTCTCACCAGAGGGACACATTTAAGAGACGAGGATAAAGAGGCCCCTGTGTCTTTGAGAGCGGCTGGTGATGTGAACATTTCACTCCATCACAGGAAACCTCTATGAGGTGTGGCAAAGTGGCCTTTGGACTACAGAGCCGTAGCCAACTTACGCCATCTATCAGAAAAGACAGAGGTAACCCAAAGGTCTCGCTTTTTGTATGGTTATTGCATACGGGAAATAAATGGTCTCCCTTTGCCACCGCAGACCTCCTTAGGACTCATACGCCCTCCAAAGTTCTCCCAGAGTGAGGCCCAGCTGAGGTTAATAATATGAAGGCTCTGGCCTCAAGATTCCATCAGCCTTTGCAAAAGAAATTGGAAAGAGCATGGCCAGTGTTTTTGGGGGAGTTTAGCTGTGGCTTAATGATGGAGCATCTGCTTTCCATGCAGAAAGTCCCAGGTTGAATCCCCAGCATCTCCAGTTTTTAAAAGAAGGATCAGATAGTATATGGTGTGGAAGACCTCTGCCTGAGAAAACAAAGGAAGAAGAAGAAGAAGAGTTGGTTTTTATATGCCAACTTTCTCTACCACTTAAGGAAGAATCAAACCGGCTTACAATCACCTTCCCTTCCCCTCCCCACAACAGACACCCTGTGAGGTAGGTGGGGCTGAGAGAATGTGCCTGGCCCAAGGTCCCCCAGCTGGCTTTTGTGTGTAGGAGTGGGGAAACAAATCCAGTTCACCAGATTAGCCTCCGCCGCTCATGTGGAGGAGTGGGGAATCAAACCCAGTTCTCCAGATCAGAGTCCACCGCTCCAAACCACTGCTGTTAACCACTACACCACGCTGGCAGAGAACCACTGCTAGTTGGAGTAAATTATTCAGATAAGGCAACTTTGTGTGTTGCCATGAAAGTAATAACAAAAGATTCTGCCTGTATTGAGCCTGGTACTGTCCTTCTGCTTTCTGCAGGATGCTGTCCTGTCCCTGGAATTTCTGCCCCATCCCCTGCAGGGGAGGGGGAATGTTTTCCACAGTCTGAGTTTTTTTTAAAAAGCACTCTAACAAATATCAGGTCACCACTACAAGGTACCTGCTTAGCAGTCGCTGCATCACATTCTAAATTTGTTTGCTGAGCCTATAGCTCATAGAAGCGAGAATCACAGCTTATAGAACTGTCTGTTTTCAAGCAACATAAGACAGTCTAGAGCCAATTAAGATTAAACAGAATAGATGGGGTTGATAAAAAGGAGAAGCGGGAGAACTGTATTTTGGTTGTTTCAAAAGGAAGCACATATTTGCCCAGTAGCCACACATAAACTGCCACCACCTTACTTAAGTCAGTAAGAATTGACTTGTTGGTAAGAAATGACCAAAGTATGTAAGAAATGACCAAAAAGTCCATACATATGCATTCAGTCTCTAATAAGATGGCTCTGGGAAGCTCACAAGGAGGGCTTGTTGATTTTGTAGTGATTAGGTTGCCAGCCTCCAGGTACTAGCTAGAGATCTCCTGCTATTATGACTGATCTCCAGCCGATAGAGATCAGTTCACCTGGAGAAAATGGCTGCTTTGGCAATTGGACTCTATGGCATTGAAGTCCCTCCCCTTCCCAAACTGCACCCTCCTCAGGCTCCACCCCCAAAACCTCCTGCCAGTGGCGAAGAGGGACCTGGCAACCCTAATAGTGATGGAAAGTGTTGCAGCTGACTCATGGCAACCCAGTAGGATTTTCAAGACAAGAGAGGTAGTTTGCCGTTGTCCCCCTCTGCATAGCAACCCTGGACTTCCTTGGTGGTCTCTCATCCAAGAACTAACCAGGATCAACCCTGCTTAGCTTCTGAGACCTGATGAGATATGGCTAGCCTGGTCCATCGAGGTCAGGGCTGTTAGTTTTAGCTACCACCTTTTTTTGTGCTGAAAATTTGGTATCAGAAACATACTAAACAATCTGATACTTGCCATGCAGCCAGATCCTGTGCATGATGACTTGGAAGGAAATCCCACTGAGTCCATGGGATTTATTTCCTATTCTATATTTGCTTGTCTGCAACCTTAGTCTTTCGTCAATATGCATTACTACCTGGTTTTTACACTGATGGTAGGAAATTAAGAAGGAGCAAAAAGTTTCCTTTCAAAGTCACAAAATGTATTTGATCTGAAATTTCTCTTTTAAGACTTTGGTTTCACAAACCTCATTAACTTTCATTTCAGCAATTCAAATGGCACACAACTGCCTTTCACACCCACTTCAATAAAGGGAAAGAGGCTGGAAATATATCATATGGTTAACCTCTAAAATTACACTGGAGCATTATTATCAATATCTAGGGAGTCAAGCAAATAATGAATTTTGTTTGAATAATCATTTGCGGTTTCACTGATTAATAGGGTTTCCAACCTCCAGGTGAGGCCTGGCTATCTCCTGGTATTACAATTGATCGCCAGACTACAGAAGTCAGTTCCCCTGGAGAAAACGGCTGCTTTGAAGGGTAGACTCCAGGGCATTATACCTTACTGAGGTCCCTCCCCTTGCCAAACTTCCCCTTCCCCAGACTCCACCCCCAAAATCTCCAGGTATTTCCCAACCCAGAGCGGACAACCCTAAGCATCAATACATGTGCATATCACTGTAACCTCAACATAAGTATCTCCTTGAGATACAAACCTATAGGGCAGCTGCAGAGTTATACCTTGTAAGTCCATTGAAGTCAATGGGCTTAGAAGAAGGCTTTATCTCTGCTTAGGCCTGCATTGTGAAACCACAAGTGTTAGAAAGAAAGACAATCTTTCAGGTGGTAGATGGAGAATCTTTCAGGTGGTAGATGGAGATCTCCCACTATTACAACTCATTTCCAGATATCAGTTCCCTTGGAGAAAATGGCTGCTTTGGCAACTGGACTCTATGGCATTGAAGTCCCTCCCCTCTCCAAACCTTCCCTCCTCAGGCTCCACTTCAAAAATTTCCAGGTATTTCCTAACCCGGAGCTGGCAACCCTAGCTATTAGCCTCTGATGGACCTATCCTCCATCAGGAGGATATAACCTTATATAGGTTCTCATCAGGACCTATAATTTGGCCCAATGAGCAAAGAGCAACTTTGTGGGGCCATTTCATGTTGGGAAAGCAGCAATACTACAGGCCTGCTTTTTAGATGGTAAAAGAAAGCTTAGTAGCTCATTCATGGGACACCCAGAGTCACATGTCATTTTGCCATAAGGCGGGTTGTAAGAAAGTCTTGTACAGTTGTGCACCAATTTGTTTGATTGGCTGAGCGATTTGGAGGGTAGCCATGTTGGTCTGCTGTAGAACAGCTAGATTCAGGTCCAGTAGCACCTCAGAAACCAACCAGATTTCCAGGGTATGAGCTTTTGAGAGTCAAAGGTATCTGACGAAGGGAGTTTTGACTCTCCAAAGGTTATACCCTGAAAATCTTGTTGGTCACTTAGGTGCTACTGGACTCGAATCTAGCTGAGCATTGAGACTGTTGAAATATACCATATCCAGCCAACCCTGGGATCCTGATACCAGTGCACCATGAATAGGGCTAGCCTTCCTGAGGGTATGAACAATCCAACATCCTTTCCAATTTGAATTCCCTTAGACACCTGCACAACTCTGAGCTTAAAGCTTCTTTTTACACATGCGCAGCCATGTGGTTTGGAGCAGACTCTAACTGAGAAGTGAAGGTTCACGTCTCCTGGAATCCTAAAGAACAACAACCCTTAAGCAATGAAATATTGCTTTCAAAAGCAAGAATAAGCTCAGCATCGAACATAAAGTGTAAACATGAATATATCTTTATTGCACTGTTATTTAGTCCTGGAATTGGTAGAGGAAACTCAAATACCAGTTCATTTGTTGTTGTTTTTTAGTCTTAGTTAGAGAATCCTACAAAAACAGTGAAAATCGAATTTGGATTCCCTTTCTTTCAGAGTCTTTCGACATGGCAATTCAAAACCACAGTGTATCTTTTGAAAAGACTATCTTGCCAGGAAAGGTCCACAGACATTTTTCTACTTTAAAGCCAAGAAAAACTAAGCTTTCCCCTAACCCATCTGCATAGTCCCCAGAAAATTTACCCTTAACCTTTAAGTATTAAATTCCTTCCTTCCTGCCCCCACCGTATGCTAGACAGATGACCAGAGCCCGAGATTACACCAGACGAAGTGATTAATCAGGGGAAATACCTGAGCAAATATTAATTATCAAGTGCAAAATTGCCAGACAGGAAATTGCTATTAACAACTAGGGTAGGAGCAATTGCCCTGCATATTTAGGAGACAGCTGGTCTCAAACACACTTAAAAACGCTTAGCCAGGGATGGAGAGTAACTTGAAGAACCATGGAAAAAGCATTACAAATGTTTTACACTGGCACATATTCCAATAGAAAAGACCCCATTCTAGGGGGGGAAATCTGCAGATCCCTAACAATAAAATGCATGTATTCCACAGATCTGGCCCACTGTCCACCAAAAAGTGAATTTTGGAACATGAAATGATTGACAGGGAGTGAACTTCGGTGGAACGAATGACAGACTTGTTTCAGGTGGTGTAGTGGTTAAGAGCAGTGGTTTGGAGCAGTGGAGTCTGATCTGGAGAACCGGGTTTGGTTCCCCACTCCTCCACATGAGCGACAGATGCTAATCTGGTGAACCGATTTGGTTTCCCCACTCCCACACATGAAGCCAGCTGGGTGAACTTGGGCTAGTCACAGCTCTCTCAGCCTCACGTACCTCACAGGGTGTCTGTTGTGGGGAGGGGAAGGGAAGGTGATTGTAAGCCAGCTTGATTCTTCCTTAAGTGGTAGAGAAAGTTGGCATATAAAAACCAACACCTCCTCCTCCTCTTCTTCTTTTAAGGAACTAGCAAGTTATAAATGGGCATCAGATAGAAGTGAGCCTGTCAGTTAAAGGCATCCACAATATTCCTGATGATTCAGGGCTATTAATATATAGTTCCATCTGAATCTGCATAGTATCAGAGGACATGGCTAGAATCCAGAGGGCAGAATTATACCAGGAACAGTTTTGGGGTGTTTTTTTTAACCCACAGAGACAGAATACTCAGATACAGCTATTTAGGCCAAGTTCACACATGACATTTGCCAGCTCTTCTTACTGTTGACGAGCGCAGGTGAAAAAGAGAGCCTTACAGTGCATTCCTAAGGAGAGTTACTCCAGTGTAAGCCCATTCATTTCAATATCCACCTTCATGTGAATTGGCCACCCGAAGGCTTTCAAACAAGTTGAATCACATTCTGCCTGAAGGATGACATTTCTTAAACACTGAAATGCCTTCCAGTGGTACACACATTACCACAGATCTGTTACCTGGATTGGCAAATCCATGACCAACCCAGAAATCAACAAATGGAGCCATGATTACTTTCTCTAGGGACATGAAAGCGTTTGGCACTATGACTAGCCATGGGGCCTCCTTTCGGCAGCTGCGATTTGTTAATCCACAGTATAATGTGAATTAAATTAGGCTCTTCACACTTAACTAACCCTCAATCTGCATTCTTTTGTAACTCCTGAGGTTTCCGATGCAGCTAACAGCTAATCCCTTCAGCCTTAAACTTCTCCCAGCTGCTGGCTCAGAGCAGTTATGGAGGGTTTCCAACAATTCAGGGCCAGTAAACTTAATCCTAAAGCTGTTAGGCTCTTCTAAAATAACGAGACCCACCAATTTAAAGCTGTTAGCCTTAATTAACAGGAAAGGAAGCATTCAGGTTATGTGCCGAAGCATAGCGCTGAGCCAGAAAACCATGTTCCGTTGCATAGCTTCCAGCTTCCTTGTGCTTTCTGCCCATCTCAATACTACACTGAGCATTTTGAACTGCAGTACTGAAAAATGGCAAGAGGGGCAACCTCAGTAATAAAACCCTGTGCTAGAAGGGACAGGTCAATCCAATACAACAGTCTAGATCTGTTAATGTGATCTGCTGACATCCAGGCAGTGGAATGTACAAGTCACTTAAACGTTTTGGCCATTCTTCATCTAGCGGCTTTGTGAAAACACATAAGCGTGAGAAGTGCCTTTGGAAAGACAGGTGTCATTTATTTTGTGAGATCCTCATGTTGATAATTTGAATCCAGCTGTGCTCACAGCATAGTTGTGCTAGTCTGTGTTCACCCCTATTTACAGAATGTACATGTGTGGGAAAGTAGTGCAGGCTGGAGCGCTCAGTGCATGGACCGGAGGTGACCAGATGCTATTAACCATGGCACATGCAGCTGAATCTCCAAGATGCAGCAAAACGTCATTGGGTGACGGACCATGTTTATATTATAGATGAAGGGTTTATCATTGGGGAGGGGCTGTGGCTCAGTGGTAGAGCATCTGCTTGGCATGCAGAAGGTCCCAGGTTCAATCTCCGGCATCTCCAGTTAAAGGGACTAGGCAGGTAGGTGATGGGAAAGACCTCAGCTGAGACCCCGGAGAGCCGCTGCCGGTCTGAGTAGACAGTGCTGACTTTGACGGACCAAGGGTCTGATTCAGTATAAGGCAGCTTCATGTGTTCATCATACCCCCTGCCTCTGAGTACAGAGTCAGCTCAGCATTTCCTGTTCCTCCCAGTTTTGTCATAATCAGGCCTTTTCTTCCTTGGTGTTGTTCTTAATTGACTTAGTTCCAAAGCTATAAATCTATGGAGAAGAGAATGGCTTCCAGGGTGTCAAGCATAGCATTAGCCCATTAAAAAAATTCATTTGCCAGTCACAGCCAAATCAACAGTACTATGGACTGGTGCACATGCTGGGACACCTTAGCAACAGTAGATCAACAATAACAACAATAATAGGTTGTATCCTACCAGTCTGCTCAGCTAACTGTGAAAGGAAGTTTCCACCAAGGAAGGCTTGTTGGACTGGAGGAAAGCACCATACTTAGCTGAGGGGTTGGGGACGTGGCGTAATGCAAGCTTAACTGCTTTGCACTTAGACGGTCCCAGGTTCAATCCCCAGCATCTCCAGGTAAAAGGACCAAGCAGTAGGTGATGTGAAAAACCACTACCTGACACTCTGGAGAGCTGCTGCCAGACTGAGTAGACAATACTGACCTTGCTAGACCGATGGTCTGATTCAGTATAAGGCAGCTTCATGTGTGTTCATGTGCGTGATAGGCTACAACCCAATATTTTATTCAACTGAGCAGAGACTTGTCCATTTGCTTACTTGCCCCATAGAAGCAACTAGAGAAGCCCTTGTGTGCATGTGCAAAAAGGGGGCACATTTACTGCTGATTGATTGAATTTTCACATAAAATTATGTCAGCAAGAAGGGTTCTAAGTCCAGCTTTTATCCTCTCTCCGGTTATGCATCATCCTGTGAACCAAAGACAGTCACTATCTTACACTGTCCATATTTGGGGATTTGGGGATGCATTGTTAAAACTGTGGGCTTTTCCACGCCATTTGTTTGATGCAGTTTGACTTCCTGACTGCATCAAGTTCCCCCCACCTTTACAGGCAGTATCGTTTGCAGGTTGCAAACGTTTGAGGGTTGCTGCTCTCATGGCTTTCCTTCAACTTTGTTTGAGTTTTTTTTTTCAAACAAGGTGGTCTTAAAATGGGAGAGTAACCACCACCAAACGACTCTTCCATGAAAAGAGGGGGGAAATGATGCCATAAAGAATCAGAGCTGCATAAAAAACAACCCAGTGTGGAAAAAGGCCTTTGTTAGTGATCACTGGCAGAGTTGTCATTTTTCAGGGTTCGCCTCCCTCCCCGGGATCTCTCTAAAAGTTACATTCTGAGGGGCGGTGTATCTAAGACACCATGCAGCGCACAGCCAGTTCTTTCACACGCTGCAGATGCTGAGATATATTTTGATCTGTGATAGCGTGACAATTATGCATTATTTAAAAATATATAGATACTTTTAACCGAAAGAACAACCTGGATACTGTACTGGAAACGAACACGGCAAAGGACGAAAGGGAGCCATCATCCAGGGCCGGCATCTTTGGGCCCAGCTGCCAAGAACCCAGCACCCCAGAAGGGCCTGCCACAAAACCCTCATTCAGCCTTGCTGTTCTGTGCTATCGTCGCTGCACAGCTGTCCGTAGAAGCAACAGCTGCTCCCTAGGCAAGTGGGTGGCAGCAATGGTGGCAGAATGAAGGAGCCACAATGTCTGCTCACCCATTGGCTCTTTGGGTGAGTGAGCAGTGCTGCCAAAGTAGGGGCAGCAGAGAGCCTCCACGGGTGTCTTGCAGAGAGGCCTCCAAAACATGGAACCAGCCTGCATAAAAGGGGAGGGCATTCAAGCAGTAATCTCTGGTTTGAGAACAAGGGTGTTACAAGCACACATCTATTTTCATCTGTGGAACATTGGAAGGGATGGTTTACTTTCCTTTTTTATTTGACGTTTATTAGGGCTTTTCTTTTTATAGCTACCATTTTAAGAGACACAAGATGGGGGCGGCGTTTTAAGATTACAATTGATCGGTGGCAGAAGGCAAAAAGAGAAGAGAGGGTATTGCAGGCAAAGGAAGGAAACTGTGGCAAACAATGAAAAGACGATGCATACTAATGTCTGAACGATTCAGCAGATTCAGATCAAATGTTAAGGTATCAGCTTGGGTCCACCGTGGTATTTCCATGGCTGGATTTCTGCCTGCAGAGTGTGACCCCGCCCATCTAAAATGTCCCTGGAAATGCTGCTGCTAAGGGGTTCTTTCATCTGTGGAAGAGTTCCAGTGGGCCCAAGCCATTTCAAACGTTGCGGTCTGATGGATATTATGTAATATATGTTATTATGAAGAAGAAAATGAAACAAGTTTATACCGGAAGCTTGTCATTTTGTTTCTTATACGTGGTTCAGGCTTTGAGAGCTGTTTGCAGCTCAGCGTGTCCCCCGACCTTGAGCTGTCTATGCAAGATTGCCTCAGCATATTTTCTCCCACCTATTCACATCAGACGCTACTGTTTAAACTCTGGATACAAGAGCGTTGTCTATCAGGACTTTGTAGCTTTTTGTTGTTACATGAGACCAGCACTGTATGGGACACGTGTGCTTTGATCCCACTTTGGAGGATCGTTTCAGCATTTATTTGTGGGGGCATTTCAAGATCCTTGTGTATGATTTTCTAAGCTTGCCATTCTTTATGTATGTTATATATTGACTGCTACAATATTGAATGACTTACTCTTCGCTTGATATTCTTTATGTATGAGTTATAATACATGCCATAATATTGAAAGAGTCTAGGCTTATGTTCTAATTACTTGATTGTGGTTTGTGTGTCTGTTATACTATTTTTCGGTTTGCTCTCTCCTCTATTAAAGGCAACTCTTACCTTAACTCCAAGTTCTAACTCCGCTTTGGTCCTCCCAATAGTGTATACATGGCATAACTATGACCGAGATGATAACCTTTTTGTTCAAACAATGTTACCTATTGCTGCATTATAAAATATTCCAAGATTATAATATATAATAAGTATAACTGATAATTATGGGCATTTTAAAGCACGACTTGCAGTTACTTCGCCAGCTTCTATCGTCCACACTCATAGCCGGCCACCCCCAAAATGAGAGCTAGGATTCTCGCTGTTTCAGCAGCTGTGACCTTCTGAAAAATATCTAGAATCAAGGGAATTGGAAAAGCCTGCGTAAATAAGAAATATCCCCGGTATGAGAACTTGATCATGCAGGCTCAATATTGGTTTTCTCCAAATAAAACAAAAATAAAGTGAATGCCTGTGATGACTTAGAGCTAGGATAAAGTGGAGAGTCTCTTTTTCATTGGGAAGAATACCTGGGCCACATTCGGCAGGATTTGCTAGACTTATGTTATGTCCACTTTATGTGATCAGTTATTCAAGGAAAACAAGAGCTAGATTCATTTTTGCCTCTGTTTGGTGTAGGGATACCAGTCTCCAGGTGGGACCTAGGGATCCCCCAACATTACAGCTCATATCAAGGCTGCCACTAAAACTTGTTCACCTCTTTATCATGGAATTTTCCCGAAGTCTGGTGAAATTGCCCTGTATTTACATCAACTGTATACTCCAGCTTTACACAGGGCTTTCTCCTTAGCCAGATTTAATGTATTACTGTCAGCTCTATTAACTGGTCGTTATCTTGGTGTTCCCCTTTCTGATAGTTTGAGCCCTTGCTCCAACAAAGAGGTTGAAACTATCCAACATGTTTTCTTACGGTGCACCTTCTATCAAATGTTATGTTTTAAATTTTTAAATCCTATCTTGACTCAGATTGAGGAATTTCCTAATTATTTAATGGTTCTCACTCTTCTTAACAATCAGGACCCTAATATTATTGAAACAGTGGCTAACTTTATTGTTGGTACGACTGCAATCTGTTCTGCCTTATAGCAGCTTTTCTATGTGTTTTACTGTACTTAGCTAAATATTTGTTATGCCAATAAAGGTACCTGAACTGAACAGCTCATATCCAGACTACAGAGATCAGTTCCCCTGGAGAAAATGGATGCTTTGAAGGGTGGACTCTATGGCATGGTATCCCACTGATGTCCCTGTCCTCTCCAGGCTCCATCCACAAATCTCCAGGAGTTTTCCAGCCTAGATCTGGCAACCCTGCCCCCCATCCCCCTACCACTGGCCAGCGGGGGACCTGGCAACCTTAGTTTGGTGCACACTTTTCAAAGGAGCGGCAGAGGCTGACAATTGTCTCTTGAAAGTGCAGCTGACAATTCTACAATGACCTGTGAACAATCCCAGGGAGGTAGCAAGAGTTGCTATCTCAGGATGACAAATCTGGGACTTGTGAATCTTATTCATGTAAGTACGACCCCCTCAAGCTAGATTTCACATGACTTTTTCATCCCACCACTTCCAACAAGCCTATTATTTGCTGCTTGCTGCTGGAGTTGTGGCAGTAGAGCAGATTGTGTGTCAGACTTCCTCACAAGGCTGAGTTTCATGTGGCTCTTGCCACAAAATGAGCTTGGCGGGGGGGGGGGGGGAATAGGCGTGCACGCACAGACAATCTGGTACATCAAATGTAGTTTGTTTTCTCCCAGAATCACTTTAGGCCTGATTTTTCACGTTGATTTAGATGTGATTAAGTCATGAGAAGATAACTTTCTCTCTGTGATTATCACATGGTGAACATTCCTCTGGGATTTATCCGCACACAGGAAAGTGGATTATTACACATTCTGAAGAACTTGAGAGAAATTCAGAGTTACCATAAATGAGTTTGACCTGTATTCCTGGAGATTTGGGGGCAGAGCCTAGGAAAGGTGGATTGTGGGGAGGGGAGAGAACAAAGAAGAGTTGTTTTTTTATATGCCGACTTTCTCTACCTTTAAAAGAGAATCAAACCAGCTTACACTCACCTTCCCTTCCTCTCCTCACAACAGACACCTTGTGAGGTTGGTGGGGCTGAAAGAGTTTGGAGAGAACTGTGACTAGCCCAAGGTTACCCAGCTGGCTTCATGTGTAGGAGTGGGGAAACCAACCCAGATCACCAGATTAGAGTCCACCGCTCGTGTGGAGGAGTGAGGAATCAAACCCAGTTCTTCAGATTAGTGTCCACCGCTCTTAACTATGACACCACGCTGGCTCTGGGATGTGATGCCATGAGTCCACCATCCCAAGCTGCCATTTTCTCCAAGGGAAGTGACCTGTGTAGCCTGGTGATCAGTTGTAGTTCAGGCTCCACCTGGAAATTGGTAACCCTACCTCTATTTAAAAAGAACTATGGTCTTACATGTCAGTGGCCCATGAGCTTTGGCGAGGATCTACTTGGTGTGACCCAGGTATGTGTCACCATTCACTGAGGGTCTACAGCTGTCTTTTTTATAGGCTTGTATCTTTTACAGTTCTCCAAGGAGAGCATTAACTTGGGAATGCAGCAGTGTCTCATTTCAGCTGGCAAGCTTCCAGCTCCCCTTCTGTGAGCCGTTTCCTTGCAAGAAATGTAAATGCCAACTTAAGAAAGCTTTTTTTTTTTTTGCTGTGACCAAGGCTAAGAAAGAAACTGCCTCTTGGAAACTAAGGGTGCCATTTAAAGGGATACAAGACACAGTGACTCCAGCTGCCTGGTTGGCAGGTAGATGGTGGTGGGGCTAAGTAGATACCTTTCAGCCTCTCTCTTGTGTGCACATGAGAACGTTCTTAACGTGGGGTACAAAGTCAAAGGGAGGCATCATAGTTGGAAAGTAGATCCCAGCCACATAGGCTTTGTTGATTCAGTGTAATTCTGGTTCTTGTGAGTTCCAGGACAGGGCATGGAATTGGCATGGAGAGAGTGAAATAACATGAGGGGCTTCCCATGAGGGAGCAGCTTTTTGCTGCCCGTCCAAAATAGCTGCTTTTTTTCTCTTAGCCTCACAACTACTGGTTTTATATTCACACTACAGAAGTGGGAAAGGCAAAAAACAATTTAAGCTTCATGTGTGAAAACCGACAGCCTTTCAGAGGCAGTTTGTGTGGATCAAAAATAGGGGATGATGCTGAATTCTGAGGCATCCCAAATTTGTATTGGTTTTGGGGGTAGGCTCGGTTTTAGGGGGAAAAAACCAGTCCCATGCAAATTGGAACCCCAATGGTATGGAATCTGGAATGGTCCTGTGAAGTCCCAGAAAGCTGCTACACTTTTCTGAGCCAGTAGCTGAGGTTTTCAGAGTATTACAGGTATGCCGGCATTGTGCATGCGCACATTTGCATTTAAATCCCACTTTTCTCGCCATGGGGGCCCAAAGCAGCTCAGAACACCATTCTTCCCTCCTCTGTCTTCTCCCAACAACGACCATATTGGGTAGATTGGGCTGAGAGAATACAAGTAACCCAAGTTTGCTAGTGAGCTTCCATGGTATAGTAGGGATTCAAACCCAGGTCTTCCAGGATTCTAGCCCAACAATCGATCCACTATGCCATGCTAACTGTCTCTATGCCAAGTGAGTGAGGGGGGGCATCATCAACATCTCAATGCACCTGGGCTACACTTTGGTACCTGTTTTGGATTGAAGATCAAAGATGGCAAAATCCCTTACCATAAGTTCCTTTCCCCCTAGAAACAGAGAGGTCAATCTGGTAAACTGAATGCGGACCAGCTAAGCACTCATAGGCGCATGGCGGGGAGATGGGACCAGGATGCCCTGTCTCTACGTTGTCATTTATTTTGTGTTTGCAGTTTGCTAGTTTTCAGTGATAGGGGTCATACTTTTTTCCTAGTTTATTCCTAACTGGAGGGGGAGCGTTTCCTCCTCTGGCCATTCTGGATCGGGGAGGCAGGAAGCTCCATCCCCTGGTGAGGTTAGAGGTTAACCCTGTCTTCCTATCAGGAGGAGGTGACAGCTGTAGAGGCTGGCCTCTTAAAAGAACAGTTTTCATGGTAAGGTTTAATTAAAATAGGAGCCCCATGGCGCAGAGTGGTAAGTTGCAGTACAGCAATCCAAGCTCTGCTCACGACCTGAGTTCGATCCCAACGGAAGTTGGTTTCAGGTAGCCGGCTCAAGGTTGACTCAGCCTTCCATCCTTCCAAGGTCGGTCAAATGAGTACCCAGCTTGCTGGGGGTAAAGGGAAGATGACTGGGGAAGACACTGGAAAACCACCCCGCAAACAAAGTCTGCCTAGAAAATGTCGGGATGTGACATCACCCCATAGGTCAGGAATGACCCGGTGCTTGCACAGGGGACCTTTACCTTTACCTTTTAAAAATAAAGCCTTTTCTATCTGTTTGAAAAGAAGAATAAAAATCCCATCCTGGAACGGTGGTAATCTAGTTTATCCAGCCTCTGCTAAAATATTTTGCCTAGTAGTTCCATCTGTCCCTATTAAAAACTGTCAGTACATTGATGTTGCTGGTGTATACACACTCGGTATACTGCATGTGTACTGACCATCGGAAACTGCCTTAGAACAATTCAGAGTTTTTGCCCTGCTAGCTCAGTTTGGTCTGCTTTGGTTGGCAGTGGTTCTCCAGGGTCTCAGGAAGAGAATTCACAGTGGGTAGCCGTGTTAGTCTGTTTGCAGTAGTCAAAAAGGGCAAGAGTCCAGTAGCACCTTAGAGACTAACAAAAATATTTTCTGGTAGGGTATGAGCTTTCGTGAGCCACAGCTCACTTCTTCAGATACAGAAAGCTCATACCCTACCAGAAAATATTTTTGTTAGTCTCTAAGGTGCTACTGGACTCTTGCCCTTTTTGACTTCAGGAAGAGAAGAATCTCTCCAAGCATCTTTACCTTACATCTTTTAACTGGAGAGGCCTCAGATTGAACCTGGGATCTTTTGCATGCTCAGCAAGGGCTCTGCCACTGCCTGATGACCCCTCCCCACCATCCATGAGGCTGGCATGCACTGAGTCAGACCACTGGCCCGTCTTGTCTAGTACTGTCTATTCTTATTGGCAGTGGTTGTCCAGCTTCTTGGACAGAGAGATCTTCCTCAGCCCTGCGAACCACAACCTTTTACCTCAAAATGGGGAGAATTCACCAGCTGCCAAATCTGTCAAATTTTTGGTCCCAGGAATATAAACATCTTTTAGAACCTAGAACACCTTTATGGATCTCTGCACAAGAGATGTTAACATTGCGACCACTGAGACCATCTCAATTTGCTACGTATCAAGACTTTTTGGTATGGGAAGATAATAAATGTGCCCTAAAGGAACATGGAGAACTGAAGGAATATATGACTTGGTTTCAATATCATCAGATACAATCAGTAAGACACAAAGACCGGCTTTACTAAAGATAAATCAACCTTTCAACGAATGTTATTGGAAAATAATGAACATCTAATTTCAAAAATGTATAAGATGTTATTGATACTATATATGGAACAAGATCAAATCAAACCAATGATGATAATTTGGGCACAGACATTGGGTCATGATATTCATTTGAATAAATGGGAAAGACTTTGGTTGAAAGATATGAAACATATACTTTCACAATCATTGAGAGAGAATATTTATAAAATGATTTATAGATGGTATTTGACACCAAAGAAACTAGCTAAAATGTATGGAGTAATGTCACCAAAATGTTGGAAATGTCAAGAAGAAGTTGGTTCTTTTCACCACGTTTGGTGGCTGTGTGAAAAGGCAAAAAACTTTTGGGATATGATTTACAACGAATTAAGGTTGATAGTACAATATAATATCCCTAAAACACCGGAAATGATGTTGTTAAGTATAATACCAGACTCTACACTGACTCAGAGAACATTTTTGATACATGCCACTACAGCTGCAAGACTGGTCTATGCAATGAAATGGAAAACGTCTGAGATACCAGATAAGACTGCCTGGATAGATAAAATGATGGAACTGGTTGAAATGGCAAAACTTACTGCATTAATAAATCAAAAGGAAAACACGGAATTTGTGGGAGAATGGGAGGCATGGACAACATACTGTGTAAATGAACTTAACTTGGGAAATATTAAGGGATACGCTTTGATCTAATTCAAATTGTATGAAGTAACTAAGATACCAAAGTTAAAGATTAGATTTTAAGATAATGATAAATGTGAGTTATGAATTAGACTTCAATCACAAAGAGAGAAATAAAGATATTAAATGGATAGAGGAGGGGAGAGGGGAAGTTAATTATATAATTTTTTTAGTGATAAGATAGAAATTGTTCATATTATATACCATGATTGGAAAGATACAACTGAATGTGAATAAATTTGAAAAATAATTTAAAAAAATTTAAAAAAATTTTTTGGTCCCAGGCGAAAACTTTTTTTTTTAACCTTGTCTTTTTGTTGATGTGTGTTTTGGCTGACCCACACAGTCATTTATCCACATTGTCTCTAACAGGTTGACTCTGCTTAGCTTCTGAGATCTGAAGAGATCAGGCTAGCCTGAGCCATTTATTTATGACATTAGAACTTAGCAAAACTCTCAGAATTATTTCATCTATTTCTCTCTCTCTTTGAAAAATTAGACGATTGGTTTCTTGTCTTTACTGGAGGAATTTGTGCTTCAACGGTATATTTAACTGGAATCCCAAAGCACAGCTCTTTGCATGCTCAGCAATGTTCCTGAACATATATACATGCCTCCAGATCACAACTGGCTGCTTCCTGCCCAGCTCCATTTCATATTGCACTTAGCAGCAGAAGATACAGAGAGTACTTATTTTTATATACATATAATATACATGTGCACAGTGTACTGACACATGCTCCAGTCCTCTCATCACCTCCTGCCAGAGTCAAAGCCCTCCTTCAAAGACAGGAGAAGCTGCTGCTGAATGTTTAAAAGGGCAAGTCCCACAAGACACTCACCTGTTGGCTCTCTTGATAAGGGGGAGGGGGCACAGTCTGTGTGGCCATCATTGTCAGAGCTGGCGGTGGGGAGACATGTTGCATCATGGGATTGATTCACATCTAGAACCTGTTGGCAGGAGAAAGTTCAACTTGATTAAGGAACCAAAAGAACTCCTCCCTGGAAATGAACCAAACCCTAACCACAAAGCCAAACCACATCAAACTAACTCCATCATGAAAGGATACAGGGAGGTGGCAAAGAGTTAAGATCTGATGGAGGATTTATAAGCAAGTTTCTTCTTTTCTTCCATGGTTGCAGCAAAGCCTCCTCTTCCGCTATCGTTATAAGGACCTGCTCACCAAGGACAAGCAAAACATCTGGTTTTCAAGATTACTTGCTCAAGCATGTTTGATGCATGCTGCATTGCCAGTTATGCCAACCAAACAACTCCCCCACCACTACAAAAAAGACAGGAGAGGTTGCACTGGAATGGTGCAAATTGCTACAACCACGCGGAGCGAAGCTTCCCACAAAAAGGTTACTCCATGGAATGGTACTGACCACATGGCTCTTTTCAAATGGCAACTACATATTACTCCAGCCAAATTCAGTCTCTCCAGCTTGCACATTCAAGCTCTAACAGATCAGTTACGTGCTTATTTATACACCTGAAACACACATCAAAGCCCAAACACTCGCTGAGCTGGCTGATCGCTTCAAATACAGTACTTTACAACGAGGAGTAATTCAAACATTCATCCGAGATTCATTGGCTGCATTCAGAAGATGCAATAAATCATAGTTTGTAATCTTTGGTTTGATCAAGCCTTGTGAGTGTTGTGACATTCAAATGTAAACAGGCGAACAGGGTTTGTTCACGCCAAACTAAGACATCAAACTAGGGTGTGCAGATGGTTTGTTAACCGGTGTAGTAATTACATTATTTTGAGATTTTTGAATTCACAAGTTTGTTGAGAAGCACCACCTCTCACGGAAAGGGCAGACTGCTTAGAGGCAGGATCTCTCCCCTGCTGGGAGGCCAGAGAGAAACCACAAGCAGACAAACCAGGATTTATGCAGAAACCCAGACTGACTTACCAATGGCAGAGTGCTTGTTACAGAAAACATTGTTTAAATGAACTGGTATACCATGATATCTGAATACAGCTACCCAATGATGTACAAGCATCCGAGGACCAACCTTGATTTTTCTTGAGAAACCCTCCATTTTATCCATTCTCTCATTTTTGCCTAGGACTCATGTCAGCATGATGGCAGAATAAAATATTGGGACTTCATTGTCTTTCATCAACAAAGAAAAATCTCTCTGGTTTTCAAGGTCTGTTCTAATTAGTATCTATGGCTCCAGAGCTCATCCACTATTCCCTTAAGACTTGGGTTTAAATTATCTACTCTTGCTGATTCAAAAGTTTAATTTTAGCTGGCGTGGCTCAATGTCCTTCTTAGTTGGCAAAGGGGTTTATTTGTTATTGGTTTTATATAGTTACACCCAAGAACATAGAACTTGAACATAATTAAATTCCTGTGCTCAAAGTTTACAATTCTGAAACTAAAAATAAGGAAAGCAAGGGAAAGGGAAGAGTGAAGGCTCATAAATGTTACATTCAGGGCTAATTCAGACAATCTTAGTGAGGAGGGGACACTTTATGAAAAATATGGCACGCACATGAGCATAGAAAGTTAGTAGCTGTTCCTTACTCCAAGGCTGCTTCATGACTCGGTTGTGGCCAGCCTACCTAGACACTGGGCCTGGACTGAGTGAAACGAAGGAAAACCAATATGGAGTAGTGGTTAGAGTGCCACACTAGAATTGAGGAAATCCAAAGTTCAAACCCCCATTCACCCTTGAAGCTTGCTGAGTGACCTAGGGTCAGTCGCTCTCTTTCTCAGTTTAACCGCTTTTATAAAGTGGTTGTGAGGAAACAATACAGGGGAGAACTGTGCATGCTACCCTGACCTCCTCAGAGGAAGCAAGGAATGTGATAAGGAAGGAAGGGTGTGACAAACTGACCCCTCCAGCAGCTGAAGCTCACCTGAACTGTTGTAGAGGCTAGGCCATGCCACATGACCTGGTCTGGCCTATTAGTACTCAGGAGACTCTTGAAGGTCCGGTGAACCTTCGTGCTGTTCTCATATTTAACTAGAGCTCAGCTGGTATCCCCTGGATGAGGACCGGATGTGGGACTGAGATCTGAGAGCAAGGTTCAACAAAACATGAGATATGTCACACAAAAAGAACAGTTACAACCCCCATCCCATTCTAATAAGGGGAAGCAATCTCTGCACATGGGTAGGAAACCAATGGAGGATGAGGTTTCGTAGAGGCACACAACAGAACTCACATGCAAGCGTACCTCAGAGATATTGCGGGTTCGGTTCCAGACCACTGCAATAAAGCGAGTCACACACCTTTTTTTGTTTCCCGGGGCATATAAAAGTTATGTTTATACTATACTGTAGTCTATTAAGTGAGCAATAGTATTATGTCCTTTAAAAAGTACTGTAATAATAATGGAAAAGTTTGACATATTGTGAGAATTACCAAAATGTGTCACAGAGACATGAAGTGAGCATATGCTGTTGGAAAAGTAGCACCGATAGACTTGCTCAAAAACACAATACCTGTGAAGTGCAATAAAGTAAAGCACCATAAAATGAGATATGCCTGTACTCCAGATTAAAGGTAAAGGTAGTGCCCTGTGCAAGCACCGGGTCATTCCTGACCCATGGGGTGACGTCACATCTCGACGTTTACTAGGCAGACCATGTTTACGGGGTGGTTTGCGAGTGCTTTCCCCAGTCATCTTCCCTTTACCCCTAGCAAGCTGGGTACTCATTTTACCGACCTCAGAAGGATGGAAGGCTGAGTCAACTTTGAGCCGGCGGCTACCTGAAACCAACTTCTGTCGGGATCGAACTCAGGTCGTGAGAAGATTGGACTGCAGTACTGCAGTTTACCAATCTCTGCCACGGATTAGGGCACACATTTCTCATTTGACTTAATTAAGATTTTTGTTGTTGTTTAAACAACGGCACTGGATCTTTTAGTTCTGAATACGCCTGGACTGTGGTCTCTGCCCACTATGTACTAAAGCTGTGATTACTTCGCCGTTGTTTACGCCTTAGATCAGTTTTGGCTATTATTAATAAAGCACATTTTGAAAACAGGCTTGAAAAACAATGAGCTCATTAAAAGGAGCGTTCATTAGGACTTGTTGACATTAAACCCATTAGGCCAATTAACGTTCCATTAAGTGGAACCGAGCCTTCCTTGGAGCATCAATGAGTTAATTCTGCATCATGATAATTGCTCCACCAGCGACTAAGAGGTATATTCTCAAATGCGGGAATTAACGATAGACACTCCCCTCCCGAGAAAAATAAACCAAGACTAATTGTGAAGCCTCAAGGCACTTGGGCTAGGCAACCAATGGGCCGACATCCTCTTCCTGGCATGGAGCAGCATTTTTGGCTAAAACCAGTGATTCTAGCAGATGTGAATGTTACAGCTTATGTTTAGAGGATGTGAAGCTCGTGGGAACATGCAAGTTTTTAAGAGAAAAAAGGAAAGAAGTTTGTGATTTTTCTAAGAGCTAAACTCTTGATGTCACAAAAAATGTGTTATCCAAAACAGAGTCTGACTCCAAGGTCTCATTTTCTCCAAGCTGAGTGTTTGAAAAGGAAAGTCATAAATTCTTTAGAGTTTAATTCATCTCTAGTTAATATAGTGCTAATGAATTCCTGGCTGAAAGCCCACATAGCTCTGAGCAGAGATAACAACTGCAGTTTGGCTGAAACCCGAAGCATACTTACTAGGGAAGCAAGTTCAATGGGACTTACTTCCAAGTAAACACATACTGAATTGGGTTCTTAGGGCCAAAGTACACATTATGTATCTTTAACCTTCAAAAACAACTATGCTGGGGGAAGGGAGCAATCTGGACTGGGACAGTGTCACTGGGACAAGGGTGGGTTGGACCCCTGCCCCACAGAAATGGCTCATAGCAGTTTGGCTACGGCCCATTTCTATTGGGTAAAGGTACAGTGAAAAGGATCCATGCACCCATGCCCACTACCCGGTTGGGGGAAAAGACAATATCTTTCCACTACCACTGAGACCAGTAGCAGCTCAGGGTAGCAATGGTGGATTGTCATTGGGAAAATGGCAAGGAAGGAAAGAGCTAACCTATTCCCATGCTAAAAATTGCATGTGGGGAGGCACAGCTACTGGTTAAACTACTTTGAAAAAGGTAAAGGTCCCCTGTGCAAGCACAGGGTCATTCCTGACCCATGGGGTGATGTCACATCCCGATGTTTACTAGGCAGACTTTGTTTATGGGGTGGTTTGCCAGTGCCTTCCCCAGTCATCTTCCCTTTACCCCCAGCAAGCTGGGTACTCATTTGACCGACCTCGGAAGGATGGAAGGCTGAGTCAACCTTGAGCCGGCTACCTGAAACCAACTTCCATTGGGATTGAACTCAGGCCGTGAGCAGAACTTGGACTGCAGTACTGCAGCTTACCACTCTGTACCACGGAACTCTTCAAAACTACTTTTAGGGAGACCCAATCTTGGATTGCCAACCATGTTTATTTCAGCTCACACTTTGAGACAACATGAAGAAGCTATTTAATAACAAAAGTGCCTTTAGCCAGCTTTGGCTTGCAGTCTTTCTGGGAAAGGAATGACTTTGCCACAGATGTCCATGCTCTGTTCCTGTTAAGGTTAGATTACTGCAATGTGTTCTATGCAGCGCTGCCCTTGAAGACCTCTCGTAAGCGTCAACTGATCCAAAATACTGCAGCAAGCAGGCTGACAATTACGTGCCATAATATACATATTTCCCTCTTTTGCAAGGTCTACAAAGGCTTCAAAGTCTTGATTGGACTTATAAAACCTTGAAATGTATGTGGTCAAGGTAACTGAAGGACAACTTGCCAAACCTGCCAATTCTCTGAGATCCTCCCCCTCTTATCTGAGCAAGACAGGCAGCAACAAGGAAGACACCCTTTTTGGCTGTGGTGCCAGGTCTCTGGAGCATCCTCACCCGTGAGGCTTACCTGGTGCAATCATTACCAGTACTTTGATACCAGGTTTACCTGGTGCCTTCATTACTGGTACTTAGAAGTCAGATGCCTTATACTGAGTAGCCCTTTCCCATCAACTGTTACCTGACCCTTTTCTCTGGAAATGTTGGGGATCGAACCTGGGACTTTCTACATGCATTCAGAGCACCTCCCCAAGAGATGGCAACTGTTTACATCGTATGCAGCAGCGTTTAAAATTATCCCATGCCGGTCCTTTTTCCTAGATGTTACTTGCAGCTCACAGATAAGGGCACCCACTTTCTTAGCTGCTCCCCAGCCAGCAAAACATATAGCAGTAAGTACACCTGACACCATTCACAAACTAGTGTTCAGATTATTGTCGAAGGCTTTCACGGTCAGAGTTCATTGGTTCTTGTAGGTTATCCGGGCTGTGTAACCGTGGTCTTGGAATTTTCTTTCCTGACGTTTCGCCAGCAACTGTGGCAGGCATCTTCAGAGTAGTAACACAGTGTTACTACTCTGAAGATGCCTGCCACAGTTGCTGGCGAAACGTCAGGAAAGAAAATTCCAAGACCACGGTTACACAGCCCGGATAACCTACAAGAACTAGTGTTCAGATTCTTTGTGCAAGATTAAATGAACACCAAGAAAACGTAGAGAAGTGCCGTAAACAATTTTCAAATATCTTGATCTTGAGTTCAAGGAGCATTACTTAGGACTGAAGCTTCTTTTGAAAAATCAGGAGCTGAAACACCGGTGTTCTCCAGAACATGCTTACATTTTGTGTGTGTGTATGTGGGGGGGGGACACCCAAATAAGACCATTTAGTAAACATGTTACTATTGTTGGAAAAGGAAGTTAAGTCAAAGCACTGTTTTCCCCTCCCCACTAACAATCCTATTACAAATAGGATTGCCAGCTCTGGGTTGGGAAACACCTGGAGATTTTGGGGGTCAAGCCAAAGGAGAGTGGGGTTTGGGGAAGAGAGGGACTTCAATGGGGTATAATACCATAGTCCACCTTCCAAAGTGGATATTTTCTCCAGCTGAACTGATCTCTATTACCTGGAGATCAGTTGTAATAGCAGGAGATCTCTAGCCACCATCTGGAGCTTGGCAACCCTATTTACAAAGATAGGAAAGGAGAATGAACCCAGAAGAGTGACCTGTATCAAGCAGAAGAGAATAGGCACAGAGGGACGTTTCTAGGGACAGAAATGTCCTCCAAGTCAATACACAGCTAGAATTTTATGTGCTTCATGTTTTGAGGAACGGTTTTCCTTAGGGTTCTCTTATTGGTACATTGTAAAAAATATAGAGGAAAAACCAATTTCCTTGAATAGAGAGCCTTTTCCCTGCTGCAGAAACATTTCATTTTCAAATGAATGGGCTCAGATGTATACAACTCATCAAAAGTAATATTGAAACAATACCATGGATTCTAAACACTGTGAATGCTGCTGCTCCTATTCTGGACAGAGATATAAACAGAAGGAACGGAAATGTCACTTTGCCACAGCCCAGAGGAATATTAGCAGAATGGAAAGCGCACATGGAGAATTCCCAGTTTGCAATCCTACAGAACTTCCTTGTGAAGTAAGTCTCCCTCAAACCAGTGGGACTTCCTGGTATACATGATTAGGATCGGGCTGTAAATCTGACAGTCTTGTGTATATTGTACAGGTTGCTTGCGTGGTGGTGGTTCTGTGTCATCACCAAGGATACAATGCCTGTAAAAATATCTGAAAACAAACCCCACCCTTCCTCTGAGTGGGTAAGGCCACATTTCTCATGGGATGGATTAAGTCCTTTGATTTCCTCCTGGATTAAACCTTTCAACTACAGCCAAAACATTCAGAGTCTGGCTGCAAAGCACCGTAAACGGTGGTTGTCATGTGGGAAAGGGGAAAGAGTCTTGTGCCAGAAAACCTGGATAGATACTAGAGAGACAGAGACATCTGTTGAGATAGGTAGATGGCAAAGTATCACATCCCTCCTCTTCCTCCAAGGAATTTGGGATTATTCTCCATTTTCACAATTTTGTGAGGAAAAGTTGTCACTGATCCAATTGACCACGTAAGTTTCATAGCTAAACAGGGATTTAAACAGAGGTCTGCCCAGTCATAGCCTGGCACGCTAACCATTACACCACACAGGCTCTCAAGTTGCTTGTTTGGCATCCACAATGGATAGATAAATAAAAAAGAACCAGCCTCTGATTAACAGGTTATGTGGACTCAAGTTGAACAAGTCTTCCTCACTGGCTGAATTCTGACAATCATAATGGACAAATGAACTTGCCTTATACTGAGTCAGTATCCATCAAGGTTAGTGTTGTCTATTCTGACTGGCCTCTTCTTCAGAGTCGCAGGCAGAGGTCTTCTACATTATCTACTACCTGTTCTTTTCAGCTGGGGATGCCAGGGATTGTCTTGGGATCTTCTGCATGCAAAGCAGATGTTCTACCATTTAACCACTACTCCTCTCAAATAAATCACGTGTGGCATGTTTAAACTGTGCTTTGTGCAACATGCTGGTTGTAAGGAACAAATCCCGGTTGCTCCAATTTGTCGGCGTCTCACCGCCTCCATGCTTCCCTGCAGGAGGGGTATCTTTCCTATATTGCCATCTGATCATCTTACATGTATAGGACTTGGCCTGAATATTTCACCAGCCCCAGCTGAACCCCTGCTCCCTAGCCCTAGTTCCATAAATCCCTCAAGGCCTTTTATGCACAGGTTATTTCCATTGGATATGCTGCTCTCTCAATGCACAGTATTCTCAAATCACAAATTCTCAAACTGGTATTCACAAATCACAGTATTCTCAAATCACTTGACCAACACTTGCTGTGAAACTGTCCGAATAAGCAGCCTCATAGGTTGTTTGTGATTATTTCAGCATTCTCTCTAGTCACAAAAAAAAACCTGTTCGCTGACCAATAAGCAGCCTCATAGAATTCCAGCTTCAAGAGGAGGGGTTGGATGAGGGGGAAGCGAGAATGGGCGTGGGGAGAAAAGCCCGAATTGACAAATATGCACAGAACCAGCTTTTGATTTGGGATTGAGGCAGACATTAAATTCGGGGGGAAACAGCATCCACGAAACATGGGAAAAATGTGAGGGGAGAGTGAGGCGACTTCTAAAGGTCGGAAAAGACATGAATAATGAAAAAGCCCCAAAGTGCTTGATGGTGACAGAAACAACCCGTGCATAAAAAGCTTGTATGTCTGGACCAAAGGTGGGAAAGCCTAATCTCATTACAAGCTTTGCCCTGGTATGATTTTCTGCATCCTACTTCACGCCAGTCTTTCCCAATCAATGTCCGTGACGGGTCTAGAATGCTGATAAGATTTATCGTGACGATGGGTGGCTGGAAGTCAGCCACTCTTACAGGCATGGAGTGGAAAGAACAGATGTGGGGATGAGCCCTGACCAGAGCCAGCTCCGTTGAAGATGAAATGTGACCTCCCACCTCATTTTCTTTTTCGCATATTCCAGAGGGTGGCAGTATGGCCTGTTACTTAATTGTCTCGTGTACCGTAAATGTGCTCCTAAATCACAATCTCCGAACACTCGGAGCTGCTAAATCACAGGGCTGCTTGTCATAGGATTTACAGCTCTGGGTGTTTTTAGAGAATTGAACTTATAGTCAAATATAAAAACAAATAAAAATGAGAGACAGCTGTTGCTGATAACACTATATTTATCTTTGGGACACAAATTCGCTTTGCTGCAATAAATATGCCAGGAGCCGCATTCTGTTTGCTGGAAAGATTTGGACAGCTCTCTTTCACTCTCTCACCGGGAACCTACAGCTATGAATCTCAAAATAATGGTGTAAAGCTGTCACAGATTTCATGTGGCTCTAAGGATATGTCTGAAGGAAAATACACAAGATCAGTTCTGAAAGAGAGAGAGAGATTAGAACGAGCCGAGTGTGAACAGCTTGGTGTTAGAAAACATCAACCTGGCTGATCGGAGCACTGAGAGGCGGATCATGGACCATGAGCCAAAACAGAGTAGAACCAGATGTGATGCTGTGCATGGCTACCAAGCCTGGCACTCCAGTTCTAAATGTAACGAGGTGTGCTTTGGATTAATGATGCAACTCAGGGCTGGGAGTAAGGAATATCTGCTTCTTCAGCTTGGGGCTTCTGGGCTAATTGCGAGCTGAGCCCAAGCTCCTCTAAAAGTAGAGCTGAAGACTATAAATAGCTCGGCCTCGCTGCCATGACCATCTCCTCCCCCTTTCCAATTGAAGTGTACCTAGCAGCAGCAACAGGAACAGCTCCTGCTGTGGCTTTCAGTAGGCAGCTGCAGCATCCAAGGTTCTTCAGGATCCAGAACCCTTTGAAACCTATGTGCTCAGGACAGATGAGGTGGGTTTGCCCTCTTCCATGTTCTAATCCAGCACTCGAACACAGCGATACTCACTTGAGGGATCATGGAGTGCTGCATTTACAATTGCTATCAACCCCCCAAAAGCCATATTGACTTCCATCCCTGGCATGAGGCCTGCACTTCAAGCAGGGTTTGAAGCTTACCTGTTCCTCCAGTGGTAACTGTTTTAAGGCAAGAACCACCTGTCAACCACAAGCCTTGCCCACTGTCCTGAAACATGGGGCAGGTGACACATTGGGGACCAGTGCTCAGAAGAGCCATCTGTGTCCCCTTAGCCACTGAGTATCACTGCTCTTACCACTTCACCGTACTGGCGGTCTGTGCTCCCCAAGGGTCTTGCCACCCAGGATGCTATTGCCACAGCACCGAAGGGCTTAAACAAGGACTTGACAGCAGCCCTCACCATTACCACTATGGCTGCCCAGTCAGTTTTGGAAAGGGGGGGGGGAAGAGAATGAAAGCGAGGGCTCATAATGTGATAAACCTTTTTGTGCTCCCAAAGACACACTCTTAGAAGCACAACAAGACACAGTGATTTGAATTTGCCTGAATTTAAAACAGGTCCCGGTTAAAGCTTATACGTATCATATCTCTTTCAAATCTGTGTTGTTGTTGTTGAATTGATTTTCAGGGGGCTGCAAAACTGACAGGCTGATGCCTGTAACTTGGCCAGTGCCCTGGTTGCTCTCCAAGCAGGTCACAGCTCTTTTAACATAGCCAAGTCAAACCAGCATCAACCCAGACAGGAGAACCAGCTCTAGTAGAGCTGCTGATCCCACAAGTGGCCAGGCAGGACTGAGGATGTTTATGGAGGTAAGTACACACAACTGTTACCAAGGCCAGAATCCTGCAGGCACTTACAGCTGGACTTTTTCCAGCATCCTGCCCTCATGATAGAACTTAATCATCACCAGCCTTGTGGGTGAGAGGTCCCAGGTAGACAACCGGGCACTCCCCCAGCAGAGCAGAGCCTCTACCCAGGCTCTCAGTCTTCTCCACTCCAGGGGTGCCTATGGGATCCCTGCCAAAGGGCAAGTTTCACTGATGGGCTCTTCTGTGGCCCCCATGTCCAGCTCCTGTTTATGAGCACTTTGGACCTATGGACTTGGTGGGCGAACTATCGGAGTTTTGGGTGTCTGAACTGTGGAGTCTTCTGGGATCTTGATCTTGAGAGCCAGCGTGGTGTAGTGATTAAGAGCGGTGGTTTGGAGAGGTGGATTTTAATCTGGAGAACCGGGTTTGATTCCCCACTCCTCCACATGAGCAGCGGAGGCTAATCTGGTGAACTGGATTTGTTTCCCCACTCCTCCACATGAAGCCAGCTGGGTGACCTTGGGCTAGTCACAGCTCAGAGCTCTCTCAGCCCCACCTACCTCACAGGGTGTCTGTTGTAGGGAGGGGAAGGGAAGGTGATTGTAAGCCAGTTTGATTCCCCTTTAAGTGGTGGAGAAAGTTGACATATAAAAACCAACTCTTCTTCTTCCATAGGGTTAGTTGCCATGAACCCCTTCTCTTCCAAGGAGGAGCTGTCAGGCTCAACCCCAACAGCCAGCCACTCTTGGTTACATATATCTTGTAAGAACATAGCTCTCTCCACCAAGAGAAGTTGGACCAATCTTAAGATATATAACCAATCCATACAGAATGGACATCTGCATGCATATATTCATACACTTGTCAGCTCCACTCATACTGTCAGACACAAAAACAGGGTGGACGGATGACAATGGCAATCACTCACATCTCAGTTTAACCTAGAGAGGGATGATAACCTTCCCCTCCAATCTTGACTTGGGATGTGCTCAGGTTTCCCAAGCTTTTCCAAAGACTTCTTGGGAAACGCTCGGATATTTTTTGACAGCTCTCTGATATCTCAGAAAGATCTGGCTTATTCAAAATGCTTCCTTGCTGATCTCAGCCTCCCCCTGCTGGTTTCCATCCTCTTCATTTTACCCCCACCCCATCCCTCAAAATAAGTTTGGAAAGAAAGGGAAGAGGAGTTAGTGTTGTGTAGTGGTAAGAGTGTCAGACTAGAATGTGGTAGATCCCATTTCGAATCTCCACTCTACTGTGGACGCCTACGGGGTGACCTTGGGTCAGTCACACACTCTCAGCCTAATCTACCTCACAGGGTTGTTGTTAGAGGAACATGGAGGGAAATGATATAAACTGCTTGAGGTCACAATTGGGGGAAAAGGCAGGGTATAAATGAAATAAATACGTAAGAGATAAATGGGATCCCTGGAAGGGTTGGAAGCAGCAGTGCCAAAATAAGCTAATTATGAACCAATCAAATTTGGGAAGGAAGTTTGGCTCAGCTCATAATGGGGGCACCCTTTCTGAACTGGAGGAATTTGTTTCTGTAGGTGATGTGAAAGACCTCTGCCTGAGACCCTGGAGAGCCGCTGCTGGTCTGAACAGACAATATTGACTTTGATGGACCAAGGGTCTGATTCAGTAATAGGCAGCTTCATGTGTTCATGTGTGTTCAAGTCTCCACCTCTAGCTTACATGACCCATCATATGTGTCGCCCGTGCCTGCAGGCACACACGAGGCCCATGTTTGTTGAGTGTCAGGTGGAGACTTTACCCACCTAAGGGCAATATGAACTTTTCTTGAGTCTCCTTCCATTCAAAGGGAGTGCAACATCTCTGCCAAAGTATTAGAAAGCTGGAGGGGAATGGAAGCTGGCTTCACTCCCTTTAGCTCACCACAGCAGAGAAAATACAAAATGCAGCTGACCAAAGTCCAACTCCTTTAACTGACAGTTGCGTGCATTTAGCCAAAGTGACCTCTAGAGATCCTTACCTAGTCTCCATTCGTCTGCGGAAATGGCAGCACAGAGAGAAATGATCCTCAGACCCATTTTGTGTTTAGTTTCCGTTGATTAACGGCATGACTTCATGCAGCAGTAAAAATGCCCAGTTGGAATATAAGCTGCTGAATCACTCAAAAGAAAATACAGCTGAGAGGGCTGACTGCATATGCCTGCGAATGCATTTATTTGCAACACAAGCCATTCCATGTAGAATAATAGTTAATGTCCTAAGTTTTATTCATTCTCTCTCATGCACAAACTTGCAATAGGCTGTGCTCTGTCTGCTCTGTAGTCAACAAGTGCTTCCTTTGACCTGGGACTGCAGAATCTACGGTATGGATTCAGATTGCTTTTGTAGAATTCTAGAAGTCGATTTTGGAAGATATTACTGCCTTTACGTCTGGAGGTGAGGGCTGTGTTTGTTGTTCATACAAGTTTGTTTCACACAAGTCCTCAGTTGAGTGGAGGACAGTAATCTTTTCTACTTGGGTTAATGGCCCAGACATAAAATGTGTCTTTTAAGTGCTATCCCACTACAAACAAAGAGTAAAGGATAGCTCACCGCAGGTTCAAGGAGTGATTGCAATTAGATAATCGCTTTAAAAGGTAAAGGTAGTCTCCTGTGCAAGCAACAGGTCATTACTGACCCATGGGGTGACGTCACATCACGACGTTTACTAGGTAGACTCTGTTTATGGGGTGGTTTGCCATTGCCTTCCCCAGTCATCTACACTTTACCCCCAGCAAGCCTGGTACTCATTTTACCAACTTCGGAAGGACAGAAGGCTGAGACAACCTTGAGCCTGCTACCTGAAACTGACTTCCATCAGGATCAAACTTAGGTTGTGAGCAGAGCTTTGACTACAGTTCTGCAGCTTACCACTCTGCATTCTTATTTTGAGTTGTAAGCCACTTTGAATGCAATTCTGAAACGTGGCATTTATGATAGCACTATCCTACAACAAGCATGGGCAACCTTTTTTTGGCCCAAGTACTAAAAAAAGACAGCAATATCTGCCTATAAAGATATTGGTGTGCCCGCAAACAAAGGGGAGGGGGGAGCAAGATTGTACCTAGCCAGACACAACGCACGGGTATGTCCAGTTGGGATTAAAGTAAAAGTGCTTTATGAATGTCAGGATGAAGCATCAGTGGTTTTGCTTTCTGTGACCACAAATGCAAGGACCTGACTGAGATGGGTGAAAGAAATGTGTATAATTTCTACTCCTAAATGATGCTTTGTGAACAGGGTTCCAGTGGGAGAGTTTACACTCAGACTTTCGTCTTCGAAACTACCACCCATGTCAAACAATTGCTGCTCTGCTGGTTGGGATCCCTACCAATGATCTTGCTGGTGGCCAACTTGCCCTTCCATCTCCGAGCCGTGTCTAGAGCCCATCCAAGCAGCTGCTGTGCTGGTGTCGTCTGAATGCCAGGGGGCTGCCTATCTCTGCCCTACCCACAGTTCATATGCCAGCAGCTGCAGATTATGACCAACAGGCTGTGCCCTTAGCATCCACAGGCACGCACTTACCTACATATGTGCTAGAGAAAAGATGCATCCGTACACCCACTGAGAGATTTAACTTCCCGGGACCTTGGAGCAGGGAGGCATCAGCATCCCCCAGGTTAGGGCAGATGCCCGTGCCCAGGGCTTCTGATGGGGCCCCCTGCTTCTGCCCCCACCTGCTCCCCCATTACAGCCTGCCCACTTGTTTGTGAGCTCTCCCACCACCCATGCTTCCAGCTGTACCTTCTGACCAGCACTGTTGGAGGAAGGGTGGGCATGTGGCTGGGAGTGTGGAACACAGGGTGGGGTTGGCAAGCTGAGGGGGAAGCAAGCAGGAGGCGCAGAGGTGGGTGGGGAAAAGGGGGCCTGGCCAATATCTGTCCCGGGTCCCCAAAATGTGGAACCAACCCTGTCATAGGGAAAGGCCTGAACCCCGAAGAACCACTGCAACTCAGACTCACAACATTTTAACAGGACATCTAACAGGTCAAAATGGGGCACCAACAACAAAGGGGGGAAACTTAACCCTAAACACCAGAATTAAGTACCCAAAAGGCCAAGAAAAATAAAATTAAAACAAACATCCAAGGCCAAAGGTTCTACAATTTAAAGATTATGTCAGTACAAAATATGTATATGTTTATTTCAGGATAAAACCTAATACCACATATAACACATATAACACCCTGCAAAAGCCTACCAAATTGACATGCTCATATAACACAATAAGACATTAAATCACACAATTAGACTCTGACCATATGCATTTCAGCCATACAGCCTTCTTCAGTGGTCCAAGCAATCAACATTCCAGACTCAAAAACATACATAAATTTATTAAAAAAAACTTTATGACTATATGTGTGTTGTTTTTGCAAGATAACAATTAAAATATATTACTGCAAAGCTTCTCCCTCTGTTTTAGGCTTCCATCCGCAAGGGAAACTGATCCTCGGTTGTGCTTCCCTCTTAAATGGGGGGGATATATTATTGCAGCCATAAATACAATTGTCAACATCACATAGTCATGAAGTAGTCATCAAGTCTGGAGTAGTAATCAAGAAATAAGGACACAGCGATTTGACAGGGACGGGGACTTTCACAGGGACTCGGCATATAGGAAAAGAGGGCAAATATTTCATGAGCAGCATGAACTTGTGAATGAAAAGTGTCCCTCGCCTTCAACAGTGCCATAAAAGAAGGCACTCACAGCCTGCAATTCATGCTTCTATTATACCGACGGGGAAGGGTCAGGGGTGAGTCAGGAGGTCACTTCCCTTGCTCAGTCAAGACACACAAACAAAAGCAGGGCCCGAGGAGATATTACAAAGGATACTGCAGTTGCTGGGGGAAATGCCATGTGTCCCCACAGGAAAGGAACGATCACCTCGCCCTTTGAAAAGGAGGGCTCGAGCTCACTCACACACCCATCCTCTATTCCCCCCTCGTTCATAAAATCCACATAAAGTATTGAACAACCAAAACGCAAATTTCATTCTGCTCCATAGTATCTCTCCATTCACGCTTCCTTCTTAATCCTTTTTATCTAGCTGCTCGTAACTTCTTGATCTTCAAATCAATTCCGTAAATAGCGGTTGAATATTTCATTATTTTCCAGCCATGGGTTTCTGCATTTTGATGGCCAAATTCACCACCTTCTCTGTCACTCTGTGCAATGCTGCCGGGTTCACGCCTTCAAACTATTTCAGATGGAAGGGAACCCATAACCGGCTCCAATTGATTCCCCATCTCTTGGCATGGTCCTTACAAATTTATTGGGGCGCCAGGCTGTCTCGCATACCAAAAATACGCATGTCATTTTGGGTTAAAGGAAACTGGCCTCCAGAAGCTAGATCAGGAGGGGGCATGTGACCCCTGAAAGAGCACTTTCCTTGCCTTTGTCCAGAGGAACACAATTGAGCAAGTATACCCCACTCATCCCCACGGCTTAATTTCTAAAATATTAAGTACTCACAGCCAGTCATCTTGTACTGAAAAGTACACCTCTGAGACTCCACTGTCCTTTTGTCATATCCATACAGGTTCTTAATAAATAGGGTTGCCAGCTCCAGGTTGAGGAAAAGTTGGGGTGGAGTATGAGGTGGGGAGGGGACTCAGGCAGAAATAATGCCCATGGAGTCTACCCTCCAAAACAGCCATTTGCTCCAGGGGGAGAGATCTCTGTCATCTGGAGATCAGTTGTAATTCTGGGAGATCTCCTGGTCCCCCCTGGAGGTTAGCAACTCTATTAATAAAGGCATGAAAACTAGAATAAATAATTTAAATCTGAATTTTCAAAGTATGGGGTAAGATCATATCTGCAGGGAAATCATCAGAATGATCCATTGTTGCTGGAAGAGAAGCATTGGCCAGGGATCATTCTGTCCAACAAATCTCCCTGCAGGTTTTTAAGCCAGACATAAACCAGTGTGATATCAAGTCGACCAATAGAGGGAGCAAAACATACGTGGAACAGAAACCCCCACCCCCCAAGACACAGGAATTTACAAGCAAGGAAAATGAGAATGCGAAAGAGCCCTTCCTTTCAATAATCACATCAAACAATTTAGAGTGTGCAACACTACCTAGAGCTAAGCCACACATTTTCTTTTTGTATATCTACCTTATTTTAATTTCACCCTTCCTCCAAGGAGCTCAAAGTGGTACCTATTTTATTCTCACAAAACCCCTGTGATGTAGGTTAGGATGAGAGACTGTGACTGACCCCCGAGTTGCATGGCAGACTGGGGATTTGAACCCAGTTCTCCCAGATCCTAGTCCAACACTAAAATACATTGGCTCTTTGAAGCATTCGATGCACCCTCACCACTTGACTGAGCTTTCAGAAGGCCAACTGAGCACGTGAACTTGGGAGAAACAGATTTCCTGTGGGAACTCTTCCACCCTAAAAAGATAGCATAAAACGAGCCCTTTTGAGCTTCCTGGCTGAGCAAGAACTTGAATCTAGGCCTCCACCCCTAGTAATTGTACCAGGTCTGTGAAGGTCATAGAATGCCAACATATCCCTTGACGTCTTTTCAAAATGGGGTGTGTCTATGCATGTGTCTAAAGTCTGCGTGAGAAGCTGTGTGCAGGGGAAGGTGCTATAATGTGTCTGAAGGTAACAATTACAAATAAGCCATTTTCTCCCCTCCTAAGAAACTCATCACAGCCAATCTTTAAGCCTGGAATGCTCCAGGGATGTGTCTACAGCATAAATGGCGGAATAAAAACAGCAACAGGCAGGGAGAACTTAAGTCGCCAAGGTTAATGTACCTTGAACAGCAGCAGCATTAAACAACTTTGTTTTTATCTGAAAGAGGAAGGAGAAGACACCTATGGAGACTTCAAGTTTTATTTTCATAGATGGTGCTCTTCCTTCCAAACTAAACAGCAGAAAGAATTTGGGAGAACCAAGAGAGATATCTTCCATGCATGATAACCCAAAGAAACCATGAGCTATAGTTATGCTGCAAAAAGACTGATAGAAAGCTTGCCTTGTGTCTATGAGAGGGAAACACTTCGCATGTTATGGCTACCATGTGAAACAAGAACGGGGTGACCTGTGGGGCTTTCAGCAGTTGTGTAGCAGGTGGAATTTCTGCAGTCAGGAGTCGAAGAGGGTGGGTACTTGTTGAGGCCTGCCTCCCCAGCTGGAAATGTTTGGCTGATCTTCCCTTTCTCAATGAGATAAAAGCCTGGTGGCAGCACAGTGCAGGAGAAATCACACTCTGATGCCTTCCACGTGAACACACATGAAGCTGCCTTACACTGAATAAGACCCTCGATCCATTGAGGTTAATATTGTCTCCAGGGTTGAGGCATCTGCACACCCTGTCGCCCAACCTGAATGGATGGAGTGACACCTTGAGCAAGTCCCAAGAGGCACACACCAAACATGGGGAGCACTGCCATGTTTTGTGGCAGGGAGGGGCTGTGGCTCAGTGGCAGAGCATCTGCTTGGCATGCAGAAGGTCCCAGGTTCAATTCCTGGCATCTCCAGTTAAAGGGACTAGGAAGGTAGGTGATGTGAAAGAACTCTGCCTGAGACCCTGGAGAGCCACTGCCGGTCTGAGTAGACAATACTGACTTTGATGGACCAAGGGTCTGATTCAGTATAAGGCAGCTTCATGTGTTCATGTGTGTCTAACAGGGAACCATGCAGCGATGAACACAGCAGCAGAAATCTTTCATATCACCTACTACCCTGGTCCTTTTGGCTGGAGATGCCATGGATTGAACCTGGAACCTTCAGCATGCAAAGCAGATGCTCTACCACTTAGCCACAGCTCCTCATCTCCAGGCACCCTTCCTGCAATCAGTCAAGAGGCATCTACAATACTGCAGCAGCTCATTCTGTCCTCTGATTGGATTTGCCGGCTCCCATGGGGCTGATAAGGGTGCAAGAACCTCTGCTCCCTCCGGTATAACTACAATTGCAGAGGAAAAGAAGGGGGCCACATCAGACAGGGAAGAGGCCACAAATTGGGGGGGGGGATATAGCCACAATTAGGAGTTGGAGAGAAGGGAATTGTGAGGGAGTAACCAATGGACACCCCGTCCCTGGAGCCTGTAAAAAACTTGCAGGTGCCTGGTGACCCCATCCACAGCTTCTTACCTTTGCAGGAGAATCTGACCATTCGAGATCAAGAGGTTTATTGTGGAATGACTTTTCATAGGTGGGTGAAGGAGGTTGTGATCTATGAACACTTGAACCATAGCTTATCTCGACAGTACTGTGAAATGGTTTACATTTACAGAGGATGAGGTCAGTCTCTCACAAAGAACATTTGTTCCTGCCCCTACTCTCCTCTCATTTTATCTGGTCTTTCAAACCTGCTAAGGAGTGGGGGAAAAGATGGTGGCCCAGGAGATCCTTCTGAAAATCAATACCTTTCTCACTACAAAGAGGAACAGTCAGAACCTGCTCAGCACTTGAAACTAACTAAAAACAGCTAGCAGAGAAAAGCTATTTCTAAGATAGGAAAAGTTTTGTGGATTCTGACAAAGTTCTCTGCGCAAATCCCCCTTCCCCCCACACACTTGTGGTAACTCGAGCAAAGTTCCATGTCAGACTCCAAATGTAAACATCTGGCAACTCTAGGCACGTTAGATTTCAACCCTAGGACACCGTTGTCCAACAATGAATTTACAGCGACATCATCATTAAAATATGTGAACGATGCAGATTTCCCACCCCTCCCATTCACAGGTACATAAACAACCTCACCAAACTGTGTGTGTGTGTGTAAGTGCCGTCAAGTCGCTCCCAACTGATGGCGACCCTATGAATTAATTATACAGTACAGAAGAATTAACAGTAAAGACACCTCACCCTGTTCCTGTATAACATTTCTCACTGAGAATGTTGCTAAAAAAAACACTAGTTGGGTTTTCTTTGGTTGCTGTTAAGCACACCTAATTTGGATACATCCCCATAAGCACAGATGTGTCCGTGATAGTCTGAATAGCAACACAACACAGAGTGGACAAGGAAATCTTACCACAAGGGGACTATCTCCAGCCTTGGGATAGTTTCCTAGGGAAATGTTATATTGTGCTTCCTAAATGCACACACAACAGAAGCACAAGCTATCAGCCAGCCCCTGATTCAAACTGAAATTTACAATGGCATCATAAAGGAGATTGTTGTCAGACTTAAAGACAACTCAGCCACCATCCTAGCTTTATGATAAACCAGGTTTTATGAAGAGTACACTGGTTTACAACTGATGGACAGCCTCTACCTGTATGCGCCTGCTGGTGCTTCCAGATCGTAAGAACCTAAGAAGAGCCCTGTAGGATCAGACCAGTGGTCCACCTAGTCCAGCATCCTGTTTTACACAATGGCCGAGGCATCTATGATATTGCCTCCTGGCACTGGTTTACGGCCTCTGAATGGGGAAGGTTCCCTTTAGTCACCATGGCTAGTAGCCACTGATAGACCTTTCCTCCAAGAATCTGTCAAATCCCCTTTTAAAGCCACCTATGCCTATGGCCATCACTGCTTTCTCTGGCAGCTAATTCCACATTTTAATAACTCATTGGCCATTTATGCTTGGTAATTAGCAGCGTGTTCCAGGCTGAAGTGCCCTGCATATTTTATTTTGAGTTTTTCATGCTGAAACGTCATTCAGGAAGTGACTGCGAAGCCGGCACATACCTGCTTAGCATTTCTTAAGAGTCCCTTTAACGCAACCTTTTGTGTTTGCTCCACCCCTGCCTCGAAGAATCCCCTCAAGGAAGCATGCAAAACCACAGCTGTGCGTTAACTATGCAAACGGTGGTTGCTAATGGAAGAAACGAAGGAGCAGGCGAGTGGGAAGGGTTGGAATTTCTCCTTTTGTGTCGGGACCATGAATAGGCATTTTAAAGGTCACATTTTTTAAAAAAAAAAGCTTTGAGCGAGCATCAAAATTGACCCTGCATAAATGGCCATCGTGTAAAGTCCGTCCTGAATCTACTGCCCATTAACTTCATTGGATGCCCACAAGTTCTAGCATTTTGGGAGAGGGAGAAAAAGCTCTCTTTGTCCACTCTCTCTGACCTTCTATAATGTCCCCCTTAGTTGTGATTTTCTAAACTGAAAAGTCTTTCCTGATAAGAAAGGTGCTCTAACCCCTGAATCATCTTGGTTGCCCTCTTCTGTACTTTATCAGCTCTGCAATGTCATTTTGGAGATACAGGGATCAGAACTGTACACGGTATTCCAAATGAAGGAGCACCACAGATCTATACAGGGGCATTATAATACTGGCTGTTTTATTTTCAGCCCCTTTCCTAATAATCCCCAGCAAAATGTTCACCTTTTTCATTTCTGTGGCACACTGGGTTGATACTTTCATTGAGCTCTCTGTGTTAGGAAGACAAGAAGGATGAAGGCTGGGAGGATCATCCAAGAGTTAGGGGGAGATACAGGATGGAGGGCTGGTGGTGGCAAAATGGCAGAAGTAAGGCTGCCAACCCCCAGGTGGGTCCTGGAGATCTCCCAGAATTCCAAATGACCTCTAGACGACAGGGATCAGTTCCCTTGGAGAAAACAGCTGCATTGGAGGATGGACGCTATACCCTGCTGAGGTCCTGCCCCTCCCTAAACCTCACCCTTCCCAGGTTCCATCCCCAAATATCCAGGAGTTTCTAAGCCTGGAGTTGGCAACCCTAGGCAGAAGGAATGTAGGGGAATGAGTAGGGTGAGAAGCAGGGGCCAGAGAAGGAGTGGAGAAAACAAAGAGCTGGATGAAAGAGGCAAGGAGACGAGAGGAGAGCCCAAGGTGGTAGCACAGAGGTGTATGTGCATTCACATATGTGCACAAACAAAGAGAGGAGGGGGGAAGGCTTACACACAGAATAAGGAAAGTGGGGGAACAGAGGGATTTATTGCACACATCCATTGGAAACAATATGTACTTTGTGTACAAGAGATCTTTAGGTGGCCTGTTTTTTGTTTTTGTTTTAACTTATGATCCTCCTTAAAAACTAATCAGTTAAATTGTTAAATGGCACAGGAATATATTTTTTCCTGGAACCGTAATATCCGTAAACTATCTTGAAATGACTTCATTCAGCAGAGCAGGAGACAGCTTTACATCTCAGCATTTCCCACCATAAAGCTATTTTATTTACTTTGCTATCCTTCCACCAATAAAAACAAAACAAACCCATGCATGTATACATATATATGTGTGTGTATAGGTGTATTTTATATGAGAGAGAAAGAGTAAGAAAATATTGCTATGCACACATGTTCCAAAGGCAGATTTCTGGAGGGTTATTTTAATATATGGTTCCATTAAAAATATCTGGATCCTTAAAACGTCCATAAGTTTGTTCCCCATCAATTTTATGTGCAAAGTAGCTTTTGGTTTGTTTGCTCGACTTATGGAAATCAATCTGCTCTGCTGTGAGTAAGAGAAAACTATGGAAATGCAGTCCTTACTATGGAGTGTGCTCTGGGAGCCGCTTGTATTTTGAAACTCTCCCCTCTGCCCTTTCTTTGCTGGTAACACAAAAGCTGCTTCTTCCAGCCAGAGCAGAGCCACCTGAAAGGAGACAGATAAAACCATCAGTTGCAGGGGGCGAGTATGTTTCCCTGAAGCAGAAAATCTTTCCAAAAACAACCTGTGAAAGCAACATAAGCTAAGCTAAGTCTGGTAATTTCCACTCCGATCTTCAGAACCGCCACTGGCCTCAGCTCAAAGATTCTTCCCTATCCAGACTAACAACAGAACTAGAAAGGGGGCGGCTTATCTTCTCGTTTGTTACCCTTGCGATTAAAATCCTGACCTTTCCAAAGAGACTCAGGGCACATAACAACCTTGTGTGTGTGTGTGTGTAAAGTGCCGTCAAATCGCAGCCGACTTATGGCAACCCCTTTTGGGGTTTTCATGGCAAGAGACTAACAGAGGTGGTTTGCCAGTGCCTTCCTCTGCACAGCAACCCTGGTATTCCTTGGTGGTCTCCCATCCAAATACTAACCAGGGCTGACCCTGCTTAGCTTCTGAGCTCTGACGAGATCAGGCTAGCCCTTACAAAAACACAAATACAAGGTTATGGACCATAAAATTATACAATTTAAAACACTAAAGATTATGCCAAATAAAGGAAATGCAGTATACAACCTTGTCCTGACCTGGATGGTCCAAGCGACCCCTATCTCGTCAGATCTCAGAAGCTAAGCAGGCTTGGCCCCAGTTAGTGGGGACCACCAAGAAGTCCAGGGTTGCTACATAGAGGCAGGCTATGGCAAACCACCTCTGAATGTCTCTTGCCTTGAAAATCCTATGGGGTCGCCATAAGTTGGTTGTGACGTGACAGCACTTTCCACCACCAATATACAAGCTTGAACCGGTGGCTTCAGATGTTCAATCAAATCTACCACCTAGTCCTAGATTGTGGTGTGAAGGCATCTGACACTGGAACCTTGCTAAAGTTAAGTGGGGCTGGTGGCTGACTGGAGGGGAGATCTTCTGGGAAACTCTATGTACAGTACCCCCTCCCTCGGTCTCCACAGCAGGGTAGGATAAAGGAAAGAAATAATTCCTCTAGAGGTGTCACCTCAAAAGCAGCTATGATTTGCACTTTCTTTTGCTGTTCCAACTATCTAGAAGCCAGGTCTGAACTTCGGAGCTTTTAAAAAAATTGGATTGAAAGTCAGCCACAGCAAGCATCCTTTAAGAAAGAGACATCTTAACAAACCAAGAACTGTTCTGCAACCTCTCAGGTTTTGCCAGGGCACCTATATTATTGGTCAGACACAGCAAAATCATCGGGCATACTTAACACATTGCAGGAAATGTGATTCCATGAATAACCGCTGTGGTGCACAGAATAAAGGGTTACTCACAACAGTGCAGTTCCGTTGAAGAGAAAGAGATCCCACCAGTCACTGGAATTTCAAGACAGCATTTTGCCTTTACAAAGACCTGCCAAATTTTGTAAGGCAGGCCGCAATTCCAAAGGCTGATATAGGTTCTTACCAATCTGAACATTTTTAAAAATAATAATAGCATTTGCTCAATGGCTTCACACAATACGTCTCTTACCAGCATGTTAAATAAGCAAACTTCTGACATTAAAGACCAACAGGATTTCCAGGGTATAAGCTTTCAAGAGTCAAAGCTACCTCCATCAGATAAGCTGGAAATCTTGTTGGTCTTTATGGTGCTACTGAATTCGAATCTTGCTCTTCTACTGCTGGCCAACATGGCTACCCACCAGAAACTATCTTCTGACATTAAATTTCCCTTGAATAAAGAATGGCAATTTGAAAATACTGATAGAAAGTACAGGGTTGGGCTACCCTAAACACAATCTCCCCATCTGGGACAATGTTTCTATCTGAGCAAAACCACAGATTCTATTAAGGCCTTGATTCAAAAGATGCATTGTGGTTAAAATTACAACTGTAAATCACAGAAGTAGGTATGGGAACGGCTGGGAAACAGGACCTTAAACTCAAAATGCTGCTATAAAGAATATGTTGCACAATAGTTAATTTAAACATTCAAAATATACTTCAAAGATTGCAGCCATTCATAAATGCTTAGAACAATAGACTTTTGCCTGGGGAAAATAAATGTATGTGTTTGTGAGAGGAGGAAATGGCATTGTGGTAGGAAACTCTGCTCCCACCATCATTGGAAAGTGCATGTAGGTCATTCACTCTATCAGGATCCTTGTTTTTTTCAGGGCTCATGATTGCAGAAAGACCTTTCTATGTCATTGGATATTGCATATTGGCGGCTGGACAACTTCAAGCATTCCTAGTGGATTGCTTGGATCTTTCCCCATCTGATTTCAGGCCTGGTTATAGGACTGAAACAGCTATGGTCACCCTGGTGGATGACCCTGTGCTGGATGGACAGAGGGGGTGCAACTCTGTTGATTCTGTTGAACCTCTCCGTGGCTTTTGTTACTATCCTTCTGCATTGCCTATCTGGGCTTGGACTGTGGGCATAGTTTTTCAGTGGTTCTAGACCTACTGGGAGGATAGGTCTCAGTAAAGGGTGCTGGGGGCACCTCTGCTCAGCACCTTCACCTTTGGGGTCCTGCAACATTCCATTGTGTCCCCTATGCTTTTCAACAAATACATGAAACCACTGGGTGAGGTTAGCTGGGCTGGGTTGTCACCAATATGCAGATGACACTCAGTTCTATCTTGCACTCCTGGCTGATCCCAGGGAGGCACTAAAAACCCTGAACCAGCTCCTAGAGGTGGTTTTGGAGCAGATGAGGGCTAATGAACTGAAGTTTAATCCAAGACAGTGTAAGTCAAGCCAAGCCAAGCAAATTTATTATATATGGCCGTCGGCTGTCACAAATAACTACAGCATAGTAATACAACAAACAGCAGTACGTACATACATACTATTGGCTAAAACATGGTAATACAGCAATATAAATAAAACAAATCAGCAATTAAAATATTATAACAGATACCAGAATGTACTCACTCACTGTTTTAAACTTAATTAATAACTCCTTCATAAACCTTAGATCTTATTTTCTTTGCTGCTAAGGCAAACAAAGAAACCCTATGTGTTACGTGAGCATCGATGTCAGACAGCAGTAATTTTATTTTATCCTCATCCGAATATACCAAAATAACTGATAATATTCCTGCTAAAAATTGGCCCTAGGACCATCATACAGGGGGCAAAAAAGGATATAATGAGGTAAGTCTTCCGGTTTTGAGGATCCACAAATGCACATCCATTGTTTCCATGGTCGCTGAGAATATCTACCAGCCATTAATGCAGTTGGCATGGATTGGAAGCACAATGAAGTCTAATGTTAGCATTTATGATATTAACTAGGTAGAGGGTTCTAGAGTGGTCGAAGTTTAATCCTGACAAGATGGAAATTCTACTGGTAAGAAACCTGGGAGAAGGCCTCCTCGGTTGTGGCACCAAACATCTGGAACGTTCTCCCTAGAGAAATTTGCCTGTCCCCTTCTGTTCCTGTCTTCTGCCAGAGGGTGTTTCATCTGGCACTCTTTCAGTTATCCCTCCTTTCTGCCCTATGTTTTAGTTGTCATTTTATATTTTGTATGTGTACTTTAGCTTGGTTTTAATTGTTTTAATTATATATTTTTGTTTGGTTTTAATCTTTTAAAGATGTGTTTATGTTATGTAAGTTTTTAATTTGTTAGCTTCCTTGGTGGTCCCGATGAGGGCAGAAAAGTGGAATATAAATTATTTTGTAAATACATACATACATACCTTCCAATTAATGAGTGACAGTGCAATTTATTTCCACACACACACATACTCATTCTACTTAAAATGTTGCGCAAAAGGGTTCTAGTGATTCCAATACTGGGGAAAAAAAGAATTTCAGTTAGCAACTATTTGCTTTCCACAAATACTCCCATTTCCCAGTTGATCTACGATTTTCTAGATTTTGTTTCTTTCTTCATCCGTTACTTCTTTCAGATTCTTCTAACTTAAGTAACATAAGATGGCTGGGCGCCAAAAAAACTATGTCAGGCGAACCTGGAATTATTGTTGCATGCTCCCAATGAGATTTTGCTTTTTGTTTGCATTGAACAGCAAGAGTTACAGCACACTGCTGAGTTTTAAAAGTGGTTGTGTGGGTGGGGTGGGGGCTGCCTGAGAAAGTCAAACCCCAAGTCCCTTTGGGCATTCAAGAAAACTAATCACACATTTCTTTAGATATAGGCTGATAGATTTTTGACATGATACACTTGGCTTTGGTTAGTACTAATTTTTCAAAATCTCCCCCCCATAGGTTTTCCCCCTCTTGCCTCAATACAGCTCAGCCAAAAAGCTCCTTCTCTGGAAACCATCAACTATAGATGGGTGTAAGTTATTCAGTTTCTGAGATCTTTGCACAGAAAAGCATGTCATTCTGCACAAGATCTGTATGCTTATTCATGCTGTTACTTCCCCACATTATAAAGCATCAGTTTCCACATACGAGCGGATCGAAAGTGACAGGTGCAATCAGATATTTCCCAGGGCACAATTTCTCCTTATATTTGTACGACTATGGTTGGAATGAGATTATTAGACTGTTGCATCATTGCCTATATTAGTTGTTCTGTCATAATATTTATACACAGTAATGCTTGGAGAAGAACAAGGTCTTTCAAGTCATAACTTCCAAGTTGGTTTACAACATATTTTTAAACACACACTAGCAGCACAATCCCAAGCAGAGTTACACCTTTGAAAATCGAATTAAGTCAATATGCTTAGAAGGGTGTAACACTGTTTAGGATCGCACTGGAAAAATACACCACTGGTATTTGAAATATGCAGCATAGAATTAAAACACATTTGACACCATTAAAAAGAAAGAACAGAAATTCCGGGTGAGGAGGGAGCTTCACAAATGAGGCTCCATCTCAGAAAAGACCATGCCCTGATAGTCATGAACCTCATCTCTGAAGGTGGGGCAACATAAGGGGTTGGATCCAGGCCACTTTTTCACTTAATCTTGCCCAGTTCCCCTCCTTACCACAGTCCCTGTCCCATATGGCATTTGTACAGGTAGGTCCCATAATCCCCAGCATTGCATTTTTGGTGGCCAAAGGTGGTCCCTCCTTTTTTCACTCCCCAAAATCCTGTTTGGATCAAACCCATGGTGTGCAATAAAGATCTACATAACACGATGGGCTCACATGGAAGCAAGCGATCCTTACGTGTTTAGTGAATGTTTTAGACATAATCTATGCTAGTACCCAATTCACACATTGTAATAAATCTGCATTTGGTATAATATACAATTGCGTATCTGGAATGTTCAATCAACCATCTTTGTGTGCTTTTTACTTGCAACGTATGATTTGGGGGATGGTCGTTTCAGAGGGTAGTCATGTTAGCTAACCTGCAGTAGGACAGCTGGATTCCAGTCCTGCAGTACCGAGACCAACAAGATTTGGGGTGGGGGGTTGAGCTTTCGAGAGTCAAAGCTCCTTTTATCAGAATGGACAATAGCTATTCCAGAGATTGTATATGGGACTATGTGTGTGTGTGCCATCAAGTTGCAGCCAACGTATAGCAACCCAGTAGGGTTCTCAAGGCAAGAGACGTTCAAGCCTTTGACTGCCTGCCTCCATGTCACGAACCTGGAATTCTTTGGAGGTCATCCATCCAATACTTGTCAGATCTCGGAAGCTAAGCAGGGTCGGCCCTGGTTAGTATTTGGATAGGAGACCACCAAGGATTACTATGGGTTACTATGCAGAGGAAGCCACAGGAAGCCTCTGGCAAACCACCCGTTAGTCTCTTGCCTTGAAAACCCCTTAAGGGGTCACCATAAGTTGGCTGCAACTTGACGGAACTTTACGCACACATGTGGGGGGGGGGACTTGCACCTTTCCTCTGTGCTGTTTTCCTTAACTTAAATGGCCCTGGGGGAGCTATTTGTACAGCTGAGGGCTGCACATACACTGATCAGCCATATATTACATTTTCCATGACAGGGCACAATTGCTTCCCTGGGGCAGTGCCATGCTGGCAAAACAGCACCGAGGAGGATGTCCAAGTTCCCCCTGTCAGTTGTCACAGGGCAACTCTGAACTGGATCTATGCATGCCTGAGAAGTGTGGATCTCCAGAACATGGCTTTTCCACCCAACCGAGGGACATCTCCAAGGAAAATGCAACATGTAACTAGGCTCCGCGTTAAGCAGTTTTGAGTCTTGCTGGTAAAAGCAACTACAGAACGTACTAAGAGGTTGCTCTGCTTCAGCTCCAGTGCTATAATGCACCTGTATCTTTCAGTGCTATAACGCACCTGTATCTTCATTTTAAAAAATGGTAAATCCTCTGTAAAGAAGAGAAGTTTTGTGAAAGCTGAGCATCTTGAACAAGTTAGAAACCCTTGCAAGAACTCAGCTCTTGTCCAAATTAGGGCTTATCTCAGGAATGAGTGAATGCATGCCAACTACGTTGTAGCCTGCAAAAGACAACAGTGCAATATCTAGATCACATAATCAGTAGATATTGGATAGCCGTGCTTCAAAGAAATGGTCATACTTGCCCCTGCTAGTTTTTAAAACGAAACAAAAATGTACAACTGTAGAGAAGGCGTACACAGCCTTCAAACAGAAAATTATAAAATTTTATAAGCAAAAAGTATAAAACTGAGAGAGCACTGCTGTGGTGAAAAAGGGGAAGGGAACGAATAGTATATTTACTTACTTTGTGTGTACTCTGAGGAGGATGGAATTCTCAACTTCTAATAAATTCAGAGGGCAGCAGGAAAAGAGGAAGACCCAGAAAGAGATGGATTGACTCAATAAATGAAGCTACAGCCCATAATTTGCAAGATCTGAGCAAGGCTGTCAAAGATAGGACATTTTGGAGGACTTTCATTCATAGGGTCGCCATGAGTTGGAAGCGGCGTGAGGGCCCTCAACACACATACACACAATAAATACAGAGGAGTACTTAAAAACAGAACATTTTGAAAGTTCTTAAAATAGGTTGGGTACAGGGTGGGAAATGGTGTTACTCTTCAAAATGATGTCACAAGTACTTGGCAGTAGGTGCCTTTGACACTTTTGCAATCACGCTACAGATAGTATTCGCACTGCCACAACTGAAGGACTATGTAGGGTGAAGAGGTAGCAACAACATACTGCCATCTGAGTATTGGGAAAATTCAATTTACTTGCAGCAGGTACTATTTTTACTAAATTTTATTGGAGGTTTTCATGTTAATCAAATCAGTTTTACATATCTACAATTATCTGACAATTGTCATATTTATAACTTTTAAAAAATCAACTACATCTAGTTTTGCAAATACCCAGTAACAGCTGGGTAAATCCAGCAACAGCAATTAGAATAACCAAACAAAGTATTATTTTAGTCATGTTGTAAAATGGGAAGGAAGGCAGCATGGTATAGTCCAATCTTGCTAGATCTCAGAAGCTAAGCAGGGTCGGAGACCACTAAGGACGACTCTGCAGAGGAAGGCAATGGCAAACCACCTCTGCTTCTTGTGTGTGTTAAGTGCCGTCAAGTCGCTTCCGACTCATGGCGACCCTGTGAATGAAAGTCCTCCAAAATGTCCTATCTTTGACAGCCTTGCTCGGATCTTACAAACTGAAGGCTGTGGCTTCCTTTATTGAGTCAATCCATCTCTTGTTGGGTCTTCCTCTTTTTCTGTTGCCCTCAACTTTTCCTAGCATGACTGTCTTTTCCAGTGACTCTTGTCGTCTCATGACGTGACCAAAATACGATAGCCTCAGTTTAGTCATTTTAGCTTCTAGGGTCAGTTCAGGCTTGATTTGATCTATAACCCACAGAATCTGTTTTTTTTTGGCAGTCCACAGAATCTCCTCCAACACCACATTTCAAAGGAATCTATTTTCTTCCTACCAGCTTTCTTCACTGTCCAGCTTTCACACCCATACATAGTAATAGGGAATACGATGGCATGAATTAATCTAGTCTTGGTGGCCAGTGACACATCCTTACACTTAAAAATCTTTTCTAGCTCCTTCATGGCTGCCCTTCCCAGTCTCAATCTCCTAATTTCTTGGCTGCAGTCTCCCTTTTGGTTGATGGTGGAGCCAAGGAATAGAAAGTCTTGAACAATTTCAATTTCCTCGTTGTCAACCTTAAAGTTGTGTAATTCTCCTGTAGTCATTACTTTTGTTTTCTTCTTACTTGCCTTGAAACCCCTTGCTGGGGTTGCCATAAGTTGGTTGTGACTTGATGGCACTTTACACAGACACAGTGTAAAACACAGTATTAACAGGGGGGAAAGAGGTGATAAGGTTCTTGATCCTCTAATGTCAAATGCAATCCAGAAATAGAGACTGTATTGTGAACAAATAGGTTTCCCTAGCTTAACAAAACAGCAAGAATACCAAGCAACAACTAAGTAACAACTGCTTATTTTGTGTACAGATACACACCTAAAATCTGAAAATGTCTTTGTCAATTAACTACCCGGCTTTTCACTGATTAATCAATTATATTTCCATATATTTGCATTCTGTAATATCCTCAATAAAATTGCTATTTATTGAGGATCCTGATTTAAGATGACAGTTCCTTTTTACCACATATGATTGTTTCAACGTTCTGCATAACTGAGGAGTACCTCGATTAACGGATACCCCAGATTTGTCTGTCGGTGGCATGTTTGTGCTACTGTCATGACTGGAAGAAACAGGCCTTTATCTAACACTGATCTGCTTGTGCCTAGTTTTGTGAAGATTTTATTACTTTATTTATATCCTGTTTTTCTCCCCAATGGGGTCTCGAAGTGGCTTACATAGTTCTCCTCTTCTGTTTTATCCTCACAACAACCCTGTGAGGTAGGTTAGCTTGAGAGAGTATGATTGGCCCAAGGTCACCCAGAAATCTCCCTTGGCAGAGTGGGGATTGCAAGCTTGGATTCCCAGATCCTAGTCTGAGACTTTATTCTCAGACTCATGTGCTCTATCCCTCCCCCCATTCATTTTGTGCTCAGCCAAGACTGAAGAGTTCCTGCTGTTGGCAGTCTTTGATCTAACCCCAATTTGTTCTGATGTTCTAAACCAAAGTTTAATCTGGTTTAGAATCCCAGTTACTGGAAGAAGAAACCAACCCCAATTTGCTAAGGTGCCCCCATTCAGACATCACAACCAACTGGAATTCTATTGAAGCCTTCTGACAGCTTCAGTAGTGCCTGTATATTTATGTAGTTACTATTTTACAAATAACAAAACAAAAAAACCCCCTCACCTTTCTGCCCTTACAAGGGCCCCCAGGGCAGCTAACAAATTAAAACATACATAATGAACCCTTATATTTAACAATCATAATCCCATCAAAAAAAAACCCAGGGCAGCTAATAAATTAAAACATACATAATGAACCCTTATATTTAACAATCATAATCACATCAAAAAAAAAAACCCTCACACCATTAAAACAATTAAAACCAGAGCTAAAATAGATATGAACACATTAAAACAATTAAAACACAGGACAGGAAAGAGGGAATGCCTGACAAGAGACCAGTTTAATGCTTGGCACAATCAAACTGGAGTTTGTTTGCAACGTATGAATACAATAGTAATCCCAAAAGGGAAAGAAGTTTATTTACCTATTCTGCATTAACCCAGGGTTGCTCTTTGACCTCAGGGGAAAAAAAGAGGTTACCCTTGAATTTTATTCCTAAGAGTAGGTTTCTGGAATCTAGTCTATGGCTCTCTTTGAGTTTCTGGTGTGTGTGTGTGTCGATTTCTTCGTTTATTTATAAATTGCCTTCCAACTAAGACTCTAAGGAAGTTTGCAACACAGTAAAATACAATAAAAGCCAGTAAAACACCACAAACATTCAGTTAAAAGACTAAAAGACTGAAAAGACATTCAGTTAAAAGTAAAAATCAATTCAAGTCAGTTACCCAATAGGGCCACCCTCTTGCCACACCATTTCTTATTGATCTAACTCAAATGCCCTCTGTGAGTGGCGAGGTTCTGAATGCATCCATAAGGCCTTCAGAGAAGTAACTGTTCTCAGTCCCCGAGAGAGGGGTCTCCAACATTGGGGGCGAGGCTGAAAAGCTCCCCTACTGGATCTCACAGTCAAACCTCCGCCAAGTCTGGTTCCTAGTAGGCCAACTTCAAGTCTGTGACAGAATGATTTTGGTGGAGTTGGCCCCTTTCTCCATAGCTGTATTTCCTTTCTAGCTGGCGGATGTGAATGCTTCCCTTACTGCTGAAGGTTCTTGATACCATGCGCAAAAGAAGCCTGCCATACTATACAGTGTTACAAGGGCATTCTAAACTTAACACTGCAGCTGCGTGCAAATCCAAGCAACTGGGGATTCATAAAACACATTCTAGGCACAGAAAAGAACATCTCTGGTGACACCGCAGCACCTGACATTTTTGAGCCTGGGGAAATAAGTAGATTTCTCCCCCCCCCAATAATTAATGTTTCGGCTTGTTTTCATTTTCCTTGCGACTGCCCAAAGAAAGCTCTCAGGTTGAAATATCCCTCCTAATCTAATTTTCTCTGCCAATAAGCCATACCTTGAAGTGTAAGTGCAACAATTTATATGACAGGGGGGAAAGAAAGAAGGCAAAACTGAAAGGAGGGAGAGAATGAGGAAACTGCAGCCGCTGCCAAGCTGTCTGAATTTATAGCCTTGCTTGGGTAGCTCTTTCTTGCTTCATGCTACCGCATACAATACAACAAGGCCATTTCTTCCAGCATTTGACAGAGGCAAGCAGCAGTAGGCATTTTACACTAAGTGAACAAGAGGATCTTTGGTACTACGATTGTGCAAAGAGCATAGAGAGCCACTTCAACGTTGCAGTGTGCCCTGCCAAAGCATTTTGGAAATATTACCTGTAAAATCCACATCGTTCTCTCTAAATTGCAGAAAGCACTTCTTCACACGTAGATGCTACCTTTTTATGCATGTTTATTGCCTCACAGCCTCTTACCCTCAAAAAGCTAGCAGTTTTAGAAGTTCAAAAAATTCAGCATGCATTAGTAAAGTTAGGAGACTCATTTCCAAAGATGAAAACTATGGGATTGTGCCAACCGCATACTTGACAAGCAGTCTCCATTACTGGGCACAAATTTTCTAAGAGACCTGCAATCAGTACGGCATTGTGAGAAAATGGTACTCATTCATTTTGATTTATAGCTAGGCCCTAAAATTAAGGCTTGGACTGGATTGGGGCATACAAACTGTACAGTAATAACTTGTAACAGGAAACTAAATGGTTGAATGTCTGAGAGTTGGGGCTACTCAGAAACAAATTTAGGGGTTCTCCATACTTGGGTGACTCTTCAGATATGCAGGGAAATATTTTTTAAAATTAAAAAAGAGAACCCATCTTCTCTCCCCTTTTCCTGCTCTCTTCCACGCACCAGCCAACCTAGCTTTATCTGCCCCCTCCCGTCTTCAGCTCTCCCTCTTCCCCCCCCCCCCACAGCAGCTTCTCCCCTGGGAAAGTCTGACCCAGTTGTGCAGTGCCAGTTCAGCCACTGGGCGGGGCCCAGTTGTATGATGGGGAAACCCCGCCCTCCTCAGGCTTCGCCCCCAAAATCTCTCGCCGGTGGTGAAGAGAGACCTGGTAACCCTACTGCCCACCCACTCGTACACCTACAGGTCAACCCCAAGGGTTCTTCCCTTCTATTTCCCCAAGGTCTCCTTCCTCAATTCAATACAGTTTCATTCTAAAAAGATATGGCAACGCTGCAGCATCTCAAACACTGGGAGTGGTACAAAACAAAGCGAAACAATATGGCCTGAGAACCAGCGTGATGTAGTGGTTAAGAGCGGTGGTTTGGAGCGGTGGAGTCTGATCTGGAGAACCAGGTTTGATTCCCCACTCCTCCACATGAGCGGCGGAGGCTAATCTGGTGAACTGGATTTGTTTCCCCACACCTACACATGAAGCCAGCTGGGTGACCTTGGGAAAGTTACAGCTCTGTTAGAGCTCTCTCAGCCCCACCTACCTCACAGGGTGTCTGATGTGGGGCGGGGAAGGGATTGTAAACTGGCTTGAGTCTCCCTTAAGTGGTAGAGAAAGTCGGCGTATAAAAACCAACTCTTCTTCTTCTTCTTCGCCCTGTCTATCGAGTGAACCACTGGAGTAAGCAGGAGTTGATCCCCATTTCTTCCAGAGGTGCTGATAGTCCCCAGAGAGCTTCCCCATTGCTTGTACAAGGACGATCTTAGAGACTTTAGCTACCAGCTTTCATCAAATGTTAAAAAAAGCCTTATCATCTGAAAAAGATTTACGATTAACCTGCTCCCCCTACAGCCAACTGGCCCGCAGGCTGCAGAATGGTCAATGGTGCAGATCTCAAGCTGCGTCTCCCCAAACGCCTAATTAACAGCCAGGCTGGCTGTACTAGAACACCATGGGAGGTAAGCGAGTCTGCAAACCGGGGGCGGGAGGGGAGGGAGGCTGAATCCACTAATAAATTAGCTTCTGCCGAAGCTCTATCAAACTGCCTCCGCTTGCATATTGATCCCTTGTGTGAGAGGCACACATCACATGTATGTGCCCAGATCTGTACTGGCTTCTCACTCCCTAAGAAATGTCAGAAGGAATGGACGAAACACCAGGAAACAAATCCGAGATGAACAGTGGTGCAAAGAAAGCAACATAAAAACCACAATTTTCCTTTGACTTCAGTAACATAACATGAAGATTACTCCAGAAAAGTAATGAATTGTACTTTATGAGGGTTATTCTCCATAAAGGGCTGGATTTCATCTGCCTTCTGTCCACACTGGCAATCTCATTTTTATTAAAACATTTAGAAGAGGGCCATTTCAGGCTAGGCATTATGAGCTTTTTTACGGCTACAAACAAAACAAGACGGAATTTGAAATCAGACAGAGGAAAGGCTGAACTTGTGTGCGCAGGGTGTGAGTCTCACACTAAAGTACCAACATAGGAGATAAGTAAAATTGACTCTAGGACCTACAGGGGAAAGAGAGTAAGGATAAAAGCATTTAGAACCTGGACGGTAAAGGCAAAAAATGTGTGTATGTGTAAAGTACCATCAAGTCACAGCCGACTTATGGCAACCCTATAGGATTTTCAAGGCAAGAGACTAACAGAGATGGTTTGCTGTGGCCTTCCTCTGCATAGCAACACTGGTAGTCCTTGGTGGTCCCAACGTGGTGACCATGGGTGCCACGGCGCCCACTCACACCTTTCCTGGTGCTGTGCTGACCAAGTATTTTTAGAAAGTAGGTGGGGTCAGGTGGGGCTTTTGCCTAGTAAGGCAAAACTTGATCGGCTGGGCAGGTCTTTAAAAATGTTGCTTTGGCCTCAGCTTGCCACCACAGCACAAGGATCTTCACTGTGTGACTGACGGTCAGCCTCAGCAGCCATTTTCTGGCTGGCTCTGCCTCCTACAGCAGCCATTTTGTGGCTGCGGCCATCATGCTGTGTCAGAATTACAAAGGCGCTGAGGCTCAAAAAGAAATATAGTCTGACTAGGGTTGTCAATTGTTTAAAGAAATATTAGTTGCTTAATCATTTCGTTTCCTTAATTAATGAGTTTGATTCCTTTATTGTCAACTGCATATATTTGCATATGCAAAATAATGCTGAAGATAAAGCCCTCTTGTTTTCAAATGGTACACGCACTTGTCAGCTCAGTGTCAGCTCAGAATCGGCTTTCCCTCCTGCGTGCGAAGAAGGAATGCATGCCTCTTCATGCTTTGAAGAAGTGGGCTATAAAGACATACATTCTCTACATATCCCCAACCATATCCACATATCCCCAACCATTGCAGAAGAGGCATTCCTCCTGGTATGAAAGAGGAGGCATGCTGCTATGTCAAGATTTGCTGGAATTTACATTTCAGGAAAGTAATAATGTTTTCAAAATTACCTGTTACCTGATTCATCTGAGGCACCTTTTAAAATGATCAACACATTCTTAATTGACTGATTAAATATCGCAGCAATGAAGGGGGCTTGCTCTGACCATTAGATATACGGTTATACAAATATGAAAATGAACAAGCAACATAGCAGGCAACGCCAAGAGTCTCAGCAGAGAAAAGCTGTGCTGTCTTTCAAATGCTTCCTGTTTGCTTATGCAGGTTACCATTGAGAAACAGTGGGGTGCTGTAATATCTCCATGTTACATGAGATCCCTGAAGACAGCAAACTCCCTCATGTCCATTCAGTATATATTTCAACAGGCTGACTGTTTACAGTAGCCTATATTTCATTCATTAGCTTCTGCTCCTGCCAGAACACTCAGTAGGTAGGACAAGTTCCAGCTCTAGGGGTGGCCGGGCTCTGTTTGGCAACTATCCCAAGGAGGACTTCTGTGTATTTGGGAGTGGGAGGAAGTGGGGCAATAACTACAGAAATAGGGTTGCCAGCTGAGTGCTGGCGGCAGGAGGCTCCGATGGGTGGGGATGTTTAAAATGCCATTGCTCCGACAGCGAGTTTCAATGGAGTTCTAGAGTTTTGCCCCAACAATGTGACTTCCAGCTTTGTACTGGAAGTGACATCACATTGTTGGAACAATGGCAATTTCCACATAATCTCCCTTCCCCTGCTGCCTTACTAAGTGGTTGTGAGTGTCAGAGGCTGCTAGCCAGGAGGTCTCCTGATATAGAGGGAGACCTGGCAGGACACAATGAAATGTGGAAACCACTGGAGTTGGTAAGCGTGGATCTCCCCTAGTTTCCCTCACACCCTCAGGAGGGTCTCTGGACTCTTCATCAGTCTAAGGCCTACATAGGACAGTAAGCATTGCCTCAGATCTCGTTGGGATCCAGTGCCAAGTAACAGCACTAGTCCTTAGTTTGTTTTTGTCCTGCCCCTTCTCCAGGGAATTGGTGGTCTCTCAAAATACAAACGAAGATGTGAAGCTGTCTTATACAAAAACAGGACCATTGGTCCATCAAGGTCAGTACTGTCTACTCAAACTGTCAGTAGCTCTGCAGCCTGTCAGGAAGATATCTTTCACATCACCTATTACTTGACCATTTTAACTGGAGATGCCGGGGATTGAACCTGGGACCTTCTGCACGCCAAGCAGATGCTCTGCCACTGAGCCATGACCTCTCTCCCTCTCACCTGCCCTGTTGTGTTAACATCCTTCCCAGCCATGGAAGCAGGCACCCGCTGGGATCATATCTGGCACAACTGCAAGGGTTGGCATACTGTGTGAGTCCCCTGTTACAGCAGAGCATTTATGCTTGCTCGCCTGAATGCCGCACCTTTGGCGGTGTTAAATGGAAGATATGGCAATTTACCTTATTCAGATAGGCCTTGTCCATGTGATCTGGAGAGAGTGGATTCATTATCCCATATGATGTTGGAATGATGTTGGAATTCTTATCACAATCAATGGATTATTCCTATCTTAATAAAATTACCTGCCACTGTAACAAAAGATAAAACAGTCCCCTTTTTGCTGGTGGATCTCCAAGAACAACACTGGTGGTGGCCAAGTATCTCTCCACAATATTTTCCTTAAAAAAATAAAGGCTCCCAGTTTACTGCTCAAGGAAAAGTGTACTGTGCTTGTCTAACCCAGACCTATATTTATTTATGAAGAACATTTATATGCCACCTCTCTCGGAACCTGTCCAAGGCAGCTCACAAAATAAAAACAATAAAAACAAAACATTAAAGGATATTAATTAAAATGTAGTCACAGCCCATCATAAAAACATAGATCATGCCCTTCTCACCAGCTATTCACGGCACACCAGTCAGGGGACATGTTTGAAAACTATGGCATCAAACCACCGGGGACAGAAATCTACAATAAGCTAAAGACACAGGTAGCAATTCATCATTTCTTCATGTGAGGAAAAGCTTCATTTATGAAATCCCACCACTTCTGCAGTTAAGAGCCACAGTAGCCCTGCCAGAAAAAAAGTTGGCAGTCCCAGTTTGCTATGGTGGTTAAACAGATCTCTCTGTTTTGAGGCAGCATATTTCTGAATACCAGTTCCTGGGGGAGTGCCATCCCAGGAATTTGTTTAGCCATCACGGGAAACAGCATGCCAGATTAAATGGGTCACTGGACAGGCACCTCTTCCATCCCTACGTTCCAGTTTGAATTAATAATAATTTTTAAAAAGAAAGCACCTTAAAAAAAATTAACCATGTGTTTGGGCTCCATCCCCTCCCTGTTTAATTTTTCTTTTAAAACATATCCACCATCAGCAACAGCACTGAAATGACCCTGGTAAGTCCACAGGATTTCTGCATTCTTCTTTCTGCTAGAAACTCTGTAAATCAGGGAAGACCCACTTTAAGGATTCTGTGTGTGTGTGTGGTGTAGACAGATGTGTGTTTGTAAGTGCAAGGGTCACCACCGTGTAGTCCTTATGTGTGAACAAATTTGAATGTTTGAGAAAATGTGTGAGGAGGGTGTGTGTGTGTGCGAAGATATGAAACAGCCAAGATTAGACTTAAGAAGTTGCTCACTGTGAAATCTGGCTCACTGCAATGGACCAATAAATAATAGAAAGTCACAGTGCCCTGCAGACGCTGCCCCCATACTGTTTGGCTGCAGGCAAAATAAAGGAAAATTCAGTGTCCACAAGGTCTAGAACAGTGGGATTAATAACACATCAATTTTAATGCAGATTTTTTTTTCTGCTTCATAAACAGCAAAGTGAATGTTTGAGCATCTCGGCAGGGGGTTAATGAGGACTCTGATTAGTTATTCAGATTTCCTTACACTACCTCAATCCATCCTACCAGAGGGGGAGGAGGGCAGGATGTACAAAGAAGCTCTTAAAAATATAGTAAATACATTCTCTTCTCCCCCCCTCCCATCTTTCCAAGCAATGCCTTGCAGATTCAGTATTATGCTACTGTCAGTGATTTTAACTTCTTGGAGAGCTTGGAGAGGGTCCCCAAGTATATTATTGGCACCAGAGGTTTTTTTCTGGCAATGGGAAGAAAATGTAATTTGGACACTACTCAAAATCATGCTAGTTATTAGGCAGTGGGGCTTTTGCATAAAACCCCAGGGTATGCTCAACCTCCTTTCCATAAAGACGTAAGACTGCGGGTGTCAGAAAAAAAACAGCTTTCAGGGTTAAAGTGTTTTGCTAGGAAGTTAATGGTTAAAAGATCTTCAGATGAAAGGATTGGGAGGGTAGAGGATTCTGACCTTAAAGAAGGGATAAAGGCACCCAGAGAGAATATGTAGCATATATATTTTTAAAACATAGGAAAATTAAATTGGAATTTTGGCCACAGGAAATTGAAAACTGAACCCAAATATCAGCAAAGATGCTTGTCCCTTCTCGCCAGCCAATTTAATTGCTTTGAGTCTGACTTTATGAAGACTGACCCCTTTCCTGCTGCATATCAACCTTATGGCTAGGATCCAGACTAACATTCCCACAGGCACAACTCCCACCCACAACTCCCCCATAGTTCCCCCTCCAAATGCCCCCTGAAATCCTGTTCATGGGGGTCTGCGCTCCCAGCCAATCCCAGGGAGACACTAGAAACCCTGAACCACTGCCTGGGGGCAGCTTTGGAGTGAACGTGAGATAATAAACTAAAGCTTAATCCCAACAAGATGGAAGTAGAACTGCTGAAAAGAAGGTCTAATCTGTGATTAAATGTTTCTCCTGAACTGGATAGGGTTACATCCCCCTTAAAGGAACAGATCTATAGTTAGGGGCGCTCTTCAACCCAGGCCTACATAAGCAGGCGGCAGCTGTGTCCAGGAGTGCCGTTTACTAGTTTCAACTGGTTAGCCAGGTGTGGCCTTACCTGAGTAGAAAAGATCTGGCCATTGGGGTAACTAGTTGAAACTGGTTGAAATGGCTCATTTCAGACCCCCTCTTTGGGCTGTGAAGCCCCCAGCAGGAGGGGCAGCCCCCCCTACCAGATTTTTCCTGGTGGCCTTAAGGGCAAAAACGCATGGGAGGTTTTGCCTTGGATTTGCCGCTCTCTAGATGCACATTTCCCCTAGCCAAATTCTCAAAACTCAAAAATAAGCCCCCCATGCTGAGTTTTGAGAATCCAGAGGGGAAAAGGTGCACCTAGAGAGCGGCAAATCCAAGGCAAAACCTCCCATGCGTTTTTTCCCTAAGTTTATTTTTATTTTTAATTCAATGGCTAAATAAATAGTTGCAAAGATGGTGGAGCTTGTGAAAAGATGTTGGTATGAGAACAGGAGTGTTACAAGTATGCCCCTGTTCTCATCTGTGAAGTTTTGCAAGGTATGACTCACAACTGAGAAAACACCTTAAACAAGAGAATACATTGGAGTTTTAGACTTGCTTCAGTTGTTTTTGGCTTCAGCTGAGGGGACCTCTGAGAAGTCCTATTTTCCAATCATAGCCTCTCATTAAAGGAGTATCTCTTAAATTACAGCTATGACCAGAAGAATCATTGTCTGTCTCCATTCTAGGAGTATTATGCAGCATCCACTTGAATGGTGGAAAACTCCTTTCAAACGGATACGAAATATTTCTTATCTTGCAATCTACTCAGCCTCCTTCAACCACCCTCAGATGTCTGCCTGCATGTGAAATTAGATTAATCCTGATCTTCCCCGTTTGATGAGTGTCGTAACAATTATATCTTGTTCCAATTCAATGCCCATTAGATGCTTGCTCTAATGAACTAAACCCTCAAAGCCTCGATGACTGGGAACGTGCGCTTCCCCAGATTCACACCCACTCCTTTTTTTTGGGGGGGGGGGCACTTTTGGAGAGGGATGTTTTCGCCGCTGTCCTTGGACAACAAAGTGCTTCCTTTCCACATGCCTCGCTTGTCTGTTTCCTCTTTCGTTCCAATGAGAACCCACCAGAGTTGCAAAGTTCAGACAAAGATGCCTTCCCTTGTATCTGCTGCAAGCAGGTTTCCTTAGTGCAACTGCAGGATCCGAGATCAATACGAGAGACTGTTTGAAGAAGGTTGGGACGGGGGGCGTGGAGACAGAAGGGTCTGACACTGTAGGCTCAGCTGCTGTCAATGCTATCAAGACCGAGCAGACAGGGCTGGTTTTGTGATATGCTGACACAACTAAGAGCTTCGTTTTATGACCCGAATTTGATTGTTGCTCGGAGGAGTGTTTGTTCCCTTTGGTGACCCAGCTGAGAAGCTCCGCTTTGAAATAAACGAGAAAGAGAGAGACCAGTTGGGGGGGGGGGAGCTGACACTCAAAACAAAAATAAAACAGGTGATGAGGACGAAGCACCTAAGCCATTCCAGCTTCTATTTCAAAACAGATTTGAAGAAGAAGAATTGGTTTTTATATGCTGACTTTCTCTACCACTTAAGGAAGAATCAAACCAGCTTACAGTCACCTTCCCTTCCCCTCCCCACAACAGACACCCTGTGAGGTAGGTGAGGCCGAGAGAGCTGTGACTAGCCCAAGGTCTCCCAGCTGGCTTCACGGGTAGGAGTGGGGAAACAAATCCAGTTCACCAGATTAGCCTTCGCCGCTCATGTGGAGGAGTGGGGAATCAAACCCAGTTCTCCAGATCAGACTCCACCGCTCCAAACCACCGCTCTTAACCACTACAACAAGCTTAACCACTACACCATGCTACACCACCACTCTTAACCACTATACCACGCTACACCACTACACCAGGAGAACGAAGTCTGCTTCTAACCAAGACCACACATTCCGATGCAGTGTACCCACGACAGGGAATCTGGGCCAGCTGGCAACGACCCACTACCCTGTGGGTGGTGCCCATTCCAAGCAAGCCCAGCTGTCCAGATGAGGAAAAGCCAACCTCCTCAGGACTAAAATATTTGGGGCTACCTGGCTCTAGTTACTACAGAATTTATGCTCATAAGTACTGCAATAACTACAGATTCACCCGAAGAAGCCCCTTGGGCGAAACGCGTAGGGAGTTTTTATTCTGAGTAATAAAAAACCTTTTTTTTTGCCTATTTTGCACCATTGGCCTTGGCCTTATTTTTTATTTCCTGTTACTGGTGTGGCCCTTGTATTTCTTTTTGCGCATTCCAAGCAATTCCAGCTGCCCAGATAAGGAGAAGCCCATCTCCTCAGGGCTAAAATGTTTGGTGCTACCTGGCTCTGGTTGCTAGGTAGCACATGCTCTCTGTGTGTGTGGCGCACACCAACTGGCATCTCTTTCCTATAGACATCATGGAACCTTTAAAAAGCAGCAGCATTATCTAAGTTCAGGAGGAAAGGACGGTTAACTTTCTGCCCCCAGTGCCTTCATTAGCTGTCACTCTCTTTTAAAAAAATCGTATTTTGATTCTGTTTTTTTCTTCTTATTGAAAGCAACCTCAGAGGCCTGTTGTCAGGCAGAAAGTAGTAAATGACTACTTTCAAAACAGTGCTTTCAAAGACATAGTATAAGGGATGGTGTTAAAGGGACTTTTAAAAACCACCTGTGCCACCTTTCTACCAATAAAACATTCACATCTCAACAACAAAAACACAATTAACAAGTGGGAACCCACAAGGACTTGCAGGGGGGCTTCTTCCACTGCTGATTTCTCCCTTTTTTCTGCCATCTTATGGAGCTTATTTATCTGCTCGCCCGGCTGTAGCCGGTTGTTACGATTCGGGGAGCACCATCGAACACTTGTTGTCCTTTATTTAATTGTTTTTTTAGGGCTGTTTTTAACTGTTGGTTTTAAATGCTTTTATCCTATTTTATTGTGCGTGATATTTTTGTGAGCCACTCTGAGCCCAGCCTTTGGCTGGCGAGGGCGGGGTAGAAATGCAAATAAATAAATAAATAAATCTCCCCTCCCCCACTAGTTTCTTTTTCCCTTTCCTGAAAGCCCCTATAGCCTCTCCCCTTTTCCTGCTTCCTTCTCTCCTTCCCACCCAGCAGCCAACCTACTGTATTTTTCGCTCCATAAGACACATTTTTTCCTCCTCAAAAGTGAGGGGAAATGTCCGTGCGTCTTATGGAGCAAATGGTACCTTTACCTCTTCTTCTCTTCATCTCCCCCTCCTGCAGCCTCTACCTAGGAAAACCGTGATCCAGTTGTGTGGTGCTAGCCAGGCCCACTTGCATTGCAGGGAACCCTCAAGGACTTGTGAGGGGCATATCACTTTCCTCTGTATCCCTCTCCCCTCATTATTTCCCCTGTCCCTCCTCCAGGCAACCCCCATATCCTCCCCCCTTTCCCTGCCTCATTCTCTCCTTCTCAGATATTCACCAATCTTTTCTCTACCTCCCATTTTCAGCTATCTCCTTTATTTATTTTCTTCATTTATACCCTGACTTTCTCCATAGTGGAGACCAATTTTTTTTATCCTTCTCTCCTCTTTTTTATCCTCACAACAACCCTATGAGGTCTATTAGGCTACAAGTATGTGGCTGGCACAACATCACCTAGTGAGCTTCCTTGGCAGACTGATGATTTAAACCTGGGTCTTCCAGACTCTAACCTGAAGGTCAAACTTGCTTTCATGGAGTGCCTGCTGTTGAACAGTAAGTAGCAAGCAGCCAGGCCTAGGTGAGTCATGAAAGTTGTTGTATCAAGGCACCCGGTAGTTGCTGCGAGGCCTGGCCCAATGAGACCTCCCTCAAAGGCCAACACAGCCCTGGATATAGCCCTGCCCCCTTCCCCTGCTTTTACTGACAGAAAACATGTCTAGAATGCAGTGGTTGCCTACAATGGCCACTGAGGGCTTCCGTTGCTTAAAGCTGCAGGTGCTTCTTTTACCATTTTGTGGTTTTTGTAAACCCCAATATATTTTTAAATGTTTCAGATTCTTCTGCAAACCTGGGGCATTTTTCAGGTTTGTACAAAGATTCACAGCTTCAATCACCTGTGTGAGAGCTGCTTTACTATGATCTAACATGATCGACAGGATAGTGTCATGCCAAAACAGCACTGGTTATTCTAATACCTTGTGAGAAGTGTCAAAGCAGTTCATGCAGTACTTCCTGGTTCAGCACCACTGTCCCTGCAGGGAGCAATGTCTGGAAGTGCCCTGATTTATATTCAATGTTTCTTAATGGTGGGATCCAGCTGCTCATGCCTGTTCCATCTGAATTGACCGAGAGGAGCCAAAGAAACAAAGAGAAGCAAGTGGGAAACCACTGGTTGTAAAATGTCCTTCGATTTAAAACATATGTCGCATACAGAGAAAGTGGCTTTTGCAGCTGTTGCGTGGAAGGCACAGTTCCGAATAAACTTCAACTTTAAAAGGATGCCTTATAATGCATTAAAAGGATGCATTATAAACAATCTATCCTCTCTCCCTCCCAGATCGTCTGCACTGCATGTGAATTTTACAACCAAAAGGAACTTTCTTTCTCAAGCTTTCTCCTTCAGTGTAATCGGGAAGTCATTTATTCCTCCATAACATTTGCTTGAAGGAACGTTAGAGCTGAGTTATAGCTAGGACCATTATCTCACAATAACTGTCTGGGAAATGTTAATGCCTGGATCATGCAGAATGCCATATTACAGTTTTTATGGTGAACATAACATTTTTATGAACTTTTTCTCGGGTAACACCACCATTTACTATGGAGAAGATCACCTACCATGGGTTCATTAGCTGCGGCATAAACTTGACGAGGGCCTTGGGGCACCTTGTTGGAGACCTCCCAAAGTAGGGAATGAACATGTGAAAGCTGCCTTACACCAGTAAGACAACTGGTCCATCGCCATTGTCTACTCTAACTGGCAGTAGCTCTACTGGGTTTCAGGTGGAGAAGGGCCTTTCCTAACACTTATTATGTGAGATCTTCACATGGAAGATCCAAGGGATTGAACCTGGGACCTTCTACGTGGCTCTTCTGCTGAGGCACGGTCTCTTGCCAACGTTTGTTTTGCGAAAGGCGAGCAACGTGGCAAAATGGCGAACGCTGAACGAAGGCAACAGTCTTTCAGGACAATTCCTAAGTCTGTTGATGCAGGAGAGACCAAACGTCTGATTTCATGCAAGAGTTGTCACACGATTCCACCGTGACATCGCTGTAGCAACCTGACTTTTACAAGGAACAAAAAGAAGACTCTGAGGAGGTGACAAGGACTCTTAAAATATGTCTGAAACAGGCAGAATCTTCGGTTGAACTTTGGGGTCTCTCTCCGGAGAAATCTAGATAATTATTTAAAGTGCTTCTCATTCAGCCCGCAAAAATTCGCTTTCAAAGTAGCCATATTTTATACAGACTTTCATAAAAGGGTCTAATAAAGACGGTGTTTAGTCTTTTATATCCTCGCACAAAAATAATGATCTTGGATCTTTGCTCCCCAACGCTGAAATGTTTTAAATGGGTTTATGTCTCTCACCTCCAGAATAATTTTTTCCTTTTCCTTTTCCTTTTTTTTAAAAAAGGGCTGAATTTATGGCTTTGTTCTTTATCTGCCCCCAGCTTCCATTAAGTGTCGTAACTATTTCATTATAGGCAGGCTGGGTCTCCTTACTTGCACCTGTACGTGGGGGTTACATCATTTCATTATTCTTCTAGACAGAGCGCTGCTTAACCCTCGACATTGGTAGTAAAATCTGGATGCCGAACATCAGTTTACAGTAGTTAGGGCTGACAAGTGTCAAAGCAACACACCCAGGGGTGGAGGGAAAAGGCAGAGAAAATGACCCAGCGGTTCCCTCCAGATGGGCAAAATTACCTTCAGAATATTCACAGTGACATTAGGCAAACCCACTACAAATATTCATGCCAATCCTCTCGCAAAGAGCACGGAGCAAGTGTGAAAGTTAACGACAGAAGCGCCACATTGTAGCGATGTGTCGGGTGGGTAGCTATCATTTCGGCTTTAAAACCGACTTGACATTGCCGTTAAGTCTCCCCCTCCTCCCGAGACTGAGAAAAGGTTAAAGAACCCTCAAGGGGGGAGCTCCTTGCCCAGAGAAGTAAGGTCATTTTGCAGCCTTCTTGCCTGAATGCAAACCCCCTCCACACACACTCACCCCACACATGTTTTGTCTCCTAAACCTTTGGCCTCGGATAAGACGTAGCCCACTTTCTTCCTTCTCCCTTCAGAGGTTGAAGCTTTCTAGGTTTGCTCATCTCTCAAACTGCTTCTTATTAGCCGTTTGGCTGGTGGGCCTTAAAACCTGTAAACGTCCTTCATAAGGAGAGGAAGTCTTGTCAGACATCCAGGTCTCCATGGCTGAGAGACCACATTGATATTGCCACAGAAATACTGCAATGGCTCTCAGCTTTGTGACCATTCGGTTTACCTTTGCCATTTCTGAAGTAGGTTTCTTTTGTGCTGTCCTTCAGGGCTGTACCACATCAGTTTGCTGATCGGGAGAACCATATGTTTGAATGTTTTGGGCACCGCAATTTAAGAAGGATGTAGACAAGCTGGACTGTGCCCAGAGGAGGGCAGCAAAGATGGTGAGGGGTCTGGAGACCAAGTTCTATGAGGAAAGGTTGAAGAAGCTGGGTATGTTTAGCCTGAAGAGGAGAAGACTGAGAGGAGAAGTACTTGAATATATACTGTCATACAGAGGAGGGTACCAAGTGGTTTTCTGTTGCCCCAGAAGGTCGGACCAGAACCAACGGGTTGAAATTAAATCAAAATGTCTGTGTAGACATTAGGAATAATTGTCTAACAGTTAGAGCGGTTCCTCAGTGGAACAGGCTTCCTCGGGAGGTGGTAAGCTCTCCTTCCCTGGAGGTATTTAAGCAGAGGCTAGATGGCCATCTGTCAGCAATACTGATTCTATGATCTTAGGCAGATCATGAGAGGGAGGGCATCTTGGCCATCTTCTGGGCATGGAGTAGGGGTCACTGGGTGTGTGTGAGGGGGAAATAGTTGTTTCCTGCATTGTGCAGGCGGTTGGACTAGATGACCCTGGTGGTCCCTTCCAACACTATGATTCTATGAATGCTCCACCAGTGTAAAAAATGCCCTACAGGTAGAAAGTTAGTTTGTCAGCGTATCGGGTTTGATCTTCCCTGATGTGCTAGCAACCCATGTGCAGGGAAGTATTTTAGGATAAGCTTTCAAAAATGTAATCTGTTATTTGCATTCTGAAGAGATGCAGTCACAGGAAGGGACCTACGTACCCAACAAATGGCAAGTCCCCCTTCCTTGTTCACACAGTGGTTGGCCACTGTGTGAACAGACTGCTGGACTTGGTGGGCCTTGGTCTGATCCCGCAGGGCCTTTCTTATGTTCTTATGTTATGTTCCTCAATTTGGGCACTGATTGGCTCGGTGTATCGCTGTTCCTGTGTGTGGGCTTTGAGTAGGTCCTACAAAATACAAGTTTCCTCATCACAGAATGTAGCTACAGAGATACAAGTTGAATGCCTGTGTACTCTGAGAACAGAGAGCCAAGCTATCAGATGTGCCAGGTCATATCACTGGCCCATCCAGCTCACTCTTATCTACTCTAAAAGACATGTTAGTCTAAAAACAAGACAAAAGACCAGTGGCACCTTAAAGAATAATTTTAATTTATACCAGCATAAGCTTTTGTGAGTCAGAGCTCAGTTCATTAGAAGTGTAGGATGAAGCGAGCTATGACTCATGCAAGCTTAGCCGGAATAAACTTTGTTAGTCTTTAAGGGGCTGTTGGATTCCTGTTTTATTGTCTCATCTGACTAGCAGCGGCTCTCCAGCATCTGAAGCAGAGAAAAGTCTTCTCCCAACATCTGCTGCCTAAGATCCTTTAATGGGAGATGCCCAAGAATGAGTCTGGGACTTTCAACATGCTAAATCATAGTCCCTCCCTATCAATTAGGGTTGCCAGCTCCGGGTTGAGAAATACCTGGAGATGTTTTGAGCGGAGCCTGAGGAAGGTGGGGTTTGAGGAGTCCAATTGCCAAAGCAGCCCATTTTCTCCAGGTGAACTGATCTCTATCGGCTGGAGATCAGCTGTAATAGCAGGAGATCTCCAGTTAGTGCCTGTAGGTTGGCAACCCTATCATCAATATGCAACATGAGTGGGCGTAGACAGCAGACGCAATCCCATTTGACCCACAACACACAGTTTTGAAGGTCTGAAAAGAACTCCACGTGATTTTGGTATGGGATTGACACTGTCCTGAGTGGCTTGACTGGGAAGAGGAACGCTGTACTTAGCGGCTATGGGAAACCTGCACTGAGGTAGTAAGGGAGATAAATCAACTGCTCTACTAAGACTTGATTTGCTGAACTGAAAACCAACCAAGTACTTAAAATGAAGATGTATTGCCGGAGTGGGTTATACCAGGCACTTGTTATTTCCCTAAAGGAAGTGAATGATGCCGCACCTGCTGCTCAGGAGCTCAGGACCGGTTTTCCTGCCTCCCACGGTAAACAGCCTGTTTTCCAGACTCCCTATCTGATACTAAAGAGATGCCGTAAAAAAAAAGAGACTCTTTTCTTTGGGACCACTTCCATATGCTTCATCTCAGTTTTAAACTGCATGTTAATTGTTCTGAATTAACAGCTCCAGCTGGAAAAGCAAACAAGCAATTTTCAAACCTTAAGATAACACTCAACTTATCTTAAGTGATTTAAGTTCCGGGGGTGGGGAAGGAAGCTAGCCTTCCTTTCTCGTCTGATGGAGTTCAAAGACTGTTGGGATGTTTAAGTTGGTATTATTCAGAGGTGCAATTTGAAAAATTAAGATACAAGAACAAAAAAAAGCACCAATAATGTCTTTCTCTGGAGTAAGGGGGTTCCAAACTCTGGTTCATTAAGAAACCATAGTTAGCCTTAACCATGGCTAATGCTGATGCCACATAACATTTAATAGTTGATAATACAGGAAGGGGGAAAATTAATTCCGGAGAGTGTTAACAGTTGTGTATCATCCCCAGGACTTATGCATGTCTTACCTACGATCTCTTACTTTTGCACCAAGTACACCAAGTTCAAATTCCCCCAAAGTTATGAAACTTACTAAAAGGCTAGGACCAGAAACACACACTCTACCTCACAGGGCTGTAGTGGCAATAAAATGAAGGGAGAACCACATAAACCACACAGAGCTCATTTGAGGAAAGGTGGGATGAAAAAAAGTGCTAGATGGGTAGTAGGATTGCCAACCTCCAGGTAGGGCCTGTAGATCTCCCAGAATTACAACTGATCTTCAGACAACAGAGAACAGTTCCCCTGGAGAAAATGACTCCTTTCAAAGGTGAACTCTGTGGCACTTACACCCTGCTGAGGTCTCACCCCTCCCCAAACCCTGCCCTCCCCAGTCTCCCCAAATCTCCAGGGATTTCTCAGCCTGGAGTTGTCAACCCTAATAGGTAGACACACACCCCTTGGAAATCACCCCCCCTTGGAAATCAGGCAGGTGGTATGGCTACCAGATACAGGTCTTTTTCCATAAGCTTTTTGATAGTCGGCTAAAATAGTCCTTTTCTTCTGAGCCACTGAGGTCAAGTAAAGTGGGCACATTTAGAACCACTGTTAACTCTTGCTGTTCTGCACAGTTTGTACTGTAGGTGCGATTGTGTATTTTTGGCATCGTTTAATGTGAATTGTAAGATACCTTTTTTTCATTTCATTAACCTTTATTGGCATACCAAAGACAGAGATAGTTGTAAGATACCTTCAAAGCCAGTCTTAGTGGAAAAGTGGAAGGGACATATTGAAAATAAATAAATAAATCTATTACTAAATACATTAATTAATAAATAGATAGCAGAAACCAAAAGGACCTCAAATAACCAGTCTGAAATTCAAGTCTGAAGTGAACTGAAATGGCAGCCCCCCTCCTTTCCCCACCTCCTCCAGCATACCCTGTTGCACAGATTAATCCTTCTTCGAGGAGAATTACAAGGACTTCATTTTAAGGAGATAACAGCAATCAGATATCTTATCAAATGCCACCTCAATTATTCAAATAATCCCTGCCTCTAAACTTGGGCAATGTTTAGGGAAAGTGTTCCCTATTAACTGGCTGCCACTTCCCCATCACGTCCGACAATTGTGAGCTTCACGTCTGATTACAAAATTTGCATTCAATTTAATTTTTTCCATCTGCAGTAAATGAATAATCCGAGTACCTACCTCATCCTTAATTACATTTGTTAAATTAAGAACCGAGAATGTGCAAAATTTAAATACATGTAGTCTGCGGCCAGACAAATGGCATGTTCGACCAGCAGAACAGCCGGCTTGTATCCCTGGTTCCAATTTTTTTCCCGCCTCTACCAGCCATACATAAAACACAAACAAAAATTACAACCGAAAAACAAAAAAAAATTCTTTATAAATGATGGAACAATAGATGATCTTTTGACATTTTCAGTGTGCTGTTTGCGGGAGAATGAGATAAAACGTAATAAATTCATATACTTCTGCATGTTTCTTGGCTTCGGCAGCTAGAATTTCCATCTCTTTATGCAGGATTCCTGGGGTGCAGAAATCCTTGATAATGCCAAACAATTCAGCACTTTATTTTCTCTGTGCTCTGCACAACACAAAATATAGATCTCAAGCTGCCAGCAGCTGGAAGTGAAAGCAGATGCCATATTCCTCCTGCACATGGAAAAATCATTCCAGCTCAGCTATTACACATAACAAAAAACCCCAAAGGTATGAGCTTTAATCCCAGGGCAAAACTAGACATGATGGCAGAAGACCTGGGATTGGATTTCCCTCTTAAACATACATTAATTAGTGTTACCAGCTCCAGGTTGGGAAATTCACGGAGATTTGGGGATGGAGCCTAAGGAAGTCGAGATTTGGGGAGGGAAGTCAGAGGGGTGTAATCCCTTACAGCCCACCCTCCAAAGCAGCCATTTTATCCAGGGAAAATGACCTCCGTAGCCTGGAGATCAATTGTAATTAGGGTTGCCAGGTCCCTCTTCGAAACCGGCGGGAGGTTTTTGGGGCGGAGCCTGAAAAGGGCAGGGTTTGGGGATGGGAGGGACTTCAATGCCATAGAGTTCAATTGCCAAAGAGGCCATTTTCTCCAGGTGATCTCTATCGGCTGGAGATCAGCTGTAATGGCAGGAGATCTCCAGCTAATACCTGGAGGTTGGCAACCCTAATTGTAATTCAAGAAGATCACCAGGCTCCACTTGGAGGTTGGCAACTTTAAATAGCAGTTAGGGGGGTGAAGGCAAACCAGGCAAGGAGGGGGGGACTGTTCCTCCTATACTATTTTCCCAATGAACATGTGTACACATAAACAGCAGCTCAGTGGGATGGATAAATCAGGAAAATGGCATGGGGGGAGGGTTAACCCACCTCACCCAGCACCAAGGCCTTGATTATCCTCCTCCCCTCATGGGTCTATTAATTTATTTTAAAACACACACTGTTGGGAGAGCTAAACTTGGATTTACCACAGACTTGTGTAGCTGTGGCCTCAGAAATTATGACCTGACAGAAGGTCCTCTGAGTCCAAAGGGGCCACCAAAATACCAAGTATCTCCCTCATTCCATCCTTTGTACACCTGTTGGCTTTCTTGGTCAGACACACACACTTTTCACCATCCTTTCTAAATGGGGTACGTTTAGAAGTGGCATTTCGGTGGGACATAGCTTCACAGGCATCTACTCAAACATTCATTGTTCACAAACTGAACTGGCACAAGAACTCCTGTGAACTTAGAAGCTTGGGAATTTCTTTAGAGTATTTGCTTCTGGTGGCATCCAGCTATCGCAATTTGCTGGGTCTACAGCAAGCTTTACCAAAAGAAGAAACCAAAGCCTTCTAGTTCTTTGAATTAACTTAGGGATGAAGTTGTGAAGGGAACCAACAAGCCAAACCTTTAATCAGGCCCAGTCTTCTCAACTGGGCTCATGTTGTCTTGCAAGTTCTCTGAAAGGGTCTCAAAAGAGCTTTCATTCCAGAAAGAACATGATGTCTGGAATGCAACGTTATTCTGGGAATGTTTCACCCAGTAACAAAATGGCCTCCAGATGATGTCATTTCAGATGACTAAGTATCCTCAAGTATTCTTTGTGTTCAAACCAGTCTGATTCTTGCCAAATCTGCCCTGCCTTAAGATCCTTTATACCATGCTCTAACAGCAACAGGCTCGCTGTCTTCTTTGAAAGGGTCCCAAAGGTTGCACAGAATGAGAAGCAAACAAGATGCCTCAACCTTTCTCCTCTGCCAGTTAGTGAAATATTTTGTGCCTTAGAGTCCACCCCTCCACAAAGAATGGGCCACTTAGATGCATCTGTAGACTCTAGTCAATGCCAAGCCTCCTTGGCGTCCTGTCAGCATCCCAAATGTCACATGGGTTCACCCCAGACTCACTGTCACAGTGAGTTTGGAGCTGTTTAATGATGGACCGGCATGATCCTCCCAGCTCTAGAAATCACACTTCTTAGCTAAGCACCTTTAGTGTAGCTTTTCCTTTTCTATCAACTTGCTCACAGGTGGTTCTGGGAGCACTGAGAGCCAGTGTGGTGTAGTGGTTAGGAGCAGAGGACTCTAATCTGGGGAACCAGGTTTGATTCCCTACTCCTCTTCATGAATTACAGAATCATAGAGTTGGAAGGGGCCACCAGGGTCACCTAATCCAACCCCCTGCACATTGTAGGAAATTCACAACTACCTTCCCCACACACACCCAGTGACCCCCCGCCCCTGCTCCATGCCAGAAGATGGTCAAAAAACAGAAAACCCTCCAGGATCCCTGACCAATCTGGCCTAGAGGAAAATCGCTTTCTGACCCCAAAGTGACGATTGGCATTTTCCTGGGCATGTAAGAGAGGGCCCCAACAGCCAAACACTGACACAGCCCATCCTGCCCTCCCTCCCATGATCTGCCTAAATTCACAGAATCAGCATTGCTGACAGATGGCCATTTAGCCTCTGCTTAAAAACCTCCAAAAAAGGAGAGCCCACCATTTCCCAAGGAAACCTGTTCCACTGAGCGTCGGACTCTAATATGGTGAACCGGGTTGGTTTCCCCACTCCTACACATGAGGCCTACTGGGTGACCTTGGGCTAGTCATAGTTCTCTCGGGTCTCTCTCAGCCCCACCAACTTAAAAGGTGTCTGTTGTGGGGAGAAAAAGGGAAGGTGACCGTAAGCTGCTTTGAGACTTTGTAAAGGTAGAGAAAATCGGGGTATAAAAACCAACTCTTCTTCTTCATTATCTAACTAGGGGGCATGATCTGTACCGTAGATAAACACTTGGCTCAGACATTTTACTGATTTCAATAGAACAGATGTAAGTATGTTTCTAGGACTTAGGTCTGGTTCAATCATACTCCAGGAAACTCAACCTACAAGGCTATCTACAAATAAGATGTGAGAATGATCATTCCAACGAAACCTTTCAAAGGTGCACAGCAGGAACACAAGGAAGTCCATAGTTTCTCTTTCTTTCCTGAATACCAGCTGCCTTTCTGCCATCAACACATCAAGCTCATTTCTCCCCCCCCTCGCCCCCATCTTTTTCAAGAAACATGGGATTTGATTTACCGCCAGGGGAAAAAAAACCCTTAAGAAATAAGAAAGTGGACACATCCAGCATTCAGATTTACAGCCCAACTCTCCCATCTGCACCAACAGTAAATCGCATCTATTGGTACATGGATTCTGGCAGAAAGAAAGAAATCTGCCAAGCCGTAATCACCTGCATCAGACTGGAGGAGCTTGTCATTATAGCTTCAATCCCCCAGTCCTCTGATTTACATGTATAAATAATCCTACTCAGTGACATTCACCCTAGAGACTAATAATAGATTTTCTGCGGGAGCAGACACAGAAAACATAAAATAAGAATGACACATGCAGCAAGCCAGGGTAAAGAGAGGGTGACAACAGCAATGGGTGAAGCCCTGGGGGATACTGAGAAATAAATGAGTGGGCTACAGTCTACATCTCGCCGATGCTCAGCTAAACATGGGACATTTTATTGGTCAGTTATAGCTGGGTGGTTCAGCTTGAATCTTGGGAGAAAAGCCTCTTGAGTGGTTTTAAGGCTGTTAAGCAATTGTGCAGTGTTCCCCCCCCCTCTTTTTAAAACCAGGACACATAACATCTAACTATTACAGGGCAAGAAAAGCTATTACAGGTCTGAAATGAGGGCCAGAGAAAGTCAACTTTTCTTTCGAGATGCCTCCAGATTATATATATATCTTATCAATACCCAGCACTAGTGATGCACCTCACTATTCCATTTGCTGGCAGATCAATGCTGGGCCTATGCATGATCTCTAGCGCTGGGTGAAAAGCGGTTCTAGAGACTTTTTATCAAAACAACAGAAAGAGCCTTGAAGGGATGCAAAAGCTAAAAGGATTCAAAGCTGGATATTAATTAATGCTTTTTGGGTCCAAACTCATTGGACTTGCTAGTGGAAGATATTAACAGGACTCTACCCTGTCATCATGCATGGAGACCACATGAGCTCCATTCTGTTGCAACCGCCTTTTAAGCTCATTCAGGGCACATCAGATCCAAGGATCCTTATTGCCAAGGTAACAAAAGGAGAGAGGGATTTCTGTGCAAGGATGAATGGAAGCCACGTCTTGGTTCTTGAATATCCTGGTGGAGACAGGGTGTCTCTGTGAGGGCCCTATCACAGAAAAAGGCAGCATGGTGTAGTGGTTAGAGTGTCAGATTAGGATCTGGGAGACCCATATTCAAATCCCCAGTCTGCCATGGGTATGTGGATCAGTCACTCACTCTCAATCTAAACTACCACACTGCGTGGTTGTTGTGAGGATGAAATGGAGCAGGAAAGAACAATGTTGTAAGCAGTTCTGGGTCCCCGTTAAGAAGAAAAGTGGGGCATAAAAACTTAATCACAAGATCATTCTAAAGCAAAGGAAGGTTGTAACTGCAGATCAACCTGCCTGCATGGTCACTAATATCAGAAACTCAATATATATACTTTTAAAAAATCTCTGTCTACAAGCACATTTTAAACAGTCTGTTTTTCATATGTAGTCACCAACTGTGGGAGAGGGGCTGAAAATTGTTCTAAGTCACACATCTGAATTTGGGCCTCCATTTAAAGTTACCAGTATAAAGCTATAGCGGGAGACCTCCTACTGGCAACCCCCCCCCCAAAAAAAACCCTGCTGCTGCTTGTCAAGCCAGCAGAGAAAAAATCACTGTTGCAGTGATGGCGTGATATAATATCCAGGGCAAGCCCAGAAGTGACATCATGCTACGCTAGGATTCAGCAGAAATTCTATAGTATAACTATTGTACCCCTCATGTCCATGTGACAACACCATCAGCCTCCCACTGTGTGCCAGCCACCAGCTGGCAACCCTACTTGCCAGGCCTCTGCCCTCAACTCCAAAGAGCTTTTGGGGGTGGGGCACATGGAAGGAAAACATTAATCGATATCACAACACTCTAGGAAGTCCCCAAAACTCTATGGTAAAACTCAGAAGTGACATTGTGATATTCCCTCCCCTTCCCATTTCCCACCAGCTGCTCTATTGAGTGACCATGGAGGACATGGGAGCACCAACTGGAGGACTCCAGCCACACGCCTGTTAAGTGGAAACTCTACCATCATGAATCCTTGAGCTGGGCCTAACAAGATGGAGGAAAAGGATCTAACGTCACAAATGCAGCAACTGAATGCTGCAATTCATGATGTTTCAAAGTGAACCTCTCTCCATCACAAAAGATACACATTAAAAAATTAGCTGGTGCATCTTCTTCCATTCCCTTTTCTATGTTCTGAGAAGTAGCATCCCTGCTTCACTTCCAGATTTGAAAGCATTCATCGCCTAAAACCTTAAAATCTTTTTGAAGTTCCATTAATACTTTTTTAATATAAAAACTGAGCAGATTGTGCCTGCCGAGCAAGACCCAATCTTCACAAGGTTCCTCTCTGTTTTGTTTTGGATTAACAGTTATTGTGCCAGAGGATAAATCGTCATGTTTTAGCAATGAGGTCCCTAGTGAGCCTGTTTAAAAATTAATTAGCAGTATGCAACAACATATTTGCAATGAATAGTAATTTTTCTAACATCTCCTTTACTCAATCATCTGCTCCCGTTCTTTCAAATCTTCTTGCTGGCATTCCTGGGGCCTCCACGACATTCCATAAAGAAGCATCTCATACAGAATTGTTCCTCTGCAACCAGCATTTGACAATACTTGATCAGCCTAGTGGTAGCACTTCTGTTCGGGCAGATTTGTCATTTTTTGTAGCAAAACTAAAACTTTCCTTTTACCATTACTGTGGCATTAGACCCGATCAAGCTGCCAAATTACTTAAATACCTATTCAAAAATAATGGGAGGAAGAGGTGGATACAGAGAGCCTGCATGGGAAGAAGAAGTGGAAAGAAGAGGTGGATACAGAGAGCCAGCGTGATGTAGTGGTTAAGAGCGGTGGTTTGGAGCGGTGGAGTCTGATCTGGAGAACCGGGTTTGATTTCCCACTCCTCCACATGAGTGGCAGAGGCAAATCTGGTGAACTGGATTTGTTTCCCCACTCCTACACACGAAGCCAGCTGGGTGACCTTGGGCAAGTTACAGTTCTATTAAGAGCTCTCTCAGCCCCACCTACCTCACAGGGTGTCTGTTGTGGGGAAGGGAAGGGATAGGGCTGCCAGGTCCCTCTTCACCACTGGCGGGAGGTTTGGGGGTGGAGCCTGAGGAGGGGAGGGTTTGGGGAGGGGAGGGAATTCAATGCCATAGAGTCCAATTGCCAAAGTGGCCATTTTCTCCAGGTGAACTGATCTCTGTCCCCTGGAGATCAGTTGTAATAGCAGGAGATCTCCAGCTAGTACCTGGAGGTTGGCAACCCTAGGAAGGGAAGGTGATTGTAAACCGGTTTGAGTTTCCCTTAAGTGGTAGAGAAAGTCGGCATATGAAAACCAACTCTTCTTCCTCCGTTGATCAAATAGCTGTTGCTCGCCCAAAGTGCACACTAATCAAAGAGCTATAGTGGTGTATTGGTTAGAGTGCCAGACTAGGATCTGGGAGATGCAGGTTCAAATCCCCATTCTGACACAGAAGCTCACTAACAGTGCATTCCTAAGGAGAGTTACTCCAGTCTAAGCCCACTGAAATGAATAGGCTTAGACTGGAGTAACTCTCCTTAGGAATGCACTGTAGGTGACCTTGAGCCTGCCTCTCCTTAACCCATCTCACAGAAGATTAAAGTGGAAGAGCAGAAAACGATGCTGTAAGCTGCTTTGAGGAAAGGAAAGCAGCATGGTTTGGCCCAATCTTGCCAGAACTTGGAAGCTAAGCAAGGTCAGTAAGGATGAGAGACCACCAAAGAAAACTCTGCAGAGGAACCTCTGATTTTCACTTGCCTTGAACACCTCATGCTGATTTTCACTTGCCTTGAACACCTCCATAAATCGGTTGAGACTTGACGGTATTTATATACATAAGCTGCTTTGGGAAGAAAAGTGGGGTATAATTTTTTTTATGATGAAATTGATTAAACCAAGCTGCAGAAACTCTTCTCCAAGAACCATTTATGAGTTTTTTTGGAGGATGGCAAAATTAATAAACTCTCGGGTCAGTAAGCACTCATCCTTCCATGTTAAAAACCTGCTAATTTTAGAAAATCCAATAAATTCTTCTGTCTCAGGTTTTATATGTGGTGGAGTCCCAGCCTTCCACCTGAAGAATAGGGCAGGGGTTGATTCTGCGGTGGAGAAAATTAAGTATTTCTAATTTTCTAATTAAATATTTCCAATTTGTAAAGTACCACATTTGCTCTGAGTATGTATTGCCATCTCTAGCTTGGAAAATTCCTGGAGATTTGGGGGTGGAGTCTAGGGAAGGTGGGGTTTGGGGAGGGGGAACCTCAGTAGGGCCTAACACCACAGAACCCACCCTCCAAATTAGCCATTTTCTCCAGGAGAATTGATCAGTTGTGATTCCACAAGATCTCCAGGCACCACCTGGAGGATGTAATTCCATGGGATCTCCAGGCACCACCTGGAGGTTGGCAACTCTAATGGTGGATGTGGAAGTGTGTTATCCCACACACTGTATGCCCTGACAGTCATAACCAAGATGTACATGATCTCTAGCTGCATTTTTGGTCACCATGCTTCTGAAAGCTAAATTTAGGCTATTCTAAGGTACAATTTTAATATTACAAAAAAAACTGCAAACTAGTTTTGAATAGAAACCATGTTACGAAATTAAAAACTTAACATAGCGAAGCTCTGCAGCATCACTCTCAAGCCTTTAAAAAAGAGATTATCTATACAAAGCATAAGCAAATCAAAACCCAGCTTGGGAAGCATCTGGAAATGACTCTTCAAATTGTTACCTTCCAAATACACCCAATGAATGCGAGCAAGCATATGTTTTATTACTATTTGTAAGGCTTGCCACCAACATGCACCAGAGTTGTACAAAATCGTGGAATATATCTTCCAAATGCACCTTTCTAGTTGGCGCAATACCAGCTCCCCTGATTAAAAATGGTGAGATAGGAAAGAATATAAAACTGACTACAACAATGAAATTTTTTTCCAGTACAATAAAAAATACTTCATTTGCTCCACCACAAAATCAACCCCCTTTATTCCTTATCCTCCAATGCTGGAAAGCCGTAACTCTAGTGCGTACAAAAACCTGGACAGGAGAATTATTCGATTTACCAGAAAGGTGGGGGGGGGGCTGCATTTAATAGATGGGAGTGCAGGAACATTTAATATTTGGGCTGAGGTTTTAGAACTAGGGTTGCCAACCCCAAGGTAGTAGCTGGAGATCTCCTGCTATTACAGTAGATCTCCAGCCGGTAGAGATCAGTTCGCCTGGAGAAAATGGCTGCTTTGGCAATTGGACTCTGTGGCATTGAAGTCCCTCCCCTCCCCAAACCCCACCCTCCTCAGGCTCTGCCCCAAAAACATCTCACCCGTGTCGAAGAGGTATCTGGCAACCCTACTGGCCACACAGGAAAATCCACTTGCAAATGATTGCTTTAGCACAATATGCAGCAACGCTTGGATGCAGTGAAGGACTCCTGATTTCAAGTAAGTCAGACTACAAATTTACACCAAATAGGCAGACTCAGAATTGGCATATGCCCATCTTAAGCCACAAAGGTTAGGTAGTTCTTCACTCTTAAGAGGAAGCTACTTGCCCTTTGTAAACGGAGGGGGTGGGCAAGCTTGGTTCTGACCTCAAAACTGTAGAGAAGATGGGCAGGCCTCGGAGAGACAGTCATAATCAACCCCTAATCAACAACAGAGCTTATTTGTAAAAAAAAGGTTAAGCGATATATCTTTTGTGGGATACAAAGGTGCTGGGTTTTATCTGAGATTTTAAGAAAGCTGTGAAAGGTTATGCCATTTTTGCAGGGTCTATGCCACCGCCCGTCTCAGTTATCCTGCCTTCGGTGGTAATTGCCTTTGGCTTTACACTCCACTCAGCAGTAAGGTTTATTTCCTTACCAACAACGGTACTTCTTTCAGCAGCTATACCTCTCCCTTCCCCTCCCTGCTTTGTTTTTTTGGGAATGGAAACTCAATAGGGTAACCTGGCAGTGGTGTTAGGCGCTTACCAGATGCTTCCATTTAACTATCAACACTAGTACTCAAAAAGTCTTCTTTTCACTTGATTTCATGGTGGCAGGAAAGAAATGTATGACTGCAACTAACAACTCAAAACGTTTGGGGACTGACTAAATCCATCACTGAGCCGGGTGTTAGCAAAGGAGGACAGCAAGGTGAAAGGAGAACATTTCCTACTCAATAACTTTCACGTAGGTGAAACGGATGGCAGAGAATTCTTGGGGACATCTGGAATGCATTAATTTTATGGTATGTTTCATATCACAGGCAGGTACTTTGAACTGAAAAGCTGGTAGCAACGGTGCAGCTCCCTCTGGGTGGGCTGCGGTTCATTCTTTCAACCCGCACTGCATCAACATGATAAAGGGGCTGGGGACACAGCAATGACATATTCCAAACACAGCTTTCTGCCTCTGGGGGGGGGGGGGGACATAAAAAAACCCAAATTAAAACAACAACAGCCAAAAAAAAAAGACAAAGTCTTTAAGTGATATGGAGCTCCTTCCAAATCAGGCCAGTAACAATCCCGTCACAAATTGTAAATAACTCAGATAAATTAAAGGGCTTGGCAGCTGCTAAGAAAGAAACCTCTGTGGCTCAGTGGGAGAGCATCTGTTTGGCATGCGGAAGGTCCCAGGTTCAGTCCCCAGCATCTCCAGTTAAAAGGACCAGACAGTATGTCAAGTGAATGACCTCTGACTGAGGACTTAGAGAGCTGCTGCCAGTTTGAGTAGACCATACTGACCTTGATGGACTGATGGTCTGATTCACTATAAGGCAGCTTCATGTGCTCATGTGTGCGCGTTCATGTATTTCATTAAAAGGAACAGAGTCAGAAACACAAAGGCTCTCTAAAAGAGTAACAGAAGGGCCCCACTCAGTCAGACCCAAAGTCCATCTCATCCAGCGTCCAGTTCCCAACTGTGGTCAATCAGAAGCTTCCACAAAGTCCACAAGCAAGAGGTTAAGTCAACAGGTTTCCCTCCACACCCTGGGTTTGCTATCCCCACCACACTGCCTCTGAACAAGGTGTTTCCACTAAGCTATCAAGAGCAGCGGACTCTAATCTGGAGAACTGGGTTGATTCCCCTCTCCTCCACATGAAGCCTGCTGGGTGACCTTTGGCCAGTCACAGTTCTCTCAGAACTCTCTCAGCCCACATGGAGGCAGGCAATGGCAAACCACCTCTGAACGTCTCTTGCCTTGTAAACCCTAGAGTCGCCATAAATCAGCTGTGACTTGACGGAACTTGACACACACACACATCATGATAATCACCCTCAAATATTTATTTATTTGCTATATTTATAGCCTGTCTTTCCCAGCAAAACTAAAAGAGTATTATACAGTGTAAGTCGAAATAATACAGATGTATGAAGGTTTAACTGATCTTCCTACCAACAATCAACTAAAGCTCACACAAATTAATCAACCAATTTTTAAAAACCAGATGATACCCCAAAACTGTAGCTTAAAATAACACAGAGAGAATGAAGTAAGACACATATACTTTGTTTAGGGCTGCCTGTATCAGCGTAAGGAAGAAAAAGTTGGATATTTTGCTGGAGGAAGTCTGATCAAAGTAACATTAATGAAATCTAGGAGCTGATTTCTATAAAGATTGTAAGATACCGTTTTCTTTTGTTCTGCTTTTTAAGATAAAGCGAGCAAGCAAAAAGCACAGAAAGGGGCTGATGGTTTACAGTGAAGACATGATTCTCTGCTTCAGGGTCACCAATATTTTTAACAGCAGGAGCTTGAATACCTGTGGATCGAAACTCTAAATAGAGAGGGCAAAAGGAAAAGCAGTGAGGAGATCCGCTTTGCAGCATGCCCTGAAGAAGATAAGCTGCTGAAACATCTGGAAAGAAAAATACTTGGGAACCTTCAACTTGAAGGATTTATTGGAGGTCTCGTTATGGCCAGCAGTGAAAATCCGGGGGTTTTCTTAAATGTACACATGATAACAGTTTGACATAAAAGAAATATTTCCCAGCATAGTATAGAAAACTGATGAGAATTGTTGCTCTAAAGGTCATTAGACGTTTTTTTTTTAAATCTCAGAAGGCTCAACAAGACACTTTAGTTTCATGAGAAAGTGCATTTCCAGTCTAAGAAAAGCATGAACACATGAAGCTGCCTTACACTGAATCAGACCCTTGGTCCATCAAAGTCAGTTTTGTCTACTCAGACCGGCAGCGGCTCTCCAGGGTCTCAGGTAGAGGTCTTTGACATCACCTACTTGCCTAGTCCCTTTAACTGGAAATACTGGGGATTGAACCTGGGACCCTTCCGCATGTCGAGCAGATGCTCTACCACTGAGCCACAGCCCATAAATTTATCTTCCAACTGTGGCAGAGTGAAGTTTATAGGGAGGGCTCAGGGCACAGTGCTATGCATATGCTTTGCATACAAAGTCCCAGATCAATCCCTGGCACCCCAGTTAAAGGATCTCATGTGGCATTTTTACCTTTATCATTGTCTCACACTCCCAATCCAAACCCTTCCCTGAACTTCAACGCTCTCTCATTGGTGGTCACCAAATCAGCAGGTGTGGATACTGGCATCTGCTCCTAACTATTCCTTTTGTTTTTCAGGCACAGCGCAGCATGAAGCTTTCTTGTGTACTCTTATGCTCTCTCTGTCCATGCGCACACTGGCCATCCCCCAACCTCCACTTATCAATCAGACACTGTGTACAATGCCTCCTTCCATCTAGATTCCCTGATCATGTATACACTGAATTCATATAGGCTCTACTGAGAAAGCATGCAAGGGAGGAGCTGTGGCTCAGTGGCAGAGCATTTGCTTGGCACTCAGAAGGTCCCAGGTTCAATCCCCGGCATCTCCAGTTAAAAAGATTAGATGGTAGGTCATGTGAAAGCCAGCTACACAAAACATAGGAGAGCTGCTGCCCCTCTGGCTAGACAGACTTGATGGGCCAATGGTCTGATTCAGCATAAGGCCGCTACGTGTGCAGGATCTTCAAGTAGGCCTGCAACATTATCCTTACTGCTTCCTGCATATTTGCCCCATGCAGACCACTTGGCGATGGCATGAAAGCCAGGAGCAGGGCCAATATGCTCATGCCTACTCTCTCTCCACACACGGTGAGTGATCATAACGATCGGGATGTTTGCATAGGGCTAACATGTGCCCTGCTTCTAATTTTTGTTCTCTCCTGTGTCTCTGCCATGGCTCACTGACACTTTGGAGTCCTCCCCCTCCCAACTCGAAATTCGGTCCTATAAAACCTTCTCCTTTTAGCACTTCAGGTGCATTCAATTCTCTTCTTTACTGGCTGCCCTGACACAAGAATCCTTTTACGCAGGGTTTCAGATGCATAAAAGATGTAAAATATTTCTAAATTATTCACATGGCATTTAAATATGAATCTGCTACTGCGGCAGAATTATGAGAAAATAGTGGAACTTGTATTAAAGAACCGGTGCCTCCATTTTGCCGTCTTTCTTTTATTTGAATAGAAAATCATTTTGCATTTGATTGCAAAAAAGGGAATGTGCAGAAAGGGCAAACAGAAAAACCACACGTACAGAAGGTCCAAATCCAGCCAACCATCCTGATGTTTCATTACAAAACTGGTCACAGCATTTCCGGGTGTTTTGTCCACCTTTCTTTCAATAGCTAATCAACCTCACCACCAGAGAGCAGTACAGCCACACATCCCATAGACTTTTCTAGCCATCTTGCTGGCAAATTAACAGCATAGGTAATGCCCAAGGAACACATGGAGAAAACCTCATGATCGCCCACTAAGATGTAGGCAAAGCTAACCATATATCCTGGAAGCTGGGGGCCCAGGTTGGAATCTCGACTCACGTTTCCACTGGCTGTTGTTTCTCCAAATATCGTGTCATTGCCTTCTGTAAAATAACTCGAAACATCACAGTATGGCCTTTCATGCAGGGATGTTTCTCTGCGGTCACCCCTGCCGACTGCTTTGAGGCTTCCTTTTGATTATGCATGCCTTTTCTGCCCGTAAGAGGTTGCCTCGCTCTCCCTGTGCGTTTTGCCCGTGTTTTCCAGATGCTGTTTTAGCTAGAATCTTGAAAATGCCAGCAAAACTAACGGGGAGAGCGAGACGACCTCTGACAGTCGGGAAAGGCATGCATAATCAAAAGAGAGCACCTCAGCAGTTGGTGGGGGTGACTGCGGGGAAACGTCTCTGCATACAAAACCTATATTTCTACTGCAGGCTATGAACAACCTAAGACAAAATTTGCAAGTATTAGATCCAGCCTCTAGCCAGTCAATATCAAGTGAAGCAAAGCCTTGATACAGACTAAACCAGACGTCAGAGGAACTGGTGTGTATCGGGTCTCCTTGTTCTTCATACCAGAGAAACAGCCGCTGTTAGTCTCTCTTTTTTTTAAATAACAAGCTCTCCTCTGTCAATTATCACTCTTTGTAATAGCAAACTTAATGGTCAAGTATCTATTAGCAGGACTGCAAAACAGGCTTTTGTGTACTTGGGAGAATTCCTAGATATGCAGAAAAATATGACTTGGTAACTTAAAAAGGGCCCTGACCTGGATAGTCCAGGCTAGCCTGATCTTGTCAGTTATCAGAAGCTAATCAGGGTCAGTTAGTAGTCATATGGGAAACCACCAAGGAAGTCCAGGGTTGCAGGAAATGGCAACCCACCCCTGAATGTCTTTTGCCTTGAAAACCCTACAGGGTTGCCATAAGTCAGCTGCGGCTTGACGGGAAAAGAAGAGATACCCCCCCCAAATGGAAGAATGAACATGTTCTAGGAGGTACAGAATGCTGAGGACAATTGAGCACTAGTACATGAGGGGTAGGGATGCCAGGTACCTTACCTCCTCCAGCGGGAGGCTCTTCTTGTTAAGTGCATGTGCATGTACACGCGTCACTTCCAGTTTAGAACCGGAAGTGCCGCATCACAAAGCGCCTTTACCTCTTAGTTTGAGTGGTAAAGCGGCCCTTTACCACTCAGACTAAGAGGTAAAAGGCCCCTCGCGAGGCAGAACTTCCGGTTCTAAACCGGAAGTGACGCACGGCGTATGCACGCGTGCGTGCAAATCTGCCCACCGACCGTCAGGTGGTCTGCGGGCAGAGAAGGAAATTGCCGGGGGTTTGCCCGCCACCAGCGGGCACCTGGCAACCCTAATGAGGGGAGATGGAAAAAAGGAAAACAAAGGGGGAAACTGACCCTCTTAGGGGGTTTTCCATAGTGAAAGGCTACATTTCCAAATTTATTATCGTAAGCTGCCTTGAACCAAGAAGAAAGACAGGGTACAAATGTTTTGAAAAATAAATAGGTACGATTTTAGAGTGACAAAAATAAATATGCTTTCTTAAGACCTTGACTGGACATTTTTATGATGCATTTAATACGTCTCACTCTTCACTCTGTCTGACATGAAATGTCTCTCAAGGTGGAAGACAAAGGAAAGGTTGATCTAATGATACTCACAGTGGGACACAAACCACTGGGAGTACTCTTGAACAAGTTACATCAAGACGGGCGGGAGCCCTATACAAGCATTGTAGGGCTCCACCTGTCCATTTGTATGAGGCTTGCTCAGGAAAATGTCCTGGCTGCATCCAGAGTTTCTTTAGGCATTATCTGGGACAGAAAAGGAAGCAGAAAAAAAAGTAACACATAAAATCCTGATAAAATCAGAGCACAGCTTGATGCTCACTAATTACCCGGCAAAACTATTTATATGCTGCTGGCACTCTGAGAAGAGGCTCCTGCTAAGGGAGGGTCCGCATCAATATTAATGGTGCTGCTCTCATGTTAATACCCTGAGTTGCAAAGAGACAAAGGCGCATGTCCTGGCAAAATGAGGACGGGGGGGGTGGGGGATAAAGGAAAAAGAAGATCTCAGAGTTCAGAGGAGCTCCAAAAACAAAGAGGAGGAAGCAAGCGATGCAGAAAAGAAAGGACAATGCAAGGTGTGTAGCAAACAACTGTAATTAGTTGCCTCCATTCATAATTAATTTGTGGAGAAAGTGAAACCGGGTAGGAGGTTAGCAAGCGGGCAGGTATTCCTACGGAACACAGAAGTATTGATTGGAGCAACTATGAGGGAAGCAACTTATCCTAATGGAGGAGGGAGAACCCTACTGTTCATTTGCATATGTGACACCATAAGGATCTAACAGCAGCCCTCTGGGATCGGACTAAAAGTGTCGAGCCAGGTTTTGGCACTGAGACAGCCCTGGTTGTGTTGGTTGACGATCTTCCATTTCAACTTGACAAAGGCAGCTCAGCTCTGCTGATCCTTCTGGACCTACCAGCTGCTTTTGGCACAGTCGACCATTTTAGTTTTGGTCGACAGCCGTGTCTCCCTGGGGATGAGATGTCAAAAAGGGCAAGAGTCCAGTAGCACCTTAAAGACTAACAAAAATATTTTCTGGGGATGAGATGGGCACTGCCACTAACAAAAAAGGTACTCCTATTAGAATAGATGTGGACCAGCCCTAGTGACAAACTGGTAAACAAAGCTGAAGGGTACACACAAATCTCTAAAAAGAGAAAATAACTGCCACTCCCAGTCTCTATTGATGCTAAGTCTGATAGTGTCCAATGTGTATGTGAATTTCAACTCAACAGATTCTTGCAGCTGTCTCTCTTCAAAACCTTTTGCTAGTACGTGCCAGCTTTTAAGTCTCACCCCCTCAAAAAAAAACCAGTCGTCTTAGTGTTTCCATGTTTAATGTGTTATTTTTATCCTTGGATTTTCTTGCACAGACAGTCTGGTCTGGGTAATATAAATGGCAGAAGGGCACCGCTGGCCCATGACTGCAGTGGTATCCTACTAAAAAAAAAACAAAAAAAAAAACACCCTTCCTCTGGCTGCTGTAGTCTAACATGGCTACTCCTCTGGGAAAAGGATGCCAGAGCAGCCAAACTACACCAGACCAAAGATCCATCTAGTCCGTGACTACATTTACCACAGTGGCCATTCAGATGCCCCCTACAAGAAGGTTAGTGAATCCCTAAGGAAATGATCTCAGTACACAGCCACTAATTTTCTTTAACATATGCACTTTTACTAATATGTTACTGCAATATGCACACTGTATATGCTTAACACTATATAACTAAGTTCTAAACTACAAACAGCCTGAAATCAATGTCAATTAGGCTTGTATGCATTTACACAGTTTTTTTCTTTGTAATACAATCATTCCAAGTTATAATACCCCCAGGGGGAATATTTCTTACGACCAGCAGCAAGGTCCATAAAGTCCTTAAGATGTGTTATACTTCGCCACAAATCAGGCAATGCGAATTCAAAGTGTTCTCAATCGCGGTCAGCTGATCCCGCGTAGACCAATCCGATGATTCTATCGCCTTTACTGCTGGTTGAGCCGATTTTAAACGCTACCTACAAGAAGGTAGCAACATCCCCAGGTTGCCTTCCACCAACTGATATGCAAAGGTATACTGTTTCTGAACATGGAGGATCTCTTTAGCCTTGATAGGTAATAGCTGCTGATGGATTTGTTTCCTCTTGATACCTGTACTTTTTAAGCTTCCTTTTTTGTGTGGTCTCTCTTTTTCCCTTCCATTATATTTTGCGTAGTTATTTTCTGATTTTGGAACAATCGTGCCCCCCACCCTCTCCATTTTACACAAAGACCAACGGAGCTCCCGCTAGGACAAGCGCTCTCTGTTTCAGACCTTCTGTTGTTATTTGAAATGAGGAGTGATTTGTCTCCCTGATTTTGCCCACATCATCATAAACTATTTGTTCCAAATACGTTAAATATTTTGATTAAGTCTATTTTCAGGGTTAACGTTACTTATGTGAGTAACCAATGAACTGAGAAAGGGACTGCAGGCCATTTTTAGACCCGGGCTAATGTGACAGAAACTGCCAAAAACATGTCCTTTATATATAAGACGAAAAGTCAGGGGTCTCATTTTCAAACAAAAAGCACACACAGGTGAGGGGCTCCAGGATATTTCCCCTCTCCCACTCCTTCACTGTTGCTTTCCATCATGTCAGAAACCTTTCTATCAGCCCAGCTCCAATGCCATAAGGGAGCAGGGCTATAGAAAAGTGCTTCGGGGGAAAGAGCCCATCTAGGACCACTGAAATGCAGCCAAGCGGAACAGGAAGGGGCCATTTGGCCAGCCTGAGAGCTACAATGGGTCTTTATCCGCTTTGGAGGGCTCTGGCTCTGCTTGTTTCCCATCAGCACTCCCGCCTCATTTCTGGTGGCTTGCTCATGTTTAAATTCATGGGAACAGGCAGAGCCATACAGACTCTTGGTCAACAGCCGGCTGTGGGCAGAGACTCAGATGTGACCCTGTACCCCACATGCTCTCAGCCTACTCCAGCTCACAGGGCTGTTGCAATGATAAAATGGAGAAGGGGAGAATGTTGTAAGGTGCTTTGGAACCCCATTGGGGAGAACAGTGCGGCATAAAATAAACAAACAAATAAATCTACTTTCATGTGAAATGGAAAGTGGTGTGTAGACCAAAGATCAGAAAACAGCTTTTCAAAATAAACTGGGAGAGATGAGACACAAAGGAAAGGATAAAGAAGAATGACATTAAAGGAGAGCAAAGATCGGAAGTAGACAGGTTTATCAGCAACTATTAGCCATGATGGATAAACAGAACCTCCATGTTCAGAGAAAGTATGCTGCAGAACAACACCCAAAGAGCTGTTGCCTCCTTGGATTTCTAAGGGGCCTCAGGTGGGCCTCTGCAGGAAACAGGAGATAGGACACATGGACCTTTGGTCTGATCCAGTAGGCCTCTCCATCACTCCTCTCCATGTGCTTCTCTTCTGATCTCAACAGGTCCTGAAGGGCCACGATTTGCCCAGTTGTGAAAACCTGTGTATCAATTCCAGTACACGTACGTTTTCCCCAAGGGGCAAATAGTGCCCCCATGGGCCATTTTACATCAGGGAAACAGCTGACAGAGACTCTCCCTTTGTGCTGTGGTCCCAATCCAAATTGATAAGAGACTTTTAAAAAGTTCTGGGAGTTCCTAACACAAACTTCCAGAGTACAGTCTAGCTATGCCCTAAGACTCACAAGTTGAAAAATGGACAGTTGCATAGTTGAGACATAACCAAGGCCAAAGAGGAGACTCTTTGGCCTTGGTTAACTGCTTCAACTACGGGAATATCAATTTTTAAATTTGTCACCACTTTCTGCCCAAAGTAGTTCGAAGGAGAGCCATGGAAAGGGGACAGCCTCATTCGCTATGTATCGTTTCAAAGATTCCCTCCCTCCAAGGCAAAGTTGCATTCCTGCCCTTTTAGCTAAATTAAAATTCTCGAGCAACCTTTAAAAGCAGTGCAAGCAGCAACAGGAACTCTGTGAAACTTGATTTTCGGGGTTCTCTGCCAGCATGAGAACATAGTGTTTTTCCTTTACCTTTATAGTTTCCTATCAAATGAAATTTTGACGGTTAACACTAGGTTAAATGTGGAACAGGCACAAAAGCTCCACAACTTTTTTTTTTTTTGCTTCTGGGATTACTAGATGCTTTCTTCCATGTCCTGTTTACTCCATGGTATAGATTACAAGAGGGAAATACAGCTTGACCCAAGCTAAAGTGGCTTTCAGAGGCAAATTAGTATCAACAAGCAGAACACCAGGCTGCTTAGTTCAGCGTGAAAGCAAGATTCTTTCGAGCAGCCTCATCCTTCGTTCCAGCTGTTCCCGCTGCCTGCTTCTCTTGGAGGCCTACTATTCGATTTTCAGAGCATTAGAATGAAATGAGAATAGTGCAGCCTCGCGGCAGATTCACATGACATTTTAAATATAGTATGACAGTCAGGGAGCATGTGATGCTTCTGCCGTCCGATGCTTCACACGCCCAGATTGTGGTTCTTCATGCACCCACAGGGACCTTTTTTCTTGCATGCTGCAAAGTGCTATGCACGCAGAGCTTCACACACATATTATACATAACCACAAGACTCCACACACCTCGGGATGTTTCATTCATTGTGACCTATCTAGATAGGCATACGATAAACTTATCAAATGACAGTGTCAGAGGGTAGCCGTGCTGGAGTGCAGCGCGAATTCAGTGCTCACCATGGTGTAGATCCAGTGATGCGCAAGAGGAAACTGAAATGGACGTAGTGCAGTTCCACTTGCTCCAGATCTTGTGTAGCACCTATTGCCTCCCTTCCTCTATATTACAGTGCCCAGAAATTGACTGCACAAGATCTTGCCCAGTGGAAACACCAGTAAGGATACAATAAATCTGACTTAGCACAAAAAGAGAATGGGAGGAAAAATTACACCAAACAGATTCGGGGACAGAGATACAAGATGGCCCTGTGGCAGGAGGAGAGGTAAAGAGCTCCTGCTTTGTAGTATGGCTTTTTAGCAGTTTTTAAGTGAATGTTATAGTACTTTGTTAGCAACTTTAGAAATTGGACTACTTCTAACAGGGGGAGGGCCTAATTTATGCCTCAAAGGCCAGCCACAGGTCAGCTATAGACTTAGCACAAATAGATTCTTCTGTTGCCGCATGTGGAAGTGCTCTAGAGCAAGCAAACATTTTGCTCTGGATCCAATGCTATGCTTCCAGTACTTAAGTTCAGCGCATGAACATTTTGAGCCTGAGCTGAAAACCAAGCAGGGTCACCATGAACACAAATATCATGTGAATTTGCTGGGGCGCTGGAAGAAGCAGGTGGTAGCTCAATCGCATGCCTAAATGGAGAATTTCAGCACTTCCGCTGAACCTTCTTTCGAAACTTTGTGGTGGAATGGTAAATTACGATTTCACTAAAGCTGCTTTTTTCAAAGTAGTTATATACATCCTCCTGTTAAAGCCTTCCATGTATAGTGACACAACCCCCCTTATCATTGTTTTTCATGTTAGTTATTGAGTCATGCAAACTGCCATAAATATTCTATTTAATTGATTTGCTGCCTGCTTAAAAACTTTCCTCCAAGAACGTCAGTGTTTAAACACAATGCAAATTAGATGTATTTACTATTGGCTACTTCAAACTCCAGCCAACTCAGACTAAGGAGGGATGTCACGATCCCAATGGAAGCTCATTGGGATGGTTAATGGAGAAGGAGGAAGAGAACATGGGCAAAGAAAGGGCTTTTTAAAACTTCTACACACACTTTTAAGTAATTGACTGCAGAGGTTTAGCACGAGTATGCTGTAGAACAAGGGTGTCGAACTCAGTTGTTAATGAGGGCTGGATATGACATAAAGGTCACTTGGCTGGGCCAGGCAATGCCTTACCAACCCAGATTGAGAGTGGGGGTGTGTGTGGCTGCCTTGGCTGGCTTGTGGGCCCAATAAGAGCTCTCAAGGGGCCTGATCCTGCCCGCGGGCCTTATGTTTGACACTCCTGCTGTTTTGTGCCACCTTAAACAGTAACAGATGTATTGTCATTTAAGGTTTCATGGCTAGACCCTCTTTTATTAGATGCATGAAGTGAATCCTCAGCTGATATATCAAGGGGGAGGATTGTGAATGGTGAGGCAAGAAGGCCATAAAATGCAAGAGGTACAGTCTGCAATATTTCTATGCAGAACTCAAAAGTACAAGATAAGCACAGTGACCATTCACAACAGCTGTAACTGTGAGAGTTAAACCCCGGTGAATACAATTCAATTGACTGTTAAATTCTAATTCAGCAATTACTTACGCTACAATAAATCTATTAGTCTTTGATGTGCCAGAGAACTCTTCTTTGTTTATAAAGGAAGGAGAAGAATTATAACACTGATTAAAAATGCATTCTGCCATGGAGCTATGATCCCTTGCACCAAATGAATAAATGTAATATATTTAATGTTAAAGTCAATTTCCTTTTTTAAGTTCATGTCAATGTTTCCTCTCTAACCCCTCACACACAGAGGCTAGGATGGTAGTGGCCCACTCCAGGGTATTTTTTGGTATTTGCTCTGAAGATCTGGCATGAGCTACTCAGAGGAGGCACCAGGTCTTCTCTCCGTCCTTGTCTTCTGCAGAATGTACAAGACAGTCCTGTTCAAAACAGCTTTTAGTTTACTTTTCTGCCATTGCTGGGGTTTTAAGCTGTTAGTAAATGGTTTTCATACATGCCTATTCTGTTTTATTGAGTTATTTTATGATTTATATACATAAAAACCACACTATCAGCCATTTTTACCCCTAGGGAAATGTGATTTAGAAGTATTTTAATAAATAAATACATCTTTAGTCAGGAATATTCCATATACCTCATTATGATAAAAAGAAAAGAAAAAAGAAAACACAAATCATGGTTATACTTCAGAGAAACTAACCCTTTCCTTCAGAATGAGGAAGGCATCTCTGAAGCACTCCAATATGAAGATTTGTCTAAAGTAACCAATTAGTTAAATGTTGACCGCCCTACAGGTTGTTTTTATGGCTCTCCCCTTCCATCCCACAAGCATCAAAGTCCATAAGGCAACTTCAGTGCGGCTTGCCATTGTACACTGAGTCCAGACCACTTCCCCCAAAGCAACTGAAAGTGCATTTTTCCAATGAATTAATGCCTTACAAATAGTCAACTCTTGCTTAATACACCTGAGGCTTACTAACTTGACAGACTCTCTTTTCCAATATGTACCCATGCAGCAACTTTGCTCAGCACAGCAGCTAGGGGTGCCAAGCACATCTGTCCAGCAACAGGAGCAAAAACGGGGGAGGGAACAGCACGGAGCAACACCACGATGTCACTTCCAGCTGGAATCTGGAAGTGATTTCACTATGTTGTGTGACACTCTAGGATATAGAGATTGGGGGAAATCCTAGAGGTCATACAACAAATTAGAAACATAATGTTACATAAGCATACTTTTTTTTTTTTTGCTGTTAAGTCACAACCAAATTAAGGTTGACACCGTAGGGTTTTCAAGGCAAGAGATGTTCAGAGGTGGTCTGCCATTGCCTGCCTCCGCATCATGACCCTGGTATTCCTTGGAGTTCTCCCATCCATATACTAGCCAGGTCAGGATAGAGGAATTTTTAATAAAATATTTTATCTGTTGTTTTATCAGATTTTAATTTTTGCACCTAAAAAAAGCTCTTGTCTGCCTTCAGGCACTCCTACACAGACACTTCTGTTTGCCATTACTTGTATCTAATGTTAAACTGGTTGACACCTGTGTGGATGATGAACCCCTACAGTCTTGGGAGACTTACCAGGTATGCAGAAAAATTTAATTTTGTAAATTAGCCAATGGGGGGGGGGATCAATCCTGCAAAACACAGACTGACGAGGACTGAGTATGCTTCAGAAAGGCTGGAATGTTTAAAGCAGCTGAGTAAAGTTGGGGGTCTCAAAAATCCTCCTTTCTCCCCAGTAATCACTCCCAGGCCCCCAAGTTGTAATTTTAAATTAGTCCATAACTGTTCACTATAGTCCCCAACAAGCGTTCTCAGAGCTTGAAAAATGGAAACCGACCTGAGATCAGTCTTTTCATGTATTCCTCCTAATTAGAACAACGCAAAGTATTCTTAATTGGGGTGATAAAAATGGTTAAACTGTTAGCTTAGCTTCACTGGCAAGAGCAGGGTCTGAATTATTAGTTCCATAAAACTGGTTGATGATACTGTTACTTTTATTCCTGAGTGCAATACCAAAAAAAGAAAAAAAGAGAAAGGAAAAAGCTGAAGCCGGTATTTAAACTTGCAGATAAAGTTCAGCACATTTAACAACCGCAGGTCAACAGGAAACTGCACAAGAGACCCAGTTGGACCAGAGAATTGTGCATTGTGAAAAATCAACATGATAGTGCAGCGAGCAATGCTATCTTTAGATGTGGGAGGAGGCTCGTACTTAAATCCCTGCTTAGAAATGAATCTTACCAGGTTGGTTTGGAGAGTTACGCCCTCTCAGCCTAACCTACCTCCAAAGGTGAGGCTAAAATGCCACTCTGAGCTCTTTGAAGAAAAAAAAATGCAATAAATAAAATTAATGGCAATGACTAGGGTTGCCAGGTCCCTCTTCACAACTGAATGGAGGTTTTGGGGACGCAGCCTAAGGGGGCGGGGTTTGGGGAGGGGAGTGACTTCAATGCCATACAGTCCAATTGCCAAAGTGGCCATTTGCTCCAGCTGAACTGATCTCTATCAGCTGGAGATCAGTTGTAACTGCAGGAGATTTCCAGCTATTACCTGGAGGTTGGCAACCCTAGCAATGACAGCAGTAAATGAACGGGGACAAGGCCCATTTAGGTTGGCTGAAGGAAAACTATGGTGGCCCTGGACTAGTCACCCTGTGACCACTTGGTCGCTTTCCCCGTGTCTGTGCCAGGGCTGCCAAGGGTCTCCATAGGCCCTCAGGTCAAAACTTCTCTCTGCAACCACCATTCACACCACCGAGACCTAGCCCCAAACATTGTCTGAAAACAAAAGGCCTGACTTGTGCAGCTCCATAGGTTGACTGTGTGGATAAGACTCCCTGGAGTTTTGTTCACACACACACTCCTCCAGCCCTGGTTTCTTAGGGTTGCCAAGACCCTTTTTTCCACCGGCAGGAGGTTTTTGGGGTGGAGCCTGAGGAGGGCGGGGTTTGGAGAGGGGAGGGACCATAGAGTCCAATTGCCAAAGCGGCCATTTTCTCCAGGTGAACTGATCTCTATCGGCTGGAGATCAGTTGTAATAGCAGATCTCCAGCTAGTACCTGGAGGTTGGCAACCCTATGGTTATTGGCTGGGCATGGGGGGGGGGCTTCTAAGCATGAAGCATAAACCGGTAGTAGGTCTGCTGATTTTATGTATGTATATTTTGTTGTGCTCCCCCATTCTCGTAGAGTCCAATGAGACAATGAGGGAAAGGAGGTTGGTTGATTACAGCTTGCTTTATTGGCCAAGAAGTCATAACTGGGTGAGCCACGATACAGACAAACAGCTCTGCAATCCTGTCACACTGAGGCAGGGCAAATGCAAGAGGTTTTATAGTCTTTTGACATTCCAATACAACAATGATACATTTTCTTAACATCCGATTTTAGCTTGTCAATGCAACGTCATTAGTTTCTTCAGAGAGTGCGCGAGCCTTGCTACATTAATGAATGGAGCCTGTTTCCTTGAGAAAGCTCACAGTGTCCTTTTGCAGAGCAAAGCCAGAGCGTTCCTTATCAGACATTGGAATGTGTGTGCGTCCGTGGTTGGTGCTGACTTGAAGTGTATGCAAGAGAAAGGAAAGGGGGGCCACTGGGAAGCGGCTTCTGTGGTTTTGCTTGTAAGCAGAGTATGTGTGTAGCTTGCGTGTATGTCTGACTCTGAATGTGATGCAGGTATGATTACTCAGGCACAACAATTTCCATACACACATACAAGCATACACACAGAAACAGTGGCTCCTCATCAACACAGGAAAAACAATATTTTGAATCACACAGCTGAGAGCAACCAGAAGCCTACCAAGACCATTCCCCCATACCACCCAAGAGTGCACATAAAACCACTCTCATTGAGAAGGCGAGCAAAAAGTTCAAATAAGACATGCCGTAAAATGAATAGCTTTAGGTGACTCAAGCAATTGAGTCCAGCTACAAGGGAAGCTTAAGTAGTTATGTCCAATTTTCTCACCCACTTGCAACCATCTCTTTGCTAGAGCAACAGGTACCAAGAGCATTAGCAGATCTCTTGTCACCAAGCCAGTTCCTGTCCTGTTTCAGGGAGAAGACTGTAAGAGCAGACTATAAAAGCTCCTCCAGGCAAGCCCATGCTGTCTCCTCCATGTCCAATGAAACAATCCCCCCTTTTTTGTTGTTCTATGTTTTTTACAACTCCCTCCACTGCCATCTCACTGCACTTACTGTAATTTCCAACTGTAGAACAACCTAGTAAATTCCATCTGACGGACAGCATTGTGGGAGATTTCTCATTTATTTTCTTGCTTTGTTTTTTTTTTAACCTAATCGCTTTTGTTTCCATTTCAGAAGCAATGACCTCAGAAAAATGTACAGAGGCTGCAAGCCAGAGAACAGCGTAAGTGGACGAATCTCACTGTTGGCTACAAAAGGCAAAGAGCATCAAGTGCAGAACATACTAAAACCAACTGGAAGGTCCCAGCTGTGTTGAGTAGCACTCACTGGATTACAGCCAAAGTGTTTCATTTTGCCTATGCCATATGGAGACACTATACCATTCCCAGTACATTCTCTAAAGTTTATGGATCCAAGGATCAAGCTTACACCCTGTAAACTATGGCATCAAACAGAAAAGGCATAACGCCCATGGTGTATATCTGCCAGAGGTTTATTTTTTCTCATTTGCGAAGTTAGATGATATAATTGGCACAATGAATGCAATTAGAAATATGGCTCCACTGTAAAAGGGATAGTTGGTCTAAATAACATTATTAGGTGAATTCGGATTAGATTTAAAATTCATACCTGGAGAATACTTTTCAGTGGAGCGTTTTTGAAAACTGATGAGCGGCAGTAGCCTCAGCACTCGGTTGCCGTCTGGATGCTCTCCAAGGTTTTCAGCATCGGTTTGGATGAAAACAGAGAGAGGAGTTCCATCAAGTTCTAAATTGTGTTGGTGCAGACTGATAACAGTTTGGTGGGTCGGATTAGAATTCAAGCCAATCTTCATCAATGGGAGAACTAAATGGAAAAGCAGAAAATGTAAACATTTTTAAAATGCATAGAAATGCATGAAAAGGGAGGGCGGGGACAAACATATTCATGTACACCAATGATGATTTAGTGATTTCAAAACTAGTTTTTAAGTATTTTTAATGTCTGTATGTCTGTGTATTCCCCTAATGGAGCAAACTGCAGCTCGGGGTAGGGGAAGCGATACATCAGAGAAAAATACTGGGGGAAGGGGGTTAAAATCCCCTTTCCCTATACTTTCTCTTGCAAATACTATTGTAATTGGTCATCTAGTCTGGCTCTTAATACCGGTAATCTAGGCAACTAAATGATCTGTATAAATTTCCGAAAGCAGGAATTACATTTAAAAAGAGCATCTTTTTAATGCACATAAGAGGTGCATTAAGCATCTTTTTAATGCACATAAGAGGTGCATAAGATGATGCACATAAGAGGCATTCCCTGATCTTCCTCACACAAGAAGGGATGCCTCTATTAAGAAGTCAATTGCCATCTACATGTGAAAACACATGTATTAAAAATTATAAAGAAATACTAAAAAATCAGCTGCCATGTTGTTCATTAGGAACAACTGCTTTTAGTCAATCAAGTTATTTCTAATCTCTGTGAGGTGGCTGCAATATATATGCGTGGGTATGTGTGTACACTTGAAATATACATCCTTCCCTGCTGTCCGAAATTATTTTACCATAGATGTCGAGAACTGAACTATTATCTCTCACTCTGCAAAATGTATCACTCAACCTAATGAAAAGACCAGTCTTTCACACTTCCCATACCTGCTGCAGAAAAAGGTGAGCTACAAATAAATTGTAAAGCATGCAGGGATGCAGCTAAGAGTACGTGGAGCCTAAACATGATGCACAATGCACTACAGAACTACCACCCTTCATTGTTCCTACAAATTAGATTGGTGGATACTGACAAGCTTGCATCTGCCCAATGATAGGATGGTGCATGGAAGCTGTAGAGGCCCAAAGGAAATTCCCTGAGTGGGAGGAGTAGCAGAATTGTGGGTAGGGTTGCCAGGTCCCTCTTCACCATCATCGGGAGGTTCTTGGGGTGGAGCCTGAAGAGGGCAGGGTTTGGGGAGCGGGGAGGGACTTCAATGCCATAGAGTCCAATTGTCAAAGCGGCCTTTTTCTCCAGAGGAACTGACCTCTGTCGGCTGGAGTTGCAATAGCAGGAGATCTTTTGCTATTATCTGGAGGTTGGCAACCCTAACTGTGGGGCAGGGGTATTCCATTCCCTTGAGTGCCACAAATGACTGACCCAGCCCATCATCTACTTTTAAGGTTTATTGGAAATAGAAATCGAATACTGCTACACCCGGCCTCAGAGAAACATGACTGTAAACACCCCACTAAGCACATTTCCTAGGACATGAACGGCAATGATCTTTATACTCTCTCCCCTATCCCCCACCCAAAGAATGAACAGATGAACAGGGAAGAGAGCCAAGCAAGCTGAGGACAATTCACAAAAAAACTGTGCCCTTGGGCCCTTACATTAACCCCACTCGTAATGCTACCATTCAGCTATTTATAAGAACCTCTTTCTCACTGTCGTGGAGTGCTTCTTGACCTAGCAGAATATCAGCTTCTTTGTTCCAGTGCAAGATCTGACAACCGTGCGATTATACACTGAAGCCTAATTTAAAGAAGATGCCAGGTACGCAAAAAGAACCTACCCATGAGGCACAGCATGTGCAAGACACCTCGTTTAAAGCTATGTGTGCAATGTTAGCATGCCAGCGTAGTACCTTCCTCGGCTACTGATACCTGGCCTGCTACCAGCGCACGTGCAAGCAAGGTGACCCAAAATTTAATTAGAAGCCAGGCATGTACACGGATAAGTTTTTCCTGCCCACATGGCGTTCAGTTTTGCAATGTTGTAGATTCTAGTATCTGAGAGTGCGATAAGTAACTCTGGCATCTATATATAAAAATGTGTTTTTTTAGATGACAGGGAGAAGCTCAAGGTTTCCAAATTGTTCAACAGGATGTACCAGCTAGGGTTATGGAGAAAACCTCGAAGCGACGGTGGTAGCTCTAGGAATCACCAGAAACTTTATGGTAAACGAGAGTTCAGGGAGCTTGGCAGGCCTAGTACCAACTTTACCAATAAATATATAAACCTGGTTTCATTAATTTTCACCTGACAAACACTGGAAGGTATGATTTAAACCCACTTTGTGTAACTAGGGTATAATGAGCAGCTACAAGGACTGGACTGCAACCTGATGACAGGGTTCAAGGGAGTCCCATGAGCAGCTATGTGGATTCTGGTCTTGTGAACGGGGGCTCTATTAATCTTTAAAAAAAAGTGTGAGTGGTGGAGGAGACATATGACTGCTTGTGATCTGCCACACAATATTTTTTGCTAAATTTACATATATTAAGGCAGGAGAATGAACAGCGGTTGGGGGTGGGAGTGGAATTGTGAGGGCAAGCTGTGCACATCTAGTAGAATATGTTTAGAGAGTTCATACACAGGGAAAAGTATGCGTATAGATCTGTCTCTGGTATTCAGGAACACTGAAAAAACAGGGTTCCCAGTTGCACAAAGAGAAGTGTACACCCATAAGCTCTATGCACAATGAATGCACATAGGTCAAGTAGAGTTGCCAACTCCGGGTTGGAACATTCCCTGGAGATTTTGGGGGTGGAGCCTGGGAAAGGAAGGGTTTGGAAGGGGCCTCAGTGGGATACAGTGCCATTGAGTCCCCCTTCCAAAGCAGCCATTTGCTTCAGGGGAACTGATCTCTGTTGTCTGGAGATCAGTTGTAATTCTGAGATCTCCAGGCCCCACCTGGAGGTTGGTAACCCTAGGTCAGTGGCACAGCTTGCTGCCACTATCCCATTCTCCCCTCCCCCCACCATGTTTATTGTTCCCCTTCAGAAGTCTGAAAGTGGCTTGTTGCCGCTCAAGGCGATCTGAATTTATCCTGAGGACACCAGGTACAGTCAGGCTTTGCCCCAACCCATTGGGTGCCAAAAGACTCTACATCAATCCAAGGTTCGACCCCTGAACGGCCAGGTACCACTCCTGAGAATCAAATTTCTACCCTCTGGGTAGGGTTGCCAACCTCCAGGTACTAGCTGAAGATCTCCTGCTATTACAACTGATATCCAGCCGATAAGAGATCAGTTCACCTGGAGAAAATGGCCGCTTTGGCAATTGGACTCTGTGGCACTGAAGTCCCTCCCCAAACCCCACCCTCCTCAGGCTCCACCCCAAAAACCTCCCACCGGTGGCAAAGAGGGACCTGGCAACCCTACCTATGGGCCTCAGGGAGACTTTGCCTCTGAAAAGACACATTTGCGAAAACATGGTGGCCATTTGCAGATCAACAAAGTTGTCCATCTGGCCCCATATTCCAGCACGTCTTTCTTTTCCTCTAGTCTTTTGCAAAGCCATCTAAAATAGCGGCTGTCAACCACACCTTGTGAAAATGAGTTTCTTAAGTTACTTATGCCTTGTAAAAAAGGAAGATTTCCTTTTGAACATCCGCAGACCCCAAGATCTTCCAAGAGAAGCTCTTGATAGGAAAATGTTGTAAGAATCCAACTTCAGTGTTGTTTATTCTCCCTTTTCCAGCAGAGAGTACTTTGGATGTCGACTACTACTTGGAAACCTTGGTTTACTACAGAAAAGTTTTCTTGTACACACTCAGAAGATAACCAGTACCACCAACTTCTCTCTATTGCAAAGATCTCAGTTTTTTTTAACAAATAGCTGTTTGTTCTGCAACTATTAACCTTTAAAATTCATTCTCCTTGATTATATCTCCCCAAATTTCCCCTCTCGTTTAATCTCTCACACGGCATCCTCCTTCACTGTTCAGCTCTCCCCAGCACCCCGTGGGTTACTAGGAAAAATAGCACAAACTCAGCCCGGAGCCAAAGTAGGGGTTCAGTCTGTCAGGAGACACATATCAAAGCCAGAGTTTAAAAACTGCATTGGGAATAGGGCAATTATCTTCTCTCACCACATTTCTCAGCCCTGACTGAGGTTTAATTAAAACCAAGTTAAAAAAAAAAAAAACCAGGGAGAGAATCACTATTTCAGATATCACCCCACTGCATACCATTAAAAAAAAAGGCAAAATAAAGCCTTTATCACAGAGTTTTTAATTTACTGAGAGAACCCCACAGCTCAGTTGGATATTATTCGTCTATAATATTTTCTTTAAAGAAATATATATATAAATTAGCTAATCCCCCATAATCTCCTTGAGTTGCACCTAAAACACAGTTTCTTGCAAGTGACCTTTTCCAGAAAGGCTGTTTCTATGGCAACGGCATTGTTCGATTCAGTCAGGAGAAAAATACTGCATGAAAAAAATATATTTAATTTTGCTGCATTTGATGTCACATTTAATGCTGACAACACGCCGAGGGGGGGGGGGCAAAACCCAAACTCTTCACTGTCTTTCAGAATTGCGTTGAGTGGGAAATTAATGACCCAATAGAAGAAATTTCCACTTCCACCCCCATTCAAAGGTTCTGTCTTTTTTAAACTAGAAAGGCCTGTTATTACTATATAGACTTAACTCTGACAGCCCATAAAAACCTCAAACAGAAATTACCTAGACAAGGTGATAACGTTTGGTTCAATAAACATAGTCCTACCACCAATACTTTTTTTTTTTTTTAACCATAGCTTTATTCTTGGAACCAAAGTTTTCCTTCGAATGTGAGATGGATCAAGTCTATAAGGGAAGCCACAGGCCTCAGTTTGCAAAACTTGAGCAAGGCTGTTAACGATAGGACATTTTGGAGGTCATTAATTCATAGGGTTGCCATGCCATGAGTTGGAAGCGACTTGACAGCACTTAACAGACACACAGAGGACTAGGAAGTGATGTCACACCAATGGTCACTCCCACATGTGGGCATGGAGTAGGGGACACTGGGGGTGTGTGGGGGAGGTAGTTGTGAATTTCCTGCATTGTGCAGGGGGTTGGACTTGATGACCCTGGTGGTCCCTTCCAACTCTATGATTCTATGATTCTGTGTCCCTGCCCCACAGTCTCCCGCTGGTTACCAGGCAGGCCCTGGCAACCCTAATTTATTGAAGTTCCAAGTCACATGAAGTCAGTTACGGAGTCCAGTTCATCACAACTTTAGATTATGACTCTGCAAACCATGACTCAATCCAGGAATGACCCGGTGCTTGCACAATGAGACTACCTTTACCTTTAGGTTTGAGGTTTACCATACCCTCCTATTTTCCCCCTGTTGGCTCCTCCACTGCCTGGAGCCAAAACCAGTCTGCCTCATCAGCCTCTCTCAGACTTTTAAAGGCCAGCTAAACGAGGTGGCAGCATCATGCCTTTCATGGGAAGGTGGGCCATCCTCTAAAAGATAGAGAGCTGATTGAAGAAGAAGAGTTGGTTTTTATACTCCGATTTTCTCTACCTTTAAGGAGTCCCAAAGTGCCTTACAATCACCTTCCTTTCCCTACAAAATACACCTTATGAGGTACGTGGGGCTGAGAGAGTTCTGACAGAACTTTGACTAGCCCAAGGTCACCCAGCAGGCATCATGTGGAGGAGTGGGGAAATGAACCTGGTTCCCCAGATTATAGTCCGCTGCTCTTAATCATTATGCCATGAAGAAGAGAAGAAGAGTTGGTTTTTATATGCCGACTTTCTCAACCACTGGAGACTCAAACTGGCTTACAATCACCTTCACTTCCCCTCCCCACAACAGACACCCTGTGAGGTAGGTGGGGCTGAATTATTTCAATTAATATTGAAAATATTAATTTATTATGGGTTTTTAACTTTGTTTCGCGGACCTTAATTTAGTTCTTGCGGACCCCTGGGGGTCTATGGACCCCTGGTTGGGAACCAGTGCTCTATCAGAAGCCCCGTGGCGCAGAGTGGTAAGCTGCAGTACTGCAGTCATACCTCTGCTCACGACCTGAGTTTGATCGTGATGGAAGTCGGTTTCAGGTAGCCGGCTCAAGGTTGACTCAGCCCTCCATTCTTCCGAGGTCGGTAAAATGAATACCCAGCTTGCTGGTGGTAAAAGGAAGATGACTGCTGAAAGCACTGGCAAACCACCACATAAACAAAGTCTGCCTAGTAAACGTCAGGATGTGATGTCACCCCATGGGTCAGGAATGACCTGGTGCTTGCACAGGGGACCTTTACCTTTTACCTTTAATCCCTCTACCCCTGTTTTAACCTCATAATTGCCCTCTTGATCACTGTCAAGCTGCCAGGCCTTATCCATGCTGTTGGCTGACTGGCCAACTGAGTTCCTGCCATGGCCAAGCACTGCCACCTAGAGAGGCAACTAGCTAACTAGCTGCCCCCCAGCAAATCAGCTCTGCCCCTAGTGGGAGTTGGGGGTACCCTTAGCCCCTGACAACATATATTTTAAATTATGAAAAATGTAAGATTAATGTAACTATGTTCAAGCAAACAAAAAAACGAACATACTAAAAGAAGTTAAAATTAAAAATGTAATAAAACATAACCCTATTTTGATGTCAAGTTTCCCTGTGCAAATAAGAAATACCAGCATCTAAGATTCTCTGTTAACAAAAAAATTCTTCATTAGACAATCTTGTTCGTTTTTAACTTTATATGCAACATTTTCATTTTTGCCAGATCTTTTTATCTTCAGCAGTTGCATAGAGAGACCTACTGTCTCCTACAGATGATGAAATGTTGCCTAAATTACTTTTCCACCCCAGTTAGTCCTTAAGTAGAAAATTGCTTAGGGCACAACTAAAGCAACAGATGAACGGAGATCAGCTATCGCAGTGCAGGTTTGTATAGGAGGTGGTTGTTTATCCGTCACTTGCTTATAATTTTTAATGCTCATTCCACTCTCAAGTCTTCACCTTGTTAATCACACAACCTTGTGAAGCATGTCATTCACCCTGTTCAGTCGTTCTGCAACTGTGTGTAGCTGGAGAGGGAGAGATCGCACCCTTTGTTGCCGCCCTTCCACACATAAACTGTGAACAGAATCCATGCACTTAACAAGGCACACTGGTTCCCTCCACACAACTGGGAACCCCATTTTTTGTAAGGTTCCCTGTTGTATTGATGTTTAAAGTCTTCCCCACATCAATCAGGCAGTGATGACTTATTACCTCCTACTCAATGTCCAAACGACGTGTCGACATTTTCTGTAAAAGGTGAGCATTTTCTGACAAGCACAAAAAGCCCGCTCAAAACTGGACTGGGGGGAGGGGGAATCACAAATTCACCCTACAAATGCTCCTTGGTGTATCTTCTCCGTTGCACCTTCATCCCCATTTTATTGCTTTTAGATAAACTGTTAATATGCAAATTATGCAAATGTCTCCAAACCCCAATTAAACGGGGGTGAGGCTGTGTATTAATATCACCACCATCATCAATTCCGTTTGAGGGCCAAACGTTATTCACATCCTCCCCTATTCTGCAGAAGGAAGCCTGCTAAACTCAGCTGTAATCCTTCCCTGCCATAGACTGATCAAGACTAACCCACATCATAACACGTGACTAACTTGTACTGAGAAACTGCTGCCTCTAGTCACACTGGAAGCCAGGTTTAACTAGCGTTGCCATGTTCCCCCCTGGTAGGGTTGTCAGGTCCCTCTTCGCCATTGGCGGGATGTTTTGGGGGCAGAGCCTGAGGAGGGTGGGACCATTTTCTCCAAGTGTACTGATCTCTATCGGATAGAGATCATTTGTAATAGCAGGAGATCTCCAACAAGTACCTGGAGGTTGGCAACCCTACCTCCTGGCCACCAGCAGGGGCTTGGGGGGATAGGGTGGCCAGATCCAGGTTGGGAAACTCCTGGAGATTTGGGGATGGAGCCTGGGGAGGACAAGGACCTCAGAGTGGTGCAATGCTATCATCCACCCTCCAAAGCATCCATTTTCTCCAGAGGAATTATTCTCTGTAGTCTGGAGATGAGCTATAATTCCAGGGGCTCCCCAGGTCCCACCTGGAGGCTGGCATCTCTAAGTTCTACCCATTACCATTGCAAACAAAATCTGAGGAAGTGGGACACGTGGTTAATAGGGTTGCCAGGTCCCTTTTTGCGTGGGGTTTGGGGAGGGGAGGGACTTCGATGCCATAGAGTCCAATTGCCAAAGTGGCCATTTTCTCCAGGTGAACTGATCTCTATTGGCTGGAGATCAGTTGTAATAGCAGATCTCCAGCTAGTACCTGGAGGTTGGCAACCCTAGTGGTTAACCAAGTGGCAGGTTGTCACAAAGAACTGCCTTCCCATGCCCCACTATTTGCATGCAGTAGGGTTGGGAAATTCCTGCAGATTTGGGGGTGAGCCTGTAGAAGGTGTGGTTTGGGGAAGGAAGAGAACTCAGCAGGGATGTAATGTAATGCTCCAAAGCAGCCATTTCCTCCAGCGAAATTGATCTCTGTAGCCTGGAGATCCATTTTAATTCTAGGAGATCTCCAGGCCCCACCTGAAGGCCGCCAACCCTAGTTACACAGCGACATGTTTAATAACTGTCTGCTTCCAATATTAGCTGTTGTTTAACCTACTTACATGAAACATTTAATACTCTGGATTCCTTGCACTGCAAAGTGGGAGCAATAATCCAGATGCAGAGATCTTTCTTTCCAGCTCCTCAATATTAACTTCTTTACGTGGGAGCTGATTGCAATTGCCAATTTTTGTCACCGCATCACAACAGGCGCCTCATCTAACGGCCCCTTCGTTCTTTCATGAAATACAACCATGACCTATATTTTTCCTTCCCTTGCAAATATTCACCCATAATACATTGCTCTGCTGAAAAGCATGTTATTCTGCAGGGCTCTATTTTGCAAATAATGCTTTCTCTCGAATATTTCACCCACTTAAAATTTTTGTCAGCAATGATTGTTACATCATCTTCTAGATCCCAACACAATCATAAATAACTCCTCCAGGAACCCATCTCTATGACAGTTCTGCCATCACCAGAACTGTTTTTTCCCCTCCCATCTTTAAGCGAGAATAAAGAATTGCTTAAAAGACTGAGAGTCTCATCAGAAAATATATCATGAGCTGTAGGAAAGGCAGCTAATTTGCATATTTTAGCTGCAAGTAATCAACATAATTTGGATATCATTCTCATGAACATAAAAGATGACTGACTGTAGCTTAGTGGACACCTTGCAATTATTCTACAAAATTTGCACTCTGAAATTGTGTGTGTGTGTGTGGGGGGGATTTCAGCCGCCTGAAGAATCTTGGTACTTACGAAGAAAAATCTTGGGTTGGATCCAGTATCTGAGCTCTATGAGAAAATCTCCCTATCCCATACCTTTCCACCAAGGAGCTCAGTGTGTTGCACAAGGCATTTCTGTCCAACTTTTTGTCATCACAACAATCCTGTGAGCTAGGCTAAGACACAGGTCCACTGAACTTCATAGCTGAGCAGTGATTTGAACCTGGTCTTCCTGATCCTGGTGTGAAATCCCTAACCTATAACCCAACATTTTCAAAAACAGGGATGCAGTTAAGACAGTTCCGCCCCTTTCTATGTGTGGGTGAATGCATAATGATCGGATGATCTTAAGGCACTGATTTTTCTGAGATGTTCAAGAATATATTGATAATACCATGATAGCAAAAGGGGAGCATTTTATTCCTTAAAAACAAAGCTAACTTATATCAATTGCATATTAATCAGTGATATTCACAAGGCATTAATTTTCCCCTCATTTTTTGTTGTAGAGACTGGCAAAATACACATTTTAGGAACGGAACTTGGCAGATATAAATTATTTATTTTATGTATGTAGCAGCCCTGTTCCTTTCCATTGCACTTGATAGAGAGTATAGATAAGCAGATTTCCCCCCATCCCGTCCCTTCATCACTCCAGAAGTTTGCTCCATGCTGCATTCCACTCAACTTACTAAATTTTTTTAACATTCATTCAGAAATTGGAACACGTGCAATTTGCTGCAGTTTTCATTTTCACCCTACTAATTAACTAACGTGGCTTGGTACAACAGTTCAAAAAAGCAGGGTGTAGTGTTTTACCAGTGCTTATATGTTCCTGTGCAATAGTAAAATACCACGCTATAAGAATATGGATACAGTTTTCACATACGGTCTTTGTAAGCTTTTTTACACTGTTTTACCAATATGCTTATGAAGATTTGTAATACAGAGCAGAAGGGGGGAAAGGGCACAAATTACATGAAGGAAAGTATATCGCACACAGCACTGTGTACAACATGTGGATTTAAAAAAATTCCTGTTTTATTTATGTTAGGGAATTCCTATCCCTCCTTTCCATTATTAAAATAAAATGCAAGCTGATTAATACATGTGTTCCACTTTAGAAACAAGCCCAGGAAACTTGGAACTACAGAATATGGGGAGAAACACTATTGAAGTGTACCTTGAAAACATGTGTGCTTCCTATTGGTCCAAGTAAATACGCTGTTTTAACCAGTTGGTATTTGCTCTTTATTCAACACTGATTTTCTGAAAATATTTGGGAAAGTCTTTCCATGAACAGTGACATAACCTGCTACACCCCTCTGGCCCCTCGAAACCCTATTCCTCAGCTAGGGTTGCTAACCTCCAGGTACTAGCTGGAGATCTCCTGCTATTTATATGCAGAGTCTATTTATATGCAGCCTGTGCGCCGTAGATAGGGTTCATGCACAAGGAAGATCAGACAGCAGGAAGTGCCAGAGGCACAATCCCAATCCCTCTCCACATACTGACGGCACCTGGTTTAACACATCTGCATAGGGCTTGTCATTTCAGAACGAAAGGCTCTTAGTTGGCACTGGGGGTTTGCAGCAAGTAAAACGAAAATCTGAGATGTTGACTACAAACTATGTACCCTGCAGTTGGCAGTAACTGGACCAAAGACACTGGCTGGGAACCAGCTCGTGTTTTCTCAGAGCGAAAAGGCTGAGCGCCCGGGATCGGAAAATGTATGTATTTGTGGAATGTGAACTGTCAGGATGAGTTTGGAAGGATACCATAAATAAAGGTCACTCAGCGCAAAGATCCTAAGACTTAGCATCTCTTTTCTTCCCCCAACCGCTTATGTTTTGGAGTGATGAAGAGAAGATGAAGGTTGCAAGACAGATGCATATACAGTTGAGCTGATGGATGTTCCACTCAATATGTTTTTTTCCTGCTCAGAAGTACAAGCTTGGCCATGCATCAGAATGCTTTGGATGCCCTCTAAGCTTGTTCAAAACAGTAGCTGTGCCATACGGAAAGCTCTCAGCAAGAGTGGGGATGGAAGAGTTAGTGTCCAGACCTCCAGCCCACATTGTACAGGGTGCTTAGCAAGCACTGATGCAAAAGAGAAAGCTCCTGTGTATGGAATATGATTAATGTCTAAGCGAGCAACTTTTTTGGGGGGGGATCTGCCACAGTTTAGGACATATTTTACTGCTCCAATTTTAAGCTTGTGGTGTTGCTCATTCAGATGTACCTTGTTCAGAATAGGAACTTCTCCAGCTTGTAACAGTTCAGCTGCATTAACAATCGAAACATTAACAAAAGTAATTCAAACTTCTGGACACCTACAAATCAGCAATGAGCCCTAGGCCATATAGATTCCAGGGGCATCAGAGAACTTGGGAGGGGCATCCATCACTCTGGAAACCACATATCCCAGGGCCCTTTGTACTTGGGACACTGTGCGAGTTTGCACATGACCAAACTGTGCCAAGGAGAACTGTCCCATCACCATTTTAAATGCTATCAACATAGCTGTTAGAGATGACATGCAATTATAATGCCTTTTGAGCGTCTGGATTTTCAACAAAATTATTTTTAGATGTGCATTCTGTTGTTGTTGTTTCATGCAGCCTAAAACTCACTCTCCCAGTATGGCAACTCAGTCCAAAACAATGAGCAGCCCCTACCCTTCCTTAAGGGTTAAGAAGAAATTCAAAATATACCCCTTTAGACCTTGCTAACCTAACTCTCCCCAAGACACATACCCATCGGCTGAGCTAACCCGACGACTCGCCTGAGGAGGGGAATTGTTCTGAGAAAGTAGCCCATTGGCTGGTTGCTATGGAGACCGACATACCACAGTTCTGACCCTTGAGAGGTTTAGCACTCTCCTCAGCAGGGTTGCCAGCAGCTGGACTGCAGCTGTTACTGGGTAAGATCAGCCAGTGTGCAAAGCAGAAATCCCGACTGCTGCCAATTCGCAGAACAGCCCCTTGCAGTATTTACCCGCTCAATAGAGACTCCTTTTGATGAAGACGAACGAATATTTGTTTATAGCCAGCGCCATTGTAAAAGTGCAAAACAACATGGGGGGGGGGAGAAAGGAGCACCGACCCCACATCAAAAGAGCTTTGCGATCCCATCCGCACATCGGTGACTGAAGGGTTCTCTGGGAAAGGCCAAGCTAAGGATAACATGGGCGGTTGAGGATGTATTTGTTTACAGTCATAACTGGTCATTTCTCATGGCCTTGATAGGGAGAGGCATCAAGCAAACAAGGCCTTTTTGTGCACGTGAGAGCTATCCACGAGATGGAGTCTCCCTGTGGCACAAATGTCCATCTTTTGAAATAGGCCCATATCGGAGCAGAACAGCTAACATCTCTGCTGTCTGCAGCGGCATCTGTAAACAGGATGGCCTCCCGGCGCTCTTCCTGCAGCTCAACAAAACACCTAATGCTCCTGAGTGGGGTAGCAAGTTGCAGGGAGGCAGGAGAGAAGAGAACCCTGCCACTGTACTTTGTTTCAGGCAAATCTTTATTAAATTTAATGGTCCTCATTTCAGAAGACTAAAATACAAAAACACACAGTTTAAGTAGAAAATTGTTCCATGTTGGACTCTGCAGAGCCATTTACAAAGAGGGAAGGGGGAGAAATGATTAAAAAAAATTTGTTTCACCTAGCCATTTTCTGTCATCCCATAATCCTTTGCTCTCCCCAAGTGGTCTTATGCATACAGCGCCAAACAGGCGCTGTGTATAAATGGAGAGCAGTGGGGCTCTGGTCAAGCTAATCTGTGCTGGGATTTTAAATAAATACACTAAATGGAAGGCGAGGGGAGATGAAGGTTTTGCACAAGATTGCTGTTACCTGTGTCATCAATCAGAAACTGTGCCGAGTACAGAACACTATTCATTTTATTGCATTTGTTCCCCTATCCATTCATTTATTCCTGCACATAACACTTTCCAATATTGCTGCATGAATTGTTGGGAGTTCTTCAGCAAGTCTCCTCCTCCCCGCAGTAAAATACAGACCAAGGGAAGTTGCAAACTGGCTCTCCGTTCATGCAACTGCATGCAGTCTATCTCTATCTTCCCGTACAATGTAGGAATTAGCAGATTTCCTCCCATTCCGTTCCTTTATTATTGTAGAAGTCCACTCTGTGTTGGATCCCAGGGCTTCTTCATTCTGTTTTAGCTATGAACATTTCTAAAATATGTTCCATGATGGGAGCATGCGCATTTCTGTCAGGCTTCTGCAACACGTTGCGTTCCTGGTATAAAGGACTTCACTCCAGACGATGGAGCGAGTTAAAAGTTTTATTTAGAAAGTCAGCGAGTTCAGCAAGTTATAGAAACTTAAGGCTAGAATACAGACATGGGGAAATATCAGTACATATATAGGGTAAATACAATGGGGTTGATTAGGTTTTAGAAATAAAGAAACAAAGTTAACAAAGTTAACTACCGGTAAAGACTTAAGACAACGCATACAGGAAATAAATGCGTGCATTAACTGGCTGATCTTCCCGAGCTCCCAGCTTTGTTTTGCGGGACCAGGTATCAGATCAGCGATTACTCGGGCGGGTCTCCATAGAGTTGCATATCTCGGGCAGGAGACAGGGTGCAAACGGGGGGGGGGGAGCGGAGTGCACAAAAAACTCAATTTTGTCCGTGGGGGAAACCATCTTGTTTGAATCCGGGGTCGACAGAGAGCCTAGCTGACAATTTCTGACATAGATCCTTGAGTCAATTTGCATTCACTTGAACATGCATTATTGACAAGAATTAATAAAATTCTGGGGGGAAAAGGTAATTTGATGAGATTGTACCTGTGGTCATATCAAGGTTAGCCCTATCTGTGAAGGCAAGTTTGGGGTAGAAGAGGAAGAGACTCTAAGTACCAGCTGAAGCAGGAAAGCTACTTAGGCCACATAGAACTTCTTGGGAGGAAAGGCAAGATAAAAAAAATGTAATAGATGTTTCAAATTAGTTGCACCTTAAAGAGCTAGCCTATGCACAATCTGCTCTTCCAGCAATGGGGCAGTGGTAGTGGGTAATGATGATGCCATGCACACATATGCACAATATTTATGCATTCTGCACACATGATAACATCTTAAAGGCATTGTTCCTTCTCCCTGAGGAGCCACTGGATTCTGCTACATACAGCTGAATAGCTGAGACTGATTCTGCTTCGACTGGATACTATAATCTGATACCATGCATTGCAAAACCACACCAGATCATCTGTATGTTTGACAGCCATTATACCCCTAATACATGTGAGCACATTTGACGATCCCAGAGTATGGTGGAAGGTCCATGATACAGCAATAAAGCTAAAACTGGTCTGTGTCTGGTCAGTGTCTTGGATCTGGTAGAGCATTTCTGGCTGTGGAGTGCAACTTTCTCTCCTCCATTCCAGTGAAGCCCTAACTGCCCCTGGAGGGTCTGTGGAAATGTTCTGGTGGATCTGAGCCAATGCTTGGACAGAATATCACTTGGGAACCCTACATTTGATGCCTTGAGTTCCACGAAGGGCAGCATAAATAGAGATGTTGGTAGATTAATATTTGAAGGAATAAACCAGCACCGCAGCCATTGGTTGGACAGATCATTGTTGGAGAAGGAAAGATTTTGTTGCACAAAAGACTAGAAACAATAATGTCAATCCAAGGACACAGATGATATGAGTTAACAGTGCAGACATACTGACATATTTTCCCACATAATTATTTTCTTTGTTTTTTCTTCACATACTCGCACACAACCATTTCCCAATCACCCACTCACTCAATTAAATAAGGACCGTAGCTCAGTTGTAGAACATGTACATGTTAATATACAAAATCCCCAGGTCCAATCCTAGGGTTGCCAACCTCCTGGTAGTAGCTGGAGATCGCCTGCTATTACAACCGATCTCCTGCCGATGGAGATCAGTTCCCCTGGAGAAAATGGACGCTTTGGCTATTTGACTCTATGGCACTCAAGTCCCTCCCCTCCCCAAACCCCACCCTCCTCAGGCTCCTCCCAAAAAATCTCCAGGTATTTCCTAACCCAGAACTGGCAATCCTATCCATCCCCCCATTTCATCAGTTGAAATAATTTGAGTTAAAAGGGCTGGAGAATGCCTCTGTCTCAAACCCAGATGAGTTGCTACTAGCCAGATTTAGCAAACCAGGGCTAGACAGACCAGTTCTCTGTCTCAATAGAAATCACCTTCATGTGCTTATAGCCCACAGACAAAAGTGTATTTAAAAAAAAACCTAGCATTTTTGAAAACTCAGCACACAGAGATGAGGCCACATTTTTTTTGGCGTTTAGCTCCCATTTACTCAGCAGGCTAAATTTTTCTGGGGGAGGGAATGTCCTTTTGTGACACAAAGAAAAGATGGTGCTTTTACTATTCTGTAGAAGCTCAACAACATCTGGATCTGTTTTTGCACGCTGAAACCTTGAAGTACACTTAGAAATCTTATTCGCATAAAGAGGAAGGTCATTCTTAATCACTCAGACTTATTTTTAGGCAGAGGCTTTCGGGGGTTTTTTAAATTAAAAAACCTCTCTTTCCCACCAAATGTTTTGCTATCGTTGAGCAAGCTGCTGTTTTTATTCTGAGAGGAAATTCTGGCTGCTGATTTGGGAATTACACTTTAGGATTAGGGCTCATTGTTGCCTTATCTGGACTGTTCTGTATTTTTATTCTTACTGTTTGTTGTTTTATGGCAATTGTACCCTGTTTTATTTCATAAGCTGCCTTGAGAGCAGTTTGAACTGAAAGGGAGGACTGAAATTTTAGATAAATTAGTAAAATAAAAGGAGGGACACTAAAAGAAGTAGTCAAGCTGGCCAGAAGAGGGAAAACACCACAGAAGATGCAGAAATGGGAGAGGCTCTGGCTCAGTGGTACAGCATCTGCTTGGCTTGCAGAAGGTCCCAGGTTCAATTTCTGGCATCACCAGTTAAAAGGACCAGGCACGTAGGTGATATGAAAGACCTCTACCTGAGACCCTGGAGAGCCACTGCCCGTCTGAGTAGACAATACTGACTTTGATGGACCCAGGGCCTGATTTAGTATAAGGCAGCTTCATATGTTCAAATGGAATGGGAAGAGCTGGCTTTGTCCTTAGCAAAACTGGCTAGAAGGACATGCTCTCATTTTACCCTTGCTCCTGAGCATCTTTGGATCACAGAGGGAGAGGGAGACTGCTACCATTCACTCTGAGAACATACATCTTTCTAGATTACAGAAGAAGTTAAATAAACTAAAATTAAACTCTAAATTCACATTTAGCAGCATTAGCCTAGAAGGAAATGATTTGGTGAAGAACTTTGTCAGGGTAGCCCAGTTGCCTTTAGTGGTGTTATTTTCACACAGTAGTCTCCTGTAATTGTTGTATAGGTCCAGTACACATGGTTGTTTTTCCTCTAGAATGGTGGGCTAATTTTTCTGATAAAGAATGCCGAATTTGCACCCACTTAATTCAAGTTTACAAGTGGAAGAATTGAGAGGGGAAAGGGGAAAGAGCTCTTATATTCAACTTGACCTCTTTTCTCTACACTCTAACAAATTGGGAGAGGGAAAAGGTGAAAATAGGCTTTGGGGAAAATGCAATTCACATCAGGGCTATAACTGCCACAATCAAAATGCAGAAAATAATCTATCCAGAGATAGGTTTGCAAGCCTGATGCTGGCAACCAGTGGAAGACCTACTGGTGCCTGGAGGGCCTCTTCAGTGACATGATGACATCACTTCATGTGTGACCCGAAAGTGACGTCACTGAGGGTGAATGCAGAGCATTACTCCTATGTGGTGATGTCACGTCTGGAAACTGCCAGAAGTGTTGCTGGCGATATCATGGCACTCCTCACACAAGCCACCAAGTAGCAGCAGGGGAAGAGGTCTGCAAATGAGAGGTCTCCCACCAATCTGGGAGATCTGGCAGTCATATACAGGAAGTGATGAAATGCTGTTGCACCAAGAGCAGCCCCATATCCCCGCCTCCTCCCCACTCCACCTGGCACAAGACACCAGGCCAAAACAGTTTCTTTTGTCTCAAAACTTTTAACAAAGGGGTTGATCTTTTAAAATTGTATTGTTTTTGTTGTAAACTGTCTGCAGCAGGTCTTTGGGGGAGCTGTATACACAGTTTCTTAAAAAATAAACAAACTTGCTCAGCAAACTAACTTGGGGGGGGGAATAAGAAACAAACTGATGTGCATTTTCAACCAGCTAAAGCTAGCTAGGATAATGTGTCTGACATTCCCTCCAAAACCCTCTAAGGCTTTGGGTGGTGGTGGTGGGGCAAGCATGCTACCAAGGTACCCTTATTTGCTCAGTGAATCTCACTGCTGTTAATCTCACTTTAACCTCGGTGAGATGGTCTTTCATGCAGTCTCCATAATTCTGGTGCATTTTAAAAACCATACATGATCATTGTGCTAAGTTGTGATTTGTGAGAGGCTGACACTCCATGTAGCCAGTGTCTCCAACAGGTTTAGCTTAATTCATAGGGTTATACAATACAAAACAAGGGGAAAGAACTGCTACAATCCATAGATATGAACACAATTATTAAGCAATTCAGGCTCTCATATATGTCAGTATGAAGAATTATATTCACATCAAAGAATCCAATAATCTAATGTATGCATCAATGCCAAAAACTATAATCACATCCACATAATAAACACAATACATAGAGTAGTTGGAAATCCAATTGCAATGCAAATAAGTTAATGGAATTGAGTTCCTGTCCAGACGAACTAATAAGGACTGTTGTATAAAGTCTATGGCTTAGTATTCCATATCAATATAAATTGCCATGTCCATCTTATTCTTTTTCTTTAAAGGGCTCCGGTATCCACCTGTTTTGACTTAATTTCTTCTTCAGAAAATGTTGATGGACCACGTGTGGAAACTGATTGCACTTTTGGTGGTTCTGTCCACAATGAGTTCATCTAATTTCATTCATTCATGAATTGTGTTCATAATTCATAGGGTTGCCAACCTCCAGGTACTAGCTGGAGATCTCCTGCTATTAAAATCTCCAGCTGACAGAGATCAATTCACCTGGAGAAAATGGCTGCTTTGGCAATTGGACTCTGTGGCACTGAAGTCCCTCCCCTCCTCAAACCCTGCCTTCCTCAGGCTCTGCCCCAAAACCTCCCACTGGTTGCAAAGAGGGACCTGGCAACCCTATTAATTCACACAAGGTGAACCCAAATGCCCAAGTTCAATGAATCTTTCAGCCATAAGACTAAGATCAGTCATGTAGCTCCATTGTAGCTCCAGCATCTCATCTTTAGCAGACACAAGCGGAAGATGCTCCAAAGAGAACCAAAAGAGCCACAAGGGAGTCATCTATCCCCTGCCCTGAATGAGAATTCTGCAGAGGGGAATGGCTTTCCATGCCATCAACAGTCCTGCAAAGTACCAAGCTCAGAATTCAACTCCCTCCCCTGCCATTCACTTCTGAACACTGTGGAAAAAAAGCTTCCTTTCCGGCAGTTAATTCCCCCCTCCCCCCATGAAGATCTGGTGTCTCCATTACTAGAAAATGCCCTGGATTCTTCCCTTTGAGCCTCGGAGAACACAAACCGCTTCTCTACTCTGTCCCCAGCTGGCAAAGGCCATTCCCTTATTGCATAAATCAGGAGCTTCCTTTCTTCACAGTGATCCTCATTAAGGAGGACTGAGAAGCAGGAAAATATAGTGCCTTTTACCAGTCTAAACTGTACAATCGTGTCACCCACAGAGTTTTAACCGGACCTGTTTTCTCAATTTTCAGTTTAAAAAAACACACACCAATAAAATGAACATGAAACTATATTCATTAGAATTTATAATGCTCATTAAAGCTGCCTGTGTAGAAAACCAGGGCTAAGATCCAGAGAAGAAGGAAAAAATGCAAATTATACCACAGGAGGAAGGGGGGGAGGATATTTCTCTAATCGTCCAATCAAATGCCAGCCCAATTATCTGTGGCCAGCCCAATGGGCTAAAATTATACCGTTCATCCTTTGACACAGTGAGAAGTCTAAAAAGTGTTTCATTTTAATAAAAATGAAATCTGGACGCTGCAGACACCCGCTTTACTAATGACGTGTTTACACAGAAGACGACAATTTCTATTAAATGGTGATTACTATCAAGAACAAATTAAACTTTCCAAAGTATATGGGTTAGAGATAATGGGAAAGAAGGGGAGAGGAAGTGTAGGAGGTGTGTATATGTGTACGTATTTACGCACACCAAGAGCAGCATCTTTACACTGTCTATGTGTGCATGATTATAAACGCCTGTGATATTAGCCATGTGCAGATGTTAATGAAGTAAAGAAATGAATGATTGAAGTGGGAGAAGAATCTCCATGCATTCCATGTCCCATTTTCAGTGTCCAAACACGTAAGATTTATTGCACACAATCTTTACTGTCCCTTTTTGCTGGGTTGACAATTGCGTACATGCCCCTCTGCAAACACAATGGGTGGAAATTGGGGGCAATGACCGCAGAGCCCCTCTCCCATGCTGAGAATTTCCGCATGAAATGAATGTCTGTACGCATCTTGTAGAAAAAGACAGTAGCCCAGTACAAGGTCTGAGTGAATGTGCATGTCGTGGTGGAAAGTGCCATCAAGTCACAGCTGACCTATGAAGATCCCGTAGTGTTTTCAAGGCAAGATACATTTGGAGGTGGTTTGCATTGCCTGCCTCCATGCCATGGCCCTGATATTCCTTGGAAGTCTCCCATCCAAATACTATCCAGGGCCGACCCTGATAAGCTTCCAAGATCTGATGAGATCGGGCTCGCCTGGGCTGTCCAGGTCAGGGCTTGACCTGGATATATACCCTATGTGTATACACACACATGTGCTTGTAAGGAACAGCCAGTGCATGGTCAAATAAAATCAGGGACCACAACGTACACAAAATTATTTTAAAAATATTGTTTAAAATTATATTCAGGCTATGTGTATAAAGTGTACATAAAACATAAATGAATTTGGGTCCCATCCCCAAGATATCTCATTATGTATATGCAAAAATCCCAAAATATTCCAATATACAGAAAGATCCAGAATATGGACCACTTTTGGTCCCAAGCAGTCCAGATAAGGGATACTTAACCTCTCTCTCTCTCTCTCTGTATCTCATGCTCAGCCATACACACATTGACTATAACAGAAGAAAAAATGAACCAAGAAAAATCACGTGTACGCTGTACATGGATTATATGTAGGGTTGCCAGGTCCCACTTTGCCACCGGCGGGAGGTTTTTTGGGTGGAGCCTGAGGAGGGTGTGAAGGGAAGGACTTCAATGCCATTAAGTCCAATTGCCAAAGTGGCCATTTTCTCCAGGTGAACTGATCTCTATCGGCTGGAGATCAGTTGTAATAGCAGGAGATCTCCATATAATTCCTGGCGGTTGGCAACCCTAATTGTATGCAGCCCTGGGCAGATGACCCATCTGTGTGTTGGTTCATGGATTGGGATGGCCCTGCCAAATTGCGTTGGCCCTGCCAAATTGGCACCATACCGTGAGTCAACTCAAGGATGGGTCTGCGAAAGACTGTTATGTTCACTATAATGTGAGTTAAGGGCTAGAACTCTTACCTATTATGTGATATGACTATCAGCTAGCATTTGAACTTTTAGCTACAAAGGATGGCTTCTTGGGCTGCATTCTACATTCCAGTATTTCAAGTCTAAAATGCAGTAAGTACTGGATGTGCAGAATGCTGCTTTCTGAAAATATAGATCTGGAACAATTAAGAAAGTGTAGGGCACCTCACCTCTGAATAAAGGAAAATGCAACATCTTACGAATGTGTGTACAGGTGAAAATTTACACAGTGCATACACATTTCGTATACTTCAGTACAAAATGTAGTGTGAAAAGTTGCACTAACTCAACAGCCCTACACTCACTGACCTGGGAATAAGCTCCACAAAACAAAGTGGGATTTACTTCCAATGCAATAGGATTGAACGGCTCATGTTTAACCTGTGAACTTTTATGATTATACAATGATGAATCTTAATCTTAACATTTATATACTATCTAGCAGCATCCAGTAGATTAGACCACTGTAATGCACTCTATTTCAGTCTGTCTCCTAAATATTATTCAGAAACTCCATCTGGTGCAGAAATGCTGAAGTCAGACTTTCATCTCATGTTAGCAAGCAAAGATGTATTACCCTAGTATAAAAGGAACTGAAATGGCTCTCTGTTTGTTTCTATGTCACATTTAAGGTGCTGGGTTTGCCCTAGGAAGCCCTAAAGCCCAGGCATTCAGTGGATTATATTTTTTAGTATTTTTTATTCTGCTGATAATTTGCATTTAAAATTTTTTGTAATTACTCATAAGTCACCTTAAGCACATTTGTTAGTGGACCCATGCACTGGAACTGAAATGGGTTGCGAAGGACCTGCTGAAGATTCCATCACACAGAAGGCCAGTTTGACTTCTACACCCAGCAGGGCCTTCTCTGCCACAGCCCCAGAGCTCTGGAACACATAAGTTTGAGACAGGGTTGCCAAACTCCAAGTACTAGCTGGAGATCTCTTGCTATTACAACTGATCTCCAGCCAATAGAGATCAGTTCACCTGGAGAAAATGGCTGCTTTGGCAACTGGACTCTATGGCATTGAAGTCCCTCCCCTCCCCAAACCCCACCCTCCTCAGGCTCCACCCCAAAAACCTCCCACCAGTGGCAAAGAGGGATCTGGCAACCCTAGCTTGAGAGGGTCTACTAGTCTCAAATCTAGCAGGGGGTTCGACAGGGGCCAAAAACCATTTTGATTCTACGGTTTCTAAATATGTTTTTAAAACATGATCTTACCTGCACTGTTCTTACACTGCTGTTGTCAGGTTGTAGGAACAGGGGGCGAAACAATTGCTTTAAGGTGAAGACCGCAACTGGCTGTTTTACAATTTTATTAGGTAAGGTTGGAAATGTTGACTGTTTTATTATGTCGTACACCATTTCAAAATCCTTGAAAAGGGCTTACATGTTTCATAAACAAACACTTGCTCTCAAGGCAACTTAACACAGAATACACATAACAAGGCTAGAATTCAGCCCACTTCACCCATTGTTCTGACTGCCACTCAACAGAAAGGTCCTCGCTTGTTGCAAGGGTAATACAAGCTACTAAGTGAGAACGTACTTAGCCTGAATGGGGCTTCCATCCCTTCACAATCCTTATGAATGGTTCTCATTTTAGAAATTCTGCCAACAATGCGAGGTGAGGAAAAAGCAGAAAAATCTATTCTGGATCGAGGCTGTCCACATCTTCTGTGAAAGCAGCATTCCTCTTTGAAACAAACTGCAATTAGCCTTGACGTTCTTTCAAATTGTGTGGTGGGAAGGGTAGCACAGAGCAACCACCGGCGCCTTCATCTTCCCCAAAGAAAATTATAATGAGGGTAAGTAGTTTTGTAGGAATAATGCAGTCTTCTTTTTGTCATAGTTGCTACAAAAACTGAAACTGTTGTGCAAGACAAAATAATGACCATTAGGCAATAATGGCATTAATGACTTGTCTGGAAACCCGTATTTAATAACTGAAATAATGAAAACGACCCACCCAGATACCCACCATTCTAGTGTGTGCCCATAAGGGTGCCCCAGAGGGGCTCGGCCATTTTGCTCTGTGGACAAGATGAAGGATGGGACAGTTCATAATTTGCTAGGTTAAAAGGAGGCAATGCCAGTAAAAGGAGAAAAGGTTGAAGGCCAGAAGCTACGCCAGTGGTAAACAACCATTCTCATAAATTTCTCTTTCACTACAATACAGTCCATACATTTCTGAGGGGGAGAGAGAGAAAACAAACGAACTGAAAATATTATTCTAGCCGAGGCTGGGCTTTAAAAAATTTTTTTAAACAATATTACATGACCATTTTACAGCCGAACTACATAAACTAGTTGTCTTTTTTAAAATGTAGCAACTGCCATGCTATGCTTGATCAAATCTGTGGGCAAAAGGGAGTTAAACCTTCCCCATATTTTTGATGGGGAGAGAGAAGAAGCATATTATAGAGATCTCTCATTTAAACACACAAAGACCTAGCACTATGGAGGGAAATGTACGGGTACCACAAGGTTAATAGCAGATGGGGAGGGTGGAATGAAAATTTGTATCAGAAAATGGAACAGAGGAGAGGTTTGCCTCCTCCAACCGCAGCCTCGATCTAACCCCTCCCTTCTCCCCACACTTATTTTGCCTTTAAAACACTATGGGAGCCTTACATCACCTGGGAAATGTTATTGTATATGACAATTACAAAAACCACTCAGCACCTTGTTCTCTACAAACATGCCAAATAATGCACTTTCAATTCAGCTGGATTTTACTTGTGTGAAACAGCAAAATCCACTTGAAAACGATTGTTATATTGTATTTAAAATGGATTGAAAGTGCATTATTCAGCATGTGTGCAAGCGCCTTAAGATTGTATGAACACTGGATCTGTTCAGTGATGACTATATATTACCTAGTTTGCATGTCACGAGGCATTAAAGGTAAAGGTCCCCTGTGCAAGCACCGGGTCATCCCTTTACCCACAGCAAGCTGGGTACTCATTTTACCGACCTCTGAAGGATGGAAGGCTGAGTCAACCTTGAGCCGGCTACCTGAAACCAACTCCCATCGGGATCGAACTCAGGTCATGAGCAGAGCTTGGACTGCAGTACTGCAGTTTACCACTCTGTGTCACGGGGCTCTGCGCCACGATGCATTAGTCATGCTCCATCCCTTGTAATCCCGGCAACACCTGCCTGTCCCATGAAATCACCCTTCCCCTTCCCCACAAAGCAGTAGAGAAACCCTTGAGAACACACCCTCCCCTCAGCAGCAAGACCAGAGAAGCCCAGAGAGAGGGAGAAACCCTAGCAGTTTCCACCAGGCTTTGGACTTTCTGCTGAGGTAGAAGGAAAACTCCCCCCCCCCCCGAGTTCCCCGACTGCTGTTGTCTTCATCACCATCATTGCGGCAGATGGCGGATATGTAAAAACAATTGCCACAAATCAACGCTTGGAAAAAACTACACCTGCATCTGGGAAAACACAGGAATGCAATGGCTTGGGATGAAGACAGCCCATTATTTCAGGAATAGTATGGATGTCTCTCAAATCAACCGATCATCATGATCTCTGCAACACAAAAAACTCCAATATCCTCTGGAACCTGGTGGCAATAAACATTGGGCGAAAACACACGGTCGCTTTAGCCTCCTTTATTCCCTGTTTCAGCCAGGATTCAGCCAGGATCGAATGGATGTTTGGCGAAACACATGCGTTCGATCCTGGCTGAATCCTGGTTGAAACAGGGAATAAAGGAGACTAAAGCGATCCATGCGTTTTCACTCATTCTCAACTTTGAGGTGAACGGGGTTTCCATATCTGACTGTCATTGTCCTAATATGCCAAACACATCTCCTCTTCCCACATCGCTGAGTCCACAGTGACAATTCAAGCCCATAGGCAAGGAACCCCTGGGGTAACATTAGCTTCAAGAGACAACACCAAACAAGGAGCGGCGTTTCAAAGAGCATGAACAAACATAAAGAATAAAGCATTTCTCATTCCCAAGCATGATTTTTGCCTTTCTAAAAATAAATGTTCACATTGACCCCTTACAACATAAAAAATTTTTTGTTGTGAATAATTTGGTTCAAAAACGATTTTGGATTCTTTTCCCCCTGTCTGAACAGAACAAACACCGCTACATTTTGGCCTCCAGAAGCATGATCCCAAACAAATCATGCTAGAATCTGAGCTCTGTACGCAGGCCCTGTTACAAAGAGTTTCAGAAAAAGAATGTCAATATTCAGTTTTAATATCTGTTCCTTTGTATGGAAGCACAATCAATTACTCGCAAAAGCGAGCCCAGATACTAACAGTTCCCAATGCAAGAATTTAAACTCAAAGGCACATCTCCACACAATGTCTATGAAGATTTAATAATAGTAAAATTAAAATTGTAACTGAAGCATAATGAAGAATTTATTACAAACAGGCGTGCGAACGCCAAGATTGGCCTCTGCGGAATAGCGATCGCTTCACAGCAACAGTAAACAATGCACAGAAATGCAACTTAATTATCTTCCGATTCAAAATACACAAGCAGATGCACAGACAATCCTTCGAAGGAGGCTGAGGCAAGGGGGCGTGGGGGTGCTTTGTAAAAAGGGGATGTCACACTCCATCGTTCCACAGGGGAAAGTTCATCGGAGTCTTTAGTCAAGTACTGGTGGATGAAGCAATCAAATTTCTGCTCACCTTACCAAGGGGCACTGCACAGCGCCCGTTGCAAGATAGAAGATGGCATGGAGTTGTATTCCAAGGCTACTAAATTTTTAAGCAGTAAAAAAAAAACCCATTCCAACTGTTAAAGGAGCATGTGGAAGTGGGGTGTGATCCATGCATTTAAATGTATAGCTACATCATGAGTACGGGCCGGGGAGGGGGTAGTTATTCAATAAGCCAGTATCTCTTAAGTCACTGCAGCAAGACATTATGCCTCTAGTCCAGGGCTCTGGGCATACACAGAGAGCTGTGGTGTGAAGATGTTTTCCCTATTCACTTTTAGGGAGGAGGCAACTCTGCACAGGAGCTTCCCTTTGCACAAAGAGTGTTTTCTCCATTGAATTGAATGGAGAATCCTAGTAGCTGCAAGAAAGTTCTCCATTATACTTCAGTTACAATTTTAATTTTACTGGCAGCTTTTGCTGTCAGAAGGAGCAAGTGGATTCTATCAAGGAAAGTTTAGGACAAAATATGATAATCTTATCATTTATTTATTTAGAACATTTGTATGGCACTCCTCTAGTAACCTGCCCAAAGTGGCTCCCAAAATAACAATATTTAAAACAAAACATTAGGAGATATTCCTGAAAATCCAGCATTAAAACAGCCCAGCCTAGCATAAACACACAGATCATGAAGGCAAAGTGCAAACAGCTTAAAATAATACTTTCCGGGCTAAAATAGTGTCAAAACATCAACCCCTCAAAAGCCTGGGTGAACAGAAAAGCTTGGCGTGGCACCCTAAAAGAAAGAAACCTAGGTCCCAGGCAAGTCTCAAGGGGCAGGGCATTCTCTGGGTGCCCCTCACCTTCCCTCTGAAGATGTGGGTACAGAGAGCAGGCCTTTTGAGGCTAGGGTTGCCAGCTCTGGGTTGGGAAATACTTGGAGATTTTGGGGGCAGAGCCTGAGAGAGAGGAGGGAATTCAATGCCATAGTCCAATTGCCAAAGCGGCCAAACTGATCTCTGTCACCTGGAGATCAGTTGTAATAGCGGGAGATCTCCAGCCACCACCTGGAGGTTGGCCACCCTATGTGAGGCAGATCTTAAATGGTGGGCTGGACAATATGGAAGGAGTCCTCCAAGTATCCTAAGCAGAGGAAGCAGGTGATAAAAGGAGTTCCTGCTTTCTTGGTAGCATCAGAAAAAAAACATTGAAAACCCAAAGGCCTTTAAACAGATTAACCAAACAAAAATGACAAAAGAGAAGTTGAGATTTATACATTTATTTTAAGAAGACAAAATAAAAAAGAATTCCAGAGGGGGTCCCAAGGAACAGCATTACGCTCCCACAGGATGCATCCCCCTCCCACACGTTATAGCACTAAGCAACCCACCAAGATGCTAGGATGACATTTTCAGCAATTGTGCATTTGAAGGCCCATCAATTTCAGAGAGCAAGGGAATTCCAGAGAACACTGGAGCACACACTGAGTCACTTACCAGGTCAGGGGATTTTCAAGTTTACAGAACGGAGGAAAAACAGAGCTTGGTTTGTAAAGCTGTGGTACATCAATTTTCTGAAGAAGAGGATCAACAGGAAATACATTCAGAAAATGAGTTCACACCTCCTTTGCAAAAACCTCCTCCGTATTAAAATAGTGGAAAGCCCAGCGGGTAGATTTAAATATACACTGACAATGATTTTCATTAACTTCTTTCACCAACTATGTGTGTTTAACGTTTAATTTGATAGCATATGCATTAAAATATTTTGTTTATTTCAGTAGCTCTTTTCAGTTTCCTTGGCTATGGAATAAAAATAAATAAATCAAGGAGGTTTTTGCATAGGTGGGTGAGAAGTTGTGTTTGGGGAATTCAGTAAAAGGTTCCAAAACACACCCTGGATTTCTTTATCACTTTTCATAATTCAGTCCTTCAGTCTACAATACCTAACACTCAAAAGAATTCTCAGCTTCGGGAAACAGGCTTCGTAATTCCTTTAAAGCACAAAATTCTTTCCAGTATTTTTTAAATTTTTAGGCAAAAAAGGGTTTGGGGGAGATTAAAATCTGTTCTAGTTGACCAAATAGCTGAACTGAGTTAAGTAGAGAGGGAGGCCAAAATCTTTGCAGATGTGCGTCTTTCCCACAGATATCATGGGAGTTTCACTTTTTAAAACATTAGCTAAGATCTTGGGATGGGAGGGAAGGCAGGACAGTATAGCCTGATCTCATCAGATCTTGGAAGCTAAGCATGGTCAGTACTTAAAAGTAAGACCACCAAAGAAGGCTCCGCAGAAGAAGGCAATGGCAAACCACCTCTCCTTCTCACTTGCCTTGAAAGCCCCTTGCTGGGGTCACCATAAGTCACTTGCGACTTGACAGTACTTTATAAAACACAAGACCTTTGGACCCTTAATTTAAGATTCTGATCTAGAGTTCTGCATTAATGGCAGCCAATGTGCACTCTGGAGGTCCCCAAGGAGTACTGAAGGTTGGTGTAACATTGGGGTCAAGACCATGTGGTACGAGCTTTAACTCAAATCTCATTGTGGCTAAAACCCTTTACAGGCATTGTTAACTGCAGGCTCCATTCTCCAATTAACATCAATTTTCTCTACAGACTTGCACAAATTCCATCAAAAAGAAGCATGGATAGTGCCAACAGGGACCCTATGAAAACAAGATCACTGACTGCGCAGACAAGCCAACATGTATAGGGTCTGTATAGACCTATATACTGACAGTGCATTCCTAAGGAAAGTTACTCAAGCCTAAGCCAATTGAAATGAATGGGCTTAGACTGGAGTAACTCTCCTTAGGAATGTACTGTGAGTGTGCATTAAACAGGACAGACCACCATAATCCCATTCCCTGCAATGTTCAGACTTATGTAGATTGCACACATTCAGGAAGACACTATTACTTCGGACCAATTCATATTATAGCAGTTGGACATTGGAATGCACAGTCCCCCACTCCTGTATGCAAGGGATTTATTGCCCAGGCTTCAGACAGGAGTACCTGCAAGATCAAAAACACCTGCTGTATATGTATACCCAACTGCTGCACTAGAAGAACTGAAGGATGATCTGGGATAAAAAGTTCCTGTTCTCTATGGAAACACTTTCCATATTTCTGATGGAGCATCTAACCAAAAGGGCAAATGTGATTTTGGTTTGTTGACATTCTCAGAAAAGCCAATGTACACTATATAGGAGCCACATGCCTTAGTGAACTCTGACACGGAGATATACTTCTCTAAAAACAAGGAAGTAGGAACATACACATTCTGGAGAGCTGTATTAGCTGGAACTCCTTGGCTCATGCTCAGAGAACATTTGGTACATGTCTCCCCTACACATTTGACAGTGTTCAGTAAACACTCCATGTGAGACACAAAGTGAGCATCGATATTTATTGTAGACCTTGGCATACTTTAGCATCTTCATATGTTAATAAAACAAGCTCTAGCTCAAATTAAGTGATAGCTGTGTTTAGGTTTTGTGTGTTATGAGTTGACAAAGGAAGTGCAGCAGCTGATTTTCCAGAGGTAGGTGTTTTGAGACAGACATGCCATAAAACTGGAAAACACAACATGGAAACTGACTTTCAGATTAGAAGCCATATAACATGCTTCCAATTGAACCAAACTGTTGGAATATTCTATTTAGTATGGTCACCAACATTTTGGTTTCAGCCAAAACTCACTGCTTTAGTGCACCCTTACTAGAAGTGGGATTGCCAACTCCAGTTTGGAAGATTCCTGGAGATCCATGGTGAAGTTGGTTGGGGAGGAGAAGGATCCAAACAGGGTATATTGTCATAGAGCCCAACACTCCAAAGCAGCCATTTTCTCCAGGGGAACTGATCTTTGTAGTCTGGAGACCACTTGTAATTCTATGAGATATCCAGGTCATACCTGGAGGTTGAAAACCCTAACTAGAAGGGGGAGCAACATTACATGGCCTAGGGATGCATGACATAATAGCCTGCCGGTCACAGATGGCATGCTGTATAAGGGAGGGGTTGTGGCTCAGTGGTAGAATATTTGCTTGGTGTGCAGAAGGTCCCAGGTTCTAACCCCGCCACCTCCAGTTACAGGGATCAGGTACTAAGTGATGTGGAAGGCCTCAGACTGAGACCCCAGATAGCTGCTGCCAGTCTGACTAGACAATACTGATCTTAGTGGATCAAAAGGTCTGATTCAGCCCCCCTCCCTCCAATAGAGCCTAACCCACATACAACTCCACCTTATGGGCTACTTCCATGAGGCCTCTGAGCTTCCTAGGTCTGGCCAACTTCTCTAGCCTCAGCGACTTCCTTGCTGCCTTTCTCAGAGGATCTGTCTCATGGGAAGGGGTATGTTGCCACAGGATGAGGCATGACATCATATACTTCTGCACTACGGCTCACTTAGTTCCCATCAAGATTGTTTCTGTCCTGTGTAAGTGACTTCAATTGTGCACCCTTGACCAAACTCAAAACCTTCCTCCTTTTCCCACAGAATGCCTGGTCCACAGAAGAATGAGCAAACAGTGGATTGTGCATGCCAGAGGAAAAACATTATCCAGTTGGTTGCAACCAATCGTCTAGATCAGTGGTTCCCAAACGTTTCAGGCCACCACCCCCTTGGTTCCACAAACTAAACCCCAGTGACCCCTACTCTATCCTATAAAAAGCATTATTCAAAATAGAGATTTGCATGACTCACTAAAGAAGATAAGAACAATACAATTTCAAAACAGTAACAATTAATTGCACATCTATTCAAAATCAAATTAAAACTTTTTAGTTGAAATGTATTTAACAAAACTGTTGAACTTGATCCAGTGGTACCAGCTCTCCAAAGTCTGGAAAAAAATTCTGATAGTTTCCACCAAATTTCCCAGCATGGTGCCATAGCTTGATCTATTGTAAATTAGTGAACAACACAGTTGAAGGGGCCTACCTCTAGCGTCCCCCTGCTTCCCCCTTGCCTCTTAGTGCCCCCCTAGGTAATCCCACACCCAGGAGGTGGTACTGCCCACTTTGGGAACCACTGGTCTATACATTTGGGGGAGAGTCTGATATAGGGTCTTGGCATGCAACAAGCAGCCTTTGTATAGGCAGGGCAGCCAAGGGTACAGTGCGGAGTGAGAAAATGGAGTGCATTTATGACAAGGAAAAAGTAATACCTTTAAAGAAGCATGCCCTTGCAGCATTTGCTCTTCAGAACAGTGCCCTTAGTTTGACACTGTGGGCTATTCTCCTGGGCTGGGAATATGATTCAGGAAGGAAGGGGAAAACTCGCCAACTTAAGGATGCAAGCTTCTGATAATTGCCCAGTCAAGAAAAGTGGGCATGGAATAAGGGAGTATTATTCTGCTTCCCATTTCCTACATATTGAATCCCCCCCTTTGTACAAACAGGAGGAAATCTTAGCGAGCTGAGATTTGTAAATTACTTGGCATATTTAATAATATCATCAACCTTATTCCAAATCAAGATACAGAAACACTATCTTGTACAGACATCTGGATTCATTGCGGGCATTCTAAATGAGTCAACCTCCAAAATGTAGGCACTTCCAGCTGCAATCTAAGGAAAGCAGTCTTCTGTAGTGGAATGTTCTAGCACATTTTTGTTCAAAGGCGGGGGGGGGGGCAGGTCGCTAAGACTATCAGAAGGGCCCTGGCAGGGAAATTTTTGTGTGTGATCAGGCTGTGTGTTGCCAACAAGGTTGAGGGCACGCCCCAGAGTTCAACATCTGTACCCGGAGGCAGTGAAGATGCAGAGCTGTAGAAATGCTTCAAGTGTTTGCGCTGCGTTACGTGATTAGAAAGGCACCTGTCAAAACATACTCCGGTCATATCCTTTTCCACCCCGCAGATGTCTGCAGCAAACAGCCCACATTGGTAAGTCTCTCAATTTTAGGCTATGAACTAGATGCTTCTCCTTTCTGAAATACTGAGGTACTCATCAGATTCACAAATACTACATGATGAATCCAGGCGGAGGGGTGTGTGCACTTAATTTGACACGCACAGAAGCCATCGTGAGATGCATCTAATTCTGCTCATAGCCAACTGTGGTTGTGCCAACCTACTTTCTGTAGCCCAGGGAAGCATACGTAGTTTTCCCTTCTTCCACTTTATCCTCAGAACAACTGTCAGAGGTGGGTCACAGTGAGACAGTGTGAATAGCCCAAAGTCATCAGGTAAACATCAGAGTTGAGTCAGAACTTAAATGAGAGCCTTCCCAGTCCTACCCAATGCTGCAACCTCTGCACCACACAGACTCTCAGTAACTTAACAACAGTATGGCTAGTGTGGGATGAGGCGTCTGGAATAGGCCAAAGAACAAATTCTGATTCACAATATGCCAGCTTGGCCTTGACTCAAAGAGAGATTTTTTAGCAAGGCAAGTGGCTTGCACAGAGGTTTTGTTCTGCAACTCCCCCCCAGCAGTGGCTCTTTTGGGGATTCCATTTTCCACTTTCTGGGGTTACCCCTGCACCATTGCATGTCTTCCTAAACCTAGAAGATTGTATCCAAAATGGGTGTTGGGAAAATGTGGACCGGAGTGCGCAGGTTTCCACACCTCTTCACCCGCATATATTGCCATTTCCTTCCCATCTCCCCTCAAGCCCACTCCCCCTCCCCTCACCTTTTCCAACAGTCTTTTGGCCAGCAATTTGTGTTAAATCAATAGTAGACATATAGCTGTAGCATCATTGTGCAACAACGATAGAGCTACTATTAGCAGAGGTGAGTGGTAGGGGATGGCTGGTATGAGGTCATACCGTGCAGAACGCTCCTATGAAAAATGTATCTGCTATGGCAATGAGAGCAGAACACAGAATTGTCCCCTTTGCAGAAGAAACCATAGATGAGATTACTGTCCTGGAACAAAGAAAATACAATGACAAGCACATCCATTTTAAAAAAGATTGTTTACAGAGCATTTATCCTAGTTGGGGGTTCCTCAGTCCCTAAATATCATGTTCTCAGATTCATGCACATCCAGAATCACACTAAGAGTTGCTCCAGATGTTACTTGGTTGCGAAGGAACAGAAAGTAGGCACAAGTCATGTTTTATCCCATGCATTTGTAAAGTAGGGTCGGCTCTATTAGTAATTGGATGGGAGACCACCAAGGAAGTCCAGGGTCGCTATGCAGAGGAAGGCAATGGCAAACCACCTCTGAACATCTCGTGCCTTGAAAACCCTACAGGGCCACCATAAGTCAGCTGTGACTAGACAGCACTTTACAAGCACACAAAGCTGCTTCTCAACAAGTTTGAATGATCTGTCCGTGTGTCAACCAGCAGGCTTCACGTGGAGGAGTGGGGAATCAAACCTGGTTCTCCAGATCAGAGTCCACCACTCTTAACCAGTACTCCATGCTGGCTCTCAAGTCAAGACACCTCCATATACCTACTCAGAGATTTAAATTCTAGGAAGCCTCGGGGTTTGAACCCTGAAGAACGGCAGCCACAGCAAACACAGGCAGGATGGTGCTGCTGCACTCGTCTTTTTTGTGGCTTCCTAAAGGCACCTGGTTGGCCTCTGTGTGAACAGACTGCTGGACTTGATGGGCCTTGGTCTGATCCAGCAGGGCCTTTCTTATGTTCTTATGTAAACCGCACCAGAAAAAAACTTTCAGTGAAGCGATGAAAAAGCAAAAACAGGAACAAGCGAAGGATTTATTGAGGTCAGGAAAAACGAAGTAAGCACTGGCCCGGGTGAAGAGAAACAGTTAGGGTAGATGAAATTCATTAGAATCAGCCTCATTTTTTCCCTCTGCTATTGATAATGTTGACATTCCCTGTGCTGTTTTACTTGGTGGGTCTCTTTATACTCCAAGGCACATAATGCTTACAAGCTTGATTCACGATGTGTCAGGCAGAAATGGTATAACTTCACTTACTACTAATTGGATCCTGCAGAACTGAGTCTGGCATCTTTACGGCATATTATGGTATTTATGTTAGCATCAGGATTGCAGAGATATGTATAATTGTGTGTGGATAGGTTTATTTTAGGCCCCTAATTATGTCTTTCAGCAGTCTCCGCAGTCCTATTTCACCCTCCCTTCCCTTTTGTTCCATTATCAGATTATGAGGTGTTCAGAAATGTTCAGCAAAATGTTCTGAAATACTATGTGTGGAATGAAGAGTTAATAGCTGAACATGTATGCTCCCAGCCAAGATGAAAGAGGAAATATTAATATTTCTTATCCTTCTTCTGCGGCAGTCTTTCCCTTAAATTATTCCTAAGATTAATAACATGGATGTGGATATATTGGTTTGGATCCTGTCGAGAAATGCATGTGCATATTGAGATTTATGCCGCTACAGTCTGTAGCAGTTGGCACCCATTTGTATGGTCACAGATTTCCTAAACCACAGAAATGGCTGCCAAGCTCTATAGAGTGTACCCACATACAAAGGGTTGCCAAGTGCCCGGTGGCGGCGGGTAAAATCCCGCCAATCCACCAGGCTTCCCGCTGACCAACTGAGGGCTGGAGGTCACCGCATACATGCGCGCATGCACAACGAGCCTATGTCGCTTCTGGGTTTACCCGGAAGCGACGTGGATGCTCTAGCAACTTCGGCCAAAACTCTATGGTTTCCAAACTCTATGGTAAACCCGGGTAAACTCTATGGTTTCCATAGAGTTTTGGCCGAGATTGATAGAGACGTAGACACTGGGGGGCACGGGCACATTGTGCCACGCGCACATGTGCACTGCACGCTCCAAGAAACTCCCTTACAGGACCTGGTAAGCCTACACATACACCACAAGAGCACTAACACAAACCTATAACCAAGGAGGGACAAAACAGAGGGGGAAGTGGCCATGGGGGGAACAGACGTTGGCCCTAGGGGGCAAACAAAACACAATGAAGGAGCCATGTATATGCATTCATGTGTCTGCCCCATGCATAAACATGGCAGACTTTTACACGAAAAGGAGTATATGGTTGAAGGGGGCTAAAACCTCCCACCTCATCTGGGATTCTCTGCTTCAAATGCTTTTCTCCCAGCCCAACTGTGATACTAGACATGATCCAGGCTGGGAAGAAAAGTACTCGAAGCCAGGAAGTACAGTAAGGATAGGCGAGGCAGGGGAAACCTGGGGAGGGGCTGTGGCTCAGCGGTAGAGCATATGCATGGCATGCAGGAGGCCCCAGCCATTTCCACTCAAAAGGATCATGTAGTAGGTGATGTGAAAAACCTCTACCTGACACCCTGGAGAGCGACAAACCAGTAGTAGTAGACAATACTTATCTTGATGGACCAAGGGTCCAATTCACTGTAAGGTAGCTTTGTGTTCAGTCATTCCCTCCCCTCCCCACTCCTTTCCGCATAAAAAAGAGATTTCCTATTCCCACTTTATCTGAGAATAGGGTAGATATGCAAATGCACAGGCCTGCTTGGCTGCTCCACATCACATCTTACTTGGTCACAAGGCTGGAGCTTATAGCTCACCTAATTGCAAATACGAAGGCTCTTTTCCATTTGCACAGGTGTCCACAGCCTGGGCTACAGACCTGGATACTCGGTATTTCTCTATACTCCTAATGGAGCAACGGTTACTTACTTAGGCTTTCTATAGCATGAGAGTGTGCTTCACATACATTATCTCTAAACATTCAAACAATCCTGTAAGGTAGATCAGAATTTATTATTACCATATTACAGGCCAAGAGATAGCTGACTTGCCTATGGCCATCTCAAGGCTTTGCGGAAGAGGCAAGATTTGCACAAGGGCCTTCCTGGTTCATAGCTCACGGTGCAATCCTAAGCATATGAACATATCAAGCTGCCTTATACTGAATTAGCCTATTGGTCCATCAAGGTCAGAATTGTCTATTCTGAACTGCAGCAGCTCTCCAGGGTCTCAGGCAAAGGTCTTTCACAACACCTGATCCTTTTTAATTAGAGACGCAGGGGATTGAACCCGGGACCTTGTGCATGCAAAGCAGATGCTCTACCTCTGAGCAATGGCCCCTTCTCTAGCACACCCTGCTAAGCTCAATGAACAATGGATTTAGATGGGGATAACTCTGTTTAGGATTGCACTGTTAGTCTGATAGGGATTATGCTATACTAGCTTCTGTTTACTATTTTAAGGTTCCTTTGAACTGCTCCGTTGGCAAATGTACATTTAGGACACAGGACAACATCTGCTGCGCCATTATACCTGAGACACTGCAAGACAACCCATGATACTGTCCGTAAGCCCGCTGTAATAGCTGCACACCTGCTGTACTATTAACATTCTAGCACCTCGCTCCCAGCGGTGTCTGCACAGCACGTTTTCCTGGTTCTGTTTTGTGCAGTATTGGTATGTGATACTTACAGCAGGCTTATCCTAAAGGTTACTGCTGGTTTAACTGCTGGTGGCCCCTTCAGATAGATGGGTTGGTTTGTCATCCTTGCAGACAGACTTTAAAAAACTTTCTCTTCTAAGGGTTATGTGATTATCAACTGGCATAATGCAACAAAATTTGCAAAGGCAAAATAAGCCACTAGAATCTCTCGTTGGAGAAAAGTGGTGTTTAAATACCTTAAATAAATGCACTTATTTAACCTTGAAATGTGGAAAGCTGAACCCCTTCAACTACAGCACTATGCTTGCCCTTAGTACCTTATGCTACAACTAGTCCCAATAGTTGAATCAGCTAATCAAATATTACCGATTTTTACTGTTTTGCACTGCAATAGTCACCTGATAGGGCATCATGAGCCACACTGAAACAATTCCAATCCACACAGCAGATATCATAAAGGACATATTTCAATCCAAACTGTTTTCGGTAACTAATCTATTGCCACTGTATAAATTCAGGCACTGTGTGTATAATTCAAATCTGGTCCATACTCATATGAATAATCCTACAAGGAAAGCTGCCAGGAGAACCAAATAAGCCAAAGGCTGATGAAATGTGCCATTGCTGAATATTAGGGATACTGGGGGAGGGGGAAGCAAGAGGCATTCGCTCCTTCCTTTATGTCAACTATCCAAAACAAGAACTACTGTAATATTCCTGGGCCACAACCTGAAGCTTTCAGAAGTAGCGATGTTTCTGAATTCTTCCCCAACAGGAATTCTGCCCAGAACATGCTAAACTGACTATATCATGCAAATGGGCCTTTTACAACCTATTTTTCAGTTACATGTTCTGAAACAAAAAGCGGGAGGGATCCCATTTTAATATGCATTTTGGACACATGCCTATCGCTTCAGAAGTACTATAGAACTATGGATTACAACATGTATCCAACACACATCAAATAATTATCCAGATGTGCATCCATGAGTTTATTTATTTATTTATTACTTCTATTTCTAGACCAGCCTCCCTGTCCGAAGCCAGGCTCAGAGCGGGTAACAATGATAAAATCAGCATATTCCAATATAAATATCCATAAAACATTTAAAACAGTAAAATACAATAATCAATCATCGTTCAACTAATTAAATCATAGATGACGCTCAATTTCCATATAGTATTCACTGAGGGCCACAGGTGGCAGGATCCCCTCAGGTCCATGCAGAAGCATGGGTCATAAACGAAAAGTGAGTGAGGTAGGGAGGCCAGCATAGATGACACCTGTGGCTGCTCTCAGTTGTAGGCTGGTGGAATATCTCTGTCTGGCAAGCCCTGCGGATATCTTTCAGGTCCCGCAGGGCCCTGATGTTACCAGGAAGAGCATTCCACCAGGCTGGAGTCAATGCCAAAAAAGTCCTGGCCCTTGTCGAGGACAGATGCACACTCCAAACAAACCTAGTTCTAGGGTTGCCAACCTCCAGGTACTAGCTGGAGATCTCCAGCTATTACAACTGATCTCCAGCTGATAGAGATCAGTTCGCCTGGAGAAAATGGCCGCTTTGGCAATTGGACTCTGTGGCATTGAAGTCCCTCCCTTCCCCAAACCCCGCTCTCCTGGGGCTCTGCCCCCAAAACCTCCCGCCACTGGCAAAGAGGAACCTAGCAACCCTACCAAGTTCACAGAAATTCTCAGTGGATCATTGGAGGGAACACGTGACACAGCAAAACTACAGAAGAGGTACTGAACGGGATGACCGAGGTCCATCAAACCTAATTAATTAAACAAACCTAATTAAGAACAGCCAGGATCAGACCAAAAAGGTCCATCTGTTCTATCACTCTGTTGGCAAAAGTGGCCACACAGGAAGCCCATAAGCAAGGCATGAAAGCAATGGAAGGTGCCACTGCTGCCCCCCACCCCCAGCAATGGGTATATTCAGTGACTACGCTTGTCAGTCCTCCTGCTGACAAGCCCTGCTGCCCACCACCACTTGGAGTGAAGGCAGGAGAAAAATAAAATAAAACCCAGAAGTGATGTATGGTAAGTCTAAAAACTGACAGAAACTCTATGGTTTTATCCAGAAGTGATATAGCGCCACCACCAAGGTTGCCCACAACTCCCATATCTCCATCCCCAGCGCTCCTGCTCGGCCTGGCAACCCTATCAGTGACATGCTGGGGTGGATCCAACCACTCTGCAAAATAGACTTCCTCCAGCCCAAGGAGTCTTAGGAGGAAGGAGGAAGAAGAAGAGTTGGTTTTTATATGCTGACTTTCTCTTACCACTTAAGGAAGAAACAAACCGGCTTACAATCACCTTCCCTTCCCCTCCCCACAATAGACACCCTGTGAGGTATGTGGGGCTGAGAGAGCTCTAAGAGAACTGTGACTGGCCCAAGGTCACCCAGCTGGCTTCATGTGGAGAAGGCAAACCAACCCAGTTCACCAGACTGGCATCCCCCGTTAATGTGGAAGAATGGAGAATCAAACCTGGTTCTCCAGATTAGAGTCCACCGCTCTTAACCACTACACCATGCTGGCTTCAGACTTCCGCCAAAGGAAAGGTGGGGTATAAATACTGTAATAAATATATAAATAAACTTCACTCAGCAGAGTGGTAGGACCTAGGTAGCACCCATCCCATCACCTCTGAATATGGAGGTTTCATCGAGCCAGCATGGTGCACCGCCATCAACAAACTCTTCTCCACGAATTTCTGCAATATCTTTTAAGGCCGTCTAAGCTAGCAGCTATTGCCAATATCCGGTGGCAGCAAATTCCATAAATTAATTATGCGTCGTGCACCTCTGTCCTTAAAAATTACAGCCTGGGCACGTATGTGAATGGGCGCATACGTGCACATAAACATACACATGTACAAAACAAAGCATCTCTTCCTGCCACTAAAAGTTGTTCCCTACAAAATAAAAGAAGCTGTTTAAATGTCTCCTTCCCAAGCCAGCCCCACAGAGCCAGAGCTGAGAATACATTAGCCTTTAATGAAGTGAAACTCTCATCTTGCTGGAGACACCTCATTTAGCGCAATTGTTTCAGAGCCATTACAGAAAGACAATTACAAGGAAGCGGCGAGAGTAATTGGAAATGCTGGCAGGAGTTGGGCGAAATGATAATAAATAAAAATATTCACCCTAATAAGCTTCCAGGAGGGGGTGGGCTAAAGAAAATCAACATAATTAGAACTGAACCTTGGCAAGGAAAAACAGACAGCGGGGTAGCAAGTGCTCGACGTGTACAGGAAAGGGGGGGGGAGAAAAAGTGAAATGAACTCGATTATTTACTTGATCTTCAGATCTCAGCACTAGGATGACCCCCAGAGAAGCGGCTTTCCACAAGGAGGAGGAGGAGGAGGGAGGGAGCTGCTGTCTGCACAGGAAAGATCCAAGGTGCCAAAAACGATTACAAAGAACTCCCTTTAAAAGCCCAGCCACAGATCAGCTCTGCAGCTGCCTGTGTTTGCACCATTATTTGGGACTCATCAAATCGCTTCTGAAACTCATGTACACTCGATACGCACATGCAAACAGTAATTCCGACCTTCCTGTTTTCTTACCAGCAGAGCAGAAAGTCCATTCCCACCCCCAAGTTACCCTGCCCAGGACAAATAAACCTTGCAAGCCCTCTGGAAAAAAGCACTGCTCCGGCCATAATAATAGATGCTATGCAAAAATAAACCATATGGTGCAAACAAACAAACCCAAGTTGCTCAGTTCCATCTCTTTGTCACAAGATAGCATGACCAAGAAATGGAACCTAGGGCAGGGCTCTACAGATATTGGGCTCGGTCCTTGCTTGATTCTCAGCATCTCCCAAAGAAATCCTCTAGGGCTGTTTATGCATGGGAGGTTTTGCCTTGGATTTGCCGCTCTCTAGATGCACATTTTTCCCATCCAAATTCTCAAAACTCAACAATAAGCTGCCATGCAGAGTTCTGAGAATTCGGATGGGGAAAATGTGCATCGAGAGAGGGGCAAATCCAAGACAAAGTCTCCCATGCATAAATGGCCTAGATGTCTATAAAGGCAGCCAGGAACAATACGGCAGAACAGGAAGCAAAATCTAAGCCCTGCACAACAATAGGAAGCCCAGCCTTCACTGAAAGGGATCTAGCCTGCATATGCACAAAGACACATTGCAACTAGGCCTCCCATTTACTTGCCTAGATTGGGGAATTACCTATCCCCAGCTCTATTTTCTCATACCCGAGTTATTGAGGAGCAGAAGAAAAAAAAAGGCCTCCACATAGTGATGCTCTTTCCTTAGCCTCTATGATAAAGACCATAGAGACTATGGGAGGCAATCTAGGTAGTCTCCTGAAAGTGACATCACATCTTCCCCAAACTCTTCCCTCCCCAGGCACCACCCCCAAAATCTGCCAGCATTTGCCAAGGCAGTGTTTGGAATCCTAACTGCAGCTGCCAGGAGTGTGCTCAGTATGCAGCCCCTCCCTTTGCCCCCTCCTCAGTCATAGGCTTTTTAATACACGGCTGTTTCCCTCGCGGTCATCCCTCCGAGGACTCAGGGTAGGGTTGCCAGGTCCCTCTTCTCCTCTGGTGGGAGGCTTTAGCGTTTAAGTGCGTGTGTGCCGACGCACGCGGATCACTTCTGGTTTAGAACCGGAAGTGCCGCCTCACAAGGGGCCTTATACCTCTTAGTTTGAATGGTTTACCACTCAAACTAAGAGGTATAAGGCCCTCGCGCGGTGGAACTTCTGGTTCTAAACCGGAAGTGACGCGCACGTGCACGTTTGCCCGCCGACCCTCAGGTGGTCAGTGGGCAGAGGGGTCAATTGCCGGGGGTTTGCCCGCTACCAGCGGGCACCTGGCAACCCTAACTTCGGGTCATTGTTTGGGTTATGCATGCCATTTCCTCGCTCTCCCCCTGCGTTTTCCTGCGTTTCGCCTGCGTTTTCAGAGACCTGTTTTATCTCAAATTTGAAAAAGCAGGCAAAACGCGGGCAAACAAAGGGGGAGAGCAATAGTCGGAAACCCCTGATAAGTCGGAAACTGCGTGCATAATCAAAACAAAGACCCGAAGTCGTAAGAGCGGTGACGGTGAGGGATGCAGCCATGCATAAAAGGCCATAGCAAACTTGCAATCTGCCTTTAAAAAATCTGGCCAACTAGCTGGGTAGAGGGGTTTGGTAGCAATATCAGGGCACCAGTTTATTATTTGTTAGACTGTTGCGGATAGAGGAGAGGGGTGAGAATATAGAACTTCAGCCTCTCTTTCCAAAATGGCTGTTGCTCTCCTCAGCCTCCCCGACTGTTTGTCAACAAAGAATGCAGGGTGCAATACAGGTAGTTATAATCACTTTCTTTAGAATTGTATAGTTTAAAGTTGCCAGTGGAATTTAATCTACAGTGAAACAGAAAATGAAGGCTCCTTAGGAAAAGAAGGGGGTGGTTATACCGTTCTTTGGTTTTCCATGGATTTTGTCCAGTGAAATTCAAAACTAATTTGAAGGTCCCTTCTCAGGTCAAAAGAATTTCAAGGAAAGATAAAGACTTTGGATAAATTGAGGGACATTTCTTAAGGATGCTTCACACATGCCTAAGGATAGTCCCCTTGTAGTTTACAAATTCTAGATACTTGATGCTCCTGCTCCAAAAGCACAGTTTTGTGGATGAGGACATGATTATTTTAGGGAGTGTCTAAACAAAGTCAAGACAGATGGAAATTCTACTGAAGAACAAGAATAAGAGAGTCAGAAAGGATGCTGCAAAGAGCAGAGGCCCAAAGTCCAATGTATATAACCATGTCATTTATTTTTCACCCATCAGTTGTATCTTGGTTTCTCAAGGAAAGGATTCAGTTTCATTGTAAAAGTTCATATTGCTCTTAGGCACTCTTGATCTGTAGAACAGAACTTAATTTTTCATCATGAATGTGTCCAAGCAAAACAATGAAAGTGAGGAAAATTGCCCAGATCTTTTAAAAACTTTTCTGTTCTATTTCAGTAGGCCCTCAGTTGAGTCTAGCTCTATGTGATTCTTCCAGTTACCCACATTTACTGTGCCCACACCCCTCTACATAGAAATATCAACACTTGTGTTTATCTGAGTGTTTTGTTACCTAACAGCTTGCTCAGAAAAACACAACTGTACATTCTCGACTCAATTCAAATTTAATGCACAAGCCCTAGAAAAATTTCCTAACTAAAATAAATGCTTTTGATTACAGAAAGAAACCCAATCTGAATCAACAGGTCGGGCATTGTAGACTTACCCGGGTGGCTCCGGGGAGAAGAGGGGGTGCCAGAAGGGCGGGGGGGTGCGCCGCTCGTCCCCGCCTGTCCCGCGAGACCCTGCCAGCCCCATGGTCTTCCTGGGATCAGGGAGGCATGGAGGAGTGACGTCAGGCGGCCACCTGACCCCAGGCTTCACCCTGCGCCTTTAAAATCGGCGTGCAGCCGGCCACCATCCTCTTTTCATCGGGACGGCGGCGAGTGAGTTCCGCCCACCCTCCCTATTTTCTGATGTATTCTTTTCCGTCACAGGTTTTGGGCGGTTTTGCATGGGGACTGATCCAAGATGGGAAGATGTGCCTTTCCTTCCCGTTTGTGGGGACCCCCATAAGGAGTCTTGGGATGGAGTACAACACCTTTGCCCAGCTGCGGGGCTTGTGTTCGGTGCTCCAATCCCAGGTGGCGCTGGGAGAGAAAACAGTATTTTTACTTGCTATATTATTATCCCACCCTTCCTCCAAGATGAATACATAATACCCCCCCATTTTTAATCCCAACAACTCTGAAAGGTATGATAAGCTGAAACAGAATAACCTTCACAGCTGAGTGGGGATACTGAGTTGACTGTAGGTGCAATCCCATCACCTTAACCAGCACACCATATTAGTGCTAGATAAGCTATTCACTATTTACCATAATACTTTAGGTATAAATTATTTGATTACACACCACAGAGTTGAACACATGAAGCTGCCTTATACTGAATCAGACCACTGGTCCATAACAGTTAGTATTGTCTATTCAGACTGGCAGTGGCGCTCCAGGGTCCCGAGCAGAGATCTTTCACAACACCTACTGGCAGATCCTTTTAACTTGAGTTGCCAGAGATTGAACCTGGGACCTTCTGCACACCAAGCAAATGCTCTACCATTAACCCATGCCCCTCCCCAATTGTATTCATTTTATTGTATCTATACCATGAAAGCCATATTTGCTGGTGTTAAGAACAGACCACTGATGTGTTTTCAATGTCAAGGAATCCTTCCAAGAAATCTATTTAAATGCATGCTTAGAAATTCTAAAAATGGCCTGGTTTCAGCCTGGGTATTATTTTTCTGCAAATCTGTGGACTTTAATCTTTCAAGCAACATATGACTCAAGTGGGCCAGATCTTGGTACATCTTAATATATTCAAGGTGTATGTGTGCTGCTAGATCAGCGGTTCTTAGCTTTTAATTCACTACCACCTACCAAGCATGCAACATCATCACTGAATGCCACCCAAGTAAAAAAACAAGCACATGAAAAGAGCCCTCCTGACAAAGCAACTTATTTATATAATTGTATGCATGCAAAGACAGATCTGATGCATGTCTCTAATAAGACTTGTGCTGATGGCCATCAGCCAGCTAGCTGTTTAGTGTTAGGGTTGATTCCTTGTTTGTTCTGTGCCACTTTTTAAGGACTTGTGGGATAAATCTTCAGGGGGAGGTGAGCAGCATAAAATAAGCCTCCTCCATTGACTGCAAGAAGTCACTTCAGATAAGGAGAAAAGGCTGCCTAAAATTGACCATGCCACCCCCACTTGGTCCCGAAAAGTTCTGAATGCCTTCCCAAAATCTGTAGATTGTCCCCATCCCAGGGTGGTGGTGATGTATGACTCCTGTAGGAATCACTAAGCTAGATAAACAAAATCCAAATCCTTCTAGTCTATCTACAACCCTTCCTAAAAAGGGTTTACAGAGACATTGAGCTCTTCTCAGTGAGAATCAGTTCAGTTACACCCTTATGATGCCAGCCACCAGTTAGTGCTATCAACAACTCAAGGAAGAAGAGGGTCATGCTGGGAAATCAAACTTTCTTCACCCCTTCCCACCCACAGGACATAAATACGTCCATCCAGATGCCCTTTGTGCTGAGAGCTGAACCTCTGAGCAATAAGTAAATGATGTCGCATCATCTTGCCCAATGACTAGGGATAACTCAGTGACTGGCAGGCAACAGTCCCCCTGTCAGGTTTTGCCCCACCTCACCCCTTTCCCTCACATCTTTCATTGGAATTAAACGAGTAAAGTATTTGGGAGGCGGGGAGGAAGATGTGTACACTCTGAAATTTAAATTATCACGAGCAAGGGGTAAATTCCCCAAATTAATATTAGTAACACGCACACTTCCCATATAAGCCTTTGGGGTGAAGTCCATCCTGTGCCTCGTTCCCAGGGTACAATCTAAGCCAAAGCAAGATCAGAGGTGCAAATTTCTTCTCCACCACTCAATAATGTGAGGGAGTGGTTACAATACTGGACTTGCAGATGGGTATAAACACCTAAACAGGCCATGAAGTGTACTGCCTGCTCTTGAGCCAGTCACAGTCTCTCAGCCTAATCAGAGGATTGTTCTGAGGAAAATAGGATAACTCCATCCATGTATGTCACCCTGAGCTGCTTAGAGGAAGGGTGAAGGATGGGTTATAAATGTAAGGAGTGATGGAAAATGAATTCCAGGAAGGCTCAAAGCTCCAGCTCATCTTATTTCAGAAATTAAGAACACAAACGCTCTGCTGGATCAGATCAGTGGTCCGTCTATAGTCTATCTAGCATCCTGTTTCACACAATGGCCAACCATTTGCCCTGGAGGGCCAAAAAAGTGAGGTTTCTATCTCACCCAGGACTATGATCAGCCTCAAATATCAGCTTGATATAAATTGAAAAGAAAAGGAAAATACATTATTCATCTTTTTTCTTTAAAGCAAAAATCAGGGATAATGTCATAAAAAACTGTTTCCTGGAGAATACAACCAATAATGCTCTATTAGCATCTATTGGGCGGGATGGGGGAAGAGGACGAGGCCTGGTAGAAGTACACAGTTTGCTTTTCACAGCACTGCACTGATAGCCTGTAGCCAGCAATGGCGGGGAACAGCTGGAGCAATATGTGCAGTTGTTCAGCTCCCACCTCTCACAGCAGATGTTGCTGCAGGGCGCTGATGTTCAGGAATGTGTGAAGAGAGAAGGCTGAAACAAACGAATCTTGGATAAAAATGGAAATGAATTTCGGGTATCACAACGCGCCCAGAATGCTACTAAAAATAAGGCTTGGAAATGGACACACAACTCGGCGCCTGCTGGCTGGAGGCAGTAAAGAATGTCTCCAGCTCTCCTGCCAGAGCTGGGAATGTGCCTTTATCTGGAAAGGAGCAGCAGCTAGACATGAACCAAGAGGCTAAAGGAAACGTCCAAAGCAAAAATAACTGGTGCGTGTTTGTAACTGGCAGGCCAAATCCACAGCCACAAAACAACTCTGTTCTAGCTCTTGCTTGGCCTAGTGTCTCCCTACAGATTTCTCTAAAAGCCTCTCATGAACAACAGATTTCCCCCCTTCTTGCTAGAGATTACAGCAGGGCATTTCCTATTGATTGGTGATCCTAGCAGCTATTCTCAACTGCTCCTCAACAGGACAGGAGGGAGAGACTCTGCGCAGATATTTGGGCAGCTCGAAGAGTAAGACTGGCTCAGGGATAAGATGAAGAGGATTTCTAAGGAGACTGTGGGCAAGAGATTCTTGGCCCGGCTACTAAAAGGTTCACTTGTCTGAAAGAAAGTTAACCCAAAAAAGCTGCATTGTGCCTGGCCCCATTTCTAGCAGTTAAGGAGGAACTTGTGGGTCTGTATATAGTAGGGTACTCACATGTTTGTATGTTTCTGTGCGTGTGAAGAAGATAAATACACCTTTTTTGAGCACAAGAATACAAAACATAACCATGTATGTTTGTTTGCGTTTTCCATCCCATCAACCAGTTTGGTAATGGAATCCCCAAACCATTAAAACAGTTTCCCCATCCCTGTTCTGAAACAGCATTGTTATTCTGGGTGGAATCCAACCCCCACACCTTAAAAAAAAGATATCCTACCTCTCTCCTGAATGACATAAGGTGGCTTACAATAAATATGCCAACAGGCCAACAGGCATCAATACATGCTTTAAAAATTAATATTAAAAATAACAAACTGTCACCACTAAAAATTCAATCACCATCTGAAACAAACATTAATCAGCAGTGATAGAGAAATACTCTAAAATGTCAGCAGAGTCTCCTCTAAAAACAAAATTGCTTCTCATCCGATCCCTACTTCTGAACCTGGTACCCAGCATGTTGATCAAAAAATCTATACAATGGGACCAAGTATAGATAGAGGAGATTTTTCTACAAACCTGAAGAACCTCCCAGCATGTAGAAGGGGGAATCAGAAAAATGAAAAACATGCCTCCCCCAAATCCCCCAGCTAGAAAGGTAGCAGTGTTGCCAAGGGAAGTGTAGAGCCTCCCTTCACAGCACTGCTAGCCCCAGCCAAGCAGTCCCTGTGGTTTTAGGTACACATCCTCCCCATCCAGTATAGAAGCCTGCTCTAAGCTGTCCATCAAGTGGCCGGGGGGTGGGGAGACAAGGGGCAGAAGGCATAGTCTGACCCTTTCTGCTCCTAGCCCCACCTCCACCAGCTAGCCCGCAGTTGTACGACAGGAAGGGGAGGAGAAAATGTGGTATTCTCTTCCCTGCAAGTCTTCAGGCATTCCACACTCATCTCTTTCTCAAAACAGGAAGTGAAGGCACCCTCTTAACCACCTTGGATAGACTATTCCATGCTGTTGAGGTGGCAACAGAAAGCCCATGCCTTGTCCGAAGAGCAAGGAAAGGAACAACAATCAACAAATGCACAGAGGAATGCCATTCCCCAAATTCACTGCCATCACTACTCTGAAATGCTTTCAAAATATTAGATCTAAGGCACAGGAGGCATGCTCTGTCTCACGTGGTGTAGTGGTTAAGAGTAGTGGACTCTACTGTGGAGAACCGGGTTTGATTCCCCACTCCTCCACATGAGCGGCAGACTCTAATCTGGCGAACTGAGTTGGTTTCCCCACTTCGACACTGCTGGGTGACCTTGGGTTAGTCACAGCTCTCCGAACTCCCTCAGCCTTACCAACCTCACAAGGTGTCTACTGTGGGGAGAGAAAGGGAAGGTGATTGTAAGCAGGTTGGATACTCCTTAAAGGTATAGAAAATCGGATTATAAAAAACAACTCTTCTTCTTTATCATAATAGGGACCAGGTATTTCAGGTCATTTGCAGGTCCTCCAAATGTGTCAACACCAGAAGGAACATTGTCCTCCTCTGGCTCACACCTCTGTCCAGCCATGATAGCAGATATTTCCTCAGGACATTTGCAATAAATAGAATCTCAGTGGCAGGAAGCAGAAGAATCAGTTTCAGAGGATTATGAAAATTACTCACTAGATGAATGTCAGGAGCTAGAGGAGGCACAAAAACCAACTAGCCTATCAAAAGCTCCTTGGATGTGGAGAGCTTTGGCTCTCGATGAGAGGGGATCGGGAGTTATGTTTAGCTTCTGGGACATGTGCTCTATGTGAGGTTGCTTAGCGAGAGGAGTCTGAAACACTAAATATATACTTCAAAAAAGGCTTGGTGAGCATAGCTATGCCTACTTGCAACCCCAACACAACAAACTCTTCCAGTGTCCTTTTCCTCAGAGGAATTTGCTTCCTCTTTACCTGGCATGTTCTAACCAATGGATCTAACTTTATGAAATGTTTTTAAAAAGAACTGTTTAGCAGAGCCTTCAATGTTATCATCATCTTTATCCATGCCAGCATCTTACCAAGGTAGTATGTGTAAAATGCTGTCAAGTCACAGGTGATTTATGGCAACCCAGTGGGGTTTTCAAGGCAAGAGATTACAAAATTGTGGTTTGCCATTGCCTGCCTGTGCATAGTCACCCTGGTATTCCTTTGTGATCTCCCATCCAAGTACTAGCCAGGACCAACCCTGCTTCACTTCTGAGATCTGACGAGATCAGGCTAGCCTAGGCCAGCCAGGTCAAGACCTGATCATAAACCTTTGTGTCCTTACCCTGGTAGGGAGAAGGACATCCTAAGACAAAGTTCAAATGACTTTGGCCCTGTGTACATTGGCCATTTTGCACATACAACAGTCTACTTGTCTATCGCAGCTGTAATATACCACCCCCCGTGCTGGTCTATCGCAGCTGTAATACACCACCCCCCGTGCTGGGGTGGATGGATGGTGGAAATGAAGAAATAGGCATATACATGGAATTGCCATGACGAAAATTGTACCTGTCTGATATATCAGTTCAATATATTACCCTATGGGAATGCATATGGACAAAAATCTTATGGAAACTGCAATATATGCTTGACTATGCATGAAAGCTTCAGTCTGGTGCTGTTGTTCTTTTGCCTGATCACTTTAAGATAAAGGAGGGCATGTCTGCCTGATGCTGACTCAGTATCTCATATTCATTAAGTGCTAGGGTTACTGGAAAAGACAGTCATGCTAGGAAAAGTTGAGGGCAGCAGGAAAAGAGGAAGACCCAACAAGAGATGGGTTGACTCAATAAAGGAAGCCACAGCCTTCAATTTGCAAGATCCGAGCAAGGCTGCCAAAGATAGGACATTTTGGAGGATATTGATTCATAGGGTCATCATAAGTCGGAAGTGACTTGATGGCACTTAACACACACAGGGTTACCAGGCCATGCCTGTGAATTGGTAGGATAGCTGGGGGCAGGGACATGGGGGCCGCTACATCATCTGTGTCACTACATCACCTCCATGGAAAACCATAGAGGTTCTGGCGATTCCTAGAGCTACCCTACATCACTTCTGGGTTTCCCCAGAAGTGATGTAGTGGCACAGATGATGCCAAGGTAAGTTTTTTTCCCTTCCTCCAGGCAACTACAGCTGCTAGCAGGAGGCCTCCCACCACAGTGGGAGTCCTACCAGTCCCACTAGGTACTAAGGGATGTGTGTGTTTAAGCAAAAAGCCAGCCAAAGGTTCTTTGACCACTACATGGTGCTCCTGATACTGATGGAGGGGCTGTGGCTCAGTGGTAGAGCATCTGCTTGGCATGCAGAAGGTCCCAGGTTCAATCCCTGGCATCTCCAGTTAAAGGGACCAGGCAAGCAGGTGATGTGAAAGACTTTTGCCTGAGACCCTGGAGAGCCGCTGCCGGTCTGAGTAGACAATACTGACTTTGATGGACCAGGGGTCTGATTCAGTATAAGGCAGCTTCATGGGTTCATGTATAGACATTACCTACAGATCCAGCTCTGATCATGAGCATTAAAATGTCCAAATATTTATCCGGATAAGTGCCCAAAAGCCCCCTTTAAAGAGGGAAAATGAAAATGCTTCAAGCCAAGGTGATTCACCAGTATGAATGCTTGGCTTTGTTGTTGGGATCGCAGGGGTTTCATTCTAGATGCCATTGTGTGCTTCTTTAATGAAATATTTAAAAAAAATAGGAAGGGAAAAAGAAGAGCAGTCACACGAAATGTAGCTAAATTCTTTGCTTGCCTAATAAAAGCAGCTCTGCCATATCCAGGCTCTACAAAATACCTTCAAAAACACATCTTAAGCTGTCCCAACAGGTGGCCAGAAACCCAACACTTGGAGAGCCCCGGCCTTATTGAATCTGTGTTAGTGAAAAACATCTGGCCGGGAGCCCAGAATGCCGCCCAGGACGGTGGGGGTGAGAGGCTGGGGCACCTCTTCGACATTGGTTCAGGGCTTGTGAGACTGAAAAAACAAACAAGGCAGCCAATCGGAGAAAAGAGGTGCTTGCTTCCTGCCGTTGGCCTAGAGCAAATGCATTTGTGACCCTCACTCTACAGGAAGCAAGGATGAAAGCCTTGGATAATTGGGAACTCTTTAGGGAATTCCCTCGGCAACTCACTGTCTGTACACTTGCAACAAATCTGCAATGAAATTCCCATTGGGTTGTGGGCAGGGGGAGAAAGTTACTGAAAAAAAATGAAGGCTCACAGTTTACACGTGTCCACACCATCATTTATCAGATGCAAATGACTATGCTTCCTTCACATTAAGTGAAAAAGTGATTTCTCACTGTGGTGGAATAGCCAGAAAAAAAGATCAGCAGGAATGCTCTCTTCAAAATGGGCACTTCCCCAATACACAAGCAAAATTTGAGACTCTGGTAACTCAAAGTTGTGTTGTGCTATTTGTTAACATTGTATAGTTTTCAGACTAAAATATATACTACAACAACAACAAAATAACAGGCTCTGTTGAGTAACATTTCCGAACATGTTAGCCGCAGTTCAAAACACACTCGAGCAGTTATACGGTGCACAGTGACCAGCTGCCCACTACACAATGCTTGTAATGTTCATAAGAATGCCTTTATCCTATGACCTCAAGATAAGACGCATCCACCAAAGTTGTAGAACTTGAACATCTAGACACCATGGGTAGGAGAGTGAACCCGGAAGAATGACATCTCATACCAACAAGTTTCATGCTTCAGTAAGGTACCTCCGAAAGACAAAATTAAGGACAGTGACAACAGGAACATATATCAGAACAGGAAACTGACTCAGGAAAATACGGCCATTTGGTATGTATGCACTTCTTAGGGACGGATAACATGAGATAGCATCAAAGAAGTTGTTGGCATTTCCTGTGGAAGGTTCTAATGCAGCTGGGCACGTATGGTTCATTTCAGTACTAAGGAAAGAACTCTTTTAACACTCAGCCGACTCTTACATAACTTTCCCTGCCAAAGTAGTATCACGGAACTGATTTAAAAGGAGGACGGCATACGGAATACAGCAGGTGAGAGTGTCAGAACTTCTAGAGTCAAGCTACAGTTCATTAACCTGTTAGCTATGATTTACATCGCCACAAATTACTGCATCCCATATCAAGGATTCATCACTCACAGCAGCGGAAGCTGTGGTGTAGCATAAATACTGTCAGCTAGTGAAGCTGCTAGCTTTATTGAGACACAAGACAGTAAAGCTATGACATACATTTCTTTTTGTGTTCTCTGCTCAGATATACCACAGTTACATTTCACACACAACTTTGTTCCGTGTGCTGTTGAGATCTTCTCCAGTCATCTTGTGGAAATGATCTATGTGTCCTTGCAATTTCATGAACAACTCAAAATTGCAAGCCAAAACTAACCTGGCGAGTTTTGAAAATCAGGTCTCCAAGTTGGCTAATATTTTCCTCATCAGAATTGCTCTCCAGATTCAGGAGTTCTGACTTACTAGTCTTGCTTCCAAATGGGAAGTAATGCATTAGAAATGCTTCACTATTCCATTATTTTAATTTCCTCATCTTTTGCTGAGCTCTCCACATGCACGGATTGCCTTAGCTTTCCATTCCTCAGCTCATTCACATCTTCCCCAGCTCTAAATTACTAATATATACACACACATTGATAAAACACTACAAAATAGTAAGTGTTTGAGGCTGTACTAAGATTTGTGTTTAGTGGTTCCAACTCCCTCTCCAGGAATAGAAGTTCATGTGCATATCAGTAAAACACCACACAAATAGCATATTGATGGAATCATACTTATGACTGCATCAAGATTGCATTTTTTGCAGTGTTCTATCAATGCACACGTTAACACTGGTATCGGGGAGAGGAAATAATGAAGGTGAACTGAAAGTTGCAACAAGTAATGTATACCCCAATTCTGTAAATAACTCTACAAATTCTCCCAGCTAAACTGGAATTAAACAGCAACCCACAGCACAGAACAAAAATTCTACAACAATGAAGCCAAATGGGAGAAATCTCCTCATTGTTATCCCAAGGATATGTGGTTAGCTTGTGACCTGAACATATTCTTAAAAACAAAAATCTGGTCTGTTCTTTCAAAGTGTACAAAAAAATCGCTCGCAAACAGAAGTAACTGTCAAGTGAATCCACTTCTGCTGGGCACAGATACAAGACTGAAATCTATTGTTTTGACTGCTGTCTCATACATTTGGTACTAAGGATGTATCCAATGTCTTTGTGCCTTTAATCCGGAACCCAACAAACCCATAAACCTTATGCATAAAATAGCATGTTGTACTAGAATTCTACACCAAATTCTGTAGTTGCTGTTGTATATATGCCTGTGGCAATGTAGGGGAAAAACCAAAAAACATTTTTCTATAGACGATCAGACATGGACGTTTTTCTAAACTGAAAGCCCATCCTGAGAAAACATATCGTGAATTTTTAAAGGATGGTGTGTTGCCAGCTTTGTTCGGACTATAGGGAGAAACATGTCCCAAGGGGAGGGGCTGTGTTTCAGTGGTAGAGCATCTGCTTGGCACGCAGAAGGTCCCAGGTTCAATCTCTGGCATCTCCAGTTAAAGAGACTAGGCAAGTAGGTGATGTGAAAGACCTCTACCTGAGACCCTGGAGAGCCGCTGCTGGTCTGAGTAGACAATTCTGACTTTGATGGATCAATGGTCTGATTCAGTATAAGGCAGCTTCATGTGTTCATGGGTTCAAAGTTATCAGGAGGGAGAATTAGCTAACACTCAAAAAATTATGATGGCACAGGTAAAGCCAACATTTGGCAAGATCCTCATAACACTGACATTGCTGCAACTTAGCATCTACAGCAGAAAATGAAACAGACTCATCACCATAGTATCTATACACTGAGAAGGAAGGTCAAGAGAAGCATTTCTAAATTATGAGGCTCTCAGGCTATTGCTTGGATTTCAGTACATATCCAGAGGCAGGGGAAAACATGGGTGTATTGCTCCACATCTTTGGCTAAGATCCTACAACTGGAGCCAACTGGCAATCCATCATCACCGAACGCTTGGCATTTACATTCCACCTAGCCCTGGCAGAACAGAGGAAGCGTTTATCTGCAAGTAGTTAATTATTCAACAGGGGGGGAAATGCCAAAACTGACTGCGAAAAAAATATTCAAGGCAATTGCCGTCCCAGCCTCACACAAACAATCCTGAGTGGCGATGAACTTCCAGCATCATCGGGAGAGTTTATGCCGCGATTCTGGTTGCTAAATCACTTGGCAACTGCCTCTGGTTCTGGCTCGCAGCTGCGTTATGTGCGAGCGGTTATAGCAAGGCCCTGTATTTGCAGGGACACTCTCCTGCACAGAAAAACATTTGTGGAAAACAGCTGCTGCTACCTGATTTAGAAGCAAACACGCGGGAACAGCAGGAAGGCACTTTGGAGCTGTCTGGCTTTAAAGCCTGCAGTAAGACAGGCAACGTTATTAGACCGCCACCCTCACTCTGCATACAACAAAGCATCTTTTCAGGGTTCCTAAAAGCTAATTAATTTCCAAACCAGTGTTTGGAGACAAGAATTCCTGTGCAGTTTTTTTCTCCTTCTGTAGTAGAGTAGAAAGGTTTATTTAGCCAGCAGTGGGAAAGGATTCACAAACATTCCCCTTGTCCCTGCAGGGAGAGTCACACCAACCAAAAGGAGATTTAATTAGTAAAATCTCGTTAGGCAAACGAAATTATCCGTAAGACAATCCTACTCTGGACAGGGGGTATGATTAAACAAAGCCATTAATTGAAAAAGTAGCTTCAGTAACTCACTGAATCCATTCATCCTCTGTGCTGGCTCCATTTTACCTCTTCAGGGTTGAGTTGAGTAGACTCTTTTTCTTAGTTTAATGGAAAGGTCCCCCCCCCCAAGCTTTCAGAAATATGGGGAGGGGAGGGGAGAGAATCAGAGTTTCAGATCTTTACATCTCATCAACAGGCTCTCCTTGCCAGATTTCAGTTAAAGTGGCTTGATTGCATAATGTGTATTTGCATAATGTAAATTGCAATCTACCATTGCAGGAGATAAGAGATGCAGAACGGCCTTTTTAAAAAAAAAAAACCACTCCACAAAAATTCTACATTTAGGAGGCAGGAGGGGGGGAACCCTTTATAAACGAGCCTACTGCATACACCATTAGATGAAGCTGATTAAACCAGAACAGTAGTAGCCATGTCCATATAAGCATACAAATTACCCTGGGGTCCTTTATCACAAAAGGTATTTTAACCCAGAAAAGTCTTCTTAACTTCAGGTTGGTTCCACCCTTAGCATGCAGAAGGTGTTAAACCAGATTAGATTACCATTGTCTGAATAGTCTGGAGACATCTAACACACTTGAATAAACCAGAGGTCAGAGCAAACTGAAGGAGCCATTTGCAGAAAGCTGCGGCACTGTTGAATGGGAAAGAACAGTCAATCCAAGACAAAAGCCCTGTGCAGATGTTTTCAATCCGGGTACAATCAACGCACCACAGCAAGGGTGGGGCTGCCCACTTCAACCTCCATGCATTGGCCTTGTATGTACAGAGCCACTAGAGGATGTATGTACAGAGCCACAGACAGGGGCACTTATTTTTCCAAGATTCTGTATCATGCATAGCGTCTGGGTTATCATGCAATGCATAGTTAAATTGTGGAACTCCCTGCCCCAGGATGTGGTGTTGGCTGCCGACTTGGAAGGCTTTAAGAGGGGAGAGGACATGTTCATGGAGGAGAGGGCTATCCATGGCTACTAGTCAAAATGGATACTAGTCATGATGCATCCCTATTCTTTCCAGGATCAGAGGAGCATGCCTATTATATTCCATATTACAACCGATGGATAAGAATGGAAACCATTGATAGGCCTAACAACACCAACAGGGTTCTATCCCCATTCCCATTTTTTAGACTCTCCTTTAAATCTGAGCCTTGTTCAGCTACGGCCCAGACCTCCTTTGCCAGCCCCACCACACCTCCCAGTTCTATGCTGCCATTTTAATTTTGTACAAAGCATCCCAAAAGATCAGAGGGGGTAAGAAAATTCTCATTTTGTATACCTTGCCTCTTTGAGGTTAAAAGGACCCCAATATATGGGAAGCAAGACTATCTTCTAAACAGAGAGCCAGCATGGTGTAGTGGTTAAGAGCAGTGGACTCTAATCTGAAGAACCGGGTTTGATTCCCTGCTCCTACACATGAAACCTGCTGGGTTTCCTTGGGCTAGTCACAGTTCACTCCGAACTCTCTCAGCCCCACCAACCTCACAGGGTGTCTGTTGTGGGGAGAGGAAGGGAAGGTGATTGTAAGCCGGTTGGAAACTCTTTAAAGGTAGAGAAAATTGGAATATCAAAACCAGCTCCTCTTCCACTTGCCGAAAGCCAGTCAAAGCCAAGGAGACTGGGTCAGTTCCTCTTTCAGTTATTTGATAGAGCTTTGCCAGATAAATGTAGGAAGTCTGGTGCTTAATTAATCATTCCCTGCTTCCATGGTCAATGTCCTCATTGGAAAAGCAGCCATTCCAACAGGGCAATGACCCACCTGATGTCTGAGATGCAAGAACATAAACTCAGGCAGCAAGTAATTAAAAAAAATGAATCCCAATTAAGTTCCCTTAGACCTCCTGCAACGAGGACGCTGCTGGAGCTCCGGCTATCAATCGCCAAACAAAATCCCCCCACAAAAGTTTCAGGAAATTTCAAGGGAGAACTGCTCTCTTTGGTTTATGACCTGTATCTAAAGTAGCTGGACCAGAGATGTACCCACTTTCACAGTCCTCAACGGCCAAATACTGTCAAAATCATGCTCAGAGCTTGCTGATTTGTGTAAGTAAAACAAAATTCAAAGACAAATGGAATTGCTTGCTTTCACATGGGATCCAGTATTGAGCAGGAAGGCATCGCGAGTAGGAAAGGGAAATCTTACAAGATTCACAAATTGCTCTTCCTGAGTTACCAATTCTCAGTTTTCTGTTCTCCCACCCACTAGAAATAACTTTGATGCTGTTTACATGGCCCCTTATATGTATGTAAGCACCATCGAGTAGCAACCAACTTATGGCGACTCCAGAAAGGGGCTTTCAAGACAAGTGAGATGCAGAGGTGGTTTGCCATTGCCTTCCTCTGCAGAGTGTTCCTTGCTGGTCTCCCTTCCAAGTACTGACCCTGTTTAGATTCCAAGAAATAACGAGATCAGGCTATACCATGCTGCCTTCTCTCCCACATGGCCCCTTATACCCCAGGACAAACCAACAGCCTTGGACATGGTCTGGCCTTGTCTGGTGTTTTTAAGCCCTATGTTTTTAAATAAGGGAGTACATTTGATGATAATACTGCAAACATGGGTCTGGAAGTGGGGCAGAGGTTAAGAACCACTGCTATAACTCTATGTAACACTATTTCTAGAAGAAGGAGAAGGTTTTATGCCCTGATTTTCTCTACCTTTAAGGAGTCGAAATCACCTTCCCTTACTCTCCCCGAGCCTCCTGCTGGTGTTCCTATACAACGTCAACAGTGTAAATTGCTGGATTTTAAGGTTCTCCTTTTCCTTCCCCAGACAGCACTCAATATACAAAGAGACTTGACTGCATTCACAGCCCTTCTGCAGAAAAAAGATACATTTAAATCAGTAGGCTTAAACTTGCACAATTAGTTTGACAATCTAAAGGGATTTAGTCGTGAGAATGAAAAATTTTGTTGTGACTGCTGGCTTGGCAAATGGTTTTGTAAAAGACTGTTCTGGTGTTTTAGAAATAAAATTTATTTCCCCAAGACTAGAGTTGGAGAAGAAAACGAGATTTTTGTATATATTGTGGAATGCAGTTCTCATTTGAATGTGTTTTTAGACAAAGTGATTGAATGAAAAGATAGTTTGTAAAGAGGTAAGCGAACAGTTTTTAAGACTGAGCGGAATGGTGAGTAAATCCAGCACCATTCCAGAACTTCAGGGAGAAAGAAGCTGTGTAATCCTGGAGTTTGCCTGACCAAACTGCAGAACAATTCCCAATACCCTTCCCCCAATTTTTTATTTATTGTGGCTCACTGTTCCCTGCCAGGCCTTTATTTTCTTGCTTTTTTCAGTTTAAGGTGAGGAGGAAGAAAAACATTACTCCCAGAAGCCTCAGCGGAAAATGTATGTGCATAATGGGTTTGTGAATTATGTGCTTGCTGAAAGAACATGCAGTTCTAGCCTCTAACACAACCCCTTAAAAGGATGTACTTTCAGTACTTCCCTAGTCAAAAAGGTACATGGTGGTGGTGGTGGAAAGCAGAAAGGGAGGGATATGTAAGAAGCACAAATCCCTGGATTCAAACTCATGTCCTCTTCGGCTATAACTCGAAATACTAGACCACTCAAACATTCTGCTTCTCACACAGAAAACGTCTTTTGAATTTAATTATCATGCATGTAGCTTTGGCGGTTCCATAATGCTCTAAGCGACCTACAAATTCAGCATGCATCCAAGAAACATAACATTTAGTCTTTCCCCACTGTTTCTCTGTGTAAGTGACATCAAGTCGGTTCTGATTTATGGTGACCCTATGAATCAATGTCTTCCAAAACATCCTAAATTAACAACCTAGCTCAGGTCTTGCAAACTGAGGGCTGTGGCTTCCTTTATAGAGTCAATCCATCTCATGTTGGGTCTTCCTCTTTTCCTGCTGCCTCCTACTTTGCCTAGCGTTATTGCCTTTCCCCACTATTTAGCCAATGGCTACCTTTACTCATTTTTGATGTAATTTTTAAATCTCTGTAATCTGCTAACTCATTTTTAAGGTACCAAACAGCTAGTTTCTCCTTAACTCTAACAGTGCTTAAGAGCAAAAACAGTGAAATGGAATAAACTCCCTGGCCCATAACAGTAAAAGTTAAATAGGTGTCAGGCAAAATGCTTCACTACGTGCCTTTACAAAGCCTCAGGCCTTCAGCTTGGTCAAGGCTACTGGCAGTTTATCTGTGCGTAGTATAGACGCATTTGTTAGGTCCCACAGTCAATGAGTTTATTCCATAGTGTGAGCAGAGCCTGGGCAGATCAGAACTGTATCTTAAAGGATGTTATTGGCTATGATAACCTAGGCCTTTTATGCATGGCTGTTTCACTCCTCAGCCCTCTGATGACTTCGGGTCTTTGTGTTGATTACGTATGCTGTCAGAGGTCACCTTGCTCTCCTCCCCCTGCATTTCCCTGTGTTTTGCCTGCATTTTCAGAGACCTGTTTTATCTAGAATTTGAAAACACAGGCAAAATGCAGGGAAACACAGGGGGAGAGCGACGCGACCTCTGATGGTCCGAAATGGCATGCATAATTAACACAAAGACCCGAAGTCCTCAGAGGGGTGACGGCGAGTGAAGCAGCCATGCAAAAAAGAACCTATGTCTATAGATTGAGAAAGTTTTTTCCCACTCCCCATTTAAGAAAAAAGGTTTTGAGCACTGGCATTAAACCTATGTGGATAAGGATGTCTTGTTTGTGTTTGCACTCCACCCCCCCCCCCAAAAAAGAAAACAGGCTAAATAGGAAATGGTTGTGTTCTCTATTTAATTTTTGAAAAATGGGTTCCAGGGCTCTGTTCAGTAATTTACTCGAACACAGCTTGAGGTGGGGTGACTGGGGATGCACCCCCTTTAATCTGCTCCTCTCTTCAAGGCTCAGGTTGGAATGGAGCTTGCACCTGAATGGTCAGTGTCGTGTCTGGGACCATCTCTTTTCCAGGGCACTGGAAATGCTGAACAGGAGCTTATATACATTTGGCTAACTATCTCTAGGAGCCACACCAGAAACATGATCCTTAAACACATGGTGGAAGGGGTGGGGCCTGCAGGTGTGACCTCGATCACCTCCACCCACCCATTCAAGTGAATCCCAGAAGAGAGAGCTCAGGCTGACCCACGTTCTGAAGGTACCTGCTCTTTACTGAAGATCATAGAATCATAGAGTTGGAAGTGACTGCCAATGCCATCTAGTCTAACCCCCTGCACAATGCAGGAAATTCACAACTACTTCCCCACACACACACACCCAGTGACCCCTACTCCATGCACAGAGATGCCCAAGATGCCCTCCCTCTCATCATCTGCCTAAGGTCATAGAATAAGCATTGCTGACAGATGGCCATCTAGCCTCTGCTTAAAAACCTCCAGGGAAGGAGAGCTTACCACCTCCCAAGGAAGCCTGTTCCACCAAGAAACCGTTCTAACTGTTAGAAAATTCTTCCTGATGGCTAGATGGAAACTCTTTTGATTTAATTTCAACCCGCTGGTTCTAGTCCAACCTTCTGGAGGAACAGAAAACAACTCGGCACCATCCTCTACTTGACAGCCCTTCAAGTACTTGAAGATGGTTATCATATCCCCTCTCAGCCTTCTCCTCTTCAGGCTAAAAACACACCTAGCTCCTTCAACCTTTCCTCATAGGACTTGGTCTCCAGACCTCTCACCATCTTTGTTGCCTCCTCTGCTTCAAGCTAAGAGACATGCATCCCCACCCCATAGGGTTGCCAACTCCAGACTGGGAAATTCCTGAATATTTTGGGGTGGAGCCATGGGAGGGTGGGGCTAGGGGAAGAGAGAGACCTCAGTGGGGAATAATACTATAGAATCCACCCCTCTAAAGCAACCATTTTCTCCAGGTTAAGTGATATCTGTCATCTGGAGATCAGTTGTAATTCCAGGAGATCTTCAGGTCCCACCTGGAGGTTGGCAACCCTACCACCCCAGAATAGTTAAGAGGAGAACCAAAGCAAAAAGGGGGAAACATGAAAGGTAATGTAACCACCACCATCTACCTCTGTCAGATGTCTTCTGCACCACTAACAGAGGAATGTAACATGGATCTAAGATGATCACAGATGGACAAATATATATCACTTATTATTATGCAGCCGAAACATAATCAAGAAGACGAGATACATATTAAAATCCTCCTTTTAGTTAGCTGTTGCAGAACTCCCCCACGTAAGCTAATTCAAACAAAAACAGATGGAGCTTCTGAAACTTGCTAAGATGCTTAATTGTTTGATGGCATCTGGGAACATCACTTCCCGGTGAAAGTATGGAGAACCTGGCGCCCAGGAACTGCTTCCCATAACACAAGGGGGAGGGGCGGGGGAGTAATTTGGCCTAGCATCCATCGCATCCACTCGCTGTCAGTCTATCACTGCCAACTGGAAGCCTCGCCTTTCACGGACATGAGAGGCTGCCCATTCGACTGCAGTTTGATAGCCCTTCTTAACGTTCCAGCCAGATTGCTCATTAGACCGGGAGTCTTTCCACAGCTACATACCCTTCCTTCATCCCCTAGTACAGATGGCCTGGTCAACAAAGCCAGCTGGGAAACAATTGTGGGTCAAAGCGTGCGAACGCAGCATCAAGGTTTGCTCAGAGACCACACAGATATGCAGATGATTAATCCTGCATAGGGTTGTGCATTCCATAAAGCTGTCAGAAAAGGAAGCAAAAAACCAAAAAACAGAACAAACAAAAAACAGCTACATTAGCCATTCAACACAATTTTTTTTAAAAATCCACTCCACTTAACTGCACAGACTATACGACTTGGGACTCAGGAGACCTGGGTTCAAATCCCTGCTCATCCATGAAGGTTACTGAAGGACCTTGGGCCAGACACTATTTCTCAGCCAAATCTACCTCAAGGGATTGTTGTGAGGATAGAATGAAGGAGAGGAGAACGGTGCAAAGCTGCTTTGGGTCCCTATTGGGGAGAAAAGCAGGGTATACGTGAAATGAATAAATAAGTACTAATGTGCATTGTGTCTTAAAACCATCGGTAAAGGTTCTCTCTCCCTCCACCCCCACATGCATTCTGTGGCTCTGTAAACTGCACCATAGGACTGGTTCAAAGCTAATACTAATATTTCTCTCTCTTCCACGCAGAAAGGTACAAAGAATTGGTGGATCAGCAGCAGGGTTGCTAAAGTGAAGACTGCACAACTCATAGCCACAAAGCATAAAACCAGGGAATAGTTAGCAGACATTTGGTAAAGAAAGACAGCTGAAGCTACACAGGTGTGAATTGGTTAGAGCATGAATGGGAGTCTGCCTAGGAACTCCAAGCCCATTGGCTTATGCTCAGTGGAAAGAAGGCTTTGTCATGCAAATGGGTAACATTTCTGGATGTAAACCAGTAGGAAAGAACAATGACAATAAATTTTCTGCTGACGTTGCATGCCTTTTATTCCAAGGGGATCAGATGAGGCGACCCGCTGAATTTAAGCATATTAGTCAACGGAGGAAAAGGAACTAACCAGGATTCCCTCAGCACCAGTGAGTGAACAGGGAAGAGCCCAGTGCCAAATCCCCGCCGCGTGGTGAGGATGCAGGAAGTGTGGTGTACGGAAGACCCACTCCCCAGCGACGCTCTCGTGGTGGGGGCCCAAGTCCTTCTGATCGAGGCACAGCCCGCGGATGGTGTGAGGCCGGTAGCAGCATGCCGGGACCGGATCTTCTCAGAGTTGGGTTGCTTGGGAATGCAGTCCAAAGCGGATGCTAAACTCCATCTAAGGCTAAATACCGGCACGAGACCGATAGTCAACTAGTACACTCATGTTTATCATAACATTGTATCTCCTGGCTTCAGTTTGTATTTGTTATAACAACTGGTACGTTTGTGTAGGTTTCTCTATTGTGGGAGACCTGTTATTCACGCAACTTGTCCTGAAGATTCGAAAAATGTACCTTTGATGTATTTACGTCGTTAAGATACAATAATACATTTTATCATCCTCTGTTTGGCAATTTACTTTTTTGTGCCCATTACACAGTTGGTTGTTGATACTTCGCTCCTTTTATTCTATGGGAATCATGTTCACACAGTAAATTCAACATATATTAAAAAGGTAAATCTATGAGAGTACATAGCATCACACATGCTAAATTACTGCTCTATCCAATGTTTTGGAAGATTTATATACAAACTTTTTTTCAATTAAAAATGTACTTTTAAACTCCCTAGGTGGCCTATAGGAAGTCATAATCTCTTAGCCAATTTGTGGGGTCCATCTGAGGCTAAAATCCTGGCTTGCGTTCCTTGGAAAAAGCAAGGAATACAACCGACTCACACCCAGAGAAAGATCCACCCTTTGTTTTTAATTAACATTAATCAAACAGATACACATCGAATTCAACGTATCATGGGCTTGCCATCTAAACATGTTTCATCATACTTTTTTTTTAAAGGCCCAATTCCTCCCAAAAATGAAATGATCTGTCATTCTTAAACACGGGTCCAGTAAAACTCTCACCGCCCAAAATGAAGCAGAATATCACACAAGAGTCTCATGAGAAGGGAAGAGAAAACCTAGAAGGATAACATTAATGAAGGAAAACCTTAAATGTCAAAGAGTTTCCCAGTTTCCTGTATTTTATTGGGCTGGTCTATTGACTCAGCAAACTGAGTAAAGATTATTAACTCAGGCAGAAGATGAAGAGGAGGAGGAAAGAGAAAAAAAAGGCCTGACAGCAAAGAAGGAGATCTGGGTTGAGGAGATGAACTTTAAAAAGCTTATGAGCCTGCAATACAGGCTGCATTCAAACGTCTCACGTAGAGATTAAGTAAAAAAGGGCACAACCCCAGACTGTTGTGAAGCAACTGAAGTAGTGTTGCCAACTGGAGATCTGGGCCTGGAGATCTCCTGGAATTACAAGTGGCCTCCAGATGGCAGAGAACAGTTTCCCTGGAGAAAATGGCTGGTTTGGAGGGTAAGACTCCATGGCCCTTATGGTCCCTCCTCTCCCCAAACACTGCCCTCCCCCGGCTCCACTTCCAAACCTCCAGGAATTTCCAAGGCAGACGCTGGCAACCCTAAGACTGAAGTTATGTTGAACTTTCCCCTTTATTTCTGCAACATTTCCTGCGCAAACCTTCACAGCACTTGGGGAGAGATGTGTCATCCATCCACAGTCTTGGAAAGTTCAGCGCAAAACATCTTTGAGGCAACTTCCAACAATACAAGAAAACGGCTTCAGAAGGAACGTAGCTCCTGACTGATCATCACTGGGTGACAGAGCAACGAAGAGAGCTGGGCAGCACGTAATGTTCAAGCCTTTCCTCAGCTCTCCAATGTTCCTGCTGCTGTCGTTGCAGGGCTGCAGTGAGCCCAGGGGAAATCACCCCTCCCCAGAAGTGTGCTGCCAAGTGACTAAAACACATCTAACTCCTTGAACCTAAAGCAGGAAAAACTCTTTTGCCAATATGAGCTACACAGAGATGAAGCACCGGGTAGGAAATTGCAAAACAAAACCAAAAAAATGCCCCAAGCCCCATTGATTTCAGTTGGATTTAAGAGCTCCTAGCTTCCTCTGCATTTCACTTACTGTGTTTCTCAGGGCCGCTTCATGTGCTACAGACCAGCGATCCTAGCTTTGCCTTTGAGCGCATACTTGACAGGCACCTGAAGTCCATCTTGGCTCTAATGAGCGTACCTGTATAATACATACGTTTCCAAAGATGCATTTGTCTCAGGGTGGAACGACATGTAAATGGGTAGCGATTCTTTTAACAGGCAGTTTTCCTTTTAGCAAATACCACCACTGGAGTTATGATTTCCCCAGCATGCTGTATTCATACTGAAAATTGCTACCCCAAGCTGCATCTGCCGTAGCCAGGGAAAGCTTACAACATCCATAAGCATAACTCCCAAACTGCCTCCTTCAGAACAGATATACCGAAAAACAATTGCATAGCATTTGGGGGAATGGTGTGCTGGCTAAACATTCCTCCCATAATCAGCAGGCAGTAGCCTGTGTTATTTGTGAGACAAGCATACACTGTGCATAGAGGGAACAGGATAAAAACCCGGGGTCCTGAACTTTTTCGAGCCTATGGGCACATTTGGAATTCTGATACAACATGCTGGCCACAATAACAAATTGGCAGCCAAAAATGGCTGCCTCAGGAGGCGGAGCCAGCCACAAAATGACTGAAACAGCTTAACTTCAGTTACACAGTGTAGTTCCTTGTGCTGTGGTGACAGCTGCTGCCAAAGTAACATGTATTTTTAAAAATCTGCTCTGCCAATCTAATCTCCAATAATCAACCAGACGTCTTGCTGGGCAAAAGCCCTACCTGGCCCCACCCATTTCCTAAAAACACTGGGAAGGCATCACATTGGGGACTGCTGCTGCTGCCTAACCCAGTTAGGTTAGCACCACGCTCCAGTATGAGACGTTCCTGTTTGGGAAGCAGGGTTGCCAGCTCCAGGTTGGGAAATACCTGGAGATTTTGGGGGCAAAGCTTGAGGAGGGTGGGGTTTGGACAGGGGAGGGACTTCAATGCCATAGAGTCCAATTGCCATTTTCTCCAGGTGAATGGATCTCGATCGGCTGGAGATCAGCTGTAATAGCAGGAAATCTCCAGCTACTACCTGGAGGCTGGCATCCTTATTGGGAAGGCAACACCTGCAAACTCTGGATCCTGCTTTTCAATAGCACATTTTTAGCACACATCCCTCCTCGGTCTCCTGCCTTTTCCAGCTGCGCGATGGGCTTCACAGGAGACTTTTCAAAAGGCTCCTGAACAGCCTGAAGAAACTAGACAGGGGAGCCTTATTGCAAGAGACAGGGGTTCTGATCCTCAAAGAGAAATCCTCAAGGAAGCTTCACAGATGAGGTAGGAACCTTGAGGGGAGGGGGGAACCAGTTACGCAAACTAGCCCAACAACAACAAAAGTCTGCCAAGCTCCCTACTCGGAAGCCCTCGGGCTTTCCTGCTGTTCACGGATTCTGTTGCCACAAGCACATTTGCTGCACCAGCTAGAGCGCCTTTTTCTGAGGCTTTAAATTTCAGTACAAGGACCAAAGGGAAAGGGGTAAAGAATGAGGGGAGGATCAGATTGTGCACACAGGGCGGGCTGATAACCTGCTTTCGTTTTCTAACGTTTTGTCGCCGCTCCATCACTCCCTGCAGCAAATCCTCCCTCAAAGCAACAACTGCACAAGAGCAGGTGAAATCTGCAAAATCTGCCTAACCATAGTTATGCCTGACTGCATTGGGCTTTGAATCCCCTTGCTCTGCCGCTGCTTTTTTCAAAAGGTAAAATGTGCCGTCGAGTCACAGCCAACTCATGGCGGCCCCATGAAACTCCATCTTGTGGGGTTTTCAAGGCAAGGGATGAGCAGAGGTGGTTGCCATTGCCCTTCTCCGCACAGCAGCCCCAGACTTCCTTGGTGGTCTACCGTCCAAGTATGGAACCTGCTTAGCTTCTGTGCTGTGACGAGATCAAGCTAGTCTGGGCTATCAGGGTAGCTAGACCATTGCTTTTTTATTCCACATGGTTTTCAAGAAACCCTAATTTTTACCTCTCCCCAAAGGTCACACTGCTGCTGAGATGTAGGCTTTTCTACATCTATCTTCCAGGGATAGCCAACATGGTGTAGTGGTTAAGAGAAGTGGTTTGGAGCAGTGGACTCTGATCTGGAGAACTGAGTTTGATTCCCCACTCCTCCACATGAGTGGCAGAGGTTAATCTGGTGAACTGGATTTGATTCCCCACTCCTCCACATGAGGCCAGCTGGGTGACCATGGGCTAGTCATAGCTCTTACAGCTCTCTCAGCCTCACCTACCTCACAGGGTTTCTGTTTTGGGGAGAGGAAGGGAAGAAGGATATTGTAAGATGGTCTGATTCTTCCTTAAGTGGTAGGGAAAGTCAGCATATAAAAACCAACTCTTCTTCCTTTCACACTCAGGAATTACCTGCCAAAAAACAGGAATCAGTTGCTCCTTCCAACTGTGCCCAGATGTGCTAAAGTTCATGGTGTCGTTCCCCCCCCCCCATGTGCATGCAATGCTTTCCCCCCATAATACCTACAGGATTGCACCCAAAATGAGTTATTTCCAGAAAAGCTCTTTGGAACATCACATCAGTAAAAAGCATAAGAAGGATTCCTTGTGCTATCTGGGAGCCCCACAGAACATCAGGTCAGTCTCACAGCCTCTATGTGCATCTGTAAGGCCCCTTCATGGCATTAGCAGAAGCCATCTTGACCTTTGGCATCTGTGCTCTGTAGAGATGATCAAAGGGTCAAATTCATGGGTTCGTAAATTGCAGAAACTGAGAAACAGAGCTCCCCAACAGCTGGACAAGCTTATGGAGCGGCTATTTTTTCAATGCAGAGCAGGGCTGGGGTGGGGGAATCTGGCTTTCAAAGCTTTCAGTGTGCTCAATTTTCCCAGATCGATAACAAAACAAAAAAAAAACCCAAACCCAACCTAGGAAAAGATGCAGGCGAAACAGAAAGGTTATCAGTGCCTCTGGGGAAGCAGTGAAGAAGAAACAAGAAAAGGATTTTCTCTCCCCAAGTGCATCAGTTCTCCGCCACACAAGATTGTTGCCTGCACAACAAAACAGAAAAGTGCAGGGAAGCAGAGGTGCTTTGCACATACCAATCACCACTGGCCACAGGGATCTTGACAGGCACATGCTACATACATGTACCTAACTGGTTCCTGTACTTAGCTGTTCAGAAGGTGCCCCTGTAGAAATCCCAGACTCCTCTTTAGATGCTTTGCCTTTTTTATCCATGCTTCAATCACATCTAGGTTGCATAACCGAAATGTGCTCATCACAGGTTCGTCACACAGTTCAAAATTTTTACTGATTTATTTAGTTAAAATATTTCTACCCCACCTTAGCGCCTCAGACTCAAGGCGGATAAGCAGATGACGGAGGGGCAAAAAGGTACATTGTTTACTCACCGAGAAGGTCCTTTCCGCTCTGAAGTAGAAGGTCATCTTGTGATCATTGGGTGTTTCTCGCTCCCATTGCTTGGAGAGGCAGGACGAAGTTTAAATTAACTTCCTGTCTCGGGGCGAGGAACGCCCACAGATCCAGTTTACTACTAAGAGCTCACGAGAGACGATCAAACAAGTAACAAATTAAACAAAGAGACAGAAAAAACACCACATGGGCTGTATGTTGTCTTATCAATGTCATGAACTACTACAAACTTGTAAACTCTTAAACATAATTGTGTAACAAGTAAAGGAGTTGGGCTAACTAACAGATAGCCACCCTTGGAAGATGAGCTACATCTCCGGGTGGGCAAGATGACCTTCTACTTCAGAGCGGAAAGGACCTTCTCGGTGAGTAAACAATGTACCTTTCCCACTCTGAAGGAAGGTCATCTTGTGATCATTGGGATGTCCAAGAGCCCTTATTCTGGGTGGGGAACTGAGTCCTCATCTTCCACTACATGCTGAAGAATGCGTCTACCAAATGCCGCCTCTGCGGAAGCTAAAGTGTTTATGCGGTAGTGCCTATTGAATGTGGAAGGGTTGGACCAGGTGGCGGCCCTACAAATTTCTTCAATTGATGCCTGTTTGAAGAAGGCGGCTGATGTGGAGGTACTTCGTAAGGAGTGTGCCGTGATGCCCCGAGGCACCGGGGTGCCAGAAGCTAGGTAAGCCTCCTTGATGCAGTCCCTAAGGGTTGAACTGATCGATTGACGAGACATGGGAAGGCCTCTGTTGGGACCGTTGAGGGAAATGAAGAGAAATTCAGTTTTCCTAAGGGAGGCAGTTCTGGAGATATATACATGTAAGGCCCGTCGCAGATCCAGAGTATGCCAGGCTGCTTCCCTGGGGTTGGAAGGGTTAGGACAGAAAGAGGGAAGATTAATGTCCTGTGTTAGATGGAAACGTGATTGAACTTTGGGAGTAAAGGAGGGATCAGTTCGGAGAACCACTCTATCTTTGTGGAAGACACATAAGTCTTTGCGGACGGAGAGGGCTTTCAGTTCCGAGACTCGTCTGGCAGATGTGATAGCTGCTAAGAAAAGGGTTTTCATTCTAAGAAATTTTAGAGGAACTTCCCTCAGTGGTTCAAAAGGTTTGGAAGTGAGGGCCGTTAATACTGTATTGAGTCTCCAGGTGGGAAAACGGTGCGTCGCCAGAGGAGTGGACTGTTCTACTCCCTTTATGAATGCTTTGACCTGAGGATGAGAAGAAATGGGGATTCCATCGATAGAAGGGCAGATTGATGCGATGGCCGCAATCTGTTTACGAAGAGTAGCAGCTCTGAGCTTTTGTTGGACGCCGTCCTGTAAAAATTGGAGTAATTGTGGTAGGGAAGGGGAGGTAGGGTCGGTATGTTTGCGGAGGCACCATCTAGCAAAGGTCTTCCATGTGTAATTGTAGATTCTGTTGGTTGACGGACGTCTAGCCTGTAGGATTGTGGAGATAACTTCTTGGGAGAGACCAAGGGCTAAAAGCCTGTTCCTTTCAATCTCCAGGCGGTTAATTGAAACCATCCTGGATCCGGATGGTACATGGGGCCCTGTCTGAGAAGAGTGCGAATGGTTGGTATGTGCCATGGAGGTTGAACCGAAAGTTCCATCAAGGCTGGAAACCAAGGGCGGCGCGGCCAGTTGGGAGCTATTAGTATGATGTCCGCCTTCTCTTGACGAATCTTCCGTATTACCCTTGGAAGGATGGCCATGGGGACAGTAGGGCATCCACTTGCTCCGCTTTCTTGTGGAAGAATCTGAAGAAAAAGCGAGGAACCTGACGGTTCTGAGCAGTGGCAAACAGGTCCAGGACTGGTGTTCCGAAAAGCTCCGCTACTTGTTGGAAGGTCTGGGGATCCAAGGACCATTCTCCTTCGATGATCGGTTGTTGACTCAGCCAATCTGCCTCGAGGTTGTGGGTCCCCTGAATGTGTTCCGCTTTTAGAGAAAGGAGATGCTTCTCCGCCCAGGCGAGGATGGCGGTGGCTTCCTTGTTCAGTGTTCTGGATGTTGACCCGCCCTGCTTGTTTATATGGGCCTTGGAGGCCATGTTGTCCGTTCTGATGAGGACGTGTTGATGGTGTAGTATGGATTGGAATTTTAGAAGGGCCAGATGGATTGCCTTCAGCTCGAGGAGATTGATATGCATCTTGGACTCCGAGGGAGACCAGGTGCCCTGGGTGAAGGTGCCCGCGACGGTTGCTCCCCAGCCCACGAGGCTGGCGTCGGTGAATACCTGTATCGGTGGAGGATGAAGGTAAAATTGGCCGCCTGTAAGATTGTTGGGGTTGGACCACCAGTTGAGGCAGATTCTGGCATCGGTGGTCAAGTTGATTTGTTTGTCTATCTTGTGGGCGATGAAGAGCTGAAAGGGCTGAAGGGCGTTCTGCAGAGGTCTGGAGCGGAAGCGGATCCATGGACCCAAGTCGATGCAGGAAATCATCGAACCAAGGAATCTTGCAAGAGTCATGAGACGATGATGAGGGGCTCTGGCCAATGCCCTTGCTGTCAAGGCCAACTTGGATGCCTTGTCCTGTGGAAGAAACACTTTGTTTAGGTTGGAGTCTATGAAGGCTCCTGGATGGCGGATGCGTTGAGATGGGACCAAGGAGCTCTTGGATTTATTGATGATGAAACCGTGTTGTTGTAGAGATTCAACTACACGGTTTGTGTGATCAGAAGCTAGGGCGGCCGATGGCGCACAGATTAAGATGTCATCAAGATACGGGTGTAATTGGATTCCTTCTCTTCGAAGCGAGGCTATGATGGTGACTAATATTTTGGAAAAGACACGTGGTGCAGAAGCCAAACCAAAAGGTAAAGCCCTAAACTGGAGGTGCAAGTCCATGTAATTGAAGCGGAGAAACCTCCTATGAGCAGGGTGGATGGGAATGTGAAGGTAAGCTTCGGTCAAATCTATTGAAGACATGTGGGCACCAGGACGAAGGGCTTCCAGAATGGACCGGAGGGTTTCCATACGGAATTTTTTCTTCTGGACAAAGCGGTTTAGGTATTTAAGATCAAGGATCGCTCTCCAGTCGCCGTTCCTCTTAGGGACGGTAAAGAATATGGAATATATTCCAGTGGACCTTTCAGGGAGCGGCACCTCCTCAATTGCCCCTATGTGAAGTAGGTGAGATATGGCCCTTAGGGTAATCCTATGTTTGTCTGGTTTTTTATAAACTGGGGAGGTTTGGAACTCGTCTCTGGGAAGAGACTTAAATTCTATGAGGTAGCCGGATTGAATGGATTGTAGTACCCAAGAGTCAGCCTGAGAGGTGATCCACTGAGGAAGGAAGGCTTGGAGCCTACCTCCCACAACGGGATCCTTATTGTTTGTTGTTTCTGGGGAACTTGTCAAATTTGTCAAACTTGTCCCCTTTGAAGGCCTGTGAGGGAGGTGGTCTTCCGAATCGGTTAAATCTGCGAAAGGAACCACGCTGGGAGGGCCAGGAGGGACGCCTCTGATCTTGCCTGAACCTTTGGAGGGTATGGAAGGAACGAAAAGTTGTAGGATAATGAGTGGGTCTGGATTCTTTTCGTTGGTTCTTTAGCATGTACCTGTTTTTGTCTTTGGTATCTACCAACATTTTGTCTAGCCTTTCCCCGAACAGTTTGCCTCCCTTGAAGGGGTGAGCCAAAAGTAAGGCCTTGGAACGGTAATCCACTTGCCACGGTCTGAGCCATAGAGCACGGCGTATAGCTGTATTAGAAGCTATTGCTCTGGAGGAAAGGATGAGTGCATCCAGGGATGCGTCTGCCATGAAGGCAGAGGCTTGCAGAACTCTAGATAAGCCCTCGGCTACTCTCTTATCCGCAGTGGGAAGGAGTTTGATTAGCTTCTTGGTCCAAGCATTAGTCGCGCGGGCCATCAGGGCAGTGGTGGTGTTAACCTGTATGGCTAGTGCGGATGCCTCATGTACCTTCCTAGAAAGGAAATCCATCTTTCTATCTAACATATCTTTGATAAAACCTCCCCCATCCTCTGTGAAAAAATCTGAGGTTTGGAGCGCAGTTACTGCGGCGTCCACTACGGGGAGCTCTAACAGCTCCATGGCGTATGGAGCCAGGTCATATAATTTTTTGGCAGAGCCTGAAAACTGCTTATTGTGTAGGGGTTTATCCCATTCTGCTCTTATAAGGTTTTCAAAATGTACAGGGAGAGGAACCTTAACAATATGAGAGTCTCCCTGAGGAAAATAATCCTTGCACCCCCTGCGTTTGACCTTGGATTGAGGCTCTTCAGGGGTTTCAGGCTCGCTTAGGAGGTCTAGGGCGAATAAAGCCTTAGCCAAGAGAGACTGGTAGTCTTCAAGTTGAAAAAGTCTGGGTTGCTGTTGTTGAGTGGAGGGAAGCTCTTCATCAGAAATGAATTCTCCCTCCTCCAATTCCTCGGGTATAAATTCCCGGCTGGCCACAGAATCATCATCCCTAATGGTTAGGTCGGGTCTCTTGGACTTAGACTTGAGAGCAGCCTTAGTTAACCATTGTGGTTTGGGTTGGCTGCAGGCTGGATCCTCTTGAGAGGATGTAGAGGATTGGGAAGAGGATTGGGAGGAGGATTCCAAGTTATGGGGGTCCCCAACCTGGGTGCTAGATTCTCCCTTCTGGGCCGTGAGAACAAGGGCTTGCAGCTTAAGGAAATGATCCTCAAAGGTGCTTTTAATTAAAGATTGAACCCGTTCCTCAGTCAAGGGGGTATTATCAGGGGCCCCACCCTCGGCCGAGGGGGGGGGTACTTTACCCTTCGAAGAGTCTGCCCGCTTGTTGGAGGAGGAACCGGCAAGGACCTTAGAGGTTGATGCGGCACTCCTCTTAAGATGGCGGCGGCGGGTCGTCCTGTTCCCGCTCTTTTTGTCTTTCTTCTTCCCAGCCGCATCCGGTGCGGCGCCGCCATTGTCGGGCTTGGGGGGGGACTGGAACATCTTCCCCTGATTCTCGTGCCGCGAGTCCGCCGGGGCGGCCGGCGGCAGAAATAACTTTAAGGGCTGCGTCCCTATCATTATCGGAAAGAAGCTCAACTTCTTCCGAACGGCCCGCGGAGGCGGCCATCTTGGCCTCTCTCCCACAGCCGGCTCTGCCCTAACGCAGGAGCAATGCAGCCGAAGCCGCTAAGGTCCGGGCGGGTGCTAAAGACAAACGGGGGGGAACGCAGACAGGGAAATACAGAAGGAGGGAGGGAAGGAACAATTCCGGAGGAGAAAGAGGTAGGGAAAAAATCTTTTTAAATTGCAATGCTAGTCCCAGCGAAGGCTGGGGCGTCCTCTCTCCGTGGAGGCAGGAGAAAAACTGGATCTGTGGGCGTTCCTCGCCCCGAGACAGGAAGTTAATTTAAACTTCGTCCTGCCTCTCCAAGCAATGGGAGCGAGAAACACCCAATGATCACAAGATGACCTTCCTTCAGAGCGGGAAACTGCAAGGACACGAACGGCCTATGTGTCTAGCAACAAGTTAAAACCAATACACAATCTAAAAAGTTTAAATTAATAAACTGTGTTTTAAAAAGAACACAGCCCAAACAGCCTCCCCTCCACCAAAAGCCCTCTGGAACAAAACAGCCTTATTGCCGCAAGATGTACATGTTCATTTCAAAGGGCTCGTGTTAATTCAAAAGTCTGTAACAATAACGCATGACGTGGAGGCTGGTAAAGAAATAAGTTCTACTTATACATTTTTCAACGATGCGTCATAGTGAGTCACATGGCCAACAGTCTCTCTCTTCTGCCTTTCCGGCTGCAGAATTCTTACTTAGTCTTTTTACGCCCAACAATCTCTTTAGAAGAAGAGTTGGGCTTTTTATACCCCAATTTTCTTTACCATTAAGGAGTCTCAAACCGGCTTACAATCACCTTCCCTTCCTGTACCCACAACAGACACCTAGTGAGGTAGGTGGAGCTGAGTGAGTTTGGAGAACTTTGACTAGCCCAAGGTCACCCAGCTGGCTTCGTGGGTTCGAGTGGGAAAACCAATCTGGTTCACCAGATTAGAGTCCGCCACTCATGTGGAGGAGTGGGGAATCAAACCCGGTTCTCCAGATTAGAGTACACCGTCCTTAACCACTACACCACGCTAGCATCACTAGCTGGCACAAGACAGGTTAAGAAGTGCACTGGTTTCTGGATGCATCTGCTAAGCCTTTTAGATCTTCATAGAGGCCCTTCTCTAGTGCTTCAAACTCTAAAGATCTTCTGAAACTTGACAGGAATTGAGCAGGGATAGCTCTTCCTTGCAGGGATAGCTCTTCCTTGAAGTCTCTGGGATTTCAGTAGTGCTTTTATACCTGGTGTTCAGGAGTCAAGTAAAATACTCCTTTTCTGATGTGCCTTTGGTGAACTCTCTGACAGCTGGCTTATTTGTGTGGGGTTTTCTTCCATTTCATAAATGGGTGATTTAATCTCATTTGGAACTCTAACGGGATACCTTTTAAATATTACTCTATGTAAACTACTTTTTCCAAGAGGACAAAGAGTTTTTTAAAAGGAAAGAAATTTAGCAAGAAATTCAGTGTTCACCCTAAAAGCTTTTAAGATGTCAACACACACAGATGAAGCTGCCTATTTCTCTCCCTCCTCAGATATCCATTTCCAAAAGGTTTCATAGCAAAACAAAAAATGATTTTTAAAATTTATTTCCATTTGAAAGGTATTTTGAGGGGGCTCACTTGTCAAGGCTGTCTCTGAGAAAAAGCTAAGCACATGCATGAATCATAAATGTGTGTTCCTGTTCTGATCCCAGTCATAGAATAAAAGAAAATACACAAAATTCCCTCCACCCATGATTGAAACCAGGAACACAGAGAAGCCAAAGACCTCTCTGAGAAGCCTTTCCTGTTTGTTGTGGCTGCAGTAGTAGAATTTATTATGCTGTGAAACACTGAAAAGTTTCCTTGAAATTCAGGAACTCGTTGGATTCTTCACTTAAATGTTATCAGGGTACAGACAGAGAAATGCCATCCAATTAAAACAGGGATGGGCTTCCATTATCCAGTAAATAAAGTAGTACATGTTAGAATAGGCAGATGAAAAATGTAATTGCAACCAGATGCTTTCTTCTTCCTCAGTCAGACCATCTCTAATTTAAAGCCTTCATAGATGCTGCAGTTTATCTAAAGAGCCTGCACAGCTGATGCTGAATCATCCAGACACTGTTGCCCCGGCACGAGAATTGGTTGTGGGAGAACTGCAAGCACTCAAACGCCTAACCTAAGACTCAGCATCTGAAATGGCAAGTGTATTTTGCTGAGGAGGGGTAGAATTATACATCTACAAGTGGAGGACCCACAAGGGCTTGTGGGGGGCATCCCATTTCCCCTACCCCACTATTCCCTCAATGGGTATGTTTGTTTTATCCTGCTAAAATACCGAATTACAGAGCACTGAACTAGTCCTTAAGAACAAATGCAGCACCTAATGACAGATGGAAGCACAGGCTTATTCCATTGAGAGAAGCTACAAATAGTGACACCTACTGACAGAACATGGTATTAGTCCCTCAAGAGGAAAGAGAAGCCCTCTGACAAATGCTCCTTCAAATAACCTGTAAACTATTTAAACGGTCAGGACAAACCATTTCACCCATAAGAAGAAATTAACACAGATGAATATTTACAAGAGGAAGAAAGAAGAACTTCACGTGTTGAGAGAGAGAGAGGGAGAGGGAGAGAGCTAGAGAGAAATTATCCCACATCATGGGATGAGCCAAGTTCTACTTATTTATGTATTAATACAACCAAAAACTCTTGTTAAAAGGAAACAGACTCGCATTGTGTAACCTTTCCCCTTCAGCCAGGCAGACAGAGAGACGCTTTGTTATTGTGATCCTTGAAGTGGATCTTAGAGTAGTACAACAGAGGTGGGAGAATGGAAGGGACTGCCTGTGAGACGCAGTCGGTCTGCTGCAGCAGCTTTTAATCACCGGCTCCCTAAGCAAGCACTGTACCATTCGAGCCACGCAGGGTCAAGCCTGAGTGCACTCCTTGCTCAGCCAACTGCACGATCTTATGTGGTATCAGGTTAGCCGTTCTTATGATTTATTCAAATACTCATCACAGCCTGTCTATTTTTGCTTGGAAGTGATGATGATTGCCGGTAACAGTTATTCATCATATATTTCCACAAACTGGTTAGGAGCCAGAGCATTGTTCAAACAGTACTAGAAGCCCAGAGCCAAAGAACTGGTCGGTTTGCTCAAATCGCTGTGTGAAGTTCAGCCTCCACCATCCCACTCTAGGTCCTTCGGTTGTCCCTTTTAGTAGCAGCCTGAGACAGGGGGAAAGATTTTCCTGACATGGAGATACATCTGTGAGGGGAAAAGCTTTGCGTGGTTAGCTGGTCAACCCTACCTTGCAGTTACGGGACTCAACCCATTGTGTTCCTTCAGCATAACCACTTCTGGCCTTCCAGCATTTACACTTCCCTGCTACATTTTAATCTCATCCAAACTGTCAATTTCCCCTCCCCTCACAAAAGCAGAACTATGTACATTGTGCTGCTGAAGGCTCTGTTCTCCTGAGCTACTGCAATGTTGGTGACACCACAAGGGATATTGGAGGTTTCTTTGCCACAAATGCAAATGCTCTTATGTATTTCATTTGTTGCACCCAGGCTTTTCTCTAAAGATGAAAAAACAACAAAAGGGGGGGGGGAATCCTGATGGAACTCAACCAAAATACTGATTGAAAACCAAAGAGGTTGAGCTGGAAAATGTTAAAATTACAAATATATAAATTTAAATAAGATGCACATGTAGATTAAAAGCATAAAACTCCTAGTAAAGGCAAAAACTTACATATTCAGTATATACAAACATAAACAACTGCGATGTACAATCTTTCTTTGACCAATATGAGATCCAAAAAGGACCAGACACGTTTCGGCCTGGATAGGCCTTCCTCAGTGGTCAGTATAAAATTATAATTTATCACACATCCTAATATTATAATCATAACATAATGGGCAGTAAGAAATATCTAAAAGCCCTTCTAGTACAGTGAAGCTCCCTGTGAATTTCTTTATTTCTTATACATTAGAACCTGGCTTCACTGTCTCACCTACTGGTGTATGCCGGGTTCTTAAGGATGTGGACACATCAAGCAGTGAGGAAGGCCTATCCAGGCTGAAACGCATCTGGTCCTTTTTGGATCTCATATTGGCCAAAGAAAGATTGTACATCACAGTTGTTTATGTTTGTATATACTGAATGTGTAAGTTTTTGCCTTTATGAGGAGTTTTATGCTTTTTCTCTAAAGATCTCAGGGCAGCATACATGCTTCTCTCCTCCTTCCTCACGACAACCTTACATAGTAGGCTGGCTGAGAGAGAATGACTGGCTTGAGTTTACGCACAGAGAATAAATCTTGTTCATATTTCCTGAGTATTGGTGCACCTGGCCTTGCAGAACAACCCCAGTTTTTACCTCAGTACCATGTGAGACGTAAGCCCTGTTCACACATTATGGCCTGCATGTATGCATGTACACCTGTTTGTAAGAAACAGCCACCCCCATTCATTTTACAGATGAATCTAGGGACCAGTACCTGGATAAATGTGAGGTTTCAATCACACCTTCAGTTGTTACATGCATTGAATGTAACACAATAATTATTCAATGTACATATAAATGAAAGTCAAATGTACACTGTACATTTCCAGTTCTTGGTACCTGAACCCATCACACTGCCTTTTACTGAGCCAAATCAAGGTCAGTATTGTCAACTCTGACGGGCAGCGGCTCTCTAAGTCCTCAGGAGGTCTTGCGCATCACCGACTACCTGATCCTTTTAGCCAAGAATCGAACCTAGGGCCTTCTGTATTCAAAACATGGATTCTGCCACAGTCCCCTAATGGGGCTTTTGTTAATGGATTATTTGGTTGGTTTGGGTTTGATCAATACATAGGCTGACATAGGTGGCTCTAAAGATCCACTGCAGGCTGAAAAAATACAGGATTCTTTTTGTTTTGCTAAATTCAGCATTGGGAAGTGGGAGAGAAAAGAGGGTGAACGGACTTCTGTCCACTGAGAAGACTGGAAAACTGACACTCAGCCAAGTTTTGTCAAGCGAACATAGAATGATCAGAGAAATGGCATCAATTTACGAACCGTGCAATGGAAACCAAAATGGAGTGCACACAGCAAGAGAAATGGCCTGCATAACACACACACACACGTCAAGAAAAGTCAAGCCAATCAGTCACTGGTGTAAGAAGCAGAACTCCCCTTTCCACAGTGCTGGTTGGGAGGATGCCTGCCGACAATTCCAGAGCAAACCCCATAACAAATGTCAGATTCTCCAGTCCTATGCAGCTGTAGAGCTAATTGCACAGGCAAAATACAAAGTGTTCCATAAAGCAGAATCAATAAAGACTAATTAAATACGACATTCCATTTTAGAGCTGCTTTGTCACATTCAGACATATTCTAATTAGAATTTCACTAAATTTAAAAACGCCAACTGCTTCTTTGTTTAGTCCCTCTGTACTTGTCATGGTGCAGGCAGATGTCAAACTACCAGTATAATCTTTAACCTTCAACCTCAGTGAAAACTCTGTACAAAATACCGATTGTGGCGACTTACGAGTCAGAGATCCTTTGCAGCAGATCAGCGCGAGAGGGAACAAAGCTTCAGAATTTAACTCCAGAAAGTACCTATTGATAGAATAAAGGACACTGAGTAAGGAAAGGCTCAAGAGTCCAGGAATAAAGGTAGTTCACTGCAACATTTAACATGGGGGGGAAACTACTTGCGCTTTAGCCTTGCTAGGACTCTACCACCTCAGAATGCAGTTAGGGGGGCAATACAGAGGGACTCCTCAGCAGACAAGATCCCTGAAGGTAGAAAGTTTGAAAAACACTAAGCTAGACAAATGTGCAGTGCCAGACTCCAAAACTGGCTTCAGCTGTGATTGGATAAGCTGTTGGAGACTGTTCTCAGGTGTGTGTTCTTTAACACCTGTGACTGTCTGAGTTCAGTATTCCAGCTGCTAAATGTTATGCAGGTAGTTTATCCTCAGTATGGGAGGAATAACATTTGAACTGGTCCTCCATCCTGGGAATTCTGGTATCCAGGAGCAAAGAAAGCAGGAGCGGTCACCCCAGTCCTGTGTTGATACTATCGGAGAGTAAGAATTGAGGTCACACCCCTCAGTTCAGTTTGTTTTAGTCCTATACAGATCAATCCTCGCGAATGCCTCTGCTCAATCCTTAACTGGTGGGTGGAGGAAGCATTTTCATTTGCTTTGTCATTTCCCCTAACTTTCATAGCCAGATCAAGATTGCGAAGAGGGTCAACAATCTTGTTCTAATTTACAGAAAGAGAGTGTCAGCTTAAAATTGCAGCTGGTTTAAAAATAAAACGATTGTTGTGAGAACAAAGTCAACTTGTTCCTTAGATTTCACATTTTATTTCATGCGCCGATAGCTTTGAAAGTAAACTAGTTTTAGAGCAGCATTTGCTACAGTAGATTTTTTTTATGATTGGCATAGCATATAAAGTTTTGTCGCATTAAAGATACCATAGGATTGTCAAAGATGCCATTTACACCATTATATGGAGATATTTCCAGTGTTATAGAAGAGACAACCCAGTACAGTGCCTAGAATGTCAGGACTCAGACCTGTGACTCTCCCATCCAAGTCCCTATTGACCATCTGACAAAGAGAACTTTTATTGTCAAAATCTCATACCCCAAAGATCTTGTTGGTCTAAGGCAGGAGCCCCCAATGTGGTGCCCATGGGCATCATAATGCCTGCCAACACACCTTTCCCGCAGCCTGCCTAGTGCTTTAGAAAGTGGGTGGGGCTAAGTGGGGCTTTTCCACAGGAAGGTTTCTGGTTGACTGTGCAGACTGAAAAGCATCCTGTTAAACAGAGCATCTCCCTGAAATGTTGGCAATATTATTGTGGCTGACTAGCAATGGTCACTGAAGGAAGTGGTTTCTTAAAGCTACAGGAGCTGCTTCTATTATTTTGATAAGTTCTAACCCCCCAATATTTGTAGGTGTTTTTTTTTTAAGATTTCAGATTTTTCTGCAAACCTGGGGCATTTTTCGGGTTTGTAGAAAGAACTGTGTTGTCTATTCATGAATCCAATCTATGGATTTACATATCCACAGGTGTGGCCATGTTGAGACTATATTGATAATGGTAATACTGTTGCACTATCTGAAATACTATGTTTATGCTAGAGAGAAAGAGTTAATAGCTGTTACATCAAAAAGAAATGTATTGCTTCATACTGGAAATCACAAGAAATCCCGCCCCCCATAAATTATTGGCTCTTCAGGATTTGGACAGTAGTTCAATTGACTAAATTAACATAGCATAAAAGTCTCAGATACGCTAGTGTACAATCACATAAGTTTATTGAGAATTGATAATTGTAATAATACAGAACACATTTTAATACTTTGTGATAGTTTTCTATCATGTTTGTTTTGTATTTTGTATTTTTCTATTTTTAAAAATCAATGCAATCAATATGAAATCTAAAACAGACTCTGTCTCTCACCCATGACCTCACATGGTCACAAACTATTTATATAAATCCCTCCTCGCCCACCCTTGCCTCTCACTAACCCGCTGTTCAAAGCAATGCCTTAAACAGCTCATATTTTGTTAATTGTACAAGCCTAATGGAGGAATGTATTGGCAAGAAGGGGTAATGGCCATCAGTCCAGCAATAAAACAAAATTAATGGTCCATAGGAAGAAATCATGTCCACTTAATATCAACTTTGAAACTCTAATAAAATAATGCAATACCAACGCCAGCTTCTCCCTCTCTCACACACACATGGCATATGCAGATTGCTTACGCCATGTTAAATCACTCAAAGCAGGCCTCCGTTCAGCTGAAGCTGACAAGATCCTCCAGGGAACACAGCAGACCGGAAACATTTAGTGTAAGGATCATTACCGACATGCACAGCTGCAGTAACACCCACAAGATCCAATACGGAGGCAACAGAGGAACAAACACCACAAATAGATGATGTCTTCATCAGTGCTCCCCAAGTCCTTTGAAAACATGACACAAGTCCACCATCGGTATGCAGTTCAGAAACACAACCCCCCAGCAGGCGAGTCTGCAGGAAGATGGGTGGCCAGGGGAGTTTCAGCAAACTCCCAAGTGAGAAAGAAAGTACCTTTATGCACAAGCAAAGTACAGGACCACTATGTGAAGAACCATAGCACAGGAGCAGAGCATATGGGATGCATGAAAGTCTCAGGTTCAGTACCCAGCCTGGGATTATTACAAGGGATAAGCAAGAATTAGAGGGCATCTTCCAACTAATTTTCCACTACCCTCTTCTGGTACCTCTAACATCCAACAAGAAAAATAGTGTATCTTCATAGGCTGAAAGATTGTGAGTTGGATCCTACAACTCCTCTCCACTACACTGGATTCTATGACTTTATTCCACCAGGTCTCCCTTTCTGCAACAAAGACTTCCTTCAACAAAGAATCAGAAAAAATAATCCTCCATTTGAAGAAATTGAAGGAGGATGTAGAAGAGGACAGTCATTGCTTCCAAGGTTTATGTTCAGAGGTCACATGGAAACCTTGTTCACAACAACTTGATTTATTCTTGTGTTCACGCTTTCCTTCTCCTTGCATGAAGAACCAAGTCTGAAGTCTTCCAGGAAGTCTTTGATCTAGCCTCACTGTGTTGCGACATCTAAAATGGGGCGCTCTAACGAACTGGGGTTAGTTTCTTGCTCACATTCTAGAATTATATACTATGGTTTAATCCTAGATTCAAATATCGGTTTGAGGGCTAGAAACAAACCCCATCTTGTTACTGAGATTCATTGATTTTGAATCATGTCCAAGTGTTAGAAACCTCAATTTGCAACAGTACCTGAATGCAGACATCAAAACAAAGTGAGGGGAGGACTACCTCAAGGAACAGAGGTCTAACGAGGAGTCCTGAAATGGTGAGAGATTTCCTGAAAAAGATCCAGGTTGAGGAACCATTTGCCTGGATCCTGCCACAGCCCAACCAATTTCTGGTTCCACTGACATGTTCTCTTGTCAATGATCTTTTATGCATGGGAAGTTTGCGTTGGATTTGCTGCTCTGTAGATGCACAGTAATTCCATTTGAATTCTCAATCCATTTGAATTCTCCATTTGAAAACACCATGCACAGGGGCATTCCCTCCAATGAAATTTCAGGAATACCTTGTAACCAATTATGCATCCCCAGAGAAAATACAGAGCTTCTTAGTCCCTCCCCCCGAAAATGCTGCTTTGTAATTGGCCTCAGTGTAATTTTTTTGAAATGTCACCAGCCCCCGCTAGCCAAGCAGTGAGATTCTTTCATTTTAACTGAACCGAGTGGCCATTTTACAGCCAAAAGCAGAGAAGGGTCTGGACACCTCCCCCCAATTTGTTACTGGCTACCTCACTTCAGGGATCATAAGAACATAAAAACACTTGCACTGACATTTCCATTTCATCATTCAATCGGTAATCTTGCACTCGCAAACAGGAAAAAAGGTTTTCATGCCTCTAAGAGGACTGTAAAAGGGGAGGGTGGGAAATCAGCCCAGCTCTGTTTGATCCCCAATGTCTGAAAGCACATGCTGTAAAACTGACAAAGAGTAGAGGGTTGGGTGGGGAATCAGCCATGTTCTGTTGGATCCCCGATGTCTGAAAGCTAACAGGCCGTCAACACAAAACAGGTAAAAGGAAATATTTCTTCACACAACACATAGTTAAATTGTGAAACTCCCTGCCCTAGGATGGGATGATGGCTGCTAATATGGAAGGCTTTAAGAGGGGAGTTGACATGAAGGATAGGGATATCCATGGCTACCAGTCAAAATGGATACTAGTCATCATGCATACCTATTCTCTCCAGTATCAGAGGAGCATGCCTATTATCTTAGGTGCTGTGGAGCACAGGCAGGATGGTGCTGCTGCAGTCGTCTTGTTTGTGGGCTTCCTAGAGGCACCTGGTTGGCCACTGTGTGAACAGACTGCTGGACTTGATGGGCCTTGGTCTGATCCAGCAGGGCTTTTCTTATGTCCTTATGTACTGTTGTCTCAAAGGTTGCCCTAATAATATGTATTAATTCAGTCTAACTAGCATCTTTAAATATAATATCCATAATATAGATACATGCAACTGAAACAAAATAATAACCTATCCGTGTAGTAGAAAAATTCAAAGTATAACCAGTCTTTGAAGCAGTAATTTACAAATCAAATGGTCTCAAATTCATTCATGAGCTAATAAAAATTGCTGGACCAGTTTCAACTCTAATCTTCATCAGCAGCTATTACGCAGCATATAGGACAGTTCATCATCTTCGACATATATTCATGAAGAATCTTTCCTATCTTCATTCACAAAACAAAAAAAAAGTTCTCATATGAAGTGCCAAAGTATTGGAACTTCACTTGAAAGTATTAGGTATGTTAGCAGAATCCTATTAGGGTGGATATTGCAACAGAATTTTGATTTTCTCCCCCTTGGATCTACTTTTTAGATAGAAACCAAAATTGTGGGAAACCTGATGATCAGTCCGAGACAGGTTCTTTTTTTGGGCAGGGGGCCTCATTCAGTTTTCCTCCCTTGTGTCTGCAAAGGCATGTAGGGAAGTATTCTTTTTAAAAGTCCCATAAATGTGCCTTTCTATGACCCTGTGATTCAGCAATCTCAGGAAAACCATGTTAATTATGTTGCAACACAAGCGAAATGTTGTGCTGTTACTGGGATTCCTGAATCTCAGGTTTGTGAAAGTGCCCCCCGCCCTGCCCTATCCAAGGGTCTGATTCTGCTCAGGACCATGGCATGGGGGAGGGCGAGAGAGAAGGCAGCTTCTGCCTTCCTCCCCACATGGTTTCCTTGAGCCACAATGGCCCTGCAGGGAGTTATTTGTCCCAGTTTGGAGCTGCACAAACTCATGAGAAAATGTAACATGCGGTGTTGGCCCTCAGTCTGAAAGACGCAAGTCCCAAATCCCTTCTCAGCCATGAAACAACCTGCGTGACCTTATGCCAGTTACTTTTTCTCAGTGTAATCTGCCTCACAGGTAGGGTCGCCAGGTCCCTCTTCGCCACCGGTGGGAGGTTTTGGGGGCGAAGCCTGAGGAGGGTGGGGTTTGGGAAGGGACTTCAATGCCATAGAGTCCAATTGTCAAAGCAGCCATTTTCTCCAGGTGAACTGATCTCTATCGGCTAGAGATCAGTTGTAATAGCAGATCTCCAGCTAGTACCTGGAGGTTGGCAACCCTACTCATAGGGCTGTTGTAAGAATGCAAGGGAGATGGGAGAACAATGTATGCCACCCTGAGCTGGTAGAAAATGTAATACTCATTTCCATAAAAGTGCCATTTTCTATATTCCTCTGTATAATTGCATTTCCAAGGCCTCTCTCTTCTGCTCAACTTTGCCACTGCTCACATAGTCTTTGCAGATGTTTAAAACAATTCTGAAACATTTTTACTAGCGGTAAAGGTGAGATGAGTATGCATACAACCATCATCAGTGATCTCACTTTCAAGTTGCCCCTAACTCTCAGGAGGAAAGGGGGGGAAAACTATCATCAGTTGCAGGAGTGATTCCACCTCCCACGTCCTTGATAAGAAACCCCTCTAACCCTGCACTTCAACTATAGGGAATATTAATTTATGTAGAGGGTCTTATCAAGTATATACGATGTTGATTATTAATGTTCCCAAAAAAAGTGATAGCAAAACTAACTAAATGAGAAGAGGGAAAATGATTTAAGCAGAGAAAAACTGACGGAGAGTTTTATAAGGCCGTAAGCAAGCTAGATAAATAGACAATGTGACGATGCTTATGGAAGGAGCTGTGGATCAGAAGCAAAGTACATGATTTGCATACAGAAGGGCCCATGTTCAATCCTTGCTTAAAGGTTCTGTGGTAGCAAGAGCTCTGTTGAGAAAGGGCCTTCTCTAAGACCCTGAAGAGCAGCTGTCAACCAGAGTGAACAATACTCCACTAGATTGATCTGATTCAGTTGGAGGCAGCTTCATATATGCAGTAAAAATTCATTAACAATATATATTTTAAAGAGGCATGCAGGAACTGCTCATAGCACATTCTTGGAACTGATTTGGTAGTATAAAATAAAAGGTACATGATAATCCTCAATCAGGATTTTTTCTTGATATACAAAAGCTAATATAGGGTTGGATCCAACCAGCTTTCTTGCTGTTGTAAAAGGAAGGAAGCGTCCTCTTTGACCACTAAAAAAGTCTATGCTGAGAGTCATCAGTCCTGCATGTACAAAAGTCATGTGGAATGGCAGCCTGTAGTATGAAGGAAAATGGGGCAACAATGAATGAAAAAGCCGGCTAGATCCAACCCATCAGACCTTAAGCTGGGAAAGGGGGGGGGGGAGGAGAAATGCCGACAGAAATAGAAAACATAAGTGGAAACCCACAAGAAACTTGCGGGGACGAGGCAATCCCTACCTTTGTTTCCTCCACTCTCCCCCTACTTCTCCACCTCTTTCTGCCCTCCCACCTCATAACTCTGTCTGTCTCTGCCCCCCTACCCCAGCCCTCTCTACCTGCCCACCCCAGCACTCTCTATCCCCCCCCCCAGCCGAAGCTTCTCCCAATATCTTCAGGACCCTCAAAGGTAAGTGTGTTTCTGCGCTGCCTAAATATGCAGTTGTGCACGTGTCTTCTTACCCGAAAAACACTTTCAAAATCAGCTCAGTGCACCAATTTTTTGTAAAAAAAAATGTTTTTAAGTTTTGGGGGTTGTAGTTGATGATGTTTTTATATGTTGCAATGACTGGTTCTTTTTCCAGGATCCCTAATTCTTAGAGCTGCAGAAACAGGACTGTCTCTCTAACATGCAGACTCTGAAGTTTCTCCCTCTCTCATAATACCAGAACGTGGGGTCATCTGCTGAAGCTGGAGGGTGAAAGATTCAAAACAGATAAAAGGGAGTGTTTCTTCACCCAATGCATAGTTAAATTGTGGAACTTCCTGCCCTAGGATGGGGTGATGGCTGCCAACTTGGAAAGCTTTAAGAGGGGAGTGGACATGTTCATGGAGGAGAGGGCTATGCATGGCTACTAGTCATGATGCAAACCTATTCTCTCGAGGATCAGAGGAGCATGCCTATTATACTAGGTGCTGTGGAACACAGGCAGGATGGTGCTGCTGCAGTCATCTTGTTTGTGGGCTTCCTAGAGGCACCTGGTTGGCCACTGTGTGAACAGACTGCTGGACTTGATGCACCTTGGTCTGATCCAGCAGGGCTTTTCTTATGTTCTTATATTCTAAGTTCTGTGAAATTCAATGGAAGATAATTAGAGCAACAGCCCTGGATTAAAGGCAGAACCTCATCAGCATGGAACTGGTCATCCCTCCGTTTTAATATGTAAGGCAGGGTCTGCATCTTATGTTCATTTATGTCCCCAACACCAGTGTTATTCCTTGAAATTGAATTGAGATGGGCCTCCTTGGGAGACAACTTTTGTCTGAAAAGGGAGATAAAAACATAGGCAAACAAATAATAAAATAAACACTGGCAATGTCCTAGCTGTCATAAAATTATAATTACTCCCCAGTCTAAAGTGTGGCTCTCTATGTTCCGTAAACTCCCAAGTTTGTTCATTTGCTCTAAACAAGGGCTCAGTGCACGCAGTCCAACATCTGCTTCCCCTCCCCTTTTGCATGGCTGAATCAGCCCTTGGTTTTTACAAGGCGTAACTGTTCACATCTCTGAGCTTCTTCTTGTAATATTACAGCTACAGAGTCATGACAAATGGTCCCAAAATGACAGTTTCACAGGCATCCAGTTTACAGACACCCAGAAGAACAAACTCATCTACATTTAACCATCATTCCCAGACATGTACTGAAGATGATTCTAAATAACCACCCCCACATTAGCATTAAGAAAGAAACCAAAAACTGAAAAAGAGTGAAACGCGAGGAGTTCCATGAGTTCTATAGTCTCTTTAAACATATACATACTATCTTCTGCTCCACAGAATCTAGTTATAGGGGAGTCTGATGCTTATTCCCACCCCCAGAAATCAGTAGGAGTCACAATATTACACTAATAATAACATGCATTAATTTAGTGTTTTCACACTTCAAACACATTATCTTACTGCAATTATTCTTACAAAAGCCCTGAAAGGGAGGTTAGTACTACCCCTATATTGCAGATGGTGCAGGTGATGCCAAAGACAACTTTCTGAGTTCATGTCAGGTGTTAGATTTAATCCAGTGATTTCCAGGATCAGAGTATTACACCTGTTATGAAAGGATAGATATAATTTTAGAACAACTCACACTTATCTGTGGGAATGGGGCAATTAGGGAATGGGGGGGTCATTTTCCTTAAATCATTAACAAATTCTAGTTCCACAGTCCCACGTTGTAATCTTCCTCTGAATGACCATTTATATCAGACATAAACATGACATTAAAAATCACGATACTCAGAAACCAGTGGGAGAACATTTTAATCTTCCAGGACTTTCCACTGCTGACCCAAGAGTGGCAGTTCTCCTACAGAGAAGCTTCAAAGGGAGATTATAACATGAGATTTCCGAAGTAGAATTCATTAACAAATTCAGGACAATGGACTCCCTCCTAGCAAAATAAGGACAAAGGATTCTTATCTCATTACAGATGCTAATTTTCTGCATTTCCTACCTCTATCCATATCTCCTTGCTCTAATCAAGCTGGTTACATTTTGCATTATCCCTCTTCAGCCTGACTCCAACTTGCCCTTCTTGGTAAAAATCCTCCCTCCCGCCTTCTGATCTGGATTCTTATTTGTATCTGACAAGGTAAGCTTTTGACTCATGCAAGCTTACACCCTAGAAAATTATGTTGGTCTCCAAAATGCTACTGGACTTGAGTTTTATTCTACTACTGCAGACTAACATAGGTATCTACCTGACATTACTTGTACTGTATATTAATGCTGAGGTTTAACTGTAAACCTCTTTGGGAGCCCATCGGTCTGAAAAGCTGAGCAGAAATATAACAAAATAAACCACCACCACCACCACAATGGAATGTACATCATAACTAGGAGAGTCTTTCTGCCCTCAAAGCACAATAAATCATTAATGACTTTTTGGAAACAAGGATCTTTAGGTTTTGAAAGGGAACTAGCACCAACCTCCCCATATCAACTTTTTATGATTGGTAACTGGAATATTAGTATCTAAGCTAGATGGAATTTACACTATGAATGAACAGCTAAGTAGTACCAAAGAAACACAGCAACACAGAGTTGGAAGGGACCACCAGGGTCATCTAGTTCAACCCCCTCACAATGCAGGAAATTCACAACTACCTCCTCCCATACCCCCAGTGACCCTTGCTCCATGCCAGAATATGGCAAAACAAAACAAAAAACCCTCCACAATCTCTGACCAATCTGGCCTGGAGGAAAATGTAATACAAGTTTATAGGTTACAGTGACTGTCAGAAACCCTTCAGTTATTATGCATTTGGTATTCCTCCGCGCATACTGAGATTGCTCACATGATCGCAATCACATGAACACATGAAGCTGTCTGATACTGAATCAAATTATTGGTCTATCAAGATCAGTATTATCTACTCAGACTGGCAGCAGCTCTCCAGGGTCTCTGGTGGAGGTCTTTCACATCATCTACTGCTGGATCCTTTTAAATGGAGATGCTGAGGATTGAACATGGGACCTTCTACATACAAAGCAGATGCTCTACCTTTGAGCCACGGCCCCTCCCCTCTCAATGTGTGCAGTTGCCATTTTATGTGAATAGGGCAATAAGTACATATTCCAGTTTTTGAACGCATAACTGGAAACCCAGGATCGTTGCGGGTATGTGTTAACGTATACCAAAACTATTAGAGCCAGCGGGGTGTAGTGGTTAAGGTGTTGGACTAAGACCTGGGAAACCAAGGTTCAAATCCCTACTCACACAATGGAAGCTTGCTAGGTGACCTGGGGCCAGTCACACACACTCAGCCCTGGCTTTGGATGGAAGTATTTGGATGGGAGACCTCCAAGAAATACAGGGTCGTGACGTGGAGGCAGGCAATGGCAAACCACCTCTGAATGTCTCCAAGGGTCGCCATAAGCCAGCTGTGACTTGACGGCAAAAAATAATAATACCAAACCAAGAAAATGTGTGTATTGCTCTATTCACACAAAATGGCAATTGCATGTACTGGGAGAACTGCAGGTAGCACTCTCTCCTAGTACATCAGGTAGAAACATCAAAAACAACGAAAGGGCCCTGAAAAGGGCTGAAATCACCTCTGCTTTTTTTTCCTCCACATGATTTTATTGTGCAGGATTAACTGTCTAATGAAGACGTAGTCTTTTTACTAGAAGTTCCCCTCATCAGGACATCTCATCAATAATCATGCCACTGTTAAGAAGAAGCTTCACACAGTTGATGATAGTTTTTTAAAAAAACAGATGGAGAAAAGAACAAGGGGAATTCAGAAGGAAACCTGTAAATTATGCTGCTAAACCACGGAATTATTCAAACCCCAAGCATTTATCTGATGAGACACAAAAGGCTTGTTTGGGTTTGTGTCACTCACCCCTTGGCAACACAGAATTCCACAACAGAGCAGACACACAAAACACCCAAGTCCAGCCAAAATGGATTCGGGTTAAGTACATTTGTAAGCCATTTCACCTGTTGCCAAGTGTCCTGGGACATTGGGTGTATGAAGTCTTCGTTAGTTCTATATAGCACTACGAGATCAAGAATATTAATCCACTGTTAGTGCTATAAGAAATCTCTCCCTCGTTCCACGAACTAGGGAAGTTTTTGCAGGAGCTCCTTTTGAGACAGCTTACAGGAGAAACCTGGACAAATATCTGCCAAGGATGTTATCCACCAGGCTATCTTCAACCAAAAGGGAGACTGCAGCCAAGAAATCAGAAGGAGATTGAGACTGGGAAGGGCAGCCATGAAGGAGCTAGAAAAGATTCTGAAGTGTAAGGATGTGTCACTGGCCACCAAGATTAGGTTAATTCATGCCATCGTATTCCCTATTACTATGTATGGGTGTGAAAGCTGGACACTGAAGAAAGCTGATAGGAAGAAAGTAGATTCCTTTGAAATGTGATGTTGGAGGAGAGTGTTATATGGATACCGTGGACTGCCAAAAAAACAAATCAGTGCATTATAGATCAAATCAAGCCTAAATTGATCCTAGAAGCTAAAATGACTAAACTGAGGCTGTTGTATTTTGGTCACATTATGAGAAGACAAGAGTCACTGGAAAAGACAGTCATGCTAGGAAAGGTTGAGGGCAGCAAGAAAAGAGGAAGACCCAACAAGAGATGGATGGACTCAATAAAGGAAGCCACAGCCCTCAGTTTGCAAGATCTGAGCAAGGCTGTCAAAGATAGGACATTCTGGAGTACTTTGATTCATAAGGTCACCAGGAGTCGGAAGCGACTTGATGGCACTTAACACACACACACATCTTCCTTTTTATCCCCAATTTTTTGTCCCCAAAAAAACAGAGTACTGTTTTGACATATGCAAAAAATAAAAATAGGCACACTTCATTTAAGAACAGGCTTTTAAAAATGTTATTGACTGTTTGTAACAAGTGCTGTAAAAACACAGATTTTCTTTTTTGTTATGACAGTTCATTTCTCTTTCCAAATCCCATTCCTTACATCAGCCTAGTAAATTGCTGTGGCAATGAGAGCAAAAAAAAAACAGGAGGGGGCGGAGAAGGAAAGGATTTGGTGCAGCAAGCGATGGATATCAATCTACGTAGTAGTATATACTCGAAAAGAAGGCAACCCTGAATGTAAGCCAACACCCTCCTAAAAAAATGTTATGCACACAAAAAATATTAGTGGATATAACTTGCATGCAAATGTAAGTTGACCACCTCTTTTTTTTTTTGATGGCACAGCGAGGGGAAAAACTAGACTTGCATTAGAGCAAATACTGTAAAACTCTAAGAAATGTTGCAAGATATGTGTAGTTATCATCTCATTTGGAGAAGGTCACCTGAGCCTTCACTACTTGAATTAACAAGTCCGTAACCCACCATTGAATACTCACGGGACAAGATGATTTCCACCGTTGGAGCACAAGGCACTATGCAACGAGAAAAGCTCTTTGTAGCCTGTTCAGCATGGCCCATATTTTAGAAATAAATATAAACATTAACAACAGTGGGTAATAATTTCCAATGGTGGGCAATTTTAAAACTATATAATCACGTCTAGTCTGGCAGTAATATATTTTTAGAAGGTGTAGAGAGAGTCAGACAGTGCCATGGAAGATACAGTATGTGAGTTTACAAAGGGCACTCAGGTCTTCGCCCCACAATGTACACAGATGCACTGATAAAACCCTGCAAAAATATATATGTTGGTGTGATCGTAAACATGGTGTCTAACACCAGTGTGCATATACGCATCACTGCTTCTTTTCTTTTTTTGCAGTGTTTTACCAACACGCAGATGTGCATCAGGAATACAGAGGAGCGAAAAGATGCAAATGAACTGTCAGCTGTGGCAAAACAAGCACATGCTCTGAAACTAATTTTAGAAATGTTCCTAATTAAATTGGAGTCAAGGAAGAGTAGAACAGAAAGGGGGGAATCCAGTCACCCTATTCCACAGTGGTGAAATGAGTGTTTGATATAATCACATTGCAGCATTTAGGGCACCTTTAGTTGAGAGATTTCAGGCTGCAGGGCTAGAAAATGCCTCCCCACCCAAGACTCAGGAGAGCACCGACAAGTCAGGGCGATCAGCCCAAGGCTAGACAGGCCACTGATCTGACTCTGTATGAGATAACTCTTAATTGTTATTATGCGCTGCACAATAGGTACATAGTTAAGCATACTTCAGGCTGCTCCTTGTCATATGTTTCTCTGTCGGGGATCAACACACTCAGCATATTCTGCCTCGCATCCATCACAGCATCAGCCGCCAAGCAATCCACACTGGAGGAGGAAGGGAGTCAATTACGCCTAATCTGCAGGCTATGCATATGACAACATTATGATGGGATCTGGTTCATTAGCTCAGGCTATAAAGGCTCCAGATTTTGGCTCGCCTTTTCAGTCTCCCAGTTTGTGGCGAAAGGAGAACACCTTGCTTAAGCAAAACTCACCCCGGTTTGTTTCGAGGGATATTAACACTAAAATGAAGCATCTCTTTCTATCCATCATCTGAACGGTGCCCTATGTGCTTGTCTCCTTTGCAATGGGAGTGCTCCAGAATTGTATCTGAGCTCCTAATGAAACTCTGTCTTACATAAGATATTGTCCCCCCATCAATAAAAACAAAGAGAGCATATCCTCCTTCATGAACACATGAAGCTGCCTTATACTGAATCAGACCCTTGGTCTATCACAGTCAGTATTGTCTACTCTGACCGGCAACGGCTCTCCTGGGTCTCAGGCAGGGGTCTTTCACATCACCTACTTGCCTAGTCCCTTTAATTGGAGATGCCGGGGATTGAACCTGGGACCTGCTGCATGCCAAGCAGAGGCTCTAGAGAAAGTTTGGCACTCACTCCCCAACATGAAGATGGTTTCAGAGGGTAGCCGTGTTAGTCAGCAGTAGAACAGTTAGATTCGAGACCAGTAGCACCTTCGACACCAACACAATTTTCAGGGTATAAGCTTTTGAGAGTCATCTGACGAAGGGTGACTGGACTCTCGAAAGCTGAAAGCCTGCAACTCTTGTTGGCCTCTAAGGTGCTACTGGACTCGATTTTAATTGTTCCCTGACAGGAAACTCACATGAAACCCATGCTTGGGCCAAAATGTAAAAATAGACCACTCATAGATTTCTTCCTGCATGCACATTTGTCTCCTCAGAGCTTGTATGACAGACACAAAGCAAAACAAAAAATGCCACATTGTCATTTGCAAGTTAGGTTCTCATTATTTCTCCACAATCTCCTGTATATTCATATATAGTATGGACCCGGGCAGCCCCAGTATCAACATTCACCTTGCACACAAGTTCTTCATTAGCGGATTAATGTTTATCAACACTGATAAACCCAGGATGGCAAAACTAAACCCCCATTATAGATGCAGTAGACCCCTGAATACAAGATAATGGGCTGCAGGAACCATTTGGTTGGTTCCTAATGGAAACAGAATGCTGGATTGGACAGGCTCTTCTTTGATCTTCTTATGTTCCTAACTCAACTTTCTTCCCTTCCTCCACTCCCAAAAGAAATCATAAGCTGGAATCGTTAGGTGTCATGTAGACATGTGAAGGCCCAGGAAAAAAAACCTAATCGTTTGGGTCCCTAAGATGCTAGTGTACTCAATTCTTGCTTATCCATAAATATGTGATGAGTTGGCTCAAAGAATACATCCAGGTGCCATTTCCCTGTATTCCTAGCTGGACATCATGATGCTTGCAATACAAGATGCATTCCAAGGACCTGCAGGTACCTTTTCTCTTGGGATTAATTATAGCGTTTACTATTCAAGTCACATTATAACACTAGACAACCATAAATCAGTCCCCCCCCACAAGTACTAAAACCAACATATATTTAGAACCCACAAATCTCCATATTGCAGCTCCAAGGCCCAAGATAAATTTCCAGAATGGCAGTTCCATCAGAGCAGACATTATCTAAATCGCTTGCATTTGTCAACACAATTGCAGTGAATGATTTAACCTGGAGTAGCCATAAGAGATTCATTTAGCAATCCTGCAATGCCAGACTTGAAAGTATGATGCGTTTGATCCGGGAACTCATTTCTACAGATGATTAATTGAAACTTGCATTTCATAAGCCATACACTTAGAGCCACTGGTGATGAACATATTAGGAATCTATTTGTTTTCACTTCTCTCCTACTACAGCAATCAAACTTCCTCCGTCAGTCATGCTCTAATAAACTACTGGGAACAAAATTAAGGAGGATAAAAGTTATGAGATCAGAAAAACATGGCTGCTGTACAAATTGCCAACGGTCACTGCCTACCCACAACTGTGACAAACCACATCTTGCCCTACTCCTTCCCCACTTCCAAGTACCATGTGAATGCCACATGCTCAAACCTGCTTTATATCATATCAGATCCTCGGTCCATCTAGCTCAGTATTGTCTTCTTCGACTAACAGTCCAGAAAGTCTTTTGCAACACTTTCTAACTAAAGCTTTCATCTGGAGATGCCAGGGATTGAACCTAGGACCTTTGGCATGTACAGCAGATACTCTGTTTTTGAGGCACAGGATCTTCCCTCTCAGGCCCTTAGGACATGATGCTATCATTCAGGAGAAGGGTGACCTGGTGCAAAGGAGGAATTCACCTCCATACACCTGTAATAATTGTGTAAGAAGAATGAATTTTGGCAGATCCAACTTGCCTCACAAGTTGCTCATAGACAAAAAGAGAGGGGAAAGCTACATCCACTGAAATTCCTTCCTTCAGGGGAGTCCTGTCCTCTTTTGTATCTGATTAGCCCTGTTGCAAACACTCCAACCTTACCCCAACTCCTTTATGCAACAGTCCTCAACCGTATAATCCAGATTTTCACATCTGAACTGAAGGGTTGCTACTGTTTTGGAGGACGGGTCAGGTTACTGAGAAGCAACTGTTTAATACTATTGCTTACAACTTACAAGACATTTACTGGAAAACAAGACCTATTGATTTCAGTGACACTTATCTCCCAATAAAACTGGGGTCTTGGTGACTTACAGTGCATTCCTGAGCCTTGAGGGTAAAAGCCCTTAGGAGGCCAGGAAGGCATTGTGCTGGCGTTCAGGCCCCACACACCGGCGCCTGGGCTACTTACATCAGCATTAGTGGCCCCAGTGCCGGCGTGGAGGCCTGGATGCTGGTCGCCACCACAGCAGCGCCACCCCAGAACGCCGGACTGGCGTAAAGGCCCACACCAGTGTTCCAGGGGGCGCCCCAGGAGGCGTTTCCAGGGCATCCGGGGGGAGGAGCTGCCATTAGGCAGCCTCCTGTCCCGGTTTGCCCCAGGTACGCCGGCGGCGAGAAGAGCAAGGCTGTGCCTGCTTTTTAGCAAGCGCAGCCTCGCTTTTCTCTAAGGAGCGAAAAGCCCCATTTAAAATTTTAAAAGCCGCAAAAAGGCTTTTAAAAAAAGTTTTTGGCACCGGGGAAATGGGTTAGAAGGCACCGCAGCAGTGTCTCCTCCCCACCGTTCCCCCACACCAAAAGCTCAGGAATACGCTGTTAGGATGGTAGATTTTTTCCAGAGAGCACAGGGTGGTATGATAGTCATCAATGGTCACAATGTCCTTACTCAACCCTGCTGCTGTGTCTGCTCAAAGAGTTTTTGCAAGTTGTTGGGAGTACTTTGAAAACCTGCGAAACCTGCTCACTTTCTCAGAGCTATGACATGGGAACACTCGAAAGCAGCTATTTAAAGATGGGCAGCCGGTATCTCTATGGGATATTGTTGTACCAACTGTTCCTTTTGGTTTCAGATGACATCATCTGGCAAGGCACTTAAAATCCAGCCCTTCCCCCATATAAATAAAGCTGCCTGGCTGTAAGATGACGGAACTCCGATATTCCAAGGCAAGGGGAGAGGAGAAACTATTAAAGCCATGCCATGCCGTTACCACTCTAGCTAATCTATTTTAGGAGAAACACACACCCTGGAACTTGCACAAGCCTAGGAGGTTTCGAATGCTCTGCAAACTCTCTGTGAGCTATTTCATGTTAAATGCTTTCAGTCGTTACAGATTTTCTGCAATTTATCCTGCAATGAGAAGCGCAGCATCACTTCCATCTACTGCTCTGCCAGGTGCCCTTTTCGGATATCCAATTTGGGCGCTCTTCATTGATGAGCTGGACAGTACGGGAGAGGACAATCCTTCAATTACCCCGGCCCAACATTTAGGGCCAGCACTATAGGAGTGTCTTCGTTATTTAGCTACTCACTCTTCTGTTGAGCTGGGTGGCAGAGCAACTGGGCAGCAGTGGCAACACCAACATACAGGGGCAGCTTGTTCACCCCACACTAGAACCCAAGCGAAAGCTCCACCCGCTGCATGTGCCAGCTTTCAGAGAAAACAAAAACACTTTTGCTCTTAATGCTGACAGCATTCATCAGGGATCAGGGTGGATGTAACCACCCATCCAAATAGCCTTCCTCCAATAGCCACTTAATTGGAGGAAGGCTCCTTACGTTGGAGGAAAGCTTCAAACTTGAGCCAAAAGGAAAAATGGAATAAAAATATCTAATAAAATAAACTTTGCTCAGTTAAATGGTAGCATAGAGGTAGGATGGTCACGTCATGAGACGACAAGAGTCACTGGAAAAGACAGTCATGCTAGGAAAAGTTGAGGGCAGCAGGAAAAGTGGAAGACCCAGCAAGAGATGGATTGACTCAATAAAGGAAGCAACAGCCCTCAATTTGCAAGATCTGAGCAAGGTTGTCAAAGATAGGACATTTTGGAGGACTTTCATTCATAGGGTCGCCATGAGTCGGAAGCGACTTGACAGCACTTAACACACACACAGAGGTAGGATCCACCCCGTAAGCTCCAGTATGTCTATAGTCCAATCACCTTTAAATTGGAGGGGGGGGGATTAAGTGTTTTAAGAATTTATCACAGCTGTTACCAGACAGTGGGGCATCTGGATCCTCACACTGGAATCATACAGTTAGAAAGCCCTCTAAGCGGCATTGGAAAGAATGCAGGAAATACAGGGGAAAGAATAACAGAAAGTAAAAGGATGGTGTTAGCAAAGCAGTTTGTCCAAATGGTTTATCACTATGGGTTACGTGGCATACCTGGTGGGAGTCAGGGTGTGAAGTACTGGAGGCATTCCCAGAAAACCTACATATGCTTGGAGATACTGGATCACACAGCTGCAAAATGATATTGAAGACAAGGTTTTCCATCCCCCCCATCCCATATCACCAACACTGTCCAAGCATCAGATTCATTTCCCTCCCCAGCACTCATTAAGTTATCAGGCAATAAATGTTTCCTTGCTTACCGAACATCTTATTCCCAAGGTAAAATGTCAACACTGTCTTCCCCAACCCTAATTCATAACCTCACCCTGGGAAGCTTGCTGGTACATTCTTGTGAGATGTTTTCAAAACCTCACTTCTGAAGTATTCCTTTTGTCACGTCTTCAAACGTTGCTTCCAACATGAAAAGAAAATGCAGCGAAGGGGGCTTCGGCAGGTAGAATTATTCAAGATACACGAGACTCATAAATTTTTAACACTTGTTCAAAATAAGTGACTCTCTTATCTTCAAAGTTCTTCTTTTTTTAACAAAAAGACTATAAATTTATATGAAACTGGAAAAAAAACTCTGTAAACCACATGTCCTTGACTACTGTCCCTGGAGTCAGAAGTCCTTTAATTCCATCTGTAACACTTCAATCTACTTTGGAAGATTTCCCATCTTGTCCACTGGGGATGACAACAGGGTCGGATGCTGACAAAAACAACAACTGATAAATGTCTGTACCCAAAACTGAGGGCCTTTTTTGCATTCTCATTTTCCTCGCTTGTGTGTCCCAGTTTCTTCAAGGTTCCTCACGTCTTTTGTTCCCTCTAGTGGTCGATTTGATATTACATCACTTTATGTCCGGCATAAAAACCTGCAGTTTAAATTTGCAGGGAGATATACAGGGCATACAGCAATGCATGCCCTTTGTATATCTAATGTATGTATACTGCTGATTTGCCAGTTCACAAACACCACTGAAAAATGGGTGCTTTTACGGGGAAAGATTGGTACGAGAAACAAAAAAAAGAAATGAAAATAAGCACGTTTGATTTGCACAAGGGAGAAGTGAAATGGGGTTCAAGCAACCGAAATGACCAGGACATCCTGGTCTGTTGTCTCCAAAGGCATGAAGGGGATGGGGGGGGGGGGTTGCTGCACAACATAGCTCCTTCCTCCACCTATCTGTTCAGTCATGCTACAATGGTCCCATGAAAAGGGCTTAATTTTATTTATTTATTTTACGAAGTCAAATATATATTTTTGCATTTGCCATTCAGCATTAGAAGCAAAGAAGAAACTGCCCTACCTGCTGTGGACAACTCTGTGACAAAAAACACCACCACCCCCAATTCATTTACACCTACAATCTGGTTGGTTACTTTGTCTTACGGGAAAGTGTGTGAGAAGTCTAACCCTCTTGCAAAGAGGAGAGGGAGGAGGGAAAAGAAAACTGCTGAGTAACTGAAGAAAATCCTTGCATGGTAATTTGAAAGTATTTAAATCAGAGTTATGTGAACTTTAGCATTAGCATTTTTCTTGGGCGGCAAAAGCTTTTCCATCTTGCCTCTTGCAGCGTCTCTCCAACAGGATTCCCCGGGATACAGAGGTCAGGATCCATGGACTACTCATTTGTGTTCTGATCAGCCTGACATTAAGTTTACTAATTAGCACCAATTAAGAGTAACAGTAAGCAGAGAGCCCACTTACACGACACTGGTTGCTTCAAGTTTTTATCCAAACTAAGGCTCACATTCCCAACTGCATCTCATTGTGTGTGTGTGTTAAGTGCCGTCAAGTCGCCTCCGACTCCTGGCGACCCTATGAATGAAAGTCCTCCAAAATGTCCTATCTTTGACAGCCTTGCTCAGATCTTGCAAATTGAGGGCTGTTGCTTCCTTTATTGAGTCAATCCATCTCTTGTTGGGTCTTTCTCTTTTCCTGCTGCCCTCAACTTTTCCTAGCATGACCGTCTTTTCCAGTGACTCTTGTCGTCTCATGATGAGACCAAAATACGACAGCCTCAGTTTAGTCATTTTAGCTTCTAGGGTTCAGGCTTGATTTGATCTATAACCCACTGATTTGTTGTTGTTTTTTGGCTGTCCACGGTATCCATAACACTCTCCTCCAACACCACATTTCAGAGGAATCTATTTTCTTTCTATCAGCTTTCTTCAATGTCCAGCTTTCACACCCATCTCATTGCTAGAGGCCAATTAAGTTTTGCCTTCCCAGTTAAGACTTTGTGTGCCAAAACTTTATTCCATCTCAGCTGGGAGTTTCTGAATTCTCCTGGCCCATCCTCTTGTGTGAACAAGGTACTGCCCCAGACGAAAGGTTAGCTTTAAAACTTTCTACAGCTTTTCATTTTCATGGGGAGGGGGCATTTTCCAGCACCTCCCCCTCAAGAAAACTGAATCCTCATGAGAAAACTTGACTTTTAGGATTAGATAGATTTTTAACAGCCCTACAACTAAACAAAAACCCAGGGATATCTACACCAGGGATGTTGGGTCGTTCAAGTTATCTCAGCAAATGCATTGTGGTCAATTAATTGATTAATCTAATCAATCATGCACTGAAGGAAAACAAAACATGTACTTTATTTTTCAGTTGTGCATTACAATATTTTAAATAAACCTTCCAGCAAGCTTAATCCTCAAAAACGCCTTCCCTTTCTGTGTGCAAGAGAGAATAAGGAATACTACTTAGAAGATGTCGGATATCCACAATTTTTTTCTTGCATTAGCATTTTTTTTAAATCCTGCCAGATAAATTAGGGGAACCTTTTTTAAGTCCACCAAAATGTTCTAAATCCTTTGATCTAATGAATGAAACTCTAATATATACACATAGGGTTAGATCCAGATCATAACTTTCTCCCCCCTCCCCCACCTGCAGCTCATTCATCTCCCTGAGATGCTGGTCCCAAAGAACAGGAGACCCTCTGGAATGGCATGAGGGGTCCTCAGCAGGAAGGAGGGACTGGCAAAAATTACACCTCCCCTTCCATTAGCGGAAGATTTAAATCTGGATCCAACCCATGATTTTGAAATCGTGTGTCCTCTTAACCTGCCCCAAATTTGGCCTTTCCAATAAATTAATGGAGAGTAACTTAAGTGCTAAGAAAACTTTCCAGCAGATGAAGTCATTGGATGAGTATAGCAATGTCCTCTCTTTTCAGCCGTGGGGAGAGAAACAGCATAGGAGTGGCTGCTATGGTTCTATATCACATGGAGAGTTTAATCTACACAGTAGGGATGCTCTAGGAGCTGGGAGAGGGCCGCTTTAAGGAGCTTTGGCTTGAGAGAGCAGGTGTGGGTCAGATCATATGTTCCTTGTATTTAATCACGCTATCTCCATTTTTGCTTCATCCATGTTCTCCGTCCCGATATAAACGCTAAAGTAAACAGTTAAGAAGGACAAGGGTCAAGAAGAACAGCTGCTGCAAAAATCCATCTTCAGTTGCTACAATCAGTTTCCTACTCAACTTCTTCACAGGGGGAAGCGCCAAACAGGAAGGGGGGTTGTGCTAGCATCCCAGACGAGATACAGTGTCTGCCTAGTCCATCTGTTCTGGGCATGCTGCTGATTCCTTGTTACTGTTGCATATACTCCAGTTGTCCCTAATTTCCAGTACCTGCCCAAATTAATAACTAATGTCCCTAAGTTCTGCCCCCTGTGGACATCTTATTTTGTTCTACCTCTACTTACAGAAGTGAGCAAAAGACTCCTCCATGCACCTTTGAATTCTTATCATTATTATTATTTATATAGTGCCATCAGTGTACAAGACAAGTGAAGTGGGAGGGCGTTTTGGAGAACATCTTGCCAGCTGTACAACATCTAGCTGAGCTTCTGTCTCCTTCCTGTCTGCATGTATAAAAACCTGGGGGAGGTCAGAGGCACAAGCTGAAAAGACAAAGGGTCACTGTGTGAGATTCAGAAGCTGGTCAGGATGCGACCTTGTGTTCTGGGAGGTTGCCCAGGAAACAAGGGCAGAGTCGTCTGAGGAAGCAGGAGACCTTTGGAGTGCTAAGGGTGGTGAACTTAGAGGAGGAACCATTATAAAAAGAATCTAATGGGGGTATAAGGTCAGAGGGTGATGGCAAGACCATAAAAGGCTTTGGAGGTAAGGACAAAGAGTTTGTATAGGATTGAAAAGCTGACAGGTAGGGACTTCCTATAGAGCTTTTGGTCCGAGCGCCATTGTTTCCTGGGGGCTCCCAGGAGACACCAAGAGTCGTTTAGATTTGGAGTGCAAAAAGCACTCCAACTCGGTCCTAAATAGTGGATCGGGAAGCAGGAAATTCCCCTGCAGCCTTCAAGAGCGGTTTGGACTCCCATATTCTCTGAGAGAGCTTTTATTAAGCCTCTCTTAGACTTGGAAGTTGTCCCCACCGGCACATAGGGGCCACCATTGCCACGGACGACTCTTTGGATTATAGGCTTTGACCTCCTCTATACATTAACATCAAATAATCTATGAAAAGAACAAGAAGCCTCACCTTTGGAAGTCAGAGTGAGTAAAAAGACACTTGATTGAGAAGACCTGAATGACGATACAAACACCTACGAAAACCGGCGACTCCCTGCCCAGAGTAACGAGACTTTTAAAATAAACAAATGCCATTAAATGAACTGACTAAGACCTTATCAACTTGATCAGTGAGTAGACGCAATAAAAGGGACTTTTGAATGACTTTACAACTACCAATTAAATGCTTTGAGGGGAGGGAGGGAGACGAAAACCTCCCCCCCCCCTTCCGGCTTTCTTTGATTCAATGTCCAGCCACGTCGCCTCTTAAGACTGGAAGATAATAAGAAGGGCTTTGTTACCATCGAAAAGACAGGGCAGATTGGAAGACTTGAAGTGAATCTCCCCAGTGTAACCATCAAATCGTTCCTACCACTTAACCACGGAGAGGAGACGACGCAGGGTCTATGATACTGCAGTTTCCTGTCTACTTTCTTTTCTTTATCTGTGCTGCTTTGAAGCGTAATTGAGGATATCTTGAAAATTACAAAGCCTGCTTCTATATAAGAATACAAGCAGATATGTCAAACAAGAGGATGGAAGAGATGTTACTCAAACAAATGGACATGTTTGCAGTGCAACAAGATTTAGTCTTTGAAAAACAACAAGCGCTCTCACATCAAGTATTTCAACTAGCTGAGGTGATGAATATCCTATTTAAATCAATTAATGGAAAACTGGACACAATTATTGAGGAGATCCACGATATGAAGACCCAAGATATGACAACAATTATTCAATGGAAAAAAATGACAATGAATTAGAACAATTTATTTTTAAAGAGGTAGCTGCAAGTGACCAGCTGGCAATGAGAGAGAGCAACATGAGAGAACTCAATACCTCTACAGTCTACTTGTCTGAGTTACTGCTGACAGGAGGAACATTATTATCCCAAGAAAACACTTCCTGGCAGCCAGCGATGGAGGGAGACATGACGAAGGATTTTACCAAGAAGCTGCTGGAAATTTTAACAAGATGCCAATGGATACAATCACTGGGATCTTTTTTTACATTTTCAGAGGCCAGAATTGCAGCTACTATATTGAAAAACAGGGGGTGGGGATTGGGAAATAAAGAAGGATTGGCAGATCCCCTCCCAAAACAAGATAATGGCTAAAATGATGCTTATTTTTGGGGTGTAAGGGAGCCACGGTGGATTTACTTTGATGAATTTCTAATGGGAAAATTTGTTTATGTATTGATCTAATCCCTTTATTATAGAATAATAAAATGTTATATAGAGAAATGATGATAATATTATAACTAGGTAGGACTTGAAATTGCTTATAGAAGTAGTATAGATGGCTTAAAGCAAGTCTGTATGAGAGAAAATAAGGATTAGAAATTAATTTGAAATGCAAAAGTGTTAACCAGTAGAATTAGTGACTGAAGAAGATGCGGGGAAGTCACATATAGTAGATAGCATTGAATATTATAGATAACATATTCTCAGTAATAGCAATGATTTTTTTTTTGTTACAAGCAGTTACAACCGAATATATTGTTGAGATATGTTTATTTTTGAATTGTAGAAAATAATAAAAATAATTAAAAAAAAAGAAATAAAAGCTGACAGGTAGTCAGTGAAGGGATTTAGACATCCCATAGTCAAATAGGGTTGCCAGGTCCCTCTCTCTGTCACTGGAGGGAGGTTTTGGGGGTGGAGCCTGAGGAGGGCGGGGTTTGGGAGAGGGGAGAAACTTCACAGCCATAGAGACCAATTGCCAAAGGGGCCATTTTCTCCAGGTGACCTGACCTTTATTGGCTGAAGATCAGTAGTCAGAGCAGGAGATCTCCAGCTAGTACCGGGAGGTTGGCAACCCTATGGTCAAAGCAATGAGGTGGTGAAGGATTTTGGCACAGAATGCTGGATAGATGACAAGCTGAAGCTCCTGTCGACTATTAGGAAGCCATTCAAATTTGCACTTCCCTCCTCCCCTAGTTTCCTTTGTATTGGTTTTTACTGAAGGAATCTGCTTTCTATAGAGCTAAAAAACCCAATCGGTCTGCAGCAATAGAGGCAAGTACATCTCTTCTGGCAACACACCAAAACTCTGAATAAGACAGCATTGCCAAAATGTTAATACTACTAATTAAACTGTTCAAAACGCTGAAAATATTTAAACCACAATATACACATTTTTCCTGAATCCTACAATTGAACTAATTTAATTGAGTAACAGTACATGTTATTTTAACAGCCGAAATTGACTGTGGCTCAGATCATGTCGACCTTTAATTCATTAATTGCGGCAAGTTGTCTCTCTGCCTCTGGTTTTATCTGGCAAAGATGGGTTCCAGAAAGGCAGCCCTGGACATTCTGAGTGAGAATGTATGGAAGCCCCCCGAGAAATTTCACCAGTCACACTAAAACTTTTGGCTTCCTTCAAAACTACTCTGGAATCTTGCTCAGACAGAACATGCATATTTGCCTCAAAACTTCATTTTAGGTGAAACTTGGTACAGGTTGAGTATCCCTTATCTGGACTGCCTGGGACCAGAAGTGGTCCGCATTTCGGATCTTTCCGTATTTTGGAATATTTGCATATACATAATGAGATGCCTTGGGGATGGAACCCATGTCTAAACACACAATTCATTTATGTTTTATATACACTTTATACACACAGCCGTAATGTAACTTTAAATAATATTTTTAACAATTTTGTGTACACTGAACCATCAGAAAGCAAATTGGCATGCTGCTGAAAGCCTGTAAGTAATGCCTGCATGCTGGCTCAAAAAGTCCCGTTTTCGGGCCAGTTCAGATATCGGATATCAGGATAAGAGATACTCAACCTGTAGCAACCTTAACTCAACTTTAATTCCCTTCTCAACATCCATCCACCCACCCACCTTGGGATTTCCAAGGAAAACTAAACAAGAAAAAAACCAGTAAGCTTCTTGCTTCTCTAGAAGAAACTACAGAACACAAAGGGTGATCCAGTTCATACGTTTCTCCTCTGGAGACATTCCCCCCCCCCCATGGAATGACAGCCACTACCTGTTTCTTCAGCTTAGGCACCAAAGCATTCCACGTAGGAAAAAGAAGAAATTGGGTTTTATATGCCGACTTTCTCTGCTGCTTAAGGAAGAATCAAACCAGCTTACAATCACCTTCCCTTCCCCTCCCCACAATGGGAGGGGGGAAGAGAGTGTGACTAGCCCAAGGTCATCCAGCTGGCTTCATGTGTAGGAGTAGAGAAACAAATCCAGTTCATCAGATTAGAGTCCGCCGCTCATGTGGAGGAGGGGGGAATCAAACCCGGTTCTCCAGAGTCCACCGCTCCAAACCACTGCTCTTAACCATTACACCATGCTGGCTCTCATCCCATACCCCATCCACTTGTCTTCCTGCTTTTTAAAGCCATTTTTAAAGCCTGTTCCAAGCTACCAGTGCAGAAAACAGCTGTAACTACCTCTTGAACATCAGTCTTGGGCCTAATTCAAGCAAATACATAAATGCTGGTACAGAAGTGTGAAATCCTAGAATACAATTTATGTCTCTCTCTCTCCATATAAATGCTCAAAGACAGCATTTATAAAGGTAATAAAATCATTTAAAAACAACAAAACATAAAATCCAATGAATAAACCAAATGAAGAGTCAGCAGCAACAGATCAGTACCTTTAAAAAACAGGGTAGGTTAGGTTAGCGCCCAAAAGACAGAAATCAAATGGACTTCTCTGGGGAGGCAGGACATCCCAAAGACCTCCAGCAGGTTCTAAAGTGGGCCAAATATTCATCTTTTCTATAACAAACATATAAATAAAAAAGAAGGGTCAATTCTGCAAAGGAATCTATTGCACACTTTCACCTGGCCACAAAGTTACTTCACCTAGCATTGGTCAGGCATTTTGTTATTTATGCTCGCGAACTTCACATTTTATCCTCTTTAAGCAGCCTTTTCAGCGTGTTGGTGAGCCAGAAGATCAACAGGAACCTTGGCTTTCTGCAATCTTCAGTCCCTCAAAGAAGCATTTTAAGTGGCTTCTGTGATATAAGCACAAGCTATTCAATCTCTGGTAGGTTTTTCTATTGAATTTGGTACTGAGCCCTGGGAAAACCTCTTTGGGGCACTTGCTGTTCAGAGAGGAAGGGGCACAGTATAGTGGGATCTGCAGCAATTTTGTGCTGTGCTTGGGAGAGTTTAAAGTGGGGGGGGCAGCATTTAAGTTTGTATTCTCCTCATCCAGCTGCCAACACAGGGAAACATCTATGCTTCTTTTACACTAAGTGAATATGGAAGTTCACTGAAATGGCCACTAAGAGGCAGTGTGGTGTACTGGTTAGACTGTTGGACTGAGACAGGAGTCACCTGGGTTCAAATCCCCAACCATCCATGAAACTCAACGGATCACCTCAGCTTATTCACATCTCTCATCTTAACTTACTTCAAGTATTCTTGTAAAGATGAAACAGAGAAGAATCATAATTGATGCCTTGAGAGAACAGGCAGGGCAGAAATTTAATGTAGATATCATTCCTGATGTTTAGCCACACCTCCATCTTGTTTTCACTTCTTCTGTTGCCTCCCCTCTGTCAAAATTCAAGTTATAAGCTCCATGGGGGCAGGACCCCATTCTCGCTGTTACTCGAAGGTAAGCTGTGAATGGTACTTCTACATATATAAGAGCCCCATGGCACAGATTGGTAAGCTGCAGTACTGCAGTCAAAGCTCTGCTCACAACCTGAGTTTGATCCTGACGGAAGTTGATTTCAGGTAGCTGACTCAAGGTTGACTCAGCCCTCTGTCCTTCCAAGGTTGGTAAAAGGAGTACCCAGCTTGCTGGGGGTAAAGTGTAGACGACTGGGGAAGGCAATGGTAAACCACCCCGTAGACATAGTCTGCCTAGCAACCATTGTGATGTGACTTCACCCCATGGGTCAGTAATGACCTGGTGCTTGCTGAGGGGACTATCTTTACCTTTACCTACCTCTACACATAATAGCCCTAACTTGCAGAGTAATCACGCTACTTAGTCTGGGGGCAAGCCCTGCCAAATGACTTTGGACATCTTAACTTCTAGCTTTCCTTGAATCCCAGAAAAAATATTTTTTCCCATCTAGAAAACATACTCCCCCCCCCCAAACTAACCTGGATATCCAAGGCTAGCCTGATCTCATCAAACAAAAACAAAAAACAAAACCGTCATATTCCTAGAAAACAAAGACGAAAGAACCATCTCTCAAAAAATACAGAGGAGACAATACCAGCCAGACACTGCCAGTAGATAAAGTTATTTCATATAACCTTAGCATACCCCAGCAATTTGTACCGATGGATAGAAAACTAGGCACTGTGACTGCTTAAACAGATACAGCTGAATGGCATATAAGCATCTGGGTTCACACAAAAGACGCTCGCAAAGGGTGCACGAGAATGTACTCCCCAAGGTATATCTGGATGCTTCTCAGAGCTCCCCCTACATGCAAGCCAATGTGGTCCTTCTTGGCCACCTACATGCCCCCATGAGGAACTGCCAGTGTGTGGCCTAAGCAGTACCACAGCCTTTGAAGAATACCGAGGAAGTCTAAAGCTCACTCACTACCAGAGCTCATACACTTACAGAAGAGGCAACTTAATAGAAAAGAAATGCACATACCATTCTAGATGGGTTGACTGGTAGGAACAGAACAGTGTGCGCTCTGAAACGTATTCTTCCAATTCAGGAACATGTGCCCATGTGAAGTGATCAATAATTCTCCTGCCTATGAAAATAAGATTAAATGAGATATTTTCTTTTTAAAAAATCAATATCTAGAACCCCCCAGCACACACACAACAAGGGCACCACACACCAGCTTATGTTGTTTGGATTGGAACCAAACAAAAGCTAATAAACCTCAAAAGACCCAGAATGCTTTTGCCCCAATGCAAACCTGAACCTCGCTCTAGAAATCTTCCAGGTGTAACGGACATGTGCTGATCAAACTCTCCATTACATCAGGGATCACTTCCTCTGTAAAATAGAGGGGGTCCTCCTTTGGGGGTGGCAAAGACAATTTTTTCTCTACAATTATGTCACTCAGGTGCATAAACATTTTTGGTTAGCACATAAAATTCATTTTGGGGGCGGAGCCTGAGGAGGGCGGGGTTTGGGGGAGGGGTTTGGAGAGGGACTTCGATTCCATAGAGTCCAATGGCCAAAGCGGCCATTTTCTCCAGGGCTTGATCTCTGTCACCTGGAGATCAGTTGTAATAGCAGGAGATCTCCAACTAGTATCTGGGGGTTGGCAGCCCTAAGCAACAGCAGGACTTTCAGAGAAGGATCCAAGCAGACATCAATCACCGGATGAGAGGGAACAGCTTTATGAACGGACTTTTGATTTTCTAATTTGCTTGGGATGAGTAAATACAGCCTCTCACCAGGCAAGTGCCCAAGTAGCAAACGATATAGCACATCTCTATCTGTGCATGTTAAAGAGTAGCTACGACAGAAAGAAGCCAAGCCCTAGATTTTATTTTACTTTATTGTCCTCCTTTCTCATTGGGACTCAAGGTGAATCTGGACAAGCAATGCCCTTAGCCAGATAGCCTTACGCTGGCTGTGCATACAGTTCTCCGCATCTCTTGTAGGCCTAAAGGCCTCCTCACTACAAGTAGCATTGCCAGGTCCCTCTTCACTACCTGCAGGAGGTTTTTGGGGCAGAGCCTGAGGAGGGCGGGGTTTGGGGAGGGGAGGGACTTCAATGCCACAGAGTCCAATTGCCAAAGCGACCATTTTCTCCAGGTGAACTGATCTCTATCGGCTGGAGATCAGTTGTCATAGCGGGAGAGCTCCAGCTACTACCTGGAGGTTGGCAACCCTAGCCCCTCCAGCGAAGAACATTTGAGACAAGAACTGCATTGACTTTTGGTTTGTTTCTGGGTCAGCTTGAAGGGCTGATTTTGATCTATAAAGCCTTAAAAAGTCACAACCCAGAGTACCCTAATCCTGATCTACAATGCAAAGGGAACACGACAAAGACTATCCCGTTAGATCTCCTGCTATTACAACTGATCTCCAGCCGATAAAGATCAGTTCACCTGGAGAAAATGGCCACTTTGGCAATAGGACTCTATGGCATTGAAGTCCCTCCCCTCCCCAAACCCCGCCCTCCTCAGGCTCTGCCCCAAAAACCTCCCGCAGGTGGTGAAGAGGGACCTGGCAACCCTAACCTGGAGGTTGGCAACCCTAACTACAAGGGAAGTCAAAGCAATGTTACTGTGGCAGGTGAACATACTCTGTCAGCCAGGCTGGAACAGACAGAAATAAGGAATCAAATCTGGATGAGCTGCGGGACACGACATTGCCGTATGAAACAGGAAGTAGCTCTGCCTGCAGCCCTGAGCCCTAGAACCTCCTCTTCTTAATACTGATGTTTTTAAATAGCCAGGAAGATCTGCTATATCAGGATTTCAGAACTGAGAGCATGCTACAGACCTTAAAGCATCTGTTTTTTACAGAAGGTTGCAGAGATGGAATGGGATGAAGTAAAGAGGCATCTAATTATTGTTCTACAGAACTGCAATATCTGGAATACGAAGCATTCCAGTAAAATGAAAAAGGGTGTTCCTTGGAGTAAGGAACATCTGGTAATTCTACCTTTAAAAGCTCCAGATGAACGTACTGGAAAACATTTAATCAAGGCTATGTCTAGTTACACAGTTTAGTTAACCGCCGTATCTTAAAACACAATGCAACGGTGGTTTAGAGATACATAATTTTAGAGAAAGAAATTAACATTCAAGCTTAGGAGATGGGGCTGGTATCTGTTTTCAAAGTGCAATTACAAATAAAAGCGACCCACCCTACCAATTAAGCAATGGGTACATGGAAACTAGCAGCATTTAAAACTAGTTATTTTAATTAAAATGACAAATGCAGCATGTGAAATACTGAATACGAAACTCACAATCTTGACTGCAGGCAAATCAACAGTAATGCGGGCAACATTAAGTCAGCAAACAAATTTTGGGTGCATTCCTAAGTACACAGGAAACAAAGAATTACTCAAGATTTGGTAGCCAGACACAGTACAACCAAAGAAAGACAAACTTATTCTGATCTCTCACATTTTTAGAATGCATCAGATTGTAGCTTTGGTATGACAATGCATTCCAACCCTTCTGAACTTTTTTGGGGGCAGGGGGTGCCCTTTCAAAACAAGAAACAAAAGCCACATAATCCATGTAACACTGGGGCCAAACAAAAAGATGCAAACATTGTGCAAGCTTTTGAGCTCATCACAACACTTCATCAGGCTGGAGGCTACAAAAATTAAGAAACAAAAGAGGAAAAAAACAAAGGGTCATCATATTTGAAAAAAACCAATGGTCGTCATATTTGAATTGAAAGGTGTCCTTTCAATTCAGCCAAAATGTTAAGCACCTATTGCTAAGAAATGTGCACACATGCAAAATGAGTTAATATATGCAAATTAACAAAGGCTGAAGTTCACCCCAGATGGGTTTCTTGAACAGAGGCAGCATGGGATTTTCAGGATGCATCCATCCAAGCAATTTAACAACGTGGGCCTAAGCTTATTGAGGTAGAAGTGAAACCTCGCACTGCGTTACAGTGACAGCAAGTATACCCATCTCACTCTTCTATGTTTACTAGGAACTATATATTTATTTATTTTTAATTATTTGGAAGATCCAGGGTAAAACAGACTGGCGCGATCAACAAAACTTATTTTATTCCTGCTTTTCTTTGGAGCCTAGCTCCTCCTATGTCCATTACACAAAACAAAGCAATTGGTGACTCATGAAGTGAGGAGGAGCTGTAGCTCAAAGGTAGAGCCTCTACTTGGCATGCAGAAGGTCCCTGGTTCAATCCCTGGCATCTCCAGTTAAAGGGACTATGCAAGTAGGTGATGTGAAAGGCCTCAGCCTGAGACCCTGGAGAGCCACTGCCGGTCTGAGTAGACAATACTGACTTTGATGGACCAAGGGTCTGATTCTGTATAAGGCAGGTTCATGTGTTCATGTGAAAGCAGCATGTAACCTACTGGCTCACACTGCCACAAAGCATCCTGCTGACAAATTCAGCAATATGCAACTCTGTAAACTGTGGACCGTTCTGGGTTTGAGAGAGGCTGGAGATAGTGGCAGGTGGACAGGCTGTATGTAACAGACAGGGAGAAGAAACAGCATTGGGGAGTGGTAGTTTTAGACAGTAGGGAATGAGCTAGACAAATGCAGTATAAATCAGGTGAGTGTACCCAATGAAATTTCAAGGATGGAGAAGCTGGTGAAGATCTACTCACTTGTAAGGAGGGAAAGGATTGCTTTTATAACATTTGTTAAAGTCCCAACATTTCATAAAATCTGATCAATATGACTGATAAAGTTAACGCTATTTTTTAAAAAGATGTGTGTGTGTTACGTGCTGTCAAGTCGTTTCCGACTCATGGCAACCCTTAAAAAGATACCAAGTCTTTAAGTATCACCATGACTCAATCTAACACACCAGCAGATATCGACATTCTACATAGTGTCCAAGTCATTGCAATATGGAAAACACTCAGACTAAAGACTCTGGATTTGTTTAAAAAACTGAAGAACAACTCTAGGAGATCAGCAACAGCTGCTAGTTGAAAAGACCTAGAAATATTTTTTACTGGACTGTACGGTAATTCCGGGAATTTACTTAAGAATAGCTCATGGGAAGACATTAAGAACTCAAAGACCTCTTCCCCACTGAAGTATCATAGATCAAGACCCCGTATGTACAACTGACTTAAACCCCTAAGAAAAACACACATTTAGTACATGAACTCCCATCCTCTTTTTTTCCTTCTCTCCACTAAACTGATTAATTAAATTAATACAAAGACAGTCTTGTTGGGAGCTCCAGCCTCCCTTGCCTCTCTCTCTCTCTCTCTTTTTAAAGCCAGCCAGGCAAACAGGAAACAAAGGGTTTAATTCTGTCTGGTTTCATGAAGGGTGCTGTATGTCATGGCCAGGTGCTGGAGCCCAGCCAGATTCTTGGACCAGCAGCAACAAGGCTGTTAGATAGACCCCCTCCTCTACTCCACCATTTAAAAAAACACACACAAATATATCCAAAAAAACCACACAATCAGCAAGAGAAGGCAGCCTGTGAACCAACTACAAATACCAGCACAGCGGGGAACTGGCAGAGCGAATGCAGAGGAATATTAGCAAGCATTTAAAGACAAAACAAACAAAAGCAAAATACTAGAAACAGAAGAATGTGGCGTCTGCGGCCCTCTGCTAATCCTGGATCAAAATGGGATCTGCCGCCAGTTCTATGACATGTTGCAGTTGCTTTGTAACTCACGAACGGCCACCGCTGATTATTAAAACAATAACCCCAGCCACTCTAATTTGCTTCTCTCCAGGAGGGTCTAACCCTAATCTTACGGCACTGAAAGAACTCCCATTCACACCTCAGGTTCTTCCTGTACACAGGAAAAAGTTAAAATGGACATTTGTTCCACATTTCACACGTGACCAGTTCAGATCTTTTGGGATCAGGCAGCATACTTTTGCATCATCTGTGATGCAAAATGTGTGTGAGGTATGTTTTCTTAGAACAATTTGTTTTAAGACTGAGAAATGCCCTGATGAATCATTTAAGCTAGTCAGAAGTAAATCTTTGAATTACGTGATATTTGACCAATAAAGAATATATTGATGCAATGTATTTTTAAGGTGCAAGGGCAGTCACTTTTAGTTGACGAATCAGTTCGTCAGTTCCACCCCTGGTGGAAGCAACAAGGGTCATGTTCTTCCAGTTGGCATTGGGACCTCTGCAGAGGCCTCAGGGGATGCCCTACCTTGCCAACCCTCAATGCCAGCCCTATCCACCTGTCCCATTTAATTGGTCACCCTGAAACAGACGGTGAGGACACATGGAAGAGGGCCTCCTGAGAGGCTCCCCAGCCAGAAAAATAATATTAAAAAAGAATTTCTAAAAAAGAAGAACTGGTTTTTATATGCCAACTTTCTCTACCACTTAAGGAAGAATCAAACCTCCTTACAATTCCCTTCCCTTCCCCTCCCCACAACAGACACCCTGTGAGGTAGGTGGGGCTGAGAGAGCTCTAAGAGACCTGTGACTAGCCCAAGGTCACCCTGCTGGCTTCATATGGAGGCGTGGGGAAACCAACCTGGTTCAACAGATTCGTGTCCGCTGCTCACGTGGAGGAGTGGGGAATCAAACCCGGTCCTCCAGATTAGAGTCCACCACTCCAAACCACCGCTCTTAACTTCTACACCATGCAGGTTCTCGTGAAAAGCCCTGTGAAAACTCCCCCATTGCATTTCATGGGGCTATGTCAGCTAGTTTGCAGGCATTATGCCAGCAAAATGGTGCATTCCCAGGGCGAAAAGGCTTGTCAGGAAGGCTATTCCACCAGGTGGGGGGCGCACCAGATATTTCACAGTACGGACTACTGTTTATCTTGCCCCCTTATAGGACAGCACTTTCAAAAGGTGTTGCAGCAAAGCATATCCAGAGACACATATCTTGAAGATATGTGGGTCCCAAGCCATGAGGGACTTTAATAAGCAGCATCTTGAACTGAACTCAGAAATGCATCAGTAACCAACGAAACGACTACATAATAGGTGTTCTCCACCTAGCTCCTGATAGTAATTGACCCTCGGTACAAGTTGAGAAGTTTGTCTTCAAGGGCAATAAAATAACACCCATTGACCGTACTGCCAGGCTCACATACCAGCAATCCACAGCAGCAAGATTCCCCAGCATAAGCCAGAAACCACAATTTAAAGTGTGATTTAATACAAGCGGACAAAATGCCAGGTGCCTGCAGATAGCAGCAGGCATATCTGCTAACATTTGTCAGATGAAAAATAGGTATGCTTATATCAAGTGAAAATGGCTTCCCAGTGCACGGGAGCATCTAGCATAAACAAGCATTAAAAAAAAACCCTTCAACATCTATATTTCCACATGTCCCTCTAAAAAAAAGCCACCAGCTCACCTTTTTGTGAGCCACCTTTCTTCCCCCCGCCCCCACAGTGGCATACAAGTCGAAATTCCCCAAACAGAAGTTCCCCAAATAGCCACTAAGAGGAGGGCATCTCCCTTAACTCTTTAGAGTGCTTTTTCCTTTCCCTGCTGAGCAACGCTGAAACCTTACAGCACAATTCAGGAACAGAAAGCAAGGAAGAAAGGAGGTTTCTGGGAGGGGGGGGGAACTAGCTGAAAATGCTGAAGCATCTGCATGGGGGGGTGGATAAATGCTGGTGAAATTGACAAGACTTTCTTCTGAACTAGAGGGTCTGAGGAGCTGATGGTGGCAAAGCAGGCGAGCAACACAGGAGAACAGAGGATATTTGTTTATTTAAAACATTTATATCTCACCATTCCTCCACAAATAGTTTTCAAGGCAGCTTACGAACAAGGCAAAATAATCTACACTAAAATCCCAGTTTGTACACTTTTGCCACCCATCCTGTCAAGATGCATCTGCATCCCAATCTCTTTGCAGGGCACTATTGGCTAGCATCCAGGTGAACACAAAAGGAGCTCCTACCCTTCCCGGAGCAGGCATGGTGGCACTTAAGGCAGGAAATGCATAATTTGTGAACAGTGATAATGTGCATTAACTGAAGCGGGGAAGCTTCCCGAAGTGATCGTTAAAGTCCTCGAAGATGCACATACTATTTCATCCTTAATGTTCTGGAACAAAAGCGTTGCATCACATTGTAAACCACGTTTCAATCTCCGAGATATTAAGACTGGCTTATTGTAGAGCAAGATGTTCTGAAGCCACCAGGGTGGGAGTCCTGCTGCTCTCATGGGCATAACTGGGTTGCCTGCAATATGGCCATGGAGTAATTTCACATGTGTCACCACGCTACCGTGCAAACAGGGGGGCACCTCCATCCACACTTTCACATTCAACAGTGGCAATGTCTGAAATATAAGCACTCAATAGTTACCTTTCACACAGCACTTTCAACCCTCTAAAGAGCCTAATATATGCTATCCCAGTCATTTTTACAACAGCCCTACAAGGTAGGGCAGTACTATTATGCCGCAGATGAAGAAAAGACCACACAGAGAAGAAATGGTTTGCCTAACAGGACATCCCTTGCATAGTTTGTTGTGAATTGTCTATCCAAGGAAAGATTTAATCAAGAATCTCCAAGAATCTTGTCCTCAGCCACTAAACTGGACAATTGCTGCAATGAAAAAACTAAGAAGTACCTCAGACCATGAGCAGAAGGTTGTCTTTGGATCCAGTCCCTTGTTCTGTTTAGAAAAGCTTTGCACAGCAAACTCATTAGGACGGCCATAATGCCCAAAGGAGGTCAGGAAGGCTCCCTCACTTCTGCCATTCCACAAACTACGCCTTAACTGAACAGTTGAGGAGAGCATTTTTATAAAGGTAATAGGGCTGCAGTAGGGTTGCCAGGTCCCTCTTCGCCACCGGTGGAAAGTTTTTGGAACAAAGTTTGAGGAGGGAGGCATTTTGGGAGAGGAGGGACTTCAATGCTTTAGAATCCAATTGCTAGAGCGGCCACTTTCTCCAGGTGAACTGATTTCTATCAGCTGGAGATCAGTTGTAATAGCAGGAGATCTCCAGCTAGTACCTGGAGGTTGGCAACCCTAGGCTGCAGTATAAGATAATGGTTCAGGAAAGGACCTCTACAAACTGAGTCAGGACTGTGTATGGTAAGTATTATCTATTTACTGTATGTATTATCCTGTTCTTACTGCGTTTTCCACTTCTGAAATTTCGTTTTCTGCATTGTTTGACATATCATGTCTGATACTTTTTTTAATTATTTCTGATTCGTAATTCTAGTCCTACTGTGTTGCTTATTAATGTATCATGCTATTGGATTGCATTATTTATATATTTACTTACTGTATTTATGGTCTGCCTTCATGTAATCTTCCTCAAGTCTCAATGAAAAAGGCAGGCAATAAATAAAATAATTGAATGGCTTTGGCCTCTCAAGTATTGCTTCTAGCTAGTTCAGGAAATGGTTAGTCTTCTGTGCACCAAAATGAAACACGTGGAAAATAAGCTTAAATCTGAAATATTAATTCAATAAATGCCAGCAGTTATTGTGTTAAAAAGGTGTTTTACAAGCCATGTAGGAAAAATCCAAAAAACATGGTAGATGGGATTGCAAACTGTGAAAGATCTCTTAACATGTACTGGTCTTAAATTAAGTCACAAAACACATTGCACATAAACTTGAAACTGAACACAATCTAAATTTGACTTCCTGAATTTCATACCTTTGCAGATTTTGTTTTTGTTACATTTTCCTTTTTAAAGGCAACTGGATGATTTCAAGGCAAAACATTATCAATTTGCTACATCCAGTATTTTTACATTTATTCCTCACTTCCCCAAATCTCGAAATCGAAAAGCATCCATAATTGGGAATATGTGTTATAATTATAAAGGAATTGCAATTCAAATGTTGCCAAAGCAAGTCAAGTAAGAAGAATTTTTCTCCCATGATTCCTTTCGGCTGTAGTCCTAAGTAGAAATTGAGGGTGAAAACAGATGCAAAATCTTAACCGCAGCCCCTTCACCTGCGGCAGGAACCCAAATGTTGCAGTCTGCCTCACATATATACATACGCATGAAAGGCAAATACTGGATCAGCTCTCTGCTGCCTTTCTCCTATGCCTCAGGCAAACTGTCAGCCTTTTTTTTAGCATGCATTTTGAAATAACATGTATGTGTTTATACGGTATATGCATTCACTTTGCATCCCCCCTCCTCCAAATTCATTAACAAAAATCAGAAGCTCAAGGAATTGACAGGGATGTATGATGTTACAGATACTAGCCAATAGGTGACCACCATAGTTAATTGTCGGGCATGACACGCTAGTCACATGTGAGACCATTTCCGCACCACCCCCAACCTGTTCCAGAACATTAAAATGTATCTGCATATTCTGAGTTGTCCAGCATAATCTGTCATGCTTTAGAAGTGGTGTCTGCTTTCATACATGCTGAATAATGCACTTTCAATCCACTTCAGCAATCGTTTGCAAGTGAATTTTTCCATTTCACACAGTAAAATCCAGTTGCAAAGTGGACTGAAAGTACATTGTCCAGCATGTGTGAAAGCAAGACACTACCTGGACCTCCCTGGGTTCTAGCAGAGCAAAAAGAAGAAAAAATTAAAAGGAGGAGGGAATCCACACAAAACAAATATCCATCACAAGGCAGCCTCCAGTGTAGAGCAGAAAATTGTTTGGACAGTTACAAAATATATCAGATGGTTATTCTTTGAATGCATTTATATTCTTGCCCGGATAATAGCTAACACAAAAGTTATAAAAGTTACAATGTAGTCTGCTAGATTAATCTTTTAAGATGAAGTGTTTTTGCGGGTGTGTTTTTTAATCCTTAGACATCCCTTTATGATTACCCATCCCTTTTTTTTCCTTCTGTACCCCTAATATAAAATAAATAAAATATTAAAAAACAGAAACAAAACAAATATCCTATGGGAAGCGAGAGCATCTTGCAATGCAGGTGCTACTTCTCAACGACTCAGGCAAGCAGCTGACTTTGTTTTCACTTCTAAAAATAAAAGAGATGGTGACTCTTGCAAAGATCTAACTGGGACAGCCTTTTCTTCTGGCTAACTAGTAGTGCAGAACAACTCCTGTCCCCTACAGAGAAAGCTTCCCGGCAGAATCCTAGCAATTGACTTAAGCCTAAAATGAAAAGGCCCCCCATCTGCAGGAGGCAGCGTGTGTACAGTATTCATCTCCGTTCTATTTGTGGTAATAGGCCTGCCCTCTGAAGAGAGCTCTGCCTCATGCCAAATTTTCGCAACAATACAACTGACTCCGCAAAAGGAACTCCCACCCGAGCTGAGCTTTCCAAACTCGCGGCACGCGGGGACCTCAACTTGACAAGTGAAGGAGATCATAGACCAGAGATTATGCACTAAGCCCCTCTGAGGGTACAATTAATTCTGAGTGAAAAGGCTTTCTGTAATTCACACAGAGATAACAGCAGATTTCCCCCAGTAATATCGGCCTGGAAATTCTGGCTCTGTATAGCAAAATCCAAACATAAATTGTTAACAAGAAAACAATAAGATGACCTACCTTGAGATAACCTTGGCTACCTTCCAGGTGTTCTACCAGCTCAGCTACTAAGCCAGATTGTTCACTTAACTACCCCCTAGTGAAATAGCTTTATTTGGGGCTTTTGGCATACATATTCCCATCGGATTCTCCATCCCAGCAGCTTTGAGATGCAGGGAGTGGAGGGGAGGGGGAGAAAAAAGATCAGTGCCTGGACTTCTTCCCTATCTAGAACGAGATATTTGAAGCTATAAAGGCTGAAGCTGCAGAGGAATTATTCAGCATGATACAAAACTGTATACACAGCTGGGAGAATAAAGGATGGTATTCGCATCATAAAATATCATTTTTGGCAGCAGTGGCCATTTTCTAATGGGAAGAAACATTATTAAATTGTTGAATTGTCCCCCAAGGGAGATGGCAGGAGTCCCATTGTTAAAAGAAATAGAAAGTCAAAGTCCACTTTTGAGTTACAAAGCCCAATAAAAAGCCAGTATGGACGATCCTGAATCGTTTTCCTCCCCAGTTAAGCTCTGGGGGATCCCCAGAGACAGTCTCCATCTCAAAATCAGTCTTTTACAGCTTGCTTCTAAGGTCTTACAGTCCCATGCTTTCCCCAAACCTGAGACAAAACTGCAATAAATTTTCCAGCGGAACAATCCCACTGATTCCAGTTATCGCTGCACTTCATTTGCATCCCTGATTCCTGATCTCATTAGTCACAATGAGGCGGCTAGTTTTGTCACAAGGCTTTGACTCTTTGGGGATGTCTTCTGGAATCAGTCCTGCAGACTCCGGTAATATATGTGAGGATGTATCATCTTTAGCCCGAGCCCTACATCGATCCCCAAGTCAGTCCTGTGCACTAGTTCTGTTTTGTTGTTTTTAGGCAAGCTTTGACAAACAGGATTACTTGCATTTATTTTGCTCATTCTGTTTATCAGATGCCTTTCTACAGAGGATACTCAAGGTGACATACAAAAATGTGACCAAAATTTAATCAAACATTTTAAAAAGATAACCGACAGCACAATAACATTACATGCGAAAACCAGACAAAAGGTTATATCGCATCTATATTTATATCTAAATGAAGAAATTATAGTTAAAGCCATAGCATGGTATAAAAGAAAGTCAGTGTAATGCATAGGGCTGCCAGATCCTTCTTCGTCACTGGTAGGAGGTTTTGGGGGTGGAGCATGAGGCGGGTGGTGTTTGGGGAGGGACTTCAATGTCATAGAGTCCAATTGCTAAAGCGGCCATTTTCTCCAGGTGAACTGATCTCTATTGGCTGGAGATCAGTTGTAATAGTAGGAGATCTCCAGCTAGTACCTGGAGGTTGGCAACCCTAGCAATGCAGTAGATAAGACAACCAACAAGCCAGGGACTTAGGAGCTTGGCTTGGAAAAGCTGCTTTTTCCTCCTCCATTTTTAATTTTTTTAAAAAACATCTAACCTGATGAAGAGTTCTGATCATCTCGAAAAGCTTTCATGATTATTTGTGTCATTTTGGTTGGCTTTGGCCTGGATAGCCCAGGCTAGCCTGATCTCATCAGGTGGGCAAAACAACTCTATTACATTGTACTTTGTTCTTCGCTCTTGGATGGGGTTTCTCAAAAGCAAGAAAATGAAGACACTGCTGCCCTTTACAGTAAAAGAAACTTTCTTAATATTTATTTTCCCAGAAAGCCTCCTAACTTGTAGATTTCTTTAATTAAAAATGTCTCTAAGCCCACCCTCCTTCCAGAAAACTGAGACAGAAGGTGGGCAACAGAAGAAAAACCATATAAGTTACAAAAAGTTTAATATGTCAGCTATTGAAACCTCCAGGGGGGAAATCTTGCAAAGAATACCTATAAGAGACCCCTGCCCCTCCCATCAAACCAACAAGCTACAAGAACCTTCAAGAGGCTCCAAAGACTCTCTTAAAAAGTAGTTCTGACTCAGAACTCTTATGAAACTTTAAGAGATATGGGGCCTTCCTAACTTTATCTGGTTCAGAAACAACTACCAAGAAAGCTCATTGGTGGGCAACAGCAACATGCACCCTCACAGGGGCCAGGATATCCAACAGGCACCACTGTGCTGAGTTCAATTACCGCACAGGTTCATATCGGATGAGACAGTCTGTTAACTACATGGACCCCAGGTCATGATAAGCTATACAAGCCCAAGTACCTTGAGTTGGATGCCAAAACATATGGGCAGCCAATGCAACAACTATAAAATGGGGATGATATGTTCCCTGTAGCTAGGTGCTGACTTCAAACACACTGCTTCATTCTGCATCAACTGTAGTTTTGCAAATTGTCTTCAAGGGCTGCCCCATGTAAAGCATGTTACAACAGTCAAGTCTCAAAGTTACAACAGCATGGATTGGCAAGTATGTCACAAACGAAGTCCAAAGTACATACACACCTTCACTGTGCTTCTCTTTCTAATATACTGAGCTGGGAAGATACCAGTGCATCACGAATGAAGTAGTCAGAAGCGTAGGCCAGACTACAGCCGCCACAAACTCTCCTGCTCCAGTGTCATAGGTTGCGCCACCTCTATCATAAGCCTTTTGTTCAACTAAAAAGATCCCTCAATTAATCAATGCAACAGATTTTTTTAAATAAAAATTGCAGGTAGTCAGCACCCTCTAAGTTGTCAGCATGGTGTGGTGGTTGCAGGGTCAGACTAGGATCAGGGAGATCTAGGAATCGCAGTGACTCACAGTGCAATCCTAAAGAGAGTTACTCCAGTCTAAGCTCATTCATTTCCTCAGAGGACAAAAACAAAACGTTGGTTTTTAAGCATTTTGCACATTAAAGACACACACACACACACACACACACACATATACATAGGACACCTTGAGAAGATTAAACTTTCATCACTTAGCTGAGAGATTGCTCCTTCAGGTCTCATCAGAGAGTAAAAAAAATTCTCTCAGAAGAGGGTAAAAAAGTTTTCAAAATTTATTCAGAAAGGGGGAGAAAGTACAAAACAGGAAGTGCTAAACAAAGGGCGCCAGTTGATGCTGCTACCTCTGACTACCTGGCCGCCACCCTCACCTGCCACTATTCCCTTCACTGCCGATTCCCCTCCTTTTTTTACTACCTTGAGGGGCCTATTCGTGTGTTCGTCCCGCTGTAACTCTATGTTTCAATTTAGGGGGCACCATCGGACCTTTTTTTGTACTATTTAGGAATTTTATAGAGCTGTTTTAATTGTTGTTTTAAAATGTTTTATTCCATTTTAATATATGTTGAAATATGATGTGAGCCGCTCTGAGCCCGGCCTTTGGCTGGGGAGGGCAGGGTATAAATTAATTAAATAAATAAATTCCCACCCAGGAGCCAGAGCAGCTGTACCTGTGTTTAAAGACCCCTTGGGAATGAGAAGATGAAGGAGGGTTTAGTTACTCCAGGTCTTGGGTGGGATGGTGGTGGGGCACGGGCAGAGGCTGCCATGCTCCAAAAATTGCCACCTCAGGCCATAGGGTTGCCAGGTCCATCTTTACCACTGGGGGGAGGTTTTTTTGGGCAGAGCCTGAGGAGGGTGGGGTTTGGGGAGGAGTTGGACTTCAATGCCATAGAGTCCAATTGCCAAAGTGGCCATTTTCTCTAGGTGGACTGATCTCTATCGGCTGGAGATCAGTTGTAACAGCAGGAGATCTCCAGCTAGTACCTGGAGGTTGGCAACCCTATCAGGCCACCTTCTCACCGCATCAGCCGTGGAAGGAAGGGCCCAAAGATCTGTCTCACAGCAGCCTCTGTAGTAGCAGAATCACTAAAAGGTCCAGGATGAGTACTTTGGTCAGTTTTGTTCCCATTTTCCCCTATCCTACCCAGTCCCCTAGCAGCAGAGCAAAGTGGAAGAGCAGCAACTTGGCCTCACTGTTGCCCCCGTCATTTTCTCTTCCTTTTTATTTTTAAGTTGTAGTTCTTTGGTTTTAAGCAGTTGGGTACCACTACTGGCTTACAAATCCACTAAACAAACCCATCAGAGTTGCAGATGGGAAGCCATGTTAGTCTGTAGCAGTTGAATTGAATTCAAGTCCAAGTAGCCCCTTAAAAACCTACAAAGTTTTCCAGGGTATAATCTTTTGTGACTCAAGGCACACTTCATCAGATACAAAACATATAAATGACAAAGTGAGCTTTGTGTTACAAAAAATATATATGCTGGAAAATGTTGCTGGTCTTTACAGTACTACCAGACTTGGAATCTGTTTCATCAAAGTTGTGCGTTCCAAATTCTATAGCAACACTCATCTTCCCCCTTGGCTGTACTGTCAAACCAAGGAAGGGAAATTTGGCTATTTTTGTCCCCAGGACTACTTAGGAACACAAGTTCCAGAAACAGAAACACCATTCTTATAAAGGGCATTGGGTAAAGGGATAGCAGACAGAGGAGGAAATTCTTTGCCCTAAAGGAACATGAGTCAGGAAGAGTCCCAACACATCCTTCACTTTTGTTAACCAGACTGCTAGCACAACTAAGAACGTTGTTAGCCTGCTGGGTTCCTAGCCGTGCTATTACCTCATTACATTTTTAAAAAGCAACTAAGCTCTCCAAACATGATCAGAAAGATCGCCATTAGACAGATCTAGTCCTTCAATGTAAGTTTAATACCCTGAGATGGCAAAGACACAAGATTTCCAGACAAAAATGTGTGACAGGTTAAGCCCATTAAGATTTGTATCTACCCATTTTTCTTTTGCTGCTGGGTGCCTGGTCATTGCCCATTGGATAATGACAGCTTAGATTCTTACAGGAAAAATAACACACCAATACTGTTTATTAAATTTGCTCTCTACTGTCAAGATGCTCTGATTTATAGCGTGTTTGCTTAGATCCAAATAGCTTTCACATATACTTTGTACTAAACATTTGCCAAAAGTACCCTTTCCGTCTCACGAGCAATTTCAAAAGTGCATTTTAAATGCTATTTTTAAAAACGCTTAAACGGCCCAGCAAACAAAATGCCTTTCAGCCCGGCACAGGAACGCAGCTCATGAACAGGAACTCTGCTCAGCTGACAAAATGCTTCACTTAATTTTTTATGCTGCTAAATTAATTGCCGCAGTTAGGGATGCTGGATCTGTCACTAAGATATAAAGAAACCAATTTCTGCTAAAATGCATTAAAAGACCTTTCCGGGCACTTTTCTGTACAAATGGTATCACACTGACAAGAAGATGTAACAGAAAAAATAATAATATGAAGCTGTTAATATATTTACCAGGCAGGATTTTTTTCCCTACTCTGCCTGAAGCAGGTGATTCTTCTTTAACAATAAATACAAAGCGGTCCAGATGAAATACCGCCTGTTCTCTCCAAAAGTGTAACGACCACAACATTCATAAATATCACTTGAATCTATGGAAGCATTGAGGAAGACTGAAGCATTGAGCCATGCAAACGCCAGAGGTTATCTTTCACTAATTTTTTTCCTGTGGCAGCTCCAGAAACCTGGATAAAACTGCTGATATCATACTGCCCTTGTACAAATCTATGGTGAGACCACACTTGGAATACTGTGTACGGTTCTAGTCACCACACCTAAAAAAGGATATCGCAGAGCATGAGAAGGTGCAGAAAAGAGCAACCAACATGATCAGGGGACTAGAGCAACTGCCCTATGATGAGGGGTTAAAATGCTTAGGGCTGTTTAGCTTGGAAAGAAGGCAGTAAAGGGGAGACATGATAGAGGTCTATAAAATTATACATGGTATAGAAAGGGTGGACAGGGAGAAGCTTTTCTCCCTCTCTCATAATACTAGAACGCGGGGTCATCTGCTGAAGCTGGAAGGTGACAGATTCAAAACAGATAAAAGGAAGTATTTCTTCACACAACACATGCTTAAATTGTAGAACTCCCTGCCCCAGGATGTGGTGATGGCTGCCAACTTGGAAGGCTTTAAGAGGGGAGTGGACATGTTCATGGAGGAGAGGGCTATGCATGGCTACTAGTCAAAATGGATAGCAGTCATGATGCATACCTATTATCTCCATGGTCAGAGGAGCATGCCTATTAGATGCTGTAGAACACAGGCAGGATGGTGCTGCTGCAGCCGTCTTGTTTGTGGGCTTCCTAGAGGCACCTGGTTGGCCACTGTGTGAACAGACTGCTGAACTTGATGGGCCTTGGCCTGATCCAACATGGCCTCTCTTATGTTCTTACATTCTCATGTTCCCTAAGAAGAGTGCTTGTTGTACCTGATTACACTTTCCCAGCAGTGTATTTTATGGCAACTTTTTGCTGACTCAGAACACTGTGACACAGAATGCTTTCAGCTGTGCTCAGTTTGCTGCTTTCGTACCCAGAGCACAGGAGGACCTAAGCCCGAGAAGGAGAAGCTGGACACAGAGAAGCGTTTCTGTAATTTGTTTGCACAGTAGAAGTCTTCCCCTGGATTTTCCAGGTAGTTTTGTAAATAAAATAGCTCCCAGTTGAGCACAACACAATAGTCCCCTTCTCTCTCTGCTTTTCGAAGGCTGGTGAAGAGGTTTTTATTTCTTCTTGCCACTGGGGTAATGACGTTAAAGAGCAAGTCAGATGCTGTCGCTTTCCTGGTTTAGACTGAACTCTGTTTTCCCAATGTTTGCTTTTATAGATTTAAAATATTTTATAGATTTAAAATATTAAACTATGTAATATTGATTCCCGTCTGTTTTGGAAACCACCTTTAAATGAAAAGTGGTAAAGAAAAGAGCAAATAATTTGTTAAAAAGAGATGGTTTGCAGGGCCATAAAGAGGAAGGGCCAGACTTGGGATATCTGGAAGTACCGTATATACTCGGGTATAAGCCGACCCGAGTATAAGCTGACCCCCCAAATTTGAGGCCAGAAAAGGGAATTTCTTATTGACCCACGTATAAGCCGAGGGTCAATAAGAAATTTCCTTTACCGGTAATGCTGCGCTCTAAAATGGAGGCCGCCATTTTAGAGCGCAGGGATGATCTTGCCCCTGCCCCAGGTCGCCCTCCCGCCGGCCTCCCAGGGCCTCCCGACCCACCCAAACCCACCCTGACCCCAGTGCCATCCAAGGGGGGGAGGGGGAAGAGCCCCTGAGCCCCCTACTCACTGGGAGAGGCGCTCTAAAATGGCAGCCGCCATTTTAGAGCGGAAGGAAGAGGCCCAGAGAAGGCCCGCTGGAGGCCTGCAGATCAGCTGTAGAGCGGGAGGACCAGCCCTGGTGAGGTGGGTGGGCTGGGGGGAATCAGCTGGGGGGAGCGCGCTGGGGGGGTGGGGGGAACCAGCTGGTCGGCTGGAGCGCACTGGAGTGCGCTTGGAGGGTGGGGGGGAATCAGCTGGTCGGCTGGAGCGCGCTGGGGGGGTGGGGGGAGCGCGCTGGGGGGGTGGGGGGAATCAGCTGGCCCGGGGGAGCGTGCTGGGGGGGTGGGGGGGAACCAGCTGGTCGGCTGGAGCGCGCTGGAGTGCGCTGGGGGGGGGAAATCAGCTGGTCGGCTGGAGCGTGCTGGGGGGTGGGGGGAGCGCGCTGGGGGGGTGGGGGGGAATCAGCTGGCCTGGGGGAGCGTGCTGGGGGGTGGGGGGGAATCAGCTGGCCTGGGGGAGCGTGCTGGGGGGGTGGGGGGGAATCAGCTGGCCTGGGGGAGCGTGCTGGGGGGGTGGGGGGGAATCAGCTGGCCTGGGGGAGCGCGCTGGGGGGGGTGGGGGGGAATCAGCTGGCCTGGGGGAGCGCGCTGGGGGTGTGGGGGGGAATCAGCTGGCGGGCGGGAGCGCGATTCAGGCGGCTCCGAAGGAGAAACCGCCCAATTACCGTATTGACCCGTGTATAAGCCGAGTTGGCATTTTTCAGCCTTTTTTGGGGGCTGAAAAACTCGGCTTATACACGAGTATATACGGTAGGCCTGCCCTCCCAGCTGAGAGAAAGAATGTAAAGGAATTAACAGAAACAACAATATCTGCTTCTGGTATGGCACGGACACAATGCAGTAGGGTTGCCAGGTCCCTCTTCACCACCAGCAGGAGGTTTTGGGGGTGGAACCTGAGGAGGGTGGGGTTTGGGGAGGGGAGGGACTTCAATGCCATCGAGTCCAATTGGCAAAGCGGCCATTTGCTCCAGGAGAACTGATCTCTATCGGCTGGAGATCAGTTGTAATAGCAGGAGATCTCCAGCTAGTACCTGGAGGTTGCCAACCCTACAATGCAGGCAGGGCATATTGAACCGGTACAACCTGGGTGGATGGCCTTGGAGCTATATGCAAACCTGGCAAGTTGGACAGGCAGGATTACCAACTGGCTAAAATATAGGAAACATTTTGATTACCTCTGGAAAGAGGTGCATGACATTGTATTGTCCAAAAGAATGATCTGGAATGCTATAGCTATTCCCCGCAACAAGTTTTTTTTCACACACAGGCTAGACCATATAGCTGAGCCAAGGCAACTGTGGAGAGATTCTTCAACCAGCCAATCAGATGTATCTAATTCTACATACAGACCTGTAGTATTTCCACTCAGCTTTTCTTCTGTAAACCTGCCTTCTAAGAGTCAGACCATTGATCGGTTACGGTCAGTATTATCTGCTCTGACTGGCCACAGCTCTCCAGGGTTTCAGATTGAGGCCATTCACGTCACCTACTACCTAGAGATGCCTGGGATTGAACCTGGTACCTTCTGCATACAAAGTAGAGGCTCTACCTCTGAGCTATAGCCCTTCCCTTGTGTAGCAGCTGTCTCAACTTTCATCTACCTCACGAAGAACTGCATTTGTTTCCCCGCTCCTACACACGAAGCCAGCTGGGTGACCTTGGGCTAGTCACAGTTCTCTTAGAGCTCTCTCAGCCCCAGTCACCTCACAGGGTGTCTGTTGTGGGGAGGGGAAGGGAAGGTGATTGTAAGCCAGTTTGATTCTTCCTTAAGTTGTAAAGAAAGTCGGCATATAAAAACCAACTCTTCTTCTTCTGAGTCAAACTAACTCCCCTGGGTGATACTTTTCAGTTTCAAAGAGTACATAAGGAGATGCAATCACTGGTCTGAAACATAACATGTAGTTTGGTCTTCAAATTAATTTGCACTGGATCGGTCCATAGAACACAAATATAAAAGCCTTGTATCAGGTAGAACATATGAGCGATTCTGCACTGCATATCTACACCAATATTCACAAGCAACACTAAATGTTTAGCGCAAGGCTGAAAGGGGTTATTTCAGTGCCAGGTGGAAATGGATTGAATTTTCTGCTTTAAAGTTACCAGAGGACAAAGGTCTGTGCCAACTTGGAACTTTGGAAATGGAGATAAGCTTTAAAAATGGCCACACAAAAAAACCCCTCAAAAAAGGTTAGTAGCTTTCTTTTCTATCCATTTTTGCACAGTTGCTGTGCACAGAGAACAACATCCAAATGGGAAAACAAATTAACAGCTTGAAACAAAAAGAGAAAGAAAATTATAAACTTCTCCACAGAAAGATACAAAGCAACTTCACAGAGTTTTATAGGGTGCATAAATTAGGACGCAACATCTTTCATTTGTTTAAACCGAGGTGCTTGCCTTCCCCGTTCAGATTTATTACTCGGGAGCATTAAAATGTCTAAAACAGTTTACATACACCATCACAGTGGGAATTTGCTTGGGGATAAGGGAGCTTGTAATTGCAATTCTGAAACTAGCCCTATAAGCTTGAAGTAGTGTTTAAAAACATTTTAAGGGCTTTATAAAGCTATAAAGTGTTTTCCAACAAACCTAAAAGTAATATATCTTTTAAAAAGAAAGAGAGAGACTAATCTTCCAACAAACTGCAGACATGGGATTGTACACCACTGATCATTATAATACACAGTTCTCGTAAATAATACTGTTGAAATGAAATATAATTTTTGAAGGGATTAAGGGAATTATCTCCAAGAGAGAGGCAGACAGAGAAGAGTATTCTGGTTTGGTGGGTGGTTCCCAGCACTATTTTTCAGAAATGCAAGGCACATGTGTTTTACCCAGTTCTACGCAATTGCTAGCTGCAGGAAGCAAACCACTCTGTTTTAGGAGTACACCTGTTGGGAATTAGGTAGCGAGCTTCATTGCATGTCAGACAGACAAGGGTTAATATTGATTGTATAGGATGCTGACCAGTTGTAAAAGATGATGTAATCTCAAATGTGTCAATTAGCCATTGGTCAGTGGGAACTTCATTGCAGACATGCTTGTTGTCACGTACACACTATTTCCTTTGTGTTGTAGTGAAGGCAGCACCCAGTTACAATTTGGATCTCATCTAGTGAAGATGGGGTATTTCTGTTCTTTAGAAATACCAAGTTTGTAAGCTGGCAAGGACCATTCTGGCAAGTTTAGGAAACTTAGCAACGTAGAGAGGAATTTATTGTTTTAATCTCCCGTGAACCTTTTCCCTGATTTAGAAAGTAAAGGTTGATATTTTTACTAAGACAAACGACTCTGTCTTTTGTGTGTGCAAATGCTTAACTCTGACTCTCACTAGCTATAACCACACGATCCATAACCTCTGATTAATGGTAACAGCTGATTCCAACAGCACCAAGGTTTCACACTTCTCAAGACCTCATCAAAAGCAATAAATGCAAACCATTTCCCTATCAGAAACAGCATGGAGACTGTCATGAGTGAGGATCTCCACCTTATATAGGTGCAGCGAGACAGACGGATGCGATCATCAACCACTGAGTTTGTATATCATTCAAGCAAAAACACTTTTTGTGTAGGAAGTCGGTCAGGTTTGAATTGGCCCTCCATCTGGACCACAGGGAGCTTGTGGTCAATTTGCTTTAGATCCTCCACTTTTCATATCTACAATTTGGAAGCCAGTGCAAAAGCGCTGGTTTATGTGGCAACTGCACCCTGTTAAACCTGACCAAATTGCAAATAAATAGCATTTTTAAATAACCTGCCTGAAATTAATTTACCTGGAAGCTGAATGCAATATTTTTTGCTTCCCTGCACAGTTTTACAATGTCACTGTGGATTTAAGACCAGATCCTGAAAATCTTTCCACATTTAATCGTGGTTATCTGGGATTGTCCCGGACAAGAAGCAGTGGAGAGAGTCATCAATTTAGCTAACACTGAACCAAGTGAGCAACTGGGATTATTCAGGGTTTTTGTTTTTAGGTTTTGTAGGTTTCATACAAGACAACTACTTCTGACGCTTCCTTATGCCTCAGACCCAAATCCCTCATCTTGTTTACAAAACCTGGCTCCCGAACCTTGTAATTCGGCTACTTCATCAACATATGCATAAAACCTCTTAAAATGGGCAAAAAGACATGCTAGGATAAGGACCAAAAGGACATTCAGGCAGCAGTGGAGAACAGAATGCTGTATACAAGACTCAAATCAGAAGCATTAGGCCAGGCCTTCCCCATGGAACTTCCAAGGTCCAAACTCACCCCCCTCCCATCCATCTATGCAGAGCCACAGGCTTAAACTACACATCTCATTAATTGCCCCTCCTTCCAACTTAGGGTTGCCAGGTCCGTCTTCACCACCGGCAGGAGGTTTTTGGGGTAGAGCCTGAGGACAGCAGGGTTTGGTGAGGGGAGGGACTTCAATGCATAGAGTCCAATTGCTAGGGTTGCCAGGTGCCCGCTGGTGGCGGGCAAACCCCCGGCCATTTACCCCTCTGCCTGCCGACCACCTGAGGGTCGGTGGGCAAACGTGCATGCATGTGTGCACTTCCGGTTTAGAACTGGAAGTTCCGCCTCGCGAGGGGCCTTTACCTCTTAGTTTGAGTGGTAAAGGGCCGCTTTACCACTCAAACTAAGAGGTAAAGACCCCTTGCAAGGAGGCACTTCCGGTTCTAAACCAGAAGTGCCACGCGTGCGTTGGCGCTCGTGCGTGCACGCACGATTACAAAGAAAAGCCTCCCACCAGAGGAGAGGAGGCACCTGGCAACCCTACCAATTGCCAAAGCAGCCATTTTTATCCAAGTAAAGTGATCTCTAACCTAGAGGTTGGCAACCCTACTCCAACTGCCTTTGGCCCGGGGGAGGCGGAATGGGTGCCCAAACGTTTTCCCATCCTAGGGCCAAAAGCACCTGAGGGGGAGGGGGGAAAAGAGGGAAATCTGCAGAGAAAAATTAAGATGTCCCATACTTACCAGATAGGGTTGCCAGGTCCCTCTTCGCCACCGGTGGGAGATTTTTGGGGCGGAGCCTGAGGAGGGCAGGGTTTGGGGAAGGGAGGGGCTTCAATGCCATAGAGTTCAATTGCCAAAGCGGCCATTTTTCTTCAGGTGATCTGATCTCTATCGGCTGGAGATCAGTTGTATTAGCAGGAGATCTCCTGCTACTACCTGGCAGTTGGCAACCCTATTTCAGATCAACCATTGGACTCAGCAAACTGGGCTGCAGCTTTAATTCACAAATAGAAAACATCAGAACATGGTGGAGGGTGGAATGTGGTTTGAGCCTTAAGGAACACTCCCATGCAAGAATGATTCCAACGGAGCAATGGCTATTTTGCCCCAAGCTCATCACAAAATTTGAAGCAGTGATTCCCCATTGAGGCGCTCATGGGTCCTGTTGCACCCACCAATGGATTTTAGGCATCTTTTTGCTTCTTGAGAAACCTTTCTTTTTTCCAAAGCAGAGAGATATAATCCTGGCTTTCATCCAGGAGGAGGTTCAGAGGAATGAAGGAAGGTTAACTCTGCATCTGGAGGGGTCGGAAACACTTATTCGAAAACAGCTGCCACTATTATAGGAGGATGTTTAGCTTGCAGCCTCCCAACTTCCTGTGGCAGCCATTTTGTGGTGGTGCCCACATCTAGGATTGCCAGGTTCTTCTTCGCCATCGGCGGGAGGTTTTTCGGGCGGAACCTGAGGAGGGCGGGGTTTGAGGAGGGGAGGGATTTCAATGCCATGGAGTCCAATTGCCAAAGCGGCCATTTTCTCCAGCTGAATTGATCTCTATCGGCTGGAGATCAGTTGTAATAGCAGGAGATCTCCAGCTAGTACCTGGAGGTTGGCAACCCTACCCACATCCCATTCTCAAAATTCCAAAAGTGCCCACAGGATCAACAATGCCAGGGACCCCTGGCCTACAGCAAGTAAGTACAGGATTTGGGGGATACAGACAGGTGAAGAGGGTGCCACAAACTTTAGAGAGCTTACATTTTATATCCACTTGGAAATCAGCCTTGAGACCTGAAAGCCATTTTGTTAACATCATAGATTACAGTAGTTGCTGAGAAGAGCAAACGAATGGCCGGCTGCATTCATTATTTCACAAGAATACTAGCATTACAAACAGGCTAAATGGCCAAGCCCTGGGCAATAGCAAAAACAAAACAGAAACCCCACTTAGTCAGCAACACAATCATTGCACGAATGGAGCAGGATCACACCCACAACCTCCAAACATGTGAATAAGTAGGTCCTGTCTGCATGAGAAGCACCCAGCAATAACATTTGGTACACATTATCTGTGTGTGGATTACAGGAGGTGGGACTTTCTGCCCCCACCTTCCACATGTTCCTAGATGCATAATTAATGATATCTATCCTGTTATGTCCTCTGAGCTGGTTAGAAGTTCCAGGGTGCTTACTCAGGCTGGTCCCCTTTGAAACAAAGGCAAGCAGAGAACAGATGGAGGCAAACAGGCACTCTTACAGAACAGCAGCTCTTCTAATCTACATGAAGTACCCAAAGGGATCCCCCAATGGGTCCCCTCCCAGGTGCTTTAGCAAACTCTCAGCCAATTGTGTCTTCTCCTCTCTCCTCCAGAATCCCAAACCGTGCTTCCTCTTCACAAAGACACTTCTGTCCAATCTAGAGATGTAAAATTTCGGGAAGTTATGAAGCCACCTCGTTCTTTCCTATTTTTTCCTCGGATAAAAAAATGGATTTTTTTTTGGGGGGGGGATTAAATATATGCAATACTTACTTTATTAAACCTAAATTACTTTACTGCTTGAACAACATAAAATGCATAATTTATAACTTACTTTACACATAAAAATTCAACATTTGATGTATTTACTGAATTTAAAAGTTATAAATGCTTTAATTTTCAACTAGCAAACTGCAACCATGCCCGATACAAACTACAAGGTGATGCACCCTACGCTCCTTAGGGCAATAAACTACTTGTTACCCAATATGTGGGTATATGTGTTACAGTGGTTTGATGGAGAGGTGTATCTTGGATTTAAGAGCTGTATAAATCTACAACATGCCCACCTTGTCTTTAAAATATTTAACAGGAGATCCTACAAGGGGGTAATCCTTCAACCACTCTTCAGGTTGTGAAATTTTGTTTAGCAGCAATGAAAATTCGTCGCCTTAGAACAGCGCAATTGACAGATGTTTTTTTCCTAAAGTTTTCTGGGTTTGTTCCAGGCCTTCACATCTCTCTTCCAATCCCTGGAGGGCTTCTTGACCATTGAAGCTCAGTGAATCTTCAATCATTAAGAAGCATCACCACCCCTTTTGTCCTGGGCTTGGACATTCCCAAAGCATGCCACTTTAGGCCAAGCCCACAAGGCAGAACCATCCACAAATGCAAAGCATCTTACAGTATTCACAGTGCTACAGTCTAAAAGTTGGAGGTTTACAAGCCATCAGGAAGACAGAATATAGACCCGGACCTCATTAAACACATCCTATTATTCATCAGCTCCATTATTTCGGCCTTCATTTTTGTCTTATCAGTGGACCATGATTATTAAATTACTAGGTAAAGAATTCTTGGTTTCCAGAAATGGATTTGGATCATAGTAGCTCATTCCTGCCACTGAAAAAAAATTCTGCTGCTAGAATGAAATTGGATTTCCAATTCCTCCTCCTCCTCCACAACTACCACCATCCAAAATACCCACCAATTTTCCTGACAGCAGGTACATGCTTAGAAAAGACTTAAGCTCTAAATCAATTTTAAATCCTTAATTCTAAATGCTGCAGTAACCTCTCATGTTAATACTTCAACAGGAAACAATTACAGGTCAGTTTCCCAAGTTCAACTGATGCGATTTTAATGACCAAAAGTACTATTTTTGACACACATTCTCGAAGAGCTTTAGGGTCACAACGAAACACAAAGCCACTCCGCTCAGAGAGAGAGTTTAAAAAATAATCCAGGAATGTTCATACATCAATATTTAACAGTTGAAAAAGGTAACAGACGGCAATACAATTACCAGGGTCTTTTTTTCTCCCAATTGGATTTAACTGCCCCTTTTACAGTACAAAGCTCTATATTGTGGCCAGGGACTGCGAGAACAGAGGCTGTGCTGGCAGGAAAAAAATGTGGTTTCAGTTACTTGTGTTTTCATAGGTTTTGCAACACCTTATTAAAGTTGAAAGCTACATATATAAAATTACTGGTGGCACTTCTCTAATCCACTGAAGTTGTATTTCATTACAGGGCCTCCGAAATATACAGCTGTACAAAACCAAGTATTCTTTGTCATGGCCTTTCCACCACTTGGGGTCTACCCAATTTCTCCAACTGCTCCTCCAACCGGAGCTCATGCTTTGATACATTTCAGCCCACGCACTGACAACAAATGACAAATAAAACATAAATAAATAAAAATGCACCTCTCCGCAGAGAGGCTGTGGTTAAGACACATTCGAAGGAAAGACACAGATTTCCCTTTAGAGCCACTAGTGCCGTGTCTTAATAAACCCGCTGGTCACAAGGACATTTTGTCTCTTTAAAGATCGATATCCCCAGTGAGAAGACGTATCTTGCCACCACTGTTAGAACAACCACACAATCCGTGTTCGAGAGATGGAAAGCTCATGACATTGTAGTGCCGTTAGACCCACACTGGTTGTACCTGCGTAAATGATAAAGCCTGGAATTCAAAGCTTTTCTTACTTTTTCTGGATTTGAATTTTAATCTATCATATTTCAATTTACTGGGAGAGCCAGCGTGGTGTAGTGGCTAAGAGCAGTGGTTTGGAGTGTTGGAGTCTGATCTGGAGAACCAGGTTTGATCCCCCACTCCTCCACATGAGCGGCAGAGGCTAATCTGGTGAACTGGATTTGTTTCCCCACTCCTACACACGAAGCCAGCTGGGTGACTGTGGGCAAGTTACAGCTCTGTTAGAGCTCTCTCAGCCCCACCCACTTCACAGGGTGTCTGTTGTGAGGAGGGGAAGGGAAGGTGATTGTAAGCCGGTTTGAGTCTCCCTTAAGTGGTAGAGAAAGTCGGCATATAAAAAAACCAGCTCTTCTTCATCATCCTTTAAAAATAGGAAGTAAGAGAAAGGTAACCCACCCCTTCATAGCTTTTATAGAAGGAATCAGTTACCCCATGGGAAGTCTCCGGGGTGGGTGGAGTAAGGCTGGGAACTTATTGGTTTATTCATTATTCACAGGTTTTGCAATGCCCAGCTGCAGTGTGGAAGCCTCTTTTTCATTTGTGGAAAACGGGGAAAAAATCTCACCTGAAAGTTACCCAGCTATGCATTCAGTTATCAACTGTCTTCATCACATATATGTTGTAAATGATTACAGGGGAAGGGAGGAATCCATGGGTAGAGGTGGAGAAGGGGAGGGATACACCCAAGTTATCTTGTTGTCACAAGCAGTTGCAGTATCCTGCTTGAAAGGGTTTGTTGCTCTGTGAAATAGCAAGGAACGTTGAGGCAGATGTAGGGTTGCCAGAGCAATCCTTGTTGCCTGGCACATCTCTGAGTGGTGTCAGGATATATTTTTTTTTAAAGCGCCATTGTTGCATATGCTGTGAGGCCATTTCCAGGGAAAAACTGGAAGTGACTTCACATAGCTCTAGGAATCATGGGAAATTCTATGGCTTTACCACAGTTTTTGGTTATTCTTCGAGCAATAAAATGTTCCTTCTGTGTTTTCCCAGAAGTGATGTCATAGCACGCACAACACTGCACGTCCCCTCTTTTGACGCTGCCCCCCCCCCCCAAGGTCCTGATGGTTCTCAGGTATGGCATGGCAACTGTAGGCATCCACAAATCATGTTTTAAAATTGGGAAACACTGACAGCAGCAGTCTTCAACACAAGAAGCTGCCTTATGCTGAATCAGACCCTCGGTCCATCAAAGTCAGTATTGTCTACTCAGACCAGCAGCGGCTCTCCAGGGTCTCAGGCAGAGGTCTTTCACATCACCTACTTGCCTAGTCCCTTTAACTGGAGATGCCGGGGATTGAACCTGGGACCTTCTGCATACCAAGCAGATGCTTTACAAACTGAGCCACAGCCCCAACCCATGGACAAGAGCTCTCAGGTGGATCACAGATCCCCACCCTGCTGGGTCACAAGTTCCTTCAAAGGTGCTGTTTTGTTGCTTTTTTGGGGTGTGTGTGTGCTGGTGCACATTCATAACAGGCAAGCACGTCGCTGCCTCCTTTTGCATGCTGCAAAGAGCACAAAAATAGTGAGCCAATGTCACTCGGCAGTATGGATTCTTTCCTAGTACACCTGGATTCAGAGATCTCCTCCCCACACCCTCAAAAGTTCTCCCTTGCCTTATTTCTGTTCCTCTAGTCTGGCAGGCTGAGATGCAGAGGGTGGTCGGTGTTCTACATGTGCTCACAGCACTGAACTCTCCATTTCTGAGGTCATAACTCTGGCTTCTCCTTTCCTTGTCATGAAACTGGTGTTACATGATTTCCTATCGTGTAGTTGCAGCATAGCAGGCCCAAGGTTTCCAGTGATTCCTAGAGCTACCCTTGGTCAATTCTGGGTTATAACCAGAAGTGACAAATCAACGTCACTGGGTTTTTTTCCTTTTGGAGCTTGTCAGTGGGAAGCCTCCCACTGTAGCAGAAGTCCTAGCAAGACTTCCTATGCATTGGGGTTGCCAGGTCCCTCTTGGAAACCGGCGGGAGATCTGGGGGGTGGCTACAGGGGGTGGTGATTGGCACGCATGCAATGATGTCACTTCTGGTGCAGTGCAGAAGTGCTGGCATCGCATCAGGGGGATGCTGCAGCACTTGCCCCAAAAACCTTTGGGGAAAGTGATACAGAGCCCCCCAGTGTGATGCTGGCACTTCCGCATCACGCTGGAAGTGACATCATCATGTGCCCCGATTGCTTTCCCCCCCTTTGGCTGGCCTGCTTCCGCCCGCCAATCACCTGGGAATCCTACTATGCATCCAAGCCGGTAAAAACAAAAACATTGCAAATATCCTAAGTGAATGGGTTCGTGACGTGATCTGAACATGTTAGCTCATGGTTCTGTGCTGAATGAATAAAGACTGCTTTCCAAATCTTAAAAACCTGGTACAATAAGGCCAAAGTTAATCTCTTTGAAAGGAGAGAAGGGGCTCCACCCCAGTGGTAGAACACATCCTTTGTATGCTGAAGGTCCCAGGTTCAATCACCAGCATCTCCAGTTTCACTTCATTTGGCAAAACGTCAGGCACAAAGTGAACACATGAAGCAGGCTTACTCTGAGCCAGACCACTGATCTATCAAGGTCACTGCTGTCTAGCCTGATTGGCAGAGGCTATCCAGGGTCTTCGGCAGAAGTCGTTCACATCACCTTCCGCCTGATCCTTTTCACTAGACATGCTGAAGATTGAACCAGTGACTTTCTGCATGCCAAGCAGATGCTTGACCACTAATCCACAGCCCCTCCCTTACCGCAAAGCAATGTTTCATTTTTACACATACTGCCATGCTACAGCTATAACTAATAGCTGCAATAAACATGCACACTTGGAACCGATATATTTAACTTAAATCTTCTAAGCTTTAGATCAGATTATCTAGGAGAGAGACAATAGCCTCAGACAACCCACAGTGCCAATTTACAGTATATTTTCCAATTAAGGTATTATTCCTAAATAGGAAAACAGTACAAGAGACTGGGGTAGACATGTGGATTGCTTCCATACCAACCTTTAAGCGCTAGTAAAATCTAGAAACCTGAAACATGGTGATATGTTTAAAAAAAAAACAGTTTGGGTGCATTCACCCCATCCACACATACATTTACAACATCCAGAGATCCTGTGAATGAGCACTGCTGTGATGGAACAACATGAGAATTAACCCAAGAGAAAGGTAATCAGAAATGCATGCATAATTCTCACCTCATTTACAATGCTGCATATTAATTCCAGGAAAAACTGTGGTGGTACCCCACATTTATACAAATGTGGATGCAATCCAATGTATTACGAACACTGGAAAGAAGGAAGACAGCACACAATCACTCACACTCTAATTATTGAAGCTATTTCCTATTCGATAATCTCAAGAATCTTATCGAGCAATCCATTTTCCTGGCACTGGCCTTTCCCCGTGTGGTACTACAAGCATCTTATCCAAGGTATTCCCCCACCCCCTGCTATCATGGGTGTAGCTTTAAAGGATTTTTAAAAGGCTTTAAATTGCATCGGATGTACATGTGGAAAGACCATCCACTGCTTCCACCTCCGAACGAGCTTTCAGTTATTCTCAGGACTCACAAGCTACTTTCTTCACATTTAATATTTATTACAGTTGCGATCCTAATAACTGAGCAGCACAGTGAAATAATTTGTAACCTAATTAGAGGGTTTGATTCTCCATTCCTCCATATGAAGCCTGCTGGGTGGCCTTGGGCCAGTCACAGTTCTCTCAGAACTCTCTCAGCCCCACCTACATCACAAGGTGCCTGTTGTGAGGAGGAGAAGGGAAGGTAATTGTAAGTCACTTTGAGACTCAAGATAGAGAAAAGTGGGGTATAAAAACCTATTCTTCTTCTTCTTCGACACAGCTAACCATTCTGGGGGCTACTACACAACTTCAAGGCCCTGTGGCTCAAAATCCCCCTGAACTTGACGACTATGACTCCAGAGGATCTTCCTCAGCAGATGTTTATGGTTTGTGGACAATCTAGAGCAATAGTCAGTAAGAATGGCCACTAGAAGGCTCAAATTTAGGAAATTTCTGCGGTATCTTTCCAGTGTCATTATCTGGGATAGGGTTGGCAACAACCTCCTGGTAGTAGCTGGAGATCTCCCGCTATTACAACTGATCTCCAGCCGAGAGAGATCAGTTCACCTGGATAAAATGGCCACTTTGGCAATGGGACTCTATGGCACTGAAGTCCCTCCCCTCCCCAAACCCCATCCTCCTCAGTCTCCGCCCCAAAAACCTCCCGCCGGTGGCAAAGAGAGACCTGGCAACCCTTTTCTGAGAAGATAGGGCGCAGAGGCCTTAGTAAAAACTAGCATGGCAGATACTGCTCTGTGTGGGAGGGAAGGAGAGATAAATAGGGCAGTTAGGCATGTTGTAGATCACATTAAAGTCAATAACCTTCCACTATATTTCATCCCAAGTGCATTGAGTCATTTTCTTGGCAGATATGGGAACGTAATGGGCACTGTATAGACACATCCTATACACGCAATTTTTCAGGGTTCATCTTATTGTTGCTTAGCAGTCAGCCATAACAAGATAAAAGGCACATTTTTTTACCCTCACCTGCAAAATTTCCCCCAAATTGAAGCACAATAAAGTTCAATAGCAGTTCTTTCTAAACGACAATCCACACAGGAGCACAATATATCACAATGAGCTCCAAGGTCAGGTCAGAAGTCGTTCAACCACAAAGATGAGGCAAAAACAGAATACTTGAAGGAAAATACGGGCTCGCGGCCCATGAAGTTATGAAATGAACACAAGGCTGAAGAATTCCCAACAAGAACTCTGGTGTAAAAACAAAAGCATTAATGAGGAAGTCAGTCATACTCAAAAGCAGTCACTTTTGGGGAAAAAACACAGATGTTTGGGGAAAAACAGCAGTTCACCTCAGCTGTTGCAGGTGAGACCAACATATGCCAGAGAACTGAGCTTTGGATTGTCCATATTCTAGGGAGATTAGGTTATGATGCATAAAGAAAAAATGGCAGTTAATAGCCAATTTGATTTAGAAATGACATTTGGAACCCTTTTGTTAAATTCTGGCACTGACATTTCTCCTATAGCTTCAGCAACAATTGTACATAGGGTTGCCAGGTCCCTCTTTGCCACCAGCAGGAGGTTTTTCGGGCGGGGCCTGAGGAAGGCAGGGTTTGGGGAGGGGAGGGACTTCAATCAGTTCTCCAGGGGAACTGATCTCTTGGCTGGAGACCAGTTGTAATAGCATGAGATCTCCAGCTACTACCTGGAGGTTATACTAACAAGAAATCACCATATACTATAAGTCAAGTTTAAGCAAAGTAATAGTACTAGGCTCTAGGTATAATAATTCAAGTTCAAACAAATAAGTGTGTGTCAAAAACATGTTTAACTAAACATAACAACAACCAACAATAAGTTGTGAAACAACAACTATGTACAGGGTACACACTAAAACAATACAAGCAAGACAAGTGTGAAATATAACGAAATTATAAGGTGAGTATGAATACTTTGCTTTCTTTGTACTTAATTATTTCTTCTTCGTTACAGGTATTTCCAATTCATCACAGCTTATTCAATATCAGTCCTAAGACTTTTTGACATGGAACATGGAACAAGAAGGGAACGTTGTCCGGATTAACTATCACGCTTTCGCTACTATAGCGTGGCTTCATCAGCCAAAGTTCCAATTCAGTGTTTCTTTCAAACTTCAAATTAATGAATTTTTTCATAGATTTATCCAAGGTTATTTGGAGATCTCAAAGCGCCTCTGCGGCTGTTCATTCCTTCTCTGTACTATTACTACCTGGAGGTTGGCAACCCTAGTTGTACATGCAGCTACAGATTTCGTTAATTTGGACAAAAGTCACCCATGATGAGATTTTACTATCTGCACATGAAGGAAAGACGTGACATTTAATGAAATTAAAAACAAGATGCAAGAACAAATTTCCTTCACCATTCCAATGCTTGCAAATTCGAAACCTAATTGGGAAAGAGCAGGAAGAACATAATGTAACGCACAAATTGACTCATTCTCATCTCTGTGGTTAACATCAGAAGTCTACTTGCAAAAAAGTATAATATTTTGATTAATCTATCACCTGTTGATGATAAATATTGAAAGTTTCAAGGAAGAGATTCAGGAGCATGCATTCTGTTATCACAATGGAGATCCATTGGTAAAACAGGTGTCACAATTTCTTCTGATGTGGCCATGGGGGAAAGTTATATAAAATTACGTATCGACACTACTACACACCAGTAACAATAGTAATAAAAAAATGTGCATCCTACGCTTCAAATCAAAAAGGCACTGTCAGAGTCCAGCTGCAGATTGGGGGGGGGGCACATACTTAGTAGAGGTATAAAATTATTCCAAAATTTTAGAAGAATGTAAAGAAAATGATTTTTGAAATTTGGGGAGATATATTGCCATCTGCATCACAGCTGGTATTATTAATTGACCTGAAAAAAATCTGTAAGGAAAGAAAATATGGTGAAAACTTCAAAGAAGAAAAGATGTTGGTGGCAAAAAGCTGGAGAAGTCCTAAAATACTATTAATATGTTGTTGTTTTTAATTTATAAAGTCAGAACATTGAGCATCAAGCTCAATATTACCAACTCGGGGCCTAACTACACATCATGTTTTATTGTGTGTGTGTCCCACCCCCCCAGCCATTAGATGTGATCTGCAAAATTCTGTGCTCTGCAAATTCCATGTGCACATCGCAATTCCCAGGCACACAAGGGCCCAATCTGAATTGGAACTACAGGAAGTGGGGGCTAAAGACGAGGTAGGGTTGCTAGGCCACAGCCGGCAACCCCTAGAACATTTAGGGGGTGGGAACTGGTAAAACCATAAAGTTTTAGCATATCCTAGAACATCCCATGATCATATCTGCTTTTAACCAGAAGTGATTTCAGTATGCTAAAGTGTGCCCCCATATCTCCCCCAAAGCACTAGCATGCAATGAACTGGGTCACAAACCTAGGTGTGGCCCATCAGTACACACATTTTTCCACAAGGGAACCAGTGTTGATGCCAGGGACTGAACCTTTCTGTGTGCAAAGCAGGAGCTCTACCATTGAGCTTCTCCCCATAAACTATAGTTGCCAACCTCCAGATACCAGCTGGAAATCTCCTACTATTACAATTGATCTCCAGCTGATAGAGATCAATTCACCTGGAGAAAATGCCCGCTTTGGCAATTGGACTCTATGGGAACTAACCTGTATCCAGCACTTTGAAATTCATTATTATTACTATTAAGATGTGCAATATAAGAGGAACATGCTCGAAGGACTGATGAAGAATTCAATTGCAAAGAATTTGAAACGGCCGTATCCTCCATGAAGTTATTCCTCCCTGAATACTAAGTATCTGTTATATCTGCTCACTTACTTGCATGAGATGTATACAAAATACAGAAGATTGATGTGTATACTTTGAGAGACATTGCACTTTTGAATTGAACTGTTCCTTGTTACCACCATCCCTGAGATGGTTTTGTATGTTTGTGCTTGATATGATTGTATGTGTTGTTCACCTTGTGTATTTATGAGTGCGTATTATATTAGACACAGTAGCATATAAACAGTCTTTGCACCTATATGTGTTTTTCGCTCCTGTACTGACTTCCTAACCTCCTGATACTAGTACAGTGGTGTCTATTTTCTCCCCCAACCTCCAGATACCAGCTGGAAATCTCCTACTATTACAATTGATCTCCAGCTGATAGAGATCAATTCACCTGGAGAAAATGGCCGCTTTGGCAATTGGACTCTATGGCATTGAAGTCCCTCCCCTCCCCAAACCCCGTCCTCCTCAGGCTCCGCTGGTGGTGAAGAGGGACCTGGAAACCCTACCATAAACTGAAGTTCCGTGTAGGAAAGTATGGTCTAGGATGACTGTCCACAAATTAACTTTTATTAAGGAACAGGCAGTTCAAGGTGGAATAACTACCTTACAGAACTTGGGGAAGATTTATATCATCCTAGAATAATCAACATCCTATTGAAAATATACACAGTATGTCATGGGTAATACGAAGTAAATATCTAATTTTATTGTAAACATTTCATTCTAATTAGTGTTTTTTACTAACAGATATATTGCTATATTTTTATCCTTTAATCAATGTTAATCTTTTTGTATATTGTCTTTGCTGGTCAATGACCGTAATAAATTGAATTGATTAATACACAGTATGTTTACACAGAAAGTTTCCAGGTTACTTAATCAAACCTATTTGGTGACATGATCGTTTTTTAACAAAAAGTATGTATTTTTTAAAAAGGAAACACAGCATCCAGCATATTAACTGAATGAGCTTGCAAGTCCATAGTTTTTCTTCACTTGGAACACAGAGTGTCTACACTAAAGCAAATTACCTATTCATGCTGCACAGTGAAATTTCTGTCTGCAAAACGTGGAAGAAAAATTTGCTTCATCACACACCTGCTCCTGACCTGTTGTTTTCAAAGTATGATGGCAATTCTTCCATCATGAAGAACCTTAGGTTTTTGTTAAGGGTGGAAACAATTCTCTGGTACAGAACCTCTGCCTCTCAACAGATCTGCAGCTTCCAGCACAGCCTAGAATAAAGGCATGACAAAGCACTTTGCCGCTCGCTCAGAGAGCCCAAAGAACTGAAATTAAAGCAGAGAAACTCATACTTTGTGACAATAAGCTCCAGTTCAGAAAGGCCGGCACCTTCCCTCAAATGTAATTATGACCAGTCACCTCAATACAACTTCTAGGGTTGCCAACTCCAACTTGTAAAATTCTTGGAGATTTGGAGGTGGTGCCTGGGAAGAGTGGAGTTTAGGAACAGGAAGGGAATCCAGTGGGGGATGAGATGCCATAGAGTCCACCCTCTGAAGTCACTATTTCCACCAGGGGAACTTATATAGTGTAATTCCAGAATAATTCCACCTCCCACCTGAAGGTTGGGAACCCAAGAACAAACAAATGAAAGAAAAGAGAGTGGAGTAGGTTCAGACATAAGAACATAAGAAAGGCCCTGCTGGATCAGACCAAGGCCCATCAAGTCCAGCAGTCTGTTCACACAGCGGCCAACCAGGTGCCTCTAGGAAGCCACTAACAAGACAAGTGCAGCAGCACCATCCTGCCTGTGTTCCACCACACTCAAAATAATAGGCATGCTCCTCTGATACTAGAGAGAATAGGTATGCAGCATGACTAGTATCCATTCTAACTAACAGCCATGAATACCCCTCTCCTCCATGAATATGTCCACTCCCCTCTTAAAGCCCTCCAAGCTGGCAGCCATCACCACATCCTGGGGCAGGGAGTTCCACAATTTAACTATGCGTTGTGTGAAAAAATACTTCCTTTTATTTGTTTTGAATCTCTCACCCTCCAGCTTTAACAGATGACCATGTGTTCTAGTATTATGGGAGAGGGAGAAAAACTTCTCCCTGTCCACTCTCTCCAAACCATGCATAATTTTATAGACCTCTATCATGTCTCCCCTCAGCCGCCTTCTTTCCAAGCTAAACAGCCCTAAGAGTCTTAAACGCTCCCCATAGGACAGTTGCTCTAGTCCCCTAATCATTTTGGTTGCTCTTTTCTGCACCTTCTCAAGCTCTGTAACATCCTTTTTTAGGTGTGATGACCAGAACTGTACACAGTATTCCAAGTGTGGTCTCACCATAGATTTGTACAAGGGCAGTATGATATCAGCAGTTTTATTCTCTATTCCTCATCTAATTATGGCCAGCATGGAATTTGCCTTTTTTACAGCAGCCGCACACTGGGTTGACATCTTCATTGAGCTATCCACTACCACCCCAAGATCCCTTTCTCGGTCTGTTGCTGCCAGCACAGATCCCATTAGTGTATATGTGAAGTTGGGATTTTCTGTCCCAATATGCATCACTTTACATTTACTCACATTGAATCTCATTTGCCATTTTAATGCCCATTCTTCCAGTATGCAGAGATCCTTCTGGAGCACTTCACAGTCCGATTTTGTTTTAACCACCCTAAATAATTTGGTGTCATCTGCAAACTTGGCTACTTCACTGTTTAACCCCAACTCCAGGTCATTAATGAACAGGTTGAAAAGCTGGGTCCCAACACAGATCCCTGAGGCACCCCACTGCTCACATCCCGCCATTGTGAGAACTGACCATTGATTCCTACTCTCTGCTTCCTATTTTTCAGCCAGCTCTCAATCCATAAGAGGACTTGTCCTCTTATCCCGTGACTATGAAGTTTGCTTAGAAGTCTTTGGTGGGGGACTTTGTCAAAAGCTTTTTTGAAATCCAAATACACAATATCCACAGGCTCATTCCTGTCCACATGCTTACTGACGCTTTCAAAAAACTCTAATAGGTTAGTGAGACAGGCCCTACCCTTACAGAAGCCATGTTGGGTTTTGCCCAGCAGACCTTGCCCTTCTATATGCTTGACAATTCTATCTTTAATAATGCTTTCCACTAATTTACCAGGGAACAGACGTTAAGCTAACTGGCCTGTAATTTCCTGGGTCCCCCCTGGAACCTTTTTTATAAATGGGTGTTACATTGGCCATTCTCCAGTCCTCTGGTACAGAGGCTGATCGAAGGGACATATTACATATCTTTGTTAGAAGTTCAGCAATTTCCCATTTGAGTTCTTGAAGAACTTGAAGAACAAGAATTTGAGTTCTTGAAGAACATGGCTTGAGGGTCCTCCTCGGTGCCATAAAAGCAAAATGGCTCAAGGATGTACATGCCGGAAGAGTTGCCCTACAGAACACACTCACAATCACCATAAGTGACTCTTCAACTGTCAAATGTCAACCCCCCTAGTCTAATTCTTGTTAGACCGCTACATAATCTCATGTTAAAAGCTGCCTTTCAGAACAGTTCTCAGCTCAATTTCTTATCCACTCCAATACAGCTGGTACTGAACATGCAAACAGAAGCCTGTTGACTGACAAATGTCTCCATGACATGGCCACGCTAAGCTAATACCTGCCTGCTACACGCAAAATTGTCCCTTCCCACTCTTCATATTTGGAGGAGTTCTGCCTCTGTGCAGAAGGAGACAAACACCTTGGCCTAGGAAGACTCTCATATTTAAAACGGTAGAAGCTCCACTTCCACAGTGGAGATTCATTTCTACCAGAACATGATCCAAGTTTAGGATGGGGCAAAATAACTGCCTAGGATGCCCACACCTATATATCCTCCCTGCAGAAGGGGACAGAGTGCGACTGACGATGAACCCCATGCTCCACTGGCACAGGCCAATCAAGTAGAATTGCCAACTCTGCATTGGGAAATACCTTGAGATTTTTGGGGCAGAGCCTGAGGAGAGCATGGTTTGGGGAAGGGAGGGACTTCAATGCCATAGAGTCCAGTTGCCAACGTGGCCATTTTCTCCAGGTGAACTGATCTCAATTGGCTGGAGATCAGTTGTCATAGTGGGAGAGCTCCAGCTACTACCTGGAGGTTGGCAACCCTACAATCAAGGGAGGGCAAGAGAACTGCAATCTGTTCCTTCCAGTCAAGAATCAGTGCTGGGGGGCTCTTGTGGCCCAACAGGGACTGTGGGAGCCCCTCCTGGGGCCCCAGTAGCTGGCTAACCATGCCAAGATCAACGACAATCCCCACTTTCTGCAGCCTGATCATAACCTTGCAAGGGTTTCCAGTGCAACATAAGGAGCTCTTTGTTTTGCCACCACTTGCTCCACAGCAGAAGTCGAAAAGTGACTGCCACAGCCATGAATGTGTACAGCAGAGATACAGACACTTAAACAAGCATTTCCCATGGAATAGTAATTGGCACATAAGGGTCACCCCTGAGAATAGCCGCCCAAGTTGACTTGATGTTTCCTGACATTTTCAAGAGAGAATTCTACCACTTGAGACAAGCACAAAATTGCAGCACATTTTAGAGATTTACTAATTCTGACGGAAACTGCTACAAAATGTTAATAAAGGGAAAAGGACAGGACTACTTCCCAGCTGCTTCAGCATCAAGTGAAAAGTCTCGGGAAAACATTTAAATCTGAAGATGCCAAACACTGTTATATGTTATTGGCCTGGTGTAGACAGCTGTTGAACAGCAAGAACGTTTTTCCTTGCATAAACTGAATCAAATATAAATGGTCTCAACTATGCAATGAAGTCATCTGCTCCTGCCAGCCAAGGGCAGGGAGAATTTTAGGATATTTCCAGAATTGCCCTTGATAATTATGCTATCTTCAGGGACAATCAGAGACGAGGGTAAGGTTCAAATGATTCTAGACATAATTTTTGAGAAAAGTAAGTAAAGCCAGCCATAACTTACTTCTCAAATGTTAAAAAAAAATCTGATACACTATTCATCGAGGCTGATCCCCAAAGGCCAACACCTTTTATTTTATTTTTATATCACAACCTTCCATAGTTATTGAGAAAATAGTGAAAGTAACTGTGGACATAGGGTTGCCATCCTCCAGGTACTGAGCGAAGTGTATACAAAGTGCACAATTTTTATAAGGCTACCAAAACTAACATGCAAAGTATCTAAACACTCTATATACACTATCAAGCTACAACAAACAATATATCAATACAAGTGGATAGCCAGGCTAAAACATACACAGTGACTGTACAAGTGAAATAGAGTCTCTCTCAATTGTAGAGGAAATGGTATCCAGAGTATTCACAACGAGGTTCACAACGAGGAGACGATCGTTTTGAGTTCACAATGAACAAGTCTTCATCAGTCCTTCAATATCCTTTTGTATATATATTCACATATTCTCCCATAGCGGGTAAGATTTGAGATTGCCAATAGCTTATAATTTCCCATGAAGGGTAAAGGACACATTACTTTACCCTTCATGGGAAATTATAAGCTATTGGCAATCTCAAATCTTACCCGCTATGGGAGAATATGTGAATATATATATACAAAAGGATATTGAAGGACTGATGAAGACTTGTTCATTGTGAACTCAAAACGATCGTCTCCTTGTTGTGAACCTCGTTGTGAATACTCTGGATACCATTTCCCCCACAATTGAGAGAGACTCTATTTCACTTGTACAGTCACTGTGTATGTTTTAGCCTGGCTATCCACTTGTATTGATATATTGTTTGTTGTAGCTTGATAGTGTATGTAGTGTGTTTAAATACTTTGCATGTTAGATTTGGTAGCCTTATAAAAATTGTGCACTTTGTATACACTACGCTCCTGTGCTGATTTCCTCATCTGCCTGATATTAGTACAGAGGTGCCTTTTTCTCTTCCATCCTCCAGGTACTAGCAGAAGATCTCCTGCTATTACAACTGATCTCCAGCTGATAGAGATCAGTTCACCTGGAGAAAACGGCCGCTTTGACAATTGGACTCTATGGCCTTGAAGCTCCTCCCCTCCCCAAACCCCACCCTCCTCAGGTTCCACCCCCAAAACCTCCCACCAATGGCAAAGAGGGATCTTGCAACCCTTACTGTACACCAAAGGAAAAATGATGAATTTGAGGAAGGAATATGTAAAAATAGGTTTATTAAGATTTGAAAGATACCTTGAAACATCTGGTGTTGAAAATAACACTGCTTAGAACCAAACATTTAAATGAGGGAGTGGATATGAATGGGGCTTGTATGGGCCAGGACATTACTGTGGCTATAAATGCCTTCTTTCCAGGCAGTCTGAAGTGCAGAAATTCCCACTGTGCTGATCAGGGATCACAGGAGCTAGATATGCGGGTGATCTAATTGGACTCAGCCTTTTGCACAATCGTCAGGAGGCCCCAGTTCTTCCCATTAATGTACTAACACAGCGAAAAGCATGTGGGTTTCCACTTCACAGTCCAATCTTGGGTTTACCTACAAGTAAGTGCCGTCAGTTTCAATGAGACAAACTTGCAAGCAAGGAGGGTTTGCAGCAACCAGGCCGGTTACATGTAAGCCCCAAAGGCAAAAACAACAAGCGTTTTCATTAAGTACTTCAAGACAATGAACAATCATGGATAATGGTGACCCAGTAGACTTTACATACTTGGACTTTCAAAGGGCTTTTGACAAGGTACCTCTCCAAAAAGTAAGTCAAGGGATAAGAGGACAGGTCCTTTTATGGATTAAATATTGGTCAAATGAAAGGAAACAGAGAGTACAATGGACAATGATCTCAATGAATGAAGGAAGTAGTAGGGTCCCACAAGGATTGTGACTGGATCCAGTGGTATTTAATTTGTTCATAAATGATCTGGAACTGGGGGGGTGAGATGTGCAGTGGCTGAGTTTGCAGATGACACAAAATTTATTCAGGATAGTGGAAACTGAGGCTGTGTGAAGAACTTCAGGAGGATCTGCACTACAAGTTTCTTTTTAAAAGTTTGGCATGTGTCATGCGGGTGAACCAAGAGCATGCAGGAAGTGTGTTCAACTGAGTACTCTTTCAGTCTTTTTTAGTTCCGGTCAGGGGTGTAGGTAGAACTCAAAAGCTTGTCTACTTTCATATACCAGAATCCGGTAAAGCTACTAGGTTGGATCCAAAGGCAGTTCTCCATTGATGGAAGGCCTATTCTACATTGGATATCGCACAAGAAGAGTGAAACTAAACTCAAAGGCATTCCAGTACAAGGTCTTCTGCAACCTATTGCAGAAGCATGGAAACCTACCTACATGGACTCTCTGAGCTCCGGCACCAACATTTTTTAACCTTTTCATGCAGAAGCGCGAGACATTGATCCCCCCCAAAGACAGAAGCACATTCTCTATTTCACCCATAGCACACAGAAACTCTTCCGTCTCTGAAATGCGCCTACTTCTGAGGGAGAAAGCAGCAGCCATTAACAGCAGGAATGCTTCCCTTCATTTATAGCATTTCCTTCATTTCCTAACTATCCGCCCCTCATAAACTCAGCCGTGTTGATCCACGCTTCTGTCACTTCAAGGCTGGATTACTGGAGCATACTAATGTGGGGCTGCCCTTGAAGACAACATGGAAGTTTCCGCTGGTTCAAAATGCAGACACATACCTTTTGGTTGATGCTGTGGGCCCGCATACATTTAAATCTGTTTGGAAAAATCTTCACTGGTTTCCAATGTGCTTTTGCATTTGGTTCATATAAACCCCTTTGTGACTTGGGACCTGCATACCTAAAGGTTCACCACTCCCTGCATGAGCCAATGTTCCAACTTATGTCCAGCCTGCTGGTTGTGCTCTCTGCTCCCATGGTGTGAGTATCCATGGCAGGACAAGTACCTTCTGAGTGACAGCCAGCCACAGCTCTATGGAGTGGCCTGTCAAAGGTTTATGGAACGCACCTTCCTTAATGGCTTTCCAGAGGACCTGTCCTCTTTCAAAGGGCTAATTTGCCTTGATTGGTTGCTAGCTGATGTCATTGGACATATGGATTTTTAGCTTGTTGCTAAATTCATTGCACTCTTTATCGTCTTTGACCGACTGCAAGCCTCTTTAAAGCTCAGACAAGGCAGGTTATAAAATTTTAAATAAAAGAAGTCAAAACTGCATTCTTTCAGAAGGAGAAGTTCTCCAAATGAAATCACACAGAAGATGTTGGGGGGGGGGAGTCATTCCTGTAACAGGAACACAAAGGTAACATTAGAAAAGAGCAAGAGTCCAGTGGCACCTGAAAGACTAAAAATATTTCTGGCAGGGTAATGAGCTTTCGTGAGCCTCAGCTCACTTCTTCAGATGCTGTGGCTCACAGAAGCTCATGCCCTGCCAGAAATTTTGTTAGTCTTTAAGGTGCTACTGGACTCTTGCTCTTTTCTACTGCTATTGACAGACTAACACGGCTACCCATCGTGATCTGTCTCCATGAAAGGCAACATTGTGAGGATAAGTCCGCAACAGAGAAGATAAGCCTGGTTTCCAGTAGGGCCAGGCACAATGACGTCTCCAACATCACTAAGCAATGGAACGAGAAGAACTACAAAGGGGTGAGAAGGAAAGAATTTGTTTTAAGTGTGTGTGGCTGGCATGTGACAAGTGTTTTATTGATTCAAAGTGAAGGTTGCCATCTGCTGGATCACTATGGCTATTTCCAGCTACCCTGCTGCCTCATCTTGAATATTTCTCAGGATCAGCCTTAATGAGAAGCAACTGAAATAAAGGAGGTTTACTGGCTAAAACAGCAATATCCAGAAGCCAGTGGGAGGACATTTCCATCTACCCGGACATGCTGTTGCTCATCTAAAAGTTGCCGAAACAACCTGTAAGGGAGAGAGCCAGCATGAAAACAATGAATTAGAAATCAAGAAGTTTGACAGTAGCTTCCAAGGACGTAACAAGGATCTGGGATTCCTTAGCCATGACAGTTGTTAACCAGCTTAGCCTAACTAGGTAAATTACATATTCATCCCACAAGTTACACGAAGCTGCTTTATACTGAATCAGTCCATTGGTTCATCACGGTCAGCATCGTTCACCTAGACAGGCAGCAGCTTTCCAGGGTTTCCAACTGAGGTCTTTCACATTTCTTACTGCCTAATCTGTTCATAACTGGAGATGCTCAGGACTGAACCTGGGAATTTCTGCATGCCAAGAAGATGCTCCACCACTGAGCCACAGCCCTTCCCCATCAGTTACTGCTATTGTGAATGCTCTCTGTACTATTCAAAAATCACATTTGAATTTTACAAAACTACATCTGTCTCTGTAACACTTGTATTTTTTATTGGCCCTATTTTTAACAACGTTCTTCTTCATAACTTCACATGTGGTCAGTGTGCAATCCACGACATACAACAACTCAAGAAGTGGGATCTAGCCCATAAATGTTTATGCTAGAATGAAAGCTTGTTTTTAAATGTACTTGAAGAGTCTTGTTTATTTGGGGTTAATGATTATGATACCACCTCTTTCTCCAGTGCCAATCTCACCCTTGAAAGGAAAAAAAGAGAGTATCTTATTCTGAACTAAACTTCACAGACTTATTCACACCTCAAAATATATAGCTGCAAAACATCAGTTAGTTTGGAGTCACTATTTCTCCATCTCTAACAAAAAGCATATCTAGTTGGCTACTAAACAAATTCTGTTGCAGATTATGGAATGCATCAGTAATTCTGTTCAACTTGTCTTTAATATCCCCGCCAATCCCTGGTAGCCACCCAATTCACCTCTGAAGGTAGGGGCAATATGAACAAGGCCTCCGCAGAAGAACCTGAAAACATGGGCAAGTTTATCTCATACAAAAAGGAAAAGGTCCCCTGTGCAAGCACCGGGTCATTCCAGACCCATGGGGTGACGTCACATCCTGACGTTTTCTAGGCAGACTTTGTTTACGGGATGGTTTGCCAGTGCCTTCCGCAGCCATCTTCCCTTTACCCCCAGCAAGCTGGGTACTCATTTTACTGACCTCGGAAGGATGGAAGGCTGAGTCAACCTTGAGCCGACTACCTGAAACCGACTTCTGTTGGGATCGAACTCAGGTCATGTACATAGTATATATTAGCACGATGAAGCTGCACTCCAATGATTCTGGTGGTGAGCTCCGACTCAAGAAAGCATACTCTGGCATAAATTCGGTATTTAAGTTGCCACTTAAGTCCTGTTTTATTCAGCTGCTACAGACCAACATGGCTACCCATCTGGAATATTTATGGAGATGTGATGCCACCGGCAGGATGGAAGGCAAAGGTCTGTAGGGCTCCTCATGATTCCCAATTTCACAAAAAGAGGGGAGAGGTGGTCAGGAGAGTTGGTCAGGAGTTATTTCCAGCTCTACAGGGCTTTTCTCCTCCCATCCCTTACCCAATTTATGCTGTACAAAGAACCTATTGGCCAGATCCCCCATACCCTGAACAACTACAAATTTTAGAATTCCAGCAGACCAGTTTGTTGTCTTCGCTTCCAGGATATGAAATCCAGATCAGGGAGAGGAACCTCAAACTTGCTCCTTTCTGTTTTTAAATGCTGTTGGCACACCAAAGCCATCCCAGATGGTTCATTTTCAAAAGCAGCAGCAGCAGAAGAGTTGGTTTTTATGCTCTGCTTTTCTCTACCTTAAAACCGCCTTCCCCTTCCCACAACAGACACCTTGTGAGGTAGGTGGGGCTGAGAGAGTTCTGAGAGAACTGTGACTAGCCCAAGGTCACCCAGCAGGCTTCATGTGTTTAAGTGGGGAATCAAACCTGGTTCTCCAGATTAGAGTCCACCGTTCTTAAATACGACACCACACTGGCACCAGGGCTCATTCTGTTTCTCAAGTGGCATACCTGCAACCTACATCTTTTTTTTCTTTAAAAAAAAAAAAAAAGAATCTTTTGCTTGCCTACATCTGCTCCATGGATTATATGTAGCAGTTCTCAGTATCTTCCTTCTCCAGGACATTTTTCAACACAATTCAGCACTACGCTTTGCATAAAGACTGGTTCACACATTAAATTTTCGAGGTGTATGCCAAAAATGTTTTAATGGTACACCTGAAAATACTGACTACGAATGCAGGCAAACAGGAATTCCCAAGCCGACGTAACATACAGATACACAATTCATAGCCAGACAACCTCAGGCCTGTCCACAAATCCCTACTGAATACACACTATTTGTCAAATATGGGTTTGCCAGATGTAACATCGGTAACTACAAGAAGTGCGTGCATGATATTTGGGAAAACCCTGCTTACATTAAGCCCCACTTTCTCTCCATCTCCTACGCAAACCTCTATCAACAAATCAAGGTGTCCAAATAGTACCTTCTCTCCATGCACCGTGGACAGCAAGGGCAAGCAGAACCTTCTGTGATCGCTCCCCTGTAACTTTAGAACCAACCCCCTCTTCCCTCGCATGGCTGACATTTTAGATTGCAGCCCTGGCTGTGTTTTCTGGACCGGCAGCCTCCAACCTATAGCACGTATTGGCAAGAGTGCAAGGAAAATCAGAAGAGAGCTGCTGGACCCCATTCGCTTACCCTACCAGGATGAAGATTAGAGAGATGACATTTTTCAGCACGTATCAGTATCATTTTTCCCTTGACATTTTATCTGACCAGCTTTGAGAGCTGGGCCCAACTTTCCATTGTATGAGTAATAACAGAAGACAGCTGCCGTCTCCAGCACATGAAAATCCTAGAGCTGCAGCAACTCCCGACAGATCACGTTTTGATCCGAGCCAAGTCTCCTCTTGACATCTGCACTGCAACGCACCATTATTCTGCGCCTATCGGGAACTCCTGCAGTAGCAGATGGACAAACTGTACACTTATGGGCTGCAGAGTATAATAACACTGATACTCTGCCATAACTTGTATGTTAATATTTAATTTCGTGAGATGTCCGGTTCTTAATGCTAATCCATTTGTTTTACCCAGCCGAAGTCGAAAATTCAGCTTGCTCCATACGTCATGGTTTTAGCACTTTAGGGCAAGGTAAAAGGATGCTTTTACTGTCTATGGGAGGAAGTTTGCTTTCTTACATGCAGAAGAAGCATCTGGCAGCTAGTGCGTCATTAATAATGAAAGTACCGAGAAAAAGAGCTTTGGCAGCCAGGAAATGACCTCTCCCTTGCTTTCCCCCACTGTTTTCGGCAAGCCATGCCCTACTCCCTCCTCAAAGTCCCATGATCATTACCTTCCACACACATATTCATCTTTTCTCCCTCACAACAATGGGGATCAACAAGGTGCTTTCTGCCCTAACTTTTTCAGTGACTTCCTGCCTCCTAGAGCAGCCATTCTTAAATTCTGCTCATCACAAACCACTCTTATGGTTCAGAGAAGGGGTGAGCCTCAAAGACAGAGCATGTGCTTCCCCATGCAGAAAGTCCCAGGTTCGTCCCCTGGAATCTCCAGTCCAAGGATCTGTGATAGCAGCTGCTGGGGGAAAGACCTTTCTCTGCCTAACACCTTGTTTGAGAAAGCCAGTACTAAACAAGACGTTCCGACGGTAACGGCAGCTTCATGTGTTCAGTTTATTTTAGGTGGATAGGACTGTTGGTCTGCAAAAAGAAGAGCAAGATTCGTGTCCAACAGCACCTTAAAGACTAACAAGATTTCCAGTAAATAAGCTTTCAAGAGTCAAAGCTCCCTTCAGCCAGCATGGTGTGGTGGTTAAGAGCAGTGGCTAGGAGCGGTGGACTCTAATCTGGAGAACCGAGTTTGATTCCCCACTCCTCTACATGAGTGGCAGATGCTAATCTGGTGAACCAGATTGGTTTCCCCACTCCTACACATGAAGCCAGCTGGGTGACCTTGGGCTAGTCACACTCTCCGCGCCCCACCTACCTCACAGGGTGTCTGTTGTGGGGAGGGGAAGGGAAGGTGATTGTAAGCCAGTTTGATTCTTCCTTAAGTGGTAGAGAAAGTCGGCATATAAAAACCAACTCTTCTTCTTCTTTATGAGATACAGTCAGTTATGTTCATTTCACCAACACTGGGAGGGACCATAACTTTGCTCCACATGGAGAAGTTCCCAGGTTCTAGCCCTACTATCTCCAGTTAAAAAGATCTTGGGGAGAAGATGCTGAGACTATATGGATGAACCAACAGGATAAAGGCAGCTTCATATGTTCCTTGTAGACCTCTGCATACTCTCCTGTTACAGTACAGAACAGTATCTTGTACTGACTGACAAATATTTCCAAAACACAGGCAGTGCACAAGCACAAGAATGCTTCCCTTTGCACATCACACCATACGCTCAGTACAGCTACATCAACACAGAGAAGGGGCTTGAGCATTGTGTCACAGAACAATCCTTTAGCATTTTCCTCTGTGGTTTCCACAGAGGTCTCCAAGACCCCCTGAAAGAATACTGCAGGCTATGGATCGCCATTTAGCTCTTTAACTGTTTTAGAGGATGGAGGTCACTTGACATGTAAACCCACGTGCAATATTTGCTTCCGGGTTTCATCAGGGCCAGCCTTACTCTGGGGCAATGAAGCCAAAGAACAAGAGAGCTGTGTACAGTGATGTTTGCATGAGTAGCTAATTCCATTTGAGTACAAATGAATGCATTTCATACCTCTTTCAGATACTGCTGATAGTTGTAGGTAACATTCATTCCTCAGAATTCTCTATCCCCCAATGCACGTAGGAAGGATCTTTCCTTAGTGTTACTCCCCTCTTAATAGCTGGCAAATATGTAATTAAGGGGGCAAATAGGTCTTCCCATTCCCCCATTATGCATCCCAAGACCACCAGGAGAGAGGGGTTCTTGGACCTACAGAATTGCTCGCCCCTTTAAAAACTTAATAGCGTTTCTTAAAACGACACTAGTGTCCAACCGCTCCAAGATGTTACCAGAGGTCTTGCCATTTCAGGAAAGTCCTTACAGAATTTGTGCATAAAGCTTCAATAATCTCAGCTTTTACTTGAATAACTTCAACTTTTAACTCTTACAGCCTGCCCAGGAAAGGCAAAAAGCAGGCCCACCAGGAGGCACAAGGCATACAAGAAGAAATCTGAGGTTAACGTAAAGCATGTTTTTAAGCCAGTCTTGCTGCTTTGCAAGCATTTCTTTTTCCAGTTTCTTTCCCACTTTGCAAGCACTTCTTTCTCAGTACACCTCAGTTGGTTTTCCCATCTGAAGCTGGTATGAAGTAGGGCCATTGACGATTGTCCTGCACAGTTTATAGTAAGTAAAGGGAGGGGGGTCACCTGTTAGGACTTGCTAGGAAAGAATAGAAGTAGATGAAAGGACCTCGCCATCTCAGATCTGCCGGACCCAAACCACAGTACCTCAACATCATAGAATTGAAACACAACTGCTTTACAGAATTCTCATTCAAGAGCGTAGTCAGTATTTGTTGTTAAGTGGGCTTCTAAGCTATCTTTCTATCAGCTCCCAAAAACATATCAAGCTTTCCGTAGGCCTCATTAAAAATTATTTTTATTGTGAACCAAAACTTAAAGTAGATTTGCAATGCAATCCTATATGGAGTTATCTCTATATATATTTAGCAACAATTGTGCAAATAACTTTTTTACAATTTGTATAAACCTGTGGGTAGAGCGTAATACTGATGAGCCCCATGGCGCAGAATGGTAAGCTGCAGTACTGCAGTCCAAGCTCTGCTCACAACCTGAGTTCAATCCCGACGGAAGTCAGTTTCAGGTAGCCGGCTCAAGGTTGACTCAGCCTTCCATCCTTCCGAGGTCGGTAAAATGAGTACCCAGCTTACTGGCAGTAAAGGGAAGACAGCTGGGGAAGGCACTGGCAAACCACCCCATAAACAAAGTCTGTCTAGTAAATGTCGGGATTTGACGTCACCCCATGGGTCAGGAATGACCCGGTGCTTGCACAGGGGACCTTCACCTTTAGAGTGTAATACTAAGGATTTCAGTGGTAAACTGTGAAGAGCTGTGCTGGTCTATGACTGTTTCATAAAGATCGATTGAGATACAGAGTTATCTCATAACTGGGGAGAGGGTTTTGCATACAAGTTACCTGAGCCTCATGATCTGTGTATGTATGCTCAATTTTGGCACTCCAGCAACACGTACTGGGAGCGCACACTGCTTGCTATACTCCCAATATGTGCAGTTGCCATTCTATGTGAACAGGGGCAACACACATACTTTCCATGCACATCCAGCTTTGGTACACACAATCACATTCCTTCCAAAATCTGGATTTCGGTTTGCACATATCCAAGATGTACATGCATGGGAAATGCATGTATTGCCTTTACCCAGAAAGTAAAGACTTTTCTGTTTCATTTGGCATTCCTGCAGTGACCTCTCCTTCATGCCTAATGTTTTAACTTTTATTTATATGTTTTTGTATGTATTTTAGCTCTTGTTTTAATTATGTGTCGGGGGGGGGGTTGGTTGGTTTTAATAGTTGTAAAATGTGATTTTATTATGTATGTTTTAATTTGTTAACCACCTTGGTGGCCCTTGTGAGGGCAGAAAGGCAGGGTAGAAATTCTGTAGAATAAAAATAAATACAAACTCACACGAAATGGTGACTGCTTGTATGAGTAGGGCATGGTCCCGTTATGCACAGCTGGAGCACCAGAATCAAACTTCCGAAAAGGGCTATGGTCTCTTGTTTCTTCTTCAGGTAAAAGAAAGACTTTTTAGAAATCAAGTGACCTCCATTTCGGCGTGGGGGTAGATTACAATGATAACAGGAATTTCTTGTTTTGCTTTTATATCTTTATCTCCATTCCAAATGGCATCCTGCTAACTTTGCAGATCCGCGTGATCGGCTTCAGGGGTAGAGGAACAGAAAAACCTTAACATATTTGCAAAGAGCAGGCACTGGCCTTTAAAAAGAGTATTTTTAAAAGTTAGCCATAACGTTGAGTGGGGGGGGGGACGTCTTGCACGCATCTACAAAACTATATTTGAAACATGGCGTCTTACCAAAAAGGCCAGAAGGGAAACAGAATGAATGCAAAGTACTTAACACACTTTGGATCTTCTCGGGGCTTACATGTTACAGCCAATTTTCTTAATCAGAACTCTTCCCTGGAATGGCAACACTACAGAAGATTCTACTGCAAAATGTCAAAGGATACAAGAACTCATTATTGTTTTTTCCAAGCCACTTATTAAAAAAAAAAATGAGGAAGGAGGGAGGAAACCATCGTTCCATCCCACATTTGAAACCCAAACTGACTTTCCCGACCCTTGTTGGAGACAGCTGCCTTCCCCCACATTCCATCCAAAAATAATAACAGAAGAGAGCAGTTTGGAAGAGTTAATCTAATCTTCATTGCTTCAGTTTTAAAATACCCTGCTCGGTTTAAGGTTTCTTGTTACACGGAGGGATGTGTTTTTAGTGAGATAGGTCTTAGCATAAAGGTCCTTCATAGAAGCTTGCGTGTAACCCAAAACCAAGGAGAGTCAGCTCTGTGGCAGCCCAGACAGAAAAATAAGAGTCTCCTCCACAAGGCAACACTTTGCAAGCAAACTCTGCCGGAGCTGAACTTGCCACGGCAGTAATTATGTTAATGCCCCTGCATTTTTATTACCGGTAAACTATTTATAATCACGTTTTGTTTTTTGAAACCTGTGAAATGAGTCTACGTGCCAGCGGCTCCCTGGTTTTCTTCCCTCCCCCCACCAGAACATTTACTTTTGAATTTTTCATATAGATACACACACATTTTTGTGTAATTATGTATTGGGGGGGGGGAGATGAAGAAGACTATCACTCAAGCATTTTAAGGCATCAAGCCAAGATTTTCTAGTTCTGCCGCTTTATAACAGACTGAATTTTTAGTCTTTGGAAGAAAGGCCTTAGGAGACATTTATCGTCTGTGAAATAATTTTGCAGAACAACACAAGATGTTTCAAAATGTAATCGAATTCACAAACGATAGAAGGTGACCCCGCATCTTCAGAGAAAGCTGATTAGTAACTGCGTCCAATTCTCTGTCCTCAAAATGTCACACACCTATTTGCATGTAACAAACATTCTCATAGCAGTGTCTGAGAATGGATCAAGAAGCATCATTGTGGCTGGCAAGTTGGCTGAAGAATTTTGGAAAAACTAAAAACAGGTTACGAAGACTCTGTTTAGACATTATACCAAACCACTGTTAAGAATGTTTAATTTTTGCTTTTTTAAAAAAAAGATTCCATTTTTCATACAAATTCCAAAACGGTATACACTCAAAGTCACACAAAAACCACTATCACAATCTAAAACCACTTTTACATAATATAATATCACAATAAGAAAGAAAAACAAATTAGGAGGCTACAAGAGCCTAGAGTTTCCAGGCCCAGCCTGGAAACCAGTGGAAGATGGGGAGTGGTGCAGGGGCATTGGGAACAGCCATAGATGATGACATAAACCAGTTACACCAAATTCCTAGAGAGGCATGACATCACACAGGTGTTTTTTTCAGGAAAGGACATCCCACATTCAGCCTATTGGCCTTAAAAATAATTCTCCCACTGCCGCTCAGGGTGGGGTGGGGGGTCAGGGGACAACCTCTTGTAACCCCTCTTTAACCACCAGCTGAAATCAGTAGCCCCTATTAACAGCAAACAGCTTATATGTGAAAAGATGCTCCAAAGTTGAGGACCAGTGACTGAGAAAGCCCTGCTCCTCTTACAGCTTAATAATCTCATTTCTAAATAAGATGGCACCTGGAGCGGGGACACCCTAGTCCTACAGTTGCTTGGAAGAAACAGCCACTAATTTCAGAGGAAAACATCCATAACTGTGCTCGGGATCACAGCCCAAGTCAGCTCCCCTAAATCACTGTAGCCCAGTGCAGACAATCCGTTCACACCTTGACTCATGACACAGGGAGGGAGAGCGGGCATAAACGTGCTGGCCCCATGCGCCCCTATTAAAACTTGATATACAATTAATTTATCTTATAACTCTCCCGCACAAAAAAATTCCAGAACAACGGGACATTGCCACCACTCATGCGAAGCAGCCTGTTGACATAAGGCCACATGTCCAAAGCCTGTTGGAGTTCACTCCATATACTCTATTTAATCAGCAGGCTGTGGATGCCTTTCAAAGGCAGTGTAGTCACCAGGTGACATAGGCGTATGGGTAAGATCAGCCTAAGGCAGTCCTGTGTGTAAACAAGTCCCCTACTAAACGGCACAGCCAAAAAAAAAAAAAAGCAGTTTCTGCAAATGCTGCGACCTCTTCATATTTGTGTAACTGCTTCAGGCTGACAAAGTTGACCCAACCAACTGGACAAAGGTTTTCCTCCCCAGGTTTTGCCTTGAGTTATAGTGCTATGTGTAGTTATTCAGGTGTCAACCCCACTGAACTCAGCAAGGGGCTACTTCTCAGCACAGAAGGAAGCCATGCATCTTTTTTTTTTACTTTAAGTTTCAACAACTTCCACAGCTTCTTGTAGAAGCTCCAACACCTCTTCCTCTCCTCTCATATGCACCACGCCATTAATTATCAGTTGCTTCTTTCTACAGAGAGCAGCATAGAGCCAGGACAGTCTGCACCTTGCAAGCAATTATGGGCTTCATTAAAAACACTCTAAATCAGATGTCTTTAAAAAAAAAAACTTTATTTGTGAACTGGAAAAGACACTTGTGACAAGTCAATACTATAAACATTAAACCATACAAACATTTATTTACCCGAGGGGGGAAAGAAATTCCATTAAGTAACGGGACAGGGGGCGGGGTATTTCTTTTAGAACGAAGGCAAGGTGGGCTACTTTCCATAGAGAGATTCCCCAAGAACAGTGGGTAACTCTTCAGCACAGATTCCTGATTCAGTCCCGACGTCCAGTTAACCCCCCACCCCAGCATGGCTCTGGGCTGAGGTGCCGCAAGAATGGGAGGGCAGAATAATAGAAAGAGTAGAAGCAGCTGAGGGACACAGGAAGAGCTGCTAGGGAAGAGAAGGTGACTTACAAGCGCCATCAAGTAGGGCTTCCAAAAATTTAACACAAGCAACTTTCTCAGAAACTAAGAAACAATCAAGGAAAGGGCTTCTCATCCCCCTCTAGTGGCTACTTCCTACAGAATAGCATGAAAGAGGGCGTTCTCCCAGCAAACAGCTGTTGCAACTCTCGTCTAGCACACATTTAAGAACATAAGAAAGGCCCTGCTGGATCAGACCAAGGCCCATCAAGTCCAGCAGTCTGTTCACACAGTGGCCAACCAGGTGCCTCTAGGAAGCCACAAACAAGACGACTGCAGCAGCAGCGTCCTGCCTGTGTCCCACAGCACCCAATATAATGGGCCTGCTCCTCTGATCCTGGAGAGAATAGGTATGCAGCATGACTAGTATCCATTTTAACTAGTAGCCATGAATACCCCTTTCCTCCATGAATATGTCCGCTCCCCACTTAAAGCCTTCCAAGTTGGCAGCCATCACCACATCCTGGGGCAGGGAGTTCCACAATTTAACTATTTAACTATTTAAGGCCTGCACGGAAAAGACACAGCCCTGCTGCACCCCAGTCACATTTGGCTCCCCCAACACCACATTTTTCCATCTTCTCTGTGCCTACATCAATCTGCTATCTGAGGCCCTTGCCAAAATGGGCTCTATTCTGTGAAAACCTATGCCACACAACTGTTAATGAACAACGGAACTGTTCTCAAACACCATGCCAAGTTGGCACTCCAAGGTCAAAGGAGCCCATCCATACTTCCTCCAAGGTCTCATTCTTCTATCCAAGTCTAGAGGTCCACAAAAAGTACAGCAGGGCCACAGAGGAACCCGGCATGAAGGTCAGAAGAGACAGGAACACAGAGACTCCAGAAAGTGTCCAGATTGCTCCACAAGTCTCAGTGTCTACAAGGGTAGGAGAGTACAATCTGCCTAGCTTGGTACACACCATCATTGGGTATAGGGTACAGTTTACGCATTTCTAATAGCAACCCACACCCCATCTCACTGTACAAAATCAATGGCTAACCTATTATACATTAAGAGCAAGAGTCCAGTAGCACCTTAAAGACTAACAAAATTTCTGGCAGGTTATAAGCTTTTGTGAGCTACAGCTCACTTCTTCAGAAAGCTCATACCCTGCCAGAAATTGTCAGCTGACAGACGGGTCAGCTAATCCTCGGATCCTGCCCTTCATGCTTGCCAATGCCTAACGCTGTAATCAATAAAGTTGTGGCCTTTTACCCCAGCAACGGTGTACTAGTCATTCTTGGTTGGGACATGCAGGTCAGTCACCAGGATATGGGTTTCCCCTGGGGTGGCGGGAACCCCCCCCCCCCGGTTCCCTTCCCCCCCCCCCATAGGGCTGGGGCCGCAAGGTGCTACTGGCCTCTTGCTCTTTTCTACTGCTACTGACAGACTAACATGGCTAACCTTTGTGATCTATTATATGTTAGTAATATCTTCCCCGCCACTGGGTCAAAAATGCTACACACCCAAGTGTTTCTTGAAATTGCCCACAGGAAAGGAGAGGAGGGGTGGCTTAGTGGTAGAGCATCTGTTTTGCATACAGAAGGTCCCAGGTTCAATCCCCAGCATCTCCAGTTAAGGACCAGGCAGTAGGTGATATGTAAGGCCTGTCTGAGACTCTGGGGAGCCACTGCCAGTCTGAGCAGGCAATACTGACTTTGATGGACTGGTGGTCTGATTCAGTATAAGGCAGCTTCACGTGTTTCACGAAAACTACTGCTTAATTACTACACAAGGCATTTTCCCCATTTAGCTTCTTCTTTTTAAAAGGGATAGTTTTAAAGATAAAAAATAGTATTCACAGAGTTAAGAAGCTAAGATCTGAAAGAGTCTGCATAGCTTTTTAGGAAATTGTTTCCCTTGTCTTGCTTGCATTATGATCTGTGCTTGCAGTCTCCCCCCGCCCCCCCAAAAAACAGCATACACAGAAGTTACCTCCCCAAAGGATTCTCCAAGCAGAGCTCTTATGCGCATGACACAAACTCACATCTCAAGTCTTCTGTGCGTGCATGCTCGTGAGTGTGTGCACATAGTTAACATTTTTGGCAGGGAGTCAATGTTGGGAGAGGAAAGAGGGGGAACAAGCTGGGATGACACCAAGACAGATTTCAACACAGCACACTGAACAGTTTTGAGCCTCTCTCCTGCTGTGAAAGTGCATGTGTGAAAGACAGAAAGACAGTTTTAAATGTTTATATCTTTTTTTTAAAAAAAAATTCATCTGATTGATGTGCAGACAGGTGGATTTACATTTCTGCCGTTGTGCTATGCATTCCATCTTTAGAGATTTGTGTGTGTGTATTCCAAATTCTTTTTCCAAGCTGTGCATTTGGGAATGTTACTTTTCTCCCCACATTTTAAGCTCACGGTTCTATATGAAACAGTCTTTGCAATAACAATTAACCAAATGATCAATTCCTCTTCCTTGATTGCGGTCAGTCACAGGCAGGGCCACCTGCACACGACAACTGGAGAGTTGTGAAGGGATATTCCCAATTTTTAAAAAATGTAAATAGCATCTGCCAGGGTAGAGGGATTTTGAACATGGATGTTGTGTGGGAGAGGAATGGGTTTATCCCTTTTCTCTCTTCTTCTTGCCACTCCATTTCTGCAGTATCAGTCACTCCTCCAGAGCTATATGCCTCACTAAAAGACGTACAAGCACTATATGGGCATTTTTTGACCCTGTATGCAACTATCTGCTAGGAAACGTTGAAAGCAGCAGGAAAAGAGAAAGATCCAACATGAAATGGATTGAGTCTATAAAGGACCTGAGCAAGGGCATTAATTTCTAGGGTTGCCATACGTCGGAAGAAACTTGACGTCACCTAACTAACACACACTCACAGGCAAACATCAGCCCTAAGGATGGTGTGAACGTGGCATGGATGGGCAGGGTTTCCTCTTTCTCTCTGCCTCAATCCTAACTGGAATCCCAAGGGCTGTTTGCCCCTTAAAAACAGTGAGAGAGCCATTCATAGATCATCCCCTCTAGCTCAGCAATAAGATTTGACTGAACCTTTAGCAATTTTAGTGGATTTTTTCTTTTAAGTATGTCTCCATGAGTCGGAAGTGACTTGATGGCACTTAACACACACACATACTTGAGTCATTAAAAGGGGGGAGAGAGGCATCTGTGAAAATGATGCTTCTTCCCATTATTATCTATTGGACCATCATAGGGTCAGTGAAGAAAATGAAGGGACAGGGGCAGGGACAAGCAAGCAAGGCAATAACGAGTGGCTACAAACTAAAACAAAATGGAATCTGACAGCTGTAGAAGCAAAAACATTCCCAATTCCCAACACCAGTCCCTCCCAGGGGAAAAACTTGCTTTACAAATAAGGCAGATGGATCTGCTCACCCATCTGAAGGCAAGTGTCTCATCTTAGATCTATTTCTCAAAATGTGAGTTGCCTGTAGATGGCTGCATCACATATAAACAGCTAGCATAACCACTCAACTAGCCAGCTACCTGATTACGGAAGTTTCAAGACCCGACCAGATGAGTTCTGTTCAAGTGTTTTGTTGTGCACAGGAATAAAACACTTGACACTTCTGTTTTAGATGGTCTATATGTATGCCAAAGCAGGTCCCTTCTAAGCGGCATTTCTTTCTGTGACAGAGACAACAGGAAACGCCTCCTCCAAGATGGTGCCAACCTCCTACAGTTCATGCTAGTTCTTATATTAAGAGAAGTTTTTAAAAGATGCAGTATAGCTCGTCTAGCCCGAGGCTTCTTTTGTGGTCGCTCCAACTGTTGTCTAGACATGAAGCTGCCTTTTACTGAGCCAGACCATTGGTCTATGAAGGTCAGTCGTGTCCTCTCTGACTGGCAACAGACCTCCAGGGTTTTATGTAGAGGGCTTTCACATCACCTACGGCTGGGTCCTTTTTAACTGGAGATGCCAGGTATTGAACTTGGAACTCTCTGCAAGCAAAGCAGATGCTCTGCCACTGAGCTCCAGCCCCTCCTGTTTGCCTAAGCAAAAAGCACACTTCACTAATCCTGCATGGAAGTGAAATAGACCCCATATTAAGTTACATAACTCAAAAGGGGGTCTAGACCCTAACTCCATTTCAAAGGGGCTCGCCTACATACAGATGTGTGAAGCAAAGCCTAACCAGCCACTTAGAGATGGCAAAGGGGCTTCAGGAAGTAGCGCTAGTGTAAATGTAGGTTCCTTGCAGGCAGGGACCTGTATCTTTTTTTTCTTTGCTTTTTACTCTGCAGAATGCCCATATACACCAATGGAGCTGCATATATTTCCACTTGAGATCATTTCAAGAACTCTCTGAAACAAGCCAAGGCTCAATCTCAGAAAAGGCATGTATGTATGTATACTTTAATCACCACAGTTGTGTCTGCTTTCCAGAAAAGCTTATGTAGAAAGGAATATTTTTTATTATTATTCACCAAGGAGATTATAAAGGGTAATTTGTTTGATCGCCATTTTTACGCTAGGAGCGAAGTTCTGGCATGTTTCCCCAACCTGCCCCCATGACCTTTTAGCAAGCTTCTTCTTAGCTCCTCGAGTCAATTTCAAATCAATCAAGCTGGCTCAGAGGACCAGCCCGGGGCGATGGGGCCCTCTGGCAGCTCAGCATTTTTTTGATACGGAATTTTTTTTTTCCAAGTGGCACCGCTCCAACCAAGGCAGAGGCAACAAGGGAAAGTGGGGGAGAGACAGACACAGCAGGCTCTGGTTTTCATTACAACCCAACTTGTCAGCTCTTCTGCTCCACACTACTCAGGACGGCAGCAATTCTCCTTCCATTTCATCACTAGCTTACTGCAAAAACGTGTTGGTGTAATTTACGGCTACTGGAACTTCCAAGGCGACTGGTACGGGAGTTAATCAAACACAGCTTTCGGACCCTTTAAGCAAAGTAACCACAGTTTAAATGGTTATGACATGCGGTCAAAGCCACAGGCGGGCCAAGGAACAACAAGCAGAGGAGAGAGAGAAAGCGCCCGCCCCGGCCAAAGCCCACAGCCACCCGGTCCTCTTTCGACAAAGGAACCCAGATTGCCCCGAAAAGGGAGGCCCTGCTGAAGAGAAGTCCTTTTAGTCGGGTGCAGCCAAAACAAGAGGGTGTCACAGGGCACCCCTTCAAGGCTAATTTCTTGCAGCAGAGAGCTTGGGTGAGTCAGAGCCCTTTTCAGCAGATGCAAAGGAAGGGAGGCTTACTGCAAACCAGGAAGGTCAATATGAGCATCTCATTCGGCCCTGCGCCGCTCTACATTTACAAAACTGTGGCTGGGGTTAAACAGATTTACAGCCGAAGCCTGTTCAGACCTACTCAGAAGTAAGCCCTCCTGTGTTCAGAAAGGCACACCCAAGCAAGAGTGCCTAAGATCACAGCCTTCCTTCTCCTCCAAAATGTGCAGAATCTGCTTGTATTGTCTGGGGAAGGGAGAGTCCAAGACTAAACAAACACAAGCCAAGGGAAACAGGCAGAGGGGGCTTGACATGAGAGAGAATTTCCCCTTCCTGCCTGCTCCCCAACCTTTCGGGAGCCAAAGGAAAACTAGGCAAAACCGAATTAAGCCAACTTTCTCCAAAGGGGGATGAGGGTGGCGTTTGTTCTTTCTTCGCAAAGTCAGCTCACCCGACACCAGAGACCCCAATTGCGGTAAGCAATGCAAACCCCCCCCCTCACAAACACACACACTTTCTCAAGCTTTAGAGAACAGACATTAATATTTTTTAAAGGATATCTGTTTAGGGTAAATCAACTTATATTGAAAGTGGAAAAACTTTTTTTCTATGGTTTCCCTTTTAGGAAAATCAGGAATTATAAACGAAAGACCATTTGTGCATGGGAGGTTTTGCCCTGGGGCTGCTGCTCTCTAGATGCCCATTTTCCCCATCCGAATGGTCAAAACTCTTCATGGGTGCTGATTTTTGAGTTCGGGTGGGACAACTGGGCATCTAGAGAGCGGCAAATCCAAGGCAAAGCCTCCCGTGCAATGAAGGGGCGGGGCACGGAACAGAACTGCCGCCTCGAGTTCCAGCCGGCGTTTCGCAACCCCGTCCTTCAGCGCCCCGACCGGGGGAGCCCAGTCCCATCCAAGCGGTCCCCAGCAGGGCGACCCTCGGGGCCGCAGCCTTACCCAACCCAAGCCGCCCAAAAGGACCGGCAGAGTTGCGCCGCCTCCTTGCACGGGACAGACCGAGCCCGAGCCCGGCTGCAGAAGCGCGACCTGCCCAGCGACGGCCCCTCCGCTCCGGCGAGCGCCTGGCAGGGGTCCTCCCCAGCCCCGCCGTCCCCGCCCTCCTGCACGAGCCCGACCCCAACCGCCCCACTGCCGAGGGGCAGCAGCGTCACGTGGGGGAGGACGGGGGAAAGAAGCCGGCTGCTTGCTTTCTCTCCCCCCCCCCCGCCCCACGCTGGGAGGACAGCCGCGCGCGTCCCTTTGTCTCCTCGGCTTCCCCGGGCAGCAAGGGAGGCGGGCGGCCAGCGGGCCAGGCGCTCCGCCCGCCCGCCCGCCCGGCCAGCTGCCCGCTCGCCTCCGCGCCCCGTCCATCCCGAGCCAGCCTCGCCCCGCGCCCCCCGCTCGAGAGGAAGGCGTCCCCGTCCGGGGAGAGCCGTCCAATGGCTGCCCCCACCGAGCAGGCCGCGGGCCGCCCCCGGCCAGCCTCGGCGGGAGGACCCGAAGCCGGCGGAAGGCCAGCCCCAGGCCGGCTCTTCCAGCCCCGCTCCTTGGGAAGCTCGCCGTCCCCTTGCGGGAGAGTGACTCCCGCAGAAAAACCCCTGCCGGGGCCCCGGGGGAGGCCGCTGGGCAGCTTCCAGCCGCCGCCGCCGCCGCCGCCGCCTCCCGCATCCCGGCGCGCGCTCTGCCCGCCACCGGCCGGGAAGAAGTTGCCGCAGGCAGCCGCCCGGCAGGACAGCCACGACCCGGGGCAGGGGTCCCCTCCGGCGCGTCGCAACCGGGGGACGCAGCGCAGCCCCCGGCCGGGGGCCCCAAAAAGCCCCCAAGCCCAACTTCCAAAGGCCCCTCTTTGGAAAAAGACTGGGTACCAATTGTCCGGGGCGGCTGTTCCTGCCCGGCCGGCTGGATCCGGGCTCCTCCGACCCCCGCCCCAACACCCCTCGCCCCCATTGGGGCGCTTCTGCCTCCCAAACGCAGCCTCTCCCCCCCCCCACATTGCCTTTTTGCACCCACCGGCTCGCAGCCCCGTCCCCTCGTCCCCTTCTCCCGGCTCCGGCAGGCGACCCTCGCTTCCGCGCCGCCCACCTTCTCCGCGCCACGGGCAGCGCCGCTCCCCTCCCCTCCGCCCGGAGCCGCGCGGCACCTGCAGCGCGCCCGGGGAGCCGCGAGGACCCCCTTCCGCACCACGGCCCCAAAGCCGCCCCCCGCCCCGAAGGCACCGGCCCAGGTCGGGCTCCCTTTCCCCGCCAAAGTCCCCCGAGCGGAGCCAAAGAAGTGGCCGGCTGGAGAGGAGGGGAAGGGGGAGCTGGAGGGGAAGGGGGAGCTGGAGGGGGGCCCCGGAAAAGTCCCGCCAGCCCCCTTCTCCTCCCCCGCGGCAAGCCTGGCTCGCGGCCGGCGCCTGCCCAGCTGCTGCTGCTGCTGCTGCTGCTGCTCTGAGCGCACAGCCTGCTTTGCCCGCCCCTGCGAGGAGGCTGCGACGCGCCGCCGCTCGGCTCCCCCTGAATGACAGCTTACCTGCATGCCAATCTTCATCAGACTGACACCGGCCTGACAGCGCAGCCTATACTCACTGCCTGCCCCGGCCGCGCGTCAGCCCGGACCCGCCCGCCCCGGCGGACCCGCCCCCGCGCACCGCCCACCGACGGCCCCCCGACGGCCCCCCGGCCCGGCCCGCCCGGCCCCGCGCGCTGCCTCCCGCACGCCGCGCGCGCCCGCAGCCCCGCGGATCCCCCCGCTTGTCTCCCCCTAGCGGACCCTCTTCTGGCTCGGCGGCGGGGGGCTTGCGAACGGGGATAAAAAGTTCAATCCCCCCCCCCCCGGAGAGAAAAACCATGGCTGTGCATGAGGATGGCCACATTAACAGAATTCCTACACGGAAAAGATAGGGAAGAATTTAAAATAGCATGGGATAAACCGGCAAAAAGGGATTTTACTAAATTAGTGAGTGAGTTATAGAAACAGGTTTTGTATTTTCTTTATATTATTGTTAATCATGATATTTGTAAAACTGTTTAGAGCAGTGGTTCCCAACCTTTTTTGGGACCAGGGGCCACTAGGACTTTTTTCTTCGGTGCAGGGGCCCCAAGGTTCAAAATAAAAATTCCGAGAATTTGAAAATAAACTTTAATCATAACTCTTAGTTAAACATTAAACTTAGAATAATATTTGAATATATATTTTTATAATAGAGAACTTTTAATTGAAAATATTAATTTATTATGGGTTTATAACTTTGTTTCGCAGATCTTAATTTAGTTCTCGCGGACCCCCGGTTGGGAACCAGTGGTTTAGACACTTCTTCGGAAGTCCGGTGATGGGTCACTTATTATGGTGGGTGGAGGGACAAAGGGGTTCTTTGAACTTTCTATTTTTTTTTAATTTAGATTGTATTAATGTAGATTATTTCATTGATACTCTTTTGTATTTTCTATTATGTTTTTTATTATTGTTTTATTGTTTGTTTTATTTTATGTTATAAAAAATAAAAAATATATATTAAAAAAATCAATCCCCCTCTTCGGAGCTTGCAGGATGCTTTTCGGTTAGCTCCAGACGGGTCAGCTCCTGCTTTAAAGATGCACGGCCCAAGCTGGGGGAAGCTCCTGATAGAATCATAGAATAGAATCATAGAATCACAGAGTTGGAAGGGACCACCAGGGTCATCTAGTCCAACCCCCTGCACAATGCAGGAAATTCACAACTACCTCCCCCCCACACACACACCCAGTGACCCATACTTCATGCCCAGAAGATGGCCAAGATGCCCTCCCTCTCATGAACTGCCTAAGGTTCTTATGCAAGAGGGCAGTACAGAATTCACAGGAGGGAGTTCCTACTTCCAAGTGAACCATAGAATCATAGAGTTGGAAGGGACCACCAGGGACATCTAGTAGTCCAACCCCCTGCACAATGCAGGAAATTCACAACTACCTTCCCACACACACACACACACACCAGTGACCCCTACTCCATGCCCAAAAGATGCCCTTCTCATGATCTGCCTAAGGTCATAGAATCAGCATTGCTGACAGATGGCCATTAGCCTCTGCTTAAAACCCTCCAGGGAAGGAGCGCTTACCACCTCCCAAGGAAACCTGTTCCACTGAGGAACCGCTCTGTTAGAAAATTCTTGCTAATGTCTAGACAGAAACTCTTTTGATTTAATTTCAACCCGCTGGTTCTGGTCCGACCTGGGGCAACAGAAAACAACTCGGCACCCTCCTCTATATGACAACCCTTCAAGTACTTCTCCTCTCAGTCTTCTCCTCTTCAGGCTAAACATACCCAGCTCCTTCAACCTTTCCTCATAGGACTTGGTCTCCAGACCCCTCACCATCTTTGTTGCCCTTCTCTGGGCACATTCCAGCTTGTCTACATATTTCTTAAACTACGGTGCCCAATACTGAACACAATACTCTAGGTGAGGTCTAACCAGAGCAGAGGTCATTGCCCACAAAGTCTTGTTTTAATATTGATAATTTTATCATTTATATTTCTTTTTTCCTTTGTCAGCCCACCTCAAGCAGTTCTCCAGAGAGACAACATGTACATTTTCTGAAATAAATAATACCAGCCAGCTATACGAAGGCTCCCTAGTGTGGTATCTGTGGGTGTCATGGCGCCCACCAACACCTTTCCTGGTATCCAACAAGTGTTGTTATAGAGTAGGTGGGGCCAGCAGGGGCTTTCACCCAGCAGGGCTTCTGATTGGACACTGGACACTGATTGCCTGTGCAGATTAAAATAAATACTGTTTTGGCGACAGCTGCCACCATGGTGTCAGTTTAATTCTCTCTCACACTCCTCTTTCCCAGTATTTTTCTCCCCTGTACTTTGGCTTTATGTATGTGTGTTGCTCCACCTCATGCTGTAGCCATTTTGTGGTTGCACCCACACCCTCTGACAGAATGCCAAAGGTGCCCACAGGCTGAACAGGGTTGGGGACCCCTGAGCTATACAAACACACATATGGTTTCTGTGTCTTTAGTGATTCTATGGCAGGGAGAACTGGGGGGTCGTGTTGCTTTGGTGGTCATTACAGTAATGTGATACAAGGTGCTACACAGGTCAAACACCCCTATGCTACAGTCAAAGGTGCAAGACTTCAAGAAGCTTAGTAGAGGGAACTGTTTGTGCATTTTTTGATCCTGCACAATAGTACAATACACTATAAGAGTGCAGCATTTGATTAATCAGCTAGGGTTCTAGTAGATTAAGTAGCAAAGCTACTTTGGTTCTCTTGCATTACCTTAGTAGAGAACGAAAAAGAAAACAAAACAATCGGGCCTTGACTTCTAACTGTAGTAGCTTTTGTTCATCCTACACCATCTTGTGCTTCCTTCAACAGTGCCCATTAAACAGAACCTATGTTGAGTTCCTGGTAAAATGCAAATTTATTCAAATTTAATAAACAATTAATCCATCGGAGAGGCAGATAATTAATCAACTAAAATGTTAATCAGGTGACAGCCCCTACTAAAATTCACATTATTGAAATTTTCTGGAATTTAAATAGGCTAGGATACAGAGGGGGGGTCTTCCTGGTTTTGCTCCCTCTGATAAGTAATTTGCTGCTAAATTAACTGCCACACCCCTTTTCACATGATCGTGTGCAAGATTATTAAATGCACAGAAGAGATATTCTATGGGGGGGACTGTTTTAAGTGCCATCCTGTTTTAAGTGCCATCCTATACACAGTATATTAGGAAACCCCACTGAACTCAATGGGTCGTAGTTTCAAATACACACACTGAAAGGTTTTTAATTAGCTGGTAGTATGGCTTAGAAACAGCAGATTTCCCCCCCTAGCTAATGCAGTGGCACTTATTCTACAGCTCATGGGGAGCCACATTTGAAAATTAAAAAGGTAAAGGTCCCCTGTGCAAGCACCGGGTCATTCCTGACCCATGGCGTGACATCACATCCCAACGTTTACTAGGCAGACTTTGTTTGCAGGGTGGTTTGCCAATGCCTTCCCCAGTCATCTTCCCTTTGCCCCCAGCAAGCTGGGTACTCATTTTACCAACCTCAGAAAGGTGGAAGGCTGAGTCAACCTTGAGCTGGCTATCTGAAACCGACTTCCGTCAGGATCAAACTTAAGTTGTGAGCAGAGCTTGGACTGCAGGACTGCAGTTTGCCACTCTGCACCACGGGGCTCCTATTTGAAAATTACCACTAAACAAAAAGAGCTACATTTACTTCCATCCCTGGCATGAAGCGCGCACCTCAACGAAGCTCACAGAGTACCCGCTCCTCTGGTGACAGCTGTTTCAAGGTGGCAACCGGCTGCAGCCTGCAAGCCATATCAGACAAGGACTTTGCCCACTTTTCTGAGACATGGGGCAGGTGCCATATTAGAGAATGGTGCTCAAAAGAGCCCGAGGTGGCTCCCAAGCCACTGATGAGTATCACTGAGCTAAAGATATCAGCCAAAACCCATTACAAACTGCTGCCAACAAATATCCTCCCTGAAATTAACACCGCTTGCACAGTAAGACTTCCCAGCGGACTGAGCTCCAACGCTGCTATCCACAACCCACTCTATAGCAGTCCTCTTGTCTTGAGGAAGGCCACTTTGGCTCAGTGGCAGAACACACCCACTTTGCATTCAGGAGGTCACAGAAGAAGAAGAATTGGTTTTTATATGCCAACTTTCTCTACCACTTAAGGGAGACTCAAACCGGCTTACAATCACCTTCCCTTCCCCCCCCCCAACAGACACCCTGTGAGGTAGGTGGGGCTGAGAGAGTGTGACTAGCCCAAGGTCACCCAGCTAGCTTCGTGTATAGGAGTGGGGAAACAAATCCAGTTCACTAGACTAGCCTCCGCCGCTCATGTGGAGGAGTGGGGAATCAAACCCAGTTCTCCAGATCAGAGTCCACCACTCCAAACCACCGCTCTTAACCACTACACCTGCCATCTCTAGCATCAGGTGTTGGGAAATGGTCCAACTGAGTCAGTTTTCTGCTAGAAGGGCTACTGATTCAGTACAAGGCAAACTGAGGTGTTCTTAAGTGCATGGAGGATTGCAGCCAAAAGGCAATCTTTAGACTTCAAGCATCTAAAACCATTAGAAGCAGCGCTGAAGGGCCAAACCAGCGTCTTGACAGAGCTACAGAGAAGGGAAATGCCACCAGTTGCTACTTCTGTCCTCACTGCCGCTCTGTGACAGAAGAAGTCACAACAGGGGAAAATCTGCCTTTAATGCAACCATCCTAAAAGGCAAAGGATCCCTTTTAGATGTTAAGACCAGAGTGGGGATCGTGGCATTCCCCCCACCACCACCAATGTAACCAGCCACAGCTGGCAAAAATCAAACAGAAGGGGGTTTGGTTAATCCTTGACTTGCATTTCATGCATCAGAAGTGCAATCAGTTGAAGGGATCTTGCAAGAAATTTCATGCCATTTCCCTCATTAATTCGGTCTGCTATGAACCCCCCCTCCTTCTTAAACACATTCTGAAAGATGCACTATTTTTTTCCTTGTTCTGACAAATTGGCTGTTAAAGTTTCCTCGCACCAACGACAGGCTTATGTTGCACTGCAAAGTCATTCCAGCACCTTCAGTTCCTCTTGCTGCCAATCGCTGGCTCCTTCCAAAAGCACCCCCCCCTTGACAAGCACAATGCTGACTGACAATATTGTTGCAGATTCCCTTGTTTTGATATTAAAGTCATAACGTGGGTGTTGCAGACCTCTGCATTATCATAGAGGGCTAAATAATAGATGGGGTACACAAATCACTTAAGTTGCCATTATCGTGAATGAGCTGGCGCATCCCTATTGATTTCTATGGGATTAGTTCTCTGATCATAAGAACAAGCTCAAATTGCAGAGGAGTTCATAAGAAAAAGCTCAAAAGGCAGAGGAGCTGGGCCACCATGTTTCTGTTGGCCCAGCTCCTCTGCCTTTCACAGCAGGCTGATACACGCAACAGTTTAGCTGGTAAGGAAAAGCTTCACCTGCCAATATTTATGGGCACAAGGAGGGTAAAAAGAAAGATGGCAATCCTAAGAAGAAGAAGAGTTGGTTTTTATATGCCGACTTTTCTACCACTTAAGGAAGAATCAAATCACCTTTCCCTCCCCACAACGGACACCCTGTAAGGTAGGTGAGGCTCAGAGAGCTCTAAGAGAGCTGTGACTAGCCCAAGGTCACCCAGCTGGCTTTGTGTGTAGGAGTGGGGAAGCAAATCCAGTTCACCAGATTAGCATCCACCACTCATGTGGAGGAGCAGGGAATCAAACCCGGTTCTCCAGCTCAGAATCCACTGCTCCAAACCACCGTTCTTAACCACTACACCACACTGGCTCCCATGTTTTGGTGCTGAAACCACAAGCTACTCCTTTAGGAAAAGAGGGTCCACAATTCCTTGTTACCAGTTTGTTATCACCGTCACTGGAAAGGCTCTTGTGCCTCTAATTAATGCATGCCAGGCAGAAATTCAACAGGGCAAGCTGGTCAATGCATGATAGGGATGTGTCACAGCTGCATCCACATGGGAGCACAAGACCATGCCCCCCCCCCACAGCAACAGCAAGCAGCATGGGAACGGCACATGCACACACAGAGTTTGGGAGACTCCCAGAGATTTGGGGGGTAGAATTTTGAGAAGGGAGGGAGCTCTGTGGAGCTATGATGCCAGAGAGCCTCACCCTCCAAGTCTGCCATTTTCTCCAGGGGGGCTGATTTCTGCAGTCTGGTGACCAACTGTAATTCCAGGAGAACTCCAGGCCCCACCTGGAGGTTGGCAATCCTACCACATACTCACACTGCTGGCTGCTATCACCCCCCCGCCCGTTCTTTCCCCTTTCCCATGTCACCAGCACAAAAATGACACGGATACTACTAGGTTCCCCCCTTCCTTTCTGAGCCACACTGTAACGATGCAACAGTTAGGAAGGAAAGGGAGAAAGACCTTCGAAAGGGATAAAAAGGGCACTCCGTTTTGAATGTAGAGCGTAGCTCTGCTCCCTCCCCACATGGACACCCCTCTCCCCGGCCACCCTGTAGACTCCCTTTTCAGCCCAATTAAAAGAGGTTTATTTTTAATCTGCTTTAAGGAGAAAGCCTCAGGAATGCCACAAATCACGTTCAGAATTGGTAAGAACGTCATGTAGGCATTCCCCCTTTAATGAGGGGCTCCCTGCTTTTCTTGGGGATTTCCATGTGCAAGCAAACCACCTATGCCTCGTGGCAGACAGGCAGAAAGTAAATAAATTAAAAAGTACCTGTTGAATATCTGTTTGACATGCAATTGTTTTAACAAGTTTAATCTGCAGGTAAAACTTTTAGGATGATGGACCCTGCCATAGGGGTGGGGGGAAATATGTGTGACAAAGTTAACAGACTCGGGAAATAAAATGTTCTTTGTTAATGTAATCTAAACTCTAGACAGGATTACCAGCTACACGTTTTAGATCTGAAATATGCACAAAGGCAATAGTGTGATGTCACTTCTAGGGAAAACCCAGAAGTGATCAGTCCACTCTAGGAATCACCAGATACTCTATGTTTTACCATAGTTTTCTGTATTTCCTAGAGAGATGTGATGATATCACACTGTCCTCTGATGGCACCCCCTACATTCCTGTGCCACCCACGTTCCCCGCCCCCTCCGGACTCCTGCTGGTTGCCAGCCACTGACAACCCTATTTTCACTTCAGCTAAAAGTGCTTCTAGCAAAATGATATGAACAGGATTTTCAAATCAAATCCATCAATAAAACCATTACAAGCCCAAACATTGTGATGACTGACTGATTTTTAATGAAGGTTGGCAAGTCCAGGCCTCAGGGTGGCTACTGTACCTTTAAGAGTTGAGCAGAAGGGATTAGAAGGTGGTTCTGTTCATTTCAACACTGTGCCAGGGAAAAGAGCCAGGTCCTGTAAAATTTCTGCCTTCTGTGCAAGTCTTAAAGGTACAGAAACTCAGCTCTGGTTTGGCTCTGGTAGCACTAGTATATTGGCTTGTGCAGGAACTGGGGGCCTGCAGCCAAATAATTATCTAGTTATTTCAAATAAACCCAAGATTCCTCACCACTGATGTTGCTGGTTCTCTTTGTTCCTCCAGACCACCCACAAATCCTAGATCATCTCTGCCCCCTTCTCCAGCTTTATTTTTACAGGTCTCCCTTCGTCTACCGTTTCTTAGGCACTTCTGCTTCTCCTTCATTCTTCTAGGATCCAGTGGTGTAGCTGAGATTAGGGGGCTCCTGAGATAAGTGGATTACAGGCCCCCACCTAACCCTCTGCACACCTAACTAAAGCAAATTTTTAACTATCTGCACAGCCCATCAAATCTCCAGTAGTCAATCAGAAGTCTTGCTGGGCAAAAGCCCTACCCGACCCCACCCACTTCCTAAAAACACTTGAAGGATGCCAAATATAGGTGTCTGTGGGTGCCACAGCACCCACAGTTGCAACGTTGGAGGCCTAGAGAAAGGCTGGTTCTTAACAACTGTTCCCTGAGATCCTTCAGCCAAATAAGCGAGGGATTGAACCTGAGACCTCTGCATGCCAAACAACTGCTCAGCCGCAAAGCCACAAATTCTCTCTTATAGCTGCATAAGCAGATAGGCTATTAAAATGTTTGCGGGCTTATTTACAAGGCTGGTCTATTCCACACAGGCAGGTTTAGCATAGTGTCCATTAGCAGAAAGGGGGGGATAAAGAATTACTTCATATTTTATAGGGACGGGGTTGGAAGCAGCAGCAGAGGGTGACCCAGAACGGCCGACCAACCTGTCATTATTCTCGGCCCATAGTTTGGAGCAAGGCAGCGGGTCAGATTCTAAGACGTTATCTCTTGTGTTAATTTCCTGCCAATTTTGGACGATGCAATTAAGAAACCACATAACTTGAAACATTTTTTTGCTGTTTTTATGGTGAGATGGATTATAATCCTAATTTGAAAATGCTTCTAAATGGACCATTAGCCACTGCTGGCTTCTCTTCAGGTCAGCTAAACACCTCCCACTACTTTGAGGCAGTTGGCAGTGAGAAGATAACAGCGCTCACCTCATTAGATATTATTGCTTCTGCAGCAGCGTTTTAAAAAAAGGGGGGGGAGAGGATAGATGACAAAAACCAAGTATCTCAAAGATGGATTCCTTGGCTATAGAGGCTAATCTTTCAACATTCTGCAGGAGTTTGACTATGGAAGATTCTTTGCCAGTTTTATATTATACAGGTAATGCAAAGTTTGTTTTAAAGATTGCAGCATTGAGTTCACCAATCCATTAGGTTAAGTCTGCGTGGGGAGGACACACGAGGTCGAGACGGAGTTCCAACAACAACGCTTTATTGTAGTGAAGAACAGAACTGGAGAACTCAGTGCAAATGGCCCTGCTTATATGCCCCCCTGGCCGCCCACGGCCACTTTCCCCCTGATCCGTGATAGGGAGGGAACAACCCTGGGTCGCCAATGGCACGTGCCGGCTTAGGGCCAATGGTGCATGTCGGTTTGGGCCAATGGCACGTGCAGGGTTTAGAATCCTTCGTCCGAGACTCAAGCTCCTAAGTGTCCCCCTGCATATCGCCTAACTATGTACATACATAACACATTAGATCAGGGGTCTTCAACACAGTACCCGCTGATACATTTTCTGGTGCCCGCCAAGTGTATGGTGGGGGGGAGGGCTTTTGCCCAGCAAGGCTTCTGGTTGGCTCTGTAGATTTTTAAATATATTGCTTTGGCAGCAGCCGCCACCACAGCACAAGGGGCTTCCTTTTTGTGAGTGAAAGTAAGCATTTTGTGGATGGCTCCACCTCCTGCGGCAGCCATTCTTGGCAGCCATTTTTTGGCTGCGCCCACCACACCATGTCAGAATTCCAACGGTGCCCGCAGGCTCAAACAGGTTGGGGACATCTGCATTAGATGAATCAACTAAAAACCTTAACTTGGCCAGTACGGTGCCCCTAATATATAACTGGACAACACATTTTTTTTAAAAAACGTGAATTATTTTCAATGTAAGCACAAAAACTGAAGACAGCAGGCATCATGGAAGAGGCATTCCTCATTCATACACACAGGTAGGAATACCCCTTCTAAAATTGTGCCTGCCACAATATATTATGCAGACCATCTAAAAGACAAGGAAGTATCCTCTTTGTTTCCAAACCATGGTTTTATGAATATGTACGTAGATATATGCAGATTTAATGGCGGGAAACGTAACTCGTTAATCAACTAAAGATTTGTTAATTTGGGTGACAGTCCTCTCCCTTTTCTGAAATCGATTCGGTGGCTCAGGCCATCTTGAAAGACAGGCCCTGCCTTTTTTGTTACTGGTTGCTCTCCTTGCAACACAATGTCCACATCCCAGAAAAACATTATTTTGCTTCATGGGGAGAAACTGCTATCCTAACAGAAACAAGCCTGCAGAGCAAGATTGCTATCTTTTCTTATGGCACGTTTTCTGTTAATTTAACAGTTGCATGATATGCATAGCCCTGACCTGGATGGCCCAGGCTAGCCTGATCTCGTCAGATCTCAGAAGCTAAGCAGGGAAAGCCCTGGTTAGTATTTGGATGGGAGACCACTGAGGAATACCAGGGTTGTTGTGCAGAGGAAGGCACTGGCAAAACCACCTCTGTTAGTCTCTTTGCCATGAAAACCCCAAAAGGGGTCGCCATAAGTCGGCTGCGACTTGAAGGCACTTTACACACACACATGATATGCATAACATTCTTTGTTTATTGTGTTTTAATTGAAAAGGGACTTAGAGATGGGTTCTCAGTAGGGTTGCCAGCTCCGGATTGGGAAATACCTGGAGATTTTTGAGGCAGAGCCTGAGGAGAGCGGGGTTTGGGGAGGGGAGGGACCATAGAGTCCAATGGCCAAAGCGGCCATTTTCTCCAGGTGAACTGATCTCTATTGGCTGGATATCAGATGTAATAGCAGGAGATCTCCAGCTAGGACCTGGAGGTTAGCAACCCTAGTTCTCAGTGATATTTAGATCCAGGCATGATGGAAGGGTGCTTGGCTGCTGCCTCTTCTTTTGGCCCACTTCTACCTGCTCCATCAGAGGCTTGGGCTTCTGGAAATCGCTCCCACAGGCTTTGCATGAGGCTGCCCTTTGCTTGGCCCCAGTGGGGCGGCTGCCGGAGAGTAGTAGTGATTTGGGGCCCCATCCTGGACTTTGCCCAGGGCCCTACAATCACTAAGACTGCCCCTGACTGTGGGGGAAAGATTATCAGTGCAACCTGATAATTAAACCGAAGGTTGCCAGTTCTAGGTTGGGAAATACCTGGAGATTTTGGGGGTGGGGCCTGAGGAAGGTGGGGTTGGGGAGGGGAAGGACTTCAATGGGGTATAATATCATAGAGTCTACCTTCCAAAGCAGCAATTTTCTCCAGATGAACTGATCTCTGTTGCCTGGAGATCAGTTGTAATCCTGGGAGATCTCCAGCTACCAACTGGAAGTTGATAACCCTGTGTGTGTGTTTTTTTTGCCAATTTATGGCGACCTCTGGTGGGGTTTTCAAGGCAAGAGACATTCAGAGGTGGTGTGCCATTGCCTGTCTCCGCGTCACGACCCTGGTATTCCTTGGAGGTCTCCTGTCCAAATACTAACCAGAGCCAACCCTGCTTAGCTTCTGAGATCTGATGACATCAGGCTAGCCTGGGCCATCCAGGTCAGGTCAGGTCCCTCTTCGCCACCAGTGGGAGGATTTGGAGGCAGAGCCTGAGGAGGGTGGGTTTTGGGGAGGGGAGGACTTCAATGCCATAGAGTCCAATTGCCAAAGCAGCCATTTTCTCCAGGAGAACTGATCTCTATCAGCTGGAGTTGTAATAGCGGGAGATCTCCAGCTAGTACCTGGAGGTTGGCAACCCTAAAGTCAGGCCAAAACTTTGTGGTGGTGGAAAGTGCTGTCAAGTCACAGCTGACTTATGGTGACCCCCGTAGGGATTTCAAGGCAAGAGACGATTGGAGGGGGGTTTGCTATTGCCTGCCTCCAGATGGGCTGAAGGAGTTCTGAGAGAACTGTGACTGGCCCAAGGTCAGCCAGAAGGCTTCATGTGGAGGATCGGTTCTCCAGATTAGAGTCCATCGTTCTTAACCACCACACCATGCTGGCTCTCAACCCTGGTTAAGCCCATCTAAAGCCATTGAATTTAAGAAGAAGGAGGAGAAGAAGGAGAGTTGGTTTTTATATGCCGACTTTCTCTACCACTTAAGGCAGAATCCAACCCGTTTACAATCACCTTCCCTTTCCTTCCCTACAACAGACACCCTGTGAGGTAGGTGGGGCTGAGAGAGCATGATTTGCCCAAGGTCACCCAGCTGGCTTCGTGTGTGTTGGAGTGGGGAAACAAACCCAGTTCACCAGTTTACCCTCTGCTGCTCATGCGGAGGAGTGGGGAATCAAACCCGGTTCTCCAGATCAGACTCCACCGCTCCAAACCACCGGTCTTAATCACTACACCACGCTGGCTCTTTTGATGAGGTTAGAAGGGTGTAACTCTGCTCAGAATTGCACTCTGTGTCTGGTTGCTGTAAAAAAGGATAGGAGCAAAAAATCATTAGGCGCCCCTCTTTAAAACCATAGGAACAAGACTGATATAACAGTCAGCAGCCATGCTGCTATAATGCTATATATTCTTAAACAGGAACAACAGTATATCTGCAAAATCCAAGTACATTCTTTTGCCTATTACAAAATCTGCAGGGGAAAAAATGTAAAATTCTTCCTCCCCAACACAGCAAATCAAAATCATTCCACAAAATACATTTGGATGTATGAGAAGGTTACGTGTGTATATGTGTGTGTTTAATGCAATTAATATTAATTCATGTTAATGGGTCGTGTCCTGCCACGGGTTTTCAAACAGATTTCCCTAAAGGAATTCAAAAGAAAGTTCTGTTTAAAATGTAATAGCACCATATGGCCCAATATAAGATTTAAAAAAAGATTTATTATGAGATACAGAAGGAAGAGGAAGGAAGAAAACCGCAACAGCAGGAGCGGAGGCGTGAGGACAAATGGCCGTTTGTGGGCAAAGCATACCAGAGGATGCTTCTATTTTGGCTATTTCCAGGAGTTCTGGCAGAATTTCTTGCAAGCAAGAATTAGTGGGTATTGGTTGCTCACCAGCCCTGTGCTCAAGACATCTTCCTGCCCACGATTGCAGCAACTTTGTGATCCGAGAAGTGCCACCCATGTACTTCAAGAATACTTGAACGATAATTTCCTCCTCCCCCACAAGTAGGGTTGCCAACCTCCAGGTACTAGCTGGCAATCTCCTGCTATTACAACTGATCTCCAGCCGATAGAGATCAGATCGCCTGGAGAAAATGGCTGTTTGGGCAATTGGACTCTATGGCATTGAAGTCTCTCCTCAAACCCCACCCTCCTCAGGCTGCACCCCAAAAACCTCCCGCTGGTGGCGAAGAGGGACCTGGCAACCCTACCCACAAGCCAGCCTGTCACATAAGATCTTCCTCAAAGGCCCTATCAGGGGTGGAGTTCCTGCTGGGTTGCTGCCCTGGGGTGCAGCTGGTGACCAAAAGCAAGCAGAACCAAACCCCAGCATAGGGTTGCCAACTGTAGCTTGGGAAATTCCTGGAGACTGAGGGGGTGTGTGCCTGGTTAGGGGAGAGCTTGGGAAGGGGATGGAGCTCAACAGGGATGTGGTGCTGTAAAGTATGCCTTCAAAGTGGCTGTTTCCGCCTAGGAAACTGACCTCTGTACTCTGAAAAACAGCTGCAATTCTCGGAGAACTCCAGGTCCTACCTGGAAGTCACTGCAGGAGTCACTTGGCTCAGGCCTTTCAGCAGCAATGGAGATTGGTTTCAGCTCACCAGTTGCCACCTACCACAACACCACTGGAGGCAATGGGTGAAATGATGCCCGATACCCATCACCGGCACTGCTGAGTGGCCCCTGCAATATTGGCTGGCATCACTGTGGGGACTGATCAGTTTGGATTGTTCCTGATACATTTGAACTTCCCAGTGGGGTTGCAAACCTCCAGGTAGTAGTCCTTCTCCTCCCCAAACCTTGCCCCCCTCAGGCTCTGTCCCCAAAACCTCCTGCCGGTGGCGAAGAGGGACCTGGCAACCCTACTTCCCAGTCTGCCTTTGGGCTCTGTTGTACGTGCCCTCGTTTTCAGAGACAAAGTGGTTGAGCACCGCTTTCAGGGCTAAGTTCATGGGTCCCCAACATGGTACCCATGGTTTCCATAGTGCCTACTGACACCTTTCCAGGTGCCAGCCAAGCGGTTTTACAAAGTGGGAGTGGCTAGGTGGGGCTGCTGGCCATGAGCGATTTGATCGGCTGGGTAGATTTTTAAAATTGCTGCTGTGGCAGTATCTGCCACCACAGCACAAGGATTTTCACAGTGTGATTGAGGGTAAGCTGCAATGGTTATTTTGTGGCTGGCTCCACCTCCTGTGCAGCCATTTTCAGAACTCCAAAGGCACCCACAAGCACCGAAAGGTTGGGGACCCCTGGCTTAGTTTGTTTGTGATGCTGAGGGCCAAGCCAGACTTGTCTTTGTGCTGTCTTTGTATTTCAATGCTCATTTGCAACCCCCGGCAGCTGCTTTGAAGATGGAAAAGAGTAGCATTGCTGACTGACGTTCTCTTAATTCCTCCTTACACAACTTCTCCCTGAAATCCAACAATCTGTTTCTTTCCCTCTTTTTAAGAATTCAAGAAGTTAAGTTCCAATCAATGTTGTTTTGATCAAAGAGAAATTCGAAGAGGGAAGGGGCAAGAAAGGAAAGGCGGCAAAATTACACAGTTTCACTCTGCAAAGGCTCAGAGGCAGGCAATGCCTTCCCAAACCTTCTTGTCCTCCTGCTAGAGCACCACCCCATGGGGTGTAACAGACACCTTGTGAGGTAGGTGAGGCTGAGAGAGCTCTAAGAGAACTGTGACTAGCCCAAGGTCACCCAGCTGGCTTCATGTGGAGGAGTGGGGAATCAAACCTGGTTCCCCCAGAATAGAGTCCACCGCTCCTAACCACTATGCCGCTTCCATTCAAGGAAGCGGCTGTGAAGCAGCAGAACTTTTCAATGTGTACATTTGCTGAAAAATTGAACCTGAACTTCAACTGAAGGTTTTTTTCCTCGCTGTCTCAGGACTGGTGTTGCTTGAAGGACTGAGTGCTAAATCAACTTTATGGGAGCCCACTGTCAAAGATTGCTCTGAAGTATCATGACATTTTTCTGGGCAGCTGCAATAAAGATATCGACCAATCTTTTTTAAACTTGGGAGGCTGTGCCTCTGGGCATCAGGCAAGTTTTGTGAATTACTGACAATAATAGACTGTGCCTCAGTTGGAAGTAGTCAAATAAAAGATATCACAGGTTTCGAAGTACACTAACCATCAAACATAGAGACTTCTGGCCTGGTGTAGTGGTTAAGAGTGGTGGACTCTAATCTGGAGAACCGGGTTTGATTCCACACTCCTCCACATGAGCGGCAGACTCTAATTTGGTGAACAGGGTTTGTTTCCTTACTCCTACACATGAAGCCAGCTGGGTGGCCTTGGGCTAGTCACAGTTCTTTGAACTCTCAGCCCCACCTACCTCACAAGGTGCCATTTGTGGGGAGAGGAAGGGAAGGAGATTGTAAACTGGTTTGAGAAAGGTAGAGAAAGTTAGTATATAAAAACCAACTTCTTTTTCCTTTTTGAGATTGTTCACCAAATCGGAACATTAATAATATGGACTGTCTTGCGAGAAAGCCGAATCCCCACTCCAAGCTAATATTATCCTTCAGGTTCCGCTGGCTAAACTTAATACCAAGAGCTACACAAAGCCGGTTGATTCTGCAGTAACAGACAATGGCTGCTGCTTCCGCATGGGGATTTTTCCACACTGGAAACCCATAAATTAAATGGGAATATCCACATTATATTGTGCTCATTCTGAGTGCAACTTGTGGGCTTTCCCAGGGCTTTGATCTATTTTAAAGGGTGACCCCGTAGTACTTCCAAGGCAAGAAGCATTCAGAGGTGGTTTGCCATTGCCTGGCTCTGCAGAGCAATCCTGGACTTCCCTGGTGGTTTCCCATCCAAGTACTAACCAGGGCTGACCCTGCTTAGCAGTCAAGCTCGGACTAGATCGAGCGAGCTTGGGCCATCTCTATTATACTAGCTATGTACTGAGAATCACATTCAGAACATTTAGGTAAACCTAGGTGGCCCTGTGGGGAATTTTTTTTTCACATCCAAGTGCCTGAGCTCCCACGGGCAAACTCAAACGGTATGGCCCCAAATACAGGTTTGCCACCTCATTAGCTGATGTGATCTAGAAAAATAGAGTCCTAGAGTTGGAAGGGGCCATATAGGCCATTTAGTCGAACCCCCAGCTCAATGCAGGACTGTGAGAAGCAAAACCAGGACTGTGAGAAGCAGCTACGGCCATGCCAGCTTGTGAAACAAACTTCCTTAACCGTGCAGGCTCAAGGTGAAGTGGCATTCACCGGCCACGGCCACTCTCTCGTTTCCGAGCTTCAAAAGCTCTGCTTTCTCATCTGCCAACGTTTGCATCCTGCCTTGCCCAAAAAGACATCTCCTACAGTACAGACAGTGCTCCTTTCTCTCTGCTGGCCAGGCTACAATGTTCTAAGTTTTCCTCCAATTGGGAATGTGGCCACTGATCTCTTGGCTTGTGAGAAAGGAATGGCCGCCATGTTCAAAGTTGCAGAGGATTTTAAAGCAGCCTAGCCCAAGGAACCCAGTTCAGCCTGCAGAAACTCTTTAACTAGATTTCAAGAGGAAGCCCAGATTTGCCCTTCGAAAAAACAGTGTCCAAAGGAAGGCTGAATTGGGCCTTCCCATATTTGAATCAAGGTTCATAAAAATGTTTGCTTTGTACATTTTAATTATATACAGGAAAAAATTAAATGTTTTTGAGAAAAGAGACATTCCATGTTTTAATATTACACCTCCTTTTAAAATTGTGGGTGTTGCCGAATATAATCTTTATGAATAAAAGGGCTAGAGATTTACTTTTTCAAAAACGGAAGCAGAATATTCAAGAAAGGGCCATGGATGTCGCTTCATAATTGTCTTTGGTAGAGTGGAAACCAAGTGCATGCTTTCCCTGTGCAAGATCCTGGTTTCAGTCCCTTGAATCTTCAGTTAAAGGATTTGAGGTATAGGTATTGGACGTTCTTCTGCTGTAGAGATGCTGCCAGTCTGAGTAGATAACGCTGAACTAAATGGACTAGTGGTCTGATGGCATAATTGGCTCTGGTCCTGATAGGTAATGCCTTTGTTTTCCATATTGAACAGAGGTAGCTGCCTTATATTGAATCAGTCCAATTGTCTATCAATGGAAGTATTGCCAACTCTGACTGGCAGCAGCAACTCTCCTGGGTCTCAGGTGGAGATCTTTCACATCACCTACTACCTGATCCTTTTAACTGGAGAAGACAGGGAGTGAACCTGGGACCTTCGGCATGCAAAGCAGGTACTCTGCTCTGTCACTGAGTCATGGCCCTCCCTTAAACACCTCTTCAATTCTCAAGGCATTCAAGTGGTATAGACAGCTCTAGATATGAAACAATGGGGGAGCCAAGTAGCAAAGCACCTAAGAGTCATCCAATCAGCATTCATACTGAAAACCCATCTGAGCCAGATTGGAAGAATGACTGCTATGGGTTACATTTTTACAATCACTTGTGGCCATTTTATTACTAAATTAATTCCCCGGCACGCATGAGCAGCTCTGTAGATTCCTTTAGAAACCAGAATGCATGTTACTTATGAAAATAAGTTCATCTCAAAGGTATGCAAGATGGCCAGCTATTTGGATGTACGACCTTGTGAGTCAGGTGGCAGTTCCAAAAAAATCAGTTCCCTCGCTTTCCAGAACCAAGACCATACTGCAACACCCATTACATTTGCCGGTCTGGCTGGATCTGCAGCTTACATCTGGTCATGGCTAAATTTAGAGGGTGTTCCATATGCTTTGCACGTGCGTGTCATTTTTGCTCGTGGAGGTACAACATTTCTCCTGAAGGGATAAAGAATCCAGTGGGCAAGCCCTGTATACAGGGCTGGGTGAAGACAGGCGGGCGGGCAGAATGCTCCCGACCTAACAAGGCCTCTTTGGCTCCTGAGAGCAGTCAAGAAACAGGTCATTGAGTCCTGACACTGCAATTGTAAAGCTTTGACACAGCCTCCTTGATACTCCACCACGTCTGCAGACTGTAAATCAAAAGGATATTATTCAGCCAATGAGACAGATGGAGAAGATTCCTTCGCAAGACACATGCAGCCAGATTGCTATCAGTACAGCATGTCAGTGTGACAAACATCATTCACGGAATCACTTGGAGCGGTTCCTTTTCCTCCTCCCTGTCAGGGTGCCTTTGGAGATTTTTGGGGGGCATTGATTTATAATAATGTCTTACAGTTTGAGGCTGGGAATACAGTAGAGACCTCTGAGCGCCTTGTAAATCAGAACCCAGGATGGTCCTCGCACACTCATTATTATTCCGCGAGAACCACGGAAGACAAGGAGCTATAAAACTGTCTTCGGTGCTAAGTTGTTTCATCCAGATTTGGTGTCAGGCAAAAGAAGAAGACGAAGAAGGGGAAAAAAATTAGGTCTTTGGAGACTGCATAATTGGAATAGGATAGATAAGTAAGGGTGAGCATAAAACTTCCATCTTGATATCCGAGGTGTAATGAGAGTTTGCATCTCATTTTCTTCGATGCAGATGGAATGAAAGGAGGAAGGAAGAAACCAATGAAATCATTTAATTTTATGGTGGGCAAAAACGACAAGGCAGCCCTATTAGTGGGGCTGGAAACCATTAGTTCTCCTGAACACAGACTCATGCTGGGGTCTGGCTGGCAACACAGAATAAAGGCCCTGTAAACCTAACCTGCAGGGATGTTGTAATGATAAAACATGGATGGGGAGAACCACATATGTTGCCCTGAGTTCCTGGATTAAGGATAGAATAAAAGGGTAGCAGATAATTTTTAAGTTACTGCTGAAGACTATCAAAAATCTGATAATTTTAATTATGTATTTTCCCCTAGATTTAACAGCCATTGGCTATTCATCTACCATTTCACACTTTTTTTTTAAAGGGGGGGGAGATGAAAATTATTTTTTTCTTGACACTATAGAGAGAAAAGTTGCCACATGTCTCACACAATTCACTGATCTACTTGACAGCAGATAATTCTGTATTGTTAATACATAAAACCGTATGTACGCATTACTGATCTCACAAGGATTCAACAGTGAATCGCCACGGTTTAGTTACTATTTTCAGAACTGTTCAATAAATACTATTAATATTTTGATACATGTTCTAACCTCTTTTGGCTGTGTTGAACAAATGGGCTCCACAAAAGCATGTTCTTTGCAATCTCTGAAAAAAAGGTATTGGGGGATTCTAGGGTATAAATCTGCTACTATCCTTTAAATTTATTTATTTGGTACTAGGGATGCCAGCTTCCAGGTGGGATCTGGGGATTCCCCCGGAATTACAGCTTATCTCCAGACTACAAAAATAGTTCCCCTGGAGAAAATGAATGCTTTGGACAGTAGACGCTATGGCATTGTACATCACGGAGGCCCCTGTCCTCCCCAGACTCCATCCCCAAATATCCAGGAGTTTCCCAATCTGGATCTGGTGGCCCTACCCCCATCCCCCACGGGTGGCCAGGGGTGACCTGGCAACCCTATTTGTTACATTTGTGTAGTGCTTTACTGGAGCTGTATTTAAAGGGGTTTGCCATTCAAAATAACCCCCTACATCAGGGGTGGGGAACGTCAGGCCCGGGGGCCGTTTAAGGCCCACAAAATAATTTGGTCTGGCCCTTCGTGGGTCCTGGCAGATCTCAACTCAGAAGGATCTAAGACTGGTGATCCACCCCCCTCCCGCAGACAGGAATAGCCTCTATTCAAGGCAGATGTGAGTTTGTTTTGCTGAGAAAAGGAACCTTTTCCCCTCCTTGCAGAAGAGCCATTAGCTATGGAGCTGCTAGGACTGTCCAAGAAACTAATTTTTAAGTTGATAATTTTGTATGGCCCGCGAATGATGTTATAAATATCCAAATGGCCCTTGGCGGAAAAAAGGTTCCCCACCCCTGCCCTACATTATAATACACACAGTACAAAAGGATCAGGGAACAAGGAGGGAGGAGAAAAACAAGCAAATACAGATACTAGCTGGTAGATAACTCGTATATGTTCTGTAATGACCAGATGGAATGGCTGTGTCAGGAGACAAGTCGGTGAGGGGAGAAGCCCCATGGTGGGTATTCCACCCAGGCAAGATGGTGAAGGTAGCCAAGCTGTCTTGCCTCTGAAGTAGCCAAATGGAATGGATGTTGATTTTACACTGGAGGTAATGAGGAAGCCCCTGCTCTCATGAAGTTCCATATGTGAATTGTTCAGGTCGCGCCAGCCTCGAGCAAGGGGTCTTGGCTAGAGGATAAACTATTTTCCGGAGGCACTCTGGCTTGCTGACTGTCACAGCTGACACCAGCTTCAGAGGCCTAAAGGATGTACACTTCGTGCATCTGACGACGTCAGCTCTGAGAGCCAGCATGGTGTAGTGGTTAAGAGCAGAGGTTTGGTGTGGTAGACTCTAATCTGGAGAACCTGATTTGATTCCCTACTCCTCCACATGAGCTGCGGAGGCTAATCTGGTGAACTGGGTTGGTTTCCCCACTCCTACACATGAAGCCAGCTGGGTGACCTTGGGCAAGTTACAGCTCTCTTAGAGCTCTCTCAGCCCCACCTACCTCACAGGGTGTCTGTTGTGGGGAAGGCGATTGTAAGCCGGTTTGAGTCTCCCTTAAGTGGTAGAGAAAGTCGGCATATAAAAACCAACTCTTCTGACTCGGGAAAGCTTATGTTGGAATAAAGTTAGTCTGCGAAGTGCCACTGGGCTCCTGTTTTATTTAACAGACATACAAATGGACTTTGCAAGGGTGCTGTCTCTGGTCACCATTATCTGATGGCTCTGGTTGCTAACCTCCAGGTGGGGCCTGGAGAGGTCTTGGAATTACAATTGGTCTCCAGATTACAGGGATCAGTTCCCTGGAGACAATGACAGCTTTGAAGAGTAGATTCTATGGCATTATACTCTGCTGAGGTCACTCCCCTTCCCAAACTCCACTCTCCTTAGGCGCTACCCTCAAAACTCCAGGAATTTCCTGACCCAGAGTTGGCAATCCTACCAAAGGCCCATGCCAGTAACACAGAAGTCAAATTAATGCAAATCTCCTCCGCTCCTGCTGCTCCACAAAACTCTTCAGCTGGGGCAGGAAGGGCTCACAATATTAAAAGACTTTCTAGTGAAAGTATAATTACTATGTGCTAAGAATTAGTTATAAAAGGACTAGTTTAATAAATGTTATTGTGGAAACAGGAAAAAAATTCTCCATAAGTTTACTAAAATATTAAACACTCTACAAGCGAAGTGGCATGTATAATTTGTAATATTTACACTTTTACATAACAGGCTTAGGGGAGAAAACAAATTACATAAAATCTATTGAGTCTGATTGTAAAGGCATTTCACTACTTTTACATAAATAATTAAATTCTGTTTACAAGATTATATTATTGCTGGTATGCAATTTCTCTAAGAGAACTACGTCAGGCTGCAGTGGGAAATTAATGCTTACAGGTTTATGTGTGCGCGAAGAGAAAAATCTTGTTAAATATACATAAGATTGAAGTGAGGTAAATTATTCAACAATATACGTCCAAAACAGCACTGTTTTTATTACGGAGGTGCCCATTGTTGCTCTTCAGATGAGAAGAGGCTGAATTTTGTACTTCTGATAGGGATAATAGTTTGTATTAATACATGAATCTGTTATGTGATTGTGCTGAAGTTTGTGTGGCTGCTCCAGAGCACGTGTGTTTAGACTCATGGTCTTTGTACTGAATTAACTTATTGGGAGGTCAACTGTAAACCACATCAATATTTTTAAAAATAGCAAGTAATTTAGTACTGTGTGAAAATGGAAATAAAGTTTTGTTGGGCAGTTTTGTTGGGCAGTGAGAGGGACAATATTCTGCTTAGGCTGGGAAGGACCTAGCCCCTTATAATGAACAAAGTTCTTATTTATCATAACTCCGAAGTGGACTTCTTAGATTCATTGGCAGAGAAACCAGCACAAGACTTGCTCTTAGGGCAATGAGAAATGTTACAAATTTTGGCTCCCAAGACTGGGTAGACGTCTTAGAAACGTCAACTGGTTCAAAAGGCTGTAGCAAGATGGTTAACAGGGATGAGCCACAGAGAATTCATGAAGCTGTCTTATACTGTGTCAGACCTTGGTCTATCACAGTCAGTATTGCCTACTCTGACTGGCAGCAGCTCTCCCGGGTCTCAAGTAGAGGTCTTTCACATCACTACATGATCTTTTAACTGGAATAGCCAGGGATTGATTCTGGGATGTTCTACACTCAGCCAGGGCCCCTCCTAGAGATGCCAGGTCCCTCTTCGCCACCAGCAGGAGGTTTTTGGGGCAGAGCCTGAGGAGGGCAAGGTTTGGGGAGGGGAGGGACTTCAATGCCATAGAGTCCAATGGCCAAAGTGGCCATTTCCTCCAGGTGAACTGATCTCTATTGGCTGGAGGTCACTTGTAATAGCAGGAGATCTCCAGCTAGAACCTGGAGGTTGGCAACCCTAGCCCCTCCAGCGAGGAACATTTGAGACAAGAACTGCATTGACTTTTGGTTTGTTTCTGGGTACAGTTTGAAGGGCTGCTTTTGATCTATAAAGCCTTAAAAAGTCACAACCCAGAGTACCCTAATCCTGATCTACAATGAAAAGGGAACACGACAAAGACTATCCCGTTAAATGTTCAATTCTGTTTGCCCATTTCCTAACCATCCCCCCACCCCAATAAGAAAGCAGCTCTTTAATAATGGAGGCAAACAGCAATGCTTTAAAATTCTCATTAGCAGCGCAGTTCTCCAGCTAAGGAAAACAGTTTGATGGAGGACACCCTTGAAAGCAACATTCATGGAGAGCTAATATGAGCTGTGCCTGGAACCGTTTATGTGAGACAGTTTTATTTCTATCTGTCACTCAGAGAAAAAAAATCAAAATATTTAATTCTTCCTCTGGCAACAAACGGAGTTTCCTCACTATCAGCATGAAAATTAATAAGCAGATAGAAGGCGTTAAAGATGCTTCCTAATAACAAACTCTTAAAACAGCAGCGTTCTTGCCATAAAAAAGTAATTATAGGAAGGAGTACTGGGACCACCTCTGGTGGCTACAATTTATAAAAGACATTCACTGAGTACAAGTTCCACCAAACACGACAACTTATTGGGACTTAACGTGGCAAATTCAGCCATCTGAATAGGCTCTGAGTTTCCATCTCCAGAAACGCCATATACCCTTTAATAAGAACATAAGAATAAAAGAAAAGCCCTGCTGGATCAGACCAAGGTCCATCAAGTCCCGCAGTCTGTTCACACAGTGGCCAACCAGGTGCCTCTAGAAAGCCCATAAACAAGATGACTGCAGCAGCACCATCCTGCCTGTGTTCCACAGCACCTAATATATTCAGCATGCTCCTCTGATCATTGAGAGAATAGGTATGCATCATGACTAGTATCCATTTTTACTAGTAGCCATAAATTCTCCTCCATGAACATGCCCACTCCCCTCTTAAAGCCTTCCAAGTTGGCAGCCATCACCACATCCTGGGGCAGGGAGTTCCACAATTTAACTGCCGTATGTGTTGTGTGAAGAAATACTTCCTTTTATCAGTTTTGTATCTCTCACCCTCCAGCTTCAGCAAATGACCCCAAGTTCTAGTATTATGAGAGAGGGAGAAAAGCTTCTCCCTGTCCACTCTCTCTATACCATGCATCATTTTATAGACCTCTATCATGTCTCCCCTTAACTGCCTTCTTTCCAAGCTAAACAGCCCTAATAATCCTTGATGTGTAACAACTGGCGAAACGTCAGGAAAGAAAATACCAAGACCACGGTCACACAGCCCGGATAACCTACAAGAACTGATTAACTCTGACTGTGAAAGCCTTCGACAATATTCCAATATTTAGGATTAATATAACACTTTAAGAACATCAGAAAAACCATGTCAGAACAGACCAACTATTCATCTAGTCCAACATCCTCTTTTCCGCACTGGCCAGCCACACAGTCTCGGGAAGCCAGCACCCAGGGAAAGCTTATAGCCCCCCCTTTGCAAAATAAGAACAGTAATCATAAGTGAATAAAACTGGATTACAACATTAGAGAAAATGCTCTTAAAACAGCCTAATACACACAATGCAACGGTATACACACAAACACTGCAACAGAGCTGGGCTTTAGAACTGCAGATCAATACAATAAAAACAGTTTAATACAGGCGAGGAACAAAGCAATGAAAGCTACCTAAACATTCTCAGATGTTGACCTTATACATTAATTTAAAACACGTATACCCCATTTTTCTCCCACAATGCACAACTCAAAGTGGCTTACATCATGGGTAAAACTGCGTAAGTTGAAGTCAGAGATACAAAATGATGAAGATAATGCGAAAAGATAATGCGAAAAGCAGCCTCTCTGATTGCCCAGTAGACCAAACTGGCCTTTAATGAAAGGTACGGTAAGTGTGTGATCAATCCCTTGGTTGGGTGGTACACTGGGGAAGTCCAATTGCCACCTCCTTTGCTTTCTTCTCTAGGATCTCTTTGGCCACACTTCAGAAGCTTCTGAACTGCTCTCCTCCCTCCAAGTGTGTAGAAACAGATGCCATTGAGAGGAATGCCTTGGAAACTTTACTGCCCCCAATACAAATGCAGATTGGCCCATGAAACACAAGATGCCTTTAGGAGACACTACTGGATTAGACAATAGGAGACCGTCTTGAGCTTATTTAGCAGCTGTTCCTACCAAATGCTTCCATGCCTTGTAGCAGGAACTTGGGGTGGTGAACATCATTCTTACCTTCTATTATCCTTGCAAGGACCCTGTGAGGTCAGTTAGGGGGAGAGGGGGGGGGAGAGGGAGAGCGTGTGACTGGCCCCAGCAACCTTCATAGCGATTAGAGTGGTGATTCGAACTTGAGTTTCCCAGACCCTAGTCCAACACCCTAACCACTGGCTCTCCCAGGATGTGTTAAAAGCTACCGCTTTAAAAATCAGAGGCAGTGGCTTGGAAGTGGGGGGATATTAACATGTCTGAACTCACCTGCCAGCGCTTTCGATCCAGGCTTCTGGCAAATATGTATAGCAAATACAAACCTGATTCTTTCTCGGTAAGCTGAAATGACGTTCAGCGCTGGTTGAGACAATATTTTATACCAATTGATTCTCACTTTCCACTGTCACCCGCGGGCCTTCTTGCAGAATCCTGCTCACACACATCACCTGTTCAAAAAGTAACCATGCAGGACTTCGAAGCCGAAAGACCATTCTGTTTCCGTTACAACAAGGAAGGCAAAAATCCCAGATATGGTCACAACTCTTTAAAGATGCAAATTGAGAATCAGCCATCATAACAAGAGAGTTCTGTTAATTCTCTTATGAGTATGCAGATTTCAGTGCCGACTTTTGCTAGGCTTATTTGTTTTATTTAGCAATAAATTTAATACTGGCTCCCTGAAGCAAAGAGACAGATGGACTATAAACTTTGCATTTTTAGTAGCTTTAGTTACTAGGTTAGTGTAATTTTTTTTATCCCTGCTTAAATTATATCTATGCAAGTTTATATTTGATTGAATTCTGGCTCTCTTTCAAAAAAAAAAAAAGATAGCCTTTGGTGTGACAGTTTGCCTTTTGATTTAGAATCTGTAGGGGTTTGTGTGATTATCTGCAAAGTTTTATTTGAGAGTCCATTTCCTGTTTTTCTTTTCTTTTGCAGAAAAGATCCAAAGTCTGAATATACCTGTATTAGTGCTTTCATGTGATAAACCACCCCACAATTGGCTTCTAGAGGAAAGCTGCGGCCTTGGTCCATTCAGCATTATTACACTGGTACACACTATGTCTAAGCTACAGGCAGTGATTGCACATTTTGGGTGCAGATTACATAGGCTGGCTGATGGCTGCACAGCCCACCAACTACTTAGAATAGACATACCAATCCATTGCACATTCGATGTACAACCAAAACCCAAATGTTTGCTGGTGCATAATCTAAATCATGCACAAACTGTGAGGACACACCACTAGGTATCACAGTTAGTGCAAAACAGTTGAGATATAAACCCCGTTGCCAGCCTTTGGTTATACAGACCCGCTGTGTGCAGCCTGATACTGAAGGATGCTTGTTAAGCATCCAGGGCCTGGCAAACTCCCACTGCCCACATGACTTAAAAGCGCCCCCATGTTCATGTACACTTCCATCATAGTAGGGCTGTCAACATCCAGGTGGGGCCTGGCATTCTTCCTGAGTTAGAAACCATCTCCAAACTACAGAGATCAGTTTCCTTGGAGGAAATGGCACCTTTGGAGGAAAAAGTCCATGGCATCCCATTCCTAAGCTCTACCCTCACCAAGCACTAACTGGGGCTGAGCCTTCTTATCTTCCAAGATCTGATGTGATCAGGCTAGCTTGGGCCATCCCGGTCAGGACCGGGACCTAGATAACTAACTGTGCAATCCTAAAGAGAGTTACTCCAGTCTAAGCCATTTAATTTCAGCACTTTTAGTGTGTCATTGCAGCTTTAGGGAGTGCCTTGAAATGGTGATGCAATGCCCCACATTGTGAGTATCAAAAAAAACCCCACCTCTGATCCTATGTACTCACTTATGCGGGCATACCTATAGGAGTAGGCTATAAAATACCAATCTCCCTAGGCCCTAACATTTGGGGAAACATGATTTTCCCCTATCTTTATCCAGATCTGATTCATAAGCTTTATTATAGAAATGGACTTATGAAACACTGCAAACACTTTCCAATAAGTGGGCATTAGCTACTGCTGTTCTGCAACAGAATTACTATGGATCAACATATTACAGGCCTATTAAAATCTAATGAGTATGCCATGATTAATATCATTATGAGGAATACCAAAGGAACTAATGATGATTACCCACTTTAGAGTTAAGCACGAGAGTTTCATTATCAATGACTGGATGGTTTCTCTTGGAACTCAATGTGGATCTGACAGTATTTGCCACATGTGTGTGTGTGTGTGCTGGGGGAGGGACATGACGTTATTTACTCAGTTGCTTGTTGGAATATGTATCTCCTTTATCACAGCTTACAGAACCAAGAGAAAGAACATTTGCAGTCCAGCTGTGTTGAAGCTGATTGAGCTCTGCCAGAGTTAAAAAAAATGGACAACAGATATGCTTATCTTCCCTTATCCCTTCTTCCCTGGCCTGGATGTCAGCCCCCTTTTACCCCTTCTGCCCATGCCTCCTTCATGGGCAATCCCAGAGGCCATCTGGCCAATGGGATCTTCTGAGGGTCTGGGCCAGCCCCTCCCACTCAAGCCTCTTCCTCCCTGTTTCCCCCCACCCTCTCAGGGCCAGATAGGAGGTTCTCCTGCCTCTCCACCCTACCTCAATGCTGCCTGCTGGTCAGCAAGATTTGCCCAGGCTCCCCATTCTGAGGGCAGCTAGCCAGTGGCTGGGTGGAGACCCTGTTCCCGGGGCCTCCGCCATGCCCTCTCCATTAGCTGGGTCAGCCTGAGGGGGTCAGCCTATTCCATTGGCTGCTGGGGCAGGCAAGAGTGGCCTGGACATCAACAAGGTTGGGGGTGCTCTACAGGTGGGCAGTGCCTCCAGGACCGGCCTGGAGCCCAGTGTAAACAGTGCCCACAGGGAAACCAAGTCCAGAGCATCTAGAGCTGGAGAATACACCCAGTTCATTTGTAACAAAAGCTATTTGATATCTAAATCTATTGAGGGGAACAATTGCATAGCTGAAGGTGCTTATGCTAAATCAGAGCACTGGTCCACTTTTTATTTTGCTGTCAAGTCACAGCCAACGTATGGTGACCCCATAGGGTTTTCAAGGCAAGGAACGTTCAGAAGTGTTTAACACATAGTTAAATTGTGGAACTCCCTGCCCCAGGATCTGGTGATGGCTGCCAACTTGGAAGGCTTTAAGAAGGGAGTGGACATGTTCATGGAGGAGAGGAGTATTCATGGCTTTCAGTAAAAATGGATACTAATCGTGATGCATACCTATTCTCTCCAGGATCAGAGGAGCATGCCGAATATATTAGGTACTGTGGAACACAGGCAGGATGGTGCTGCTGCAGTTGTCTTGTTTGTGGGCTTCCTATAGGTACCTGGTTGGCCACTGTGTGAACAGACTGCTGGACTTGATGAGCCTTGGTATGATCCAGCATGGCTTTTCTTATGTTCTTATGTAGAAGTGGTTTGCCATTGCCTGCCTCTGCATCGCCACCCTAGACTTCTTTGGTGGCCTCCCATCCAAGTACTAACTAGAGCTGACCCTGCTTAGCTTCCTAGCTCTGACAAGATCTGGCTACTCTGGACTATGAAGGTCAGGGTAGATAGCTCACCTAGCCAGATCATAACTGGATATCCATTGGTAAGCTGTACTTTTGCACTCTTCACTAGATATGCACTGCTATGAATTTTATAAATTCCGTCTGCGCATTCAGAGACATTCCTCTCCCACAAGAAACAAATATGCCTTCGAAGAACCTTGTGTGTATAGTTGCTACGTTAAGGAACCGGGGTTAATTTTTCTCATTGCTGTAATTCAGTCAAGAGTGACTCCAGAAGTAGCAGCTGGTAAATTCTGGAGTTGGTGGGGCAGTAGCAGAGCTACATCGAGTGCTTGTACGGATAGGCTTCTATGTGCCAAGGCTCTAAAAGACATACATTGCCCTCTGCACACAAAATGGTAAGCGTGTATATCAGGAGGAATGTAGGTAGCATGATCTCGCCATACGTTAAGTTTGAGCACCCAAACAGTATCAGCTGAAAAGAGTTACACCCACAATCTTCAATGCATCCCCCCTCCATTTTGGGAGAATATATACTTGTAAACTTTCTCTTATATGACAGACAGTGCAATCCTATGCAGAATTACTATAGTCAAAGCCAATGGGTTGACACTGGAGTAACCCTACGTGGGATTGTACTGTAAATCCATGACACAAAAAAGAGAATAATGGATCTAGTTGTACTACCTCTTACATATTTCCCCACAATGGAGAATTATTGTCTATGGGAAGGATGTTTCCAATTTTATTTAGATCCTTAAACTTCAACAATTCACATTTTCTTTTAGCTCTGCTTTGTATGAGGATATCAAATTCACGCTGAACCATTTCAGAGGCAGCTGCCGCAGCGGCGCTCTGCTCTTTCTAGAAAGCTGTTCGCTTGAAAATATTAGATTTTTTTAAACTTTAAAAAATGACTTCATATCTCATTTTATTATTTCTGAACCTTGCAGGATTTGTTCTATTTGAAGTTTTACATCCTCATTTCCTGTCAGTTCTATTAAAATTGATTTCCGCCATGAGCAAGAGAAAGATAATACAAAATGGGTTCCTGCAAAGGGGGAAAAAAAACCCTTATCCCCAAAGGAGTAATTACAACCCCTTAGATGATTTGAACTTTCTTCTCCTTGTTGTTTTCCTCAGAAAAGGGCAACTTATTCTTAGGCTGATTATAGAACAAACATGTATCTCAATAGAGCTGGTGAGAACCACTTAGCAGTGGCTATTTCCATTGCAAAAAAATAAATATGCCACACTCCTTGGTCTGTCATAAAGAATAATGTAAGATTAACTCTCTTTACCTATCAAGTATGAGCATTAGACGGTAATGGGTTACCATGCTGTTTGCCATTTTAAAACACAAAGACCGTTATGGAGCGGTACCGTGTCTCTTCCAGCAGCGATGCAACTGAGGAGACCTGTTTTATCTTTTATGTTTGCTGGAATTATGAAGTTCTAAGGTGCCTCCATTCACAAGAAGCATGAGGCCACACAATGGAGCGAGAACAGTGCAAAGAAGCAGACAAAATGATCTTTCAGGTCAACCCAGAGTGGCTTAAAAGTAATGGTAATTTGTTGTCTGAAATTCTTTTCAGATGCTCTGGTTGTACATACTGGGAGCCTACCAAATGCATGCAGTGAGAGTGTGTGCTAACTGCAAGCCCCTTAGTATGCACAGTCGCCATCTTGTGTGAACAAGGAAAACATGTACATTTGCAATGCGCGTGCAACCTCGGTACATGTGAATGTACACCCTGAAAAATTCAATGGTCAGTTTGTGCATACAAAAACGGTATGCATTGCCTATGTTCACACAACGTAACGAGCATGTGCATTGGGAGGACTGTGGGTTATGTGCACTCCCATTATTCAGAACTTATAAACTCCCAGAATGTGTGGTTGTAACATCAGAAAACGGCTCACAATTGTCAAACTGCAGTTTGTTACCCTCAAACCTGGAGACTAGGATGAAACCATAAATTAGAATCCTGAGTGGTAGGCAGGAACCATCTGCAATAGTGTATAATGCCATAGAGCCTGCCTTCCAAAGCAGCCATTTTCTCCAGTTGAACTGATCTCTGTTGCCTGGAGATCAGTTGTAATAGCGGGAGATCTCTAGTCACAACCTGGATGTTGGCAACCCTACTCCAGGGTCTTCTACAGGCTGTGGAGGACATGGGATGACAGGAGGAATGAGGTGTGTTTAACCCCCTTCCCTGTCTGCATCTGAAGCCTTTGCTGACCCTTCTTGGCTGGAACCACGGAGGTGGTGGACAGAGAAGATCGAGTAGTTGCAGAACCCTTGGATCCCCACAGAATGCATGAAGCCAAAAGACTTGTTTTTGGCCCACAACCTCGGTTTGTTCGTGACATCTGAATGCAGCCCTTTACTCTGTAAAATAGGAACTCTTACCTCATTTAAGTAAAGATAGCAAATGGAGGTAAAATGAGGCATGAATGGAGTTGCATATCATCTATCGGCTTGAACAGGGTTCCTCAACATGGGGCCTGTGGCGCCATGGCATCTGCCAACACCTTTCCTGGTGTTTGCAAAGTGTTTTTAGAAAATGGATGGGGTCAGGTAGAGCTTTTGCCTAGCAGGGCTTCTGATTGGTCAATGGATGGCTCTCTTCCATTTTCTGGCCCATAATCACATTATTCACACATGTATCTCATTACATGCAAATAGATGTAGAAGCAAGTCAGTATGGAATGTAGGCTACATAATGCAGTCCATAAAACATAAGGTGGACCTGGATCATTGAGGCCTGCTTACTGATCTAGAAAGGTTAGGGTTGCCAGCTCCAGGTTGGGAAATACCTGGGGGGGAGCCTGAGGAGGGTGGGGTTTGGAAAGGGGAGGGATTTCAATGCCATAGAGTCCAATTGCCAAAGCAGCCAGTTTCTCCAGGGGGACTGATCTCTATCAGCTGGAGATCAGTTGTAACAGCGGGAGATCTCCAGCCACCACCTGGAGGTTGGCAACCCTAAGAAAGGTGTAACTAGGGTTGCCAACCTCCAGGTACTAGCTGGTGATCTCCTGCTATTACAACTGATCTCCAGCCGACTGAGATCAGTTCACCAGGAGAAAATGGCCGCTTTGGCCATTGGACTAAGGCAGGGGTCGGCAAACCCATTAGTCAAAAGAGCCAAAAGAGCCAGTACAACGATTGAGATTTCTTTTGAGAGCCAAATTTCTTAAACTATATAGGTAGGTACACTGTTTATTAACTTAATAAACCTTAATTAAAGTTTTAAGTCTTAATTAAACTATAAGTACACTGAATAAAACTTGATATCATACTTAACAGTGATCTTATTTATTGATAAAAATTAAATTGTAAGTCCCTGCCATTTCCCCCTCCCCATCCGGAGTCCTCATCTGGAGGCCTGGTCTACTGCCATAAAAGCCTATTGGTAGACCTGGCCTCCGGCTGAGTCCCATTGGGAGGCCAGGTCTACTCACTGGCTTTCTTGGCAGTAGACCTGGCCTCCGGAGGCCCATAGAAGCCAATTGGTAGACCTAGCCTCTGAAGGGGGACTTTTTCCCCTCCTCGGAGTCCAGGTCTACCGCCAAGAAAGCCAGTGGGTAGACATGGTCTCCCAATGGGACTCAGCCAGAGGCCAGGTCTACCAAAGGAAGCCCACCCCACCCAACAGCTGATAGGTGGGGGGGGCAGGAACGGCCGAGCCGCCTGCCCAGCAATCGCGCGGCGGGAGGGGAGGCTTTAGCCTCCCAACCATTGAGGGCAAGCGAAAGGGGGACCCGGCCATTCTCCACGGCGGGGGGGGGGGGGGAGACAGCGCGCCCGCTCGCCTGCTCTCTCGCGCTCTCTCTCTCTCAGGTGCGCCGGCTCCGCAGACGGCTGCCAGCGCGAGTGGGCGCAAGAGCAGGGGCTCCGAACCAAGTTCGGAGAGCCGCATGTGGCTCGGGAGCCACAGTTTCCAGACCCCTGGACTAAGGCATTGAAGTCCCTCCCCTCCTCAAACCCCGCCCTCCTCAGGCTCCACCCAAAAAACCTCCTACTGGTAGTGAAGAGGGACCTGGCAACCCTAGGTGTAACTCTGCCTGGGATGGCTCTACAAATCTGTAAGGTGTCTCAAAACGCCTTTTTATGTTTGCAGTAACATACTAACACACCAATCATTTGCAAATTTGACAATGTGGGAACTGGCAGGTGAATTTTGGAAAGAAAAAGACTGTAGGAACATGTGCCTGGATATGGAGGGGAAATAGAGTGGGCTGGAATTTATCATTCATGTCAGATTAAGGGCTTCACTTGCAGGAAGGGGAATCCCTCCTCCTTCCTCTGTGTGTGTACCAGAGCCTTTCCCTTCAACTCTGAGCTTCCAAGACAGATGGCATATGCAGAAGGATGCCTTCAGCTCTCTCTTTGAGAGAGGTCACTGCCACCTAGCGGTGTCTTGCGGCCACCAAGCTTTTGCCTGCCTTTATAAGAGAATAATTTAACGCCACTTCTCACTTCTGCACCATATCTACAGGGCGTGAAATTAGTTCCAGCAAGCAGCTAATAAAAATATTTAGCAATTCGCTAGTCCTTAAATCGGCAGCAGAATTTTTTTTTCATTTGCATCAGTGCTTGTTTCTTTTAGTTCTAATATTTGATAATCAAGCCAAAACTGCTCGGCTAAAACTGTAAATCGCTAGGTTATATTTCGGTGCAAAAAGTTCAGGATTGATTACCACACCTATATCACACACTTCTTTTCCATACTGTAGGTAGAACACAGAGCTTTGGCTTCCAGAATATCTACCTGGGAGTCCTTATTTCCAGGATGTGAGGGGTTTTTTTGTAAGCAGATGTGCCCCACTATTTCAACAGACAGTATTTTTCTGATACCCCCCCTCCATTAAAATCATTCTTCCTAGTTTACCTATTGTATTAGGTGCCATGGAACACAGGCAGGATGCTGCTGCAGCCGTCTTGTTTGTGGGCTTCCTGGAGGCACTTGGTTGGCCACTGTGTAAACAGACTGCTGGACTGGACTTATGTTCTTATGTTGTTATCTTTTGGAGGATGTCTTGTTAGTGTGCAGTTGTGCACTCAGGTGGTTGTTACTGTGCAGACATATGCTTGCCATTCTTCAGACCCACCCTAAGTCCACAAAGTTAAAATCCCAAGCCCTATTACAGAGCAACCCTAAGGTCTACTTAGAAGTAAGTCCCATTTTATTCAATGGGACTTACCCCCAGGAAAGTGTTTGTAGGAATGCTTAAGTAACGGGGGGGGTGGGGGGAGAGAGACTGCAAACTGTCCTGGTCACCTGCCGTGTGTGTGTTTGTGTGTGTGTATGTGTGTGTGTGTGTGTGTAAAGTGCCGTCAAGTCACAGACGACTTATGGTGACCCTTTTGGGGGGTTTTCATGGCAAGAGACTAACAGAGGTGGTTTGCCAGTGCCTTCCTCTGCACAGCAACCCTGGTATTCCTTGGTGGTCTCCCATCCAAATACTAACAAGGGCTGACCCTGCTTAGCTTCTGAGATCTGATGAGATCAGGCTAGCCTGGGCCATCCAGGTCAGGGCCACCTGGCTAATACACCCCACCTATTACAGATAAGAGTTGAAGAACCACCTGCAATCTTTGGGGAGGTGGGAATAGTCACTTACAACTATGTTGTTTGCCCCAGCATCAATGCTGTTAAGAAGCAGATTATTTTCCTGCTTGTCCACAACAATATGGTGCTTCTATGCACCTTTGCCATCGCCCCCCCTTTGCTGCAATTTTTTCAAAAGCTGCATTGCCACATTTTGAGAAAGACTGCAGCAAAGCTGGGATGGACAGGAAAGTGGATCTTTCCTGTCTCACCTGCATCACTGTCATTTTCCCTGCCTACAACTACAATTTAAAAAAATGGCAATTGACTGATTGTTATATCATCACAATGTTATAACAATCTGTGTCTCTCATTCTCTGAACTCCCAGGTCCTATCTTTTAAAGAAAGTAGTTTCTAGCTCCCTTTGTTGCAGAGATATGCTAGATAAACCTCCTTCCTTATCTCCATAGTGAAAGAGACTGGAGATTTAGGTTATAATGCGATAACTGGTTGGTTGGTTTTTGGGAAATCCCCTGGGGGAAGGGTAATGGCTGCTGCCCCAGGGTAGGGAAATACGGGAAACCTGTTATGTGGAAGCCCCCTTGCCACTGCCCTGCTCCTGCAGCCACAGCAATAGAGAAACCAAACAAGCCTGTCCCCAAGTGGAAAACCTTTGAGGTTTCTTTATGCATTTTGATCTCGCCCCTTTCTCCATTGAATTCAGGGCTGTGCTCATAGTTCTTGGCCCCCTATTTGTCTTCGCAGCAACCCTGTTAGGCAAGTTAGGGCTGTGAGAGAGCAAACAGTCCAAAGGGACCCAGTGAGGATTTGAACCCAGATCTCCTGCGTCCTAGTTTACCACCTGCTGTACCACAATGGCTCTCATAATGGTTCAGGCAATGATCCTTGGCGTGCCTACAGGGGTGTTACGAGTATGCAAGAGTTTTCCTGCTTCCATCAGTGAAATATTTCACAGCATGATCATGTTGACAAAGCACACCTGCATGAAAGACTCTCTTCTTTGCCACTGTTCTTATCTCAGGTCTGCCACTGATTTTGCAGGCTGAAGCTCTTGCGTTCATATTTAGTCCTGCATTAGGGGTAGAATTGCCAGCTCTAGATTGTGAAATACCTGGATATTTTGGGGGTGGATTCTGAGGAGGGCGGGGCTTGAGGAGGGGAGGGACTTCAGTGGGGTCTAATGCCATAAAGACCACCTTCCAAAGGGCCTATTTTCTCCAGATGAGCTGATCTCTGTCACCTGGAGATGCAGGATAGAGTTATCTCTCAAAAAATAAAGAATAAATGAGCAATAATTGTTAGAGATAAAGAGAACCCAGAGCTTCCTAGACCCGAGTGTACCTGAATGGCAAAGTTGTCCATAGCTTCTGGATAGAAGTAAAACAAGGAATCAACCTAACTCTACAGAGTGTTAAATTAATGATCTAAATGGCTTATTTAGCAAATTCGTTTATTTAGAAAGTTTTTATGCTGCCTCTCCACAGAACTTTCTTACGCCAACTTGGAAAAGTCACATATTGCCAAATATTGAGTACAGGGTTACAGAACTTTTAAATTTAGCATCTAATCAATGGGTCAGTGGCACATATGCATAAATACACTGCCATACGGAATGGTCGTTTTAGAATTTTTCATTGCAATTTCATATGACCTTTAGTGCTTCTGAAAAATATAAAATAATGAGGCTTGATCCATCTCCTCAGCCACTTTATGTTCAATCTACTATACAGATGATCTTGTATCCCTCCAACTGATTTGTTCAATGTTTTGTTTTCTTCAAGTTAGGGAACAATCCTAAAAGTCTAAATAGAAATAAGACCTATGTTATTCAACTGGGCTTATTCCCAGGGAAGTGTCCTTAGGATTTCACTGTTCATTTCTTGTTGATTGTAGGGATGGCATCCTCCAGGTGGGACCTGGGAAATACCTTGGAATTGCAGCTCATCTCCAGATTATAGAGATCAGTTCCCCTGGAGAAAATGGATGCTTTGGAGGGTGGACTCTATGGCACTGTACCCCACTGAAGTCCCTTCCCGCCCCAGGCTCCATCCCCAAATCTCCATGAGCTTCCCAACCTGGATCTGGCCACCCCACCCCACTTCCAGAGGAGAGCAACAAACATGGTGAGGGGTCTGGAGAACAAGTCCTATGAGGAAAGGTTGAAGGAGCTGGGTATGTTTAGCCTGAAGAGGAGAAGACTGAGAGGGGATATGATAACCATCTTCAAGTACTTGAAGGGTTGTCATATAGAGGAAGGTGCCAAGTTGTTTTCTGTTGCCCCAGAAGGTCGGACCAGAATCAACGGGTTGAAATTAAATCAAAAGAGTTTCCATCTAGACATTAGGAAGAATTTCCTAACAGTTAGAGCGGTTCCTCAGTGGAACAGGCTTCCTCGGGAGGTGGTAAGTGCTCCTTCCTTGGATGATAGCCACCTGTCAGCAATGCTGAATCTATGACCTTAGGCAGTTCATGAGAGAGAGGGCATCTTGGCCAACTTCTGGGCATGGAGTAGGGGTCACTGGGTGTGTGTGGGGGAGGTAGTTGTGAAATTCCTGCATTGTGCAGGGGGTTGGACTAGATGACCCTGGTGGTCCCTTCCAACTCTATGATTCTATGATTCCCCCGATGGTGGCCAGGGGGGAACTCGCAAACCTAGTTGATTACCATAGGTTAACAATAAATAAAATTATTAGTAGGAAAATGATTCTTAAATTATAGAATTTTAATGTTTTTTAACGTTTTTAAACGTAATTTTTTGCAATTTGTAATATTTTTAGTCTTGTTTTAAGCTCCCACAAAAGAGTTGGGCTGCTATTATTTAATAGACTTTGTACAAATTTGAGTGGTACTGGTTCTTTGTTTTAGCACCTTTATTATCAGTACTGTGAGTTTTTCCATAGTACCTGGAGGTTGGCAACCCTAGTTAGCAAGCTCCTGCATGCTACAGTACTTGTGGAGGGCCAGGGGTTGCATATTACACAGGTCTGATCCACACCATTCTTGGGGACTGAGATCATCCTGCCTCTAAAAATAACATGAACAGCCCACAGTATTATTTTTCCTTCTGTAATAAACGGTTAATGTTTTTTTTTCTTCTCATTCTTAAAGACCTTCCAAAACCTACAAAGAACCAAGGAGCTGAGTGTCTGAGAAACACCAACAGGCTTTTTTTTGCTGGACGTTGAACTATCAAAACGAACCCCCCTCCACCCAAAAAATTTTTATATATAAAGATCGTTGAGACAGGCCCTGCTTTCATAAAAGCACAATAAGAGCCGGGAGAAGGCTCGATGGTTTGATTTCCGGCCGTCCTGCCTCATTTTGTCAGCCCCACATCAGAGACGAAAATCCTGACTATAGAAAAACATTTATTAAATGGAAAGTAGCAAGAATGGAGCCTTCCAGGCTGGCACAATGGCATTTCCCCCTCATCTTCCTGTTGGGCACGAGAAGCCGCCCTCCTGAATGCAGGCTGCTCAGACGGTAACAATGCAATTTGCTATTTTTGTCCAACCCACTTTCTTTCCGTACAATTCTTGTTAATTAAAGCATCCTTTTGCCGAGCCTCAAGCCAACGCTCTGATCACCTTGCACTGATTGTGATTACATGTTTTTGTGCCACGGCAGACTGGAGGCAGAAACAAAATGGAGGCCGGTGGGTGTTCAAGATTCAGCGCCTGAGAGCCTCCCCAACCTTGTAAATCAGCATCCCAAGACCTTTAGCCAGCCTTCAATACGTGGGAAGATAAAATAAAATTCTCCTCGTGTGGGTTACGTGTGGAAAGCAGCATAATGTTCTCCCTTTCTTAGCATTCTCTGCCCCCTAATAGCACGGTTGCCAGGTTGCTACCCAGATATACATATCTCTTTAATAGCTCCACAGGAGTGGAAGGTGTTGCGATGCCCACCGTATGCTTCCACTGGTCCCTTTGCACACGGTGCCCTCCTACCTTCCCCAACGAGTAGGGGCTGAGGTTTCATGGTAGGCCACATGCTTTGCTGGTAGTAAACTAGGTTTAGTCCCCAGCATTCCCAGCTGAAGGATCCCAGATAACAGGCTTGGGAATAGGGTTGCCAACCTCCCGGTACTAGCTGGAGATCTGCTCTTACAACTGATCTCCAGCTGATAGAGATCAGTTCACCTGGAGAAAATGACTGCTTTGGCAATTGGACTCTATGGTATTGAAGTCCCTCCCCAAACCCCACCCTTCTCAGGCTCTGCCCCAAAAACCTCCTGCCAGTTGCCAGAGGCTGGTTGAGTAATTTGATAATGGAAATGAGGCACTCATCCTTCCTGACATTTTAAAAATAACAAATAGATCGGAGATGGTAAAAAATGCAAAATTTGGTTTCTTTGCCGATTTTGTGTGTGTGCGTGTGTGTGCCGCCTCGTAAGGTGCCTCCCGAGTTTGAGTGGTCTAAAAGAGTTTGAGTGGTCTAAGGCTCCTCGCAAGGCGGCACTTCCGGTTGTAAACCGGAAGTGCTGCATCTGCGTGCGCATGCACTATTGCCTGCCGGCCCTCAGCTGGTCAGCGAGCAGAGGGGCACATTACTGGGGGTTCGCCCGCCACCAGCGGGTACCTGGCAACCCTAGATAAAGAGAATATATTAAATATTAAATATTTTGGCCATTGTGCTTTAGTGTGGTCCTGCTTAAGACTTATTGGTCATTTGAGCAGAATCATTAAAGTAAAGTAAAAAATGGCTACCAGAGGAGGTGAAGCCAAATACAAAATGCAACGGAGTCAGGTCATGCATAACTCTAATAGTAACTCTTCAACATTTCAGGCAGAAGCGTGACTTAACAGAGCACCTTTGAAAATTAACAGATTGTTTAAAAGTATTTTCTGGCATACAAGCAGCTTACCTTCAGTTAAGATCCTTGTGCTGTGGTGGCACCTGCTGCCAAAGCAACTTTTAAGAAATCTGTTCAGGCAATCAGATCTCCCTGGTGGGCAAAAACCCTACCTGGCCCTGCCCAATTTCTAAAAACACCTGGGGGTTGCCAGGAAAGGTGTCGGCAGGCACCATGTTGGGGGTCTAGAGGGAGGTTTCTTATCACATAATAGTAGACAGTGAATGAAAACATTTTAGTTTTGTTGGCCATTCCCTTACTGACCCTTTTTCCTATCTATAATTTTATTGTTGTTTTATATGTAGGTATTTTTAAGTTGATTTTAATGTCTTTTAACTGTTCATCCTAAGAGCCTGAACTGGGTGGAAATAAATGTGAAATAAATACATACAATGTGATAAATCTCTATATATGATAGGTGGCATAGGCTGGAAAGCAAAGTTAAAAATATGATACATAAAACTCATTCCTGTCATGAAGACATCCCAGCCTCTGATGATGTGAGTAGTTGAAGAAGAAGATAGATGTGCTCTGCTTTTGAATATTTTGGTGAGGTCCTCACATACTAATGATCTCAGTGGAATATTCTGCTTGAAAGAATGGAATAGAAGCCATGGAATGCCATTTTAAGAAGCAGGTGCATATGTTGAGGAAATGGTGTTTTTGTTGTTAGAACTAGCATCCTGGTTTTCTATTTTATGTCGCTACAAAAGTTCTATTCAGATGCAACATCACCTGTTGTTATTTCTGGGAAAGATGCTTCATTGTACACCATTTAATATATCTAAGTGCTCTGATGTACATCACAGGTCCATCACTTGATTATGGCTGTAAGGTAAGTAGATATACTAGGATCTCGCCACAATGGAGGAGTCGGTTTACATTGCTTATTGTGGATCAACAAATTCCCCTGTGGCTTTGACATTTTTTATCCACAATATAGAAGTAAGATAACATGAAATAACCATTAAAAAAAACCTCTTTAAGAACCATCAACATTTAGGCAAATTATTGAACAGTTTAGAGTAGATTTTGTGGAAAAGAAGATGGGAACCTTTCACTACTGTTTAGTAGAGATAAATGAAATGCCATATCAATGGCTATGAGGTTCAAGGTCTCCGAAAATTCCAGAAATGGGAATCAATTAGGCAACCGGAGATGCTTACTTTTGGGAACACGCATTAAACAAAAAGAACAGTGTGGAAGACAGTTTGTCTGACAGGTAAATTCACTGCCTGTATAAACTTGAAAAAGGTCAAAATAATCTTTCACTTCCACAAAGTAAAACCTTATTCTAGAAGCTGACGTAACGTTAGCATTTAATGGGAACTAGTAACCTCAGGGCATTTCTTATGAAGTTCTGGCAGATCCACCCAATAGGGACTATAAATTGTTTCCAGATAATGGATGTTTGGCAGCTTTAGATGAAATGAATTTCATTGGGCTGGAAGGCTGCCTTGGATGGCCTGTTCCAACCCCACTGCAATGAGATGGAATCCAGGGCAACGTCTGAAGGTGCAGGATGCACTACCCTTGCTGAAGTTTAGCAGGTCTGAGACTAGTAGGGATGCCAGCCTCCAGGTGGGACCTGGGGATCCCTCAGAACTACAGCTCATCTCCAGACTACAGAGATCAGTTCCCCTGGAGAAGATGGATGCTTTTGAAGCGTGGACTCTATGGCGTTGTACCCCACTGAGGTCCTTGTCCTCCCCAGGTTCCATCCCCAAACCTCCAGGAGTTTCTCAACCTCGATCTGGCAATCCTACCCCCCATCCCTCACCGGTGGCCAGGAAGAACCTGGCAAACCTAGGGACTAGTCAGTTCCCGGATAAGAGAGTGTTGAGGAACCCTATATACATTGCCTTAGCTCCAGGGTAGAAATATAAGATTTTAGGGTTGCCAGCCTCCAGGTGCTGCCTGGTGATCTCTTGGGATTACAAAAGAACCCTAGAAAATAGAGGTCATTTCCCCTGGAGAAAATGGCTGCTTTGGAGAGTGGACTCTATGGCATTATACCCTGCTAAGGACCCCCACAATGGGGGGACTGGGAGGGTATAAAATTCCCAGGGGCCAAGTCAACTTGAGGGCCCATTGAAGCTAGAACCATCCTGCATTCAACCAGTGCCTTTCAGGGGTCTGGGTTTTTTGTTTTTTTGCTTTTAGTGAAGTTCTGCAGTGTAGACATGAAGGACTCAGGCAAGGCAGAGGAGAGAAAACTGAAAGAACCTTTGGCTTTCTGATGCTGTTTGCCACTGGTTTTTTACAAGCAATTTTAAAGCTCCCCATGGCTACGATGATTTTAATATACGAGACTGAGGAAAACAATTTCCTATCATAAGTTGTTCTTAAGTTCATCAGCCAACCTGGTATGCCTTCATTTCTCTCTCCCCTGACAATCTAATTCTTCTGAGTTTGTCCCCGCACCCACTCCTTTCTAGCCTCATTTCTTCTCATGCTTACCCTGGCTGGGGAGTTAAAATATACTTAGTAGTAGAACAAAAAACCTCTGTGTCAAGTTTCCCACGAAGCTGTCAAAGTAGTAGGGGTGCCAGCTCAGGGTTGGGAAATACCTGGAGATTTGGGGGTGGAGCCTGGGAAGGGAAGGATTTGGGGAAGGGACAGGCATCAGCAGGGTACAGTGACATAGAGTCCACCCTCCAAAGCAGCCACTTTCTCCAGGGGAACTGACTTTGACTGCGTGGAGATCAGTCGTCATAGCGGGAGATCTCCAGCCACCACCAGGAGGTTGGCAACCCTAGCTAAAAATAAACTCTTAGGCTAAGTCCTAGTGAGATCTTTGCACAAATTGAGTAACTAGAAAAAGACAAATTCTAGAGGGGTAGCCATGTTAGTCTGTTGTAGCAAAACCAAAAAGGAATCTGAACATATATTATAGTTAGAATCTGTTTCATCAGATGCATGAAGTGAGTTCTCAGAATGCAGATATTGTTATAAAGTTATAGAATCATAGAATCACAGAGTTGGAAGGGACTACCAGGGCCATCAAGTCCAACCCCCTGCACAATGCAGGAAATTCACAACTACCTCCTCCCTCCACACCCCTAGTGACCAGAAGATGGCCAAGATGCCCTCCCTCTCATCATCTGCCTAAGGTCACAGAATCAGCATTGCTGACAGATGGCCATCTAACCTCTTCTTAAAAACCTCCAGGGAAGGAGAGCTTACCACCTCCCAAGGAAGCCTGTTCCACTGAGGAACTGTTCTAACTGTTAGAAAATTCTTCCTAATGTCTAGACGGAAACTCTTTTGATTTAATTTCAACCCGTTGGTTCTGGTCCGACCTTCTTGAGCAACAGAAAACAACTCGGCACCCTCCTCTATATGACAGCCCTTCAAGTACTTGAACATGGTTATCATATCCCCTCTCAGTCTTCTCCTCTTCAGGCTAAACATACCCAGCTCCTTCAACCTTTCCTCATAGGACTTGGTCTCCAGACCCCTCACCATCTTTGTTGCCCTTCTCTGAACACATTCCAGCTTGTCTACATCTGTCTTAAATTGTGGTGCCCAAAACTGAACACAGTACTCTAGTTGAGGAGGTCTAACCAGAGTGGAGTAAAGTGATACCATCACTTCGCGTGATCTGGATCTGTGGGAAATGTTTGTTAGTAAGGAAGAAAAGCATTTATAATTCCCATTAAAATGCATGCTATGGAGCTAGGATACCATGTCATTAATTAATATTATATGTTAAATTTGTAAAAGCTCATATGCAAGGAAAACAGAAAACTGAGGATAAGCCGCATTGAATAAAATGGAACTTCTAAGGATACTTCCTTACGATTACTCCCAAAAGATCTAGGCAATTCTATATAGTTTTATCTACGAAGGATCTGTACCTTTAACTTGGTCAGGATTGGACCCTTCTGGAAATTATTTCCAGGGTAATTTCAGTTGCCCAGTCTGCCTCTGCTCTTCTGCTTCCTTTTTTCCTCTTTAAGGACAGCACAGCAGCAACAGAGGAGAAGATGGAATGGGAAAACAGAGCTGGATTTTGGCACCTGGGGACTAGAATCACTTTCTATAGTGTAGATGCAGGAACACAACCCTATCTGGAAACTTGTCTCACCTGCCCCCTCTTCTTGGTCAAAGAAATGGACCGAGTATCTCCCAAATTTCCCTTACCCAATTAAGCATCCTGTGAGCCTGCTTTTTTCAGGTTAGTAGAAATATTTTAAGCCTTTTTGCAGTTTAATACTGTTTAGAGGGACTGATGTCTCTCCTAATTCAATGTGGCTTAATCCCAGTTAACAATTATTACTCATTAACTGGAGACGCCAGGTATTGAACATGGGACCTTCTGTATGCCCGAGATGTGCTCTACCACTGAGTCATACCTCTTCTAGTAATAGCCCAAGATCTGTTCGGCTATTACTAGAAGAGATATGACTCTGTTCATATATCAAGCCGATCTGCCCAGATTCCTCCCTCTTTGGGCGCCCACGCATGTGTGGGAATAAATTTAAATGACAAAAAAACAAAAACAAAGTGGGAGCCACTGACAAGTGAGCTACCCTATTTGCCTAGCCCCACTGCATGTTTTATTTCTTGGTATGATGCTAGAGTGTGTGATGGAAGCAGCTTACATATATATTTATGATTTGTGCAGGAACGTCAGTGAACAGTAAAAAGATAACTAACGGAAAAGGTAAAGGTAAAGGTCCCCTGTGCAAGCACCGGGTCATTCCTGATCCATGGGGTGATGTCACATCCTGACATTTCCAAGGCAGACCTTGTTTGCAGGGTGGTTTGCCAGTGCCTTCCCCAACGGGCAAGGCAAGTTTAATATATAGCTTAGCTTTCCAGACAAACTAAGATTTTAAGCAGGAGAAAACAGAGACACGGTGGAGTCTACCAGTAGGCAATCCTCAGAGGAATCAATCATTCTAGCCATGGAAACAGACTATTCTTAAGAGAAGGTCCATTGGGGGAAAAGATTCTCTGTGGACCACTGCCACTTCTAAGCAATCAGTCAGGAAGGAACGTACAAATCTTGAGCCCGTGATTATTGATGGGTCATGGGTGAGATGTTCCCACAAATTTTTAAGATGCCTTCCTTCGCTTTTATTCTCGTTTGGTTAAAAGGTCAAACGTTTCAGATTTAAAAAAAAAACATTTGGGTCACAAAGAGGTCATCTGAAGGCAGGGTTCCTAGGCTTTATATTTATATAGGCTACATTCTCTCTCGTACCAGAGAATGGGATCTATAGCTCTGCCTCACTGTGGTACACCTGCTGGCACAGCATGAGTTGGACAGCATACACTGATTTATAGAAAGGGAGGCTCTGATTCTATTATTCACATTCCCTCCTTCCAGCTCTGGGTTATCATGACCTTTCCCATCTGTACACTATCGTCAAGTTATTGGTGTTTCAGAAAGGTCAGGGAGCTGTAATTTGCCCTCACCTCCTTCTCCATTTCATTTCCCTCACCCACTGTTGCTCACCTTCCACCTCTCCTGAATACCTGCTTTGAATTGAAAACCTTATTTCCCTGTTTTGGCAAAACTGTGTGTTATGGACTGCTGGATGTCTGGCCCTCTTTGAAGCCATGTTCCCTCTGTGGCTGACTTATTTTAGAGGAGCATATTTTAAATCTCCTCGTATTGCAAGATATGGCATGCTTTGGTTGTTCAACGTGTGGGGCTTACTAGACCAAGATTAGAGAATCTCCTTTCCTTACCAATGGTGGACTTTAAAAACGCATGAGATCAAAGTATCTCATTAGCCAACCTGAAGGAAAGGAAAATGGACAGATGGTAATTACTTGCATGATGATATTACAAGTGTTTCTATTTTAGATCTTTCCGTAAAGTTTTAAATGCTGAAAGCATAACAACATGGGAAATGACTGTTTAGTTAAAGGGGAGGGGGATAAATTATTCTGGAATTATCCAAACATATTAGAAATGTTCATCTTAAAAATGCACTCCTCTGATTATCATTTATGACTAATTTATCATTTATGACTGAAAATTAGACATGTCAATTTAGTAAAATATTGTTCAGGAGGCAATTTCCCCCCTTTTATTATAGCGGCTTCTTTTGTCCAGTAAAGCTTCATCTTGTGTTGCAATCGGCTTTAAATCCATATTAAATAAAGTGTGTGTTATGGAAGGAACATTCAGCTGTCTATTTCAAACCAGGTCCCAATTTGGGCTCCCAGATTCTAGGGAGATTACGGATGCTGCTGGTAGTTTGCTTCTTTGTTTTGCCTTTTTTTCCAGTGATCCGTTTATTTGTAACTCAACCCCACTGCTGGCAATTTAAAATCTGAATATATTTAAATGAATCACCATACCCCTTCTACCCTCCTTCCTCGCAGGAGGTGGCAAAAAAAAAAAAAAAAAACCCGTACTAAATAGGGAAAGGCAAGTGGCCTGATTCGAGATCACTCTTCTGATGAAGGCGTGGAAACGACACCAGCTGGTACCCAGGAAGGGCAAACATTCAGACGTCCCCGGCTGCAAATCAGTAACGCCAAGCAAACTTGGGTTGATGGATAATTCAGTGGGTAGCCGTGTTAGTCTGCCTGCAGTAGTAGAAAAGGGCAAGAGTCCAGTAGCACCTTAAAGACTAACAAGGATATTTTCTGGTAGGGTATGAGCTTTCGTGAGCCACAGGTCACTTCTTCAGATTGAAGAAGTGAGCTGTGGGTCACGAAAGCTCATACCCTGCCAGAAAGCTCATGAGCTTTCGTGAGCCACAGGTCACTTCTTCAGATGCAAGAGTCCAGTAGCACCTTAAAAGTCCAGTAGCACCTTAAAGACTAACAAAAATATTTTCTGGCAGGGTATGAGCTTTCGTGAGCCACAGGTCACTTCTTCAGATTGAAGAAGTGAGCTGTGGGTCACAAAAGCTCATACCCTGCCAGAAAGCTCATGAGCTTTCGTGAGCCACAGGTCACTTCTTCAGATGCAAGAGTCCAGTAGCACCTTAAAGACTAACAAAAATATTTTCTGGCAGGGTATGAGCTTTCGTGAGCCACAGGTCACTTCTTCAGATTGAAGAAGTGAGCTGTGGGTCACGAAAGCTCATACCCTGCCAGAAAGCTCATGAGCTTTCGTGAGCCACAGGTCACTTCTTCAGATGCAAGAGTCCAGTAGCACCTTAAAGACTAACAAAAATATTTTCTGGCAGGGTATGAGCTTTCGTGAGCCACAGGTCACTTCTTCAGATTGAAGAAGTGAGCTGTGGGTCACGAAAGCTCATACCCTGCCAGAAAGCTCATGAGCTTTCGTGAGCCACAGGTCACTTCTTCAGATGCAAGAGTCCAGTAGCACCTTAAAGACTAACAAAAATATTTTCTGGCAGGGTATGAGCTTTCGTGAGCCACAGCTCACTTCTTCAGATTGAAGAAGTGAGCTGTGGGTCACGAAAGCTCATACCCTGCCAGAAAATATTTTTGTCAGTCTTTAAGGTGCTCCTGGACTCTTGGGTTGACGGAGAGGGCGGGGTGATAATAATAAATATAGAATGACCGGCGCTGATTGGCCGGTCGCCTTCTGAGCCAATCGGCCGGGTACGTTCCCCCGAAGCACAGCTCGGCCTCTAGTAGGCTACGAGTTGCCCACAGCAACCGCCAATGAAAAGCAGGAAAGGCGATGAAACGTAAGCGCCGATTGGCGACGCGGAGGAACTCTTAACTAGAAACGTTGCTGTGATTGGTTACCATGCCAGCAGTAGTGAGGCGAAGAGTGGCAACTGGTAGCCGGGAAACGGGCTTTTGTAGTTTGGCTGGGCCTCCCTGGGGTTCAGGTACCAGGTAGGGACCGGCTCGTCCAGTAGTTTTGAGTTTCGCGGGCGGGGGGGGGGGGGTGAAGGGGTGTCGCTCTCCCCAGATCGGCTTTGTTATTCATTGCAAATCTATCAGAAACGTTTTTTTTGTTTGCAAAGCGTTCTCCAGTTAACTTGTATTGTGTTTTCTATCACGCAAAGTAACTAGGGTTACCAGGTCCCTCCCAGGCGGGAGATTTTGGGGGCGGAGCCTGAGGAGGGCGGGGTTTGGGGAGGGGAGGGACTTCAATGCCATAGAGTCCAGTTGCCAGAGCGGCCATTTTTCTCCAGGTGATCTGATCTCTGTCGGCTGGAGGTCAGTTGAATTAGCAGATCTCCTGCTACTACCTGGCAGTTGGCAACCCTAACAGTAACCTTGTTGTCACCTTAATTAAGGTTGTCACCTTAATTTTTCCCCATACCTAGCAGGACTTCTTCTGTGGACGAAAACGCATGGGAGGTTTTGCCTTGGATTTGCAACTCTCTAGATGCACAATTTTCCCCATCTGAATTCTCAAAACTCTGCATGGGGGCTTATTTTTGAGTTTTGAGAATTTGGCTGGGGAAAATGTGCATGTAGACAGCGTCAGATCCAAGGCAAAAACTCTTTTAAGAGTTGCGTGGCAAGGAAGAATTCAACACATAAGAGGTTTAATTTTCAATTTAAAAAAATCCTAAAGCGTGTGTGTGTGTGTGTGTGTGTGTGTGTGTGTATATATAAAAAAAATGCAATCGAATCCAGAAACTGTGGCTCTTCTTCCACAATTTTTGCTTCTCTGGAGAAGTTGCTTGTGTAACTTGTCTCCTTAGTATGCAGCTGTTCAATAGGTAGGGTTGACAACCTCCAGGTGGTGGCTGGAGATCTCCCGCTATTACAACTGATCTCCAGGCGACAGAGATCAGTTTGCCTTGAGAAAATTGCCCCTTTGGAAAGTGGACTCTATGGCATATGCCACTGACGTCCCTCCCCTTCTCCAACCCTGCCCTCCTCAGGCACCACCACTTCAAGTATTTCCCAACCTGGAGCTGACAACCCTATCATTAGGATCAGAATGCTTCCCTTCCTGGGACAAATATGCAGTGCATAGGCAAACACAATTTTTTCCTGTTTATCAGTTTAGGTGCTCCTGCATGCCTTTCTGTTCCAGGACCTGCAAGGTGGTTAACGGTCATGTAAAATACAGCACACACAATGAATTAGTGTACAACCCGATACACAAAATGAATAATAACATTTGATCCAGTAATCAAATCGTGTTGTAACAATGAACACCTACTGAACTTCTGCCTGCCCTGCTTTTTTTGAAGGTGTAGGGGCCCTGCCAGAAAACTGCTGAGAAGCAAGCCACAGTGATTTCTGTTTAGAACTAGTGTTGGTATAGTGGTAGAGCATTGGACTAGGATCTGGGAGACCCAGGTTCAAATCCCCAGCCATGGAAACTTGCTGGGTGACTTTGGGCCAGTCAGATAAATTATGTTAAAGCTAAAAATTGGGTAACAATAAAGGTATTTGAATATGAAATTGGAATACTGCTCACTCTGCCTCCTCCCCATGCCATTGCCTCTTCTGTTTTGCAACCCTGAACTTCCTTGGTGGTCTTCCATCCAAGCACTGACCAGGGCTGACCCTGCTTAGCTCCGGAGATCTGACAAGATCAGGCTAGCCTGGGCCATCCAGGGTTTATACTTGATTAGAAACCAAGATTTAAGGAGTTATGTGTGTGGGGAGGATGAAACTTGATCCATGGGTAACTGGCACAAGCCAATAGATTCTCGGCCATCATCTGTTTGTTATCCATATCTGTGTGTGTGTGTTAAGTGCCATCAAGTCGCTTCCAACTCATGGCAACCCTATGAATCAGAGTCCTCCAAAATGTCCTATCTTTGACAGCCTTGCTCAGATCTTGCAAATTGAGGGCTGTGGCTTCCTTTATAGAGTCAGTCCACGTCTTGTTGGGTCTTCCTCTTTTCCTGCTGCCCTCAACTTTTCCTAGCATGACTGTCTTTTCCAGTGTCTTATCCATAGCTAGGGTGCTTGTTTTCCCTGAGGGGAAAAAAGAGACTGACAAAATAAAGTATGCCTTCACACAAATGAATCATAATGAATTGACTTTCACAGTTGGGGTGATCACCAGTAGCTCACATAGCTTTAAAAGAGGAATGGACAAATTCATGGAGTGTCAGTCTATTAATGGCAGTTATCCATGATGGTTAAATGGAATCTCTGTATTCAGTATGCCAGTAAACTCAGTGGCTGAGGGCCAAGGGGAGGGAAAGGGTGTTGCCGTAATGCTCTGCCTGCGGGTCTCTCTAGGGAGTCCCATTCATTCCTGCCTGGGAAATAAGATCACAGGGAGAGGACCCCTTGACTGTCCTGTCAACAAGAGAAGTTCATCTGGTGGGTACATGAGAGAGAGAGGGCCTTTTCAGTGTTAGCCCCATGGTTATGGAACAACATCTCCATGGAGGTGCATCTGGTCCCCTCACTCTTGATTTTTAGAATACAGTTTTATTTATGATGGCATTTGTTTAGTTATTCTGCCTACTGGGAATTTTAAATTATTAATTTTAACTAGTGGATTTTATGTATTTCTTTGTATTATTATTTACACTGTAAGCTGCCTTGAGTTCTTGTAAGACAGAAAGGTGGCTAATAAATGTTTTAAATAAATAAAAACATAGGAATAACATGTTCCAACAGCTCCCCTCTTAGCTCACGGAATGTCACGATGATTCACTTAGCTCCATAGACACCAAAATGCCACATACAGCTGATTGAACTGATCCTGTGCTCGGTGTTTATTGATGCTTCTTCTTTATTCCCAGGATGCCCGGCACAGTGCTTGGAGTGGGGCCAGGAGTATTCATCTTAGCACTGCTCTGGGTATTGGCCTTGTTGCTCTGCTTGTTGTTATCCAGAGCATCTGGACTTGCTAGGTAAAGTGATCTCTCCCGCTGGGAAACTAATTGGAGGAGAAGCTGCAGACTTGTCTAAATCATGGGCATCACAGACAGATATTTCAGCAATTCTGCCTCATAACGCAGGCAGTTTATTTTAAAGTTCATTTATTATTTTACATTTATGTGTGTCATTTCTGCCCACGCTTTCTTCTAGGGACCTCTTGGTGGCAATTTTAGAAAGCCAGCATTGTATAGTGGTTAAGAGCGATGGTTTGGAGCGGTGGACTCTAATCTGGAGAACCGGGTTTGATTCCCCACTCCTCCACATGAGCAGTGGACGCTAATCTGGTGAACCATGTTGGTTTCCCCACTCCTCCACATGAAGCCAGCTGGGTGGCCTTGGGCTAGTCACAGCTCTCTTAGAGCTCTCTCAGCCCCACCTATCTCACAGAGTGTCTGTTGTGGGGAAGGGAAGGTGATTGTAAGCCGGTTTGATTTTGCCGGAAGTGGTAGAGAAAGTCGGCATCTAAAAACCAACTCTTCTTCTTCTTCTTGTCACAGGAAAGTCCCAAGTTTGATTTTGGTGAACACTCAAAAGAGCTGGTGGGCAATCAAAAGAGTAAGGCTCTGCCTTACTTCTAGTGTGTTCTGAGTATCACATGCTTTGTTGTAAAGCAACTACATTGAAAGGTTGAAGGAGGGAGGATAAGGATGCATTAAAAAAAAAAAAAAAACCAGCAGTAAAAAATCTGGAAGGGGAAGTTGTGCAGACAATAATTTCAAAATGTTTCTATCCCCAGGGTAGTTTATAACCAAATTTAAAAAGAAAGGAGAATAAGAGTTGGTTTTTATATGCTGACTTTCTCTACCACTTAAGGGAGACTCAAACCGGCTGACAATCACATTCCCTTCCCCTCCCCACAACAGACACCCTGTGAGGTAGGTGGGGCTGAGAGAGTGTGTCTAGCCCAAGGTCGCCAGCTGGCTTTGTGTGTAGGAGTGGGGAAACAAATCCAGTTCACCAGATTAGCCTCCGCCGCTCATGTGGTGGAGTAGGGAGTCAAACCCGGTTCTCCAGATCAGCGTCCACAACTCCAAACCACCACTCTTAACCACTAAACCACTATATCACACCAGTACAATAGACAAACATTAAAAACAGGCAGCAAGCATCTACCTGACTCCATACTCCACAACAAATATGGTATACAACAGCAGGAAGTTCAAGCCCCCAAGTACCCTCCCCAAAAACACTGTTTTAACCTTACAGTGGAGTACTGATGGGGGGGGGGGAGGTTCAGCACAAACATCCCTTAGCAGGACATTCTATAAATAGAAACAGCACAACAGAAAATGTCCTTTCCTGTATAAAGCGTTTTGGATTATCAAGCACCTCCAATGATGATGCAGGTGCCAGGGGATATTCATAGAGAAGATATAGGAACCTAAGAACAAAAGCAGAGCTTGATGGATCAGACCAGTGGTTCATTTTCCTTGGGAGGTGGTAAGCTCTCCTTCCCTGGAGGTTTTTAAGCAGAGGCTAGATGGCCATCTGTCAGCAATGCTGATTCTATGACCTTAGGCAGATCATGAGAGGGAGGGCATCTTGGCCATCTTCTGGGCATGGAGTATGGGTCACTGGGGGTGTTGGGGGGAGATAGTTTGGAATTTCCTGCATTTTGCAGGGGGTTGGACTAGATGACCCTGGTGGTCCTTTCCAACTCTGTGATTCTATGATCTAATCCAACCACCTGCTTCACACAGCAGCCAACCAATGACCCTGAAGGGTCAACGAACAGGACAAAGAGACCAAGGCCTTCCCCAGATGCTGCCTCCAAGCACTGGGCTTCAGTGGTTTTCTGCTTCTGTAAATGGAGGTTTTCTTTAGTCACTGTGGCCAGTGGCCACTGATGGACCTCTCCTCCGTGAATCAACTCCCTTTAAAAGCTCTCTGTCCTTGTGACCCTCATGACATCCACTGGCATACCTGGCCCCAATCTGCTGAGAGCTTTAAATATCAAAAACAGCACTCTGAATTGGCCCTTAAAAGTAAACGAAGTCAATGCAATGGCTATAAAATATGCTCTCAGGCAGTCAGCCCCCACCGCCATCCTGGCACTCACAGAGTGGTCCTCTTGCAGTTGCAGAACACTTTTCAAAGGCACCTCTCTGTAGGGCACATCATAGTGATGCAAGTCGGATCCAAAAGTGCCCTTCAACTAGTGGAAGAGCATCGTTGCATCTAGTTCCACAGAAAGTCAAATGCAGGCAGAGGAAAGGTTCAAGGGGCATTTTGACATTTTTTCTGAAGTTTTAAAAAAGAAAGTCACATTGTCTTTATAGCTTTATTTTTGCAATAGGCAATATAGTCAGAAGGGTGCTTTCTCCCCTCCTTTCTTTAATGTACTTTTCTGTTTGGCAAAGAATGTGAATAATAAACACTATCAAATGAAAATTGGCAGTCAGACATTTAATCTGAGAAGAACTTGAAATGCATTGTTTGGCTTCTCTGTACAATGCATATTTTTGCCATTATTAAGAAACATTATTGGGGGGTGGGGGAACCCCGGCATCCAATGAATGCAGACTGCAGAATGCGCTATTCTAGAAGTTGTCGCTTTCCTTGAAGCCTCATTCCTGCCATAGCAGTGAGAACATCTCTGCAAGGAACATAATTTTTCACTGGTGGAATTGCATTAAGTTCTGTAAATCGCAGCTCTGAAACACTGCCTTCATCACAAGGCAACCTCTTGAAGTCATTGAGGATCCCCAAGGATTCAGGGTTTCCAAATTGCTTGGTCTTGCGGTTTGCAGAGCAGAAACAGTGCCCTGAAAATCAATGATACTTCCCTTTTGATTTCTGAACTTTGGAGCTTCTGCCGGACACGTGCAGTTTGCCACAGCTGAAAATGTTAGTTCTCATCTTTCTTTGCAAGTTCTTGTGCTTGTCAAGAAAGCGCAGCCCGAAAAAGGAATCTGGATGTGTCTGTGAGCTTAGCTGTCAGTTTGCACATGTGACCATGTGCTGTGCTTTATCGGTAATCGGCATATGCATCAGAAAGGTAGAATTTTTTTTAAAATGAGAACAAATGAAAGGAAATGTAAACTCTGCTAGTTCCAGAGTTATTATTAGAAATTCTCAATGTTAAATTGGAAAGAAGGTGAAGCAGAGGTCTAGATTATTCATTAACAACACAGTGAAACAGAACCAATGAAATCTGCTCCTCATTCCACTTATTTAAAAGTTCCTCCAAGAAAGCAGAGAGGAGTCATACAGCATAATCTACACATGCTTACTCAGAAGTTCATGCCAGCGTTTAATAGCATTAACACCCATCAAAGTGCGCACAGAATTGCAACATCAATGATTGTTTCTGTTACTTTTCCCCCAGGTTTTCTGTTATTCTGGTTTTCTTGGCTGCTGTGATCATCACATTGGTTCTACTCCTTTTTCCGCGTGCTGGTGAGTTCCCTGAACCTGTTACAGAAGTGAAGGTAAAGGAAACAAGAGTTTGTTCCCCTGCATCTCATATTGCTATGTACCAAATCTAGTTGTGTACACACCACACTAGTAGGCACTAATGTACTCCCTGTGAAATACGTCACTGGAAGTCCAGTTCCCAGGGGAGAGCAAGTGTGTGCTAGAGCAAGCAAGTCACAGTTGAAAGGAGTTGGAAGCTGCCGCCGAAGTCCAGAATAATTTGGCAGTGAGGCCACAACAGCCCATCTGTACCTTGGAGACAGGTGGGCTGAAGGCAGGCTGTAGGCCTGGAGGTAGCAAAGCAAGCAGGAAGCCAGAAGTGTAGCAGTGCAGAGGGAGAATCAAGTGGCCTCCCCCAGCAATGACTTGCCCAGACTGAGAGAAATGTGCAGATGTGTGTGTCTTTATACCCCTTAGTAGCATCTGATTGGCCCTCCAACATCATGGGATTTCCCTGGCCAAGACGTCTAGTGGGAAGGTTCTTAGTTGGAATGACTAGTCCTTTCTCCAGCCAGCAACCCTGATGGCTCAGGGAGAGGTGGGCCAGAGTCTCATCTGTCTGATGGACGCCTTTCAGTCAAAATGGAGAAGATCTTGTTTAGAGTAATTACGATCCATTTGATATTCTTCCAGTAGATTAATTGCCTTGGGTTATTCCATAGCTAAATCTGAAATCAAGCAAAGGATTTGGGACAGCGAACTTCAACACCATTTAAGTTCTGCTGCAAAATACCGTAACGAGAAACCGGTATTGACAAACTGTTCAAACACAGGATGGTTTGCGCTCTGGCCCGTCTCAATATTCTTCCATCCGCTTTATGAGAAGGATGATACCGTGGTGTGCCACTTCATAAGCATTTATGCCCGTGCGCTTCCGCGGAAATTGAAACGGCTGGTCATGTGCTGCTGCATTGCCCCTTCTACAATGATCTTAGACATGTATTTATTACACCCATCCCCCAAAAAATCCGGGGAAGATTCTTCTTGCAGACCTTTAATCTAAAACCTGGAATAGAATTGCCAGATTCTGGGCAGCTGCCAGAGTCTACCGAGGTACAGTATCGATTTAGTGACATGTATTTGCTTCTTCTATATCTCTTAATAGAAGACTGTGCATATATTCTTATAACCGCTCTTATGTTTTATTCTGCTGGTTCGTGACCATAATAAATTGTCGATTGATTGAATCTGTCAGTTGGGCAACTGTTTCCTGTTTTTATTTTCTGGGGTAGGCGAGGACTCCCCCATTCTCCTGTAGACTTATAAAAGCAGTTCTATTTATTTTATTTTAAACATTTATATCCTGCTTCCCCACCCCACCCCCACCCAGAAAAGGGGGCTCAAAGCGGCTCACAAAAAGAGTGAATACCAAGGTGCAACTCAACCCACAGCATTTTTAAAACGAGAAAAATCACCAAGCAGTTTCATAGATCACAACTGCTGCTGCAGAGAGCCTAGGAGTGACCTGACCACAATTCTTGAAAAAATCCTGAAAGTGAAATGAAATTAGCAGGTTGCAAGTTGAGAAGAAGACAGTGGAGTTTTTCAGCCTGGCCCTGCTTACATTACCTCTGAACATTTTTGCTGGAAGTTAGTGGGATATATTATAATACGTATAGTCCCTTTCACCTTTGTCACTGTGCATTACTCATGTTTGTGAAACAGTGATCAACAGAACAAAGTGTTCTCCAACACGCTTTATGTTTTCTTTTTGGAAAGAAAACCTTTAAAATGAGTTAACGTGGAATCTGGATAGGAAAGTTTGCAGCAGGTGCATACATTTAGAATGTGCGGTCTGGCGTGGGTGGATCATGCAGACAGGGCCCACGTGTGTCCTTGGTTGCGTGTTCGAGACTTGCCCCAGTTCATCACCTCGTATTGACTCTGGAAGCCCAGGAATTTCAAGAACCGGCCCTCTCAAGATTTACTTCTCCCTAGCAAGAAAGTGGACAGGATGAAAGTAGATTCCTTTGAAATGTCTTATAGGAGGGTGTTACGGATATCGTAGACCGCCAAAAAGACTAATCAGTGGTTTCTAGATCAAATCAAGCCTGAACTCTCCCTAGAAGCTAAAATGACTAAACTGAGACTGTCATACTTTGGTCACATTATGAGAAGACAAGAGTCACTGGAAAAGAAGACAATAATGCTAGGAAAAGTTAAAGGCAGCAGGAAAAGAGGAAGACCCAATATGAGAAGGATTGACTCTGTAAAGGAAGCCACGGCCCTCAGTTTGCAAGTCCTGAGCAAGGCTTTTAACAATAAGATATTTTGGAGGACATTGATTCATAGGGTCGCCAGAAGTCGACTTAATGGCACTTAACACACACACAAGCAAGAACACTTTGTTACTTTTCCAAGGAAACAATTGAGGATTGAGCTAGATTACAGTAACATTTTAAGGGTTATAATTACCAATATGCATAATGGAGATACATTAAAGATCATAAAATACATCCTAGTAATCTTTTGTAGAAAGTAGGGCCAGAGTGTGGATGCTTCTCATGACACAACAACATTGCGTGTGATATAATGAAACACAGCAGGGAAAAATCAATCTGTATAAAGTGCACTATGGCTGGTTGGCTAAGATTAACCAGTGATTGTCCAAACGGGTGTGCTCCCTGTTGCCCCAGTGTTCATTCTCTTCCTATTTTTTCTTTTTCGTTCTGGTCTGTACTTTGCTTTTTTTTCCCACCTTATTGGATTTCTTTTTGCTGCAGTGAGATCTTCAAGAAGCATTTGGTATTTAAATTATAACCTCTTCAATACTGGAGAATTCGTATTTGCAGCTAATTCCAAACAAGCTGCCTTGTGTTGGGAGCGAGGGGCGGATAGGCCAACTTCAAAGTTTTTTTTTTAAAGGTTGAGTAAAAGTTAGTTGCCTCTCCAGACAGGCAAGGGAGCAAAAAAGATGTTAAAAAGTAAAAGAAAAGTGTTTGAGCTGAAACGAAGAGAATTGAAAGGAATTTTTAAACTACCCGCAAAAGTCACCTTGTTACAGCCTTTGAGGGGAAATGCTTTTACGCTGAGGTTAGTTTGAAAAGCGATTCTCTTTCCATGTTGGGTTGTTCATCAGGGAAATATTTTGGTCTTTTGGAAGACAAACAGCCTGGCTCGTGTTCTCAGATGTATGTGCAATCCAGCCTGGGATTTGGGAGTTTTATCACTGTTTTAGCAAGAAACTTTGGTTGAGAGACCACTTGTTAAATACCAGCCAAATTACATCTGCATCTCATTCCTCTTTCAGCGCTCTCATGTTTGTGAAGTGTGGGAACGGCGAAGCCTCAGCAAGCTTAGATTTGAATTCAGTTTCCTGATTCTTTTCTCTTTAAATTCCATGTCAAGTTGAAGTCCTTTGTGTTTATAGTTGCAGGGTTAGCCACATACAAGTCTTCTATGACAGCCAGTGTGGTTAGTGTTGGACTAGGTTCTGGGACACCCAGGTTCAAATCCCTGCTCTCTTCTGAAGCTTGCTAGGTGACCCTGGGTCAGTCACACACACTACACCCAGCCCAGGGGAAGGGAGAACAATGTATACTGCCCTAAGTGCCTTGGAGAAAGAGTAGGGTAGAAATTTACTGAATAGATTGTTTTACTGAAGTCCTGTGGCACTTTAAAATGTGGTCTTTACCTCCTTGCATGCTTCCAAAACAAAGCCAACCTATCCTAGGAGAATATAACTGGGACTCTTGATAATTCGCCAGTCCAGAGGATCTCTCCACATTTTGCCACATTTCCCTCTTAGTGTTTTGTTTTGTTTCAGCTCTTCCTCCTTTTTAACCCTCTTGGGGTCAAATGATATGATACATTTTTAATGAGCCAAATCGGGGTTCCCCTGACATAGTTAACTTTCCCAGGGCAATTTCAGCTGGGGGAAATGGTCAGGGTATCAAGGCAAAGGACCACCCCTCTCAGCGCCATGGACCTGATACAAATCGAGCCCTTTGGCGCTTGGGAAAGAAAGATCCCTGCAGCTGCTATGTAGCCAGGGGGAAGTGACTCATTAAAAATCATACCATGTAATTTGGCCCTGATGTGGATAGCCCAGACTAGCCTGATTTTGTCAGATCTCATAAGCTAAGCATGGTTGGCTCTGGCTAGTATTTGGATGGGAGACCTCCAAGCAATACCAGGGTCGTGATGCAAAGGCAGGCAATGGCAAACCACTTCTGAACATTGCTTGCCTTGAAAACTCCACCAGGGATTGACATAAGTCAGCTTTGACTTGATGACACTTTCCACCACCACCAATTTGGGGAGGGGAAGGTGATTGTAAGCTGGTTTGATTCTCCCTTAAGTGGTAGAGAAAGTTGGCATGTAAAAACCAACTCTTCTTCTACTTCCACAACAATACATTTGTTGAGTGATCGTCGTCAATGTCTCTTGCCACATTCTCCCGGACCCCTTTGGTCCTCTCTCCTGCCTGCCTCTTTGCTGGATTATTTTGCCTTGATCTTTTTGCATCCCACCTGTCTGCCTCCCCCACCCCCCACAGCCATGCAATGCCACAGTGGGGCATGCGCATCTATCTTCTGCGTGCTACATGCAGAAAGCCCACCTCTGTGAAGGTAGTAGTTCCTGAATTCTTCTCCACTTATCTCTTTAGAAAGCCACCTTAAACCTGTAGCCACTTGTTCCTGCGTTGGCCTCCTTATTTCTTTTAAAAAACCCAACCCATCATGCTGCGTAGGTTTTCATTGCTGCGGATTAAGTTCTTTTTGAGGCACACAGTCTGCTAAGAGTGCCATGCAGACTGCTGGCAATAAAGAGATGAATTTTAATTGTGATGATCACATCTCCTTTGATCCAGGGAACTTGTTTTTATTTCTCTTGGTGCTGACACTTGGCTGCTATTACCCTGTTAGAATGCTTTTTTCCCCCCAGATGCCCTTTCTCCAGGGGCAAGGGTACTCCTGTCCAAAAAACACAGTTTCACTAGCACAGCTGCTTCCTCAAGCAGATTTCACTGATAATGAAAGGTTCCCCCTCAAGGCTTTTCCCTGCTGCTAGATTAAACCCTCCAAAACTTTCTAAATTTCCATTACCAGCAGTTTGGCTCCCTTGCAAGTCAGGTTCAGAGAAAATCTGTTTCTTCCCGAAGTTTTCCCCAGTTGTAATTATTTAAACTCTGCATTCCTTCTAAAATCTGTCCCTTGCCCCCAAGTTCTGCTGTCCCCACCTCTGAGACTGCAAATGTTTCAAAGCCCCCCCCCCCCCATGCCCCAGGTTGAGGCTCCTTCCCGACTGTCTTCCTTCTTCCACACATCCCCAGTGTAACACCTCCAGCTGTAACAGAAGTGGCCTTAGACTTTCTTAGGACAATTTGGACTGCTTCCTGATGGTGATGATTCCCCATTGTGTATTCATCGCTGCTGCAAGTGTAGAATGGGGTAAGTTCAGATGGTAGTAGGTGGTCCTTAAGGTATGCTTGTCCTAAGCCATAAAGGGCTTCAAAGGTCAATAGCAGTACCTTGAATTGGAACCAGAAACAATTGGAACCAGAGTAGATTGGAGTGATACAACCCACTCCAGTCAATATTCTCGCTGCAGAGTGCACATAAAGTACATTGCAATAATTCATATAAATGTTATCAGGGAATGCACCTCCAGTTTATTAGCCCTCATCCATCCCAAAACTGCCTCTAGCCACCTTTTCAAGGTTTCCGTAGGCTTCCTGGGATCTGCTGGAAGTGCAACATAGAGTGGAGTATCATCAACATATTGGTGATGACCCAGCCTTAGATGACCTCACCCAGTGGTTTCATGTATATATTAAAAAGCATGGGAGACAAGGGGGCAAGCAATAGCCCCTCAACACCACCTTCTAAAACCTACTTTCCAAGTAGGGCTGAAACCACTGCAAAATGTTGCCTCCCAATCCCAAGCCTGAAATTAGGTCCAGAAGGAGACCATGATTGATGGTATCAAAAGCCACTGAGAGGTCCAGAAAAATCAACAAGTGTACCTACCCTCCATCCGTTTCAAGGTTGGGGTGACCAACCCCTCTCCCAAGAAGATATTTATTGTCTACCAGACCAAGTCAACCAGACCTTGCCTAGAAGGTCTGAGTAACCAGGAAGGGCAAGTGTCATACAAGCTGGTGATAGGTCTCAGAGGTCTAAGAGCCCTACCGACAACCTCAAAGTGAATGAATGGAAAAGTATGGCTCACAACGGGACAATCCAGCACCCTGTCCCCATTTGTCCTTATAACGGCTACTCCCAACTTGTGAGAGATTTTATCCACAAAGTGTTGGGCAAACTGATCACAGCAGGTCACCAAGCAGTCCAACTCCTCATGCAGGCCAGATCTCAATGGACCTCTGACCTCCTGGAAAAGTTCCACAGCCTTACACTGTGCAAAGCATGGGTGGTAGAGAAGTATTGTTTCTTTTATTGCCATCACCACTGAGAAGAAGGCTTTTAAATGAACTCCAGCCTGGGTCTTGTTGGATTCATCACAAGTCTCTCTCCAGTGTCATTCTAGCCATTTCCCTTGTCTTTTCATAGCCCACAGCCTCTCAGTAAACAAAGTGGCTACCTGAGCTCTGAGAGGGGGCAACTAGGAGCAATTGTATCAACAGCCAAGGACATTTCCTAAAACCAGCAATCAACCAGGACATCAACCAGAGCACCAACCATATCACCAGGAAAATCTCCTAAAACCATTTGGATTCATCTGGTTCTGGCAGTGGATCATCTTAATCAAACCCCCACCCTTGCAGAGTTTTGGTATTCCTGTAAGTTTAAACTCCAGCAAGTAGTGATCTGTCTGTGACAAGAGAACTGTCCTCAGTTCTAGTACTGTGGGCGAGGAAGCTCTATCCACTTTCTCCACTCCGTGCATAATTTTAAATGCCTGTCATGTCCTCCCTTCCTGCCCTCTTTTATTCTAAAATGAGCAGTCCTAGACTCCTTAGCCTTTCTTTGTAGGGCAGGTTGTCCAGCCCCTTAAACATCTTGGTTGTCCTGCATGACCCACAAGAGATGTGTTCTGGAGCAGAGCTGAGGGCGTCAAACTTGGAAAGAGCAGAATGCAGGCACAGGTTAATGACTGGTTCAAGCAGTGGTAGTAAAGCAGCAAGCCCAAGGGAAGGAGGGTGCAGGACGAGGATCCGGCAACTGACTGTAGGCTGTCAGAGAAGCATGGCTGACTCAGCAGGGGTCAGCAAGAGCCAATTGTCTTGCTTTGAGTAGGAGTCATGCAAAGTAGTACTACTGCAATGGAAACGAATGCCAACTGGCCAATGGGCCAGTTTAAGTCCTCTCATTTCTGCAGTTTGGATTCCCTCCCCTCTCCTTTCTCCACCCCCCTCTTTATGTCTACCTTTTTCATTTGGTTCCATTTTGCAGAATCGAGTCAGGGGGAAGCAAGGCGGGAGGCGTAGCACACGTTTGAGACAGGCCTGTGGTGCAACCAAAAAAAAGTTCCTTTCCAAGGATCGCTAGCCCCAACTGCACCTGCCGCCCAGCATAATCCGGTATCAATAATACATGCCCTGAGCTTTCAGCACCCAGAGCCTGCTAATTGGCTAATTAAAAAGGGAAGCGTGTTGAACGAGCAAACATGTCGCCCTCGGGAGACTTGTTCCGTAGCTGAGCCGAGGTCAAGCTTGTGTTAACGCTGTTTCATGAAGCTCACCTTTTGCTGTAAGCAGAGTGTCGAGCAGTCCTGGGAGCTGTGAAGGTGGTTTTGGAATCCATGTCTTATTGTTGGAGGTAGAGAGATGGGGGGGTGTCTCTTGCTATCAAACTCTTCCTTTCCCCCCCCCCTAAGTGGTTATTCAGAGCTTAGAAGATAAGACCATAAGAACTGCCATGATGGATCAGACCAAGGCCCATCAAGTCCAGCAGTCTGTTCAACACAGTGGCCAACCAGCTTCTTTTCTTGTAACCATGTGGCAATTTTAACCCCACTCCTTTCTATTGTCCCAGCATGAACCCTGCATGTATCTCCAGGACAGACTGACCAGTGCAGCAGTGTTAACTATAAAGGCAGGGGGGGTGTCTAAAGGGCATCCGGAGTGCAAAGCATCCAATACGCAAACCAGGCTTGCAGCTTTTCACAAATAATTCAAGCACTAATGAGCATGGATGGAGACTTCAGAAATTAATTGCACATTTATTAATTACAGAAACCTCAGTCTATTAGAAGCAAAAATCAGAAACCCTCTTGGGTAGGAACTAGCTCTGTATGGGCAACTGTTGGCTGGCTTTGGAGGGTTGTATGAGTGGAGACTGGAGCCCTGTGGTGCAGAGTGGTAAGCTGCAGTACTGCAGTCCAAGCTCTGCTCACGACATGAGTTCGATCCCGACGGAAGTCGGTTTCAGGTAGCTGGCTCAAGGTCGACTCAGCCTTCCATCCTTCCGAGGTTGGTAAAATGAGTATCCAGCTTGCTGGGGGTAAAGTGTAGGCAACTGGGGAAGGCACTGGCAAGCCACCCCGTAAACATAGTCTGCCTAGTAAACACCGTGATGTGACATCACCTCATGGGTCAGAAATGAACAGGTGCTTGCACAGGGGACTACCTTTACCTTTATGAGTAGAGACTAATGATCTTACTAGAACTGCTAATGGAGAGGAAGTTTCCATGCCTCTGATGAAGTGTGCTGGGGCTCAGGTGAGCTTCTGCAATAATGAAACTGTTGGTCTTTAAGATGCCATATGACTCTTGGTGTTTTTTTGTTTCAACGTAGAAGAAGGAGAAGAGTTGGTTTTTATATGCCAACTTTCTCTTACCACTTAAGGAAGAATCAAACAAGCTTACAATCACCTTCCCTTCCCCTCCCCACGACAGACACCCTGAGAGAGCTCTAAGAGAGCTGTGACTAGCCCAAGGTCATCCAGCTGGCTTCATGTGTAGGAGTGGGGAAACCAACCCAGCTCACCAGATTAGAGTTCACCGCTCATGTGGAGGAGTGAGGAATCAATCTCGGTTCTCCAGATTAGAGTCCACTGCTCCAAACCACTGCTTTTAACCACTACTCTTCGCTGGTTGTAAGCCACTTTGGGGTCCCTACTTCACCTCGCTGGCTCTATTAACATGGCTACCCCACTGGAATCTAAAACTGTATGGTTACAACAGGTTCCTTAAGAATTAGAATGGCAAAGTATAGTTGATTAATAGGCAAGATTAATCTTTAAAACCATTTTGGATTGTGCCCCAATTTTATTTTTTTAATTTTTTGCCATCACATCACATCTGACATATGGTGAGGGTTTCAAGGCAAGAGATGTCCAGAGGTATTCCTGGTATTCCTTGGAGGTCTCTCATCCAAATATTTGCCAGGGTTGACCCCGCTTCTGAGATCTGACTAGGTCAGGGCTGTGCCCCAGTTTATCAGGACGCAATTAAAAATCATTAACTATTTTTAATACAGGTTCTTACAAGAACTATAAGATCTATCTTAGAAGGGGCATTCCTCTTACTCTACCACAGAGGAGAGAAAGCCTCTTCTGAGAAAGTATCTCCTATGGAATGTTCATATATCATCTAAAAGCCAAGAAAGAATGCCTGTTCCTTCCAAGATAGCAAATGCAAATTATAACCATTAACTGGCTTTAAATTAAATGATTGAAAAGATGATTTTCAATATAAAAACTTACAATAACTGCAGGTGGCCAGCACTGTTCACCTTAAGTATCTGAAAGGTAGGTGGGATATAAATGAAATAAATGTCTTAGAAGAGGCATTCCCTCTTGCTTGCGAGACCTGGGAATCCCTCTTCCAAGACAAGGCCTGCTGGAACATGCATACTCTTATCATCTGGATTATTTTTCCCTACAATGACTGTCTTCTATGAAAGTTTATGCAGAGTTAATTATTTAATTAAGCAGGTCATTTACAATCCTACTTAGTAGGTTTTTATTTATTTGCTTTTAGCTAGCACTGAAGACTAGTAGACAGAAGAGGGGGATGTCTAGGGAGATGTGGGTGACAGGGACAGACTGAGAGCTGTTCAAGACATTGCTGCACACCAGAGGGTGGGAAACACAGGGCCTTGGATATTGACCTGAGTGGGGCTGTGGCTCAGCGCTAGAGAATGTGCTTTGCCTGAAGGAGGCCCTAAATTCAATCCCTAGCTTCTCCAGTTAAAAGCATCTGGTAAGTAGGTGATGTGAAAGGCCTCAGCCTGAGACCCTGGAGAGTTGCTGCCAGTCAGAGTAGGCAGTACTGATTTTGATAGACCAGTGCTCTGGCACAGTATAAGGCAGGTCTCTTGCATGTTCATGAGCGCAAGGGTACATCCATATGGGAGGAGGAGATCCTAAAGGTATACACATCCCGGGCAACTGAGGGCTTTAAATTGAAAAACAGCACTTTGAAAGGGGCCTGGAAAGAAAGTGGCAACCCATGGAGATGGAACAATAGAGGAATGGTATGCTGTGAATGGCATGCTCCAGTTAAAAGCTATGTGTGTGTGTGTGTGTGTGTTAAGTGCCGTCAAGTCGCTTCCGACTCATGGCGACCCTATGAATGAAATTCCTCCAAAATGTCCTATCTTTGACAGCCTTGCTCAGATCTTGCAAATTGAAGGCTGTGGCTTCCTTTATTGAGTCAATCCATCTCTTGTGCTATAGCAGCTACATTTTGAACCAACTGTAAGTTGAGGGGAGGGGCTGTGGCTCAGTGGTAGCGCATCTGCTTGGCATGCAGAAGGTCCCAGTTTCAATCCCTGGCATCTCCAGTTAAAGGGACTAGGCAAGTAGGTGATGTGAAAGACCTCTCCCTGAGACCCTGGAGAGCCGCTGCCAGTCTGAGTAGACAATACTGACTTTGATGGACCGAGGGTCTGATTCAGTATAAGGCAGCTTCATGTGTTCATGTGAAGAAATACTGTTGAAAAGGAGGTCCTTGTCAAGTGGAAGTTAGTAGTTTAATCTGGGTATAAGTAAAGTACACAAACGCATGAAGCTCCCCTATATATCAAATCCAGACAATTGGTCCATCACAGTCAGTATTGTCTATTCCAGTGATTCCCAAACTTTTCGGGCCACCACCTCTTGGTTCCACAAACTCAGTGCCCCCTACCCTATAAAAAGCATTATTCAAAATAGGGGGTTGCATGACGCGCTAAAGAAGACAATAACAATAAAATTTCAAAACAGTAACAATTAATTCCACATCAAAAACGTAAGTTGAAATTTATTCAACAAAACTGATGAACTTGGTCCAATGGTAGTTTCCACCAAATTTGCCAGCATGGTGCTTTAGCTTGAGCTATTGTAAATTAGTGAACAACACAGTTGAAGGGGCCCACCTCTAGCGCCCCCCTGCTGCCCCATTGCCTCTTAGTGCCCCCTTAGGTAATCCCACCGCCCCCCAGGGGGTGGTACTGCCCACTTTGGGAACCACTGTTCTATTCTGACAGGCAGTGGCTCTCCAGGGTCTCAGGCAGAGGTCTTTGACACTGCCCACTACCAGGCCGTTTAACTGGAGATGCTGGGGATTGAACCTGGGACCTTCTGCATACCAAGCAGATGCTCTGCTACTGAGCCACAGCCCCTCCCCAACATGTGACTGTGGTCGCTAGGTCAAGTCACACTGAGATTATGTCCTGAAGTGCAGTTTGTTTACTTAAGGCTGGCACTCTAGAGATTTTTGCAGTACAATAACACATGAACTGTCTTTTCTTCTCAGATTGTGGACACTTTCTACGTCGGGCGTTACGTTCTGCTCTCCATTTTAAGCATCATTTTCCTTGGCTGTTTGTTCTTGGTTTTGGTTCACCATGTCATGCAACCAGTCTATGCCAAACCAATGCGTTCCATCTCATAAGAGGACAGGCAAGGCACACAAAATGTTGCTGTGGCCAGGAGGAAAATGGAACAGGAAAGTCCTAAGCAGAGTCATGTCTGTCTACGTCCGCTAAAGTCAAATGGACTCAGAAAAGGATAACACTGGTTAGAACTGCATTGAGGATTACACAGGAAATTAAATTGCTTAAACCTGAAAGTATTGTTAATATTGTTGGTTTTATAAATAAAAAATATTTTACTTCATTTTTCATGGTTATTTGCCCTGCCCTCTGAGTAAAGGAAGGGTGGGGTGCAAATTCAGCTTAGTACATAAGATTAAATGTAGTGTGATTGAGCTTCAAGACTGCTTTTTCATTCTGAGACTTTCCCTTCACCTCCAAAAATGCATTTATAGGAAGGTGAACTTGCAGAATAATATTAGCGGAGAGTATTGATTCTGGTACCCTGTCATCTGCAGTGTTGAAAGCCGGTATGGCAAAGCCCCTGAGTTATCAATCAGGAAACCCTTGGTTTTGATCTCACTTCTGCCCCCGCCCCAACTTAATAGAGGCAAACTACCCTTTGTCTTCTCCTTAGCCTCCTGTCTGCATTGTGAAGATAGCAACACTAGCCACCATGCAGGGCTGTTATAATGGTATCAGAGAGCCAGCGTGTCTTAGTGGTCAAGAGTGGTGTTTTGGAGCGGTGGACTCTGAGCTGGAGAACCGGGTTTGATTCCCCACTCCTCCACATGAGTGGCAGGTGCTAATCTGGTGAACCGGGTTGGTTTCCCCACTTCTACGCATGAAACCCGCTGGCTGACCTTGGGCTAGTCACAGCTCTCTTAGAGCTCTTTCAGCCCTATCTACCTCACAGGGTGTCTGTTGTAGGGAGGGAAAGGGAAGGTGAGTGTAAGCCGATTTGATTCTTAAGTGGTAGAGAAAGTCAGCATATAAAAACCAACTCTTCTTCCTCTTCCTCTTCAAAATAAGTTATGTGATAATGTCTAGAATTGAACATAGACAGAAGAAATATTCAGAGTATGTAAAGGATAATTGTATAATGACTAACAGACGATGTGATAGAGAGCTTAATAATGATAAAGTAATGTCTTTTGGGGGCAGATGTAGGATGCCTGTATGTAATGTCTTAAATCACTAGGACACAGATATCAAATACTATTATCCTCCCCCTTTTCTCCCAATTTCCCTTCTGTACCCTTATAAGAAAAATAAAATAATTTAAAAAAATAACTTATGTGACACATTCTGAGTACTTGAATGTCCTATGCAGCAGGTGTTAAATATTATTAACATAGTGTGACCATCTAAGCTTACTGGGTCATATTCCTGAGCCAGTGAGTGCTACAGGGTCCTCCCCTGTAAGGTCTCCTGACCTCAGAACAGAGAGCTGGGTGGGGTTAAGCTTCACTTTGGATCCTCCTGCTCTCTCCTCAGGCTTCTCCACTGCACACTAGAGACAGCCCGAGGCCATCTTCGCTGACCTTTTCCCGGGTAGAGGCTCTGCCAGAATGGCCCAAGGGGAGGCTAGTGAGCCTCACGAGAGGGGTGTGGCCAATTCCCCAGCCAGAACGCTCCCCTGGCCCTCTTCCAGGTCTGCCCGGCTGGCAGGTGGCACAGTGTTAGGCACGGCTCTTTCAAGGCTCTGCCCTGGGCCCATCTGGTTTCTTCCTGGGCTGCAGCGGCAAGGGAAGGGCTGAACCATCGCTGTCCTTTAGCTATGGTAGTTACTTAATGAATGTGTTTTCTTACTGAATGAATGGCTTTTCTTTTGCACGTTCAATGTGTCTGATGTCCGGTCCAACTCAAACACCTCTTCCTTGCCTTCCAAGCTGTCCATGGCATTGCCTCCTCTCTCCAATATTATGTCCTGAGACATCCGTGCCCATGACCTCCACTCTTCCAGCATCACCATCCCCAACCATCTGCAGGGCTCCTGTACCCGCAAAAGACTTTGCCCGTTGGCCCTTAGCGCTCCTTATGCCCAGAAATACCTCCCAAAATACCTCCAACCCACTAGTTCTGCAAACCCCTGGGCACTGACCTCCTATGTCTCCTTCTCCTACTGAAACTAAGTACCTTCAACTAAACTGAATACACACCCTCTTGGTCATTCCATCTTTCACCTCCCCTTGTTGTCTCCCTTATGGTAAAATGTATATTGTAAGCTCCTTGGGGGGCAGGGACCTGCTTTCTTGTACTATATAAAGCTCCATACACATTGACAGTGCTCTATAAATAAAGGTAATAGATAATAAATGCTGGTTTCATTTCTAACCAGTTTCTCTTTCCTTCCCCACTCAGTACAGGGAAACTCAGTCTGTATTTCTTTGTAGCACCTCCCGTATTTAGTGGATTTAATTTAATGGATCCCCAAGGGCTTATGTATACTCCTGCTCCTTCCTGACACAGGTGAGAGATGCTAATGAGTCCCTCTGAGAAGTCACTTGGTTGAATTGTTCCAGGAGGACAAAATAGAAACAGATAATTTTTCTTAGTCAGCATATGATCTTTGCCCACTCTACAGCAGCCCATGTCTGATTTTTCTCTCAGGGTTGAATCTCATGTTGCATTTGTACAGATCAGGGAGTCACATGCACATCTGTGCACATAGGAAAGATTTAATGTCTGAATTGCTAAAATGTAGATCTCACCTATGCAATCTGTTCATGCACAGGGACACCTTCTCTTTCTTGGATGTGCTCTCTGTCCCTCTCCCTCAGACACACAAACACACACGCACACACACAGTGTCCGTTTGTCTGTAGTTCCAAGTTCAATTCTGGATTTCACAGCTCAATTAATGGATGAGATCAATATATTACCAATTTGCATGTAACTTCCCCCCAATCATCTAGGAGCCCTGTGGTGCAGAGTGGTAAGCTGCAGTACTACAGTCCAAGCTCTGCTCAAGACCTGAGTTCGATCCCGACGGAAGTTGGTTTCAGGTAGCCAGCTCAAGGTTGACTCAGCCTTCCATCCTTCCGAGGCCGGTAAAATGAGTACCCAGCATGCTGGGGGTAAAGGGAAGATGACTGGGGAAGGCACTGGCAAACCACCCCGTAAACAAAGTCTGCCTAGGAAACGTCGGGATGTGATGTCACCCCATGGGTCAGGAATGACCCGGTGCTTGCACAGAGGACTACCTTTACCTTTTCCCCCCATTCATGTTTGGGATTGTAATTATTCCTAGTGAATGAGATGCCTGAACTAGATCAGGATCAGATTATTCTAGGACTCTCTGCACAATGATACCTTTGAAGAGCTCCAGGAAACTTCAGCTTGTCCATAATGCTCCAGCAAATGCTGTTGACAGGAACACGATGCAATTAACATATTATTACCCCTATGCTGCAAGAACTACATCGGCTTCCAGTTGTTCCAGGCACAATGCAAAGTGCTGCTTTTGACTTGCAAAACCCTAAACAGTCTGGTCTTTGCGATCTGAAGGGTGACCTGCCTCCCATATGAAAAGGTCCCTGCATTAAGTTTGGTCTCAGAGGCCTTTCCCTGGACATCTCCGCCACTTGAGTGATCATCAGGAACAGATTCTCTTGGTTCAGGTGCTGCTTTGAGTAAATTGTATGCAGAAAAGCAGGATGGAAATACTTTTAATAAAGATGTACATGCTTAAACATATTTAGCAGATCAATTCTCCCTAGCCTTTAAACATTAGGTTCCACATTCAGCAGAGTGTTTGCAAAGATCTGCTTTGCTGAATCGATGGCCAGCGCTGAATCCTATGTATATTAGGAAAACTGACGTATGATTGATTTTTCCTTCTGACAGCCGAAATGAACAATAAGGAACTGTGGGAGCAGCTGAAGTTCTCCACTGCATAGGATTGAGAGTGGGACATTTAGAAGGCACAGCTTACCTTTTTCAAAGTTGTCATCACAGCCATAAGGTCTAGGAACTTGGTTTTGGTTCACCATATGTGTTTGCATATGGAACTTGCTTTTTAAAACACAAAGGACCTGAACTGTTTATCCCATACCAAATTCTTCCTTTGCATGGTGCTGTTACAAAATTGGAATGTGGAATGCACAAAGCTCTAACAATAGCATGATACTGAAACCTGACAAAAGATATCAGGGTAGAAATATCTAAATTGTCTCGTACAGGTTGCCACTGTGGTATCATTAATATATCCTTTTCTGTGTGTCATTTTTTTTTTTAGAACAGAGTGACCAAAAGGCAGATCTTTATTCCAGTCCTAGGTTTTTGGGGTCATCAGCTCAGTAACTTCTGGATATTAGATATAGCTTTGACTTAGCATCTTAGTTCTTCTTCATCCGTCCTCTGCTGGCTATACTAATTTCTCCGAGACTGAAATTTTGCTGGCATTCATCGCAGAATCATTTTAATTTGGTCTAAAAAATTAAACTTGAAATAGGAGAACAGCCCCCTTCCTTTCCCCCCCTAACGGAAGAACGGTGTAAGGTGGCAAAGGGTTCTTTCTAACAAGGTTGTAGATACATTTTCTAACTTCATTAAAGGTACTTGCCCCGAGAGTGAATAAAAAAAACCTATAGAATAATTCTAAAACAGCTGAACCTCCTTTTTTTAACAAGAGGAATAAGTAGGAAAGTAATTGGCCAGCTAAGGAAAACGTAAAAACCTAGAAAATAGCAGGGAGAACTTCCTGAAATAGGTTGTCACTGTTTCCATATCACATATTAATTGGCAACAGTCATTTGGAAAGCTGTAAAAACTTGGGCAGGTGGCAAGAAATTACGGAATGTAGAATTGCTGGGTCTCTGATTTCATTTTTGAAAGATATTTAGAGATTGAAATCATGATGCTTGTGGCAATAAAGTAGTCAGACTGTGATGTCCACCCCCCCCCAAAGGAAAAGTTAAAAAGCATGAGTTCAGCTCAGAAATGAAAAAGGAAATAGTTAATAACCTATTTAAATAACAACACATTACTACCAAGTTCAGGAAACTTTAAACCACACTGAAATCAACAGGCTTAACACTGCAACCCTAGGTGTGTTTCCTCAAAAGTATGGTCACTACAATCCACGGCCCTTACTCCCAAGTATGTAGGCATAGGCCTGCATCCTTAGAGCCTAAGTAAAATTACATGAGTTCACCTTGGGGGCTTGCAGCTATATTGTAGCTGCTAGTTCCTGCTGGCAACTCATGAGTAAAGGCATACTACAGCCCAATTCGGATTGGGACTGCCGCGCAGGAGAAGGAGAAATTCCTGCCTTCTTCCCTGTGCTTTCAGCAGTGGTGAGATTAGGGTTGCCAGGTCCCTCTTCGCTACCGGCAGGAGATTTTTGGGGCAGAGCCTGAGGAGGGTGGGGTTTTGGGAGGGGAGAGGCTTCAATGCCATAGAGTTCAATTGCCCAAGGGGCCATTTTTCTCCAGGTGATCTGATCTCTATCGGCTGGAGATCAGTTGAATTAGCAGGAGATCTCCTGCTACTACCTGGCAGTTATTAAAAAAAACAGCTATTATGGCTAACAGCAATTTATAACACAATGCTATGGATCAAGGTAACAGTAACAGAACAAGCACTGACAATTTTTAAATTCCTTTTTAAACCATATATTGTAATCAACTTCAAAGATAAATGTATATTGCAATTTTGCAAATTTTCACATATGATTACTGCCATTCAATGCTTGGAAGTCATTGTACATATCAATTTGTTCTGCAAGAGGGATTCAACAAAAACTGTCCATGTAAATTACAGCGGGTGGGACAGCTTCCCGGTAAATAATGCTGTTTCACAGTCTTCTTCAGCCACCCTTGGCCGTTTCTGTGTCCACTTTTCATGGAGTCCTATAAAAGTTATACTTGTTTTTAATTAATCAGAAATGAGAAATAGACATATATTTTATATTGTGGGATCTTATAGCAGTCTCTGACTTGCTTTATTTTGTCCCGAATGAATCCTCAATCTCCCATGGAAACTTGCTGGGTTACCTTGGGTAGCCTAACCTATCTCACAGGGTTGTTTTGAGGATGAAATGTAGAAGAAGAAGAAGAAGAAGAAGAAGAAGAAGAAGAAGAAGAAGAGTTGTTTTTTATTTGCTGACTTTCTCTACCACTTAAGGAAGAATCAAACCGGTTTACAATCACGTCCCCCTCCCCACAACAGATACCCCGTGAGGTAGGTGGGGATGAGATAGGGTTGCCAGGTCCCTCTTTGCCACTAGCGGGAGGTTTTTGGGGTGAAGCCTGAGGAGGGTGAGGTTTGGGGAGGGGAGGGACTTCAATGCCATAGAGTCCAATTGGCAAAGTGGCCATTTTCTCCAGGGGAACTGATCTCTGTCGTTTGGAGATCAGTTGTAATAGCAGGAGATCTCCAGCTAGTACCTGGAGGTTGAATTCAAACAAAACAGCATAAGAACAAAAAGCCAATCTATGGCACATAAATACCAAACCTGGAAATAGAAGTGTATTTGAGAATACACTTCTATTAGCAATTTCCAGTTTTGGTATTTATGTGATATAGATTGGCTTTTTGTTCTTGTGCTGTTTTGTTTGAATTCTGCCTTCCTGTTTAAGCACTTGTAGCCTTTCTTGATTAAGTACCTGGAGGTTGGCAACCCTAGGCTGAGAGAGCTCTAAGAGAGCTGTGACTAGCCCAAGAACACCCAGCTGGCTTCATGTGGAGGAGTAGGGAATCAAACCCAGTTCTCCAGATTAGAGTCCACCACTCCTAACCACCGCTCTTAACCACTACTCCACGCTGGTTGTGAGCAACATTGGGGAGGAATGTGGGATATAAATGCAGTAAATGAAATTAAAAATAAGTTGGAGGAAGGCTTCAGTTTCTACTTAGTGGAGTGGCAGCATACAGGCCACTCACCTAACAAAACTGATTGGCAAAAGAAGTACTGTTTCACACAGCTTATTGTTAGCCTTTGCAATTCACTGCCACGTAATATGGTGTTGGACAAGGGTGGACTGGCCATTAAGGTCACTGGGGAAAGCGGTGGCCTGGGTGGCCCACCCATTCCCCTGCAGGCATAAGCAGCTCTGGCTGCCGAAATGGCAAACAAGCTCCCGTCCCCGAGCTGTGCTGGAGCAGCCATTGCTCATCCTCCACTGGTGAGTGTGTGTGTGTGGGGGGGCTTTCTAGGGCCATTTTGCCTCCCAGTCCACCCTTGTTGATGGGCGCTGTCTTATAATTGATCTACCTGTTCCGTGCATAGTGGGTTGAAAAGGTGGTACATACATATATGTTGAACAATACTGGAGAAACAGTGACTAAATTAAGGATAGGAGAAGCAAGTTGTATGCTGACCAAATAATACCCAAACTACTATTAATGTTTTGCAATAACTGCTTAAGCGGAGACCAGGATGCACCTGGCAGGGTGAAAAGAGATGGGGAAAGAGGCTGAGAATACTGGGGAATGCCTAGCTGGCATGAAAAGTGCCCGGGCACGCTGCCATTATACGTGCCTTGCAAAGGCGCTGATGTTCATTGAGGCCTCCTACTTGCGTAACTGCTTGGATCTTTAATAAATTTGTGGCCTATTTCCATCCCAAACGTCAGCTCTCTTTCTTCCTCTCCCCTTACACTGCGGGCGCAAGTGTGAGAACCGCATATAATTCTTGCTCAAGCCCTGAGAGACTTAATTAAATGTGTTAATTCTGCAGCCTCCTGAAGTAATTTGTCAAGTCGCTCTGTTTAAGTTTCACAACCCTACGGTCAGAGATGGAGACTTTGGGGAGATGGAAATGCTCCACTGCTGGATTTTGGTGCATTTCCATCTGAACGTCCGCTTGGTTTCTCTTTATTCTCTTACTTAAGGGCTAGCCCGCTTGGCTCATGTAAAGAACCGTAGACCTTACTGGCATGCGGTGGCATACACAACATCCTCAGACATACCGATGAACAAGCTCTTAATAGTATGGTAGATACTATAGCTCCAGTCTTGCTGCAATAGCGGGAGGTTTCTTGATTTACATCTGTGCCAGGGGCTATGTGACTTTTATTTTTCTAAAGGTGCAGTGAAAAAGGAAGCTTGCAGTTCCAAACTGTATACTGTCATCCTTGGCAACTAGGTTTATTGGTGAACTACACTGAATTAGGGATGGCAGATGCCTATCAATAAAAATGGATGGATTGACCATCCCAGTTTAGAGCCATTCAAGAGGAATAACCCAAGGATAACTTTACAATAAATAGGTTATAATGTAGGTTTTATTGGCTAATTTTTTTTGTGGGGGGGGGGTCTTTCCACACAGTAATTCAGAAGAGACTTTTATATGCTTTGGGGTATTTTTTTCATTACACAAGTGAGGAAACTAACAAACCAGGAAGTGACATAGGGTAGCTCTAGGAGTTGCCGGAAACTCTATGGTAAAACCATAGAGGCACTTTAGTGGCTCTTCCTATCCAAAGCAAGGCTTCATGTCTGGGGAAACAAGAGTATTGCTAGCTCAAAATGCCACTAAGCTTATCAACCTTCCTGTACAGTCACCAATTTTCGAAGAAAGCCTAAACACCTTTAGAACTGCCTTTTTGTTTTCACACTAGGACAGTGGCTGAAAACTACTCTAAGTGGCATGCGTGAATTGGGTTCTGGGTGTGCTCTGGTTTGGCCCAGGCTTGGCTCTGCAACGAGGACGTGAACAACTCGTTCCTAACTGTGCCTTGCAACCTCTTCTTGATTTTTAAAACCACTTTCCCCACCTACTACTGGCCCCTCTGCCTTGTGTACCCACCACTTCCGTTCCCTAACTGAAAATCCAAAGCTTCCCTTCCAGCCACCCCATTTGACTACTCCCTCTCCCTCCCCTTCTTCTTACTTCAGGGTTTCCTGCCTTGTAACCCTCCCCTCCCCTTTAACCCTTTCATTCACTGATTTGGACTAATCCTCTTTGAAGGGTTCCCACGGTTCCTTTTCTACAACAGGGTTGCCATTGACTCTGCGTCCATGGTGCCGTGGTGCCTTTATCAGGTGCATGACAGACAGACATTTTAGTGGGTGAAAACTTTTCTCACCTCCACCACCCCCACCCTGTGTCTCCACAACTAGAGAAGCTTCTCCAGTTGAATTCCTTGCTTGTCATACATAGGGTTGCCAGGTCCCTCTCTGCTACCGGCAGGAGGTTTTGGGATGGAGCTGGAGGGGAGGGACTTCAATGCCATAGAGTCCAGTTGCCAAAGCGGTCCTTTTCTCCAGGTGATCTGATCTCTATCAGCTGGAGATCAGCTGTAATAGTAGGAGATCTCCAGCTAATACCTGGTGGTTGGCAGCCCTAGTCATGCAACCATCACAAGGCACAGGAGCCTACTAAACAAAAGTAAATGGCAATCTCTTTAAACAACCCTGCTTTGAGTTTTTCATTTCTCCTAGAGATGAGAGTACCACTTTGTGCTGCTCGTGGTGGGAAAAGGAGTCCTTTTCAATGGCTGGCACCGACACTCCCGTGGAGCCAAACATTTTGCTGGCAGGCGTCACAGTGTCCCTCTTTGCAACCAAGAATGGGCCCTTCTATTTTCAGTATAAACTTCAGCTTTGTGAGCAAAGGGGATTAACATGTGCAGGAAACCTGGCAAAAAACATCGCAGTCTCGCCCGTTGAGGATTATCATTGCCCGCGCAAAGCACCTGAAGTCATTAGTGTGAAAGTCAGCCAGGTCTTACTAATGCCATACAAGGTGTTAATCTGCTCAGGCTCTTTCCTTCAATCCAACATGGCTGCATGGCAGGCCTGACTAGCCTGGAAGGCAGGCTATCCTCATTCCGGCCTCCAAAAGGAACCATGCCCAGCGAGGTGCGGCAAATAACAGCTGGCAAGGATGCCAGGGGGGCGCGGAGCCTGCCAACCGAGGCAGCAGAGGAAACGGAGATATTGACCTAACCTTGCAAGCAGCTCCGTGGCTCCCTCTAATCCAATTCGGGGAAACGGCAGCAGGGCAACCCTTGCTCATTTGTTCTGGCATTCAGCCCTCCTCGTAGGGTTGCCAACCTCCAGGTTTTGATTTCATTTGTGGTTTAACCTCCAGGTACTAGCTGGAGATCTCCTGCTATTACAACTGATCTCCAGCCAACAAGAGATCAGTTCACCTGGAGAAAATGGCCGCTCTGGCAATTAGACTCTATGCATTGAAGTCCCTCCCCTCCCCAACTCCCCCGCCCCAAACCTCCCGCCAGTTGCAAAAAGGGACCTGGCAACCCTTCCTCCTCGTGCCGGCTTCATTTTCTTTCTACTGCTTCGCAGTTATTGAGATCATCAGATCAGAATCCAGCAAAAGCTGAGCTTGCTGTTTCTTGACTTTAAAAAAAATTGCCAAGCAAGCTGCATCTGTTTCCTGCTACTGTTGTTTCAGGGTCCCTGTGGATGGGATGTGTTCAAAGCTACCTGCCTGTATAATACATCAAGAACCAAAGTTTGGTTAATTTGCAGCAATATTGTCCTAAGCAGAGTAACACCCAGCTAAGCCCACTGACCTCAGTGCTTAGAACTCTGCTTTAGGATGGCACTGTTAAGGCTCCTATGCCATGTGTGGACAGGAGAAAGCGTTTCTATGGCTTTCTGTTAGTATCAGGGGCACAGCGTGACTGCTTGATGTGGTGGTATACTGGAATGACTTAGGAAGGAAGGAAGGAAGGAAGGAAGGAAGGAAGGAAGGAAGGAAGGAAGGAAGGAAGGAGGAGAAGTTGGTTTTTACACCCCAATTTTCTCTACCTTTTTAAGGAGTCTCAAACCGGCTTAGAATCGCCATCCCTTCCTCTCCCTACAACAGACGCCTTGTGGGGTAGGTGGGGCTGAGAGAGTTCTGAGAGAACTGTGACTAGCACAAGGTCACCCATCAGGCTTCATGTGGAGGAGTGGGGAAACAAACCTGGAGTCCACCACTCCTAACTACTACACCATGCTGGAAGGAAGGAAGGAAAGTTCCTTAAGACGATGTGCCAGAGCCCTTGCAAGTATTTACTTTAGATCCTTGTACCCAGCTCTTGGCTAGCCTGATCTTGTCAGATTTCAGTCGGCCAGGGTTAGTACTTGGATGGGAGACCTCCAAGGAATACCAGGGTTGTTATGCAGAGGAAGGCAATGTCAAACCACCTCTGTTAGTCTCTTGCCTTGAAAACCCTACTGGGTTGCCATAAGTCGGATGCGACTTCACACACACACACACACACACACAGCTCTTCTCCCTAGTGGGCAATCAAAGCAGCTTACAACATCATTCTCCTCTCCACCACTTTATCCTCACAGCAACTACCCGGTGAGGTAGGTCAGGCTGAGAGAGTTTGACTGGCCCAAGGGCACCCAGCAAGCTTCCATAGCAGAATGGTTTTTTGAACTTGGGTATCCCAGACCCTAGTCTGACACTATAACCACTACATCACACTGGTTCTCTGGCTACCACCAATAAGAAACAGTTTTGGGGCTTGGAAACAGAGTATGGGGATGAGCATATAAACAGAAATACAAGAGAAAAGCAGGCCCCTTGTTTTTAGGGCTGCCCAGACGCCTGCAGAAAAATGTCATAATGAGGCTTAATGTATGGGAAAGGGCATTTGAAACTTTTCATGACATGCAGGTAAATAACATCACCTGGTACATAACACCCTAGTAATCAGTTGGGGGGAAAACCCAAACATAGCACCTGGAAAATATCTATCTATCTATCTGTCTGTCTGTCTGTCTGTCTGTCTGTCTGTCTATCTATCCTGGGCCCTTGTGAAGTCAAAGTTTGCTTGACGTTATTCTTCATAAAGAGATCATAATAGAAATTGTACTGGAACTGTGATTTGAGATTTGTGGGAATGTGTTATGAGACATTTGTAGACTGTCTCTGTATACCTACCTCTTAGAATTGTACTGTACTGTTGGACTCTATGGATTTTTTTAAAATGAAGGAACTGTTTTGTATGTAGTAAGACATGAACAATATGACGTATGGATGTGTTTCATTTTTCTCTGTATTGATTGTTGAAAGCTACCATGATGTTCTTTGTCTGAAAATTACAATGGGATGTAAAGATCACACCTACTGCAGGCATCTTTTAGGACTTCCCTTTATCCAGTGAGATTGTTGACTTTTCCTGTAATCTGGAGTCACCCTCCCCATCTCTGACTAGCCACTGTGGGAAACAGGATACTGGACTAGGCAGACCTTTTTGGTCTGATCCAGTCAGGATCTTCTCCTGTTCTTAACTGGAATCAGAATGATGCAGACAAGAAATGAAAAGAGTTCCCACAGTGTGAGCTGTGACTCAGGATTCCTGCCTGTCCAGGAAGTTCTGTCAGGTAAAACACGGATGTGGGATCTGATAAGAGCCCGAAGAAAGAAAGCTGCAATGAAAACAAACCACAAGATGCCAACCGGACAGGAAAAGAAGGAACGGGGAAGCCAAAGCCAGGAGAGGGAGGGAGGGAGTTGCCCATTCCACAGCTTTGTGCACCCGCATGCAGCTGAGAGCAGTGTTCTTCCATTTACCTGGCAAACTTAATCTGCAAAGATTTTAATTAAAGATTTTAAGAAATTGGTTTTATGCAAATGGCAGCATGGAAGCTTCTCTTCCCTTTGCTTTGAAGAGGGATGCAGAACTCCTGAGAGGAGGAAGCCTGCAGGGCCCTTCCCTCCTCAACGCAGCCAACATTAACGATTTTATCACAAGTCTCATGATATTTGATGGTATTTTTAAGCCCTCGCTGCTGGGGACAAAGTGATTAGATGAAAAATTCAGCTTTCTTTTCTTCTTTTTTCTTCTAAAAGGAGGAAGGATTTAAAGTTTTAGACACACACAAATGGAAGCAACTAAAAATGGAAACCTGTAAAACAAAACAATAAAAAGGGCATGAGGGGGGACAGAACAGACATTCAAAGGAGAATTTGTGTTTTGTATGTGTGCGTGCGTGTGTGTGTGTGTGTGTGTGTGTGTGTAATACAAGGTTGTCAAGGGGGCTGCAGACAGCAACCAGTCCTAATTGAGTTGGCATTGGACTCCTGAAGAACCAGTTGAAGAAAGAAGCTAAAAATGGTGCTACTGCTGAACCAGAGCTTCTAAGTTCCTGCCATCTTCTCTACATGAAAACATGAACACATGAAGCTGCCTTATACTGAATCAGACCCTTGGTCCATCAAGGTCAGTACTGTCTACTCAGACCGGCAGCAGCTCTTCAGGGTCTGAGGCAGAGGTCTTTCACGTCGCCTACTTGCCTAGCCTCTTTAACTGGAGATGCCAGGGATTGAACCTAGGACCTTCTGCATGCCAAGCAGATGCTCTACCACTGAGCCACGGACCTTTCCCTCATCTCCCTCACTACCATGGACCATACACAGCATTCAGGCTTAGAATTTATGGTATGTGGCAAACTGAGGACCTGAGGGCTAGACTTTGAATTACTAGGCCAAAGTCTTACCTTGGTTTGGGTACTCACTGAGAAGCCTTGGACAGGTTTCCAGCATTCCTTTCCCTTTCAGCTTCACATCCCCATCTGTAAAATGATCCGAATAATATGGCTAATAGATAGACTTCACATATGTTTGTAATAGGATGCTAAAGCTAAAATATGTATCAAATAAGCCATCTGCATTTAAAATCAGTGGGCCTGGCACTGCATAACCCTACTTAGAATTGTAGGTTAAAGAATGCCCTCTTCATGCCCAACTGCTTGGCACCTGGTCTTTTAAGCTTTTAGTAGTAGGTTAAAATCTTTTCCTTTTCCCAGATATTTTGTTGTTTTAATTGATTGTACAATTCTTTCAAAAGTTATGATTTCTCCTATAGCTATCAATAAAACAATCAATGTTAAAAGATTACTTTTATATTGTCTCCTGCATTTATTGTATGTTGTGGTGCTTTTAGATGATGCTAAAGTTTTGGTCTTCATTGTAAGTTTAAAAAATTAAGATTATGCTGGTCTTACATTTTATGATTGTTCTCTGCTAATGGTTCATTGGCTTGTGGAACAATTTTGTTTTAATGGTTGTACTGATTCTTTGTGATCTTTGCTTGAGCTGCCATGAGAGCTATCAGTAGCTAAAAGTGTGAGGTATAAATATTTAAAATGAAAAATAAATTCTGACCCCCAAGAGACTCATTTTTACCCTCTTTTCTAATCTTTCTGCAGAATGGTCAAGTCGGATTTATTTCGGTAAACTTTTGTTTTGTTTTCAGATAACAATGATTTTCAAGTTTTTTTGTCTTTTGGATCTTCTGGCTATGTTTTCGATTTTATCTCTGCATCTGGTTAATTATTGCCTCTTTATCCCATGTGCGTGATTCTCCCTTTCTGCATTTTAGCCTTATAACCATCCTGTAAGGTACATTAGGCTGAGTGAAAGAAAACCTAGGTTGGCAAGCAAGCTTCATGGCTGAATGGAAATTTGAACCCAGATGTCTACCATCCTAGATCATTTCAGAGGGTCGCCATATTGGTCTGTAGTGGAATGCCCTCTTCAGGGACAGCTAGATTTGAGTCCAGTAGCACCTTATGCCTTTTGGCTGGTGAGGGCAGGAGAGAAGTGTAAATAAATAAATAAATAAATAAATAAATAAAGACCACCAAGATCTTCGGGGTATGGGCTTTCAAGAAAATCTTCTTGGTCGGTAATGTGCCATCCTAGATCAGTATTTGAACCATTACAGTACATTTGCTTTTCCTGGTATTATGGGAAGATTTAGGCTAATTTCATAGACTTTTATCTTTCATCTTTAAAAAAAATAAATATTGTATTTGGATGCCCTGACCTGGATGGCCCAGGCTAGCCTGATCTTGTCAGATCTCAGAAGCTAAGCAGAGTCGGACCTGGTCAGTATTTGGATGGGAGACCACAAAAAAATTCCAAGGTCTCAATGCAGAGGAAGTCAATGGCAAACCACTTCTGTTAGTCTCTTGCCTTGAAAACACTATGGAGTCACCATAAGTCATCTGCGACTTGACCGCATTTTACACTGATACATTTGATTAGATAGTTTTTCATTGTGATATGATGTAGGATACTTGTAAAGCTGTTTGGAGTGGGGGGGGCCAAAAAGTGGCAAAGAAATATTCTAAATAAATCTATAAGCAGTGGGACTTGATGGGCGCCTCCTCTTTCTAACTGAAGCTTCTGGAAGGAACCTTAATTCCACTGGATTTGCTGCCGTTTGTTATGGTTCCGAATTAGCTGGCCCTCTTGGGATCCTTTCCGAACTGATGAGTTCATGGAAAACAGTGTCTGACACAGAGAAGCCGACCGTGTGGAGTTCGGTGCCCAGTTGCTCAGGAACTTGAACACGAGCAAGGCAAGTAGCTGTCAACAGTGCTGAAAATCCACTTTGGGGAAGCCCCAAAGGAAGCACCTCTATAGTGCGATGAGTCCAATAAACAGCCCAGAGGAAGAACCAAAACAGGCCAGAAAGCTCCCATGCAAAAGTGCTTCAGAAGACGGATAACAACATAATGGATTGTACAGAACCTGACATAAAGCTGCTCATAAAGGACCACAGACAGAAGAGACCCCATTGATACCTCTAACAGATGGCTCCATTCTTGTTAGCCAGTAAATCCAGGCCCCTGGAGGATCAGCCCATTTCGTTTGCCTCAGAGCATAAAGACTCATCAGAAAGGACAGTAAATCAAAAGCAGGTAAAATGACTCAACAGCCCAGAAGATTCTGAACAGCATCCTGAGACTTCTGCCTGCCTCACAGAGAAGGAAGGGGGTGGTTAAAACAAAAACAGATTGCAAAGAGCTCCAAAAGGATCTCTTCAAACTGGGGGAATGGGCATTAAAGCGGCAAATGAGATTCAGTGTGAGCAAATGTGAAGTGACGCATATTGGGGCAAATAAACTCAACTTCACATATACACTGATGGGATCTCAGCTGGCAGTGACAGAACAAGAAAGGGACCTTGGGGTGGAAGTGGATAGTTTGATGAAAATGTTGACCATGTGTGCGGCTGCTGTGAGAAAGTCAAATTCCATGCTGGCCATAATTGGCATAGGAATAGAGAGTAAAACTGCCGCTATCAAACTGCCCTTATACAAATCGATGGCGAGTCCGCACTTGGAATACCATTTACAGTACTGGTCACCACACTTAAGAAAGGATATTGTAGAGCTTGAAAAGGTGCAGAAAAGAGCAACCAAAATGATCATGGTGCTGCAGCAGCTGCCCTATGAGGATTGGTTAAAATATTTAGGGCTGTTTAGCCTAGAAAAAAGGTGAGTGAGGGGAGACATGACAGAGCCTAGATAAAATTACGCATGGCATGGAGTGGACAGAGAGAAACTTTTCTTCCTCTCCCATAGAACCTAAGGTCATCCATTGAAGCTGAAGGGTGGGGGATTCAGGACAAACGGAACTATTTCTTCACACAGCGTATATTTTGTGGAACTCGCTGCCACAGTATGTAGTCATGGCCACTAACTTGGAGGGCTTTAAAAGGGGAGTGGACAAATTCATGGAGGACTGGGCTATCAATGGCTATGAATCTACTCCCTCCGGTACCAGAGGTAGTATGCCTCTTTAAATTAGTTTCTGGGGAGCACGGGCAGGAAGATGCTGTTGCAGTCATCCTGTTTGTGGACTTCCTAGAGGCAGCTGGTTGGCCACTGTGTGAACAGAATGCTGGACTAGATGGGCCTTTGGACTGATCCAGCATAACTCTTCTTATATGCTTATGTTCTTACTGGCCATCAGTACAGTCCATCAAGCAGGGCTGCCCACCTCCAGGTGCGGCATGGGGAAGGGCCATAGCTCAGTGGTAGAGCATCTGCTTGGCATTCCTCCAAAATGTCCTATCTTTGACAGCCTTGCTCAGATCTTGCAAATTGAAGGCTGTGGCTTCCTTTATTGAGTCAATCCATCTCTTGTGCTATAGCAGCTACATTTTGAACCAACTGTAAGTTGAGGGGAGGGGCTGTGGCTCAGTGGTAGCGCATCTGCTTGGCATGCAGAAGGTCCCAGGTTCAATCCCCGGCAACTCCAGTTAAAGGGACTAAGCAAGTAGGTGATGTGAAAGACCTCTGCCTGAGACCCTGGAGAGCCGCTGCCAGTCTGAGTAGACAATAGTGACTTTGATGGACCAAGGGTCTGATTCAGTATAAGGCAGCTTCATGTGCTCATTTCCCAGAATTACAACTGATCTCCCCTGGAAAAAATGGCTGCTTTGGAGGGTGGACAGTGGCATCTAGGGCTGCCATTCCCCTGTTGGGAGTGAGAAGTGTAGCATCCTGACACAATGGCTATTGCTGAAAGCAGACAAAAGACATGAGTAAGTCATGATGGTCCATGGTAAAACTGGAAAAAAAAAGCTAAACCTTTCATTAAGCCTTCTGAAAGAAGCATGTGCCTTGCCTGACTCACAGTGCTAAAAAGATTGCTAACCACTGCAAAGGGATGTTAATGGTCAAAAATTCCATCACATTAATTTTAGACTGGTTACTAGAATAATTAATGGATCACGTGCAAGCTCACAACAAACAATATCTCAGATCAATTAAAGGATCTTTAATTGTGTCTTTAAAAAAAATATGTCCAACAGTGTGAGTCCAAGCATAGATAAAGCCTCCCATTTCAGATCCATCATTTTGCATAGGCCAGTACTTTAATCCGCCTAGATTGTGCAAGATACCAAAGGATACATAATTCCATCATTTAAAAAACAACAACAGTCCTTCCAAGAAATGTTCAGAAGATTTGAAGGGTTTTTCTGTTTTCCTTAACCAGTTCCAGGTGTCCAACACCACCAATGTAAACAGATGGCCAAATCTAGTGTATTACGTGGGGGAGCATTTCTGCCAGGGACTGCTCCTGCTAGCACAGTTTGTTATTAGCAAAACTAAAGTTTGCTAACCAATTAATCCATAATTAAAGGGTGTGATTTCAATGACTGGGGTGCTTGGCAGTGGAGGGGGACTCGAATTAGTAGTCAGAAAATGTCATAATACATTTTGGTGCATTTTGTTGGTGCTACTCATACGTTCTGAGTGAAATGGTTTCTTTTGTAGTTTAGGTTATACATTTATAGAACTGGATCTACAATATATTTTATTCCGCCGCTGCCCCCTTATCTCTAATGTCAGTCTCAGTGTTCCACTGCTTGTTGGAAATTTCATGGGTACCACCAGAAGGGCCAAGCCAATAAAATGTGATTGCCCCCGTTACCACACACAATGAGATCTCTAGCAAGGGAGCCCTAAAGAACTCCATTAACATTTATAGGTGCTGAAATAAAAGTACGGATTCAATTAAGAGACACAGCTACGAAGACATGGTGGGGTGGCGAAAAGCAAAAAGGCTGGAGGGATGTGGGAGGTCTAGCATAGGCCAGTGCACACAGTCACAGTTTTGGTTTTTCATCTGCAAGAAGGGAGTAATGGAGTTATGGCAGGTTGTTCTGCTGTGCACTGTCTGCTTTTTTACCTGGTAGTTGATGGTGGACAACAGGTGCTAATTTAATGGACAATTGGGTGGCTTTTTATGTGTGTTTAAAATCAACTTGGAATGTATCTCAAGGCACACTCAACCGGCCTGGATCATATAAATCACGCCACACAACCACCAACGGTGTTGTACATTCTGCCTCGTGTTTAAATAGTGCAATGCTACAAGCCTCCGTCAATATGCCTGCTGCTTTTTAAAAAAATGTTGGGATTATTCATCCTGGTGTGTGTGAGTTAGGGTTGCCAGGTTGGGAAATATCTGGAGATTTTGGGGGTGGAGTCTGAGGAGGGTGGGGTTTGGAGAGGGGAGGGACTTCAATGCCATAGAGTCTAATCGCCAAAGCAGCCATTTTCTCCAGGGGAAATTATTTCTATCGCCTGGAGATCAGTTGCAATAGCAGGAGATCTCCAGACACCACCCAGAACTCTAGTGTAAGTGGTGGTGGTGGTTTTTTTACAACGGGCAACCAGATTCCCCAGAAGGGTCATAATCAGAGGCAACAGAGGCCAGAGTCTTTGCCCTGTTGTTGCTCACCTCCCAGCAACTGGCATTTAGAGGTATACTGCCTTTGAATGTGGACGTTTGCTTTTCCTGAATTTGTTCTGGCCTCTGTTATGTTCAAGTAATGAATCTTCAGAGGATCAAATATTCTCATTCTCATTCTATGCCCTCCCAAAACCATACAGAACCAGGAAAGTATCTTTGAGAGACCTAGATAAACAACCCCTAGTTCCCACAACATCACATTCCTTCCTTTTAAAGGTGTTGGTTTTTCACTGAGATGGTAAATTTGTATAGCACTTCAAGGGCTTTTCCACATGCTGGACTTACTCCTGGTTTTCTTGGGAGTCGATCTACAAGTATTGGAATCTGTTTGGGCACGGTCCTTCTGCACGTCTGCCCTCCCGCTGTGTTTTCACAGTTGTTGAGTCAGTTTGTTTTCTTCCACACATGCCTTCAATAATGAGGATTTTCAAGGGAGAGGGTGCTGTCATCATTGGGGGAGTCATCAATGCCTTCACAGCACATCCCCTTTTTAAAATGGTGCTATATTGCTAGAGCATTGAAACAACAGGCTTAGCAGGTTCTCTTAATTCCCAGCTTTCATTTTAAAAAGGTAAGTATGATGATAACCATCTTCAAGTACTTGAGGGGCTGTCATATAGAGGATGGTGCCGAGTTGTTTTCCGTTGCCCCAGAAGGTCGGACCAGAACCAACGGGTTGAAATTAAATCAAAAGAGTTTCCATCTAGGCATTAGGAAGGATTTTCTAACAGAGCTGTTCCTCAGTGGAACAGGCTTCCTCAGCAGGTGGTAAGCTCTCCTTCCCTGGAGGTTTTTAAACAGAGGCTAGATGGCCATCTGTCAGCAATGCAGATTCTATGACCTTAGGCAGATGATGAGAGGGAGGGCATCTTGGGCATCTTCTGGGCATGGAGTAAGGGTCACTGGGGGTGTGTGGGGGAGGTAGTTGTGCATTTCCTGCATTGTGCAAGGGGGTTGGACTAGATGACCCTGGTGGTCCCTTCCAACTCTATGATTCTATATCCCTTCCTTGCAGAGATATGCGTTTTTCCTTATATCTCCATGAGGGAATAGACTAGAGACCTACTTTTAAAAAAAATGAAAGCTGGAAATTCAGAGGACCTGCTAAGCCTAATGTTACAACACTCCAGGAATATAGTGATATTTTAGTGCCCAAGAAAAAGACATCGCTTGTCTTGGGTGGGGGAGAACAGGGAGTGGTTTGATCACAGTCCAATCATCTGACAGGGGGCTGGAGATGGGTGGGAGTGGGCAGGACACAGAAAACCAACAGAAACATTATGCAAGAGGAAAAAGCACTTAAAATTGGCTTCCAGAAAAACATTGGGGTAAAAGTGATCTCAAAAGAACTGGGGGGGGGGGGAAATCCAGGGGAACAACAAAAAGCACAAAGTGAAAACTAAAGGCACAAAAATGTGTGCGGAAATTAGGGGATAACCTGAAGCAGTCTGGGGCTAGAACCGACGAAAAACCCTCAGGCTGCAAATGGGATTCAGATGACAAGACGTTGCTCCATTGTAAAATAAAATAAATTCTCCACACATAGAAAACTAGCAAGCCAGGGACAAAAAGTCCCACAATAGCATCTTGTTTTCTATGTTCAAGGAATATTTGAATGAACAGCATTCAGAACTACAGTCTAAAGCAGTACAGCCAAGATGGAGTACTGTGGGTAATCAGGATGAGTGTTCGGCAGAGGGGAGAGCTTTATCTCATTTTAAGAGCATTTAGCATTTAGTATGTTCAGTACAGAAGGATTTTTTCTACCCCTGATCTTAGTTGTTCTCACACTAATAAGTAGTGTCAATCCCATTTTACAGATGACAGTAGCCATAAAAGAACAGCTTTAAAAGCCCGATCAAACATGAACACCTTTATTCTACGTCTAGAAGCGTTTCCAAGTTATAAAAGTGTATTCGTGCTTAATCCATTCTGCTTAGACTGCACAGAAGCTGATCAGTTTCCCAAGGGAAACAAGAACTGCAAAGGCACTTTATAGTAGCTCAGTAGCAGAGCATCTGCTTGGCATGCAGGAAGACCCAGGTTCAACCCCTGGTATCTCTAGATAAAAGGATCAGATAGTAGGCAATGCAAGCGACCTTTGCCTGAGCCCCTGGAGAGCTGCTGCCAGTCAGAGTAGACAACAGTGATCTTGACAGATCCATGGTCTGACTCTATATAAGGCAGCTTCATGTGTTTGGTTTAGTTTTCCTGGGGCAGCTATGAGTAAAAGCACAAACATTTTAACAGGAGGCAGTTGGGTAATGTCGTTGCCCTACAAGCGCAGGTACATTTTTCTGTCCAGGGGGGACGGGACCCTGCAGACTTTGGGTTATCCGTTGTCATTGTTACAACAGTATGTCTCTGAGCTGAGCAAAACCTACAGCACTGTGATGTCTAAAGGAGCCACTTAGCTCAGTTTATTCCAGGGGTGTTTTAACGTCCTTGGATTTCTGCATATTAGGCTACTGTTAAAAGCACAAGAACAGGAAGAGATAGTCTGGCAAAATAAAAACCTCACAGGTTTTTATTGTGAGGATCACGTGGAGGATGTGAGAAGGACGTTTTAAGACACTTGGGGTCCCCAATGGGGAGAAAAGCCAGGTATAAATATCTAAACAAACAAACAAAACCTTAAGGCCACTTGAAATTTAAAAAGAAATGCACTTGTCTGTGATTTATTTTACTAAAACAGATGAGAAGTATTGTGCTTTATCTCTTCAAGGGGAAGCAATGCAAAAGTTAGCAGAAATCCCCAGTGGGGATTCTTTGTCCAAAGAGTAAAAAAACTGGCCAAGAGCTAAGAACCCAAACTTCAGTGATGCAACAACTGAATTCAGAGCAATTCCAGAGGTTTTTAGGCACATTGTAACATCTGTTAGAAAACGAGGAAAGAAAGTAGAAGCTGGAGCTGGCTCCATGCTGTTTGTGGGACCATAGAGGTTGCTCAACTAAATTAAAAGTTTTTTTCAGAGCCATGTGGGCAATCTAAACCTCAGCTGGCTCCTCTGACCTCTGTTACGTTTAAGATTAGTCACCAGATGAAATCTATCAGCATCACCAGACATTTCAGTCAGACAGACACTAGAGCTGCTCTTGAAGACAGAGACCCAGATATATTCATTTATTTTAAGGCTGTTGACCAATTTGTTATTTTGTGATCATTAACCATCTGGTCTTTAATTGAATCTTCTTAACTAATCAATGCAATTTAAACACATTTGCCCATGGGGGTGAACCTCCTTGCTGAGGGGACAATATAAGATGTTTTATAATTTCATAAACACTGCCACCGTTCATAGTTGAGAAGAAGTCAATCTTTTTCTTCATATGCTTTGGCAATAGGGGATTCTTTGCTATTATAGCACCATGACAAAATGCCTTCCCTGGTCCTCCAGTATTATGCAGCATCCTTTGGTGACAGTGGTATTACAAGATAAGACTTATATAGTGTTTTGCAAATAAAGTGTATGAAATACAAAGGCCTCCACCAGAAAATTCTTGCTGGGACTACTCCGTCTCCTTTAGAATCCAAGGACAAATTTTTATTGCATGTAAACTGGTTATCTTTCCTGCCGAGGAGTGACTCTAATCATAACCCACAGAAATTCAGCAGGGCAGCCAGGGAATGGTGAGATTCCTCCACAACTTGACATGACTGAGCAGAAAACTAGCTTATCAAAAATTCACATTACGCTGAGGTAAAATTGATTGCTAACATTCACCCATGCTTGTTCAGAAGTAAGATTAATTTTTGCACACATGTGCTTTCTGTTGGGGCCTGCCTGGAGTAAAATCATGAACTCGCAAATCTTTGTTGCTGCCCTGTGTGACTGCGTCCTCTGAGCAGAAGGGGGTTCCTGCCCATAGACCCCGCCATCTCTCACCAGGAAAGAGCTATAAAGCCTTTTTGTTCAGAGATTTTCCTTGGCAACCACATTCCTTCCTGGTACTGGCCCTTTGCCTTTGATTTTTGGTGTGAATCTTGGCTCAATCTCCAGTTACATCTCAGGCTCCCAACTTCTTTCTCTGACTCCTGACTTGGAGGAGTCTGATTTCTGGCTCCTGGTATCCCCTCAATGCCTAGCCATACTGCCCTGACTCCGAAATATTTTGGCTTCTATATTTGGGGTCTGTTCCAGCCTGCGGTGTCTTCCACGGTTGAGTGATTCCGGGAAACTCTTGGGCGCGTGGTTAAGTAATGCAACTTGGATTGATACTTGGGATGCTTCCATCATAGAGTTCTTGAGGTCTTCTGGCAGGTTCCTCCACCTCCTGGTGTGGTCAGAGGGCTGGATTTAGAATGGGGAAAGTTTGGATTTGAGTCTCCACAGCCTGCTCAGTGACATTACACCAAACATTTTCACCCTAACCTACCTCACAGAGTTGTTGTGGGGGGAAATGGCATAATTCTCATATGCGTTGCTCTGAATTTTTGGTAAAATGGCAAGATAAGTGTGAGAAATAAATAAGTTAACATTTATTTATTTATTACTTTTTTATACTGAACTTCCTCTAAGGAGCTCTAGGTGGCATTCTCTTGTCCCCATTTTACCCTCACAACAACCCTGTGAGGAAGATTAGTCTGAGAGAGAATGACTGGCCCAGGGTCACACGGTGCTTTCAGATATGCTGAATAATGCACTTTCAAGCCACTTTCAGTGCATTTTAAAGCTGGATTTTACTGTGTGAAATGGCAAAATCCACTTGCAAACGTTCATTAAAGTGCATTGAAAGTGGATTATTTCACGTGCGTGAAAGCGCCAACACTCTAACCACAACACCACACTGCCTTTCTAGATATAACCTACTGTTGTTTTGTGAGATGCCTTGGAGGTCCCAATGGAAATATAAGGTGGGCCATTAAAAACCAATTAATTAATTAATTTAGAATTCAATTTCCTTGGAATTGGCAGCATGTCTGTTTTTGCCTAAGTAATTCTGTAAGACACCATGAACACATAAATATCACTGCACGTTATTATTAATGCAGATTATTATTAATCTATTCATCCGTCCCAGAAGACTTTTCACACGCAGAAGCTTTATACTTGACTTTTGGAAGGCCTCCATCCCGTAAAGGCATTCGAGGTGACGAAGGCTGTTTTTTCACCGTCCCGACAGCCCTGGTTCTAGGCGGGAAACCAGAAGGAACCAATGCTTTCTCCCGTGAATCTTTCCCTGTCCTGCTGTTAGTACACACCTCTGACGAACCTTCCCCTATGAACGGACATTTGCATGAACTGGCAATAAACGTACAAAGCTACAAACTGTTGTTTGAAACATTGCCCGCAACATTAAGGAGCCCAGCCTCAATCAGATCTCGGAAACCGCTTTTCTCTCTGCCTGTTTTCTCGGAGAATAAACAGCTTCCAAAGAGCAAGCGATTATTTATTTATTTTTAATTAAGCGGCGCGTAGGTGGAGATGAACTGAGAGCGGCGCTGATTTTCTATATAAATAGCCACCTTTTTGTAGTGGGTGGAGAAAACAGAACGGTGCGCAACCTCACCACCTTCCAGGCAAAAGTAAACTTTGCAACGTTTTAAGGCTCAGTTGCACTGGAGTGTACCACTTCAGCATGAGAGTCAATTCTTCCCCCTGACTAGGGTTGCCCGGTCCCTCTTTGCCACCGGCAGGAGGTTTTTGGGGCGGAGCCTGAGAAGGGCGGGTTTTAGGGAGGGGAGGGACTTCAATGCCATAGAGTCCAATGGCCAAAGCGGCCATTCTCTCCAGGTGAACTGATCTCCATCGACTGGAGATCAGTTGTAACAGCGGGAGATCTCCTGCTAATACCTGGAGGTTGGCAACTCTACCCCTGACGTGTTAATTTTCTAGGTGGAGGAATTTGTTTTGCTAAGGAGGAGCATTCAATAGTGTGACTCCCCCCGCAGACTGAAGTGGTGCAACCCAGATTAAGACACACACACACACACACACACACACACACACACACACACACAATGAGGGTAATTTCGGGGGTTACTGCACTTTGTATTCCCAGCGATGTATTAAGAGTTTGAAAATGTTGTAAAAAACTTTGCTTTAAAAGGGTTTTTGGATACCACGGCTTATAAATGGTTGGAAGACGTCTTCACAGCTAAAGGGGCCAAACAAAGTGCGAACAGTATTTTTTTATAACGTTTTCAAACTCTTAATACATTGGTGGGAATACATAGAAAGTGCGAACAGTATTTTTTATAACGTTTTCAAACTCTTAATACATTGCTGGGAATACAAGTGCGGTAACCTCCTTCATCTGGTTTGGGGGTAGTTTTTTTGCATTAGAGCGCAATAGAATGCAGCCATAAGGGCTGTGATTTAAAGTGGGAATCCAGTGCAAGGTGCTGGGAGAGGGGCTATTTTTGTTTTCCCGCCAAAAATTGGCTTCCCACAGTTGCTTTTCATAGAATCATAGAGTTGGAAGGGACCACCAGGGTCACCTAGTCCAACCCCCTGCACAATGCAGGAAATTCACAGCTACCTCCCCCACACACCCCCAGTGACCCCTACTCCATGCCCAGAAGATGGCCAAGATGCCCTCCCTCTCATGAACTGCCCAAGGTCATAGAATCAGCATTGCTGACAGATGGCCATCTAGCCTCTGCTTAAAAACCTCCAGGGAAGGAGAGCTTGCCACTGCGCTAGGAAAAAATACAGGCACGCAAACTTTTTCTTCAGCAGGGGTAAAAGCTGTTTGGGGGAGGGGAGCAATTTTCAGCTGGAAAATGGTGTTAGGAGAAAGAGTTCCTTTCTCTGTCTCCACTTTAAATCACACTCCACCTGAAGCAGGGGTGGGGGGGATAACCATGGACCTGTACAGAACATGTAATTCCACCCTGTGAGAACTAGGCAAACAACTGAAATGAACATGCCTATGCCTCCAGGATCAGAGGAGCATGCCTATTATCTTAGGTGCTGTGGAACACAGGCAGAGTGGTGCTGCTGCAGCCGTCTTGCTTGTGGGCTTCCTAGAGGCACCTGGTTGGCCACTGTGTGAACAGACTGCTGGACTTGATGGACCTTGGTCTGATCCAGCAGGGCTTTTCTTATGTCTTTATGCCTCAAATATTTTTCCTATATTGCATTACCTTGCAATTTTTAAAAATTTGCAGCACTTCATTTGACCCCCCCCCAACATGCCCATATATTAGGGTTGCCAGGTCCCCCAGCCACTGGTGTGGGATGGGGGGGGGGATATGGTAGCCAGATCCAGGTTGGGAAATCCTTGCAGATTTGGGGATGGAGCCTGGAGACGACAGGGACTTCAGTGGGATACAATGCCATAGAGTCCACCCTCCAAACAGCCATTTTCTCCAGGGGAACTGATCTCCGTAGTCTGAAGATGAGCTGTAATTCCAGGGGATCCCCAGGTCCCACCTGGAGGATGGTATCCCTACCATATATGCTCATTGGTTCTGACAGATCTTGGCATTTATTTGTTTATAATAAAATTTCTCTTTTGAGTCCTGCCCTTTGGAAGAAAAAAAATCTAGGCAGCTGACAATCAGATGCAACTAACAACATGAAATAAAGCTTTCAGTAAAAGCAAAAAAAAACCCTTGCAGTTACAAGAGCTTCAAATAGCCACCACCATGCTAAACCAGGAGCCAATCTTCCAGAGAGTACCAAACATACAACAATTCAGATACAAAATGCCCCAAAGCATAGCACAGCCTGTGCCTGGTTTCTGAAGATCAGCAAAGGACCCTGTATACAGGAGGAGTGGGTAGGGCCGAAAACGAGAACAAAATCTGTTTAATACCTTTAATAAAGACCAAATAAAATGACACAAAACATTGGGCAAGCTTTTGAGCTCACCAAAACTCTTCTTCAGATTGGATAAAAAGATAGAAGGCAGGGCTTGCAATCTCTGGGTCAGGAAATTCTTAGAGATTTGGGGATGGAGCCTAGGTAGGGAGGGGTTGAGAGAGTGAAGGGACCTCAGCTGAGTATAATGCCATAGACTCCACCCTCCCAAACAACTATTTTCTCCAGGGGAAGTGATATCTGTAGTCTGGAGAGTAGTTGTAATTTTGGGAGATCTCCATGCCGCACCTGGCGGTTGTTAACCTTAGCCCCGGTTAAGGGTGTGAACTCACTGAGAATATCCATTGTGCTGTGGAGTTCCAGTTGTGGAGATATTTAAAAAGATAAATGAGTTTTGGGGAGAAGATGGATTCTTTTGGAAAATAATGAAATCAATCTGGAGAAAGATGAAAATTTTCCTGAATTCAAAACTTGGTGTGTTTGTCTCTATCAGACACTGATCCCATTAAAAATGCCTTCTGATTTGCTTTGCCCTTCTAGTGGATTTACAAGTACACGAATGCCAAACTGCATGATTGGAACATCCTGGTTGAAAACTTGCAAAGTTCAGTCTTTTATTAATGTTAATAATTTGGAAAATATTTTTCTCTTGATGCTGGAGGCAGTACAAACATTACAAAAAAGGGTAGTTCGTAATTGTAGCAACAGTGCCATCTAGTGGCTCAGTAATAAAAGAGTTTTTAAAAATCGGTCCTGTTTGTATGTATTTGTCCTTCCTTACTCTTTTTTACTATATCTGTATAAATGGGATATAAGTTAAGAATCAGTTCTCCAATACAGAGCACCCACTTCTTATTTCATCAAATATAATGTTCTTCAATGTTGGCTGTTCACATATTTAAACTGGGAGACTTCAAACATTGTGAAATTAATGATATGTGAACCAGCTCCTGTATTGAACCACTCTACTCAGCGAAGGTGGAAGCTTTCCCTAAGGAACCCTCCTCCAACATGCGGCCACGTCCATCAAAGGAACACTCCTTAGGCTAAAGGAAGGCTTCACTTAGGGTTGCCAACCTCCAGGTAATAGCTGGAGATCTCCTGCTGTTACAACTGATCTCCAGCCAATAGACATCAGTTCACCTGGAGAAAATAGCTGCTTTGACAATGGGACGCTATGGCATTGAAGTCCCTCCCCTTCCCAAACCCCGCCCTCCTCAGGCTTCACCCCAAAAACCTCCTGCCAGTGGCAAAGAGGGACCTGGCAACCCTGGCTTCACTCTTTGCAGAGGCGAGCAGTAGAAGGCAGGCCCTTGTGTTGTTTAAGGAAAGAGGAAGAACCAGGGGCAGTCTTAGCAATGGGCAACAGGAGAAGCTGACCTGGGCCCTGCACTTAGGGGGGCAACTGCCCATGGTCCTACCCCACCCTGAAGGAGAGCAAAAAGAAGAAGAGCAGGCAACTGCTGCCACTTGCTCCCCCTACCTCATCTTGGGCTTGGGCATTGGTGGCTCCCATGCCCCCTGCAAGGGATAAGAGCCACTTACGGTACCTCCTACGTGGCCCTGGCAGGGGGGTAGGGATGCCAGCCTCCAGGTGGGACCTGGGAATCCCTTGGAATTGCAGCCTGTCTCCAGACTACAGAGTTTAGTTCCCCTGGAGAAAATGGCTGCTTTGGAAGGTGGACTCTATGGCACTGTATCCCACTGAGGTCCCTGTCCTTTTCAGGCTCCACCCCAAAATCTCCAGGAGTTCCCCAACCTATAGGGGGCAACCTTAGCCCAGGGCAGATTGTATGGCTCTAGCCTGGACTTTTGCCCAGGGCCCCAGAATCACTAAAACTGCCCTAAGAAGAAGCATTCATTATTTCCAGACGTTTAGTGCGCTCTACCTTAAAAATAGTTCTCCTTGCTCTCTCTCTCCCCCCCCCCCTTCCCCCCATTAGCTTGTTTGGACAAGCAGAACAAACACAAAATTGACAACTGAACTTGACAGTTTTAACTGTGCATTTGAAAATGAACCCCCCACCACACACACACACCTCTTTCTTGTACTGGTGGGGAAGGGTCAGATCGATGGCTTATTTTCTTGAACTGGAAGTTTCTCTGTTGCCAGAATAGGATACCCCCCTTTTTACAGCATACTTGTATTGTGTATGGTTTGACCAACAAATGCAAAGGAGATGATATGCCAGCAACGGCAGCATGCTCAGGAGAACAAGAATCGTGCCTCCTCATTGCCGTGTCTTTTTTATTTAAAATAATGCAAGCTTGCAGGTGACACTTGCAAATGCGTCCTATCGAAGACAATGGGTCTACTTTTCAGGCCCACCCTGCAGGTCACCCAGAGTCACAAACTTCATAAGTCAAGCAGAGTTAAAGCACTGTGAAGGCTCCCCAACTCAGACCAGGACTCAGCATAGGGTTGCCAACCTCCAGGTAGTAGCTGGAGATCTCCCGCTCTTACAACTGATCTCCAGCTGACAAAGATCAGTTCCCCTGGAGAAAATGGCCACTTTGCCAATTGGACTCTATGGCATTGAAGTCCCTCCCCTCCCCAAACCCCACCCTCCTCAGTCTCCACCCCAAAAACCTCCCGCAGGTGGCGAAGAGGGACCTTTCAACCTTAACTCAGCAAGGGGGAGAACAAACACAAAATTGACAACTGAATTTAACAATTTAACGGTACCATTTTCCCAATCTCTAATTTTTCCAATCTCTAATTTTTCCCTTGAGCCATTTTTTCAAATCTCAAACTGCCCTCCTAGAGCAGCTATTTATCCCATTTGTGGAAACATACAGGTTTCTGTATACTGCCCATATGTTTCCCTCAGTGGGACAAATAATAGCTCAGGGGGAGAGGATCTGAGGTTGAGAAAAATGGGTAGGCAGAAAGGATTAATCCCCATTTTTCCAGGTTGCTGGCCCAATCTGAATCCCCTCCCTCCCCAAACTACTATTTTATGATAATAATAAAAATAAAAAGGGAAATCCATTCCTGGGTCTCCCAGTTTAATTTGGCCTGCAGTCAGTTCCTGCCAGCAGCTTTGGGCAGCACCCAGAATCAAGCCGCGTAGACCGCGTTGAGCCTGCCTTGCCTTTCCCCCATCTTTACTGATGGAGTCAGCACTCCATAAAACAACATCAGGCACAGATGTTACTCAGTATGTTAAGTTCCAAGGAGGTGAAGTCAATTAGACTTCAGGTTTATACTGTACATAAACACGGCACTTGGCACTGACGTGCTTAATAATACCTATGGAATGATCGGTCGGATAATTAGTCCAACTGCCACCTTGGCACATTTTTTCCCCTTTGTGGAGAAAAGATTGGGCCGCCTTCTGCACCAGAACCCCTTTAAAAAAAGATTAATTTATTTCCAGACTTTATGCTTTTTGCATAAAAAGCTGCAGCTCACATCTGGAGACCAGGTTGGTTATTGCACATCTGGTTCCAATAGTACTTTCTAATTAACAGCCGTGGCTCTGGACTTGTGGATACCCAGATATGTAATGCTATAGTGCACCAAACCCTCTATTGCCGCCTGCTGGGCTTACTTGGGCTCCAGGTTCTATGAAACAGGAGGCTGTCTTCACAGTTAAGTGGCTGGGCAGCTGGATTCCGGCAGTGCAGTCATAACCTTTTCTTAGACACCATGTTTACATTTGTGGTGCTGGAAATGTGAAGCCCTCTAGCTGTACCAGCAGGATTGCACACTTGCTGTACAAAACCTGCTGGTATAAAACACATATAACGTTTCAAGGAAACTCTCAACACTTATTGAGGGTGTTTTCCTGGTAGATGCATAAAGGGGCTCGAATTCCAGGACTTCAGGAATAAGAACGCCCATTGGGGATGGCAAACACTCCCCGCCCTTATGATCAGGAATAACAGCCAGCTGGCAGGCCAGATCTGGCCCTCAGAGTAATTTATATCTGGGCCCAAACTTTTATATAGATGTGCTCCAAAGTTTGCAGGGTTGTGCTCATCGGGAAAAGATATTCCAGACTGCTCCTTCTCTCTTTGGGTTTTCTGTGTAATGGCACAACTATGCCTGAGCATATACGTTCCACAATTGTGAAGCCAATTTTGTTACAGTGGCTGACAAGCCAAGTGCCGTACTCTTTGGACACCCAGACCAATGACTGTAGAACAGAGTGGTTCTTAAGAATATGGGCACTTTCACACAGCCCAAATAATGCACTTTCAATCCACTTTCAGTGCACCTTAACGATCGTTTGCAAGTTGATTTTGCCTGTTCACACAGTAAAATCCACCTTCAAAGTTCATTGAAAGTGGATTGAAAGTGCATTATTTGGGCTGTGTGAAAGTGCCCTGTGAAAGGTGTCCACTCTTGGGGTAATTTCAGCACTGAGAACCAGCTGACAAATTGCGCTTGACGCATAGTGGAGTATGAGGAATTCTCAGGGTGTTGCATATCGTTGCCAAGGTTGTAAGTCACAAGGGTCATGAATAAGGTTGCCAGGTCCCTTTTCTCTACCGGCAGGAGATTTTTGGGGGTGAAGCCTGAGGAGGGTGGGGTTTGGGAAGGGGAGGGACTTCAATGCCATAGAGTCCAATTGCCAAAGCGACCATTTTCTTCAGGTGAACTGTGTGTGTGGCGATCCATTGCATGGGACCCATACAAAGATCTTTCCAGTGGACCTAAACCTTGGCCTTTTCACTGCAAGCCTTAAGACACCATTATTGTATTTCAAAGGCCTTTGAATTATGTTTATCCCTGGACTTAATTTTTAATTAATATTATTGTCTTTATGGTTTTATTTTGGGGGTGGGGTAGTGCTGTGAGCCACCTTAGGCATAATTCAATGGAATGGCACCATGTAAATATTCTAATCGGGGGGTTGGGGTTTGGTTCACATAGGGAGTAGTTTATTTGAAAGTCCAACCTCCCTTCCCCACCCTGAAAATGGTATTTATATGTAGGCAACTAGAGAGCAGGAGGTAAAGAGAAATATTAGTTGAGCTTCTTGTATGTGCTGAGAAGCAGTTCTGTTCTGTTCCTCATTTTTGTGAGCTGTGAAGAAAACAGATTATATATGCAGGCTGGGCCTGGCGCTCTGAAGGTGGGTGGCTTTTGCTCTTACACTGCCTGAATTAGGTCCTAATGGACAAAGAACTCTTTACTACAGCTGTAATTGCAAACAGGTGAGACCGGCCCTTTCAAGTTCCTTTTTTTCATTAGCCTCCAAGGCTCTTCATCAGGAGGAAAGAGTAGAGTTGGCCCCGCATGCCTTCCAGCAGGAGACCTTTCAAAGGACATACTGGACATAGAGGCATGCAAGGCTAATGCATCTCAGACACCTCCGGAACGCAACCCTGCTCCCTGGCAATGCTTTGTTAACAACTATCTATGATCAATCTGTCCCTCTTAAGAGAATAAGAACAGATGTTTTCATACTTTGCCATGCAATACAGGTAAAACAGCTTTTTTTTCTGGACAGCAGTCAAGCACAAAAAATACATCAATTTAGGATTGTATAGAAACTGTCCGAAAAATATTTGTGGTGGGAAGTATTCACCTGTCTTAGTTTGGAAGGAGCTCTCCTAACATGAGCAAATTGGGGATTGATTTGGATCAGGCCTGGATCATCATAACTTGAAGCTTTCCCCATATCCTTATTAAAATCTCAGAAATCATGGTAAACTGCAATTCCCAGGGGTCTTTCTGCCGAGACGTTCCTGTTTATAAGGCTGCAGGGCCTATTTAAAATCCAGCTTCCCCTTTGAACCTCATGCTCTCAGGACATGCTGAGACCCAACTCCTCAACTTTTTTTGAGCCTGCAGCACCTTTGGAATTCAGACACAGGGTAGTGGGCACAGCCACAAAATTGCAGCCAACCACAAAATGTCAGGGGGTGATGTTATGCATAACTCTAACAGTAATTCTTCAATGTTTCAGGCAGAAGCTCGGTTTAACAAAATGTCCTTTAATGTGAACGTATTTTTGTGGATACACGCGGTGTCTCTTCAGTCACACAGTGAAGATCCTTGTGCTATGGTAGCAGCTACTGTCAAAACATTGTTTTTTTAAAAAGCTGCACAGCCAATCAGATCTCCAACAGCCAATCAGAAGCCCTGCTGGGCAAAAGCTCCATCTGGCCCCACCCACTTTCTAAACATGCTTGGCAGACACCATGGCATCCATGGGCACCCTATTGGGGACTCCTGCCCTAAACTATGTCAAGTTCAAAAGCCCCATAGCATAACCAAAAAAACAAATAAATGGTAATTTAGTAATGTTTACGTATTAGGAGCCTCCACCTCCCCATAATCTGAGGCCCTAAACAATAGCTTACTTAGCTTGTACATAAATCCAACTCTGCATACTTTCTCCTGCTGCTTCTGGAAGGTAAATTTGGGGAAAGGGAAGGGAGTGGGGCCTTGGAATGGTGCAAGGCTAATTTAGGGAAGGTAATTCAAGGAAGGACTTTAGCTTGGATTGCAATAAGCTCAGTAATGCCAAACTGGGGCCGGTTCGTTTCATTCAAAACAAAAGCAAAGCCCTATTTCCATCATTCTTCCCCACCTGTCTACAGCAGTTAATTCTGCCAGGCTTGAGACTAAGGGCAAAAACGCACGGTCGCTTTATCCTCCTTTAATCCCTGTTTTAGCCAGGATCGAACTCACATTAGGCGAAACGCATGCGTTCAATCCTGGCTGAATCCTGGCTGAAACAGGGATTAAAGGAGGATAAAGTGACCATGCGTTTTCGTCCTAAGGTCCCTGAAAGCCAGCCACATTGGCAGCCAGAAGCTCCTTTTGGAAACAGCCGCTGCTCCCGTGGAACTGAGCACCCCCAAACTCCAGATCTAAGTGACTGCAGTCCAGTGGCTTACAAGACGAAAGGGTCCTGCCGTGGGGACACTAATCTTTTTGCTTCAACACAGCTGATGGAAAAGAAGTACCCAAGCTTCACTGGCTTGGAACCAATTTTAATAATAATATAAAAATAACAAAACAAAACAAAAAGAAGTGCAATCTGCAGTCACTACAAAACGAAAGCCTTGAGTTGCAGCAGGGATCCCCAAAACATCAGTTCCTTTTGCCTTTGATTGTAGATCCTTAGCAATGCTCCCTTCCATCCGTTTAAAAACAAATGCAGCTGGTGACGGGCTAGGCTGGTGTCTCCGCAAGAGAGTCTGGGGTGTTTCTGGCATCCTCTTCGTTTCAGCTTTGTTCATTTCTCCCACCGTGGACTTATGAGGGGCCACGAAACTGTCCCTCCCATGCAAAGCTCGCCCCTGTTGTCTCTTCAGGCTCCTCTGGCTTCAGGAGTGGTGTCAAAATTCCTTAAAGCTGCAAGACCAAAAAAGATGGATCAGAATGTCATCAAAAAAGTAGAGGCATCTGAATGCAGGCAGGGCCCAGTGCCTTTTCAATGGCCACATTTACCCGCACCCAATCATGGTTTTAGCGGAGAGCTAGCAAGAGAGAAACAGAGACAGAGAGATTTGGAATATGTTTAAGTTGAGGTGGCAGCTACAGTTCCTTGTGTGACTCATCTTTGGGTGCTTTCACAAATGATGCTGTAGACTCCATTTGAATTTCTTGTGTCAATCGTGTAAAAGAGCTAGTTATGATGTCCTGGGTGGAATGTTATACAGTATTTAGTCAAATGTAAGACTAGGGATTTTGTTCCCAGGTATCCCAACAAATAAAGAGGGGGTAGTCTTACATACACATACAAGTTACAATTATGCTCTATCTTGCAATTCCAACAGATCCCAGAGAGACTGTGGAAACTGTGATCAGATGCCTGGAGGCGGTTTGGGAATGGCTGAGGGCTAAACAACTGAAACTTATTCCCAACAAAAAAGAGGTGCTACTGGATGGGAGGAAGGTTTGACACAAGAAATGGGTTGTCTCCTGTTCTGGACAGGGTTGCACCCCTCCTAAAGAAGCAGATTGTAGCAGGGGTCTTCTGTTGACCCGGGCCTTCTGTTGGATAAGCAGTTGGCCAGGGGTGACTTTTACCAGTTTTGGCTGGTGAGCCATTGGTGACCCTTCTTGGGCAGGAAAGACCTTGCCACTGTCATGCATGCCATTTGTGACATCTAGATTCGATCATGGCAATTCACTCTAAGTGGGGCTGCCCTTGAAGACTGTCCAGAAGCTACAGTTGATAGAGAATGCTGTGGCCAAAATGATGATTAGAGTGGGTCAAAGGGACCATATTACTTCAGACTTCTTAAATTCAGGGTCTTCCATTTCACTAGATATGGTAGTTGGGATGGGGAGTCCTGGAGCTAAACTTGGCTACAGCGGAACCTTGGGTATTCCGTGATCTTATCTCAAGGCTCCCTCCTCCTATGCTTTTTCCCCACAAAACTGCAACAAAGATGTTATGGTGTTTACAGTTATGCTGAGGACATTTTGTTGGCTGGTGATTAGTTCCCAGGTCCAACTCAAGACCCTTCCAAAAATAATAATGGTCATTCTCTAGGAACTCGCAACCTAACAGATGGGACTCTGCAACCCTCCTGAGGGCCCTGACTTACGAGACTAAGACCATGGCCCTAGGTGAGGGCATTGCTGCATCAGGTATTGGAACTTCACGTATTCAGAAACAGGTGTCCTGATCAGAACTCACAAGATACCAGAAGCCATGATATTTCAGCCACTATTTTAATTCGTTTCTCGATTTTGTGAAGTCTTGCTTTCAAGTTTGCAATCTGGAAGTACCAGCGATACTCCTCCACTGATTCCTTTTATTTCAACAGGGATTGTGCAAGACATCTCCCTGCAAACTCAGGGTCCGGCCCTTGGGATCCTGCCCAAAGTTGCACACCACCACCAAATCACACTTGCATTTCAAGGTGGGCATTCAAGTGAAGACAGGAAGAAAGTAAGTCAAAGTCTGGATGTTCGTATTCACCTTATCAAACCACAGAACTGCAGATGAGCAAATTGAGAGAACAGCACAAAAAATCCAAGAAATGTAGTTGCAGCATTCCCTTGATACCTTATATGTCCTCAAACTCCACCACCAGAGATCTGAGCACAACCCCGCCTGTCAGTGGGGCTTGCAGATGTCAAAGAATGGGGCATTAGGCCTTTTACCACAAGTACCAAAGACACCACAAACCACGAGCCCTATCAAGTGGCACCAGGGCCTTGAGGCAGAGAGGTGAACTTACCGTGACTCCTGGCCCCAGACCATGTCTATTCAAAAAGTGAAGTTTAGTGACCTGTGAATATAATCAACATACAGTGTACCAGGGTCCTTAGGACGAGGCTGGGAGGGTCTGAGTAATTGGGGGGGGGGGACAGTGGTTTTCACCGTTCGGCAGAGCTCTGCTTTTTAAAACAGCAGTTCTCAGATCTTAAGTAGATATCACATGCTTGTCGGTAATTTAATCTCATCATCACATTCAATTATTTCCCTGCTCCAATGCATTGTCTGTTGTGTGTTAAGAACAGGAAAATGCTAAAGTTGGTAGCGTCACATGCATTTCTTTCACTAGACGTTTCTGGGGGGATGCCTGGGGTACTTGCAGGAAAGCAGCAGCCACACATTCCCTGAAGTGTTTAGTTAAGATTTTAGAAGTGTTGACATGGAGAGCTCTCCTGAATCAAGAGAACTATTTCAGCCTCTCTGTACATAACTGCCAAAATGAAGAAAGACTGGCCAATTGGCTGAGGAAAAAAGCAGAACTAACAGAAAACAGGGATGAAGAGGATTAATCTCCCCTCCCTCGGATTGGGAGGGGGTTCGCCTGATCCAATCAGAGCTTTTGATGGGAAGGATCATGCAGCAGCTTTAGTCTCCCATGACAACTGGCTCTGTGTATTTCTTGGAACTCCCATTTTGAGAACTGCTGCTTTACAATAAATGTCTTCATTTGGTTCACTTACAAAAATCACAACTCTCAGTGGTCGATTTGTTAACCCCCACACCGGTAGGCATGATTACTGATACAGGACCATTGATACCCAGGTAAAGACTAAGAAGGCAAAGACAATTTCTTCCACAACAATGATTTATCTGCACAGTGATGACGGGCTTGTCATTTCTTCATTGGAAAGTGATTTGATTAGTAGCACTTCTGGAAGTAATTATTCAGGAGCGTTAGGAAGGATAAGAAGGCATCTTGGGGAGCTCAGCCTCAAGCATGGTTGTGTTGGGAATCTTCTGAGATCAAGGTTGTGCTGAATATTATCCAGTTTTAACATCTGCTTTGAATACTGCATGTTTGATGGAGCCACAGAAATTGTAAGAAAATCTGTTTGGGTTGCCGAACATTCATGTTGTTTCAGCGCTGCTCAGACCCTCTTGTTGCCCTCACTATCACTGGCCCCATTAGTGTCTAATTCCATTGGCGATGGTGACTGTCATGATTTTGTCAGTGATGTCACAATGCGCCATCCAATATACCTTAGATACTCCTTAACCAAGTAACTGGGGTTGATATGACCAACAGCATATGGTGCAGAGGACTATGAGGACAAAAAAAGAAAAAAGGACAATACTACAAAGAAAAACAACCCAGAAATTACACAAATGCATCCACCAGTGCCAGATATTGCCAAAAAAAGAGTCTGACACTCTTGAAAACTAATGCAAAACAAGGCTACTGGCTTGGTCTCGGATCTAGTTCCAGTATATATTTCAGGAAGAGGTCTCTGACAAATTAGTGCTGATCTTCTGAAATATGGCTCTCTGGCAGTACAGAGTATATCCTGGTTCAAGTTGGACAGTAGAAAGAAACTAACACCCACAAGTGGTGTGAACAAATTGTCAGAAAATATATCAAAAGTATCTGTGGATTCAAATCCTTTGGGGAGACAGCTGTGTCTAATTCATCCAGTAACAACTGGCTGTCCGATCCATTGGAACTGGGATGGTTTTTGGCGGATGGATGTGCTACAGAAGACATCACTCCCTAGCTTTGGGACTGATGGGCCTTAAGAATACCAGCACAATGAACTAAACCCATCCGAGTAGGTTTTGATATATCCATTTCCTTTTCACTGGGAAGAGTTTTCCTTCACAAAGAAATTGTGTGTTTGGCTGCCATGCTTTGGGCCTCATTGCACACGATAACCTAACAGATGCCACGGGAAAGGTAAATCTGGAGAAAAATCATACACTGAATTAGCAGACTTCCTCATTCCGTGGGAAGGGAGACATAACGCTCATACTCACAATGCAAACTATTTTATATCCAACGCTACTGGGTGAGATAATTTCACACAAAAGCTATAAAGGCATATTGAGAAGAAGACTATTGTTAGTAATGGTTAAGGAGACATTGCAAAGTTTTCAGGGAAAGAAATTAGAGTCTGTCATACCATGGCCAAAGTTGTCCATGGCTCTTTGGTACACTGGTTGCTCAGTATCACTTTGAACATGCCTAGAGGTGGAAGTATACTGTTTTGGGATAGGGCTGGAGATACAATACATCTGGCAAATCCAGAATGCCGCACCTTGCATACATTTTCAGAACTTTGTCCCTGGTCTCCTAAACAAGCTACGTTTTAATTCCTGACTCCAAGGAGTCTTAAAAAGCAGCTGGTTCATGGGAGGCACTGTTGGAACAACTCCAAAGAAAGCTCGGAGTAAATGCACATCACCCAGAACTGTGACCAATTATGTTTAAGCAGAGTTGGTACAAAACAACTGGGAAATTTTTGACCTTGGTTTCAGTTTGAGCCTCTTACGTTCCTGGCTTATCTGACCAACCAAGAACAAAAGCCCCACTTGACACGGTAATTCAGGAATATCTGAGCCATACTTAGCAAGTAAATCCAAGATGGTAGAACAAAATGGTGTTGTTTTTTCTTTGCACATACTCAGGTAGTGCCCATGTCAAGGAAATCTGACATGGAATCATTGACAGCCAGGCTGACAAGACTTGGAACTCAGGGTAGTTTGGGGCTTTTAAAGCACTAATGAACCATAACGAACAACTCCCACAACAGTTCTTTCTAAACGCTCTGGGTTCTGTAAACACATACCCTCTCTTTCTTGTGTAGCAGCCACACCATCCTCGTATTTCCTTGTATACCATGCGTGAAAGGAGCTGGAAGGGGAAGACATATTCAAAGTCAGCTTTTGGGGAAGGTTTTTTGTGAGTCTTTATGTGTGTGGGTAATATTCTGGATTATAGTCAACCCAGCATTTTTTCTAAGTAGCTGCAAAACTATTTCTGACTAAAACAACAGGTCAGTGATAAAGTCAATAAAATCAAAGAAGCCTCAAGGTTATCTCTCTAGACTTGGGACATGGCAGGTGTTGAGTTTAGCCTTTCTCAAGGCTCTACCATTTAAATTGAAATAAACTGGGTTATTCCTGAGTTTACCGAGGCTGCATAGTGACATCATGACAAGCTCCTCTGAAACTCCACACAAACTCAGATTGGGTGTGAACCCAATTTGTTGTTGTGCTTGTGCATGTCCCTTGCTCCTCCCACCTAGTTTCTTCTTCATATGTGGAGAACTTCCTGGCTTCATTGTGGTTTAATTTGCCGCAACATTTGAACTCAGGTGCTTCAGTGAACTGGAGTGTATCTATCCCAAACAAACTGGGATTCTAAACTGGGACTAAACTGCAGTTTAGAATCCCAGTTTGTATGGAGCAAATAAACTCTGGATCATTAAGGTGCCCACATTCAGCCAATGTGGTGAATTGAAGTTTGCTCAATCTGGGAAGTTTTCCATGTATTAAAGGCAGGAAGAACAAACAGCGAATGATGTCTACAAGCACAGCAACCAACTGTGCCAATACCCAGTTGGAATATGAGTTGAAGTGGAGCTTGCTAAGATGACTGAATGCCAACATTACAACAACCTAGAAGTGTATAACTTTGCTTAGGAATGCACTGTAAGACACCCAGGGAAATGAGAAATCAACACAGGGGGCTCCACAAAAGGAACTCACCAGACAAGCCAGTACGTCCGCGGATATCAACATGTAGAAGACATTGTCCCAGCCTGAGGCCGAGATCAGCCCTGCCAGCAGGGGCCCGAGAGCAGCACCTGTACAGCAAGTAGCCAAGATTGTCAGAACAAGGCAGTCCCATTTTCAGATAGGCTATGTGTCTGTGCATCAGAAGCAACTGAGACAATAGATCACCTTCTGTTATTTTGTGATATATGGACTACACCCAGAGCCACTTGGATTGCGCCCATTTTGACTCTTGAGTGGTCCCATTTCTGTTGGGTGATGCTGACCCAGAAATAACCAAATGTGTCATGAAATATCTGGTAATAATAGTTTCCTTAAAGGCACGACAAGGCTAAACTATTGTTAACTAGTGATATTATTATTGTAGTTACTGTTATGCCTGTACAGTAACTCATTTCTTGGTTATTGTGATTTTAATTTCAAAGTGTTTCAAACATTTTAAGAATTTAAAGTTACTGCTGTTGTACGTTTTAATAATCTATAATGTTAAAATTATTTTATCCTATGCACGTTGTGCTCAAGACCTTTGGTCAGATGAGCCTGAAATAAAAGGAAAGGACAAGGCAGTTTGGAGGGCAGATTCCTGCCAGCTTTACCCAATGTAGATGAAGCAGGTGACCCATGTTCAGGTGGTGTCAGCCCAAAGATACATGTAGGATACAATTCTATGGCTAATAGTGGATAGACAGATGCACTGGATAAGCTCCCGTGCAGTAAGCAATGCTGATATCTACGCCCTTGCCTGGCCCCCAGTATCTCCGAGCAAAGAGGTTCTGTTCCTTCAGACAATGACAGTCTTAACACTAACTACTGATAGATGCGTTCACCAAATAAACTGCTCGTATGGGTTCAATCACTCTTGTTAGAATATTAAACGAGGCTCAAATTTAGACGTGTGTCTATTTCTGGTGTGGGATCAAGGCCATTTAGCTTCATCCATGTGGGAACTGAATTCAGAGTCCAAAAGTGAACATGAGATACTGGCTGGGTGTGGGCTGGAAGTGGTTCCCAAGCATGTCTTTATGGGCCAGTTCTCATCACATCCCATGGATAAAGACATTCTGCTTTGAGGGATAGGGAGTTCTCACATGCTTCAATACAGTGGATTAGGCTTATAGAAGAGTTGGTTTTTATACCCTGCTTTTCTCTACTGTAAGGAGTCTCAAAGCAGCTACAATCGCTTTCCCTTCTCCCCCACCCCAATCAGGCACCTCTTACGAGCTCTAACAACCAACCTACGGATCCTGTCCCATCGATTATGGCTGTAACGGTGGAGAGGGCCTTTGCATTTCCTTGGAGACATTCATGAGTACCCTGTGGTGGAGGAATGAAACAAAACAATTATTAAGAGAAAATGTGCAACATGAGTTCTGGGGTGTTTTCTTTCCAATAAGTGATGTAGTGATTAGACCTCGGACGACCAGGCTTGAATCTCTTGCTCAGCCAGGGAAGCCCGCCAGGTGATCTTGGGCCCATCACAATCTCTCAGCCTAACCTCAAACATTAATGTTTCTCAGTGAATGTTGGGGGTGGGGAAATTGAGGGGCTCCATGAGATTCTTACCAAGTCGGCTGACACTGCTGTCGTAATGAGAGCGTAAGGCCCATTGACCAGGCCTCCACAGATAATTAACATCACTGCAAAGCAAAGGAGAAAACGTCAGCAATACATTGCAAGGATCACTTCCTCCAATATGAGCCTGCATTCAGAACACTGGAGATCCTACTCTTGTCTTCCCACCATCTGACTTGTGGCACAAGGGTGACGGATCAGTTTAGCTGTGGAGTACAAACTGTGAGTCCCTGTTCCTGTACAGAGTTGGCGACCAAGCTTTGTGAAGTGGTCCCTCAAATGGGCACAGAGATGGCTGTTGCCAGTGTTGCAGCAATAGGGAAGGTGACGTGAGAACTGCCATCAAAGGCCAGTGAGAGCTGCAGTCATATTGCCAAGGAACAGGGGTGCACCTCTTGGCTGAAGGGAGACAAGGAGAGGAAGGAGGAGAGAATGGAAACTGTGCCGGAGGGTAGTTAGATCCCGAAGGCCAAGGGAGACTCCCTCATGCCCCCTTAAGTCACCAAAGGAGTGAAGACGTGATAATACAGAGGAGGAGGCTCTAGGTGCAAGTGTGCTGATGCCCGTGTGAAGAAAAACAAGGCACTCTACCTCATGGACCACACAGAAAGCTCAGATAAGGCTCAATGTACATTGTGTGTGCCGGTTTTCTCCTCCTTATCCACACCTTCTATGGGCTGTAGGAGTGAAAATATTGTTTAAAAGCCTCAGCAGCCGACGGCGCATAGATTTTTCGTGACTGCTCAGGTTGCCATTTTTAACCCTTCTCCACATATGCCAGTTTTAATGTTTTGGGTCCTTATATTATAACACAGGCACAAGGCCTTGGCAAATCTGTGAGGTAAATGTATTGTTTGTTTTAATGCTACCTGACGATCACCAGCTTTAATTGTTGTTGTTTTTTGTCTCTGTAGATGTTTTTTGCTGGTATAGTATTTCCCTCCATTTTGGAGCTTTATAACAATAAGGGTGTAAGCAACAGATCTTTTGATGTATTAGGGTTTTGAGTGGTTTTTTGATTGTCTATGATTTTACAGGGGAAAAAAGTACTAAATAAATAAGATAAATGAATAAATAAATGTTGGGAAGCAGCCTGCACACAGTGAAACAGTTGCTCAATGCAAACCCACTGGCTCTAGGGTTGTCTGAGGGAACATTTAACCCATACAGTCACCCTACAAACCAAAGGCAGAAAGAAGCAAAAGCGCTCCAAGATTTCTCCTTGGGTAGTCAATATGAATCTGGAAAATGATGCAGCCTTACCTATCGATGTAGCGAGTCCGTTTTGGCCAATGTAGTTGTACAGAAATAACTGGAAGAGAAAGCGGAGTAAGTATTTCCACATCTGAATAATTTCATCCTCCCTCTTGCTGCATGAAACATGATGTTAACTCATAGTGCTTGAATCTTTACCATTCTATACCAATGCTGCTGTAATTCAGGGGAACTATCCCACTGGTTTGCCCTCATGGTGGAAGAGAAGATCCCTTCCCACCTCCTATTACCCAAAAGAATCCTTCCCCAGTACAGCGACTACAGATACTGACGCTGAATCGAAAGATGCCTTTGGCTATGGCTCTCTGTGGAAGCACAGAGGGGTGTTGCTCCCCTCACACACAGGGCTTTATGGTGCTAGCCCAACTGCCCCAGGTATTGGCAATGAAAATGACCAAGGGTGTTCAATTCAGCACCAGAAATGGCAATCAGGACTGGATGGAGCGGAAGCTGTAAACTGGGTAGTGGACCATACAGTTTGTTTGGCATTTCAAGAAGAAGAGTTGGTTTTTATATGCTGACTTTCTCAACCACATAAGGGAGACTCAAACTGGCTTACAATCACCTTCCTTTCCCCTCCCCACACCAGACACCCTGTGAGGTAGGTGGGGCTGAGAGAGCTTTAAGAGAGCTGTAACTTGCCCAAGGTCACCCAGCTGGCTTCGTGTGGAGGAGTGGGGAAACAAATCCAGTTCACCAGATTAGCCTCCGCCGCTCATGTGGAGGAGTGGGGAATCAAACCCGGTTCTCCCAATCAGAGTCCACCGCTCCAAACCACCACTCTTAACCACTACACCATGCTGGCTCCCAAAAGGAAGAACAATGCCTGTTCCATTAATTTTGGGGAGGGAGAAGATATGCACAAGCATCTCTCAGAGGGAAAGCGAGCGAGCAACTGAGCACTGGCTCTAGCTCCCCAGGGGAGGTGCGAATCATCTTGCCACAGCACATTCCAATCATATCACAAGGGAGGCCATCCTCCGCCAGAATTTACGTCAATGTGGGTGTTTCACTGATCCTACAGTTTTCCCTGCAAGAAATTTAAAGCAATTTCTTTGCCTAGCAGTAAGGATGAAAACTTTCTAGGAAAAGTATAAATATAGCAATACTAGGGTGGAGTGCAGAGGTTGAGAAATGCAGAGAAAGGAGAAAGGAATGTTCCATTCAGGCCAATTTTTATACACCCAGACATATGTTTGGCAAGGCTAAACAGCTAGTCACGATGCAGCCCTCCTCAACGCCTGGTTTCATTGCAGCACAACAACCTTTTGGTGCATCATTGAAAAACTAAAGAGGTGTTCTTTTTACTTTATAGTTCTTGGTTGTTGTTGGTTTTCCCCTCCAGTGTTAATTCATGCACATTTAATTGATTCATAGGCTAACCGCATGGATCACAAAGAGGACCTGCCAAAAACAAAGGAGAAAAGAAAAAGTCCACATCATGTGAATGTATACTCACCATGGGGGCAGCCAGAATGAGCATCACGCAGCATGTGGTGGCCCTACCACCAGTGTAGTCAGAGATAAGGCCAGCAAGGATACCACCTGCATGACAAAAGCATAATTCACATTCCATAGCCTGGGAAAAGTTGAGAATATAACCTCTGCCTTGCTGGGCCATGCCAAGCTCAGTGTAGCCTAGCAATCTGTTTCCAGCAGCGGACAGCCAGACGCCCCAGGTAGTTCACAAGCATGCCCAATGGAGATGGCCGTTTCCTGCTGCTTCTCACCTGTTGTAAGCGACAGCCTGGACTGGCAAAGGTATACTGCTTATGAACATGGAGATTCTGCTTAATTAACAATGGCAGGCCTAGCATCCATTTGAAAAACCCATGTTTAATGCCATCTCAGCTAAGTGGCCATCACCCCAAATTGCAATAAATCCCAGTTGATAATTATGCCTTCCTTTTGCCAGTCCTGACATTTCTGCTAATGAAGAATTTAATTATGTTCTCCATTCCACTGTAATGTTGTGATCCTGTAGGCAGTGATTTGGTTCTGGAAGTCCCAGCAGAAAGGACATGTATGTGTGCGTGTAAAGTGCCTTCAAGTCGCAGCTGACTTATGGCGACCCCTTTTGGGGTTTTCATGGCAAGAGACTAATAGAGGTGGTTTGCCAGTGCCTTCCTCTGCACAGCAACCCTGGTATTCCTTGGTGGTCTCCCGTCCAAATACTAACCAGGGCTGACCCTGCTTAGCTTCTGAGATCTGACGAGATCAGGCTAGCCTGGGCCATCCAGGTCAGGGCAGAAAGGACATACTGCACTGCATTTCAAGCCAATATAAGTATAACTGTTTGAAGGATGGCTTTTCCCCCTTTCCTCACCCAACATAACCGATCTCTTTCTTGGACAGTCTCTGGTGTTCATCCAGTATAGTGCGGAGTGGGGGTTCATTTGAGATTCTGAAATTGGTAGAGGCAGCGCCCAGGCATGGCAGAGAAAGTGGGTGCACTTTACTGTGACCCATGAGTCCAGGGGGTACTAAACTGGGCTGAAAGCTCATGACCCTAATATGGTATATTCAGAAATGAAATGGACATTCATGACTTGTGTGATTGTAGGCAAGAAATGGGATCAGTGCATTTCTTGTAGGCAAGAAATGGGATCAGTGTGCGTTACAAGGTTTGTAGCGGACACAGAGAAATGATGCTTGGCCCTTCTTTACACCCATGGAAATGTGTCTGGGCTCCATGAATTTGCCATGGATTCCTATGCACAGCTGGAGCGTACAAAGATTTCCACATGCAGAAGGCAGAGCAACAGAGCCATTTTTTCCTCCCGTGCACAATGGGATTTTAATGACTCATGAGACTAGAATCAGGGCAGGAAGTTGGCTGTGTTTCAGGTCTGAACCCCGCCCAGTGAGATGATGTTTGTGCCCAGAGAAGACAACTGATTCAAACAGTTCCTCCAGTAGCCTCTGGAGCTACCCAATTAGAGTCCTGTTGCTTTCCTAGAGTGTGATACAGAAACATAGGAAGAGTGTGAGTGAAAATCAAAGCACTCACCGATGATGCCACCAACATCAAAGAGAGTGGACATGTCTCCAGCCTTCTTCGCACTGAAATGAGCTGCAAAGGAAGAGAAAAGTCTGAGTGGAGATGGTTAAAAAGTTAGGGAATTTCTCGGATGTGTGAGTAAGCCTCAGCCAATGCAGGCAGATGGCTATCATGCTTTTTTCCAGTCAGCCTGCAACATAAGATCAGTGGTTCTTAAAAGTGTGGGTTGTGACTCTTTTGCAGGTGAATCACAAGCCCAGGAGGGAGACGGCAGAATACAGTGGCCTAGGAGAGAAGGCTCTGGGAGGCTCCTTGGCAGATTTGGGTTGGTACTTGCATAAGGTGTGAAAAGGCCATGAAATATAGCCAGCCATTCAGTAACACTGTTTAAATACTACACATGAAAAATAAAAAGGGGAGGGGCCGTGGCTCAATGGTAGAGCCTCTGCTTGGCATGCAGAAGGTCCCAGGTTCAATCCCTGGCATCTCCAGTTAAAGGGACTGGGCACGTAGGTGATGTGAAAGACCTCCGCCTGAGACGCTGGAGAGCCGCTGCCAGTCTGAGTAGACAATACTGACTTAGATGGACCAAGGGTCTGATTCAATATAAGGCAGCTTCATGTGTTCAATTTGTTCAGTGCTAATTGAAGTGAGATTCCTGCATGTTAAGTTGGGGAGAGGGAAAGTAGTGTGCAGTCTCTCTGCTTGTGGTTCCCAAAAATTACACTGAGTATTAGCCAGCCCAGAGTCAAAAGGTGCACGAGGATCACGTTGGCCTGGCAGTGACCCTTGCTATAAGTGTAACACATGGCAACTGGATTCTGGGTCTGGCCATCAGGGCAGCACAGAGGCTGCAGCAACAAGGTGGGTTTGTGAATAAAAGCTTCCTTAGATCACAAATCGGGATCTTAATGCATTCTAGCCACTCACCAACATTCACGATGTAAAGCGGCAGCCAGTAGAGGAAAGTGTAGCTGACCAGTTTCGCAAAAAGCAGGCAAAAGGAGAACTCCACCACTCCCTTCAGAGGCAAGAGGAGAAAAAGAAATGGGGAGAGGAACATGTCAGCAGCTATGAAGACCAATTTGAAGAGCAAAGGAAACAGACTACATGTGAGATGCTGGATCTCACGCTACTTTCTGTCGCTAAAATGTGGCTGCCTGTGGCCACCAATTTTCTTGGGCAGCAACATGAGGAAGGGATAATCTTTTCCTAACACTGTTTTCCTGATCTAAAATGCCACTCCCACTGAAAAAAATGTTAATCCAGAAAAGGTAAAGGTAGTCAGCCCCCTGTGCAAGCACCGGGTCATTACTGCCCCATGGGGTGATGTCACATCCCAGCATTTATTAGGCAGACTATGTTTGCGGGGTGGTTTGCCAGTGCCTTCCCCAGTCATCTACACTTTATGCCCAGCAAGCTGGGTTCTCATTTTACCGACCTCGGAAGGATGGAAGGCTGAGTCAACCTTGAGCTGGCTACCTTGAAACTGACTTCTGTCAGGATCGAACCCAGGTCATGAGCAGAGCTTTTGACTGCAGTACTGCAGCTTACCACTCTGCGCCATGGGGAAGGGGATACAAAATACAGGTACTTGCATTTGAAAAAAAATTATATCAGGCTAATATGCCTGATATGGGGGCAATTTAGATCAGTAAAATGGCAAGGGGGACTATATATCTGTTAGGACTAACAGCATCTTGGAGGGAGATAAATTGGGAAAATACAAGGAGGACAGGACTACCCCTCCCCAATGCTGATGGTCCCGATCTGATTTGAGTTCATGCCTGAAAATAAAAGAAGCTTAAGGAGATGGGAGATCCAAACTTGGATCTGGAGCATCTCATATAGTTTGGCCATGTCAGAATTTCCTATTCCAGGTGATTCATTACATGGGCATAGAATCCAGATCACAATATACTATGTCTCTTTATTGAAAAGTAACATAAATTATTTCAAGTGAAAAAGGGGAGTTCTAATAACTACAACCTCACAATTTGAATTCAATACACTATTATACTGTATGACAAAATAGACAGCACGTAAATCAAAACAGGCCCTGTGACTTTGGAGGCCCAGGTTGAAATCATACACACACTTGCCAAAAAATAATCCCCGTGGGGTACAGTGGGACTGACTTCTGAGGATTTAATTGCTCATGATGTCAGAATTCCACATTTGGAACTCCTATTGTGTCTTTTTTGATCCCACAAATTTGGATCAGGAACAAGTTGCTGGGAAAGGAGGGTTTAAATCTTCTCCCATGTGCCATTTCTCCAATCAAAACTGTCCCTCAGGGTTCCTTGTCTTTCTTCCCTGTGTGTGTGTGTGGTGGGGGGGGGGGAGGCCCATTTTCCAGTAAGGGAACAGTAAGGAGGGAAAATTAACCCCCCACTTCCCCAGCACGACACACCAAAAGGTCAAAAGACACTTCTGAAGTCCCAATCATGGAACATGACATTTAGCTTGAATCTGAGTAAACGGGCACAGGATCAGAATGTGCCAACAACAGCCCGATGGGCAGAGCGAAGCTACTGAGGGTACAGCTAGATGTGACACATGGAACGCCAGTTCTTTTCCATGATGGATTTTTATTAATGAAAAGCAAGGCTTGGAATGCTGTGACTGGCAGCCGAACAGCAATGGGTGTGAGGGCTGTTTAACCCCTTCCCTGCTTACCTTCAAAAAAAGCACTCCTAGCTGCTTTTCTCCAAACAGAGGAGAAGATACGGCGGGAGGTGATGGGGTTAAACAACCTTTTCCCGTCCCTCCTCCCCTACTCTTCTACTCCCAATCTCAGTTTCCAAGGCTGCTTTAAAAAAAAGGAATAGAGACATGTGGAACACAGTGGAAAGGCCTCTATGGGGTTGCACTTACAGGTATCCTGAGAGCGTCAAGGAAACTGATGGCTTCCCGTCCCTCTGTTGATGCTTTTGCACTTTCGACCGCATCAATGATGTTTTCTTTGCTGCTGTTGGACACGTTCAGGCTCCCGTCGCCGATGGAATGTTCTGCCTCCAGACCTTTCTCCTCTGAACTGGACTGTAAGAGAACCAGATCTCAGAAGTCTGGATTCAGACACCTTGAGAGATAAAGACCCAACTCCACTTCTGCGGAACTATGGAAGGCTCCGGATGGTTCTACTGCAACCAAACGATGGTTCTTTCCTTCCGCCTCTGACCTTCCTTTCTCTCACTCACACCCAGTAATTACCCTCAAGGTTCAAGCATCATTTCATTGGGCCTGGTACAAACTTGTAAGATGGGATGCTGCACGCACATGATCCCATCCCATACATACAATCTCACGTATCGTGAAAAAAAAGATGTTCAACTTTGTTTCTGCAGTGCCACAAATCAACCATATCATGGTTCTCCCTATGAGGTAGGTTAAGCTGAGATAGTGTGCCTGGCCCAAGGACACATAGTATATTTCACGGATGAGTGGGGCTTTGAATCCAGGTATTCCTAGCTGTAGCCCATCACTCTAAGCATTACACTCTGCTACTTCAAATCCCCCCACAGGTATTGGCCTGTGGCCTCTGTTGGCACAGGGAGCAACTGAGGTTGTGTCTGTGCATTCTCTCTTTGCTCCTTGAGCTCTGCTCTACAACGCTCCTCAAAATTTGACTGAGGTCACTAAATTGAATCCACGTGAGTCGAAAGAGTTTAAATCCCAAATGGAAAGAAGCTGGGAGAATCATCCTTGCTAAACTTATATCCTGCCCTATCAGAAACTTCAAAGTGGTGTATAGCACAAAACATGTTTCTCCACTTCTGTTGCTCTCTTCTCTCATCTCTCCTGGTCCAGAACAGATCTAGCTTTCAGTCAACAGAGAAGGGCCACAGGTGATAAACAAGTGAGGTGGGATGGATTTTGGTATCTGGATGAGTCAGGGGAAACCCCATGCAGAACTGGAAGTGGGACAGGGCACGTTTTCAAGAGCTGTGTAAGGTACTAGCCCACAGTACATAAACTAATCGGCAGGGAGCTTGATTCTCTCTCTTCTGAAGCAGTACACCTCTCTCCACCAAGAAAGGAAGAAGAAACCCTCGGTCAGTGTTAGGGGAAAAAAGAGATGTGAAACTTACATGGTGAAGAGGAGGGTTGCACTCAACGTCTTCTGGATCTGAAAGAGAGAACATAAGAACATAAGAAAGGCCATGCTGGATCAGACCAAGGCCCATCAAGTCCAGCAGTCTGTTCACACAGTGGCCAACCAGGTGCCTCTAGGAAGCCCCCAAACAAGACGACTGCAGCAGCACCATCTTGCCTGTGTTCCACAGAACCTAAGATAATAGGCATGTTCCTCTGATCCTGGAGACAACAGGTATGCATCATGACTAGTATCCATTTTTATTAGTAGCCATAAATACTCCTTTCTTCCATGAACATATCCACTCCCCTCTTAAAGCCTTCCAAGTTGGCAGCCATCACCACATCCTGGGGCAGGGAGTTCCACAATTTAACTATGTGTTGTGTGAAGAAATACTTCCTTTTATCAGTTTTGAATCTCCCACCCTTCAGCTTCAGCAGATGACCCCCGCGTTCTAGTATTATGAGAGAGGGAGAAAAGCTTCTCCCTGTCAACTCTCTGTGGAGACTGTGTTACAGAAGCAGGCCACAATTTTGTAAAAAAGAGATCAGCAACCAGCTTGAACGTTTTACGGTATGCAACGGAGGAATCGTGAACACCAGTACTTGTCCCACAGCTATTAGGATGGGGGCTGCAGAAATGAGAAAGAGCAGCAAACAGGAGATGAACAGGAGCCAGTCAATAAAACTTCACCAGCAGCTCCGGGAGCAAGGGCCAGAATCCCTGTTCCAACGGTTCTAAGCATTGATTGCACATGGGTGCCATGCACTGAGAGTGCTCAGTTGAAAAGGAGGGGGGAGCCCAGGTCCTTTAAGAAAAAAAAGTGATCTGTGACACTCTAAAGACTAGCAGATTTATTGCAGCTTAAGTTTTCTGTGGAATGGATCTCCTTTCTTTAGCTGCATGACATACAATATCATTTGGCAGCTATAAATGCCATGAGCATAAACAAAGAAACTGAAAACAGCAAAGCCCCAAAGCCCCCAAAAGCAAGATCTGCAGACCAGGACATTTCTATGCAAAGGCATAAGATAAGCACAGTGACCATTCCTACCAGTGACAATTAGTGCTAACAATCTTTCCAGATTTCTAATGACACAGGACCTAGATGAATCTGTGATCAGGGGCATCGACATTTAATTTAGCTGCAAACAGGATACATTGAGAAGGAAATTACAAATGGGGCTGTGATGCTGGAGGAAGGGTGTTTAAGCTCCGTATCAGCCCCTTATTACAGCCTGTCATGTCACAGTACCCCAAGGATGAGAAAAGATGACCCTGCCAAAATGCCCTGTTTGAAAAAGGTGAAGACTACCTCTGCTGCATCTGCCTTGAGTTCTCTGCAAACGTGTTGTGTCAAAACCAGCTCAATAAACAAAAAATCAACCAACCCTGAGTTACATCACTCAAATCAAGTCAGGCCAGAAAAAGAGCAATACCTCTTTAGGTCACTAGATGGCCACATCTCTTTGGCTGAATATGAAATGTTACCTGGTGTGCCAAGATGTTTGGGGGTTTCCTTTCCCCCCCACAAACTGGAACTTTCCAAGGTCTCAAGTAGTCTTTGGTCCCCACAATCTAGATCATTGGGACAGCAAGGATCCCACCAATATCCAAAACACCGGTGCCAAATTCTGATTTTATGGACAACTTTGGAAAGGTAGATGAAGATTATCCCACCCCCCCTTGTATTTGGGATTTTTCAGTCTTCAAGAGAGTCCCCAGATCACCCTTTATGCTCACTAATGCAGGCTTAAGGTCTCCCACTTCACTTAAAGACTTGCAATGAAGCACCCCTTTAATATTGTCCAACCATCCCAGTTAGGAATACAAAACGCACTGTTATAGTACCCTTAAAGATAACTGCCCTGCATTAATCGATCTTGAGAATCCACCCATACATAGCCATTCTCCTAAATACTCTGGGTCAGAACCAAGGTCCACTTCTAAATAAAGCATGTTTAGGACTGCCACCTAAGTAACCGGGCTCTAGACCTTTAACACTCACATTCAATGAGGAACAAGAAACAGATGACTCCCATGAAGGCAATGATGATCCCAGGCACAATGAATGACAAGCCCCACGCCTGTGAAACCCAAGCGCCCGCGATCAAGGATCCCAGGATGTTTCCTACGGACGTGTGTGAATTCCAGATGCCCATGATGAAACCTCGTCTGGCAAGAAAAAAGACAGAAAGCATTCAGTTAGTTGTTGCTGTTGTTGCTAAGAATGGAAGCCTGAATTAAGTAAGGGCTTAATCACGGACTCATGTCAGGCATCATTCTAAACCACGGTTTGCACTATCCATAGTTTATAACACAAACCAGGGTTTGAACTTCAAAACATACAACCATGATAGTGAGCTGAATGTCTGAGTTTATTTTTCATTTTCTTAGCACTCAGTCTGACAAGTTCACTCCTGGTTCTAGGCTGCAGTCTCTAGAGGCAGGGCAATGGCCACAACCGTGGTTTGTCAGTCCCAACATCATGCCAACCTATAGTTAGCACAAACAATGGTCAGCAAGCCCACTTAAAACCATGGTTTCTGAATCTGTTTTGCTACCCGATCACTACCATGGTTTCTCAATTCAGATCTCATGCTAAGCTAGGGTTAAGGTGTCATAACCATGGTTTCGCCACATTGTCTGATCTGTGCTAGATTGTGAAGGCAGGCAGAATACAATGCTGCAGCTCAAGGCTTGGATCCCATGCAGCATGAGCGGACCTATGCTGCAAAAACAGTGATTCCCTACCCCCCTGTAGTCACTACTGTAGTCTTCTGCTGCTACACTGCAGTCTTCTGCTGCCACCAAAATCCTGCCCTCTTTGGTCAGTGGAACCCCAGGGACAGCATGTAAGTCAAAGTGTTGAGGCTACAATGAGATGTGGGGGAATTGGTAAAAACCAGCCTCCCCTTCTTCCGCAAGCGGAAGTGCCTTTTGTAAGCAGAAAGGATCCAAGCCCTAAAATTTTCTCAAAAGACTACACACACAGTTCCAACACTGATAGTAATGGCTATTTTCCTGCTAATTGAAAGCAAGCAAGCTCATCTTTAAAACAGTAACTTATGGTGCCATCGCAAGCAGGGTTTCACCCTTGTGTGTGTGTGTGTGTGTTAAGTGCCATCAAGTCGCTTCCAACTTACGGTGACCCTTTGAACTAATGAGCTCCAAAACGTCCTATCCTTAACAGCCTTGCTCAGGTCTTGCAAACCGAGGGCTGTGGCTTCCTTGACTGAGTCAATCAATCTCATGTTGAGTCTTCCTCTTTTCCTGCAGCCTTCAACTTTTCCAAGCATCACTGTCTTTTCCAGTGATTCGACTCTTCTCGTGACGTGACCAAAGTACAAAGTACAAGACTGCTGGACTTGATGGGCCTTGGTCTGATCCAGCAGGGCCTTTCTTATGGTCTTATGTTCTTTCTTATGTTCTTATGTTCAATAGCCTCAGTCATTTTAGCTTCTAGGGAGAAGTCAGGCTTGATTTGATCTAGAACCCACGGATCTGTCTTTTTGGTGGCCCACGGGATCTGTAAAACTCTCCTCCAACATCACATTTCAAATGAATCAGCTTTCACCCTTCTAAGCTGAAGTCAAATGGGCTTAGAAGGGTAATAACTCTTCTTAGGACTGCACTGCCAGTCAGCCAACCACACTAGCTGCAGCCGCAGACAACCAGGTGCTTAAGGCCCCACGCCCCATGCCCCCTTCCCTGCAGGAAGCACAGCCAGTGGGGCCAGAGTCTTATCTGGCAGTTTCCGCTCCCCACTGAAACCAAAAAGAGGAAACTGTCAGGGGAGCTTGGCGTTGGTTTTCACCACTACAAAGGGAAACTGCACGTGGATGGGAAGGAAGCTGCAGGCGGGACATGTCACCTGTCTCTTGGGCCTCCTGATGAGTTTGCAAGAAGATTTTACAAGCAGGCCAAGAAAACGGGTCTCAAAGCATGTGATGCATCTCAAAGAAGCAGGTGAGGCCCTGACCATCACTGCTTAAAGCTGAGAGAGGCTGGGTACCCAAGGTTGGATAAATAAAATATATGGATAATGAAAATATAATTTAGTTAAAGCGTTATGTCAAGGTAAGAATTATTTAAAAAAACGTTAAAACAGCACAATGGCATTTCCTAAGGTTGATATCTATAACCACATGCCAGATCCGTTTCGGCCTGTTTGGCCTCCCTCAGCGGTCAATTGAAACCCATGTAAAATATACACACATTTACAGATATAAATATACGTATACAGACAATATATATCTGACCAGGTATGTATATAGGTTGTATAATATATTACCAATTATACAAACATCTGGTAAGATTGTCTCAAGTTGTTATGCTGGGCTGTATATGTCTCCCATATAAAATGTGTGCAATTATCAACCTGGTAAAACAGTGTGATCAGGTTGATAATTGCACATATTTTATATGGAAGACATATACGGATCCGGTGATGCCTTAACTTGAATCAGACTGCTGGACTACTTCCGCCCCTGGCTACACTTCCTGTTTCAGCAAGGGAATCAATCAGGCTCTTCCTCCAGAGTTGAGGATGAAGCAACTGATGCTTGAGAAATGCAGTCGAAGAGATGAGCAAAACAGACTCACTTCCCCTTTCCAAACCAGTTGCCGACACACGTCACTACGGAGGGCCAGCCGGTTGTTTGCACCAGACCGTTGCAGACCTAGCAGATGGGAAAGAGCAAAAAAAAGACAACAGGCAGTGAGAATGCAGTGCGTAGGATGTCTTGCTGCCTGGCAGTGCCGTTATATTTTGGTGGCGCGATCCCAGGACCAGCTCTCTTATCCCTGCCCCTTTTGCCAACAGGCTGCCATTAGGCCCCCAATTGTTATCCCCTCCCCCCAAAAAAGAATAGCAAAATGCTGTGAAATCACATCTGGGCTACACATATTTGAATCAGTTTCAAAGGAGAGAATCTCACCAAGAATTTTCATTTGGGAGAGCTCTGTTGCAGAAATCTGTATCCCCTCCCAGAACTATTCATTTTTTATTTTCTGTTTAGTATATTTTTCACCCACCCTGCACCCAAAGAGTTCAGGACAATGTACGTGGCCAGTGACAACCCAGCGAGGTAGGCTCAGCTGTGTGGTTAGGACTAGTCCACAGTCACCCAGGGCAAAGCAGGGATTTGAACTTTGGTCTCCTCCCAGGTTCCAGTCTAACTTTCAGTCCGCTGAGGTTCCCAGGATTCCTTGCGTGGGACCCATCAAAGTTTAACTGTATTTGAAATTACTTGCGCAGACATTTATTTATTTCATTATTATTTAGAACTATTTCATAATGCTTTTTGGCCAAGGATGCCCCTAAGAAAATCATAACAAATCGTTTGAATCAACACAATAAAACACCACCAATAACCAAGAAAGCCCAATAGAAAGGGGGGGAATCCCTTTCTGCTTTCACTTTTGAGGCCACCTGAGGGAGGGAGGGAGGGAAGGAAGGAAACAGCTGGGTACCTCCATTGTGCCTGCCTGGAAGAACCCCTCTCTGCAGAGATGCACAATATCTGGTTCCTGAGAATATACCTGGCAACCTATTACTGCAGGGGGTGGTATTTTTTTACCAAATAGCAGTGGAAGGAAGACCTTCAGGACTGTGGCAATATCATCAAAACTGAAAATCAATTCTACTTTCAGAAAAATAACTGTTTTGGCCAGCTGCCCAAAAACCAAGAGATGGAGCAGGGTGAACCTCTCTTAGAAGGGAATTCCACCATCTTGGCATAGACACCAAGAATGCCCTCTGATGGTGGGGGAACATGAAACAGGACTACTGATCATGTATGGGGAGGTTGCTACAGGAGAAGGTGGTCCTAATATACGTAGGCTTCGGAGTCTGACAGATTCTCCAGGTCCGCCTAACAGGTGCCCAGCAGAGAATGAGGCTTCATCTTCAGACTCCAAAGCCTCAGTTTTGGCACCACTTGGAGTCAAGGTGGAGGGGGTGCCCAGACACTGCATTGCATTGGGTACAGAAATGATTAGCTGCATCTCTCCTCTTGTGCAGCTGTCTGGAACTCTTATTCTAAGTGGGCCTTGCTTACCAACCACAGAAATCCCAAACAAATCCTCATATGTACACACAAAGGCTTCCTATGACTCTGTGTTTATTAACCAATCAATCAGGTGAGCCGAGGACACCCGTTTCCTGTACCAAGACAATTATAGTCTTGCATGACACAAGGATTCTGCGTCCTTCATCGTGTTCCAAATTTTCCCGTGAGGAAAACTTGGCTTAATGAACCTGACCTACTTCCTTAAGCCAGTTTGGAAGCCAAATCCATGAATGTGTGGGAGGGGAAATGAGCATGACTTTTCACCAGTGCAGTTTGAGGTAGGGGAAGCGGGCCGGAAGAACAAGGAGGCTTTTTACCCAACCCGCAACAAAAACAGCAGTGTGGTTACACAACACAGTGCCCATGATGGGAGACTCATGACCTGAAGCCATGGAAGCAGAGAAGAATCCACAGATGGAGGCGACCCAGAGACATATTTCTGTTCAAGGTTGGTGCAGATGATAGTGACTGACCACAGATACATGTGCTGCCTTGGAGGTATGTGGGGCAGCAACTTTGCTGAAGACACTAGAAACCCCATATACACTTTCTTGAGTTCCATATTTTGAGAAATACTCAAAATATTATAGACATAATAGGGCTTGCAATAGATCGACGAGGTGGGATACAGGAAGACGAGGTGGGATAAAGTGGAACAGGCTTCCTCGGGAGGTGGCAAGCTCTCCTTCCCTGGAGGTTTTTAAGCAGAGGCTAGATGGCCATCTGTCAGCAATGCTGATTCGATGACCTTAGGGAGATCATGAGACAGAGGGCATCTTGGCCATCTTCTGGTCATGGAGTAGGGGTCACTGGGGTTGTGTGGGGGGGAGGTAGTTGTGAATTTCCTGCATTGTGCAGGGGGTTGGACTAGATGATCCTGATGATCCATTCCAACTCTATGATTCTATGAAGAAGGACAAGGACAACGTTCTCCTGGACCCATCCATGTTTGGCTGCTATTATTGCTCAATAGCAATTATTAGCAACTGGATTTTCCTGTGCGGGCTACACAATCCAGTTGTGAATGACTGCTATAATACAATATAATACTCAGGGATGTGTGGGTGCAGCGCTAAAGAGTTCGCTCTTTGGTCATAGTCCAGATGTCTCTACCCGTGAAGGCAAAAAGCCCACCTCTCCAGTGGACTTTTTATTCCAACCTCAGAAGACTTTGGAACTCCCTGGGATTTTTTAAAAGCAAGGATTGCACCAGCTCAGCTGATAACAATCTGCTGCATGTTTCATGTTCAGAGGCAGGAAGGCCAAGCCCAGCCTTTGTGACAGAACAATATAAAATGAGAGAGCTCATTACAGGATGATTCATAGGAGTTATCCAAGGACACAGGTTGTAGCAGCAGCTTGGTGAAAACAAGTGTTTGTCAAAGGACTGAAGAGATTATTTGCTGGGGTTGTGAATTTTAACTAGTGTTATTGGTTGGCTAATCAGGCAAACCCTTAATTAATTAATCCACTGGAGGCAAATTTTAACCAGGGACGTGCAAACAGAATAATTTGTTCACTCTGAAGCTGTATTATTTATTTATACCCCACCTTTCTCCCCAATGGGCATCTAAAGCAGCTTACATCGTTCTCCTCGCCTCAGTTTTATCCTTACAACACTCCTGTGAGGTAGGTTAGGCCGAGAGTATGTGACTGTCCCAAGGTGATCCAGCAAGCTTCCATGGCAGAGTGGAGATTCAAACCTGGCTTTCCCAGATCCTAGTCCAACAATAACCACTTCACCATGCTTGCACACACCCCTCCCAGTGTGTTGCTGTGTTAGGAATAAAAACACACACCCTAGACTGTCACCTATTAAAGTGCAATCCTAAAAACACTTTCCTGGGAGTAAAATCCATTAAATAAAATGGGACTTACTTCTGAGTAAGTAAGCTTAGAGAGTTTAGGATTCATTTCTAAATTAATGGTGTGAGTTTTAACCAATCAGTAGATTAAAACTGCAACCCTATATAAAGTCACTCCAGTCTAAGTCTAATGGTAGACTTAGTAACTCTGCATAGGATTATTCTGCCAGGTTATTTTTCATTAACTAAACTCCCTGAAGCAGCCGTCTCTATCCTGAGTTGTTACCTGGATGCTAAGGGGAAATAAACTGGAGCTGAATCCAGACAAGACAGAGGCAATGCTGGTCACAGAACAATGGGGAAGGGATAGGCTACACAGTGTTGGAAAGGAAGAAGAAAAGTTGGTTTTTATATGCCTACTTTCTCTACCAGTTATGGGAGACTCAAATCGGCTTACAATCACCTTTCTTTCCCCTCCCCACAACAGACACCCTGTGAGGTAGGTGGGGCTGAGAGAGCTCTAACAGAGTTGTAACTTGCCCAAGGTCACCCAGTAGGCTTCATGTGTAGGAGTGGGGAAACAAATCCAATTCACCAGATTAGTCTCCGCCGCTCATGTGGAGGAGTAGGGAATCAAACCGGGTTCTCCAGATGAGACTCCACCACTCCAAACCACCGCTCTTAACCACTACACCACGCTGGCTCCTGGTAAAACAGAACCTTACCCTACAGCAAGAGCTAAAATATTGGAAATAGTTGCATGGGTATTTAAGATGCAAACATTATATTTTATATTTTAAAATGTTGCAAAGCTTTGAAAAGTGGGATATAATCTTATAAGGAAAAAAGGAGAGAACAGGCCTATTTCAAACACAGGCCATCTGCTTACTCAAAAACAGCACAGTATTTAGACGGAATCTCACTGAATCATAGATAGTTACAAACTTGTGACTCTTGCATTCAGACCAAAAACAGAAGCATCCCATCCAGGAATTCCTGCATCAGACTCAATAACCTCTCACTTGACTGAGGCGTCTCATTCAGACTGACACAGATGGGCTGGAAACGTTTACTGCGTCCTTCTCTATTCCAGTGGCTAATTATATCTGGCTTCTGTTTGCCCAGCCTCACCACTCATGTGACCGCTAACATCAGAAATGGGTTTTCCCATCAGGAGGCAAATGGCCCAGGAAAGCAACATCCATACGCCAAGCCTCACAAGATAAGAGCCCAAATCAATGAGGAAGGAAGGTCAGAGGAGGGGAACTTGGCACCTAAATCCTAGACAAAGTCTGTTCAGAAACAGTATGCTAGATTCAAGCACCTTTGTACTATGAAGATGGTATTCTATCAGCATGAGATGACAATGGTATGGTTTAGCCTTAGCTTGTCAGATCTTGGAAGTTATGCAGGGTCAGTACTTGGATGGGAGACCACCAAGGAAGACTCTGCAGAGGAAGGAAATGACAAACCACCTCTACTTTTCACTTGCCTTGAAAGCCTTTTGGTGGGTTACCATAAGTCAGTTGAGACTTGATGGCACATACATACATATTATGTTGACGGCATAATCACTGTACATGGCTCTTTAGAGAACAGCATAAGTCAAAAGGTCTCTGCTCTGAGGATCTTACAATTCAGCTTTTGACAATGAGTTGTCAGTGGGGTGGGGGAGGAACAGTATAGATTAGGGTGGCTAAAGATAGCCACTATTAATTTGGGGGATTCAGATCAGTTCTGACACTATACCAGCAGCCATATTGCCTAACCAGAGATCACACCTTGGACATTTTTACTGCTTAAGAGAGTAATACATGTTGACCACCAGAGGGACTGTCAGTCCGAGGGGCAGCACATACTTAGCATGCAGAAGTTCTCAGGTTCAGTCTCTGGCATCTCCAGTTAAAAGCGTTCAGGTAGCAGAAGCTGGGAAAAACCTGCCTCTTCCTGGGACCCCGGAGAGCTGCTGCTAGGAAGTACTGGGAATACTGAGGAAAATGGACCATCAACATGCTCAGCTGTCTAATGGAAAGTCTCAGAGCCTCACTGGGCTGATCAAGGGGGAGGAACCCCTTATCAGCCAAGGCAAGGGTTCATTCAGGTTCACTTTCCTACCAGGGCTATAGCAAAGCATCCTGCAGGTGGGTCGGAAACTATCTGTCTCTTGACCATTGCACTGGCCAACCAGAACAGCTAGTAGGGCACATACTTCTAAGTCATAACAGACAACGAGAGTGGTGCAGCTCAGAGTAAATCTACTGAATCCAAGAAAGCATCAGTGATGATCTCTAGCAAGTTTTTCTTTTTACAGAATTTCCCAGAATCAAGAAATCAAATTTAGAGGGAGAAGGTGAGTTGCTGAAATGGTTTCTCTTGTTATATTGTAATGCCTTGTTCAATTGTGGGGGTGGGGTATAATTATATTTTCTTGACCTGTACTGAAGAATGCAGCAGCCCAAATAGCCAAGCTTAGCCCAAGGTCGTCAGAGCCTGCAAGCTAAGCAGGATCGGCCACTGTCAGTACTTGGATGGGAGATTTCCAAAGAAGACTGAGGTTGCTTTGCAGAGGCAGGCAATGGCAAACCACCTCTGCTCATCTGTTGCCTTGAACACCCTGTGGATGGGGTCGCCATGAGTCAGTTGTGACTTGATGGCACACTATTTATTGAAGAACACTATGGAAATTTTAAAAATAAGATAGCATTTAAAATGCATATGTCAATATCACGAAACAGTAAAACCATAGGTGACAATGAATGAGCCTGGGCAAAGCAGCAAATTAATTTTAAGGGGAATTGGATGGATCCGGAAACTGAGGCACAAAGTTAGGGATGTGACTCGTGTAACAGTCTTATACTGGAGCTAGAATCGCAATCTTGAGCTCCATATTATTTTAAGAGCTGAAAGCCCTATAGGTCTCTAATAAGAATTCCCTCCCTATCTAAGGGCCTACCTTTAAGTAACTATAAGGCTCACAAGATGATTCTCATAAGAATTCCCCTTGTGCGCATAAACCACCATGCACCGGCAAGCACAATGTATCTCCATACCTGTATAATCACAAAGTACCAAAGGTAATGGATTTGCCAGTAGTATCCCAGTCCGAATAAGGCAGTGAATAATCCACTCAGCAGCATCCCTCCAGAGAGATAGTAGCGCAATGGGAGGCGCTCGCCAAAAATCCCGCTGCACAAGAGGGAGAGAAACAGCATTAAACTCAACAGCTTGTTCTCCAAGGTCAGCTTCCAAATAGAATGCAACATGCAACGATGGTTCCAGTGTCATTCAGGGTTGCCAACTCCGGGTTGGGAAATTCCTGGAGATTTAGGGGTGAATCCTGGGGAGGGCAGTTTGGGGAGGGCAGGGACCTCAGCAGGTATAATGCCATACAGTCTGCCCTCCAAAGCAGCCATTTTCTGGGAGATCTACAGGTCCTTCCTCTTCATCCTAATAATCATCTTACTGGTTTAGACCAAGGTCCACCTAACCCTACCATCCTAATTTCCAAGCAGAAAGGTTTTGCATATCAAATTGAGGGTTTGCTGATTGTTGGGACTGGCAAACTGTTCTGTGGGGCACTGAAGCTTTTACCAGGAATACTCATCCAGCCACTGACATTTCAGTATGTATCAGTCACTTACTCCCCTCTGAATGTCTTTACAGTCATGAGGGCTAGACACTTGCCAAATACGTTCCCAACCTGAGATTTTCAGAGGCTGAATTACTGGCTAAATTGCTAAATCTTTATTTCTTCTGTATTCCTGCATACATGCTGTCTTGGAAATAACCCAGTGCAGATCATTATTAACTACTTAGGTGAGAAAAGAATCTGATATGGGCTTCCTTTAGCCTTAGCAAACAGAATCCATCATTTAAGGAACAGCCTGGTTGACATCTCAAGCCTCCATTAGCAGATTTCTTATCCAACTACTGTTATGTGGCTATAGTTATAATAGGTTTTTTGGGGGGAGTATCTTTGCACTGCAGCCTGAATGATTTATAAATGGGTCGATTGCCTTCCAGTGGGGCTGTCTCCTGATACAAAACGTCACGGTAATCAAACCTGATGGATTTGTTCTAAGAGCATCTCTGTGCTTATGTGACGCTTTTCATTATGGCCAGCCAAACACTGAGATGTTCCGTGACAAACGGCAGCACTGGCCAATCATGCTTGAGATGACCAGTGAAGGGAAACCAAGTCAAATAGTAAACGTCAAGGAAAGAGGCAATGAAATTCGGAACATAAGAAACACTTGGCTCCATCTCACTACTGTCTGTCTTGGCCCAGCATTTTGACTGTTAAGGAGGCCAAGAAGAGGCCTTTAAAAGCTCACAGGCCAAGCATAGCTGTTGAGGGTCTCTCAGTGTTGTCTGTTCACAGCCTCTGACCACTGAAGCCTCTTTTTAAACATTAAACTCATTAGGTTGCCAGCTCTGGGTTGGAAAATATCTGGAGATTTGGGGGGTAGAATCTGAGGAGGGCGGGGTTTGAGGTGGGGAGGGACTTCAATGGACTATAATGCCAGAGAGTCCACCTTCTAAAGTGGCTTGTTCTCCAGGTGAACTAATCTCTGTCACCTGGAGACCAGTTGTAATAGTGGGAGATCTCCAGCCACCACCTGGAGGTCGGCAACCCTACAGTTTACGTATCTTCTACTATTTTGTTCCCAGTTTTATCATTCTGCAGTATGTGTAAAACCAGATTGTTCAGAAGAGTGCTTGTTATAAAGAAGAAGAGTTGGTTTTTATATGCTGACTTTCTCTGCCACTCAAGGCAGAATCAAACCGGCTTACAATCACCTTCCCCTCCCCTCTCCACAACAGACACCCTGTGAGGTAGGTGGGGCTGAGAGAGCTCTTAAGAGAACTGTGACTAGCCCAAAGTCACCCAGCTGGCTTCATGTGTAGGAGTGGGGAAACCAACCTGGTTCACCAGATTGCCGGTGTCAACTGTTTCGTGGGAAGCTGTCTTTCTTCTCCTTTGAGGGAGGAAGGGAGGGATGACGGGGGGGGGGCATCTCAAAGGAGCAGGCCGAGGGGTACAATGTCTTGGTTCTCTCTCCTCTGCCGACTGAAGCCGGTGGGATGACTGAACCTGAGAGCCATTTCTGCATTAGGAGCCAAAGATTTGAACCCAGGACTTATGTGCCAGGGGGATGCCGGAGGGTGGGGGTGGGAGGGGGGCTCCAGAGCAGCTCTCTGGGTTGGGCCTGACCTCCACCTGGTGTTTTTTTGGGCTGGCAAAGTCTGGTCCTGAGCTGGGCAGGCAGACGTTCTCTCCAGGATTCTCTCTAGGAACAGAGGAGCATGCCTGTTCTACTAGGTGCTGTGGAACACAGGCAAGAAAATGCTGCTGCAGTCATCTTGTTTGTGGGCTTCCTAGAGGCACCTGGTTGGCCTCTGTGTGAACAGACTGCTGGACTTGATAGACCTTGGTCTGAATCAGCGTGGTCTTTCATATTAGTGTCCGCCGCTCATGTGAAGGAGTGGGGAATTGAACCCAGTTCTCCAGATCAGAGTCCACCGCTCCAAACCATTGCTCTGAACCACTATACCACACTGGCTCCAAGCTATAGGCTTCTAGTGTCAATGTTTATGAAAAGTCTTTAGCAGGTTCCTGTATATTAAATTACCATACTGTTTTCATTTCATTTTGTATTTTTATTCATCTTTATCTCACTGTTCTTCATAATCCAGTTTTATTGCACTGTTTGTTGTATTATTATACTGGTCTTTGTTACATTATTTTCTAATTCTGTCTCAACAAGCAAGATGAGCCCACCCTGAGCGCTTGTGTTTAACAATGCAGAGAGCATTGAAAATGATGTACAGATCACAACAGGGCTCAGGGAACCAAAGGCAGATATCTTTTATCCTTAGAATTTCACTTTACTCATCATGGGGAGTCATGAATGAACATAGAAGGCTGCTTGATATGGAGTCAGCCCTACAGACCTACAACAAAATACCCTTAATCCATAAAAGCCCAATAGGAGATAGACTAATGCACTTCTTCCTACATTTTAAGTACATACCTGATATACATTCCTATAGCATAGGCAACCAGAAAGGCATTATCCAGGGCTCCAAAGAGCTCCTTGTAGTTGTCCTGATCTGAAAAAAGGGAATAGTAGAGGTGAAGCTCAGGGTATTTGAAGCATACCCCAGAACAGTAGGAATATCAAATTTTCACAGGCATATGACTTGAAGCAAGCAGCATTTCAAAGAAGAGACCTTGGGAATAGTCCATGACAGCTGATCAATCACAGACAACACCAGTTCTGGAATCTGATATTGCACTTTTTTTATTTCAGTGTTTTTCTAATTTTCTAAAGTGAATTACTTCCACAATGACCTGAGTACTGACGAGTGTCTGCACATCACTCTTCCAGCTGCATTCCAAAGTGGTACAGCCCTTGCGGGGGAGTGTGTGCGCCATGGGTGGTTGTGATGAGGATCAATATCAGGGCTTGTATCCCATTTAAAACTACCACTGGTGGAAGGATCACTTCCTTGCTGAGGCCCAAAATGCTGTCCAAAATGCTACTCCTGGGGAAACAGGGGACCCAAGAACAGCATGAAGGGGGATTGGAGGCCTGCAGCAGTAGGGGGAAATCAGCTAAAATAGTTCCCCCCTCTTCTATCAGTGGAAACGTAAGACGGGATCTAATCCAAAGTCTGCAGAGCACATCTGAATGCCAATAAAGCGCTGTATGAATGATAAATAGTTGTGCTTAATGGCCTCCAATCAGCCAAAGCCTAAGCGCAGTGGGAGAAAACCGTCGGCCAATCTGCTAATGAGGCTCACAGCCACACTGCAAACATCTGAGGGTACGATAAGTAAGGCTGTTAATCATGTCAGAATAAACTCGTGACTTGCAAGGCATTCAATTTTTGTTATTAAATATGAATTAACTGAGATCAAAGATCAGGATGGGGCTTATTAGCAGCTTCTAGGAAAAGGTCCACAGCTTCTTGAGTTCCTGGAAAGTGGGTGGGCCTAAGGGAAAAACAGCACCTCTACAACTTGCCACACTGGAGCAATAACAGATCGGAGAAGAAGAACATGCTGTCCAGTTGCTACCAACTCATGGTGACCCCATCTATGGGGCATTCCAGGCAACAGATGAGCAGAGGTGGTTTGCCATTGCCTTCCTCAGCATAGCAACCTCCATCTTCCTTGGTCTCCTACCCAAGTACTAACTGTGGCGGACCCTGCTTAGCAATCTCCCCACAACAAACACCTTGTGAGGTAGGTGGGGCTGAGAGAGTTCGAAGAGAACTGTGAGTAGCCCAAGATCACCCAGCAGGCTTCATGTGGAGTGGGGAAACCAATCCAGTTCTCCAGATTAGAGTCCACCACTCTTAACCACTACACTACACTTTCAATCTCTACAGATTGAAAGGCCTGTGAAAAAGACTGGAGCTAGCTAACATTTCTTCAGCACAAGTGCTCCAAATTGAACCATAGGGTAGACAGTATTTTTTTCTCTCTCTCTCTCACATACCCACACAAAGTGATGATGTATCGATTCACAAAGCAAAATTGGACTATTTAATCACAAAAGGTAGCATGGTATTCTTGTTGTGTTCCTAAGTACTGGGAGTTTTGGAAACATCACGCATTAAAACTTACAAAGGGCAACAAAGACTAACCATGCATACATATAGTCAAACCTATCCTGATCACATTCTACCTATCCTGATCACTGTGGCTCAATGGCAGAGCATCTGCTTCACATGAGAAAGGTTCCAGATTCAAACCCAGGCATCTCCAGTTAAAAGCATTAGGTGGCAGATGATATGAAAGTCCTGGGGCCCTGGATAGTTACTGCCAGTCAGAGCTCAGAATAGTGACATGGACCAGTAGTAGAAGAAAAGACACAGAAAAATCATGCTCCATGGGCAGAAAGCCACAGAAATGTCTAATATGGATCCAACCCATTAATGACAAAACAACAAGGGCTCAGGAAACACAGGGCTACAGAAAGAGAAGCTGACACAGCCTTCCAATGGAGTGTCTCACACCATCACTGGGCCCAGCAATGCCAGCCATACTATCTCAGGTTCATACTCCTTGTTCATCTTCCAACGTGATTTATGCCATCACATGCCAGCAATGCCCTTCCACCCTCTACATTGGACAAACAGGCCAGTCCCTGCGACAAAGATTGAATGGACACAAGTCTGACATCCGAAACCACAACATTCAGAAACCAGTGGGGGAACATTTTAACCTTCCAGGACATTCAGTTGCTGATTTAAGAATAGCAGTTCTCTTACAAAGGGATTTCAAAGGGAGATTAGAGAGACTGCTGAATTACAACTAATAATGCTCAAGACTATGCATTCTCTGGGACATTCTTCTGGGATTCCTGTCTCATTACCAATGTTGATTTCTCCACACCTACCACCCCTCTGCATATCACACCTAATCCAATCACACCTGCTAATGTCTCGTTCTTGGCTTTTTACATTTACATTGCCATTGTGTGTCTAATTAACTCTTCTCTACTTAAAGGATAGATAGACTCCCATTCTAGTTGTATCTGAAAAAGTGAGCTGTGGCTCACGAAAGCTCACACCGTGCCAGAAATTTTGTTAGTCTTTAAGATGCTACTGGACTCCTACTCTTTCCTACAATAAAACTGCAGTGAGCATCCAACCTTTGACAAACTTGGAAGTTCAAACAGCCCAGGGAACAATCCAAGCTGAGCAGCCCCAGCAGTCATCTGAGCCAACACTGCAGAAGCCACTCGGCTCGGATCCAGCCTTCACTGCCTACAATGGGCATTGTCTCATCCATTGCCTCCTGTGGTGATGCCGGTGGAGGCAACAGGTGTGCTGACACCAATCATTGTTGCTGCTGAAGGTCGTGAGCCAAGTGACTCCTGCAGAGCTGGTGGGATTGCAAATGCTTGGCTCTCTTGGTTCCTGGCTCTCCATGGTTCACCAGCATAGCAACCCACCAGCACCTTTCCTGGTTAAGTTAAACAGCCAGTCCACCCTTACATCCGAGAGGAGTCTGCACCAGAGGAGAGTGCAGTGAGAGAAAAGGAGTCTTACCAAACGGCTTCCAGTCACACCATGTGGTGCTGTTTGAACCATTGTGCGGGTTGACTCCTCGCGAAGAACAGTTGTAATGCAGTTCACTCTGGAAAAAGAGGGTCGCGTTCAGTATCAGGTGGAAGGGAGGCAGTTTCTTCAGAAGGAACTCTTCCCCATTTGCTTCCTGGACTCTTCTCGGGCTTCCATCGAGTCCCTTCAAAGCAGGCAGTTGTGGTGGAGGATGTGAAGCATGGCGTGTGGGTGGGAGGGGACCTGAACTTCTCCCTCAACCGGGTGGAAATGGATGGACCAAGTTTCTCTGGTCAGCAGAAGACCCTCCGACAGGCCCAGGGCCCTGACAGCTGCCCCACCACGCTAACCCGACACCAACCTCAGCCACCCCTTCCCTGCTACATACCTTTACAATGCTAATAGGTTTCCGTGAAAGATGGTAGCTAGTATAGCACAGGAACGTCAGCAGAAGAATTAATCCTCGATACCTGGGAAAAGAAAGGACGGAGCACATGTGAGGAACAAGATGGCACAGTATAGGTGGGAAACAGTGAGCGCCCGTCTCCCGGAAAGCTGTGGTTTTGGGTCCTTCCCAGTCTGTCCAGCTGTAAATGTTTACCATACCCATGGAGTTGAAGAAATCCAAAATCCCAGAACTTTAGGCAGCCCTATTATTCAATGATGGAGAATGAGCTTCCCCCTCTCAACCAAACAGGCAACTCTGCATTCAGGGGAGTGACTATCAAAGGAATTCCAAATGGCACCACTGAATTATACAATTCAATCTAAATATATATATTTTTGCTGATCCTTTCAAAAAAATACAAAAAAGTTAACAGACCATTGCTTTTTATTATCAATTACCACCATTATTATTACTTTTCTAGCCCATTCTCCAAGGAGCTCAGAAGGGCATTCCCATCCTGTCACCTCACAACAATCGTTTGAAATAGGACAGGTTGAGAGATGGTAATCGGCTCAAGGTTACTCAGTGACCTTTTATCTGGCACGGGGAGGAGGGAAATTTGAACACAGTTCTAGCCAGACTAAGTTTAAAATTCCGTCCTGGGGTCCCCAACGTGGCACCTGTTGGAACTTTTTCTGGAGCCCGCCAAGCAAGTAGCCCCGTGGGGCTTTTTGAGTTTTCGATGTTTATTGTATAATGCAGACAGTGCTTTTTTATTTAATCACTTCACCTGTGCAAATAGCGGAGTGATATTCCAAGAACACAGTGGGACTTGATTCTGACTAAACATGATTGGCTCACATGGTTAAAACAAGACAGGAGCTCCTTTAAAGAAGGAACAGGCAGTCGTAGATGCCAAGTGGGCCAGATTAAGCAGGGGAACAACTAGATAGAAGAAGACAACTAGAACACTCTACCAGTTTGTTGTAAGAGTTTGAAGCTAGGACCTTTGTAGCCTGGCTCTGCTGTGAGGGTATGTGTTTTTCTTTTCTTTAGAACTTGCCCAGCTTGGGGATTTCCTGTCTAGGAGTCTGACATGTCCAATATCAGCCACACTAGCAGAAACCTCCCAATTTGCATTTTGCTTTCCTGGAAGAATGCTGAACAATGATCTGCGAAGCACTTCCTTGCCTTCTGGTCCTAGCATTTTGAGAAGCCGAAGATCCATGTTGTGCCGCCCTTAGCAAATCCACTATCCCTGTAACCTCTATCAACCCAGGACAACCCAAGAATGGAGAAGGTGAAGGAAGACACTCCTGAAGAAGCAGACCCAATCAGGCACTGCCTTGCATTCAAAGGCTACGGTTGTAAAACCTGCTGTAATATCACAGCAGCAGATCTCTGGGAATCGAGTCCTGACTTTCAAACTGTGCTATGATGGATAACAACTTTATCAGATGACCCATCTGGTCTAGACCTCTAACTTTCACTACTAGAAATGGAAAACTCAAAAACTAACCGAGTTTAGAATCAACATAATTCAATTTATTTGTAACACTTTTTTTCAGGATTCTGCACCAGTCATACCTTACAATGTATTTATAGGAACAGTGAGCGAAACATTTAATATATCTGCTTCCAGTCTTGCATTGACCACCCTGAATTTATGAATTTAAGTAAATCCCAATTTTTTGGATAGGAGAGCCAGCATGATCTAGTGGCTAAAGTGTCAAACTAGGATCTGAAAAACCCAGGTTCAAATCTCCCCTCTGCCATGAATAGATGAACCCGTGAAGCTGCCTTAAACTGAATCAGACCCTTGGTCCATCAAAGTCAGTATTGTCTACTCAGACAGGCAGCGGCTCTCCAGGGTCTCAGGTAGAGGTCTTTCACATCCCCTCCTGCCTGGTCCATTTAACTAGAGATGCCGGGGATTGAACCAGGGATCTTCTGCATGCTAAGCAGATGCTGCACCACTGAACCAGTTGCGTGTGTGTGTGCAAATTGCCGTCAACTCACAGCCAACTTCTGGCTGCCCCTTAAGAGGTTTTCAAGACAAGAGACTAACAGAGGTGGTTAGCCAGTGCCTTCCTCTGCATGGCAACCCTGGTATTCCTTGGTGGTCTCCCATCCAGAGCTGAAACATCAGTGCAGTGGAAAGGCCAAGCATACCTCCAGTCATATCCCAGACAGAGAGATGTGGGCAATCATCTCATTGTAACCAATGAATCCACCAAATCAAAGTTTCTATAAGAGCTTAGCCAAGTCCGATCTCTTTTTGGGCTCCCTGGCATCTGTTCAGAGCTTTTACAGATGGCCAGTGCTTGTGTGATGCCCCCCTTGATGAGAACACAAGAATGTAAGATGGACTCTTGTCATCCAAAAATCCTTCTGGTCCAGAATCCTGGTTTCCATAATAGTCAGACATGTTTTTGTGAGGAAACCAAAAGCAGGAGGGTAGCTAAGACCTTTTTAAAAAAACAAAAAACTGGGTAATAGCCCTAGTATTTTGTTTTAATGTCAACTGTTTTCTCTCACCCCAAAGCTTTAGGAAGTGACATGCCAGAAAATAAACTAACCAACTGAAAAGCTAAACATGAGGTCAGTGGGTAGATGAAGAAAATTTTAGCTTTGGATGTAAGACAAGTCATGTAATCAAGAAGTCTGCATGTCACGTTTGGTTCCTCTTTTGTGTGGGAATTTTTGGGGTTTGTCGAAAGGAGCATCAGCAACTTTCCATTAGCCCAAGCAAATGAGCCATGTTATGAATAAGCATGTTTCCAGCATCAAAAGGGGAAATTAAAACACATGAGCATGGCTTTACTCGGCCTGCTGCATACAATAGATACAACAGAGTCACTCATTCCATTCTTCAAGGAAACAAGGATCTTGCCACCTCGCAAGACCTAGTTTTTCCAATGTTAAACAAGGCACTGCAGTCTTTAAAGGCTGTGCTTGGGCAAGTTACCTGATGTCCCACTATTCACGTCCCACAATGCTTATCCGCCACTTCCATCTGCCTCCAATGTCTTCTCAATGAGTAACACTAAGAAGCTTCCAAGGAACACATTTAGGAACCACCTCTCTAAAGCAGATGAAGATTTTCAGATGTTTCCTTTAAATTTTAGATGCCCCTAATTTATATAGCAAAGGAGCCCCATGGCACAGAGTGGTAAGCTGTAGTACTGCAGTCCAAAGCTCTGCTCACAACCTGAGTTTGATCCTGAAGGAAGTCGGTTTCAGGTAGCTGGCTCAAGGTTGATTCATTCTTCTATCCTTCTGAGGTTGGTAAAAGGAGGACCCAGCTTACTGGGGGTAAAGTGTAGATGATTGGGGAAGGCAATGGCAAACCACCCCATAAACATAGTCTGTCAGGAAATGCCGGGATGTGACATCACCCCACAGGTCAGTAATGATCCGGTGCTTGCACCTTTACCTTTTTAATTTATATAGCACCCTGACCTGGATGGGCCAGGATAGCCTGATCTTGGAAGCTAAGCAGGGTCAGCCCTGGTTAGTATTTGGATAGGAGACACACACCCCCAAGGAAGTCCAGGGTTGCTATGCAGAGGGAGGCAATGGCAAACCACCTGTATTGGTCTGCCTTGAAAACCCTACAGGGTTGCTGTAAGTCGGCTGCGACTTGATGGCACTTCACACACACAATTTATACAGCCACTATACACAAATGCCATGTGATTCAAAATGACAATGTACGAATTGAGGCTTTTTATGCTTGCAAACACTACACTGCTGAACTAGAGCGTGCTTTGCTGCAGCATTAAACCAAGAGTGTCATATTTTTCAGGAAATAACTAAGCAGTTTCTATTTTTCATTATCACTTAGTTTCACTTCTGCTTTTAAACAAAATATGAGTCCCGGAGCACAGAAATCCTAAACAGAGATTGGAAAAATAACATTTTTAAGTACATATGTTCATGCACTACTCACAGTGTTCCTTGGTCAACTTGATTGTATGGAGGTGTGCACATTGGTATTGTCAGGTTCATGACATTCTACTCAACCGTGATTTTGGTTTACTTAGTAAAAATGGGAATAAGCTCAAAAATGTTCCTGTAGGGTATCCTACTTTCACTTTTCCTGCTTTCATTTATGATTGCCAGGTAAACCAGTCCTGGAGCATCCCTGTTTTGGTTCCCTAGCCTTTGTCTCTCATTTGAGCTCACTGGCTGCATCTCAGCAGCAGTTCATTGAAAAGGGGAAGGCTCCTTACGCTTGAGGACCTTTGGCATCTCTAGTTAAGCAACCATGGTAGCAGGGTGCCTACTTGTTCAGAGGTACTGGAAGCAAGATTGTGAGCAGTTTCCTTTCTCTCTCTTCCCTGATCAGGCCACCAATCTCATCCAGAGCACTAGTAGCAAGAGGTGGTATTTTGCCTTCTCTCATCTGAACTTGCCTTCCTTATATACAGCAGGTCAACATGTCCAACAGAAGGTCTGCTTTAAGGGATATTCCAGGCCAGCTCTGTCACATGACTTTTATTTCCCCCCATCCCCATGCAACTACAATAGCTGTTTGGTTGAATTTGTTTTTCTGTTAACAGTGCATTAGATAGCTTGACCTTTCATAACACAGGCATGAACAATATGAAGGGGCAGAGAGAGAGAGAGCGACAGAGACAGAGAGATCCGCTGGAAACTGCCTTGGAAATACACCCAAGAGGCTATCGATAAATCACCTGGGAATTAAGGCAGTGTGATAAGTGGGTGAATGCATAACCAAGGAGTCATAGATGGTGTTAGGCCATAGATGCAAGCATTCATGAGAAGCAATAGTTCCACTCCATCCTGTCCTAGCAGGACCTCATCTGGAGTACAGTCTCCAGTTCTGGATGCTATAATATGAAATGGACAAATCAGACCACAACAGGACACGAGAGATGGTTGGTGGTCTGGAAAACACAGTTCTATGAGGAAAGGCTGAAGAAACTGGATATGTTTGGCGTGGCGAAGAGAAGGCTGATAGGAGATATAATCACACTCTTCATATACCAGAAGGGCTGTCACAGAGAAGAAGGCAAGGACCTGTTCTCCGATGAGTCAGAGGGCCAAGATGGTATCTAATTACAGGAGAAGAGATTGCAGCTAAACATTAGGAGAAACTCGTAATGGAAAGAACAGTTCATCAAAGGAATCAATTACCTAAATGTGGGACCAAGCAGTGGGTTGCGATTCTCTCATGGGTGGGTCATGAGGCCAGGAGGGAAGAGGAAGGACAGAGCGAGCTGGGAGAAGAAGTTCTGGGAGGCTCAGTGGCAAATTTAGGCTTGTCTCTGCACAGTGTGCCAAATGGCCATGTTGACAAGAAAAGCTATCTAGTTATAAATGCTACATATGAAAAATAAAATACAAACTCGTTCAGTGTTAACTGCTAAAAGATTCCTGCGCTTGAAGCTGGGGAAGGGAAAGTTGTAGGAAGTGACTTTGAAAGAGGGTCCCGGAGTATAAAAAAATAAGAAAACCAGATGAACAGACCTCCTAACCCAGAAAACACTGCAGAGAGGTAGATCTGTCAGCTGTATTTCTCCTTTCCCCTTCACCTATTAAAAATTACAAGAGCCCCCCTCCTCCTTTAGGCAGCTCACCCTATAAAGAAGAAGAGTTGGTTTTTATATAACGACTTTCTCTACCACTTAAAGAAGAGTCAAACCTCCCTACAACAGACACCCTGTGAGGTAGGTGGGGCTGAGAGAATAAGACTAGCCCAAGGTCACCCAGCTGGCTTCATGTGTAGGAGTGGGGATTCGAACCTGGGCTTCCCAGATCCTTATCCGACACCTTAGCCACTACACCACGCGTGATTATAATCAGGCTTTCCTTTCTTTAGGTGAGTCAGTAAGTTAATTAGCACAGATTGAGCATAGCTCTGCCACAGCAAGGGATAATTTAACAAGACAAACAGAGCCTGGAAACAGAAGGGAAGAATAGAGCCTGCTCCTGAGCCGGTGCGATCAGGATGGCCTGGGATTTTTTGCTGGAATGATAAAACGGAAGAAGAGCCAAGAGCCACCCACTGCAAGGGGAAGGTCTGCGGTGGAGACAATCCAACAAGCGAAGACTGATGTCATAAGTGCAGCAGTGATATGTTGAACTTTTGTTTACTTATAAGTTCCTTCACTATTTATCATACCCTAGGTACATACTGTCCTGACCTGGATGGTCAGGCTAGCCTGATCTCATCAGATCTCAGAAGCTAAGCAGGGTCGGCCCTGGTTATCACTTGGGTGGGAGACCTCCAAGGAAGTCCAGGGTCACTTTGCGGAGAATGGCTTTTTGCTATGCTGTGTCTAAAGTAAACCCCAGGCAGGAAATAGGGTTGCCAACCTCCAGCTGGGGGATGGAGATCGCCCAGAATTAAAACTGATCCCCAGACTCCAGAGATCAGTTCCCCTGAAGAAAATGGCTGCTTCGGAGGGCGGACTCTATGGCATTATACCTGAATGAGTTCCTGTCCCACCCCAAACCCCACCCTCTCCAGGACCCACCCCCAAATCCAGGAACTTCCCAACCTCGAGTTGGCAACCCTAGGAGGAAATATTGTTTGTCCAGGAAGAAGAGCCATAGTCATTTATTCCGGAGGCTACCCCAGCTTTTCCTCAGCCCTCTCTCTGGAGACAGACAAGTCCCGCTCAGCTGAGGCACACAGTAGCCCTGTGTGTGTGTGTAGTGCTGTCAAGTCGCAGCCAACTTATGGTGACCCCTTGGGGTTTTCAAGGCAAGAGACTAACAGAGGGGGTTTGCCAGTGCCTTCCTCTGCATAACAACCCTGGCATTCCTAGGTGGTCTCCCATCCAAATACTAACCACAGCTGACCCAGCTTAGCTTCCGAGATCTGACAAGATCAGGCTATACCATGCTACCTTCCCTCCCAGTTGCCCTGTACCAGGAATTATTATCACTAACTTCATTTATAGCCTGTCGTTCTCACTGAGACCGAAGAAGGATAACAAAATGCAATAAAAGCAATTCAGAGGGGGATGGAGCAATCTTTTAAGCCAGAAAGTCAGCCCTGCAGCCAATATTGGCTTGGTGACGATCTCCCGTGGTTTAGCAGAGCTGCAACATGAGAGAAATATCAGGCGTGAGGCTTGGAAGTTCTGCACAGAATCAGGCTTAATTTTAGACGCAACAAAAATAGAACAATTTGCGCTGGGAAAGGCATCCAGCAGAGACACCCCAGAGTGTGATCATCAAGCAGCTGGAGTCAGGGGTATTAATCTAATTCAGGGGAGAAAGCACAGCAGGAACCAAAGAAATGCCCAGTCCGGTACTTTCAGTCTGGAGCTGTCCCTGCGACTACGAGCAGAAACCAGCAGGCATGAATGCGAAGGTCTTGGCTGAAAATGGAAGAGCCCAGGCCTGCATCAATGACCAGAGGCCAAGGCAATGCTTGCAATCCCTCCCAAGGATTCAAAATCTGAAGGTGCAGAAAATAAGGAAGACAGCGACCAGCAATTGCCAAGGAATGTGGGCATCCCAGTCACATGCCCTGGGGGAGCCAGACGTATGGAATAAGAAACCAGAGTGCAGGAAGGGAGGTCCTCTCGGAGAGCGCTGTTTGGAAAAGAAAATGCAGATAAACTGTTCAAGAGGCAGCCAGTGTGGTGGTGAACGGCAGGTGAGTATCTGGGAGACCCAGGTTCAAATCCCCACTTTGCCATGGACTAGGGTCGACAACTCTGGGTTGAGACATTTTGTGTGGGCACTCACCATGTGGGGAAAGAAACCAGGCACAAGTGTGATGGTCCCACCCCCTGCCTCCACACGATTGCTGAGTGGTGTACACGGGGCGAAAGCACAGAAGAAGTGCTCACAAGTACACCCCCTCCCTGTGATCAGCAATGTTCCAAAAACAGTGTCTCTGCATCAGACTATTGGTCTGTCAAGGTCAGTATTGTCTACTTTGACTGGCAGCAGTAACTCTCCAGGGTCTTTTACATCACCTTTTACATGACCTTTTTAAACTGGAGATGCTGGGGACTGAACCTGGGACCTTCTGCGTGCACAGCAGGTGCTCTATCACTACACCAAGGGCCCTCCCCTAAATTCAACATGTATGCAAGAAGGTGATTCAGCTCATGCTGCCCTCACTACTCTGCCAGAGACCAATAACAGGGCCCCTCAACCTCTACGAGGGTGCATTTTCTCACCATAATAACTATTTCTGATATAAGAAACATGTATAACCCTTGCTTTCAGTGCATGAGGAAAATATGGCCAGTGGGAATTTGCAAGGATTAACATGGGAAAGCAGAGATCCACATATACAGCTGCACATCCTTTCATATTTAACCACTTCCTCCTCCATGGATCATCACACCAAATAGATAATTTTAAAAAGAAGAAGAGAAGAGTTGGTTTTTATATGCCGACTTTCTCTACCACTTAAGGAAGAAGCAAACCGGCTTACAATCACCTTCCCTTCCCCTCCCCACAACAGACACCCTTTGAGGTAGGTGGGGCTGAGAGAGTATGACTGGCCCAAAGGCACCCAGCTGGCTTCATGTGTAGGAGTGGAGAAACAAACCCAGTTCACCAGATTGGCCTCCGCCACTCACGTGGAAGAATGGGGAATCAGACCCGGTTCTCCAGATCAGACTCCACCGCTCCAAACCACCGCTCTTAACCACTACGCCACACTGGCTCTCTGGTACTGCTAGTGAATCAGCCCTGAATACATATTGGTTAACTTGTACTTGTAGGCATCCAGCCATTTACTAACTTCATTTCTTGACATTCCTTGCTTTGTCCTCTGCTTTAGCGTGGCATAACGGTTAGAGTGTTGGACTCAGATCACAGAGAGCTGGGTTTCAATTCCCACTCTGCTAGAAATCTCATTGGAAAACCCTGCATCAGTCCCCGCTCTCTCTTTCAGTTGGATTTACCTCGTAGAGATCTTGTGAGGATAGAACAGAAAGTATGGAGCCAAATACATAACTGTGTTCCTTAGAAGAAAGATGAGGTTAAAAAAAATCATATACTCTCAGCCAAGTTCCCCCTCTTTCAGGGAAATAGATGCTGCTAGCTTCCTGATATAAACAAGCCCTTCTGAGCTGACTCGGAAGACTAGAATCTGCAGAAGGACAGTCCAAAGGTTTGGTTGTGTGGAACAAGTGCAGTTTAATTACTTGCAGATGTATTATGAACCCATTCCATTGTACACCATGGCATCTGTGTTGATACGCAAGTTCTGTCTGTCCAAGCTCTGACGGATTCTACACTCACTGGGAGATGAATATGCAGGTGCGAACCAGCCGTAAGCTGCTTCCTTGCGAAGACTGATGTCAACACTCGGGCTAGTTGCAAAATGCTTTGTCTGTATCTATTTATGAGCAGCTTACGCTTTTATAAATAGCATTCTGGAGAGATGATCAGATCACTCTATTATGGCATTCAGAAACAGGGAGGGACTCTCGTGAACACAGAGCTATCTGAATATCCAGCCTCTGAAGGTAGGTGTGATTTCTACCAGGAACCGCTGCAAGCGCTTACCACAGAAAGAGGGCTAATTACTGAGGTCAGGAATAATGAAACTGAGATTAGATATCTTCCTAAGGACCATGCAATATCCTTTTCAGGTTGTTACGAAAGCCAGACTAGATAAACACAATCGCCTCTTCCAAGTCCATGATACTCAAGGCAGAAATGCAATTTTCTTGTGTCACCGGAACAGGTGAGATCAAATTTAGCTGACCCAACTGCAGCAAACAAGATTTATTTCATGTTACATTATAGGCACTCAGTAGAACCCAGCAGAAAGATGCTCCTACGCTTGTTGATTGCTGTGAGCTAATATAGCAGATTTGCTAAACAGAAAGTCTAGGGTAGTAGATGTTCGTGCCAATTAACATACACATGAATGGAATACCAGTGCTTTTGCTTGCTTTGCTACCAGGCTTCAAAACTGGATTGCTCTCCCTTGAACCAAATGTGTCATCAGGTTAAGGATTATAAACTAGGACTTCTGGTTTCCCAAACCACCATCTCTGCTTCTAGCTCAGGGCCACTTCACTTCCACGAGAGTGCTTTGGAATGATTCCTACAGAGCAGTATATAGACAGAAGAAGTCTCATTGGAGAAGGAAAAATCTACAAGCGAGGCGGAGCGTACAGGAATTAAATTTGCTGATCAGGAACCTTTCCTATAAAACCCATTGCAATATGTACACCATAGAAATCATATCAAAATTATCCCGCGAACAAAAATATTATGCTGGAAATAGCTCTTAAAGTGCTGAGAGGGGTTTTTTGAAAATTGAATGAGCAGAAGGGAAACTGGCCTTAAATTAAGCACGTCCACTTGGGCTCCTTCATGTGCACGTCAGAAATCAATGGCCTGCTGAGCTATCTGCTTCTTCCATGCCCTGTATCTCATACGCATTGACCCTCCAGGAAACATGAAAGATGTAAAGCCCATTCACAAGATTTTTAAAGCATACCACACCTTGGTTTCTTCCCCAATGGGGTATGGGGACACTGCACATGAAGACACCAATGCAAGTGCTATGAACGCTTTGAAAAGAAGGATCATAAGCCAGCAGAATCCTGCATTGAGCAAGCAAGAGAACATAAGAAGAGTCCTGCTGGATCAGACCAGTGGTCCATGTAGTCCAGCATCCTGTCTCACACAGTGGCCAACCAATTCCTCTGGAGATCCAACAGCAGGGCATAGAGGCCGAGGCCTACCACTGATGTTGCCTCCTGGCACTGGGTTTACTGCCTCTGAAAGTGGAGGTTCCCTTTTGTTAGTAGACACTGATAGCCATGCATAAAAAACATATCCATGGAGGATAGGTCTGTTTCCCTTGCCATCACCTCTCCAATCACTTTGGGTCTTTGTTGTGATTATGCATGCCGTTTCCAGACTGTCAGAGGTCACCTCGCTCTCCCCCTTCATTTCCCCGTGTTTTCAGGGACCTGTTTTGTCTCAAATTTGAAAACGCGGTCGAAGTGCAGAGGGAAAAGCGAGGTGACCTCTGACGGTTGGAAACGGCATGCATAATCAAAACAAAGACCCAAAGTCTTTGGAGGGGTGACAGCAAGGGAAACAGCCATGTATAAAAGACCTATAAGAACATAAGGAGAGCTTTTCATCCATCTTGTGTAAATGAAACCTCCTCTTTTCCTAAGTTGATTGCTCCCCTTGGAAGATGCTGGACAGCATGCTGAACATGATCTCCATCTCCAGGTCCACTCAACCCCTAGTCTTTGTTAGGAAATGTGAGCTACAGGCTAAGTCTGTTTCCCCTCTGCAGATGAATGTCTCTGCACCAAGTTATGCATCCACATCTTTGTGGGTTTTTACCAGTGATGCTAAGAATTCCTTTGGGTCTGGAATTCACTGCCTGTGGAGTCCTTTTCAGGCATCGGAACCACACATAATGGGGCCCCAGCAACCCCATGCACAGCAGGAGCCCACCCCTCCAGATATGCACCATCATCATGTTGTGTGAACAGGGCCAATGTGCATATTTCCCATGTGGGTACCCCCTATACGTGTGAATGCAAACCCTAAAAAAACCCAGTGGCCAGCTCATGCATATTGAAGCTTGTACCTCCAAGGTAAACATGCTCAGTGCTCCTGTTCACACAACAAGGTAATTGTGCATTTTAGGAGGACTGCAGGTAACATATGCTCCCATTCGGTGCAGACGGTGGGCTCCCAGAACACGGGGTTGCAACTTCTGCAAAGGATTCAAAGAGAGCCATTTTGAAACGGAATCTTAGGCCGCTTATGCACTGGGGTTTCTGCCTTGGATTTGCTGCTCTCTAGGTGCACATTTTCCCCATCCAAATTCTCAGAACTCAACAATAAGCCCCCGTGCAGAGTTTTGAGAATTCAGATGGGAAAATGTGCATCTAGAGAGTGGCAAATCCAAGGCAAAACCTCCCATGCATAAATGGCCTTGTGTGTGTGCGTGCTAAGTGCCGTCAAGTCGCTTCCGACTCCTGGCGACCCTATGAATGAAAGTCCTCCAAAATGTCCTATCTTTGACAGCCCTGCTCAGATAAATGGCCTTAGTTCCCCTGATTTACAGAGACAGGCAACGCTGCGCTTGGTTTAAGAGAAGCTGGTGTGAACCAACGCCCTGGATCCCCCACCCACTCCCCCTCATGAATAGTCATCTCCTGGATCTTACATTCCTACAGGAATCTCAGTGGTTTCTGCACACATTCCCTAGCCCAGCCGCCTCCCTCCCCGAAAGGGGGGTGCGGAGTCCGAATGGCTTCTGGCCGGCAAGCATCTCTGCAGCATCTCGGTGGAGAAAGGCGCTTTGTTTGCACGAGCTCAGCCCGCCCTTTGTTACAGCAAACGACACACAACAAAAGGGATCGGTGGCCGGATTCTCGCGTGGCCGGGGGCAGCCCAGCCAGCTGGGGAACACCATCTGCAGGGCACCTGCCCGCTCACACCCCGCTCCCCAGCGCCCCCCCCAATCCCAAATTCTGACCCGTAGACGTCCCTCCCCTCGCCCCTGAACTCCCCAAAGCCCCCCCCCCCCGTCTCTGGACACCCCGCCAAAGCCAACAGGGCCGATCCAAGCACGGCGCACCGGTTCAGGTTCGCCCAAGCCAGGAGTCCCCATAGACGAAAACGCACGGGAGGGTTTGCCTCGGGTTTGCCGCTCTCCGCGCGCACATTTGACCCAGCCCCATTCTCACCAGGGCGAAAACGCACGGGAGGTTCTGCCTGCCCCATCTCCCCCATCTAAATTTTCAAAACTCTGCATGCGGGCTTATTTTTGAGTATCCGGCTGGGGGAAATGTGCCTTTAGAAAGCGGCAAATCCCAGGCAAAACCTCCCGTGCGTTTTCGCCATAAAAAAAAACAACAACAACCCCCATGCAGAGTTTTGAGAATTCATATGGGGGAAATGCGCATCTGGAGAGCAGCCAACCCAAGGCCAAACCTCCAGCGCGTTTTCGCCAGCCCCCCACCCCATCCCATCGCCGACCCTGCTTACCAGCTGTCCCTGGGGAAAGAGCGAAGGAAGCGGATCCCGGGAGCGGGGAGGGCTCTCATGGTGTCCCACCGGCCTCGGGCAGGACGGGCGCTCGGCGGAGGCTGGCGGCGGAGGAGGAGGAGGAGAGCAGGAGGAGATCAGGCCGCCCGGCTCCGCTTCGTCCCCGCGGTGGTGTCGGGAGCTGGCATTTAAATGCACCCCCGGAGCCCGGGCGTCGGGCACACGCCGGGGATCCGAGCCGGCTCCCCGCCCCGGCGCGATGGGGCTGGGCTGGGCAGGGCGGAGAGCGAAGGGCACGCCCGCGCGCCCCGGGGTGGCTCCTCCCAGCTGGTCACCCGCTGGGCAGCTGGGGCTGGCCCGCTTGCCAGGCGGGGAGGGTCGTCTGGAGGCCGGGGCGTCAAACGTCGCCCCCCCACTCCCTGCTTTTGGCTGGGCTTAGCTTCGGGAACGGGGTGCTGGTAGGAATGCCATTTTTCAGACCTTGCCCTGGGTGGAAGGAACTCTGGATCTTACCCTCCTTGGGAGATCTTGGATATTGCAAGATTTGAATGTTTACCCTATGGGGATTTTATGATAGGGATGATGACCTATGAAATAAGGAGACTTTGCGATGGACTGATGAAGATTTGAACTTTTTGGGCTTCGAAACGATCGTATCCTCTTGATGAACTCTCGTCCATTGACGTCCTCTCATCCATGCATACCTGCCTCTGTGAAAAAAGAAAGACTGATAATTGAAGTGTACTCACCTTATCTTATTACATATTTTTTTAAATGTCTGACACATGTTGCATTCTGCATGTTGAAAATCATTGAGACCACCATTGTAAATTATTGTGTTCAGCTGTAATATATTTTGCTATTTTTCACTAGTATTCGCTCCTGTACTGACTTCCTTAACCTTCAGGTAGTAGCTGAACTCGTAGTAACTCGTAGGTTCCTTTATTTTGTCCTTATTTAATTCTGGCATTAAGTGCACTCTTATGATTTTTCCAGAGGCCATTGGCCCTATGAAACGCAGGTTATTATTGCAAGAAATCCATTGTGATTATTATACGTGACTGCAGTAAGCATACCCCTTTAAGAATTTTTAGTTATTGTATTAATGCACTAAAGATAGCAGTGTTGAGTGCTTTTTATGTATTTTCACAGAGGCGTTTATGCCCTAAATTTAAACACAGAATAACTGAAGAAGCTTTTGCAAAACGATCACCAAACTAGAGGTGATGTCTGCTGCTGCTACTGAAGAACTTTGTGTTATTATCACTGAAGAATCTTGTGTTACTCAGGACTTTTGTATATGTTACTGTAAGGTGAATTTAACCCATCTAAGACATAGGACTTCCATTTTTGTTCCTCACTTTAGAATTTGGCATGTAAAACAGTGTATTTGTTGTATCTTGTTTATTTGATATTTGACATTGCAGTAAACTATTTCTAGTAAATATATACTGTGAGCCCACGTGCTGACATTATTGTCCAGAACCTTCAGGTAGTAGCTGGAGATCGCCTGCTATTACAACTGATCTCCAGCCGATAGAGATTAGTTCACCTGGAGAAAATGGCAATTGGATTCTATGGCATTGAAGACCCTCCCCTCCCCAAACCACGCCCTCCTCAGGCTCTGCCCCAAAAACCTCCTGCCAGTGGCAAAGAGGGACCTGGCCACGCTAGGTGCCGGTGAACCGTCTGGAACCTGAGCAGGCCTCAGTCCAGATTTCCTGCCCCGACTACAGGTGTTAAATTAGGGTATCAAAGCCGGGGAGATAAGATTATTGCCCTGGTGAATGGGCCTGCATGTTCTTATCTTATGTACTTTGCAGAGAGATGTCACACATAGATCTGTTTCATGGCCTTTGGGATGTTTTGCATCAGATACAGCAACTGAAGATAATGCCTACATTCATTTTTAATTTTTTTAAATTCGAGTTTTATCCAACCATTTCTCAGAGTGGACCCCTCTCCAATTGTAGCTTCACAACAACCCTGCAAGGTTGCTTAGGACTTAACTGTTGTGCCCAGTCCTGCACATTAAGTTGTGCCCAGTCCTTCCTTGGACTCATTCAGTACACCTGAACTTGCAAGTTCCTGCTGGGAACACAATTTCCAGGCACATGGGCCCCAATTTGGTGTAGGTCCAAACGTTGTAAGTGCTCAGAGTGGATGCCCTTCCAATTGTAGCTTCACAACAACCCTGCAAGGTTGGTTAGGACTTAATTGCACATAATGTTGTGCCCAGCTCCTTTTTGGACTCATACAGTACACATGCACATGCAGCAAACAACAAATGCCATGTGCAAGGAGAAGGGCTTTTGGTCTTCCTTCCTGCGTTGTTTCCCCAACCTGAACTGGCCTGGGAGAGGTTCTGTTTGCCCTGTTGGGGGCTTTGTGTGTACTGACACAGAGCCAGCATGGTGTCGGGATTAAGAGCAGAGGTTTGGAGCAGTGGACTCTGATCTGGAGAACCGGGTTTGATTCCCCACTCCTCCGCATGAGCGGTGGAGGCTAATCTGGTGAACTGGGTTGGTTTCCCCACTCCTGCACTCGAACCCAGCTGGGTGACCTTGGGCCAGTCACAGCTCTGTTAGAGCTCTCTCAGCCCCACCTACCTCACAGGGTGTCTGTTGTGGGGAGGGGAAGGTGATTGTAAGCCGGTTTGAGTCTCCCTGAAGTGGTAGAGAAAGTCGGCATATAAAAACCAACTCTTCTTCTTCTGACATCCACCTGGTCCAACCAGCTACACCATAGTGATTCTTGCCCATGAAAATGTAGGGCCACAATCAAACTTGTCAATCTGTGTTACTAGATTCTGTTTCTTTTTTACTAATTGTAAAACCTGAGAATAGGGGGACGGGATGATGAAAGGAAAGCTTCTGATCACTACATTGCAGTAAGACCCTGAGAGATCTGAAGTGGGACCCGATCTGCAAAAGCTTATACTGGAATTAAAAACATTTTGTTAATTAAGTACCACATGATTCCTGTGTACTCAGTTAAGGTGCTCCCCTGACCTGGGTGGCCCAGGCTAGCCTGACCTTGTCAGATCTCAGAAGCTAAGCAGGGTCAGCCCTGGTTAGTATTTGGATGGGAGACCACCAAGGAATGCCAGGGTTGCTGTGCAGAGGAAGGCACTGGCAAACCACCTCTGTTAGTCTCTTGCCATGAAAACCCCCAAAAAGGGGTCACCATAAGTCGGCTGTGACTTGACGTCAATTTACAGACAGAAGCCTCTCTTCTTCTTCTTCTTTTTTTTTGCTGTTAACAGATGTTACCCAGCCACCCTCTGGAATCTGGATCATATCTGACAATCTCTTGCCTGAAGACATAAACCTATAACTGTCCACGTGGAGCCCTCAGCCCTGTTATGCTAACAGAAAAACTGGTAGGATCCAACCGAGTACTGCACCATGAGCTGGTTCAAATCTGGTCAATAGGATGTTCTGGAGGACACCGATTCATCAAGTCACCATGAATTGGAAGCGGCTTGACGGCTCTTAACAGACACATGCCATCTGTCTCTCCCTGATAACATCCCGATACAAAATGGCTGACTAGGAAAAAGTGAAATAAAGAAGAGGTCACATCTAATTTATTTTAGCATATCACTCCTGATTTTAAAAGTGTCCCATCTCTTCAGCCTATGCAGTCAGAACTCTTTACTTATTTACAGTCTTGTAATGTGCTGCCTTGAGAGCCAGTGTGGCGTAGTGTTTAAGACTGGCAGGCTCTAATCTGGAGAACTGGGTTCGATCCTCCACTCCTCCACATGGAGCCTGCTGGGTGATTTTGGGCCAGTCACAGTTCTCTCAGAACTCTCTCAACCCACACAGAGGCAGGCGATGGCAAACCACCTCCAAATGTTTCTTGCCTTGAAAACCCTATGGGGTCGCCATAAGTCAGCTGTGACTTGATGGCAAAATGGCACACGCACAATATTCTGCATTTGGAGGGAAGGTGGCAAGGTATAGCCCAGTCTCATCAGGGTCAGTACTTGGATGGGAGACAACCAGGAGAGACTTCAGAAGAAGGCATTAGCAAACCACCTCTGCTTCTCACTTGCCTTGATAGCCTCTTGGTGGGGTCTCCAGCAGTCGGTTGTAACTTGAAGCCACTTATGTATGTAACTTGCTGCATTATTGAGGAGATACCAGATAGTTTTATGGTTAAGGTATCGAAGGTAAATAATGAAAAATATTATTGGATTATTATCAGGATGTATCAGCCTTAGATATTGCAGAATTTTGGTGGTGGTTCGAGAAAGATCCATAGTGGAAGAAAAAGGGGAATAAAACCCAGCCTAAAAGCAGAAGCTGGTACCCAAGGTTGGGTGAAAAGAAAATATATATAGGTCTATGTGTAAATGTTGAAAGTATAATTTATTAGAAGCGCTATGTAAAATTTAAAATTCTTTGAAAGCATTAAAATAGCACAATGGCATATCCTGAGGTTGATGACTGTAACCACATACCAAATGCGTTTCGGCCTATGGGGCCTTCATCAGTGGTTAATTAAAGCCCTTTCTTAAGCCTGCACACATACACAGAAATACAATAATGAATACAAATACAAACAGTTCAAACCCAACCAGGCATGTGTATATGTTGTAATTTCTATTCCCAATTATTCTAACATCTGGTATAATAGGTTCTTGTTGTAATACTGGTTAGTATAAGTCTCTCATATATTCTGTGTGCAGCACTGCTTGATACCTGCCTCCAAAGAAGGTTTCGCCCCCTCCCCTACTGAGGCCAAAACCTTCCCCTTCCCTCAAAAACCCATGCAACCGCTCCATATGGTTGCACGGGAATACACTACCTAAAAAGGCGGTGTATCTCGAGAAAAGAGAAAGGGGGTGTTCCTGGGCCCAAAAGGGCTTTGGGGGCTGCCTAAAGGCAGACCGTCCCCTGGCCCTGCGCTGGAACGCCCAGGGAACTGTGCGCCATCCAGACACCAGCGTGAGGCTGCCCCTCTGTCGCGTCTGTGCCACCCTGGGCAGCGTAAGTGGCATGGGTGCCGGCGCAGGGGCCTCGAATGCCAGCACAGCCCCTTTCTTGCCTCCAAAGGACTTTCGTCCTTTAGGCTCAGGAATGGGCTGTCAATCCTCATTTTCTCTGAGGTGTAGAAAACTGATTCCAAGTTCAGGGAACAGAAGAGCTCAGGTCTTCAACTATTTGTGTTGATCATGCCTAATGGCACTTGTGTACCCACTGTAGGATTTTGTACTGAAATCTGACCACAACCAGAGAAATTTGCTACTCCAGTTTGTACTAGCATTTTATGATCTCGCAAGCACCCCCGGCAGACTTGGTTGCCCAACCAATCTAGTTTCCTCTTTTGTTTTCCCTGGCAGGAACCTTTAAAACCTCTTTGCTGAAACCTTTAAGTCTGTTACCAAGGCTGAATTCAGATGTCACAAACAGATGGGAGTTTGTTTTTGATGGACATGAACCTAAACAGTCAAGGAGACGCACTTCTTTCTTCTTTTCCTTGCATAGCACACCAAGATTGTGGAGGGATCTTCAACCAACTCTAGATTTGGTCTTGACATTTGGATGCAGGGTATACCATGGTTAAGAATCTCAGTCATTAGGAAAGACGCAAGCCTTAGTTTAAAATATGTGATCATCGAAGCACCTCTGAGAGACCTGCATACCCAGCCAATACAGCTTCCCATTGACTTTTTGATATCACAACTAATTAGAATTAGTTGAAGAACTCAGTGCACATAGTAGAAGGGGTAGGGCCACAACAGCAGAGCATCTATGTGCTTGCAGAATTTCTGAGGTTGTCCCCAACATCTCCATTTCAGGTAGAAGGTGATATAAAAGACCTCCACCTGAGACTCTGTAACCTTGCACACATAATTGTTGCATGTGAGTCTGAACACACACAGAGAGAGATTAGACACAAGTGTGCTGGCCCCACTTCCATCCATGTGATCACCAACTTGTGATCGAGACACCTGCACATTCATGCCCTCTGTCCCTCTCCACATGTTCAATCAGGGTGTGGAGGGATTGTGTGTACAGGGCTTAAGTAAAGCAGTTTCATGTGATCACAAAGGGAGGGTGCATGTGAGCCCCACAATTAACTTGGTTCCTGCCCTGATAACAAACTTAGGCTTGGTTGTGATACCCAAATTGAACCTCAGTGCCCAAGGAGGTTGAAATGCTCCCTGTACTAATGACTGACTAATAGAACAATCCTCAACAGAGTTACTCCAGTCTATGCCCATTGAAATCAATGGGTATAAACTGAGGTAATTCTCTTTAGGATTGCACTGTAAATGTAGAAAAGGGTTGGGAATGGGGCTGTGGCTCAGTGGTAGTACATCTGTTTAGCATGCACAAAGTCCCAGCTTCAATTCCTGGCATCTCCAGGTAACAAAGTAGGTGATTTGAAAGACCTCTGCCTGAGACCCTGGAGAGCCGCTGCCAGTCTGAGTAGACAGTACTGACCTTGATGGATCAATGGTCTGATTCAGTAGAGAGCAGCTTCACGTGTTCAAGGGTAATTTAAATGAGCCCTAACACAGAAAGGGGAAGAAAGTTTCTCCAAAGATATATACAAGTGGTATTTTACACAATTGGCAAGAAACCAGAAAATACCCATAAAGATTACAGTATATTGTTAAGTTGGATGTTTTGCAATGTATTTTTATTAGATGCCTTAGTGGAATTTCCCCCAAAGCCTTTAAATTTGAAATAACTACCTTTCTGATTGTGTTAGACTTCTAAAATGTATAATTCTGTGCTATTTGCATAGTTGCACAATCTGAAAACTGAAATTCCTGTTTTACAACAGCAAATGTTAAGTCCTATAGATACTAAAACAGGGCATATTTCCTCAAATACCTACACACTGAACAAGTATAATGTTGGGAAACAATGGTTTAAGTTATTGATTCATACCAAGTCTCATTCTTGTCTCAGCCCCTCCTTTCCCTCCTTCTTTTATTTTCCCCATAAGTATTCCCAATAGGATTTATTTTCCACATATCTGAAGATGTGGACTTTGACTCACAAAAGTTCTTATTGAAATAAATGTTGTTAGTCTTTAATGTGCTATTGGACTTTAGTTTTATTTTGCTACAACAGGCTAGCATGTAGAGTTGCCAGGTCCCTCTTTGCCACCAGCAGGAGGTTTTTGGGGTGGAGCCTGAGGAGGACGGGGGTTGGGGAGGGGAGGGACTTCAATGCCATAGAGTCCAATTGCCAAAGTGGCCATTTTCTCCAGGGGAACTGATCTCTTATCAGCTGGAGATCAGTTGTAATAGCAGGAGATCTCCAGCTACTAACTGGAGGTTGGCAACCCTACTAGCATGGCTATCCTTGTGCAGTTATATTATTGAAAACATACTAGCCTGTATTCAAACCCATTAAGAAAAACCAAAGGGAAGTTGAAATGCTCCCTGAAAATGCTTTCATAAGGGGAGCAGTGATTTCCGCGATTCTGCCTCCTACTGCAGGGATTTAGTGCTGCAGTGGGAATCAACTTAAATTGCTACTTCCTCTTAAAAAAAAGGCTTTTCTTAACTGCATGGCTGGATACATGCCAACAATATAAAGCATTAGTTAAACTTTTGGACTGCTTTACATAAGAAAAGATGGAAAACATGGCTGGATCAGACCAAAGGTCCATCTAATGCAGAATCTTGTTTCCCGTTGCGGCAAACCCGATGTCTCTAAGGAAGCCCACTAGCGGGGCATGTTGGCCACAACCTTCCTGAGTCATTGCTAGGGTTGCCAAATGACTTGCCAATAACCTGGAGAAAAACTCCCGGCTGAGTGGGATAGATATTTGTGCGCGTGAGAGAGGGAGAAATAGCCATTGGCACTTTTGGAAGAGATGTATAACCACAAAGTTCAGTGACACCTTGAAGAATAAAGGTGCAACTGGACTTCTGTTTTGTTTTGCTACAATGGACTAACACAGCTACTCCTCAGGAACCCCTTTTAAAATTTGTTTGCTTTAAACATTTCTCTTCTAAATAGGGTTGCCAACCTCCAGGTAGAGGCTGGAGATCTCCTGCTATTACAATTGATCTCCAGCCGATAGAGATCAGATCACCTGGAGAAAATAGCCGCTTTGGCAACTGGACTCTATGGCATTTGAAGTCCTTCCCCTCTCCAAATGCCACCCTCCTCAGGCTCCACCCTCAAAACATCCCACGGGTGGCAAAGAGGGACCTGGCAATCCTACTCCTAAAGGGCCAGAGGCATTCTAAGAGGACAGAATGAATATGCTTGGGAGGAGGAGAGGACAGGGATTGCACATTAATTGGAATGTATGTGTAGAGCCCACAGATATGCAAGTGCATACACCTATGAGGCCTTCTGTGCACAACGGGGAACCTTAAAAAGGCAAGGTTTTATTTGTTTATTTATTACAATATTTATATCCTGTTTTTCCCCTTGGTTCAAGGTGGGTTACAGTGCCAATAACAATAAAACTACAAATTCCTTCCTAACTTCATAAAAACCAATTTAGCCTAATAAAATGTAATATAATGCATAGGGTTGCCAACTGCCAGGTAGTAGCAGGAGATCTCCTGCTAATACAACTGATCTCCAGCCGATAGAGATCAGATCACCTGGAGAAAAATGGCTGCTTTCGCAATTGAACTCTATGGCACTGAAGTCCCTCCCCTCCCCAAATCCCGCCCTCCTCAGGCTCCGCCCCAAAAATCTCCCACCGGTGGCGAAGAGGGACCTGCCAAACCCTAAAAATGCAGTGAAATAAAATGTTCTGGTCACATGGTAAGAGTTGTGTGCATGGATTTGTGTGCATTGAAGATATGAAGGCTGGAGATGAAACTATAAGCCGTTCCCCTCCCAACAAATGCCCACTGTATCCCTTGGAACATCTGCATACAGCTAGCAAAAAAGGCAGAGAACAGAGAGATTCTAGTGGGAGTTAGGTGGAATAAGGGCACAGTCTTGATGCTTTCTGGGGAATCTTCTGCCTCGTCAGAGGTGTCTTTTGCCTCCATTTATGCTCTGCTTGTGGCTTTGTCGACAAATCAAATCTTACAAAGGCACCACTCCTCTTCAGTCCTCTCACTTCCACAAGCAAACAAAAAACAGGCAGTACTGTCCCTCGTACTTCTTACCTCTCGTGGAATGTTTATGTGACCAAGCATGTGAGTAGTAGATGGCTGCCCTGACCGCTGAATCACACACTACTGGGAAAGTGCATATTCCATGAAAAATACATGCATTTGGCCCTTGCTGGCATTGCTGGGTCCTTTAAATGTTAATCCAGCTACAGGGAACCTGCACATAGAAAAGGACATACCTGGCTCCAACTTCAGTGTAGTTTTTCAACCCCTCTCCCCCTGTGTTTCAGGCAGGGTTTGAGGTTTGTTTAAACCTGTTTTTCAGACATATTTGTCCACATTTAACCATTAAATAAATATCTCCTGCCTGGGTTCCAGGAGGTAATAAATGCCTCTCTGCAGGAGGGAGTAGTTCCAACTGCTTTGAACGACGTGGTTCCTGGACCCTACTGACACCTACTGCCCATTGGCTAATATTCTACTCTTAGCCAAAGTACTTGTGTGGCTGGTGGCTACACAGCTTAAGGTAGTCTTGGAGGAGTCAGGTTATCTAAACCCATTTCAAGCTGGATTCAGGCCTGGCTTTGGGATGGAAATGGCCTTGGTCACCCTGACTGATGACCTTCTCTGGGAGAGTGTGTCCCTGCTGATTCTTCTAGACCTCTCAGTGGCTTTCAATCCCATCAACCGTGTCCTTCTAGAAAGGCTGGTTAGAATCATAGAATCATAGAGTTGGAAGGGACCACCAGGGCAATCTAGTCCAACCCCCTGCACAATGAAGGAAATTCACAACTCCCTCTTCCCCAGTGACCCCTACTCCATGCCCAGAAGATGGCCAAGATGCCTTCCCTCTCATCGTCTGCTTAAGGTCATAAGGTTGGGTCGGGAGTGGGGGAAACCATACTTGGGTGGTTCCACCACTATTACTTGAACAACTGATTCCAGAAGGTGGTCTGGGGGACTGCTGCTCGGGCCCGTGGGTTCCCCCAAGTTTCTATCTTGTCCCCCATGCTTTTTAACATATACATGAAACCACTGGGAGAGGTCATCCAGGGATTTGGAGTGAGGTGTCACCATTATGCAAATAACTGTTCTATTTTTCCTTAACAGCTAAGCCAGGCGGGTCTGCAGAAATTCTGAATAGGTGCCTGGAGAAGGAAATGGGATGGGTGAAGGCCAATAAACCGAAGTTCAATCCAGACAAGACTGAGGTGCTGTTGGTCAATAGAGAAGCTGCTCAGGGAGTCTGAGTCAGCCTGTCATGGAGGGGGTTGCGCTACCCTTGAAGGAGCAGATTCATGGCTGGTCAGTGCTTTTCCAACAGTAAGAGGCTCGGGCATCCTCCTCCGCAGCACACGGTGCTTTTTATCAGCTCCATCTGGTTTGCCTTCTATAGAATGCCCTTTGAAAGTGCATTCTGGCCACAGTTGTCCATCCTCTGATCACATCCAAATTAGATTACTTTAATGCGCTCTGTGTAGGGTTGCCTCTGGAAATGGTTAAGAAACTTCAATTGGTCCAACATGCAGTGACCAGGCAACAGTCAGGGGCTGGTTACAGGGATCGTATCAGCCCAGAGCTGAAAGTTCTGGGCTGGTTATCCATCTGTTTCCAGGCACCATTCAGTGTACTTGTTCTTACCTTTAAGGCCCCAAACGGCTTGGGATCAGGGTATCTGAAGAACCTTCTTCTCCCATACTATCCAGGCTGCCAGCTAAGATCTGCCTTTTAAGCGCTGCTCTCTGTGCCCCCCTCCACCTTCACAGGTGAGGCTGGTGTTGATTAGAGACAGGGCATTTTTTGTGTTGGCACCTCGCCTCTGGAATGCCCTCCCCTTGAGGCTGTCCTGGCAGATACTTTGCTTTCTTCTAGACATCACACTAAAACACACATTTTTACTCAGGCTTTTAATTAGGGGGTTTATCTTAGTGTTTTAATGATCTGCTTCTGTTTTCTGGACAGTTTTTATGCTGCATGGTGTTCAGTGAGTAGGGTTGCCAGGTCCCTCTTGCCACCGGCGGGAGGTTTTGGGGGTGGAGCCTGAAGAGGGCGGGGTTTGGGGAGGGGAGGGACTTCAATGCCACAGAGTCCAATGGGCAAAGCAGCCATTTTCTCCAGGTGAAATGATCTCTATCGGCTGGAGATCAGTTGTAATAGCAGGAGATCTCCAGCTACTACCTGGAGGTTGGCAACCCTATCAGTGAGGTCTGCTTGCAGGTTTGCCCACACTTGAGTGTTAACTTGGAATGGACTGTGAAAGAGAAATTGAACCAACATTCTACCCAATGCAGGCTCGCTTTTGCATTATAGGCTGATTTAAAACTCACTTGTGAAGGTGTTCTAAGTGCTCTGGGACAAAATCTGGCTAGGGGGCAGCAGAACTGATTGTACTCTTTATCAGCACTTCCCCAAGTACTCTTATCAACATAAGCAACACACAAATTAGTGGGATGAAAATGTGTTAGTATTGATTAAACAAAGGGGTTGGGTTGGGTTGGAAGGAAGCGACCCAGGTAATGTTATGTAAGAGCTATTAAAGGCTGGTCTTTGAAACCACGGCAGGGTTGTAGCAAGGTAGGGGTCAGTGGGTCAATCTAAGAAGATTTTTAGGCTGGTGATGGTGACAGGCCCTTTCTTGGAACTGTGGAAACCCACACTGCCTCTCTGATGAATTTGGGGGACCTGGTTGGCTTTGAAATATAAACCTTCCCCTCAGTTACAAGATGTTCTTAGGGTTGGAAGGAAGCGACCCAGGTAATGTTATGTAAGAGCTATTAAGGGCTGTTCTTTGAAACCACAGCAGGGTTACATAAGAACATAAGAAAAAGCCCTGCTGGAACAGACCAAGGCCCATCAAGTCCAGCTGTCTGTTCACACAGTGGCCAACCAGGTGCCTCTAGGAAGCCACAAACAAGATGACTGCAGCAGCACCATCCTGTCTGTGTTCCTAATATAATAGGCACCTAATATAATAGGCATGCTCCTCTGATACTAGAGAGAATAGGTATGCAGCATGACTAGTATCCATTTTAACTAATATCCATGAATACCCCTTTCCTCCATGAATATGTCCACTCCCCTCTTAAAGCCTTCCAAGCTGGCAGCCATCACCACATCCTGGGGCAGGGAGTTCCACAATTTAACTATGCGTTGTGTGAAAAAATACTTCCTTTTATCTGTTTAGAATCTGTCACCCTCCAGCTTCAACAGATGACCCCGCGTTCTAGTATTATGGGAGAGGGAGAAAAACTTCTCCCTGTCCACCCTCTCCAAACCATGCATAATTTTATAGACCTCTTATCATGTCTCCTCTCAGCCGCCTTCTTTCCAAGTTAAACAGCCCTAAGCGTCTTAAACGCTCCCCATAGGACAGTTGCTCTAGTCCCCTAATCATTTTGGTTGCTCTTTGCTGCGCCTTCTCAAGCTCTGTAATATCCTTTTTAGGTGTGGTTGTAGCAAGGTTGTAGCAAGGTAGGGGTTGTAGCAAGGTAGGGGTCAGTGGGCCAATCTAAGAATTTTTCAAAGATTTTTAGACTGGTGACGGTGACAGGCCCTTTCTTTAAACTGTGGAGACCCACACTGCCTCTCTGATGAAGTTGGGGGACCTGGTTGGCTTTGAAATATAAACCTTCCCCTCAGTTACAAGATGTTCTTAGGGTCGCAACTGGCAAGTGTAAAGGCTTTAGGTCGCTGCTGAGAAATAAGTTTCGTATTCATCATGAACAGTGTGGAGAGCACTGAAGGGGGAGGTCTAGTAAAAAAAACAAAGATTTATTCATGTGCAGGTTGTGTGGTGAATTCTCTTTAAAACTTGTAGCTGCCTGGCCTGCTCATCACCAGAGACAGGCCTCACAACTCTATCCTGGCCCAGAGGTAGAGCTAAACCACCTCTGCCACGCTATCAGGCAGAACAAACCACCAAATTGTCTGCTCCCTTGCTGGGACAATTCTCCCCTTTTCTTTCTGCACTCTCCCTCAGGCAGCCCTGGACGTCTCTGGAAGGACATTGGATGCTGGAGCAGCACTTTCCTAGCCTCAGGTGCCAAAACAACTGGGTGTCTTAACCTCTCAGGGGCAGGACAGCCTCTTATCCATGACAGTGACATTTCTTTTTTTAGACTGAGAGGTTCTTTCCACAGCAGGAAAGCTTCTAATTTTTTTTTTAAAGAAAAGAATTAAGTGGCACCAGGTTCCCTTTCCCAAATAGTAAGGCATCAAACTCCGTTCATCTGACCTTCCTGGCTCTGCCCACCCAAGATCCTCCTTGGTGGGCTTGTCACAGGCCAGGTCACCATTACCATTTTAAGTACGGTACCAAAAAAAATAAAAAAAAAATAAAAAAAATAAAGGTAGTCCCCTGTGCAAGCACTGGGTCATTACTGACATTTACTAGGCAAACTATGTTTACAGGGTGGTTTGCCATTGCCTTCCCCAGTCGTCTACACTTTACTCCCAGCATGCTGGGTACTTATTTTACCAACCTCGGAAGGATGGAAGGCTGAGTCGACCTTGACCCAGCTACCTGAAACCGACTTCCGTCAGGATTGAACTCAGGTCGTGAGCAGAGCTTGGACTGCAGTACTGCAGCTTACCATTCTGCGCCACGGGGCTCCTATACCATTTTAAGTAGTCCCAGAAAAAAAAAAAACACGTTAAGTACTCTATGAGCATAGTAAATTAGAGTAACTTGAAGTTACTATTAATTCAAGGAATCTGTTCCTTAGAAGTCAGCGAGTGCTTCTGAGCTTAAAAAATAAATGCTTATCGATGATTCTAGCAAGTTATAGTCACTAAAATGCACAGACATTTGGGTGACAGAGTTCTGGAAGCTTAAGGGCCAATTCAGATGTTATGGAGAACATAGGTTCGGTTGCTGTCCCTACCTTTTGTCAAACATGAGTCAATGTTCATGTATGCAATGCTGAATTCATACTGGGTCTGTGGTGCATGTAGAGAAGGGGCTTAAGCCACCCCCCCTACCATTTTCTCAGTCTGAAGGTGTGTAAACTGGCTCATTGCGATATATCGTGTTTTTTCCAAAGAGCTGAACAGTGTCCCCTGGGGCCATTCCAGGCTGGGAAACAGCACAGTGGAAAGACTGAATGCCTTCTCCATGTGTGCCATCGGATCCCAGTCTGAATTGGGCACCAGACACATGGAAATTGAAGGTGGGGAACCCAGAACCAACCTGTGTACTGCGTATCATGTGAATAAACCCGTTTAGTTATGAGGAAATCGCTGATTTTTCATTCATGTATTTGAAAGCCCTGCCTGGAAAGAAGGTGGACGCATCTAGCAAGGAAGGTGGGCATGACAGTAAAGTGGGCATTTATCTCAGGTTTGCTTATCAGTTGTATTTCTCAAAAAACCTATGGATAAAACAAGAATTGAGCTCAGTCAGAAGAGAAGGAATGTGTGTGATTCCATGAAAACAAAGTGAACAAACCCCACAGGTGTGGTACTGTTTTGGCCTGTATGTTAAGTCTCAACATGTCCACAGGCGTGGGCACGCTGTGGACCCCGGCTCATGTTGTTGCTAAAATAGAATGAGACAATGGAACAGTTTAGAAACCTGGGGTGGGGGGAATCTGGCAAGCTCAAACCAGCCAAGGAATTTTGAAATTCTGAATTCACTAGGTAGCGCCATCTCAGTCGGTCTCTGTGTTAAAAAGTGCCTGTCAGCTCACAGAGGTAGGTGAGGTTCTGGGCATCCACCCTGGGCCTGGCAGAACTTCAACCACAGCCTTTCAGGTGTTACTAGGGTTGCCAGGTCCCTCTTCACCACCGGTGGGAGTTTTTTCGGGTGGACTTCAATTCCATAGAGTCCAATTGCCAAGGTGGCCATATTCTCCAGGGGAACTGATCTCTATCGGCTGGAGATCAGTTGTAATAGCAGGAGATCTCCAGCTAGTACCTGGAGGTTGGCAACCCTAGGTGTTACCCTTTTAACAGGCAGGTCATAAAAGTTTCTTGGGCCTTTAGGGTCCGTCCCCCCCAGTCAGAAAAATGGAGATTCTCCTTATCAGTGAGTAAGTGTTTATTAAGGTCCGCAAGCTATTCAGAAGCAGGAAAAAATAGTTACTGAATTAATTACCTACATAAAACCCCTCCATGCTTCATTCAGCCTAACAGTTTAAGGGTTAGACTGGAATCTGAGTAAATTATACCCAGGATGTTATCTCAGCCTGTATATTCTCCTTATCTTTGGGAAGGAAGTGGCGGAAGGGAGTACTTCGAACTTCTTTTGGGTGTAGGAAGATGGGGAAAGGAGGAAAGACCAGGAAAGAGAGTTCTTCTTGCTTTCCAGGTATGACAGTTTCCAGCTTGGTTCATACAGGATTGCTGGGGGACGGGAATCATTGACAAACACATTGTTTTGCTTTGCATCACAGGCCTAATAGAGCCCTGGAAGCTACAGTGTGAGGGGCCTCACTCTTCTAGGATCCAACAACTATAGTTGCAACAGCGGTTCTCATCTGGACAGCCAGCGTAGTGTAGTTGTTTGAGTGTCAGACTAGGTGACCCAGGTCCAAATTTGCCACGGAGGTTCACTGGGTGACCTTGGGCCCCTCCCTCTTTCATAGCCTATCCTGCCTACCTCACAAGGTTGCTGTGAGGATAAAATGGAGGCGCTGAGAACAATGTAAGCCACTTTGGGTCGCCATTGGAGGAAAAAAGAGGGATATAATTAAATAAATTTAACACATGAAGCCGCCTTATACTGAATAAGACCATTGGTTCATCAAAGTCAGTACTGTCTACTCAGACTTGGAGCAGCACTCCTAGGGTTGCCAGCCTCCAGGAGAGGCCTGGAGACCCCTGGAATTACAGCTTATCTCCAGACTACAGAGATCAGTTCCCCTGGAGAAAATGGTAACTGCAGAGAGTGTTCTCTATTATATTGTATGCCACTGAGGTTCATCCCTTTGCCAAATCCGTCCTCCATAGGCTCCACCTCCAAATCTCCAGGAATTTCCCAACCCAGAACGGGCAACCCTGTGCTGTCTAGGGTCTTGGGTAGAGGTAGAAGAAGAAGAGTTTGTTTTTATGTGCCGACTTTCTCTACCACTTAAGGGAGAGGCAAACCGGCTTACAATCTCCTTCCCTTCCTCTCCCCACAACAGACACCCTGTGAGGTAGGTGAGGCTAAGAGAGCTCTTAATAGAACTGCGACCTGCCAAGCAGAGGCTCTACCACTGAGCCATAGTCCCTAAATCATTTTGTTCCTCCTGGTAATTGTCGCTCAAGAGGCTGGGACTTTATTTTTGAAACCCCACCAAAGTAGCCAAAGGTGAGCTGCTGCCCCTAGTTTGCTTGAGTTTCCAAAAAGCCTTTGATAAGGGTGCTCATAAAAGATGATTCAGGGAGTTAAGTAACAACAGGGCAAAGGGCAGAGTTCAATTGCAGAGCAAATGATTGTTATGCAACAGTGATGTAAAAGCTACCTGTAGCAGATCCCCAAGAAGCCCTTGTCAGGTTCACACCTGATCTGACATGAAGATGGCACGTGTTTCCTTGGGTTATTTTTCATGTGTGTCTATACTTGAATTTTTAAGATGAACAAGGGTAAAATGTTCAAACCAGCCTTTTTTGCACCTACTGTAGTGGTTGCTGAAGATTCTATTTCATTTAGTGTATGATTTAAACTTTACTTTTCAGCTCCAGTGGATCCCAAAACAACTTACAATTAAAATTGATTAAATGGTTTTAAAAATTAAAGCCTGTTTGTCCATTTAGCACTTAGCTCAAAGCATCTGTGGGGAGCAGCAGCCAAATACCTGCTTCAGCTTAGTACCACCTGTGAGAAACGACTGCGAGCAGGACCTTCTGCTAACATCTTTCCAAATGCATGCTTCCACCATTTTGAACCAGCTGCAGTTTCTATATGCTTATCAAAGGCAGCCCCATATAGAGCACATAATCCCATCTGGATGTCACCAGTAAATGTGGCCAGATCCTTCTTGTCAAAGGCAAAGAGCAATCGGTCAACCAAGTGCAGCTGGCAGAACATATTCCTGGCTGTGGCTCAGTGGTAGAGCATCTGCTTGGCATGCAGAAGGTCCCAGATTCAATCCCAGCGAGGTGTAGTGGTTAAGAGCAGTGGTTTGGAGTGGTGGACTCTGATCTGGAGAACCAGGTCTGATTCCCCACTCCTCCATATGAGCGGCGGAGGCTAATCTGGTGAACTGGATTTGTTTCCCCACTCCTACACATGAAACCAGCTGGATGACTTTAGGCTAGTCACAGCTCTGTTAGAGCTCTCTCAGCCCCACCTACCGCACAGGGTGTCTGTTGTGGGGAGGGGAAGGGAAGGTGATTGTAAGCCGGTTTGAGTCTCCCTTAAGTGGTAGAGAAAGTCGGCATATAAAAACCAACTCTTCTTCTTCTTCCCCGGCATCTCCAGTTAAAGGGACTAGGCAAGTATGTGATGTGAAAGACCTCTGCCTGAGACCCTGGAGAGCAACTGCTGGTCTGAGCAGACAATACTGACTTCGATGGACCGAGGGTCTGATTCAGTATAGGGCAGCTTCTTGTGTTCATGTGTGCTTACAACAGCGGTCTCCATATTTGCCAATGGGCCGGCAAACTGATGAAGGTTACCCAAAATGCGTCTTTGCCACAGACCGTTCGCCTATGACCTGCTGTCCTTTCTGTTTCTTTGTGACTACTTTTGGTGGCAGTACTCCTTGCCAATTTGGATTTTAATGCAGCTTGCCACAATTGTAAAAATCAAGCCCCTTAGGGCTGTTCTATGCACAGTACTTGTTTCCTTATGCATTTTCTTACCAGTTGTGGTTTTTTTCAGTTTTAAGCCCTGCGAGGCATTTGCAGGCGTGGATGTACACGCGTCACCTGTGAGTGTATGTTGCTTTGTTGTTTGCTCTAATGATATTATAGTAAATTTTGACATTGATTCTGCAATAGGCATTTTTGTACATTTTCTCTTTATTTAACTTTGAGCCTCGTGCTGCCTCCATATTCAGCTTATACTATATCAGCACAGGTTTCCTGTTTCCTGAGTTTACTAACTTCCAGGTATTAGCTGGAGATCTCCTGCCATTACAACTAATCTCCAGCCAATAGAGATCAGTTCACCTGGAGAAAATGGCCGCTTTGGCAATTGAACTCTATGGCATTGAAATCCCTCCCCTCCCCAAACCCTGCCATCTTCAGGCTCCACCCCCAAAACCTCCCACTGGTGGCAAAGAGGAACCTGGCAACCCTCAAACTTATTTCCATGCCAGAAGAAATGGTGTCACCTGTAATCAAATCGGTTCTACACAGTCTCCGGGCCTTGATCTTTGCCATTTGCAGCACAGTGAATTTCAGCCGCTTTGAGTGACTGACCTTGCGAGATGCAATATTCTGAACACATTGACTAATATGGCACTTAGGAAAAAAGGAAGATTTGACTGTTTGGCTTCCTTATCTTTATCATGCTGCTTAATCTATCCCTATCACATGCTCTGTCTTATCTTTGGCATCAGATGTACTAATTACTTGTTTCCCTAGGTAATCCCTCAGCCTGTCATTGGTAGTGCACATGTATGGTCATAGGTTCAATCCTTAGCATCTCCAGGTAAAACATCTCCATTAGCAAGTGCTGAAAAAGACCTTTGTCTGTCAGTGACCTGCGGAGCTTGTAGGACCAATGTTTTGAACCAGTATAAAGTAGCATCATAGTTTATATGTATTATTCACTTGACTTGCAAGTTCAGATCATAAATTAACTGTAAGAAATAAGTAGACAAGCAGACACAATGAAGACTGCAATCCTAAGAGAACTTTCCTGGGAGTAGACCTGCTTAAGATTGCTCTCTAAATGTGCTTCTGTTTCTCTGATGTGTTTGTGTGGGATTGTCATGGAATTTGGAGATGTTGTTTCAGCAGGGATTGGAACAGAACAGGACACTGAGGTATGAAGCAGGGATGTATTTATTTATATCCCCACTTTTCTGTTCCAGAGAACACTGAAGACAGCTAATAGATATTAAAACATCCTAATAAAATACAAATATCAAACAGTACCCATCTTCAATTCCTTTTACAGGTGGTCAAGAAGTGGGGCTAAGAAGGTAGAGCAGCTCAGCCCTGGGTGGCGAATTCTTCTCCAGGTGAGATGTGTTAGATCCATCAGAGATGAGGAAAGACAAGAAGTTAAGAAAGGAAAGGTTTTTATCACAAGTGACATAAGTGTACCAGCGCAATTGTCAGATAGGGCTTCTGACACCTCCATCCTCAAACAAGATGGTTTCCCTGCAAACAAAATGGAGTTCTCCGTGCACTCCTCCCCCCCTCGTTTTGCACACGAGCTCCGGCCAGAAATTTACAATTGTATTGGGACCCGTCCGTGTAAATCTTCAATCTGATATCGGGTCCCGCGCACAAAGCCAAGAGCTCGGCCATCTCCTCCACTGATTGTTCATAATTGTTTCTGTTTCAGTTTTACTTAAGTCATTACCGGCAGGAAACGACTACATTGTCTCTTTGTTCCTGTAACCCTATTGTATCAGCCCAATAAATGTATCCACACTCCCCCTGTCATGTATTCCAGCCTTGCGCATCTCTTAATGAAATCACTGACTTTCTGAAATAAATCTTTGAATCGCTGCTCTGCCTGGATTGAAGGTCTATTGCCTGAAACGCTGTGTATTTGCTGAAGCCTGACAGCAATGCAGGCACATTCACACACATACCCCGGCTTCCTCCTGCCGGCATCTGAGGAACGAGCAGACAATGAGGAGATGCCAGAAGGCTGCTCAGTATAGCAAGAGTCTTGGCAATTTTAAGCTCCAAGTGTCATTGAAGGGCATGTGGAGCCAGAGAAAAGGGGCAAAAGCCCTATCCACTAGCAAAAGTTGGGTAGTAGGAAAACCAGAAGCTCCTTCTCCTCCCTTGCTGTGCTAGCTCACAGGGCCAAACAAATTAGTGCTTTTTAAGATGAGTTCTCCTGATGTACATCTGACTGCAAGTCCGCTCATGCACTTGTGACCCAACAAGGGTCATGCATTAAGGTTATCAATCACCAGGTAGTAGCTGGAGATCTCCTGCTATTACAACTGATCTCCAGCCGATAAGAGATCAGTTCACCTGGAGAAAATGGCTGCTTTGGCAATTGGACTCTATGGCATTGAAGTCCCTCGCCTCCCCAGACTCCACCCTCCTCAGGCTCTGCCCCAAAAACCTCTTGCCGGTAGCAAAGAGGGACCTGGCAACCCTAGTGAAGCATGTAATGTATACCTTTACACAATGACTTGCTTCACCACATGAACCCTATTCTGCGGTGGTTGCCTCTACAAATACAAATTCACAACCAATTTTACTGCAGTCTGCTGGATTCCAACATTGATTTCAAACAGTGCTATATGAAGACCTGGTTACAGACAGCCAATTACAGTTCCATTAGGGAAAGATCACTCAGGTACAGAGAGAAGAGCTTATCTCTTATTTACATTTTCAAGAGAAATTTGTATCTTATTTATAACTTCATTAGAGAGGAGTGGCTGGCTGTAGGGCAGTCTGCTAGCTTGGTTGCCAAAACAATAAAAACCAGGAAAACATTTTAGCCCCGTTTACTATAGTTTACATTCAAACATCACATGATGTAGGAAGCCCACGATCAGGATCTCTTGTGATTTTTTTTAAAGATAAAAGCAGTCAAGGAGGGGACTGGCATAGGAAAAATTTGTTCCTTGCAGAACAGATATCAGTGCTGGAGAACAATTTAAACCGGAAAATGGTGCAGAGGAAAAGCTTAAATACATTCTCTGCATTGCAGTCCTAACCCAGTGTGTATACACATGTGCGAGCACACTCTATGGCTGCTTTTACATCTAAAAATGGGACATTCCACGAATTTTTCACACCACTGGTAGTTTAAAGCTTAGGTGACAGCAGCATGCCTTATTGTCATATGATACCTTTCCCCAAAGATGGTAGTGCCATCCTAAGCATGCCTGTTTGGAATATTATTCAGGGCTATTCAGTGAGGCCTACTCCCAAGAAAGAGTTCTTAGGATTCCCCCGTTTTTGCTTTTTGCCGTCAAGTCACAGCTGACTTATGGTGACCCTGTAGGGTTTCAAGGCAAGACATGTTCAGAGGTGGTTTGCTGTTGCTTGCATCTGCATAGCAACCTTAGACTTCCTTGGTGGTCCCAACCAAGGACTAACCAGGGCTGACTGGTTCGCTTCTGAGATCTGACAATTCAGGTCAGGGCCCCTGTTGGTTACCTGGAAAAATATACATGACATGTAGGAGACAAAGTTTGCATCAGAGGCATTCTTGAGAGGAGTTCTTGGCTTACTACCATTTCTAGGAAACTGGGGGAGGGAGCACAGGTAGTCCTTAGAGACTCCCTCAGCGCACTTCAAGAAATTCTTGCCAGTTCCAGGGGTATTTACTCTTGGTGACAGTGCAGAGGTACTAAAGAGGCATTAGACAAAAGAATTGTCTGAAGCTTTTGAACTGCATGAAAATGTTGTGGTTCTGCAAAGCTAGCTCCTACTAAGGATGTGACCATGTGATGTTATACACCTGTGACTCATCTGGCACCTCCAAAAACACCAAGGACCTCCATATAGGGCAGAGCTGAGAAATGAAGGGAAGGATGCAGGGAAGATTCGACGTTGCCAGTAGACCCAACAGAGAAACGTGAGGCACCCTGAATAACTAGGAAGAGGCAGAATAAGCCATCCTTTTTCCTCCCAGGTGAATCTTTTGACCCAAAGAAAATTCTTGTACAAAACTTCCCACCTGCCCTCCTTAGAGGTCTATTGTTTGGTATCACTCCAAGTAAATGCCAGCAAATGAATTCTTGAAGGCAAGACTGCACAGGGATATGCTAGCGATAAGGAGATTGCTTGCTTCTATAGCAGTCCCCTTGGGTGTTCCAGGGGCTCTTCTGTTCAACCAGACCTGTCTTTGTTGAAGGGAAACCTTCTACCCCTTACGGAGATGCGAGGATACGATACTTCACAAAGATGACATCAGCCTGAGCATTCCCAAAGGAATGGCACGGATAACAAGGCAGTTTCAAGTTTATATAGAAAATAAATTTCATTTCATATCTCAAGCTGCTGAGAACATTCAGACACTTTTGATAAGCTACAATAAAAGTATACGACCATTAAAAAAACCAAACAAAAACATTTTATCTGGAGTTAAAAGTTGTTCTTATCGACGCCGAAGGAGTAATTTGCCAGGCTAGCACATAGGATTTGATGAGACGCTCGCTGTCTGAACCTGACCATTCGAACAATGTATCTTTGTGCGAAGCCATGCTAATGTCTCATTAATGCTTACCCCGTGTGTTGGGATGTTATACTGGCACAGCTACAAAGCCTGAATCCTTATGGACTAACGAGAATCCTAATCAGAGATATAAAATTTTAAGTCCAGGCTTAGAAAAGTGTAATTCTGTTTAGGATTGCACTGTAAGACAGTATTTCTCTCCTTGGAGGGTGACTATCATGTTCATTGCACCTTATTTCATTCAAAGGCAGGCACATGTCATTATGGACTTATGAAAAATCACATTTGCTTCTGTTGCTTAGGATGGCAAATGGATGGTTATCATGCATTAGCTTCACAGATGGAACATGAAAACAGCTCTGGAACAAGCTGAGCCAAGTGGCTCATAAGAACATAAGAAAAGCCATGCTGGATCAGACCAAGTGCCATCAAGTCCAGCAGTCTGTTCACACAGTGGCCAACCAGGTGCCTCTAGGAAGCCCCAAACAAGACAACTGCAGCAGAATCCTGCCTGTGTTCCACAGCACCTAAGATAATAGGCATGCTCCTTTGAGACTGTAGGTATTCATTTTGACTAGTAGCCATGGATAGCACTATCCTCCATGAACATGTCCACTTCCCTCTTAAAGCCTTTCAAGTTGCCACTTGTCACAAGGACAGCTTGGCTCAGAGTCAGACCCAAGCCACGGCAATGCGACAACAGGTATAGGTTTGCCCCCAGTGGAAACCCTGGGCAACTTTGCCAGTAAAGTTATAGCCAGTTTAATCTGAGCTCATCAGAATTTGGAAGGTAAGCAAGGTGAGCCATGGTTAGTACTTGGATGGGAGACCACCAAGGAAAGCTCAACCTGCTTTGCAGAGGAAGGCACCCCATGGATAGCGTTGCCATGAATTGGTTAAGACTGGACAGCATCACCTTCTTTGTCTTCATTTTCTTTAGATTTAAAAGTACAATGTAGGGGAAGTCAATATAGTGACTTACCTGAGGTCACCCAGCAAGCATCTTTGGCACGTGGCACTTTGAACTCCAGGAAGAGGGAGCTTGAAGAAAAGGGGCTACTGGAGAGCAAGGGAGAGGAAGATTATGGTAGAGGAACACAAAAGACATGATGTTGCTCAAATTCCATTGCACTACCTGAAGTGATGTGCAGTCTTTCAACTTCAGCGGGTATGCTCATGTAGGAAACAGAATGGCATTTTAGATATGCCTGTACTATGTTTCTGAATCCACTGAGAGTTAAGATTAGGGTTGCCAGCTCCGGGTTGGGAAACACCTGGAGATTTTGAAGGTGGAGCCTGAGGAGGGTGGGGTTTGGGGAGGAGAGGGACTTCAATGGAGTATAATGCCATAGAGTCCACCTACCAAAGCGGCCATTTTCTCCAGGTAGGGTTGCCAGCTCTGGGTTGGGAAATACCTGGAGATTTGGGGGGGGGGGTGGAGCCTGAGGAGGGCGGGGTTTGGAGAGCGGAGGGACTTCAATATCATAGAGTCCAGTTACCAAAGCAGCCATTTTCTTCAGGTGAACTGTTACCTGCAGATGAGTTGTAAAAGCAGGAGATCTCCAGCTGCCACCTGGAGGTTGGCAACCATACTCCGCCTGCTCCCTAGGCGTGATCCACCCTCCCTTTTTAGGCAAGGCCTTTTATCCCTTCTTCCCAGGCACCAACCACCACCCGATTGGCCCTGGGTTTCCGTCCAAATCCCCTTTTACCTGTCGCAAGGCCCAGAGGGTGCCTGCGCAATGTAGGCCTGGTAGTAGGGTTGCCAGGACCCTTTTCACCACTGGCAGGAGGTTTTTGGAGCGGAGTCTTAAGAGGGTGGGGTTTGGAGAGGGAGGGACTTCAAATGCCATAGAGTCCAATTGCCAAAGCAACCATTTTCTCCAGGTGTACAGATCTCTATCGGCCGGAGATCAGTTGTAATAATAGGAGATCTCCAGCCACTACCTGGAGGCTGGCAACCCTATCTGGTAGCTACTTTAATATAGGCCTCCCTAAGGCCTATAGGCTGCACTACTCTAGACCTAGGATCATGAAAATATGATAAAGTTTTTATTTTAGAAAATAAAAATAGACTTTAATGTCCTCTCTAGAACATTGCTAGCTCCCATGGTGGCAAAAAGTCATGAAACGTGACTGTGTGGTTATCCAGCATCTCAGAGACCAAACAAACCTGGCTCATAAACATCCTCTCCCCATGGAAATCCACTTTCCTGTGTCCCTGCCAGCACAGTGGAAACCGTATTTCCATTCTGTAGCTGAGGGCTGTTCATGAGGCTTTTTATGAGTGCCTTTTTATTGGGTCTCCGAGACTTGGCCAAATGCCTTTCCCACTCTTACCTATATTAAGCAGATGTTCTGCACATGTGAGCCACTACATAACCTAGGAAACATTTATCAATCTCCAGCTAGAAGATATGGGGGTTTGTTTGTTGTGTGTGTGTTAAGGCCTGTCAAGTTGCTTCCGATTTATGGCCACCCTATGAATTAATGACCTCCAAAATGTTCCACCGTTAACAGCCTTGCTCAGGTCTTGCAGACCTATGGTTGTGGCTTCCTTTATTTAATCAATCCATCTCATATTGGGTCTTCCACTTTTGCTGCTAAATTCAACTTTTCCAAGCATTATTGTATTTTCCTGTGACTCTTGTCTTCTCATAATGTGACCAAAGTACAATAGCCTCAGTTTAATCATTTTCGCTTCTATGTTCAGGCTTAATCTGATCTAGAACCCCCTGATTTGTCTTTTTGGAGATCCATGGTATCTGTAAAATGCTTCTCCAACACCACATTTCAAATGAATCAATTTTCTTCCTGTTAGCTTTGTTCATTGTCCAACTGTCACACCCAGACATAGTAATGGGGAATACTACAGTATGAATTATCTTGATTTTGGTTGCCAGTGACACATCCTTACACTTAAGAATCTTTTCAAGCTCCTTCATGGCTGTCCTTCCCTGTCCAATTAATCATCAATCAATCCTTCCCAGTCTCAATCTTCTTCTGATTTCTTGGTTGCAGCCTCCCTCTTGGTTGATGATGGAGTCATGGAACAGAAAAACTTAATCAACTTCATTTTCTTCATTGACAACCTTAACGTAATTCCCCAGTAGTCATTACTTTCATCTTCTTGATGTTCAGCTGCAATCATGCTTTGGCACTTTCTGCTTTAACCTTCCACAGTAATTGTTTCAAGTCTTCTGCCAGTAATGTGGTGTCATCTGCATATCTCAAATTGTTAATGTTCCTTATGCCAATTTTCACTCCACCTTCATCTAAATCTAATCCAGCTTTCCTTATGATATGTTCTGAACATATATTGAACCAACGGGGAGATAAAATACACCCTTGTCTGATACCTTTGCCAACTGGAAACCATTCTGTTTCTCCATATTCTGTCCTAACAGTAGTCTCTTGTCTAGAGGCAATCAGATGTTGTGGCACACCAATTTGTTTTAATATCAACCATAACTTTTCAGGATCCACACAGTCAAAAGCTTTGCTGTAATCTATGAAACAAAAGCTGATTTTCTTCAGAATTCTCTTGTATTCTCTTGTATCAACATAAGTTTGCAATATGATCTCTAGTGCTTTTTCCTTTTCTGAATCCAGCTTGAACATCTGGCATTTCTCGTTCCATACATGGTAACAGTAATATTTTGTTGAAATGTTTTGAGCATCACTTTACTTGTGTGAGAAAATAATGTGATGGTCCAATAGCTGCTGCAATCTTTGATATCACCTTTTTTCAGAATTGGAATGTTGAGAGGTTCCAGTGGGTCATTGCTTTGTTTTCCATATTTGTTGGCATATTCTTGTTAATATTTTGATGGACTCAGTTTCTATGGCTTGAGATAGTTCTATTGATATCCCATCTATTCCTGGTGATTTGTTTCTCCCAATTGCTCTCAGTGAAGCTTTCACTTCATTTTCTAGGTTCTTCTTTAAAAGGTTCTTCTTGGAAGAAATCTGTCAGTCTTTCTGCTTCTGATTATGTAATCTGTTTGATTTCAATATTGGCCATCCAGTGATATATGCAATCGTCTGTTAGGTTGCCTGAAACATGTGTTCGCAATGAACAAATTGTCGTTTTCATAAAATTCTATGAATTGTTCTCCTGCTTCATTTCATGCTCCTAGCCCAAACCTTCCTACAATATTTGATTCTTCTTTGTTTCTTACTTTTGCGTTCCAGTCACCTATGATTATTAGCACATCTTGCTTAGGTGTGTGATCAATTTCTTCCTGGACACTTGCATAAAAGCTTCTATTTTTTCCCTCATCAGCATCTGTAGTTCGGGCAACGACTTGAATGATGGTTATGTTGATAGGCTTTCTATGAAGTCTGATTGATATTATTCAGTTAGACTTTGCATTATCGCCCCGACTGCTTGTGTTACATCTTGCCTCACTACTACAGAAAGATTGTTTCTTCTGTATTGTCATTTCTCAAGTAAAACACTTCGTAATTTTCTGGCTGAAAATGTCCTAATCCACTTTAGTTTACTCACCCCCAGGACTGCAATGTTTACACGTTCTGTTCCTGTTCCTTGTTTTGCAATTTCAAGTTTATCTTGATTCATACTTCTCACATTCCATATTCCTATTATGTGGGCTGAACAGCTTTGGACTTTCCTTTTGCATCCATTCATGTCAACAACTGAACATACTTTCACCTTTAGTCCAGCTGTGTCATGAAGAATAGTGCTATTCGTAGTTGTCCTCAGCTCTTCCCCAGTATCAGATTGAATACCATCCAACCTGGGGGTTCAATCTTCCAGCACTATATATATATACATATATTTTATTTTGGATTGCCTCATAATGGGGTTTTCGAAGTAAAAGATGATCAGAAGTGGTTTACCATTGCCGCCTTCTGCGCAGTACTAACCAGGGATATCTGTAGTAGCAGTGCCATTGTCTATGAAAGATCCTCTGCCAGTGTCACCTTCCACTACTGCTGCTGCCCAGTATCTACCGTTCAAGGATTCCCCCACCCCCTTAGCATGGTGTCTCAGCTGTGAGTGACTCTGCTAGGAGTTTAGCCTCTTGCTCTCACCTTCAATGACACACACACAACCCCCCTCACCATGTTAAGGTGTGCGTCCAAGAGGGGTTGTTCGTTGCACCTGTTAAAATGGTATCTGTTGGGAGTGGTCTGATCCAGTGCTATTTCTAATGGAAAAATTGGGGAGCACTGAAAAAAAAACCTCCTATGAAATAGATTTTGGAACAAGTGAAATGTGCTAAAATAGCATAAAGTGCATCAGTTTGCTAATCTTGCTTGGGTATATTTACCATTTTGCTTGTAGAAAACTGAAGCATTCCGCAAGGATGCCAATTAATACAGTTTTATATGCTAACTAAGTTATAAATGGTGTTTTTGTTGTTATTAGCAATAAAATAGGTTTAGGTTTTGTGGGAAAGTTAGTGTTGCCTATATTCCAATTTGTCCCCAAATTTTAATTTTCTTCCAAAAATGCCTCTTGGCTTCAGAGTTTCCAGAAATTTTATCTCTGTAGATGTAACAGTGAACAACAGCACATCTGTTGTTGTTTTTTTCCACTGAACTTCCAATTCCAGACTCATTGTTGCTGTAATTGACTGTAGAACTGTGGACCCTTTGCAAGAATAGCAGGCAAGTCTTCCAGGATGTGGCTCTTAGCAGACGATGCCTCCTGGTGGCCACTTGATGAGAAGTTTTAAAACTCACTTTTCCATATTGATGTCAATTCAAGAACAGTTATTTGCTCAATGGTCCTCCTCACCTAACTGGGTTACTGTGATGTAATCAATATGAGCAAAATTATAGAAGGGTTTTTCTTAGTTTGACATTGTAAAAAACAGTGACAGTTTGTTCCAAATTCATGCCAAACAAGCAATTTCTGGCTATTATTGCACAAATGAGTTTGCTGTTATTCTTTTCCCCAACCTGACCCTGTGTTGCAGGCCAGCGCTAAAGTCCATTCCTCTGTTATCTAATGGGTTGTTGCTGTTCCAGAAAAATGTATGTGACCTGCACGGAGCTATGTCTGGTAGTGCAGCTTTCTACGTAAAACATATTGTCTCGGCAGGCATTAAACGCTTGATTAGCAGTTTGTTCTTCCGACTGACGCAAATCGCCCACAAGTTATTGGCTAATAAATGGCACTGCAGCACCCTATTAAGATAAATGATTCCTTGGTTAGTGGCTGGGCCAGAAAAAAAGAGCAGGTTAGAAAAAAGGGAAACATAAGGAGGTCTACAAGGAAAAAAATTGCATTTTGATGAGTTAAAAATCCATACCTACCTCTGGACCCTAATAATGGCGCCTTGAAAATGTCTTTTGGGTGTGATTGCTTAAGAACGGGAGAAACTTTTCGCCGTTGGAGGCACAGAATAAATAGTAATTATAAATGCGGGATTAACTCTTCCATACTTAACAACAGAAAGATTCAGAGAGCGTTAGATTACAAATTAGGAAGAGCCAAACTAGGTATGATTCAGAAAGCAGAAAACTAAGATCCTCTGTACTTCTTAAAAAGGTGAAAACCAGATATGCCTCACCCCCTAATTCAAATCAGCTATGTAGCACTTGGGTGTGGGAGTTACAGTTTTCTACCCGTGCTGCTTCCCCATATTCAGATCTCACCCCTCTGGTACAGTTTGTTCTGCCGGGTGAAAACCAACAAACCCAAAACCATACAGATAACTACATGAAGCCTGTATGGTATCCACTTAGGGTTGCCAACCCTAAGAGCTGGAGATCTCCTGCTATTACAACTGATCTCCAGCCAACAGAGATCAGTTCACCTGGAGAAAATGGCCGCTTTGGCAACTGGACTCTATGGCATTGAAGTCCCTCCCCTCTCCAAACCCCTCCCTCCTCAGGCTCCACCCCAAAAACCTCCTGCTAATGGTGAAGAGGGACCTGGCAACCCTATTTCCACTGTAGGGCAAGTGTCAGCTCCAGTAGGAGAGATGAAGAGCAGAGAAGCAACTTGGGAGAAGTGTTAAACCCATCTCCACCAGCTGATAACTCAATTGGCCCTCACCTATAGGTGCATTTGAAAATCCTGGGAGAACCTAATCACAGATCTCCTGGTTTATGTCTAAGGATCTTATCCAACCCTTTAAGTACTGGGTTTTGGGGAGGTATTTTGTAGCAGCTAGCCTGTTCATCCACTTTACACCCCATGATTCTTACCCAATAAAAACGACAAGGCAGCTGATAGCCTCACAAACCAATGCAGTTTCAACAATACTTATAAAAACTGGTTGGAACCTGCCGATTCAATTCTCTTGCCTCTCGCTAATTGCTGAAACTTTGAAATTATTGTCTGAAAGAGGCTGTGGGTGGGAACCGAGCTGATCATTTAACACTGGCACTCTCACCTACTGTACACGCTACCCATCGCAGCCCCCATTCTTGTGCCTCAGGCTGAAAGTAAACACAGAATTTCTAAAAACATGTTGGTTGATATTCTTCCCCATCTCAATGTCTCAGGCCAGCCTAAGTGGTAAAGAAGAAAGACAAAGAAATGGCCCGTAGCCATCAAATGAGCTGATCACTGCATTCAGAACCTGCCCAGAATGTAGTTTTGTGGATATTGCTTGTATTTTGCTTGATTGCTTACTTAAAATAGGTATTTTAATAAGCTATAATAATAAGGTCCTTATATTTGGATGGGGGATCACCAAGGAAGACTCTGAAGAGGAAAGCAATGGCAAACCACCTCTGAATGTTTCTTGTCTTGAAAGCATCTTGCTGGAGTTGCCATAAATTGGTGGCAACTTGATGTATGTAGGTATGTTGGGTCCCTGTCTGGGTAACAAGTTACCTAAATAAATAAATATAATACTTAACTAAATAAAAGTGAAGTGAAGGCACAATAAAAGTTTGTGCAGAATGTTTTGATTGCCTAATAAAAGGGAATTTTAATCAGTGGGACTGAGAATTAAGGGCATTTTCATTTCTCTCTTGAAACGCTTTAGAGCTGGTGTGTCACTCTAATGGGGAATATTTTATGAACTAGAGTCCCAGGCAGATGAAAAAGAAAGCCTTTAGGAATCAACTCAACAAGGGACAGAGATGGTTTTTCTAATTGTAAGTTATCCAACATTTGACAAAATGGTTAGAGCGTTGAGCTAGGATCTGAGAGACCCAGGTTTGCATTCCCATTCTACCATGGAAGCTTTCTGGATGATGGTGGGCCAGTCACAGACCGTCAGTCTAACTTACCTCACAGGGTTGTGAGACTAAAATGGAGAAGGGGAAAGTGTTGCATGCCATTTTGGGTCCACATTGGGACCCAAATGAAGTAAAAAAAAATCCTTCTAAATCAGTAATATACACATTACTCACTAATTGATTTCCTGTAAATGTGTGCATGTATGTGCTATTAAGTCACAGCTGACATGGCGAACCCATAGGGTTTTCAAGACAAGAGACTTTCGGAGGTGGTTTGCCATTGCCTTCCTCCGCATCACTACCCTGGTACTCCTTGGTGGAAGCCCATCCAAATACTAACCAGGGCCAACGCCGCTGAGCTTCTGAGATTTGTCAAGATCAGGGTAGCTTAGGGCTATCCAGGTCAGGGTTCCCTCTTATGTTCCTGTAAACACATTAGTTAAAAGAAGCCTAACAGTGTTTCTGTTTCCTTAAGAAGGTGATTAGAATCTTTATGGTGAGGCAGTTAAACTAAGTTATGAGAGACAAGGACGTGAGAAAACCCAGGCTTTCAATTCCTTTTCAGTCATGAAGCCCACTGGGTGGCCTTTGGTTAGCCACAATTCTCCACTTAAATCTACCCTCACAGTCCTACTGGGTTGTTGTAAGAAAGTAATCATATCTAAGCCACCTTGACACATAAATAGAATCAGCACCAAAATTATCCATTGCCTGCCTATTAGGGTTTATCTATTGGCAGAAGAGAGGGGGAGGATGTCTCGTCAGCCAAAGAACACACATGACATGAGGGTATTGGGTTAAGGACTCACCAAATCACCTGGAGAAGACTCCAGGTGGTCTGCTTCAAACTGCAACCTCTTCTGCTTCAACTGCAATCCTCCATTTTCCAAATGGAGGCCCAGAAAATTTGTGTCCCTGACCCAATCTTTACCAAACTTGGGGGTTCTTGCAAGGAGATTCACCAGCAGCTATGTTGCAAATTCGGTGCCTCTACCTTAAAAAACCACCTCCCAGAGCCCCACAAAGCTTCCCCATAGAATATATCTGAAAATTTTCAGAAAAAAGTTTCTGGATTTACCAAAAAAAAATGGGGTATATTATACTTGAATTCAAAAATTGTCAACATTTTTAAGCACACACTCCTAGGCAACACTGATTGTGAGGACCAATAGGCTGATTCAGTATAAGTCAGCTTCATGTGTATATCTCCCTGGGAGATAAGCAATGGGAATGACAGATAAATCCCTAGATAAAGCTACTAGTTTGTTCTGAATATGAATCCCTTTATTGTGTTTTTTTCCAGTCATTTGCTTATGGAAGTTTAGGTTTTTCTACTGACCGATTGCTTTGGGAATCGTCTCTGTAGATGTTTATAATGGAGACTTGAAATACATTACAATGTCTTTAATGTGGGAAACAGATCTGGAGGTCTAACTTCAGAAATGGCTACCTGTGAATACTCTGAAGATATATCTTAAACATTTTTATTACTGATAAACTACAGCATATACAGCTCACTCCCTTAGATAAAATACTTTTGCTCTGAGCCTATCTTCCCATATTATGGAGTCTGTTCCAAACTCAAAAAATCTAGACTGAAGCAAAAAGGTACCCAAATTCCAGAAACGGAATTTCAGCATGTTGAAAGGTGATTTCTAAAAAAATGCTGGACTACCTTTCTAGGAAAAAGTGACTGAATGCAATCAGACCAGTGGACTGTCTTTAGTGAAAGCAGTCAACCCTAAATTGCAAAACTGCAAACAGCTGGGCAGCCAAACCTGTCAAACGTGGACAAAAGAGTGGTCATCCCTGATCTGATGACAGATAGGAATTCCTGCATGCTTGATAGCCTGTTTTTGGAGCTGTGGTCATTCATTAATTGTTTTTGATCAGTGTTGTTCTAATGTCGTTGCTTCTATTTTTATTGTATTGCTATGATTTGTCACCTTGAATGTTCCAAAGGGCAGAAAGGTGAAATACATATTGGTGGAAGGGAAGAAAATCACATTGTAATTTGCCCAAAGTGTATTGAGCATATCTTCATACCAGGGCAGACATACACTATTTTTGGTCTCTGCTTCACAATGAACAATTTCCTGGACCATTTATGGAAGCTGCTTGGATATGTTTAAGCGGGTGTGTGTGTGTTAGGGGGTGAAGGAGATAGTTCTCCAGTCACATGCTTCTACACACAGAAAACTTATTAGAAGAGAAGGGCCTCACTGTTACCAGAATCACTGCATGCAAGTCAAATGGCCATCTATAGAGATGAGGAAGAATACTGGCAGGCCTGGCCACCACCCAGAAAAGTTATCTCAGGTAAGCTGAGTTATAGGAGAGGGGCGTTTCTCAGAGAACAAAATATTCTCGTAATAAATCTGTCTACAAGCACAAACCTTCCATATACCTCCATCCTAAACATCTATGCAGCTGTGTGATTCATGCAGTCAACAAGGCATGATTTGTCCCTATGCCAAGTCTTTCAATATGACTGATACTAACTTAACCTTATTTACTTCAACAGCCCACCCAGAAGCACAATCTAAGCACATAATCATACTAAAAGCACCATTAGGGTTGGGGGATGGCTATACCCAAATTCAGACCTCAAGGGGGTCCTATCCAGCTCAGGGTCTCAGAGGTCAATAGTCTGAGTGTTAGAGCTTGAAATGCAGAAATTAAAACACATTGCTTTATTGACCAAGGAAATTCAGAGGGCTTCTACCAGGCCTGGCCAAACCAAACCAATCACAGGATTCAAAGCATATCTCTGAGCCCAAACAACGCTGTGAGGGCTAAACACACCTAGTCTACTGTGGTTTAGTCGGCAAGCAGGGATGTACGGTAATAACCAGAGTTATAAGCCTACTGATCAAAAGAGTTTTCAGCTAAACATTAGGAAGAACTTTCTAACAGTTAGAGTGGTACCTCAGTGGAACAGGCTTCCTCGGGAGGTGGTGGGCTCTCCTTCCCTGTAGGTTTTAAAGCAGAGGCTAAGTGGCCATCTGTCAGTAATACTGATTCCATGGCCTGAGGCAGATCATGAGAGGGAGGGCAAGAAGGTTTGCATCAGTGTTTGGTTCTCGTGGCCCTTTCTTGCATGCCCAGGGTAGTGCCAATCACCACTTCGGGGTCACGAAGCAATTTTCCTCCAGGCCAGATTGGCCAGGGATCCTGGAGGTGTTTTTTTTTTTTTTTTTGCCATCTTCTGGGCACGGAGTAGGGGTCACTGGGGGTATTGGGGGGAGGTAGTTGCGAATTTCCTGCATTGAGCAGGAGGTTGGACTAGATGACCTCGGTGGTACCTTCCAACTCTAAAATGTAACTTGGCCATCTCATAGAATCATAAAGGCAAATGAAAAACCTAGGTGAATTTAAACCTAGCAGCCATCTACAACAGTACAAATGCAAAATGCCTTATTCACACACTGCAGGAACCTACAACCATGATTTTTAAAAGAGACTTATATTTTATACGAATGCACCCCTTTATATAATAAAAACATTTATTGTTATTTGTAAAGAATTAAGTGCAGAGAAGTCTGCAGTCTAGTCAGACTGCTTACAAAGCATCACATGCAGAATCTAGATACGGCTGCTGTAATGCTACATGAAACACACAGTAACAGTTCACAGTGTATGCCAAGATTAAAAAAGGTTAAAACATATCAAAATGGGGTAGCCAGAGAATTATCACTTTGCATAGTGCCTGAAACAGCATGGTTTCTTGCAGCTGGGAAGTGTGTGGATCAGAAAAACACGGCAAAAAGTTCTGCTTTAGAATCTGTTAAAAAAAATTCCTCTTTATAAAAGTTAGAAAAAGTAATCTGTTCAGTAATTTTTTGGCCCCAGATATAGATTCAAGTTATAACAAAAGGAAAGGAAATTGTACCATTTCAACAGCCTTCCCTGCCCTCTTCACATATCCAAATCATGATCAACAGACTCTCTCTCCCATGGCTAATATCAAATAGGTCAGGATTTTGTTCAGTCCTACAGGTAGCTATTTTTTTAAAAAAAATCTTGGAATATGTGGTTGAAATACTTGGCTGAATTTCTTGGCTGATATTCCTTCTTGGCTGAAATGCGTGGCTGGTATTCCTTCATCAGCACATGGCCTTATGAGCATCATTGCTGGTGATGTTAGCTGTCCTTATGGAGCAATCTCATGACCTCTCTTCCTCCTCTAGACTGTAAGAATGCAACTGAGTAGCCTCGAGCTCAGACAAGGCCATTTCTAAGTAAAATGAGATGAGCAGAAAGGAGACGTTGCTGCTGCTTAGGCCTAAAAAAGCAAAACCGAAATCCTAGAGTCCAAGCCACCACATTTGATTGAATGTTCCTGCTGAGATGGACAGGTTTGTCCAGTCTTTGGTTGATCCATGGCTTCTTCCAAGGCTAATTCCTTGTGTGGTATGTATAGGAATTTATGGTTACAGTGGTATCTTGTAGGAGACCGAAACTGGTTCAGGAGGGCAAAGGGAGGACTACCATGAGGCAGGGTTCCTTTGCGGTTCATTTTAAGTGGAATTTAGGGTCAAACCCCAGTGGAAGTTTGTGTTCACAGAAGTTCACAGAAGCAGGTATTTGCAGAAGTCTTAACTGAACAGTCAGAGGGAGGGAGGGAAGCACCACCATCTTTTAAGAATTCTTTTCAGAACGAGCATGTACAGTAGCAAACGTGTGAACAGCGAGTCTGGTGTCTGAACCTCCATCAAAAACATTACAAGAGGAGATCACAGATCTCAAAGCGTGAGCATATGCTGAAAAGAGAAAGAATAGCATTATGTAACCTAGATACAATATTACTGTGCTGGAGTGAGCTGCAGGAAGAATTTTCTGCATTTGGGTTTTGCTTGTCAAGTCAGTAACAAAACAATGAATGTAGCTCCAGTTTTTGCCAAAGGCATGTTTTTTTCAAGTAGATAAAATATCCATAGGATTCAAAGCCACTGAACTATAATGCGAGTTCTGATGTGGTTTAATTGAGCAGCAGGAAAGCTTTTAGCATAACCAAGGAGAGGGTGCAGTTACTGAACAGACAACAGCTTGGGAGAGGCAAAGAATGAAGGTTAAAGGCTGTGTCAAATACAGTGTGCCTTTATCTCCTTTTATATTCCAGAATGAAGAAAGGCACACATTGTTTCAACCTCTGTATGGGATAAGACATATGCTTGGTTTCATATAAGAATCTTTGTCTATAACATACATTTGCAGATTTGTCTAACCACATTTTTAAGTGGTATGCAATTTAAGAGCAGTGTATCATGTTTGCTTATCACAAAACTAGTGAGTCTATGTTCAAAGCTCCCCCACTAACAAACCTAGGATGTTGAGTAACATAACAGGGAAGGAATTTGCCCCCACACATCTCAAGTCTGGAAGCTACAAAAAGAAACAAATACCTCTCATCCCACCCACTAGAAGCTGCTCCTGGTTCTCCCTGTAGTTTCAGAGCCTAAGAAACATGTTACATTTTTAAAAAGGTTTAGCTCTGGAACACTTGAGGGCTAGCAGCTTTAAAAAAATTGAACGGATAGTGCCAATTTTATACTTTGAGCAACTAGATTGCAGGAACCAAAATCAATCAATGGCTATGCAGGGAGTTTGTTTCTCCGAGTATAGAGAAAAAATATTTAAAATGTTACGTCTGTTGGAAGGAAGCGTAGTCTACCTAGAATAAAAACTGAATAGCATCTAACAAGCTCTCAAGGGGATTCATTATGAGTGGATAGTTTTCTGAGAACTTCTGTCCTCCAAGATACCAGTTGCTATCATCAAAGCCAACATGGTACAGTGAGCTAGGATCTGGGAGACCCATGTTCAAACCCCCACTTCAACAGGGAAGCTCACTGGGGTGATTGCTCTCAACCTAGTTTCTTCACAGGGGCTGCAATCTATCACGACAGGCCATTTCAAAGGGTACCAGTATCTAAATCCACACCAAATATGCAGAATATACTTGTAATCAGGGAGCAATACAGATACATACCTTTATGATTTTTATAAAACACACAATTATTGGCACAGCTATCAGGATGACAGTCCCAGAAATCTGACCCACAGAAGCACAAGGAAGGCAAGGTGATATTGTACATTTTGATTTTCTTCTCCATCTGGGCTCGTAATGCTTCTACATACCTGGGTGGGGAAAATACAAAACATTGTTGTGTGTGACAGGAGCAATTCAATGGCTTGGTGCCAAAATGGACTTGCCACACAACCCTTCTGTGTTGACCCTCACAGCCAAACAGGCCTGCAACCACCTCAAACTTGGCAGTGACTGGTTGGAACAGATGCAGGAGCTTTGTACTCCAATCAGTCACAGGGATACTGGTGGCTACTGGAGACTCACTGCATCTTTTGTAAACTTCAGACTCAGAATTATTAGCCTCACAGAGGAACCAAGCCTGCTGAAGGAAAATTAGCATGGCTTCTTTGAAAAAGTGGACAAACATGTAAATAACAGTGACCCAGTAGACATTGTATACTCGGACTTTCAAAAGGCTTTTGACAAGGTACTTCACCAAAGACTCCTAAGTAAGCTTATCAGTCATGGGATAAGAGGATGGGTTTTCTTCTGGATTAAAAATTGGTTAAATTATAGGAAGCAGAGAGTAGGAATAAATGACACTTCTCATAACGGAGGGATGTAAAGAGTGGAGTCGACACTGGGGCTGGTGCTATTTAGTTTGTTCATAAATTATCTGGAACTGGGGAGAGCAGTGTAGTGGACAAGTCTGCAAATAACACAAAATTATTCAGGATGGTGGAAACCAAGGATGAGTGTGAAGAGCTCCAGGAAGATCTTCACAAATTGGGTAAGTGGGGAACAATGGGACAAATGAAGTTCAGTGTAGGTTAGTGTATAGTGATGCACGATGGAACAAAAATCACAAATGCAAGTACATACTAACAGGCTCTAAACTTATTATTATTAGGGAGTGGATTATTAGGAAATGGACTGAAAATAAAACAGACAATATGTCCTTGTAAAGATCTATAATGCAGCCTCATTTGGAATACTGTGAGCAATTCCGGTCACTGTATTGCAAAAAGGACATTGCAGTGCTGGAAAAAGTTCAGAAGAGGGCAACCCAGATGATTAAAGGATAAGTGTACATTTCCTATGACAAAATGCTTGAGTCTGGGACTTCTCAGCATAGAAAAGAAACAAATAAAGGGGGGGAATGATAGAGGTTTACAGAATTATGCACAGGGTAAACAGAGCAGACAGGTCTTTTTCTCCCTCTCCCAAAATACTATACCTCAAGGACATTCAGTGAAGTTGACAGGTTGCAGATTCAGGACAGGCAAAAATAAATACCTTTACTCCACAAGTGATTAAAATGTGGCATTCACTGCCAGAGAGTGTAGTGATGGCCGCAGGCACAGTCAGCTTTAAAAGGTTATTAGATTCAGCTTCAAAAGGTGATTAGATAAGTCTATCAGTAGCTACTAGCCATAGTGACTAAGGGGAACCTCCACGTTCAGAAGCAGTAAACCTCCACATTCAGAAGCAGTAATACCACTGCCAGGAGGCAACATCAGGGGAAGGTCTCAGCTTCTATTCCCTGTTGTTGGACCTCCAGAGAAACTGGTTGGCCACTGTGTGACAGGATGCTGGACTAGATGGACCAATGGTCTGATCCAGCAGGACCTTATGTTCTTAATCCCAGATTTACCTGGGGTCTGGTGGGACTCAGCAAACTTTACTAGTACTGGGTCCCACAAGCGAAGTGCACTTCTGGATCTTGCAACTTAGGTAAGCAAAGAAAGCCCTGCTCAAACATTTCAGATCACCTTGCATATTCTTTGTGCCTCTGTCGTTTTTCTGCTATCTTTTTCTTTTCTTTCATGTCCTCTAGCTTAAGCTGTTGCAATTTTTCACAAGCTTTTTCACTAGAGTTAGGAACTTCATGGGAAGCGGCCTCCTGCATTTTCTGTTCCTCTGCAAGGCGCTGGTGCTCCTTTTCTTTCTTAATTCTGTGGACAGAAATGGAATTTAATTCAATCTTTCAAAGTGAAAAACGGTCAGATGCTTACAGACTAGGGCTGCGAGTTAGAAGGGCACAATTGTACTCAAATCTGTGAAATTCTCATGAAAAAGAAATGAGAAATGGTAAATGCTTGCTAAAAGGGGACTATAATTCCTCCTGTCTCAGCACTGTCAGTGGATGGGAAACATGGCAGCCCTTCCAAAGTATGATGCTGCACATGATTTAAGATTTTTTTTAATGTGCAGAAAGTGTACCTGCCCATGAACCCAGGTTATTTGTAGCTGTCTTGTTCTACCATTAGAGGTTTGAGAGGGGAATCAGTACATGGGATAAAGCTTTCATAGGGGCAGCACTAAGATTCTGGATCTACCCTGCTCTGTGGCTTCTAGCTTCACACGTGTAGTTGAAATCACCCCTTCCAGCAGGCATTTAGCAGCTCTTCATTTTAATCATCTCTCACCTGTCTGCATGTTTTGTTTTCTGCCATAATGCTTGTTTTTAAATTAAATATTAGTGCATAGGTTTGTTTTTTTTAAGTTGATTTGGAGAAAAAAAGCAGGACACACATTTTTAAAATAAACAGATTGCACTTTTCGTAACACCATCTTCTCCCCTCCTCTCTGGTGTTCTCCTGATCTTTTTCAGGTCAAAATGCACCAGGCTACGCCTCGTGAAACATCATGGGCTCCACAACAGGAAGCTGCAAGCTCAAATATCACTTTTATCACATTAATATTTTGCCTTTCTGCTATCATGGAACTGATGAATTAACAAGGTGGTTTCAAGCGGGTCACAGTCTCTTGACTTTGGCTCCCAATGTGCAACAAGGGGATAGTAACAATGGCCTACATTATATGTGTGTGTAAAGTGCCATCAAGTTGCAGCCGATTTATGGCAACCCAGTAGGGTTTTCAAGGCAAGAGACTAACAGAGGTGGTTTGCCATTGCCTGCCTCTGCATAACAACCCTGCTATTCCTTGGTAGTCTCCCATTCAAGTACTAACCAGGGCTGACCCTGCTTAGCTTTTGAGGTCTGATGAGATCAGGCTAGCCTGGGCCATCCAAGTCAGGGCAGCCTACGTTATAGGGTTGGTACAAAAACTACTGCAATCAGGCTGTTGAAGTAAAAGCACTCTATACATACAAACTTTAACTTACTGAAATCAGCAAGAAAGCCATTTGTCAGACCTCACTTTAAAGGAATGCAGATTGCTGCTTTTAAAAAGCTATTCACACACTATACAGAAAAGGCCTAGAATTTAAAGGAAAACATATTTGCTCAGTAGCAAAGACTATGGCCTTTCAATCCATCTTTCCCTCTCCCTGCAGTTATTTTGCAGATTAAGTATTTACATAGACTTTACTACATCCTTGTAACACTTCCTCCTGTAAAAGAACTATAGGAACAATGCCAAGTTAACCTTACACCGTACAGATTATAAACAAGCTTGCTCCCACAAATAGGAAGATTCCACAGCCAGTTGCCCATCGCATGCATCTGTTATGACAGCACATGAGGCTTCACGTGCTTCTGTATAAAGCATAGCTACATCTGGGTGCATGCTCCTTGACTAGTATCCTAAACTAAAGATTCTTCTGCCCCTTATATTTGATAAGAAACATAAGCCGTTAAATTCATCTGAAGAGAGTTCTGCTCTTTAAAAAGAAATTTGACAGTGGCTGACTAATGGCATGATTTCTAACATCAGAAAAACTGCTGAAGATCTGTTCAAGCACAGCACAAGCCAGAAGTTATCACCCCAAATCACCTCCGACCACTAAGCAATTTTTTATTTTAGTTATTTATTTACAAGTGCCTCCAATGGGAATTAAAAGGCTGCAGGGGGAAAGCTCACCACTATATGCGTGCTCACATGCCTGGCTATCTCCCAATTGTTTGAGGCTTCCTTTCAGAAGATATTGGCAACTCACTCATGTTGGAAGGGGCAAGGAGGAAAGGAAGGTTGCTGGGGTCAGGCAGCAAAGAGATAAATAAAAACATAACAGGCTCATAATGCAAATTCCCCTTGATTCGAGTATTCTTTTATTACAAGGTGATCCTCTTTGCCTTAAAATTAGTTCCCCATTTGCAATTAGAAATTAGATTAGAGGTCATGGGCCTACACGATCAACATTCATCAGCCTGGGCAGTGAGGCAAATGGCCACCACAGATACACCCTAGGAAGCTGATTACTTTAATCCCTTATTTAGTCTTGATGAAACTGTCTAGACTGCTGAAGTTGACTAAAGCTTCTCCATGCAGTGAGAAACTGAAGACACAGCTACTAAGGTTGTAAAAATGGTTTGCAAGACAGACTGAAAAGATATGATGATGCTATTCTGCTGTGATGCCTATTAACTTGACTCTTGTGATTTAGTAGAGTATCACTACTCTATATATCTGTCAAGAAACTGTAAGAGTCTCTTACAATTTCTTGTAGGAATTATTCTTGGTTCAAGCTTGGCCTTTGACCATGCCTGAATTAGGGTTGTAAAACTAGTATGCAAGGAGTGTGGGAATTGTTAAGGAGTATCCTTCCCCGCCTTGAGAGAAGCACAGCTGGAAGCAATTTTACTGCTCCCTTCAGGCCTCAAGGCCGCAGTGCTACGAGAATAACCCAGTACGTGTTGCTTCATCAAAATCACCTAGTTGAAAGGGAGGGTGATGGGCGAACAGCCGTCACCCATCATTATCCACTTGCTAAAGGTGGAGGTAATTTCTACCTTGTAAATAAGATCAGCTGGCAATAATCCATAGCGTGCAGGGATTGGAGTAAGGGCCCACCCATCCCTAGCTTGCAGGGAAATAAGACTACCCGAATGGGTTGGCCAAAGGGATAAGGGGAGGCGTGACTGGTGTGTGGTTGTCAAGGCAACAGGGAAAAGGGTAGCCCAGGGGTGCTCTTGGCCCCTGGTCTGAGGTGTCCCTAAAACAGGGTCTGGTGGCAGTACTACCTAGGGGAAGCTGAGTGGGTCTCAGCCCCCGAGCATTCTAACCCACGGCTTTTGCCTAAACTTGTGCGAGGAGGTGGAGTAAAACAAACCCCTTGCCAAAGTTTTGCCTTTTCCCTCTGTTTCTATTAAAAAGGCGAGAGACCTTGACAATATCGCAACAAAATAAATTTCTCTCTCCTCTATAGTGTTCAGCTCCTACAAATATTTTGCACTGGTGCCGTGCCCTTGGGTTCAGCAAACCCAATCCTGAGTAAACTGACAAAAAGGGAAAAATATATCGTAGTGCCTCAAAAGCCGCAGGTTAGGAGGCAGTGTAATAATATTTTAAAGAAACAAAGTACTTGTCCATTTTCTTCTGCCACTCCTTCTGTCTTTGCTGTTCCTTTACTTGTTCTCTTTCAATGTCCATGAAGAGGCGCCTGTATCGCAGGTACTGGTTTTGACGCTACAGGAAAGAGGACAATCTCAGAGCAATATTGGGCAAACTTTGGAACTGATGTTGAAAGAGATCACACTCTGGATGGTACACAGAGAAGTAGGGAGCCAAGAAAGAAAGATGTCACTCTTCTGGTTTAATTGATGCAGAATCTGGGAATATATTGTATAAGTTGCCTAGAGTGTTTTGCTTCCCTAATTGCAGTTTTATCCTCAGAGTACCCCATATATAAGACCTATCATACTACACACTTTTATGATTTAATATGAGCTTGCTTGTGCTTGAGACTTTCTATGTTCCATCACCAAAAGTGTATCTATAGAGCTCAAACTGGCTACATGTTGCAATTACTGTTATGTCATTATCGTTTATTGCAGCAGTTAAAATGGAGGGGGCATGAACCTCCCAGCAGAAGGCACTTCCCTCTGCTGGCCAGTGTATTTATCACAGTGCTGCACTTGGCCTTTACTCCCATTTAGGCAAGAAGCATGTTTCAAAGGTCTGGTTGCTTCTCCATTCTACTCTTGAAAGTAAAGAACCAAAAGCCTATACCAGGTGCTCACACCCATCTGAAGTACAGAACCAGAATGCATCACGATGCTTTGATGTTGCATTGCTGATTCGTTCAACAGACTGGAGAAGTTTTACAAGACTGAACACTAAGAAACTACATTTCTAGATGCTAATAAACAAACCCCTGCTCTGTGGCAAAACATCATCTGCCTTTCATTGCAACTGGAAAACCACGGTTTGTTCCCAGTCTGCAGCATAAGCACAAATAGCATTTATCAGTTTGGATGTAATGTGACTTCATCTAGCAGTCCATACCTCCTTCTTCAGTTGTTCTTCCTCTATTCCAGGCCACAGGACCAGGGGAGTTTGGGTTTCAGCACCAACTGCTGAAGTGCCAGCTGAACAGGAATACTTCATTATGTCACTACTAATCTGCAAGAAGGAAAGAGGAAGAAACAAAGCTGAGAAACTTTGAGGTACAACACTAAGAGGCTTACAATGAAGTTTAACTTACAGTACCTTGTTTTTCTCTTAAATGTTACCTGATGTTTTATATAACAAACAAGAAACAAATAATGTGTTTTTCACAGCTACCACGGGCATAAGCAAGCCAAAGGTAAGTATCATAGATGTCAGTGGAAAGCCTAAATTCAATAGGTCTTGACCTAGTCCCATATGGTTTGTAATATTTGAAATTTGTTCCATAAATGAACTGTTAATAAAAAAAATGAACAAGGTGATCTTTACATACTACACAGTACAAATACTGATGTATACACCTTTTTATTAAAAAGTTACTAAAACAGTACGCAAAACTTATGGAACGCAATGATTGCAATATACTATTTATATGTATCTAATTATTAGGTATGTATAATTCAACATAAATTTACATCCCTTATTTTACCCAGAGATTGTGCCCCCCCCCCAACCTCCTCCAGACTGAACATTCTCAAGTCCTCAGGCTTTCTTGTAGGGCTTGGTCTCCAGGCCCCCGATCATCGTCGCTCTCCTCTGCACCTGCTTCATTCTGTCCACATCCTTTTTGAAGTGAGGCTTCCAGAAATGCACACAGTACTCCAGGTGCAGCCTGATCAAAGTGGTGTATAGCAGGACTATGACATCTTGTGATTTGGATGTTATGCCTCTGTGGATACACCCCAAGACTGCATTAGCCTTTATTGCTGCGGCATCACACTGACTGCTCATATTTAGCTTACAGTCCTCCAGTACCCCAAGATCTTGTTCACAAACACACAGAAGTGTATCCCTCATCCTGTACACGTGCTTCACATTTGTTACCCAAATGTAGAACTCTGCACTTATCCTTGTTGAACTGCATCTTATTCATATCCACCCACTTTTCCAGTGTGTTCAGATCTCGATGAATTCTATTTCTGTCTTCTGGGGTGCTTACTACTACTCCCAAATTGGTGTCATCTGCAAATTTAATGAGTAGTCTCTCCACCCCCTCATCCAAAACATTTATAAAAATATTGAAAAGTACCGAGTCCTGTGTTCAGCCACTGGACGCCTCCCTCCAATCAGATGAAATGCCATTGACAACTATGCTTTTGATGCAGTTCTCCAACCTGTTCCCTGTCCAGCCCGCAGTACTCCAGTTTATCAGAATATCATGGTGAACCATGTCAAAATCTTTTCTGAAATCCAGGTAAATAACATTAATGGCATTCCCATGATCCAGTAAGCTCATCAGTCAATCAAAGGTAGAAATGAGGTTGGTCCGGCAGGACCTGTTGGGGATCACCAAGTTGTCCTCCAGATGCTTGTAGATTGACCCCTTTAAAACCTGCTCCAGTATTTTCCCTAGGACAGAGGTCAGACAGACTGGCCTATAGTTTCTTGGGTCATCCTTTCTCCCTTTTTTGAAGAATGGGATAACATTTGACCTCCTCTAGTCCTGCAGCACATCTCCTGTCCACCAAGAGGTCTGGATGATAATGGACAACAGCTCTGCAAGCTCTTTAGAAAGTTCTTTTGAGTACTCTTGGGTGCATACTATCTGGCCTGGGGATTTGTACTCACCCAATGCAGCCAGGTACTTTTCAACAACCTCTCTGTCCATGTCAATCAGCAGTCCAGATACCGTTCCACACCTACTACTATCTTAGATGAACCTGTTCTCTTCTTCAGGGAAAACACTGAGACAAAATAGGCATTGAGCCTTTCTGCTTTCTCTCTGTCAGAGTTTCTCCATTTTCACCCCACAGTGGGCCTGTCACTTCTTTTACCTTGCATTTGCTCCTCAAATATCTGAAGAAGCTTTTCTTTTTGTAGCAAGGCTCCCTGGCCAGCTTCAGCTCATTCTGAGCTTTGGCCTCTCTGATGGCTGACTTACAGTGTCCAGCAACCCACAGATACTCTTTGTTAGAGATATAGCCTTCCCTCCATTTCTTGACTATTTCCTTTTTGTTCCTTAGCTCATCATGGAGTTCTTTGTTCATCCACATTGGTTTCTTGGATCCCACCATGTTTCCATTTTGCTGGAATAGCAATGGCTTGCGCTTGCAATAGCTCTGGTTTTAGGAGAGCCCACCCTTCACTTGCTCCTTTCCCTTCCAACATTTTTGACAATGGAATGACTCTCTCATGCCTCATTAAAGTCTGCCCTACTAAAATCTAAAATATACATTTGGCTACAAACTTTCTTGGCCGCCCACAGCAAACGAATTCTAGGAGGAAATGGTCACTTCCCCCTAAAGTCCCCACCATCTTACCCCATCTACCAATTCTTGTCTGTTGGTTAATATTAAGTTGGAACATGGCCGAGCCCCTCTTAGCTTCCTCCGCCATTTGAATAAGGAAGTTGTCGACCAGGCAGGTCAGGAAGTTGTGTGACTCTGGATGCTTAGCAGAGTCTCCCAGCACACGTTAGGGAAATTGAAGTCACCCATAACTACAAGGCCATGTTGCTTGGATACACTGTCAAACTGCTCAAAGAGGGCAGCATCCACCTCCCAACCCTGATCAGGTCATCTGTAAAGACCCCAACACGGTATTATTTGTCCTTCCTTCCCTTACCAGTACCCAAATACTTTCCACTGGCCTGTCACCTGCAATCCTGCCTTGCCTCTCTTAAAAGGTGTGAGTGTGTGTGGGGGGGAGAAGAATGTGGGTGATCTTCTAGTTACTTCAATTTGTACCCCCAACTACCACTTGAACTGAAAATGCAGAAAGCAGCTTAACATTTAGCCGAGATAAAAGCCATTAAAAAAAAACTTGCATTCCTCTGACATCAGATCTAAAGAAACCAACAATTCTTCCAAAGTATTTGTGGAGAGCAAATACGAATCTTAAATTAGAACAAGTGTGGTGTCAGAGAAGGCTTACCTTTTTAAGCTGTACTGTATAGTAGCAGTCCTTGCCGCCTTGCTCTTGTTTCTGAATTTCCTGCTCTTGCAGTTCTGATGCAAGATCATGGTATCCCACCAGAGGAGACTCCCTGGGATGACCCTCTCCTGTATTTATTGCGGTTGTTGTGTTGGATTTTGCCTTCTAAAGAAAAAACAACAACGGAAGTAATCTTTTAAAACCAGCGCTTTGGGTGAACAGAACAGGAATGATGGTTGTTGGAGATCAAAACAGGATTACGAAACAAAGAACCCAACTGGCCTCCCTGTGACACCTATACAACCCTCCCCCGCTGCTTCTGCATGGAAAATCAAGTTCCCATCAAATCCCTATGAAGTAAGGGGACAGAATCTTTTGCAGCAAAACATAGGTGGGTGAGGAAAGCTGAAACCTTCACTCAAACCATACTGCCACCTCTTTTTAAAAAGTTACTTTAACTATAGGTGTTTGTGTCTTAGCGGGGTTCCAGCCCCCTGCTAGCCCCCCCCATTAAGAGTCATTTTTAAAATACTGTTTGTGGGGAAGGGAAGTGTGCATGGGGAGAAACCATACAGCTCTTCTATTCCCACCTATGCTATGCTTTAGGTCCCCACTACTCCAACCCACAGGTTTGACCTGTGTTGCGCTGTACCACTGTCAAATCTAATTGCATCTTTCTACAATTTTCAGAATGAAAAGGCTTCATTTTCTAAAGGGCAAATTCATCAGCTGTAATTACCATGTAACAATTGCAACTTTTCACCTGATTACTTAATGCTGTAAACCATATCATCCATTGTAAGATAATGCTCTTATCACTTCCAGTAGCTACGTAATGGGGAAGATAAGGCCAACAAACCTAGCATCATTTAAGTGGACTGTGTGGACTCCACAGCAATCTTAAACAGGTCCACTCAGAATCTGATTCAGGTCTACTGAATGGGGCTTAATACGAGAAAGTGTTCTTAGGAATCTCTAGTAAAGAACTAATAGCACATGACTTGGTCTCTCAGCCAGCATTACTACTTTTATTTTCAACAGCAAGTTGATTAAAGTTAGAGCTTTCACAATATTAATCTAGGCTCTTGCTACTTAACTACACTGAAATTACAGAAAGGGTAGAATCCATTTTATTCTTCCATTGCTGAAATTCATGGCAGACAATCTAGCTCAAGCTCACAGAAGAACACAACAGCAGAATGTTTTGAAGCACAAGAGCAAAGCTGGAAGTAAATCTGCAGGCTGAAACTCACAGATCACACCTCTACATTTTAACAGTTCAGCAGCAGTGAGAGAATGCAATCACAGCTTCTCTAGTCCCACAAACCAGTCTACTGCACCTGCTGTTGGGCAAAAGAAGAGATTTTTGTGATTAAGTAGGCATGAGGGAAGAGTTATTTATAAGCTCCATATTCTTTTTCTAAAAGATCATGGTGATTAAAAAAAAAAGAACAGCTGGATAGCAACCACACCCTCATGTACACATTTACAGATGCAATCAGGCAAGCAAAACACTTATTCTCCTTGGTAGCGTGTCAGATTAGTCAGCTTCCATTTGCCCAAGCAGAGCTTCTCATGAAATATCTGCTTCACCATTCTTGTACAACACTGTAGCATTGATATGCCAATCAATCTTCTATTGATTTGACAAAAAGCTAGGGAAGAGTAGCTTACAAAAACAGAGTGCAGATTCTAACATGATAGCTATCAAAGAATACTGCGAAGCTGCATAAGTTGTAACAGCAAGAACACATTTTCACCCAACCCTAAAAACTCATTTTGTTCTAACAGCCTGATCTGAAATATGATTACTTTGGAAGTAAGTCTTAGTGAGTTTGTTGGGACTGCTTCCTTGTCAGTATGCTTAGAACTGAATTCTAGATCATGCTTTACAGCTGGCCAAGCAAGAAAAGGCTTGCCTCCTTCCATACAAGTCTGCCTGGCTGTTACGATCACTGCTAGGGAATCATTGCACCTCCTTCTTCAAAAGCAACATTGGTGGCCACAAGAGACAGGACATTTCCTATGGATGGCACCTTGTCTATGGAACTCCCTCCCTGCATTCATTTGCCTGGCATCATTGTTCTGCGTTTTTGGCAACAGGTGAAAACATTTTTTATTTTCTCAGGCATTTGGAGATAGTGTTTTACCCAGCTCTTAACTGCTATTTTCTTTTCTAATAGATATATTCTCAGTTGCTTATTACTAATTGTTGTAGAATTTCCAATAATTCTATTAGTTTTGGAGTTTACTTATTTTATTGTTTTTTTCTTAAATCATGGAGACAACCTAACACTGTCCTAAAGAGTTAAATAGTAAATGAACACTGGCAGCACACAGCAAAATAACTGAACCTTTCCTCTGGAATTCACCTGTGTATTCGGATGGTTTCCCCAGGAACCTCCTGGCAATTCTGATGAAGGTTCTCCTTTCGACACAGTCTTGCAAGAAGCCAGCCTGGAACGAACCTGCTGCACTGTGTTTCTTACCTGCCAAAGTGAGATGTTCACTTTATTTATAGAAATATTTGTATCCCACCTTTAAAAAAAAGAACCTCTCTGGAAAACATTCTGCAGGAAAGAACATGTAATATCTGCACAGTATGCACAGAAAACACAGCTTTAAGGGAGAAAGCACATTTGCCAAATATCTCCCATGTACTGTCAACTGGAAGACAGCAGTACAGTGTTACTGAGATTGCAAGCAAAGTTCTCATTACCTTCACTGAAAGCAGACACTCACACTTTTGGCTTGTTCTAAGAACTGCGCCTCTGGCGTTTCTCTTCCCCACTGCTGCGTGTTACTGGGTTGCTGAACACCAGCAGAACTGCAAATGGCAGAATTTGTGTTGCATCTGTATGAACATGTGCTTTTCTTGGGAGTCAGCTGCAGTGCAGAATCTGAAAATCCTATCACAACAGAGCCTTCTTTTACAGCCTGAAGAGGAAACAAATACATTAAGCATGAAAAGAAGTGCAGCTCCAACTGCAACTATTGTAAGTTTTTCAGCATTTGACTAACTGGCCTTTCAATGAAAGGTCGTATATGTGCAGTAAAGAGAAATGGATCTGGAAATTAGGAAATGCCGGCTTACTGCTTCATATGATTTTTGAAGCTGCTGTTTTTTTCTCTGCTTAACATGCTGGTTCACTCTGTGTTTGACCTGTTCTTGAAAGTGTTTCAGAACCTTTTCTTTTTCCTTTTGTTGCTCTTTGTATTCCTCTTCAATTACAGCTGCTGAAGCCTTAAAAAAAAAAGACTTAAAATTTATTTATTCCTCTTTGTGAATCTGTCTGAGGTGGCTTACAAACTAAAAATAACAACAACACCTTAAAGGATATTAATTAAAATCCACCATTTAAAAACCATAGCCCAGCATAAAAACACAGACCATAAAAACAAACAACTAACAGGTTAAAATAACAGTTTCTAGACTGAAGTAGTGTTTAAAAAATCAACCCCTTAATTAAAAGCTTGGGTGAACAGAAATGTTTTGGACTAAAAGAAAGCAACATAGGTGCCAGATGAGCCTCAAAGAGAAGGGCATTCCACAAGCAAGGTGCCACTACTGAGAAAGCCCTGTCTCTGGTTGCTACCTGCCTCACCCCTGAAGGCAAGGACACAGAGAGCGGGCTTGTAAGGCAGAACTTAACTAGCAGGTTGGCCAATATGGGAGAAGATGGTTTTTCAAGTACCCTGGCTCCAAGCTGTTTAAGGTTTTAAAGATAAGAACCAGCACTCTGAATTGTGCCTGAAAACAAATGAGCACCCAATGTAAATCTTTCAGCACTGAGGTGATATATCCTGCCCCTAACAATAGCCTAGCTGCTGGCGTTTTGAATGAAGTTTCTAGACCATTTTCAAAGATGGCCTCATATAAACTGCCTTACAGTAATCTAACCTGAACATAATCAAAGCGATGATCACTGTAGCCAAATCACACTTTTCGAGGAATATCTATAGCTGGCTAAAGCTCATAAAAGCCACTATGTGCTACAGAGAAGATCTGGGCCTCCAACTGTAGGCCAGGATCCAGCAGTACCCTCAAGCTATGAACCTGCTCCTTCAAAGTGAGCGCAACCCCCTCCATGAGAAGGACCGATGGGATGAGACTGTCTAAGGCAGCTCCATAGCTGTGGGTGTTCAGAGAATATAAATTTTATTTATACCTTGCCTTCCCCCGCGGGGCAGGACCAGGCTCAGGCCGGCTAAACCCATAGATATATATACATAATGATACAAAAATTTAAAATACAGTTAAAACAACGCTAAATCAGTACATTTTCCTATGGATGGTGATGTGTCCCCCCATTAACATAGAGTCCAATGGAGTAAGTGAGGACAAGGAGGCTGGTGTGAGCTTTTCGGCTTGCTATATTGGCCAGGGGCCATTGACAAGCAGCTTCTGTGGGTATGCGTGTAGCATGACTGTCTGAATGAGATTACTCAATCACAACAATAGCGCCACAACCTCTATTTTACTATAGGGAGAGATGGTTCTGCAAAGTGCCATGACCCAACCTCTGATACTCGGAACACTGCAATAAAAGCAAAACATAATTTCTCAGTACTCACAAAAGCTAGGCTTTCCTCTTCATCCTCTGGGGCACCCTCCACCCAAGCCCCAACAGGTGCCACGGGCTGGCTCCTCTCCGCTAAAAACTTCCACTTCGCTGCTGCTGACAGAGGCCTCACATTTTCACAAAGAGGTAGCTCTCTAGTTGTCCTCCAGTGATGAAGTTGCAGTTGCTGCTTCTTGGGGGGTAACATCTCAGACACTTTCTCACTTTCAGAGCCAGAACTCCTAGACAGCGCCTCTGTACAAAATACAAGAGCAGGTTGAGGGCCCTGAATTTATATATATATATATATATAATTCAGGTGTGTGTGTATATATATAAATGTATATATACACACACACATATATATACATATATATACACACACACACACACACACACATATATATACACACACACACAAACATAATAATATATATATGCGCACACACAGCAACCTAGGCACAGTGAGTAATACACCACTACTGACAGTGTAATTCTAAACATATCTACTCAGAATCCTACTCAGGTCTATTCAATGAAAGTATTGTTCAGGGTGCTCTGTGAATCTGTGGATGCTATCCACTGCACAACGGGGCCTGCTCCACCATCTTTAACAGAAACTTACCATGCAGAAAACAACTCTGGCAGAAATCTACCAATTGTATTGGGGAATTTAGCGCAGCCTTCATGGTCCCTGCATTCTCCATTTCATCCTCACAACAACTCTATGAGGTGGATCATGCGGGGAGGCAGTGGCGCGTCTAACAGTCTTCACTAAGCTTCAAGGCAGAAGGGATTTGCGTCCAGGCCACCCAGTCCAAATTCTACTCCACGCTGGCTCCCCACAGCCACCTGCGGTTCGCCCAGCAGGGAGTTTTTAATCTCACCTGCCAAGACACGGACTCCCAAGAGCCTTCGTCTGGGAGTGCGGCTTTTGTCCCTTTTACTTGCACACCCACCGGCAAGGCAGTTTCCATCAAGTCACTCCTTCCCACTAAAGAACCAGGCTTCGTCCTCCCCAAAAGGCCTCGCTAACCGCTGCCATGGCAACCGCCGGCACCGATATCTACCGTTTAACGTCAGCGGCGGCCGCTGCCATGGCAACCATCTCCGTCAGGCCTCGGCCACGCGCAGCCTCACCCAATCGTTAAAGGAGGAGGAGGAGGGGGGGGAATCAAACTCTGCCAACCGCCGCTTTGAAATCACGCGCCCAGAACGACACACTTCCGCAAGGGAGCGCTCTGATCCCGCCCTCCTTTTTCTCAGCCGCCAATGCAGCGGAAGAAGCTGCGATGGCGTCATCGTCAGAAGGCTGCCGTCTCGCGCGAGACGCTGGGTGTTTAGCCACGCCCTTTCAACGATCGTCACGCCCATCGAGTATATAAGTGGGAGGTGTTCGCCGTTAGGGACATACAGAAAAAGAAGAGTTGGTTTTTATAGGCTGACTTCCTCTGCCACTTCAGGAAGAATCAAACCAGCTTACAATCACCTTCCCTTCCCCACAACAGACACCCTGTGAAGTAGGTGGGGCTGAGAGAGCTCTAAGAGAGATGTGACTGGCCCAAGGTCACCCAGCTGGCTTCGTGTGTAGGAGTAGGGAAACAAATCCAGTTCACCAGATTAGCCTCCGCCGCTCATGTGGAGGAACTGGGAATCAAACCTGGTTCTTCAGATCAGAGTCCACCACTCCACAATACCGCTCTTAACCACTACTCTACGCTGGATCAGACCAAGGCCCATCAAGTCCAGCAGTCTGTTCACACAGCGGCCAACCAGGTGCCTCTAGGAAGCCACAAGCAAGACGACTGTAGCAGCATTCCCCTGTCTGCGTTCCACAGCACCTAAGATAACAGGCATGCTTCTCTAATCCTGTGAAGAATAGGTATGCATTAATTAATGATCCATTTTGACTAATACCCATGGATGGCCCTATCCACCATGAACATGTCTACTCCCCTCTTAAAGCCTTCCAAGTTGGCCGCCATCACCACATCCTGGGGCAGTTGGATTGCCAACCTCCAGGTGGTGGCTGGAGATCTCCGCTGTTACAACTGATCTCCAGGTGGCATTGACGTCCCTCCCCTCTCCAAACCTCGCCTTCCTCAGGATCCACCCCCAAAATCTCCAGGTTTTCCCCAACCTGGAGCTGGCAACCCTATGGGGGGAGTTCCACAGTGTGTTGGGGGGGCAGTAGGGTGTATGATTGCTAAGGGATAGAAGCTGGCGGGGGTTGTTTTATGAACATTGCTTTGTACGTCAGAGTCATTTTAGGGGATAGGCTATGGCTTAATTATAGATCATTTGCTTTGTTTGCAGATGGTTCCACGTTCGGTCTGCAGTTAAAAAAATAAATAGAAGTCCGGGGGTACCTAACAGCCTTTAATTCAATACGTGCTTTAATGAGTACTGCTCACTTCTTGAAATATGTATGGAAATCAAATTTATAATCCTTTTTATGAGGCAGATTGCAAGGAGGAGTTAAGACAAAGGGTTAATTCTGTCACCAGTCCAGTGTAGAGTCACTTAAATTCAGTTAGAATGTAAAATTTGGGACAGAGCCTTTGGGTATTGAAAGCTACAAATTTTGAGGTGAAGCCCTGGTTCACATTTAGAAGAAGAGTTGGTTTTTATACCCCGCTTTTCTGTACCAAAAGGAGTCTCAGAGCAGCTTACAGTCACCTCCCATCCCCACCCCCAAATAGGCACCTTCTAAGGTAGGTGAGGCCAAGAGAGTTTGGAGAGAACTGACTATTCCTAGGTCACTCAGCAGGTTGTATGTGGAGTGGGAATTCTAATCTGGTTGTCCAGATTAGAGTCCGCTGCTCATGTGGAGGAGCGGGGATTCATACCCGGTTTTCCAAATTAGAGTCCACTGCTTTTAACCACTATACCATGCTGGCTGGGTAATAGCAATGAAAAATAAAACCTAATTTAATGTTAAAGTTTTACAGATCTCCAAGAGACCGTGAACACTGAGTTTGATGGATCTCTAGGCTAAAGATGTTCCACAGCTGTGGCTACACTGTTGCAAATGTATTTGTTTTTCCTATTCAAACCTGATGCATAAATGGTATACTCAAAATGTTACTCATTACAGTCATGAAGAGGTAATTTCTGTGGTATTTAGGGCCCAAACCCAAACACTTCAATTGTGCTCAGATTTGTGGACATTTTTATTTAGCATCCTTGCAGGGGTAATCCCATTTCCTTCATCCTTCCACTGTAGGAATGCTATCGCTCCCTGCAGAACTGAGTGTTTATAACGTTTCCATACTTGGTACTGTACTTTTCTTGGCCTATCTGATAGCGATTGGGTGTTTTGGGGGCTTATCTGATCATATCAAGACATCATAGGAAGGATAGCTGAGCCAACTGGGATTTAGGGCTGCAGCATTTAGAAACATGCAGACTTGTTTCAAAAAATAAAGCTTCTGTTTATGATTTTTTTTCACTGTGTAAGAGACAGGGGCCAAAGAACTCCAGTAGCAGAGAGAGGGAGAGAGAAAGAGTGAAGATCAGTTGTTTTGGTTTAAAACAAAAAACTTAAAAGGCCTGGGAAAATGTTCTCTCTGGAAAAAAAACACTTTAAAGGGATGTATTGGAACACTTTAGGAAGAAAATGGCCACCCAGGGCCTGTGGAAATGCACCACAAGAAGAGGTTTCCTTGATGAGATTTGGAAGCGGCAAGCAATAAACGGAGTGATTCTCACCAAATGAGCATTTGGAAAACCCACCAAGCCATCCCCCACCCACACCTTTAATCAACTATTTTAGAACAGCTTGCACTTTCTGTTTGGTAGTAAATACTGGATTTTATTAAGTACAACAGAGCTGGGACCGTAAAAGCATCCAGTTCACTTCAGCAATTGGCTGAGTTTTGTAACCGTGTCCTATTCAAAAGATTTGGGACAGCTCAAAGGAGACTAATTGGCACATCGGGGCTGGAATGTTGGCCTAGTTAGGCTGGAGGATGGCTGGTGTAAGTAAGGCAGAAATTAAAAGCAACAAAACTCAACAGCTTGACAAACTGACAAAGGGAAAATACCTGTTGGTTTATGGTATTGTTTCATGACTGCTTGCTGTTAACCAAGTTCCTTAATCTGGAGCTGACAAGCTAGCAAAATGTTTTGTTATTTCTAACAGCTTCTCTAAGCTGGTTATTGCTAGGGCAGTGGTTATTTGGCTGTTGTACATGTACATTTTTACTGCTTTTAAAGCTATGTGCATGTGAAGCATTTCAGCCACTTTCCCTATGAATTAAAGAATGTGAATTGATGTACGGTACCCATCTCTTGTGCTAATGTTCTCATTTTTCTGAATAGCTGATGTAAACAGTAGCCTGGGACTTTTGTCATCTACAACCAAACCTATAACAGCCTATAATAAATGATGTAATGTATATCAATCATACTGTTTTATCCCGCCCTTCCTTCAAGGAACTCAGGGTTGCATGCATAGCCCTCTTTTATCCTTATAACAAGCCTGTGAGGCAAAGAAGGCTGATGTAAGGTCACCCAATGTACTTCAGGGGTGAATGGGACTTTGAATCTGTGTCCCCTCCATCCTGGTCTCAATGGTATATTATACTGGCTCTTGTGTAGTATAGTGTACAATTTAAATACATTCAGATTAATTTTTTTGTATCTGATTTGCCTCACAGGGTTCTGTTGCCCTGGCATGAAAGAATATTTGTGGGTCATTGCTAGGGTTTATTTTTATTTTTGTATTTAATTCATGTATATCCCACTTTTCTCCCCAATGGTGATCCAAAGCAGCTTATATCATTCTCCTCTCCTCCATTTTATCCTCACAACAACCCTATGAGGTAGGTTAGACTGAGAGATTGTAACTGGCCCAAGATCACCTAGCAAGCTTCTATGGCACGAGTGGGAATTCGAACCAGGATCTTCCAGACACTAGACTGACACTCTTAACCACTACACCACACTGCTGTCACACACCATCACACCAACCAGCCATGTTTCCATTAGAACAGCAAGTTCTGCACCGCCCCCAGTCAGTTTTCAGATGAGGCTTTTTTTTTTCATGGATTGGAAAAAATAGGAAAGAGGGATGCTTACCCTCCCTCCTCCAAAACCTTAATGCCTTTTAACCCAAAGGACTGTGCTGTGCTGCTCCTTTAAGACTTTTGCATCACAAGGCTTGCTGCCAATTTCAGTTTTCAGCTCAGGCTTTTCTGTGAGTCAAAAGCATCTTCTCTGAACACTATAGCTGACTTCCTCTGCTTTTTCTGTCTCCCTCACCCCCCATAGCTCCTATGCCAGACAGACAAGAGAGGGAAAGCTGCAATTCTGGGAGATCTCCAGGCCCCACCTGGAGGCTGGCAACCTTCATTTGTAAGCATTACATGTTGTTGGTCTAAAAAACCTTCTGGTAGGAGTGTAATTCCTATTTTAGATAACTGCTGCCTCTCCTGCCTGCAAATGCCACATCCTGTGCACATCCGTTTTCAAGTTGTTATGGCTGCTTGCCTGGAACGGTTTTGCCATAAGCTGAAAACTAGAAAAAGCCCAGGAAGGTTTGCAAAGAGACAAAACGGCCACAACTCTTTTCAAGGCCAGGAAATGCAAATGGATCCCATAATTCGCCTCGCCCGCCCGCTGAGGTATTCATTTGAGAGTGCTGTGGGTACTGTGTGGCATATGTCAAAAAACCTCCCTAGGAACTGTGGGAGAGGCTACAGAAGGTGATCTGGACTTTTTTTCTTCAAGAAACTTAATCAGGCCTTTGACACAAAGTTGCTGGAAAGTTGGGGATTGTTTTTTGATTTTATTATCCCCCCCCCTCAAGGATAGATAGTTAGCTAATCCTCAAAAAAGGAGGATGTAGGGCTCGTGAATCCAGAAAACATCAGGTCTGACCAAAAGCGAAGAAAAGAGAAAACAAAACCCCGCAACAACACACAGAGCTCTGTCTATTGAAAAAGGACTTGGCAGGGTTCAGTGGTGGCAGAACAACTCCAAGTGGTACTAAGGGACGTGCCCGGAGTGGACAAATCATGCTAATTGTGTGCGAGAGAGACCGAAAACTAAACCCAAAATGAAGAGGGGAAGGCAAGTCTTGTCCAGAGTTCTCAGGGCTCCTGGTTTTGTGCAGTTAGCTTGCCTTTTTATAATCTACACAGGTAGGAAAACGGCACTCTTTATAAAGCTTTTGGGAAGGGTGGCAAGGTTTGGCAGAAGCTCTTGAAAGAGGGGATATGGTCTGGTTCAGATGTGTGCATGTGTTGTTCAGCTCCTAGGCAAAAGGGTGAGAATCTTTCAAGTGGCAGCTCTGAACACCTGTTGTTCCCCCTCATGCAGGAGGGATCAGGACTCCTTGCAATTCAGCATACTGAGAAGGAATTAACCAAGGGACTCTTTTGGGAGCAGATGATTGATCTGTGCCTCTGAAATTGAGCATAAAGGGGTGGGATGGACATTCAGAATCCTTGGAGCACCTTGTAAAGGTTGAACAGGTTTTAAAAACAAAGCAGGTGGATTTAAGCATGTTCATGCAAAGATGAGTTGCCTGAGAGACCCATCGTTCGACGGCGGCAAGCTGCAAACACGGTTAAGTTCATACGAAATGTTATGATAGAGCCCATGCTTTGAATGCCAATCTTAAATTTTGGCTTCAGGGTTTAAAACTCAAGAAATATGTTTAGAAGGATCTGAAAGCAAATAACTTTCCTAGAAGTGCTGTTGTGTGTTTTATGCATGTGTGTACGGGAGTTTTAAATCCAATTCCTTCAGGAAATTATCTGTTGCATTGTAGCAGCAGAACAACTCTGCTATGAATCCAAGTCCTCAGTTCAAATTTTACTGTTGTTATGAACTTTAGCCAAGCTATTCTCTTTCACCCTCTTCTGCCCCCCCCCCCGCCACTTGTAATATATGACTTATAACACCATCCTGCCTTGAAGGATATTGGATAACAATAAGGTAATTTATTTCTGTCACATTAAACTTAATCCAGCAGCACAGTTGTTTTGGGGACCTACATCTTATTAAAACCAATGGAATAGGATTTCACAGTTACTAACTTGACTTAGCTGCGGATGTAAAGGAGGTTTGACATGGTGAAAACTATACAATTTGGGTGCAATACCCATATGACACAGTGAAGAAGCCGACAGATTTGTGATGTCTTTTGCATAAAAATATGTCTTCTGAAAGGGAAGGTGTAGCCTGATAGCCCAGTTTAGTCCAATCTCACCTGAGTATGGAAGCTAAGCAGGGTTGGCCATGGTTGGTAAGACCATCAAAGGACCAACAAGGAAAACAGGGCGTTGCTATGCAGAGGAAGGCTGTGGTTAACAATCTCTACTCATCTCTTGCCTTAAAAAGTGCATGGTCCTAGGGCTGCCATGAGTCAATTGTGACTTGGCATGCAATTATTATTATTATTAAGAAGGACGGCAAATACCCATTTTGTATTTACTGTTTTTATATGTTAATGTATCTTCCGAGCTAACAAACCTTATAAAATGCTATTTTCCATAGTCTTTGTTGTCTACCCCCTGTGCTTGGAGAGAAGCCTTCCCTTCTTCTGTGGCTCCCCCTCTTAGCTCCTCTTTTGAAAAGGCTATGGGAAGGCTGCCACTCTAGCTCTACTCAAAGGAGGACTTGTGGGGAGGATCTGTAGATTTTATTAAAGGCCCCCTAATTTTCCTCTTAATAAAATCCACAGATCCTCCCCACTACGTCCCCTAATTTTCCTCTAGGAGCCCCGTGGTGCAGAGTGGTAAGCTGCAGTAATGCAGTCCAAAGCTCTTAGGGATAGTTTGCACTGAAAGTTCATTTTGAAATTAGATTTCTCTAATTTGTTGGATGGGTTTTAACAAGCAAGTCAAAATAAGTTAATTGCTGGAACAACATGTTAAATTTTACAACGCTGAACTGTCGAGCTGTTACTCAAGGAGGCAAGGCAACCAGCCTGTGACATGGAGCTCCTTGGGGTACTAGTTGGAATTTAGTTCTTTTGTTTGTGACTTTGTATTTCCACCAGTAAGTCTCTCCAGCAAGGGATACGCTCGTGGCCAAGAGACTGCTTCCTTTAGGGGGGGGAGGGGCAAGAAAATGGTGAGTTTAGACCTAATAGTGGTGGGGGCAGTTTGAAGTTCGGTGCAAGTTAACTTGCAAGACAGTGCAAGTTAATTAAAAAGGTAAAGGTCCCCTGTGCAAGCACCAGGTCGTTGCTGACCCATGGGGTGACATCACATCCCGACGTTTACTAGGCAGACTTTGTTTACGGGGTGGTTTGCCAGTGCCTTCCCCCAGTCGCAAGTTAATTAAGGGGGTGCTAAAGATAAAGGTGGAGCCCCATGGTGCGGAGTGGTAAGCTGCAGTACTGCAGTCCAAGCTCTGCTCACTACCTGAGTTCGATCCCGACGGAAGTTGGTGTCAGATAGCCGGCTCAAGGTTGACTCAGCCTTCCATCCTTCCAAGGTTGGTAAAATGAGTACCCAGCTTGCTGGGGGTAAAGGGAAGATGACTGGGGAAGGCACTGGCAAACCACCCCATAAACAAAGTCTGCCTAGAAAATGTCGGGATGTGACATCACCCCATGGGTTAAGAATGACCTGGTGCTTGCACAGGGGACCTTTACCTTACCTTTTAATTTTCCTCTGATCGTTTGAGCACTTGTCTACTCCAGTTACGAAATATAACTTTTACCATATAGTTCTACCATTCTACCATACGTTGTTAACTGTAGCCATCAAGAGAACTTAGATTAATTGATGGGTTGTACTTTTTTTTTTAAAAAGCCTTGTATCATGTGAACCAGCATAGAGGGTCCAAGATAAGCTTAATTACATTGGATCCCCTCACTTAATTGAAGTGCCCTTCTTGGCACTATGTTGTGATAATACTAATCTTTCTTTCTTACTGCTTAAGGATATACAGTGGTAATGGTCCCAGAATTTCTCTCTGTTGTGTAGCCAGTGTGCCTGGAACACCATGTCCCTGGCTTTTCAGCTGCAAGAAGCCAAATGAAGAAGTATTTCTCTTCTCAGAACAGGCAGGACTCCCCCCCCCTCCTTTAGTGCCTTCTTGTCTGTGAACTCCAGCACTGAGGTCCACTTAACACTTTACCAAATTCCTGCACGGATGGTGCTTCTGTATTGGAATTCATGAGAGATCTTGCAAGTGGACTGGTACAAAAGGGGTCATGTGAGTGAGTCTTCGGTGCCGTTTGCCCATGCTAGCAAACTGCAGTCTGTGGCAGCTTCTTAGTGTGCCTAAATTGCTACCATTACGTCTTGTATTTTGCATGCAGTTTTTATGTTGGAAGTGTTCTACATGGGTGAGGATTTCGTAAATCTGTAATGCAGTGCTAGCATTTTGCTACAGTGCACTTCAAACTAAGGCACCCCCCGCCCCTAGGGTTGCCAGCTCTGGTATGGGAAATACCTGGAGAGACTTAAATAGAGTGTAATGCCATAGAGTCCATTTTCCAAAGCAGCCATTTCCTCCAGGTGAACGTTTTCTCCAAGTGAACCAGATTTCCAGCTACCGCTTGGAGGCTGGCAACCCTAGCCCACCCATCAAACAACACTACAATGGATAGAATAAATCTGATTTGATATCCACACACAAACAAGTTGAACTTGAAAGTACGAGATCTGGATTCAAATGCCACAAATGACTCATTGTTAGGGTTGCCAGCCTCCAGGTGTGGGTCTGGTGATCTCCTGCTTATACAATTGATCTCCAGACTACAGAGATCATTTCCCCTGAGGAAAATGGTTGTTTTGGAGGGTGAACTCTATGGCATTGTACCCTACTTAGGTCCCTCCCCAGGCTCCACCCCCAAAATCACCAATATTTTTTCATGCAGTAGACTTGCGCTGGACAAAAGGCAATACTTCTTTATACAATGAGTGACTAAAATGTGGAATTCAGAGGATGTAGTGATGGCCACAGGCATAGACTGCTTTAAAAGGGGATTAGATAGATTCATGCTAGCCATGGTGACTAAATAGATTCCAGAAATGCTGTTCGTTACACATGTACCCCATCACATCCCCTCTTTTTGGGGTGAATGCATGACACTGTCTACAAGTCTGATGGATGAATCATTCAAACATGTAGATTCCATACCTGTCAGGAAGTTTTCTCCTATCTAGTACTTCTCTTTGATAAAACATCAGCCAGTCACTCTGGGGCAGGAACCTATCAAAGAAATGGTCACCCAGAATGTCGTATTTTGGTTTTATTTGTGTCATTTTCCCAGGACATCCTTGTGAGCTCAGTCTGAACTATTGTGTCACTGTGGTGTTCCACTAGTACTTGGATAACCTGGATTCAAACCCCCACCCAGTCAAGAAGCTCATTGTGTGACCTTGGCCCAGTCACACACTCTCCACCTAACCTACCTCATAGGGTTGTTGTGAGGACAAAATGTGGGGGAGAGCAATGTACCACTGCTCCAAGTTCCATGGAGGAAGGGTAGGATAAAAATATATAAACAGATGATAACTTTTCTACTTCTATACATTGAAGAATAATGCCCCAAAGTCACATGCAAATACAATTATGTAATTAGACTTTGCTGAGATACCCACTAGGTAATGTGCTAGTCGAATCAGGAAGCTAGTAGGTAGCTCTCAGTATTGTACAAATTCAGTGCACACCAACAACAGATACAGAGTGAGTAAACAGGTATCCTATTAGATTAATGTTTTCTATGGAATAGCTATGGTTGGAGAAAGTCAGGTGGGATTGGCCTTTCCTGATATCCCATCTTCATCTTGAAATTCTCAGTGGATGGAAGTTACGGCTGCAATGAATTTGATGGAGAACTTTCCCAAATAAATCCTGCTAACATAAAAGTGCTCGCAACTTTTGAATTAATATTCCAGCTGGTGTTTTATTTTGAAACCCCCAAGCTATGGTTGCCATCAGATGCAGAGGACTTAGGCTGCTTCCACCCAGTCAGCATTCTGTGTGTTGCTCCCATTGCCACTGTGAATGCAGAGGCATGCTCGTTGGAAACAGGTTCCACAGGTGGAAGTTCTCTGCACACTTTCCTCTGACTTTTTTCCATATGTTCTGCAATCAGTCTGTACTGGCTGTTTAGGGCATGATTATCAGGCTGGCATGCAACTTGCTAACCCTTTTTGTTTTGTTTTTTATGCATATGCTACAGCAGTTTAACAGTTCTACTGTACATGTATTGTGCCATCAAGTCACAGCTGACTTATGGTGACCCCATAGAGTTTTCAAGACAAGTGATTAAGTAGAGGTGGTTTGCCTTTGCCGAGCTTTCCTTGATGGTCTCCCATCCTAGTACTGACCCTGCTGAGCTTCCGGGATCTGATGATATCGGGCTATCTGTTAGCATTTAAAATAAGTGGCTGTCGATCATTACAATGCTATAGCAATTACCAGTTTTCTTTTGCAAAAGCCCTCCAGTGGTACAGCGGGAAAATGGCCCCATGAGGGGTCTGATGGTCGACAAATGATGCCTATGCAGGTGTGACCTATGCAAGGCAGAAAAATGTGCACCATTCCTCTCACATGGCATGCGCATGCACTTGGCGTGTGTCCTTCCCAAAAAGGCTGCAGTAAAAGCAGGTCTGGGACAGTGAAGTGAGGACAGCGACAACCTGGAAACAGGATGGGTAGAGCATATCGTGTGGAGTTTCCTTTCCAAAAGCGCTCCGGTTTGGAAGCCAAGGTGGAGAAAATCTTTCAGCACAAATGAAAGAAGAACAAAAGCCAAAGATTGGCACGGCTACCCCTGCCTTTGAATTGTGACAGGAAGTCAGGAATGCCATTAATAGAAGGCTGGCCATTCAGTGCGTGTGTGACTCACGTAACACTCTCTGGTCTTACATAACGAGTGACTGTTGGTATAAAGAATTAAATGGACCTGTACAGTAGCTACGTATGAGAAAGGCAGAAATCCTTTATTGAGAACAAGGATAAATTTGTCCTGTGTTGAAATTACGATATTATTGTAAGTTATGCGCAAGAGAATATATCACAAAGGATGCTTTTGAAATGACTTAATTTTTAATACAGTTGAATGTACTCAAGACTGGGACTACTGAAACATTTGTTCTCCTGCCCCAACTTTAATTTAAAATGGTGCCTATTTGGTTGCTGAAATATGACTTTTTCCACTTTGTAGTTTCTTTTAGCATCTCCTTAGACTTGGTTCGTATTTTCAATAAGTACATCAGTTATCCAGTTATCCTTTTCTATGCATATTTTCATTATCATTATTTCCCCAGTCTCTAAGGACTTTATCATAGTGATTAGGAAATTCCTACACCATCACAGAAGCTATGATGTCACATTTCCTGAAACTCCATCTTCTCCCAGACATCCCCCAATCTCTCAGTATTTGCAAGTGCATGGCTGGCCACCCCACTCTATGGTACAGAGTCTAGGAATTGAAGTCCTAGAGTGACATCACATCCCCTCTGAGCTCCCTGCCCAGGCACAACCCTGAAATATCCTCGGATTTCCCAAGATGGAGTTGGCATCTTTAGCATGGGGAAGATCGTGTCAGCTTGAAGGCCCCAGGCAGCCTACGTTTTGAAACAGCCCTCAATCCAAATAGTTACATTTAAGGACTACAGACTGAATTTGTACAGATTTCTTGAAGTGGTTCGTTCAGATTGAGACGATTTCTTTACACAACGCATAGTTAAATTGTGGAACTCCCTGCCCCAGGATGTGGTGATGGCTGCCAACTTGGGAGGCTTTAAAAGGGGAGTGGACATGTCCATGGAGGAGAGGGGTATTCATGGCTACTAGTAAAAATGGATGCTAGTCATGATGCATACCTATTATCTCTAGGATCAAAGGAGCATGCCAAATATATTAGGTGCTGTGAAACACAGGCAGGATGGTGCTGCTGCAGTTGTCTTGTTTGTGGGCTTCCTAGAGGCACCTGATTGGCCACTGTGTGAACAGACGGCTGGACGTGATAGGCCTTGGTCCAGCATGGCTTTTCTTATGTTCTTATATTTTTAAGATTAGGCGCCCTTGGCTACTCCTTTCAGAGGTGGCAGGAATTAGCAGATGTATCCAGGTGCGTCTCTAAGGAGAGAACCATCCTAAAGGTCTCTGCTAAAATGCACTTGGGCTGTGCCAAACCAGAAGCGCCACCATCTAGGCTGGAAGGGCTCCGCTGTCTCTGCTGCCTTTGTCCTGCGTCTGATTATTCTGTTTGCCAGGTCCTTGATGTAGCCTTGTGAATCACAAATGCTGATGTTCCTGTACACTGCAGCCTTTTAAACTTGGGCCAGAAAGGAGCTAAGACCAACAACCGAAAGCTTTGTCCGCTGCTCCTGGCAGTCTCTTTTTCTGCCCCCCAAAAGCTGGAGCTGGTGCCTAGGATACCAATTCCCCCTCCCTTTTCCTGGAGGGGGTTACTACTCAGGATACAAAATGTGCTGAAAGAAACCAGCCTTCTGAACAGTCAGCCTGAATGAGTGCCAGCCCTTACTTTTTCTACACACACTTCCTCTTGAAAAATAAATTGATTCTATGGAGTCCTAGAAATGGAAAAGTCCAAAAGAACGTCTAGTCTAGCCCATCTGCTGTGAGGCAGGAACACCCATTCTTTGCCCTCCTCTTTCTGATCAACCATAGGTTTGGGAAATGCCTGGAGATTTAGGGTAGAGGATGGAGTTTGGGGAGGGGAGGGACATCAGCAGAGTCTGAAGGCCATACAATCCACCCTGCAAAACAGCCGTTTTCTCTAGGGGAACTGATTTTTGTAGCCTGGAGAACAGTTGTAATTCTGGGAGATCACCAGGCCCAATTTGGAGGTTGGCAATCTCACAGCCTAAGCGGTTTTGGACATACAGAGAAATCAACTGCAGAGGAAGTCAAATTCCTTCCAGACAACATTAATTATCCAGTCAGTCCTAGGTGACACCAATGGGAGTGGGTCATATCTGAACATATCAAATGAACGCAGAACTACATATTACTCCCAAATAGACATTATCCAAGTCCCTGTGGTCACATCTGTTATGGACCTCCTAGTATCAGAGATAAAATTGATATCTATAGCTAACACAGTGTTTTCAGTGGTGATCTCTCCCCACTTATGGAATTCTTTTCCATCTGAAATAAACCAGATTCATATATTTGTTTTTGTCCTTTTCATATAACCGTTTGGTCCATAAGTTATTTTGAGCACTGAGTGTTTTGTTGTGATTTGACCCACCTGTATGTATATACCCTGTTGACTGTTGAAATATTAGTTAGTGAATTGATTTATTACTTTGTTCTTGCTTGTCTTGGGGAGTGAAACTTGAGCTATATTATGATTATATGTTTATCTAGTACATTTTTAAATCTCATCCTTCCTCCAAAGGAGTTTGGGGTGGTGTGCCTCATTCTCTCCTCGATTTTATCATTACAACAACCCTGTCAGATAAGTTAGGCTTAGGGTTGCCACCAGTGGGGGATGGGGGGGTAGCATTGCCAGATCCAGGGTTGGGAGACTTCTGGAGATTTGGGGATGGAGGCTGGGGAGGACAGGGACCTCAGTGGGGTACAATGCCATAGAATCTACCCTCCAAATCACCCATTTTCTCCAGGGAAACTGATCTCTGTAGTCTGGAGATGAGCAGTAATTCCAGGGGATCCCCAGGTGCCACCTGGAGGCTGGCATCCCTATTTAGTCTGAGAGAGAGAGTCATCTAAGGTAACCCAAAGAGCTTCCAGTGGCAGAAGGGAGATTTGAAACAGGTACTCTGATGGCCTGCTACACCATGCCGTTCATAAATATAAATAAGGGAAAGCAGGACTGGAAGAAGACAGTTCGGAGCAGAGAAGAAAGGCAGAATTTAACTCTCCATGCATAGTTAGTTTTCTGCGGCTCCCCCACCCCCTGCCTGAACCTTCCCAACAGTTTACATAAATGTTTACCCTCAGAACTGCATGTTCTGGAACTTCTCAGGTTTTTGCTATATATATTAGTTCAGTGATGGCGAACCTTTTAGAGACCAAGTGCCCAAACTGCAACCCAAAACCCACTTATTTATCGCAAAGTGCCAACACAGCAATTTAACCTGAATACTGAGGTTTTAGTTTAGAAAAAACAACTCATATATTAATTAATTAATTAATGACATTAATTTGTCCAATCCCCTCTTAAAGGCATCTTGGCTAAATGCTATCACCACATCCTGTGGCAAGGAGTTCCACAGGTTAATTACATACTGGGTAAATGGGTGTTCCTCTTTTAGTAGGGGATTTCACTGAAAAGTGGGAGGCGCCGCAAAGCCCACGCTGTGGCCCGAGCACTCTGCTCCCCTCCAGCTGTGCCACGCTGTGAGCTATGCTCCCCTCCAACCTAGCTCCTCTCCAACCCCGCCACGGGAATCACCTTTGCCACAGACTCAACAGGCTGCCGTCCGCGCCGCACCCTCACACCGCATGTGAGCCCCCTGGCATGTGAGCCGGCCTTCCGCATGTGACGGGAGGGAGGAAGCGCTCCCATTGGGCTGCTGGGCAGAGAGGCGGGTGATGTGAGAAATGCCCTCAGGTGCGCGTGGGGAGGGGAACAACCTGGCCCCGTGTCCCTCTGGCTTTCTAGTAACGAACTCAGGCAAACACTGTCCTGGAGCGATGGCGCGCATGCCCACAGAGAGGGCTCTGAGTGCCCCCTCTGGCACTCGCACCATAGGTTCACCCCCACTGTATTAGTTCTACCCTCAGACATCTCAGGTTTTACTGGGCACAACCAGTATCAAGAGACTAGACACAAATCACCCAATAAGCTTCATGGCTGAATGAGGGATTTGAACTGGGGTCTGCCCAGTCCTAGCCCAACACTTTAGCCATGATGCCACAGTGGATCACAACTAAATATTCTAGAATCATGGAGTTGGAAGGGACCACCAGGGTCATCTAGTCCAACCCCCTGCACAATGCAGGAAATTCACAACTACCTCACTCCCACACCCCCAGTGAATTGGTTAAGCCAGAAGGGGAGGAGTCTACAAGACCAACTCACTAAGGCAAAGTCAGCTGATGGAAAACAGGAAGTGGACAAATTTGCCTAGTCCTCCATGCAGATGATAACACCAAAACAATTGGTGGGCATCCTATAGTAACAGACCAAGGCACTTAAAAAAGGGGGGTTGATCTTTTAAATAAATAACAAAATACCGTATTTTTCGCTCCATAGGATGCACCTGACTATAAGACGCACCTAGTTTTTAGAGGAGGAAAACAAGAAAAAATCTTCTTTTCCTCCTCTAAAAACTTGTTTTATGGAGTGAATGCCAAATGGGCGCGTGTGCGTCAGGACAGCGCGAGCCGGCGTTCCCCACCCTGACGGCCAGCTGGGAGGCGGGCGGGGCCACACAGAGCCGCGCGTGCGCGTCAGGATGGTGCGAGCCGGCGTTTCCCGCCCGGACGGCCAGCTGGGAGGCGTCCGGGGCCGCACAGAGTCGGCTGGGCACGTGTGCGTCGGGACGGTGCGAGCCGGCGCACGCGCCCAGCCGGCTCTGTGTGCCCCGCCCGGCTCCCAGCTGGCCGTCCGGGCGGAGAACGCCAGCTCGCGCCGTCCCGACACGCACGCGTGGCTCTGTGCGGCCCCACCCACCTCCCAGCTGGCCGTCGGGGCGGGGAATGCCGGCTTGTGCCGTCCCGACGTGCACGTGCCCAGCCGGCATTCACTCCATAAGACGCACAGACATTTCCCCTCACTTTTGAGGAGGAAATAAGTGTGTCTTATGGAGCGAAAAATACGGTACATTTTGATTTTGAAGGTTTACCGTATAATGGCGTATGACTGTGTGTGGCTTGCTGAATCTGCCTGGCTGTGCTTGTTAATGGTCTGACCCTCCAGCACCTGGCCGAAACTAGCTTCTCTGCAGGAGTCTGAATCCCGCAAGGGCTACTTGTCGGGAATCTCCTGAAAGGTCTTTGTGCGGTATTCTGATGCCCAGAAGCTCCTGTGTAGCACTGTCCTTTGGCTTTCTTTCTGGTCTTACAGTTTTGGTTTTTTTCATAGAGGTTGCTGGAAGATAAATACAGGGGAGACATATACCTAGGACCACCATACCTGTGCTAGGGAGTTCTGGGTCTTTTTTTTCTGGTGGCTTTTTAAAAACTGCATCATTTGTAGCTTTCCCCTTGCGTTTTGCATCAGGCAAAGGAAGAGGAATGAGCGAAGGCTTGCATACTAATAGGTCCCATGACTTTGGGCCTTGTTTAAGCCTTTTCTTGTGCTCCTGCGCACAGCTCCTAATCTGACACTTAATTGTCAACCAGATGATTCATGTTCCCCTCTGCTGTGTATCAATACTAGTTTTGTTTAGATCTCTTCACCCAGGCAGCGGGCCCTGGCCCTTTTGGAGGCGGCTCATCTGATACTGAGCATTTGTTCTCTTCCAGCAGCATGCCCAACGGCACGTGTCCTCTTTTGCTCCTTCTTAGCCTGGCAGTGTTCACATAACCTGTGCTCCAGACTGCAGATCGTGGAGCCTAACCAAAGTAAAATGCCATCTGCTTGGATTTGGCAGTAAGAGATAGAGTTAGATAAATTGCTATCGTCAGTGTATCGGTATTCCTGAGAACCCGAATATCGTTCTGGATACCTGAATATGTCTGAAAAATACCAATAATGTATTTTATGGAAATTTATTCAGACGAGAAATATCCAAATGCACATCTCTAGATGTCATGTCTTTCCCAGGTACCGCTCTCGAAACCTGGCATTTTGCCAAGACACAGCTGGCAACCCTTCCTGTGTGTAGTGTGACAGCTGGCAATTTTTCCTGATGTGCCCATGTTGACCTTCACATTGAACTCCCGCAGCATGTCTCTCAACTCATGATGTAGTGGCTGTTATCATAAGGAGGGATAATAGGTGGCTGTGTTTCCAGATATAAAAAACAGGAAATTTAGACAGGTGAACAAGAAGATCAGAATTCTGTTTGCTTTTATTTATTTACTTGGAGATTTTATGTGTTACCTTTCCAGAAACCGATCTAGGTGGCTGACAACATAAAACAAATAAAACCACTAAACCGAATTTTTACTAGGCAACCCAAGTAAAACTAGCCCATTCCAAACAGCTTTATTGCCATCACATCTGACATTAGGATTACTCGTTTCTATGACAACAGATGAAAGATCTGGGGAGCCGCAAACAGAGCTTTCTGTAGTGTAGTGCCAGATGCCTGTTCCAAAACCACAGAGTCTTTCTCCCATCCTTCTTGCCTTTTCCCCTCATCCAACCTCTCCCCTAGAAACGATTATCTATTGCACTAGCTAGAGAATAATGCTGCTGAGGTTGCTGTTCAGTTTCAGAGTGAGTGTGGGTCGGATTCAGTTCTCGGCAGGATGGAACAGAGCCTGGCTGATTTGCCGCCCTCCCCTTATATGCATCCTCTTATAGGCCTGAAAGCCTTTTTTTATTTTTTGCGAGTGCAACTACCAATGGAACAATGAATGTCACAAATGATCGTGCGAGTGTTTTTATGTTCTTATGACCTCTGCATTGAGTTACACATAAACAAATTGGTGGTGGTGGGTTGTCTGGACTCTTCTCAGCTTTGGCTGTAAAATTGCCACTCAGTTGAGATCAAATGAAAGAATCCCATGTGGGGCTGACGGGGGTTGGTGACGTATTTTTAAAAAACACACACACACCATAGCCAATTACAAAGCAGCATTTTCAGGGGGAAGGGACTCACGTGATTCAGAAACTCCACATTTTCGCTGGGAATGCATAATTGATCACAAGGTACTCCTTGAATTTCTTTGGGGCAGCCCCCCCCATGCATTGTGTTTTAAGAATTCCACTGCAGATAATGTGCAGTTAGAGAGCAGCAGATCCAGCGGAAACAGACAATATTGGCATAAAAGACCAATATGACCAGGCAGAGACCGGCTCCATTACACTGGCAGACAAACACGTAGGCTAGCTTTTCCACTTCCTGGAATTCTTCTTGAACAAGCCCCTTATTAATGTGCATTGCACAAATGCGGTGTTTGGAATTTCTAAGTGGCATGTTGCCGCTAACAAGAGCTGTGGGTGGTACCCCTTTGCTGTAAATGCTGGGGGGTGGGGAGGCTTTATCCCTTTAGTCCAGGTTGCTCCTTTTGCAGGCTGAATTTTTTTGGAAGTTATTTATTTGGAGGGGGTGGGGGGAGCTGAAAAACCTCTGGTGGTGTTGCAAACTCATTGGTCTGCACATCGTTGTCCCAGCATCAGTCCAAATGTGGATGAGCTCATTCCTTTGCCTGGGAACACACCACAGAGTAAAAAACAAAACTTGATACTATAGCAGCCCTTCACATTTTCTGCTCTGTTGGGTGCTAAGGAAGGGAAAGGTCAGGTGAGCTGTACTGGCTTTCCTTTGCCTTTTCTAAAAGCTGGGAAGTCTGTGGAGATTTTCCACAGGATCACCATGGTGAGGCCGTGTTCATCCTCAGCGCTGCCTTATGTCACTTAAAATGACAGCTGCCAAGCGTCTGTGTTTTGAGCCTTGCAACCAGTTAATTAAACTTTCAATCCCCACTAAAGTGAATTCATTGATTGAGGAATTGGAAGTGGGGGCGGTAACGGAGCTGACAACCAGCAAAATGCTCAAGGACTTAGGGACTCCAAGTACTGCACAGAAATTCTGATTTCCCCCCTCCTTTTGACAGAAAAAAATTAAATCCTCCAATACATGTTTAAAAAAGGACTGTTTACATCTGCTAATAGGGCCAAATAGGTCCTGATTAAGTCACAGCTGAAGAAAATGAAATATGTTCGACAACAGTTTAGATCTTGTGGTAGATCTCTGCTGACAGAAGGGATTTTTTGGCAGTAGAATTGGACTTCCTGCTCTCCTCCCTCCTGCTGTGGCCCAAATGCTACTCTTGGGGGACAGGGGAGCCTAAAGAACTGCATGGGGGAGAAGTTGGTCTGCAATGGGAGGGGGGCATTGGCACAAATCTCCCCCTTCTGTTAGCTGAAATTTCCAATGGGTTCTAAGCCTATGGAGAATACATAGCATACAATTTGGTTAAAGGTAAAAAAAGTTTTCTTTCTCTTTAAGTATCTCTTTGGGGCCAGTTATGACCTGCAATGCACAGAAGAGTTTAAAAATGGTTTACTTTCCCATGCCATATCCAAAGTTAACATTGCTGTCATTCCAGGGTGAAAATTGTTATTTTTTTCTTTAGCAATAAGAAGCAAAGGCCACTGAAGCTGGTAGCTTGAGGCTGAAATCAATACCTTGCATTTCTGTTAAATCCAGATGTTAAATCCTAAACCAACAGGCCTCTCCATGCCTTCTTTCCTTTCCCTGGACGCAGGCTATTCGAGCCTATCCAAATGGAGGATAGAGATTTGGTGCATTCCCAAATGTAAGAGGAAGGAAAAGCATCACAGTTAGAGCTCCATGCTAACTAACGAGTTTTTTTTTTTTTTTTTGGCCTCTTCACTAGATCTGCTAGAGGGAGTCAATATTACCAGCCCAGGGCTTTTAATTCATGGTACGGTTGGTAAACCCGCCCTCCTCTCTGTGAGATACACCAGCACCAGCAATGACAAACCCGTGATCAAGTGGCAAGTGAAGCGGGACAAGCCTGTTACTGTGGTGCAGTCTATTGGCACGGGGATTATTGGGAACCTGCGCCCGGACTACAGGGACCGGATTAAAATCTTCGAGAATGGCTCCTTGCTGATCAAAGAGCTGCTGTTGTCTGATGAGGGCACGTACGAGGTGGAGATCTCCATTACGGCCGACACCTTCACAGGGGAGATTAACATTAACCTTACAGTGGATGGTAAGTCTAAGAAAATTAGTGGGTTTCCCCCACCCCCAGAAGGTATAATTTTATCCTATATGCCATGAGATTATAACTGAATCTGTGCAGATATCATCGTCATCATCCCTTTATTGGCATACAAACACAATTCAAAAGGTTACAAAAGGAATGGGAAGGTTAAAAGGCGCCCTTTGTAAAATGGTTAAAAGGCGGTTACATTGAGAAATACAGTTTGTTGGTACTGCCATCTAATCTGTGCAGATATCATGCTTCTGACCTTTTAATATTGCACCTTGGTTTTATGGTTAACCTATGTTTTCAAACTCTGAAAGGTTTGATCTGGAGAACCGGGTTTGATCCCCCATTCCTCCACATGGGCGGCGGAGGCTAATCTGGTGAACTGGACTTGTTTCCCCCACTCCTACACATAAAGCCAGCTGGGTGACCTTGGGCTAGTCACACTCTCTCAGTCTTGCCTACCTCACAAGGTATCTATTGTGGGGAGGGGAAGGGAAGGTGATTGTAAGCCGGTTTCAGTCTCCCTTAAGTCTCCCAACTCTTCTTCTTCCTATTCAAGAGGACAGCTGGAAGAAGGTTGGGGTTAGAGTTCTGTTGAGGAAGCTGAGAAATTCTGGCTCTGAATGTCCTCTGGGTGCTGGAGAAACAATTGAAAAAGTGGCAGGAGCTGTTTGGAGGAAGTGTGGTGCAAGTGAAATCAATACCCAGTCAGCACATTCATAATGAATGTGGGTGGGTGAGGGAGGGAGGTGGAGTAATGGCTGTGATCTTCCCAGTTCTAATGGAAAGCTGGGTTATGTGTTGGGAGGTGCCAAAGATCCTAGGCTCTGTTTCTAACAACGGGGATTTCAGGTAGCACAGAAAGGTGTTTCTCAGCCTGGAACCCTGGAGTCTACCTGCCAGTCAGAGTATGAGGTGAACGGACCAGTTTCATATGACGTACAGCCAAGGGTCCTCAGTTTTGTGGAGATTGCAGGCACTTTGGGAGTTTCTGGAAAGTGTAGTGAATGCCCCACAAAATGGCTGTCATGAGGGCATTTCAGTGTTTTTGTTCTTTCAGTGGTGGGGACGGGGTCAGGGCCTTCAGTGTTTGAAGGAGGGGGGCAAGAAAAAGTTCTGGTAATGGTATAATTGCCTGAGCTTAATAATATTTATCCAAGTGAAATAAATTGAGATGGGTGTCCATGTTTACCACCTGCAAGTCATTTTATGGCTGGGGTTGCTGATATTTATTTTCACTTCTCTTCGTGAGGGTTCCTCTCCCTTTCTGCTAGTACTGAAGCTCTTGTGGTGAAATAGTTTCAAATAGGGATGCTCAAACACCCACTGGTTCTGCTCATATCCTGTTTGGCAGGTTGTTTTCAGGGAGCCAGTTTTTTGATGGACTGTTCAGGTGTTCCTTGACCCATTTGTGGGTGCTTGGAAAGGTCGTTTCGCTGTATTCATTCCTAACAGTCTACTATAGCACAACCGGCTTGTCATTCATTGGGAAATTTGGGGGGAGCACTGAAAAATCTCCTATGAAATAGTTTCTCTTTTGGAAAGAGGCTGTGAAGTGCAGATGAATTTCAGTAGCAGTGGTCAAGTTTTCTTCTACTGTTAGTGATTTTCCTTTTCAAGAGCCCTTGCTACGCTTCCATAAAACTCCAAATTCCCCAGAACACTTTCTGAAAAACCAGTACACCTGAGTAGGGGTGATGGCTTAATAATACAGTATCCCAAACATCCAGCTACTTTCTGATTGGTAAAATTCCATCTATGGATCTGAAACAGAAACAAGAAGATTAATATAATTGCTGGGGGAAAGGTCTTTAAAGTTAGGTTTGTTTTTCAAGAATTAACAAGAGAGTTTCTCTCTCTCCTTTCTCTCTCTTTCTCTTTCTGGTTTTCTCTTTCTCTCTTTTCTTTCCCTCTTTCTCTCTTTTTCTCTCTCTCACTTTCTCTTTCTTTTGTTTTCTCTCTTTCTTTTCTTTCCCTCTCTCTCTTTCTTTCTTTCTCTCTCTTAGTTCCAATTACAAAGCCTCATGTTGTCCTGGCTTCCTCCACCGTATTGGAGCTGAGTGAGTATTTCACGCTGAACTGTTCGCACGAGAATGGCACCAAGCCTGCCTACACATGGCTGAAGGATGGCAAGCCGCTCAGCAACGACTCCCGCCTGATCCTCTCCCATGATCAGAAGGTCCTCACCATCACCCGAGTCCTCATGTCTGACGACGACACGTACAGCTGTCTGGTAGAGAACCCCATCAGCAGTGGGCGAAGCATCCCCATAAAACTGACGGTGTATAGTAAGTATGTCTGATGCAGAGAGTTGCAAAAGGGAGAATGTGGGGAAAATGGGGGAGCAGGAAGGATAACGTGGGTCACTTATGCATGGGAGGTTTACCGGAGTTCGTTGCTCGCTGGACCCACACTTTCCTGTTGGGAATCTCTGCACAAGCAGTCTCCAATCTCAAATCAAGGCCCCACCCGTTAAATGCTGCTTTGTAGTGCTTACTGTGAAAGAAACCCAATGGCAGCATAAAAAAGCATTTTAAGAACAAAAAACAGAGCAATCTGAAAGGGGGGGAGAAATATAAGCCTCATTTTTAAAACGCCTTTCTTCTGCTCAGAAAGAGCTGCCAGGAAGCAGGAAGCATTTGAATCCCCACTTACACCCTGCTTTGTAATTGGCTGTGAGAGAAAGCAAGCTTCTGTGTCCTGCGTTTTGCCTTATGCACGGGGATTTCACCCGGGATGAGCTCAAGGGAGAGGGAAGAATCTGGTGAACAGAGGAACGGGAAGTCCCCGGATTTGTGAGGGCTGGCAGTGAGGTCATCTCTAATGGATGGAAAACTCACGCATAACTCCAAGGAACAACCAAGACAGACCGGGGGTGAATGTGAGTTAAAGTACTCATGCATAGACGACCATGGTGTAAAAATATCTCAGGACTGGAAACGAGAGAGGAAGCTAGCTTATTGAACAAACATTTCCGAACATCTAAGATTTTCAAGTAGTGCAAGCAAATCAACGTAAAGGGGTGGTGCTGTGGATGAGGGAAGGATGCTGGCCCCCTTTCGTCATATTAGATTGTCTTGTTTGTACTGTCCATATTGAAAATATACAGATGAAATCTCTTTTGGAAGCTCCTTTCAAATGCATGCTTGTTATATACAGCGGCAACAGTGAATGTGCTCCAAAGAAGAAGGGGATGGGTAGGATTGTGAACATGGGATTTAGGAAATTCTGGCACAACTGACTCTGTGGCTGAGCTGGTGCTCCCTTTGCCATTGGCCCATCAACTTAGCCCTCGCCTCATCTCCTTTATCCTTTTCTCTCAGCGGGAACCCTGGTCCCTTCAAGATGGTGGATCAGCCCCTGGTCCCCAATATCCGGTTGTCAGACCTCCCTTCCTATTAGCTCACTTGCATTTCAGAACGCATACATACACACCTCTTACCTACACAAAAGGTAGCTTTCTTGCTCTTTTCTTTCTGTTGGTGCAAAATCCTGAGTTGACCCAAGTACAAGCTTCCTGGGCAGAATCATGCCAAAGGGATCAGCAACTTAGAAGTTCCACCACTTCCAGCTGGCAGCGACGCCGGAGAAGAAAGCAGGGGTCTCCATGGCATCCTTTAAAAACAGCGGCTGTGAAAATTGCCTGTAAAACTCAGGCTACAGTGATAAATCAAGGGCCGCACTCGATCTGCACAGGCTGTGTCCAGATGGCGCCGGCTGTTGAGAGCCCCAGCATTCACTTCACTGGATTCTCACACAGAAAGTACTTCTCTCTCTGGAAGGAAACGCGTTTTGTTGAACATTCTCTTCAACTCGTTGTGCTAAAGGGATTAGGATGAAGAATCGCCATCCCATGCAGTTTGATCTGTTGTTAAAGAGGGTTTTACTTGTGCAGAGTCTACATTCTCTGGCTTAAGTAGCCTGTGGATCACATAACTAGAACAACAGTCTGTTGTTCACAGTTAACTGGCTCTCCTCCATCACCCCAATCTGCCAAAATATCAGCAAAATTCAAGTTTTCAGAACAAGATAATGTAACCCTGTAACAAGAATGTAACCCTGTTGGGAATTTTCACTGGTGGCATAGATTCTAAAAATTCAGTTTTGTGATTAGAAAGAATTTTGCAAGCTAGGGGGGGAAATCTACATAATCCTCAGTGATCCCGCCTTCCTGCCCTATTTTTTAATCATTGTCTTTATTTTTCTGTATGTCTTTTAGCTCTAGTTTTAATTGTTTTAATGATGTGGGTTTTGTTGGTTTTAATGATTGTTAAGATGCACTTTTATTTATATGTTTTAATTTGTTAGCTGCCCTGGTGGCCCTTATGAGGGCTGACAGGTGGGATATAAATTTTGTTCAATAAATAAATATTTGCAATTTGCTCCTAATTTTGCAGAGGAAAGCAATGGCTAGCTACCTCTGTTAGTCTCTTGCCTTGAAAACCCTAGGGGGTCACCATAAGTTGGCTGCGACTTGACTTGACTTGACTTACACACAACTTACTAATTTTGAAAGCTTTATTTCTGCGGTTCCAGCATGTGCTATCACAGCAAAAAGCTTGTCAGATCTTTGCTGAGCTGTCAGTATGAACTAACGTTAATAGGTCTCCATCCCTGACACTTGAAAGAAGAACACCTGGGAGAAAAGTGTGGTGCCTGTCAGATGGTAGAGGGAGCCTTTTGGGATAGAAGTGTGGTCTGGTGGAAGCAGAGGGTGCTGTTTGGCAGGTCAAGGGGAGAACCTGCCTGTATTTTGTGGCTAAGGGATGCAACTTGATGGATACTGTGGCAGACCTATATCAAATACTCTCATTAAGCCAAGGAGAAAACAACCCTGGTCCTCAGTTCTTACTCCTTAGCCTGAAATCTCCTCCTGGAATTCCTGAGAAGGAGGCTAAAATATCAGGCCCCAAGATCAAGTATTGCTTGTGTGAACCCTACTAATTTGTGGCTTGAACTTCTAACACCTCTTTTTGTCTTTCTGTAGGAAGGAGCTCTCTTTATATAATCCTCTCCACAGGGGGGATTTTTCTTCTAGTTACGTTAGTGACCGTCTGTGCCTGCTGGAAACCATCCAAGAAGTATGAACTTAAACTATATATATATATGTTTACGTGTTTTGTATAAAACGTGTCGTAGAGAAGCAACTCACCTTCAATAAACAATGCTCGTTTGTTTGTTGTGCATGCTCAAGTTGGCCAAGATCCCCCCCAGAGTAGCTGCCCCAAATGATCATCCAGGAAGAGTGTCCCAAAATTCCGTGCGAGGTCACAGAGGGGCACTAATGTCTTTAGCACCATCGCAAGAGGCTGTGAGGTGCAAGGTTTGCCAAGAGGACTGGTGGAGGATTAGAGGGAACAAAATTCCAGCAGGTTCTAGAGTCAGGCAAGTCATGTTAAATTGTGAAACTCCCTGCTCTAGGATGTGGTGATGGGTGCCAACTTGGAAGGCTTTAAGAGGGGAGTGGACATGTTCATGGAGAAGGCTATTCATGGCTGCTAGTAAAAATGGATACTAGTCATGATGCATACCTGTTCTCTCCAGGATCAGAGGAGCATGCCTATTATATTAGGGGCTTTGGAACATGGGCAGGATGCTGCTGCTGCTGCAGGTGTCTTGTTTGGGGGCTTCCTAGAGGCACCTGGTTGGCCACTGTGTGAACAGACTGCTGGACTTGATGGACCTTGGTCTGATCCAGCATGGCCTTACTTATGTTCTTATGTGATTTACCTTCACAAAATGGGTGTGAATGGTGTGAGCAGGGGGCAGAGGGACTCTTTGTCTGGGGAATCCCTTTCCCCTTGGATGCTTTTCCAGCTAAAAATTTGCTCCCTCACCAAGCTGTTTTTCCCCTGTGTAGAGAAAGGATATGGATCCCATATGGCTGGCCTTTATGTCCAAGTCGATGCCTGAAGAAAATGGATTCTGTGCACAATTCACCATGCGATGAAGCAATTGTGTGATAATTTCAGTAATCCCACATTTGCCACATTCCCATTCAACTCAATTGGGAAAGCTTTCTAGTGAGGATAAAATGTGGGATTGAGTTGCAAGCTGCACATTTCAAGTGCATCGGTTCTTATCATTGGGCAGCATCTCAGTGGAGGATGTTGAGGCTTTTGGTGTTTTTCCCCCCCACCCCAGGAACAAACGCAAACTGGAGAAGCAAAGTTCCTCTGAATATGTGGATCAGAATGATGAGCATTTAAAACATGAAGGTAAACAAATATCCCCTGAATGTCTTCTATAGGAACTATTCCTAGGTGATGTGGTGAACCTGGTTTCCTTTCTCAACTATAGCCATTTACACCCTAATCACATGCGTATTGTAAAGTAAAGGAAGGTTGATATGTGACTGTCAATCAGGGTTTGTCCATGGCTATCAATCTATTCAGAAACTCAGTATGAGTACATTGAGAACTGCCTTTCTCTTTTTCTCATGTGCAACACAAACCCCTGGAGAAGGGCTGCCAAGTGGCATGTGTGAATTTGGCCCAAGGCTACATCAAGTCAGCATGTCCCCCCCACCACCACCTTTCAGTGATTGTGACTCTGCAGAACATGGGAAAGGGAGTAGATTTGCCAAACTGAAATTGATTTGGTGTTCCACTTGCTGATTTTAAGTATGCTATATGCATCGATCCTGGGAGTGGATTTGGAGTAATGGCAGATCAGTGTTGGCATCAATGTGACTCATGGGTGTCAGGCCAGAGTTTTGGTGGCTGCCTCAAGAAGTGAGTTTTTGGATGTCTTAAGCCAGTAGATTTTCAGTGCAATCCTATAAGGAATTATTTCTAGTGAAGCTCTGCTCTGTTTGTTTGGGATTTGAAGGCAGTGGAGGTCATTCAGTTTTTCCCCCCAATTTCAGTTTAAACAAAAAACTAACACCCATTTCTGTTGTCTTTCGAATGCAGTTGAGATTGTTCCCCGAAGTGGAGAACACGAGCGGAAGAATCCAGTGGCTTTGTACATCTTGAAGGACAAAGTAAGTTTCAAGTATTGTGCTTTGGGGCTTCTTAGGGCTCACTTGCTAGTAATCAAACACCGTTTCGATAAAATGGTGCAGGGAACATGTGTTCAGCTCAGATCTCATATTTTTTTGCAAAGTTTGGCACTCTAGTCCTGTTGACTGGCTGAAGCTGCCAGAGCGACTCACGCCGCTGGATTTTATGCCTGAAGATGGGGAAACGCATACTTACTTGAGGGTCCTTTTTAAACAAATGACTGTTAAAGTAGCTTTTGCCACTCATAAACTGTCTCCTTGAAAACTGAAAAGGCTGTTAAGTGGAGTTTCGACTTCATAGGAATCCAGTTTTTTAATCAGTCAGGGACCACATGGAAATAGGATTTCCCTTTTCAACTCATCTTTCATGCATTTTCTTGTACCACTTTGGCGGGAGTGGGGGGAAACCCCTGTATTCTGTAGCTCTGTATACTTTCTGGACCAGGCAAGTGAGGCAGGGTAACACTTTCTGCACTAGCAATCTTTGCAGAAAGGGAAACGGCAGCAACAGAGAGGTGGCATGAATTTGCATGGCTAACAGTGACAGTTGCCTCTGGAAATGACCTAAGCCAATGGCTGGCACCACTGGTGAATTCCCTGGAACCCCGACATGTAGCCAAAAATGATAGGTATGCAAAGTTTCCTCCTCTCTGCTTCGCTGTGCCAGAGTGGTGCACTAGCCCCAGGACTGGAATGGTGGAGATCCATGTATGTTTCCACCCAAGCATGTCTAGACTGGTAGTTCTGTTTTTTTAAAAACACACACAGAGACAAGGAGAGTGAAATTCTGCTGCCTCCTATTCCCTTGCAGCATGCAGTTTCTTATTTATTTATTTATTTATTTATTATTCCATTCCATTTATTTACTAGCTCCTTTGACCAAAGGTCTTGAGCTTAACCATAACAATAATACATAATACAACAACACATAATCAATTTACAACACCCAACGTATACTTAAGGTTTATTTATTATTCAATAAATCAATTAATTCCATTTCTACCTTGCCCTTCCCAGCCAAAGGCTGGGCTCAGAGAAGCTCACAAAAATCCTATAGAAAAAAACAGAATAAAAACATCTAAAACAGCCAGTTAAAGCCTGCCCTGTAAAATCTACTACAGCCTTTTCCTTCCAGCCAGTCTCATTTCCAGCCTAGGAACTAGACTGGGGCCTTTTATGCGTGGCTGTTTCCCTTGCGGTCACCCCTCCGATGACTTTGGGTCTTTGTTTTGATTATGCATGCCGTTTCCGACTGTCACAGTTTGCCTCACTCTCCCTCTGTGTTTCCCTGTGTTTTGCCCTCATTTTCAGAGACCTGTTCTATCTCAAATTTGAAGATGCAGGCAAAACACAGGGAAATGCAGGGGGAGAGCGGGGTGACCTCTGATGGAAGTTGGTTTCAGGTAGCTGGCTGACTTAGCCTTCCATCCTGCCGAGGTCGGTAAAATGAGTACCCGGCTTGCTGGGGGTAAAGTGTAGACAACTGGGGAAGGCAATGGCAAACCATCCCGTAAACATAGTCTGCCTAGTAAAGATGTTGAATTGATGATTGAATTTTTTTAAAAAAAATCCTTACATCTCCCCCCACCCCTTCCCATTGTTGGGAAATGTTGGCGATAACCGGAAGACAATCAAAATGAAACAGAAGTTCGGTGTCACCTTAAAGACTAATGAAATTTGTTCTGGCATAAGCTTTCATGAGTCAGAACTCACATCATCAGAGGCATTCACAACAGAAAGATACAGGGTGGAGGGGAGAGGCCAGTTTAAAATAAAGATCTAATAAAAAGAGTAATCAGTTCTTTCAATATTTAGTTGACTGTCGGGTGGGAAACCATGGGCTCAGAAATCTGGATGTTGGAAAATAAAGCTGAAGCCAGGAGAGAAGCATTTGGGTCCTTGTTATGAGAAAGTATTTTATGGGACAGATTCCTTTCAATAGCTCCTATATTTTCCTCTATTGTTGCATCTTATTGGGGGGGGAATCAATCATACACCCCAGAGTTTTCTTTGCTTCTGAACTACATACCTCTCGCTAGAGAGAAATACCTATTTCTGTTTGAACTCAAACCTCTTAATTATGAGGAGTGGGATTCCCATTTAACAGATGGTTTCCTCTGCTGTGACTCATGAGTGACATCTGCTGCTAGAAATGTGCTTAGCAGCCCACTGTGCTGAACGTGGATCTGTGTGTGCATAGAGTGCTGTCAAGTTGCAGCCAACTTATGTTGACCCCATAAAGATTTCAAGTTGAGACACTCAGAGGTGGTTTTCCATTGCCTTCCCCTGCAGAGTGACCCTGGTATTCCTTGGTGGTCTCCCATCCAGTTACTAACCAGGGACAACCCTGCTTAGCAGCTGAGATCTGACGACATCAGGCTAGCCTGGGCCATCCAGGAACACAGACTTACAATTCCTATTTATGGACCCTGCAAGTTCCGATTCCCCAGCTGTAAAATGGGTGTGATAGTAAATTACTATGCCAGATAGCTGTGATGGCAAGCATGCATTTTATGTATATATTTACATAACAAAACATACTTATAAACAAATTAAAGGCTATTTCCTGTTTTAGTAGGAATGGCCTTTTAGAGGGGAGACGGGAGGGATGTGTGCCTCACACCCCTCCAAAATGCTGTAAGGGGCTTCATCAGGCCAAGGCCCCCTTTTCCTTTTTTGTTCTACAGCTGATGCTCAACTGCTGTCAGCATTCAGTTGCTCCTTAAGGGTAGTTGACAGTGCAAAGTTCTAATGAGACCATTTTTCAGGGAGAGGTTTGTGTAGATGTTCATTTTCTTTTTAAATTTACAGGGTAGATATTTGTCTTCATAGCTGGGGATTCCCCTTCTGGATGCACACCTTAACGTGGTGAGGGGGTTTGTGTGTGTCAGGGAAGCTGAGAGCAATACCATAAGGGGTCTAGACTCCTAGCAGAGTCACTCAAGACGGAATGGTCACAGCGGAGACACCAGACGAAGAAGCATCCACCCCCTTAAGGGATTAATGGCCACATCCGCAGAAGAGAACAGGCAGTTCCAATGGGGATGGGGGCAGAGGAATCCCTGAAGGTTAGCTGCTGGGCAGCAGCAGTAGTGGAAGATGACACCAGCGGGGGATCTTTCGTAGACAACGGAAGTGCCACTACAGCTAACCCTGGTTAGTACTGCGCAGAAGAAGGCACTGGTACACCACTTCTGACACACCTTTACCTTGAAAACCCTATGATGAGACAATCCAAAATGAAAAAAGATATAGTGCTGGAAGATGGGACCCCCATCTTGGGATGGCACTCAATCTGCTACTGGGGTAAAGCAGAGGACAAATACGAGTAGCGCTGTTCTTATTGATGCAATTGGACTAAAGCCGAAAGGACGTTCAGTGGTTGACATGAATAGATGCAAAAGGAAAGTCTGAAGCTGTTCAACGTATATAATAGGAACATGGAATGTGAGAAGCATGAATCAGGGTAAGCTTGAAATTGTTAAACAAGAAATGGAACGTATGGACATTTCAGTCCTGGGAGTAAGTGAATTAAAGTGGACTGGATTAGGACATTTTCAATCAGAAAATTACAATGTGTTTTATTCAGGGAATGGCAAAAAGAGAAAAAACGGAGTTGCTTTAATAGTGAGACAAGATATAGCAAAGGCAGTCAGGAGCTATAATGCAAAGTCTGACCGAATAATATCAATCAGACTTCAGGGAAAGCCTATCAACATAAGCATCATTCAAGTTTATGCCCCAACTACAGATGCTGATGAGGAAGAAGTTGAAAGTTTTTATGCCAGTGTTCAGGAAGAAATTGATCACACACCTAAACAAGATATGCTGATAATCATAGGTGATTGGAACGCAAAAGTAGGAAACAAAGCAGAATCAAATGTTGGCAGATTTGGGCTAGGAGCTCAGAATGAAGCAGGAGAATGCCTCGTAGAATTCTGTGAAGATAACCATCTGTTCATTGCAAACACATGTTTCAGGCAACCAAATAGACGATTGTATACATGGACATCACCAGACGGCCAGTATAGAAAGCAAATAGATTATATAATTGGAAGCAGAAGATGAAGAAGCTCTATTCTCTCAGCCAAAACAAGACCAGGAGCTGACTGCGGTACAGATCATGAATTGTTAATATCGAAAATCAAGATAAAGCTTAAGAAAAACACCAAAACATTAATAGCACCAAAATACAATCTAAGCAATATTCTGGAAGAGTTTAAAGACCATGTAAGGAACAGATTTGCATTATTGAGTTCAAGTGAATGTAAACCTGAAGAACTATGGGTGGAAACTAGAGATATTATCAAGGAAGAATGTGCAAAGACTATTCCTGTAGCCACAAGAAAAGAAAAACCTCGATGGATGTCTGAGGAAACTCTTAAAATTGCCAGAGATAGACGAGAAGCAAAAGTAGAAGGTGACAGAAATAGAATCAAAATTCTAAGTACAACGTTCCAGCAACTCGCACGTAGAGACAAAGAGACCGATTATAATAACCAGTGTAAAGAAATAGAAGAGAACAACAAAAAAGGAAGAACAAGAGATCTGTTCCACAAGATCCAAGAAATCAAAGGGAAATTTAAAGCACGGTTAGGCATGCTGAAAGATCAGCATGGAAATACATTAACTGAACAGGACAAAATAAAGAAAAGGTGGGAACAATACACTGAAGAACTATACAGAAGAGATGAAAGGATAATGGATTCTTTCCAAGAAGAATCTTTTGAAGAAGAACCTACAGTTTTAGAAAGTGAAGTGAAAGCTGCATTGAGAGCAACCGGGAGAAACAAATCACCAGGAGCAGACGGGATATCAATAGAGCTATTCCAAGCCACAGAAACGGAGTCCATCAAAATCTTGACAAGAATATGCCAACAGATATGGAAAACAAAACAATGGGCCACAGACTGGAAACGAACCATTTACATTCCAATTCCCAAGAAAGGAGACATCAAAGATTGCAGCAACTATCGGACCATTGCATTAATTGCTCATGCAAGTAAAGTGATGCTCAAAATCTTACAGCAAAGGCTGTTACCATATATGGAACTAGGAACGCCTGATGTTCAAGCTGGTTTCAAAAAAGGAAGAGGCACTAGAGATCATATTGCAAATATACGCTGGTTACTGGAGTATACGAGAAAATTTCAGAAGAAAATCAGCTTGTGTTTCATAGATTACAGCGAAGCTTTTGACTGTGTGGATCATGAAAAGCTATGGCTGGTTTTAAAGGAAATGGGTGTGCCACTACATCTGATCGTTTTGATGCGCAACCTGTACTCTGGACAAGAGGCCACAGTTAGAACAGAATATGGAGAAACGGAATGGTTTCCAATTGGCAAAGGTATCAGACAAGGATGTATTTTATCTCCCTATCTCTTCAGATATGCAGAACATATAATTAGGAAAGCTGGATTAGATTATGATGAAGGTGGAGTGAAAATTGGAGGGAGGAACATTAATAATTTGAGATATGCTGATGACACTACATTATTGGCAGAAAATAGTGAAGATTTGAAACGACTACTGCTGAAAGTTAAAAGAGAAAGTGCCAAAGCAGGACTACAGCTGAACATCAAGAAAACAAAAGTAATGACTACAGGAGAATTACACAACTTTAAGGTTGACAATGAGGAAATTGAAATTGTTCAAGACTTTCTATTCCTTGGCTCCACCATCAACCAAAAGGGAGACTGCAGCCAAGAAATCAGAAGGAGATTGAGACTAGGAAGGGCAGCCATGAAGGAGCTAGAAAATATTTTGAAGTGTAAGGATGTGTCACTGGCCACCAAGACTAGATTAATTCATGCCATCGTATTCCCTATTACTATGTATGGGTGTGAAAGCTGGACAGTGAAGAAAGCTGATAGGTAGAAAATAGATTCCTTTGAAATGTGGTGTTGGAGGAGAGTATTACGGATTCCGTGGACTGCCAAAAAAACAAATCAGTGGGTTATAGATCAAATCAAGCCTGAGCTGATCCTAGAAGCTACAATGACTAAACTGAGGCTATTGTATTTTGGTGACATCATGAGACGACAACAGTCACTGGAAAAGACAGTCATGCTAGGAAAAGCTGAGGGCAGCAGGAAAAGAGGAAGACCCAACAAGAGATGGATTGACTCAACAAAGGAAGCCACAGCCTTCAATTTGCAAGATCTGAGCAAGGCTGTCAAAGATAGGGCATTTTGGAGGACTTTCATTCATAGGGTCGCCATGAGTCAGAAGCGACTTGACGGCACTTAACACACACACATGCAAAAAAGACCCTCCTGATTTGCTGCCTTGGTGAAAGTGTTTGTTATATTTACGTGGGAGAAACTCTCAGGAAAATGCTCTGGCTTTCCCCTGCCCAATGTAGTGGGGCTTTTAATATAATACTATGCCACTAAAAAAATTTAACTAGCAATTAGGGTTGCCAGGTCCCTCTTCGCCACCGGCTGGAGGTTTTTGGGGCGGAGCCTGAGGAGGGCGGGGTTTGGAGAGAGGAGGGACTTCAATGCCATAGAGTCCAATTGCCAAAGCGGCCATTTTCTCCAGGTGAACCGATCTCTATCAGCTGGAGATCAGTTGTAATAGGACCTTCTGCAAACAATGCAGATGCTCTGCCACTGAGCCAAGGCTCTTCCCTACGTGCATTGAAAAAGTAAGGGGACATTAGTCTTCATCCCAATTACTGTGCATCAAATGGGTTGGTTTGGGTTGTTGGTAACTACTCTGTGTTACATCCAGTGAAGGAGAATTGTAGTATGGCAGCCTTACTGTGACATGAAGCGCTGGAGAACTGGGAAGTTGTGGGAATACCTGGAATTCCAAGTGCTTGACTGGACAGAAGGCAGTGTATTTCACCTACATTTTGCAGCCATGTCCCGATTGTGATCTCCTGTTTTTCCCCCCTTCCCAAAGGAATCTCCAGAAGCAGAAGAGGAATCCCTTCCTGATTCCAGAAATGCCGTTGAACCAGCACCACCCAGTTACTCCAGCTCCCCACCTCCTCCTGGAAGATCACCCGGACCGCCCGTTCGGTCCGCTCGCAGATACCATCGCTCCCCAGTCCGCTCCCCAACCACCTCCAGCACGCACATATCGCCTACCCGATCCCCCACCCCATCAGGACGCACCCCAAACACCACGCGCTTGGTGCGGACTGCTGGAGTTCATATCATCCGAGAGCAGCAAGGCGAAGCCAGCCCGGTGGAAATCAACGCTTGTGGGTAGCCGGTGGTTTGTGTGCGGCGAAGAAGCCTCTCTCTTCCTGCGAATGTTTTGGGGAAGGGAGATAGCAGCAACGAGTTTGCACTGGGCATGTGTAGCGAATGCATGTTTCCTCTAAAGGGAAAGTGCCTGGATTCTGCTTGTAGAAAAAAAGTGAATCACCGTGTACCACTGGCTGGATGGACCCGCTTTAAAAAATGTTTACAGTAGGTTCGGCGATCCTGCTTCAATATGTTTTTTTTTTAAAGCCACTAACTTGCTATCTGTAACACCTAAGGAGCTGCACCACACAGGTGTGACTAAAGCTTTAGCTTTTGGGGGCGCCCAACTAATTGCCTTAAAAGTCTGGTGTTTCTATCCAAGCGCTTTGGAATTTTTTTGTGCGTTAGCAAAGTGTGGGAGAATGTATTCACTGGGAATGTATCCATCGTTCATGTGTCTCGAATGATATCAGTGTTGTCAAGGATGCCCTGATATCCACAGAATTATTTTGGAGTAAAGTTAAGCTGACTCATTGGAAGGGAAGGCGGCGTGGTATAGCCCAATCTCATCAAATCTGGGAAGCTGAGCAGGGTCGGTACTTGAATTGGGAGACCACCAAGGAAGGCTCTGCAGAGGAAGGCCATGGCAAACCACCTCTGCTTCTCACTTGCTTTGAAAGCCCCTTGCTGGGATCACCATAAGTCAGATGTGACTTGATCTCATTTATGTTTGTACATAAGGTTACTTATTAGGCTTCCAGCGACCCCAGATTTTACTGCATGCTCCTGTTCTTTAGGAGCTGTCAGCAGCCGTTACTGATCCTTGAAGCTGTAACAAGCTTCTTGTTTCAAGATATGATTGTTAAGAAAACATATCCCATTTCAGACATTCATGATCCACATCTAGTTTTTCTTGACACAGACACGAACTCCTATGAAATCACAATAATTCTACAAAGGACTCCCAGACAGAGGTACCACTCTCCTGATGGCATAACAGCCACTTTGACGTTGTTTGTTCTGGCTTAATTTTAAGTTGGACTTTCTGAAAGTGCAGTAACCCACATTGACCCGGGAATGAGCTAATATCCAGAAGTCTGAACATAGCAAGATCTGTTTGGCTGCATGTTTCTGTCTCCATGCTTGAACATGTGTGTACATACTTCTGTGGACTGAACAGGTTGCTGGAGAAAGTACGCTTTCACAAAGGTGCATGCCAGTTTCTGAGATGCAGGAGCTGAGGGTCTTCTCTGTGCATGCCAGGGGAGAGCTGTGCATCCATAAGGTTCCAGGTTCAATCCCTGGGGCCTCTCCTTTTTAAAAGGTTGTAGATAGGAGGGCTGGGAAAGGCCCTTGCCAGAACGTCCCTACTGGTCAGAGTTAGATGTACTAGGTCAGGGGTCAGCAAACTGCGGCTTGAGAGCCGCATGCGGCTCTTTGGCCCCTTGAGTGCGGCTCTCTGCTCTCGCACCCGCTCGCGCCGGCAGCAGGGCTTCAGAGCCAGCGCGCCTGAGAGAGTGAGAACGAGCATGAGAGAGCAGGCGAGCGGGCGCTCTGTCTCCCCCCCCCCCCCGCTGTGGAGAATGGCCGGGTCCCCCTTTCCCTTGCCCTTAATGGTTGGGAGGCTAAAGCCTCCCCTCCAGCCGCGCGATTGCTGGGAGGGCAGCTGGGCGGTTCCTGGCCCAGGCCCGCCCGCCTATCAGCTGTTGGGCAGGGCGGGCTTCCTTTGGTGGCGTGTCCCCGGCAGCGGCGCTGGGCCGCAGCGCCCCGTCTTCTGCGGCGCCGACTCGGTTCCCCCGTCATCTGGGCCTGCGGGTCCCTGTAAGCCGGGAAGAGGCACACTTTGGAGCCAGCGCAGGGGCTTGTCTGGTAAGTGGAGGGTGGCGGGAAAGCCCCGGGGCGCGGGGTGGGGCCCCCGGCCCGGGACACACGTAATGCTGAAGCTGGAGGGTGGGAGATTCAAAACTGATAAAAGGAAGTATTTCTTCACACAACGTGTGGTTAAATAGTGGGTCTCCCTGCCCCAGGAGGTGGTGATGGCTGCCAACTTGGAGGGCTTTAAGAGGGGAGTGGACCTGTTCATGGAGGAGAGGGCTATCCATGGCTACTAATCAAAATGGATACTAGTCATGATGCATGCCTATTCTCTCCAGGATCAGAGGAGCAGGCCTATTATATCAGGTGCTATGGAACGCAGGCAGGACAATGATGCTGCACTGGTCTTGCTGGTGGGCTTCCTGGAGGCACCTGGTTGGCCACTGTGGGAACAGACTGCTGGACTTGAAGGGCCTTGGTCTGATCCAGCACGGCCTTTCTTATGTTTTCATGTGTTTACTGCGTCTGGTAATCTAGAAGTTTGCTCACATTGTTCACATTAAGTGTTTGTCAGTCATTGACATGATTTAATTTTATGGATACCTTACTTACTTTTTTCCCTCCTCAGAGGCCATGTCTACCCACTGGCTTTCTTAGCAGTAGACCTGGACTCCGAGGAGGGGAAAAGGTCCCCCTTCAGAGGCCAGGTCCACCAATTGGCTTCTATGGGCCTCCGGAGGCCAGGTCTACTGCCAAGAAAGCCAATGGGTAGACCTGGCCTCCCAATGGGACTCAGCCGGAGGCCAGGTCTACCAATAGGCTTTTATGGCGGTAGACCAGGCCTCCAGACAAGGACTCCGGACGAAGAGGGGGAAATGGCAGGGACTTACAATTTAATTTTTATCAATAAATAAGATCATTATTAAGTATGATATCAAGTTTTATTCAGTGTACCTATAGTTTAATTAAGACTTAAAACTTTAATTAAAGTTTATTAAGTTAATAAACAGTGTACCTACTTATATAGTTTAAGTTTAAGAAATTTGGCTCTCAAAAGAAATCTCAATTGTTGTACTGTTGATATTTGGCTCTTTTGACTAATGAGTTTGCCGACCCCTGTACTAAGTTATTTATGTGGCTCCCTTTGGATGTCTGTAGCAAAAGACAAGGCATTGCTCTGCTCTAATGGGTTTGTGTTGTAAGCCAGGGAATCAATCTTGCGGATATTCAGTGGCTGGAAGAATGAACCACGCAGTCGTGTTTATCTTTTTCATCCCCTCCAGGCAGGAAGTACCAGGATGCAGACGTTGGCATGAAGGAAATGCCAAGTTTGATACGTGTTTTTTGGAGTTTGTCAAATGGATATAAGTTATATATTGCAATTAAATCTTAGTGAAGAAAGTGACGGTGAGACCTTTCTTTCTTTCCTTCTTTCTTTCTTTCTTTCTTTCTTTCTTTCTTTCTTTCTTTCTTTCTTTCTTTCTTTCTTTCTTTCTTTCTTTCTTTCTTTCTTTCTTTCTTTCTTTCTTTTTTTTTTGCAACTCATTGCTAAACTGGAAAGGTGTCTTGTGTGAAGAGGGTAAGATGGGGAGGGGGTCTCTTTGGCCCCGTCTTGGTCGTAGCTCTGATTTTACAATCATCGTTTGCTTATTTTGGGCAGCTTTATAGTGAGACGATAAAATGTGGGATTGTGTGACAAGCTTAACACATGAAGTATTATCATGTGACCCCTCTCTCACATCCTGACCTCTGTGTACATCTATCCTCAACATGTCAGTTCAGTCATGTGCAATGGCCACAGCATACATCACCTGCATTGACACTAATTCACGTATTCTTCAAGGTATACTGTATTCACATGCAAAGCGAGTTACCATGTGGGCCTGTGCGGTTTAAATGCAGATTACAGTGACTATTTGACCAGTGCTACAAAACTAAAGCACATACAACATGTGTTATCAAACTTATCAAAGTGTCTCTTCTAACTCTTCTTTTTCTCTGTAGTCCCAATATGCATACCCGTCAGCAGGCAAAAAGAGGGACATTTGTATATTTGGCATTTGTTTTTGTACCCCAAAGATAACCTGCCCCCCTCTTCTTCTCACTCTGCAACTGAAATGAAAGATTTCCCATGACCTTTTATGCATGGCTGTTTCCCTCGCATTTTCCCACTGTTTTCTGGGTGCTGGCTAAACAGCATCCGGAAAATGTGGGAAAATGCGTGGACAGAGCAAGGTGACTTCTGAAGGTTGGAAAATGAATGCATAATCAAAACAAAGCTCCGAAGTAGTTGGGGTGTGTGTGACTGTGAAGGAAACAGCCATGCATAAAAGACCCATGTCAGATGAAGCAACAAAGAGTTCCGTGGCATCTTTTTATTACAACGCAAGCTTTCATATGGCAGAGGGAGTCTACATTGACAGATGCATGACATGGTCATCTAAGTGGGTAGGCAGATCTCCCTTGTGTAAGAGAAAAAGGAGGAATTTTTTTAAATGTATTTTTTAACAAAGTGAGGCCAAGAAGACAACTAATCGCAAGATGTCATAGTCCTGCTATACACTGCATTGGTTCGGCCACACCTTTAGTACTGTGTACAGTTCTGGAGGCCTCACTTCAAAAAGGATGTGGACAGAATGGAGCTGGTGCAGAAGAGAGCGATGAGGATGATCAGGGGCCTGGAGACCAAGCCTTAAGAGGAAAGGCTGAGGGACTTGGGAATGTTTAGTCTGAAGAAGAGGAGGTTTGGGGCGGGGGGGACGTGATCATTCTCTTTAAGTATTTGAAAGGCTATCAATTAGAGGAGGGCAGGGAGTTGTTCCTGTTGGCAGCAGAGAATGGGACTTGTAATAATAGGTTTAAATTGCAGGTGGAAAGGGGCTGGATATTAGGATTTTTATTTATTTTTTACAGTAAGAGTCGCTCAGCAGTGGAATTGGCTGCCTAGGGAGGTGTTGAGCTCCCCCTCACTGACTGTCTTTAAGCAGCAGCTGGACAAGCACTTGTCAGGGATGCTCTAGGCTGATCCTGCATCAAGCAGGGGGTTGGACTAGATGACCTGTATGGCCCCTTCCAACAATATGATTCTATGATCTATACAAATCGCTTTGTAAAAATGACCTGGACATTTGTTCCACTGATAATAATGACATTTCTTCCCTGGCAGGAGAAAAACAAAAGGTATCCAAATGTGTCGTGGCATTAGCTTTCATGATGATGCATGTAACACAATGCAAGTGTTTTTCATAAGACTGGTTATCGTTTCAGACTGGACTTTTGACTCTTTAGCTGCTGGTCACCCTGAGTGCATTTGCTGTGCAGAATGTGCCTTTGAGGCGTGCCTCTCCTAGAAAGTATTAACCTACTGGAGGTCAAAGATATATCCTGGGCTCCTGTTTTATTTCCCCAACGTCAAACACCCTGAGAGAAAGAGCTGGAAATTGTGCAAGGAACCCAAGAATATAAAGTCGGTTTTTTTACACGTTGACAGCAGGTGGCAATGTTGCACAAGCAGAATCTGCAAGGCACTTGCTGTGAATTGATCTCATGGCTTCAGAACCAGCTAGTGATATATCAGAGCAAGAAAAAAAATATCCATGGAATACCCTTTATTAGAGCCAGCCAAAATGACACAAAACATTGTGCAAGCTTTGGAGCTCATGAGAACTCTTCATCAGGCTAGGCGTTAACAGAAATTTTAAAAATGGAGAGGATAAAAGCAGATTTTATGACCCTGTCTCACCACCCTCAAGGGTTAGATGCTGCCAGGCTCACAGCTGAATTGCTGTAGGTGTTAGATTTCAGTACTTTCCTTCTGGGAAGAAAACCACAAAAGGTCACCTCATGCGAAAGGATAGAGTTCAAGCAGGTCCAAATGTAGCTCAAAAATGTACAGCGCATACACAGCTCAGTATGTATTTTTCACTTCTCCAGTCTGCCAAGCCAGGAAGCGGTGATAAAAGATGTTAGAGGCAGACTGAGGAGCGGAGCTGTAGCTCTTGTGGGATCAGCAGGAACACCACTTGACCTGGGGCACTGTTCTTCCCTTCCTAATTTTTTTTTAAAATTTTTATTTATTTACAACATTTATACCCCGCCTTTCTTCCCAGTGGGAACCCAGAGTGGCTTACATCACTCTCCTCTCCTCCATTTTACCCTCATGACAGCCTTGTGGGTGGGGTTGCCAACCTCCAGTTGGTGGAGAAACCAAAACAGCACACAAGGCAACAATGCAATAGAAATATATTAAAGTGAAAGTGTGAAATTTGTGACAACTTATCTATATACAAATATACAAAAATACAATGTACAAACGATTACAAATGACAAAACACATAAAAATGCACATAGAACAACCAGCAATCCCAGTCGCAAAAAAGAAGGTTAAATAATTAGCCTTCTAACAAGATCTTCTACACAAAGGTAGGTATATCAACCAGAGGTTTACACAATTATTCAATGAATAATAACTTTTTCTCTTTCAGAGTAAGAATAACAGCAAACTTGGGAATGAGTCCAAAGGAAAGGCAGCAGAAGCAGCAGGGACGTGTTGTCTAGATCATGTGACCACGTTTCACTATAAGCTTCATCAGCTGTTCAATCTGCAAAGGAAATACCATAAGTCTAAGAAAACATAATGAGTGACAATTCACAGCAGCCCATCCGGCTTTCCAGTAAGATCAATGTCAGAGCGTATTTTTTTCTGGTCTAACCTCCAGTTGGTAGCTGCAGATCTCTGCTATTACAACTGATCTCTAGGCAACAGAAATCAGTTTGCCTGGAGAAAATGGCTGCTTTGGTAGGTGGACTGTATGGCCACACTGATGTCCCTTCCCCTCCAAACCCCGCCCTCTTCAGGTTCAACCCCCAAAATCTCCAAGTGTTTCCCAACCCAGAGCTGGCAACCCTACCTGTGGGGTAGGTTAGGCTGAGAGTATGTGACTGGCCCAAGTTAATCCATAGCAGCATAGGGTTTTGAACCAGGGTCTCCCAGATCCTAGTCTGGCACTGTAACCACTACACCGCACTGCCTTTCTAAAGGAAGCTTTTTATCTGTACCTGTTTCCATTTGAAAAATGGGGGCTTGTTTCCAGGTAAATTCTGGTGGGTTTTTTTAAAGGCCCCTTTAGCTATTGTGAGAAGAGCCCCATGGCGCAGAGTGGTAAGCAGTGCTGCAGTCCAAGCTCTGCTCATGACCTGAGTTCGATCCTGATGGAAGTCAGTTTCAGGTAGCCAGCTCAAGGTTAACTCAGCCTTCCATCCTTCCAAGGACAGTAAAATGAGGACCCAGCTTGCTGGGGGTAAAGGGAAGATGATTGGGGAAGGCAATGGCAAACCACCCCATTAAACAAAAGTCTGCCTAGTAAACGTCAGGATGTGACGTCTCCCCATGGGTCAGGAATGACCCGGTGCTTGCACAGGGGACCTTTACTTTTTTACCATGACCACAGAGATGCCATCAGACATGATCATGCTTGATCTCTGCCTGGCCCACAGGGAGCTCAGTTGCCACCTTGTGACTACCTTTACCTTTTTAGCTATTGTGACTATGAGGTGATTCAAAGGGTCTAAAGGAGAATCTAAAGCAGGGATGGCCAACTTCTTCAGCAGGATTGGAACCATTGGGTTCCCCCAACCATAATGTCACCCCCTCTTTGAACTGGCTGCATGTAGGGTTGCCAACCTCCAGGTGGCACCTGGAGATCTCCCGCTATTACAATTGATCTCCAGATGACCAAGATCATTCCTCTGTAGAAAATGGCTGCTTTGGAGGGTGGACTCTATGGTATTATATCCTGCTGAGGTCCCTCCCCTCCCCAAATCCTGCCCTCTTCATGCTCCACTCCCAAAATTTCCAGGTATTTTCCAATCCAGACCTGGCACCCCTACTACAGAGGGTCTGGCCCTAAGTTTATATGTTGAAGCCACACCGTGTGAGCAAGGCTAGCTACTGCCCTTCTCAAGGGTCCCAGCTTGACTCTGTTCCACAGCTAGGCTGCAAAAGAAAGTGACCTAAGCAATGTTCAGCGTTTCCATGAACTTCACATCCTCAATACTGTTGCACAGCCTTTTCAAACACGATGTGGATCATTCCCCAAACCATAGCCAGGATTGGGTTTAGCATTGCCAACCTCCAGGTGGTGGCTGGAGATCTCCAGCTTTTACAACTGATCTCCAGGTGATAGAGATCAGTTCCTCTGGAGAAAATGGCCGCTTTGGCCATTGGACTGTATGATGTTGAAGGCCCTCCCTTCTCCAAACCTTGCCCTCCTCAGGCTCCACCTCCAAAAACTCTAGGTAATTCCCAACCTGGAGCTGGCAACTTTAATTGGGCTACTAGATGTCAACTATCAGAAATTTTAAGTTTGTATCGTTTCAGTTAGGCAAATGGGCTTTCTTATACTGGCTTTGTTAATCTCTTGCTCTGAATTTTGGCATAGTTTGGCTCCTAATTCTAAAAGGCTACAGACCCCTGATGCCAACAGTTCGGGTTGGCAACAGGGTTACAGAACCTTCCCTTGGTCATGAGAAAGTCACAGATTCTCCATTCATTTCTTGGGGGCCCCCTGCAGCTACTTTAGCAAGCAGTGAAAACTGGCTGTGACCCTTAGCATTCTTGGGGTCAGGAAGTTGTAACATGGCAAAACAACCCTTACTGAACTGGGAGCGTTTGTTGCTATCTTGAGAAATCTCTGTGCAATTGGAATGGGGGAGGAGGGATAGAAAACAAGCCTGTTTCTGAGCACATGGAGGGAAATTGTGTAAATCCTTCTTCCAAGCTTAACATTCTTCCTGGGTACAGTTCTATATTTATTATCATCCATAAAGGTGCAGTAGGGATCAAGATGATTTGCAATCAATGTTTAATGCACAATCCTGAGGATAGGAAGCAATAAGCAATAGTGATATGGGATATAGTCAAAGCACATAACAATTATAATTTTCTGCTTCTCTAATATTGTAACCAAACGGGCTCCTATGAAGAGTTTCTTGAGTTTTATGAGCACTGGGAAAGCATCTAATTGTGGTAATCAAGTACATGTTTTCAGCTTTTCTAAGCCTCATGCTTCAGGCAACGGGTTTCTGCCTGCATTTGCCCCCAGCCCAGGGCTGTATGGTATATATTTCACAATTCTGCGATCACATGGGGCAGCCAAAGAGATTGCTACTGAGCATAGCAGCCAGCAGCCGGAGAATGTCAGGGTTTTGTGTCCATTTGGTTGGTCCTAATAAAAGGTATGGCACAGATTTTGTTCTCGTTTCAGGGTTGATTCAAACATTGCCCACAGCGCGGAAGCTGTTGAAAAATGCTTCTGACTGGCATAGGTTCCAGTTGGCCCCTTTTAGTAGGGGCAGTCCCGTTTTCTAGATCTTGTCCCTGTTTGTGGGACAAGGTGCTGGGATGCCTTGTTAAAAATGTGTGAGTTGTTTGCTTTGCCAGCTGTTCAGTGTTGAACGCTGAGTCTCTAGACATCAACCTCCAGAGTGTGTGTGTGGGGGGTATCTTCTTTCTAGTGCATATCTGAGTCACCTGGCAAATTCTAGCCTTGTTCTCCTTACCCCCATTTTATTATCACAACTACTCTGTAAGGTAGGTAAGGCTGAGAGAGTGAGCGGCTCATGGTCATCCAGGGAGTTTCCTGTCTGAGTAGAGATTTAAGCCTCCCCAATCCTACTCTAACCACTATCCTCCCCAATCCTGCTCTAACCACTATACAACAGTGTCTCTTTGATTTTGGGGATTACCTAATAGTTTGTGTCACCCCACCAAAGGAAAAGGAAAATGTTATCATGCATCAGCTGCCAAGGTGTGATAGAATGTAAGGTAAAATAGTTATCTGTATTGCTTCACTGTCCTATTTGCTTGTTAGGAATGAAATATACATTGGACCATTGGTTGCTGTGAATTGCAGGGCAAAAGAGAAAAATATGGTTTTAGAGCCCTTCCAGTTATTAAAAGGGGTCCTAGGAAGATTGGGAGAAAGGCAGGCATATAAATAAATATGTTGAATAAATAAAAGTAGCAAACACAAAATACATGAACAAATACTGTCAGAGACTAATGCTATTGCACATCATCTGTCAGATACTAAATGCCATTGCATGTCATCAATCTAACACAGTCAATATTAAATGCCAGTTATCAAATATTGTCAAATACAGAATACTATACCATCTGTCAAATATGAGCATCAGTGCCAGTGAATATTGGAATGAATTATTAAATGGCAAATACACATCAACAGTTTAGTTCAGCTGTATGCTGGTAGTATCTGGTTAGGAACCTCGAAACAAATGCCTGGAAGTTGCTTTCTGTACACGCCCAGTGAGAATGGCGGCATCTCACCTGCCGTGTTGTCTCATTAGAATTTACTGCCCGCCTTACAAAATGTTTCACTGTGAAGAGTGTGGGCAACAAGGGGATTTGAAAACTACTTATGAAGAAGGCTGTTGTTTGTGTGGAGGGAGGAGTGAAGGAGGGGGGGCAACATTTAATCTTTTCCTTAATAAAAACAACCCGCTGCAGTATTTAATCTTATATATATAAAAAAAACCTCTTTGCAAAGTTGAGTGCCTCCTTTCCTGTGCCTCAGCTCGAGGAGAGCTTTGCCATTCACATTAGCTCATAGCGTTTCTTAATCCATGATAAATGTTGGGAAAGATGGTGCTACGTGTGGTGGAAATCCAACCAGACCACATAAAAGGGAATTAATGAAACAGACTCAATCCTATTAGTTCCAGCCTGTATAGCTTTGAGGTAGAGATGGAGGGAAAGAGGGGAGGGGTGGAAGTGAAAGGAGGTGTTTACAAGCCCCTGGAAACAAAATCTGCCGTTACTTAGGGCTAGAAGGCCAGTGTGGTTCAGTTTAAAAGGCAGTGGATCTGGTCTCTCTGACACTGAACTAGTGAGTAGTCTTTGGCAAGTCATTTAACCTCAGTTTCCTTTCTGATCCTCACTGATTCACAGCACATCCAGACAGGAATGTCCCATGTCCCCATTTTCCTGTTTTAGCCCAGTGAATTACAAATATCCTATCTTCATAGAATCCATCAAAAGATGATCCTTGCATACTGCAGAGCATTTTCATCATCCAAATACTGTACATGGCACAGTATTCCTGGGATTGGATGATCTAAAAATGCAAAGAAGAAAATTACATGACTGAATGCCCCTTCATATTAACAATTCCCTGCTTGTAGAAATTGAGTATATTAGAAGGGTTATCCTTGATGGGCTAGGTCTCTATGTGCAGGGAGTTTTTTTAAACAGGGAGAAACATGCAAACTACCTACATACCTTCTTTATTCAGCCTTCCTTAGGCGATGTACTAAAGTGCTATAACTGCTGCTTCCCTCCAGAGACTGAAGAGACTGAAGAGTCTGAGATTGGCAGCGTGAACATAAATTAAGGAGTAGATGGGTGGTCTTATCAAAGCTGCCAAGAGGAACATTATCTAGAATCGTATTTAGTGGTAACAGTGATGGGATAAGGCAGGCATGTCCACTCTCAAAGGCCCACATTCCTTCACCAATCCCTGGGATCTGGCTGGTGGGGGCATGTCTGCCAGCCCCAAACTCCTGCACCAGTCCCGACAGTGTATACTTCAGAGCTTCTGTGCCTACATGGAATGACTGGATTGGAATGATGATCTTTTTAAAAAAGGTACCACACAGGACTAGCCAAGGCATGGCAATTCTTAAACACATGAAGCTGCCTTCTACTGAATCAGACCCTAGGTCCATCAAAGTCAGTATGGACTACGCAGACCAGCAGCGGCTCTCCAGGGTCTCAGGCAGAGGTCTTTCACATCACCTACTTGCCTAGTCCCTTTAACTAGAGATGCCAGGGATTGAACCTGGGACCTTCTGCATGCCAAGCAGAGGCTCTACAAATTGAGCCACAGCCCCTCACAGTGGTGAGGATAACCTGGGTCACTTACACACAGGTTGTTTGCTGTGGCTTGGATGCTAATGGAAAGTATCCCCCCCCCACTTCCCCATAGTATTGTGGATCTTTGGTGCATCACCCAGGTTTTCCCTGTCTTTTCTGTGATCTTTCCCAAATCTGCTTTGCTGCAATGTTTTGGGAAAGATTGTAGCGAAGCCGGGATGGCTGCCGCATGGACGGGAATGTCTGGATTTTCCTGATCCTGCCAACAATGGCACCATTTCTCTTCCCTAGTCTCCACCGTGGGCATTTTTGAGAGTTTAAAAAAATGGGTAATTAACATCGTGCTATAACAACATATGGGTGTATTAATTGGTGGTGGAAAGTGCCGCCAAGCTGCGGCTGAGTCTTGGCGACCCCATACGGTTTTCAAGGCAAGAAATGTTCAGAAGTGCTTTGCCTTGGCTGCTTCTGCATCACGACTGTGGATTTCCTTGCTGGTCTCCAAGTACTAACCAGGGCTGATCCTGCTTAGCTTCCAACATCTGAGGAGATCAGGCCAACCTGGGCCATCCAGGTGAGGGCTATGTCAATTACTGATTTTTAAAAATATTGAAGAAAGCCTCCTAGTGATGTGTGTGTGTGTGTGGGGGGGGAGATGCTGCCATGACAAAAATGAGAGCAAACCTACCACGTGTAAGTCCCTTTGATACTCCACTGCAGGTGTAGCAAAACTAGGGCTTCTACAGGAAAGCATTGCAAATGTGGGTAGGGTTGCCAGGTCCTTCTTCATCACCGGTGGGAGGTTCTGGGGCGGAGCCTGAGGAGGCCGGGGTTGGGGAGGGGAGGGACTTCAATGCCAAAAAGTCCAATTGCCAAAGCGGCTATTTTCTCCAGGGGAACTGATCTCTATCGGCTGGAGATCAGTTGTAATAGCAGGAGATCTCCAGCTAGTACCTGGAGGTTGGCAATCCTAAATGTGGGGCAGATCCTGTCCTGCTTCTGCCCTTTTAGAAACCCTTTGTTCCCAGCGTCACCACAGAATTTCCAATAACATTTCAGCTGTATTTATCAATGCAGGCCAGCAAAAAAAAAAAAGGCTGACAAGGAGAAATTTGTCTAAAATGGCATAATTGCTTCAGATTTGCTTTTAGCAATTTCTGTGACTTCCACTTCTGTCAAATTTAGGCTTCAAGGAGGGATAGCTTTGTATTATAGGGGCGATGTGTGGTAGCAAAACCCATGTGACTCCATTCCAGAAACATTGCAAATTCTTAGAGGGAGGAGTGGAAGATGTGGTTATTTTCCATGACTGGTGTCCTGCAATGATGCAGAGGGAAAGAAATGTATTGTCGAAGGCTTTCACGGTCAGAGTTCATTGGTTCTTGTAGGTTATCCGGGCTGTGTAACCGTGGTCTTGGAATTTTCTTTCCTGACGTTTCGCCAGCAACTGTGGCAGGCATCTTCAGAGTAGTAACACTGAAGGACAGAGACACTGTCCTTCAGTGTTACTACTCTGAAGATGCCTGCCACAGTTGCTGGCGAAACGTCAGGAAAGAAAATTCCAAGACCACGGTTACACAGCCAGGATAACCTACAGGAAAGAAATGTATTGCTGTCCCCCCCTCCCCCAGATTTCAACATAATTAGGGTGGGATGTGAAGTAACCCTGTATGAAGGGGAGTGATCCTTGGTAGGAAAAAATAGTTTTCAGACCTTCTAAAAGGGGTAGAACTAACGTATGTTATGGGGAGTAGGGGAAAGCAGAATCACAGTGACAAACTCCACCCTCAATTTACCCTAACCTATTTATAGAGCTTATGCGCATATAGTTATACCCTAAAAAAAGCAATGTTTCTGATCTTTCAGAGAGAGCTGAAATGCGCATAGGATTTATACAAGCTTTGCAATGAATGTGCTGTCCAATATTGTCTCCTCTAACTCTGCAGGGACTCTGGCAAAGAAAAATCTAGAACATGGGGGTATCCAATGAAACTGATGGGCAGCAGATTCAGGACAATCATAAGAAAGTCCTTTTTCATTCAACAAGTGCATGGAGGACAGTTCCATTAGTGTCTTTTAGCCATGATGACTAAATAGAACTTCCATGTTCAGTAACAGTAAACCTGTGAATGCCAGTTCTATGGAGCAATGGCAGCAGGAGGTCTTGGTTTCCAAGATCTCCTGCTATTACAACTGATCTCCAGCAGTTAGAGATCAGTTCCCCTGGAGAAAATAGCCTCTTTGGCAACTGGACTCTATGGTATTGAAGTCCCTCCCCTCCACAAACCCCACCCACCTCAGGCTCCACCCCCAAAATCTCTAAGTATTTCCCAACCCAGAGCTGGCAACCCTACCTCCATACCCTGGTTGTAGGCCTTCTAAGGGCATCTGTTTGACAGGTGTGTGAAACAGGATGCTGGGTTAGGTGAACCATTGATCAGATCCTTGCGGTGGGGGGGGGGGTTAAATGCTTCACATCACCTCCTACCTGGTCCTTTTAACTGCAGATGCTGAGAATTGAACCCGGGATGTTCTGAACAGAAAACGAGTTCTCGACCACTGAGCCGGAGACCCTCCCAAAGGGAGTACATTTTCTGTTCTAACAACTCCGCCAGCAGGTAGTCCTCCTTTGGGTTGCAGGGAACACCTGTTCAAGCAGAGGAAATTCCACGCGACTTGGAAGGAGACTGGCACCAGTGTCATTTGCAAGCTTTGCCATCCTGCCCATCACGGCTCGCTCCACAGAAATACCAGATCCTTTGGGGTCCTTTCCTGCGGTCCAACACCCTTGCCAAAGGAGCTGCTAGAGAGGGCAGGCCTGGGACAGTTCCTTGCTGCTCCTTTCACTGAAGTTACTGAAAAAAGCAAACCCCTCTCCCTTTGGATTCGCCTCCCCGCTCGGTTCCCCCCCACCCTCGTTCCGCACAGAGTGGGAAAATAACTGGAACAAAGCAGGACTGGATCGGTATTAGACTGGGGATTCTGAGCGGCCCGCCTTTTGTTCTCTGCCAGCTGGGAATGGATCACAAAGCGTAGCCCCTTCCTCAGTAGCCTGGGCCACCCCCATTGAACTGCAGTCAAGCAGAAGCCTGCTCTGGTCTCTCACCATCCTTCTTTTCTTCTCCCCCCCCTCGCTTAAAACCCCCCCACCGCACAACACAACAAAACCTACTCCCAGGGCCCGCTCTGTCCCTTGACGTGTTTCGCTTTGATTGGGCAACCCCTGCAAATGAGATGTACTTGCTGCTTTAACTAACTCCGGGAAACATCCGCAGACTCTATCTTTCTTTTCAGAGGGTTCGGCTCGGCAGCCAAGAGGTTGATGGAGCTGGAAGGGCTGGGGGGAGGCAGAGGAATGGGAGGGGGCAAAACAGGAGGAGATGGCAAAGCGGTTGCTATAGGGATGGTGTGCCGGCTGCCAAGAGGGCGGGGGTCCGCTAAGGCCCAGAGAAAGCCATGAGCTCCCCAACATTGCTCACCTGCGGGGAGAAGGTGGGGGGTGGGCAGAGAGACATTGTTTCTCTTTCTTTCTTTCTCTCTCTTTTTTAAAACCGACCTTGATGTGCTCCACTTCCCACTTTGTTTGGCTTAGAAGCGTCTCCGAATGCCAACCGGGCCTGACAAAGGTCTCCAAGGCGGAGGGAAAATGGCCTCTCCTCAGGAGGTGTTTAAAAAGCTCGGTCCTCCTGTGGGGATGATTAGGGACCAATTTAAAGGTCACTTTTTGAGTTAAAAGGCCCACGCTGCTTGCAGTTGTGTGGAGAACTACCTGCCTGCTAGGCAGGAGTGTGTCTCCGCAGCCCCCACTGGGCTGGGTTCACAGGTGACGCGAAAGGGGAGGCCGTGTGGTTGGGCAAGCAACAGCAGTGCACAACTCCAGAGGGGGTCGATGGCAGAGAATGACTGTACGGACTATGGGAGAAACAGCCTTTGCAAGTCACACGCACAGAAAAATGACTTTCCCCACAAAATATTATGCATAGGCCGGCGTGCAAAGGTTCTTCTACCAAAGTCTTTCCCAAAAGATCGTCCCAAAACCGGTTTGGGAAAGATCGCAGCAGCGCAGGGGGGAAATCAAACAGGATGAATAGAGGTCATAGTGTTGCCACCTCCAAGTTGGGAAATTCCTGGAGATTTGGGGGGTGGAACCTGAGGAGGGGAAGGGTTGGGGAGGGGAAGGACTTCAATGCTATAGAGTCCAATTAGCAAAGCGACCATTTACTCCAGATGAACTGATCTCCTTCGCCTGGAGATCAGTTGTAATAGCAGGAGATCTCCAGCCACCACCTGGAGGTTAGCAACCCTGGGCGTAATCTTAGGAGATCTCCAGCTACCAACTGGACGCTGGCAACCGTAAAAGGGAGGGACCTCAGCAGGATATAATGCCATTGAGTCTACCCTCCAAAGCAGCCATTTTCTCCAGGGGAATGGATCTCTGCAGTCTGGAGATCAATTGTAATTCCAGGAGATCTCCAAGCCCCATATGGAGGTTGGCAACCCTAAACAGAGGACAACGCCACATCCTGAAAACAGTGCTGCAGAAAGGGTGCTGAGGTGAAGCATCCGTCTGTGAGCACCTCTGCAAAGCACTTCTCTCAAGAACTCAGTGGCTCAGTTCATATGTCACTGCCAAGTTCTAGTTTATCTAAACCAGTTTATTTTTATTTGTTTGTTTACTTCATTTATAACACACTTTTCTTGTTGAGACTCGAGGCAAATTACAAAATAGAAAAGCCATGCAATCAGCCAGCATAAGACACCCACTGAACAATACAACAGGACGGGGATTACAAAATTAGAAGACAATGCAGACACAGACAGACAGACACATACACAGGAGGTTTATAATGCTGTGTGTGTGTGTGTGTGTGTGTGTGTGTGTAAAGTGCCTTCAAGTCACAGCCGACTTATGGCGACCGCTTTTGGGGTTTCATGGCAAGAGACTAACAGAGGTGGTTTGCCAGTGCCTTCCTCTGCACAGCACCCCTGGTATTCCTTGGTGGTCTCCCATCCAAATACTAACCAGGGCTGATCCTGCTTAGCTTCTGAGATCTGACGAGATCAGGCTAGCCTGGGCCATCTAGGTTGGAAAATTCCTGGGGAATTGGAGGTGGAGCCTAGGGAGGACAGGATTTGGGGAGAGGAGGGATCTTGGTGGGGTGTAATGCCAATTGAGCCCACCCTCCAAAGGAGCCAGTTTATTCAGAGGAACTGATCTATGTAGTCTGGACAGCAGTTGTAATTCTGGGAGATTTCTACCCCTCACCTGGAGGATGACGACCCTAGCTCAAGCATTAACACATGACTTAACATAAACAATGCAGAAAATGGATTTTAAAAGTTGAAGGCAAGGCAGCAAAACCAAATTAATACATACAAAATAAATAGTGCTCCAGACCATAATCAAACTCCCTATATAAAAGCATCCTGCTGAACTGTTCCACTGTATCACGGTACTATTTCCTTAATAAAAATGTCCTTCTGTCTATCTGTCTGTCCTTCCTCCGATGATGCAGTAAATTCCAAACAGGCAAACAGAAGAATTACATTGCATAATTAACCTGTGGACCTAGGGTTGCCAACCTCCAGGTACTAGTTGGAGATCTCCCACTATTACAACTGATCTCCAGGATCAGTTCACCTGGAGAAAATGGCAATTTTAGCAATCGGACACTATGGCATTGAAGTTCCTTTCCTCCCCCAAACCTCCCCTCCCCAGACTCTACCCCAAAAATCTCCAGGTATTTCCCAACCTGGAGGTGGGAACCCTATGTGGACCTTACTGCCAAAGGGTGGTAGCGGTGGCCACATGCTTAAATGGTTTTAGAAGGGGATTAAATTAGTGGAGAGATGCTTGGGGGTAACAATAGTGGAAAACTTTAGCCTCTGAGTTTCTGCTTGAGGGTTTAAGCAATTGGCTGACCATTGTGGAAAATAGGCCTGAGCTAGATGGCCTTTTAGTCCGATCTAGGAGGGCTGGTCTTATTTTCTTATGCCCTATTTAAAAAAGAGCCCTTTTCTTAATGGCTGAGGAGAGCATGCAAGTCAAAACCGCTGGGAAAATGCCTTTGTGGAATGTACACCTTCTGGGAAAAGGAAAGGGCTTTAGCAGGTGAGGATGGGGGAAAAAACCCTGGAGCCTCTGGTTTTATAAGGAGAAAATAAATCCAAAGACCAGCTCTGTAGTAAAACGGAGGCCAAAGAAATGTAAATGCTTTTGTCAGTGGAATGGAAGCAGTAAAACTCTCACAAAGACTGTAAATCCTTCAGGGGACTGACCCTCTTTGCAACAGAAAATGGCTGCATTGTGCATTATGAAGGGAGGCCCCAGATCTGCTGAAGGAACAGAACTCTTGCGTGTTTCAGGAAACTGCAAAGCAGAGCAGTAATGAAGTCCACCATACATCTGAAAACGCTGCCTCAAGCGCAGTATGCCTTTTCTGCTTGCGAGAAAGCTGTTCTGACCTGCGTCCTTGTGGATGGGCATGCGGTTCCTCCAATCTGGCCATTCAGGCAAACAGCTGTTTTTGTGATTACTGAAGCATTTTCCCCCACCTCCCCAACTCCAAAATCATGGGAATCTGGTTGCTGGTAATTTTCATGGTGTGAATAATATATTTTTCCCACACAAGTATCTTCCAGGTACACAAGAGGGACTGTTGTTGTTTAGGAGCAAAGTAATATCAGAACTGGCCCTTGGTAGGGTAGCACATGAATTTTGGGTAAAGAGAGATGAAGGCCTTTATTGAAATCCGGCATTTGACAGTGAAGAAGAAGAAGAAGAGTTGGTTTTTATATGCTGACTTTCTCTACCACTTAAGGCAGAATCAACCCGGCTTACAATCACCTTCCCTTCCCCACAACAGACACCTTGTGAGGTGGGTGAGGCTAAGAGAGCGTGACTTGCCCAAGGTCACCCAGCTGGCTTCGTGTGGAGGAGTGGCCAAACAAATCCAGTCCAACAGATTAGCCTCCGCTGCTCATGTGGAGGAGTGGGCATCAAACCGGTTCTCCAGATCAGACTCCACCGCTCCAAACCACTGCTCCAAACCACTACACCACGCTGGCTCCCAGTGGCATGGGGCACCTCAAGATCACCTGAGGCAGCAGCAATAAACTCTGCCCCCCCCCCAATTTCACTGTCACCACCCACACACCTGCCTCACTAGCCCAGTCTACTTCATTACTGGGCTGTTCTTAGAGGAGATAATCCTTCTTGGCTCTTTGCTACCCTGGCTTCTTGAAAAACAGAACAGCAAGTTGTGCATGCCTTATGGGCTTCCTTTAAATTGTGTGAAATTACTTCCTCTTATGAAAATCCAGTCACCGTTTGGATTGCCCTGACCAAACTCTTGTGAGAAGTAGAAGGAATCTTGGGAGAGTTTAGGAACTGGTAATGGGGGTGGTTTCCTGTCTGGAAAGAGGTCTGGAGGAACATGGAAGTAAGGAAAAATGTTCATTCCGAGATTTGGTTCTCCTCAGCGGGGAACCAAAGCAGCATGCAACACCCTTCTCACCTCCTCTATTTTTATCCTAACAACAGAGCGAAAGTCAAAAGCCCAAAGTCACCCAGCAAGTTTCCATGGCTGAGTGGGAATTTGAACCTGGGTCACGACTAGGGCTGCTAACCTCCAGGTAGTGGCTGGAGATCTAGCATTAACACTGATCCCCAGAGACTTCAATGGGATGTAATGCCATAGAGCCCCACCTTCCAAAGCAGCCATTTTCTCCAGGTGAACTGTTCTATGTTGCCCGGAAATCAGTTGTAATAGCGAGAGATCTCCAGCCACCACCTGGAAGTTGGCAACCCTACTTTGGTCCCGTTTCTGCCCACCAGTCAGCTGAGCATCAGCAGGCAGGACTGCAATTGTCTAGAGGTCTCCTGCCATAAATGGGCAAATGGGAATCCCAGGAATAGGATACTCACTCAGGTGCACACAGTAGAGATGGGTGTGTTCAAAACAACATCCATTTCAGGTTTCAGGACAACAGAGCTCATGCAGTCTAGAATTCTAACTAACAAACAGGAGAGGTTCCATCCCATGAATAGGGTTGCCAGGTCCCTCTTTGACACTGGCAGGAGGTTTTTGGGGTGGAGCCTGAGGAGGGCGGGGTTTGCAGAGGAGAGGGACTTCAATGCCATAGAGTCCAATTGCCAAAGTGGGCCCTTTCTCCAGGGGAACTAATCTCTGTCAGCTGGAGATCAGTTCTAATAGCAGGAGATCTTCAGCTAGTATCTGGAGGTTAGCAACCCTCACTATGATGCAAAGTTTTGGGTGGCACTTTGACCATAATGGCACTATACCAGGAGGAATGGCTGGTTCTAGCTTGCTGAGAGCTCTGAAGGAATACCCCCAACCCTATTCCTTGAAAAACATGATTAAGCTGCCTGAGTGTGTGCATGTTCGTAGTGGGGGGTGGGGGGTGGGGGGTGGGGGTGAGAGAAAGGCCTTTTTTAATTGGGAGATGCTAAACTGGGTGGGCAGGGAGGTGTGGGGGACAGCATTGCTAATAAGGGGTAAGAATGATAGATGGCTTGTGTCTTCGTGAGCTAAATGGGAACAAATTTCTTTGGGCTAATTATGTTTGTTAAATGTGTTTGAGTCAATAAAAAGTCCCAGAAAACAAGTAAAAAGAGGAAGGGGGGGAGGGAAATGAGAGCGATCTAGATGCTGCAAGGGCCACAATGGAGACATACGGATTTTCGGCAGCGAAATGATAAAATAATTGGCCATCAGTGCAATAAATGTAATTGTGGCCGTTTAAAGCGCATTGTGTCTTTGTGACAAATGAAAATGTTTCGGCCCCCCCTTCAAAGCGCACAGTTTCCCGACCAGGTTGACAAAGGGGGAGCCGACAAGCGGTTAAATCTATCAGGGGATGGTCAATTTTGTTTGAAAACAGTCTCTTTTTCTTTCCAGCCTGCAAAGCAGGGAGCGTTCTTTTATGTAGTCAATCTCCCTCACCAGGATGGCTGGATGGAACTCAACTCCTTGCCTACTCCCAAAGGGAAAGTGGGGGCATTTTGCAAGGGGGGGGGTGACAGTGTTTTTTTTTTAAGAAGGCAGAAAGGATGGAGGGGGAGGAGGGTTAAAATGAGAAATGTCTGCCTTTCAAGAAGGGAAGCCACAAAGAATGTTTCCCTTTTGTTCATTGATCATTTAATTTAGTTCTTCTCAATATTGTGGCCAAGGGGGGGGGGAAGGAGAGAGATCCTGGTGCAGATGCACCCCCCCTTCTGATGTCACAGATGGTGCAGAGAAAGCAGACCGCTCTCAGCATGGGGCCTAGATGCTTTCCTCCCTCATTGTTCCCCAAGTTTAAAAAGAAGGGGGGGAAATACAAAAGCAGTTGGAAAACATGCTTAATAACAAATTCCAAATAATTTCCCAAACAGAGAGCTTGAGCTAAGCAGAAGTGAGAGCTGTGCAGGCAGAGAGGGGGGAAAAGGGGGGGGGACAAAACCTGCCCCCAAGGCTCCTTGGGCATTCGGACAAGATTTCCTTTGGATTCCTTGAACGCTACGGGAGGGAAGTTAGCATTTTCTGAGCCAACGTCTCCCCCTTGGCGCTTGCTCTCTCCGCAGGATGCTGCTCAGGGTTCTCTTGCTGAGTTTCGCGTCCCTCCCTTGGGTTTGGGGGTCTCAGAGATGTCAATGCCACTGCACCTGCCTGGCAGAGCAAGAGAGGAGGGGCTCGCAGGTGCCGAGCAGGCAGACCCGGCAGCTCCGGCAGTACCGCCAACCTAGGCACAGGCACAGGCTAAGAGGTAAGCACCCTTTTTTACCAAGTTACGTTGGGTCCTGAGACTCCAAAACTGCCTACTGATGGGCATGATGTCACGCATACCCGCACCTGTGTGTGTGGCGCATTTTCAGTTTTAAGGGCAGAATTCGGGATGATGATGTTAGACCATCCTAGGAAATGTGGCAGTGGGAGGGGGGAGCGTGGCAGCTATAACTTCCTAGGCATTCCACATCCGCCAGTCCATGGTAGCTGGAAATGAGGCTGTAGGGAAAGAGAATGATGCACCTTCATCATGTAAGGCTCTGAAACAGACTTTGTTTAATCAGAATAGTTGTTTTTCATCAGAGCATGCGGAAGGCAGAATGTAAAGGAGATGCACTAGGGAAGAATAACCAAGGATAACCAGAGGAGCAAAGGATCTTTTGATTACACCAAACATAAGTTTATGTGTTGGTGCCTTTCCTGCATTATTCAAGACAGTCTCCGCCCCAAAGATGTTACAATTTAGGAAAAGAAGCATGGAAAAGAAAGAAGCACCCTAAGGCAGGCGGAGGTGAGCCAGTGTGGTGTTGTGACAAGAGTGAAGGATGAGGATCTAGGATAGCCAGGTTTGAGTCCCTACTCTGCCACAGAAGCTTGCTGGGGGACCTTAGACCAGTCACATGCTTATAGCCTAGGCTACCTCATAAGGTTGTTGTTGTGAGGATAAAACGAAGGGGGAGAGAATGATGTGAACTGCTTTGGGTCCCCATTGGAGATGGAAAACTGGATATAAAGATCTAAATAAACAGAGAACTGCTAATCAAACTGGGCACCGTTCACCAGGAAATGATCCAGTGGGAAGTATACCTCTTGTGCCACTCATATGTATTTTTAAGTGGGTTTGCGAAGATGGATCGGTGCCTGTCATCCACATGTAACTTGCAAATGAGATGAGCGTGGACTCCCTCCCAGCTGAAAACGCCTGAGCAGCTGTTTTAGCTTTTCAGGCAAGAGAAGGCATATGAGTGTTGCGAAGTTTAGTGTTATCCCCCCCCTCCCCAATAGAATTTCCTGTAAAGCCAAGTTTTCTGTTTCCATACACCGAAATAATGACCAGTATCTACAGAATGGGAAAGGAAAGGTGTCATTATCATAATATGCAGAACAAAGAGAACTAGGCTATGCGGAGTGGATTTCTTTTTGTCCCTGGGCCGTCCTCCCCTCCCCTTGCATTCACTATTCACTAACACATTTCCTAGAGGTCACGGCTCTGCTTCGAAAGTCAATGAGCAGACAATTGTGTCTCTTTATTCTTCCTTGCCTTTGGTTTGGATGTTGAGGCTGACCCTTCAAACGCTCTGAATTTTTTTTTTTTTTGGGGGGGGTGTTATTTATTCCCATCTCATAAGTCCCTGAGCTCCATTATTAGATGAAAGAGGATTATTTAGCATCTTCTGTTCCTGCAAATTGCCCTGGTGCTCAACCACTGAACTGGGCATGACAGCTGGAATGAATTACATGACTTTTAAAAGACAAATTCCTGTAAGGATGGGCTGGATACCGAAACGGGTTCTAGAGAATTCCACAGGAGATGGTGATAGTCAAGAGCAGAGATGGCCCTTAAAAGAGGGTTAGACAAATCCACGGAGGAGAGTCAGCAGCTATTAGCCAAGATAACCAAATGGAACCTTCATGTCCAGAGGCAGTGTAGAGGCTGGGGAAATAGGAGGAGGAGGCTTGCCCCACTTGTAGACATTTGGCTGGCCACTGTGGGAAACAGGATATTTGAGTAGAGACCCCCTTGGTCTGATCCAGTAGGGCTGCTCTTATGTCCTCGTGCGGTCTGACTTTGGGATTGGGGTGGGGGAATCTTACTCTTTTCAAGGTGGAAATGATCTGGTTGCCTGTACCATGGTAAAGAGTTGCCAAGTCCCACTTGGGAAATACCTGAAGATTTTGGAGGTGGAGCCTAGGAAGGGCAGGGTTTGGGGCATAACCCCATAAAGTCCACCTTCCACAGCAGCCATTTTCTCCAGGGGAACTAATCTCTGTCATCTGGAAATCAGTTGTCATCCCTGGAGATCTCCAGCCCCCCCACCTGGAGGTTGGTAACCCTAGGTAAGGGGGAAGTATCTAACTGCCAAAAATAAGTCATCCCTGTTTGCATGTTTGTATAAAATGCTGTCAAGTCGCAGCTGATTCATGGTGACCCTGTAGGGTTTTCAAGGCCATAGAAGGACAGAGGTGGATTGCCATTGCCTGCACAACAATCCTGGACTTTCTTGGTGGTCTCCCATCCAAATACTAAATAGGGCCAACTCTGCTTAGCTTCTGAGGTCTGACCAGATCGGGCTATCTTGGGGCATATACAGCGTCTGCAATTACCTCATTCGTGCAGAGCTTGATTAATGTGTCCATTGACCAGCAGAGGCCACACTGTCCAGATATTTGAAACGCAAACATGCTGTCAAGAAGGTTGTATGGTGCAATGCCCCTGGCTTTAAGGTGCACTTATCTCCCCTGTGTTTATGCTCAGTGACTTAAATTAATCTGCAATTTCAGCCCTAGTAATCAAAGAAATAAATGCTTTGTGCATACTGCGGAAGTAAAAAAGCAAAGTGATTGAGTTAATTACCCTGGCTCCTGCCTGTCAGAATGCTTGTAATTCTTCAAAATAAGCAGAGCCTCTAATATTCCATTATTTTCCATTATTACCCCAAACTGCTGTTTAGCCTACTGGGGAAAACATGGCCTCCCATAATTTTATTCCAGCAAAGGGTGATTCACATGGAGAGAATGACATGGGGGAAAGAGCTAAACCCCCCTGCTCTGGCACCTACGGTCCCAATCCAATTTGTCCTTCCCTCCTCACAGCTGGCCCTGACCTGGATGGTCTAGGCTAACCGGCTCTCGTCAGATCTCAGAAACTAAGCAGGGTTGGCCCTGTTTAGTACTTGGATGGGCAACCTTCAAGGAATAATAGGGTCGCTATGCAGAGGAAGGCAATGGCAAACCACCTCTGTTAGTTTCTTGCCTTGAAAACCCTACTGGGTTGCCATAAGTCAGCTGTGACTTGACAGTGCTTTATACACACACACACACACACACACACACACACACACACACGGTTTCCACGACAAACTACTTCATGACTGAATCCGAAAAGGTTACCCATTTGCACTTTAGAAGATGATAAGGTAGTAATGTGAAGAATCCTCCATTGGCTAATGAAATTGCAAACGTAAAGTCCCTGTCTCACAATCTGTGTTGTGGGCAGGAGTTGAGATGAAAAGGGAAGATCTGGTGTAATTGCTTCATTCTTGTAAATCGTCACGTTTTGCTGAAGGTGCTCGTTTGCTAAGTCATGTTTTCAAGAGCAAAATTCTAGCACGCCAGCTTGCTGTGTGTTGTGAATATAGAATCGCAGCCTTTGTGGAGCACAGGCCGGGATGGAAGAGACTTGAGGGAACTCATGTGACTTCCCACAAAAGGATCTGATGGTCTTACCATTGACTTCTGCTGAACTGGACGGAAGGTTTTTAATGTCACATGGATAAAAGAGCACAGGCCCTTGAAATGCGAATCTGGATGCCAATGCCGGGGTTTGCGTATGCCTTGTGCTTCTTGTAGCTCTTGGCTGCTGATAGCGAATGCCAGGGTACAACAAAGACAGAGCCTTGCGCCTAGAGTGCTTGGGTCTTAATTTGCAAACCTAATATACGGGAAACAGGATTCTCCTGCGTGTCGGGGATTGTTGGATTAACTATAGAAGCTTAAATGAACAACATTGGGCTGGATTTCATTATGCTTTTGTGGTATGCTAATATGTAGTTCCTCAATAAACTGTAATTTGTAAAAAAAAAAAAAATAGAAATTACAAAAAAATATGCCTGTCTTGTTCTCAGCTACATATGTCAGTATCAGTGATCAAGTTTTATATAGCTTATTTTTATCACTATGATGATGGTGGAAAGGCGCAAAATGCCTGACAGATATGCCAATGTTCTGAATCTTGCTGCTGTTCTATTATTCAGCCTTTCCTGTGACGCTGGGAGAGGCTGAACCAGCTGATGCAGTTAGGCAGCAGGACCTCTTTGGGATGTCCTACTGGTACCATGCTAAGTAGCTGCTACCGTTCTTGTGCTAACTCCAAAGTGCCATCTTATGGCTTCTTGTACATACTGCAGCCTGAAACCACTCATATCAAATGCATGTGTAACTGGTCAAAACAATAACATATTTCATGCTTCATAGTGAATTTTCTTTCCCTGTACGTGAGAGAGAAAGAGACCTATAGCACACAGCGATCACATCCCTATGCGTTCTTACCAGTTTCCCAATGGATGTGTGATAAACCCTGTATGTATGTTTTGATTGTCAATATATATAGTTTATCATAAGAGAGCCTTGTACTATTCTTTGATACAACCTCCAGGTACTAGCTGGAGATCTCCTGCTATTACAACTGTTCTCCAGACGATAAAGATCAATTCCCCTGGAGAAAATGGCCGCTTTGGCAATTGGACTCTATGGCATTGAAGTGCCTCCCCTCCCCAAACCCCGTTGTCTTCAGGTGCTGCCCCCAAAACCCCCCACTGGTGGCGAAGAGAGACCTGGCAACCCTAGATCCAACTAGCCAACAATCTTACTTCTTAGGGTTGGCTTTGTGGCCAAGGACTTTTAAGAATCCCCAGCAGTAAGATGCAAGAGCTCATCCCTTCTCCACCATAGTTCCCATTACCCCATTTGCGAAAAGTTTTTTTAAAGAGTTTAGCATCACATATTCAAGATTATATCCTGGGTGGGGCCCCATTTGGAGCACTCCACCTAAGGTTATTTTAGGGTTGCCAGATTCCCCTTCGCCAATGGCGGGAGGTTTTCGGGGCGGAGCCTGAGGAGGGCAGGGTTTGGGGAGGGGCTTCAATGCCATAGAATCAAATCAAATCAAATCAAATCAAATGACCTTTATTGGCATATTCTCAGAGATATAGCATAGACGGTACACAAGAATTCTCATTCCATACATTTCCCATATAGATATAATTTAAGCTTTGATCCTAGACTTGACAACTTCCGTCAAATATTCTGCCACCTTTAAAGTGACTTCAGGGATAGAGTCGTTCATTAAAAACCGGCATATGGCAGTTTCGTGGCTAGATTTCATTTTATTAAGGTAAAATTGTTTTCTTACGAGGGCCATCATGCAGAAGACAATTTATAAATATATGCTGAAGTGTATCATGTTGACTCAAACCGCATAAACATATTCTTTTTCCAAAGGGGATATTTTTAAACCTGCCCTTTAATACCTCCGAGGGGGCCATAGAGTCCAATTGCCAAAGTGGCCATTTTCTCCAGGGGAACTGAGCCCACCTCAGGCTCCACCCCAAAAACCTCCCGCCAGGGCTGAAGAGGGACCAGGCAACCCTAGTCTGAGACCCTGGCGAGCTGCTGCCAGTCTGAGTTGACAATACTGACCTTGATGGACCAGTGATCTGATTGAAAATAAGGCGGGTTCACGTATTCACCCATATAATCCCGTTATCTTTGCCAACACGTGAGACCGTGCGTTTGCCAACTGTCCAGATAATAGCTAGTTCTGCACAGGTCTTTTAATGTATGACTCTGCCCTTTTGAGGTTCCATCTGCTTCTCCTCATTTGTATTTGTGTTCAGGTTTATCCCAACATATCCTGCCATTTGTACAACATCCTGCTATTGTCCATCCGTACTCCCTTGAGAAACTCTGGCGATTTGCAAGGCATTGTGTCACAACCAGGCAATAGCAGGACCCCAAGGACTGCACAAGTAGCTCTGTCTACCCAAGAGGGGTCTGGGTTTCCCAACACGGCAAACTGCTTTTGGAACTGAAGGAACTTCCAAAAGGAGATTGTGGTGTGGTGGCAGGGAACAGGGCAAGGAGTATCTCTTGCTTGAAGAAAAGTGAATAGAATCCCTCTGGGTAGGCCCAGGTTTTAGGGCAAATAAAAACGAGTTTTTATGATCCCAACCTGTTAGTTATTGGAAATATTCCTCGTCAATTGTAGAGAAGCTATTGGAATGCTGCACGTTCTTCAGTAGCCCTCTCTAACAACTAGGGTTGCTAGGTCCCTCTTTGCCACCGGCAGGAGGTTCTGGGGCGGAGCCTGAAGAGTGCGGGATTTGGGGAGGGGAGGGACTTCAATGCCATAGAGTCCAATGGCCAAAGTGGCCACTTTCTCCAGGGGAACTGATCTTTATCGGCTGGAGATCAGTTGTAATAGCAGGAGATCTCCAGCTAACCCTACTAACAACAAAGTTGACTAATGTCCAGAATTTTACAGGCAGAACAAAACAAAACAATCCATCCTCTTGGACAGCTGCCTCAGTTGAAATATGCCAGAAAAACAAACATACATTCAATTGAGCCCCCTTTTGTTGTTGTTAATACATCAGTATTGCCAACTTTGTAACAAAAAGAATTCGGGGCTTGCCCAGAGGAGGTCTGGAGGTGGAACTCAATAATTTGAGCCCGGTCCCTGTGCAAAAGCTCATCTGTTATCTACAGCACTCAGCTATTAAGACTTAAGCTTTGGGAGGGGCAAATGGTCTTGTCCCTTTGTTTTCTCTCCCCCCATTTAATAGCCTAGGACTCGTGGGTTAGTGGCATATGTGCACGCTTCAGGACTAGCCAAGCATTATACGCACAAGCAGGTAATGAAATCCCAATTGCCTTTAAAAAAACCTGTTTAACCTTAACCCGTTCTTTCTCTGCTCCAAATCATCCAACCAGCTGCATATGCTTCTACAGGATTCTAACCTGGTGTTTACAGCTGCAAGCACATTTTTGAAATCCTTGAAATGGTGTGGGGGTGGGCAGAGAGAACATTTGGGAGGAACAGTTTGGAGCAGAGAAGGGGTAGGTGGGGAAAGAGTTAAGCGCACCCACCCTTCCCTGCTCCGATTGTCTTCTCCCCCACAATAAAGCTTTAACAGTGTTATGCTCATTAGCATGCAAAACTGAGCTAGTGGTTGTAATGCATTTGCAGTGTAATGTGCATACGTGTACTACAAATGCCAGGGCCACGTGAAGTTCTGGAGGCCTCACTTCAAAAAGGATGTGGACAGAAGGGAGTAGGTACAGAGCAGAGCGATGAGGATGATCAGGGGCCTGGAGACCAAGCCCTACAAGGAAAGGCTGAGGGGGTTGGGAATGTTTAGTCTAGGAAAGAGGAGGTTGGGGGGGCATAATTGCTCTGTTTAAGTATTTGAAAGGCTGTCACTTAGAGGAGGGCAGGGAGCTGTTCCTGTTGACAGCAGAAGATAGGACTCACGATAATGGGTATAAATTCTGGGTAGAAAGGTACCGGCCGGACATTAGGATTTTTTTTTTACACTGATAATAGTTCAGCAGTGGAATTTGCTTCCTAGGGAGGTGGTGAGCTCCCCCTCTCTGGCAGTCTTCAAGCACCAGCTGGATGAACATTTGTTAGGGATGCTCTAGGCTGATCCTGTATTGAGCAGGGGGTTGGACTAGACGGTCTGTGGGGCCCCTTCCAACTCTATAATTCTATGAATCTATGATGTGGAAGCATCTGCAGGACTGTTCTGTCTAATATAAGAATTGGATTTCTCAGTTCTCATATCATGTCAGGAACTTGGAGGTTTGGAAGCTTTAGTTCTGAAATGCTGCATGGTAATCAAATGGCACATGTGCTTTAAAATGCAAACATTGTTTGGATTGGAGAGAAGGGTATTCTTTGATATTAATAGCTCAACAATGCTTTGATATTCAGATAGTACAGAAGTTACTTGCTCATTTTGTGAGCTCATCACAAATTTCTTCACTTTATTTTCCTCTGCTGATATATAGAAAACTGGGCTGGGCTGCACCTGGTATATAGACAAAGATCATAGATAACCTCATTTATCCATAGAAAAATGCCAAAAGCAACACCATTATAATATTCTTTTATTAGGACCAAAAGGGGGAGGGCAATTAAGTCTAATGAAGCTGCCAGGACAACCTGGATTATCTTTTAAGATTCCGCAAACATTCCTTTTTTTTTTTTGTATTCAACATCTGTCCTGATGGTTCTGCGGAGATTGAAAGTTTGCACACTACTTTGAGACTTGGTTGTTCCCAATCAAATGGTATCACACTGCTGTCCTTGAATAGAGTTTATTTCATTTACTCCCCCTTCCCTGCTTCTGGAGCAACTCAAAGCTAAATCAAACCTGGTCATTTCATTCCTGTTCAATCATATGAGAAATACCCTCATATTTTTGGAGCATTGTCTTTGCACACAGGGAGGGGTGAAATAGATATAATGGAAGGAAAGGGAGCAGTGAGGGAGGGGGGGGTGATAGAAAAACCAACATTCCTGGGCAAGACAACTTGTTTGTCTTGACTTAGGAGGGGCCGGATTCCAGTGCTCTGGTGATGTAGTAGGAAACAGGAAGGTTGGTGTATACTCCCTGTCTCGGAGCTGATGTGAGGAGAGGAAGCCCCTGAATGCAAGTCCACTCCCTTCGGTACTCTCTGAACAGTCCAAGAGGGAAGGAACTGGTTGATGAAATCTTTTGACTCAACAAACCTGTGTGTGTATGTGTGCATTGGAGCCAGAGACAAAAGGCCTTCCTCCTAAACTGAAACTGGGGTCAGGTCAATCTCCTCGGACGCCAAGTTCTCTAAAGCAGCCATTGGAGCAACTGGATAGGCATGTCAGGAGTGCGCATCGCATTGCAGAGACTATTGGTGTGGGCGGCTTTCCTCTTATTGGAAGGTGAGTGACCAGAATGGAAGAATCTCAGATGCAATCGATAGGGCAGATTTCCCCAAGTGGAGGAGAGGCATTTAAAACGGGGAGCTGTTTAAACGTGTTGCAGTGAAACCGAAAAGGACTATAGTCTCACTTCAAAAACTAAGTGATTGATTCTGACAGAAGCTTTTGTGGGCTAGATTCCTCTTCCTCAGGAATCTTGGGCTGCAATCCTAAGCATATTTACTTGGCTGTAAAACCAATGGAACTTAGTTCCAATACTCAAGTTGTGCCTATTTACCAGGGACAATCCCTGTTTTCTGGTCCCTGCCCAGGATAGAACACAATCCCACCCAGTCGGGTTTTTGGGGGTGTTGTTTTTGGGTCTTTTGGAGATGCCTTGATAAAATGGTGCTGGTGTGAACGGTCGTCCTGCAGAGTTCGACTGCTTCCCCTGGGGCCGTAGCAGTTAAATCTCTAAGTATGCAGTAGATACATCTTTTCTCTAGTGTGTAGCCAAGGAAATGCCTGTGCCAAACAAGGGCTCAGCCTGCTGTGCTGTACTGGTCGGCTGCTAAGGTTGAACTGTTGAAAGAGACAATATCATAGAGCAATCATGCTTTTCAAATATATTTTGATCTTAAAGAACAAACACTGACCTGACTTTGAAGACAAGACAGGACCGGCTTTTGCTGAGCAGAGCATCAGCGATGTGTCATCCCGGAAGGGAAGGAGCTTGCAAAGGATTTCTTTGTGAAGGGGACTGTTAAAATAATGCCATTTTTTATATGTAAAGACTGGCCTGAAAGAGCCTGTGGGAGCTTTGCTTAAGGCACTGGCTGCACACTCCCACAAGCAGCATCTGGGGGAATCATCAGCAAGAAGATATTGCACCAAAAATATGAACCATCCCGCACAGAAGTGCTACTTTTGAGAGCCAGCGTGGTGTAGTGGTTAAGAGTGGTGGTTTAGAGCAGTGGAGTCTGATCTGGAGAACCGGGTTTGATTCCCCACTCCTACACATGAAGCCAGCTGGATGACCTTGGGTTAGTCACACTCTCAGTCCCACCTACCTCACAGGGTGTCTGTTGTGGGGAGGGGAAGGGAAGGTGATTGTAAGCCGGTTTGATTCTTCCTTAAGTGGTAGAGAAAGACAGCATATAAAAAACAATCTTCTTCTTTTTAGAAATGACCTCCCAAGTCCCCACACCAATTTTTTTTAGAGTTCTTGCTATTTTCTGCATGGACTTAATAATGTAAATGCATAAAAATATATAAACAGAAAGTAGCCTTTCACTGAAAGTTAGCAGTGCCAAAGGAATCCCCGTGTATTGTTCTGCAAATTGGATGCACAGTCTGATCTTATGCATCCAAGTTCCACAGAGTATAAAATGTTTCATGAATACTGTATTTTATTGAATGGCAGGTGAGGTGTGTAGAGTACACTGTGTGTATTTCTTTTCTCCCTACTGCTACAAAATATGCTCGTGTAGTAGATTTGGCTGGGGACATTTTTTCCAGATATAATGAATATCATTGTACGTGTAATGCAGGCTAGTTTAGACATGGCTGGGCCTTGAGATCCAAAGAAAGTGACTCTGCCGGTGATACAAAATATGATTGTCCCAAAGCAACCAATTTCTTTCCCACTAAGCTTGGTTCTTTTGATCCAGGTTTGCTTTCTTTGGATTTCTCATGTGTTTGGGCAGGTTCTTAAATTAGTAGCCTCCAGGTCACCACATGCCTCGGTCCAGAAAATGACACAGTTAGATCTAAATGCCCTGTGAGGCTTTGAGCATCTAATTCTTGAAAAGAAGCCCCTTGCAGCCTATAGCAAACTGCTTTTTCTCTGAGTTTTCAAAGCAATTTGTGACTCAGAGGTTTGCTGCTTCAAGGGGAAAATCCACCCTGCTAGTCCCTGCTCTAGATTATGGTCATCTGTAGCAAATTTGCAAAGTATATTTTGATAATGAATTGGTTCAAGCTCACAGGCATGAATATGGCATGTATTGATAAGTATAATACATCCAAGCTGCATGGAAAAAGTGAAGAGGTCCCATGGGAGAATACTTGCCATGCATGTAGAAGGTTCCAGGTTCAATCCCTGGTATCTCCAGTTAAAGATTCTGGTAGCAGGTGTTCGAGAAAGTCCTGTCTCCATCTGAAACATTTATGTAGCTGTTCCCAGTTAGAATAAACAGTAGTGAGCTAGAAGGACAGATGATGTGACTTGGTATTGGACAGTTTCAAATGTTCAAGCAAGCACCAAGAGATAGATTCCTCATTAAAGGAACAAACACCCCTTTTGTGCACTTGGAACACTGATGACATTCCTGGCATTGTCTGTTGTGGCTGGCAGCAGCTCTCCAGGGTCTCAGAGGAGAAAATGCCACTGCTGCTGTAAGTCCCAGCTGGAATGTTTCTTTTTAGGGACGTGGCACAGGTGGAATAGTTAACCCCTCTACTCCTAGTGCTGCAACCTCAATCCAAACTGGGCCCTCCGTGGATACCTTTAGGGCCAAATTACACATCTGGAGTTGGAGTCACAGAACTCCAGCATCATGTATAGTTTGATGGTCCAAAGGGAAAGAGTCATTTTTTTTTTCTGATTGCTTCCTCCATCAGGCTGAGAGAAAAGGAAGGGAGTTGGCTTTGCTTAATTGATGAACCCAGAATAAAACCAGGGGATGAGCTGGCAGGTGCTGAACCCAAATGTGGCTTGATCCCTCTGAGAACAATTCTGCTGCCATTACTGATCACCTGAGCCAACGGGAATGAGTATGACATACATGGTAGAAGAAGAAGAGTTGGTTTTTATATGCCGACTTTCTCTACCACTTAAGGGAGACTCAAACCGGCTTACAATCACCTTCCCTTCCCCTCCCCACAACAGACACCCTGTGAGGTAGGTGGGGCTGAGAGAGTGTGACTTGCCCAAGGTCACCCAGCTGGCTTCATGTGTAGGAGTGGGGAAACAAATCTAGTTCACCAGATTAGCCTCCACCGCTCATGCGGAAGAGTGGGGAATCAAACCCGGCTCTCCAGATCTGAGTCCACTGCTCCAAACCACTGCTCTTAACCACTACACCACACTGCTACTAGCATAACTTCAATGGGATTAAAACCATTTAGACTCTGGTCTGGTTTTAGTAGGCTTGTGGGTCACCTGCCCAATGCAGTCATTCGGAACATGAGCCACTCCACTCCACTACACTTGATCTCATCCAAAAGGCCGAGAAGCGACGTGAGTCACTTAACATGAAAGGGACAGGAAAAAATGCTTTGTTTCTTGAGAAACGACTGTTGAAAAGCCGGAAATGCCAGAAATGACCCACAGAGGCACACGTGTACATTCATTTTCTCACATACAATGTGACACATGGGAATGGAGGGGTAAGGGTGCATGTAAAGTGCTGTCAGGTCACGCTCGACCTATGGTAACCCCAACAAGAGGTTTTCAAGGCAAGTGAGAAGCAGAGGGTGGGCTACCATTGCCTTCCTCTGCGGAGTCTTCCTTGGTGGTCTCCCATCCAAGTGCCGACCATGCTTAGCTTCTGAGATCTGATGATATGGGCTACACCAAGCTTCCTTCCCTCTGGCCTAAGGGGTAGGGCAGAGATATACCTTCCTAAAGCTCTTTCTATATTGTGTGTGTAAAGTGCCTTCAAGTCGCAGCCGGCTTATGGCGACCCCTTTTGGGGTTTGCCAGTGCCGTCCTCTGCACAGCACCCCTGGACTTCCTTGGTAGTCTCTCATCCAAATACTAACCAGGGCTGACCCTGCTTAGCTTCTGAGATCTGACGAGATCAGGCTAGCCTGGGCCATCCAGGTCAGGGCTCTTTCTATATTACTTGTATGTTTTTGGATGGCCCAAAGTCATCCAGCAAGCTTCCATGGTAGAGAAGGGATTTGAACCTGGGTCTCCCAGATCCTAGTGTGATTCTTTAACTACTATACTATGCTGAGTCTCTAAGAAAAGATGACATCCAGGGAAAGAGGAGGGCCCCTCACCAGAGTTGCTACTCAGAGAGAAAGAGAATGCAGGTGACAGTGCTACTGAGTGCAGGGGGGCACTCCTAGGATCCTGGGGCCACAGCGTCTGCCCAGTGATACCATCTACTGATGCTGTCCCGGCTGGGTGTCTTCTCTTCTGAGAATTCTGCAGTACACAATGCCTTGGTTTATTGTGATTTAGTTTTTCATATCACGTTTCAGAAGGCAGAACTCACTGGGCTGTTTCTCGATTCAAGAAAGTTTAGTTGAGCATATGAGTTTTGCCTGATTTGCTGGATAATTCCATCTACATACATTTATGCAATCGGACAATTGTCCTGAAGAAATAAAGCATCATTTCTTTGTTATTTGGTGATGCATGCGTAGATTTTACCTGGCATTGCCTTAGAAGAGACATGACCCCGTCTCTTGCTTACCTAGAAGAGAATGCTTCTTCTAAGCTGATTTTATTTTTATTTTAACTTTTACAAATTTATTTATTGACTCTATTGTTATTGGAATTATACAAGTGGCCAAATGGTTTTACTATTATCATGAATTCGTCCTTTGGTGTTGTCCTATCAAAAATTGTTTTTGTCTTCACTTGAATGTTTTATATACATGAATATTATTGTCTGGTCAATTACCGTAGTAAGAATAAAAGTAAGTAAAGTAAAGCTGAAGATTTCCGCCACAGTTTTTATAAGTACTTGTTTTAATGTAAAATCAGACAATGAGTTTAGTATATCTTTTTAGACATCAGCATGTTTGAAATCAGTTAATGTGATTAAACAGTGCAACCCCTTGTATATATAACCTTGTGTTACCTTAACTGTGCATTAGAAAAGACTTTTTGTGTGTGAAGCTGAATACATTCCCGTCTGCTATAGCTGTTGCTGAGACATAAGACAGCAGAATATAAATGCTTGGGGAGTCTGAAACGCAGCGTCTGTTGAAATATTTTGCCTGTGTTTTCTGCAAGGCTCTCAGGACCCAGCGGCTGGCAGTTTCCATTCATTGTGGCTGAAGGTCTGTGGCTTTCCATCCCCCTTGGAGGGGACAATGTCAGGATGTTTTGCACAGGAAGCTCAGAAAGAATCACAGTTTATTGCAACGAGAATGGACTGGATTCTCAGGAGGTGTAGATCAGCAGCATTTTGTTCTTTAAATCATGGACGGGAGTACAAGAAAGTTATCTCCTCCTTTTTTAAAAACCCAGGAGATAAGGAGGCTAAACCAGCAAGCCAGCATGGTGTAGAGGTTAAGAGCGGTGGTTTGGAGCGGTGGATTCTGATCTGGAGAACAGGGTTCGATTCCCCACTCCTCCGCATGAGTGGCAGAGGCTAATCTGGTGAACTGGATTTGTTTCCCCACTCCTCCACACGAAGCCTGCTGGGTGACCTTGGGCCAGTCACACTCTCTCAGCCCCACCCACCTCACAGGGTGTCTGTTGTGGGGAGGGGAAGGGAAAGTGATTGTAAGCCAGTTTGATTCTTCCTTAAGTGGCAGAGAAAGTCGGCATATAAAAACCAACTCTTCTTCTTCTTCTTCTTCTATTTATTCTTCTTCTTCTTCTTCTTCATCTTCATCTTCTTCTCCTCCTCCTCCTCACTTCCCTTGGAATATACATGTTTTGGATTGCACCGTAACAATTCTACTAATACTAATAGTATTGCTCCTATTATTTATTATTTATTTATTGTTTCAATTTACTACTCCTGTCTCCCGGGCCAAGACCGGGCTCAGAGTGGCTTATAAAGAATCTAATATCTCATTAATAAAACCATTTAAACATTAAAATAGCCCTATAAAAGTCATATAAAACAATATCCCAATTTCCTAAGGTATCACTAGAGTGTAAAACATAAATTTTAACTAAGCAAGCAGATGAAATAGAGTCCCAGAACTTATATATAGGGAACCGTAGCTGGCCTATATGTAAATGATGGTCTCCCTAACTTTCCTCCTACTGCAGTTTATTTTGTCCCGATATCAAACTGGGACTATGATAATTGTTGCTATTGTTGTTATTCCTGTTGTTATTATATTCGCATTTATCTACTGTTTTAGGTTGTTCAAAGCCCACACATTATTTCAGTAATCTTTACAACAGCACTATAAGGTAGGACAGTATTATTATTCCCATATTAGAGATGGGAAGGAACTGAGGCTGGGAGACCATGTGGCTTGCCTAAGACGATCACCTGCAGTCACAGGTAAGGCAAGATCTGAACCATGGGCTTCCTGGCTCAGCTATTTTTACTGAGTAGTTTTGGTGCCACCACTGAGAGCTCTCTATCCTGTGGGACCAACCACTGGACTGCTGATAGACAAGGAACATAAAGCAGGTGGATCGTGAGTGAGTAAATTGAACTGAATTATGGTGCTGATCTAATTCATTCATTTGTTCATTCTCCCAGGTTCCAAGATCCGTTCAGAAGAGTTTGCACCACAAATCATTGACCACCCCTCTGACCTGGTGGTTGGTCAGAACCAGCCTGCTACCCTGAACTGCCGTGCCACTGGAAATCCAGCACCCACAATTGAGTGGTATCGCAACGGAGAGCGCTTGAAAACAACCGAAGATGACGCTACGTCCCAGCCTACCCTCCTGCCCGACGGGTCTCTCTTCTTCCTCCAATTCAGCCAGAAGAAGGGCAAATCAGATGAGGGCGTGTACAACTGTGTGGCCAGAAACCACCTGGGCAATGCCACGAGCAAGAATGCCTCACTCTATGCGGCAGGTAAAGGGGTTGCGATTCGTCTTGTGGCACTGAATGCCAATGCATTTGATTTCTGTGCGACAAAGCAATTTTGGGAAGAACTTGTTTCTCTGAGCCTATTCAAATGTGCCAATGGCATGGTCTTTCAAGGGTTGTATGTATGTACTTATGTGCTGTCTGGTCACAAACAACTCATGGTGATTCAAGCAAGGGGTTTCAAAGCAAGTGAAAAGCAGGGGTGGTTTGCTATTGTCTTCCTTTGCAGAGTCTTCCGAGTACCACATCCAAGTACTGCCCCTGCTTAGCTTCTGAGAGCTGGCGAATTTGAGTCATACCATGCCATTCCACATCCCTTTCCTGGATTGCACCATTTCAAAGTTCAGGGATGTGTATGTTGGTGGGAGGATTGGTAGCACTGGTCTACACTAATCAGTTTAAAAACAGGGTGGAGGGCGTTATTCTTGCATGGCTTGTGAAGGACTAGGGTGTAGAGCAGAGGTCAGAAGTACAATGCTGGGTCCATCTTGTCCAGGGCTCTCTTGTCAAGAGTGACTATCTGGACACCTCTCGAAGATCACAAAGAAGGCATGAAGGAGGAAACCCTGTCCTCACTGCCCATACTGCTCCCATACCTGATGATTCTATTCACTTATATTGCTTTAACACTCTTTAGAACAGAATCATAGAATCGTAGAGATGGAAGGGACCACCAGGGTCATCTTGTCTAACCCCCTGCACAATTCAGGAAATTCACAACTACCTCTCCCCCACACCCCCAGTGATCCCTACTCCATACCCAGAAGATGATCAAGATGCCCTCCCTCTCATGCTCTGCCTAAGGTCATACTGAACTCGAACTAACTGTTTCTCCCCCCCACCCCCGAATTTATGGCTTCAAATCTAGCAACACCACTGCCAGTATGAGGTGCAGTTAAAACGCTTAGGGCTGTTTAGCTTGGAAAGAAGGTGGTTAACAGGAGACATGATAGAGATCTATAAAATTATGCATGGTATGGAGACAGTGGACAGGGAGAAACTTTTCTCCCCTCATAATACTAGAACGTGGGGTCATCTGCTGAAGTTGGAGGGTGAGAGATTCAAAACAGATCAAAGGAAGTATTTCTTCACACAACGCATAGTTAAATTGTGGAACTCCCTGCCCCAGGATGTGGTGATGGCTGCCAGCCTGGAGGGCTTTAAGAGGGGAGTGGACATGTTCATGGAGGAGAAGGCTATCCATGGCTACTAGTCAAAATGGTTACTAGTCATGAATGCTTACCTATTCTCTCCAGGGTCAGAGGAGCATGCCGAATATATTAGGTGCTGTGGAACACAGGCAGGACAATGTTGCTGCAGTCATCTTGTTTGTGGACTTGCTAGAGGCATCTGGTTGGCCACTGTGTGAACAGACTGCTGGACTTGATGGGCCTTGGTCTGATCCAGCAATGGCCTCTCTTATGTTCTCACAATTACCAGCTTGGACTATCAGCCTGAGTGGCTCTCAGTGCTGGTTTTCACTCTGAGGCAAGCATTACAGTGCCAAGAATTTAGATCTGGGCTTGGAAAAATCTAATTTGGGGTGTGGGGGTGGGGAAACAGTTCAGTCTTATGCCCAGTTGTGAATTGAACTGTCCAAGGGGGATGTTTATTTCAATTAGTGCTATTTCTTGCTCTTGCATACCAAAAGAAGCAGAGAATAAATAATGCCACCCACAAACTGAGAGCGACCACAAAGAACATATCAGCAAGACAGGCTCTCCTAAAGGGTATTCATTGTTGTTCTCCATTAGCGAGACTTGTGCTCTTTTTCTTATTCTTTCTTTCTCCCTTCTTTCTTACCCAATGTGCTACATTACAGGGTACCATTGGGATGCCGAACACCACGCCATTGACCACCCTGGGATTGCATCAGCTTCCTAACCTCTGAGCTGTCAATGTCTCCCTTGTAGGACTGTGGAGCACTAATTACTGGTGCAATTAAAATCCTCTTCAATATGCAGGTCCAGAGACTCTCCAATTAACTCTTCCATTAATGATCCGGCTCCGTTAGATTCCCTTGGCCCAGCATGAAGGCTCACATCAGTGTTTGGCAGCTATAAATATTCATACGAGCAAAGATGGTTTGGGAGATGCAACACTGTATTAGATGCACAGCTTGGGGCCCCATTTGAAGCAAATGTTCGCAAATAGTTTCTCTTCCTCTTCCTGGAAGTCTGGCGATGAAGCAGGTGTTTTGGGTTGCAAATTCCAGAGAGGGCCCTCCCGTTTCCTGTCTCCAAACTCTATCTCTGTGTGCCAATAAAACAAAATCAGCAGGAGAGGGAGGCCGTTTTCGGCATTTGGCTTCAGATGTGAAAATGTTTACAAGCTGATCGGCACATCATACGGTATGAGCTTGGAAGACCAAGGGATTCAAGACGGCACCACACCAGGTTGCGTTGATAAGGGGCATCATGTTGGTCGGTGCTCTACAAATATCAGAACTCCCTTCACGTAGCAAACTAGCCTCTCAGGGAGAAGTTTTAACCTCCATCGCACCAGCTGTTGTTGTGAGGATAAAATGAAGGGGAGGATGATATATGCCACTTTATGCAGCAGGGTTTGAGGGAGCAGTGGATACGTTATTGATTCATGTCATCTGCACTTCTCAGTGCAGTCCTATGCCATTATTTTAGTTCCTTAGGTACTAGGGTTGCCAGCTCCTGGTTGGGAAATTCCAGAAGATTTGGGGGAGGAGCCTGGGGAAGGCAGGTTTTGGGGAGGGGCCTCAGCTGGGTATAATGCCATAGAGTTCACCTTCCCAGGCAGCCATTTTCTCCAGAGAAACTGATCTCTGTCTTCTGGAGAACAGTTGTACTTCTGGGAGATCTCCAGGCCCCACCTGGAGGTTGACAACCCTAGTGGGTACCCACAGTGGATTATGTCATTGTACACCCTTTGTCCATTACACATTCTAACCACTGTACCACACGGGTACTTTGAGGCTATAGATTTCAATGGGCTTAGGGGAGCAAGTCTGCCAGGGAGTAAGTCTGCCAGGGTTGTATTATAAGTGAGATTGTAACATCAGTGTTTGCATTTTGACAGTAGCAGCAGCCTGGGTACTTTTTCTCCCAAGTCACTAACATTCACTATTAAAGAGGCATTTATTGTCAATAACCAGTTGGTTCCTTCTTCCACAAAAACACAGTTATACCAGCATGGTGCAGACACATTTTTAGGTACCATAATTTCAAACAGAAGCCTTTTAGTACCTAATCAGACACCTTAGGGGAGATATTGCTTCTCCAGTTCCATGATATCTCAAGCAAGTCTGAGCTCCCTGAGCTCTCTGTGCATGCCATCATGGTGAACTCTGTTATGAATTCAGTTCACACCAACAATAGCTGCAATGAAGTTTGTGGGTATAGGCATACAGTCTTCTTAGCTGTTTTCAGGACTTGGTTGCCTTGACCCTTTTGGATCTTCCCTTGTTCTGACTTCAAGAGAGCTCATTGGTTGAGCCACGAGCAGCTTGTAGAACCACCAATCCTGACTCCCTGTTTCCGTGATGCTTTTTGGAGAGAAGGCGATACAAAAAAAAAATGTTAGTCAGGTAGATAATCCTTTGACCAGATTCACAGATACCATTTCAGTTGCTTTTCAGCCTTTCTTCTGGTGTTGTTGATGTACATGTATGAAAAATAAGGACGTTTTAAATGCACTTCAACTGATTTCTGAACTAACTGAAGGCCTTTCAGAAAAGCTGGTTTATAAACCATTTCTACCATCTTATTCATTATGAGTGATTTAAAGGGAGAGAGTACTGTGTTATTTTTGTAGCCATTACTGTATTTAAAAATATAAAAAAAGAGTACAGATGAAGGCAAATAGTCACCCCTAGGGCAGCAAATCTGCTATCCTCCATCAGCTCCACTGGGAGATAGATAGATAGATAGATAGATAGATAGATAGATAGATAGAGAGAGAGAGAGAGAGAGAGAGAGAGAGAGAGAGAGAGAGAGAGAGAGAGAGAGAGAGAGAGAACCCTGTATCCTGTTTCCCCGCAGTCTGTCTGAACACATGAACACACATGAAGCTGCCATATACTGAACCAGGTCCTTGGTCCATCAAAGTCAGTATTGCCTACTCAGACCGGTAGCGGCTCTCCAGGGTCTTTCACATCACCTACTTGCCTAGTCCCTTTAACTGGAGATGACAGGGATTGAACTTGGGACCTTCTGCATGCCAAGCAGATGCTCTATTACTGAGCCATGGCCCCTCTCTGTCTGTCTGTCTGTCTGTCTGTCTGTCTGTCTGTCTCTCTCAGAGGAGTTCAAAGTACCTTAAAGATTCATTTCAGCATAAACCTTCATGAATCAGAACTCACTTCATCAGATACATTGGAGTGGATGTCTGTGCTGAAATAAGCTCGGGCTTACAAAATATTATCGTAGAATACATGTTGTTAGTTTTTAAGGCACCACTGGACTCCGATTCTATTCTGCTGCTACAGACGAACACAGCTACCCATCTGTTTTTCTTTCAGTGTCTCTTCCCCAAGTAAATAATGTTTTCCTCCATAAACCTGCCCCCTCCCTTCACCTGGGAGGGGTCACCTTCTCCAAATTCTGATGAGTGTTCCAGCAGAGCAATTGGGGAAAATCTTTCAACAATCATCGCTCCACTGAGAAAACATTTACAGTAGTCTGAGAAAGGCTGACGTGCATTTATTATAAGCCCTGGCTCCAACTGCTTTGAGCCAAACACTTCCAAATAATCCAATGATGCACTAGAAAGTGATACACTGTTAATTTTCATATTTTATGTGCGTGAGCTGCCTTGGACATTTTTTTTAATGGAGAGGTTGCCAATCAAAGTTTTTTCGCCGGACCGAATTTAGACGCTTGGTTAGAAGGAAATTGAATTAGTTGCATCCTTCTAGATGTTGAGATCCTTTTGTCTGTGGCAAAGATGCTTGGTTCTGTACCAGTACTGAACCGTCTTTCCTTCTTAGTTAGGGTAGCACATTTCTTTATTAAGGCATGACCACTGAGAAATGTACCAGATAGGTAGCCCTGCTAGTCTTTAGCCCAAGTCCAATGGCACTCTTTTATTAATCTCTAAAGTGGCCCTGCACTCCTGTTTTGATCTAGGCAGCTGTGGAATTTTTTAAAAATCTTGGGCCATGAAGGGAAGCATAGTTTTCTTTCTGTGTGTGCGTGTGTGTTCAGAAACAATCAGCTTTTTTAAAAAAGTTAAAAATATCTAGCAATAACATCCTATGGTACAATGTCTCCAGACCGTAGCTTGTAAGCACTTGACTCATGTCCTGGAGTTTTGATTATATCACAAAACATTCACATCCTCCAGGAGGGATGAATGCAGGAAACAGGCAAAGACTGAACAGCTAAGAAAAACCCTTTCTCCTTCGCCCTCCCGGGGCTTTTCCTCCTGACATTGTTCCCAGCTCAGGTTGTCAGGGCAATTGTTCTGTTTCAACTTGGCTAAGAAATGATGGCAGCGCTTCCAGCATTGGCCAGGTAAAAATAACCACGTTTGCTTTAGGCTGTGCAAAAGCGCAGTTTATCACAGTTGGGAGAAGTGTGTAGGGGTGGGGAAAGCAAATGATGTTCACCGAATGCTTGTACAGTCCAGGCAATTGACGTTTTGATAATGTTACCTTCAATAGTTCTCTACCGCATAGAAAGCTCACAGTTTGGATACTGTACAAGTGTGCCCTTTCTTTTCCTGCATCACCTGCAAGGAGGTTATTTCCAGTAAGACTCACCAATACCCAGAAAAGACCTTTGTTAAAAAACAAAAACCTTGCACCAACACACTTCTTTTTCATCATGTACAATTTATAGAAGTGCGTGCAATATTATTTGTTTGTTCATATCCTGTTTTCTGACCACATGGTTCTCAAAACCAGCGTGGTGTAGCGGTTAGGGTGTCAGATGAGAGCCAGGGGAGTGTAGTGGTTAGACTAGGATTTGGGAAAACCAGGTGTGAATCCCTACTTTTCCAGAGAAACTGGCTAGGTAACCTTGGACCAGGCACACTGTCACAGCCTGACCTACCTCCCATATACTATGTGATGATGTCACAATATGAAGTGATCCTACTTGTAACAGGGCGAGAAAAAAACCAAAATGGGCATGCCTTTTTGGTAGCATCCCTCTGTTAAGTATAATGCTTATTTCTACTCTCAAAATTCCACATTAACCTTGGTGCAGAAATGAAGAGTCCCTGGAAGAAGGCAGAGTTGAAATGGCAGTGTAACCATTGTAAATGTATTCAAAGTTTTTAGCACTGGTTAAAACAACTAAACGACTCCTGGCATCCTAAAACTTGGCAGATTTACTGTGGCACAATACCCTTAAAAATAGGATTTTATTGAGGCATGAGAGCCTAATAACCTATCAGACATATCCTCAAGGGCTCGTTCACCTGCTCCACCTCCAGTGTGATACATGCCATCACTTGCCAACAATGCCCTTCCGTGGTCTACAAAGGACAAACTGATCAGGCTTTATCCAAGATAATAAGTTGACAGCTCTGACATAAAAACAAGAAGCATTCATAAACTAGGAGGAAAACTTTTCAGTCTCCCATGAAATCCTGCATTCACTCACTATCTTTGAACAAACTGTTACTACTGAGCCAGAAACATGGGGGGAAGGGTGACCATTCACTTCTTGGATATTTGTTTTTCCTTGTAGCTCTGCGGGAAGATTTTCGGCTTCATCCCACGGATTCAGTGGTGACAAGTGGAGAACAACTGTTGCTAGAATGCATCCCCCCTAAGGGACATCCGGAGCCTAAAGTCTCATGGAAGAAGAATGGAATCCCCATAAACGAGGAAAGTGGACATTATGAGGTAATAAACAGCCTACACGATTACCATTTTATTTGTATATTCCAAGTTTACATGTTGTCTGAAGGCCAAATGTCACATGACATAGAAAGAAAGATGAGGGGGTACCGATATGCACAAATGGTCACTGTACATCCACAATGATAGTCCAGGGGATGGCAACCCTGATTATCAAGTGGTTGGAGCACCTTTCCTACAAAGAAAGTCTTAAGAGTGTGGGGATTTTCAGCTAAGAAAAAAAGAAGACGAAGGACATGATAGACATTTATAAAATTATGCATGGGAGAGAGAGTGGACAGAGAGATCTTTTTCTCCCTCATCCATAGTATTTGGATTTTGGGGCACCCAGCGAAGTTGATGGGAAATAGATTCAGGACAAACCAAAGAAAGTACTTCTTCACTCGGTGAGTAATTACATGGAGTGATTTGCTGCCATAGTGAGGGCCTATAGCATGGATGATTTTAAAAGGGGATGAGACTAATTTATGGAGGAAAGTCTATCAATGGCTACTAGCCAAGATGGCTAAAGGGAATCTTCACATTAAGAGGCAGTATTCCCTTGAATACCAGTATTAGGAGGAAGCATCAGAGGAAGGTCTTGGTCTCTATGCCCTGTTTGTTGGCTACTGTGTGAAACAGGATGCTGGACTAGATGGACCACTGGCCTGATCCAGCAGGGCTCATTTTATGCTTCTATGATGCAGATTCACCTCTTCAACATAGGTGAAAGAATCTCAGTCTCTGCTGTTAAATTTAGTTGCAGCCAACCAAATGTCTAAAATTTGGCCATACAGATATTTATTTATTTATTGCTTGTCTATATAAAATGCCTAAGGTGGATTGCAACATATAAGACAATAAAATAACTAGCAACAAAAATTAAAATATGACTTTCTAAAAAAATGTCCCAGGATTTTCTGGGGTGGTGGTGAGGGAACAGTCTCCAGCAGAAGAAGTCACCTCCCCAGGATTTTGCATGAGAAGCTCCAAGGTTCCAACATCTTCTTTTCACTCTGTTTCTGCAGGTCTCTGGTACAAAGCTTCTGGTAGCCCATGCTCTGAAAAGTCATTCAGGAGCATATGTTTGCTTGGCCACTAATCTGGTAGGAGAGAGAGAAAGCAGAGCGGCCTTGGTGTCTGTCTTGGGTAAGAAAGTCAGCAGCTCTTATACATCCCATCTTCCCCACTGTTTGCTTAACATTCAGCATAGATCCAGTCAACTGGTTTTGGGGAATCTGAATCAAGGGCAAATGCTATAGTAGACTGCAACAAGCTTTATGTATGTATGTGTCGTCAAGTTACAACCAGCTTATGGCGACCCCAGCAAGGCTCATTCAAGGCAAGTGAGAAGCAGCTGTGGTTTGCCATTGCCTTCCTCTGCAGAGCCTTCCTTTGTGTTCTCCCATCCAAATACTGACCCTGCTTAATTTCCAAGATCTGATGAGATTGGTTATACCATACCATACCATTCTACATCCTGCTATAAGCTTTACCTAACTAAAAAGTAGTGAGCCCCGTGGTGCAGAGTGGTAAGCTGCAGTACTGCAGTCCAAGCTCTGCTCACAACCTAAGTGCGATCCCAATAGAAGTTGGTTTCAGGTAGTTGGCTCAAGGTTGACTCAGCCTTCCATCCTTCCGAGGTTGGTAAAATGAGTACCCAGCTTGTTGGGTGTAAAGGGAAGATGACTGGGGAAGGCACTGGCAAGCCACCCCGCAAACAAAGTCTGCCTAGTAAAGGTCGGGATGTGACATCACCCCATGGGTCAGTAATGACCCGGTGCTTGCACAGGGGACCTTTACCTTTTTTTAACTAAAAAGTAATTATTTAGAAAATATATATTCTTTAGCTTTGCATGTTAACCATCACTTGTACCCATTTCCTTGGGTACTTAATTATTGCATAATACTGAAGACAATTTACTTAGACAGTAATTAGCAGCTGGATCTCACTAGTTCCCTACCATGTTCTGAGTGTTAAAGGTCTGAAATGGAGAGGGGGGGGAGGGAGAGAGCTCTGCTGGATCAGACTAAATATACATTTAGCTCAGCGTCTGGTTTCCAACCATGGCCAGCCAGATGTTTTCTGAAATCCCACAAACAGGGAAAAAGAGCTATGGGTCTCCCTCACAGTTTGCCCCTTCTGTAACTATTATTTCTGAACATAGAGATTCTATTTAGCTACCATGGCTAGCCATTGATGGACCACTACTTCATGTATGTCTGTTATCTACTTTTGATACCATTTACATCCGTGGCCATCATCAAATCATGTAACACAGGTCCTTGGATTGAGGCTTGTTACCAGCCCTTGCTCAAAAGGGCTACATCATCGAGGTTATTCACCTCCCTAATGAGTTTCTTTTATTCAACCGAATGTGAAGCAATTATACCTATCTTACTTGATCCAGGGTTGGAAGATATAAGAAAGGGGATGCAGATGTGGAAGGTGATGAATCATCTTGCATGCAAGTGGCGATAGTGACTGATTTCGATGCTCAGAGTCCATAACACACAATACAGAATCTATTCAGCATGCAGTCCGACGTTTCCATCACACTGAGGAGCGATCAGATTTGATTACATTGCCTGCTTCTCTCTTTCTAGAAAAACCAGTGTTCACTCGGAGACCTAGTGACATTGCGGCCAAACTTGGAAGCACCGTCCAGTTCATGTGTGGAATCCATGGAGACCCAATGCCCACTGTCCAGTGGCACAAAGAATATGGAGAGCTTCCCTCAGGAAGGTAAGTGTACTGGTTGTATTCTGGGCTTATGTTCTCTCTCTGCCTTGTGTCCTGGCCTATCAAACCAGAAGTAGAGTATTTATTCACTTGTCTCTAGCTATGCTGAGTGCTTTGCTCCCAAATTCTTGATGCATTTTCTCAGGTTGTGTGGCTACCACCAGTCAGGTCACTGAGATCAAAGCTTCTTCCAGGAAAACTGCCTCTTCTCATGTTCCTCGTCTAAAGTTTCCTGTTCAGTCATGTTGAAAAAGTCTAATTAAGCTGTGCTGATAGAGGGAGTTTAGCAAGTTGTTGGGTCTAGCTTCTCTGAGAGGATTTTGTGGTAAAATTGACACCTACCAGCACCTGTTTTTACCACAGGAAATGTGGAATTTACTGAGGCAGCCCAGGTCTCAAGATGATAGGCTGTAATGAATTCACCTCTTCAGTTTTATTACACGGTTACTCTTGGTTGCCACCAACAGACCAATTGGTAGACGTATCTCTGTCTGATGTCCAGCAACCAGACTCTCTCCTCGAGTCATTTAAGAAACGCTTTGCCAAATTACAAATTACTTCTCCATATCCAGCATGGAAGTAGAATAGCTAGATTAGACTACAGGAGCACCTTAGAGACCAACAAGATTTTGGGGGTATAAGCTTTTTAGAGTCAAAGCACCCTTTGTGAGATACATGGAAACAGGGAATCCTTGGAAATCCCTGCTTCCCTTCTGTATCTTGGTATGTATGAGTCAATTTTAAGCTGTACATAGCTGCAAAGATGGGGAAAAACACACCAAGTTTTCAGAAGGAAAAAAAACCCCAAGTTGTATATGCAATTATTGGTTACAAAAAGAAAGAATAATGCTTGGGCAACAATTAACAAACAACATAAGAGGAATGGAAAATTAAAAATGGGAATTTCAATATCATCCTGTCTCCCTATCACTAAAATTACCCCTCTTTGGTAAATAAATGGGTTGGCACAACTGATGAGGTAAAAAGTTCTGTCAGCCGCAGTTGTGGTAAAAGAGTGTGAATCATCTTTTGCAGTTGCTCTTTCGTTTCATGCCGGTCATCACTCTGTGTTGCATAGTTGTCAAGGAATGGACAACCAAGCAAGCACAAAGTCCTCATTGCCCCTGTGAATTCTGTACCTCTCCTCACAGGTATGACATAAGCCAAGAAAACACCCTTCAGATTCGCCATCTGATAGTGTCCGATGCTGGGAAATACATCTGTATCGCCTACAATCAGGTGGGGATCATCTTTGCCAAGGCATCTTTAACAGTGCAAGGTAAGTACCTCTGTTTGTTGGATTAGCAGACTAGCAAAATGGATTCATCCCCTGGTTGCTTAATACACCCACAGGCCAACATATTGGTCCCTGGGCAGAAAACCCTCAGGAAAGGCAGAGTTTCAAGCTGTAGTGGAACTCAAGGTCTAGTTCTGGTTTCTCAGGTTACCCACTGCTTGGTGACACACTTTCTTTTTAGGTTGGCCTGGAGAAAAGCCCTAATGTGGGGGAGGCAATAGCCCCTAGAGTAGGGCTCCCCAACCTTTTTGAGCCTGTGGGCACATTAGGAATTCTGAAATTCTGACATGGCATGGTGGGCACAGCAATAAAATGGCTTCTAAAAAATGGCTGCCGCATAGGGTTGCCAGCAGAGGCGGATCTACTGTGAAACTAATGAAGCTTAAGCTTCAGGGCCCCTAATCCTGGAGGGGGCCCTTGAAGCAACTTTTTTTAATGAGTGAATTTCTCAACAAAATTGATGGAGTTTTTTAGTGATAAAATCGTAAGCCAACGGATTGAAGTACTTAATATTGACCTTAGAATATCCTCTAATACCTATTTCATGTGGCTTCAAAATGTCCCTGTAATTGGTCAAATTTCAAAATTTTCTTGGGGGTTTGCAGCGCCCGAACCCCCAGCTGTAAGGGCTCTCTGAGCTCACCAGAATCTATTCACAGCCTACATTTTGGCAGCTGGATCCTCAAATCCTTTACTGGTGCACAGCTTAATAGTTCTATAGTTTTATTTCATCACTGTATGGCCCATTTTCAAGGAGTCCACCTCACCACCCTGTTCTCCGCCATTTGGGCCTTGAGGTCCTTGCAAGGGCAGCAAGGCCCTTTGGACCTTGTTGGATGTTGCCCTACTGTTGTGGGTTGCGAAGGGGCCCCCATAACAGTTCAAGCTTTAGGGCCCCAAAAATGTAGGTCCGCCACTGGTTGCCAGGTCCCTCTTTGCCACCGGTGGGAGGTTTTTGGGGTGGAGCCTTAGGAGGGCGGATTTTGGGGAGGGGAGGGACTTCATTGCCATAGAGTCCAGTTGCCAAAGCAGATATTTTCTCCAGGTGAACTGATCTCTATCAGCTGGAGATCAGTTGTAATAACAGGAGATCTCCATCTATTACCTGGAGGTTGGAAACCCTACTGCCACAGGAGGCAAAGCCAGCCACAAAATGATTGCCACAGCTTAACTTCAGTAACACACAGTAGATCCTTGTGCTATGGTGGCAGCTTCTGCTAGAGCAATATTTTAAAAAATCTGCACAGCCTGTCAAATCTTCAATAGTCAATCAGAAGCCTTGCAGGGCAAAAGCCATACCTGGCCCCATCCACTTCTTAAAAACAATTGTCAGGTGCCAGAAAAGGTGTTGGCAGGCACCATGGCACCCATGGGCACCACGCTGGGGACCCCCTGCCCTAAAGGGTGACCTTACCCATCCCCTGAGTAGGATGAAGTTCAAATTCACAAGGACCCATAATGTTTTTTATTTATTTTTTGGCCTTTAGATCTCCTGGACACTGGCCAGAATGAGCAAGACTTGGCAAAAGGGTTGGCAAAAGGCCAAAACATCAGGGTTTACCTGGCAAACGTTACTGCCGTTCCCTCCGCTCCTGCAGCCCACCTGCACTGGAAGGTGAGTAAAACATAACAAGCATCTAAATGGCACTCACCCGTCATAGAACAAAAGCCAGGGAGATTTAGCTATCCCCAGAGGATGAAGAAGAAGATTTTAATCCTCTGTGAGCGGTCTGTGGAACGGAAAGGCAGAATATAAATTCAATAAATAAATAAAATAGTACATTTGCTGGTTGTATTAGAAGACAATGCAGAGAAAACGGGAGAGGACTTTGAGCATAATTTATCAGCTCACACAAAGGAGACAGATGCATGCTTTAACCACAAAGTGGAAATGTTCTGCTAATAAATGCTATCTAGCAGAATCAGTTGCATTCACCCCTGTTTATTAGGACAATGGACTCGTTAGAAGGGTCATGGCCTAGTCATTTCTTCCACTGATGCTCTGCTTCAGAGCTGAGATGCATTTGAGGGTAAAAACGATCAGGCAGATTCTTCCCCCTCAGATCTGACTGCACGAATTCAAATGCTTATTCATTCTAATTTGTTTTTTGACAAAATTCCTGATTACGGGTATTTTTGGATTTAAAATGTTTTTTAAAAAGCAAAAACAGGACTTAAACATTAACGGAGCAAACAAACCCTCTATGTTGCTGGCAACAAGCGTCGCTCAGAAATCCAGATTTTAAAATCACATGTTCAGAACTGAATTGCCAAAATATGCAGAATTTAACCTTTGTGCAAAACTTCAGTGTTTGAACTCTTCTACTCCCACTTTCCTCCTGTCATTTCTATCCTCCTCAGAGGCTTCATCTGTATGTCAAGATCACACCAGCCTCTCTTTATGCTCCGGAAAACTGCTCTTGCCTATATTGTAGTTTTGGGAGTTGTCCTTTATATGGGGTTGCCAACCTCCGGGTAATAGCTGGAGATCTCCTGCTATTACAACTGATCTCCAGCCGATAGAGATCAGTTCACCTGGAGAAAATGGCTGCTCTGGCAACTGGACTCTATGGCATTGAAGTTCCGCTCTTCCCCAAACCCTGCCCTCCTCAGGCTCTGCCCCCAAAACCTCCTACCAGTAGCGAAGAGGGATCTGGCAACCCTACTCTAATATCCTTGGTCTCAAAGCCAGATGTGACATCAGGCTTTTGTCCTTTGTCTTGAAGGTCATCCCTACTTCCCAGCACATAGAAGGTTACATGGTCCTCTACCGTGCACTACTCCCTGTGAACACACATTGGGCTGAATGGAACATCCCAAGAGACCACCAGGCTATTGTTCCAGCACTTGAAAGAGGCTACAAGTATGAATTCAAAGTGCGACCGTATGCAGGGAAGTTCCATGGCTCAGACAGCAATACAAGACATCTCTGGATCCCGGAAGAAGGTACCACTGTGCCACCATCTTTCTTTTTGACCATAGTCACTTGTGAGATTCCGAAACACTAACTGTCCTAGAGATGCAGCCTGTGTGTGCTCAGTGAATGGCCTTCCTGAGGTCATGAGGAGCTGTGGCTCAGGGGAAGAGTCTCTGCTTTGCATGCAGTAGGTCCCAGGTTCAGTCCCCAGCATCTCCAATTAAGGACTAGATAGTCGGTGATGTGAGAGTCCTCTATCTGAAACTGAGAGCCACTGCTGGTCTGAGTAAACAGTACTGACCTTGATGGCCTGATGGTCTGATTCAGAAGGCAACTTTATGTGTGTTCATGTGTGTTGGAGAAGTTCTCTGAAAGCCTAGAGAGTAATTTTGTGCTCCTTTGAGGACATAGACAGGGATGATTCTTGCCAGAAGAGAACCCCAGCCATTTCAGTGATGTGAGATGCACAGAGCTCATAATTTATAAACCTTATCATTTGGCATAATGGCAAGTATGTATGCATGTATGTGCCATTGAGGCGCAACTGACTTATGGTGGCCCCAGCAAGGAGCTTTCAATGCAAGTAAGAAGTAGAGGTAGTTTGCTATTGCCTTCCTCTGCAGAATCCTCCTTGGTGGTCCTTCATCCAACTACCAACCTTGTTTAACTTCTGAGATCTGATGTGATCTGGCTATACCATACCATTCCACACACCCTAGGGGCAAATATTTTTGCCCCCAGCTGGGCACACAGTAGTTCTTCAGGGCCATTTCAGATTGGGGAAATGGCACAGGTGGAGGCTTAACCCTGACCTCCCTTCCTGTCTCATCTGAAATGGGCTATTGTGTGCCCGATTTTTCAAGAAAAAGAAAACTACTCTGAGCTGTTTGTGTAACTCCCAGCATCACATGTAGCTGAGCCCTAAGAAGAGGAGACTTTCCCTGACAGTCTCCAGGAAGAATAGAGCTGATATGTCTGTGCATTTGATTGCACATTGCAGCTACTTTGGATAATGGCCATGGTATCCATGTGCCCCAGGTGAAGTAGGAGATTTTGAAGATTGCTGAGGGCACTTGTTGTTTACAACATACCCACAGGCTCTCCTTCTGCTTTGCTCTTTTGCAGATGTTTCTGAACTGTTGACTACCTTCTCTTTCTCACCTTCTGTTTTTCTCTTCACAGTTGGGGCAGCAGAACTCTGATACTGGCTGTCTTCTCCAGGGGATGTTCCTTCCTTTCAGTGCTGAAGAAACATTAACATTAGTCCTGTCAGCCACTCTGCTATCTTGGCTGACGGAGACAATCATTACTTTGTTCTTCACACTGCAGCCCTTGGGGGCCCCTGTGGTGTCTCTGGTTTAAGCAGTGTCCATATTTGCTACCCAGAATTTTTTAGTCCTGAATTCATTGTCTTGACTTATTGAAGAAATGTTTTTTTGTGTGTGGAAAGTGGACTTTGGCTGGAAGTCTTCATTTGTCTCCCTGTTGGTCAGGCGCTGCCCTCTCTCCTCCACTAGCCTTCAACTATTTATTTTATTAACATTATTTATTAAAACCTTGGTTCAAGGCGGTTCAAAGTAGACCTCTCCTTTCTCCTCAGTGCCCAGCGCTCCTCCTCAGAGCATCAGCATTACCATGTCCCAAGATGGGAATGGCTCTGGGATAGTCCTCTGGGAGCCTCCGCCGCATGATGCACACAACGGCATCATTAAAGGGTACCAGGTAAGGAGGAATGAAAGAGGAGCTTGGGGAGCTTAACATTTGGAATGCTTGCTTTGGACGGTGGAAGGAGAATCAAGAATGGATGACTGGTGGTTCAACACCAAGAGCTGTTGGGAGAGGAAGCTTACAGGCCCACTAAAAACTGTGTGGTCCCAATGCTTTGGCTGATAGCCACTGAAGATGTCAGCATCTCAGATTAACCCAATGTAGTGGTAACGTGTAGTGTGCTAGACTAAGATCAAGTAAAGCCATGTTCAAATCTTTAATGAGCCATGAAACTCACCTTGGGAATTTGCTTCCTCAATCTAACCTACCTCATAAGGTTGTTATGAGGATAAAAATAAAACAGAGGGAGAAACAATATAAGCCTTTTACGCTTGGCTGTTTCCCTCGTGGTCACCCCTCGGATGACTCCGGGTCTTTGTGTTGATTATGCATGCCATTTCCGACCATCAGAGGTCGCCTCACTCTCCCCCTGCGTTTCCTGTGTATTGAAATTTGAGATAAAACAAGTCTCTGAAAACTCGGGCAAAATGCAGGGAAACACGGGGAGAGAGAGGCGACCTCTAATGGTCAGAAACAGCATGCATAATCACCACAAGGACCTGAAGTCATCCGAGGGGTGACTGCGAGGGAAACAGCCAAGCATAAAAAGCCATATTCTTCCCCTGAATCCTAGGAGGAAGGGCAGGATTAAAAATGTGAGTGGTTTCATTCTGTTTTGCCCTGTAATTGGGAGGGTTTTGTTAGTACTGCCTCTGTGGCTTTCCAAGCTGTGTGGCTGCATAGGTTGCCCTTGGTCAGTCCCACCTGCCCTTGGTCAGTCCCACCTGGGCTTCAATTTTGTAGAAAGGCTGGCTTGCATGACTGCATGTGATGCAGATTCTCTTTGTGCTTTCAGGTCTGGTTCCTGGGCAATGAGACACATCAGGGCTCTAATAGGACTGTAGATGGAGGAACGCACAGTCTGGAAGCAACAGGACTGGGTTACGGGCTAAAATACTGCGTCCGGGTAGCAGCCATAAATGGAGCAGGAGTCGGAGTGGCCAGTAACCCTGTATGCAGCGCCCTAGGTGAGAGGAACTATTCTGCAACTTTACTGTTTTGAAGCACAACCATGAGAATAAGAAATGTCCCCCTTGAGCTGCCCTGGGGGGGTGTCTCATGCTCAGAGCAGAAGCCTGCTACTGAGTTTGTGTTACTGGTCCTTATCACCTGTGCAGTCCAGTGCAGGCTGATGGTTTATTTACCAAATTAAAAATGTAGCAATTCAGTGCTGTGTCACCAGTGCACTGGATTGCTATGGTGGTCTAGCACTATAGCACTATAGGGCTAATCTTGGAATGCCAAAAGAGAACGTGCTGTGAAAAAAGGCGGGGGAAAGTGCAAGTCCTTTCAGAAGTGCTCCAGACATTTTAAACAGCAGGCTGCAGTGATTCAGAAGTGCAAAGAAGAGCTGAAAATGGGAGAAAGCAGTTTACATACAAACCGGCTGAGCCCCACGTTGTGGACAGGACACAAGCAGCTTTGTCTGAAAAGGTAAAAAAAAAAAACCCTTTATCATTTCCCTTCCTTCCCCCCAGAACCTACAGTGGGGAAAATGGCAAAGATTCCTGATTTCCTGTCTGCCAACTACATCCTGGAAGTGATGCGCCAGCCGGTCTTCATCGCCAGTGTGGGCTCTGCGCTCTGGATCATGCTGATGGTGCTGGCGGTTTACGTTTGCCAACAACAAGCCCGACAGCACAGCAAGAGACGGCAGTATGGTCTTGGTGAAGGTGAGGCCGACTGTGTTTGGATCGGTCTAGCACTATAGCAATATAGCACTTAGGCTTATAGAGAGGGCAGCACTCAGGAGTTTTATATCCAGACCAAACACGACATGACACTAAGAGTTTCATGAGTGGAGCTCCCAGAGTTTCTTTTCTTTAAATAGCAGTTATGTACAGGCCTGATAAAGGTTGGGAAGGGGGGGGGTTAAGCAGGGATGTGTAAGTTAGAAAAACGGAGCAGGAAGAACAGCTCAAACCCTCCCTTCTCTTACTCCGTGTTTCCAAATCCAAATCAGAGCCTGCTATTTATGCACAAAACTGCCTTATCCTGGTCCATCAAGGTCAGGATTTACTCAGTACAACATAAAGGGAAAAAAACTTAACCCTAAAAAACAGAATCAAGTACCCAAAGATCAAGAAGAAATAAACATCCAAGGTCAAAAGTTATACATTCTAAAAGTTATGTCTGTACGGTCACAACTTTTAGATTGAATAACCTTTGGTATTTACTCGGACCAAGGTCGGCTCTCCAGGAGCTCAGGTCAGGGTCTTTCACATCACTTACTACTTGATCCTTTTAATTGGAGATCTGGAATTGGTTATTTAAAGAACCTGCTCCTCAAAATGCCAGGATCCTCATATATGCAGGGAGTTTTGGGTATGGAGCTCCCAGCATCCCACGTGGCTTGATATTTTGTGGCCTTTAGTGGGAAAATGGGCTTGTGGGAATGTTCCAGATCATCTGAATGGCTCAGGCCCCCCCCCTGAAAATAATTTCATGGGTCATATGTGTGTTGCAATCTATGGGGAGGCAATTCTGCCCTCCCCCAAAGGACTCAACACATACACACCTCTGGAGGCCCATGTCTCCCTCCTAACCCACAAAGGATTCTTTAAGCTGCGGTGTGGGAACTTGAATCATGGGCATGGTTGGGGGAGAAGAATTGGCAGGGGCAGCTGACATTACAACCACCCAGCCAACCCAGATGTTGGGGCAGGGGATCTGGGGGGCCACCTGGGATACTGTGCTTGGGTGGGGTGTCATAGGCTATCCAGTTGGGTGTAGTGGTTAACAGCGGTGGTTTGGAGTGGTGGACTCTAATCTGGAGAACCAGGTTTAATTCCCCACTCCTCCACATGAGCGGTGAACTGGATTTGTTCCCCCACTCCTACACATGAAGCCAGCTGGGTGACCTTGGGTTAGTCACACTCTCTTAGCCCCACCTACCTCACAGGATTTCTGTGGTGGGGAGGAGAAGGGAAGGTGATTGTAAGCCGGTTTGATTCTTCCTTAAGTGGTAGAGAAAGTCAGCATATAAAAACCAACTCTTCTTCTTCTTCCTCTTCCTCTTCCTCTTGGCTTGTAATGTTGGAGACACTTACTGTGACACTCGTTTTTACCAGTATACCCAATGTAGATGCACAGTTGAGTTTCTCCATGCTATTACACTTCAATTATTCATAAAATTAAAAAGCTGCTATAAGCATAAAGATCTCTTTTTAATTTGCTTCGATAGGATACAAATAAACAACAGATTTATAGATCCTAGTGTGCACATTTCTCATCTTTATATGACAGAGATAAATCACGCATGCAAATCTTGCATCAAAGTAATGGAATAGACTACAAATAGGATATTCCAAAAATGAAAAATGGAGGGGGGCACTAAGGATAACCCCTCCCGCCGGAGGTGCCAGCTGGTCTTGGGCTGATCCTGCACCCCTCTGATCCTGCCAGGAAGCTCTCCACATGAGCAGAGGGTGCAACAGGGGAAATTGTCCCTTGATCCAGGGAGCCACATCCAGGGCGGCACTCAGAAGCCCCTCTTCTCCAGCCTGGTGCTTCCTGGCTCAAGAAAGTGGGGGTCCAGCCCCTCTGGTGGATGTGGGGGACAAAGGAGGGGTGTTTTCCAAGAGAAGTTTTCATTTAGTACCCCAGAATGGATAGAGCTGTTTTGAAGAAGATGACTTGGAGTGGGGAAACAGCAGCTGGCGAAAAGATTTTAGCGCCACTGGTTGCTTTTCTGGTCCTGATTGACTTACCAGAAGTGGCCTTTTCTGTTTAGAAAGAATCCTCAGGGCAATGTGATGTGCCTGTGCATATAACTTTTAGGTTGGCCCTAAGGAGAGGTCTTGTGCTAAATGCCAGCTAACTGTAGCTTCTTGCCCCTCATTCTCTCTAGGTTAGCATACTAAAATGTTGCTTATAGACGATAATCCACAGGTTACAGTAGGAATGGCTAAGTTTTGTGCAGCAGCCTGTAGAATCCGTCAGACGCTGCTGAGAACATCGGTATTCCAATAATTTTAATGAGTAGTTTATATAGTTTATATAGTTTGTAAAGAGTCCAAACAACTTTTTTTCTATTTTTATTAACCTGTGGGTACAGCGTAACACTAAGGGTTTTAATGGTAAGTTGTGAAGAGCTGTGCTGGTCTATGACTGTTTTTAATAAAGATTGATGGATTGATTCTCTCTAGGTTTGTACAGAAATGCAAGTGCTGACACCATCATCAAACACAGGTAAGTTGTAGCTGCTTCAGACTCTAGGGATAAGAGCATCTTGTTTCACCTCTGGGTATCTTGTGAGCCAGACAGATCCCGTCCATGTTGTGGAGCGCCTGCTCTGCCTGGTTGTCAAATGCAGAGGACTCTGAAATACTGAGGAAGTGCCACGTGCTTCGATGGCTTGTTGATCCTGCGTGTGTGAAGCTGAGGCAAAGTTTATGCAGGAACTGGACTTTGATTCATATTAAGGAATTCACATGTTGCTTCTGGGATCCAAACTTGGTAGGTTCTTCTCAATTCCTGTATGTGTGGTGCCCGATTCGGATCAGAACCATGGTACGTGTGGAGAAGGATTTAAGTCTTCCACCCTTTCCATTTTCCCAATCTGAAACAGTCCTGGGGGTGGTGGTGGTGGTGGTGCTGTTTTTGGAAATGCTACATGTTCCCTGGGACACTCATTGGTTTCCCCAGGAGGCCAAATTGCCCCCCTCCCCACACTTGTGGAACTCTTTCCATTCATTCATTCATTCATTCATTCATTCATTCATTCATTCATTCATTCATTCATTCAAACATTTCTATCCTTCCTTTCCTCTTTGTTCGCGGTGGCTTACAATCAAAACATCTCCAGCTAAAACCAAAGATAAAATAACAAGCCCCAAATCCCTCCCCCTCAAAAGATGCTTGCCGTTCAACCCCCCTCAAAAACCCTGGGAAAGAGGCAGGCCTTGCAGGGCCTCCTGAAGATCTCTGAGGAAGGTGCCCTTCTCACCACTTCAGGGAGCCCATTCCACAGAGCCAGAGCAACGATGAAAAAGACCCGGGCTCTGGTTGATGCCAAACGGCCACTCTGAGTGATGGGATAGTAAACAAAAGGTTGTTTCATTACCACAGTTGGCACACAGGGACATGTGGAAAAAGATTGTCCTTCCAGTGCCTGAAAATGGTTCTTCTAGGGCCTGAAAAGGGTCCTTCCAATGCCTGTAAAGAATCCTTCCAGTCCCTGAAACGGTTCCTTCCAGTGCCTGAAAATGGCCCAGGAGAGAAGACTAAAGACCTTTCTCTACCAGTACCATGGTCCTGATCTAAATCAGAAACCACACAGTTGGAAACTGAGGAGGACCTGCAGCTCACAACTGACTTGTGTTACGTCTGACACAAGTTGGGGGACCCCAGACCTAACCTTGGGACTTTGAAATGAGTGAATTACTGATTGCACCCCTTCCTGCCTGCCTCTCCATTCCTCCCCCCCCCCCCATTCACTTAATATCTATAAAAGTCTGTGGCTGTTCTTTCTCTGGCTGTAGGGTAGACTCAAGTGATTCCCCCTGGCTTTCCAACACGTGGAAGTCCACCTCTGGTTCCAAGAACTACAGCAGCAGCCTGAGCAGCCAACTCCTGTGGACTGAGCCCAAAGACAACCAGGACTTCCACAAATCGAGTAAGTCTCCCTTGCTGGCAGTGGAGCAAAACCCTTTTTACCCTCGGTCACTCAAAGACTTCTATCCCACTCTCCCAACAACTCAGTGCAATTTACAATGCCCAAAATATTTTTAAAAAAACCAAACGTGTGCAGAGCAAGCGAACAGGAATGTTTCACACTCTGAGCACACAAAGTTTGTCTGAAATATAAAGGCCTCAGACAGCCATTAAAACTCCAGCCTCAAGACTTGCAGGCCAACCGAAATCCAGGAGGGATGGAAGAAGAAGGAGAAGAAGAGTAGTTAGTTTTTATATGCCAACTTTCTCTACCACTTAAGGAAGAATCACACTGGCTTACAATCACCTTCCCTTCCCCTTCCCACAACAGACACCCTGTGAAGTAGGTGAGGCTGAGAGAGTGTGACTAGCCCAAGGGCACCCAGCTGGCTTCATATGTAGGAATGGGTAAACCAACCCAGATCTCCAGATCATCATCCACTGTTCATGTGGAAAAGTGGGGAATCAAACCTGGTTCTCCAAATTAGAGTCCACCACTCCAAACCACCGCACTTAACCACTACACCATGCTGGCTCTCTTCTGGATCTTCTGGATCACTTCTGGAAGTCCGTTCCAAACAATGGAGGAAGAATGGAAAAAGCTCTTTTGAAAATGTAGTGGAGGGTACCACTGCTGGTCAGTGCATATGGTTGGGAGCATGGATGGCAGAGTGCGTTCAAGCAGGTGGGTGGGGGAAGAATGGGCAGGTAGGCAGCAGGGGAGGCACGTGGGAGGGTGGGTCAACAGCAGTGAGCCCTGCCAGATATGCTGGGCCCTGGCAGCTGTCCCACCTCAGGTATGCTGACACCAGCCCTGGCTCGTGGTGTTTGTCCCAAGTGGATCCTGCTCTTTTGTTTGACAAACCATGCAATCCACAGTTGCATGTTGGCTGGGAAATAAACACCTTACAATGAACTGCTGGGTTGGAAAGGTAGGACAAAACGCATTGGCTGTCACAGACAGGGATGTCGTGTTTGCTGGCTCTGACCTTGTGCATTTCACTTCCCTTCTGCAGCCGTGTCCTGTGACGGGCAGAGCCAAGGATCTCACACCCAGGCTGTTCCTCTGGCTCCTGACAGCAGCAGCAGCAGCAGCCTGTACGGAGCCCTCTATGTAGACCTTCCTGCAAAAGACCTGAAGACCTTCTACGGCGCTCCTTTGCCTCACCTGTCCAGCCCCAGCCTGCCAAGCATGGAACTGGCACGACCAGGTGACCAGAGGCTCCTCCCTCTCTGCAGCCAGAATCTGAGGATAGATAACGCCAAAATCCGGGGAGCAGTACGGCAAGGGAAGGGGGCCAGTCCCTCGTCTCCAAACCTTATCCTCCAGGCATCCTGGGAAAAAAACAGCAAGAAAGGTAAGACTCCACATGTGGCCAGGCAGTAGCTTCAGAGCCAGGATAATGGATTTGTGAAGGCAGAGTTGCCCACTGTTTTCTGGCAGTGCTCCTCAGCCTATGAGTGCTGGTACCCAGCAATCAGCAGATGAACAAGCCAAGTTTTTCCTGACACACCATGACAGAAACATGACCTGCTGGGTTTCTCCTTGCTGTGTAACCATGAAAGGTCCTGGAGCCCTGCCAGGGAAAAATTGGCAACTTGTTTGTCATACTTAAAGTTTCTAGCCCCTGTTGTTGCAGAGATCTAGGGGGAGAGGTATATCTCTGCAACGAAAGGGGATGTACTGACTTTAAAAACCAATGAAAACTGGGAATTCAGAGAATCTGACAGATAGATTGGTATAGCACTATAATGATATGTGAGTTGCTGATTAAAACAAAACAACAAAAGCTTTCTAGGGACAGGAAGGAATGGTCACCACAAGGGAATGGGATGGAGAAAATTGTGCTGGCTGTGAAACCAGGAGGATCAGGACTTCCCTGGCTACATTGGTGATGCCCAGCTTTACCTCAATTTTTCCTACAATGTTGCAGCAAAGCAGGTTTGGGAAATGGGGGAAACCATGAAGGCCAAAAGAAATACCACAATGCTGTGGAGAATCAAGAAGAAAACAAGCTTGCTAATAGAAGAAGAGTTGGCTTTTATATGCCGACTTTCTCTACCACTTAAGGCAGAATCAAACCGTCTTACAATCACCTTCCTTTCCCCTCCCCACAACAGACACCCTGTGAGGTAGGTGGGGCTGAGAGAGCTGTGACTAGCCCAAGGTCACCCAGCTGGCTTCATGTGTAGGAGTGGGGAAACCAACCAGGTCCACCAGATTAGAGTCCGCCGCTCATGTGGAGGAACTGGGAATCAAACCCAGTTCTCCAGATCAGATTCCACTGCTCCAAACCACCGCTCCTAGCCACTCCACCGCACTGGCTCGTGAGTCCATTGCTGCATTGTCCTTAAAGTTAGTAAGCTTCCTCTATTGTTAAATTAAATGTCTGCTACATGATATGGGCTGGGTGTGGCTGCTGCCCAACTATTTCTCCTCTAGGGATGGCTTCTTGTTGGATTTTTAAGGGGCTCGCTGTGTGCACCCCAATCACTGCCTAGGAAGTCTTCATATCAATGCCAGTGTTAGCGTGGCAGAGTTAAGGAGGGCTGAATTTGGCATCCTGATTTTAAACATCCGATCTTTGGCACAAAGGCACAGATGTTTTAATAATTCGTAGCAAGGGCCCTAATGAACTCACAATAACTGACCATCTGGCCTCTTCCTTTTATGCTTTGCTTGGCTCTTGAAAAGGATCGCTGTTGAACAAGCCAGGAGTGCTACTGCATCACGAAGAGCGGACATTATTTATTTTTACCCTTTTGGGCTGGCCATTAAAATAACGAATGCAGTCAGTTCAAAAAGCTGGAAAAGAGCACGGCAATTACCTAAGCAATCACCAAAGCACCATGCAAGATCGTTAACAAGATAAATTCCCCAAAGGCCTGGTGGAGCAGAAAAAAAGTTTTCAACACTCGTCCAAAATCTAGACTGAACGCGCTTGACAGTCCTCCCTAAGTAATTTAGTTGATCGTTGCAATCAGTAGCCCAGTGGGACCTCTAACCATGAATCTAGACCTACACAAACTACCTTAGCATCTCTAAACCACATCAGTGGCGCAGGCCAATTGGCTTCCTTCCTCTGATCTTGAGAAAAGAGGTCTGCACCAGCTTGCGTCTGCATGCCATACAGATCCCGGGGTGAGAGAACAGAACCAGCTCGATGCCCACCCATACGGCAACCGTGCCCCTCACTCACCCCCGCAGGGATGCTGAGGTTCGCAACGGTCCTAATTCAATTACACGCAAAGTTCAGGCAGAAATTGAATCGAGTGACTTCTGCGGAATCTAATATAAAACCTAATTTGCTTGTCGAAGCCGCTAATTGCCGCGAGCGATGCAGAGAGACGTTCCTGTCCCGTTCTGTCCCTGCTAAGGACGCTGCAGTGGCCGGGTTGCCGGGAAACAGCGTGGCAGCCCAGAAGGCCATCCCTGCGGCTCACAATCGGATGGGTCCTTCGCAGCTTGAGTTAGAATATTTGCCTTTGCATTCTGGTCAGGCCTGGTATCTCTGGAACCAATTATCGAAAAGGCTCTTTGGTTTTCAGGAAGGTTTAATGTACACTGTAGGGCCTGTTAGGATGAGCGGCCTTCCATAAGAAGCAGCTTTGCCCTCCCAGCTTGGGCAGAAACACTCTCATCTCTCACACTGTGGGTTTCCACCTTTCTCTTGTGCCCCCCCCAAATGGTGAGTAGGGTGGCAGTTCACAAGGTGGCAGCTGATCTCCCTGTGGGCCAGACAGAGATCAGGCATGATCATGTCTGATGGCATCTCTGTGGTCACGGTAAAAAGGTAAAGGTCCCTGTGCAAGCACCGGGTCATTCCTGAACCATGGGGTGATGTCACATCCCAACGTTTAGTAGGCAGACTTTGTTTATGGGGGGGGGGGGGTTGCCATTGCCTTCCCCACCCCCAGTCATCTTCCCTTTACCCCCAGCAAGCTGGGTACTCATTTTACCGGCCTCGGAAGGATGGAAGGCTGAGTCAACCTCGAGCCGGCTACCTGAAACTGACTCCCGTCGGGATTGAACTCAGGTCATAAGTAGAGCTTGGACTGCAGTACTTCAGCTTACCACTCTGCGCCATGGTACCCAGAGCTAAATAAGTCATGTTTGTTTTAATTCCCAGAGATATAACTGTGCGGATAATTGAATTAGGACCATTGTGAACCTCAGCATCCCTGCGGGGGGTGAGTGGGGGGCACGGTTGCCAGATGGGTGGGCATTGAGCTAGTTCTCTATTTTGATGTCTTTTTTTTAATTCCCCAGAGCTGCAACAAGTACACAGCACACCTACGACTCCATCTGGCTTTTCGACAGACTGGAGCAACCACAGCAGCCGGATCAGTGGCCTCATCTCTGGAAAGCACCACAGAATCCCTGGTAGGAGAAATAACTTCTTTCCCAAGTATCTGGGAGAATTAGAGGAGGGCTCAGATAAAGAGCATTTTCTCAGAGCCCTTTTGGAGCAAAATATCTTGCATAGTTTCATCCCACCTTTCTTCTAGTGAGCTCCAAGCAATATATATGGTGATCATTTCTACATTTTATCCTCTCAGCATCGTTGTGAAGTAGGTTAGGCAGAGAGAGGGCAACTAGCTCGAGCTCACCCAGAGTAATGTCGCAACTAACTGAATGGGGATTAGGTCCTAAGTCTTTCAGATCTTTGCTTGACACTCTAGGAATTGCCCTACCCTTATCGCTTTAGAGATGCACGTCTGATGAGAGTGCCGTCATTTATGCATGGGTACTTTCACTCTCGTTCACCTCTGGACTGTCTTGGTTGTTCCTTGGAGTTATGCATGAGTTTTCCGTCCATGAGAGATGACCTCACTGCCAGCGCCCAGCCCTCAAAAATCCCGGGATTTCCCATTCCTCTGCTTACCCGATTCTTCCCTCTCCCCTGAACTCAGCCGGGGTGAAATCCCTGTGCATAAGGCAAAGCGCCTTAAACAGTTTTGGGTGTCCACTTGCTAAGTTGAAATCCACACTTTTTGTTTGTGTGACTCTTATATTAGTTTTTTATTTAATTTATTTAGATAACTTATACTCCCAGTTTTCTCCCCGAAGCAGTTTACAACATTTTTTCCATTTTTTATCTTCACAGCAACCCAGTGAGACTGTGTGACTAATCCAAGGTTGACTATGTATGTGACTGGCCTAAGGTCACCCAGCAAGCTTCTATGGGGGAGCAGGGATTTGAACCTGACTCTTTCAGATCTTAGTCAGACTGTCTAAACCATTATGCCACACTTCACCACCACATGAGAACAGAGCACACATGCAAAACACCAGCAACAGTGTTGGGTCATTGCTGGGCACTATAGATATCCTGAAAACCTTGGACGTTTGCATGTCTGAAGTCAACTGGCAATGGGAAACTCTGCAGGATACAGTAAATACCTAGGCCACCTTGCACCTGTGCAGATAAAACCCTTATTAAAAACACTTGCATTTGTGGACAGCTATCCTAGACCACCCCTGTAAATAAGCACAAAGCACTGTGGTTTCCATTCTTGAATGTGGTTGCAACCATGTGGGTCTTTGTGACGTACTTTTCACAGATTAGGTACCCGTTCCTGTAGTTCAACCGCTTGTGATGGCACCCTATCAGAACAGGTCAGGTTGCACACAGATGTGCATTAAAGAGCATCTTACAGTACTACGGGCATATTCCAAGATCTGTTTTTGAGCATTACCAGCAACAGGAGAGGGGCAGCTGAGGAAATTGGTTTAGAGATTGTTTGGCCAGGGGAATGGTAGCGATTCCAAACTAATTCATCTGAAATCACCAAGTGTTATTTTATTAAAGTGCCCTTCGAAGAATTCATGCAGGCTGTGGAGTAAGGATGTTGGATACTTTTGGCTAGCCTGATCTGGGCAGGCTGTGTTTGCTATTCCTGTTTTCAAAGTTCCGTGTCCTATTTCATCTTCCAGTGAGTGTGCAAGAAAAGAGAAGGGAGATTTGAACGCTTGGTGAAAAGCTGCAGTAAATTAGGGGCTGTTTCCCCTATATCCAGAACATATTGGGACCTCCAAATGGGGGAATTCAGGGCACATGACCTTTTACAAGGAAGGAGCCAAGCCTGATATTTTGGGTGGTAGGGTAGCGAGTGTTGCCATCCGGCCTGGAAAATAGATGCCCTGTCCCTTTAATAGAAGCTTAATGTGTGAAGATGGGCAGGTGAATCTTTTCATGACATGGAAGTAAATAACATCAACTGGTAAATAACATCTAATTAAGTTCCTGTTAAAGGAACATTTCCCCCCTCCGGGCTATTGACAGTCTTAGGGGTAGCAGAAAATAAACATCTGCATTTCCGATGACATATCTTTCTCATTCTCTTAAAATGACACTAGGGGGCAGCAGAGCTTTATGTTAAGTCAAGAACACAATAGCCTTTTCTTTATACCATTCCTCAGACCTCTTTGGGCTTTAGGTTACTGCCTGCTCTGTGTGCATAGGGTTGCCACCCTCCTGGTGGGGCCTGGAGATCTGGAATTACAACTGATCTCCAGACTACAGAGATCAATCCCCCTGGAGAAAACAGCTTCTTTGGAGGGTGGACTCTTTGGCATTATACCCCAGTGAGGTCCCTGCCCTCCCCAGACTCCACCCCCAAATCTCCAGGAATTTCCCAACCTATGGCAAACCCTTGTGTGCAAGAGGCTAACCAAGCATCCTTTTTCATGAGCTATTCACACTCTGCTGTCTTGGCAGGCTGACGGGACAACTTTCCAGAGAGCTGCTGCCTTTTTAAACATATGTCTTTGTTCTGTGATCCTAGCCCTGGGGTTGAATGGGGTGAACCTGGTGCATTGCATTTATTTCTGGCTAGTGAACTAATACAAAGCTCAGCCTGCTTATTTTCAGTCCCACCTTTTAGTGCACAAGGCTCCATGCAAGCCCTTTCCTCTTGCTACCCCAATGGCAGAGATTTGCCCATCACTGATTTGCTGCTGTTTTTGGCACACAGAATTCTCTTGCAATACAGGCGTAGTTCTCATTGAGGTGGTGGTCAACATTTGTCTGGGCTGTACCATTTCAGCATGCGGGGTGGGGTGGAGGCTCCCCAGATGGAATATTCCCATCAAAAACAACAATGAGAGGGTAAAACTGATCTGGGCTGTACCTAGGGTTGCCAGGTCCCTCTTTGCCAGTGGCAGGATATTTTTGGGGTGAAGCCTCAGGAGGGCAGGGCTTGGGGAGGGGAGGGACTTCAGTTACCAAAATGGCCATTTTCTCCAGGTGAACTGATCTCTATTGGCTGGAGATCAGGTGTAATAGCAGGAGATCTCCAGCTGCTACCTGGAGATTGGCAACCCTAGCTGTACCACTTGAAACAGTAGGAAGGGCTCAGATGTATGACTCTGTACAAAAAATTTCCTCCATATAGATAACTAGATATTGAAAGAAAGGGTTCTAGACTAGCCTTCTCCCTCACATTCTGTGCTACATATAAATTATCTTGCTTGAATGGAGGAGCATCTGATTTTGTGAGGGCCACCTGCAATCTGAGGCTGCACAGCCTCGGACTACTTCCCTGACCTTATCAACTTTGCCTCTAGAAACTGACACGATATGGGGAAAGCCTGGTCACTTTAACCCAATGACAGTTCCCTTCCCAGTCATCCTGTCTCTGCTTTCTCATCTCATTGAGAACTGGGCCTCAGTCTTCCATTGTCGTGTGACATCATTTCCTGCTCTGCTTGTACAAAGGCAGCCAGAACTAGGCTGTTGTGATGACTGGTTACAGTTATGCTCAATCTATCCCCTGCCATACCTTACATGCACACGTGCAACATACGGAGCGTGGTAGTAGGACATACACAATAATAAGGCATAATAAAGCTCTTTCCTTCTCTGCTATTGATCATCAGGTAAATTGCACTGGGGAATAAACAGGTAGCTAATATCTTTTCATGCTTTTTTCAAAAGTATATAATGGATGAGAAAGCTGCTTGGAGTTCTCAGGTTTTGCAATACTAAGCCTGAAGTGAAATATGCACAGACCCCTGCATGAGTAACTAAGAGCCAATCTAGAGCTTATAGCCCTGATGCAGAAGCTGTTGAAAAATGCATGACATCTTCACCATAATGGGGGCTATAACATGTGTCACCCCTTCTCACAGGGGGCTTTTGCACTGTGCGTGACTCCCCATACTGGTACTGCACGTGCCAGTTTATGGCTGGCGGCAATATACAGGCTCTTTGCATTTTGCACATGACAAACAGCACGGCAAATTGTAGCCCCCGTGAATGCATTTGGGAGCATTTTTTCCTCAACCACTGACATTTGGGGGCCGTAATGTATAGGTTCATATCACAACACATTTTGAGATAGACATCAATACATGTTATATTAAATACTCATGGCGAATACTTTTGTTGTCAGTGCATCTGCGTGTGGAGACAGCTGGCGTTTGCCACCCTGGAGCAAACCGCTGGTTTCCATGGATTGCTCTGGCATGCTAAATACCAGTTCCCACTACACATCCCACCAGACCCGTTCTGCAAACATCACATGGCAAAATCCCCTCATGGTAATGTGTCTGTGTTGGCATATAATGTGTGAATAGGCCTGAAGAGCACACCAAATGACTTCAAAATGCCCAATGTGGCATAGTGGTTGGACGAGGATCTGGACTAGGATCTGGGAAACTAAGGTTTTAATTCCTACTCTGCCCATGGACCTGGGTGACCTGGATCTATTCAGTCTCTCCACTAGGGTGTCTGGTAGCTGTGGTTGTAAACTGTGCTGGTTGTAAGCTGTGGTTGAAAGCTGTGTTGCCCTGACCTGGATAGCAAAGGAGAGCCCTACCTTGTCAGATCTCAGAAGCTAAGCAGGGTTTTCCTAGTTAGTATTTGGATGGGAGACTGCCAAAGAATACCAGGGTCTCTGTGCAGAGGCAGGCAATGGCAAACCACCTCCAAATGTCTCTTGCCTTGAAAATTCCACCAGGGGTCACTATAAGTCAGTTATGACTTGATAGTGCTTTACACACTACATATAAATATACTCCTTGAAGGCATGCAAGTCAATACTGTCAAAGAGAGGACCTCAGAAAGCAAGGAAGGTCACGAAAAAGAAAAGGTCCGAGTGGAAGGCCTCAGGTGGTTACTTTGCTACACTACAGGTCTAGGCAAGTCTCACATAAAGGCACAGTTCAGACATCACACAAAACCATTGTTTATTTTAACTTTGGTTAGTTTGGGGAGCCCCATGGCGCAGAGTGGTAAGCTGCAGTACTGCAGTCCAAGCTCTGCTCATGACCTGAGTTCGAAACTGACAGAAGTCAGTTTAAGGTAGCCGGCTCAAGGTTGACTCAGCCTTCCATCCTTCCGAGGTTGGTAAAATGAGTACCCAGCTTGCTGGGGGTAAAGGGAAGATGACTGGGGAAGGCACTGGGAAACCACCCCGTAAATAAAAGTCTGCCTAGTAAATGTTGGGATGTGACGTCACCCCATGGGTCAGGAATGACCCGGTGCTTGCACAGGGGACCTTGACCTTTTTTTACCGTTTAGTTTGGGGACCGTTTGCAGCCAAGCATAAAAATCCTGATTATGTCTCGACAGTTGCTGATTTTGTCACCTTTCCTCTGGCCAGGCTCTCTTTACCTGGGCAGTGCGTGTGGGCATTGCTAGGTCTCAGCCAAAATGTCCACGAAAATGTGCTTAAGACTATGGCTAATAAGCCAGCTTAAAGTCATGGTTTCTGATCCTGGTTTGACAGACCCTAATGAACCATAGGTTGTGGAATGGTCCGTGTTCAGACAATAAAAAAACCACCGTTAACTCTAGTTAAGCCATGATTTCATGGTATCTTTGGACAGAGTGAAAAGGGGACCTAGAAGGAGTGAGAGAGGAACTGCCTAAAAATAATGCACACCTTCTCAGGAGTTTACCTTTTAAGAGCTTGAACACACACACACAAACCTGCCTTCCACTGAATCAGACCATCAGTCCATCAAGGTAGTATAGTCTACTCAGATTCACAGTGGCTGTCAGGTCCTACAAGCAGATGTCTTTCACGTCACTTACTACCTGGTCCCTTTCACTGCAGATGCTGGGGATTGAACCTGGGACCTTCTGCATGCCAGGCAGATGCTGTTCCACTGAGCCGCGGCCCTTCCTCAGAGCTAGAGAGACTCTTAAAATGTGTGCTTACAGTTGGTTCTGGGAGTAAATACATTTTAGCCTTTGCGTTTTGCTGCCATTCTTCTTATTAAGGAAATCTCATCGCTGGATGAACCCTGAGCTGGCAGGCTGGCTCTTGGAGGCTTCTTTGGAAGCCTCTCAAACACTTAATGAGGCCGGGTTGCACCCTGGAGGACGCGCCTCCTTGAAAACTGCTCAAGCTGCTTCCACCCCTCCCCGCTACCCCATGCCCATCAATCCTCCTCAGTTATTTACAAAGAAGTGTCTTGAAGGAAGAGGCAGTATGGCTAAATTGGGCATTCTGGGAAAAGGGATTGGATGGTTTCTGTTCACAAAATGGATAATGGGGGGGAGTGGGAGGTGTGGAGAATTTATTGTGAAAAATACTTTTCAGTGGGTCATTTTAAAGGATACTCTGATTTAATCCCTCACATTTATTTGGTATAGTGAAAATATTAGGATGATTACAGGTATATTAATTAGATAAAATTAGATACTTATAAAGTAACTGAGCAGGGGGATTATACTGTTAGCAAAAGTATATACAATTTAATTATGGACAGAAGGGAGTGAAGGGGAAGTCAATTATGTTTTGTTATTTCTTAGATTAGGAACTTTTATAGATTTAACTGTTAAGTATTAATGGAAAATTATTTATGATGTATAAAATGAGAAAACAATAAAAACTTTATTAAAGAAAAACACAAAATGGATGATGGGGGAGGGTTTGTTGTATAAGCTGCCAGAGGGCCTTGAAGCCCTAATGAAGGGCCAGTTTCTCCTTGAAGCAGAATGAAGTGAGAGGGCTCCTCCTGGATTGTACCGCTTCAGGTGGCAGGTGGGAGCTCCCTGGTTTGACCATTCCCCCTTGAATTTCCCTGAAGACAGAAAATAAAATTCATGCCAAGGAGGAAACTGGGCTCGAACCCTTCTGCACGATGGGCCAGGATTTTTTGTCATGGGGGGAGAAGAAACACTGAATGCACTCCCCCCCCCAGAATACACCCTTCAGCCTGAAATTGTAGACTCCAAAGAAAACTCTTCTCTTGATTCTTCTGCACATAGAAACTGGCCCAGAATAGCTGACACATGATGGTCATGCCAGAAGATGGGATGACGGTCCCATTTCAGCCCTCCTGAACCTTTCTGTGTCACCGGTGACAAGATTTCTTCTTCTTTCTGAAGTGTGTTTTAGCTCTTCTTCACCCACTATTTCCCCCCACATCTGGACATGACTCCCCCCCCCATACGTTTAACTCTTCCCAGGGCTCAAGCATTAATTCTCTGGGCCCGGGAAAAACTTATAATACGAGGCACATCTTGTCATATAACCTCATGAGTCATGAAAGGAAAATGTCTGTTTTATTTCTGAACTATTGTAAACACCTGATATCATGGTGTTGGGCTTGCAGACTGAACCAGGTCTCCCTCACTCCCCCAGGCCCCAATAATATGTACCTATTTCTGCCCCTCCCCCAACTGACTTCTACTCCAAGTACAGAGGTATGGTAGGAAGGCCCTGTCATTTTAATCAGTTTCTAGGGTTGCCAGCTTTTGGTTGGGAAATACCTGGAGATTTTGGTGGTGGAGCCTGAGGAAGGCGGGCTTTAGAGAGGGGAGGGATTTCAATGCCATAGAGTCCAATTGCCAAAGCGGCCATTTTTCTCCAGGAGAACTGATCTCTGTTGCCTGGAGATCAGTTGTAATAGCAGGAGATCTCCAGCCACCACCTGGAGGTTGAGCAAACCAAAATCAACACCTCTGCACTAATATCGAAGATAAGGAAAGTAGTGCAGGAATCTAAGGCTATAATTAATACAACACAAATGAGTGAAACATCAAAATGTAATCAATGCATACAATAGTGGAAAAGGACAAACATACAACTATATACAATAGTATTTCAATAATCCACAAAGGTATGTATAAATATATTTTCTTCAATAGTCCATAAGGGTACATAGATCAAAGAAGATTCCAATAGTTGGTCACAAGAACTCAGCAAATGTGTAAAAGACTATTATGAAAGGAAGACGACCGTTTCATTCTTCATCAGTTCCATTCAATTCATGCAGTTCAAAAGGTATACACAAGATTCAAAAATTCATTTCTTCCCCTTAGGGATAAATCTTATAACTATATCCATTGGCAATCACAATAGTCCATATGACTTAAAATCTATAGAGGATATAGTTAGAATAAACAGAAGTCATTGCAAATGTAACCGTTCCACAATTTCTTCTAAGGGGAAGAAATGAATTTTTGAATTTTGTGTATACCTTTTGAACTGCATGAATTGAATGGAACTGATGAATGAAACGATCGTCTTCCTTTCATAATAGTCTTTTACACATTTGCTGAGTTCTTGTGACCAACTATTGGAATCTTCTTTGATCTATGTACCCTTATGGACTATTGAAGAAAATATATTTATACATACCTTTGTGGATTATTGAAATACTATTGTATATAGTTGTATGTTTGTCCTTTTCCACTATTGTATTCATTGATTACATTTTGATGTTTCACTCATTTGTGTTGTATTAATTATAGCCTAAGATTCCTGCACCACCTGGAGGTTGGCAACCCTATCGATTTCCTTGCCTAGTTCCCCCCCACCCAACACTGATATGGCTTTCTCCCTACCGTCTAAGTTTCAATGGGGAGGGTAAAGAAAATGGTGGAGAGGATAGACTAGAGAAGGATACTTGTGGAATTGTATTACCACTGAAGTTGCTGGAGAACAACCAGTGTAGGAATAGGAGCATCTGCCTTTTCCCCATGCTGGCTAGAGAAGGGGACACCCAACCCTGCTGACCCTGTGGCCACTTTTGGACTTTATAGAACAAATAGCATACGCCATAGCAGAATGGCTGCTCAGGGCTCTCTGGTAGGGTTGCCAGTTCCCTCTTCACCATCGGCAGAAGGTTTGTGGGGCAGAGTCTAAGGAGGGAGGGGTTTGGGGAAGGGAGGTGCTTCAATGCCATAGAGTCCAATTGCCAAAGCAGCCATTTTCTCCAAGTGAACTGATCTCTAACAGCTGGAGATCAGTTGTAATAACAGGATATCTCCAGCTAGTACCTGGACATTGGCAACCCTACTCTCTGGGTCCAATCACAAGACCTTGGGAGGTTTGTCAAAAGGCTAGAGGGTTGCAAGCGAAGCATCCTCCTATGACGAGGGCAAGTGTTTCCATATGAGGGCTCACTGCAGCCCCAAAGTGATGGCTTCTGGTCTCTTCTGAAGCACCTGCCATTCCAACGAAGTGGAGTGGCAACAAAGCACTCTTGGCTTTGGGGAAGAAGAAATGGGGGGGACGACGACCCAGAAATACATTTTTTTTAAGTGAAGGAGCCTTCAGAACTGGAAACTCCCACCTGCTGTTCCAGCACTTCCTTAATCCATCCCCTCATTCCCTTGCATGTATAAATAATTCCTTTGTGATGCAGAAGGGGGAGATTCTTGAGTGTTAATTAAAGCACATTAGAATACATTTGCCATTTTGGCCTAAATTGCCCTCCAGGGATCTACAACCTCAGCTGATGTCTGTAACATTTCTTTGGTACCATCCATGTGCTAGGTACTGTTCAAAATGCAGGATTAATTTGAACAAAACAAGGATCAGGAGGAAGAGGAGGAGGAGGAGGAGTCAAGGGCTGATTGATTAGTTGTTGGGCTAGGGAAGGAAAAATGTCAGGGGACTATATATGACCCCCCCCTCAAAATACCGGGGCTCTCACAGTGACAGATGACAGATTGCTATGTAGACTGACCCCTCTTGTTAATTAGAAAATTTCACACACACACACACACACACACACACACACACACACACACACGTGTGCTGGCTTGCTCACCTTCGCCAGTGCTGTGACCTGCTGACAGCATCTCACTTTGAGGGGATGGCCCCTATTGGTTGTGAGAGATGCCGGGGACCGTTACGGCTCTAATCTCCTTTCCGCATCCCTGCTGCCCAGGAAAGAGAAGGGTCTGATCATAGAGATGCTGTCAGGCAGTTAATGCTTCTCCGGGTCTCTCTGCTCCCCCCTCCCTGGACACATTAAGTTTTCCTAATCTGAATTGGATCTGGCTGTCATATGCTTGGGTTGTGGCGATGTTCCCTAATGAAACTCTCAAGGAGAACATTATTCTTAGTTCCTTGCGCATAGGTCAATGGTGCAACACCCCTCACAGCCCCGTTTCTGGCAGGGAGAGCTTTGTGACTGCCGCTCTCCTTTCTACGTCGGATGTGAGTGTTATGGAGCCTGCAGGCTTTTTGTCGCCTCCCAAGGCACTTTTATTCTGATTGCAAACTTTGGTAGGAGCAGGGAGGAGTGAGCACTATTGGTTCCAGTCTGCAAATAATCTGGGTCTCCCTCGCTAAACCTGGGTCTCCCTCACTAAACCTGAGCAACAGCCTGACATGCTGGGGTAGATTGACGATATTGGTCATTTTCACATGAGTTACTGTGGCCATTTATGCAGGGTCAATTTTGATATTCACTCAAAGCTTTTTTTAAATGCGACCTTTAAAATGCCTATTCACGGTCCTGACACAAAAGGAGAAATTCCACCCCACCCCCACTCGCCTGCTCCTTCGTTCCTTCATTTGCATAGCCATTAGCAACCGCCGTGTGCATCGCTAACGTGCAGCTGTGATTTTGCATGCTTCCTTGAGGGGATGCTTCGAGGTGGGGGCGGAGAAAACACAAAAGGTCGCATTAAAGAGGCTCTTAAGAAATGCATAGCAGGTATGCACCGGCTTTGCAGTCACTTCCTTTATGATGGTTCAGTGTGAAAAACAAAAAAATATGCAGGGCACTTCAGCCTGGAACGAACTTCTAATTACCGAGCATAAATGGCCTGTGGGTTTGATGTTGCTGGAAAGCGGATTTGTTTTTTCCTGCTCCCCTACAGCACTGTGCTGCATTCATGTACCTCTTGGGGGTTTCCCCAGCTTTTCTTCGGTCTTGCTCCAATCTGTAGAGTAGGTGGGTAAATTGGGATTTTCACAGTCCTGCCCACATGGCAGCCATTTTCCCTGCCCCTGCCTCAGTTCCCACGGTGGCTATTTCCTCCTCCTTTTTTAAAATGGCAACTGGATATCATTATATTGTTATAACAATATAACAATCTGTGTATCAGGTTCCCAGCTTCCCTTAAAAACGTTAAGTCGGTATACCCTTTTGTTGAGGACATATAAGGGGGAAAGGCTCATCTCCACAACAAAAGGGGCCAGAGACTTGCTTTTTACAAAATGAAATCAGGGAACTCACAGTCTCCTCTTGCCAATCTTACCTTCACAACAACCCTGTGAAGTAGGTTAGGCATCTGTTCCTCCAGTGGGCACCCACTTACCCAAAGATGCAAAATGTTCAAAGATATGGTCTGAAGGCCCTGATTTGGCCACCTTGTTGAAACTAAGCAGGTCTGACGCTGGTGAGTTCTTGGATGGGAGACTGCCTGGGAGCTCTACATATATCACCTTGAGTACCATATGGGAAGAAAAATGGGATAGAAATGTGATGAATTAATGGAGGAGAGGCCTAGAAGGTGTTCCCTCCTTTTCAAGCTGCCCAGGATCAACAAGGGTAGCAGAAGCCATCTTCTGTTTTTCTTTTTCTATTAATTATTCCTTTTTTAAGATCTTTAAATTCGTCAAATCATGGAAGTTAAGCAGGGTCAGCCCTTCACTTAATACCTGGATTGGAAACCACCAAAGAAGTCCGGGTTTACTATGCAGAGGCAGGCAATGGCAAACTACCTCTGTCTCTTGCATTGAAAACCCCGTGGGGGGGGGGTCACCCTAATTCAGCTGTGACTTGATGGCCCTTTCCACCACATGATCTGTAAGGTCTTTGAATCATAGAAATCCTCCCCCCACCCAATAATTTTTATTTTTTCATTATAAGGGTACAAAAAGGAAAAGGGGGAACCCTAGGGGAGAAAAAGAGACATAACATACAAAATAACACTGCTCAAGCTCAACTTAGAAATCCTTAACATGAAACATCATTAGGGCTAAACCAGATGAAGCACAATGAGATCTTTCCAGCATTTTAAAACAGAATTGCAAAGATAGAGTGCCTATCTTTTCTCCTTCTGCACTAATAACGTCCCAACGTTTATGTGGTTTTGACTGTCGAAACTTCAGTGGCCAGAAAAGAATAGACCCCCCTTTCTCCCCCCACAGTAATCTAACTCCCCCTCTGGGGCAATATCCATTTATCCCACCTCTCAACTGGTTTGGCCCTGGCTGTTAATATAGATTACTGGTCTTCTGATTACTGGTCTACTGAGACTGTCGGATGGACTGATGGAGCTGGGGTTGGCTGTCTGGGAGAGTGGAAACGGGTAGGTTGGTTCCAACTCGTTTGGGTGACTCTAATAAGTGTTTTGGGGTCCTGGACAATTCTGAAACATCAGAAGATGGGCTGACCATTTATTTTCATTGTGTTTTTTTTCCCATAGGGGAAACGAAAAAGGTGCTGAAGACATACAGCTCCCCAAAGTTCTCACAGGGCAGCGCCTCGCAGAACGTCACTGTTCTGTTGCCTCCGCCTCCTCCAATCCCTCCGGGCTTTCAAGTTTCCCAAGATCACAGCACCCAGCAAGAGTAAGTGGGACTCTGAAGTGCCTTTGTAGTTTATCTTCCAAAGGCCTCTTTTGATCGTCCCCGTACTGTATGTTTAGAATAGAAGCACTGGAGGATCTAAGCCTGCTTACACAAGAAATGCCTCTATCGGGTTTTTCTCCCCCCCTTTGTATATCTCGATGCCATCAGCTGTTCGCCTTCTGCATACACTTTGAAACATTCATGCATGCTGTTTTCTTGTTCAGGGATGGCAAACAGGCTCGACTTGAATGGGTCCCTGAAATAGTTGCGCAGAGCAGAGGAGAAAATATCAGCGGGGGCAGCTTTTCAACCCCCTGCATTGAAGTTGCAAAACCAAACGGCACCCTGGGAAATGTTTTCATGGACCAGTCTGTTTTGGCTTATGGGCCAGTGTGGTGTAGAGGGTAGTTGGACTAGAATCTTGGAGAGCTACAGCTCGTTCCTGAGCCTGGGGGCCAAATGGGCGTAGGAAGCGACCAATCCCCTATGCCGGTGTCTGTGCCACTTGCGCCATGCAGACTGGCACAGATGCTGGCGTAGAGCCACTTGTGGAGTGGCCACGGCAGCATGGCCCATGGACGCCAACTCAGCCTCCCACTGGCATCTTGCCGGCGCAAGTGCTCGCCCCAGCTTCCTGGGAGGCATTCCTGGGGCGTTCCGGGAGGCGGGGCTGCCGGTATGCTGCCTCCTAACCCCTTTCAGCCCGGGAACGCCCCCTCCTGAAACAGTGGTGCTGTGCCAGGGTTTTCCTGTCGAAGCATCGCTGTTTTCTGTGGAGCTTCCCCCCCCCCCCATTTTTGAATTTTTAGTTTTAAAAATGGAGTTTAAGCCTTGCAGTGGCTTGGAAACCTCTTTGGAGGTGCCGCTGCAGCGCCTCGGCCATGCCGTCCCCAGCCGCTGCAAGGCTCAGGGATGAGCTGCTAGATTCGAATCCCCACTCTGCCATTAAAGTTGGGTGACCAAGGGCCAGTCGCAGAAGCTCACCTTAACCTACCTCACAGGGTTTTTGCAAGGATAAAATGGGGAGGAACAGTCCATCTCCTCCTGCAGGCCGGATTCCAATAGGCTTCTGACCACCTGGAACAATTCTGCTGGCCCACACTGTGCAAACACAACGGTGGCATGAAAGTTTTGTTTCTTTGCTGCCACAAATGCTGAGTGATTCCCTCCAAGCCTGGCTTGTGGGCTGCCAGGAGGCATCTGGCTGGCTTCGGTCAGAAGCGGGAAGCTAGATCTGTGGTCTGATTCAGCAGGGCTCTTCTTAGGTTCTTATGCATACACATGTTGTACAGTTTACACACAGTTTTTTCTTAGTGCACAATCTTGGTTGTCTCAGCACACGATTTTTAATACTTTCCCTCCCAAACTCTGACAATATGCATCCCTGGCTGTGGGACTCAGGCTCTGATACTTGTCCAGGGCTTGTTATGAACACATGGAGCTGCCTTGTACTGAATCAGACCCTTGGTCCATCAAAGTCAGTATTGTCTACTCAGATCGGCAGCAGCTCTCCAGGGTCTCAGATAGAGGTCTTTCATAGGGTTGCCAACCTCCAGGTACTAGCTGGAGATCTCCTGCTATTACAAGTGATCTCCAGCCGATAGAGATGAGTTCCCCTGGAGAAAATGGCCGCTTTGGCCATTGGACTCTATGGCCTTAAAGTCCCTCTCCAAACGCCACCCTCCTCAGGCTCCTCCCCAAAAACCTCCCGCTGGTAGCAAAGAGGGACCTGGCAACCCTAGTCTTTCACATCATCTACTTACCTAGTCCCTTTAACTGGAGATAGAATCATAGAGTTGGAAGGGACCACCAGGGTCATCTAGTCCAATCCCCTGCACAATGCAGGAAATTTACAGGGATTGAACTTGGGACCTTTTCCAGGGATTGAACCTGGGACCTTTTGCATGCCAGGGATTGAACCTGGGACCTTCTGCATGCCAAGTAGATGCTCTACCACTGAGCCACAGCCCCTCCCTCTGACCTAGAGGTATGAATGATTCACCTGACCCCTCCCTCTGACCTAGAGGTATGAATGATTCACCTGACCTAAAGATATGAATGATTCACACCTCACCTGTGGGTCTGGAGCTAGGCAGGTTCTGCCAGGTTCCAGGATTCCTTCCTGTTTCCACATACCTTTAGCTGGGCCAAGCACTGCAGCTGTAGCCGTTCTGCCTCCGTGCTGACTCATCTTCCAATCACGCCAGGTGCTTAGAATAAATTTAATGACCCACAGTCCCCTCTGGCACCCAGAAGGGAAATCTACATGTGTTTCATATTGTCTGCAGGAGTCGTATGATGGATCATCTTTGGGAGGGAAAAAAAAGAGAATTTCAACCCTACCTTCTACCTACTTTGCACTTAAAAAGCCACAAATCATGCTAAGGATCTGTGTCTTGCTCGAAGGGAGATTTCTCGCTTAATAGGGCAGGCCTCTGTACAAGTGCCCAGCTCTTTAAGTAAATGGACAATTATCATTCCAGGAAAGTAAATCAATCCATTAGTGGAATATCAGCTGACTCCATCCTTTTTTGCTGCCCTGACGAATCCTACATTTATGAAGAGGGAAAACGTTGTCCTTGGATCTGTGCATGAAATAATTTCAGTGTCATTCTAAATTTATGGGCAATTACACAATAATTGGCTGCTCTATTGAAAATACATTTTGGGGCAGGGTTGGCTAGACAGGGAAAGCGGCCATTTGTTTCCTGATGCCCTTGTGGTGTCGATGCCACCAGCTTCGTGCTGAAGCTGGCTGCTGCACCCTCTAGGGATGGGAGGACCACAGTGTCTGTGATCCTTCACAGTAGTGCTGACCATCATGTTTAAAGGATGGATGGATGTAGAAGACCTCTATTTTTGCATTCCTTTTTTGCACCAAACTAGAGATGTTGGTGTCCTTGCCTGGCATTAGCTAGCTTGTTCATCGTGCTGGGGGAACACACACTTTTTAAGTTCGGTTTTTGCTTAACCAGAAGCTATTTATTTACAAAAACTGCCTGCAAGTTCCAGAACAAAACGGAGGCTGCTTCCACACAGATATTTTTTGTCTGCTTTGGCATCCAACTTGAATCATGTTTTTGGAGCATCCATATGACATCATCCTCTAAGTATCCACATTCCAGCTTTTCCCTATCCTTGCTGTATTCTTTCTTGAACCTGGTTTACTACATATGGTCTTTTCAGAAAGAACACAGACCATCCAGACATTCACACAATGCCTGGATGGAAAGGAGCACATTTTTGGAGATCCTGCTCATTGCCACTTTCATTGCCAAGCCACTGAAGGGCTTTCAGAGGGCTTTAACAAAGTAATTGCTGTAGCACTATAATGCTATAACACTATAACGCTATAACGTTCTCAGCCGGGAAGAGTGGGGTATTAAATTGAAGTAATACATACATATATAAATAATGTAGTGATTAACCTTTGATTCTGAAAACCCTTAAAACTGCTCTAGTGAGGGGAAACAATTCAGGGGAAATGGCAGCTAATGGAGGAGAGTGCATAGAAAATTCCCACCTGGATGCTCCAATGCCTAGACCAGGGTTCCCCAATGTGGTGCCCGTGGGTGCCAGGCACCCACCAATACCTTTTTTTTGCACCCACCAAGTTTTTTTAGGAAATAGATGGGGTCAAGTAGGGCCAGCAAGGCTTCTGATTGGCAACTGGAGATTTGATTGGCTGTGCAGATTTTCTAAAATATTGCTTTGGCAGCAGCTGCCACCACTACACAAGAATCTGCACTGTGTTAGCAAAGTTAAGCTGTGGCAATCGTTTTGTGGCTGGTTTTGCCTCCTGTGGCAGCCATTGTGTGGCAGCTAGGGCTGTTGAAAAAAAATTCGGTAAAATTCGGATTCAGCAAAATTCAGCCCGTTTTTATTCGGGAAATGCCGAAGTCCGAACTCCCCCGCTTTGAGTCCATGCAATTCAGCATGAGATCCGGAGTTCGGGGAAAATTTTGGCAGAATAAAGCCATTAAAAACACAATCGCGCCTTTCCGTGGCTCCGGGGGCATTTTTGGGAGTAGAGGTCCCAAACTTTCAGCGTAGCTTGAGGGGACCCTTCTTGCAAGAACCCCCAAGTTTTGTGAAGATTGGGTCGGGGGGAGAGATATGGGCCCCGAAAGGGGTCCCCTCCTTAATGTGCATCTCTGACAATGGGGGTTTGCAATTAGCAGAGCTTGCTGCCCACTCCCAAAGCTCCCAGCCCCGACAAACAGCTGAGCTGGGGGGAGCAAGGGCAGTGCAAGTGCAAAGAAGTTTGCAAACCATGCAAAGCAACATGTTTGCAACCATGCAAACCATGCAAAGCAACACATTTGCAACCATGCAAAGCAACACATGACGCCTGGGAGTTTGCAAACCATAGAAAGGGACAGAGGCACGCTAGCTATGCATAAGGAGCAGGAGAGGGTGGAATTTCCCCTTTTGCATTGGACTCGGGACCAGGCAAATGAATTCTTTAAATCACAATTTGAAAACCAGTTTTGAGCAAGCATCAAAATAGACCTAACCGATCTTATGAATGAGGGAAAACCTGAGGACACACAACTGAAGCCCCCCCTCAAACCAGGGAGAGAGAGACTCGAGGGGGCACCCTCCAGGCAGAACAGGCAAAAGCCCCCTTTGGCTTCCCCCCCACCCACAGAAACTGCTCCCTCCCCCCCCACAGACTCTGCTTCCCCCCCCCCCACACACACAGGAGAAAAATTATAGAGAAAAGCCCCAAAATGGGTCTTACTGTGGATGTCTTCTGTTCCATCTTTTTCGCACCTGCCCCGCCCTTGCTCCCCACAGCTCAGCTGTTTGTCGGGGCTGGGAGCTTTGGGCGTGGGAGGCAAGCTCTGCTAATTGCAAACCCCCATTGTCAGAGATGCATATTAAGGGTGGGGGGGACCCCTTCCCGGCCCCATATTTCGCCCCCCCCGATCCAATCTTTACAAAACTTGGGGGTTCTTGCAAGAAGGGTCCTCTGAAGCTATGCCGAACGTTTGGGGGCTCTACCCCAAAAAATGCGCCCCCTGCAGCCACGGAATAGTGCGAATGTGTGCTGTAAATGGAATAAAAATGCATATTAAGGGGGGACCCCTTCCGGGGCCCATATTTCTGCCCCCGCTGATCCAATCTTTACAAAACTTGGGGGTTCTTGCAAGAAGGGTCCTCTGAAGCTATGCTGAAAGTTTGGGGGCTCTACCGCCAAAAATGCGCCCCCTGCAGCTACGGAATGGCTCGAATGTGCACATGCACCCCCCCCCAAGGGGGATCTCTCTCAACACAAACAGATACTCTCTCTTTCTCTCCCTGGGCCACGCAGCAGCTGGGCTCATGCACTCAATCGCGACTGATTAGGCAGAAGAAGACCCATCTTCGCCACCGATTGGCCGCGGCAGAATGCTGCTTACTAACTGACGGTTATGCTGCTGCACCGAACCCTCAATTTGCCGAATTTATTTGCCGAACACCCTGAACTCGCTGAATTTGGCTCCCCGTTTTCCCACCTTTTTTGAGTTCGGTTCCATCTGAACTAAAAACCACCGAATCAGGGGAAATTCGGCTGTTTTTCAGTTCGGGACGAACCATATCGACAGCCCTAGTGACAGCCATTTTGTTGCTGCGCCCACCATGTCATGTCAGACTTTAAAATGTGCCAGCAGGCTCAAAAGGGTTGGGGACCCCTGGCCTAGACAAATGCCTCTGAGTTTGCAGCAGCAATTAATGCAGAACGGAGAATCCTCAGCCGTGTTGATGCAGCCTAAGACTGCTGCACTCAGAAAGCAAAACACGATTTGTGTTATAACTTGGGCCTAGCTCCTTCTGGCCATTTTTGCATGGTAATTAGCAGCGTGTTCCAGGCTGAATTGCCCCACATATTTTTTTGAAGTTTGCACGCTGAACCGTCGTTCCAAAAGTAACTGCGAAGCCGGTGCATACCTGCTTTGCATTACTAAAGAGGCCATTTAACGCGACCTTTGGTGTTTGCAGCGAAGAATCTCCCTCAAGGAACCATGCAAAACAATAGAGACACTTTAGCTATGCATATGCTAATAGCTATGCGAACAGGAACAGGCGAGTGGGTGGAATAGAACTTCTCTTTTTGCATTGGGACCGTGAAAAGGCATTTTTAAAGTCGCATTTTAAAAAAGAGCTTTGAGCGAGCATCAAAATTGACCATGCTAAAATGGCCTCTGTGTCTTTTAGATTAAATCCTCAGCAGCACCAGCAGCTGCTGTAGGAATTGCACTGACTCCCTGTGCTGCAAAATTGCTGTAAAGCTGCCACAAAGCACACAGTCGGCAGTTGTAGCGACACACGCAAGTTGCAGCAAATGTAAACTTGTTGCTTTAAATTAACAGCAAGTTGAAAAACAAAGTCCTGCCAGCTGAAACATAAATATAACAGCATATTGTCCTTTCACTAATTCCAATGCACTCAGAATGAAGCAAACAAGACGTTAATGGTTCTAGGGGAGGTTTAAATGGTTCCCAACAGCATAGCCATCGGAGTATAAGAGGGGTAGTAAAGTACTGTACTACTTGTGTGTGTGTGTGAAGAGCTTTTGGAAAGGGCTGTAGCATGTAAACCGCATATAAATGAACTACTTAAAGCAGATGCTAAAGCAAGAGCAGATTCTGTATTGATTTGTCCTGCATTTCAAATGGTATACTCTGAGAGCCTTGCATCCCTGAAATAGGAGCATGTTTTGCCTCCACGTTGTGGTCTACATCTCTGGTTGCCAACTATCTGGAGGAAAGAAATGTCTCTTTAACAGAGGCTTAATCTGTGGAAATGGGCAGTCCAAGGTTTTCATGCAGGTTGTTGGCATCCCTACCTGCATCTCAGGTTTCACAGCATCAATAGCTCAGTGGTAGAGCACATGCTTTGCACACTAGTGCCAGCCCTTGGGATGTTTGGTTGAAGCATCAGTCTGAGTAGACAATGCTGAGTTAGGTAGGCAGCTCTAGGAATCTCCGGGAACTCTATGGTAAAACCATGGAGTTTTCAGTGATTCCTAGAGTTACCCTTCGTCATTTCAGAGCGGCGCACAGGTTACTAACTTCTTTTTTCTCTAGCTGCTGCTTAGAGTGGCAGCAGGGAAGGACAGCTGCCAGCGAGGGGCAGTCCCAGTTCTCTTTCCCTCTGCTTTCCAGCAGGGTGGTTTCAAGGTATTTTGTCAGCTCCAGGAAAGCACACACCTCCCTTCCTGGGCGTGCGCTGATGCCAGCTGGGTTCCATGCCAAACCCCCTGTGGCTTGGATTTGGCCATTGGGGATGCAGGCTGAGTAGACGATGGGCGAAAACACATGGGTCACTTTAGCCTCCTTTATTCCCTGTTTCAGCCAGGATCGAACGCATGAGTTTTCGCCGGACGCACGTTTGATCCTGGCTGAATCCTGGCTGAAACAGGGAATAAAGGAGGCTAAAGCGACCATGCGTTTTTGCCCGATGCCAGCCAACTCCTGTGCCACTGATAGCTGGAAGCAAGCTGAGCCTCTGGGTGTCCTGGCCCAGCCTGAGCTCAGTGACACTGTGGTGCCCTGGTGTCCTCTTCAGTGCACCGCTTGTTTGGGCAGCTTGGGCAGAGAAGTGCCCCCACTTTGGGTGGTGCAGGGGAGGCCCGGAGTCAGCGAAAGTTCCCTTGTTTGCCCACAGTGACATGGCATGTCTCGTGGTGGCTGGCAAGCTCCCTCCCCCTTTTCAGCTTCTCTTTCTTTCCATCTTGCATGTTGTCAGAGTCGGAGAAAGCGGATCCAAAAATGCAGGTGGCGGGTGGTAGACAGCATCCATTTATATGCGAGACTTGAAAGGGAAGGGGGGGAATTGCTGTCAGTGCCTGAGCAGAAGCAAGGCTGAAGAATGGTTTCCTAAACGATGGCGGAGCCCCTGCCCGGAAATGGACTCGGCTCGTTTATTGAAATCGCTCAAACGTTCTGGCAGAGGCCTGAGCTGGACACAGCCTGGAGTCACTTAGAAACCTGAAACTGTGCCAGCAAGGGGGGGGAAACTCACCAGCAGCAGGTCCTGGCTTGAGCATTAGTCGAGCATAGACAGTCGCATTGAGTATTGTTATGTGGGGCAGGTGCGGCTCTGGGTGTGCGTGTTTGCGTGGTGCTTCCCTGCCATTTTTGCCGGTCGCTTTCTCTGCAGGTGCTAAGCTGGGAATTTGCTCCGGATGCTTTGCCCTGCCTGGCGAGGCTGCAGTGAAGAAGATCTGAAATAGTTTGCCAGAAGCAAATGGTGCCTGGCCATGGGAGAGAAATGGAATAGTAGCATTTCAGCTGGGTTTTCACAGGGTTTTTGCAGTGCTAGCTATAAGGGCTGCTATGCAAGCGCCACAACTAAACAGCAGGAAAAAAGCATGCTTCTCTGCAATTATTTTGCCCCACCCTTTCTCCGGGGAACTCAGAAGGGTGTACTCAGTTATCTCTTCCTCTGTTTTACCCTCCCAGCATGGTGTAGTGGTTAAGAGTGATGCTTTAGAATGGTGGAGTCTGATCTGGAGAACTGGGTTTGATCCCCCACTCCTCCACATGTGCGGTGGAGGCTAATCTGGTGAACTGGATTTTTCCCCACTCCTACACAGCTGGATGACCTTGGGCTAGTCACAGGTCTCTTAGAGCTTTCTCAGCCCCACCTACCTCACAGGGTGTCTGTTGTGGGGAGGGGAAGGGAAGGTGAGTGTAAGCCGATTTGAGTTAAGTGGTAGAGACAGTTAGCATATAAAAACCAACTCTTCTTCTTCTTCTTCTTCTTCTTGACATAGAACTTTAAATAAATAATATTTTCATTATCTATATATTTTATTTATCCCACCCAACCTTGGGTACCCAGCTCCCGGCCACAGAGGGTACACATGGTACCTGCATTCTTTTCACTGGCACTGTTGAAATCATTCTTCTTTGATAAAATATGAGCCTGAGAGGAGAAACACTCTTTTGCCAATCTCTGTCTACTCTGAATGTGCCAACACAAAAATTGCCCTGACTCCACCACAGACAGAAAAGGGGTGAAATGTCAGTCCCGTCATGTCTTCATATTAATGCAGGCACATGGACACACTTGAAGCTGCCTTATACAGACCATTGGTCCATCCAGGTCAGTATGGTCTACTCAGACTGGCAGCAGCTCTCCAGGGTCTCAGGTAAACAACTTTCACATCACCTACTATCTGATCCTTAACTGGAGATGCTGGGGATTGAACCTGTGCCTTCTGCATGCCAAGCAGATGCTCTACCTCTGAGCCATGGCTCCTCCCCTAAGATAAAGCCTGGGCCAGGGGCATAATGAGATGGGAACCAAGAGATGATGCTTCCTTATATTACCAGCAATGACTTGTTAAAAAGAAAGCTGAGAGGAAGGGAAAAGGAGAGGCCTGGGTCAGAGTAACTCTCAAGGCTGGTTGGTCTTCATGTTTTTGCGCTTCACAGGTGTACCTGCACTTGTTACCTGGAGCCTCCTGCAGCCTCGGTACTCCAGCAACAGGGCGAGGATTCCCCGCGGACAACCAAGGGGTCCCCAAGAGAAAGCCAAGACTTCCCCACTCTGCCATACAACCGCCTCTCTGCAGCTTCAATCTCTGCGTCCCTCATTGACGACAGGGAGACGGTGCTTACCCCGGACGAAGTGGCTGAATACCTGGAACTCAGCGAGGAGGCCGATTGTCCAAGGTAAAAGCGGACCCTGTTCCCCCTGTGTCCAAGGAACTTGCATGCATTCTTCCCTGATAGTTTTCTGTTCCAGCAGTACCAACTATACCCGCATCCTGTGATGGGCAGGGTGCTGTATATCAACCCATCAGAACCCTCAATGATTTGCTCATTAATTGTACAATAATGGTTCATTGGTGAGTGCTCAGTAAAGCTAAATGTAGGTGTTAAGAAGGCCACATAACTTGCTGAAGTGACTGTGTGGACCTGTGAACGCAGCCCAGGTTCTCAGGCGATGATTTAGCATACCCCCCTCTCCCTCTTTTGACTCACATGGATCCTTTATTTTAACAACACAATAATGAGTTTATTATCTCTTCCATTGCAGGGTTAAATAGCTTATTTTGGTTGACAAGTAAAAAGTTGTAAAAACGTTTTCTCAGTTAAGATGGGCCCCAGCTCTGTTAAGAATAGTTACAATCTCACACCCACACTCCAGCTTACAGATCTGACAGGCTGTTTCTCCCGCTGAGATAGATTTTATCTGGGAGAGGCTCACTAAACACTGGGATTGCTGGTCCTTTTACTACTGATTTCCCCACACCGATAAAGATACTGGAAGTTATGGACCTTATCTATTTAATCCTCATACTTCCCCAGTCTGGTCTCTCCTTGACTCAGATGCAGAAGGTAAGGTTAGCTGGTGTCTCAGGGTCCCCCCTGGATCCTCTTATCTAGCCCTAACCTCCCTCCCTAATGTAACCTAACCTGCCTAACACAGGGTACCTAGTCCTGTCCCTATCCTGTCCCTGGTTCTTTGTATAGTTACCTGAGCCCTACCTGATGACTCCATTCCTCATCTTCTAACCCTCACTCACCCACCCAGGATCCAAGACCCCTCGTTTTTGGGGACTCTAGGAATTCACACACAGCCCAGGAGATGAGGGATTGGCTGAGACACCAGAAGGGTGGCACTGGAACCTGTCTGTCACATATCCCTCAGCCAACATTTGAAAATCCCAAAGAAATAGATCAGGGGTCTCCAATGTGGTACTCATGGATGCCGCGGCCCCCACCGACACCCTCTCCTGGTGCCCACCAAGTGTTTTTAGAAAGTGGGTGGGTCACCATAAGTCAGATATGACTTGATGTGCAAGAGGAGGAGGTGTGTAGAAAAATCCCACTCTGCAAGCTTTGCTTGCGCATTGAATCCAACCCATACTGATTTTTGCAGGTGAGTCTGATTTTTTTATGCATGTGTGTGCATTCTCCATTTTTAAAAAAATCATCATTTGAACACAACATCTATCCCATTTAGGAGAACGTCATTTACTTATCTCTGCTGCTATTTTGAACTGTTTTTTAACAGATCCGCTGGTTTTTTTTAATGATTATTCTTTTTGATTCTCACCTTTGTTTTTTTTAAGTGTTTTCAATGCGGTTTTTTGCCAGGACTTGAGAACTTTAAGGTGTTTTGCATCAACAATATCTATATTTTTTCCTGGTTTCCTTTGTTTCCCTTGTATTTGCAAGCCACCTTAAGAGCCAGTTCGGGTTGAGAACTGTGCAGGGTTTCAAGGTTTAATATGAAATGAATCAATGCCCTGTCAAGAAGAACTGGAATAAAGAGAAATGTTAAATCAGGCTAAAAAGGATAGAGGATAGAAAGTCCAGCCTGTGTATAGTGGCCTGCTACCCAGACAGGCCGACGTAGCAGTGAGTTGCTACATGGTTCATTCTGAGCCTACTCATTCCACCAGCTTCCTTCCTGGGACTAATTTCTCAGCTGCACAACCCGTATTTTCCACATCTTAATAGTGGGAGAAAGATCCTTTTGATCTATTACTTTTTTAAAAAAATTCTTGCATTTCTTCCAAGGTGCTTGTATGTGTGCAAAGTGCCGTCAAGTCACAGCTGACTTATGGCAACCCCTTATGGGGTTTTCAAGACAAGATACATTCGGAGGTGGTTTGCCATTGCCTCCCTCTACAGAGTGACCCTGGTATTCCTTGGAAGTCTCCCATCCAAATACTAACCAGGGCTGAACCTGCTTAGCTTTCCAGATCTGATGAGATCAGGCTAGCCTGAGCCATCCAGGTCAGGGCCCAAGGAGCTTAGCGAGGCATGTTTAGTTCTCCCTTCCTCCATTTACCTTCACAGCAACCCCATGAGGTAGGCTGAGAGAAAGAGTGGTTGGTGGGCCAAGGTCACCCAGTGAGCTCCATAGCAGAACATATGAATCTGGCTTAGGGTTGCCAGGTTCCTCTTAGCCACCGGCAGGAGGTTTTGAAGGCGGAGCCTGAGGAGAGCAGGATTTGGGGTGGAGAGGGACTTCAATGCCATAGAGTCCAACTGCCAAAGCGGCTATTTTCTCCAGGTGAACTGATCTCTGTCGGCTGGAGATCAGTTGTAATAGCGGAAGCTCTCCAGCTACTACCTGGAGGTTGGCAACCCTAGATCTCCAGCTAGTACCTGGAGGTTGGCAACCCTAATCTGGCTTCCCCCCCCCCCCCGACACAGGCATGACAGCTCAGCTGTTTTCACCCATGTGTTTCAGGAGTGTTCACTCTTGGCTACTGTTCTTTCTTCCAGTTGAATGAAATAATCCCACAATGCGATGTATGTTACCTGGAAATAGGTACAGAAGTTGTGCGAGTGACTCATGCATTCTTCTGGGTCTTGCATCCACTTGTGCTACTGCTCCCCTGCAGGGAAATAAATGCACATGCTTCTGATGAGGGAGCAGCTTCTGTGTCTCTTGCCGCAGGAGATATGCCAGTTTCGTTGGCTGGATGTGCCATTCTCTCGCACTTCTCGTTCCGCTGCTTCCAGGAACTGCGTAAAGGTCTCTGGCAGCCCGTACCGGCTCCCCTGTTCTTCCCATCTTCCCCACAGGCAGACAAGGATTTTGCCATGGATTGAAGGCCTCCAGGGCGCATGGCACCATCCCTTCCCTGGTCTTGTGGGAAAGGCGTTTCCCATGGGGCTCCTCCAGTTTCCTGCTGCCAGCAAAAGCATCCCTGGCTGCAATTAGCTAATGTGTCGGAACTGCTTGCCTCTGCAGTTTGAGGATAGCTTGCCCTGCGAGGCTGACTCCTTACACTTTTGTAATTGGGGCTGGGACGCAGCACCGCTGATTTTTAAATTTTTTTTACGGGAAGCACATTGATCCCACTCAGATAATTACAGCTCCATTTAGAGGCTAGGCGGGCCGACCGCCTGCCAGCTTAATATGTTCTCAGCAGCGTTTAACAAGCCTCAGCCAGTCCTGCCTGCCAGCTGCCTTGCCTCCCCCCCCCCATGCCACATCTGCTCTTGAGGGATGGGGCATTTGGCCTCCGTGGGAAGACGAAGCAGAGAACCCACTGGAAGCTCCTTAGAGTTGCAGGCTGGCATTCCTCTCTGCTGTGTCGTACACAGAGACGGGGCATTTTGGAACAGGCTCACCAGACTAGTTCCTCTTGGAGCACAGAGGCACTGGTGCCTTTATAACAATCTGTTCATTGACAAGCAAGCAGTGACCCTCAATGACTTGCAGGGGGCATCTCATTTCCCTGGCATCTTCTCCCACTATTTCTTCTTTCCCTTCCCTGGCAGTCCCCACAGCCTCTCCCCTGCTTCCTTCTCTTCTTCCCAGCCAGCAGCCAGCCTACCTTTACCTGTTCCCTTGTCCTGCCTTCTCCCCACCCCTTGGCAGCCTTTCTCTGGGAAAGATCTGGCCAGGTGTATGGTGGCCTCCAAGTCCACTCCAACTCCCCTGAGGAAGGCGGAGTTTGGGGAGGGGAGGGACTTCAATGCCATAGAGACCAATTGCAAAGCGGCCATTTTCTCCAGGGGAACTGATCTCTAACGACTGGAGATCAGTTGTAATAGCGGGAGATCGCCTGCTATTACCTGGAGGTTGGCAACCCTAGCAGGAAGCCTGAGGCCCTCGCTGTCTGTCTGTGTTATAGCAATTCTAGTCCGAAAAGCATCAAAGAAAATGGTGACAATGTAGAGGCCTGCCCCCCTCCAGGTGAGGCTTTGCTACCCACCTGAGTGTCCTGACATTTGGGACAAGATGGGCCTTTGGTCTGATCCAGTCTAGTTCTCCCAGCGTCCTGATTAACCGCATTCTGGACCCTTCTGCCCCACCTCGGTAGTCCCCCTTCTTCTGAAAAGGAGCCCCCAGCCTTTTTTTATGTGCACTCCCACCGGAGACGACTTCCACGGAGCATGTAGCCTCTCCCTCTTTTAATGCTAGGCTGCCGTTCTCTGAAGCCTCTGGGCCTTGGGGCAGGATGTGGGTTGACCGCGGCTTTTGATCCTAAGTCAAACACGTTCGGTGCTGCCTGTGAGATGGTTTCCCATCCCTTGGGGGGGAGGGCCGTAATTGGTGCTGCGGTTATGGAAGGGCAAAGACCAGCAGTTCTACATAACATATATTATACCATATATATATATGGTATAAGCTTGAACTGGTCATAAAACCTTCCATCAGCAACTGAGGAATTTGCTTCAGCTAGGATTTGAAGAGGTACTGCTCGATGTGTATATTGGAGAAGGCCTGAGCTGAGAGCTGGCGCAGGAAAGCCCCGGGGGAAAGGGTCAGAACCGAGGGAACTGAAGAAATGTGTGTGGCAGGGTTCAAGTGAGACAACTGTAAGTTGGGATAGATTGAAAAGGAGAAGTGACTGAGGAGGAGGAAGGAGGAGGAAGAACTCTGTGCCTGGAAGAGCTACTGCCGGGTTAAATCTAGTTCATGCCAAGATTGACCTTGTAATTTAACTGGGATGACATCCCCAAAATTAAGAGTTGTGCTGATGAGTTGCAAATTAAAACAAAGCTCCGTAGTGCTGATTCCCCATTCTGGTTGTTGTCTCTGGTGGAGCCGGTGGTTTCAGGTCTCCTTGCCTCTTGCGGTGTTGGTTGTGAAAAGAAGAGCAACACCATTCCTTCCCAATTTGACACAATTGCTGGAGTAGGGATGCCAAATCTGACGGGAAATTCCTGGAGATATGGGGGCAGTGCCGGGGAGGGCAGTAGGGTTGTCAGGTCCCTCTTCGCCACTGGTGAGAGGTTTTTGGGGCAGAGCCTGAGGAGGGTGGGGTTTGGGGAGGGGAGGGACTTCAATGCCATAGAGTCCAATTGCCAAAGCGGCCATTTTCTCCAGGTGAATGGATCTTTATCGGCTGGAGATCAGTTGTAATAGCAGGAGATCTCCAGCTTCTACCTGGAAGTTGGCAACCGTAGAGGACAGAGTTTGGGGAGGGCAGGGAACACAACAGGGATGTGATGTCATAGAATCCTCTATGACAAAGCTGTCATTTCCTCTAGGGGATCGGGTCTCTGGAGATCCATTGCAGTTCCCTCCCCCCTTGCTGCTGGTTTTCAGGAGAAAACAATGGGTCAGCTAATACTGGCCCTGACCTGAATGGCCCAGGCTAGCCTGATCTCGTCACATCTCAGAAGCTAAGCAGGGTCGGCCCTGATTAGTGTTTGGATGGGAGACCACCAGGGAATAGCAGGGTTGTTATGCAGAGTCAGGCAATGGCCTGGGTTGCCATAGGTCAAATGTGACTTGACAGCACTTTACACACACACACACACACACACACACACACACACACACACACACACACACACACACACACCCTGCAGCTCTGGCTTATAGCCCCACAGGGGCACATGAACAAATGAAGACATGAAGCTGCCTTCTCCTGAATCAGACCCTCGGTCCATCAAAGTCAGTATTGTCTACTCAGACTGGCAGCGGCTCTCCAGGGTCTCAGGCAGAGGTCTTTCACATCACCTACTTGCCTAGTTCCTTTAACTGGAGATGCCGGGGATTGAACCTGGGACCTTCTGCATGCCAAGCAGATGCTCTACCACTGAGCCACAGCCCCTCAGCTTGGTTGGCTCCAGGGCCATTTCCACTTCCCAGTCCACTCCTGCCCCCAGTATGAACTAAGTATGCCTCAGCTGGGATCATTCTTGGGTGGGAGAGTCTTTAGGTGTCCCAGGAAGATGTTCTCTATGATATATGTATAATAGGTACAAATTGTTACAATTCTAAGCCTGGACTATAGGGGTATTCAGAGGGCACATTGGATGCTGAGTGTGGGGTTGCAAGCTCCGGGGATGGGAAATACCTGGAAATTTTGGAGGTGGAACCTGAGAAGTGTAGGGTTTGGAGAGGGGAGGGAGTGATCTGTGTTGCTAGGGTTGCCAGCCTTCAGGTAGTAGCTGGAGCTGCCCCCATATCTCCCGCTATTACAACTGATCTCCAGCCAACAGAGATCAGTTCACCTGGAGAAAATGGCTGCTTTGGCGATTGGACTCTGTAGCATTGAATCCCTCCCCCCCCCCACAAATCCCACCTTCCTCAGGCTTCGCCCCCCAAATATCCAGGTATTTCCCAACCGAGAGCTGGCAACCCTATCTGTCGTCTGGAGATCAGTTGTAACCAGGGTTGCCAGGTCCCACTTTGCCACCGGTGGGAGGTTTTGGGGGCAGAGCCTGAAGAGGGTTTGGGGAGAGGAGGGACTTCAATGCCATAGAGTCCAGCGGCCATTTTTCTCCAGGTGAACTGATCTCTATTGGCTGGAGATCAGTTGTAAGAGCAGGAGATCTCCAGCTACTACCTGGAAGTTGACAACCCTAGTTGTAACAGCAGGAGATCTCAAGACACTACCTGGAGGCTGGCAACCCTAGCGGAGTGTATGAGGCAGAAGCTGAGCAGGTCCTGGGTCTGGCAGGAGCCTGGATGGAAATAGATGGAACATAAATGAACGGCTTTGATGGCCATTTGGAGCTGGCCTGGCAGCAATCATCCCTAAGTTCCCTTGATGCAGCTAGGAAAGTATACCCAGCCAGCTGAGAGTCCCATTTACCAGTCTTTGTTATCATGGAAGAACTCTGTACAGAGAGACCCAACAGTAGCAAAGCAAATGGACTTGGCTGGGAGAAGGAAATAACATCATTATGCAATTTCTCCGGCCGAGCCTTTTACGTTCTTTGGATCTGATCATCATTTTTTAATTTGTCCTAATAGAGCTTCTTCATAAAGGACTAGGGCCGATAAAAGCTTTCAGAGTTCGAGTAGCAGAGGCTCCGTTGGCGAAAAGACATCGCCGTTATTATAGTCAATCATTTCATCATTGCTCTGGCGTGCACGGCGCTCTGCAGTTTGCGGCCAGCCTTTTGTAGAGGAAAAGACAGGGAAAGAAAACTAGAAAATCAAACTCTCCCCCTACAGAAGCCTCCCTGAGACTAACCAGAATCGTGACTGTGTAGGGTTCATTAATGTGGTCTGATACAACTTCCATAAACTTGAGCAGGCTTGTGCAGAGCACCTTCCAGTGGAAAGAACACATTTTCCTATTGAAGCCTGCCTGGCCATTAAGAAAGACATCTTAAGGCCCTCCTTCTAGGGATGCCAAACTCCCAATGGGGATGGGAGATCCCCACTCGAAGTTCCTGTTGTTTGCTGCTGCTTGGAGTAGCAAGTAGGAGAATTTTTTTAAAAATTGACAGTACATCACTTCTGTTAGAAACCTGGAAGTGTCATAGGGTAGTTCTAGGAATCGCTGGGAACTCTATGGTAAAACCATACCATTTCCAGCAGTTCCTAGAGTTACCCTATGTCACTTGAAGGTTTTTTACCAAAAGTGCTGTAGTGATACAGCTGGAGTTGGGGCTTCCCCATGTCTCCGCTCACAAACCTTCTGCCGGTTGTCAAGCAGTGCCTAGAAACCCTACCGCCTTCTGTGATGAGGTGGGTGGCAGCCACAGGGCCTTTTCTGAGGTGACACCTCCATTTTGGAATGACCTTCCCTAGCAGCTTGTCTAGCCTCTTATGTTTTGGGTGCCAGATACAAAAGTTTTTTATTTGCCTTGGCTTTTTGTTGATTATGTTGGGTTGTTTTGTACCCCTTGCTGGTTTCATTATTCAGGGATGTTGTTTTAATGCTGCCACATTCACAATTGCTATAATCCAAAACAGCCACACATGAACACATGAAGCTGCCTTATACCAAATCAGACCCTCAGTCCATCAAAGTCAGTATTGTCTACTCAGACCGGCAGCGGCTCTCCAGGGTCTCAGGCAGAGGACTTTCACATCACCTACTTGCCTAGTCCCTTTAACTAGAGATGCCGGGGATTGAACCTGGGACCTTCTGCATGCCAAGCAGATGCTCTACCACTGAGCCACAGCCCCTCCCCACGTGGCTTCTGTGTGTCCTGTGCACCATCCCACCAACCACACACATACAATAATAGAACTGTTCACACAACATACATAGCTGACCTTTTAAATTACCAGAGAGCCTCTCCTCGTTCTTGTTGAACCCAAGTGCCTTTTACTTCCCTCGCTGTTGTCTTGCTATTCCTCTGGCATGAGGCACAGCAGCTCCAGTCAGAGAGCAAGATGACTGAGGCTACTTCGCCTTGTGCCAGGAAGACAGTGAGAAAACAGCAAGGGAAGTAGGGGGTGCTCAGGCATCCCCCTGCAATGTGGTTGCCACATAGGGGTGACAGTGCTCAGAAGAGCCACAGGTGGCATGCCAAGGAGCGATGTATGGCTCCAGAGCCACTGAGCATCACTGTTAATTGTTAGGGGAAGGGCCATAGCTCAGTGGTAGAGCATCTGCCTCGCATGCAGAAGGTCCCAGGTTCAATCCTTGGCACCTCCAGTTAAAGGAACTAGGCAAGTAGGTGATGTGAAAGACCTCAGCCTGAGACCCTGGAGAGCTGCTGCCAGTCTAAGTAGACAATACTGACTTCGATGCACCAAGGGTCTGATTCAGTATAAGGCAGCTTCATGTGTGTTCATGTGTATTTGTCTTAATGTGTTTATTTAACTGTTAGTTAAGTAGTTTATTATGGGGGTGTTTTTTAACTTTCTTGATTTTATTGGGACATGTTTAGTATTTTATTAGTTTGTAATGGATTTTAATATGTTTGTTGGCTGTACACCCAATTCAGGCATTTTCAAAGAACCATCTAAAAGAGCACTAATAGAGAAGCTAATAGAGTGCCAGCATGTTGTAGTGGTTAAGAGCGGTGGACTCTAATCTGGAGAACCGGGTTTGTTTCCCCACTCCTCCATATGCAGCCAGCTGAGTGACCTTGGGCTAGTCACAGTTCTCTCAGAACTCCCTCAGCCCCACTTACATGGAGATTTTTGGGCCGGAGCCTGAGGAGGGCGGGATTTGGGGAGGGGAGGGACTTCAATGCCATAGAATCCAATTGCCAAAGCGGCCATTTTCTCCAGGTGAACTGATTTCTAATGGCTGGAGATCAGTTGTAATAGCAAGAGCAGCAACCCTATGCATTTAGCCATTGTGCCTGTGTTGAAAACGTGATTCCTGCCCAATTCTAATGCCAGCCTTGTGCTCTTTCCCCCAAGGCAGAAGAGCGATGGCTCCTCCGCTCACCCTTGGGCTTTCTCTGCACCTCATACCTATGGATACATCTGTGGCCAGCTGGCCTCACAGCTGCTGGATACGGATGGTGCCGATGAGGACGAAGACCCTGACTTGCAGGAGGGGGGCTGCCATCCCACGAAGTTCTTCCGGGGTTTCTGCAGGACTCCCTCGTCCAGCCTGAGCGAGGATGAAGCTTCCCTGGGGGGCTCCCTGCTCAACGGGTGGGGCTCCGTCTCAGAGGACAACGGCACCAGTACCCGCTGCAGCCTGGTCAGCTCCTCCGATGGCTCCTTCCTCCTGGATGCCAATTTTGCTCAGGCCCTGGCTGTGGCGGTGGACAGTTTCTGCTTCGGGCTGGCTCAGAGGGAGGCGGACAAAGCACTGACAGGTAACCACCTCCCTCTTCCCTCCTTTAATCTTGCAGTCCATGGTCGTTTATGCATGGGTACTTTCACTCATGTTTGTCCCCGGTCTGTCTCGGTTGTTCCGTGGAGTTATGCATGAGTTTTCCATCCATTAGAGATGACCGCGCTGCCAGCCCTCACAAATCCCAGGACTTCCTCTGTTCCACTGTTGCTCGGTTAACCCGATTCTTCCCTCTCCCCTGAGGCAAAGTGTGGGACACGCAAACTTGATTTCTCTCATAGCAAATTACAAAGCAGCGTGTGAAGAGGTTGGGATTCAAAGGCTTCCTGCTTTCTCTGAGCTCTTTCTGAGCAGAAGAAAGGCTTTTAAAAAAACAAGGCTTGGATTCCCCCCACCTTTCAGATTGCTCTGTTTTTTGTTTTTTTGTTCTTAAAATCCTTTTTTATGCAGCAATTGGGGTTTTGGGGGGGAATTTTATCTCACAATCAGCTCTACAAAGTAAGCCAATTACAAAGCATCATTTAAAGGGGCGGGGGCTTGATTTGAGCTTGGAGACTGCTGGTGCAAAGATTCCCAACAGGAAAGTGTGGGTCCAGCGAGCAACGAACCTCAGGTAAAACTCCCGGGTGTCTGGATGTTAACTGTGTCTAGGGTTGCCAGGTTCGGGTTGGGAAATACCTGGAGATTTTGGGGGTGGAACCTGAGGAGAGTGGGGTTTGGGGAGGGGAGAGACTTCAATGGCATATAATGTCATAGAATCCACCTTCCAAAGCAGCTATTTTCTGCAGGTGAACTGATCTGTCACTGATCAGTTAGTAATCCCAAGAGATCTCCAGCCACCACTTGAAGGTTGTCAACGCTAGGGGACACAAACATGTCTGATGGGATGCGGCAGAATCTTTAGCACATTGGGTGACCACTTCAGGTGGACAGGGCTGTTCTGGAGAGTCCCCCAACCTTCAGTTACCCTTCAACATACATTAACTTCTCCCAGAGAGATTCTAGCAAGTTTTTGAGTAAAAACAGGAGCCCCCCTTTGCTTCCCCCACCTCAGCAAGCCCTACAAGTGTTTGCAGAATCTACATGTTTTCTCGCCCTCCCCAGAGATGGGTCTCTGGGACAGTGGGGTTCAGCTGCAGGCAAGGCATGATCTGCTCTCTGGAGTCCTCGACAGCCAAATTGATTTATCTTGTATCTGCTGCTCAGGTTCTGGGCACTTCCATTCAATCTTTGTTCCTCGTAATAAGGCAGACGGCCAGGAAAGTGCAGCTTGATTTATCACTGCAGTAATTCTCAGTTGCCGTTAGAATGAGGCTTTTGTTTCTAGTCCCCCCCACACCCTGTATAGCAAACTTTGGGCCATAAATGACAAAATTGATGGAGCCAGCAAAAATGCAAAAGGAAAAGACCTTCCAGGCACAAACATGCTGAGAATCCCTGAGCGAACGGCTGGACGGCTGTTCCCGTTCACCTTCCTCTCAAAGGCAGAGGCCGGCCCTTTTCTCCTCTCCCTCATTTCTTTGAAGCTGTTACCTGGTTCTGTCAGCTCAATAAGATCCCACCTGTATTGCTCACAGGACAGCGTGGTGAGGTCACGTTGGCCTTGACCCGATTGACCTCGACTGGCCTCTTTGGCTTCCCACTGGCTTCCTGCACTTTACATCACAGCACGCCTCCTTCGAAAATGTTGAGGGGGCAGCAACAGCGTGCTGGAGGCAAATGATGAAGTTGGCTCCTGGGGGGTCCCCTGTTTGTGCAAGACCACCTTACAAAGAGCACATCAGCCAGGCTGCTCCTGAGTTGAAATGTTCCTCCCGTTGACTGAAATAGCTGCATTTCTAGGCTACGCATTCATGTGAGCCTCTCCAGATGGAATTTCAGGGCAGAGTCCGAGTGCCGTAACTTCATACGTTAATAGTACAGATTACCAGAATGTGCATGGAATGGCATGTAGGGCTCATTCCCCTTTAACTTCAGATTTAAACTTCCCAGTTCTTAAGAAGTATGCAAAGCATTTTTTAAAAATATTAACAGTTCTAATGAACAGGAGAGCTTTTATGTTGGCATGCTGTAATGTTTTGCCATCAGTGATCCCTGAAGGTGGTAACAAGCAAATTCACTCGTATCTGTCCTTGTGGTGTAGGGGTGATTGGAGACTGTAGCCTCTGCACTATTGTTCAGCGATCACTATAAAGGAGTTAGACAAGGCATCACCGCTCCACTTCTGACTGATGTATCGGGCTGCTCAGTAGGAGAGATGGTGGTAGTGGTGGTGGTGGAAAGAGCCATCAACGTGCAGCTGATTTATGGTGACCCTGTAGAATTTGCAAGACAAGAGATGAATAGAGGTGGTTTGCCATGGCCTGCCTCTGTGTAGTAACCCTGGACTTCTTTGTTTATCTCCCATCTGAGTACTAACCAGGGCCAACCCTGCCTAGCTTTTGAGATCTGACAAGATTGGACTAGGCTGGGCCATCCAGGTAGGGTTGCCAACCTCCAGGTACTAGCTGGAGATCTCCTGCTGTTACAAGTGATCTCCAGCCAATAGAGATCAGTTCACCTGGAGAAAGAAAATGGCCGCTTTGGCAATTGGACTCTATGACATTGAAGTCCCTCCCCTCCCCAAACCTCACCCTCTTCAGACTCTGCCCCCAAAACCTCCTGCCAGTGGTGAAGAGGGACCTGGCAACCTTACATCCAGGTCAGGGCATCAGAAGATACAGTTTCCCCCTTTTTCTTGCTGGGGACATACTACTGAAAGAGTGAGTTTTTTTTTTCAGGTAGTCATTGAGACTGGATCTTGGATGATGAAGGAATTGTGTTAACTGAGCATGCGCAAATATTGTGTTTGTTTTAATCACTCTATCATATTAATGAAAGGCCAGTCAACCCTTTAATCAAGAGCAGACTTCATATGGTGGGGTAGACTGAGATTGATTATGCATGCTGTATACAGGGTAGTCTGTAATGGCACTGCTGTGCATTATTGACACTATGCCTGTACATTTCATTGTTCCATTCGGAGCATCTGGGGAGGGGAGGTGTCCTCTCCTCTGGCTGCCCACCTCAGCATGCACTTAAAGGTATAACGAGGTGCTCCCTCTTTTCCCTCACAGACTTCTTGCCCTCTGCTTCTCCTCCCGATGGAATCATGCATCCGCATGCTACTGCAGAGAGCTTGGAGGATGCTCGGCAGAAGCCCAGACCACAGCCCTTTCCTGTATGGGAGTGGAGCACAGACTGGGTGAACGATATGGAAGCCAAGTACATGCAGGCAGCTGAGAACTGGAGCAGCACCCCAGAGTTTGGAGAAAAAAAGGCAGCCCTGGAAGAGACCCAGAAACTCGCACTCCCCTTGCAGGGGACAAACGGCAAGTGCAGTCAAACCAGTGTGCTTCAGGAAAGAGGGCCAGCTGCTAATTGGGATGGGCAGATTTTTGTCCGCCACTATGGACCTGCCTAAGGTTTCGCTAACTTTATACTTGCAAGCCAGTGTCTTGGGGACCAGACACACCGTGGTTCATTTTGTCTGTCCAGCATAGAAGAGGGTCTCTCAGCTGGGGTAGCTTGTCATGTCATAAATGTAAGAAAATACACCTTTTGATTGGCACTTGCCAATCACTTGTCCAACTATTGACGATCCAGGAGTGTACAACATTACCATCCTTTTGCACCTCCCTCTGCCTTGCCTAGTTGTCTTGGTTACCCAGAGCACCGTAAATATTCTCTTTGGCATTCTGATTTGTGGTGTCAGCTTCCCATTGGGAATACAGAAGTTTACCATTCTGCTGGATTCCCAGTCTATCAAGTTAACCTGAGGGAAGATGCACCAAGAAGAAGCTGCTCATACCCAAGGGTCCTGACCTTTTAGACTTGGGCTGATGGTGGGCAGGAAGCACTTCAGTCTGAGAAGAGTTCAGGTGTCCAGCCTAGCCAGAGAAAGCCAATGGCAGAAATTTGAGAAGGGCCATGGCTCTTTGGTTTCTATGCAGAAGGTTCCAAGATCAAGAAGAAGAGTCGGTTTTTATACCGCTTTTCCCTACCAGCATGGTGTAGTGGTTAAGAGCAGTGGACTCTGATCTGGAGAACCGGGTTTGATTCCCCACTCCTCCACATGAACTGCGGAGGCTAATCTGGTGAACTGAATTTGTTTCCCCTCTCCTACACATAAAGCCAGCTGGGTGACCTTGGGCTAGTCACAGCTCCCTTAGAGCTCTGTCAGCCCCACCTACCTCACAGGGTGTCTGTTGTGTGGAGGGGAAGGGAAGGTGATTGTAAGCCAGTTTGATTCTTCCTTAAGTGGTAGAGAAAGTTGGCATATAAAAACCAACTCTTCTTCTTCTACCTTTAAGGAGTCTCAAAGCTACTTACAATCACCTTTCCTTCTCCTCCTCACAACAAACACCTTGTGAGTTTGGTGGGGGTGAGAGAGTTTGGAGAGAACTGTGACTAGCCCAAGGTCACCCAGTAGGCTTCATGTGGAGGAGTGGGGAAACAAACCTGGTTCACCAGATTAGAGTCTGCTGCTCATGTGGAGGGGTGGGGAATCCAACCCGGTTCCCCAGATTAGAGTCCACTGCTCTTAACCAATGCAGCATGCTGGCTCTCCTTGGCGTTTCCAGTGGAAAGATCTCAGGTAGCAGTAGGTGGCAGGAAAGACTTTCCTTTGCCTGGAGAGTGGCTGCTACTTAGAACAGACAATGCCATTCTGTGTTCCTATGTTCAAACAATATCCTCTTGGTTTTCTTTGTTTGCACATAGCAAAGTGGCATCCATCACCCCATAGCATAGAAGTAGCTAACCTTTCAACCTCAGAGATTCCTGTTCATTTAAGAGAGAATTTTGCCAAGGGCAGCTTTTTTTTTTTTTTTTTTTTAATGTCTTTGCAGTACTTCCACTTGGCAAGATGAAATTCTCACGGAATGAAATCCTCTCAGATGAAATTCTCGCTTACCCGAACCTTGTTGGTTGCAACTGATTTGATATTTTGCTCCTCCAGTGAAGTTACTGACTCTGAATGTATAATAGCCATTGGTCCATCTAGCTCCGTATTATCTACTCTGATGTCAACACCCTTTGCATCTGGCAGAAAGCGATATTTCCCAATGCCGGCTATTTACGAGACTGGGTTTAACTGGAGATACGGGGGACTGAACTTGGGACCTCGTGGAGGGAAAGCACATTCTCTTCCTCTGAGCCACAGCCACGGCCGGAATAAACAGCAACCTAATCCGCCGCAATAAGCAAATGATGTTTAGCCCCTTGCTGATAAGCTTTCACTGCTAGGGTTGCCAACAGGCCTGGAGAAAAAAAGTCCTGCCCTTCTAATAGAAACTTAATGCGTGGAAATAGAACATATGAAGCTTTTCACTGCCTGGAGCTATATAACAACCCCAGGCAATAACATCCCATTAAGCTTCTGTTCAAGGGACAGGACATTGTCCTCCAGACCTGTTGGCAACCCTACTCCCGGCCGATTTATGCTTTATCAGAGGAACAGGAGCAGGCCTGGTTGTCGTGGTGTGGTGGTTAAGAGCGGTGGTTTGGAGCAGTGGACTCTGATCTGGAGAACTGGGTTGGTTTCCCCACTCCTCCACATGAAGCCTGCTGGGGGAACTTGGGCTAGTCACAGCTCTCTTAGAGCTCTTTCAGCCACACCTACCTCACAAGGTGTCTGATGTTGGGAGGGGAAGGGAAGGTGATTGTAAGCCAGTTTGAGTCTTCCTCAAGTGGTAGAGAAAGTCACCACATAAAAACCAACTCTTCTTCTTCTTCTTCCCCTTCTTCTTCTTCCCCTTCTTCCCTCCCACCCCATCAGCTGGCCACACTGAATCAGCCTGACTGAGTGCCTTTTGTGTGGCAGTTTGGGTCACCATCAGCAAACATGTTTCTTCAGTGTGTTCTGCTAGAAGTTGCTGGCTCTTCAGGTAAAGGTAAAGGTCCCCTGTGCAAGCACCGGGTCATTCCTGACCCATGGGGTGACGTCACATCCCGACGTTTCCTAGGCAGACTTTGTTTGCGGGGTGGTTTGCCAGTGCCTTCCCCAGTCATCTTCCCTTTACCCCCAGCAAGCTGGGTACTCTTTAAGGAAGGGGTTAATTCCTTCGCGCTGCTCCTGTTGGGGGTTCTGTGAGCAGCCAGAGGCTCTCTTAGTGAGTTCAGTCCAGCGTCTGCCCTTCTGTGCTGCTTCAAGTGTGTGTGTGTGTGTGTGTGTGGGGGGGGAATCCATTGATTTCCAATTGCTGTGCCTGACTGACAGGAACCTTGATGGCCTCCTGCACCTTTGCGCCTCAGCAAGCAGGGAAGAGAAGTTCGATTAGCGATGGCCTCCCCGGATGGAAGGTTCCAGTGCGGCTTATGCCCTCTGCCACATCCACTTTAGTTCAGGACATTGAAAGAGGGATGGCTGCCTCTCAGTGTGGGAGAGCCAGCGTGGTGTAGTGGTTAAGAGCGGTGGTTTGGAGCGGTGGACTCTAATCTGGAGAACCGGGTTTGATTCCCCACTCCTCCACATGAAGCCAGCTGGGTGACCTTGGATTAGTCACCGTTCTCTTAGAGCACTGTCAGCCCCACCTACCTCACAGCGTACCTGTTGTGGGGAGGGGAAGTGAAGGTGATTGTAAGCCAGTTTGATTCTTTCTTAACTGGTAGAGAAAATCGGCATATATAAACCAACTCTTCTTCTTCTATCTTTAAGGAGTCTCAAAGCGACTTACAATCACCTTCCCTTCTCCTCCTCACAACAAACACCTTGTGAGTTTGGTGGGAATGAGAGAGTTTGGAGAGAACTGTGACTAGCCCAGTTCTTCTTCTTCTTCCTCTTCCTCCTTTTCCTCCCTGTTTAGATATCACATTTTGGTGCTGCCAGCTCCTGTCCTGGGACAGTTGTGCTACACATGTTCCTCTCAATACATGTGGTCACCATTTTGTATGAATAGGACAACACGTGTATTTTTGAGCTTTGGTATGGTACCTGGGTTGCCGATCGCACATGCCAAAGCTGGAAAATGTGTATATTGCCCTCTTCGCAAAAAATATTGTCTGTGAGTATTGGGAATGTTGGGCGTAGTGCATTCTCCCAGTACATGAGACTGAGAGCCAAGACGGATAATTGGCATACTTTGGAAAGACTTTGCTATTAAGCAGTTCTCTTTGGTGACAAGGTTGGTGGTAATGTTTTCGTTGGAAATCATCCCTGCCAGTTACACAGCTGTTGTGTTACATTGACCTCTGTGAACTCTCAACCAGACAGCCAGGCAGTAGAATAATGGATAGCTACAAAAGTTTACAAATCTGAATGACTGTTGGATTTGGATTACTTATAATAACTGTATTAACAAATAGGGATGTTTCAGTTTGCTTATTGATTAATTAATATCTGAATGCTCATCCTTACTATATCTATACACACCTGGACCTGTGGTAATGCAGGTTCCTAAACTGAGCTCATCTTTGTTCTTGGCAGTCTACAGTACAGGAGGGGATCAACCACTGTTCAGCACCCATCAGTTCAGGTGACCCAGTGCAAAACAGGAGAGGATTCTTATGTCTTTGGCCTTTTATGCATGGCTGTTTCCCTCGCTGTCACCCCTTTGATCACTTGGGTCTTTGTTTTGATTATGCATGTTCTCCTCTCCTCCATTGTACCCTCTCAACAGCCCTGTGAAGTAGGTCAGACTAAGATTGTATGGCTGGACCGAAATCACCCAGGAAAATCACATAGCAGGGCGGGGATTTAAACCTGGGTCTCCCAGAGCCTAGTTTAACACTAACCACTACACCACACTAGCAAAAGGGTCAGCAGGTCTCCTGTGACGTTACAGGCGCTGTCCAATAGCATTTTCTTGTTCCAGTGATTTATGTAGATACTGGGGAAGGAATAGAACAGAAAGAATGAACTGGAATGCCCTGCTTCCTGGCCCTGTAACAACAGCCTGACATGAAGAGATTTAGCTGGTGAAGCTTTTCCTACCATGGAGAGTTGAGAATCCCTTCAGCCGCTACTGTTCTCTGTGTTAAAGGAGCCAGTAGGAGCTTGAGAAACTCTAGGGACAATTCTACTGACAAGCCTGCCGGCTCTTCCTCCAATGAATGTCTGCTTGCTGCAGGGTACATTGTTTTGGCTTGGTGGGGAGGAGACATCTGGGACCTGCGGCCCATCGGTCACTGGTGAACAAAGCCCTGCTGTAGGGAAACTGCCCTTGCGTGCACTGGAAGCAGGCCTGCCGGGGAAATTGTGCAGGATCTTTTTTTTCCTGGCTTGTCAAAAAGATGGCTTGTGGCTTTGCCCAAAATTCCTGTCCCATGCCCTGGGATGTGAGTGGGCTAGAACAATAACCTTTTTAAGGATTGGTTAGCAACCCCCCCGCCCCCTGGGCATGATTAACAATAGATTGTTTCTTTTCAGGTGCCTGCGAGTCTGACTTGATCAGCTACCCAGACGGAGCAGTGGGTGCCAGCCAGGTCTCTCTCACTCGCACCCAGAACGCAGGGTCAGGAGCCTTTGCCGTTCCTAAAGGAGGCGAGGAAGCGCCAATGGGAAAGCCCGCCATTCAGAAACAAGGGCTGGAAAGCAGTCCTTGAGAAGCTGGCCTCGTACCAGAACGGAGACATAAAGCCACCCTCCCTGTCCACCAAGCAGATGCATCCCATGTGTCTTCACCATCCAGAGTCTCTCGGGATCAGAGTGCCGTGGCACAAGCTGGTTGACCAGGAGTGTTCTCAAAAGGCCTCGATCAACACACCTCAGTTCTGTACTGTATTCTTGGGGATCGTTTCCTCTGATGTTCCTCCAAATGCTGAGGGGAAAGGACTGTGATTCCTCCAGTTGTTTCTGTCCTCCAGTTGTTTCTGCCGTATTTGGTTAGGATATAACCAGGCACAAAGGACAAGCGTTAGGCGCAAAGGACAAACTTTCAGGCTGCATCCTATGAGGTTGGGTGAGGGCTTTTGTTCCTACCACATACTAGTTCTTCGTTTTCTGGCTGCTTCAGGCTGTTCCTTATTCAGTGATCTGACTGGGAAGTTCTGCTTTTTCTCCTCAGCCATCCATACAGCTCCAGGTTGGGAAATACCTGGAGATTTTGGGGGTGGAGCCTGAGTAGGGTGCATTTGGGGAGGGGAGGGACTTCAATGCCATAAAAGAGTCCCATTGCCAAAGGGGCCATTTTCTCCAGGGGAACTGATCTCCGACGCCTGGAGATCAGTAGTATTAGCAGGAGATATCCAGCCACCGCCTGGAGGTTGGCAACCCTAGCCATCCGACGTCCTTTGTCAGAGATCTAGGCTCGATGGGTTTTCAACCAGCCACTGTAGCCATCCCCGGAGCTGCAGTTTCTAGCTATCTAGTACATTTTTAATCCCACCTTTCTACTAAGAATGTTAGGGCAGTGTACACAGTCTCCCCTCCCCATTTTATTCTCACAGCAGCCTTGAGAGGTAGATTAGGCTGAGAGAGAATAACTGGTCCATGGTCACCCAGCGAGTTTCATAACTAAGCAGGGATTTGAACTCAGTTCTTCTGGATCCTAGTCTGGTATTCTAATCACTATGCCACGCAGTTGGCAGGTGGACCGGTTTTGTTCTTCTCTGCCATTCACCTGCTGATTTCTGCAGATGAAATCTCTCTCTCTCTCTCTTCTCTCTCTCTCTTCTCTCTCTCTCTCTCTTTCATTTTCTTTCTTCCTTCCTTCCTTCCTTCCTTCCTTCCTTCCTTCCTTCCTTCCTTCCTTTCTTTCTTTCTTTCTTTCTTTCTTTCTTTCTTTCTTTCTTTCTTTCTTTCTTTCTTTCTTTCTTTCTTTCTTTCTTGTGGCAGTTATGATGATAATGCAGGAAGGTGCAGGGATAATGAAGGAAAGTTCCTTGGGCATTTTGCTGTTGGCTTCCTTCCCAAGACAGATCTGTGCCACCATCTGGCTTGGCTCCTTACCAGGACATTTCTAAAGGGGAAAAAGTCCCACTATTTCTGATCTCCTACTTATAATTGACACACACGGATTGGAATTCAGAAGGGCGCTCTAGGTTGAGACTGAGTTCTTCTTACTGCTGTTTCCAGCCAGCTTGGGATAATTTCATTTTTAAAAAAAGAATCTACAAAGCAGGAGAAGGAAATCATTCTTGCAAAAAGGTTTGGGCAAGTCTTTTTGCCCTTTTGTTTTTTTCATATTCTTGCCGTCCACAAAACTGCAAATGCTTCTTTCCTTTGGGATGTCTGTCCTACTAATCACACCTGATATGGCTCAGCTACTAACAGGTTTTGTGGCCTTATTTTGTAAATAAACTGAAATCTTTCTTTTTCCTCCCCAGACTGTGTTATCTGTCCTCTGGGGTTAAACCAAGTATTGCATATGAGCCATGCATCCCTGGTGTTTCCTTTGCTGATGCAATGGAACCTACATGTTCAGAAGCAGTATACCACTGCATAACAGTAGTATAGTAGTGTAACAGTGGAAGATAGCTGTTTCACTTATTTATTGATTAGGCTTAAATCCCACTTTTTAACCCTATGGTACTCAAAGTGGCTTGCACTTGTGCAAAGTGTAACATGTAGTTTGGCCCTGAATAACTTAACGTCTTCATTAAGATACTGTACATTTGTTTTTCGATTCAGTGTAAGGGCCTACCTAATTCATTTTATCTTTAATCCAGAACATCAGTTTCAGATCTTAACTTTGGTTAGTATGAAAGGGGATAGAATAATACTGGATCCAACCACAGCTATGATGAGACCAGACCATGATCTGAAGGCACAGGATACAGTCACCGTAGTGCAGCTAAGGAGATCTGGATATGTATATATGAGCATCTATTTTACCTTTGGTTGAAGTTCCTCCACCCTAAAGAAGCTTCCTCTGAACAAATGGCTTTCCCATCCCAGGCAGACAAATGTAAGTTGGTGGAAGGTTCAGTGGAGTGGTATATGCCTGTGTTTTTAACCTGCCCCTTCCCCCAAGGAGCTCAAGGTCACATGCATGATTCTCCCCTCGATTTTATTCTTCACAGCAACCCTATGAAGTGGGTATGAAAGTTATTTCTTCACACAACACATAGTTAAATTGTGGAACTCCCTGCCCCAGGATGTGGTGATGGCTACCAACTTGAAAAGATTTAAGAAGGGAGTGGACATGTTCATGGAGGAGCAGGCTATCCATGGCTCCTAGTAAAAATGGATACTAGTCATGATTCATACCTATTCTCTCCAGGATCAGAGGAGCATGCCTATTAGATTAGGTGCTGTGGAACACAGGCAGGACAATGCTGCTACAGTCGTCTTGTTTGTGGGCTTCCTACAGGCACGACCACTGTATGAACAGATTGCTGAACTTGATGGGCCTTGGTCTGATCCAGCATGGCTTTTCTTATGTTCTTAACTTTACAGAATGGGAAATTTGAACCCGTATATCTACTAGGTTCTGACATTATAACTATGACATCACACTGCTACCATGTCTGATCACTCCCTGGATGGATAGCACCTTAGAGGCCAATAAGAATTAGAGGAGGGGATGTGGCTCAGTGGTACAGCACCTGCTTGGCATGTAGAAGGTCGCAGGTTCAAGCCCAGCATCTCCAGTTAAAAAGACCAGGCAGTAGGTGATGTGAAAGACCTCACATTGAGATCCTGGAGAGCCGTTGCCAGTCTGAGTAGACAATACTGACCTTGATGGACCAATGGTCTGATTCAGTTTAAGGCAGCTTCATGTGTTTATGTGAATGTTGGGGTATAAGCTTTCAAGAGTCAACGCTCCCTTCATCAGATGGAAAATTTCTTGGGACTGTTGAGTACACTGTTTCGAGTTCCAGGATGGAAGAAAAAGTCAAGATCATAAACAAAAACGATTGGTGGTGCTTTGACTCCAGGGGAGGGGGAGCTATTTCTGATTGATGAAGGTCTCCCTCCTTCCGTAGCTCTGGATTGCAGTCTGTGAGCAATTCCAGCTCCTGGAGTCAAGCCCTTTGCAATGTTGACCTCGTGGTCCATCTCTGGCTGCCCTTGCTCATAGCGCAAGGAGTCTTTCTACCCGGGCAGATCCTTCTTTGCTGCCTTCCCAAGGCTTAGAGCTAAGGCAAAGTTTTGGTGTTGTCATTTGGTATTCCAGTCATCCTCACAGCACTCAATGAGCCAGGCAGGTCAGGGAGTTAAGTGCTAATGCTCAGTTGGAGAAGAGGGATGGATAATTTTATGGCTGCAATGATAATTTTATGAGCAGAGCTTTTACTTTTTAAGATGAGCTAATTGGATTTGGTGTTTCAGGACGCTGGCTGAGCTCGGGGAGAGTCGGGCATGTAGTTCCCTTTCTGTGAGCGCGGGGGGGGGGGGCAATTAGCCAACTGCATCTTTTACCGGGAGGGGACAAGGCACCATTGGCCGCTGGTCCCCTCACTTGCCTTCAGCAGCATCTTGCAGTACCAATTAAAGGTTGTTTTTCTGTTGTCGAAAACCATATGGCTGAACCCCAAGTTTCCCGGGCAGAGCGAGGAAGGGGTGGTGGTGGAAGATGCTTCCTGTCTATAATGCATGCACATTTAACGGCACATTCCTGAACATTAATGTGCCGTGTAGGGTGCACAGCCTGTCATTTCACATGCTGGTGAGGCTAATTTTGAAATGAAGGCTGACTTGGGTTTTCAAACAGCTTCAGACTGGCCTCTGCCTGTTGTACGTTGTATTCATTTGCTCAGCAGAGATGAGCCAATGAGCAATGGGGAATAATCCTTGATATGAGAATACAATGGTTGCAAGCATGGTGCCTGTTTTAATCTGTGACATGTTGATGACTGTCGGGGTGAGAGGCAGGCCTGCTGGCCCACTGAAGTTTGGCTTTGACTCCATTGGCTGAGCTGCAATTTTGTGTTGGGCATCCCACATCCAAACCCAGCACTCTGCCTACCATCCATCATACCACTGTGTGTTGCGGAAGGTGCTCCATTTTGGACACAGTGAAGAGTGGTCAACCAGAGAGAGAAGCTGTGGCTCAGGAGTAGAGCATCTGCTTGGTATGCAGAAGGTCCCAGGTTCAGTCTCTAGTGTCTCCAGGTAGTATGTGATATTAAAGACCTCTACTTAAGACCCTGCTGAGTGGCTGCCAGTCTGAGCAGACAAGACTGATGGACCAATGGTCCGATCCAGTATAAGGCAGCTTCACGTATGTGTTTGCAAAGCATCCCGTTTGCTGAATTTCCATTTCAGCCCGCAGCACTTCTCAGCATCCATAATTGTGTCAGCAGGCATCAAACAGTTGCCAAAAGCCGAGATGTACAACTGAAAGTCACTTGGAAAGGAGTGACTCGCTCATGCACAGAGACAGGGATTACCTCTCATGAAACGTTCCACAGGCTAGAATCAAGCCTTGTCGTTTAAGAGACGGGCATGTGTCATCCATAATAATCCTTACACACCCCTAGAGTCTTTGTATCTTAAAGGCCTTAGCTACAGAGCCTTTGGAATTTCTTTGGAACAAAGGGTGCCAGCTTTAATTTTAGAAAACATGGCAGGGTTTTGGGGGCATAGCCAGGAAGGGTAGGCACTGGTGAGTCAAGAGTAGAGCCAGGCTGGAATCTGACAAGCCACAGCGGAATTTATTATTAAACATATTATTCTACAAGGTGGAGTATCCAATCGTTTTTTTCCGAAGGCAGTGCCTATGATCTGGGGGACGAAGGGCCAAGATTCAGTTGCTGACATCTGCAGTGAAAGGAATTCAGGTTTCAGGTATTGGGAAAGGCATCTCTTTGCCTGAGACCCTGCTGCGCTCTAAGGCAGCGGTTCCCACTTGGTGCTCCGCGAAACATCTCCTAGTGCTCCGTGAAGAGATTGGCAAGAAAAATACTACTGTCATTCGGTCTAGTATGTAGGTGCTAGGTGAAAATTAGTGCTCTGTGATTAATTTCTCTCCTGAAAAGTGCTCCATGACTCAAAAAGTTTGGGAACCGCTGCTCTAGGGAAATACCAAAATGGATAGACGGCTTGGCAGATAAAGGCTCTCTTAATTTGTTCCTAAATATAAACCTTCTCTAGGGGCTGCCACAGGGAAGGCCCTACTTCTGCTGGTTGATAACGTTACTTCATGCGAAGACAGAACCAGGAAGAGGTTCTAGTTTGTCATGCGGTAACAATTCTTATTAAAGAGTCTGGCACAACCTGGAATAGCGTGGTGACCTACAGATTCCCCTCCCACCCACCCACACATTACTGGTTTGCCTGACAGGATTTTACTGGTGAGGCTAATAAAGTACTAGCCATTTGGTGAACCTATTTGCAACCAAGTTGCTCTCCAGCCCACAATACTGGGCAGTATTTTAAAAAAAAATTACTTCTAAGAGACGTCTCTGAAATCATCAGGATGGTAGGAAACCATGACCCACTGCCCACTAAAACCACCGGGTTTCCACCTTTGTGTAATCTACACCATGGTCCAGGTTCCCAAAGATTTCCAGCTGCCCTGTGTTGGAGAAAAATGGGACATTTGCCACAAAAGGCAAGGGGTTAATGACAGCTGCTTACTTCCTGGTTAGGGTTGCCAGGTCCCTCTTCGCTACCGGTGGGAGATTTCGGGGGCAGAACTTGTGGAGGGTGGTGTTTGGGGAGGGACTTCAATGCCATAGAGTCCAATTGCCAAAGTGGCCATTTTCTCCAGGTGAACTGACCTCTATTGGCCGGAGATCAGTTGTAATAGCAGGAGATCTCCAGCTCCTGGAGATTGGCAACCCTATTCCTGGTACATCTTGAGAATCATGCAGTACAAAACCCCGGTAACATGACTGCTTGCCTCCCTTTTGACTTGGGATGCCAACCTCCAGGTTGAGCCTGGAATTCTCTGGGGATTACAGCTGATCTCCAGGCTACAGAGATCAGTTCCCCTGGAAGAAATGGCAGCTTCAGAGGGTGGGCTATCTGGCATCACATTCCTGCTTTCTTCTCCACGTTCCACTCTGCCGAGGGAGTACCCCCAAGTCTCCAGGAATTTCCCAAGCCGGAGTTGGCAACCCTATTGCCAGGCATCCGAAGCAGCTTGGCAGCATTCGAGGCCCTGTCTGGTTTAATCAGGGAACTCCAGAGGGGGTTTCCTGCTGAAAAGGGAGAGGGGGCTAAATAAACACAGGCAGCTGCTTAGCAGGGATCTTGGAAACCCAAACCTTTTGTATTCTTTAAGCATGGCTGAGGCCCCACTTCCTTCGATATATTGCATAAACATCCTTTCCATCCAGAACAGAAGCTTAATGCAACGGGCAGTGATGAGTTTAGCATCTGCCGGCAGGAAGATCTGTGAGCTCAGGAGACTCGACTGTAACTTTGGGACGGCTGCCATAAATGAAGTCACCCACCTCTCTTGCTGAATGTGGAGTTAGCCATTTGGGATTCCCCAGCTGGGGCAGGGGAGTAGAGCAGCCAGCAAGTCATATGCCCCAGCCAGCTCAGCTGGGGTTGCCAACCTCCAGGTACTAAGCCATAATAGACACCTCTGTGTATAAATATAGTTACTCCAAATCTAACACAGATCAACCATACAAAGTATAGCTAAACAGCAGACTTTAATATACAATAACATAGACGAGCACATACAAAAAGTCCTATTTCTTAAGCATAAAGACACAAAGTCACAGTATTCCAAGGTTTCCAAAACTCACTATCCTAAAGACAGACAAAAAGTCCAACAGGTACCAGTTCAAGGTTTTTTCTACTTTCTTCTGGAATCCACACCTGAAAGAAGAAAACCTTGAATTGGTACCTGTTGGACTTTTTGTCTGTCTTTAGGATAGTGAGTTTTGGAAACCTTGGAATACTGTGACTTTGTGTCTTTATGCTTAAGAAATAGGACTTTTTGTATGTGCTCGTCTATGTTACTGTATATTACACTGTTGTTTAGCTATACTTTGTATGGTTGATCTGTGTTAGATTTGGAGTAACCTCCAGGTGCTAGCTGGAGATCTCCTGCTGTTACAACTGATCTCCAGCCGATAGAGATCAGTTCCCCTGGAGAAAGTGGCCGCTTTGGCAATTGGACTGTATGGCTTTGAAGACCCTCCCCTCCCCAAACCCCACCCTCCTCAGGCTCCACCCCAAAAACCTCCCGCCAGTGGCAAAGCGGGACCTGGCAACCCTAAGCTCAGTGACGGTAGAGGGTTCTAGGCCTGGGTGTCTGAATCTTCCCAGACTGGTATAGTCCTGTTAGACGATGATGTCAGCTGCCCTCTCCCTCCATCCACCATCTTGCCTGGGCTCCCTTCTCCGAGTCACTGACCGCATCAGCGTTTCTTCAGGCAAGTCATTTGCAGACGACCTACATGTGTGAAAATCCATCAGCTGGCTCCCAAGGTGAAAGGAATGATGGGTTTGACCTCGGCCAGGCCGTGAGACAAAATCCCACAAGCCACCCTTTGCTGCCGCAGCCACCCAACTGGCTCTGAATGTGTGAAGGGGATCAATGAATCATGGGACACAGGCAGCAAATGCAGGCTGGATAGTCAAAGCAAGCTTTTAAGCTGTTTCGGGTGCGCTGGGATTTGGTCCGGGGAAGGGAGTCACGTTTGCCTCATCAGCAAGGAGCAAATGTATTTGCGGTGAGTGTGTGGGGGGGTGTGAGACAGAAGCTTGATGGGAGAGATTTGGAGCAGAAAAAATACAAGCAAAACTCTTCAGTACGCCTCCCTCTATTTATCTCTTTTACACAACCCGTGCCTACTTTTCAGGTACAAATCGGGCGGTTTGGCCCAATTTTGTCAGATCCGGAAGCTAAGCAGCGTCGGCCCTGGTTAGTACTTGGATGGGAGACCACCAAGGAAGTCCGGGGTTGCTACACAGAGGCAGGAAATGGCAAACACCCCTGAACATTTCTTGCCTTGAAAACCGTACGGGGTTCGCCAGATGTTGACTGCGACTTGACAGCATTTTTCATCACAGAGTAGGGTTGCCAGGTCCCTCTTTGCCACTGGCGGGAGGTTTTTCGGGCAGAGCCTGAGCAGGGCAGGGTTTGGGGAGGGGAGGGACCTCAATGCCATAGAGTCCCATTGCCAAAGTGGCCATTTTCTTCAGGTGAACTGATCTGTATCGGCTGGAGGGCAGTTGTAGTAGAAAGGAGATCACCAGCTAGTACCTGGAGGTTACTATCAATGCAACACACCTGCGCCAGAGTTAAGCAACTTACAGTAATTGGCAGCACGATTATATTTGAGCCCTCGAGCTGCCAATTACTTTAAGTACCTGGAGGTTGGCAACCCTATCACAGGGCAAATACACACTTCTGCTTCCCTCTGTGTCTGAAGGTGTCTCCCAAAATGCCTTCACAATGCCGCCTTTCTGTTCCTTCAAACCCTTCCAAAAAAACCCCTACCTTTGGCATACCACCATAGTTTAACTCCCCTGCTAAAAGTAACCCTGAGTACCACAAGTTGAACTGAATGCACATTTCCCTCATTTCCCCTGGCCTCCATCTCCTTCCCTTTCCTGTTGCTTTCCTTGAGGTGAATTTTAGATTCTCGGGGTGTGGCCTTTTTTGTTACTCTGTAAAGCACCATGCTTTACCATGCACATTTTCCAAACAATAATAATAATGCCAGTGTGGTTGGAGTGTCAGATTTGAATGTGGGACACTGGAACTCAACTCACCTTTCTGCCAGGAAATGTGCTGGGTGATTTTGGGCTAGTTACACAGTCTCTGCCTATGTCGCAGGGTTGTTTTGCAAATTAAAATAACTGCGGCCCTTGCATGCTGTCCTGAGTTCCATGTAGGACAAGTGAAATAAAAAAGGTCCTAAAATAATCTAGTTGCGCTCTTAAACACAGTGGGGTGGATCCAACCAGCTTCCAAGAACCTTTCCTTCAGTCTCAGAAGGCTTCCTCCAATGTAGGGTTGCCAGCTCAGGGTTGGGAAATACCTGGAGGTTTTGGGGGTGGAGTCTGAAGAGGGCAGGGTTTGGGAAGGGGAGGGACTTCAATGGGGTATAATGCCATAAAAGTCCACCTTCCAAAGCAGCCATTTTCTCCAGGTGAACTGATCTCTGTCACCTGCAGATCAGTTGTATTCCCAGGAGATTTCCAGCCATCATCAGGAGGCTGGTAACCCTACTCCAATGTAAGTGGTTTTCCTTCAACAGAAGAGTGGCTTAAGTTGGAGAAAGGTTCCTGAGATCAGAGGAAGGCTTCCAACCCGAGCCAAATATTTTAACAAATAATCAAGTAAATAACTAAACTTTGCTAAGAGAAGTGGTAGGGATAGGATTCACCCCAACACTTTTGTGAGGCTCACTTGTTCATCTGTGTATGATCATAGCCTTCTACAGATGCTATTGTGCATGCTGAAACCACTAGGTGTGGAGGTGCAGAAGGAACCGGCGGTTGCTATGGTCTATTGTTGGCTGGCAACCATGTAGAGTAAATGCACAGGTGCTCTTCCCATGATTGGGAACACAGCTTTTTCCATGTTCCTGATCATGAGATTGGAGTCTTTGGTCATTTATGCATGGGAGTTTTACCTGAGGTTCGTTGCTGGCTGCACCCACAATTTCCAGTTGGGAATCTATGCACCAGCAGTCTCCAAGCTCGAATCATGACCCGCCCCTTTAAATGCTGCTTTTTAATTGGCTTACTTGTAGTACTTACTGTAAGAGAAAATCCCCCCAACCCAACCGCCACATAAAAAGCATTTTAAGAAGAACACCACCACCAAAAAACCCAGAGCAATCTGGTGGGGGAGAAATCCAAGCCTCGATTTTAAAAAGCCTTTCTTGTGCTCAGAAAGAGCTCCCAGGAAGCAGGAAGTATTTGAATCCCCGCCTCTGGACATGCTGCTTTGTAATTGGCTGCTAGCGGAACCATGCTTGAGTGTCCTGCACTTTGCCTTCTTCATGGGGATTTCAACTGGGCTTTGTTCAGGGAAGAGGGAAGAGTCAGGATAACAGAGGAATGGGAAGACCCGGACATTGCAAGGGCTGGCAGTGAGGCCATTTCTAATGGATGGAAAACTCATGCATAACTCCAAGGAACAATTCAGACTGGGAGTGAACGTGAGTCCAAGTACCCATGCATAAACAACCTTTGTGTATACACTTCCTACGCTCGTGCACACAAGCCAGCGATCCATGCACATTGACTTCAGCACCAGCGAGGTCACATACAGAGGTCTCGAGTGTTTTGTAATCGAGTAGTGAAAAATTAAGTCGGCTATTTAAACTGATCCAAAGCTCCAGGGTTGAAACCTGGTTCTGGACTGAGTCCTGGGCACAGACTCCCAGTGCAAACCGCAGCGACCTCAAGCCTTGGAAATAAACATTTCCATTCAGATCTGATATATTTTTTAACAGCCTGAGCTAAGCTTTGGCCCCACTCTGTTGATGAAACAATCAAGATTTAGCATGTCGTTTTCTCCCTTTCTTTAAGCTGTTAAAATACTTCTGCCACCTACTCCCCCGCTTCCTCCACCACCGCTTCCTCTCTCTCTCCCCTGAACAGAAGGGTGTTGTTTGAGCTGTTTTACAAGGCACGTGGCCCCACTTTAGTCCAGCTGTACAAATGCGCCGCCCAGCTAGCACCCAGAGCGACACTGTTGCTGCTTATTACAGCGGGACTTTGGCGCAAGGAAAATAATTGAACCCATAAATCCTGGGGCTTTCCAAATCCCCTCTTGCATTATGCGAGAAATCCCTGCTTGTGCTGATGGATGCTGGGATTATAGTTTAGGGCTAAAAAAAACCCCTTTGTAGAGCTCTTAAAGGGTGCTCTTGGTTTAGAAGTCAGAGGCTAGTCCAGTTATAGATTAGGGTTGCTAGCCTCCAGATGGAACCTGGGAATACCCTAAATTAGAGCTCATGTCCAGACTACAGAGATCAGTTCCCCTGGAGAAAATGGCTGCTTTGGAGGGTGGTCTCTATGGACCTTATTGAGGTCCTGTCCTCCCTGGGCTCCCTCCCCAAATCTCCATGAGTTTCCCAACCTGGATCTGGCAATCCTACCCTTCCCCATTCCTTGCCAGTGGCTGGGGGACCTGGCAATCCTATTACAGACTCATGTTGCTCTAGTAGCAACCCCCCCTCCGCTCTTAATCTTGGCTGTCACTGGTGATGCTGTTCTTGAGCCAGGCCTTCGATTCTATAGGAAGTTGACACCGGAAGAGAAGCAAAGCCTCCTGTTGATTATGAACCAGGGAGAAGGGTGGTAAAAAAAAAAAATCCAATTTGGCCTCCTCCATTTCCTTTCTGCTCTTGTGCTGTAGTTTTACTATTGTTGTTCTGCCTCCATCCAAAGAGCCAATGCACTGGAAACATTCATTTCAATATGCATTTTACATTAATGTCATAGGCATCATGGTCTGTCCTTCCGAAATGATAACAAGTATCTAATTCACATGAAGCTGCCTTATACGGAATGAGACCCTTGGTCCATCAAAGTCAGTATTATCTACTCAGACCGGCAGCGGCTCTCCAGGGTCTCAGGTTGAGGTCTGTCACACCACCTACCTGCCTAGTCCCTTTAACTGGAGATGCCAGGGATTGAAACTGGGACCTTCTGCATGCCAAGCAGATGCTCTGCCACTGAGCCATGGCCCCTCCCCAGGGTCTCAGGTAGAAGTCTTTCACATCACCTTCTTGCCAAGTCCCTTTAACTGGAGATGCCAGGGATTGAACCTGGGACCTTCTGCATGCCAAGCAGACGCTCTACAAACTGAGCCATGGCCCTTCCCCCCCAGCAGCGGCTCTCCAGGGTCTCAGGTAGAGGTCTTTCACATCACCTACTTACCTAGTTCCTTTAACTGGAGATTCCATGGATTGAACCTGGGACCTTCTGCATGCCAAGCAGATGCTCTACCACTGAACTATGGCCCAATGCATAGCCAAAAATTAATAATATTCTGGGCCACAGCAAGAGCAAATGGGAGGGAAAACCATGTGCTTAGATGGCACTGAAGTATTATGGAGCAAATAGTTATCAGGGAGGAATTTAGGAAGCCTCCCCAGTCCTTTCCTCCTATTAAACGATTGATATACAGAAATCAACTAGTGAAGAATTTTATGACTTGGACAAATGTTCAGATTATGGGGAAAGGAAGGGAGCCCTTACTGAATGGTGTGTGTGTTAAGTGCCGTCAAGTTGCTTCCGACTCGTGGTGACCCTATGACTCAATGTCCTCCAAAATGTCCTATCTTGAACAGCCTTGCTCAGGTCTCACAAATTGAGGTCTGTGGCTTCCTTGATAGAGTCAATCCATATCTTGTTGATAGCCAGACCATAATCTCCAATGGTGGTGGAAAGTGCCGTCAAGCCACAGCCACTTTATGGGTATTGCAGAGCTTCAGAAGATGCAGAAAAGAGCAACCTAAATGATCAGGGGGCTACAGCAACTGCCCTATGAGGAGCGGTTAAAATGCTTGGGGCTGTTTAGCTTGGAAAGAAGGTGGTTAAGGGGAGACATGATAGAATCATGCATGGTATGGAGAGAGCGGACAGGAAGCTTTTCTCCCTCTTTCATAGTACAAGAATGCAGGGTCATCTGCTGAAGCTGGAGGGTGAGAGATTCAAAACAGATAAAAGGAACTATTTCTTCACACAATGCATAGTTAAATTGTGGAACTCCCTACCCCAGGATGTGGTGATGGCTTCCAACTTGGAAGGCTTTAAGAGGGGAGTGGACATGTCCATGGAGGAGAAGGGTATCCATGGCTACTAGTAAAAATAGATACTAGTCATGATGCATACCTATTCTCTCCAGGATCAGAGGAGCATGCCTATTAGGTGTTGTGAAACACAGGCAGGATAATGCTGCTGCAGTCGTCTTGTTTGTGGGCTTCCTTGAGGCACCTGGTTGGCCACTGTGTGAACAGACTGCTGGACTTGATGGACCTTGGTCTGATCCAGCAATGGCCTTTCTTATATTCTTATGTTGCAGATCTAAATTATGTTGAAGGGGTTGGTACAGTGGTCTGTCCAGAATGGGGCCATAGCCCCACTGGGTGGGGGCTGCAACATTTCCCAGTAGGGCCAGTCCTTTCCTGGCCAATTTGCAGGGTATGAGGGAATAAGAACATTATACTGGGCCTTGGTGGGGTGTTTAGCCCTTGAACAGTTTGGCTAAGCAAGACTGGGCATCCAGGCTGAAGATGCTGGACATACCTGCTCTAAGTTCTGCTTGGAGAGCTTATAATGGGCAGGGGCTGTGGGTCAGTGGTAGAGAACCTCCTTCACATGCAAAAGGTCCCAGGTTCAATCCCCGGCATCTGTGGTTAGAAGGACCCAGGCAGTAGGTGATGTGAAAGGCTTCCACCCCAAACCCTGCAGAGCTGCTACCAGTCTGAGTATACTGACCTTGATGAACCAATGGTCTGGTTCAGTATAAGGAAGATTCATGCTTTCATAGTTGCATAAAAGGGGCTTATTTTAAAACTAGAAATTCATTTGCAAACTTTCAAATGGAAAAATGTCCCATCACAAATGAAAAGTTTGGCCACTGGGGAGGGGCTGTGGCTCAGTGGTAGGGCATCTGCTTGGCATGCAGAAGGTCCCAAGTTCAATCCCCGGCATCTCTAGTTAAAGGGACTAGGCAAGTGATGTGAAAGGTGAAAGGTGATGTGAAAGACCTCCGCCTGAGACCCCGAAGAGCAGCTGCCTGTCTGAGTAGACAATACTGACTTTGATGAACCAAGGGTCTGATTCAGTATAAGGCAGCTTCATGTGTTCATGTGACATATTTTTTAAACAAGTTGATGCAGCTGAACAGTGCCCCAACTGAGCCTACCGCCTGGTTCAGACATCTGCAATCCCATTAGGGAGGGTCTTCTAGGGTGGGCCCCTTTTCCCTGTCCTTGCTTCTCTGCTTTTCAGAGTGGCCTGTCCTATAAAATTAAGCTGGTGTGAAATGAAAGATGATTCACTGCAAATTAAGAAGATGGTGGGAGAAGCAAACGGGTCCATCTCTTGTTCCCAAAGAGATGTGCTCTCTCTCTCTCTCCCTCTCTCCCTCTGTGGCGGCCGGGCCTGAAACTGCACAGTGTCCTTCACAAACAAGCCAAATCTGCTCAGCCGACCAAGCCCCTCCTGCATCGGAAAGCGGCCGTCTCTGTCATTTCCTGAGGAGAATTTCTCCTTGATTTACACACGGCAGCCTCATCCATCACTGGCCGTTGTGGAAGGAGGGGGGCCACAGTCCCAGTGGGAGGATAAATCGCCCAAGTGTTACTTCCCTGAACAAATCAACCCAGGGCTTTTCCTACAGCCCTGAGCTGGCACCAGCTTCCCAAGGTGCCTTTCAGTGTCAGGTCTGCCCTGCCAAAGCGTCCTTTGCTGTGCCACAGCATTCGTAATGGAGGCGCGGAGGTCTTCTGTCTCTGGCTCGGTGCCTGGTACAGATGGGCACTCCGTCCTCCGCACCCTAATGAAGAACTGCAGCACAAACCTCCTGCTGATTTATAATGCTACAACACAGGATGAGCCAGCATGACACCCTTTCTCTGCCAAGCTGTGTGAGTCCAGCCATTAATGTGGGGGCTGCAGAGAACGGGGTGTGCTAAGGTCTGCCCCCCATGAGGCTCCACCTTGTTTCCCAGGAGCTTCCCTTTTTAGGAAGTCATTGGAAGTACTTGAAGGGCTTTCATATAGAGGATGGTGTCGAGTTGTTTTCTGTTGCCCCAGAAGTTCGGACCAGAACCAACGGGTTAAAATTAAATCAAAAGAGTTTCCATCTAGACATTAGGAAGAATTTTCTAACAGTTACAGCGGTTCCTCAGTGGAACAGGCTTCCTCGGGAGGTGGTAAGTACACCTTCCCTGGAGGTTTTTAAGCAGAGGCTAGATGGCCATCTGTCAGCAATGCTGATTCTACAACCTTAGGCAGTTCATCAGAGGGAGTGCATCTTGGCCATCTTCTGGGCTTGGAGTAGGGATCACTGGGGGTGAGTGGGGGGAGGTAGTTGTGAAATTCCTGCATTGTGCAGGGGGTTGGACTAGATGACCCTGGTGGTCCCTTCCAACTCTATGATTCTATGATCTCAAGTAAAGTTGCCAGGTCAAGTTACTCTCTGTCAGTGCAATCCTAGGCAGAGTTACTCCCAAAAATTTTTTAAAGTCCACTGGCAACTTAAAGACTAACAAAATTTGCTCCTATATGAGCTTCTATGTGCGAAGGGGAAAAAATCGTACTGGGAAATCTTGTGAGGAAGGTGTGGGGAGGGGGAAAGGCTTGGTCACGAACAGCAGCCCAACAAAAGCAAGTGATTGTCCCCCCGCCCCCATCATTTTTCTCTTCATGCTCAGAGAAATTGGACCAGCTAAAATGCTACGCATCAGACTGCTGTTGGAAGGCACAAGAGCAGTGCCAGGAAAGGATACCCCGGCTACTTACCATGAGGGTCCTTTCTCCTCTGAGGACAAGGCCATCTTGATTGGGTGATTCTCGCTGCTCACCCGGGGAGGCAGGACTAAACTTGACTTCCTGTCCCATTGGCGGGAATCTGCCCTGCAACTCAGTTTCCAAACTTGCTGAGCTGCTAGGGACAGAACTTCTCAAACCTTGATAACTGGTAATTAACTGCATTAAACGCAGAACTGAGAAAAAACTTTCAACAGTATGTTCAGTAAGGAAGAAGATACAGAATAGAGAGGAAGGAACAACCCCGGGGACTAACCCGTTGTTTCTAACCTCTTGTCCAAACGACTACAGATCCTTTATTTAATGTGGTCTAACTGGGTGGGCAAGATGGCCTTGTCCTCAGAGCAGAAAGGACCCTCATGGTAAGTAGCCAGGGTACCCTTCTCCCTCTGAGGAAAGGCCATCTTGATTGGGACCTCCAAGAGCTGTTTGTCCCTTTGGATGGGAGTTAGACCTCACCCACTACCTGCTGTAACACCCTTCTGCCAAAGGCCGTCTCGGCCGAGGCGAAGGCATCTATTCTATAATGCCATTTGAAAGTAGAGGCTGATGACCAGGTGGCCAGTCTGCAAATTTCCTCTACCGAGGCCTGTCTAGAGAAGGCCGCCGAGGTGGCTGCACTCCTCACTGAATGTGCTTTAATGCACGTTGGGACGGGAACTCCGCTAGCCTTATATGCCTCAGCTATGCAGGTCCTGATGATGGAACTGATGACTGGCTTCGATAATTTCTCCCCTTTTTTGGGTCCAGCTAAGGAGACAAACATTGCCTCAGTCCTTCTAAGATGAGCCGTTCGACGGATGTAGATGTGCAGAGCTCTTTTTACGTCTAATCTGTGCCACTCCTTTTCCTTATCGCATTGAGGGTTTGTGCAAAAGGATAGTAGGTGAATTTCCTGCTGCCTGTGAAAAATGGAGTTCACCTTAGCTACGAAGGCAGTGTCCTGTCGGAGAACCACCTTGTCGGAGTGGAAAACACATAGACCCGAATTGATAGAGAGAGCTCCCAACTCGGACACCCTTCGAGCTGAAGTGGCCGCAATCAGGAATAGGGTCTTCATCCTGACAAACTTCAGGGACACCTCTCTCATGGGCTTGAACAGATGCTTGACAAGTGCTGAGAGTACCACGTGGAGACGCCAAGTGAGGAATCTGTGGACTGGAGGAGGCTTGGTCTGCATGACCCCCCTTACGAAGGACTTGATGTGTGGATGGTGCGCTAACAGGTGACCGTCAAGGAGAGGCACGACTGTGGCAATAGCTGAAATTTGCCTTCTTAGAGTAGCTACTTTGAGATCCTGAGACACACCATCCTGCAGGAATGACAGAATATCAGCAGTGGAAGGAAGTAGGGGATTGATTTTCTTTCTCCTGCTCCATCGCACAAAAGCCTTCCAGGTTGTGTTATAAATCCTCTGTGTAGCTGGTCTACGAGCGTGTAAGATTGTGTCCACAACAGCAGGACTATATCCATAGTCTACAAACATGAGCCTCTCAATAGCCACGCGGTCAGCCTGAACCAGCCAGGATCCGGGTGATGGATCGGGCCCTGCTGCAGGAGGTCCGGTAGGATAGCTCCCTTAGAGCAGGGTACCAAGGCCTCTGAGGCCAGTCGGCGTTACGAGGATCACAGTGGCATGTTCCCTGCAAATCTTCCTGAGTACCCTGGGAAGCAGGGGGAGGGGAGGGAATGCGTAAAGGAGACCCTGTAGCCATGGAGCTAAGAGGGTGTTCGTCTGTTCTGCTGCTGGATGACGGAACCTGGAATAGAATCGAAGTAGCTGCTGGTTTTTGTGGGAGGCCAACAGGTCCACCAGGGAATTGCCAAACCTGGAGATTATCTGTTGGAATGCATTCTTGTGTAGGGCCCACTCTCAATCCTCCACCTGTTGTCTGCTTAGCCAGTCGGCGTGGACGTTATGAGTTCCCTGGATGTACTCGGCACGGAGGGAGAGAAGATGACTTTCCGCCCATCGTAGGATGGGTAGTACTGCTCAATGTAGATTGGATGATCGAGAGCCCCCCTGCTTGTTGATGTGGGCCTTGGCTGTTGTATTGTCCCTCCGGACAAGTATGTGCTTGTGATTTATGAGATGACTGAAGGCCTCCAGGGCTCTCCTGATGGCCCTGATTTCCAATTGGTTGATGTGTAACTGTTGCTCCTGTTGACTCCGCTGTCCTTGTGCCAGTTGATCTAGAAGTGTGGCCCCCCCAACCCTCCAGGCTAGCGTCTGTGTAAATTAGCAAAGAGTCTGGGCTGCTGCTCAGTATTGTCAGGGGCTTCCTTGTCAGAGGAAAACTCACCCTCCTCCCTCTCTTCTTCTTCATCAGAATCCATAGAGGAAGAGGCAGCCCCTTGTGGCTGATCCAATCTGAGCTGTTGCTTTCTGGCAGCCTTAGTGAGCCAGGGGCTCTGGCCTTCCTTAGAGCCAGCCAAGTGAGCCTGAGAGGTCTCAGCTGTAACAGCTTGAGAACTTGCTGAAGAAGGGGCCACTATTGACTGAATGGCTTGTAACTGCTCCCTCATGAGCACACCCACAATATTATAAATCTCTGCATGAGTAACAGCCCTAGACCCATCCACATTCCCGGGGGAGAGAAGGGTACATTACCGCTTGCTGCCGCCTTGGTTCCATAGGTTTGTATGGCTGCAACAGTTCCCTTGTTGCCACTAGAAGCCGAACGGGAACAAAAGGCAAGCGAATCGAGCGCCCGCAGCGTTTGCCCGCCAAACAGCTGCTTGTCGGGGCGGCTTTTCTTCCACATGCTCTCCTCACTGGGACGATCGGAGTGTGAGGGAGTGCGTGTACGGCCAGCTGCCGATGTCTGGGCTTGCTGGACGGCCGACGTGAGCCCGCCGTCATCTGAATCTCCTTCAGAAAGGAGATCATCGGCTTGCTGTTTTGCCTTGTCGGCCATTTTAGATCTCCCTGCCCGTCCGAACCAGGAGAAGGAGGGGGGGAGACAGATCAGGCGAAGATGAAAAAAGGTAGAAGACAGACGTTAAGGCATCAGATTAAGAAGATGAAATTCAAAAAGAATCAGAATGACAAGGAAGGAAAAAAGGTTGAAATATCTATCCTACTCTAGAAAGTGCTGGAGAGCACTTTCTGAACAGCCTTCCCCGGTTAGGCAGGAAGAGAAACTGAGTTGCAGGGCAGATTCCCGCCAATGGGACAGGAAGTCAAGTTTAGTCCTGCCTCCCCGGGTGAGAGGTGAGAATCACCCAATCAAGATGGCCTTTCCTTAGAGGGTGAAAAGAAAGGTGATGCTCCCCAAGTTCCAACTCCAGGACCAGCACCCAAAATTATGAAGCATTCAGCACTGGGTTTCTTAATTAACATTTCGGATTCTGTTGTTTTTGAATCCCTAGTGCCACCAATTAGCACAAAAATGGCAGACGGGCCTCCCTTCATCACTTACTACTTGACCTATTTTTTAAAAGTAGGAGATGTTGGGGACTGAACTTTTGCATGCAAAGCACGTGCTCCACCACTTTACTCTGACTTTTCCTAAGACTTGCTCTGGCAGCTCATGCACATGAAATTCTGCTTGCTGCATGCAGGTCTCTGTTTATGGACAGATGGCCTGAGTCACTGAGTTGTTGCAATGGGCAAACACCCAAGGTAGCTTGGCTAGTCTGAGGGTGTATGTTAGCATTCACCTCTGCTAAGACCTGGCTTGGCCTCCTGCTTCCATTTCACCTTTCTGCTCCTTGGAAAGCCACTGGATTTTGGCCCATTTGTTTTGCCAGGATTCAGCCATGTATTCCGTGGGCTTGCACAGTGGACCCTGGGAGTGTTCACATTCAAAGAAAATGAAACTTTTGCCAACGATCCTGTCTAATCTGTAGACCAACCCAGCAACTTCTTAAAGAAATGCACATCTTAGTACAGTGGTTCATACAACTGAGCTGGAAGTATACCTGAAAAATATCTTATTGGTATTTTCCAATTTATTTGGGTCTCTCAAATATATCCTGGATTTTTCTGGATACTGAAAAATGGGTCCCAAAAAATCCTGGAAATATTTGAGATTAACCAGGAATACTGGGAGCTGGCATTTGCAGGGTCCCAGGATGGTCCCTCTCTCCTTTCCCCTGTGTTTCTGTGTCTCCAGGGGCTTAGTATCGGCTTGCTGGGCTGCTTGAGGTACAAATCTGTCAGTTTCAAGTGTTTGGTTGTTTTTTAAGTTTGTTCTTTGCTAGTGTTGGTTTGTGTGGGGTTTGTGGATTTTTGTGGATTCTTGTGTTTTACATTGAGAGTGTCACATTTTACTTAGGTTGTTATGTTCAGGGTTTACCTAGGTTCAAATTCTCATGTTTTACATTGGTTGGGCTTAGCAATAGTTTCCAATAGCCTTCCTGGGGGAGATTCTCAGTTTTTATATTTTTCACTTTCCCCCCCTCCATAGGAAACAATGGAAGATAGCTGGGGGCTCCTTGATCAGGGCCCATAGAATTGGGCCCCTTGGTCCAATTGACTTGAAATTGGGGGATATTTAAAGGACAGGCACCAGTGGCTCCCCTACATTTTGGTGTCAGCCATCTTTAAAAATGCTCTCCCCACCCCTCCAGCCCACTGAAAAGATTCGCCATAGGGAATAATGGAGCTGAAAATTTTCAGAAACCTGGAAAAAAACAAAAACCAACCCTTGGATCCAAATACCATACCAGTATTTGGAACCGAGGAAACTGGGAATACTGATATTTTTCAGCTCCACTATATCCATATCTGAAAAGTTTGTTTTGCTGCACACCCTTAGTACATACTCACAGAGAACCACATTCGCAGTTATCAGTTGTTATGTTTGGGAAAGTGCAGGATACCTCTATTAACAACCAATGGGAACTGCCTCCCCCCCCCCAATAGGTTACCCTCTTTCCTGGGAACAAGTCATAAATGCCTCCATTTTCAGGTGGAGAGGAGATGGTTTCACTTTATGGAAACAAAGGGACAGGATGGAGATGGCCCTTTGCCCTCCTGCCAGGAAGATGCACTTTGGGTCTATCCTGAGTTAAGGCCATATAAGGTGAGGAAATGCCCCTTATTGTGATTGGAAAGACGCAGGGCAGCACACATGGGAACTCAAACCCAATTCCATGTTAGATCAAGGAGACACACTCCCCAAAAAAAGAGTTAAAGGTTTTAATACACACTGAAAGGCACTCAAGTAAAGGACTGAGCGATGGCAGAAATGAAGGGATGACTCCCTTGACCAGCCTCTATTTCACACTTCCTGCTTTGCTTGGGTCCATTCCTCAGAATGGAATGCTGAGATAAAAACCCGTGACTCGTACAATCTAGTTAACTTCTTGGTTTGTTTCTTTTGATTAGTTTTTGTAACGTTCCTGCTAATGTTTTGATATGAGTTTGCTATGTTGCTGTGCTCCTAGCCATTAGAAGTGTTTGTTATTGAATGCATTTTTTTCGTATGCCAGGCGACAGGTGTTAGGAGAGAACCTTCGGTGTGTGAGACCCTGGAGAGTTGATGCTAGTCGCAGTCCTAGTACTGAGCCAGAGGGATGAATGGATTGATTCGGCAGAAGGCAGCAGCTTGGTATGTGCACGACTGGAAACAGACTGAAGACTGACTGAGCTGCTTAATTAAGTCTTGGCCTGCGTCCGCACAGCGTTGGATCTCGTTGCGTGGCAGCAGTCATTCATAACCAGATTATCCAGTGCAGACAAGCTAACCCACTTACGAACGATTGTTTCAGGCCCAACGATAGCACAGTACGCAACCATGTTTGTATGCAGGAGGTGCCCTGGACTTCAACTAGCAGTTCAAAACTCACAATCGTAGTTTGATCTAAAGCAGAGCTCACTAATAATGCTACCACATTACACTGATATACTAGACCAGTTGTTCCCAAAGTGAGTGGTACCACTCCCTGGGGGGGGTGGGATTACCTAGGGGGGCACTTAGAGGCAAGGAGGCAGCGGGTGTGTGTGTGTGCTAGAGGTGGGCCCCTTCAACTGTGTTGTTTGCTAATTTACAATAGAGCAAGCTATGGCACCATGCTGGCAAATTTGGTGGAAACTATCAGAATATTTTTTCCAGACTTTGAAGAGCAGGTACCACTGGATCAAGTTCATCAGTTTTGTTGAATAAATTTCAGCTAAAAAAGTTTTAATTTGATTTTGAATAGCTGAGCAATTAATTGTTACTGTTTTGAAATGTTATTGTTATTATCTTCTTTAGTGAGTCATGCAAACCCCTATTTTGAATAATGCTTTTTATAGGATAGGGGGCGCTGGGGTTGAGTTTGTGTAACCGAGGGGGCGGTGGCCAGAAAAGTTTGGGAATCACTGTACTAGACAATTAAGAAGATGGTGAAAAGATGGATCTGAGGTCTGTAAAGGCGGAAGAGTGTAGATATAGCAATCTTTAAAGGCGGTAGAGTGTAGGAATAGCAGTCTTTCAAAGCAACTAACTTAGCAAGCATAAAGAGATTCTCCCAACAATGTATGGAGTGTTGTCAATTAGAAGTAGTTGCTAGCTGTAGTGACACACTGTCTGCTCAGAGAAGCTGTGGCTCAGTGGTAGAGCATCTGCTTGGCATGCAGAAAGTCCCAGGTTCAACCCCTGGCATCTCCAGTTAAAGGGACTAAGCAAGGAGATGGTGTGACAGACCTCAACCTGAGACCCTGGAGAGCTGCTGCCGGTCTGAGTAGACAATGCTGACTTTGATGGATCAAGGGTCTGGTTCAGTATAAGGCAGCTTCATCTGTTCATGTGTTTTCGTTCTCTCCTCCTCACCACCTTCCTCGGAGATGCGCCAGTGCTAACCCTGGGATGCCGAGGGAACTACATTAACCAGGGTGCACTCAAAATCCCAATTTGGGGGAAGGGCCATAGCTCAGTGGTAGAGCATCTGCTTGGCATACAGAAGGTCCCAGGTTCAATCCCTGGCATCTCCAGTTAAAGGGACTAGACAAGTAGGTGATGTGAAAGACCCCTGCCTGAGACCCTGGAGAGCCGCTGCTGGTCTAAGTAGACAATACTGACTTTGATGGACCAAAGGTCTGATTCAGTATAAAGCAGCTTCATGTGTTCATGTGTGTTCATTCAGTAAGCCGGTGGTCCAAATTAATCCTTTCCTTGTCTGATTGTTCGTACCCATGTGGAATTACCTTTTTAAAGCCGGGTGCCAATTGGCAGCTTCTTGGGTGAATGCCTGGGTCTTTTTCAATGGGCTCCGCTCTAACCCCCCCTTTTTTTGCACGTTCCATGATTCAACAAAAGGCTGAGTTTGAAACGCTGGAAAGAAAGTGAAGAGAGGCCAGAAAGATCCAGGTTAACAAACAGCTTTATTGGTCATTTTACAAAAGGGTTCGTGATCTACCAAAGAAACACCTGCTGCTCCCTGCCACGGTGCAGGCAGGGCGGAGTGCCCGGGCAGTATCGGAGCATATGCTTAGATGGCCGGGCTGCTCTCGGTGCCCATCCTGAGCGGGCCGGCCCCAGGCAAACTCCCTTCCCCTGCCGCCCTCTCCCATCCCCCCTCCCGCTGGGCACAAGCCCTCCACTTGAAGAAATGCCATCGTTTCCAAAAACAGGCCTTGCAGGCTCAGATGTCCCTTTTTCCTGGTTTATAAATACAGCTTCCTTGGCTCCTGGGAGCAAAAGTATTTACAAGGGGCCAGGCCATGCGGCTCCTTTTGGAGGGTTATAAATTAGAAGCACAGGAACCCCCCTCCCCAGCTCAAAGTCCATGGTGTGCCGGGTTCATAGGCTTTGCTTAGCTCATGCTGTCTCTGTTTGGTTTCATCTCTTTTCCTGAAAACACAAAAGGGGAAACCGCTGTCAGTGGGGCCCGGTGGCTGATTCTCATTTGCATTCCTTTCTTCCCAGACTGTAGTACAACACTCTAACCAATGTTATCTACTGGACTCATGATGCAGTTACCAATTCCAGCTTGGAAGATTCCTGGAGATTTGGGGTGGAGCCTGGAAATAGGAAGGACCTCAGCTGGGTGTAATGCCATAGAGTCCACCCTCCAAAGCAGCCATTTTCTCCAGGGGAACTGATCTCTGTTGCCTGGAGACCAGCTGTAATTCTGGGAGATGTCCAGGTCCCATCAGGAGGTTGGCAACCCTAACTCTTGCATTCATTTGCGAGTCCACCTTTCCATGGGGGCAGCCAGGGATCTTGCCTGCCCCATAAAGCACATTCCATTTTAAAACCAGGGTGGGGAAATCAATATGAGGAGGTACCCTAGAGAAGGCAATAGAATCATAGAGTTGGAAGGGATCACCAGGGTCATCTAGTCCAACCCGCTGCACAATGCAGGAAATCCACAACTACCTCCCCCCCCAGTGACCCCTACTCCATGCCCAGAAGACGGCCAAGATGCCCTCCCTCTCATGATCTGCCTAAGGTCATAGAATCAGCATTGCTGACAGATGGCCATCTAACCTTAAAAGCCTCCAGGGAAGGAGAGCTTACCACCTCCCGAGGAATCCTGTTCCACTGAGGAACAGCTCTAACTTCTAGAAAATTCTTGCTGATGTCTAGACGGAAACTCTTTTGATTTAATTTCAATAGTTCCTCAGTGAGGAAGCTTTCTGATTGGGGTTGAGCTAGTAGAAGCCTTTTCTCAATTCCAATAGTAGCCCAGAGACTGAGGTCCAGAATCCCAGCCAGGAATCTCCTGGAAGGCCCCAGAAAATTCCACATATGCCCAAGACCTTGTGGACTCCTCCTCCCTTTGGCTGTCCTGCACTGGTACCTTCTTCCTGGACTCCTGTGGTTCCCCCCCACCCCCGTATCCCTGAGCTGGGCTCTTCTCCTCCCCACCCTGGTCTGTAATGACAAAAGCATCAGGGAGCGCTGAAACTAACTTCGCTGCGGTCCCCTGTCGTCCGGCTGCGTCCTGACCCGTGACCTCTAGATCCTGTTGACCCCCTGGAAGAAGAGCTTCCTGTTGTGGAGCAATTGCTTGACACCTGGCTTCGGGAGAGAAAGCTGGGCTTGCTGTATGGGATGATTTCCTCCTCTAGCGGGAAGAGAAGAAAAAAAAGCAGGGTGTTGATCCGGCATGCCCCAAACCTGGCATGTCATTTGCTGCCGTTTACACACAGCGCAGCCTGCACATTGGCAGAAGAGTGGCCAGAACAAGATTCTGAATTTAGGCAGGCCCCTTTTAAGGCCCAGAGAGGCCCAGAGGACAAATATCTATTCAGCAAATGGGTATACCACCTCTCCGGAGACCTGCTTGAGGCGGCTCGCAACTAAAACAATACAACGAAACCAAACAAGCCATTAAAAAAAACCCAAACTAAAAACAGCATAAAACAAACATTGAATGGCCTGAAATGATATTCATAAACCAATCCCCAGGCTAGAAACAGATTGTAAAAGAGCCATCATGGTTTAGTGGTTAAGAGCAGTGGTTTGGAGTGGTAGACTCTGATCTGGAGAACTGGGTTTGATTCCCCACTCGTCCACATAAAGCCAGCTGGGTGACCTGGGGCTTGACCCTCACTAAGAACTGGCAAGTGTGTCATACTGCCCCTCCACTCCTCTCCACTCCACTCAACAATTCCACTGCTAGATCACAACACAGAAAATGACTTCCACCAGCCTTACCGTCTCGGTGCTGGTGGTAGTGCTGTCCCGCCACTGTGCGAGGAGTGACCTTCCGCTCCATGACTGGGGCACCGTTCAGGTCCTTCTCCACAGAGGAGGTGTTGCAGGCCAGTCGCGATGTACTGTCCGGAACAGGGCAGGTGAGGTCTTCTGCAGGAGGTGGCAAGGGGGGTGGTGGGAGATCTGCAACCAGAAGAACGGGTGAGGAAGCCCCACGAATTCCGTTCTCCGCCCCCCACCCCCAGGGCTTCTTTAAGATTCCAGGCCCTCTCCTCATATTTGCAATCACATCTTTACAGTCATAAGCAAGCCGGAGACTTAGTTAAAAAAACATAGCTGCACAGTTAACTGCTCCTTCGAAAGCAAAGGGTTCCACTACATGGTACAGGGCCCTTTAGGTGGTGGCACGCTAACTATGGAACAGCCTTCCCAAGCATATTTGTCAGGCACCTACAATGCTATCTTTTAGTCATGACTTAAAACAAAAAAAAAATTACCCAAGTTTTGACCCCCCCCCCCCAATTATCTATTTGCTGTTTCACTGGCAGCTGTTTCTGTTCTCATTTTTGTTCTCTATTAACTATTTGTTGCAAGCCACCTGGGAGCCAAAAAAAAACAGGTGGAAATGCAGGATACAAACTTTATCAACGAATCAATCAATGAAAGCAAGAGATTCTCAAGAAGCTGGATTTTGCACAAACGTATTGGGTTCTAGTGATTTCGAGCAAGGAGATGAGGAATTTGCTTTGCCGGACACACCTGTGCATGAACTTGGTTCTATGTTACGAGAACGATACAGTTATCCTTCGGCACTGCAGTACAAGGAGAGCGCTTTCCAGATGTGTCAGCTGCTGCTCCTCAGTAAACATACCAAGCAGAGGCATGGGTGCACTGCTTGAAGCGGTGGGATTCAAAAGCTACCAGTGTGGTGTAATGGTTACACCATCAGACTAGGATCTGGGAGACCCAGGTTCCAATCCTCAGTCAAGGAACTTGCTGGAGTAACCTTGAGCCAGTCACAGTCTCAGCCTAACCTACCCCACAGGCTTGTTGCGAGGACAAAATGGAAGAAAACTACCTTAGCCACTTTGGGTTCCCACTGAAGAGGAGATGTAAGGTAAAGGTAAAGGTCCCCTGTGCAAGCACCGGGTCATTCCTGACCCATGTGGTGACGTCACATCCCGACGTTTCCAAGGCAGACTTTGTTTATGGGGTGGTTTGCCAGTGCCTTCCCCAGTCATCTTCCTTTTACCCCCAGCAAGCTGGGCACTCATTTTACCGACCTCGGAAGGATGGAAGGCTGAGTCAACCTTGAGCCGGCTACCTGAAACCAACTTCCACTGGGATCGAACTCAGGTCGTGAGCAGAACTTTTTGACTGCAGTACTGCAGCTTACCACTCTGCGCCACGGGGCTACTAGAGGAAATGTAGCACTAAATAAATACATAAATAACAAGGAAGGCTACAGTAAGTACTGGCTCAGTAGTAGAGCATCTGCTTGGCATGCTAAAAGTCCCAGATTCAATCCTTGGCAACTCCAGCTAAAAGAATCAAGTAGGCAGTGATGTGAAAGGTCTCTACTTGAGACCCTGGAGAGTCGCTGCCAGTCTGAGTAGACAACGCTGAAGAGCCAAGAGTTTGATTCAGTATAAGGCAGCTTCATGTGTACTGGTGGCATCCCACTGAGCAGTCGCAGTACGAACTGCCATTATATGCAGCGTTTTAGAACATGACCCTTTCAGATAGAGGATGCAAGTCAAGGAATGTGACTCTTTTCCATAAGGCTAACCGGCCCCTTTCTCAGCAGGCTTTCTGGGCACAATCAATCAGGCCATTTAGTAGGCTCTTGATAGTACCAGTCAATGCCCTTTGACATGGCTGGTATGATGGGGCAGGCCCATCCACATATTCAAGTTTAATTCATTACTATTCTCTCTTCTTTCCCCCTTCCCTGCAGTTTTGGGCTGCTGAGCAACAGAGGGCCTGTTTGTACATTTTTAGCCGGAAGTCCAATTCGGAAGCACACTCACCCCATTCTAGTTGCAGGTACATCTCTCCCCGCAGGGCTGAGCTCAGGAGAAACCAGTTCTGCTAATCTCCAGCAGATGTTGTGCTGGAGGTGCACAACACTGATTGGTTGGCCCTTGTGACATCGCAAAGCCACCTCCCCTGTAGCCCAGAGCAGTTTTACAAATGTTTTTTGACATCTTATTTTAAAAAAATGTCACTGCATGGATAAACTTCAGTTAATCCAATCAGATAAACTTGCAAGTACATATGTCATTTGAAGAGTGAATGTGTGTGTACGTGTGACTGTGTGCATGGGTGGGGGGAAAGCTAAGCTCACCACACAACAAAAACAAGCCAAATATCTCCCCAAACACTTACATGGTATAGTTTCTGTTGTTACCTACCTTTTGTTATAGAGAGAGAGATCTCTCAAAAGTAGCAGAAGGGAAAAAGATCAATGTGTTCAAATGAGGAATTAAGAAAGGCTTTAACAGCCCATGGTAGCAACAAACACAGCAAAAATATAGTAGTTGTAAGCCCTGGCTGGACTCTTCATGTAGGGGAGGAAAGGGAAAAGAGGCAGACATTTGGATCAGATGGCACTTGTACTCGATTGCTCCCTCATGCATGATAGGAAGTAAGAGCACGCCTTCTTTCTAAATTTACCCAGAGTTCCTCTGAAGTCTCCTTGCAAGCTCATGTGGGTATGATGATTTAATAGAGCATATGTGCATAGAACTGAAGGCTCAGATCCCATGCCTGACTACCAGATTTTTGTTAAGGCCTATCTACACTGAGTTTTATGTATGTATGTCCTACAAAAAAGTTGCCTCCACATGTGGACAGTTGGAAGTGGGCCAGGAATGGTGGGAGGGCAGGGAGAGAAGGCGTAGCATTCAACCTAGGCCAGAGATTCTGCCGCAACTATCATGAAACTGTTTTTGGAAGGACAGAATGGGGCATGCTTTTTGAGAGCCCTAGTGAAGATATGAAGCTGCCTTCTATTCAAATTACTTATTACCATGTCTTGTGTGTTCATTTTAAAAGCCTTTCGTTTTCTTTTCCAAGTAAGGAAGAGAACAGCATGGGAAAAGAGGAGCTTTTTAATTCTTTCCTCCCCTGTAATTTTCTTGCTGGAAAACCCCCAACAACACCCAAGTTGGTTGTAGCGCCTCTAGGGGTTAAAAGGGTACCCACAGGATTTCCCCAGTGGGGGTAACATTTTTAAATGGGAAACTAGTGGAGAGGAAAGGGATAAAGAGTCCCTCTTTCTACATTTGCTCTCCTCCCTGAAAAAGCAAGCCCAGCAGCTGCATTTGGAAAATGAGCATGGAAGACAAGCTCATGCATTGTTTGAGTCTAAGTTAGAGGATTGGCCCCTCGACCTCAATACTGCCTGCTCTGACACAAACAAGACTCCAAGGTCTCAGGAAGAGAAAGGTCTTTCCCAAAATCTGCCCCCTGGGATCATTTGATCAGAGGCTGAACCAGGGACCTTCTGCATGGAAAGTATATGTTGCCTTCTTCAGGGAAGATGTTTGGTCCCACCAGCATACGGGAATACACTCCTGTACCTGGCCCATCTTGTTCATTATCGTTTCCTCTGACAGCTGCTCTCCAGTGTTTCAGGCAGAGAAAGGCCTTTTCCAACACCTGCTACCAGAGATCCTTTAACTGCAGATGCCAGGGGTTGACCCTGACAGGCAAGCAACGCATGTACTCCACTGCTGAGCCACGAATATGGCGCTTCGAGGTCTATGCTACTGCTTTGCAAGTGGGCTTATGTAGAAAAGAGAGAACGCTTTTGGAACCTGAGAGACACACACACTCACCTCCCTGTTTCTTCTCTCGACGGTAGTGGCTAGACTTGGATTTCTTCTTGCCTTTTGCTTTCTGCCCCGGAGGGAGAGGCATGTCTCCTGGGCTGGGCTGGGCTTTTCCTGTCAGCGAAAGCCAGCATCAGAGTAAAATCCTCAGCCAGCAACTTAGCCTGTTCCCACCCAGTCTCAGCCCTGGCACAGCTCGCCAAGGGCTGGAACCCAGAGGCAGTGCCCAGCATGACCTAGCAGTGCTGGACAGGAAACCCCATTGGATGACCAAGAGCCAAGCAATGATGCAGTGTCTTTGGGGTGCCCAAGAAAGCTCAGAACCATTCCCTCTTAAAGCCAACACAGGTGGGTGGAGAAAGACCGGTACCTTCCAATCTGCTCCAATCCCATTGCTATAACCAGAAGTGCGTCAAGCGGGTCATGGGGGAAGCCCTCTCAAATCTGGCATTAGAAGAATGTGACCTCTCTGCTGAGCTACAACCCCGTTGCTACAACCAGAAGTGTGGCAAGCGGGTCATGGGAGAAGCCCTCTCAAATTTGGCATTAGAAGAACATGACCTTTCTGCTGAGCTTCTTGGCGACTCTAAAGCCTGGCTGGTCCCTCCACCTCCCTGTGGCTGAGATGCCGCGCTGCCCTTTGAAAGAGGGGCACCCACCTATTCCCGGGGAGTCAACATTCTCGGCACTGTGCGCTGGAGTCTGGCTCAGGTTACGTCGATGGCCTTGCTTGGGAGCGCTGCCTTCGGGTCCCTCTTCAAGCACATTTAGGTTTGGGTTGGACTGAGTCAAGGGAGGACTCAAGGCCCTGGGCGAGGGCCCCAAGCCGTTGGGTAACCGCCTTGAAAGCAAGGAGCACAAGAATTAAAGAGGAGGGAGCGGACAGATGACAACAGCGCCGTGGCAAGATCGACCACTCGTAGGGCTTTGATATGTTCTGCACTCAAAACGAAAGCAGAATTCTGGGCTGCAGCAGCTCATATTCTGTCCCACTGGAGGCTACAACCCATTAAATGACGGCATACGTAAGCTCCAGCCTGTCACAATTTTCATAAAGACTAGAAACAAGCTGTTTTGCAAAAATGAAAACAAAACAGCTTCTTTGGATGTTGAAGTCTCTGCTCCATAAAAATCTCTGCCCTTGCTTGGGGGAACCTCAGAATATTTATTTATTTATTTTATTATTTTATTTTATTTCTACCCCGCCCTTTATCCCCGGCCAAAGCCGGGCTCAGGGTGGCTAAGATATATGCACGGGCTTGGCTGGGTCCCACATGGACATGCCCTGATGCCATTCAGTCTACCACCTATCTGCACACAAAGGATTATTGCCCTCCACTATGCCAGATATGGCACATAGCCATTAGTAGTACTGTTAGGAAATTGATTTGATAACTGATCTGTAAATTAAGGGGTTAAGCTAGAAAGGGAGAAAAGTATGCTAACAATGGTGGATCAACCCAATAAATATTTGAAGCCCTTCTATCAATTTAATTAAAACGTTCCTGCGGCAGCTTTAGTGTTTAGCGCGGCCATTAGGCATATGGATCATTATTACTGAACCATTGGGGGATGGGATGATGGAGACTGATGGGTAGACAGCACAGGGGAGTCCTAGCAGAGCTCTATGCTTATAGGGAGCAACCCAAGATCATAACTGCACAAGGGAATGGAGGAGCCTCAGAGTTGCACGTGCTCGAGCAGGAGACCCACACACTGGAGGGCGTCATTAGAGGTATGCGTGGCGTCTATGAGTAGGCATCATGGAGCTAGATTGCATGCTTCATAAGTACACGTGATTCCTACCTGGGCAGGTGTGGAATCTCAAAGTGGTGTAGTCTGGGGATGTCCTCGGAAGCTCTCATCTCATCTCGGGGCGAGGGGGTCAACGTGGCTGTGGACTGCTGCCCATAGGAATTGGCGGGAGAGGAGGCATCTCCACGAGGAGGGGGAGGAGGACACTCCTCTTCCTGGATGTTCTCCATCAGGTACGTCCTTTCTGGCAGGGGTGGGCACCACTCCTCTACCTCTGAACTACAAACAGGGAGCGAACTGGACAATTTGGCCGGGATGCACTGGGTCCCCAAACATCCTACTAGAACATGTTCCCCTCAAGTGCTAGAGGGACATCTAAACCCTAGTTAAGTCTTTTCTGGCAGTATTTCATTCCTACTTTGACTACCGATGCTGTTTGCCTTCCCTGGCCTTGACATATTCCTAGATGCTATCAAATACATCCATGATGCTTGAAAACAGAGAAGGGACATATTCTTTCCTATTCAAAATGTAGAGTGAATCAGTGGTTGGCATTGGAATGGATTTCAAGCTAAGGTTTGTAGATGCTTTGTTAACCACAGTTTGCATTCATCGCGGTTTGTTGTGATGGTTGGCTGAATTCACAAACTGCAGTTTGTTGAGCTGCTGCACCACCCCTTGTGTCTGCCTGCCCACTCAGCCAGCAATATACGGAGGATGTCTTTCATATCGGGAGATGGAGCAGATGCAAGAAGCGCAGAAATGCACACAATCAGGATTCCTTATATCTGGTAGATTAAACGGAGATTGTGCAGAAATTTTGGTTTAAGCAAGCCACTTTTTATTGTGACATCTGAATGCAGCCCTGGTGTCTTTTTTGGGGTGGTGGTGGTGGTTAGAATACAATTGATTGATTAATCCCTAGGATGGCTCTTTACAGTTTTCAGAAGGGTGGCCATTTTTTAAAATTTTTTTTACTTGTTTGAAATATTTCCATTCCACCTTTCCACAGTGCAGTCTATAAACCAGCCAGTATATTTAAAATAAAACTCTAAACAAAGATATAATGTAAAGTCATATTAGATGCCAAAGTAGTAAATAAAACAGCAGCCAGATAATTAGACTACAAAATATCAAAGCAGCAGAACAGCCTTCAACTTTACCTCACTGGAAAAACTCTTTTAAAATAAATTGGGTTGAACTGAAATGAGCACAGAGCAAGGCACTAACCAAATGTCTCTAAGAAGGCTGTTCCACAGCTTTGGCACCACCGCAGAGAAGGCCCTGTCCATAGTAGCTACTTGCTTATCCTCCAACGTTCATGGCAACTGGAGCTCAGCAAATCCTAACTCAGATTTGATACCAAGGTTTCTACTAAGAAGAGGCTTAAGAAGTGGTTCCTGACCCTGACTGGATCTCAGATGGAATTCCAGACATCTTAGAGACTTTTGAATTCTTTTGCTTGAAAACTGATTGCAGTGGCTACTGCAATTTGAAGAGGAAGGGGGCACGGGGGGAGGCTCGCCTCAGTCCTTTTTCCTGCTGAAAATCACCTCCCCATAGCTGCTTTGGGGGAAAATAGAAGTAACTGAAAGTATACTTGAAACAGCCCTTTACCTCCATGCCCCAATGGCTGCAATCGAGTTAAAAAAAGGTGAATTAAAAGGATAATGGGAACCCCACAGAATGTGCAGCTCTTCTCTGAAACTCAAATGCAACTTGGGTGGATCATAAATTGCAAGGAATTCCCATGGGTGTACCTAGCTAGTCCCACTATTATCTCAGAAAAAAACACCAAGTTAAAATATTTAAATAAGTTCAATAAATATAAAAAGAATATGTTGGTGTAAAGCCAATGTGGGCTGAAACTCAAATTCAGACTAACGGTGAATGCATGAAGACATGAAGCTGCCATCTACTGAAACAGACCTCTGGTCTATCAAGGTCTTGTCTACTCTGACTGGCAGTTGCTCTCCAGGGTCTCAGGTGGAAGTCTTTCGCATGACCTGCCACCTGATCCTTTTAACTGGGCACAACATCAGATGCCACTTTTTATTAGCAAGTGAAACATGACAAGGAAAGGCAGTGGCATTTTTATGCCCTTCCCAGGATACCTACTTGACTTCTAGGTCTTCCTGCTCCTCATCTTCTTCCACATACTGGCTCAGTTCACTAGCAGAAGGCGGTGGAGGTAGCACTTCGGTCCAGTTCAAGGATGGTGTCTTCACCGGCTTTCCCATCAACTTCTGTTTCCCAGGCTTAGAAACTAGAGAAAGAAACAATAGCCAGAGTGAGGACCCACAAACTCATCCAATGATGAAGGGCAGCTTGTCTTGGATGTTCGCTGGGTCATGAAGAGGTCAAAACCTAAACTTTTTACATGTTGCGTGTATAGTGCCATCAAGTCACAGCTGACTTATGGCAACCCAGTAGGGTTTATTCAAGGCAAGAGACTAACAGAGGTGATTTACTATTTCCTGCCTCTGTGTAGCAACCCCGGACTTCCTTGGAGGTCTCCCATCCAGTTACTAGCCAGGGCCAACCTTGCTTAGCTTCTGAGGTCTGACAAGATCAGGCTATCCTGGGCCAACCAGGACAGGTCTTTACCTCTTAAACACCTTCTAAAACTCCATGCACTAAGCTGTGCCCGTTCTTCATTCTGATCGGAGTTATGACTTCTATTCCCCAAACAGAAACCACTTTTTTAGTCACATTTGTATGGTCTGCAGGGAAAATAAATGTCCAGCTGATGAGGTCACCTGAAGGTACAGGAGTGGCCACACGCAACAAAGCAAGACTTTGCCTGTTCTCCATTGCTGCTTCTTATGCATGGAAATACCACTTTGTGTCCCTCTTCAAAACTCACCCTTTCTGTGCAGCCTTTATTTAACCTGCCAGTCTTCACCAAAATGTGTAACTGCCATTGCTCCCATTTGTCCTTCGCTACCCTGGCCTCTCCCCTCTCCCCACTATCTTAATTGTCCCATGCCTGGGGGAGGGGCCTGTCTTTATCATCAGCATTGCTCAGTCAAGCACTATACAAAGTACTGATGTGTTATATTAACAACAGCGGCAGCAGCAGTGGCAAGAACTTCTCAGATTTAAGGAGAGGCTTTAATATCATAGTCCCAATTAGCTGTTGTACCGCCAAGGAACAAGCCAAGAGACCCATTCCATGTGGTTTGGCTGGGGAGAAGCACAACGCACTCGAGACAGTCACACCCTTAGTGCAAACCTAGAGAGTCACACCCTTCTAAATACATTGAAGTTTAAGGGCTTAGAAGGGTGCAACTTGGCTTAGAAGGGCATTGCCAGTAAAACTTAGTGGCATAGTTCTAGGAGGGAGGGGCTATTTCCCGTGGCCTCGCTGTAAGTGGTGGATCACTACTGTAACCTTTGGGTGTGTAACTTTGGGGCAGGGGCAGGAACAAGGGTGCTACCTTCTGAAGAGTTTTAGATATATCTATAAAAGCTTTTATTTTGCACGGTTGCTTTTCACCCCTTCCCAACCATTTAATTAGTCAGATGGTGAGGTCCTTGGGGACAGACATGTCTGTGTTTGGCAAGATGGCTGGAAAGTTGGCCTGAGTCCACGGGATAGAGCTGGATGTAGAAGGAATCAATACATAATGCCTTGGACTTTCTCTAGACTAGAGGAGTCCTCATTAGGGATTTTCTTCCCTCCACAGATGACACTACTGCAACTTCAAAAGACTTATCTTTGGAGAGGAGGAGGAGAAGAAAAGAAGGTTGGTTTTTATATGCCGACTTTCTCTACCACTTAAGGAAGAATCAAACCGGCTTAAAATCACCTCCCTTCCCCTCCCCACAACAGACACCCTGTGAGGTAGGTGGGGCTGAGCGATTTCTAAGAGAGCTGTGACTTGTCCAAGGTCACCCAGCTGGCTTCATGTGTAGGAGTGGGGAAGCCAACCCAGTTCACCAGATTAGCCTCCACCACTCATGTAGAGGAATGGGGAATCAACCCCGGTTCTCCAGACCAGAGTCCACCACTCCAAACCGCCGCTCGTAACCACTACACCATGCTGGCTCTTGGTTTTTATATGCCAACTTTCTCTACCTTTTTGTGAGGAGAATCAAACCAGCTTACAATCTCCTTCCCTTCCTCTCGTCACAACAGACACCTTGTGAGGTAGGTGGGGCTGAGAGAGTTCTGAGAGAACTGTGACTAGCCCAAGGTCACCCAACTGCTTCATGTGGAGGAGTGGGGAATCAAACCCGGTTCTCCAGATTAGAATCCACCGCTCCTAACTACTACACCATGCTGGCTCTCTAGAAGAAGAAGGCTCTCTAGTACACTCAAGGTCCCTACCGCTCTCAGCCCTGCCCCGCTCAGGCTGGGCATACTGAATGTTGGAGATCCCAGGAGAGGCATTCCACTGGCTCTCCTCTTCGTCAGGCGAATGTAAATGTGTCGCCCCATATGGTACCACAGGCGTCGTGGCATACGGCGTGGTGTGCTGGGAAAACGCCCCGTTGAAAGTCCTCATGTCATCGCTGGCAGGGTCAATGGTGCTGTAAATGGGCCCGTCAGACACTCCTGTTCCGAACTTCTCGGTCTGTGCAATGTAGTTAGAAATGCCAGCATCTGTGGAGAAGGAGACAAACAAACAACCTTGCTGTTACCAGGCCTTCTGGTTGAACTGCAGAAGATTCTGCAAGTCTCCAGCTGTAAGCTTCTGCAGCATTCATGGGGTTTGAGAACTGCCTCTAATCCAGGCTCGGGGGTCGTCTGAGCAATTTAATTGAAATCCCGTTCTTCGACACAAACTTTGGCTTAGCTCGTCTCCTGGAAGGTCATGGCCCTGAAAGCCTGCTTTACAAGCCTCAGCAGCTTCCTCATTTGTGCAGACTAAAAGACTAAGCCTCTTGCTTTAACCTGCGCACCATCCTCAGAAAGCTCTGTCTGTTTGTTGCGCTCATTTGCTGGTCTACGTTGGCCTTGCTTTCAGAAGGGCTTTGCTATTTCTCAGCCGGATCATCCCTGCACTCCGCCAGCGCCAGTGGCACGACACTTACCGTTGTAATATCTCTCTGTGGCGTTGTGGTTTCCCGTGCACAAGGCCACTCCGGGTTCCTTTGTCTTCCCGTTCCGGAGCAGATTCGGGGCTGGCCACGAGTCTGCCAGCCATGGATAGCTGGAAGTACTTGAGGCCATGGCCAGCATACCAGGCCTGCTGGAGGAAAGAAACAAGAGTGGCGGATGTTTGATGCTTTGGATTAGCACTGTCACACAATTAAAGAAATCCTGAATGTTGAATTGTATAAGGCCTAGTGTACGCAATACAGCTTACCATGCAATGTCTGGCAAGAGTACTTGCCACGAGTACTGATCGTGCAAATGTTATCTCCACTGCATGGTGTAAAGGATTTTTTAAAATCACAGCTTGATGCTCTCCTTCTCGGAGCATTGGTACGTTCCTTATCCCATAAGGCCCATATAAATTTTGTAAGTAAATAAATGCATCAGTCATTGCTAGCTTTCTACCGGAAAGTTGCAGAAGTCAGTACTTTGAAGGAGAACAAGACACATAGAGGGCTAGTCAGTCTCCATTCTTCCAGTCAGTTTGAAATCAGAACTCAGTGGTTGAAGACACCAAAAGCCTGGTTCCTAGGGTTATAACGCGAACATTTAGAATGCCACAGGTAAAAAGATAGGAAATCACCACCCATTCATTTACCTGCTAAATCAGTGCAAAGTACCAAGAAGCTACTGAATGGAATGTTGGAGGAGAAGAAAGGAAGGAAAGCAGGAATCATTAACGCTACATCCCGGTCTTTGCACTCACCTGCCACTGCCCCGCGCCGGCCCATCCACATGGGGGAAAGAGACTGAAAAAGAGGGGACCACATAGTCAGGGACGTCTCCTTGGAAAACAAGATGTGGCTCAGGCTGGCGGTGCTGGGAAAAGCAATGTGATGGAGGCGGGGGGAAAGCCTTACCTGCTGGCGTGTAGGCAAAGGAGGCTGCAAAGAGAAGCAGACAGTAAGCAAGACGCAGCTGTGGTCGGCGGGGTTGGTGGTGGAAAGGAGCGGCTGCGGGTTGAGCATTTCAGTGCCACGGGAAGGGGGGAGAGGGCAGCATCTCACACACGGCACTGCTCTCACAGCTCTTTGTTGGCATGCCAGGGCATTTGTGTGTTTAGCGGCCTTTTATCCTGCCCTTCCCTCCAGGAGCCCAGGGCAGCATGCATGGATCGCCTTCCCCATTTTATCCCTACAACAACCCTAAGGAGTAGGTTAAGGTGTGTGAGAGAGAGATCAGCCCCAAGTCGCCCAGTAAGTTTAATGGCGGAATGGGGATTTGAGCATGGGTCTCTCAGAAACTAGTCCCACACTCTGGCACAAGCCTGACATTCCAACCTCCTAAGAACCCTCGTGAAGTGAGTTAGTGACATTCCCATTTTTCAGACAGTCAACAGAGGCTGGGAAGCAATGGAAACAGACCGTGCCAATTAAGGCTAATATTGATAAATTAACCCAATTTGCACATGCCATTCTGGTCACATAACCACCCCCACCCCTGGTTTTGAAAACTTAATTGTTCAATTTTGCTTTTTTGGGCTTTTTTAGTGGCAGTGGCTGGGAACAAGAAGTGATTATAGAAGGGATGGGACTGCAAAATCAACATGTGGGATGAGGGAACAGGAGCTGTACTGCGTGACAAAATCCCACCATGAAATCTAGAAAGTTGCTCTTTAAAACAAAACAAAACGATAGATTGTGTGCATTCTGCTGAAAAACAAAATATACTGCCACTTGTAATGTGAATATTATTTAAATATTTCCCTGCTTCCAACCTGGGGGTGGTGGTACATGATCTACCAGAAACCTATCACACAGATTTCCTCTCCCAATCATTTCAGTGGGTCTTGTGCAAAAAATATAGGGCTTCCTTGCTTACAGATGCCAAATCCACAAGGGGCTTGCAAAAGGTTCTGCATTTAAGAGGTTCTGCCACTCATCCCTCACTAGATTCCCATCTGAAATGCTTGGCACCTCTGCCTCGCTCAGTTATACTCCACAGAGAACCCAACCTCACCTTCCTTGAGAGATGGGGGGGGGTGAGGGGAATGGTGGCCTGCAAGCCTGGCCCATCTCACCTGTGTAGTGACTCAGCTCCTTCCTCTTCTTCCGGCGACAGTAGATCCACACACTGAAGCACATCAGGATGACCCAGCAGGCCCCTCCAATGCCAGCAATGAAAGCCGGCTGCTTCACCACGTCGGTGATCTGCTCAGCGAGGCTCACACTGTCCCCGTTACTCACGGACACCAAGTCCTGGTCCGGCAAGGGCTCTGCGGTAGGCACAGGAGGCAAAAAGCTTCCAGTGAAAGGAGGCAGCTTCAGAAACACTTGTCATCACTGAGGACAAGTCACCTGTTTGTGAGCTGTGCCATTACAGACTGCAAGCGGGGCTTGTGGGATGGAATTCCTCTTGGTTAAAAACAATCCCCTCTACGTAGAAAGAGAGCAGGTATGGGAAGGGAGAACTCCTCTCCCTAACATGCTCATTTTTTAACTTGTGGGGAATATGCGTGTTGGATGGAGGAGTAGCCACTAATTCCTGCAATCTGCAGTGGTACAGCATACAGGAAGGGTTACAACAACAATGACACAGGACCACGGAGAAGTAGAAAACAGGCCTTGTGTCTTCACATCATACAGCAGTAACTTTCTATTCCTTTATCCTGTTGCATGACCGAGAGCTGCCTTCAGATCAGCATCTCTGACACCTACATGCTTGGTAAGACTGCTGTGATACAAAGAATGTCCTCCTAAGCCCAACACAGGATGTTGCCTGGTCCTGAGTAAAAGCCCTTTTGGTCTATCAAGGTCAGTACTGTCTACTTTGGGTAGTGGCTCTCCAGGGTCTCAGGCAGAGGTCTTCCATAAGTACATATACATAAGAACATATACATGGTGGCTCTCGGCAGCCTTGGGACACACTCTCTTCCATGCAGCCTTGGGATCCAGGGCTAAAGCCTATTCCCTCTGGGGCTGCTTGGGTAAGTCTGGGATACTCACTGATTTGTATGGTGACCGGTGCACTCCTCACACCGATGCCCGCGCTGGTGGCTGCGGCCACCTCTGTGCGGTACAGCATGCCCGGCACCAGGCCCTGCAAGACTGTCGATCGCAATGTGCCGTCCACCGTCTTGTTGATGTGGTATCGAGACTCGTTGCCTAGACACCAAACCTGCCGCAGGATGAAAGAAGAAGAAGAGTTGGTTTCTATATGCTGACTTTCTCTACCACTTAAGGAAGAATCAAACCGACTTCCCCTCCCCACAACAGACATCCTGTGAGATAGGTGGGGCTGAGAAAGTGTGATTTGCCCAAGGTCACCCAGCTGGATTCATGTGTTGGAGTGGGGAAGAAAAAGAAGAAGAGTTGGTTTTTATATGCCGACTTTCTCTACCACCTAAGGGAGACTCAAACCGGCTTACAATCCCCTTCCCTTCCCCTCCCCACAACAGACACCCTGTGAGGTAGGTGGGGCTGAGAAAGTGTGACTTGCCCAAAGTCACCCAGCTGGCTTCATGTGTACGAGGGGGGAAACAAATTCAGTTCACCAGATTAGCCTCCGCCGCTCATGTGTAAGAGTGGGGAATCAAACCTGGTTCTCCAGAACAGAGTCTACCGCTTCAAACCACCGCTCTTAACCACTGCACCACGCTGGCTCCCAGTTCCCCAGATTAGCCTCCGCCACTCATGTATTTGCTCGCTCGTTCGTTCGTTCGTTCGTTCGTTCGTTCGTTCATTCATTCATTCATTCATTCATTCCCACAACCTTTTTGTTGTTGGGGTGAGTCCACATACACATTGTGATCAACGGCTGAGCCGATACCCCCTGGCAAAGCAAACTTCCCACAGCCGCTTGTGGTTCTTGCTATAGCCAAACCACAAGGCCCTCTAGACCACTTTGGAGTTATCAAGACCCAGGGGAGGTACCCAACAGTCTCTCTTCCTTACCCGGTAATCCTGGATGATTCCGTTCTGATCTTCCGAAGGGGGCGGCTCCCACGACACGCTGATACTGGTACTATTGCTGCTCCCCACGGTAACTACAGTAACCGCCTGAGGAGGGGCGCTGGGAGCTGGGCAAGAGGGAATACAATGACTTTATTGTTCAGAGGGAAGGGACTGGGTGGCATTTGGTGACTGGCATTCTGAGTTTTGGAATGCCACAAAAGCCATGCCAAGGACATGCTGAGTTACTGGAAGGGGATGAAAGAAAAGGTCACTGGCAATTTCAAAATTTATCAGCCTTCAGAGTTACACATTTAAATGAGTTTGCAATAGGTGCTCTCAAAAAGGAACCCCTGGGGTATGGTCTTTTTGTGATGGTGACAAAGGTTACTATGGATCCCCCCTCCCCCAGCTCTCCTACAGAACTATAGCTCTTCAGTGCCTTGTGGGGCCTGGAGGTCTCCCAGAATCACAACAGATCTCCAGACTACAGAGATGAGTTCCCCTGGAGAAAATGGCTACTTTGGAGGGTGGACTCCATGCTGTTACACCTTGCTGTGGTCCCTCCCTTCCCCAAACCCTGCCCTCTCCAGGCCCCACCCCCAGAATGTCCCGGAATTTCCCAACCTGGAGTTGGCAACCCTAGCCACGGCACTTAAGGTTTGGATCTGGTTTTCATTTGTAGTGCGGACATATTATACGGCTGAAAAACAGGAACAAAATGCAGGAGTTTTGCTTATTGGTGCTCTCTAACCTGGCCCTCCCTCAGAATCTCTATGCCTTTAAAATAACTAAGAGATTTAAGGATTGAGATAGCTATAGGCACAATTTGTTCCTGACTTATATGTGGCAGGTGTAAAACTATTCTGGGCTCCCAAGATGGCAATCAAGGTGGTAAGAAACCCCTTAGGATTCAACAGACTATCCAGAGATAGAGAATGCCCATATACATCAGACCACGCGCCCATCTTGGTAGCCGGCCTGATGGCAGTTGCCAACATGTTTGAGATAGACAAAGGGGAGGGAGGTGATCTTTTCTAAGAGGAGGGAGATGGATTTACTATGACCTCAGAAAAGGTAGGCTGATTTCAGCCTTGCAAGCTCTACTTTTGTTCTGATGAGCATCCTGTGGTCCACCCATTTGTTTACACTGGAAGTGCCCTGCTGGGCCTGATCATGGTTCAGTTAATTCTGCATTATTCACAAAGCTTCCTTCAACCATCACAGGTTGGCAAATGCCTGTTGTGGGTGGGAGATCTCCACTGGAATGCCAGCAGGAGAAAGTAAAAACAAAACTAAACAAAACACTGTCAGTGATGGCGTGACATCACTTCTGGGTTATTCTCGGAAGTGACATCACACCTCTCTAGAAATTGCTGGAAACTCTATGGTTTTATCATAGAGTTACCAGTGATTCCTAGAGAGTTTTGATATCACTTGCAGGTTTCCCCTGGAAGTCACACAGTCGCTGATAGCTTCCCCCCATGCTGTCCCCCTGTCTCCTTCTTGTCCTAATTTGGTCCTAGATCAGAATTTAGGCAGTGACCCACTGCTGGATAAAAATCTACTATCTCTAACTCCCCATACTAGAGCATTACAATTATGAATTTGACTATCTCCCTGGTAGCATATGTCTTTGGAGACACAGATATTTGACATTATACACCACGGTACCTGTTGGTGGTTTGGGGAAACAACATGAGTTATTCTTACAAAGAATGATGGCATACTTTCCTACACTGAGATAACAACAAAATTGGAGAAGGACTCATCTTACAATATACACAATTACAAATGATTTTTAAAAGGCTTCTCTTCTGCAGAGAAGAGCAGAACCTTTTCCAGTCTCTACTGGAATAACTCAAAAGAGCTGATGAGAGTGTCTGTTTTTATTTTTTGCTGGATCACAGACTTGAGGGACAAGCTCCCTTCCTCCTCCGCATATACCTTCCTCCGGGGTGCGCACTAGCAGCACCTCGCTGTCCATGCCCTGGAACTCATCAAAATACGGGCGGAGTTTGATCTCGTATTCCTGCCCCTTGCGCAGCTCGACGAGGACAGTGCTTCGTTCTGCAGGCGACTTCACGTCCTGCACCAGCCAGGCGCTGCTCTTGGGCCGGTACATCACTCGATAGCCTTGGATGAACTGAGCCTGGCGGTCAACCTGAGAGAAAGAGGCGCCAGTGAACGCTTGTAACGTGAAATCCATTGTCTCAGACCGCATGGGTCCAGCTTCCTCTCTACCGACCGACCTGTTTCTTCTCTCTGCCTCCAAGCGTCCTGCTGTACTTCTCTCATTTCTCTGCCCCCACCATGAATTCCTGCCTTCCTGCCTTCCCGCCGTCAGTCTCACATCACTTCACATCTATTTCCATATACTTTTAAACATTTCTTTTACACTTCCTTGCCCAGGACTTTTCCCTTTTGCTATAACCTCTCGAGCAGACATAAGGTCTATGGCTCAGTGGCAGAGCATCTGCTTGGCATGCAGAATGTCCCAGGTTCAATCCCCGGCATCTCCAGTTAAAGGGACTAGGCAAGTGGGTGATGTGAAAGACCTCTGCCTGAGACCCTGGAGAGCCGCTGCCGGTCTGAGTAGACAATACTGACTTTGATGGATCAAGGGTCTGGTTCAGTATAAGGCAGCTTTATGTGTTCATGTGACCCACCTTTAATCCCCACCTGCAATAAAGGACAGGATTTCAATGGTTTAACATGTATATCCCACCTATGCTCTGAATCCTTCTTAGGGAATATCTATAGACACTGATTTAACAATAATTCTTTCTCCCTAGAGGAGGCCTCCACAACATGGTGTCCAATCTCATCAGATCTCAGAAGCTAAGCAGGGTCAGCCCTGGTTAGTGCTAGGATGGGAGACCATCAAGCAAGACTAGAAGCCGGCAATGGCAAACCAGCTTTGTTCATCTCTTGCCTTGAAACCTTACAGGGTCGCTGTAAGTTGGCTGCGACTTGACAGCCCTTTCCTTCACCAGAAACAGCTCCCCCGTGAATTGCGAGGTTCGACTGCATTTTTGTTGCCTAACACATTCACCCAGCCGCCTGCTGATTACCCCCACCATGTCATTTGGGAGAAGGGTTAGGGACCCCAACGATAGAGGGGCCGTGGCTCAGTGGTAGAGCATCTGCTTGGCTTGCAGACGGTCCCAGGTTCAGTCGCCGGCATCTCCAGAAAATATTGACTTGGATGGACCAAGGGTCTGAATCAGTATAAGGCAGCTTCATGCATGGTACTCACAGTCCAGGTGACTTGGATGGTGGTAGAGGTGAGGATGACCGGCTCCTGCAGCTGAACCACAACCTCGCCGAGTTCCTTTTGCACCTGCCTGTGATCGACTCCCTGCCGGGTGGGACTCACATCTGCCAAACCAGATAAGACAAGAGCCTGAGCAAGGCCACTGCAAAAGGTTGCTTTCCCACCACTCTTTTGCAGACAGAGGCAGAGTTAAAGGAAGCTGGCCTTGGAAGGGTAGGACTTGCAGCACTGGAAGCAAATCCAATCTTCAATTCTGATTATATGGAAACTATTAGGCAACCCTAATGATTGGGCCCTGCTGAGATACCAATCCGTTTGTTGCTATGGGCCGTTCCCCACATTACATACATACCTAAATTGTAGATCAACGGTCCTGATTTGTTTTAAAAATCAGTCTGGTGGGCATGAGTGATCGTAGCGGCAGAAAAAGAGAAAAGGCAGGCAGGAGGGAGTATCCAACCTTTTCCCACCTCCCTCTTCTCTGCTCTGCTCTAAATTGCCTCCTTAACTGGCTTTACTCCCTCACGTGCCAAACCAGCTGAACCAAGCATGGGAAAGTCTTCAGGAGGGGATTCAGAGTAGGAAAATGATGGGCATAGGAAGGGTTCAGCAAAAAAGCAACCCCATTGCTGGCAGCCATCCCCAAAACTGCTTTTCAAACAAGTAAAACAAAATGAAAAAGTTAATTGGTTGCAAAATATTGTTGAAGGCTTTCATGGTCAGAGTTCATTGGTTCTCGTAGGTTATCCGGGCTGTGTAACCGTGGTCTTGGTATGTTCTTTCCTGACGTTTCGCCAGCAGCTGTGGCGGGCATCTTCAGAGGAGTAACACTGAAGGACAGTGTCTGTCCTTAATTGGTTGCAGTTACTTGTTTTTACATGCAGTGGATATCTTGGAGCGTGGATTTCATGCTTTACTGTCCACTTACTCTTAGTTTTGTAGCCATAGGAGCTAGAAACTCCCTCCCCCCAAGAGCAAACTAAACATCTTAGGACAACAAAGTGCTTCAGAACTAGGCCTGTGTAGTTCAGATATGTAAATGCAAAGGACACACCACATGGGCCCATCAAAGGAAGCTTCTCTTGCTTCTATCCTAATGAAAATATAAATCCTTGAATACATCCTTCAATTACTTAAGATCTAGACCAGTGGTTCCCAAAGTGGGCAGTACCACCTCCTGGGGGATGGTGGGATTATCTAGGGGGGAACTAAGAGGCAAGGGGGCAGCAGGGGGAGCTAGAGGTGGGCCCCTTCAACTGTGTTGTTGGATAGGGTAGGGGCGCTGGGGTTGAGTTTGTGGAACCCAAGGGGGCAGTGGCCAGAAAAAATTGGGAACCACTGAACTAGACTGACAGGGGCCACACAACTATCCATGCTGAGACAATGCAGTATAGCGGCTAGAGGGTTGGACCAGAATCTGGGATACCCAGGATGGACCCCACTCTGCCATGGAAGCTAGCTGGGTGGCCTTAGGCCAGTCACTCTCTCTCAGCCCAACCTACCTCACAACATAGTTTTTATGAGGGGGAAAAATGGAAGGGGGGAGGATGATGGTGATGTGGTAAGCCACTTTGGGTCCACACTGGGGGGAAAAGCGGGGTAGAAATATCTAAATGATTACCTGGAGATTGGGAACTACCAAGTCATATGAATTCTGATCAAATCCAGAAGCCCCTGGCAACCTCACCTTGCGTACGGACCGGCTCCGAGACAGGGCTGGGGTCGCTCAGGCCGTACATGTTGACAGCCCGTATGAGGAAGAGGTAAATGGTGTTGGGGTTCAGACCGCTGACTGTGTGCTTCTCCACCTTTACGTTATCAGCCACTGTTTGCCACGTGCTCCCTGAGGACTGACTGCAACAGAACAGAACAGGAGGGAAACAGCATGAGATGGACACTCTTTGTACCTCATAAGAACATAAGAAAGGCCCTGCTGGATCAGACCAAGGCCCATCAAGTCCAGCAGTCTTTTCACACCGTGGACAACCAGGTGACTCTAGGAAGCCCACAAACAAGACGACTGCAGCAACATTGTCCTGCCTGTGTTCCACAGCACCTAATATATTCGGCATGCTCCTCTGACCCTGGAGAGAACAGGCATGCATCACGACTAGTATCCATTTTAACTAGTATCCATGAATACCCCTCTCCTCCATGAACATGTCCACTCCCCTCTTAAAGCCTTCCAAGTTGGCAGCCATTACCACATCCTGGGGCAGGGAGTTCCACAATTTAACTATGTGTAGTGTGAAGAAATACTTCCTTTTATCTGTTTTGAATCTCTCACCCTCCAGCTTCAGCAGATGACCCCGTGCTCTAGTATTATCAGAGAGGGAGAAAAGCTTCTCAGTAGGGATGCCAGCCTCAAGGTGGGACCTGGGGATCCCCTGGAATTACACCTCATCTCCGGACTACAGAGATCAGTTTCCCTGGAGACAATGGATGCTTTGGAGGGTGGACTCTATAGCATTGTACCCCACTGAGGTCGCTGTCCTCTCCAGGTTCCATCCCCAAATGGAGTTTCCCAGCCAGGATCTGGCAACCCTACCCTCCATCCCCCACCAGCGGCCAGGCAAGGTGCCCCTGTTCGTTGCAGATGCCAACATCCTCTTGAGCCACGGCTTGGAATCCTGAATCTCTCTCTTGAGAGCCTGAAGAGAGTGACACATTCATCTAGCATTTCTGAACATGTATAAGGTGAGTCTTCCCAACCAATAAGTGACATTTGGAAGGCCAGGGGGAATATATTATCATTATCTCATTGTTCTTCCATTGTGAGACTCAAGATGGCATGCCTGAAACGATATGGTGTAGTGGTTAGAGTGTAGGACTAAGATCTCGGATACCTGAGTTTGAATCCCCACTGTGTTATGGAAGCTCGCTGGGTGACTGTGGGCCAGTCACACACTCCCAGGGCTGTTGTGAGGACGAAATAAAGGATAGGAAAACAAGGTAAGGTGCTTTGGGCCCCCACTGGGGAGGAAGGTGGGGTTTAAATGAAGTAAGAAGCAGAATAGTTGGTTTTTATATGCCGACTTTCTCTACCACTTAAGACAGAATCAAACCAGCTTACAACTCACCTTCTTTTCCCCTCCCCACAACAGACAATCTATGAGGTAGGTGGGGCTGAGAGAGCTGTGACTAGCCCAAGGTCACCCAGCTGGCTTTGTGTGTAGGAGTGGGGAAACCAACCCAGTTCACCAGATTAGCCTCCGCCACTCATGTGGAGGAGTGGGGAATCAAACCCGGTTCTCCAGGTCAGACTCCATCACTCCAAACCACCACTCTTAACCACTACACCAAGCTGGCCCTGTAAATAAATAAAGTAAATAAATAAAGCATACAGGCTTCCTAAGGACGATTCCCATCCAAGCACTGATCGGATCCAGAATTGCAGAGTTTAACCCAGAATACTGCATTGTGGGCCTTCACTGTGGATTTCCAGTCTTGCAAATGCACATCCTTGGATATTGCGCCCTTGTGCTGTCGCAATCATTTGCAACTGGCCAGTTGTCTCCACACAGGAAAATCCGGTTGCCAATTATTTGTTGAACTGCAGCAAGAGCACCAGGCCCACCGAGGTATGGAAGCAGCCCCAGTCAGAAGGACAGCTTCTGACCCCATCCCTCCTTGTGGATATTAACAGCTGGATCCTCAGGAGAGCCAAGAGCGCAGGAAGTGCTGTCAGCGTTGCTGATCAGAGCTTTCAAGGTCCAGGATCTAATGGTTGCCTGACTGACAATATTTTTTTTGCTGCAGGCTCAGCTTGGGAAGTAAACAGGAAGCTGGGCCCATGCCAGGTCTATTCATTCCAAAAATGAAATGTTGCTGCTTCCAGGATGCAGCATTTCCTGTGGTCTGTATGAGAGTGTGTGGAGGTAGGGTGGGGGTAGAGGATGGTCCAATCTGCCCCTTCTGGCAAGACTCATGTCATTACGCAACAAAGGGCTGAGCCAAGCTAGAATGTCAGAACATATTCTACAAGGGTATGGAAGACTTTAGAACAGTAGATTGCTTGAGATACACTGGTTTGCCAGAATATACATTAAAGGCAACTTATGTACATTTTTTTTGCCATCAAGTCACATCTGCCTCATGGCGACCCTGTAGGGTTATCAAGGGAAGAGACGTCGGGAGGTGGTTTGCCACTGCCTGCCTCTGCATTGTGTCCCTGGTATTCCTTGGAGGTCTCCCATCCAAATGCTAGCCAGGGTCAGGGCTGAGAGTGTGTGACTGGCCCAAGTTCACCCAGCAGGCTTCCATGGCCTGAGTGGGGATTCAAACCTTGATTTCCCAGGTCCTAGTCCAACACCTTAACCACTACACCATGCTGGCTCTCATGTACATAAACACCATCAAGTTGCAACTGACTTATGGCAACCCCAGCAAGGGGCTTTCAAGGCAAGTAAGAAGCAGAGGCATTTTGTCATTGCCTTCCTCTGCACAGTCCCCCGTTCAAGTATTGACTCTGCTTTGCTTCCGAGATCTGATGAGATCGGGCTAGACCAAGCTGCCTTCCCTCCCTAAAGGCAACGTTAACTCTGCATCTCTGTCATGCTGAATGCACACCCATGCGCAAAGACAAGAATAGCGCCAGCTTGTCCAGTGATTTACAGCGCAGCCCTCACTGCCTCGATGTTTGCAAAATTTCTCACTGCTAACCCAAATGCCCCAACACCTGCGCTCCCCCACAAATCTCCAGCTCTGAAGCAGATGGCTCCAAGGCAGGTCGGCCGGAGTCCTTAAGCCACGTGAGAAAGCAGTGTTTGCCTTTGCTCTCGGGGCACCTCAGCAACCTGGCTGCCGAAAGGAAGAATCTGAGCATGGGGCGTTGGGAGGCGTGCCGTCAGCAGGGAATGACAAACAGGGGCTTAATAGGGATTCACTGGGATGACCTCCTGCCCAGGAACGTGCTGACAGCAAAACATTTACCCAGTTGCTTGCATCTGCTCCCATGACCTCCAAAACCCTGCCCCAGACAGACTCGCTAGGGCTGATGAAGCAGAAAAAGATTCAGTGCTTTGCAACACCAAAGAAGTCTTGACACAAACAAGATTCAGGAATCGTCATCTTCAGATAACAGGCTAACATGAACAAGAACACGGCGCACCGCTGACTATCAGCGGGTCGTTTATAGGTCACCGTGATTCTCTAGGGGACTGTGATCTCCACCTGTAAAAAACAACACCACAGCTACTGTTTATGTGACCGCTTAGTGAATGAAATACTTGAGAGCTAACTGCAGACTCTTAACGCACTCCAGTCTTTGATTCACAGCTTACACGTCGTACAGGGGATTCGTGAGAGTTGCTGTCCCAGGATAACAAGCAGCAGAACAGACCCAAGTCTGGCTTGCCTGAAACAAAGTGTTCTAAGGTGTTGAGAGACCCTTCCCTGCTCCAAAGCTGCTACATAATAATACGCAACAAATACAAGCATCTAAGCTGCTAACCCAAAGTAGAAACCCGTCAGGGTAAACACGTTCTTCCCTACAAAATGTAAGTAGAGTAAGTAAATATATTTGGATATGGCCATAGGCCTTTACAAAACATCGTCAATATAATGCATTATAATGTAATTATACATGGTAAAAGAATAAAATCTTTAAAAATAGTTTACAATAATACTAACAACCTTATGATGATAAATAAATGGGAAGGGCCATGGCTCAGTGGTAGAGCATCTGCTGGGCATGCAGAAGGTCCCAGGTTCAATCCCCGGCAGCTCCACTTAAAGGGACTAGGCAAGTAGGTGATGTGAATGACTTCTGCCTGAGACCCAGGAGAGCCACAGCCAGTCTGCGTAGATAATACTGACTTTGATGGACCAAGGGTCTGATTCAGTATAAGCAACTTCATGTGTTCAATACGTTCATCATCCACAGATAAAATCATTTTTGGAAATCTGCTCTTGAAGTATCAACTTTGGCCCTTATTTTCCTTGCTGCCAGGGCGTACAGTGATGTATCAGAGTCTGAAAGCAGGAATATAACTTTCTCCTTCTCAGAATGGAAATTTATGCCAGATAATATCCCAGCGAGAAACTTAGTCCTAGGCTGTACATAAAGTAGGCAATCAAGTATGTAATGGGGTAAATCCTCCTGCAGTCTCATGTCACAGATACATATGCGTTGGTCCTTAGGAATTTACTTACACAGGCCGGCCAAAAGGGCCATTGGCATGGCCTCAAAGAATAAAGATGTAAAAGCTGCTTTGAGGTTATGGTTAGAAATCTTAACTAAATATTGGGATCTAAAGTGTAGTAATAATGAAGGGGACTACAGTGGGGGGAGCTGCTGGTCCAGCCAATCAGCTCTCCTCATTACCTTAAGGTAAAGGTAGTCCCCTGCACAAGCACCAGGTCATTCCTGACCCATGGGGTGACATCACATCCTGACGTTTACCAGGCAGACTATGTTTACGGGGTGGTTCGCCACTGCCTTCCCCAGTCGTCTACACTTTACCCCCAGCAAGCTGGGTGCTCATTTTACCGACCTCGGAAGGATGGAAGGCTGAGTCCACCTTGAGCCGGCTACCTGAAACTGACTCCTGTAGGGAGTGAACACAGGTCATGAGCATAGCTTTCTGACTGCAGTACTGCAGCTTACCATTCTGCACCACAGGCCTCATTACCTTACATTGTTGCAATGCTGAAGCCTGCCAGTTGTGGCATGTGGCTGTAGCTGAGTTCAGTTCCAGCTCCACAATCCAGCAGGTAGCAAAACATCAGAATGGATGATGGGAAAGGGTACGTGCGCGCGTATCTGCACTCACACACAAGTGAACCAAAGTAACTTAAGGGCCGAGAAGGGAGGTGAGGCGGAGGGCCCTCCGGATGGTGGCAATAGCTTCTTTGCTCTTGGATGTATAAAAAGTAATTCAGCATTGCTTTGGAAACCTTACATCCTGATTTGTTTGAAAAAAATTGTATCGATTGAAGATGCATATAACGAACAGCACGAGCAACTCTAGGATCACACTTGCCACGGAGCCACATCCTGCATTTTGTTCAATGGGACCACAGCAGGAATTGCGACGCACACAGAGTGACATTTTGAGAGAGATTGTTTAGGAGTTATAATTGAGATAGTCGGTGCTGCAAAGACACAGCGGGGCTGGCTCATTTCCAAAGGTTTACCTCCTACCTCCTTTTTGTATCTTGCTCTCTGTTTCTCCCCCTCTCTCTATATATATATTCAGGCTCACCGCTTCTACATATTTACAACACTCGTCAATGTACTTTTCTCTTACTGTGTATCAAACAAAGGAAATTTGGGAGAAGGTATAAATCTGCCTTGGACAGATCCCTGGAGAGGCGGGATATATATTTTCTAAATAAATAAGTAAGCAACCCAGGAAACCCAGCAGGGCTAGAAGAAAACTTCTCATTGGGAGGTGATGTGTAATTTGGGAGATAGCATACAAGATTATCTAAGGAATGGCCGCCCAATAATTTCTTCAGAAATTGGCAGGCTCTGGAAGCTCATGTATAGGGTAAATGACTTCTGGTGCCTTGAACTGAACCAGGAGAATGAGACTTTGTTTCTGTGGCCCACATAAAAAGCAAGGCAAAAGAGCATCTCGTTCTGCCCTACAATCTCACACTGTACCTACTGGACTGTTTTTCTTCACCTTCAACCCATCTCTGCTTTGTGCCCAGGGACCCTTGGAAGAACAACTTTCTTGCAACCCAAGAGTTACCTGAATGCTTCAATGATGTACGAACTGACTGAGGCTCCTCCGCTCACTGGGCTTGGTTTCCAAATCAAAGCGACGCTGTTCTTAGTGACATCCGTGACCAGAGGTGCAGATGGCGGCCCTGGGAGAAGGCTTGGCTCTGGGACCTGCGTCTGGAGGTCAGCCCCATTTTCTAAAGAAACAAATGTTGAAGAAAATGGTGAGATGGTGACAGTTTTGAGAGCCGGTGTGGACTGGGGAAACCCCAGGTTCAAGTAAGCGCTCTGCCTTTTTATGCAATTCGAAGCTGTCCTGAGAGTTGGCTACAGAGAGTCACAAGATACAGCTCTTCAAAAATAATTAAATATAACCTCATAAATAGATCGACAGGAAAGATCCATACCCACAGCTGACAGGAGAGAAGGTCCTGTGGTTAGCCTCAAGGACAGGTCAGTCTCAGTATAGGTCTCATGACCAACTGGTCTGTAAATGAATTCTGGTCTCAAAGACTTTGGAGGAATACGGAATCTGTGGGGACCGTGGGTTTTCTTATTCGCCGGGCTGTTTGTTTTCCAAAACCCATCTCGGCTGAAGGAGAGCTCTTTATTTTAAAAGAAAAGTCTATAAAACCCTGTGTGGGGTCCGGGAGGCCCCAGCTCACCACCACATCTTTGTGTCAACAACGTTATTCCTTGAGGTGGTTTCACATTTGACCGCCTGGGCCCAGCCCTGACTGCCAGGAATGTGCTCGCTGGGGCAGAAAGCAGAATGTGGCTTGTTGCGTTTTCAATGAGCCATTCTCAGACAGGAAGCCATGAGAGGCTCGGCTGAGGGCAGCAGGAATCGCTCTCCTGGAGACACGGGCGAGCTCAGGTTTTAAGCTGTGATTTCGTAAGTCCCCCAGTCAGCCAGAAATGTATCCTCTCCACTTTGGCTAGGAGGCCAACCACTCGCGAGGGAGCTAGAGGTGGTTGGTAGAGAACAGATTTTGCGCTGAATAGTGATGCATACTTGGGTCTGCTTAAGTGCTGTCCCGAGAGATGCAAATAGGGAAAAACAACAACATCAGACTTGACCCTTGGTTACCAAGGGAGAAACCCCGGCTCAACACTTTGCATGTCTAAAGGCTGGCAAAGGCCTCAGCCTGAGACCCTTGGAGAGCTGCAGGGTAGAGGGTAACTTTTAACCTCTGCTATGATTCTTGCCAATCACAGCAGCTGAGAGATCTAGATATCGGAAACCCAAATTAAAATCCCTGATAAAAACTGTAAACTGCTTTTTTTTTGTTTTTGTTTACAAAGGCAGGCTTTTGTGGATTTAGCCGTGTCATGTCTATTCTGTCTGGTAAAAGCTCTCTTGGGTCTTGGGCAGAGAAAGGTCTTCCCCAGTCCTGCCAGCCTTAAATTCCTAACCAGGGATTGAACTTGGGACCTTCTGTGGGCCAAGCAGATGCTCTTATTCAATTGTGGTGTGGCCATCTGTCTCTTAGCCTAAGCTACCTTAGTGGGTGGGTGTGAGGCTCCCAGTGTAATCCTAAACAGAGATAAACTCTTCTAAGTCCATGGAAGTCAATGAGTGGAGACGGGCATAACTCTGCTTAGGGTTGCACTGTAAATGATAGCTCTTTTCAAGAAAATGCAAGGGAAGAAAGCAAGCAAGCAAGCAAGAAATATGCCTATGGTTTTCCATCCAACATTGGGAATGATCGGGTGTCTGCCGAGGGCCATTGCCCAACCAAGGATCCTCTGCCAATTGAAAATGCTGGGTTGGGTCGATATCCCATTTCTCAACTGAAAAAGAAGGCAGAGTGCAAGAGGATCTCATGATCTGCTACCTCCTCCAGGCACTCTTCATGGGAAAATAGGAGACTGTACTGGTGACCCCTGTAATGTCAAAGGGGGCTTGGGCACAATCTCCTATTTCCAGCTGGGAAGACCACTGGAGGGTGAGGAACGCTGGGTTTTTCACACTTGTTTGGGCCCCGGTTCTACCAATGAAGCCAAAAGTTAAAAAGCTCCGATGCCTCCTCTGGGTGCCCCTCCTATGAGAACACCTCCAGTACCTACATCACAAGTATCTTTGAAGACTTCCACTTCCTGTTGGGAGGACTTCCACTTCCTGTTGGGAGGAGTCCGGGAGGGTGAGCAGCCCAGACTCTTTCATACTTTTTTTAGACCCACCAGCCCTGATGGGGCTAAACAGTGTAGCCATAATTCTGATGCATATGTGCCTGCCCCAACAATTGCCCTTCCTGAAGCGCTACTGACCTTGCACTGCCAGAAACCCACTCCACGTCGTCTCACCGGTGGAACTTGTTGCAACGCAAACATACAGTCCGGAGTCTGAAACCTGAAACATGCAGAAAGGAGGATATGGTTAATTTCCAACAATGGTGTAAGGAACTCTGGGAGTTGTCAGGGATGCCTTAGGCTGATCTTGCATTGAGCAGGGGATTGGATTAGATGGCCTGTATGGCCCCTTCCATTTCTATGATTCTATTTTCATGTCCCATATTTAGATGGTATGTTATATGGATCCTTTTCTTGGGGTGGGGGAGAGGGGAAAGCCATGGCTTGCCCCAAAAATGGAGACCTATGCTTAGTTCCAGTACATGTGACAAATCAGGATGTGGGATAACGGATGCCGATTGGTGTAGGACAAACCCCAATGCCCCTATGCACGAAGGACAGCCAGTGTGGTGTAGTGGTTAAGAGCGGTGGTTTGAAGAGGTGGACTCTAATCTGGAGAACCGGGTTTGATTCCCCACTCCTCCACATGAGCGGCAGTCTCTAACCTGAAGAACTGGGTTTGATTCCCCACTCCTCCACATGAGCGGCAGACTCTAATCTGGAGAACCGGGTTTGATTCCCACTCCTCCACATGAGCGGCGGAGGCTAATCTGGTGAGCCGGGTTGGTTTCCCCAGTCCTACAGATAAAGCTAGTTGGGTGACCTTGGGCTAGTAACAGTTCTCTCTGAAATCTCTTAGACCCACCTACCTCACAAGGTGTCTGGTGTGGGGAGGGGGAAGGTGATTGTAAGCCAGTCTGAGTCTCTCTTAAATGGTAGAGAAAGTCCTTCTCCTCCTCCTAATTGTAACTGTATTTTTTTAATTGTACACTGCCTCAGGAAGGCAGCATACAATCAGGAGGTTGTGCAGAAATATGTTAAATGATTAATTAAATAAAACTTGCGGAGTGAAAGGTTCTAACTTAGCCTTTCTCCGAGGGGCTTGAGACAGGACAAGGAAGCTGGCATCTCGGTAGGGACCTGTCCCCCATGCTGCAGGCAGGCAACAGTCTTGTAGTTTGCTATGCTGATGGCCATTATATAGGGGAGGGTGGGGATCGCTTTAATGTCCCCACCAGGTGGGCTCTAAGCTGAGGCTCAGGAGCCGCTGCCCCACTTTCCCCCATGAATCAGAGTGGCCTGATGAGGCGGCCCATCCTTGGGGACCATTAACTCATACTAGTCCTCCAATCCACCTGACAGCTCCAATTTTTTCCTGGGCAAAGAGCCACAACTGCTATAAAATGATGCTATTAGGCACACTGGGACCCGGCTGATGCATTAACCTCCTGACTCTGACACAATGAAGGCACAAAATCAACGTGAAATATTTCACTCCCTGCTGACTGCAGGCATCAATTTTTAAACAAATGTTTAGCGTGAGTTCTGTGTTTTGATAAGTAATTCATGAATAACCTCCACGTTACCCCGACGGTGGATCCAGTTCGGGTGCGGAGAAGGGGCAGGCTGCCGGACCCGCCATGATCAGGATTGCAGAGAGAGCTATGGACTAAACCAGCAAAGCCTCTGCCTCAGATCCTCGGCCTCAAGAGGTTCTCCTTGCCTCTGTAACTCAGGCTTCCACACTCCCCAGGCCAAAATTTATGCACCAAGAATACCCAAATCCCCAGAGCTAAATTATGCAAATCTAATGCTTTGCTAGACAAGTACTTATTATACACAATGCCCTGTGTTGCAGAGGTTCCAAGTTTTCAAAGAGATGTGACTTTTGAAGACTAGTTGACAAAGGGAAAACGAGAAAGGCATAGAATGGGGGGGGGGGGGGAATGAGGCCAGGCAGGCCTGGTAACTAAAATTCAGATCTTTCAGTCCAAGTTCTGCATTTACAATACAGATTTTGGCCTACTTTACTGAGCCGTTGCAAAGATACTTGATGCGAATGATGATGTGAACTTGACGTGTTTCTTATTGCCACAATTTTTACTTGCTCTTCCTACCCCTGATTCATATAAAGCCTTGCAATGCATACAAATCCCTTTGGGCTAATGCAAGCCCCTTGCATGAGAATTGTGAGGATTCTCAGCCCTAGAAGACTAATTCTGTAGCGTTTCTCATGCAAGGATCTTCACATTTGTATTTTTATTTATTGCTCACACCCCAAGCCATTCTTTTTAGAGAATAAAACTGCTACTATCATACTGCCCTTGTACAAATCTATGGTGAGACCACACTTGGAATACGGTGTACAGTTCTGGTCACACCTCTAAAAGGATATTGCAGAGCTTGAGAAGGTGCAGAAAAGGGCAACCAAAATGATCAGGAGACTACAGCAACTGCCCTATGAGGAGCGGTTAAAACACTTAGGGCTGTTTAGTTGGAAAGAAGGTGGTTAAGGGGAGACATGATAGAGGTCTATAAAATTATGCATGGTATGGAGAGAGTGGACAGGAAGAAGCTTTTATCCCTCTCTCATAATAGCAGAACGCAGGGTCATCTGCTGAAGCTGGAGGGTGAGAGATTTAAAACAGATAAAAGGAAGTATTTCTTCACACAACACACAGTTCAATTGTGGAACTCCCTGCCCCAGGAGGTGGTGATGGCTGCCAACTTGGAAGGCTTTAAGAGGGGAGTGGACATGTTTATGGAGGAGAAGCTTAGGTAAGGGGGTTGCATCAAGGCCAACATGAACCAGGCAGGTTTTTGAGGAGGACACAAAGGAAATGTGACATTGTGCAGGTGATCTGGGTTCCAGGCATAACAGCCAGCAAGGCAGAAAAGGCAGAATTTTATGAGTGAGCAGATCTTAAGAAGTTTGAGGATGGTGGAGTTGGAGGAATGCAGGTGATGGGTAAGGATGTAGTGCAGCAATCCTCAATGTGGTGCCTATGGGTACCAAGGCATGTGCCAATGGGCTTCCTGGCACCCGCTTATTTCTTCCCTGAACCATCTCATCCCCAAAACAAAGAGCTGATCCTGGCTTTCCTCCACTTCACTGGGAGCAGGAGGTGGTTCAGAAGAACCCAGGAAGTATCACTTTTGTGCTTGCAGGAAGTACACATCTGGAAACAGCTGCGTCCATCACAGGAAAGGGCTTAGCCTGGAAGCTCCTAACATTTTGAGGAACCTCTCAACATTTTGAGATTGGTCTGAGTTTTCACGAAAGCCATTTTGTGATTGAACCACAGAGTTGGAAGGTGCCATACAGGCCATCTAGTCCAACCCATGGGTTCCTCCCTTACCCTTGGCAGCCCATTTGATGGCCTAGAGACTATCTATTTTCACAATTCCCCAAATGCCCTCAGATTCAATAAGGTAGGAAATCCTTAATAAAAGACCAAAGGTGAGGTAGTGGCAGGAACGGTGAGGTCTTTGACACTAAAGACAAGGAGTCTCTGCTGGATCTAGAAATGGCCAAGAAACCAAAGTAAGAATTTATGGAGGGGCACCTCATGGTCAGAAATATGAGAGGTGAATTTTTTAGCCAGCAGAGTGCTCGACAGAGGTCTCAAGCCAGCTCTCCCAACCGTGTGCAGGTCAATCAGGAGATGGTTCTAAAATGGAAGACATCTCCTGCCAATGTCAAAGCACATCATTCTGGGAGAGACGCGGTCATTGTTTGCATGTGAACATCAGCAATGGTACTGTGGCTTTATTTAAAAGACATTTACAACGAGATGCTGACAGCTTCTTAATTCTTTGGAAGAAGACTGAAGATGTGTCACTGGAGAAGCTGAACATGAAAGAGAACCATGGCTTTGAGAGGCTTGCTCATACAGAGGGTTAATTACCGTCAAGCTCTTCTCGGCAAATTGCATATAACCTTGACCACAATGGAATTCACTGCAAAGTGTATTTAGGCTCTATCACAAAGGGACTGAAATTTGGCTCGTGTGCTTGGCTCTTTGTTTATTAATATTTACTTTGTCAAAAGTAAGAAAATGGCACTCGTCTGTTTGTAGCCACTGAAAACGCACACAAAGAAACGGCCGACTGCCAGTTAACAACATTAATTTCTTAATAAGCACACAGTCGCCCGGGCTGTTCTCTGGACTGCTTTTAGGAGAGTTTAACAATTCCTATTCAGTTCTGAATCAGGCAATTACAGGCTCTTTTTTTATCAAGTAATTTCATTACTTAGCAATTTGCCGCAATTATGAAAGCAAGCAATTCAATTCCTAACTATGTTGTGGAATTCACGTGCTTGCTGCCTGCGTGCTCCCTAGAGAGACTCGAATTTACCCAGATGCAGAATGAATTGTGAGCTGGACACATGTTCAAGTGCTCCCAAAATTAGTTCAAGAAACTAGGTGGAATGAAAAAAACTCCCAACATCCAGTCAGTTTATGTTGATTTCATCACGTAACAGGTGATTATGTGAACTGGTCTGCTGCTACTCTACCGGCCAAACTACACATTAAATTCTTTGATGCTGGCATCCCTGGACCCAGCTCACTTTCCCCACAGCCACACAGCAGCAGCTGGAAAAGGCATTCTTAAAGTCTCCGGAAGCATGATCGGGCTTGGAAGAACAGCAAAATGGGAGGAGGGGCTCCTACTCCACCACCACCCTGCACACTGAAACAATGTTGGGAGAGTAATTTGCGCTCTGTGATCAGATTGCACACATGAAGCTGCCTTATACTGAATCAGACCCTTAGCCCATCAAAGTCAGTATTGTCTACTCAGACCAGCAGCGGCTCTTCAGAGTCTCAGGCAGAGGTCTTTCACATCACCTACTTGCCTAGTCCCTTTAACTGGAGAGGCCAGGGACTGAACCTGGGACCTTCTGCATGCCAAGCAAATGCTCTACCACTGAGCCACAGCCCCTCCCCTGAATTGGTGATCAGATTCCCCAGGAAACAATTTAGGTGTTTTTTTTTTCAGCAGGTGTGCGTGTTTGGAGGGAATGACTTAGAAGAGGTAATTCTCTCCTTAAAGGAGCCCCATGGCGCAGAGTGGTAAGCTGCAGTATTGCAGTCAAAGCTCTGCTCGCACCCTGAGTTCGATCCAAATGGAAGTCAGTTTGAGTTAGCTGGCTCAAGGTTGACTCAGCCTTCCATCCTTCCGAGGTCGGTAAAATGAAGACCCAGCTTGCTGGGGAGAAAGTGTAGATGACTGGGGAAGCCAATGCCAAACCATCCCATAAACATAGTCTGCCTAGTAAAAGTCAGGATGTGACGTCACCTCATGGGTCAGTAATGATCCGGTGCTTGCCCAAGGGATTATCTTTACCTAACTCTCTCCTTCCGCGCCATCTTCTGACAGAAAATGCAACCTGGTTAGCTGCTATTAGCTGCAGTAGGGAAAAAAGACAGACATTTGACTTGGACCTGTCTTTTTCCTTAGTGGGGCTAACAACAGTTCAGTGAAGGGGCAATGTCTGTGTGGGAAATGGTGATGTGTAACATGAAGTTTGGTTCTTTAGGGCCTGCTTTAAATGCTAGAAAAGAGAGACAAGGCTATATAATGACAGCTGGGCCAATTCATGCCACCCTCTTCTAAATCAGTTTTCTGGAAAGCGCACTAGTACACAGGCCTTTTTACCTGATTACCTCAGGTAGCTTGTGGAATCCATCCCCTCACTTTCGTTTGCTTGAATCTGGGAGTTGGCATTTCCCCCCCTCTAGTTTCATGGCAAAGTATCTATATTTCACAGACAACAGGGTCATGCGCAGATGCACTTGTACTAAATAAGCAAGGGACCCCATCCTGTGTGCCTATATGAGGCTGAAGGGGGCACGTATCAGTCAACTTCATCATACTGCTAAGGGACACCTGCACAGCAACTATCCTATGAATCCCACAACAGATTTGTCTGATCTAAGCCCAGACGAAACCATTCAGCTATGAGGTCTGCGAGCTTCCTAATGCACCTCATCACAGATTCACAGCCAAATGTTCTTAATAGCAAGCAGTACAATACCAAGAAAGCAGATTAACACCTAAAGCTGCCTTTTAAAGAGGCAGACCATTGGTGTATCCAGGTATGGCCTGCTCTGACTGGGCAACAGTATTGCCTGCTCTGACTGGGGAGGAGCTGTGGCTCAGTGATAGAGCATCTGCTTTGCAAGCAGAAGGTCCCAGGTTCAATCCCCGGCATCTCCAATTAAAGGGACTAGGCAAGTAGGTGATGTGAAAGACCTCTGCCTCAGACCCTGAGAACCTGGAGAGCCGCTGCCGGTCTGAGTAGACAATACTGTCTTTGATGGACCAAGGGTCTGATTCAGTATAAGGCAGCTTCATGTGTACATGTGTGTAACAGCTCTCCAGAGGTCTTCTGCATCACCCTGATCCTGTTAACTGCAGATGGTGGGTATTGAACCTGGGACCTTCTGCCTGCAAAGCAGATGTTCTACCCGAGCCACAGCCCTACTACTTCTTCTACTTGCCATTTTTGCGGGGAGGTGGGTGCGTCGGCATTATGAAGAACACAGCAGGTTTGCTGTTGCAAGAGACAACATTTTCTGATTTCACACGCTCTGGCTAGAATTGGAAGGAGGCCAACATACCTGTAGGTTTGTAATCTGTAGAGTTCCATTGTCTAACAGACTGACTCTCGGGTCGCTGCCCACAATCCTTTGCCCATCTTTTAGCCACTGGATGCTGGGCAGGGGGTTTCCGGTCACATGACACTGCAGCTGGGCTGTAGAATCTAGAGCAAGAGTTTGATTGGTTGGCCCTCGGCGAATGATGGGTGGAATACGATCTGATGTCACTTTAAGAAAAACACAGAATAGAAAAATAACAGCATAACAATGGGTACTGTTGTTATCGCAATTAAATACCATTTCCTTCAGTAGCAGCAGCAGTAGGCAAAAATACATTTTGAACCAACAGCCATTTTAGGTGGAAAACATTTCAAGATTCAGAAATGAGGGTTAGAGGAATGTGGGAGGATCTTGATGTATCTATATATGGACCAACGTTAATTTCAGGATCAGTTACCCAATGCTGTATTTCTTTTACTTTGCATAAATTACTAAAGAAAATACTGTAACACTGTGCATGTTTTTATTTGCGCGCGCGCGCACACACACACACACAAACTTTGTGTTGTCTATGGGCACAATATTAAGGTACTTACTGCAGATTCAATTCAGGATCAAATAAAACTGCACAGACTGTACAGAAATATAAATATATGGGTTTCTCCACTGTGTAAGAAACCAAACCCAAAGCACATAGAAAAACGGGGCCCTGCATAGGGTGCTGTTTGTTTTTACTAGAGATAAATCCTGAAACTTTTTTTCACTACCGGAGCTGAATTTTGGTTTATGTTAAGAAAAGTGATTCTGAGCATGTACAGAGCACGTTTTATTCAGCAAAGAACAACACAGTGTACCCAACCTCTAGTATACCCTTATCATTAAGGGTGTAGGCTTACAGGGCTTATCCCATTGTTCTCATACAGGCCTGAGCCTAGGCTTGCAAGCCCCGTAGCTCCACCGGCGGGAACTTTCTGGGACCATGGCTGCGGCACGGGATGCACGCACGCACCTGATGCAACGAGTGCGCCTGATGCAATGTGCCTTCGTCACTCCTGGGTATACCCAGAAACGACACGGATTCTCTAGCCATGTGCCTTCGTCACTCCTGGGTGTACCCAGAAGCGACACGGATGCTCTAGCCATCTTGGCTAAAACTCTATGGTTTCCAAAGAGTTTTATCCAAGATTGCCAGAGCGTCCGCGTCACTTTCGGGTTTACCCAAAAGTGACGTGTGCACGTGCACGCGCGTACAGAGTGCCCGCCGCCCATCAGCTGGCTGGTGGGCAGCATGGTGGATCGGCAGGATTTTACCCACCACCACCGGGCACTTGGCAACCCTACCTGAGCCCTAGTACCTCTTTTTGTTGGAAACGAACCAGCATTGTCACCTTTTCTGCAAATGTTAACGTGCAGACCAAAGGACTTTGTCCTTCTTCACAACAATCCACTCTTGGATGTCCTGCCTGCATAAAAATGCTGCTTGAGCAAGGGTCCGCTCACCTAAGCAGTGAACTCCTGTGCGCTACTATGCTCTTTTCTATTTATTTTGTTTTATCACATTTTCATTTATTATTTTAATTGATAATCTGCCTTTTTCACTGGAACCCAAGGCGGATTACAATGTGATAAAAAAAAAACTTTCAGTCAATCGGTTAAGCGTATTACAAAATACAGAAACATATGGAGCTAACAACAAAGATACCCAGTCAGACAAAATAATGCAGTTGGGCTGGGATTGTAGAATGGGGAAGGGGCAGAATGCATGTAAATATATCTGTTTAAGGTAGCAAGACAATCGGTGTGTGAAAGACTTGATCCCTAATAAAAGCTACATTTGTATTTGCATGGCATTTATTTATTTATATCTCGCTTTTCTCCCCAGTTGGGACTCAAAGGTGGCTTAGAACATCATTCTCCCCGCCTTCATTTTCTCACAACAATCCTGTGAGGTAGGCCAAGCTGAGTTTGTGATGGGCCCAAGGTCATCCAGCAAGGTTCCACGGCAGAAGTAGGGATTCGAACCTGGGTCAGCCAGGGTCCTTGTCCACCACTCTGCCCAATACACTGGCTCTCATTTCACTGCAGCTTTGCTACTTCTACCAGAATGCCCTCCTGAAACAATCTGTTTTGCACATTTTGCAAAATGACAGAAGAGAGAGGGCCTTCCTAATAATCTCTGGGCATGTAGACCATTCCACAATGTAGGAGCCGACATAGAGAATGCATGTGGACAGGCAAGTGCCAATTTTCCATGATAAAACTCACCAGTTAGTTAATTTGACATTGTGCTAATTCCTGGCGCAGGCCTGAACACTGTTTTGTCACAACCAACTACGAATTGGGGAAGGGCTGTGGCTCAGTGGTAGAACATCTGCTTGGCATGCAGAAGGTCCCAGGTTCAATCCCCGGCATCTCCAGTTCAAGGGACCAGGCAAGTAGGTGATGTGAAAGACCCCTGCCTGAGACCCTGGAGAGCCGCTGCCGGTCTGAGTAGACAATACTGACTTTGATGGACTAAGGGTCTGATTCAGTATAAGGCAGCTTCACGTGTTCATGTGAATTGGAGAGTGATGGTGTACACAACAAAGGCCAATGAAACACTCTTTCTCGACATCTTTAAACCAGAATACCCTTTTCAGTTCCTAATCATTTCTCCAGACATTGCATTTCCTTTTGGCCTCTCTTACCAATCACACGCTTTCACGGTGCCCCTTCCTGCTATTTCTCAAATAGGCCCAACAGGAAGAATGCTGGAGCATTTTCAATCTTGTTCAAGCGGAGAGGTTGCTCTCATTCCTCCAGGGCTGCACGGCTTCTGTCAAGTCCCATCCCCTCCTCCCGCTCCAAAATTGATCTTTGCAGCATCTTAAAAGCCTCCTGCATGACAGATCACAATTTGCCTCTTTTCTGCCATCGTAGCTGCAGGTGATGGGACTCATATCCATCAGCTTGTTTAGTAACGCGTAATTAAATAGTCAATTAAAGGCAAGTATTAATTGATTACCTGGAGATGCACTGCCCGGGAACTGCGGGCAGCAGTGAATGTGTCAACACACACACCTTTAATCTGAGCTATCACCTGCCTCATCCAAAAGGATGGAAAGAATTTCAACGAGTGACTAAATTATGGGTGGAAGGTTTCACATCACAGCTAATACGGAATGTGCACAACATTCTTACCAAAAGAAGATTAGAGAATCGTTTGATTCTATGAAAAACCACTTCGTACCATGTAAAGGCTCTGAGCCCTCACCTGGATGGCCCAGGCTAGCCTGATCTCATCAGATCTCAGAAGCTAAGCAGGGTCAGTCCTGGCTAGTACTTGGATGGGAGACCACCAAGGAATACCAGGGTTGCTATGCAGAGGCAGGCACTGGCAAACCACCTCTGTTAGTCTCTTGCCTTGAAAACCCTACTGGGTCAAGTCATCTGAGACTTGACAGCACTTTACACACACACAAAGACTCTGACCTCGATGGCCCAGGTTAGCCCAGTCTCATCAGATCCTGGCTGCTAAGCAGGGTCAGCAGTAGTTAGTACTTGGATGGGAGACCTCCAAGGAAGTCCAGGGTTGCTAAACGCCTCTGAACATCTCTGGCCTTGAAAACCCTACAGGATCAGCTGCGACTTAACAGCACTTTCTACCACCATGTAAAGCATGGAAGAAAACACCTGATGGTTCGGCCCAAATGTCCATCTAATCCAACATTGTGTTTTCATTGGTGGCCATTCAGTGGTTTCTGGGGTGCTTACAAACAGAATGTGAAAGCAGAAGCCCTCTTTCTTTTTGTCACCAGCATCTAGCTTTCAGAGGTATACTGCCTCTGAACTCGGAAGTTCTTTCTGGCCATCCTATGTAATGGTATGTAGGAGGAAGTAAGGCTGGAGGAATGTCAGAAGTTGGAGGAAGAACCACTCAAATGGGGGGAAAGGGCTGCTTAGGGTGGAGGAAAGCTTCAAATTTTGCTCAGTAGGATTCAGGGCAAGAGCAACTGACAGACTTTTTTTTTCATGAACTCCCCAGGAGAGTCACTTTCTCTTAGGACACAGGTAGTCTTATAAAGTCCAACCGTTGTACTAGACACCCACGTTTGCTCAGAGTCTTCCTGTAGGGTATACAAGCTGATTCATACATTACAGAGTGCACACAGTCTGGATCTGGGATCCCCACCCTGTGTAACAGTCAGGCACGTATAGCAGGTTCTCCTCAATGCCCACACATGGAATGCCAGTTTTGGACTGAGACAGTGACACACATTTTTCCAAACTGAAACAGCCCTAGGGACAGCTATTTGCTCTGTTTTGGAAAGTAACGTGTAGCTCGCCAATACATACACAGTTCCCAATGAGACAAGCACCCTCCCCTGTGCCTACCTGGGCTGTTTTAGGCCAGGGAAATGGTGCAGGGGGGGAGGGGGAAGGAGTATACCCCCTTTCTCTGCATGCTGCACTTTCTATCTGGATTGTGCCTTTGCATGCCTGCAGAACACACTTTTCCACGCAACCTAGGGACATCCCTTGGGAAAATGTAGCATGCAGTTAGGCCCTTTAAGTGCAAAACATGCACGTGTTAACCAGATCTTCAGAGGGAAGGTATCCGCGGGTGGGGGCAGAAGGCTGAAAAGAAGCTCGGCTCTGCAAGCAGGCAGGCAGGCTCCGTTTTTGCTCACATACTGAAAACTCTCGCTTTCGTTTCCCACTCTTGTCTACCTGTCTATCACCGCAAACAAAGAGAAGCCATTACGCAGAAATTGCTTGTTATGAGAGGGCGACAGTTAAAGATTTCTTATTCAGAGATGAGGGGCCCGCGTGGAATTAATATGGCAGAAGGCATCAATCATCAGCTACGGACTTGGCTATTATTTAACACAATAAGAGAAATGCGTATCGGTCCAGTGATACAAAACGTTAAGAAGTGACCTAGTAATGAGAAATCAATTTGGCTGTTATTAAATACTCTGCCTGCCACGTTGTTTACAGTTGAGGAATTTGCTTCACAGGCGTACACACAAAAATTAAGAAGTGACATTAAAGAACAGATAGGAAATATGCAAATCACATGCAAATCATTTCTCCCCCCACCGCACAACAAGAAACACTTTCCTCTTTGCTGTGTAATTTTAAAATATGCCTTATACATATTTTAAATTTACTGGGTGGTTTAGTGAAACCTAGTCAAACAGTGCTGGGAAACCTGGTCAAACACTGGCTCTCCAGGGAAATTTTTTACCCTTTCCAGCATGGTGCAGTGGTTAAGAGGGGTGGTTTGGAGGGGTGGAATCTAATCTGGAGAACCAGGTTTGATTCCCCACTCCTCCACATGAGCGGCGGAGGCTACTCTGGTGACCTGGATTTGTTTCCCCGCTCCTACACATGAAGCCAGCTGGGTTACTTTGGGCAAGTCACAGCTCTCTTAGAGCTCTCTCAGCCCCACCTACCTCACAGGGTGTCTGTTGTGGGGAGGGGAAGGGAAGGTGATTGTAAGCCGGTTTGATTCTTCCTTAAGTGGTAGAGAAAGTTGGCATATAAAAACCAATTCTTCTTCTTCCCTCTCCTGCCTTTCTTATTGAAAAAAGCCACCTCTGAATGCCCCCCTCAATGGGGAGAAATGAGAGATATCTGTACATTTCCTTAGCTAGGGCAAAAGCCGCTTCAGAGGGGCTTTTTCCAATGAGAAAATGGCAGGGCCAGAAAATGGTAAGGTTGCTGTCTATGCTCAGGCTGTTCCACTCCTTGCTAAAACAACCCTGGCACCTAGATTTGCAAAGGGGGGAGGGAAGTTTAATATAAAAAGGGGGAAGAAATCCTTACCTGCAGCTGAGCCTTTAGCTCTGCAGGGAAAGGGGAGGAGGAGGGAGCAGGCATGCTCAAGGACTTCCCGCTCTGTGACTGATGTCTGAGCACAGCCTAGATCTCTGAGCACAGCAAAGAGGCTTTCAAGGGGTCAAAGCTAAACCAAGGAAGTTATTATTTAAAGTTACAAATGGGCAAAAGCTTCCTCTAAAAAAAAAAAGCTGTTCCTATTCAAGTTGAACGTTTCAGGTTGTTAATATGTCTAAAGCGAAATACAGACAGAGATTTGGGCTTGGTAAAAGGGTTGTAGAAGTTTCTGTCGGCTGCAAGGAAATTTCTGATTTCCCCCCATTAATTTTTGGAGCATCGTCAGGAAATATAGCAGCCTCACTCACCGAAGAGGGCTTCCAGCCATCTTTATTAAACCCCAGGGTCCATCATGGCAGGATCGGAGCACAGCCTGATGTTCTCTGGTTCACTCAAGGTCCAATGATCAAAGGAACTCTATAAATGCTCACCTGGCACAAAAACTGGCACTGAGGGGTTATATTGGGCCTTTTCTCAAGACTTACCCATTGAAAACTGTTCACTTGTTTCATTCTGGAAAATAAGTTCTTTCATCTCTCCTTTGCCATCGTTAAAGGTCCTTAAAGACTGGATCTTGGAATGTGTTAATCCTTACAGTGCCACTGGACTCCTGTTTAACATTCTTGCTTGGTTATGGGTTTGAGTCCTACAGTTTCCCTAGCTGAGGGACCGGCAAGGGATTGTTCCTTAGGAAAGGACCATCGTTGCCAATAGGATCATGTGTAGCAGCTATGTAAGGCAATGCAACATCTTGTGGCTGTGCTTTCTTACTAGAGCAAGTCAGATCTTTATCATTTGGCTCGTAAGGTCTAGCCAGCCAACCGTTCCATTACAACAAAGCAGAGATGCGGCGTAGAATTAAATACAAATCATGCAGTGTAGAATTAAATACAAATCTGTAAATCAAGCCCATTGTTGGTGAGACTGTCATCCATGCATCTGAACAAGCCGGCAGCAGCGTCAACGAACTCAATATGCCACGTGTTCCCCTCACTCTGGTTGAGAAGAGCTTAGCGCTCGCGCTTCTCTAGACCCTTGATGTCGGTGCCAGTCTGATTGCGGATCAATGCCATTGATCAGATAGCGCTGGAGGGGGCTTGCTGTGACACTATGAGAAATGACACTAAATAACTGCCCTATTGAACGGAGGCAAACCCCAGAACACAGGCAGACAGAGGAAAGGAAAACGGGAGGTGGGGGAGGGGAGGGCCAGGGCACAATGGATTAAAGGCACTCCTGTCTTGAGACATTTGCAGAAACAGCCATTAATCAAGTGTGAAATATCATCACCTTTTCTTTGGCCAGCTAACTGACCGTATATACATTCAGACATAATGCACAACCACACTTTATTTTAACTATGGTTAGTTTACGAAACCAGGATTCAGCTTGGAGACACTAACTCAGATCCTGGCTTGCCTTAACAAATGCTGGTTACCTCTCTGCCCTGATGAAGGATCTTCGTAGTGCAGCGTACGCCCTCGGACAATCACACTAACTATGATTTAATTAAACCATGGATTTACATTATGTGTGAACCAAGCCACACTGGCGGTAAAGTGGGAGCCCAGGAATCGCTAGCAGCAGATACAGAATTATTGTTCTCTTTCTGGCATGGCTCCATCAATTTACCTAGAGAATGATTTGAGGGTGCATAATACTCATGCGTTGCCAAAGCTAAAGGCCAAAGCAGAAGTGAGGATGGGATTTCTGTGATCGGAAATCCCAATTCTACCCCCCCCCACACACACACCCTTTTGAATAGCTGGCAAATGGGAGACTGATTCAAATTAGGATCACAGCAGGGTGGGAGAGGATTTTTACATTTTAAATTATTTTTTACAAAAAACTGCCGAAAAAAAACCTTTCATTGTTATAGCAGCACATTAAGGAACATATAAGGTCCAATCTCATCTCAAACGTTATCATTCTATGCCATCACAAACAGGTTACTGAACTGGATGGAAGGCCAATACTAACATTTGTTTCAGTTGAGCTTTCCTCCTTCCCTCTTTGTTTCTGTAATGTTCTGTAAAAATGAGGGGAAAGATTTTCTTTCTGCCCATTGTATCTGAAGAAGTGAGCTCTTGTTCACGAAAACTCATTAGGATTGCCAGATGGCCCCTGGCAACGGGTGGGGGTGGGGTGGGGGGAACTTATGGGGAACAAACTGAGGCTTAGGCCTCGGCTGTTGGCAACGTGTCAACATCACTTCCAGCACTCACTGGTAGTGACATCATCACATCGCCATAGAGTTTTTGCCCAAATACTAGAGCATCCCCAAATCACTGGAGATGTGATGATGTCACTTGAGTGATGGCGACACATCACTGGTGACAGAGGCTGAGGTCTCAGTTTGCTACTGCTAAGTCCACCAACCGGCTGAATGGTGCTGGTTGGAATGGGCCCCAAAGTGGGGGATCCCCCACCCTCGGCAGGGTCTGGTAACCACAAAACTCATAAGGGAATATATTGTTGTTAATCTTCAAGGTGATGTTGGATATTTGTTTTGTTTTGCTAAAGTAGAGTAACAGTGGCTGAACTTGAGTGGGATAGACTTTGGTCTGATTCAGCAGGCCTCTTCTGACATTCTTATAAATTTGTTACACTCATTCCTCAATTCCTGTCCCACCTGCAACCCCCCCTCGCCCCATGTAGGAGTTTGGCATGGCGTTTCATGCAGTGTTGGGTTTTATGATCTTTTCGTCCCCTTTATTGCTGGTTTTAGGTTTCCTTTTCAGAGGAAGGGTTCCGTTGATGAATTGTCTGAGATTGGGACATGTTTCTTTGGTAAATGGATATCTTTAGGAATAGCTGAATCTACATAAAAGGAGAGAAGTAAATCTTAAAAACACCTTGTGCAGACAGATCCTTTATTTATCACACAGATATTTTTATGCTGTAGAAGATATAAAGGTTGCTTAAGAATGAATTCTAGTAAAGCTTTAGCTGATTAACCAAACTTAATTGGTGAGATAAATTATAATCAGTGGGGCTGTGAATTAAGGGAATGCTTGTTGAAGAGGCTCTTTTGGTTCTGGGGCATAAGCAATCAAAGCCAAATTCTCAAAATGCATGACAGCTCTAAAAAAAAGAATTGTAAGCTATTACACACCTCACTATATTTAATTTTGCTAATATGCACAGTTATTTCATTGCTTAATCCATTAAAAGGGATATGATTAATCGATTGCAATTTTTTACAATCGGTTGACAGTCAGATGGTACCTTACTATATAACATATTTGAGAGCCAGCATGGTGCAGTGGTTAAGAGCGGTGGTCTGGAGCGGTGGAGTCTGATCTGGAGAACCGGGTTTGATTCCCCACTCCTCCACATGAGCAGCAGATGCTAATCCAGTGAATCGGCTTGGTTTCCCACACATGAAGCCAGCTGGGTGACCTTGGGCTAGACACAGTTCTATTAAGAGCTCTCTCAGCCCCACCTATCTCACAGGGCATCTGTTGTGGGAGGGGAAGGGAAGATGATTATAAGCTGGTTTGATTCTGCCTTAAGTGGTACAGAAAGTCGGCATATAAAAACCAATTCTTCTGAATTTTAGCATCCTTTTTTTTTAAGGCAACACAGTAATTGGAAACTAACATTACAATCCCAAGCATGTACACTCAGAAGTGAATCCCATTGAGTTCAATGAGATTTGCTCCCTAGTATATAGGCTGATTGCTGCCTTGGTCTTATAAATGGAAATGTCAGAAATTCACCACCTAGAGCTGGAAAGGGACTTTCTAAGCCATCTGGTCCATCCACACACCCCCCCCCCCAAAGGTAGGAAATCCAAAGTTTGAGCATTCCAGACAGATGGCTGACCGGACTCTGCCAGAAGACCTCCAGTGACACAGAGCTCCCAGTTCAGAAGCTGCTCTGCTGTTAATGCCGACTATTGGGAAGGTTCTCCTAACGCTGAATCGAAATCTACCCCCGCCCCCAGTAACTTAAGCCTATCAGATATACTCTTGCCCCTTTTGAATACATCAACCATTATTAGTGATGAGTGAATTCCCCCAGCAGTTAGAAAGTGGTTGGAGTACTGGACTAGGACCTGTGAGATCCAGGTTCGAATCCCCATGCTGCCATGGAAATTTGTTGGGTGACCTTGAGCCGGTCACCCTTTCTCTCAGCCTAACCTACCTCATGGGGTTCTTGTGAGGATAAAACAGTGGAGGAGAGAATGATGTTGCAAGCAACTTTAGGTCCTCATTGGTGAGAAAAGTGGGATATAAACATCTCAATAAAATAAAATTGATGAGCAACATGGGAGAATTGGGGGGGGGGAACTTGTTCCTTCCTCCCCCCCAGAGTTTCCAAATCATACAATAAACCTTGAGCCCACCTCCCAAATGACTTGCTGGCAATCCCTCCTCTTTGGCCCCCAACTCCTCTCCTTCCCATTGGCAGTGGCTGCTTATCCTCTTCTGGGGTCAGCAAGAATACACAGAGAAAGAAGGAGCAGTCTACATGTGTGTGTGTGTGTGTGTGTGTCCTCCCCTTCCAGGTATGGTTGCCAGCCTCCAGATGGGTCCTGGAGATCTCCTGCTTTTACAACTGATCTCCAGACTACAAAGCTCTGTTCCCCTGGAGAAAATAGCTGCCTTGGAGGGTGGACTCCATGACATTAAATCATGCTGAGGTCCCTCCCAATCCCAAACCCTGCCCTCTCCAGGCTCCTCTCCCCAAATCTCCAGATATTTCCCAACCCAGAACAGGCAACCCTACTTCCAGGGGAGAGGCTGTGGCAGGAAGAGAGTGGGAAAGCAGTCCATGACATCATCAAGGCCCTATAGATGCCAGGAAATGTCGTTTTTCTCCAAAGATGCTCCATGTCCTGTGGTTAGGACAGGAACCACTCTCACCCACTTTCCCTACTGTGGCTAGGGTTGCCAGGTCTCTCTTCACTAGCATGAGGTTTTCAGGGCGGAGCTTGATGAGGGCGGGGTTTGGGGAGTGGAGGGACTTCAATGCCATAGAGTCCAATTGCCAAAGAGGCCATTTTGTCCAGGTGAACTAATCTCTGTCGGCTGGAGATCAGTTGTAATAGCAGGAGATCTCCAGCTTGTACCTGGAGGTTGGCAACCCTAATTGTGGCCCCTGTAAGGAGGGGAAGAAAGAGAAAGATCCCTCTCTCTCTGCATCATCAACATTGTCATCTGTCTCTGCTAGACCAACAGCAGCAGGAGAGCAGAAGGAAGGGAGAGGGATGGAGGAGTTCTTCAGCTGAAATTGAAGTCCAGGCAGCAGAAGAACTCAGGGTCATATTGCTTGCATTTGCAGCGAAAGCGAGCGTTATGACTCTGGAGTGTGCAGAATACAAATTCATTGGAAATGTGACACATACTCCATTTCCCCTAACTAATAAAAAACAGAAGTGTGACGTATCACCTGTTATCCCTTCCTGCTTCTCTCCCAAATCGAAGAACGATGGCAATATTTAGAAGTGTCAAGCCCCGCCCCAGAGTGCATCCTTCTCATCCCTCCCTCTGATAGGTCACTAGTTTCACTTGAACCACTGCCTTGCTCAGCATAGTGCATTTGTCCCTAGATTACCATGCCAGATCTCTGAGGGAGAGGCTCTTCCAATCCCCCCCAAAACAGACCCCAAGAGGGGGGGGGCACGATTCACCTCTGTCCGGCAACCCGGGGAGCTCCCAGGCCGTGCCCGTTATTTACGGCCCTAATTACTCTCTATCGACTGGGAAGCGGCCAACGGACAAAGGGCACTCGAGAGTTCACACACAATTGAATTTCCCAGTAACAATCAGCAGCACAAACGCATGCAAGAGGGAGGGGAGGGGGGAAATCAATCAAAGCAAAGGAGCAGGCTTCAGACAGGAATCATCTGTCCCACCTGCCGAGCTTTCAGCATGAGAGCGCCACCGCTCATCACTTGCACGGGAGACCGATCGTCAGCATTTCCTCCCCTCCCGCCCTGCCAAATCTCCCACGCAGCAGACAAAGGGGTGGTGGTGGCTTGATATCGTACTCGATGGCATGTGGGCGCGACCCACCCAGTCAGACAGTCCCCGTCTGCCTTATGCCACAGCCCTGTGAGCTGAGGTGAGAGGCCAGGTGTACCTTGGTCCCCTCTTGCCGATATGGGAGTCGGCAACACACCTGGCCCCTTGTTAACGCCACTGTGGCAGGCTCATGCGCTTGATGCGATGCGCGTACGAACACAAAAAGTGTCAACGGGTGACACGCAAAAGAGCGGCCGCGTCTCCTCCGCTGTGCCAGAGGACTTTGGAATCGTGTTCCTCCTCTGTTGCCGTAGAAACCCAGCTGGCGATGCTGCCACTAAATGAGGATTTCAGGGTTACAACCTTCTTTGTCTTATTAATCTCTCCCAATTGTCTGCCACCAATGGATCAGGTGTTGTCATAAAAAAGGGGGACTCTGTCGAGGGTAGAGGATTGCTCTCTGGGGAGAAGCTCCAGGGGAGGGATATAAGAGTACAAAGCCTTTCATTTCCAGGTCACTAGTTCAACAAGGTAAAGGTTCAACAGGGACTGCTCGGCGCAAGAACAGATATGGCAGGTACTGGATCAGATCAATGGGCTACCCAGGGCAGGGCAGGGCAAGGTCCTTCCCAGACACAGATCCAGGGTCTTAAGACTGCTTTAACAGCAACAGTGTACAAAATATTCTACTCCTTGCTGTATTGATACATCCAGAATAAGATTTCGACATCCGCTCCGCCATCCCACTTTGACTTTTCAAAGAGATGCTAGGCATTTTTGTGCATCCACTGATGCGGAGGGAGAAGGGCTGGCATCACATCTACTATCCCTGCTCTCAAACTCCACACACTCAGCTGAAGGTGGGAAAGAGCCCTTAATAATACCAGTTGTACGCACGTAGGATCTTTTAAATGGATGAACCCTGCAAAAGGAAAGGATTGTGTGTTCAAAGCCCCTGCATGTGTGTAAACGTTGTTCAGCGGAACGTGTAGCAATAAAGAGCTGAAGCCATGGGTGTGATATCCCTGCCCCTTCCCAAGCGGTCACAACTGTTGTTTGAACAAGGTGTGTGTGTGTTTGTGTGCATAAATGTTGTCACTTGTTTATGTGCAGTCTTCTGCTCTTGGAACTGGCTTATAACAAAATATGTGGTGAGCCGGTCCTCATCTAGAATATTCCTATATACATGTTCATAACTTCCCTAGAAAGAACCCTCGCCAAATTATCTTATGAGCACCCAATGATACCCTTAAAGCCAGCCCCCAACCCCTCTGTATTTAAATTATTAGAGAACATTAAGAGAGATACTCAAATTATCCCTCCTAAAGGGCAACGGATGTTCCTCTCTTTTCCAAGAAATGATCTAATCCTAAGAAAAATCAGTTATGTTATCAGGCATGGCTACTACTGTGATAAAGTCTTAGTGGCCTGAAGGTACACTATTAGGGGATCTTTGTTCTCGCCACTGTTGTCCACGCGGCAAGAGGCCAGCAGCTGAGACTGACACAACCGCTCTTTCAGATTAAAGGGTTCCAGATTCAAGACAGTGACATCTTTGCTCTTTCCTTTACCAGCTGTGTCACTGCGGCTCAAGTCAATCGGGAGGAACCGAAGTGTGCAACGGATTGCTTTTTACACTTGTGCAGCGCCGCACGGACTTTGTAAAGAACTGGGTCTTTCAGCAAAGAATGCCCGGACAATGCCTGGACATTAGGAAGATTTTTCTAACAGTTAGAGCAGTTCCTCAGCGGAACAGGCTTCCTCAGGAGGTTGTAAGCTCTCTTTCCCTGGAGGTTTTAAAGAAGAGGTTAGATGGCCATCTGTCAGCAATGCTGATTCTATGACCTTAAGCAGATCATGAGAGGGAGGGCATCTTGTGGGCATGGAGTAGGGGTCACTGGGGATGTGGGAGGGGGGAGGTAGTTGTGGATTTCCTGCATTGTGCAGGGGGTTGGACTAGATGACCCTGGTGGTCCCTTCCAACTCTATGATTCTATAATGCAAGTAAGTTCATCTAATGGCCCTGGGTGTGATTTGCAACACTGGTTCAGTTTCCAAGGTGTGATTTACCAGGGTAGGCAATGGAAAAATGCTCCCCCCATACATGACTTGTAACTTGACAACAGTTCATTAAAGAATCATTTGTTTTGACAAAGCACAGCTTGCTTGCAAGAGTGGGTGGTGGGGAAGGGGTTGGAACGAGGAGCTCTGAACAAGTCCAACTGTCATGGGGGGGGGGGGAATGGACCTGCCAGCTCAGCTTTTCATTCTCTCTCTTTCTTTCCAGTAGTTTTACTTCCAGCAATAAAGAGGAAAGATTCTCTGAACCAGACTTGCCCCTTTTTGTGCGTTTTTCTGGCTTCTGAATATTGCCAAGGAAACTAGTACAAAATGAAATTAGCAGCAGGAAGCTATAGAAGAAGAAACCACCCAAGAAAGATTCCTCTCTGGTTTTGGCTGAACATTAACAAATTCCACCAGCTAATAGCCCATCAGTAGAAGCCTACAAAACCAAGAGACAGCTGCCCCCTTCTCCAGTTTATGGAAATTCCTGCAATTCTTTGAAGCTCTGCAAAGAAGCAAATAGTGGAAGAAGCAGGTTCTTGAATGGAACCGAAAAGAAACCGGGTACCGACATGGATCAGGACACCGTCAGCCTTGCTGAGTTAAAGAACACTTGGCCATGTTGCAGAAGAGAAACTAGAAGATGCAGCAAAATGGACCAAGCCGGGGGCCAAGGGTGGTGGCCTAGTGTCCAGGAAGGAACAGTACAGACTGCAAATCCCGACAGGCCTGGTTCAGACAACAACAACATCAAAAAACAAAGTGTATTTTAACAACGGTTAGAACATAAGAACATAAGAAAAGCCATGCTGAATCAGACCATGGTTCATCAAGTCCAGCAGTCTGTTCACACAGTGGCCAACCAGGTGCCTCCAGGAAGCCCACAAACAAGACAACTGCAGCAGCATCATTATCCTGCCAGTGTTCCGCAGTACCTAATATATTCGGCATGCTCCTCTGATCCTGCAGAGAATAGGTATGCATCATGAAAACTGAATGCGGGTCACAGTTGATCATTTAAAACCTGGTGTGCCTTGAAAACTGCTGGTTTCAGCACTCTTCCACCTAGCCATTATCCCAACCTGTACTGCAATGGGAAACGAGCCAGGATGGCTGCATTCATATACCACACATAGGTTTTTAAAAACCATTATGTGCAATCAACACACAGCTATAGTGTTATAGCTCTCTACTAGTTCCTCTGAATTCCCAGCTTTCATTTTTTTTAAAAAAAAGTAAGTGGAGATGGGCATTTCTCCTTAAATCTCCATAACAAAAGTAGTTGGAGACATGCAGTTGACAAACCAACCTCAAACCATGGTTTCGGATCCTTGTTTCCATAGGAAGTGAAGTAGCCTCAATCTAGACCAAGAGTCCTCAACCTGGATCAAATGTAGGTTAGAGGTCTGTGTTCCAGACCCAGAGAAACTGCTCCTTGGGCCCTGCCTCTGGCCACTTCTACAAAATGTCTTTCCTGGTTTTTTTTGCTCAGGTTTGTTTTATCTGTTATCTTCTTCCTTTCAAGCCAGTTAAATCTTCACTTACGCACAGCTTAGACAGCTGCACTTTGTGTACCTGTTCCCCAATACATGTTTTTCAGGGTAGAAAGATATTTATGTTACCACCTGTAGCAACCGAAGTCTCCTGGGTCTCCCAAGCCTCATGTAGGAGACTAATCTTTGGAGTTTGTAGGGAGTAGGGGTTAAAGATGCCTCCCTGTCCTCCTTTCTCTTCTTCGCTGTGATTAGTTTTCCAGATATCAATTTAAAACAAGAGAGAAACAACTCTGTTTTAGAAGACCATTTTGGAATTCTGCCAAGTTATTTCTTTTATTTTTGACAAGTATTTTTGAGTTTGAGGTTGTAGGTCCTGTTTGCTGTGACTTTTTTTTTACATTTGGTTAGTTACAAACAGAAGATGTTTATCTGAATAAAGTAATGGCAATTACAATATTTCTGCAATAGTGTTGTGGTTAGACTACTGAATGGGCAAAGAAGAAGAGTTGGTTTTTATACCCCAGTTTTCTCTAAGGAGTCCTAAAGTGTCTTACTATCGCCTTCCCTTCCTCACCCCACAGCAGGCACCTTGTAAGGTAGGTGGGGCTGAGAGAGTTCGGAGAGAACTGTGACTAGCTCAAGGTCACCCAACAGGCTTCATGTGGAGGAGTGGGGAAGCAAACCCGATTCTCCAGATTACAGTCCACCACTCCTAACCACTACACCCCGCTGGCTCTCAACACAAGAAAAAGGAGAGAGAAAGGAGAAGGGAAATGAAGGTTGGGATTCTAAGGCTTCTTTCTAATCTCCCAGACAATGGTCTGGAAGATCATCTGAATTGAGTCTGCACAATGATCTTCTACAAAATTGGTTCTGCAAGTGTCATTTATGCCCCATCCAACACAAACTAATAACACAATTCCCCCTTGTTTACAGGAAAAATCACTTCAACTTAGGGCTGTTAAAAAAAATTCGGTAAAATTCGGATAAGGCAAAATTCGGCCCGTTTTGATTCGGGAAATGCCGAAGTCCGAATTCCCCCGATTCGGATCCGTGGAATTCAGCGTGAGATTTGGAGTTCGGGGAAAAATTCAGCCGCTTAAAGCCATTAAAAACACATTTGCTTGGCTCCGGGGGGGGGCATGTTTGGAGGTAGAGGTCCCAAACTTTCAGCGTAGCTTGAGGGGACCCTTCTTGCAAGAACCGCCAAGTTTTGTGACGATTGGGGCAGGGGGTCCTGAGTTATGGGGCCCGGAGGTGGCCCCCCATCTGCCCATTGCAATAAAGCCATTACAAACACATTCGTGGCTTTCCGCGGCTTCGGGGGGGGGGGCTTTTTGGAGGTAGAAGTCCCAAACTTTCACTGTAGCTTGAGGGGACCCTTCTTGCAAGAACCCCCACGTTTGGTGACGATTGGGGCAGGGGGTCCTGAGTTATGGGGCCCGGAGGTGGCCCCCCATCTGCCCATTGCAATAAAGCCATTACAAACACATTCGTGGCTTTCCGCGGCTTCAAGGGGGGGCTTTTTGGAGGTAGAAGTCCCAAACTTTCACTGTAGCTTGAGGGGACCCTTCTTGCAAGAACCCCCAAGTTTGGTGACGATTGGGGCAGGGGGTCCTGGGTTATGGGGCCCGGAGGTGGCCCCTCATCTGCCCATTGCAATAAAGCCATTACAAACACATTCGTGGCTTTCCGCGGCTTCGAGAGGGGGGCTTTTTGGAGGTAGAAGTCCCAAACTTTCACTGTAGCTTGAGGGGACCCTTTTTGCAAGAACCCCCAAGTTTGGTGACGATTGGGTCAGGGGGTCCGGAGTTATGGGGCCCGGAAGGGGTCCCCCCATCTTTATTCCATTCCCTCATTGGAATAAAACCATAAAGCACAGTCGCAGCTCTGTGGCGAGGCATTTTTGGAGGTAGAGGTCCCAAAATTTCTGCGTAGCTTGAGGGGACCCTTCTTGCAAGAACCCCCACGTTTTGTGAAGATTGGGTCACGGGGTCTGAAATTATGGGGCCCGGAAGGGGCCCCCCCATCCTTAATGTGCATCTTTATTCCATTCCCTCCTTGGAAAAAGCCATAAAGGTCCCCCCCTCTCAGCCCCAAATGGGAAAAAAACCAAGGAGGAGGTGTGGGTGCCGAGTGGCGCTGGGGAGACTCACGCAAGCCGCACTGTCGCACTCAACCCCAGGCTAGGGGCAAAAAACAAAAGCAGAGCACAGCACACACTCCCGTAGAGGCGAGCAGGCACACCCCCCCAGGCAGAACAGGCGAACCCCCCCCCTCAAACCAGTACGGCTCGGCTCAACCCCAAACAGGAAAAAAACCAAGGAGGAGGAGGTGTGGGTGCCGAGCGGAGAGAGACTTGCTAGCCGCTGCACAGACTCAACTTTAAACTTTAAAACTTTAAAAGCAGAACACACACTCCCGCAGAGGCGAGCGGGCACACCCCACTCGGCAAAACAGGCGAAAGCCCCCTTTGGCTCCCCCCACCCACAGAAACTGCTCCCCCCACACACGCACAGACTCTGCTTCCCCCCCACACACACACACACAGGAGAAAAGGTATAGAGAAAAAACCCCAAAATCAAACTGTGTGGATGTCTTCCAGCAGAAGCACGGAGGAGAAGTAAATCCAATCCTATTCCGGTAAGCACCAGCAGCTCGGCCCAGTCAGGAATCGGATCTCTCAGCAGCACCGCCACCAAATTGGAAGGCAATGAATACAGTCGGGACGGGAGAGGAGGGATGGGAGTTTTTAGACTCTTCTCCTGGCCATTTCAAAAGTGAGAAACCCTGCTCTGATTGGCCAGAAGACCCAGCTTGGCCACCATTGGCCGCGGGAGAATGCTGCTTACTAACTGACGGTTATGCTGCTGATTCTGAGTCCCCGAACTCGCCGAATTTATTCGGCGTGCCCCAAACTCGCCGAATTTGGCTTGTCATTTTCCCGCCTTTTTTTGAATTTGGTTCCATCTGAACTGAAAACCCCCGAAACGGGGGAAATTCTGCAGTTTTCCGGTTCGGGACGAACCGAATCGACAGCCCTACTTTAACTACCTGCTGTATTGTAGAATCACAAGAAGAGTGACGGCGCAGTTCTAAGAAGAGGTCCACCCTTCTAAGTCAACCCAATTGCCCTGTGAAAAACTTTGGGATTCTGTACGTTAATTAAAAATCGGGATATAAATTCCCAAGCAGAGCTTTTATGGGGGGGCATTTCATCAACATGACCAGGCTGGCATGTCAACCAGACCTTGCGACAGCCTGCTCTAGGGATGACCATGAAAAATCGCTCAACCAAGAACTCACCATCTTCCACCTCCAGGAGAGCTTTGGCCAGGATGCTTCCTGCCACACTAATGGCCTGGCACATGTAATAGCCTGAGTCGGAGGTTTGTACATCCATGATGGTCATCTCGCCGCTTGGAGATACAGAAAAACGTCCCATGGCTTGAGGAGGCTGGCTGGGGAAAAGCAGGATCTGGCCAAAAGGAAACAGAAATAAATGCCTTTCCATTGCACGCTCAGAAGAATATCGGCAGGGCAGGGATATTTATTTGTTATTTATTTGCAATACCTTTTATATACCCCACTGTAACTTTAAAAAGCTTTCAAGGCAATTTACGGTATGAGATTAAAAGCAGTAAAATAGATTAAAACAACATCCCAACCTATAAAACAGCAACAAACAAGCAATCAATACTGCATTTACAATATGGCCTGCAGTGACATCCAAGTTCCTACTTCTACAACAGCTGTTTCCTGGAATGCCTCCCTTTTGAGCAACACAGGAGCCATTATTTTATCGGGAGGGTCTGTGTCTCAGTGGGAGAACATCTGCTTTGCAGGCAGAAGGTCCCAGGTTCAATCCCCCGCATCTCCAGTTGAAAGGCTCAGACAACAAGTGATGTGAAAGACCGTGTCCTGAGACCCTGGACAACCACTGCCACTCAGAGTAGGTAGTACTGACCATGATAGACCAATTGTCTGAGTCAGTATGAGGCAGCTTTGTGTATTTTCACATGAACCCATGAACACATGAAGCTGCCTTATACTGAACCAGACCCTTGGTCCATCAAAGTCAGTACTGTCTACTCAGACCGGCAGCGGCTCTCCAGGGTCTCAGGCAGAGGTCTTTCACATCACCTCCTTGCCTAGTCCCTTTAACTGGAGATGCCGGGGATTGAACCTGGGACATTCTGCATGCCAAGCAGAGGCTCTACCACTGAGCCATAGCCCCTCTCCTTTTCCATACTCGTGCGGTTTCCATGTGCACAGCAAATACACTGTCAGAAGGCCACTTTCAAACTCTGTCTTCTCATTGTGGGAGGAGAGCTTGACCTGACACCCATCCTGCTGTGGGAGTTTCAGACATGACACTACACATTTCCCAAGCAGATGTTAAAACCAAGCATCATGACATTATTTGGCTGTGACTTTCCAGATTCCATGGAACTGGCTGTCACTGGAAAGGGTGAGAAAACTCCCAACAGGATGTCACACGGTCAGCATAACTAAACATTTTCAAGTTGGGTGGGAGGGGGAGACAGGAAGAAAACATGAGATGGGAATGCTGTCTTTGGTGGCATCTCCATGGTGGGAATAATATCTAATCCCGCTCTGATTACGTATCCGTACTGTAACATATAGCAGAGCCCCGTGGCGCAGAGTGTTAAGCTGCAGTACTGCAGTCTAAACTCTGCTCACGACCTGAGTTCGATCCCGACAGAAGTCGGTTTCAGGTAGCTGGCTCAAGGTTGACTCAGCCTTCCATCCTTCTGAGGTCGGTGAAATGAGCACCCAGCTTGCTGGGGGTAAAGGGAAGATGACTGGGGAAGGCACTGGCAAACCACCCTGCAAACAAAGTCTGCCTAGGAAACGTAGGGATGTGACGTCACTCCATGGGTCAGGAAAGACCCGGTGCTTGCACAGGGGACTACCTTTACCTTTTACCTACTGTAACATATATCCTTAAAGCAAGCCTGGCTCTGGGAATTTTGTTATCTCTGATCCCTACCCCAAGTAGATTCCATCCAATAAGCTCAATTCAGTGTACAACACTTCATGTCTTTGAACTGTTACTCATGACCTTCCAAAGCCAAAGGAAATGGAGGGAGCCCTACGGAAAGCTAGGAGAATGTTCCTCTCCTCCACCACACTAAACACTGCTCTGATCCACAGCTCACACCAGAACAAAGTCCTCCCTCTTCCTAAATAGGTAAACATCGGCTACCATCACTTTGCTGGCACCTACCATGGGTTTTCACTACTGAAAGGGTAGCAGTCGAGAATTACACTGAGGCCAGCCTAAGAGGGTGGTGTTTGGATGACTCTGTCACCCAGTGTCATGACCGCACCCTTCCTGCACTACACAGTTTTACCTCAAGAACTGATTACTGTTTGGCTCAGTGCATACAAACATACACAAGACAGGAAGCAGAAGGGTAAGGGTGAACCTACCTGGCTGCCTTCCTTCTGCCAGAAGACGGCTGGTGGCGGGTTTCCTTTGGTCTCGCATTGAAACGTCACAGTGCGGCCTTGAGCTACAATCTGGTCCCGAGGCCGGGTCACTAACTGAGGAGGAACTGAGAGGAGAGAAGAGGCAGAAGAAAAACAAAAGACGGACAGGTTTGACCCTTTGATAAAAACCATCTTTTGTAGCATGTCCGAAGCTCATGGGGTTGAGGTGAGGGAACAGTGGTGTGCGAAGAAAAGCGGACATGCCTTCCAAAATGTTCCCATGGAAACTCAGATTTGGAAGGCATTAATTTTCTTCCCATGATTACTTTCTCCCCCCTACCCTGCAGTGAGCAGATTCCAACTGGGGTATGCATGTGGATACTGGTCCCACTGCTTGCTGCTGTAGCAAGGGCACAATGTGGTCCCATGTGGAAGCCGCTTTGGAGCATAGAAGAACATTGGAGAGGAGCACTTCCCGTATATGAGTGCATGAGCACAGGCTTTCTATGTATGACTGCAGTGTTCCCATTGTGTATACGCTTGTATAGTCACAGGGCTTCTTGCAGGCATGTGTATGGGAGAACGTCCACTCTGAATCCCCAGAACAAGGCTCCTGTGTAACCTGAAAGCTTGCACACCCCTCCACCAAGATCATTGGCAAAAAGAAAATAGAAAAGAGCAAGAGTCCAGTAACACCTTAAAGACGAACAAAATTTCTGGCAGGGTATCAGCTTTCATGAGCCACAGCTCACTTCTTCAGATACAGCTAGAATGTGAAGATAGCACTGGACTTACTTTCAATATCTCAACCAACATGTCCTAACTATGGCTGCAGCGGAAGCAGAGAAACATTCCCATGAGATTTACCATCTTTAAATCCGGATTATTATTTTTTTAAATCCAGATTAAAAGACCCACTGGGTCTCTTGAGATGGACCTGGGAAAGAGGGCTTCACTGCAAGGGACCCTGGCACACTTGTTCTGACCCCCTTCTGTCCCAGCTCTGCCTCATTTACAGCCGAAACACCTGCTGTCATACCACGGGCTCCCAAGGGTGCAATCCGGAAGATTTTAAACAATAACAGCTAGAGGCGTTTACAAGGGAAGAGATAAAAGAACGGAACAGTGCAGAGCGTCGGGTGCGTACAAGCCATAACGTTGGGGTGGAAATCAAACATATTAATATGCTTCCAGACAGCTCTGGGTTTAAAATAATAATAAAAAGCCAGCCTATAAATACATGCAAAAGAGATCCTCTTGCAATGGAAGAAGGCACAGTGTTAGAGGAAGACAGGGATGGAACAAGTCCTTTAAATCAGCCACCCTGCCATAAATTACGCTGCAGATTTAAATTCCTCCCCAAACACCTCTGCCTGGTTTTAGACCCTTTTCTCTGCTCTCAATGCAAGACAAATGACATCGGGTTTTACAAATGCAAATCGCCCGCCTTGTCTCCTCTCGGCCCTCTCCTTCCCGCCACCTAAAGGAGGAGGGAGAGACGATGCACATCTTTCTTGCAGAGCTGTAAAGTATTTACGGGGTACCAGGCGCTATAAAAAAAGGATCTTCAGGTGTACCATTGTGATGCTGATCACTACAAGCCTGACTTTAATGAAGTAATGGATTGCTAGGTTACCCGCATGCTAATGGTGAGGGGGGGCTGCCTGCACAGGGGGAATTGTTAACTAGCTCTTTCCCCAGAAACTAAATCTCCTCCGGTAGCATTTCCATGGAATGAAAAGCAAAGCCATCTTATCTTTAATTGTTATTGATCGGCACAAGAAATAGGGAGAGAAACCTGCACAGACTCTTTGGAATCAGAGCTAAGTCCCACTGCCTGGGGTGGCTTCCTGTTTCGGCTTCTGGGATGGCTCAGTTAGGAAATCTTTATACTGTTCTTGGAACGCGAGCATGCTTTGAGGTTCCAACAACAGGTACTTAAAGGGAGGGGAATCTGGGAATTTTATAATGCACCAAAAAAACGCTCCTTTTTAACACAGCCCACAAAATATTTATAGGGAGTGGATCTGGTTCTGCCAATGGTCCATCCACGAGCAACATACTTGATGCATCCATACTTGTTAGGGTTGCCAACCTCCAGGTACTAGCTGGAGATCTCATAGAATCATAGAGTTGGAAGGGACCACCAGGGTCATCTAGTCCAACCCCCTGCACAATGCAGGAAATTCACAACTACCTCCCTCACTTACCCCCAGTGACCCCTACTCCATGCCCAGAAGATGGCCAAGATGCCCTCCCTCTCATGAACTGCCTAGGTCATAGAATCAGCATTGCTGACAGATGGCCATCTAGCCTCTGCTTAAAAACCTACAGGGAAGGAGCACTTTCCACCCCTCAAGGAAGTCTGTTCCACTGAGGAACCACTCTGTTAGAAAATTCTTCCTAATGTCTAGATGGAAACTCTTTTGATTTAATTTCAACCCGTTGGTTCTGGTCCAACCTTCTGGGGCAACAGAAAACAACTCGGCACCATCCTCTATATGACAGCCCTTCATGTACTTGAAGATGGTTATCATATCCCCTCTCAGTCTTCTCCTCTTCAGGCTAAATATACCCAGCTCCTTCAACCTTTCCTCATAGGACTTGGTCTCCTGCTATTACAACTGATCTCCAGCTGATAGAGATCAGTTCCCCTGGAGGAAATGGCCGCTTTGGCAATTGGGCTCAATGGCATTGAAGTCCCTCCCCTCCCCTCCCCAAACCCCACCTTCCTCAGACTCTGCCCCCAAAACCTCCCACTGGTGGCAAAGAGGGACCTGGCAACCCTAATACTTGTCTAGCCTGGTGCTGCTGCAGTTGTCTTGTTTGTGGGCTTCTTTGAGACACCTGATTGGCCACTGTGTGAACAGACTGCTAGACTTGATGGGCCTTGGTCTGATCCAGCATGGCTTTTCTTATGTTCTTAAAAACACAACAACTCTACCATTGACTGCTCTCCACTTGTCCCAAGTTCCACAGGGCGGCTGCGCCCTATACCAGAATGTTCTACCCATTTTAGCTCAGTTCTGTGTTACTTTCATTAGGGCAAATCTGTCAAAAGGAGACAGCCTTCTCAACGTGGCAGACTGGAAAAGCCATGCCCCTCTTCCCAATATGAGCCGACATATCACTTTATCAAAGCCAATCTCTGGAGCAGCAGGGATGGGCGTCATCTCTACCCACTTCCAGAAGTAAAGGAGACAAACACCAAAGGCATCCACAGACCGTAAACACCACTGAACCGTTAAAAAAGGCAAGAATGTGAAGCAGTTTATTATTCTGTGCAACTGATTCCCTACAGGGAACCCTTCCCACTTTCTTTCATCCTTTAGAAGGCGCAAAGGTGAAGAGAAGGAAAGCTGCCCAAGTATAAGTGAGAGAGACATGAGAGAGACACATCTGGGCATCTGTACAGTTTGAAGGGACACAGACTACTTGGTATTCTGCTACCTGCTCCGCCTTCCCTTCTGGACGCAGGACAGAGAGGAAGAGAGGGAGCCATGCAGTTTGCCTTGCAGCTGTCTCTCAGTGCCTTTTCACACATTACATTGTGCAGCAGCAAACCCAGGTTTGCGACCTAGTGAACTCTCCTTAGGGAGCTGCGGCCAAATACATCTTCCTTGCAAGTATGGTGCACGTTTCTAGATATGTATTTGGCACAGCCAAACTTAAATATTCACTGGAACATCCTTAGTGAACCCTGAATGTATTTAATTATTGTGTAAAGTTATACCCTGCTTTTCTCCCACATGGGACCCAAAGTGGCTTATAGCATTGTTCTCCTCTCCTACTTTTTATTCTCACAACAGCCTTGTGAGGTAGGTTACAAAAGGACATAAGAAAAACCATGCTGAATCAGACCAAGGCCTTTGATTCGGCTTTGTCTCCCAGGACCACAGCAAGGTTAAGCAATGTAGGGTTGCCAACCTCCAAGTACTAGCTGGAGATCTCCTGCTATTACAACTGATCTCCAGCCGATAGAGATCAGTTCACCTGGAGAAAATGGCCACTTTGGCAATTGGACTATGGCATTGAAGTCTCTCCCCTCCCCAAACCGTGTCCTCCTCAGGCTCTGCCCCAAAAACCTCCCACCAGTAACAAAGAGGGACCTGGCAACCCTATTAAGCAATACAGGTGGAGGCAGCCCTTTCCAGGAAGGATAATTCTGCCACTGCTGCAGTTCTGAGACCAGCTGCCTCCAACTGATTTTGCAGAGAGGGCTTGACTCTAACGTGGGTCTGGATTGAAGTCAAGTCACCTCCGACCTTCTGGAGCAACAGCCTGCTGCCCTGGTGTTCCCACCTGCTCTGTAATCAAATAAAAATGTAAGTGGGAGGGGAAGGAGGGCAGCCCCTTGCAGCTCTTTGGTTAATGATTGCTGGGAAAGCCCCTTTGCAGATCACACACCCTACTTCAAAGGGGAAAGAGGTCTGGATGATGGAAGGGATATTGTGACTCAGGAAATTCATTACGACACCCCCCCCCACGCCTCACCCTCTGTGCTTTCCAACTTCAAAGCAGATGATAAAACATGGGCAAGAATGACCTTGGGCGACCGAGGAGGAAACGGTTCCTGCTGCCCACAAATCCAGCATGCAGATAAGAAAATGATGGCAGACCCCAGGCAGGAAATTGAAGCGGGTCGCCGGCTGCTCTGCGAAGAAAAGGACCAGGGAAGCCCGCCTCTGCTATCGCCCGGCATCTCTCATTCACCTTTGGGCTTTTATCTTCCCCGCTACAAGACGAGCAGGGGCGCCTTTGTGGAGAGGTGATTTATTAGCCGCACAATAAGCCCTGGATGGGGAAAGAGTCCTGCCAAGGCTCCTGCGATCGCGTGGAAGAGTCATGCCAAGAAAACGTGGCTCCCCTCCCCCCCACCTCGATTTCTAGGATGCATCAACAGCAGGCCTGTGGAGGATCTGCAGACTTAACTCAACGGACAAACGTTCATTTGAAAGCAAACACAATGCCGCCGTGCAAAAGTTGACGAATACACACACATGCATGTAAAAAAAAAGAAAAGAAACAAGACAATACTTTGCAACTAAGATATAGAGGGTCATCAATGTATCTAATTCTCAACATGGCCAAATCTATGGAATCTGGAGACTAGAGTCAAGAACAGACAAAACAGATGCTTCTACAAACCTGGAAAAAACCCAGGTTTCTGAACTCTTAAAATAATACATTGGAAAGTTTAACCCTCCCCCCCGCCCCACACAGAAACTAAAAGAATCAGCAATTGTAGCTTTAAGAAATGAATACATTTTCAGTGGCCATTGTGGCAACTAGGCAACCACAACAGCATCACCAGCCTTCAAGCCTTGTTTTGTTAGTAGAAGTCGAGGGGGGGGAGGGGAGCAGGGCCCTTTCTGGGGCTGTTTTGGTCTTTAATGGAGGACTCTTTGTGGCCACCAACCATCAGGTGACATGATCCCATGTGACTATCTTGACCCACCCAGGACGGGCTACTTGCTACTGTTCAACAGCACCCACACAAAAAAAGCCAGCATGGTGTAGTGATTACACTTTTAGACTGGGATCTGGGAGACCCAGGCGTCAATCACTACTATGCTATGGAAGTTGCTAGGGGGACTTTGGGCCAGTTACGTCACATAGTGAGGATAAATTGAGAGGACAATGCTGTAAGCTGCTTAGGGTCCCCATTGTGGACAAGAGAGGCAGGGTACAAATGAAGTAAAAACCATAAATATAGCTGAAGTTGGGGGGGAGCATAAAGGGTAGGTTGGTTAGTGGGTGGAAAGGAAAGAAGGAAGCAGGGAAAGGTGAAGCTATGGGGGTTGACAGGAGGAGGGAAAGACCAGGGGTTTCCAACCTTTTTGAGCCTACGGGCACATTAGGAATTCTGACATGGCATGATGGACGCAGCAACAAAATGTCTGCCACAGGAGGCGGAGTCAGCCACAAAATGATTGCCACAGCTTAACTTCAGTAACACAGTGTAGATCCTTGTGCTGTGGTAGCAGCTGCTACCAAAGCGACATTTTAAAACTCTGCATAGCCATTCAGATCTCCAGTAGTCAAGCAGATGTTTGCTGGGCAAAAGCGCTACCTGGCCCCGCTCACTTCCTAAAAACATTTGGCAGGCAGCAGAAAAAGTGTTGGTGGGTGCCATGGCACCCATGGGCACAACGTTGATGACCCCTGAATTACACCAACCATAGTTAGTTTAATTAAGCCAAGGTTTCGTGTGATGCCTCAATTGACCCAAAATTTCCATGCAGCCTCCAAAACAGCCACTTTATATATATATATATCACAGGACAGACAGAGCAATTCAAACTTTGGTGAAAGAAAAAAAATATTTTACACAAACAAAGGGGGGGGGGGAGGAACCACTGAAGAGAAAAGCAAAGGAAAAACTCATGCTCCAAACCATGACTAGAAAAACTCTTCCACACATGGGCTTTATTACCATTGGTCAAGGGTCCATGCAGAATGCAGGTAAAGGAAATAAATCACCATGGACATTTGAACATGGAAATTCAATCCTGGATATACTCTTGAGCACGCAAACAGAAATGTGTGGGGGAGATGGCAAGGCAACTACAACTCTATGCAGCCTTTATAAAAATAAAATTCAAATTACTTTGACTACAGAATTCAACAGAATTAAGGGGAATCAATCAGGCCATTTATCTCTATTTTAGGAAATCAGTCTCAGGTTGTACCCATCTACCACATTCTCTTGTTTTGCTCTAAGATCTAGTCAACCAAACTCTGTTGTGTTGTTTTGATGGTAGAGAAATGATGCACGACATCCACATACCTTCTGATATAAAATAAAACCTGTTCCCACAGTTGCTTCCAAAGGAAAAAAAGTCACATGCACCAAACTGACCAACGGACACCAACCCTCAGCCTTCCCAGCATGCAGCAGTGTTATGAGATGAAATGAATACTTACGGAATGGGCCAACTGGAACAAAGTGAACATATAAAAAAAAGCAAAACAAAACACAAAAGTATGAGATGAGCTGGATTCAAATTAAGTGGGCATGAATGTTTTAAGCGTCAATAAGAAAGGAGGTCTAGAATTAAAAGCATTAGAGGTCACATTGATATGATACGATAAAGTTTATTGTTTGCAGCCGAAGGCCATTACAACCTGTCATACAATCAGTGGGTCTATCTGGCAAATCCATGAGGCATGCAGATGAATGTGGGCTGCCCTCCCGACAGAGACTCGCTAACGCTGGAGAACCCCTAACAAGGCTGAAAAACCTCCTTGCTTGGGCCAGTCTTTAGAGATCAGAAGAATTAATCTTGGGAAGGGGAATGGGGTGGTTAGCTCATATTTCCATCTTCTTCAACTGGGCCCTCATTTTTATGAGGTTGTTCCCTCACAATTCAAACTCCTACTTTTGGTTTGGATGACGTTTATCCTTCACTTGACCTACCTTCTTGGCAACCCCACTTTCTTGGGAAAAGCTTTGCCCTCTTCACAGTCCTCCAACCTAGCTTCAGTTCTGGATATGGGACATACGTCTCCTACCCTTTTTAACTGTTATTCAAATAGTACATAATATACCTTAATATGAAGTCCAGTAGTGGCTTTCCAACTTACAGGCCTATCTGGTCTATATAGTTGACTCATACTGAGCTGTAATTAAATGGAACATTTACTCTTTGCAGAACGCCAGACCAGCCTGGCTTGTAGAGGGATGGATAATTGATATTGCTCATGGTTTGGCTCAGACCCATTCCCCCTTGCTGGCCTTCCAGTTTAACTTGGGAAGAGTTCTAAAATTAATTTCAGAATTGCTGCATGCCACAGATTGCCACAGTTTTCAACTTCTCTCTCCCCCCCCCACTGCCACAGGTTAATGAGTGTACATGCACAGTTATTAAAGAAAAACGCACTAAGCAGTCCTGACCTGATGGCAGAAGTTCCTTGTTGTTTTGTGCTCTAATCAATGGACATGTGCATTGGTTACATTGCAGCCAAAAAAAAGAACCCTGACACTTATTGCACTTTTATGCGGGTTTTTAAAAATCAGTGCACATATGCACCCATGTGCATCCCTAACCTGTAAAAAATATCCAAACTGTGTCACATTGTGCATGCCCATCTGTTGACTAAAAAAAAATAAAGAATGGTGGATCGCCAAAGTGTTGGTGCCATCCACGGTTGCCAACCTCCAGTTGGTGGCTGGAGATCGCCTGATCTCCAGGCAACAATAGTTCCCCTGGAGAAAATGGCTGCTTTGGCAACTGGACTCTATGGAATTGAAGTCCCTCCTCTCTCCAAACCCCGCCCTTCTCAGGCTCCACCCCCAAAAACTCCAGGTATTTCCCAACCTGGAGCTGGCAACCCTAGTGCTATCCCACAAACCAGCTCAAATAATTTGGAATTCTAAACAACAGAGCTCGACTCAGCTGTCTCTGCTAAGGGTGCCTGATAGGCCTTTTCCCTGCTCCCTTTTCTGTTCCTCATATCTAGGGTTGCCAATTGCCCAATGGTGGCGGATAAACTACCGTCCATCCACCGGGCTGCCCGCCAGCCAGCTGAGGGCCAGCGGGCACATGCACGCAGATGCGGCGAACACATGTGCAGACGCGGCGCATGCGCCACTTTTGGGTAAACCCGAAAGTGACGCAGACGCTCTAGCACCCTCGGCTAAAACTCTATGGAAACCATAGAGTTTTGGCCGGGATTGCTAGAGCGTCCCCGTCACTTCCAGGTTAAACCGGAAGTGACAAAGGCGCATTGCGCGCTAACGCCACGGCCCCGCGAAGCTCCTGCCGGTGGAGCTGCGGGGCCTGGAAAGCCTACTCATATCACAAAGCATCTTTTCAGCAACAGATCTCAGCAGGCAACTGAACTGTACTTACCATGGACGCTAAGAGATCCCGATGCTTCAGATTTGCCCACACTGTTCTCAGCCACACAGGTGTAGGTGCCCTCGTCCTCCGCACTCACCCGGCTGATGCGCAGCGTGTTGTCATTCTGGATCTCCGATCTTGGATTGGAAACAAACAAAAAAACACCAGAACAGTCGCCATGTCTCTAAGGCCTATTTCTCATTGAAGGGGTACGCCCCTGTCTGGGCTTTACACGGCAGATGATGCTCACGTGGTTGAACGCTTCTCTGTGCAATTTATTCATTTATTTTAAACATTTAAAGCAATACGTTGTCTTCCCACCCAAATACGGTACCCAAGATGGCGAACACTGAAACATTAAAACATTTCAACATTAAAATAACATTTAAAATAAAGCATATATAAAATAATGTCGTTAAAAAAACATATAAACGCACATATTCCCTCCATATAGAAAGCCAGTTGTTGTAGAGAAGGGTTCTAAGTCAATCTTCACCTCCATGTGCTAGGTTTCTACGCGGAGGAATGTTTTTTTCCATATGGGCATTCCATCAAATAAGTGTACACTTGCAGTCAGAAGAGGTCCATTACAGACACAGGTTAACCACCTCAGGGGTACATGTGAGACAGGATATATCAAGGATCACTCCTAGAACTAGGTGTCTGCATTAGGTCTCAGCCATTTCTTTCTATAAGATATTAATACCCTGCCTTCCCACTTAACAAGCCCAAAATACACAAACAAGAAAACAATTCTAAAACATGCGGTTGAAACAAGGTAACATTGAATAAGAACCTGGTCGAAATATACAGAGAATTTGGTGAGCATCATGGCATCTATTGATAAAGAGAGTTCGCCTAAGCCAGCTGCTTATTATCGGCTGTACAGCCAGGATGGCATAGGGAGGTGCCGGACACCATTTAGCCGAGCCCTAACTATTGTACGGCACCGGGAGGAGGATGTTGGTGGGGTTCAGCACCTCTTGGCATAATGCTGTGCAGAAAATAAATACGGTGCCTGAAAATGTTCTTGTGTCTCTCGCTTGCTTTAATAATAGCCCCTCCCATTGCAAAAAAGAGGGGAAAAAACACAAGGAGAGGCTATACAAATACGAACAAGAGTTGAGAAAAAACAGACCCCTAAGGACATTAAATTATAAGGTGCTTAGAAGAGTACAAAGGTCAAAAAGACAGTAAGGTGGGCACTGCTTCAGCATCTCTAAGGAGGGTGTTCCATAGGTGGGAAACCATCGTTGTGCCCACCTGACTGACCTCACTGGAGACAGGTATGTGGTGCAGGCTCTTGGGATGATGATCTCGAGAAATGGGCAGGTCCATGTGAGGCTCGTTAAATTATAATTAAAGTGTCTGTGCACACGGAGTACTTTTCCCCATCATCATTGAATAACGAGACAGTTCCTTGCATTGGGGTTAAATGACAAGGGATAAAGCCATTAGCCTTGGTTTCCAGGCAGAGTAAAATGGCTTTCTTTCAAGAAATTAAAAATTTTTCGGAGAAGGACAACCCTCTCTTCCCCAGGAGCCTTGATTTACTCTCACCCTGGAAATACCGGCTTGCGGAAGAGACATCTGAATCATCGTATTCCCATAGTATGTTCAAACATTAATGTTCCTGCACTCATAGAAATACAGCTCAGATCTAGTTTATTTGTCTTGGCCAGAAGCCATAACAAAAATTTAGGATTATAAAAGATGTTGACAGACAGAAGCTACGATGTAGGCCGAAATGCAGAGTCATTTAAGAAGCTTACGGAACAATAAAAAGGACTTTCTCCAAAAGTGCACAATGGAATGTAAGCTTTGATATCAAATCTAAAGCCCACTGCTTGTGTGGATAGAAAGTTCTGGCAAGTTTTAACCACTGCCAAAACAAAAATGTGCTACACTAAGCATGATCTTACTATTATTAATCAGCCAAGCATTTCAAATGTTGCATTTCCTGGTGCAAAAGACATGAGTTCTGCCCGTCAGAGACACATTACAGGGAAGACCCCATGTTACGGTTGTCAACTCCAGGTTGGAAAATTCATGGAGATTTCGGGGGTGGAGCCTGGCGATGGCAGGATTTGGGGAGGGGCCTCAGCAAGGTATAATGCTATACAGTCCACTCTCCAAAGCATGTCAACCTGCTTGGCAAACTGACCTCTGTCATCTGGACATCAGTTGTATTTCTGGGAGGTCTCCAGGCCCCACCCGGAAGCTGGCAACCCTACCCCACATGGCTGGGCTCCTCGGTAGCAATCAGGAACAATTAATATGTGTTCTTAAAGCCGCAAGTGTTCAGTGGAACAGAAAACGAAATCTGCCAGATCATGCTTCCTAAATTGCTGCATTTCCAGGGCCTATTGACTGGACTGAAAAGAGCGGTTTCCCCCATGTTGCATGCCACATTAACCCGATTAACAATTTTTCAGCAAATTTTGAGGGTCACTGGTGCAAGCAACTTAATCTTTCTCTGAGCCAGCATGGGGAATGTCTTCTGTTAAGACCACCATCTCCAAAACGCATTCCGTTTTGATACTGGCCCATTGAAAGAAAGGAATAAAACCCCGAATTCGGTGGTCGTTAATTGCATAGCAACTCAGGCAATTGCCTGTGATGATATTTATCGCCCATGCCTAACGCCTCATTGTCCAGGGGATTAAGCTGAATTGTTCATTGTCACCCTGAAATCAAGGCAATGGGGTCTGAACGACGTTCTGATTTCGCCGCCGCTTTGAAACTGCTCGGCTGACCTTTGCGGTCTTCCCAGCACAGCAGCGCAAGCCTTAGCTGGAGGCCTGAATCTTTTTCCAGCCCTGATTGTTATTGCTTTCCATTTCCATAGCTCTTTTAAAGTGCAGAGTGCTTGATGGCTTTCATTTTATAGATGGGGAGTGATGCTGAAAGATAGCATCTTCCCAGAGGCTGTTCAGCAGCTGCACTGTCTGAGGAAGGACCAATCTTGAAGTTACCCTCTACATTTCCACCTGGATTGCATATAACCCTCACCCAAGAAGGCAAACAGCCTCCCTCCGTAATCACTCACCTCCCTCGAGGAAGCTCTCCTTCCTCCTTGCGCCAGCGAGACGTCGGCACAGGGTCCCCCTGCACTTCGCAGTGGAAATTCACAGTATCTTCTGCAAGCACCACTTGGTTTATGGGCCTCTTGATGAACGTGGGGCGCTCTGACAGACAAAAAGCCAGACAACCCGGTTATAAGAGACTTAGCAGTCAACAGGTAGGGGATGGTTCTTCTCCCTTCCTCTACATTTTCCGTCCAAAGCCATTCCAACCATATAATGAACATATGAAGCTGCCTTATACTGAATCAGACCTTGGTCTGAGAGCCAGCATGGTGTAGTGGTTAAGAGGAGTGGTTTGGAGCAGTGGACTCTGATCTGGAGAACCAGGTTTGATTCCCCACTCCTCCACATGAGTGGTGGAGGCTAATCGGGTGAACTCGATTTGTTTCCCCGCTCCGCCACATGAAGCCAGCTGGGTGACCTTGGGCTAGTCACAGCTCTGTTAGAACTCTCTCAGTCCCACCTACCTCACAGGGTGTCTATTGTGGGGAGGGGAAGGGAAGGTGATTGTAAGCTGGATTGAGTCTCCTTAAGTGGTAAAGAAAGTCGGCATATAAAAACCAACTCTTCTTCTTCTTGGTCCATCAAGATCAGTATTGTCTACTCAGAGTGGCAGCCTCTCTCCAGGGTTTCAGGTACAGGTCTTTCACATCACCTACTGCCTAGTCCCTTTAACTGGAGATGCCGGGGATTGAACCTGGGACCTTCTACATGCTAAGCAGATGCTCTACCACTGAACCATGATATGAGAGCATCACCAACGATCAGGGTTAAATGCTAGGCGGGGCTCTCTCAGAGAAGAGGCTGTTGTCTGTTGTAGCAGGCCTGCACTGTACTTGAGCTAGCCAGTCTAAGAACATAAGTAGAGCCCTGCTGGATCAAACCAGTAGCCCATCTTAGTCCAGGATTCTATCTCACACAGTGGCCAGACCAGTTTCTCTGGAGGGCTAACAACTGTCCATAGAGAATGAGGCCTCTATGATGTTGACTTCTGGCACAGGTATTCAGTGGTTTACGATCTCTGAATGTGGAAGTTCTCTTCAGTCACCATGGCTAGTAGCCACTGATACAACCGTCCTCCATAAATCTGTCTAATCCCCTTTTAAAGAGGTCTACGCCTCTACAGCCTCTGCCAGCGAATTCCACATTTTAATCACCCGTTGCATAAAGAAGTATTTCCTTTTGCCCATCCTGAATCTACTATCCATCAGCTTCATCAAATGCCCTTCAGTTCTAGCAGGGGCCGGGGCTCAGTGGCAGAGCATCTGCTTGGCATGCCAAAAGTCCCAAGTTCAATCCCTGGCATCTCCAGTTAAAGGGACTAGGCAAGTAGGTGATGTGAAAGACCCCTGCCTGAGACCCTGGAGAGCCGCTGCTGGTCTGAGTAGACAATACTGACTTTGATGGTCTGATTCAGTATAAGGCAGCTTCATGTGTAGTATCTCTAGTATCCCCAGCCCCACTATCTGGGAGGGACACATGGTTCCCCTTGCAGCATACAGATAGCAAGCTGCACTGCCGTGGACAGGGAACACTGAAAAGCAATTATTAATTGCTGTTACTGTGCATTCCTTCTGCTGAGGTGAGCCTGTGGTCTCCAGAGAGAATCTTTCTAAAAAAAAGGAAATAATAGTACAGAACAAGGATGGGAGACTGGGGCGGGGGCAACAGCATGAGAGAAAGGAATTTGTATTATGTCGGGCTGCACGGTCAGGCACCATCCATGCTCTTGATGCCACTTAGTTTAAATCTAATTCTGGGTGGCTTCACGGACGCATTGGCTTCACGGTAGCATTTGCGGCTCCTTGGCCACCGAAACATTTGCCGTATGCTAGCCTTAACCAAATGGAGCCCTGCAGGGTCGCAACTGTTGCCGGGTTCCCTTGTTCCCCGGTTTCCCCAGTAGGACAACAGTCCCATTACCACGTGGCCGGCGGCTACAGCCCACAGACCACCGGCTTGCCACATAGTACATTTTGAAGCAACCCTCACGCCACAAGTATTGACTAATGAAAGCCTTTTCTACTGATAATTTCCAGAAAAATGCCAAAATGCTTTTTGCTGACACTAATGGTTTTCGTGTAGCTTTGAGTAAGGGGGGCTGGGTGCTAACGGGATTTGTTTGGAGTTTCTCCTTCGAGGCAGGAAAAGAATATTTCCCTGTTTCTCCACACATACGGATGTGAAGCCTTAGTTCAGGGGTTCCCAGTTTTGGAGCCCGGAGTAGGCACAACCACAAACTGGTTGCCACAGGAGGTGGAGCCAACTACAAAATGACTGTTGCATGAGGCGGAGCCACGCACACAGAGGAAGCCCAAATGCAGGGGAGATGAGGGGTAGTTAAAATATACACTGGGACAGAGGGGCACGAGAAAATAAAACAAACACAGCCATGGCACTTGCCACTGAAACAATGCTATTTTAATCGACACAGCCAATCAGATCTTCCGTGGCCAATCAGAATCCCTGCTGGGCAAGAGCCCCACCTTGCCCCGACCACTTTCTACAATCACTTGGTGGGTACCAAGAAAGGTAGCAGCGGGCACCATGGCACCCATGGGTGCCATGTTGGGGGCCCTGCTTTAATCCCATGAATGGAACTCCACCTGTAACATGGCCTTGAAAGGAAGTTGCATGTATATGTCTGTGCGAGGAAACTTGAACCCGGGCCACGGTGCTGTGGAAGGGGGAGGGATTAAGGCTACTCAGCGTGGCGTAGTGGTGAAGAGCGGTGGGCTCTGATCTGGAGAACTGGGCTTGATTCCCCACTCCTCCATGAGCGGCGGAGGCTAATCTAGTGAACTGGGTTGGTTTCCCCACTCCTACACATGAAGCCAGCTGGATGACCTTGGGCTAGTCACGCTCTCTCAGCCTCACCTACCTCACAGGGTGTCTGCTGTAGGGAGGGGAAGGTGATTGTAAGCTGGTTTGATTCTGCCTTAAATGGTAGAGAAAGTCGGCATATAAAAACCAACTCTTCTTCTTCTTCAATCAAAAATGTGTCCCCCCAATTGCTTTCTGCCCTAATGGGCGGGAAAAGATCCACATTCCACATACTTCGTGATTGTTTTTAGGAGCCAATGACACATTGAATAAGTTTGACCCAAAAATGCTTCCGTTTTGACATTGCTGCCTAGAGGCTATTTCTTGGGCGGGATCCAGCAGTGGCATTAGTTACAGAGATGAGAGCACCAGGAATCCTAAGCACCCTTCCTTTGTTTACATTGATTTGTTCTCGGAATTATCTTTCCACCACCTCCCAAACCCACAAAAAAATGCACACTAACCAACCAACACAATCAACTCCACAACAACCATCGCAAACCAAGCAAAACGGCATCTGCGTTGCGATACAAATGCAACCCGGCAAATGAAAGAGATATTACCAAACTTTCTGGCAGCTGATAAGCAACAAATCAATCAGAGCAGTTATCAGACAAAAACAAAGACCAGCTTGCTTGGGGGGGGGGGCAAAAAGTAATTATTATTAAACACTGAATGCCTCAATGGGGGAAAAAATATTTTGATTCAGCACCTAAAATTTAACAGAGAAGGAGCTAGGCCTTTAACGGAAGTCCCACTGGATTAATGAAAACCTGCTTCCAGATAAAAGGACAGCTAAAATCGAACAAGTTGTACAATGTAAATTTGGACCTTATAGGCAAGGATGCATCATTGGTGATGGTGAAACCTGAACTTGCTGCTTTGAGAGAATCTCAGTATTCAAACTCTCTTCATGACAGTACTGGCTATTCAAGGGTCAAAGTATAACAGACACTGGGAGTTCTGGGAGTGAGGTCCCATGGGGATTAAAAATATTGTCGAAGGCTTTCACGGTCAGAGTTCATTGGTTCTTGTAGGTTATCCGGGCTGTGTAACCGTGGTCTTGGTATTTTCTTTCCTGACATTTCGCCAGCAGCTGTGGCAGGCATCTTCAGAGGAGTAACACTGAAGGACAGCGAGAGACATTGTCCTTCAGTGTTACTCCTCTGACGATGCCTGCCACAGCTGCTGGCGAAACGTCAGAAAAGAAAATACCAAGATCACGGTTACACAGCCCGGATAACCTACAAGATCCCATGGGGATTTTTCTTTTCTTTTGAGAAGGAAGGCATGCTGGTTGCCAACTCAAGATTGAAATCACCACATAGGGCAGGGGTCCCCAGTGTGGTGACTGTGGGCGCCAGGGTGCCCAGCGACACCCTTTCTGGCACCCACCAAGTGTTCTTCGAAAGTGGGCAGGGCAAGTGGCGCTTTTGCCCAGCAAAGCTTCTAATTGGCCAGATTTCTGCAGATTTTAAAAAATGTTGCTTTGGCAGCAGCTGCCACCACAATATTGATCTTCATTGTGTGATGGAGGGTAAGCTGCGATAGCCATTTTGTAGCTGCCTCCGTCTCCTGCAGCAGCTGTTTTGTGGCAGTGTCAGAATTCCAAAGGTGCCCACAGGCTCAAAAAGTTGGGGACCCCTGGCACAGGGGGAAGGGCATTTAAGCTCCCAGTGCAATTTTTCGGATCTGGAGTGGCCTTAAAGACATGCAGTTGGGGATAAAACCATAGGTCCCTTACCAGGATCCTCATTAGGATCTGTGTTTGCACCACTGGGGCATACAGCAGCTGGTGGGGGCATTTCAGGTTGGAAAAATCACATCAGATGAAAGTTAGCCCCCCCCTCCCATGCCACAACACAGCCCCAGTCTGAACTGGAATCCCCTGAAATGGTTGCTTTTTTTTTTTTAGAAGAAAAAACAATCAATCAGGACTCATTCCCAGACTCCCCAGACTCCTGCAACTTGGCCCTTAAATGATTTCTTCTTAATGGTGGAGAAATGTTTTGGCAAGCTGCGAGTTCATACAAGAAAGCAACTCGAAACCAAGATGACTGCACAGCTTGCCTTCCTCTCCAGTCATCTGCGGCCCCAAAAATAGATCTCTGTTCTTACGTACCAAATACCACCAGTTCTGCCGGCTCGCTGTCCCGTTCACCCACCATGTTGGTGGCCACGCAGATGTACATGCCAGCATCACTCTTCCTCGTGTTGGACATCATCAGCTTCCCGCTGCGAATCTAGAGGGAAAGATCAACAGGAAACACGGCTTAGAGCTATTCACGCTTACCTGCTTTCGGCCAATGTTTTGCCTCCCCTGCAAGGCCACCCTAGAAGAAGAAGAGTTGGTTTTTATATGCCAACTTTCTCTACCTCTGAAGGAAGAATCAAACCGGCTTACAATCTCCTTCCCTTCCCCTCCTCACAACAGACACCCTGTGAGGTAGGTGTGGCTGTGAGAGCTCTAAGAGAACTGTGACTAGCTCAAGGTCATCCAGCTGGCTTCATGTGTAGGAGTGGGGAAACAAATCCAGTTCACCAGATTAGTGTCTGCTGCTTATGTGGAGGAGTGGGGAATCAAACTCGGTTCTCCAGATCAGAGTACACTGATCCAAACCACCGTTCTTAACCACTATGTCATGCTCTTAACCACTACACCACTATCCATATGTCATAGAACGTAGCGACATCTTTGATGGCTTTAAGAGGGGATTAGACAAATTTCTGGTTGAGAGGTCCATCCATCGCTATTAAGCCATGAGAGAACTAGTGTGGTGTAGTGGTTAGGAGCGGCAGATTCTAATCTGGAGAACCGGGTTTGATTCCCCACTCCTCCACATGGGCGGCAGACTATAATCTGGTGGACTGGGTTGGTTTCCCCACTTCTCCACATGAATCCTGCTGGGTGACCTTGGGCTAGTCACAGTTTTCTCTGAACTCTCTCTACCTCACAAGGTATCTGTTGTGGGGAGGGGAATGGAACTTGATTGTAAACTGCTTTGAGACTCCTTAAAGGTAGAGAAAAGCAGGGTATAAAAAACAACTCTTCTTCTTCTACTACTAAGTCAGACCACTGATCCATTAAGATCAACAGTGTCTACTCTGACAGGCAACAGCTCTCCAGGGTCTCAGGCAGAAGCCTTTCACATCACCTACTACACAATCTTTTCAACTGGAGATGCAGGGATTGAACCTGGGACCTTCTGCATGCAAAGTAGATGCTCTACCACTGAGCCACAGCCGCTCCACAGCCCTAGGAACTGTCTAGTTCTTATCTTATGGTTGGATCGAAAGCATATAGGCAAGGCCTAGTGAAATCTCAGAATCTCATCAAGTTGCTTGATCAAAGGTTGTGTTTTCAGCTGCCTACATGGTTTTCTGTTCCTCTTCACAATTAGCGTAAGAGCTAAACAAATTAGGCAGAATAAACAAATACACGCACATGTGATTAATCTTCATAAATCTAAATATATAAATATTCAGCTTCCCTTGAAAAATAATTGATGGTTTTCCTGCTCATGGCATCTTTTATAGAGATCGAACGGGTATCATCGGACATGCAGGAATAAGTAACCAAGCATCACTAGGCGCAAAAGCAACTTTAGGCTACAGATTTAACCAGCTCGGAGCAAATTACGCCTGTTTGAACTGAACCAGAACCAGGCAAATGGTTTTCAGCCCCATTTCTCTGGTTTCCTCATTATGTTGCTGATGGATCCCATCGTGCTGCCGGAGCGGCCCACTTAGCCTGAATTAGAGATGCCGTCAATAGTTGTACTCCAGAGCACCAGCATCAGCAGTTTGTACTGTTCAATACAAAGCTCTGAATTCTACCTTGGACTTGGATTGTATTTCTTGGTTAAAGGTGACTTCCCTTCCCTGTTCCTCCTGCCCCTTCTCACCTTGTGGCCGTGACTGTAGCTGCCAGCAAGTGCTGGCGGACAAATGGAAAGATGCCCTTATGCCCCCCCCCCCACCGTTCCTTTTTCTATAGCACCATACATGCTGTTTGAGGCACCCTGGGAAACATAGTCCCCAGATGGCTGACATTAGATACCATTTGCAGCTCCCTGATAAGATGGGCAGAGAAGGGAAGACCAAGGGGCGGGAGTCCCGAGTCATGCAGTCATGGAAAAGGGCTCAGGAAAAACAGGAATTTGCTGATATTTTGGGCTTTCCCAAGCCCAATTCCACAGGTGGTGGTGGGTGGAGGAATGAAACTCAAAATTAGTATTTACTTATATAAAGACTATCATGTTTTTCTTTACTTCTGCTTGGGCTTTGCAAGGGACTAGTATGTTCTGATTACTACTGAAGGCTGATCTGAATAACTGCTTTTTTTGTTTTGTTTTAGAGCAGCCATTCTTTGCTTCTCTGTCCTGGTAGCCTTTGACATCTAGCACCGGTTAACATAATTAAGTCAGCGTAGCACCTCCTCCATCACTTCAGTGGAATCAGCTACCTAGGGAGGTAGTGAGCTCCCTCTCACTGGCAGTCTTTAAGCAGAGGCTGGACAAACACTTGTTAGGGATGCTCTAGGCTGATCCTGCATTGAGCAGGGGGTTGGACTAGATGGCCTGTGTGGCCCCTTCCAACTATATTATTCATAAGATCATAGAATTTGTCTGAATTGCTGACAGGGTTTCTTTTCATTATGCCCAGCAACATGTTATTCTCTTTCTGATACCTCTTTTTAAGTCTCCTTCATATCCAGCTGGAGAAGAGTTCTGGTGCAGTGAAAAGCTTGCTCATTGCTGTATAGCACTGTGAACACATGAAGTTGCCTTATACAGTCAGACCACTGGCCTATGAAGGTCAGTACTATCTCATTGGCTCTCTGACATCTCCAGGTGAAGTCTTTCACATCACCTATTACCTGATCCTTTTTTAAACTGGAGATGCTGAGGATTGAAACTGAGACCTTCTGCAACCCAAGCAGATGATCTGCCACTGAACCATGGCCCCACTCTGTTATAGTGGCTCTGAAAAAGGGTAGTATCTTACTGTTGTTATTGGATTTTTTTTTTGTTCTATTGGACCCGCAAATTTTATCCAATGCCCAGGGCTCTTCCCCAGAAAGTCACCAATATAGCTGGAGTGCACATTTCAGCCCAAGAGCTCCAACTGGGAGCTTAACTTATCTTGGGAGGTGGGGCAGGGAGGCCAAATACCTTCCTCCAAAAACATCTCAGCCTTCAGCAGAATTTTGATTAGTGGCAGAACAGATTCCGAACATACATGCTTACTGCCCTTGCAGCTTAATGATGTTCACATGGAAGTAAGAACCATTTAATTCAATGACATTTACTCTCAGGTAAGTGTTCACAGAATCACAGGCAGCTCCATTGTGTTCCATCCAGGGTCACGTTGCCTTGCCTGCCATCCTGAACTCCTGATTTGCATTACACATAGAATCATAGAGTTGGAAGGGACCACCAGGGTCATCTAGTCCAACTCCCTGCACAATGCAGGAAATTAACAACTACCTCCCCCCATATCCCCAGTGACCCCAACCCTCCCCCCAACCATGCAGGATCCAACAATCAAAGCACTCCCGACAGATGGCCATCTAGCCTCTGCTTAAAGACCTCCAAAGACGGGGACTCCACCACCCTCCGAGGCAGCACATTCCACCGTCGAACAGCCCTCACCATCAGAAAGTTCTTCCTAATGTTCAGGTGGAATCGGTCTTCTATTAGTTTAAATCCATTACTCCGTGTCCTAGTCTCTGGAGCAACAGAGAACAAGCTAGTTCCCTCATCAACATGACATCCCTTCAAATATTTAAACATGGCTATCATGTCTCCCCTTAACCTCCTCTTCTCCAAACTAAACAAACCTAATTCCCTAAGTCTCTCTTCATAGGGCATGGATTCCAGACCTTTGACCATTCTGGTCGCCCTCCTCTGGACCCACTCCAACTTGTCAACATCCTTCTTAAATTGTGGAGCCCAAAACTGGACACAGTATTCCAAGTGAGGTCTGACCAATGCAGAATACAGTGGTAGTATTACTTCCCTTGATCTAGACACAATACTCCTATTGATGCAGCCCAGAATTGCATTGGCCTTCTTAGCCGCCATATCACACTGTTGACTCATGTTGAGTTTGTGGTCCACTAAGACTCCCAGATCTCTTTCACATGTACTGTTGTTAAGCCAACTATCTCCCATCCTGTACCTGTGCCTTATGTTGTTTCTGCCTAGGTGAAGTACTTTACACTTCTCCCTATTGAAATCCATTTTATTGCTTATGGCCCAGCTCTCCAGTCTATCGAGGTCCTTCTGAACTCTGATCCTACCTAACTTGGTGACATCTGCAAATTTGATTAGCATGCTCTCTATTCCATCATCCAAGTCATTTATAAAAATATTAAATAGTACCGGTCCCAGGACATAACCTCTGCTCAGGTGGGATTCCCCTAAATCTATCAGTTAGCTCTGCTAAAAGGAGCGCATGAAAATGGGCTAAGGAGAACAACCTACAAGATGCAGGAACCATGAGATTGGATAAACATTTACTGTAGGAAAAGGGCAATGAAGACACAAATCCAGGTGAACAGGCTCACTTAGCATCAGCTATAAGCATCTGCCAGTTCAGCTCTTCAGGCTCTTCTGTTACTACCGCCCAGGCCTTATTTAATCCCAGCTCCAATAAACAACTCATAGAGAACCCCAGATCAGCAATTTTCTTGCCTATCCTCCACTTCAAAGAGCTGGAATACAGCTCACCATACACTTTGGAGAGATTTGCTTTGAACAATGACCATGTCATCCTGCTTGGCAAACTCACCTGTTGCCAGAACTTCAGGTGCCTCCACAGCGCTACCTCTACCACTCAGCAGTGACTCCACCACGGCCTTTAGCCCTGACTATGTCAATGGCTCTAGTCACGTCAATGGCTCTGGACATACCAATACGTCCAGTAGAGGCCCCAGAATTGCCTCGGAGCTCAGAGTGGAGGCTCTCAGACTCACCGTAATACGCTCCTCCTTATCACTGATGCGGACGTTGTTCTTCTTCCAGGAGATGGTAGGCTCGGGGTGCCCTCTTGGTGGGATGCACTCCATCACGGCTGGCTCTCCTGCTGCTACCACGACGTCGCTGGGAGCCTGCCGGAAGTCATCTCTCAAGACTGAAAGAAAGGGAGAAGGGTGCGTGTGAGCAGCTTCCCGAAGAGGATAGCAAGAACAGTCCAGAGGCTGATTTTCTTCTTCTGCTGCTTGGCTATTCCATTGTCATCTTGCAATATACATGAGCACACACAGTACAAGCTGGTACTGAGTACCAGTAAAGAAGCAGACCAAGTAGCACTCCCATCATCGGCTTTGAGCCCTCCAGAGAAAGTACCACTAAGAAATCTATGTTATTTTCACCCCTGTGGTATAGTAAATTTCACAAACAAACTACACTTTGAATGAAGAAGGACTTCTGTTTGTCTGTCCGGAATACCGTCATGTCTAACCATGGCCTTCATTTCTGATAGCTGACCCTGCTGTTTAGACAGAGGACACACTAGTGGTATTTAACACTTCCCCAGCTCATTTCCTTTCTCATATCTGGCCCCAGCCTTTAAGGGCAGCAGGAACTAGCAAAAACACCCACGCAGGAAACCATCTCCAGCCTGCCAGATGCTCTCTTTCCTATTCCTTGTCTGCCCTTCTAGGGCCAGCCCTACCATATGGTCTGGAGAGATGCGCTCCCGCTCACAGGAAAGGCGAGCCAAGTGCAAAAGATGCCAACTTCCTGTGCCAGCAGGCATCAACTCTTTGGACACTGGTTCCAAAGACATGTAAACGGAACAGCCGAGCGGCATCCGGCGCCGAGCTACATCCTCTAAGTGGGACATCCCCAGAACTTGTCAAGAATTGGCATCAGTGGGACAGAGGCCAAGAATCCTGCAGTAAATCAGCAGCAAGAGGGGCTCCATCAACATTCCTGATACTGTCACAGCTGTAAATAGCAGGGACTGGATGGGATGTGCATTGCAATCAAAGGGGCATATGGTCATGAACATGGAGTCATAGGTGAACAGATGGTAAAAATTCTCAAACAGGTGGCGACTGGCCATGTGGAAACAGGTTCCTGTGCAGTTGTTAACAAGGACACCGTAAAATTACTCTCTGGGTATCGACAAACCTTCTGGGTTAGGCAAAAGTCAAGGGCAGTTGCAAGAGTCAGAGTGATGCGGTGATCAGCGTGTTTGACTTAGAGAAGGGAGTTAAAATCCCCACTTGAACTCCTGACCTTGGGCCAGTCAATATGTGACCTACCTCACAGGGCTGGTATCAAGATAAAAGGGGAGGCCATGCTGCTGAGTTCTTGGGGGGAAAAGTGATAATAAAGTGTATTAATAATGGGGGGTTATTTAATGCCTGCTCAAAGCTTCTTTTTTACCGCTGGCTATTCATAACCACAAATTAGTGGGTTCTAGATCAAATCAAGCCTGAACTGACCCTAGAAGCTAAAATGACTGAACTGAGGCTATCGTACTTTGGTCACATTATGAGAAGACAAGAGTCACTGGAAAAGGCAATCATGCTAGAAAAAGTTGAAGGCAGCAGGAAAAGAGGAAAACCCAACAAGAGATGAGTTGACTCTATAAAGGAAGCCACAGCCCTCAGTTTGGAAGACCTGAGCAAAGCTGCTAAAGATAGGATGTTTTGGAGGACATTGATTCATAGGGTCGTCAGGAGTCGGAAGTGACTTGACAGCACTTAACACACACACATTCATAACCACAGAATATTGTATTTTCGGTGATACCATCTCTGTGCATTTCCCCAGCCTTATTTTCTATATGCAGCCATATAACGAAAAAACCCTGTTTTAAAAAGATATATATTATTGCAACACCACTCCAGTGACACATGATTTAAATAAACTTGAATCATAAAATGCTAATTGTAAAAGTGAGAAAAACATTTGTGAAAAAAGACTCCAGCAAGATGGAACAGGCAGTGTGAAGTCTGCAGGAGGGGATTGTGTCCCACTAAGCTTCCCCTCTTGGCTTGTGGATCTTCCGGCGCCACAGTGTGCCTTTTCATTTGTGGGCTGATGGGGTCATTCTGAAGGAAAAGGGGAGAAGCATTTCCTGGAGAAAAACCCTTGGAGGGAGGAGGAGGAGAGTTGGTTTTTATATGCCGACTTTCTCTACCACTTAAGGAAGAATAAAACTGGCTTACAATCACCTTCCGTTCCCCTCCCCACAACAGACACCCAGTGAAGTAGGTGAGGCTGAGAGAGTGTGACTAGCCCAAGGTCACCCAGCTGGCTTTGTGTGGAGGAGTGGGGGAAAAAATCCAGTTCACCAGATTAGCCTCCGCGGCTCATGTGGAAAAGTGGGGAATCAAACTCAGTTCTCCAGATCAGAGTCCACCGCTCCATTGGGCAGGCAAGGCTCAGATTACCTCTGCTTGCACTAGGGGGAAATCCCTTGCTAACATATGCTTCAGCACTGCAGTAGGGGAAACTAGCAAAGGAGTGGGAAAAGCAAGATGTGGGAGGGGCAGGGAGAGCCAGCATGGTGTAGTGGTTAGGAGCGGTGGACTCTAATCTGGAGAACTGGGTTCGGGTCCCCAGTCCTACACATGAAGCCTGCTGAGTGACCTTGGGCTAGTCACAGTTCTCTCTGAACTCTCTCAGCCCCACCTACCTCACAAGGTGTCTGTTGTGGGGAGGGGAAGGGAAGGCAATTGTAAGCCATTTTGAGACTCTAAAGGTAGAGAAAAAGTGGGGTATTAAAAACCAACCCTTCTTCAGGGTAAGGGGCGGAGGACAAAGAGCTGTCCATGGTGCTATTGACACAGTCAGGCACCCTGCATGGAGTGTGCAGGAAGGGGCTAAACTACACTTTATGGGTTTTTTTATGAATTGGCTCCTCTCCCTCCTCCCTCCAGGCCATTGGCTTAGCTCTACTGGGCTTCTGAGGACTTGAAAAATGCCTTTCCCCACAGTGGTTGCATGACTACAGGGAAAGCGACTTGGGTCCGGTTTGTGCAACTCATCAAAAAACATAATGTGTCATTTTGCCCTGAGAATCCTTCGCACACACAGGATTCAGGCTGCACCTTTAAGCTCATAGTCGTGCTTTGGTCATGTCAGCCCTGATTCCTGGACTGAAAAATTCTGTTATTTCAGGAGTCTCAGTGCCACTCCAGGAAAATTGGTATAATTGAAGGATGTGTCAACATACCATAACATAGAGAACCAGCATGGTACAGTGGCTAAGATTGTCTGGGACATTCCTGTACAAATCCCCATGCTGCCATGGAAGCTCACTGGATAACCTTGGGCCAGTCACTTTGTTGGCCTTGACTGTAAACATCTACTCTGAATGGTCAGTTTCTGTTTTACCTGTTTTATCTGGCATGCTAGCCGCAAATAACATTTATTTATTATCATTATTAGAGATGCTGGGTGTAATATTTCCAGGCCCAGAGATAAAATGAAGCATGGCTTTAAAACAACTTTTTAATAGGAAGAGCAACCCAAACCTCTCACACAGTCTCTAAGCTCCATTCTAGGTTATGTGAACTTACGGTGGCAGCCCATTCCAGAGCACTGGGGCCGAAAGAGCGCAGGAGGTGCGCAAGTGGCCGCACCGGCCCCCAGGCCACTTGCGCCACCAGGAGTGGCAGGGATGCTGGCGTTGGGGTGCTCATGCTGGCCTCCCTGCACTGGTGCGGCAGCGTGGCCCTGGAACGCCGATTCAGCCTCCCGACAGCCTCCCGATGGCGCAAGTCCCCGTCCCGTCATCCCAGGGGCGTTCCCTGGGCATTCTGGGGGGCAGAGTTGCCAGCAGGCAGCTTCCTGACCCCTTTCAGGCCAGGAACGTCCCCTCCAGCAACAGTGTTGCCTTGCTGTTTTCAATGGGGGGAAATGCCCAGTTTTTGAAATTTTAACCTCAAAAATTTTGAAGGCCAGGGGACCTCTTTGGAGGCACCACAGCGGTGCCTCGGCCATGCCGTCCCCGGCCGCCGAAAGACTCAGGAACGTGCTGCAAGTCTGCAAATTTCCGGTTCCTTACTCACAATTAAGGGAATGCCTCTGAAGTGTAAATTCTGCCACGCCGCTGTGGACTGAATCTGGGACCTTCAGCATGCCAAGCATTTTTTTCTGCCGCTGAGCTATGCCGTTCCCAAACCAGGAAGGCCAGCGTGGCCACTGCCAGTAAACCTGTGGCCGAAGAGATGGATAGACTACCTCTTCCCATAGGCAGAGGCCTTAAAGCACATGCGGCCTGGCTGCTCTGTCTCTCTCCTGCCCCCAGGAGTGCCCCTGAATTATTAACAGCCTCTAACTCCCCACCTTTTCGGCTGCCTCCTGTATTTACCGCTGCACAACTAATTATCCCTCCTCGGAGTTGCTCTCTAATCAGCCGCTGCTCGCCAAAATAATTCAGCATTTTATAACCATTACAGAGAAATGTCAGGGCTTTATTGCCCAACTGCCTGTCAGAGACTTATTTACTGCGTTGGGGAGACTTCCTCGGCTTGTAAAATGCACCTAAGCAGCGGCCCTGGCTGTAGCAGCAACAACAATTCATTTAGCTGGGAGTTTATGGTCCAAGTGAGTTTGCCGCTCACTCTTGGCACCTGACAGGCCGGGGCCGCTCGTGGTGGTGATTCCTTGAAATAAGGACTGCAGGCTGGAAGCGAGGCCAGCCGTTTTTCTAGCATGAGTAAGTTAAAGCACCCACCGTCAGGGACCTGGAGGCACGGAGCAGTGCCGCTCAAACTTCTGGCAGTTTTTCTACTTGCATATTTTGTTTTGATTTTTTAAGTTCACCTTTGAAGGAGGAGGAGGAGGAGGAAGAGGAGGAGGAGTTGGTTTTTATATGCCGACTATCTCTACCACTTAAGAATCAAACTGGCTTACAATCACCTTGGACACATGAAGCTGCCTTATACTGAATCAGATCCTTGGTCCATCAAAGTCAGTATAGTCTACTCAGTCCAGCAGTGGCTCTCCAGGGTCTCAGGCTGAGGCCTTTCACATCACCTACTTGCCTAGTCCCTTTAACTGGAGATGCTAGGGATTGAACCTGGGACCTTCTGCATGCCAAGTAGATGCTCTAACACTGAGCCACAGCCTTCCCTTCCCCTCCCCTAAACAGGATAGGGCAGATAAAGGAAAAGGAGCAAACCAGCAGTAGAAGAGAAGAAGAGGAGTTGGTTTTTATATGCCGACTTTCTCTACCACTTAAGAAAGAATCAAACTGGCTTACAATCACCTTCTCTTCCACAACAGACACCCTGTGAGGTAGGTGGGACTGAGAGAGCTCTAAGAGAACTGTGATTAGCCCAAGGTCACCCAGCTGGCTTAATGCGTAGGAGTGGGGAAACCAACCCGTTCACTAGATTAGCGTCTGCCGCTCATATGGAGGAGTGGGGAACCAAACCCAGTTCTCCAGATTAGAGTTCACCTCTCCAAACCACTACTCTTAACCCCTACACCACCCTGGCTCTCTTTTAGAGAACTGATATACCATAGCTCTCTTGAATCTGCCCACGGATGCTCATCTGCTTGCGGGGGCCACTGCAATGTTGCAATTGGTGCTAGGGCTGGACTGAGAACACATGCTCTGAGGCCATGGCTCAGTGTCAGAACATCTGATTTGCATGCCAAAGGTTCCAGGTTCAATCCCTGGCAACTCCAGTTAAAAGGATCTGGCATTAGGCGATGTGAAAGACCTCTATCAGAGACCCTGGAGAGCTGCTGCCAGTCAGAATAACCTTGATAGACTCAGGATTAGGAAACTTCCAGTAAAGAGGGGGTGAGGACTAAATACTTCCTTATCTTACTCCCACAGCTATCAAAAGCAAAATTGGCTCTATCGGGTAGAGTGGGCAGAGCCTGCAATTTTTAAAAATCATACAGAGTATGGGTGAAACACATGAAGCTGCCTTATACTGAATCAGACCCATGGTCCACCAAAGCCACTATTGCCTACTCAGACCGGCAGCGGCTCTCCAGGGTCTCAGGCAGAGGTCTTTCACATCACCTGCTGCTGGATCCTTGAACTGGAGATGCCAAGGGTTGAACCTGGGCCTTCTGCATGCAAAGCAGATGCTCTACCACTGAGCCACAGCCCCTCCCCTAAACAACAGAGAAGGAAAAAACAGACTGTGAACAAACCAAGCCAGCATATCCTTACAGTCAGACATGGGTCTTGTTTACTCAGACTGGCAGCAGCTCTCCAGGGTCTCAGGTTAAGGTCTGTTCCATCACTTACTGTCTGATTCTTCTAACTGGAGATGTCGGGGATTGAACCTGGGACCTTCTGCATGCAACGCAGATACTCTTCCGCTGAACCACAGCCCCTTCCCTTATGTGCCACAATTAACATATGAAGCTCTTTTGTAATAGGGTAGGCCATTGGTCCATCTTGCTCAGGATTGTCCTTGTGGATGGTCTCGGGCACGAAAGGTCTTTCCCGATACCTGGGATCCTTCAGCTGGAGATGCAAGGGACTGAACCACAGACCTGATGCATGCAAAGTATATGGACAACTACTGAGGTGCCTCCATGCTCAGAAGCAGTATACCAGTGAGTACTATGTGTTGAAAGTGCAATCAACAATGGAGGAGGGTTGCCTTCCTTGTGAACTTCCTGGAAACATTTGGGTAGGCAACTGTAGGAAAGAGGACACTGGACTAGACAGACCTTTGCTCTGATCCAGCAGGGCTCTTATGTATGTTAAGTGCCGTCAATTCGCTTCTGACTCATGGCGACCCTATGAATGTCCTCCAAAATGTCCTATCTTTGACAGCCTTGCTCAGGTCTTGCAAACTGAGGGCTGCGGCTTCCTTTATTGAGTCAGTCCACCTCTTGTTGGGTCTTCCTCTTTTCCTGCTGCCTTCAACTTTTCCTAGCATGATTGTCTTTTCCAGTGACTCTTGTCATCTCATGATGTGACCAAAATACGATAGCCTCAGTTTGGTCATTTTAGCTTCTAGGGTCAGTTCAGGCTTGATTTGATCTATAACCCACTGATTTGTTTCTTTGGCCGTCCACGGCATCCGTAACTGACTCCTGTTATTATTTTTTCCCAGGTAACCCCCATTAGTTTCCTAGGACTTAGAACCGTATTACTGGCGCAGGAGTGCAGCCGCTTAGTAACTCGTACACTCTTCCGACTTCCCTGTCAAGGGAAAGGCAAGTGCCAGGTTGCTGACAGCTTTCCGAAACCGCGTCACCCATCAGCACTTTAGCAGGGGGAGGGGGAGAGAAAGAGAGAGAGCCTGTGCTTACCAGGCATTAATAGCGTGTCAATAAGCCATTTAACTTCAGCCGAGTAATACACCATAAATATTCATATCTAAGAGTAATACACTGAAATAATCTTGCCAGTAATGAGCAATAAAATAGGGATATATTGCGTATTAAATATTTATGCTTGTAACCGATGAGTGTTACTGAGTCGATGGCCGGGGGTGGGGGAGTCGGGCACAGCAATGCAGCTAAATAATATGGAGCCCACTTGCAATTCTGGATGACCGAGGTCACCGATCCCTGATGGGATGGCCAGAACTCAAGACAGCCCCCTTGATACTAAAAGTGTTGTGTGCCAGCCAAGCTGGGGGAGGGGGAGGAGGAGGGGGAGGAGAAGGAGGAGAGTTGGTTTTTATCGTCCGACTTTCTCTACCACTTAAGGAAGAAACAAACTGGCTTACAATCACCTTCTCCTCCCCTCCCCACAACAGACACCCTGTGAGGTAGGTGGGGCTGAGAGAGCTGTGACTAGCCCAAGGTCACCCAACTGGCTTCGTGTGTAGGAGTGGGGAAACAAATCCAGTTCACCAGATTAGCCTCCGCTGTTCATGTGGAGGAGTGGGGAAATCAAACCCGGTTCTCCAGATCAGAGTCCACCGCTCCAAATCACTGCTCTTAACGGCTACACTACGCTGGCTCTAGTAGTGCCTTCCCTCCCTGTTAAGGAAGAGTCCACAACAGACTGACAGCCCCGGCAAAGATGAAAACTCGGCTCCTGGACACTCCCAGCAGGAATTCTGATGCGAGTCAGGCCGCCTGGCCAGTGGTCCCTGACTATTGAGCCCTGCCTTCGGCTGTGGAAACGTACCGAAAGCGGTAGAGAGCTGTGCCAGGAAACTCTTGGCATGGATGAGCCGTGAGGCTCCAAGCCCCAGGTCCGTCCCTTTAAAATGTCTCCAAATGACAAGCCACAGAGCCAAAGTGGACATCAGGAACCCTGAGCAGCATTTAAGAGCAGCCTGTCAAATGGAACAATAACTGTTCTGTGGCGGCCCTCGGCCCACGGGGACCGATCCTCTAGTTCCGGCTGGCCAGCTCCCTTGCAGATCATTCTGCGTCTTTGACTGAACCGCTCCGGAGGTTTTAGGGCTGCCAACCTTCTCTTTAATGAGAGCTACTTCTGAGCAATGAACAAGATCCCAAGCTACTTCCCCCACCTCCCGGTATGTTACCAAGTTGCTTTTCTGTCCTAAAAACAGAACACGGACTAGGAAGAGCACCAGAAATGAAGCTTTCAGATAAGCAGGAAAAGAGACAAATCTTACAAAGTTAATGATTAAAAAAACAAACAGGAGTAGATCTTTTCATTTCCTGGATCTTCTAGGGCAGGGGTGTTGAACTCATTTGTGACGAGGGCCGGATAGGACATAAATGTCACTTGGTTGGGCCGGGCCATTCCTTGCCAGCCCCAATCAGGACTGGGGTGTGTGTGTGCTTTGGCTGGCTTGTAAGCTGGATAAGAGCTCTCAAGGGACCAGATCCGGCCCCTGGTCCATATGTTTGACACCCCTGTTCTAGGGTATGCTGGAACTACTCTACAGCAGCCGATGTGCTACTGGTCACTCTCGAGCTACCTGCCATAGACCCCTGCATGACACAATCTGCATTTCCTGGCTTTCAGACTACAAGAGCTCTCCGCACCCCAGTTTCCAGTACCTCTTTGGGGCAACTCCTTTTCACCATCAATTGCCACAAGATTCTGGGCCGGACACATAAGCACATTCCTTGGCCTTGCATTTTTTTAATCCAACTTGAAGCTTTGCTTCATTCCTAAGCCTGCTTTGGAAGGATGGAATAAAAACTGGCTATTCCTGCTTCCCCTCCCCTCCAACTGCATCCCACCAATCTCCTGGGCACCTTTTGCAATTTGGATCCTAATACTTAGCCTAGCACGGTCTCCAGCAAACATATCCTATTTCCGTTGATGCTGAATCTGAGTTCATGCCCAGTAACTAAAATCTGAATTCGCCACATCAAATGGTACCAGTTATATTCTTCTGGAAGTTGACTTTTTTTTTTTTTTTTGCATTAAGGTGTGGCAGCCCTTGGGCTTGTAGAGGCTTCACTCCCAGCAGCACAAAATGAACATATGAACACATGAAGCTGCCTTATACGGAATCAGACCCTTGGTCCATCAAAGTCAGTACTGTCTGCTCAGACCAGCAGCAGCTCTCCAGGGTCTCAGGCAGAGGTCTTTCACATCGCCTACTTGCCTAGTCCCTTTAACTGGAGATGCCGGGGATTGAACCTGGGACCTTCTGCATGCCAAGGAGATGCTCTACTACTGAGCTACGGCATGGAGGAGGGAGCATGCCTATTGTCCCTGTTCGTGATCCCCATGTGCTGTCTGGGAAGCATTCACAGAGCCAAACCATTTGCCACATGTGTACGAAGTCTGCTATCCTGCCAAATGCACAAGAATGCTTTGTGTGGTGGTTAGGAGTGGGAGGAAATCACATATGATTTCCCACAGAGGAAATCATAAAAGTCCCCATATGGTATTTGCATGTTTCTCCCTATGGATCACACAGCAACGGGGTGGGGGTGGGGGAGAATCTGAATCAGAAAAATGATGGCATGGGTCCACCCATGCAGTTACTCTGAGAGAATGGTATATCTGCCTGCGGAATAGGGGTTGGCAATTTCTGGTGACCCCTCCTCCTGGTGGCAGACTACCGATTTTTAGGGGGGAAACGGAAGTTCCTGATTTCAGACCTCCTGCTTCATGTGTAGTCTGGTCCTCAGAGCACAAACACAACAATTAATGTGGAATAGCTACCACATAACACCGGTATTCATCCTGTCACACTGCAATCATGGCAAATGGATTTTATCCAGCCATCCATAACATGCTAAAAAGTGAAATGAGGATTCTAGTCTGTGTTGGCGTTTGCAAGGATGGAATCAACATTATTTATGTGTAATAAAATAAATACAGACACCACCACCCCGACCGGCACCACCAACAGACAGCTCCATAATTTCTTCTGCTTGTTCAGTTCCTGATGGGGGCAAAGAGGTATACACAATGAAACCCCACTTCTTGAGGCTCTTCTGGCTTCTTAGAGTTCATATGGCTTTATCCAGTCTCTTTTGAGCACGTCTATGCAGCTCCAAGGGCTAGACCAGGGGTCCCCAACTTTTTTTGAGCCTGCAGGCACATTTGGAATCCAGACCCAACATGGTGGCTGCAACAATAAAATGGCTGCCACAAGAGGCGGAGCCAGCAACAACATGATTGCCACTGTTTAACTTCAGTAAAACAGTGTAGATTTCTTGTGCTGGGGCGGCAGCTAGTGCAAATGCAGCATTAAACAAAAAACTCTGCGCAGCCAAACATATCTCAAACAGTCATTCAGAAGTGTTGCTGGGCTAACAGAAGATATAGTATTAGATTTTTATAAGTTTATCTGATGTAGAGGCTTAATGGATGAAATATATTTCTGTTCACCTTAGAGATTCTTGAGATGAAGCAAAGTTCCGAATAATATAATATTTGGGAACACTTCTTTTCTACCTTTTAAACCTAAACTATGTAGAAACTTGTAGAAGCTTGGACGATGATGTATCTTTTATCTTATTTTCCCCCCTTCCATTTTTTACCCTTTCTGTACCCCTTTCTTATATAAAAAAAGTGTCACTGGGCAAAAGCCCTGTCTGACCCCACCCACTTCCTAAAAACACTTTGCGGGAGCCAGAAAAGAGTAATCTGCGCCATGGTACCCACACTGGAGACCCCTGGGCTAGATATTTGTTTTTTGTTTTTTTAAGAGAGAGCTGAGATAATATGATGCTGAGTTCTGGATGCCACCAGTTTCTGCATTTATGTACTACATCTGCAGAATACGCACAGCCCCAGGTAAGCAACATCAAGCTCACAAAATGTTAGCACCTCCATACAGTCTCCAGATTCCCTCTGCTAAGCCTCTTTCCAGTAGCTCCTCTAGTCAAAGTCACTCTTTTCTAGCTACCGCCCTTGATTCGTCTCACAACTTTTTTCCATTTCGTGTGACAGACAGCTCAAGGCGGCTATTCTTAGCTCTGAATTTTGATTTTAAGGAGAGATTATTCACATCTCTGGGTTTAGCGCTGCCAAAGCCTATCATTCCCGTTCCTCCAGCAAAAAAGCTATTAATAAGGACAGCAGTAAGTCTCCAGGAATCTGTCCTCCAAAAGAAACGAGGCCAGCAAACACTGCCCTGAACTTCCAAGCACTTGGAGAAGGGCAAACGAAACCACCTTGATCCCACCGCCAACGCTGTTCCCTGCTAGTCAATTGCCATTCCCTGACCACAAAACATCTTGTCCTGCTGATGCAGCATGAAAGCTGTGCGGGAAGGACTGTTCTCAGTTTAATGTTCCCCGCAAGACTCAGAGTGCTGTTGAGGCCAAGTAAATTGTCACAGAAGTAGTAATTGGAGGCAGCTGCCAGATGGTTCAAGACGGGTAAATTCGAGCATGCATGCTCATTGTTCGACAACACGCAAGCAGAGTCTTGCAGTAGGCCTGCAACAGCCTGCCAGAGATTCCAACATCTGAAAAAGAAACCTCGTGGACGGAGGCAAGGATCAACCTGATGAGTGATCATGGCAGGCGCTCAGATGGCAGAGTCTATTTCACACTCGGGAGGAAACAGAAGCAAGCAACATCACGAAGAAGACAAAGAAGAAGAATCGGTTTTTATATGCCGACTTTCTCTACCACTTAAAAAAGAATAAAACCAGCTTACAATCACCTTCCCTTCCCCTTCCCACAACAGACACCCTGTGAGGTAGGTGGGGCTGAGAGAGCTCTAACAGAGCTATAACTTGTCCAAGGTCACCCACGCATTGCAGGGACTCTTCCTTAAAAGTCAACGTGATCCCTTCTCGTAGGGTGAGCGGTAGCAAAGCACCTCCACCGCATCTTTTAGAAAGACCTTTGCCAACCTCGGTTAGTAACGCGGAAGAGCAATCCAGGCGCATGGCCTCGAGGCTCTTTCCCAGCAGTTACCCCTGGTTAAAAAGGAAGGGCTAATAGCTTACCTTGCGCCCGGTGAATGATCTGTTCCATAATTAGATCTCTGCAGGAGCTTTCTCTAAATATCGCAAACAGGCGCAGAATACCACTCCCTCACTCTCCAAATATAACTAATAAGTATGGGAAGATGCAATTAGCTAGCAGCAACCTCCCGATAATCTAGATCAATGGCTGGCAAATCCTTAATGAAGTGTTAAATTGGGTCTGTCTCCCTCCAGCACAAGTTCCCCAAAGGCTGTTTCAGTGATGGATTTTGTGCTTTTTGTGCCCCAGGCTGGGATAAGATTATTCAAAGAGACGGATGAGGCTCGGGCAGAGCCAGCCTTGAAAAAAACAGCTGAATGGCCCATCTGGGCTGGTGGGAGATGCTTGTTCACAACAGCGGCCTTGTTCATACAAGTCAACCAAGGGGAAAGCAAAGTCAACCCAGGCTTAGCTCTGATCTGTGACTGCAGGATATTCCCAGGGCCCAAGAATACCAATTCCCAGCCATTCCGTGCAAATACCCTTAGTGGCACTCCATGCAAGAGCCCTCCATGGTCCTAGGAAGGCTTGAGAACAGAAAGCAGAGCTTTTTCTTCCCCTTCCCGCAGTGCACTCAGACTGTTTTGATGTGCTTCAATGTCACCGCTTCCCTCTCCAAGGAAACGGGGGAAATATAGCTTTGCACTTAATCCTCTGTTAGGGACGCCTAGTCCTCTTGTAGAATGATACTCCTCCAGTTTCTTTGGGGGAAGTCGTGGCAGAAAAACTAATTTAGATTTGTAGTGCCGATCGACTCTCATGACTGTGGGGTAGAGGCAATATGACAGTACCATCCATTAGACTCTCAGGCTTGGTCTAGACAACTCCACCATCACAAGGAATTTTTTTGTTTTCACATGATGTATTTGTTTTTTGATAAGAGCTACCATGTACATCTGTTGCATTGAGCTGGCAGCCGGCCACTTCAGGAATCCACCTCATCATTCCGTGATCATTAGAGATGATCTTTTTGGCAATTAGAACATTTGAAATATGCTCACAAGGAATTTGGAATCGTCCACCACCGAGTTCTGATTCCAAACTGTCCGAAAGAATGGAGACTATCTAGCCATCTCTGTGCAAATGGCTCTCCTTGAAAATGTTACTGCTTCTACAACTTCCTGTAGAAAGCAAACAATCACTTATGGGATAAGAAAGCTCTGGAGCTCCGAGAGAAGGGAGGGAGGGAAGCACACTTAAAAGGAAGGTTTAAAGAATCCTTACACCTAGGGTTGCCAGCCTCCAGGTGGGGCCTGGAGATCTCTCAGTATTACGACTGATCTCCAGACGATAGAGATCAGTTCCCCTGGAGAAAATGGCTGCTTTGAAGAGTGGTCTCTAAGGCATTGTACCCTGATGAGGTTCTTCCCCTCTCCAGGCTCCATCGCCCAAATCTACGGATATTTCCCAACCCAGAGCTGGCAACCCGACTTACACCATGCAGTGCAGATTATCATTTGCTGCATGTACTTACCCCAGACATCAGTCAGAAATGTGGTAATACTATTGTGTAGATCAGGCCACAGAAGAGGGTAGGAGTTTGGCAGAATTTCTGTTGGTTGGGTCATCTATACTGCTGAAGAGTTTAGGATCCCTCCTAACTCTCTTTGGTTCCTTTATGTCTCTGTCTTTGGTTCCTCCTGCACCTACACCCACAATATCTTACTGCCATGGCTTTCCCCAAAGGAGCTTGGAAGTAAGATTCTGGAAGAGAGTGGGCATCTCTAGAAGAGGATTGGGTTATTAACATGTACTAATTTTAAATAACTACAGATCTCTTTTCCGATAAATATTCAAAGCAGTTTATACACACACACAATAGTTACCAACAACATAATAGTAACCAGCAACCAGCAAACCATACAAAGGCATATTATGAGCAACGAGGGCCTGAAACAATAATCCAAAAGCACTTTGAAACAATTCAGGCTTGTGTCTTTTTCAAAGAATTGCCAAAGATGACATTTCCTGTAGTTGTCTGGACAGCCCATCTGGCAGAACCTGCTACTGAAAAAAACACCTGAGTATGCCCTGAGATCCAGCCTAACCTCCCCATGTGCTGGAACAATCAGCAACCCTTGCTACAGTGAGAATAGCACACTCGGGGTACTCACACCAGGAGAGGCAATCCAGTAACTACGTGCAACCCAGGTTACTAAAGGATTTAAAGCTAAAACCAGGACTTTGAATTGAACTCGGAAGCAAACTAGCAGCATATCACTATTGAAAGCAGTCCTTTCATTTAGCTAGCCTGGTGAATATCCACTGATACACCAACCCTCCACGGATGTATCCGATTGTAGACTGATCATTTTTGTTTAAGCTGCTTCTTACAGCATCAAACACCTTGATAGCTTGGTTTGATAGTAACAACGACCCTCATTGTCACCCTGTACATCAAAGGCAGCTCCCAAAGTATTGTCACACTCCAGTATGACTAAGGAACAGAAACCAGATGGGCGTTATCCACATAAAGAAATGCAAGGTGCTACAACCTGTAACCACCACTCTGGAAGCAGCCTGGTTTTCTGCCAAAAAAGGCACTGATTGAGAGCCAGCGTGGTGTAGTGGTTAAGAGTTGTGGTTAGGAGTGGTGGACTCTAATCTGGAGAGCCGGGTTTGATTCCCCACTCCTCCACATGAGCGGCGGAGGCTAATCTGGTGAACTGGATTTGTTTCCCTACTCCTCCACATGAAGCCAGCTGGGTGACCTTGGGCTGGTCACAGCTCTCTTAGAGCTCTCTCAGCCCCACCTATCTCACAGGGTGTCTGTTGTGGGTAGGGGAAGGAAAGGTGATTGTAAGCCGGTTTGATTCTTCCTTAAGTGGTAGAGAAAGTCAGCATATAAAAACCAACTCTTCTTCACATAGAAAGTTACCCAGGGCTACCTGTTTCCCTATCTGTGACCTAGACTTGACCTTGCATTACTAAAATGTGTACCCACTGCCCTCGCACTAAGCTTCAGGCTGAATTTTATACCTCTTATCTAGTTTAAACATCTTTAAAAAAAACCAGGCTTCCCTGTAATCATCTTCTCTTGAGGAAAGATAACCTCAACAGTAGCTAAGACAAAAGAAAGCGGGTTGCAGGTAGGATTCATTCAAGCCCCATCCCTACGGGCAAGAAGATCAAAGGCAAAGGGGTTCTGTTGTTCCACAACACTCTATGTCCAAAGGGGAAAAGGCCTTCCATCATCCTCACCATTTAAATGGTCAGAAAAGAATTCCCTTTCCAGAAAGAGTGGACATCCAAAGGTTGAACACCTTCCACTTTCGATGGGGCTTGCAAAATGTTCTTTTAATACAGGTTGAGTATCTTTCATCTGAAAATCTGATATCCAAAAATGATCCAAAATCCAAAACTTTTGCAATGCCCAAAAAGAGTCATAAAATGGCATGTGTGCAGGCTGGTTGTGCCAACACCAAGTTCCCCACAATGTCCCACAGGCACAAAATTATTAAAAATATTGTACAAAATTACCTTCAGGCTGTGTGTATAAAGTATAGACAAACATAAATGAATTTCATGGTTAGACCTGAGTCCCATCCCCAAGATATCTCATTATGTATATGCAAGTATTCCAAAACCTGAAAAAATCTGAAATCCGAAACACTTCTGGTCCCAAGCATTTCGAGTGATACTCAACCTGTAGGAAGCTGCCTAATGGTGAGCCATTTATCCCAGAACTATTTACAATGACTTCATGATCACCCTTTATCAGAGGTGCACAAGTTTTGGCTAGCCTTGGTTGAAAGGTGAAATTTGTGCTCTCCACTGGCCCTGACCCTCACCGAACTACGACGGAGGGAGAGGGTCTTGTCTCTGACATCATACCGAGCTATGAAAATAAGAAAAGACCAGGTCTGTCTAGTATAGTGTCATGATTCCCACAGTGGTCCTGGAAGGCCCATAAATACAGCATAGCCTCCCTCTGTTGTGGCCAGGACCCGACAACTTGCAGTCACAGGTACATTGCTTCTAAATATGGAGGTTCAAGCAGTCAAGTTTCTCTGATAGCTGCTGATAAACCTCCCCTCTATACATTTGCCTAATGCATCTCTAAACTCAATCCTTGTAAAGCCCCTGGATGCACTTGGAAGCAGCAAGGTGCCTCCTGGTCTCTGACTGCCTCCAGAGCTTCAAATCTGTCAAAAATCTGCTCATCTATTAATTTGTACTGGGGCAGGAGCTCACAGATTTAAAGATATGGCTGCCAGTGATGACCTGGGCAGCATATCTATGGATCCCTGCCCAACGTAGCTCTTTTCCCTTCTCCATGGCCAAAAGAATTGCCAGCTCCAGCTTAGTAAATTCTTGGAGATTTGGGGGCTATGACTTGGGTGGTTGGAGTTTGGGGAGAGGAGGGAGCAGGGATGTGACACCACTCTAAGACTTCCATTTCTCTTGTTTCTTGTGGTATACCATAGAGCCTACCCTATGCAGTTGCCAGGGGACCTGATCCCTGTACAACTGGTGATCAGTTGTAGTTCTGGGGGGGGGGGGGAAACAGGCCTCATCTGAAGGTTAGTAACCCTAATGACCAAGCACTTACTGATTAAATTACGGTGAACAAGCAAATAGATTCTCATTAGGTTAGTTGGCAGCATTTGCACATGTTGCAATATTCAGCATTTCTTATTGCAGAAGTTGAGCCGTGTGGTGCAGAATATATTTTTTTAACGTTTTGAAGGGTTTGCAGGATTTCTGGATTTCTAACCCAATAGGTCATTTAAGTATTTATTATGTTTACATCCTGCTTCTATCAGATTATTGTCTCCCAAGGCTGCTCCCATCAATCAAGAAATGCCACCTCCTGACCTCAGGTTTACAAAGGCGAAAAGCAAGAAACGGAAGGAAGAGGAAAGAAGGGGGAAGGTAGAGATCGGTCTGACACTGTTAGAATACCCACAGATTCTTTTCCTGGTGCCTTCTCCTGGTGCTCTTCATGAGACGGAATGGGCACAACCCGAGAGCAGTACCCTTCTTCAATTCTTGGGCAGTTTGAGCAAAGTTGCTTCTCTAAGAGAGGGGAGGAATCCAGCTCTCTCTAGCTGTGCATTCTCTGGGTGGTCCGTCTTCCCCTTAAAATGTTCTTCCTAGGCTGGAAGAACTACATACTACAGCCCCAATCCCACATGTTTTTCATATGTACAGGTCCCACAATCTTCAGCTTAGCCTTTTTTGGGTGGTCAAACAGCACACCTCCCTCCTTTTTCATCAGCAGAACATCTGGTTGGATCCAAACCCCTGGGAGGGAGGGGATGCAACCTCTCCGTGGACACGACACCTCTGGCCACTGACAGAACCCAAAGGCGACTTTCCCCTCCCCACTTATACAGCAGAGTCTTTAAACACAGCAAGACAAGCCTAAGGGCCAACTTATGCGTTATCTTTTTCATGCACTTTCATGTGTTTTCAAATGTTCCTCGCAGCCCCACAGCACCTGCAGGGGAACTTCTTTATAAAAGGGCAGCCCAAATGGGCTTGGAATGGGGGAAGAAGGGCTCCTACCTCCCCCCCTCAGCAGTTTTCTCATGTAAAGACCATGCAGAAGAGTCATTTTGCTGGTTTTGCTGGTCCACATAGAGTATCTGAGCACATGGAGCAGCCAAGACTGAGAAATAACTTCCCCTGCATGGTTTTTCCACAAGACAACTGCTTGGGGAGGGGGCAAGAGTCCTTCCTCCCCCTGTGGTGCTGTTCGGAGCCCATTTGGGCTCCCTATTATTATTATTTTCTTTAGAAGCAGTTTCCTGCAACTGCTGCGTGCCTGCAGGGAACATGTGAAAACACATGAAAAGAAGGTAACATGTAGTTCAGTAACATGAACTCTCTTCTCTGTGCCACACTCTCTCAGGCATTCTGCACTCCCGCAAGCACTTTAACAGAGCAATCCTATGCATGTTTACTTAGAGGTTAGCCTGGCTGTAAGAAGGAGGAGGAGTTAGCTTTTATATGCTTTCTCTACCACTTAAGGAAGAATCAAACTGGCTTACAATCACCTTCCCTTCCCCTCCCCACAACAGACACCCTGTGAGGTAGGTGGAGCTGGGAGAGCTCTAAGAGAACTGTGACTAGCCCAAGGTCACCCAGCTGGCTTCATGTGTAGGAATGGGGAAACCAACCTAGTTCACCAGATTAGCGTCCACTGCTCATGTGGAGGAATGGGGAATCAAACCCAGTTCTCCAGCTTAGAGTTCACCACTCCAAACCACCGCTCTTAACCACTGCACCACACTTACCCCTAGGTAAGTGTGCCAACATGAGGCAAGCAGGCAACCTGCCCCATCCAGCCTCACGCTGTGGCCAGCCATGCTTGGCCATTCTGTTTCCCCATGCTGTCCTGATTAGCAGTCATTTAAACTCCTGTCCTCCCAAACAGGAAACATATCCACAGGGTCATTTGACACTTGATACAGGAACAGCCACCAGGTTCCGAGCCATGTGGGATATTAAAATTCATGGAGCAAATGAGGCACACATCCCATTTTTCACGGAGATGTCCTGTCCAGTGTTCAATTTACCGCCTGTCCTGGTCCGAGCGCTCAGAAACAAATCCAAAAACATTCCAGTCAAATCAAGCCTCTTTATCTTTTGTAAAAATGATGGCTGCTTAAAAGAAAAGAAAAACCAGCCCTGTTTTTTGCCAAATTAACCTTTGTGCCAGAAAGCCAAACTCTACAGAAAAACATCTTGATCTGCTTCAGAAAGCCCTTCCAGCTTTGGCAACTGGCCAAGGGAAGAGACTTCATAGCTGAAGGGCAGCCATCCGGAATGCCCATCTGTGGGCCCTCGCTGCCTGAACTGGGCATGCAGATGGCATCAAGAAACTACTTTCCCGGATCTGACAAAGTGTAATGGGGCACATAGGAGAAGGTCCCGGGCAGTTCCATGAGATCAGCTGCACTGTATGAACGGGGACTTTGGTTTAGCTGTGGTCTTGTGCTACAATGTACAATGCCAGCCAAGATATTCTGGTCTTTACTAAATCATATTGAAGACACCTCTGAATTTCATTTGGGTAGGAGTGGAACAACCTCTTTCTCCTTCCCAACATTAAGTCTTCATGCAACATTTTCATTTACTCTGCCAGTATTTTTTTTCTCACCTGTTCAATTGCAGAGGTTATAATTCCACTGGCTACCACATATTCTAATACTCCAAACACAGCTGATTTTATGTGGGTCCCACTATATTATTTTCCTTCCTTTTAACTGTTGCAAAATAATACTAATATTTATACCTTGCAATCCTGGATGCTGATATTTATGCCCTGCTACTTCCTTGTGGCTCAAGGCAGCTTACTATTTGTTTGTTTGTTTGTTTGTTTGTTTGTTTCAATTTGTATCCTGCCCTTGCTCCCTGGCCAAGAAAATATACAAAATACAATAAAACCCAATTTATCACCAACCCCCTAAGGAAATGCTTGCAGCTTAAACCCCATTAAAAGCCCTCCAAATAAAATTTATTTATTTAGAACATTTATATAAACATAAAAAAATAAGAAAAGCCCTGCTGGATCAGACCAAGGTCCATCAAGTCCAGCAGTCTGTTCACTCAGCGGCCAACCAGGTGCCTCTAGGAAGCCCCCAAACAAGACGACTGCAGCAGCACCATCCTGCCTGTGTTCCACCGCACCCAAAATAATAGGCCTGCTCCTCTGATCCTGGAGACAATAGGTATGCATCATGACTAGTATCCATTTTAACTAGTAGCCATGAATACCCCTTTCCTCCATTAACATGTCCACTCCCTTCTGAAAGCCTTCCAAGTTGGCAGCCATCACCACATCCTGGGGCAGGGAGTTCCACAATTTAACGATGTGTTGTGTGAAGAAATACTTCCTTTTATCAGTTTTGAATTTCTCACCCTCCACCTTCAGCAGATGACCCCGCGTTCTAGTATTATGGGAGAGGGAGAAAAACGTCTCTCTGCTACCTTTCCAAGTGCCAAAATGGCCACTGGGTAGGGGAACCTTGTTCCAGCACTTGAAAAGGCATGGTGGGGGGAGAATAGCACCTCAGCTAGTCACACTGAGGGCCTGATCCTCTCATGACATTTTTAAATCGCTTTAAAATGACAGGTCACTGTCACATCTAGGAGGAGGAGGAGGAGGAAGAGGAAGACGAAGACAAAGAATAGTTGGTTTTTACATGCCGACTTTCTCTACCACTTAAGGAAGAATCAAACTGTCTTACAATCATCTTCTCCTCCCCACAGCAGACACCCTGTGAGATAGATGGGGCTGAGAGAGCTCTCAAGAGAGCTGTGACTAGCCCAAGGTCACCCAGCTGGCTCCGTGTGTAGGAGTGGGGAAACAAATCCAGTTCACCAGATTAGCCTCCGCCACTCATATGGAGGAGAGGGGAATCAAACCCGGTTCTCCAGATTAGAGTCCACCACTCCTAACCACCACTCTTAACCACTACACCACACCGGCTCTCAGTCCAGGGAAGGCAATGGGCTGAGAAGGGTAGAACTGTTTAGGATGGCAAACTTGGCTACTAGCAAACACAATGTGGTTGTACGTTCAGCTTTTGCTGTTTTTTTGTGGCTAACTGAGAAAACAGAAGGATACAAGATACAGGCCACCTATATACAAAAATCTTAACTTACATTTGCATGCAAAAGCCAGCCCCCCCCCCCAAATTTCCTTGTGTTTTAAAATGCATTTTTATTCACTAGCCTAATTAAACTTTTTAACCACGGTTTTCTGGTTGGGCTCAATCCGAATGGAAATGGTTGCATTAGCATGCACAAAAGCCGCATTTTAAAATTGTTTTAATATTAGTGAAATAAAATTACCTTAAATACATTTGATTATACATTAAAGCAAAGAGCTGAAACTGGAGGTAGTAATTAAGGCAAAAGCTTTTGTGCCGGCAGCGAATTTGAAAGCTCTGACAGTTGGGAGGAAAGATGTGAATGCCGGCATTGAAATCCATTGTGAAGGCTAAAAAACCCATCATGAGGCAGTATCCGTCACTCACAGCAGTCAATAGCACAGCTCCCGTTCCCTTTAGCGACGAGTCACCGATACACAAGTCTCATGATCCCAACTGCTGAATACCTACAGTGTAAATACCTACAGTGACCGAACATGTACTTGTTTTTATCTTAGCAGAACACACACACACGTGAAGCTGCATTATACTGAATCAGATCATTGGTCCATCATGGCGAATATTGTCTATTCAGACTGGCAGTGCCGCTCTAAGGTTTCAGGAGAGGCATTTCACATCACCTACTGGCTAGTAGGAGCCCCATAGTGCAGAGTGGTAAGCTGCAGTACTGCAGTCCAAGCTCTGCTCACGACCTGAGTTCGAACCCGACGGAAGTTGGTTTCAGGTAGCCGGCTCAAGGTTGCCTCAGCCTTCCATCCTTCCGAGGTCGGTAAAATGAGTATCCAGCTTGCTGCTGGGGGTAAAGGGAAGATGACTGGGGAAGGCACCGGCAAAACACCCCGTAAACAAAGTCTGCCTAGTAAACGTCAGGATGCAATGTCACCCCATGGGTCAGGAATGAACCGGTGCTTGCACAGGGGACCTTTACCTTTTACTGGTTGGTCCTTTGAACTGGAGATGCCAGGGACTGAATCTGGGACCTTCTGCATGCGATGCAGAGGCTCTTCCACTGAGCCACAGACCCTCCCCAGCTGGGGGGGAACAGTCCTGTCCGATGGGATACAGATCTGAGACCAGGCACAAGTCCCCAGACTTTGACCTCATGGGTGGAGTTTTCCTTACGAGTGGCCAAAGTGTTTGTGAAGCCTGGTGCTGCTGCTGCATAGACATCCTCCTTCTATGCACCTGCTGCTTTTACGACTTGGGGAGGGGCTGTGGCTCAGTGGCAGAGCTCATGCTTTGCACGCAGAAGGTCCCAAATTCAATCCCAGGCATGTTCAGTTAAAGAAGGCGTTGGAAAGACTGCCCTCTGCCTGCTGAGACCCTGGAGAGCCACTGCCCGTCACAGCAGGATGTGCTGAACTGCACTGACCAATTGTCTGACCTCGGTATAATTATAGAATCACACAATTATAGAATTATAGAATCACAGAATTGGAAGGGACCACCACGGCCATCTAGCCCAACCCCCTGCACAATGCAGGAAACTCACAACTACCCCCCTACCTCCAGTGACTGTACTCCAAGCCCAAAAGATGGCCAAGATGCTTTCCTTCTCATGATCTGCCTAAGGTCAAAGAATTAGCATTGCTGGCAGATGGTCATCTAGCCTCTTCTTAAAAACCTCCAGGGAAGGAGAGCTTACCACCTCTCAAGGAAGCCTGTTCCACTGAGGAACCACTCTGTTAGAAAATTCTTGCTGATGTCTAGACGGAAACTCTTTTGATTTTCTCACCTCTTTCCTCAACGGCCTACTCTGCAGTTAGCCTTTCCTATGGCCAGGGCTGGCCATGGAATGGCTTTTGCGCCCTTCCCTATTTCTGCCACTTCTGGCCCAGCTGTAACTACATCTATTCAAGCTAGTTAGAGCAAAGAAGGGTTGTTTGGCTTCCTTGGCCATAATGCTCCCTACACTAGCAAGTGAGTTGCAAACCAGGAAGTCTCCGATTTAGCTCTTACCTCTGCCTGAAATTCACTCTTAGCCTCTGCAGCATTGGAATAACATCAGCCTACTTGTTGTTATAAGGGCAGCTGAGATAATGTGTCTATTATGTGGCGGCCATCATCCATGGTGCACCTGATTGGTCACACAGCCAGATTTAAGAGGATTTTGACTTTGATCTTGGAGTAGAAGAAAGCTCATCAACCCATGCTTTGCAGAATGTCCCAGGTATACAGTGCAATCCTATCCAGAGCGATTCCAGTCTAAAACCACTGATTTCAATGGGCTTAAACTGGAGTCACTCTGCGTAGGATTGCCCTGGCAATCTCCTGCATCCCCTCTTCTGCTTGGCTCTATTATTGGGAATGAACTAGGCTGAAACACAGGAAGGTAAGACTAAGTCAGAATTCACAGTCCCTCACCTGCACACAAACAGACCCATAAACAAGCCGCCATCTTGTCTAGTTTGGCTTAATAGGTTTCAAATGCAGTCACTATACCATTCAGGCTCCCGATGTAGATCTTATGCCTCAGAGTCTCATTTTCAGTCGCTCTTATCTATCTTCTGTACTGGTTCTTTTCCTGTCACCCAGATCTTCCATCGCAGGCTTCCAAAAGGGAACGTGCAATGATAAAGCAATTGGACCCTGCTTGCCATATATCACCCATATCCTATCGCCATCCCCGACTCAATCTCCCTTTTAGCCTGTCAAATTGATTGCTTGCATTTCAACCGCAAAACCCTTTAGGGCAAAGTTGCCATTACGGTCCTCAGCAAAGCAAGGCGCAGCTATATAAATAACAATATCGCCCTCATTATTTAAGAACTCGGAGCTTAGAGGAAAGTGTTAAAGGATAATGAGTCGAATTATCCAAATAACCTCCATATTTATTACACAATCAATTCAGCTGTATGAGTTTTGCAAGGCTCCCTGGCTCCTGATTACACTCCACTGCCATCAGTGGAAAGCCCTCCATTGCCTTCAATGATCTCACTCTGAAATCACATGTACTTTACGCCATAAGTTGGGGGAGGGGGAGAAGCACATTGCTTGTAGCAGATAACTTGCAAAGCTATCTGAATCATTATATCTGGGTGTCATTTTGTGCCATTCTTTTTTGTAAGTGGAAACACACCCCGCTGAGCCATTAGACAAAAAGAATACATTGTGCATTTGGTTGGCTGGGCACACCTACAACGCCTTGAGGAAGCAAACAGTCATCTCCACATTAAGTAAGATGCTCTGGCAAAGCAAACAGTTATTCCCCAGCTGCTTCTAATAGTAGGGCTGCAAGCAAGCATCTATCAGTTTAATTGGTAAATTCATCAAGCAAAGCTTTAGCTGAATAATCACTAGGGCTGAGAGTTCATCAAGCACAGGCTTTAGCCTTTCTATTTTTAAAAACGTTTCATTTTCAAAATTACAAATGAATACAAAGCATCAGGGTAGACAAACTGTAGCATGACGGGGATCTATCGATTACCCTGACTGCCTTGATGACAATATCACAATAAACACATAATGAAATCAATGCTGAAATACCCGGGAATTAATAATTGAGTTTAATAAAGGATAAGACATATGGACATGTGGTGTTGCTTGATACTGAGTCAGAAAATTGGGCCATCCAATTCAGCACAGTTTATTTTGAATGGCAGCTCTGAGTCCTTCAGCAGGCAGAGATCTTTCCAGGCCTTGCGATCTTCTGAGATCTTTCCACAGGGGGGAACGAATCTGGCACCATCAGAATGCAAAACTTGCCCTTTCCCACAGAGCTACCACCTCCCCCCCATTCAATTAATCATACCATTTCCCCACACAATTAACCACCATCTCAATAAATCCTGGCTCCAACCCAGCCACACAGTCCACTGCTATTATTTCTTTCCCAACACTGGAACATTTTTATTGTCAATAACTTGTATTACTCGCTCTATTGAACTTAACCGTCTCGATAACGTAATGCATGTGTCAATTCCAAACGGTGTGCAAATGACCAATTTCTTGTCGTCCTGCTGTTTAATTATTGGGATCCCTTCCCTCGGAAAAAAATGCTCTAAAGTGACAGGTAAACCACCAACCTCTTTTGATACAACTTCTCACTCCCTCTACCATTTTCCTACCAACGAAGCATTACCGTACCCCTTTTCATCTAAATCCTCTGAAAACCAACTATTTGTGGTCTTTCATAAATAATTCCCTTTAGTGTGAGCCTGCGGCGAATGCCCTTCCGGCCTCTTTACCCCCTTCCCCCCCGCTTTTTCATGACTTCTCCTAATTCTCACACTTCCTTTGACTTTTACAGAAATCACACCTGGGTTGTTAGAGACACGAGAACCAGCTTTTTATTCTGCAGCACATTGAAAATTTGCAGTTTTGGAGGCGCTGACAACTTAATGATGAGATGCAGACTTTGGAGTGTTGCAGCGAGAAACGAGTGGGTGATGCTCAGAGCGTTTAATTGCCTGCGTTTCAACCGGTGTTTTGACTTTCACGTTTTTAACATTCAGATTGGATTCTTCTGAAGGTGTTCTGAATTGCTGGGTTGGTGCACCCCTCCTCCCCCTCCCCACTTCCACTGGGCCAGTTGGCAGCCTCGACTCAAGCTCCCGGCAGAAGTCAGGTGATTCAACGTGGTCTCGCATGGACCCCAAGACATCTGTCACAGGTCACAAGAGGCGAGCCCTTTGTTCTCCGTGCTAAGCGGACCGCAGTAAACAGGCACCATTACAGCCTTCCGAACAAGCACCGTGTCTCAGAATATAATGGCAGTCAAATGCCACCCAGAGAGGGCTTTTGGGGCAAGGGGTAATCGCAGCGATTTGCTGTGCTGAATGTCCCACAATGGAAGGGGAGCACGTGAAAGACACGCTTGGTACATACTCTACATAAACAGCAGAGGCAGTGGTAAACCTGGTCTGGGATTGTCTGAGACCAAGCCCTATGAGGAAAGGCTGAGGGAGTTGGGAATGTTTAGCCTGGAGAAGAGGAGGTTGAGGGGGGACACAATTGCTCTCTTGAAGTATTTGAAGGGCTGTCACTTAGAGGAGGGCAGGGAGCGGTTCCTGTAGGCACCAGAGGATGTGTGTGTGTGTGTGTGTGTGTGTGTGTTAAGTGCCATCAAGTCACTTCCGACTCATGGCAACCCTATGAATCAGTCCTCCAAAATGTCTTATCTTTGACAGCCTTGCTCAGATCTTGCAAGTTGAGGGCTGTGGCTTCCTTTATTGCAGTGGTTCCCAAACTTTTTTTGACCAGGGACCACTAGGACTTTTTTGTTCGGTGCAGGGACCCCAAGGTTCAAAATAAAAATTCAGAGAATTTGAAAATAAACTTTAATCATAACTGTTAGTTAAACATTAAACTTAGAATAATATTTGAATATGGTTTTTTTTTTATAATAGAGAACTTTTAATTGAAAAGATTAATTTATTATGGGTTTATAACTTTGTTTCACGGACCTTAATTTAGTTCTCGCGGACCCCTGGGGGTCCGTGGACCCCTGGTTGGGAACCAGTGCTTTACTGGGTCAATCCATCTCTTGTTGGGTCTTCCTCTTTTCCTGCTGCCCTCAACTTTTCCTAGCATGACTGTATTTTCCAGTGACTCATGTCTTCTCATAATGTGATCAAAATACAATAGCCTCAGTTTAGTCATTTAGCAGAGGATAGGACTCGCAATAATGGGTTTAAATTGCAGGTGGAAAGATACCAGCTGGATATTAGAAAAACAATTTTTTTTACAGTAAGAGTTGTTCGACAGTGGAATCAGCTACCTAGGGAGGTGGTGAGCTCCCCTTCCTTGGCAGTCTTTAAGCAGAGGCTGGACAAGGACTTGTCAGGGACGCTCTAGGCTGATCCTGCATTAAGCAGAGGGTTGGACTAGATGGCCTGTATGGCCCCTTCCAACTCTGTGATTCAATTATTCTACTTCAGACTGCAATAGGAGGCACTGGTGGTGGTGGTGGTGGTGGTGGTGGTGGTGGTGGTGGTGGTGGGGTCAGAGGTTGGAACACTCCTCCTTCATTTTTTTAAAAAAGCGGCTATCCATAGAAAAAGAGGGTGAAAAATAGAAGGCTATCGTCAGCCTTTAACTCTCCTTTCTATTTTCTATACAGAGAGGATTTCTTCTGGAATATGGAGGAGCAGCCAACCAAATGAACCCCTGCGTGTTATGTGAAACAGCCTTACCGCCTCATGTGCTGCTATTTGTTTAGACCAGGACAAAGAGAGCCAGCGTGGTATAGTGGTTAGAGGGTGTCAGACTACCGGGGTTCAGCGCTCGCTCTGCCGTGAAACTCGCTGTATGGCCTTGGACCAGCTCACCCTGTCTCAGCCTAACCGACCTCGCAGGGTTGTTGCGAGGGTAAGATGGCGTGGACGGTGTGGCATTCGTCTCCAAAAGTCCCGCCTCTCCTCCAGGGCTCTGAACCAATCGTGATTATAACCTCAGGCAAATCCAAGTGATGATCAGCCAATCAGAGCCCACAGAACACCACTGGATGGGGAGGGGCGAGCAACTCTCAGTTTGAGGAGGAGGAGGGGGGGGACCCTCACCTTAGCCAGGGAATCTGAGGCTCTCAATAACAATGTCAATTTAGCCAGCATTTTTATTTGGGTTTTAGGCAGGATTTGGGTAGGCTTAGGGGAGAGACTTTATTTTAGATGATAAATAAGCACTGTGGTAAAAGCAGGAAGCACCAAATCTACCTGGGCTGTTTCTGAGAACCAGAGACTGTGAGGTGAAAGGGAAAACCTACACCTTTGCTATAAGGGAGAGGAGGAGGAGGAGTGGGGAATCAAACCCCGTTCTCCAGATCAGACTCCACTGCTCTATAAGGGGGAAAGTGCAAGCAATTTTTATCCAAACTGCCTGGGAAGAAATGAAGGAGGTGAAACTGCAGGTCAGCTGAAGTTGAGTCACCTAATCCTTCACTGACTAAATTAATTCGCACCTGCAAATAACCAGGTAGTCTTATACTGCAGTCGTAAACAGAGTTATACACGTGAAGTCAATTGAAGTCCATTGACTTGAAGTGATCTAAAAGGGTGTAACTCTGCTTAGGTCTGCACTGTTAAGCCCTGCCTCCTCTCTAACTACAGACAAATAAGCTATCTTTTGTGCAAGCATAAACTTTTCTGCCCCGACATATCGTTGATAATTAATGGGGTTTTGTTCTGCTGCCCGGTTTTATTTTGTTACTTATCTGTCTTTTAATGGCTTTGTTTGCAGCTTTTGAACGTTTTTCATAGGGCTTTGTGACCGATTTTGACTGAAAGCGATATCAAAATGTTTCAGATCAATTAACTCAGTCGTGCAGAGGGCCAAAAGCACTAAACTTACACCTCATTCCTGAAACGAATGCCACTGCTTTGGACTCAAGAGTTGAAACCAGGGCTCGCATCCCGCGCTCTTCAAAAGAATCACGCTTGACACTTGAGACAGCCGCTATGGGAAAGAGTCGACCTTTGAGATTACACCAAAGCACAAATATTGGCTGGAACTCGCGCATACCCAGAATCGACAGCCCAAACTCTATCAAGCCGGTTCTTCTCTATTTAGTCGCAAGTCATAGCAATGATGCTGGTGTCAACACAGATTTATAAATTAGCCTGCAAAGGCAATCATGGCTGAATAGTGTTACCGGCTTTGCAAACCAGAATGAGGTGCTGACGCCTTGCTTAATGGTGGGCCCCTTCTTGGGGAAGAGGGTGCCCATTTAGAGGCATGAGCTCCATCTGCTCGTGATCAACATTTGCCAATTATCTCCAGGACAGGGAAAATGAAGATGGATGCTGGTGTGAAGTCCTCCACAAGGGGCCAGTCATCCGTGGAGGATACAGTTTCCTGAGTCCACCCCGTTTTTGCATACCGGCAAAGGCCCAGCTGGTCTTAATGTGAAGCCATGCAGGCCCATCCTTGGATATGATTCTGCAACTCCCCCTCACTGATAATCCCCTCCAACTATCTGCATACCCTAAAATCTGTCTAAGATCATAGAATCAGCATTGCTGACAGATGGCCATCTAGCCTCTACTTGAAAACCTCCAGGAAAGGAGAGCTTACCACCTCCCGAGGAAGCCTGTTCCACTGAGGAACTGCTCTGTTAGAATATTAGAAAATAGGATATTAGAAATTAAGATTCAAGCCCTGTGTACTCAGAGGTTGCTATCTCATACCCTTCATATACTGCACCATTGCTCTACTGTGCTTGTTATTCACTCCTGTTCTCAAACCCCTATTCTTAAACCAAGATCAACTAACACAAGAAATAGCCTTATACTGAATCAGACCATTGGTCAATCAAGGTCCTCCCATTCTCCACATGAGTGGCAAGCTCTAATCTGGTGAACCGGGTTTGTTTCCCTTCTCCTTCACATGGAGACTCCTTAAAAGTAGAGAAAAGTGGCGTATAAAAACCAACTCTTCTTCAGTATTTGTTCTCTCTGACTGGCAGCAGCTCTCCAGGATCTCCGATGGAGGTCTTTCACGTCACCTACTACTTGATCCTTTTTTAACTGGAGACTGGAGGATCGAACTTAAGGCTTTCAGCTTACAAAGCAGGTATTCTACCACTAACCCACAGCCCCTCTTCGAAGGGCCGAGCTACATATGACACTGGAGTTGCTACTGTGGTCCTAAAAAGCAGCTTCACAGGAGAAGGGACTGGAGACATCTGAACTGGAGACATGAAGCTGGAAAGAAGGAAAGTTCATTCTTACCCCATGCTCTTTCGTGATTAGAAACCACTGCCTAATTTCCATGCTGCTTTAAGCAGAGGGGAGAAAACATAATGTGCACACCTATTTTTTTCTCCCTTAAAGAAGCCAGGGTCATGGTGTATGGGGGAAAGTCACACACTGAAGTGGTTACTTTCTAGGGACAAATTACATAGCTGGAGTTTCAGTGACAGAACTGTAGCATCACGTGGCACTTCTTCCCCTCCTAAGTACCGCTGAAGGCTCTTCTCTACCCGATGCGTTCTGCAGCAGCCTGCCTTCTACCACCTAAAGTACAGCGCATTAGGAAATGGATTATAAGAGCGTTCTGCTTAAGCAACTCTCAACCGTGCTTAATAGAATTTTTCACCTTGCAGAGGATCTCACAATGGTATCTTGCCAACCCAATCTAGAGTATCTGAGAAGGGAGCCTCAGAACTCCTGCATACCTTCTTTACACAATAGCAATACTTTAAAAGGCACCCCCCCTCCAAAAAATAGGAACAAAACAGGTAAAGGGAAAAGCCCCCTGAAAACAGAAACTGTCCCTGGCTAAATTTAGATGTACGTAAGAAAGGCCCTGCTGGATTAGACCAAGGCCCATCAAGTCCAGCAGTCTGTTCACTCAGCGGCCAACCAGGTGCCTCTAGGAAGCCCCCAAACAAGATGACTGCAGCAGCATTATCCTGCCTGGGTTCCCTGGCACCTAATATAATAGGCATGCTCCTCTGATCCTGGAGAGAATAGGTATGCATCATGACTAGTATCCATTTTTACTAGCAGCCATGAATAGCCCCCTCCTCCATGAACATCTCCACTCCCCTCTTAAAGCCTTCCACGTTGGCAGCCATCACCACATCCTGGGGCAGGGAGTTCCACAATTTAACTATGCATTGTGTGAAGAAATACTTCCTTTTATCTGTTTTTGTGTAAGCTAGTATAGCCCCATTTTGGAAGTAGAGGGTACCTTCTCCATTAGATTAGATAGGTATACACGAACAGGTCGACCTTCCTCTGGGGTTCCCTCCCACCCCTTTTCCTCTGTATTGCTGAACATGTTGGGGAAGTCATCTAACTCTCTCTCAGCAGCTATTCCACCTAGATGCATCAGAGGGACAGGCAATAAATGTGGCTCTCACCATGGGTGCGGCTGGGAATAGCTGCCCTTTGGCTACTTCCTTCTTAGAACTGGAACTGTCTTCTGCATAGGCTGTTCCATCATGGCGCCGTTATAGATGTCGACTGCATATCAATAGATACTAGCATACCTTCTTTACACAACAGCAACACTATTGTGGTGGTGTAGTGGCTAAGAGCGGTGGTGGAGAACTGGGTTTGATTCCCCACTCCTCCACATGAGCGGTGGACACTAATCTGGTGAACTGGGTTGGTTTTCCCACTTCTACACATGAAGCCAGCTGGGTGACCTTGGGCTAGTCACAGCTCTCTTGGGAGCTCTCTCAGCCCCACCTACCTCACAGGGTGTCTGTTGTGGGGAGGGGAACGGAAGGTGATTGTAAGCCAGTTTTATTCTTCCTTAAGTGGCAGAGAAAGTTGGCATATAAAAACCAACTCTTCTTCTTCTTCTCTTCTACTGCTGGTTTGCTCCTTTTCCTCCATCTGCCCTGTCCTTTCTCCCTTTCATGTTGCATGCATGCCTTGTATTATAGGCAACATTTCTGAATTGTAAACCTCCTTGAAGACTGGGACAAAAAGGCAACAGTAGAAACAGAGCACAAAAAAAGAATCAGTCTCTCAATTCCACTGAGCTCTTCACAGTGCGTGGAGCAGGAAGCAACCAGCTGCTATAATGCTCCATGTGTTCTTGAACCTACAATTGGACTGAGTCTGCCTCGGACTGAGTCTGATTAATTAAAAGCAATCAAGGTATTTTGATGTGGATAGACTGATGGTGCAGTTTGTTCACACATGTGATCAATCATGCTATTCCATTGATTCCAGAACTGAGTATCATTGAAAGCATGCCTTGGGAAATTAAGACACCATGCTGGATGCATCCTCCTCTCGGCCTATGGAAATAACAAGGCCCCCAATGAAGAAGAAGAAGAATTAGTTTTTATACCCCAGTTTTCTCTATTTTTTTAAGGAGACTCAAACCAGCGTACAATTCCCTTCCATTCCTCTCCCCACAACAGATACCTTGTGGGATAGGTGGGGCTGAGAGAGTTCGGAGAGAACTGTGACTAGCCCAAGGTCACTCAGCAGGGTCATGTGTAGGAGTGGGGAAACCAACCCGGTTCAGTAGATTAGCGTCCGCCGCTCATGTGGAGTGGGGAATCAAACCCAGTTTTCCAGATTAGAGTCCGCCACGCTTAACCACTACACCACGCTGGCTCTCCAGCAGGTCATGTTGCAGCAGACAGGGGCAGGGGGATCCCTGAGTACCTGTTCTCTTTTGACAGTTGCTGGCTGTGGAAATGATGCCAATGCAGAAAAGAGGTGCTGGGGTTTTAATCTGCATGGGAGAGATGCTATCACACCTACATTGCATAGGGGAAGGGAGAATGCAGTTGCTCACTGGCGTCTGCACAGGAATACTTCTTTTATTATTACTCAACTCTTGTCATTTCTGCTTACAAAGCCTGCACTACTCTGATTGATACTGGGCCAGTCACTGTATTGCTCTGCCTCATTCTTCATCTGTAAAAATGGGACCCATGCCCTCTGAATGGTATCAATATAACAAAGTGAATTTCTACTATTTAGAGGTCATTGGTCACAGTGTATTATATGCATTTGACTTGTTCGGCTACTTTGGTCATCTGGAGTGATATTAGTTCCTGCTTGCAGCATGTCTGATTTTGGATTGTACTGGGCCCATTAATAAGCACCAGATCACACTGGTAGGTTTCACCCACAGACTCTCTACCTTTTGCACAGGAGTGTCTATAGTGGTTAAGAGCAGGGGTTTGGAGCGGTGGACTCTAATCTGGAGAACCGGGTTTGATTCCCCACTCCTCCACATGAAGCCAGCTGGGTGACCTTGGGGTAGTCACAGCTCTCTTCGAGCTCTCTCAGCCCCACCTACCTCCCAGGGTGTCTGTTGTGGGGAGGGGAAGGGAAGGTGATTGTAAGCCAGTTTGATTCTGCCTTAAGTGGTAGAGAAAGTGGGCATTTAAAAACCAACTCTTCTTCTATAAAGATGATAGAAGGACAAGTGTCTGGTGGCCAGAGCCAGGCAATTTTCTGCAGTGGAACCACCTAGAGAGGTCTGGCGGGTTGCTTCTCTTCTGCAGGGACTATATGAAATAGGTAAAGACATTTTTGCTCAGGAAGGTCTTCAGCTCCTGATTATCCTCAGAATCAAACATCGTGTTGTTTCACCGTCCAAAACGTAATGAGTTTGGTTCTGAAATCCGGATTGCCTTAGATCTAAGGATTTTAAATGTTGTTTAATTTATAAAAGCCGTCTTGGGTATGACTGGCAGAAAAGCAATATAAAAGATGTATTTCCAGAGATCCACTAAAGCACTCCCAAGCTCACTGGTGGCGAGCACTTATTTTGAACTGATGAGAGAAGAGCAGCATCTCTCTCTAATAATGTGTAATATGTAATGTCTCCAAACAATGGAGACTTGTTGAGAGTCTGTGTGGTTTAGTGACTAGAGTGCTGGACTAGAGCTCAGGGGTTTGCATCCCTATTCCGCCATGAAGCTAACTGGGTAATCTTGGCCATTCATTCATTCATTCATTCATTCATTCAATTCACAGGGCTATTGTGAAGGTAAGATGAAGGGTGAGAGAACTATGATTGACACTTTATGCTCCTTGGGGAAAAGGTGGGATAAAAATGTGATAGAAAAAGTAGCATACCTTCCCTCGGCTATTTATATCTAAATAACGGAAACAGGTCACACAATAATAACAGTGCTTAGCAACTGACCAGTGAAGATAAACATATCATTTTATGGTGGGGGCATAGCCTAAACATGCAGTCTGGTATGTTTCTGTGTTTTCAGGGCAGCCAATCTATCTTCAAACAACTTGAATTTAAGAAGTTGTCTTATACTGGAGCAGACCAATGGACCATGAAGCTCAGCATTGTCTATAGCAGCTGGCAGAGCTTGTCTTACTCTCAGGATTGTTAACACCAGTCTTCACTATAAAGCATCACACATGCATTATCAAACTAATCCTAACCAACAAACCTATAAGGTAGGTTAGTAAATAAATAAATACATTTTATTTGCGGCTAATATGCCAGATAAAACAGGTAAAACCGAAACTGCCTAATCTGGATTGATTTCCCCACTCCTACACACAAAGCCAGCTAGGTGACCTTGGGCAAGTTACAGCTCTGTTGGAGCTCTCTCAGCCCCACCTACCTCACAGTGGGGAGAGGAAGGGAAGGGGATTGTAAGCCGGTTTGAGTCTCCCTTGAGTGGTAGAGAAAGTTGGCATATAAAAACCAACTCCTACTCCTCCTCTTCTTCCTGCCTAGTGAGTTCCTTGCCAAGGCAAGATTTGAACCAGGTACTGCAATTCCTTCTGCCAGACCACAGATCCTCATTTCCAAGATGGAAGAGATCCATAACTGAAGCAAAACCTGAGGGGTGGTTTGGGACATGTGCAGAGCAGGATGGAGATCTATGAATTTAGGTCCGCATGGTGCTCCCAGCCACACATGAAAGGGCATGTTCAAAGCACTCGCATCTGGTGAGCACAAAGTAACATGCTAATGAGAAGCAGCCCTGATCTCCCACCAGGCAATATTGGAAAGAAACCCTGCTTTGAATATGTGCTTGTTTGCATTGGGGGAGGGAGGTGCACCACGCTTGCCAAAAAACCCTCACTTTTCTACAAGTCTGAGGCAGATCTCAATTAGCCAAGCTGGTCCCAACAAGCAAAACAGAGCAGTAGTTTTCAACTGGGACACAATGCTGAAAAAAGGACATTTCAAGTTATACACAACCCAGCTTCAACTAAACAGGGTTTGTGCCAATGGTTCCAAAACACCAGCCACAATCAGAGCAGATGGATGATGGTCTTTCGCAATGCCCCCAAATGGAAGTTTCTAGGGGGTGGTGGTGGTGCATTACAGAAGTTGACCAAAATGGCTTTTGAAGAAGTTGGCCAGAATGGCCTTATGAGTCCAATGCACAGCACATGACCTGCTCTTCAGAGTCCATTGCATGTTCAGTGCTTGTGCACAGATCAGATTTGATTCTTAAATGTTGAACTAATCACTACATTTATTTTTGGGTAATTTAAGTCTTCAGGCAAGCGACGATCTAGGTAGTAGCACATGGAACATGAGAGGAACTATCCCCAGGAAAAACTTCCTCAGTGTTGGGTAAAATTCCTCTAGAAGGAATGGCCAAGCTCCCAGTATCCCAATGACGGAAACGAAAATCTGCAGCTGTCAGTGAGACTTGGTAGGTTTTCCGTCATATAGACCCCATACAAGTAGTTCAATACCCCTGGGGTTTGCAACCAAATATCCACCACTGAAGGCCTTAGGCTTGGTTTATGGTTTGTCAAAAACCATCAACTAGGGTTAGTTTGTGAAACTAGGATTCAGCTTGCAGGTTGTCACTCAAATCCTGGTTTTCCTTGACGAACAATGGTTTCATGGCCTTTGCAGTGTAGCTGGGGAAAGCTCTCTTGGGGATGACTGCATTCACACATTGTACAAAACCCCGGTTAAGGCTAATTGTGAGTAATAAACACATGGTTTCAGATCCCAGTTTGACAGATCCTAACTAATCGTAGTTAGTGGAGTATCCTGCATTCAGATATTCATACTAACAATAGTTAGGTTAATTCAACAGTGGCTTTGCATGAGTCTGGACTCTGCCTGCATTGTGAGTAGTGAAATATGCAGCCCCATCCAGGAAAATGGATTTATGTTGACCAGCAGCTTGGAGAAGCAGACGAGTGACACCACACAGTCCCATCCAAAGTAGCAACCATTACCGGGAATATCTGAAAAGCCCTTCGTCTTCAAGTCCAGTAAGGATCATGAATATGAAACGCAAGGTCTCAAACCCCTACATTGCATGACATTAAAGGTCAACAAGACCGCACAGAAAGACACTTCTCTCTGATTAAAAATTCCGACACTACTTCTCAAGCCAGAATAATAAAAGGAGCGACCTTGTACAGACTTGTTCCTAACGTGAAATAATTAAGCTAACTTTGGTCTGGGGTTCCCTGAGCTGCAGGGGATGCCTTGAACGCTTCTATCCTATTTTTGTAACAGGACACACAGCAACCGAAGATTCGCAGCTCCGTGTCCTCTGGTGTTTGCACAGTGCCCTAGCCTGCTGCAAACTAATCAGCAGAAGAGGGAAGAAGAAGAAGAGTTGGTTTTTATATGCTGACTTTCTCTACCCCTTAAGGAAGAATCAAACCGGCTTACAATCTCCTTCCCTTCCCCTCCCCACAACAGACACCCTGTGAGGTAGGTGGGGCTGAGAGAGCTGTGACTAGCCCAAGGTCACCCAGCTGGCTTCATGAGTAGGAGTGGGGAAACAAACCCAGTTCACCAGATTAGCGTCCACCACTCATGCGGAGGAGTGGGGAATCAAACCCGGTTCTCCAGATCAAAGTCCACCGCTCCAAGCCACTGGTCTTAACCACTACACCACGCTGGCTCCGAAGCATCCCTGAAACAACATACACCCAATTGATACATCCGCTGCACTGCATCTTGCTTTCTGCCGTCTGGCACCTCCCAGCAAATCCTCGCCATACCTTGGTTGTGTCAAACCGGGTGTGGGCAACAGCATTATTCAAAACGTTGAGCCATATACAGCAGCTGCCCTATGACAGTTAAATCTTCCCCCGTCAGGTTATAATTGTTCATTATCCCAAATTACAGACACTCTCGAGGGGTCGAGTCACCTCACTGTCTCAGCAAGAGGGAAGACCCTTCCGATGTGATTAATGCCAGCCTGCCCTCCGTTTAATGAATCAAAAGGCCAGGGAGAAGTTTGCCGAGGTGCAGCCAGAGAGACACCAACTCATTTCTTTTCCAGCCACTTGGTCTGCAGATAGATTTCTGATTAATTTGCTGAATGGAAGGTGACAAGAGGTGGGAGAAACCAGAAGAAGGTCATGACTTGCTGAGGGGGGGGGGAGGATTTAAAAGTAATAGCAGCAACCAGAGCCAGGGTTGGGGGGCGTTTTGGAAGGAAGGAAGGAAGGAAGGAAGGAAGGAAGGAAGGAAGGAAGGAAGGAAGGAAGGAAGGAAGGAAGGAAGGAAGGAAGGAAGGAAGGAAGGAGAGTTGGTTTTTATATGCCGACTTTCTCTACCACTTAAGGAAGAATCAAACCGGCTTACAATCACCTTCCCCTCTCCACAACAGACACCTTGTGAGGTAGGTGGGGCTGAGAAAGTGAGACTAGCCCAAGGTCTCCCAGCTGGCTTCATGTGGAGGAGTGGGGAATCAAACCCGGTTCTCCAGATCAGAGTCTGCCGCTCCAAACCACTGCTCTTAACCACTACACCACGCTGGCTCTCCATGCTGGAAGTCTTTATGTGAATACACAGACCTCTGGAACGCAGCTACCTGCTTGTGGCAGGGCAGCAATACGTGTCCCCTCTCCCAATCTTTTACGATACAAGCACTTGGCCAGTCAGCTGCATGAAGAAGAAAAAGCAGGACTAAAGAACACCAGTTCTAAAGGCCTTCATTTCCTTTTGTTAGTTCTATTTATACTCTGCCTTCCTTTAAAGAGCTAAGGACAGAATTACGTGCTGTTCTGCAATCCTTTCAGGGGATTTTTTAAAAAAAACTTTTACTTTTAGCCCTCTGCAGCCTCTAAGGCTGGCAGTTGAAGACAGAAGCTAATGCTAGGTGTGGGGGGCAGGGGTTTCTGAATCTTCTTTTCTCCTACTGTTTCTCCTACTGAAAACTGCCCAAATCATTTGAATCCAGCACCAATACAGTGAATTCTGAATGATAAAAACAACACCGAGGATTAAAAAAAAGAAACAAACCATACACCATAGCCAGCTCTGCTGAAAACCTTTGGAATAAAACTATTGCACATGTTTTCCTGAATGCATGAACACATGAAGCTGCCTTATACCGAATCAGACCCTTGGTCCATCAAAGTCAGTATTGTCTACTCAGACCGGCAGCGGCTCTCCAGGGTCTCAGGCAGAGGACTTTCTCATCACCTACTTGCCTAGTCCCTTTAACTGGGGATGCCGGGGATTGAACCTGGGACCTTCTGCATGCCAAGCTGATGCTCTACCACTGAGCCACAGCCCCTCCCCATGTGCAGAAAATGTGCAGAAAAAGTAGGTGCCCTCCAAACCCACTCTGGTAAGCTGTTCCAAAGGGCTGGACCTGCCACAGAAAAAGCCCATGAGTGTAGTCATATGGATGATCCTAAAAGAGGGTCCCCACAAGGACAAGACTGTCTGGAGAGGCAGCTGGCATGTGGGAGTGCACCAGGAGAAAAAAGGCAGGGCAGTGACTCCCACTTCCAACCACTGGAAACCCTACTGAAGTTCTCTCTCTCTCTCTCTCTCTCTCTCGGGATGGGCTTAGTGATTCTGGGGCCCTGGGCAAAAGTCCAGGATGGGGCCCCAGAATCACTGCCTCACCCCACCAGAGCCAAGCAAGGCGTGGCCCTCACTCCATGTGAGGGGAGCAGGAGCCACCACTGCTAACAGAAGAGGTCCAAGAAAAGACAGGTGCAAGAGGTGGTCTTCTTTTCTCTACTAGGGGGGAGGAGGAGGTGGGGCCACAGGAGGTAGTCCCATGAGTGTGAAGTCTGGGGCAGCTGCCCCCGTTGCCCATTGACTAAGATCACCCCATCTCTCTCTCGCACATACATAAGGACATAAGAAAGGCAAGGTTGGATCAGACCAAGTGCCATCGAGTCCGGCAGTCTGTTCACACAGTGGCCAACCAGGTGCCTCTAGGAAGCCCCCAAACAAGACGACTGCAGCAGCACCATCCTGCCTGTGTTCCACAGCACCTAAGATAATTGGCATGCTCCTCTGATCCTGGAGAGAATAGGTATGCATCATGACTAGTATCCATTTTTACTAGCAGCCATGAATACTCCTCTCCTCCTACACAGAGGCCACATACCTTTCTGAGATTTTACCAGCGGTTGTCTATACATCTCCACGCCTATTTTTTCAGAATCTTAAGGGCTAGAAACTTGCATTGGCCTTTTCAATGAAAATTGATAATCTTGGGATTTAGCAGCCAAAATTAAACTCCTGGGCTTGATCTGTACAACCATGGCAAACCACAGAGCCTAGGTAACCCAGTGCTGGTTGAAATTGCTTGTGATTTTAGTTCACAGTGGAGGGGGGTGCTTTTACAGGGCCACGTTATAAAGGGTGTGTTGAGTGATTCATAAGGATTCTTCCACCTCATCAATGGCCCTGCGAGACAGTCATCAGAAGGTAGAGAAATCTGCTGCGACAAATCTCAGGCTGCTCACAGGAGGATTCCTTTTGAAAAAGCCACAGTGCAGTAGGGAAGCACATGTCTTGCATGCATAAGGTCCTAGGTTCAGCCCTTGAATCTCTGATTAAAGGAGGCAGACTTTTCTAGCAAGAGTGGGGAAAAACTGTGTCTAAGGTTTGGAGAGAAGACGAAGAAGAGTTGGTTTTTATATGCAGACTTTCTCTACCACTTAAGGGAGAATCAAACCAGCTTACAATCACCTTCCCCTCCCTACAACAGACACCCTGTGAGGTATGTGGGGCTGAGCGAGCTCTAACAGAGCTGTGACCAGCCCAAGGTCACCCAGCTGGCTTCGTGTGTAGGAGTGGGGAAACAAATCCAGTTCACCAGATTAGCCTCCGCTGCTCATGTGGAGGAGTGGGAAATCAAACCCAGTTCTCCGGATCAGAAGTCACCGCTCCAAACCACCGCTCTTAACCACTACACCACACTGGCTCTGGTACCAATGAGAACAGAGACTACTTGGGTAGCTGGATTCTCAGCTAAGCAGCTTTACATGAGTGTTGCTTTCTCCAGATGTTTGTTTTGGGGGCTGGAAGCTTCTCCTTGACATGACGATGAGCCAGGGCAGAGATCCCCCTCAGCGACCGCTCTTTGTTCAGGGGTTTGCCTTGCCATGATTAGCAGAACTAAACACTACACAAATCTGCCATTCCTCCTTAATTAGAGGGTATGGCGGAAGGAAGCTCCCCCTGCCATGTGTAATAGGGTCAATTTATGCAAAGCACTAATCAAATTTCCTAACGAGGTCTCTGGGTGATTAGCATAAGTTTGCTAATTGGCTGTTGACATGGAGGCTGCCCTGCTGCTGGGGGGTGGGACGCAGATCAAGTGGGGATGGCAGCCATCCGTCTTGGGTCGCTGCGCTTGGAAGGGACTTTGCCGCGCTCCCGCCTATCCAAGAGGAAGAGCCGCACTAGCTGGGCTTGGTTGGCTTGATTACCGCGATCTTCTGGGAGTCAAAGAGGGAAGATTTTTGGGTGGTTCACTGCTGCGCCGCCTGGTGGACGGCTCCAGGATGCACAGTGGAAGAAAAAGGGAACGGGGTTGTCCTCCCAGGCTCCATCTTTTATTCTTTTCAGCCATCCTATACACATGCCTGGGCTTGTATAAGGCTATCTATCTATAAATGGCCATACATTTGTATATTACTTGTGTGTGCATTTGATGGGTTTTTTACTTGACCGCTGATGAAGGCCGGTAGGCTGAAACGCATATGGTGTGTGGTTTAAGTCAAATTCAAATTTATTAATATGGTCGACTGACCAATCACATGCCAACACATCAAAATTCCCAGACTCAATAGTTTTGCACCACAGAATCACAGACTGTCCATACATATAAAAGAGTAAGATCAATAAAAACAACCCCTGGTTAAAATTAACATCTTAAAATTGATAAAATTGTAAAATATTCTAACAATCGGTTCTTGTAGGTTATCCAGGCTGTGTGACCGTGGTCTTGGTATTTTCTTTCCTGACGTTTCGCCAGCAGCTGTGACAGGCATCGTCAGAGGAGTAACACTGAAGGACAGTGTCTCTCAGTGTCAAGTGTGTAGGAAGAGTAATATATAGTCAGAAGGGGGTTAGGTTTGAGCTGAGTCATTGTCCTGCAAAGGTAATGTGCTAATCATTGTCCTGTAAGTATCAAGATAATGTGCTAATGAGGGTGTGGTATGTTAATGTGGAACCATTGTATCCTGAAGTGATCTGTTAACATGTGGAATCCAAAGCTAATCCGCATGGCTATTGTGGGCTGTAGTCTTTGTTAGTCTGGAGGTTTTCAGGACAGGAAGCCAAGCCTTATTCATTCTTAAACTGTCTTCTTTTCTGTTAAAGTTGTGCTGATGTTTATGAATTTCAATGGCTTCTCTGTGCAATCTGACAAAATAGTTGGTAGAATTGTCCAGTCTTTCAGTGTCTTGGAATAAGACCCTGTGTCCTGTTTGTGTCAGTCCATGTTCAGCCACTGCTGATTTCTCAGGTTGGCCAAGTCTGCAGTATCTTTCATGTTCTTTTATCCTTGTTTGTATGCTGTGTTGTGTGGTCCCGATGTAAATCTGTCCACAACTGCAAGGTATACGATATACTCCTGCAGAGGTGAGGGGGTCTGTTTTCTAACAATCATTCTCTGATAAAGTTCTGCATATTTTAATAGCAACAGCACAGAACTTGGCAGTTTGGAGTGTAAGCTGAGGGTCTTCTCCTAATAGGAGCTGTGTGGTTTAAGTCTGTCAACCTTATGAGTTGCCACTGTGCCTTGTTTTATCATTTTTAATGTTTTTAACCCTGATATAACCGCCTTAAAATAAAAATATTTTTCTATTATATAATTTTACCTTCTCCACCCAACCTTGGGTACCCAGCTTTCGGTTTTTTAAGGTTGGGTTTCTTTCCCCCTTTTTTGGTTCAGTGTCCAGTGTGGCTACACCAGCCAAGTAGCCCGTTGGTTCTCTTTGACCTAGACAGCCATCAGTACTTTCCGGGATCATTATCTAGGCAACAGGCAGCTTCTGGCTTGGTGCGCAGGTCCTTAGGACTGGTTAAGAAGTGCAAGAAAAAGGAGGCGATAGAATGGAGTTTGCCACTTTAGACTGCAGGTGGATTCCAGTTTTGAACGTTCATATTTAAAAAAACACACACACTCATGGCGACAGAACACCAAAGCAGTAGGCTGAAAGGTTCCATCTCCTCTCTTTGCTTTCTGTGCTGGTTTTCTTCCCTTTAGGGAGTTTTTAACATAGTTCAGTGTCCCATAACCTATTTCTCCATTGAAGTCTAAAGTCCATTCCACCACCTTCTTCCTCCTATAGATTGCTCTGCCTGCCTTCCCTTCCCATGGAGGGGCTGTGGCTCAGTGGTAGAGCATCTGCTTGGCATGCAGAAGGTCCCAGGTTCAATCCCCGGCATCTCCAGTTAAAGGGACTAGGCAAGTGGGTGATGTGAAAGATCTCTACCTGAGACCTTGGAGAGCTGCTGCCAGTCTGAGTAGGCAATACTGACTTTGATGGACCAAGGGTCTGATTCAGTATAAGGCAGCTTCATGTGTTCAATTCTTCTCCCTGCTCTCCTCCCCCACAATCCTCCAGCATCCTTGACCTCCTGGCTGCCTTTGTGTTTGCTGCTCCTGAGCTCCTCCATCTTTATCTCATCCTATTTCCAATGGACACCTTGGACTAGACCCCAGCCTGCGAGAACCCCTGCCTCAGCCTGGCCCTCTTGTGGATTCTGCCCCAGTGTTCCTAGCAACTTCCGGTCCAGAACCTGTTGGGACTTTCAGAACTCCATGTGCTCTGCTGCCCATGTCCTTTGGCTCACAGTGAGTTCAGTGCCAAATGGTGAATGTGAGCAGTGAAGAGATCTTGGGTTAGGGATAAGGACAGCCTTGGCCAGATGAAGAAAGGGGGGCTGAGTTGGTAAGATTAGCGTTGCTGCAACTGGTCTTAAATAACGTGATGTGGTAACAGGATTTGGTAACAGCCCTGGTTTAGATGGCTTTGAAATTCATGGAGGTTAGGCCCATTCGGGGCTATGGTGAATGAACCTCCATGTTTGGAGGCAGCAAACCTCTGAATACCAGTTGCAGGGAGAGAGCAGCAGCGAGGGGAGGATTTGTGCCTCTAACATGAATTTTTCTGGGGCATCTGATCAGCCACTCTGGGAAGCAAGATGCTGAGCCAGACGAACCACCAGTCTGATTTAGCAGGGCTCTTGTGTACTTAAGCTCAGCATGTAAATTAAATAAATAAATAAAAGAAGTGGATTCAGCAGAAGAATCTGGGCCAGGGATGTTAAAACCCCTAAACGAAGGGACTGGGAGGCCAGCCAAGACTGCACTAAAGAGACGGTGTAGAAAGCACAGGGGCCAGAGGACATCAGATTCCTTAATGATGGGCACTGTTAAGTCAGACCCTCTCCAAACCCATAAAACGGTGTCCCATTTCAAAGCGAGAAAACCATGTGCATTTAAAAAAAAGTGAATGAACTCTTCTAGGAACAGAGCCGTGTAAAGAGCTGGGTCAAGCGTTAGAAATAGACTGCCGGGAAGAATTGTGTATTAGCCCCAGGAGGAGGTTGACCAGGTAAACTAATGGTCCTTTGCCATCAGCCCCTAGTGATTCTCTGTGGGTGTGTAAGACAAGGAGAGGGGAGAGAATGAACCTGCCCATCCTCGCTGACATGCCCATCCTGAACGCAAGCCAGAGCTCTCCAGGCGTGCGCAAAAGCTCTTTGGAGCGGAGATGTCAGGGATGTTAGAAAGTCACAGCATGTGCTCCCGGGATGGAGTAAAATGTGCTTAAAATATTGATTAGCTGTGTTGGTTTCTCAGACGCAGGACAGGGAGCAATGTGGCCGAGCCGGGGCTGCTGAGTAATGCCGGTTTTTTAAGAAGAAGGAGCAAAAATATATATGTGTGTGTGTTTCTTGGTTCTCCTAATCAAGCCCATTCACGGCCTTTTAGCAGTCAGAGATTAGCCAGATGGCCTTTAGGGTGATTAAACCGTTCAGCTACTTTGATGGCCTAGTAGAGGGGGCAAAGAGGGGAGGGGGGAGCCGCTATGGCAACTTTTAGGAGCCAACATGAAATCCTCCTTTTAAAAGAGGAGTCTAGCCTGATCGGCTAAGATCACGGAATCAGGGTCGGAAGGGGCCATACAGGCCATCTAGTCCAACCCCCTGCTCAATGCAGGATCAGCCTAAAGCATCCCTGGCAAACATTTGTCCAGACACTGCTTGAAGAGTGCCAGTGAGGGGGAACACACCAACTCCCTAGAAAGCCAATTTCACAGCTGAACTACTCTTACTGTAAAAAAAATTCCCCTAATGTTCAGCCGGTACAGTACCCATTATTGCGAGTCTTGTCCTCTGCTGCTAGCAGGAACAGCTCCCAGCCCTCCTCTAAGTGTCAGCCTTTCAAATACTTAGAGAGCAATCATGTCTCCCCTCAACCTCCTCTTCTCCTCACTAAATATTCCCAAGCCCACCCCCCCCCAGCCTTTCCTCATAGGGCTTGGTCTCCAGGCCCCTGGTTATCCTCATCACTTTCCTCTCCACCCACTCCATTGGTCCCAAAGTAAAATTTAAAAAAATAACCATAATTAATACCTTTTATTGGGACCTACCCCATGGCGCAGAGTGGTAAGCTGCAGTACTGCAGTCCAAGCTCTGCTCACGACCTGAGTTCGATCCCAACAGAAGTCAGTTTCAGGTAGCCGGCTCAAGGTTGCCTCAGCCTTCCATCCTTCCGAGGTTGGTAAAATGAGTACCCGGCTTGCTGGGGGTAAAGGGAAGATGACTGGGGAAGGCACTGGCAAACCACCCCATAAACAAAGTCTGCCTAGGAAACATCGGGATGTGATGTCACCCCATGGGTCAGGAATGACCCGGTGCTTGCACAGGGGACCTTTACCTTTACTTACCAAATGACACACAACAGCACTCAAACTTCTGAATTCACTAGAACGCTTCATCAGGCTGGGCATTATTAAAACAAATAAAAAGTTTAAAAAGAGAAAGGAAAATTCCTCAGGACGTGATGGTAAGTCCCAGTCATGCTCCTTTGAATGATGCTGACTTGTCTGGTTCTTTTGGGCAAGAGGCAACAGAACAATTAGGAAAAAGACAGGCATCCATCTCATACCTGTCTTTTTCCCTCTTGGGGTTAATAGCCCTTTCAGGGTCAGGAGAACTTCTAATGGGAAGGGTTAAACTCCTCATAATATCTGGTGTTGGGAAACTGCAATTCCCAGCTTGTCCATCTACATATGTTTGGGGGCTTCCATGCTGAATAGGAGCGGCCAGGGCCCAGGGCTTTCACCCCAAAGTCCAGCCCTGATGGCACCACTTAAATTTCTCCCTGGATTTTGAAGTTTGGATTATCATGTTGATTCCAAACTTCACAAGCACCTCTAGTTATGGCAGACTGTATATGTAAAGTTGCCTGAAGTATGTGGAGGGGAAGAGGATGCCCATATTGAGCAGGACTCTGAAGAGGCGGCACAGAAATATTCTAAACAAATAAAATCTATACACTCTTCCCCTCCGGATAAGCTGGAATGTGTCAAGAGGAGAGCAACAAAGAGGTGAGGGGTCTGGAGACCAAGTCCTATGAGGAAAGGTTGAAGGAGCTGGGTATGTTCAGCCTGGAGAGGAGAAGACTGAGAGGGGATATGATAACCATCTTCAAGTACTTGAAGGGCTGTCATATAGAGGATGGTGCCGAGTTGTTTTCTGTTGCCCCAGAAGGTCGGACCAGAACCAATGGGTTGAAACTAAATCAAAAGAGTTTTCGTCTAGACATTAGGAAGAATTTTTAATAGTTAGAGTGGTTCCTGAGTGGAACAGGCTTCCTCGGGAGATGGTAAGCTCTCCTTCCCTGGAGGTTTTTAAGCAGAGGCTAGATGGCCATCTGTCAGCAATGCTGATTCTATGACCTTAGCAGATCATGAAAAGGAGGGCATCTTGGCCATCTTTTGGGCATGGAGGAGGAGTCACTGGGTGTGTGAGGGGGGAGGTAGTTTTAAATTTCCTGCATTGTGCAGGGGGTTGGACTAGATGACCCTGGTGTGTCTATGATTCTATGAGTCCATGATTCTAGGGTCGATGGCTCGTTGTGGGTATGAATGGAATGGGTGGTCAGAAAGAATCCGGCTCCCGCTCGTGGGTGTGGGCCTATTTCTGTTCTGCTGTCCTGCCAGTCAGCCTGCAATTTGGCATGCCACTTGGAAGCTCTTGAGGCCACTTCTCCGCTGGATGAATCTCTATGACCTCATTCCCCCCTCCCCTTTCCACTGAGGATATGACCCCGATGCTAATGATTTTCAGTTCACCTTTGATGTTCCACAAAGCGATCCCTATGGATGAACACGCTGACAAATGTCTATCTCCAGCAACGGGGGCTTTTGCTCGCCGGGCTCCCCTCTGCCTCAAAGCCCCATTTAATCTCTTTAAACCTGACCGAGTGCCAGGTGACTGCCTAGATGGACACCAGCTTTCAATTATAGGATGCGCCGGTGAACTGATGGGAGCAAAAGAGAAGCACGACCACGCTGGGGGGTGGGGAGGGGGTGTAGCGGCAGGAGACGGCTAACCCTTTTGTTGCTGGATATTTTTTTTTAAGGGCATTCCTTACCACGGTCGACTTCCAAAACCTGCTGCTGAATCAGGGAATGAAGCAGGCGTGGCTTGTTCTACACCCTCCTGCACCTGCTATGTAGCATCCCTGGGGCCCTCCTTGCTATAGCAAGTGTATGTGGGGGTCTGGAAAGATGCTGGGGGGTGGGTGTGAGAAACCGCAGTGGTTCAGTCTCCTATTGAGAAAGCAGATGTCATGGGGACTATCTAGCAATTCCATCTTTTTCCTAGCTGTGAGATATTTCAGTGCGTCAACATCTCAAAGGCTGCAAATACAATCTTATCAACTGTGTAGTATCTGAGCTGGTAATACATAAAGAAATACATAAATCAAATGACCATTTTTTAAAATCAGGTACACTGCTTTTGGTAAGCCTTTGCCAATTTCGCAGAGTTTCGCAGCTCTCCCTAGATGCATTTCTTGATACCTTTTTTTCACTTTTATACATGCTGGAACAATTGGACTATAGTTAAAAAGAAGAAGAAGAGTTGGTTTTTATATGCTGACTTTCTCTACCACTTAAGGGAGAATCAAACCAGCTTACAATTACCTTACCTTTCCCTCCCCACAACGGACACCCTGTGAGGTAGGTGGGGCTGATTGAGAGAGCTCTAACAGAGCTGTAACTTGCCCAAGGTCACCAGCTGGCTTTGAGTGTAGGATTGGGGAAACAAATCTTCACATAGTAAGCTTCATGTCTGAGAGGAGATTTCAACCTGGCTCTTGCAGACTGAGTCCAACACTCTAGGCAACACATCTCACACAATGGCTCTTAATGGAGACTGGAGTGAGGGGAGAAAGCATGATGGTTGGAGGTGCTTAACAGGTTTGATGTAGCCTGAGGAATAGAGCTATACCACTGTGCATGAAATACACATCTGTCACTCCCCTCTGGCCATTGCACATCGCTTTTCAGTGGACTGCAGAGCCTGCTCAGGATAACAGAGATTGGACTAGAGCAGGAGAAATGTTTCTAAAATCCCAAGTGAATGAATGACAAAGTCATTTGCACACATAAAGCTGCCTCATACTGAATCAGACCCTTGGTCCATCAAAGTCAGTACTGTCTACTCAGACCGGCAGCGGCTCTCCAGGGTTTCAGGCAGGGGGTCTTTTGCATCACCTACCTGCCTAGTCCCTTTAACTGGAGATGCCAGGGATAGAACCTGGGACCTTCTGCATGCCAAGCAGATGCTCTACCACTGAACCACAGCCCCCAGAAGACTGGTCACTCACTGGGTCACTTGCTGGGTCACCAGCGCATACTGGCACCATTATTTAACCCAGGGGTGGGGAACCTTTTTTCTGCCAAGGGCCATTTGGATATTTATAACATCATTCACGGGCCATACAAAATTATCAACTTAAAAATTAGCCGACCAAGCCCCAAGCAGGCAGCTCCCCCAGATGACACCCCCCCCCGGCACAGGCAAGCATCCAACCGGTGGCACACTCGCCCACATGGTGGCACAGGATGGTCTGTTGCACTAGCCGGGTGTAGCCGTCCAGCCACATGCCGGAGTTGCTCCTGCTCCACATGGTTGGGGCTGGATTCTACAGCCGGCTCCTGCTACCTCCGCCTACAGGGATGAAATGAGGATACACTGGCTAAGAACTCGCCCCCCCCATGTGCATTCTGGCCCTGCCCCCTTTAACCCCTCTATTGTTGCCACTTCCGCCCCCAGCCCTCTTGTAATACAGAGGGAATACATTTCTCCACGGCCTGGGTTAGAAAGAGTTAACACAGTTTCTTGGGCAGTCCTAGCAGCTCCAGAGCTAACAACTCTTCTGCAAGGGGGGAAAAAGGTTCCTTTTCTCGGCAAAACAAACTCACATCCGCAACAAACCAAATTAGTCCAACAGGCCCAAGCTAAGCCCGCAAGCCCCACTCTGTCTATGGACCACCTCATTATTCTCCAGAGCGCCTCTCCTCCTATCGACCTCTTACTGCAACAAGCCTGAGTGTCTGCCTGTAATGGCCAACAAGCACCTTCCAGAGAGGCTCGACAAGGGTAACGCCCCAAATATCGCCCTAGAACAATCAATGATATTTCCTCGCTGCCTGGGGGCCTAATGCACACAGCCATGTCTGAAACCCCCTTGCCTGTTTCCCCAGAATGGGCTCTTTGTAGCTGGGCTGCTGCTCAGGGCAGGCAGAAGGTGGGCTGTCAGACAAAGGTCGCCTGATGTGCGAATATTACATTTGGATCAATATGTTATATTGTTGCAGAAATAAGGCTTCATTAGTGTGGAGCCTCAGCAGATGGACCCTCTGCCCCCAGGGATCCCCCCACTCGCTTCGGCTCAAAAAAGAGAGACGCTACGCTCACTTCCTTGAGGGAAGCAACCCTTTAATTAGCAGCCCCGGACATCGATAAATGGCACACAAACAGTGGCATTCCTTCAGAGCTAACAAACAAGGAGGAAGAGGCACTGAGCTGGAGATGGGATGGGATAGAAGCTGCGGGGCGAGCAGAAAGGTTGTTTGGCTCTGCTAACGTCAGCCACGCGGCCGGATTTCTAGACAGCCACCAGCGACGGCTGTTTCTCGTGCTCAGACATAAGAGCTGGAACAGAAGAGGTCCTGCCCCCAAAATGGAAGGAGCCTGGAGGGTTGAAGACTTCAGTGTATGCTCAGGCCCAACAGCATTAAAATCTTTACTTGGCTCCACAAAACCCATTTATTTATGCCCTGCTTTTCCACTGAAAGCAGCTGGCAACCTCATTTTCGCCTCCTTTATTTTATATCTCAGAGCAGCCATCCTATGAAGTAGGTTGGGCTGAGAGAGAAAGGGCGCTGTGGCTCAGTGGTAGAGCATCTGCTTGGCATGCAGAAGGTCCCAGGTTCAATCCCCGGCATCTCCAGTTAAAGGGACTAGGCAACTAGGTGATGTGAAAGACCTCAGCCTGAGACCCTGGAGAGCCGCTACTGGTCTGAGTAGACAATGCTGACTTCGATGCACCAAGGGTCTGATTCAGTATAAGGCAGTTTCATGGGTTCACACATGCCAAATAATGCCCTTTCAATCAACTTTCCATGCACTTTGCAGCTGGATTTTACAGGGTGCAGCGACAAAATCCACTTGCAAACTATCATTAAAGTGCCTTGGAAGTGAATTGAAAGTGCGTTATTCAGTGTGTGTGAAAGTGTCAAAGGAGTGACTGGCCCATGGTCCCCCAGCAAGCTTGCATGGCAGCATGCGGACTGAAGCCCGGCTCTCCAAGATCCTTGTCTGACACTCTAACCTATACACCACACTAGTAGAACACAGCCAGTTTTTCTAAAACGGTTAAAGATGATCAGCGCAACCATGTGTGGCTTCCCTCCACCAAAATAACCAACAGAATTTTCAAGTGGGTCACATAACTGCTTAATGTGGGTCACAATAGCGGCCCCATTCTTCTTTGATCATGGCATTGTATTAAAGTTGGGAAAGTCAACCGTTTAGCTCAGATATAAAACAAAAACCCATGGAGAGCCAGTGTGGTGCAGTGAGTAAGAGCGGTGGTTTGGAGCGGTGGACTTTAATCTGGAGAACCGGTTTTGATTCCCCAATCCTCCACATGAGCAGCAGATGCTAGTCTGGTGAACCGGGTTGGTTTCCACACTCCTACACTTGAAGCCAGCTGGGTGACCTCGGGCTAGTCACAGCTCTCTTCGAGCTCTCTCAGCCCCACCAACCTCACAGGGTGTCTGCTGTGGGGAGGGGAAGGGAAGGTGATTGTAAATTAGTTTGAGTCTTCCTTACGTGGTAGAGAAAGTTAGCATATAAAACCAACTCTTCTTCTTCTATCTATGGCTCGTTTGCGAAACAGCCGAACATGCAAATCCTGGTTGGCCTCAACAAATGCTGGTTCCAGCACTTTTGCTCTTGTTGACTGTGAGCCTACAGATATGTATGTGTCCTCAAGTCACAACCTAGCAAGGGGCTTTCAAGGCAAATGAGAAGCAGAGGTGTTTTGCCATTGCTTTCCTCTGCAGAGATTTCCTTGGCGGTCTCCCTTCCAAGTACCGACCCAGCTTAGTTTCTGAGATCTGACAAGATCGGGCTATACCATTCCATTCCACATCCCATGGGGGGCTTATTTCCAAGCAAATATGTCTAAAACCAGGCTATGCAAGCAGGTCCTGATTGCAAGCCGGGCTTGAAGCTGGCTCTCAGGTATGAAAACCTTAAATTTTATGGCCTTAGACCAGCACAAATGGAACCTGGAAACGAGTTGCTAAAGTTTAATCTAGGGGGAGTCAGCTCCTGGCTCCTGAGCTGGAAGCATAAAATAACATACAAGACAGCTAACCACCAGATAAAGCAGCAATAAAAAGCCCTTCTGTAAAACAGTAGCAGACAGAGGTGGAATTCACCTGTTTAAACCTCAGATCGGATGGGAAGCAGAGTGAAAGAGGAAAGAATTCTGCAAACTGACAGTGGAAGAGCCACTATGCTTCCCTTTGGCTCTTTCTTTTCCTACTTTAGGGGCCTTTCCATGGAGGAATAAAGTTGAAATTGGCAATTCAGTGTGGATTTCACAGGCAAGATCTGTCAAGATCCCCTGCCTGCAGAAGTTAGGTGGGTGTTGCACTGGCAGAAGGGTCTCTTCTATGGTTGCGTAACACCAACTCTCATCTTTGAGGAGATACACAGTCTGTCCTATTTACTCACGCCTTAAGGGATTATTCTTTATTTCTCTCTCCTCCTCCTTCTCCCTGGTTTGCTAACTTTATGTAAGCCATGTTGTCCATCTGAATGATAGTTTGAAAAACTGCTGCTATCATTTAACTCTTAAGACAATAGTTAGTGGTGCTTTATGTTCCCCCCTCTGTTGCTTGTTTAGAAGAAGAAGAAAAAGAAGAGTTGTTTTTTTATGATGACTTTCTCTACCACTTAAGGAAGAATCAAACCGGCTTACAATCACCTTCCCTTCCCCTCCCCACAACAGACACCCTGTGAGGTGGGTGGGGCTGAGAGAGCTCTAAGAGAGCTGTGACTAGTCCAAGGTCACCCAGCTGGCTTCATGTGTACGAGTGGGGAAACAAATCCAGTTCACCCGATTAGTGTCCGCCGCTCATGTGGAGGAGTGGGGAGAATCAAACTGGCTCTCCAGATCAGAGTCTACCGCTCTTAACCACTACACCATGCTGGCTCTTTAGTGCAAGCCGCCTCAGACAGACTGTTTTAAATAAATCTGTCACAGGCTATCTGGAGATGAACTGCCTGGCAGGGCAGGCCCTTGGACCCAGCAGCAAGACTCACCTGGGTGGAGCTGAGTGGCACCAGGGGCAGAAGGGGAGGTCGGGACAGCCTCAGCAACAGGGCAGCCTTGGCAGTCTGACCCAAGGAAGCTCAGAGGGCTGGGAGGCGCGGAGCAAGCCCGGGTGTGAAAATCATGTCTCTTTGGACCCAGGTGTTTTGAGGCAGGTCAGGAAACAGAGAAAAGGAGGGCAGAGCTTAGCTCAAGGGCCAGGTGTGAAGCTGTGGCTATAAAAAGGGAGAGAGGGGGAATAGGAGGAGGCTGTTAGTCCTGTGGTGTAGTGGTTAAGAGCGGTGGACTCTAATCTGGAGAATAGGGTTTGATTCCCCGCTCCTCCACATGAGTGGCGGACTCTAATTTAGTGAACTGCGTTTGCTTTCCCACTCCTGCACATGAAGCCTGCTGGATGACCTTGGGCCAGTCTCCGTTCTCTCCAAACTCTCTCATCCCCACCTACCTCACAAGGTGTCTGTTGTGGGGAGGGGAAGGCAATTGTAAGCTGCTATGAGACTCCTTACGGGTAGAGAAAAAGCAGGGTATAAAAAACAGCTCTTCTTCTCTTCTTCTTCTGGCAGGAGAAGAAGGGAGAAGTAGAAGGCAGGTTGCGCCTTCATGGCTCTTCTATGTAATGGAGTGTCACCCTGAGGTGGCTGAAGTGAACCATACTTTCCAGTGCCTGGACTGGTAAATAAAACAACGTGCATAAGGAAACAGGGACTGGGCTTGTGAGTTCAAGACCCTGTGGACTCCAGGAATGATGCTCCCTGCCCCAAGAAGGTACCACAAGAACAAAAAGGAACCGGGACATCAAAACAAGCAGGTGAAGCCTAGTGGCTCCCACGATGCTGGAAACACCACAGGGGCCCACTTGGCTTAACCCCAGATCTCAGTAACAATGACACGCACTCGCATCATTTCCGTGGCCTGGATCTGAGATGAGGAGCCCCCTGAGGTATTGGCAGCACCACAAATGTCATCTGCCATAGAGTCCAGTAGCTCCTTAAAGACTAAAAACATTTCTGGCAGGGGATGAGCTTTCATTTGGTTTAGCTTGCCCCAGGCCATCAGGAACTTTCCTGATAAGTCAGTTCATCTCCAAGGGGCTGTGGCTCAGTGGTAGAGCATCTGCTGCTCAGAATGCAGAAGGTCCCAGGTTCAATCCCCGGCATCTCCAGTTAAAGGGACTACGCAACTAAGTCATGTGAAAGACCTCTGCCTGAGACCCAGGAGAGCAGCTGCCGGTCTGAGTAGACAATACTGACTTTGATGGCCCAAAGGTCTGATTCAGTATAAGGCAGCATTCATGTGTTCAATGTGTTCAAGTGGAAGCAGGGACTGCCTGTTTCTGGGATTTGTTCCCCCTATATAGTCCACCTCAGTGTTCAAATCTGATGATGCGTTCCCCTGTGCAGCCCTCAACGACAATTATTTCTACAAAGGGAAACGATGCAGTGCAGATCAATTAATAATTTCCTCCTGCTAAGAGCTGGTTTCCCTGTTTCGTACTGTGCGCCATAGCAGTCGGGCCATTTCTCCCATGCCACCTTAAATGAAAAACGAAATGAAAAGATCTGTGATCTGCAGTGGAAAATGAGGGGGGGGGTAATAATCACACGATCTGCACAGGGAACCCCTTTGCACTTTAAGCCAGATATTGAAAGCAACATCTGTGTGGCAATCATTGTGTTTGCACTGGCCCGAATTCCACTCTAGGAGAGGGAGGGGAAGGGGACTTTGGATGGGAGCGCTGATGATGCAGAAGCAACTGCCTTCCTCTGACAGGTCTTCTGCATATCCTTAAGACAAGCCCCCGCCAAGTCCCTGGAGTGCTTCCTTCAGGCTGCTGGGTCTGAGCTCCCTCCTTTCCTTGGGAGTCCTGGATGCAATTAAATTCTCATTATTAGGAAGTGTCATTTTGGGAAGGGGAAAAAAATCAATTTTCCAATTAACCAGAGGCAGGAACAGACATGAATGAAAGTGATGAGCAAACACTAGAATTAGTAGGGAAAATCCAGCCCACCTGATGCCTGGAAGAACGGTGCAAAATTAGCAGCATTTTCTATTCAAAGAAAGGGAAAGCGGGGGAAGGCTTCCATTGTCTTCATACAACCAATTTAAAAAACTGTACCGGTCAACCCAGGTTAACTTTTAGAGCGGCTCTACATGTGTCAAAATAGTCTTTGGAAAGCTTCACCATGTGTCCAAATTATCTTGTCGTGCCAAGCAAGTGATTGATTCAGAGCGGCACATCAGAATTATGCACTGCAAGAAAAATTGGATTGCGCCTAACGTGGCATAATAAATAAGGCTGTTGCCCATTTAAAAAAAAAATCCTTGTTGCTTAATTGTATGAACTTTTAACTGAATAGACTAAATATGAAATGTTTTGATAAGAATAAAATGGCAAAACTAACTGCTTTAATTAGAGAAAAGAATTTAAACAAATTCATCTAAAATTGGAATCCCCTGGTGGACTTTATACGGAAATCAGAAAAAAAAATGACTTGATGATATGTGGATTTGAAGATTAAAGGAATAAGAATTTAAAAATAATAGAGGAAAGTTAGATAATCTGTGACGACAATAAAGACAATAAACAAGATATAGAGTATAAAAGGTAACTAGAGAGCTAGCAATAGTTTTGTTATTATAGATATATCCTTTGTAATTGAAAGCGGAAGTCTGATGTATATGTATATACATATATTGTTTGTTTTCTTTTGTTTGTTTTTTGCAAAGTGTATTTTTATGTATGTCTGTATTTATGTATTGAAATGAAAATTCTAATCAAAAAGATAAGAACAAAACAATACACAGCTGCTGTTCTTACATTATTCCTACACATTTAACAGCAAGCATCTTCTCAGAAGAGACGTCCTCTTCTGTCTAAGAGCCAAGGGAGAACCCCTCTTCTAACATGGAACTGATACTATCTGCCATTTTTTTTAAGCATTCGTACAAAAATAATGGACATTTGGGTTTTCTCCCAACACGTTGCCTGACTAATCAATGGAGCAGTGGGTTGATCAAAAGGCTTTAATAGTAAAATCCTAAAGTGGAGGGGGTACTTACGGCAGTGAGGAAGGGGAAAATGTATTTCCCCAAAAAACCCCATGTAACTGCCCCATTGAGTTACACGGGGCTGCGTCCTGGTTTTTGCTGGTGCCCCACCCCCGAGAACACCTCCTTTGGTGCCGGCGCAAGCCCTTGTGCTGGAAAAATGCAGTGGCAGCAGCTGCTCCGATGCCCGAGCATGGCACTACTGTGCTGCTCCCCGCCGCAAGTGGCCCTCCGCCAGCGTAGATGCCCATTTTCATGCCACGAATGGCATCTACGCTGGCACAGGGGTCACACCACCTGTGGGTACCTTTTGCCCCCCCCTTCTGGATTGCTCTGCCCATCAACTAATCTAACTGACATCAATTAAAAGTGGCAGCCTTTAGAGTCTGATCAGTACTTTAAAGTGTTCAAAACGCATCACCTATCTCAGGTTGTTGTAATCCGTTCTACAGACGTGTAAGGTAGGTAATTATTATCCCCGTCTTACAGATGGAAGACTGGCACTATGAGAGAATGTGGCATGCATAAGACCACCTAATGGGTTTACAGCAGAGGCAAGATGGGAATTGGGGATTTCCTAATCTGGAGAATTGGAAAGGTATAACCACTTAAGATGATAATGTTTCGTTTCTCGACCATTACACTGCATGAGTTCCGTGTAATGCAACTTCTCCCATGCTCTGATGTCATTATACTGTTCATTTCCCTGCTCCGCTTCACAAACTACTGCCATTGGGAATGGAAAAAAACCCACAAGACTGGGTAAAATGTGTGCAAGGAAGAGGGAGGGGGAGAGGGAGACCTCACCTAGAGAACTGTGTTCAGTTTTGGGCACCGCAATTTAAGAAGGATGTAGACAAGCTGGAATGTGTCCAGAGGAGGGCAACCAAGATGGTGAGAGGTCTGGAGGCCAAGTCCTATGAGGAAAGGTTGAAAAAGCTGGGTATGTTTAGCCTGAAGAAGACTGAGCGGGGATATAACCACCTTCAAGTACTTGAAGGGCTGTCATATAGAGGATGGTGCCGAGTTGTTTTCTGTTGCCCCAGAATGTTGTACCAGAAACAACAGGTTGACATTAAATCAAGAGAGTTTCCGTCTAGACATTAGGAAGAATTTTCTAACAGAGCGGTTCCTCAGTGGAACAGGCTTCCTCGGGAGGTGGTAAGCTCTCTTTCCCTGGAGGTTTTTAAGCAGAGGCTAGATGGCCATCTGTCAGCAATGCTGATTCTATGAAGTTAGGCAGTTCTTGAGAGGGAGGGCATCTTGGCCATCTTCTGGGCATGGAGTAGGGGTCACTGGGGGTGTGGGGGGGAGGTAGTTGTGAATTTCCTGCATTTTGCAGGGGGTTGGACTAGATGACCCTAGTGGTCCATTCCAACTCTATGATTCTATGATTCTAGATTAAAACTGGAAAGCAAGAGGGCAAGAAAGTTCAATGTGTGAGACCACGGATCTCTCATGCCACTAAGAATTCAGTACACAACTCACAACACTGGTGTGAATGAGAAATTAAGGGCCAGGCAAGCTAAAATTCAAAAGACTCCATGATTAGATGTCCCAAAATGTCTAATTTGTCTTCAACACCCCCCCCCCCCAGCCACCCTGCCAGCTGCAAGACTGAGGCCATGGTGCTGGGCCAAGGGGTTGAACCATTTCCCCCTTCCCCAAGTTGCTTTTTGCCCCAGTGGGGAAAACATACCGGCAAGGAAGGAAGAAAGGAAGGTTACACAAAGTCATCCACAGAGGCCGCTCCACAGCTAGGAACCCCTTTATTCAATGTCTCCAAAGCCCCAACCCATTTAAATAAATAACACAGATCGTTTTGGGACTAGGGTTCAATGGATACTGGTTCCCTTTGGCCCATCCATTACGTACATTTTTGCTTGTTTTCAGAATTGCTACTTTTGCCCAATTCAGTGCTGGGCTGTGTGCCAATTCTAGACAAACGTGTTAAGGCATCAAATAACTTGAGTTTTCTGGCCAGTTAACTATTAACTTAGGCTACTTCCGCACACAAAGATGGGCAATTTTATTGCTTGGTCTGGCCATTACTAGCTGAACATAGGCAAGAATCCATCAAAAGAAGACAAGAGCCAATGCCAAGGTTTTGACTTGGTGGCAAAAGAACTGTAGGAGTAAGACAACAACAACAAGGTGGCTATATGTTTGCATCAGAGCCAGCCCAGCCACAAACAACCAACTCCAATCCTTTATTCTACAGAGGGATCCAAGGTAAAGAAACGAGAAAATTGAAGAAAGAATGCATCCTTTCAGAGAGGAAACATGGCGGTGGCCAGCACGGTTGTGAAAATCCTGCTTTTACAAAAGCAGCTTATGACCCAGTAAACCCTCCCAAGGGGTTGAGAGGTCAGGAATTAATCGGGGTGGATAATATGGTTGGGAGGAGGGGAACTCATCAGTCAAGTATCATTGATCAGAAGGGAGAGGGAGGAATGGAAGAACAGAATTTGGGCTTAAACCATCACCCATGAAGGAAATGCATACCAGAATACATACACCAGGCTAACTTACCTACAGGCATTCATGCAAAGACAAGCTTAGGAAGCATTAAAATAAAACGGCACTCTATTGGCACCTTAAAGACTAACAGCACTTACTCTAGGGTTTTCAAGAAGAAGAAGAGTTGGTTTTTATATGCCGACTTTCTCTACCACTTAAGGAAGAATCAAATCAGCTTACAGTCACCTTCCCCTCCCCACAACAGACACCCTGTGAGGTAGGTGGGGTTGAGAGAGCTCTGACGAGCTGTAACTTGCCCAAGGTCACCCAGCTGGCTTTGTGTGTAGGAGTGGGGAAACAAATCCAGTTCACCAGATTAGCCTCCACCGCTCATTGGAGGAGTGGGGAATCAAACTCGGTTCTCCAGATTAGCCTCCACCGCTCATGTAGAGGAGTGGGGAATCAAACTCGGTTCTCCAGATCAAAGTCCACCGCTCCAAACCACCACTCTTAACCACTATACCACGCTGGCAACTTGCCCAAGATCACCTAGCAAGTTTCAGGGCAGAGAGGAGACTTGAACCCAAGTCTAGATCCCAGTCCAATGCCTTAACCATTACACAACCCTACCCAACGGTACTCAGCTGAACCTCCACCTCAGATTCTCAAATCTTTTCAAAATATACAGAATGGAGAATCCACAATGGCTGAGGATCTAGACAAGTTCACCCCAAACCACTGCATCCACCTGTATTCTCCATTCCTGTCCCTTTTCAGAGTGCCCATTTGTCACCATTTCTTTTCTCTTCCAGTATAATTGCAGCACAATGTAAGAGTTGACTGATTGTCCTGCTATCATCTCAGCAGGGGGGAGGAGCGCTTCGCCATGTTGCTGGTAAGTGTGCATCAACCTGCCTCCAAATTCAGCCCCAGAGTCCATCCAGCCTAACATCCAAAGACGTTTAATGCAGGAAACCCCCTAAGTACGGCACGAACACAACAACTCTCTTCTGCTCTTGCTCCCCCGCCTCCCCAGCAACTAGGATTTACAGATACACTGCTTATGAACATGTAGCCTCCATTTAGCCATTTTCCTGTCTGCAGCCCACCTTCTATTTTAGAGCTACGTTTAGAGCTACGATGTTAGAGCTACCTTCATTTGAAAGAATCGATGTGCAAGGGAGCAAATGGCCTATTTTTTCCCCTTTAGAAAGCTTGGCAACCTCAACATTCCTGCTAACTGGACAGGACCACCCGCAGCACCAAATCCACAGCATTAAAAGCAATCTAGACAGCCCTTTGTGTTTAGTACAATATAAAAAAAAGCAATCCGGACATCCCTTTCTGTGTTCAGTACAATATAAATAGCCCATCTCAAGCAGCAGAAAAGCTTCAAAAACTTCTCTTTCCATGCATTGACATTTGGTACTTTATGCCTCAGATGGTAAAATGGATATAAGCCCAAAAACCCTATGCTGAGAAGGCATCCGTTCTTCATTCCTTTTTGAGCAAACTCCCAGTAGGAGAAGGATGTAGGAAAAGATATCCCTCGCTCCATATTTGAGAGACTGTAGGAAGTGCCTCTTGGCATAGACCCTTTTGTTCTGCATTTTGCTTGGACTTCTGCGCTAAATGTGAACACATGAAGAACACATGAAGCTGCCTTATACTGAATCAGACCCTTGGTCCATCAAAGTTAGTATTGTCAACTCAGACCGGCAGCGGCTCTGCAGGGTCTCAGGAAGAACTCTTTCACATCACCTAGTTGCCTAGTCCCTTTAACTGGAAATGCCGGGGATTGAACCTGGGACCTTCTGCATGCCAAGCAGATTCTCTAACCATTGAGCCACATCCCCTCCCAATGTGCCTGCATTGGTAGTGGTGGTAGAAAATCACTCCCCGTCTTCCCTGGCCTACGCTGTTGCACAGCAGCCCCTGTGTTGCATGTTTGTGCCTGAAAAATGTAAAAAGGAGCTACCAGGCAGCTGCAGTGAGGCATCCCTCTGTGGGTGGCCAGGTCGGTCTGATGCCAGCAGCATAACGGGCACAGCAGATTCCATCCCGTTTAATTCTATTCCATTTTCCTGGAGGAGGAAAGGATGGGGGGGGGTGGAAGGCAGAAAGGGAAATTGCTTCTGCCATGCATTAGGTGCAGATGCTCCTGGCAACATCCTAATGCCCTTAAAACGAGGGTCTGTGATCCATATTAAGCTGGGATTTGCACCTCCCCCTTCCAAATACCCTGACCCACTGCGAACGAGTTGGCAAAGCCCATCTCCAAACAGAGATGAACAGTACAAGCTGCTCTTCGGTGTTATCATCCCCACCAGATGTTCCTACAGGCTGCGGCTCCCATTTTGCCAAGAGCACCCAGCGGAAGGGAGGCCCGAGGGCTGAACGCAAAAAGCAAGGCAGGGAGGAATGTCATGGAGAAAGGGGTTGGGTTTTGGAAGGAAATCTGGGTTTCTCCAGGGAGGGATGCTCTTGCGGGTGATGGATGCTCCCTTAGGCACGCTAAGAAAGCAGCTGGAACTGCCACAGGCATTAAGCTCTGTGTTTGGCAACACGCCCTCCCCAGGCTGGCAACAGCCTGCCTGCTGTTTGACACGTGTGGATTCTTGGCAACGGAGGTAAAATCCTCCTAAGGGGTGGGGGGTGGGGATCTCCAGGAATTAATCAGCCTGGAAAACCCCTCTGACCCCAATGCAGCTCTGCTTTTGGGCATCACGGGCTCCACTGGTGCTGAACGCTGCCCATGATGATATTCCCTGGACACACTGTGGGGGAGAGCAGATTATAACCAAGGTTGACCAGGGCAGCATTCTTTCCCCTCCTTTAGCATCCATGGACAAGCTTTCTACACATTTTTCATCCCGCCCGTCCTCCAAGGAGCACAGGGCAGGGCACATCATTCTCCCCTTCTCCATTTTGTTCTCACAACCCTGAGCAGCAGGTTATGCGGAGAAAGAGTGACCATGGCCCAAGATCCCATAAGAAGATAAGAAAGGCCATGCTGGATCAGATCCAGGCACATAAAGTCCAGTGGTCTATTCACACAGTGGCCAACCAGGTGCCTCTAGGAAGCCCACAAACAAGACAACTGCAGCAGCATTGTTTTGCCTGTGTTCCACAGCACCTAATAGAATAAGCATGCTCCTCTGATCCTGGAGAGAATAGGTATGCATCATGACTAGTATTCATTTTTACAAGTAGCCATAAATAGCCCTCTCCTCCATGAACATGTCCACTCTCCTCATAAAGTCTTCCAAATTGGCAGCCATCACCACATCCTGGGGCAGGGAGTTCCACAATTTAACTATGCATTGTGTGAAGAAATACTTCCTTTTATCTGTTTTGCATCTCTCACCCTCCAGCTTCAGCAGATGACCCCGCGTTCTAGAATTATGAGAACATGTCCACTCTCTCCATACCATGCATAATTTTATAGACCTCTATCATGTCTCCCCTTGACCGCCTTCTTTCCAAGCTAAACAGCCCTAAGTGTTTTAACCACTCCTCATAGGGCATCCCCTTGTGGTGGTGGAAAGTGCCGTCAAGTCCCAGCTGACTCATAGCAGCCCCATAGGGTTTTCAAGGCAAGAGACGAACAGAGGTAGTTTGCCATTGCGTGCCTCTGCAAAGCAACCTTGAACTTCCTTGGTGGTCTCCCATCCAAATACTGACGAGGGCTGACCTTGCTTAGCTTCTGAAATCTTAGGAGATCGGGCTAGCCTGGGCCAAGGTCACCTAGCGAGCTTCATGACTGAGAGAGGATTTGAACCAAGGTTTCCCAGATCTTACACTGGCTCTCCAGCAAGGGTGGTATATTTGTTTAAAAATATTTACACCCTGCTTTGGCAATGTGGCAGGCCCACAAGGCAATTTATGGGCCATCTATCCAAACAACAAAATGAACAATTAAACAGAGGCAGCCAACAGCACCAAAAAGCACAAATCAGCCATGAAGTCCCAGCCAAAACTATTTTAACAAATACCATGAGATCACTGAAACCAATTTCATGCTCATTTCCTATCAGTTTAAACTAGTTACAGCTTATCAGCATTTGTAATACCACTAATATTTGTATACATTTTAAAATTTGTTTAATAAACATCATTATAAAGAGAAACACCCTAACAAAAAACAGACACAGAAGTGTCTTTATTGGCCTTCTGAATCACAACACTGCGTGAGAACCTCCTATAGAGGTCATTCCACAACTCTGGTGCTACCACCGGAAAGGCCATGTCTCATACACCAGTTGCACAGCATTCTTCTGCTGGTGAGGATACATAGAGAAGGGCCTCAGACGATGGCCTGAGCATTCAGCTAACTGTGCAGGAGGAAATGATCCTTCCATGACTCTGCTACCAGATAATCTAGGGTTTCAAAGATTGCATTTTATTATTTTTATTTGAAATGAATCCCTGTAGTAGGAGGAAGGCTTTTGCCTTTTGGGGAGGGGCTGTGGCTCAGTGGTAGAGCATCTGCTTGGCATGCAGAAGGTCCCAGGTTCAATCCCTGGCATTTCCAGTTAAAGGGACTTGGCAAGTAGGTGATGTGAAAGACCTCAGCCTGAGACCCTGGAGAGCTGCTGCCGGTCTGAGTAGACAATACGGACATTGATGGACGGAGGGTCTGATTCAGTAAAAGGCAGCTTCATGTGTTCATGCGTCATGTCTACACATTAAGTGTCTGTTTCCCCACTGATTCCCTTCCCAAGTTAAAATGCATGAAACACACTAATAAAATAAATACATATATTTCCTTCTCAAAATTCCAAGCTAGGACAGGTTAGAGGAGAGTTTAGTTACTTTTTATGTTCCCTAAAGACATGTGCTTCTGGGCAAGAGACAGGTATTTCAGTAAATTGCAGACCATTTACTGCTGATCTGGCCAATTTATCAGGCATTCTGCACACAGGTAGAGAGGGGCTGTGGTTCAGTGGTAGAGTATCTGCTTGGCATGCAGAAGGCCCCAGATTCAATCCCTAGCATCTCCAGTAAAAAAAAAAACAACAACCACGTGATATGAAAGATATCTGTCTAGAGAACTGCTGCCAGTCAGAGTGGAGAATACCAACCTTGATAGGGACTGATTCAGGATAAGACAGCTTTGAGTGTTCTTTTTAGGAGAGTGGTCATGACTCAGTGGTAAGGTAGCTGCTTTGCATGCAGAAGTTCTCAGGTTCAATCCCCAATGTAGCAGGTGATGCGAAAGACCTCAACCTGAGAACCTGGAGAGTCAGTGCCAGTCATGGTGGTCAATGTTGACCTTGACAGACCAAGGTAGTCAATGTTGACCTTAACAGACTCACATGCGTTCATGCGTCTCTTCTAAATAAGACACTTACGGTACACCTCCTTTTGGCTTTTAGATGGTTGCTCTTGGCATCACTGGTTTCAACTGTGCATAGCAAATTTGCTGCTGATCTTAATGGTGATGAAAGGCATGGATAATTTGTAATGCGAGCTTGCGTGTGCATGCACCTAATCTCAGCTTCCTGGCTTCAGCTGCTGAAGCCCCTCTTGGCAAGCTGCCCTTCACGGCAAGAGCCATGCAAACGGCTTGTATTTGGGACCCCAGCTGGGGCAACCGGACCTTTAGCATGCTTAATTACTTGTCAGGGAGTTAGTTACAAGCTTGAAGCCTCTTCAGATAATCTCGTTGGGGGAAGAGCCCAGCACCAAAGCCAAAAGGGCATGCCAAACTGGCAGGCTAAAGCAATCAACCCAAATGCAATCAACCCCACAAGTTAGAAGTTGCTCTATTAGCTACATTTTACATGAAAAATTACCCAGTAATGGCCAGATTGGGTTTAACACGGGGGGGGGGGGGGAAGGGTGGGGGAGTAACATGTGTACACTAGAAAGTCACAACAGAATTGTACTCAAACTTGTCTCTGCAGCCATGAGAACTAGATTTTTTAAAATAGGTAGAATTCAATACGGTTCTAATTAGAATGCCGAAATGAAAAACGGGGGGCTTGTTGTCATGCAAGCTGCCCATCATGGTTCATCAGCCCCTACCTGCCCATTTCGAAAGCATTCCATCTTAGTGCAGCTTAGGCAAAGAAAGAATAATTCAAAAGTCAGCAACAGAATCATTTCTAAGGACTCCCGTTGCAACTTCATGCCAGCATCCCACACAGTGGCCTAGAACTGCCCTGTCGGCCACAGATGCCCCCATGCTCTCCCCACAGAAACATTTCAGGGAACTGGTTTCGGTGAGCAATTGGAATTACAAGTGGCCACAGTGGTCTGACCACTGAAAAGCCACAAAAGGCACAAAATGTGCTCGAGAACACAACATTCCTGAGAATCACGGGCAAGATTAAAAGGCAGGATTCTTGTCTTTACGGCTGCAAAGGTATGCTTGCAAGTGTATTGATTTATTTAAGATATCCCTCCTCTCCCACACATCCCCCAAGTTCTCAGGGCAGCTCACAACATTGTTTTTAAACGCAGCACCTTTTTTAAAAAAAAGTAAAAATGCCCTAGTTGGCATACAAGCTGACAGCATAAAATGGCAGCCATCAAACCCACATAGCAACAACGCTAAACACTATCAGAGTGATACAAGCTAGAGTAGAAAATATCCAGGGCAACAGAAAGTCAAAATGGCAAGATTAAACGTCAGCCGTGGCCAATGTTTGCCGAATGGGCAGCACTGTTGAAATCTAGTGAGCCAGGGTGGCGTTCTTCTGCAAACCCTTGCAAGTTCCTTTCCCAGCCAAAATAGAACCATGCACAATTTGGATGCCAGCTGAATTTCTATTAAAGTTACCTAATATATATCCAGCTGCTTTTCTTTTGCAGAATTTTAATGTCTTTTTCGTTCAACCCTGCTGATAGCCAATTTATGTCAGAGTCGATAAAACATTCAGCCCAAGGCAGCTAGCACTCCTTCCTGCGATCCCAGCGAATATTTATTTTGTGCATTTTTACCCCACCCTTCCTTCCAGGGTAGTATACATGGTCCTCTCCTCCTCCATTTTATCCTCACCACGACCCTGAGAGGTCGGCGAGGCTGAGAGAGAATGACTGGCCCAAGGGCAGCCAGTGAGTTTCACAGCAAGAGGGGATTTGAACCCTGGGCTTCCCTGGTCCTAGCCCGACACTAACCACTATACCACACTGGCTCTCACGTCAGGGCAGCCTTGTAAATATTTGAACAATGCATTTGAGCCACTTGTTCTGGGGAGGTACAGTCGATTTCTCCAGCCTTCCATCGCAACATGCCTTAGAAACCTCTTGTCATCTTGGTCTCTCTCTTCCCAATCCCAGCTCTGCAGTGCAAATCTATCTACATTCCAGCCAGCAAACTGCTTCATAAAAAGATGTCACTTGTCCAGGTATCCCAGTGATAATCACACTTATTGGGACATATGTCCCGCAAATGTCAACTGCAGTGGACTTGCACTTGAGAATGTAGGACTGCTCCTCAAGCCCCTGGGGACACAGACCCAGAAATGGAGATTTCAGCAGCGGAGGTGAAGACCAGGATTATATGTCCAGGACTCAGAGCCTTCCTCAAATTCCAGCAGAGAACCAGGTTCAATCCCTGGCATCTCTAGTTAAAGGGACTAGGCATGTGAAAGACCTCTGCCTGAGATCCTGGAGAGCCACTGCCGGTCTGAGTAGACAATACTGATTGTGATGGACCAAGGGTCTGATTCAGTATAAGGCAGCTTCATGTGTTTATATATGTTCAAGACCAATGCTCTAAGCACCACCCTACGCAGACTCCCTTCGAGTTCCATTCTAGACTTCTAATGTCCAAGTGATTCCCTGTATTCTAGTTCCCTCTGCTCTGCCCTCTTCCCATTTCTTCTTCCAGACTCTGGTTGTTGCTTTGGCTCTTCCCTTTGCTTTGAGTTTACCGCTGCTGTTTCCTAGTTGGCGCAGCGTGCCTTGGACTGCTCCCCCAGCCCGACCAAGCCGTGCCTTAACCTGGACACAAAGGACACGCCAAATCTGGCTCAGAGAAAGGCAACCCACAGTCCATGACACAAAACCACTGCACAGGGGAGGCAGGATAAGGCCTCTGGGTTGCAGCCACTAAGATTTCCCCGGCTCAGCCAGCTTTCTGCTAGCATGGCTGAGCCATCCACAAACTGGAAAGTCCAAAGGGTGGGGGGAGAGATGATTTTCCAGTTAGTTGGGTGTGGCCCAGGGGCTGTTTACTCTTCTTATTGGATGTTTCAGCAAGGATTTGATTTACATGGGCGAATCTGTTGCGGCTTTGGCAGGCCCCGGTTCCAGAGACTCGCACCAATTACTGAAGGAAAAATGCTTTTCATCTGGCAAAAAGCAGGAGTTTCCGCTCTCGGGGGACCAGGCACGCTTTCTTTACAAGGGTATGAATGTTCAGAGCAAGAAGCATTAAGAAGAGCAAAGCCGGAGCCGCGCTGGTACACGCAATTGCGAGCCTTCCGCGTGCCGTTTTACAGCCTGTTTCTCTAAGACTTAAAACTCAAAGTGCTCTCAAGGGACCCTTCAGCAGCCAAATTTCACATCTCAAAGATGAGCTATTTTTATGTCAAGCCAAGTGGAATAGCTCACTTGTGTCAATTTTTTTTTTAAAGAGCTGAAAGCATTCCACAGGACAGAAAAGAAAGCCCTCCAATTCACACTCATAACAAGATTTTTGAAAAAAGTTCCAAACTTCTCTCCCTCTGCCCTAAAACTACAAAAATGTGGCATTCAGCCAGAGGCCAAATTTGCAATGTATTAAAGGTATTATTGTGCAAGAAATCCAGAACGGGTGTCAGCACCGTAAATACAGCTCCCGCCAGCATGGCACATCCCAGATGCTTGGTTGATGTTATTGTGCCAACAAGATAGCAAAGAAGATGCTGCAGCAGAATCACAGCTGCCAGTCCAAGTAGGACTTCTGTGCCTTTGGTAAGAAACTCAGCCCATATGAACTGCACTGCTGGGCCAAACTAAGGTACTTCCAAGCCCAGGGCCCTGTTCCTACACCAAGAAGTCAGACGTCTCGGGGAAACGGTTGGGTGTCCCAATTAGCTATCAAGGCAAATCACCGTTTCCCCAAAGGCCGACTCCAGACTAAGCCCGGGGGATGCCTTACCCACGTGTGGAGATATGCGCAGGGCAACGTGAACAGGCAGTGAGAAACCACAAGATCCTCTTCCTCTGACCATCCAACAAAACAGGAGCAAGCACCTCATAGAATCATAGAGTTGGAAGGGACCACCAGGGTCATCTAGTCCAACCCCCTGCACAATGCAGGAAATTCATAGAGTTGGAAGGGACCACCAGGGTCATTTAGTCCAACCCCCTGCACAATGCAGGAAATTCACAACTACCTCCCCCCCCCAACACACCCCCAGTGACCCCTACTCCATGCCCAGAAGATGGCCAAGATACCCTCCCTCTCATTGTCTGCCCAAGGTCACAGAATCAGCATTGCTGACAGATGGCCATCTAACCTCTTCTTTAAAACCTCCAGGGAGGAGAGCTTACCACCTCCCAAGGAAGCCTGTTCCACTGAGGAACTGCTCTAACTGTTAGAAAATTCTTCCTAATGTCTAGATGGAGTACCTCAAAACAGGCCAAGGAAAAACAGCTGCATTAGGACCCAGAAGTCACTGAGTCACAGAAGTCATTGAGTCGGCTGAGAGACAATGGAGCAGTTCCCCCAAACTGAAGTCACTGTTGGTAGAGTGATACCAATGCCGCCCTTCAAGGATGGGAAATCCTGCAGCAAACAGGTAGAAGTTGGATATGCCCAAAGTGATTCCAAGCATTACAGCTTTGTCTCTCCTAACTAAGCCAATATCTGTTGTTCTTCTCTGTTGCAGGCTTGTTCTGCATTCCCTCATTTAGGGTTGCCAACCTCCAGGTGCTGCCTGGAGATCTCACAGTAGTACAACTGATCCCCAGACAACAGAGACCAGTTTCCCTGGAGAAAATGGCTGCTTTGCAGGGTGGTCTCAGTGACATTATACTCTGCTGAGGGTCCTGCCCTACCCCAAACTCCGCCCTCCCCAGGGTCCATCCCCCAAATCTCCAGGAATGTCCCAACCCAGAGCTGGCAATCCTAGAACGGCATGCATGTTCCTCACATCTCCATTTCATTCTCACAACACCTTACATTGCAGGCAGCTAGTGTGGTATAGTGATTAGAGTCTCAGACTAAGATCCAGGAGACCCAGGTTCGAATCCCCACTTTGCCATGGAAGCTTGATGGGTGACTTTGGGCCAGTCACACACTCTCAGCCTAAGCTACCTAATTCCCCCCCTAATGGAGGGGGGAATACTGTGAGACACTTTCGAGTCCCCACTGGGGAGAAAAGTAATGTATTAATCAAGTAAATGGGTTAAGCAGAGAGAATAAGTGAGCCAACGTTACCTAGTGAGCTTCATGGGTGAGTGGGAATTTGAACACAGGACTTCCTGGCCCTAGACCAACATTCTAGTTACTATATGATGATGAAGAAGAAGAGGAAGAGGAAAAGGAAGGAGTTGCTTTTATTTGCCGACTTTCTCTACTTTTTAAGGGAGACTCTACTATTTAAGGGAGACTCAAACCGGCTTACAATCACCTTCCCTTCCCCACACCCTGTGAAGTAGGTGGGGCTGAAAAAGCTCTAACAGAGCTGTAACTTGCCCAAGGTCACCCAGCTGGCTTCGTGTGCAGGAATGGGGAAACAAATCCAGTTCACGAGATTAGCCTCTGCCGTTCATGTGGAGGAGTGGGGAATCAAACCTGGTTGTCCAGATCAGACTCCACTGCTCCAAACCACCGCTCTTAACCACTACACCACACTGGCTCTCCACTATACCAAGCTGGCTTTCAAGACAAGGTTTATTAAACCTGTTACAATTATTCTTTTTTTTTAATCCTCAATACGCTTCAAACCAAGATCCATCAATTGAAACTGATGTCAGTCAATGCTCAGAGCGCTGGCATTTGCCATGTTCCCTTAACCCCCAGGCCTTTGAGAAGTCAACTGACATGAATACCATCCAAGGGAGGGGACACCAAACACAGCCTCTGCTTTATTTCCCTTTGTGCCTCTGAGGGCTTTTGCCAACTTACTCCCTTGTTGGGAGTTCTGGGAACTGCACTGACGAAGCCGTCACACCCAGACTCCAGCTACCTGGATACAGCAAATTGGCTATTCTGGACCTTATAGGCCTGCTGGGAAATAAGGGACAAAAAGATTCATCAGTTGGGCACTCATTCCCTTGGAGACTGGAAGCCCGTTCGTTCCTGGCTTGGTTTAATCTTCCAGGGGATTCCAACAGCTGATGCTTGTAAGGACATGAAAAAGGCACTCGACTATAGCATCCAAACTCCACAGTTGAAGAAGTAGAAGAGTTGGTTTTTAGATGCTGACTTTCTCTACCACTTAAGGGAGACTCAAACCGGCTTACAATCACCTTCCCTTCCCCACAACAGACACCCTGTGAGGTAGGTGGGGCTGAGGGCGCTCTAACAGAGCTGTAACTTGCCCAAGGTCATCCAGCTGGCTCCGAGTGTAGGAGTGGGGAAACAAATCCAGTTCACCAGATTAGCCTCTGCTGCTCATGTGAAGGAGTGGGGAATCAAACCCGGTTCTCCAGATCAGAGTCCATTGCTCCAAACCAACACTCTAAACCACTACACCACGCTGGGAGTTGTACCTCAGTACCATCCCTCTGCAGCTACTCCAAAAACCAAGGAAGCAGAAGCAAGGTAACGTCAGGTTTTGCAATGCGAATGCCTTCCCACCCAGTGCGGGTGCCATGCAACGCAATTTTTAAGCAGTGTTGCCAGAACATGCTTCAGGTCTGCATTCAGCCAGACCGCATTTCCTGTATGCCTGCATTTCCTGAATCTCTTCTTTTACATGGGCCTCGGAAAACATGAAAAGGCAGCAGCCAGGTGTATTCCCATCATGCCTGGAGCCACCTCCATAACCTATAGAACAGCAGACAGACGTACAAACAATTATGGAAGATCTTAAAACGACATCTGATTAAGATTAGGATCTTTTTTTAAAAAGACAGTCACAGTGCTGCAGTGCTTTAGCATGTTGGACTAGGACCAGAGGACTATACAAGTCTTTACAATGTAATAATATATTACATCATATTATATTGTTATATAAAAATAACCTGCATTTTGAATTACATTTAGAAGCAAGCCAGCAACCAGGAAGGCTTCCTTTTGAAATTGGCAAGACATGGTCCCTGTAACCTGGTCTTGCAAGCAATTTAATTTCCACTTGGAAATCATCACAGCTACCTCCCCACTGTTCAGTTGTTCCTCAATCACCATGTCTGAATGTTGCTTTCTTCCCCTTTCTCATCTGCTTGGCAGCACTTTCCTTTCCTTTTGTAGTACCCAGTCATGCCTCTCCTAGGTAACTCAGCTAGGACCCAATCAAACTCCTGTTCCTTCCACCATTCAGGCTTCAAAGCTCCTCTCTAGTTCTTGTGGAAGAGACAGAAGTCACCCGGTCTCTGCTCAGCCTCCAGGATCTCTTTCTTTTTCCCGTGTTTATCCGACTTAATCCCAGGAGAAGACCCTTTCCTAGAATGCAGGCCTCTTCGTAGGGCCATAGAACACCAACAAATATTTGTAGCGACTGTTAACTTGATTTTTATAAGCCACATGTTGACATGTTTGTCCTGCAGGCATACTGTTAACATTTTTTTTAAAAGCCCATGAACAAGATCGTAAAAACTGAAAGCTGTGCTGTGTTAAACAGAGAATCCACAGTCAAAGGCTTGCAAGGAGGTAAACAAACCATATAAGTTAAACCAAAGTCACCTCCGTGAAATACTTGCACGGAAAAGGCCATCGTTGTTCAGAAGAAGAGCTGCCGAGACTGCGGTCTGTAATAGAACTCAAAAGAGGCACAAAAGCAGAGAGCGGACCCAGGTTGTGCAGCTTGCCATGTTTAAAGACAGCCATGAAGGCGTCAAAAATGGAGGTGGGTACAATAAAGAGGAAGACAGTCATTTTCTTTTTACACAATACATCAGAAGGTGGGGAAAGGCCATCAAAAACAGCCATTATGAACCCAGTGGAACTCACAGTATTTGCTTGAAGAACACTGACAGCGTAAGATTGACAGGTGTATTTCCAGCGTTTGAAGTGCGGCATTTATGGGAGATCACAGAGCATCATCTGCTTTTAAGACAGAAAATTGCTGCGTTTTTAGAGGCGTACAGAATTTCACAAGGATCATTATGATATCGGGGAAAGCTGGAGCATCTCAGCCATGTTGTTAGAAACAGCAGAATGCTGGGGAGGAAGTTAATCGCGTGAGATACAGGGCTGGATCCAGAAGAGCCGGTTGCGTCAGCGGAAGGCTCCTTACACTTGAGGGAGGTGCCGCCACTAGCAGAATGGATGTGCAAGATCCAGCCAGTAATTAAGACAATGGGTTTAGGCCCCACACGGTATAAGCAGACAGTGGCTCTTGCCACCTCTGTGGTAATTCTGACAGTGTATGCGCTCTTGTTGACACGGCCTCTAATGCGGTGAGTGTCACCAGAGTGGTGTTGTGGTTAAGAGCGGTGGTCAGGAGCGGCGGACACTAATCTGGAGGACCGGGTTTGATTCCCCATTCCCCCACATGAGCAGCGGAGGCTAATCTGGTGAACCGGGTTGGTTTCCCCACTCCTACACACGAAGCCAGCTAGGTGACCTTGGGCAAGTCACAGTTCTATTAAGAGCTCTCTCAGCCCCACCTACCTCACAGGGTGTCTGTTGTGGGGAGGGGAACGGAAGGTGATTGTAAGCTGGTTTGATTCTTCCTTAAGTGGTAGAGTATGTAGGCATATTAAAAACCAACTCTTCTTCTATTATTTCTATCTAATGTAAAATTATGTTTTTATAGATTCCCCTTGATGAAGCTTTTATAGTGAAACACATAGGGGCTTTATATAATAATAAATCTGTCATCTAGCATTTCCCACTCCTTATTTGGCTTGCTGACATGTTGCTTGGTGTAGCCCTATTTTTCTTTCTCCTGTACATAACCAGGGATCATCCAAAGCTGGACAGCAGAGAGCGTTTCTTGAGAAAAGTCACCCTTTCACAAAGCAATGAGAAATTGTTCTCTCATTCAAAGCGAGAGCAGGAAGCCTTGTCTTCAATGTTTGGCTTTGTGATGTCACACAGCCCAATCTGGTGGGTTCCATCATGTAGACTTACATGGTGCTTGACTGGATGGATCACAGAGAGGAAGGGAGGGAGGAAGGAAGGAGTAAACCTATACCGTTGCTGATGGCCAAAAACATATTTCCAATGCTTGTAACAAATGCAAGAGAACTTTGAGAGACACACAACCTGAACTGTGAAAAAGCAGATGAAAAGCAAAAGCTACCCTGTCAAGCCAGGAGGACATAACCTGTATCTGTGAAATGGAAATACAGTGGGTGATATAAGGCATTACCTAGGAAATGGGGAAATTATGCTTTTTTTGAGGCTGAGATTTTGACATCCCCCTCCATGTCCGAATGGCTATTTTGCCACTGATATGGCAAGATCACATTTCACCTGTCAATCTTACGCTGTCACTATACTTCATGCGAATATTGTGAGTTCCACTGGCTCCTGGAGCTCATAAGTCTCCAGACAGAGCTTCACGGCAGCGTCTCTGGCTAGTTTGCAGTCCACTGATCAACCCTGGCGTGGCGCTTAAGAAAGAAAAAAAAAACAATCCCAGCAGCCTGACTGGAACTAATAGAAGTGGCAATCATTTTTTATCTGAGAGCATGCCTTAAAAGCCCTTGCCAGCGAGAAATTAAAGGCAGGAACATGGCACCACCCGCTTGGCCTCGGTTGATGTTCCCATGCTCTCTTCCATAAACCTGGCCCCGCCCCATAATGTCTGTCTGGGGCAGAGAGGCGCAGGGCCACAGCTGGGGCAGATTGTTGGGAAGATTGCTTCAATGAGGCAGCATTGCACAACAGCCGTGCAACTTGTCAGGGGCAAATTAAGTGTCTGGCTTCCATTCGCGGGCAGAGCATTCGACCTGAACAGAGGCGCTCTGAGTCCGCTGTGTAGTTAACAGCATAACCTTAACATCCACGGCTGGCACAGAACCCTGGCTGACATCAATCTGGTGTACGGTGCCTAACAGTATAAAGGGGGAAACAAAATGCAAACCAGACGGGTCTCTTCTTTGAAGCTATTTAGCAGCTCATGCAAATGACAAAGGCTGCCAGACTTCCTAGCCATTTGCGCGCCAGGAGCAGAGCCGGTGGTACCATAAGGCGAACTAGGCGGTCGCCTAGGGCACACACCTCAGAGGGGCACAGAACTGGCCTGAGGGGCACCGTTTTTAAACAAATTAATTCTTGGAAAAAATGCAACTGACAATTTATTTATTGATTTTTATTTTAAGAGAAGTACAACAGTGCTATGGAACAGAATTAATTATAGCATCTTATAAAACATTTTGTGCTTTTATTTTTTCTACAAGACATCTGTTTTTTCAAAATTGGTTAGCAATTGGGGGGGGCACAAGTAGTTAGCCTTGCCAAGGGCGCAAAAATGACTGGCACCAACCCTGACCAGGAGAGGATGGACGCGTGAGCTGCAAGCCCACCGTTTCACAAGGCACAACAGCACATCTCTGAACCACTGCGCAAGGCTTGCTTCAACAGCAGGGGAGTTTCTGCCTTGTTAGGGGGCAGTGGGGAGGGAAGGGAGAAGAAGATGGATCTGGAGCTTAGAGCAAATAGGAAAGTGATTATATACAAGCAGCTCAGTGTGAAGCTGACATAGTGCACCGATGCCTGTGGTGTGCTATGTACTCTCCGAGCATGGCATCAGTAAAGCAGCAGGGTCCCAGAGAATCAACCTTCCCAACAGCAGCAGAGCCTCCAACATTTGTTAGATGAAAATTGGTACATTCTGTTTTACATGAAACACGGTGCGGGTGTACGGGGAATCAAAAAGCCAGCACTCCCTATTAAGGAATTTTGGAAACTGTCATTTGCATGTTCCCGATAGCCTAACAGGCACATAACTCATGGTGCTAGGGCAGAGTACCTGCTTCACATGCAGAAGGTCCCCGGTTCAATCCTCGGCATCATGAATTGCAAGGATCTCACGGGGAAGGTCCTTCCCCTCTTGAGAGTAACGGAAAGAGGCTGCTAGTCAAAGCAGGCAATACTTAGATGGGCAAACTTGTCTGCCTTGGAGTAAGGATGCATCATATGTCAAACACTTAGATGTCACGGTTCTCAGCCTTTTACAATGTAGTTACATAATGGGAACTTACCACAGTGCACACATAAATCCAGTCATCTGTAATGTCATGTCCCACTGGCAAAAATAATTTTACTTGTTTCCTTGGGTTTTATTTGGGTGCAAATGTGTAATAACCTCCCCTTGGGAGGCCAACTGGTTCCCCCAAAGTTGCATGGACAGTTATCACTTGCTTGTATTCTATAGAATATACTCACCTACTGTGTAATTCAAAGCCCCAATCTTACTGTACATCTAAGTTATGTATGGCTCGCTGTATAGATTTTTAAAAAATCCACAAGTGTGGGGCGCCCAGGTCTATGATATAGATTTCTACAACCCTCAGGTTTATGGGGAAAATATGAGAGGCGAAATAAAAGCGGTATGAAATAAAACCAAAAAGGTTTTAAAACGCCAAGACATCTCACAAGAGCTTGGCTACCATTTTGGCTTGCCAAGGCAACTTAAAACACCTTTGCCTAAGAGGAGAGGAAGCAAAGGCCAGCAGAGGAGGGGGGGTACCCCTCCCTGTAAGTTTTTCAGAATCCTGAAAAGCAAAATCCCCTCTTACAGGTCTGGAGCCTCATGCACTGCACTGCTCTCTCCCCAGCCCACATTTCATTTCAACAGCACAGGCCGCTTCCCAAATACAGAGCAGCTCCCGGTGCTGAACTGAATAGGGACGCAGACATGCTGGAGCACATGCGGCTTTTGCTATTGGGGTAACCCTATACCAGGAAAGTTGCCAGATCTGTTCTTGTAGCAAGGCAGCTGATATTCTTATCGCCAAGCTGACAACGTGGGTGGTATCTTCCAGCTGTGGATAGATTCCAGCTGGCAACTTTTTGTGTCCTCTGCACTTAACAGGAAGAACAAGCCGGTGGAGGGCGCATCTTAAAAATGCAGAACACTTTCTTCCAGTAGGATACACTACTTCTGCCACCCATACTGATCCCAGAGAAATAGCCAGGTTGGTCTATTGCAGCATAATTTTGTTTTTAAACAAAAACGTTTCATTGATCTTTAAAGTGCCACTGGACTTCCTTTTATTAGGGGCTGAATTGTTCTCCACTTTTTTTGGGGGGAAGGCTATTTACAACATAGGCAGAGAGGGAGGGGTGGGGGTCACCACGGGGACAGGGCTCAGGAGAACAGTAAGTGACAGATGTGTACTGCTGGCGAGTTAAATACACACAAGCATCTGGAACAAGCAATGAATGTTCCAGCCAAAGTCCAAATTCTTTCAACAGAAGAGTGAACCCCAAGCTTAAATTTCTCTGATGGGACTTTGGATGGACTGTATATAACGTCAGGAAAAAGGTAAAACTGTCAGGTCCGGCTCCAGGAAACAAGCTCTTCCTCCCAGCCAGCGACTGCCATCAGCAAGGCAGAAAAGGCAGCAGCCAAACAGCTGCCTTTTGCTATCCTTGGACGTAGTTTCAGCTGAGAACCTCCATGACCAACCAGTCCGGTGGCCAAAGGGAGAAGAGGCAGCGGCTGGGCCATCATTCCATCATGACTTTCTGAGAACCACCTCCCTGCGCACCTTTTTAATGGAGCTGCAATGGGTAATTGAGAGCCAGCGTGGTGGCAGTGGTTAAGAGCAGCAGACTCTAATCTGGAAAAGCGGATTTGATTCCCCACTCCTCCACATGAAGCCTGCAGCTGACCTTGAGCCAGTCAGTTCTCTCCGAACTCGCTCAGCCCATGGGGAGGCAGGCAATGGCCAACCACCTCTGAATGTCTCTTGCCTTGAAAACCCTACGGGATCGCCATAAGTCAGCTGTGACTTGACGGCACTTTCCACCTCCACCACCGATGGGTTTTTGACTGACTGTAGGAAAATGGGAAGACCTAACATGAGATGGATTGACTCAGTAAAGGAAGCCACGACCTTTGGTTTGCAAGACGGTTAATGATAAGACATTTTGGTGGTGGTGGGGAGTGCTGTCAAGTCACAGAAGACATATGACGACCCTGTAGGGTTTTCAAGGCAAGAAGAAGAAGAGTTGGTTTTTATATGCTGACTTTCTCTACCACTTAAGGAAGAATCAAATAGGCTTACAATCTCCTTCCCTTCCCCACAACAGACACCCTGTGAGGTAGGTGGGGCTGAGAGAGAGAGAGAGCTGTGACTAGCCCGAGGTCACCCAGCTGGCTTCATGTGTAGGAGTGGGGAATCAAACCCGGTTCTCCAAATTAGAGTCCACCATTCCAAACCACTGTTCTTAACCACTACACCATGCTGGTTATGATCTACTTTTTGAGGTTACAAGGCTCTGTCACCTGTGAACCCAGAAGTAACAATGCATTTGGGTGGCTGCAAGTAGTAAGCCGGGCATGTAGTGAGTAGGTGGGGCTGACAGAGTGTGACTAGCCCAAGGTCACCCAGCTGGCTTCGTGTGTAGGAGTGGGGAAACCAACCCAGTTCACCAGATTACCGTCCGCCGCTCATGTGGAGGAGTGGGGAATCAAACCTGCTTCTCCAGATAAGAGTCCATTGCTCCAAACCACCGTTCCTAACCACTACACTATGCTGAATAAGAGATGTTCAGAGGTGGTTTGCTACTGCCTGCCTCTGTGTAGTGAACCTGAACTTTCCTGGCGGTCTCCCACCCACGTACTATCCAGGATTAACACTGTTTAGCTTCCAAGATTGGGCTAGTGAACCTGGGCCATCCAGCTCATGGAGCAGGACATTTTGGAGGTCATTATTTCACCGGAAGCAACTTGGCAGCACATACCACACACTTGTTTAGGATTGTGCATTTGCATTAGTGTAAGACACTCAGGAATTTTTGGCAGAAAAGCAGGGGGTAAAAATGCAATCAGTAAACCACAGAAAATACAAGAAGTTGACCTAAATGTTTGTGGTAGATTTGTACGGCTCTGTTGGAACCTCCAAAATGAATTTGCTGGTAACTGCTGATGGGCAATCTCATATTGACATGAACAGAACACCATAGTGGAGAGGGAGTCATGTTTCTCTCTATTTGTACTCTCCAAACAAGGTCAGGGCTTCACTCGGTTCCCTTCCCCCTATAAAACATGTGTCAAGGACAACCAACATTGTCTTCAACAGCAGCTTTAGAATACAGCCTAACAATATTAGCAGAGAAAACAAACACTTCAGAAAGCGAGGCCATTGTGATTTCCTAGCCAAGGATTGAGAATCTGAAAGGAAAAAAAAAAAACCTTAAAGACTTTAGGAAAGTTTGCCTCAGCTGTATGGAAAGTCGACACACCATTTTTCAGGACCTCTTTATCAAATGTCTAAGGAAGATAAAATAACAATCATCTTGTTTCACAAAAAAGTACCCATAAGAAAAGTACGCTGACAAGCCCTTTACAATATAAATTAAGACAAATAAATTATAGCAAAAGATATCTTTTAAACAAGCACTAGGAACCATTTTATTTAGAGCAGGGGTGTCCAATCTTTTGGCTTTCCTGGGCCACATTGGAAGAAGAATTGTCTTGGGCCACACATAAAATACACTAACACTAACGATAGCTGATTCGTAATGTTTTAAGTAAGTTTATGATTTTGTGTTGGGCCACATTCATAGGCGTTCTGGGCCGCAGTTTGGACAAGCCTGATTGAGACAATTTGTTCACTTTTAAAAAAAATTAGAGGCAGTATTTTCAACATACACTTTACATTTTTAAAAAAGCAGCCAGCTCTTTAACGAAACAGGCGTCGGATCCCAATGGCAACGCACCACGCCAAAAAATCTTAAGATGCTGAAGGCAGAATGAGAGTAATTGCGAACGACCACTCCACTGAATCATGATGAATTGGCCACGTAATAAAGCTTTAGTTCGGTTACCTCTAATTTTCTTCTACGCAGTGTATTTCCTGAGGGTCAAATTTACGTGGTATGGGGATTGGATCTCCTGATGTTTTAAATTTTATTATAAAAGAGCTGTTTGGGGGCTCTCGTTTTGATCAAAGAAGCCTTGGAGAGGGAGATTTAACCCTTCTCATACCATTTCCCCAAACTGCTATTAGTTCAACAGCAGAAAAAAATACAGGTGATAGATAGATGGACGGACGGACGGACGGACGGACGGACGAAAGAAAGAAAGAAAGAAAGAAAGAAAGAAAGAAAGAAAGAAAGAAAGCAGATGGAGACCTGATGTCAGACACTGTTTGGTTGTGAGCTGTCACAAAGGCTGGTGGTTGCCCTTACAGAAACACCACCTTTTTTGGGGGGTGGTGACCTGCTGCTGGCATGCATGTGCAGACTGCAAGGGCAGCCCATCTCTTGTCATGCACGCTGAGAGGCACAGAGGCGCACGTTCACTCAGCAGAGGAAGAGGAGGAGGTGGAGGAAGAAGAAGAAGAGTTGGTTTTTATATGCTGACTTTCTCTACTTTTAAGGAAAATCAAACCTGGTACTTGCACAGGGGACTACCTTTACCTTTAATGAACAAAGGAGAAAAATGTACAGTGAAAAACTCCAAATGTCTTAAGTTGCCCTATGACTGAAGATGGCTCCTGGAACTGAAAAAGTGGATGACTGCTGATCTTGAAGTGTGTATCCACACCGATCTTTATGTATATACAAGTAGATAACCTAGAGGAACCGCAGTTTAGGTTTAATGGAATATTCTCGGACTTCTACTATAAGGTGCTTTCCTACTAACTGGAACAGATAGCATTTCTCAGGTTTTGATGGCAATCAATGCAACAGCCAAATCAACTAATCTCTGAGCTTCTCTGGAGGGGAATGGAACTGGATGGTTGCTCTATAATTAATTTCACCCACCACAGGAAGTGCTGATTAAAAGGTTTCTCGCAGAAGTACTGTGTCTAGCTGGTTCTTCCTGCTGCAGTCAAGGCGCCTGAGATCCAGCCAAGGATATACAAGGATGGAGTCACTAAGAAGGTAACTGCAAAAATTAATAAACCACGTGCAATGAAGAAAAACACATACATAGGCGCATAAAACATCCCGCTACACTACAACTGAATAAGAAGTTTGCTGAAAGCTCTAAATCATGTTTCTTCGTAACATGAAAAGCCTACCTCCAATATGACTCTGGAAAGCAGATGGTTTAAAAACTCAATAATGCCATCCACCAGTGTCACCCTAAACACAATTACACCCTTCTAAGACCACTGAAGTCAATTGGCTTAGGGATGCCCTGCAAGGACCTGGAATCTTCAGTTTTGAGGACAGCTTTCAAATTTTCAGATTCTTCCTGCACTGAAAACTGAATCCTAAAGCAAGAGTCCCTTTCGCAAAGCCAACCCTTTTAGAAATAAGAATCAGCTTTCAATATCTGAGGCAAAGGATTCCTTGTGGATTTCCAGTATGGCCACTGGTTCTCAAATATGCTACACAAAGAGGGTATTTTAAAGCCAGGGAGAGGCTCCCATAATAACAGGGGAAAGACACAAAGATAATCCCCATCTTTTTATGGGGATGCTAAAAGAGGGGGGGAAACAACTGTGATTATCTAAGATGCAGAGGGTCTTTCTATGTCTTTAAGATTCCCCCCCCCCCCAGCTCAAACCCAAATGAAGCCTTTTCAGGTTACCAAAATTAAAAGAAAATACAAAAGACTCTAATCTGTCCGAGTAAATTCCTACTACAATCAAGAAAAGCTGAAAGGGTCACCCCAAAGGACTCCCATTACTTAGGAAATGACTTAATTCCCTCCTTTTAGATATCACTCATTTCCTAGCTTTGAATAGCTCAGGCCTGGATTGAACCTTTATCTTCTTATTTTCTGTGTGGCTCCGAACCACCCGGGGTCCCCTCCCGGGAAGGACTCTAATGACTTAATCACATGACCTCCTCCCCGGAGTGGGTGTAGTTTATCCCAAGGAGGTCCCCCCTGCGGGAGGAAAAACCCAACCCTGCCCCGAAAGGGAGTGAAAAACAGCTTGTAAGGCAAGGAAGCAAAGACTTGATTACAAAGCCCTAAATAAGCACTCCCTGCTAGACAGTCATTCATGCCAAAAAAATGTACAGTTGCAAGCAAAGAGAGGAGGGGAGAGACGGAGAATTCACCAGGGTGATTTATTATCATTCGCAGGCGACTCCCCACAACCGACATTCCAAACTAACAAGGCCAAAAACATATGAAATCCATTGGGTTTTCTAAAATTAGACAGTAAATGCAGGGTTCCAAAGGCTCCCACCCAGCTCATCCAGCAAGCAAGAGCCCCGGGGCCTGTCTGTCGGTAATGCAGAGTTCAGTTGAAAGTTCCTCCATATCTCCATATCGTAGCACACATTCCCGTTGTCCTGGCTCGGGCGCCAACCCCTACTGCAAGTCGGGAACTGGGAGCTGGCAAGAAACCTGGTGCTATTTTTGTTTACCCAGCAGCTGCCCCCTTTCCCCAAATTACACAAATACATCCTGTCTGGGTAATGGACTGAGAAGTGACACAAAAATCAATAAATAATTCCGCTTTAGAGATGGCTGGCTAGCGTTCCGAGACGTTGCCCACAGCACAGCCCTACCCTTGGCGGAGCTGTCAGCCAGCTTTCAGAGACTTTTTGCCTCCAAAAAGGCCTTTTTGAGGCCGTTTTCTGCCTCCAAAAGGCTTTTTGAGGCCGACGTTCTCTGCCACAGCCTAAGCTACAAAGGCTTTTGTTTCCGTGGGGCACGTGAGGGGTGGAGGCGAAGGCTGGAAACAAGGCCCCAAAGCTGCTTGCTGCTTAGGCCCCACCTAGATTTCAGAAGCCTCTCATGATTATCTCCTTTGGGATTTGCTTTGTCGCCTCAAAGTTGAAAGGAAGATGTAGGTTGTCCAAAGAGGTTTATCACCCTCGGAAATAGACAGGTGGCCTTAGAAAAAATACTGCCTTACTTCACATGAACACATGAAGCTGCCTTCTACTGAATCAGACCCTTGATCCATCAAAGTCAGTATTGTCTACTCAGTCCGGCAGTGGCCCTCCAGGGTCTCAGGTAGAGGTCTTTCACATCACCTACTTGCCTAGTGTCCCTTTAACTAGAGATGCTGGGGATTGAACCTGGGATTTTTGCATGCCAAGCAGATGCTCTACCACTGAGCTACGCCCCTTCTCTTCTTCACTTCTTGATATAGTTCTAAACGTGATTTTCAAAGTACACAGGACTCTAAGACCTGTTCACACATGCAGAGATCTGCATGGAATAGACTACGCTACTTCAGATTGTGGATAGTGGACCAGGGAGAACCACATTTTGGAACGTTCTTGTTGTGTTAAAAACTCTTTGCAAGAAGAAAACCAGAACAGCAAACAAAGAGAAAGGGGTGGGATGGTTTCCCAGGCTGTGTTAGTTTTCCGAGGAAGGTTTTTTTAAGTGGAGCATCATTCAGGGCTTGAATTTACCACCTGCCATCTGAAATATAGCAGTCCATTCCCAGGCTAGCCCGATCTCAGCAGAACTTGGAAGCTAAGCAGGATTGGCCCTGGTTAGTGCCTGGATGGAAGGCCACCAAGGAAGTTTAGGGTTGATATGCAAAGGCATACAAAGGCAAATCACCTCAGAATATCTCTTGCCTCAAAAACCCTATGGGGTCGCCATAAGTCGGCTGCGACTTGACGGCACTTTCCACCACCGTTCTACCACCTGAGGGCTCTTCATTCCTACCTTATTCTCCTCCATGTGCGAACTAGATCTCACTGGGTAGAATGGAAAAGTAATTTCCTAGATCTAAAAACAAAATTGAATATGAGTGACCATAAAGCATTCAGACCCAAGTGGAAAGGATTGGCAGCCACACAGAACAAAAGATACACCACGGGAAGTGGCACCCTTTAGCTTCAAGCTTATCAGCAATTTTCAATGGCACTCAAGTTCAAAGTAATATAAAGCACATCTTGTTAAATATCTGAGTTGAGGGCTTCTAGCAGAGGAAGTCTGCTAGGTAGGAGAATGGAGAAAACAAGGAGGGAACTCTGCTTTGCAGCAAAATATATGTTCACCAGTTAATGTCTGGTAGTGGAGAACATCTGTAGGGGAAAGTATGTGGGTAGAGCCTTCCTCACTTGCCAGTTCTCCCATGCAATATTACCCACACCCATGTCTTTCTTCAGCTGGGCTTCTTTGTGGCTCCAGACTACAGAGATCAGTTCACCTGTAGAAAATGACTGCGTTGGAGGGGGAGGTCCCTCTCACTGAGGTCCCTCCCCTCCTAAAACCTCCCCTTCCCCAGGCCCCACCCCTAAATCCCTGGGAATTTCCCAACTCAGAGTTGGCAACCCTAGACCTGAGATGAGGGCCCATGGAAGGGCCTACAAATGCCTCCCTTCGTAATCAATTTACAATTGACTTTTGAATGGGCAACGGTTTTAATTGATCAGTCATACTCAATATTTGTTGGATACTGAAGAATTTGAAACGCTGTTGTAACCTGCCTTGGGGGATCTGGAGAGAAAGATCAGAAACGGTCTTTGGTCTGTGTTTAGCAGCATTCTTGAGGAGCAATGAGATGTCTCAGAGCAAATTCGTTTTGAAGAGAGGTTTAGGCTGGAGATACACACAAGGATTTATGAAAGCTGAGAGAGACATCTCTTCCCATGGTGTACATGTATAACTTGTCTTCCCCATTGTATTCTCTGGTCAAACACGCTTTGTGAGACAGGGAGGGGTACAACACAAAGCCCTGAAAAAACTATCTACTAGATTTAAAAAAGGCATCTGAGTAAATACTTAAGAGCAAAGATTGCTCTTTCAAACCACCTCCAACTACCGGGGGCGGGGGGAGGATTCTCACCTGTCTCCAGTCCAATAAGCTTCTGTGAAAGTCATATATTACGTTGACATAAATTTCCCCATGTGAATGACAAAATTATTTTTACAATAATTGTATGGAAAGTACGATACAGCCCATTTCCAAGTTAACTTTTTAAAGAAACATCTACATTTCTAATTCAAAACTACATTTAAAATGGTTTAATAATGATGACCTCCCCCAAGCAACCATATGAACTACACTGCACAATCCTACATAGAGTTACGCCCTTCTAAGCCCATTGAAGTCAATGGGCTAAGGAAGGGTAAAACTCAGCTGAAGATTGCACACGGTGGCCGTGTAAGGGCTAAGCGACTACCTCTCAACCTTTAAAAATAACAACAAATCAGTGAAAGTTTTAAAGACAAAGCCCAACTTTTCACAAAATGACAGCTTCAAGGGCTGCTGTGAATAGGGTTGCCAACCTCCAGGTGGTGGATCTCCCGCTATTATAACCAATCTCCAGGTGATAGAGACCCGTTCACCTGGAGAAAATGGCTGCTTTGGCCATTGGACTCTATGGCATTGAAGTCCCTCCCCTCGCCAAACCCCGCCCTCCTCAGGCTCCACCCCCAAAATCTCCAGGTATTGGCAACCCTAGCGGTGAAGGAAGTCACGGCAGTCGACTCAAAACCAGTTAGAAACATTTACTCCAGTTGTGTCTTTCAAAGACTGTCATAGTTCATTTTTGAGCTCAGGGACAAAACAAGAACAAAACACAAACACACACCTGGCCGTTGGACCAATTCTCATCAAAAACTACTCTGACAAAATGGAAGTAATGCTGGAGCACCATTGTTTCTTCACGAGGTGGGTACAACAGGTCCGGTCACCTATCTCTACTTCCTCCATCGCTGGAAATACCTGTGGTCCTTAGTAACAGCCACTTAGGGCATTTCAGCCTAGCATTAGTCTCTAGATCATGCCAGCAGGCCCATTTGGCAAATTCCCCTGAAAATGGCCTTCTACTATTCATCACGCTCATTACAAGATGTTATCTGCCGCCCCCGTGGACAACCCCCCACCCTCCTCCCCTTCCCGATCACTCTTCTGATGGAAGATGCTTCAGCCATTTACCTGAGGCCCCATCCGTCATTTAATGGGAAAGCAACAGAAAATCCATTTGGGCCAGGAGAGGGGCTTGCGGAAGGGTCAGGCTGTTCAACTAATTGCGGTGAGCCAAGCCGCTCTCCTTCCCTAGTCTGAACGGCACACACAAGGGAGGAAAAGCACAACAATATCTGCCTTTTCCGCCACTCCCAGGAAAAACCCTCAACCCCTGACAAAAGGCAGTTCCTGCTGAAGCCCCTCAGCTCCACCCTCAAGACTCAGTTCGCTCAACCCTTCTTCCTCTCCCCATTTAAAGGCTCGTTTCCCCTGCTGGGAGCTAATCTTTGACCTCCCATCCTTTAAGTCTCTCATGCGGACACAACGGCAACGCTTCACAGGCTTTCATTAAAAGCAGGGGCTGAGACGACAGGCAATATGGGGAATCTTGCATGGAAGGGACACCCTCTAGGCCAGGCTGGTGCAGAGGGCATGGGCTTAACATGCTCCCTTTAAAAGGTACTCAACGGACTCTTTCCTGACCCCAAATTTATGACATGTGTTTATAAAACATATTGATTTCTTTTCTTTATAAAGAAACTTTTCAAAAAAAAATCTGGAACCCTTCAAACCAAGTATATTGGCCCAGGAACAAGGCATAAAACATCATTGGGGAGGGGCCGTGGCTCAGTGGTAAAGCATCTGCTTGGCATGCAGAAGGTCCCAGGTTCAATCCTCGGCATCTTCATTTAAAGGGACTAGGCAGGTAGGTGATGTGAAAGGCCTCCACAGACCCTGGAGAGCCACTGCCAGTCTGAGTAGACAATACTGACTTTGATGGACCAAGGGTCTGATTCAGTATAAGGCAGCTTCATGTGTTCATGTGATCTCAGTTTGGGGAGGGGCTGTGGCTCAGTTGTAGAGCCTCTACTTGACATGCAGAAGGTCCCAGGTGCAATCCATGGTGTCTCCAGTTGAAGGGACTAGACAAGTAGGTGATGTGAAAGACCTTTGCCTGACACCCTGGAGAGCTGCTGCTGGTCTGAGTAGACAATACTGACTTTGATGGACCAACAGCCTGATTCAGTATAAGGCAGCTTCATGTGTTCGTTGCCAGCTAGTCCACTGAAATACCTGTCCAGAATTGTAAGTTTGAGAGAACAAACGGATGTTCATGTAAAAACAACATAATAAATGTCACCTAGAGGGGGTCCTTAGGAAGGCATAATTGTGGCATCCTCACCGAGAAAACTTTGCCCTGAACACCCATCAGTCAGTTCCTCACAGGTTTGTAAACTTGTACCACTACAGTGCACAGCTTGGGACTCAATTTGGATAAGGACTGCAGCATATAGGAGCTGAATTTAACCCTTCCTTCCTCCCTGCCCCGTTCTCCTGACTAAACGATGCCAGGGAGCTGCATTTTGTCCCACTGGGGCAAAGATACACCTACTTGCAGGCTTGTACCAACTGGGCAAACAGCAATTCAGTCAAGTGTTTGGAGGTCTCTGTGTGCAATTTAGGATCCAATTACAATTCAAGTAGAGGAGTGATCCCCAGCAGAAGCATGGCTGGCATTGTCCATTGGAGGCAGGGTGCAAAATAAACAACACTAACTACTTTTTTTTTTTTACTGATTTTGCTGTTACTTCAATATGGGACAGTCCAGCACTGCAAAAGAAGAGTTAATAGGTCTATTCTGCTGGATAAGCAAAGACTCTCTGCTGCAAGAATTTTTACCAGTGTTCACAGAAATTAAACAAGGCAGCGGACAACAGAGAAGAAAAAGAACAAGAAAAAAACGAGTAAAAGAATGAGAAGAAGACTTTCTCTACCACTTAAGGAAGAATCAAACTGGCTTACAATCATCTTCCCTTCCTCTCCCCACAACAGACACCCTGTGAGGTAGGTGAGGCTAAGACAGCTCTAACAGAACTATGACTAGCCCAAAGTCACCCAGCTGGCTTCGTGTGTAGGAGTGGGGAAACCAACCCGGTTCACCAGATTAGAGTCCGCTGCTCATGTGGAAGAGTGGGGAATCCGGTTCTCCAGATTAAAGTCCACTGCTCCAAACCACCGCTCTTAACCACTATACCACACTGGCTAAACCCATACATGTATAAAAGAAGACCTGAATTAGCTATGCCCAGTCTCTAAAATATCCAAAATTATCACCCTGAGTGTGCACAAGGACCATTTAAAAAACGCCCTTAGCAGCAATGTAAAACTGATGCAAACTGCAACCAATAAAAAGTCAAACCAATTGATTCCTATGTAATTCCAATGTGACCTTCAGCACAGAATAAATTACTCCTCCTATGCAGCCAACTGAATAAAAGTTCACATTAAGCAGTGTTTGTGATGGTCCATCACAGGGGTGCTCCCAGGTACAACATAGGAAGATGGTAAAGAGATATTTTGAATCCTGTTTGCTGCAAGAAAAAAGAACAAGAGGCTATTCCATCTCCAGGCAATCAGTTGGGCCAGGCAAAAGATTATTCTCATTATGTTGCAGCAGCAAGCCAGAAACAAATCTAGGAGGTTGGCCAGAAAGGAAGACTTAGGTGTTCTTAAACATTTTTGAAAAAGCCTGAGCCCTTTGTTGTGGCTTCTCCAAAGAGAATGGTACCAACATGGCCTCAAAAGGCTTGCAAAAATATGTACCATTTGTTTGATGGTGCCCCATCCCCAACATGTTTCTCTATCATAAAGGCTCTCTGCTTTTGCTCAGAGGGAAGTCAGCATGGTATAGCCCGATCTTGTCAGATTTCAGAAGTGAAGCAGGATGAGTACTTGCATGAGAGACCACCAAGGAAGAATCTGCAGAGGAAGGCAATGGGAAACTACCTCCGCTCCTCACTTGCCTTGAAAGTCCCTTGATGGGGATACCATAAGTCAGTTGCCACTTGATGGCACTTACGTACATACATATGCTCAGAGGCATTCTGCCCTTTTCAAACTGTATTTCTGCGACAGGGCTTGTGGGGATGTGGAAACACTAGCTATGAGAACAGCTCAGCTGACTTTGCTCTGGCTATTTTCCCAGGCTCCATAAAATATTACTATCACTCTTGTCCCACATTTCTCATTCCGTGACAACACCTTCCTCTTTTAAAATGAAAGGCAACTTTCAGACTACGGGAGAGGGAGACCTTGTTGCTTTTTGACCAGTGTCAGGACATCTCTCAGGGCCCAGGTAGGGACCTACTGCCAAATAGTAGAAGGAGAAGAGTTGGTTTTTATATTCCGACTTTCTCTACCACTTAAGGGAGAATCAAAATGGCTTACAATCACCTTCCCTTCCCCACAACAGACACCCTGTGAGGTAGGTGGGGCTGAGAGAGCTGTGACTAGCCCAAGGTCACCCAGCTGGCTTTGTGTGCAGGAGTGGGGAAACAAATCCAGTTCACCAGATTAGACTCTGCTGCTCATGTGGAGGAGTGGGGAATCAAACCTGGTTCTCCATATCTGACTCCACCTCTCCAAACCACCGTTCTTAACCACTACACCGCGCTGGCTCCAAGTAGTAAGTCTTGGCCCATTGGCTTCCACCTGGAATGGTGGACTGTACCAGAGACTCCTGAAATATCTCAGGGACAATCTCCCATTTCAAACTGGGAAAGATGCCTGGGGAGAATGGAATAGGAGTCTTCTGTGCCGCTTTCAGCATTGCCAAACCCAGTGGGGCTTATAGGAGCATGGAAGCATCATAATGTGGACCCTCCTCCAGGAATGTTTCTATTGGCAGCAGAGAATAGGACACACAATAATGGCTTTAAATTGCGGGCAGAAGGGTACCGGCTGGATATCAGGAAAAAGGTTTTTACAGTAAGAATTGTCCATCAGTGGATTCAGCTACCTAGGGAGGTGTTGAGCTCCCCCTCACTGGCAGTCTTTAAGCAGATGTTTGGCAAACATTTGCCAGGATCCTCTAGGTTGATCTTGCATTGAGCAGGGGGTTGGGCTAGATAGCCTGTTTGACCCTTCCAACTCTATGATTCTATGAATGGGCAGTGCGTGTTTGTACATACACGAGTACACATATACAGTTAAATGAAAGGACAACATGCTTAGCAAAGAGCACTGCCCAGGACCACCACCCCCCCAAAAAAAGCACATGGCTGGCCCTCTTTTATATTGGTAATGATTCATCAATTTTACAGTAAAGGTGTGGCATAACTTTAACGAGAAATGTTCGTCTTAGAGCAGTGATGGAGCTGTCCACTGGAAACCACTCTTGTAATGTACTGAATAACCCTTCCAGGTACTTTTGGTGGAGGGTGGGGGAGAGGAGCCAAGAAGCACAAAGGGAATTAGGCCTCCACTTATTAAAGGGAAAATTCGATGTCAGCAGGAGAAAACATACTGCGAGAGTGCCCCCAAGGAGTCCCATCAGATGACAGACAATCTAACCACGGAGATTCCTCACTAGTCCTTGGAATAAATCCCCCCCTCCCTCCCGGCTAGCGCATCCACTTCTCAGGGAGCCATTTAATAGATTTCCCTTTGATGTCTGCATCTGACCAATTACCCTGGCCGCAGCACAGTCCTTTGATAGCTTTATTTAGGCCCAAACTTGCCATCGCTCGGCCAATAGCCACAAATCACTGAGGCCAAAGTGTGTGTCCCCCCCCCACGCCCAATTCAGAGATCAGCTCGTGGTAAGTACGGCTTGGGAGGAGGCAGAAACGTTAGTGACTCCGAGCCTTAGCAGAAATGGCATTTCATTTCCTCAGCTGCCGGTGTTTGGCCTTGTCTGAGGCAACCGCCATCATTCATCTCATGGCACTCCGGGGCAGGCTGGATGCTTTTCGGCACTGTTTGTTTGTAGATCTTTGTCTCCATAAAACCATTAGGGGAGACAATGGGGTCCGACCTCTGGGGAACGCCATGCAGGAGATTGGTTCGGAGGTCAGGGCAGATAAATAACAAACGGGGAGATCTACTGCGCCCACAATCAACACAGCTGTTTGCTTGCCACGGAGACCTTTGCTCCACGAAAGATACGCTGGAGAAGCCTGTCAGGAATGCCGTCCAGCAAGTTGCTAGAAAGAGTTTATAAACCAGAACAGAATGGACTTTATTGATGGAGTGCCGGCTTGCTTCTGAGATTTGTTCGAAAGCAGCTAGAGCAAGGTCACGGGGGAGAAAGCTCTGCATAGGGAAGAATCCTTCACCCCGACAACAAACACCTCAACCAAGCATGAACACAGAGCATACTCCGGTTCCTAGAGACTATAAAATGTTTCCAGAGGTGATTAATGTTCAAGTTAAACTCTCAGAAGTGCACTGCGAAATGTGTGTGTCTAGAGCCCCCAAGACCAAATTTATGTTGAATCCAGTTGCGTCATAAAATGCAAAAAAATCTATTTCAAAATCTTGAAACCATGACAATCTCCTAGCTCTCAGAAGTTTGAGAGCGTGCAAGAAGTGCCTGAAAAATTGTGTGCGAACCACAGGTGAATATTCATCAGCATTTCACTGATGAAAATAAGGGCACACTTTTGTAATTACTAAGCTCTGAACACTGTCCACCCCAAAAGGAAGAAGAAGAAAGAAGAAGAAAGAAGAACAAAAACAAGAAGGAAGAAGAAGAAGAAGAGTTGGTTTTTATATTCCGACTTTCTCTACCACTTAAGGAAGAATTAAACCAGCTTACAATCTCCTTACCTTCCCCTCCCCACAACAGACACCTTGTGAGGTAGATGGGGCTGAGAGAGCTGTGACTAGGCCAAGGTCACCCAGCTGGCTTCATGTATAGGAATGGGGAAACCAACCTGGTTCACTAGATTAGCGTCCACAGCTCATGTGGAGGAGTGGGGAATCAAACCCGGTTCTCTAGATCAGAGTCCACCGCTCTTAACCACCACTCTTAACCACTACTCTGGCTCGAAGGTGAATTTGTACTGCCTCCTGTGCTCATTTATTCTGCAACATACTGCCCTGTACTGGCTTCTGAAGCAGGGCAGTGTGTTGCAGAATAAAGGAACACAGGACTGCGCCTTACACTGAGGATCAGATTGCTGATCCCCAAACGTGTCGTTTAGCCTTAAAAAGCAGCCACAGAAGGTGTGCGTGCACACACATGTACATGGCTGTGCTCTACAGACAAGATGCATTTGTTATTCATTTGGAGTTCAGACTTCTTCAGACCCACAGGAAATGGCCAAAAAAAGGAAGAATTCTGGGGTACATGTTTAAAAAGCATCTCCAAAAGACAAAATACCTAGGTAAGCCAGGCACCAGAAAAAAACAAGCGCTGTCCCTGGTCAACAGGGAGCCCTGGAGTATAGACTGCTCAGGACTGCCATGATCTACAATATTTCCTATCCCATCAGGGCCCCTAGGATAAATCTCTTCCCCCTTACGGTTGTCCTTCACTACCAACCCAAACCCTACCAAAAAATTCCAACACCTGCACACACACACACACACACACACAAAAACCAAAATCCTGGAGTTTGGGGTTATAGCTAGGCAACACACATAAGAACATAAGGAAAGCTGGATCAGACCAAGGCCCAGGTGCCTCTAGGAAGCCCACAAACAAGACGACTGCAGCAGCACCATCCTGCCTGTGTTCCACCGCACCCAAAATAATAAGCATGCTCCTCTGATCCTGGAGAGAATAGGTATGCAGCACGACTAGTATCCATTTTAACTAATAGCCATGAATACCCCTTTCCTCCATGAATATGTCCACTCCCCTTTTAAAGCCTTCCAAGTTGGCAGCCATCACTACATCCTGGGGATGAGATCCATGACTCGCAATGCAAACCTAACAAGAGTTATACTTTTCTAAGAGAGCTGTAAAGTATCCCACCTGCTCTCAGGTCACGGACAGGTAACAGGCAACTGCCGAGGAGGCATTGTGCGAGAAGAACACCTTCTACTGCAGGTGACTTGATCAAGTGGCAGGTGAATCCAAGCCTCTTTATCACACTTCTCTTCACACATTTGCCTAACTAATTTTGTTAAGCAAATACCCCAAATCCCTGCCAATGAATAAGATTAGCCAAAAACATTTCTATTCTCTTCCCGTCTGGATATTTACTGTTTAAATTAACATGACGGTAGAGAGCGAAGAGTGTGAAGGGAACCGGGGCACCAGGAAGAATAAGTTATAAATTGACAGGACGCATTTTAGAGCAGGTCTATTACATTTTTCTTCTGCCCATCCTTCAAGGAGCTCAGGAAAGCAAATATGGTTGTATCCTCTCAAAAACCCTGCTAGGTGGGTTGAGCCAAGAAAGAGTGATAGGCCCAGCATCATCGCAGTGGGTTACATGGCTGGAAATCTGAACCCAGGACTCCCAAGTTCAACTATTATACCACTACTGTTCGCATCTCCAGCCATATGTTAGATACCTTTGTATCAATAGCAGGCGCTGATCATGCTGACTGCATAAGCATGGCCATCTCCTATAACATCTTGAACGTTTTACAGAAAAGGAAGAACTCCCTAGCACACATGGTTTTAGCACGTCCACAAAACAATACTGCACGAAATAAATATATCACTCCCTGGATAAAACAGCTAAAGGCACTTTCTGAGAAGCGGATACTGCGTTATCTGCTGTCAAGTAGATCGGTCAATTGCGTGAGAGATGTGGCAACTTATCTCTTTATAGTGTCTAGTAAAATTAAATTTCATTTCCTCTTTTTAAAGTGTGTAATGGTTGATGAATAGCCAATGGCTGTTAAATCTAGGGAAAGGGAAAGGAAAGAGGGTGACGTTTTTTGTTTTTTTTTGTTTTTGCATTGCTTCCTATTCCACTTGATTTCTTAGCCATTCCTTCTTCCTGGGGAAGTCTGGGGATTGTAGTTCTAAAGGAAGAAAACGGGGGCTAATAACTTGTTAAGAGGCCAGTTCTTGGTGCTCCTACTGTTGGAGGAGAGTGCAGAGGACAGGGCTTTCTCTGTGGTGGCACCTTGTTTATGACCATCCTTCTGTCTATCCATCTGGTAGTCATCTTGATAGTTTTCTTTATTTTATTTACTTAGAAAAACAGTGTGCCACCTCTCCCAACCAGCTTGAGGTGACTCACAACAATAAATGCCAGCAAAAGTCTAATACAACAAGATAATCATAATAATTAGACCAATAAAAACTACCACCAAAACCAAGACAAGGCATTAAAGCCCATAACACAGAGCAGTCTAAAATGGCATTAATAAAAATGCCTTTAGCTAGGACCACGGTATAGAACAGCTTAAAAAAAAAAGATGGAACCGCTTAGTGAACCACTTAGCCTGAGTAAAGAGAGGTGTTTTGCCTGGCACCTAAAGGAAAGGAAAGCAGATGTTAGGTAAGCCACAAAGGGGAAGGCAAGGGGCCAGCACCGAAAAATCTCTGTCTTCTGGTCTCTACCTGCCTAACCTCTGGAAGCAGGGGCACAGAGACCAGGAGGTCAACAAGCAGTCTGGACAGTATGGGAGAAGGCAGTCCTTCCAGCACCCTGGACTGGCATTAGCCCATCCTTTGGCCCCGTCTTACTGGAAGAAATGTTCGTTTCCATCAGGAAAATGATGTCTGTGGTGGAAAAACGTTAAATCCGCTTTCTCCCCCTGCACTGCAGACCCCATGTGAATCAGCCTCCCCCCCAACTAGCCTTTCCACAGCTCTCTCGATAACTTGTTTGGCCTATGAGCACCCAGATAAAAACATCTGAAATTTTGCTGATTAGATTCCAATCCAATGGATGGCTTGATCGGTTTTGCAACTATTTTTATCTTTTCATGGGTTGTGTGATAAAGTTACGCTATTGATTGCTTGATTTATTGCATTTTAAATATGCTGGAAATCTGCTTCATGAACTTCCGCTTGTAAACAGGCTATAAATATTTTTTTAAAAACCAGTACCCTCAATGGCACACCAAACTACAAATCATGTGCCAAACCACAGTTAAGCTTCCTCAATCACATGTACAAAATATGCTGAAAAGTGATGTGACATATTTGTACTTTTCCCAATTATGGATAATGATTTATACCCCTCTTTTTTCCCCAGTGGTGTTCCAAATCAGCTTACAGCTTCATCCCCATGGATGATGTTGGCTAATCCATATAAGCCTCCCAAGTAGAGGTAGAGGGTTGAGCACAAGGCTGGACTAGGTGACTTTTTTTGTCCCTGGGATCTGAGAAAGAAACAGCGCTAATCTCCAAACATACATTCGGGCTGAGCAAAGTTCCTCCAAACTGTAGCAAACCTAGTCTTGTGGTATCTGATGCTGCAGCACCACTGATGCTAACCAGGTGAAGAGCCAACAGGGCCTTGGAAGGAAGACTACTGGAAATCCCATATAAAAACATGTGAAAATAAATACATACTAATAAATACATACTAAGGCTGTGCCAAAAGATCATTTGCAAATATTTTTGCCATAATTACGACTCAGGAGGAGGGGATCCCCAAAAATATCCAACAGGTCTTTTGCACTGGTCTGCTGATGCCCCAACTGGTTGCTCTATTGGTGTCATTTTATTTTAAAAAAACCAATCTCCTCTTTGCAGAACACACAACATTGCCATCTGACTCATGAACTCATGAAGCTGCCTTATACTGAATCAGACCCTTGGTCCATCAAAGTCAGTATTGTCTACTCAGACTGGCAGCGGCTCTCCAGGGTCTCAGGGCAGAGGTCTTTCACATCACCTACTTGCCCAGTCCCTTTAACTAGAGATCTCAGGGATCGAACCTGGGACCTTCTGCATGCCAAGCAGATGCTCTACCACTGAGTAATGGCCCCTCCCCCTGACCATTGGTCTATCCTGGGCAGTACTGCCTACTCTGACTGGCAGCAGCTCTCCATGGAGAGGGGCCATGGCTCAGTGATAGAGCATCTGCTTGACAAGCAAAAGGCCCCAGGTTCAATCCCCGGCATCTCCAGTTAAAGGGACTAGGCAAGTAGGTGATGTGAAAGAACCCTGCCTGAGACCCTGGAGAGCTGCCGCCAGTCTGAGTAGACAATACCGACTTTGATGGACCAAGGGTCTGATTCAGTATATGGAAGCTTCATGTGTTCATATGCATTGTGCATATGCTTTCCACGAACTGGATCCCAAGAACACATGCCATAAAACTAAAATATACATGGAACATCAGTTATTTATTTTTTTAAAATCCTCCCTTCAAGGCTTCACCAATGCCAGCACTTTTTAGTATGAAGTACAAAAAACCAAGTAGCATACTGGTTTTGCAAGATCAGGTCCATACCGTACACAGTCACAGGAACATTTACTAGCAACCTCTTATCGCCCTCCCCCAACACACACACAGCCAGCAACAATGAATCAAAACACTCCACAGCGGCAGAACCATAAAGAAAAGAAAAGGCAGGAACCCAACACGCTCAAGAGACTTGAATACTGAATCTTACACAGGTTTGCTCTTCACCAGGGTGCAAATCAAAGGCACAATTTGCAAGTGGAACAATTCCTTTCCTCCCTTGCTCCAAAAAGAGCTCACCCGCCCACCAACTGGAATAGAAGCTGAAGAGTTCTATATGTGGGGCCGCCTTTGAAATGAGTCCAGAAGCTTCAAAAAGTGCAAAATCCAGCAGCCAGACTGCCAACTGGCATGAATTGCAGAGATAGTATTATGCCAACTGCACTGGCTGCTTCTTTCCTTCTGAGCCTGATCCAAAGTATTGATTATTACCTTTAATGGTGTGCATTGCTCCGGACCAAGATACCCAAAGGATTGCCCACTCCCATACATACCCGCCTATCCATTAAAAGCATGGTCCAGAGATCTGCTCTGCCTGCTTCTGTTATTAGAAGCAAGTGGAGCTATAACAAGAGGAAGGGTCTTCTGAATTGTGGCACCCCGGGTATGGTAGACCCTCACCCTATCTACCTGATTAGCGCAGAACTTGTTAAGCTTCAGTCATTAGGTAAAAACTTATGTATTTATCCTGGCATTTTCAGCCTGTATTCTTTTTTGTGTGTGTGATGGTATTACTGGATGATTCTAATATGTAATGAGATTTATAAGCCACTCTGGTCACTTATGCATGGGTACTTTCACTCACGTTCACCCGGTTGTTCCTTGGAGTTATGCTTGAGTTTTCCCTCCAGTAGAGATGACCTCGCTGCCAGCCCTCCCAAATCCTGGACCTTCCCATTCCTCTGTTAACCCGATTCTTCCTTTCCCCTGAGCTGAGCCCGGGTGAAATCCCCGTGCATAAGGCAAAGTGTGGGACACACAAGCTTAGTTTCGCTCACCGCCAATTACAAAGCAGCATGTACAGAGGCGGGGATTCAAATACTTCCTGCTTCCTCTGAGCTCTTTCTGAGCAAAGAAAAGGGCTTTTTAAAACCTAGGCTTGAATCCCCCCCCCCACTTTTCAGATTGTGCCATTTTTTGGTTTTGTGTTCTTAAAATGCTTTTTTATGTGGTGATTGGGGTCGGGGGGGGGAGGGAACTTTTCTCTCATTACAGCCAATTACAAAGCAGCATTTCAAGGGGCAGGGAAGCAAATACTTCCAGATTTGAGCTTGGAGACTGCTGGCGCATAGACTCCCAACAGGAAAGAGTGGGTCCTGCAAGCAACGAACCTCAGTTAAACTCCCATACATAAACGGCCTCTGAGGGCCTGAAGAGTGTGGATTATAGCTTTTTGTAAAGTTAATCTGTCAATATCAGTATCCATACCTTTGTCTCCTGCCCATATTGGGTTTCTATTTTTCCCCAATAACAGTGAGTAGGAAGCATATTGTTTTGTGAGATACCAGTTAAGTCAAACAGAAGTTTTCTTAAAGTGACCAGAGTTCTACTTACTGGCTACCTCCAGAGATGCGTTCCTGCTGACAGCCTCACCCAGGTAGTTCCGGGCTACACAGACGTACACTCCCTCATCGGGCTTGCTCCTTCTCCCATGCACGATGCGCAGGAAGAAAAGAGAGCCGCTCGGCAGCAACATGCGGTGGGACCGAGGGTCTTCTCGGTCCGTTTCGACTCGCTCCCCATCCTTGTACCACTCGATAGTTGGAGTAGGCCGTCCTTCTGCTTTGCAGTTCAATGTCGCCGGCTCCCCTTTGGACACAATGAGGTCGGAAGGGTGCTCTACTATCCGTGGAGATGAGTCTTCAAGGCGAGGGCGAGAGCCTGAGATGCAAAAGGTGAAACAAGGAAAGGTTATAGAACATACAGCAGAAGCTGCAAGAAGGTTAAGATAGCAAGAAACTGTGGTGAAGTAGGAACGATATTGACCCAACTAAAGCACCTCTGTGTTTCAGTGTCCTTCTTGAAACACCATAAGAACATAAGAAAGGCCATGCTAGATCAGACCAAGGCCCATCAAGTCCAGCAGTCTGTTCACACAGTGGCCAACCAGGTGCTTCTAGGAAGCCCACAAACAACCCAACCAGGTGCCTCTAAGAAGCCCACAAACAAGACTACTGCAGCAGCACCATCCTGACTGTGCTCCATAGCACCTAAGATAATAGGCATGCTTCTCTGATCCTGGAGAGAATAGGTATGCATCATGACTAGTAGCCATTTTGACTAGTAGCCATGAATAGCCCTCTCCTCCATGAACATGTCCGCTCCCCTCTTCAAGCCTTCCAAGTTGGCAGCCATCACCACATCCTGGGGCAGGGAGTTCCACAATTTAACTATGCCTTGTGTGAAGATATACTTCCTTTTATCAGTTTTGAATCTCTCACCCTAGAATGCACAGATAACTCTTTGCCAGTTTTCCAAACTTTTAAACTGTATAAATAATTGGTAAACAAATCCTTCTTGTTTAATTGTTCACACATGTAATGTTTTCCTTCTTCTATCTTGAATGCTACCAAAATAAAGTCCACTCCATCTATTCCTAGGCTGCGGGTACCAACCACACGGTGCTGTAGATGAAAAAACAATGTAGTATGATGGTTAGAATGCCAGGCTAGAACCCTGGGGGATCTGGGCTCAAGCCCAGCTCCACCATGAAGTTTGCAGTGTGTGTGTGTGTGTGTGTGTGTGTGTGTGTGTGTGTGTGTGTGTGTGTGAGGGGGAATCTCTCGGCCTCACCCCACTACTGTGAGGATAAAATGGAAAGAAGAACAAACCATCTTACAGGACAGATACATGTAAATGAGAGGTCCCACCCTTTTCTGGGGTCTGCTAACCTGCATTTTAAAGAGGAAAGCTGCAATCCATACCCATGCCACTTCATAACTAATAGATGCATTTGTTACTGCTCTGCCATTTGTATTGAGTAGAAACCATCCCATAAAAAGTAGACCCTGAGCAGGCAACATTAAAGGTCCACAGGTTGAGACCTGCCAATATCTGCTCATATAACAACTCTATCCAGTCACCAGAGGGGTACAAGACACCTGAATTTTCTCTGTGCCTAGCTATATCAACCCCAAGCAATGGCATTTGGACAAAATATATCACTCGCGAAAGGGTCCATTCTTAATTTCAGTGCTGCCTGCGATGAGCCCCAGCTCTTCCCTCGGGTTGTCTGCGCATAAAAATGAACCTCACAAGTAGCAGCCTCCAGTAAGACAAATGAGGCTCCAGGCAGCTATATAAACACAGAAAGCAAAGAATCAGACAGAATTAATCCTTTTAATCATTGGCTAAAGCCTCTGGGAACGTCCCCAATACTTTTTCAGCACCTTAGACAGAGCACAGGGCACTGTCGGCCACCTGATTCCACCTCCACTTTTGTGCACCGAAGAGAGGAGAGTGTCCCTTGGCCTACCTTCTGAAAAGATGCACCTCAAGTTCTTGTTGATAACCTACAGGGGCATTATGGAGCGACACAACAACATCTAAAATGGGCTCAGAGTTCCAGAGGGACAGCTGGCTGCAACCAAAGCAAATGAAGAGCCTTGTGACACCTTGAAAACTGACACAGTTATTGTAGCATCAAGAGCTGTTGTGGATCTGAGCTCACTTCATCATATGCATGAAGTGAACTATCAGGAACAGTATGGGGTTTTTTTTAGTAACTCTGAGCCATCCAGCTTTCAAAATTCAGTCTCCTACCTTATTTACTAATCTAAATACCATTGCTTTCCCCCCAAGGAATTCTGGGAACTGTAGTTCAGTGGTAAGATCTCTCTAACGAAACTCTCTAACGGAACATTTTGTTACGAGGGGTAGCTGTGTTAGTCTATCTGTAGCCTTAGAAAAGAGCAAGAGTCCAGTAGCACCTTAAAGACTAACAGAATTTCTGGTAGGGTATGAGCTTTTGTGAGATATCTGAAGAAGTGAGCAGTGACTCACGACAGCTCATACCGTACCAGAAATTTTGTTAGTCTTTAAGGTACTATTGGACTCTTGCTCTTTCCTACTGAACATGTTGTGTCTTCCCAGGACTTCAACGGCAGTGAAACCAGTTTGGGTCTGCAGCATATACTGGGTAACAGAGAGACAAGGATCTGGAAGCAATATATGAGCTTGGACATCATCTCTTATAGATGCCTTCATTCTAGTTCTCAAAAGCATTTTCAGTTGCCTGTCTCTTTTGCAACGTAATGAACATAGTTACTTGAAAGTGATAGCAGACTCACAAAGAGCAATTAGAAACCAGTCTGGCTATCCACTGCAGATAAGAAAATCAACACATCCTTCCGAATCCTTGGTAGCCTAAAAATTCCACCACATTTTATTTATTTTTATTTTATTACATCTCTACCCCACCCTCCCCAATCCAAAGGTCGGGCTCAGAGTGGCACATAAATTGTACATGCACTAGTTCCATATATTTAAGATACGGAGGACCTGGATCAGACAACACAAGGCAGCTTTTTCAGATGTAAATTTACCAGTAAGGATCCACAAACACAAGCTATTCTTTCTTTGACAATCCTCTTTAATAGTTTTGTGTCCAAATGAGTCCAGAGAGAAGGCCCCATTTGATCTGTTATACCTTCCTCCTCAAACTTTGTCCCAGTGAACTCTCCAGAAAGGTTCAAGAGGTCAGTGAACCTGACCTTAGAAGGTCAAAGAGACTCCCTCTTTGGATTTTCCCAAGACTCACAAAGAGAGCAAAGACAAACTCAGTTGGGGGGGGGGCGAGAAAACCACCAGAAAGTAAGATGTAAAGGAGATGGAGTCATGGCTGGCTTGCTGAAAGGTCTCAATTTCAGAAAGAGCTCAGCACAAAGAGACACGTTGCTTCCTTACCCCACCCTGTGATCCCAGTGGGCTTCCTATGCATGCATGTTCTCTCAAGGAGAGCCTATCCCACCACAAGTTCAATGTGACCAAGAAACAGAAACCGGGTTCAATATATGAGTAGCAAAGTCCAGTCAGTACGTCGTCTTCACTTTCCCTTACGGAAGTGAAGACTTCCAGGAGACTTCTCTGGGACAAGGGGCTGCAAGTAGGAACACCACTGAAGAAGAGCTAAAAACTTGCTTGTCTTTTCTTATACTGGAGTCTCTTGGATCAAGGAAGATGAGTCATGGGAATCTGTGGGAATGAAACTCTTGCACTGGTGAATAAGAACTTAGCAGGAGGGCAGGTCAACGGATCCCTAAGACTCAATGGCAAAGAGACCCATTTTCTCCCTTTTCATAGCACCCTGCTCTTGCTGAACATGCAGCAATAGATCAAAACTCCTGCATGGCCAGAGACATTTATAGACGCTGGTCGTTTCTACAGAACCTTATTGTGTGCAAAGTTCTCACGGTAATTATCCTTCTCAACTATCCTAAGAGGGCTTATTCAAAAGGGAAGCTAGCAGGTAAGAAGATATTATCTGCGTGATCTTTCCCATGCCTATAGTCTCAGTTAAACAATTACTTCAGCCTTAGGATCCTAATAATCTTACATCCCAAATCCTATGCTCACCACAATTACCACCACAAGTCTTGTCTGTGGTGAAACTCCTTCCTGCCCCCTTCTCCAGTGGCAGTAAGCCAGATGGACAATGTGGATGACATCAAAAGCCCTTCTCAACAGCCTCCCAAAGACAACATTTCCTTGGCATTCTAGCAAAATTCTACTGCATCATAACACTTACAGATGAGAGGGGGGGAAACATCCAGCCCTCCCAAAAAAAGCCTACAGAAAGATGTCCCAGGCCTTAACTAAGATACCATAGCTAATTCAGAATATTTAAAATATAAGATATTTCTTCTGAGGAAGAGGAGAGGCCTCCATTTGATATTCATTGGGTGTTTATTCATAATACATGTAGAAATAAGATACCCCTTATCCCTGGCCAGAATCTGAAAGCCTGCATCTCAACTGAAACCCTCCCATGAGGTATCAGAGAAGGATGATCTTCAGGCTTCAAGAGATCAATAATGCTGAAATCCAAAACTCTGATAAACTGGGTGGGTTATTGATTTGTTGACCCACCATAATAATGCCACTCAAGACCCTCCTGCCAGGACAGATTGACACTTTCCTTTTGACTACTCCTTTTGTTCGAGTCTTTGCCTTTATTTTGTGTTAGTTTTTTTAAGTAAAGCTAATTTACAACACATCACCAATACATTCTTGTAAAGAAATTGGCAGCAGTTACAGAACATACCTTCTACACAAAAAGGTCTAGGTTCAATCCCTGTCCTCTCAAACAATATAGGATCTTGGATAGTAATCCAAACACCCTCTGCCTGAGAGCTTGCAGAGATACTGACAGTCAGACACACACACACACACAAAAAGGCTAGATACAACTCTTCTCCATTTTATCTTCACAACAACCCTGAGGTAGATTAGGCTGAATGGGTGTGACTTCCACAAGGACACCCAGCAAGCTTCTATGGCATGGTGGAGATCTGAACCTGGGTTTCCGAGATCAACTGCACCACAATGGCGTTTAAGCGGTACACATTTTCATAGAGAGGGTGTATAAATAAGGTTTCATTGTATTTTTAATCAAATTATAAGCCACCTTAAACCACAAAGGAAAAGTAGAATATGAATGCTTTAATAAATGAATGAAGCAAGTAGATACCAGATGAATATGTTTGAGGAAGGCCTTCCCTGTTTGGAGCCGGTGTAGTGGTTAAGAGAGCTGGACTCTAATCTGGTGAACCGGGTTTGATTCCCCACTCCTCCACATGAGAGGCGGACTCTAATCTGGTTAACTGGGTTGGTTTCCCCACTCCTACACAGGAAGCCAGCTGGGTGACCTTGGGCTAGTCACCGTTCTCTTAGAGCTCTCCCAGCCTCACCCACCTGAAAAGGTGTCTGCTGTGGGGAGAGGAAGGGAAGGAGATTGTAAGACGGTTTGATTCACCTTAAAATGTAGAGCAAGTTAGCATATAAAAACCTTCTTCTTGTTCAAAACAGCACCCGGTTGCCACACACCTAACATGGGAAAACAGCACTCCCACAGCAGGACTTCAGGCGATGAACTAAGTATAGGCAGGTTTATACAGAAAATGGAGGTCACTTGACTACCCATTACTAAAAATGTGATGGTGATTGGGTGACTATGTACATAACTGCCCTCAAGTTGCAACCAACTTATGGCAACCCCAGCAAGGGGCTTTCAAGACAAGTGAGAAGCAGAGGTTCCTCTGCAGAGTTTTCCTTGGAGGTCTCTCATCCAAGTCCCAACCTTGCTTAGCTTCCAAGATCTGACAAGATCAGAGTATGCCGTGATGCCTTCCCTCCCCAGGTGGGTGAATACCGCATGGCAAATTCCTGCTCCACAGAGGCAGAGTGGGCATAAATACCCCCTCCAAAATCTGCACCCAGTTGCCCGGGCTGCAAGAGGATTATCAGCCTTAATGCTTGGCCCAACTGTAATCTTAAGCTCCATTTCAAACGGGCCAGGTACAATGGCTTCCACCCACTAAAAAATGGGGAAGAACTTACCAGACAAAAAACAGAGACCGGTTGTAAGCAACCAACTAAATGACCTTTGAAGATTATTATTTTTAAAGGAAGGAAAGTTGCACAGATGTTTAAAAAAGAAAAGCAGGAGAGAGAGAGAGAGATCAGAATTGAAGAAGGAAAAAGGAGAGGAAAAACACACACGTTTACTGTAATACATCTGGGAAAAATAGTCTTGCAGACAAGTCAATTGAATTGAGAAACTGGGCACTAGGGAATGCTGGCAGGCCAAGGTAGAAATTGGCAATAATTATGGAGCCAGCCGACAGGGTAGGACAACATGATAGGAATTCACAAGTACGTCAGAATGCAAGTTTCAAGGTCACAGAGAGATAACCTATGATTATGGAAAAGGTGATATTGCTGAAGAATGTCAGGAGAAACTCAAAAAAGGCAAAACAGGCTGAAGGAGGAAGGTAACTGAACAGTGCCATGAAGAGGTTGCTGGAAACACTTACTGTGGTAGATCTGGGCAGGGGCTGCAGCATGTGATACCTTCTTGTCCCAGCGTGGCGTAGTGGTTAAGAGCGGTGGAGTCTGACCTGGAGAACCGGGTTCAATTCCCCACTCCTCCACATGAGCAATGGAGGCTAATCTGGTGAACTGGATTTGTTTCCCCACTCCTACACATGAAGCCAGCTGGGTGACCTTGGGCCAGTCACAGCTCTCTCAACCCCACCTACCTCACAGGGTGTCTGTTGTGGGGAGAGGAAAGGAAGGCGATTGTAAGCCAGTTTCATTCTTTCTTAAGTGGTAGAGAAAGTCTGTGTATAAAAACCAACTGTTCTTCTTCATAGATTGTCACCCAGTACATGAATAGATTCCATAGCAATGCACCATCTGAACATCCACCAGTGGTATGCACAAGCAGGGAAATCCACATGATGGTGAGACTTTACATTTCTGGTCCTCATGGGCACAAAGCTAAACCTGACCTATCGGATGGCTCAAGGATAGGCAATAAAAAGCAAAAGGCCTTTTTTCATGCTCTTAAAAATTCGTTATTCCTACATTTCACTTTTCAAGATCTTTCAAGGGTAGACTCGTATTTATTGATTATTTTCAAAACTAACCTATTTAGTAAAAAGGCCAAGTGTGGCGTGTCGACCAACCACTCATTTGCTTCCTATGGTGTTCATAAAATGGTATGATGTACAACTAAAGCAAGAAGGTAAACTGGGGCCCTGCAGTCACGGGGAAATTTTTGAAGCGGGCCTCCAAATTACACAGACCCCCTCTTGAACCAGGAGTTTTTACACCAAACTAGCAGCACCCTAAGCGTGCAGGAAAGGCAAACACAATTCCCCCCCATCTTGGTTCATACAGCTGTCAGGTCGTTTCTTTATTTGCTGGCAATTTTCATCAGCTGTGGTCCCTGGACCCCCCTGAGGTTCCAGGTGAAGAGGCTTGCTTGTTCGCATACAGCAGTCAGTCCCACACTCCCCCGTTTCTCCCTGCTAACTCCTTTCCGTGCCCCCTTTGCAATGCCACCTACCCTTCCCCTCCCCACAAGGCAAACAGCTTCTGGTGTTAATAGCCTAATTCTCTTTGGCATTCAAATCAGGCGGCTGCCTCTTGCCAGGCGTTGCACTTCAAGGGCTGTCAGAGCGAGGAATCCCAGGTGGCAAAAGCGGGCGCTGGCAGCTGTTCCTTCCCTAGGGCAGAAGCCGGACACGACCCTCCAGCTGGAAAGCCCAGGGAAGCAAAGTGGAGGCGCTCTCTCTGGAGCCTGGGCTTTGCCTTTCGAGACGTTAACATGGGGGGGGGGGCAAGACTAAATATTTACTCAAAGAGTTTTTTTGGCTTGCGGAGTGGCTGAGACTGCCCAGCCTTTTTTTCTGGGACGGGAGGCCCGCTAATGTACAGAGCATCTTGCATGGCGCCCTACTGAGAGGAACAGTAGAAGGAGAAGAGTTCAAAGGCAGCTGCTCCAGCAGGTCTGGAAGGAGAAGACATTACAGCCTTCTGCTCCGAGGCCCAGCCTAGTTCAAGGGCCAGGTGGGGTTCATAGGGCAATTCGGGCGACATTTGGGGTTGGGGACATCAAAAGAAAGGAGAGGAGGAAATCCGGGAGGATGTAAGTGGAGCTGGAGTTGGGGGGGAGGGGGATGGAGCCCAGCGCAGGAAGGAAGTGGAGACAGAGGACAAGGAGCAGATGCTGGTGGAAGAAATTTCCCCTCTCCCTGTGAGTCCTTGTGGTTCTCCCTTGTTGGTCCTACTTCCCCTTCAGGTAGCCAATGGGCTCCTGTTACTAACACATTCTCTTCCTTCACTTGTATTTAGGGATGATGAAGAAGAAATAATCGGTATTTATATGCTGACTTTCTCTTCCCCTCCCCACAACCGACACCCTGTGAGGTAGGTGGGGCTGAGAGAGCTCTAAGAGAACTGTGACTAGCCCAAGGTCACCCAGCTGGCTTTATAAGAACATAAGGCCCTGCTGGATCAGACCAAGGCCCATCAAGTCCAGCAGTCTGTTCACACAGTGGCCAACCAGGTGCCTCTAGGAAGCCACTAACAAGACGACTGCAGCAGCACCATCCTGCCTGGGTTCCCTGGCACCTAATATAATAGGCATGTTCCTCTGATCCTGGAGAGAATAGGTATGCATCATGACTAGTATCCATTTTAACTAATAGCCATGAATACCCCTCTCCTCCATGAATATGTCCACTCTCCTCTTAAAGCCCTCCAAGCTGGCAGCCATCACCACATCCTGGGGCAGGGAGTTCCACAATTTAACTATGCGTTGTGTGAAAAAATACTTCCTTTTATCTGTTTTGAATCTCTCACCCTCCAGCTTTAGCAGATGACCCCGTGTTCTAGTATTATGGGAGAGGGAGAAAAACTTCTCCCTGTCCATTCTCTCCAAACCATGCATAATTTTATAGACCTCTATCATGTCTCCCCTCAGCCGCCTTCTTTCCAAGCTAAACAGCCCTAAGCGTCTTAACCGCTCCCCATTAGTTGCTCTAGTCCCCTAATCATTTTGGTTGCTCTTTTCTGCACCTTCTCAAGCTCTGTAATATCCTTTTTTAGGTGTGGTGACCAGAACTGTACACGGTATTCCAAGTGTGTTCTCACCATAGATTTGTACAAGGGCAGTATGATATCAGCAGTTTTATTCTCTATTCCTCGTCTAATTATGGCCAGCATGGAATTTGCCTTTTTTACAGCAGCCGCACACTGGGTTGACATCTTCATTGATCTATGCACTACCACCCCAAGACCCCTTTCTTGATCTGTCGCTACCAGCACAGATCCCATCAGTGTATATGTGAAGTTGGGATTTTTTGCCCCAATATGTATCACTTTACACTTACTCACATTGAATCTCATTTGCCATTTTAATGCCCATTCTTCCAGTATGCAGAGATCCTTCTGGAGCTCTTCACAGTCCGATTTTGTTTTAACCACCCTAAATAATTTGGTGTCATCTGCAATCTTGGCTACTTCACTGTTTAACCCCAACTCCAGGTCATTGATGAACAGGTTGAAAAGCACCAGTCCCAACACAGATCCCTGAGGCACCCCACTGCTCACATCCCACCATTGGGAGAACTGACCATTGATTCCTACTCTCTGCTTCCTATTTTTCAACCAGCTCTCAATCCATAAAAGGACTTGTCCTCTTATCCCGTGACTATGAAGTCTGCTTAGCAGTCTTTGGTGGGGGACTTTGTCAAAAGCTTTTTGGAAATCCAAATACACAATATCCACAGGCTCATTCCTGTCCACATGCTTATTGACGTTTTTAAAAAAACACTCTAATAGGTTAGTGAGACAGGATCTACTCTTACAGAAGCCATGTTGGGTTTTGCCCAGCAGACCTTGCCCTTCTATATGCTTGACAATTCTATCTTTAATAATGTTTTCCACTAATTTACCCGGAACAGACTTTAAGCTAACTGGCCTGTAATTTCCTGGGTCCCCCTTGAACCTTTTTTATAAATGGGTGTTACATTGGCCATTCTCCAGTCCTCTGGTACAGAGGCTGATCGAAGGGACATATTACATATATTTGTTAGAAGTTCAGCAATTTCCCATTTGAGTTCTTGAAGAACTCTAGGATGAATACCGTCTGGTCCCTGTTAGTTTGCAGTTTGTCTAGACGTTCTAGGACTTCCTGCCTTGTTACCACTATTTGCCTCAGTTCTTCATTTTCCCCTCTCCAAAATCTCTGTTCAGGAGAAGGAATCTGTCCTGTATCTTCAACAGTGAAGACAGATGAGAGGAATTCATTTAGTTTTTCAGCAATTGCTTTATCCTCCCTTAGAGTTCCTTTACTCCCATTGTCATCCAATGGTCCAACCGCTTCCCTAGCTGGTTTCCTACTCCTAATATACTTAAAGAATTTCTTATTGTTTGTTTTGATGTGTTTAGCAATATGCCCCTCAAAATCTTTTTTTGCGTCTCTAATTATCTGCATGCATTTCCTTTGTGCAAGTTTGTGTTTGCTTCTGTTCGCCTAGTTTGGGCAAACCTTCCAGTCTCTGAAGGAAGACTTTTTTTCTCCAATTGCTTCCTTCACCTTACCCGTTAGCCATGGTGTTGACCTCTTGGACTTATTACTACCTTTCTTGACCTGCGGTATACAAGCTAGCTGAGCCTCTAGTAATGTGGACTTGAGTAACCCCCAAGCCTTTTCAAGAGATTTAACCCTCCTGTTCCTTTCAACTTCCTCTTTACCAGTTTTCTCATTTTAGAGAAGTTCCCTCTTTTAAAGTCAAAGGTAATTGTGTGAGATTTCTCAGTCACTTTCCCACTTGCATATAAATTAAATTTGATGCCATTGTGATCACTATTGCCAACTGGCTCAACTACATCCACATCCCGCATTAAGTCACTGGCAGCATCACAGAGTATTAAATCCAGGATTGCCTCCTTCTTCATGTGGAGGAGTGGGGAATCAAACTCGGTTCTCCAGATTAGAGTCAACCACTCCAAACCACTGCGCTTAAGCACTACACCACGCTGGATGGGGAAGGAAATATCCTTGTCACAATTCAGAATCGGCCTCAACAAACTCCCCTAATAAAAAGGCAAAACATTTTTTCCCCCTGAGGCCAATTCTGAAATTTGGACCCTGTCAAGATCCTGATAACATGTTCAGGAGTGTGATGAGGTCCGAATTCCTCTCTCCAGCCCCTTTCCATGGCCCACCCAATTCCTCACAAGCCCCTATGCTTTGCCTTTGTGCCCTATCCCCACTTTCAGTAGTGACAGCAGTGGGGACAGGAGGCCTCTCTCCTCCCCTTGAGCAAGGGTTTCCAACTCTGGGTTTGAAAATCCCTGCATATTTGAGGGCGGAGCCTGGGTAAGGCGGGGTTTGGAGAGGGGAGGGGGCCCAGCAGGCTGCAGTGCCATCGTTTTCACTTTCCAAAGCAGCTGTTTTCTCTAGAAGAACTGATCTCTGTAGTGTCGGGATCAACTGTAATTCTGGGAGATCTCCAGGCCCCACCTGGAGATTGGCCATCCTACCTTGAACACTGCAATGGCAGCATTTCAGGTGCTGGAGTATCTGGGAAATGTAGTTTCCAAGGCAATCATTGCCCATACTAAGGACCTAGGCACCTTGATTTCCCAACGTTTAGAAAACTAGCACATCAAGGAGCTCAATTACCATCTCCAATGTTAGTTTGATATATCCAGGGAACATTCTAAAATACGACTCACACAACTACTGTGAAATCTGAAGAAGTGTGGCCCAAAGACTCTACCATGTCATTCTACATAACATATACATTAGGGGAGGGGCCATGGCTCAGTGGTAGAGCCTCTGCTTGGCATGCAGAAGGCCCCGGTTCAATCCCCGGCATCTCCAGTTAAAGGGACTAGGCAGGTAGGTGATGTGAAAGACCACTGCCTGGAACCCTGGAGAGCTGCTGCCGGTCTGAGTAGACAATACTGACTTTGATGGACCAAAGGTCTGATTCAGTATAAGGCAGCTTCATGTGTTCATGTGTGTTCATGTGTGAGCAGAGTTAACATTTCCTGGGAATTTCAATGTGCTGCTCAGTTCTTGCAAACAGGTTCGAATATGTGCAAAGAACACTTAGAGAGACTCTCAGAAAAAGCTGCGCTACACCTTGCGCAAAGCATTAACCATTGGCCCAGCTATTCACCAGATGAGGGAAACATACAATCATATTGAAATCTGCTTGTAAAAGCTATTGTGTGAGAATCCATTCACTGGATGGAGAAGTTTGCAAAATGTTTTCTGCTTTCAGGTCTTCATTAAAATGTACATTCCTCACCCAAGTCAGAAAAAAAAATCTCATACAGAAAACAAAGTTTGCACAAGAGAATGCCAAACAATTCCACACACAGATAACCACACAATAAAAACTTGGCTCCAGTTGAAGATCACAATTGGGAGCATTTAATTTCCACATTTCAACAGACCTCATGCATCACTTCCTTATTTCCCTAGATGCTCCATCTAGTATATTTTAGCCTGTTGGCTTGCCCCTGACTCTTAAGACGCTAGCACGCCTCTCTCCTCTTTGCAGGCTGAGCAAAGTTATTTCACGCCTGAGAACTCCACAGAACGTCTCTTGCACATGCCGAAAACAAGATTTCCATGCTGATGTTGGGGTGGATTTCCTACAATGCCTCCTTCAAAATTCCACTTATAGACCCAGCACTTAACTAACAGCATCATGCTCGCTATGCTAGCAGGAGAATCAAAGGTACCAAGCAGACGTATGATGCCGTTATTATAAATATCTCCCGTAGCGATTTCACAGACGAGCACTTAAACTGCCACTAATTTCAACGGCATCAAGGCACAGTAGTTCATTCAGAGATAATTTCTTGCCACTGGAAATGCTCAGTAAATGTAGGTTAACTCTGGAAAAAGAAATGGAGAATAAGGAGTAAAGCGGGGGAGGGAGACCCTGCTTCACATCCTCTGGAGTGTAATTATAAAACAGCAGTTCTGTATCCAAACAAACCATGCGGGATTCAGGTAAAAAGTGGATAAATGCCATTAGCATCATGGGATATGATTTGTAGCGAGCCATAACTAACCAAAGACTAATGCAAGCAGAAACCGTTCCCTTGTGAAACAGGGGGAAAAAATCCCTAGACAGTGTGCCTTTCCTATGCGCCTAGTCTAAAATGAATATGCATGCGCTTGCCTTCTCTCACTCTCTGGCAGATGCATGCTAAACCAGAAACATATGTTACATACACATCTAGCACACACCAAATCCTTGTTTGTCTGTTTGTTTATAATATTTATACCCGGCTCTCTTTGAGGCAGTTTACAACATTCATTCAACAAACAGACTAAAAAACCAGAAGCCTAAAAAGCAACAGATGGAACAATAGAAATTATTCAAAACAATATTAAAAGTTCAGATTAAAAACAAAAAGTTACTACACTCAGGTGGAACCATGAACACCTCACTTTAAAAAATGGTACAAAACTGATGGTTTCCAAATGAACATCTGACTCTACAAAAGCAGAGAGATGCCATGCTTAAGCATGGTGCTTCTAATGCACGCTGCACTTCAAAAACCATGTACAGGCAAAAAGTCCCCAAATGCTACCCTGGAGATGTTGTTTTTGGGTGGAATCAATTGAAATGTTGGTAGATTTCACAGCACAAAGTGCAGAAATAACCTGACATGAAAGAATTGATGCTGTGGGGTTAGCAAAGCCTTTGAGAGCCAGCGTGGTGTAGCGGTTAAGAACGGTAGTTTGGAGAGGTGGGCTCTGATCAGGAGAACCGGGGTTTGATTCCCCACTCCTCCACATCAGCGGTGGAGGCTAATCTGGTGAACCGGGTTGGTTTCTGCACTCCTACACATGAAGCCAGCTGGGTAACCTTGTGCTAGTCACAGCTCTCTTAGAACTCTCCCAGCCCCACCTACCTCACAGGGTGTCTGTTGTGGGGAGGGGGAGGGGATTGTAATCCAGTTTGATTCTTCCTTAAGTGGTAGAGAAAGACGGCATATAAAACCAACTCTTCTTCTGTTTCTTTGTGAGTGGTGACCCAGAGCATGGGCAAGTCAGCCAACACTGTGGGTCACAAACACATGGAGCTCTTCTCAAATAGTGGCTGGAGGTGTGATCAACTTAAGTATAGAGAAAGGATCACGGCCAGATGGCAACAACTACTACAACCTGGAAGTTCACAGAGATGAGAGACAGGAACTGGGAGACCACTGGGGAAAACCCCCTCAAGGAACTGGTGTCAGGGTTGGATCAATGTTCACACCCCCAACCAACACCATCACTTTGCAGGAGCCCCTGAAAGGCTTATACACACAGTCCTGCAAAGTGAATCCTAACCATGCAGTTGGAGGGCAGGATTTATATAGTCACAGCTCCCACACTGGTCCATGCATGCCATATACCCCTTCACTGGGTCACTAGGCTGTGTGTGTGTGTTTTTTAAACCCACATTGTCTTGTTATTTACTGAATACACATTTGACTTTCTTCCATCCTGGAGCTCAATGTAGCTTATACAAGGTGAAGAAGAAGAGGAAGGAGAAGAACTGGTTTTATACCCCGCTTCTCTCTATCGTAAGGAGCCCCGTGGCGCAGAGTGGTAAGCTGCAGTACTGCAGTCCAAGCTCTGCTCACGACCTGAGTTTGATTCCAACAGAAGTTGGTTTCAGGTAGCCGGCTCAAGGTTGCCTCAGCCTTCCATCCTTCTGAGGTCGGTAAAATGAGTACCCAGCTTGCTGGGGGTAAAGGGAAGATGTCTGGGGAAGGCACTGGCAAACCACCCTGTAAACAAAGTCTGCCTAGTAAACGTCGGGATGTGACATCACCCCATGGGTCAGGAATGACCCGGTGCTTGCACAGGGGACCTTTACCTTTTCTCTCTATCGTAAGGAGACTTGAAGCGGCTTACAATCGACTTCCCTCCCACTTCCTCCCACCCCCCGGACAATTCTTATTTAAGCACTGTCCAGATCCAGTGCTTAGCTTCAGCAAGGTGGTCATGTATCCTGTGCCCTGCAAGCATGCATACAGATCCAGCATGCAGGATCCTTTGTTCCGCATGAGGGAAGATGACAGAGAGCATCTCGAGGGCAGCCCCCAGTATAGCCACTTCCCTGCTGCCTAGGAAATCCCTTTCCAAAGGGCACAACCTCCGATATAAGACTCCCAGGGTTCCCTTTAAGAGGATTTCAACACTCTGTCTCATGTGATACACATCTGGCAGGCTTGTCATGTCTGCTCTGCAAATCAGACAGAGTTATCAGATCTTGGAATGGGAAAGAGAGCAATTTCCCTGCAGAGCATCACTTTGTCTTTGAGAGATACGCTGCACGGTAGCCCAGGGAGCATACCTTTGGGTCTCGCCTCTGCGGCAGGCTGTTCTGAAATGCAGGAAATTATTTCTATTGTGTGTACCGACTGTAAAAGCCCGGAACCACGGTTTCCCCATGAACTGAGGGAGAAAGGCAACAAGGACAAAGTCACAGTGCCTCAGCCACTAATAGTGCAATCCTAAAACAGTTATATACCCTTCTGAAGGCTAAACTAGATGTGCTTGTTTTAAAGAGTTGCATTCCTCAATGACTTTTTAAAAATAAAGGGGAGCCTTTTGAGCTCAGGACACTGTCGTGGACAGAGGGGGAGCTCCTGCCTTCCCCCTGAGCTGTTTTTCCATGCTGAAACAGCACGGGGTGAGGGGAGTAGTTATGTGTGTGTAAAGTGCCGTCAAGTCACAGCTGACTTATGGCAACCCCCATAGGGTTTTCAAGGCAAGAGACAAACAGAGGTGGTTTGCCATTGCCTTCCTCTAAATAGCGACCGACCCTGGTATTTCTTGGTTGTCTCCCATCCAATTACTAACCAGGGCTGACCCTGCTTAGCTTCCAAGATCTGACGAGATCGGGCTAGCTTGGGCCATCCAGGTCAGGGGGGGAGTTATTTCTCCACTTTTGCTGCTCCATGTGAAGTATTCTGTGCATGTGCATCAGCAAAATAACTCCATCCCTACTACTGTTTCAGCACAGGAAAATGGCTGGGGGGGGGGAGGCAGGAATCCTACCCCTCCCCGTGGCATCGTTTCAGGCATAAGCAGGCTCTCCTTTGAATTTTAAAAGCCGTTTCCCACAGCTGCTGTGATGCTGCAGGGAAACTGAGTTCCTGCTCTTTGAAAACAAGCACATCTAGTTTGGCCCTAAGCCCTCTCCCCAGTGGGTAAGAAGGGTGCAAGTCTGTTTAGGATTGAATTATCATTTTTGAAACATATGTTGGTTTTTAATAACAGCTTCTTATAGAGAGGCTGTTTGCATGATGACGGGCACACCCATGGTGCCCTGATGATTTGGAAAGCCCATGGTGCCCCGATGATTTAGAATGCATAACACCATTTTAAGATACAGAGAAACAGAATGCCTACAATACCTTAAAGCATGCAAAAGCTAGCTTCCAAACCCCTTTTGGTACTCAGAGTTGAACACATGAAGCTGCCTTATAGTGAATCAGACCCTCGGTCCATCAAAGTCAATATTGACCACTCAGACTGGCAGCGGCTCTCCAGAGTCTCAGGCTGAGGTCTTTCACATCACCTACTTGCCTAGTCCCTTTAACTGGAGATGCTGGGGATTGAACCTGAGAACTTCTGCATGCCAAGCAGATGCTCTACCACTCAGCCAGGGCGCTATCTCTACAAATGATCTTGCAGTTTAGTCCAGACATTCCGGCAAACCAAACAGATTCCCCTCCTTTTTGTGTTATAAGGCTTGTTTTCTAGGTTTCAAATGATCCCTTCGACTCTTTGTCAGCAGCATCCAACCTTCGTTTTTCAAAGAGCTGGACCTGGTATTCTGACAGCAGCTTGGAAGATGCAGTGCATACATGTAAGCAGGGATTTTATATAGGAGGCCTGGCCGCTATGGAACTCCTTACTGAATGCTATACAAGCTAAACTATGCTCTATAATGCGCTCCCTTAAGGCTCGTTCATATAACCAGCATGCCAAAACCGCAGTTTCTGCTTGCGGGGTGGGGGGGGGAGGGAGCCCTCAGTTGTCTCTCTGAGATGCCACAGGCGGAAACAAAGCAGCAGCAGTCACAACAGCCCTGGAGAAAGGAACGCTCGAAATATAAACGGGCAAGTTGCTTCTCCTGATGATGTATATTCTGTGGGCCCCGCTGGCTCTTCTCGGCGTTTATTTTCTAGCGCTGCAGCGAGATGACAGAGCAAGGCTTCAATTAGACACATCTGAGAGCAATTAGCAGGGCCCTGCTAGGTTGACAAGAGCACCTGAAAAGGTTTGGCACTTTTTTTGAGAGAGAGATGAAGGGAAGCGCTGACATTGCAAACCCCGACAGGGCCCTCGTAACTCCACGGTTTCACTTTCGAACATGAACCGCAGCCTGAAAGTATGGCTTACCAATGGAATTTCTGGCATGCAGCGGCTAATCTCTTTTGCAGGCCAGGGCTGTTGGCCAGCCCTTCGACCCAGTACTGGAGCATGAGTAGAATGGAGAACGACTAAGGAGAGTTTCGTTTCTATCTTCTGCTGCAGTAGATGTAAGAGGAACAAGCGGATAGGGAAAAATCGAAAAATCGAAAAAAAACCCAGGAGAGCCAGCATGGTAGTGGTTAAGAGCAGTGGTAGACTCTAATATGGAGAACCGGGTTTGATTCCCCACTCCTCCACATGAGTGGCAGAGGCTAATCTGATGAACAGGATTTGTTTCCCCACTCCTACACACAAAGCCAGCTGGGTGACCTTGGGCGAATCATACTCTCTCAGCCCCACCTACCTCACAGGGTGTCTGTTGTGGGGAAGGGAAGGGAAGGTGATTGTAAGCCGGTTTGAGTCTCCCTTAAGTGGTAGAGAAAGTCGGCATATAAAAACCAACTCTTCTTCTTCTATGTCAAACACCATCTGTATGGGAAGAGGCCTTGGCTCAGTGGTACATCTGCTTGGCATGCAGAAGGTCCCAGGTTCAACTCCCAGCATCTCCAGTTAAAAAAAACCAGGCAGACCTCTACCTGAGACCCTGGAGAACTGCTGCCAGTCTGAGTGGACAATACTGACCATGATGGACCGATGGTCTGATTCAGGATAAGCCAGCTCCATGTGTATTTATGCCATCTAATACAGACTACAGGAGTATGTCAGCAACGAAGTCTCAACAGGTTAACATAATCCTACCCATACAGGAGAGGAAAATATAAGAGAAAGCATTTCACTCCAAGCTCTTTTGGAAAAGTGAAAGTGCTGGGCTGCTCATCAAAGAGCCACTGTTGAACCGGGATCTGACGATATCCCCCACCAGTATCTCCAACATGCAGGTATGAGATACTGAACATGCAGTTTCCCCCTCTGGCTACTGGACGGTACCAAGACTCTTCTTTCTTTCCAAATATCCCTTGGACATCTGGCTGCTGGAAGAGGCAAAGGAGGGCCTGTCTCGTCCTCCAACTAATCCGTCTCGCTCCATCATCGGGTTGAAAGGGCTGTGTGTACTCTTGCAAGCAATTAAAAAAAGAAAAAGAAATTCTGGGCCAAGAAAACTACAGTCAAGAAAAGCTGAATGCTGCAAAACTGGGCTGGCCCTGGCATTTGAGAGCAAGAGGCAGTCTGCCAAAGCAGGAAATTGTCTATGGAGTTGATGATGTTTTTATTGCCATAAGAAAGGGGCGCCATTTGGATTTTCTGCCTCGAGTACCCCAATATCTGTGCCAGGGGTCCAGTCTAACAGGTAGTCATGAGCTACCAGTAGCTCATCTGCTACTGTCTGAGCTTTCCCTCAAAGACCCATGGGGAAAAATCATGAAAAGATCCTACTTTACGCTTTTATTTTAAAAAATAAGCTTTTGTTTCATAGGATTTTTCTCTGTGCTGCTTAGCTGAGGGCATCGTTTTTGGTGCTCTTACTAGCCCCTGTGTCTAAGAAAGAATAAAACTTGGTAACACACTGCAGGTAAAGATGAGTAGCTCATCATGTCTTTCACTACCCAGAAGTAAAGGTAATCCCCTGTGCAAGTACCAGGTCATTACTGACCCATGGGGTGACGTCATATCACAACGTTTCCTAGGCAGACTATATTTACAGGGTAGTTTGGCATTGCCTTCCCCAGTCCTCTACACTTTACCCCCAGCAAGCTGGGTACTAATTTTCCTGACCTCGTAAGGATGGAAGGCTGAGTCAACCTTGAGCTGGCTACCTGAAACTGACTTCCATTGGGATTGAACTCAGGTCATGAGCAGAGCTTTGACTGCAGTACTGCAGAAGTAGCTCTCATTAAAGAAAAGGTTGCGTCTATGGCCAACCCTGTGCATCTGAGCCACTTCTCTCCACAACAGGTTTAAACTATGCAAATTGAGCCAATCTACACCTTTTGCATAATTGATTATCCTAATCATGGAAAGGATGACCCCAGAAATCAAGCCCCGGGCTCAGACATCTCATTCATTAGAATTTACTAGGCATTTTCTATGCACTTTTAAATCTATCTCATAGAATCATAGAGTTGGAAGGGACCACCAGGGTCATCTAGTCCAATCTCAAGGAATAGGGACTAGAAACTTGCTTTTTAAAAAGTAAGCTGAGATTCTCTTGATGTTGAATTCAGTGTGCTTGTGCAAAACGCATGTGGCCTTGCATGTTGGCATGATATTAATAGTAGGCCTGCAATGCTTAGGCAATTACATTATTAATTAATTTGATTTCTATCCTCTCTTTTCTCTGAAACTCAAAGCAGCAGCCATGGGATTCCAGGAGGTCTCTCACCCAAGCACCAACCGCAGCCACACTAACTTAACTTCAGCAAGGTTGCTATATCATGTATTATCAGACAATACGCTAGGATTACAGGAGAATTACACAACTGCAAGGTTGACAATGAGGAAATTGAAATTGTTTAAGACTTTCTATTCCTTGGCTCCATCATCAACCAAAAGGGAGACTGCAGCCAAGAAACCAGAAGGAGATTGAGACTGGGAAGGGCAGCCATGAAGGAGCTACAAAAGATTCTGAAGTGTAAGGATGTGCCACTGGCCACCAAGATCAAGTTAATTTATGCCATTGTATTCCGTATTATGATGTATGGGCGTGAAAGCTGGACATTGAAGAAAGCTGATGGGAAGAAAGTAGGTTCCTTTGAAATGTGGTGTTGGAGGAGAGTGTTACGGATACCATGGACTGCCAAAAAAAAAAAACCAAATCAGTGGGTTCTAGATCAAATCAAACCTGAACTGACCCTAGAAGCTAAAATTACTAAACTGAGACTATCGTATTTTGGTCACATTATGAGAAGACAAGAGTCACTGGAAAAGACAGTCATGCTAGGAAAAGTTGAGAGCAGCAGGAAAAGAGAAAGACCCAACAAGAGATGGATTGACTCAATCAAGGAAGTCACAGCCCTCAATGAGTAAGGCTGCCAAATTCAGGACATTTTAGAGGACATTGATTCATAGGGTCGCCATGAGTCGGAAACAACTTGATGGCACTTAACACACACACAGACGCACACTAGGACTAACTTGATTAATTGTTCACAACATTTTGATTGACTGCAAATGTGCAGTTGATTTAAAAATATATATACCTATGAAAACACTATCTTAAAAGAGGTGCTCCTTCTTGTGCGTAAGAGGAAGGGGGATTCCTCTTCTAAGATGATGCCTCCAGTTAGATATGCATGCATCATCTAAAAGGGAATGCCTTTTTTTCTTGAGTCTGTTTCCCCATATGCAAATTTATGCAGATAAAACTTGCTCAGCTAACCTTCTTTCTAAGGGACAAGGATTTCTTCAGTTGGGTGACAGTCCTAACGAGGAGTATTGTTCTGCAAATCAGTACACAATACCAAGCTTGTAAAAGCAACACGTTCTGTGCAAACAGTAGAAATCTTCCTCCTCCTGCTAACGCCTGACCTTTATGAAGTGCCAGCAGTCAGCGCGCTAAGAAGTGTTGTACAGAATACATGAAGCAACAAGGTCCTCTTTGTAGAAGGCTCACCATCTGAGACAGACTGAAAAAGACAGGGAGAGGAAGACATGCCTTGGGTAGGGCTGGCGCAGTAAGGTGCGGAGAAGCGGGAGCAGACAGATAAGGCTCTCATCAACCCTGTGCGTCTTCTACAACCATGCCTTGCAGGGGCACGGATTTCAGCATCTGGAAAACACCGTATAACCCTTGCAACTGTGAAGATAGGCTTGAAAAAACATGAGAAATGCCAGTGGAACTGAAGCAGGTGTGTGGAGCCTGCTTTCAGGCTCAGTAACAGGCTGTCGCTTGGTGGCAAAGGGTCTGCTTGGCATGCAGAAAGCCCCAGGTTCTATCCCCGGCATCTCCAGTTAAAAAGGACCGAGCAGTAGGTGATGTGAAAGACCTCTGCCTGAGACCCTGGAGGGCTCATTGCCAGACTGAGCAGACAGTACTGACCTTGAGAGCCAGCATGGTGTAATGGTTAACAGTGGTGGTTTAGAGCGGTGGAGTCAAATCTGGAGAACCGGGTTTGATTCCCCACCCCTCCACATGAGCAGCAGACGTTAAACTGGTGAAGTAGGTTGGTTTCCCCACTCCTGCACATGACGCCAAGCTGGGGAATCCATTTCCCCTCTATGGGGAGGGGAATCCATTTCAACAGGAGAAATTACACAGGGAAGGAAGTAAACCTCCTTTCCCCCTTGAGCTGCTGTGACCTGAATCAGGTTTCTCCATCCATGAGGAAGGAATGGATCGGAGATTTCCCAGCTGTTTGTGATTCATTTGCTTGGGGGCCTGGAGTTCTTCTTTCTCCAGGCTACATTCCTGGAGGAATGGGTGGCATCTGAAGGTAGCCTCTATGACATCACAACCCTGCTGAGCTCCTTCCTCAAATTCCTCCCTACCCAGCCACTGCCCTCAAATCTCCAAGACTTTTCTAAGCCAGAGCTGGCAACCCTACCTGAGAGATGAGAAGGTTGGCCGTGCTTGTTCAGGCCTAGAACTACTCCTTACTATTGCCTTATAAGAACATATAAGAAAAGCCATGCTGGATCAGACCAAGGCCCCTCAAGTCCAGCACTCCGTTCACACAGTGGCCAATCAGTTGCCTCTGAAGCAGCAGAAGAAGCAGAAACAGAAGAAGAGTTGGTTTTTATATGCCAACTTTCTCTACAGTTTAAGGAAGAATCAAACCAGCTTATAATCACCTTCCCTTCCCCTCCCCACAACAGATATCCTGTGAGGTAGGTGGGGCTGTGGAGCCCCGTGGCGCAGAGTGGTAAGCTGCAGGACTGCAGTCCAAGCTCTGCTCACGACCTGAGTTCTATCCCAACGGAAGCTGGTTTCAGGTAGTTGGGTCAAGGTTGACTCAGCCTTCCATCTTTCCGAGGTCGGTCAAATGAGTACCCAGCTTACTGGGGGTAAAGGGAAGACGACTGGGGAAGGCACTGGCAAACCACCCCGTAAACAAAGTCTGCCTAGTAAACGTCAGGATGTGACATCAGCCCTTGGGTCAAGAATGACCCGGTGCTTGCACAGGGGACCTTTAGGTGGGGCTGAGAGAGCTCTAAGAGAGCTGTGACTAGCCCAAGGTCACCCAGCTGGCTTCATGTGGAGGAGTGGGGAAACCAACCCGGTTCACCAGTTAGAGTCCAGCACTACACCATTCTTGCAAGATCACTACAGCAGCATGCTGCCTGTGTTCCACAGCACCTAATATAATAGATAAGCTCCTCATGTTTCCAAGCCCAGGATATAAGGAAGTCTGCCTCCATGGCCAACTCGGAGCACATGGCTCTGATGCGCCTGCCTTGGGATGAGCTCAAAGCTTTGAACGGTCAGCTGGTACGGAGCTCCCTGTTTAAGTCTGTGCTTCATGTTCAAGACTCTGCATTTTATCCACAATATGCAAAAGGATGCCGGGAAACTCTTCAAGGGACGCCAAATTTCCCCTGGGATCCACATTGGGGGATCACTGCTGGATTTTAGTACTAAAACAGACACAATGGGAGCATGATGGGAAAGCTCGCTATCTGGCAATTTGTAACTCAGATGGAGTATAGGAGGTGCTATGCAAACATGTTAAGACTACGCAACTTGCATAAGAGATTTCAAGCTCCCTCAAGGCTACTTGGATCGAGGAGCCAGCAGTGCTGTTCTCCCTTAAAAAACAGAGAAGCCAACAGCAGTTCAGATTATTCTCTTGCACTGAGAGAATGGCTCTCTTCTTCTTCAGATCAGAACAAGGCAATGAGCAGAAGTAAATTTTTAAAAACTCACTACTTCTTAGGTTAGCAAAACTGAAGATTAATCTTAGGTGGCATGCTAGGTAAAGAGCCAAGGGAAGCCAAGAATCAATAGAAGATATTACTCCGGGAGGGGTCATCAGACCGCCAGCTACTCTCAGGGATGTACTTGGCAGCAATACATCATTTTTAGCCCCCTCTTCTTGCGCGCAAGTTGCAACATGCCAGTTAACAGCTAAATTCAGACTGGACACTTTATGACCCGGTGAAATGAGTTTTTCCTTCCTCTGCTATTATCCCAGCACATTTCAAAGACCTTCAGTTCCATTCTCCATCATCTCCCCAGGAGGCTGCCGGCAGGAGGAATCCTTTCAAGGGTTCTGCCACTCTCGGGGCTCTCTCGCTCACCGCTTCCATGCTCAAGAAGGGAAGAGGAGCTCCCATTTCAAACCTTCAGTGCCCACCCCCCAAAGGCCAGCCAAGACTGAGACCCAACAGCACGGTCTGAACCAGAGTTACAGCCCATAGACTTCAACTCTGCCGAGAATTGCACAGTAAGTCACTCGGTCTGTGTGACGGTCGGCTGTTTCGAGTTTATTAATCCTGGAATGAAATAAACCCCACCAGAAGCCCTCGGATCAGGGATGCGCAAATCCCCCATGAACGAGGGCAATCCAAATCTTCTACTTTGAGAAGATATTTATAAAAAAAGGGAATCAGAGCGCTCTAGACTGTTAACCTATTAGCAACCGACAGCTGGTTCTACCCACACAGAAAATTGGGACAGACCTGCTCAATCTGTCAGAACGCTTCAGCCTTTTAAAATCACAGACCAGTTAAAATTAAACTGCCACAGTCACTGAGAAGATGTTTTTATTCCTGCCAAGAACTCGGGCAGAGACGACTGCTCCGTTTTACTCTTCCAGCCACTGTTGCCGGTTACTTGGGTTATCTGATTTATCTGAATCCTTCTTCTACATTTTAAAGAGTTTTGCTTCTTGTAAACAGCTTCGATCGCTGCTGGGCGAGCAGGAAGAGGCGGAAGTCTTTGAAAATAAATACAAGGCACCCTCAGCAGCGTGGGGCAGTGGTTAAGAGCGGTGGTTTGGAGCGGTGGACTCTGATCTGGAGAACTGGGTTCAATTCCCCTCTCCTCCACATGAGCAGCGGAGGCTAATCTGGTGAACTGGGTTGGCTTCCCTACTCCTCCACATGAAGCCAGTTGGGTGACCTTGGGCTAGTCACAGCTCTCTTAGCCCCACCTACCTCACAGGGTGTCTGTTGTGGGGAGGGGAAGGGGATTGCAAGCCGGTTTGATTCTCCCTTAAGTGGTAGAGAAAGTCGGCATATAAAAAACACCTCTTCTTCTTTCTCTACAATCCCCGCCCCGTTCTTTCTGCCCTTCTTGCACGAGCCACCCATTCTGCTGGGAAGCACCCCAGTTACTCATTATGGGACCCCCTGCGTCAGTATTCCCACCACTACCCCAAGGAAATTTCAATTTGTTTGGTGCTTCGGCATTCAGGATCCCAGAGCCCATTTCACATTCTGATTCAGCCTCCCTCTGTTGCTATAGACATCACTCTCAAAGGGGCACCTTAAAAACAGCTAATCTGTCTTGATCTGAACAAGGCGAAGAATAGGCAGGACCCACACAATGATGGGCCTTCTTTTCCTTACAAAAAAAAAGCCACACAAAATAGGACCCCCCTCCCCACACACATACACACCGACAAAACCACTTCTCCTCTAACAGTGACTGGGGATTCAATTGCAAATTCAGCTCCCTCTCTCCCCACCCCCCAACAAGCTGGATATAAACTGGTGTTCTTAGGAAGGAAGGCCAGTTTCCCCCACCCACCTAACTTGCCTCTAGCGACTTACTGCATTTTAAGGCTTAAAAACCTCTTTTCTCTGCCAATCCCCAAGCAGGCCAGGAAGATGACCTGCGGTCTGGCTGGCAGCAAGTTCTAGTAGCTTTTTTGGTTTCACAAGAAGAGCGCTGTGTCAACAGAACGGATTCACGACCAGATAATTCTGTTTTTAGCCTGCCTTGTTTGCTGTAGTTGTCAGACCCACCATTGGACGATGTCCATTGGTAGGCCAGAGGCAGACAAACACTGTCAGCCCTTCAACGGAAGAACGGGGTAACACCTCTGGTTCTGGCACGTTCTTGACAAATAAGACTACCGAAATGATGTGGCGGTGAGCAAAGTGCTGGACTGGCCGGAGAAGCCCAGAGTCAAATCCCAGCTCAGCTGTGAAAGCATACATTATGCAGCAGAGGATCTTCCAGCTTGTTTTATTTTAATCTGTGACAAATAAATGGGGGGGGGGAGCACAAAGAAAATTCAGGGGAATATTCACTACCCCAAGCCCAGTTCCAAATTCCAATGGTCATCAAGCAAATTCATGTTCACAGGCATCAGCAGGAAGCTCCTTATAACACCCAGACTTTGAACCCAAGAGGCTAAAACATGTACAAACTGCGAAAGGAAACATTAACTTGACTCATGGTTTCGGGTATCTGGGGGCTAGTTTTCTATCCCTCACACGTATCTGTCTATGGCGAGCTAATACTTGCTAATAAAATCTGTTCTGGGTGCCAGCCTACTATAACACTTCGCATCAATGCTTTTCTGTGCATTTTCTCTTGGGGCATTTAAAAAAAAATCTCAGTATGGTACACTGGCTGGGGGAAAAAGCCCTCCACGTTGCAAAATCAATAGATTTTTAAGGGTTTGTTCCATACTCTGGGTGCTTTTCTGTTTACAGAAAGAAAGCTAAGTGGCTGGGAACATTGTTTACTAATGTGCAGGTAGCAATGTCTAAAAGGACGGTGTTACAGAGCCACTTCTCTATGTATTCCACTAAGCGCAACTGGGGAAAGGCATTTTACCCCAGGTTTTTCAAGGGTTTTAATGCATCCTCGGGAGGCGTCCAATTTGATCACACTGGTGGAACCATGGAGGTAGATGCATTTTTCCCCAGGAGGCTAACACTTCTGGGGTGGGTGGGTGATCTATATTAGGGAAAACGGGACAAGGAGAAAGGGTTAACACCCCTTCCTCTAGCACCACTGCCCCAGTCAAATCTGGACAGCCCATTCCTGAAGGGGACGGCTGAGCCAGTGGCTGGAGGCAACGCAGCCGCCCCGCCCCCAAAAAGGATTCCCCCACACACACTGAAGCTGACACTTTGCCCTTACCTGCGAGCCCCATGGAACCGCTCCACAGGGTTCCACGGGGCTACGCTACCTAAAAAGGTGGTGTAACTCCAGGTAAGGGCAAAGGGGGCGTTCCCAGCCTGAAGGGGGATCAGGAATCTGCCTAAAGGCAGCTCCGCCCCCGGAACGGTGGCGGGAGGCCGCGCTGGCCTCCTAGGGCTGCGCTGCCGGGAGATCAACATGAGCGGCCCAACACCAGCGCCCGTGCCAGTCTTGCTGGCGCAAGTGGCACGGGCATCACAGCAAGTGGTACAGGTGCCGGTGCAGCCACTTGCACACTTCTTAACAACCTTCGGCCCTGAAGCTCAGGAATGGGCTGGGAGTCTCCCACAACTCTATTAAAAGCAAAAAAGTCAGGTGATTTTGCTCTTACATACAGATGTATAAGCCTGATGCAATCGTTTTCAACACCCTATTATCACTAAAGCTCCCTCCTCCCAAGTCGCTGAATGCTAAAACATACCATTAGCCCCCAGGTTTAAAAAGTAAGCCATCCCCAACTCAAGAGAAAAATATTAAAGGCAAGTGGGGACAGGAGAGAAAAAGGAAGGCGGTTTTCAAAATCTCTCAGAAATAGAAGGGATTGTATCAACCCTGACAAGAATCAGCTGCGGCCAAACATAAGAAGGCAGATTTAGGTCAAATATTAGGAGAAACATCCCAGCTATGGAGATGCAAATTCCTCATTCACAGACATCTCCATAAAAAAGCAAAAATTACATATAGAATCTATATATAGGTGGGTGGTGGTGGTGGCTATTCAGATATAGAAATATGCACCATGGAAGAAATCATGTATGGATGACTCCACTGCTTGGCTAGCAGAACTACCACCCTCGGAGACAGAAGAACAAGGCCCACCTACACAAGAAGATAACTTTCTCATAGAAGCCCCCTCCCTCAAGGAACAAGCTTTCAGCCTGGGGGACGCTCTTAGATCCAGCCGCCTCTTTGGCAAAAAATAAAAATAGCAACTGTGGCAAAAAGTGTTTCTTTCCGTTGTTGAGCTCCCATGCCCCGAACTGGAAAAATGTGATCCAACCACAGTTATTCGTGTATTGGTAAGAACTAGTTCAGGTCTCTTCTTCAGCACTGCCTTTAAAAAGCATTCAGAGACATTTGCTGATTCAAAGTACTTCAGTGAGGCTATTATTAGTATTTAGTCAATTGATATGCCACCTCTTCCTCTTAAATCAAGGCACCCAAGGCAGCCGACAATCTACGAAGCTATAAAATATCCATTGTAAAAACATTATAAAATGAGTACATCTCACAAATCCATCTTGAGTCATCCTAGGGGAGCATCCACCGCTGTCAATTTCAATCAATCACTGGAAGGCCTTTCAGGTCAAAAAATGTCTACGTCTTCTTCCAGAAGGCCTGAAAAGATAATGCTAGTTTCACATCATGGGGGAGGGAGTTCCACAGTCTAGGGACAGCCCGTAAATAACACCTGCCACGATTCCCAGCCAATCTTATCATAAACAGCACAAGGAAGGCCTTGTTCACAGGTCATGATGCTCAGGCAGACTGAAATGGGAGGAGGCAGTTCTTTATCAACCTTGGCTTTGCAGAGCAAAATAAAACATCTTGAACAAGGCTCAGAGGCAAACTTTAAGCCAGTGCAAGTGGAAAAGGACTGATTTTATATCAGCAGTCAGGACTCTATAGCTGCCACGTATTGTACTAGCTGAAGCTTTCAGACAGTCTTCAAGAGCCGACTCGTACATGCATTACACCAATCCAGGCTGGAGCATGGATGCCATGCACTTTGCCGTGAATGAGTTCGCCAGTCAAACCTACCATATTCTATAGGGAGCAGATCCCAGGATCAGCTCATGGGCATGGCAAACATCACAAGCTCCTTACAAACAAGTTGGCAGCTCCATTAAGCCTCTATTAAAGGGACAGGGCATTTCCCCACAGGTCTGTTGGCAACCCTAATGCCAGCTCTGAAACATTCTCCATAGGTAAATACCCCCCAATGCTCACATTGTATTCCTTTAGATGCCAAGTAAAAAAAAATTCTCCTGTACCTTGCTCGATTTCCCCCCTCTCCTGCTAGTGCATTAGCTTATTCATTAGCATAGCTGCCTTACTAGTTGTAGTTAAATTGTTTTACTGATTTATCGGACGGTTCTGTGACTTACATTAAATTATTATTGAGATGAACTGTCTTATTCCGAGCCGTATCGGACAATTTACTCGCAAGGGCAAGAAATAAATTCATTAAAATCAATCCATCAAGTATGGAAAATGTAACTGTTCAAATAATGCCATACTAAGATATTAACTGTTTGGTAAGCATTACAAAAATGATCTAACAGAGGTGTGGGTTCTCCATAGCCACTTCTTTAATTTCTTTTCGGCACTTCCAAAGACATTTACAGTGCAGACCTAAACAAGAGTTACACACATCTAAACCCAGTGACTCCTCTGGATTTAGATGGGTGTAGGTATACAATGTGAGCTTATGGTGTTCACAGGCCACCCAAAAGATGATGGGAGGAAGTCCATTATGTCCATTGCCACTTCTAAAGCTTGGAAGATGCTCCCTACACATAACTGCAAGGACATCAAAGTTGAGGCAGGCTCCCCACTGAAGCTCCTTCACTGTGGCAACTTTCCAATCTCCTGTAAAAGTCTAGCTCATACCTGGTGAGGAGATTCTGCATCTGGATTAAAAGGCCAAAGCCATACCCAAATCCACAGTAGGTGCCATTCTACAAGCAAGTCCTCATCTGCAAGGCCATGAAACATAAGAACGTAAGAAAGGCCACTGCTGGATCAGATCAAGGTCCATCAAGTCCAACAGTCCGTTCACACAGTGGCCAACCAGGTGCCTCTAGGAAGCCCACAAGCAAGACGACTGCACTAGCACCATCCTGCCTGTGTTCCACAGTACCTAATAAACAGGCATGCTCCTCTGATCCTGGAGATAATAGGCATGCATCACGACTAGTATACATTTTTACTAGTAGCCATGAATAGCCCTCTCCTCCATGAACATGTCCACTCCCGTCTTAAAGCCTTCCAAGTTGGCAGCCATCACCACATTTTGGGGCAGGGAGTTCCATAATTTAACTATGCGTCATGTGAAGAAATACTTCCTTTTATCTGTTTTGAATCTCTCACCCTCCAGCTTCAGCAGATGACTTGGTGTTCTAGTATTACAAGAGAGGTAGAAAAGCTTCTCCCTGTCCACTCTCTCCATACCATGCATAATTTTATAGACCTCTATCATGTCTCCCCTTAACCGCCTTCTTTCCAAGCTAAACAGCCCTAAGCGTTTTAACCGCTCCTCATAGGGCACTTGCTCTATCCCCCTGATCATTTTGGTTGCTCTTTTCTGCACCTTCTGAAGCTTTCCGATATCCTTTTCTAGGTGTGGTGACCAGAACTGTACACAGTATTCCAAGTGTGGTCTCACCATAGATTTGTACAAGGGCAGTATGATAGCAGCAATTTTATTCTCTGTTCCTCGTCTAATTACGGCCAGCATGGAATTTGCCTTTTTCACAGCAACAAAACCTCAGCAGGCAGAAGGTATGGCTCTTGTGGCTAGACAGAGTGAAAAGGCTATGCTTCTAATATGTATTCCAGGCCCGGCCAACCCAGAAGCCTCATACAGTCTGCAAATGGCAAGAAATCATGTTACACATTAGTGATGACACAAGGGATCATGTTACACATCAGTACAACACCCAAAGGCACTATACTGCTTGCCAAGGTGTCTCTTGGCACCTGCTTGATCCAAGGAATGAAAAAGCCCGGTGTTCTGTTTTTCTCAGACTTCTCCAAGCCTCAGGGGTGGGGGGAGAGACATCTTTCAAAAGATGCTTTCCTTAGTAAGCTCATCTTCAGACTTTCCAGGGCAACTGGCAAACCAAGATCTAAGTGATCCTTCTGTAATATTACAACTAGTATTCCTAAATTTCCTGAGTATTACACCCCGAAGCAATGCCTCTTATTCCATGCACACAGGACAGGAGACCTCCTTTCAAGGGAGAACAGGGAGCGGAGACAGAATGACTGGATCTCCTCTCCAAAATTCGTGGAAATAGAGACACATTGTCCTAAACAAAAGAGAGGGGCACATCTCGAAAACTCTATAGATCTTTCATTCTGGAGGAGGCAGCGGGAATTCATTTCAAAGAACATAAATCATAACCCCTTAGAAGCTTTATTGACTGAATACACTCTCCAAAATTACTATTTTTATAACCCTTCCTGGCGCATGGAGTATTTTTCAATCCTTATCTTGCTGATCTTGACAACAATGCTGAAGTAAGCTTTTGTTATGAACCATCTACGGTAAGTCTAGTCTACCTTCCCTCGCTTGGTTGAGCAGGGATTTGAAACTTGGGCCACCTGCCCGAAAACAATTGCTTCAGTTTAACGCTTTACATTCTTTTAACCCTTGTCATGTTTTCACTGCAGGTGAAAACAAACACTTTACTGTGTGGTTAGGGTTGCTAACAGGCCTGGAGAAAAATGCCCTGCCCATTTAATAGAGGCTTAGTATGTAGATATGGGCAGCTGAAGTTTTTATGGACAGGCAGTAAATACCATCACCTGGCAAATATCCCATAAAGCCTCTATTAAAGAGACACAATATTTTTTTCCTTCAGCCAGTTAGCAACCCTATGCTTGGTCATCATCTTAAAATTTTGCACATTCTAGCTTCATTATTGCCAGCGTGGTGTAGCGGTTAAGATGTCGGGCTAGGACCTGGGAAACCCAGGTTCAAATCCCCGCCCTGCCATGGAAGCTTGCTAGGTGACCTTGTGCCAGTCACACACTCTCAGCCCTGACCCTGGCTAGAATTTGGATGGGAGACCTCCAAGGAATACCAGCGCCATGATGCGGAAGCAGGGAATGGCAAAACCACCTCTGAAGGTCTCTTGCCTTAAAAACTACAGGATTTCCATAAATCAGCTGTGACTTTTTAGGGGGGGAATTTTCAACCTTGATTACTCCAATGTTTATGATATGTTTTATCCTACTCTTACTGCATCCTCTTCTACTTTTTTTAAACTACATTTTCTGCATTGTTTAGGCTATATTATGCAGCGGACCTTTCTCTTTTGCATTGTTAGTCTAGCTTTGTAATGCCAGTCTTAGTTTATTGCTTACGGGATGTCTTATGCTGTCTGGGTTTTTTTATATTGTCTGATTCCCCTTAGAGTCTCAGTGAAAAAGGGGGGCTGTAAATAAAAGTAAGCAAATAAAGAAATAAATAAACATAAAGGGAATTGGCTCTTTCTGGACTCCAGCCACCGACTGCCAATTCCAGAAAACAAACAAAACAAAATCTTAGCAGCTGCATATGTGGCGGTTTTGGCAGCCAATCATTTTGAGAAATGCGGGCTTCAGTTTGCCATCCCCATATACTTCACTCAGCTGTCTTCCAGCAAAATTAGGGGTTGGTCACAATGCCTAGAAAGAGTCGACACCAGGAATGGAATTCTAGTTGAAGAGAAAGGTGGGCCCCCAAACAGATAATATGAAGCCACCATTATCCCTCTTCCAGAATCCAGACTTGTACAACCACCAGAACAGAACCAGATCTAGACACATGTGCAGAGTCCATTTAACAGGGTGTGTAAAATCGGATAGGAACACATGAACACATGAAGCTGCCTTATACTGAATCAGACCCTTGGCCCATCAAAGTCAGTATTGTCTACTCAGACTGGCAGCGGCTCTCCAGGATCTCAGGCTGAGGTCTTTCACATCACCTGCCTAGTCCCTTGAACTGGAGATGCCAGGGATTGAACCTGGGACCTTCTGCATGCCAACACATGAAACTGCCTTATACTGAATCAGACCCTTGGCCCATCAAAGTCAGTATTGTCCACTCAGACCGGCAGCGGCTCTCCAGGGTCTTTTCAACTGGAGTTGTCGGGGATTGAATCTGGAGTGTTCTGCATGCCCAGTAGATGCCAGCTTGATGTAAGGGTAAAGAGTGGTAGACTCTAATCTGGAGAACTGGGTTTGATTCCCCAGTCCTCTGCATGACGCCTGCTGGGTGACCCTGGGCCATTCGCACTTCTCTCCGAACTCTCTCAGCCCCACCCACTTCACAAGGTACCTGTTGTGGGAAGAGGAAGGGATTGTGATTGGTCAGCTGCTTTCAGACTCCTTCAGGTAGCGAAAAGCAGGGTATGAAAACCAACTCTTCTTCTACCACTGAGCCACGGCCCTGGCTCACAGCTCCACTTCGCCACCGCTTTCTGAAATATTCCAAACACACCCAAGTTTTGATCCTGCATCTTGACATGAACCTGTGCTTGTTGGCCTCATCAAACCAGAAGACGAAGAGCTGTTTTTTATATGCCAATTTTCTCTACCTTTTAAGGAGAATCAAAGCAGCCTTACAATCACCTTCCTTTTGCCTCCCCACAACAGACACCCTGAGAGGTAGGTGGGGCTGAGAGGGTTCGGAGAGAACTGTGACTAGCCCAAGGTCACCCAGCTGGCTTCATGTGGAGGAGCGGGGAAACCAACCTGGTTCACCAGACTGGTGTACGCCGCTGATGTGGAGGAGTGGAGAATCAAACCCGGTTCTCCAGATTAGAGTCCACTGCGCTTAACCCCTACACCACGATGGCTCTTCCTGTCTCGACAGGCCTTATCAGGATTATAAGGATCGCGTCAACTACCCGAGTTGACGCAATCCGCAGCCCCAGCCAGCCCGGCAACTGTCGAGGAATCCGCTGGTGCCATTTCCTTCCTCCTCCTCACCTCCCACTAACATCATCTGCCACCGTACAAAATCGGAAAGCCGGAGGCGCCTGCCAACCCAGCGACGCTACAGCTCGGAGCGAGCGACACAGCCAAGCGCCGCCTGGCCTCAATTAACAAGGCAGCTTTGGGAAGGGAGGAAGGAAGAACTCAAATATTTGGAGAACACAAAATGAGAGTCACAAAAAAAGCTGAACCGATGGAGAGCAACGCGAGGGGCACAGAGAATTCAGGGAAGGACAGAGTCCAGAAAAACAGACGGCAAATTTTTTAAAGGGCGCCTCAAGCCATCATTATCAGAGGCAGCGTGGTGTAGTGGTTACGAGCGGCCGACTCTGATCTGGAGAACCAGGTTCGATTCCCCGCTCCTCCACATGAAGCCTGCTGGGCGACCTTAGGCCAGTCACAGTTCTCTCAGAACTCTCTCAGCCCACGCGGAGGCAGGCAATGACAAACCACCTCCGAACGTTTCTTGCCTTGAAAACCGTACGGGGTCGCCATAAGTCAGCCGTGACTTGACAGCAAAAACCATAAACAACGACAAGACATCTATTGCTCAGGAAGGCCAAAGCTACCAAGTCAAAGAGCCACTACGAATTCCCCATCCCTGCTATTTCAAAACAGATGTCTTTCAAGCCCGGGCTGGCTCTCCCCATTCAACAGTCCAGATCACTGTCATTTCTCCCTTTAAGAACAGCATCTTACCTAGTTCTGCACCTCCGTAGTCAGTGCAGTTAGAGTGTTGGGCTCAGACAGCCAGTGTGGTGTAGTGGTTAAGGGCGGTGGTTTGGAGCAGTGGACTCTAACCTGGAGAACCGGGTTTGATTCCCCACTTCTCCACGTGAGCAGCAGACGCTAATCTGGTGGACCGGGTTGGTTTCCCCACTCCTGCACATGAAGCCAGCTGGGTGACCTTGGGCTAGTCACAGCTCTCTTAGAGCTCTCTCAGCCCCACCTACCTCACAGGGTGTCTGTTTTGGGAACGGGAAGGGAAGGTGATTGTAAGCCAGTTTGATTCTTCCTTAAGTGGTAGAGAAAGTCGGCACGTAAAAACCAACTCTTCTTCGTCTTCAAATCCATATTCAGCCATAAAGGCTGTTGGGTGACTTTGTACCAGTCACTCTCACCTACCACACAGGGTTGTTGTGAGGATTCCAGGCAGAAGGGGACCCACATTTGCCACTCTGCGCTCTTTGGAGTGCCTGCCTGTCTTCCAGATCTGTACGTCGATCAGTTCACAGTGCTGAGGCGGAGCAGCCCTCCATGTTCCAGATACACTTAAGACTGAATAGGCTCAAGGGCAGGGGTCCCAACCTTCTTTTAGCCTGTGGGCACCTCTGGAATTTTAGGAGGGGGTGTTGAGCACCATGGGAAGCCCAGGGGGGAGGAAGGGAAAAAGAGGAGCAATATAAAGACGGAAAGTCCTCCTGATCCTCCAATAGCTGTCATTTGAATGATGGCAACCAATCATAAGCCCTACTTTAAAATAGCCATGCCCACATTCTGAAAAACTTGGTGGGCACCGGGGGAGTATTGGCAATCACCATGGTTGCCACGTTGGGGAACCCTGCTATAGAATCATGGTCAGAGGTTTGGTTTTTTACGCTATCCCAAATTATTTCAGCATCAAGCTTTTCATTGCAACCAAAAACCAGTTGCAGGAGGATGGAGAGAGAGAAGGGCTGTAAAGGTATTTGGGAACAACGTGGAGGGCGGGGGGACATGACGGAGGCTGCCTACTGACTCAACCCAACATGGAAAATTCATCAAAAAGGGAGGGGTGGTAAAATCCACACTCTTGTCAAAAATTAAGAGCTTGCAACTCTCCAGGCTAAACCTAAAATTTTAAACCAACATTTGATCAGGTAGGCATATCCAACAACGCTGATCCCTTTAACTCCAGTTGGGAACAAGGTATTGTGGTGGGTGACATGCAAGAATTTTTTTTTAAAAAAAAACATGCGTACTGAAAAGTTTTCCTGAAAGCTCTTCGCCTCCTCAGCCTCCAATGGAAGCAAACCCCTTTGTCTTACTCCGGCATCCTCTTTTTCACATCACTGTGCAAAGGCACGTTTGTTGACATCTTAGCCTGTGGCTACAGAGGCTCCTTGGGTATAACAAGGCACGCCACAGGTGAAGAACGAGGCTTACGGGCCGAGGGATGCAGCCAAGTTCTGCAGGGCCCAGGTCCATGCCAATTAGAGCACGCTACTGGCATAGCCAGGGCTTCAGTCTCTTCCCTCTCCCTTCAGAATTGAAGAAAGCCTCTGCAATTTGTGTTAAAGTATAATAAAAGGAAAGAAGATTAGCTGTTTTCAAAGGACCCAGCCTCATTATTCGGGGAGGGGAGGCGGCCATCAGGACTTAATTTAACCCAAAGATCGGGTCCCAAACGTTTTTTAAAAAATCCCAGCGTTGAGTCCTAGGAAACAATAAATTTAACATTTCTACCAATCTAATTAACGTTTCAAGTGTGAACGAAACACACATTTATTAGGGGGGAGAGACTGTGGCACGAAGGGGGCGGCAAACGCTTTGAATACAGATGCTTCCAGATTCACTCCCTGATGTCTTTAATTTTAAAAAGGACCCCAGATAGCAGGTGCTGAGGAAAGTCCTTTTCTCTGACTGGGACCCTGGAGAGCTGATGCCTGTTAGAACACACATTACCAAGAAAGATGGACTAAAAGACCGGTTTGGTATAAGGAGATTCATACGTTCCATCATTATGTTGTTGTTGATTTTTATCCCGCCCTTCCTACATAGAGCTCAGGACAGCATGGGTAGCTTCCCTTCCTCCCCTTTTAGACCTCACAACAACCTTGTGAGTTAGGTTAGTATGAGAAGCTGTAAAAAAAGGTAAAAGTCCCCTGTGAAAGCACCGGGTCATTCCTGACCCATGGGGTGACGTCACATCCCGACATTTACTAGGCAGACTTTGTTTGCGGGGTGGTTTGCCAGTGCCTTCCCCAGTCGTCTTCCCTTTATCCCCCAGCAAACTGGGTACTCCTTTTACCGACCTCAGAAGGCTGGAAGGCTGAGTCAACCCTGAGCCGGCTACCTGAAACCAACTTCCGTTGGGATTGAACTCAGGTCATGAGCAGAGGTTGGACTGCAGTACTGCAGTTTACCATTCTGAACCCAGGCCCTAATCACCCAGAGAACTTCATGGCCGAGCAGGGATTTGAACCCAGGCCCACATCTAAACGCTGCCGCACACCACATCGAAGTCACGGAACGCCACAGTGACCTTCAAACATGCAAATCACACTTGGCTAGCAACTGCGATCGGCTGCATCTCCTGGTTGTTAAGTATGTCATAGCTGGCTAACTATAACTATATTCAGTCTCACACTTGGCTTGTCCCCATAAGATTCCAAAACTGTTTACTAAAAAAAGGGGGTCAAGTGTCTATTCCTCCTCCTGTTGCCAACCTCCGGGTGGACCCTAAAAAATGGGGAAGATTTGGAGGGTAGACTATATGGCATCACATCCCTACTAAACTCCCTCCTCTCCCCAAACTTTGCCCCCCCCCCCCGACAGCATTGCCAAAGAATTTCCTAAACCAGAGCTGGTAGTTCTAGTCCCTCCCCTACTAGTTTTCTGGTGTATACCCTCCTCCCCAAAGCAGCTTTTCATTAACTATTTAATAATCAGCACTGGGAATCAGATAACGTACATTAGTTACATGTGCACATAGGCCTTTGGCGGCAAACCAAGACTTTGCTCTGTACGATGCATGAAAATGAGGCACTTTTACTCTATGGATGTCTCTATGGATTAGAGTTCTCCTACCAAATCCGAGGGTGTGGTTTCCTGGCATGGTTTGATTTTACAATTTAACCACTACCAGCAAAATCCAGTGAAATAAGTTATCAGGATGCCCACAACTCATCTTATGCACTTTCTGGGATGGCCAGCTTATTTAATGTGGACAGAGGTGCCCTTAAGACCATGGTCATGGAGTTTGGGGGCTCTGAATCATGGGGAGGGGCTGTGGCTCAGTGGTAGAGCGTCTGCTTGGCATGCAGAAGGTCCCAGGTTCAATCCCCAGCATCTCCAGTTAAAGAAACTAGGCAAGTAGATGATGTGAAAGACCTCTGCCTGAGACCCTGGAGAGCCGCTGCCGGTCTGAGTAGACGATACTGACTTTGATGGACCGAGGCTCTGATTCAGTATAAAGCAGCTTCATGAGTTCAATGTCTTTCAATAGATATTTGCTGGAAAACCCAACCCACATATTCACTGTGGGACCCACCTGGTGTACTTTCTGCATGCAAAGATGAACTAACTGGCGCATGCTCTGGTTTGGCCCCATTGCGTGAGGTGTACAGCAGCAAACGGCAGCACAGCTTACGAGCTATGCATTTTTCGGGATCCCATAGCGAGCGCCTGCTCTCAGCTGGAAACCAGATGCTATGTGAAAATCACCCACATCACTCCCCAAACATTTCAAACATGGACTCTATCATGCTTTTCAGCTGGCGTTATTCTTCTGCAGCCAGTGCTATTCCGTTTGCAGCATCACACTGATGTTCACTGTACAGAGGATGGGAAATAGTTGCTGTCACGGGCAGTATCTGGCACATACCAACAATCACGGAGAGCGAAGAGTACAGGAATACCAAGGCAGAGATACCCCATCCCCAGGTACCCAGCCTCTGACTCAAGCTAACTGCTCTTTCCCTATGGGTGTATTCAGTCAGCCTCAATTGCCCCAAGGCAGGACCATTAAAGTAACAGTGACATGAAAATCAATCTCATTCAAATTCTAGGAATTTCCCGTTTTTATTCCGTTTCAACACAATGCTGTCACTTCAACCCAAACACACTCAGGCTCCCATGTGAACACCCAGATCCCTGTGGTTTCGGAATGACAACACCCAAATTTGGGAATTCTGAAATTCAACTGAACCCCTTTGCAAAAACCTAGACATCAGATCCCCCCCCACTCAAAACATCCTACTCTCTAACCCCAGTGTCCAAAGCTTGGTATCTCTCAGCCTCAGGGAGACATTTGGAAAGGCACAGCTTTGCAGTTTCAGATTTGGGGGGGGGGCTATTATCAAAACAATCCTTCCGGAACTCGCAGTGACAACGTTCCCACTTCTTTGACTTCCTTCTTTTCCAAAGCATGATGCCTCCTTGATGCCGCCTCTGGTAGACAGATTTTGAGCGAGTTGGAGAACGGCAGATTTCCGTCCTCCTAAAAGGCAGCAAAAAGCATTTGCCAGAAGCCAATTGAGAAGACACTGACGAGACAATTGCTGCTGTGTCTCCAGCCAAAAAGAGAGGGGGAGACAGAGACTAGCCCTAAGCCGGCAGAGGCAAACCGTGTGATGAATGCAAGGCCCAGGGTCTGAAGCCTCCAATTGTCAGGGACTGGAAAGGTCAGACCGTCACCCCCGCAGCTGACAGCCCGTCCTCTGAAGCTCGCCCCGGCCCAGCCGCATCCCCCGTGCATGCTCCTTTTATCACTCTCACGCCCATCTGTTCCCACAATGAGAAGCGCAAACCAGAAGAGCCCCGGGTTAGACTGGAACTCCCCTTGCAGGCCAAAGGCTCCCTTCTGGCTGCCACGGAAAAGGGAGAGGGGGTGGGCGGGCGACACGACAGCTGTATGTTATGACCTGCATACAATTGTGATCAGGACTCCTGTGGGTGTTTCCAACAGAGAAAAGTGTGGCACATGTGCGCACGCTGGAAAGTGGCAGCCTGCTGCAGCACAGACCACAGACACCCCGGGGGAATACGGACGTGGTCATCTACGGGTTAGAAACAGAGAGCGCGTGAAGCCCTTCTCAAGTTATCACGACTGTGGTCTGCACCGACCCTCCCTTTAAGCAAGCTTCCAGGGTGGAATTGGGGGGGGGGTGACAGGTTGCCTTGACCTGGACCGCCCAGGCGAGCCCAATCTCGTCAGATCTCAGAAGCTAAGCAGGGTCGGCCCTGGTTAGGATTTGGATGGGAGACCACCTAGGAAGTCCAGAGCCGCTTGTCAGGGGCAGGCAATGGCAAACCACCTCTGTTCGTCTCTTGAACACATGAACACATGAACACATGAAGCTGCCTTATACTGAATCAGACCCTTGGTCCATCAGCATTGTCTACCCAGACTGGCAGCGGCTCTCCAGGGTCTCAGGTGGAGGTCTCTTACATCACCTACTTGCCTAGCCCCTTTTACTGGAGGTGCCAGGGATTGAACCTGGGACCTTCTGCATGCCAAGCAGATGCTCTACCACTGATCCACGGCCCCTTGCCTTGAAAACCCTATGGGGTCGCCACAAGTCTGTTGTGACTTGACAACACTTTCCACCACGGTGACAGAAGAGGGCTCCACCAGCCTCTGCCCTTCCTCCTTTCCATCCTCAGAGGTGGCACCGGCAGCCACGTCAACCAACCAGGCAGCCGGCCTCAGGACACAACACTAAAGCCATGTGAGACCTGACTTTGGTTTTGCACCTTGCCAGGGATCCTGCCGGCCACACGTCCCTCCATCCCCCCACCCCCAGCTTCCACCCCCAGGAGAATTTCATCGGGCTCTCTGTACATTTGGACGCGAACTAGAAAACTCTGTTCGGTCGTTCCCTGGACCAAGTGGAAGAAAGATCCCTGCTGGCTGCAGCGGACGATCTCCCCAAATCCCCCTTCCGGGGCTTCTCCTCCGTCCTCTCTAACTCTGGGCAAAATCTGCCCGGCAGTGGTCCGGGCGCAGCATCCTTCCCACCCCAGGCTCTGCCCCAGCCAAGCGGGCCGTTAGTGGACCGAGATGCAGCGAGCAAAAGCGCAACCGCCGCCACTGCTCTTCTCCTCCGGGGAGAGGGACCATCCGGCGCCGGGAAGGCTGGGGCCATTTCTGCCCGGCGAGTTTCGCCTTGGGTTTGCCGCGCTCTAGATGCCCATTTGCGTGTGCGTGTGAAGCGCCGTCAAGCCGCTTCCGACTCCTGGCGACCCTATGAACGAAAGCCCTCCAAAACGTCCGATCTTTGACAGCCTGGCTCAGATCTTGCAAACTGAAGGCTGCGGCTTCCTTTATGGGGTCCACCCATCCCTTGTCGGGTCTTCCTCTTTTCCTGCGGCCCTCAACTTTTCCTAGCACGGCTGTCTTTTCCAGTGTCGTCTCATTTTCCCCACCCGATCCACATTTTCCCCACCCGAATCCCCCAAACTCTGCCCGGGGGCTGATGGTTGGCCATTGCAGCGCGGGGGCTTATTGTTGAGTTTCCAGCATCGGGATGGGGGAAACGGGGATCTACGGAGCGGCGGACCCCGGGCGCGACCTCCCGCGCACAAACGGCCCGGAGGGAGGCCAAACAGCCGCGCGGGGTGGCTGGGTGGGTGGTTGGGGGGCGCGCCTCTCCCTTACCTGAAGCCGGCCCCACGAAGGCCGGCAGGCAGCACAGGAAGCTCCGGAGCCAAAGCGGGAGCGGCGGCCGCATGGCTCGGCTGCGGCGGGGGAGAGCATCCACGGGGGAGAGCGCGGCGACCTCCGAGCGCGGCTCCCAGCAGGGGGGCGGGACGGCTGGCGGGACCTGCCCCCGGTTACGGGGGGGGTGTGTGTGGAGGCGGCGCCGGGGCGAGGGAGGGAGCTCCGGCGGCGGAGGGGCAGAGGCGCTCCACGCCCAGCGAGCGGTGGCAGCTCAGCTCGGCGCGCTCCTCCGGGCGAAGCCGCTGCCGCTTCTGCCGCCGCGCGGGGAACTTGCTCCAACTCCGCGGCCCCGGCCCATTGTCGGGCGGCCCTCCCCTCCCCTCCGCTTAAAGAGACACTGACCCGGCGTGGGGATCCGGCGCCGGAGGAGCGGCGCTTAAAAAAAATATTATATTTTTTTTCCAAACAAGTTCACATTCTATTGTATCATTCCATTGACATAGTATATAATATAAACAGTTTCTATCTTATCCCTACACCAAAATGTAGATTCACAAAAATGGATTCACATTCTAGCTGTATCTGAAGAAGGGAGCTGTGGCTCACGAAAGCTCCTACCCTACCAGAAAATATTTGTTGTTAGTCTTTAAGGTGCTACTGGGCTCTTGCCCTTTTTGACTACACAAATGTATAGTGGACTTCCCCTCTCCCCTCCTCTGTCCATTTGCTGTCCTGATTGCTCTCTTTGTATTGAATGTCTAATTCATTCTAAGAAACCCCATGGATCGTTCTCTTCAAATCGAATCGTAAACTTTGGGATCTTCATGACTTCAAAGGATTTGAATGGGATCAAAACATATCAAGGAGGAGCGGCGCTTGAAGGCGGCCGCTCCCCCCTCCCCCCCCCCGTCTAGGCAGGGCTCGCCTCCCGCAGGCGCCGGAGCAACCCCGCCTAGACGTGGCGGGGCTCGAGCGGAACTCCCTTCTCACGGTAGAGCCGCGAGACCCTGGGGGAGGGTTCACACGTGGCCTTTCGCCTCCCGGGGCATGCACGCTTTTTTTGGGGGGGGGGGAAGAGGCCAATCTGCAAGAGGCGACGTGGCGTGGGAAGCCTGGGCCCCGAACTGCACACGTGCACCGTCCTTTCTACTAGAAGCCAGCCGTCTTCGGGGTTTGGTGGTGATTCCTGCGCCAGGGGACGCCGCCTCGGGCCAATGCCACGTGTGAAACGGAGCCGTCGCTCAGAGGCCCTCACGGCCCGTCTACACGGATCTGACGCCAGGGGTAGCGGCTTCCGACGCAAAGGGACTGGGGAAGACAATGATGCTGGGACAAGCTGAACGAAACGGGAAAAAAGGGAGACCCGACCTGAGATGGATTGGCCCTACAAAGGAAGTCACGGCCCTCAGCTTGCAAGACCTGAGCAAAGCTGTTAAACAATAGGGCGTTTTGGAGGACATTGATTCATAGGGTCGCCATAAGTCAGAAGCACTTGACAGCACTTAACACATACACACAGTCTTTAAGGCACTACTCGATGTATTTTTTTGTTTTATTGTGATTTTTCAGGCAGGCCTTTGAGGGTTGTAAAAAAAGAATGTTGGGAGGAAAATCCAAAAATCTAAAGAAGAGTTGGTTTGACTTTCTCTACCACTTAAGGCGGAATCAAACTGGCTTACAATCGCCTTCCCTTCCCCTCCCCACAACAGACAACCTGTGAGGTAGGTGGGGCTGAGAAAGCTGGAAGAGAGCTGTGACTTGCCATGGTCACCCAGCTGGCTTCATGTGTAGGAGTGGGGAAACCAACCCGGTTCACCAGATTAGAGTCCGCTACTCATGTGGAAGAGTGGGGAATCAAACCTGGTTCTCCAGATTAGAGTCCATCGCTCCTAACCACTGAGAGCCAACGTGTTGTAGTGGTTAAGAGCGGCGGTTTGGAGTAGTGGACTCTAATCTGGAGAACCGGTTTGGAAGGGAAGGTGATTGCAAGCCGGTGTGATTCTTCCTTAAGTGGTAGAGGAAGTCGGTATATAAAAACCAACTATTCTTCGCTTAACCACTATACCACGCTGGCTCTGAGGCAACCAATAGGGTGAAAGAAGGAAAATATCAGTGATAGACAAGCACTCTTTTGCCCAGGCTGCAATTGGTTTGCAACCTGCCTGCACCACCACTTTCCCACACCTGTCTCCCCTCCTCAGGAGCTGCTCACTGTAAAGTGCCGTTAGGTCGCAGCCAACTTAGTTGTCTTATGGTGACCCCAGCAAGGGGCTTTCAAGGCTAGTGAGCAGAGGTGGTTTGCCATTGCCTTCCTCTGCAGAGTCTTCCTTGGTGGTCTCCCTTCCAAGTACTGACTCAGCTTAGCTTCCAAGATCTGATGTGATTGGGCTATATCACGCCACCTTCACTCCCAGCCACCTTCAATACCTTCTCATTATAAACCTTCGTTCTGGGGTTGGACCAGGGTTTTCAGCGTAGGTTTCTGTGGCTGCAGAGCTCCTTTGCTACCTGTACAGACATCATCTCCCCTGGAAATCACAGGCCATATATTCATGAATTCCTTTCCTGGACACTGCGTTAGCAAATCTCAAATACAGCAATGATCATTACTGTGGATCAGAAGCCCCTTTCACCCTACAGTGAGACCTGAAGAAGTCCTAACACATTTGTTATTAATGTGACTTTAACTACTCTGTGTGCATAAGGGTCAAATACCATATTACCTGGGAGACCTGCAAGTCAGATTTGGCTCCTTTCTTTAAAATGAAAACGTAGCCACGGAGGGAAAGCAGAAGGACTTGGATTGGGACCAAAGAACTGGGGCAGGGAGAATTAAACCCTTCTCCCATTCTATTTCCTCCCAAAGACATATTTTACTGCCTACAGCTGCTATGAGCCCTTGTGGGTACCTGTGCTGTACTTATCCCCCTGCTATGGTGAATAGCAGCTTGAGGAAGGGGAGGAAAGTTAGCGCACACACCCCTTGGGCTGCATGCCTGGTTCAAATCCTCCCACCTCTGCAGCTGCTTTTTAACATTAAATAAAATTGGTTCTTGTAGGTTATCCGGGCTGTGTAACCGTGGTCTTGGAATTTTCTTTCCTGACGTTTCGCCAGCAACTGTGGCAGGCATCTTCAGAGTAGTAACACTGTCCTTCAGTGTTACTACTCTGAAGATGCCTGCCACAGTTGCTGGCGAAACGTCAGGAAAGAAAATTCCAAGACCACGGTTACACAGCCCGGATAACCTACAAGAACCAATGAACTCTGACCGTGAAAGCCTTCGACAATATTAAATAAAATGTTGTGGGATCTGAACATTTATCTTTAATGCCATGTACATGTTGAACCTGAAGAAGTTAGATTGGGGTAAAATCCATGTTATCTAATTATGGCTGTGTGTGCAGTGATGGGTTTGGGGAAGAGTGGGGAACCCATGCGGCCTTTTAGGTATGATAAACCCAAAGCACACATCTCCCATGCATACCTGGTCCAACTTTTCCCTGGAGGGTTTTCCTAACTACCTTATTTTTGCTTTTTTTTTATCATACTCTTCATCCAGTGCCAGAGCAGTGTAATGGGTTAAGGTGTCCCAGGTTCAAATCCCCACTTCATCCTGGAAGTCTGGTGGGTGACCAGGCACCATTCACTCTTTCAGCTCAATCTACCTCACAGGGTTGTTGTTGCGAGGATTAAATGTTAGAGGAGAGAACCATGCTTTAGGTCTCCATGGGGAAGAAAGGGGGGCTATACAACTTAAGGTGGTCTATGTGGTTCTTCCCCTTTTATTTTCACAGGAACTTTGTGAATTAGGTGAGGGCGGCTGATCCAGGGCCAGCCAGTAAGCTTGAATTTGAACTCGGGTTCAGCAATCTAACCGCTACCCAACAGTGGCTCTCAGCTGCTGGACCCCTCTCTGCAAAAGTTTACGAAGCTCTTTGCAAATATTTGACCTCCATTTACTTCCCTGTGGTTTGAAATCACTGCTTGTTTTTGTCCTAAGAATCAAAGCGGGGCAAGGCTGCACATTTGCATATGGAAACTAATTGTCCTGCTGGTTGGCAAACCAGAGGAGGGAGGAAAAGGTCTTACGAAGGCCTAATGAACTAGTGAGTGTCATCTGCTGGCTCCAGTCTCCCCTCATTAAGGGCAGCACCAGGCCCCGCCCCCATTGCCACCCAGGTAATTAAAAGGCCCTGGCAGCTGCCTTCTCCTGCGGTCACACTTGACATTTGCATATCAATAAACAAGGCCTTTTTTAAATAGTTATGATGAATGTGGTGGCGCCACGCCAGTGGGACAAACAAATAAAGAACCCTCAAAGCCGTGCTGGCGGCTCCGGGGAACCGTTTCTCCCAAATCCCTTTAGCAAATGCCTTATAAATCTGATTTGGGTGGGGATGGAGGGCTCCTGGACAACAACAACAAAAAGAACTAGATGTCATCATTGGTCAGGCCCCACCTGGAGTACTGTGTGCAGTTCTGGAGGCCTCACTTCAAAAAGGATATGGACAGAATGGAGCGAATGCAGAGGAGACTGACGACCAAGCCCTACCAGGAAAGGGTGAGGGAGTTGGAAAAGTTTAGCCTGAAGAAGAGGAGGTTGGTGGGGGGGGCATTATTGCTCTCTTTGAAGAGTTGAAGGGTTGTCACCTAGAGGAAGGGAGGGAGTTGTTCCTGTTGGCAGCAGAGGATAGGACTCACAATAATGGGTATAAATTGTGGGCGGAAAGGTGAATATTAGGGAAAACATTTTACAGTAAGTTGTTCGACAGTGGAATCAGCTACTTAGGGAGGTGCTGAGCTCCCCCTCACTGGCAGTCTTTAACCAGAGGCTGGACAAGCACTTGTCAGGGACGCTTTGGGCTGATCCTGCATTAAGTAGGAGGTTGGACTAGATGGCCTGTATGGCCCCTTCCAACTCTATGATTCTACGATTCTGTTCTATGATTCTAGATTAGAACATACATTTGATTTTTCAGTATCGTGCATGTTTGGATCTCCCCCCCCCCATAAAAATTTCACTGTGTCTTTAAAAAAAACAAACCCCAAAAGGTTGGCACCCTCTAGGCCTGGAGTTTTCTTGGAATTACAACTAATCTTCAGGTGACAGACATTCTCCTGGAGGAAATGACAGTTTTGGAGGTTGTTCTCAATGGGGAGGATTCGAGGAGGCTAAAGCTGGTTCCCAGTTCGTTCCCTATTCCCAGTTCCTTATTCACATTTCCTAGTTCCTGAATGATATTGAGGAAAATTTGCACCCCAAAATAAGGATCAGACCACCACATATCATACACCCCCACATTCATGGGACTGTGCCCTCCAAGAGGGCATATGCTGGGTCCTGGTCCAAAGTCTGGATCTTGTGCCAGATGCTCCCAAGTGGGGTGCCCCCAGGACAAATGCACATACAGACATTGGGGCCCAGCCGCACCCCAAAACAATCTTTGGACCATCCCACCAACTTCAGCCTCCTGAGGAACATGAGTCAGCAGTGTGATGCTGTAACTAAAAAGGCAAACACAGTCTTGGGCTGCAACAACAAAAGTGTAGTGTTCAGATCACGCGAAGTGATGGTATCGCTTTACTCTGCTCTGGTTAGACCTCAACTAGAGTACTTTGTTCAGTTTTGGGCACAAAATCTAAGAAAGATGTAGACAAACTGGAACGTGTCCAGAGAAGGGCAACAAAGATGGTGAGGGGTCTGGAGACCAAGTCCTATGAGGAAAGATTGAAGGAGCTGGGTATGTTTAGCCTGAAGAGGAGAAGACTGAGAGGCGATATGATAACCATGTTCAAGTACTTGAAGGGCTGTCATATAGAGGAGGGTGCCGAGTTGTTTTCTGTTGCTCAAGAAGGTCGGACCAGAACCAACGGGTTGAAATTAAATCAAAAGAGTTTCCATCTAGACATTAGGAAGAATTTTCTAACAGTTAAACCGGTTCCTCAGTGGAACAGGCTTCCTCAGAAGGTGGTAAGCGCTCCTTCCCTGGAGGTTTTTAAGAAGAGGTTAGATGGCCATCTGTCAGCAATGCTGATTCTGTGACCTTAGCAGATGATGAGAGGGAGGGCATCTTGGCCATCTTCTGGTCGCTAGGGGTGTGGAGGGGGGAGGTAGTTGTGAATTTCCTGCATTGTGCAGGGGGTTGGACTTGATGGCCCTGGTGGTCCCTTCCAACTCTATGATTCTATGATTCAAGCATGTAAAGCACAAATGGTCTTTCAAATGGCCTCCTCATTTCCGAGTCTTACCCTCTGACTCTACCGTCACCCCCCTTCTTCTTCTTTTTTCTTTTTTGCTGTTAAGTCACAGCTGACCCAAATGATTTTCAAGGCAAGAGGCATTGGGAGGTGTTCTGCTATTGCCTGCCTCCACGTCACAACCCTGGTATTCCTTGGCGGTCTCCCATCCAAATGCTAGCCAGGGTCAGGGCTGAGAGTATATGACTGGCCCAAGGTCACCCAGCAAGCTTCCATGGCACGAGAGGGGTCTGAACCTGGGTTTCCCGTGCCCTAGTCCGACACCTTAACCACTGCACCATGCTGGCTCTCACCCCTCCTTCCACCCTGTTACAATGCCAGGCCGTCTGGCACCATACCTTCAAAAACAAAGATCAAGCCTTTTGTTTTACAGCTTATGACAACCACTTGCAGCTTGCCTGCCTTAGGCATCCAGGCCCTTGTATAAGCACTTCCCTCCTCTCTTCCCATCGCAAGATGCACGCCTCATTCAGCGCAAGCCCTAACCTGTGCTCGGCTGAGGTCAGCACTTGGGCAGATACCATCTCTCCGGAGAGGTGGGGAGAAGATCGCTGCCCAAGATTAATCCTCTTTTAACCCACGCTATCCCTTTTTTAAACATGTCACCACTGCTCGCGTGACCTTTAACCCTTGGGAATAGACCAGCAGGCTTTGCCCTCTCCTCTGCCAGGGTGATGTATCCGTCTTTGATGTACTTTTCTGCAGCGGGATCTAAAGCAGACTTAGATGGTTGCCCGGTGAGAAACACTCATCACCTCGGCTTTCGGTGGCTCATCTAATAAGAGTAACGGTTTCTGCACTCAAGTTCTTCCCCTCCCGCCTCTCCTGATTTTTTTTTTTTTTAAGGAAGCCGAAGAGTGATGGAAAGGAACAGAATAGCTGCTGATGAACGGAGGCAGAGATGAAATCTGTTGCCGTGTCGACAGACTGGAATATAAAAACGGAGCTGACATTCGTCAACTAAAGAAATCAGACAGATTATTCACCCATTCTTCTTCCTCTGCCTCCGAGTCGCAGGCCGGGAGCTGCTTCGGGGAAGCAGCCGGCCTGCTTTTCTTCTGCGCGGGTCTAAAATAGATCAAGATGGAAATGGCCTTTTATATATAAAAGGTTCTCCCGCAGAAGGTTTTGGCCAAATAATTAAGTATCCAGCAATGGGCGAGACTCGCCCGGAATTAATGTTCATCAGTTAAGCCGAGACAAAAAGTGATAAAAATGCAAATCTGTTACTAAATTAACAGAGAGCACCGCCAGCCTCCAGGTATAAGGAGGAGTGATTTCGGCATTAAATCTGGCTGGCTGGCTTATTGAAGGCCCACATGAATGAAAATAAGGGGCTCGACTTGAGGAAGTGCTAACTCTAAGGAGATGGAAGTTATCGTACAATTATACTGTAATTGACCTTGCCGCAAAATGAGTGGAAGTGGGGAGGGCCATGAAAGAGCATTGATATTTCTCAAGGAATGGGGGAAAAAAGTTAAGACCTTTGTCTTTGATGCAACCATTCCTCTGGTATAAACTGGCAGTGTGCTAAAATCCACTGCATGGCTTGCCAGCAGTCCAACTATCACAGTCAGGTTGCCAGGGAGGGCACCTTGGCCATCTTCTGGCCATGAAGTATGGGTCACTGTGTGTGTGTGTGTGGGGGGGGGGGAGGTAGTTCAGAATTTCCTGCATTGTGCAGAGGGTTGGACTAGATGACCCTGGTGGTCCCTTCCAACTCTATGATTCTATGACTTATATGGCACCATTAGGGTTGCCAGGTCCCTCCTCGCCACCAGTGGGAGGTTTCTGGGGTGGAGCCTGAGGAGGGTGGTGTTTGGGGAGGGTCTTCAAGGCCATAGAGTCCAATTGCCAAAGCAACCATTTTCTCCAGGTGAACTGATCTCTATCGGTTGGAGATCACTTGTAATAGCAGGAGATCTCCAGCTACTACCTGGAGGTTGGCAACCCTAGGCACCATACCTTGAAGGACACAATCCAGGTTGGATCCTCAGGTCTATCTATAGCCCTGGCAGTCCTGTACCATTGGACTATTCATTGCCAGGGACAGCTCCAGGTTTTGGCAAGCTCTCCTCCAGTATCCCACCCATTAAGCACATTGCCGTAGTCGCACAGGCACAACCCCTCCTGGAGGACGGGGCAGAGCACAGCTCTTTTGCACTCCTTTAGGCCCTATGGGCTCCAGCGAGGCTGAACAGAGTGCAAAGGAGTTGTGTTCAGCTCCCATCAAGCTACAAGATCCCTCTGTGACACTGCAGGGCCCTCTGGGGTGAACACACATGAACCTGCCAAACCCCACCTTTCCCAGGCTCTACCCCCAAATCTCCATAACTTTCCCAACCCAAAGCTGGCAAGCAAAACCATCATTATTTTGTGATAACTACAGTATTAAATAAGGAGCCCCGTGGTGCAGAGTGGTAAGCTGCAGTACTGCAGTCCAAACTCTGCTCACGACCTGAGTTCAATCCCAATGGAAGTTGGTTTCAGGTAGCCGGCTCAAGGTCGACTCAATCTTCCATCCTTCTGAGGTCAGTAAAATGAGTACCCAGCTGGGAGTAAAGGGAAGATGACTGGGCAAGGCACTGGCAAACCACCCCGTAAACAAAGTCTGCCTAGTAAATGTTGGGATGTGACGTCACTCCATGCGTCAGGAATGACCTGGTGCTTCCACAGGGGACCTTTACCTTTTTACAGTATTAAAGGACATCTGTTGAGTTTATAATTTACTGGATTCATAACTGTCAGTGTGGGATTTTTCTTGCACATACACCTCAACTTTCCTTGCTTTTGGGATTTTGAGTTGGTTATAGGTTCCTCTTTCTTTCTTTCTTTCTTTCTTTCTTTCTTTCTTTCTTTCTTTCTTTCTTTCTTCTCTCTCTTCAGCACTGTGTGTACTTACAATTTTGCTTGTAGTAAACTAGTGTATTTATACTTTTAAATTTCATAAATATACCAAACAGTACAATTTTATATGCAGAGTTATAAATGATGCATTTTATGTTGTTGAAGTAGTGAAATTAACATAGTCCCCCCTAAGAAAGTGTTTGTTTATTTATTTAGAGCACTTATTTACTGTGGTTCAACCAACAAAACAAACCTCCAAGGAATAGCATAAAAATTAGAAGTTCTAAAATATCCAGGGGCAAAGCTACTGTTCCAACATATACTGCATATATTTCAATTTCCCCCTTTCCCATGGCTTCACAATAAAAGGTAAAGGTCCCCTGTGCAAGCACCAGGTCATTCCTGACCCATGGGGTGATGTCACATGCCGATGTTTACTAGGCAGACTTTGTTTATGGGGTGGTTTGCCAGTGCCTTCCCCAGTCATCTTCCCTTTACCTCCAGCCAGCTGGGTACTCATTTTTACCAGCCTCGGAAGGATGGAAGGCTGAGTCAACCTTGAGCCGGCTACCTGAAACTGACTTCCGTCGCGATCAAACTCAGTTAGTGAGCAGAGCTTGGACTGCAGTACTGCAGCTTACCACTCTGCACCACGGGGCTCCTTGGCTTCACAGTGTGTGTGTGTGTGTGTGTGTGTGTTAAGTGCCATCAAGTTGCTTCTGACTCATGGCGACCCTATGAATGAAAGTCCTCCAAAATGTCCTATCTTTGACAGCCTTGCTCAGATCTTGCAAATTGAGGGCTGTGGCTTCCTTTATTGAGTCAATCCATCTCTTGTTGGGTCTTCCTCTTTTCCTGCTGCCCTCAACTTTTCCTAGCATGACTGTCTTTTCCAGTGACTCTTGTCGTCTTATGACAGAAAGTCTTTTCCTACTCACTGAATAAGTGCTCTGTCATCGCCTTGGCACTGGCATTAAAAACAAGGCAGGCTCTCCAAGGCCAGTGGGTTTGATGTCCCAAGAAGAACTGAACCCCCGCTATCCTGGTTTCAGAAATTAAGCACCAAATCAGGGGTGAATCGGAGGCCAACATCCCAGATCACTTCTCAAAAGTACGTTCACTAGCAAAGTGATGACTCTTATGTTTACATGCATACGCAAATGTGGTGTCTGAATAAGTAATGCACACAGCTGGGAGCTACATCTATACTGCTCAGATCTGCTTTGAGGAAAAGCAGTACCGAAAAGGAATATAATGACCCATGCAGAGATGGAGATGTATTTATTCACAGAAAACCATTAGTGTATGCAGGCAGATTTTAGAAAAGGAAGGGAGTATCATCCCAACCCTACAGAATGCAATCCAGGAAGCCACCCCAACATGATACTGACCTCAAATGCAGGCATGAAAGGCAGGGCCAGATCAATGAACAGAGAGCCATAAATTGACCTTTGCCCCAGGGTAGGGAGCATAAACAGCAAGAAATTCGTTTCTAGGCAAATAAAAAGTGCCAGAGAAATAGTTTATCTCCTGCTGATCTCAGATGGACGTAAAATGGCTGCACTTGCTCAAATCGCGAGAAAGGGCCACTCTGCATATGTTCAGAGGCTCTGTGGCTTTACTGACATTGGATTCAGGTTCCAAAATTTGTGTCCCTGTTGGGGGGAAAGGTAGGGTATAAACGAAGTAAATAAATAGCACAATGGAGCACCTATATTTTTATCTGGAGGAAAGATACCTGTGTTAACTTTTGGGACCCAACAGCAAATAGCACGTGATAACTGTAAAAAACCTGGCTGATAAAAGCTCTGGCCTGTCAGGTACTGTGTCCTCCAGGTGGATTTTCTGAATCGTAACGTTGGTCTTTATTACCACTTTCAAACTCATTTGATTCTGCATATTTGGTTCGCATCAAGCCAATTAAAGACACTTGTGAGAACAAGCACAGAGTGATTTCTAAATTCCTCACTTAGCTGTTGAGGAAAATTTCAGCCTCATCACTCATCTTCAGTCATCAGGGTCTGGAGCCGATCCCACCTATAATTTCCTCCTTGGTTCTGAGTTCCATGCACCCAACAGTTTCTCACCATCTCCATAATGAAAGCATATAGCTGCGTTAGCTCATTCGGCTGAAATAGCACATTGCTATTCTACCTCTTCCCTCTTGCATTTCCCTGAGTAAATCTTACCCATCAATTTTTGACATTCTAATTATGGGACTCCAAACAGTTATGCTCAGTAGATCATAATCCTATCACGTAGCATCACTTCTCTAGTGCTCTCTTTCCCGTTCCCCTTTCCTTTTTTTTGTAAAGAAATGTAGGTAAATTAATATCCCTTCTCTGTATTAGTTTTTTTTTTTTTTTTTTACTTGCTGCAGGATGATGTCACCATTTGGCTTATTTGGGATGCTGGAAACCCACACTGGACTTTTCCGCCACAACCAACATGGCTTAAAGCCCTCCTAATACAAATGCAAGACTGGGTTCAATACTGACAGAGTCTCTTGTGGGGAATTGGTTCAACCCAGAGTCCCTGGAAGATCACAATAGACAGATTCAATCTGTGGTTAAGTGGTTGTCTGAATGTGCCAGGGAAGATCCTGCCCCCAGTGTACAGTGGCAAATGCTACACAATCACTTGGAGGGCTGAATCAGGGGTCTGAATCCCTAATAACACATTTCCAGGGCTCCTGCCTGCTTTTTGTGTGAAATTCCAATATGTGTATGACCATAAATGACTGAACAGTATTTTCTTGAATGCACGGATGGAGAATTACATGCCCCGGGGGTAAAACCCAGGAAAATCTATAGGTTTACTAAGGGAATGCTGCAAATTTTCTTTTGGCCTGGTGAGTTATGAGTCCCCCAAAGGATAATAAACGCACTCAGACTTCCTCTGCTCCTAAAGTTGAAGAGAAGAAGAGTTGGTTTTTATATGCCGACTTTCTCTACCACTGAAGGAAGAATCAAACCAGCTTACAATCACCTTCTCTTTCCCTCCCCACAACAGACACCCTGTGAGGCAGGCAGGGCTGAGAGAGCTCTAAGAGCTGTGACTAGCCCAAGGTCCCCCAGCTGGTTTCATGTGCAGGAGTGAGGAAACCAACCCGGTTCTCCAGATTAGCCTCCGCCACTCATGTGGAGGAGCGGGGAATCAAACCCGGTTCTCCAGATCAGAGTCCACCACTCTAAACCACCACTCCTAACCACTATACCACTCTGGCTAAGAGATGCATCCCTCCTTGTTACGTTGCTAGTGAAGTCATTGGGTCTAGATCAGTGGTGTCAAACTCATTTGTTACAAGGGCCAGATATGATATAAATGTCACTTGGTTGAGCTGGGCCATGTGCACCATAAAATGTGATGCCAGGTACTGGAGATACAAACTTTATAGAAGACAAAGGCAAAGGCAATTAATTATATTATGTTGTACTTAAAATACAAACATGCTTAAAACAATAACACTCTTACAGCCCAGATCAGGAGCAGGGGGGTTGGCTGTGGCTGCCAGGCCTGCAGCGGGCTTGCCAGCCCAGATCAGGATGGGGGGGCCTGCCTCGGCTGCCTCGCGGGCCAGATAAAAGCTCTCAAGGGGTGGGTCTGCCCCCCCCCGAGCCTTATGTTTGACACCCTTGGTCTAGATGGATGCAGCTCTGTCACTCTTGCAAAGTAACTCAGGGGCTGCACCAAAGCGTCTGAAGGCTGAAGGCTAATGCTTCTTTTGTTCAGTCTGAAGGCTAATGCTTCCTTTGTTCAGTCTAGAGTTGCCAACCTCCAGGTGGGGCCTGGCGAGCTCCTGAAATTACAACTGATTTCCAGACTATAGAGATCCATTTCCCCAGAGAAAATGTCTGCTTTGGAGGGTGACCTCCATTTACCCCGCTGAGGTAGGGTGGCCAACCTCCAGGTAATAGCAGACGATCTCCTGCTATTACAACTGATCTCCAGCAGATAGAGATTGGTTCACCTGGAGGTTTGGCAATTGGACTCTATGGCATTGAAGTCCCTCCCCTCCCCAAACCTCGGCTTCCTCAGGCTCCACCCCAGAAACCTCCCGCTGGTGGTGAAGAGGGACCTGGCAACCCTATGCTGAGGCCCCTTCCTTCTCCAAACTTCACCCTCCCTAAGCTCAAACCCCAAATCTCCAGCAATTTCCCAATCCAGAGTTAGCAACCCTAGTTCAGTCTCTTGTTCATCACAGCTGTTTTGCCTCAAACACATGAAGGCAACAAGCTATACAGATTCCAAGACCTCAGATGACCCCGCCTGCTGCCTCTGAATGTGACCTGCTGAACTCAAGGAACCTGGAAAGCATCTCGGGAAAAGGCAGATACTTGTTTCCCTGTAAGCCCCCTGTCCTAAGCAGTATTTCTATAAGCATGATTCAGTGCACTAACAGACCCGCAACGGCCCCCTGGGGCAGTTTCAGGTCAGAAAAACGGGGACAGTGTTGAAACCACTTTCCCCTCTTCACTGCAGGCCCGATCTGAATCGGGTCCTACATTGCTTGGGGAAATAAGTTCCCCAAAGATTCCATGAGGCTGCAGGGAATCAGAGTCGGGTCAGGTCACCTGTATCATCCATCACAGGGAAAGCCAAACCTTTGCATGCTATTATACACTTTCTCAGCACAGCTTTTTATTTATTTACTTACATTATATATAGTCTGCCTTTCTCACAGGGACTCAAGGCAGATTTCATGTGGCAAGTCAGTCCAATCTACAACGTGGGGCTTCCACCTTAACTGGCAGTCAGAAAATGCCCTTGTTGGAACTTGGCAGACCAGAAATGGACCATCTTGTGGTCAGAAATATCTAGTTTCAGGTTGGGTGGCACAATCAGTCTGTAGTAGCAGAACAAAAAAAGCGGTACATGGCTTCCAGGCCGTCCCAAGGACAGCTAGGCTACTTTTGCCCCCCCGCCCCCGCCCCCGCACACACACACACACACACACACACAAGTGCAGTGAGAAGCTAAAAACAGAATAAAAATACCAGTCAAATGACATAAACAGCATCTTTAATACAAGACCAACCAATTAAAACCCAAGCATGACAGAAAAACCATGATGAATCAAGGGGGAACAACTCATAAACCAATCTATTAAAAGCCTGCTGAAATTAAGAAAATCATGGTTAGACACTGAAAAAAACATCCAAGGATGGAAATCTTGGGGAGAGTGAAAAGACATTCCAGAGCCAGAGAGAAGTACTGAAAAGACCATAATTTGTGGTCAATGCCATAGAGTCCACCCTCCAAAGCATCCATTTTCTCCAGGGGAACTGATCTCTAGTCTGGAGATGAGTTGTAATGCCAGGGGATCACCAGGTCCCACCTGGAGGTTGGCATCCATAGCTCACGCTAATCAAAAGTTGGCAGTCAAGGAGTGAGGCTTCTGGATTTCATAAGGGCCCACTACCCCCACCCCACCCAGATTCAAGCACCACCTAAATGAGACCTACAATCCCCTGCTGAGCAGATTGTCGAGGACATTCCACAAGGGAAGTCAAATGTTTCTGGCAGTCCATCCCCTAGTACGAAACCTCACGTCACAAGACCCTACATAAGTTAGCTATGGCCTGAAAACCACTGATTTAGCACACTGCCACATGTTATCTTTTTGAAGGATTTGTGGTAATAGGCTAAATTGGCTTCTGTTGGGGGGGAAAAACAGACCAAATGGAAATTAAGACCCTGAAGTAATCCTGTGAGCTGGCCATACCTCCATGGCACACCTCTCTAACTAGGATTGCCAGGTCCCTCTTTGGCACCAGCGGGAGGTTTTTGGGGCGGAGCCTGAAGAGGGTGGGGTTTCGGGAGGGGAGGGGCTTCAATGCCATAGAGTCCAATGGCCAAAGCGGCCATTCTCTCCCGGTGAACTGATCTCTATCGGCTGGAGATCAGTTGTAATAGCAGGAGATCTCCAGCTAGTACCTGGAGGTTAGCAACCCTATCTCTGCCTCTTCCCCCTTCCCCATACCTAAGCAGTCCCCCCACACGTTCGGCATCTGTTGGACTCCCTCCATTGCAGCTGGCCCTTCAGAACTCAAGATGACAAGCCTAATGTTGGGGGGGGGGGTTTAATACATCTCTAATTACAGGAGAGGCATCCAGAGATCTTTCCAGATTCTTCCTTAATTGAGCCATTTTAAAGGGAAACTGTCAAACGCTACACACTTTTGTTTGATTGCAATCCTCTTCTGAAAGCCCGGAGATGTAATTCCTCTCCCTGCTGTTTTCATCCCTTCCTTATTTGACAGACAACGACATTTCCCCCTGCTTTCCTGGGGAAGACTGTGCCAATGTTTCTCTACCTCCTTTCGTCCGTTCCTTTGTGTGGGCACCAGGATTACAGGACGATGCCAAAAAAACCCAGCCTATTGTGACCTAGGTTCAAAATCCCAGCACCTTCTTCAATGGCAGTACATAAAACCTATCAGGCCCTCTCTACAAAAGCTCACTGATGACACTTCTTAAAATAAAGGAGTCTGATTCAATGGCTATTTGCAGCGTTGTCAAAACCCCACTGGTTTCAGTCATATTGCCACACTGTAAATGGTGCCTAGATTTCCCAGCTAAGCTTTTCCAAACAGCAAAAGGTTGTGAGAGGTAACACTGATGAAAATGAAGATGATAACGCATGCTATTAATTCATTATACCGGCATCTCGCCCTGGAGATCGAGGCTCAGTTTCAGTAGAAAAGGATTAAAATATTCATTGAGTACCTCCTGGGGTCACAGATATATTCCTTTTCTGGCATGATGCACCATTAAGAATTAAAAGCTAAAAAAAAAAAAAAAAATCCTGAAACGACTTACCCTGGAGTGGTCCCACTGATTTCCATGGCGCAGTTCCAGAATAAGTGGTTTGAAGATTGCTGCCAAAGAAAGCTGGAAAGTAGAATTTACAATGTCTGGCCCGCTGAAAAAAGGTGGGTTTTTTCCCGTGTGTTTTTTTCCCCTGGCAATGCCAACCAGCTTATTTGCCAAGTACCTTCCTGGGGTAGATTTTTAAGCACAGCATGACTTATAATTGCACTTTAGGGGAGGAAAAAACCAAAGTAATCAAACGAGATTCAACTGGTCAAGTGGGCACCATTAAGACCACTGGTTTCCAAGCTTAAATTAGTATTGCCAGGCACAGGAGCAACACAATTCTAGCTAACAATGACAAAGACAATAAGAAGCTCCAATTTGCCACTATCAAAGTTCTGAGCCACTCAGCTTAATACAAATAAAAACCCCTGAGTGCTGTGATCTCTAAAAGCAGGTAGTTTAAGAACAAGAACTATAAACTAAATGCAGCTGTTTGCACTGAAAGCCAAAGAAAATTTAAGAGAGGCAGATTGTCTAAACCTGGCATTTGATTACTGGAAAAACTGCAACTCACAGCTATGATTCAACACAATTTACATCTTATTTATTTCAATGGGACGGATTTAGAATGTTTCCCCATTTAGATCAAGGGGGCTGAAAAGTGATTCAGTTTGGCAGCTTTACTGTTCAGAAATGAATACATTTGACAACAAGGAAATGGTCAAGATACTTGGTCTATGGTGGGAATAGACCCCCAGCCAAGGTCTAGATTGGCACAGCCCATTCTATGTCCATTCATGGGAAGAAGAAGAAGAGTTGGTTTTTATATGCTGACTCTCCCACTTAAGGAAGAATCAAACCAGCTTACAATCACCTTCCCAACCACCACTCTTAATCACTACACCACGCTGGAAGGGATGCAGCTCAGTAGTAAAGGCCATGTGCATAGCTGGCAAAAAGCCTCCCCACAAACACTGGAGAGGAGGAGTTAAGGAGAAGCAGGCGCTGGGCTCCCCTTATGCGCATAGTCAATTTCTCTGTTGAAAAATACCCTGGTGGGGGTGAGTGCCCTCAAGTTGCAGCCAACTTATGGTAACCCTGTAGGTAGGGTTGCCAACCTCCAGGTGGTGGCTGGAGAATTCTTGCTATTACAACTGATCTCCAGCCTACAGAGATCACTTCACCTGGAGAAAATGGTTGCTTTGGCCATTGGACTCTATGGCATTGAAGCCCCTCCCCTCCCAAAACCCTGTCCTCCTCAGGCTCCGCCTCCCAACATTTCCAGGTATTTCCCAACCCAGAGCTGGCAAACCTACCCTTAGGGCTTTCAAGGCAAGAGACAATCAGAGGTGGTTTGTAAGGAAACCGTAGCTTTATCCACAGAAGACTCTGCTCACATCCTATATACATGCATGTACAATGGGAGATGAGGCATATTGCACAGTAGCTGTTTAGTAACCTATGGATTGGCTTCGATCTTATTTATTAGTAATGCATGCCTCAAAGAGACCTAGGAACAGGACAGGCATGCGTTGTAGGTCTGTACACAAGGCAGGCAAGTAGGTGTAGGCATAGTGAGGATTAAGTCCATGCCAGAGCAATGAGATGGGCTGTGAACAAACCTACATACCTTGAGTGGTGAGAGCTGACTGTGGATTGGCACCATACCTTTGCAGACAGATGTACACACTTGGAACCACCCATTCTTTCTGCTTCCAAGACTAGCTGGCTGTGCAGAGTGCTCATTGGCCAGCACTTGTCACATTGCCATTTCCCTCTCACCTCCCCATCTGGCTGTGCAGAATGCTAAACAGGTGTTCGTTTGGCAGTCAAGAAGATACAATCGCCCTACCCCACTCCACAGTTTTTTAAAAGGTCTAAAAACACCCATAGTGCAGAGTGGTAAGCTGCAGTACTGCAGCTCTGCTCGCAACCTGAGTTCGATCCCGACGGAAGTCGGTTTCAGGTAGGCGGCTCAAGGTTGACTCAGCCTTCCATCCTTCCGAGGTTGGTGAAATGAGTACCCAGCTTGCTGGGGGTAAAGGGAAGATGACTGGGGAAGGCACTGGCAAACCACCCCGTAAACAAAGTCTGCCTAGTAAAAGTCGGCATGTGACGTCACCCCATGGGTCAGTAATGACCTGGTGCTTGCACAGGAAACCTTTACATTTAAAACACACACACACAAGCACGTTGGCTTAAAAGAGGGGGGGAAGAAAAGAGACTAACGAAACAGTTAAACTTAAGTGCCGGGGTGGGGGGTGGAGTTGCAAAAGTACAAGCCTAACCAAAGCAGACTGAAAATCCACAATGAAGTCAGAGTCAGGTACATGGGGCAACAGAGGAGAAGGGCAGGAAAAATCAAAGCTTGTCACACCAGAAACCAAAACAATATACCTGCTTTTTTAGGAAGGGGCTGTGGCTCAGTGGCAGAGCCTCTGCTTGGCATTCAGAAGGTCCCAGGTTCAGTCCCCGGCATCTCCAGTTAAAGGGACTGGGCAAGTAGGTGATGTGAAAGACCCCTGCCTGAGACCCTGGAGAGCAGCTGCCGGTCTGAGCAGACAGTACTGACTTTGATGGACCCAGGGTCTGATTCGGTATAAGGCAGCTTCATGTGTTCATGTGTACATCTGTACGCAGCCTTGTTCAAATGGAAGAAACTAGGCTCGGGCTACCTTGATCTCATCAGATCTCAGAAGCTAAGCAGGGTTAGCCCTGGTTAGTACTTAAATGGGAGTCCACCAAGGAAGACCAGAGTTGCCATGCAGAGGCACACCACAGCAAACCATGTCTCGACATCTCTGGCCTTGAAAAACCTATGGGGTCGCCATACGGCGACTGTAACTTGATGGCTTTTTACACTAGGGTTGCCAACCTCCAGGTACTAGCTGGAGATCTCTTGCTATTACAGCTGATCTCCAGCTGATAGAGATCAGTTCCCATGGAGAAAATGGCCGTGTAGTGTTTGGCAATTGGAGTCTATGGCATTGAAGTCACTCCCCTCCCCAAACCCTGTCCTCCTCAGGCTCTGCCCCAAAAACCTCCCGCTGGTGGCAAAGAGGGACCTGGCAACCCTACTTTACACATACACATTATTTAAATAGAAATCACCATATCACAAATTAAAAGCTTCATTTAAAAAACAAAAGTGAGACACAACAGTGCTCCAGGTGGGGCAGTCACCTGTTGGCTTTCAACAGAAGGAAAGTTACAGGAAAAACAGTCTCCCATAGGAAATGCATTCTTGCCATTTATTAAAGGAGTCACTGATAGGATGGAGAAACCTTTGAAAAAACATAACCTACAAACAGTGTTTAAACCCACCAAGAAAATACAACAGATGCTACCATCAGCAAAAGACAAAAGAGACCCTCTCTCCTCTGTAGGAGTATATCGTATACCTTGCAGTTGTGGACAAGTTTACATCGGGACCACAAAACGCAGCATACAAACAAGGATAAAAGAACATGAAAGATACTGCAGACTTGCCAGCCTGAGAAATCAGTAGTGGCTGAACATGGCTGAACATGGACTGACACAAACAGGACACAGGGTCTTATTCCAAGACACTGAAAGACCAACTATTTTGTCAGATTACACATTGAAATTCATAAACATCAGCACAACTTTAACAGAAAAGAAGAGAGTTTAAGAATGAATAAGGCTTGGCTTCCTGTCCTGAAAACCTCCAGACTAACAAAGACTACAGCCCACAATAGCCATGTGGATTAGCTTTGGATTCCACATGTTAACAGATCACTTCAAGATACAATGGTTCCACATTAACATACCACACCCTCATTAGCACATTATCTTGATACTTACAGGACAATGATTAGCACATTACCTTCAATACTTTGCACTCTCAAACCCAACCCCCTTCTGACTATATATTGCTCTTCCTACACACTTGACACTGAGAGACACTGTCCTTCAGTGTTACTCCTCTGAAGATGCCTGCCACAGCTGTGGGCGAAATGTCAGGAAAGAAAATACCAAGACCACGGTCACACAACCCGGATAATCTACAAGAACCAATTACATTTATTTATTTGATTTTTACCTTGCCCTTCCTCCAAAGAGTTCAGGATGCAATAGATGGCTCTCCCTCATCTATTTTGTCTTCATAACCTTGTCAGGTAGGTTAGGCTTAGAGAGAGCAACTGGTCACAGGTCATCCAGTGATGGCAGACTGGAGATGAGAAAACAGGTCCTCCCAGTCCAATGCTCCCAACAAGAATACCATATTACTCTCACTTGGGGGCCAGGGGCTCTTCCTTTAGACCTTCCTTTAGACCTTTTAATGCCCAAAGCTACTCTTCATTCTGTTTAAACTGCTCAATGTTGCAAAGTGATGGACCGTTTCCAGCAACAGCATGGACAAATGAGACTAAAGCAGGTCACCCTTTGGCCGGAAAAGAGAGGTTGCTCTGTACCAATGGTTCTCCTTTTGTGTTCAGGTCACATCACGTAGAGGTTTAATAACCTACTCTTTAAAACTTTCTCCCCTGATAGTTAAATGCACCGGCCATTTAATATATTACACCATCTAGTTTAATGGATGCTCAGAACAGTGGACAGAAGCACATTAAAGAAGAACGGAAGCTCTCGTGTGTGGCATTAGTTTCCAAACAGTTTTAAAGGCACTATTATTTGTGGACCGACCATTCTCAAATAAGTACAAAATCTCTTTTTGTGTGTGTGGATGGGTGTGAGTGTGAGAGAGAGACTCTTGGAAATCCGCTGCAAAACGGGTTATGAAAGGAGCCTTGGGAGGTGAATTTAATGTTCCATAGTTCTAGGAAAAAAAGATTGGTGGTTTGGCCAGTTTATGGCGTGTTTCCATTAGCTCATGGTGCATTCATTCCATGGTGTAACCCCGGACGGTGCAGAACAACTAAAAACAGGATCAAGTTTAGCACCTTGCTAGATTAAGGCCTTGTTGTACATAAGGCATCAACAATTTTTTGGGAAAAAGAACTACAGAATAGTGGTTTGTGGGGGGGGGGGAAGAGCCAGAAACTCATCAAAACCTCAGCAGCCAGCAAATGAAATCTAAACAGGCAGAAATCAGGTTGGCAGCTTAAAATCCTTCTGAAATAGGTCGGTTTTACAACCCTTTCTGAAAAGCCATAGGGGAAAGAACGGTTTCTGATCGCCATAAGGAAGTCATTCCAAAGACTCAGGGCAACTGAGTGACAGCCCCACCTCTTGCGGATGAAGTTTTTAACCTCATGTGAAAGTTCATGAGAAGGACCTGATCCACCGACGCAGGGGTCAAGCAGGAACAGACTGCATCTATCGATCACATTTATCTGCAATTGTTTAAATCTATTATATTTAATATTGAGATTATTATATTATATTGAGAGCCAGCTTGGTGTAGTGGTTAAGAGCGGTGGTTTGGAGCCGTGGACTCTAATCTGGACAACCAGGTTTGATTCCCCACTCCTCCACATGAGCGGTGGACCCTAATCTGGTGAACTGGGTTGGCTTCCCCACTCCTACACGTGAAACCAGCTGGGTGACCAACTCTTAACCCATAGTGGCTCAGAGTGCCTTTTCTGATCTGCACTTGTCGCAGAAGCTTTGGAGTAAGATCTCACCATGCCGATACATACTTTGGTACCCTCTGGCATTGACTACTGTAATGCTCTTTGTGTGGGGCTGCTCTTGAAGGTTACAGCTGGCGTAGACTGTCACGGCTTGATTCCCAATGAAAACTGGGAGGCAAGAATATATTCAACCAGTACTGAGGCAGCTATACTTGCTGCACATAGGCTTCTAGGCCTATGTGCTGGTGGTTACATTTTAAAGCCCTCTGCATTGTGGGAGAGACAGAGACAGTGGCATAGTGGTTAGAATGAGGAGACCTGGATTCAGATCCCCACTCTGTGATGAAGCTCGCTGGGTGAACTTGCACCACCTTACCTACCTCACAGGGCTGGTTTGATGATAGAATGAAGGAGGGGAGAACTGTGTATGCCATGCTGAATTCCCTGTAGAATGGTGGGATACAAATATAATAAGAAGAGTTGGTTTTTATATGACAACTTTCTCTACCACTTAAGGCGGAATCAAACTGGCTTACAATCACCTTCCCTTCCCCTCCCCACAACAGACACCCTGTGAGGTAGGTGGGGCTGAGAGAGTGTGACTAACCCAAGGTCACCAGCTGGCTTCATGTGTAGGAGTGGGGAAACCAACCCAGTTCACCAGTTTACCCTCTGCTGCTTATGTGGAGGAGTGGGGAATCAAACCCAGTTCTCCAAATCAGAGTCCACCGTTTGAAACCACCACTCTTGACCACTACACCGCACTGTCTTCCGAGTAAATATGCATAAGATGGGCTGCATGGCACATTTAACAGTCTGAATCTCCTGTCATTTGCCTTGTATAAGTAAGATAGAAAGAAAAGGACAGAAAGAGAAGCCCCCGTTCGACAAATTCCAGAGAATCAACCTTGCTAATAAGTGTTCAAAAATAATGAATCAGTGCTACAAATATTCAAGAGATAGTCTTATGTATTGAGTGACTTTCTATATATATATATATGTTTATGCACACACACACATTTTTCTTTTAAAAAATCTTCTAGTTCTTTAGCCCGTGGGCCCTCTCAGATCACATTTTTGGTTCACGTTGAAAGATTTTACTTTATAGCTACGAGGCTTAGAAAATTACTTTGGAGAAAAATGAAATTTGATATTGCATGAAATAACACAGTCCACTGAACATTAAGAAAAACAAAGTCTTTGAGGCTTGCAATAAAAATGGCAAGAGCTGGCAACGGGGCAATTCGAAATAGATCCAGGGCAGAAATGTTTGGCAGAAAGTCCTGCAGAAGTTGCCAAAATTCCTCCAAGGTTTTCTCCCCCCCCCCCATTAAGAACCCTCTGACTGTGTTTTTCCATGATGTACAAGAAGAGGGTTCAGAAGGAAGTAGGCAAGGGACCCCCTGGTAGCTAATGCGCTCCCTGCTGGTTGCTGGAATTCCTGCAAAGCATTTCTTCATCAGACCATAGCAAGCACTTCTATAGGTCTTTTATGCATGGGAGTTTTACCTGGGGTTCGAGGCTCTCTTGACCCACACTTTTCTGTTCTGAATCCTAAAAAATGCTATGTATGTTGTTGTTTGCCCTAGAGAAAGTCCTGGGGTTTCTGGAATACTGCAGAATCACCAGCAAACATCCAGAAGCATCTGAGTCCCCGCCCCTTGAAAATGCTGCTTTGTAATTGGCTGTAGTGCTTACTGTGAGGAAAAACATCACACACACACACACACACACACACCCAGCTTCCCTCTCCCGCGCTTTGGCTCATGCATGGAAATGGGGATGATTTGACCCAGGCAATCCCCTCCTGTTACTATGTATATATTTTTTATCTGCTGGTCTTGGAGAGTATTAAAGTTATTGATTGACCCAGGCTGATCTCAGGGGAGATTGAAGAATCACGTTACAATAGGATCGGGAAGACCCAGACATTGTGCGGGCTGGATGCGAGGTCATTTCTAAGGGACAGAAAACCCATGCATAACCCCAACGAAAAATCAAGTCAGACTGGCGGAGAAAGGAAGTCAAAGTGCCCAAGCATAAAAGACCTATGACACTTTTATCCCACCCTTCCTCTAAGAAGCTTATGGTCATCTCCTCCACCCCTTTAGCATCAAAATAACTGTAAAAAATAGGTTAGACACACAGTGTCTGGCCACAAACCACCCACTGAGCTTCAGTGCTGAGTCGTGACTGGAATGTGGGTCTCCCAAGTCACCTGCAAATATTCTAGCCACTGTACTACATTGGCCCTCAAGTGGTATATGTCTTGTATGCATGACAATGGAATAGTCTGTTCCTCTTCCCCCGATATTTGTGTGAGTTGGTTTGGCCTCATAGTGTGGAGTCTCTGCTTAGTTCTGTTTGTTAGCTAGAAGTATAGACTGCCATGTTCTCCCTTGTTCTGAAATCAGTTGCTTGCATCCCTGTACCTCCTTGTTAATAAGCGATGTTTTGAACACACCCACCATCTCTGCTGCTGTTGGCAGGGACCTGAATGAATAGCCTAGTGCTGGCCTACAACTAAAAAGGAATACCACAAGGCATAAGGGGGTCCCCATCCTTGTGGAACAAACGAATGTCTGCCATGGGACGAGGGATTGATCACAAAACACTGGAAGGTTCTGCAAGATGTTAAGAGGTTCCAACTATGTCCATCTATGATGGATCATAGAATCATAGAGTTGGAAGGGACCACCGGGGTCATCTAGTCCAACCCCCTGCACAATACAAGAAATTCCAAACTACCCCCCCCCATACATACACACACACCCATGCCCAGAAGATGGCCAAGGTGCCCTCCCTCTCATGATCTGCCTAAGGTCATAGAATCAGTATTGCTGATAGATGGCATCTAACCTCTTCTTAAAAACCTCCAGGGAAGGAGAGCTACCACCTCCCGAGGAAGCCTGTTCCACTGAGGAACTACTTTAACTGTTAGAAAATTCTTCCTAATGTCTAGACGGAAACTCTTTTGATTTAATTTCAACCCGTTGGTTCTGGTCCGACCTTCTGGGGAAACAGAAAACAACCCAGCACCATTCACTATATGACAGCCCTTCAAGTACTTGAAGATGGTTATCATATCCCCTCTCAGTCTTCTCCTCTTCAGGCTAAACATACCCAGCTCCTTCAACCTTTCCTCATAGGACTTGGTCTCCAGACCCCTCACCATCTTTGTTGTAGCTCTTTGTTAAGCGGGAGCTCCCTACGGACACAAAGGAAGGGCTTCCTGGGCTCTTCTGAAGTAACTCCTACTCTAATGACGAGGCTTAAAGCCAAGACTGGCCCCTTGCTTTGGGGAAGAAGAGGGCGCTCGGTAACACATTGGTGGACACCATGGCACCACATTAAGGATGACTACTCTGAAGTATGGGTGCATACTCAGGATACAGATACTCATAAACACATTAACAATGCTGCCAATGTTCATAATTACCAGGTTCACTCTGAAAGCATTGGCAGCTTGTAATATTTGCATTCAAACCGAGACGAGCATTACAATCCCAAGAGTACCCCTCTGGCTCAGATAACAGTTTGAGCTGGAGAAAAATCCCTGCCCTTCCTTCCGCCTTCTCATGCGTCTCTTCAACTATGGCGGCAGGGCTGGTGAAGGCAACAAAGAGACCACTCCAGAGGTTAGCAGACAAAGAGCATTTATGCATGGGAGGTTTCACCTTGGATTTGCCGCTCTCTAGAAGCACATTTTCCGCATCCGAATTCTCAAAATTTAAAAATAAGCCCCCATGCAGAGTTTTGAGAATCTGGATCGGAAAAAGAGAGCGGCAAATGCAGGGCAAAACCTCCCATGCATAAATGGCCAAAATTAAATTTGGATCAGGGAGGCCTAAGATTAAGCCCCTGTGTTGTTCATGAACTCATTATGTGATTTTGGCCAAATCGTTTTGACTCGCCTTGAGTTCCCCCCACCCCCAGTAAAAGGGCTGTGGTGGGTATTTTTTAAAATATACGATCAGCCATTGTGCAGATCAAGAGCATGGATTCATTGATAAATTACAGCACGTGGGACCTCACACTGGTGAGGAGTCAAACAGTGTAATTCAGTTTCAGAAATGCTCCACACCAACACCCAGGGACCATTACCTTCCCATGCTAGGTAGACTAGGCCAAGAAACACTGACTGGACCAAGGTCACCCAGAAAAATTCATGGCGAGAGGGGGATTTCAACCAGGGTCTCCCTGGTCCAACGGCCTCTTTAATCATGTCCCGTCCCTGTAAGAGAGGCTTAATGGGATGCTATTTACCTCCATGCCTTGAAAACCTTCAGCTGCCCATCCTTATATATTAAGTTCAAGGGCCAGAATATTTTTCTCCAAGACAGTGGGCAACTCTGAGTCCAGCACACTAGCCATGGTACGCCATCCTGGCTGTTTATTTCGAAGGATGAGAAATACAAACACACATACTTCACAACAAATGCCACACTGTTATATGTGAGGAATGCTGAGCCAAGTTCAAAAAAGGAATCTCCTTTTATTCTCTGTATGCATACCCCAGAACAAGAGAGAACAGGGAGACTCAGAGTGCCAGCAACATCTTCCAGGGTCTTCTTTGATTCATTTCCCCGAGATTCTTAGTCTTGGACCTCTGTTTAAAAAAGCTTTTCCATCTGAGAAAGTTGGCCTCTGAAGTACATTCTTTGCAGAAACATTTGCTCCCCTCTCCTTTTTTTATTTTTTTAAAAATGTCTCCAGGATATCAGAGACTTGGACTCCAGTGCTTATACCCTCTGTGGAAATTACTGTGAAAGGAGACAGCAAATGGAAATAGCCCCAATTTCTAACAGAGTCCAAAATGAATTAGCTGGCTGGCTGTAAACAACCCCTCCTCTTCACCAAGCACTGGTCACATAGGGTTGCCAACTCTGGGTTGGGAAATGCCTGGATACTTTGAGGATGGAGCCTGCAGGTTGTAGGGTTTGGGGAGGAGAGGGACCTCCGCTTGGTATAATGCCGTATAGCCCACCATCCAAAGCAATAATTTTCTCCAGGGAACTGATCTCTATAGTCTGGAGATCAGTTGCAATTCTGAAAGATGTCCAGGCTCTACCTGGAGGTTGGCAACCCTAACTGGCTGCTGTAGAGGATTGTTAACAGCATTTCACCAAATCCAAAGTGTGTGTGTGTGGAGAGGGAGAGAATTGAGTACAATTAAAGCTCCTGGAAAAGAAAGGAGGGGGGAGAGTGCCCTCTGCATGCAGATTGTGGAACTGCATGCCACAAGGGGTTGGCCATTCAAAGAAGATGGCAAATGTCTGGGTTTCTGGCCAAAAGTCAACTAGGACGTCTCAGACCCTCCCTCCCAAGGAAGATACCAACTTCAAGGGAACAACCGTCTTGCTGGAAAACGAGATGCCACAGCCTGTTTCTCCCCTACCTGCCAGAAGGAACCATTTTACTGGATGGCCAGTTGTTCCAGGACTGCAGATGTAAAGCAGGGTTGCCAACTCCAGTTGCCAATTCCTGGAAATGTGAGGGTTGGGACCTGAGGAGGGCAGGGTTTGAGGAGGGGCGGACTACAGAGTCCACCCTCCAAAGCAGCCATTGCCTCTAGAGGAACTGATCTCTGTAGCGTAGAGATCGGTTGTAATTCTGGGAGATCTCCAGGCCCCGCTTGGAGGTTGGCAAACCTAATGTAAAGGGAGGTCAGGATCCTTCAGGCTGCTGCATAATGTGGGTTTCTTTCCATATGGCTTTTGAGGATGATTTATGCAGGGCATAAACCTTTAAAATAAACGAGATTGAAATCTCAGCGATAAAGGAGTTCTTTCTTTGGAGGAGCAGAATTGTGAAATACAAGATGTCCAAGTCATCTCAGACACGGATAGAGAAAAGTGTCCCCTGCTTTAAAGAGCCAGCGTGGTATAGTGGTTAAGAGCGGTGGTCGGAGCAGTGGACTTTGATCTGGAGAACTGGGTTTGATCCCCCACTCCACCACATGAGCGGCGGAGGCTAATCTGGTGAACTGGATTTGATTTCCCACTCCTACACATGAAGCCAGCTGGGTGACCTTAAATGGTAGAGAAAGTCTGCATATAAAAACCAACTCTTTTTCTTCCTTCATTTGAGAAATCAAGTCATTCTTCTACTTACCCACCCATGGCCTTTCTCTGCGGGTATATACACACAGGTCAAGCAGCGTTCAAGCTTTATTCCCCACCCTGCATGGAAATGTCTGTTCCTCATAATGGAAACAAAATCCTTCCTGCCGTCCAAGCTAATGAATAATGACACTGATCTCCAAGATATTGAGATCTTACTGCAAATGGGTGCTTGCTGAAAGCCTAGCTCAATCAATAGATCAATGACTGGGCTTCAGCGTTCAGAATGGGTGCGGGGCCCTTAACAGTGGAGACCATTATTGTTGCAAGAAAAAAACAACACAGTGGGGTTGTGATTATTGCATCCCCCCCCCCAAGGGTTGTATATGACTACTGTCCTTCTGTCACTGAAGAATATGCGGAGGGGCCGTGGCTCCCAGGTCCATTTTGCCGCCACCCAGGTCAGTTCCTGAGCCACTGGCAGCAACACCGGGACCCACTTCACTCCCCAACTGCCCAGTGGTGTGAGAGGGGGTGACGGGCACTCCCTAGACCCACAGTTCCACCACCTGGATCCAAAGCTACCTTCAGAGGTTATGGTGGTACTGCTTGTGCTCGTCTTGCCCCGACTGCTGGTGTCATGGGAGGAGGCAGTGGGCAGGGTTTATGCCCACTCTTGCCTCTTGGGACTGCCTGCTGCCAGGTCACAGGTGAACCCCAGTGGTAGGGAGGGGCCATGGCTCAGTGGTAGAGCCTCTGCTTGGCATGCAGAAGGTCCCAGATTCAATCCCTGGCATCTCCAGTTAAAGGGACTAGGCAAGTAGGTGATGTGAAAGACCTCTACCTGAGACCCTGGAGAGCTGCTGCCGGTCTGAGTAGACAATACTGACTTTGATGGACCAGGGGTCTGATTCAGTATAAGGCAGCTTCATGTGTTCATGTGTTCAATATCTGGAGCAAGAGAGTTCAATCCCACCAAGCATGCCCTTTGATGTGTTCTGTCCAAATCAAATTCTTTCTCGCCCTTGTGATCAGGGATTGGGAAGAAGCAGGATTGGCCTCCATCTGCTGTCAAAGTGATAGGGAAAGAGGAACTGTGCCTTTCGCATTCTGTGTTAACAACTAATTCTCCCCCTCTGCCACTAATTCCTCCCTTCCTTCTACTTGTAGATTTTTGTGGATTTTTGCCAATTTCCAGCTTTAATTTCCTGATAAGGATCCTCAGTAAGTGAAAAGGGCTCTCATTCTATCTACTGTCCAACGCTTTGCAGATTCAGGACAGCCAATCAAATCTTCAATAGCCAATCAGAAGCCTTGTTGGACAAAAGAAGCAGCAGCATAGTTGGTCTTTATACCCGGCTTTTCTCTACATTTAAGGAGTCTCAATGCGGCTTACAATCACCTTCCCCTCCCCTCCCCACAACAGGCACCTTGTGAGGTAGGTGGGGCTGAGAGAGAGAGAGAACTGTGACTCGCCCAAGGTCACCCAGCAGGCTTCATGTGGAGGAGTGGGGAATCAAGCTCAGTTCTTCAGATTAGAGTCCGCCACTCTTAACCACTATACCACGCTGTGAATACATTCTGTATCAATTGCACCTTCCTGAAAAGCCCCACTTGGCCCCTCCCATTTTCTATAAACATTTGGTGGGCACCAGGAAAGGTGTCAGCAGGCACCATGGCGCTCACGGGCACCACATAGGGGAACCCTGGCCTAGGTCTACCAAGAAGAAGAAGAAGAGCTGGTTTTTATATGCAGACTTTCTCTACCACTTAAGGGAGAATCAAACCAGCTTACAATCACCTGCCCTCCCCCTCCCCACAACAGTCACCCTGTGAGGTAGGTGGGGCTGAGAGAGCTCTAAGAGAGCTGTGACTAGTCTAGGTCACCCAGCTGGCTTCATGTGTAGGAACGGGGAAACCAACCTAGTTCACCAGATTAGCCTCCACCGCTCATGTGTAGGAGCAGGGAATCAAACCCAGTTCTCCAGATCAGAGTCCACCGCTCCAAACCACCGCTCTTAACCACTACACCACGCTGGCTCTCCCCAAATGGGTGGGGTGGCTCTGGTGAGTATGCTGCTTCACATATCTAAAGAGGCATTCCTCCAAAGCAACTTCAAACTAGGGACAGTGGATTATTAAGGGCTAGGTACCAAAAATATCTCTGGTAAACAGGAACAGAGTGGATACATGCTATATCAAGTGCACCTTCCTGAGAAGGGTTTATAACGCAGCCCAAGGCCTTGGCACCAAGCTTAAGTGGAGGTAGTGATATACTCCTGGAGCTGGCAAGGTCTGAATCCTGGTGTGTGTGTGTGTGTGTGTGTGTGTGTGCATCTATCAAAGCAAAAATGGAAGAGGGGCTTTAATTAGCCACAACCTCCTTGCTCAGGTAGAAGGGGCCCGCTGTGTTTACCCACCTAAGTGACAAACGATAGACCTGTATAAAAATGTGGAGGTATCGGCTTACTAGCAGTCTCCCCCCCCCCGCCCGCCCGCCCGCCGGCCGGCCCGCCCGCCGGCCGGCAGAAAGGAGTCTGTCTTTGTTATACGGAGTTGTAGCCAGCTTTATCTCAACACAACTTAATTAACTGCGCTTGCAAGGTCAGCCGAAGCAGATGTCAGTGCCGCTGAATCTCAAGTGGTTTCACTACATCACCTGGCGACCTTTAAATACATGCTAAATCAAAGTAAGAACACCAGAGCTGCTTAATCTTTAGGACGGAGTTGCACAAGTCAGAGCCGGATAGCTTGGCTGGTACACATAGACACACACACACAGACACATAGATATTAGGGTTTCCTAGTCCAGGCTGAGAAATTCCCAGAGATTTGTGGGTGGAGCCTAGAGGGAACAGGGTTTGGGGAGGGGAGGGGCCTCAGCAGGGTATAATGCCATAGAGCAGGGGTGTCAAACTCAATCATTACGAGGGCCAGATAGGAACACATGAACACATGAAGCTGCCTTATACTGAATCAGACCCTTGATCCATCAAAGTCAGTATTGTCTACTAAGACCGGCAGCAGCTCTCCAGGGTCTCAGGCAGAGGTCTTTCACATCACCTACTTGCCTAGTGCCTTTAACTGGAGATGCCAAGGATTGAACCTGGGACCTTCTGCATGCCAAGCAGATGCTCTACCACTGAGTCGCAGCTCACTTGGTTGGGCCAGGCCCTGCCTCGCCAGCCCAGATTGAGGGTGGGGTGGTGGTGGCTGCCTTGGCTGGCTCGTGGGCCAGATAAAAACTCTCAAGGGGTCGGATCTAGCCCACAGGCCTTATGTTTGACACCCCTGCCATAGAGTCCATCCACCAAAGCAGCCTTTTCTCCGGGGGAAATGATCTATGTAGTCTGGAAATCCGTTGTCATTCCAGGAGATCTCCAGGCCCCACCTGGAGACTGGCAACCCTAACATGTATACACATAGCCCAGATGATGCAGCCCATATCAAAAGAAGATAGCCCTGATGGATCAGACCAGTTGTCCATCTAGACCAGCATCCTGTTTTCCAGAGTGGCTGATCAGTTGCTCCAGAAGGTCCACACCAGGAGAACAGGGGCCAAAGCCTCCCCCCATCTGCTGCCCCCTCCCTCTGGCTGGCATTCGGAGATTAGCTATCTCCAAACACGGAGATCCCTTTCATCCAACATGGCCAATATCCACAGATAGACCTATCCCGATGGATGCCCTTTTAAAGCCATCTCAGCTGGCGGTCATCAATACATACCATGGCAACAAATTCAACATGTCAACTGTGCGTTGGATGAAGGAGAACTTCCTTGTGCCCATCCTGGATCCAACAATTTCATAGGGTGCCTCAGACTGCTAGTATTTTGGGAAAGGGAGTCACCTCTTGTCATTTCTCCCAAACTGTAAAAATTGTAAAATCCCATGCTCTGTATGATTGTATATCTAACTCAGCATCAAGGGTGTATGAAGATTTATATCAAGGTGGCCAGCTCTGGGTTTGAAAATGCCTGGAGATTTTGGAGGTGGAGACTGGGGAGGGGATTGTTTGTAGAGGGGAGGGTATAATTCTATAGAGTCCACTCTCCAGTACAGCCTTTTTCTCCAGGGGAACTGATCCCTGTTGCCTGGAGATCCGTTGTAATAGCAGGATCTCTGTTGTAATAGCAGGATCTCTGTTGTAATAGCAGGATCTCCAGATGCCACCTGGAGGTTGGCAACCCCAGTATGAAGTTGGCAACCCTAGTACGCAGGAGAGAAACAAAAGAGTCTGCACTGTACATTTTGGGCAAACAACAGTCCCCAGGGATTTGGGTAAAGGTTATAAGATCTATCAGCAGAGGCCCAGAGGGAGAAGTTTCCTGTATCCCTCAGTTAAAGCACATGCGAAGAAACCCAAGCCATCTAGCTGATGAGATCAACTACATATTCTGTTCAGACAAAGACCAGTTACTTTAAAGATCCTCTGAAAGCCCTTGATGATGGGGATCTATTTGCCCTTTTCAAAGGACTTTGCATGACAGCTTTGCTCAAGTGATGGTGTCTTGGCTGCATTAAAAGGGTCACAGGGCAGGATGATCCAGCAGTCTAGAAAATCAGATGACTGTATGAGTTCCCTGCTATGAAATCTTGCATCTGGGTCCAGGCTCACCAATACCTCGACCTGCTGTCAGCACCATGGCATAATCCCAGCTCATGTCACTGAAGAGTAATCTAGCATGCCTCTGAGCATGTGCTAAGTGAATTTTCCATTCCACTGGGCTTACAGAGCCTAGCTTCCATTCAGCTGGTATAAGTGAGCAATCTTTAAGATCAGAAAGGATATTTCAGACTAGTTTGAGCTCCAGCACATCTGACTTTAGACATTCATTAAATCCAAGATAACGAAAAGTTTTTCCAGGCCAAATCTATCCTCTGCACAGTTGGTGGTTAGAGTGTTGAATTGGGATCTGGGAGGCCCAGATTTGAATCCCCATTCTGCTATGGAAGCTCGCTGAATCACCTTAGGCCACTCTTAGCCTAATCTACCTCACAGGGTTGTTGTGAGGATAAAATGAAGGAGAGAAGAATGCTGCAAGCCCCTTTGGGCCCCCACTGGGGAGAAAGGCAGGTATAAATAGGGTTGCCAACTGCCAGGTAGTAGCAGGAGATCTCCTGCTAATTCAACTGATCTCCAGCCGAAAGAGATCAGATCACCTGGAGAAAAATGGCCGCTTTGTCAATTGAACTCTATGGCATTGAAGTCCCTCCCCTCCCCAAACCCCACCCTCTTCAGGCTCCGTCCCCAAAAATCTCCCGCCGGTTGAGAAGCGGGACCTGGCAACCCTAGGTATAAATGAAGTAAACAAATGAATACGAAGGGACAGAAAACGTTCAAGGTGCCCCTTGGGTTGTGATATGTGTTATTTGAGCTAACATGATCCTATGCATATTTACTGACAAGCAAGTTCTACTGAGCCGTATCTTGCTCCCCCAGATATGCGTGCACAGAACTGCAACATTATCAGCAAAGACTACTGGCAGGTTGCTCCAGGGGTTCTAACAACAGTGGCTGCCGCATTGCCCCATACTTTATCCCTGTGCTGCCTGGCAGACGAATCTGGGCTTAGATAATGTCCAAGGGCCAAAGGACCTGTTTATGCTACTGGATATCTTGGGAAAACAACCTCTGCACTCCTTGGTGTCCATGCTGGGAAACTTAAGTTGGAAAGGCTCAACGTCCAGGTCTGGTTCAAGGTATTTTGGCAGCCTGCTTAGTACACATGAACACATGAAGCTGCCTTACACTGAATCAGACCTTTGGTCCATCATAGGCAGTATTGTCTACTCAGACTGGCAGCGGCTCTCCAGGGTCTCAGGTCGAGACCTTTCACATCACCTAACTGCCTAGTCCCTTTAACTGGAGATGCCGAGGATTGAACCTGGGACCTTCTGCATGCCAAGCAGAGGCTCTACCACTGAGCCATGCCCCCTCCCTACCACTGGGGTTCACCTGTGACCTGGCAGCAGGCAGTCCCAAGAGGCAAGAGTGGGCATAAACCCTGCCCACTGCCTCCTCCCATGACACCAGCAGTCGGGGCAAGACGAGCACAAGCAGTATCACCATAACCTCTGAAGGTAGCTTTGGATCCAGGTGGTAGAACTGTGGGTCTAGGGAGTGCCTGTCACCCCCTCTCACACCACTGGGCAGTTGGGGAGTGAAGTGAGCACCGGTGTTGCTGCCAGTGGCTCAGGAACTGACCTGGGTGGCGGCAAAATGGACCTGGGAGGAAATGATGAGCACCAGCTACACCCACTACCTCCCCCCTGTGCCACCAATGAATAGTAAGTAGTGTGTAATCGGCACCCATCTTTTGATTGTGGCCCCCCAAGCTGCTGCTTGAGCAGTGCACAGCCCTCTCCATACCCTTTTGCTCCCCTAAGCAGAAGCAGTAATTCACTTCATTGAGATTCTGCAAACAATAGCGGAATTATCCTGTCTGACGGGTCGAGATCCCAGCTGCACAGGGTAACACAGCACCCTGCTTCAAGACAGTCCACAGGAGGGTGTGGCTGAAACTCCTTGGAATGCCTCATTTCTGCAGACATGGATTCTCCTTTCAGGATAGGAGCCGTGAGATAAAAATCTCAGCATCTTAATTACTAACAATTATATTTCCGTATAGAACATGTTGTTCAAAAATCAAACATATCCTGCTTGCAATGCCCGTTTTTTCCGAGATGAGCAACCCATATGATCACATTAATGATTTGTTCACAATTCAAAAAAGCAGTATTTTGAGTGGTTTTCTTATTCAGCACGGCAGCTAACAGGGAGGGAGCTAGATCTTGTTGGTACGTGAAAGACAGCATGGTGTAGTGGTGAAAATGCCAGACGCCCAGTGAATTCTGGGTCAATTCAGCTCTAAGAGCAACACCTGAAACACAATTTGGTACACAGCAGATATTGTAGATAAACTGTAACAGAGGTTGATCGAATGATTCATCCACCGTCTCTATCAAAACCCCAATCCCATACAAAATGGGACACTGCCTTAGAATTGAATACCTGAAGAGCATCTGGTATGTAATTGCCACCTCGGTTGAAGAAAAAACTTGGCTGGGGAGGGCGGGATATAAAAATGATGGATGGATGGATGGATAGATGGATAGATGGATAGATAGACTGCATTACTGGTAAATATAGCTTTTTCCATAGCACTAGTCAGATGGGCCTTCCAGTTCAAATCTTATTGAAAGACGACCCCAGATACCTAAATTGTTTTACATGTTCAATTGGTTGTTCATTGATAAAACATTTATATACTGGAAGATATAGGATTTAGCAAATACCACAATTTTTTGTTTTTGCATATTTATGACTAGTCCTTCTTTTAATAGTTTATGTAAACCAAGCAGAATGTGATAATTGAAGTGTATCGTCCGCATACAGCAAAAGTAGCAATTTCTGTCCTGCCAGTACTGGCATGAGTTATGTAACTGGACAGATGAGGGGGCATATCATTTAGATGGATATTAAATAAGAGTGGGGGCAGTAAACAACCCCGTCTCACCCCCTTATTCAAGGGGATTGCATCAGTTAATTGTCTCTCAATTCATGCATGTATCTGGGCATAAGATTTAAAATACAGTTGCCTAATTAGCCACAAAAAGTGATTATCAATTTAAGAGTTTTCCAGCTTCATCCATAGTCTTTCCCTTGGAACTGAATCAAATGTCTGCTTGAGATCAATAAAAGCTACAAACAGAACTCCTCCATTTACCAAGGAATATTTGTCAACAAGAAAGCGAAGAGTTAAACAGTGATCAATGGCTGAGTAGTTTTTTCAAATCCAGCTTGTTCCAGTCCAAAAAATTCAGTTGATTGGAGCCAAAAGACGAATGTATCATATAAAAGGAGGCATTCAATTTACTATTATAGACAACAGACTACAAAGGGTAGCCTTGTTAGTCTGTCAATAGCAGTAGAAAAGAGCAAGAGTCCAGTAGCACCTTAAAGACTAAGAAAATTTCTGGCAAGGTATGAGCTTTCGTGAGCCACAGGTATCTGAAGAAGTGAGCTGTGGCTCACGAAAGCTCATACCCTGCCAGATGTTTTCTTAGTCTTTAAGGTGCGACTGGACTCTTGCTCTTAGACAACAGACTGGTTGGGTGGTAATTTTGTGGGTCTAAAGTATTTCTTTTTTTATAGATTGGGACTATTAGAGCCTTTTCCCAGATTTTAGGCATTATACCCATATTATTTATTTGTGAGAAGGCAGAAGCAAGAATTCTGGCCCACCAAAGCAGGGTTTGCTTTAAGTAACTGTAGGACAAAAAGTCCAGACCTGGAGCCTTTAAACTTTTGATTAAATTGGCCATTTCTCTAACAGATATTGGTGGCCATTCTGGGACTTGTGGCATCTCCTTTTCATATCCTCTTTTTTATTTCTTGCAATAAAAATGTTAAAATCCTTTTTTAGCTGTAGCAGTTCAGCTAGATTGGTTCTAGTATTATAATTTCAAAACTCATATTGCTTCTGCCTAATCAGTTGTTTTAGCTTCCTGCAATCCTTATCAAACCAAATATTTCTGGGGATAAAGCAACCACCTAGACATGCTTGTTTTAAAATAACTGGTTTGAAAAGAGAACCCAAGATTTCCAAACGTAAAACTATTGGCATATCAGTTCTAATTTGCCTAACCAAGTTCTTACAAGGTTCAGAGAGCATCATTTCTCTGACTGTTGCTTCTATCTCTTGTGTCCATTATCTGCACTTTAATTTAGTATTCCATTGTACAAGACCAGCATGAGTTCCTCTTGGCGAGACACACATATGTGATAATTGGAGTACTAAGCACAAAGGAAAATGATCACTTTCCAAGAAATCAGCTACACAAATTTTTTTGATGGACTGCAGTACTCCTTCCAAAGTTAGAAAATTATTATATTAATCCCTCTGGAATTTACACATGTATAGACGCCCTGGTTATTAGTTATATGATGCCCATGCAATTGAAACTCTTTAAAGAGGTTTAGAAAGAAATTTGTCATGGAGCAGCCTGCTGAGGCTTCCTCAGATGAGGAGGACATTGAAGCAGCAGGCACTGGGAGGAACAGCAGCAGGCTGAAGTTCCCCCCATGCCTACAACTGTCCAGAGCAGGGGACTCACCTGTGTTAGAGGGCCAGCCGCAGGCAGTGTCACCAGAGCGCCTCCCAAAGCTGCTGGAGCAGAAGTGCCAAAGGTTCAGAGCACTCCTACATGAGCATAGAAAAAGTGCTAGACTGCAGGCCCAACAAAGAGCACCCCGTGCTGACAGTGATGAGGCTAATAAGCTGTACCCAGTAGGGAATGCTGAGTCAGATGAACAATGAACAGCTGGTTCACCTAAAGCCTATTTAAGCAGGCACTTGCATCCAGGCCAGTGTGGGAACAATTTGTTACTACCACTCTGTGTGCTCTTTGGACCCTGATATTGCCAGATATTCTTGTGGGCTTGACTTTGCTTCTGATACTGACTTTGGACCTAGACTTGGAACAGCCTGGTATTGATTCTCGGGCTGCTATTCAACTATGCTACCCGCCTCTGGTCCTCAGGTCTGCTGGCATTCAGGACAAAATCAAAGGCTGAGAAATTATAGCTCTTTTACTAGCAGTTGCAACCAAAAGAAATAACAGAGGAATCCCACCAGCCATGGATGCGTGTGTCCCAATCAGATCCACTTTGTAGCCAATGGCTTTGGTTCTCAACAATCCAAATGCCAAAACTCCCGTTCTGACATGAATGTCAGGGACAGATTTCCAGTCCTGCATACTATATCATACACCTCATCACTCTGATTGAGTTTGGCAAATTTATGCTCATTACAGCCCTGAATCTTCAGAGAGAGTTATGTCATTCATAAACTCCCAAGTCTGCATTGCTTAATTAAACAGCTCTACTTAAACAATTGGAAGCCACTCCAGTGGATATGCCTCTTTGGGTCATTTCATCCGGTGGTTTCCAAGCTATACATTAAGATGGTAAATCTCCACAGCGACATTTTATCAATTTTAATCTCTGATCTATAAAACGGCTCATGGTTTCTATGTGCAAAAGTTCCAGGTAGAGTCCTCCAGCATCTCCAGGGTTGGGAAGGACTTCTGCCTGCCTCTGAGGAGCTGCTGCCAGGTAGAGTATATAGCACTGGGACGGACAGACCAAAGCTCTGCAAAGTTTTAGGTTTTGGAAATGTAGCATAGAAGTGTAATATGATATTTTCTCGTCTATAGCTGCAATAAATTATTATTATTTATTGACTGCTCTGCTCACGACCTGAGTTTGATCCCGACAGAAGTCGGTTTCAGGTAGCCGGCTCAAGGTTGACTCAGCCTTCCATCCTTCTGAGGTGGGTAAAATGAGTACCCAGCTTGCTGGGGCGTAAAGTGTAGATGACTGGGGAAAACACTGGCAAACCACCCCGTAAACATAGTCTGCCTAGGAAATATCGGGATGTGACGTCACCTCATGGGTCAGTAATGACCCGGTGCTTGCACAGGGGACTACCTTTACCTTTTATGACCCTTCCTTATATTGTTGTAAAAGCCTTGGATAACCCCCCTCCTCAACATAGCTCCACCACTTGCAAACTTGTAATTGCAATTTAATCACTCTTCTTTCAAGCAGGCTGAAAGTTTCCCCGGGAGGGTTTTCCCCTTCTCATGAAGCTCTCCCTTCTGAAAGCACCAGCCAGCTTGTTCTCCAGTAGGGAGAGGGGGCTGCGCTCAAGTGTGAAGGCTGCCAGCCACCCCCCTCCTCACCCCAGCTAGAATGCAGCTTGGATGAGGAGGGGGTGGGGTGGCTAGGATTTCATGACTGGAGAAGGGCTTTTTGCCAGCCCCGAGAGATTTGTAGCTGTGCTGAGCTAAGCCAGTTGTGAAACTGAGAAACCAGTGTGGGAAGAAAGCATGCGCTGGCTAGGATTTCTGAAAATGCTTATAGTCTGGACTGCCTGTTTGGACAACCACGGCTCGGTTCCGCCCCAGGGCTCTAAGAAATAACGGGACAGCTCTACGGGAATCCACAAAAAGATCTGAGGTCATTTCTGGCTCTTGGGCTGCCTGGTTGCATGACCGTGGGTCGTCGAAGCAGGCAAGAATGGGAGATCCATGATCAGGATCTTCCCACTTACAGCGGTGCAGAGATCCAGTTTAAAAGGATCTCTCTGTGGTGTTTTTAAAAGGTTCCTTTTGTAAGTTGCTTTGAGTATTTGTTTTTAAATGGAACGATGTGGTTCAAATGCTCAACAAATAAATAATTTCGGAGCAGAGGGGAGGTGGGGTTTAATCTTTTACATCCCACATTATTTTCCAAATTAAAACTGAGATTACATGAACACATGAAGCTGGCTTATACTGAATGAGACCCTTGATCCAACAAAGTCAGTATTGTCTACTCAGACCGGCAGCGGCTCTCCAGGGTCTCAGGCTGAGGTCTTTCACATCACCAACCTGCCTAGTCCCTTTAACTGGAGATGCTGGGGATCGAACCTGGGACCTTCTGCATGCCAAGGAGATGCTCTGCCACTGAGCCACAGCCCCTCTCCTATCTTGGTCAAAGAAAAAAGCCAACCAAGAGAGGCATCTGTCTTTTTTCCTTTTAAAGGGTAAATAATAGCACGTGAGTGTCAATTTTAGTTAGCTAAACCATATGGAAGGGGAAAGGCTAAAGCATTTCTTTCCTTTCAGTAGGGTTGCCAGCCTCCAGGTGGTGGCTGGAGATCTGCTATTACAACTGATCTCCAGGTGACAGAGATCAGTTCACCAGGAGAAAACAGCTGCTGTGGAAGGTGGGCTTTACACCCCACTGAAGTCCCTCCCCCCCCCAAACCCCGCCCTCCTCGGGCTCCACCCCAAAAATCTCTAGGTATTTCCTAACCGGGAGCTGACAACCCTACCTTTCAATGGGGCACCATACAAATTGGGTCCCTACAGAGATCTACTTTCCCGCTGAAGGACCTGATGGAGGTTACATCTAGCGTGACTCGTGATATACCTGCTTTGACCCAAGAAAAGCTTCAGTGGCAAGAGAGCTACTGTTCTCTGTTACACTCTCTGCCTACAGCACAAGCAAGAATGCAGACTCCTTAATAATGACCTCCTGCTTCCATACTAACCCTTCTGTCCTTTTTCTGCTAAAGATTTATTGAACACTTGAGACGTCCGCCAGCATATCTGATAACTTTAACAATGTAATTTGTTTTTTTATTATACTTTTGGTGAATATACAACCCTGACATCTCTGTGGTCACGCATGCATTGCAAAGACAGCAAGATAAAGACACCTTCCCCGGATGTGGAGGTGAAACCGCGGTGGCTAGCAGCTCAGAAACTGAAGGTGAGCAAAGGCCCCAAGCAGCCAGCAAATGTGTCATCTGAAGTTCAGCCAGGTTTGCTGGATTGATCTTGGAATTTCCAGACATGCTATTAAGAGGCAGAGGAGAGACTGAACACAAGAACACACATGAATCTGCCTTATATTGACTCAGAACCATTGATCTATTGAGGTCAGTATTGTCTACTCCAGCGGTTCCCAAACTTTTTGAGTCATGGAGCACTTTTCAGGAGAGAAATTTGTCACAGAGCACTAATTTTCACCTAGTACCTATATACTAAACCGAACGACAGCAGTATTTTTCTTTCGAATCTCTTCACAGAGCACTAGATGTTTCGCGGAGCACCAAGTGCTCCATGGAGCACAATTTGGGAACTGCTTGGGAACTGTAGTGTCTCTCCTATGTCTCACACAAGAGGTCTTTCAGATTACCTACTACCAGATTCTTTTGACTGGAGATGCCGTGGATTGAACCTGGGACCTTCTGCATGCAAAGCAGATACCCTTCCACTGAGCCATAACCCTTTCTTTAATTGGGTTGGTTTACTGGTTTCTGATGTCACCATGGCCCTTTTTTGCAGCAGCAAAAAAGGCTAATGCAATTTTGGGGTGTATCAAGAGAGGCATAACATCCAAATTGCATGATGTCATAGTCTCGCTGAACACCGCATTGGTCAGGCCACACCTGCAGTACTGTGTGCAGTTATGGGAGCCTCACTTCAAAAAGGATGTGGACAGAATGGAGAGGGTGCAGAGGAGAGCCATGATGGTGATCGGGGCCCTGGAGACCAAGCCCTACCAGGAAAGGCTGAGGGACTTTGGGATGCTCTGTTTGGAGGAGGTTGAGGGAGGATAGGATTGCTCTCTTTAAGTATTTGAAGGGATGTCACTTTGAGGAGGGCAGGGAGCTGTTCCTGCTGGCAGAAAAAAATAGGATTCACAATAATGGGTTTAAATTACTGGTGGAAAGGTACCGGCTGGATAGTAGGAGGGTTTTTTTTTTTTTTTTACAGTAACAGTAGTTTAGCAGTGGAAGCAGCTGCCTAGGGAGGAGGTGAGTTACCCCTCACTGGCAGTCTTCAAGCAGTGGTTGGACAAACACTTGTCAGGGAGGCTTTAGGCTGATCCTGCATTGAGCAGGGAGTTGGACTAGATGGCCTGTATGGTCACTTCCAACTTTATGATTCTATTATTCCATGAACGGCCCTTAACTGTGCTCTGAGAGAGCCTTTTCATAACTGTAGTTTCAAGAGGGAAATTGAGCACTTCTTCCCTGGCCAGGCAGAAAATTCCCAGTTCTCTAAACAGAGGTTATTACATTCCTGTCCCTCTCAACTTACTGATAGTACTCCTCCTGCTCATCCTATCAAAGTGGTTCAGGAGGAGGAGGAAGTTGGTAGGAAAACCTGTTCACTCATGTGGAGGCATCTGGAATATTGTTGGAGAAGATCTGGGGAAGGATTAGGGTTAAAACAAATGGGCTGAAGTAGGGTTGCCAGGTCCCTCTTCACCATCAGCAGGAGGTTTTTGGGGTGGAGCCTGAGGAGGGCGGGGTTTGGGGAGAGTCCAATTGCCAAAGCAGCCATTTTCCCCAGGTGAACTGATCTCTATTGGCTGGAAATCAGTTGTAATAGCAGGAGATCTCCAGCTAGTACCTGGAGGCTGGCAACCCTAGGCCGAAGCCTCACCACACCTGTTGTTATTCCAGCTTGAACTGGTTGGTCCTTTCCTCCATCGCTCTACCTCTGTATTGGGCATCGTAAGGACGAAGAACCTTTTGAATGGGTTACGCATGGTCACTTTCTCTGCTTTTCCTTGTGTGTGAGGGGGGAGATACCGAAAATCACTCATCCAGCCTATTGCGAGAATTGCCGCAAGCCTCCTTCCCCTCGCACGCATGCTCCACTTCCTACAAGCCGAGCCAGAAAGCCCCCCCCCTTTCCATTTGTATTCCATTCTCCTTGCTCAGGAATTTGAACTACTGCATAATCTTCAGCAAAGTAATTTTCTCCCCGGTGAATGATGAGGTAATAAACCAGTGGGATGATCAATACCAACTGATGTAATCTGCCGAAAGACGACAGCCTCTTCCCGAGTGTGACCCAGAAGGAAAAGCTTTGGACTGGGGACAGAAAAGCAGCTGCTCTGTATGCCGGGGGCGTAGGAAGCACGGCGAGCCTCGGCCTAGTTCCCCACTCGCTCTCTCACTTTCTCTCCGGCTGAGAGGAAGGAGTGATCAATGCGACGCTTTAAGCTTCTCAGCCTCCAGTCTTTCAAACATGACCCTGTGCAGTTTTGCACGCTGAAGGAAGTCAAACAGATGGGCTAATAAATGTCCAGGGGAGCTGCAGTCATAAAAGAGAAGTCCTTTAAGCGGCTGTTCTTCTACCCACTCCTAACAGAGAGTTTATACGATCCAAGCCCCACATGAATTTGTTTCCCTTCTCGGTTTTGCACATAGGTCTTTGATCTAAAAAAAAGCCAATGACTGCAGTCTGCATTTAGCAGTGCGGCATGTTAACAGCGGCACCTAGTGATAGAGTAACAACATTACAGAATATTAAAACACCAAGCAAAAGGGAGATTGGTCTGCTTCTCCCAGCACTGATTCTCTCTGTGTAGCACTTGTTGCCCCTGTGAACGGGACCTTAAAATGTGCACCTTCTCATCAACACAGTGTGCAAACATGCTTGGATTGCAATCTTTCCATTGTATCAAACCAAGCTTGGGAAATATTAAGAGCAAAGCAAAGTCTAGAAAATGGATGATTAGAGTACCATGTCGTGTGTGGATGCTCCAAATCCAGTTTAGACACCAAACCCGAGCAAAACCAATGCATGGAAGAGGCAAGGAAACACCCATCCTTCCCAATCCAGAGCAAAAGCCTGCTGGAAAATAGAACAGATCCAGTTTCTAAGGACCAGGCGACATGTTTTTCAGCAGACCTGTGATTGGTCCTCATCACATAAAAGCAGTTCCAGGGGGCATCCCCAAATTAGATCAGAGCACAGTGATAAAGGATGGAGGGGGCTAAACTTGGCTCCCCACACTGCTTTCTCGACATCAGCCACTCCTCTGAAACTACAACTATACATTATGTGCTTCGAGTGGACCTCCTGAGGTACTTTTTAGCTGTAAATAGCAGCCAGGTCAGCAGGGCAATTTGAACTGGGGCCAATGTCCTAGGGGAGGAGGGGTTTAACCATTGCCCCCCTGCACTCTTTCCCCAACATAAATCACACACTCTCAAGATGCTATTAGCACCAGCACAGAAAAAGGCCAGTGCAATATAGGTCTTTCCCCCCATTGGAGCTAATAGCAGAAAAAAGTAGGAGGGAAATTCTACCAATAAAATACCTTGGGGGAAGAGGGAAGCCTCTACAGCACTGCCATGCCCCCCTGGTCCAAACTGCCTCCCCCATGAGTAGCCTTTCATTCAAAGAAGACCTTGCCGCTCTCTCATGCAGTGTGGCCCTCAGGGCACAGAAAGACATGACACAGAGTTTGGGTTGTCATCAGTCTGTAGGAGATAACTTGCACTCGCACGGCTGTTAAACCAGAACCAACGGGTTTAAATTAAATCAAAAGAGTTTCCATCTAGACATTAAGAACTTTCTGACAGTTTGAGCTGTTCCTCAGTGGAATAGGCTTCCTCGGGAGGAGGTGAGTGCTTCTTCCCTGGAGGTTTTTAAGCAGAGGCTAGATGGCCATCTGTCAGCAATGCTGATTCTATGACCTTAAGCAGATGATGAGAGGGGAGGCATCTTGGCCATCTTCTGGGCATGGAGTAGGGGGTCACTGGGAGTGTGGGGGGGAGGTAGTTGTGAATTTCCTGCATTGTGCAGGGGGTTGGACTAGATGACCCTGGTGGTCCCTTCTAACTCTATGATTCTATGATCGGGCCCACATGAGAAAGAGAGAAGAGGTTTAACTTTTTTACCCCTGCTCTCTTTTCCTGTTCTGTTGTCAGCTTTTTAAAGGGAACAAGATTTGTCGTTCCAAAAACCTGCCCTTTTCCCTTTAGATGGCTAATGACAGCACAAGGACCACAGCTTCACCTCTCGGAACTGAGTTAAAACTGAGCAAGGAGTCCCTTCTCCACAAACTGTGTGGCCCCAATCCAAACCACATTTGCATCCACTTGGTCTTTTATACCTTACATCGGCCTGTGCTCCTAGTTTAACGCAGAGGGGCAGTCAGGCTTGTTGGATCTTACACTTGTTCTCCTTGAACTCGGAGTCTGTCCTAAGATACACAAAGCACTGCCTTGTAGCTGCCCAGACAGCATATAGGAAGGTTGGGAATGGACAAAAGCTGTTTTACAAGAAAGCTTTCTGCAATTGTCCTCCCTAGAGGAACTCCTGTTAAGCTTCCATGGAGACCAAAAGTTCCGTGAGGGGCAGCTGGTAAAATATCGCCCTAAGAGATCCATCATTAATGTCTGCCAGATCAAGTCCACCGCGACTCTTCCAACCTGCATTTAAAGTTCACCTAGAATGAAGACCGCACAACACTCCCACCCAAAATGCTACGTCGCTCCTCTATGCTTCAATCTGAACATTCCTGAAGGTTGAATGCATTATTTCTTCCCTTGTCTGTGACAGACATAAAAAGAATAAATGCATCCCATTATTCTTGATGCAATCCTTCATGCTTAAAAAAAAAAAAAAATCCCACAACTCCATCAGTTAGAACGCCTTCTCCAAAGAGTTTATCAAATGCAGGTAAGTTAAGAGAGGGGGTGTAGAATGATGGCGAAGACTGCAGGGAGGGAAAGTCTGTAAGTGACACTCAGAGAAGAAGGAGCTGGAGAGAGACCAGAAGGAAAGAAGAAGAAGAAAGCTGAGAGAGAGGAGAATAGAAAGAAGAACAAGGTGATTGCCACACGACAACAAGTCCCTGGGCTTCCTTTTTGCTGTTGCCAGTTAAGCGCAGCAGCAATGAGACTTCCACATGGTGTGTTTCCTCACATTTCCCCTGCCCCGGTCCCTGAAGTGGCCATTGCTGCCCCCCCCCCCCATGCTACCAGGACAGTACTTCTTTCAGGTGTTTAAAAAAATCAGTAATTGTGCAAAAAAATAAAAAATCTGGTAAATTTTGGATTTGGGTTTATTGGACCTGATTTTTTTCGAGAAACATGAAATAAGCCGAATTCCCATACTGGTAAATATGGGAATTCGGCTTTTTTTCCAGGTTTACCAAAAAAATCCGGTCCAATAAAGCCTATGGGACTTTCCACATTTTTGCAGGTAGAGCCCCCACATTTTCAGCGTGGCTCCAAGGGACTCTCCTCACAGGAACCCCCAAGTTTGGTTAAGATTGGGTCAGGGGGTCCAGAGTTACGGGGTCTGGAAGGGGTCGCCCACATCCTCCTCCATAGAAAAGAAATAGCGAAGTGGCTGTATTCAGATTCTTCAGTGGGACCTTCGCAAGTTTTGGAAAGATCACAACAAAGCTGTGAAAATGCCAGAAGTTGCACAAGAGCATCATGACGCTGTGTGGAAGAGGGGGAAAAACCCTGCTTCCTATTAGCATCCAAGCTGGATCAAACACCTGTGTGGAAGTGACACAAGAGTGAACATGGAGGGCCTTCAGCTAGCAGACTAAAAAGAGCTTTCTGTCCAAGTAAAGACTGATTGACTGATGATATGTTTATTCCATTTTTTTTTCTCTAGCCAAAAACCGTCTCCCCAAATGGCTAACAGCATTTACAGGCCAATTCAAATATCAACTGAAATGTCATCCAGCCTTGTTTGGGTTGGGGGATTCTTAACTGGCACTGGGTCCGGGCTTGATGGAAGAGTGCCTAGCAGCTACATCTTCTCCCTCAGTGGTGAATAATTATCACATTTGTCACATAATCAAAAGTGGGTTGGGGGGTCCTGCATGTTTCTGTTTCCTCAGTGTTCATACTCATGAGTTAATTGTCCACATTAGCCTCCTTAATCCAAAGGACTATTGTACAAGTGCCTGTCAGACTGATGGCTGCTGTGCCCCACCTTCCTTAACTCAGGTCTGTGTGCATCACATAGATGTTCCTCAGATCTCCAGATCTTGAGGACTTAAAATCCAGCACTTTGAACAGAGCTCCCACAAATTCCTCATTCCTTTCAAGTAAAACCAGCCATCCCCCCTGTATAGTTTAGAGGGGATCTTTTTGGGAGGGGAAAGGTCAGAGAGACATCTTTGGGTCTCATCCAGAAAGGAAACAACAGGAGTCATCTGCAGACTTGGGGCTCTCAGGGGTGGCTTTGCTTTCATCCTCGGCTAAGGACAGTGCCCTGTTTCCTGTGCCTGATTCCTTTGCTTTTATGGCACCTGGCAGCTGTTGTTTCACATCTGCAGTTTACACTTCTACTTTCCTCTGCCTTCCTCAAGCTGGATTCTTTCCCCTGCCAGCTCCCCTTAAGACAGGGAAATGAAAACTGGTCTCAACAAAGCAGAAAAAAAACACAAGGAGTGCCTAAAGCCAGGTACTACTCTACGAGCTCGATTCTTGAGAGCAACCAAGGGGTTCTTCAGGAACCTGGCCCTTCTTTGATGGTTACACTCATGTTCCCTGAATTGTGCATAAACAGAGAAGATGGGGCACTTGCTGGACTGGTCGAGCTCATTGGAAGCAGAAATGGCTAGGAGAGCTTTCATTGTGTCACTCATTCTCATCTCCAACAGGCTTTGCCACCAGCAGAAAGGCCAATGGCCTCTGAGACATCCATGTTGAAGGCTGGATGGCCAAGACTCTAACACTGAAGGATTGTTGATGTTAGCCTATACTCCCGTTATCCCTATATTCCAAGGGCAGTTCCCATTGCGGGGTACCTGCCCATACAGGTATAGCATCAATAGTGGCTGGCACTGCCCTTGCGCCAACAAATTTAAGCATGTACCAAGCACAGCAGGCCCAACCCATCATCTCATGCCAACTTACCCCCCTTGCTTCTAGAAGCAGGTTTGGCTCTCCCCTTCAGGCAGATCAGGTGGGAATCAATGGATTTTCCAAAGGGAAACCATGTGACGTGTTACTCTAGGAAACCATGCAGCAAGTGTTAATCTAGTATTTCTATCTTAATATTCATTCCCACACTCTGCATCCGAACCCCCATTGAACCCCAAAGTCATCTCTTGTTGATGGCAACCAGGTCAGTAAGTGTGGACATCAGCATCTTGTCCGAAGGAACTTTTTTTTTTTTGGCTGTCAAGTCACATCTGATTTATGGTGACTCCTGATGGGGCTTTCAAGGCAAGATATGTCCATTGCCTGCCTCTGCATCACGACCCTGGCATTCCTTCCCTGGTATTCCCATCCAAATACTTGCCAGGGTTGACCCTGCTTAGCTTCTGAGATCTAATGAGATCAGGCTAGCCTGGGCTATCCAAGTCAGGGCCCTAAGGAACTACATGTTCCTTTTTGTTTGTTTTTGAGCCACAATGCTGCAGTAAGTATTCTGGTGCAAAACCAACTTAGGCTGTCACCTTATGCTCAGGTTGCCTCTGGTAAATCACTGTCCCTATTTGTGCTGTGGTGGATGCCTTATTTTTTTAATTATTTTTTTATTATTTCAAACGTAACAAACATAACAGCATAACAACACACACACAACAATACAACGTACACTCCATATTCATAAACGTGGCTCCTTATCTAAAACATATCTAAAACAAGATCTTCATTTACATCCCTATGAGCATAAGTACTACATTCTATAGTATTATATACCCCCTCATACAAAGTTAACCATGTAAAGCTTAATTATTAGTACTTTGAGTTATATCAACTACTGTATCATCTACTATAATGTCTATCAAATAATTAATTGTACAAGTATAATATTCTTAAATCTAAAAAAACATATCACTACTTTCCACTTTAATAGGTTACAATTAATAACCTAAGCATCTCTATGTAATAACAAAAACTTCCGTTCTATAAGCTTGTTTCACAGAGGTTGAGTAGTCGCGTATTCATGATATAATTTCCAATTCTCCCGAAATTCTTCCATCGGCCTGGTAGATGCCTTATTAATTTTTGTTACTATGAGATGCAAGAGTTATCGTTCTGCAGGGTTATACTGTCTGCCTGGGGTCTCTGAAACTTTGGCCTTTAATGCAGGGACGTTTCCCCACGGTCACCCACACCGACTGCTTCGGGGCTTCCTTTTGATCATGCATGCCTGCCTTTTCTGCCCGTCAGAGGTCACTTTGCTCTCCCCGCGCGTTTTGCCCATGTTTTCCAGATGCTGTTTTAGCCAGAATCTGGAAAATGTGGGCAAAACACATGGGGAGAGCGAGGCAACCTCTGAGGAGCGGGAAAGACATGCATAATCAAAAGGAAGCCCCAAAGCAGTCAGCGGGGGTGACCGTGGGAAACGTCCCTGCATAAAAGTCTTACTTAAATGTCAGAGGGAAATAGTTGCATCGTCTCCAGTGTACATCCATGTCAATGCATGCGCAAGAATAGTACAGCATCATGTCGTACATAGCCTGCCATTTAACACACTCCTCTACTCCTGGAATACAGTTTGAACAGCTGATACACATGCTGTGGGGAAATTATGTTTTCCCCCCCTATAATGTAATCACAAGAACAAACCTTTGGCTTTTAAATCTGCAGAGGAGAGGCTGTTGCTGGCTCAATGAATATCACATACATCCAGCAGAGTTTACCCCTTGGCAATCTGTAACACAGGGGACTTTGGCTCAGGCAGTGACGTTTCTCTGGAAAATGGGTATTAAAAGCGCCCCCATATTTTCATCTGTGAAATGTTGGAGAGCCTGTGTTAGGCTCTGACTGGGAGGTGTATATCTTACTGGGGTCTATAATTCAGTTAATCCATTCTGGCTACATGCTACAGTGATCTCAGTACAATCAATTCAACCAGCAATCTGCACTTAAAGATTTGGCTACTTATGTTAAACTGGTAAATGAAATTCAGCCTCCACAGCTCCCTGGCACTATGTCTACCATACTTTTCCTGCACCACTCAGGCCCGCTTTCTCCAAGGCCTCTGCCTAGGCTTGCCAGGCCCCGTAGCTCCACCAGCGGGAGCTTTGAAGGGCTGTGGCTGCGGCACGCGCGTGCACCCCGCACAACGCGCCTACGTCACTTCCGGGTTTACTTGCCTTTAGCAGAGGTTGCCAGAGTGTCCGTGTCGCTTCCGGGTAAACCTGAAAGTGACCCGCGTTGAGTGCATGCATTGTCTGCCGGCCCTCAGCTGGTCGGCGGTCAGCCCTGTGGATTGGCGGGATTTTACCTGCCGCCACCGGGCACTTGGCAACCCTACCTCCGCCTCCCATGTAGCACTGCCAGTCCCCTGGTGAGGGCAGGGAATCCCCCTCCCCAACTCTCATTTGCCACTGCCGCTCTGAGCAGCAGCAGGAAAAATTAAAATTAAAAATGGCTATCGGGCATATGGTGTGACATCACTTCTGGGGGAAAGTGATGCCAGTCTTGTCTAGGAATCCCCAGAAACTGTATGGTAAAACCATAGAGGTAAAACTATGTGGTTTTACCATAGAGCTTCCAGTGATTCCTAGAGAGGTGTGATGTTATTCCCAGGGTTTTCTAGGAAATGGCATCATGCCATTGCTGATAGCCACCCCCATGTCCCTGTCTGCCGGTCTTCTGCTGGTTGCCAGGCAGGCCTGGTAAACCTACTTCCATGTGACAAAGACCTCTTTCTCCTCAGACCTTCCTCATCTCAGCTCCCTCTATCAATTCCCTCTATCCTTTAACCTTCTATTTTTTAGTTTCCTTCTTCTTAGCCCACAGCTCTCCCTGTCCTTATTTCAACTATCCTACCTCGATATCTTTTGTCACTCAGCTACCCACACCTCCTGGGCCCTGTTCCTAGTTAGCATGCCAGCCCTTAGCACCTTCTGTTTTTATTCCCTACAAATATCATACTGACATTTTCTTTCCCTACACTTCAGGTTTTTCCTAATCAAATTGACCTTTCACTTCCTTCACAGAAGCTGTACTGTTTGTCAACAATCTGTTGCTAAAACTTTTCCCCTATCAGTTGTTAGAATATTCATGAACATCCCATGCCTTCATAACAGCAATAAGAATATAGCTGTGTGGCACAAAGCTGGTACCCAAGGCTAACATACGGCAGACCTGCCTGTGGGGTGTGGTCGACTCATACATGACTGCACAGGACACAAGGACAGACACCGTATTAACTCAGGTGAAGGCCGTCACAGCTAGTGCCTGCACAATGCTGACATATGTTGCTACTGTATAAATCATGCATAATTAAAGTTACCACACCTTAATTAAAATTTGGGAAGGTCACCGGGCATGTTATGAAGTAGCCCTGGGCAAGGTCCTGGCCTTGGATCATAAGTGGACCACTCCTGATTAAGACCACTGATTGCACTGAATTTTATTGAGATATAAGGGTTTTGTTGTTGTTCACATTTCCCACCAGCATATCAGAGCAGGACTAACCTTGAGTATCCCATGAATAAACTGCCTTTTCTTATTTCAGCAAGTTAGAATGCTTAAGGATGTTTCTTTTATGGGAAGCCCCTGAACACGTGAACCTGTCTTCTACCAAGTTAGACCATTGGTCTGCCAATGTCGGTATGGTCTGCTCTTACTTGCAGTGGCTCTCCAGGGTCCCAGGTAGGGTCTTTCCCTGTCACCTACTACCTGATCCTTTTTTAAGCAGAGATGCTTTAAGAGGGGAGTGGACATGTTCATGGAGGATAGGGCTATCCATCGCTACTAGTCAAAATGGATAATAGTCATGATGCATACCTATTCTCTCCAAGATCAGAGGAACATGCCTATTCTATGAGGTGCTGTGGAGCACTGGCAGGATGGTGCTGCTGCAGTCGTCTTGTTTGGGGGCTTCCTAGAGGCACCTGGTTGGCCACTGTGTGAACAGACTGCTGGACTTGATGGGCCTGGGTCTGATCCAGCAGGGCTCTTCTTATGCAGGGATTGAACCTGGGGTATTCTGCACACAAAGCAGATATTCCGCTACTGAGCCAGGGCACCTCTCATTATCCATACTAGAACAAGTACAGATGACATCTAGACTGTTATAGAGTAGTTTTGACCCAGCAGGAATGCAAGAAGGGAAATAACCTCTTGTTCTCCTCTGCTTGATGTCCTTCAGTGAGCTCAGATCTAATAACAGAATAACAAGCAAAATCATCAACCACTTGAAAGTAAGTGGAGTCTTCAATAAATGAAGACAAGCAAAAGGTTTTCAGAAAACTGAAAGGGATTTGAGAGAGGGATTGCACTTCTCATGGAATACACACAGATTGCTTCCCCTCCACCCCATTGTTGCTTCTGGTCAAATAGGTTTGGCAGGTTTTGAAGCTGTACAAAAACCTGCAAACCTGTTTACCCAAAGGTGAAAAAGGAATGCATGTATGTCCCACAAGCACCGATCCGCCTTTTAAACTGTCTTCAACTCTCTGGTGGCTGGGTGGCTTTATCATCTACTTTCGGCCAAGAATTGTTCTAAAAGGATCATCTTGCCAGGCGAGTATAATTGCTATTTTGGAATGAGCAGTAAGGTTAAGTAGCTCAGAAATGCTGGGCCTATGATATACTTCTGCCTTATTAAAGCATTCGATGTGGCGCCTCATTAAATCGTAACTAAAAATGTAATTTAAATCGGCTTGGAGAGGAGCAAATATGGATTGAGAATTGGCTTAAAGGCCAATGACAAAAGGGAATGATAAATGGTAACATGCAGACTTGGGGAGGGGGCATTTTGCAAAGGGACCTCTGGGATCAGTGTTTAGACAGACCTGATTTAATCTCCTCATTAATGATTTTGGTGGCGGGAGCAAAGGGCATATTAATGAAAGTCATAGATGATATTAACAGGCTGATATCCAGGCTGCGAACATCAGCCAAGACAGAAAACAAGGACGGAGAAATCTAAAGGGAATGGTGCAGGGGGCTGGAAAAAGCACAGTGCAGTTACTTTGCAGGGAAGCAAGAGAAGATTGGGAATAATCAGATGATCAGATGCACCACCTCATATGTTAGGTGGTGCAAGACCTGAAGCAGGAGTCGGCCAATCTCTTACTGATTCCCTACTTCCACTGGATTTTGAGTTGGAGGGCTTTTCTTTAGGGTCAATGGATCAAGGGTCAGTGAGCACAGTTATGCACGCTCTCTTACTTTATCAGAAAACTGTTTGTTTGTATTAAAGGTGCTTATTTATTTGACCTGACACACTGGACTGTTCTCAGCAAGGCCTTTCCAATATTGAGGTTTGCCAGGTCCCCCCTCTCCATCAGTGGGAGGTTTTAGGGACTTGGTCTGGGGTGATCGAGCTTGCACGAGCAATGCAGTTAAGTTGCTTCCGGGTTTACCCCTGGAAGTGCCGTATTGCCGCGGCTGCTTTAGCACTAAAACCCACATTTTGGTGGTTTGAATGCTAAAGCAGCCACAGCGACGTGGCGCTTCCAGGGGTAAACCTAGGGTTGCCAGGTCCCTCTTTGCCACCAGTGGGAGGTTTTTGGGGTGGAGCCTGAGGAGGGTGGGGTTTGGGGAGGGGGGACTTCAATGCCATAGAGTCCAGTTGCCCAAGTGGCCATTTTCTCCAGGCGAACTGATCTCTATTGGCTGGAGATCAGTTGTAATAGCAGGGGATCTCCAGCTAGTACCTGGAGATTGATGAATGAAACAAAAATACACCTCTATACCTAATAATGCTGTACAATATCAGTATAGGTCAAGGCAATTGTCACTGTTAACAAATACACAGCAACGTACGTTTCAATGCAATAGCATATAATGCACAATGTTTCCAATAATGAATTACACTGGAATAACAAAACAACGTGGGAGACCTCAAAACAGCAAACCAATGGCAAAGTCCCACAGAGCTGGAAACAAGAGGAGTAATCCAACGTCTTGAACATAAGGTGCAACAAATTGAAGAGAGCTGCATGTGTCTAGTTGATCAAGTTCCGTGTCAATTTCACAATGGAAATAGAAGCATGAAGCATCACAAATGACATTGTTGCCAGCTACAGTGAAGTGCTGGTCCCTCCTTGCCATTGGCAGGAGGTTTTTGGGGCGGAGCCAGAGGAGGGCGGGGCTTGGGGAGGGGAGGGACTTCAATGTCATAGAGTCCAATCGCCAAAGCAGCCATTTTCTCCAGGTGAACTGATCTCTATCGGCTGGAGATCAGTTGTAATGGCAGGGGATCTCCAGCTAGTACCTGGAGGCTGGCAACCCTAGGCATTGGCTTTGCATGCAGAAGGTCCCAGGTTCGATACCTGGTAACTCCAGAAAGCAGACAGTGACAAAGTGTGTGCCAGTCCAAGTAGATGGACCAACAGTGTGACAATATAAGAAACATTTAAGTGCACAAAAATAACAGTTTCAGGCAACAACCCTCCCCCAATCTCTCTTGCTATTCAGTTCCTCCATTCTTTAGGCTACAAGGCATTTTCTGTAAGAAACAATCCCTCTACTTTTGAGCAGGAGAATTTCTTTCTAAGCAGTTCTGCATGGGGGGGGGGGCTTATTTGGGATTGAGGACAACACTGCAGTGCCTCGGGGCGCACACAATTCTTGCATGAAGCACACATCCCAGAAGCAAAATAAATTGCCAGCCCAGAGCTCTGAAGCTCCTTCCCTCAAATGAGCCCAGTTGGCTTTGCACATCCAAGAGATAAAGCAGTCCAATTATTCTCTGTTAAAGGTCCCTAACTTGCTCTGGAGAAGCCACAGCTTCACACATGCAGCTTTTTAGGGGGCGGGGGGCGGGGGGTAGAGAAGCAAACCAACCCTCATGTGTGAAATGGAAATTCAAAAATTGTCCTAATAACGTACTGGAAGATAAGCCAGCCGAGTTGGAAGAGAACCCTGACAGCTTCCAGCTCATACAACATTAATAGGGGTGATCGATTCGGAGCTCTTGGCCCAGACAACAAACAGACAAGGCCAGCAAGGGATGCTTAATAAACAACTCCAAGGCATCAGGCCTTCCCTGGGGAGCAACCGTGGCAGGACAGAGCTCTTGAATGCTGGGAAGAGTCTCTTTTCTTCCACGATAACAACAGTGGTATTGCACGAAAGTGCCTTATGCCAAATCCATCTTGTTCCGCAGGGCCTGCTGTGATTGGCAGAGGCTCAAGCGGAGAAAGTTCTTCGCAGCACCTGCTGCTGGAGTTTCTTAAGCCGAAGATGCCGGGGATTGAACCTGGGACCTTCTGCACCTAAAGCAGGCACTCTACCTTTGACTCACAGCTCCTCCGTGAAAGAACTATCCTTCAGCTCATGCACACAAGAAAGTGCCTTACACTGAGTAGGACCACTAGTGAAGCTGGCTCAGTAGTTCCCCATTAGGGTTGCCAGCTCAGGGTCGGGAAATTCCTGGAGATTTGGGGGTGGAGCCTGAGGAGGGGAGTTTGGGGGAGTGGAGAGCCCACATGGGGTATAATGCCATAGAGTCCACCCTCCAAAGATGCCATTTTTTCCACGGGAACTGATCTCTGTCATCTGGAGATAGGGTTGCCAGGTCCCTCTTCAACACCAGCGGGAGATTTTTGGGGCGGAGTCTGAGGAGGGAGGGGTTTTTGGGAGGGAAGGGACTTCAATGCCATAGAGTCCAATGGCCAAAGAGGCCATTTTCTCCAAGTGAACGGATCTCTATCGGCTGGAGATCAGTTGTAATAGCAGGAGATCTCCAGCTAGTACCTGGAGGCTGGCAACCCTATCTGAAGATCAGTTGTAATTCCAGGAGATCTCCAGCTCCCTCCTGGAGGATGGCAACCCTATCTCAGGCAAAGAAAGGTCTTAATCAGCACCTGCTGTGTGAGATCCTTGAAATGGAGGCGACCCAGGCTGAACTTGAGGCCTTCAGCATGCAAAGCAGGTGCTCACCCACTGACCTGCTTATGGCCACTGACTAGAAGGGATTGAGACACGTTGATGGATAGGTCTATCAATGACTATTAGTTGTGATGGTTAAATGGAACCTGCAGGTCAAAGGTAGAATGCCCCCTTCGACTCAGCCTTGCCTCCCCAGACTGGCAGCAACTCTCTTGGGTCCCAGGTGCAGAAAGGTCTTGGCTGACACCTGCAGTCCTTTAAGTGGAGATGGCAGGGACTGAACTGGGGACCTTCTGAATCTATCGGGAAATGGTGGCAACCCTGATCCAAATCACTCTCTTTCATCTACAGTGCGGCTCCTTTTGAATATTACAAAAGGTGCACCGGGAGACCTGATTAGGCTCACAGAACTCCTGTAGGATGTGTGGTTTGATCCTAAGAGTGGGCATCTTTAAGACTAATTCACACATGGTGTTCTGTCCTCTTGCTTGCACAACGGGGAAGTCAATATTAGTTTTGCAGAATCTCACTCAGGTAACTGGGCTTAAGGATTAGAAGGTCAAAGCAAGTAATTGCTGATCACTTCTTCGGCACATGCAATGCAATACTACTATGAACTCACCTGTGTACACAGGTGACACTGTCCTTCAGTGTTACTACTCTGAAGATGCCTGCCACAGTTGCTGGCGAAACGTCAGGAAAGAAAATTCCAAGACCACGGTTACACAGCCCGGATAACCTACAAGAACCAATGAACTCTGACCGTGAAAGCCTTCGACAATATTTCACCTGTGTACATTAAATGCTTGCAGATTAATGGAACACCTGCACCCTTGTCAAGCCAGGTAAGAGATTGGCTAGTATAAATCCAATCCACCAAAGCCGCTGCAAAATTCACCTTCATTGCAGTGGGACATCTAGCCAGGTACCAGCTAACATTTTCTGCAAGCTTAGCTCCTTTAGTAAACGCATAGCTAGGCTTACTAGACTGTGCAGACAAACTCTCCCATCTGGACACTTTAGATACAATATGCTTTATTATTTCCATTCTGATGCTTCTGAGCACTCTTCCATACATGACATTTCTTCCTACACAGAGATAAGCTCTAGACAGGAGAAACCATATAGAAAATTGTCATGTGTACATGGATCAAGCAGCTGAGGTTGAAGATTAAGCTGTATACTTGTGGTGGCTTATACTATTTTGGCAAACAGGTTTTGTTGGTTTTCTGTTATCATTTCAAAAACTTGACAAACCTATTTGGCTAGACATAACATTGAGAGAGATAATACGCAACAATTCATAATCTATATTCAACTCTAAAAAATTACTATCTGTTTACCCATGTAGATTTTAGGATGACCCATATGAAAAAGACACACTGTCCATGTCTCTTTCTCCCCCTAAAATCCTTAAATCCAAGAGCATCTACAATCAACAGACCCCAAAGGTGCTGGGTGAAATCCAACCTGCTCACTTGATCTCTTTCCCATCAAAAGCTAGAGTTACTTCCAAGATTACACATGAACATATGAAGCTGTCCATCAGTCTACCAAGGACAGTATTGTCTACTCAGACTTGCAGCAGTTCTCCAGGGTCTCCGTTAAAGGTCTTTCACATCACCTACAACCTGATCCTTTTAACTGGAGACACTGGGAATCGAACCTGAGACCTCCTACCTGCAAACTAGATGTTGTGCTGCTGAGCCACATATTGTGTGTTTTAATCATTTTATTTTTAGATTATGTTTTTATATTGGGCTGTGGCTCAGTGATAGAGCAACTGCTTGGCATGCAGAAGGTCCCAGATTCAATCCCCAGCATCTCCAGTTAAAGGGACGAGGCAAGTAGGTGATGTGAAAGACCTCTGCCTGAGACCCTGGAGAGCCACTGCTGGTCTGAGTAGACAATATTGACTTTGATGGACCAAGTTTTACAGAAGGGTCTGATTCAGAATAAGGCAGCTTCATGTGTTCATGTGTGTGTGTTTTTAATAACTCTTTAAGTTTGGCTTATAGCAACAACAAAAAATAAAAATTCAACAGCAGTAGGTTAAACATGCTAGTACAGTCGAGATATGTTCCAGTATGTGGTCTATTGTACATTAATGCTTTTTACAGAAATCATATTATTTGTTGTATTCACTTAGCAGTACTCAATAAATGCAAATCATACAATAGTTCCGTGGGCATCTTAAATGATGCTTTAAAACGCTTTTAATGTTCTTTGCAAACTGCCTTGTAGATTATTTGAACAGGAAGGTGGACTAAAACGTCGACAGCAAATAAATCCAACTTCTGGAAAAGGGACATGGTTACAATCTCTTGAACTCTGTGAAATGCTGAAAACTGTTCTGTCAATGAGAGAAGCCAGGAATTGTCCCACCGGCAATATGTGGATTGGGTTCTAGACAGGTTAATAAATGAAACTTTGAAAGAGCCACTCAGGATTCATTGCCCAGCTTACAATGAAAATATCCAAATTATTATATGTAAGTAAGAGCGTGGTGGTGGGATTCTTCCCGCTCACCCTCTCCTTTCCCAGTAGAGTTGTTAACACTAGTAGAAAATATTTGCACATTCAAATAAATCCCTTTAATAGCTCGGGTAATTGCTTTATGTCAACTTCCCTTTCCTTTTAGGCTTTTTTATGTGGCATAATAAACCCTCAAGGTATGCTCTTTATTTATAAGGCTATTTGCAAGCAAACACACACATGCACCCACCCCTCCACCCTCTGGAATTCTGTGCAAGGCCCTTTTGCGCAAACACTGTTATAAGAGGAAGTGCTGATCTTTACAGAATCTATAATGTGCCAACGTTGTGCTGTTGCATTTGGACAATTTTTTTGTTTATAAAACATATGTTGACCCAAGTTGTCATCTTCAATGCACAACAGAGCTGTTTATTGATTAGCTGAGACAGGGGCAGCCTCTTGTCGGCTTGTAAAAGCTGGCATTGCGTGGGCTTGGACAATGGGAATTTGCCATCTCTGACACTGCGTGCGAGCTTCAAATGGAAGCTGGGCAATGAGTTTTCTAAGGGTATGAAATGCAAGCAAGCAGAGAGAAACCCCTTGCTCTTGCTCTCCAGGTGATTTGTACAGTGCCACGTGCGGGGTGCTTATCCCATACATCAAAGCTGGCTTCGCATCTCGCAAACACAACTTTGACGTGTATTATTTCCTGCCGATTATTCTGTCTGATGTCCACAGCCCCAGCTCTCCTAATGACCCTCGATATAGGAAATCCTGCTGTAAGCCCCCCTCTCTCATACGGGATGCTGCTCAGCAGGATAATAAATATGCAGTCGTTCAAATAGCTGCAGTTTGATATTCAACGAAAGCCTTGAGCGAAAACCAAATGGTGTTTAACCTTGTGGGATAATGGTAAACAGGCAAAGGAGATTGCAGCGGCAAAACAAGGGAATGAACGATCCTGATAACACAGGGAAGCAAAACAAATTGCTTGAGAATAAAATTAGTCAGCAAACCGGTCACCACGCCGAGAAACAACAATCCATGCAAGCTGCAAACATTTTCAATGACATACAGCCATGGAGAAAGCACACTTCAGACAAATGAGCTAACAGAGAGATGAGCAACTTCCTCAAGCTATTCTACAAGTTGGTGGGACATAAGGCCTATGGAATCTTCTGAGATGCCTTAAGATTGACATCTAGGTGCTCCTGCAAATTATCTCTATGCCTTTGATTACCCTAAATATCAGAGAGCCTTTACTTTGGCCTGCTTTAATGCCCTCCCATCTGCTCTTCTTGAAGGGAGATATGCCCGTCTCCCTTATGAACACCTCTGTCCATGTCAATCTGGAATGGTGGAAACAGTTGAACATGTTCTTTTACACTGCCCATTTTATCAAGACATATGTAAAATGTTCATTGATCCAATTTTGTCTAGCTTCCCAGATAGAGTTAGCCACACTACTTTGTTATTAGATGATTCTTTTAAAGATATTACCTATCAGGTTGCAAGATTCTGTGCCAGGGCATGTGTAATAACGCAGAAGAAGCTGTCATAATGTCTTTTATGTTAAACAGACCATTTTACCAAGAGTTGTTGTAACTAATTTTTTGTTTTATTTGATCAAATACTAGACATTTTTAATTATTTATATTTCTTTGACCATATGGTCTTTGACCATAATAAATAAATGATGATGACATCTAGGGGAGGCCTGGAGATCTCCCAGAATTACAACTGAGCTCCTGATGACAGAGATCAGTTCCCCTGGACAAAATGGCTGCTTTGGCAATGGACTTGGTGGCATTATACCTTGCTGAGGTCCCTCCACTCCCCAAAACCTGCCCTCCCCAGGCCCCACCCCTAAATCTCCAGGAATCTCCCAAGCTGGAGTTGACAACCCTAAGATGCCTTCAGGTGAAACCTGAAAGTCAGCAGCATGGAGACAGATGGTGAAGAGTGAATGAGCATAAGAACATAAGAGCAGCTGTGTAGGATCAGACCAATGGTTTCTCTAGTCCAGCATCCTTTTCCTGATACTGGTGAACCAGATCCCACCCACCCCACTCCAGATGGCCTGTAAACCACAGGCCCTCGGTCCAGTTGCCCCCAACCTAATATCTGAAGGTGGAGGCACCCAGAGATGGAATTGATGTGCAGATCTCAGAATTCAAGCAGGTTTATGTGCAGAGGAAGTGGTCCTTCAAGAAACTTTGAGATGCATCTCTGTAAAGATCTTCACTTCCAATCCATCCTTGCTTCGGTAGTAGGAGGAGCTGACAAAGTCATAGCTGAAGGTGGTATTTTTAAAATATGATTATGAGCATTTGCAAATGGTGCTTTCTCGCTAAGAGCTTATTTTAATGTAGCAAGTAACAGATGGATCTAATCTACATTGCAGTGAATACTGTCTTCTCAGGATGAGTGAATAACGCACAATGCCATCAACGTTGCCATTTTTCCTGTTCTCGAATTGTCCATGGACAGATTGCAAGAGCTGGAGGATGCAGTTCAGTATTCCAAAGTATTCGCAACAGTTCTTCAACCAATCCCTGAGTCTTTTGGAATGCAAATATCAAGTCAAATGGGCCCCCTTCCCCTCTTTTAGCTTGCAAGTTTACCTTGCATGGTGTACAGGTAATAGTTGATGTGGTTGCCTAAATCAGACCTTGTGTGTAGAAGGGTGGGCTTTGTGGGGGAGGGGGAGTTACCACGAACACAGCAAGAACATAAATATGCTATTGGTATCTATGCAAGAAGTTCTTCCTTCTTAGCAAAGTGCTTGGATTCAGGAGGAAGGGGCACACAAAAGACAAAAACTGGTGGGCTGGCTAAGAGAGGCTCTTCTAAGATTTCTAAGAAACATAAAAGCCAAGAGCAAGGCCTTTTGGGAGATCCCCAAACATGTTCTCCTTCTTTGTGCCACTGGAAGATTCACTCCAGTTGTCAATCTCTTTCCATTTGGCATTTCACCTCCATCTTGAGGCAATGGTCTCAGTGCAGAGGATGAGACGGAAGAAGAAGAAAAGTTGGTTTTTATATGCTCACTTTCTCTACCACTTAAGGAAGAATCAAGCCGGCTTACAATTACCTTCCCTTCCCCTCCTCACAACAGACACCCTGTGGGGTAGGTGGGGCTGAGAGAGTGTGACTAGCCCAAGGTCACCCAGCTGGCTTCATGTGTAGGAGTGAGGAAACCAACCCGGTTCTCCAGATTAGAGTCCACTGCTCCTGACCACCACTCTTAACCACTACACCACACTGGCTCTCATTTAGGAGCATGGACACAGACTCCGCTTCTCAAACAGAGAAATCTCATTAGCCAGCAATAGGAAAGGTCACGCCTGTGCTTTTTGCCTGAGCTGTGATTACAAGAGGTATCTCCCAAAAGGGGGATGTTCAGCGATCCCTTCTGGCTTCATACAGATGGAGCAGCAGCGGGACTTTAAAGAGGCAGGCTCACTCTTTGAAACTGGGAACAGGCGTGGTAGACTCAAGGCTCATTACATGAAATGTGTAGAGCGAGTCGGCTTGGGGGCTCCTTTGACCCAACTCACATTACATGTGACTGGGGACTCACTTTCAAAATTGCTTGGGAGTCCAATTTTGCTGTGGAGTGTGACACAGCAGGAGGAGGTGCTCCAACCTTCCCTCCCTTCAAGCATGAATTTTTTTTGCCAAGAAAAAAAAAATGAAGGGGAGCTATTCGTCCTACAGTTGGGTTCAAGTGGCTGCTGGGACTCCAGCAGCATGGCAAACAAGCCCCCCTCCCCGATCATTTTTTTGTGTGAAAAGGGTGCAGGAGGGAAGACCGAAGACCTTCCTGCTGCCTCCATATTCAACCTCCAGGTGGTGGCTGAAGATATCCTGGGATTATAACTGATCTCCAGGTGAGAGATCAGTTCACCTGGAGAAAACGGCTGCCTTGGAAGGAGGACTCTATGGCATTATATCCCATTGAAGTCCCTCCCTCCCCAAACCCTGCCCTCCTTGGGCTCCACCCCCAAAATCTCCAGGTATTTCCCAACCCAGAGCTGGAAACCCTGCTGCCACGCCACACTCCACAGAAGAATAGTGCCCCCTAACAATTTTAAGTCACATAGGGATTTGAACTCAGTCCCCCCAGTCCTAGTTTAGTACACTAACCCAGGGGTGGGGAACGTCAGGCCCTGGGGCCGTATAAGGCCCGCAAAATCATTTGGTCTGGCCCTTCATGGGTCCTGGCAGATCTCTAGCTCAGAAGGATGCTGCCCTGCCTGAATCTCTTGGGCCCAGCTGGGGACAGCGAAGCTCAAAAGCAAGTTGCTCTACGCTGCTAACATTCGGAGCTGTCTCCGGTCGTGCCTCTTGGCTAAACGTTTGACCAAATATAGCAGGCTAATTTTTAAGCTGATAATTTTGTGTGGCCCACGAACGATGTTATAAATATCCAAATGGCCCTTGGCAGAAAAAAGGTTCCCTACCCCTGCACTAACCGTTGCATAAAGCTGCTCTCTTTTGGCTAAATCATATTCCAGTATTTAAGAAATGGGCATCATCATCCCAATATCTTCTTGTTAAGAATAGATTTTCCTTCCAAACAATGTTTCAAGAAAGTCAATCATTCACAGAACATTCCACCGTCTGTTTCCAACTGCAATAGCTATGTTTGTTTCCAGAATTTTGCCAACAATATCCTACCAGCTGTCAACATATTTGCCACTAAATATTTGTATTGGGTTTTTTCTGCATAGCTTATTAGGTATCCTAACAAAACAATCACAGGATCCAGTGGGATCTCATCACTGATCTTACAGGGGTTTCTGGGGTGATCTCCCATTTCCAGTGCAAGGGGATCTGGAGACAGCACAATAGTTGAGGGAGCTAAAAGGTAGAGCCCCGTGGTGCAGAGTGGTAAACTGCAGTACTGCAGTCCAAGCTCTGCTCACAACCTGAGTTCGATCCTGACGGAAGTTGGTTTCAGGTAGCCGGCTCGAGATTGACTCAGCCTTCCATCCTTCCGAAGTCGGTGAAATGAGTACCCAGCTTGCTGTGGGTAAAGGGAAGATGACTGGGGAAGGCACTGGCAAACCACCCCGTAAACAAGGTCTGCCTAGTAAACATCAGGATGTGACGTCACCCCATGGGTCAGGAATGACCCGGTGCTTGCACAGGGGACCTTTACCTTTTAAAAGGTACACGTGTGTGGAGTTATCCTCAACTCCCTTTTCAAGGTGGGGTAGAGAGAGAAAAATGGAGATGAGCAAGTGATCTGTCATGGGAAAGGTAGCCCACAGCCATCCTGTGTCACCGCTGTAAGTGACTATAGACTGAATCCATAACTAAATGGCTTGCATCCAACGATCCAAGCACAGAAAACTCACAGAGTTTTCCCATATTCTCTGCCTGCAGTCCCTTCCAACCATCCAAAAGAACATTCCGGGATTCATGGGGCCCACATGAAGGCAATCACTCTCTCCCCTCAATTGAACCCATCTAATACTGTATCAGACCATTGGTCAACCAAGATCAGTACTGTCTTCTTGAACTGGCAGCAGCCCTCCAGCATCTTGGTTAGAGGTCTTTTACATCACCGACTAACTGATTGTTTTAGCTGGAGATGCCGGGGATTGAGCCTGAGGCCTTCTGCATGCCAAGCAGATGCTCTGACATTAGAGTTGCCAACCTCCAGGTACTAGCTGGATATCTCCAGCTATTACAACTGATCTCCTGCCAATAGAGATCAGTTCACCTGGAGAAAATGGCCACTTTGGCACTTGGACTCTATAATATTGAAGTCCCTCCCCTCCCCAAACCCCGCCCTCCTCAGGTTCTGTCCCAAAAACCTCCCGCCGGTGGCAAAGAGGGACCTGGCAACCCTATCTGCCATGGAGCCAAGGCTCTCACACTCTCCATGGAGCTGCACTTCTAAAAGAGGGAGGAGGAGGAGGAGTGATTTCATCCCTTGTGCAACCTCAGCCCAGCCTTGGGTTGCCAACCTCCAGGTACTAGCTGGAGTTATCCTGCTATTACAACTGATCTCCCGCCGATAGAGATCAGTTCACCTGGAGAAAATGGCCACTTTGGCAATTGGACTCTATGGCATTGAAGTCCTTCCCCAAACCCCACCCTTCTCAGGCTCTGCCCCAAAAACCTCCCGCCAGTGGTAAAGAGGGACCTGGCAACCCTAGCCCAGCCCCGTCCCAGACTGGTGCAACTTTTCCTCTGAGTGCCTTCCTTGACCCCAGGAATGATCTTTCCAGCAGTTGGAAGGGGCTGCAGAAATGGGCAAGAAGATGGGATGCCTTCACGTTCTGTGCATGGATCACTGGGTACCGGCCACTGTCTTTTCAATAACTGCACACAGTCTCAGGATCTTCCTTCCCTTGAAATTTCTGTTTTACCTGATATTGTAACACAGGTGAACTAAAATGACGGGCTGGCTCACTATGACCCAGCACCCATACAAACGGAAGGTGATTTAACCATACAGCACACAGTGCACAGATCATAAAGACCTGCATTCACACCGCCTGACATAACTGTAGAGAAGTTTATGGAGAGGAGAAATTAAATTTCCGTGCACCACTAATCCCGTCCGCAGAACACTGGCCTCCCATTAAACTGAATTTCAGCACAGACATTTTCAGTTTGCAGGGATATTACCAGATTGGGATTTGCAGATCCTGCTACAAGTAAGGTATGTGAAGGGTTTGTTTTCTTCCTGGTCCTGATTCCCCCCTGTCCCTATCTGATCACTGGCTACAGTGATCACAGTGGGTTAAAAGTTAAGTACTGCTAATCTTGCAGCGCCCCAGAAGATTAGTAAGAAAATTGGGTTGTGTTTTAAATATGGATCAAGTAGACCCTTGAAGTACAGCTACAAAATTGCTTCTGCATCCTAACATACCATGGCCTCAAAAAGCTCCCTGAAATAAACAATGAGAGCTTCAAACCATTTAAGATAAATAGCTAGAGTTGCCAACCTCCAGGTACTAGCTGGAGATCTCCTGCTATTACAACCGATCTCCAGCCGATAGAGATCAGTTCACCTGGGGAAAATGGCCGCTTTGGCAATTGGACTCTATGGCATTGAAGTCCCTCCCCTCCCCAATCCCTCCCCTCCTCAGGCTCCACCCCAAAAATCTCCAGGTATTTCCCAACCTGGAGCTGGCAACCCTACAAATAGCTACATGTCCAGGGACTAATGTTCTAATGAGAAAGGACTGCTTTCTACAGTGCATGCCATAATAACTCCCACATATGAATTACAAAACAAAAATGTGCTGGAGTCACAAAGTGGGCCTTAAAACAAAAAATCGGTGAGAGTGACCTCCCACCCACCACAATAGGGCTGTCGATTCGGTTCCATCTGAACTGAAAAACAGCCGAATTTTCCCTGATTCGGCGGTTTTCAGTTCGGATGGAACCGAATTAAAAAAAAGGCAGGAAAACGACGAGCCGAATTCGGCGAGTTCAGGCGATTGCCGAATAAATTTAGCAAATTCGGGGGTTTCGAATCAGCAACATAATCGTCAGTTAGTAAGCAGCTAGCAGCATTCTCCCGCGGCCAATGGTGGCCAAGCTGGGTCTTCTCCTGGCCAATCAGAACAGGGATTCTCCCTTTTGAATTGGCCAGGAAAAGAGTATAAAAACTCCCATCCTCCCGTCCCATCCTGAGTTTGGAACTCATTTCCTTCCATTTTGGTGGTGCTGCTCCTGACTCTGAGAGATCCCGATTCCTGCTTACTGGAATAGGACTGGATTGGATTTAGTTCTCGCCCCTGCTCCTGCTGGAAGACATCCACACAGTTTGATTTTTGGGGTTTTCCTCTATACCTTTTCTCCTGTGTGTGGGAGGAGCCAAAGGGGGGGTTGCTTGTTCTGCAGTGTGTTTGCTCGCCTCTGTGGGAGTTTACATTCTGCTTTTTTTTCTGCCCGTGGCCTGGCCAGTGAGTTCAGTCCGTGCAGCGGTGAGTGCATGTGAGTCTCTCCCTCCGCCCCGCCTCCTCCTTGGGTCGTTTGTAGGTGGTTGAGCCGAGCCGTACTGGCTTGGGGGGGATTTAGTGCCCGCTCACCTTTATTTGGGGTTGAGCCAAGCTGTGCTGGTTTGAGGGGGAGGGGGTTTGCCTGTTCTGCCGTGTGTTTGTGCCCTCTGCGGGAGGTTGCGTTCTGCTTTTTTTTCCTGCCCGTTGTCTGGCCAGTGAGTTTAGTCCATGTGGCGGTGCGCGTGTGTGAGTCTCTCCCTCTGCACGCCAATTTTTTGTTTTGTGTGTTTTGAAACCAAAGTGAATATGGCCGTATAAGCACCTGAAAGTAAAAAGATTTTAACCAGGAAAAGATTATGTTTTCTGTGCCATTTTACTATTACCGTCATGCCTTGCAATGTTATGTAAAATCGCTCTCACCCCCTTGGACTGTCCTTAGCTTTTAAAGTGCGCAAAGTTTTTTTCCCCAGCCGGCATTCATGCCCAAGGTTTTTTTCTACCCTTAAGGTGGGACCTCAACCTCCAAACCCCCCACCCCCGAGCCATGGAAAGCTGCGGATGTGTTCGTATTGGCTTTATTGCAATGGACAGATGGGGAGGCCCTTCGGGGCCCCATAATTCAGGACCCACTGACCCAATCTTCACAAAATGTGGGGGTTCTTGCAAGAAGGGTCCCCTCAAGCTACACTGAAAGTTTGGGACCTCTACCTCCAAAAATGCCCCCCCCTGGAGCTGCGGAAAGGCGTGAATGTGTTTTTAATGGCTTTAAATGGCCAAATTTATTCTCAAACTCTGAACTTTGTGCCGAATTCCACGGATCTGAATTGGGGGAGTTCAGACTTTGGCATTTCCCAAATAAAAATGGGCCAAATTTTGCCGAATCCGAATTTTACCGAATTTTTTTTGACAGCCCTACACAACAATCCATACTAAACCCCACTTTAAAATTAAACTCGCAAGCACTCCTTTTTAGGATCTTGAATGGAAGAGACAATCTATATAGCAACCTTGCTTCTTCGCAATTCCCCACCACCACACAATTTAATGTATTCAGGGGGATACAGCTGCAGGCATTTCATACAGCCTGCCTCCATCAGTAGCTTCTGGGAGACTTAACAGCTCTTCTGAAAGAAGAACCAAACTCTCAGCGCTATTGACCTCCAGACTCGCTCTACAGGGATGCCGCGAACATCCATTAGAGCCTTTGATTCCAATTTAGGTATCCTGAGAAGTGTCAAAGTACATGTGGCAAAGAGATCTCCTCCAAAGAAGCGTGCCAAGTTTCACCCACTGTCTGGTTGATTAAATCCATATTCATATGGCCCAAATCCATATTCATTAAATCCATAGCTCAGTGATAAAGCACATGTTTTTTCATGCAGAACTCCCCCCTCCACACCCCGGTTCACCCTTTGGCACCACTAGCTAAAATAATTTAGGAAGAAGGTGTAAAAAAGGACCCTTCTCTGTCTGAGACCCTGGGAAACCATTCCCCAGGTAGAATAAACAACCTGAGCAAGGTTGAACCAATGGTCTGAACCCGTGTAAGCCGGCTTCATGTACACCTTGCAACTTCAGTGAGCGCAAAAGATCCCATATTCAGTGTCTAGCACAGGGGTCCTCAACCTTTTTGAGCCTGCGGGCTCATTTGGAATTCTGACACAGTGTAATGGGTGCAGAAACAAAATGGCCGCTACAAAATGGCTGCCACAGGAGGCAGAGCCAGCCACAAAACTTTGCTCTGCTCTGGTTAGACCTCACCTAGAGTATTGTGTTTGGGGCACCACAATTTAAGAAAGATGTAGATAAGCTGGAACGTGTCCAGAGGAGGACAACAAAGATGGTGACTGGTCTGGAGACCAAGTCCTATGAGGAAAGGTTGAAGGAGCTGGGTAAGTTTAGCCTGAAGAGGGGAAGACTGAGAGGGGATATGATAACCATCTTTAAGTACTTGAAGGGTTCTCATATAGAGGAGGGTGCCGAGTTGTTTTCTGTTGCCCCAGAAGGTCAGACCAGAACCAACGGGTTAAAATTAAATCAGAAGAGTTTCCATCTAGGCATTAGGAACAGTTAGAGCAATTCCTCAGTGGAACAGGCTTCCTCGGGAGGTGGTAAGTGCTCCTTCCCTGGAGGTTTTTAAGCAGAGACTAGATGGGCGTCAGCAATGCTGCTTCTATGAAGTTAGGCAGTTCTTGAGAGGGAGGGCATCTTGGCAATCTTCTGGGAATGGATTAGGGGTCACTGGGGGTGTGTGGGGGAGGTAGTTGCGAAATTCCTGCATTGTGCAGGGGGTTGGACTAGATGACCTTGGTGGACCCTTCCAACTCTATGATTCTATTCTGTGATACTATGAAAACGATTGCCACAGTTTCAGTTAACACACTGCAGATCATCGTGCTGTGGTGGCAGCTGCTGCCAAAGCAACATTTGAAAAATCTGCACAGACAAATCAAATCTCCAATTGTCAATCAGAAGACTTGCTGGGCAAAAGCCCTACCTGGCTGTGCCCATTTCCTAAAAACACTTGGCAGGCACCAGAAAAGGTGGCAGTGGGTGCCATCATGTCCTTGGGTACCACTTTGGGGACCCCTGCTCTAGCACCTCTAGTAAAAGGATCTTAGAGAGCGGGTATTGGGGAAGGCCTTCCTGAGCTTGAGGCCCATGGCCAGTGGACACTGAGCTACACTTAGGGTTGCCAGCCTCCAGGTGGTGGCTGGAGATCTCTCGCTATTACAACTGATCTCCAGGTGACAGAGATCAGTTCCCCTGGAGAAAATGGCTGCTTTGGAACGTGGACTCTATGGCATTGTATGCCATTGAAGTCCCTCCCCTCCTCAGGCTCTACCCCAAAAATCTCCAAGTATTTCCCAACCCAGAGTTGGCAACCTGAGCTACACTGACCAATGATTCAACTCAGATCACTGCAGGGTATTTCAGTGTGGCTTGGATCTTTGGGTCCAGTGTCCCCCCCCGCCCCTGAGCTTCCACTTCTTGGTGAGTAGATGGCCAAGTGGTCTGACTCTGTATTAAGCAGCTTCATATATAGGAAAAAGACAAATCAAAGATGCTCAGGCTGCAACTTTCTAATGTTCCCCACACTGGATAGGACCCACCTGGAGTTCTAAACATGGAATGGAGCAATGAAGATCTGCTATTGATACACTGTGTGATCCTCAGTAAAAGTTGCTGTCTTGGACAGTCCAGACTCTGCTCTAGTGACCAGCCAACTAGGATGTATTTGGGACAGGTCCCATTTCAAACAGGCAGATGGTCCAATCAGATTATTGGTTCCATGCTTAAAAGCATATCATCCTCACCACCACCACAGTGAAACTTACACCACCTGCCAGTTTTAAGTTGATGTTTTGCTTCTGCAATGACAAGCGCTTTAGACATTATGCCAAAGGAGGACAGGTGGATGGATGAGTGGGTGTGGAAGGCTGACAGCTGAATTAATCAAGAGATTTTCATTTGTGCACCAACCTGATTGTTATCAATCCCCTTTTGAATGCCGCTGGAGGTGCAAGCACAGCTTTTTAAAATTTTGTTCACTGTACCTGCAGCTAGCACTGTTTTTAAGGTATCTGATAAAGGCTATCTTCAAGGTCAGTGTAGACTCACAGTGAGCTAACCAAAGGCCATAAGAAGCACCTAGCAGGATCAGATCCAAGGCCCATCTAGTCCAGCATCCTGTTTTCTACAGTGGCCAATCAGTAGGGTTGCCAACCTCTAGGTACTAGCTGGAGATCTCCCGCTATTACAACTGATCTCCAGCCGACAGAGATCAGTTCCCCTGGAGAAAGTGACCGCTTTGGCAATTGGACTCTATGGCATTGAAGTCCCTCCCCTCTCCAAACTCCACCCCTCCTCAGGCTCCACCCCAAAAACCTCCCACCTGTGGCGAAGAGGGACCTGGCAACCCTACCAATCAGATGCTCTTGAAACTCACCCAGAGGGCCTGAAAGCAGGATCCCTCTCTTGCTAGTCCACCCAACAGGTATTCAGGGATACCTGGAGGCTTCATTTAGCTATTGTGGTTAACTAGTATAGGCTTGGATTCTGTAGCTCTGTTCTGCTAGGGGAGGTGCTTTTGACCCATTTCTCATGTCAGAGGAAGGCTGTTACCACTGGAGGGCAGCACCTATGCTAGCAGAAAGTATTCACAGGATCCAACCTGTAGCGCCCCCTCCCATTTAAAGCAATTTAGGGCCTTGATGTAATTATGTGTTCTGCAAATAATTACTTTCTTTTCATCCAGTGTTGCGTTAGAGAAAACATTCATTATATCCACCACTGTCTCCACTAAACACCAATCCAGGATATTATAAACCTGGTTAAGAGCGGTGGTTTGGAGCAGTGGACTCTGATCTGGAGGACCGGGTTTGATTCCCCTCTCTTCCATATGAGCCGTGGAGGCTAATCTGGCTAATCTGGTGAACTGGATTTGTTTCCCCACTCCTACACATAAAGCCAGCTGGGTGACCGTGGGGTAGTCACACTCTCTCAGCCTCACCTACCTCACAGGGTGTCTGTTGTGGGGAGGGGAAGGTGATTGTAAGCTGGTTTGATTCTTCCTTAAGTGGTAGAGAAAGGCGGCATATAAAAACCAACTCTTCTTTTTTCTCAACTGAAACACCCCAAGTTCTTTAGCCTTTCCTCATAGGAAAAGCGCTACAACCCCATGGTTATTCAGGCAACCTTTTTCTTGTGTGGTTTACTTTACAACACACACATAAGAAGACTTGGTGTTGAAACATTTAAGGACTTTAAATTCACAAAGCAAGAGGGGATCTTCAGGATCTCCTACCAGTAACTGCTGTATTTTAAGTGATCCTGGGTATACACGTTTGGTTCAGAACATAGAAAAACTGTACAGAAGGAGGGGCTGTGGCTCAGTGGTAGTGTGTCTGCTTGGCATGCAGAAGGTCCCAGGTTCAATCCCCGGCATCTCCAGTTAAAGGGATTAGGCAAGTGGGTGATGTGGATGACCTCAGCCTGAGACCCTGGAGAGCTGCTGCCCGACTGAGTAGACAATACTGACTCTGAATGACCAAGGGTCTGATTCAGTATAAGGCAGCTTCATGTGTTAATGTGACGGTTAAACCCTTTCTCTCCCTGCACTGTAGTCCCCATCTGAATTGTGGTCTCTGCTACAGCAATTTACTAATCGAACATGCCACGAAGGATCCCAGACTGGGTTTTCAAGCATCTCATCTGTTTTGGCCCTCAGAGACAAAAGAGGTTTTGAGAGTTGGGGGAGGGGGGGCAGCTATATAAAAAAAGATTGGAAAGACGGGGCCGGTTATCTTCAGAGAGGAGATGAACAAGAAGGGACAGGGGAAAGGCTACAAAATAATGAACAGTACAGAACAAGTAGACAGAAGCAAAAGCAGAAGGAATAGTCAGTTGAGATTCTGAGGCAGGAAATCTGTGCTGACAAAAAAAAAGGAAAAAGAGAAAGGTTTTCTTACTTCAGACACAATTTGTCTGTGAAATTCACTGCTAGGAGACATCTTCAGTAGGGTTTGAAGCAAAGAGGTGGCTATAAATAAATAAGAAGAACAAAGCATTGACCAGGAAAAAACTAAGAACAAATATTTCCAGGGGATCTCCTAAATTTTTATGGCGTGACTCCCTGCTCTGTGTCTCATTGGACATTGCCACCTCCTGACCCTTACACCCTCACAGCTTTGCTTGAGATGTGAATTAATTATAGCCTTCCCCAATAATACCACCAGGCCTCACCCACAAAACCAGAGGATGATTTTGACAAGGAATGGGCTCAAAGCCCCACCTACCTCACAAGGTGTCTGTTGTGGGGAGGGGACGGGAAGGTGATTGTAAGCCGCTTTGAGATTCCATAAAGGCAGAGAAATTCAGAGTATAAAAACCAACTCTTCTTCTCTCAGGCTATACTAACCTTATAGGGTTGTTGCAAAGCTAACCCAAAGGAGAGGTGACCCAACTCCCCTGCCCTGAGCTCCTTGGAGAACGGGTGGGATAAAAATGTGATAAATCATCGAGTGATCTACATGCAAATGTGAAGCAGCCTTTACTGCTGCCCAGGACTGAAAATTCCCCTTTCTCTACCACTAGTTCCTTAAGCACTGTCCCGGAGAGCGGAACAACATGTAGAAGAAGAAGAAGAGGAGGTTTTTATATGCTGACTTTCGCTACCACTTGAGGAAGAATCAAACCGGCTTACAATCACCTTCCCTCCCCCTCCCCACAACAGACACCCTGTGAGGTAGGTGGGGCTGAGAGAGCCCAAGGTCACCCAGCTGGCTTCATGTGCAGGAGTGGAGAAACCAACCCGGTTCACCAGATTAGTGTCCACCGCTCATGTGGAGGAGTGGGGAATCGAACCCGGTTTCCCCAGATCAGACTCTACCGCTCCAAACCACCGCTCTTAACCACTACACCATGCTGTCCCACGGAGCAGTTCAAACTTAAGCCCATGGCCGTCCGCTCGGAGGGAAGAGTTCCAAAGGTCTCTTCTCATAAGCTTCTCCCCCCCTTCTCTTTTCAAAAAGGACCCTCCCATTGCCAGGATTTGCAGAAGAGTCATCCCGATGAGTTCAATCCTGCCAAGAGAGCCTGAGAAGGGGAAATCAATTTCCATCCAGGTCTTATTATGGCCCTGCTCAGAAGGCACAGCCGGAAAAGAAAAATCACTGTGGAACGCGGCATGTGTCATGGAGATGCTGCGGAGCACAGCTTGGAGGCGGCACTAACAAGGGCTCCGAGCTTGTGTCTGCTGGCAAAGGGGTAACACACCCACACTCACACACAGACCCACACATCACCATCCCCCTGAAAGTTCCAGGTGGAGCCTTGTTAAATCCCCCTCTGCGCAAGGAAACTTGCACAATTCATCCTAGGTGCTCGACAGGCGTCATCCTAACAAGCTGCGAAGGTGGGAGGGAGGGAAATCTCTCCATTTGTCGTTTGACCTTTACATATTTCCCCAGTGAAATAACAGATATGTCACAAATTTAATCCATGACTCCGGGTCAGGGGTCGCAGCCGGCCCCGGCAAAGCCGGCCTGTCGCGTATTCTCAAAGGTCACCGAAACACGTTTGCAAATAAACTGCGCACTCCGTCCGCTTGCCACTGTAAAAGGAGATCATGCGGCCGCCAGCGGCAACGGGGGCTCTCTGGAGAGAAGGCCAATTTAGCAGAGAGGATCCTTGTTGGCTTTAGATGCTGCCGCTCCACCCCGAGAGAAATGCGCATCGCGTGTAGGGCTCTTGAGCCAGCACACAAAGGGACTCGAGGTCAGCTGTGTGATTCTTGATAATACACTTACTTCTTTATCATCAGGGCCAAGTGAAGGGTTGGCTTTGCTATGTACGGTTGACGGCCTCCAGGTGGGGCCGAGAGAATTCCTTGAATTTCAACTAATCTCCAGACTACAGAGATCAGTTCCCTTGGGGAAATGGCTGCTTTGGAAGAAGGGCTGTATAGCCTTGTACCCCACTGAGGTCCCTCCCCTCCCCAAACCCAATCCTCCCCAGGCTTCACCCCCTCCAAGTCTCCAGGAATTTCTTAACCCAGAGATGGCAATCCTACAGGCCTATGTGGCTGTCTTAGTGTTGCTTCTGCAGGGGGGTGATTCCCCACTGTAGATTCACTGCTGCTGTGAATACAGAGGAAAACTCAGTGGTAATGAAGCCTTTGTGTGGGGATATTTCCCGTGCTTTCCCTCCACTTCTCACACCTACCATTCCCTCTCCCCACTGCCTGAGAGGTATTTATTTGTAAATGAGTGTTAGGTGGGGTTGCCAGGTCCCTCTTCACCACCAGCGGGAGGTTTTTGGGGTGGAGCCTGAGGAGGGCGAGGTTTGGGGAGGGACTTCAGTGCCATAGAGTCCAATTGCCAAAGCGGCCATTTTCTCCAGGGGAACTGATCTCTATCAGCTGGAGATCAGCTGATTACTATCACTTGTAATCGCAGGAGATCTCCAGCTAGTACCTGGAGGTTGGCAACCCTAGTGGTAGGTATGTCACTGTAAAGTTATGATACTATTGCAGTCTATCTACTACCATTTAAAAAAAAAGTGGCAAAAAGCCTAGAGGGGACAAAAGAATTTTATCCTCACAACAACCCTGTGAGGTAGTTTACATTGAGAGAGACTGGCCCAAGGTCACCCAGCAAGCTTCCACGGCAGAGTGGTGTTTCGAACCTGGGTCTCCCAGATCCTCACCAAACACTCTAACTACTATACTACCCTGGCTGTTGCTTTACAGAATTGCCTCTTGAACTGAGCATCTCCGACATCCAACCTTTCACATTAAGTCCAATCTCCAGCACAGGTATGACCATCCGCATCTTGCAAGCATCTGGCTCATCCCACAATTCAAGAGGAAACAGGATGGTGGCACTGGGCATTTAAATACCTTCTCTTCTTTCACCATGCAAGGAAGGAAAAGGCCACCTTGATGCATGGGGACCAGCATTAGGCCTCATTATTATTTTAGTAGATTTTCACCCTGCTCTCTTTCCCAGCCAAGTTGGATTTCTTGAGGTGGGCTTCTGATAAGGTGAACCCTAACTTTGCTTCATGCAAGAACCTTGACCAGGATAGCCCAATATCTCATCACATCTCAGAAACTAAGCAGGGTCGGCCCTGGTTAGTACTTGGATGGGAGATCACCAGCAAACTCCAGGGTTGCTACACAGAGGCAGGCAATGACAAACCACCTCTGGACCTCTCCTTCCTTGAAAACCCTATGGGGTCGCCGTAAGTCGTCTGTCACTTGATGGCAAAAACAGCAACAACAAGTATGTTTCATGCAACAGCAGTTCTGAGAAACCCGCTTTCCATATCAGTTTGTCTTACAAGGGCCAGGAAAGAAAAAGCAGAAGAGTTAGTTTTTTATATGCTGACTTTCTCTACCACTTAAGGAAGGATCAAACTGGCTTACAATCACCTTCCCTTCATCTCCCCACAACAGACACCCTGTAAGGTAGGTGGGGTTGAGAGAGCTCTAAGAGAGCTGTGACTAGCCCATGGTCCTCCAGCAGGCTTCATGTGGAGCAGTGGGGAAACCAGCCTGGCTCTCCAGATTAGCGTCTGCTGCTCATGTGGAGGAGTGGGGGAATCAAGCCCCGGTGTCCAGATCAGGGTCCACTCACTGCTCCAAACCACCACTCTTAACCACTACACCCCGCTGCCTCTCTTAAGGTCTTAAGTGATGCCCGTCAAGGCATGGCCTTTTCAGCTTCCTGAATATATAGCGATGGAGTGGGGGAACGGCACAGAATAAAGTGCAAGAAATGGCCAGCACAGGGGACAGAGCAGCAAAGTTTCACTAAGGCCAGTAAATCTTTGCCCGTGGCGCCCCCCAACCCATCCCACTGCATAGTCTGTCAATTTCATACTAATTATGAAATAAAAAGAGTAGCTTTCTTTAACCAATTTTTGGGGGGAGAAATCCAGAAGTCTAGATTTTAATCTGAATGATACCAGTGAGATTGGTTTGCATGCATGCTTGTTCACAAGATGCATGTAAGTCACGTGAATACTGTACAGTTGGGGTGAGTCCACACATTCAGTGTTTCTCTCTGGATGCCTGCAAGATCAAACGGTGATTGGCACGCGTGCACAAGCCGTCGGTCAGGAACGGCAGCCCGTCAAAATCCAAGCGAGGGCTTCAGCAGCCTCAAACAGCACAAATTGCTCAGGCGGAAGACGCAGGCCCAATTAGAGCACGAGCGAGGCAGATGGGGAAGTCTTGGCTCCACAGGTCTCCTGATCCCAGCTGGCCTGTAACGAACAGGGCACCCTCCGGCCATCTGTAATGATCGCGCTGTACGAGCAGCAGAAATCAAACCGGCAGCTCTCTTTATTGGCGCAGGGAGCCAATCTCCTGAAGCTCTTGCAAGAGCGACTGCCCGCTAATGAAAGATAAGGACGGGGAAGACCGGCAGCCCCGGCCGAAGATTCACAGCCGAGCCTGGCGAATGCAAGGAGCAGGTAGAGATCGTTCCCCATTAGGACCTGGGAAAATGTTCAGTGAGGAGGCAAAATCCATGGAAAAGGAAGGACTAGTTCTCAGCTGCCATGCTAGACCCGCCAATGCCAATGAAAGGCCTTTTGTGCACGGGTTCTGTGGCAGTCACCCCTCCTCCGATTATTTCGGGGCTTTGTCTTCATTGTGCATGTTTTTTCCAACCTTTAGAAGTCACTTTCCTCTCTCCGCGCGTTTCCCCCTCGTTTTCTGGATCCTGTTTCTGGCAGTGTCTGGAAAACGTGAGGCAAACACGAGGAGAGAGCAAAGTGACTCCTAAAAGTCAGAAAAGACATACATAATGAAGACAAAGCCCCGAAGTAATGGGGGGGGGGGGATGATCGCCACCGAAACAAACCATGCACAAAAGGCCTAAGATTCAAGAATTGCAGTTTAGAATTCTCTGCAATATTACAAGAGATCTTCCGGTCCAGCTCTCACATCGCGTTGCTCTCTCCGTTGAAAAGCAACCTATCTTTTTGTTATGCTCTCGGCAATCTTAGAGGTATTGGAGTGCCAGTCTCCACTTGGCAGAAACTATAAAGTACTAGAAACAAAAAAGGTATTAACTGACTTTTCTGCTTGGATATTGTTACGGGCCTGACCCGGCGACCTAGTTTTGTTTTGGTATGAATTACTAAGCTACGCCGCGTGGGAAGCATCAATATTTCAGCTTGTTTTCCCCCTTGCTGATATCATTCTCACAAATAAGGATAATCTGAAATGGACTGACGGACCAGCCTTTCATCAGAATTGACTGGAAAGAGATTTATTCCAAAAAATTAGGAAACAGCATGTCTGTCCTGACGGACGAGACACTAATATTATACCCAAGCTGGCATGTAAACCTTTATATCTTTAGTCACATGGTTATGATTATTTCCCACCTCCCTCTGCCACCTTTGTTATCTTCCTTCAGACTTCAGGATTGTAAGCTCCTCTATAAAGTGATATGCACGTGGATGGTGCTGTATATAGGATAATAATAAAAATATCCGCTGTCTCGGGGGGGTATGCCAGCTTGTCTCTCAGGGTGTTGGTATGCCAGCATGGTGTAGTGGTTTGGAGCGGTGGAGTCTGGTCTGGAGAACCAGGTTTGATTCCCCACTCCTCCACATGAGCAGCGGAGGCTAATCTGGTGAACTGGATTGATTTCCCCACTCCTGCACATGAAGCCAGCTGGGTGACCTTGGACTAGTCACAACTCTCTTAGAGCTCTCTCAGCCCCACCTACCTCACAGGGTGTCTGTTGTGGGGAGGGGAAGGGAAGGTGATTGTAAGCCAGTTTGATTCTCCCTTAAGTGGCAGAGAAAGTCGGCATATTAAAACCAACTCCTATTATTATTATTATTATTATTAGGTATCAGTGTATTTTGTGTTTCCAGTGATACCATAACAATAAAACATTACTGCCTTTGCTGGTAGCACATTTTGGAGGTCGTGTTTTGGCATCTTCCTGTTGTACCACCATTAATAGAGTCTTGTAGCCCACTGAACAGCTAAGGCAATGCCAGATTCTCTGTGACTGTTTTTGCCCAAGCCAGCATCCCTCTCCCAAAGGGAGAGGCCATGTTGGCTGCATTAACCCAATGACTGGAAATTGCTCGGGGCTCTTTTGTTGCCTCCGAGCAGCCTGGTAATAGATGGGCTTGGGGTCCCCAGCCTCTGCTCGAGGAGATAAAAGGTTGCGCGGCATCTCCTCTGGCTTGCCGGAGCCTTGCTCACACTCCGCTCTGCTTTATCGCGAGAAGGGGAGCAGCGCATGGTAGGAAGGATGAATGAGCCCTGCCATGGGGATCTGCATGGCTCGGCCCTGATTAGGCAAGTCCCTGCAGAAGGACTGTAATTATCTTTTACTGGGATAGGATGAAAGCCAAGAAATTGGAGTCTGAAGACGCTTGAGGGGTAGGGTTGCTAACCTCCAGGTACTAGCAGGAGATGTCCTGCTATTACAACTGATCTCCAGCCGATAGACATCAGTTCACCTGGAGAAAATGGCCACTTTGGCAACTGGACTCTATGTCATTGAAGTCCCTCCCTTCCTTCCTCAGGCTCCACCCCAAAAATCTCCCATCGGTGGCAAAGAGGGACCTGGCAACCTTATTGAGGGACCACCGGCTCCATTCTTCACAGGGACTACAATGCTGCTTGCCCCTGTTTCATGAACAATGCTCTTGGTCTGCTCCCACTCAGGACAAATCTCCCCCACCCAAGAACTCCCAAGAACATTCTGGAGACACATCTTTTGCAATGGAGGTGGACAAAGAAGAAGAGTTGGTTTTTATACCCTGGTTTTCTCTACCTTTAGGGAGTTTCAAAGTGGCTTACAGCCACCTTCCCTTCCTCTCCCCACAACAGACACCTTGTGAGGTAGGTGGGGCAGAGAGAGTTTGGAGAGAACTGTGACTAGCCCAAGGTCACACAGCAGGCTTCATGTGTATGAGTAGGGAATTGAGCCCGGTTCTCCAGATTAGAGTCAACGGAAGGTGCACAGAAAGTATGAACGGCCAACCTGCAACTAGAGTTTGGCTCCAGAGATTACAGAGAAGAAGCAGAGATGGGGAGAGCGGAAGCACAAGTGACTCCTGCTTCCCAGGTAACCCGCAGAGCAGGAATGGGTGCATCTCCCAAGATATGCATGTTCAAACTGAGAATCCAGTTTATGGCAGTCACTGGTTCCTTGGTCCTCCGCTGGCCTGAGTGGAGAACTTCAGGCATTTCAAGTCAGCCTAGAAATAAAGCGCCCCCCCCCCCCCAGTCCTGGCAATCTGGTGTTACCACAGAGCCAGAGCCATGCCAATGCTTGTTATAAAGCTCTCAGAATGGATGTTGTTCCTCCATTTGGTTGAGAAACACATGGCGTACAGTCTCACATGAACACATGAAGCTGCCTTCTACTGAATCAGAACCTCGGTCCATCAAAGTCAGTATTGTCTACTCAGACCGGCAGCTGCTCTCCAGGGTCTCAGGCAGAGAGAGGTCTTTCACATCACCTACTTGCCTGGTCCCTTTCACTGGAGAGGCCGGGGATTGAACCTGGGACCTTCTCATCTTCTCTGACTGGCAACAGCTCTCCAAGATAGCCTGAGGCCCCGTTGAAAAAGCTGACAATAACAGGGGAACTTCAACATGCAACTCCCCATCTCTGCTTCTTCTCTGTAATCTCCATAGCCAAATTCTAGTTGCAGGCCGGCCATTTTGACTTGCTGTGTGCCTCCCACCTCCACTTTAAAACAGGTGTCTCCATGCAGTCATTGGGAGATGCAGCCTCCCTTCCAAGGGTTGTCAGTTCCCGCTTGGGAAATACCTGGAGGCTTGAGGGTAGCTCATAAGGAGGGTGGGATTTGGAGAGGGATGAGACCTCTGTGGGGTATAATGCCATAGAGCCCACCTTCCAAAGCAGCCATTTTCTCCAGGGAAACTGATCTCTGTCATCTGGAGAGCAGTTGTAATCCCAGGAGATCTTCAATCCTCCACCGGGAGTTTGGCAATCCTTATCCCCTCCAGACTGCTTTGAATTACAAAGGCAAATCGTGGAACTCCCATCTAATGAGCAGTTTTAACTCGAGAGGTTCCAGGGAGAAACAGGGAGGGAGGACAAGACAGACAAAGAGCAAGTGAGCTGCCTAGAGCCAGAAAGAGGACACGATGTTATACCAGATAGTAACTCTTGCTTTTAAATGTTGGGAATTGAGCTGGCAGATGCCCAGAGAAGTGAGCACCTTTCTGAACATCCTATGATTTAGCAGCCCTTCTCCCTCCACCACCCTGAGTCATTCTTTGCTTTAGACAGCGCCAGCCCAGATAGAAACAGCAGCTTCACCTACTTTTCTGCCTCTCCCCTTTCTCCACCAGCTTCTGAAATCCTCAGAGCCAGTGTGGTGTAGGAGAGCCAGTGTGGTGTAGTGGTTAGGAGCAGCGGACTCTAATCTGGTGAACCAGGTTTGATCCCCCACTCCTCCACATGAGCGGTGGTGGACGCTAATCTGGTGAAATGAGTTGGTTTTCCCACTTCTCCACATGAGGCCAGCTGGGTGACCTTGGGCTAGTCACAGCTCTCTTAGAGCTCTCTCAGCCCCACCTACCTCACAGGGTGTCTGTTGTGGGGAGAGGAAGGGAAGGTGACTGTAAGCCGGTTTGATTCTTCCTTAAGTGGTAGAGAAAGTCGGCATATAAACACCAACTCTTCTTTTCTTCTTCAATTACCCACTGCCTTTTTGAGGAGGCCCCAAACCCTTCCTTCCTTCTCTGCCTCTTCTCCCTCAAATTTCCCAGTCAACCGTTGAGGATAAATGGATGTCGCCACTATTTAATAGGCAGGTAGCCATCTGCGAGAGAAGAGATACTGGTTTGCCTTTGCATACTGGCTCTTCATCTGCATGCCTTCCGTTCTTGATTAATTTCTTCCACGTGCATCCCCTTGGGTGGGAGGTGGAAATGCCAGTGATAAATAGCAGGCTCTGACCTTTAGGTCGGCCTGTCAATAATTACAATCTTTGATCCCCTATGGCAAGCCACCTGAAGTGGCGCGGCGCATGGGTTCTTCCAGGCCTCCCCATACTGGGAGATAACCAGATGTTTCTTCGCAGGGGATCTTCATCTGTGGGTCATCGTCTACCACAGAGTTTTGGCCATATACAGGAATGAGGTGTCTTGCTTTTAATTATAGATACTGTCCAACTCATCCCATTACATAGCTTTCGTGGGGGGGGGTTCTTTTACTGGGGGGGGGCACATCTACCACTCAGCTCATCCTGCCTGCCCATGTGCAGCTGTCGAAATTTCTCACCACCAATCCACGTGTCCTACACCGCTTGTAAAGGGATGCTACTCGGTATGTTTTACTGGACATCTTCCATTTGCTGGGATCAGTCAATATCTACTTAACGTTACTGAAAATATCTTTGATGTTGAAAAGCGATGTAGCTGTCGTGGAACTTCCTTGACGCACAGACGTGTTGTTTTGGGGGACAAACAGCCAATTTGCAGACGCAAGTGCCAATCAAAGATTGGGACTGTTTGGTCCTCAGCACCCCTTGCCAATGGGTGAAAACACACAGTCGCTTTAGCCTCCTTTATTCCCTGTTTCAGCCAGGATCGAACACATGTTCAGCGAAACGCATGCGTTCAATCCTGGCTGAATCCTGGCTGAAACGGAATAAAAGAGGCTAAAGCGACCAGGTGTTTTCGCCCAATGTTTGACCCCCTGGAAATATCAACACACCCATGGTTCTTAGACGGGACTCATTAGAACTGAAAAATAAGACCCGTTTTGGTGGGAAGAATGAAGTCCATTAAAGCTGAAAGACGGAGATGGCTGCAAAGGACGAGGCGGGCACCCGGTCAGCAGAGTTTGTGGTTTAAGCAGCTAATCGTATCCCAAGCGCCACGAACAACAGATAATCATAATGTTCGGTTACTGGCTAATAGATATAAAGTGCGGCTTGTTCACACTGGCTTAATGGACGGTTCAAAAAACAATGATCACCTTTGAAATCAAATGTTCATCGCTGTGTGGCCCTTTTATGAATATTTAATCTGCCGAATAAAACTGTACGAGCAGCAAGGCAGCGAGGATTGTGTTATTAGCCAGGGATTACAGACGCATCCTCGTTTTGGTATGCAAGCCTTTCTGGTCCTGTTTTGGGGGTGGTAAATGGAAAACAAAGGATTCTCAAAGTTCGACCAAACACATGCAGATCAGCCATCGATTGGAGACTTATTCAAATGTGGAGTGTTTGAAATCTGATTTGGCTTCTTGTAAAAACAATTTTTTTTAAAAACCCCAACCAATGGCCCAGAAAGCCTTGCATACTGAAACAAGGATGCCTCTGTAATCCCTGGCTAATAACACAAGCTCCACTGCCTTGCTGCCCTGACCACAGTGGTCCAGCCTAGCCAGATCTCAGAAGCTAAGCAGGGATGACCCTGGTTAGCACTTGGATGGGAGACTACCAAAGAAGCCCAGGATTGCTACACAGAGAAGAAGAAGAGTTTGTTTTTATATGCTGACTTTCTCTACCACTTAAGGAAGAATCAAACCGGCTTACAATCCCCTTCCCTTCCCCTCCCCACAACAGACACCCTGTGAGGTAGGTGAAGCTGAGAGAGCTCTAAGAGAGCTGTGACTAGCTCAAGGTCACCCAGCTGGCTTCATGTGGAGGAGTGGGGAATCAAACCCGGTTCTCCAGATAAGAGTCCACTGCTCCTGACCACCACTCTTAACCACTACACCACGCTGGCTCACCATTTTGGCTCAGTGGTAGAGCATCTCCTTGGCATGCAGAAGGTCCCAGGTTCAATCCCTGGCATCTCCAGTTAAAGGGACTAGGCAAGTAGGAGATGTGAAAGACCTCTGCCTGAGACCCTGGAGAGCCACTGCTGGTCTGACTAGACAATACTGACTTTGATGGACCAGGGGTCTGATTCAGTATACGGCAGCTGCATGTGTTCATGTGATTGGAATGGCTGGGAGAGGGAGACACTGTATTGATCTAACGGTGTAATTCTATGCAGATTTATCCCCGTCTGAGGTCAGTTGAAGACAATGGGCTTAAACTGAAGTACCTCTGCATAGGATCGCCCTGTACAGCACCGCCAGCTGATATTCAGCTCCACTGAAGAAAAAACAAGGTACACCTTAGAGTGGGAAAACAGCACAGGAGGGGAAGGGTTAAACAGCCCCCTTCCCCCCAGCATGGCTGCTCCACTCAAATTTGTAGTCGGTTGAGGTAGCTTTTAAGCAAAAAAAAAAAAAAAAAAAAATCAAACAATGCGAGATCTAATTGTAGATCTCTCAAGCAGCCTGAGAATTGGCCCCCAGTCACAACTCTTATCTCCCACTTGTCAAAATTGACTGGTTTCTTGAAGAAAAAAAATAATGTTGAAGGTTAATGCTCAGATATATGTGGCAGGTGGAGCTAAAACCTAATTCGAAAACATCAGAGGGAATTCTCTACAGCCTAGTCTTGACATAACAAGAAACGGCTACCGCTGAAAACAGCAGCTGTGCCATCTCCTTCCATATTCTCTCCAGTAGCACCTTGCAGAACTGATGGCTTTTCCACATTCTCGTTTTCCTTGCTTCTAAATTCCTGTTTCTTGGGGAGAGGGCGGTTCCACAAGTGTTTTGCTCCCTCTAGTGGTCAATTTGATATAACACAAGATTAAACCCAGAGTCTGTCTCTGCAGATTGAAACTGCAGGTTTTTATGCTACACTTAATCTTGTATTGTATACAATCAACCACTAGAGGAGCAAAACTCATGAGGAACTGAACCCCTCCTCCTCAGGAAACAGGAACTTAGAAAGTGAGAATGAGGAAAAGCACTCAGCTTTGTCCCTATCACCACAGCGTTCTCCATCGCCCAGCATCTCCCCTCCCCTTCTAGGGCAGCCAATGACATCAGTAGCCTTGAGCAAGAGTCCAGTAGCACCTTAAAGACTAAAAACATTTCATGGTTTGAGCTTTCGTGCGTCACACCTCACTTCTTCAGATACAGCTAGGGTTGCCAACCCCCAGGTACTAGCTGGAGATCTCCCGCTATTACAACTGATCTCCAGCCAACAGAGATCAGTTCCCCTGGAGAAAATGGCCTCTTTGGAAATTGGACTCTACGGCATTGAAGTCTCTCCCCTCCCCAAACCCTGCTCTCCTCAGGCTCTGCCCCAAAAACCTCCCGCCGGCGGCAAAGAGGGCCCTGGCAACCCTAAATACAGCAGAGGCAGCAAAATCCACAAAATCAGCCCAATCCCCCCTCTGCTTGTCTTGGTAGCACAAGCCTGCAATGACTGCGCCTGATACTCCTCTGCCTGCCCTGGCCACTGGAGCGGTAAGTGCCAAGAACACTCCTCAGCTCCTTCTATTATATCCTGAGCCTCAGATGTCAGGTTCCAGCCTTCTCCAAGTAGTGGCGGCAGCTGAAGGGGATTGCTACTACGTTAAGGAGGTAACATGTAACCACGTGGCCCTTTTGCTAGGGATTCCAGCCTCCAGGTGGTGGCTGGAGAACTCCTGCTATTACAACTGATCTCACAGAATCATAGAGTTGGAAGGGGGCCATACAGGCCATCTAGCCCAACCCCCTGCTCAATGCAGGATCAGCCTAGAGCATCCCTGACAAGTGTTTATCCAGCCTCTGCTTAAAGATGGCCGGTGAGGGGGAGCTCAACACCTCCCTAAGTAGCTGATTCCACTGTCGAACAACTCTTACTGTAAAAAATAGTTCCTTAATATCCAGCCGATACCTCTCCGCCTGCGATTTAAACCCATTATTGCGAGTCCTATCCTCTGCTGCCAATAGGGCTGTCAATTCGGTTCGGTCCGAACTGAAAATCAACCGAATTTCCTCTGATTCGGTGCTTTTCTGTTCGGACGGATTTGAACTCAAAACTGGCAGGCAACCGGGGGCCCCGAATTCAGCGAGTTCGGGAGTTCGCGAATAAATTCGGCAAATTCGGCCGTCAGTAAGCAGCATTCTCCTCCCCCGGCCAATCGGTGGGCAAGCTGGGTCTTCTTCTGGCCAATCAGTCAGGATTAAGTACTGGAGGAATCAGCTGATGTGCGGCCCGGCCAGGGAGAGAGAGAGAGAGAGCGAAATCCTCGTGTGTGTGTGTGGGGTGCTTGTGCACATTCGCTCCTTTCTGTGGCTGCAGGGGGCGCATTTTTTGGGGTGCACACACAAAACTTTCACTGGAACTTCAGATGAAGCTTCTTAAGGTACCCCCCAAGTTTTGTAAACATTGGGTCAGGGGGTCCCGAGATATGGGCTCCCCCCCTTTTTCTTTCCATGGCTGCAGGGGGCGCATTTTTGGGGGTACAAATCCCAAACTTTGAGCAGAGTTTCAGACCAGTGTTCTTAAGATACCCCCCAAGTTTTGTAAACATTGGGTCAGGGGGTCTCGAGATATGGGCTCTCCCCCTTTTCCCTCCCCCCTTTTCTATTTATGTGGCTGCAGGGGGCGCTTTTTTGGGGATATAGCCCCCAAACTTTTAGCATAGCTTCAGTGAATTATTCTTAAGATACTACCCAAGTTTTGTAAAGATGGGTTCAGTGGGGGCAGAAATATCGCCTCCCCCCCTTTTCTCTTTCCATGGCTGCAGGGGGCGCATTTTTGGGGGTGCAGACACAAAACTTTCACTGGAACTTTAGATTAAGCTTCTTAAGGAACCCCCCAAGTTTTGTGAACATTGGGTCAGGGGGTCCCGAGATATGGGCTTTCCCCTTTCCCCTTTCCCCTTTTCCCTTTTGGGATGAATGGATCAGCGAGCCGATCCTGTGTGCATCTTCTCCAGAGCAAAACGTTCCGTGCCTAATTGGAATCATCTTGGATTACTTTACAAGTCCTCTTCAGCCCCTCTTGATGGAACAGAAGACAGCCACAGTAAGACCCCTTTGGGGGCTTTAATCTATAACTTTTCTCCTGTGTATGTGTGTGTGTGTGTGGGGGGGGAAAGCAGAGTCTGTGTGTGTGTGGGGAGGGAGCAGTTTCTGTGGGTGGGGGGGAAGCCAAAGGGGGCTGTCGTCGGTTCTGCCTGGGGTGTGTGTTCCTCGCCTTCCTGGTAGTCCCGGGAAGACAGGCGAGGGGTCTTTAAACCCCTCTGCTTTGCCTGTCCAGGCAGAGCAGAGGAGCTTGCCAACCCCCCGCTCGCCTTCCTGGGAGTCCCGGGAAGACAGGCGAGGGGTCTTTAAACCCCTCTGCTTTGCCTGTCCAGGCAGAGCAGAGGAGCTTGCCAACCCCCCGCTCGCCTTCCTGGGAGTCCCGGGAAGACAGGCGAGGGGTCTTTAAACCCCTCTGCTTTGCCTGTCCAGGCAGAGCAGAGGAGCTTGCCAACCCCCCGCTCACCTTCCTGGGAGTCCCGAGAAGACAGGCGAGGGATCTGCAGTGAATCGCCTGCCCTTCCCCCCCCTCCAATCCCCCCTCCAATCTCCCGAGCGATCCTGCCGCCTGCGGGGGCCACAGAAGCCACGGCCCTCCGTTTGCAAGATCTGAGCAGGGCTGTCAAAGATGGGACATTTTGGAGGACTTTCATTCATGGAAGGTTTTGCATCAGAGTTGCCACTCTTTAGATGCACTTTTCCCCCCATCCATATTCTCCAAACTCAACAATAATCCGCCGTGCAGAGTTTTGAGAATTCAGATGGGGAAAATGTGCATCTAGAGAGTGACAACTCCAATGCAAACCTTTCCATGAATAAATGGCCATAGGGTCGCCATGAGTCGGAAGCAACTTGACGGCACTTAACACACACATGCAAACAATGAGCAGGCGAGTGCGGTGGGGTGGGAATTTCTCCTTTTGCATCAGGACAGTGAATAGTCATTTTAAAGGTGTTTGGTTTGTTGCTCTGTGTGTGCGGGCTGTGATTTCTGGCCTGTGCTACTGTTCCCAAGTTTGGCTTTCTAATTCCTGCTGTGGCCTGGAGTTGGCATAGGCTTTTACTGACTGAGTCTCTGTTAAGCTTGGCCTGGTTTGGGGCTCTTTATGTTAAATTTGATGTTTGGGTTGTTGCTCTGTGTGTGTACGCTGTGATTTCTGGTTGGGGGGGATTACCTGTTCTGGTTGGGGTGGGCTTGCCTTTGTGGGAGTGTTATTCCTGCTATTTTTTGTGGTTGCCAACTTTGGCTGGAGTTAAGTGGGTCAGTGTGAGTCTCTGCCCGCGGGGGGGGGGATCCAGTGTACTTTGGTTGAAGTTAGCTTGGGTTCCTAGAGTGTTGCGCCGCCTCACCTGTGTGATTCCTGCTTGCAGGGGAGATCCATCTGCTTCAGGGTAGCTGCCTTGTTTGTGAATTGTGATGTTGGTGGTTAACTTTGTTTAAGGGTGCACTAGTTATTAGGTAGGGTAGCACCCAGGCTTGGGTGAGGGAGGTAAACCTCTTGGTCATTTAAGCAGGGGAGGTTTTGCCTTGGATTTGCCACTCTCCAGATGCACATTTTCCCAGCCAGATTCTCCAAACTCTGCATGGGGGCTTATTGTTGAGTTTTGAGAATTTGGCTGGGGGGAATGTGCATCTAGAGAGTGGCAAATCCAAGGCAAAACCTCTCTGACCCTCGAGATTATAGATATGCATCATGACTAGTATTCACTTTGACTAGTAGCCATGGATAGCCCTAAGCCCTAAGCCAAAAGTTTTGCATTGGTTTTTATGGAGAAGGGGGCAAGCCCCCTTCCAGCCCCCCCAACCCAATCCTCACCAAACACGGGGGTTCTTGCAAGGAGTGTCCCACCAAGCTAACCTAAAAGTTTGGGACCCCCACCTCAAAAAATGCCCCCCCCCCAGAGCCGTGGGAAAAACCTCCCTATGCCTGCCTATGCTGGGAGATTTCTCATTAACCTACTTCCCATGAGGGGTTAACACTTTGGGAGTCTGTGGTTAACCGCAGAGGAAACAAGCTTAATGAGAAATCTCTCAGCACCAGCAGGCATAGGGAGGTTTTTCCCACGGCTCTGGAGGGGGCATTTTTTGAGGTGGGGGTCCCAAACTTTGAGGGTAGCTTGGGGGGACTCTTCTTGCAAGAACCCCCAAGTTTGGTGAGAATTGGGTCAGGGGGTCCGGAGTTATGGGGCCCGGAAGGGGTCCCCCCCGCCCATTGCATGAATAGCAGCCGGCTTCTGTTCTTTCTTTCCTATGGGTGGACGGGGGGGACCCCTTCCGGGCCCCATAACTCCGGACCCCCTGGTCCAATCTTAACCAAACTTGGGGGTTCTTGCAAGGAGGGTTCCTCCAAGCTACCCTGAAATTTTGGGACCTCCACCTTAAAAAATGCCCCCCCCCGAGCCGCGGAAAGGCGCGATTGTGTTTTTAATGGCTTTATTCGGCCGAATTTTTTTCCGAACTTTGAATTCCCGCCGAATTGAACGGATCCGAAGTGGGGGAGTTCGGACTTCGGCACGTACCGAACCCACAAGGGCCAAATTCGGCCGAATCCGAACTGTACCGAAATTTTTTTTTTGACAGCCCTAGCTGCCAACAGGAACAGCTCCCTGCCCTCCTCTAAGTGACAGCCCTTCAAGTAGAGGTCAGTTCCCCTGGAGAACATGGCTGCTTTGGCCATTGGACTCTATAGCCTTGAGGTCCCCTCTCCAAACCCTGCCCTCCTTGGGGCTCCACCCCCAAAACATCCAGGTAATTCCCAACCAGGAGCTGGCAACCCTACCTGTGGCCCATTCTCAGGCTCTCTCTGTGGTTGCCCCCGCTTGGTGGAATGCAGTTCTGAAACATGCTCAAAAGGTACTTTACTCAGCTGAGCATCCAGAAATAACATAAAGCTGAATAAGTTCACAGCGCCTGAGAGCTGCGGGGGGGTTTTCTGACTGAAAGGCAGGTTATTGCACTGGCAGTTTGCGATGGGATTTCTGCTTTCTGCTGGTTTCTTTTGGGACATAAGAAAGAGAACTGTGACATAAGGAGGCACAGAAATGATTTCAGTCAATTAGCTGATAAATGTACGTTTGTAGCATATCCATCTTTAAGCATAAGGCAGAAATGAGCGCACCTTTCGCTGATAAATAGATGAGGCAACAGCGCCCTCTGGTGTGCGCTAAGCTTTACTAACCCATCAGTGAGTGCCGCCAGAAGCGTAAGGATCCTCATACACACACAAAAATTAAGGGCTTCCGCATGAGATACAGGACCTTTTGCATTCTTATACTCAAGTGTGGCTTTAACTATTCATTTGAAGAATCAGCAAAAACAGAACAGAACCTGCCCCCCCCAAAAAAACTCATCGTGCTTTAAAACCAAACTGGATTTACAATGCAATCCTAAACAGAGTTATACCCTTATAGGCCCACAGACTTCAATGGATTTACAAGGGTATAATCCTGTTTAGGATTGCACTTCATCATGTTATGACCTTTTGTGGACTTGTGCTCACTGTATTCAGTGCATACAGTTTTGTTCTTTAATAGGATTATATAGTAATAATTATAATTATATATGGAATCATTATAACCATAATCATTATGATTACATAGTGCCCTAAATGGCCATGATACCTATTCTAGTGGGGCAGAAACCCCTTGATCTCCCCATAGGGGGGAAAGATGGCATATAAATTAAATAAATTAAATAACAGACCCCTGCCCCCCCCTCGAGCAAATGCATGCAAACTTTCTGATTAATCCTCATTCAAAAATTCCATACTGGAGTTTCTCTCTGCAGATCTTTGGCAAAATAATGGTGATTTTTAGGTCACCAGCAGGAGTGTTCAGGAGGGCAGAAACTAGGAGGGTGGCCAGGCAGTACTTCCTAGTGGTCAGGGAGTTTCAAGCAAGAGAGGGGAGGGCAGTGTGTGCTGGGGGGGGCGTTATCTGTCTGGCTCCAGCTGTTGCTCCAAACAGGAGAATTCTGGTGGGGGGGGGGTTTGCAGGAGTGATAGGGAATGCACGGCAGAGAAGGGGAAAACGGTTAACACTCCATAATGAGTTTACTTTCCCATGAGGGATCGCAGAGGTGCTTGAGCTTACTGCAGGCTGAAATGAAAAAGGGAGCCTGCCAAGGCAATTGACAACAGCATCCATCCCTTCAAGGCCCATTCTTGACAAGAAGTAGCTTATGGTGCTCTTGAAGAAACAGAGGGAGAGGGGGAGGGGCAGTGATGGGGAGGCTTTCCCTCCCTCCCCCCAAGCAAAAATTTGGAGGCTCCAGGATGAGGATTCCAAATGGATCCTCTGGCAACAGAAGTGGAGTCCCCTCTGTGGGAAACCAGCATCTCCAGAGGCCCAGGCGTGCTTGTCACACATTCCCCTTTTCGTGTCTGTTGTGCAGCACTGGAACGATGCGCTCCAACCACAAGCGTCCCGACCAGCGCTGTGAAGCTGCCTGGTGCAAAAGCAGAGCACCTAGCTTGGTTCTGTCTATTCTGACAGGTAGACTTCAAGCACAGAAATGCCATCCTCAGGATCTGCTGAGACCCTTCGGCTGGAGATGCCCAGATTGGACGTGGGATCTTCTGCACATAAAGCAGATTGACCACTAGAGACAGTGGTCTCTTGACCACTAGAGACAGTCCCCTGGCTTGACATATTACACACCTTGTGACATCCGCTCCAGCAGCCTGAATAGCCCAGGGTAGCCTGAGCCTGTCAGAGTTTGGAAGCAAAACAGGATTGGCTAAGGCCAGTATTTGGATGGGAGACCACTAAGTTAGTCCAGGGTTGCTACACAGAGGCAGGTGTCTCTTGCCTTGAAAACCACAGGCGAGGTCGATCGCAACTTGATGGCACTCTATTATTATTCATAGAATCATAGAGTTGGAAGGGACCATCAGGGTCATCTAGTCCAACCCCCTGTACAATGCAGGAAATTCACCACTACCTCCCCCCCACACCCCCAGTGACCCCTACTCCATGCCCAGAAGATGGCCAAGATGCCCTTCCTCTCATCATCTGCTTAAGGTCATAGAATCAGCATTGCTGACAGATGGCCATCTAACCTCTGCTTAAAAACCTCCAGGGAAGGAGCACTTACCACCTCTCAAGAAAGTCTGTTCCACTAAGGAACTGCTCTGATAGAAAATTCTTCCTAACACCCTACTTGCTCTGCCCATTAAAAGATTATTATCCCTTTTGAAATGTTTGTAAGCCTGACCCCCCTTCTCCAGGGCTTTCACTGATGTTCCTTGAAAAAAAAAAGGAAAGGACGTTTATTCTTTTGTTTTCAAACACTCTGTGCGCCTTGCTCCCTGCTGTAGGTACACCCCCCATAGCAATCCATCACTGTTGCAAGTCATTTTAAAACATCTACAAACTTTGTGTTAGCCAGTATGGGAGAAAAGGGAATAGAGCTGCCGATGGGGCAGAAAATCAAACAACCTGGCCTGATGCTGTGGCTGTCACCCTCTTTGGGGAGGCGGGACTCAGCTGACAACGCTTTTCACAAGGCAGAGGCCCGGCATGTCTTCCTTCGATCCAGCTGTGCATTTGCATGTGGCCGTTCCAATGTCGAGAGCTCGTTGGGGAGGGCTGTTCCGATCGCCACTGTGCAATCTTTCTAGCGTTTGCAACAAATTGCTCACGTGGAAACTTGATGGCCAAGGGGCACAAAATGCTTTTGTTATTTGAAGAATAAAAGCCAGGATTCTGTGTGAGGCTTCTCCACGCTCTGAGGGTTGCCGTAACAGGGTGATTGTCTTTCACACTCAGCGAAAGCATTTGTGACTTGTTATGAATATGGGGGGGGGGATCTCTGAATGGGCGGACAAGGTGCATACAGAATCACGCCTCATCTGGGATGCCTATCAAAGAGGCGCCCGTTTGATGGGATGCAAGGAAAAGAAATGCAGGAGGCTTCCTCGGTCCCAGGACACAGTCAGAAGGCACCAGAAGCTAAGCAAATCGGGACCCAGCCAGCATCTGCATGACAGATTAGCTGGAAATGTTATGTACCCTGTTTTGGGGACTCCATATAAGAAAGACAGAATATTAAAATCATCAAAAAGAGAAAGAGCTAAATGGGCTATAGTTACAGTAAAGAGATTTCAAACCATCCCTAAAATTAGATGCTGGGTTTGTAATGCTGCACATGTAGGGTGACCTGTGATTACTCAGTATTCTGCACATGCCCAGAGGAACTCTTTTTGTGGCTATTACCATATTACTCATTCAAGACCTTAACCATGGCTACCTGTATCTTAATCCCTGACCAGGAGGCAATAATCTTGCCATCTCATTAAACTACGGGCCAGTTTCAGGTAGAAGCCTGACCAGGACTGTCTTCTGATCACTGAGATCTCTGCAAAGTAGTGGAAGAAAAAAGGAGGGGAATAAAACCCAACCCAGCAATCTCTGCAAAGTAACCAGGACTAGGTAGACCTTGGTCTGATCCATGAGTGCAGGATCACTCCAGAGAGATTAGTTTTGCCTTTCTTGCTAAAAGCTCCCTTTTTTTGAGCTCTTGCAAATACATCAGTGGACTACAGCGGTTCTAAAAAAAAATATACACAAAAGTGTGGTATCAGTTAACCTCTGAATCCTGAGTAGCCGAAGGCCAAGCACTCTCTCTTAGCCTAATCTACCTCAGGGGGAGGGGAACTCCTTGGAAGAAGGGAGGTGTGTGTGTGTTAAGTGCCGTCAAGTTGCTTCCGACTCATGGCGACCCTATGAATCAATGTCCCCCAAAACAGCCTTACTCAGGTCTTGCAAACTGAGGGCTGTGGCTTCCTTTATAGAGGCAATCTATCTCTTGTTGGGTCTTCCTCTTTTCCTGCTGCCTTCAACTTTTCCTAGCATGTTTGTCTTTTCCAGTGATTCCTGTCTTCTCATAATGTGACCAAAGTACGATAGCCTCAGTTTAGTTATTTTAGCTTCTAGGGTCAGCTCAGGCTTGTTTTGGTCTATAACCCACTAATTTTTTGGCAGTCCATGGTGTCCATAACACTCTCCTCCAACACCACATTTCAAAGGAAACTACTTTCTTCCTATCAGCTTTCTTCATTCTCCAGCTTTCACACCCATACATAGTAATAGGGAATACGATAGCACAAATTAACTTGATCTTGGTTGCCAGTGACACACCCTTACACTTATGAATCTTTTCTAGGATTCTTAAAGGATTCTAAAAGGGAGGGAAAGATTAAAGTAATCCTAGCAAATGATTTGTCATTAGAAGCACTTTCCTTCATGGCCACAAGGTGGCAGCAGAGAATTCAAAAAAAGCCATGCTCTATGCCAGGGGTGTCAAGCATATGGCCCCTTGAGAGTTATCCTGCCCGCAAACCAGGCAGCCGCCCCCCTAGTTCCGATCTGGGCTGGTGACCCCACTGCTAGCTCGCCAGCCGAGGCAGCCCCCCCCAAGTTCCAAGGTGTCAATGATCAAAGAATGTTAAATAAAAGAAAATACTGTAAGAACATAAGAAAGGCCCTGCTGGATCAGGCCAAGGCCCATCAAGTCCAGCAGTCCGTTCACACATTACATGTCAATATTACAAGGCTGTCAGATTAGTTTGACAGGTGAAGGTTAGATCAGATGGATCTAGTAATGATGCAATCAGCCTGGAAAGTCCCTGGAGAGCTAGAGGGAGCTGGCCTGATCTGGTTATGGCCAGGTGGCTGATGCAATACAGGAGCCATGTCAGAATGACTAGGCATCTACTGTGATTGGTGGCTGCGTCCACTATAATGGAGTGAAACTGAAGCTCTGTGTGGGATGCTATGAGCGGAGAGTGTGTAAGAAGTATCTGTATTTTATCTTTGCACTGTGAAATAAACTACACTTTTCTAAGTAGCAGAGGACTTTCTGATGGTGTTATCCTGGACAGACTGCCAATCTGCTGGCTTCCGCGTCAGTGGCCAACCAGGTGCCTCTAGGAAGCCCCCAAACAAGATGACTGTAGCAGCACCATCCTGCCTGAGTTCCACCTCACCCAATATAATAGGCATGCTCCTCTGATACTAGAGAAAAGAGTGTTATTGTTTTAAGCATGTTTGTATTTTAAAGTAAAAAATGAAGTAAAGATAATATCATGAATTGGATTCACCTGTGTCTTCTATAAAGTTTGTATCTCTGGTACCTGGCATTAAATTTTATGGCACACATGGCCTGGCCCAGTCAAGTGACATTTATGTCGAATCCAGCCCTCGTAACAAATGAGTTTGACACCCCTGCTCTACGCAGAGAGGGTTTCTCTAATTTGCCTGATAGGCATCCTGCACTGAGAGCGGGTGAGAAAACAGACTCTCCTGCCCCGCAGTGCAGATAAGGAAATGTATTTAGTGTTTTTCCCCTTACAAACCTAAAGAGCAAAGGGAACTTGGAAGACCCACCTCGAGGAGCATCTACAAAGTATCGCTTTGCCGCGCAACAAACATTTGGCTGCTCTGCCATTATCACAGGGGCTTCAGATGTCCTTCCCCACAGCAGTGCTTCTGTTGCAGCGATTTCACATTTCCCTGACATCGTAGTTTGCCACTGGGGAAATGCGGTTTTCCTGAATGTGTTTGTTATGATTTGACTGTGCAGAACGAGGGAGGGAGAATGCCAACAGGTACCTAACGGACAGTGCCCATAACACCTCTGGTGACGATGATACATTTCCCCACCCTATGCTCATTTCATATTGTGACACGGTTTGTTTTCAAAGATTTAATTCCTGGAAAGCTGTGCACGGTCAGCTGTATCACTCCAGTACAGCTGTGCTCACACAGGGCTCTGTCCCAGTTGTTTTTTCCACTGGTGAATAGTGCGGGCGGAAGGGTGGGCACTTTGGCCATCAACAAAGTTCTGCTGGAGATCAGGGAAACCACATGGACAAAAGCCACATGGGAGGGTGGCTGCAGAGAAGAGGAGAATCATATGCTGGTTAGAGGCAACCAATTTAACATGAAAAAGTTAAATCGGAGCAGCACCTGTAAAGCTGTACCTTCCTCTGCAGCGACGCCTGCTCTTCTGTGAGGAGTTGTACGTCTGCAGCCACAATATGGCTCTCTCGGCCCCCTTCTGCAGAAAGGCCGATCTCTTCACTCATTGTTAGGATTGCACTACTGATTCTGACAGCCCTTTAAAAATCCACATTTTCTATTTCGTTGTCGCCACCGCCCCAACAACAAAAGCAACCGATCTGTAATTACCCCAAGTAGCCACTAGGTAGCAGCACATGCTAACCTCTGAACAAAGTAACACGTTGCGCTGCATTGACTTTACAATATTCACAGAGATACAAACGTGCTTTGTTGAGACAGATTACCCTTTGCAAAGTAACAAAGTTCTCTGCAACTGAATTTATAATGCTCAGGTGAAGTCCAGCAAGAACCAAGTTTACATGTTACACAGCAAGCCAGCCCAAACTGCAGACATTTAAGACCAGAGGGTCACTCGGCCAAGCCATATAATCCCAAATACTCAGACGTTCCACCGGCTACCAAACATATGACAGTCTGATACAAAGAAGACGGCCCAATTTCCAGCTGCACAAAGGTATCGTACACAAGGCCTGAGAAGTTATATCAGAGACGAGCATCACCAACCAGCAGGATCACCTGGTGCAACCCCTGATGAACTGTACCACTACAGGCTGCAGGGGGTGCATATTTGGATACTTTCCTGATTTAAAAACTCCCTGCAGGTAGAAAACAGACATGTCAAGGAAGCGAGCAGGCTTAAATATTAGCAGCTAGCTTGCAATACTCAGACTCTGCAAGAAGACAGAAAATATAGCAGTTTCCAACTTACTGTATGGTCCCTTTTATCCCAAGAAAGTAGCCGATAAGGCCTTTTTCTCACCTTGACTGTGGCAATCTCTCCAATCTATTGCTCTCTGGTCTTCCAATGAATCCCTCGGCTTCCTTACCCTCTCTCCAGCACTCTGCTACCAGAATTGCTCCTGTATCTCATCGCTCTGGCCATGTGACTCTCCTCCTTATATCCTACCTGCTTCACTGACTTCCAGACTCTTCACCCTTAGCTTCAAAGCCTTCCATGGCCTCATCTCCCCGTCCCTTAACTTTTCAGCACTCCTAATATGCATTTTTGGCACCCATTGATTTTCTTTTTCTTGCTTAACCACTCTTTTACCACACGAGGGCGCATTTATGCAAGCAATGAAGATGGATGAGCGGGATCTCTAACCTCGTCTGAGTTCTTGGGAGGAAAATATTGCTTTAAAGTCACCCCTAACCCTACGTTAAAATTATTTTAATGCAGCTCTCCCAAGATCCACCCACGGAAAGAGAGACAACACAATAATTAGTCAGCCTACTGGAATCTAGGGCTGCCAGCTGGCCAGGAGGAAAATGTCCTGCTCCTTGAGTAAAGTCTTAATTGTAAAGGTAGTCCCCTGTGCAAGCACTGGGTCATTCCTGACCCATGGGGTGACATCATTAGAGTCCTGATTAGAGTCCACCGCTCCTAACCACCACTCTTAACCACTGCACCAGGCTGGCTCTCCACCGCTCTTAACCATTACACCAGGCTAGCTCTCCACCGCTCTTAACCACTACACCAGGCTTTCTCTCCACCGCTCTTAACCACAACACCAGGCTGGCTCAATCATGTCTCATATCATTTATAATTATGTGCCTGGTTTCCCTCCTACATTTGCTTATGACCAATTGCTCTGCAAGCATCAATAAAGAAGCAAGGCAGAGGGTTTTTGCATCACCTACTCCCGGATCTTTTTACCTGGAGATTCCAGGGATCACACCTGGCACCTTTGGCATGCCAAGCTGATGCTCTGCCACTGAGCCAGGGCCCCTCCCTTGAGCATACAGAGCCAGGCATTGGGGGGGGGCTGCTTGTAAGCTCCCCCAACTTCCGGCATGTCTCCGAAATGCCAGCAGCAGTGGATGACAAGGGCGGCAGGTGGGGCTTTGATGAGGCTCAATTAGCAGGGCTCCCTGGCTCTGACATTTCCCTCCCCCAGGCCAGCGATGGTGAAGCCCCTTTCAAATGCAAAGCAAGGAGGGGCACATGAACACATGAAGCTGCCTTCTACTGAATCAGGCCCTTGGTCCATCAAAGTCAGTATTGTCTACTCAGACAGGCAGTGGCTCTCCAGGGTCTCAGGCAGAGGTCTTTCACATCACCTACCTGCCTAGTCCCTTTAACTGGAGATGTCGGGGATTGAACCTGGGACCTTCTGCATGCCAAGCAGATGCACTACCACTGAGCCACAGGGCTGCCCTTTCTCCCTGCTTGGCCTCAGCAAGGTGGACTCTAATCTGGAGAACTGGGTTGGTTTCCCCACTCCTACACATGAAGGATGACCTCGGGCTAGTCACAGCTCTCTCCAATCTCTCTCAGCCCCACCTACCTTACAAGGTGTCTCTTGTGGGGAGGGGAAGGGGAGGTGATTGCAAGCCACTTTGATTCTCCTTAAAAAGGTAGAGAAAGCCGGCATATAAAAACCAACTCCTCTTCTTCAAATGGGTGCTGCAGGGCCTTCTTCTCCCACTGGCTGGGCTGAAGGGGAGAAATGCCTGTCCTGCCAGCTACACAGAGAAGTGCCCGGGGGCATCAAGCTCTGATGGCAGGGCACACAGTCCTTGCCACCCAGTGCTGAAGCAGCCTGTGTCCGCCTTGGCTTTTTTCTCCGCTCGCTCCTGAATGCCTTGCCATTGGACAGTTGCACTCTACCTGTTGCGTCTTCCTACATTTCCCAGCAAAGCTTAATTTAGGATTGCCAGGTCCCCCCTTGGCCAATGGTGGGGGGTGGGGTTACCAGCTCTAGGTTGAGAAACTCCTGGAGATTTGGGGATAGAAACTGGGGAGGACGCATGCATGAAAGAACACTGGTAATAAAAGACTTGGAGGGAAGGCAGCATGGGTATAGCCCGGTCTCATCAGATCTCAGAAGGTAAGCAGGGGCGATACTTGGAAGGGAGACCACCAAGGCAGACTCTGCAGAGGAAGGCAATGGAAACCACCTCTGCTTTTCATGTGCCTTGCTGGGGTTGCCATAAGTCAGCTGTGACTTGATGGCACTTTACCCGCACAATAAAGACTTTGACAAATACCAAATGGTAAAACCTTTGTTCAAAACAGCATTTAAAAAAATAATACCTGGCTGACTAATTTTCTAACTCTTTAGTTAAATGATTGGCTGCTGAGGGGAAGGTTGGGGTTGGGGAACTAGCATTGCTGTTCAACTGTAGGGGAATACTTGTGGGTTTAATGATGCCAACTGCACCGTACGGTGCTATTTGAATGAACGGAAGGTAATCTACCAAAGAGGCTGGGGATACTCAGGACCAGATTTAACTGCTCAAGGAAAAATAGGCTCCCTGCTTGCAACTGGCGAGCAGGAGGCGAACCAAACCAACAGGGGGTTCGAGCATCCCTGATAATGTTCACGCCAACTAGACTGACCACTTGAAGCAGCAGCTGCGGGACTCATCAGCTCTCTCGGCGGTAGGCTTAGCCGCTCGAGGCAAAGCATCGCTCGAGAAATCTCATCTCCCGTAGACGGCCATGCAAGATTCAACCAGAGCCAAGAGCAGGAGGGGTGCCCGCAGACAAATCTACCCCAGGATGCCGGGAGGTTGCCCAAGCCATTCTGCCACGATACAGGAGGGCAAACTGGTCCTGGGGCACAGCTGAAAGCATCTCGCCAACCCCCCGCCCTGATGGGGCAGGAGCCAGCCGACCGACCATGGGTGATGCATGGAGTCCAAACAGCTGCCTCTTTCTGCTGCCAGAGGCCTGGACCTACAGGGGCCTGGAGTCTGGGGCAGTGCCAGCAGCAAAGCCCGGTGCAGAAGAGGGAGTGATATATCTCTTCTTGGGGGTGACTGACTCGCTCCGAGCCCCATGGCCTCCTCGCCACAGTGACTCCCCTCCCGCCAGCAAGACAGGCAGCTCAGCGCCGCTCCAGCTACTTAGAGACAAAGCAGCTAATTAATAACTCACTCCGTGCACACAGTGTGTGGGGAAAATGCATGGCGAGAAGGCGGCTGGCAGGGGCGAAGGGGGGGAAAGCAGCGAACAGTCCCCCGGGTGTCCCCTCTCCTTTTTTCATCAGCCCAAAGAAAAGCCTTGAATTAGGTGGCTTGTTCAGCCAGGTCGACCGCCCCCCCCCCCACCTCATGCATGGTCTGATTTGCTTCAGATCAGACTAATGATGAATAGGGTTGCCACCCTCCAGGTACTAGCTGGAGGTCTCCTGCTATTACAACTGATCTCCGGCCGATAGAGATCAGTTCCCCTGGAGAAAATGGCCGCTTTGGCAATTGGGCTCTATGGCATTGAAGTCCCTCCCCAAACCCTGCCCTCCTCAGGCTCTGCCTCAAAAACCTCCTGCTGGTGGCGAAGAGGGACCTGGTGACCCTAATGATGTATCTAGCTCTTTGCTCCCACATGAAGGCAGGATCTGATGTCCAAACGAGATCCGGTGTCTGAACGCAACGCCTTTCTCCATTGCGCTTGACAGCAGTGCCTGATGGAAACTGCTTCTTAAGCAGCCTGGCTCAAAACATGACTCAGCTCCATACAGCCATCAGCCTCAGTATTACCTACTGAGTCAACAAGGAGGCTGATAATGGTATATTGCTGAGTCGACGGAAGCTCTGATTGAAACACACACACACCCGTCTGTCACAGAGATGCAAAAAAGCAGCTGTGGGGAGGGGGGGAATCTGGCTCAAAACTGCAGCAATGTGAAGGAAGACACATAGTGCCATCCTATACAGATTTACACCCTTCTAAACCCATTGACTTGAATAGACTCAGAAAAGCGTAACTCTGCTTAGGATGGAACTTCCTCCCCATACTAAGCGGGGGTCCAACTTGGGGCCAGTAGTGACCTCGCAAGTGCTCGGCCACACTGTGTTCCTTCTCCCACATATGATAGTGGCACACCCAGAGTTGCATATAGCCTAGGGTTGCCAACCTCCAGGTACTAGCTGGAGATCACCTGCTATTACAGCTGATCTCCAGCTGATAGAGATCAGTTCCCCTGGAGAAAATGGCCACTTTGGCAATTGGATTCTATGGCATTGAAGTCCCTCCCCTCTCCAAACCCCGCCCTACTCAGGCTCCACCCCAAAAATCTCCCACCAATGGTGAAGAAGGACCTGGCAACCCTAATATAGCCCCAAAAGGAGCCACGACAGAGCTCCAATATGGATCAGCAGTCAGAGATGAGTTCACCTGGAGAAAATGGCTGCCTTGGAAGGTGGACTCTATGGCATTATACCCCACTGAAGTCCCTCCACAAACCCTACCCCCCTCAGGCGCTACCCTCAAAATCTCCAGGTATTTCCCAACTGGGAGCTGACAACCCTAACTCTTCACCAGCCATGCCTACCCACATCCACACACGCAAAAGAGCCAAATTTATGTATGCATCTGAGAGTGGAGGTTCTGGTCCGGAGATCCTGAAGCCACACAGGTACTTGCAGTAAAATCTGTATCCTGTTCCCTTGCAGACACTTGCATGCTAATTTGTGACAAGCCGTTCATGCATAGGGTTGCCAAATCCCTCTTCGCCACCGGCGGGAGATTTTTGGGGCGGAGCCAGAGGAGGGCAGGGTTTTTTGGAGGGGAGGGACTTCAATGCCATAGAGTTCAATTGACAAAGTGGCCATTTTTCTCCAGGTGAACTGATCTCTATCGGCTGGAGATCAGTTGTATTAGCAGGAGATCTCCTGCTACGACCTGGCAGTTGGCAACCCTACTCATGCAGAATGTATCATTGGCCTTTGATGGATACATGCAAATCCCAGCTAGTCATATGGACATGCGGGATGTGGATCACACAGCCTGCTGGGTCAGAAGCACCAAAAGAGCTCACGCAACCCGCAAAATCAGAGGGGCCTGAATGCGCCATACAGCTTCCAGGCCTGTTTTGTTTCCTCTCTCTCTCTCCAGAGTTGTGTAAACACAAGCCAACTTCACAGAACTCTGCACTGCGGCACAGTCAACGTCTTCTGATGATTTGCTCCTCGGATGCACACAGACAAAGCCCGCTGACCTGGACGGCCCATTTGCCCTGCTGGACCTCCAGCCTCCTCACTTGAATGCTTCCGCCTCTGAAATGGCCTGGCTTAGCCCCGATCGCTGGGAGCTGATGGCACCATCTCCAGCGAGGAGGAGGCCTCTCAGCGTGATTCCTATGGATCGGCTGCTTCCTGCTGATGGCACGCCGGCGAGAGGCGGTTTCCAAGGCAATGACAAACAGGCCCTCTCCGGGGCCGGCAGGGGGACAGCGCTGTGTGTTCCCGTGCTGTCGCCCGGCTAATAGCCGTCAATCAAGAGTCACCCTTCCCGGGTAAAATTCACACAGGCCTAGGCAACCTTCGTGGGACCACCAGAACATCTCTCAGCAACGGCATCAATGTCACAAAGATGGAAACAATGTTTAAAAACCCTTTTTGCACCAAGTCCTTTAATGTCCCTTCTGTCTTTTCATCATACCCGGAGTGAAAGTTCCCCAGAGGTCCCCTCTCATGAGCTATCGATGCACTAAACTGATACCCGCAAGAGCTCACCCACGTAACTGCAGCTGCTAATGAGGGTGCAGCGGAGTTGGGCTTAAGGCAACAGATCTGTGCACGGGGTTGCCAACTTTTCAATGGGACCCTGCTCCTGGGCCATTAAAAGCGGCCTCACTGCAAAAGTTAACCGCTGATAAGGCTTCGGTCTATACTTTGAAAAGCCTTGGGGGCTCATCATTTATATGCCAAAAATAGAAGTGATTTGCAAGTGTAGACAGAACACCACAGATTTAAACACTCAAGTTGGCTCGAACATACTGCTTTCAGTAGTTCACACAGTCAACAGCCAGATGTCAAGTGTACAGAATTCAAGTTATGACCATGCATGTGTGAACCAGCCCTGAAACTGCCCCTGAATTTGGAGATCATGCCATTCCTTCTATCCCTTGAAACTGGCTCCATTTGACCTCTGCATCTAATGCACAAGGCAGACTTTAACAGGGTTTGCAAAAGGGTAGCCGTGTTCGTCCATCATAGCAAAAATAAAACAAAAGCCAGGCAGCACCTTCGAGACTGACACCCGGGAACGGGCGGCAAGTCAAGCTGAGAGGCTCCTGTGGTGCTACAAGCCCGCACTGTAGGGCCATTCAGCTCAGTGGGGCCAACAGCGGGCATTGGCTCACTCCCTGCATCATACCCTAAACTGGAAGCAGTGCAGGAAGAGACGGGGAGCTGGCACAAACTGCCACTGCTGGTGAGAGATCCGGGCCAAGCAGGCCCTGAGGCTCAGGCAGAGATCCCCAAGTCCCACCTGCAGGCAGCCATCCCTAGCTCAGCTTGCTCCTGGCCACCAGTGGCCCTCTAGGGCAGTAGTCCACCGAGAAATCTCCCTGTAAGTTAAATGGCCAGCCCGCCCCTGCTAAAATCATTCATTTCACTGTGCTTTCTTGAGTAACAGCCCACAACTTCATACAGCTAGGACTTGACACCATGTCCTGAGGCATTTTCCCTTCCACAAATCCTTTTATAATATGTTTTCGTAGAAACATCCAGCCTGAAGAAGAGATCTGGGGAACATGGAAAGTTTGCATACATTTATGTGTCATTGATGGTGGTGGGAAGTGCCGGCAAATCACAGCTGGAAGAAGGAGAAGAAGTAGAGTTGGTTTTTATATGCTGATTTTCTCTACCTTTTAAGGAGAATCAGTCCGGCTTACAATCACAATCCCTTCCCTACATCAGACACCTTGTGAGGTTGGTGGGGCTGAGACAGTTCAGAGAGAAGTGACTAGCCCAAGGTCACCCAGCTGGCTTCTTGTGGAGGAGTGGAGAAACCAACCCGGTTCACCAGACCAGAGTCCGCCGCTCACGTGGAGGAGTGGGGAACCAAACCCGGTTCTCCAGATTAGAGTCCACCGCTCTTAACCACTACACCACGCTGTCATTGTCTGGTGCTAATAAAAGGCCATACGTGGATTTTACTTTAGGACCGACGCAGCTGTGAACAACGGCTTCCCCACCGACAACTGTGCCAGGCCACACGTGCTCTAGAAGGGACTGCGGCTCTCTGCAAACATCCACACCCATCAGCACCTCTGCAAAGAAAGTTCAGCCCTGCAGGAACTAGAATTCGACTGTGTGGGATTCGGAGGACCGGTCCCCCTTTCCTCTCCCCTCCCCAGCCGTGGTGCCGTCTCTCTCCCTTCCCTACGGACAACCGTTCCCCCAAACAAGGGCTCCAAACCTCCGCTCGCTCTGATTGCCAAATCGTTCTGATAAATAGCTTATGCTAATGCGGAGCAGAGGGAAGGTGCCAGTGTTAATAAAGCCACCGTGTCTCCCTGGGCGAGCAGTGGGCCTGCTGTTTATGCAGCAAACGCTCCATGCATAAAGATTTCCCCCCCTTCCCCAGCCCTCTGGAGCCAGTTCTGACACTCCACGCGAGGAATAGAAGCGGCTCATTAAGAGGAGGCAGGCGGGTCGGGCCAGCGTTTGGACGCCCCCCCCCTCTTGATTTCTAATGCTCCCGTTATTGACTGGTGCAACCCGGCTGCTTGCAGCAGGCTCCTGCCACCCCTCAGAGGCCTGCTGGACAGTTGCAGCCAGCTGCCTTTGGCGACGATGTCAGCACTGCAGCATCAGCTAACCCTGCAGGGCTATTTTGCGGCACGAGGGTCCGCAGCCAGCCTTCGATTTTCCCTCTTCCTCTGGAGATCAGAAAAGGACAACCGCTGGGCTAGAGAAATGAGGGCCACAAATCAAACCAGACGGCCGCAGAGCGGATAAAGGGTGGGCCAACCTGGCACCGCTGCAGCGCTTTAAACGGATGCCCGGCAAACCTTGGAAAGGGTTTTGAGGTCTCCCGCTGCTGATGGACTGCTTTCTGCCCAAACAGCAGTTACCTGAAGGGGTTAAGGGGGAGCGCCCATACTGGCCGGGGTTGTTGCTATTGAATACATGAAGCTGCCTCATGCTGAATCAGATCACTAGTTCATCAAGGTCAGTATTGTCTACTCAGATCGGTAGTGGCTCTCCAGGGTCTCAGTTAGTGGTCTTTCACCTTCTAACTAAATCCTTTCAACTGGAGATGGCAGGGATTGAACCTGGGACTTCCTGCATCCCAGGCAGAAGCCCTACCATAGAGCCTACCATCTGACCATCATGGGTCAGTTTCTTTAGGGCAACCAGCACCTGAGCCATGGGCGGGTTTCATTCATTCATTCATTCATTCAGTTCCCTTTCATCCTGTGCTTTCCCTAGGGCTTGGAGAGGGTAACAAATGGTTCAATCCAAAACCAAGAACCCAAATGAATTACACTACTGGTCTCTCAGTGGTTAAATGCTAGCTGAAAAAGAAAGTTTCACAGCTCCCATGGAAAGTATAATAAACTCAGACTTCGATGGGACTTCGATGGGAGAGGGGAGGGGCGTTCCAAAACTGAGGCAGTCCTCTCATTTGAGATGCACCTGCGATGTTCAAATTTGGCACATGTGGCCAAGAAGGCACTCTAACTTGGCCTTCGTAGTTGTGAAGGTACCTAGGCAGCGTGGTGTAGTGGTTAAAAGTAGTGGACTCTAATCTGGTGAACCGGGTTGGTTTCCCTGCTTCCCCACATGAGTGGCGGACTCTAATCTGGAGAACCAGGTTTGATTCCCCATTCCTACACTTGAAGCCAGCTGGGTGACCTTGGGCTAGTCACAGTTCTCTTCAAGCTCTCTCAGCCTCACCTACCTCACAGGGTGTCTGTTGTGGGGAGAAGAAGGGAAGGAGATTGTAAGCCAGTTTGATTCTCCTTAAAAAGGTAGAGAAAATCGGCATATAAAAACCAACTCTTCTTCTTCCTTTAGGCAGCCTCAGAAATTTTAGCTAACATTTAGCTTACCTCCATGCCTGGAAAAGCTTCACCTAACACATTTCTGTCTGATGGGCTGCTGTTCAAAGGGCGGGAGCAGGTCCCCTTGAGAAGAACGGCCACCCCAGCCCCTGAACCTGAGCAGAGGCTCCCTCAAGCAGGTGCTGCTAAGTAAATGTAATTCCTTCTCACTTACAAGCCGGAGCTCGCTCAAGGGTTTAATGGGCTGTAAAGAACTTTGCAGATATAAAATGCTTGGTTAAGCCTGGAATTAGTGCCAAACTTGCCTAGCTGGCAGTACAGCAGAACTAGGAAAGACATCTGCTGGACGAATGCTACCATCTCTGAAGAGATTCCCCCCCCCCTTCCACTGGGAGGTGGCATTCATTTTCCAAATGGGAGACCTGGCCTTGCCCCTTCCCTCTTTTAATTGATTTCTGGAAAGCATTTGCAGTGGCTCCCTCAAGATACACGCTCCTCCCGAGGAGAGTAGCTTGTCCAAGCGGTTGCCATCACCGCTAAGCTCCTCCCAAAAAAACACTGACGTTTGACTAACGCACAGCTGGCCTGCAGGGTCAGCAGCAAAAACATCTGGGAACTGCACAAGCACAGCGGGAGCCTGTCTTAGGGCTATTTCAAAGGATACACCTTGCAAAAGGGATTTCCATTTCCCTCTGATGGATATGCATGCATGGAGGACAAAAATCCAGTTCTTCAGATTAGAGTCCACTGCTCTTGACTGTTACACCACGCTGGCTCTACCACCAAGTCACTGCCCCATAGAAACTTGTACAATAGCAAGCCTCAATGAACACAGAGGCTGATGATCCCTGATACCAAGAATATATGAAGTGTCAAGGGTCAATTTCTTCTAAATGGCACCACAGGTTACTTCCTGCCCCATAATAATCAGAAGAGAAGCTATGGTGGTCTCCCATCCAAGTACTGACCCTGCTTAGCTTCTGAGATCTGACGAGATCGGGCTATTCCATGCAGCCTCCCCTCCCAAGTGCTGGGGTACAGATCCAAAAAATCTGGCCAGATTTGTCCCGTTTATTTATCCAGTTCTCTGAGCTGCACCTTGATGCTTGAGGCTGTTCACCAACAATAAACACCATTGTCATAGCAGGAGATCTCCAGCCACCACCTGGAGATTGGCAACCCTAATGATGTCTCATATCATTTATAATTATGTGCCTGGTTTCCCCCCTATGTTTGCTTATGACCAACTTTTTTTACCACCTGGAGGTTGGCAACCCTAGCCATAGGTGTCTTGACAGACTAACACATGAACACATGAAGCTGCCTTACACTGAATCAGACCCTTGGTCCATCAAAGTCAGTATTGTCTACTCAGACTGGCAACGGCTCTCCAGGGTCTCAGGCAGAGGTCTTTCACATCACCTACTTGCCTAGTCCCTTTAACTGGAGATGCCAGTGGGGATTGAAGTGGGATCTTCTGCGTGTTAAGCAGATGCTCTACCACTGAGCCAAGGCCCCTCCCCTAAATAAAGGCACTGGCTAAGAAAGCCTCATTGATCTAACAGAGGAAGCAATTAATAAGTCCCAAATAGGTGCCAATTAAAGCTGGCTAATTGAAAGGCAGTGACGAGGCGCATTGCAGGTTGAAAGAACCACTGACATAGGGACTGCCCAAGGATGGCAAATGCAGCTCCTCCGTCCTTTGTGCTTCAGCAGAAAGAACGGAAGGACAGCCACCGAGAAAGACCTGCTTTAGCCAAATACAATTTAATGAACTTGATTTGCATATCAGGGAGGGGGGAAAATCAATTCAGCCGGGCTGAGATACACAGGATTATACCAGCAGTCCCTTCTGACTCACAAGGTTTGCAATTCTGTGCCCTTCTCCTCATTTGCATTAATAGCAAATACTAATTAATAATGCTAATGAAGAGTGCCTCCTGTTTATGACAGCGAGCCTGAATGAGGCCAAGGTAAGGTCTCCCCTGCACACCGACAGAGACCAAGCATCCTGTCTGCAGCTTCATTTACACATTTTTCAAAGGGACAAAACTGGAACATCTGATCAGCGCGATCTGTCCTCCTAGATTTATCTAGCTATTATTTTATTATCACTGAAGTTAGGGTGTTCGTTTCTGTTTTTTTGTGTTATTCCTCACCACTGAGCTCAGAAATATCAAGGCAAACAGGTTGTCTTTGCCTTTCAGATTATCTATGCCTTTAATGGCTGCATGGCTGGCAGGTGGAAAGGGTATGGTTGCAGTTTGTGACAGCATGCACAGTGCATGCACAGTGATGGAAGCATGCATGCACACTGTAGCATGCATGCACAGTGATGGAAGGGCTGCACCTGTTGAATTCCTGCAAACCTCTTTTTTTTTTTTAAGGCATAATGTCTGTGCTGGGGAAATGGTTGCAATCCTGACTGCCAGTACTTCTGTGTTTCCGTGCCAAGATCATGAAGCTGCTTCTCGAATTTTCCGGTCCTCCAGACTTGCATTGTGGGTCTTCACCAGCTTCTAGTTGGTTTCTGGAAACAATTCGAAATGCTGGTTTTGACCTATAAAGATTAAAATGGCCTGGAACCAGAGTATCTGAAGGGCAGGTCCACCCTAGCCTACAGCTGGCCCTGACAGGACACCGTACCTCTTGCATGCAGTAGCCCTGAACATGCCCAGGTTTCATAGATGGTGCTAAGACAGCCAGCATGGTGTAGTGGTTAAGGTGTTAGACTAGGATATGGGAAACCCAGGTTCGAATCTCCACTCTGCCACGGAAACTTGCTGGGTGACTTTGGGCCTGTCACACACTCTCATCCTTGATCCTGGCTAGTATTTTGATGGGAGACCTCCAAGGAATACCAGGGTCGTGACGGGGAGGCAGGCAACGGCAAACCACCTCTGAATGTCTCTTGCCTTGAAAACCCCGCCAGGGTTGCCCTGGGTCACCTGTGGCTCAACGGCAAAAAAAGTTAAGTCCAGTATACTGTCATTACTAGAGCATTGTAGTAAGACTGGGGAGACCCAGATTCAAATCCCCGCTCTACTATGATGCTTACTGGGTGCCTTTTGGCCTAGGGCCTAAGTGGGGAAGGTGGTGGAGGGAATAGATATACCTTACCAGGGCCTGGGATGAATGAATGGCAATTATATGATATATGTTATTTTAGAAATAAACATTTTATTGTCTTGATACGTATCCTTGAATAGGACCATGTAATCGGGAGAGTTCTCATTACACTTCTTTACCAGGCCCAGAGAAACAATGCTTTGGTTAGGCATTCTTTTTCAACCTGCTTTGCAAGGCTGTTGTAAAGATATAATGGCGGCAAAAATAACACTGCCTTGTGCCCCTTAGAGAAAGGGTGGGGATAAGGCTACAAGAGATACCAACAGTGACTGAAATAATGTTACCTTAAGTAATGTTTTCCTTTCTTTATGGAATTAAATGCTTATATTTTCAAGATGGTACATCATTTTGCTCAGAGGCTTAGGAAGGGCAGCAGGCCAGGCAGAGTGACAAGTCACAGTTTCTCATTGGCTCAGTGCCTGCAACTTAATCATATACAACCACTGCCTCCTACCAGTGGGGGGAGGAGAAACATGAAGAGACTTGACACTGGCCATCTGCTGCTGATTGAACAATGGCCACCCAGCAAAATTGTCACATCACCACTTCAGTGGAGGATCAAGTTCATTTGTGCAGAAAGAACTCAGCATTTCAGCAGCTGTATCTTTAAAGGTCTATCATCACAACCCACTCCAGATGTGACCAAACACGCCCCAAAGAGCCAAACCAATCCAGGGATAGCTGCGGTTGATATTTTCAGTTTCTTCATCTGTTGCACAATAATATCTACTCCCCAGGTGACCTGGTATGTGGTGCTGGGCATTGCAAGGGAGGAGGCTTGAAGATGCCTGCCCTGGATGTAGACATTAGTTAGGGCTCCAGTTAACTGCTTATGGAGAATCATGCTATATGGAAAGCGGGGGTGGGGGGTATTAAGGAGTTGAAGCATGTCCCATCTAAGTACATTATAGGTTGCTTCTGACCAGGGTTCCTGATGTTGTAGAAGCAGCAGAAGAAGAGTTGGTTTTTATATGCTGACTTTCTCTACCACTTAAGGTAGAGAATCACCTTCCCTTCCCCCCCCCCCACAGCAGACACCCTGGAGGGTGGGTGGGGCTGAGAGAGTATGACTAGTCCAAGGTCACCCAGCTGGCTTCATGCGTAGGAGTGGGGAAACAAATCCAGTTCTCCAGATTAGCGTCTGCCGCTCATGTGGAGTAGTGGGGAATCAAACCCGGTTCTCCAGATCAGACTCCACCACTCCAAACCACCACTCTTAACCACTTCAGTATGCAACTGAAGTCTAGTCCTTGCAAACAACTGATGGTGGGGAAAGTATATCTGGTCTTCAGATTGCAGGCAAGAGCTCCCATCATTCATTCTTCTTTCATTCATTCAGTTTCCCTGCTCACCACCACAGAAAACTAGATGCCAGTAAGACGGGTCTAATCTCAGCCTTCTCCCTGATGGGACAGTTTTCTTTGCGCATGAAAGTTTTTGTATAGAGACGCGTTCAATCATGTGAGACCCAGATTGACCGTGCAAAGGGACCCAGCCCAGACACAAGTTTACCACTATTTGTGAGAACGAAGCCAGAATTGCCAGGTGGGGTCCACCCGTGTCGGCTTTGAGAATAACACCGTTTTTCCAGCAGCAGAGTGAAAAAGTTGGTTGCTGCAGACAAAGAGGGCAGGACTCTTTGGCACATGCTGGAAGCTGGAGATTAGGACGTGAGCTTCTTTCAAAAGCGTCCCTAAGAGAATCACCGGAGCGAGACACTGTACAAATTGGAACCGTTTTCGCTGAAGGCACGCACCATCACCCAAGATGAAGTAAAACCTCCCCAGACATTTCCAGCAAAAAAAGAGAGAGCATTGACAGTGCAATCCTAAACACAGGTGTGTGTTAAGTGCCGTCAAGTCGCTTCCGACTCATGGCGACCCTATGAATGAAAGTCCTCCAAAATGTCCTATCTTTGACATAAACACAGTTATGCCCATCTAAACCCACTGACTTTAGAAGGGATGTAACTCTGTTTAGGATTGTAGTATATTGGAGACCGGGTTCTGAAAGCCACTTACCTGGACAAGGAAGACACTTCTTCCTGTAGGAATAAGCTATAAAGGCCTCTTTCCGAACTAGTAGCCAAGATCTTGCATATTCTCACCATAAGGCACAGTTTGGATAAAAGTTTTATTATATTGTCGAAGGCTTTCACGGTCAGAGTTCATTGGTTCTTGTAGGTTATCCAGGCTGTGTGACCGTGGTCTTGGTATTTTCTTTCCTGACGTTTCGCCAGCAGCTGTGGCCGGCATCTTCAGAGGAGTAACACTGAAGAGAGAGACACTGTCCTTCAGTGTTACTCCTCTGAAGATGCCGGCCACAGCTGCTGGCAAAACGTCAGGAAAGAAAATACCAAGACCCCGGTCACACAGCCCGGATAACCTACAAGAACCAACAAAAGTTTTATTGCTTTCCTCATCTATGTTATGGTTTGTGCATTACAGAACAAATGCAGAATTGCGTGGGGGGTGGGGAATCAGGTGGGGAATTTGCTAACCTTCTCCAAGAGAGGGCGCTGGTTGGCTGCTTTACCTTTCCCTATCAGGTCTCTACAGTTCAACATCCACATTCAAACACCTGTATTGGGATACTCTAGTCTGAAGATGCCGTGACAACTTATCAGCATGCCGCATATCTTAATAAGGAGTCATCAGTCTGCATTCATCAGCAGTATTCTTATTCAAAACCCGGCAATTACGTTCCTCTGATGCGATCACCACCTGCCGCCAGGATTGCTCTCTGAAGGCATGCCTCTGATCCAGGGAGATGGAGAGTTTCGGGGACTTTGCAACACGGGGGCCGCTTCCCGCGGACAGAGGCATGGGTTCAGACCGACTGGACCGGGAGCCACGCTTGACTGGAGATGTTCCCGCCACTGGTACATTTCTCAGGAAGGGGGTGCTGTGTCCCAGCCCCCCTGATCTCAGACGCACAGGGCAGGATAAGCCATCGCAGCGCAGGAGGAAACGAACTCTGCACTTGCTCAGAGGCAGCGCGTTCGGGCCGCATGCTCCAGCCCTGCGCTCTGGCATCCAAAACAGGGTGGGGCGGGGGGTCATTTCGCGCGGACAGCGGCATGGGTTCAGGCAGACTGGACCAGGAGCCACGCTTGACTGGAGATGCTCACGGCACTGGTGCATTTCTCTGGAAAGGGGTGCTGTCCCGGTTCCCTACCCGCAGGGTAGGATAAGCTACCGCAGGGAGGAAGGAAACGAACTCTGCACTTGCTCAGAGGCAGCGCGTTCGTGCCGCATACTCCAGCACTGAGCTCTGGCATCCAAAACAGGGCGGGGTGAGGTGGGGGTCGAGTCTTGCAGCCCAATGCAAAGCGCTGTTACTCTCCAGTAAGCTCCACCGCTTTTCAACGCGATTGCTGCCCTGCCAGCTGCGCAGGGAGTCCGTCCGATTGAAGGCAGTGGAACTTGCTGCGGAATGAAGACGCCTCGGATCGGGCTGCTAACATACATTCACACACACACACAGTAGCAGAGCTTTTGGAGGGGGGCGCCCCAGGGACGCAGCCTGCAACCCCCCCCCCCAAACCCGTCCCCGGGACACGCACGTGCTCCCCCGGGGCAGACTTCCCAGGCACTGCGCCGATCCCCCCGGGGAATCCTGGAGAGATGGACGCCCCCTGCTGCGGGGCACCGGCGGGCGAACACGCCTACAGCCCCCGGCACGCGTTCCCGACTCCCGGGTACGTCTGAACGTGCAGCTGGCATCCTCCCCCCCTTTCCCAACTTCCTCCAGGAAAACTTTGCAACGAAGGAGCGCGGCAGAGTAGCACCCCCACCCCTCCCCACCTCTCGGGCGCCGCTCCCAGAGCTTCCCCCGGAGCCCCCGAACCAGTTTCCAACCACCCAACTCCGCCGGCGCACAGCCGGCAGCACTGCGCCGCGGCGCCCAAGAGCATGTGCAGAGCGCCGCCGCCCAAGCGCGGGCAGAACGTCCAGAGCCCGCCCCTCCCCTCCCTCCCGCGGGGGTGGGGGGATCGGGCCCCTCCGCCGCCCTCACCGTTGAGGCTGGTCAGGTTGCCCAGGTCGAGCAGGCCGGGCCCGAGGGCGGCCAGGGCGGACGAGTTGAGGCCGAGCAGCAGCTCCGAGGAGTTGGCCAAGGCGTCGCCGGCCGCCAGCGAGTCGGCGAAGAGGTTCATCTGCAGCAGCGTCTTGAGCAGGTAGCGCAGCATCGTGGCCCAGCGCCGCCGCCCCCGCCGCCCGCAGCCGCAGCCGCGCCGCTCTGCGCCTCCTCGCCCGGCCGCGCCGTCCCCTCCTTCGCGGGGCCGGCCTGGCCGCTCCCCCGGGGGCCGGGCGGGAGGAAGGCAGGCAGGCAGGCGCCGCCGCCGCCGCCAATAAATGTTTAATTATTAGATTAATAACCCTCCCCGGAGGAGCGGAGAGGGGGCGCCCTCGCCTCCCCCTGCCCGGCTGGGAAGCAGGAAGGACTGCGCGGGGGGGGGGGTTCTCTACACCGGCTGCTCTTTCCCAGGGGGGCCAGGAGCTGAGGAGGAGGAGGAGGAAGAAGAGTTGGTTTTTCTATGCTTTCTCTACCACTTAATTCACAGTGGTATCTGAAGAAGGGAGCTGTGGCTCACGAAAGCTCCTACCCTACCAGAAAATATTTTTGTTAGTCTTTAAGGCGCTACTGGACTCTGGCCCTTTTTGGCTTCTACCACTTAAAGGAGGCTCAAACGCTTCCAGCTCTGTGATTCTACGAGATCAGTTGCCATAGCAGGAGATCTCCAGCCACCACCTGGAGGCTGGCAACTCTAGCCATAAGCGTCATGCCGGACTAACACACGAAGCTGCCTTTACTGAATCAGACCCTTGGTCCATCAAGTCGGTATTGTCTATTCTAACCGGCAGCGGCTCTCCAGGGTCTCAGGCAGAGGTCTTTCACATCACGTACCTGCCTGATCCTTTCAGCTGGAGATGCTGGGGATTGAACCTGGGAGCTTCTGCATGCCAAGCAAATGCTCTACCGCTGAGCCACAGTGGAGACAGGGGCAAGCAAACATTGGTTGGAAGAGCAAAATGGTTACATGTTACCTCCTGAAGAAGAAGAATTGGTTTTTATATGCCGACTTACTTAAGGAAGAATCAAACTGACTTACAATCACCTGACCGTCCCCTTCCCACAACAGAAACCTTATGAGGTAGGTGGGGCTGAGAGAGCTCTAACAGAGCTGTAACTTGCCCAAGGTCACCCAGCTGGCTTCATGGGTAGGAGTGGGGAAACAAATCCAGTTCACCAGATTAGCATCCACCTGAGAAGCAGGTACAGAAAAGTGTGGAGAAACCAGCTGGAGTGACTGAACTTGCAATGGGATGTTTTTGGAAGCGCCATCTGGTCACCTTGTGAGGAGGGGCTGTGGCTCAGTGGTAGAGAATCTGCTTGGCCTGCAGAAGGTCCCAGGTTCAATGTCCAGCATCTCCAGTTAAAGGGGCCAGGCAAGTAGATGATGTTAATGACCTCAGACAATACTGACCTCGATGGACCCAGGGTCTGATTCAGTATAAGGCAGCTTCATGTGTTACCCCTGCAGGCCCTTCTCTTTGTGAAATGGCCCACTGGAAAAAGTTTGGGCATGCTTCCTCTTGAGCGTTTCCAGAGCAATAAACTTTCCCTGATTCCTGCAGTTTGCTTCCAAGCAACTGTGCTTAGGCTGAGCAGCCTGAGCTGAATGCACAAAAGAGAGAGGCTCCGGATCAAAAGGGCCAGAAACCTACTCACTTCTCACTTATAGTCCCTGCTCCTTATACCTGGATGAGGAAGTGCTACGGCTGATTCAGATGACCAATAAGACCATGAAAGCCCACAAACCTCCAAAAGCTGTGCCTGTGGCCAGCCAGTCATGAGTGCCTGCTTCAATGCTCATCGCTGGGCCTTTGGCGGGCCAGAGTAAATGTCATTTGGTCTGAATATGGAATCCCTGGGCATTGCGGCAGATGTGCATGTGTGCAATAGCTGGGAAAGGATCCGGCAGAACGCACAGAATTTTAAAGTGACTGCCATGTGCCAGGCGGTTATTATTGATTTCTATACCCCTGTAAGTGGATATGGAGTAGTAGGGTTGCCAGGTCCCTCTTTGCCATTGGTGGGATGTTTCTGGGGTGGAGCCTGAGGAGGGCGGGGTTTGGAGCAGGGAGGGACTTCAACGCCATATAGAGTCCAATTGCCAAAGCAGCCATTTCCCTCCAAGTGAACTGATCTCTATTGGCTGGAGATCACTTGTAATAGCAGCAGATCTCCAGCTAGAACCTGGAGGTTGGCAACCCTATGGAGTAGTATAAACAGATGAAATATCCCAAAGAGTTTGCTCTCTGGAGCGAGAAAGCAACAGTTTGAAAGAAGAAGGGCTGAATGATGTGAAAGGCATTTCCTTCCCCCATTTTCCTTCCAGTTATAGGTGATGAAACACAGCAGAAATAGGCTTGGAGGAGGGGCTTGGAAGAAGAGGGAGGTGGGGTCTGGGCAGGCTCTAAGGGAAAACACTCTGCACATGCTTAGAGACATGCACTTCTGGTTTGTTGCATTATGGTCTGAACCTGAGCAGTGGCATTCACTCAAAATACTTTGCCAAGGCTGATGGCTCTAATTAAGCGTACTGCCTTGCTTCACTCTGCTGCTAAATAGCTACTCAAGAGCAGAGCTGTTTGACCCCGATTGTGGTCCTCTGTTGCAAGCAGCAGAGAAAATGGCTAGAGACGGAGGCTAAAAATGGACCGTGACCACTCCGGCCTATGTTCATTCATTCTTGGGGAGGAGGGGGGAATGCAGTCACCTTCAATCACTGCTGGGAAAAGCAGGTGCTTTTACCATTTGCTGTGATTGCTAATTTACTGTTTGTTTTGGCAGTACAGAATTGAATCGGCACCTAACCAGAAGATGCATCCAGACAGCACCTTCCTGAACTGCTTGCACACTTTAGTGCTGAAACAGAAGCACTGTTCCTCCCCCAAAGCAGAACAAAGTCATCTGGGTGTTGGCACAACAATCCAGGAAAAGGCGGGGTGCGCTGCTTTGTCTCCCCCACTCCCAGGCTGCTCTTGCTAATCGCCAAGACTTCTATCAGGAATAGGGGGAGTAGGACGTGAACACATGAAGCTGCCTTATACTGAATCAGACCCTTGGTCCATCAAAGTCCCCAAGTGTGGGGATCCAAAGTGGCTTAAATCATTTGCCTGTGTTCTCCTTCACTGTATCCTCACCATGACCGTGTGAAGTAGGTTAGGCTGAGTGTGTGTGACTGGTCCAAGAGCATGGATATGAACCTGGGTCTCGGAGGCTATTGTAGTGAGGTCATATTATGAGAAGGCAAGAGTCACTGGAAAAGACAATAATGCTACGAAAAGTTGAAGAGAGGAAGAAAAGAGGAAGACCCAACATGAGATGGATTGACTCAGTCAAGGAAGCCACAGCTCTCAGTTCACAAGTCCTGACCTTGGCTGTTAAGGATAGGACATTTTGGAGATTTGGGGAGGGGCTGTGGCTCAGTGATAGAGCATCTACTTGGCATGCAGAAGGTCCCAGTTTCAGTACCCGGCATCTCTAGTTAAAGGGACTAAGCAAGTAGATGATGTGAAACTCCTCTGCCTGAGACCCCGGAGAGCTGCTGCCAGTCTTAAACAATACTGACTTTGATGGACCAAGGGTCTGATTCAGTATAAGGCAGCTTCATGTGTTTCAATTCACAGGGCCATGGTAAATCAGAAGCAACTTGATGGCACATAACACACACACAATGAATATACAGGTACTTATATCGATTACCTACCCAGGTTTTAGTCCTTAGCTGCACTTCATGTCTTCAAAGTTTTTTCTCTCCCCTCCCCCCGTTTTGGCTGCAGTGGTGGTTCAATTAAACAGTTTCTTAACAGCTCAAATCAATGAACCAACTAGATGAACCAAAGTCCTTCTCCTGCCAATTCAGAACTGTTTCCTAAAGAACATTTACTACTGTGCTTCCCATCTGACTGTCCTTAGCGGGGAGCGGGGGGGGGGGGGGAATGCAGTATCACACAAATACCTGCAATAGCTGTTGCTATCTGAAGTGACCAGATCTCTGGATATCTACACCGGTGCAGCAAGAATTCTTTTTCCTGTAATATGTTTGATTGGGAACAGCTCAGTATTTTACACTGCTTTCACTAGCTTTCTGAGACTCTGGGAAACTGTCTGTGCTGAAGATATTTTTCTGAATTTACTGAGGTACATGAAGATTTAAACTGGGTCCAAGTACATACAACTAGTGTTGAAGTGTGTGGGGGGAATGAAAACTAGGGGAATTTAATAAATCCAACATTGCTGATTAGGAGCCCTGGCTCAATTGCAAGTAGGAGTATGCATATCAATATGCCGAATTCTTTATTAAAAACCCCAAAAATACCTTCTTGCTATTTTTTTTAAAAAAAAGCATTAAAAAGGCAGCAGAAAAGGGGCCCAGAAAAAGTAGACTTGAATAATGCTGAATTTATTTGGCATTATTTGGATCACTTTGGTCCCTGTCACCATTTCCCACCCCTTCCCTCCCCCTTCCTTACCTGCGGAGGCCCGAGCCACCAATCGGCTTGGATAGAAGGAAGGCAGGGGAGTTCCATTCGCAGCTACTTGCGTGCTCCAGTTGGAGCAGGTAGGCAGCGGCGAACGGAAACACCCCTGGCCTTCCCATCCAAGTCGATTGTCAGCTTGGGCCATCATGGAGGCCCAAGCCCGCAGCTGGCTCGGATAGTCGGAGCGGGCAGGCAGCGGCGAAAGGAATGTGCTTGCCTTCCTAAAAAGGTAAAGGTCCCCTGTGCAAGCACCAGGTCATTCCTGACCCATGGGGCGACGTCACATCCCGACGTTTACCAGGCAGACTTTGTGGGGTGGTTTGCCAGTGCCTTCCCCAGTCATCTTCCCTTTACCCCCAGCAAGCTGGGTACTCATTTTACCGACCTCGGAAGGATGGAAGGCTGAGTCGACCTTGAGCCGGCTACCTGAAACCAATTTCCGTTGGGATCGAACTCAGGTCATGAGCAGAGTTTGGACTGCAATACTGCAGCTTACCACTCTGTGCCATGGGGCTCCTGCTTATCCGAGCCAATTTTCCCCAGCATTTTCTGGGTTCGGGTTTATTAACCTGAATTCTTTGGAAAAATTCAAGTATTCTAGATTTTTTGGGGGGGGGAAATCAGGTTTAATAAGCCTGAAAAATACAAAACAACAACAACCCAACCCTCTTTGCACACCCCTAGTGGCAAGGCACATGTTTTATACACAGAAGGTCCCAGGTACAATCCCTGGCATCTCGTGTTAAAAGGACTCAAGTTAGCAGGTGTCTGGAAAGACCTTTCTCTGCCCTGGAGAGTTGCTGACAGTCAGAGCAGACAATATTGAGTTAGGTGGATCAATTGGTCTAAATATAGAGCAGCTTCATCGGTTTTAATGTAGATGTAAGAATTCAAATCTGGTGAAGCAGAGTCTGGGTGGCAGATGTCCTTGTGAGCCACACCCACAGGGACGTCCCGTCACAGGCCCTCCACCCTGGCTCAACCTGGACCTGTGTGAGCTTCAGCAGCCTCAGGATGGGTGGGAGTAGTGAAAAGCCACTCAGCTCCCAACGACGCCCTAGCTAGCAGGTTCTCTGCTCCATAGAGCCTCCCCAGCCCATCTCCCCCTTGGCCTTGGCTCTGGTCCTTATTTAAAGGGAAGTTGCTCCATTCCCACTCCCCCTTCCCCAATGGACCTACTCGTCGTCCCACAACCCTTCTCTCTCCAAAGGAGGAACTTCCATCCTCTTTGTCCAATCCCTTGCCATGCCCTACCTGGTTGTCTGCCCTCACTCCCAGGATCCCTGGCATCCACCTTCCACCATACCAGTGTGGTGCAGTGGTTAAGAGTGGTGGTTTGGAGCGGTGGACTCTGATCTGGAGAACCGGGTTTGATTCCCCCCTCCTCCTCATGAGCGGTGGAGGCTAATCTGGTGAACCAGATTGGTTTCCCCACTCCTATACACGAAGCCAGCTGGATCACCTTAGACAAGTCACAGCTCTCTTAGAGCTCTCTCAGCCCCACCTACCTCACAGGGTGTCTGTTGTGGGGAGGGGAAGGTGATTGTAAGCCAGTTTGAGTCTCCCTTAAGTGGTTGAGAAAGTTGGCATATAAAAACCAACTCTTCTTCTTCCTCCTCTGGGGAACATATTCCCCTGATGCTCATTGAGGTTTCTGAGGAGGTGCTCCTGCCTTTCTCTGCTTTGGCTGGGGGAAATGTTCCCCTGGTGTCCGATGGGGCTCCTCGTGAGGTGCTCCTGCCTTCTTGCCCTGCTTTGGCTGCAGGCTGCTGGCAGTCTTCTAGCACTTCCTTTTTGCCAGCCTCGGGGGCAGTTCCAATCCTTGCCCTTTCCGCTTTGCCATTGCTGCCGGGAAAGACTGTCTCACAGGGGGTGGGGCTGCTGAGGATTCACCTGCCAGAGTGCAGGGCGCTGCCTGCCAGGCCGAGGAAGACAGGGGTGTTGAGGGGGAGGTAAGTGCAGCAACACCATCTATGATGGTGTGGTTTGGGCAAGGTGGAGGCGCTTCAAGGGGAGCGCTCCTGGAGAAGTCCGGGAGGCCATCCCTGTTATGAAACTGTTATCCTGGATTCAGCCCATGAGTGCGGTTTAGCAGGGGGTACTCAGCCGTTGCGCAACAGAGATGCTGCAGCAGCGCCAGGAGACAAAATGAAATTCAGCTGCATCTTTGCAGGTCTGTCTTAAGATCTGCAAGGTGGGCAAGAACTCCGTCATCCGCTGGGGATGGGAGTACACAACTTTGGCCGCCGTTCAAAAACGATTCCCGTTCCAGCAGAAGATTGGTAGAAAAAAGAAGAAGTTAAAGCTGTTATATATCCTTCATAAATCAATCAGCTGTTTGTATGTAATGCGGCTCCTGCAATCGGGCTGGCCATAAATCTTCCCAGGTCTTTCTCCTTACTTTAAAGCAACTCTGCGGGATGCATTCTGACAGCTTCATTACCCGGCTTGAATGTTAATGATCCCCACGCTCTGGAATTCCACACGAGATGCCCGGTGTGAGAGGGGTGGGGGAGGAATTGCAGAGGCGGGAAGAAGGGCCTCAGCGCAGGTCTGGAAGGCTACAAGATGCCAGGGAGAGGAGCAGAAGCCACGTTTTAACCTTTGAGTACAGCAGGAGTTACGCAAGTCTTATGTGTTCCTTCAAGATCTTCAGTAATCCATGAAGCTGTTGTTGTTGAAGGCCTCACCAGGTGGCGCCCTTGCACACGTCCTTCGCTAACCGCACATGCCAAACCAAAATTCATTTGGGGTCAGGATGCCAGCCTCCAGGTGGGACCTGGGGATCCCCTGGATTTACAGTTCCACTCCAGGCTACAGAGATCAGTTTCCCTGGAGAAAATTGATGCTTTGGAGGATGGACTCTGTGGCATTGTTCCCCACTGAGGTCCTTGTCCTCCACAGGTTCCATCCCCAAATCTCCACGAGTTTCCCAACCTGGATCTGGCCACCCAACCCCCCATCCCTTGCCAGTGGCCAGGAGGGCCCTGGCAACCTTAATTTAGGGGAAGCTATCTAGAGTTAACATAAGTTGGAAGCAACTTGACAGTATGTCACACACGCACACATACATCTTGGAGTTGGTCCTCAAAGGCAGCATAGGCTGTTAAGAAGATGCCACAGTCCTTAATTAAATCTAGTCCTCGTGACAGAAGAACCCTTGGGAATGGGGTTCCCCTGTCTATCTAAGGAAAGGGAGCATTGACTACTTGGCAGTTTGTCAAACAGAGCATAAGTAAGCCACTTGTATTTGATTACTATAAGGGCCAGGGAGTCTAAACACCTGGGCATGCAGCATATAATCTGACACTCCCAAAACTTAAATGTTTTAGTCTCCTTGCTTATTTTAAGTTTCTAGACCTCATGGTGCAAAAGAAAACAGGGTGCTTGCAGCTAGCTCAGAAACCTGCCTTCAGGCGAAAAGATGCAGCCATTTTCTCTCTCTCTGTCTTTCCCTTCCATCAGAAACATGTATGGAAACTGGAACAAATTCCATGTACAAACCAGTGCATTTTATTCAGATTGCAGAGTTTTCCAATCTCAAAATTTGGGCTGCTTGAAAAGCAAAACGAAAACAAAGCATGGACTCGGTTCCTCCCTCAGGGACCGTCTCTTGTGAAACTCGAGTAGCCAATGGAGGAAACTCCAATGTAATGATGCCGGCTTCAAGGACAGTCGAACCCTGAATCGATGCAGTGAATTATTTTCTAATAATCTCTTGCCATGAGCTCCCAGAAACACTGAGAACACCCACTTTGCCCTTAGAGATGGTAATAAGAAGGGTTGTCTTCGTAGTTGGGCAGGAGGTCACTGTTAAGACGCTGTTCAAATTCCTTGTTAGCCAGGAGAGCCAATTGTTTGACATTTCTTCATTAGGATTTTACACTCCTCTGCTTCAAGTGTCATTAGATGCATATCTCTCATATCTGCATACTCCAGCCTCCCAGGCCCAAGCTATGCAATGATAGCACTTCTCCTGAAGGATTATGGATTGAAGAAAGGATGAAGAATCGACAGGAGGGTTGTATGCACTTACAGATAATATCAGCTATAAGAGCATTTTCAAATATGACCTTCCAGCTCTGCAAACACTAAGATGCTCGGGGGCCTCTTCAGGTGTATGCTTTGCCTAGCTTTTGGCGATATGTGAGTGCAGAGGCATAAACACTTAACATCTATACGACTTTTCTAGTTTCATGGAGGTAGCTGTGTTGGTATGCGTTAGAAGAGCAAGATTTGAGCCCGGTAGCACCTGAAAGAAAAGCGATATATCCAGTGTATAAAGATTTCGAGAATCAAAGCTCCCTTTGACTCTTGAGGGCTTACACCCTGGAAATCTTGTTGGTCTTCAAAGTGCTACTGGATTCGAATCTTGCACAACTTTTCTAGAGATTGAACGCATGAACAGAACTGAACAAAACATTGCATGGAGGATGAGTTTTATTTAAAGATTTATTTGACTTGGGTTGTGTTCTTGCAAGACCCGCCCCCACACCCCAGTTCTCTTCTTTTCCATTCACCTTGTGGTGGTGATTGTGATTGGTGATATTGGTGGCCAGAGGGCCAGGTAGCCAATGGGTAAGAAGAGTCCCTCCTTCTCCCCCTTCCCCTGTTCTCTTGAAACTGGGTCCATGATATGTGCCCCAAACACTCTGGGAAATGTAGTCCTTAAGATGCCTGATGTTAGATATCAGAGGAAGAGGAGAATGTCAAATCATTTCGAGCTTGGAGAAAGCCAAGCTTTTTGTTGACTTTGAGGGGCAAACAGCTCAATTCTCCCAAGTCTAACTCTGACTTAAAACACTAGGGATGGGGGAGCCCATGTCTAATCAAGGCTGCATTCTTAATGACTGTGGGGAGGACAATTGTGATTGTACAGTGTTCATTGAGTGACCTTGGGACAGTCAGCTTCTCTCAGTTTAACCTACAGAATTTTTTGAGGACGAATCTGGGGAGGGAAGAACCGTGTGTGTCTTAAAGATATGGCAGGCCAAAAATGTGAGGGCAAGGTAAAAAGAGGGGCTCTAGGGAGGAGCGTGGTGTAGTGGTTAAGAGCGGTGGACTCTAATCTGAAGAACCGGGTTTGGTTCCCCATTCCTCCACATGAGCGGTGGACTCTAATCTGGTGAACCGGGTTGGTTTCCCCATCTCAACACATGAAGCCAGCTGGATGGCCTTGGGCTAGTCACAGTTCTCTCCAAACCCTCTCAGCCCGACCTACCTCACAAGGTGTCTGTTGTGGGGAAGGGAAGGCGATTGTAAACCAGTTTGAGTCTCCTTAAAAAGGTAGAGAAGGTCGCCATATAAAAACCAACTCTTCTTCTTCTCCTATTTGAGTTTTGCCGCCCTATTGCTGGCCACAACAAAGGCTGTTGGTTTTTCAAGAAGACATGAAGATGCAGGTGAAGTTAAGGTAGTTAGAACAAGTCAGTCCTAGACCCCAAAGCATTTCTGATCACTGTTTGAAGTGGGATTCTTTCATGTCTTTTTTCTATAGCAAGATAATCCCAGTGCGGGGAAGAAACGTCCAGCATTTATTCTGCACAGGAACATGGGCTGAACCACCTCTGCACACAGAAACCCTCTGTTCAATCACAACAAAACAAACACTTAAGCTACGGCCGGTGCACGGTACTGTACACTTTATCCTACCAAGATACATGGTTTGTGGTTTTGCTGTCGTCGTTTTGAAGAAGAACATCACAAGCTTGGATTCTATCAATTAATCATCGAGTCAGCTACCCTGAAGGCTGATTCCTCGAGAACAACTGTTCATGTGTGAACAAACCGGCGCTTTACGAGCCTTGTCTGCTAACAGCTTGTGTTGGCGTAATGCACAGGTAGAGCAAACAAACGAGCAGGTGTTGTTCCTAATTAGCACGTGCCCTGGGATATTATTCAACAGCGACAACACACCTGATGGCCGCGGATCTCTGCCAAACCCAGAACTCATTGCAATTGATTAGTGCTCAGGTTTAAGGACCACCGATGTGCGTTGTAGCAACTGCCGTGCTTTAGTTGACTGAACGATCGTCTTATAACAGTTATGTGGGGCAACTGTGATATTCCAGCAAAGGGCCCCCCGACCTTTTTCAGCCTGCGGGGACCTCTGGAATTCTGACCCAGGGCGGTGGGCACAACTACCAAATGGCTTCCAGAGGAGATGGAGAGAAGGAGGAGGAGGAGGAGAAGAGTTGGTTTTTATATGCTGACTTTCTCTACCACTTAAGGGAGACTCAAACCGGCTTACAATCACCTTCCCTTCCCCTCCCCACAACAGACACCTTGTGAGGTTCGGTGGGGCTGAGAGAACTCTAACAGAGCTGTAACTTGCCCAAGGTCACCCAGCTGGCTTTGTGTGGAGGAGTGGGGAATCAAACCCGGTTCTCCAGATCAGACTCCATTGCTCCAAACCACTGCTCATAACCACAACACCACAATATGTCAAGGAGTGAGGTCATATATCACTCTAATAGTAACCCTTCACCATTTCAGGCAGAAGCTGTGTTTAACAGGATGTCTTTTTAAATGAACGTGTTGTTTTAAAATATTTTCTTGCATACACACAGCTTACCTTCTGTCACACCGTGAAGATCCTTTTGCCGAGGTGGCAACTGTTGCTGAAGCAACTTTTGAAAAACCTGCATAGTTAATCAGCTCTCCAATAGCCCATCAGAAGCCCGGCTGGGCAGAAGCTCCACCTGGCCCCACCCTCTTTCTAAAAACACTTGGTGGGCACCAGGAAAGGTGTCAGCAGGTGAACTGGATTTGTTTCCCTGCTCCTACACACGAAACCAGCTGGGTGACCTTGGGTGAGCCAGTCACAGCTCTCTCAGCCCCACCTACCTCCCAGGGTGTCTGTTGTGGGGAGGGGAAGGGAAGGTGATTGTAAGCCGGTTTGATTCTTCCTTAAGTGGTAGAGAAAGTTGGCATATAAAAACCAACTCTTCTTCTTCTTGGCGGACCCGTGTTCCAGAGGCACAGACTGTGAAAAAGCAGGTTCTACCTTCATATTCCTTATGTAACACAAACTCTTACCTGAAAACAATCCAGATGGTTAGTATCTCTTTGTTGGAGAAGACCTGAGCAAGGCTGTTAACAATAGGACGTTTTGGAAGACATTGATTCATAGGGTTGCCATGAGCCGGAAGCCACTTGGCAGCACTTCACACACACACACACACACACACACACACACACACACACACACACACACTGTAGTAAAAAAAGTTCTATTTTCAGCACATAAAACCTGCATTCTAGAAGCACAGATCCTGGTTAGCACTGGAAACCCCAAACCCAATTTAAGTCTATGAAGAAGGCAGCCAAACTTCCACAGACCAACATGCCAGCCCGGGTGCACTTTGAAAACACAAGTAGCTGCCTTATACTGAGCCAGACCACTGGTCTATAAAGGTCAGTACTGTCTACTCGGATTGAGAGTGACTCTCCAGAGTTTCAGGCAGAGGACTTTCACATCACCTGTTACCTGATCCTTTTAACAGAAGATTCCAGGGATTGTACAGCGATCTTCTTCATGCAAAGCAGATCCTGTGAGCCATGGCATCTCCTTCTTGGCTTGTTCTGTACAGGAGTGTTAGCATCTATTAAGTGAGAATGACCCAAGTTTTCATCATGAAATGTAAAAGATGCATAAGAATGTCCTCTTTTAGAGCATTCAAAACATTGTGGACTACATCTGTCCCAAATTTCAGCTGCTGAGGAAGCGCTGTAGCAGTGTTCATGCACCTGTGAGTCAGTTAAAACACAATCCTAAACAGTTTCAGACAGTAGCCATACTGAAAACCACCACAAAAACAGGTCATTCCAACAAACCACACACCAGCAGGGCAAAAAATCAATGCAGTTAAGGTAATATAAAATGCATACCTAGACTCCCTCGCCCAAGTTATTCTATATTGCTTTAATAACCATGACCTAAGAAGATACTATGTAAGCGTGCATGCTAATTTCGATGACTTTTATGCTTCAGGTTCTGGAATCAGCATGCTTCTGACTCTGTTGGGCAGCTGGATAGAACATAAACTGCCACCCTCTCCCTTCAGAGTTGCCCATCTCCCCCATCTTTTAGCCCATTAGCATCCTCGCCTGACAGCTCCCTCATGGGTCAGAGCCTATCCGGGAGCTGAGTGAAAGGGGGGCAGGTGGCTTCCCAGCCCCATCAGAGTATCTCTCAAGAAAGCTCTCTTTGGGAGCTTGAATTTTAAGTGGGCTTTGCCGGTGCTAATCTGTCACTGGCACGTGGCAGATTGAACCTGTCTCACATTCCTCCTATGGTCACGGGCAAATTCCCAGCATGTCAGAGACCCACATAAGGAACGGGCAGCCAGTTCTCAAAGTTTCTCCCTCTGCAGCAGGAAGCATTCCCCAAATGTTAGAACAGCAGATGCGACAGCAAGACATGCTACTCAGGGGAGCCTTCTGTCTATATATTTTGGGATTGACTGTTGAATTGTCACCATTCTGGTAATTAGGGGTCTCAGAATAAAGCCTCTCCATTCTGAACATCCACCGTTCCTTGTGAATGGCATTTTAGAACCACTGCCCTGCCCAGACACAACTGTGAATGGTTCTGTATGCTTCAGTTCCATCACGCCAGCCCATGGAAGGTTTAGAAGAAGAAAAAGAAGTGGCAGAGAAAGTCGGCATATAAAAACCAACTCTTCTTCTTCATGTGTAGAAAAAGGAGGGGTGGCCTTGCCACCTGAGAAAAGCTTTATTCCTGAACCCCCTTAAAAAACGTTTGAGGAGATGTATGCTGTGGTTTTGGCAAGGATAGGGACCCATCTAATCTCTCCAGTCTCTGAAGAAGAAGAAGAAGAAGAGTTGATTTTGATATGCCGACTTTCTCTACCACTTAAGGAAGAATCAAACCAGCTTACAATTACCTTCCCTTCCCCCCCCACAACAGACACCCTGTGAGGTAGGTGGGGCTGAGAGAGCTGTGACTACCCCAAGGTCACCCAGCTGGATTCATGTGTGGGAGTGGGGAAACCAACCCGGTTCACCAGATTAGAATGCTCCAAACCACCGTTCTTAACCACTACGCCACGCTGGTTATGATCTACGTTTTGAGGTTACAAGGCTCTGTCACCTGTGAACCCAGAAGTAACTATGCATTTGGGTGGCTGCATGTAGTAAATCCGGACAAGGTCTGCTTTCCCTCTGCTGAGAACATTTCTATGGCCCTTTCAGTGTACTAAACATTTCTTTCCCCCATAACAGTGTCACAATGTTTGGCTGAGAGACAATCACTTCCACAGGGCAACATGCTAAGCAAGGATGTGAAACTTGGGTCTCCCCAATCTCTCCACAGCGCCATGTCAGTCAACTGCAAGCATCACCAAATGGCAGTGTTGTGTTCCCCTTTTTCAATTATTCTTAAACTCCTTGGGTCCAGACTCAGGGCATAACTACAGGTTTCAGGGCATGGGTGCGCAACCAGAGTCACAGTCCGGCATACAGTGTGGAACTCACATTTAAAAGAACCCATTCACTTGATACGGCAAGGGAGTGCTTCACGTGGGCAGAAAGAGCTTCCAGTTTCCCTCCCGCATCGCTTTTCCAAGCAAAAGGGCGATGGTGTGGCTTTTTGCTCCTCTTATGTGGTTCCACGTGTCCTTCCTAGGGTACATGGAGCCAAACAAAAGGGGGGAGCCACTATCCTTTCCACTGGCAAAAGTGGGGAAGAGCAAACCTCACCCTCTTCTCTTCTTTCGTCACTGAACCGCTGGCTGCCAGCAACGGGGCATCTACTTAAGGTCAGAGCCAGACACGTTACTTGATAGGGTTGCCATATCATACGTATCCTGCTGAAGAATTCTGTGTGTGAATTCAATTCTTACAAAGAAATGCCTTCCCCGCCCCCCACTGGATCTGACTGCATTCACCTAAGCTGTCAATTCTTCAGTATATCCAGAAAGCAAATTTGCTACTTTAAGGCTTTGTGTTATCCAGAACAGTGAACTACGTACTACATGTATATAGTCGTATCTGCAAGAGAAGATGGTAATCCGTTATGGAGCTCAGTAATAACCAAAGTAACATATTTGTATAAGTGGCCAAATCACTCACTCAACTCACAGTGATCTCTGTTTCCTAAATTTATTATTGACAACCCCAGTTGTGCATTTCCCACATCACTGTTTTAACTCAGTGTAAAATAATCTAAATAAATATAAATGGTGTTTGCTCTCTTTCATCCAAACTTCTGATGGCCTAAAAGTTCTGGAGACTATCTAATTAATGCACACACCCTTTTTAAATAAACAAATTGCTGAAGGCTTTAACAGAAAAGAGGAGAGTTTAAGAATGAATAAGGCTTGGCTTCCTGCCCTGAAAAACCTCCAGACAAAGACAACATTCAACAATAGCCATACAGATTAGTTTTGGATTACACACATTAACAGATCACTTCAGGATACAATGGTTCCATATTAACATACCATACCCTCATTAGCACATTATCTTGATACTTACAGGACAATACTTTTGCAGGACAATACTCAGCTCAAACCCAACCCCTTTCTGACTATATATTACTCTTCCTACACCCTTGACACTGAGAGACACTGTCCTTCAGTGTTACTACTCTGAAGATGCCTGCCACAGTTGCTGGCGAAACGTCAGGAAAGAAAATTCCAAGACCACGGTTACACAGCCCGGATAACCTACAAGAACCAAACAAATTGCTCTTTATTTCTTCACTAAGCATCCTGTAACTATGCTCAGAGAATACATCCATCACAAGTAGCTCACTGCAAAGTACATAGTCTACATAAGAAGCAGTTTTGTAAAGAAACTTTAATGGGAGAACATTATCTGAGCTAGTTACTCTAGTGAATGAAACACTGAACTTGAATTCAGGGTCTAGCTGTTTGAGCTCGTCTCAGATGTGAACCCAAAAGTGGGCTTGGGAAAGTCACCAAGTCTCTCTGCCTACCTTTTAAAACAGGCATAAATGTGACCCCTCATTTCAGAGATGTTGTGAGAATGAATGAACCAATGTTCATGGGGCTTTTTTTAATGCTGGGAAATGTTACTAAAATGATAACATTAATTCTAATCTAGTCAGACATTTGTTTACATATGTCTCCATATTAGTTGATGGGGGAAGAAAAAGGCTGATAGCCTAGACCTGGGATGGGCAACTTTTTCAACCAGCAGGCCACATCTGGTGCTGGGAATAGGAAGAGCTAGCATCCGCACCGTAGAAAAAAAGGGGAGACCCAGATGTGACCTTCTCTCCCACTCGGAGGCTTTTAATGGCCCTCAGCCCTTGAGGTGTTTTAACAATTTTTCAGGAGCACTGGCCTACCGGCAGATGCTGCAGTCAGGCAGGCTGATCCTCTTCACAAATGTTTTAAGCAGCCTGAGAGCTGAATGAAAAGCCCAACCTGAAATGCCCCTCAGCAGCCAGAGGTGCTCTCTGTCACAATCTGAGCTTGAGCTGACTGTGACACATAAGACGCAGAGAAGCTGAGGAGGAACAGATCGCCTTTCTCTGATACTGTGTCACCTCCACCGGCTTTGCTTACACAGCATTTGTAAATGTCATTCTCCTGTGACCTCGAGTTGTTTGCCTGCTCGAGCTGCTGAAAGCCAAATATCCTGCTCTCAGTAAGCCGATATGATAGATGAGCAGGTTCACCCAGCTCACAGACCTGTGCCAGATCATGGAACGAGGTGATAGAGCACCTCGTTTTGGAGAAGAGGGTGTCTTCGAGAAGGGAGCGGAAAGCAGATGATGCAGAAAAGAGCAACCAAAATGACCAGGGGGCTAGAGCAACTGCCCCATGTGGAGCGGTTAAAACACTCAGGGCTGTTCAGCTTGGAAAGAAGACAGTTAAGGGGAGATATAATAGAGGTCTATAAAATTATGCATGGTATGGAGAGAGTGGACAGGGAGAAGCTTTTTTCCCTCTCATAATACTGGAATGCGGGGTCATCTGCTGAAGCTGGAGGGTGAGAGATTCAAAATAGGTAAAAGGAAGTATTTTTTCATACAACGCATAGTTAAATTGTGGAACTCCCTGCCCCAGGATGTAATGATGGCTGCCAACTTGGAAGGTTTTAAGAGGGGAGTGGACAAGTTCATGGAGGATAGGGCTATTCATGGCTACTAGTAAAAATGGATACTAGTCGTAATACATACCTATTCTCTCCAGGATCAGAGAAGCATGCCTATTATCTTAAGTGCTGTGGAACACAGGTAGGATAATGCAGCAGCCGTCTTGTTTGTGGACTTCCTAGAGGCACCTGGTTGGCCACTGTGTGAACAGACTGCTGGACTTGATGGGCCTTGGTCTGATCCAGTATGGCTTTTCTTATGTTCCTATGATGTGCTGTTCCCTGTATCTTTCTGGTGCAACTATATTTCTTTCCCTTTGTCTTGGAAGTTGTGCCCAGTCTGAGTACATGAGCCTATTTCAGGCTCTAGAAAAGATATAATTCTCTGTACTACCCCTGCCCGGGAGGATGTGCCACTCCTACCTTTGTACAGATGTGCTTACTCAGCCAGGTGTATCCAGCCTAGAGCTTGCATTTCCCCAGAGGCTCTCGTTTATTGCTACATTTTGAAAACCCATTGCAAGGTGATTTACCACATCCATTTTATACGGTAAATATTTCATAGACTATGTGGCGAGGGCTGGTATTTACTGCATTTTCAGAAAAGAACTACTTTCTAGAATTTGTGCTGAAATTGGTAAAAATGCCAAGTCTTACCGAGTGAGGCTGCATTCAAACTAAGGAACTTTCTGAGTGATTCAAAAGCAGTCAATTACTAAGTACTAATCACCTGATGTGTTGCTGGCAACCAAGATCAAGTTAATTCATGCCATCGTATTCCCTATTAGTATGTATGGGTGTGAAAGCTGGAGAATGAAGAAAGCTGATAGGAAGAAAGTAGATTCCTTTGAAATGTGGTGTTGGAGGAGAGTGTTATGGATACTGTGGACTGCCAAAAAAAAAAAAAAAAAACCCCAAATCAATGGGTTATAGATCAAATCAAGCTTGAACTGACCCTAGAAGCTAAAATGACTAAACTAAGGCTGTCGTACTTTGGTCACATCATGAGAAGACATGAGTCACTGGAAAAAGACATTCATGCTAGGAAAAGTTGAAGGCAGCAGGAAAAGAGGACGACCCTAGGGCTGTCAAAAAAAAAAATTCGGTACAGTTCGGATTCGGCCAAATTTGGCCCTTGTGGGTTCGGTACATGCCGAAGTCCAAACTCCCCTACTTCGGATCCGTTCAATTCGGCGGGAATTCAAAGTTCGGAAAAAAAATTCGGCCGAATAAAGCCATTAAAAACACAATCGCGCCTTTCCGCGGCTCTGGGGGGGCATTTTTGGGCTTAGAGGTCCCAAACTTTCAGCAGAGCTTCAAAGGACGTATATTGAAAGACTCCCCAGGTTTTGTAAAGATTGGGTCAGGGGGGGCTGAGATATGGGCCCTGAAAGGGGTCCCCCCCACCCTTAATGTGCATCTCTCAGCAGAGCTTGCCGCCCACGCACAAAGCTCCCAGCCCCGACAACAGTTTGCAAAGCAACTCAACTTGTAAAACAACACCTTTGCAACAGGGAAAAACCAGAAGACACACAACTGAAACCTCCCCCCTCAAACCAGGGAGCGAGAGACTCGAGGGGGAACACACACCCCAGGCAGAACCGACGAAAGCCCCCTTTGGCTTCCCCCCCACCCACAGAAACTGCTCCCTCCCCACACACACACAGACTCTGCTTTCCCCCCCACACACACACATACACAGGAGAAAAATTATAGATTAAAGCCCCCAAAGGGGTCTTACTGTGGCTGTCTTGTGTTCCATCAAGAGGGGCTGAAAAGGACTTGTAATCCAAGATGATTCCAATTAGGCACGGGAGGTTTTCTCTGGAGAAGATGCACAGGATCGGCTGATCCATTCATCCCAAAAGGGGAAAGGGGAAAGCCCATATCTCGGGACCCCCTGACCCAATGTTCACAAAACTTGGGGGGTATCTTAACAACACTGGTCTGAAACTCCGCTCAAAGTTTGGGATCTGCACCCCAAAAAATGCGCCCCCTGCAGCCATGGAAAGAGAAAAGGGGGGAGGCGATATTTCTGCCCCCACTGAACCCATCTTTACAAAACGTGGGTAGTATCTTAAGAATAATTGACTGAAGCTATGCTAAAAGTTTGGGGGCTATAGCCACAAAAAAGCGCCCCCTGCAGCCACATAAATGGAAAAAGGGGGGAGGGAAAAGGGGGAGAGCCCATATCTCAAGAGCCCCTGACCCAATGTTTACAAAACTTGGGGGGTATCTTAAGAACACTGATCTGAAACTCCGCTCAAAGTTTGGGATCTGTACCCCCAAAAATGCGCCCCCTGCAGCCGTGGAAAGAAAAAGGGGGGAGCCCATATCTCGGGACCCCCTGACCCAATGTTTACAAAACTTGGGGGGTATCTTAAGAAGCTTCATCTGAAGCTCCAGTGAAAGTTTTGTGTCTGTACCCAAAAAAATACGCCCCCTGCAGCCACAGAAAGGAGCGAATGTGCACAAGCACCCCCACACACACACGAGGATTTCGCTCTCTCTCTCTCTCTCCCTGGCCGGGCCGCACATCAGCTGATTCCTCCAGTACTCAATCCTGACTGATTGGCCAGAAGAAGACCCAGCTTGGCCACCGATTGGCCGGGGGAGGAGAATGCTGCTTACTGACGGTTATGCTGCTTACTGATGGCCGAATTTGCCGAATTTATTCGCGAACTCCCGAACTCGCTGAATTCGGGGGCCCCGGTTGCCCGCCAGTTTTGAGTTCGGTTCCTCCCGAACTAAAAACCACCGAATCAGGGGAAATTCGGCTGATTTTCAGTTCAGGCCGAACCGAATTGACAGCCCTAGACGACCCAACAAGAGATGGATTCTATAAAGACTCTATAAAGACAGGACATTTTAGAGGACATTGATTCATAGGGTCGCCATGAGTCGGAAGCGACTTGACGGCACTTAACACACATCTGGCACCAGTAGCATAATATCCTGCTCATGTGTAGAAAAAGGAGGGGTGGCCTTGCCACCTGAGGAAAGCTGAATTCCTGAACCCCCTTTAAAAACAGCTGAGGAGATGCATGCTGTGGCCTTGGAAAAAATAGTGACCCATCTAATAATAGTAATAGAAGAAGTAGAAGAAGAAGTAGAAGAAGAGATGGTCTCTACCACTTAAGGAAGAATCAAACTGGCTTACAATCACCTTCCCCACAATAGACACTCTGTGACATAGGTGGGGGTGAGAGAGCTGTGACTAGCCCAAGGTCATCTAGCTGGCTTCATGTGGAGGTGTGGGGAAACAAATCCAGTTCACCAGATTAGCATACACTGCTCATGTGGGCTCATGTGGAGGAGTGGGGAATCAAACCCGGTTCTCCAGATCAGAGTCCACCGCTCCAAACCACCACTCTTAACCACTACACCACGCTGGCGCTGAAGGAGGGCAGGCAAAGAAAGGTATCAGAGGAATAGTGACTCAAAGCTCATACGCAGGGCTTCTTTGGGGCCCTATAAGAATGAATGTATAAGACCTTATGTGTGCAAGTCATGGGGCTGCAAAGGGAAGAGGCACTAACTTGCAAGCTGCCACACCCAGTGGTGGCTTAAATATTCACAGTGGGATTTACAACCTCCCATACCTCAGTGCTATTGCACTAGCTGCCGCCGCCACTAATTGCCTGTTTTGCCTCCGCTGTCGCCACTCTCAAAGCAGATAACCCATCTTGCCTTTTCTCTACATGGCTCTCTTTAAAAACAGTGCAGTAACTACCTGCCCTATCAGGCTTCCGGAGCTCTCCAGAATTACCTTCCCCTCACAAGAGCTTGGCAGCCTTTTTAGTTTCCCTTGCAATCAAAAATGGCCACCAAACTCTTGCGAGAAGGAATCTTTTGAGAGTTTGGGCCCTGGCACAGGTTGTTTGCCATGCTGTATCAAAAAGAGGTCAGTGGAGTGAGGAGGGAAGGGGAACAATTTCCTCTGGCTCCACAGTGAGAGGGGTGGGTGGGTGATGGGAAGCTGCTGGTGGGTATGATGGGACATTGCTGCCCTTCACAATCTGCTGCTTGAGGTGACCCCCCCTCCCCAACTTGGCTGCACAAGGAGCCATGGGTAGCCTGCTGCCCAGTCCCAACAGGAGCCATGTTACATAGATGCAAATACATATGATCTGCCGTTTTGCTCTATGGGGCTAAATCAAGCACCCACAAGCCATTTAACCTGCACATGGTTTGCTGCAATGTTGCAGATCTCTCCCAGATGAGTTCTTCTTCTTCTTTTTCTTTTTTTTTTTTTTTGGTATCTCCCCAGATTAAGACGACTGCTGAGACTAGAAAGGAAGGAGGGGGGCAGATGCTGGCAGGGCCTGGCAGAGATTAACATTCTAACTCGCACACACCAGGTGGGGGACAGAGAGAGAATTGCCAGAGAGTACAACAGAGATAAAAAGGCATGACAAATGAATGTCAAGAGGGAAAGAGGTACAATCTATATTAATGAGACTTGCTTGGAAAGGGGGGGGGGAAGGCTCAGCTAGAATACAGGGAAGGAGTAGCTGTCCAAGTGACCCAAGCTGCAGGATCGGTGCAGTGACCAGAAGAGGAAGTTTATTAGCATTTTGGGTGAATAACTACCTGGAACGGAGCTCAACCTTCATGATTCGAGCAAAGATGAGGGTCTTCCCCTGAGATCTGATTAGTCATCAACTGTTATTAGACTTTGCAGAGCTCTGCAATGTGTGATAATAAGGGGAGATAGTGTATCTCCATGCGGCAGATCCTCTGATGGGCGTCTGAACTCTTCTGTTCGAAGAGAGGCAGGAGATAAGGAGCTACTATTGAACAGGGTGGGCAGAGAAGGGGGGCACGTTATAATTAGTCTCTCAAGTGCCTGCACTTTTTGGTGTCAGAAGGAAATTGAAATAAGGTTAAATGATTTGTGAATAAGAGAAATGGGGAGATTAAATCAGGACTGATTCCATTTGCACCCCTCCCCCTTTCGTTCCATTCTAACACTCCATGGGTAGCCCTTAAAGGAGAAGGGCATCGTACACAGCTTTTGGTTCTGCAGCAGGCACCGGGCGGGACCCAACTGCATCTATAGTCTGGACAAATCCTCTGTTCTCAAAGCCTTGTTGCAGCTTGTAAAGGGACTGGCATGATCCCAGGAGATTCACCATCGACATAAGTTCATGTGTCTTATGGTCGTACTCCTGACTACGGGGAAAGCCAAGGGTATCCAACAGTGGAAGTTTTTGGCTTGTTAGGGAAATTCTCGTCAGATCTCAGAAGCTAAGCAGGGTCAACCCTGGCAAGTATTTGGATAGGAGACCTCCATGGAATACAAGAATCGTGACGCAGAGGCAGGCAATGGCAAACCACCTCTGAATGTCTCTTGCCTTGTAAACCCCACCAGGGGTCACCTTAGCTGTCTCGTTCCTAAAGTAAAAAGTCTCAGACTCTTCAGCCATTCCTTATAGGAAAGGTGTTCCAACCCCTTAAAGCTATTATTATTGTTCTTGTCATATATATCTTAGCATGTGTAGAGGAAGTATTTAACCCATATTAGATTGCAGACTGAAAATAACTTTGGGTTTTTCTGTCTAGACTAGCAGGTTTTGCGGCTTTTATTATAGTTCTATCCCACCCTTCGTGTGTGTGTGTGTGTGTGTGTGTGTGTGTGTGTGTGTGTGTAAAGTGCCGTCAAGTCCCAGCCGACTTATGGCGACCCCTTATTTTTCTTTGGGGGGGGTGTTTCATAGCAAGAGACTAACAGAGGCGCTTTGCCAGTGCCTTCCTCTGCACAGCAACTCTGGTATTCCTTGGTGGTCTCCCATCCAAATACTAACCAGGGCTGACCCTGCTTAGCTTCTGAGATCTGACGAGATCAGGCTAGCCTGAGCCATCCAGGTCAGGGCCCACCCTTCATACAAGGAGTTAAAAATGGCTAAGGTGGTCTCCCCTACTCTTTACAACTTACAACAACTCTGTGAAGTAGATCAGGCAGAGTGATAGTCAATGGCTGAAGGTCACTCATGGTGCCATCCTAAGCAGGATTGCACTTGTCTAAGTCCGTTGAAGTCAATGGGCTTAGAAGGGTGTGATTCTGTTTCAGGCGACACTACTGTGACATTCACGGCTGAACCCAGTTCTCCCCAGTCATAATCCATTAACCACATCACACTTTTAAACGAGGGAAGCTTCTCAAACATCGGACCTCTTCCAGTTTGCACCAGAAGAGACTGGGGCCGCTGCACTTCTCTCTATCGTGGATGAAATGCCTCCAGAATTCCTAATCGACAATTACCCAGTTCATTAATACATTGCTTCACGCACATGAGAAGGTGGTGTATTTTACATAACATTTAACCGGATGAGCCCATTTTTCTGAGATGCAAATGAGATGAGCGAGTGCCACCCCTGGGCGCAATCCTAGGAATATTCAAAGCTAGGGCAATTGCGCTCGTTTGAATCAGTTAATTTTTCTGATATTAATGACTACATTTTAAAAGTGCAAGGGAGTGGGGGTGGAAACGTAGCATGGAGAGGGACAAAAGAGCTCTCAGCGGGATTACTAATAAAGGGAGGAATGGGCTGGGGGGGAAATGATTCATTTGTGCCTGCTGCAATACATTTTACAGGGAAAGAGCCTTATATTTCACAATGCAGCTATCCTGGGCTCCTCGGTACCCCTGCCGCCAAAAAAAGAGAGAGTTAAAATCTTACATTTTTCTGTGAGTACTTTTCCTGCTACAGTAGAAAAGACTGCATGAAGGTATCAAGCCTGTTCATAGCTTCTCTACAAGCTTGGAAACTCCAGAGCTTTATCCAGATTTTTATAATCAAGTTCGTGGCTTTCATCATGACTTTAGATTTGGAAGGGCAGGCAATTTCCCCCCTAAAACTCTGACATCGCCAATGGTGAGGGGAAAAGTTGCACTTACACAGCTGTGCCCCCTTCTTGCTTCCCTTGCCAATATCTGCTGTGCCTCAAACCTCTTTCCATTCTAGCATGCTGATGCGTAGCTAAACAACATCATCGATACAGAATTGGGGAGGGGCTGTGGCTCAGTGGTAGAGCATCTGCTTGGCATACAGAAGGTCCCAGGTTCAGTCCCTGGCATCTCCAGTTAGAGGGACTAGGCAGGTAAGTAATGTGAAAGACCCCTGCCTGAGACTCTGGAGAGCCGCTGCCGGTCTGAGTTTGATGGACCAAGGGTCTGTCTGATTCAGTATAAGGCAGCTTCATGTCTTCAAGAGTTGGTTTTTATATGCTGAATTTCTCTACCACTTAAGGAAGAAGGAAGGGAGGGGCCGTGCTCAGTGGTAGAGCATCTGCTTGGCATGCAGAAGGTCCCAGGTACAATCCCAGGCATCTCCAGTTAAAGGGACTAGACAAGTAGGTGATGTGAAAGACCTCTGCCTGAGACCCTGGAGAGCTGCTAATGGTCTGAGTAGACAATACTGACTTTGATGGACCAAGGGTCTGGTTCAGTATAAGGCAAAGGCAGCTTCATGTGTTCAGTTTCCTTACAGAATGTTGAGGCTGAACTGCACAGCATAAGGATCCTGTAGGTATTAGTAAATTTATGAATTAGAATATTTACGATTACCAGGAGAGTTATTCAGAAGGAAGGTTTTTTTGATGTCACACCCCACTTTCTGGCCCAAGCAGGGAAAAATGTGTCAAAGGTGCCTTTGATGCATCTGCTGTTTCCTGCTTGTTATACAGGCTGATGGTGGAAGAAAAGTGCTGAAACACCAGCAAACTACGAGGTAAGGTGAGATTCCTTTGTACACACCTTCTTCCCCAAAAGACATGTAACTCCCACTTTAGACACGAACGTGTGAATATGCGTATAAATATGCATGGATCCCCTCCCGGTCAAGCCAACTTTTGCCTTTAGGGCAAGCCACTGCAGTTGCAAACATAGAACTTTGCCACATTCAGCACATGGGAGCTGTCCTTGGTCCTGTTTTTAGACTGTGTGTGAAAAGAGTACTCATGGGCACAGCCTCTATAATCACATTCCTCATTCCTGTCTGTCCAGCATGCTTCTTTGTGCCTTGAATGTTGATTCTTATTACTGAATCTGAGCCTTCTTCTTAAACTACTGATCCCTAAAATGGGAATTTGTAGTCTGCATAGCTGCTCATCTGATTCTATCTTGTTCCCAGGCAGTGCTGTGATGGATGATTTGGGACACTCGGCTATTGCTCTGTTGCTTTTACTTGTATCCAACAGAACCAGTATCTGGAAAAGGTGGTAAAATGTGGACATACTTAATGCTTCAGTGGCAGGTCAGGGGCCCGAGAGGTGCCTCGGGGCAGCAGGGGGTGTGGGCGGTAAGGCAGGTAGAAGGAGAAGACTGAGAGGTGATATGATGACCATCTTCAAGTACTTGAAGGGCTGTCATATAGAGGATGGTGCCAAGTTGTTTTCTGTTGTTGCAGAAGGTGGGACCAGAACCAGTGGGTTGAAATTAAATCAAAAGAGTTTCCGTCTAGACATTAGGAAGAAATTTATAACACAGCGGTTCCTCAGTGGAACAGGCTTCCTCGGGAGGTGGTAAGCTCTCTGGAGGTTTTTAAGCACAGGCTAGATGGCCATCTGTCAGCAATGCTGATTCTATGACCTTAGGCAGATCGTGAGAAGGAGGGCATCTTGGCCATATTTTGGGCATGGAGTAGGGGTCACTGGGGGTGTGGGGGGAGGTAGTTGTGCATTTCCTGCATTGTGCAGGGGGTTGGACTAGATGACCATGGTGATCCCTTCCAACTCCATGATTCTAAGTTCTACCGGAATGGAAGTGGGTTGCCTCCTAGTTGGCAGGGGGTGGACAGGAACACTGACAGGAGGAAGAGGCTGGTTGATCCATGCAGTGACAGGCAGGGAAAAGGAATGCCGCTGGTGTTAAGAGAGGCTGGGACAGTAGACCAGACACCTGCGGAGATGGGGCAGGGCCAGTCTGGGGAGAGTTCTTAATCTCATGGTTCAGAGGGGTTGGGAGGCAGCCCAGGAGTGAAGAGCTGGGAGAACTCCTAACCTGGAGTGAAGCAACTCCAGGCTTTGGGCAAAGGACCAGGAGAGGGCAGAGTGATGTAATTCTGGCCTGTGTTGCCGCTTGCCAGAAGGAAGAAATAAACCAACTGTTACCTTGTTAACTGCGAGTTTTGTGCCCCAGCATGGAGCCACACCCTGCACCCAGCCAGCTGAGAGCCTCCACAATCTCCAGCCCATGCTTACCCATCCCTTTCCATTTCCAAATGTCAACACCCACCTCAGACAAATCTCTAACTATAATCTTTTCATAGTTGATTTCTGGCCAACTCCTGCCTCCAAAGGAGAAAAGACAAAAACTGAGGCCCAACCACTGGCACACAGATCATTAGCATTCATATCAGCCAAAGTTTTCACAGCTTACTTTTTCTATTGCTGCAGTCAGGGAATCACTAATCCCACAGTTCTCAGGGTCTGACTCCCAGGGGAGAGGCAAGGAATCCTCTCCAATGATTTTTCCTATTGTACCCCTTTCTCTTGCTCTATCCTGCCCTTAGTAAAAGGCGAAAGATTGATACAATGTGAAGAGAAACCAGGGTATCTCTTGCTCTATACAAAACAAAACAGGGAATGCGCTTCATTTCATTTGCACAGGACAAGGGAAATATGAGAAACTGTGGGCTTCTGCAATCCGAGTGAAGGCACCAAAAAGGTCAGCTCCCGAAAATGGGATGCAAACATGGGATTAGTGTTTCCCCGGGGAAAGGCTATTCTTTACAAGCCCAAAGACTCAGCTATGTCTTGTCGCACACTAGTAACACCTTTGCGACTTATGATGATTTAACCGTCAGCATTCCAAAATTATGCCTTCCTTTGACATGGGAAGAAGAGGAACTAATGCCAATTTAGGACTAAATATTTCTAAGAATAAGGAATTGGCCCTAACACAGTGTAAACCCTAAACAAACACTGATACGACACAGATCTATAGAAGCCCCTGGAGAACTGTGTCATGTAAAAATGTCCCTTGGGGAGTCTTGTAATTTCATTTATGCTTTCCCTTATGTCATACGCAGCTCCTTATTTAGTCGTATTAACAGATTCAGATGAACAGGAAGTTGCTGATGTCATCTCCATCAGCATTCCTCTCAGCTGGATGCTGCCATGTGGCCATTGATAGAGGGTAGACCATTCTGCAGACTGAAGGCCTTACTGGAGACCCTGCCTCGTTATTCATGCATTACTTCTGTTTTCATCCTTTCAGTCTACTGCTGCCAGACTCTGGATCAGAAAAACATTATCTGGATCTTCCTAGCGAGGCATCCTCAGATTTTCAGCCTAATGGCTCTTTGATTATTTTTGTTACGAAACCTCTCATATTTTCCATGCTAACTTCAAGTGCTTCTTTTGAGGGTGTGTTTCCTTTCAGGCAAACGCGGCCACCTGAGCATTGACTTCTAAGTGCCTTTTGTAGTGTGCAAAATTCTGAGCAAGGAAGTCTTGTCAGTTGCTTATTTTATCAAAGACCTGTCATGCTTCTACAATGGTCTGCAATCAATTACAAAGGACACATCACATCTCCTGCCTACAATGCACTGTGTCTGCAAGCTTTATCCAGTTTCCATCCCTCAACAACTAATTAGGATTCAACAGTTTGTCAGTATCAGGGTTCTTCTACTGAAACATCTGCCTGGGATTCAGTGTTGCTTCCAGAGGAAATTCAGCTCTGAGAAAGGATCTAATTATTAACTGTAACTTTTAGGATTGAAGCCTGTGCACACATGTTGACATATCTTCAGCTCTGAATTTGGCTTCATGGGCATTTTACCATCACTATAGAGCCTTGCTAAATAAATTACAAGGGAGATGAAATAAACATTTATTTTAATTAGTCCCTTTGAACTAGCAGGATTCCAGGGTGTACAAATCCCTTTCTTCATCAGTCTTAAATTAAAAAATTGGGGGGGGGGATTAACAGTGTGTTTCTGTCTTTTGTGATAGGAGCTCCGTGGCGCAGAGTGTTAAGCTGCAGAACTGCAGTCAAAAGTTCTGCTCACGACCTGAGTTCGATCCTGACGGAAGTCGGTTTCAGGTAGCCGGCTCAAGGTTGACTCAGCCTTCCATCCTTCCGAGGTCAGTAAAATGAGTACCCAGCTTGCTGGGGGTAAAGGGAAGGTGACTGGGGAAGGCACTGGCAAACCACCCCGCAAACAAAGTCTGCTTAGGAAACGTTGGGATGTGACATCACCCCATGGGTCAGGAATGACCCGGTGCTTGCACAGGGGACCTTTACCTTTTATTCTGTCTTTTGCGACAGTAGGAAATATATTAGTGCTGTCAATATGCTGCCACAAATGTACATAGAGCCTACATACATGATTGTGTCCAATGGCTGAAACCTTATAAGCCAGACAGACAATGGTGGCAAACATCACTATGCACAGCTTATAAATGACAAGCCAGGAGCTGAGTTATCACGTTTCCAAGCTTGCTCAACTACCGAGGACTACCTACAAGGGACACACCTATTTAGAAGAAGAACCTGAAGATCCACAATAGGTGTGGCTTTGTTCTCAAGTAGCTCATAATTGAACACAGGATCCTAAACTAAGGGCTGTATTGCACTTTCCAGAATTCACGTGTATTGCAGGAAACACATAATGTATAAAACAGACGTGCATTTTCTGAACATCCATTCAATATGCACCAGGGAACTGAAGCTTTGTGGCTTGCTGGCATAAATTCTTGAGGCATGCATCTCCCGTTCATACTTTGTGTGCTTAGTGCAGCAGCAAGCAATTGATGTGATCCAACTTTTGAGCCTTGTTTGAACAAACTCAGACACGTCTTTCAATTAAGATCTGGACAAATGCGCCCCTATTCTGTCAACATTACCCTACACACAACAGAATCTGAAAAGCATGACAGTAGAAAGACGAACACTCTCTCTATGCACCAGGAGTTCCCAAATAATTTCATGAGGTAAGAGCCAACAGCCTCTGTCCCCAAGTATATTTAATATAACCTTTAGAGATATGAGCCTGCTCATTGGAATACATCAAATCAAGGCTCAACTAAAGCATTATATGTCTATGACTATATTGTCTGGACAACCTTATCTCTTCATTCAGTGAAACAAAGTGTTTATCAAGCACCTTTATGAAAGCAAGTACTGGTGGACGGGGCTCCATGGGGTTTGCCAGCATGATTGACCAGAGAAGCAATCATTCTGCTTATTAAATTCTGAAGAGCACGACTAGAAGAAATGGAACACCAGGGCCAATCCAAAGGGTACAAGCATTATCATCTTTGACTACGCTGACATGTCTATTAGTCCAAAGGCAGAGCAGAACAGGAACACATTACTAAGCACTTATTGACAAGCTAGCATCCATCCAACCAGTGGGTGATAAGAAATGTCTGCATCCTTCGACTCTTTATCTTGTTACCCTGTGATGGCTACATTAAGCGGGCTAATTTCAGTGTCAGGAATGATGTGAGATAACAAGAAAAAATATGTCACAAACCGGCAAAGCTGGAGCTCCAGTTGGGATGCATGGCAGACAGGTGTATTTTTTTTTAAGTCTTACCCACTACCTGAAGAAAAGTATCCTTTTGAAATAACAGCACACAGACATTTTCTTTAGGTCAGAGCTAGAATAGAATAGAATCATAGAGTTGGAAGGGACCACCAGGGTCATCTAGTCCAACCCCTTGCACAATGCAGGAAACTCACAACTACCTCCCCCACACACACCCAGTGACCCCTAGAAGATGCCCAAGATGCCCTCTCTCCCATGAACTGCCCAAGGTCATAGAATCAGCATTGCTGACAGATGGCTGTGTAGCCTCTGCTTAAAAACCTCCAGGGAAGGAGCACTTACCACCTCTCGAGGAAGTCTGTTTCACTGAGGAACTGCTCTAACTGTTAGAAAATTCTTCCTAATGTCAAGACGGAAACTCTTTTGATTTAATTTCAACCCGTTGGTTCTGGTCCGACCTTCTGGGGCGACAGAAAACAACTCGGCACCCTCCTCTATATGATAGCTCTTCAAGTACTTGAAGATGGTTATCATATCCTCTCTCAGTCTTCTCCTCTTCAGGCTAAACATACCCAGTTCCTTCAGCCTTTCCTCATAGGACTTGGTCTCCAGACCAAGGGAAGGTATCTGATGTGGAAGGTATCTGATGTGAAACATAGGGGTCTTTATGCTTTTGAGAAATTCTCCGCGGCAGTATTGTGCCAACAACTGGATACAGCGTAAAAGTTACTAGGAGGAGGTACATGAAACTTGCAAATGCGCCCGCTAGTGTATGCAGAGGCACAGGTCATAGGTGCCTTTCAAGAAACAGACTTGCAAATTTGCCAGAGATTTTTCAGCTGGTTTAGAATCTTACTTCCGATTTTCATTCTGGTGGTTTGTTTATCCCAGCTCGCTCTTACAATCACTTTCCCAGGATAATAAATGGCTCCACCTCCATTTTTATTAGCCATGGGCCTTGAAGTTTAACCTGAATTCCCATTTGCCTGAGCATGGCCTGCTGCACCCGACAATGAAGAAACTTCCTTGCACCCGACAATGAAGAAACTTCCTTTCAATTTAAGTTTTCTGGATTCTGCTGGCATTCAGGATATAAAGCCTCCTATCTTGGCATCTTTGGCTCTATGTATTATTCATAGACTTTCTTGTTCTTGGGCAAGTGAAGAAACCAAATAAATATTAATTCCAAAGTAATACAAAGCCTTCCATTTTTCCTGCAGGAGCTCTTGTTGCTCCAGGGACATAGGAGGATCCACCACCCGGAAAAGTAGAAATAAATTACCTGAAAATAACACGTTATCAAACAATTATCAAAACAATTATTCTCTACAGTAATAGAAATGAACATTCAGCAATACACTAGAATATTAAATGCTGTATAAGGTGACAAGTGGGGAGGTTCTGCAACGTTGCCTTTATTATATGATTGCCTTAAAGCTCTGCTCTGAATCGGGCTGTCTCTCAGTGGGGCAAATTCAGCATAGACTGTCAGAAAGGAGATATTATTACATGTTAAGGCTATTTGGAAGAAAGCGGCAATTTAGCGAAGAAGAAGATAGAAGAAGTTTTCATATGCAGACTTTCTCTACCACTTAAGGGAGACTCAAACCGGCCTACAATCGCCTTCCCTTCCCCTCCCCACAACAGACACCCTGTGAGGTAGGTGGGGCTGAGAGAGCTCTAACAGAGCTGTAACTTGCCCAAGGTCACCCAGCTGGCTTTGTGTGTAGGAGTGGGGAAACAAATCCAGTTCACCAGATTAGCCTCCGCCGCTCATCTGGAGGAGTGGGGAATCAAACCTGGTTCTCCAGATCAGAGTCCATTACTCCAAGCCACCGCTCTTAACCACTACACCACACTGGCTCTCAAATGGATCTAAAAATCTTGCAGAGATGATCATATCTATGAACGTAACTAGAAGCATTTCTGTTGCAAATACTGAAAAATGTAGAGGTGATGCTCTTTACTCAAAGAGGCTTGCCATCACCTATCACAAATGGTCCAGCGTTACAGAAGCCACGTGGCTGAAGCCAATGCCTAAGAACAAAGGGCTATTTGTAAGAAAGTGTTCAAACAGAAAGCATTTCAAAAGGAACCGAGCCAGAGGGGTGTAGTGGTTAAGAGCAGTGGACTCTAATCTGGAGAACTGGGTTTGATTCCCCACTCCTCCACATGAAGCCTTCTGGGTGACCTTGGGCTAGTCACAGTTCTCTCCACACACTCTCAGCCTCACCTACCTCACAAGGTGTCTGTTGTGGGGAGGGGAAGGAGAATGTAAGCCACTTTGAGACTCCTTAAAGATGGAGAAAGGCGGGGTATAAAAACCAACTCTTCTTCCTCTTCTTCTAACACAGCACCACTGCATAGTTTTTGCTACTACAGCACTTCCTTCTGGTAAAACTGTAGGGCAGGATGAGCCCCATTGCTTCATTCAGGAGCTGGAGTTCACGCTTCTGGTTAAAGCAATAAAATAAGTTTGCTGTGAGTGTGAAATGTAATGAGCTCCAGCCAAACAAGGCTCACTGCCCAACGTGCTTGTTATGTCAGGCCTCCTTTAGGGCATTCTTTTGGACTGAAATTTATCTTTCAGCTCCCATCCCCTTTGTCCAATCTACACTGATTGTAGTTCCAAAAGTAGCCAGGCCCTGGTCTATTGCATACATTTCATTTGTTTTCACCCAGTTTACAGAATGCTTATTTTCTCTTGTCTTATCACTGTTTATCCAGATTACTTATAGCATCGTACCTCTTATTATGGTTAGTGCTATTCAAACAGAGCCTATGGGGGCTGGATCCTCAGGCAATTAAGTTTCAGCTAAAAGGCTCTGAGCATTTCATACAGTGTAATGTTGGCAGGCGTTAATTCCTTTATATATGTGGTGTCTGGAAATGTAAGTCTCCCTGTGTGAAACTAGAATCGCCAGTATATTGTGGAAGGCTTTCCCGGTCAGAGTTCATTGGTTCTTGTAGGTTATCCGGGCTGTGTGACCGTGGTCTTGGTATTTTCTTTCCTGACATTTCGCCAGCAGCTGTGGCAGGCATCTTCAGAGGAGTAACACTGAAGGACAGTGTCACTGTCCTTCAGTGTTACTCCTCTGAAGATGCCTGCCACAGCTGCTGGCGAAACGTCAGGAAAGAAAATACCAAGACCACGGTCACACAGCCCTAGAATCGCCAGTGCTTTACAAAAACCACTACAATTTTTTATATTTATAGCAAAGATTTATTGATTGATTTAATTATTTATTTCAATTTTTATCCCGCCCTCAATCCCCAGCCAAGGTCGGGCTCAGGGTGGCTAACATAATATTTGATACAATAAAATGCAAGATATGATGTGTGTACAGTGCCTAGATTATTACCAATGGAAAACAAAACATTAAAGAAAGGAAGAATGAATTTTAAATGTTTGAAAATAGCATATTGAAAAAGTACATTGGAATATATTATCCGTACAGCTTCTTTGAGGAGGACCACGGGCGCAGAGCCAAAGGGCACCTAAAATGTCACTTCTGGGCCTCAAATAAAGAGGTAGTCTAGTGGCAGCTTAAAGACTAACAAAATCTATCCCAGCATTGAGCTTTCGTAATTCAGAGCTCACTTTGTCAAATGCAAGCTCCCTTCTAATGAAGTGAGTTCTGACTCGCAAAACGTTACACCGAAATAAATTTTGTCTGTCTTTAAGGCACCGGGTCCTCACTCATGGGCTTGTACCTTCAAAAGTTAATGAGCTGTACTGTCCCACCGCGACTGTTCTAGGTGTATGTAGTCATGGGACCACTTCAAAAAGCCATTTCCTCAAATCCATGCATTATGTCAAAGCTAAATCTAGCGCATTTTAGGAGCAAGCGGCATCAACATGGGGGACTGACAGTACAGTACATAACAGAGCTACACCCTTCTAAAATCCATTGAAGTCAATGGTCTTAGACAAGTGTAGCTCTGCTTAGGGTTGCACTGTGATTTTCCTGATCATCACGTATATGAATCAGAAGTGACTCCAAATTGATCTGTTCCAGTAACTTACATCAGAATCAGCCCATGCTATTTAATTTACACAGAAAGCCAAAGGGTAAGGTGAGAAAGCAAAGCACTAGTTATGGACTAGTTATGCCCTTTGAAATTGACTGCACGTTTTCAATTATTCTAGCAGAGGCATCTTTTACGAGCAAATGAGGTGCCGCTTATGGACGCTGGAAGTGGAGCAATTGCTAAAGCCAGATGCCCCCTTGATCAAGCTGGAAATACAATTCGAGGCAGGTTTGCCTTCCTTGTGTCAAGGCAGACAAAGAAATGTGCTTGTCCCTTACAATAAGCTGCCCGATTTGTCCCCATTAATCTGCTCTGCAAACAGCAAGTGCCCGGGATCCGGCTGTGAATGGCCAGAAGGTTGTATTCTTGTTAGTAGATTTATTACGGGAGACATCACAGCTAATTGTCCCTTTATTCTGTGATTAGTATTTGTTTGCTCAGGGCTTTCCAAAAGAAGGTTAGCTTCTCTTGTCAGATGGTTTGCACAGCCTCTTTCCAAACATCTCTCCAAGCACCAGGGTGAGCACTGAGCATGTTAATCCCCTTTGATCCCCATGAGTTTTTTTAATCTGTTTAAACTAAAGAAAGTCTCACTCCTCCTTGCATGCTCTTTCAGACATTATTTCCACTTCATTAAAATTTTAAGATCGACAGTTGACTTTTATCATTTCCCCCCCATCTTTCCCTCTCTCAGAGATTTGCCCGGCCACTTGCTCAGATGTGTCAAATACATTTACACATATTGCATCCAGCCGCATGGGGGAAGAGTTCATGTGTGTGATCTGTATAAATGAGAGTGAGAGAGGTCCTTGTATAGGAGAGCAGGAGACTTGCCCATAGTTGTAACAATGATCCTGGGTATTTGCACATGCAACATCCTTTGCGTTGGCACTGTCTAGACATGTGTGCCATGTTCATGAGAAGGCTCAATTTTGGATGAATGTACACATTTTCCTAATGTGTGCAAATTATGCAAGAACTTTCTGTAAGGGTGTGTGTGTGTATGAAGACGTTTGTATTTACAGAGATTTTTGTGTGGTGCCAGTGTGGTGTAGTGGTTAAGAGCGGTGGACTCTAATCTGAAGGACTAGGTTTGATTCCCCACTCCTACACATGAAGCCAGCTGGGTGACCTTGGGCTAGTCACAGTTCTCTGCACTCTCTCAGCTCCACTTACCTCACAAGGTGTCTGTTGTGGAAAGAGGAAGGGAAGGAGATTGTAAGTCAGTTTGATTCCCCTTTAAAAAGGTAGAGAAAGTTGGCATACAAAAACCAACTCTTCTTCTATTTGAAAAACCAGTGTAGATTGCTTTAATAAGAGGAGCTGGTTAGCCACTGTATGAAATAGTATGCCGGCCTAGACGGACCACTGGTCTGATCCAAGAGGGCTCTGGTTATGTCCTTAAACATTTTGTCATGATCTGAATCTGGGAGAGATTTTTGTGGGATCATTATGAGTCTAGAACTGATCTACTAGAGCTTTTCCCATACTACTCTCCGAATCAGCCCTTGGAGGGAATGAGTTACCATGCAAAGGTTGGGAATCAGGGAAACCAAGTATCAGTCAGTCCTTCAGTAATTGCTGCCACCAGCCCACATAGCACTTACAACCCTGAAAGGTATTTGTTATATCAGGGGGGTAACAACTTTGGCTTCAGAACATTGTGTGTCTTTTGCTCCTTGAATCCTGAGAACACCCAATGCCTCTCTTAAAGTAAATTTGCAGCCATTAAGAAGTATTAAGACCAAATGTGTTTTCAGGCTTTGAAAAAAATATCAGGTGACATCTTGGAACCACTTGTGGAGAACATTGCATGCTTAAACTGTATTTATCAACTAAACAAAAACCCAGAAAACAAATTATGCAAATACATACTGATACGAAACTTAGATACTGCCTTCAGTTGCTGCCTAAGTCAATACAATACAATGAATTGTAACATTAAAAGATTCAAGATTCAGAAATTCAGATTGGAAGCAAAGTCTGCTTTTGGCCTGAGCTTCAAGAGCAGAGTATGGGTGGCATCTCATGGGTGGCAAAAGACAAAGACTTGTTGAAAATACTCCCTTTAAAAAAGCAGCAACGCTGCAGGCCAGGACATTACAAGGTCATGCAATTTTTGACCAATCCAGGTAAATTCCCAGCATTGTCTGGAACAGCAAATTTAATTTCTTATACAGTCAAAATTTCATTCCAGCATGCAGATCGCATACCAGTGACAGAAGACTTTAAATCAAGAGATAATACATTTTTTTCCTGAAAGGTGTGGTTATGAAGATTCTGGGATCAGAGGCATGTCTATAAACCATCAGGAACAAAGCCAATCCTGGCCTTCCCAGTCAGGATGAATCATAAGAGTAGCACAAAGAATTTCTCATCTTGAGAGCCCTTTGAAGTATACAGAGCAGTAATTTGCATGAAAGAAGCCAGGACAGAACAAAGACTCAACTGGAAATCGAGACTAAGTTTCAGATGCAAAGTGAAGCATAGCTTCGGAATATATCCAATATGACCCTTCTTAAAACTGAAATATAAGAGAGAGGTAGAATATGGAAGAATACTGAGCAGGTGTCTGTGAACGGACTCAGACACCATGGTCTCTGCCACGATGTCAGAGTCCATCCCAGCCTTCAAAGCCAATGGCCCAGGCGTGGAGGCCTTCCTCACTTCTACTGCCAGGCCCTATCAGAATACCCCAGCCCCACTTACCTGCTGGGGGGGCAAGAGCAGTCGCCCACAGCACCCACAATCCAGAAGGGTACTGGCCTTGCCCCCTCACCACCTCAGTGGAAGGTGCAGCAGCAGATCCCTCCTCCCTAAGGCCAGCAGCCCTGCAAAAGCATTGGCTGCCAAGCAGGGAGGAGAAGCTGCCAGATGCCTATACCTGGGAGGCAAGGAGGAAGCAAGGGAAGGCCAGGAGAACTGGTGAAGAAGGCTCACGAGGAGCCCTGAGAGGACAGGGAGAGCCAGGCCCAGGCTCAGACAACTATGGGTTAACAGAGGCACAGGGGGAAAGGAAGTACCTGGGAGAAAGGGGTGGGGGTGATACTGAAGGGGGAGAGAGGGATAAAAGGCAGCAGAATGAGCCATGCCGGGGAGGAGAATGGACTGAAGCCTGATCCAGACAGACCAGTAGGCCGAATTCCTGGGCAGTCTTAGACAGGAGAAAGGTGTATCCAAGGTCTCTGCCCTTTCTGAGGCTGGCTCAGGTAGGGGAGTGCTTTGTTGGCAGGATGGAGGAAGTGGGAAAGAGCTCGGTGGGCAATGCCCTGACTTACAGCAGGATTCCACTGGGTGCGTTTGGAAGGATGGAAGAGCAAGCAGCTAGTGTGTGTGTGATTTTGCCATCAAGTCACAGCTAACTTGTGGCAACCCCGTAGGGTTTTCAAGGCAAGAGACGTTCAGAGGCAGCTTGCCGTTGCCTGCCTCCGTGTGGGCTGAGAGAGTTCTGAGAGAACTGTGACTGGCCCAAGGTCACCCAGCAGGCTTCATGCGGAGGAGCTGGGTATCGAACCCGGTTCTCCAGATTAGAGTCCACCGCTCTTAACCACTACACCGCGCTCCCAGCAGCTAGACCAAGGCCAGTGAGCAGAGTCTCCTCACCACTGTGAAGGCACCAGTCCCGATGGATTACGAAGGATTAAGCTTGAAATAATTACTCACCAGAAGTGGCTGCCTCCAAGCAACCCTTTACACAAACTGGGTTATTTATTTACGATATTTATATGTCAATCTGAGCACCTCAGAACCTGAAGTGGGTACTTTTTTAGTGTCACAAATGGCTAATGTAAGCAAACATAGGGCTGGTAGGTTAGTGAACTTTTTGAGGCTAGTAATTTCCTCGAGCATATTTGCAAGGCTCAGCTAGCCAGCTCCAGCATGTCAAAAAGGAAAACCCATACATAGGAATATCACTTGTCCCCAGAAGTAATTACTGCATGCTATAGTGTTTCTTTTTCCTTTTCTTTAAAGGAATGTAATTACCATACCATTTACCATCCAAGTAAAATGGCATTAACTGGGGAAGAAATGTATGTTCAAATAGCAAAGAATTGTGTGAACCAAATTAAACATGGAATTAGAGTTCACTAGGGCAAGACCTGGGTCACTAGGGAGTCAGGTTCAGTCTTGATTAGACCTAGATTGTATCCCACCTTTCGCCTTGGCTCAAGGCAGCTTATTAAGATTACTTTTGAGTGATAAACTAGCCAGCTGAGGGCCAAAATTCAGAGACTGAGCAGCCACTTTGCAAGAAGAAGGTTGCAGGTTCTATAGCTGGCATCTCCTGCCAAATGGATGGGCAAGAGCTCTACCTGCAGCCTTAGAAACCTGCAGCTAGTCAGCTTTGATTCTACAGGGCCAAGCATACCAATTATGTAAGCTGGTGATATGAAGTTGCAACCTATGTTCCTGATCAGGAAATGAAGTTTTGCGGTCCTTTGCTGTCTCCAAACTGCGTCTCCCTTCAATTGAGAGTTGAACTTCCACTTTCAACAATGTAAACAATTACAATTATTTGGCAATGATGTGGGTCTAATCTAGTGTACTTGAATAAATGAAATCCCTTATGACAAAACTGGTATAGTGCTTACAGTTCTAGTCACTGTATCTCAAGAAATATGCTTGGAGCTGGAAAAAGTGCAGGACAACCAAGACGATTAAGAGTTTGGAGAACCTTTCCTATGAGGAATGGCTAAAGAGTCTTGGGCTTTTCAGTTTAGAAAAAAAAGGTGAGTAAAGGGGAACATAGTAGAGGTTTGCTGTGATCTGGATAGCACCAGGCTAGCCTGATCTCGTTAGATCTCAGAAGCTAAGCAGGGTCGGCCCCGGCTAGTATTTGGATGGGAGACCTCCAAGGAATACCGGGGTCTTGATGCAGAGGCAGGCAATGGTAAACCACCTCTGACCATCTCTTGCCTTGAAGACCCTACAGGGTTGTTGTAAATCAGCTGTGACTTGATAGCGCACACACACAGAGTAGAAGTATATATGCATGGGGTGAAGAAAGTGGTTAGAGAGAACTTTTTCTCCTAATTCCATAAGACTAGAACTCTGGAGCACTCAATGAAATTAATGCACAATAGATTCAGCATGGACAAAAGGAACTACTTCTTTATTCAACAAACAATTTAAGTGTGGAATTCACTTCCAGTGGATGTAGCAATAGCTACAAGTATAGATGGCTTTTAAGGGGAATTTAATGGATAATAGGCCCATCAGTAGCTATTAGTCTTGGTGACTCCATATTCAGAGGCAGTAAATGTCTGAATACCAGTGTTGGGGAACAACTGTCAGGGAAGGCATTGGCCTCTGTGCCCTGTTTGTTAGCCTTCCAGGGCAAGAGGCCATGAAAAGAAAATGCTGGACTAGCTGGGCTTCTCTTATATTTCTATGTTCCAAAAGAATTTTACAACCTTGTCAGTGTATGCTAGAAATTTATTTGAAATAGCATAAAGACGCTTGGGGAAGGGGAGAGAAGATGTGCGAAAAAATACCTCTGGTCCACATAATTTAGTAGGTTTCATTTTAAAAAAGAAGCTCCAAGCAAAATCCAAGAAAACCGTCAGCATTTTTTTATGTAACGTCAGCTCGCTTGTATCTTTTACCGCTTGCTCTGATAACAGAATCTTTGCAAATAACCCTGCAACATGCTAAGCTCTCAATTGTTTCTTGTACATAAACTAATTTAAGACTCTGGGAGATCTGAGAGTCTGCATCTGTAGTTTTCATTGGTAAGCAGCAGTATACAGACCCAGTGGTGTGTGTGTGGGGAGGAACTTCACCCTTTTTTCGCCATGCCATTTTGTTATCTCAATCTCCCTTATGCCTTGGGATTGATGTTTTCCCTTCTGAAGGAAACAGGCACACTTATAATTGTCTGTACATTTAGGAGGCAATTGATGTAGAGGGGAAGTGGAGGGGGAGGTAGTTGTGAATTTCCTGCATCGTGCAGGGGATTGGACTAGGTGACCCTTGGGGTCCTTTCCAGCTCTATGTTTCTGTGATATAGCAAAAATGGCAGGAGAGAAGAATTAAATCCCCCCTATACCTGCATCCCCAATGTGAACTGCCCTTCCCTTCTGCCGCTGGTGTAAGCCAGCGGGTGCCATCTCCCAGACTAGTTACATGGCAGCCCCAAGAGACACATGCTACCACAGTTCCAGATGTGTGCCAAGCCCCAAACGCAATGGGGAAGGCTCCCACACCATCCAGTGAAACTGACAAGGAGGGACCACGGGCAGAGAAGCCTCTCAGGGAGAACCAGAGGGAATCCATTTTCTCTGACCCAGTCTCCAGCAAGTTGTCATTTTTGCAAGAGATGACCAGGAATGCACACAGTCCTTTCTGTGATGACCAGGAATGCACACAGTCCTTTCTCCCTGCAGCTCAGCTGTTTGTCGGGGCTGGGAGCTTCCAGTGGGCAGCAAGCTCTGCTAATTGCAAATGCACATTAAGGAGGGGGGACCCCTTTCGGGGCCCATATCTCAGCCCCCGCTGATCCAATCTTTACAAAACTTGGGGGTTATTGCAAGAAGGGTCCTTTGAAGCTACGCTGAAAGTTTAGGACCTCTGCCCCAAAAATGCCCCCCCCCGGAGCCGTGGAAAGGTGCGGTTGTGATTTTAATGGCTTTATTCGGCCGAATTTTTCCCCGAATTTCCCCGAATTTTTCCCCATGCCGAATTGCACGGATCCGAAGCGGGGGAGTTTGGACTTCGGCATTTCCCAAATAAAAATGGGCTGAATTTTGCCGAATCCGAATTTTACCGAATTTTTTTTTCAACAGCCCTACCGAGAATAACTATTTAAAGCCTTTGACCGGGAGAGATAAGACCTGTAAGAAACAAACAAAAAACATGCACCTGATAAATAAGAATTAAGTGGTGCTCCTTGTTATCTTTCTAGTTTTACTTAAGGTTTTTCTGACACAGCATTTTCTAGTACAGACATTTTATGTAAGAACAGTACATGTTGATGGAAGGGATTTATTTCGAATGGATTTTGCTAACACCAAGGAAGATACCAACTATTTCTTACACACAGCCTTTGATGCTTTCTAGTTTCATTCAAGGGTGGACTGTTCTCTTGCTTTGTGGGACCCCCTCCCAGAAATTAATGCAAATGATTAGTTGTTGTTATTTGTAGGAACATTTTCATGGGAATAATTCCAAAAGCTCAGCCGCAGAGGCAAATATGATATGGTATGCAGTCTACAGCCAAAGCCAGACTTACACTGAGATTCTACATCAATTCATTTACTAAGGGACAACATACCTAGCTTATATACGAATTAGAACATCATGGGCTTTTTTGGCTGCTCCTCTCAGAAACACACAACTTTATGAGATACATTACAAACTGCTAACATCAGCACACATACAGAGTTCCCAAGATCTGCCTCTCACCTCAGTCTTATTTTACCGCTATAGTTCATATATCAGGGATTACCTTATGCTCAAAGGATCCCTGCTAGCACAATTCCAATTTATTTCAGTAATACAACCACGCTTTGCTTATGGGACTTTTAACTATGGGCATGGTACCTCCATGTCTAAATGTATCCATCTTGCTTTTATGGCTCATTGCAGTAGGAGCTGTGTCTGTCAGATATGAACTTTAGCAGCTGTATAAATATTGATGACTGTAATAATTTGTGTTCTGCATATGCTCTCCTTAATGCCATAGTATAATCCTCCAGCTAGGGATACCCTGCATAGAAAGGAGCCGGCTCTATTTGCATGGTAATGAAGTGCTTCTGAAGGTGCTCTTTGGAATGGTTAGCCACATAGCCGAGTGGCTAATGGATACGGAGGCAAGACTTGGGAGGAAATTAACACTTCCAGACAATCTAATCAACTCACACATTTGCTGTTGAGAAAGATCAGTTTGATATGGCCTGTTATCAGAAATGAACGTGGTCTCCAACTGTTAGCAAAGATCGCAAGTGGTAACTCGGGGAAACTACACTTCCACAAGACAACAAACAAAACAAAAATTTTCCAGTTGGGTTCAATACTGGAATATTCCAAGATCAATATTCTGTTGAATGCTGTCATGAAATATACTGAACAACTGAACAATCAGGACTTGAGAGAGCTCACTCCAGGTTTTGAAATCCTCCCTCCCCCAGCTTGTTATCCAATACCCAGTCCCCATTTCACTGTCTTTTTCATCTAATGTCATAGAAGAGCCTTTAAGAGGCACCATGTTGGTTGACTATTATATTAGGTGATGTGGAACACAGGCAGGATGCTGCTGCAGTCGTCTTGTTTGTGGGCTTCCTAGAGGCACCTGGTTGGCCACTGTGTGAACAGAACTGCTGGACTTGATGGGCCTTGGTCTGATCCAGCATGTTTCCCCACTCCTACACATGAAACATGCCGGGTGACCTTGGGCATCTCTGAACTCTCTCAGTGCCCCCCACCTCACAAGGTGTCTGTTGTGGGGAGGGCAAGGGAAAGAGATTGTAAGCCGCTTTGAGATTCCTTCAAAAGGTAGAGAAAAAGCAGAGTATAAAAACCAACTTCTTACTTTGAGGCAATAATTTACTTTTTTAATGTAGCAGTTCAGAATCCTTTTTAACCGCCTTAGGTAGCTTGCCAGCAAGGAGATTTCCGCCTCACTCTTCAGTAATATCCATTTTAAGTACCTCTCCAATGCAGTCATTTAGAATGTGTCACGTTATAGTGTTTTGCCCATGCAAGATACTTTGTGAGGCCTGTAACACTTACAGTGTATGCCTCCCCACACACTTAATAGACTGTTCTTTGAATTTAAGAGACAGGGAATCCATACATCTATTGGCAAAGTCCAAGCCAGCTTTGGATAATATGTTAGGGCACTGACCGTATTTTTCGCTCCATAACACGCACCTGACCATAACACGCACCTAGTTTTTAGAGGAGGAAAACAAGAAAGAAATCTTGTTTTCCTCCTCTAAAAACTTGTTTTATGGAGTGAATGCCCCAGGGAGGCCAGGTCTACCCATTGGTTTGCATGGCAGTAGACCTGGCCTCCTGTCTCAGTCAGGAGGCCAGGTCTACTGCCATGCAAACCAATGGGCAGCCTGACTGTGCCCGGGAGAGGGGGGGCGGTGGGGAAAGCGAGCCTAGCCCTCTCTGGGGCCAGGATCGCACAGGAGAGGGAGCGGCGGGGAAAGCGAGGGGAGGGGGCTGTGAGCTCAGTGCCCGGGAGAGGGGGGGCGGTGGGGAAAGCGAGCCTAGCCCTCTCTGGGGCCAGGATCGCACAGGAGAGGGAGCGGCGGGGAAAGCGAGGGGAGGGGGCTGTGAGCTCAGTGGCAGAGCCTCTGCTGGGCATGCAGGAGGTCCCAGGTTCAGTCCCCGGCGCCTCCGCTCCCACCCGCCCCTGGCCCAGGCGAGCCCAGATCCGGGCCGTGTGTGCCTGGGGAAGGAGAAGGGAAGGCTTCAGCTGGTGCGTGGGACCAGATCCGGCCCGTGTGTGCCCAGGGAGGGAGGAGGGAAGGCTGCAGGCTGGCCGGATCTGGCCCGGGTACGCCCGGGGAGGGAGGAGGGAAAGTGGCCCCATGTGTGCCTGGTAAGGGAGAGGGGAGGGCTTCTGGCTGGCGCAGGTGGTCGGATCTGGCCCGTATGTGCCCAGGGAGGGAGGGAGGGGGAAGGCTCAAGAACGGGGGGAGAGAGGAGGGGGCATCAACCGGCGCCTCCACCAGCCCAGCCCCCCCCCACTCGCTGCACAGAGGCCAGGTGGGACGGGTGGAGAGCGAGACCAGATCCCGCCGCCGGGACGATCTGCCGGGCCCTCCCTCCTTCCCTTCCACTCGCCCGGCCTCCGTGCAGCGGGGTTCACCAAGGGGGAAGTGGGAGAGGGAAGAAAGGAAGGCCGGGGTGGGGGGTGGGGTAGGCCTAAGGGGGAGACACCGCCGTCGCCCACGGGGGGAGGGGGGATGGTGGGGGATGGGAAGCCGGGGTGGGGGGGAGGGGAGCCCCTTCTGAGGAGACCCTCCTTCCTTCCTGCCCGGCGAAGGAAGCCAGGCCGCGGGTCCAGTTACCTCCGGCGCTGGCCGCCCAGGAGCCCAGCAGGAGCTGCCCCAGCACCACCATCTTCATGTTCCCCCCCCCCGCGCGCGCTTCCCGGTCCTGAAGTTCGCCCCCGCCCACCACCCAACAGCTGAGCCTCGGGACTGGGAAGCGCGCGGGGGGGAGGTTAAAGATCCACCGCCCCCCTTCCCGGGAGTCCCGGGAAGGAGGGCAGTAGGTCTTTAAACTGCTCTGCGCTGCCTGCCCAGGCAGTGCAGAGCAGTTTAACCCCCCACCCCCTCCGGCTCTGTGCGCCCCACCCGTCTCCCAGCTGCTGCAGATTTAAGTGTAGCAGTTCTCTTACAAAGGAATTTCAAAGGGAGATTGGAAAGAGAAACTGCTGAATTACAGTTGATATTCAAACTAAAGACAATGCATTTACCTGGGCTGAATAAAGACCTTGCATTCATGGCTCATTACCAATGCTGATTTCTCCATACCCATCTCTCCCCTGGACATCACAGACTCTTCTGCATACCACACCTAATCCCATAACGCCTGCTATTCACATTTACATACTGTTAACATTTACATACTAAAGCTTGTCTGAATTCACTCTCCTCTACTTAAAGACAGATGGATTCACATTCTAGCTGTATCTGAAGAAGTGAGCTGTGGCTCACGAAAAGCTCATACCCTGCCAGAAAATATTTTTGTTAGTCTTTAAGGTGCTACTGGACTCTTGCTCTTTTGTACTTCATGCTCCCAGTTGGCTGCAGCTCGAAGCAGTGGTCAGCTGGGTGTCAATGAAGCAATACCAGAAGTCTTAGGCAAGCTACCCAGGACACTTTCTCCTTTAAAATACTAACAACAAAGCAGGGAGTTGGGTTTCAAATAGTAAAACAGAGTGTAAATTGAAGGGTTAAACTCCCCTCTCCCTTTCGTGCATGGCCCCAAGGGTGACTGAGGCTGCATGAGCCTGCAATTTATCTCTGAAAAGATAAGGTGGTTTTCATCTAGTCTATTTGAGCCCTAAGTGTTGCTGAGTCCTTAGCATCCCAAACCCTGAAACTCATGCGGGCAAGACCCAATGATGTCATGGGGTGGGACCTGGTGATGCAATTCTTTCACAATGTCATCTGCTTAGTTTCAGTTAAAGTTGATTTTGTTCCATGTAAGTTATTGTCGTGTCATAGGTCTTGCTTTCGGGAAATTGAAAAGAAAGCATTCACCCACAGCCACTGGCCCTCCTCACTCACTCATTCAATCACACACTCACAGCAGCATGGGAGTTGTTTTCCTGTAGTGCGATCCACACTCCTGGGGAGTGTGTCACAAACACATGGCAGGACCAGTCATGTGACTCTTTCCTACTGGATTGGCATCTTACAAGGAAGGAGGTTGCCGACAGCATGGGAAAAGACCTACACAATTGCCCGCAGTCACATTGTCATGAAATCCTTAGCAGCATCTACTTTGGTGATGGAGAAGCAACTCCAACGCTATTGGATGTGCCTGACTGAAGGGGATTTAATTTATGAGGGGTTATGGAATGCTTATGAATATTCTAACTTCCTAGACATTTCTGTTGGTTGGAAGACGTTAGCAAACATATGCAGCACTATTTGTGTTACCGAGCCCTGTGGCTAAGAGTGGTCAACTGCAGTACTGCGGTCGAAAGCTCTGCTCATGACCTGAGTTTGATCCCGACGAAACTCGGTTTTTAGGCAGCTGGCTCAAGCTTGACTCAGCCTTCCACATTTCTGAGGTGGTTAAAATGAGTACCCAGCTTGCTGGGGGTAAAGTGTAGATGATTTGGGAAAGCAATGCAAACCAACCCGTAAACAAAGTCCGCCCTCCGCCTACTAACCGTCATGATGTGACGTCACCCTACGGGTCAGTAATGACCCAGTGCTTGCACTTGGGACTATCTTTACCTTTACCGTATCCATGTTACAATGAGTGCATGAATCTGGTGTGGAAGTGGTGAGTAGCACATGTGCATGCATACTATGTAGTGTGAATGTGGTTGTGCATGGAGGAATAAGAGAGAGAATGACACAGAGAAGGTATTACATACCCAAAAGCACATCTGTGAACACAAATTAATCAGGGCAGTACAAAGTCCAAAAAAAAACCAGAGCTGAAACTAGTTGTCTATAGGCAAAGATTTGGAAAATTAAAAAATCACATTATGTTTGCCAAAATGGTGAGGCGATGCAAAAACTAAATGCATCATAAACTCATATTTCATTTTAAGCATTTCCCCCCCCCTTAGCCTATCCATCAAATTGACAATTAAAATTTCTAGTGATCCATGCATACAGAGGAGTAGCAATCTTTTAAGTGATGCGCAGTGAGAAAATGAAACCTTTTATGTAAGTCCCACAAGATAGCAAAGGCAGCAGCCATAATCGTGTTTTGGGAGAATGAGAAAAGCAGACAGAACTTCCAAAGAAGAAACAGCCTGGTTGCTTATTAGGGCAGATTCGTTTGTCACATTTTTACACACGCATACCACTCCTATGCACAGATACATTTTTAGCATGCAAATTACCATTCTAGTGCGCTTGTCTGCCTAAAATGCCAGGAAGAAGATGCAAACAAGTGCTGGCTTCCCGATAGATGTTGGGAACGAAAAGTTTAAGAAAAGGAAGGCCTTAAGCTGTTAATGAGCAAGCACGAGAAAGGAATACCGTAATAAAAACAAGTAATCTAAAACTGAACTTAATTTGAACTTTTTATCTGCTTGGCTGCTTCTACCGTGGCATTTTTTCCTCACATGGAGAGCAGGATCCAGTATGGGGTGGGTTGGGGTAGCTGCAGGTAGAGCGTCCATGTGGATGCTCCACTCATAACTGCCACAGGGAAGGGGAGGGGCTAAGCACTGCTTCCAAAACGGCACAAGGCATTTTGCTGCCCTGCGCCATTCCTCCCCTTTTAGCCCTATAGTGGGGGTCCCCACCCTTTTAAAGCCTGGGCATCTTTGGAATTTTGACCCAGGGCAATGGGCACAGCCATAAAACGGCTGCCACAGGAGGCGGAGCCCACCACACTACATCAGGGAGTGAAGCCATGCATAACTCTAATAGTACCCTTTCAACATTTCAGGCAGAAGCTCTGTTTAATGGGATTCCTTCAAAAATGAACATATTGTTTAAACGTATTTATACACACAGCTTACTTTCAGTCATACAGTGAAAATCCGTGCGATGGCAGGGGCTGCCAAAGCAATTTTTTTTTAAAAAATGTGCTCAAGCAATCATATCTCCAATGGCCAATTGGATGCCCGGCCTAGCACAAACCCCACCTGACCCCACCCACTTTCTAAAAGCACTTGGCAGGCACCAAGAAAGGTGTTGGTGGGTGTCATGGAGGCCTCGGGCACGATAGGGAGCCCTGCCCTGCAGCAGTGTGTTGCCTGCAGGGGGCCCGGTGTGATCACCATCTCATTGTGCTTTTGAGCAGGTGTGACTGAGGAAAGGGGGGAGAGCAGGGCTGGCAGCGGCAGCAGGGAGTGGAGATGCCCTCCCTACCCCATTTGCTGCTAGTCCCATGAAGGGGACGGATTTTTGCACTCCCAACCGGCTGCCGTCTTTATCATCCCGTCTTTGGGGCAGGAACTTAGCACTAGCCTAGTCAGCTTTTTTGACTGGGCACCAGTAGCTGCAGCAGGAGAAGGTGCTACCTAGCTAAAGACTGCAGAATGCATGCATAATGGCAAGGGACAAAACAGTGTAAGGACAAATTATTGAAATACAAAGCCCTGTGCTTTGAATGACTATGCCTGGAATGTAAATCCTTTTCAGACCAGAACTATTAGCATATCCTTAGGGAGACCCTTAGAGTCTCTTCCTCTGTTATCTGCTCAGCTGTCTGAAAAGTCATTGGTTTGAATATTTACACATACTGGTATGCAGCCTGTGTCTGCTTAAGTATACAGTCACATGGGCTGTTTTGTCAGTGAGGGCTGCTCTCTGTTAGTAAAAATTGCCCCAATTGCAAGAGAAGGAAAGCCAAGCACAGCAAAGTCCGTGTTAAAAGAAGTAGACATGGAAAATTGAAAGAGATGTGAACTGGCAGCAGAGAAAAATGCCACAACAGGAACTTGGACTTCCTATTAATGCAGAATAATGATTCCGACATGCTTCCTCCTCCTGCTGCCCATGGGGGGGGGGGGAGACTTTCAGCTGGGGTTTACTGATGGATGAAACAGTAGGAAATTGTCTGTAAATCCCCTCTCCACTCCAAGGTATTACGGGTCAAGACAGACTTTCAAATGAGAGGCATGCCTAGATCTAGGGTGGGAATGTTCCAAAGGACCCTTGCATCGGTTGCTTCCTGTTGTCGCAAGTGTCAGCGTGGTGTAGTGGTTAAGAGCGGTGGTTTGGAGCTCTTTTAGAGCTCTCTCAACCCCACCTACCTTACAGGGTGTCTGTTGTGGGGAGGGGGAGGGAAGGTGACTGGAAGCCGGTATGAGTCTTCCTTAAGAGGTAGAGAAAGTCGGCATATAAAAACCAACTCTTCTTCTTAAGACAGCATGAACCCTGTTTTTCAGAGGGGTGGGACATTGTGTGTGTGACAATACCTGTGGCCATAATTAGCTGCTCACAGAAAATAAGCAGCTAATGTTTTGTAATATTTAGGGATGAAGAAAAGGTCCTCGGTGGGCTTCGAAAATTGCCAAACTCTCAAAGCCAGTCAGAAGTAGCCATTCAGCCATGAACTGAAAGAACATGAGTTTGCCCCTCACTCCCATCCCCCCCCCCATATCAAAGACCGAGTTTTCAAAACAGAAACGGGATTGCTACACATTTTTGGCTCAGTCTCTCCTGTCTTCAGGAAAAATTGCCATGCACGCTAGAGAGGCTCTGGAAGCATGCTCAAATAAAACTAGAATGCACCATATTTTCAGGGGGTTTTCCCTTTGTGTAACAAAAAAAAAGAAAAAAAAAGAATGCATTGTGAATTAAAAAATGTCTCCCACTGAAAGAAAAGTTCAATATTAGACCACTGAATGAGATCATCCAGAGTTTTGGAGTTGGGTGTAATCAATATCCTAATGGCCTCTAGCCAGCGTGGTGTAGTGGTTAAGAACAGAGGACTCTAATCTGGAGAACCAGGTTGGTTTCCCCACTCTTCCACATACAGCTTGCTGGGTGACCTTGGGCTAGTCTCAGTTCTCTCAAGACTCTCTCAGCCCCACCTACCTCACAAGGTGTCTGTTGTGGGGAGAGGAAGGGAAGAGTGATTGTAAGCTGGTTTGAGACTCCTTAAAGGTAGAGAAAATCAGGGTATAAAAACCAACTCTTCTTCTCTTTGTCTAACCTACTAGCCTGGACACTGAATCAGTGTCTAGTGACCAGTGGATGATGGGAACAAGGTGAAATTGAATCCAGGCAAGACAGAGGGAATGCTAGTTAGGGAAGCATTGGTACTAAAGGGGTCGGATCCGGGAAGTCTGGATGGCACCGAACTGACTATTGGATCAAGTGGAAAGTGTAGGGATCCACCTGGACCCATGCTTGCTTTTCAAAATTCAGGTTGTAGTTGTTGCTAGAAGTGGCGATGCTTGAACACTCACCTGTTTGGACCATCTCCTGTTCACCAGTCATGAACAAGGAGCTGATTTTTCAGAGGACTGTTCATCTCTCTGTTCGTGGCTGTTTAGCAGGTGGCTTTGACTATCCTTCCCAACTGTGCAATGCAGCGAAATGGACTTTTCATGCGTCCATTTTCACACAGCCCGATTGAGATCTACTCCCCCCTCTCCTGCTGTGCTGCTGCTCTGCATGGCCGGCAGTTATTCAAACAGACGGTTATACCAAACCCAAATTGTATAAATCTGCCATCAAGAAATGCTATGTTTTAACTACTGTTTGGTGTTTGTTTAAATAGCCCTTAGTGCCATTAATGGCTGTTGATCTGTTTGTATTGGCAGTGCTTTCATGCATGCGCAATTTTCACAAAAACCCAATGCAGGCCTGTTTGGCAGGCATTTGAGTCTATCAGTGCCTAGCCAAACAGGCTCAGCGATCGGCTCGTGTCTGATTGATGCAGCTGAACACAATACGTTTGACTGTTCAACATGTTCCCTGTGAAATTCATGGGAAGAGGGGAGGCCAGCCAGATGGGAACCGTCACTGTTCTCAACAATATGCCTCGTGGAACAGCTCAGTTTTACAGGTCCTGCAGAATGCCTCCAAGTCCCAGAAGGCCCGGATCTCACTGGGCATGGTGTTCCACCAGGCTGGGGCCAGAGCCAAAAAGGCCCTGGCCAACGACAGATGCTTTTTGGGTCAGGGATCACCAGCAGATTTGCTCCAGCGGAGTGAAGTGCTCTTTGGGGGGGTGTCTTACAACAGTTCAATTGGTTGCCCGTATTCTCAGGCACAATTCAAGGTGCTATTTTTAATCTTTTAGTTTTGGTGTTGCTTATGAGCATTTGTGGAGCTGGGGACTGCTGGGGAGGGGGGCGAGGACACCAGAGAGGACATGCCAGCAGGCCTGGTGGCCGCAGGGGTGAGGAGGAAGTTGGAATGATCTGTAGGTTGGGTGTGTCCAGGAATCCTTATAAATGGGTGGGGTGGCTTGTGCCTGCAGTGGCTCTATGTGGAGACGGCACACCCACTCAGGCAGGAGTGGGGCTGCAGACCAGGGGGGTGGGACCACAAATGTGGGGGGTGGGCGGGCCTGGTTATTAGGCCTGGATCTTAAGGAAGTGGTCTGGCATAGTTGGGTGGCGCTAGACTGACAGACTGACAGAGAAATGGTGAGGGGAACACATGGAGGCAGGGAGTACAACTAACTACCCTGAGGACGGAGGGCACCAACTCAATGCAGATAGTGTGGCCAATTGGCAATAAATGAGGAGTTTGGACTACTTGCCATGAGTCTCCTTACTGGGCCCGGACTCTGAGTAAACCTACATAGGATTGTGCTGTTAGTCTTGGTCTTGATAAAACCTGAGAGTTGCTTATTTATTTACTACATTTATACCTTGCCTTTCTTATGTCTCAGCATAGAAAACAGTAGAGGTTCATAACATTCTGTTCAAGTTGCTTTACCAATTCATTGCCAGCTGAGAGTCATCCACACCCACTCTGATGGGATCACTTACTTCTTACTTGTATGTTGTGCATACTCATCTGCTGATTGCTGTCTTGGACCTTTGGATAATAACCACCCCTTCTGTTTGTGCCTGCTGAGTGAGCATAATAATACTTCAGGCATCTTGCAAAGTGGGCTCTGTCTCACAAAAGCTTATGGCGCAATAAACTAAAGTCTTTCATATGCCATTATTGTTCTGGATGGGTCGCTCATGTTCTAATGCACCATTCCGTTCAGGGCATATCTGTCCACACTTCTGCAGTTCATCAGGAACTCCAGCTGATGCATGAGGCTGTCCCTCTTTACTGCAGCGAATGGCAGCATGAACACCCTGTCCAAGAATTCCAAATCTGGTAAGTCTTATCGCAAATGGGTCAAATTTAGGTTTCATTCTCATAAATAGGTTAACAATGCATATCAGCGGCATTCAAATTGTCTTATGTGCTTTCCCTGACCTTGCAATTCTCCTTCATAAAAGGGGGCTGTTCAGAACGTTCACATTTACCCAGGTTGTCCTTACTGCAGTGTCTAGGGACTTATAATAGCACTCATGGCTGCCAAATGAGCAAAACATGAAAGGACCTCATAGATTGGGGATTCAGACCCATCGCTCTATTTGCAATATAATTAGATAAGCAGGTGCTGGACATGGAAAGTTGGAATATACTGAGGTAAGACTCATTACTGGAGCTCTGGAAGGAAGAACATCAGTCTATATTCCCTGTGGGGTCTTGATCTTTACATATAGAGAACACGAAGATCAGAAGACATAGATAAGGTAATATTGAAAGGGAAGCAGAAAATCATGGTTATTAATAGACTTAAGAAATCAGTCATGAGCACCACTGCCAAATAATTAAGCGTCTTTTTGCATTTTAGAAATATTTTTGCACAACTTGTTCTGCCAGTACGACTGTCAAAAACTAATCAATAACTATAGGTTTAATAACATACATATATTTACTTATGGGTTTTAAGGGTACAGGTCATCTCAGGGCACTCACAGCGCAATCCTGAGCAGTTGCACCCTTATCTTGGCTTCCAGTGGACTTAGAAGGGTGTAATTCTGTTTAGGATTGCACTGTTAGCTATAAAAGTCCCAAGCTGCTGGTTCTAACAGGATGCAGGAAGAGGATCTTTGTCTCCCAGATCAACATTGATATATCAAAAGGGGTGAATACACATCAAAAACGTCATGTTCATTCTATGCATGGGAAACGAATACAGCACAGTTCTGCATCTTCCAATACAAACATAAAAGCTATCTTTGCAAAGATAGTTGGCAGCGGCCTTGCTTATTTGGGGCCATTGTTTCAGAGTGCTGGTCTGGTCCGGAGACCATGTGTTCTCTAAATTAGTGGCTTGGGGTTTATTAACATCCCATTTTCAGCTCTTTAATACAGACTTTTCTAAAGATCATTTATCACTCCACCCTCCCTTTAGGTCCTCAACATCGCCAGCAGCTGGGTCACCTGGGGGAGGGCAGGGATGTTTGTCCCAGAAGAGAGGGAGATTGCAGGTTTAACAGGTAGTGGCTCATGTGTGAATCGCTAGCTTGGGACTGGAACATCATTGGGAAGGGTGGTTTCAAAGCTGTGCTTAATTAGGTGGAAGGAGTGTTTGCATGACCACTAATGGTGGATCAGAGGGATAGGGAGCTATGACTGACTGCTATACAAAGGCAGCCAATTACTTGCATGTCTGCATTATGTATTAACCCATCTGGGCCGGGGATATTGGCTTTGAAAGGAAGACAAAGGAGGGGGTGTGTCAATGATCACACACCAAATTATAGTGTCTATGCCCTATTGTCCAAAAATAAGCAATTCACAGCCAGGGCAGCAGAAATTATAAACACCCTGGGACACGGATCTCTGCACTGCGTCCCTACACCCTGGCAGGGAGATTCCCCTCTTCCTGGGGCCTGTTTGTGGTAAGCACTTCTTTGTTTGTTTAAGAAATTTGTGCGCAAAAGTGAACCGCGCTGATCCCTCCCCCAGGTGCTCTCTCAGCAAGTCGGAAAAGAAAAAGACAGCTTGGGGAGGTAGGGGAAACGTGCAATTAAATTTGAGTACCGAAAATATACTCAGCCATACATACAAACTTACTTCTCCAACTGAATGCATACATTTCATTTCAATGCAACATATTGTGATGCATCAACGTCACAAGCAGGTTCAAGACCCTGAACTCTTATCAGAAGAGTTATTTGTATTTGCTCGCCTCGTATGCTCTTTCAGCATCCCACACCAAACAATTCTTCTTGCTGGTAGCGGGATGTCAGTCACCAGCACATTTTATTTCTATTCCTGCTAATGTGCATCAAGGCAGTTACTAACAAGACGTTTACTAGGATTGTACAGCCGTACCTTTATTGTGCAGTGAATCCCCTCAACTTTTTTTAAAAAAACAATCAATCCTCAGTTGATTAACAACCAATAAATGTCTTGTTAAACCCAAACAAGCTCCTCTGAGCATTTTATTAAAAGTAACAACTGCAAGCGCTCTTTGATTTCCAAAGTTTTTGAACAGTGCCTTGATTAAGATTGCTTGTCCCTGCTTGCAGCAGACGACGGAGCGCTGATGGGCTTGCTTGTTGACGCTATTGATCACAGCCCTGTCTGGAACTGGAGGGAATTAGGGAGGTGGCATCTGCTGCTTCGGTTCCCTTTGGAGCGCAATTTTATGACTCTTGTAACTTGGGAGGGAAATAACAGCAGTGACCCACCCGCCAACGAGACACAGTAATGCGGGGGCATCCAGGAGTCACAACACAGGGGGAGCAGGCTCTGGTTGCATAATGAGGCAGATGATGTTCCAGAGGACACGACCCAGTCTAAAGTTGCAGTAGAAGCCAGTGAGCGGAAGGGTCATTTTTCCTGCACAGATTCAGTATCTGCCAGGAAGGGGTCAATTCCAGCTTACCCTGTATTTTGTGTATTCATCTAAATTCACAGGCTTAGGAGGGAGCTGTAAGTAGCTTCGCTATGCATATAACTTCATCTTTCTGTAGCTCTAGAATTCTCCCATGGTCGAAATTTAGATTACAAATTTACAAGACACGCTCTAGAGGTGTTTGGGCAAATGTTACAGCATTGCCCGACAACATGGTGTCACTTCCAGGTTGCACCAGAGGTGATGTCATGGCATCTGGCAATGTCTATAAGCCCATTTCCCCCAGCATTTTTCCTCAGCAGAGCCTCCTTACCCTGAAGTTTCCCTGCCCCCAATCCCTCCCCCCCCCCATGCCACTAGGCCTTTTTCAGGCTTTTTTAAAAAAATCAGAAATTGAACATTGTCATATTATTATAATGCTATGTCAGGTTCTCTCAATTCTCAGCTTACGTTTTTTAAAAGGAAGTCTCTAGCCCCTTTTGTGGCAAAGATATGCCTTTCCCCTTATATCTTTGCAATTCAAAGGGCTAGAGCAACATTGATATATAGATAAAAGGTCTGTAGCTTCACAGTACAGAGGAATGGCTCACTCCAAAAGTTTGTGCATGGAAAACATAAGCTATCCCTGTCTGTAACAGACACACATAAAGGTATTTTATGCATGGCTGTTTCCTTTGCGGTCACCCATCCAACCACTGTGGGTCTTTGTGTTGATTATGCATGCCTTTTCGAACCATCAGAGGTCGCCTCGCTCTCCCCCTCCGTTTCCGCGCATTTTGCCTGCGTTTTCAGAGACCGTTTTTTTCTCGAATTTGAAAACGTGGGCAAAACATGGGGAAACGCAGGGGGAGAGTGAGGCGACCTCTGATGATCGGAAACAGCATGCATAATGAACACAAAGACCCAAAGTTGTCGGAGGGGTGACGGCGAGTGAAACAGCCAAAAGTTGAGAAGGCCCACCTCCTGCATGTGGGTTACAGATCAAGGCCAGATATTGCAAAGACCAGGCAGGGACTGTATTTAGTTTCTCTGCAGAGGAACTGAGAGTTAAGAATGTCATTAGAACATTTTTCTTCACTTTGGGAAAGGTGCAGCAATCCCAGGAATGTACCATCTCCCTATTCATTTATCTATACATTTATTTATTTTTGGCTGTCAAGTCACATCTGACTTAGGGTGACCACTGGTGGGGGTTTTCAAGGCAAGAGACCATTCAGAGGTGGTTTGCCATTGCCTGCCTCTGGGTCACAATTTACATTCATTTATTATACATTCCCATCTGCCATGACAGGCAGTGTGGTCTTTTGTAGGGAAGGGCAAACAAAACTTAACGGAGAGTACAATAAAGTCTTAGGATAATTGTGGAAATGCTGCATTAAAAACAAACAAACATGGCCATAGCATTAGACACAAAATTAAAACAGGCAGGAATAACCCCTTCAAGCTACCTTCCAGATTGCCTGACAAAAGAATGTACTGCAAGCACAATTGTGCAGTCTGGATTTGAAACAGGTTAAATTTGGGATGCGTGCACTGATCCTAGCTGATAATTCACAGTGGGTAGCCGTGTTAGTCTGTCTGCAGTAGTAGAAAAGAGCAAGAGTCCAGTAGCACCTTAAAGACTAAAAAAAATATTTTCTGGCAGGGTATGAGCTTTCGTGAGCCACAGCTCACTTCTTCAGATACAGCTAGAATGTTCTAGCTGTATCTGAAGAAGTGAGCTGTGGCTCACGAAAGCTCATACCCTGTCAGAAAATATTTTTGTTAGTCTTTAAGGTGCTACTGGACTCTTGCTTTTTTCTGATCCTAGTTGGTATGTGTATGCACTGAAGTATAGCAGGAAGGCTGCTTAACATTTTTATTGTTTTTCTTTAAACCTATCTTATTATTACTTTCTTTTTCCTTTCTTTTTCCTACAGGCATCAGGCATTTTTTTATCCCCTTTCATCAACTCCTAATCTTGCCTCTGGCACGTGCTTGGCATAGGAAAGCATGAGAAGATAATAAAAATCCATTACAGCTTTGCTTTCCCAAGACTGAATGAAATGCAGTTTAATTGGTGCCTTATTCTGTCACTGTTAATACAAGTTTATACTTCTCCTTCTCATCAATATACTTTACAATCCGGGGTTAATTATGAATGGGTCACAAAATTACAGTAAACACTAGTCAGGGAATATCTAATTACTTGTCTGCTTAGCCTGTTGTTAATTGTTAATTATCCTTATTTAATTTGAATTCTGAGTTCGTATTGTACGTGAGGTTTCTGTGCACAGGCTCTGCTCCCATCAGGAACTGGCCCAGCCCATGCTGACAGCTACAAAGAGGCTGTGCTGGATCCATAAGATGCCTGCAGATGATCTTTTTGCTTCCAAGGGTGAGAGTCTTCACCAAGCCTCACTCGCCAGTAGAGACAAGGAGGCTTGTTACTTCCTGCTGTCCTTTGACAAACAGCAGGGCCCCTGTCCCCTGCCAGGTACATGAAAAGCAATCTTTGAAAAGGGATGAGGAGCCATAAAGGGCTGTTTTTTCTCCCCCTGGAGGAGGGTAGCTGGTTCTCTGACTCCAAAGCCATGGAATCTTTTCTCAGTCGCAGAGCACAAAAGCATTTGGATCCAAGGCCTCTATCACTTTTGGCTCCTGACCCTTTTTTGCCTCCCAAGGTGCCACTACTTTGCATGTCATTGTAATATAAAACAACTATACATAACTATACATAGAGATAGACCACATAGTAAATTAAAGATCATAGCCAGGTCAACTTCAAAATAAGGGGGAGAAAAGCTACACCTTGGTGAAGATACTTGTGTGGGTAGGTACGACCATCCCATTCAAATGTTGGCCAACAAAATATGCAAGTTAATGGCCAGATGGTGGAAACATTGGATGACCTTACATAACTTTGGGGAGGAGTTGTGGCTCATTGGTAGATCATCTGTCCCAGGTTCAATCCCCAGCATCTCCAGTTAAGGATCAGGTATACCAAGATTGTGACGCGGAGGCAGGCATTGGCAAACCACCTCTGAACATCTCTGGCCTTGAAAACCCCAGCAGGGGTTGCCTTAAGTCAGATGTGACTTGATGGCAAAACAACATTGATTCATGAGTCGGAAGCAACTTGATGGCACTTAACGCACAATGTGAAAGAAACCCTGTAGAGCTGCCGCCAGTCTAAGTAGACAATTGTGACCTCTATGGACCAATGGTCTTATTCAGTAGAAGGTAGCTTCATGTTCATGTGTTCAGTAGAACTCAACTCTCCCTCTACCCACCCTATGGCAGAATCAACCAAGAGTCATGGGATACTGATCCTAGCTTCCCTTTGAATGAAGATGACAAAAAACTGGGGTCTTTCACATAGATAGTTCAGACACTAAAAGGATACTCCCTAACAACAATGAAGCCTGTTTTAATACTCTACCCCCACTGCCAGGTTACCACAAACATGGAGAGCTGGCACCCCAGACTTACTCTCTCAATGAATCTATTCAAAGAAGAGGCGTCAGGTAAAGATGAGACAGTGCACACTTGGTTACTTGGGAACTCTCTAAGGAGCACAGCACCTTTGAAGAGGAGGCCTAACACTTGCAGAAATAAGCTCACAAAATTATTCATGAAAAGAGCAAAAGAAGTCTCTCACAGTCAGACACAAAGGTGCTCCACTGATAGTTGCTGGTGCCAACTACCTGCCTGTCCTCCAACATGAGTGTTCTCAGCCAGGAGTGAACAGTACCAGCTGGACAGTTTTCTGCATCAAGCTATCTGTATTCACAGCCTGTTCAGCTGTTTTTGGCTCCCTCTCAGCTCCAGTGACATCAAATCTTTGGCATTCCCTGCATCAACTAGCCTCTGTTGCCCCAGCCTGCCCTCTTGGACAAGTTAGGCCAGGCCATCAATAACGGAAGGATACTGAAATGCAGAACAGTGATCTTGCAGCCACTGTAATGAAGGAGCTAGTTAGCTAGGATGTGAAAGCTGAAGAAACCATGTGATATTATGAAAATAGAAGTCTGCTTGATCTATGTGCTTCCAATATTTGGAAACATGGGCTTAGTTCAGATGAGATGTCAGGTGAATACAGACATTCAAGATACATGGTAAAATGCATCTATTAACATCTAGGCAGATTGCTCACATTAAGAATTCTTTGTATTTAATACAGCTACTCACTTGGCCATCAGCAGCAAATAATAATTACCTCCAGGCAATCAGGCAAGGAGGGTTATTGGTTTAGGCCACAAATGACTTACACAACTATTTGTGGTCAGATGAGCTATTAATGATTGTGGGTTTATCTGCGTGACTAATCCATTGTCTCTGCCCGGACTACAGAAGGGACCTGAAATGAATAGCTTGAGCCTGCGGACTCCCAAGCAAGACTTTCACTTCAGCTCATAAAGCACCAAAAAAAGTAAAATATCTCTCATTTAGAGAGCATGGGAGAGGAGAGATGGAAGGCTCTCATCCTCAAAGACCATCCCATGCTACTCTCTGCCCAGGCCACCAGCTTTTTCTTCAAAAAGTCTTCAAATATAAACAGCATATTAATTATAAAAGATTCCTGAACTAGACTGTCACACCAACTTCATCCACTAAATGTCAGTCAGTTACCCTAAAGGTCACTTTGGCCTGAGATGTGTTAATTTAGCCTGCTGCTTGTAAAGGTTTGCTTACTTCTGATGTACACTGTTCCTAATGCAGTCGAAATGCAATAATTAAAAAGTGGGATTTCTAGGCACCATGGAAAAATTATAAACTAAATACATTTGTTCTGCTCTTAAATACAATAGAAGCTAATTTAGCTATGTTTCATGTAAAGTAAACAATTCTAGTATGACAGTGACGGAAAATATTCATAGAATAATTACAAAAACAGGATTTCCTGATTTTTGTTGTGCAGCTTAAGACTTCTCCCTGCATGAAGCACTTTTTAATTAAACTGAGCTCAGCAAATTTATATGGTAGGAATAAAGCAACCATTCCCCCATCCTCAAGTCACTGTGGGAAGATCAGTGGTCTGAGCAAATAATATTAATACAATTTGTGTCATATGAAGTATCTCATTAATATAAAAAGATGGTTGCCTGTGGAGTCTCATATAGACATATCCTGTGCAATAGAAATTGACTTTTTAAAAAATACACACACAAAATCATTTTTAAATAAAGAAAAAAATCTCTGAGAATATTACAAAATAATCAACTTATTGCATAGAGGCAGACTCCCTCTTCCAGGTAAGCTTATCTTTCTCTGAGCCTTCCACGCAGCAAATGTTGATTAACATGATTCAGAGCCACCCTACTGCCAGACTGTATGAGCTTTGGGCTAAGCTGACAAGTATCCACTTTAATCAGCAAACTGAAAGGTAGTAAACTAAGATGGAACAGAAACACTCTAATTTTGTGTGCAGTGCCACAGAATATATAACATTCACAGAAGCAAGGTGGGAGTAAATGCTTAATGCAGTAGCTAGCTTCCCTCCAGAAAGATGTTCAAAGAAAATGCAGGACTAGTGATGAAAGCTTTAGAGCAGGCTTGTCCAAACTGCGGCCACTGGGCCACATGTGGCCCAGGACGGCCATGAATGCGGCCCAACGCAAAATTGTAAACTTACTTAAAACATTATGAATCAGCTATCGGTAGTGTTAGTGTATTTTATGTGCGGCCTAAGACCATTCTTCTTCTTCCATTGTGGCCCAGGGAAGCCAAAAGATTGGACACCCCTGCTTTAGAGGAATGACGGTTTTCCACAACATTCTGAAAGACATGGGCTGCTTCCATATAGGAGGTGCAAGCACTTGCCCCTGCCACATTCCATACAGGGGGAAATCCCCTTAGTAAAAAAAAATTGAGAGCCAGCGTGGTGTAGTAGCTAAGGTGTCAGACTAGGACCTGGGAAACCCAGGTGCAAATCTCCACTTGCACCATAGAAGCTTGTTGCGTAAACCTTGGGAGGAGGCCCTGAGAGGCTGTGAGGTGGTGAACAAGCACAAATGGGAGAGAGAGCAAACTGGCTCCAGATTGTAAAGTACTTTAAAGATCAAAGCCAGCATCTTGAATGGAGCATTACAGTGCACTGGTAGGCAATGTAACTGGCCCAAAATGGGAGTAATAGGTGGCTCAACTAATAGGTGAGCCACACTATTGTACCCCAGTTGTAGCTTCTTGATAGCCTTCTAGGGCAGCTCCGCATAAGCATGTTGCAATAGTCTAGCCCTGAGGTTAGAGAAGCTTGGATCAGTGTGGCCAGGTCGATGGAGCTCAGGGAAATCATTTCCATACCAAATACAGCTGACAGAAAGCATTCTTTGCCATTGCATTTACCTGATCTTCAATCAAAAGTGCAAGATCCAAATACCCTAAACTCTTTACAGAGGTAGCCAAATTGAACAGCGCTCCGTCCAAAATGGGTAGGGCATTTCCAGCCAAAGACTCCACCCTAACAATCAGCATCCCTTCCGCCTTGGCTGGATTGAATTTTAGCTTGCTCTCCCTCAGCCACCATACAGATATACAAACCTCAGCACTTCTTGATTCTAAAGCACTCAGAGCCCCACCACTGATTATCAGGGGTGTACATTACGAACTTTTCTAACAAACATCTGAACTGAATCATGTCCATTGTTTAAGCTGGATGGTGTAAGGACATAGAGTGACTCAGCAGATATATGTCAGATACGTCACCCAACCCAAACAGCTTACTGATGTTCCCACCAAACACAACATCATGATTGGTCTTTCTGGGCAACGCAACTTCCCGCCATGATCGGTGGTTTTGGGTGGGCTCTCTGATTCCATATAAACACATGCCCTGTTTGTGTGATCTATTTCCAGGCTTCTAAAATCCCAATGCATTGGTTATTGAATGTCCCATTTTGTTGATTGTGCTGATCCACTATATGTAATCTGCCTTGAGTCCCTCTGAGAAACGTGGACTATAAACAATGTAAATAAAAATAAATAAATAAATGTTTCATTCTCTAGAGCTCTGCCAACGATGCAGCCATGGGAAGATAGAGCTAATTCCCCTATTAAAGAAACAGGCACAGATTTTTTTTTTTGTAAAGGCAAAATAACCGATGCCAGGTTTTTTTAAAAACAGTTGCATCCTGCTTCTGATGATAAAGGTACAATTCTGAAACTACTAATATAGCCTTACAACTTAGTGCAACTATAATTCATTATCTTCCTGGAGGGAAGAACTGCCTTTTTATATATGTTTGTAAAACAAGACCGTGATTGCTTATGGTGACATCATGATTTCAAAAAATACACAAATATGCAAAGCCTGTAACTTGATGAAAGGGGAATAAGTACAGCGAGTGAAAGACATATATTATGTCTCCTCCAATCATAATCATGCCCCAGGACAAGGCAAAGAATGATATGTGATACGCAAATTCAAGTGGGTTAGGACAAAAAGGACGAGGGTGTCTCATACAGTGGCAACAATTAATTGCTAGTTGGTGTGTAGGGAAAAATCAGAAGAAGAGGTCCCTCACTTCACCTCTACCTGCTTCATCAGAATGCTTTGTCATTCAATGGGCAAAAGCAGCCTTGGCTCTCGGATCACTGTTACTCATCCAAATTGTAACAGATTATAAGTCAAATTACACTATTTCATTCTGAAAATGAACAAATAGTCCTAATTTAAATTGCAATGCTGCTTTTCAATCAGCTGCTCCAGACAAATAATGAATTTTTCAAAAAGTAATTAACCATTCCCCTGATTTGCATTCCTCATTCACTTTGGACCACTTGGATTATCAAGAGTCCTTCTAATTTTGTTCTTATTATCTCCCTAACAGGGAGATTTTCATAAGGCAAACAGGAGGCTTTGGACAGCATGAATCTTCCTCAAAGCAAACATTTCTAGCAATAGACAGGATGGAATTACATTTTGATGTGTTCAGGACTTAAAGAGGATGAAGAGAAAGCTAGGCACACATCATACGTGGCTCGGGAGCAAATTTTCTTTATTGTCTTGGATTATAAAAAGCAAGGAAAACCGCATTCCAATTTAGATTATGTCTCTGCTGTGTAATGCTCTACTGCTGGCAGAAGTACCAAAACTCTAAAAAACATACTAAAGTTCAAAGAATCTTTGGTGCACGATGCTTTTCTATTTAAAAGTACCATGAAGCCAACAAAGCATAACAGAATTCTATCGGAAGGATTAAGTAGACTTGATTTTAAATTCTAGCCCAAGAAATCCAAATGTATAGGTCACAGTAGAGACAAGTCTAAGGAAGTAATTTTTTTATCATCACTCTAGTCCAAAACAGGGATAAATCCTATGCTACATAACATAGAACAAGGAGGCCATGGAATGGTGGATTTATAGCATGATGAACATGGGAGAAGAGGCTGAAACACTATTATGTGCCATTGGGTAGGTCCTAATAAAAATATTACATGGCCTTTGTTCTTGGGAGGGGCAACAGAGCTTTAAACAACTTCTTTCTACTTTTACGATAGCTGAATTCAGCCAATAAAAACAAGTATGCAGAGGTAGGCAAAGGCAAGCCACCACTGAACATCTCTTGCCTTGAAAACCCTACAAAGTCGCAATTAGTCGGCTATGACTTGACGGGGCGGGGGGAGGGAAGTATAATCTGGACACTGATTAAACTAGCAAGAAAGTTTGAGTGCAGGAATGCCACACAAGGTTAAAACACATAATTTGGCTTCAGTTGACTCCACACCTGGTGCAGAACCTTTAATTTATCTCCTGAATTAATACAACGACTTTCATGCGATTTCTAGCGTCTCATCCAATTTTCAGTCCCAAACACCTCATGGATGGGGTTGCCATGAGCCGGTTGCAACTTGATGGGCATATTGTTCTTCTGTTTAGAGGGACATCTTATGGAGTTTGTTTTCTTGCTTCTTGCTTGAAGTCACTTTAACCAATACCATCTGAACCTGCTCTGCATCTAGCACACAATGCAGGCTTTAACAGGACTTAACCCCACATCCTGAAACATTTTCCCTTCCCAAAACCATTTAAAAACTTTTTTTGGGTAACATCCGGCCTGAAGAAGAAATCTGGTGAATTCAAAAGTTTGCACACTGTGACGTGTCATTGAGTTGACCCTAATAAAAGGTATTACATGGATTGTGTTCTTTGAGGAGCCTTGAGAAAACAGAAAATGAAGGCTTGACCTCACACAAAACATCAAAGAATCCACAGAGACTGGAAAGATGGGAAATAACTCAGGAGGCAATAGGGGTACTCAGGAAGCAGAAATATGCCTTGTGATGCTTACTGAACTCTGAAAGTGCCAGAAGGGATATTGGGGCTCTTGACATGATGCCAGCATAGGACTGCCAGGCTGTAGTCTAGAGGTGCCTTTTAAAAGCACAATGGCTGTGAAAGGGGAACTGGCTGCAATCATCCCTGTCCTTCTACTGTTACGCCAAGCACAAAGGGGGAAATTAGCTGGAGACTGACAGAGCTTTTGTAAGAGGCTGGTGTGGCTGGCGAGGGGATCTTTAAAACCAATTCTGCTACAGATGAGCAAACCAATGGAAAGCGACCCAATAACGAGGAGGCGTTTATGAATTTTAAGGATTTTATTAAAAGTAATCAAATTCATTGCACACACACACAAAATTCCCAACACATACAGAGTTAAGAAGGTAAAGGTTTGAGGGGTTGGTCACAAGGATATAAGGGTCCCAGGGGGGTTTATAGTTACCTTCCTTTAGAGCTAGGTCCAGAATGACAGCAGCAAAGAAACAAGTAATGGCCAGCATTACTAGCAAGGAAAATGATACACGCAAGTATCATGGTTCACACTTTGGATCCAGGAAGTGGTGGCAATTTGACTGTGGCCAATGGAGCTATACTTATACCTCGAAATGTAGCTGGAGGCTATGACTGACAATGTCTGGGGATGGCTGGTCATTGCCAGTGACAAAGACTTGGTTGCTCGAGATAGGATTAATAGGGTACAGTGAATAAGATCATCAGAAAACGATGACTAGGACACTTGACATTAAGTGTCCAAGCATTGAGTGATAGACTTGGAAATTAAGGTGGGGTCCGGAAGGTGAGTCAGCGAGAGGGCTTGGCTGGCGACAGGATGGAATTAAGTCCAACTAAATAGGGTTGATGAGATCTGGCAGGATGCTTGCTATTTACTGCAGGAAGACTATGGAAATGCAAAAGACTTGTCATGGTCTTCATGGAAAAGCAGCAACATTCCTTTCAGGGGAGAGTATGGCACATCTTTGATGGTTCAGCCCAGTTAGTTTGCTACAGCCTTGGCACAAACAAGATGGATGCCAGGAGACCCTTTTTGTCTCTGGCTACACAGCACTGTTCCATTCTTTGCACGCTGGCTCCAGTCCTGTACACCTTGCAAGGTGTCCCAGGATAGCTTAGGGCCTGTTGGGGTACCATAACACTACCCACCTTCCCCTCCTACCTGTTGGAGTTAGCAGCATTTATTTTATCTCTTGAGCAGATGAGGACAAGAAGAATGAGGTAGGAAAGCCACAACTGTCAGAGATGGAGAGGACTTCCAAAATGCACCTCTAATCTGTCCGTTTCTAGAACACTAATCATTTGCATGGAAAGCCTTAGGTTGGAAGAACATACAATTTCAGTGGCTCTGCAAAAATTGTCCTGCACTTGAACCCATTAAGCAAGTTTTGTCCATTGTCATAGGCTGGCCCATTTTCCTTGTTTGGTTCTCTCAGCTGGAGTGGAGGGGTGCCTGATTTAGTAACTGTGAAGCATAGGAATGTCCATTCTTGCTCCAATTGGTATCTGCATACTATCAACTGATCAAATTGTCAGCTTCTCCTCCCATTTCAGATAACTGCAGTATACCAGTTAAACAGCTTGAAGAGATGGAGTGAGCATATATATATATATATATCTTTAATTTTGTGAGCCATGCATTATAAAAAACAAGTTGCACAAATAGGCTGCATCGCCTAAGCCTCACTATTATATGGCTCAAAGATCAGCAAGGTGTTTAGAAGATGCTTAATGTCTGAAGTATATTTCTCAAAATGAATAATCAATCATGGACTGATGAACAGATCACTCAGCAGAAACATTCACAAAACTATTACAGAACTGCTGAGCGAAATATTCATCCATCTGTGATTTAAACAGGGTTGCACTTACCTATAATTGTTGTTTGTCAAGTTGCCTTTTGTGCAGGCACACATTGGGGACATGCACAGATCTGCCAGCTGAGAGAAATTTTTAGCTGCTTAGGAGTAGAGAAGGTGCCTCTCCCCTTCTGCATGAGCACGTCACACTTTCCTGCTGAAAACAACTCACACCGAAGGGGAGCTGCGCCATCTTCCCCCAGTTCTCCTGTTCCACTGGAACTATGCTAAGTAGGGCTGTCGATTCGGTTTGGCCCGAACCAAAAAACAGCCGAATTTCCCGATTCAGCGGTTTTTAGTTCAGGAGGAACCGAACTCAAAAATGGCAGGAAAACGGGGGAGCAGAATTCAGAGCATTCGGGAGTTCACGAATAAATTCGGCAAATTCGGGGCGCAGCAGCATAACCATCAGTAAGCAGCATTCTCCCCTGGCCAATCGGTGGCCAAGCTGGGTCTTCTTCTGGCCAATCAGTAAGGATTGAGTACGGGAGGAATCAGCTGCTGCACGGCCCGGCCGGGGAGAGAAAGAGAGAGAAATCCTCGTAGGGGGATGCGTGTGCACATTCGCTCCTTTCCATGGCTGCAGGGGGGTGCATTTTTGGGAGTAGAGACCCCAAACTTTCAGCGGAGCTTCAGATGAGCCTTCTTAAGAGACCCCCCAAGTTTTGTAAACATTGGGTCAGGGGGTCCCGAGATATGGGCTCCACCCCTTTTTTCTTCCCCCCTTTTCCATTTCCATGGCTGCAGGGGGCACTTTTTTGGGGGTGCAGCCCCCAAACTTTCAGCGGAGCTTCAGACGAGCCTTCTTAAGAGACCCCACAAGTTTTGTAAAGATGGGTTTAGTGGGGGCAGAAATATGGGCTCCCCCCTTTTCTCTTTCCGTGGCTTCAGGGGGCGCATTTTGGGGGGTGCAGCCCCCAAACATTCAGCATAGCTTCAGACAAGCCTTCTTAAGAGACCCCCCAAGTTTTGTAAAAATTGGGTCAGGGGGTCCCGAGATATGGGCTTTCCCCTTTTCCCTGTTGGGATGAATGGATCACCCGATCCTGTATGCATCTCGAGAGCGGCAAATCCAAGGCAAAACCTCCCGTGCTTAAATAGGATCATATTGGATTACCCAGTCCTCCCAGCCCCTCCTGATGGAACAGAAGACAGCCACAGTAAGACCCCTTTGGGGGCTTTAATCTATAATTTTTCTCCTGTGTGTGTGTGTGTGTGTGGGGGAAAGCAGAGTCTGTGTGTGTGTGTGGGCGGGTGGGGAAGCCAAAGGGGGCTTTCACCCATTCTGCCTGGGGTGTGTGTGCCCCCTCGAGTCTCTCTCTCCCTGGTTTGAGGGGGAGCTTCAGTTGTGTGTCCTCAGGTTTTCCCTCATTCATAAGATCGGTTAGGTCTATTTTGATGCTTGCTCAAAACTGGTTTTCAAATGGTGACTTAAAGAATGCATTTGCCTGGTCCCGAGTCTGATGCAAAAGGGGAAATTCCACCCCCTCCTGCTCATTATGCATAGCTAGCTGCCTCTGTCCCTTTCCATGGTTTGCAAACTCCCAGGTATCAGGTGTTGCTTTGCATGGTTGCAAACGTGTTGCTTTGCATGGTTGTGTTGCTTTGCAGTTGTGTTGCTTTGCAAACTTCTTCACACCTGCCCCACCCTTGCTCCTGGCAGCTCAGCTGTTTGTCAGGGCTGGGAGCTTTGTGCGTGGGCAGCAAGCTCTGCTCAGAGATGCACATTAAGGGTGGAGGGACCCCTTTTGGGGCCCATATCTCAGCCCCCCCCCGACCCAATCTGTAGAAAACTTGGGGGGTCTTGCAAGAAGGGTCCTTTGAAGCTCCGCTGAAAGTTTGGGACCTCTACCCCCAAAAATGCCCCCCCCCCGGAGCCTCGGAAAGGCACGGTTGTGTTTTTAATGGGTTTATTCGCCCGAACTTTGAATTCGTGCCAAATTGCACGGACCCGAAGCGTGGGAGTTCAGACTTTGGCATATCCCAAATCCAGACGAGCCGAATTCGGCCGAATCCGAACTAATGCTAAGGACGCAAAAACATACGAGCTCACAGTGGGGCAGGAGGGAGGAAATGTGTGCCTGCACAGAAGACAACTCGACGAACAACAGTTACAGTTAAGTGCAACCCTGTTTTCATCTTGAGTCTTCTGTGCAGTCCCACATTGGGGAGAGTACCAAGCTACTCACCAGGTGGTGGGTGTAGAGCTCTTAGTCAAATAGTAAGTGCAACAGTTGAATTCTGTCTTGCATCTGTGTCCACAGTGTAGTTTTGGATGAACATGTCAGCAGATGATCATGTTGCAGCATTGCAGACCTCCTGTAGTGGAACTCCCCTGTGAAATGCAGCTGATGAGGCTGATGAGGCTTGTGCTTTGGTGGAATGAGCTCGGCGGGACAGAAAGCAAGAGACACTTGCGTGTTCATAACACAGTTTAATCGTCTGAATAATTCAATGTGACAGAGTCTGTGATGATGCCACTTGTGCCACGCATGGGCCAGAAAAACAAACGAAGAATAACATTTCCAAAAAGACTGTGTGCAGTTTAGAAAAAACAATAAAGCTCTCTTAATGTCCAACCCATGCAGCACTTTTTCAGTCAGGGATGGCAGATTGGGGGGAAAAGGCAGGCAGTGAGACCGACTGCATCAAATTAAACTTGGAGACGATCTTAGGTAAAAACTTAAACCTGGGTCACAGCACCACCGTATGCGGGGGGGAATGAACGAAGGGAGGGTCATCCCTAAGGCCAGCCAATACCCCCAACCCTCCTAGCAGACATAACCGCTACCAAAAAGCAAACCTTCAGGGAAAGCAGCGATAAAGAACAGCCACTAAGTGGTTTTCTCAAGAATAAGTCATGTCAGTCTAATCTTATCTCCTTTTTTGAGAAAGTTACTACCTTGCTGGATCAGGGGAATGCTGTAGACATCGTTTATCTAGATTTCAGTAAGGCTTTTGATAAGGTTCCACATAGTATTCTAGTTGACAAATTGGGAAAATGTGGGTTAGATCTTATTATTGTTAGATGGATCTGCAACTGGTTGACAGATCGTACCCAAAGAGTGCTAGTTAATGGTTCCTCGTCCACTTGGAGAGAAGTGACTAGTGGAGTTCCTCAGGGATCTGTGCTGGGCCCTGTGTTGTTCAACATCTTTATAAATGATTTGGATGAAGGAATAGAAAGGATGCTTATTAAATTTGCAATGATACTAAATTGGGAGGGGTAGCAAATACGGTAGAAGACAGAGCCAAGATGCAGGATGATCTTGACAGGCTGGAGAAATGGGCTAGAACTAATAAAATGCAAAATATTGTCGAAGGCTTTCACGGTCAGAGTTCATTGCTTCTTGTAGGTTATCCGGGCTGTGTGACTGTGGTCTTGGTATTTTCTTTCCTGACGTTTCGCCAGCAGCTGTGGCAGGCATCTTCAGAGGAGTAACACTGAAGGACAGTGTCTCTCAGTGTCAAGTGTGTAGGAAGAGTAATATATAGTCAGAAAGGGGGGGGTTTGAGCTGAAGATTGTGGCTAAATGAACTTTCACTGAAGTAGGGGCTAACCCCAATTCCTCAAGAGATGGTAGGTATTGGAGGACCAAGGGTAAAGGGCACAAGGAAGGGGCCCACCACTTGCCCCTAACCCAGGTTGTAAACCCCTACCATTTGTGAGCATAGGACATGTGTGTAGAGAGTTTCCCAGCATGTAACAACACCTCCTTAACCCCAGGTAAGAATCTCATGTTGGATGGTTCAGAAGCCATCATGTCAGTCAAAGTTTGGAGACCTGCTGATGTCTGAGAGGGACCCGATGTAGAAGGTCTGGGGCAGGTTCCAGTGGAACCTGTTCCGCTTTTCATTTTCCTGTGTAGTAATGGTGCCCAACCACATCTTTCAACTCTTTCCTGAACTGACATTTCTCAGTTTCAGATCAGCAAGCATTACAAGTTAAGGGTAGCCTTGGGGTTTAAAATGGACAGTTGGGTCAGGAATGATATGCCTTCAGATACTTCAGATTTTTAACAAGTACAAAACTCACGTAGTCCACAGATTAATGGTCCACAGTTCAATGCCTGACATCTGCATCTTTCATACATTGGAGATAAACTTTATGTCATATCAGATAAGCCAAGACTAGTACAGCAGGAGGATGGAATTCCAGTGTAAAGCAAATAATGTTTCCTGCTGTGGGTTACAGTGGCGAAATCTATAAAAGCACAAGAGGCACCTTTGGATAACATCTGTATTAGAATTGCAAATTGTATTTTGGGGTAATGAGTTTGGTACTCATCATCTCTAGGGCTGCTCGGGGAACTGACAAGTGCAAGAGGCAAACAAGCACTCATTGCAAATGGGAGGAGAGGCGGTTTTCAGAAACCTTCCAGGGTTAAATGCATTTTGCTGGGGCACCTATTCAGCTTAGTGCATTAAGGACACCATGGGACTCTCAATACCCAAACATACTCTTTCACATAAATATTTATTAGCTTTAAGGAAAGGACAGCATTAAAAACAATAGTTTGGAAAGAAGTTTGATGTTATCAGAACATGTATCACCAGGGCCATACCATGACTTCCAAGGTTTGATGCCAGGGTACCTGGAGGACTGCCTCCTCCCATAGTAAATTTTAGTAGCTTAATTAAATTTAAATTTTAAATAAATTTAAATAGGTGTGAGCATTGGCCATGCGGTTATTCTTGATCTCCTGTGCATACACACATAGTTTCAGTTTTATAATTAGCCCCACAATACCATAATAATTCATGTGTAAAGTTCTGGACACTTCCAATTTATATGCAACTGCCTTTAGAGTTACCTGTAGACAGCAAGTTTAGATTTTGTACTATTGTCAATCAAATCTAACTCTCTAGGAAGCCCATTTTAAAGAATAATCACATTTATATCTGAACTGTGATTACACAAAATACCTGAGATTCCTGTGACTTAACACTCCCTGGAGAATACAACTGGCAGTTTCTTTAGATCTGAGACAGAATGTGTCCTGGGCTACCCACAAAGAGATATGAGCCAATTCCTGGGCTGTTCTTCCTGTTCCAGTTCCTGTCTTCATGAACCGGTCTTGAAGAACTTCCATCTGAAAGGTGGAAACTTATTCAGTCTTTCGCCACAACCCTGCTACCATTTGCAATAGTGAAAGGGAATTTGGGGATTGTGGGAACAGATGTGAAGCCAAATGCTACAGAAACACCTGTTTTATATCCACACACTGGCAGCACACCTTTATTAATTCATTCAGAATATTCATATGCCACTTTTGTGCCTGACAAAAGGCCTCCAAAACAAGCTCACAATAACACAATAAGCATAATAAAAATCTTGTTTTAAAAGCAGCCAGTGGTGACTGATGAAGTCCTTGAGAAGACAATGATGTAGATCCCCAACATGGTGCTCGTGAGCTCCATGGTGCCTGCTGACAATTGTCCTGGTGCCCACCAAGTGCTTTCAGAAAGTGGGCAGGGCCAGGTGGGGCTTTTCCCCAGCAAGGCTTCTGATTGGCTGTGCAGATATTTTAAAACAATGACTTCGTGATGGCTCCACCTCCTGCAGTAGCCATTTTGTGGCAACCATTTTATGGCTGCACCCACCACGCTGTGTCAGAATTCCAATGGTGCCTGCAGGCTCAAAAAGGCTGGGGACCCCTGATGTGGACTCTCCTCTCCCTGGTCCTTAGGTGTTATAGATGCTACTCCATTTGCTGTACTTGGAGTTTCCACGGTGGCCACAGGGGAGCAGCCTTTCTTCCAGAAGTATGATATCTAACAACAAGGGTGAAGTAGCTCCAGATGTTTTCATCCTGAAGAAATGGGCACTCCTGCTGCTCCACCATGCTTGGAGTATAGCCACTTTGCTGAAGGAGCAGAGCCAGTAACCTGAATACTTGGCAGTGTGAATTACCAGAATCTAGCATCAACCAGTACCAATCACGCATGACTGCAGGGATTTCAGATTCATAAAAGCCAGCATCAAATTATTATATTATATGTCAGCTCTGCAAAGGGGTGTCAAAAACGTACAATATCCTCTGATGGAATGGTCACATTCTGAAACACCTAAATAATCTGGCATATTGGATTTTCCAGTACTGGTCCCAAATTAGCTGCAGCGGAGATGTATTTGGGCAGATCCTAGGGGCTGTATAGTTAGCAAGGGCTTTGAACCAAGGACTTCCAACTTCATAGACAATATGGAAGCCTTGTGGATACATACGTAAGGTAAGCATTGTCATGGCATATAAACACTTCTCATGACCAGAGACCTGTAATTAGTATTTTATATAGCTGAATTCCGTTTGGCCGTGGCAAACCCCAATACATTGGCATTTATCCCTTGAAATCCAAATCCGAAAACAAAGCACCATCCACATAATAACTTTTATTAGGACCAACCAAAATGACACAAAACAGTGTGCACTGGAAGCAACCATACCACAAAGTAAGGCTTCTGCTTTAAACAACTTCAAGTCCCAACCATGTTTGACTTCGCTGTGATTTCCTTATTTACAAAACAAAGATACCAATCACTCTAAATGCAAGAATAGCAATAAAGATTTTTAAAAAGGGAAATATTAACCCCTGGAAAACAAGGTGGCATTTGTATGGCTTCCTTTGTTCGTCTCTACATCAGTCTCAACACTGAATATATTCTATGCAAAACACTCTATTCCAATAGAAACAAAATTAAATAAAACCCAAATGCAGAATCTATTTATTTGCTTTTGAAAGTCATAGGAAGAGTCAAGGACTATGCAGGGCTCTGAAGCTCAACGCTCTAACCTTTGAAATGCCTGTTCAGTTCATTCTCTGGCTTCTGAGATGTCAACCCATACTGCCCCCAGATTTTCAAGTCTGTCTTTACAGGATTCCAACTTGGCCTCCGCCTCTTTTAAAATAAAGTCTGGGGGCCTCTGTGCTGTAAGACTGCAGAACTGAGGAATATAAATAGTCTTACATACCATTTTTTATAAAGATCAAAGCATCCTTGGCTTAGTCACCTGCTTTGTTTTGCTTGCAAGTAAGCATTTAATGTATTCTAATGCCCCCAGCTCATGTAATTTGTAATGCCACGATCTCAGTAATCCCTGTAATTAGAATTGTATAATTACGTATCTGATTGCTCCCTTCCTGGAGTCCTGACAGCTGCGATTGCTTAGACTCCATATTACTTTTTGGGAGGATTTTTTTCCTCCAGCCCTTCCCACCCAGCTGAGGAAATTAGTTCTGCGGGAAGACTTCTGCTTTCTCCAAACACTGATTTGTTTAACCAACATTCGTACAAATGGCTCTGTAATTAAAGCATTTTGGCTAATGTGAAAAATGGAATACTCCTAACAAAGGCAACTGGAATTAAGCAGGCAAGAACAAACACAGGGCTTCCCCAACCATGAAGCACAATTACCAGGGGCTAACAATCAGTCACATTTCACATCAGCTCTTCCTTTACAAATACATTAATTCCAATAAAACTGAGCAATCAGTGCAGCATTATTCACATATTCACGCAGCATAGTCCCACTTAAAAATTAGGGACTGACATAACACAGCTGCTTTTCCATTTTGTACTAAAACTTCATAAGAGGACATGCACAAGTTAAGGGAAGTTGTGTTAAAGGCTGGACATCTTGTTTGTTACAAAGGATTACAATGGGAATTGATCAAAAGCAGAGCAGTTGTAACTATTTTTTACATAAAAATCCACACACATCACATACTGCAGCACTACTGGGGTCTATGGCAGGGCATATTTCACAAGTTATTTAGTATTTTAATAGGAATTGTAACTATGGTGGGTCTTAGGATATGCTCAGTATGACTGACAACTAATTGAGATCTCAGCTTACTTACCTTTAAAATGCAATGAGTTATACACTTAAGTGAGATCTTCACTTACTTTTAAAATGTAATGAATTATACACATTATCAGTCCATTTCAATCTGGCTTCATAACTAGTTTGGTAGAGAAATGATGGACAATGTTTGCTGGAGGAAATGGGGGAGGAGAATACAATTCTGTTGGATCTGCTGGATCTCTCACCAACCTTTGACACTATTGACCATGGAATCTTTCCAGACCTGTTGGCTGAGATGGTGATTAGGGTGCCACTCCTGATAGTCGCCTGCTATCTGACCAACTAGTATCAGAATGCAGTACTGTTGAACAACTGCTTGAGCCAATGGCGTTTGTACTCTAGGTTCCCACAGAGCTCCATTTGATCCCCTAAGCCACAAGAAACGTTTGGGTGAAGTGTCAGCCATGTGCAGACAATTCCCAATTTATTTTTCATCACAATATGGTGTGGTAATACATGTTCTTAACCACTGACAAGAAGTCGTAATGGGCTTAATGAGTGCCAAAGTACAGCTAAGATAGCTAAAACGGAGGTGGTGTTGGTTAATAAAGCAGCCAATCAGGGATTGAGTTAGCCTATTCTTGATGGGCCTGCCCTCCTCTTAAAGGTGCAAGTTCACAGTTTGGGGGTGATTTTAGATCCGAGTCTACAGATAAATGGGCAGCTGTGTAGAGAAGTGATCCCCAGCCTAGTGGCCACTCATGGTTCCCACTGATGTGTTTTCTGGTGCCCACTTCCTTCCTCAAAGCAAAGAGAAGTCCGAACTTTCCTCCATATCTTTGAAGCAGTGGGAGATTCAGAAGAGTCTAGGAGCATTAGATTTCTGTCTGCAGGGAGCCACCCAAACAGAAACAGCTATTTTTAACACAGGACACTTAATTGGAACTGACCAATATTTGGTAATAGGACCCAGACCCCATGGCAGCCATTGGTGGCACCCACTCAATGTCCTCACAGGCTTAACAAGGTTGGGGACCCCTGCAGTAGAGTAGTCTCTCAGAGAAACACGGTCTGGCCACATCTGCCCATGCTCTGATTACAGCTAAATTGGATTACAGCTAAATTGGATTTTGTGTGGGGATGCCTTAGAAGATTGTTCAGAAGCCTTGGTTTGGGCAAAATGTTAGGTTCACAGAGGCTTGAATCCCAGTTGTGGCTAACCCCCATTGTGCGGAACAGACTATCTATGGTGCAGGGGTCAGCCCTTTCCTATTAAGTACAGTGATAACAAATATTTAAGAAACAAAGTGTATCATCTGAGTAAAAGCTCTGTTCAGTTTTAAGTCAATACATGTTTAAGATTATAACTTAGCATGCACTTTAGTTCAGAAGTATCAAAATGATGGAAACGTTTGCTCGGTGATATAAATCACTGATTGAAATCAACTGAACTTGCTATCCATGGAGAAAAAAAATGTTGTGTAATGTCCTTTGGGAGGAGCTAAAATGGGGGGGGGGGTTATAAATATTCCCCTGCCAGGTTTGGCAATGTGGAATAGGGGTTACAAACAGGAATAAAAGAGTTTTTGTATCATGGCTCTGTCTGTGAACCCATTCAAAGAGAAGGCAGTGCTTAATGCCCTCAGTATGAATTGGTGTTGTGGTATAAACATGTAATCAAATCCAATTGGTGTTGTAGTGTCAACATGTAATCACATCCAACTGGATAAATGGCATAAGAGCGTTTATTACATGACCACTGACTAGCTGGGATGACTCATAGAAGACAGGCAGGTGAGGCAAATGGTGCTAGAGAACAGAGAAACAAAACAGCAGGAGAAAAAACTTCGAAAGGTACATCCTTTCACCATGGAGTTATATGCACGAATATGTGATGCAGCATTCTTAGTAATCCTTAATCAGCATGTGTCACCTCTACCATAAAAGTCCAAACCTTTGAAAAGATACAATGGTTGCTATTTCCATATTAAAAAGTAGGAATGAGATACAAGAGCACAAGAGCTTCAAATCTGAATGAGATACAAGAGCACAATTCTCCCTGGTATCAGTAACTTTAAATTTGCTGTGACTCACTTTAATCTCATTTAATAGACCCTACTGGTCCTATGTGCACCTGCTGCTTCTAGATGGCACCTCAAGACAGGCTGCCCCCACTCACCTTGGACCTGCAAGCATCCCTCTTCTTGCGTGTTTTCCTACTCGGAAGGAGTCCCTTGCGCTGATTGAACAACCACAAGATTTGCTTCTTCATTTACTCTGAGAGTCCTTTTGTTAATCTAGCTCCTCAGAGGAATTTTAGCTACTAGAAGGAGATTAGAACTTTGATTATTAAAAAAAGAACTCTGAATGATTATAAGCCAGCCCAATTGCTATCTCTTTGCTAACGGTATCAGCTACTCAGCTTTTGCATGGATGGAACTGAGGCTATTGTTAAACTGTCGCTGGCCACTTGCAGATCTTCAGCTAATGTGACAATTTTGAACAAGCCAATTCCTCTCTTGAACAACTTCCTTTCCCCCCTTCACCAGGCCTCTCATCCATTGATTGTCAAATGGAGGAGACAGGGTTGACTTCCACCCACTTGTGTCCTTTTCCTGTACAGCCAGTTCCTCACTCCATCCCTACTCTTTTCTCATTGTGCAGTTTCTGTGCTTCTCTTTCTTCACAGGTGTGGGTTAGAGGAAGCTCATGCAGTTCTTGCCCAATACAAGACAAACAGTTGACAACTTCCAGGTGGGGCCTAGATATCTGGAATTAAAACTGATCTCCAGGTGACAGAGACCCCCTGAAGAATGGGCACTTTGGAGGGTGGACTCCACGGCATTATAACCCACGGAGGTCCTTCTCCTTCCTAAACCTGTCCCTTCCCAGGTTGTACCCCCAAAATCCATGAGATATTTCCCAACCCAGAGTTGGAAACCCTATATAGTTCCCTGTTGTTTCATTGACACTGCCTCGTTCATATGTTGTGTAATTTCCTGTCCCCTATTTATTATAGTCACAAGTGATCATAAAAATAACACTAACAGTCAAAGAAAATGAAGGACATGGAGAAGGACTAAGAACTGCATTGAGTTCAAAGGTTTTCCACCCCTAACAGCAGCTCTCAGATTTCAAATCTAAAACTGAAATTATTTGGAAGGCACTAGATTAGACAGCACAGCCAGTGACTGCATTACAATGAATGCATCTTTTTAGATGTGCTAGGTAAGGGAGTAAACAAACACAAACAGCCTAGAACACAAAAAGGAGACAGAACACTAGGCAGTAAGATTCACACATATACAGAAACAGAAAAAAAAACTTTCTTGGGTAGAATCTATTAGTCTTAACCCCCCCCCCCCTACAATTTAGGTACATGAAAGATATAAATCTTAACATACAAATATTTCAGAAATCTACAGAAAACCATAATGTACTCCTAAAGACTCTTGAGAAACAACAGCACATGTTAAGACCACATTTTCAGGAACAAATTAATAGCATGTAAGACACTTGAGATCCTAGCAGGAGACCATAATCAGCAAAAATAGAGTACATAAATAAGGAAAAAGGGATTTGTAATTTGCTGAAAGCCACCCCAAACTAAACCAAAAGGTTCACAGCAATATTTTAACCACTTATTCGGGATATTATAGACTCAGTCTGCTTCACACATTTTGTTGAAGGATTATGTTTGCTTCCTAGACCTATGATGATGTTCATGAGCTCTGGCCAGTTTCTCTTTTCTTTTGCTATTAGAGGTTAGACCTGCAGTGACAGATCCAGCAGGTCCTCCCTTGGGCTGCTCTTTGATGGCTCAAGCTAAAAAGGGCTTCTGACATTATCTATACAAGTGAAAGAGCAGTTTTATAGCTACACACAATGAAACCCCTTGGAGAACCAAGAACAAAGGTAAGTGTTTCACATGGCCTGGTTTGGTCAAGGAGCTCCCACTGGCTATTCTAGCTACAAGCCCAAGGAGGTTAAGTCCGTTGTGTCCCAGCCCAGAGAAAGAGGAGAAATACCATTGGAGATAATTCTCTGCATAAATGATCTAAGCAGATAAGGACAGCACCTGATCCCCTAAAACCCCCATTGCTGGATCATTGTTGCTGCCCATAACCCATAGCAAGTTCCCAAGAGAAGGGAGATCTCTCAGCTTGGGCTGCACACTCTTTTAAACTCTCCGTTCATTAACTCCACCCAACCTCATTAATCAAAGCTAGAATAAAATGAGCCCCAGAGAATGCACAGTTTCCCCCTCTGTTTCCAAGCTGCTTTAATTACATTCTCAGTGGGAGGGTTTCTCTCTCTCATACACACAGGCAGGCACACCACAGGCCCATTGCCTTGTGGGGATTTGAAGATAGTGGCCACAGAAGCCGAGGTCATGACCTGGCCATAGTAAAATAGACATCTTGACCTCTTTTTTGTGTCCACTTGACAAGTACATGTGCCTTTTCACAGCACTAGAGTACTCAAATAGACAGATGAGAGAAAGTCAATTCGTTATTTCATCTCTACTCCTATCTTCTCATCTACTCAAGTGCATGGGGGGGGGCTCACTTCAGAAAACAAAACAGCAGACTGGACTCAACAGCAACGTAATAGAGCAAGCAGCAGCAAATTCGTATTTGACAACTGCAGACAACATCCACCATTAATGGCAACTTCTGTATTAATAGCAATGCAGTTTACCTTACATAATGAACGCTTAATGGAGAGGTGTGCTTAGATGTTTTAGATAAGGGGCACCAAAAAAAAGCAAAGCCAACACCTCTACCCAATTCAGAACACTCTCCTCTAGGCAGAGATCTGGGGAACCTCTTTAAAATGCCACAGACACACTGGTACTACAAGTTAAGCTATTATAATTTATCATTTTATGAAATTAGGACAGCAGAGGACTGCCAAGAGCCTATAGAAAAAATTTCATGCTCCTTTAATAGAGGGATGATGATGATAACAACAACAACAACAACAACAACAACAACAATAATGTTTTATTTATATTCTGACCTCTCTTTGCCGAAGCAGGGCTCTCGGCAGTTTTCAACAGGATAAAACAAATCATCAACAGGAACAAACAACACAAGCAAGATACAACTTCAAAAATACAATTTTTATAATACAGCCTCTAAAGTAATGATGCCTTACCATCTGTCAACATACATATTTCTATTAAAACTATGCACATTTCCATGAATTCTTTCCCTCCTCCTTTGATATTATCACCATTGAGTCGCATTCTTTAAATTTTTACAATATTTGCTGGCCCCACACTTTTCTTTGCTGATATGCCAGCATCTCCCATCTCTGATCATCCTGATTCTGTGCCCAAATGACATTCTTTCTTCATAAAATCTCTTCCTCTGTTTCCCTCCTGTCGGGTCATGGGATGGATGTCCCAAGGCTACTCCAAGTCCTCTGCCTCCCATGGGTTTTTTCCTCATATGTTGTTGTGGAAGGCGCTTCTTGGTTGCTGGGGTAACTGATGCCTGGCTCTCGACTGTCCCACTTGGAGTTCTGTATCTCAGCCATGAGTTATGGTGCTAGGCCTTTGACAAAGTTTCCTCCCCTTGGGAGCATTCACTGCAAGGTGTTTTAACAGGATGCCATTTCCTTCCATTCCGTGAAAAGCTTCAACTGCCCATTTCCACACATTAAGCCTCTACCAAAGGCTGACATCACCTATCAGGTGGCACGCCCATCAGCACCTGTTTCTGGCACAGCTAATGGGTAGCCTTCACCCTGCACGTGAAGTGACTCAGGAAACCAGTTCTGCTGGAGAGAGGGGGAATATTTAAGGGTGGGGGGAAATAACAGCAGATATCAAAAAACACAGCAGGGATCATCATGTTTAAGGAACCTTAGCAAGATTTTCACTTGCATAGTCTCCACCTCACAATCTAAACTGTGAATTCCACTACCACCAGCTATACGCGGTGGAAAGCTATGATGGCCCTGACATTAACCATGGTAATGGGAGTACGCTATTACTAAGGTTCTGAAACCAGCTTCAAATCCTATTCAAGACAGAACCTTGCCCATGCCAGTCTTAAAGACAGTGAAGGAGGATTTCTCACAGGAAAGAGGAGAGACCACACCTTTATCCCACTCACAATCACTTAACTGTGAGTAAAGGGTCACTACCATTATGTCTCCACCAGCCTTAAGTCAGAACAAGCTTGATACTAAGATCAACATTTCTGAACTGACATTGTGGAGCAGTGGTTCTAGTTACTACAAACTCTCAATTTCTATAAGGAAATAGAATTGTATCGAACAGGGCCAATTCTCTCACACATAAGCTCATAGTTTTCTTTTGAAATAGTATCCTAAATTTCAAAATTTCTAAACCATGCCACAATACCTCCATTCAGCTCCTGAGTACTATGAAGAACGTGCCTAAAAGGGGATCATGCAAGCAAGGGTCATAATTAATAGCCGGTAAATTGGATATCACCAAATCATTGGATGGCACAATGCTACTTTTTTCATTGTTGTCACAGGCACTCCCTTTTAAGGGAGCATGGTGACAGGCCCTGACTAGGTTCAAAGTTTTTAAAAGTATTGGATTATGCTGGTGTGCATTTGGCAGTCAGTGAACCTGCCACAAGGTGCTGAAACCAGCAGATTCCACGTCTCCCGTGATATCTGTTTCCACAAGCAGCACATGAGTCTTGTGACCACTCCTTCTGGAACAATAATGATGGGAACCAGAAGGAACATAAAACAGTTCAAGCACATGGCTAAGCTAGAGAGCTTGGAGCTGCATTTTGTATGAGGAAAGCATTCCTTATCTCATGAGAAGCACAGCTTTGCAGAACTCAGTTGGAAGATTACAGGACCTGAAGTGGGTGCTAAATAGAAACACCAGAAAAAAGAGCAGAGATAGTTAACATGGGCTGGCGGAGAGAGGCAGTAGATAGGAGAGAGTAAGATGAGATAGTGACAAAGAATAAGGGTATAGCTGGAAATTTTCATCAGTGAAATTTGATGTATATCATAGCTCAATATTTCACTCCGATATCATAATATGCTTGTATGATACAGAGTCACTGTTTGCTCTAAGAGGTATATATTAATCAGAGGTTCTCAAAGTGTTAGTGAACCTTCCTAAATCAGGGAGGGGAGTTTGAGCCCCAGTTACTCCCATTTAAGAAAAAAAATTGTAGCCCAATGCTGGTAAACCTCTATATGCAATGTCCTGCTCTCAAGAGGATGAAAAATCATTATTTGTTTATGGAGCAAATATGTAGTAAAATTTGACAAGCATTTGTCTTATACAAGTAGTTGTTAGAGGTAAAATAAAAAAGGTATAAGCGCTGTATATGATAGAGCAATTATCTGAATTGTTCAGATTTGCCATCATTCCTCTTTCAAACACTTTGATCGTAGCAATGGTGGGTATATGAACTGGCTTATGACAGTTCCTTCCCCCCTTTTCTAATATTGATGTTATTAGTGCAAAGATCTTTCCTTGTAGACACCATAAAGCCCTCATTACAATCACCCCACAGACATCAAACTAATGAGAGCCTGTGAAATGGGAAAGCCGCGTGTGGCACCCTGCATGCCCATGTGTGTGTTCTGGGATGCGGTAGAGAATTACTTCACTGCCTATATCCCGCTCAGCACCTGCTCTTCTGCTCCTTTGGGGCAGGCTGGCCTAAGGTGTTACTGAGGCCCCTGGGAGAAGGCTCAGCTGGGGCTGCAGTTGGTAAAAGGGTCTGCAGAGAGGAGAAGCAAGAACCAGAATCTGTTACACTGAAGCATGACAACAGAGAACGATAAATTTGAAACAGATGCTCTTCAAATGAGCTGCCTGCCAGCAAAGTGACCACTGAGAGACTCAGCTTTGTCTGGGCTCTGCCAAAAGGAAGGCTTTGAGAATCTGCCCAAGTTTCATAGGAGTTTAACATTCATGTTAGATGCAGTAGAGCTCCCTACATATCCTCTTTATACACCACAGCAATTACAATAGGAAAGGCCACTGTGTGTATGGAAAGGAAGATGATGAATTGCAGCACTGCTGAGCATAATTTATCAGCCAATCCAATAGGCCTTTTGTTATGAAGTTTTACTGCCACATTCAATGAATAAAAGACCCCATTAGGACCCCATTTGTTGGCCCTGTATCTTGCTATAAAATATAATGGACCTATGACTTAAAAAAAAAAAAATCAGGAACAGAGACATTCTTCCCTTTCCAACTGCTGTCCCAGATACCCATGCATCCAAAAAAGAAGCATCAGATCCAGGAAACAGTCACTCTATTCTTTATATTTGGAAGTCCAAACAATATCCAGGATCATTCCATCCTAGATTCATTCATAGGCAAAGGGTGCTTGAAAAGATAAGGAGCAGAGTGAATATTGTCAGAAACTGATGAGTCTGATCTGGCAACAGCAACGTTGTAAGTATAATTATGGGTTAATATTTGGTCACCACTGTGCCAGTGGTGCTCCACTGTGAAGAGTAAAAGAGAAGAAGGAATGTAAGAATGGAAATATATTGACTAAGAAGGAAGCATAAGAATGGAGCCTTGGATATCGTGAAGGCTCCTTCTCTCCCAAGGCGAAGGGCATCTTCATGAGTGGGTGTTTTCCCGCTCTTTCCAGGAGGCAGGACCAAACTTTATTTCCTGTCGCCTTGGCAGGAAGACCGCCCCTGCTCCCCAGTTACTGGCTTGCCTAGCTACTGAGAGTTATAAAAAACACCAACTGGGAACAGTACAAGGTACTGTTAGGAAACAGGAACTCAAAACATTAAACATTGACCATTGTTGGCTCTAAAGGCAAATGGGTAAATTGGAACACTAACTGTTCTGATAAACTGACTGAACCTGATTCATCCCAGGGATGGGTAGGTATGCATGTAAGTGAATGTGTGTTGGACATGTAAGTGAATGTGTTGTCATCCTGGTCCTTCCGTTCTAGCCTGGGTGGGCAAGATGCCCTTCGCCTTGGGAGAGAAAGAGCCTTCACGGTGAGTATCCAAGGCTCCATTCTCCTTCAAGGCAAGGGCATCTTCATGAGTGGGACCTCCAAGAGCTCCCCACATGGGTGGGTCAGTTCCCTTCATCTACCACATGTTGGAGGACCCTTTGTCCGAAGGCTGCCTGTGCGGATGACCATGTGTTAATTTTATAGTGTTTGACGAAGGTATTGACGGAGGACCAGGTGGCAGCGCGACAGATCTCATCTAATGGAGCCTGTCTGTTAAATGCTGCCATAGTAGCTGAGCTACGGATGGAGTGAGCTGTGATGCCATCTGGAACTGGCACCTTGGATGCCTTGTATGCCTCAACAATACATTGCCTCAGTGTTGAGCTAATGGCTGCAGTAGACATTGGACATCCCTTTTTTGGATTGGTAAGGTTAACAAACATAGAGTCTGTTTTATGGAACTCTGCTGTTCTTTTTATGAATACACGTATGGCTCTACGGAGGTCTAGAGAGTGCCAAGTTTTTTCTGTCTGGCATGAAGGATTCGGGCAGAAAGAAGGCAAGGAAATCTCTTGGGTTCTGTGAAAGGTTGAATTCACTTTAGGGCGGAATGTGAAGGTAGGCTTCTTTGAGGTCCACTGAGGTCATGAACGTTCCAGGAAGAAGAGATTCCACTATGGATCTTGATGTCTCCATGCGGAAACGTTTCTTTTGCATCCTCCGGTTTACATATCTTAAATTGAGGATGGCTGTCCAGTCCCCGTTCCTTTTGGGAACGGTGAAGAAGGTGGAGTCCCCTGGGAACGTGGTAGCCGAGGAACTGGTTCTATAGCCGCCAATTGAAGAAGGTGGTTGATGGCACATTGAGTTCTGGAGTGTTTTGTCTTTTTTGACGAGATTGGAGAAGGGAGGAAACGATCCAAAGGTGGGGAAACGAACTCCAAGAGGTATCCCTTGGAAATTATCTGAGATACCCAGCTGTCCAGGTTGGACTCCATCCACCTGTCTGAGAATACTTGCAGATGTCCCCCCAGCTGTAGTGACCTGGAGTCACTGAGAGTTAGTTTTTGGAAACTTGTCGGGTTTGTCCGAATGGGGGTGCTGGTTCTGCCTGTTGAAGCCTTTGTGAAAGAGCTTGTTGTTACTAGGCCAGTTGCCCTTTCTGAAGTCTGCTCTGTAACGAAAAGGTGTTTTGGAGGGACGAAAGGACTGATAAGATGACGTGCGAATCTCCTTCCTGAGCTGCCTGGGCATAACGTGCTTTTTGTCCCTGGTCTCAATAAGGATCCTGTCCAATTTTCCCCAAACAAGCGACCCTCCTGAATGGGATATGCCATCAGAGTTGTTTTGGCCTTAAAATCGGCAGGCCAGGCCCTCAGCCAGAATGCCCTTCTGGTGGAAGTGATGGAGGCCATGGATCTGGCCGAGAAGGAAATAGAGTCCAATGAGGCAGCAGCCATCAGGGTGGTAGCTTTTAAGACTCTTTCTAGGCCTGCTGACACCCTCTGGTTCTCCTCTGGAACTAACTGTATGAGTTTCTTGATCCAGAAGTAGGATGCTCTGGCAAAAATGGAGACAGTGGCACTAGATTGTATAGCCAGAGCAGCCGCCTCGTGAGCCCTTCTGGTTAAGGCCTCCGCCTTTCTATCAAGCTGGTCCCTGATGGAACCGGCTCCATCCTCGGGAACCAGCCCAGGGGCCTGGATGTCTATTATGGGTGCTTCTACCACAGGCACCTTGAGCAGGTTCATAGCCTGAGGGGCTAATGTATATAGTTTCCTTATGTTGGCTGGTGTTTGCCTGCTAGAAGCTGGGTTATCCCACTCCTCCTTAACTGCTCTGAGAAAAAATTCAGGGAAGGGAACAGAATTGGTATGAGATTGCTTCCTAGGGAAGCATTCCTTAACTCCCTGCTTCCTTTTAGGAGTGGGTTCTTCAGACTCTTGTTCCTCATTAAGGTCCAGGGCCAATAAGGCCTTGGCTAATAATCCCTGGAAATCATCCCCAGAGAACAGCCTGGGTTGTTGTTCGTCTGAGTGGGCAACCTCCTCATCGGAATCAAATTCGCTCTCCTCACGTTCCTCAGGATCAGAGTCCTGGTCAGAGGAATTTGGATCAAATTGTAAGGAGGAGGGCTGATGACACTTTTTGGCTGCCTTTGTGGGCCAAACTGCTTGGGCCACAGGTGACAGTGGATCCTCCCGCCCCATACGTATAGGTTGGGAAGAGGAGGAAGATGGTGAAGGCTCCTGCATTGCCCATATTGGGGGGGGGAACCCTCATCTGAATCGCCTGAAATGCCTGCCACTGCCTCTGGAGGGCCATATTCACTAAGTTGTTGGCCTCGCCAGTGGAATAAACCCTCCCACTTGGCGCCAAATTAGGAGGGGGCTGGTCGCCACCTCCCAGCCGGGGGAATCCTACCGGTAACCCCGCGGTGATCAAAGGCTGCGCAAGCGTCGCAGGCTGAGCGGAGACCGTCCGGTCGTCAGATTCCGAGGACACAGCTCGCGAGGAACCGGCTCTTGGCGGCTTGCTGTGCCTCTTCCTCCTGATCGCTGGAAGCGGCGCGGCTTTCGGAGCCTTTTGTGGCTTTTTTCTTTGCGCCGGGAGCGGGTGCTCCGCCGCCTTCGCAACTGCCACCACCACCGCTTCCTTTCCCTTCCCCAAGGCTCCGCTCGAGCGGCCATTGGAAGGGGTCCCTCCCGGGGCGGAATGGACCAGACCGTCACTCTGGAAGTCCTCTACCGAGAGGAAATCGTCTTCCCTCTCAGTCACAGCATCGGCCATCTTGCTTTCCACCAGGCCGAATCGGCTAATGGGAAGGGGGGGTGAGGGGGGGAGACTTGAATAAGACATACCGGGAGACTTAGACATACCGGGAAAACGCTTACAACAAAGACAAGGAACCACGATAAACGGTGGACACACGGATAAAACAAGTACACAACAGGCTGAAGCTGGAGCTGACGAAGTCACTGCTCTCCTGTTAAAGGCAGGACGGAAACTGGGGAGCAGGGGTGGTCTTCCCACCAAGACGACAGGAAATAAAGTTTGGTCCTGCCTCCTGGAAAGAGCGGGTAAACACCCACTCATGAAGATGCCCTTGCCTTGGAGGAGAATAAGATATGAGAGATGATGAAAAGACAGACTGTGAAGATAATGCTGAACAAATTTGGCAGGAAGAAAAAAGTATTAATGGAAGATTTAAAACAAAGTAAGCAATAAAGGAAAGTAAGGGAAAGAGGAAAAGCCTCTAGGAATTACAGAATGTATTAGCAGACTTGGCTAATGGAAGATGCAAGTATATGCAAAAGCCGCCATTTCTTGAAATCTGCAGTTCCTACCACAGTGACTCTACAGCCAAAGAGTGTGGATCAAAAAATCCACGCAGCGAGGCCAGGGATATATGGGGTGGATTTTTTTTAATGAGCCTGAGGGAAGCCCCAGATTAGCTGAAATATATGAAATGCAAATCTAAAAAATACATTGGGGTAAAAACACCCCAAAATCATAGAAGCAATGTCTAAGCAGGGCCGGCCCTGGTTAGTATTGGATGGAAGACCATCAAGGAAAAGGATCTCTATGCAGAGGCAGGCAATGGTAAAACACCTCTGAATGTCTCTTACCTTGAAAACGTCATGAGATTGCTATAAGTCGGCTGTGACTTGATGGCACTTTCTACCACCACCAATGTCTGCTTCTTTGAGTATGCCAATAAGATCTTGCGAGACTAGGTTGTGAGATCTCGGTAACCGTTTTGGGGGTAGCTAGGCAACCGACAACCAGCATTGCCAAGGATTCCAACCTACATTGTCAGCATGGGGGGAGGGACAGACTAAAAAAGGGGAGAGAGGTAAAGCTGGAGAAGGGAGGGTCAGAAAAGATAAAAAAGGAAAACTGAAGTCAAAGAACTATAGAAAAAGGAAGGTGGATGGTGGGAGAGAAGGAAATGGGAGCAGCCATCTGGGGAAGATTGAAGATGGTGGGAGAAGTTGCAGGTGCTGCCAAGGGGGGTGGGAGAGGGAAAATTATTGAGTATGATATGTATAGTCCCTCTTTTATAACCTCTATTCATAACCAAGAAGCTATTTCACTACCCCTGACAACTAGCCTTTTTGTCAAAATGTTTGCAACAGACTGTCATCAGCATCTACCATAGAAAGCAGAGAACTGGCTTCTACCACTTGACCAGCCAACTCCACTCTTATAGTGTATCATGAACAGGCAGCAACCCTCAATAAGATACAGATTGTCAGTTACTATCAAGCGGCAACCTCTGCCTTCTCCTCCATTCTTTCAAATTACTGCTGCCTCATCAGTTCTCTTTGCCTTCCAGGTATTTTCAGGCATGTCATCCTTGCTGCTACTCTAAGGCACACCCTTATCTGTTACACATTTGCTAAACCATGTGTAAGATTTACTTGAAGATTGATGCCACAGTATATGGAATTATAGAAAGGACAGACATGGAGATAAAGACTATTACAATTCTATGAATTTATATTTTGTGCAGTTCCTCTTTAACACTGTGATGTCCTCAAATAATGTTCTGTCTGCCATAAAATATTAAACAACACAGCAAGAGGAAACACTGTCCAGTTCAGGGATGTCTGAAGGGCCTAGACTTGTGTGCCGCTTTCACATACAGGCACATGTTTCCTAGTGCAGCCTTAGAATTCTTCCTGTATAAAATAACTCTAAGGAAATTTACAAGGCAGGTCTGGAAGGCCATAATTTAATCTGAAGTCAGGGCACCTTGTAAATGCAGCACACATTAAACATAGATTATGTGCAGCAAACCCTGCAGGTCCTGCGGCAAAACTGTGCTCAACTATGCTGCAACACTGAGCGCCGGGACTATTCAGTAACCTTTCATTTAAATGGAATCATTCAAACCACTGCAGTGCAGAGAGGAACTACCTCACCTAAGCACTTCAAGTCCAAGGTAAGAATTGGTTAAGTGTGAATTAGCTGCAAGATATTAAAATGAAATTTAAATTGCTGGGACAAGAGACTATTCTGTGCTTGGCTGCAGTGATGAAATGTTTAAGATGTGAAATAGGATGGGAGGGGACACGGACCGAAAGACATGCCCTATGCACTTACTCAGGCTGTACATACAAAAAAAAAATACCAACAAAAAGCAATAAATTATTAAAATAAGAGTTATGTCACCCTAGACCAAGCACAAGTACCTATATCACCCAGAAAAATAAGGAGCAAGTTCAAAGGGGTTGGACATAAACTTTGGCAGATAAGTGGAATGAGCCATTAGTCATGATTGCTGATCAGTGTCGCCCTCTAATGTTATCACACAGACTTCTGCCATTACAGCCGGAACTAAAGGTGACTCCAAACATGTTATTTTGAGTCCATGGAGCTATTTTTTTAAAAAATTGTGAACACACATGCAAACACCGCCCCCCATGTGGTGTAGTGATTCAAAGTGTTGGACTAGTATCCAGGAGACCCAAATTTTAATCCCCACTCGTTCCATGGAAGCTCATTGGGTGACCTTGGGCCAGGCACACTCTCTCAGGCTAACCTACCTCACAGGATTGTTGTGAGGATAAAATGGAGGAGAGGCGAATGATGCAAGCTGTTTTAGGTCTCCACTGGGGAGAAAGGTGGGATATAAATTAATTAAACAAATAAAAGTCATTCCAGAACAAATATCCATATAACTTTGATAAATCCATCTACGGGGCCCAACTCAACAAAGATTTGGGGTTCTACTTACAGACCCTGTATATGGATAATCAAATCCTGATGCAGCTGTGGTTAGGAGATCACATTTTCGTTGAGAGATATGCTTGATTGTGAATGGGAACATAAGCCTGACACAGTCATTTTAGCATAAAGGCTTAACAGAAACCATTGTGCCAAAAGGCTTTGTTTTTGCAATTCACAAGACAGCCCTGAAGCCTCCCTTCAGGATATTGCTGACAGTCCAGTTCCACAAAGCAAGTTACTAAAGCTGCTGGATTTATAGGGAGCAAGAGCTCTCTCTGCTGTTCTGAAATGAGATAGCTCTTCAAGACCAAGCTAAGTACTAACTTGATTAGGAAAGTGCTTGACACATCTAGTCTCATTATGATTGTTAAGTACAGCAACATGAGTTCCCCACATTCTGGTAAAAAAACTGTAAGGGAAGGTATAGGAAAAAATTTAAAATGAAAGCATTTTAAATGCAATTGCACGAACGTACGTTCTGTGACACATCAGGACAGAAGACCAAAGACATGAGTAGACTCCCAAAAACTGTTCCTATAGAGCAAGGGGACCCCACCCTTTTCCAGCCTGCAGGCATCTCTGAATTCTGAAACAGCATGGTGGGCCCAGCCACAAAATGACTGCCGCAGCTTAGTTTCAGTCACACAGCGATGATCTTTGTGCTGTGGTCGCAGCTGCTGCCATTTTTTTTTTAATCTGCACAACCACTTACAAGCCTTGCTGGACAAAAACCCCAACTACTTTCTAGAAACATTTGGTGGGCACCAGGAATGGTGTTGGCGGGCACCACGTTTGGGACCCCTGGTATATAATATTTGCAAAATAGGTCTCTGATAGAAGAAATGACACCATTGGGAAATAGACAATGCCCAACAAGGGGAAAATCCAGGATAGCCAGCATGTAGAAGGGTAGGTACATGCAAAAGTCAGATCAAGACTGCAGATCCTTCCTGGGAGAAAGCCCCATTAAATAAAATGGGACACTCCAAAGTAGACCTGCTTAGGATTGGTCCCCAGAAGTGGGAATGAATTTCTGTGGTAATTTTTTCCAAGAACTCCCTGCAGCCCTGCCTGGTAGCCAAAGAAAAACTGGAAACAATTTGACTGGGTGAAGCCAACTACAGTTGCAGCAGGGTAGAGCTAAGGCAAGAGTCTTGAGTCATATAAGAAAATTAAAACATTTAATAATAGGTCTAAAAGCTTCTTGAACATAATAAGCAACAAGACAGGCATTCTAGTGAGGTTCTTTGGTCTCACCGAGAGACTGTTAATGAACTTCAGTTATAATAATTTAAAACTGCTTTCCAATTTCCAGTTTACCACTGCTAATTTGTAGACAATAATTTATTAATCTCACTTTTCAACTATAAAATCTTCAAAGCAGCTCACATTTAAAAAAGACATTCTTAACTATTCCTTCCCCCTCTCCAATATATCAGTCCCCACTGCTCAGTAAGTGCTGTAGTCTTTTCCTTCCCGGTGAAGAGAACCTTAACATCCTGAAAGCCAAGCTAAGAGGAACCGAGCACTGCTTTCCTCTCATTACCTTCTTCATTGCAAATATCTTTCTGTATGCCTGCTTGAGCTCTCATTGGACAACTTTTATATCTCTCTTCAAGGCACCAATCAAGATCAGAATCCAGGAAGCAGTCAGCCCCAGAGACACAGAATGGTTTCAATCCTCCAGAAAGTTGGGCTCTCCAAAAAAACACACTCTCTTTCAGCACTAGTCGCCGCAATCAACATTTAATTTTCCTCAACGAGCCACAGATCTTGTCCCCGGTCCAGGAACTCAACTGGCTACAAGGCAGACCTAGTTGAAACCGCCCCCAAAAGATAACATGAATGCTTGACTGCTAGGTGAGTTCTCCTAAAAGATACATAGGTACCCAATAAGTTGGTGTATGAGAAAACCTGGTCCATTCACCAATGGGTGGAGTTATAACAAGAGCGAAAAGTGCTATAAAATGTTTCCTTGATTTCAAAAGGAGTCGTAAGTGCAATGTATGGGTCCAGCTGCCTTCTGATTCCCTATCAGTTTTCAATCTTGCTGCTCCTGAATATTCTAACACCTTCGGGGGGGGGGGGGGAATAGGATGACACTTCACCCCAGCTATCTTTGTAAAAATGTATACCTATAAGGTGACTGCTCAGAGGCTAAGCTAAAACTACCTTTCTACTCAGTCAAAAGGATGAGGAACCATTTTTTCTTTCCATATTCCAGTCTGCAAAAATTGGCAGGACTTCAGCTCATATGTTAACAGATGTAGTCCAGAAAACGGTAGAGCAGGGGTCCTCAAACTACGGCCCGCGGGCCGGATCCGGCCCGTCAGGGTTCTGAACCCGGCCCCTTTAAAAAATTGCAGCCGCAAGGTAATGCTGGGAGGAAGCTGCGTGTCACTCTAGCCCTTCCCCTCTCTATGGTGAGCCTCCCTTTCCGCCCCTCACCTTTCTGCCTATCGCAACGTTTACAGGCGCGCGGCCGTAAAGCAGGGGGGCGTGGTTGGCAGGAAAACCGTGGGCCGCCAAGGCTGGGAAGGGGAAGGCGCGTGGCGGCGGTGGGCGGGATGGGGCTGCTGGAGCAGTGCCGCGAGGCTTTCGGCGCCGGAGACTTGTACCAGGTGCTGGGCATGCCGCGCGGCGCTTCGGCCGAGGAGATCCGCCGCGGCTACCACAAGGCCTCCCTGCGGGTGCACCCGGACCGCACCGACCTGGAGGACAAGGCGAAAGCCACCCGGCACTTCCAAGTAAGGGAGTGGCGGGGAGCCGCCCGCCCACCCCCGCTCAAGCCTGGCTTGGGTGGAAGGGAGTGGGGCTGGGTGGCCTCTCCCCCCGCCTCCTCCTCTTTCCCTAGCTGGCTGCGACAGGCAGAAATGTGACAGGTGACGCTTCCCCTTGCCGTGGAGGATGAAGACGCATAAAGCCGACTTTCACACCACACATAGTTAAACTGTGGGACTCCCTGCCCCAGGATGTGGTGAGGGCTGCCAACTTGGAAGGCTTTAAGAGGGGAGTGGACATGTTCATGGAAGAGAGGGCTGTTCATGGCTATTAGTAAAAACGGATGCGAGTCATGATGCATACCTGTTCTCCCCAGGATCAAAGGAGCAGGCCTTTTATATTAGGTGCTGTGGAACTCAGGCAGGATAATGCTGCTGCAGTCATCTTGTTTGTGGGCTTCCACAAACAAGACATAAGACGAATTCCAATACAGTTGTTTGTGTTGGCCTGGTTGGCCACTGTGTGAATGGACTGGTGGACTTGATGGACCTTGGTCTGATCCAGCATGGCCTTTCTTACGTTAATTGTTTTACGAACTTTTTTGGGATTAAATGGTACCCTTCCTTCAAGGAGCTTAGAAGAACATTCTTAGAATCAGTGTGAATAGGAATTTGTTCATATTTTTTTCAAACTATAGTCCGGCCCCAACAGTGTTTGAGGGACAGTGAACTGGCCCCCTGTTTAAAAAGTTTGAGGACCCCTGCGGTAGAGGTTTGCATTACTTGAGTAAGCAGCACATCATCAATGGCAGTAACAAGATCTTTCTAGCCTTTCTTAGCTGGTAATTTTCCACTCGGTAGCTGTGGAATGAGTGTTCCATTGGCATTATAGAAAACCTCTGTTCTTTGTGACATAGACACACAAAAGATGAGATGACAGCAGAGAGTCAAAAGGGTAAGGCCTACAAGAGGATGGGCAATGGTAAAAAGATCTGAACAAGAGATGTGGCATGCTGTTCTCCCTGGTCAAAGCTGTACTGTCCTTGCTCAGCCATGCCCTTATCCATAGTGGAAAGCCCACAAGGCCTCAGACGGTAGAATAAAGGGGGTTACATCACCTTTTTCTTCCTCCCCCTTTCTGTTCCCTCTGCTCTTACACACTGCCTAAGCAGGGATACCTCATCCTCTCCAACCTGCTGCAGATCCTCCTTAAACAGGCTGCCCTTCCAATCCCTGGCCAGGGCTGGCTCCTCTCCTCTATCCTTTCACCCAACCAAAACTGTCCTGGAGTCCTGAATTAGCTGCAGCCGCCTCCTAGGTTGCTCTCTCCCCCAGGCAGGGCTTAATGATGTAACTGGCTTCACCTGGCGAGGGGTGTAATAAAAATGGAGAGGTGAACTCCTCTGTGAGGTCCAGCAGCTTGAAACCTGGAACTAAGCCATTAGACTAAATTACACATCTCCCATGGTTGAAACAAGTGCCAGTGTAGCATGTTATACCACATTTAGTACTACTGGACTTTCCTTTTCTGTGTGACTAGTTACCATCACTCTGCCTACCAGATACTCTCTCTTCGCTCTACCTTAATTCTTTTCCTTACTTTTTGTAGAGTGCATCTGAGAAGTGAAGAACGTTCTGTACCCTCTGCTCTTATGAAGAAAAGCATGGCAAATCTTCAATAAACCCCTGAATTTGCCAAATTAGGGCTATAATCCTCTGAACATCTATTTAGGAATAAGTTCTATAGTGGGAGTTATTTCCAAGGAAACGGGCACAGTTCAAGATGTAGGAAACCTATAATACAATCTCATGCAGAGTTACTCCAATCTGGAGGGACTAGAATAACTGCATATGACTGTATTGAAAAATGCTTGCATTCCCTACAAAGTTGGAGATCAAATATATCTGAAGAACCATCTGTGAGATTCCCTCCCTAGCTAACATCTTTCTATAGCATATCTTCAAGATATGCTCCAATATGGTATCAAATACCATAACAGCACTTTAATGAAAAGCAGCAGTAGGCATAAAGTTATTGTGTTTTTTTCCTGAACAGCAGCTGGAAAGATGTTTTCTAACATTATTATTTTTTATATTCCACTCCATCACATAGGTTTGGAGTGACCTACCAAGGTTTTTCCAAATGTATTTCTGTTCCCCAAGGACTCACAATCTAAACAGTTTACAACTTACCATTTATAATAATGTAATATACAGCAGGGGACCAGAGTTCTACTTCAAGTGTGACAAGAACAGTGTGACAGTCTCTAGGGCTCTTCCCAGAAGGTAAACGAATCTTCATCTTCAGGTCCTGAAACACCCTTTCTGTCAATAAAATGCATTTTAAAAGAAGATGGTGCAGAGTGAGATGGACTAGGATCTTTACAATGTTAGCATTACATGAACTAGCCTTGTAATTGTCAGGCTCTTCTGTGCTGTCTCCTCCCCTTACAACTCATCTAGATAATTAGTTACCTCTAGGTCTTTGTCAAGCCAGAGTTTGCCACTACATCCTAACCAGCAAAATACATTTAAGCACTATCCCTTCAACCAACATTGCAAACAAGAATCACTGCTTGGAATTCTGCTATGCTATGAAGGGTAAGCACTAACCACAGTTTACCACAAAACTGCAAATAACTATATCATTGCATGCGGGGGGGGGGGGGAATTCACGAACCCAAGGACCCCTCAGGGTTGCTTATGCAGTGTAAAACCATTATGTCTGAGGGTGCCAGCTAAAGCCAAGTTATATCCTTCTGAGCAAACTGACTTCAGTGGGTTTAGAATCTTGGCTGAAGAGATTTATTGCAAAAACACTGGACTGGATTCTTCAGCTCCCTTCTGCTAGATGAGGAGCCTTGTTCCAGTGGACATATGCACATAACTGAAGGAAGTTGCAGGATCTAGGCTTTATAAATAAAGAATACAGACTGAAGATAAATCAAGCTAAACATTGCAAAGTCAGCTGCCTTTTAAAAACAGGTTGTATAGACATGTTTTATTTTTCATTTAGTACATTTATATATTGTCTTTTGCCAAAGCACTCAAGGCTCCTTAAAATTTAAAACAATGGCAAAGTTAAGATACGAATGCAAAAGGGGGAGGGAGAGAAGGGGGGAGCAAATTGAATGTGCCACCTTATGCATGATATGAAGTCATAACTGAACTGCAAAGACTCCATCATCCAAACAAGTTCTGGTGCTTATGATACTAGATAAAGATACTACCAAATGCCGTTCTTCACTGTTGTTTCAAACAAGCCTTAAAATCATCTGTATCTAGATTTTGTTCTCACTTCAGGGGATGTCACACTGAATATCAGAGAAAAGACAAGAGTCCATCCTAAGCCCTGCCTCTAACTCCAACAAGTATTTGCCAGGTTTGATTTTCTTGGCCTTTTAAAACAGAAACTGATGACTGAAGCCGCACATGCATTGTAAACCGTTTGAAACTTGAAATGCAGCTGCAAACCCACCTTCCTACATGGCCATCAGTAAACTCAGACCCCTCACCAGAGCTCTCCTAAACCTACTGCTCAATTTTGCACAACCACGCATTAATGGCTGGATTTTTTCACTTAAAGTATTTATACCTGGCCTTTCTACTAATATTAACAGTCAAGGTGGCTTACAAACGTTTACAAAATTTAAAAACAAACAAAAATCCCAAAGAGCTGAAGCAATAAATATGGAGTTGGTCTTTTCCACACATCCCCGTCAACACGTTTTTGCCAAGCTGATTCTTTTGGCAATAAAGCAGTTAGTTTGCCTCTTTTTATAAAAGGGGTATATTGTTGTGTTAAAATGACAGAGTCAGCTTGTGTGTGCATGCAGGAGTAAAGCGCCATCAAATTTAAGTTGACTTATGGCAACCCTAGAGTTTTCAAGACAAGAGACTAACAGGTGGTTTGCCATTGCTTTCCTCTGCATTATTAAAAACATCACATAGCAAAAGTCCAATTCCACCCCTAGCTAACAAAATGCCTGTGGTTTACATTAAAAACTGGAGACTAAAATAGCCTTACAGCTCCCTCGGCACTTCTTCACTTCTTTGGGGAGCCTGTCATATAATGTGGGGGAAAGGACAGGGACAGGACCTCACTGACATCAGGTGGGCCAACTTTCGTGAAGGAATATCCAGAAAGTAACAAGTTCAAGACCATAGCTGGTACATCGGGTCATACAGGAAGAGAGACAGTCCTTTGTTGGCTACACAAAGTATTACATTCAGTTGTCATAAAGATTGTACATTTGTGTATATGTGTAGACACACAACCTCAAACAGCAGAAGGGGGTGATACTACAAAGAGAGAAAGTCCAGCTTCTCAGGGTAATTTGTGTTACTTTACTTTGAAAACTACAAGATCCAGTTATGTCAGTGTTCTGCTCCGTGGATCCACTCAATAATGAGAAAATTATCTTCTCAGATTGGATGCAACTCACTCCCAATAATTACCTAAATAGCAAAATAAGATGAAACTGGACATAAACCTGTAAGGAGCAAAAACCCTTCCTGTGTGGTGCTACATCATTACTCAACTATTGTCCCGAGTCAAAAATTATATCTATAAATTATATCTATTTATATTTAAGGATTGAAAACACTTAAGAGTTAAGCAACTTCACAAACTCATCCTGGATACCACAAAAAGCACGGGAATTAATGCAGGCTAATCTACAGCTGGCCCTGACCTGGATGGCCCAGGCTAGCCTGATCTCGTCAGATCTCAGAAGCTAAGCAGGGTCAGCCCTGGTTAGTATTTGGATGGGAGACCACCAAGGAATGCCAGGGTTGCTGTGCAGAGGAAGGCACTGGCAAACCACCTCTGTTATAGTCTCTTGCCAGGTAACCCCCCCCCAAAAAGGGGTCGCCATAAGTCGGCTGCGACTTTACGGCACTTTACACACACAATCTACAGCTGAACTTTTACAGGGAGAAACAGTGGCTCGGTGACAGAGGGTTTCCTTTGTGAGTAAAAAGGTCCTAGGTTCAGTCCCTGACATTTCCAGTTTTAAAAATGAACAGGTAAAAAGTGATGAGAGAAACATCCACCTGAAGCCCTGGAGAGCTGCTACCTGTCAGAATAGGCAAGACTGAACCCAACACACCAATGGGCTCTCATTATAAGGAAGCTTCATGTGTTCAAAACAAAAACAAAAAAACCACTGTAGACTGTCTGGCATATTATGACAGCCTATTAAACCTTACTAATGCAGACAAGTTTTGCCTTGGTCTTTCAGCTAGCCACTGTGCTTATGGATACACCTACCAATATACAGAGGGAAGCAGTACCGAGAACTAAACAACTAGAAAAAAAGTACCGCTATGCAAGCATGAAACTGTTTTATATGTATTCATTAATGGAATAGGAATTAATAGGAAAAGTTGAAGGCAGCAGAAAAAGAGAAAGACCCAACAAGAGATGGATTGACTCTATAAAGCAGTGATGGCGAACCTTTTAGAGATCGAGTGCCCAAACTGCAACCCAAAACCCACTTACTGGTATTTATTGCAAAGTGCCAACACAGCAATTTAACCTGAATACTGAGGTTTTAGTTTAGAAAAAAACAACTCATACATTAACATCTTTTGTCTTAAAAGAGAAACACAATAACAGAGCTTTCAATGATACAAAAATCTTTTTATTGAAAGGTAAAAGTTTGCATTTGGCATGCTTTTGAACAATTAATGTGATTTTTGCTGTTGTATGCATGCTGATAATTTGTCTAACCTTGGCTCATACTTTGTAAGTCTGAGAGCAACACATGCAGCACTCAGGTCATCTGTTAGTCTGTTTCTGGTGTCAGATTTGATAAATTCAAAGCTGAAAACAGCTGCTCACAAGCATAAGATGAGCCAAACAAAGTAAGGAAAGCAATCTTTTAGTAGGAGATTTCACTGAAAGGTGGGAGCGCTCTGCTCCCCTCCAGCTATGCCATGCTGTGAGCTATGCTCCCCTCCAACCTAGCTCCTCTCGAACCCCACCATGGGAATCACCTTTGCCACAGACTCAACAGGCTGCCGCCCGCGCCGCACCCTCATGCCGCATGTGAGCCGCCCGGCATGTGAGCCGCCCTGCCGTATGTGACAGGGGAGGGAGGAAGTGCTCCCATTGGGCTGCTGGGCAGAGGAGCGGGTGATGTAAGAAATGCCCTCAGGCGCGCATGGAGATGGAGAGGGGAGCAGCCCAGCCCCACGTCCCTCTGGCTTTCTAGTAATGAACTCAGGCGAACTCTGTGCTGGGGCGACGTGTGCCCACAGAGAGGGCTCTGAGTGCCCCCTCTGGCACATGCCATAGGTTTGCCACCACTGCTATAAAGGAAGCCACAACCCTCAGTTTGCAAGACCAGAGCAAGGCTGTTAAAGGTAGGACGTTTGGGAGGACATTGATTCATAGGGTCACCAGGAGTCGGAAGCGACTTCACCGCACTTCACACACATTAATGGTATACCATTCCTTTCATGAACTTTTATATAGAAATTGTAACATAAATCATGAACGTATATACAAGCAACATTAATCAGATAACAAAAATGACAGGGTTTCACAATTCTTCCTTGTTTCACTGTTGCTTCTTCAGAAGCCTGTCGCTTTAAATTTCACAGACGGATGCACTCAGGCAGCTATTCAACAGGCACAACTCCCCCGTATAAATTACATACTCACACCATATAAATTACATATTCAGAAGGCACATAAAACGCCCCAACCTCGCCCACATAATTAACCACTTTCAACCTTTCAAGTTGAGGGCAGCAGGAAAAGAGGAAGACCCAACAGGAGATGGATGGACTCAATAAAGGAAGCCACAGCCCTCAGTTTGCAAGACCTGAGCAAGGCTGTCAAAGACAGGACATTTGGGAGGACTTTCATTCATAGGGTTGCCATGAGTCGGAAGCGACTTGACGGCACTTAACACACACACACAACCTGTCACTCTTTATAACACCGCACGAGCCACACCAAAACAAACGAAAGCAACATTAATTAATGTTGCAGTAAAACGGGTTCGTGGGGGAGAGGGAGACCCAAGATCGTTATCAAGAAAACAGTTTATTTGCAGCTGCTGACTCAGAGGCCCTAATTGTCAGGAGCTGTGCTGTTCAGGCAGGCTCTTGACATGAGTTAGGCCCAGGTCTGTATCAGTGTTTCGTTTTCTTACGCTGCCCAGATGGTCCCCGTTCACCCCCCTGCGCGTCCTTGAGCTTTCAACGGGCAACTCCAGTATTATGGCTGAGCTCATTCCCTGCTTCCCTTCCCTCCCTCTACTCCCTGTTTCTCACCAGGCTCTGTTATCTCCCGATTCCCAGGCCGCTTGCGTGCTTTGTGCTTAAAGTTATGCTTTGTAGGTTGAGTGGTCATTAGCAGCTTTGAACTTGTGGATTGCTCATGCTGTACCTGCATGCTCCTGAATAAACGTTTACCTGCTTAAGATCTACCTGTCTGAGCAAGTGACTTTTTGGGATTGCTGAGGGCAGCTGAAGAACCTCTGAGTCCCGATTACACTGGGGAAGAGATACTGGGTAAAAGATATTTATCCAAATTCAAGTTATGACGATACATCAACAAGTTATGCATATCTGATTGTATTACAGACAGAAAGGCGACTCAGTTCAGTTGCAGTTTCATCCAGTTTCTCCTATCATTGTTTATCGTTCACTCTGACACTCCATGACTCTTAGCCCAGTGACCCAGTGCACAGAGCAGGCTTGTAGCTAGGCAGAAATTCCTTCCCTGGCAGTCTGGAAGCCAATTGTTACCGGGAGATCTCTGGGGTACTGTCACATTAATTAACTATGTTCTTTCAACCCGAGCTGGGGGGGACACTGAGGCAAATAACAGATGTTTTGCTGCTCTTTCACGTGGCTTCCCCCCCCATCGTCACCCATTTCATTTCTGCCGGGGGTGGGGACCCGACGTCTCGAGGAGACAACGGGGCAGACCCAGAGAAGCTCGGGAACACCCCGCCCCCCGGTAACGAACCTGTGTGAGAAACGGTTCGCCTCAACCAGTCCCGCTATTGTTGCCCGGTCCCTCTTCGCCACCGGCGGGAGGTTTTGGGGCGGAGCCTGAGGAGGGCGGGGTTTGGTGAGGTGAGGGACTTCAATGCCGTAGAGTCCAATTGCCAAAGCGGCCGTTTTCTCCAGGTGAACGGATCTCTGTCGGCTGGAGATCAGTTGTAATAGCGGGAGATCTCCAGCTAGTACCTGGAGGTTATACTAAATAATTGATACGTGTGCTGACCAACGTTAGCTTAGAAATGATCAACAGCACCACAGCTCAATCTTACAGATACAAATTTAAATAAATTTAAATAAATCTTAAAATCTTTAAATAAATTTAAATCTTTAAATAAATTTAAATAAATCAAGTAAATAGCAAACAGCTTGCAAAGCCTAACAAACGGCTGAACAAATCAGAACGTCCAGGGACACCGGTAGCTTTCACTGTCTAGTAGTAAGCTATTTACTTGACTGTAAAATATAGTGATTTTTACCTCTGCATTGTATTATTTGAGATTTCTTTGCCTTACACTTAGTGGATATAAGATTTATTTAAATTATTTAAATTTGATTCTGTAAGATTGAGCTGTGGTGCTGTTGATTACTTCTAAAGTACCTGGAGGTTGGCCACCGTCAATCCCGCTCCCACGACCAACGCCGTCAACGGCTGACGTCCCGGCGCTGACGTCACGCCGCCCGGTTCGACCGCTGACCGCGGCACGCGCCTCCCGCCGCGTCGCCCCCTTTTCCTATTCTCCCGCTTCACTCCTGGCGGAAGCCCCGCCCGCTCGGGGCTCGGCCCGTCACTTCCGCCCGCTCGGCCCCTCCAATATGGCGGCGCCCTGTGGCTCCTCACAGCTCCCCGCCGCCGCGTCGCCGCTGAAGATCCCCAAGATGGAGGTGCTGTCTCCCGGCTCGCCCGGGGCGCTCAGCGACGGCAACCCGAGCCTCTCCGACCCCTCCACGCCCAGCGGCGCCTCCCCGCTAGGCCCCGCCGGCCCGGGCTCCGTGGCCGCGGCGACCTCGACGGGGGCCGGGGCCGGCTCGGGGGGAGGCGGCGGCGGCGGGGGCCGCGGCGGAGCCTCGCCGTCCGTCTCCTTCTCGCCCGGCGGCACCGCCACGGCCGCCGCCTGCCGGGGCATGTCGTGGACGCCGGCCGAGACCAACGCGCTGATCGCCGTGTGGGGCAACGAGCGGCTCGTGGAGGCGCGCTACCAGCAGCTGGAGGGCGCCGGCACCGTCTTCGGCAGCAAGGCCCCCGGGCCCGCCATGTACGAGCGCGTCTCCCGCGCCCTGGCCGAGCTGGGCTACGAGCGGACGCCGTCCCAGTGCCGGGAGCGCATCAAGGTACGCTGTCCCCACAGGGGAGGCTCCGCAGGCGGAGGAGAGGCGCTGCCCGGGCCAGGCTGGCGGCCGCCGGGCTTGTCAGGCGTGGCCTGGGGGAGGCTGCCGGGACGTCCCGCCGGGCCGGGCCCGCGCGCCTTCCCGGTGGTTCAAAACATTGCCCTTCTCTCGCCAGGATCTCTGTCCACGCCCTGCGGTGCTGCCGCAAGGGGCTTGCGCTTGCTGGCAAACCCATCTCCTCGTTGGTTCGTGTAGGTTATCCGGGCTGTGTAACCGTGGTGTAACCACGGTTACACAGCGCGGATAACCGACAAGAACCAATGAACTCTGACCGTGAAAGCCTTCGACCATCTCCTTGTGTTCTTTAATGTCTCTTTGCAAGTCTTGCGTGGTCCCTTGCAGGCAACTTGCCGTTTGTGTACATCCTGGTTTTGGTTGACGTGGTGATGATTTCTTTAAAAAAAAAAAAAAAAGCATCGGGCCATAAATTTAATAGTCTTCGTAACAGGAAGAAAATCCAGCACTCGTTCAGAGAGACCTTGTAAGTTTTGCTGTGGAAGAAATGGGTGTGCGTGCTTTGGTTTTCTCTGTGACCCGATCTGTTGCTTTTGCAAAAGAGTGGTAGCTTACAATTTAAACTTGAAGGTAATTCGCAGTGGGTAGCCGTGTTAGTCTGTCTGCAGTAGTAGAAAAGGGCAGGAGTCCAGTAGCACCTTAAAGACTAACAAAAATATTTTCTGGTAGGGTATGAGCTTTCGTGAGCTACAGCTCACTTCTTCAGAAAGCTCATACCCTACCAGAAAATATTTTTGTTAGTCTTTAAGGTGCTACTGGACTCTTGCCCTTTTCTACTAATTTAAACTTGGTCGGCCATGCGATGTAGGTATGTAACAAAGCACAGCTTGTTGAGCAGAGGTTTCAGATTGGAAGCTGCCTTTGCTTTTTGTAGCCCCAGAAGGTGTGTTTGTGTGTGTGTGTGTGGGGGGGCAATATCAAGAAGTTCTGTACACAGCTGTGATCTTAAAATAATGAGCAACAAGTTCGTCTAACATACGATGGTAAATGTAGCCCAAGTAGTTGACTTAAGCAGTTCCCAATAGTGAGCATGCTGTTTGTGGGGTTGACTTCAGAGCTTTTGGAAGCATCTGCCAATGTCCTAAACTTCCAGATAATGAAGGATCTTGTGTCAGTCATCTGATTGGGTTTTCTGCCAAATTACAGGAACACTGAATAGTTCTGGAAAGTCACAGATCATGTCTTTAATTCTAAGTTGAACAGAACGCAAATGCTAAATGGTTGTTAATTGCAACATGAATTAATTTCCTCATTAAGGTAAAAATGCTTTATGGCATCAATGTAAATCTGTTGGTTAAGGGTTGTAGTCTCCATGCTGATCACGACTGATAAAGCAGTGTTAAAAATCACAGTGGAAACAGCTTTCCTTATTTTTCCATTGGGGATTGTTGTTTCTGAGCGAGATTAGGCGCTGGGGGGAGATCTGTCACTTTTTTAGCTGATAGTTTTCTTTATCAAATGGGAAATTGTGGAGGCAATGTGTGGTGGTGGAGGAAAGTGTGTTAAACTCACACCTGACTTATGGCAACCTGGTAGGGTTTTCAAGGCAAGAGACGTTCGGGTGGTTTGCCATTGCCTGCCTCCATGTGGGCAAGGTGATGTGTATGCCTTACGTTCCTCTTTATTCTTCCACCATCCTCTCTACATGCGGTACTGTTTCTGTATTTGCTTACTGAGTCATTGCCAGTAAGGGTAAATTCTTTTTATATAATTAATGAAAACAGGTAGGGAAAGGGCGCACTTGGATGGAATCTAGCATGTGCTTTCTCCCTCTAGCTCATCAGATTGCTGACACAACAGGTCGCTTGTCTATTAGTTGGAGTGGTGCAGAAGTATCAGCAACTCATCCAGGTCCAACCCCCTGCTCAATGCAGGATCAGCCTAGAGCAGAGGTTCCCAAACTGTGCTCCAAGGAGCACTTGGTGCCTGCGAAACATCTCCAGGGCTCCATGAAGAGATTGGAAAGAAAAATACTACTGTCATTCGGTTTAGTATATAGGTGCTAGGTGAAAATTAGTGCTCCGTGACGAATTTCTCTCCTGAAAAGTGCTCCATGACTCAAAACGTTTGGGAAACTCTGGCCTAGAGCATCCCTGACAAGTGTTTGTCCAGACTCTGCTTAAAGAGGGCTCCTCCTCTCTAGCAGCTTCTAGCAGTTGATCTGATCCATAGGTAGAAGCAGATTGGCTTCTTTTGATCAGTCTTTTGTTACGTGTTCTCTGTGTGTATGTGTGTAAAGTGTTGTCAAGTCGCAGCCAACTTATGGCGACCCTAGCAAGGGGCTTTCAAGGCAAGTGAGAAGAAGAGATGATTTGATATTGCTTTCCTCTGCAGTCTTCCATGGTGGTCTCCCTTCCAAGTAGCAACCCTTCTTAGCTTCTGAGATCTGACAAGACTGGGCTATACCATGCCACCTTCCCTCCCATGTATTCTGGATAGAGATGTAAATTTCCCTTGGAAAAAACAGAAAAATTGGGAAAAAATTGAAACCCATGCAATACTTGATGTCCTATCAAACATAAACCAATTTTACTGCTTTAATAACTGAAAATTCATATTTATAACTTAGCATGTATGGAAAGCTATAAATGCCTTATTTTTCTACAAGCAAAACTGCAAATATACCCAATGCTTAAGAGGAAACCGCAAGCTGATGTACCCTATGCTACTTTAGCCCATGTACCTTAATGTTTGCTATCCGAAAAGTAAAAAAAATAGGAGTTAAACAGAAAACACAAGCTTTGTGTTAAGTAAGATATATATGTTTGGTCAGGAAAAAAAGGTCACACAAAGGGTCTGTAGTAATATCTGTACAGCTAGATGTAGTTCTAGCTTGATGCTGTCCACTTTCTTCTGTAGCTATGGGTTAGAGAGACCTCAGCTCTCAATGAAACTTTCAGTTTTCCTCTGAGGCTTTGGAGCAGTTTCTGACCCATCTCCTTCTCATCTTTCTATCAAGGTAGGGCAATAAGTTACTTGGACACCCAATCTGTGGGTATATGTACCAGAGTGGTTTGAGGGAGATGTGAAAAGGTGAGCCACAAAAGAAGGGTCAGGTCAAAAGGGCCACAGAACAAATGAAAGCCCTGCATGCTGCCCTCATGAAGATCAGGTATCCTTCTATGTGTAGGAGTGCATCTTGTATTTAAGAGCTGTATATGTCTACATCATGCCCACCTTGTCTTTAAAAGCACTTCACTCATTCTAAAAGACAAAGTATTTCACAGGAATATTTTCTGTGTGCGGATGTCAAGTGCCATCAAGTCGCATCTGACTTCAGGTGACCCCATAGAGTTTTCAAGGCGAGAGAATAACAGAGGTGGTTTGCCATTGCCTTCCTCAGCATAACAACCCTGGAATTCCTTGGTAGTCTCCCATTCAAATACTAATCCGGTCGGACCCTGCTTAGCTTTTGAGATATGGCTAGTCTGGGCTATCCAGGTCATGGAGTTTATAAAGTGCTCCCCAAAGTTTCCAATTTTTCCATTGGAAGAAGAGAAGAAGCCTCAGGCCTATATTTCCCCCCCTCAACCCCCCCCCCAAGCCTTCACATCTCTAGTCCTGGTCAGCTTTCCCTTTAAGGCAATGGTTTTCAAACTGTGGGTTAAGACGAACAGTGGATTACTGTATTTTGTACATAAATTGTGGGACTAAAAGGAACAGGGTAAGCTGGAAGAACTTCTAAGAGGCTCAGTGGCACATTTGAATTTGCCTCTGCATAAAGTGTGAAACAGCCATGAAATACAGCCTTTGTCTCAATGGTGGTATACTGTATATTGATTACATTTTAAACTTGTTCAGTATTAATGGATGTAAATTTCTTGCAGTTTAAGTAGCATGGAGTTACATCTCCAGGAGATGCAGTCAGTTTAGAAACGGGTACCATTTCAGAAAGTTTGAGACCCATTGTCTTCAGAGTTTACTTGAAGCCTGATTTCAGTTGGGGTGCAGTTATTCCAAGTTGGGTATCCTCTTGTTTAACACACAGGTGCTTTTTATTAGTTTCACTGTTTCAGTCAAACCTTCATTATTGAAACATAAAGCCATTGGAGTATATATTCCCAGTCTTTCAGAGAGACAGTGCTTACAGACAGAAGTGTTTTTCCCCCAGAGTAAATACAGTAAGTTATTACTACTGTGAGATACAACCATGGGGATTGAAAGAGGTCTGAGGAATTGTGGATAGATGTCATTTTAGCTACAACTCTGTGTGCCAAGCGTCTCAGTAGCATCATTGCAGATGGACAAGGGCTCCTATCCTCAAACTTGGTATGAAGATGGATCTAAATAGAACATCTAATGATGTGAGTTTTTGCTCAAGCTTACGGTGGTGATGAGGTATAACTTGGAGGACAAACAGAGCTTTAAAAAAACTGGTAGTGTTCTGTCTCAGTTTTAGTATCATCACTACATGTGAGTGTCCACACTGCATCTTTTACCAATATATCTTTAGATGAAAGTTTTTGATTTAATTTTCAGCTTAACTGTTCTTACAGCTGGACTTGCTCCATCACGTTTGTTTTATAATTCTATTAATACTGTAATAAACGCAGTTTAATCTATCCTTACACTGTCGCTTCCAAGTTCTTAGTATCTTTGCTGGATTCCAAAGCTGTCATTAAGAGATTTGGTTCATAAGGTGAATCCAGTTTGCTGCCAGATACTGAGAATGGTATAGCAAGCCATTTACCACTGGGTAGATGTATGGAAGTAACAGGTATATACAGTAGAACACTGGACTTGGAAAGGCCCAGTCTGAGATCCAAGCTCAGACATAGATATGCTACAGCTGATGGGTAAGCTCAGACATAGATATGCTACAGATGATGGGTAAGCAACTCCCTCGTGATGCTTAGGAGGACGTGTGGCAACTTCTGGAAGGCCCCGTTGCTATACTAATAGTGCATTCCTAAGAAGACTTACTCCAGTCTAAGCCCTTTGAAATGAATGGGCTTAGACTAGAGTAACTCTCCCTAGGAATGCACTGTAATTGTGTTGCTTGGCATGTCAGTGGTGCCCTTTCTAACAGTGTAGATTTTGTGGACTTTGTGTGAGGTGCTTCCGGATTCATTTCGTAGAGAAATCTTGTGAAAGTGCATGGTATAGCAACTTACTCTTAACATCTCTCAAGTGGATTTAAATGCTGTGTTTGTGCCTTGGTTTGAGGTCAAATAATGCCAGCAGCTGAAGGGAATGCTGTATAATCTTCATTTACTGTATCTTTAGTATTAGTTGTGACATACCGGTAGGTAGAGATTGATAAACTTTATTGACACACAGTGCCATCCTAAGCAGACTAAGATCCTTCCAAGTCCATGGAAGTGGCTTTAGGAGGGTATCACTCTTAATTTTCACCATTTTCAAGTTCTCCATCTGAAGGGCTGTTGACCCTCAACTGGTTAACTCCAACAGTATTTTATTGCTTCCACATGCAACTTTAGAGAGGAAAATGCATATTTTGCTTCTCAGTCATGGGCATTTTTTAAAACCTCTTTCATGACTTGTACGTGGGCTCAAAGAACACAGTGCATACACTTTAATAACAGAAAAAATCAGGAGACTCTAACTAAAAGGTCTTCATTTAGCTATCATAGGGATTCTTCCTTTGTAGGACGATGATCTGGGATGAGGCTTTGCTTGTGGGGATTTGTTGTCCTCCACTCATGAGGTAAAATTGCTCAGTTTGGCTGGCTCTTTTACTTTCTTTCCAGTTTTGTCAGTGTAGGGACTACCATGTTTCCCCTTCAGCCTTTTAAGGGACCCGTGCATTCCATTGGTGTCGGAAAGAATTTGATTAGCTGCTGGCTTTTGTATTCTTCAGTGGAAGACACCATTTCCCCTTCTGTTTCTTCACAGAAAAGCACACGTGCAAGCAGCACCACCCAACCTAATTTGATGTGCAACACATCTTGCAAAAGATATGGTAGAGGCCTTGATGTTATGGCCCGGGACATCTGACTTTCCTCTTTTTCCACCCCCATCCTTTTTTTCCCTCCTAATGTTAGAGACCCAAGAAGCTTGCATACTGTGTTACTACCGGTATATTTCAGCTCATCTTAATAAAATACATTGAACAATTTTTTGGCTTTGGATTTTTCTGTGGATCCCGTGATTTCCTTTAGCGCAAGTGTGGTATGGGCTTACCTCTGAGTGAGCTTTGTTAAACACAGAGGGTCTGGCTTCTGTGTAAATGGGCACAGGATTATATCGTATATTGACAGTCTCCTTTAGGGGGGTTCCGCACTTGTATTCCCAGCGATGTATTAAGAGTTTGAAAATGTTTTTAAAAATACTGTTCGCACTTTCTATGTATTCCCACCGATGTATTAAGAGTTTGAAAACGTTATAAAAAGTACATTTCACACTTTGTTTGGCCCCTTTAGCTGTGAAGACGTCTTCCAACCATTTATAAGTCGTGGTATCCAAAAACCCTTTTAAAGCAATGTTTTTTATAACATTTTCAAACTCTTAATACATCGCTGGGAATACATAATGGCGGTAACCCCCTAGGATGTATTATGTGGCTCTGAAACACTTGCATGAGAATTCAGCCCTCATGGTTGAAGGAGCTTGAAAAAGCTTTGGCCAGACTAAGATCAAGGAGACAAGTATGCACACTTTCAAGGGAAAAGTAAGATTGTGGTGTTCTTGTTTTTTAATGGCATTTTTACTGTGGTTTTTAGTTGTAAGCAGCCTCAAGCAGGAAGAGGCAGCATAGAAATATTCCAAATAAACAAACAAACAACGATGATTCAGCATCTAACTTTGATTTTGCTATATCATTTGCACTCTTCAAAGCAGTTATATTTTCAAAAACTATGCTTTAATCAAGCAACACCTTGAGTAATGTGTGTGTGTGTAAAGTGCCTTCAAGTCGCAGCCGACTTATAGCAACCCCTTTTGGGGTTTTCATGGCAAGAGACTAACCAAGGTGGTTTGCCAGTGCCTTCCTCTGCACAGCAACCCTGGCATTCCTTGGTGGTCTCCCATCCAAATACTAACCAAGGCTGACCCCGCTTAGCTTCTGAGATCTGACGAGATCAGGCTAGCCTGGGCCATCCAGGTCAGGGCACCTTGAGTAATAACGAGAGAGAAATCCAAGATGCACAAAGTCAAAGCAATGGTCAGGTCTGTCCTTCCTTAAAATGTATGTATTCGGAGCCTGCGAGCATCTTGTTCCTTTGAAGAAAACATTATCTTAACAGAATCATTTCCCCTTATATTGAACAGCGATTATCTGACACACATTCAGCATTAATCTAGGTTTAAGGCAGCATCCGTGATAAGCCTTTGCTCTGCCTGTTTTACAGAATATGAAAATATGCTGCTTGCCGCTCTGCGCAATGCTAACATGTTGATCTTATCTGATACTTGATTTAGTGCAGATAATTTAATTAACGTTCACCATTTGCCTTCCTGGATGTAACTTCCTTTTCTTTTGCCTGGGAGAATTAAAGTGATTAATTTTCAAAGGAACCAGTAGTTACTTAGCTAACACAAATTAGGGACCCTGGGCTTGTTTGCATACAGCTGTCTGCCTTGGGATATTTGATTTCATTTTGGTTTGCCATGCTTTTGAGCATATGCAGCTAGATACGAGTCCAACAGCACCTTAGCTGTTCTACTGGAGACCAACACAGCTACCCTCTGAAACAAGCATATGCTGAATCACTGCTCTGGAACTGCTAGATCCCTGTCTTAAATTACTCTTGGGTAAGCAGATAATCACATGAGTTCTTCAGCAGGTATCAAACGTGGTTGCTCACAAAGACTCCAATTTCCTATTTTGTGCCCATGTTTTTAGGGAGGTTTTTGAAGGATTAGTAACGAGACTGCAGGTTACTCCCTTTTATTTGCTATGTAGCCTCTGCGTAGAAAATACAAAGGAAATTACAGAGCCCTTTGGACCGTCCAGATAATTGCTTTCAGTGTATTGGCTGTGTCTTGGAGGTCAGAGTGTCACTAACCAAGTCTCTAGCGGACTTTAGGCTGTAAAGATATTTTGAAGTAAGTTCCACGGAACTCAGAGGGACTTCAATGTAAATGTTCTGAGGTTTGGGCTAAAAAATCACAGAAATAGAAAAACAGAAAATATTTTCTGGTTAGGAAGTTGAGTATACTTGCAGCTACTAGAGCTGCTTAGGAAAGAGCAAAGCAGTGAGGGGGAGAATAAATGCTAATCTTATTTCCAGCAGACACTGAAAGGAATATTAAGCCTTCCATTATTTAATTTGGAAGGTTTGGATATAATGATGACCACTGGTCAGCAATAAACTCTTTTAAAAATGCCATGTTTGGATCAGCAGATATTAAGTAGATGAGGCTGTACCTAGACAGTCAGAAGCTCAACACCAGAGGTTACTGTGTCTTTTGTTCTCAGTGCCAGGGAATCTAAGCATGTGAGATGAGTCTCTCTAGATAATTTCTAGGAAAGAATGAAAGAGGAGACCTCTAGCACTTGTATGTGTTTTCATTGGCCTGGGAGTCTGTATGTCAACCCTTTCTCCCACCCTGTAAGTGTAGCAGAACCTATATTGTCACTGCTGTGTATTTGCTTATCAGTGTTTGGGAGTGGAGTCATTGGAATGGGGAATGTCTGTCATTTGCAGCCTTTGTGCTTCCTTAGGATCAACTTCTCAATCACCTGAGGGCAGTGATTCTCAAACTGTGGGAGAGGCCTGCTCTTAGTGGAGCATGGGAAGACTGCTGAAGTGTGTGTGTGTGTGAGAGAGAGTGAGAGTGTGTGTGTGTGTGTGAGAGAGAGAGAGATTGATTGATTGATTGATTACAGGGAAAAGAGGATCCTGAAGTGGGCAGATCCCTTCAGTGATCCTCACTGGGTTTGTTGGATTGTATTGCAGCTGCCCTATCACCTCAACCTGAGCTGGAGAAAAACCCCAGCAAAAGCTGCTGCTTTGATCTAAGGAAGATTTCCCATTGTGTGATTTAGGAGAGTGTCATAGGGATGCTGTTCTATGCCTCTTCTAATGACAGTGCTGGATTAGTACCCCCCCCTTACATGCAGCTTCAGGCTGCACAAAACTGCATATGGGCATATTCACCTGTGGAGCCCAGAACACTGTTAAGAGAACCTTAAGGGCAAGAAGGGGTCAAGTAGGCTCAGGGGGTAAGTGAAGAGTTTGAGAAACAATGCCTTAAGGCAGGGGTGGGGAACCTTTTTTCCGCCAAGGGCCATTTGGATGTTTATAACATCATTCACTGGCCGTACAAAATTATCAACTTAAAAATTAGCCGACCAAGCCCCAAGCAGGCAGCTGCCCCAGATGACCCCCCTCCCGCGTGGCTGGCAGGCAGGCATCCAACTGGTGGAGCACTCTGTTGCACCAGCCGGGCGTTGCACCAGCTGGCCGTAGCCATCCAGACGCATGCTGGAGTTGCTCCTGCTCTGCATGGTCGGGGCTAGATTCTACAGCCAGCTCCTGCTACCTCCGCCTGCAGAGATGAAATAAGGACACACTGACTAAGAACTCACGCCCCGCCCCCACGCGCATTCTGGCCCTGCCTCCTTTAACCCCTCCATTGTTGCCACTTCCGCCCCCAGCCCTCTTGTAGTACAGAGGGAATATGTTTCTCCATGGCCTGGGTGGGAAAGGGTTAACACAGTTTCTTGGGTGGCCCTAGCAGCTAACGACTCTTCCGCAAGGGGGGAAAAGGTTCCTTTTCTCAGCAAAACAAACTCACATCTGCCTTGAATAGAGGCTATTCCTGTCCGCGGGAGGAGGCTGATCACTAGTCTTAGATCCTTCTGACCTAGAGATATGCCAGGACCCACAGAGGACCAGACCAAATGATTTTGCGGGCCTTAAACGGCCCCCAGGCCTGACGTTCCCCACCCCTGCCTTAAGGAATCAGGTTGGTTGACTCAAGTGGCCTTGTACTCTCCTTTTCCCCCATCACCTCAGCCAAGGACGAGAGTGACTGGTGGCAAGCAAACCGACTTTATGTCAGTTCTGTTTACAAATTGAACATATGAAGTTTTCTTATAGGTGGGTTTGTCTAGCCCAGTGTAGTATTGCCTGCTGTGACTGGCAGTAGCTCTCAGGCAGGTGCCTTGCTATCTGAGATCCTTTTAAGTGGAGGTATCAGCGGCAGCACCTGGGGCTTTGTGCATGCTAAGCTCTATCACTGAGCTGTGACTCCTCCAGGGACGTTTAAACACTTTTCTTAAATTAGGTATGGTTTTAGTCCCCAAGGTAAACAGTGTTTGGCCTATGCTGTTGTAGTCTTTCCTTGAAACATTCAGAACTGAAGACAGAGTAAAACAGGGGTGCTGCTGGTTGGATGTAATTTGGCCAATCTTACAACGATTGCTTGAAAATTTTCAGATTTCAAGATGACTGAGTGTCTTGAACTTACCTAGCCCTACTTATAATAGGGTGTGTGTGTGCCGTCAAGTCACACCTGACTTATGGTGACCCCATACGGTTTTCAAGGCAAGAGACGTTGGGAGGTGGTTTGCCATTGCCTGCCTCTGCGTGGGCTGAGAGAGTTCAGCAGGCTTCATGTGGAGAAGTGAGGAGTCGAACCCGGTTCTACCAGGTTATACTCCGCTACTTTTAGCCACTACAGCACTCTGGCTCTCTCTCACAGGGTACCTATGGGGAATCCTGCAGATGTGTTCCTGTGGAGAAGCATGTGCTGATAATAACTTTAGTTTGTTTGTAAACCTCTACACTCAGCCCTGACCTGGATAGCCCAGGCTAGCCCAATCTCATTAGATCTCGGAAGCTAAACAGGGTTGGCCCTGGCTAGTGTTTGGAAGAGAGACCACCAAGGAATACCAGGGTTGTGATGCGGAGCCAGGCAAAGGTAAACTATCTCTGAATGACTCTTGCTTAGAAAACCCTACAAGATAGCCATATGTCAGCTGTGACTTGATGGGGGGAGGAGAGAAATACTTTGCAGCAGCTGGGGAAAAGCTTGTTCTTACCTTCAGGGAGGTGTATTTTGTCAGCAGTAAGTTATAGGGGGTTCAATCCTGTGGTCTGCTCATGCAGGGATCTTTCCCTCATTACCCTTCCTCCCTGCAGCTCCTTCCAGACCCAGGAAAGTTGAGTCCCAGGGCTGGAGACCCACGTGGACTGGTGGTGGAAAGTGCCGTCAAGTCACAGCTGACTTATCTATGTAACCCCATAGGGTTTTCAAGGCAAGAGGTGTCCAGAGGTGCCAGCCTGTAGCAACCCTGGAGTTCCACGTGGACTAGGTGCCACCTAATCACCCTTTCCTTCCTCTTCTGCAAGCATCAGCTCTGCTGACACAAGAGGAGAGTGATTTTTGCCATCTTCCCTGTCCTTAGTTCAGCCCTCTGACCATTGTGGCTATTAGTCCTTGAACCCCATGAGTTTTGGGGTGTTTTTTTTGTTTTTTGTTTTTTTCCTGGAGAGGAGATCTCTGTGCTTGGGTTAAAAAATTGTGAATCCTCAATACGATTTCATTTAGTCATATTTCTACTGTATCACTGTAGCAGGAAGCGAGAAGAGACACCTTCAAATACTAAATTGACTCCCAAACATTTGGAGAGGTATTTGCAAGCATTGACGCTCCCAGGAGACTGTCATCAGCGTGTATTAAGATTTGTTGGCTAATTATGATAGAGACATTGTTTGTTTTAGCTTAGCTGTTAATAAAACCGTTTATCCTTGCTAATGAATCTGCATTAATGGCTGAGATATTATTAGGTTCAACTCTCACTAAGACAGCCAAGCAAAAGTATTTGAAATTTAGGGGATTTAGTTCTGCTGACCTCCCAACAAGGCATGCGTCCCACTACTATTCATGTAGTCTAAGTCTTTGCAGTAAGTTGATTGTGTCCCATGCTGGAACTTATCAGAAAGAGTGGAGAGGCATAAAATCAATTTTTACTTAAACATTTTGAATGTGCTTATCACAAGTGTGTGCGCATATCTTAAAATTTTAATCATCTAATTGAAATGTTTGAGGTCCAATGTGAGAGAAAGCGCCAAATGAGACTGTTTGATTCAGAACATAATAAAGGGTGACCTGATTTCGGCCCTTCTATTTGAGATGGACTTCAATGCATTCCTTTTTTTCTTTCTTCTTCTTCTTCCAGAGAATTGGGATCCTTGAAGGAGCTGGTTGGGGTTGATAGTTTAGTACCCTTTTGTTTTTTTAATTTAATTTAATTTACGTTATTTACAGTCTACCCGTCAAGGCAGATTACACAACGTGATACAGCCAATAGGATGGTACATCTAATAAACAATGTGAGAATGGCAGTATTTTGAGGTGGAGCTGTCATCTGAATGAAGCACTAAGTATTCAACATGACATGTTAAACAATGCAGAACATGGTATTGCATCAGTAGTTTGCTATAAGGCCCACTGGATGTTTGCAAAACATCGTCAAAAGTAATTTTGTTGAATAGGATGAACTGGAGTTAGGAAGGTGAAAAAACTTCAACCTCATAACCTACTTGGCTGAGCTCTCTAGAAATGGGAGGGGGGAGACTCCATTCCTCTGTGCTGTTTTCCAAAGTTCTGTCTTAGAGCTGGCATTTTTGGTAGTTACAGTAGTTTAGTCACTCCCAGGCCTGTTGTTTCAGTGATAGTGAACTTAGGGAGCAGCGATTTACATCCGCCTCCCAGAATTTGCAGGCCCGGCCAAACGTAATTTACTTCTAGCCAGCAAATGATTTCTTGTTCTTCCCTTTTTTGCTCTCTTCACTTCTCCAAAGCAGCATAATGAAATTAACTATAATTAATATCTTTCTCCCCAACTCTTGGGATTCCAACTACCAGGAAGGGCACTAGTTGATTCTTATCATGCAGGGTGGGGACAACATATGAGCATCAGCAGCGTCTTGGGGGCAGGTGGGGAAGATGGTCAAGAGTAACCTTCAGGGCTTCTTTTGTCAAAATCAAATTCCATGCTACTGAAGGGGTGGGGGTGGGGGGGTAGCATAGGTCTTGCAGCAGCCCAGCCAAAGCATTTACAAAGCTTTACACTTGTTCTGCATAAATATATGGTCCTAGCGACCACACGAGATATCAGAACAAGGATGAAAGTGGCTGAAACTCCAATTTAGGATGCCAACACCGCTGCAGACCCTAAGCTAGAGCCTGGACATGAAGGTTTAACGTTTGATTATTAGTCCTGACCATCTTAGTACTGTGTGTTAATATTTGAGCGTGGGAATTCGGAGCATTATTGATTTCACCTTTTTTAAATTTCAGCAGCTTCCCAAGAGACAGAGTGAGTTAGTAAGGATGCAAAATATGTAAGTAATATATTTTACTAGCTCAAGAGTTTAGGCAAACAATTAAAAAAAACTTCTTATGTTTTCTTACTGGAGCAAGGGATGATCCAACTGTCTGCTTTTGGTGACTTCCTGTTTCTGTCTCTGTCCCCCTCCTTCCCCTAAACTTCTCCAAACTATGGGCAAAACAGTAGCTATTTTCACTCCTCCCTTTGTTAAAGGTGTCCGTCTTATGGGCTTGATGGGATCTGACTGGGATTTAGTTCTGCCTCTTTTACAGCTAGTTTGGGGGGTTGCGAAGGGCCTTGGCTGTAAAGAACAACAAATGAAATCACTGTTTTAAATCGATGCGCTCATCCATGTCTTGTCCTCTTGTGGTAAATACGCAAGTGAAGGCGCTGTATGTCGCAAACCGTAAATGACTGTGAAAGTTCAGCCTGGCTTTAAGGCTGCCTGGTAGTATCGTATTTTGGAGCTAAAACGGTCCAAGTATGTGCGATGAAGCCATTGCTCAGGTGAAATGAATGCATATCATATTGAGCAGTCTTGGTAACAGAGTATTTTATTTAGAGCTTATTTATAGCCCGCCTTTCACTGAGACTCAAGGCGGATTACAGAGTGCAGACAAGAAAATGCATTCATACAGTATAGGTAATTAAAGAAACAACTTGTGCTGCAAATCTTTGTTACACAATAAATCACAGCAACTATGGCCAAAAGCTATTAAAGAATAATACCCATATACGTTATAAGTGTGTATGTATTAAATTAGAAAATAAGAAACACCTGGTTCACTTCATCAGTCGTTATTGTTATCACAAGAACTTTATTGTGGCAATTACTTTTTTTAAAACACAAGCCTTTACATTTGATGCTGGGAACCTTCAGGTTGTTATATTGCATGTTGAAGACATACGTGCTCAGATACTTATGCTCAACCAGGTGTTTTTCTTATTTTCTAATTTAATACATACACACTTATAACGTATATGGGTATTATTCTTTAACAGCTTTTGGACATAGTTGCTGATTTTTCATTCAGCATAGGACATTTAACAGACACTGCAATGGTATAAACGTAACGCATGCACGCCTTTTGTGTCTTAGACCCTGCGCAGGTGTTACAGCCGGGTGAAAGAGCACGGAGTGGGCAAAAGGAAAAGCAGCTACACTTTTGAACAGTTGGAGCAGGTGTTTGGCCAAGGAGGATGGGACTCTCAACCCTGCCAGCCTGTGCTTATAAACAGTAGCGGCCTGTATCAAGAGCTGGAGTCGGACGGCAGCACCATGGAGGATTACTCACAAGACGAATGGGGGAACCACAGTCAGGATCTCCATTGCTACCAGTCGGGAGATCCCGACTTGGGTAAGAAGCATTGAGCCTTCTCCAAACACTGGCGCTCTTACTTGCTTGTCCATCTCTATGTGTGTCATTGCTAGTACCGTAATGCCACGGCTACTTGTAGCACACAAAGCTGGTTGGTTTCCCCACTCCTCCACATGAAGGGTGACCTTGGGCTAGTCACAGCTCTCAGCCCCACCTACCTCACAGGGTGTCTGTTGTGGGGAGGGGAAGGGAAGGTGATTGTAAGCTGGTTTGAGTCTTCCTTAAGTGGTGGAGAAAGTTGGCACATAAAAACCAACTATTTTTCTTCTTCTGTATGCAGATGTGCAATAAGCATCCTGTTCTTTGCATGCTGCTGCTAGTCCTGTTCACACGTTGCAGTGAATGCATGTACACCTATGCGTAAGAAAGAGACAACGAACATTCATTTTACAAATGAAACCAGGGACCAGTACCCAGATAAATGTGGGTTTTAAATCACATGTTCAGCTGCACATGCGTTGAATGTAGCGTGAAAACGCATGTATGAAGGAAAAGCAAATGTACACTTTAATATAGTACATTATACTATGAGGAAAGGTTGAAGGAGCTGGATATGTTTAGCCTGAAGAAGAGAAGACTGAGAGGGGATATGATAACCATCTTCAAGTACTTGAAGGGCTGTCATATAGAAGATGGTGCCGAGTTGTTTTCTGTTGCCCCAGAAGGTTGGACCAGAACCAACGGGTTAAAATTAAATCAAAAGAGTTTCCATCTAGACATTAGGAAGAATTTTCTAAAAGTTAGAGTGGTTCCTAGTGGAACAGGCTTCTTCAGGCGGTGGTATGTCCATATGTTGCGAGAAAAGAGTATGTACATCTTAGGTTGATTGTTTGGAGGGGGTATGTGTTGAATGAAATGCAGCCCTTCAATCGCTATATGTCAGCTGAAATTATAACAGTTACTTGGCACTATACCTTCTGTGACTCAGTGACTTCTGGGTCCTAATGCAGCTGTTTTTCCTTGGCCTGTTTTGAGGTATTCCATCTAGATATTAGGAAGAATTTTCTAACAGTTAGAGCGGTTCCTCAGTGGAACAGGCTTCCTCAGGAGGTGGTAAGGGCTCCTTCCCTGGAGGTTTTTAAGCAGAGGCTAGATGGCCATCTGTTAGCAATGCTGATTATATGTCCTTAGGCAGATCATGAGAGGGAGGGCATCTCGGCCATCTTCTGGGCATGGAGTAGGGGTCACTGGGGTTGGGAGGTAGGTAGTTTGGAATTTCCTGCATTGTGCAGAGGGTTGGACTAGATGACCCTGGTGGTCCCTTCCAACTCTATGATTCTATGATTGTAGGTGCATTCACTGTAACTTGTGAACAGGGGTACTGTGTACCTTGATGATGACATTTAGGTATCTTGAAAATAGCACAGTGTGACAGCACAGAGAATAATTCCTGAAGTTTGTCGATTTGGCTCTCGGTACACATATGCATGTTTAACCTCTGTGCTCTGTTTTCCCCATTGCCTGATCTTCTATAAGCTGTCGGGAATCAATTGGAAGGTTTCCAAAGCTTCATGTGGGCATTTCTAAGGGCCAGTGTAAACATTTTTTTGAGATGGTAAAATTCTCTCCTTGTGACTGTACCAGCTCAAATTCAGAGAGGAAGTAACTAGAGTAAAGTAAAATAGCCCTGGTGTGGAAAACTGAAATTACGACATTGGAAGGTTTCAGAGGATTGGATTCGACACTTAAGAATTCTGCTAAATATACAATAAAATTGATTGGGGCTTCTTATGATATTATCACAGTGACTGTAACAGCAGCTGCTTCTGGGTGGATGGGTTTTGGGTTCAGTATTAGGTGGAATAAGGTTTGGTGCATGGGGGATCTAAATCTCATATGAAGACATTTGTTATGAGAGTGTTCTTCAAATATATTGAAGACACAATAACATCTATGAACAAAAAGTCATTCAGAAAGTGACTTTTTCAGTTACATTGGCTTTTAGCAAAGTTGCTCAAGAGGAATGTGGCTCTAATTGAGCGAACTATGCACTAATCTAAAGAAATTAGCTAAAGAAAAATTGTGGGGTGGAGTAATCATTCAGGTTGGATTTGGGAATTTTTCTAAATAGGTTACAGTTGCATGTTAAAGTCACAAGGCTTTGGCTTGTTTAAAACTATTTATGCCTTACCTTTTTAGACGAAATGCCAGCAACCAAGAAATCGTTGAAGATAAAGCAGGAATCATCTGAAGAATCACAGTAAGTAGCTCATGAGTGCCTTGCCTTTGAATTGAGGTTTTTAGATGTAGCCTACAGGAGCAAGATATTTGAAGCTCCTAAGAATCCTTTAGACTGTCCTCAATCACAGGAAAACTTGCTCTAGTACAACTGAGCTTTAACCTCTAATGCATGCCTACTATCAGATGTTATTTGCAAAGTCAAATTTTGGCACTGTTTTATCATTTTAATTTAGGGTTAATCTCTCATCCCATTTCCCTTTAAAGACTCCTCCTTCCACTCTAGCTGCCAACCTTCAACTGCCACACTCAACTTCTGCTCTCCCAGGTCAACAGTAGAGTTCTGTTTGAACCCCCCTCTTAGTCAAGGTTCCCAGACTGGAATATTGCATCAGCAGTCCATCACAGATGTCGTTTCAGTTACCCGGTGGCAGTGCTGTGACTCAGTAGTAGAGCATTTGCTTAGCATGCCAAAGGTCCCAGATTCAGTCCCTGACATCTCCAGTTAACAGGCAGTCGTTGATGTGAAAGATCTCTTGTTTGAGACCCTCCTTGAGAGCCACTGCCAGTATGAGTAGACAAAGATGACTTTAACCGACCAAGGCTCTGACTCAGTAGAAGGTGTTGTTGTGTGTGTGTTGTCTCCGTATTGATAAGTTAGAGAGATCCTGCTATTTGTAGTGTGGTAGAACAAGAAGTAGTCTCTGGAGCAGGTCTCTAGGATTCATTCGCTAGGATTCATTCCTTAAAACCAAGCTTATAGTCCAAAACATCCTTTTGCTACAATAATTTACAATCTCTCTCGTTCCTATAGTGTGTCAGAAGTTCCTGCTTATGAATATTGGTGTTCTGGTGGTCTTACAAACCTAACATCATGCTTTTGTTTTCACTTTTTTAAGGAAACGTGACATGATGCAGAATATTGTACAGATCTTGGAATCCGTCCAGTTAAAATGGGAGCTGTTTCAGAGCTGGACAGACTTCTCTAGGCTCCACCTTTCGAACAAACTGGCCATTTTTGGCATTGGCTATAACACGCGGTGGAAGGAGGATATCCGTTACCACTATGCCGAGATCAGTTCCCAGGTTCCCCTTGGCAAGCGGCTCCGGGAGTACTTCAACTCAGAGAAGCCAGAGGGCAGGATCATCATGACCAGGGTACAGAAAATGAACTGGAAGAACGTTTACTACAAATTCCTAGAGATCACAATTAGTGAAGCAAGGTGCCTGGAGCTGCACATGGAGATTGACTGGATACCTATTGCTCACTCCAAACCGACTGGTGGGAATATCGTCCAGTATTTATTACCGGGGGGGATTCCTAAGAGTCCCGGTCTGTATGCCATTGGTTATGAAGATTGTCACAGGAAACCACAGTCTCCTGATCACGAGGGCAGCTGCCAAGACCCCGAGAACGAGACTCTGGGGGACGCAGACATGCCTTTATCTCAAGCCTCTCTCAAAGTGGAGATGTCGTCCGCCCGAATCATATATTGTTACCTTGGTATCGCTGAGGTCAGAACTCTCCAGCAGTGTCTGTTCTTGCATTTTCAGGCAAACACCAAAACCTTCAGCAAAGAGTGGGTTGGAATCAATGGTTTTTTATCTCAGAACTGCATTGTGGATCCAGGGGTTTCGCCCAAATCCATCTACATCAAATTTGTGGAAGTGGAGAGGGACTTCCTTTCCGCGGGGTCTTTGGTAGAGTGCCTGGAAAAAGCCATTGGATACCCGTTGAAATTTAACAACTGAAATCTCATCCTTCATAAGGATCATCTGGGCTTTGTCTCTTGCGTGGCATTTGGACACTTTATGGAATCTTGCAGGACGCGTCTGGGTGAAGTAAGCCTTTTTGTGTGTGAAACTGAACTCAAAGGGAGGGGGCACATAAGCGCACACACGCACATGCAAGTGTGGTTCACAAAAAGTGTAACCCAAATGAGTAAAATATACAACTTACTTGCTTGGGTCATTCAGCTGGTTTTGTAAAGAGGAGACTCTGAAAGGGAGCCCCTGTAAATAAAATTGACTGTTGGTACATTCCACATTGGACAAAACGTACACTTTGCGTTTCATATGAAAAAAAAGCTGTTTTCCACAATGTCTCATTTTTACACATCTGTCTATATAAGTGTTATTACAGTTATGTAATAAATAAGCAATAGATAATGGCGAGTTTAAACTTGGAGTCACACAAGACTGTTTTTCAGTGCCACTCTTAGCGCCTCTTGTATATAATTTAGCATTTTCATGTTTTTTCACCCATCATGTGTTTTACTATTCCAACCAGTGTTGCCTGCAAAAAAATTTCTGTTTCTGTGATGTATCCCACTTAACTAGTAGTATTGCCATATCAGCATTTTTTTTTATGTTAAAGTAATCTCCAGCCTTTTTTAATTTTATTTTAAGTTGGCTTCTTTTGTGTGGCAGTGAAAGTAACTCAACTGCTGGGAAGCATTTTTGGCAGACCATGCTTTATCAAATACAATCAAAGCTGTGAGAAGGGGTGGGGCCGGGTGGGGAGGGGAGGGGGAAGCTACGGACCAGGGGGATACTAAACGTTTTTAAATGCCTCATCAAAAATGTTACTATAAGCCCCATTTCGCTGCTGGCAAGTGCTGGCTTTTTTTAATTTCATTTAAAAAAAAAAACACCTCATTTGATCAGTGGAAGTTGTGGCATACAATGAATGTGTCGATCCAAATAAAAACAAATGTGGATTTTCAGAGATGTGTTGCTTGCTCAATGATAACCATCTTCACTGGATTGATCTTCCGTGGCATTTTTAATAAGCTTGTTTTTATTTTGAAATGTGTATCTTCCCAACAGTGCTTTCGAAAAACCTTAGGGTGAATTAGAACATAGAGGGTTTTTTAAAAAATTCACATTATCTTAATAAAAATATAACATTTGGCTAATGAAGCGGCAATAAATTCTGGATTGAAAAATAGTTCCCACATGCTTCCTACCATCATAGTACAATCCTAAACAGAAGTTTGTAATTCTTATTAGGGAATGGCGCTATATGTTTGCTGTAATTCCGTGAAGTTTATAACACAACAGGCCTGTCAGTTCCGCAAGCATGTACAATCAGGCCGACTTTGGTCAATGTTGCCAATTGAAGCAGGCACCTGATGATCTTAACACACAAAGAGGTCCAACCGTCAGAAGATCTTTCCTGAGAATCTCTGCACCCATGATTTTTGCTTTTGCTGTTGTGTGGCAGAGGAAAGATGTGATGCATATGTTGCAAGAAAAGGGTATGTACATCTTTGGTTGATTGTTTGGAGGGGGTATGTGTTGAATGAAATGCAGCCCCTGCAATCGCTAGATGTCAGCTGAAATTATAACAGTTACTTGGCACTATACCTTCAGTAGAGGTTGCCAGTAGAGAACTCGCTGAAGCTTGTGTGTGTTTTATTTTAAGCATTTGTATCACACCGTCTCCACCAGAAAACTGATTCTTGAGGCACCTTGTAACATAATAAAAAAGATTAGACATCATAAAACCCAACTCAAAAACAAAGCTGCAAAGGTGAAAAACCGAATAAAGGCAACCAATAATTTATAAAACTAGCCATTTAAGCAGGAGAGGGACTTGCCTACTTTCCTTAAAGGGGACATGTACCATGCTGGAGCTGCTGAGTGAGCATTGCTGGTGTAGACGGTCAAAATGAAAGAAGGCGGGGATGCATTATCTCTGCCAACAGAAAGAAAAGCTGTTCTCCCACCACCACCTTCCCCCCCCCCCCCCGATATACTGGGTACCAAATGAAAGAATGCATGTAATGAAGAACTTATTTCCCACACTGGGGGATGGGGGTCCAGTCTGCAGAGGCTTTCATTAAGCTGACTCAAAGCTAGCTACTAGAGGTAAGTTAACAGAATATTAAGGATGTCTACAGTTTCTTTGAGGAAATGTTTTCCACGTTTTATTTCAAACAATAAAAAGCAGCAAGTTTCTTGCTATTCTAAGAAAGGGCATACCTGCAGAACCCCTTTCATTTTTAGAATTGATATTTTATTAGTTTTTAAAAAATAATTGTTCTTCCCCAGTGCAATTTTTAATGCACTTCGCATACTGGAATTGACTTCCTATCTGTTTCTGAACGGTGAAGTATTACTGAAATGTTAGATTGCAAACCAGACTTGAATTGTTCATTTTAGCTAATAAGATCAGTGTTGTCTCTATCCACGAGGTTTACATATATTAGCAAACTTGCAAGTTTGAGTATGATATGAAAGCAAGTACCAGACTTTCATAATTTTTGTCCAGGCCTTAAAGCCCCCTGTATATTGGATCACATAGTTTTAGGGCAAACATACTCTACTGCAGTTAGGCAAGAGAGCTGAGGTACTCTAGTTAAGAACATGCGCTTTGAGCTAGGAAGTCTTTGAAGAAACTCTCACCTAAAACTTGCATCTGCTGTGTGTGTGTGTGTGTGTGTGTTAAGTGCCGTCAAGTCGCTTCCGACTCATGGCGACCCTATGAATCAATGTCCTCCAAAATGTCCTATCTTTGACAGCCTTGCTCAGGTCTTGCAAGTTTGGTCTTCCTCTTTTCCTGCTGCCCTCAACTTTTCCTAGCATTACTGTCTTTTCTAGTGACTCTTGTCTTCTCATAATGTGACCAAAATACGATAGCCTCAGTTTAGTCATTTTTAGCTTTTAGGGTCAGTTCAGGCTTGATTTGATCTATAACCCACTGATTTGTTTTTTTGGCAGTCCATGGTATCCATCACACTCTCCTCCAACACCACATTTCAAAGGAGTCTACTTTCTTCCTGTCAGCTTTCTTCACTGGGCAGCTTTCACACCCATACATAGTAATAGGGAATATGATGGCATGAATTAACCTAATCTTGGTGGCCAGTGACACATCCTTACACTTCAGAATCTTTTCTAGCTCCCAGTCTCAATCTCCTTCTGATTTCTTGGCTACAGTCTCCCTTTTGGTTGATGATGGAGCCAAGGAATAGAAAGTCTTCAACAATTTCAATTTCCTCATTGTCAACCGTACAGTTGTGTAATTCTCCTGTAGTCATTACTTTTGTCTTGAAGTTCAGCTGTAGTCCTGTTTTGGCACTTCCTCTTTTAACTTTCAGCAGTAGTCGTTTCAAATCCTCGCTATTTTCTGCCATTAATGTATCATCGGCATATCTCAAATTTTTAATGTTCCTACCTCCAATTTTCACTCCACTTTCATCTAAATCTAATCCAGTTTTCCTAATTATATGTTCTGCATATAGATTGAAGAGATAGGGAGATATAATGCATCCTTGTCTAACACCTTTGCCAATTGGAAACCATTCTGTTTCTCCATATTCTGTTCTAACTGTTGCACATCAAAACAATCAGATGTCATGGCATCTGCTAGGTGGCCTAATTCTGGTTCTCTTTTCCCCCAATCTGGAGTTTGGAAATAAACACATGAAACTGCCTTATACTGAATCAGTACTGTCTAACCAGACTGGCAGCAACTCTAAAGGTCTTAAGTGGGTCTTTTTACATCACCTACTGTTTTAACTGGAGGGACTATGGCTCAGTGGTAGAGCATCTGCTTGGCATGCAGAAAGTCCCAGGTCCAATCCCCGGCATCTCCACTTTAAAGGGACCAGGTGACATGAAAGACCTCTCTCTGCCTGAGACTCTGAAAAGCCACTGCCAGACTTTGATGGACCAAGGATCTGATTCAGTATAAGGCAGCTTCATGTGTGATCCCAGGCGTTGAACCTGGGTCCTTCTGCATGCCAAGGAGATGCTCTACCACTGAGCCATGGCCTCTTCCCACACAATACTACGATACTGACCCATATTACCCAGCTTGGTGTAGTGGTTAAGAGCGGTGGTCTGGAGTGGTGGAATCTGATCTGGAGAACCGGGTTTGATTCCCCACTCCTCCACATGAGCGGTGGACACTAATCTGGTGAACTGGATTTGTTTCCCCACACGAAGCCAGCTGGGTGACCTTGGGCAAGTCACATTCTCTCAACTCCACCTACCTCACAGGGTGTCTGTTGTGGGAAGGGGGAGGGAAGATGATTGTAAGCCGTTTGAGTCTCCCTTAAGTGGTAGAGAAAGTCGGCATATAAAAACCAACCCTTCTTTTTCTTCTACTATTACAGTGTGGATGTGTTCTGGAAATGTGAATAATTTCAAATGCTCGAGGTCTATGTGAATGCTAAGTATTAGTGGGGATTATTGTTCAGTGGTAGAGTACATTGCTTAGAGTCTAGAAGGTCCTAGGTTTAATTCATGGTATCTTAAGTGAAGCCCTGACCTGGATGGCCCAGGCTAGCCTGATCTTGTCAGATCTCAGAAGCTAAGCAGGGTCAGCCCTGGTTAGTATTTGGATGGGAGACCACCGAGGAATACCAGGGTTGCTGTGCAGATGAAGGCACTGGCAAACCACCTCTGTTAGTCTCTTGCCATGAAAACCCCACCAGGGGTCGCCATAAGTCGGCTGCGACTTGACGGCACTTTACACACATCTTAAGTGAAAGGATGTCAGGTGCTAGGAAAAAGCTAGACAGACCAGCAATCCTGACTGTATGAGGCAGCTTCAGATACATGCAGGGTATATGAATGCAGTATCTATTATTACGTGATCAATTATCAGGTGCTCAGCTCTGCAATATGGGGCAGAACAAGGGCACAGTAGCTGGTCCTAAGCTGTGCTGCCAAGGAGGTGTGAAGGGTAGCCACTCAAGTCCCTGGCCTGATGGTAAAAGGCTGGTATCTCTTGCCACTCATCCAGTTGTAGTGCCAGGGATTGGTGTTTTTTTTTTTCTTCCAAGGAACCTCCTCTTGAAGATTTGAGCCAGCTGTGACCTTCTCTGCCACTTGGCCTTGGACAGGAAGGAGAGGCCCAAACTGGGAAACCTCAACCAAGAACACCAATGGATCGTAAGAAAAATGTGCTTTTTTGTGAACAATAGTAAAAAAAATACACTTCTAAATATCAAGCAATCAATCATTCCATAAACACATTCTATAACATGTTATTTGATGGGTATAGTAGAATGCATGTTTTTTCAATCACACCTTCAACTCTCCAAAAATTATTGTTCTGGGGGCTGGCTATGACTTGTGAGAGGTTTCAGAAGACTCTTGATATTTCCCCACTTTGGCCAGCAGAGGGGGCCCTGAGTAAAAAATGTGGCTGTGTTCCAACCCTTGGAGGATCATATGAAACAGCTGAACTGAGATAATTTCAGTTACCGTAACTTTCCCCAGATGGTAAATGCTCGGCTTACTTTAACACTATCGGAGCTGTGCTATTCCCTCTCATGCACCTTATCTGTCAGCCATGTTTTTACCTCTATCCTTCCTTCAAGGAGCTAATGACCACTCACATAGATCTCCCTCTAGCTTATCTTCACAACAGCCCTTTGAGGCAGGGTATGCTAAAAGTGACTGGCTTAAAATCACCAAGTGAACTTCAGGGTTGAGTGAGGGTTCGAACTTGCATCTGCTCAGTCCTAATTTAACTGCTACACCACACTGGTACCCAACTCAGCTAACTGCAGAAGAATACACATGAAGCTGCCTTAAACTGAATCAGACCATCGGTCCACCAATGTCAGTATTGTCTACTCACACTAGCAGTGGCTGTCTGAGGTCTCAGGCAGAGGTCTTTCACATCACCTACTGCCTGGTCCTTTTAACCGGAGATGCCGGGGATTGAACCTGGGACCTTTTGCATGCAAAGCAGAGACTCTTCCAATGAGCTACAGTCTCTCTGGAGCAGCTGTAGAGACAGCTTCTGCTGTGAACAAACCAAATGCTATGCAGGTAATTAATAATCGCTGTTCAGGCCAGTGGCTTACTTGGCAAAAGTCTTCGTTTTGGAATTTCCTGGGAAGAGCCAAAAGATACATACATTTGGGGAGGGGGTCATGGTTCAGTGGTAGCCTATGATACTATTCAGCATTCATATAGAGCTTGCGTATCTAAAATGATTCACACATCTCTGTGAACTGGAGATACTGAGGATTGAACCTGGGACCTTCTGCATGAAAAGCATATGCTTTTCCCATGAGCTATAGTCCTTTTTCACAATTCTATTTACTTACTTCGTTTATACACCACCTTTCTCTTCAATGGGGACTCAAAGCATCTTACACCATTATCCACTCCATTTAATTCTCACAACAACCCTGTGAAGTAGATTAGCCTAAGAGTTTGTGACTGGCCCAGAGTCACCCAGCCAGCTTCCATGGAAGAGTGGGGATTCGAATTTGGATCTCCCAGATCCTAACCCGACACTCTAACCACTACACCAAATTTTTTTTGGGGGGGAGAGTTTCCCCCCTGAGTATCACATTTCATACAGGAATGCAAAGGGGCATAGGGATGCCAGCCGCCAGGTGAGACTTGGAGATCCCGTGGAATTGAGTTTGGAGCAGAATCTCTTATTTGAGCACCTATAATCCAAATAATTCTCAACAAATCCTGCCCTCCCATCACTACCTATACTTTTTTTGTGCTCCACCATGACAGCTTTGCTCATAGGGATGCCAGCCTCCAGGTGGGACCTAGGCATCCCCCTGAATTGCAGCTCCTCTCCAGACTACAGCGATCCATTCCCCTGGAGAAAATGGATGCTTTGGAGGGTGGACACTATGGCATTGTACCCCAATGAGGTCCCTGTCTTCCATCCAGGAGTTTCCCAACCTGGATCTGGCAACCCAAACCCTCATTCCCTGCTGGTGGCTAGGGGAGACCTGGCAAACCCAAAGGGGCAGCTCTTCTGGTGTAGTGTGGTGTAGTGGTTAAGAGCAGTGGTTTGGAGCGGTGGAGTCTGATCTGGAGAACTGGCTTTGATTCCCCATTCCTCCACATGAGCAGCAGAGGCTAATCTGATGAACTGGATTTGTTTCCCCACTCCTACACATGAAGCCAGCTGGGTAACCTTGGGCTAGTCACTCTCAGCCCCACCTACCTCACAGGGTGTCTGTGGTGGGGAGGGGAAGGGAAGGTAATTGTAAACCGGTTTGAGCCTCCCTTAAGTGGTTGAGAAAGACAGCATATAAAAACCAACCTTCTATAGCAAGCAAAGACTAACTGAATAACATCAGGAGTCTAACCGGCTTCCTCGTTTTTATTCGGAATCATCACATTAGTCTGGGGAGCTCCGACAGAGATCGTTTCACAAGGACGGAAAATAAATTTCTCCAGGAGTACAAAAATAGATTAACATGCAGCTGGGCCACCTGGATCTAATCTGCCCATATTCAGCGATTTGATTAAATTGAAGAACATGTTAAAGTTGTTACTCTTGCCTCCTAATCTGATTGAAGCATCAAGCCAGCATTGTTCATGTTCATTTGAAAGTTCATTTCCCTAGCTAGTAACTGTGGGACGAGTGAATCTATTACTGCTCTCCGCAGTGAGGACGAATGGCTAAAGGAAGTGTCCTGTAATCTCCCCTGTGCCACTGTGCATCGGAGAGAAATCGAGGCTTAGTGAGGTTTCCCTTGTGTGTCTCGCCTCAGTTTGCTCTTCTTTGTTTGGGTGGCTTACTCCAAAACATTGTCCACAAATAGGTCATAAGCTTTCCCCGCTCTCCGGAGTCGGGTAAGCTCAGCCTCGCTGATCCTTGCGCCAGTACACTCAAGTCTTGGTTGTTCTATTGTACGTTATGTAGATCTGCCCTTGAAGACTACTCAAAAGCCACAGTTAGGGCAGAATGCTACAATTCTGCGTTTCCCAAAGTCAGGTCATGGCCCTGCAGCACTGGGTCACCGTTTCAGAAAACACATGAAGCTGCCTTATACTGCCCCTCAGCACAACCCTTTAGCTCAGAGGTTCCCAAACTTTTAGAGCCACGGAGCACTTTTCAGGAGAGAAATTCGTCACGGAGCACTAATTTTCACCTAGCACCTATATACTAAACCAAATGGCAGAACTATTTTTCTTTCCGATCTCTTCGAGGAGCACTAGATGTTTCGCAGAGCACCCAAAATGCCCTATCGTTAACAGCCTTGCTCAGGTCTTGCAAACTGAGGGAGGGGAGGGGCTGTGGCTCAGTGTTAGAGCATCTGCTTGGCATGCAGAAGGTCCCAGGTTCAATCCCCGGCATCTCCAGTTAAAGGGACTAGGCAAGTAGGTGATGTGAAAGACCTCAGCCTGAGACCCTGGAGAGCCGCTGCTGGTCTGAGAAGACAATACTGACTTTGATGGACCAAGGGTCTGATTCAGTAGAAGGCAGCTTCATGTGTTCATGTTGTTCATGTGTACATCAACTACTCCACGGAGCACAGTTTGGGAACCTCTGCTTTAGCTATTTTGGGTTATTTTGAAGAACAATCAAGGGCCAACATACCTAGTTAGCACTTGGATATTGTTAGTTCTTGGACACAAATGGAATGGCTCCACGACATAGGGTTAATTTGGGCTTCGCGTTCAAACTCGTGAACTTCTGTGCATCTCTTACTGGAGAGACACTTCCTCTCCTCCCCCCCTTCTTTCTTCCCTCTTTATTTTAGGACCGAACTTGTCAGACTGAGAACACTGCTTCAAAACACCAGCTCTGCAGACAACAACAGGAGAAGAGTGGGCAGGAGACCACATGGGCACCATACTCAAAGAGATCAACTCTATGGACTGTTATGTATGTATGTTGACAGTAGGCAGAAGAAACCCCGCTGAGCTCCTAAAACTGTATGCCCCATTGGTCACTAGGGGTTGTTTCCCCCCCAATCATGGACCCGGGGGAGTGGCCACAGGCAGCCAGAGGGGCATATAAGTGGGGGTCCGTCCACTGTATTGCAGTTCTGTTCTCGTTCCCAATAAAGTGGTTGTTGTTGGAACTCTTGTCTCCGACCTCGTGTGTCCTCCCCTTCGCGGACTTAACAGTGGCGACGAGTCACCTGGGAATCGTCCGCATGAAGGCGCTAGCACGAAGCTATGTCTGGTGGCTGGACATTGACGCTGCTGTAGAAGAATGGGTCAAACAATGCCAACCCTGCCAGGAGTCACAACTCGAGATGTCGCGCGCCGCGACCCAACGATGGGAATTGACACACGCCCCCTGATCCCGCATTCACATCGACTTTGCGGGGCCTTTCCTGGGTAAAATGTTCCTAGTCGTTGTGGCTGGAAGTAGTGGCTGGAAGTAGTAGCCGTCGCTTCCATGACCTTGTGACTACTCGTCTGGGAGCTGCGCCGGATCTTTGCAACCCACGGCCTGCCGGACACAGTGGTCTCCGACAACGGAGCTCAATTTACGTCCGCCGAGTTCCAGGACTTCATGGCAAAGAACTTAATCTGCCACGTGACCTCAGCGCCATTCCACCCCTCCACCAACAGCCAGGCAGAGCGAATGGTCCGGACGACCAAAGATGCGTTACGGCGCATAGTCCACGGAGACTGGGACGCACGGCTGGCAGACTTCCTGCTAACACAACACATCACGCCCAACTCCACGATGGGCAGGAGTCCCGCAGAACTCCTAATGGGCTGCCGGCCGAAAACACTGCTTGACCGGCTACACCCTGACCGTGCGTCAGAGATCCACCAGCAAGGACTCTACTGCTGCCCCAAGAGTCGTGGAACAGGAAGACCCGGTCTACGCCCACAACTACGGGGCGGGCCCAGCCTGGATCCCGGCCACAGTCCAGGAAGCAACAGGCCTGGTGTCCTACAAAGTCACCACCCCGGAGGGGCGAGTCTTGCGGCGGCACATCAATCAACTTGCCCGACCTTGTCGCCACTCCGGAGGCACCACCGCTCTCCATTGCCACGGAGCAGGAACAAGTCGAGACATCGGAGCCAGAGCAACCGGAGGATCTGCCACCGACTTGCGAGGCGGACTTCCCTGGAGCCCGTACGGAGGGAGAACCTGCTGCCATGAGCGAATCTGGCCCAGCACTCGCAGTATGACCGGCAACCCCCGTCCCAATGTCGTGCTGCTCCCAGTGGCCACGATCGCAGCCGAGCCATCTTAAAGACTTTATATGTTAGGCGGGTCTTTCGAACTTAGGGGGGAGGGGGTGTTATGTATGTATGTTGACAGTAGGCAGAAACCCCGCCGAGCTTGGGGTTCTCTGAGGCTCCTAAAACTGTATGCGCCATTGGTCACTAGGGGTAGTTTCCCCCCCAAACACGGACCAGGGGGAGTGGCCGCAGGCGGCCAGAGGGGCATATAAGCGGGGGTCCGTCCACTGTATTGCAGTTCTGTTCTTGTTCCCAATAAAGCGATTGTTGTTGGAACTCCGTCTCTGACCTCGTGTGTCCTCCCCCACGCAGACTTAACATGGACCTTTCTTTTTAAGCTCCAGGGAGCCAGTTCACACATGTGTAGTCATCCCTCGGTAAGCGCACTTCAGGGGATGGCATGCCTATGTGAACGAAGCATCACCACTCTGGTACCACAGATAAGATCCCACACCAAAGCCTTTATTTAACAAAGCCATCAAGTGACTGTAGCAGCCGTTGATTCTGACTGCTGCTACAGCAACCTGGAGCAACTGTCCCTCTGCATACAACTACAGTCGGCTTGGTGTAGTGGTTAAAGAGCAGCGAACTCTAATCTGGAGAACCGGGTTTGATTCCCCACTCCTCAACATGAGCGGCAGACTCTAATCTGAAGCCAGCTGAGTGACCTTGGGCTAGTCACAGTTCTCTCAGAACTCTCTCAGCCCCACCTACGCCACAAGGGGTCTGTTGTGGGGAGGGGAAGGGAAGGTGATTGTAAGCTGCTTTGAGACTCTTTAAAGGTAGAGAAAAGCAGGGTATAAAAAACCAACTCTTCCTTTTCCCCCTCTTCCTCCTCCATGCTCACTGGCTTACCATTTAGCAGTGCCTTGCTGCCTCTTCAAGCCAGGAGACAGGAACAAGAAAACACAGTTCCTTCTTCTTCAGTGGTGCATAAAGAAGCGACTTCATTTTCCTGAAGTCACTTCTTCAAGCATCCCAAACATGCTCACAATCACCGTCAATAAAGGGAGATCACATCATTCGATCCATGCTTGGAAGCATAGAGTTGTTTTAACAGGACACAAATCTGAAAGGAAGGTTCAGCTGATTCTTCTGCCTAACTGGAAAAAGACAGCCAGCGATTGGAAAGAGAGAAGGGTGGATGGGAGCAGAATGCTAAAGCAGGGAAATAGGGAAGAAGTTTCTCTTTTTCTTGCTAAAACATGAATGAAAGTACCCATGCATAAACGACCAAAGTAAATATTGCAATAAAGCGAGTCACATTAATTTTTTGATTTCCCAATGCATATAAAAGTTTTTTACACTCTATTGTAGTCTATTAAGTGTACAACAGCATTATGTCTAACAAATGTAGTGTCATAATAATGAAAAAGTTTGAAATATTGCGAGAATTACCAAAATGTGACACAGAGACATGCTGTCAGAAAAATGGCACTGATAAGACTGGCTCAAAAACACAATATTTGCGAAGCGCAATAAAGCAAGGTGTGCTTGTATAGGCTTGTGTGTAAAGTGCCGTCAAGTCACAGCTGACTTATGGCAAGCCTAGTTGGATTTTCAGGGCAATATAATGATGGGGTTTGGTTTGCCATTGCCTGCCTCTGCACAGCAACCCTGGTATTCCTCAGTGGTCTCCCATCCAGATACTAACCAGGACCGCCCCTGCTTAGCTTCTGAGATCTGACGAGATCAGGCTAGCCTGGGCCATCCAGGTCAAGGTCTATACAGAATTACATAGTAAATATTCCGTTCTTCATCACGACAACAACCATCGGCGTCGCCCTGGCTTTCGGGGCAACACGGCGACGGCTATCACACCAGCCTCACCAAGAATTAAATCTGCATGCTACACATGCATCCTTGAGCGTGCTCGGTGGGTCTGGCTCTGAGCAAACACGTGGAGGACGGGCCTCGCGAACCCCACCGCCGGCCTTCCTCCTTGCTAAGAGAGCCGGTGCGGTGTAGTGGTTAAGAGGGGTGGTCTGGAGCAGGGGAGTCTGATCTGGAGAACCGGGTTTGAGTCCCCACTTTTCCACACGAGCAGTGGAGGCTAATCTGGTGAACAGATTATTGTAGACATTGAACAAAGGTGTCCCATTGTAGACACCTTCCCTTTGTAAGAAAGTTCTCAAATATCCTCAGATAGGGCACAGGGTGGTGTAACGGTTAAGACCAGTGATTAGGAGCTGTGGACTCCAATCTGGAAAACCGGGTTGGATTCCCCACTCCTCCACGTGAGAGGTGGACGCTAATCTGGCGAACCGGGTTGGTTTCCCCGCTCCTACACCCGAAGCCAGCTGGGGGACCTTGGGCTAGTCACAGCTCTCTCAGCCCCACCTCTCTCACAGGGTGTCCGTTGCGGGGAGGGGATTGGAAGCCGGATTGATTCTGCCTTCAGTGGGAGAGAAAGGGGGCATATGAACCCCAGCCCTCCTCCTCGGCCCCTTTGCGCCTCCCCCGCCCCGCCCTCCACCTGCGCGCCCCGCCCACCTCGCACCTGGTAGGTCCCTTCCCCGGGGCGCCGCCCCCCCGCCTTCTGGCCCCGCCCCTCCCCGCGCGGCTCCTCCCCCCGCCCGGCGGGCTTGGCCGCTGCACCTGCGGCTCGGGCTTCTGCGGAGCTGGAGCGGAGCGCGGCGCGCCGGGCGGGATGGAGCCTGTGCCGCTGGCGGTGGGGCTGGCGGCGCTGCTGGGTGAGCGAGCGGGCGAGCGGGGCGGCTTGGCCAGGGGGCAGCCGGCGGGAAGGGGCTCGTCTCCGCCGGCTGCGGGGCTCCCCGGGGGGCCGGGCTGGCGGGTGGGCTCTGCGCAACTTGCAGCCGGGGAGAGACGCCCCAACCCCACCACAGCCCGCTGCCTTCCCCCCGGCCCTCCCCGCGGCAGGTGACCAGCAAGGCCGTGGGGCACTTCGCTCTTCGGCCAGCCCGGGGTGGGTTCGGGGGTTGGATGCGGGCTTTAAAGGAGACGGGAGGGCGAAAACGCGCGGCCGCTTGAGCCTCCTTTCTTCCCTGTTCCAGCCAGGATCGAACGCACGAACCTTCGAAGAACGTTCAGCCAGGATCGAACGCACGGACGTTCTTCCCTGTTCCAGCCAGGATTCAGCCAGGATCGAACGCACGAACGTTCTTGGAACGTTCCAAGAACGTCCGTGCGTTCGATCCTGGCTGGATCCTGGCTGGAACAGGGAAGAAAGGAGGCTCAAGCGGCCGTGCGTTTTCGCCCGGGAGTCCGGGGCGGCGCTGGAAAGACGAACGGGGTTGGGACCCTGCGCAAGTTTTTGGTCGAAAGCGCCTGGGCGAAAACGCCCGGTCGCTTTATCCTCCTTTAATCCCTGTTTTAGCCAGGATCGAACGCACATTAGGCTATACGCATGCTTTCGATCCAGGCTGAATCCTGGATGAAACAGGGATTAAAGGAGGATAAAGTGACCAGGCGTTTTTTTTGTCCTCCTTCAGTCCCTGTTTTAGCCAGGATCGAACGCGCGTTAGGCGGAACGCGTGCGTTCGATCCGGGCTGAATCCTGGCTGAGACGGGGATTGAAGGAGGACAAAGCGACCGCGCGCTTTCGACCTTTTTCTGCCCGGGAGGCCTGGCCCCGGGGTTCGCCCCTCTCCAGGTGCCCCTTTCCCCCATCCGAATCCTCAGAACTCAACCAGAAGCCCCTGTGGGGAGTTTGGAGAGTTCAGATGGGCGAGTGTACATCTAGAGAGGGGCAAATCCAAGGCCAGACCTCCCTTGCAGAAAAGAGCCCTGGCGAGCCGGCTGCTTCAGAATGAGGCTAATGCGGATTAGTTACCACGCGGCAATGGGGGGTTTGGACCCCAGGGAAATCCCCCCCCCACAACTCTACTCCACCGTTTCTGGGTGAGATAGAGATTGTGTTTCTCAAATGGAGGTGTCAACACGGGAAGAATCGTCCTGGGTTAGTTATTCCAGATGAATGTGGTGTGTAAAGCTGGGATCCTGTGGACATGGGCTATAATAACACCTCGGGGAGCGGGGGTTCCCGGGTTTGTTTTTGGGGGGAGGAGAACCTGCAGCTGTCACAATGCTTCACACACCTTTATTTCATGGTCCTGCCCGTGATGTTGCAGTGAATTGGTATTTGAAGGCAAAATCACGGGGTGGGGTGGGGGCTTAAAATGTCTAGTTTGTCACAGAGTTGTTGTGCAGTGTGGTGAATTTGCTGAGCCCCCTGCCCCCACCCCAAATGAATAACGGCAACGGTCAACTTCACAGGGTCGTTGTGCGAGAGAAGGAGAGTTCTGCCCATTAGAGGCTCTCCCTGTCTAATAATGAAAACAAATGAAGGCTACTCTGGTGTTTAAAAACCGCTCTCTCCGCTGGTTTGGAAGCCCCCCCCCCTTCTCTCTGGCTGCCTGGCTACGGTGAGCCTTTGCACTAATCTCTCCCATGGAGTTCGCCTCCCCACGGGTTCCCTAATCCAACCCAAAGGAGAGGGACTGCATCTTTAATCCCTAATTCACTACATTTAGCGGCCACCTTTGCAGCTCCTTGGAGCAACGTAAACCTGCCCATTGGTTTAATAATTGAAAGCAAAAATTACTGGTCTTTTAAGAACTCCTCAGCATAGCTAAACCATACTAGAGTGATCGATCTGGTGACCTTACTGAGGGGAAAAGGGATCTGCTCCAGTCATAACTGGGATCTGCTCCAGTCTAATGAGATTCTCCTGTGGATTCTGAGGGTTTAACAGAGTAGTACCAGAGCTCACTCTGGAAGATAGGCCAGCTTGTGGTGTTGGGGATCAGATCCGTCAGAACCAGAGAAACTGTTATAAACTGCCTGTTGACCCAGTGGGTTCCTTCGCAGTTCATTATCCATTAATCATTCATGGGATCCTGCCTGCAGGATGCATCAGGAACATATGAGGACGCTGGTTTCAAGTGGTAAGCTTTGCATTCAAACTGGGGGGTGCTCCATCATCATTGCCACCAATTATTTAATTATTTGTTTGTTTTAACGGGAGGTGTGAGGCGAAAGGGAGGAAAAATAGATATGGTAAAAATGTCGTAGAAGATCCTCTGTTGTAGAGTTGGGCTCAAAGAGACTCTAAAGAGTTAATTCCGGATGGGTTAGTCTTCAGCAGCAAAATATGAACAAGGGTCCAGTGGTACTTGAGCAAAATATATTCCAGCATTAAGTTTTTGTGATCCAGAGCTCACTTCATAAGATGCACTGGAGTGTACATCGTGTGTGTGTGTGTCTGTGTGTGTGTAAAGTGCAGTCAAGTCGCAGCCGACTTATGGCGACCCCTTTTGGGGGTTTTCATGGCAAGAGACTAACAAAGGTAGTTTGCCATTGCCTTCCTCTGCACAGCAACCCTGGTATTCCTTGGTGGTCTCCCATCCAAATACTAACCAGGACTGACCCTGCTTAGCTTCTGAGATCTGACGAGATCAGGCTAGCTAGGCAGATGCAAATAATAGCTGCAACTAATAGAAGGGGGGTTGTTACAAAGGCCATTTATGCAGGGCTGTTTCCCTCGCGGCCACCCCTTCGACTGCTCCTGTGCTTCGCTTTGATTATGCATGCCTTTCCTGACGGTTAGAGGTTGCCTCGCTCTCCCTGCACATTTCCACACATTTTGCCCTTGTTTCCCGGATGCAGCTTTAGCGAGAATTTGGAAAATGCAGGCAAATTGCACAGGGACCTCTGATGGTCGGGAAAGGCACGCATAATCAAAACGAAGCACCGGAGCAGTCGGCAGGGGTGACTGCGAGGGAAACGTCCCTGCATAAATGGCCAAAGAGAGGCCAGTTTAAAAATAAGATCCAGTAAAAAAAAAAAAAAAAAAAGAATCCACTCAGAGTAGGTGAGGACCACTCCCAGTTGCTGATAGATCAGGTAAAGTGTGGGTAAACCTACAATGTGATCGAGGAAGGCACAGGGTGAAATCATGAAACTTAGTCCAATTAGAAAGTTATAGAGGTATAGCTGAAATAACCAACGTCTGCAAGGGGTAGGTGGTGCTAGATATATTAGCATATCTAATGACTGAGGAGTCCACAGTCCTTGTTAAGGTCTGGGGGTAGGAAGATGGTGTTAAAAGTGTCCAAACATTGAAGATAGCTAATGATGTCAGAGACACAAGCCCTCTGTTTCTGGATTCGAGGAGGCAGCGATCATCTGTCTTTGTCCCAGATTAGGTCTTTCAGCAAGCAGCGTTGAAGGCCTTTCCACACAAGGTTGCTTTGTGTGTGCCTGGGTATTTGCAATTTCAAGGCTTTTGTACAATGGCTAAAATGCATACGTGGCACATTTCTAATAATCATGTAAATCTCCTTCCCCCCGCGAAGTCACTATTTCTGAATAGTCTTACATACTAGTAGAGTGGAAAGTACTGTCAAAATGCTGCCAATTTATCGCAGCCCATAGAGTTTTCAAGGCAAGAGGTGTTCAGAGGTGGTTTGCCATTGCCTGCCTCTGCATAGCAACCCTGGACTTCTTGGTGGTCTCCCGTCCAAATACTAACCAGGGCCGACCCTGCTTGGCTTCTGAGATCTGATGAGCTAGCTTGGGGCATCCAGGTCATGGTCTGGTGGGTAGCTAATACCATGAACACATGAAGCTGCCTTCTACTGAAACAGACCCTTGGTCCATCAAAGTCAGTATCGTCTACTCAGACCGGCAGCGGCTCTCCAGGGTCTCAGATAGAAGTCTTTCACATTGCCTACTTGCCTAGTCCCTTTAACTGGAAATGCCGGGGATTGGACCTGGGACCTTCTGCGTGTCAAGCAGATGCTCTATCACTGAGCCACAGCCCCTTCCCCATGAGGATTTAAAGGATACATCCTTGGGACTGGGATACTCTTTTGTGGCATATCTAGAACTTGATGTTCTTGGAACCAGAAGTATACTGCTGGTGGGGATGTACTTTAGCTCAAGCACCTGTTTTGTCCCTTTAACATTTTATTATTCCCCTGCCCTAATACATCTAGTCAGGAATGGTTTAACCTTCCTTTTGTTGGGCAGTTCTGTGGTTATGCTGAATGGTTAAGTAGACAGGAGAGTTCTTTGTGTAGCCTTAAGTGGTCCAGAGAATGTGTTGGAGTGACAGGAGGAACCTGTGCCAAGAATACCCTCCCGTAGCCAAAGTATAATTTATTTATTCGAAAATATTTATAGAATGATCTGTGTAGCATCTGTAACTGTTGAATTTGGTTTGATGTCTGTGCGGCTTTTAGAAATGTTCCCAAAACCATTGTTTAGGTTCGTCTTTGAAGATCTGAAACTTGAACTGATTTAAAGATAATCATAATACAATAATAATATAAACATTTTTTGTCCTGTCCTTCCTCCCAGGAGCGTCAGACAGCCTTGCATGGTTGTCCCTTTTTCCTTCCCCACAACAACGCTGACAGGTTGGTTAAGTTGAGGGAGAATGACTGGACCATGACCACCCAGTGACTTTCACGGCAAACGGGGATCTGAGCCTGGGTTTTCCAAGTTGTAGTCCAACAGTCTAACCCACTATATCACACCAAGAGAGCCATCATGGTGCAGTGGTTAAGGTGTTGGACTAGGATCTGGGAAACCCAGGTTCGAATCCCCACTCTGCCAGGGAAACTTATCAGGTGACCTTGAGCCCGTCACATACTCTCAGCCTCAACCCCGGCAAGTATTTGGATGGGAGACCTCCAAGGAATACCAGGGGCATGAGGCGGAGGCAGACAATGGCAAACCACCTCTGAATGTCTCTTGCCTTGAAAACCCTATGGGTCAGTTGTGATTTGATGGCTATGTGTGTATGTATATGTGTGTGTGTGTGTATTTAAGTTGGCAGTAGCTGAGTTCTACCATCTGATATTGCCAGGATGTATTTCAAGTTGAGCCAAACCCCAATTGCTTCAAGCACCCAATTGCTTCAAACTCTACCTTTAAAAAAAGAGCAAACTCTGCCTTTTTAAAAAAAAGCATGGTTCTAGTTCTAAAAGCCGCAAATGTGCATTTGTGAAGGTATTGTCCTGCTGTGTGAAATCACTGATCCAAATTTCCATTGATCAAAGGTGGGTTTCTAGAACCCTGCAGAAACTTTGTTTAGCAGGATAAATTATGCAAAGTAAGCCATTGTAAAGCAAATCTGTGTTATGTGTATCACTTCCACAGGTTGGATCACACAGGGATGGGGGGGGGGGGCTCACAAGGGCTATCATGAGCTCCCTGTATATCCACATTACTGTGCTGGACTCTCTTCTTGGTGTACAAGAGTCAGGCGAAGGCACGTGCTTTATCGGCGTCGGTATTTCCATCCTACGCCCTTTGCCAAACCACTCTCTTGTTTGTTTCTCTTTGATGGAGAACTTGCAGAAAAAGTTGGACCAGAGGGCAGTTGATAATTCATCTGTAAAAACACTTTGTAAATGTCCAGGGCCTTCTGCAAATATTCCCACAAATGATTTATGTCAAGTCAGTGACAGTACTAATCTTTGGCAATGTCGGCCGCTTTTCAGTCTGTTACGGCTACTGTGCAAGCCCTCCCGGGCCAGAGAGGGTGGTTGGGTCCCATTGTCTCTAAGGGGGCTGCTTGAGCTGAATGCTTTTTGGGCTCTCTCACAATGCAACAGCTGTGCCAGAGGAATGCAAACCTTGCCTTTTTCATAAATTCTAAGAGTGGCGATGCTCATCTGGGTTGTCCTCAAAGATCCATTGTCTCTTGGTGTAGTTTGCAAAGTCGGAGTACTTTAGCAAGGATGGTGGTTGTATCTGTGATTTAAAATAAGTGGCATTTCTATGATGCTGGCAGCTTTAGTGTATGGGTGACTGGGCACATCCAGTGTTGCGCTAGGCAGCTGGCAGCATGCCCAAAATTTACTGGATCATTGGCAGAGTCACCTGTGCCTTAGAATCATGCTTGGGTCACATGCCATTTGAAAATGAGCACAGCTTGGAGTTACAGGTGCTGCTTTCTTGTACCTGCACATGGTAGAGGGGAGAGGGGCCATGGCTCAGTGGTAGATCGTCTGCTTGGCATGCAGAAGGTCCCAGGTTCAATCCCCAGCATCTCCCGTTAAAGGGACTAGGCAAGTGGGTTATGTGAAAGACCTCTGCCTGAGACCTTGGAGAGCTGCTGCCAGTCTGAGTAGATGATACTGATTTTGATGGACCGAGGGTCTGATTCAGTATAAGGCAGCTTCATGGGTTCATGTGGCACTCTTGAGGTGGTGCAAGCCTGTTCATAAGCTACAGTTCCCAGTGAGGCAGCACGTGAACATATGTGCACAATTTATTATTTTTTTAGGTATTTTATACCTTGCTTTTCTCCCCAGTGCAGACCCAAAGCGATATGCAGTTTTGTTCTCCATGTTATCCTCCCTACAATCTTGTGAGGTAGGTCAGGCTGAGAGTGTGCGACTGGCCCAAGGTCACCCAGAGAGCTTCCATGGCAGGGTGCAGATTCCAGCCTGGGTCTCCCAGATCCTAGTCTGGCACTGCAACCACGACACCAATTAGGGTTGCCAACCTCCAGGTACTAGCTGGAGATCTCCTGCTATTACAATTGATCTCCAGCCGATAGAGATCAGTTCACCGGGAGAAAATGGGCGCTTTGGCAACTGGACTCTATGGCGTTGAAGTCCTTCCCCTCCCCAAACTTCACCCTCCTCCGGCTCCACCCCAAAAACCTCCCACTATTGGCGAAGAGGAACCTGGCAACCCTAACACCAAGTAAAAGTGAACATTATTAAAATTTGCTTGTGAGTGCTGCATACAAAGGGCAGTCAAATTGTGGATTGAGCACATAGCTGTGCCCCTGTTGTGAAAAATTAATGGGGGCGACATATATGGAGGGGCTGACCTCGAAAGGCAGGGGAGAGCTAAAGCGCATCCCCACCAGCAGTATATTTCTGCTGCCTTAACTTTGGCCATCCTTTCCCCAGCCTTTAGAGTTACGTGACAGAGGACGTTGGAAGCGTGAGCTCGGGGAAGTCTGTGGAATTGGTTCTCCATAAAGGAAGTGGCATTTGCCCAATAGCTTTAAAAGGAGATGGAAACGATGACTGTAAAACATGATGTTGGGAACAGTTTTGTGTGTGTGTGTGTGTGTTCCTCCCAGGGGAATGTGCTGGGTGGGTCTGTGTTTTATTTCTAGCCCTGATTTCCAGGATCCCGTGGAAACATTTTGTGCTGGGCCCAGAGCTATTGAGCAGAAGGGAGGGAGATCAATGCAGGAAAATTCCATGTTGACAAGTCCTAAATACATGTTTATTTGGAGGGCCTCCCCCCCCTCCCTCCAGCCAGAGATTTGAAAAGGCAGGCATCTAGATTCCCCTCTCCCTTTGGCATACTTTTGCAAGCAGCCTACTGTTGCTAAATTTCTGTCATCTCCTACCTTAATTTCTGCCCAGTTTTAGTTTAAATAGCAATATGACATCTCTTGATTGGGGTGGGGGGAAGGCATTTTTAGTCCCTTGTAGCAGAGCAATCCTAAACCCATCTATTCCAAATCCAACTCAGTTCTATTCACTGGGGTTTACTCACAGAAAAGTGTCCTTAGGATTGCACTGTAGGTTTGCGAGCAGTCCACTTAGCCATGGGACTGAGGGAATGGGTCAGTTCCCATGTGCCCTCCTTAGGGTTACTAGGTCCCTCTACGTTACCGGCGGGATGTTTTTGGGGCAGATCCTGATCAGGGTGGAGTTCGGGGAGGGGAGGGACTTCAATGCCCTAGATCCAATTGCCAAAGCAGCCATTTTCTCCAGGTGAACTGATCTCTATCGGCTGGAGGTCCATTGTAATAGCAGGAGATCTCCAGCTACTACCTGGAGGTTGTAATAGCAGGAGATCTCCAGCTACTACCTGGAAGTTGGCAATCCTCCAATATTCCACCACCTCGGATCCTGTTCACACTCCGTTTCCACCTCCTGGATGCCTTTTTTGGCAAGTTTACTTGTAAATTTCACTGCCCTTGAAGGTACAATAGATCTTCCAATGGATCTCGCTCTCCCCCTCCCTGCAGTGTAAATAGCATCAGAAAGGAACGAAGCTTAATTTGAACTGGGCTAGAATGCTGGAGTGTAGCTTAAGCAGAAGCAGACTAGGACAGCCCCGGAACAAGCTGAGCAAAGTTGCCCCAGCACCCAATGAGTGTGTGTGTGTGGGGGGGGGGGCACTTGATTCAGCTTGCTCCTGGGTTCCCATTGACCCTCCAGAACAGAGGCCCAACAGGAACTTTCCCAGTAAGTTGACCATCTAGTTTAGGGGTGTCGAACCCGTTTGTTACGAGGGCCGGATATATGGTTGCCACCAGCGGGAGGTTTTTGGGGAGGAGACTGAGGAGGGACAGGCTTGAGGAGGGGAGGGACTTCAGTGCCATAGAGTCCACTTGCCAAAGCGGCCATTTCTCCAGGGGAACTGATCTCTATTGACTGGAGATCTGTTGTAATAGCAGGAGATCTCCAGCTAGTACTTGGAGGTTGGCAACCCTAGCCGGATATGACATAAACATCACTTGGCCGGGCCATGCGTACCATAAAATTCAATGCCAGGTACCGGAGACACAAACTTTATAGAAGACACAGGCAAAGCCAATTAATGATATTATTTTTTACTTTTTAAAATAACTTTAAGTATAAAACATGCTTAGAACAATAACACTCTTACAGTATTTTACTTAACAGTCTTGATACAAACTTTATAGAAGACACAGGCAAAGCTAATTAATGATTTTTTTCCTGTGTTTTTTTTTTACTTTAAGTACAAAACATGCCTAATGTCGATCAGCTTGGACCTACCTTTCCTCCACTGCCAAAGTCTTTAACTTCTACGAATCGCCATTCATTGCTAGTTGCTTCTCACCTCAGTTTATTTTGAGAGAGGCTGCAATGTCCAAACTGATGATAACGCATCACTTAGGGGAGGGGCTGTGGCTCAGTGGTAGAGCTTCTGCTTGGCATGCAGAAGGTTCCAGGTTCAACCCCCGGCATCTCCAGTTAAAGGGACGAGGGAGGGAGGTGATGTGAAAGACCTCTGCCTGAGACCCTGGAGAGCCGCTGCCGGTCTGAGTAGACAATACTGACTTTGATGGACCAAGGGTCTGGTTCAGTATAAGGCAGCTTCATGTGTTCACGTGTTCACTTGTTCAGGGCTCTAAATTCCATCCAGAGGGGTAGCCGTGTTAGTCTGTAGCAGCAGAATAAAAGAGGAGTCCAGGGGCACCTTAAAGGCTAACAACATTTATTCAGGCATAAGCTTTTGTGAGTTGGGGTGTGTGTCACGTCATCAGAAGAATGAAATGTTCAGCCATTAGGCAGATACATTTATACTCAAAGCTGCAGAAAATAGGAAGCTCTTTTGCGGAGTGGGGGCACAGGAGATGTTAAAAAGAGATCAGTTTAGAACAGTATCCAACACTTTATGGGTGCACTTTCCTTTGAGGCATGCCGTATCTGTAGATTTTTGTCAGTCTGATCTGCGGCAAAAATTCAGGAGTAGGAAAAAAAATCTTCCTGGGGGTTAAATCAAGCACATAACTTCAACCATCTGTAAAACGGGGAGGTGGGGGGATGAAATTCTCCTAAGCTATTGGGGACTTTCTGAAAAGTCCAGAGCAAGCACGTGAGTAGAAGGGAGCTAAACTACCCAAAGCATTCTGTGTCCCATTCTGATTTGCGTTTAAATTACCCCAAAGAAGAACGCTTTACTTTAAAACAGATGACCCTCGCAGCATGGGTAGAGTTAAAAGCCAGCCTGCCCGTTTCCACGATGCATGATACAGAAGTCAAATTTTTCATGAGTTTGACTCTCTTGAGTCTTAAAGTTCCTCTTGCCCTGGGGTCGTGAGAAATGCAGCTGGGGACTTTCTCAACCAAGCATTGTGCTTAAGGCCAGCTCATATCTGTTAATTTTATAAATAGTCCTCCCCGCTCACAAACAGACAAACTCCCCCCGCCCTTAGTCAAGAACAAGAAACTGCTATTCTTGCTAGAAAAGCTAATAATGCACGTATCAGCTCCAGGGAACCAAAGAAAAGCACCCTTTCCCCAAAGGCTGGGTGGCTTTCCCCGTGTGCTCATTTGGTAGCGAACCTTCCAATCAATACCAGCCAAGGTCCATCACGCTAATGCTGATACCGGGAGCAGAGCGCTTGCCCCTCAGTTTAATTTCTGTCTCGGTTTCACATGGCGTAATCACGTCGATCTCATAGAGAGAGGTCATCAAATGAAATCCGCCTTCATCCTTTAATTCCCAAATGTTTAATAGCTTATAGGGTGGAAATCTGATTGGAGGACTACGGTCAGGAATTACGGTCGAGCGGCAACATGCTAACTGTCGTGTTTTTGAGGCTTTTGGGGTTTGATGGTTTGAGTTCAGTTGCACTTTAAAAAAAATTAGATTTATTGAATGCATTAAATATGAAACTTTGAGAGACGTTTGTAGAAATCCAATCAGCAAAATGCATGCTTGTGCCAGTTAAAGTTCAGAACAGCAGCTGTTACCAGTCATTGGTTATTTTGCCTTTTCTCTCACATAATCTTTTCTCAAATTCTTGCATATATAAAAATTATGCAGTATTGATTCTGTTGAAACTGTTCTTAGGCAAGGCGGGGTGATTGTTCTAGTGTAGTACCCTCTGGAGGCTTTTACTGTCCACTGCTGCTGGTACCATCAATCCTTCCACTACCCAAACCCCGCCCTTCTAAGGCTCCACCCTGAAAATCTCCAGGTATTTCTCAACCCGGAGCTGGCAGCCCTACATTTATGTCATATCCTGCCCTTGTAACAAATGAGTTCAACTCCCCTGCTCTATGGCATAGTATCGCTGCTGAGATCCCTCCCCTCCCCAAGCTCCAGCTTCCCCAGGAACTGCCAGGAATTTCCCAAATGGGAGTTGGCAACCAATGTGTGAAAAGCTGGGTGGGGGCGGAAGGGAGCCCAACAAATTTGCCTTTCCCCAGTGCTCCCAAATCCCATCTGTATCCTGGCTGGACTGGGATTGGAGCAGGTCATATGGGATAAAATTTTCTTCAGTTTACGCCACTGTAGAAAGCTTGAAGAACTGAAATCCTGATGCTGTGACCGACACAAGGAGTTCTGTTGCCAGTGGGAAGCCCCGAGCAGCTGCCTTCGGGCTCTTTCTACAGAGGCAGGGTTGACAGATCCTTTTCACTGATGGAATACACATGAACACATAAAGCTGCCTGATAGTGAAACAGACCGTCGGACCATCAAGGTCAATATTGTCTGCTCAGACCGACAGCCGCTGTCCAGGGTCTCAGGCAGAGGTCTTTTGCACCATCTAGTACCTGATTCTTTCAACTGGCGAAGCCAGGGATTGAACCTGGGACCTTCTGTTTGCCTAGCGGATGCTCTACCACTGAGCTACAGCCTCTGCCCTCCCATTGGCAACACCATTGTCTCTGGTTTAGCAGTGCCCTTGTGTTTGGATGTGTCCCTGCAGGTTCTGTTTGGCAACCAGAGTTTTTTGGTCTGGGACATGAAAAGTGACTTCTCACCTGGACCACCATCTCACTGTTTAAATACACAGGAACAAGGAGGCATCTGATTGGGCCGTGAATACTGGCTTATGAGGCCAGAGGCCAGGAGAGGCCTTGTAAACGGGGGGCAGGGGAGGCATAAGAACATAAGAAAGGCCATGTTGGATCAGACCAAAGCCCATCAAGTCCAGCAGTTTGTTCGCACTGTGGCCAAACAGGTGCCTCTAGGAAGCCCACAAACAAGATGACAGCAGCAGCACCATCCTGCCTGTGCTCCACAGCACCTAATATATTCGGCATGCTTCTCTGATCCTGGAGAGAATAGGTATGCATCATGGTTAGTATTGATTTTGACTAGTAGCCATGGATAGCCCTCTCCTCCATGAACATGTCCACTCCCCTCTTAAAGCCTTCCAAGTTGGCAGCCATCACCACATCCTGGGGCAGGGAGTTCCTTGATTTAACTATGTATTGTGTGAAAAAATACTTAGCATTTTTACCACTCCTCATAGGGCAGTTGGGTATGTTGGTGCTTACATCCCTCTGTGGCTACCAGAAAACAGTATTTTATTTACTTCATTTATAACCCCTCTCTCACCCAGGAAGGATCCAAAGTGGCTTACATGAGTAGACTTTCTGCTCGGAGACGTGGTCCAAGATCCAGGCCCTCCCTAGAGAATGTGCTGCAACTGAAGATGAAATCCTAAAGATATTAGCAAGAATAATACAGCAGGTTTTAAGTGGGGAGGAAAGGGGCGGTGGCTCGGTGGTAGAGCACATTCTTCACACGTAGAAAGTCTCACGTTCTGTTTCCCAATATCTCCATTTAAGAAATCTCTTGTGGCAGGAACTAGGAAATACCTTTCTCTGCTTCATACATTACTGGAATAGATGGGCCAATGGGCTGACTTGGTGTAAGGCAGCATAATGTATGTTCATTGTTATAATTCACAGTGTTATAATTCATTGTTATAGTGTGAGTAGAGCTGGTGTCATGAACCCTGGTTAGGACTCAGGGTCACTGAGTCTGGTTGGGAAGGCAATCATTACCCATGGGTTTCTGACTCAGATATCATCATAAACCATGGTTATACCTAAGCAGGAAATGAAGGAGGAAGCAATCCACAAGGTGGGAGAGGGCAGCAGAGAACCTATGAGTAGGTGGTTCACCTACGATTCTCCAAACTATTGGGTGGGGATGAGTTCAGACAAACTGTGAGGTGCCCTGGTCCTTTGTCTTTGTGTCAGGTTGGTCTTATGGAAACTCCTTTGAAGAAGAAGAAGAGTTGGTTTTTATATGCCGACTTTCTCTGCCACTTAAGGAAGAATCAAACCGGCTTACAATCACCTTCCCCTCTCCACAACAGACACCCTGTGAGGCAGGTGGGGCTGAGAGAGCTCTAAGAGAACTGTGACTAGCCCAAGGTCACCCAGCTGGCTTCAGGTGTAGGAGTGGGGAAATCAACCCGGTTCACCAGATTAGCATCCACCTCTCAAGTGGAGGAGTGGGGAATCCAATCCGGTTTTCCAGATTGGAGTCTACAGCTCCTAATCACTGGTCTTAACCATTACACCACCCTGTGCCCTAGAGACTTCTGAGGATATTTGAGAACTTCTTACAAAGGGAAGGTGTCTACAATGGGAGCACACATCTTTGTTTATTTAATGATGTTATTTATAGTTTACCTTTCTCACTGATTCTCAAGGCAGATTACATTGTGGAAGTCAAGTACAGTCAACAGGACGGACAATCCAAGAGACAGTGCAGTAGGATTTGAGTTGTAGAAGTCTGGAACCGACCAGAAATCTGAAACAGAGCTGAAACAAACCTGCTAACAGAGCATAAGCATTTAAACATGACATGTTAAATGATGCAGAAATTACACAGTAAGAGTGTACTTACGGTAACAGATCATAGTAGTATAGTTCCCGGCCCCTGTCTCTTTACCTGTTATGAACCATTTAATTACAGTACTGCCCTATTACCTGTGCAAAAAAGCCCTCCTGAAAAACTCAGCTTTGCATCGTTTGCCCCCTGAAATCCTGGGTCTTGGAGGAAGGGGGACCCCTAGGAACAGGATTTCAGGGAGCGTTTCATGCTGATGTAGGAGGGGAGAGGCAGGAAAATTGCACTGCATGGGTGGAATTCCTAGAACATTTGGAAACATTTGTCTGGATGCGTCCCACTGGGTGGCAAATCTGGGGTTGCTGTTATGTTGAATGTGAAAGGCCCCTAAGGAGGGTTTTGTTGAGGTCAAGACTGGCCGTGGAAGGTTTTCCAAACAAATACAATTCTTCTGGTATTCCCCCTTGGTGTGAAACCTTAACTTAAGTAGCAGGAAAAGATCTGAGAAAGTCCCGGAAACAGTGCGGGTTATAGAATTATCACTGGATTGGGAGAAGCAAGCACGATCAGCTTAGGTTGCCCCATTCAAGTATAATCAGTCTGGGGGCTTAGAGGGCTGTTTCACAAGGCTCTCTGGCCTGTTTCCTTCCCGAGGATCAAGTGTCCATCTGGGCTTCACCTGTCACTAGGAAAGACACAGTCAGATCAGGGTGGTTAACTGAGGCTAATGCTAGGCTAATGTGTTCTTATGGGGTCCGGCCAGGCGCAGGGGCAGGGCAACAACCTCTTCCTGGGAAGTGATGTGTTTGTAACACGGACATTGCCAGAATATCTTCAGAAAGGAAAGACAGAAACTGGAGAGACATGTTCTGGGTGTTGTCAGGTTGGACTCTGATCTAGAGAACCGGGTTTGATTCCCCACTCCTCCACATGAGCGGCGGAGGCCAATCTGGTGAACTGGATTTGTTTCCCCACTCCTCCACGTGAAACCAGCTGGGTGACATTGGGCTAGTCACACTCTCTCATCCCCCACCTACCTCACAGGGTGTCTGTTGTGGAGAGGGGAAGGTGATTATAAGCCGGTTTGATTCTTCCTTAAGTGGTAGAGAAAGTTGGCATATAAAAACCAACTCTTCTTCTTCTGTTCCTGGCATGCTATTGTTGTGAAGGCTGGAGTGAATGAGCGGGGGTGTTTAATTTTTTTTAAATTTGGAGATTCTTTAAGCGGGCTTTAAACCCCCCGAGATCAAAACCACACAACATGCTGCTTGGGGTGTGTGTGTGTGTGCATGTGACCTGCTCAGCAGCTGCTGCTTAATCTTGCATACCTGCTTTCCTTTCTGATTTGCTAGCCATGTTGGGTGTCAAGGTTAGGCAATTAAGTCTAATCCCAAAGCTGCAGAAAATGTTTTAAAAATAATAAAAAAGAACCACATGGGAATAGTTAAAAACCAGCTGCACGTTCTCTCTTTTTGATGACAGATGGGGCACAGCTGATCAGATTCCACCATATCTGAGCCAGGTGCTTAAAACCCACACATCTGGATAAGGCTGTGTTATTCTCTGCAACATCAGCACACCACCCCTCCGCCTCCAGTTCTTGGGGAATGGGGAAGGAGGAATTTCGTGGGGGCTGCATTTAGAGTCTTTGTTTTGAAAAATATTCAGACAGGAGATCTCACTGACTGGTGGAAACAACCAAGATATTTCAAAATGTGATTAAACGTTTTGCTTTTGGTTGTGTATGGGTACCTTTTATGACAGTGAGGGAACTTGTCGTTTGAAGTTGACATCGCAGTCACATGAATTGATTAAAACTTTGGAACTTGTCATTTTAAAAAAAGCTTGTCATAAAAAGCTCCCATTTGCTGCTGGAAAGCGAGGCCACGTTTAATCTGCTTTCATTCCTCCCCCTCCAGTGCAAGGTACCAAAGCCAAGATAGCTTCGAAAATTAAATGTCACCAGCGTGGAGAGCCAGAGTGGTGTAGTGGTTAAGAGTGGTGGTTTGGAGTGGTAGACTCTAATCTGGAGAACTGGGTTTGATTCCCCACTCCTCCACATGAGCGGCAGATGCTAATCTGGGGAACTGAGTTGGTTTTCCCACTCCTACACATGCATCTGGCTGGGTGACCCTGGGCTAGTCACAGCTCTCTCAGCCCCACCTACCTGACAAGGTGTCTGTTGTGGGGAGGGGAAGGGAAGGTGATTGTAAGCCTGTTTGATTCTCTCTTAAGTGGTAGAGAAAGTTGGCATATAAAAACCAACTTTTCTTTCTTCTTCTTTCTTGACTTTGCCCAAATTTGCCCTGGCCATGAAACAGCTGAAGCAAAATTGCTCCAGACACTGGTGCGATGAGGAGGGAGAGGGGCCAGGTCTTGGTTCCTTTCACCTGTGAACTGTTCATTTATGAAAACCAGCCACATCCAGCGAGGATCTGCAAATAGATTTGTGTGGATGACCTTTATGGTTTCTTGAACTCATGTCTGGATAGCTGGTAGGATTTTTTTTAATGAGTAGGTTTTTATCATTACTGCCGGGTAGCATGCTGTTTGCGTGTCATGGCATCAATTTGTGCAAGATATATTTTGTTTCTTTACGTTGGATGGGAGCATTGCTAACGAGTGCCTTAGTGAGAGCCCGCTCTCATAACGGTTCCAGTGCGCGGGGACTGCAGGAAAACCTGGCTTGCATTAACTCTCCAGTAGCTTGTCAAGGCTGTTCGGATGCATCTGCTTGCCGTGGAGGGCAAGGGCTGTGGCTCAGTGGTAGAGCATCTGCTTGGCATGCAGAAGGTCTCAGGTTCATTTCCCAGCATCTTCAGTAAGGACCAGGTTGTAGGTGATATGAAAGATCTCAGACTGGGTTCTGCCAGTCTGAATGGACTGTTCTGACTTTGATGGACCAATGGTCTGATTCAGTCTAAGGCAGCTTTGTGTGCCTCCATGTGTACAGCAAACTGTCAATGGGTTTAGCCGAAGTTGAATGCTGCATGTGCCCATCAGAAGGTGCATGGCTGCATTTGGGCCTTTTGAGAGCCAGCATGGTGTGGTGGTTAAGAGTGGTGGTTTGGAGTGGTGGACTCTGATCTGGAGAACCGGGTTTGATTCCCCACTCCTTCACAGGAGGGGCGGAGGCTAATTTGGTGGCCTGGGTTGGTTTCCCCACTCCTACATATGAAGCCAGCTGGGTGACCTTGGGCGAGTCACAGCACTGTTAGAGCTCTCTCAGCCCCACCTACCTCACAGGGTGTCTGTTGTGGGGAGGGGGAGGGAAGGTGATTGTAAGCCGGTTTGAGTCTCCCTTAAGTGGTAGAGAAAGTTGGCATATAAAAACCAACTCTTCCTCCTCCTCTTCCTCCTCCTTTTCCTCTTCCTGAGCTGCCGGAGCAGGGCTGAGAACTTGCCTTCCAAAAGCCAGACCTTTTGGTGTCTCTGTTCTTCATACCCTTCCACTGGATCCTGCAGACCTCAGTTTGAGAGCTTAAAGCCTCGACACCAATCTTCTAAGAACACAAGTAGGATTTGAGAGCCCCTTACACTTAAATTCTTCCCATTGCCCTCTGCCGTTCCAAGGTTGGTCAGGGCCAATCATGCAGTTCCCCTTGGCCAAAATCTAAGCTACTCAAAGCTGTTTCACTTTTGGCTACTTCTGTGCTTCCGTCTCGCAAATCGCTGCACTGGAGCATCGGATTCTAGGCACAACAATCGTCTCTGGCAGGGCCGACCTCTGGTCAGAGAGTGCCTGGGGCCAGCTAGAGGGATGCCCTATATATGTCAGGCATCCGATAAAACCTGTGTGTCATCTCGACCTTCACTGGCAAAAAAGAACTGTTCAGAATCGCGCAGGATGTTTGGCAGGAGACGATGTCTCCAGGGCCTTTGAAATTGTGATAAAGTACGTGGTCGGAGCAGGGGTTCCCAGTCTAACTGAGCCTGTGGGTACTACTGGAATTTTGAGGAAAGGTAGTGGGTGGGGTTGCCAACCTCCAGGTAGTAGCTGGAGATCTCCTGCTATTACTACTGATCTCCAGCTGATAGAGATCAGTTCACCTGGAGAAAATTGCCACTTTGGCAATTAGATTCAACAACAACAACAAAGCCTTTATTGGCATAAAAAATAAAGTGTACATGCAATTAGACTCTATGGCATTGAAGTCCCTCCCCTCTCCAAACACCACTCTCTCCAGGCTCTGCCCCCAAAACCTCCCGCCGGTTGCAAAAGAGGGACGTGGCAACCCTAGAGTTGAGAAACATTGTGGAATGTAGTTGGGCAGAATTAAAAATGTTCTTGCTTCAAAGTTTGATGGGGAGGTAGAAAATACACATCTTGAAAATGTGTGCTAAATGTTTTGTGCCAAATGTGTTCTGAGATGTGCAGCTGGCTTTCCCCCCCCCCCCCATATCTTATCAAGGAATTTAAGTAAGGACAGAAGTAGCTCTAAGTTGTGGTTCTTTCCAGCATGGCGTATTGGTTAAGAGCGGTAGACTCTAATCTGGAGAACGTAGTTTGATTCCCCACTCCTCCACATGAGCGGCAGACTGTAATCTGGTGAACCAGGCTTGTTTCCCCACTCCTCCACATGAAGCCTGCTGGGTGACCTTGGGCTAGTCACAGTTCTCTCAGAACTCTCTCAGCCCCACCCTACCTCACAAGATGTCCGTTAAGGGGAGAGGAAGGGAAGGGGATTGTAAGCCTGTTTGAGGCTCCTTAAAGATAGAGAAAACCTGGGTATAAAATCAACTCTTCTTCTTTTGTATTGTTTCCCATAAGCCAGTTCAAGATTTAATCCAGCCAACTTCGTATTCCCTTCGATGCTCTTCTCTGAATCCCTTAAAGACGTCTGCTCTTGAGTGCACTGATGTCTTCCTTGCCCTGAAGTCTCTTCTAGCATTACCAGCTTCTTAGCCCTCACCCCGTATAGCTGTCTCTGGCTATTTCCCCCAGAATATATTAATTTGAATTAATCACTGTAGAGGGATTCTGCATGTGTTCCCTTTATTTTGCAGCCCTGTTACAAATACGGTTGGACTATGGGTTATAGGGATGGGCGTCATCTCAAAAATGTCTTCCATCCAACAGTTAGGATGTTGAACATGTAACCTTCTGCATGACCTTGCACTGAGTCGCCGCAAAAGTGCCTTAAAGCAACCCTGGACAAACTATACAGCTTTCATGTGAGAGAGCCAGAGAATCTTTGTGTGGCTTTATTAATAAATCTCAGATAGGACAGACTTTTCTGTGATTTGATCTTTCCTAGTTCCTGCGTTCCATACACTGCTCCAGTTCTCCCAGGGATACAGATCTGATGCAGGTGGGACAAGGTATACTAATGGCAAAAGGTGTTTCATTGCTCAGACTAGGGCTGGTTCACACAGGTGTGTCTGTTATGTGATGGGTTTGCTTGCATATGCGGAAAAGACCATTACTCAGGTCACAGAGAATTTCCATGACACTTGATGGTGTTCCAGCTTGGTCTACACACGCCCTGGGGTGATTGCGATATTCAGCGATGATGGAAGGGGCCATTTCCCTGAAAACTGCAGACTGGGGACACACATTTTTTCCTGCCCCCTCCCTTTAGACTTCCTGTAGGGTGCTGGAGCTAGGGTAGTACCATTCTCCCTGATATGACCCCAAGCGTGTTCATGGAGATGAGATTCAAAGCAGGGGCTTGTTGCTTTGTAGCCCAGTCTCGTAGCCACTAGCAACAGGTTTCCCCAACCTTGCTAAACGTTTTGGAATTTTTGGAATATTGAGATCAGGTATTGGATGCCACAGAAAAATGGCTGCCACCTGGGGGGGGGTTCAATCACAGATTGGAAGATTCCACAGTGGTTTTACCTGCAGACACAGAGGGGATGCCTCCCGGGCTCTTGTGAAGCACCTGGAGAAAAGTTAGGACTCGCTCAGCTTTAGGGAAGGAACAAATGGGCATCAGGAAACATACCAGTGGGCACCATGTCGGGAGGGGTTGTGGCTCAGTGGTAGAGCATCTGCTTGGCATGCAGAAGGTTCCAGGTTCAATCCCCGGCATCTCCAGTTAAAGGGATTAGGCAAGTAGGTGATGTGAAAGACCTCTGCCTGAGACCCTGGAGAGCCGCTGCCGGTCTGAGTAAACAATTCTGACTTTGATGGACCAAGGGTCTCGTTCAGTATAAGGCAGCTTCATGTGTTCATGTTGAGAGCTACTGCGGTAGCACATTAGTAATTGACTTGTGAGGACCATAAGAGTGTTATGGGGTTTTTTTGTGGCTTATGAATACCATATACGTTTTGTATATTGATACTGGTGTTGACCGTGCAGAGACAAGTTCAGTCATCTAAGGGCTGTGCCAAAGGTATGGGAAATGTGTCCCTTTATTGATTTACTTATTCTTTTCTCTCGTTCTCCGCATCAACAGTGCATGCTTATGCTGATGTCTGCAGGGCAGAACTTCATCTTCGGAGCATCCCTTTTATACTGCACAGGCAGTGGCTGATTGTGTGGGAATCAATACTGTACAAGCCCCTCTGGGGAAGGGAAGGGGTTCAGTGACACAACGTATGCTTTTCATGCCCCTGGGATCTGGGGAGCAGTAGGAAAATAACCTTTCTGCTAGGATCTTGGGCAGGCACTTGACCTGCAAGATGCAGACAGTACTGAGCTGGATAGACCAATTATTTGACTCTGTACAAGGCAGCTTTGTAGGTTCTTGGATATGTATTCAGTACACACTTTCAGGGCTCTGGGTCCAGAGTGTGGGAAAGCAGCACTATCTTACCCCAGTTTCCATTTCTGTGGCAGAGCAGTAAGATGTCATTTTTGAAGAAGAAGAGTTGGTTTTTATATGCCAACTTCCTCTACCACTTAAGGAAGAATCAAAGTGGCTTACAATCACCTTCCCTTCTCCTCCCCACAACAGACACCCTGTGAGGTAGGTGAGGCTGAGAGAGCTCTAAGAGAGCTGTGACTGACCCAAGGTCACCCAGCTGGCTTTATGTGTAGGTGTGGGGAAACAAATCCAGTACACCAGATTAGCGTCTGCCGCTCATGTGGAGAAGTGGGGAATCAAACCCGGTTCTCCAGATCATGCTCCAACACTCCAAACCACTGCTCTTAACCACTGCACCACACTGGCTCTCGTACACATGCTGCTTCACGTATGCAGAGGTCCAATCCTGGCATTAACCCTTTTCAAAACCTCTGTATTTGCCCTGATGCCTGGCTGAGAGCCTTTACATCTCATTCCGTGCCTTTATATCATATGCAGTAGCAGTTTTCACCTTGCAGTAATTAAATCATCAAGATGCAAAGATGTTAGCTGCTGAAGGCAAAGTCTTCCAATTTTAGCATGGGTCGACTGAGGATCTCCCGATCTCCTTATGTCTCCAGGGTACCTAGCTGTCTCATGGCTACCCCTGGGCTTATCTATTGTAGCATTGCATTAAAAAAATGACAATCAGACAGCTGCCTCGTGTTACTCTTGTGCAGGACATGAAGGGGTCTGCCTACCTTCCACTGCCAGCATCCAGTAGGAAGAGGTATACGACCTCTGAACATGGAACTTCCACTTGATAGCCTTGATAGACCTATCTCTTCTGAATATGTCTAGCTCTCTTTCTTTAAATTTAAAAAAAAAAAGCTTGTGGCTACAAATCTAAGTTAATTATGCAAAGTACACCTTCATTTGATGTCCCTGAATTCTAAAAAAGAAAAAACCACATGAAACTACCTTATACTGAATCAGACCCTTGGTCCATCAAAGTCAGTATTCTCTACTCAGACCTGCAGCAGCTCTTTAGGGTCTCAGGCTGAGGTCTTTCACATCACCTACCTGCCTAGTCCCTTTCACTGGAGATGCCAGGGATTGAACCTGGGACCTTCCGCATGCCAAGCAGATGCTCTCCCACTGAGGCACAGCCTTTCCCCTAAAATGAACACATGAAGCTGCCTTATACTGAATCAGACCCTTGGTCCATCAGCATTGTCTACCCAGACCAGCAGTGGCTCTCCAGGGTCTCAGGCAGAAGTCTTTCACATCACCCACTCGCCTAGTCCCTTTAACTGGAGATGCCAGGGATTGAACCTGAGGCCTTCTGGGTGTCAAGCAGATGCTCTACAACTGAGCCACTGCCCCTCCCCTAATTCTAGTGTGATGACAGAGAGAGAAGAATGTCCCCCTTTCCTCATGACCTCTCGGGGGTATTGGGTGGGTGAGGGTGGGTGGAATGTGCAGAACTGGTCACAATAGCCAGAGCACCTGAAGCAGATGTCAAACAAAGGGAGGAAGGCAGAATGTTTTTAGCGAAACAAAGGAGCACCAAAGGTTTCTGTGCTTTCTTGCGTCAGTAACGCCCCCCCTTGTCTTTAATGCCATCTACAATTAACAGGTTGTAATTCTCGCACCATCCTGTGTTTATTAGTCGGCTGACTTGAAGGCGTGCCATGTTTTTGCATAAGCGTGTCTGTAATGGATTAATTTTTAGAGCCGATTAGAGCATTAGCCACCTAACCGTTTAAAATCCGCTAAACCGTGAGCAAATGCCAATGGTCAGGAGGGCTGTCGTAGGTAATTCTGGAGAGGGGGGCTGACTTTGGTAAACAGGTTTTTTTTAGGAGGGCGTAGTAATTGCTCTGGGGAATGTATGTGAAAGAAAGCAGCTCTGCCCAACAATCATCTGATAAGGTCATATTACTTTTAAAAACATTTGCAATATGGTAAAATTACCTGCCTTGTACATCTGGTTTCCAGCTACCCCGCTATGCTCCTGTTCTTGAGTGGGGGGGCTAGCTTGGATTTACAGAGAAGCCAGCAGTACCTTATCAGATTTTGGAAATGGTCAACACAACAAGGTTCCAATGAGTCCAAGGTTCAGGAGGAGCAGGGCAGCATCCATCTTTATACTGTTTATTAAAGCATCAACTGGCTGTGGACAAAAAATGTCTCAGAACCGTGCCATCCGCAGACGAGATAGGAATTTTGACCTTCTCCTGGGAATTCCCTGGTATACAGAAAAACAACTGTCAAATAATCAAAGGAAAACCCTCAAAAACCAGACTGATGAGGAATAAATATGCTCCAGAAGGGATGGAATGGAGCATCAGTTGGGGTGGGGGGGGGGAGGATGAAAGAAGAAGAGATCAGCTTGTTCCAACCCCTTGAGAGGCTCCCAGAGGCAGTAGGATTTTCAAATTGCTTATCACTCCTGTGATTCCTTGTGGGGTCCCAGCTTGTTTGTATCCTGATATGGAACCTTAAGAGTGGGTTCTTAGAACAGACTAAAAAGCCAGTATAAATATGTAACACTGCAAACTAGCTGCTAACAAACCACAATTAGCTCATCATAAATCACTTTGGAGCATCAACCAGGTCCCAGGTTTTTGGAACTCCTGCTAAAAACTACCTACCAATCAATGTCCATCTCTGAGACGACTGTCTTCAGCATTTGACAGAAAACCCAGTGGGGATGGAGCCGTAACACTTCCCTTGCAGGACATTCCACAGTTGTGATGCTGCTGTTGAAAAGGCATCTGTTATAGCCAGACACCGTACTTCAGATGAGGGGTGGGTTAAATGGATGAGGACCTCTGAAGAGGACCCCAGTGTCCAGACAGGTCTGTGGGAGAGAAGCTAATGCTTGGGAGAACCCTGGGTCTGGACTGTTAGAGTTTTCAAGATCACAATTACCAGTCTGGTTTCTAGTTAGTTTCTGGACTCCAGTTCAGCACAGATGAAAGAAAACTCTGTTTGCGTGTTCCCAGGGGGTTGCCCCAAAGAGCAACTGGTCATAGAATTTTGGACTGGTGGCAGTTTCTAAATGCTCTACAAAGGCAGCACTTATGTAACAGAGTGTATTACAGTAGCAATCTTGATCTACCAGCAGAGAAGCAAACCTTAGAAGGTGCAAGGAAATAATGACTGATTTCCACCACCACCCTCCCAAAGCATGCTGGGTCACTGTCACAGTCATGGTGTTTCAGCTTGGTACAGCATACTTGTCAGGGATCATAGTTACTCCTGGACAAGGCATTTCTTTTTGACAGAACACTTAAGCAGAACATAAACTCAACCTAGCAGGCAAATGAAAGAGGGTGACTGACATCCCATGATGATGTAATTTGAATTGCTTCTGCAAATTAATAGAAAACAGTTTTTCTGGCACCTTTTTTTGAACTTCTCCTTATTTGTTTTGGGGACCAAGAGGTATGTTCTTATACGTATAAGATTCAGTTGCCAAAAGAATAACTTGTAAAACTTTTTTAGATTGAAAGTCTGCTTTGGGGGCAGGAACCTTACTTGTACTCTGTCAAACACCCCACACAATAATGCTACTATCTATCTGATGACACCCATGGCAAAATTGACACTGGATGGTCAGTTAAGTTCTTCTTTGATGAAAAGGGGGGGAGAGGGAAAAGTGTGCCTTTCGTGTGTGTATATATAACAATAACTCACATGCTCACTTAATTGCTGTGAGCAATAGTTACTCAGTGTGTAGAACGAGTGAGCTGTCCATCCAGACTGAAACGCCGAGAGACAGGAAGGTGAAAGGAATTACTCCTCCCTCCCTCCTTGTGAAGCATTCACATGACTGTACAACCTCCCTTTTTGGACTCAGCCTAGATCTGCTCGTTGGCCATACGTTTTTATACCTGTTTAGTCACGAAAAATGCCCCTGAGGAGTTTATCCCACTGAAATGTTCTCGGAGCTCAAATACTACCAGAAAGCGACGTGTGTGTTTAGATGCTGATCGTAAGCAGTGCCCTTGAGATGGCGGAAGCGAACAGTGATCGTGAGAGGCTGTGGAAATGGCAGCGATTGAATCCCAGAATGAAGTCCACTTAATCCCGCTGGACAGATCAAACCCATCATTTGCCTGGGAGGGGAGGGGTGAAAATCCCTGAATTGAGGTCATTGAATCTATCCCCTCGAGCAGCGGTTCCCAAACTGCTCCATGGAGCACTTGGTGCTCCGCGAAACATCTCCTAGTGCTCCATGAAGAGATTGGAAAGAAAAATACTGCTGTCATTCGGTTTAGTGTATAGGTGCTTGGTGAAAATCAGTGCTCCACGACAAATTTCTCTTTTGAAAAGTGCTCCATGACTCAAAGTTTGGAAATCGCTGCCCTGGTTGTGTGTGAAGTGCTGTCAAGTCGCTTCCGACTCCTGGCGACCCTATGAACCAAAGTCCTTCCAAACGTCCTATCTTTGACAGCCTTGCTCAGATCTTGCGCATTGAGGGCTGTGGCTTCCTTTATTGAGTCCATCCATCTCTTGTTGGCTCTTCCTCTTTTTCTGCTTCCCTCAACTTTTCCTGCCCTAGAGGGACAAAATTACAATTTTTACTCCTTGTCCTGCCTCCTTCTCATCCTTTCCCGCATACAGTCTGATCACGTCTGCAGTTACTGTAGGGGCTCGACAGAGTCCTACCAGGACTACTTGACTAAATGCTGAGTACGCTCGCAGTGTGGCCAGTGGGGCAGGAGAGGCTAAACTGAATTAAACAAACTAGTCAAGCCCTCTCCCTGACCAAAACTGCTGTGGATGTTTCAGTGGGTGGGTATTTTCCAGGAAAGCTGTCCCGGTCGTTTTTGCCGGTGGCTTCAGTGGCCAGAGCTGAGAAGGCATTTTCCATCCCCTTTCAGTTTAATTAAAAGCAATTATTTAGCAGAGGGGCCTTTCTTAGGGATGCTAACCTCCAGTTGGGACCTAGGCATCTCCTGATATTACCCCTCATCTCCAGAACACAGAGATCAGTCCCCCTGGAGAAAATGGATGCTTTGGAGGGTGAACTTTATGGCATTATAACCCACTTAGGTCCTTGTCCTCCCCAGTAAGGTTGCTAACCTCTGGGTACTAGCTGGAGATCTCCTTCTATTGCAGCTGATCCCCAATGGGGATCAGTTCACTTGGAGAAAATTCCTGATTTGGCAATTGGACTCTATGGCGTTGAAGTTCCTCCCCTTTCCAAACCCCACCCTCCTCAAGGTTCAGCCCAAAAACCTCCTGCCGGTGGTGAAGAGGGACCTGGCAACCCTACTCCCCAGGCTTCATTCCCAAATCTCCAGGAGTTTGCCAACCTGGATCTGGCAACCCTACCCCGCATCCCCTGCTGGTAGTCTTTGTTGTTGTCAAAGGTATCTGATGGTTGTGTGAATAAGGCTCCCTTGTTTTCTCTACTTACTAGAGTGGTACTCTTCTAATAGCAGCAACCTTTACTTTGTGCTGTAGTCTTAGATAATGTAGTCCATCTGATGTTTTAGGAGTGGATGGGCAGCTTCTGGAGTTCAAAAAGCCTTTATGGGAATGTTGAGCGATGCCAGTTTTGCAGGCGACTTGCCTAAAGTTTGCATAAATGGACAGCAGAGCCAACTTTGACCATCCGTTTGAGTATTGTGTGTGAAAATGGCCTTACTTCAGTTTGACAAAACCCGGAAGTGAAAATAACCTCACCAGGGACATCATCAGGGTGGGGTGGGGGCTGAACTGGCTGTTCCCATCATTTCCTGTGACACCATGGGGCAGAACAGCAGCTGCAAGCGTGTCATCATGAGAATGTCCTGTTCTTCTAGTTTTGGACCTCAGTGTGAGAATAAGGCAGAGAAGGGTGTGTGTATATTTATGTGTGAGGGAGAAAGGAATATACAGTGTTGAATTAGGAAGAATTTTCTAACAGTTGGAGCGGTTCCTCAGTGGAGCAGGCTTCCTCAGGAGGTGGTAAGCTCTCCTTCCTTGGAGGTTTTAAAGAAGAGGTTAGATGGCCATCTGTCAGCAGTGCTGATTCTATGACCTTAGGCAGAGGGCACCTTGGCCATCTTCTGGGCATGAAGTATGGGTCACTGGGGGTGTGGGGGGGAGGTAGTTGGGAATTTCCTGCATTGTGCAGGGGGTTGGACTAGATGACCCTGGTGGTCCCTGCCAACTCTATGATTCTAGGAATTGAGCCTTTACGCAACTTTGCCCCATGTGGATTTGTGTTAATTGTGCTGGCCGCACAGTGAACTAGGGTTGCCAGCTGCCATGTGGAGCCTGGAGATCTTCTGGAATTGCAGCGGATTTCCAGACTTCAGAGATCATTTCAGGGATGCGAGCCTCCAAGTGGTACCTGGGGATCCCCCAGAATTACAACTGGTATCCCGACTACAGAGATCAGTTCCCTTGGAGAAAATGGATGCTTTGGAGGGTGGACTCCATGACGTTGTACCCCACTGAGGTCCCAGTCCTCCCCAGGCTCAACCTCACAGATCTCCAGGAGTTTCCCAACCTGGAACTGGCAACCCTAGCCCCCCCCCCTCGCTGGTGGCCGGGAAGGACCTGGCAACACTAGATCATTTCCCCAGGAGGTTGGGCTCTGTGGCATAGGAGAAATGGCAGAGGAGAAACGGAAGTCTTAGAGTGACACCACATCCTTGCTGAGTTCCCTCCCCTTCAGATCTCCAGGAATTTCCCCAAGTTAGAGTTGGCAACCCTATAGTATCCCCCTTCCTTCTTTCTGCAGCCGAATGAAATGCCTGCCAACTGTGTCTGTGATTTTAGTGATGGGGATTGCTTCAGGCACAATTGTTGCAAGATGTCATCTGTGCCCGCGGAGAACCAGGGCTGTGTGAGTCTAAGCAACGATGCATTTGGACAAGAGCGGCAGGTGCTTGCGTTTGCTTGGGATATGCATCTGGCATCCTTTGCCAGGCCTCCCAAAGGCATGCCGAGAAGCTACCTAGGTTTAACTGAACACAGAATCCGAGGGCTTCCCTCTCAGCACACCCAGGCAATACACACCTTTCTCTCCCCTGCCTCCACTCCCATTCTTGGGCTTGGAAAATAAATGAACAAACCCCAATCACACCTGAGGTTGTAAATGGGATTAGGTGGTTAACTCTAGGCTAGTGGGCAAGATTCATCCCAGTTCAGCTGATCTCCAAAACTGGACTGAGGGATGTTCCTTCCCCCTAAATATTTGCAGAAACTGGACACTGAGTCTGTAGAGGCAGTGTGTGGGTGTGCTGTCAAGTCACCGCTGAATTATGGTAACCCCACAGGGTTTTCAAGGCAAGAGACGCTGGGAGGTGGTTTGCCATTGCCTGCCTCTGCGTGGGATGAGAGAGTTCTGAAAGGACTGTGACTGGCCCAAGGTCACCCAGCTGTGGGGTTGCCAACCTCCAGGTACTACCGGGAGATCTCCTGCTATTACAACTGATCTCCAGCCAATAGAGATCAGGTCACCTGGAAAAAATGGCCGCTTTGGCAATTGGCCTCTATGGCATTGAAGTCCCTCCTCTCCCCAAACCCTCCCCTCCTCAGACTCTGCCCCCAAAACCTCCTGCTGGTGATGAAGAGGGACCTGGCAACCCTACCCAGCAGGCTTCATGTGGAGGAGTGGGGAATCAAACTCAGTTCTCCAGATTAGAGTCCGCCGCTCTTAACCACTACACCATGCTGGCTCTCCTGTAGAGGCAGAGGCATGTTTTTTTTTCTTGATGTTATTCTTTGAAATTGTATATACGATTCCTGATAGGAAGGAACTCTTCTCCTGGTGGTGGTGTTCTCTTTTGTCTTCCACACAATGCGCACATGCAAAGGGACCCCTGAAGCTGCCATAGGCCAAGCACAGACCCTTGATCTATCAAGGTCAGTGAGAGCTGTTTGGCATTAGCGTTCCAGGGTCTCAGGCAGGGGCCTTTCATATCTCCTACTACCTGATCCTTTTAACTGGAGGTGCCAGGGATTGAACCTGGGACCTTCTCCATGAGAAACATGGAAAGAAGGCAGTTGAGGAGAGACATGATAGAGGTCTATAAAATTATGCATTGTATGGAGAGAGTGGACCAGGAGAAGCTTTTCTCCCTCTCTCATAATACTAGAACGCGGGGTCATCTGCTGAAGCTGGAGGGCGAGAGATTCAAAACAGATAAGAGGAAGTATTTTTTCACACAACGCATAGTTAAATTGTGGAACTCCCTGCCCCAGGATGTGGTGATGGCTGCCAACTTGGAAGGCTTTAAGAGGGGAGTGGACATGTTCATGGAGGAGCGGGGCATTCATGGCTACTAGTCAAAATAGATACTAGTCATGATGCACACCTATTCTCTCCAGGATCAGACGAGCATGCCTATTAGATTAGGTGCTGTGGAACACAGGCAGGACAATGTCACTGCAGTCATCTTGTTTGTGGGCTTCCTAGAGGCACCTGGTTGGCCACTGGGCTTCCTAGAGGCACCTGGTTGGCCACTGGGCTTCCTAGGGGCACCTGGTTGGCCACTGGGCTTCCTAGAGGCACCTGGTTGGCCCCTGGTTGGCCACTGTGGGCTTCCTAGAGGCACCTGGTTGGCCACTGTGTAAACAGGCTGCTTGACTTGATGGACCTTGGTCTGATCCAGCAGGCCTTTCTTATGTTCAAACGCTCTACCACTGTGCTGCCACCAAACCCCCAAATTATTTCAGTTTAATTATAGCTTTAGCAAGCAGCGTAAGGAACATAATCAGCACTGCTATGTAGACCCAATTCAAAACATGATAAAAGGTGTCCCAAAATAATTATTAAAATACAGTTGTTAGTGTCTCCTCTCTGAGTCATTATTTCTCGAATGGATGAGTCCAGTAGCAGATAAAGTTTTCTGTGGGAGAGCTGTAATTATAGAATGAGCTTCTCAGTAATCAACAAACACAAAAGACACTTTTTTAATGGCTGCGCAATGTGTGAATGTAAGCGATCAACAAGTCAGAAATTGAAACAAGAAAAACCAAACAGGAGCTTTACGTTACATAGATGAGTTATTTTGTTCCAGCGTAAACTTTTGCAGATTAGAGCTCACTTTTTTGGGGATACCATGGTTCGATCCTTGCTATTGCCAGCATCTTGTATGGAAAGTATGTGGTTTTTTTTTTTTTAATTGCATCTGAAGAAATGGGCTCTAGCTCATAAAAGCTTGTGCTAGAATAACGTCTTCTTCTGCAGGAGCAGCAGCAATAAAGAGGAGTCTTGTGGTACCTTAAAGAATACCATGGCCATCCTTCTGGGATTATTACAATGTGAACCAGACGCACACAAGTGCTTTTGACTTGCTTTTACCTAACCCTGCCATTCTTGGATCCGTGTTTCCAAAAACAATAATGCCCGAAACTCTAGTGAACTACTGAGCCTTGGGGAAAGTACCCACAGGAAAGTAATTCGCAGTGCACATCAGCATGGGCTTCAGTTAATCACATTGAATCAAGTTGCACATTTAAACTATTAGATAATGTTAATCGTAATCTCCCCTCTGGAGAGGAGCATTAAATCTCAGCAGCGGGCTGTCATGCACAAGACCAGGCAGTAACTTCAAGGATGAGACAGGATGGAATATGGCTCTTGTCTCAGGTGGCTGGGCTGGCTTGTCTTGCTGAGATGGGAGCTGTTGTACAGTTGGCACTCCTGTATGCTGCGGATAACACCCACCTAACTGGCTTTCTGCTTTAGCAAGTACATGCCTTCCCCCTTCCAATCAGTGCCAGCTACTGGATGGCCCAGGCTAGCCCAATCTCATCAGATCTTGGAAGTCGAGCCCTGGTTAATACTTGGATGGGAGACCACCAAGGAAATCCAGGGTTGCTCCACGGAGGCAGGCAATGGCAAACCACCTCTGTTCATAAATAAATAAATTTATTTAATACAGGCCAAGACCAGCAAAATAAAATCCATATAATAATCCACCCTTCCAGTATCAAATAACTTTTGAGAAAATATTTTAAAATTATAAATTCATGGAATTATACAATATCTTTATGAAAATTATAGCTAAAAAGCCTATATATGACTAACTCAACTTGTCCTAGTCGTATAGGCTAAAAATTATAGCTAAAAAGCCTATATATGGCTTGCCCAAGTTTTCCTAGTCTTATGGGCTATCCATCCAAATTTGGCGACTTTGAAAGTGATCTCTTTATCCTTATCTGCTAGCATAACTGAGGGAAGAATCCTTCTATTTTTACTGGGCTGGCACAAAATTATAGGGTAATCATAGTTTCCCTAATATGACTATAGATCTTACAATCAAAAAGATATGCTCAAGAGACTCGATATTCCCATCTCCACATAAGCGTAAACATTCTGTTGATGGTAATCATCTATATCTGTTCATCTCTGCTGTGAAAACCCTATGGGGTCACCATAAGTTGGCTACAACTTGATGGTGCTTTCCACCACCACTTTCCAATCATAGTTACATCTAATAGTAAACTGGATGGCCCCTGGGCAGATGATGGAAGCCATCCAGTGGCACCCCCCACCCCCACCCCCCACAGGCATGGTAGGAGTCTTTCTACATGCTGAGTGGTGGGGCTGTCCCCTTTTATACAGGGAAAAAACAGATTTGTAAAATAACCCCAAGCTAGAGACGTGAGGAGGACTGGGAGGGCAGGAATATTGAGAGCAGCTGAGCATCAGTGGAAAAAAAGAGGGCAAGTATAACAAAACATACACACACACAAACATATAAACATCCACATCAAATTCTTACATTATAATGGAACTTTATAACTTCGATTCTGTTATTCCTTCTTTGAATATTATAATTGCATATTCGATGGCGTATTTCTTAAATATTAACAATCTATCAGTTAATGACTATATGTGTGTGTGTAAAGTACCTTCAAGTCGCAGCCGACTTCTGATGACCCCTTTTTGGGGTTTTAATGGCAAGAGACTAGCCGAGGTGGTTTGCCAGTGCCTTCCTCTGCGCAGCAACCCTGGTATTCCTTGGTGGTCTCCCATCCAAATACTAACCAGGGCTGACCCTGCTTAGCTTCTGAGATCTGACGAGATACTCAAGTTCTAAAGATAGTACCTTAGGAACGTGCTCTGGATCTCAGAAGGATTGCAAAAAATGGGCGGGGGGACCTCCTCCCGTTCCAGCCATTGCCGCTTGGGTTCAGTCCAGGGTCGACTCTCTGGAGGAGGCTTGTTTCCATTGATGAATTAGGAAGCCTCCATATTTTAATCTCTGAATTGAGTATGCATCAGTGTGAATTTATGCATAGCTTTTGGTGTGTGTTTATATCCCTATTTTCTCCCCCATGGAAACCCAAAGCTGCTAACAGTGCAGAGAGAGAAAAACCCCAGAAAGGAAGAAAGGAAGGGGAAAGGTTTCCAAGTGTGAAACGAATCTTTCTGCTAGCTGCTCTTCCACCCAGCCCTAAGCTAAGAGCCCTTTGGCAGCGAACAGTCTTCCCCCCTTCCCCATATGACTGTGTGCATTGATATCATACTGCAAAACGATCATACAGTCTTATGCTTGTCTGAGTTGCTCGAGGGTGGGTGAGACAGACAGATACTAGGTAGGTAGACTATATGTAGAGTGGGTTTGGACCGAGGTCAACCAATCAGTATTTTACTAGCGTGACCCTGAAAAGTCAGCAGGTAAAAGCTCTGGCAGGCTTTACCCATCAAATCCCTGACCTGATTCCCCCTGCCCCGACATGCCAGGTGGATCACGGCCAGACTCTGTTTACTCAGATCTTTCCTCCCTCGTGCTGCCCCAAGGGCCCTTGTGTTGAAATCCAAACTTGGCGTTTGTAGGTATTGAGTTGCAGCTTGATAGCATCTATGCAAGCTTTAGCCCTCCTATGCAAAAGCCTACCAGATAGGGCCTCCTTGTCCCCCACACCCTACCATTTGTAGTTCATTCAGTTCAGATGATATAGTTGAGCCCTGCAATGCTGTGTCCAGTGCGGGGTTACCATGCATCAAAAGCATGTTCAGAAGAGGATGGAAGAGAATGCAGACAAGCTTCCAGGGAGCTAAGGAGTTTGATTTAATCTTCTGCACCTGATCCTGTTGGGATTATTCAATTTTTTTTTGGTTCATTAGGTCTATTTGATTAAATCGAGGGAGGGCAAGGGATATTCTCCACAGACAGAACCGGGGAATTTTCCATGTCTAAACTGGGCACAAGTTCATTCATGGCTGTTATGGCCAGGGATAGGGTTGCCAGCTTCCAGGTAGTAGCTGGAGATCTCCTGCTATTACAACTGATCTCCAGCAGATAGAGATCAGTTCACCTGGAGAAAATGGCTACCTTGGCAATTGGAAGAAGAAGATGAGTTGGTTTTTATATGCCGACTTTCTCTTACCACTTCAGGGAGACTCAAACCGGCTTACAATCACCTTGCCTTCCCCTCCCCACAACAGACGCCCTGTGAGGTAGGTGGGACTGAGAGGACTCTAACAGAACTGTAACTTGCCCAAGATCACCCAGCTGGTTTCACGTGGAGGAGTGGGGAAACAAATCTAGTTCACCAGATTAGCCTCCACCGCTCAGGCGGAGGAGTGGAGAATCAAACCCCGTTCTCCAGATCAGACTCCACTGCTCTTAACCCTACACCACGCTGGACTCTATGGCATTGAAGTTCCTCCCCTCTCCAAACCCTGCCCTCCTCAGGCTCCGTCCCAAACACCTCCCGTGGCGAAGAGGGACCTGGCAACCCTAGCCAGGGATGATATCGTTCCAGCCCCTCTGTATTGGGATGAGGAACGAATCATTATTGGCTAGACTGTTAACTGCCTAGAGTGTTCGGATGGCTGAAGACATCCTTGTAAAGGTAGGGAGGGCAGAGAGCCCAGGCAATTGCCTTGTACTGTTGTTGGCCCATCCCCTTATGCGGCAACACGGGAATAGCCAGTCTTTTTAATGGGGGGACAAGCAGTGTCCCCAGCTATGGGCCTTTAAGGTGATGTTCATACTCTGTACCAGCCTTCTTGTCCCCCATACACAAATCCCAATTTTAACTCAAATAAGTTACGTTCAATTTTCTTTGAACCTCATGTTTATTTTTGTTAGAACTCATATTTGCATCCAAGCGGTAATAAGAGATGAGCACTCTGCACATGCTCCAACATTGTGTTCCAGGATAAATTCAAGAGGATTTTCTGGATCATGCTTTTTGTATAATGGCATGAATTTCGGTCAGGGGTTGCCAATGTGATGCCTGTGGGCCCCATGGGGCCCGCCAAACCTTTTCTGGCACTTGCAAGTGTTTTTAGGAAGTGGGTGGGGCCAGGTAGGGCTTTTGACCAGCAAGGCTTCTGATTGACACTTAGAGATTCGATTGACTGTGCAGATTTTAAAAAAAAATGTCACTGTGGCAGCAGCTGCCACCACAGCCCAAGAATCTACACTGTTACTGAAGTTAAGCTGTGGCAGTCATTTTGCGGCTGGCTCCACCTTCTGTGGCAGCCATTTGGTTGCTGCGCCCACCGTGCCATGTCAGAATTCCAAATGTGCCCACAGGCTCAAAAAGGTTGGAGACCCCAGAATTAGGTAGAAATTGGCAGCTGCTTCACACAGTCCGAATCTTCCTTTTGCATGAGTTGCGTGGAAGAGAGAATTCCACCAGCCGTTCCACCTGAAACATTGTGACTTGGAAGTCCTAAGGGGGAGAAACGCCAATGGGAAGCTGGATTTCACCCCTCGGCTAGAAATGGGGTCAGATGAGCTGAGACGCTAGGAGATGTATGAATGCATCTTCTCAGCATTTTTGGAATGGAAGTAGGAACTGCGTAGATGTCCAAGAGCTACCATGGACCTCTGAACAGAGATCCCTTCTGGGCTGCCTCTATGGTTGCCAGGTCCCAGGTACAACAGCCCCCAGAATCTCCAGTTACAATGATCAGGTACTAAGTGAAGCGAAAGACTTCTGCTTGAGACCCTGAAGAGCTGCTGCCAGTCAGAGAAGACAAAACGGGCCTTGATGGACCAGGTCTGACTCAGTAGAAAGCAGTTTCGTATATATTCATGTGTGCTCAAAGTGTGGCTCTTCTGATGACTGAGCCCTAAAACCTGTTTTACTTGGTTTTGTTGGTGGCTTTTCTCAGCTGGGGCATTTCCTGTCCGTGGCTCTGAAATGTTACAAAGCATTCATTTTAAATCTCCTCCCAGTATACATTTTAAAATGTTGATTTCTTTGCTCTGCATTCTTCATGAATGTGTGGGTGATACAAGGAAGTGGCCGGTTTTAAATACTTAGTAATTGAACAAGTCTCCTCTGAATCGGGGGGGGGGATGTTACCCTAGAACGTTGCTGTTACAACAGTCACAAAGTCCTGGCATTTCTGATTGCGCGTAAAACGTTGCCAAGAATAGGGAGAGTGTTGCAGAAATGGGAATTTTCTATTCGTGAGGCTTTTTTCCCCTTGCTAATTGTGAAGAGAGCCTTTTTATTTTAAAAAAGTGGAAAAAGAACTCCCGTTGCAAGGCTAGTTACTGCCATACTTGGGTGCGGTGGTTCCTAATTCTTCCGCACAAACCTTACAACCAATCACCCCATCATTAAAAAGAAATCTGGGTGTTTATACATAGTAATTAAACAGGAATTACCCTTATGCTGACTGCTGTTGAACCAAGTGGCTGAGTTAGAGGAGGTTATGGATCTTTAACTGCACCATTGTAGGCGTTTCAGCTTTTTCTCCTTCCTCAACAACAGCTGTTACTGTCTGAATGTGATTTACTGAGTTAGGCTGTAGGCATATCTGTAAATGTATGGAGGGGGCATAAGCTGCCCCCAATCCCAGAATCTGTGGATTCATTTTCAAGTCAGAATATAACATTTGTAAGGTCCCTGTTTGCAGGGCCTTCTTTGCACTAGCAGAAACCCCGAAGAAGCAGGGTTTCTAGGGTTGCCAACTCTGGGTTGGGAAATTCTTGGAGATTTAGTGGTGGAGGCTGGGGAGGGCAGGGTTTGGGGAGGGGAGGGGTGGGACCTCGGCAGAGTGTAAAGCCATGGAACCCACCCCTCCAAAGGATCCATTTTCTCCAGGGGAACTGATCTCTGTAGTCTGGAGATGAGCAGTAATTCCAGGGGATCCCCAGGTCCCACCTGGAGGCTGGCATCCCTCCCGTGACAGTGTCTGATTTCCCCTTTAAAGCAATTGAGCCAGTGGCCGGCACCGTATCCACTTCCTAAGTTAGTTATGCGTTGTGTGGAGGGCCTGGGTATTGACTTTGTCACCGCGCCCTTTTAAAGCGTGGCATCAACACAGACCTGAATAAAATCCACCAGCCAGAATTCTCACTCTGTGGAAATGTTCTGACCTTTCCGAGCGCCTGATACATGTTTTGGACGAGGGGAGGCGGGCAGGGGAGTGAGAATGACATTCCGGTTGCTGAGCCTCACCTGGGAGCCGTCCTTCCCTTTGCATTCCTTTCTATCGAAAGGCAACCAAGTAGGGCATTTTTAATAACTCTAGCTGATGGCCTATCATCCCATGATGAGTTGCAAATCAATAAATCATGTGCAAAGTGCCGTTATCTAGGCCAGTGCATATCAGCGTCTGTGTTCGAAGAATATTTCTAGGCCGGGCTGCCGGAGCCTGCCACAGCCTCAGTGCCAACTCTTTTTAAAAAAAATTTAAGAGTTGTTTTTGGCCGGCGTTTGTTGTGAGAAACATCAGATTTCGTCTCCTTGCACCAACAGAAGGAAATGGGATAAGAGTTTGCCTGGCGTTCTATCCTCTCAGCCCCCATAATGCTTGTTACCATCTATGGCTTTAGGAAGGGAGGTTGGCTTTGTGCTGCTTGCAAAACAAAATTTGCCTGGAAAAGAAATGCACAGCGTGTTTGGGGAATGGTAACATCCATCATTCTCTCTGCTGTCTCACAATCAACTTACTTACATTTTTGAACTGACTCCATGGTGCACTCCGCAGCAATTCCTTCAAATCCTTAGGAATGTGTATATTCCATGATATGGTACAAATGCAAAGCATAAGGATATAAGAAAAGCCCTGCTGTTTCAGACCAAGGTCCATCAAGTCCAGCAGTCTGCTCACACAGTGGCCAACCAGGTGCCTCTAGGAAGCCCACAAACAAGACGACTGCAGCAGCACCATCCTGCCTGTGTTCCCAGGCCCCTAATATAATAGGCATGCTACTCTGATCATGGAGATAATAGGTATGCATCATGACTAGTATCCATTTTGACTAATAGCCATGGATAGCCCTCTTCTCCATGAACATGTCCACTCCCTTGAAGGGCTCCAAGGCAAGGGGGGGGGGTAAATACAAGCTGCAGCTGATCGCCGACAGCTCCTTAAGATGCTTCACACCTCAGGAAAAAGCAGTACCGTTACCATATTCGTCAGAGATAGGGTTCCCAGTCTCCTGGTTGGGGTGGAGATCTCCTGGAATTACAACAGATCTCCAACGTAAGAACATAAGAAAAGCCCTGCTGGATCACACCAAGGCCCATCAAGTCCAGCAGTCTGTTCACACAATGGCCAACCAGGTGCCTCTAGGAAGCCCACAAGCAAGGCGGCTGCAGCAGCATTATCCTGCCTGTGTTCCACAGCACCTAATACAATAGGCATGCTCCTCTGATCCTGGAGAGAATAGGTATGCATCAAGACTAGTATTCATTTTGACTAGTAGCCATGGATAGCCCTCTCCTCCATGAACATGTCCACTCCCCTCTTAAAGCCTTCCAAGTTGGCAGTCATCACCACATCCTGGGGCGGGGCGTTCCACAGAAAACACAGAGCTGAGTGACAAATTCAGCATCCTCAGACACTTCACTTACTCAGAGTCTTCGCTGTGTAGAGCTGCCACCTTGCAGCTCTACACATTATTTGTGTTGCTTGGGTGGAGGGAACCTCTGTTGTCTTCTATTAGGGTAATAGGTACTATACTAAACGTAGAATACCGCTCATACTTACAAAATTTATGGCTGGGACTAGATGTGAGAATATACACAGAGCTGCTGCTGAAAATGGCAACCTCGTGTTTGAGTTTCTCCTCCTCTCTCTTGTACTGTGTAATTTATGGACATGCAGGATGTGACCTCATATGCACCTACCACCAGCAGTCAATAACATGGGGTAATGCATTACATGATGATGCCCATATGCAGTGTTGCACTTTCCAGTGGCAACTCCCCGTTCAACCTCACATCTTCTGTTAGAGTTTTTCCACAGATCTGCTGTGGACCCCCTGCCTGAGTATAGCACAACCCCTGTGGTTTACAGAATATGGATGTGTAATGGGGGGGGGCACATGTAACTCTGTTTTTAGAGCAGCCAGGAAGCTCTCTCTCCCTTTGTTAAATCCAAACGTACTTTTTTTCTCTAGGTATGTGAACCTAAGAGTTAAAAAAATGGGTCGGTGCATTTTCTGTGGGAGCAATATATACATGCCACTGACTGGCTGGCCTCTTGCAATGAGGTCTTCCGAGAAAGTACCTCCCCGAACCCTGCTCTAATTCTTCTTTTAAAATAGGCTCCTATTTTATAAGGCTACAACAGAAAAACACACAAATGATTATTGTGTGATGTGTTTAAAACCATGAAAGGTGAACAATCTCCCTGTGAAGCATTGTTTGGGAAGAAGAGGTCGGACAACCGAGCCAGCCTTTGACGCACACCTGTCAATAAATTTGCAAAGACCAAGTTATCACATCAGCTGGATGCATGAAGCTGCCTTATACTGAGTCAGAAGCTCTGTTTATCATGGTCAGTTTTGTCTGTTCTGACGGGCAGCAACTCTCCAGGGTTTCTGGTAGAAGTCTTTCACATCACTGGCTACCAGAATCTTTTAACTAGTGATGCCAGGGGATGAACCAGGGACATTCTGCGTGCCAAGCAGATGCTCTGCCACTGAGTCACAGCCGCTCCCTTGACCTGACAGTCTTGCTTTGAGCTCTGTTTATTAAGTCTCTCTGTGCCTGAGGATGGGTGGAGTGCTGGCTGGACCAGTTGGGCCTCATTGGCATGATAGTATACATACAAGGCTAACACAATGATTTTGGGCACCTTAGGCTAGGGTGGGGAAACCTCTGCATGGCCTCCTCACCCCCATTCCTTGGGGAGGAGGGCAGGAGAGGGAGGGAAGAAGGGGGCTTGCCCTGATAACAGGGAAGGCGAAGGAGAAGAGTTGGTTTTTTATATGCCGACTTTCTCTACCACTTAAAGGAGACTCAAACTGGTTTATATCTCCTTCTCTTCCTCTCCCCACAACAGACACCCTGTAAGGTAGGTGGGACTGAGAGAGCTCTAAGAGAGCTGTGACTACTCCAAGGTCACCCAGCTGGCTTCGTGTGTAGGAGTGGGGAATCCAACCTGGTTCACCAGATTAGAGTCCGCCACTCATGTGGAGGAGCGGGAAAACCAACCCGGTTCACCAGATTAGAGTCCACTACTCTTAACCACTACACCACGCTGCCCAGGTACCTTCACAACTACGAAGACCAAGTTAGAGCGCCTTCTTGGCCACATCTGCCAGATTTGAACATCGCAGGTGCATCTCAAACGCGAGGACTGTCTTGGAACTCCCCTCCCCTCTCCCATCGAAGTCTGAGTTTATTATACTTTCCATGGGAGCTGTGAAACTTATTGTTTCAGCTAGCATTTAACCACTAGGAGACCAGTAATGTAATTCATTTGAGTTGTTGGTTTTGGATTGAACCATTTGTTACCCTCTCCAAGCCCTCGGGAAAGCACAGGATGAAAGGGAACTGGAATGAATGAATGAATGAATGAATGAATGAATGAATGAATGAATGAATGAATCCCGCCCATGGCTCAGGTGCTGGTTGCCCTGGAGAAACTGACCCATGGTGCCATGGCTCTATGGTAGGGCTTCTGCCTGGGATGCAGGAAGTCCCAGGTTCAATCCCTGCCATCTCCAGTTGAAAGGATTTCATTAGAAGGTGAAAGACCACTAACTGAGACCCTGGAGAGCCACTGCTGGTCTGAGTAGACAATGCTGATTCTGGACCAATGATCTGTTTCAGCATGAGGCAGCTTCATGTATTCAACAGCAACAGCCCTGGCCAGTACAGGCGCTCCCTCTTAACCTCTTCAGGTAACTGCTGTTTGGGGAGAAAGCAGTCCATCAGCAGCAGGAGACCTCAAAACCCTTTCCAAGGTTTGCCGGGCATCCGTTTAAAGCGCCACAGTGGTGCCGGGTTGGGCTGTACTGCAGTGGCAGATCTCCAGCTAGTACCTGGAGGTTGGCAAGCCTAATCGGGCCCAATGACGTTTTCAAAAGTTTTTTAAAAAAAGTTCTAAAATGTGGTATACCCCAACCAGCCAGGCAGGGCGGCAGCAGGGCTGGTTGGCACCCCTTTAGCGGTCTTGGGGATGTGGTATCGTCTAGTTTGGCCTTCACAAAGTGGTAGTACATCTCTACAAAGGTCTGCCTTATGCCTACTTATAGCAATAAGATGTTGACCCTGACTGAAAGCTGCTTTCCTGGGTTCTTGGACAGAGGACTTTCCCAGTCCTGTTACCCAAGAGATGGTGGGAACTTGTCTGCAAAGTATGTGCTTCACCACGGATTTTGTAGGTCTTTGTGCAGAAGAGGAACATTTTTCCACTCACACAACAGAAGCTTTTCCAGCTTGTACCAGAATTTTGATCTGTTTTTTTTGGTCTTCTGAACGATATTAGCAGACGTGTTGATGGAACGCTAGGCCTGATTTGACCAATGAAGGTGTGCAGTGTTTGCAATCCTGGAATGATTTCCATAGAACAATTTCCATGGAAACGCGCACAACTGTTGCAAACTTAGAGGCTATTTTAAGGATGGTTAACTTGCCCTCAAGGAACTGTGGGAGCTGTAGTTTCTGCTAAGGAATCAGCCACGACCTAAACCCTCTCATGCAGTGGTACAGTGTGTTACTTGGCTTTCCTGAATTCCCAGGTCCAGTCCCTTCATAGGTCTAGTTAAGTCCTCAGAAGATGACAGTTGAGGAAAGGAGTTGTCTGAAGCCGTGGAGAGGTTGGTTGTAGTTCTGCCGCCGGTCTGTGTTGATAGTACCAGGATAGATGGTCCATTAGTCTAACGTTGCTTAAATTGGCTCCTTACACAACTTTGACTGAGACTGGGGAGGGCAGCCATGAAGGAGCTAGAAAAGATTCTGAAGTGTAAGGATGTGTCACTGGCCACCAAGATTAGATTAATTCATGCCATCGTATTCCTGATTACTACATATGGGTGTGAAAGCTGGACATTGAAGAAAGCTGATAGGAAGAAAATAGATTCCTTTGAAATGTGGTGTTGGAGGAGAGTGTTACGGATACCATGGACTACCAAAAAAACAAATCAGTGGGTTATAGATCAAATCAAGCCTGAACTGACCCTAGAAGCTAAAATGACTAAACTGAGGCTGTTGTACTTTGGTCGCATTATGAGACAACAACAGTCACTGGAAAAGACCATCATGCTAGGAAATGTTGAGGGAAACAGGAAAAGAGGAAGAGCCAACAAGATTGACTCAATAAAGGAAGCCACAGCCCTCAATTTGTAAGATCTGAGCAAGGCTGTCAAAGATAGGACATTTTGGAGGACTTTCATTCATAGGGTCGCATGAGTTGGAAGCGACTTGACGGCTCTTAACACACACACACACACACATACGCAACTTTGACAGGCAGTTCATAGTTTTTGGGAATCACAGTGGTTCAACTCATATCAGCTTGTTGTGCAATGCTCTTGGGTTCCTTGTTCCCCTCAAAATGTACATTGCTCAGTGAGAGATGTATGGAAATCGCATGCTCATTGGAGGGAAGAGCAGGACTATGGTGGTAGTTTCCGTCCCCCCCCCCCACCAATTTCCATGTGTTTTGCTGAATATGTGGCATTCAGGGATCCTGCCTTTTCCCCGTTTAATGGACAGAGCTCCGAGGACATGTTCGGTTGAATGCATGAATGTGGGGGGATACAATACCGCTTACACTCCTTCTCTACCCTATAGTTCTTTACACATTACATAAGAACGTAAGAAAAGCCATGCTGGATCAGACCAAGGCCCCATCAAGTCCAGCAGTCTGTTCAGACAGTGGCCAACCAGGTGCCTCTAGGAAACCCACAGACAAGACGACTGCAGCAGCATTATCCTGCCTGTGGTCCAAAGCATCTAATAGAATAGGCATGGTCCTCTGATCCTGGAGAGAATAGGGATGCATCATTACTAGAATTCATTTTGACTAGTAGCCATGGATAGCCCTCTCCTCCATGAACATGTCCACTCCCCTCTTAAAGCCTTCCAAGTTGGCAGCCATCACCATATCCTGGAGCAGAGGAGTTCCACAATTTAACTATGCATTGAATGCATATCCTACACATTACCCAAAGATATATGGGCATCTCCAACCTATGGCCTCACAAGTAGCGTGCACTTGATGAAGGGGAGTTAAGTAATTTGTTAGCATTTCCCCCATCTCCTGCTCTGATTTGTTGCTTCCCCTTTTCATGATAGTGTCTCCTTGTATCACTTCTTTATCTGTATCACTCTACTGCAGATGCCACAGACTGTTAGAAGAAAGTGATGCAGTATTAATAATTCCCTGCCCCCTGCGAGTGGCAGCCAATGATTTGGGCAGGGAAACTCTAATGCAATGACATCATGTGTTGTGTGTGTGTTTGTGTTTTCTAGTGACTCATTATTAAGAAAATCTAGGTTGACAGAGCCCACTTAACTCTTCCTAGCATGCAGTTTGAGCCACAGCATGGCAAATGCGCATGTTCACCAGGGAGCCAGGGTTGGCTGCTGTTCCCCATTGAGTATACACTCGGTGGTGAACCAGGCTGTATATGTGTGAAATACTGTCAATCCACAGCCGACACATGGCAACCCAGTAGGAAGAGCCGGTGTGGAGTAGTGGTTAAGAATGGTGGACTCTAATCTGGAGAACCAGGTTTGATTCCCCACTCCTACACATGAAGCCTGCTGGGTGACCATGGGCTAGTCACAGTTCTCTTTGAACTCTCTCAGACCCACCTATCTCACAAGGTGTCTGTTGTGGGGAGAGGACAGGGAGGAGATTGTAAGCCGGTTTGATTCTCCTTAAAAGGTAGAGAAAATAGATATATAAAAAAACAACTCTTCTTATTCTTCTCAAGGCAAGAGACTAACAGAGGTGGTTTCCCATTGCTGTCCTCTGCATACCAACCCTGGTATTCCCTGGTGGTCTCCCAGGACCAACCCTGCGTAGCTTCTGAGATCTGATGAGATCAGGCTAGCCTGGGCCATCCAGGTCAGGTTGGCCATGCAGAATGTTCTCAGTAAATCAAAGGCTTGCATGTGTGGCCCTGTCTTGCCTGTGCATGTAGGTGACTTCTTTCCAGGGGAGTTTTTCCTAAAGCCTGCAGATCGAGGCTGCCTCAAGTAGGCGGGGATCTCCCTGTGGACCCTGTAGCACACAGTCAGTGCCTGTTCCCCAAAGGAGCTGCTTCAGAAGCTGATGGGTTTTGCTGTCTCCCTGCACATAGTGATCTGTCACTTCAGCCTCAAGCTGCTGGAGAGTTTCAGTATTTAACTTGAAACCCAGCCAGTAAACTGTAAGCTGCTTTCCTTTGGTTCCTGAGGGAACAAATAAATAAAAAGAGGCTGGGAACGATAACGGGAAAAGCCTCTCTTCCCAGGCTACAGAGTGGCTGAGCCCGGTTTGCATTGATGAGCTTTCTCTTAAGATTCCTCTTTGGAGCTCACGTTCTCATTCTCCCTCTCTCTGTTTTCTCTGACTGCAGCTGTGAGCGTGCATGATATGTCAGGTTAGTGTTGCATTTATGGAGTGTCGTTGAGAATGAATATCTGCACATGGAAATATTTCACAGGAATCCGGGTGCTTTTATGCATGGCACCATAAAAAAGAAAAAAACATATAGCACAATGATGACGCAAGAGCGCTTGAGTTTCACACATTCACCCTTCTGCAGGGCAGGAGCCCCAAAGAGGGACCATATCCGTGCCAGTGAAGCCTCCCTGTGCAAACCATCATGCAACTTGCTCAAAGGTGACCCCATGAAGTCGGACGCTCAGAGCTCCCGCTCAATCTGTCCACGTTGCCTGGAGATGTGGCGTTCTGGGTTTCATGCCCGTTCAGAAACATGTCGGTCTCACGAAAGCGTTTAGGAGCCTCACCATGATAGATGTGCTGTTTTAATCAGAGGGGGAGGCCGAAGTTATTTCAGGCAAGGGCTAGGTAAATGGCGGCTCAGTGGTCATTTGTTATACTCCTGAATACCCGTTGTTGGGGGGGGGAATGCCCAGGGCATTCTGCTGCCTTCATTACTTGCTTGTGGGCTTCTGGGATGGCCAACAGGGTGTTGAATTGCATGAATCTTTGATTCTTCAGGGCTCTTTATGTTCCAGGAACTTTTGTTTTATTTAATCCCGCATTATGGCCCATATTTATTATTTATTTATTTATTAAAAATTCATTTATATCTTGCTTTTCCATAATGTGTTTAAGGCAGCTTATGATAAAACCCCGTCAATAAAAAGCTGCAGTCGGCATTAAACAGCCGTTGCCGTATGCACAAGTGTAAAAGTATCCATAGGTAACCAAAGATTTATTGTAGTGTTTGTTTTTAGTTAAGTTTTTGTTGTTGCTTCTTGGCCTTTATTTTTCAAAATGCAAATACAGATCATTAAAATAAATATGGCCGGGAAATTTAATCCATGTTAACCCTTTATTGACCGTATTCAAATAGTTCTTCTTGATGGTATTTTGGTCTTTCTGAAGGTGGCTAGGCACACTGGCGAGCTCTGGAGCTTAAATTTACCAGCACAGCTGCCTCGGAGAGCTTTTTTATAAGTAATACAGCTAACCCAGTGATACTGAGTGGCTTGGGAGCCTCATGTGGCTCTTTCACATGCTACCTGTGGGTCCTCTGAGCGCTGCTCCCCAATGTGGCAACTGCCTTGTGTTTCCAGAAAGTGAGCAAGGCCCTTACCTGGTGGGGCTTCTGGTAGGCAGGTGGTTCCCACCTTGAAACAGAGGAACTCCCATGAGGTGCGGGTCTCATGAAAGTAAATGTGGCTGGAGAGCCAGCGTGGTGTAGTGGTTAAGAGCAGTGGTTTGGAGCGGTGGACTGTAATCTGGAGAATCGGGTTTGATTCCCCACTCCAAATGAGCGGCAGACGCTAATCTGGTGAACCAGGTTGGTTTCCCCACTCCAACACACGAAGCCAACTGGGTGACCTTGGGCTAGTCACAGTTTGCTCGGAACTCTCTCAGCCCCACCTACCTCACTAGGTGTCTGTTGTGGGGAGGGGAAGGTGATTGTAAGTCGGTTTGATTCTTCCTTAAGTGGCAGAGAAAGAGGGCCTATAAAAACCAACTCTTCTTCTTCTATTGGTTCCTGATAATTGCAAATGTGGCTCTCTGGGAGCTGTGGAATGAGTACCACTGAGCTAACTGTTAGACTCTCAGACTGGAGATTTCAGTCAATAAGCTGCATCCAATATGGTTTCTCCACCTGACCAATGAATAATGCTAATTTGCTTTTATTAGAATGTGGGCTTCAGACTGCAGGCTTGGAGCCCCAGGATAAAATCCTGCCTTCACCCACACACACCTTTTTTCATGCCCACAAAGTTAGCATGTTGGGGAGAAGGCTATGCCAGAGTCCTTCTCCTGGACAATCTGTGTGCTGGGAATTATGTCTTTATTTGTTATAATACTGGAGCCTTTCCTCATCTGGTTCCTCACCAGCTGCTGGAATTGGTAAAGCCCAGAAGCAGGTTGTCACCCTTACAGTGCATTCCTAAGGAGAGTTACTCCAGTCTAAGCCCATTGGGCTTAGACTGGAGTAACTCTCCTTAGGAATGCATAGAGTTGCCAGGTCCCTCTTCACCACTGGCGGGAGTTTTCTCGGGACGGAGCCTGAGGAGGGCGGGGTTTGGGGAGGGGAGGGACTTCAATGCCGTAGAATCCAATTGCCAAAGCAGCCATTTTTCTCCAGGAGAACTGATCTCTGTCGGCTGGAGATCAGTTGTAATAGCAGGAGATCGCCAGCTAGTATCTGGAGGTTGGCAACCCTAGGAATGCACTGTTACTGAGAATCAGGCTCTGGTCAGACCCTTTGGGAGAATGGCCAACATAAAGCCAGAGGGCTCCAACTCTCTATAAAACCCTCTGCCCTGAGCTCCGTTCCCTTATCGCCAAGTCTGAATTGGCTCCCCTTTGCTTTTCTGAGGCTTTGCAAAAGGAAGGAAAAGGCTGTGGTGGTGGGCGGCGGGGGGGGGGGAGACCACTTGTGGTTCCTGCCAGGATGATTGGTTTTAGGAAACTTCAAATATGTGTCCGTTCCCCTCAGATACGTGGGCCCTGGACGTTCTTTTCCTTCCCTTCCCTGATTCCCCTGCCTTCTCAGTCTCTGGACTAGTTAGCCCAGTAGCTTTCCCTTCTGGCGTGGATTTCTTAAGTTCTTATGTTCTTATGATGGAGTTAGCTATTATTAGGCAACCAGTCACCCTAGTGGGTGTCCACTGAGGGTAATCTAATGCCTTGTGTTTGCAGGCAGAAAACAGGGTGAATCCTACCTCTGCTTCCTGTAATTAACAAGAGCTTCAGGAAACTGGAACTGCTAAACATTTTAATGCCGTGCGCTGCTCAAGCGGTTCCTCGGCATTGTTCAAGGCTGCCTTGCTGGGCTCTTGGAACCGGGTGCTTTCCTGAAAACCGCCGTTATCGCCAAAGAGCAGAGCTTCCTGCCCAGAAGTTTGTAAGATGCTGTCAGGAAATGTTACTTTAACATCTGCGGGTAGAAAGAACAAACCCATCTATCGCATAAGAAGTTTAAAAATATCTGAGTCTCTCTGAAAGGTTAATGCCCTCCTCGAATGTGTAAAACAAATGTCTTGCGTCGTTAACACACAGGTTGTTGCCGGATGCTAGTTGCACAATGGTGCGTAAAGGAGGCGCAAGTTCGTTTTTTGTTGTGTTGTTTTGAATTTAAGCTCTGATTCGGGAGCCCTGGGACACCCCATCCAATGTATATTAAAACAGATAACTGTCTCGTACACATTTGCATGTGTGTGTAGGCATCACAAATAGAATGAGAAACAGGATTGCATCATCTGATTCCACACCTCCATCTATGTGCATTCATGTAGAGTCTGTCTGCTTGCTCATAGAATCATAGAGTTGGAAGGGACCACCAGGGTCATCTAGTCTAGCCCCCTGCACAATGCAGGAAACTCACAACTACCTCCCCCACACACCCCCAGTGACCCCTACTCCATGTCCAGAAGATGGCCAAGATGCCCTCCCTCTCATCTTCCTGTCATAGAATCAGCATTGCTGACAGATGGCCATCTAGTCTTAAAAACCTCCAGGGAAGGAGCGCTTACCACCTCCCGGGGAAGCCTGTTCCATTGAGGAACGGCTCTAACTGTTAGAAATTGTTTTCTAATGTCTAGATGGAAACTCTTTTAATTTAATTTCAACCTGTTGGTTCTGGTCCAACCTTCTGGGGCAACAGAAAACAACTCGGCACCATATGACAGCCCTTCAAGTACTTGAAGATGGTTATCATAGTCCCTCTCAGTCTTCTCCTCTTCAGGCTAAACATACCCAGCTCCTTCAACCTTTCCTCATAGGACTTGGTCTCCAGACCCCTCACCATCTTCGTTGCCCTCCTCTGGACACCTTCCAGATTGTCTACATCTTTCTTAAATGGTGGTGTCCAAAACTGAACACCGTATTCTAGGTGAGGTCTAACCAGAGCAGAGTAAGGTGATACCATCACTTCACGTGCATTTGATTTTTCCTACCTAAATGCAGAACTTTACATTTATCGCCATTGAAATGTATTTTATTGATTTTTTAGCCCAATTCACCAGCCTGTCATGAACCTTCTACATTCCTAATTGTGTACTTAGTGTGTTTGCACATTGGCTTAATGTTGGTGTGAAGCTGACACTGTGTATGGGGTGGAGTGGTATGTGCATTTCCTTTTGACTCATGTAGATGGTACCATGTACATGCCTTGAATAAGGGTTTAAAAGCCTGGTCAGTCTTTCCTGAAAGACAACTTTCCTGCCACTACCAATATTCACTTTGGATATATATATATAAATAATGTCAGTGTTGCAGTGTGGCATTTGAGGCTGCATATGTAAGTTCATGAGGACAGCCTTCAACAAATTTGAAACACCAGTCAAGTAAAAACCTGTTAGAATGAAGAAACCTGGTATCATAAAATAGTGATGGTACCAGGTGCAGGGAGAGGGTGGGTGGGTGGGGGGAATTCCACAACTGGAGGGGCCACCACTGAAAAGGATGATATCCTTCACAGCCACCAGCTTTAGAGATGAAAACGATAGAAAAATGGCTAGAGTCCAGTAGCGCCTTAAATACTAACAAAATTTCTGGCAGGGTTATGAGCTTCTGTGAGTCACAGCTCACTTCTTCAGATACACAGCTCACTTCTTGAAAACAATATAGAGGCCTTTGATGTGATAGGCATTTGTTGGTAGCTGGTGGTAACTTCTAAGGATCTACTATTCCCTCTGGGTTTGTCCAGTAGTAGATAACTTCCTGAGAACCCCCCAGGCCATGAAGATCTGTACCTTCAACTCATCAGAAGGATCTGGTAGTTTTACAAATGTAAATTTTTCGGTTACAAGTGAGTTCCAGACTGAAAGGATTCTTTGGTGTGTCTGTGGATGCACTCCTGCACTTTAAGAGGAAGTGTCTTCATCAGATCATGCATGAAATTGCCCTATAAAGAGTCATATCAAGTCAGCGCTGTCCACTGACTGGCAATGGCTCTCCAGGGTTTTAGGTAGTGAAAGGTCTTTCCCAGTGCCTGGTGACTTGAACTAGAGATGCGGGGCATTGAAGAAGAAGAGTTGGTTTTTATACTCTACTTTTTCTCAATCTTTGAGGAGTCTCAAGGCGCTTACAATCACCTTCCCTTCCCCTTCCACAACAGACATCCTGTGAGGTGGGTGGGGCTGAGAGAGTTCTGAGTGATCTGTGACTAGCCCAAGGTCACCCAGCAGGCTGCGTGTGGAGGAGCAGGGAATCAAACCTGTTTCTCACGATTAGAGTCCCCACCGCTCATGTGGAGGAGTGTGAATCAAATTCGGCTCTCCAGATTAGAGTCTGCCGCTCTTAACCACTACACCCTGCCGGCTCTTGAAGCTGGAGCCTTCTGCAAGCTAAGCGTCTACTTTACCACTGAGTCACAACTACTGTCCACTCTATTTTAGTATACTTCAGGGATGTTCAAGGATAGCAGTCTATAAAGTATGCTGTGTTCTGTGACAAAAGCAGCCCATCTACTGTCGTACCCTTTGACCTTAAGGACAAAATTCTCTGCGGTTGCAGATAGCATGATATTCTGCGCGGCCGAGGTTACATGCCGAACAATGAAGGTTGCTTACAAACTCTTCCTCCGTGGAAGGATCCAGTCTGGTATTGCTTGATCTTAGACTCTGCCTTTGTTCCCTGCTTTCAAACGAAATGCCATCTCTGGTCCTGTGAGCCCTAGGGCTACAGTCTGCGGTGGTAACTGAAGTTGTATTATGGTGGCCTCAAAAGCCCCCGTTTGGCTGGACAGTGTGCTCAGGTGCTGAGTTCCCATCATGTCAATTTCCCCACCTCCTGTGACAAATGGCCTCTAGTAGGAAGGAAAAGAATTCTACAGGGTGGAGCTGGAGGGGGGGGCGTTATTTTGCTTTGATTTATGCTTAAAAGTTTAAGCTGTCAGACTCGTGGGAGGCTGATGCAGGCAGCCGAAGACCGGGCTGCTTAACTCCTTAGGGCACCAAGATGGCATGCGCAGATAATGGTTGTGGAGGTGGGGATGCTCGTTAATGAGCAGGCGTAACTTAGCCAGTGGCAGCAAGGATGCCTTGTGCTTTGATCTAAGAAATAATGGAGCTGTCACTGCCATCCCTATGAATGTTAACTTGGAGCAGGGCCAGGTAATCAATAGTTGCATTTAGAAGGCTAGGATTTGGACTTTTCCAGCTGTGTGTAAATTACACTGAGGAATCCTGTGCAATACTCTAGACCAGTGGTTCCCAAAGTGGGCAGGACCCTGTGGGGCGGTGGTATTACCTAGGGGGGCACTAAGAGGCAAGGGGGCAGCAGGGGGGCACTAGAGGTGGGCCCCTTCAACTGTGTTGTTCACTAATTTACAATAGATCAAGCTATGGCACCATGCTGGCAAATTTGGTGGAAACTATCAGATTCCCCACCCCCACCCCAGACTTTGAAAAGCTGGTACCATTGGATCAAGTTCGTCAGTTTTGTTGAATGCATTTCGACTAAAAAGTTTTAATTTGATTTTGAATAGATGTGCAATTAATTGTTACTGTTTTGGAATTATATAGTTATTATCTGCTTTAGCGAGTCATGCAAACCCCTATTTTGGATAATGCTTTGTATAAGATAGGGTAGGGAGTGCTGGGGTTGAGTTTGTGGAACCAAGGGGGCGGTGGCCCGAAATGTTTGGGAACCACTGTTCTAGACGAAACAACATAAAAGGGTACCCATCATACTGTATATGAATACCTGTTTTTTAATACAATTCTATATGCCCAGTAGTTTTCAATTTGACAAGAAAACATCAATATAGCTTCGGCTTGTTAGCAAAATGAACACCTAAGAATTCAATACTGTTGTCCCTTCTTTGAAATATTTGCCTAATGAATTATTACCTGTATTCCTGTTTGTATTTATAATAGACTAAAGACTATATGACTGATTGGTAGAAATATCCTCTGTATTTACATCACTTTACACTATGTTATACACTGCTGCTAAAATCAACAACCCATTGCTATTTGCAAAAAAAAAGTATATATAGAAATCATATTAAAAGTAGGTATTCGTATACAGTATGATGGGTACCATTTTATGCTGTTTATGCTGATAGTGGCTATCCAAGGTGCTGGGCAGGTTGCAGGTTGCTATCTTGCCCCCCCCCCTTTTTAAGTTGGAGATGCTCATGGACTGGATTTGGCACCTTTTGCATTGAATGCACTGAGCTATGCCCACTTCCTCTGTGCTGCACTTCTGGCCACTGGGTAATCTGGTTCTCATAGACAGGGATCCTGCAGGATGCACAGTCTTATTTACTTACTTACTTACTTTACTTTATTGCACTTCTACCCCTCCCTCCCCCAGCCAAAGGCTGGGCTCAGTGCGGCTCACAAGAATACCACCTATGATAAAAAACAGAATGAAAACATTAAAACTATAGTTAAAGTATCCCAATACAGTTCTGATAAGTGAGGGCAAAGATGCCCAGTGGCGCCCAAAAAGCGAATATCCGGCTGCAGCCGGGCGAGCAGGTGGACAAACCCCAGGATGGTCTAAAACAAGAAGGGAATATCACCGGGGTGTGGGTGTGTTAGGGAGGCCAATATTTATAGGGAGAACCGTAGCTGGCCTCAACCATAAGCTCGGCAGAGTAGTTCAGTCTTGCAGGCCCTGCGGAATTCTTGAAGATCCCGCAGGGCCCTGATCCCACTGGGGAGACGATTCCATCAGGTGGGGGACAGGGCAGAGAATTTGCACCACTGTGTGCCGAACCCTGTTGTCTCTTTTAGAAGGTAGAAGCCCGACCGCCCGTTACAGTGATAGGTGTTTTGGCAGTCACTTCAGGACTGCCACGGTAGTCAGCTGCTGTCAGAAATGTCCTCTGCAGCATGTGAAGGTCCCTTAGTGTCACTGATTCAGACATGAGTGTTACAGATGGAGATGGGCATAGAGTTATACAGGATAAGTTAAAAAAAAAACAACCTTTGAAAAGCAGAGTCAAACTTATGTTTTTTTAAACTTCCCCCAGAGTTGCATTTTTTTTTCTTGCATCCTCCTAAGAAGAAGAAGAGGAAGAGTTGGTTTTTATATGCAGACTTTCTCTACCACTTAAGAAAGAATCAAACCGGCTTACAATCACCTTCCCTTCCCCTCCCTACAACCTCCCTGTGAGGTAGGTGGGTCTGAGAGAGTGTGACTAGCCCAAGGTCACCCAGCTGGCTTCGTGTGTAGGAGTGGGGAATCAAACCCGATTCTCCAGATCAGAGTCCACTGCTCCAAACCATCGCTCTTAATCACTGCACCATGCTGGTTTGTGATTTGACTTTGAGTCCTTCATTGTAGCCCCTGCATCATAGAGAATTTATGGGCTCACACGTTGCTTGGCTGGACCAACACACACTTCTTGGCAATCAGATCTGTGAGCAGCCTCTCTGCCTCTCTCTCGTATGCAGTTGCCACAAAGAGCCAGGCTTTCTCGTCCACGCATGTGCCTGGAGAAAGTGGCAGTTTCCCAAGCAAGGCCCTCTCTGCCTCTCCTTTCTGACAATGCCCCATTGACCTCTCTCCGGTAGATAATTCCACCACTGATCCTTCTCTTGCGCTGCCCCAGAATAATCTCTTTAGCTGTGTAACTTCGGCAATTAAACCAGTTTGCCCCTGCCGGCTGCAGAACTGCGTTCTCCCCAAGACACAGTTGGAAGTTCACGGCCGGTGACTCCATCATTCCTTGTTCGAACCTGTTAATATTTCCTGACACTTTGCTTATGGTTGGTGTAATCAGATTTGCCGGGAGTGGTGGCGGCAGCGCCCGCATTTGCTGTTGCCATGAACAACGCAGTGACAGGTGGCCTTTTTGCTTTGGGCTATCTCCAAGGAAACACGTGCAGATCTTTCTACCCATCAGAGTTAAAATACCATTTAGAATGGGATAAGATGTGTACGAAGAAGCCCTCTTGCAGATCGTCCTATAAAGACCCGCTAACTGTTGTTTAGAGGTTTAAAAAAGGACAAGAAGGGGAATGTGGCCAGTGTAGTGGTTAAGAGCAGCGGACTCTAATCTGGTGAACCAGGTTGGTTTCCCCACTCCTACACATGAAGCCAGCTGGGTGACCTTGGGCTAGTCACAGCTCTTTCAGCCCCACCTACCTCACAGGGTGTCTGGTGAGGGGAAGGGAAGGTGATTGTAAGCTAGTTTGATTATTCCCTAAGTGGTAGGGAAAGTCGGCATATAAAAACCAACTCTTCTTAATTTTTACTTGCGCTTCTCCAAATCCACAGACTCCTCACATCACCTTGTGCATGTCTCTTATGGTGTCTCCTTTCCATATCTGTAACATAGGGTATAGAGGCTTTGCCTGATCTTCCGACAGACTCATTCGAGGGCATTCTGTTGAGAGAAATCCACCTTTCTAAGGCTATTACCCTCTTTGCACCTTTCCAGGTGTTCACTTGCAATAAATAAGACATCCAGGGGACTTTCCTACCACTGGCATTTCTGCTGTGTGAATATATAATTTCCCCCCCACACACACACACACATTTTTGAAGATCAGGAAATGTGACTCTTCTGCCAGCTAGTGCGTCTGTTCCTCCCGTAATTGTTGTATGGTGCGTTGTATAGCTGTCTGGTTCTGGATGCATTGCTACTTTTTGCTGAAAAAGCAACGTTGTGCCGTTAAAAAACCCACTTATAGTGGATACCAAGTGGATAGTGATTGTAACACATCTGGGGAATGGATCTCTGTAATAGTATGGAGATCAGTTGATATTATGGGAAAACTCCAGGTACCACCTGGAGGTTGGCAACCTAGGGTTGCCAGGTCCCTCTTCGCCACCGGTGGGAGATTTTTGGAGCAGAGCCTGAGCAGGGTGGGGTTTAGGGAGGGGAGGGACTTCAGTGCCATAGAGCCCAATTGCCAAAGCGGCAATTTTTCTCCAGGTGAATTGATCTCTTATCGGCTGGAGACCAATTGTAACAGCAGGCGATCTCCAGCTCCTACCTGGAGGTTGGCAAGCCTACCAGTGGGACTTATGTTGCAGGGTGGGAAAGGCTAGTGCAAAGCTTTGCAGTTGTGATCCCCCCCCCCCTTTTGAATCTGCAGGGAGCTGATAGGAAGGGGCCAGGCTTTTCAAACAAACGGAGACTCCTTATCAAGCAAGACGTTTAAGAGCTGCTTCCTGTTGTTGTCTCAGCCATTTCCAGGGTTTTGTTCGACCAAAGCATTGGGTGGAAATGGCTGGACCTGATGTCGGAGAGTTGTTCCTGTGGGGCGGGAGGGGGGCCGTCTTAATGCCATTGTCTCGCTTCCGCCCTTAAAACTCTTGGCCTTGGGAGGGCAGGAAATCCCTTCCCTCTGAAGGCAGATGGCGCATCCTTCTGGCACTTCCAAGAAGCCCAGGGGGGTGCAAGAGAATGTGGCTCACCTAGTCTAGTACTTGGGGAACATTCCCAGTTAAGGATATAAGGGGGGAACTGCCTTAAGGATATAAGGGGGGAACTGCCTTATATGGGGCCAGGCTTAGGGTCCGTCTTCTTCAGTACTGTGTCAGAAGCCACATCCGTAGCTACAGTCCTGTGGTTGTGTTTGCAGAGGTGGCCTGCAGTTGCTCATCCATACTGCTTGCTTGAGGGGTAACTTTTCTCTATAGTTGAGAACTTGGATACAGGAGTTCAATGATGTGATCCGGGTCTTGCATGGATGAGCCTTTGAAGGGTAATATCTGCCACTACATCTCTAGTTGCCAAAACCAGTGTGCTGTGAATAATAAAGGCATCCGAGGACCCAAAGTACCTGCCAGCATAGGAAGCTGCATGACTCACGACTTTGGTTTTTATTCCTTTTGGTCAGCCTCTACTAGGGGAGCAGAGCCCCGTGACACAGAGTGGTAAGCTGCAGTACTGCAGTCAAAAGCTCTGCACACGACCTGAGTTTGATCCCGACAGAAGTTGGTTTCAAGGTAGCCCGTTCAAGGTTGACTCAGCCTTCCATCCTTCCGAGGTCGGTGAAATGAGGACCCAGCTTGCTAGGGGTAAAGTGTAGATGACTGGAGGAGGCAATGGCAAACCACCCTGTAAACATAGTCTGCCTAGTAAATGTCGGGATGTGACGTCACCCCATGGGTCAGTAATGACCCTGTGCTTGCACAGGGGACTACCTTTACCTTTACTAGGGGAGCAGGGCAAGTCTCTACATCTGGGTGACTGGATCTTTTTTGCTACTCTTATTGCACAGCAGAATTCCCTGCCCTCCCTCCCCCAAAGATGCCTAGTACAGCGACTTAAGTAAAACACATAGAGGATAGCATCTATTTTGAGGAGATTTAGTTCTAGTGAACAAATGAAATTGCCTTCTACTGAGTTAGACCAGTGGTTCCCAAACGTTTCAGGCCACCATCCCCTTGGTTCCACAAACTCAGCCCCAGAGCCCTGTATCCTATCCAACAACACAATTGAAGGGGCCCACCTCTGGCACCCCCTGCTGCCCCCTTGCCTCTTAATGCCCCCCTAGGTGATCCCACGGCCCCCTAGGGGGTGGTACTGCCATCTTTGGGAACCACTGAGTTAGACCCTTGATCTATCAAGATTCATTTTTTTCTGTTCTGGCTGTTGCTCTCCAGGGTCTCAAATGGAGGTTTTCCACATCACCTGCGACCTGATCCTGGGAGTGCCAGGAGGAATATATATTTTTAAATGGCATGATGGGAAAAACAACCAATCAGTGCTGTGAGCAGCTGGCTATTAAAAGCCGACTTGAGGAACCATTTTGAGGCTTGTCCCCTGGAGAGGAAAAGTATGTTTGGATTGAACATGGACTTATGACAGAATGGGTTATATATGGAAGTAAATATTCTCTTCTCCAAAGACACTGTTTCCGTAAAGGCATCTGAATTTTCCATTACTTTAGAAAGGGAAATGGAGAAGAAATAAGTTTCAGAATGCATCCCATGTGGAACTGGCTTTTGAAGAGGTTTTTCAAATCCGGATCCAGTGACCTTAAAACTGTTCTCAAAAAGGGCTAAGGAGGATTAAAACACTTGCATGCTGAGCATCAAGAGGTTGCAGGGAAGGGAGTTGAGCCTCCACTTGAGCCCCTTTCTTTCCTTTCCTGGAGCTGAGCAGCTCTTGTCTTGCTGCTCGTGGGTTGGGGGCTGGCCCCACTGCCTCCTGTCCTCCAGTTTGAACTCTTCAGCTGCTTACAAACAGGGATTTTTCCCTGCATGGAAAGCAGGAAGCTCGTGGATAAAACATGATGTCATGATCACTCTGTTCCCAGGTGAGTGTGTGTGTGTGTGTGTGAAGTGCTGTCAAGTCACTTCCAACTTACGGCAACCCTATGAATTAGTCCTCCGAAATGTCCTTGCTCAGCCTTAATAGCCTTGCTCAGCTTTTGCAGACTGAGGGCCATGGCTTCCTTTATAAAGTCAACTCACCTCATGTTGGGTCTCTTTTCCTGCTGCCTTCCATTTTTCCTAGCATTATCGTTTTTTCCAGTGAGTCTTGTCTTCTCTTCATGTGACCGTTAGCCTCAGTATAGTCATTTTTGCTTCTAAGGAAAGTTCAGGCTTGATTTGATCTAGAACCCACTGATCTGTCTTTTTTTGCATTCCACGGTGTCCGTAAACCTCTCCTTCAACACCACATTTAAAGGAATCATCTTTCTTCCTATTAGCTTTCTTCATTGTCCAACTTTCACACCCATACATAGTAGGAGGGAATATGATGGCATGAATTAACTTGATCTTGGTCACCAGTGACACGTCCTTACACTTAAGAATCTTTTCTAGTTCCTTCATGGCTGCCCTTCCCAGCCTCAATCTCCTTCTGATTTCTTGCTTGCAGTCTCCCTTTTGGTTAATGATAGAGCCTTGGCCGGGGAGGGTGGGTTAACAATTTGAAAAATAAATGAATAAATCTTGATCAATTTCATCGTCAACCTTAAAGTTGTGTAATTCCCCTGTAGTCATTACTTTCATCTTCTTGATGTTCAGCTGTAATCCTGCTTTGGCACTTTCTGTTTCTACCTTCATCAGTAGTTGTTTCAAGTCTTTGTTATTTTCTGCCAGTAATGTGGTATCATCTGCACATCTGAAATTGTCAGTGTTCCTTCCACCAATTTTTACTCCACCTTCATCTAAATCTAATCCAGCTTTACTTAGGATATGTTTTGCATACAGATTGAACATACAGGGAGATAAAATACATCATTGTCTGACACCAGCATGGTGTAGTGGTTAAGAGCGGTGGTTTGGAGTGGTGGACTCTGATCTGGAGAACTAGGTTTGATTCCCCACTCATCCACATGAGCGGCGGAGTCTAATCTGGTAAACTGGATTTGTTTCCCCACTCCTCCACATGAAGCCACCTGGGTGAACTTGGGCTAGTCATACCTCTTAGAGCTCTCTCTGCCCCACCTACCACATAGGGTGTCTGTTGTGGAGAGGAGAAGGGAAGGTGATTGTAAGCCGGTTTGATTCTTCCTTAAGTGGGAGAGAAAGTAGGCATATGAAAACCGACTCTTCTTCTTCTGCCTTTGCCAAGAGAAAAAATAAACCTGTTCTTCTCTGGTTTAAAGGGGGGGAGTCCTGCAGGTTGCCTAAGGGCATTACCTCTATGGGGGACGGAGTTAAATTTTGCTTTCAAAATGGAAGGAAGAAGCCTGCCCCTCCCCTCCACATTTCTTACCCTTTTAAAGGGATTCCCCTGCCCCGTTTTCCTGCAGCTCAGTAGGGAAAAGGGAAGGAAGTTCAGGGCTATGGGGGGGGGGGAGGAGTGGCATGATTGCTGTCATGATGGAAGGGAAGAAGCTAAGGTTGCCAACTCTGAGTTGGGAAATTCTTGGAGATTTGTGGGTGGAGCCTGGGGAAGGCAGAGTTTGGAGAGGGGAGAGACCTCAGCAGGGTATAATGCCATAGAGTCTACCTTCCAAAGCAGCCATTTTCTCCAGGGGAACTAATTTCTTTTGTCTGGAGATAAGTTGTAATTCCAGGAGATCTCCAGGCCCCACCTGGAGATTGGGAACCCTCAAAGGAGCAGGGATGGGGGTGGGGAAGCACTGAGTGGAGCAGGATTGGGTGTGTGGACACTATGCCTGTGTCTGTCTGTCGCTTGCTGCTGCATCCATGGCAGGGGGTGTTTTTTCACGTCCCCATGTGGAAACAACCTTCGTCTGGAGGTTTGAGTGAAAAGAGGAGGAGGCAAGGAATAGCTAAATGTGGGTTAAACTTGCAGAACAATTGGAACAGAACCCTTTACTGAATTCCATGCCCCCCCCCCAAATCAGTGACCCAATAAGTGGAGTATGAGGCATCCCTAGAAGTTCTGAAATAATTCCCAGTCCCGGGGTTACATTTCCACTGACCACTGATTATTTCACACACTGCCACATTATGTTGTGGGGATGTGGATCGCTCCATCTGTGACGCCTGGGGCAATTCCTTCCCCCTAACGAAGGGCTTGGCTTTCATTCACAAAGAACCCATGGCTGCATTCTGTGCACAGATGTTGTTTGAAAAAGGAACCAGCTACCATGGGTCACCTCAAGCACTGAATTTGGCCTTATCCAGCTGCCAGTCACGACTGTGGATTAAAGACACGCACATGAGCATGCATAACTATTCAAAGGAAAAGCTTCTCTCAGAAGAGAATAGAAGCCTACCTGTCTCTCCCTTCATTAGTGGTGGTACAACAGTAACCCCCCCCAACGGAGATTTGTGCAGAGAATCCAAGGGAACTGGTGCATTAAAATTCATTAGACAACTGGTTTCTGGTCACTAGCTCCTGTACACAGGGCCTCACATTTAATAGACTACATTTCTGATGCTAACCAATGCTGCTGTCATATTATTTATGGGATTTAGGCAAGGAGCGCGTATTGGGCAAAGTCTGAAGGATGTATGGAAATTCTCCTAACCTCGTGGGCAATTCTCTCTTCCTTCTGCCATATTCAGTGGTATCACAATGTCAGGAAGATGCAGGATGTTCCCAGTGTGTCCAATCTTGGCTGATGTTTTGCCCTGCAGCTTCCGCATCCCGTTCGGATCAGTAAGAATCGAGCCCGTCACTTTCAAGAGCAGTTAGCTTCCATCTGAAATGCCGGTTGGGGCCATTGCAATTAAATCATTAAGAGTTCATTACAGAGAAGCTTTGGCTGTTTCCTGCCTGGGAAGAGGGTCATAGCATGGCCCTCCCTTTTGAGAAGAACACTGGTCAGCCCTTCTGGGGAAATGTACAAAGTGTAATTGAAGAAAAGTTGGATCACAGTCACACCAAAGGTCTACCTTGTCTTTATCCAGCATCCTGTTTCTTATAGTCAATGGCTAGCCAGACATTTCTGGGGAGACCACAAAGAGAGTATAAATGCCAGTAACCTTCTTCTCCTTTGCTTTCTACCAACTCGCATTCAGATACACTGCCTCTGAACACGAAGGCTCCCTTTTAGCCATCCCAACTGATCAATCATTGATAGACTTGTCCGCAGTAAATTTGACTGATTCCAGGTTTAAAGCTAATCGAAGCCATTAACCATCACCACATCCTATGGCTCTGAATTGCAGATGTTGTGCGAAGATATAATTCTGTGCTTTGTACTGAATCTCCTGCTCCTCAGTTTCATGGGATGATCTCAAGTCCTAGTGATGTGGGTGAGGGAGAAGGGGTGGGAGGGGCCATCTTCCATTTTCTCTGCAACATGCATGATCACTGTAAGCCGTTAGGTTTAATAAACTTCTGTTCCCAGAAGGGGATACACGTTGATCCTCATCAAAACATTGAAGAGGATGTCAGAAAGAAGGACCGCTGCGGTTGACTGTACCCACTGAAGAGAGAGATAATGGATTCATCAGTGGATCAGTAAATGCTTGCCACAAACAAAGCCTAGCCTTGGGGGTTGGGGGGATAGTCCTCCAAGTCAAAGGCAACATGTTCCATGCCCCGTAGCAACAGAAGGCGAAACTGAGACCACGCTCACTTCCAGTATGATGCTGAACACGGAAGGCGGGGAGGGGTATGTCGTGAAAGTTCGCAAAACATGGAAATACAGTTTGCTTAGAAGGCCTGTTTCAATGTGGAGAGTGAGCCAGGAAGGGCCAGAATGCTTTCTGAATGACACATCTGCCAAGTTTCCCTCACATTCCCTAACCTATTTAAAACCGCCATTGAAGTTTTAAACCCACAGACATCAGCCTGCCCTGTAGCTTCCCCCCCCCCCCCATATCAGAAAGACTATTCCTGTAAGCTTTAAAACAGTGGGAGCCATATTTGGTCACCACACTGACCCAGGCCCCCTCCACTTGAAGCAGGGCTGCCTGGCGATCTCCCGGTAGGGACACTGCAAGTTTTGCAGCAAATGTGCTAGGGTGTTCAACTGTGCTTATGAAATACGAACAAGTCACTTGGTGTTTCTGTCACCAAACAGCTCAAATACTTGCTGAACAGGTTTGCATCGTGTGGTTTTTTTTCTCTTTAAAACTGTACATGCACGAAATCCCTGCTGATCCAAACAGATCAGTGGCCATTAGCGTCTAAGGGCTGCTTAGCCGAAGCCTGAATGGTAGGATTTTTAAAAATGGTATTCGTTTATGATGGATTTATATCATTGGTGACTCATTTAATTGTTTTCTGGGCAGAGCAGTGGGTGAAGCAATGGTCGGGGAGAGGAGCTTATTGGAATGCGCATGCGCAGAAAACCTCTTGCACTGTTCTGTACTGTTAGGAAAGAATAGTTGCTGCAGCCTGGGAATAGGTCAACAAATAGACCACTGAAAAATCAGCTCCCTGTTTATGACTGGTGAGTGTTTGAGCAACCCTAATCTCAGGTAGCAGGGGACAGGAAAGATCTTCCTCAGCCTGAGACTCCAGAAAGCCACTAGGAAAATCATTGTTCTGACCCACTGTTCGGTACCGTCCCATGTTTGTATGTGAAGTGGCTGTGGATTGTTTTCCTTAGTGTGGTATGGTGAGCCCAGTCCTACCCATCTCTTGGCAAAAGGGTGGAGAATTGTTGCACATTGTGCTAGAGATAAGAACGCTTTCATCACTTTGTTTTTACAGTAGGGTTGAAATGTTTGACAGAAAAAGGAGTGTTCTCTCCCTCTCCCCATTTTGATCCAGCAGTATGAGAGACTATCATAGAATCATAGACTATAGAGTTGGAAGGGACCACCTGGGTCATCTAGTCCAACCCCCTGCACAATGCAGGAATTTCACAACTATCTCCCCCACACACACACAGTGACCCCTACTCCATGCCCAGAAGATGGCCAAGATGCCCTCCCTCTCATGAACTGCCTAAGGTCACAGATTCAGCATTGCTGACCGATGGCCATCTAGTCTTAAAAACCTCCAGGGAAGGAGCACTTACCACCTCCCGAGGAAGCCTGTTCCACTGAGGAACCGCTCTAACTGTTAGAAAATTCTTCCTAAAGTCTAGATGGAAACTCTTTTGATTTAATTTCAACCCGTTGGTTCTGGTCCGACCTTCTGGGCCAACAGAAAACAACTCGGCACCATCCTCTCTATGACAGCCCTTCAGGTACTTTAAGATGATTATCATGTCCCCTCTCAGTCTTCTCCTCTACAGGCTAAACATACCCAGCTCCTTCAACCAAGTCACAGGACTTGGTCTCCAGACTAGGGTGATCCTGCATTGAGCAGGGGGTTGGACTAGATGGCCTGTATAGCCCCTCCCGACTCTATGATTCTATGAAATCTGGTACACACGTTCAGAGCACAATTCTTTTTTTCATGCTTGCATTCCAGCTTGACCCTTGCAAACCTTTCAGGCGCAGGGGAAAAAAAATATGTAAAATGCTTTGTAATACAGCATCTGAAGCGATGCCCCTTAAACATTGTCCTTTACTCATAAGGAGCACTGGGAGTGGAGCCAGAGCACCATGTGGTGTGTTTTGAGACTGTTTGTACAGAGCCCCTGCCAGCAATCGTGAGCAGTATGGTTTTTTTGGGTCGATAACTTGCCGCTGTCTGACAACAGGATATCGGAATGGCTTTGCTTTGGAAATAACTGATGTAAAAACACTTTGGCATCGAGAATGTTTTGCGCTCAGAGTTCAGAGAACAGTTGCCCTCTTCTGGCATGTTTTTTTTTAAATTAATCAGCTTTCTCAGTCCCGAAATAGAAATACTAATGAGAGAGGGTAGCAGCTTTCGTGAGTTTGGTTTTTTTTTTTTTTTTTAATGAGGCCCGTCTCTCTCCAGACGCGGAGTGTCTGATCATGATGCACGTGGAATAATTTCACAGATCAAACGCTTCACCTGCCGTTTTGAAGCTTTGTGCGCACGACCCGTTCGGGAGGCAGGCAGAATGTTCCCACTCCAGCTGTTGCGTTCTTTTCCCTTATCCGAAATGTGTAAAAAATTCTCTCTGGCAAAAAATTTGCTGGTAATCTTCCCCAAAATGGTTTTCTTGAGAGAAATTCTGCAGTAATTTAGATTGTGAGGAGCGGTGAGAGTCGATGTGCGGTAAAAGGACATTTCAGTGGGGGTGGGGGAAGAGTATGATGCCGGAGCCCTAGGCAACAAAGCCACTAGATAGCCAGCATCGTCGCCATGAGGGTCTTGTACTGCAAGGCTGCTTTGGACTGTTCCCCCCCCCCCACCCTGAGCAGGATCCTCAAGTTCATCCTCTTCCTATAAATCCATTCTGCTCCCCAGATTGCACCCTTGTCTTAACCTTCAGGGTTAATGCATATAACTTAAAAAAACAACACATTGATTTTCAAACAATTCCCCCATGTGGTTGGTAATATGTAATGTGTAATAATCATCCCAGACAACCAGGCACAGTTTTTCTGCTTCAACTGGGCCAAAGACACTGAGGGCTGAATGACACATTACCCTGTTTATGGATCCACCCAAGGTGCTTTCGAACAGCCATGTGCTGGCCGTTCCCTGTTGAAACCGCATCTATTTATTCATTTATTTCATTTATACCGTAGCTCCTCTCCTCTCCTCCATTTTATCCTCACCACAACCCTGTGAGTAGGATTGCCAACTCTGGGTTGGGAATTTCCTGGAGATTTGGAGGCAGAGAGCCTGGGGAGGGCAGGGTTTAGGAAAGAGAAAGACCTCAGCAGGGTACAATGCCATATAACCTTGAAGGATTATTGTAAGGCAGTGATACTGACTCAGTGGCTTGGGAGTAGGGTTGCCAGGTCCCTCTTTGCCACCGGCAGGAGGTTTTGGGGGCAGAGCCTGAGGAGGGCAGAGTTTGGGGACAGGAGGGACTTCAATGCCATAGAGTCCAATTGCCAAAGCAGCCATTTTCTCCAGGGGAACTGATCTCTGTCAGCTGGAGATCAGTTGTAAATGGCAGGAGATCTCCAGCTAGTACCTGGAGGTTGGCAACCCTACTTGGAGCCACATGTGGCTCTTTGACAATGCCACCTGTGGTTCTGCAGTAGCTTCTATATTGAATTCTTAGAGTGTTGGTTCTTCTAGTTGTCACACCATCAGTGTGCCACATTTGACTGACAAAGGTACAGGCAGACCGACGAACTTGGAGGTTTTGTGAGCTGGTCATGTGTTGTATGGAGTGGAAGAAGTTTTGTCGTAGTCAATGGCATGGTTCCCTGCCAATAGATACCTCTATATTCTGTTTCTTGAGATGCAACTAAGACCGAAATGTTTCTTCAAGGGACAATTTCTGGATCGCCTGCAGTAAATAAGTAACAGCTCTGTGTATGTGTGTGTTGCTCAAAAGGGTTTGTCTGGAGAAGGCCCTCATTCTTCACCTGTGGGCACATTCTGTAGCATCCTAAACAGAATGGTTAATCCGGGCTTATTCTTGGTGGTGGTGGTGATGATGTATGGTGCCATGTGAGTTGCCCCCTGCCTGTTAGATGTCCTCGGGAAAGGTTGTGGACCCTGGCATTTGTGCAGCGGTTATGATAACTGATCTCTCCTTCTGCTTCTGCAGGTCTTTCTTCTGCAGTATTGGAGGTCCATGTGGGACAGACCTCTGTGGTTTCCATCAAAGGGCAGCAGGCCATCCTGCCGCTCTGGTATACATCCTATTCTAACAGCAGGCCTTTTGTCTCCTGCCTTCTTGAAAGACGTGACCCTACAAAGCATTTACAGGTAAAGACGCAACAAGAGTCTTGCTGGTATTTTGGAAAGCTAAGCCTGTGCCCCCAAGTTTCCCCTGAATGACTCTGGACATGCCATGACATGGAAAAAGATGCTGTCCTTTTCTATATGAATCTTCACAAGAAATGAAGCCTTAAAGAGGCTGAAGATAGGGGTCTTTCCTCCCCTCCCAATCTGTAATTGTCTTAGGGCTGCGCTGAATCATGAATTTTGGAGTTTGAACACATGAAGCTGCCTGATACTGAATCAGACCCTCAGTCCATCGAAGTCAGTATTGTCTACTCAGACCAGCAGCTGCTCTCCAGGGTCTCAGGCAGGGGTCTTTCACATCACCTACTTGCCTAGTCCCTTTAACTGGAGATTCCGGGGATTGAACCTGGGACCTTCTGCATGCCAAGCAGATGCTCTACCACTGAGCCTCAGTTTCAAATTTCTTGGTCTTGTGTCTGAAGTGGGATGAGTGCCTTAGGCCCCCTCCATTGTTGCACTTTTTTAAAAAAATTACATTTTTATACAGAGTACTTGTCGCGCATGTGCATCGTCTTGCAGCTTTCAGTTTCATCAGCTGGTCTGGATCTTTCCCCCCTCTACATGAAAAGCAACCTTTGAAAGCAACCTTAATGAGGTTCACGTCGAGATCCTGTGTGAGTGTGATGTGCTTCCCAATGCACATGCACGCATCATGTAGAATACTGTACAAAAAAGAACCTTGATATGAGCCCATCAAAATTTGCTTTTGTAAAGTGTGGTGTCAGTGTGCCCGTGCATATTGGTAACACGAGTGGGAAAAGATTCAGCAAATTGTGCATGTTCCAAACCCGGAATGGATTTTAGAAGTCCTCCTAATTAAAACTGAACGGGAGTTACAGAGGAGTGGAACGCAGAGTGGATTAAGATTCCAGAATGCTAAAAGGAACAGAACGGAAAATGTGCTAATTCCTCATCTGTTTCCTGTTTGCGGCATATAGTTGGCATGTAGGGAACCAAAGTAGGATTTTCATTCTTCCATTGTCCTTTTCAAGTAGCAAGTAGGAAGCCAGAGCATATGGGGAGCCAAAGTGCCATTTTTGTTCATCCATTGTTTTTTTCAAATATAAAGTGGGTGACGTTTGTGCACATGATGCAAACCCCTGCTGGGTGTTGGTTGTGCTTTCTAGCAGTAAGCAGCAAAGGCCTCCTTCTTTGCTTGCCCCTCTCAAATTAGTTGTTGAAACCTGTCGTGCCATTTTGTGAATTACGGACATTGCAGTAACCTGAATATCCCAACATAGCCCGAACTCGTCAGAACTTGGAATCTAAGCAGGGGTTGGCCATGGTTAGTACTACAATGGGAAACCACCAAGGAAGATTGGGGTTGCTATGTAGGCGAAGGCAATAGCAAACTCGTCTCTTGCCTGGAACACCCATGAGTCAGTGGCAACCCAACAGCACGTTCTTCTTCATTGACATTGCAGGCTCCCAAACGTGTGTGTAAACGTTTGATGTTCTGCAGCGTTTATTGAGGGATGCGTGTGTGGCAGAATGGCTACTGTGTGGCTGGTGGGATATTTTGAGGGATTAGCGGAAAATCCTCTGGAAGCACGTTGGGCTCTTCCTCCCAAGACTCATTTGCCACTCCAGAAGGATTTTGGCTGATCTCTGACTTCCTTTCTCATGCATGCTAGTAATCTGCATGGTTTTAGACTGGGTTGGAGTCTTGCTGATATGGAATGCTAGTTTCTAGGTGCAACATTTAGATTGCTTAAGAAGTTTTTTAACGTGTGTGATTATTTGTGATTGTTCATAAACAGCTCTGAGCAAAAGGACCAGACCTTGTTTTCTGTCTGCCATCTTCCCTTAATTAACTGGCAGGTTCCGGAAGCTTGTGCTCATGTTTAGAGAATTTTCAGCTGACAGGCTCTTAGGGAAAAAATCTAAAATATGAGAGTATTTTAGACAAATTTTAAGAGCCTGTCAGCTGTTTAACAGAAACCATTTCCCTGCAGATATAATTGGGATGGTTGGAAGGATTCTTCTGGGGGAGGCTCTGTTTCCATGTGCAAAGTTAATCTGCAGAAGAAAAACAGATTTCCTATATTATAACGCTGAATGTTTATGTAATGCTTGAGAGTGTTCAAAGAGCTTTGTAGGCAATCCTCACAATGGCCCTGTAAAGTAGTTCAGTGTTGATCTATCATGTTTTTATTCCCTCCTTCCCTTCCTCCAAGGGTGTCAGGGCAGCATAGAGGTTGCTTTTATTCCCTCCATTCTGCATTGTACCCTCACAACAACCCTGTATGGTAGGTTATTCTGAATGGGAGAGGGCACCCAGTGAACTTTATGGCTGAGTGGGGATTTGAACCCAAGGCTCTCCAGACCTAGTCTGACACTATACTGTCTACTCAGCTCTCCTTGATCTCAGGCAAAGTTGTTGCCCCACCCAGCTGCCCGAGGTCCTTTTGAGTGGAGGGACTGAACCTGGGACTTTCTGCTTGCGAAACATGTGCTGTGCCACAGAGCTATGATCCTTCCCCATGTTGATAACTGCACTGCATTTCCAGTTCAGTGTACAACAACCATTGTACAACCTCACAGGATAAGCTTTCCTAGCGTCTTGTATCACCCCAAGCACAATATTATCCAACAGAGGCAGTTTGGACCAAAATTCTATTAGTCTATAAAAGGCAAATTGGATGCATAGCCACAATTCATATCAAGGCCATGTGGAATGGGCTTTAACCCTGCGTAGAGGTTGAGGGGTTAAATCCCCTCTCCCATTCCCTTCCCTGCATGTGGATCCTGGTCTGAATGGGTCCTTGCACGTATGTGCAACTTTTTCCACACTAGGGAGATCAGTGATCTTCATCTTGTTAGTTAGACCATGATCTGAGGTGATTGCAAGTCATCGAGTGGATATGAGATGTTGCCTCTAAGTTGTAAAATGCTATATTTATTAAAAAAAAATTCTGCACTTCTTCAAAGGAGCTCAGGGCAGTATGCATTGTTCTCCTCTCTTCCACTTTACTTCACAACAACCCTGTGAGGTAGTTTAGGCTGAGAGAGAAAGTGAATGACTGACCCAAGGTCACCTGGTGAGCTTCATTAAATGAGTTTCATTAAATGAGTGGGGATCCTCATCAAACACTGTAACCTCTGCATCACATTGGCTTCTTAAGTCTTTGTGTAAGGAAGACAGGACAGAACTTCAAGGCACCCCACACTGGGGTTGTTGAGCAATCGAAAGCCTGTTGCTGTTTTGCCACCTGCTTCTCTTGATTCCCCTGTGCCAAGGAGTCTCCCACACCTACAGAGTAGCTTCTGTTAGAGAGTGGTTCAGCTGTGAGCTGTGTAAATCTAGCTAGGAAGGTAACAGTGGATTATTCCATTACCAGTAGAAGCCAGGAGGCAGTGACTGTGGCCCCTAAGGAGAACTGGATTTGGAGAAAAGACCTTGGAAGCTCACAGCAGGAGTCTAGTGTCTTCTGCAAGCCCCTTGCCCTCTCCGCTCAGTGCCCAGGTTCTCGGGGCCAAACAGGCGTCTCCGGATGTAGAAACGAGCTGCGGAAAACGGCAGCAAGAGGCCCTGATATAAATCAAGGCTATGGCACTGGAGGAGGGGGAGGATTGGCTTTCTCTCTCCTCCCCCGTGGCATTTCCCAGATCAGAAATGTCACCCTAAGCCAAGCTCGTTTCCAGGAGGGAGAAAAGATGGATACGATATGGATAGGGCTGTTGAAAAAAAAAATCAGTAAAATTCAGATTCGGCAAAATTTGGCCTGTTTTTATTCGGGAAATGATGAAGTCCGAACTCCCCCTATACGGATCCGTGGAATTCGGCATGAAATTCGATGTTCCCAAATTAATTCGGCCGAATAAAGCCATTTAAAGCACATTTGCTGCTTTCCACAGCTCCGGGGGGGATTTTTGGAGGTAGAGGTCCCAAACTTTCAGGATAGCTTGGAGGGACCCTACTTGCAAGAACCCCCAAGTTTGGTGAAGATTGGTTCAGGGGGTCCCGAGTTATGGGGTCTGGAAGGGGTCCCCCCATCTGCCCATTGGAATGAATGGGAGCCGGCAATCCTTAATGTGCATCTAGAGAGCTGCAAATCCAAGGCAAAACCTCCCATTGTTTCTGGGGCAGCCAGAGAGAGACTCACTAACCCACAGTGTGAAACCAGTGAAAACAGCAACAATCACACTCGCAAAGAGGAGATCAAGCCCCCCCCCAGGATAGGTAAGGTAACCCCCCCTTTAGCTCCCCACACACACACACAGTAGACCACCCGAACTCGCCAAATTTGGCTCGTCGGTTTCCCGCCTTTTTTGACTTCGGCTCTATCCAAACTGGAAACTGCCAAATCGGGGAAAATTCGGTGGTTTTTCATGTCGGATGGAACTGAATCGACAGCCCTAGATATGGGTGCTTGTCTCTGCCCCCCCCCCCTAGGTAGGGCTTAAAGTAGCCTTGGACCTTTCCAATCTGAGCAATGCCATGGGAGATGCCACCCTCTCCGTTCCCCAGCTCCATGATTCCAGTCTGTATCCCACCCAAACCCCTCTATGGCTGTGTTTTCAACTCAGTTGCATGTTGGGTGATCTAACCGCAGATCTGTATTTGAGATGAACAGCTGAAGCAATGACCTCAGCCACACGCCTGCTCGGCTTTCTCGAGACACACCTTTGCCTCTAAAGAGCTTGCCTGCATCCGGCGTGTGAAAATCCAAAGTGTTTATTGCTGTTGCCATGGCAACCTAGCATCATCCGTATGGTGTGCTAGACTTATCACCACATCAAGTGACAAACTGGGCTGTTGAAGTGTAGAAAGAGCTAAGCATCACGTACTTCTGTTCTGGCTCCCCACAAAGGGAAGAGAAGACTGAGATCCAAGCTAATGGGACCCAGGCTCCAAATTGCAGCATCTTCCTGGTCTCCAGGAAAAGCAGGTGGTACTTTGGTCCTGACGTGGATACCCCAGGCTAGTCCCATCTTGGAAGCTAAGAACACAAGAAAAGCCATGCTGGATCAGACCAAGGCCCATCAAGTCCAGCAGTCTGTTTACACAGTGGCCAACCAGGCGCCTCTAGGAAGTCCACAAACAAGTCTGCCGCAGCATTATCCTGCCTGTGCTCCACAGGACCTAATATAACAGGCCTGCTCCTCTGATCCTGGAGAGAATAGGTATGCATCATGACTAGTATCCATTTTAACTAGTAGCCATGAATACCCCTTTCCTCCATTAACATGTCCACTCCCCTCTTAAAGCCTTCCAAGTTGGCAGCCATCACCACATTCTGGGCAGGGAGTGCCACAATTTAACTATGTGTTGTGTGAAGAAATGCTTCCTTTTATCTGTTTTGAATCTCTCACCCTCCAGCTTCAGCAGATCACCCTGCATTCTAGTATTATGAGAGAGGGAGAAAAGCTTGTCCCTGTCCACTCTTTCCATACCATGCATGATTTTATAGACCTCTATTGTGTCTCCCCTTAACCGCCTTCTTTCCAAGCTAAACAGCCCTAAGCATAACTGCTCCTCATAGATATTCCAGACTCTATGGTATAGACATGCTCTCAAATATCTCCAGTTACAAGGGGATTGTGTCAGTAGCACACCTTCTAGCCTTGCCCACGTTTTTACATCACGGAAGTTTCATTTAGTTGTTGTTGGGTTTTTTTGCATATGGTTGTGATAGGCCAACTTGATTTATCACTGTTGGGGCGAGGTCAACTCACTTCACACCTGTCTGTCTTTCAGGTACTGACGTACATAGACGGAAAGTCAAAAGTGGATGAGAAGTATTTCAAGCATCGGGTGGGCTTTCTATACCCCATGCCTTCACCTAACGTCTCCATTGCAATTAATAATACCCAAGAAGATGACTCTGGGCAATATATGTGCACAGTTAACCTTGGGGATGAAAGCTCGACAGATGGGAGAAACATCGGACTCGTCAACCTTACCGTTCTGGGTAAATTGAGCCGTTGCCTGTCACTTGGTTTGGAGATCTAGGGCATTCCCTGATAACTGCTTTAGTGATTACTGACTCTTCTTAACTTTTGTGTCTTTTCTTGACGTGAAAGGAGAAAGGCCAGGAGGAGAACTTTTGAGATTTAGGTCAGCCTTAACACAACAAGATGGTGACATTCGCCAAGTGGAGATTACTTATTCCTATCAAATAGGTGCAGAATGAAACCTGGGAAAAGGTAAAAAGGTTTCCCCTGTGATCTCACAGGGATGCTCAGCTAGATTATTGGGTTCACAGGAACAGATGAAGCTGCCTTATACTGAATCAGACCTGACAGCGGCTCTCCCAATTTTCTTGAAGATAATTCACAGTGGGTAGCCGTGTTAGTCTGTCTGCAGTAGTAGAAAAGAGCAAGAGTCCAGTAGCACCTTAAAGACTAACAAAAATATTTTTGTTAGTTTTTAAGGTGCTACTGGACTCTTGCCCTTTTCTACCAATTTTCTTGGTTTGTGGAACAAGCTCCAGTTGTGTTGGTGTCCACTAGATGGCACTGCTGCTGTTATTTAACACCATTTCACCCTCAAACTAAAAATTCTTCGATAACCCACCTCCTCTTTGTCTTGCAGTCCCGCCGTCTTCACCAACATGTAAAATCCAGGGAACTCCCCATGTTGGAGGGAATGTTACCATGAGCTGCAAGTCATTGTCGGGCAAGCCCAGCCCGATGTACCACTGGAGACGCACTGGCCCTTCTTTTCAGGTCTTCTTTGCTCCCGTGCAAGGTAGGAAATTAATCCGCCCAACGTAACTGCAAGTGTCCACTGATGGATTCTTGGATCTAAGGCTAGGAGGGCTGAAACATATGAACAAAGGAGTTTGAATCCATGGATGTGGCAACCGGATTTCTAGAGTATCCTGAACTCTAAACACGACAGCTGAGCCACGTTAATTCTTAATTAAAATTTGAAGCACCCTCTCGCACCTGAAAAACTTTCCTTCTAGAGCAGGTACAAAGAACCACTCCCACCTGCTTTTTGAGGAGCCAGTTTCTGAGTAGGGCTTAGGTAGATTTTTGTGGACAGGTGCAAAAATAGCGGTTTCCAGGGTCCCAAAGCATTGTGAAATTAAAGAGGAGTCCAGTTGCACCGTAAAGACTTAACAAGCGTAAGCTTTCGTGCGTCAGAGCTCACTTGATCAGGTACATCTGACAAAATGAGTTTTTGAGACACCACCAGACTCCTATATAATTTCGTCACAACCACAACTACTGCTGTGAAAACACTGTGAGATGGTGTTAGCAGGAAGCTGAAAAAATGGGCCTGTTAGCCTAGGAACACCATGCAGATCTGTCAGTTTGGGGGAAGGTGGATGAAACCAGCTATCATGGGCAAGGGCACGGGAGACAAGATGGCTCGTCCAGAGCCTTCACTGGTAAGCTGTTTGCCTGCAGTCTGGGCATGCCCTGGGGCATCACTGATGCAAAGGAGGAGGAGGAGGCTTTCAAGGTCCTTCTGTAACCTTTTACAGACCTCTCGAAGGGGACACTGACGCTGACAAATCTCACCACCGACATGTCCGGAACGTACATCTGCAACGCCTCCAACTCGGCCGGCTACTCCAACTGCACCATAACCTTGGAGGTGACTCCAGGTGAGTGCCCCACTTGGAGCTCCACCGCTTCACTACAGTTAGCCAGCAACTGGGGGAAGGCCTTTGTGAAAAGAGATGGGGAAAGCATCTTTAAGCCTTCCCTGGTGTCCTGCTTCCCCCCAGATGCTGCTTGCCCCAACTGTGGTTCCTGGATGCACGCTCATGAAGTTGCAGGGAAAAATTGCCAGGGAATTTTACATGAGCCCATTTTTATCCTCCTCTTTCCTCTAAGTAGTTTAGGGTGGTGCACATCATTCTCCTGTTTTATCCTCACAACAACCCTATGAGGAAGGTTAGGCTTTGAGAGAAGTCATTTACTGAGCTTTGTTATGAACTGGGTTTTGAATCTGAGTCTTCCTCATCTGGCGCCGTCATCGCTGGAGTGAACTGGTTTGTCATTAGGATAATATGGAGGAGGGGAGAACCTGAGCTCCTTGAAGGAAGAGCGCCCAGCAAGCTCAGTATTTTGACTGCGGGTCGCTCTCCAGGGTCTTGGGCAGAAATGGGCTTTTTGCAGCGCTTGCTGTTTGAGAGCTTCAGTGTCAGTTTCCAGGGACTGAACCTGAGACTTTCTGTCTGCCCTCCCATGTTAGTTCCCTGATCTCCCCTGCCCTCCACTATTTATTAGCCTTGCAGAAGCCCAGAGCAAATGCATTTTTCTCTTCTTTCTTCTGTTCCATTAACAGCATCTGCCAGACATTCTTGGGTTCAAGCAAAGAGACATGTTGAGTTATCATAAAAATCCCCTATGATTCTAATGGCTGGTTCACACAATCTCCTTCAGGCAGCGACTTGTACATATGAGTGAACCATAGGGAGGGGCTGTGATCAGTTATCAGGGAAGTCCCTCCCCCCTGTATCCTCCAGCGTCAATGTTATGTACATTGCTTTGCTCTGGAACCAGTCCACACATTCAATTGCGACTCATCAAGTGGTAGGCATGCATGTGTGAATGGACCTCTTAAGTTCCAACGGGGACCAGTCTTCTGGGACCAGATTGGATTATCTGTTTGCTCTGGGCTTGGAAATACTCACCTTCCTCTCTTAAGAAAACCAACCAACCAAGCTTTCCCTTTGCTGTGTGCCCCTTGCAGCTTTCAATGCGGCGGTGGTGGCTGGTGCAGTCGTGGGAGCCCTCATTGGACTGGGCCTGATCCTCTTGTTTGCTCTCCAGATGTTCGTTTACAGAAGGAAGAAGAAGGATGTGCAAGAGGAAATGGCCAATGAGATCAAGTGAGGATCCTTGTTCATTGTGAATGTCTGGCATGATAAGGGGGACTCTTAAGCCAGGGTGCCCAAAACAATTTTTGGCCTGTTGGAGCTCTTCTGGTTGGGGGCAATTTGCTCCTGTCTTTCGCTATTCCTGTAGCCAGGTGTAGGTGGGTTTTTTTTTAAGTTGGCAAGGATGGACCATCTCCAGGGCATAATTTGGGCCAAGGCTTGGCTCTGAAACATATAACAGAATTATGAGTGGTCAGACTATAAGCCAAGTATCTGAAAATTACAAGCCAGTGACCCTTGTAATGAATGATAGATTAATGAGGGCCTCTTTTCAGAGCGTTTGTGTGGCTGCTCTTTAGGGCAAGTTGGTACGTTGGTGCATATTTTATTGGAATTTCCCTCGTATGCGACTCTTAGGAATCGATTGTCAATGTACTATTTGAATCGATTTTCAGTGTACTATTTCCTTTTTACCTCTCTATAAAATAATCTCATTCCCTTTATCCGATAGATGTCCTAATATTCCCCACGCTGTCACAATTTTTTTAAATTATTGTTTGAGCATAAAATCTAAAAGATTATATTTATCAGGAGGGAACATGACTGCTCAAGATATTTCATCCAAAGAGCTTCATTCAGATGAGATGAGATAAAAGGAAAGGAAATTACAAGCCAGTGTAGCACACTGTCTTTTTTTGGAAAAGGCTGGGTTTTTTGTTTTGTTTTTGTGTTTGACAGTTAATGAGCCAGTTATAATCTGAGATTAAGGGAATCTGACCACTATTAGTCTAAAGAGCGACTCCAAATATGCTATGTGCAGTCCTACTGAAAATTATTTGCCTTATCTTGATTATTCATGCAGATAGATGTGGCCTTGGTGTATCTTAGCCAGACTGAGAGAGAATGCTATTGACAGAGTGAGATAGTGTGTGTTGGTGCGAGGATCACTCTGGTCATTTCCTATACCTATTTTGGTATATAAAACTAGATCTGATTATTCCTGAGAGAATCTCCCCCCCCCCTGCCTTAGGGAAATTCTTATGCATGTGGAGTGGAAAATGGGTTAGGAAAATAGCTGCGAAATTGTTCACTGCTACAAACTAGAAAAATCCTAGTGAAGCATTAACAATTAAATCTTGGTTTAAAAAAGTACGGCACTGTGAGGTTAACAGAACTTGTACGTTGGAAGAGAGACAGGATCATTTGCCTTCAAATGTTGGCAACCTATTTTTGGTACCGAAAAAGTGGCATGGCTATTGATCTTTACAATTGCTCTTCTTTGTAATAATTGTTACAATTTGTCTGATAGTATGAATAATCTATACATAAAAGTCAGTAAGAAAAAGTACCAGAAAGAAAATTTCTGAACACTGTTTTTCACCCTCCTGTTTGCTTCTTTCCTTACTGTTCTCCCTCTTCCCTTCTACAGGGAAGATGCCGTTGCTCCCAAGACGCTTTCCTGGGCCAAAAGTCCCGGTTCGGACGTTGTCTCCAAAAATGGCACCTTGTCCTCGATGAACACCGCTCAGGACCACAAACTGTATCCGTCCAAACCTCCTTCGGACACAGCCTCCGTCACCACTGCCACCGGCAGCATGGTGGCCTACAAGCCCCCGTACAACAACCCTCGAGGCGGGACGCTCACCCCGACCCCCAGCCTCTCCAGCCAGTCCTTGCCTCTCTACTTCCCGCCGACCGTCAACGGCATCCACTGCCACCACGCCAATGTGCCAGTCCACAGGAACGCTCAGCACAGGACAAACGGGGCTCAGCCCCAGGCCCCCCGCCAGGAGCACACCCTCCCCCCGGGGCTCACGTCCTCCACCCTGACCCGCATGGGGGCGGTGCCCGTTATGGTGCCTGCCCAGAGCCAAGCGGGATCCTTGGTATAAAGACTCCGTGGCTCGTGCGGCCCTCTCGCACGGCAAGCGGCTGTACCAGTTCCTGGAAACGCTCAGCCAGTGCCTGCTTGCCTACCTGCCTCCAGAACTCCTGTGTGCATTTGTGCACACCTCTCCTGCAGAGGAGCAAGTGTGCAAGCAATTGCTGTACGTGGGACTTGAATAAGGGTTCCTGAGATGGGCTTCTTGCAAGAAGCGTCGGAAACCTTTTCCTTGTTACTTTTCCAAACGTGCTCTCCTTCTCGATTCAAATCCCAGGCGCTTGGAATCCGTCAAAGCAGAGACTCTGTTGAACTGAAAGTTCTTTAGGATTTCATCCTTTCCCTTTGTATTGTGGTGCAAAGCTGGGCAGGAATTGACTGTCTTGGTTGGGAAGGGAGGGCGTTGAGTAGTTCCTGAACATGCAGGTGGATCAAGAGTGTCCCCTGTTGCTGCCTTTTCCCTGAAGTAGCCCAAGGAATGGAAGGATTCCAGACGTTCAAAGGGAGAGGGCAAAGGGCAGAGCTTGACTACACACTGCGAATTAAGAAAGCAAGCTTCTTATGACTCCAAATTTTATCATTAATCTCCCAAATCAGCATGGAGATCAGAAGGATTTGTCAGTTAGAGACAGGGCTTCAGTGTCAGCTAACTGCCTCTCCCCATGACCGGTAGAATGAATGATGCAAATGGGGGAAATAAATTTCCTTCCTAATGCATGATGCTGGTAGCTCATCTTCAGTTTAGAGTCCCTGGGCACAAGATAAACACAGCCGTGAACAAGAGAGATTTTGTGGTCCAACTTCTGTTATGAAATGTGAACTATTTAGGATGGGGTTGAGGAGGAAACTGTGTGTCTTTGTGTCTCTAGGTGCTATTTACCTGCTGTCAGCCTTGTTGGTGACGTATCTGTGTAGTTTGATGCACAACACTTTGTAAGGACAAGGGGGTCAGATAGGAATGGGGAAATCCTGCAAAACCAAATATGAGTGAATATCTTGAATTTTCACTAAGGGATGTTGCAGAGTGGACTCTAGTGGGGAAAATTAATCTTTGCTATTAAAAAAGTGATATTTTTAGATAGCCCAATTTTCCCCTTCATTTCTGAGTCCCGAATCTGGATTCAACATATGAACCTTTTAAGTTATGTAAAGCTGAATTGTATGTGCTCGGTAGGGTTGCCAACCTCCAGGCGGTGGCTGGAGATCTCCCGCTATGACAACTGATCTCCAGGCAATGGAAATCAGTTCCCCTGGAGCAAATGGCCACTTTGGCAATTGGACTGTATGGCATTGAAGTCCCTCCCATCTCCAAACCCCGGCCTCCTCAGGCTCCACCCCCCAAAATCTCCAGGTATTTCCCAACCCGGAGCAGGCAACCCTAGTGCATCATAAACCTTTCATCATTTCAATGGGGGCCACATTTGCTGATTGTGTATGGACTGATCACGTGGCTAGTCCTCACGTTGGGGCCACGTGGGCCTCATTCCCATGCTGAAAGTTTGGTGTACTTAATTCTTTCTGTCATGCATGGAAGCCCACCTTTAGAAATATGTAATTAGGTGATTTAGTAATGCTGCCAAAGGGTTCCTAGCCAACAGGTAAAATGTTCCTGTCTTTGTTCATGCTCGGTCTCCTTGCCAATCAAGCAGCAGCTCTTCCTGACCAATTTGAGAATGAATCCTCCTACCTGACATCATTTCCTGTTTGGTGTGGTTGCATCGGAGTGCAGAAGGAGTGTACAGTGTCAACATGATTCTGTTCCTATGGACTGTGTGATGATGCATGTCTTGTTCTATTCAATCCAATCTCCACCTATTGAATGGGTACCTCCTGGGACAAATGTTACGCATTACCAAATAATATCAATTTTTTGTGTCAAAGAAATTCATCACTGTGCAGAAATTTGGACCTAAGCTTTTCTAATGCCCAGTCTAGAAGTTTATGCCTCGTTATCCAGGAAATTGATCTGGGCTTGCTGGCAATTGCAGTTAAGCTCCCCATTGTCATGATATTTTAAAAAAATTGCAGTTGCCAAGACTTTATTTTAAAAGCTGTTTTTACTATGATTTGCAAATGCTGTGTGCTGCAGAGAGATGCTAGAAAAATGCAGTCAGGGTGGTCCATCATTATCTGACTTATTGTAAGTAATATCTGGAAATACTGGCCCCAACATTAAATACCTTTTGGTCTCTGTGCTTTTCCCAACTCCCCAAAATCTCACAGTGACCTTTATGCTACAATTCTTGTTGAATGCTTAGGTCCCTGTTCTGTAAGACAGGATAGGATAGGTGGCATAATAATTTCTTCTCTCTTTATGGCACCCCCAGGGATATTTCTCCCGTGGAAGTTATGTTTAAAGAACAAAATTCATTGCCCACATGGGATCCGGTGTCATCAGAGGCATGTGCCCAGTTGATCGAGGGGCTAATTGGGGGGAAAGCCCCGGGAGAAGATTATATCTCTCCAGAATTATTTAAATCAAATATCCATTGGTGGGCTTCAGTGTTAGCAGCTCTATTTGCAACAATTAACAATCTATGCATGATACCAGCCAGATGGAAACAAAGCATCATTGTCCTTATCTTTAAGAAGGGGGATAACACAGACCCTGCCAATTATCAACCTATCAGCCTCTTACATGTTGCTTCTAAGCTATATACTCGCCACCTGTTTAATAAATTGGTAATTGGGCAGACCAGGTAAACCTCCTTAATCAGGAGCAAGCCGGATTTCGTAAGGAACATAGCACAATTGATCATTGTCTAGCTCTTAAAGCTCTGATTGAGAAATACTCGGTCAAATTAAAATGCCAACTTTTTGTAGCCTTTGTCGACCTGTCTTTTGAGTCAATTGACCAAAATAGGCTCTGACAGAAGTTGGCGGATACCTCTATTGACCAGAGGCTTTTTAGATTGATAAGGGAATTGCATACAGATCTCACAGCTAGAGTTAATGTGGAAGGAACTGGAAGTTTAACGGAACCGATTCCCCTAACAAAAGGAGGGAAACGGGGCTGCCTGCTAGCACCTTTCCTCTTCAATGTTTATATTAATGATATAGTGCAAAAGAAATTGTTTTTATGTTGTGTGTATTCTGCCCCCCTGTGGTTGTTGCTGGAACTCCATCCAGGGCCCTGCAGAGATGAGGCTGGATTCCGTCTTTGGGGATTTGCACAATCTTTACATTTTTTTTCCATAATGAGATGGCTGTCAGTCAGCTTGTGCAAGCAACCTGTATGTAACATTATCGAGTAACCTTTCATCAAAATATCCTAACAGCTGGTTCTTAAGGGCGCCTTCAGCAATTTAATATGTATTGTGCAATTATAACATTTGTCTACTCAATGGACACCTTCAATCTTTTCTTCTTTTTTATATACATGTATATACATAGTTCCTAATTTATACTTATAGATATTAACAAATCTGTGAATCTGGACTACAGTCCTCTAACCATTATCATGTTGGCTTTTTTTTCCTTCAAACTATGGCAACCAGACCCTTCTGTTGCGTGAAGAGGTAGGAAGACACTGAAATATTTTTATGTACAGTTTCAAAATGTATTTTTCATAAACTATCATTAAAAGTATTTGTTTTTATACGAAACAGATCCTGGGAAATAACGTGTATGTTGTTTCTGGGGTTGGGAATGAAGAAGCTGGGCGTTGGTATTTCGGAACAGGAGGAAAAAACTGCTGGATCAGGCGGGAGGTCGATCTAGTCCAGCATTTTGTTCAACATTGAACAACTAAATGCCCCCGTGAGACTCCAAGCAGAGCATGGAAGCTAAAATTTCCCTTCTTCCCCATCCCCACTGCTGTTTAGAGGTACACTTCCTCTGAAGATGGAGGTTCTATGTATCCATCATGGCTGATAAGGATATGAACTGGGGTTTTTTTTACTTCTATTCCACACACATTACACTGTAAAATGCTTAATTTGGTAAGGCCTGAGAGAATTTGACACCAGTGATACCTGACATGTACTTCTCTATTCAGCCACTGGAGGCAGTAGAGAGTCACCACTACCGCAGTCCGTATCGCCAGTTCCAACCTCAGCTGGTTTTTCATTCTGACTTCCAATGGAGGATTTTTTCCATAGAAAGCCAAAGCTTACAGAACACCACTATGCACACACAAAGAATCATGACCAAGTTTTACTGGAAATTCAGGCTCTGTCACTTGAATCTTTTTTTTCTCTGTGACTGTTCTTCCAGCTAACAATTCCTTTAGGTGTCAGTAGGGCTGTCAAAAAAAAAAAATTCGGTACAGTTCGGATTCGGCCGAATTTGACCCTTGTGGGGTCGGTACGTGCCGAAGTCCGAACTCCCCCGCTTCGGATCCCCGGTAATTCGGGGGGATCCGGAGTTCGGGGGAAAATTCGGCTGAAGCGCGCCTTCAGGGATTCCCTGAAGGCGCGCGGGGGCCCTTTAAACTGATCTGAGCCTCCCAGCTGGGAGGCGCAGATGAGTTTAAAGGGCAGCCCGCCCCCCTTCAGCGGGCTCCCGTGAAGGGGGGCGGGCTGCCCTTTAAACTCATCTGCGCCTCCCGGCAGGGAGGCACAGATGAGTTTGAATGACAGCCCGCCTCCCTTCAGCGGGCTCCCGTGAAGGGGGGCGGGCTGTCATTTAAACTCATCTGTGCCTCCCGGCTGGGAGGCACAGATGAGTTTGAATGACAGCCTGCCTCCCTTCAGCGGGCTCCCATGAAGGGGGGGGCTGTCATTTAAACTCATCTGTGCCTCCCGGCCGGGAGGCACAGATGAGTTTGAATGACAGCCCGCCTCCCTTCAGGGGAGCCCGCTGAAGGGAGGCGGGCTGCCCTTTAAACTGATCTGAGCCTCCCAGCTGGGAGGCGCAGATCAGTTTAAAGGGCAGCCCGCGCCTTTCAGCGGGCTCCCCTGAAGGGGGGGCCGAATTGGCCGAATTTATTCGCGAACTCCCAAACTCGCTGAATTCGGCCCCCCCGGTTGCCCGCCAGATTTGAGTTCGGATCCGTCCGAACTGAAAATCACCGAATCAGGGGAAATTCGGTTGATTTTCAGTTCGGACCGAACCGAATTGACAGCCCTAGGTGTCAGATCTAATCCCTCCCTTCTGTAAGGTCTTACGTACCGGCACAATGGAACAGCCTTGCTGAGTCAGGCCAATGGCTTCATCTAGTCAGTTTCCAATAGCAAGTCCGCCTATTTATGGAAAATCCCCCAGAAAACAGTAGGAACTATTCTATCCACCCTCCTTCCCCACAGAACAGGAAGTCTTTGAAAGTAAAACCAGAAAAACAAAGACTGATAATATTCATTCTAAAAATACTCCTGAACCTATGATAAAAGCAGAAAAAATAAAGGAAATTCACACTGCTGTGCTATTGTAGGTGTGAGTCTAGAATTTCTGCCTTTATCAGGACAACGTACATTGTTCTTCCTTGCTCGATTTTGTTCTTAAAAACATGGCACGTAGGTTGGGTGGAGAGAGAGGTAGACTGGTCCAAAGTCACCTGGTGAGCAAAATGGCAGAGCAGAGGTTTGAATCTCAGTCCCTTAGTTCTGTACGCTTAACTACCAACACCATACTAAGCCTCACGTTCAGGATAGGAAGACAGATTTAAAATCAGGAAAAGGTAAGGCTTAGACAACAAATTGCGTAGTTTTGCAGAGGTGGCGAATACTAGAAACTACAAAGGAGATGTATGTGGCCGTTTGTCTTTGTTTTTCCCAGCACTTGCCCCACTCCAGATGGTGCATGTGACGCATGGCTCCTTACCTGGCAGATGTGAGTGAGTGAGACACATAAAACTCAGGGAGCAAGCTGGCTAGTTGCCCCAAACCGTACAGCTCTAGTGCCTAGATTCTCTGATCTTAACAGCCGGCTCTGGGTGGTGGTGCTATTGCTAAGAGTCTGGCCCCAGAGAAGCTTGGCTGGGGTTAGCCATTGCTAACTGAGGATAGTACTAGAGAACTCCTTGTGTTGAAGTTCACTCCTGGTATTTTAGGGTCCAGAGGATCAAGATAACTATCCCAAGCCAGTCACTGATGTTACTTCAGCATGAATGTATCAGCTACCTTCTTGCACCCGGGTTTACAATGAGCCATCATGCATGGTGCTCTGCGCGCAAAAACACTGTGGGATATGCAAAAACTGTTTAGCAAAGGTGTCCCTTGTTCTCAACTTATCTGGGAAAAGCTGTTTGTTCTGGTGGGGACTGGGTAGTTGGTGCTGGGTTCATTTGGCAGCTTTGTTAATGATTAATTGCCCAGGGTGATTTTGATTTTCTTTGTGGAAGGGAGACCTTTGCTTTAAAAAATCATATTAGTGCATGGCTACTCTAGAGCTCACATTTAAGTGCACAGTGGGAAAAGTGGATGGAGAGAACCTGTTTCCTCCCTCTCTCAGAACTCAGGTTACCCACTGTAGTTAATGAGCAATAGGTTCAGAACAAGCAAAGCAAAAGAATGTATGTATTCATGTAATGCATAATTAATTTGTGGAACTCACAGCTGTAGGTTGTAGTGATGGCCAAGAGCTCTGATGGCTTTCAGGGAGGATTAGACACATTCATGGAGGAGAAACACAGCAACAGCTATTAGATATGATGGCTTAATAGAACCATCAGCTCCAGAGGCAGTATATCTCTAAACCGGATACTGCTTAAAGATGGGGGAGGCGATGGGCTTTCCAGAGTGTTTAATCCCTGTGGGAAACCGGTGCAGGACAATATGGACTGATCCCGCAGAGCTCTGATGTTCTTATGACCTGCAGACTCGCTTTTTTAAAAGCTGTGGTCATGCAAATAATTTTCATTCCATATAGGTACTATAAAAGTGCTTTTGCACACACTTAAGGGTTCCCCCCTTCTTTGTTTAAATGCATTTTGCAATGTGAATATAAAACCTATGTAGATAATCTACACTACAAATGCCTCTGTTAACAAGGATCCAACATTTGCATAAAAAACAACAAAGAAATGCAAAGAAGATTTAAGTTCCGCATGTGCAATACATCCAAGGCTCTCAATGCTTTTGTCACAAAGGTTCTTTTCAGCCATTACAGCAGTACATATTAGGGTCCTTCTAACAACATGGAGGTCCTCTTAATGCATGTAGTTGCCATGTTATCTACTATGCATACACATGCACAGCTCCAGTTAGTGCAAAAGGACCCCTGGATTTTTCAGGGGTTGTGTTCCATGCACACTGAGGCTGTACCCATGTGGTACATATGCATGTTGCCCTTGATCGGAAGGAAGAGCCATGCTGGATCAGACCAAAGGCCCATCTAGTTAGGGTTGTAACTTCCAGGTACTAGCTGGAGATCTCCTGCTGTTATAACGGATGTCCAGCTGATAGAGATCAGATCACCTGGAGATAGGGTCGCCAGGTCCTCCTTTGCCACCCGTGGGAGATTTTTGGGGTGGAGCTTGAGGAGGGTGGGGTTTGGGGAGGGGAGGGGCTTCAATGCCATACAGACCAATTGCCAAAGTGGCCATTTTCTCCAGGGAACTGATCTCTGTCGGCTGGAGATCAGTTGTAATAGCAGGAGATCTCCAGCTAGTATAGGGTTGCCAGGTCCCTCTTCGCCACCAGCAGGAGATTTTTGGGGCGGAGCCTGAGGAGGGCGGGGTTTGGGAGGGACTTCAATGCCATAGAGTTCAATTGCCAAAGCAGCCATTTTTCTCCAGGTGATCTGATCTCTATCGGCTGGAGATCAGTTGAATTAGCAGGAGATCTCCTGCTACTACCTGGCAGTTGGCAACCCTAAGCTAGTACCTGGAAGTTGGCAACCCTACCTGGAGAAAATGGCCACTTTGGTAATTGGACTCTATAGCATTTAAATCCTTCCCCTTCCCAAACTCCGCCCTTCTCAGGCTCTGCTCCAAAAAACCTCCTGCCGGTTGCAAAGAGGGACCTGGCAACCCTACGTCTGCTCCAGCCCACAAACAGGAAGACTGCAGCAGCATCCTTCCCATGCCCCCAGCGACTGATTTAAAGAGGCATACTACCACTGGTACTGGAGGGAGTAGCTATCCATCATGATTAGTAGCCACACAACGTGGACTGATTCGAGGTTGTAAGAAGTAGTTCTGAGCTCCAGCAAGAATGAGGTGTAAAGGGAATATCATGGTGGCCCTTTCATATCAGGGGAGGCCCTTGTGTTTCAGCGTGATTCAGAGCTCTGCCGCAACTGTTTGCTTTAAGCTCCCATACAAGATAAAGAACAGTCTCACTCTCTGTAGAGTCTCAGCTCTGCTAGCGAAAGCCGCAGGCTGCTTTGGGAGAAATGGCCCAGGGCTTGGTTGTGTTCTCCTGCTTGTTCCTCGCCTTCATCTCACTTTGGGGTGAGTACCCGAGGTTTGCAAATCAAGGGGTGTTAGACATGGAGGGGAGGGGACCGAAATCGCAAAGCAGTGAAGCATTCCTCCAGTTCAATCAATCAAAAATCAAAAGAGTTTCCGTCTAGACATTAGGAAGAAATTTCTAACAATTAGAGCGGTTCCTCAGTGTAACTGGCTTCCTCGGGCAATGGTGAGCTCTCCTTACCTGGAGGTTTTTAAGAAGAGGTTAGATGGCCATCTGTCAGCAATGCTGATTCAATGACCTTAAGCAGATGATGAGAGGGAGGGCATCTTGGCCATCTTCTGGGCATGAAGCAGGGGTCACTGTGTGTGTGTGTGGGGGGGGTAGTTGTGAATTTCCTGCATTGTGCAGGGGGCTGGACTAAATGACCCTGGTGGTCCCTTCCAACTCTATGATTCTATAAGCAGTGAGAATTTCCAAGGAAACTGCTACCAGATTTGGTTTCCTTTGGATGAGAGACCTCCCAGAGACTTCGCATTTGCTCTATATTCACGCATGTATGTGCAAGTGGAGGCAAAGAGGCGCTCCTACTGAGCAGCAGATCTGGTACCACACTTCACATTCTCTGAGGGACCTCACACCTCAAGGTGCAGGATCTTTAGCTAACTTACAGTTGCTTTCCTTTCCTTTACGGGTTGCAAACTGTTTCTTCTTCATACACTGGGAGTTCCATGTCAGGAGCCCCCAGAAGTTTTCCCACAGGGCCTTGTTTTGCACTGGAACCACAGCATGAGGGTTATCAGCAGTGCATGTTTTCCCAGCAGAAGAAATAACAGTTCTCCAGTGCCATTTCAGATTGGGCAAATGGTGCAGGGAAAAGATTTTAAATCCCCTTCCCTTACACTGTGGTCTCAATCTATGCATAGCAAGTAATTAGGAAAAAAACTTGGGTTGTCCTAACATGGAGTATGTATATCGCTTGGTTAGCCACTCACATCTGACCCCTTTCCCTCAGTAGGAGTATTCTATCTGTCGGTCGGTCGGTCGGTCTGTCATCTCTTAATCTCACTCTTCTTTCAAGGAAGTATATTTCAAGTATATATGGTTGTTTCCTCCATTTTATTCTTAGACCAAACCAGTATGCTGTAGCAAACAGTGTTGTAGGGGAAAGGCTTGGGTTCAAAATTATGCTCATCATTAGGGTTCAAAATTATGTTCAAAATTATGCTCATGTCAGCTCCTTTGTTGGAAATACCTGGAGATTTGGGGAGAGAAGCCTGAAAAGGGCCAGATTTGGGGAGGGGAGAGACTTCAGTGAGGTATAATGACACAGAGTCCGCCTTCCAAAGCGGCCATTTTCTCCAGATGAACTGATCTCTGCTGCCTGGAGATCAGTTGTAACAGCAGGAGATCTCCAGCCAGCCACCACCTGGAGGTTGGCAACCCTAGTTTAAGGGTAACCCAGAGGATATTTAGAAGTGGTGGAAGAGCTAGCAAGTAAAGTACAGAGACAGGGAGACTGGTGCTCACTGGTGGAAGGTGGCTTTAACAGCAACCAACCATGGGAAGAATCCATGCCAGACACAGGGAAGAGAAAGCGATCTCACGTTGATGGAGCTTGCCAGCCCATTTTTGCGTGTCCCACAGGCCATGGGGCATGTGTGGAGGTGACTGTCCCATCTGATCCGGTGATGCAGCAGAAGGGTTTGAGTGCAGAGCTCCCGTGCCATTACAAAACCTCAGTCGACAAGAACTTCGCGCTGGAATGGACGTTTGCGCCAGCCTCAACTTCTACTGACAACACCAAACAGGTAAAGTAGGGCGGGGAAGGGATGGGTTTTTCCTGGGGGAAGAGATCAATGCGGATTGGGTGCTCCAGATAAGCTGCTAATATTAACTATTACTTGTTATTGTTCTTGCTATTGCTTGTGAAGACCAGATATATGCTCCAGACTCATTTTCTCCCATCAATCAAGTAAAAGTTTTGTTGTATACTGGCCAATGGTGAAAGCTGTTTCTGGAGATGTCTCCAGCTCTGAAATGGATTCCCAGGCCCCAATGTCAGACAGCCTTACCTGAAACTAAGCACGGAAACTATTTTTTCTGTTCTGGTGGCTATTCCTGGAGATCTGGGGTTGGAGCCCGGAGAGGGTGGGGTTTGGGGACAGGAGGGACCTCAGCAGGGTATAATGCCATAAAGTCCACTTTCTGATGAAGCCGTTTTCTCCAGGAAACTGATGTCTGGAGATCATTCTCCATTGTCATTCTGGGAGATCTCCAGGACCCACCTGGAGGTTGGCAACCTGGGTCCCTGCCCATGTGTTTCCTTTCCTCCTAATGCTCAGTGACCTCAGCACTCTAGGGCATCCAAGCCTTCAGCTCAAAGAAGATTCCTGATGATTCCAGAGATTTCCTCCGTCAGAATCAGTGTTCTCTCCACAGATTCTCTACTTCGCCAACAACGTGCTGTACAAACCAGGCTCTCAGTCTGAACGGCTAAGCCTCCTTCATGACCCACCCACTTTGGGGGATGCATCCCTTCGATTAGACAACGTGCGAGCATCAGACGCCGGCACCTACACTTGTGAGGTGAATGACCCTCCCGATTTCTATGGAGCTGGCACTGGGAGTATCCATTTTGTAGTTTTAAGTAAGTCTAATTTTAAGTATAATGGGGGAAGGGACGTATATGCCTCCCTGTAAGCTTCATAATACCAGGACTCTGTGTATACTATGATTCTGTGAAATCACAGGAGGGGGAGCACAAAGTTTGGTACTGAGCACAGAATGCAGCATCCTGAGAATCTTAACTTGTATATTTAAAGAGAGCAAGTTTCTAGTCCTCATGGTTATGAAAATATTCTGGGAACTGTGTGAGCTCCATTGCACCAGTCAGTGTTTGGGGGCAGGATAACAGCACCCCAAGTAGCCCTTTTGCCTCCTCCCCCATCCCTATTTGGTATTTTGAGAACACTGAGGATTTTTGTTTAATTTAAAAAGCTGGTAATTTGAGTCCGTCTGCCGTAGAACGGCCATTCTTCATTCTTCAGTCCCTCTGAGAGAAGCAGATGCATTTCTTGACTAGTGTGTTTGCACAGAAATTCTTGTGCATGAACGCTAAGGCACTGCACAATGCATGGCCTGAGAAGGGGTGGTGGTTAATAAGTACACAAGAGTGTCCCTATTTTCACCTCTGAGAGGGGATGAAGGCAGGAAGCATCCACGTACTTTGGTCCACATCCTGATACTCTTTATAGAGTGCTTTCAGTGTTCAAAATGCTTCATGTCTATTGTGTGTGTGTGTTAAGTGCCGTCAAGTCGCTTCCGACTCATGGCGACCCTATGAATGAAAGTCTTCCGAAATGTCCTATCTTTGACAGCCTTGCTCAGATCTTGCAAATTGAAGGCTGTGGCTTCCTTTATTGAGTCAATCCATCTCTTGTTGGGTCTTCCTCTTTTCCTGCTGCCCTCAGCTTTTCCTAGCATGACTCTTGTCATCTCATGACTCTTGTCGTCTCATGACGTGACCAAAATATGACAGCCTCAATGTAGTCATTTTAGCTTCTAGGGTCAGTTCAGGCTTGATTTGATCTATAACCCACTGATTTTTTTTTTGGCAGTCCACGGTATCCGTAACCCTCTCCTCCAACACCATATTTCAAAGGAATCTATTTTCTTCCTATCAGCTTTCTTCACTGTCCAGCTTTCACACCTATACATAGTAATAGGGAATACGATGGCATGAATTAATCTAGTCTTGGTGGCCAGTGACACATCCTTACACTTCAAAATCTTTTCTAGCTCCTTCATGGCTGCCCTCCCCAGTCTCAATCTCCTTCTGATTTCTTGGCTGCAGTCTCCCTTTTGGTTGATGGTGGAGCCAAGGAATAGAAAGTCTTGAACAATTTCAATTTCCTCATTGTCAACCTTAAAGCTGTGTAATTATCATGTCTATTATCATGCCCTGAACCTTGCAATAACCCTGGAAGAGAGACCATTCTTATTATCTCCATATTACTTTGGGGGGGAAGAAGAAGAGTTGGGGGTTTTTATATGCCAACTTTCTCTACCACTTAAGGGAGAATCAAACCGGCTAACAATCACCTTCCCTTCCCCTCCCCACAACAGACACCCTGTGAGGTAGGTGGGGCTGAGAGAGCTCCAAGGTTACCTAGCTGGCTTCATGTGGAGGAGGGGGAAACAAATCCAGCTCACCAGATTAGTGTCTGCCGCCCATGTGGAGGAGTGGGGAATCAAACCCCGTTCTCCAGATCAGAGTCCACCACTCCAAACCACTATACCACGCTGGCTCTGGAAGGGGCTGAATGGCTCACCCAAGGCCAATCGGTGAGCTTGTGGCAGAGGTAAGATTTGAACCCAGGCCATCCCACTCCTGGATCATACCCCATAGCTTCACCAGCTCACATTCTGAGTTGAAGAATCCTTTTCTTCTTTTTCCCTCATCAGTGCCTCCATCCAGCCCAGTGTGCAAAGGGGCTGCCTACGCTCCCGTGGGCTCAGATGCCACCTTGACCTGCTGCTCTTCAGAAGGCGTGCCGGCACCAGTTTACTCTTGGACTCGGGTGGACCCCAAAACTCCACTCCTTCTGTCTAACATGGTACAAAGTAGGTGGACTGCTCAGTGGCCTTTATGTTTTTTGTATTTTATCAGAGCCATAGAAGTCAGTTTTTAAAAGGGACAGCTGTGTACGTGCAATGTTTCTTCCCACCAACAGGTGGCGCAGCCACCTGCAAACTGCAGGGAGTTTTGAGCTGCAGGGAGGTTGATCTTCCAGGTGTTTTGCATTCCCGTTTGTGAACCAGGCAAAAGCTGCTCATTGCCTTTTCATCAGTCATTCCAGCCCTTTGTTCAGATCTCTTCTGGCTAGATGGGGGTGGGGAAGACTTTGAAAATGCATCTTTAAGAGCTTAGCCCAAGCCAAAGGGAAAAAAAATCTTCCCCTGCGTGCACTAACATCAAAGCCAAGCATCGACAATCACCTGCCCCTCTTCTGTTTCTCTCTCAAAGAAATGTGATCAAAGACACCCAATTCAAGTAAATGCCAGCAAATAGTTTCAGAAGATGCGCTTTCCCTAAAAGTAGAACAGGAATGTCCTTTTGGGGGGGCGGGGGGAGTTTGTCAGTCTGCCTATCCACTGGGCTTTCACATGAACACATGAAGCTGCCTTATGGTCCATCAAAGTCAGTATTGTCTACTTAGACTGGCAGCAGCTCTCTGGGGTCTCAGGCAGAGGTCTTTCACATCACCTACTTTCCTAGTCCCTTTAACTGGAGATGCTGGGGATTGAACTTGGGACCACATGCTTCTCTTTAGTTTTGTTGTGGTGGTGGTGGTGGTGTGTTAAACCACTAACAGCATCCCTTCTCCAATCTCTTCTTCCCTTCTTTCAAATATTCAAGAAATGGGGCAGAGAAACCGGGATGGTAGTTTCCAAACTTATCTGAAATAACCGGGATGGTAGTTTCCAAACTTATCAGAGACACTGTCCTTCAGTGTTACTCCTCTGAAGATGCCTGCCACAGCTGCTGGCGAAACGTCAGGAAACAAAATACCAAGACCACGGTCACACAGCCCGGATAACCTACAAGAACCAATGAACTCTGACCGTGAAAACCTTCGACAATATCTGAAATAAACTTTTAAAATCTAAAAGTACCCTGGCGAGGCCCTAAACCCCTCTCATAAAGGAGGCTGCCTGTTGTGTCCCTCGCCTACATGATTGATCAGAGCTCAAGAGCCTTCTTCCTCTTCTTCTCATTGTCTTCTGCTATAGGAGACAAATTCTGCCCTGCCTTGGTCCTTTGTGTAACTGGAGCAATATTAGCTATCATCAGAGGAGGTTGTTTGTTGTGTCTCGCCATGAGTTTTTGATCACAAAGGATGCCCAGCATAATGATTTGCACAAAAAGACACAAGTGACAACTTACAAAAGGCAATTGGAAACCCCGGTAACAGCAAGAGTGTAAGACCAGTAATAATAAAAGCATACAGTTGTTCACATGAGGAAGGGCAAAGTCGGCGGGTACAAACAAACCTCAATCAAATTTCCAGCATAAACGTTTTTTAAAAAGAACAGTTATGCATTGTGCCAAGAACTTTGTTTTATCTGCCTGCCAACTTAATTAGGTACCCCTTTACTCTTTAGTTGTGAGAAAGAGAGAAAATGTTGCCTCTCCATTTTTTCAACACCATGTATTATGATGTACATCTCTATCAATACTTCCACATAAGTTCACCATGATACATCAAGAAGCTGATTTCCTAACTGAATATTTCCAGCTGAATGCAAACGTGTGCAAATGGCTGCTCTGCTCCCCAGCCTGATCCAGCAGCCGGGGCTGTGTATATATTGTCCTTTAAAAATAAAAATAAAAATCTGAAATCCTGTTTGTCAGCTGAAGGGAACTAAGATGGTGGTTTCAGTCCCTCACACACCCACTTCTCCCCAAACAACTGGCTGGTAGGTTTTTGTCTTTTCAAAAAGGACTGATAATAACCACCCCAAGCTGCTCCACACACATACTTTTCAATGCTAGCCTTGGTTTCCAAAGCCTCTAAAACCAAGCACTATATTTTAAGTGTTAAGGTTGGACAGGTGGTAAGGCTGGAGATCCCCTGCTATTACAACTGATCTCCAGCTGATAGAGATCAGTTCCCTTGGAGAAAATGGCCACTTTGGCAATTGGACTCTATGGCATTGAAGTCCCTCCCCTCCCGAAACACCGCCCTCCTCAGGCTCCACCCCAAAAACCTCCTGCCAGTGGTGAAGAGGGACCTGGCAACCCTAACAGGTGGTCAAATTAAAAAATATTCCTTCATTTCTGCAGACAAATTCCAGCTAGGGGAGTTTCCTTCAGGGCCACTGCAGTGGTCTAGAGTATAGTGTTCTGAGCTGTCCATAAACTAACTGTCCTACAGAAAACAGGACCTTTATTTTCCCCACCAGTGGCCTCCATTTTCATTCTGTCCTCCTTTCCTGTCCACAGATGAACAAACAGGGAGCCTTCAGTTGACCAACCTCTCACAAGTGTTCTCTGGGACGTATCAATGTGTCGCCTCCAATGAGTATGGCCAGGGGAGCTGCCAGGTATCCCTCCACGTGTCAGGTGGGTACAGGGTTAGAGGTTGCAAGACCTGAGCATTCTTCTGCTTTACCTTCTCTCTGAGCGACTGACACTTGTCAACTGCCCTTGACTGTTTTGATTAGCACAAGGGAACGGAGAGTGATGGTTTTTTGTTTCACAATATTTGTAAGTAAAAAGCAGTGTAACAAAAGAACGTTTCTTAAGGTCCTGGAATTTCTCGCCAGCCTTCAGAATGTGATAGCCCTCAGAATTTGGGGGAAGGGAACAGCATAGCCATACCTGTAATTATTACTTGCTGTTGAAAAGGCTCCTAAAATACAATTCTTTATGCACCTTAATCCTGAATGTGTACGAGAGCTGGCTTTTGAAACCACAAAAGCGACCCTTGCACAAACAGATTTTCCACAGCAATCCAAGCAATCCAAACATAACATTAGCAGTGCATAAAATTCTCTATCCATTCATTTTCAGTTTTTAATACAGGTTAAACTTTGGTCCTAGTTTTGACAACTTCCACAGAAATTCCGCCACCTTTCAAGTGACTTCAGGAATAGAATCATTCAATAAAAACTGGCATACAGAGGATTCTTGGCTAGATTTCATTTTATCAATCAAGGGTAAAATTATTTTCTTACGGGGGCCATTGGGCAGATGACAATTTATGATTATATGCTGTAGCGTGCCATATTGACTCAAGCCACATACACATATTCTTTTCTCGAAGGGAATATTTTTAAATCTACCATTTAGTACCTCTGAAGGAAGGGCATTAAGCCTGGCGAGCATAAATGCCCTCCGTTGAAGGGGTTCTTCAAGTGTAACAAAGTACTGGACAGCAATCCCAATATGCTCATCAGGAAGAAGGGGTAATGTAGTGCTTAGGAAGGCAGATTTCATATTTCTGGGAGTTATCTGGAAAAAAATAAGAGTCTTGGGGGCTAAAATAGCAGCAACTCAGGGGGTGGAACCCGTCACAAAATAATATAATGTCCACTTTATGCTGTAGTGTCTGAGGTCTTTTGAAAATAAGCTCCACTGTAGTAGCAATCAGCTGCAAAAATCTAAGGAGCCCACACCCACACTTCACTGTTTCACACTCCTCAAGGTGCTCTGCTTGGCTCTTATTAACTTCCATAGAGCCAGCTGCGTCCTCAAGTGTGGAGTAATACAAAGTTGATGTAGGTTAGGCTTCCAAACAATCATCCAACTCCTCCAGCACCGTAAATAGGTTCGATATGGGAATTTGAGGTGAGTAAAAATCATCAATTTTGAGTTGCTTCGACATGGATGGAGAAGGATCCTCCTCCTCCTCTCTCACTCTCTTATAAGATTTCATTTTAAAACCACACACGAATATTCTTCGGGAAGCCCAACATGAAACCAACCGACAATAGTTAAGGATACCAGCCGAGGGAGTAGGTCCTTGACTGCAAGGCAATCTTATCTCCCCACCGAAATACAGCTTCAGATGTCAAAACTTATCTTCCAAACCTTGGCTGGCACACTCTGTTGACTTTAACTGTGCTCCCTTTAAACACTATGTCCATTAAAAAAAAAAAGTAGATAAAACCTCAAAATAGACAGAGAGGAGCGTTCAACATGCTGCCGCCGCCATCTTGAGAGGTGGAATCCTCTAGCCCAACTCCAGATGTCAGATGAAGCCTGTCCACAAAATGATATCTTGCACAAAAATTACAGCATTGCAGAGCAAGTCTGCAGTGCTTGGGTGGAGAAAACTTTCCTCTGCTGTTTTCCCAAAGCAAACCATGGCAGGGTGGCAATTCAAATCTGAAACTCTAACCACTACACAACACTGGCGTTCGTCAGGTGGCTTCTGTTGAACAGTAGCAAGCAGCTTGGCCTGGATGTCATGCAAGTTGACTGATAGTAAGTTGCCCGGTGGTTGCCTGGTCCTAATGCATCCCCAACAGCCCTGGAAAGGGTCCTGCCCCCTCCCCCTCCCTTTAATGACAGAAGCCAAGGCTTGAAGGCTGGCAATACAGTTGTGGTTGCCTAGCAGTGACTACTGAGAGCATTCATTTCTTCAAACCTAAAGACACTGACTCTATTATTTTGGGGGTTTTAAATCCCCCAATTTATGTCGCTGTTGTTAATAATAATATAATAATAATTTTCGGATTTTTTTTTTTAACAAACCTGGGGCTTTTCTCAGGTTTGTACAAAGGTCTGTCTTGTATATTCATGGTCCCAGTCTTCTGGGCCATGTTGAGAATTAGATATACTGATGAGACACTGGTGCCACCTCGTGGCCAATATGTAACTTTTTTGTCCCAATTTTGGCATGCTTGCGAAGTGATTGGATGACTGATTAATAATCAGCGGCATCCAAAAGAGACCCCACCAACCCTTCCTGTAGCCATTCTTAGGCATAATCAAGAATATGTGAAATCTCAGATGACATGTACAAAATCATGCCCTCGTATTCTTTATGAATTAACCTTAATTCCCTGCCTTGGAGACTTTGTAATAGTAATAAACAGTTTAATTAATTAGTAAAATGGTAATAAATAGTAAAATAGTAAATTTTAAAAATAAATCTGGACTTCATTCCCTGATTCCCAAGCTCAGAATAGTTTATACGCTCCGCAGATGTGCAGTACAGCTTTTCCCGGAGTGTACCATTTCAGGATGCAGCCGTGTGAAAGGATGGGTGCACACATGAACACACATGGAAGCTGCCTTATACTGAATCAGACCCCTGGTCCATCAAAGTCATTATTGTCTACTCAGACTGGCAGCGGCTCTCCAGGGTCTCAGGCAGCAGAGGTCTTTACATCACCTACTCGCCTAGTCCCTTGAACTGGAGATGCTGGGGATTGAACTTGGGACCTTCTGCATGCCAAGCAGAGGCTCTACCACTGAGCCACAGCCCCTCCCCAGGGCAAGGATTTCATATATGAAGGATTCCCCCATGGTGGGGAAAGACACCTTTCTGAAAATACAAAAAAAGCATGAAAGGGGGAAAGCTAGGGTTGCCAGGTCCCTCTTTGTTACTGGCGGGACGTTTTTGGGGCAGAGCCTGAGGAGGGCAGGGTTTGGAGAGGGGAAGGGCTTCAGTGCCATAGAGTCCAATGGCCAAAGCAGCAGTTTTCTCCAGGTGAACTGACCTCTATCGGCTGGAGATCAGTTGTAATAGCAGATCTCCAGCTAATACCTGGAGGTTGGCAACCCTAGGGAAAGTGGGTCTACTCTCCCTGGAATGCTATTTTTCCATTGGCGGGGACATTCAAACATACCACATGCACACCACCTACAAAAAAGGTTTCATTCTGTCAATTGCCTGAAGCACCCTTTGCAAACACTTTCGTGCAAGTATCCTCATCTCATGCCTAAGTGTTCATTGTAATAAAACAACCCCCCCACACACACACCCATTAACCACTCTGCTTGTTAGTATCTTTGTTAAAAGTATAGCTAATCTGTATTAAGGGGTCCTCCATAGGCAGCTGCAGAATCAGGCTACAACCATGTTTGCTGTCACAGTGTACTTTTGATCCAGGGACTTTCTCTGCGGGTGTTTCTGTTTGTACCAATCACTGCTGACTAGATCCTTTGTTCCCTGTTCATCCCTGGACTAAATCTCTGACACCAGGGGCGAAAACGCCTGGTCGCTTGATCCTCCTTTCATCCCTGTTTTAGCCAGGATCGAACGCACATTAGGCGAAACGCATGTGTTCGATCCTGGCTGAATCCTGGCTGAATCCTGATCCCAAACAGTCCTTTGGGGATGCCTTTTAAGGCTTTTTGGCATGATGGGATCAATGTGGTAGCTGTGCATTTATTGCTAGGGTTGCCTCTTTGCCACCGGCGGGAGGTTTTTGGGGTGGAGCCTGAGGAAGGTGGGATTTGGGGCGGGGACTTCAATGCCATAGAGTCCAGTTGCCAAAGTGGCCATTTTCTCCAGGTGATCTGATCTCTATCGGCTGGAGATCAGCTGTAATAGCTGGAGATCTCCAGCTAGTACCTGGAGGTTGGCAACCTGTTTATTGCACCACGTCCGGTTGCCTGTGCGGGGAATCCCAGAGGCTTCTGGGCCCTCAGCAGGATGCACAAACGTCATTGTTGTCATAAACAATAAATAGGGTCTGAGGTGCTCTTGTTCTCCCCCCCACACACACACACACACACTGCATCTTATCAAGTGCAAAATGGCCGTTTCGGCACTTGAAAAGGTGCACTTGAAAAGGTGCACAGCTGTTTCGGCACTTGAAAAGGTGCACGGGGAGGTGGGAGATGAGCACCATGCGATGGGCCTGATCAGGATTGGACCCTTCTGGCATTTTTAAAATGACTTTAAAACGGTGGTGGCATCCTTGTGGTGGCCACGAGGACACCTTTGCATCTAGTGCGGCCCTAAGGCAGCCAGAGTTGAGCCTACAGGGCCCCAAATGGGGCAGGGCAGGGATGGTGATCCGGGAATAGTACTAGGCTGCCGTTGCTCCAGTTGTGGAAGGGGTTACATCACCTCATTTAGTAGCACCACGACAACATATAGCCAAAGCTGCTCCACTGAAACAGGCCTCCGGTGGTCTTAAATAATGGGGGAGGGGGGGGGGCTTGCCCTGTGGGCCACCATGTCCTCAAGATTAAGAATGCTTTTTGACTGCTTACATTTCATCTCTGGCGGTGTCGTGGTTAAGAGTGGTGGTTTGGAGCGGTGGACTCTGATCTGGAGAACCGGGTTTGATTCCCCACTCCTTCACATGAGCGGCGGAGGCTAATCTAGTGAACTGGATTTGTTTCCCCACTCCTGCACACAAAGCCAGCTGGGTGACCTTGGGCTAGTCACACTCTCTCAGCCTCACCTACCTCACAAGGTGTCTGTTGTGGGGAGGGGAAGGGAAGGTGATAGTAAGCCGGCTTGAGTCTCCCTTAAGTGGTAGAGAAAGTCTGCATATAAAAACCAACTCCTCCTCCTCCTCCTCCTCCTCCTCCTCCTCCTCCTCCTTCTTCTTCTTCTTCTTCTTCTTCTTCTTCTTCTTTTTCTTCTTCTTCTTCTTCTTCTTCTTCTTCTTCTTCTTCTTCTTTTTCTTCTTTTTCTTCTTTCCAAAGCTTATTTCAATACCGTTCTCACTGACAAATTTAATCTCTGGGTCCTGTGGAGTGTTTCTGAAAGAGATTGTTAACCATGACCAGTTCCCACCACAGGAAGGGGGGAGGATAAAAACCCCACAATTTGACTTCCTGTCAGAGTTTGAGGAGATTTAGGGTCTCCTGTTTTAAAAGCTGGTGTTCTCTGGCTGAAACGGTCTATTGCCAAGGAGATGCCTGGCACGAACCCCTGCCCAATCCGTCTCTGTCACCTGACCGCCATTAAGCGACTTGCAGGATGTTCTGGCATCCTCAGCCGCCTCGACTACTCGCATCCCGTTTTTCCGCCTCGTCTCCCACTCAGGTCGGAGCCTCTCATTGAATGAGCTCCTTCTGTGGGCAGCTCCCTCATTAGCTGGCTCCCCATCATGGCTAAACGGTTGACTGCAGGGAGAAATCGGATGGCATCTGTACACGTGGGAAGGAGAAAACACCCAGGCTGGGGGAAGGGATGGGACGATGGTCGTAGGAGGATGGCGGATTAATTAAGACATTAGAAAATTCAGGTCAAAAATATTCTGAACATTTTCTTTCAAGGCTTTCAGAGAGTCTCGGGGAACAGGGTGAAAGAATCGCCTGGTGGAAGAATACATTTAAATGCAAGGAAGTAAATGGAGATCTTATCCTGAAGCGAACAACTTCACTCGAGTCCCTAACAAGATCCCTCTGCTTCTTGTTTGTGTATCTTTCTCATACATCCATGTATGTATGATATGTTTTTCATCCCATCTTTCTTCTGAATACATTGCAGAATACATTTTTTTTGCCATCAAGTCACAGTGGTGGTTTGCCATTGCCCGCCTCCGCGTCACGACCCTGGTATTCCTTGGAGGTCTCCCATCCAAATACTAGCCAGGGTCAGGGCTGAGAGTGTGTGGCTGGCCCAAGGTCGCCCAGCAACCTTCCATGGCTCCAGTGGGGATCTTAACATGGGTTTCCCAGGTCCTAGTCTGACAACTTAACCATTACACCGCAATGGCAGAATACATGCTTCTCCCGTACTCTGCTTTATACTCACAACAACCCTGCAAAGTAGGTTAGGCTAAGAGAGTAGGGTGGATACTTTTAGTCTAGTTTAAATCTAGTTTAGCCCTCTACATATATTGTGTGCATTGAAATCAACACACATGAGGGGGGGAGACACATGCATTCTGGCGCCATCCCCACCTGTGCATGAGCACAAAGTCTTTGCATGTAGGAAGTGCACGTGCATGAACAACAACCCCCCCCCCCATGATCAGGTGCAAAGCAGGAGACAGATCTGTGCACGTCCGATGTACATAGACTCTGTGTTCAGAAGCTGATGATTGTATGTAGGTGAGGCCTGAGCCCAGTGCTTAAGAGCATGCACAGAGTGCTACAGATGCTGGTTCTCATGTAAGCATGTTCTTATTTTTGTAAATTCAGAAGTCATAATGATGTTTCCCTCCTGTTGTCCCTTGCCAAGGGGGGAGGGTACCAACTTGGGGGGGGGGGACACCCATGCAAGTAGAATGAATTCAACATCCTTATCCATGGCAAGTGGTGTTGGAAAGTGCTGTCAAGTCGCAGTCGATTTATGGCAACCCTGTAGGGTTTTCAAGGCAAGAGACAAACAGAAGTGGTTTGCCCTTGCCTGCCTCTGCATAGCAACCCAAGACTTCCTTGGTGGCCTCCCATCAAAGTACTAATCAGGGCCAACCATGCTTAGCTTCTCAATGGGAACAACTGTAGGGGAACAGTTAACAGTACAGGTCAGTGTTTCTAGAATTATAGAAACGAATGGGCCATAATCCACTAATTCCAGAGTAAACTGAATTAAACACGGAGGTTTAATATTCAGAACTAATTAGAAGTCTGAAGTTTGCATCTCTGAAATCTATTATTATTTCTCTCTGATTTTGGAAGAATATGCACAGGGAAGGGGAGAGAGTAGAAATTTTGCAGCGTGTTCAAAATACATTTTTGAAAATGAGTGGTTTATAAAAGCAGAGCTGTTGGGAAGAAACATATGGTGTGATGTGTGGTTCTTAAAGCATCTATATTGGTAGAGTGGCGGGGAGCATTTAAAAAGCAGGATCTAGTAGAAGTGGTAAAAGTAAAGAACAACCACAAAAATAAGGGTATAACACCCTCTGTGTGGAAAAAAAAACCCTTTACATAATTATTGTGTAAGAATAAATTTGAGGGCATCCAATAAAATTGACCAATGGAGGTGTTAAAAAATAGTTTGACCTGTGGTACTCCCTGCCACCAAAAATACAATTTTGAACCATTATTGTGTAGGATGCTTGGAATATCCATCCTAATTTTTAGGGTGGGCATTTAGAGCTTTATCATTATCCTGACCTGCTAAAAACATGGATACATGTCTTGTGCATAGCTATAATTTCTGCCTCTCAGAACTGCATGATTTTTGGGAGGAGGTTATCGTTTTTACCGTATGCTGCCTTTTTATACTTGGGCTGAGGGCACTCCTGCACTTTTAGACACACAGTGGGGTGGGAAATGGAGTGGGAAGGGGGCTTCACATAAGTTCCCGAAAGCCTCTTCTCAGGATTGTGGTGTGCCTGGGGTTGAGGATCTTACCTTTTGCCAGCAGACCAAACGAATTGAGGTGCACAACTCCTTTGGTACAAAATCACCAGAGAAAGAAAGAGAATGAAAGTTCCACTAGGGATGGAAGCAGGCCGACTCAACATGCCTGCGAAGTAGGGTTGGCAACCTCCAGGTAACAGCTGGAGATCTCCGGCTATTACAACTGATCTCCAGTCGGTAGAGATCGGTTCACCTGGAGAAAAGGGCCGCTTTGGCAACTGGACTATGGCGTTGAAGTCCTTCCCCTCCCCAAACCCCACCCTCCTCAGGCTCTGCCCCAAAAACCTCCCGCCGTTGGTGAAGAGGGACCAGGCAACTCTACTGAGCAGAGCCTTTTGCTTAGGAAATCTTGGTGTACCCCAGTGCATCAAATAGTACCTCTAGGGCTATTTCAGGTTGGAAAACAGGATGGGGGGGGGGCTGAAGCCCCTTCTTCTCGCACACCGTGGTTCCAGTCTGAATTGGGCCTGCAGCTTGGATTTGAAACACGTTTTGGATCTCAAGGGGAAAACGTAAGAGCCAGTGTGGTGTAGTGGTTAAGAGTGGCGGACTCTTGTCTGGTGAACTGGGTTGGTTTCCCCACTCCTCCACATGAAGCCAGCTGGGTGACTTTGGGCTAGGGTTGCCAGCTCCCTCTTTGCTACCGGTGGGAGGTTTTGGGGGTGGAGCTTGAGGAGAGCGGGGTTTGGGGAGGGGAGGGACTTCAATGCCATAGAGTCCAATGGCCAAAGCAGCCATTTTCTCCAGGTGAATTAATCTCTGTCGGCTGGAGATAAGTTGTAATAGCAGGAGATCTCCAGCTAGTACCTGGAGGTTGGCAACCGTACCTTGGGCTAGTCACAGTTCTCTGTGAAATCTCTCAGGCCCACCTGCCTCACTACGTGCCTGTTGTGAAGAGTAAGCTGGTTTGGTTCTTCTTAAAAGGTAGAGAAAGTCGGCATATAAAAACCAATGCGCAGTTAGGCCCCTTTGGCCATGAAGTGCTTGGTTTTGTTTGAGAAAAACAGGAAGCAAAGTCCCAGGAAGAACCGTCCACGGGATGGGCAGTGGGCCATGCTGCTTTCTGCCTTATGTGAGTGCCGGCAACAGATGGTAGGGGGGAAACAGCTGGTTCTGTGACTTTTCCATATCACTGTCAGATCTTGAAATCTGCTAAGGGGGGGTCTCTCTTTGTGTTTTGAAGGCTTTGCACAAGCTGGAACGATTGCCGGAGCCGTTATCGGGGTCCTCTTAGCACTTCTACTGCTTGGTGCAATTGTAATCTATTTCTTACGCAGCCGAAAGCAGCAGAAACAGAAGAAAAATACACAATCCATATACAGCGGGAATGATATAAGGTCAGGGCTGTTGTCTAAAGTTTACCTTGCTCCTACTGTTTTTCAGGTATAAAGATTTTGCAAAGTATTCTTGTTAACTGATTCCTTACAGGTTGTTCCCAAAGGGGAGCAGGTTGGAAGCCGACAGCCAAAAGTTAGAAGCAAAACAAAACAAAAAACCCCACTAATGGCATTTTGACAGGTGACGCAGAAGATAATTTCTGTCGAGCAATGGAAATTATTTCCATTTTACAGCTGTCATGCTATAAATCCTAATCTAGCAGGTAACTTGAAAATTATACAAGTGCAATGAGAAAACTGGGTTCATGGAGAGGGGAAATCCTCTTTCCTAAATGTGGCTGATTTCTCTAACCTCTTGTGAAGTTAGGAAATGTGGAATTGACTAACCAAATGCAAACTGCTTTCTGGTCTAATCAATTTTACCCTAAAGGATATTTTTGTTTGTTTTTTTAAAAAGCTTTCTTATCCTTTATGACTTTTCAGGGTGGAATATAAAATTAAACAAATAATAATTCATCTAGTTCAATTTACAACACATAATGTGTGTTGAATCCCACACGGATTCTTATTGTGGACAGCTCCATACACTGTCAAAAACCCACCAGGGTAATTAATTTCCTAGCGTACAAATGATTAATATATAGACTTCACTGCCTAAAGATGTGTTTATGGCTGCTAGTTTAGATGGCTTTAAAAGGGAATTAGGCAAATTCACGGACAGTTATTAGTGGCGAGCCTCCATGTTCAGAGGCAGCATGCCAGTGAACGTCAGGTGCTGGGAACAAACCATAAAGGAGGAGGAGGTGTTGCTTTTATGCCTGCCTGTAAGCTTCCCAAAGGCATTTGGCTAGCCACTGTTGGGAGCAGGATGCTGAAATCGATGGATCTTTGGTTTGATCCAGCCAGGTGATCGTTTCTGGAAGGAATGGACTGCACGATGTCACATAACGCTAGCACGGATATCATGACTTCAGAGGAGGGCAGTAGAGGCAGTAAGGATAGATAGGACATTTCCTGTGCCTCTGCTACTGTCCCTTTGTCACAAAGACGCTGTTTAGAGGACTTCCTTCCTTCCATCTCTCTCTCTCTCTCTGTCTCTCTTGAGGGCTAGACATGGTTTCTACAATCTCTATCCATCCTAACTCCGACAGATAGCTAGAAACCTTTGCCCTATATTTCCCGTCAAGTATGGAGTTCTGTTGCATTAAAGTAGTAGAAAAGAGCAAGAGTCCAGTAGCACCTTAAAGACTAACAAAAATATATATTTTTGTTAGTCTTTAAGGTGCTACTGGACTCTTGCTCTTTTCTACTACTGCAGACAGACTAACACGGCTACCCACTGTGAATTTTGTTGCATTAAAGAACTTCTATTTATTTTCTAAAATAACAAGCCTCAGTGGTGAACTTATTCCTCAAGTAGCCAGGGCATAAATTCTGCTGCACAAACTTCAGTTCTGCTTTCTCTTATATGCTTTGTAACCATTAACCCATTGCTGGAAATGGTGAAGGGTGAATTCAGGTGAACGGCGACCAGTTATTAAATTTGATCAACATTCCATGTATCAGCCGGTGCCTCTTCCCCACTTACTTTTTGCCTATTTGGGATGGCTACTGCCTTCATAAAAATGCTCTCTCCATCATAGAGAACAAATGATATGTATCTCCTACAGACATTAAACAAGTGATTTCACCTGTTTTATTGCTGCCTGTCAGGCTGCTGATAAATGCACAGGAGTAGGCTCAGGTTTTTTTTAAAAAAAGCTAGCAATTTTACTCAGATTGATTTCTTTGACTGAATGAGTTTGTTCAGCAGCTTATTGTCCTATAATCAAAATTATCAGTTTCAATGCCAGTGTGTCTCTTTTGCAACGACAGTTATTGGAAAGGGAGAGACAAAATGGTTATCGGGAATGCAGCAAAAAATGAAAGATGGTAACAATTCAAAATTCATCACAAGTTTCCAGTTTTGCCATTAAAATGTGAAAGGCCAGATTAAAATTTGAACTTTGTATTTGACGTTTTTCCTGTTATTATAGTTTGTACATTTTGGGTTTGGAATCTCTTGATATTGGGAAGTATCAAATGTCAAATCTCATTCACTGTTATTCAGCCAATACTAAATTCCATTGAATGTCATCAATCAAATACCACCAAACAGTAAAGGCAAGTGATATTGGATGTCAAATATTGATCTCAAATGGATGGCGAATATTTTTAAAAGGCATATTCAGCATGAATATTTGCAGAGGAAAATTATGGCAGGCGAATCCAATCTAACTCTCACCTGGAGGCAGTCAGTTCTGCTCTAGGGGACCTGCCACAGCGGAGGTCTAGAAGTTCACCTGCTGATTACAGGTGTGAATAATGGGTTGCTGAACAGCAGATGGTGTCTGAGTGCTGCTAGCAAAGGCAGCAAGATTCCAGGTGTTGCTACATAAAGGGCTATTTAAAAATGCCAGACCCTTGGCACTTGATACAAAATTGGATCTACTTCTGAAAAGTCTATGAAGCTAAATGAATTTATGCTATCTGATGCTAATTCTCATTCATTATCTCCCCCCTCCCCTCGGTTTAAAGGGAGGATGCCACAGCCCCAGGGATCTCGGAAGGTTCCTTGGAGAGAAGAGACAGCAAGTCGGAAAGCCACCTCTTGGACAAGTTATCCTCCAGGCCTGCATCTGCTAGCACCACCAAATCACAACTGCAAAACTTTCTTGTCTGAGTTTATATAGAGACTGTTTCTGGGTTTGGTGTGCGTATGTGCTCTGTTTCGTTGCAGTGCGAATGTTTCCTGTGGAGACAACACGCCACATCAGTTTTAGGCAACCCTTTATCTGGTGTCCCCAATCTGCCTGCGAAGTTGTTGTACATAAGATCAGTTCTCTGATGCTTTATTCATTATTTCCTAACCCCTGCATATGCAGTCAGTCTGTACACCTGCTTGTAAAATTCTGTTTTAGCAATGCACGTGAAATCTGCTCCCATTCCTACCTGCTTGCTGGGCTGGGTGGCAACTTTTGCCTGAATGGGAAGATGCTCCCTGCACCCCCACTTCTAAGCAATCATGAGAGTCAGACCTTGCAACAAACCATGATTAGTGCAAACTCATGTGAACAAACCAGAGATTCCTGCTTGAACATTGTGTCCTGTTACCTGTGCTCGAGGCACTAATGCTAGAGCAGCATTCAGAACCATGGTAAACTGGTTTGTTTAAGCTGTGGTTTGCACAATAACCTCCAGTTCGGAGCATTCTGGTCAGCGAAGGTTTTTTTGTCTGCATAACAAATAGCCCCGTGGCGCAGAGTGGTAAGCTGCAGTACCGCAGTCCAAGCTGTGCTCATGACCTGCGTTCGATCCCGACGGAAGTTGGTTTCAGGTAGCCGGCTCAAGGTTGACTCAGCCTTCCATCCTTCTGAGGTCGGTAAAGTGAGTACCCAGCTTGCTGGGGGTAAAGGGAAGATGCCTGGGGAAGGCACTGGCAAACCACCCCATAAACAAAGTCTGCCTAGTAAATGTTGGGATGTGACATCACCCCATGGGTCAGGAATGACCTGGTGCTTGCACCTGGGACCTTTACCTTTTAACAAATAGCTGGGTATCCCATCATTGGAGGCAAGGTGTGTGATGGCTAGGCGCAGGGCCTTTTGAGTAGAGGTGCCACTTTTATAGACTATTCTGTTCCCCAGCAGGCTTACCCGGCATCGTCTTTGCTGGTGTTCAGGCATCAGGCAAAGGCTCCCCCCCCCTTCTGTTCTCTTTGGTCGAGTATAATTGTGTGTTGTGGTTTTGCCCTAAGCTTGTATAATTCTAATACTGCTTTAGCTGATTCGCCTTTCCTTGATGTTTTAATGTGCCAATGTTACCACTGCCATTTTTAATAGGAGTTAATATACTGCTAGATGTCTGGCGTTCCCACCTTCTTAAATATTCCAGTTTAATGAATTACTCTGCAATAATGTGTATATTTTACTTATTTTTGTGAACCACTTTGAACTCTCTGGAAAAGCAGGGCAGCAGTGTTTTTAATGAATAAGTGACACTCTGTGCAGGAACGATCAAAGCCTCATAGGCGAGAAGGCCCTGAAAGCTGATATGGTGTCTGAACTATTGGATTTTGCACCTGTGCCAGTTTCTATCCTTGAAAAAGCACAATTGCTGAATTCACAGAGCTCCTCTCTGGATTTTCCTGTGACAGAAACCCCTGCAAGGTGCAGAAAGATCCAAACTGCTCCAAGGTTTCAGATCAACATTCCTTTATTCACATTCCATCTTGGTAGAAGAAATCACATGCAAAACCGAAAGGATATTTCGAAAGACGATTGCACTAACTCCTGCCGACTGTTAAAGGTGTGCACAAGGACTGGGTAAAGAGCATGGGGTGTTTGCAAGCCGGAGGAAGGAACGGGGCATGATTGGAAGGTCGCTGAATGGACAAGGAAAGTCCCTGCATGTTGTTTTCTTTAGAAATCTTTCTTAGAGATCCCTGGTTTCTCGGCATTTGTCTCTCCAGTTTGGTTGCTGTCCTGCCTCTAACAGCTATAAACAAAAACACAGCCACTGGTTGTTGTTTCCCCCCCTCTTCTCCATCACCTACTCTGTTCTCCTCTCTGCTCTGGGGAAATACTGGAATCTTACCTTCAACTGATGAGAGGGACAAGTGGGTGGTGGCATGAAGGGAACAGATGGGCAGATGAAGCCCTGGCTGCATGTGGCTTCTTTTTTCAGTGGCTGGTGTGTCAGGGAGCCTATTCTTTTTCAGTGGCCGGAGTGTCAGGGAGCCTCTTCTTTTTCAGTGGCCGGAGTGTCAGGGAGCCTCTTCTTTTTCAGTGGCCGGTGTCAGGGAGCCTCTTCTTTTTCAGTGGCCAGTGTGTCAGGGAGCCTCTTCTTTTTCAGTGGCCGGTGTATCAGGGAGCCTAGACTTTTTTTAGAACTCCCATCTACAAAGAGCACACAATCAGTATTTCAACTGTAATGACGAATGCAGGGTTTGGGGAGGGAGGGGTGATGGGGAAAATAAAAACAGGACTCTACACCATGGTTTCCAAAACTAAGGGCTATAATGGACAATTTGTAGAGCATAGGTTTGGAGGCAAATTGGATATCCTATCAATGATGACTTCAAATGCTGATGGGGGAATCTTAGAAACTGTGGGCTCCCCATGGGCCCACCAGCCTAAAGAACTTGTGAATCAAGGACCCTGTTCTATTGCTAATGTTAAGCTCATAGCAAAAGCACTCACCACACCATGAAAACAACTGAGGACGTTGATAGAATTAATATCTCAACCTTGAATTTACTGATGAATGGGAATGTTAAAGGAGGAGACTGGGTGAAGGAAAGGAGGTTGGCTGCACAAAGTCTTTAAAGGAATTTTCTGAAGCCGTGGAACGCAAAGGAACAAACAAGCATGCAGCATGCAAGCAAAGACTCTATGGAATGCCAAGTTGCAATGAAGGAAGGGGTGGTGTATTCCTGTTCTGGTTGGAAAGAGACAATAGAGGGGTTTTTTGTGTTTAGAGGGTTGAAGGTGGCATTGGAGTGTTGCAATACACTTACTCATCCCACTTCTTCCTCTGACAAACAAATGGGGCAGGATCAACACTCACTCTTGCTCTTTCCCGGCCTGTGCTTCAGGAACGCTGCCTGCTATATACATTTCAACAAACCAAATACATGTATATGTGTGTGTTTATCCTTCACCTTATCAAAATAAAACTGAAAACCCTTTAAAACCAGTTGCATAACTATTCTGGGGATGAATAGGGCAGTTCAATTGGTGATATCATGGGTGGTAATCAATAGCCACCCATGTCATCCACTCCGTTTCTGGCACACTGGAAATGTGCAGAATTGTTTTTCCCCCAAAGAGGTTGCTCCAGGACAGCCTGGAAGATGCTTTCAAACCATTGCTATCACAATTAAAATGTTACATCTGGTTATAAGTGGTGATGGTTAAAATTAATGCAAAAAATTTCAAGGTTGTAGTGTTTCCAAAAGCCAGTACAATCTGGAATGAAGACAGGCAGATCGTGTTAATTGTGGCAGAAATGATTTGAACGTATCTGCACTGAAAAGTTTCATATATGTCTTTGAACAAGCTCTAGAAATGTCTCTAGAAATTTACAATGCATCAGGCACAAGGAAGCTGTGGTGGGTACCTATTGGTTAGTACCTGTGACATCACCACCGTACCTTCCCTGCAAATCCCCAGAACCTACTTGCTACTCACTGTTTTTAAAGATGTTGGTAATGTACAGGATAAACATACATGTGTATAGATATGCATATGCCTTTAAAAATACATAGCCCGGTTGAAGCACAAGAGGAGAGAAAAGAGTGAGATGGGATCCACCATTCATTAATCACTCACAAAACACATGCACATGTGTATGCAAGTGAAGGAGTTAGGATCATACCCCAGGTGCAGAGCCTGCTGTGACCATTGCTAAGAATATTATGTCTGTCTTTGCAGAGATTACAGGGGGTGAAAGCTAAGTGCACCGGTACATCTGTCTTACTATTCCCAACTCTATTATCTGTCTCCAGTTTCTGCTGGCCAGTTGTCAAAAAGGCAGCAAAGAATGAGCAATGCAAAAGGTAACCTACAAGGCTGGTGAGGGGGAATCGAAGAAGTAAGATCAAAGTGGGCACGGAAAGTCAAGAAACACAGGCTGGGCTATCAGTTCTGCACATAAATGCATGTGCATTAGATGTTTATACAGTGATGTGCACAATACAATATATGATCTCGGAGCTGAGGAACTGGTATGTGCAGAGGAAGGGCAGAGACCGAGCGCAAAGGAGGGATTCAAGGTCTGCTTGATAAGGGCATAGAGGGGAGCATCGGCATCATGTTTCGAATGGACGGGACGGTAATGACGGTTCTGGAATCAAAGGCAGTCCGGGGAGAAAGCTGCAGAGCGCCGTGTCTCTTCTGTGATCAGACGGGCTAGGCTGGTGATTGCTCTTCTGGAAGCTGGAAGGTGCTGTTCAGAGGACCAATCAGAAACCTGGCTGGATGCTGCTGTTTCATCCGTTTCTTCGTAGACACTGCGGGAAGAAGAGAGGCCCGGTTAAACTTGTCCTGTGCTGACTGCTCTCAGTACGGTGCTCGTCCACACACACCCCAGAAAAGAAAAAGGAAACCCAGTAGAGACAGAGTAGAATGACATGCAGCCCTGAACTTCTTGTTCCATCTGAAAATAGAAAACCACAGATTTCCTGGTAGCATGTCTGGTTGGGCTTCTCAAAAGGCCCCTGTTGGTATCAAGGCCTGAGAGCTAGAGGAGGGGCCATAGCTTCATGGCAGAGCAAATGCTTGGCACATGCTGGCAGAAAGTGTCATCAAGTTGCTGCCCACTTACATAGGGGTTTCAAGGCAAGAAATGTTCAGAGGCAATTTGCCATTGCTTGCCTCTGAATAGCAACCCCGGACTTCCTTGGTGGTCTCCCATCCAAGTACTAACCAGCGCTGACCCTGCTTAGCGTCTGAGACCTGACAAGATTGGTCTTCAATTTAATCCCCTGCATCTATGGTTAAAGGAGGCAGCAGGTATTGGAAGGGGCTTTGGCCCAGAGGTAGAGCATTTGCTTGGCATGCAGAAGGTCTCAGGTTCAATCCCTGGCCTCTCCAGTTAAAGGGACGAGGCAAGTAGGTGATGTGAAAGACCTCTACCTGAGACCCTGGAGAGCCACTGCCCGTCTGAGTAGACAATACGGACATTGATGGACCAAGGGTCTGATTCAGTATAAGGCAGCTTCATGTGTTCTTCATGTGTTCAAAAAACCTTTATGACCTGAGGCTGGAGAGCAGCTGCTGCTCAGAGCTAGGTGGACTAAGGATCAGATTGGACATGAAGCAGCTTCATATGTTCACGTGTCTTGCCTCGCTAGCCCTTGAAGCCAGCCATATCTATTTTCATCCACAATGTCAACACCTGATGCAAGGATTTGTGCCCCTCCCTTGATGAAACTGCGGGCTCCGCATGCAGATGCCACCCACAGATCTCTTAACTGTGGATAATGATATGTCTGTATTCAAGAAATGCAATCCCTTCACACTTCTTGTATCAGTGTGCATCATTTATGGCCAACCTCCTCTCGCATTTCAGTCCAATCTCCCCGTGATCTTCGCTAGTAGGTAACAAGCAGACTCCCTTGTTCCCCCTTACTTAAAACACCTTCACAGTGGGCACTGCAAAATTCATATAGGTGCAAACAATTTGCAATCTTTGGCATAATATCTTTCCCCTCCTGGCTACAAATTTGTATTTTATAGGGAAAGCAGCAGGATTCTTGCAATATTAATGGCGCAGTAGTGTGTTTCTAAGCGGAAGACCACAGCCGGAGATAATCTCCCCTAATTAGAGTGAAGAAAGGATTCTAGAATGAGAAACTGACCCTTTGAATGTATCCTTTCCTTTTATTTCAAGCTCATCTGGCCAAAGATCTTGAGCACAACATACATAAGATAAAAAGAAAATTTACAACATTATATTATAAACAATAAAGCTTTAAAATCTTAGGATTCATAAATCATTTTAAAATTACAAATATAACAATAAATAGCTTTATAGGGATAGCTGTATAAACAGTACATTGATAATATCTCCAATCAATAATGAAACCTTCTTCATCATCATTGATGTTGGAGGATGGCTGGGTCCACTCCTTTAAATATGCAAGGTCGTGTCCGTCCGTCCCCGTCCCCACCGCAAGCCACTAGTTTAGTATACACAAAAGCTCATACCCTGCCAGAAAATATTTTTGTTAGTCTTTAAGGTGCTACTGGACTCTTGCTCTTTTCTACTAGTTTAGTATAGTACAACAAATGCACAACTGTTCCACAGGATCTAATGTTCTTCCTTAAAGGAATGCCATTTTGGGGGTGGAATTCTGTGTCCCCTGCAATCTGGACACTGTGGTGTGACTGAGAAAATCCTATCTTTCCCAGGCAGCAGGGCCATTGCACTTTGGAGTCCTTCTTGGGTTGTGGTTGAATTAGAATGAACATCAAGGGTGCTTACGGGATGGTGCCATCGCATCACTGATGACAAAAGGCATACCTCCAGCTCCCTGCATTTACCATGGAGTAAGCTCAACACCACTACTCATTCCACCAAAAAGGAAGGATTCTTGAGCAGCCACAGCTTTATCTTCACAATGATCATCTTGTGAAGTTAGTGAGGCTGAGAAACATGAAGTGGTCCAGCAAGCTTCCATGGCAGAGTGGGGATTCGAACCCGAGGGTTCAAACACCATTCCCCCTTCATTTGATCCTCATAACAACAACCATGTGATGTAGGTTGTGTGTTAAGTGCCGTCAACAAGTCGCTTCAGTCTCATGGTAACCATATGAATCAATGCCCTCCAAAATGACCTATCTTTGACAGCCTTGCTCAGATCTTGCAAACTGAGGGCTGTGGCTTCCTTCATAGAGTCAATCCATCTCTTGTTGGGTCTCCCTCTTTTCCTGCTGCCCTCAACTTTTCCTAGCATGATTGTCTTTTCTAGTGACTGTTGTCTTCTCATAATGTGACCAAAATACAATAGCCTCAGTTTAGTCATTTTACCTTCTAAGGTCAGTTCAGGCTTGATTTGATCCATAACCCACTGATTTGTTTTTTTGGCAGTCGACGGTATCCGTAATACTCTTCTCCAACACCCCATTTCAAAGGAATCTACTTCCTTCCTATCAGCTTTCTTCAATGTCCAGCTTTCACACCCATACATAGTAAGAGGGAATACGATGGCATGAGTTAACCTAATCTTGGTGGCCAGTGACACATCCTTACACCTCAGAATCTTTTCTAGCTCCTTCATGGCTGCCCTTCCCAGTCTCGATCTCCTTCTGATTTCTTGGCCGCAGTCTCCCTTTTGGTTGACGATGGAGCCAAGGTATAGAAAGTCTTCAACAATTTGAAGACTTTCTATTCCTTGAGGTAGGTTAGCTGAGAGAAGGCGACTGGTTCTCTGGCAAGCTTCCGTGGCAGAGTGGGGATTCGAACTAGGTTCTCCCAGGTCCTAGTCTCTCTCTCTCTCTCTCTAACTGCTACAGCACACTGGCTTTCAGTCCCCACACAACAGATTGAAGGTGCTGTGTTTGGCAGTGAAGTCTACTGAATTCAGTGGGACTTACTTTTGAGTAAAGTCGCACAGGATCTGGCAGCCCTCCAGCTGGATTTGACTCCTGAGGGATGAGCTGCCAGCGTTACAGCCCTAACGTCTGTCTCACGTTGAACAGTCAGGAATGCTCTGCATCATGGGCAGGTGCCATTCTCTCTTAAGGCCGGACTGGCTGTGCTCAACCTCTGGGGGAAAGGAAGTCGGTGTTCTGTCTGTTGTCTGGAAGGAACGGTGGGGTTAGGAGAGCGGCAGGAAAGAGGTGGGACCCGCAGGAAGCTTGGGGGAAAGCATTCAGAACTCGCCGTCTGTGTTTGGAGGAGGAAGTGTAGGAGAAGACCGGCTTTCTTTCTGATTTAAAAACAGCGATTGCAGAGGGTGTGTGGGCGTCGAGGGACTCTGGTTCCTGCTATTTTCTGCCAGATGGTTGCTGATAACTCCTCTCCTCTCTTGTGTTTTGTGTCACGGGGGGCTCTTGTTTTTCACATCGCTGCTACCACGTAAAGCCCTGTGCAGCCTGACAAGGGAGCTTTCTCATCATCCTCAAGGGAGTGTGAATCATCCCTCATGGATGCCTGATGGTGTTACGCTGGTCGACAGCACCTACAAAGCTGGCCGTCAAACAACAGGGGAACAAGCTAACATTTTAAGTGCCAGTTCTCTCTTCTACAGCAATTATTTGCATTATTAGAGTATTCTTATTCAGGGTGTTCCTAATGCACACCAGAAAATGAATAAAAATAATCCAATATGGAAAATATACTAATACATCCTTGGAAGGAAACCCCCTCCCTAGAATGTGCACAGCCATTGCCCAGTAAAAAGAAACCACGGGAGAGAAGACAATTTACCAGCAAAATTGTTGGGCCTCCTGGATGATACTTTTTGGCCTTTTGTGCAGAGAGATTTCCCCACGGTCACCCCCGCCGACTGCTTCGAGGCTTCCTTTTGATTATGCATGCCTTTTCCGCCCATTCTCCCTGCATGTTTTTCCAGTGTTCTCCAGGTGCTGTTTTAGCCAGAACCTGGAAAATGCGGGCAAAACATGCGGGGAGAGCAAGCAGTTGGTGGAGGTGACCACCGGAAAACGTCCCTGCATAAAAGGCCTTTGTTGCATGATTACTTTTGGCGCTTGGAGCACTTTCCCCAATTTAGTGCACATTTAGAGAGCCAGTGTGGTGTAGTAGTTAAGAGCGGCAGACTCTAATCTGGAGAACCGGGTCCAATTGCCCAATCCTCCAAATGAAGCCCTGTTGGGTGATTTTGGGCCAGTCACAGCTCTCTCAGAACTCTCTCAGCCCACACGGAGGCAGGCAATGGTAAAAGACCTCTGAATGTCTCTTGCCTTGAAAACCCTATGGGGTCACCATAAGCCAGCCTTAGCTTGATGACTCTTTCCACCACCACCAGTCCACAAATACCAGGGTTGCCAGGTCCCTCTTCGCAACCGGTGGGAGATTTTGGGGGCGGAGCCTAAAGAAGGCAGGGTTTGGGGAGGGGAGGGGCTTTAATGCCATAGAATTCAATTGCCAAAGCGGCCATTTTCTCCAGGTGATCTGATCTCTATCGGCTGGAGATCAGTTGAATTAGCAGGAGATCTCCTGCTACTACCTGGCAGTCGGCAACCCTAACAAATACACATGTTTTGTCAGAAATTATTATTTCTGCTGGGGTTTTAAATGCATTTTCCCAAACAAACGGCTATTGCTTGGACCTGAGAAAATCCAGTATTTGAAGAAAACCTTATGAGGGTTGCACGGATTTTTGGCTCCCAGCAGAGATTATTTACTTAAAACATTTAATAGCCCTCTCTCTCCCTTGTGGGACTCAAGGTGTCTTACAATATAAATAACACATTATAAAAAACACAATAAAAACAGTAATTATAAAACCCATAAAAAGTCACATTTTAAAAAGTCCAGCTAGGAAGGTCAATAATAAAAGCTAAACCAATCAAATGCAGTTTTAAATAAAACTGTCTTCAACTGCCTCCCGACGATCAACAATGAAAGGTCCAGGCGCACTTCCCTGGGGAGGTTGTTGCATAATTGTGGGGATTGAAGTGCCTATAAACTTCATATATGGGGAAAACATATATTCTTTCACATGTATGCATATTCACAAGTTAATATAAGATGCCCTGCTCATATATAAGAGCTTAGCATCAGACACATATATTCTACACACATACCGGTATGTAAAGGCATTTTGCATGATGGGTAAAGTATGAATCTTTGGTTCAGAGATTCACTAGTGTGAGACCTGGGTCAGCCTGACCCAGAACCATTTCTAGTCAAGTGCTAGTGAGATCATTCTCTCTCTCTCTCTCTCTCCTGGTACAGCCAGGCTCCCTAACAAGACCTAAACCTTTGATTTAAGAGATCAGAACTGTCCGCCAAGAATGTTAGGTTTCGTTTCTGTATTAGGATCATATGGCCAAGCTAAGTCAACGCCTTCAGGCCACTCCATAGGATATGTTAATTGTTCTGTATACGAATCTAGTTTGTATTGGCTCTAATATTCTACGTAATTGTAATTATTGCTGTCTGTTCTAAAGACTATAAAACATGATGTATTGCTTTGTTCGGGGTGGAAAATGTCTGACGCTTAGAAAGGCATTGACCACGCGCGCTCTGCTGTTTTATTGGCCAACAAAACAACTGTTTGATCTCTAACCTCTCCTGAATTACTTAATTGAGTGCTTGAGAGTAATTTAGGGCACTACGGGATGCCATGGAAAAGGCCCTTCCACCAAACAAGTATCTTTAATTGCTGTGACATCATCATTAAAGGCATGGATGGCTACAAAAGGGGAACTTCATGGATAGGTCTATCAGTGGCTACTAGCCATGGTGACTAAAAGGAACCTCCCCGTTCAGAGGCAGTAAACCTCTGAATACCAGTGCGGTGAGGCAACATCAGGGGAAGGCCTCGGCCTCTATGTCCTGTTGCTGGCCCTCCAGAGTAACTGGTTGCCCACTGCGTAAGACAGGATGCTGTTCTAGATGGACCCCTAGTCTGATCCAGTAGGGCGCTTCTTATGTGTTTATTGTCACATGGTTGAATTGGATAGGCTACGGGGTGCCATGACATCACCATACTGGCAAGGTGATTCCTGATTGGTTGGATCACAGAGCTAGCAAAAAGAACATTTTGGAGGAAGGAAAGAGCTGAGCGAGACCCTGGGGGCTGCATTCTGCCGAAATGTATAAACCAATACATAAAGCTCATGAACCACAACATGCCCCGTTCAGTGATCATTCTGGGGGCTTCAAAAGGGGCTAAAATATTTGCACAGAAATTATCTTCTTTCCCACTTCATTGACAAAGTAAAGTCTTGTCTAACAGAGCATTCCTGACCGGGCTTAGGAGGCAACGCAGCGACGCTGCCTCCTGAGGAGGTTTCGGCCCTGACAAAACCTCTGCTGGGTGCCAAAAATCCGTGCAACCCTCATAAGGTTGCACGGGAGATATGCCACCTAAAAGGTGGTGTGTCTCGGCAAAAGAAAAGGGGGCGTTCCCGAGCCATAACGGCTCAGGAGGCCACCTAACAGTCAGCGCCATGACGCCCCGGGAACACCTCCCAGGACGCCGCCACAGACTTTGCCAGCATCTGGACGCCAGCGGCAGGCTCTGTTGGCGTTCAGGCCTGGCAGTTCCCCAGCAGTGGCCGGTGACCGGCTTCCAGCCCTGCATGCCGGTGCTGGGACCACAAATGCCAGCATGCGCAGCCCAGATGCCACCACTGTGGGCCCTTGTGCTGGCGCAAGCCTTCGCCACCCTTCAAAGGCCTTTGGTCCCGGCCGCCAGCACATCTCAGGAATGTGCTGTAAGAAATGTAGCTTAAAGTATCTATGCTATGTTATGTGTATTATATTGGGTTTTTTGTGTTTTGTATTGTGTTGAAATATTATATAAAACAAAATAAAAATTAAAAAAAAAGAAATTCTGTTCTTGGCCTCAGTACCTTTTGGGCAGCAGAGGCTGAGTGCTAAAGGAACCTTCTTTCCAGCTCAATCTGGCTGTTGCATCAGCAATTGTGTAAAAAATTGTTGTTATTCTGTTCCTGCCAAAAAATAGTCTTGTCGTTGATAAGGTCTGTTGATGTGCCTCTGTCATTTAAGGGCAAATGAAGCCAACAGAAAAATAAAGGCTTTGCATATGGTTTGGTGACTCTGGCACATGGCTGGATCATCTTGTCTACGTGACAGCTTGGAGAGAGAGAAATTCAGGGCCCATTTGGGCCCTCCTTAAATATCTGAAAATGTTTATAATCAGATCTGACATAAAGGAGTGGCCCCTTAGATGCCCTTTAGCCGTGCCCAAGTTTTGATCTCTCACTCTGCAAAAGAACATGCCTAGATTCACCCAACATTGACGAAGCTACTTCACACCTGTCTCCTTTTCAGTATGTCTCTTTTCTGTAACATCCTCGAACCGCTTCTCATTAGCCTGTTGTTTTTAAATGCTGCTTGATTTTCACAGCTTTCCTCTGTTCTCAGCTGTCTGTCTGGGTTTCTCCCCCGCGCTGTGTGCACGCGAGACAGGTGTTTCTTCCTCTGTTTTCAAAAATCTCCCTTCCAGTATTGCAGGCTTGCTAGGGTTGCCAGCTCCGGGTTGAAAAATACCTGGAGATTGTGGGGGTGGTGCCTGAGGAGAGGAGGGACTTCACTGGGGTATAATTCCATAGAGTCCACTTTCTAAAGTGGCTATTTGCTCCAAGTGAACTGTTTTCTATCACCTGGAGATCAGTTGTAATCCCAGGAGATCTCCAGCCACCACCTGGAGGTTGCCAACCCAAAGGTTTAGATTGTTTAGTTTCCACAAACTATGCAGAGGCCTTCCTACAGTGTGCAGAGATGTCCCAGGTGGAAAGGATTTTTCTTACAGACACAATTTTCATTGATTTTGTTTTAAAATTTATACACCTCAAGGTGGTTTGCAATCCAATAAAAATCCAGTTTCACGCGTAGAACATTGCAATTTCAACATCAGCGTCCACAACTGTAAAATCAGGCCTGTGAACTCTACCCACAATCAAATACCCACCTAAAGATCTCTGACCCATAGCCCTTTCCAGTTATGATTTGGGGGCTCCTATCGCGCTTTGTATGATCCTTCTGATACACATGTTCACCATTCTGGTAAACAGGGCAACAGCTTCAGTACATTTGTGAACACATACCCTCATTCATCTAGGTTTCTGGTCATACGGACCGACACTGAAAAATACATGTTTCCCTTTTGTGTGTGCGCATGCTGTCAAGTCACAGCTGACTTATGGCGACCCCGGCGGGGTTTTCAAGGCAAGAGACATTCAGAGGTGGTTTGCCATTGCCTGCCTCCGCATCACGATCCTGGTATTCCTTGGAGGTTACCCATCCAAACACTGACCAGGGCTGACCCTGCTTAGCTTCTGAGATCTGTCTCTGTTTGATCAACCGGTATTTGGCTTGTTGTCTTATCCCTTTAGTCCCGTAAGAGCCTGCCGAATTGAATCCTAATGGTTCCTAGGAAGCCATATCTATAGGGTGATTGCTGTTATGCCCTCTAATGACATCATGTAATAGGGCTAATAATTTAAAGGGCAAGCATTAAGTTGGCATTTGCTTTTTTTTAAAAAAAGAACTCCTTTGTTAAACCTTACTGGATTCTTGTGGTGTTTCCATCTTGTTTATCTTTGTTTATGTCTATGGAGAGTCTGTTTTTGTAGCAGAAGGGTGTTTTGCATGAAATGTTAAAACGGAATCTGTTTTACATGAGAGTTTGGTTTGCAGAATAGGAAAAGTCTCTGGGCAGGCATCAGTTCCTTGGCACACAGATGATCATACATAAACCCACTCACCCTCCTCCAACCCAAGTTGTGGGGAATTATGGGTCAGAATGGCAAAATAAATTGCTTTGTCCGCAAACTTTGTGCATTCTGCCTTCCACCCAGGATTGCCAGCCCCAGCTTGAGAAAGTCCTGGAGATTAGGGGATGGGTTCTGGGGAAGGTGGGCTTTGCAGAGGGGAGGAACACACATGTTACTGCCTGAATCAGACCACTGGTCCATCAAGATTAGTATTGTCTACTCAAACTGGCAGTGGGCTCTCCAGGGTCTCAGGCAGAGTTCTTTCACGTCACAGTCTGCCTGTTCCTTTTAACTGTAGGTGCCAGGGATTTAATGTAGGACCTCCTGCAGGCCAAGCAGATACTCTACTGCTGAGACAAAACCCTTCTCTAGCTCATCAGAGATGCAATACAATAGAGTCTACCCTCAGAAGCTGCTATTTCCTCCAGGGGAACTGATCTGTGTAGCCTAGAGATCAGTTGTATTCCTGGAGATTTCCAGGCCCTGCCGGGAGGTTGGCAACCCTGTTACTTGGGCTGATGCATGCATGGTGGACTCTGATCAGGAGAACCGGGTTTGATTCCTCCACATGAATCTGGTGAACTGGATTTGTTTTCCCACTCCTACACACAAAGCCAGCTGGGTGACCTTGGGCTAGTCACACTCTCGCAGCCTCACCTACCTCACAGGGTGTCTGCTGTGGAGAGGGGAAGGGAAGGTGATTGTAAGCCAGTTTGATTCTTCCTTAAGTGGTAGAGAAAGTCGGCATATAAAAACCAATGTTGCTGCTGCTGCTTCTTCTGTTCTTTCTCAACTCAAGATACTCCTTATGGTACATGGGTCATTTCGCACTGCCCTACAAACTGAATCCTGAACCTGGATTCCTGGATCTGGATTCCACAGGGGCATGCGGAATCCCAGCTTCTGTTTGCAGTTGATGATTGTGTTTAGGCCCCTTAGTGTGAGAATCCTGCATGTCAACCAGTGACATGATGCATTGGTGCGCACGAGAGCGCAGGGCTTCTTGCACGACATCCGGCTTTGATTTACTCCATTGTAGGTACCTTTTACTGCCAGGCGATGGGTTTAAAAATAGCCTCTGCTTAGGAGAGGCATTCAGTGTGGTGTTGCTAAGGAAGAAATTAAATTCAAATTCAGGTCCTTTGCTTCCTTTGGGGGGTTACTATTGGTTTCCATGATAACTACCAGTGTGTAGGGTTCGCTTGCCACATAAACTAGGACATACAGCTGTGACTCTTCATCAGTTCTACTTTGGGGGAGCTCGCAAAAGCCTGTTTGGGTCCGGAAAAACAAACCAAAGTAATCATCAATGAAAGTTCTTCTCTCCCCGTGTCTATTACTTTGTGGCGGAAAAGCAATAGCATATACATAGTTCGCTCTACAATGAGGGAAGAGTTTTATTTCACTATTTATATCCTACTTTTCTCCCCGACGGAGACATAAAGCAGCTGACATCATTTACATCTCCTCCATTTCATCCTCTCAACAACAACCCTGTGAGGCAGATTTAAGCTGAGCAACTGGATGAAATTCCCTCAGCAAGCTTCCAGGGTGAGGACTTTTTAAAAAGCAAATATCACCCCTTCAAAGCAAGGCTCATTGCAGATTCAAGAAGACCCAGATCCCTGTTCTTTAATTAGCGAAATGGTTTCTCAGCTTAGGGTTGCCCCGCCGCTCTTCACCACCAATGGGATGGTTTTGGGGCGGAGCCTGAGGAGGGTGTGGTTTGGGGAAGGGAGGGACTTCAATGCCATAGAGTCCAATTGCTAAAGCGGCCATTTTCTCCAGGTGATCTGATCTGTATCGGCTGGAGATCAGTTGTAATAGCAGGAGATCTCCAGCTATTACCTGGAGGCTGGCAACCCTACCTGGGCTACATCCCCTAGAAGTGTGATTGGCATCTTTGTTGCAGGCCTTCTGGAGTGATCTGAAGATAGATTTCTTCCAGAAGTCTTTTAAGAGGGATTGTTCAATGTGTTATCCCAAAATTCTGATATTGCTGGTTTTGATTGATGACTTCTGACTTTGCTGCATTTATTATTGGATAAGTTCTATTTAGGGTTGCCAGCCTCCAGGTACTAGCTGGAGATTGCCTGCTATTACAACTGATCTCCAGCAGATAGAGATCAGTTCACCTGGAGAAAATGGCCTCTTTGGCAATTGGACTCTATGGCCTTTGGACTCCCCAAACCCCACCCTCCTCAGGCTCCGCCCCAAAAACCTCCCGCTAGTGGTGAAGAGGGACCTGGCAACCCTAGTTCTATTGTTGTTATCGATAGCTGTTTTGGGTGTCCGCTTTTGGCACAGAAAGGCAGGATATAAAATCACTAACTAATAATGGGTTGGATTGGGACTAAATTTCCCACTAATGGGAAGGGAAGGGTCATTTCTACCAATTCCCTCTTCCTGCTCCAAACCCCTGTGTTGCCCCATTCCAGAGGGTCCCCAGTCCCCCAGGAGCAGCATTTTGGGGAGACCAATGGCCTGCAGAAAGAATGGGGGCAGGAAAGTTCTGTTCCGCCTTTGGTGAATGAAATTTTTAGTTTGGTTCCAACCTGTTGAGAACTACAACATAAGAACATAAGAAAGGCCCTGCTGGATCAGACCAAGGTCCATCAAGTCCAGCAGTCTGTAGGTAGGGTCTCAGTGATGGAACTACTTAACCTAACTCAGAAGCTAGTTGAGTCTTTCCCCCCTCCCTTCGTCCCTAAATGCAGAGTTTCATTGGTCAATAATTCATGCTGATATATTAAAGTCTTCCTATGGAAATGTGGAAAGACATTCTTTCTACTGTGACTCACTGTCCCCAGTGTGTAAGCAACATACAACTCATTAGCAAAGTTGGTTCTAGGACAGTTTTTTTTTAAAAAAAAAGATGAAAGAAATCTCTTTCTCCCTCTCACTTTCTTTTTACATCAAATAACATCTTTAATTTGTCATAAGCCCCCCCCCCTTTTTAAAGGATTTTTCCTTCACCGCAAGGCTGTTTCCATAATTTGGTGTGCAAATGGCTTTCTGGAGAAAGCTCTATGTTTGCATATGTAAGTAGCATTCACAAGATGGATTGGGCGTGTGGCCACTAATATTTGCAAGGGGGAAGTACGGTTGCACAGGAAAGAGAGGGCAACTTCTGGCAATGCTTTACATCAACAGTTTCCTACAGGAAGGAGACTCTTATATGCTGGAGGGGGGACATTCTAGACAGTCAAAAATGGTTTGAAAGAGGGATTGATTTGCATGATGTGCCCGCTCATCCCCCTGTTGCTTCTAGCTAAACAGGTCTTGCAGGTTGTATCTTTCAAAAACCTGCAACACCTGTTTACCAGAGACAAAAATGGGATAAAAGTAATATGTATACACCATGGGAAGTGATGCCTAAACTAATTTTGATGCTCCTAAAACAGTTTGCTTACAGCTTGATGTTCCTGTGCATGTTTACTTGGCAGCATTTCCCACTGAGTTCAATGGAACTTACTCCCAAATAAGGGTGCACACACCAGTCACCATAGACTCTTGTGCTGACATTCAGCATCTGTCGATTACTGACATGCAGTTTCAATCTTAAATGCATAGGAGCCTAGTTTTAAAACAGATTGAATGTTCTGTAAGCAAGTTGATTGGCAGTGCAATCCTAAACAAAGTTATCCCCTGATAAGTACATTGACGTTAACGGGCTTAGAATGGCATAACTCTGCTATAACCTTCACATGTTCTGTCACCTGTGAACTGTGTGAACTAATGTGCTCTAACTGAGCCAGATCATCAGTACTCCAGCCATCATCGGTTAATATATATTTTATATCTATGCATATTCCCCACTCACTTGGGTAAACATTTTCAGGAACTCGCACAATTAATTTGTTTCACCAGGGAGGTCAAATATATATATCTGACCTCCCTGGTGAACCAAACTAATTACGATCAGTGCTAACATTTATCCAAGATTCAGGGGAGCTAATCAAGTGATTTTCTTATCACATGAAAATGATTGCCATTCTGCATACATAGATATGAAAATGTTCCCCAATCTGCACACATAGCCATCTATAGGGTGGGCTGCCTATCCATTACATATTTTCCTCTACTAGTTTTAGGCAGCTGACAGTATAAAAATGGTTAAAGCTTCCTCTTTTTTCTTTTTAAGAACAGATGGTTGATTCTGAAGTTCTTGAACCATTTATGTGCAGGAATTAGTATGATAGTAACAATAATGAGCTTGTTAATTTAATTTATCTGCCTCAAAAGGAATTAATCACATTTGCATATTTGTTTGCATTTGAAATGCTATGTTTTGGAATTAAATTGTAGCTTTTCTCATAGAAGGAAGTTTTGGAGAGGATTATCAGAAGACTTTGCAGGGGCAAGATCCTGAAAACCCATAACCCTTCTTTTATCTTTGGTGGCTACACAATGCTTAATTCTAAGGGGGAGATTGGGGGAGAATAAGCATACCCAATATGTACCGCTTGGCACATGCAATGCCCTTTAATTTGTCTCGATGTAACAGCCTGCCTGAGAATCCTAACTCGAAAACGTGCCTTTGGATGGCATCATGGGGTTCATTAATTGCCTCTCCCCGCTGGTGTCCCAGCTCAGCTTACCCAGAGTGGTGGGAGGAAGAAAAGTGGCCACCCACTGAGCTAATAACTATTCAGAACAATTTGCTTTTAATGGATAAGCCCGTTCCCTTGAAGCTCAGTGGCTTTCCACAATCGCTTCGGAAGAACAGATTCAAAATCCTGGGCAAATTTCTCTCTGGAGGTTCCGTTCCACTCATGTGAACTGGGAGCCCGCCGGTTTTCTTGTGCTGCTCTCCATCCAACCCACTCGATAGCGTGGCGTAGTGGTTAGTGTCAGATTAGGCTCTGGGACATCCAGGTTGAAGCCCCAGCTTGTTGTGGAAGCTCGATAGCAATGTCAGATGACCCTGGGTCTAAGGTTGCCAATCTCCAGGTATTAGCTGGAGATCTTCTGCTATTACAACTGATCCCCAGGTGACAGATCAGTTCACCTGGAGAAAATGACCGCTTTGTCAATTGGACTCCATGGCATTGAAGTCCCTCCCCTCCCCAAACCCTGCCTTCCTCAGGCTCCACCCCCAAAATCTCCCGCCGGTGGCAAAGAGGGACCTGGCAATCCTACCTGGGTCAGTCAGTCTCCCCAAGCCTAACCTACCTCATAAGGATGTTGCGTCAGGATATAATGGAGTAGGAAAGAATGTTGTTAGAAACTGCTTTGGATCCCCGTTGGAGAGAAAAGCAAGACATAAATAGTACAAGCTGTGGTTGGCAAACCAGCTAGAAACCCTAGTTTGAAATCTGCTTTTGGTGCCAACTAAATGGTCTGCATCCAGATGATACAGCTAACTGGTGCTTGATCGAACCATGATTTATAAACCCCAAGAAGAGGGGAGATTGATGTCTGAATGCAGCATGAGTGTGACCCTTTGGTGGTTCAAGCTTTTCCAGCAACTTGCAGGGAGGAGTTCAGGAAGGGTGCTTCACACCCCACCAGCACTTAGCGGGTAGAAGAAACAACGTCTGAACAATTTCTCCTGCCATGCAGTTTGATCCAGGGAGAACGTTTCATCTCATGCAGCGGCCACATCATTTCCTTCAGTTTCTCACTGGATAGACAATTTCTCACCATGCAAACCAGCATGGCGTAGTGGTAGAGTGCCAGTCTAGCATCTGAGAAACCCAGGTTCAAATCTCCACTCTTCCATCGAAGCTCATTGGGACAGTGATTCTCTCTCAGCCTAGCCAACTCACAGGGTTGTTGTTGCGAGGATAGGGAAGAGTATTTAAGCCACTTTGGGTCCTCATTGGTGAGAAAAGTGGGGTGTAAATGGCTAAATAAATAAACAAATGGTAGTTGTTGCAGGAAATAAACCCCGCATTTGGTTGGGCTGAACTCACCATATTTTTAAATTTTTAAAGCACTGGTCCCACACGTGGCTATAGAAACACAAAGAGCAGCAGAGATAGATCCAAGTTTGGTTCTGTCCTGCCATAACAATTGCAGCCTGACACACTGCTAATTTTATGTTACATCAACACAAAAACCCACCTTAGAGTAAGCCACACAAAACCAACCTGGCTGAGCACAAGAGGCAGGGAAGGAAAAATACGGAGGAGTTTCCCGACCTCTACCTAGCAAGCCTGCACAGCAACTGTCTTCCTCAAATTGAATAGGAAGGGATGTCAAGAATCATCGTGTCTGACTGTTTTGGCAAGATTCCCTAGGGGAAGGCCTTCAGAGAAATCCAAATTGGCACCTGGAATGAATTATGCAAAGTAAGCACAATTTGTAGTTTTCTGCTGGCATTCTGCTCCCACCAGCCAGGGCAAAGAGAGGATTTGAGTTCCCCGGTTACAACAGTAGTAAATGCTACTCACACCCACATCCCAAGCTTTACTCCATGTTTGAAAGGTTCTCATTGCAGGCCAAAAGAACTAGTCACAATGTATTTTTTACTTATTTATATCCCCACAGTGTTTATATCCACATGTGTTCCTACCTTCTCAGTGTTCATATCCAGCTGCAGAAATCCTATACTTTTGACGCTTCTCTTGCCCATTGCTAAAGGCCTAAAGCCACCTTCTCAGACATGCCAGCATCTAGCTTTCGGGAGGAACGAACCTATATAAAGTGTTGTCAACGCATAATTGTGAAATGCTGCACCGTCTCAGTAATTCCCATCTGCATATAGATTGGATGCCCCAGTACTGAAACAGAAAATATTGGGCGGGGAAAGGAAGAAGAAGAGCTGGTTTTTATATGCCGACTTTCTCTACCACTTAAGGAAGACTCAAACCGGCTTACAATCACCTTCCCTTCCTCTCCTCACAACAGACATCCTGTGAGGTAGGTAAGGTTGAGAGAGCTCTAACAGAGCTGTAACTTGCCCAAGGTCACCCAGCTGGCTTCATGTGTAAGAGTGGGGAAACAAAATCCAGTTCACCAGATTAGCCTCCGCTGCTCATGTGGAGGAGTAGGGAATCAAACCTGGTTCTCCAGATCAGACTCCACCGCTCCAAACCACCTCTCTTAACCACTATACCACTCTGGCTCTCAAGAGTTGGAGTACCAAGAAATACATCGAAGCAGGCACGGATGGGATACCATTGCAATGCAGTCAGTCCAATTTCGTTCTCTGTCCTCAATTCTAGACCTGTGGAGGGCAGGCTGCTCCAGAGACTTGCTCTGACCCACTTTTGCTTGCCTGTTTCTGCTTCAATCTCATCTTGCTCTGCACACACACACACACCCATCCTCTCCTCCCTTTCTCACTATCCGTAGGCAGAAAGCCCACCCAGCTACTGTCTCAGCGGGAGAAAATTCACCGTGCTGCTGAAGATGGGAAGACAGGCTGATGATAACTTGCTAAAAGAAGCAAAAAGCTGCCTTGGGGGAGGGGGGGAGACTGGGATGCCAGGCAGCCACTGGTGAAACATCTGGCTCATCTGAGTGATGGAACATCTCGCCGCTCTTTCCAAAGGGACGTGAGCGGTGAAGAGGGTAAACATAAAGGGGGCGATGAGCTTGGGGAAGAGAACAAGGCGGTGAATCCACTTTTATGAAGCGCATGGAAGGTCACTGAGTTCCCCGGAACTGTTCATCTTTGTAAATACAGAACTCGAAGAAGGAGGAGGAGGAGTTAGTTTTTATATGCCAACTTTCTCTATCACTTAAGGGAGACTCAAACCGTCTTACAATCACCTTCCTTTCCCCTCCCCACAACAGACACCCTGTGAGGTAGGTAAGGCTGAGAGAGCTCTAACAGAGCTGTAACTTGCCCAAGGTCACCCAGCTGGCTTCGTGTGTAGGAGTGGGAAAACAAATCCAGTTCACCCGAGTGGCCTCCGCCACTCATGTGGAGGAGTGGGGAATCAAACCCGGTTCTCCAGATCAGACTCCACTGCTCCAAACCACTGCTCTTAACCACTATACCACACTGGCTCTTAGTCACTATCTTGAACAGAGAATGAGGGAAGTTGCTATTTACCTTGGGGAAAAAAACACCCTCTGGGGAGCTTCCCTTGCAGACCAATGGCTTTTCTTGAGCCACTGCAAATGTCTGGAAAAGAACATGGTTAAACAGAGTACCTGTCCAAAATGTATATGGATGGCTCATTATTTTTGAAGCTCTGTTCATAAGTTGTGGGGAACTAATTATGGATGGATTCCTGTCCCTATTTTAAGCGACGGCTTTCAGAACCAACTTCAGCCAGCCCTGTCTTTAATTTCAGAAATACGCGGGGAAGCAGCAAACACCAATTTTCTCTCTCGAAAAAAGGCAACCTAATCAAGGAGATGCTGTTCTGCAGGAACATGCAACATACGCGGTGGCATTTCATTTATCATACTCACTCTGAAGCTGTTGTGCAGAATAATAAGAGGTTATCATGATGACCATTAAACTAATGCATTGTGCAGGAAGAAATACAGAAGGGTAATTGGTAATTTATTAGCTACTGCCAACATGTGAGTTGCAAAAACTTGCAAAACTTAGAACGGAAGAATGGCCTAATAAAACCTAGCATGCATTGTGAATGGATAAACCAATGACCAGCGGGCACCGTGGCACCTGTCAATTTGTTTCTTGCCCCCTTGCTTCTTGTATCTTGGGGATAAAACCCAAAAAATCTTGAAAAAGGGAAAAAACTGGAAGCTTTGGTTTGCTCGTCCTTGCCTTGGCTGCATACACAACCTCTCCTGGAGGGCCCCTGCCTTTGGAAATGGAAATAAAAGAATCTCTTTTCCAAACAGATCCTGCCCACATGGTAGCCATTTTGTGATTGGCTCTACCCTCCACTGCAGTCATTCTTGTGGTTCTACCCATTACCTGCCAAATTTTGTGCCATCGCAATTAAAACTTGCAAAAATAGAATGGAAAAATGTCAAGTTAATTCTTGTGATTTGTTTTAATATTTTACATTTTAATATCATTAAACTGTTATCTAGTTTTGTAATTTATATTAGTTTTCCAGTTTTATTAAGTCAGATAATTTTATATATTAACCTTTGGCTGGTCAGACAGACCGTATCAATAAATATCTATCTATCCATTACCCTTTCTTAAAATCACAAAAATGCCCGCAGGCTCAACAGGGTTGGGGACCCCTAAGATAAACTAATAGTAGTAATCATAACAAGGTTGATGGGGGCTAAATATTTTTATAGAGGATCATGGACAATCCATAAGTTAGAGGATAATTGTTTGTCAATAAGAATATCTATGTCCACAGGTATTAGTTGGATCTACTGAACAAAACGTTTCTGGTTGTGTTGAATATACTAAAACTGGGTACCAATACTGAAGGAAAGGTAGGGAATACCTATAAATGCTTTAAATAAAATCATAAAGCTGAAGGTGAAGAAGAAGAAGAAGAGTTGGTTTTTATATGCTGACTTTCTCTACCACTTAAGGAAGAATCAAACCAGCTAACAACCACCTTTGTTTCCCCTCCCTGCAACAGACACCCTGTGAGTTAGGTGGGGCTGAGAGAGCTCTAAGAGGTGTGACTAGCCCAAGGTCACCCAGGTGGCTTCATGTGGAGAAGTGGGGAAACAAATCCAGTTTACCAGATTAGACTCGGCCGCTCATGTGGAGGAGTGGGGAATCAAACCCGGTTCTCCAGATTTGAGTCAACCACTCCAAACCACCACTCTTAACCACTACACCATGCTGGCTAACCCGACTTTGTGTTATTAACTGTAATAGGAATTTTAGCATAAGAGGAAGGAAATGTTGAAAAGCTGCATAATATTGATTGTAATGTGTGAAGGTATTCATGTAATAGTGGTGTATTTTCACTGTTCTCTCTCTCTCCCCCATCTCTCTTTTGCAAATGATATCTATTTTTTATTTTTCTAAAAATTAATTTTATAAATGAACCTGATTATGCAATAAGCCCTTTGGCAATCGACTAAGTTTGCCTTTTCGCTGCAGGCCTAGATTCCCTGCGACAGACTGGTGACATCAAAAGCTGGCAACTCTAGCAGTGGTATAGTGAAAATGGTCTCCTCCGCACTCCACACGATGAGCTTACCTTGTGAGGACAGCTACCATGTGGGCGCAACCACCACATGAAGACCCCAAACCAGACACTAGCCTTCAGTTACCAGTTCCTACTTCACAAAGGACAATACCCTTCTAAAGGCATAAATGTTTCCAAGGCAGTTATGCTCACTAGGGTTGCCAACCTCCAGATAGTAGCTGGAGATCTACCACTATTACAACTGATCTCCAGCCGATAGAGATCAGTTCACCTAGAGAAAATGGCCACTTTGGCCATTGGACTCTATGGCATTGAAGTCCCTCCCTTCTAGGGTTGCCAACCTCCAGGTACTTAGCCAAAATAGACACTTCTCTGTACAAAATAGTTGCTGCCAAAACGCCACAGACACAACCTTTTTAAATATAAGATTTCAATATAAACAGATATTAAGCAGTAATTCTACTCACTGTATTCTTACAAAAGACTGTATAACTGTGTGAATTATACAATAATAATAAACCAACTAGTGAGGTCAAATCACATATCCCAACAGGTATATATCAAGCATATACCTGGTAAGTATTACAAAGTTCATTCCTATCAAGTTCTAATAATAATATTTTGCCTCAATAGGACTAATCTTCTATATGTTCTTATTCCAGATGTCAGGAAGATGTCTTAGTCCAGATGCTTGTCACCTCCTGAAAACAAGCAAACATGGACGGGGGTAGAATTCTTACCCATCTGCTTAATCTCCGTTGCGTAGGTCCCCTGCACGGGTGCTGCTCGTACACTCCGGGTCCTTCCTCTTGCGCTCCCTTTCACCCCCTTTAATCTTCTTCCGAGTCATATGACCACGGAAACTGGCCTGGATCTTGGCCGCAGCCGCGTTGGCACCTGGGTCATCCAGGGGAATGTCCAAGATGTCTTCGTCCAGCTTGGTGCAAGCCCCTTCCTGGAACAAAAAAGAAGATGCCAGAGTCAACGTTGGAGGCCATGTACTGTCGGGTTCATCCTACATACTCCCAGCGAGCTTCTTTTGGGAAGCCCAAACAGCAAGAGATTGGTGGAGGAGTCATGTTAGAAGGTATGGCTAAAAAAGCAGACAGAATAGAATGCATGAGGGTAGGAGGAGACGATGGATACCATTTGGCAGTAAAGTACTGATTTGCACCCGATGTAGACCCACTTGTGATTAGACTGTGTTGAATTTGTGACTAATATGTCAATGGGATCCCTGAAATGTAGCTCCTTGATTGGTACTTTTCTGCGTGTTTGCTATGCTAAAAAATGATAATATTTGAGGATAGATTTTAATGCAAAGTATAAGGATGTATCATATACCTCTGTACAAGTTGGGAGTGGGAGGGGCTGTGGCTCAGTGGTGGAGCCTCTGCTTGGTATGCAGAAGGCCCCAGGTTCAATCCTTCAGTTAAAGGGACTAGGTAAGTAGGTGATGGGAAAGACCCCTGCCTGAGATCCCGGAGAGCAGCTGCCGGTCTGAGTAGACAATACTGACTTTGATGGACCAAGGGTCTGATTCAGTATAAGGCAGCTTCCTGTGTTCAAATATACATAAATATTTAAAACACACACACATACATCCAAAGCAATGTCTTAAGGGATGTGCAAAAGTAAATATTGTATAAATTTATTTCTTAGCGTCTTGGTAAAAACATCAGCCAGCAGCTTAATAGCCCAGGTTAGCCCTGTCTGTTCAGAGCTTGTGAGCTAAGCTGGGTTGACCCCAGGTAGTACTTGGCTGGGAGACCATTGAGGAAGACGGAGGTTGCTTTGCAGAAAAGGTCGACGGCAAACCACCCCTCTGCTCATCTCTGGCCTGGAATGCTCTGTGGATGAGTTCGCCATGATTCAAGTGTGACTCAACGGCCTGTTCTTTAAACATAAACATAAGGTTGCCAACCTCCAGGTACTAGCTGCAGATCTTCTGCTACTACAACTGATCTCCAGTCGATAGAGATCAGGTCACCGGGAGAGAATGGCCGCTTTGGCAATTGGACTCTATGGCATTGAAGTCCCTTCCCTGCCCAAACCCCACCCTCCTCAGGCTCCGCCCCAAAAACCTCCCGCTGGTGGTGAAGAGGGACCTGGCAGCCTTGGAAGCATCTTGTTCACATCTTGTTTTCACTTCCATATAGAATTACATGTTGTAAAACAAGCCTACGGGTTCTCAGCATGATACACCAATAATTCTGGTGTACTTGCCTGATTCTGGTGATCCGCTGGTTTCTTTCCCTGCCTAAGCTTTCCTCATTCTAAACTGGCATGATACTGTCTGGCTGTTCACCACATTATGGCCCTTTTGTTCAGATACTTCTATCTTTCCTGCTGGAAAGAACCCAATCGTGGCTGAGAAGCGGAGTTTCATCCAATCACCACCACACTCCTTTTTGATTAGTATTTATCATCCACTAGGCAGCAAGACTTTGTGACCCTTCTACTTAAACTTCTCTTTAAACTTTTTGTGTCTCTTTCTCTTTTAAGCCTTCCTTGTACTCTCTTTGAAAACTATAAAACCCACTTTCAAACCCCACTACATCATCCTTATTACATTCCAAATGCAATCCAGTCATTCACCGCCTTAGGAGGATTTCCTGCAGCCACTCATCTCATCGTTTTAGGTATTTTAATTATATATGGAGTTTGGAAACAGGTTGCTAATATGGCAATAAATGGATTGTCAAAACTGTGAATGCGTCATCTGTGATTCACCGTTCATATAAAATTTCACGTTTTCCATTGGGATTTGATTCTGATGAGAAATAACTCACAACAACAATGAATATGGGGCGGGGGGGATTTTATAGGCTTAGATTCCAATGACCTGGTTGGCCATTGTGTGAACAGACTGCTGGACTTGATGGGCCTTAGTCTGATCCAGTAGGGCCTTTCTTATGTTCTTATGTCCTTAAGAAGCCTTCTGCTTCTGACCAGAACTCTAGAAATACAAACGAGACGTAAACAGTGGCCTGCTTCCTATCACTCCATTCAGCAAAGTCTGAAGCTTTCCTCCAGTCTAAAGAGCTGTCCTCCAACGTCAGTGGTTCTTCCATTGAAAGGAAGGATCCAGCATGGTGTGGTTAAGAGTGGTTGTTTGGAGTAGTGGGCTCTAATCTAGAGAACCGGGTTTGATTCCCCACTCCTACACATGGAGCCAGCTGGGTGACCTTGGGCTAGTCACAGCAGTCTCAGCCCCACCTCACAGGGTTTCTGTTGTGGGGAGGGGAAGGGAGGGTGATTGTAAGCCGGTTTGATTCTTCCTTAAGTGGTAGAGAAAGTTGGTAGGATACAAGCCATTACCAACAAGTGGCAATCCTCTTCCTACACATAGACCTTCCTTCCTCTTTCGCCCCTTCCTGATCTACTTCCTTTCTCTTCCTCCTACAATGTCTCTGAGTAACCAAAATCTTTGACTGCACACTTGATTTTGCCCGTTTCTACTCTACTAGACCAGAGAGGGTCCATCTTTACTGGTCCCTGTCCCTGATGAGCCACTGTCTCCATTTTTGACTAGTACTGAGGATGTCCTGTTATAATACTGTAAATACGAATCATTAGAGTTACTTCATGACTGAGGTTACGGTGAAGGTAGCAGAGTTTTTGGTGGAAGTGGTTAAGGTTAAGATTCAATCTTAAATATTAATTGATTGTAACTTTTTATGAAACACCTGTTAGTTCTGATCTCATGACCATAACTATTTATGCCAATAAAGGTTATATGTATGTATGTATGTACATTAGAGTTGTTGTTCTTAAGGGCTGCTCACTCCTCCTGGGTCTGTACAAGGTGAGTAGACGTATCTTTGTCTCTGTAGCCCATGCAGGTAAATACAGGCACACAAACACAAAAGAACCATGCTGTACATGGCTTGTGTACACATGGCAACTGCTGAACTGCCGGTAACACAGTGTAGGGCAATTGTTTTTTTGAACCAAAAGAACAAATACCCCATTGGCTTTGATATGAATAGAGCCCATGGTGGAAGAAAGGAAAATGGCACAGTGTGTATTAATGATGGCGGGGGTGGGGGTTGCAAAGGAAACCTTAGAGGCATCCTATTTTACCTCTTTGAAATGCTGGAGGATCTGGATGTTTATTTCTCCCGGGTGGAACAACTAGGATACAACCTGATTGCTTTCATTGGGCTAGGGGTATTTGTAATTTTATAGGCTTGGATTCCAATGACCGTGGATCAGTCTATCCTGGTGAAGGAAAGTGTTGGCAGTTCGCAGCCGACTTACAGTAACCCCCTAGGATTTTCAAGGCACAAGACGCTCAGAGGTGGTTTGTGATAGCCTGCTTTCATGTAGCAACCTTGGACTTCCTTGGTGGTCTCCCATCCAAGTACTGACCAGGGCTACCCCTGCTTAGCTTCTGAGATCTGATAAGATTGGGTGAGGCTGAGCCATCCAGGTCAGGACAGGTTAGAGTTTATCCTACATGACAGGAAAAAGTAGGGTTGCCAACCTCCAGGTGGTGGCTAGAGATCTCCCGCTATTACAACTGATCTCCAGGCGACAGAGATCAGTTCCCCTGGAGAAAATGGCCACTTTGGCAATTGGACTCTATGGCATTGGTATTTCCCAACCCGGAGCTGGCAAACCTAGAAAGAAGGAGAGTGTGTGTGTTAAGGACTGAATACCATAAATGGATCTTAAACATCAGGAAATGTCTGTGGTCAATTCCCATCAGGACTGGGATGTAGTGAGGCTCTCCCTCTTAGGAGAAAGGCAGAAGGTTAGGTCTGTATGAAGAGAAAAGGGCTTGTAAAGGCTGAAGGGACAGAAGCAGACAGATGTTGCTGTGAATTGGCCTATGCACCTTGGGGATGCAGGACCTCTCTACTTGGGATTAGGGTTGCCAACTCCTGATCAGGATATTTCTAGAGATTTGGGGGTGGATCCTGGGGAAGTTGGGGTACAATGCCATCGAGTCCGCTCTCCCAAACAGCCATTTTCTCCAGGGGAATCAATTTTTGTAGTCTGGAGATCAGTTGCAATTCCAGGAGATCACCAGACCCCAACTGGAGGTTAGCAACCCCATTTGGGAGCTGGTATCCCAGAGTAATGCTTCTTTGTCTCTACTTAGTGTTCTGCTTGTACATTTGTAAGTAAAGCAATACTACAATAGTTCCATATGTTTCCAGTGCTTTCCCATCCAAAGGGGATCAGCCCTGGTAAGCACCACCCCTGTAAGTTTTACTGCTCAGAGTAATGAGGATTATGTAACAATATAAATGTTACAGGCTATGCGAGAGAGAGAGAGAGAGAGAGAGAGAGAGAGAGAGAGAGAGAGTTGGTTTTTATATGTCGACTTTCTCTACCTCTTAAGGGAAACTCAAACCGGCTTACAATCACCTTCCCTTCCCCTCCCCACAACAGACACCCTGTGAGGTAGGTGGGGCTGAGAGAGTGTGACTTGCCCAAGGTCACCCAGCTGGCTTCGTGTGTAGGAATGGGGGAAACAAATCCAGTTCACCAGATTAGCCTCTGCTGCTCATGTGGAGGAGAGGGGAAACAAATCCGGTTCTCCTGATCAGACTCCACCGCTCCAAACCACCGCTCTTAACCGCTACACTGAGCAAGCTCAGCTGTGCTCTGGAAAGCATTTTTTCCACCATCTTGTTTTTTCCTTCCTTGTTTGCTGTTTTAGGGTGCAATTAGGGCTATCAGATCTTGCAATTTATTTATTTATTTATTAGGTTTGTATCCCACCTTCTATCCCAGCCAAGGGTCTAGAAAGGGAGCCCTGAGGGATTCTAGGCATACAGTCCAAGGAAGTCCAAAGATGGAGCTCAGCTGTTTGGGGTGGGTCCTAGGGCTGCCACCTCTGGGCTGGGAAATTCCTGGAGATTTCGACAGTAGTGCCTGGGAAGGGCACGGTTTGGCATCACGAGGGACCTCAGCAGGCTACAACGCCATAGAGCCCACCCTCTAAAGTAGCCATTTTCTCCAGGGGAGCTGATCCCTGTCATCTGGTGATCAGCTGTAATTCCAGCAGATCTCCAGACACCATCAGGAGGGTTACCAACCCTATTGGGTACAGAAGGCCTATTGGGTACAGAAGGCTAGTCCAATCATCTGCCTATTTGTCTAAGTTTTATAGCTTATAATAAAGACAGCTGAAACAGAGAGTGGGCAGCCACATCCCATGCTTTTCTGGGAAGGTTCCTGGCTGCTTGGAACCTTTGGGGCCATCCCCAGTTTGCTGCATTGATGGCTTCCCAATGCGTGGCCCTGCAACCAATGCCCCACCCCTTCTTCAAAACAAAGAAAGCTGCCAAGATTGAGGCGAAAAGAGAGAGAAAAAGAGTAACAGAAAGGCAAAACAGAAGATATATCTTACAGATGGGGTTGGTGTATTGCACCAGCAAGCTGGCCAGCGGGCTAGACCGACAATACTTTTAGGGATTCCAATGAATAAACGATATGCGGCATTTATCGTGTACATTCTAAGAATCTGAAGCATGGTAATACTTTCTAAAGCAGTCTCTTATTATTTTCCCCATTACAGAACACTGATGGTGCAGTCCTCAGTAGAGGAGGGGCCACGGCTCAGTGAAAGAGCCTCTGCTTGGCATGCTGAAGGTCCCAGGTTCGATCCCTGGCATCTCCAGTTAAAAGGATCCAGTAGGAGGTAATGTGAAAGACCTCTGCCTAAGACCTTGGACTGCCACGGCAGTATGAGTAGACAATAGTGACCTTGATTGCCCAAAGGTCTGATTCAGTATAAGGCAGTGTAATGTGTTACACTCTCCTTTGCCCAATGAAGTCAGTGGAGTTGCTTTAGGGTTGCCAGCCTCCAGGTACTTAGCAAAACATACAAACAACCAATGCTGGAAATAACCGAAGTTACTAAGCAAAAACAGCACGTAGCTCACTATTTCACCTTATTCATGATATACAAAACACAGCAAATATTAATCCATTTGCAATATACTGTATTCGATGATATGCACCAAACACTAACACAACTAATAGTTCTATACAACAATATTCCTATGTGAATAAAGAAATACACACCACCAAAAATATTCTAACAGGGAAATACTAAGAAAATAATCACACTTTCCATGCCCTCAATGTTCCGGGGACGCTAAGTCCAAAAGGAGTCCAGGATAAGTGGTACTTTCTCTACCCTTTAAGGAGAATCAAACTGGCTTGCAATCTCCTTCCCTTCCTCTGCTCACAACAGACACCATGTGAGGTAGTTGGGGCTGAGAGAACTCTAAGAGAACTGTGAGTAGCCCAAGGTCACCCTGCAGGCTTCATGTTGAGGAGTGGGGAAACCAACCCAGTTCACCAGCTTAGAGTTCGCCACTCGTGGAGGAGTGGGGAATCAAACCCGGTTCTCCAGATTAGAATCCGCTGCTCTTAACCACTACACCACACTGGCTGTCACTGAACTGCAAGCACATAACAGGAAACACAAGCCGAGCACTGGCAATTTACTATAATGAGGAACTTGTGAAGGGTCACAGGCATGGAGATATCTTCTGTAACTGATTGACCTGTCCTCGGCATCCTACCCCTCCTCTTGAGCATGCACGTGAAGAGAGGCAGGAGATATAGAATCTTTGCTCTCTACCCTAAAGGGCTAGGGTTGCCAGCTCCGGATTGGGAAATACCTGGACATTTTTGGAGCGGAGCCTGAGGAGGGTGCGGTTTGGGGAGGGGAGGGACTTCAGTGCCATAGAGTCCAGTTGCCAAAGTGGCTATTTTCTCCAGGTGAACTGATCTCTATCAGCTGGAGATCAGCTGTAATAGCAGGAGATATCGAGCTACTACCTGGAGGTTGGCAACCCTACTAAAGACATACAAAACAGTAAGTTCTGTAGAGACCCACCCTCCTAAGAGTCCTGGCCCATGGGTTGAAGATCCCTGTCAGTTTAAAAGGCCCCTTTATGACTTTATTATTCTTACAGGAAGGATGCTGCCAATATAAATTCATCTTGCCGTCAGTCTGAGCTTGGGTGGATGGCAGACCCCCGCCCCCATTTACCTGCCCAGGCCCAGTTACCTGTACTCCCCCCCCCCAATTTTCTATCCCTAGGAAATTGAAGAGTTGGAGAAAAATGGCTGCCACATAGTGGTGCTCTAGGATTTAAAGAACATGAAAGATACTGCAGACTTGGCCAACCTGAGAAATCAGCAGTGGCTGAACATGGACTGACACAAACAGGACACAGGGTCTTATTCCAAGACACTGAAAGACTGGACAGTTCTACCAACTATTTTGTCAGATTGCACAGAGAAGCCATTGAAATTCATAAACATCAGCACAACTTTAACAGAAAAGAAGAGAGTTTAAGAATGAATAAGGCTTGGCTTCCTGTCCTGAAAACCTCCAGACTAACAAAGACTACAGTCCACAATAGCCATGCAGATTAGCTTTGGATTTCACACATTAACAGATCACTTCAGGATACAATGGTTCCTTATTAACATACCACACCCTCATTAGCACATTATCTTGATACTTACAGGACAATGATTAGCCCATTGCCTTTGAAACTTTTTGCAGGACAATGATTCAGCTCAAACCCAACCCCTTTCTGACTATATATTACTCTTCCTACACACTTGACACTGAGAGACACTGTCGTTCAGTGTTACTCCTCTGAAGACGCCGGCCACATCTGCTGGCGAAACGTCAGGAAAGAAAATACCAAGACCACGGTCACACAGCCCGGATAACCTACAAGAACCAATGCACTCTGACCATGAAAGCCTTCGACAATATTTTAAAAGGTAAAGGTCCCCTGTGCAAGCACCGGGTCATTCCTGACCCATGGGGTGACGTCACATCCCGACGTTTACTAGGCAGACTTTGTTTTATGGGGTGGTTTGCCAGTGCCCCAGTCAACTTCCCTTTACCCCCAGCAAGCTGGGTACTCGTTTTTACCAACCTAGGAGGGATGGAAGGCTGAACCTTGAGCCAGCTACCTGAACTCGACTTCCGTCAGGATCGAACTCAGGTCGTGAGCAGAACTTGGACTGCAGTACTGCAACTGCGAAACGTACAGTAAAGAAATAACAGCACCATGAGGCCACCAAGTATATAGAAGATCCTAAATAACAATTTTGTCATGCAATCCCAAAATATCAATGCACAACTCTATAAAAATACTACTGAGAATAACACTGCAGATGCCATTCAGAATTCAAGGCCAATGTGCATGATTGAAAATTGGAGATAGAATTGTAGATGAAGGTCGCAGGCTGAAGACAAGCTGAAGATGACACCCCAGTGTTCAGTCGTTTAACATAGCTTCCTTAGTTCCAACGGTATCCACTAGAAAGGAGATGTGCATACATGAAACATCTTCCCTGGAATTCACAGCATAAATTAACAGCTTTAGAGATGCATTTGATTATTGGGATAATTGGTTACCTGCCAGAATGACTTACTGACAGATCCATACATGCAGACGTTTTGGGGGAAGGGATGACAGCTCTTGCTGAATGTATATCGTAGGCACCTTTGTATTCTTTTTTGGAATGAGACTGTCTTTTCTTGTTAGCTTCTGCTGCTGCTTCGCCTTCAGCATCAATACTAAAACTGGACTACCCTTTTACATACATGCCTACATACACATATATATTACACACACCCACAAACTATCTTGCTGGTTGCAGTTTGTCCCCAATATCATTCTGTGCATTGGGCTAGTCACACCTCTTAGAGCTCTCTCAGCCCCACCTAACTCACAGGGTGTCTGTTGCAGGGAGGGGAAGAGAAGATGGTTGTTAGCCGGTTTGAGTCTCCCTTAAGTGGTAGAGAAAGTCAGCATATAAAAACCAGCTCTTCTTCTTCTTCTGCTTCTTCTTCTTCCTGTCCTCCTCCTCCTCCTCCTCCTCCTCCTCCTCCGGAACTGGGCTCAAAAAGGGCCTTGGATGGGGGGATATTAAAGGCAATGGCAGAATCACATGTACTAATCCCTATTGCTTTGATGTCATTACACTAGTGTAAATGATCTGTGACCCATAGAAGTTGCTCCTGCGCTTGACATAAATATGGCTGTCTCGATTTTTAAAAGACTTTTTTTTATGCATCTCAAATCCTCGGAGGCTTGATATTTCTGGAAGCTATTTTAAGGTTCCTTTAAACTGAAAAGTGCTGCATGGTAAGCATCGGCTGCATTGTATCGCATTTTCCGTGTATGTTGAGCACATTAATATTACACAGCTGGCAGTGATTATGTAAGCCCATCTCCGTTTGGCGGGTAACAACCAGTCTAACACCCTACTATTTACAACTCCTTTTTTTTATTTTTGGAAGGCAAAAAGCTGACTTTGTGATGCTGATAGGTTCCTGGTCCAGTTTTGATTCATAACCTTGCTGCCTGTAGGTGGGGGAGGAAAGGAACTAGCAAAATTAATGGGGTAAGACTGCCATATTTTATCCCAGCACTTTTTGGACAGTCCAGCCCGCTCACTGCATTAGTAAGACAAAACAAACCGGGCGGTAAAGGGTCTACGGATTAGCAGGATGTTTCAGGAGAGACGCAAGAGCATGACTTCGTACAGCCTGTGATTGGCTTGTGGAACTCACCGTCACAAGATGTGCTGAGGGCCATTCACTTAGATGCCCTTTAAAAATGGTTAGACACATTCAAAATGGATATGTGTATCAAACACGATTAGGGTTGCCAGGCCCCTCTTCGCCACCAGCGGAAGGTTTTTTGGGGCGGAGCCTGAGGAGGGAGGGGTTTGGGGAGGGGAGGGACTTCAATGCCATATAGTCCAGTTGCCAAAGTGGCCATTTTCTTCAGGCGAACTGATCTCTAACAGGTGGAGGTTGGCAACCCTAAACACAATACTTCTGGAACAGTCCTGTTGCGAACTCCGCAAGCTAGGGATGAACAACCGGGGAGGCGTGTTCCTTCGAGTCCTTGCTTACGAAATCCCCATCTGGTCTGCCACAGTTAGAAACACAATGCAGGGCAAGGAAGACCCCCCCCCCTCCAACGTGATCCATCGATTCAGGGCTCATTTTGTTATTACACCTACTGGATAATCATAGACGTTTAGTCACATCATTGTAAATATTAGATCCAGAGTTAGAAAGCAGGTCTCTAATATCTCAGAGCCCTGAGCATCCCATTATTTTATCCTGCTTGGCCATTTCGATTTTCAAAGTGGGCGTTGCAAATGAATTAATATTATGCAATCTATTTCTGTTGATTTTATCCACTTTTTGAAAGCCTGCTTAATGTTGCTGTTAACAGCCTCAGAATGAAAAAAAAATTGGGAGGGGGCGGATGCAAAGCGAGTCTGGAGACTTTGTTTACGGGGTGGTTTGCCACTGCCTTCCCCAGTCATATTTTATACCTTAGGTACACCCTTAAAAATATTAGGTGAACACCTAAGAAATGTAATGTGTGAAACAGGATGCTGAAGGAAGCATGGAAAATTGGAAGTGCGGAAAGGTAGGCTGCACTGCCACATCATAAGATGCCAGGCTAGGCCAAGCCATGAAATTTAATCCCTTTACCCTTGAAGAAGAAGAATAAGAGTTGGTTTTTATATGCCGACTTTCTCTACCACTTAAGGAAGAATCAAACTGGCTTACACTTACCTTCTCCTCCCCCTCCCCACAACAGACACCCTGTGAGGTGGGTGGGGCTGAGAGAGTGTGACTAGCCCAAAGTCACCCAGCTGGCTTCATGTGGAGGAGTGGGGAATCAAACCCGGTTCTCCAGATCAGACTCCACCGCTCCAAACCACCGCTCTTAACCACTACACCACTCTGGCTCTCAGGACACTCAGCTGGGTAGCAAGCTCAACCGGTTGGGTTGCGAGCCCTTATCGAGTCACCATGTTCCTCTTCTGCCTTTTGGAAGGACCTGCTGTTAGCACAGGTGCAGGAGAGATTCACCTCCTGCCTCTTGGCATGGCAAGGTCAGTGCAGAGGATGCCTCCATGGCTATTGACCCTTGGCTTCTTCCTCACAATGGCATACCTCCCCATGTTCGGCTTGCATTTCCTACCCTCAGTTCTCTCGGGCTGCTGTCCATGGTCCTAGCCTTGACTCCAATGAGGTCATCGCTCTGGTTCCTCCTCTTCAAATCATGGGATTATGAAGTCACATGATTTATATCAGGTGTTATAGCTCAATGAGTCCAAGGATTGGAAAGGTTGACCACCACTATGCTACACAAAACATTTTAAAAGGTACCATCCAGAAACTAGTGGAAGAACTTTTCAGTTTCCCGGAACACTTTGCTGCTGTTCTCTGTCACCATCTCTCAACAAAAGTACTTCAAGAGGGGGCAGGTATAAAAAAAAATGGCTCCTATTTGAAATTAACAAACTAGAATTTATCAGCAAATTTGGCACTCTGTACATTTGCACTGCCCTTGACCTGGGTGGCCCAGGCTAGCCCAATTTAATCAGATCTCAGAAGTGAAGCAGGCTTGCCTTGGTTAGTAGTTAGATGGGAGCCCACCAAGGAAGTCCAGGGTTTGCAATGCAGAAGCAGCAATGGCAAACTGCCTCTGTTCATCTCTTCTCTTGAAAACCCTACAGGGTTGCTGTAAATCAGTTTTAACTTAATGACATTTTCCACCACCACCAAATTAGCATTTAATCAAGAGTGTGGGTTTCTTTCCCATTTCAGGTGTTAGATGTCAGCCAGAAAGATAGCATTATCACCTATAACTGTTGCTGTAAAAGGGGTCATTCTGTTCTCATTTGGGCTTTGCATAGTAATGTTGCAGGCTCATCTCTGTTCCTTTCCTTTACTATTTCAATAATTTAAAGGATGCTACTCTGATTACCCTGCCATTGGAATAACCTTGATATCCTCCTTGTTTCACTGACCTGTGTCCAACCAGCCAGCATGGTGTAGTGGTTAAGAGCGGTGGTTTGGAGCAGTGGAGTCTGATCTGGAGAAGCGAGTTTGATTCCCCACTCCTCCACATCAGCGGCGGAGGCTAATCTGGTGAACTGGATTTGTTTCCCTGCTCCTACACATGAAGCCAGCTGGGTGACCTTGGGCTAGTCACACTCTCTCAGCCCCACCTACCTCACAGGGTGTCTGTTGTGGGGAAGAGAAGGTGATTGTAAGCTGATTTGAGTCTCCCTTAAGTGGTAGAGAAAGTCAGTATATAAACACCAACTCTTCTTCTTCATCTAGAAATAAAGCTGAAGGTTTAGAAGAAGAAGAAGAAGTTGGTGTTTATATGCTGACTTTCTCTACCACTTAAGGGAGACTCAAACCAGCTTACAATCACCTTCCCTTCCCTTCCCCACAACAGACACCCTATGAGGTAGGTGGGGCTGAGAGAGTGTGACTAGCCCAAGGTCACCCAGCTGGCTTTGTGTGTAGGAGAGGGGAAAGCAACCCGGTTCACCAGATTAGCCCCCACAGCTGATGTGGAGGAGAGGGGAGTCAAACACGGTTCTCCAGATCAGAGTCCACCGCTCCAAACCACTGCTCTTAACCACTACACCCTGCTGGCTCTGCAAGTGAGAAGCAGAAGTGGTTTGCCAGTGCCTTCCTCTGCTGAGCCTTCCTTGGTAATCTCCCTTGCCAGTACTGACTCTGCTTAGCTGCCAAGATATGACAAGATCAGGCTATACCATGCTGCCTTCACGTCTTTCTTGGGAAGGCAGAATATCCTGAATATGGCCTGTGGTGTTTTTGGGAAGCTGTAGTATGGAAGGATCCAGGTTCCTTCCAAATCTTAAGTCTCCAGGAGAACTGCCCACCATGCACCTATCTTCTCGTTTTGTAGAACCCCCTAAGAAATGTTGCTGTGGTATCAGTGGGCGTGTTGCCTCCAGAATAGCATAGGTCAACCCACGAACTCGCCCACCCTTCTCTTGGAGGGCCTCATCATTCGAAAAGCCCCACATACGCTGAGACGGTGCAAAATCTTACTTTCTGCAAACAAGTGACCTGGTTTTGATCTTACTTAATGCAATGCAATATGACTGTGCCATCTCCTAATTGAAGTTGCTGGAAACAAAACCAAGTCCTGGGGGAACCAAGGGGACGCCAGTGCTAGAATCTCCTGCCTTTGCAAATTGGATCATGGGGAAATTCCAACCCAAGCACTCAATGTGCATGTCAAACCCTTCCTCATACGGCTCCCAGGCAAGGATGGATTTCTGGGTCAGGCTCTTACAGTGATTCAGGCTTCTGGTTAACACTGGTCTCATGGCAAATAGTGGGATCTATCTGGGGTGGATCTCACATTATAATGTGACTAGAAAAGGCCTTTCATCTTTCAGATCCTTCATTGTATATATCCTGGTGTGGAAATAAAGGCTTTCACCTTTATTTCCCAGCAAGGCTTCTTGGCTTTTAACATCTGCATGGCATACGGATATTCTTCAGGTGAAGTTTTTCTCATCACTGCATTTGTCTGCTTGGGAAAAGCTTCCCAGATACATTTTTTGTGTGCCATGCAGATGTTAAGTCACAGCAGTCCTACCAGGGGTGTGTGGAAACACACCTTGACTGCCTTATTGGGAAACTTCATTAATTTTTTTAGATAGTTATACCCCACTTTTCTCCCCCAATGAGAACCCAAAGTGGCTTACAATATTGTTCTCCCCTCCTCCATTTCATTGTCCCCACAACAACCCTGTGAGGTAGGTTAGGCTGACCGAGTGAGCGGAATGAGAATTCGAACCTGGGTCTCCCAGATCCTATTCTGGCACTCTAACCTCTACACCCCAGAGCCCTTAAGCTCCGTCTCTCACTAAGGAGCTCAGGATGGCATACATGGTTCCTTACCATTTCCCTCTCCCAACCCTGTGAAGTAGGTCAGGCTGAGACAGGATGACTGGTTCAAGGTCACTCATTGAGGATCACGACTAAGTGGGGATTTGAACTCAAGTCTCCCAGGTCCTAGTCCAGGACTCTGACCGCTACACATGCTACAAACCACTTTCTTCTGGCTGGCGTGCGGCCATTGGCCCCGCTCCTGTCTGCAAGAGCAGAACCAGATTTTGTCTTCATGCATTACCCCTAATGAGTTAGAAATTGTCACAAACGGAGCTGTGGAATAGGTTGAGCTCGTGTGTCCCTAGCCATTTAGCAACAGCTTGTGTGGGCACAGCTAAGCATTGACACAAGAGAGTGGGCTAAGGGTCTATGTTTCTTTGAAGGCTCAACGCCAAGGAATAGCAGGGGATAAACCACACAGGATACGATACATACCCCACCCATATGAATAAACTTCACAGGATACCTTTCCCTCCCATATGAATCCAGTCTTTTGCTGTTCAAAAATACAAACCTTCCTATCCCCGTAAGTTCTGATTGTCCGAAGTTCAGCAGTTTAGTACGGATTCTTATAAAGGGGGGGACACCCCCCCCCAACCATGTTCCTTGCTTTTATTTCACAATTGCCGCTTGTTCTCTCCCCACCAAAGGACTTTGTTTTCCCCTCCCCTCTTTCTCACCCCAGTTTGCGGGAACAGAAATAAGCAGTGACTCCCACACACAAACTAAGTGTTCTGCCAGTCCTATTATTATTATTTCATGTTTAAAATCCCGGCAGCAGAAAAATCGCTCTATCGTGCAGAGAAGCCGATGTCCCAAAGCAACCTCTTTTGAAAACAGTGTGTGTATGTGGGGGGGAAATCTTAGACAAAGGTCATCTCATTTGGAAATGGAACAGGCTCTGAAGAAGAGCTTAGAGAATGCAATATCCTTCGAGCACAACCGTTTCCAAGATCACAAGAGTCCAAGTCAGCAGCACACACTGATCAGAACTCAATCGCCTCCTTCCCCAACGGTCTAAGACCCTCAAAGAAAAGTCTAACACCTCACGCAGGTCCACGACATGCCGGAAATAAAAGTCACAACGGCACAACCAACCCCGCTGCAATCTTTTGCACCACCAGTTCATGGACAATTTCCGTGCATTCATTAAAAAAATGTACAAGATCTGTACGTACATTACAGCAGTCCATCCTGGATGCCACTGCGACGGAGAATTGTCCAGGCAATACGAGGCTGGTACAGTAGGAAGGCAGAGATCCGCTTTTGTGGCTTTTGAGAACTTGCTTTCCCCTTACTTGTCTCTGGAGCAGCTCTTTCTGCAGGTGCCCAAGTTGTGTGGAGCCGATTGCCTACGTAACCCAGTTACTCGCGGCTGGGGAGCCTATCAGACCCACTCAAGTAGCTCCAGTCCGCATGCTTTTTAATTTCTCTCCCTCTCCCTCTCTCCCTCTCTCTCTCTCCCCAGCTTATTTTACAGCAGCAACTCCCTTTTGCTTCCAACACCCTTCAAATACTTAAAGAGACAGGCAGGCTGGCATTAGGATGCCTTTGTGCCATTGGAATACACTAGGAAGAACAAGCGGCTCCGAACATGCAGCAGCTGCTTTTAGAAGACTCCTTTGTTAGGGCACAGCCAGGAGCTCTCTTCATATCAGGGCTCAATCAGGTTTGGTAATCTGAGTGGAGAGAGATAATCCAACTGAATCCCTTTCTCGTCTTTCTTCCTAACCTGATTCAATTACATGTACAGGAATGGATCCTCTGCCTGTATGTGTCCAGCATACATTTTTCAACACGGCTGCTGTGTCATGGCTATCAGTTCTCTGTCTTCTCATCTGCTTTAGGCAAGGCCTTAGGCAGCCCCCTGAGTCACTTTTTGAAAGCCAAATGGGGAGGAAGTTGCACTTTCTTTTGTCCTGAACACAAGCAGTGTTTTTAATTCAGCTATGCTTGTGGCCATCATCACTACTGACACTGGCAGTGAATCCCATGATTTAATTCCTTGTTGAGTAAAGACGTGCTTCCTTTTGTCTGTTGGGTGGAGCATATGGCCCCAAATCTCCAGGAATTTCCACAAGCTGGAGTTGGCAACCCTAGTTCATGGAGAGTATGGACTAAAAGAGCTGGAGCAGGGAAGCCCTTCATTCAAATCTCACCTAAGCCATGAACTCACCAAGAGACCTTGGGCAAGTCTCTATTCTAGGAACATAAGAGCCTCGCTAGATCAGACCAAAGCTCTGTCTAGTCCGGCACCCTGTTTTCTACAGTGGCTAACCACATGTTAGCCGGAAGGTCTGCACAGTGACCAAACCAACCCCTTTTTTGTCTCCCACCTTCTGAAATTCAGGGGTACACTGCCTCTGAACATGGAGGTTCCATTAAGCCACTGGGGCTCTACTTCCAGCGCCAGCCTGCTATATGGGGGTTCATTCGGGTCACATTAAGGAGATTACTGGCCTTTATACAAAGATAATTATACAAAGCCCTTCAGACACTCAAACAGTAGCCTGTGGTCACACAAATGCATATTTATCTGGGAAGAAGGCCCACTGAATTCAACAGGTCAGATCCAGGCTAAATGTTCCAGTGGCAGAATGGAACTTTCCTCCCGCACCTTCCCACTGCATCTCACTGATCTCCACGAAATAGCTCCTGGGGTATTGTGGACTCTAGGTAGGGTAGGGAAATATTGGAGATTTGGGGGTTGGATCCTGAGGAGGGTGGGGTTTGGGAAGGGGAGGGTCTTCAATGGGGTATAACGCCATAGAGTCCGCCTTCCAAAGTGGCCATTTTCTCCAGGTGAGCTGATCTCCGTTGCCTGGAGATCAGTTGTAATCCCAGGGAATCTCCAGCCACCACTTGGAAGCTGGCAAACCTAGGTTTGAATGAGGCAAGGATAAGATCGAGCTTCTCGCTGACATGAGATCTCATTGCTGCAATGTCTGGGTAATTGAACGCGTACTGAGAAAGCGAGGCGAAACTTTTGTGCTTGCCTGCATGCGAGTGAGGGAAGAGTCTGAGAACCAGCCAGGCTCAACTGTGTGTTTTCTCCCATCTGAGCTCCCTGCCTACGTTAAAAATTCCACTGCCATAAAATAAAGGCTTGGACGTTGCTAAGCAACCTTACAATCTCCCACTCCGTGTTGCTGCTGTTCAGAGGGCTCCTCGTTTCTTATTGCCTGGGGATTTGTTTCCCCCAAAAATCTTTGCACTACCAGGCTCAGGATTTTATCAGGGCTTTCAAAGAAGCGCTAACATTTTCATCTGAAAATCGGATGCAAAAATAAACTGCATCCCCTGCTTTGTTACCCCAAAGCACCGTTTAGTACAAGCTAACCATCTGGCACTTACTATTTGCTCAAAAATCAGAGCCTAGAGTTCAACAGGATTTACTTCCTATAAAGGCTGTGATCCTGTTAGGGTTGCCAGGTCCCTCTTCGTCATTGGCGGGAGGTTTTTGGGGCGGAGCCTGAGGAGGATAAGTAGGGTTGCCAACCTCCAGGTACTTAAGCAAAATAGAAGTACGTGCTCATATGCAAACAACTTTAATCAAATGTCAAACAAACCATAATACAATCTATACAAGGTGCAATAATACCTAAACTATCTACTATATTAACATACAATCACATACAGAGACAATGAACAATATATACAATATATACAGCAGTGTGGAGCCTTTTAAGCAGGTAAGACCAAGTTTTGCTTACAAAGTCATGAATGATGCATGGACATTTCATTCACCCAGCAGCGTGTAAAGCGCAAGAGGCAGAGAGTTCTACAATGTGCACCGAGGTGCTTTAGTTCAACAAACTCAAAGGGCAATTAAAGCGCAGTGGCCAAGAAGCTCAACAAGTAACAATGAAGAGTTAGGCGCAGAAAATGTAGCAAATGCAAGTGAAGCATTGCAGGCGCTAAGCTCGAAAAGGCGTGGTGAAGCGCTGGACGCTGAAAATACAAGGCACAGTAACGCCTTCCGGATAGTGGGCGGTTTCACCAAAACAATTGTGGCTTTGTCAGCCATACTTCACCTTCATGGTGATTTATTATTCTCAGCATTAAGTTCTGAGTGGCTTATTCGCGTCGGTAAGGACTGCTTTTGCTTTTGGCAATGGAGAAAGGTGAAGTACGGCTGACGAAGCCACAATTGTGGCCTGAGCAGTAGGGTTGCCAACCTCCAAGTTCTAGCTGGAGATCTCCTTCTATTACAACTGTTTTCCAGCCGATAGAGATCAGTTCACCTGGAGAAAATGGCTGCTTTGGCAATTGGACTCTATGGCATTGAAGCTCTCCCCTCCCCAAACCCCGCCCTCCTCAGGCTCCCCCCCAAAACCTCCAACTGGTGGCAAAGAGGGACCTGGCAACCCTAAGGGCGGGATTTGGGGAGGGGAGAGACTTCAATTACATACAGTTGCCAAAGCAGCCATTTTCTCCAGGTGAACTGATCTCTATCGGCTGGAGATCAGTTGTAATAGCAGGAAATCTCCACGTAGTACCTGGAGGTTGGCAACCCTAGATCCTGTATACGCTGATATGGATGCAGGACCCACTGAACATAGGGAGACTTACTTCCAAGACAAGATGATATGCATAGGATATGCGTAGACGCTTTGTGTTCTTAGGATTGCTGCTTTAATGTATTGCTCGGAAGAAAAAGATGCAGGCTGCCATTCTAGGCAGCTAAACTGTGTGCTGGATTGCAGCCATTATAAACAGGAGTGCAATTACTGTCATGTACATTGTAAAACTTGGCAGGTTTTGTTTGTATTGATATAACGATACCGAACAGTGGGATGTGCAATAAATGTGATGTGGTTTAAAGAATTAGAGCTGGCAGTTCCCAGGAAGGCGGGTAGTAACTATCAGATATGCTGTTTGCAACCTGGTCTACAGCAATGTCTTCTCGCAAATGTGCTTTGGCAGCTAGTGAAGGCTACAAACATCTTCCAGGTGTATGGCCACAGGGGTCTCAACCCAGGGTTTCTGAGAGTCAGACAATAGGGCTTTGCTGTCTGCACTACTGTGGCTTGAAAGAGGAGGGAGCTGCTTTGTTTCAGTGCCACCACTGAAGATGGCCAAAGGCGGTATTGCAGCCAATAACTCAACTCCTGGGCCAATAGGGTTCCACCTAGTCCTAGGATGTTTTCATACACAAAAACGGTACTGGGTCGTGGGAGATATTTCACTGATTTTCTGCTCCACACACACACATGCTCTACGTGGAGTGGCAAAATCAGTAAAAACAACAAAAAAGGGGGGAACTAATGGAACTCAACCAAAATGCTGATTCCAAACCAAAGAGGTTGAGCTGAAAAATGCTAAAATTAGGTGCATAGTCAAGTTAAAAAAATAAGGCCTCTAGTAGAGGCAAGATTATCACATTCAATATATGCAAACTTAAACACCTGTGATGTACAATCTTACACTGACCAAAGTAGGATCCTAAAAGGATCAGTGCAATAACTCCTTCCCCCCAATGTGGTTTTTGCACAAGAAAACTTCCTCACCCCATAGTGCCATTCCTTTTTTAAAAAGGTTTTTTTTCTTTTGTGAACAAACAAACATTGTGAAGTTTGCCTCTAGGACATGGCCAATGACAACAACAGTGGGCATTTTGGGGTCTCCAGCTCCAGGTTGGAGATCAGTTGTAACAGCGGGAGATCTCCAGGTACTACCTGGAGGTTGGCAAACCTAATTGGCAACCCTACCTCTCATGTCACTGCTGGCTGACAGAGGTGATGGTTGAGCCACGGCTGATCAGCTCCGTGGTGCTGCCAGTAGGGTTCACCACCGGCGGGAGGTTTTTGGGGCAGAGCCTGAGGAGGGCAGGGTTTGAGGAGGGGAAGGACTTCAGTGCCATAGAGTCCAATGGCCAAAGCGGCCATTTTCTCCAGGGGAACTGATCTCTATCGGCTGCAGATCAGTTGTAATAGCGGGAGATCTCCAGCTAGTACCTGAAGGTTGGCAACCCTAGCGGCCAGCACTGCTGTGGCTCAGTGTGGCTTGCTCCTATCTCCTGTGGCCCTGCAGGTCAGCCGCGCAGTGGAAACATTTCCAGGAAGTTCAGGGCCTGATCCTCCCCTGGTGCAGGAAAAGAGTTAACCCCCTGAGTCCTAGCACCGCAGCCTGCATCAAATCCCCCCACCCCCCGGCAGCTTTTAAATAAAATTAAAGACATCAGCAGATCTGATCACGGTTCTCCCACATCTTGTCTAATTGCAGAAGACAAGTGGGAACCAGAGCTCTGTCTACAGAAAGCGAAGAGTGTTTTATCACCAGATTGACTAGAAATTAAGCAAATGTGATTCCCCCCCTACTTTTCAGCCAGCAAGTTTTTTTTTTGTATTTTATTTTTTGGAACGGGAGGCTTTTATAGCACCTCTCAAGTCCTTATCGTCTGCCTCAGCAGCTCTCACTTGCAAACATAAGGTTCTAACTCCCGCAAATGTCATTCTTCCCATCACTGTCTGTGGGGAGGAAGTTTTTGTCTTGCCACTGTTTTCAATAACATTTGCATTAAAATCATCTCCCAGCATTCTAAATAAAGGCCTCTTTTTCTGTGGCTCGAATCCCAACTCTGGGGGAAAGAAGGCGAAGTTTCTATTGCTTTCAGTGGGTGTTGCAAACCCTGTTGGCACTCCTCCACAGGAGACTATTTTTCTATTTGATCTTAGCAAGAAGGCCTCTCAATTGCTTTTGGATTGCTCTGAGATTCGATTCCATTGTGTGTGTGTTTTTACACAGCTTTTCTCACTGCTGGATTTCTCCTCTTTTACCCTTCTTTTAATCAGCCTCTTTCACTTCACTGGTTAGCTTTCTCAACCCATGGCTAATTTCTTCTGTCTTCCCTCATTGCTCGGGCAGTTCGGCAATTATATATAGGATGTGAGCTTTCGACTGGGGAGACCCCAGTTTCAATCCCTACTCAAACATGAAGCTCAATGACTCACCTTGGGCCAGTCTCAGCCTAACTATCTCAGAGGTAGCATTGCCAGGCTGTTTGAGCATTTGGGGGGTGGGGACAGGCGAGTTGACATCATGCAGATGTGCAACATCACTTTTGGTTTAGCGTTGCCAACTGCCCAGTTGTGGCAGCCCGCCAATCAACCGGGCTGCCCGCTGACCAGCTGATGGTCGGTGGGCGAAAGCAGAAAGGGGGGTAGGGTTGCCAACCTCCAGGTGGTCAGAAAACAAAAACAGCACTATGGCCAATGAACGGCTTAAAGTGCAACGTCTATATTACAAGAAAAGTTTATCATACTCCTATACCACAGAAGAGCCTTGTGGTGCAGAGTGGTAGGCTGCAGTAATGCAGTCCAAGCTCTGCTCACGACCTGAGTTTGATCCCGACGGAAGTTGGTTTCAGGTAGCCGGCTCAAGGTTGACTCAGCCTTCCATCCTGCCGAGGTTGGTCAAATGAGGACCCAGCTTGCTGGGGGTAAAGGGAAGATGACTGGGGAAGGCACTGGCCAACCACCCCATAAACGAAGTCTGCCTAGTAAATGTCGGGATGTGACGTCACCCCATGGGTCAGGAATGACCCGGTGCTTGCACAGGGGACCTTTACCTTTTTTTTTTTTATACCACTATAATTACAATAACAGACATGATGCAATAATAAACATAATCCACAAGAATATGTGAAAGGTGCCTGTGTAACCCTGTTCTTATACCAACTGTCTGCAATACAATTAGAGCAAACAACAAGTGACTGTGACTATCAGAGAAACTATCAGAGAAACAAGGTCTAAAGCACGGTAGCTAGGTCCCAATTAAGGGCGGTGTCAGCAACCATTGATTAAGTGAACCCAGGCACGGTGGCTAGGTCACAAATGAAAACGAGGTATTCAACCTTTAATCAAGTGAGAGGGGAATCCGGTATGTCCCATTTCATAGTCCTTTCTTCAGTCGCATGTAAATCCGTGCTGATGTTCCAGAATAGACCCAAATACGATGTTTCCCAATCCTCTAGGAATAGACGTGGCCAAAGTTCAAATGGCACTTAATGCCATAATCATTAATTCGGAGATGCTGTCTAGCAAACTTCCCCACATTGCCGCTTTGGCAATTGGACTCTATGGCATTGAAGCCCCTCCCCTCTTCAAACCCCGCCCTCCTCAGGCTCTGCCTCAAAAACCTCTTGCCGGTGGCATGCTCCCAGAAATGCTCCAGCCTCCCATTCCAAACTGCATGCCAGATCGGTTTTGATCTGGCTTGCAGCTTGGAAAGGGAGGCTGGAGCCTTCGTCCTAGCCATGCTGTGCACATGCTCTGATCTCTCTTCAGCAGGGCTTTGCAGGCTCCTTAAGAAGGTTAGGTATCTTGCTCTGTCTCATCAGGGGGAAGAGAGCTGTTTAGTGTGGCAGCCTAATCTGGCACACGTTGGTCGATGGTTGTCCTATGTAGTCTTTCAGGGGTATTTGAAACCTACAGGGAAGGCCAGTAATGGCCTGCGAGTCTAAAAAGGCTCTAGTGTAGAATGTAACCAGTTAGGAAACCGGTGGGAAAAAGTAGCTGCTTTTAAAGTCCAAAAATGTAGTCTGACCGCTACTGGTGTTCTCTCCTCTCTGACACAACCCATGTATATATTCTATCAAAAAAAACCTGTGTCTCAATTCCTCAATAGGTTTACATTTGTATAAAGTTGGTCCTGAACACCCCCAGTTTACTTTCCCCTCTCTGCAAAATAATTTCTTCTTGGGTTACATCTTTGTTCTTTTATTTGGTATTAAGGACAGACAAGGTCATAACAGGGTTTTACCAAGGCGAGGGAGAGGCTGCCATACCAATTTACTTCAGGGGTGGCTAGCTATTAAGAGTGCCAAGCACTGGCAGGCTAGTTACTGAATACTTCTGAGGCCTCTTTCACAGCTGTGCTTGGTTGCATGGCAGGGAAGTGTAGTGTGGGTAGTAGTCTTCAATTAATCCCAAAATAAATACATACTATCATCCTGAGGACAGTGTTACTGGACTGAGCGGGGGTTTTCCTGCCAAAAATATATTGGTGCCCACTCTTGCCTCCCTAACTTTTCACCAAGTGTCGGCAGAACAACACTTATATTATTGCCCACTTCTGTCACCCCAACTCACCACAGTGCTTGCAAAGGGGGGTTACTTTAAGGAATGTGGTGAGCCAGGGTTGGTGCTGAGAACGTCCAGAAAAGCTACATGAGATTGCATGAACACATTTTGTTTGTTTGGTGCAATCAAATGCCTGTGAATGACTATTCAAACTCCAGCTGAACATCGTTGGATGTTCAATCATGTTGGTTGCAACCGGTAAGAAGACCGTGAACTGAACTGGCAGATACTCTGAACATGGTTACCAGCTTTCATCTGGCATGCTCCTCCACCATCGGATACCATCACCACCCCTAGTACCATAGCCACTAGGAAAACAGTGACCAAGACAGGGATGAGCAGCCCAAAAGCAATTTACTCTCTGCGTGAATAACAGATGGAAGACCATGTTAAGAGTCAGTTGCTTTAAAGGGCTAGTTGGAATCCCATTGGCCCTTGTGACCTCTGCTGGTAGTTACAATACCACGATTTGCCCAGAGTGAGGGAAGCCAGAATGCTTGCTAGTCTTTATATCCTTCATTCCCACCCAATTGGCTCTTTGGCATCACCTTACTTCCCAGGAGGGTCATGGGCTTTTGTAGTATTGTCCCAGTTAGAATAGCCTCCTCTGATCAGGTATACAGAGCCTGTTTTTCCTGACAAGGTGGTTATATGTGAAGGCAGTTGATAGATTTTGTTTCCCATGTTTGTAAGGCTAAGCACAGCCCTCTACCCATGGATTTTCACTCCATGGTTCTTCACTCCTGAGTCTGCTTGACACATTGGGGAAATAGCTTAGCACAGGTAAAAAGTGTAATGTTTGTGTGAGATGGTTTATTCTGTGATACACCTGCTTCTTTGTGGGAGCTTTCTTTCACTTCCTACATAGCATTAAGCCACCCAGGAGCTGTTCCGTGCAAATAGGAGAAGGAGAGTTGGGTTTTATATGCCAATTTTCTCTTTTTAAGGAGAATCAAACCGGTTTACAATCTCCTTCTCTTCCTCTCCCCAAAACAGACACCTTGTGAGGTAGGTGAGGCTGAGAGAGCGCTAAGAGAACTGTGACTCGCTCAAGGTCACCCAGCAGGCTTCATGTGGAGGAGTGGGGAAAACAACCCAGTTCACCAGATTAGAGGCTGCTGCTCATGTGGAGGAGTGGGGAATCAAACCCGGTTCTCCAGATTAGAGTCCACTGCTCCTAACAACTACACCACACTGGCTCTTTTAACCTAAGGGCACTTCGGCTGACCGTTGCCATTATTTCCTGCATGGCAAAAGCAATCCCCAATAGTGCAACGCCATTATTTTGTTCACACGAGAGAGTAATTTATTCCCATCTGTTCGTGATTTTATCTCTGTTTTCAGCAAGGGTTGCCAGGTTCTTTTAATCCAACTCATCACTGTCCCATGCTATAGATATCTGTTATTTTTGGCACTTACTGTTTCCATATATCATAGTGTGGGTTGTGTGGGAAATGGCAAAGCACACACATTGATTTTTGTACACTGGACTGGCAATGGGGGTATAATAAGAGAAGATATGTTTGTTCCTTGATCCAACGGGGCTGACTCAACCACTGCTCATCTTGAAGGCAGCAGTGATTTAAATCCTCTTGGCTACATTCTTTTTTACTCTTCCAAGTTCAGAATCGATCCAATGGTTTAAATCCCCCTTGGTACCAATTATAGCTTAGAGGTAAGGTTAGCGTAATGTGCAGTTCCACTCAGAAAAGCAATACCATTCAGCTGCTTTTGTGGAAGGAGGAGGCGGTGATACTAGGATCAGCTTGGTTCCGGATGGGGAGAGGTAGAGTGGGCTTGACTACAGAATGGAGTAGGAACGGAAGCGGGATTAAGGGATGCAGTGTGCTTACATTGGCAAAGGCAGATCTGGTGCTGTCAGAGATCCCAGAACTTAGGTTGCCGTTATTGTTCATTTGCTTTCTATGACATTGTCATATATCTAAAATCTCACTGGCTGTTTTGGAGGTCCCTAACCTTGTTGTGCCTGTGGACAATTTTGGAGTCTGAGAACCAACAATGGGTGCTGCCACAAAATGACTGGCAAGGTGGGGCGGGGGCACAGTCAACCACAAGATGGCTCCCACTGAGGCTGCGGCCTGACCAAAATGTTGAGAAGTTCCCAAATATGAAGAGACATTTGCTGCCAAATGGATCCTCCTGGATTCTTCTGAAGTAAGGGAAGAGCTGTAGCGCAATGGTATATCCTCTGCTTGGCATGCAGAAGCTCCCAGATTCAGTCCCCAGCATCTCCAGTTAAAAGGACCAGGCAGTAAGTGATGTGAAAGACCTCTACCTGAGACCATGGAGAGCCATGGTCTGATTTAATATAAGGCAGCTTCCTGTGTGTACCTTTTGCTCCAGCAAGGTAGTGGAAAGCCAAGACTGTTTACTTTGGTAATTCACAGTAGTAGAAAAGAGCAAGAGTCCAGTAGCACCTTAAAGACTAACAAAAATATTTTCTGGCAGGGTATGAGCTTTCGTAAGCCACAGCTCACTTCTTCAGATACAGCTAGAATGTGAATCCATCTGTCTTTAAGTAGAGGAGAGTGAATTCAGACAAGCATTAGTATGTAAATGTTAACAGTACGGTATGTAAATGTGAATAGCAGGCGTGATGGGATTAGGTGTGGTATGCAGAGAAGTCTGTGATGTCCAGGGGAGAGATGGGTGTGGAGAAATCAGCATTGGTAATGAGCCATGAATGCAAGGTCTTTATTCAGCCCAGGTAAATGCATTGTCTTTAGTTTGAATATCAACTGTAATTCAGCAGTTTCTCTTTCCAATCTCCCTTTGAAATTCCTTTGTAAGAGAACTGCTACTCTTAAATCTGCAACAGAATGTCCTGGGAGGTTGAAATGTTCTCCCACTGGTTTTTGAATATTGTGGTTTCTGATGTCAGACTTATGTCCATTTAATCTTTGTCTAAGAGACTGACCTGTTTGTCCAATGTAGATTGTGGAAGGGCATTGCTGGCATGTGATGGCATAAATCACATTAGAAAATGAGCAGGAGTATGAACCTGAGATAGTATGGCTGACATTGGTGAGTCCAGAGATGATGCTCCTAGAATCTATATGAGGGCAAAGTTGGCACCTTGGTTTGTTGCAGGCCTTGGTGCCAGAGTCCATGTTCCTGTTAAGTAGTTTATCATCATGGGTGAGAAGTTGTTTTAGGTTAGCCGGCTGTCTGTAAGCAAGAAAGGGACGCGCCCCCCCCCCCCCCCGTGCTTCAGCGAGGGAAGTGTCACAATCCAGCATTGGTTGTAGATCCTTAATAATACGTTGGGCTGGTTTTAGTTGGGAGCTGTAAGTGACAACCATAGGTTGTCATTCTCTCTGGGCTTATCTTGTGGTAAGTTGTGCCTGGGTATCATTCTGGCCTTCTCAATAATCTTTCTCACCATATCAGCAGGATATTGTAGTTGCAAAAATGTTTGCTGTAGGTCTCTCAAGTGTGTATCTCTGTCTGAAGGATTGGAGCAGATGCGTCTATAGGTAGGGCTTGGCTATAGACAATGGATTGTCTGATATGGTTGGGGTGGTGGCTGGACGCATGTAGATACGTTTGCCGATCCGTCGGTTTCCGGTACAATGTGGTGCTTGTGTGTCCCCCATGGATCCGTACTGTGGTGTCTATTTTGGGGCAGAGATGCTTTTGAGAGGAAGGAAGAGAGCACAAGGAAATACATCAGTGGGAGCCAACCATGCTGGAGACTGCTGTGTTACATGATCATTTCACTGTTCCAGGAAAACAAGGCAGAATGGAAAAAATATGGAACCAATCCAGCCGTCTACCAAGACTACAAACATCAGCAAACTAACAGAAAAGAGGTAGACATTGATGGAAGACTTGGGGGACATTTCAGCTTCTCTGAAATTTCATTGAAAAGGTTTGTTGTCAACTATTCAGTCTCATTTATAGCTTAGACAACTGTCACATCCATCTATTCTAGATTTTGTTTTAAGCATGTTAGTCTTGCTATAATAAAGACCAGAATATAGCCCGTTTTTATTTCAACTGCAAACTGAGCCCAGTTGAGCCAGAGTTGAGCTGACCCAAGTGATGCAAATTAATTTGACAAGTTCAACTGCAAAGGGATTGGCCATGATTTTTTTACACTAGCAGTTACCATACACAGTCTTCTGGGGGGGCTTGCTGCCAGGTTGCCCAGAGGATGGGCACCTGGTCACAAGGGGGTGGTTCCAGTTATTGGGCCGGGCACTTAAGGCCGTGGTGAAGTGGCATTGGGTGTGTGTGTGACCAGAGACAGAGGAAGAGGAGGAGTTGCAGAAGGTAGGAGAAGTCAGAGAGTGCTGTTAATGACCCTGGGCTGTGAAAAGCTATAAAAGCTTGGCCAATCATAAAAAAGGAAGAACCCTTTAACTGTGGGGTGCACCTCCTTATTAGACCACTGAGGCCCCTCTGAGCCTGCTGTGAACGTTGGCCCCGCAAGTACCACACTACATCATGTCCCATCCTGGTTGCGGTTGCACCAAGTCTCTGTTTAAGCCAGGATAGCAAGTAGCCTGAGTTCTAATTCAGCACTTTCACATTGTATATTCCCTTTGAAGTTTATTTTTTCTTTTTTGCAGAACAGTAACTTTCAGATCTGTAACAGTATGTCCAGGGGGATTAAAATGTTCCCCACTGGTCTCTGCATGTTGTGAATTCTTATGTCCAGTTTGTGTTCATTGATGTTCTCATGCACAGACTGACATGTTTGTTCAATGCTGGCGCATTGTTGGCATTAATATCCCCACATTGCAGAGTGGTGATCTGAGGGTAACAAAACAGTGGTTTCGCTGAGACCACCTAGGGAGTTTGTGTTTGAGATCAGAATCTGAGACTTCTTGGCTCACACTCTTAATCACTGTGCCACATGAGCTGTATCTGTGTTGCTGGAAAAGGCAAGCTAAGGTAGCTACAAGGAAGAGATTATTGGAAGGGAGTATCCAATGTAATGCTGTGATCTCCACCTGTTGAAGATGCATTTGTGCCAACCTTCTACTAGCACGGGCTATAGCCACCTGTTCCTTCTTCTGTTGTGTTACTGAAACTAATAATAGAAACAGCAAGGCAGCTTCCTTTCACTAACCCATCCAGCTCCTTCACTTGACAACCAGGTTTACGTTTTCTACCCAAAGAAAGAGCCCTGAAACACCTGAAATCTGGCAAACTGTTGCCTACAGACTGTCCCAAAGGATCCTTTAGGTTTTGGGATGGCATACTACCTTGTTCCCATTAGGAAATAGTTAGACAAGTCCAGTGTCTGCTGGGGAAGACCAAAATAGATGTTGCATTAAATAGTTTCTCATCTAGAGAACTGTTATTCTGACGAAGTCCATTTCTCTGAGAAACAACCATAGAATTGCCGCATTGCACAGCCAGCCTTAACGGCTGTGAGATGTAGCAAAGATGGAAAATGAGTGTTATCTATGAATAGACAAAATGGTTATAAATTGGGCCTTCAGTTTTTGCGGTTTGGTGTTCCTACCTTGTATACCAGGAGAGTGCGCTGAGAGCAATCCTGTCCATACGTATGATTGCCATTGTCCAACACATAGGGAGGGGCTGTGGCTCAGTGGTAGAGCATCTTCTTGGTATGCAGAAGGTCCCAGATTCAATCCCTGCCATTTCCAGTTAAAGGCTTAGGCAAGTAGGTGATGTGAAAGACCTCTACCTGAGACCCGGGAGAGTCGCTGCCAGTCTGAGTAGACAATACTGACTTTGATGGACCAAGGGTCTGATTCAGTATAAGGCAGCTTCATGTTTTCATATGATATTGAACCAAAGTTTGTCGTGGTTCGCGTGCACTGAAGCTGGAAAACAGGTGTGTTCTCTTATTCAGACAAAAAGGAGATCACACCTATCCAGAGGATCGGGAATAGCATGCTCTCCTGGTACATGAGGTAGGAATGCCAAAAATGTATTGACAGGAAAGGAATACTGAATCAGACCATAGGTCACTTTTGCTTGATATTGTCTACTGTGACTGGCAGCAGCTTTCCAGGATCTCGGGCAGAGGAAGACCTTTTCCAGCCCCTCTTTTCCTGGATACCTGAGACCTTCAGCATGCCAGATTGATGTTCTATCAGTGAGCCCCCTCCCTAATTTTATTTTACTCGCTCGAATTTATATCCTTCCTTTCTTTCTCCATAAAACACAAGGCAGCATAGTTCCCAGGAGGTCTCCCCTTCAGCCGCTGACCAGCTGCAGGCCTGCTTAGTGTCAGAAAGGTTGCTGCCTTAACTAAGCATACCCTGAGAAATGTAAGAACAGAGCAGAAATGTCTGCGGAACCTTCAAACCTGGACTGCCTGATTCGCTTCTGACATCCTCATGGCAACAGCATGGAGGAGGGATGTTTCCTAGTACACACACCCCTTGAGCAGAGGTATGGGCTACACAGTGCCCGATATTAAGATTAACAGGTTAAAACATAGAAATATCCAAAATGCTCTCCCTGGCCAACTCCAGATTTGTGGCATAGCAGTCCAGACTGACCCCCCTGGCTGCGAAGCGTGTCAATCTCCAACAGACCATTCAAATGTCTGAACAATTCCCTTAGCCACAGCAGCCAACCTCTGGCTGCATTCTCTAATTCACCCCTTCCTCTCCATAGTTGCTCAGTCCTGTGGGGCAGCTACTGCCCTCCCACTCATGACTTCTTCCTCGGCTTTCTTCCACTCCTCCTTGCTTGCTTCCTCATCTATTGTTTTGCCCTTCTGTGCCTCCCATCAGTAGGATCGCCAGTTCCGGGTTGGGAAATACCTGGAGATTTTGGGGGTGGGGCCTGAGGAGGGCGGGGTTTGGAGAGGGGAGGGACTTCAATGCCATAGAGCCCAATTGCAACCCTGCAAGCTCTTCTTTGTCACACCACTTGGCGTAATGACAGGTTTTTAGTCATAATGGTTGTACCATAACAGTAGTGGCCCCGACCTGGATGGCCAAGGTTAGCCTCGTATCATGAGACTTTATGAGATCTCACAAGCTAAACCGGATCAGTTCTGCTTAGTACTTGGATGGGTAACCACCAAGGAAGATGCTGCAGAGGAAGGCAATGGCAACCCCCTGTTCGTCTCTTGCCTTGAAAACCCTATGGGGTCACCATAAATGGGCTGAGGCTTTTTGGCATTTTCCACCACCATAGCAGTAATGATCTAGATACGTTTATCTGAAGAGACTTCTATTCCATGCCAGGGAGGGGGGGGGGAAACCTGTTGTGTATTCAGAACTGAGCAATGCTTAGGGTTGCCAACCTCCAGGAACTAGCTGGAGATCTCCTGCTATTACAAGTGATCTCCAGCCGACAGAGATCAATTCCCCTGGAGAAAATGGCCACTTTGGCAATTGGACTCTATGGCATTGAAGTCTTTCCCCTCCCCAAACCCCACCCTCCTCAGGCTCTGACTCAAAAACCTCCCACAGGTGGCAAAGAGGGACCTGGCAACCAATGCTTCATACGTGGAAGATACCAGCTTGACACATGCCCAAGACTTTCTCTGTGACCTCCTCACCATAGAGCTGCTTCTTTCCATTGCATATTCATGAGGCATGTGGTAACAGCAAATGTCACGTTCTTCCCTCACAAAGGGAGCTGAGACAGCCTCCTGGGATGCTGGGAGGCTAAAATTAGATCCATGAACCATCATCTAGAGAGAGGCACATATAGATCACTTTCCCTCCCTAACACACCTCCTCGCGGGATGGAGGTTCTCGGAGGAGACACCAAGAATGTTCTTACCCTAAAAAACGGAGCAATGAGTAAGAACTCTCAGGTGATTTAATGTAATAGCGGCAGGGCCTCTGGGGAAATATCCAGTTATTGATGGCAATTTATTAAGTTTTCATTAAACAAGCGTCTTGATGAGCTAATCTTCCGCCCCAAGAGCTCAAAGAAGTCGGCAAGGAGATCTTTTGTTCTTCAATAATTGTTTCTAGATGTATTGTGAAGACGGGAAGGGCGGGGAAGTGCTGATCAAAGAACTGACAACCGCTGTGCTCAGTTTTGGCAGGTTGTGTTCCAACATCACATTTTCATTGGGGGGGGGGGGAACCCACAGAAATTTAATTTCCTACACCTCAGATAACCGAAGTGTATTTCTTGCTGCATTAAAACTGGAGGCACACTACACCGTGGAAGGATGAGCTACTCTTAGAAGACTTCTGTGTACTGAAAAAAGGATTTTTTTCCTGTAGCAGTAGGCAAACACATCTCTCCTCAAATCACAATTTGATTGCCAATTGTGGGCATTGCCCTTTGACACTTGAAAAAAATGTTTGCTTTATACAGAGCACTTGCAGTTACTCTAAATTGTATTGCAAATGTTTTATGCATGCATGTTTTTATGCTGTTTTCCTGCAGATGGCTTCCTCTGCCATTTGCCTAGCCCACTCAACAGGGGAAAAAATACTCATTTAAAAAAGAAATGCTTTCTTTGATTGTTTTGAGCGTGCTTTGGTGAAGGAGAATTGTGTGCCTTTTTCTTTAGTATTCTCTGAAAGAGCTCTAAGAGAACTGTGACTAGTCCAAGGTCACCCAGCTGGCTTCATGTGTAGGAGTGGGAAAACCAACCCAGTTCACCAGATTAGCCTCTGCCGCTCATGTGGAGGAGTAGGGAATCAAACCTGGTTCTCCAGATCAGACTCTACCACTCCAAACCACCGCTCTTAACCACTATACTACGCTGGCTCGTTATCTTGTTGTCGCTCCACTTCGCAGCCTACACCCTTTTTGGTCCATTGAGTTCAGTGTACTTAGAAGGGTGTGCTTAGGACTGCACCGTAAACCAGCTGTGTTAGCTTAAATCTTTGCAAATTGTACTGAGAAATTAGCTTCCTGAGTCGAGCAGTATGAACTGTCTCCATGTCAGTGATTTCTAGCCCCCCTCATAGAGGGCAAGTTGTTTATCAGTCCATCCACTTTTGACACATCCTTCCTCCAAGCTCAGGCCCGTATATAGGGATCATTTGATCCCTGGTGGTGGAAATTGATTCCTACAAAAACGTAAAAGCTGCATGACATTAACAGGCCAAAGATCACCCAGTGAGCTTTGGATGAAATGAGGAATTCGAACTCAAGTCTTCCACATTCTGCACTAACCACTACACCACAGAGGCTCTTGTGTATTATAATGTGTAGCACTGGTTACCACATGGAGGAGGTGCACAGTACCTGCAGCCTACATCTCCCTGTGGGGCATTCTTGGAGCTCCAAAACGGGCATGACAGTCCCATCCACAGAAGCCTCAACGACTATTAGATCTGAGTCCAATAGCACCTCTACCACAGACCAACATGGCTACCCTCCAAAACGATAAACAGCGATGTACATCACAATCGTGGTACAGTGGAAGTTGTTTTTTGCTGCTGTACTGTGGCAAGTGTAACATGGTGGCAGTTTGGCTAAAGTGCTAGACTGGGATCTGAGAGATCCGGGTTCAAACCCCCTCTCTGCCATGGAAGCTCAGTGTTGGGAGTCCTAAAGTAGTCAAGTCATACTTTCTCATCCTATCCTGCCTCACAGGGTGGTCGCTGTGAGGATAAAATAGAAGAGGTGGAGAATGATGCTGCAAGTTGTGTTGGGGGGGGGGATTGGGGAATAAATATCTTAACTTTAGCCTGATTTTTTTTAAAGCTTTTATACACAACCCTAGAGGACCAGTACCAACTGTGAATGTTCTAGATCTGTGTTGTTGTGGAAGAACTTCTCCAGTCTGTTTTGACACTGTTCAGAAGACAGAAAAAGACAGGAGACTGCTTTCTTCCTCCTTGCGGAGGTTTTAACACCCTGACAAGCACCATCTGGCGGTTATTATATATGCTACAACTAATATCAGATTATTTGTAACTCCAAGATAATGATTGCAGAATTATAAAAGCATCTATGCCAACATAAGGCTGTATTGTACTTCCTTCACTCCTAACCAAGAATACTAAGCAACTACACCCACAAAGAATCTGAAATGTTTACTGTTGTGCTAGGTAAATATTTTCCCATCTTTTACCTAGGGGATATTTAAATGCAAAAAGATATTAAACGGCTTAGCGGTAGATTTTCAGACACACTTCAGGAGCTAGATGACATACATAAGAATTACCAACAGAAGCCAACGCAGTAAGGATGAGGCAAAATGTTTTTAGAAGCAGGATTGTTGTGAAATCAAAACCCACTGATTTAGATGACCGTGTGGATTCTTCCTGCTCGGGTGGCACTGCACATTAATGTAAGAACACTATACTTCTGTCACATACTCACTGTGGCACCTGCACCATTGCTGAGTGTGTGTTTGTGTGCAAGTGATGTTCACTGTTCATGTGACACAGTCCCTTGCCCTCTGTCTAGGTAGGATGTCTAGGCTTTTGCACAGGGCATAGCTGTTTATGCGCTCATAAGACTTTCCCAAGCGCGTAGCCTACACTCTGTCTTAAAAAACCAGTTCCTATTTGGTATTCAAAGGGAAAGCAGGCACCTTCCCCTTGAATTTGCATTCCCTGACCAGGATAGCCCAGACTAGCCTGATCTTGTCATATCTCAGAGGAGGAGGAGTGGACTTGATTTTTATATGGCATCTTTCTCTACCACTTAAGGGAGAATCAAACCGGCTTACAATCACCTTTGCTTCCTCTTCCCACAACAAACACCCTGTGAAGTAGGCGGGGCTGAGAGAAGGTGACTAGCCCAAGGTCACCCAGCTGGCTTCATGTGTAGGAGCGGGGAAACCAACCCAGTTCACCAGATTAGCATCCGCTGCTCATGTGGAGGAGTGGGAAATCAAACCTGGTTCTCCAGATTAAAGTCCACCACTCCAAACCACCGCTCTTAACCACTACACCACTCTGGCTCTCAGGGTCAGCCCTAGCAAGTATTTGGATGGGAGACTTCCAAGGAATATCAGGGGTGTGACACAGAGGTAGGCAATGGCAAGCCACCTTTGAACGTCTCTTGCCTTGAAAACCCCATGAGGGGTTGTCACAGGTCAGCTGTGACTTGATGACACACAAAGACTTTTAATTGGAATATGATGTAGCCTTACACTAAATCAGACAGTTAGCTTCATTACTGTCTGCTCTCAACTAGCAGCAGCTCTTGCAGGGCCTTCCTCAACATCTGCTCCTGGAAATCCTGTATCTGAAGATAGCAGGGACTGAATCTGGCACCTTCTGCATGCAAAGTATGTGCATCGTGGATTCACGGCCTCTCTTCAATAGGAGGCCACAGAGTCAGACCTTTGGTAAAACTTGCCAAGTAGTACTGCCGCTGCACCACGCTGGATTTAACTCGGGTGTTTCTGCAGACAAAAGTCCTAGCACAGGTCCATGCGGATGGGATGATGCAATTATAGAATACACCTTCTTTGAATACCTGTGAATAACGCAGTGCTGAAGCAGGGTTATTTCCATCACTTTTACCCACTTTTCTTGCCAATGGGGACCCAGGGTGGCTTACTACACTCTCCCCTTCTCTATTTTATCCTCACAACAACCCTGTGAAGTAGGTTAGGCTGAGAGAGTGACTGGCCCACGGCCCAAAAGCGAGTTTTCATGGCACAGCGCCAATTCAAAGCTGGGTCATCCAGATCCCAGTCCGACACTCTATCCTCTGCACCACGATGGTTGAAGACAGTCCAGTCATCCTGTGCTAGTAGCCTGTTTACTTGTGCTTGGGTTATTATCTAGGACCAAAGGAACTGCCCCTAAGAAAATGTGCTTTGGACAAACTAATGGATAAGGTATATGCCAGAAGCAGAAGAAATTCTGTGATTTAAAATGATCCGTTGTTGAAATTCAGATCTTCAGTTTATTAAATTAGCTGTGTTTTTTCTATTGTTAGATAAAATTGTAAAGATGGTATTTCTTTTAGAATATACCGTTGTATTCTAAGTGTGTGCATAATTGCTTTAATTTCTAAGTGCTTTACTGTCTGTTTTCAGCTTCACTTTTACATTTCCCAATACCTTGATGGCAATCTTGCATTCCCACAGTAGGGTTCAAATCAGCAAAACAGTATTTTCTTAGTTTTACACCAGTGTGGATAATAGTATGACTTTACTAGGTGTGCACAATTGGACAAAGTATTTTTTAAAAGAATTTCCCTTTCCCTGTGGACCTTCTGAACAAGATTAAACTGGTAAGGAAACAGTGGCCACGAGAGACAACAGAAAGAGAGGGACATTGTCCAGCCAGGCTATTTTGAGGAGGAAATGTACAGGTCCGAATGTACAGGACACAGCACAAAGGCTAGAAAGAGCAGAGGGAGAAAGAAATAAGATTAATGAATGTTTCTTCGGACTTAAAGAATGGACCCCCGGTGACCACATTCACTTTCCTTTTCTCTGACTGCTGTGTAAGTCATGACTAATCGTTGGATGTGCTGAAAATTTTTAACTAGTTTCCGAGTGCTAGGGATGGAAACAGTGTAGAAATTAAAATCAATAAATACTGTTGGCAACAGGCACTTAAACGAGACTCTGACACATTTCCTTCCTGCACTGTTTACAAGTTCAGAATTCACTGTTCCAAAGAAAATTATACAAGGACCAAAATGGGCACTCTCATTCAATGCAGGACCACACAAAACATCCCAACAGTGTGGAATTCATGGGCTAACCCACAGGAAGGGCACACCAGCACTATGATGGGATGCACCGTATGGGGCAAAGAGTCATGAAAGTGGTCTGAACTTCTGAAGCACACTTTTCAACCAGCAAACCACAGCGTCTTCATCACTGAAATACTGTGCAGATAGAGCTCTGCTAGGATTTGGGATTGTACACCTTTGATTCCTCAATTGGACCATAAGGACAATGTTTATGTGGGTCAAAGGACATGTGATATGAGAGGCTCATCGTGACCAGATCTCGCAATATTTAAAAATGACTTTAAAAAGCTACCAGGTAGAGGGTGGGGAGCCCTGACCTAGATGGCCTGGGCTCACCCAATCTTGTCAGATCTCGGAAGCTAACCAGGGTCAGCCCTAGTTAATACTTGGATGGGAGACCACCAAGGAAGTCCAGGATCACTATACAGAGGCAGGCAATAACAAACCACCTCTGAAGAAGAAGAATTGGTTCTTATATGCCAACTTTCTCTACCACTTAAGGAAGAATAAACCGGCTTACAATCACCTTTCCTTCCCCTCCCCACAACAGACACCCTGTGAGGTAGGTGGGGCTGAGAGTGTGACTAGCCCAAGGTCACCCAGCTGGCTACACGTGTAGGAGTGGGGAAACCAATCTAGTTCACCAGATTAGCCTCCGCCACTCATGTGGACGAGCAGGGAATAAAATCTGAGTCCACCGCTCTTAACCACTACACCACGCTGGCTCTGGTCATCTCTTGCCTTGAAAACCGTACAAGGTCAGTCAGCTGCGACTTGCTGGCACTTTCCACCACTAGAGGGTGGGGAATAGGATGATGTGGGTTATGGCAGTGGTGGAATTTAGCAATTTCCGTGGCAGACAAAAGCCCTACTGAACTGCTGTTAGCCTGGGGAGAAACCAAGTAACTAGACTGCACCCATTCCTTACCTCTAACCAAGACTAATAACAGCAGGAGTGGGAAGCAATAGCATCCAGGAACATAGAGCAGCAGAATTTTTTTTTTTTTAAAAAAACCCTACAATACAGCTCCAATCCAAAGGAGGGGGAAAATCCCTCATAGTTGTTCTTTAACATTTAAAAATATGTCAGGAGATCTGACCCCAGACTGCCATGCAACACATAGCTTTGTTCTGAGTCTCACTGTAGCCCGATCTGGGAAGCTGTTTCATGATGATTTAGCGTGCAAAAACAGATTCCCATTTAGTGACCTGCCAATGAGCACCGAGGAGCGTTTTTAAAGTCTACGGTTTATTTCATAAACTTGCTTCTAAAGCAGATCAGGAGCCCTCTGTTGTATGCCATTCTAAACTCTCGCTGGCTGGCAGAAGCGCTGTGCTGGATTACTGCGCCTGCTCCGGCTCTGCTTTATCAGGCTCTGTTGGCTCTTCCTTCCCTGCTGGCTCTTCTTTCCCTGCTACTTCTTCTTTGGAGTCCTTCACTTCTTTTCTTGTTTTGTATCCCCTGAAGCTGGCCTGGATTTTTGTGGCCGCTTGCTCTTCTGTTAATTTAACACCATTTCCTTCAGTGGTGCCTGATGTCTTGGCTTCCTCCTGAAAGAGAGAGAGAGAGAGCAACTTACATGTGTACATTTTGTGTTTTAACCAGCAGATGGTTTAGAAGTTTTAACGTAGTATTTAAAAAGTTACATTTTTTAAAAAAAACTAACTTGTGATAATCTCTGTTTTCCCCAAAGGCACTTTGGAAGCTGATTCCAAGGGTGGGTGGGAAAAACTGCATCTTGTTATGTCACTTTTCAGATCTGTGTGTGCAACAAGACATCGGTGAGGCTATTTTTAGTGCCACATCTTGTGAACGTCGCTTGGGCAACTTTCCATCATTTTTCAAAGTTAAGTTTTGCCCGCAAAGAATGTCAGGATTTGGCACTTAGGTAATACCAACTGTTCTCCCTTAGGTTGCAAGAGCAAATCTCTCATTCCTGGGAGAGAAAGAATGCCAAAATAGGCTGAAGCTTTCTCATCAGAATACCTGGGTGGGGGAGGGTGCCTGCACACTCAAACAATATGAAATGCACAGGGTACCATCCAGCCAGAATTAAGCACTGTGAATCCCAGAGATTTTGACAGGACAGTTAAGCAGGTATTAAATCTTTAAAGTTGAAAGCAATGGAAAGTGGAAGTGGTTAATGTTGCCTGCATACGTTCCCCACCACCACCACCCAACATTCTGTACTGAGATCGAACACAAGGTATGAAATAGCTCTCAGCTGTGGGCTACCATGTATAAGGCCAGACCAGCAGTGATACGGGGACCTATACATATTTATTCAGATGTCTTCCCATTCACCTGCCAAGTGTAAAATATGGGGAGAGTCTATTTAAAAAAAAACACACACACCTGAAAAAAGGAGGCAAGCAAAGGGAACTAAACCCTTTCTAACCCTACCCTGCTGCACTTTGTTTGGAACATTTTTTTGTCCCAGCTCATTTCCACGATCAGAAGTAGCCTAGAGGAAATATGATTACCGGTAAATCAAATCAAATCAAATCAGACCTTTATTGGCATAAAAAAATACATATTGAGGTTAAAAGGAGGTTTTAAAATTTTGAACAAGTCTCTTCCTTAGATCATATACGAGGTTTAAAAAAAATTAAAATAAGTCCCAAGAAGCTAGCAACCCCTGCAGTAACCTGAGGATAGCTGTCATTTAAAAGAAATCTAACTAGCTCCTTATCGGTGTCACCAGGGCAATCTTTCAAAAGGGGTTCAATGATCTGTTCCCGTAAGGGTGAGCCGTGCTCACAGTGTAGCAATACGTGGGCCACGGTGATATGATCAAGCAATGGAACACAGGAGCAAGGTGAAGAGCTGGGTTTAGTTCCCCTCACTTGCACACTTCACTTTGATTTTAAAAAAATAGACCCCACGCTCCTTTTATATGTGGATTGTAAGATATACTTGGATACTATTATCACGTAAGAACATAAGAACTAATCCATCCAGCCACCATCGAAGAAGGAGGAGGAGGAGGAGTTGGTTTTTATATGCCGACTTTCTCTACCACTTAAGGAAGAATCAAACCGGCTTAAAATCACCTTCCCCTCAATACAACAGACACCCTGTGAGGTAGGTGGGGCTCTAAGAGCTGTGACTAGCCCAAGGTCACCCAGCTGGCCAACCCAGTTCACCAGATTAGCCTCCGCCACTCACATGGAGGAGTGGGGAATCAAACCCGGTTCTCCAGATCAGAGTCCACTGCTCCAAACCACCACCCTTAACCACTATACAACGCTGGCTCTCAGCCAACCAGTTATTCTCTGAAGGGCCAACAAACTGGGCACAGAGGCGAAGGCCTTCTCCTAGCATTTGGTTTCAGAGGGTTACTGCATCTGAATATGGAAGCTCCCTTTTGTCACCAGGTTTCGGAGCCACTGATGGACCTATCCTCCATGAATCCCTCTAACACCCCCCCCTTTTAAAGCCATCAGTGCTTGTGGCCATTGCTACCTCCACTGTGGAATTCACTGCCAATTTAATTACTCGTTGAGCAAAGAAGTATCTCTTTTTGTCTGTCCTGTACCTCCTGCCCATCAACTTCATTGGGTGTCACCAATTTCTAGTATTATGGGAGAGGGAGAAAAAGCTCCCTCTATTTACTTTCTCCACCCCATGCATAATTTTATAAACCTCTACCAAACATCCCCTTAAGCCTTCTTTTTTTCTAAACCAAAAAGTCCTAGACTTCCCACACAAGAAAGGTTCTCCAGCCCCTTGATCATCTTGGTTTCCCTCGTCTGCACTTTTTCCAAAGCTGCAATATCCGTTTTTAGATACAGCAACCAGAATGTACACAGTATTTGAAAATGATGGCTGTAACTTCTAGTTTGGCTCTTGACTTATTGTGAGAATAAATTACACACTTGTTGTCAAAATCAGCCTGGAGATCTAAGCCAGGTGTCAGAAAATGAGCTGGCTGCTGGTTTATGTAAGAGAGTTAATCGTGCAACAAATATGAGCTGTGTAGGAGCTGGCTTTGGTGAAATGTTATCGCTCTCCCCTTGGCTGAATGGTTTAATTTCTCAAGTCTTAGCTTACAGTGGAGGGATTATTTTGTGATCTGGGGCTCTAAACCAAAATAACAGGGAAGCAGGGAGTCTCTTTCACCACTAGACAGACATCCAATCTACATGTGGTGTTTGGGATCAGATCTCCAGATTTGTCTGGGATCAGATCTCCAAATTTAACATTAGGAATGCCACAGCGCTCGGTCAGGGGCGGTTTAACCCTTTTCTTTTCTAACCCAAGACTTCAGAAAAGTTAAAGGATGAGGCCATATTTGACACTGGCTACAACCACACTCCCTGTCTGGCCTCTCTGGTTTGGTGGGCTCTCACTGTGGCTTTTTGTGGAAATACCAAGATCAGCACAGGTTAGCCAACAACAAAGGGACTGAAATTCTCAGTTTCAGGGAAGATTACTTACTGATTCAGCGGATTCTTCTTTCTTATCCTCTGTTTGACCATCTCCTTTTGGAGGGGCAAGTTCCTGCAAAAATAGCGACCCTTTTTAGTACATCAGTCAGTCAACGGTAAGGGTGGTAAAGGTGAGGCTTTATGCATACCGGGAAGCCAAACTTTTGCTGCTAGAGATTCACAAAACCTTCTATCTAGAAGCACCATGGGTTAGCATTTCTACAAATGATAAGCCAGGTTAAGAAGTCCAGCATAGTTCTTTTTACACTGCATACTTTTAGAGGATTTCCTGTTGCCTCTGGTGCATTTTGTCATTCCCTGCCCCTGGATTTGCAGGACACATTGCAGCAGGACCATGCTAAACTCATGCTGGACCTCTTTGTAAAGCCGTGTTCCATTCAGATCTCTACTAGAATGGCATGAACAAATTGTCACTCCACAATGAGGGGAATGGTCATCTGAACCGACAAATTTGTGTACGCTGCAGGAAAAGAGATGCTTACAATATAAACCAGGACTTACATTGAAAGCACGATTGTTGTAGTATCTATCCTCTAGTTTTGCTCCCCACACCGTCGGGTCATACCCAGTTTCTGAAAAGAAAGCATAGTAAACAAACAAAAAAACCCACATTTGGTACCACAGCAATTAAGAGAAAGAGCTGTGAACTGTAGCTCAAATATCCTCTGCCCACAAACTCACTTAGGCAAGCTGTTCAGGCTCAGTCACTGTAGCCCCATCTTCAGGCTGGAGAATAGTTGGCTTTTTCCAGGGTTGTTGTAGAGGATTTCATGATAATGTGTATTAAGTGCTTTGAACACTGAAAACACTACATAAATGCTAAAAACTTTTATTACTAGCTCTCCTAAGAAACAAAATAATATCTCCCTGGCCATGGTCTAATTATTAAGATGTTAAGATGAAAAGACAGTCATGCTAGGAAAAGTAGAGGGCAGCAGGAAAAGAGTAAGACCCAACAAGAGGTGGATTGACTCAATAAAGGAAGCCACAGCCCTCAATTTGCAAGATCTGAGCAAGGCTGTCAAAGATAGGACATTTTGGAGGACACTGATTCATAGGGTCGCCATGAGTCGGAAGCGACTTGACGGCACTTAACACACACACACACAAGATGTCTAACATAGCAGATGTTAGATGACATTCCTTGGCCTAAGTTTGCACTTGACAGATTTATATATATATTAAAAAAACTAAATATTGACAGATTCATCTCTACTCACCCGAGTGTGCAATGTAATGTGTGACCAGAACTTTGTATTATTTTAAAACAACAGATTTGCCCTATATTAGATGGTGCGAAGAGAGCCAGCTTGGTGTAGTGTTAGGTATTGGACCAGGACCTGGGAAACCCAGGTTCGAATCCCCACGTAGCATAGAAGCTGGGTGACCTTGGGTTAGTCACACACTCTCAGCTCTGACCCTGGCTAGTATTTGCTTGGGAGACCTCCAAGGAATACCAGGGTTGTGACATGAAGGCAGGCAATGGCAAACCACCTCTGAACATCTCTTGCCTTGAAAACTCTATGGGGTCACCATAAGTCAGATGTAACTTGATGGCAAAAAAAAAATGGTGAAAACATAGCTTTCAATGCTGATTTTTAGGTTTAGAGACTGCCCTTATTGATTTATGCCACTTTTGAGACATGAACCCATCCTGTGCGCAGTTATATCCCCTGTCTATCACCTTCTCTCTCTCTTAACATCCAAACTCTAGGACACCATGGGGTAAATTCTACAAGCCTGGCCACCCCAGCTGTTGCTTCTTCTAAGTTTTCTATCCTATTTGCAAAAATAGACAAGTCTGCAGTTTCCTTCCAATGTGTAACAATGTCTTAGCTACATACACTGAAGAATATTTTGGGCCAGAATTCACAGAATCCTATTGTGCAGTTGCCAGCTTTTACAATGCTGCATACGGTGAAACCATCCCCCTCGCAGTCAATCTGCCTAGCAACATCCATACATATAGCACCCATGGCATTGTGAAGCTTAGCATAAGTTGCAGGAAATAATTATTCCAAGCCCCACCCCCCCTAAGAAAAAAGATTTCTACCCTCAGCTAAGGCCCAACTAAGAACAGGGGGGAAAAACCACAGGTTGTGTGTGACACTGAAGGATGCTCTCTGTTGCACATTCAGCACATTGCCCACTCACTACTACCTTTTCTTGCATAACATCATCCTTCTCTGAGCATTGCACACAAGAAGCCAGAAAGCTCAGAGCTGGCCTATGAGTCATCCTGTAATTAAAAACATGTTTGTAGCTTAGCAGATCAGCTCAATTGCTTCCTCTGGCCCACGGTTTCCTACAAAGCATTGCAAACTTCTTCTCAGAGAACCAAGAGCTTCGATGCTATAAAGAGAAAGCCACCACAAATAATATGAAATCAGCCAGTAAGCCCAGGCTGATTAAGGAGTTTCAAATGAGGGAAGGGCCTCAAAACCGTAAGCGGCTTCCCCCCCTCTCGACCAAGTGTCTTCCCCACTAACGATAGCATGTAAGGAAGATGGTATAAACGGGAAAGGGAAGGAAAATACTGTAGGAACTCTGTTCCTTGGGTCCAGGCCAGGTCAAGCAATATCCTGATCAGTTCTTGTACATCAAGTGGTAGGAAAGTACCTCATAGACCCATAAACCCACACCCTCATATTGGTGAGCAGAGTTTAACTGGTGTACAGGCAGAGCCCTGTGCCTCTTATACCATGACCCCGCCCCCCAATACTGCACCAAGAAAATACAGATTCTCCAATTTGAAAACTTGGATTTTGGAATAATTTTTTCTAGCATGTAGTATTGTAATGGAGGGTATAAAGAGAAACGGAAGGGCAAGATCAGTGTGGTTAGATAACAAGACTGTTACGGTAAAAGGCAGGAACTTTAAGAAGAAGACAGCTGGAGAAAACTTGAGCAGTCTCCTGTCCACTGTCAGATCTTCTCAATATCCTTCACCAGACAATGTCCACATGATTGTAAGCTACTCTCCACAGCTGAAGGCTAGGAACTGGCTTGTTTAAAAATAAGTGCTGGAAGCCATTATGGTGACGGTGTTGGATTTAAACTAAGAAGACTTGCGTTCAGATCCAGTGAGGTGGATCATGCTAATATAACGATGGCCAGTTTCTCTGTTTTCTCTCAGCTTAACCCACCTCACTAGGGTTGCCAACCTTCAGATACTTGCTGGAGATCTCCTGCTATTACAACTAATCTCCAGCCGATAGAGATCAGTTCCCCTGGAGAAAAAGTCCGCTTTGGCAATTGGATTCTATGGCGTTGAAGTCCCTCCCCTCCCCAAACCCCACCCTTCTCAGGCTCCACCCCCAAAACCTCCTGCCGGTGGCAAAGAGGGATCTGGCAACCCTACACCTCACAGAGTTGTTGTGCACATAAAAAGGGAGGGGAAAGGCCCATGTACACCATACTGAGCTTCTTGGTAGAAGGGAGGGCTATACAGAGTTTGCGTGAGATAGCACAGTGTGTGATCATGCTTTGCTCTTGCAGACTTAGGAGGTAAATACACTGGGGTTCACAGGGACAAAGGAGGACACAATGTAGCCACACAGCTCAAACAGTTCACAGTGCTGAAAAACACATGAATTTCAAAGCCTTTCCAAATCTTGGAAAAACAGAGGAAGAGAAGTTCAGCTCACAGTCCTCCTTGGGAGTACATCCCATTGAACACTGTGGGACTTACTTTTAAATAAACCTGCTTAGGATTGTGCTGCACGGGTCTTTTCTAGGGCATGGGGAAGAAGGATTTACATGCGAACACAGGAAAATATGTTAAATCAGCTCCATTTATGCTCACTTTCTCTTTCAAGTAGGAGATTTTCAAAATATTTGGCTGCGAAGGATGGTATGTCTTGCGGCTGGTTCCTCAAAACTTCTCTGGCAAGCCCTTCAAGCAGATTTGCGAATCCTCGAGGAATGCGTTGAGTGGTGTTGGAGAATGGAATAGACATTGTCTTTTAATAGGCTTCTACCGCACCTGCAGTTTCATTACAAAAGCGGTGAATGACTCATATCCGAAAACAGGCATACTTGTTCTATTGATATGTTATAATATTCTTGTTGTTTTAGCACAAACAAATATAGCAAGTTTTACAGCAAGTTAGGAAACTCATACCTCCTCCATCCCCAGCACCATTCAATGAATCAAGTACGAACATCACAATATCTGATAGTGACCTGGCTGGCTCTTATGTGGGCAACAAAAGCTGCAAACTGGGCCATGCTCAGACCACATCCTCAGAAGACTCCCCAGGTATGCAGAAAAATATGATTTCAGGAATTAATCAAAACCATACAAGAGCAGCCTTCTGAATTTTGAGAGCAGCTGAATGTCAGAAAAAGAGGAGAAGGGGGGAATCAGCTTGTTTAAACTACTTGGAGCTGAATAGAATCCTGGATGAATGCTGAAGACCCCAGGTTCAATCTCTGGCAGGTTACAGGTTTTAAATTGTAATGTTTTAACTATGACTTGTAAGCCATCTTAAGCTACAAGGAAAGGCAGGATATAAATATTATGAAGATCTTCCTCTGTCTGATACCCTGGAGAGTCCCTGCTCATCAGAGTAGACAGTACTGACTTTGAAAGGCCAATGGTCTGACTCAGTATAAGGCAGCTTCATGTGTACATGTCCTTCTTTCTGCCATTAAAAATAAGCTCTAGGAAATTAAATACCTACAATGTTAAGTTATGAATTTCCAAATAGCAAAGTCAGGAAGCACAAGAGTTAAAGTTGAGATATCAGCACTAATCCTTGCTCCTTTGGAGAACCTACCAATGCTAAATTTGAGTTGCCTTTGATACAGTCACAGTTTACATTTGCAGCTCATCAGAGGGAACAAGTGTGAACATTTACATCTCTCACTACTCCTAATGAATGTAATTAGAGGCACAAATACTTCGGTCTACTCACCGCAAATTATACTAATTTGCCTTCTTTTTTATGCTGTTGTTAGACCCTGGCTGGGCTTTATTGGTTTGTTATTTGTTATTGGTTTGCCTTAAGCACATCTGTGGTGGGCAGCATTTCTTTCTTTATTTGCCGTCGAGTCACAGCTGACTTATGGTTTTCAAAGCAAGAGACAACCAGAGGTTGTTTGCCGCTGCCTGCCTCTGCGTGGCAACCCTGGACTTCTTTGGTGTTATCCCATGCAAATACTGACCAGGGCCGACCCTGCTTAGTAGCCAAGATCTGATGAGATTGGGCTAGCCTGGGCTATCCAGGGCAGGGCAGGCAGCACATACATTCTCTAAATGCATATTTTTTAAAAAATTCTGCTTGTAAGCAGTACACTATCTTTCTGGACATTTACTTTGTCATTTTGTCAAGCATTTAACATTAGTGTGTCTGGATTGTGTCCAATCTATATAGGGGCCCAAATGTACACTTTAGAATTTGATGTGGTGGGTTGAGATACTTGCAAAGTTGGTAGAGAAAAATCACTTGACATCTCCCTTTGAACTACCTGTTGTTGTTTTTTGTCACTGTTATTTAGAGTTCTAGCATCCAGATGCTAACTGTGTTTACTTGGAAAGCTCTCACTGAGGTCAAGAGGACTTGCTTACAAGTAAATAAGATCAGGATGCAGCCTTTAGAGCCCACAGCTAATCACGTTTACTCAGAAGTCCCCAGAAGTCATGAAGATTTATTCCTTAGTTAAGTGCACTTAAGATCAAAGCCTTGGGTAAGTCATACATTACCTAGACAGAATGGAAAGTAGCCATAATGCAGAAGCTCCACGCCTTTTAGGTAACACATGAATCACACTTTCGTTTTATTTTCTGCAGTTATTTTGAGAGTGGAAAAAATGTACTGGGAATGCACAGAGAAGAGGGTCTGTAGCATGTGATATGAAGGAGCGATGGATGACTAGAAAAGTGCATTGTGTGTAGAGAAAAAGCGCTGTTCCTGCTGAGAGACCATTGGGTCAAGGATGAGCAATGGACTAAAGATAATATAAATAAAATAAAGGATACCATCAATGACAAAGGCTATTAATAGTACAACCAACATAAAGAGTACAGGAAATTTATTCCTTATGATTTGCTAGAGATCACACGCAACATATCTCATTAATGAAAAACACATAACATCCATAGGCAAATTTGGCTCTAGTGTGCAAAAAAGCTTATGCCACCATTTGGTTTACACATGCAGCAAGATGTGGTAGAATCAAAGCGGGCAGAATGGCAAGTATACCTCTTCAAGGTGGGGATGTGCTTGCTATCACATAAGAGACTCCCTACAAGTAAAAGGCTAGTCTGGAAGGTTAGGATTGCCAACCTCCAGGTGGGGCCTGGTGGTCTCCTGGAATGACAATTGATCTCCAGACGACAGAGATCCTTGCCCCTGGAGAAAATGGCTTCTTTGGAGGGTGGGCTCTGTGGCATTATACCATGCTGAGCTCCAATTCCTGTCCAAACCCCGCCCTCCCCAGGCTCCCACCCCCCAAAAATCCCAAGGTATTTCCCAACCCAGAGCTGGCAACCCTATGGAAAGAAGAAAAAGACGAGTTAGTTTTTATATGCCGACTTTCCCTACCACTTAAGAGAGAATCAAACCAGCTTACGATCACCTTCCCTTCCCCTCCCCACAAAAGACACCCTGTCAGGTAGGTGGGGCTGAGAGAGTGTGACTAGCTCAAGGTCACCCAGCTGGCTGCATGCGTAGGAGTGGGGAAACAAATCCAGTTCACCAGATTAGCCTTCACTGCTCATGTGGAGGAGTGGAGAATAGAACCCGGTTCTCCAGATCAGACTCCACCATCACTTCAAACCACCGCTCTTAACCACTACACCACGCTGGTGGTGATTCATTCCCTGCTGTACTAGTTTTCCATTGTAGAGGGTTTTGTGTGTGTGTGTGTGTGTGTGTTTTAATGCAAGGAACACTTAGAAATGCAATTTCTCATCTGCTCTTCCTAGGCCAGTATACCACCTCATCCTGCTTCATGTGTAAACCTGGGAAGACTTTGAGGGGTTTATAGGGTTGTCAGGTCCCTCTTCGCCACCTGCGGGAGGTTTTTGGGGCGGAGCCTGAGGAGGGCGGGGTTTGGAGAGGGGAGGGACTTCAGTGCCATAGAGTCCAATCGCCAAAGTGGCCATTTCCTCCAGGGGAACTGATCTCTATCGGCTGCAGATCAGTTGTAATAACAGGAGGTCTCCAGCTAGCACCTGGAGGTTGGCAACCCTAGGTTTCTAATTGAGACATGCTGCCAGGACGCCCCGCCCCTCCTTCCCAATGTGACAGGAGGCGTCCGCGGTAGCTACTCCCCCCTGCGGGCCACTCTGCCCATGCTCAACGACACCCTGGCTTTAGCAGCCTGACCCAAGATTGAAAACTCGACCGTGAAAGCAGGATCCGGGGTTTAGGATCCAGGGCTTAGACTCGCAGCAGGGCTCACCGCGTTTTTCCTGCACTCCCCGATTCTTTGGCTGGGAGGATGCGGGAGAGATCAAAAAAGCCCGACCTGTCCACAACTACAGCGCCACAGTTGCCGGTTGCCTCGGCAACGCGAGAGCCGACGGCAAGCGGGAAGGGACAAAACAACGGCCCCTTTGGGAGGTTGTCCCGGAATCCTCCCTGTCCGTTGAAGCCCCGCCCACCCGCGCCTTTTAAGCGCCCTCTATTGGCTGAAGGCCCCGCCTCTCCAAATTTTCCGTTGGCCCGGCGCTGTCCGTTACCTCAGCCTCGCCTCTATACTTTCGGTATTCGTGGCGGCGGAAGAGGTGGCGGCAGAACCGAGGCCTTAGGTCCGAGCCGGGGAGCCTTGGCTCCTTAAACATGTCTTGCTAGGGCCCGTTGGCTTCGCCCTCTGAGGGGGTCGTGCGCGAGGAAACGGCCGTCTCGGGCTGGCCTGTCATAAAGGGCCGCTGTGACATCAGGGACTAGGCCTCAGGCTTGAATAGGGGCGGGGATATGAAGGCAGGTCCTCCAGAATTTGGCAGAGAAAGAGGCCTTGCATGTAGTGGACAGGCATCCGGGAGACCCAAGTTCAGTTCTCCGCTCTGGAAGCTTGCTGGGTGACCTTGGGCTAGTCACACGCTCTCGGCCTGTCCTGCCGTGTAGGGTTGTTGTGAAGTTAAAATGGAGGCGAGGGAAGCGATGCAAGGAACACCTATTGGGGAGAAAAGTGGGGTATAAGTTGTGTGAGCCAGCCTTATTGAAGGCTGTCTCCTGCCAGTTTAAAAACTAAGGGGGCATTTGCTGTTTGGAGCTGCAGCCCTATTTGCGGCTGGAGGGAGGAGTTGTCTTCTGCTGCATTGGTTTAGATATTTGTATTGCATTTTTCTGCACTGGCGACTCAAAGTTTTGTACATCAGTCTCCCATCCTCCATTTTATCCTTACGACAACTACCATGTCAGGTAGGTTGGGCTATGAGAGAGCATGTTTACTCAGAAGTAAATCCCACTGTATTTAATGGGGCTTATCACTAAGTAAGTGCATAGGATTGCAGCCTTATTATGACAAGTCTGGCAAATCACTACAAAAATTAACAAGGCGTAGTCCAAAAATTAACAAGGCGTAGCCTTCAGTTTGCAAGATCTGAGCAAGGCTGTCAAAGATAGGACATTTTGGAGGACTTTCATTCATAGGGTCGCCATGAGTTGGAAGCGACTTGACGGCACTTAACACACACACACAGTCCAAAAAACCCAAATAATCCCAGTGCTTTCATACAGGCAGTCCCTTAGAAAATAAGAAATTTTGGCGCAAGTTGCATGACAACAAAACACCTTAAAGGTTGAGGTTATTCCTTTACAATACACTTTGCCTTATGTATATATGTGAGGTCATAAGGAAGCTTGTCTCTTTAAGATGTTGGCGGATCAAGTTCTTAGTTCCTAGAACCATCTTATTTTACTTCCTCTTCTTGGATCTTCCTGTTCTCAGAGAGATGATGGCGGCTTGTCTGTTATTTGTGCTCACGTGGGCTTTAATGGCAGGTGAGTTGGGATGCCGCTGAGCAAATAATTTGCTGAGGGGCATATGTGTAGAGCAACCTGGAAACCTTCCAGGATGGCTTACTTTCCAAGAGTGCTTAGCAACCTGCAGTTCATGTTTACTTTCCTGTACATGCCACTTGAATCTCCCTGATGGGAGGGTACTTCTTCTGGGGGAGGGGGTACAAAAAGTAAATTGTAACACAATTTTCTGGGGAACTGGATTTGAGAGCATTCTCTGAGTGTCTGTAAATAGCAGAAAGTTTTCATTGATCTTTGAGAGTTGTAATCTTGTCACTTCAGTACATGTTTTGTTTAATCAATTTCTTTCTCCTTTCAGTTCTGCTTTTTAATGTTCTGCATTCTGGTAAGTATCTGATTTGTTTTGCACCAGCTGGTTCCCTCCCCCCACCCCCATTTTGTAAAGGTGCTTTTCTCCCCTTCCACCTCTTTCTTTCTCTTGTTTACTTTTCATACTTGTCGTGTAAGCTCCGTTGTTCAGCTGGCTGGAATTTTTATAGGGGCTGTCTTTAAACAGAAGGAGAGACAGTTATTAAACTGAATGTTAAAAAGGAATGCTGCCATTAGTAGAGAGACTTAAACATCCTGTTTGGGATTTTTTAAAACCATTGAAATGTATTGTTTCTTTCATTTTTTGTGTGCATGTGGGTTCTTATGTCAGCCTGTATTTACATTGTAGAAGTCAAAAAGAACTCTCTGCCACTATTTTATATGAAGAAATAATTCGGGTTTTGGACATGCTGAAGGCTTTCTTTCCCTCAGAAAATTGTTTTTTTTTTTTGTTTTTTTTGCAGTTTACAGCCAAAGTGATTGGCAATTGAATTGTTGACGATCACAGTGAAATACTATTGTTATTAAGGATGTGTTCTTGAGATTAGTAGGTTTTTTTTAAAAGCCATAGTTTAAAATTAGTGATGCATTACTTATTCACATGTATGGGACTTTTCCAAGAAAACATGTACAAAATAGTCATGCTGGAGAGAACGCTGCACTTAGAATTGCCCCTTTAGACTCTGCACCTAAGAGGAGAAAATTATGAGGAAAATATTTAACCTTCCTTAACTTTATCTAGCTGTGGAAATACATGCTTCTGCAAATCAGTAGCAGAGAGAGAAAGTAACGATTCTTAGCACCTACAAATGTTTGTAATGCTGTTCGCCTTTATTGGGTATGTGCAACTGTTATATTAATGTGGCTCAGAAAGTGGGAGTACTACCTCTTTTTTATTGGCCCTTCTCTTTGAGCAGTAGTTTAACATGCTGACATGTGCTGACATGTAGTATGTGAAGCTTTTCTCAAGACTTATCCAGCAAGAGAAGTTTTACCTACTTAATGTCAGGTTGATATGCAAAGACCTGGTCCCGTAAAAAGAGGGCAATCCCGTTTTAACCAATTTCAGGATTATTCTAAGGAACATTTTAATATGTTTCTATTGCTCATGTTTACATAATAAAGAATGCTTTCCCTCAGTCTAGTGATGCTTTTTTTATAATGTTGTGTCTTTATGCACTACCTTGTTAGTGTGCCTTGATTGTTTATGCAGTCTATTATGTAAATTCATTATTATTTTATCCCTTTAAAAACTTGTTGGGCAATGGGGGAAATCATTGCTCTGCCATGTGTTTAATCACCTGATTATGAAAAAGAAAAAAGCTTACCAATTTTAGTTTACTTGAATGAGTGCCCACTTAGTTTCAACGTTTAACTCCATTCAGCTGACTACCTTTTTGGAGTATAATCCTTTGCAGGTTTTGGTGTGTGTGTGTGTGTGGGGGGGGATAAACTGATAGCAGTGAGTTATATTCAGAGTTTTATCTGGATTTTTGTGAGTCCTTAGTTCAAAGGGTGCCAGTGGCTCTTCCTTATACAAGAAATAAATGTATGTGGTGTTTTAGGTGTTTCAGTTAAATACCTTAATAGATAAAATATAAAACTGGCTGTGGATTCGTGGTATCCAGAGTGCTACATCAGGTGCTACGTTCATGCCCAATGGGAGTTTTTATCCCCCCTTTCTTCCTCTGATCTCTGTGCCAGATTACCAACTACCTTTGAAACTCCCAGTAGTTTCCAAAGCACTGCTGTGTGGCTTGTAGACTGCAGTTCAAGAAATACAAGTCCATATCACCTGCTGGGTGCAAATGACCAATTGTGCAGTCTGTAGAAACACTATAGATGGAATTTCCAATATTTTTACACCCATAAATAACAGATCTGCAGCCAGCTCTCAGCTGTGTCTCTCTCCATTTCTTCCATGTTTCTGACTCCTGTGCACCACATACCTGCCCTCTTCCCTGAACAGCAGAGGTGACACCTTCTCCAAGCTCTGATGGATTCTTGAATGAGAGAGACATCAGGAGTTCAAAATATAATAGCCCCATTGATAAAACATGCTGATCATTCTGGAATATCAGCCTAATAAAGGAATGTTTGCCCAGCAACATATTTTTAAAATGTGCTGAATGTCGCTATTCACATATGAACATTGACAACCCCAGATTAATTTTTATGGATTTCTGAAACCCCAGAGACAGAATGATGACTGTGGACACTCACCTAAACTGAATTATAAATATCCAGTAAGGTTGTCGACAAATGAGGGGGGAAAACATTTTTTTTATATATTTGCAAAATTTTTGTGGGATTACCAGTATTGACATGCAACTGTCAACACTCCTCTTTCAGGCATTCGTTACAAAATATATAGAAGCTTCTTTTTGTGACAGTTCATGATTGCTTAATTGACTTTTCCCTTGATATATGTGTTTGTGTGCTTGTGTTTCCCCTGCAGTGGAAACTGGATTGTGGTCAGGTTTTCTTGAGTTTTTAAAAAATACAAGCAAGACCAAACTGAAGCAACCAAATGTGTTCCTCTTCTCAATGTCTTGCTTCCCAGCTAACCTCTTATAAATTGGCAGATATTTTTGCAGTGAGAAGGGGCTAATGTTGGGTTGGCTTCACCACGGCCAGTATGCTGCAGGAGCATTCCAAGGATGCCACAGCTAGTAACAGAAATGTTACGACGTTTTGTGTATTCCAGGTGCCGAACTTCGCTTTGCCTCTTATTTTGCTGACCACATGGTACTGCAGAAGGGTCCAGCGTGCGCAGTTTTATGGGGCTATGGTCAACCTGCTGCCAATATAACTGTGATGGTTTACCAGGGCAGCAAGATCGTTATGAAAAAAAAAGCACAGGCTGAAGGTAATAAATAATCAAACGATGGGAATGTGTTCTCCACCCAACACCTCTGCCCAGGCTGGCACAGCTTTCTTGTGGCTGCCTCTGTCTTGGCTGAGGGTGTTGATGTGTTTCTTTATCAACAGTACTCAATGCAGTTTTCTGCTCAAGAAGGTTCTCTGAAAGAAGGGGCATAGCAACTTCTTTACTGGTTGTTATGCTATGTTAAACTTTGAGCAAAGACATAGTGACGTCTTTGGGAAAGGTACTAGTCTTTGCTTAGCTACTTGTACCGTACCCATGGTTTGGGGACAGAGTGATTAAAAGACTGCCTCACATGAACACATGAAGCTGCCTTATACTGAATCAAAGCCTTGGTCCATCAAAGTCAGTATTGTCTACTCAGACCAGCAGCGGCTCTCCAGGGTCTCAGGCAGAGGTCTTTCACATCACCTACTTGCCTAGTCCCTTTAACTGGAGATGCTGGGGATTGAACCTGGGACCTTCTGCATTCCAAGCAGAGGCTCTACCACTGAACTACTGAGTCCCTCCTCCTCCTCCTCTGCTGTCCAGCTTGCCATTTAAGATTCTCCCCAGAAGCCTTGCTCTCTTGCCCCCACCCCAGCCACAGAGGGTGAGGCAAGTAGCAGCCAGGGTGAAGCTAGTAGCAGGCTTTTTCAGTGGTGAAACCTTGCCTGTGAAATGCACATCCCCTTGCGGTTTACCTGATGCCTCCTCTGTTCTTTTTTAGGCACAGGACCAAGACACTCATTTTTACCCAGGCTTTTAACTAAAGAGCTTGATCTTTTAAAATGGTTTTTGCAGCCTGCTTCTAACTGCAGGACTGTTTTGCAAGGATTGTTTTAGGATGCTAAATATTCTTATGTTTTTTGTGCTCCAGGTGGGTTTTTAATAGCTTGTGTGCTGTCTTGTGTAGTTCTTTGGAGAAGCAGCATGCATATTTTCTAAATAAATATATGGAGACCAGGCTATGCCCCCTGTGCTTCAATTTTCATATTCATGAGTCTCAGACCAAAAAAAAAAACTTTCTTTCCTGCCTTTCTTCTCTTCTGGAGGTGCTGGGAATCACCTGTCAGGAGATGTCACCTTTCAGTGAACAATAGTTGCTGAGGGGTTTTTTCAGAGAGAGGGAAGCTGTATGGAAGAAGGATTGTAACATGTGGTGTGTACACTGATCCACTTTCATTTCCAGTAAACTGGTTTTACAGGATATTGTCGAAGGCTTTCACTGTCAGAGTTCATTGGTTCTTGTAGGTTATCCGGGCTGTGTAACCGTGGTCTTGGTATTTTCTTTCCTGACGTTTCGCCAGCAGCTGTGGCAGGCATCTTCAGAGGAGTAACACTGAAGACAGTCTCTCTGTGTCAAGTGTGTAGGAAGAGTAATATAGTCAGAAAGGGGTTGGGTTTGAGCTGAATCATTGTCCCGCAAAAAGTATCAAAGGTAATGTGCTAATCATTGTCCTGTAAGTATCAAGATAATGTGCTAATGAGGGTGTGGTATGTTAATATGGAACCATTGTATCCTGAAGTGATTACCTTTGATACTTTTTGCAGGACAATGATTCGGCTCAAACCCAATCCCTTTCTGACTATATATTACTCTTCCGACACACTTGACACTGAGAGACACTGTCCTTCAGCGTTACTCCTCTGAAGATGCCTGCCACAGCTGCTGGCGAAACGTCAGGAAAGAAAATACCAAGACCACGGTTTCACATCCCGGATAACCTACAAGAACCAATGGTTTTACAGGCTTATGAATTGTTCTAAAACCTGTTTGACTGGAGGTGAAAGTGGGGCGGGGGAGGAGGTGTATGTGTGTAGCAAGGGAACTGTTGCTTTTGCCATCCCTGTCCTTATCTAAAACCTTGGATGGGGACTCCCCCACTATCTTCCTTCACTAGAATGACTTTTGGCCATGGCAGGTAGTTTAGTGGATTTGTGGAGTCCATAAAAAGGAGGAAAAGATGCATCTGGAAATGAAATTTATCTGACTATATGTCTCACCTGTACAGTGGTCACTTGGGGGGGAGGCAAGTGGCAACTTCCTAGCAGGGCCAGCGGAGAGGCTTTGCTGTCTCTTCATTTCCTTCTAGCAGCTGAATATTGCTGAGGAGTTGTTTCTGACTCATAAATTGGCCTGATGGCTTGTTTTCAAACTTTTTTCTCTGAAGTCTTTCGGATCTGGAAGGCAGTCCTGAACCCCATGCCCCAGGGTGGTCCTCATACCATAGAGGTATATCAGTTCTATGAAGGCAAGGTATCCAACATTACGCTGCAAGATGTGTACTTTGGAGATGTCTGGCTTTGCAGTGGGCAAAGTAACATGGAGATGACAGTCTCTCAGGTGAGCCTTTTGAGTGGAGTGGAGCCAGTGGGCAATTTTTTAAACTGTCGGAATACTTGTTCAATTGTGTGTGACTTGTGCAATTGCAGCTGGTGTGTGAGAGAATTTTTGCACTTAAAAACTCAGAATCTCTTGTAGCAAAAAAAGTAAAAGGAGTCTTATGTCATCTTTAAAGACTAATAAGTTTTTATTCCAACATAGGTTTTTGTAGGTTGGAGCCCACTTTGTCAGAAGTGTGTCAATATATGGGTAGAAGATAACACATGTTTAGTGATGCACAGTACTTTTAATGATGTACTGGATATTCTCCTGTCGCTCCTTCTAGTGTCTGATGTTTTAGTAGACAGTGCCTGCATGTTTCTGTATATTTTTCTGTTTATATGATGGCCAAAATTCTCTCAAGGTGCTCAGCCTTTGGTAGCTATCACTCCTTTTTACACTAGGCTGCAAAACTATGCCTGCACAGTTGTGACAGAGTGGACCGGTAAACCCTGGTCTGTAATTTTGTCCTCTGTACCTTGGTCTGTCATCTACATTTACTGGCCCAACAAAATACATATCTCACACTAGAAATAATGCCACAAGAAATCTTTCTGGAACAAGGAAATCATCACACACCTAAAATTAGAAATGCAAGAAAATAACTGTTTCAGCCTTTCCAAATGTATTGCTTGGCAGCTGCCACCCTCATCTTCAATCTGAGGGTGAATAGATCAAAAGAAAGAAGCAGAACTGGGCAGATGGCATTGTTTTTAGACTTGTGTGTGTGTAAAGTGCTGTTAAGTCACAGCTGACTTGTGGCGACCCCGTAGGGTTTTCAAGGCAAGAGACGTTTGGAGGTAGTTTGCCATTGCCTGCCTCCACATCATGCCTCTGGTATTCCTTGGTGTTCTCCCATCCAAATACTAACCAGGGCCAGCCCTGCTTCGCTTCTGAGATCTGGCAAAATCAGGCTAGCCTTAGGGACTGAAAAAGCTGGGGAAGAGTGCCTCCTGAATCCCATGGCCCGTGCTGATAATTCCAGACAGGTTGCCATGTAGTAGGTGCCGCTGGGCTCCTGTTTTATTCAGCCCATGCAGACTCCTACATGTCCTTGCTGGGAACAAAGAGGAAAACTTGGTTTATTTCTTTGTCTAACTCTGGGGGAAATACATTTTGGCAGCTGTTTGATTCTCCCTCTGTAGTCGTTAATCAAGACCTTCACACCCAAGAAGATAATTCACTTGTTTTTTAACTTTTAGAATTAAGGTTTCAGTGGAATCTGCCCCATTTCCTAGGTCTTCAATGCCAGCAAGGAGCTTGCGGAGGCTTCGCTCTTTCCATACGTACGTGTGTTCACAGCTTCTCTTGCTCTGTCTGAAGAGGAACTGCTGGATCTGCCCAGTATTGATTTGCAGTGGTCTGTGCCGACAGCCGGTAGGAAATCTGCCGAAGTTTGGAAAACTAATGCTTAAAAAAAAATCTTTTTGGTAAACTTGGTTGTGTAGTGTTGACAAATCCTGTTGATTTGATGGTTTAGCTGGAGGCCGATTGCCATTATGACAGCCTGTATTGTTTTCATAACTAGTTTATTTGATGTTCTTTTTCAAGACTTCAGTTTTTGCTTGTGAACTTTAGTTGACCGCCCCTCTGGTCTGTTCATGCAAAGTAAAAATTGGTTTCTGCATTGGTAGGGTATGGTGTTGGAATAGGAGAGCGTATGTGCACTGCCCATTTTCATTGCTGTTGTCACCAATTTATTTGTTCCTTTTAATGCTGTTTTAGATCATCTTTCTACCATTTCTACGCTATATGCAAAATGATGCTAAATTGCATAAGTTTATCAAGAAATTTAGCCCAAGTAGACAAAAACTGCTGTGGCAGTGAAGACATGCAGGTTCAGCTTGCGCAAAGGAGGAGCAAAAACAAGACAGGGTTTTTACTGTAGTAGCAGGGAGCCTGACCAAGCATCCCTAGTCAGGATGAGTAAGATCATGGGCCAGGATATGCCCCAAAACGTCGCACTGCTGTTCTGCGGCTGCTAGCTGCAAGTGTGGCAGAAGAAGGCAGTGGTGTGTTTAACACTGTCACATTACTTTCCAAACTTTTCAATATTCTCCTTGCTTTTTAAACATTTCTCTGAAAAGAAAACTTGGGCCATGGGGACTTCGGTTACTTCTCTGCTGTGTGCTGGCTGTTTGGGCGCTATCTGTATGAGACGCTCCAGTACCCCATAGGACTGGTAGAGTCCTCCTGGGGAGGGACGCCAGTTGAAGCCTGGTCCTCCCCGAAGGCACTGCGTAAATGTGGGCTCTCACAGGACCACAGCAGGTAAGAAGAGCTGACGACAACAGATCCTGCTCTTTTCCTGTATGTTTCTTGGGAGACTGGTTGCCTTTCCATTCTTGTTGAGTTCTGTGGGCAGACTCTTCTCTGGCACCCTCTCTGCCTCAAGCTGCCACACAGTTTACAGTGATAGGAAATGTGTCAGCCCTCCACTGCATTTAGAATCAGGATAACAACTTCCCTGAGCTGCATCTAGTTTAACATTCTATGCAAGTCTGTTGCAGCAGGAACAAAAATGAGTATGAAGACTAACAGGTTTACTGTGGTAGAAACTTTTGTGGGCTACAGTCCATTTCATCTGATGCATAAAGGGTGTCCTCAGCGAGCTGACAAACATATCACAACTTAACGTTCCCCTGAGTTCACCTCCTCTGAGTAATTCTCAGTGCCCCAGATTCTTTTCAGGATTCCAGTGGTGTCAAGACACACCACCCACGCTACTAGTTAGATTTACAAAGCAAACCAGTATATTAAGCACAATAGCATGCTCTTCTGCAATAGCATATAATCAAGCAAATGTCTTGTACTGAAGACATTTGAGAATCAGTGTCGTTGCAGGACGAACATGTACTAGCGAGGTTCAAACTGTACTGCTGTGAAGACGGGTAGACTTCCCTGCTTCAGCTAAGAGCAGTACAAGAAGGAGTGTGGACTGAAATCTCTTGCTAGCTTCCAACCTGGCCTTCATCCCCTTTCCCCATGGCATCTTAGCATGGTGGAGACTTATGAAGTTGCACATCTTCCAAGTTATTTTCAAAAGTAGTTATTAAAGAGGTATGTAAACAAATACAGTTATTAAAGAGGCAGATAAACACAGCCTGCCCATTCGTTCTCAGAGACAGTTCAGTTTTTAAGAGCAGTCACAGTGGACTCTTCACCGGGTTTGCGAGCCTAGGATAGATCCTCCCCAGTGCCTTTCCCATTAGAAACCCTGCACCTCCACATAACCTCCTGAAGGAGGGAGTGGAGTGCATCTCCTCCTATAAAGCCCCATTTGTGCAACGCTGCCATGGCTAACAAGTCCCAAAGAGTCATGCCTTGCTCTGGCCAGGCTCCAAACATGAATTGGGAAGATTGCTCAAGATATCACAAGGGCATTTGGGGATAATCTTCTGATCCTAGTGAAAGAAGATGAACCACGCGTTTCTGGTCAGCAGTGGGCCAGCCCCTATGCCAAGCTGCAGGGCTTGGGAAATACCCACCATGTTGACGACCTTTGACACTGGCACTAGCTCTTCACTTCCAAATTGCAATGACAGGTTTTGTCACGTTACAGGAATATATTCCAGCAGTCAGATGCTGGATTAGTCCTCACACTTCCCTTTGTGTATTAGGTGGGACATTCTACTTCTAAAACTTTCCCCCCAGGTGGTAAATGTATATTTATTGGTGTTTGTGTGTCAATCTTTCACCTTATAAAAAAACCTTTTTTTAAGACAGTGGAAAACTGCTCTGGGGATTGGAAGGAGGAGATGTGTTGTTGAAGTCATGGGCACTGATGGCCTCCACAACCAATTTTTGTAAAATAAGGCTGCAAACTTCTGGAACTAGTTTTTCAGAACCTGTCTCTGGAAGATTTATTTTTGATTAAATGTGAGACTGGTTTCTGAACACTCCCACTGCTCTATAAATATTACGATCTGTCTTCACTCTTACTAAAGCATATCTCAGAGGTGCGTAGATGCAGTGACAACAATTAAATGTGGGTCAGATTTTGGCATGGCTGGCAAATCTTAGGTAACAGCCAAGAAATGCTTGGCTAGCCCTGAGAACCAGAATGGCTACAGAAGGCAGTAATGAGCCCTGCCTTGGCTGGGAATTGAGGGCAGAACACAGATCTAAATAAATGAATAAAATAAATATGTAGCTTGTGGTATGTAAACCTGCACTTTGCACTTGCTGGCCCAAGACTGATCCCCTCTTCTGTACATCAAGCATTTAATACAGTACTTTATGATTTCTGAGCTCTAGTTTTAGAGAGGACCCCAGCCATAGGTGTTCAAGCAATATCTGTGTGCAGTAAAATAAATCCCCTACCTAATGGGTTTGTCTCATGTTGTAGAGCCCCTGTCTTCTCTCCTAAATTTGGCCCTAAAGAATACTCTTTGCTGTGGAATGCAATGATCCATCCTCTCCTCAACATGACCCTCCAAGGCGTTATTTGGTACCAAGGTGCGTAAAGCCAGTGGAAGGGACTGAGCAGGGATGGTGGCACCCTTGCCACTGCGTTTGGCCTGTCTTATCCTCCGTGCCCTTCTCCCAGGTGAAGCAAACACTTTAATGAACACTGATCTGTACAACTGCACATTCCCGGCTCTCATTGAAGACTGGCGGAAAACTTTCCACGAAGGGTCAGTTGGGCAAACGGAGCGATACTTCCCCTTTGGCTTTGTCCAGGTAATTGGAAAGGGCACAAAAGTGCTGATACAGGGATGGTTATTTGGCACTGGCAAACATGAGGGAATAAATGCAGGAACACAGCATTTTTTAAAAACAAAAAAAAAGCAATGGGTTTCAGCCTCTTTCTGTATTCCCACTAATTTCCTGTATCTTTAATCTTTGCTGAGTGCTTGCACACAACAAAACCTGGATCTTCTCATCCCTGAGGGTGCTCAGCAGAATGAGGGGCAGAGCTACGTGTTACTCTACATACATGATTGCTATTAACAAAACATAGATGCATCCCCATGTATATTCCCCCCGCCAACACAGTATAGGACCCCTGATTCTGTGTGCTGATGTCTTCATTTTTGTGCCTGCCAGTGCCCTTTGCTTGCATTATTTGCTGCTGCTAATACATCACGGGGCTAGTGAGATTCAACATGTGGATGCCATTTGCATTGGCAGCCTTGATCCCTTATGAAACGTGTAGTTCCATCCACAGTGGCAGCTTCCTAATATATTTGTAGCTTTATGGGGGCAATCTCGGTCTTTAACTATACAGGAACAGGCAAATTATGTAGAAGATGATATTTCTACCCAGGAAGGCTATATTTATAGTTTGTTGCATTTATATCTCGCGCTAATGCAAGAATTCTCAGGTCTCCCATCCAAGTGAGAGTTATACCCACTCGTTGTATCATGTATCTTCCAGCCATATTCTGGGGCTTTGGGAAAGCCATGCCCTCTGGATATTCTGGACCAGACTTTGACATTTATTGGAGGGAGAACAGTTGTGGCACCTTCTCATCATCTATACCCTAGCATGACCCCTGCCTCCAGGGTCACAGTTGTAACCCCAGAAGGGATGGGTGGGATTGTCTTCCATGATCGTCACATTCCTGTTGGGAAACTGAGTCATTCCTGGCATGGCAGTAGGAAGCACAAATATGAACAATGGGATTGTAGCCTAGAAGGGCTAGGCAAGCTACAATTGCAGGTTGGTTTCGCTTCTGCCAGCTGTCCCTGTGTTGCAGTTATCTACATCTCGCCACGTAAAGGTTGATGACTACTTTCCGCGTATCCGATGGCATCAAACAGCGGACTATGGCTATGTCCCTAATAAGAAAATGCCCAATACTTTTATGGCTGTCGCCTTAGACCTCTGTGACGGATCTTCTCCCTATGGCAGGTAAGGAAAGCCCACCTTGCTTTAGATTGTCCAGACCCTCCCAAGCAGCTGCAAAGATTCTAGAGCAGCCACTATCTATTCCATTCAGTACAGGTGTACCTGGAGGTTACAACTTGATGACTGCTAGTAGAAAGAAGTAACTCAAGTCTTAAGTTCTGGTTGGTTCCAAGCCTCCATGAAAGGCACAGAGAAAGAGAGCGACACAGACCTCTCGCTCGCTCGCTCTCACACACACACTTTTGTTTGCAACCATGAGGACTGAAAATGGCGTATTTCAAGTGAGAACCCAAATATATGCTTTTCCTTGCTTTACAGTATCCACCCCCGTGATAAACAGAGTGTGGCTTATAGATTGCACCTTGGTGCTCTGGCGGTGGCTTATGGTAAGGGCAACATAACCTTCCAAGGTCCATACCCTCAACAAGTGCACATGGACATAGCCCTTAAGGTTCTGAATGTTACCTACAACCAGAATATCCAGCTCCACCACCTGGACAGCAAGCTATTTGAGGTAAGACTTGGCAGGGATCTGCTGTTTATATCCTGTACTTCATGGGAACGGCACACAGTCCTACTGGCCACTATTCAAGGACCTCTGGTCTGAGTCCTGTGAGAAACAGTAAGGCGAATTGTATTCAACACTCATAACCATTCTACAGTTCCCAAGGGACTTTGGTGGATGCTCTGGCAGCTATATTGGTATAAAGCTGATATAAGTTCATAGTGCTGGAAATGGAATGTGTGGCTCTGAAGGTCCAGCTTCAGATCCCTGGTGAGTCACAAAGCATTGGCATTTGGCAAACCTCACAAGGTTGCTGTGAGCTTATGGTTAGTATCCATAATGGTCCCAACTTCATCTCCAGTAGAAGATCTCTGCTAATAAATGTTGGAGAAAGGTCTTTCCCTGCCTGAGATCTTGGAAAGTCCTGACAATACACTTATTGTGGTCTTTTATGTATTTTTATAATGGTTATTTTATTTATAGTTACTTTATTTATATACTGCCTTTTCTCCCAATGGGGCTTACATCGCTCTCCTCTGTTCTATCCTCACAACCCTGTGGGGTAGTTTAGATGGGAGTGTACAACTGGCCCAAGGTCATCCAACGAGCTTCCATGGCAGAGTGGGGATTTGCACCTGGGTCTCCCAGTCCGACACTCTAACCTCTAAGCCATGCACTCCCTACCCATGGCTATTGTTCAATCCAAAGGAGCATCCAACACCAGCTTGTTAGTAAAAAAAATCCACAAAACATCCTGAGATTCAATTGTAGGCCTCTTTATAATGTATAGCTTGGTCCGCCAGATATTGAGAAGTTGCCACACTAGTGGAGTGATTGTGCTGTCCTGCGGCACTAATTTCAGTGCTCCAGACTCCAAACAGGTTTGAGTGAGTTTTCTGTATCTCTCTGGCAGGTGTGCTGCTCTGACCCAGCTCTGTGCAAGTGGAACCCAATACCTATCAAAACCGCCTCCTTCCGCACAGTGACTCTACACAACCTAACTTGCCCTGAAACAGTGACTGGCCTGCGCTATGCATGGACGGACTGGCCTTGCAAGTACAAACAGTGTCCCCTTTACAACATGCAATCATTGCCTGCCCCTCCGTTTGTTTCATTTTCTCACAAGAACCCAAGTTGGGTTGTGTCATGAGTGGCAGTGGGTGGTATCAGACTGATGAGCTCTTATTTTGGTCCCGTTCACCACTGTTAACAAAAAGGCTGACTGATCCATGCAGAATCACTGTACCTACTGACTGTTTCTCTTAAAGTAGTACACTTTCAGTGTGATCTTGAAGAAAAATCATAATACGGAGTTTGTGCTTGCTCTCTTACATGTAGCGATGAATAGGTGGCTATTAAGAAGTAGCGCTTGCTATATTACCTGTAGTAGAAAAGGACAAGAGTCCAGTAGCACCTTAAAGATTAACAAAAATATTTTCTGGTAGGGTATGAGCTTTCGTGAGCCACAGCTCACCAGAAAATATTTTTGTTAGTCTTTAAGGTGCTACTGGACTCTTGCCCTTTTCTACTACTGCAGACAGACTAACACGGCTACCCACTGTGAATTATATTACCTGTACCACCTTGTGCCAGTCAACATGAACCATCATAACAAACACTGTAGAGAAATGACACCGTAGATCAGGTATTCCTTGTACCAGTCTATTACATGAATCCCTGCGCCATATTCACGAAATGTGGACTAGAAATAGCAGGAAGAAACTGGACACTTCTAATTATTGGGTCATCATGGTGTTTGGATCTGGCTGGCTGCCTTCTCCCATGCCTGCTGTTATCTGTGAGCAGCTGCAACATCATATTGAAAGAAGACGACCCTGCTGAAATTCTTTTTCCAACTATGAAAGGAGTTGACATAATTTTAATAAGGTCTTAAAGCAGGGATGGGGAACCTCAGGCCCGGGGGCCGTATGTGGCCCCCGAGGACATTTTTTGTGGCCCTCGGGAGCTCCGGGCCCTGCCATGGAGGCGGGGCGGAGGGCGGCCCTCCCCAATGGTGTTCCTGAGGCCGCAGCTTACAGGGGCGCTGCAGTGCCCTTTGGACCTCCTTTCGCCAACTGTCGGCTGTTGGTCAGCGAGAGGGGAGGGGGACGCTTCCCCCAAGGCTGCCCCCTACAGCCGCAACGTGCAGGAACACCGTGGCACATTGTAAGCCCTTCTCGCTGCCTGTCGGCTGTTGAGAAGAGAGGGGGGGAAGAGGCCGATGGCTCCTGGTGGCAGAACTCCTGGTGGCAGAGCATGCATGCGGGAGCCGATCAGGCTTCAGGGGGGCCTTTTATGGACTCTGGGGGGGGGAGGGCACGGAGACTGGGGCCCAGTCGCTCAGGGCTCCATGTGCCGCAGGGTGTGTGAGTGGGGGAGGCTTTGCTCTCTTCCTCTTTTTCTGTCACACTTTCTCCTTTATCTCCCTCTCTTTCTCCCTTTTTGTCTCCCTTCATCCTTTTCTTTCTTTCCCTCCGTCTTTTTCTTTCTTTCTCCCCCTCTCTCCATTTCTTTCTCCCTTTCTCCCTCCCTTTTCCTCTTTCTCCCTTTCTCCCTCCCTTTTCCTCTTTCTCTGTTTTCTTTCCTCCCTTGCCGATCGACTGCGGGCTGCGCCCCCCTGGCACCTCATTTGCTAGGGCCCACTGCTGACTGCCCTCCTGCCTGGGAGGGGGGGAACAGGGGTGACCTGCAGGCCTTCTCTGTGTGACCTCCCCTGGGGATGCCAACCTCCAGGTGGTGGCTGGAGACCTGGCAACCCTAGCCTCTCCCCCCCCCACCAGGAAATCTACACCTGGTATGGCCCCCAAATGATGTTATAAATGTGCAAATGGTTCTTGGCAGGAAAAAGGTTCCCCACCCCTGTCTTAAAGCATGCCAAGTAAGCTAAGATCTGCTGGTACCTGTATGGCGCACCCACTGTGAGAGGAGAGGATTGCTGAGCTTGTGGAGCAGGGCCTTTCTTACGGTGGCCTCAGTCTATGGAACTCCTGCCTCAAAATGTTCACCCCCCCTTTGCTCTTGGCGATGTGGAGTATGATCAAGACACTTGTTTGGGAGGACATTTGATGGTTTTAATCTCCTGACGTTTAGTCCATTCTGAGGGTTTGGTGGTACCGCTGTAACTGACTTCTTAAAACTTATTGGCTGATGTTTTATGAACTGTTTTTATTGTTTTTAACAGAATAACTAAAAAAATCTTTTTCTTTTGTACTGTAAGCGGCTTTGTTTGTTGCTTTAAATAAAGTGGGGTGCAAAATGCAACATAATACTTTGGGACTGTTTTGGTTCAAGAAATTTGTGTTTTCAGTTGCAGTTTTTGGTTCATATACGTACATGATGAAAAGGAGTTCAACAAACTGAATCCCTGCAAAACAAGAAATGGCCCTTGCTCACTGGAAAAAAATGCATATTTCTATCCCATTCCTTTTACCAGGAAACTAAGGGCAAAATAAATGGTATATCTGCTGTTATAGCTTCACAGCAACACTGCTAGGTAGCATTCTGCTGAGAAACCGGTCCAACGTTCCCTAGTGAGATTCATGCTTGAATATCCAACACAAAATTCACATAATACTTTTTATTAAAGGTAAAGGTAGTCTCCTATGCAAGCACTGGGTGATTACTGACCCATGGGGTGATGTCACATCCTGATGTTTACTGGGCAGACTATGTTTACGGGGTGGTTTGCCATTGCCTTCCCCAGTCGTCTACACTTTACCCCCAGCAAGCTGGGTCCTCGTTTTACTGACCTCAGAAGGTTGGAAGGCTGAGTCAAACTTGAGCCGGCTACCTGAAACTGACTTCCGTCAGGATCGAACTCAGGTCGTGAACAGAGATTTTGACTGCAGTACTGCAGCTTACCACTCTGCACCACAGGGCTCCTATAATACCTTTTATTAGGACCAACCAAAACAATACAGAACCATTCTCCCCACTGCAGACCCCCACCCGTGTCATTTGTCAGGGTCCCCTAGCCCTCCAGTAGTAGTATTTCATGATCAGTGGACTTCTGCAGAAAACGTCTGCTGGAAAATTTAACCGAATCCAACCCATACCGTTTTGAGTCATTTTGGTTGGTCTTAATAAAAGGTATTATGCAGTGTTTAATTTTGGAGTTTGCTTTTGATCACCGCAGCTACCTCTTCATGCTGGGATCATTTAAGAAAAATAAATGCCCAGAACAACTCAGTGATGCTTGAACTAGGTTCCATATTAAAAGCCAAATTTGTGTCACTGTGTTGTCTGCTTTACCAAGACAAGTAATTTCTTTGTAGCTGTCACCACCGAAATCCTGGCCGGGAGCTGAGAGCAGCGACAGTTTCTCCTACAGTGGACCTTGGTTACCCTGTCTCTGCCGCCCATGTGGAAATGATTGCTCGTCTGTTTTAGAGGAGCAGCCAGCCAGCCTTTTGCACTCCACTGTGATTGTTCCTGTCATGCTAACCAGAGCAGAAAGGAGGAACAGCTTGCTCCTGTTGCTAAGTTCACTGGATTTTAGTGAATGCACAGGAGGCAAGATGAGCAAGGTGTTAAGTGGCTTTTCAGGAGTAGAGCCACAGTTTAAGGATGATGTGATTTCCCCCCTGCAGTCTGCTCCTGAGGTCATTTTTAACCTTAAAAAAAAAACCCTTTCTGCAGTGGCTGTAAAGCCTGTATTAAGTGAGGGAAATCAGATATTTAAGTGTCACAGCCTTCAGTGGATTATGAAACTGATCATGAGTGTGTGTTAAGTGTCAAGTTGCTTCTGACACATGGCGACGCTATGAATCAGTGACCTCCAAAATGTCCTGTCGTTAACAGCCTTGCTCAGGTCTTGCAAACTGAGGGCCATGGCTTCCTCTATAGACTCGATCCATCTCTTGTTGGGTCTTCCTCTTTTCCTGCTGCCTTCAACTTTTCCTAGCATTGTCTTTTCCAGGGACTCTCAACTTCTCATAATGTGACCAAAGTACGATCGCCTCAGTTTAGACATTTTAGCTTCTAGAGAGAGTTCAAGCTTGATTTGATCTAGAACCCACTTATTTGTCTTCTTGGCAGTCCGTGGTATCCGTAATATTGAAGAGCCAGTGTTGTGTAGATTAGAGCGGACTCTAATCTGGAGAATTGGTTTTGATTCCCTGTTCCTCCACATGAAGCCAGGTGGGTGACCTTAGGTCAGTCACAGTTCTCTCAGAACCCTCTCAGTCCCACCTACCTCACAATCAAATCCGGTTCTCCAGATCGGAGTGGGATATAAAAACCAATTCTTCACTTCTAACACCACATTTCAAAGAAGTCTACTTTCTTCCTGTCATCTCTCTTCATAAATAGCTTCAGAAAAATAGAGATGAAGGCCCAGGAAAGTTGTCATTGATTACTTTTTCTCAGTTGAAAAACTGAATTTTGGGTAGTGCTTGAAAAAAATTGCTATACAGCATTTCACTCATTCCAAATGTTTTAAGGTAAGTCTTTACTCACTAAAATGCTTTCTCAGAACTGTATAGTATGGCTTACACAAATCTTCAGTCTACAGCATTAGATAATTCTTCTATTCTTAGATAATTCTTCTGTTGAGAGCCAGAGTGGTGTAGTGGTTAAGAACAGCTGGCATCAGGAGAACCTGGTTCGATTCCCCACTTCTCCACAAGAAGCCTGCTGGGTGACCTTGGGACAGTCACAGTTCTCTCAGAACTCTCTCAGCCCCACCTACCTTACAAGGTGTCTGAGTAGAAGAAGGCAATCGTTAGCTGGTTTGAGATTCCTTAGAGGTAGAGAAAATCGATATAAAAACAAACTCTTCTTCTATGGGCACATAACCTATCCTTGGAAATATGCTTCTTGTTTAAATATGACTAACTTTGTGCACAATTAATAACACAGAATGAGTATATTACTGGAGAAGTTGATAGCTTTAATAATACCTTTAACTCAATATCCAAATCTGCTTCTAGTATGAAGACTTTCTAAAACCTAATAAATAAGTCATATTTTGTTTCCTAAAATGCTTTATTATTGCTGTTTTTTCCTGCTTCTCAAATGTCAGAAACAAATATAGGCAGCACAGAGTGCAGCATTTTGCAGCTCTCATGCTCTTCAGTAATGGATATATGTGAAATGGTGTTTGGCATTTATACTTTTTTAAATTTAAAATGTTCCAAATAATGACTAACCGACAGCAGAAGGCTGGTCAAAGTCAAAAAGTGAAAAATCAGAGGTGCTGTAAAAAAAATCTGTTTTATCTGCACTTAAATTGGATTTCAACTTTTTTAAAAAACTTGGGCCTTCTATACAGGGACGTTTACCAGCGATCACCCCCGCCGACTGCTTTGGGGCTTCCTTTTGATTATGCATGCCTTTCCCACCTGTCAGAGGTCGCCTCGCTCTCCCTGTGCGTTTTGCCGACATTTCCCAGATTCTGGCTAAAACAGCATCTTGAAAGCATGAGCAAAATGCGCTGGGGGAGAGAGGCAACCTCTGATGGGTAAGAAAGGCATGCATCATCAAAAGTAAGCCATGAAGCAGTTGGTGGGGGTGACCCCGGGGAAAACGTCCCTGCATAAAAGGCCTATGTTGCATTAACTGTCCCTTATACCTGCATTCAGTGTAGATTTCATTTTAAAATGAACATGTTAACCTACACATTCTCTTTTTTTTTGAATCTACTGAAAGACTGTTCCACTCAGTAAATACCATCCTGTGCTTTTGACAGGAACTGGGTATTTAGCCTTTTTATAACTACTCTGGCTTGGTCTCCTTAGAAATACAGAGCACCAGGCAGAAATCCTTAATTTCCTAATTGCTCCCCTGTCTAAGTAAATATAAATTCTATACAGTGAAAGGGCAGCTTGGCTGCATGCCCAGAGATTCTGGAATATTCTCCTGGGTAGTATAAAAGCTCTAATTAAAAACAACAACTGCAACCACCATTGTTTTCATTCTTACAGCAACCAATTGGTATACATGCTTGATTGGAAAACATATGTATTAAAAACTTGGTGTAAATATAATCCCTCCTGTCTGGAAATCTGCACAGCTGAGAACTCGCAGTGTGGATTTAAGGTCACTTCACACACAAAGTATAAAAAGGTCAGTATGGGAAATTCAAGTGATCGGCATGTAGGTAGCTCAGGATTATCTGCCCCATCCTCTCATGCAAGCAAGTGAATGGAGAAACAAAACACCCTTAAAAACCACAGTAAGAGCAGCTCTGCAATTTGTGTGAGTTTGCATAATTTATTTCAGTTGTGTAAGTTAAGAGTCTTTGTCTATAAATAATTTATTCAAGAATTGCCAGTTGAGAGTTTCTGGATAGCCAAAGTTAATAACCCCCCCTCTTGATATTAAAGGAATAAAATGATTTGGGTTGGGATGTTTAAAAAAATGTCTTGCACCTTGTAAAAAGCCATTAGTGAAAAGTTTGTAAAAATCATTTTTGGATGTATTCAACAGCAAGTCTTGATTTATAAACCAGCTGCAGAGTAGAGCTCGGTGGAACATAAATGAAGCTGCCCTGGCCATAGCAATGGCCCATCTAGCTCACTATTGTCTGCCTGGCAGCAACACTCCAGAGTCTTGGGCAGAGAAGGGCTTATCCTAACACCTACTACTTGAGATCCTTTACTTGGAGATGCCAGAATTTGAACTCAGCACCTTCCTCATGCACAGGAGGGCTCTAACTATGGCTCTTTCCGTTACAAACTGTTTCAGATGATGATGCTGTCTGCCAGTTTGCAGCATGGTTCTCATGTCTGAAACAAGTAAAGGCACCTGCTTTAAACAGATGAATGTGAAATTTGATAGCGCCCAAGAGAAGAGAGAGGATAACTGTAAACTTAATCTTTGTCCACAATTTAGGGCTACCGTTTCCCCACCCTTCCATTCAACAGTCACGATAGACATTGAACAGAGAAATCATGTCCTCTGTGTAAGGAAACCTATACCTGTTAAATATTTTCTTGAAGGTAGCTATTAAAGAGACAGGACCATACCAAAATAACAACAACAAAAATAATAATAATAAAGTGACAGCCCTAATACTTGAGAATATTAAATCCCAAACATAAAACAATGTAAAAGCATTTGCCATTTTTCCTCCCCCCCCCCGCCCAAAAAAAAGAAAAAAGGTTTTTGTGGTAACATTAAATGCTATGGATTTGGTAGCCAGTAAGCAGGCAGCATAGGTAGTGCTTTCAGACTGCCGCACCAGTCCATCCTGGCAAGCATGATTTAGGCACACAGCACTTTACCATTGCCAGTCTCCAGCTCTGGGGTGTTTGGCTGTCCTCTTCTGCACTCCAGTGCTATTCCCCTGTCCCGATGGCTTTCTCAACCGCAGCTCCTTCAAGTCAAGCAAGGGGCAAAGATGGCACGCTGTTGCAATTTTCTTTAGCTTCATGGGTGGGCTTCACATCTAGCCAACAAGGAAGGAAGTTTCAAATGTTAAAATGATGCTGTATCTTGAAGATGACCGGTCTGTGGATGCTTGAAGTAGCACAGAAAAGGGATGTGTGTGTAGTGTACCAAGGGAGAAGCAGAAAAGGCCTCTGGCCTAGCCTGGCCATGGCACAAGGACAGTGCTCTGAGATCAGCCACTGGTGCCCTGCTGGTGTGCCAGCTCCAGCAGAAGAAAGGTGGGCAGGTCTCCAGGACGGTGTGAACCCCAACCTCTGGAACTCTGGAGTGGACATGTTCATGGAAGGTAGGGCTATCTGTAGTTTCTAGTCAAAATGAATACTAGTCATAAGAATACAAGAAAATCCATGCTGGATCAGACCAAGGTCCGTCAAGTTCAGCAGTCTGTTCACACCGTGGCCAACCAGGTGCCTCTAGGAAGCCCCCAAACAAGATGACTGCAGCAGCATCCTGTCTGTGTTCCTCAGCACCTAATATATTCAGCATGCTCCTCTGATCCTGGAGAAAATAGGTATGCATCATGACTCACATCCATTTTAACTAGTAGCCATGAATACCCCTCCTCCATGAACATGTCCACTCCCCTCTTAAAGCCTTCCAAGTTGGTAGCCATCACCACATCCTGGAGTAGGGAGTTCCACCATTTAACTGTGCACACCTATTCTCTCTAGTATCAGAGGAGCATGCCTATCATATTGGGTGCTGTGGAACACAGGCAGGATAGGGTTGCCAGGCCCGTCTTCGCCACCAGTGGGAGGTTTTTGGGGCGGAGCCTGAGGAGGGCGGGGTTTGGGGAGGGACTTCAGTGCCATAGAGTCCAAGCGGCCATTTTCTCCAGGTGAACTGATCTCTATTAGCTGGAGATCAGTTATAATAGCAGGAAATCTCCAGCTAGTACCTGGAGGTTGGCAACCCTAAGGCAGGATAATGCTGTGGCAGCCGTCTTGATTGTGGGCTTCCTAGGTGTTTAAAACTTACTTTTATTCTGCTGCTGGTTATTGGTTTCTTCTAGACTTGTTATAGATGGATTTTTTTCCTGGACCTTGCTGTTTTTAGTAAATTTTTTGGCATAAACAGCCTTTGGTACATTTCCAAAAGTAAATCAGGCAGCTAGAAATACCCTCAAAATGCCTGTCTTCTAGGCTATGGCCTATTGGTACTGAACACTCTACTAGACAGGGGCCCTGCCACGGATATTACTTTCATTGCTGCCTTGAAAAGGACAACCTCTTAGAGTAAAATGTCTCCTCGGCCAGCTTTTGCTGTGCTGGTGGCAGAATCTCGGCAGCAAATAAATATTTCAGGGCTGGAGCTTTATAGGCTATAAAAGCTGGCTCTGTGTCGTCAAACTCATACTATTCACAACCACGCCAGCTCTCTCCTGCTAAAAGCTACTCGCAGGACAAATTATTCTCTGCTCCATTGGTGGTTTTCAAATGGGGACTGGGGCATGGGGCAGGCTTCACAAAGGCAAAACCTTCTTCTTTGCCCATGAAGGCCCACACATAGGGACACAAATCCCCCTCCCATTGTTACCCTTCAGCACGACTTATTCAGTAGTGCCTTTGAACATGGAGGCTGTATTTAGCCACCATGGCTAGTAGCTGTGACAGAAACCCTAACACCTTAATAGGGCAAGACCGCCACCTAGAGTGTCTGGGATCCTGGACTCATGGAGGTTTCCATTAGAATGACCCTTTTATTTCCATTGCACATCAGACCATCCTGGTGGCTGAAGCCCTCCCACTATTACAACAGATCTCCAGCCAATAGAGATCAGTTCAGCTGGAGAAAATGGCCGCTTTGGCAACTGGACTCTATGGCATTGAAGCCCCTCCCTCCTCAGGCTCTGCCCCAAAAATCTCCAGGTACTTCCCAACTTGGAGCTGGCAACCCTAGCGGGAAGCCAAGAGGTCAAAATAGGTTTAGGAAGGAATCTCAAAGCGTTCTGAGAAACACTGCTTTTCACAGCCTGTATTCAATGTAAGAACAATTGGGTTTTTCTGTGGGCGACAGCATGTGTCTTTCCCCTTTTGTGTATCTTCTTGCAGGTGAATGGATCTGAGATCCTGGGCTTTGTTGTTTCCAGGGATCCTTCTGCTGTTCTGTGCTTTGCTGCACAAAGCCCGGGGGCTGAGCTCTGAATGGAAACATCTTTTCCCCTGGAGATACAGAGACAACACCCATCATATGGTCTTGGCTCTTGCCTTGCCAACTAAGTTTCCATCCCTTTTCGTAAAGGTAGAAGGGCCTCATCTACCCAGAGGCTTCTTTATATGCAACTTTGAACACATGAAGCTGCCTTATAGTGAATGAGACCCTTGGTGCATCAAAGTATTGTCTACTCAGACCAGCAGCGGCTCTCCAGGGTCTCAGGCAGAGGTCTTTCACATCACCTACCTGCCTCGTCTCTTTAGCTGGAGGTGCTGGGGATTGAACCTGGGACCTTCTGCATGCCAAGCAGATGCTCTACAAACTGAGCCACAGCCCCTCCCCTCTTTGTGGTGGGTGAGTGATCTATTACCACACTGTTTGGACTTATGCTACTGGACAGCCAAACAAAATGGTACGTAGCTGTTGCGTGGTACAAGACCAAAAACAGGGCTTCATTTGAGGAACAGCTGAGTGTACGCTTTAAAAGGGAGAAAGAAATTGAAAGTTCCAGGCCAAGGCACTTTGCACTAAGAAAGTGAATTTGCCTCAAGTGTCAAGTGTGCATATTTATCATGAGGAGGATTAAGGAGCAGAGTACTGGACTAGATATTGTCCACAGAACTCTCTCACTTTGCCTTGTGCGATACCATGAAGAAGAAGAGTGGGTTTTTATATGCCGACTTTCTCTACCACTTAAGGGAGACTCAAACCGGCTTACAATCACCTTCCCTTCCCCTCCCCACAACAGACACCCTGTGAGGTATGTGGGACTGAGAGAGCTCTAAGAGAGCTGTGACTAGCCCAAGGTCACCCAGCTGGCTTCGTGTGTAGGAGTGGGGAAACGAATCCAGTTCACCAGATTAGCCTCCGCAGCTCATGTGGAGGAGTGGGGAATCAAACCTGGTTCTCCAGATCAGAGTCCACCACTCCAAACCACCACTCTTAACCACTACACCATGCTGGCAGTGCCTATGTGTCTTGCAAACTGTCACAGCATTGTGTACTAGAAACTAGTTGCTGCCCAAAACACATTCTTAACATAAGGGGAACATGTTATATTCCCTCCATCACTTTCTCTACTTTTCTTAGTGGCTCCTTGTAAATTACAAATACTATTCACACCCAAACCACTGAAAAAGTCATAGATCCCACAGCTCGACTTTCTCCACACATCCATAGTATGATCCTAAGCATCCTTACTCAGAAGCAGGTCAAAGAAATTACATTGGACTGACTTAGGGTTGCCAGCCTCCAGGTGGTATGGCAAACAAAGGTTAGCGTGCTGTATGATACTTAGCAAACCAAAAACAGCACAATTAGCTAGACACAAAAATTATGTAGTAGTGGTATTTAATTTCATAACCACCACTAATACTATATAGGCAAAAACAACTGATACTGGTTATAGCCTTCAACATACAACGCCAAAAATAAGGCTATGCCTTTTTACAATCAAGTAATAGCGTTAGAAGTCCATTAAAGGGAGGTGCTGTATCCCCTTTAATGGACTTACTTCTAACGCTGTTACTTGATCTCCCACTATTACAACCGATCTCCCGGCAGAGATCAGTTCCCCTGGAGAAAATGGCCGCCTTGGCAATTGGACTCTATGGCATTGAAGTCCCTCCCCTCTCCAAACCCCACCCTCCACAGGCTCCACCCCAAAAAGGATGAGGAGGGAAAAGAGGTGTGAATAACAAAATTGTGAGCTGGATGGTTAGAGTGTCAGTCTAGGACTAGGGAGACATGGTTCAAATCCTTGCTCGTTCATGAAGCTCGCCAGATGACCTAGGGACAGTGACTGTCCCTCAGCCTAACCTACCTCACAGGACTGTTGTGAAGAGGAGAGCCAGGTATGATCCTTGGAAGAAGGATGAGATTTGAAATGTGAGAGAAGGTTTGGGTGTTGGATTTTGGCCACCATCCATAAATATGAGCAAAATTTGGCTCTCTCCTAGTGCCACTTACCCACAAATTCACTGTTGGAATGAGGAGAGTTTCCATCCGTGCCTGATGAGCAAAAATTGTGTTTAGGCTTGGACATCTCCAGGCCAGCAAGGAGGGTCATGAAATCTACGACAGTGTCAATGTTCTCTTTGTCTGCAGTGACATCCCTCAGGGTGCAGAGCACGCTCAACCTGCTAAAGGACTTGACTTCAGAGATATTGGCCCGCAGGAACAGTAATATGATGTTCAGGTCATTCAGAGGACAGGTCAGCATTTTTCTGCTGAGCAGGTCAAAAGCCGGGAGCATCTCATAAATGGCCAGAAGCCGCTTGTCCCACTGACACAGCTGGAGCATGTGGTAGATTAGGACTGGCCCCAGGAGGACATACACTCCTCCAAGGCAGATGCTGGTCAACTGGAAGACGGAGAAGAAAACCAGCTTGCAAGGAACAAAGTCTGGGATGTGAGGCTCATCTTTGAGGAGTCCTGCTTTTATTGGACAGCTGAACTCGTCTTTGAAAAACACACCCGCGTGGCAGTATGCCAAGTAGAGGCAGGTGGCTGCCAGGAGAAACAGGAGGAGGAGGTTCCTCAACACGTAGATGCTGACAAGGTAGTAGGAGTGCTGCTTGCAAGTCAGGTACCTCTCCAACAGAGGGAACTCAAAGTAGCGTTCACTGCGAGCCCTTGGGAGGAAAGCAACAAGACCGGTCAGTGGTACAACAGTAGAGCATCAACCTTTAATGGATAATGATTAGGGTTGCCAACCACCAGGTACTAGCTGGAGATCTCCTGCTATTACAACCGATCTCCAGCCGATAGAGATCCGTTCACCTGGAGAAAATGGCCACTTTCTCCAGGTGAATGGATCTCTATCGGCTGGAGATCAATTGTAATAACAGGAGATCTCCAGCTAGCATCTGGAGGTTGGCAACCCTAAGTGCCACTGATCTAAGTTCTGCATGGGCTTAAGGGACAGTTTACAGGACATACAAGGCAACTACGTGACATGGGGAGGCAGATACTTCAGATGTTTTGGAACATGGGAATTGGCTTGTTTGCAGGTTTGTACGCAGAGAACAAAAATCATGAGTCATGTGAGCAGCTGACTATCTTGAAATCCTGGCCAAGCTTACTTGTCATATTCTTCCCATAATTCCTCAGGATCAGTGCCGGCCTGCTGCAGTTTCACCATGTGCTGCACCAAGCGGATGGAACGGTTGTAGGATTTATCCAGTTCATCAATGATGAAGAACAGGTCACAGTTGAGTGACGGGGCAGCAGCGTATCTCCAGAGCAGGTAGGGTAGATACATGGCGACTGCAATAACCAGCAAGGAATATGGAAAGACCTGGGTGGGTGTGATAGAAACACAGAAGGGATGGTTGAGGCAACTGTTGGCTTCTGAGACGAATCAGCCCAAATAAGAGCTGTGCGTAGACCAGTCACAGAGAATAAGAATCAATCATATAAATGATGGACCCTCAGGAAAGTTACTGAGAATGTGCTAGGAAAGATATGCGGGGTGGCAGAACCATGGGGTGTGTGTGAGAGAGAGACAGACAGACTGAGTACACTTTACAAGGAATCATACACATGAACACATGAAACTGCGTTATACTGAATCAGACCTTTGGTCCATCAAAGTCAGTATTGTCTACTCAGACCAGCAGTGGCTCTCCAGGGTCTCAGGCAGAGGTGTTTCACATCACCTGCTTGCCTGGTTCCTTTAACTGGAGATGCCAGGGATTGAACCTGGGACCTTCTGCATATCAAGCAGATGCTCTACCACTGAGCCCCAGTGTTACAGGCTTTGACATATTAGAGCACATGAACTTTGGAATTAGTGTTGTACATATGCAGAAATATTCAATGTAAAACCAAGCTACACATATGAACTACAAACTATACAGCAGAGGCTTAAATTTCCTTTTAAAAAGGAAAGAAAGCCTGGATATTCTTGGCCAGAGGCTTATGTTTCTGAATTATTCTGTCAAAGATTTCAGTGTTAGTGCAGATTTGCTCGCCGCACTTTCTGCCTTTTTCTATGACCTTTCCCAGCCTTTTCAATGGCTAGAGAGCAAAGGCTTCACAGCACTTCCTACATTTTTTAAGCTACAGAGCAGAGTGTTCGCCGCACTTCCTGCCTTTCCAATGACTTCAAGTGCAGAAATGCTCTCCACCCATGCTGACTAATGATGTAATGATGTAATGTAAACAATATATTATATTTTATGATTTAAACATGAAGACTTGATGCTACAAATTTATGAATAGATTCAATCTCAACGTATTTTTCTGGAGATGAGAATGATGATAAAATTGATTATATAAAGTATAACAAAACTCAAAACTGACTGTTTAAGAAATAGTATGCTTAGCCTCCTGGAAGTGGAAGTCCTTATATGGTAGTCTGTAGCAGAGCAACTGAGCATGTGCGGTAACATTCCTAAAACAGTGCAGAAGTGCTCTTACTCCAATGCATGGAGTTTTTTCAAGACAGCCCCTTTTCAAGGTGATTGAAACAGTATAAATACAGGCAGGGAAAGGGCTAGAACTTCAGACCTCTAAGGGAGGCTCAGAAGATGGTATTGGTATGTATGGCTTTACAAATATATTATTCTAGAATGTGAATTAGATACTTTGAACTAAATCAGACTTCTTTAACTGTTGTATTTTAAGTGTTGGATTTTAAAACTGAATGGTATGTAGAACTTGCTTGCTTTACTGTATACATTGTTACTGAATTTTAAGACTGTAATGCTTGCATATACACACATATATATACATAATTACATTGGAGCACATCAATAAAAAGACTTATTTTTTAAGTGAGTAAAGTAGTTGAGTCCTGCTTAGTAGGTGACTAACTGAATAAGATAACATACCACTTCTCAGGAAGGGGTTGATACTAAGAGCATAGTCATTTGAAAGGCACTGACCCGCTTCACCGCCCCCTCCCCTTAAAGGTCCTGAGCGGCCCAGTTTGGGATGCAAGTTATTCTCATGGAATGGCCTACTTAGATGTTATAAATAAATGTGATGATGGAGGGAAAATGGGCTACTTACTCCTCTTCTGCTTTTAGTTCTTGTGCAACATACAACAAAAAGGAAAAGGGAATGTTTGCCTTTCCCTGTGAGGGAAATATGCCTGTTCTAGAGGCTTGGATAGTTCAGGCATTACATTGCAGGAGCAAGAAGAGTGTGCAAGTGAGTTCCCACCTGAATATTGACCTACATCAGGATTTCAAGGTCTCCTAAAAAAATCAGGCCCTTGGGGCACGCATTACACAATGGGGCCCAGTCTATTGGCTAGGCTTCTCCAACACCTTTTCCTCAGAAGCACAAAAATACCTTGAGGACCCAGAAGAAACTGGATCTTGAGTCTCCTGTAGCATCTGATTCAAAGTGAAGCAAGGAATCCCAGCATATGGCGTCAACGTAGGCAGACTGCTTCCCTGTGAAGTTGCCAGGAGAAAAGCAGCTGATTTGGGAGCCTGAAAAGGAAGGCAGGATGGACATGAAGCAGTTCACCTCAAGTAGGGTCTCCTTTAGTCCCCATCTGCTCTGTCTACTGGAACCTTACAGACAACCGCTGTGAGGCTGTGCAAAGGCAAGTATATAGGGAGTCAACTTCAGATGTTGGTAATGTTGGTGGAGCAAACAGTCATTTTCCTCTTCCCACTACAGACCCTTACTGATTGTTTTACCACTTAATATAATTTTGCTACCATTTGATTTGACTTGTTATCTCTTTTGTGTTGTGCTGATTAAGATTGGAGGAGAGATACTGGTAAAGATGCCCATGTGGGACTGCACAGAGACCACGGTGATAAACATACACTTTTGCAGATGGTATGACCTCTCATGCAGTATGATAGCTAGAGTTTTATGTAAATGCAAGAATTCCCGGTCTTGGCCAGGAAGAGAGGGGGTTATAAACCTAATAAAGTAATAAAATAATAAATAATAATAATAACATCAGCTTTAATATGATAATGTGTACGTGTGTAAAGTGCTGTCAAGTCACAGCCAACGTATGGTGACACCTCTAGGAAAGAGGTGTACAGAGGTGATTTGGCACTGCACACCTCTGCTTAGCAACCCTGGACTTCCTTGGTGGTCTCCCAGAGCTGACCCTACTTAGCTTCTGAGATCTGACAAGATTAGGCTAGCCTGGGCCATCCAGCTCATGGCTTAATGTGATAATACCAGTGCTCTAATTGGAAAATGGAACTTTGATCACTTACCATGAGGGTTCCTTCTCCTCTGAGGTGAAGGGCATCTTGGAAGCTGTGGGTGATTCCTATTGCACACAGTTTCCAAGATGCCCTTCTGTCAGAAGAGAATGGAACCTTGATAACCTACCGTGAGGGTTCCTTCTACTCTAGGGTTGCCAACCGCCAGGTAATAGCTGGAGATCTCCTGCTGTTACAACTGATCTCCAGCCAATAGAGATCAGATCACCTGGATAAAATGGCTGCTTTGGCCATTGGACTCTATGGCACTGAAGTCCTTCCCCTTCCCATACCCCGCCCTCCTCAGGCTCCGCCCCAAAAGCCTCCCGCTGGGGGCGAAGGACCTGGCAACCCTATTTTACTCTGAGGTGAAGGGCATCTTGGAAACTGTGTGCAATAGGAATCACCTACAGCTTCCAAGATGCCCATCCCTCAGAGGAGAACTTACAACACTTTGAGCCCTCTCCTTTTGCTTAGGCCTGTGTTTTTAACTGTTTTTACAACTCTTTCCCCTTTACATTTTCATCGCTTTTTCTTCTCCTTCCATCAAGGCTGACAAAGCGCCATCCCTCTACTCAAGGAGTGCTGCAAAAATACCACTGTCGCTAACCACTCCGTACAATTTTAGCTGTGTACTCACACTAAAACCCTTAAGAAACCCCAAAGGTACCCTCTGAAACAGGACGAGCCAGAGCAAACGTTTTGTTTATTCCCCCTGGATCCACCCCAACCTCACACAGGCATTCTCTCTCCAAACAAAAAATTCCTGAGGCAGACTGGGTAACTGCATACACTGAACCTCAGCTCAGTTCAGACAGAAACATGCAAAGCCACATACACATCGGCCAACACTGCCGTAGACCCAAGCCTGGATATTGCAGATTATTAATAGACATGGTCGCTGCTGCTCTATTTTGGTGGTCTCTCATTTTCACTCTTCTTGGGTTCTGCTAATTGGGCTGAATCAAAAGGATTAAGAGAAACATCACACCTCATTGCACAGGCAGCTATATAGAATGCATTAACTGTTGGTTTTGCAAATGTTTCCACCTGCCCTGCCCTGTATGGCCCAGGTAGGCTTATTTCATCAGATCTGAGAAGATAGGCAGGGTTGGCCCTGGTTAGTACTTAGATAGGAGACCACCAAGGAAGTCCAGGGTTGCTACAGAGGCAGGCAATGGCAAACCACTGCTGTTTGTCTCTTGCCTTGAAAATCCTACAGGGTTGCCATAAATTGGCTGCGGGCGTGAGGGCACTTCCCACCCAATATATACCTACATATTTTCTGCAAACAGCACAATCCTACCAAAATATAGCACTTAAAAATCCATTGATTTCAATGGTAGAGTTCACTCTATTCTGGTGAACTGGGTTTGTTTCCCCACTCCTCCACATGAAGCCTGCTGGGTGACCTTGGGTTAGTCACAGTTTGCTCTGAATTCTCTCAGCCCTGCCTACCTCACAAGGTGTCTGTTGTGGGGAGAGGAAGGGAAGGAGATTGTAAGCCGGTTTTTGATTCTCCTTAAAAGGCAGAGAAATTCGGCATATAAAAACCAACTCTTCTTCTTCAGATGTTTGGCTCTTATTGTATTGGGGATCCTACTTTCAAAATATAACCTGAGTCCTAGAAATGGTGTAGGCTGAACATTTACATAACATACATTCTTATCGACTAGAGCAAAAACAAATAAATAGTCACACACTTGCTAAGAAGTTTGCCATTTCATCTCAAATATGGAGTGTAAAAATTTCAAGTTTGAATGAAATTCAGATTTTTGAATATTGTAGAGTTTGAAATTGGAACTCTTTAGGCTTTCTGCCATCTCTTGGTATTTTTTTGGCAGGCATCAGATATGAAATCACATAAGCCGCCAATAACAAAATACTTTTGCTTGACATTAATTAAATGCCATCACTTAACAAACATTGAAATCAATCATCATAGGATGTTGCATACACATATGGACATCAAATATTTGATAAATATCCAGCAAGTATTCGAGTATACTGAGAACATCTGGAAAGTTGACAGCAAAATACACCAAGAACTATTCTGACTTTAGGTATGGCAACAGAGCAGGGTGGATCAGTTCTCAATTTTTTTGTCAGAAGACAGAGAAGACAGGTTAAAAAATGGGTAGGATAATAGCTAATGGAAGGATGATAAATATAAGAATTAACATACCAGCGGAAAATTCCCGTGCAAATGCCAGGGACACCAGGAAGAGCGGTAAGCCCACTGTGACAAACTTCACAATGCGGTCACACGATAACTCCAAGCGAAGCCCCTTTGCCCTGGAGCCTTTAGGGTCTGGAAGCAATGCATCTGAGAGCATGTACTCGCCAGCAGTGTGGGCGATAGACATGACGGCTTGGGATGGTTCAAGTTCAGTGGAGCGAAGAGGGAAACGCTACTCAAGATGCTCTCAAACAGCATCTAAGCAACAGCTAGCTTGATCTCGTCTGTTAAACCGAAAGCTTAGTTTTTCAGGGCATTAAGTACTGGACAGTTGTAAAATAACAGCCTTGGCTGTTTGCTAACCCAAATTATAATTACAAGGCAGCCTTTCTCCCGCAAGGCAATCGCTACCATCGGTCCTAGAAATAGAGCTGCGAGCAGAGCGGCATTGTGATTGCCGGGCACGCCATGTTCCATGGCCTGCCACAGGCATAGCGAGGCGAGGCTGGGCCTTCGTGGTTTTACATCTCTCTTTCATAAGCAGATTTATTTCAAGCAGCCCTTTGTGAGGGGTGCGGTTTTGTTTGTACCTCCAGGAACACAGGCGAGTGGGTATGGGGGGAGGGCTGGTAAATGGGGAATTGTAGGCTGAGGCCTCATCTGCAGAGCGGAGGGTGGGGTGCACTCCAGAACCTGGCACATGGGCGCAGAGAATATTTTTAGATGGTTTCCCCGTTTGTGGTGGGATCGACAATGCTTTTTCCATACTTGATTATCGAGACGTGTCAGTTTCAGGAGGGTAGCTGTGTTGGTCTCCAGTCGAAGAGCTAGATTCAAGTCTACTCGCACCTTAGAGATCCACAAGGTTTTCTTGGATATAAGCTTTCGAGAGTCAAAGCTCCTCATCAGGTATCTGACAAAGGGAGCTTTTTTACTCTCGAAAGCTTATACCTCTAAAATGTTGATCTGTAAGGTGCTAGGGGACTTGAATCAAGACATGTTTCATTTGCTCTAACCTTTCACTAGAAAATCTAATGCCGGTAAGCGGAAGACAATTCAGAGGTGGAGAACGCACGTTTGCAATAAGGATGCTCACAAACCAGGGTCAGCCCCACCATATAGAATAAGAAGAGTTGGTTTTTATATGCTTCCTCTACCACTTAAGGAAGACTCAAACTGGCCTACAATCACCTTCCCTTCCCCTCCCCACAACAGACACCCTGTGAGGTAGGAGAGGCTGAAAGAGCTCTAACAGAGCTGTGACTAGCCCAAGGTCACCCAGCTGACTTCAGCTGTAGGAGTGGGGAAACCAACCCAGTTCACCAGATTAGCATCTGCCGCTCATATGGAGTGGGGAATCAAACCCGGTTCTCCAGATTAGAGTCCACCGCTCCAAACCACCGCTCTTAACCACACCACCATGCTGGCTCTCCTAGGTGAACTAGGTGGCTGCCTAGGCGCTGAATTAGACAGAAGGGAATTTCTTTATTAAATATATACATATATATAATCAATATGTTACCTCTTATAAATGAACGCATTAAACATTTTGCTTGTAAAATAGTGCATGTTGCCATGGCAGTCACTGACTTATTTAATTCACACTGTAAAACTTGGCAGTATATGCAAATACAGTGAAAAGATGCCACTGCATAGTTTCAGAGGATTGCTGCCTGGGAATGGGGTCTGGCAGCTCAGTTGTTCAGATGCCCAGTGCTGGCCAGCAATACAGTTGAGTCTGTATCACTTGCCACTTAGCCACGTTATGAGCTGGGATCCTGAAAAGTTCATTCTAGCCTTCTCAAATTTCACTATATTGAATTGGGGGAGGGGCGGGGAAGGGAAAATATGTGTTTAATGTGCCTTTAGAGAGCCAGCATGGTTAGGTTGCCAGCTCCGGGTTGGGAAATACCTGGATATTTTTGTGGTGGAGCCTGAGGAGGGCGGCTTTTGGGGAGGGGAGGGACTTCAATGCCATAGAATCCAATTGCCAAAGCAGCCATTTTCTCTGGGTGAATTGATCTCTGTCGGCTGGAGAGCAGTTGTAAAAGCAGATCTCCAGCTACTATCTGGAGGATGACACACCAAGTATGGTGTAGTGATTAAGAGAGGCAGCCTAATCTGGAGAACTGGGTTCGATTCTCCACTCCTACATATGAAGCCTGCTGGGTGACCTTGGGCCAGTCACAGTTCTCTCCAAACACTCTTGGCCCATGCTCCTCTGAATGTCTCTTGCCTCGAAAACCCTATGGGGTCACCATAAATCATCTCTCACTTGACAGCACACACAAAATATGCCTTTGGGTCAGCCCTGGTCCAAAATTCTCTACTGCCATTTCTCCACTGAATTTATCCATTCCCCAGCACAACGCATCTGAACAGGCCCAACTATGTGTGTGCTTTGTGGCTGTAGCTGTTTGTAGAGCATCTGCTTGGAATGAAGAAGGTCCCAGGTTCAATCCCTGGCATTTCCAGTTAAAGGGACTAGGCAAGTAGGTGATGCAAAAGACCTCTGCCTGAGACCCTGGAGAGCCACTGTCGGTCTGAGTAGACAATACTGACTTTGACGGACCAAGGGTCTCATTCAGTATAAGGCAGCTTCATGTGTTCCTTTCATCTACAGACTGGAGTAAAATATTTATTCCAATACACATTGCTGGGAACTGTGTATGGCTGCAATGTCCAGTCAGCATCCCATGCCAAATGTTGTATCAAATAACAAAGAAATATGCATTTTCCAGCAACAAAAAATTGTAGAGAAGACAGGAAGATTAAAAGAACCAACGCCTATTTGCAGACATTGGGACTCAGCTAGAATTTACAAACCCCCAGTTTGCATCCCCTCCTGTCATGCTGCTTAAGGTTGCAACAGCACTTCACCCAAAGCAAGTACCAGCTTGACCTTCTTTGCCATGAAAGATATCACCCTGTGTGACCTCTGCGGCTGCATCCAGATGTCTCCTATTAAAAGATGCACCAGTTCAGCACTTGCAGGCCCCACAGTTGGAGTTTCCGCCTGTAATGGCCAATACAACCAAGAGGCCGACCAAAGGCACAAGCTGAGCAGTCCGCACAACTGCCTCCTGTCAACGAGTACAGTGAGCACGTGCCTTTTTCTGGGATGATTCCTGCTCTGAGCTGCAAAATGTGCCCCTCTGAATCTTTCCCTCCTATGTCCTGCTGATCTCCTTCCTGCATGTGGGAACACTGTGCACGCCTTAAGGCTTGGACTGGATCATGCCTACTTTATACAGGTGCAAGATGAGAATTCTTGAGGATGACGTCTGTGTTCAGTATCATACCAACAGTGAATAACCCAAGGCCCTGTGTAGTCTACAGTTCTTTCCCAGAAAAACGTACACACACATCCTTGTCTATTGCTACTAACGGCCAAAGGATGCTGAGTTCTGGAAGCTGGCAGCCTCTCTGAGGAAAGTGGCTCATGCTTCCTAGTACTAAATGTTTTCACTCTGCCTGTGATTCAGCTGCATTGTCCGTGCCAGAGATTTCTCTAGCTTGCAGCAAAGCAGGGTGTGTGCTGCATGTCATTTCATTTGTATCAAATGTTTCATCTATGGATTCTTAGGACCTGGCTTGCCTGCTTGCAATTATTTGTAAATTTTGGACCCCCGTCCCTCTGCTCTACTATCTTGCTTGCCCTACCCTAGATATTTTTCCATATAAAGTACCTCCTCATCCAATAAGGTTTTCATGGAACAACTTGCCTTCCACAGACTCCAGGGAAGAAAGAAACCTTATAGATCACCTAGTCCAACCACAGAACCGTCTTCCGACAGTCCGACCCACACGTGCCTCGCTACAATCTATACCACAATAGGACAAAGGCAACACAGATTTGCAGAAAGGTGCTTGCAAAGTACACACATGACTGTAAGTGTAATGTCACAGTGGCATTACATTTAATCATTGTTGCTCCTTTCTAGGAAATGACAAGCAGGATTGGGACTTATCAACAGAACTCAGGCAGTTTTATTTTGGTTAGTTTTTGGTGTTTTATGACACCAAGTTTGCGGGAAAATACAAAAATGAAGCAATGGTGAGAGATGGTGCACCTGTCAGTCAACTGCCCTGCTGCGTTAAAAGAAAAAGCTCCGCCCTCCAAGGCTTGAGTTACTCCATGTGGTCTGCAAATTAGCAGACATGGCTGTAAACTGTACTTGCAGTGTGTGAGAGCCACACTCCACCAACCAAGACCACATGTATATATTTTAAGAATCCAGAGCCGACTGTGGCTGTCCACAGAAAAGCATAGTCACAAAAGCGAAATCCTTTTGTACACGATAAGCAATATTGTTGGCACATGAGGATAATTCCAGCCACCCATGAGACAGTCTGTTTTTTTAAGCCGTAGCTCAGGTTGAAATTAGACAAGAAGGCAGGAGATCCATGACTCTTTCGTAGTTCTTTGAAGTTAACAGCAGCCTTGTGAAGGGGGGAGGATTGGTGCTGGGGGAAAGTAGTATTCCAGTGCAAACCCACTACTTGGGAATTGCCATGCATTTTCCACCAATGGCAAATAGCATGGGGTGGTGGTGGTATTTGAGTCAGAAAAATGGTTTGGGGAAAGGGGTTAAACCCCTCATCAGCACCCCAGCCCTACCTGTATCATCTCCCCATGGCTGGCTGACAGAGGGCAGGCCCGACATGTGGTCCTCCAGTGGTGGGGTCAAAAGACGAAGCCATACCGTCGCTTACGGTCTGAGGCTGCAGTGAAGATGGGTCGGGTGAATTTAGGTCCTGTAGAATACATGTGTGTGTGTGTGTGTGGGGGGGGGGTTTGCAGCAGAGCAACCCCAAGCGCTGCCTTACCCTAACAAAAGCAGGAAGAAAACTGAGGATGAGGGGTGGGCCCGGGCAGGAAGCATGTCATCAAAAGTCTTTTACTAGTTCCTGCCTACCCTAACGACCCATGGAAGGGAATACCCATCCATTCCAAGATGCCCTCCTGACCAGAAGGAGAAGCATTGGTGATGGAAAGTGACATCAATCGCAGATGACCTATGGCGCCCCATAGGGTGTTCAAGGCAAGAGGGGGACCCTGTGTCATGACTCTGGACTTCTGTCGTGGTCTCCCACATGAAGCTGCCTTATACTGAATTAGACCCTTGCTCCGTCAGTCAATATTGTCTACTCAGACCAGCAGCAGCTCTCCAAGGTCTCTGGCTGAGGTCTTTCACATCACTTACTTGCCTAGTCCCTTTAACTGGAGATGCCAGGGATTGAATCTTGGACCTTCTGCATATGCTCTACCACTGGGCCACAGCCCCTCCCCAAAGTACTAATCCATCCAAGTACTAACCAGGGCTGACCCTGCTTAGCTTGAGGTGCCAAGATGAGGCTATTCAGTCTGGGCCATCCAGGTCAGGGCATTACAGGTAGTTAAAAATCAGGTTACCCTTTCTGTCCTGCCAGCTGGCGGGGGGGAAGGGAAGTTTCATGACTGCACTTGTGAAAGGCAGGTAACTTTAGGCCTGGGGGAAAGGCTGGGATTAATCCTGGGAATCCTTTCAGCAACTGTGTGTGATTCCTGACTGTTTCTCTCTGCCTCAGTTAGATTACACCCACTCAGCACACGGCAGGTTATTTATTCAAAAGAATAATCAGTTGTGTTGGGCTTCATATGCCTCCTGACTTTTCACTCATAATGAGTCTTGACAGTCATTTTGATACCAGAAGCACGTGGATCTTCAAACAAGTTAACCATGTGGACAGTCCAAACCCCAGGCATTGGAATTGCCGTCTCTGGTCTCTCAAGCTGGGTACCAAGATTCTCCAGATGCTGCGAGCTTTGAAAGAGGAGAGTCTCTCCCACTTCACATTTGGCCCTCTTGGGGTCTCAACTGCTTTGCGGCTTGCAGATTGCACATTACGAGAATGTCAGGCAAAGCCATTTCCCCAATAAAGGCTTCACTCACTATTTCTCCCCCTCTGGAAAGTCTAAATTCAAGCGCTTTAAAGAGCGGAAGAAGAAGCGGGGTGGTTTGCAGACTAAATGGATCTTCTCCTCGTTCTCATCTCCCTCAGGCAGGGTCAGCTCACAGGCATGTAGGTGGAGGGGGAGGTAACGGGCTTTGACCTGTTCCAAACCCAGCCTCTTCAGCGCTTTTGCGGGAAGCTTCTGTTAAAAAAAAGAAAGAAACAAAAGAGTGGTGATTTAACTGAGTAGCCCTCATTAGAAGAGCTTTCCTGGATCAGACCCAATTGTCCATCATTCTGTTTCCCACAATGGCCAGCCAAATACTGACAGGAAACCCACAAGTGGGGTATGGCTGCTACCTCCCTAGCCTGTTGCCTCTGAATGTGGAAGTTTCCTTTTGCCATCACTGCTAATAGCCACTCAGCCACCTATCCTCCATGAATTTGTCTAGTCCCGTTTCAAAGCTATCCAGCTAGTGATATGACTCTGAAGTCAGTCTATTTGAGCATACTTATTTCAATATTTTTATCCCACTTTTATCTCAATGGGGATCCAAAGCAGCTTGCAAAATATAAAAAATACAATAAGCAAATGCAGTTACACTGGACTGCAAAGAAAAGGGGGGGGGGAATCAAAGAAGACCTCAAATGTTGCAGATACCGTAATCCTAAAGTGAATACCGATGGGAAACTGAGAAAGTCACAAGTTGTTTTGCACAGGCACCTCTAAATACAAACTTAATAGTTGGACAGAAGAAGAAGAGGAGTTGCTTTTTTATATGCCGACTTTCTCTACCACTTAAGGAAGAATCAAGCCGGCTTATAATCACCTTTCCTTCCCCTCCCCACAAAAGACACCCTGTGAGGTAGGTGAGGCTGAGAGAGTTCTGAGAGAACTGTGACTAGCCCAAGGTCACCCAGCTGGCTTCATGTGGAGGAGTGGGGAAACAAAGCCGGTTCTCCAGATCAGAGTCCACCGCTCCAAACCACCGCTCTTAACCACGACACCACGCTGGCTTCAGAACATGTTTTGAAATGGACCACAATATATTCTTGGCTTGGAGTCAGTAAGTTTGGGGAATTACTGACATTATACTCTTTATATGTGGCCAAACGGAGATCCTGGAATGGAACAGCAAGACATGAACATGCCTGGCAGCATTCTAGAATGACTATGCCAGGCCTTGAGTTACCTATGCCTCTGCAGCTGAGGTACACTGATGTTTTATCCCACCCTCGATGGCTTGTCATCATGCATCTCTTACCTGTGGTGCCAACTTGCTCCAATGTGAGTACTTGTGGTCCCCAAGGACTGGACAGCCCAAGCCGTAGGCCAAGTGGACTCTGAGCTGATGTTTCACTCCTGCGTATGGAACAAAAGGGATGGGAGAGGGAGGCCGTTTTTAGAAAGCCACACCTTAAGTATAACAGCTAAGTATATCCTCTCCATTTATGGCCCTTTCTTGGCAACGCACTCCATATACTGCCTATCTCTAGAGCGGGGGTCACCAACCGTGTTGAGCCTGCAGACACCTTTGGAATTCTCACACAGGCTGGTGGGCGCATGTACAAAATGGCTGCCACAGGAGGCACAGCCAACTACAAAATGTCAGGGAATGAGGTTATGCATAACTCAAATAGTAACTTCAGCATTTCAGGCATGAACTGTTTAACAGGGTACCTTTTGAAATGAACGTAGTGTTTAAAAATATTTTCTTGCATTACACGCAGATTAAGGCAGTGAAGATCCCAGTGCCATTGTGGCAGCTGTTGCTGAAGCAACTCCTAAAATATCTGCACAGCCAATGAGCTCTCCAGTGGTGAACCAGAAGCCCTGCTGGGCAAAAGCCCCACTGGGCCCCGCACACTTTCTAAGAACACTTGGCAGGCACCAGGAAAGGGGTCAGCGAGTGCCATGGGGCCACTACGCTGGGGACCCCCTGCTCTAGAGGGAAGGTTGCTCATCCAGAAATCACTTGCCAAAGAGTGACCCACACAAGGCCTTACCTGTGATGGGCTGGAGTTCAAGGAGGGAACAAGAAGAAGCACTACTCAGAACTCGGTAGCGGGTCACTGCCGCCTGGGCATCTCTATGTTGGCGTACTCTGAATGTCTTCCCATCCTCATGGGAAACACGATAGTTTGGAGCAAGTGTCATCTAGGGCAAAGAAAGAGAACTAGATTAGTCAGAGTGTTGGACAGTTAGACACAGTCACAGTGGGTAGTCTGTAGAGACTGCAAGCAAGAGGATAAGAATAGCAAGTTTTTCACCTGGCAGACTGGCTTATGCCAACCTAAATATACATTCCCATCCACACTTCCCTTGCTTCACATGATTTGGGTGGAGCTTGTTAACATACCTGGTGAATTTAGGCAATGAAACCAATGCATTCAACGTGACAATATGAAGGAGGATTGGTTTTTATATGCTGACTTTCTCTTACCACTATAGGAAGAATCAAACCAGCTTACAATCACCTTCCCTCCCTCTCCCACAACAGACACCCTATGAGATAGGTGGGGCTGAGAAAGCTCTAAGTGAACTGTGACTCGTCCATGGTCACCCAGCAGGCTTCATGTGGTGGAGTGGGGAAACAAACCCAGTTCACCAGATTAACGTCTGCCGCTCATGTGAAGGAGTGGGGAATCAAACACGGTTCTCCAGATGCAAGCCCATCACTCCAAACCACTACACCACACTGGCTCTCAATGCTGTAGAACTGCTCCTCCATGAGATATCAAGGGTAACACCATCCACTGGCACAGTTCTAGTAGTTCAACCAGAAAGTGATATAGATTGAAGAGCACTCAAGAGCAATACACTGTTTTCTGGATCTTGGAGAGCTACTGTAATATGCATCGTGTTGAGATTCACTGGAGCAATAAAAGTACGCTGCGGTGCTCAGGAACAGAAGGGATGTATCAGAAAACACTCCTGTAAGAAATTCTGGCTAAAGCAACCAAGACGTTGCCAAGAGGAAGCAAACTCACCTTGAAGTGTGACTGGTGACTCTCCACTTGTTTCTCCACAATGGGAATGTCCACCAGCCCATCTGCTGGCTCTGGTGCTCCGACACAGATTGCCCTGCCAAGATAACGGACAATGAAACATTTCAGCTCGATGCTGGGATGCTTGTCTCTCCCTGTAAGAGGGAAGTGTGCTCTAGGATTCTTCTTTCAATCAGCACTGTGCCAAATATGGCTGCCTCTTAGTGGAGACTCATGGCTGATGGAATATCGGAGCTTCTCAAAAACAAAATTACCGGAGTGCCACTAAGATTTCCCGTACCAGTATTTCTTTTCCACTTGTCGGGTTCTGAAGAACTTGTGGATCCTGTCTGCAGTGTCCTTATCCCGCGCTAGCACCATCACACCCGTTGTCTCTTTGTCCAGCCGGTGACAAAGGTACAGGGGTTCAGCGTTCATGCCATCCAACATCTTCGCCAGGATTGGCAGCACATCCGTGATACAACTTTTAACCCCAGGACCACCTGGGAGGGAAAAGCAGAAACACTCCTTGTCATGGACTATCAAAACAGATTTTGAATCAGCAGCTGTAGGAAGCATGCCTCCCCAGACCAGAAAGTGCTCCGCTCCAAATGCCCGGTGACTGTAGTAGTGATGAGAAGACCACTCTGTCTACGAGCCAAAGGACCAACCTCCTAGAGAGAACATTCGCAAGGGTAGGTCAGCCAGCTGGATGTAAATGCCTTAACTACTCTCCTCCATGTTATGGCATTGTCAGACTAATCTCCCTCCTCTACCATTTCCCTCCATTCCCTTCTGTCTTTTAATCGGTAAGCCCAAGTCTTATTTTCAGTTACGAACAGCGCCGGCCACCAGCAATGTGAACCGAATTTCTAATTACATGAGCCACTGCTTGCCTGAAAAACATGGTAAAACATAGACAAGCTTCTAGAAAGTTCTGAAATATCACAGATTGGGGGGGATCTGTTTTGCTTTTTTCCTCTAGAACATAGATTCTCTCGCACTTCCACTAAGCTACATGGAGAGATTCCAGACAGGTAGCTGTATAAGTCTGATGCAGCAAAAACAAACAGGAGACTTCCTCCCCCAAACAGACACTCATAGATGGCTAATGGTTTTGTTGTTAGGTAACGTGTGTTTTGTAAACGTGATGTTTCTTTGTTATTGTATGTGTCGGTTTTTCCCCACACAGTGGAGAAAAGTGGGTCAAATGCTCAAATAAATAAGGATACGGAAACAAATAAAGATTCTATTTCTCTCACCATGTACAGGAAGGCCGTATGGCTTATTAATCACCACAATCTCTTTATTCTGGTACAGGATCCCCTGTTTGAGTGCTTTGGCCAACACATTAGGATGAACCCGCTGTAGCTGTTGGGTGAGCTGAATGAGTTCTTGTACGCGCCTCAGCACTGGATCTTTTGGAACCTGTAAATAACCAGTGAGAAAAGGATACAATAATTAAATCAATTCTTAGTTACCTTTTACTGATATTTTATATATGAGAGAGAAAACAAGCATATACAAGTGACACATAACCTAACAAGAACATTGTTGTAACAGAACTCTGCTTGAAAACTGTTAACTAATGAATCCATAAACAGGGTCTCAGAACTGCAGCATGGAAACATGGTTTCAGGCATCATTCTTGCAACATACCTGGATAAGTCAATTAACAGTGCACTCCTATGCAGTTACTTCCTTTTAATGGGCTAAGATTGGAGTAACTATGCAGAATTGCACTGTAAAATTTCTAGCTCAATGCTGTATAGCAGTGGTTCCCAAACCTTTCAGGCCACCGCCCCCTTGGTTCCACAAACTCAATCCCAGTGTCCCCTACTCTATCCAACAACACAGTTGAAAGGGCCCACCTCTAGCGCCCCCTGCTGCCTCCTTGCCTCTTAGTGCCCCCCTAGGTAATCCCACTGTTCCCCAGGGGGTGGTACTGCCCACTTTGGGAACCACTGCTGTATAGCAAAAGCTTGCCAGTCTCTTTGCCTCCCCCGAGATGAAAATATCTTGAAAAACACTACTGGTATACAGCCAATGACTTTACATACTATAGATACAAGGTATATTTGAAGTGCTGATAGACTGCATTCCTAACTTTCTTCAAAGAGTTCAGGGTGGCATTCAGGATTCCCCCTTCAGGTTGATCCTCACAACAACCCTGTGAAGTAGGTTAGGCTGAGAGTGTGACTGGCTCAATGTCACCAACTAAGCTTCACAGCCTAGTGGTAATTTGAACTGCCAACTCCTCAGGCATAGTTTGATAGTCTAAACACAACACTGCAATAGTAGATGCCTGCCACAGCTGCTGGCAAAACGTCAGGAAAGAAAATACCAAGACCACGGTTACACAGCCCGAATAACCTACAAGAACCAAAGAAAGCTACAATGTTCCTACGGCACAGTGCATGGTGGGAAATGTAGTCCCCGCCTGACTCAGTACATATCTGATGCACGCCGGGAAAATCAGAGTCGCCGCCCAAACGTGCCGCCCAACCGTCAATTACTAACGGACTCACTTCCACCTTCGGCGTTTTCAGCCGCTCCCGCTTCTGAGCGCGTATTTTCTCCGCCAGCTGTTCCGCGGTGAGGGCGGCAGCTGCGCTCGGGCTGTGAGAGAAGAGCCGTCCTCCTGGCTTCACAGCGAAGCGCCCGACGCGAAGCGCGACCCTCCCCGCAGCCGCCATCTTGTTTCGGAATCGTCGAGGCCGGCCGCAGCCAGGCGCTGGGGAGGGGCGTGGCCTGGCCGCCTGCTCCTTGGCTCGCGGGTCACCAGCGCGGCAAATCAGAAACGAAGTAGGCGGGCCATCGGGAGAGACGCTGCGATCTGGTCCCTGTCCTCCAATGAGATCGCGGTACAAGGTTGCGTCTCCAGCAGCGCCGGCGCTGATCGTTTAAAGAGGGCGGTTGGAGGGCGGGAACAAGAGGTGGAATGGCTAATAATATCTGGAGCGGGAGCGAAGCGGGCCAATAGGAAACGCGCGTTCTTAGAAGGGGCGGGGCAGCGGTAGCCCGTGGCATTTTTCGGTTTAAACGGCCGTTGAGGGAAGGAACGGCGGCAGCAGAGTGAGAGTGCGGAACAGCGGCGTAAGTGTTTCCCCGGGAGGGTAGTGTGGCGCTATAGCTCGCCCTTGTCACGAGTATCCGTCTCTTGTGAGGGTTCCCCTTTGAGATTTTCCGTAAGGGATTTCCTATCTTTTTACCGAAAGGGTTTTTATCACTTGGCCTTCCCCTTTACTTGTAGCAGTAATATTTGTTGGTAGGAAAGAGCAAGAGCCCAGCAGCACCTTAAACACTTAACAAAATTTCTGGCAGGGGATGAGCTTTCGTGAGCCACAGCTCGCTTCTGGTAGAGAGCCAAAGGCCTTTGCGAAGTAAATTAAATAGCGAAACAAACAAACAAAAAATACAATAAAAATAAAATGCTGTGTAAAATTAAGATAAAATACAGTATAATTGAAGTGTATGCTAGCTGGCCATCAGTTCTAGCTGATAACTATATTTGGCACCAGTTTTGTTCTTACCTTTTTAGCTGCTCAAGTGAAAAATGAGACTATGAGTGATGAGCGAGTCAGTGTGTCTGACAACAAAAATACTAATTTATTGAAACCAGGTATTGTGTAAAGAGGAGAAGCTTTACTTTATAGATTGCTGTTCCATATAGTTGCTTTACTGCTTCTTACTTCCGACGCCTATAATGTAGCATACATGGTGCCCTTCCCCTCACCTTTAGTTTCACAACAGCCTTGTGAAGTAGGTTAGGCTGAATGAGAAAGGACAGTGCAAGATGACCCCCACCGGTTTCGTGCCTGAATGAAGATTTGAACCCAGGTCTTCCCCCGGTCCTTGCCTGATGACCTAAATGCTGGCTGGGAGATCTACAGTGTGGTCTGTTGCAAAGTTACTCCAACTTAAGCTCACTGACTGCGGTTACTCTGCTTAGCATTACAGTGCTAGTGAATGTATTTGGCCAAACGAGAAAATGAAAAATCCAGATGTATAGTTTTTTTTAGTTACACTATATGTTGCCTACCCCCCCTTTAAAGAACTGCTCGAGCGATGTACAGTTAACAATACAGCCATAATTATAAAATGATAACGCTCGGAAAGTTAAAGCACCATTTACAAGCAATTAAATCCATAATTAATAACAGGGTAGGAATTTAGTTTTAAATGTTTAACTATCAGAATGTATGACATTCTGGAAGGAAAGGTCAAGGGTTCGGGCTTGGATAAACCATACTGTTTCTCTGTCATTCTCTTTCTTCCTAAGTATAGAAGAGGTTAAGCTGTTCATTAAGGCTCTAAATCCTAATCTTATTTAATAGGGGTAAGGGCGTTTGTTCATATGTGTGCTACCTGCCCTATTTATTTACTGAATTTGGCCTGTTATTTCACCCAAAAAGTGGCAATAAAAAATTAAATCGGGTTATCAGTTAAAAAATATGACCTTTGTGAAGTTTTGGATGGATGCTTAGCTGCGCTGTCTTCTTTGGCCGTTCATATTTATGTCCCACCTTTCTTCCATTATGAGATTCAAAGCACCATTCAGGCCAGTAAATTTGCACATCCCCCACTGACAATTTTAGGTTGTAAGCACCTTAGAAGTAGGGATTGATCTTTACTGCCTGCATTATGCTGCAAGGCACTAGTAGCCCAATATAAACTGCAGCATCCCTGTGAACTCAAGGACTTCTAAGTAAATGTTCATGCTGCTTGCCTCACTGAGATTAGGGCAAAAAGTATTAATTTTAAGTTGCGGCATGAGTACACATAGCAACAAACCTATTTACTTGCAAATAAATTCAGTGGGATTTAATTCTAAATTAAAGCTATATACACATACACACCTGTAAAGGATGCCTACTGAATACAACAGGATTTAATTCCGAGTAAAGATAGATAACTACCATAATGTAAGATCGGTTTTCGAATGGTACAAGAATAATAAACTAGTGTTTACCCTTGTGCAGGATAGACCAGGTCTTTGGGGTACCACAAATAATTTGAACTTGAATTTTAAACCCTGGCTACTGTTTCTGTGCACATAATTATTAGAGTGAACATTAAGAAAGTAAATCTTTAATGCCTTCTCTGCAGTTTATTCCATTGGAATATGCATAGTTGGATAGGCTTTTATTGCTCATTTCTTTATCAGTAGTTTGTAATACAAAAATACTTATTTTCTTTTTGCTTGCCTTGTGTAGCCACAGCAGTGGATTTGGTACATTCTGGACTTATTCTCTAGAGCAGTGGTTCCCAACCTTTTTTTGACCAGGGACCACTAGGACTTTTTTGTTCGGTGCAGGGACCCTAAGGTCCAAAATAAAAATTCCAAGAATTTGAAAATAAACTTTAATCATAACTGTTAGTTAAACATTAAACTTAGAATTATATTTGAATATATGTATTTTATAATAGAGAACTTTTAATTGAAAATATTAATTGAAACTTTGTTTCGCGGACCTTAATTTAGTTCTTGCGGACCCCTGGGGGTCCATGGACCCCTGGTTGGGAACCAGTGCTCTAGAGTGTTTTCCCCCCTCATCTTTACTGTTGAATCACAAGGCATTTGCTTTCAAGATCAACAGCACGTGTTATGTTTATTTTCTGTTACTGCCTATGTTGAAAGAAACTGCAGAGCTAGAATGGTGATTCCCTAACCTTTCTTAAATAATTTCAAGATAACATAAAAAGTTTATTTCTTAAAGTAGTAAAACATTTACATCTCTTACTCTTGCGGGAGTAAATCCATAAGAGTGTTGTATATATGTATAGAGGTGTATAAAGAGGTAGTCTCAGAACCTGAAACTTCAGTCTGCACTTACACAAATCCTCTTTGCAGCTTTTTCTAAATCATTGTGGTCTTTCTCAGCAGTATCATGGAACCCGCTCTTAATTTTCACCTGTTCATTTGCTTTTGTTTCAGTGTGCTTTGTTTTACACAGTGGAAGTTCAATGCGTCCTCGACGCACAAAGTGACTGATGCGAGACTCCAAACCTTCACATTTGGGGCGATCCATTAACGGTTTGTAGTTGCGAGCTTTCACTCCCTCGATCAATGCACTGATTTGGTTGTGGACTGGAGGCTTTATCTCCTTCCAAAGAATTGTACAGTCATTGCTGACATCTGTAGATATATATATAAAAAACCGTGCTTATCACCCTGTCAGAAGAATACCTAAAATACTATGCATAACTTTTCCCCAGTTGAGCTGTCCCTTTTGGATTTCTGTAAAATACACACATGTATGATGAAAGGAGCATGTTTGTATCCTCCACTGACCCAGATACAGTAAACATTGTATTAGAAATGTATAGAATCCTACCTTTCTCTGTCGATATTTCAGCAAAATCCAGCCCCTGTAACATGCTGTACAGCATATGCGATTTGACAGCATGGTTAGTCCAAAGCCGCTGTAAATGAGTAACGTTAAACTCCTGGACTTCACGGTCATAGATCCAGTGAATGTTTTCAAACTTGCAGTCATAGAGGACCAGAGGAAATTCCACTGCCATACTGTCAAAAAAATAAAACAAACTAAACCAGTTTGAAATCTAAAAACTAGATATTTCAGTGCAGCAGGAATGCATGTGTGGAAGTTGGCGTCCATGTGAAGATCCCTTTCTGGACTGAGAATAATCAACAGCTTGTGTGGATGCAGGTGAACGCATGCATTATCATGCTGATCTGGGTCCTAATGAACGATCTGGATATTCTGTTGATGCAGACAGGGAGTCAATTTTATTTGAGGCCACTAGTCTTGTGACACATCTGCATGCACAAGGAGGTGGATCAGAGCAACAGTCTTTAAGAGCCATTACCAGTTAATTATATGCAAAGTAAAATAAACAAATGGTGATTCATAATATTTTGGACCTGCATATTCTTGTTTCCATAGGAAGACCCTGATTTTAGGAAAGCTGGCTCTCATATACAGTATGCTAGTCTGATAAAACCAGATGTTTGTGAACATTGTTGATTAAATAGAATGGGAAGTAAATGATGTTGGGTAGCCTGGATCTTAGGCTGTGAATACTAAAAATGATAGGAGATGGAATATTCTTTAAGTGCCAAAGGCCACAAGAAACACACTTTCCCCCATACTATACTAGCTTGACTGATATCCGGCTAATCAGATGCAATATGAATAATCAAGAATCCAGATAGTTTTAGATTCCAATAAATCAAGGCAGTAGTTGCCTACCTTTTGGGCTAAGTGTGCCAGGTTGAGTTTATAGTTGATCTGCCTCACACTTAATGTATAATAACTGTCTGCATTTCTCTAGGTTTCCATTGGTTTGCCTCCAGTTCAATACACCTGAGGGCAGGCTAAAGTTCAGCAATGGACAAATGCCACTTGTGGAACCTGGACTAAGTCTGGCCCCTCGCCCCATCCCCAAACATTCATTGTAATTTAACAGAGACAATGCAGAATCTCGAGGCACCCTAAGACAATTTTTCTGTTGTGTAAGCTTGTAAAGACAAGGCTGTCTCCTCAGATATACAGTTTTACAGTAATGTGGGACAACAGGAAAGACCCTCTAGGTAATAGCAGAACATATGTATTGTATGCAGAAGGACCCTGGTTCAGTCTCCAGTTAAAGAAATTTCAGAGAACACGTCTGGGACCCATAGCCAGCACAATAAAACCACTATGACTTAATTTTTGCTGTAACAGACTAACATGGATACTTTTAATTTTTTCTTTAGCCAAGTGTTACCTGTATTGTGGTTTTCTAGGGTTGTTCTCTATATCCAGCAACTCATCAATGATTTCTGGCTTCTCCATCCTTTGTCCAATCAGGAAGAGGATAGCCATCATGCAACGGACTTGATGATAGAGGAACGCCTGGCCTGTCACTTCAAACTGGTACATTTGGAAAGGGTTTTGTTGCATGGGTATCTCTCTATCCACAGGCTGCACCTCTGCATTAAGGATTGTCCTTTGAAAGTTGGTCACACCGTTAGCTACATCCATTTTGCATAGATTACGAAAATCATGGGTACCCACAAATCTCTGCGCTGCAGTATTCATGACAGCTACATCCAAGTCACCACAAGGGAAAAAATAGCGATAAGTCCTCTTCAGGCAGTTGAATCTAGCGCTGAAGTTGGGATCTACTGGGGCCCAGGCCAGTACTCGTATGTCAGGAGGGAGCACCCGATTTAAAATATGGGTGTAATGGATCTCCTCAGATGTATCGCTAGCTTTGTCTTTTGTAGTAATCCCTGGTTCAGCTACTGTCTTCTCTGAAAGGTTTGAGCGGAGATCCAGGGAGATCACCTGACGCATTGGAGAGAAAGATTATATTCTACAGTTAACATGCATAAATCAAGAATAAGTAAATGAGTAAACATCATAATTTTTTAGATGATATTCTGTTTTGAAGCAGTTTACTTCTCTGATAATTTGGAACTTGCCTATTCTGATGATAGAATTTAACTTGCAACCCTCCTCATGATGTCCTAGTAAAGTCACCCTTTTAGCTCAACAAAAATGCCAGTTTTTCATGGGTTTCATTCCAGTTCCTTAAACATATTAGATACTGATAGCAAATGTCTTGGTTCCTTATTCAATTCCTTTTGAGTTCTAAGGAACTGTTTATCCAGCTAGTTTCCTGAGCCACCTGTTTGCAGTGGAAAGCACACGTTTCAATGGGATGGATCCAGACTATGTTGGCAATTTCTACCAATAACCCCTTACCGCAGCAGTTCCCCCTCATATTGTTCCTCAGGGTCCCCTACCCTCCAGCAACAGAATGTCATGGAGGTTGGTGGACTGCACTAGATAGTGTGTGTGTGGGGGGGACCTCCCTTCTGCTAATGGAAAATTTAATCTCGATCTAACACAACGTAACTTAATACTAAATCTGAAATTAGATAAAATTCTAAATGTCTCTTAATTATCAGTTTATTAGCAAAATATGATAGAAAAAGGTTTTGGTGTTTGGTAAATAAAGGTACAAGTTACTATACTGCTCTAATGTCTTACAAATGGTTTTTATTTAGTACTTATTCCTTGGAACTAAACACACAATATTTTTATCCCTATATACTATTCGCTCAAGTGTTTCGAACAATATAAACCCAAGTGTCAATGTATTTAAATTTCAGTATTTCAACTTTGTGACTTTTATAATGCAATACAAATCTTTGCTGTTAATTAATCCGCCCCCTGCCCATAGATCTAAACAGAGAACAGGAAGGGATGCACTAAGAAAGGAGAGAAAAAGATGATGGGAGAGGCTGGCCATCTTAAACTACCCACTCAAACCAGCAATCCCATATAGAGGTCTGACCAATGTAGTCCTTACCTGTCCAAAGGCACTAACTCCTTTGTCTGTGCGCCCACAGCGATGATAATTAGAAGTCTGCCTGCTCTCCACTAGCCGGGTTTTGCTTAGAGACTCAAACAGCTTCTCTTCAATAGTATTGGTGGTGTTCTCTTGGCTGGCAAAGCCCTGATATTCCCAGCCCAGGTAGGCTATCTTCAGCGCTACATGTCTCCGGCTATAAGCACTAAAATCAAATGGCCGCTGCAGGCGCTTCTTAGTCTTTCCAGCTGTCGGAGGGGCCTTTTCTGTACCTGTGGTCACCTTCCTCTCTAGAAGTTTTTCTTGCAGACTTTGCACAGTATCTTCCAACTCCTGGACCCTCTTCAGTAGCTTCTCTGTTTCTGTGCCGTTTTCCTCCATAGTAAGTTCCCTATAAAAACGGACATGAGAACTTGATAGCAGTTAATGTAGAGTAAGAGCCATAATGATGTAGCGATTAAGAGCAGCAGACTCTAATCTGGAGAACCGGGTTCAACTCCCCACTTCTCCACAAGAAGCTGGCTGGGTGATCTTGGGCCAGTCACAGTTCTCTGAACTCTCAGCCCATGCAGAGGCAGGCGATGGCAAACCACCTCTGAACGTCTATTGCCTGGAAAATCCTATGGGGTCGCCATAAGTCAGCTGTGACTTGATGGCACCTTACACACACAGTCTAGAGTAATAACTACAAATGATTCAAGCTTTGTATTTGCTTGAATCATTTGTAATATATTCAGTTTGCAGAAATATATTATCTTCTTTTCTGTATAGGCATCATGTTCATGCTTAATGACATCTTTCTAATACTGAAAAAGGAGTGTCTGTTTTCCTACATTAACTAACAAATCTATTTACTAACAAATCTATTTTAAGCTTTTGGGCCTTTTTAAACATGCATTTGAAGGAGCTGGGAATAATCTCAGCATATTACCAGTAATAGAGAGGCAGCTGCAGCTTTTACCAGATACTTACTTCTCCCTGGTTTTGCATGTTCAAATTCCAAATGGAGTTAATGATATTGCAAAATTCTGAAGCTTTAGTGTACTGAAGTATGTTTCAAACTTTGACTTCATGGAATGCCTTCCATAATCAACTAGGCTGCTAAAAGACACTTACAAAGTATCCTAGGATATATTCTATAGTGAGCATATTTGATATGGGATACTGGCCAGGCTTGTTATCTTTGCTGTTGCTCTTTAAACAGAGCGCACCCAAAGCACATCCCTGGAAATGTGTGGCAGCAGTGAATGATGGAAGAACATGGTGGACAAGCTGTTTTACAGAGAAGTTCATTTTCTGCTAATGACTATTTTCTTCAAGAACTTCCAATATGTTTCCAAGAAATCACAGGGCTGTCTGGAATCATAGTCTGAAAATCACCAGTATAGTAATTTGCTGTTTAAGACATGACTATATTCTAAGTACTAATCAGAATCTAGATTTTATATTTTAATTGTAAGCTGCCTTGAGGACTCTGATGACGCAGCATGGAAATCTCTTAAATAAAAGTGATAGAAGGCAAAGTATGTTCCTGACAGTGCTGGGTAAATTGTTCTCTCTCATAATTTTGGTTTAATAAACTCTGGTAGGTACAATGGATCTCAGATTTGGATCCTGTGTGAGTATCAGCATCTCTCTTTCAGAATCAATAACGACACCTGTCAGGGAGAAGTAATGGAAGCTCTGATGGGGCCAGATCGATACCAATGGACTAGTATGAACTATGAAGATCGACTCAAAGCAGCTATGGACTTTATCCGCCTTTGTGTGAAACACGGAGGGGGAGACAGCCCAAATCAAGGCCATGTCCCACCTCCTCTTGATCCATACACTAAAGCTTCTGTGACCTCTGTGACCAGACCCACGCTTCCTGTGATGATCAGACGTCTTCAGACAGAACCCACTTTGCAACCAGAGATCTCTGAGGAGCCTGGAGTTCCTAGGAAACTTGTGATGAAAAGGAAGGTTCTCAGGCGAAGACCCAATGGAGAAATACTGGTGTCAGATGAATCAATTACCAGTGAACCCGAGTCCAGCAATCTAAGTGACCCTGAGTATGGGGATTTGAGTCAAAGAAGCTACTGTCAGAGTACTGAGCAGGAAGAGTCTGAGGAGGAATGTGAGCCAAAGAGTTCCCCTGAGTCTGAGGCTGCTTATTCCTGGCGATCTACAGAAGAGAGCCAGAGCTCTCAAAGAGAGAGTCAGTGCCAAAGTAATCCATCATCTGAGCAGGACTTGATCATTACTGGCCACCCAAAGTCCTTCATATTACCAAGATTAGAGCACCTAAGCCGAAACAGAATGAAGACTGACCGGGTAGCTCGTTATTTGGAGCATAAGCATGACTGGGAGTCACTACGGCTCCCAGGAGAAGATTCCAGGAAAAGTGTGCGGTGGAGCATCCGGGAACAAATGCTGTATAAGACGGAGTTTCCTCCTAGGTCTCAGCACATTTATATACCCAACAATTACCTGGTGCCTACCGAGAAGAAGAGATCTGCCCTGCGATGGAGAATACGCTGTGACCTGGCAAATGGAGTTGTGCCCAGAAATTCTTACTCATCCTAGAAATCCAGAATCCTTACAGCTAAATTCACAACAGTGTGTATTGCTCAGCATCACCTAAAGTGTTCCTATTTTGTTTCTTTTCAAGTGTAAATCCTGCTTATTTGTAAATTGCTTTCCAATTGGTATGTGCTGGGCAGAAGAGTTTTTCATTATTAGTGCACCTTAAATGGTTGCCCTGAACAGGATCACTTAATACAAGTATTGACCCATAAAGTCTGCAGCCTACTGGAATGTGTGTCAAGGAGAATAGCTTTTATTGAAATACCTTTTGTACCCAGTTCTTCCTAAAGCAATGAACTCCACTGTGATGTAACTTTTTAAAAATTCTAACTTCTGGATACTACAATTATTAAAAATGTGTGGAATAAAAGTACTTCTTGTTTCTGTATTTGCAAGCTTGAACTTTCTGACATCTAGTAATTCTAAAAGAGCTGGAGAAATTTTTCAAGAATGAGAAACAAGCAACTGTTTCATTGGGACTGAGATAGTATTTAAAATGTGATAAAAAGAAATGTAGATAACACCCTGAAGTCATAATGTAAAAATGCAGGGGAGGGGAGAGAAAGGGAATAGAACTTGATCCTTAAGAGATAAATGGGAGAAGGTTACCAGGCGTGCTAATCACTGTTCTTTGTTAAAATTATAGTTTGGGGTACTATGATTGCTTAGTTAAATTTTTGCACAATAGAAGTTGTTTGTTCAGCAAATTCTTCACTTAAAGCTAAGGGGTATATATTTAAACAATCATCAATCCTAGATCTAGTCTGACTACTGCAAGAATTAATTCAAACTATACAAGTCTTTTCTCCAAAGTAGCAATGTGGCTGTCTACATATAAAATAATAGTCTATTGATGCATACTATATTTTCTCATCTCTCATCCAAGAAAACCAGGGTTTGTTTTATCTAAAATCATTGTACATCAGCAAAAATGGGGAGCACTATATCCTCCAGGGCCCTGACCTGGATGGGCCAGGCTAGCCTAATCTCGTCAGATCTCAGAAGCTAAGCAGGGTCAGCCCTGGTTAGTATTTGGATGGGAGACCACCAAGGAATACCAGGGTTGCTGTGCAGAGGAAGGCACTGGCAAACCACCTCTGTTAGGCTCTTGCAATGAAAATCCCAAAAGGGGTTGCCATAAGTCGGCTGCGACTTGAAGGCACTTTTACACACATATACACACATATTCTCCAGGACCCACCAATACTATTATCACCTCTGTCTTGCATGGATTCAACTTGTTCTTCATCAGCCTCTTAATGAACACAGGTGATGTTTATTTGTTTATTTAATGTTACTTATAGTCCCCCTTTCTCACTTGGAGACACAGAGTGAATCAATACAATTGACAGGATGGAACATTCAATGACCAATGCTACAGGAATTAGTGTTGTAGAACCAACCAGAAGTCTAAAAACACAACTGAAGCAATGTATTAATATGACACATTAAATGATGGAAAAATTACATAGTAGGGGCCTAGTTTAAGCAAGCTATACACAGTAGCATAGACCACAGTCCCTAATGTAACTAATGTAATCCAAGTAACTTTGAAATAATTAGTATGGCTATTGTCTGTGTAGAAAACCCTATTGAATAATTCAGTTTTGCATAGTTTGCAGAAAGCCAGGAGAGTGGGCACCTTCCTGACCTCAGACGGGTCATTCTATAAGGTGGGGGCCACAACGGAGGAGGCACATGTATGGGGCAGTTGTTGATTTGGCCATTTGCAGGTTGGCACCTGCAGAAGACCCTATTCCAATGAGCAAAGCTAGCATGGGGGAAAGGTGGTCTTGCAGATATGAGCATCCAAGGCCAAGACAGGCTTTGTATGTGACGGCAGATACTTAAATTGAGCCAGATAACTGAAGGGCAGCCAAGTTAAGTGCCTGCAGGATGGAAGTAATATGCTCACTCCATCTAGCTCCTGATTCAAGCCTGACAGCAGAATAGCCAAACAGTAGAAGAGATATCGGAGTTACTTTAAAACACACTGAAGCAAAACATCTGATATTTTTCATTGAAGACTTCAAAGGGGAGGAGGAAATCTTGTGATGGTTTAATTTTTAATAAAACAAGCACATTACCCGTACTCAAATAGACTTAACTAAGCAACTGACTCATCAGACCAACTGAATGTACTGAGAGTAGTTTCAGATAATCTGACAGTGTGGTCCTATACACGTTTGCGCCTTAGTTTTGTTCCACCGATGGCCAATAGCCCTTACTTCCTAGAACTGCGGCATGATCCTATGCACATACACTCAGAAATACATTTCAGTGACGTCAGTGCGATTTGTGTGTGTGTAAAGTGCCATCAAGTTGCAGCTGACTTATGGCGACCCCTTTTGGGGTTTTCATGGCAAGAGACTGACAGAGGTGGTTTGCCAGTGCCTTCCTCTGCACAGCAACCCTGGACTTCCTTGGTGGTCTTCCCATCCAAATACTAACCAGGGCTGACCCTGCTTAGCTTCTGAGATCCCACGAGATCAGGCTAGCCTGGCCCATCTAGATCAGGGTCAGTGCGATTCACTCCCTAGTAAATTTGTGAAGAAGACTGCACTTCCCACGAAATACACTGGAAAATACTGGGCGAGAAAATATGCATGGGAACGGGCTGCTACAGTACCGCGGGCTGGTTTGTTCGCAACAATATCACGACTTAAAGAAAGCCATTGATAGATTCCGTATATTCTCCCGTGGGACTTTAAGTGGATGGGATTCATTTGGAGGAAAAACCAGCCTCTCAAACTCGCCCTGTCAAATACGAGAAACTGACTCCTACCTCCGCAGCAGCCTCCACGCAGCGTTCCTAAAAGAAAGAAAAGGCTGCGATCGCATGCCCGGTTATCTGCCTCTTTCTTCCCTGCAGGAAGTGGCATAACAGCTCTCCTTCACATGGCCCCAAAAAGGTTTGTGGGAAATGTAGTCCTGTATAAAACGATTAGGTTATTTCTCCCCATCCCCATCTCAAGACAGCCGGTTCAGCGAATTTCCTAAGTGTTTTTGCTGCAACAGACCAACCCGGCTAACACTCTGGGATTAGAAACCGGACATGAAGATGATGCTGTTTCTCCTGCACCGGTGAATCCAGAGGCATAATGCTCCTAAACATGGAGACTCCATGTAGCTACCGTCCCGGAATTTATTAAATCTTGTTTTAAAACTCTATAAAATAATCCAGTTGTAAGTTTACGAAATGAGGTGTAAACCATAAGATATGTGACTTTTTAATGATTTTTTTTGTTACGTATGAAGCTACTGTACACAGGGTGAGCCTATTTTGACCTGCAACAGTAGCCGCAGAGGAACACGGTGTATTAAAAGCCACGATACAAAATGCTAATAAAGCACCATACCGTAAACAAATAATTTTATTTCGTTCAGTCTGGATTGGATTCAAACATTTTTCTATCTCCTGAATTTAATCCTGAGTGCAATGTCTTTAGATGCATATGGGCAATATATATGTTGTTTGTTATAGCATGTGCCAATACATATCACTTGTAATTCACAGTTGGTAGCTGTATTAGTCTGTCTGCAGTAGTAGAAAAGGGCAGGAGTCCAGTAGCACCTTAAAGACTAACAAAAATATTTTCTGGTAGGGTATGAGCTTTCGTGAGCCACAGCTCACTTCTTCAGATCACACATGACATTACTTGGATTGCTTTGGGAGCTTGCTTTTGACAGAATGGGTTTATATACTTAGAATACTCTTTGTTTACAGTGTGGTGCCTTATTAACATTTTGTGTCCATGCGTTAAAACGGCCCTGGAGGGTCTCAATGCACCAGCATTACTTGCTGCAATTTAATATTGCACCATACTGGCTCTCAATATACCTATTTTTCTTGAGGACAATGGTGGGGAGGGGGCTTGGCATCTGTGCCAACTCCAGGTTGCAAATTCCTGGAGATTCAGGGGACGAACCCGTGGAGGGCAGAGTTTGGGGAAGGACCTCAGCAGTGTATGACGCCACGATTTTGTCCAGAACTGATCTCTGTAGTTTAGAGATCAGTTGTAATTCTGGGAGACCTCCAGGCCCCACCTGGAGCTTGGCAACCCGAGAGGCTAGCACAAAGACCCCACCACGCATTTTTTTAAAAAATCCACAGAAGCTTTCATGTTCGTCTTTCCCGTCCACCAAAGCCGCTGCCCCGAGAAACGCGTCAGCTTTCAGGGCGCCACCGGGCTCTTGCCGCGTTTTTGAAAGTTCAAAAGCGAGGCTTGGATGAGAAGGAGAGGAGGGGCTGTGGCTCAGTGGCAGAGCATCTGCTTAGCATGCAGAAGGTCCCAGGTTCAATCCCCAGTGGCATCTCCAGTTAAAGGGATTAGGCAAGCTCATATCCTGCCAGAAAATATTTTTGTTAGTCTTTAAGGTGCTACTGGACTCTTGCTCTTTTCTACTAGGGACTAGGCAAGTAGGTGATGTGAAAGATCTCTGCCTGAGACCCTTGAAAGCCATAGGGAGGGGCTGTGGCTCAGTGGCAGGCTGTGGCTCAGTGGCATGCAGAAGTTCCCAGGTTCAATCCCCAGTGGCATCTCCAGTTCAATAGGGAAATTCAAAAGCGAGGCTTGGATGAGAAGGAGAGGAGGGACTGTGGCTCAGTGGCAGAACATCTACCTGGGACTTTGTATGCAAAGCATATGCATACCACTGAGCCCTGAGCCCTCCCTATAAACCTCACTGTGCCACAGTTGGAAGATAAATTTATGGGCTGTGGCTCAGTGGTAGAGCATCTGCTCAACATGCAGAAGGTCCCAGGTTCAATCCCCAGTATTTCCAGTTAAAGGGGCTAGGCAGGTAGGTGATGTGAAACACCCCTGCCTGAGACCCTGGAGAGCCCCTGCCGGTCTGAGTAGACCGTAGCCGGAGGCACTTGCTGTCGTCACTACTCATAAGTCGGATACATTAATTGTTTGGGTACAATTGCAGGCATGTTCCCCCCTAGGGGTGCCAGCTCTGGGCTGGAAAATTCCTGGAGATTTGAAGGCGAGGGTGGGGAGGGGCCGTGGCTCAGTGGTAGAACACCTGCTTGGCACACAGAAGGTCCCAGGTTCAATCCCAGGCATCTCCAGTTAAAGTGACCGGGCAGGTAGGTGATGTGAAAGACCCCTGCCTGAGACCCTGGAGAGCTATGGAGAGGGGCCGTGGCTCAGTGGTAGAGCGTCTGCTTGGCACGCAGAAGGTCCCAGGTTCAATCCCCGGCATCTCCAGTTAAAGGGACTGGGCAGGTAGGTGATGTGAAAGACCTCTGCCTGAGACCCTGGAGAGCCGCTGCCCGTCTGAGGAGACAATACTGCCTTTGATGGACCGAGGATCTGATTCAGTATCAGGCCGCTTCGTGTGAGTGCAAGGAGGCGGCCGAGGAGGTCTCCACGGCAACCGCGGGATATGAATATTTATGAGGTAGCCACGCCCCCCTCCAGTCTCTCCGTTTGCGCCCACCGCGTGCCGTGCGTGCGTGCGTGCGTGGCGAGGCGTTGGGCGCGGCGTGGCCTCGTGCTCGGCCGAGGCGCCTCGCGCGGCCCGCTCTCGTTGGCGGCTCGTGGGGGGGGGGAGCTGGGCCGAGATGTGGGCCCGGAATAGACGTTTGGCGAAGGGGTCGGTCGGGGCCCCTGCGACGGATCCCCATGGCTTGCCTCAGAGCGTAAGGGCGAGGAGGAGGAGGAGGAGGAGGGGACCCGCGAGCGTTAGTCGGCCTCATCCCTCCCTTTCCTGCCCTCTCCCTTACCTGAGTCGCTTCCCCCCCCCCACTCGCCTTCCTACGCAAACAGCTTAATTTCAGCAACAGAACGTCGAGGTTTCACGTGCGGCCTGCGTGAAAGGCGCTTCTTTTAATCCCAGGCCCTTCCAGTAGTGGGGCTCCTTGGGGGCAGTGCAGCACAAGGAATGCCTTACCCCCCACCCCATTTTTTCAGATCTCTTAATATCGGCCCAGTTCTTTCTCTGTTTCTGCAGAACAGAATATGTCCAACTTGCTTACTGTATCTTGCTACAATTTGTGTGTGTGTGTTTTAAAAAACCTTTCCTAATGGTATGGCAAATTATTAAATCAGTGGATCTTCCATAGTCAGGGGAAGCCTACCTTGCTGCCTCACTAACATCCATCCTGCTTACATATTGCTCTGAACCAGCAGTGGTAGATTTTTGTACGATACTCTCTCCATAGTATATTAACGTCAACTACAGTAGTAGTTTTTTTGTTGTTGCAGTAAAACGGGTTCGCGGGGGAGGGGGAGGCCCAAGATCGTTATCAAGAAAACAGTTTATTTGCAGCTGCTGACTCAGAGTCCCTAATGGGCAGAAATCTCTGAGTCCCGGTTATACTGGGGAAGAGATATTTATCCAAATTCAAGTTATGACGATACATCACCAAGTTATGCATATCTGATTGTATTACAGACCAAAAGGCGACTCAGTACAGTTGCAGTTTCATCCAGTTTCTCCTATCATTGTTTATCGTTCACTCTGATGCTCCATGACTCTTAGCCCAGTTACCCAGTGCACAGAGCAGGCTTGTAGCTAGGCAGAAATCCCTTCCCTGGCATTCTGGAAGCCAATTATTACCGGGAGATCTCTGGGGTACTGTCACATAGTACTGGCTTATATGTGTGTAATATACTGGTGATGCGATATGTTGTCTCGTAGGCTACTATAACTTACGTAATGTGCGCTATAATCTTGTAATGGGTGCCATGGTATTGCAGTCCTGGTTTGCTTGACGGATTAGGAACTTGTCCCTCTGGCGACTTACCATCCAGATGTGTGGTATCTAGCAGAACATCATTTTTCCTGACTACTTTGCTAATGTGTGTTTTGCAAACTACAGCACTGGAGCAATATGTTTTGTATGACCTGCAGAATGGGTAAAGATTTGGTGCATCTTCTCCGAATAAGCACTTTGAACTGAAGACTTTCAAGGCGGTTTTGTAGGGCATGGCACCCACCAGTCACAATCCCATCAGGCTGTTTATGCAGTTAGGTTTTATCTGCTATGAGAAGCTACTCTTTGGATCTAGATAGATAAAACTTACTCCTGAACTGAGTGCTGTAGTGTGAGATGGAAATTTACCTGTCCTTCTTTCTACTGTGTGGGAGAATTTGGAAGGATGTGTGCTTCAGGTGCTGTAAACTTTTAGGATCCTGAGCCTCTATTTTACCACTGGTTCCCGCCCCCAATTGCCTTTAGCCTTCTATAGTTGTTGCATGCAGTTAGCATGCTCATCCCTCATCCAGATAGAGGTGCTTTCTTCTTAATTCACAGACGAATATTTTTTCTGCTTTGAGTATCACCTAACTATGCCGAATCCCTTCTAGGTAATCCCTTTTTATGTCCTACTGATAGCCACTTGACTGTGAAGGTTGCTATTAGAAGGAACAAGTAGAGATCCATTGCTGTATTCCTCTAGATGAGTTGGATTTGACAGGATCACATTTCATGGGTCCTAAGCCCTAGGCTCAAAATGCTTTCCTTTGCCCTAGTCATGTTTGTTAACCCTTCTGTCTTCCAGCTCACCAGATCATGTGGGAGTACTCAGCATTCCACTGCTTCAGGTAAAGGAGTAATTGAGTTTCTCTTGCCTGTTAGTGCTGTACAACAGTTTTGTTTTTCAGCCTTGTTGTCTGCCCTGGGTATTTGGATTGGCAAGATGCAAAACAAATACATTATTTATATACTTGGATCATTTCTTTGGTTTCTTCGTGTTATGCAGTGGATAATATATTGACCCATCGCTAGGACATTGTTAATAATAAAAAAGAAAGGTGTGTTGCAATGCAATGGATAATATATTGACCCATCGCTAGGACATTGTTAATAATAAAAAAGAAAGGTGTGTTGCACAGTGATATTTACATATCTTACAGAACTGTGCAAGACTTGAGATCTTTTTTTAAGAACAGACACACATAGCATTGACAAATTTGGGAACATAACTCTTCATTAAGAGCTTCCTTGGACTCTAATCATTCTGTTCTTACCAGTCTCATGTTGCTGTTCCCACATGTGTGTACTCTTTGACTAGCCAAATAGAATGATGGATGTTCTTGGCCAATTGAATAGATACTACATTTCTAGATTGGATTGCCCTCCTTTGGTAGTGGGTCTTGATGCACTGTGTTGTGTATTTAAATTGTCTTTACATATCAGCAGGTAACCCTTTGATGGCATTATCATAATCTACCTGGGTTGCTTTTATTTATGCTATTTTCTGACTCCTCTATCCCCCCCAACCAACTCTGGAATATAGTTTGGATTGCCTTTAACAGATGGGTTTGCATATTTATAACTGTTCTTACAAACATTTTTTTAAGAGAAGAGAGATTTCAGCAAGAAAGTAAACAAGAAGGATGAGGACGAAGATGATGATCGAGGTAAGACAACGTAATTACGTTCTGCAGTAACATCTTTTTCTTAGTGAGTTAGTATAACCCCTGTTGGGGCTGTAACAGAGCACAGGTAGAGACACATGATTTTAGAGAATTGTTTCTGTGGAGGTGCATTTGCATGGAAAAATAAAGGGCTAGGTTAGAAACCCCTCTGCCTGGCATGCTCAATCTTCTGCATGTAGTTATTTTATTTTTATGTTTACTTTGTACAAAGTCCCAACATACAGGGGTGTAACTCAGGCACAGGCTTACAACTTCAGTGAGAACTAGAACTTTATTCCAGGAATATATTCCAATAATAATCTGAAATTCTTTGTTTGTATTTTACTTTGGCTACTGAGTATGCTGCCTCTTCATAACTGAGTGGTATTGTTCCACAGAGCTCTTAGTAAATTCTGTAGGTAGTTCTTTCTTTCTTTTTCTAGTGTTCTTACAGAATGCTGATGTTAACTACATAATAAAGTATCAGACTTGACCCAGGAAGGCTTACGTTCAAATGCCCCCTGAGACATAGAGCACTGTGATTTTGCTGTGTGCTTCGCCAAAATGGCATTGTTTTGTATTTGTACTTGCACAGATTGTTGTGTATTTGCCGACCTTTTGGATTTTACCCAGTTCTATTTCCGGTTTCTCCAAAACCCACTTTGGTATGTTATTTCTGAGAAGATTGTACAGCTTCATTTGGTGCCATTTCCCCTTACTTCTGCCATTCCCCCCCCCCCAGTGGCTTTTTGCCTTTATAAAGAAAAATTATTGGCTGTAGGCATATTGTTATATGTTTAAAACACTACAAGCAAAACGGGAACCCATTCCCCCCTTGTGGCAGCAACCACTGTTGATCCTTATGTTGCTTCTTAGTTGGTGAGACGCTGCTGTATCAAGGGAACTATTTAGCTTGGTGAGTCAATCTAGAGGGTTCCTGAGTTGGTGAAAGCAGCACAAATTGATCTGAAATAGACATTTTGGTGCATTAAGATTCCTAACGAGGGTTCAGCATTAAGAAATCATTATAGGACCTTGCTAGTCATAGTTTGCTTATCTTTTTACAGTATAGGCTGCAATTAGGTGATCCTGCAGACCAATAAAAGCTTTGTTCTTATAAGCGTTGACTGCTTGATTCAAAGTAATGAACTTCCTGATTTTGGTCTTCTGTTTATGTTATGCAGTGAGTTTAGCAGAAACCTCTCTCTTAAACAAGTTGATAAGAAGATCCCTTGTGGACTCCAGTAGCAACGTAGAAGTTCTTCAACGGGATCCCAACTCACCACTGTTTTCTGTAAAAACATTTGAAGAACTACATCTGTGAGTTACCATAAAGTACATACACCATGTCTATAAATGTCCTTGTGCTGTGAGGGGCCTTAACTGAGCTGGTCTACATTCAACTGAGAGTTTATACATCAAAAATTTAAGCTAGTCATGGTAATTGGCTAGAGAATTGTCTTCCTGCCATCCAGTGCCTTCTATTTTGAGCTATGAGTTTTCCTTGCATCCATGAAAATCCTATTCAGGATTGTTTCTGCATGTACGCTGTCTGTCATTTCAAGGCTTACTGTCCCTCTGTACCCTATTTCTGTTGACTCAAGTTGCTTCTCTTTTGCTGCTTATTTTCATTCCCTACCACCACCTCTTGTTCACACAGTAGTTCTTGTTCCATTCCTTTTTAAGACTCTTATGGCTTTCCAAGAAGGGTAGCACACACAACATTTACGTATCCATGGTGAAATATATTAGTGATACTGTAGTTGGAGGCTCTGACTGAGACCAGAAATATTTAAGTGTGAGTGGAGAAAGTATAAAGTATCGTTCTGTCCTGTGTGCCAGTTTCTCTGCAGCAAATCAATTTATCTGCATTTTGTTTTATCTTGGCAAATTTGGGTTTACCAACGGATCAGTTTGCATCATAGATTAGGGTTTAACAAATCCCAGGTGCCCAGTCACCATGGCACCTAGAAATTGAATGGGGCACCTGCTATCTTCAGCAGTGATTTTATTGTAGCACCTCTAGGCAATTTTCAGTGAAAGTACAAAGAGTTTTCTCCATTGGTTAAAAAGGGAGGAAGCGGTCCAGTTTGACCACCAAAAAAGCGATGTTCGAGATAATGGAATCTGTATGGACAAAAGCCACATGGAACAGGGACTGTAATAAGGATGGGAATTGGCTAAGATTGAGTGAAAAAGCTTTCTGGATCCAACCCAACGTTTATTTGTCATTTCACATCAGAATGTTTTATTGTAGGACATAAAAATAATGTGCATGAAGTTCTTGTTTTGCTTGTTCATATGTAGACTTAACTTTACCCCATTCATTGGTAGTATTAAGAAATTAATTTCTTAATCTGCTGTTTTCTTTACCGTTTCTAATAGAGCTTTTTAAAAGCAATAAGGGAATTAGAAGAAATTGGGGAGAAGTTAGGCTAGGGTTGATGATAACCACATGTTGATGATAACCAGGGTTACTTCTGTACTTATGTATACATTACAACACTTTTGGCACAGCTTTAATACAAATATGAGAAACTGTGAAGAGGTTAGGATTTGGTTTTGTGGTAGCAGTAATTAGAAAACGTTGTTAAAATGCAGAACCCTGAAGGCTAAATTTTTTTACCTTGTTCCTAAATTTTTGGGCTGGCTTCTAGAGCCAGAGAACATTTGCCAAGGCCTTACATAGATTTATAGAAGCCTTGAGTATTGCAACAAGCCAGAAACAGAGAGAAAAAGTAACCACAACTTGAAGCGTCTAGTGGTGGGGAAAAGATTACTTTTAGCAGAAAATTCAAATGTTTCAGGTTAGCAAATTATGCCATACACTAGAAGAAGGCAAGGAGAAAAGTAGTTGCCCATCTAAGCTAGGGAAAATACTTTATTCCTAATAGCATATGAGTTTATTTACTGTATGCCCCACCTTTCTCCACAATGCGGACCCAAAGTAACTTACATTGTCTCTTCTCCTCGAACCTCACAAGACTCCTCTGAGGTAGTTAGGCTGAGGGTGTGTGATGGGCTCAGGGTCACTTAACCTTCCATGGCTTTCAATAAAACTGAGAAGCCATTTTAGGTGGTGTTGCTTTGTTGAATGTCTCCATGCTATTTGATTGCATTGTCTTACACAGTAATCCTCCTGGCATTTCAGCGAGAAAGGCAGGGTGACAGTAAAGTAAGGAAGTGAAGAAAACCATTGTACTTGGGGGGAGCCCCTAAAATTAATAATTTGCTTCAGTCTGACTGTGTGAAAGTAAGTATGCTTCACCTGTTTTGTAGTATGGTGGTGGTAGCTAGCATCACCGTCATACCTGCTTAGCTGCTATGCTGCATTTTGATGTCAGTAAAGCTTAAATTGTGTATGTGTGTAAAGTGCCGTCAAGTCGCAGCCGACTTATGGCGATCCCTTTTGGGGTTTTCATGGCAAGAGCCTAACAGAGGTGGTTTGCCAGTGCCTTCCTCTGCACAGCAACCCTGGTATTCCTTGGTGGTCTCCCATCCAAATACTAACCAGGGCTGACTCTGCTTAGCTTCTGAGATCTGACGAGATCAGGCTAGCCTGGGCCATCCAGGTCAGGGCAAAGTTTAAATTAGTAGAAGCTAAAATGACTAAACTGAGGCTATCGTATTTTGGTCACGTTATGAGAAGACGAGTCACTAGAAAAGACAGTCATGCTAGGAAAAGTTGAGGGCAGTAGGAAAAGAGAAAGACCCAGCAAGAAATGGATGGACTCAATAAAGGAAGCCACAGCCCTCAATTTGCAAGATCTGAGCATGGCTGTCAAAGATAGGACATTTTGGAGGACATTGATTCATAGGGTCACCATGAGTCAGAAGCGACTTGACAGCACTTAACACACACAAAGCTTAAATTAAAAATCATCTTAATCTCCCAATATTATTCAGAGTTCTTAACTTCTTGTTTAGAAAAACTACTTTCTCTCATTTAACAGAAAAGATGAGTTGTTACAAGGAATTTATAGTATGGGCTTTAACAGACCATCCAAGATACAAGAGACTGCTCTTCCGATGATGCTAGCTGATCCGTAAGTTTTTTTTTACAAGAAAATAAAGAACACTCTGTGTTCTGTATCTTGCAGACTACAGCTGTTTGTTCATTATTCTTCAGTTAATGGTTGAGCCAGTTCATGTTAAGTATTTATGTAAACACAAGTTGCAACATTCATGGAAGTGTCCCATTGATTCCCCCCCCCCGCCTTCTCTTGCTTGTCCTGTCCCCCTGTGGATGCTTGCCCTCCTCTTTTGTTCCCTGGCCATTTATGTTGATTCCACCTCTGCCTTTCTCGCACGCTGGCCAGCTCGCCCATTCCACTACCTCACCAGTCCACTCACCCACTAGCCACCTGTTCCCCTGTAGTGCCACCGCCTCCACCTAACTGACTGATGTGGTGGTAGGGACAGCAAGGTCTCACACTCTTCCCATCTGTCTACTTGCCGCTACCCCTTTCCCCCTGTCACTCAGGCCAACCGTCTGTGCTCCTCTCCACCACTCCGAGGGGAACAATGACAGTGGCAGCAGTGGGGTGGCTCCTGTACTCCTCCACTTGCCTGCAGCCAGTGACAGCCTCCCCTCGAATGTCTCCTAGATGTGGTGAGGAGGTGGATGCTGCTGGGCCAGCAGAGGAGCACGGGATATGCAAAAGCAGATAATATTCCTCTGGGGGAGAATTTAAATCTCAAGTTTGCAGGGAACGCTTCTTGTTCTTACATGGCCCCAGTCTGCAGATTTAAGTATCCACATGTGTTGAGACTTAGATATATTGATGTGTGTGTTCCCCTCCTCCCCTGTATAAATGGGGTTCTGTAACTTGCAAATTACACACAGAACATATTCTCATGACACTGTGCTTTAGGACTAGAATGTGTTTTAATACACTGTCCTTTTTAAATCCTGTAACCTCATTAAAACCCTCCTCTTGCAGAAATGTTTGTTTCAGCTTGTTCACCCACATTATCAACTGCCTTAGCAATGCATCTGTTGACTTTTTAAAGCCTCAAAGTTAGAATCTTCTCTCTGTGTTGGGCTGTTTAACCCCTTCCTCATCTCCAATGTTGTCTATACTTTTTGGTTTTGTCTCTTCCATTTTTCTCTTTATCACAGTTGGTTTGGGTCCGTCATGCCATTTCTGGTTTGTTTGGAGACACTCTTTAATCGTTTGCACCCAAAATAAAAATTCCGAGTTCTACTGCCTTTCTTGAATGACCGATATGTGTTTGTAATAATTCAAACTTGAATCTGTATTTCAGTCCACAAAATCTTATTGCTCAGAGCCAGTCGGGGACCGGTAAAACGGCTGCTTTTGCCTTGGCTATGTTGAGCAGAGTAAACCCAGCAGAAAGATTTCCACAGGTAAAATCTCCAGATTGTTTGTGATGTTGCGGATACCTTGGCCTTAACTTGGGAGTTGAGTTGTGCCAAACTAATTGCCTTGTTGTTTCCCTGATTTCCTTTGCTACAGTCTTTCTTGAAAGATTGCAGTCAAAACAAATTTTCATGCCGTGTGGGTGGGCAGGTTAGGATTTCCAAACCTCTCCACCCACACTAGCTCCATTTTACATCCGCCGTCCCCTTGCATCTGTCACCTCCCTTCCCCCTTGGTTTTTACCAGCTTTTTTATACTTAAGTGTTAATGCACTAAGCTGGTTTGGAAGTCAAGTGAGGCTAGGAAAAAGGCTTCTCCCTTCTCCTTTACGCTACACGGTGATCAGGGTTTGCAAGCTGGGAATCGCCCCCTTTATCTCCCCTTCCCTTGGAACGCTACAGATAGCACTTCTCCCTTGGGCACCAGTTCCTCTGCTCCCTGTCCACCCTGCTTGCTTCTTCCTACCCCCAGTCCATAGTTTAATTGTGGAACTCCCTGCCCCAGGACATGGTGATGGCTGCCAACTTGGAAGGCTTGAAGAGGGGAGTGGACATGTTCATGGAGGAGAGGGGTATTCATGGCTACAAGTAAAAATGGATACTAGTCGTGATGCATACCTATTCTCTCCAGGATCTGAGGAGCATGCCTATTAGGGGCTGTGGAACACAGGCAGGACAATGCTGCTGCAGTCGTCTTGTTTGTGGACTTCCTAGAGGCACCTGATTGGCCACTGTGTGAACTTGATGGGTCTTGGTCTGATCCAGCATGGCCTTTCTTATGTCCTGCCCTTTCCTATGCTGCTCTCCCAGGCACAGTGGGCAGAGCACAGCTGGTGCCAAACAGAAAAGCGCTCTCAGTACGGGCTTTGAGGAAAGGGCACAATACAGCCTGTGGGTGGGGCAAAGGAGAGCCCCTTTCTCAGCCTCACTTCCTGTTCCAGCCTTGAGGTGGAAAGTGCTGCAGGAACTCCCAGGTAGACTCTGTGCTTGAATGTGGAGCTATTATAGAATCATATAATTGGAAGGGGCCCTATAGGCCACCTAGTCCAACCCCCTGCTCAATGCAGGATCAGCCTAGAACATCTCTGACAAGCGTTTGTCCAGCCACTGCTTGAAGACTGCCGGAGAGGGGGAACTCACCACCTTGCTTTGTGAAAGCAGCCAAAGATCTGTAGTAAGAGTGTTTAGGGTCACAATTACCCTATTAAGGAGCTTCATATTGACTTGGGTGGATTTGGGTTTTGGTTTAAAAATGCATTCAAAGTATTTTATTTTTTGCTTAAGAGTGCTGAAGTAGTATAGTGGCTAAGACTGAGTTACAAATCAGGCAGTCCCTAGCATGAAATCTTTACTGGTCTTGGGCACCTCCCCCCCCCCATATAATACTTTATGGGATTTCAAGAAGATAATGCATGTGGCATACTTTGAATGTATGAATGTGCTATTACTTGGGTTTTATAGACTGCCAGCAGTGCTTACCTATTTACAGGAAGGCCTTTAAGGAGCTGTTTTCCTTTCGCTTGTACAACGCAAGTGACCTCATCAGAGCTATGGGAAAGACTGGACTTTTATAACTTGCTGTGTACCAAACCTTCTGGAGTTCAGGGCTCAGATGATGCATGATCCAACTTGCAGTCACTGATAATATCAAGGAACAGATGTTCCCAAGTACTCCAGGGCTCGGGGGCACAGAATAGGGGAAGAAGGGCTTTGGCCTTCCCTCCTGCACTGTTTTTCCGAGCGCAGGGGTACCAAACAGAGAAGCCCCAAAAGTGGGGCAAACACCTCCTCTCCCCCCCCCCCCGGCCATTTCAGCTCAGGAAAATGGTACAGGAGGGAAGGCTGAATCCATTCCTCCCCTGCCACATGTTCCCAAGCCAAATCGGGCTCTGGAGCGCTTGGGAACATTAATTGCCAGATGATACATGCAAATGAAACTCACGTCACACACAGTCTAGTTTGATCCTCAGAATTTCCCCCTTGTGGTTACTGGCATAAGTACACTTATCTTCTCTGTTCTCTCGGGCACTCTTCTTTCTGTTCCATGCGTAATATAAAAATAGTATTGCTTGTTCAATCCATACCCATGTGTGAGGACGTCTCCCTTCTATGGCACGAGTGGGAAGAGGAACGTCGGCACCTGCAGTTTGAAAGGCAGGAGATGGCCGATCGGATGGATGCCATGTATGCAGTGATACAGGACATGGCACGCGAGTTGGATGACTTGCGTCGGCAGCCGCCCCAACCCGGGCAACCCGACGGAGGAGGCCATCCTGTTGTACCTGCACAGCCTGTTGCACCTGTGCTGCTGGGTGGCCCTGCTCCAGGCCCACCCCATTGCCTGGACTTGAAGGTGACTTTCGATGGGTCAAGCGACTTACTGTCTTATTTTCTGGTCCAAGTGGATATTTTTATGCGGGAGCAAGGCGAGACCTTCGCCTCGGAAGAGAGCCGGGTGCAATACGTTGCTTCACTGCTGCAAGGAGAAGCCGCTGCGTGGATGGTGCACCAGTATGAGCTATGCTCCCGCGTATCGCGGAGTTTGGATGACTTCATGATAGCTCTCCGGAACCGGTTCGAGGATCCGCACCGGGGGGAGCGGGCCAAGACGGAGTTGTTGCAACTACGCCAAGGGACTAAGTATGTGGTGGTGTATGCAAGTGAGTTTCAATTGCTTTCGAGCAAGATATTGGACTGGAGTGAGGCCACTCGGGTTCAGTACTTTCGTGAGGGACTTAACCCGGAGCTGCAGCATTGGGCGTTTATGCAGGGGAACCCTCCCGATGTAGAAGGATGGGTCAGGCATGCACCCGATATTGAAAACCGCCGGCAACTACTGCAACTCTCCAAGCAGCGGACGGTCCGAGAGACCAAACCTCGTGGAGACAGGCCCGGCGCCCCCAAGGACTCTCGTTCCTGGAAAGGAGGGGGGCAGTCGGTGACAGAGCGGCACAGACGCTTTGAGAGTGGAGCCTGTCTCGTTTGCGGGGGCTTGGGTCATTTCACCTCTCGATGCCCGTCCCGAGCCGGAAAGCCGGGTCCTTCCCAACCAGCGGCGAGGGAAGTGGAAGGTACCCACACCAAGGGACAACCACGCCACCGAAGCGGCTTGACGGGGAGACAGAATACGTCCTCAGCTCTTCAAGTGCAATCCAACCAGGACCCGCCAAAAGCTAACGGCCCATCGGGGCCGTGGAGTACAAATCAAGCGTCCGGCTCATCGGAGCCGCGGATTACAAATCTAGAAACTCCATCCTCCACCGACGAGGAGCAGTGGGACCCGCCGGCAAAAAATGCCGTCGGTCTGCTGTGAAGGGAGCTCCTCGGCAGATCACTCCGGACCTTGAGCAGGGAGCTCCAGTAATGGTAAACAAGCAGGAAGACAATGTGTACATGGAAGTTGCTCTAGCCTTACCCAGGGGGGGACCTATCCTAAGGGTACCAGCCCTAGTGGATTCGGGCTGTGCTCGGATTTTGATTAACGAAGAAACTGCCCGAGAGTTACGGGTAAAAAGAGTTGAATTACCTGAACCCGTTAAGTTTGCCCAGATGGACGGTAGTGACTTTAGGGGCGGCCCGGTCCGCTATAGGACTTCACGAGTTGCCTTGGGAGTGGGAGAACATTGAGAACAGATCCATTTGACCATAGCTCCCATTGTTTTGGGGATGAACTGGCTTTTGAGTCATAGTCCTATCATAGACCGGAAGAACCGAACCTTAACCTTTTCGCAAGCTCAGTGCGACCGACATAGGAGGGAGGTGGGCTTCAAAGAACAAGCGGCTGCGTTATTGGAACAGCCGTCAACGAGCGTTCCACTGCCTCAACTCCCCAGGGAATATGCCCAGTTCGCTGATGTATTTGACGTGCGTGAATGTGATGAGTTACCCCCTCACTCTGAGACAGACTGTGCCATTGAAGTGGTGGGGGAGGGCAAACTCTCGAAAGGGAAAATCTACCCAATGAGCCCAAACGAGAAGGCGGTGTTAAGAGACTATTTGGATACTAATTTAAAGAGAGGGTTTATCCGTCCGTCCAAGGCGCCTTATTTGGCACCTGCATTAACTTCCGTAGACTTAATGCGGTCACCCAGTCTAATGCCTACCCCCTTCCTCTCATTCCAGACCTGCTCGCTCAATTAAAAGAAGGCCAGATTTTTATGAAACTGGACTTAGTAGGAGCTTACCATCGCATCCGGATTAGGGAAGGGGATGAACAGAAAACAGCCTTCTCTAGTTGTTTTGGGATGTTTGAGTATTTAGTGATGCCGTTCGGACTAACGGGGCTCCTAGTGTCTTTATGCAAATGATAATTGAAGTGTTACATGATTTGTTATACCGTGGAGTGATTGTTTATCTGGATGACATTTTAATTTACATGAAAATCATGGAGGAACATGTGGCTTTAGTCACAGAGGGGTTGAAGCGTTTGCGGGCTCACCAACTGTATGCTAAGGTGTCCAAATGTGATTTCATCAGCCATCCATCACCTTTCTTGGGTATATTGTGTCACAACAGGGACTTGAAATGGACCCCGAGAAAATACAGGCAGTAGTGGAGTGGGAGGCACCCACCACTCGTAAGCAGTTGCAACAGTTTCTCGGGTTTGCTAATTTCTATAGAAACTTCATCCGTGACTTTGCGCAAGTAGCCTTGCCCCTCACCTCGCTGTTGCGAACGAAAGGAAAGGGGTCCGCTGCTGCTTTGCCATCTGCCAAGATTACGTAGACTCCCGAGTGCCAGCAAGCATTTGATTCCCTCAAACAGTTGTTCACTTCTGACTCAGTTCTTAAGCATCCCGATTGTGAACAACCTTTCATTGTACAAGTAGACGCTTCCGATGTTGCTATGGGGGGGTGCCCTCTTGCAAAGGGATGAGAACGGCCAATTAAAGCCATGCACCTTCTTCTCCAAGAAGTTCTCTCAGGCCGAACTCAACTGGGCTATCTGGGAAAAGGAGGCGGCGGCTGTTAAACATGCTCTCAGGATCTGTAGGCATTTTCTGGAGTGGGTGGAGGAGCCCTTTGAGGTCTGGACTGATCACAAGAACCTTGAGGCGCTCAAAGGTTCTAGGAAGCTGTCGGCCAAACAAGTTTGTTGGGCACAATTGTTTGCCAAGTTTCGTTTTGTCTTGAAGCACGTCCCGGGGAAAGACAACTGTCTAGCTGATGCATTGTCCCGACTCCCCCAATACCGCGGTCCTATTGACCGTCCTGTCGAATCCCTCTTCACCCCGGAGCAATGGGGGGAGGTGTCCGGTCTGGCTGTGATCACTCGGGCTCAAAGCCGGGCGGAGGTTCCCGCTTCGGCCAGCGGACTGCCGGAAGCCTTCCGAGTAAAGCTGGCCGAGGCCACCCTGCAGGAGGGGGGGGGTAAGCTTTTCCCCAAGCCCTCACTTGCCGCGGGGACTTGTGGTTTCATGGCAAGAAGCTCTATGTACCTGAAAGTGTTCGGAGGGAGGTGTTGGCTATGGTGCATGGTGCTAAAACCGCAGGACATTTTGGTTTTGTCAAGTCTTTACACTTGTTGCGGCGTCAGTTTTGGTGGCCGGGAATGAGAGCGGATGTGGAGCTCTTTGTGCGCAGTTGTCCCACATGCGCAACTTCGAAAAATGGGGAAAGCTCTGGGATTTCTTAAGCCTTTAGAAACCCCATCAGTCCCCTGGGAGGTTATTGCCATGGACTTTATTACTGATCTGCCTCCCAGTCGGGGAAAAACCGTGTTGTGGGTTGTAACAGACTTATTTTCCAAGCAAGTACATTTTATTCCCCGTGCTGGTTTGCCTACCGCCCAGAAGCTGGCACGCATGTTTGTTACACACGTGATGAAATATAATTCCTTTCCACGCAAGATAATTTCCGACAGAGGTTCCCAATTTGTGGCTAAATTCTGGAAAGCCTTTTTAAACCCCCAAACGGATGGACAAACTGAACAAGTTAATGCTGTACTAGAATGTTATTTGCGTTGCTATGTAAATTACCCTCAGGACAATTGGGTAGATCTTTTGCCTTTTGCTGAGTACGCTTACAATAATGACCCCCATTCCTCCACAGGTTTCAGTCCGTTCCGGGTGGTTAATGGCAGGGACTTTGGTCCTTTTGGAAATGCTGCTCTTTCCCAGGACGTGGGAGGTACTGCTGATGTTGATAAGAGGATTCAGGTTGTTCAGACTACATGGCCCTGGCTTCAGAAAAACGTGGAACATGCCAAACGCAAATATAAGGAGCAAGCAGATAAACATCGTTCCCTGGGGTGGGAGTTGAAGGTGGGGGATCAGGTGTATCTGTCCACTAAGAATCTACGGACCTTGCGTCCATGCAGAAAGCTCAGCGATAAGTATTTGGGTCCTTACCCCATCATCAGGGTGATCAATGAGGTGACTGTGGAACTAGCTCTGCCCAAGGCGCTTCAAGGAGTTCACCCCGTGTTCCACATCAGCTTGCTCAAACTATATACTGCAGCCCCTCACTTCCACCCGGAGCCCAAACCGGAGGTACCGTGGTGGGAGGGGAAGTGCACCTGGAAGTCTCTAAAATTCTGGATTCTAAACTGAGAAAGGGGAAGTTGTTCTATTTGGTCCGGTGGAAGCATCTGGGTCCAACCCAGGACGAGTGGGTGGCGGCCCCACATGTAGCAGCCCCCCGTCTGATCCGTGACTTCCATGCAGCCTACCCCCAGAAGCCGCAACCGTTCGCGGACTCGGGGGGGGGCCTTAAGGGGGGCAGAATGTGAGGACGTCTGCTGAATTGGTTCTGCTGAATTGTTTCTTTCAGCTCTGTTGTCAGGTCTGGCCCGTACAAGCGGTCAGATCCTGGTTCAGGCTCTTGACATGTTTTAGGCCTGTGTTTGCTTTTCAGTTGCTCTGTGATTCCCACTCCCTGTTCCTCACCCCTCCCGAGTCTCGACCTTGAGTAGCTAACGGCTGGGCCGTGTTTAGATTCCTGTTTCACTCCTTCTTCCCTCCTTTCCCCTGTGCTCTGCTATCTTGCTGTTTCCAAGGCCGTTTGATCTTGCACCTGTGATGTAATCGTGTAACCATGCTTTAAGTTAGGCTTTGCAGCCCAGGCCTGTATTGGCAGATTTGAAGCTGCAGTGTATCCATGCTTACTAGATGCTCTCAATAAACGTTTACCTGCTTCTGACATGCCTGTCTGAGTGAGTGACTTTTTGAGACGGCCTAGATTGGCTTGAGGACCTGACACCATTTTGATAATAACATGGGAGTGAATTTCCAGCAGTCGTACTTAACTTTTGGCTGTATATTTAGTGTCTTGGGGAGGCTGGAAAATCTAATTCAGAGAAAAAGTACTCAAGGATTGTATCTGTAGTTGCTGTCTTGTGCTACGCTAACATGTGGCTGCTCAAACGTGCTCATTCCATCTTTGTCTCATCCTAAAGTGCCTCTGCTTAAGTCCCACCTTTGAACTGGCTGTGCAAATTGGACAGGTAGTTGAGAAGATGGGAAAGTTTTGTGTCAATATTGGTGTTATGTATGCTGTCCGAGGAAACAGACGTAAGTATCTCTTGAATGCATTTTGTTGGTTAACATTTAAATGTTTATTTGTAGACCCCCCCCCCACGAATCTGCTTTTATTGTTGTTGCCATAAAACATGTACTTAGTAATTTTACTTGCACTCTATCATTATCTGTTGTGAAACCAACGTTTCCTTTTTTCATAGCACTTCTGCCTATGCCGCGGAAAAATCAAAATTAACCCCAGAAGTGTGATGAATGCTACTGAAATCATATTTGTTTTTGGTATGAGTGTTGCCACCACCTATGGGACAGTTCCTGATGAGTGGCACATTCTTCCTGCACACTGTTGTGTTCATGTAGCCCTTTAAAATGAACTTAAGAACAGAGGCTGTATGCCTGTCTTTCCCTCTGAAAGAACAAAAACCTATGCTGCAACTATGTAATTACTAAACAAAACACACAGCACGATGGCTTGATGAAACACTGTATTAAATACTCTTCTAAACTATGTCTACAACTACATAAACCTACATGACACAAATATATCTATATAATACTCCACTAATTACATACACAAATAAATTCCAGTACAATAATCCATACATAGAAGGTAAAGTACAAACAGCAAAAACCGCGCCAGTTCCAGTCAACTTAGTGAAAGCAGTTCGTAAATGAAGGTTGGTTACTCGCTGCCAAATGGCATGAAAATGAAGTCCAATCGTCCTATGATGTTTGAATGCTAGCTTCATGAAAATCCACGTTTGGATGAAGAAAAGGGAAGAAACGTGAAATCCGGATCAAATCACATTTTGATTACTTCATCAGCCTGTAATAACAAACCATACATACACAAATATGCAAAAGTGTATTATTCCAACTTTGCATATACTACCTACTCCCATACCTAGTGATTATAAGGTTTTAAATAATAATAATAATGTTTAAGCGGTAGTATCTCTCTTGCTTTTTTTTTTTTTGAACAGCCTTAATGATTTTTTTTCACCACTTGATCAATTTGTATGTGATTAAGGAAGGTGCCTGCAGTCGGGAATGCTGAATGCTCCGCCTCTTCCTCGTTGTATGCTTATCCAGCTGTCAGCGCAAGAAGAGGAAAACAGCACTAATTGCTTTAGAAAAATAATGCTGTTTGCTCCCTCAGTCTTTTTAACGTAGCAGGATATGCTCTTGGCAACATAGAAAAGTAGTGTTCTTCTCTCTCAGTTCCAAGAGGAACTGTAATTGAACAACAGATAGTAATTGGCACCCCGGGGACCCTGCTGGATTGGTGTTTCAAGCTAAAACTTCTGGATGTGAAGAAAATCACAGTGTTTGTGCTGGACGAAGCTGACGTCATGATCAATAAGCAGAACTTCTTGGACCAGAGCGTCCGGATTCACCGGTAAGCACATTCTCCTGCTTGTTCACTGTTCTGTTAGTATTTCTTATTGTAAGCTGCCGAGACTATAACTGAAAGGCAGGGTATAATTTTAACTAAATAACTAATGCATAATTAACTTTTAGAACGTGCTGCCCAGTCTGTGGTGATAGCTACGAGTTTAGATGGCTTCTAACAAGAATTAGCTTCCTGGAGGTTGGGTTTATCAGTAAACACATGAACACATGAAGCTGCTTTGGTTCTTGTAGGTTATCCGGGTTGTGTAACCGTGGTCTTGGTATTTTCTTTCCTGACGTTTCGCCAGCAGCTGTGGCAGGCATCTTCAGAGGAGTAACACTGAAGGACAGTGTCTCTCAGTGTCAAGTGTGTAGGAAGAGTAATATATAAAAGAGACCCCCTCACCTCTGCAGGAGTATATCGTATACCTTGCAGCTGTGGACAAGTTTACATCGGGACAACAAAACGCAGCATACAAACAAGGATAAAAGAACATGAAAGATACTGCAGACTGGGCCAACCTGAGAAATCAGCAGTTGCTGAACATGGACTGACACAAACAGGACACAGGGTCTTATTCCAAGACACTGAAAGACTGGACAATTCTACCAACTATTTTGTCAGTTTGCACAGAGAAGCCATTGAAATTCATAAACACCAGCACAACTTTAACAGAAAAGAAGAGAGTTTAAGAATGAATAAGGCTTGGCTTCCTGTCTTGAAAACCTCCAGACTAACAAAGACTACAGTCAACAATAGCCATGCAGATTAGCTTTGGATTTCACACATTAACAGATCACCTCAGGATACAATGGTTCCATATTAACATACCACACCCTCATCAGCACATTATCTTGATACTTACAGGACAATGGTTAGCACATTACCTTTGTTACTTTTTGCAGGACAATGATTCAGCTCAAACCCAATCCCTTTCTGACTATATATTACTCTTCCTACACACTAGACACTCCTTCAGTGTTACTCCTCTGAAGATGCCTGCCACAGCTGCTGGCGAAACGTCAGGAAAGAAAATACCAAGACCACGGTTACACAACCCGGATAACCTATAAGAACCAATGAACTCTGACCGTGAAAGCCTTCGAAAATAACATGAAGCTGCCTTCTACTGAATCAGACCCCTGGTCCATCAAAGTCAGTATTGTCTACTCTGACCGGCAGCGGCTTTCCAGAGTCTCAGGCAGGGGTCTTTCACATCACCTACCTGCCCAGTCCCTTTAACTGGAGGTGCCGGGGATTGAACCTGGGACCCTCTGCATGCCAAGCAGATGCTCTACCAGTGAGCCACAGCCCCTCCCTTCAGTAGCCATTAGCCATAATGATCAAATGGAACCCTTGTATTCAGAAGAGGTGCACTGAATGCTACTTGCTGGAGGCAGTAACAGGAGGGAGGCTTTGCCTGTTGTCAGCCTTCTGAACCTTCTTAATGGCCACTGTGGAAAACGTGCTGGATGAGGTGGTCTGATCCAGCGGGGGTGGTCTTACATCCAAATGGGCTCCTTGCTTAAGCTTAACTTAAAATGGTAGAATTCACTGTGCAACTGACTCCTTATTTGGAGATGTCACAGGGTATTATAAGTGTACCTATATGGAAGTTACTTTAAAGGTAACCTTGCACAACATTTTTCCTGTACACCTACTGTTGCCTTGTAGGAAGAAAGTATGTACAAGAGCTTTTATAATGTTAGTTTCCTAAGGTGTTGGCATTGTTAGTTTCAATATTTTTTTACATATACCTTTTTATTTTCAGTGTACAACTTACAAATGCACAAACACAAATAACACCCCATGCATAGTAACACCTACACACCTAAACACTTTTTACTAAACACTTATCACACATCAAACATTACATGGTGCCTTACTTTGGACTATATCAATTTTCAAAATGTCTCTACCACCTACTTGTTTCTTATTTCATATTTTCTCAGTCAATTAATTACCCATTCTATTTATGTTTCTCATTAGGATATGAGTTGCTTCACTGTGTCTCTTATATAGTTTTCCAAAAAACCTATATATTACATATTACAGTTAATGCAGTATCTATTAAAATCATTACTTAATATACTGTTATTTAGTATAAAGTTAGTTTCAAATATTGATCTTCAGCTATGGGCTTTGTGGGTGCTGCTGCTCCCTCTGGTTCATTTGAACAGACCACGTGAGGGGAAGGAGTATTTGAAACCTCACTTGCCTGGCAGCCTCTGAGAGAGAAAAAGATAATTCCTCCATTATAAGAAGTGTTGGTGAAACATTCAGGAACATAACTTGGGGGATAAATGTAGTCTGTTCCGAGCCCGTTCCAACAGGACCGTTATTTTTCTTTCAGGGTACTATCACCCAATTGCCAGATGCTTCTGTTCTCGGCTACATTCGAAGACCCCGTGCTGCTTTTTGCACAGCGCATCGTACCGGACCCCAACATTATTAAGCTCCGCCGAGAAGAGCTGACGCTCGACAACATCAGGCAGTACTACTTTGTGTGTGAGAATAAGGAAGATAAATACAGAGCTCTGTGCAATATCTACGGCAGTATCACTGTTGGCCAGGCTATAATCTTCTGCCAGGTAAACGTCTGCTGCTGCTTCAGCTAACTCGGGAGGGCCAAAACATAAATTCAGGGGAGGGTTACTGCCTTGGCAACGGGGATGTAATTTATTACATAGTACTTGGGCAGCCATAAGGTTAATGGGGGGCAGATCAGCATTGTCTCTCCCGTTCAGTCTCTTATTTGGCAGATATCCTTTAAGGGATGATTCTCACAGCTGTCTTGAGGAAGGGGGAGAAAGTTGGACTTGGCTGACTTTTACCATCAGTCCACAGTAGCTGTGTGAAAGGCTCGACTGGATTTAGTTGCAGGAGCGCCACTGCCGACTTCTTATTTGTAGTGATGTGACAAAAGCAAGCTCTGGGCTGAGCCTTGTTCATGCCGGAATATGAGACCATCTTAGAATTCAGTCCAAAGCACCTGTTTTCTCTCCAGGGCAGATCTGTGAAAAAAAGTAGTAAAAGTTGGTTGTCTCAGTGCTGATTGGCTATTGCCATTGATGTCACTCTCTGCCATCCCAGAGCAGATTAGAACATTAAAATACCTGAATTTATTTTAATAAGGTCATGAATGAATGGATGTACTTAAAAATAGTACATGTGGAATACTTAAAAATAGTAAAGTAGATAGTGGGTTTGAAATTCTGGAGGAGATAAAGACATGACAGCTGGCCCAGCGTGGTGCACGTAATTATGAGCATCTATCAATGCAGTTGCAAATCTGAGCGGCAGCTGGGCATCCGTGTGGCTAAGGCCTGCTACGAGTTGTTGTCTTGTAAAGTGTCTGTCTGCCTTAAATCTATGCAAAAACAGCACTGTGGCCAATTCAGTTACAATACAAGCAATACCTACTAAGAAGGACTCATGAAAAATAAACTCAGATGTTAAATGTAATCAAGATACGCATATATACAAAAACACAATCCCTCATATATACAAAAATTCCAATAGTCTCAAAGAACATGTACAGTGACTCCACACTTGTGAGGGATAACCAGTTCTCAAAGGCATGAATTAAATTTTCAGCATATTGTAATAAATGCCATAAACACATAATGGATGACAAATTCTAATGATATCCATCCAAACCAAAAGTAAGTCAATGATGATCAATTCCAGCACGCATTAAAGTCGCAAAAAGGGGAATCTGGTATCTTTCCCTTTTCAAAAAGACTTTCTTCAGTTGCATAGGAGTCTGTGCTATTAATGAAATTGACTAATTCCGGTATATTTCGGTCCTCAGTTGATAACATAATCTTAGGCACTTAATGCCCCAATCATTAAGTACCTCAGCTATGCCTGGGTCCTGCCTTAAATCTGTGGCATAAGAAAAAAACTCCCCTCTTGTTAAGAAACACGGGGATGCAGTAAGTGTGGGAGGAACTGGTGGTGCCGAACCAACATGTTAAAAGCTCTGACTACCCGCAACTCTGAGATAACCAGGCTATCTCAGTGTAGCGAAGTCTATAATCCCACGCCTGTCTTTCATTGCCTCCCTTCATCCAACAGACCCGCAAGAATGCTAAATGGCTAGCTCTGCAGCTGTCGGACGACGGACACCAAGTATCCCTCTTAAGCGGGGAGCTGACCGTCGAGCTGCGGGCCGAAGTCATCCAGAGATTTCGTGAGGGGAAGCATAAAGTCCTTATCACAACCAACGTCTGTGCCAGAGGTACTGAATGCTAGAAGAACCCCATTGTCTGCAGCGCGCTCGTGCACTGAGAGCACTCGATAACCTTCTCGTTCATGACTTCCCGTAGGCATTGATGTGACGCAGGTCACGATAGTGGTCAACTTCAGCCTGCCCATGGACTTTGAAGACTTTGCGGATTTTGACACCTACCTTCACCGCATAGGTCGCGCGGGCCGCTTTGGGAAGAAGGGACTGGCCTTCAACATGGTCGAAAAGCAGAATTTACCGCTGATCTTTGCAATTGAAGAACACTTCAGTGAGTACGCCGGCACTCTCGTTTAGGGTGGAATACCGGGTTTGGGGCCTGCCTGAACGGGATGTGAATCCCTGCTTGGAAGGGACTCCACGTTTTTTCTCTCCACACATGAAGCTGCCTTCTACTGAATCAGACCCCTGGTCCATCAAAGTCAGTATTGTCTACTCAGACCAGCAGCGGCTCTCCAGGGTCTCAGGCAGAGGTCTTTTCCATCACCTACTTGCCTAGTCCCTTTACCTGGAGGTGCTGGGAATTGAACCTGGGATCTTCTGCATGCCAAGCAGATGCTCTACCACTGAGCCACGACCCCTCTCCTGGTTAGCATTTGGATGGGCAACCTCCAATGAATACCAGGGGCATGATGTGGAAGCAGGCAATGGCAAACTGCCTCCCAACATAACTTGCTTGCCTTGAAAGCCCTACAGCTATGACTTGTCTGCACCCCAAAACATGAATTGTATCTGTTTTCACTTCGCTTCAGGGGTGCATAGAAAGTAACCTACTTGGTGTGTGAGAAGATCCCTGGGCTTCACCAGAGTTACTCTAGCCACACGTTCCTTTCTTCATTCATCGGATAGGGGTGACTGTAGGGCATATTTGTCATTCATACATGAGACTGCAGCATCTATTTTGTCTCAGATTGTACAACTCCAAGAAACCTAAGAGTGATGGTGATGTGGGTGGCTAAGATGTAGGCAACAAACGATGTCAAAAAGATTGATTATACTTCTCAGTGAAAAGTAGCTTGAATTTAAATATGCTAGTGTCTATGCGGCCCTGACCTGGATGGCCCAGGCTAGCCTGATCTCGTCAGATCTCAGAAGCTAAGCAGGGTCAGCCCTGGTTAGTATTTGGATGGGAGACCACCAAGGAATACCAGGGGTGCTGTGCAGAGGAAGGCACTGGCAAACCACCTCTGTTAGTCTCTTGCCATGAAAACCCCAAAAGGGGTCGCCATAAGTTGGCTGCGACTTGACGGCACTTTATACACACACAGTGTGTATGCAGATTTTCATTCTGTATGCTAAGCCCAGTATACCAGTTTTCATTCTTGATGCCCAGACGATCATGTGCAGGTAGTTTCTAGCTGACTGGGGATGGAGAATTAAGCCATGAATCTGCTAAGTGGGAGACCGAGGAAACTATAAGAAAGTTAAAGCTAGTGGGGAAAAACTGAGTAACCTCAGCTAACTGAGGATACTTTTCTGTGCACGTGCAAGAAACCAGCGTGGTGTAGTGGTTAAGAGCGGTGGTTTGGAGCGGTGGACTCTGATCTGGAGAACCAGGTTTGATTCCCCACTCCTCCACATGAGCGGCGGAGGCTAATCTGGTGAACTGGATTTGTTTCCCCACTCCTACACACAAAGCCAGCTGGGTGACCTTGGGCAAGTTACAGCTCTGTTAGAGCTCTCTCAGCCCCACATACCTCAAAGGATGTCTGTTGTGGGGAGGGGAAGGGAAGGTGATTGTAAGCCGGTTTGAGTCTCCCCTAAGTGGTAGAGAAAGTCAGCATATAAAAACCAACTCGTTCTAGCTGGGTGCTCAACAGGTGACGAGCTTTGGAATTCTTGAGGAGGAAGCAGAGCTGTTTCAGCAGCCTTGGCTGCATCCTTTATCATTCTGTGCTTTTTTTTAAAATCTGCATTTTAAAAATCCAATTAGAGGGCTATTACATTTTGTGTCCTCCGAATCTGGTGTTGCATTGATAGCTGCCTTAAGACAGGAGGCGTGGCAGGATCGAAATGTAATAAATAACTAACAGCACCCCTCGTGGCATCCCCTTTCCAAAAAGGTCAATTTGACAGTAACTTCCGTTTCTCTTTCAGAGACCTCCATTAAGTACCTTGACCCAGAAGACATGGAAATGCTAGAAAAAATAGAAGACTGAGTTCTTTAAAATGTTAAATGTGCAAAAAAAAAAAGTTTGTCAGAATTGGGAAAAATGTGTTTTTTGCTCTTACTTTGATGTGCCGTTACAATAAATCTAATGGCTTTCCTGGTTACCAGAAATGGGAAAAAAACACTTGAACCACAGTGGATTTTTGGATCTTTTTGACTAACGTGTCTTGAAACATCTGGCTGTAGTCTTTACTCTGGCATCCGTGATTTTAATGCTATCGTGTGGCTTAGTATTATTCCACCAGTAATTGTGATGTTGGAGATCCCTCAGACCTGAGTACCTAATGACTTAACATTCTGGAGTATCAACATCCTGTTTTAGGACTGCAGTAGGAAGTAGCTTTAGCGTATAGACTAAATTGCAAATTGTCTTGCTTTGTTTGGTACAGTGAACAAAATGTGAGAGTGTAGCTAGTAATTAAATCGCTGGCCTCTAGATGGCAGCATCTACTTTATTGAAAGTCAAGAAAGATTAAAGAGGATCTTTCAGTCAAAAACTGCCTGCCCTGTTTTCCACTCCAATCTCCAGGGCCGTGGAAAGTGGTTAACAGGTCATCCTGTTATTTGACCACTAGGACCAGCCAGCCATTCATAGTATAAATAATCACTACCCACAGTACTGTGTTAGAAGGAAATCTTCCGTGGAAACTGTCTAGCGGTATAGCAGTGTCACGATAAAGCATTATTGAATCTAAGCTGCCTGCATATCATGAGAGCCTGAGTAGGGCAGGGTCATTTTTAATGGGATTTAAACTTGTACTGAAACAGTGAACTGGGTAGGGCTTACTTATGAGTAAGCGTGCATAGGCTGTGCCTAGTCCTTAGTCACACAGATGAGAGGAGTATAAATGACACTGGGGAAAAATGTTTTCCCTCCACAGCTGGGCCTTTAGTTATAACTTGAGGTATAGCAGCCGGTGATACTTATACGTATGCGGTGACAAGTAGCCTTGCAGAAGAGCTATTCCAGATGCCTGTTTTCAAGGCACCATCTCTGCAGCCACACAAGCATCCACAGTCATTCACTAACCCCTCCCCATATTAATTACTATCAGGGTCTCATTTTTGCTAGTTCAGTACTGCCTGCAGGGTTGCAGAGTTGTTGCTAGCATTTTTACGCTCCATACAATAACTGGACCCAGGGGTAATTCACAGGAATTGCATATGCATTTGATGTGCATTTCATTGGAGGCCGTGTAATATTTAAAAGTGTTTTTCATGTACTTATTGAAACATTTCACTCCAAGCCAGACGAGCTTTCTGAAATAATCCTTGATCGTTTGTGAACTGATTATTTTTCCATTCCTTTTTGCTGAGGTTGGCTTCTTTCTGTATCTTTAATACCCACTTGAGCTGCAGAAATTAATTGGTTGGAGGTAGTTGTGTTGGTCCCATTAGAAATTAACAAGAGGAGCTTTTCAAGGCATGGTGGTGTACATTATCACCTGCTAACAGCTGCTGTTAAAGGTACAGCAGTAGGGGAAGTGAAGGCTTTGCAATTCTACCACTTGGCAAGGAAAACAAACAGGAAGACCGCATGTGACCTAGAAGGGCCATTACCAAGTAACAAACATGAAACTGCCAAAAGACCTTTTGATATTTGGGGAGGGGGAAACTAAGCACAAAGGACAGAATGCATGCAGTGGGACTCGGCACCTGTCCTGCTAGAGTCCTTCCACTTTCTTCTGTTTCTTCAATTGGGCAAAGCCATTCCTTTCTTCAGTATAACAAAGATGCAAATCCCATCATTTTCAAGTCACACTAGTAGTCTTTGCAGTTTACAATTTGTTGGTAGTTAAAGCTCTCCCCCCACATATATATAAAAGGTAAAGCACCATGTCATTACTGACCCATGGGGTGACATCACATCCCAATGTTTACTAGGCAGACTTTGTTTACGGGGTGGTTTGCCATTGCCTTCCCCAGTCGTCTACACTTTACCCCACAAGCTGGGTACTCATTTTACAGACCTCGGAAGGATGGAAGGCTGAGTCAACCTTGAACTGGCTACCTGAAACCGACTTCCGTCAAGATCGAATTCAGGTCGTGAGCAGAGCTTTTGACTGCAGTACTGCAGCTTAACACTCTGTGCCACTGGGCTCCTTGCATATATATACTCCCCATATATATTATTATATAATCAGTGAGTTATAGATCAAATCAAGCCTGAACTGACCCTAGAAGCTAAAATGACTAAACTGAGGCTGTTGTACTTTGGACACATTATGAGAAGACAAAACTCACTGGAAAAGACAATCATGCTAGGAAAAGTTGAAGGCAGCAGGAAAAGAGGAAGATCCAACAAGAGGTGGATTGACTTTAAAGGAAGCCACAGGCCTCAGTTTGCAAGACCTGAGCAAGGCTGTTAAGGATAGGATGTTTTGGAGGATATTGATTCATAGGGTCACCATGAATCGGAAGCGACTTGATGGCATTATTATTATTATTTGGTCCTGGAGGGAAGTTTAATGATTGCATATGCTAGCTGAAGCAAAGTGCAAACCTTTGCTTTGTGACTTGGTGTAAAAATCCCCTGCACTTCTAGCACAGGAAGTGTGATCTCGCCTTGTTTTTAGCCTATTTGACACATTATATCCCTCAGCCCTCTCTAGCCAAAACAATCTGTAATAAAAGGGAATTATAAATTATTACCAAGGAGCCACGTTGCTTCTCAGCTGCCAAATTGTTTCTTTAAAAAATTATAATTTATTATTTTTCTTTTCTGTGGAGGTATTTTGTTAGGTCAAAGTGCTAGCGATTTTGTCATTGGGTGGGTTTACCCCCCCCCCATTTGCTTCCCTTTTTAACCCCTCAGTGACTTCCCAGTAGACAAAAACTACACAAGGAGGTATCTGGCACTAGCTCAACCCAGCATGAATCTGTAAAAAATAATAATTGCCATTTCCTGCAAATCTTAGCAAAGCTAGCTTCCAACCCCCATGATCTTGTTTTGCTATCAGAATTCTGCTAACAAACTTAGAGGCTCCTGTTTCTAGGGGATTGTTACCAGTTTTCAGGTCTTCATAGTTCAGGGCATGCCTGCCCAACCTTTATCTTGAGGGCTGCTCCGCATAGTCATGCAATAACCCTGAGTCTTTTTAATGGCTCTAACTAACCATCTCAGAGGATTAAACATCATAAAAATGCTGACAGCATCTAGCAGCAAGGGTTTTCTGTTTGTGGCTCATGATTGCCCAGGCATAACATTGCACACAAGCGTTGTCTACTTTGTACACTTTATGAACAAAGCCATAAAGATCATCACTGAAGTGTGGAATATGACTTGCTACAGTTTGTCAAATCCAGGGATTTGCCTTTGAAACAAACGGGTGCCAACTCTGCCCTCGTATCATTGGGAGGGTTGGATGTAGTGATCCATTAATGGAAGGTACCCACAGTTGTGACTTTTACCCAGCTTTCCCCTTGCATCCATAGCACCAACCTCAGAGAAGTTGCTTCCCAGGGTCTATGTGAACTAATAACCATACACGGGGTTCTACAGTCGCAGGGAAAGGCAATGAAATTGTACTTCCTGTGCTACAGGAAGAGGGTGATTTCATCCTGACCTGTGCAGCTTTGACTCCACACAGGTTCCATAACCATAGCAAAGGCTAGAGAGTGGATTGTGGATGTGGTGTCGTGTTTGAGCTGCCATGAGCCCTACCTCAGTAGGGAATCGGGCAGGATAAAAATCGCATAAAATCAATAAACATGGTGTCCATATACATGCTGGAGGCTGCCAGTGGGCCATTTGTGAATTACAGCTGGTGGCTAGGGTTGCTAGGTCCCTCTTTGCCACCTGCAGGAGGTTTTTGGGGAGGGGGGACTGCCATAGAGCCCAATTGCCAAAGCGGCCATTTTTTCTAGATGAACTGATCTCTATTGGCTGGAGATCAATTGTAATAGCAGGAGATCTCCAGCTACTACCTGGAGGCTAGTAATGAAAATTGACACCTCTGTGTACAAATAGATAATGCAATACAGTAACACCTTTGCAATTTTGTATCCCGCGGTGGAACAAGGCAAGAGGTGTGATATTGAATGTACTGCATCTTTATTTTTGCACACTCAGACCAGTGGTTGTTAACTTGAATTTGTGTTTATCATATTTATTTGATCGGCTGCATTGTGCCAGTCTCTGTGTTATTGTATTGCACTACCTGGAGGCTGGCAACCCTACTGGTGGCTCATATGCCAGAATAGTACAGGCAACAGGAGTCTGTGATCTTCCTGGGCAGGAGACCTCTTTGTTCTGCACTGTGCTGCTGCAGAGGAAAATAAGTGTTAGGTAACTACATTTCTTCCCTGTAAGAGCCTCCCCCCACCATGTTCATGGTGGCAGTGGACATTAGGTTGAGAATCCCATGTTTGCAACCCTATGTGGAGTTCTGCCCCCAGGAAACTACAATTTCAAGAATCCCTTGCAACCAGTCATAGTGATGGAGAAAGCACTTTACAAAGTGATTGGGATCTGTTAGGGGGGCGTATTCAATCGCCGGTGCATTAGGACTTGATGCCTATACTCTGCTTCGCTGCTCTGAGCCCTGGCTGGTCAGGAAAAATAAACATTTAATAAATATGCAGAGATCTGCACTCAAAGCTTTTCATGGCCTGGAGCTACATAACATCGCCCGATAGTGCTGCAGATCAAAAGGATATGAAAAGGACAGTTAGAGGGAGGGATCAGTTTAAAACTTGGCAACCATAATCCCTGCACCCCTCCCTCTGCTTTCCCATTGCCCGTCTCTCCACAGTTTGCATCTTCCTTACCTGGTTTGGACAATCCTGCTTTTTTATGCCTCCGTCTCTGCCTGTTCCACGGCTGGCCCGCATCATATGTAGCTAATCAGCTGTACTGTGGCAAGGCATGAATGATAAACTTAAAAAAATTCAATAAAGTTATTGCAGAACATTGGAACCAGCTGTGGGGCAGAGCCCAGGAGCATAAGAGCTTTCTTTGAGTGGGGACAGGATAGCAACGGCATCTCTAAGCTCGCTTTGATGCCACCATCAACTTTGGACAGCCTAATGAAAAGGGCCTGCACTTCTTCACTGGTCGACAGGGCGGAACAGTCTTCTGTTGGTCGAAATGTCCAGGAATCGCTGCAATTATAACATATCTAGCTGCCAACTAGCACTAAATGCCTCCAGGCCCAGCATTTCAAATGGGGGGAAAATTAATAAAATTAAAGGTGACAGTGGCTCAGGCTTAGGGGTGCCCCTCCTCAACCCTGAAACAGCTCCTGTACATTTAGGAGCAGCTTAGTCTGAAAAAAATCTACCATGAGTATCTTTTCCTGTCAGAGCAGCGTTGTGAGGGATAAAGAAATTTCTGAAACTACAGTATTTATTTTATTTTTGGACTTGTATCCCACCCTCTATCCTGGCCGAAGCCGGGCTCAGGATAAACAGCGGTGGTACTCTTGTGTGCCATGGGGGACAAATCCACTCTTTGGATCGCCAATCTCTAACCACCCACTCTTAAAGTGGTTAGCATATGTTCTCTAAAGGACTAACAGTGCCATACTAAATGGTTACATCCTTGCTCTGTAAGGCATTTACATGGCCAGATTTGCTTGAGGCATAGTTCTATGATATGGTTGTCATAAGGCAAGACAAGTTAATGTGGTATAGTGGTTAGGAGCGGTGGACTCAAATTTGGAGGACCATGTTTGAGTCCCCACTCCTCCATATGAGCGGCGGACTCTAATCTGGTGGACCAGGTTGGTTTCACCACTCCTACACATGAAGCCAGCTGGATAACCTTGGGCTAGTCACAGTTCTCTTAGAGCTCTCTCAGCCCCACCTACCTCACAAGGTGTCTGTTGTGGGGAGGGGAAGGGAAGGTGATTGTAAGCCGGTTTGAGACTCCTTAAAGGCAGAGAAAATCGGGGTATAAAAACCAACTCTTCTTTTTCTTCTAGTTATTACTGGGTAATGACGGGATGAAAACAAAGGCAATTTTGGAGCTCCACTAAAGCCTTGTAAAACCAGCAGTTAGGGCACTGAATGTGGTCGTCTGACAATAACAACTCTACATAAATGCTTCCTGGTATCCATTGTTCAAATGAACATAAAAAGTTGCCTTATACTGACCTACCGATCCATCTAGCTAAGTACTGCCTAGTCTGATTGGCTAGTTCATTGTCTTCTTGAGAGCTGACATTCTTCCATTGGAGGCTCTGGAGCATAGATCTGGTACTTTCTGCCATCTATGTGCAACACATGTGCTTTACCACTGAGGCATGGGTCTTCCAATGGACCTGTGGCTTGCCGCCCACATTGTCTTCAACTTGTTGAACCCAGCTAATGTCCTCTCCCTCCCCCCCCCACTAATGCATTACATTTAATGAACTCTGCTTGATGCATTTATGAGGAACAGATTGAATCATTGCCATCAACCTAACACCATTGATCCTATGCCAGTTGAGATGCACCCGAGCCAGAACTGACTTGGGTTGACTCTGTGTGTGTTGGTGGTGGGGAGGTATCCTCAGAGAATATGTATATACATCACTACAGTTCTGAACGACAGTCACGTTGTTGGAGCTTGTGCGGCGTCGCTTGGATCTACGTCAACTTTGCTCATATCTGACGAGAGCCAAAGTTAACATAAGTCAGCCAAAGATAAGTAATGTACAGTGAATTTCTTTAAAGTGCAGGGATTTAAATCTGCTCAAAATGCATGTCTTTCAACATTAAGGTCTGTTCTTTGCTGCAGACTCTCTAGTTAGTCCACAATTAAGAAAGTTCATTTTGCTTCTGCTCTAAGATAGCACTTTCTTAGCACTTCACTGGTCCCTCTTTAGCTGTTGCTAATCTCTCTAGATCTTGATCAGGGAGTCCCAAAAGTTGTCACATGGCTTCTTGAGAGTAATGGAAGAAACCCCCTTTTTGACCCACATAACAAAAATGTAATTTAGAACCAGTGGGATCCATCCATCCTCTAAGTAGCCTCCCTCTAGCCTAAGGAACCTCCCTCCAACTTAAGTGGTTCTTTCTCCAACAGAAGAATTGGAAGAAGGCTCATAAGAACATAAGGAAGGCCATGATGGATCAGACCAAGGCCCATCAAGTCCAGCAGTCTGTTCACACAGTGGCCAACAAGTTCCTTAGATTGGAGGAAGGCTTCAAACTTGAGCCAAAAGAAAAGGTGGGGTATAAATATTTTAATAAATAGTGGAGAGTTGGGATAAGGGTAGGATCCAGCCCAGTCTTTATAGTCCTTTGGAGAAATATGACAGGAGATGATTGGGTAGATTCTTCTTGGATAGATTTTGTATAGACAAACGCATTTTTTTGGTAAACCAATGGCTTATGTTTTGTAGAACCATCTCTTTTAAAACAAGCTTTTCAATGCTTTGACATAGAAAACAACACTTAGTACAAAGAGGGCATGTCAGTTGAGCTACAATAACAGCATCAGATAATCAAAAACGAGCCGGGTTGGTCTGTTAGCATACACAGGAGCAAGAATGAATTGAACACTTTTAACAAGACCAACCAGCTATTTACTCTCCATTTTCTTTGGTGGCATTTAGGCCATGATGGCACAGCACACACTTTATGAGTTGAAGGTTCCAGGCTCAGTCTCCAATTACAAGGATCTCATGTAGCAGCGGTGCTGGGAAAGACAAATCTCTGCCTAAAGCCTTGAGAGTAGGGTTACCAGGTCCCTCTTTGCCATCGGTGGGAGGTTTTTGGGGCGGAGCCTGAGGAGGATGGGGTTTGGGGAGAGGAGGGACTTCAATGCCATAGAGTCCAGTTGCCAAAGCGGCCATTTTCTCCAAGTGAACTGATCTCTATCAGCTGGAGATCAGTTGTAATAGCAGGAGATCTCCAGCTAGTACCTGGAGGTTGGCAATCCTAATTGAGAGATTGTGACAGGAGGACATTTATGCTTGATAGGGTTGCCAGCTCCAGGTTGGGAAATACCTGGAGATTTTGGGGGCAGAGCCTGAGGAGGGTGGGGTTTGGAGAGGGAGGGGCTTCAATGCCATAGAGTCCAGTTGCCAAAGCAGCCATTTTCTCCAGGTGAACAGATCTCTATTGGCTGGAGATCAGTTGTAATAGCGGGAGATCTCCAGCTGCCACCTGGAGGTTGGCAACCCTAATGCTTGAGCAGCTTGGGAAATTACAGACAACTGATTTAAACGTATCGGTGTAATGTAGCCTAGACACTACTGAGCCATAAAACTCCAGAGTGGGCACATTTTTCAGCCTGAGAACAACATCTGGGTCTCTACCCACTTCTGAGTGCTCCAAAATGGAGGCTGGCTTTTCCTGTTTGCTGCACCCCAGAGCCATCCAAAGGGGACAGAGATCCAGATGAGGCTTTCAGGCTGAATAACTTGTCCTCTCCTGGCCCTCGCTCCCATTTTGCTGATCTCAACAGCTCAAAACTCTCACGTTGTTTAACCTCTTTTGAAAAGCATTGGCTGGCTGTCCTGCAGAGAGATGTTCCCCATAAATTGTACAACATCCATGGATGAAAGGTTCCCACTGTAATTTGGGCCTTTCTACTATAAGCTACTGACCTACCATCTCACTTGCATGCCAATAGTGATGTGATAAGTGTGAAAACATGGGTACATTTTATTTGATCCCTCCCATGTGGTCTGGAATGATACAGCCAGAGGTAGCTTCTTATTTACACACAATATACTGACACCTAGGGTTGCCAACCTCCAGGTATTACCTGGTCAACATATCTGAATTGTAACATATAATGGAACACCAGTTTTCGGTACATTGTTGATTCCATGATATCTTTGTATTCTATATTTTGATTCCCATTACATGGTGGGTTATGTTTATATGAGTCAATATTCTGTGTGTCTTTGGGTTGAACTTGTTTGTACACAGAAGTGTACAAACCTCCAGGTATTAGCTGGAGATCTGCTATTACAACTGATCTCCAGCTGGTAGAGATCAGTTCACCTGGAGAAAATGGCCGCTTTGGCAATTGGACTCTATGGCATTGAAGTCCCTCCCCTCCCCAAACCCTGCCCTCCTCAGGCTCCGCCCCAAAAACCTCCCGCCGGTGGCGAAAAGGGACCTGGCAACCCTACTGACAGCTGCAATTTTGGAAAAGAGTGACCTGGATAGGCCAAGCTGGCCCAATCTTGTCAGATCTCAGAAGCTAAGCAGGGCTGGCCCCGGTTAGTACTTGAATAGGAGAACAGCAAGGAAATCCAGGGTTGCTATGCAGAGGCAGGCAATGGCAAACCTTTACCTCTGATCATATCTTGCCTTGAAAACCCTTACAGGGTTGCCATAAGTCTGCTGTGACTTGATGGAAGTGGGTGTGGGGGGGGAAGAATCTTTAAAGTTTATTTCGCACGTTTGTGACTGGAAAGGTAAGCCAGCCGAAGAGACTTCAGTTTCAAATTTCTAGGTGTTATTAAAACTAGCAGAGTGAGGAAAGAAGGAATTTACATAATTACAAAACTATCTTGGCACTGTCTTCGTGCGGCTGTCTGCCTCCTATCTGTGCAATCGCGCACATATTCCGATTGCAGACGAAATAAAGAGCAGTCTCCAAGCACTGACAGAGGCGCCTCGAGGGGAATCGACACACCTCAGTGGGGCAAACAGATGGCTTGCCTTTTTGGACTTAATTAATTCCACAGCTATCGATCTGCCTGGATCTGATTTCGGCATTGGTATGAGACGCTTTGCTTGCAAAGAAAATAAAATAAAATTGCATCCTTTGCCGTTGATCGATTGACTGCATTTCCAATTCTTGCAAATCGGCCCCTTTCCTGCAAGGTTCCTCTGGGTTTGGTATTACCGTAGTCCAGGGACTCAGAAGACGATGCTAAGTCTGATTACTGGACAGGATTAATAACGCTGAGCTCTCACAGGGCATGATTAAGTTCAGGGCTGAATTAAGGTTCTCGGATCAGGGCCAGATTACATGAGGGGCGAGGCCCCAAGATTAGGATCGCTTGCAGTTTTTGTGAAAGCTAATTAGCATCCTGCTGCTTTGAAGATTGGGGATCCGTTGCTGAAGGAGGGAAGTGTTCAAACCTCATGCTGCTAACATGATTCAAATATCCCTACAAAAGCTGGATTTGGCAAAGGCTGATATGGTCTTTTACAGTTTTTTTCCTTTTAGGAAGGGGCAGCAAGTGCTGTCCTTAGGGCTGCCAACCTCCAGGTACTAGCTGGAGATTTCCTGCTGTTACAACTGATCTCCAGCTGACAGAGATCAGTTCGCCTGGATAAAATGGCCACTTTGACAATTGGACTCTATGGCATTGAAGTCCTGTCTCTCCCCAAACCCTGCCCTTCTCAGGCTCCTCCCCCAAAAACCTCTCGCCAGTGGTGAAGGGGCAACCCTAGCTGCCCTGGAAGGGTATCCTCTGCACTAGACAGGGAGGGACTTTCTGTCTTTGCACTTGTGTCTGGACAAGAGGTGTGTCATCACCCTAGCCTTTGTATCTAGCAAATTAGCCTGTGAAAAGGGCTAAACTCAGCAGGAATTAGGGTTGCCAACCTCCAGGTGGTGGAATCAAATTGACAAGCTTGTGCTTGGATTGGATGATTATACAAAAAATCAGCACGTATGACCAAATTACTAATGCAAGTGCATTACGTACAATTCCAATAACATTCAAAATGCATGAATTGCAAATTACAGTTCCGTATACGCATAGTCACGTCACTTGTACTATGCCAGTTAATGTCAAGTTCCAAGGCTATCAAAACAGATAATGCACCACGTTGTCAATCATGAAGACACTGGATTCCAACTGTTCAACAGAAGATGGGCTTCCAGTTCAATCTTATTTCACTTATAGCTTCATCAATTTTGGAAGTCAAAATTTGGTGCTTATTCCAGTTTCAGAGGAATGTGCCTCTCTATGCGGATGGCTGATTAACGCAATCAGCCATCCGCAAAGTGCAGAGAGGCACATTCCTCTGAAACTCGAATAAGCACCAAATTTACTGGCCCAACAGAACTTCCAAAATTGATGAAGCTATAAGCAAAATGGGATTGTAACGGAAACCCATCTTCTGTTGAACAGTTGGAATCCAGTGTCTTCATGATTGGCAATGTGTTGCATTATCTGTTTTGATAGCCTTGGAACTTGACATTAACTGGCATAGTACAAGTGACGTGACTATGCGTATACTGTAATTTGCAATTCACGCATTTTGAATGTTATTGGAATTGTTATTGGAATTGTACATAATACACTTGCATTGGTAATTTGGTCATATGTGCTAATTTTTTGTATAACCTCCAGGTGGTGGCTGGAGATCTCCCGCTATTACAACCGATCTCCACGGAGATAGATCACGATGGGTAGCCATGTTAGTCTGTCAACAGCAGTAGAAAAGAGCAAGAGTCCAGTAGCACCTTAAAGACCAACAAAATTTCTGGCAGGGTATGAGCTTTCTGAAGAAGTGAGCTGTGGATCACGAAAGCTCATCCCCTGCCTGAGATTTTGTTGGTCTTTAAGGTGCTACTGGACTCCTGCTCTTTTCAACTGATCTCCAGCTAGGGTTGCCAGGTGGGTAGTTTTGGCAGGCAATTGCCCGCCAATCCACCCAGCCGCTCTGGAGCGGCGATCGTGTGCACGTGCGGCCGCACACATGTGATGATGTCACTTCTGGTTTTACTTCCAGAAGCGCGGCATCGCCACGGCTGCGTCAGCAGTTTTGAGTGTTAAATCAGCCACGGCGATGCGGCGCTTCCGGAAGTAAAACCAGAAGTGACTTCATCACGCGCGCGCTCCCGCCCCCTAAAACCTCCTGCTGATCAAGAGGGGGGAACCTGGCAACCCTATCTCCAGGCAACAGAGTTCAGTTCACCTGGAGAAAATGGCCGCTTTGGTAGGTGGAATCTATGGCACTATGCCACATTGAAATCCCCCCCCCCAAACCCTACTCTCCTTAGGCTCCACACCTAAAATCTCCAGATATTTCTCCAGCTGAAGCTGGAAACCCTAGCAGGAATCCCGGTTTGCCATCTAAACTCAGCAGGAATCCTGGTTCCCCATCATGCACCATCTGTATCAAGGCACCTCCAGAGGAGGAGACAGTAGCATTCTTCTCCGCCTAAGGGATGCAACAAGGTACAAGGAAATTGGGCCATGTCACAAGACTCACAAGGGAATGTTGTTTAGCTTGGCTCTGGCTTCATCTGGGATTCCTGACAGGTAGTCTCATGCTCTGTATTCCTCGCATTAAAAAAAACTTTTTTTTTTTTGCTCTTTTAGTAATAAGCAATTAATTTTAATTAAAAGATTGCCTGTTTGGAAGGGCCTGATGTGTGAATGCCGGGGATGAGGAACTGCAGGTAATTTTATGGTGTTTGCCTTGGCCCCGTTCCCTCCGCTATTTCGGCTAATTGTCATTATTTAGTCGTTTGTTACTATGGCGACAGTGGATCATTTTGGGTTGCCAAGTCTCCGAGTACAAGCTCAGACAAGGCACTTAGAGGGGGGGAAATTTCTCTCTTTCCCTTCCAGTTTGCCAAGGAAACCTGAGGCTCAGTGTATTGGGAAATCATCCAACCTCCTTTTCTTGTGAATTTTGCACTCTGTAACTGCGGGATGGTGAAGCTGGAAAGTTACAAATTCCAGAACCAAGAACAAGAATAGTGTCCCAATGGATATGGGGCAGTAGAGAGACCAAGGTCTATCCTTTTTGCACGGGCTGTAATAATTTTATGGGTATATATTGATGGTGGTGTTAAAAATCACCAGCTGTTATGTTCCACGTGTATGTGGTTCCCACAGTCTGCATCTGGAGCGGGGGTTTCCTTCCCATCTTCTTCCCAAAATACAGGCTAGGCTGAGATCAAGCCCTTTGTGAGCTGGGTGGCTCGCAAAGCTAGAGCAGCACTGGTAGATTTTCTTCATCAAATTTCCCTCCATGTGCATCTGCTCTTTGCTTTCTGGGACTTTCCCCTCCAGGCCCACAGGGAGGTTAGCAAAACACATTTTATCCACTACATGTGCAAAACAGGCACATGCCCAAAAGATGACCAGTGGAACCCTTGCTGTAAGTCAATTCCTCAGGGACAAATCACATGTGATGTCAGAGTTACATGATCGGATCCTCAGGTGTATTGTTAGGGTTGAAAGGTCCCCTTTGCCACCGGCAGGAGGATTTTGGGGCGGAGCCTGAGGAGGGCAGAGTTTGGGGTGGGGAGGGACTTCAATGCCATAGAGTCCAATTATCAAAATGGCCATTTTCTCCAGGTGAACTGATCTCTATTGGCTGGAGATCAGTTGTAATAGCAGGAGATCTCCAGCTAGTACCTAGAGGATGGCAACCCTATGTATTGTTTAGCTCAGAACAGCGTCTACAGGTGACAGGGATAAGGCCTGGAGATAGGGCCCTAGGAAAGGGAGAGGTGAACTATTCCCCTTTTGGGTTACCAACTCTGGGTTCGGAAGTATCTGGAGATTTGAGGATGGAGCCTTGGGCGGGCTGGGTTTAGGGATGGGAAGGACCTTCGTGGAATATAATGCAATACATTCCACCTTCCAAAGCAGCCATTGTCTATAGGAGAAGCAGAATAAATATTTTAAATTAATAAAGAATAAATAAGCAGAACAGAACAGATTTTTATTACGGCATTGCCATTCTAAGAATACTTGGTAAAATTGTCCACAGTTCATAATTGTGCATTAATTTAAAATACAAAAATACAAATCCATCAAGTTAGATTTTACTTATCCCTCTAATTTAAAATTAGACCCATCCTTGAGGAAACCTTTGAAAGGTGAACTTTAAAAGCTATTGCACAGAACCTAGCTTTGGCTAAGGTAGCCTGTTCTTTTTCCCCCTCCAGAAGTGTCTGGCGTATTACTGATTCTATGGGCTCTCTAGGGCCCTTCAGCGAAGGGAGAATGTACTTGGTGCACGCCTCTTCATACCAAGGACATCTTAATAGCACATGAGCCACTGTTTCCATCTCTCCAATTTCACATGGGCAATGTCTGAAGAATAAATAATCAATTTATGTTGTCTGGAAATCAGCTGTAATTCTGGGAGATCTCCAGCCCCACACCCTCCCAGAGGTTGGCAACTAGGGTTGCCACTGGCAGGGTTGCCAACTCCAGGATGGGAAATAGCTGGAAATTTGGGGGGTGGAGCCTGAGGAGTTCAGGGTTTAGTTAGGGGAGGGACTTCAATGAAGTATAATGCCATAGAGTCCACCTTCCAAAGTGGCTAGTTTGAGAACTAGTCTGAGTAAACAATACTGACCTTGATGGACCAATGGTCTGATTCAGTGTAAGGCAGATTCATATATTCATAATGAGTAGGAAGCCATTCAGAAGTTTACTTCCTTTGGGTTTGAGGGTTCCCTTTAATCACCAGGGTTAGTAGCCACTCCATGAATGTGTTTAATCCCCTATAAAGCTTTTTGTGCTTATGGCCAGCGCCGCACCCACTGACAAACAATCCACAATTCAATTACTCATTGAGTGAAGAAGTACTTCCTTATGTCCATCCTGAATCTATTGCCCATCAACTTCGGCCGGGGCTAGAGATCACGTGCTGCTAAATGGGCAGTTACAGGGGCCAGTTCAAAACGGCAACCTCACTGCAGCCGAAGTCCACACAGGTAGCTCTTAGGTTCCAAAAATGCCTTCTGACCAGTTGCTTATTTCTAAATGGACCCAAACTAGTTCCAGACCGGCACTCCTCTTTGTTCGGTATCACAGGGTTGCCAGCTCTGGATTGGGAAATACCTGGAGATTTTGGGGTGGAGCATGAGGAGGTCGGGATTTGGGGAAGGGAGGGACTTCAATGGAGTCTAATGCCATAGAGTCTACCTTCCAAAGCTGCCGTTTTCTCCAGGTGAACTAATCTCTGTCACCTAGAGATCAATTGTAACCCTAGAAGATCTCCTGGCACAACCTGGTGGTTGGTAACCTTAATATCACTATAATTATTCAGCTGGGATTGATGTGGATCTGGTTTCTTCCATTCATGTGCATGTGTGTGGAATAAATATCTCAGCAGAAAGCAATATGTACTGTGAGCCCCCAAAGAGCAAACTGTGACATTCTGTAAAGTGTAGCCTTTTTTTAAAAAAAGTAAAAATTACAACATTCACCAAGGTGCTACTTTATATGGAAAAGAACCCCAGAGAGTTACAATTAGAGTCTGGTTGTTTTAGTACCAATTAAGATTTAGCATATAAAAGACATCTGGGCTGTAAAACGGTGGATATTTGCTGTTGTTGCCTCTGCCGTTCTTACCACTGGAACACCAAAGTACCGGCTTCAGTTTTTCCCCTGCAGTTTTTAAGCAGCTCCCCCCTCAATAGCCCCTGGAGTCTCGTTTGGGCCTACTCTGAAATCAGCACTCTGAGAGTTGCCCCCCCCATGGGGGGATCCATAAGGAGGGAGAGTTGCCCCCCTTATGGGGGGATACCTGGTGTTGGATCTGATGTTTCTAAGGATGGAGTGAATTTGTGGAAGTGATTTTCATTGGCTTCCCTTATCCTGGAAGATCCCCTGAAATGTCATTGCTTAGGGTCAAGTGGAACCCTCCAGAGCAATATGGCATGTAACGGGGTGGGTGGTGGGGGTGCTACAGCAGGAAGGAGAATTGGTAGCAATTTCTCCCCTCGCTCTGGCAGAGCTTGCTCTGCTCACACAAAAGAAGACCATTCTGATCAACTTCTCCTTCCTCCTGCAATCCAAATGGGCCACCAGTAGGGTTGCCACTTCACCACAGGCGGGAGGATTTTGGAGTGGAGCCTGAGGAGGGCGGAGTTTGGGGAGGGGAGGGACTTCAATGCCATAGAGTCCAATTGCCAAAGCGGCCATTTTCTCCAGGTGAACTGATCTCTATCGGCTGGAGATCAGTTGTAATAGCAGGAGTTCTCCAGCTAGTGCCTGGAGGTTGGCAAGCCTACCTCCTTTATATATTATGTTCACTCACTCCCCAACAACCATTGTTCCTAATGTATTTCAGCACTTGCTATGCATGCAACGACAAGATGTATATTGCATAGCGCCTTCATGCTCATGTGTAACCATTGAAATGTGTATATGCGCTACAGACAAGATGCATCCATTTCCCTACTCTGAGATTTACTTCCAGAGACAGATGAATCCTGAAGGATCACAACTTTAGTAGCTCGTATTAACAATATTTTTAAAAGGCATCCCCAAAAGCCAATAATAGGGAAAAACAGGGACAGTGATTTATCTGGGACCACAAAATAGGGACTCTCTTGGTAATAAGGACAGTTGGAGTGCCTGCTGGCAAACCTGTTTACTCAGAAGTAAGGTCCACTGATTTCAAGAGGGCTTACTCCCTGTTCAGTGTACAACTGAACGGACAGTTTAATCCAAAAATAAGGGTGGATCGGAGCAGAAATCGGCAGTTTGGAGGTGGGCCCAAAGTAGATTCTGGCAGACATGGGTGGAGACTATGAGAATCTGGTGGGTCGTGGGAGGAGCCTGAAGTTTTATTGGTTGTTCAGATTTCAGTGACTTAACAAAATACTGTTTTTGCTAGGGAGAGCGGCAGCCCTGCCTTCCATCTTGAGTGGAATAAGGCCTTAACTGTAGAGCATGAAATACTTTTTGTGTGTAGTGTGTGTGTGTGTGTACATGCCATCAAATCACAGCTGACTTATGGCAACCCCGTAGGGTTTTCAAGGCAAGAGACGTTCAGAGGTGGTTTGCCGTTGCCTGCCTCTGCATGGGCTGAGAGAGTTTGGAGAGAACTGTGACTGGCCCAAGGTCACCCAGCAGTCTTCATGTGGAGGAGCAGGGAATCGAACCCGGTTCTCCAGATTAGAGCTCGTAACCACTACATCACCCTGGCTCCTTATGTAATATCTGCCTAAAATAAAAGATATTTATTCTTTACAAGATTATTTTTGTAACATACTAAAAATGTAGCGCATCATTGTGTTTGGCATTGTAGAGTGTTTTAAAAATAAATATCAGCTAGATAGTTATCTCTAAATCTGCCCTCTTGCTCTTATTTTGGAGGGCCTGAATCTTCTGAAAGCCGAACTGTTTTGCATGGCAAAAGACTGGAGAGTGAAAAGAGCCCAGGAGAACAAGCGGAGCCAAACGGCCTCTCTGGAGGCTGGTAGTGCCATAGAACCCAGTTGACTTGGGCTTTAGCAACAAAAGAGATGTTATCATTGTTGCCACTGCCCACGTCCGTGCCAATCAGACCCTACAATGCTGTCCCTGACCTAAAACCATGTGAATTACAGTAGATGAATGTTCAACAAAAAACTTAATGAAATGATACTTTAAAATAGTAGAGGAAAGGGTGAATGGGGTGTGTGTGAATGAGGGTGTGTCCACATATTGTGTCCATAATGTCACAGGCACTGGCCAGTGGGACCCTGTGATTCTCATACAACCACATTATACACTACATTTACATTCTGAATTTGGGTGCTATTTGGTAGAAAGAAGATTGCATTTTCTTACCATCAAAATACTGCTGCTTGTGTGATGGGTAAGTGTCATATTTTTGCTACCAGATTGCTTCTTTGAGAAAATATGTTTGGGTCCCTCATAGGAAATTTACAAAATTGCAGATTTTTTTTTATTACAAATAATCATATGGAACGTCCCACACTGTTACAAACATCTCTGTCCACCCAACTGACCATCATATGCACGGAGCAGAGAAAGCCAATTCACATGAACGTTCTCTTTACGGTGAGTTTCCTTGGAGATTGCCTGTTTTCAATCTGCTATCGAAAATGAGTTCTTACTGAACACATTTTGTGAGCCATTTATTGCAAGAATAGGTTGTGAGCTGACATACTACAGCTCAACTTGGTTGCCAGCTAACCAGGAAAAATGCCAGTCCAGCCTGCTGTGTTTCTTTAACCTCCAGGCCAGCTGCCAGAATTGTGTGCGTGTCTGTCTTTGAAGTCTAGATATTGGAACTGCTTGCCAGTATTTTTGTGTCAAGCCAGATTTTTTCCCTTTAATTCTTAGAAGGGGAGAATAAAGATCAGCAGTAACATTTTCACTCGGTGCACATGCTTCAGCTATGTATGGCATACATTCACACTTAGGTGTCGGGCCAGTCCACACACTTATTTCATTTACTGCTGCATGGGAGACTGTGGTGTGATGTGCATGGTTGCCCCACCAACACCTTCCTCAAAAGATCCTGCCCTTAATCCAAAGAGACCCTGACCTGGGTACAGGGTTGCCAACCTCCAGGTACTAGCTGGAGATCTCCTGCTATTACAACTGATCTCCAGCCAATAGAGATCAGTTCCCCCTGGAGAAAATGGCCGCTTTGGCAATAGGACTCTATGGCAATGATGTCCCTCCCCTCCTCAAACCCCGCCCTCCTCAGGCTCCGCCCCAAAAACCTCCTGCTGGTTGCGAAGTGGAACCTGGCAACCCTGCCTGGGTAGCTGAGGCTAGTCTGATCTTGTCAGATCTTTTGGATTAAGGGCAGGATTAAGGGGATCTTTCGACCTCAAGCAAGGAAGAGCTGAACAACATGGTGTATAGTGGCAGCAGTTGTGAGAAATGCTCCTCATCTCATCTCCTTGCAAGGCTTTTCATATGAAATCCCAAGACCAGTCAGTCCCCACCATGCCTTCCAAGCACCAGGAACACTAATACTTCCTGATGGCTGTTCCATGGCTCTGTCCAATGAATCTGCCTTGCAGGGTTGTTATGAGGATCAAAAGGAGGGGGAAACCACATACACCACTAGGCTCGCCCTCACGGGTGGGACTTACACTCATAGTGTGCCGTGATGCCACAATGTCTCTTCCAGTTGCATAATGGGAAGTGATGTCACGGTATTGTGGGGCTCTCTAGAATTCACCTGAAACTCTATGGTAATAGCCCCATTTGAAATGTGGTGTTGGAGGAGAGTTCTACAGGTACTGTGGACCGCCGAAAAGACAAATAAGTGGGTTCAAGATCAAATCAATCCTGAACTCTCCCTAGAAGCCAAAATGACTAAACTGAGGCTATTGTATCACATTATGAGAAGACAAAAATCACTGGAAAAGACAGTCATGCTAGGAAAAGTTGAAGGCAGCAGGAAAAGAGGAAGACACAACAAGAGATGGACTGACTCAATCAAGGAAGCCATGGCCCTCAGTTTGCAAGACCTGAGCAAGGCTGTTAACAATTAATTAATAGGATTACTATAAGTCATTAATTCATAGGATTGCTATAAATCGGAAGCAACTTGACAGCACTTCACACACACACACACACACACACACACACACACACACACACTAACCCCAAGCTTATGGTAAAACACTCCAAGCTTATTAGATGAAGGGAAAGAATAAAAGTGTAACAGAGAATTGCCAAGATCATCCTAGTATGGTTATCAGACATGCTGATGGTTGTCTGCAGTTGCTGCACTTGATCACTAGAGGCCAATGTGGTGCCTGAGCAAACTTCCTGATGCATCCTTCCTCCCAGCGAACAACAGCAGAAATGAGCCCTGTGTCTTTTTTGATCTGACGTTTCCTCCAGGTCCCAGATTCAATCCTCAGCGTGTCCAAAGGATCAGGTAGTAGGTGACGTTAAAGACCTCTACCTGAGACCTGGAGAGCCACTGCCAGCCTGACTTGGCAATACCGACCTTGTTGGACCAATGGCTTGGCATAAACTTATCTAATAATAATAAGCAAGAACATACCCTTAATTGTAAAAACAGCACTGCGGAGTACTTTGCCATCGTTTGTCATGGTCTAAATGAGAGAGCTGCCCTGACCTGGATGGCCCGGGCTAGCCCAATCTCATCATATCTCAGAAGTTAAGCAGGGTCAGCCCTGATTTATGCTTGGATGGGAGATCACCAAGGATGCTATGAACAGGCAGACAATAGCCAGCGTGTTGTAGTGGTCAAGAGCGGCAGACTCTAATCTGGAGAACCGGGGTTGATTCCCCCCTCATAAGAACATAAGAAAGACCCTGCTGGATCAGACCAAGGCCCATCAAGTCCAGCAGTCTGTTCACACAGTGGCCAACCAGGTGCCTCTAGGAAGCCACTAACAAGACGAGTGCAGCAGCACCATCCTGCCTGTTTTCCACCGCACCCAAAATAATAGGCATGCTCCTCTGATACTAGAGAGAATAGGTATGAAGCATGACTAATATCCATTCTAACAGCCATGAATACCCCTCTCCTCCATGAATATGTCCACTCCCCTCTTAAAGCTCTCCAAGCTGGCAGCCATCACCGCATCCTGGGGCAGGGAGTTCCACAATAACTATGCATTGTGTGAAGAAATACTTCCTTTTATCTGTTTTGAATCTCTCACCCTCCAGCTTTAGCAGATGACCCCGTGTTCTAGTATTATGGGAGAGGGAGAAAAACCTCTCCCTGTCCACTCCCTCCTCCACATGAGTGGTGGACTCTAATCTGGCGAACTGGGTTGGTTTCCCCACTCCTGCACACGAAGCCAGCTGGGTGACCTTGGGCCAGTCACAGTTCTCTCAGAACTCAGCACCATGTACCTCACTAGGTGTCTCTTGTGAGGAGAGGAAGGAAAGGCAATTGAAAGCCAGTTTGATTCTCCTTAAAAGGTTGAGAAAATTGGCATATAAAAACCCACTCCTCCTCCTCTTCTCTGTTTGTCTCTTTGTCTTAAAAACCCTACAGGATCACCATAAGTCAGCTGCAACTTGACAGCACTTCCTACCACCGAATGAGAGAGCTAAAAGTTCCCGGCCTGACCACCTAGAGGTCTCACAGCCATCACTGTCCCCACACCTCTGCCTGGTTTCTTGGATTTCCCCCTGTTGACTCACTAAACCCAATTTTCTTTTCTCACTGTCTTTCAATCCTGGCCCATCACATCAAGTGACTTCATGTCCTGGAAGGCCCAGCGTTGTTGGACCTCCTCTGTGTGTAGCAACAGGTGCCACAACAGGCGCTCAGGAGGGTCAGCCATACCAGTTACCTGCCAGGTTTGGAGAGTCCCTCTGCTTTAAGGATGGGCTATGCTTGAGATCCACAGGGACCTCTCTTCCATCGCCCGGAGTTTGTCCTGGCTGCCTCTTGAAAAAAAACCATTACTTAACTACATCTGTCCCTGCAGAATAGTTAACATACTCATTACTCTCTGGCGCTGGCAAAGGAAGATTGACGCAAGGAAGGTCCAAGTTACCCTCTAACACGCAGGGATTTTTGTTGAAGTTGCAAATGTAAGGCTGGAAATTGGACAGGTGCCCTGAGAGGCCGGCGGCAGGAAGAGCCAGATAAATAAGCCAGTTATTCTCATCATCCTAATAAAACGGCCCTTCGAACAAACAGGCGATTCAGAGTGGGACTGTACGCCCACCTTTGGGCGTCCCGTTAACATGCCTTTAGGATAGAGCAGGCGACTCTCGCCAGCCTTGCTTTGTGTGTGTGTGTTAAGTGCCGTCAAGTCACTTCCGACTCATGGCGACCCTATGAATCGAAGTCCTCCAGAATGTCCTATCTTTGACAGCCTTGCTCAGATCTTGCAAATTGAGGGCTGTGGCTTCCTTCATTGAGTCAGTCCATCTCTTGTTGGGTCTTCCTCTTTTCCTGCTGCCCTCAATGTCTCCTAGCATGACTGTCTTTTCCAGTGACTCTTGTCTTCTCATAATGTGACTTGGATCAGCTCCATTCTTGATGGTAGAACTAATTCACACATACCTGTAGATCACTTGATAAGACTCCTGGCTGCCTGTGAGAACTGCCTTTATTGAAATATATCACGATTGAGCAATGGGGGAAAAAAATACACAAACAGTACCTGTGGTGTTTTGTGTGCAGTCACTGTTTTTGTGCATTGAGATCAATGCTCGACCTTGCATTTTGCAGTGGTGAATGTCCATGTGCAAACTCACCCTTAGACATTTTTTATGAACTTGACTGCTATCACTTTGGCTTCCCAGGACAGGAAAATAGTTAGGCTCCTATGTTAAGAGTGCCATTGAGGTAAAGGTGGCTGCGTATCTCCTTCTAAACTCTGGTGCTTTTTCTCTGGACCAGGCATTGGATCTTTCAGTGAGAAAGTCTGAAAAATTTGTGTTAGTTTGCTTTTGCATGCACAGTGCTTTATAGGATATGCCTGACATTCTGGGATTTTCCACGCTGAGATGATTTCTTGTGGTTTTCTCATTGTTACTGCAGCTGTCAATTCAGCACAGGAGCAATGGGACTTGCACATGGTGGGTTTCTCCTAGGGTTGCCAGCTCTGGGCTGGAAAATAACTGGAGATTTTGGGGGTGGAGCCTGAGGAGGGTGGAGTTTGGAGAGGGGAGGGGCTTCAGTGGGGTATAATGCCATAGAGTCCACCTTCCAAAGTGGCCATTTTCTCCAGGGGAAGTGATCTCTGTCGCCTGGAGATCAGTAGCAATCCCAGGAGATCTCCAGCTGCAACTTGGAGGTTGGGAACCCTAGTTTCCCCCCAATTCCCAACTCACACCAGAGGCTTTAAAAAAAACTCATGTGCTGCTAGATTGCTATGGAATTATAATGCTATCACTATTTATCTCTGAACTTTACACCATTCTTTAAGAGGCGCAACTAAAGTGCTGTTGTCAGGGCCAAGTGAGAATTTTTCAGGGAGTTTTATCATATTTGAACTGGGATGAAAGATTTGCTTACCCACTTCAGGTATTAAATTAGTTAGGAAGATAGTATTAGCTGGTATGATTGCAGTCTGAATGGCCCCTGTGCTTATTTGATATACACTGGAGCAGCGTGCTTCTTGCATTACAATGTGCAATCCTAAACAGCGTCAACAGATTTAGAAGGGTGGACCTTTCTTTAGGATTGTACTGTAAAACTGTTCAGTCTTCAAGGTGCTGCAAGATTCCATTTTGTGTTGACTGACAAACCTCCTGGATCGTCACGGCTGCCTTGCCTCTTACACAGAAGCCAACCTAGATTGCCATGAGGAATGTGTTGGTTGCCCAAAGCATACAGGAACAAATCGCAAATTATAAACCACTTACTGTTTCAGGTTTGAAATGTATAGAATGCCCAAAGGAAGGACTATTTTTTTGGAGGGGAAATATATTAATCTTCTTGCAAGTTAGAACTGTGCTTTAATTGGAATAATGACCATGATGATACATGTGAAAATGAAATCTCCAAATAACTGTTGAGTCAGAAGTAACTGTTGTCTCCGGAGGGTGTTTTCAGATTAAGTACTAATGGGGACAGGAAAAGCCATTATTGACATGTTAATTTTCCCAGGTATACTGAATAACCATGCGGAGTTTTTTACCAGCATCTTCCAAGGGCTAGCTCTCAGGTGCCTACGGAGAGGGGGCCATTGTGTTCTGCCAGTTCCTCGTTAGTACAATCAAAGAAACCACCAATATGGTATAGTCTAAGTCAGCAGAAATACCAGTACTAGGCTCTATGAAACAGATATATTGGAAAAGACAATCTTAATACAACTATATACTATGGCAACGCAAAATTCACAATGACTACATACAACAAATATACCAAGACATTATACAAAAACCTTAACCCCACATGCGTTGCCATAGTATATAGTTGTATTAAGATTGTCTTTTCCAATATATCTGTTTCATAGAGCCTAGTACTGGTACTTTTACTGACTGAGTTCCTCATTAGCTGCCAGCGCCTGTGAGTGCCACACCCAGTTACTACCCTGTGCATTATCTTGATAGCTCCATTCAGACCCAGGGGACTGGGCCAAGCCTGACTACAGTGCTAATCCGCCCTCCCCATGGACAGCTGTGATTTTTGACGTGGTTGATGATGGTAAGAAAACGGGTTTCCAGTGCTCCATTAGGACTGGTAGGGTGGAGGGACCCTGCACTCCTTATCTGTAAAATCTGTCTGTTGTGGGGAGAGGAAGGGAAGGAGATTGTAAACCGGTTTGATTCTTCCTTAAGTGGTAAGAGAAAGTCGGCATATAAAAACCAACTCTTGGTCTTGGTCTTGGTCTTGGTCTTGGTCTTGGTCTTGGTCTCCTCCTCCTCCTCCTCCTCCTCCTCCTCCTCTTCTTCTTCTTCTTATTCTTCTTCTTCTCCTCCTCCTTCTCCTCCTCTCCTGTTTCTTCATGGGTGAGACTTACCTGGGCTAGGGTTGCCAGCTCCAGATTGGGAAATTCCTGGAGATGAGGTGTAATTTCAGGGGATCCCCAGGTCCCACCTAGAGGCTGGCATCCCTAGGAAGATGTAAACTGGATCCTGGACTTTCAGCAGTCCAGGAATCTGTTCAGTACCTCAGAAGAGGAAAATTGGCTACCAGATTGCCAGTTAACCTGTGCGGGGGTGGGGGGAAGGTTTACGGTTGGACTGCTGGGCTACAACCTGGAGATTGTATCTGTTTCTTTAGGAGATCTACAGCCGAGAGGGAAGGAATCCAGCCACAGCCACTGCTCCTCTTCAGATCACTCCCCCTTCCTCCCCCCCCCCACCCCGCTGCCTGCACAGGATGTGATTTGAGCAAGTGTCCATCTGTACAATGATGCTAGACTTCTGTAAAACAGATCCAAGGGTATTATCAATCCTGAGCTCGTGGTGACAGCAACTCAGCTCTTTCCCGCCCTGTGAAAACATTTTCGTATTTTCCATAAATGCTCTGAGGAAGGGAAGAGCCCTGCCCTGCCCAAGCAAACCCCCTCCCTGTTTCTCTATCAGGCAGCGGCAGTGTGACGGGATGTTACGGATGAAGTACTGGCAACTGAACTGGTAAAGCTGGCTCTATACTGTAGAGCCAGAACTTCATGCTGGAACTTCTCCATCTGATACATACTTCTTCATGGGTGAGACTTACCTGGGCTAGGGTTGCCAGCTCCAGAGGCCTGCTGGAATGAAAGGCAACTCTTGGTCAGCATTCAGATGGTTTGCTCTGTGTTTGGAGCTCGGGGTGAATTCCTGTTTACCTCTTCTATGGGATGGAAATCCATCTGCCCCTTTTGGCATGAGTCAATCTTTCTATTCAGCAAGCAGATTTCTGAGGCAGCCAAAGATTTCCCTTCCTCAATTTTAGTGGCTTCTAGGTTCTAGACAAGAGGTCTTCCTACACCTTTCCTGGCATTCACCAAGTGTTTTTATAAAATGGGCAGAGCTCGGTGGGGCTTTTGGCCAGCAGGGCTTCTGATTGGCCATTAGAGATCTGTTTGGCTGTGCAGATTTTTTTAAATAAGTTGCTTTGGCAGCAGCTGCAACCACATCATGAGGATCTTCAGTGGGTGACTGAAGGGAAGCTGGGACAGCCATTTTATGGCTGGCTTCGCCTTGTACATAGGGTTGTCAGGTCCTCTTTGCCATCAGTGGGAGCTTTTTGGGGTGGAGCCTGAGGAGGGCGAGGTTTGGGGAGGGGTGGGACTTCAGTGCCATAGAGTCCAATTGCCAAAGCTGCCATTTTCTCCAGGTGAACTGATCTCTATTGGCTGGAGATCAGTTATAACAGCAGGAGATCACCAGGTAGTACCTGGAGGTTGGCAACCCTATTAATAACAGGCTTGACTTAGTTCAATCAAGTGAGGAGTGAGTGGCCTTCTGGGTTTACATAGATCGCTGAGCCAGGCCTAGCGGAGGGGGGGGGGGAACTGAGCTTTGTGTGACGGCAGCCACCTTCAACATGAACCTGAAATCAGAGCTTTGGAAGAAGTTGCCAGCGTTTATCTCCTCTTACAGTCAATAGAGGAACAGAATGGAAACAGAAAACTCCTGTCTTCTGGCCTAGAAGGAAGGTTAAGGGCAACAAGGGTAATCAGTGATAAGCAGCTTTGCATGGAGAAAGTCCCTGATTCAATCCCAGCATTTCCAGTTAAAGAAGTCGGATGGTGTGAAAGGTCCCCACCTGAGACCCTGGAGAGCCACTGCCAGTCCGAATAGACGGTACTGGCCTCGGTATATGAATGGTCTGACTCAGTGTAAGCCATCTTCATGTGAGTAATATTATTAGCCTAGTGGTAAAAGGTCTGTCCTCTGACTAGGGTTGCCAACCTCCAGGTACAAGCTGGAGATCTCCTGCTATTACAACTGATCTTCAGGCAACAGAGATCAGTTCCCCTGGAGAAAATGGCCACTTTGGCAACTGGATTCTATGGCACTGAAGTCCCTCCCCTCTTAAAACCCCGCCCTCCTCAAGCTCCACCCCGAAAACCTCCAGGTATTTCCCATCCCGGAGCTGGCAACCCTACATCTGACCGTAGTCACTGCTGAACATCTCCAAGAAGGCTGAATTAGCTAGGAGAGTAGTTTCAAAATATTCTGCCCTCAAGAAACCCTATGTCAATTTGTCTGCCCAGGAACCCCCATATGTGTTTCCTGTCATATTTATTAGAGACTGAGGGTTCTACAGATGAGTCCCTATTCCCACTTTTTTGGGAGCTATTAAAACACTAAAAACTTAAAATTAAAAAGACTAAAACAAAAAGTTTGAAAGCAAAATACTATTTGAAATTCTTTGTTTCCATCGAAAGAACCTCCTTGAACGTTTACATACGCTTTGTCCTCTGCCGCTGAGGCTGATGAAGCCAAGCTTATGGTGAAAGCGCCACAAATATCCGGGATAGCGTTTCCTCCTTTGTTATCTTTCACTTGCTTAAATCGTGGAGCAGCCTTGGTTCCTGCAGACGTTGATTTATCAAGCTATGAGCTTTGGATTCCCTTACATTGAACTCTCTTAGTCTCGTTGGAGACAGCCACTGTGCCTTGTTTATCATTGCTGTCACTTTGTGAACAGCCTTTGTATATAATTTGTATGTAATTTTGTAACTCTTAGATAAGTTGTTATGGTCAGCACTGTTGTTTGTTGATGTTTGCACTGTCCTATGAATATATGTATTTGATATAATTAGCCTACACTGTTTCTTTACTGCCAGTACCTAGAGGTTGGCAACGCTATTGATAAGGCTCAGGAAACAACCAAACAGACCTCTGCCTGGTCTCGCCCAGTTTCGGGACCTGGTGTGGGCTTTAGCTCTGTCAACTGGCAGATACCTGTTCTTCTCCAAGCATCACTTTCATAAGCTTCTGTTTGCTGGATTCCCTATTTTCTCAGACACCCACCTCCATCCTTGGCTCCCGCGCAGCAATAACCAGGAGATATTACACTCAGCCCCCACTCGGTTCCCCTTTCCTGAGATCCCACAGTGTGTTCCCCAACGTTGCTGAGCTCAGGGCCTTAAAAAACAGCTCCTGCAGCATTTCCACTCCTCCTGTCAAACCAGCCTGGTTTGTAATTTCCGTTTGCGTCCCCAGACATCATTATATAGAGTAATGGAATTGAGTTAGCTACTCTTCTGTCCTCGGGGATCGTTCCATAAGGAGCCAGGCCTTGGAAACATCTCTGAAAGCCTCCGCGGCTTCTATAGCCCAGTCTTCTTGCATGGATGTAAATACATGTCCCCCTTCTTAGTTACCCTGTCAGTTTTAAGAGCCTTTGACCCCTCAGAATCAATGTTTCCTGTGTTATCTGCACGAATCCTAATTCGTCATCTGCTGTCTCTAGAAACCTGATCGCCATTTTGGACAAATTGCTGCCGTCCCTTGTCAGGGGGAGCATGTGCAAAAGTCATTCTCTCATAATTCTCCTGCTTCCCCTGACCTTGCTTGCGGCTGAATGTCATCCATTCCCTTTTCCCTTTAGTAACAGAGCTGTCTCTGCATACTCGCTTGGGTATCTGTGAACTATCAGAAGGTCAATTCAAATGTAACGTTTCTCAGCCTGGGACTGCCGCTCATCCAAAATCTTGTGATTTGAATAGTTGTGAAATTGTACCATAATAATGTGCACCTGTGTGCAACCTGCTTCCCTGACAACTTTAGGGGTTGGTATAGAAATTGGGTTGGTTTCACAGGAGGAGGAGGAGAAGAGGAGGAGGAGGAGTTGGTTTTTATATGCTGACTTTCTCTACCACTTAAGGGAGACTTTAACCAGCTTACAATTACCTTCCCTTTCCCTCCCCACAACAGACACCCTGTGAGGTAGGTGAGGCTGAGAGAGGGTGACTAGCCCAAGGTCATAAGAACATAAGAAAGGCCCTGCTGGATCAGACCAAGGCCCATCAAGTCCAGCAGTCTGTTCTCACAGTGGCCAACCAGGTACCTCTAGGAAGCCACAAACAAGACGACTGCAGCAGCACCATCCTGCCTGTGTTCCACAGCACCCAAAATAATAGGCATGCTCCTCTGATACTAGAGAGAATAGGTATGCAGCATGACTAGTAATTCTAACTAATTCTAACTAATAGCCATGAATACCCCTCTCCTCCATGAATATGTCCACTCCCCTCTTAAAGCCCTCCAGGCTGGCAGCCATCACCACATCCTGGGGCAAGGAGTTCCACAATTTAACTATGCGTTGTGTGAAAAAATACTTCCTTTTATCTGTTTTGAATCTCTCGCCCTCCAGCTTTACCAGATGACCCCATGATCACCCAGGTCACCCAGCTGGCTTCATGTGTATGTGTGGGGAAACCAACACGGTTCACCAGATTAGCATCCGCCGCTCATGTGGAGGAGTGGGGAATCAAACCCTGTTCTCCAGATCAGAGCTTGGTGGTATAGTCAAGGAAGATTATTTATTCCATTACCAGTCAAAAGTATACAATACACATCAATGAGAGCAACCTCCTGGATTAAACAAGGGACCGCTTGACTCATTTGTGCAGTGAGCTGGCCCTGCTTCCAGTGCTAGTAGGGGGAAAAGACAGGCCCCGGTAGAGATGTGTGTGTGTTATGTGCTGTCAAGTTGTTTCCGACTTATGGCAACCCTATGAATGAATGACCCCCAACATGTCTTGACAGCCTTGCTCAGGTGTTGCTATCTGAAGGGCGTGGCTTCTTTTATTGAGTCGATCCATTTCTTTCCCTACTGCCTTCAATTTTTCCTAGCGTTATTGTCTTTTCCAGTGTGTCTTGTCTTCTCATGATGTGACCAATTTACAATAGCCTCAACTTTGTCATTTTAGCTTTAAGGAAGAATTCAGACCAATGCAGATGCCTGTCCTTTTCCGCTCTAGGGAGGCTGAAAGTTACCTAGGTGGCATTTTCAATAGGGGAAATGTTATGGGGGGAGGACTAGTAAAAAAGAAACTTCTGCAAACAGGTTGCTTATCACAGCCTCTCCCGCCAAAAAGGCCACTTTCTGTGTGAGATTACGTGTTTGGAATCCAAGCCCAGTCAGTTTGGCTCTCGCCGGCCAGCCACTTGACAGGTGGCTGGGGCCAGCCACTTCACAGGTGGCCACTCAGGTGGCTGGGTGGCTCCTTCACCAGGCTCAGAGGGGTCAGAAGAGAACAGAGAAGCTGCCAGAAGGCCATCTCCTAATCACTAGCTCACGCTGAGGTGACCTCCCCAGCCTTCAAAGAACATGAACCATCTTTTAGCAAAGTTCCCAACCCATCACTGTTGGCAACATGTCAACCACTGCCTGTAGGAACAATTCCTGACTGTCATCCGATTGCATGAGGGAAACTGGTTTGATGGTGAAAGCGCTTTTGGCTCGAAACAAAGACTCCTATTTTCCTCTTATTCCATGTGGGAAGATATAATTAAGCCACTGAGAAGTGGTGGTGTCCATGGGCAGAGCAACCAGTCTGTAATCATGCTAACTTGCTTGTCATATAAACACATGAACATATGAAGCTGCCTTATACTGAATTATGTGGCTCTCCAGGGTCTTGGGCAGAGGTCTTTCACCTTGTCCCTAACTGGGGATGCCAGGAATTGAACCTGGGACCTTCTGCACATCAAGCAGGTTCTCTACCACTGAGCCACGGCCCCTCCCCTGTGACTGGAGCCGGTTTGTCAATCCGACCCATTTTGTCAGCATGAAATTCACTTAGAAACAAATGCAGAAAACAGGACTCCCAACTCTCAGCATGGGCTAAGTCAGCTTCTCGCTGGAAATCAACTGTTTTTAGCATCTCTAGCAAATGAGAGTATAATGAGGAAAAAAGCCTGTCCATCCTCAGACTAAGAAGTCAGGTTCCCCCCACCCCCTGCTGCAATTTGAGAACTTCTCTCTGAGTTACAAAAACCCAGGGACTCTTAAATAATCTTCTAAGTAGGGACAAACAATAAGCCAGAAATAACTCTAAGCAGGGAGTGATTCCCAGATTCATCGTGTTTCATGTTCTTCCTTTTCAAAAAGTGATATGTCTAGGATGCACAGGTTTTCCTTCTTGAATTGAAGCACATATCTCTTTCCCCTCCCATTTAAAAACAACACACATCAATTTTCACTCTTCTCTCCAGCACCACTATCTTGTGTACAGCCAGTTCCCTCCTCCCTCAGTCCTGTTTACCAGGGATTGTCCCTGTTTTCTGAAGCTTTTTTTTTTTTTACTGTGAGTTGCAAAAGTTGTCATTGACTCACCTCTCTCCACACAGCCTCTACAAGTTAACACTGCATTACGGTATCAGGATAAACTGTGGTTAGTTTCAATTGTGGTTTGTGCAACAAACACTGGTTAATTTCCAGGAAGAGCTGCCCATCACCTCCAACACTGCCAATGACCGGGGGTAGGATTGCCAGGTCCCTCTTCGCCACAGGCAGGAGGTTTTGGGGGCAGAGCCTGAGGAGGGTGGGGTTTGGGGAGGGGAGTGACTTCAATGCCATAGAGTCCAATTGCTAAAGTGGCCATTTTCTCCAGGTGAACTGATCTCTATTGGCTGGAGATCAGTTGTAATCACAGGAGATCTCCAGCTAGTACCTGGAGGTTGGCCACCCTAACTGGGAGTAAGCTGAACACTGTGGTGTGGTGCTCCAGGACCTTCCTCTTTGTGTTTCCTCAAGCAGTCACTTGGGTGGCTTGGCTCTGGAGGGGAAGAGAAGCTCAGGTGGCTTTTAGAAGGAGAAGGAGAAGAGTTGGTTTTCATACCCCCTTTTCTCTACCTTTAAGGAGTCTCAAAGCAGCTTACGATCACCTTCCCTTCCTCTCCGTACAACAGACAGCTTGTGGGGTAGGTGGGGCTGAGAGAGTTTGGAGAGAACTATGACTAGCCCAAGGTCACCCAGAAGGCTTCATGTGGAGGATTGGGGAAGCCCACCTGGTTCACCAGATGAGAGTCCGCCGCTCATGTACAGATTTAAAGTGGGGAATCAAACCCAGTTCTCCAGATTAGAGCCCACCACTCTCAGCCACGACGCCATACTGGCTCTTTTAACTGCGACCACTTCTGGAAGAGCACCATCTATCCCTGAAGATGTGTGAAAGGGTACTCAATACAGCCATCAGGGTGCCATGGATGGTCCCCAGCTCTGCATGCATCTTTTCCTGCTCCTGAATCTCCTAAAGAGCAGCAGGGGAAGCACTTGGTGCGCCTTAGAACGTAATCTCAGATGCGAGGCTTAATGCAAAGTGATCACGCTGGATAGGGTTGCAGCTCGCTGGCATATATAGCGCACCCTACTGTTGAGATACAGGGATCTTCCTAGGGGAGACAGGCTGGCCTTCCTCTTTCCAGAAATCGGAAGATAATTCTTAATGGGACTTGCACTTGAGATTCCCTCACTGGCCTGCATTATGATCAAGACAGGTATTTGTCTTCTCCCCTCTATACTCCCCCCGCCCAACCCACTGGTCACAGATACCAAGAGGCAGTAACAAATGGATGAGCTCAACACAGCACCTCTAAATTTACAGCCTTCCCATCTCATGGACAGTGGCTCTGTAGTTACATTACAAATCCTCATCTATATTGAATGGCCCACGGCTAAATGGAGACGGGCGGATAAAATATCAAACCCAGCCATACGCCGGCAGGCCTAAGGAGCTGGAATTTGTTGCAAACCAAGCTCTGTTGTCAAACTAGAGTCTGATTTAAGGAAGAAAAAGAGAATTATGATTACACAAACAGATCTGGGCTTCCCGATCCAGGCATCTTAACAAAGCTCTTCTTGTACTCTCCTGGAAAGCCGTGGCCAACTGAAGAATCCGACAGTCATTTTAGTTAAGCTTTCCATTGTGTGTGTGTACACTACGGATTTAAAGTGGTTTAACAGAATTCTCTCTCCCCAGGGAATCCTGGGAACTGTGATAAGAATGGAGTCAGGGGAAGGTTTTCTTAATGGTACACTCACCAAGCCACGAACCCAAAGGGCTCGTAAGGGGAAGTGATGACAGTCTAGCTCAGGGGTGGGGAACCTTTTTTCTGCCAAGGGCCATTTGGATATTTATAACATCATTCGTGGGCCATACAAAATTATCAACTTAAAAATTAGCCTTCTATATTTGGTCAAACATTTAGCCAAGAGGCACGACCGGAGACGGCTCTGAGTGTCTGCCACATAGAGCGACTCGCTTTTGAGCTCTGCTGTCCCCAGCTGGGCCCAAGAGATTCAGGCAGGGCAGCATCCTTCTGAGCTAAAGATCTGAGCTAAAGGACCCATGAAGGGCCAGACCAAATGATTTCGCGGGCCTTATACGGCCCCCGGGCCTGACGTTCCCCACCCCTGGTCTAGCTGGTACAAAACAAGTATAAGTTTAGTGTCATCCCAAGAAGCTGGGTGAAAACAGAACTGCGCATGAGCAGAAAGGGCCTTAGCAGCCTTTGTGAGGAATAACAAAAATAGTTCCATTTATACTGCCTATGTTGGAGGCCATTTTTTAAATACTCAGATACACCTTTGAGTAGAAGAAGAAGAGTTGGTTTTTATATGCCAACTTTCTCTACCTTTTAAGGTGAATCAAATCGGCTTACAATCACCTTCCCTTGCCCTCCCCACAACAGACACCTTGTGAGGTAGGTGAGGCTGAGAGAGTTTGGCGAGAACTGTGACTAGTCCAAGGTCACCCAGCAGGCTTCATGCCGAGGAGTGGGGAAACTAACCTGGTTCTCCAGATTAGAGTCCACTGCTCATGTGGAGGAGCGAGGAATCAAACCCGGTTCTCCAGATTAGAATCCGCCGCTCTTAGCCACTACACCACGCTGGCTTTCGACGGACATTATCCATCCCAAGTTAAAAAGCTACCAGTTCCATACTGGGAAGAGATGTGGCGGCTCTTGTGGACAGACTGACCATGTGCAGTAATGTAGATTATCAGGCCAGAAATAAAACAACAAGATTATCCTTTGGTGCCTGCGAACACTAGAGGCACAACTTGTCAGCATTCTTCTGTCCTTTTGTTTCCTCACAAGCCAGGCCCTGTGTTCTAACCAAAAGCAGTTTGCAATTGCAACATTCATTTTACAGCAAAAAGACGGCTGTTTTTTTTTTTTTAAAGGTCTATTGTGGAAAAACACATATCTTTCCTTATAAGCTGATTGCTGCCCTGGAGCTTCCCACGCACCCATTCATCTCTGGATATTCGCTGAGATGCACGGATTTGCCTCGGAATACGAAGCGAAACCCAGGAGACCCTGCTATGTATCATTAAATCCATGTCAGCACGATCCACGCGATGGTATTCCCATTATACGTCAGAGATTCAAGTCTAAAACGAGATCCACATGTTGTTTTCATAAGGCAGCATTTTGATTCAGATTCACACTTTCGCCCAGCTGTCCGAAGGAACCACATCAAAGCGGTGCGGAGGGACGTGGGGGACACATGAGCTCTCAGGGCCTGTAGCCAGCCAACCTCTGCCCCTCTCTCTTTCTTAGAATGAGACATCAGCCGTGTTGGGTTGCAACTTGCAGTTGCCAAAGGAAGAGAGGCTGATCAGTCATAAAGAGGTTAATTAAAGTGAGATGCCTCGACGAACCATGCCTAATCTTATGTGGTGTCTAGAGGTACATAAAAACTGGAGCTACTCTGCTTTGGAAAGTGGATTCACTGTGTTGCTGTTACACGTACGATCTTCCCTTGAAGACTCAGTGGTGGGAGAACAAGTTCTCCAGGAGTGAAGCAGAACTGGCTGTGCAGAGTGCTGACTGGTTGGATGCCTGTTACATCACTAAGTACCCTCTCCCTATCCCCGGAGCAGTGTTTTCAGCTTAGAAACCATCGTTAAATAAAAAAGCAAACCCAAGTGCTGAAATGTATAACCATATGTGTATTTCTTGTATGACCATAAAAATAGTACTTTAAAGAAACAAAAAACAAGATGGGTGGTTAGCCTCGAGTACAAGAAAGGGGCCAAACGGCAAGGAAATCTGGGCTTAATGCAGAGACAGATATGTGTCATTTGAAGAATTAAGTGGAGGGAAGCCAGAGTCACCCTAAAGGTAAAGGTCCCCTGTGCAAGCACCGGGTCATTCCTGACCCATGGGGTGACGTCACATCCCGAAGTTTACTAGGCAGACTTTGTTTACGGGGTGGTTTGCCAGTGCCTTGCCCAGTCATCTTCCCTTTACTCCCAGCAAGCTGGGTACTCATTTTAATGACCTCGGAAGGATGGAAGGCTGAGTCAACCTTGAGCCGGCTACCTGAAATCAAGAATCACCCTGGAGGGTCATAAAATCCATGCCCACTCTTGTTTTTATGAATGTTGATACGCACCCTTAATCTAGCAAAACGTTGGGGTCTACTTTTAAAGATGTCTTTTTCATGGATTCAGGCTAGCTGGAGGTGTGCTTGTCTGCTTTCTACCTTTCCACTACTCCAGCATAAAGCCAGCTTTTCCCTCCCCTCTCACTCATGGGTATTAACACTTTAAAGGGAAAAAAAAGTTGGGCTGCTTTAAAAGCAGTGTTTTCCCCTTGCAAATGCTGATGAAAAGGTGCAGGCAGCTGTTACAATACATTAATCCCTGTGGAGGTTGAATGTTTAAAACCTCCCCTTCCCACACAACCCCATCGAAGTTGGGGCTGCCAGTGCCTGAAATTTACCTTTTAAAGGCAGCTAGAGATCCATGATTTCCATCCCGTCCTTTCATTCTTAGTAACTCTGAAAAGCCCTGACCTGGATGGCCCAGACTAGCCTGATCTAGTCAGATCTCATAAACTAAGCAGGGTTGGCCTGGTTAGTACTTAGATGAGAGACCACCAAGAAATACCAGGGTCACTATGCAGAGGAAGGCAAACCACCTCTGGCAAACCACCTCTGTTAGTCTCTGTTAGTCCTTGATAACCCTACTGGGTTGTTATAAGTCAGCTGCAGTTTGACAGCACTTTACATACACACGCAATACTGACAAAGAGTTGGGTTAAATGTTCCCTGGGAGGCTCTATTTTATTTAAGGGTGCTTGCACCCAGGAAAGTGTTCACAGGATTGAAGCCAAACTCTTTCAAATGTGGAGTGAACACAGATGTGTTGGTACAAACCAGGGCCCGTGTTGAATCAGGCGTACAAAACTGGTTCAGCCGACCAAGTCAAATTGCAGGATTTATTTTGATGGATAATTAGCCCGACCAACCCTACCATCACCAGAAGGCAGACTAATGGGTTTAGAGCAATCCAGTGCTTCAAAATAGGTACAAAGCGGAGCCTGGCTAGTTATTTTATGGGCCACTTTGAGCTTTTTTAATGGACAGGCAGCCAGTAAATAAAATAATAGCAGTTAATGGATCGGGTCCACTCCAGACAATATTTTCTGCTAACAGAAGGCACTTCCACCAGTGGAACAGAACTTTCCTGCCTCCCTCGCTCCTGCTAAAATGTACTAATCTCCCCAAAATGCTGCTCTTGAGACACCCCAGGAACAGAATGAGAGGGTCTTGAGCAGGAAGACAGAACTGGTGGAAATTACACCTTCTTTTCCATTAGTGGAAAATTTAGCCTGCATCCTACCCAATGTGTTGAAACAATTTCCTGTATTTCTGGATCACAGGGCAAAGTGTCTCGTTCTCAGCTAGGCATACTTTACATACAGTGCCACTACGAAGCATACAGTCATTCCTGGCTTGAGGCAAGCTATGATTGCAAAGCAAACAGTTGTTTTGTGCTTGAGGCGAGCTGTTTCTACAAAGCAAACACCCCCAACCAGCTATTTCTATAAAGAACCCTTCCTGCTTCAACTGAAGTGCCTGGTTGCCTTATAGAGTCCAATAAAGACAACTAGGAGGAGGTTAAAAGCAAAACAGTTCTTTATTTAGCTAAACACAGACCTGGGGTGAACTAACCCACAAATAAGATGCAGAGTTACTCACCAGAGAAACAAAGGAAAGTCAGTATCATTTATGCATTCGCATGGGGCCGGCCCATGGCTGCTGACAAGCAGATTGATACACAAAAGCACCAATGCACATTAGGTGTCTACTCCATTCTAATTAGCATAGCCTATAGATATTGCCCGAAGGCGTCACTTAGTGAGTGCCTGATCTTGTGACCTCTGTAACCAAAAACCACATTCCTGAAGATGAACGAAATTCAGAGCTCTCTGCTGGTGAGAGGCCGTACCAGGCACAGAAAGCATGATTTGTTGGTTCATGGCTCCCAGATGCCAACTTCCCCAAAGCTTCCATGTGTGTGCATATGAGTACATAGTATTTTATACCAGCCCTTATATCTGGGCATTACACAACCAAACCACTTCTTCCAAAACATTCCTTATCAGCTGACTTCTACAAAGTCCCATGTTCGCCACCTTCCTTGCAGGAAGGGTGGATATAAATGTACTAAATTAATGAATGGAGCTAACCCAATTCTGTTTGAGCAGTGGAGGTTGAACTGTAGGTGACTGAGCTTCAGAAGCTTGTTCCTTTCCTCCAGGCCGAAGGAGGAGGAGGAGGAGGAGGAGGAGGAAGAAGAATTGGTTTTTATATGCCAACTTTCTCTCCCACTTAATGAAGAATCAAACTGGCTTACAATCATCTTCCCTTCCCCGCCCCACAACAGATACCCTGTGAGGTAGGTGGGACTGAGAGAGTGTGACTAGCCCAAGGTTACCCAGCTGGCTTCATGTGTCGGAGTGGGGAAACAAATCCAGTTGACCAGATTAGCCTCTGTTGCTCATGTGGAGGAGTAGGGAATCAAACCCGGTTCTCCAGATCAGACTCCACCACTCCAAACCACCGCTCTTAACCACTAAACCATGCTGGCTCTCTATAGCACAGTGGGGCCATGGCTCAACACTGATCTGATATTTCCTCCATTCATTCCATTTTCTCCTGTGGCTCAGTGGTACCGTAGAACACCTGCCACAGGAGAGCTGCTGCCAGCCTAAGTAGACAATACTGACTAAGGCAGCTTCATGTGTTCAGCAGAGGGGAGATCGAATTAAATTCTTGGGTTTGGCTGGAGAACTGAAGCTGGAAGCTTGGCCAGCATTTAAATTAGGACATACAGTTTGGTTGTGGTAAAGAGAACAAAGTCTTACCAAAAAGCAATGCTAACACGGTCTCCTTCCCCAGCACCCTTATAAACCCCATTTGGGGTGAAGTTGTGATTTTCTTCCCTGGGTGGGAAACTCAGAAAAAGGACCAGCATCAGCCCAGGCTGAGCATGTAACTAGAGTCAAGCTGATAATTCAGCATGGGTTTTTGTGCGCTCGCTGTGTGTGGTCTGTACCATGCGTAGTAACAGTATCTGTCCCTTGGGTAGTGACGTGAAGCCTTGCTGGAAAGAGAGACCTTGGAGAGTCACTCGAATATGTTTGCTGCTCGCGGTAAACAGTAATGGGCACGTTGCTCAGAGCAGGCTTTACTTTTCTATTTTATCTTCATTCACACCCCCTTTCCCTTAAAAAAAACACACACACTGTTTTTTTGAGGGATTCTATTTTTTGCCAAGTTCCTTGCATCCCGTTTTGGGGTGCGGGGAAAAACCCCAACTTTGCAAGCAAATCTATTTTTTGTCCTCCAGAAGAAGCAAACTTCAGAAGCATCCCCAGCACTGATGAAGCAACAAACCCTTTGAGGGCGGAGCAGAATCCTCAGGGACCCACAAACAACACGGCAGTAGAAAATTCTTGAAACTCTCAGAAGCCCAAATCCAGATGTGTAATAAGAGGATGCTTCCAGATGGTGGGCGGCTTGGGTGTGACCAGCACTGATTCAGCATCAATGCCCCACAAGGCACATAGGAACGGGGAATTCTTGAGCATATCCTTGCCGGTTCCTTTGGTGGAAAACGGAACGATGCCATCTGGTGTGAGTATATTGGACGTGAAAAATATCAGTATTCTTCATATTCCTGAATACCAAATACACACTTTCACCACAACTGGGCTGAATTCCCATGGTCGGTTTTTCTGGAAAGAGATCAGGCCTTCCTTCTGAATCCTTAACATACACACGCACGTGTGCACACGCACACACAAAACCCTGTTGGGACTCAACAATACAATAAAATACCTTTATTGGCATCTTAAAATAGTAAAACACGCCGTACAGCCGGCATAAAAGAATAGGATAAAATCATTATTATTATTCATTAAAAAAGATAGTTTATCAATTGGAGTTAAAAGTTTGTGGTGTGTTTGAGCTCTCTTGAATCGACTGTTGTTGGGACTCTTCTTTTGGTGTGAAGGAAGAAGGCTGAGGCGAGTTACATCTCACTGGAAGCAGCATATGGAAAATATGTTGGAAAGGACTGCGTCTGAAAGCTCTTTTGGAGGCAGATAAACGTAGGAGGACAGGCACACTATGGAATAAGAGGTCCGTCCAAATAGGTTAAGTCACCCCAAACTCCAGCCAGACACGTTTAAATGAGTTCTGAGTGACTGTGACTCTCAGGGCTTCTCCAAGATAAACAGTCCTTGCCCTCCTGCTTCAGAAAAGCAACTGTTTCTATGGAAATTTCCATTGCAACACTCAAAGCTCTGTCTAGCGTCGCCAGCACCCTGCACTAATTAAATGCTCTAAACAGGCCAGGCCTCACAATCTCCACAGCATTACCAGCACATGTTATCCCATATACCTGGCTGGGAGGGAGCTCAGAGGGGTACGGTACAACCTGGGCCTTAGCTGGCATCCCCAGGCTGAGAGATAAGCATGCTCCAGATGTGGGTGCATGGGACTGTCTGTTCACCATACTCGTCCTCAGTTGTGCACAGACAGGCAGGTAATAACTGTGTGGAATCAGTGGATTTTCTCCACCAAATGCCTCACCCCCACCAATGAGAAACAAGCTCTCAAGCACCAATAAATAACATGGTGGCAGTGGCAATTGTGACATCACCTGCCAGTAGACCAATCATTTCCACTCTCATGAGATATATATGTGTGTGTGTGTGTGTGTATGTGTGTGTGTGTGTATATATATATGTATGTATGTATGTATGTATATATATATATATATATGTATGTATGTATGTATGTATGTATGTATCAGATACTGGGAAAGACCATCATGCTAGAAAAAGTTGAGGGCAGCAGGAAAAGAGGAAGACCCAACAAGAGATGGATGGACTCAATAAAGGAAGCCACGGCCCTCAATTTGCAAGATCTGAGCAAGGCTGTCAAAGATAGGACATTTTGGAGCACTTTGATTCATAGGGTCGTCATGAGTCGGAAGCGACTTGACGGCCCTTAACACGCACACACACATCAGATATGTATCAGATATATATCAATATCTATCTATCATGGCAGCTGCCTGCTATAATCAGTCAACAGCAAAGGCTGTTCTTCTGAAAACTAAAACCTTGGCCGCTCTGTTCATTGTTTGTACTTTGACATACACTTTGATCCCGAATGATGCTTAGTGGTGAATTGACCCCTCCAGTAAAAGCCTGAATGAAAATTAAAACCATTGACCATCCCAGTAATGAATAAGTAACCAACACACTGATACCTAACCTCATGCTGATCGGAGGCAGATGAGGAGGATGTCTGAATGCAGAATGGGAGCTAGGAATCCTATTTCAGCCTCTGAATGGTAATGAATCCTTCAAAAGGGACCCCAGCCATTCATAAAAGGGGAAAAAAACCTTCTTCCTTCCCTGTAATGGTGTCTTATGATTTGTGTCATCGCCTTTGTGACAGCAACAAAGCCAGAAAGTAGGGAGTTAAACATTCTTAGACAAGCGCCATCAAACACCATGGAAGCTCCAGCAGCAAAGACTTTTGTCTCCAATACAACACCCCCAAATTAAGGTGATCTTTGCATTGATTGCTATTAATGTTGTTAGGACTGCCACCTGATTGAAAAGGTCTGAGCTGAGGAGTTTTAGTCAATTCACTGATTAAATCTGCCTGACATTGCTCGAGAAAGAAGTCCATCACCAGGAAGAAAAAAAGCTTGATTTATTGTAAGAGGTGGCCGTGTTGCAGCCGAGGGCATCTTGGAACAGGTGTTCCTCTTCCTCAAGCAGCGCTAAACTCCTGGTAAATGCAGTGTGTATAGTGGTGGTGATGGAAAGAGCCATCAAGTCACTGCTGGCTCATGGCGACCCCGTAGGGTTTTCAAGGCAAGAAACATTTGGAGGTGATTTGCTGTTGCCTGCCTCTTCGTGGGCTGAGAGAGTTTGGAGAGAACTGTGACTAGCCCAAGGTCACGTCACCCAGCAGGCTTCATGTGGAGGAGTGGGGAATTGAACCCAGTTCTCTAGATTAGAGCCCACCACTCTTAATCATTATACCACGCTGGCTCTCTAGTGATTATAGTACTTGAATATAAGTCCTGCAGCAGTGTAACTCCGAGATATACCAGCCTTGAGGGTTTTAGGACTGGGCTGTAAGGCTCCAATCTTATGCCCATTTACCTAGAAGTAAGTCCCCTTGAATAAAATGGGTCTTGCTTCTGAGTAAGTGTCCCTAGGGTTGCACTTCAAGTGATACAACCCTTCTTATCATTGCTATTATACTCTCCCGCCGAATAGCTGGCCTTCTTCCATTCTGACGGAAGGTGTTGAGTCTAACTAGATCTGTGTTATGATAAATGGGGCCTCCTGAGGATTTTGTTCTGAATTAAGGTGTCGTTTCTGCACTGTTAGCCAATGGAGAGTTGCTAGAATATGACTATCCAGATAGAGCTCCAATAACCAACCAGCTCACATTATACTGTAAACTTGGAGTGTGATCCAGCCAGAGTTAGTCACTTTAGAATACCAATAAATACCTTGAGAGAGATTTCAGCACTAGCTAAATTATCTCACTGCAATCAATGGTGCATGCTGCATCCCTGTATGAGTCATTGTTCTGGTCTTTCAGCCAGGAGGCATACACAGAACGTATCAGATGAAGGGAGCTTTGACTCTCAAAAGCTTATACTCCCAAAATCTTGTTGGTCTCGAAGAAGAAGAAGAGTTGTTTTTTATATGCTGACTTTCTCTACCACTTAAGGGAGACTCGAAACGGCTTACAGTCACCTTCCCTTCCCCTCCCCACAACAGACACTCTGTGAGGTAGGTGGGCTGAGAGAGTGTGAGTAGCCCAAGATCACCCAGCTGGCTTTGTGTGGAGGAGTGGGGAAGCCAACCCAGTTCACCAGATTAGCCTCCGTCGCTCATGTGGAGGAGTGGGGAATCAAACCTGGTTCTCCAGATCAGAGTCCACGGACCACCGCTCCAAGCCACGACTCTTAACCACTACACCACACTGGCTAAGGTGCTACTGAACTTGAATGTAGCTGTTCTACTGCAGACCAATACAGCGACCTTCTGAAACGATGCACAGAACAGTGACTCCATGCAGCATGCAAATGATTCTTCTTACTCTTGTTCATTGTAGCAGCAAGGTTTTTGGGGTGGGGTATAACAGTAAGAACCAGGAGGACACAAGGAATTGTGGGGTAGGGATGAGAAGAAAGCAGTTGGGAAGTTTTATCTACCCAACTTTGCCTTCTAGGATTCTGTAAGTTTTGATGGACTTGAACCAGCCCATTTCCCCGTCTCCCTCTTTTTGCCCCCTTTTAAGTGATTCTGAACTGATTTCAACAATCTGTGCCTCTTGGAGCATACTCAGCCTTCACTGGCCCCCTCCCCTTTCCTTTGGTTGATTTACAGATTTTGTTGCATACCTGTGGAGTTACCATGCATGCCCCTGCCTAGTTTGTGGATGGTCCACTTTAACAGCTTTTCTGATTAGCCTGAGCCACCTGCATTTACTGTTTGATACTGCCATGTATCCAATTTCATCTCAGACAAAAGGTGGGTCTTAGCAATCAGAAATATGGGTAACTCTGTTCTAAGAGACCTTACTCCCTGATACGTTTCTAGATTTGAAATGGAAGACCCAGATTTTCCTTTGGGAGCTCGGACCGCTTCCAAAAGAGGGCTGTGAAGCTTATCTACAATCAACTGGAAGCAGGTCTATCACTACAATTCCTTGGGGCTCTGAATATAGTGGACACTAGGGTTGCTGGATCCTTCTTCACCACCGGCGGGAGGTTTTTGGGGTGGAGCCTGAGGAGAGCGGGGTTTGGGGAGGGACTTCAGTGTCATAGAGTCCAATTGCCAAAGCGGCCATTTTCTCCTGGTGAAGTGATCTCTATTGGCTGGAGATCACTTGTAATAGCAGGAGATCTCCAGCTAGTACCTGGAGGTTGGTAACCCTAGTGGCTACTGATCTTGTACTCTTTCTGGAAAATCACTGCAAGACTAACCAATTCCCCTGAAGAAGCCTCTTGGTGAAACATGTAGGGAATTTTGGGGATTTTAACTGAGTAATAAAATATATTTTTACTTTCTTTTTCACCCTCAACAATCTTTGGGTGCTGGGCAAATCAAGGTGGCAGCGCAACCAGGAAATGCAGGCCAACAAGTGCAGGAAGGTGGCTTCAGCAACCACCTCATGCACTGTCTTGCAGACCACCATTCTGTCCTGGCTAAGTCAAAAGTAATTTGCCATTCTAGACACGAAAGGCTGGTGCTGTAATTGCAGGTAAAATAGACAGAAACCAGGTCTTGAAAAAGACAGGAGGACAGTGGGATAAACAATGGTATTCACATGTCATCAGGATTCTCTGGAAAACCTGACTATTCAAACGGTATCTGCAAAAAATGGCTGGTTGTAGAAGCAACCTTGAATATTTTCCCATCCTCTTTTTCCAGAGACCTCCCCTTGAAGATGTTGCACCCAAGGAGATGGGAAAGTTGGCTAGTTTTTTTGCTGTTTCCGAAAAAGAAGCTTCTGCATAATAGATCGAGGAAATGAGATTAAGGAGAAGAAAAGAAATGAATAATTGAAAATTAATCAGGGGCAATTCAGAGTAATCGGAGACTAATGAGGGCTGCATTTTGGCACACGGGAGGCTGAAAGGAGAGAAGGAGAGCCCTGCTTGCATGTCGCGGAGGTTAGCAAGGTCTGAAGAAGAAGCAGGAATTGGAATAAGTAGCATCAGAACTGGAGGCACTTGCGTGTAGGCGAGGGAGGGGTGCCAGGCTGGACAAAGCCGAAGGCATCTCTGGCTTCTGGCTCCTTTCTCATGCACTGACATGGAGCAATGGGTTATGGATTGGCGAGGAGCCTACAGTTTAGGAGCCTGCTGAAAATCTTCTACCTCCTCCCGACGGTGGCTTATGGTGAGTAACCCGCTGGAGCTTTTGCCAGGACAGCTGCAATGCAGAAAGAATGTGTATATCCGAGATGAGAAAACAGCAAAGTGTCCTTTAGACCCTTCACGTTGAATTGATTTGCTGGGAGCCCTTCTGGGTCAGACCATGGGTCTGTCCAGTCAAGAGATGCATCCACACCTCTTTTGCTGCTGGATTTCCCTGTGTGGACAAGACAATCCCGTTACGAATGGTTGTTGTAGCTCTAGCAGAGCATAGTATCCAATGATGTAGGGATGCAGCAAAGGTTTCTGCTTCCCAAAACTTTGGTAGCTCTAGGAAACTCTACAAATAGAGCCCTGTGCCCATTGGTTGTCCCCAGCATTTGGTACTATGAGGTATATTGCCTCTGAACATGGAGGTTCCATTTAACTATTGTGGATATGAGTTATGAACTTGTCTAATCCTTTTTTTTTTTTTTAAAGAACCAGCTGAGTTTTACTAGGCAAAACACTGCAAATACTTTCTGTAGAATGAGCTTTTGGAGGCAAGAGTCCTACTTTATGATGATTTTGATTGGAAGTCATTTTGTGCCAAGCCATAATGTGAACGTTCCACACTTCCCCAAGCGTCAAGATGTTCCAAGGGCAGAGTTACCTGGGTTTGGTTTCTCTGGGCATGTAAGAAAGCGCTACAGAGCCCAGCACTGACTCATCTCTTCCTGCCCTCCCTCATATGATCTGCCTTAGTTCACAAAATCAGCATTGCTGACAGATGGCCATCTAGCCTCTGCTTAAAAACCTCCAAAGAAGGAGAGCCCACAATCTCCCGAGCAAACTTGTTCCACTGAGGAACCGCTCTGTCAGGAACACATGAACACAGGAAGCTGCCTTATACTGAATCAGACCCTTGGGTCCATCGAAGTCAGTATTGTCTGCTCAGACCAGCAGCAGCTCTCCAGGGTCTCAGGCTGAGGTCTTTCACATCACCTACTTGCCCAGTCCCTTTAACTGGAGATGCCGGGGATTGGATCTGGGACCTTCTGCATGCCAAGCAGACACTCTACCACTGAGCCACGGCCTCTCCCCAACATTTCCTAATGTTTAGTCAAAGACTCTTTTGATTTAATTTCAACCTGATGGTTTTGGTCCACCCTTCTGGGGCAATAGAAAACAACGCCGCTCCATCCTCTATATGGCAGCCCTTCAAATACTTTCACACACATTTGTGAAAAGGACAACTCCCGTAAGGTCACTTTAGACAAAACTGTAGTGATGCCCATCTTGCAGTATTCAGACTACATGATAAGGAGTCGGGCCCACCCTCCCTCTAGCCTGAGCTATCCTGACAGGTAGCATCTGCGATTTCTTCAGGCATTGAGGGCCGAGCCCCTGGCATAGAAAACAAATGGTAGTCATGATCCACACAGGTTAATGGCAGAAGTAAAAGTTGCCCTGTGGCTGAAGAAATAAGAGGAAGGCTAACGGGTGGGGTGGGGAGTCTCTTCAAGAGCAACATAAGTCAATGATATATTTATCTCCTGCTCCCCAGCAAGAACACTGCTGGGTTGTGGGGCACAGTTTTCTTTATATCTTTATATGAAATGTTCAGATCCTTTGGAATGAAGCTGGAAATATAACGAATGAATGAGTACTTGGAAAGCAAGCTGTAAACAATTACAAAATAAGATCTGAAACGAGGATTGGTCTTTTGTGTTTAAGGACATAAATGGTAAATGTTCGCCTTGCTTCTTACAGATACTCTTCAACAGAACTTTCTCCTTGCCAGACTATTTCCGCTGGTTAGAAATTCATAAGTTCAGATGAGCTTTCTTATTGGCGAGACGTAATGCCCTAGACTCAGATGAGACACAAAGGCAATACAATAAAAGTACTGCAGAAGAACAAAAATGCACATTTTGTCCAGATCAAATGGACTCCCTAGCCCACCTTGTTTTAGCATGTCCACAAAATAATATTGCATGAAATAAATATATCATTCCCCTGATAAAACAGCTAAAGACACTTTCTGAGAAGCAGATACTGCATTATCTGCTGTCAAATAGATCGGTCAATTGTGTGAAAGATGTGTCAACTTTTCTCTTTATAGTGTCAAGGAACAATTAAATTCAATTTCCCCTTTTAAAAGCATGAAGTGGTTGATGGATAGCCAGTGGCTGTTAAATCGAGGGAAATGAATGAATGAAGAGCCAAGTGTTTGAATTCTGTCCTTTGTAAAATCTACCAGTGTCTCTCTCTCAGAGAACCCCATGCAACTCAAGTTCTCTGCTCCCCATAGGTCAGCTACTCCCTTTGGAAGATGCCAAGTACGAGGAACAGGTGGTCAAAGGAGTGCGCGATCGCTCCGTGCGGCTCTTGTGTGGCGACGTGGTCCTGCCCATGGTCGTCTTCTGGAGTTTCACCAAGCTGGGCTCCCTCATTCCCAGGGCTGTTGCCATCAGCAATGGCCTAGAATCCAAGGTGGAGAAAGCGGCTGCAGTGCTGGGGGACGTGACCTTGAAGAACAGCACCCTGGAGATCGAGAACCTGCAAATGGCAGCGGAAGGGCGGTTCATGTGCCAGGCGCTGTACGAGGAAGACGAGGAGATCAAAGCGGTTTATTTCTATGTTGAACTCACTGTCTTGGGTAAGTCCATGCATCTGAACGGTGGAGAGATCATTCTTGCAGTGAGAGCCGGAGTGATGTACTTGTCAGACCAGGACAAATCTTGGCTCAAATCCTCATTCAGAGATTAACATTGAATACATGAACTCATGAAGCTGCCTTCTACTGAATCAGACCCTTGGTCCATCAAAGTCAGTATTGTCTACTCAGACCGGCAGCAGCACTCCAGGGTCTCAGGCAGAGGTCTTTCACATCACCTATTTGCCTGGTCCCTTTAATGGAGACTCCGGGGATTGAACCTGGGACCTTCTGCATGCCAAGCAAATGCTCTACCACTGAGCCACATCCCCTCCCATTAGCAGTTCTACAGCAATTACTGATTTTTTTTAAGCCTTCTGTTGAGAGGGTGGGGGGAATTGCAGGGGGAAAGGCAGTTGATGGAGGAAAGCACACAGAAAAATCTCAGGTGGGTGTTCCACTGCCGATGCAAAATGCTTCTGCATTCCCAGCAGCAGTGAATGCAAAACAGAGAATCCTCCCTGCATGAACACAGCCTCAGCCTCAGGGTGGAATCCTGCTGCAGCCTGGATTCTCTGGCGTTCTGGACAGGGCAAGCTCAGGGCTATGTTTGGTCTCTCCCAGTTCCTGTTCCCCAGCCCTTCCTCCAGATGAACAATTCGACGCCAGTAGAAGGCATGCCTGTACTGATGACGTGCGCTGTGAAAGAGGGGACGCCGCCTGTCGAATATTCCTGGCAGCGCCACACTCACCGGGATGGCCTGGTGAATGTCACAGACGCTGTGGGTAGTCTGGTCAATATCACGTCAGCTAACCGGACTCAAATGGGGTGGTACACCTGCACTGCCCAAAACGAGGTCAATAGCCAAACCAGCGACAGGATGTACCTTGATGTCATCTGTAAGTAACCGCCCTGCCAGATGTTTGGTCTCTTCTCGTTGTATGTTGCTTGAAGTTCAACTGTGTCTCAAGGTGCCAGAGGAAAACAAGTATTAGCCACCTCTTGAAGCATGTGGGAGGATTTAAATTGCTCCAGTAGGACTGGGGCTGAAAGCAGGGTGATCAGACGCAAAGGAGAACAAGACCAATGTAATGACAAAATGTCGGAGTGCCTTTTTCAGCAGTGCCCCCTGCAGCAGTAGAGTTGCAGCAATAAGGTACACATACTACTCTTAGGCATAGCCACTGGCTACCTTTCGTCTAAAGGATAGAAGAGGAGCAAGGCCCAAGAGGCAAGCAGGAATCTGCGATGAAGCTCTCCAGGTGATCTTGGGCCTGCCATATTCCCTTCGCCTAGCCTATTCCCTTAGTTGGTCCTCAGTCCTAAAGAATTGCCCTTGATCTCCTGTATAGTTTTTTTTTATTAATTCACTGTTAGAGATGTCTCAGACTGTACCTGCCGTTCCCACAATGTGAGGAATGCAAGTATTCCGAGTAGCTGTATTTAGAAGTTCCATGGAAATAACAGCAGAGAACAGAAATCCTGAGTGGAAGTCACTAACGGTGCATTCCTGAGCCTCCAGGGCGAAAGCCCTTAGGAGGCCAGGAAGGTGCTGCGCCAGAGTTCGGGCCCCCCGCGCCGGCGTCCGGGCTACTTATGGCAGTGTTCGTGGCCCGAATGCTGGTGTGAAGGCCCGGACACTGGGCGCTGGGTGCTGCCGTGGCAGCGCCACCCCAGGACTTTATGGGGCCTTCCACCAGCGTCCCACTGGCGTAAAAGCCCATGCTTGCATCCCGGGGGAGGCAGCGTTCCGGTGTCCCGAAAGGTGTTCCCAGGGAGAGCTGGGGCCCTTTTGCCTCAGGAACGCCGGTGCGGAGAAGAACGAAGTTGTGCCTGCTTTTTAGCAGGTGTAGCCTCACTTTTCTCTATAGGGTGAAAAGGTCCCGTTTTACCCCCCCCAAAAAACAAAAAAAACTAAAAGGCTTTTTTTTTGTTTTTCAGCATGTGGGGAACGGCTTTAGGAGGCGGCGCGGCGGCGCCTTCTCCTTGCCCTTCCCCCACGCCGAATCTCAGGAATGCGCTGTTAATATCATTATAAGAATTGCTCCATGCCTCATGGAAGTAAAGTTCCTTTCTCTTGTCACTTTAGTTTTCTCTTGAAATTGTATTTATTTATTTATGTATGCTCAAGATCTTTGGTCATCTGAGCTTAATAATAAAGGGGGGGAGGATGTATTTATGCATTTATTTATTTACAGTATTTCTAGTCTGCCTTTCTCACGGAGACTCAAGGCGGATTTGCCTTGTTCGCTACTCGTTGAATCAAAAGTGTTGCCTGCTCCACTAATTGGTTTTTACTGATGTGTAAAAGTTTTGCCTTTTATCCCTTAGAAGCTCCTTGATCAATTGATCTTGAGCAGCATATGTCTGGTGTTGGAGGGATATAAGGACTGAAACAAGTCTTGCCACTGACAATGTAGCCTTGGGGTCCCTATCGCTTAGTAAAAAAGGCATTATGTCAGTCACAGAGGCATTGGATTTGTATATTAAAAGGGGGGAAATATAGTGCGATCGAAGTTCCTCGTAAAAGCTGCATTCCTAAAGGGCATGGGCTAATGAGTCAATACAGCCAGATGAGCAAGGGCAGATCATGTCTGAGTATGGTATATTCAGAATTCTGCCCTGCATTACCATAGAAGGGTTAGCATTCAATCTAGCCAAGCAAAAAGCTCTACAGAGACGAGGAGTTGTCAGATAATATGTATAGGCAGGCAGACCACGCGGAGGGGGTATTCCGAAGAACTGGGATGAACAGACGCGACGAGCACGAAAAGTAGTGCTGTTATAATCGAGCTCTTTAATGCGCTTTTTAATTTTGGTAAAAGCTTCAGTTTTCCCAAGATCTAATAACATATCCTGCGAGAAGCCCAACAACGACAGTTTCTCATCTAAGATTTTTTGCCATGAGGATTTAAAAGGGTCATGCTTCAGAGAAGCTAGGAACCCCTCAGTGCTAAAGCACAGTTTAAGGTGTAGTTTAAAGGCGGCCAACCACGCCCTAGCTTCAAGTGACATTTGGCCAAACTCGGAACGAAGAGTAACACCAGCAACACATCGAGGGGCATTTAGGAGTTTTCGTAAGAACTGAAGCAGTGGAGGATCTATAGATTCATTGATGACTGTTATCCAGATGGCAACACCACAGAGGATAATTGGAGTAATTTTCAGATTAAAAACCTGAATAGCCCCTGGAATATATTTGCAACCTTTGGTGTGAAGTAAAGGTTTTGATTCATTTTGAACTCTGAGGTCATACGTGACATCGTAGGTGATGTCATACAATGTCACGAGCCACCTCAGGCATTGAGCCCGTATTCTCATTTGTTCCTACATGCTCTGTCCTACAGATGGGCCTGATGAGCCGGTGATCAGTGTGGAACCATTTGCCATTAACCAACATGGCTTCTCAGCCAATGAGCAAGAAGAAGTGATCATGACCTGCTTGGCTCCTTCTAATCCACCCAGCCACTACATTTGGTTCTACAACAGCTCTCAAGTCTACTCTGGCCAAAAATATGTGATCACCAGGATCTTACGGACTCAGACAGGCACCTATACTTGCCTGGCCCAGAACACCCACTTGAACACACGTACCCAGACCACGATCACCTTGACAGTCTACTGTAAGTAATTCCTCCCCATGTGTTGGGCATGAGGCTCTGGCATGTGCTGTCGCACCTCTTTCCTCTCTGTCTTCTGCATTTTATTTGCTTCCTCCTTCTCGTGCATCATGATCCTGAAACAGCTGAAGAGGAGTTGGGAAAATGTCCAAGAGACATTATGTAGAACATCAGAGGGGATTGAGGGTGATCGGTGCATCTCCGTGAGATGGTTTCACCTTTGATGGTCCTGTGATGGTCAAAGCAAATCATCCAAAGCAAAGTTTGTGCAGTATGCAGGACTATGCTGAAAACAGAAGGGTGGATATCTTGCTGTCTTGCTACTATACTTACTGAGGTTTTCTGTGTACCGGCTGTGGCAATTTTGTTGTTCTTTCTGGTCAGACTCTTCTAATTTGGCTCTTTTTGCAAAAGAGGAGGAGGGAGAACAGAAGGTTTTTAATTTTTTTCTCTATTTGTGAGGCACTGTAATTGGTAGCGGGGTTTGCAGTTTATTAGGGGTTTTCAAAAAGAAGGATTTTCAACGAAGATAATATCTGCAGATCTGAGAGCAGTGCATAGCTCTGGAGACTTTTTTAGGTGAGCTGAAGCAGCTTCTTTGTTTGGTGCCCGGAATAGATGCTAGTTTGGATCAGTCTATGGAACACTCAAGTGTTTTTCAATATCAAGAAACAAACAGCCCTCACTAAGGTAATGTAGAGCATGTCTATATATGTGGCAGAATCACATGGTACAGGTGTTTCTGAACTGTACCATACTCAGATGGCAGGTGGGAGGGCGTCCCATTAGTAATGCTTCTCCAGCAAAGAAATCTTCCCTGCACATAGGAAACTTGCACATCCTAGATACCACCTATAACCAGGGAGCTATTTTGACGATGGAGAATTCAAATGAGAAATTCTACCATATGCTGTCTGAAAGGATACGATCCATAAAAGGTGCATCACTTGCTGCATGTGTAGCTAGGATATTAGGTAATATTTTGGCATGAATCTTGGAACCTGAGCTTATGTCTGGAGTTCAGGCACAAACAAAGACACTGGAGAGAGAAAGAAGTCAGGCCATAATATGGTATGTGATGTTCATGTCAGTGGAAGTCCAAGAAAGTAAACAGCCTACCCCAAAAATGAAATTCCCAGCTAGCCATTGACATGAACACAATCGGAAAGACTTTGCATTGCCTGGGTTGGGACAGATACCACACTGGGCCACCCCTCCATTGCATTTCCCAGCCAAGTAACTCCATACAGACAGGAAGTTGACAACTTTTTGTTTCCTGGCGGAGTCCACGTGCTTCTGGCGTTTGCATGACAAGCAGCCATTCTGCAGATGATACTTTCTCCAGGATGTCCGGCTGCAGCAGTCATGATTCTCCTTGAAATTGCTTAGGGTGATCTAGCGAACTTTGGGAACTCCAAATTTAACATAGCAGGGGATTCAAAAGATCTTTGTGGGTTGCTCACTTAAACTATGCATGTATGTAACTGGTGTTAAGTTGCAACAGACTTCTGGTGACCCCAGCAAGGGGCTTTCAATCGGAGTGGGAATCAGAGGTGGTTTGCCCCTGTCTGCCTCGGCAAGGTCTTCCTTGGTGGTCTCCCCTCCGAGTACTGACCCTGCTTAGCTTCCGAGATCTGATGAGATCAGGCTATGCCATGCCGCCTCCCCTCCCTCAATTAAGCTACAGATACATTAATTTGGCTGCTCTGGCCCAAAAGGCAACCCTCTGCTTCTCTTGCTTGTGAGGATACCTCCAGCTTGGGAAAGATTATGATGGAAGAAAGAGGCAGAAAAGGTCTGCCAGAACGATGAAGACTTCAAAGCATTTTCTGTAGGAGGAAAGGGCTAAAAAGTGGAACATTTTTTCATTGTGTGTTTTGTTGTTATTAAATGACTAGGGTGATTTATGTTAAAGGTTTATAAATATATGCTTGATGAAGAATGTTAAATAGAAAGAGCTTTGTCTTCCTCTCCTGTGATAGTTGAATTTGTGATTACCCCATGAGTTTGATGAGCAATACACTGAGGAAGTACTTTTCCCCACAGTATAGACTTAACATGGGCCATTTATGCACAGCTGTTTCTTCGTGGTCACCCCACCGACTACTACGGGGCTTTGCTTTGCTTACGCTTGCATTTTCTGACAATCAGAGGTTACCTCGCTCTCTCCCCACGTTTCCACGCATTTTGCCTGCATTTTTTGGATTCGGGTTTAGCCAGTATCCAGAAAATGCAGGGGAAACGCATGGAAGTGCACGGCGAGAGCGAGGCGACCTCTGACAGTGAGAAAATGCAAGCATAATCAAAGCAAAGCCCCGAAGTAGATGGCGGGGTGACCGCGAGGAAACAGCCATGCATAAATGGCCCTGGGGGTCTACTGCTACAGCCAGGGGCTTGGTGGGCTTTAAAAGGGGGCTGGACAAATCCATGGAGGACAGATCCATCAATGACTAAATGAAACCTCCATGTCCAGGGGCAGTGTACCTCAGAACATCAGTTGCGGGGGAAAGGCAACAGCAGAGCAGGCCTGTTACCTTTATGGTCTGCTTGTTGGCTTGTTGGAGGCCATTGTGAGAAAGGATGCTGGTTAGATGGACTGTTTCTTCTTACCCAGCAGGGCCTACCTAGTGCAGGTTTGTGCTAGCTTGAATGGCTGACCAGGGTAAAAGAGCTCATCATAAGATGGTAGGAACATGCTCCCGTGCTGTCCTGCCCACAACTCTATGAGTGCCACACAAAGGCTGAAGAAAGACCAACATACTGGTATCAAAGAAGCGCACACACAGAAAATTGAACAGACGTGTGGGATATGAGACAGGAAAGGCAGGTAGTGACTCTAGTTTGCCTTTGCCGTTGTGGTGCCAAGCCTACCCCAGGCAAGAGGCCCCCCATGACGTCCTTGGAGTTGGTACTTCCTTGTTGCTTTTGATACAGTCTTTGCCCCCCACGCACAGATCTGCCCCAAGGGAAGCTCAGCTGTATGCCGCTGCCAGCCGCCAATTTCCGAGACCTCGTTCTGCGCTGTTCGTGGCAGGGCGGGTTCCCCCTGGCGCAGCTGCGGTGGGTGAAGTCCAGAGAGGACGGAAACAGCACGGCCACCGCCTCCAACGCCACCCAAATCTTTCGAGGTGTGGATGTTCGGAATGGGAGCTCGTACACGTGCCTTGCCTCCCACCCGGGCCTTAGAGAGGACGCCATGTGCCGGACAACTGTGTGTAAGTGCTGACTTCCTCCGTCTCCTAGAAAGGTTTCCTGAAATCTGTGAGCTGAAAACTCAGACCTCATCTCCTTCATGATGTCCTCATCTTGATTGTGTTTCCTTCTGAGCCAAAGGGAGCTTCCAGTCATCAGAAGCAAGATTCATGGCAGAGCGCTCAACTAGAGAGGTTTGGGGATGGCCAGAAATTCATGCCGAAGGCTTCTCAACCTTTCCACCTTTCCTGGTTTGTAAAGGATAGCCTTGGGGTGGAGGAGTTGGGAGATCTGGGCGCAAATCCCCACTCAGCCATGCTTGAGCCAGCCACACGGTATCAGCCCAAACTACATCACAACCCAGCCTGCTCTTGTGGCTTTACTGTTGATGTGATCTGCTTTTTCCAGCGTGGGAATACATAGAGATCAAACCATTGTAAAATTTATTTATTCAGAATATTTCTATGCCACCTCTTCAGCGTTCTGCTCAAGGCAGCTTGCAATTAAAAACCGCAGTATAAAACACAAGCCAATAAAAACACAAGCTATTAAAAAAACCGGAAGCCAATAAACATAAACAGCATAAAAAGTACCCACAAATCAGAGCAGACCATTGAAAAGCTGTCAAGATAAACCCCTAATTAAAATACTGGGTAAAAAGATGTGCTGTAGCGTGGCGCCTAGAAGAAAGGGAAGGAGCCACCAGGCGAGCCTCAAGTGAAGGGTGTCTTGAAGGTGCCACCTCAGAAAATGCCCTGTATCTAGTGATCACCAGTTTCACCTCTGCTGGGCTGGATAGTATGGGAGGAGACGGTACCCTGAAGGTCAAGGTACAGCTACAAGGTCTGGTTCAAAGGTTGGTACCCTTCCCCTGGAGAGATGGTGACCCCTTTCATTACCACTATATGCCTTTCAGAGCAGCACAACAGATGGACATCATGACCTTTCCCTATCACTAGGGTTGCCAGGTCCTGGTTGGGAAATACCTGGAGATTTTGGGGGCGGAGCCTGAGGAGGGCCGGGTTTGGGAAGGGACTTCTATGCCATAGGGTCCTATTGGCAAAGCGGCCATTTTCTCTAGGTGAACTGATCTCCATCAGCTGGAGGTCAGTTGTAATTGCAGGAGATCTCCAGCTAGTACCTGGGGGAGCTGGCAACCCTACCTATCACAGCATTTCCATTCTGGGTAAAGCTTCCCCTGTTGATTTCTCCATGTTAAGCCACTGTAAAAAATATAGGGCATTTCTTCATCACAAACGGTGACATCTCTATCTAGAACAGGGGTGTCAAACATAAGGCCGGGGGCCGGATCTGGCCCCCTGAGAGCTCTTATCTGGTCCATGAGCCAGCCAAGGCAGCCACACACCCCCATCACAATCTGGGCTGGTGAACCCGCTGCGGGCTCGCCATCCCCCCTGCTCCCGAGATGTCAACGATCAAAGACTGTTAAATAAAAGAAAATACTGTAAGGCCATTTACGCTTGGTAATTAGCAGTGCGTTTCAGGCTGAAGTGCCCCGAATTTTTTTTTTTTTTTAGTTTTTCATGCTGAACCGGCATTCAGAAAGTGACTGTGAAACCGGCATATACTTTTAGCGTGACCTTTTGTGTTTGCTCCGCCCCACCTCGAAGAATCCCCTCAAGGAAGCATGCAAAATCACAGCCGCTCGTTAGCTAGGCAAATGGTGGTTGCTAATGGAAGGAACAAAGGAGCAGGCAAGTGGGTGGTGTTGGTGGAATTTCTCCTTTTGTGTCAGGATCGTGAGTAGGCATTTTAAAGGTCGCACTTAAAAAAAGTGCTTTGAGCGAGCATCAGAATTGACCCTGCATAAATGGCCTAAGAGTGTTATTGTTTTAAGCATGTTTGTACTTTAAATAAAAACATAATATAATTAATTGGCTTTTCCTGTGCCTTCTATAAAGTTTGTATCTCCGGTACTTGGCATTAAATTTTATGGTACACATGGTCCGGCCTGACCAAGTGACATTTATGTCAAGTCCGGCCCTCGTAGCAAATGAGTTTGACACCCCTGATCTAGAAGCTTCCTCCAACATTCTCTTTGTGTTTCAGGGGTTCCAGGTGGGAGCCCCACCTGTTCGGCAATGGCGACAAAGCAAAACGAGTTCCTCATGATGACCTGTGACTGGCCTGGAGGACTTCCCCGGATGACACTCTGGTGGCGAGACTGGCGCGAACATGTGTTCGGAGGGCTGAAGCAATCCCACAACATCCTGGTCCTGAAATCCAACCGCACCCTTGGGGGCAAGAGATTCACCTGCGTCGCAGCCCACCCACTCCGGGCAAAAGCTGCCGAGTGCCACGTCCGGTTGGGTAAGCGTGAAAGTCTTTATTTTGTTTTTAAAAGGTCTAAGCTGGTTTATATGTAAGGCTGTGCCATCAAGTAGCAACTGAATTGAATGAGTGAGTTTTATTTGCATGTAGCCATAGGCCAATACAAACATGGCAACAATTACCTCTAACAGTTATAAATATATATAATAAAAAGGGAAATATTCCAAATTAGTAAAATGCAAAACTATGTTAGCTAAATTAGTGAAATGCAAAATAATGTTAGCTAAAAATTACAACGAAATCCATCAAACCAGTAAGAGCTATCAACCATTTAAAATCAGCTCATTTAAAAACAGTGATGTGAAAGATCTCTGCCTGAGACCCTGGAGAGCCGCTGCCGGTTTGAGTAGACAATACTGACTTTGATGGACCAAGGGTCTGATTCAGTATAACTTAAGGCAGCTTCATGTGTTCATGTGACCCAACGTTGGATGGACCAGTAGCCTTATAAAGCTAACCCCAGTCCTTTGGAATGTACTGTGTGTTCAAGCTCTTGAATGGATAGTGGAATAGATAGTTCAGGACAAACGCTCATTGAAAGCAGCACCCTCCAAGCCCTGTGCACCAGGCTGTTGCCTGCCTGAGTAGCCTGCCCATAAATCCAGCCCTGTAAAGATATTCTCATGGCCATAAACCTAATGGCCATCTGCACAGGTATGTGTTTCTCATTGTCTTGTGGAACAGGCGAGCTGCTTTTAATTTAAATCCAGTGTGCTTGTTCAGCCAGGTGATCAGCAGCAGCAAAAACTTTCAAGACATTTCCAAAAATGTGCCTGTTTCTTTCCTTCTTATGATGGTAGCACGTTTTGTTCTTTGCCTGTTTGCCTCGATTCCTCCTGAAAGACATCTGGGAATGTGTCTGTGGGAGACCACAACTTCACAAGGATACATAGATCTTGGAATGATATTTGCCATCTAGGGAGTCTGCCAAATTCCACCTTGAAATGGAAAAATTGAAAATTGCAGCCCTGTTAATGTAGAACTGTCTTCTAAGATTGAGGGCCGATGTACCAAAGTTTGCAATTTTTTTGTCAAATTTGCTATATGCAACCAGGATCCATTTCTTTACCATGTAAAGAATATTGTGAATGTTTATATTATCTTATGCAAGAGCTGCTATTTATACAGCCTCAAGCCTACAAGAACCATGATGCAGTGTGATAGTGAACAAATGTAGATCATGGTGTTTTGAAGTTGCCTCGAGCACACTGCTTGGTGTGAGTGTACATGCTACATGGGACTTCAGACAGATTCTCTGTAGCTTAATTTCCTGTATGACATACAGAATATGGACAGATGAAGCTGCATCTGTTGCTATTTTGTGTGTTGTGTAGCTGTTAAAGACACAGAGCCTCTTGTGTTTTTTCCCCCCACAGAACCTCCCAAACTTGTGGTAGAGAGAGCCAAAATGTCGCTTTTTGAAGGCAACGAGGTCCAACTTTCGTGCCTCCTGCAAGGAGCTTACCTGGGCTCGGAGGTCTTCTGGTACAATAACAAGAACCAGGTCATTAGAGCCGATGCTCAGAAATACAAACTGCAGCAAGGGAATGCTTGGTTTAACTTGACCCTCCAGGATACGGAATGGATGAGGGACAGTGGAACCTACCGCTGTGCTGCCCTGAATGCTGTGGGCAATGCCTCTGCCACCATCAACCTCCAGGTGAAAAGTAAGTAGATGCATACTGGGGAAGTATGGACCCTGTGGCTGGTCCATATGTGGAGTCAGGCTGAGCTCAGACATCATATGAAACCATGGTTTTATTAACCTAACTATGGGTTACTGTGATCATCTGAACACAGGACACTCCATGGACTCTGGTTGGTTAGGGTACGTCACACCAGGATCATGGTTTGAAATTGGTATATCAATCACAGTTAATCTTAATTATGGTTTTGCATGACTAGCATGGACATCTTGGCTTGCCCTCCAGTGCTATCTTCACTGACCTCTGCCTGAGACCCTGGAGAGCCGCTGCCGGTCTGAGTAGACAATACTGACTTTGATGGACTAAGGTTCTGATTCGGTATAAGGCAGCTTCATGTGTGTTCATGTGCAATGTAGACCAGAATATCCCGGGTCTCTGTGGAGGAAAGAGCTACTCATGAAACTCTCAAACATACAATTGCCAAAATGGCACACAACCAAAATGAGCACAGTAACAAAAACAATCAGCAGTATTATCAACAAAAACAAGAAGTTGTGTAGAAGAGTGAATTTCAATGGGGAGAGCTTTCCTTACACCCCTGCCCAAATTCCCTCTTTATCGCCATAATTAATCTGCATCATCGGCTCACAAGGAGTCCCAAGTGCACAATGCAACTGCCCTGCTCCAGCTTTAATAAATGCATATAAAAGAGATAATTGCAAGAGATGCATCTTTTCTCCACCCTTTGTGAGAAGCAGCACCTGCCAAAATTCCCCTTTTCTCTGGGATTATTAAAGGTATAGAAGGCTTGTCCTCCTCTGCATCTAATCTCCTTACTTAGACTGAAATGAAGAGTATTGTTGAGGTTATATTCATGCATGAGTTGGCATGTTTGTGTGAGAAAGGCAAATGCAAAGCGTGAGTGGCAGTTGGGAGGTGTGGGGACATAAGACCACCCCTGGGCAGCAATAACAAGCCAACCCCTTTGCCTCCCGCAGAATACCCGACCCCTCCTAACGTGACAATCAGTAAGCTGGTGTATAATCGTCACCACACGGAAGTAGAGGTGGAGTGGCAGACCCAGGGCCCTGGTAACCTGACGGGCTTTCTAGTCCAGCAGACGGAAGCCAAGAAGACCACCAACAGGCAGGCAATCACCATCTGGGAAACAGCAGCCAGTGATATCGACCCTGATGTCCGTGACCAGAAACTGAGCGGGCTTGATCCTTCAGTGGTGTATGCTTTCCGGATCCTGGCTGTCAACCACCGCACCAGGGGCCACCCCTCTGAAGTAAAGACACCAGGTGAAGTAGTTAGCTAGGGTGGTAGAAATGTCCCCGAAGCTCATGCTGGAAACCTGCTTGGGAGGTGCTATGGTCCTTCTATGGCCTGGGTGGTGGCAACATGCTTTCTGTATAGAACGTCCCAAGTTCAATCCGTGGCATCTCCATTTAGAAGGTTCTCAAGTAGCAGAGCTAGGGAGGACCCCTGCCTCAGTTGCAGAACTGCTGTTGTTGACTTGTTGATCACAGTTTGTCTTACCTACGGTTTTGCTTGATGTACCAATATGGACATCCTGGATTAATTAGTGATCCAACAGGCCATGACTCAGTGTGGCAGTTTAATTAAACTATGAGTTAGTGTGATCATCTCAGTGTCGGTCACACCACTGACTGTGGTTGGCTAGGGTACATCAAACCGGGACTGGAAATGATGGTTTGAAGTTGGTTTATTAGTCAGAGTTAGTCTTGACTATGGTTTTGCATGACATATGAATGTGGGCATCCTGATTTAATCCTGGCTTGTTCCCCAATGCCATCTTCACTGGTATGCAGGCTAGAATACCCATGGGTCTCCATGGAGTCAAGAATGAAGACGATGAAACTAGCATTTGTTGGGGCAAACTAGGATTTGATTAATTGAATGATTGCTTAATCAGTGGTCCAACTACACATGCCTCAATACGAGGCAGTATCATATGTGTACGATGATGGCCAACAATCCATGATTACGGTAAAACTCATTTCCATTCCGTGTCATTTCAAGGCAATATGCAAGCAATAAAGATTGGCTATATACTACCACAGGTAGACCTACTATAGGTAGATCTAAGTTCTTCCTGAAATACATCAGAATAAAATCTGTGTGCGCAAATAACCTCATATACAAAAAAGGTAGGACATGAAATACAGTTGCCTACATCTTGGAGGCAACAGGAGATCCAAAATGGACAGGATGAAAGAGTATGTTGGCTCAACTTCCATGGGGGAAGAACATTCAGACATTTGGGGAACCATTCCAGAATGACACGTCATCTCCTGAAGGGGGACAGTTCACGTGCCACCTTATTCTGCTCCATGTAGGCAAATCCTTAGTTGTTTGAGAAATAGTCAAGTAATGTACATGTGTATATGAAGTAACTTTTAGACAGATGGAAGCTGGCAGCAAACAGCATGGATATATATATATATATATATATATATATATATATATATATATATATATATATATATATATATATATATATATATAATTTTGAAAGATCTTCTACCATATCCTGTTTTGGCCATTGCCAGAGATAAAAATCCAGTTTCATTCCAATGGTCTTGTCTGGAGATACTACTATGTTTTGTGAGCCACTGGAGAACCCAGTATTACCCAAGGCTGAATCCTTATAATTAATTCATAGCCCCTTGGCACTGAGGTATCGTATATAGACACATCCATTTTTCTTGGTACAAATCCAGGTGAGGTGGTAGAAGCAAGAGCATTTGGCCAAACTAGGACATAATCTTCCATTCCGTGGAACTGCTTTTACAAACACCACGCTACAGGAATGGCTGTTGTTGGAGATTGACTGCCGCAGATTTCATGGCCTGATTGTTTTGTGTTGATCAGTTGCAATTTCCAGGAAAAGGTAACTTCAAAATGGCAGGCTTCGGGAGTACTTGTTCGAAACGGTGTCCCATTTCCCTTCTCTAACCTCTACCACTTACTACGTATGCGAGGCTAGTGTTTCAGTACCTCATTGGCTGAGGCTCGCATGGAAGGAGGGAAGCTTCAGAGCTTTTCAGATCCCCCTGAAGTTTTACACGGCGGCTGTTTATCTATTCCGCTCCCCACATCTGGCTTGCAGTGGTGGTTTAAACACAATAGGATGGAGCGAAGCCAGGCTGGGTGAAAAGAGACAGAGAGGGCCAAATTGGAACGTGATTGGAATGACCAGAAAGAACCCGCGTCGGCGACTGCTTCTCCCAGAGCATCTGCTTTGGGTCTGTCTGTGTTCCCTTTTGCTGCTGCTGTTCTGCGCTTGTGTTGTGGCTTCACTTGCTGTCCTTTTCCTGTATTGCTGTAATGCATGAGGCTGGATTTAGACTTGTGAATCCACGGGGCCCTGCATGCCACTCTTGGGGCGGGGATTAGATTGCAAAGGGCAAATTATATCTGACGGGTTCTGACGGGGATTGTCATTTCTCTGCCCCGTCTTCTCTGCTTAATTGCATGGTTTGGTTAATCCTTCCTGCCACAGATTATTTTTTTTTCTGGGAAGTGTACTCCGCCCTCCTATATAATAGTTGCCACTGGGCCCGTTGCGAAGACATTCCTTTCCTTGCGGGCTTGGTGCCTTCGAGAAGTGTTGCCTGCTATTTGACTGGGCGGGACGAAGCTCGAGAGGTCTGGCTGTCAGAACACGAAAGCAACAAGATTAAGCAGGAGAGGAAGACCTAGCCATCAGAATCTCAGGATTCTGGGAAGTAGGGTGGCCAACCTCCAGGTAGTGGAGGAAATTGGCAAAATAACAGGATGCAAGAACAGCCACACAGACCACTAATTACTTATACAGTAAATACTTTATGAAACAGACCCCAAAAGTTCTGTATAAATGTGAAGCTACTAAACTCTCCTGCTATTACAACTGGTCGCCAGCCAACAGAGATCAGTTCCCCTGGAGAAAATGGCCACTTTGACAATTGGACTGTATGGCACTGAAGTTTCCCCCTTCCCCAAACCCTGCCCTCCTCAGGCTCCACCCCAAAAACCTCCTGCCGGTGGCAAAAAGGGACCTGGCAACCCTGCTGGGAAGCCCATGGCATTCAAAGCGACGCATAAGCAGCAGAGAGATGCCCCCTAACGCCCTGGCCCCGTGAAGCTCCCGCCGGTGGAGCTGCGGGGCCTGGCAAGCCTAATTACAACTGATCTCCAGCCGACAGAGATCCGTTCACCTGGAGAAAATGGCCACTTTGGCCATTGGACTCTATGGCATTGAAGTCCCTCCCCTCCCCAAACCCCACCCTCCTCAGGCTCCGCCCTAAAAACCTCCCACCGGTGGCAAAGAGGGACCTGGCGCCCCTATCCTCGTCCCAACAAGCCCTGTGATTTCCTCTATATAGGCTGGGTGGACTCATCTGCAACTAATCATAGGATACTGATGAGGATCAGAGAATAGATCTCTCATAAACACTGGCCTTGTTAGTGCCAAATGACCAGTGTTTGGCTTGGGATTGGCTCTTGTCTCCTATCCAGTACCACAATTAGGAGTGTTGTGCAGGTACGGGTGGTAGGATTGACAAGTCTCTCTTCACCAAAGCGGCTATTTTCTCCAGGTGAACTGATCCTTATCAGATAGGGTTGCCAGCTCCAGGTTGGGAAATACCTGGAGGTTTTGGGGGCGGAGCCTGAAGAGGGCGGGGTTTGGAGAGGGGAGGGACTTTAGTGTCATAGAGTCCAATTGCCAAAGCGGCCATTTTCTCCAGGTGAACTGATCTCCGTTGGCTGGCGGTCAGTTGTAATAGCGGGAGATCTCCAGCTAGTACCTGGAGGTTGGCAACCCTAGTTTGCCCTAAGCCAAAAGAGCCCTGCAGAAATATTTTAGCTCACAATATACCCATTGGGTGTGGAAACAGTCGTTCCTTTCAGACCCGCTGGCTGACCCAGTAACAAGGGGCAACTGGACTGACTCTGGGATCTAATAATCCTGCCTTCTGCCGTGTGTCTGCGGTGCGTGCCTGGCGTTTGACCCTGCGGGACCGGGCAAAAACGGGCTGCCTGATCTCCCCATAAGGCCCGCAGCTGTGGCAACAAGGCCTGGGTGCAGCTCGGGGACAGCTTTAGTAAGGTGCAAAACCAAAACGAAACGCTCAAGAAAAACAAGCAAACTATTTTCTTGGAAAAACGGAGGAGATTGGAACCAGATGCAAAGCAGAATCCCCGGGATCCCCCGGCAGGAACAAGAGCAGAGTTTATGTAAAGCCTCATTGAGGGTTTCCTTAAGCAGAGAAAGAGTTCCCCCGAAGACGTAAGCGCTTGGTAACACTCCTACGCCAAAAGGAGTGGGCTGCACCTGGAACGCTCTGTGTACAAACACTCTTAAGGGATGCTTCTGAAATTCGCCACAGCTGGCGTTGCCAACCTCCAGGTACTAGGTGGAGCTCTTCTGCTACTACAACGGATCTCTAGCCGATAGTAGGGTTGCCAGTCTCCAGGTGGTGGCTGGAGATCTCCTGCTATTAGAACTGATCTCCATCCAATAGAGATCAGTTCACCTGGAGAAAATTGGCCGCCTTGGCAATTGGACTCTATGGCATTGAAGGACCTGGCAACCCTACCCTCAGCTGAATTCTCCCCAGATTTTGGAGCTCTGAATTATACTATTTTCTTTCCAGAGGAACAAAGATGCATTCAGGGCTTGTTTCTGAAATTTGCACAGATCACTGTGCCTGCTTTGCTTGCTGTGGCCTCCCTCGATCTACACCTTGTTTTTGGTCTCAGGTTAGGGTTGCCATCATCCAGGTGGTGGCTGGCGATCTCCCACTATTACAAGTGATCTCCAGGCAACAGTGATCAGTTCCCCTGGAGAAAATGGCCGCTTTGGCAATTGGACTCTATGGCATTGAAGTCCCTCACCTCTCCAAACCCCGCCTTTCTCAGGCGCCACCCCCATATCTCCAGGTATTTCCCAACCCAGACCTGGCAACCCTATCTCAGGCTCTTATCCAGAATGAGGCCTGTGATCTCGGGGCTTCAAGAACAGCTGGACACCTCTTTTAGGAAGATGTGCTCTTTTACGACAACTCTTTTAGGAAGATGTGCTCAAAGATCTTATGTACTGGGCAAAGGCGCTGTGTGCAATCTTTTCAATATGCACAGTCATCATTTTGTGTGGGCAGCAAGCATATTTTTTTCAGCTTCAGTAAACTTGATTGGAAATCCTGAAAGACAATCCTGCTTTTCGATCACATGTCCCCAAACTGGAAAAATACACAAATTGTGTATATGCACCCCAAGTGGGGTTACCAACCTCCAGGTGGCACCTAGAGATCTCCTGCTGTTACAACTGATCTCCAGGCGACCAAGATCAGTTCCCGTGAAGAAAATGGCCGCTTTGGAACATGGACTCTATAGTGTTATGTCCTGTTTAAGTCCCTCCCACCCCAAAACCTGCCCTCCCCAGGCTCCACCCCCAAAATCTCCTGGTATATCTAGGGTTGCCAGGTCCCTCTTCGCCATCGGCAAGAGGTTTTTGGGGCGGAGCCTGAGGAGGGTGGGGTTCGGGAGGGGAGGGGCTTCAATGCCATAGCGTCCAATGGCCAAAGCAACCATTATCTCCTGGTGAACTGATCTCTATTGGCTGGAGATCAGTTGTAATAGCAGGAGATCTCCAGCTAGTACCTGGAAGATGGCAACCCTAGGTATATCCCAACCCAGAGCTGGTAACCCTAACCCAAAATGGTGACCGCATTTATTGAGAAGATCATGCATAGCATGAACATACAATTCTAATGAATGAAAAAGGCTTTGAGTATACAGATTCATCATAACAAAGGCCTGGTGGGGTCAACCATGGCTTTGCTATCAAGCCAGCATAATTTTTTTTTAAAACTCCAGTTTTCTCCCCAATGGGGAACCAACACTGCTTACAACACTGTTTTCTTCCCTCCATTTTATCCCCACAACAACAACCTAGTGAGGGAGTGACCCTGGAAGAATGGGGATTCAAACCTGGATCTCCCAGAACCTAGTCCAACACTCTGACTACTATGCCACACTGACTCTTAAATAATGTTGTTCTGCCATCAAGTCACAGCTGACTTATGGCGTCACCATGGGGTTTTCAAGGCAAGAGAAGTTCAGAGGTGATTTGCCATTGCCTGCCCCTGAATACCCAACTCTGGACTTCCTTGGGGGTCTCTCATCCAAATACTAACCAGAGCAGACCTGCTTAGCTTCCAAGATCTGATGAAATTGAGCTAGCCTGGGCTCTCCAGGTCAGGGCCTTAATTAAATACTGACTTTAAATATTGCCACATATTGCATTATTTATTCATTTACAGAATTTGGTCAAGTCACCCAGTCTGGTGTAGTGGCTAGATTGTCAGACTAGGATCTGGGAGACCTGGGTTCAGATTCCCAGTCTGCCATGGAAACTTGCTGCTGGGTGACCTTGGGCCTGCCAGTCTCTTTGCCTAGCCTACCTAACAGGGTTGTTGTGAGGATACTGTGAAGGAGAGGATGCTGGGTACTTAATGTTGTAAGCTGAAAAGCGGGATACAAGTAGCTAAATCAATACATTGCTGATTTTTCCCACAATTTATTGATTTGTCACACATATAGGACATCATATCTATGTCACGGAAGATGCTTTTGCTTCCTGCTGTGAAGGGTGCTGAGCCCCACCCCACTACCAAGGAAAAATGGGGATGTCAAGATGTTAGGCTGATCCAGTGGTTGGGAAAATATTGTGTTTTTAGACAGTTGCTATATAAAGGAAGCACAATGAAGAGACTCCAGGCTTTCTAAACCCCCGTTTCTGCATATGGATACAGAGAAACATACAACTGGGATCCGTCTGGTTCGTTTTGTAGGGTTGCCAGCCTCCAGGTGGTGGCTGGAGGTTTCCCGCTATTACAACTGATCTCCAGGTAATAGAAATTAGTTCCCCTGGAGAAAATGGCTGCTTTGGCAATTGGACTCTATGGCACTGGAGTCCCACACCTCTCCAAACCCCGCCCTCCTCAGGCTCCACCCCAAAAATCTCCAGGTATTTCCCAATCTGGAGCTGGCAACCCTTTTAGTCCTGCCCAGAGGCCCTTAGCCTCTGCTCCAACAGCGGTTTCCTCTCTTGCAGCTGATCCTCCATTCAATGCCTACCCAGCCGTGATTGGTGCAGCAGTGACCGGAATGATCGTGGCGACGGTGGCATCTCTTCTGGGGTTCCAGTATATCATTCGGAACCGGGAGAACAATCCAAGTGAGTGGTCAGCTCAAGACGGTGAGCCAGCGTGGTGTAGTGGTTAAGAGGGGTGGTTTGGAGCGGTGGACTCTGATCTGGAGAATCGGGTTGGAGTCCCTACTCCTCCACATGAGCGGTGGAGGCTAATCTGGTGAACTGGATTTGTTTCCCCTCTCCTACACCCGAAGTCAGCTGGGTGACCTTGGGCCAGTCACAGCTCTCTTAGAGCTCTCTCAGCCTCACCTACCTCACCGGGTGTCTGTTGTGGGGAGGGGAAGGGAAGGTGTTTGTAAGCCAGTTTGATTCTGCCTTAAGTGGTAGAGAAAGTCGGCATATAAAAACCAACTACTCCTTCTCTTCCTCCTCCTCCTCCTCCTCCTCCTCAGCTGGCTCAAGGGAGCCCAATAAATCCTTAGCTGAGAGGGGTGCAACGGGCTTATCGCTAAAGAGTGAATGTTTTTTCCAGCAGCGACAGGAGAAGTGCAGGGTCACGTGGACAGGCACGTGGCTCAGGGTGGACGCCACCTCTAGGTTGGCTGTTCATGCAAAACCGTTCTTTAAATGTTATCCCCTTCTGTTATTTCTCCACAGGGTTACACGACCTGCTCTTCAGAAGGTAAGTGGCATCCAAGATGTCCTTCCAAATTCTTTCATTTCTGTCATCTCCTCCTTCGGCTAGTTTGTGGTTTCGTTCATCGAATCAGTCTGCTTTTATCCGTCCACCCACTGGATCCTAAACAAGAGTGAGAGGTTAAACTAATGTGCTTCCCAAAAGAGAGCTTGCAGACAAAAGGCGTGGTATCAGGGACGGCCCACCTACTAGGCAGACTTAGGCATCAGATTTGGAGGGGTTGCAACCAGCCCTGTTGCCCCCTAAAAAATGCGAAAATCATTTGGCATTTGTTGAGAGAAAGCATTGAGAAGAACCAACTTTTCTGACTCTCATGTCCCTGCTGCATCCCCTTCCTTTAGGGATGGCGCAGAAGCTCAAGAGCGCATTAGCAATCCAGAGGATGTGGAGCCAGAGGCGACGACAGCAGTGGATGTTGGGGCCAGTGAGCAGCCTGGAGAAACTTCTGCTCCAGCTGAAGAAACCTCTGCAGGTAAACACCTAGTTGATCACCTCTTGATTAATGTTTGTGTTAAGTGCCGTCAAGTCGCTTCGACTCTTGGCAACCCTATGAATCCAAAATATCCTTTCCTTAACAGCCTTGCTCAGGTCTTGCAAACTGAGGGTCTTCCTCTTTTCCTGCTGCCTTCAACTTTTCCTAGCATGATTGTCTTCTCCAGTGCTGCTCTGGTTTGAAGCAGTGCTGATCTGGAAAACCGGGTTTCATTCCCCACTCCTGCACATGAGTGGCGGAGGCTAATCTGGTGAACTGGATTTGTTTGCCCACTCCTACACGTGAAGCCAGCTGGGTGACCTTGGGCAAGTCACTCTCTCACAGCCTCACCTACCTCACAGGGTGTCTGCTGTGGGGAGGGGAAGGGAAGGTGATTGTAAGCCGGTTTGATTCTTCCTTAAGTGGTAGAGAAAGTCGGCATATAAAAACCAACTCTTCTTTTTTTGCAGAGGACAGCCCAGAGCAAGCTACGGTGGCCCCAGAGGGTTCAGCACCAGCCGAGGAAGATGCCTCTGACCCAGAGCCTGCGCCAGCTCCCGCCGATGAGGATGCTCCAGTTAATGTTACAATCACAGTGACGGCAACCCCATGACTGCCATGAGTTCTGGCTCCTTGTTCTGGGGCAGGGAGGGAGATATGATGCTGGGGAAGACGGGAGAAACAGGCCTTATTCACGAAGTGACACAGCAAGGGCTTTCACGTCATAGATGCTGACCTTTTTGCCCCTTCGAAGGAGAAAGGCCATCTTTAGCGAGCGTGCCCGCAATGTGAGCGGCAGAATCACAGCGCCCCTTGGAGCGAAGAACAAATGGCCTGTGAAAATCCGGAGGCTGCCTTTCTACGGACTCAGGGAATCTGCCTGATTTGATACCTTTCTTCCTCTTTGCAGAACCTAGTGGGGCGGCTTTTGGTCCAGGAATCATGGCCTATGAGTCTTAAATGTGATTTGTAAGTAGTTGCAGAACACCCGGATAGAACTTAGCTGGGACACCCAAGATGGCACCATTATTGAATACCTTTGTTTATTAGCAAGCATACAGAAGAGTGATTGGTGTCACTAATGCTGTTAAACAGTCTGATGCACTGAGAGTGTGGAACGTGTCTTTTTTATTTAGCTGGTATGAAACCCAGAGCCACAGCCCAGATAAATATGGATGACACCCCTGAAGTATTTAGAAGGACTGGAAATTTTTTAACCTTTCTCATGGCCTCTAGAAGGTACTTGGTAAAGTAGATTAAATGGAAGTCTGGTTACTCCGGCTTTCCTACTAGGTTTAAATCAGCTCCAAGGACCCAATATATAAAGTACTGATTGGCAAATGAGTTTCAGAATGAACAAGTGTAAAGTGATGCCCATTGGGGCAAGAAACCCCAACTTCACATTTACACTGGTGGGATCTGAGCTGACAGCAAGACCAAGAAAGGGACCCTGGAGTGGTAGTGGTTAGTTCGATGAAAATGTCAACCCAGTGTTCGATTGCTTTGAAAAAGGCAAATTCCATGCTGGCCATAATTAGTACAGGAATAGAGAATAAAACTGCCACTATCATACTGCCCTTATACAAATCGATGGTGAGACCATACTTGGAATACTGTACAGTTTTGGTCACTGCACCTGGAAAAGGATATTGTAGAGCTTGACTAGGTGCAGAAAAGAGCAACCAAAATTATCAGGGAGCTAGAGCAATGGCCCTTTGAGGATCAGTTAAAACACTTATGGCTGTTTAAAAGGTAAAGATAGTCCCCTGTGTAAGCACCGAGTCATTCCCAGCTAAAAGGGTGATGTCACATCCCGACATTTACTAGGCAGACTATGTTTATGGGGTGGTTTGCCAGTACCTTCCCCAGTCATCTTCCCTTTACCCCCAGCAAGCTGGGTACTCATTTTACCAACCTCGGAAGGATGGAAGGCTGAGTCTACCTTGAGCCGGTTACCTGAAACTGACTCGCGTCAGGATCGAACTCAGGTGGTGAGCAGAGCTTTTGACTGCAGGACTGCAGCCTTACCACTCTGTGCCACGGGGCTGTTTAGCTTAGAAAAAAAGGCAAGGGGAGATATGATAGAGGTCTATAACATTATGCATGGTATGGAGACAGGGGACAGAGATATGCTTTTCTCTCTGTCCCATAATGCTAGAACCTCCCTGCTTCTGGGAACACCACTTGCTTAACAAGTCATTTGGCTCTTAGTTAAGAGAACTGAGCTGCAACACTGCCAGCTTGCAATCTCTGAGTGTTGAGCTCCTATTCCTTTTTTGTATTTTGGCTCCTAAAACAGAGCCAGTAACAGTAGGTAGAGATAAACCTATTAGTGTGTGTGTAAAGTGCCTTCAAGTCGCAGCCGACTTATGGCGACTCCTTTTGGAGTTTTCATGGCAAGAGACTAACAGAGGTGGTTTGCCAGTGCCTTCCTCTGCACAGCAACCCTGGTATTCCTTGGTGGTCTCCCATCCAAATACTAATCAGGGCTGACTCTGCTTAGCTTCTGAGATCTGACGAGATCAGGCTAGCCTATTAGTACCTCTCCAAAAATAAGGTTTACCTCTCTAAAAACAAGGTAGGTGTACCGTGTGTATATTAAGTCGCTTCCGACTTATGGCGACACCATGAATTAATGTATTACGTACTCACAAAGAACACATGCCTTATTTCTCTGACCACAAAGAAATTCAGCACTGGTTATTCAGCAGCTGAATACCAGAGGAGAAAGAGGGACGGGGGCACACAATCTACAAGGAGTGCTGACTTCCATCACATTAATCCCTCCTGGTTTTAATCCAGGGCCCAGCAAACGTGGTATGTCAACACCGACTTTACAGCAGGACACATTCCTTTCATTGTCTCCCAAGAAGACAGTTGGCGGCACTGTGGGAATGGCCAGCCCCCGTCAGCACCCATCCCTTCATCTGCCCTGGAATCTCTTCATCGTGCCATCTCTTGTTAGCTCGGAGCCCAGGCCAATAAAACAGCAGTCCTAAGCCCCAGGAACAAAGCGGCTCTTCAGCAAACAAGAGGCAGGACTGTTTTGTTCACCAGCTGGGCTGCTGGAATGGGTGGGGGATAGAACACCTCCCAGCTTGAAGATTGCCAGCTGCTTACTTGGACATTTTCAGTGCATTTTGTCTCTAGCAACACCTTTCCCCTAGATGCAATTACCAGTTCATTGGTGGTTGGTGCAAAGAACTTCATGCAAGGTATGCGAGCTGCTGCCTCCAAATGCAAGGTTTCCTGGACCTTAAGAATTGCAGGAAGAAATTCTCATATGGCACAAAAAAAAAGGTTAGGGAGGGGACAATACTGGATGAATGCATACATGAGGAAAATGGAGAAGGATGAAGTCTCCATGGAGCTTGCTTTAGTATATCTGGGGGCTGCAGGATCAAATCTTTAAACCCACTGAGTTCAGCCTTGATGAAAAAAGGAATTCCACTTGCTCCACTCAAAAATCAAAGCAGCAAGCAAACTTTTGCAAACAGCAAAAGTCTCAAGCTGGTTGTTAAATACAAAAATGCGGAGGGGGGGGTTAGGAGGTTGTTAGGCAGAATGGAAACTCCTTATGTGCACAGTAGCAACCATGAGAGCACATCCTCTCCAAACCTGAGCTGACATTTCTTTTCAAGTATTCCTAAGGAGAGGTATTAGCCTACTGTTTGCTTTGCTTTTTTTAAAAAAATTCCCCCTATTGTTTACGGTAGTCATAGGATTTTTGCAGAACCTCTGTAAGCACGCAGAACACCAGCTGAAGAGGGAGACAGAGGAAGCTGTGGAGGTGGCAATCAGAAACATTGAAGGACAGAACACACAATGATCAGCACACGGATATGGGAACTGCAGAGATTGGAATGCAGGCCCAGATACACAGGTGGTACTTGATCTAATGCCACCTACTTGTTCAAGAGAGAACGCTAAATAGATTTGAAGACAGAGTTCGGGGCTGTAGGAGGAAGCAGATTAAGTGGCTACGGAACCCACAAAGTACAACTGCATGAAGAAGTTATCAGGTGACTGAGTTCTTGAGCCCTTTCCAGAGCAACTATACTACTGCGCTTTCCCTTAAGGCAGGGCATCTGTTACACTGCATTAACACCTGTGTTGTGCACAATGTTCTACAGAGGCCCCTGTAAACACAACTGGATGTTAAATGGTGGGGTGAGGTCTCTGTGTCACATCCACAGATTTGCTGGCCACCCTTTAGTCCTATATATAACAATGAATATATGATAAAAACCACTACTATCAGCTTTTAACTGTTTACACCTAGCAACAAAACATGTTCCCAGAAGAAAAGTGAAACATGCTAGACTGCTTTTCCATATGGAACTTGCATATCATGTTAAACATGGGGGAAAACTTCACCATTTCTCCTCCTGCATGCACCATTTTGAAGACATAACCTCCAAACCCCAGCATAAGTGGAATGGGGGGGGGGGGAGAGAGAGAATCCTCTTCTGAACATACAACACTGCCTTTTACTGAATCAGACCATTAGTCTATCAAGGTCAGTATTGTCTACTCTGACTGGCAGCAGCTCTCCAAGGACATACTGCCTGATCCTTTTAACTGGGGATGCCAGTGACTGAACCTAGGACCTCTGCATGCAAAGCAATTATTTATCACTGAGCCACAGCCCCACTCTACTGAAACAGATGCATGGGAGAAGTGGCAGATGTAAGTAGATTGAAGTGCAGGGCATATAAAAAACTCTGTGCCAAACAGCTGATGGCCATACAGTCATATGAAACCACTCTTGAAGTTAATCATGAACCAGTTTGCTTAAGGCAAAAATCCAGTCCTTGGTTAAAAAAAAAAAAAAAATTGCTCACCATTGGGCAACATTATGGCAATCAAATATGCTCTACAGTGAAAGTAAAGTTTTTGGGGACCAGTAAATTGCTAAGAGCCCCGTGGTGCAGAGTGGTAAGGCTGCAGTACTGCAGTCAAAAGCTCTGCTCACGACCTGAGTTTGATCCCAACGGAAATTGGCTTCAGGTAGCCGGCTCAAGGTGGACTCAGCCTTCCATCCTTCCGAGGTCGGTAAAATGAGTACCCAGCTTGCTGGGGGTAAAGGGAAGATGACTGGGGAAGGCACTGGCAAACCACCCCGTAAACAAAGTCTGCCTAGGAAACGTCGGTTTGTTACGTCGCCCCATGGGTCAGGAATGACCAGGTGCTTGACCAGGGGACTACCTTTACCTTTTGTTCTGCTCACCATTGGGCAACATTATCACAACCAAATATGCTCCACAGCAAAAGTAAAGTTTTTGGGGACCAGTAAATTGTTAGCTTATTCATTAGCCTGCTTTAAAACAGTAACACACCAATTGTTGTGCCTAGAGATGCTAATTCCAGAGATTTAACCATTCTTAAGCAGCTGGATGAGATGGATTGACTCTGAGGTTTGCAAGACCTGAGCCTGTTTAGGACATTTTGGAGGACACTGATTCATAGGGTCGGCATGAGTCGGAAGAGACTTGATGGCACTTAACACACAAACAGTTGCAAACAACAGACAGCAGTCGTAATTATTACGCTCGTCATTAGACAAAGCAGCAGCATTCTCTTTAATATTAAAACATAAGAAAAATCCTGCCCCAAACTACATCATTTAAACATATGTACATTTCCAAAAAAAGATTACAACTTTTAAAAGGGAAAATATAGTATATTTTCTATATGATACAAAAGACATGCATCTTTAAACCATTTATTTGCAAGACGACAAAAGTACAAAATATAAAAAACCATCTATTGCTTAGACAGCAATTTATTTTAGCCAAGTGACTTTTTAGAGGCTCGAAGATTCAACAGCTAAAGATGAGCGCCATCAAGAAAGCTGTTAAAAAAATCTTGTTAAAGCTCAAGAAGTTACTGATATGGATCCTCCCGCTCCTGAATACCAGCCTGGCAGCAGGTCACACCAATCCCAGTGGGACATGCTTGCAGTGTGGTATTCAGGAAGGAAACTGAAAGCCATCTGGGATACTCTCTGGGAGCAGCCTGTACTTAGAACTGGCGGAAACAAACCATGAACTAACATGAAGAGCTGTGGCATAATCAGCTCATTCTTGACCAGGCAGCTAAGACGGGGGGGGGGGGGGAATAACAATCTGTATCTCCTTTTCATGAACACAAAAGCCCTGAATGAAAGACATGGAACACTTACTCTGTTGCAGTTGTTCTGAAAGTGAATTTCAGAAGTGTGTGGGTTAAAACCTCCAAACAGCCATAAAATATAAGGAGCATCTGCTTGGCATGCAGAAGGTCCCAGGCTCAATCCCCGGGATCTCCAGTTAAAGGGACTAGGCAGGTAGGTGATGTGAAAGACCTCTGCCTGAGACCCTGGAGAGCTGCTGCCGGTTAGAATAGACAATACTGACTTGATGGACCAAGGGTCTGATTCATTATAAGGCAGCTTCATGTGTTTAAGGATGACCTATAGACTAAGAAACCGTGAGAATTAAGAGTTTAGGCTTCTCCTTGTTTACCTAGTTCTGAATACATGCATTCAAAGTTCTCTGTAAATACGAGGACTAGATATATTAAGAAGCCGGCATCCTGAAGATTTTAAATGAGAAAAATCTCACGTCATCTCACAAAAGAAATTTTATAAAAGTGCTTTGGGGGCTCCAGGGCAGCCCACAAAATTACTGGGTTTAAAGAATTTGAAAAGGCAGCAAAATAAAACCATATGGAGTAGGATTGTAAAATGCCAAGTGTCAGGCAAACAAGATTTCCCTAGCTTCCTGGGCAAAATTTGCTAGTCAAAATGGAATCTGAATGGCCACTTGGATTTGTGCATACGTTTTGTGAAATTCATAATTACACACCTATAGTTGGGAAAACACACATATCCCCCTAAAATATGAAGGCAAATATATAATTTTTATAAATAAAAATATAATAAAAGGGGAAAACACTTAAAACAGTGTCACACAATATAAATAAAGCACTCCTTGACGAGATTCTACTAATACAACAGTTTAGACTCTCAGCCTCCAAATATGACACTCTTAGTTCAGAATTTAAAGGCTCATGTTACCTGCCTGGGGTCTCTTGAACCAAACTGGCTCCACACAACTGAAATGATGCCAGAATTCCCTGAATTCCCACATCAAAAGAATTTTGACATTTTTGTTCTCTGAAAAGGCATCTATTTACGTTCAAACCAGCCAGGATGTTGTGCCCAGGTCATACTACCTTTCAGGACTGATTCTTCCTCTACAGCTACAACAACATAATCCTTTTGAAGTCTCAATACATTATCAGTTCAGTGTGGAGACAGATGGCAGAGACTTTCTGTAGGTCTATTAACCAAATCATGTCTTGCACCAATTAGTTTCCTGCTGGAGAATATCCTTGCATAGTAACCCAGAAAAATACATTGCAAATTCTCATTAGGGAGCCTTATTTATATAATTATATAATATATATCATATATTATATAAAATATATCACACACTATATACACACATACAGCATTTGACATTTGCTGCAGCAGTTATAAAAATACAAAGCTTGTTTTTATCACACTCTCACACACAAGCCTTGCTCAGTGTGGTACATTGCACCTGCGGGCATCTCCTCCGCTCGTCTATAAGGGGGTGGGTGGGTGTGTTGCAATTTTTATTTGGGCAGCTTTGCCCTCTTCTGCCTCCCCCTTGAATGGGGTGTTTCTGGTTCCTGGCTCCAACTAAGAAAAAATGAATTCATATTGCCTTGGGGCAACCATAATTTTAAATTTATGTGCCTCTGATTTCTTGGAAAAGGTGTTTTACAAGTGCAAGTTTGTTTTATTTATGCTGGTTAAAACTGGGACGGGAAAATGTGCAGCTTGCCTTGTGAGACATACATCACACACCCTCGGCAATTTCTGAGACACAGGCAGATTTCTTAAAGCAGCATGCACAGCTGTTACACAACTCGTGGCAAGTGTGACACTGCATCTTAACAGCACAGGGTGAAGTGGAGTTGATGCATTTTTAGTCAACGTAGTGAAGCACGATTCCTAGCTGCCCAGTTCTGCATATACACACCCCACTCCCCAACATTTTTAAAAGGTATTAAAAGACAGTATAAGCACAGATATCTTTGGAAAGACCAAGGCAAAAGGATTCAATTTTGAAGCCAGTACATAAACCAAGTATAGCAAAAACATTGATCAGAAATCTTATAATAAATGCTTGATTCCTCCCCCCCACCCCTCCGCTCCAGTGTATTTACGAAACAGGCACGGCAGAAATTCTTTCTGGACCAATTTTCACCAAGGAGCACACAAGCTTTAGCTTCTCACGTAAGATACATTTGCACCAACTGCTTTACAAGATGGCTCCTCATCACAACTGCCAACAGCTAGTGCAGTCTGAGGCTGTTACCGCACTAGGTATTCCCAGCGATGTATTAAGAGTTTGAAACTGTTATAAAGAATACTGTTCACACTTTGTTTGGCCCCTTTACCTGTGAAGACGTCTTCCAACCATTTTTAGCTGTGGCATCCAAAAACCCTTTTAAAGCAATGTTTTTTATAACATTTTCAAACTCTTAATACATTGCTGGGAATACCTAGTGCGGTAACACCACTATCTCATTCCCATTAATGCTTGCTTTTTTTGCATTAAATTAGTGCATCAATTGAAAGGCACTAATTTCCTTGAGATTATTCTACACAAACATTCTGAATCTCCCCTACTGTGGTCATTCCCCTGTATTCTCTTCAGTACAAACTTGATTTTGCGTGCATCCACTTAGTTAACTAAACAGCACCCTCAAGCAATAGAACGGGAGGAGGAGCTGTTTCTAATTCATTTTGTTTGCTTTTCTATCCCACAGACACATCAAGATTTTTGCTGCTCCTTTCTTTTTTGGACAGCCGCTACCGTGTCATTTAAAAAATCAACCCAACGGAAGGGGGGAAAAAGGATATACGAGGTTGAGTATCCCTTATCTGAAAATCTAATATCCAAAATGATCCAAAACTTTTTGAGTGCCCACAAAGGGTAATAAAATGGTGCGTGTGCAGGACGGTCGCGACCACAGCAGGTTTCCCACGATGTCCCACATGCACAAAATTATTTAAATTTTTGTATAAAATCACCTGTAGGCTATGTGTATGAGGTATATATAAAACAAAAACAAAATGAATGTTGTGTTTAGAGTTGGGTCCCATCCCCAAGATATCTCATTATGTATATGCAAATATTCCAAAATCCGAAATGATCTGAAATCTGAAACGCTTCTGGTCCCAAGCGTTTTGGATAAGGGATACTCAACCTGTACTACAAGAGACAGCAAGGGAATGCCAGGAGACACTTCAAATGTTTACAAGTGCAACAAGGAGCACCAGTCATGTGTAACTCTTCCACCCAGCAGGAAGGGCTTTGCGTGCTTTTGCTGACATGAGTTTCTCCAAGATATGTTGTCTTCCTACCTAGGACTAGTACTACAAGAACTCAGCACTCCTATCTAGTACAGTCACTCAGATGAGCTCCGTTGCAAGCATGCCATTGGACAGCCAGCTTTCACCAGTATTGACTGACCTGTTTGGCATGCAGAGTTAGGATTCACGTAGGCCATTTGAGCAGGGTCAGTTTTGATGCTCGCTCAAAGCTCTTTTTTTGAAATGTGATCTTTAAAATGCCTATTCATAGTCCTACGCAAAAGGAGAAATTCTACTTCCCCCCCCACTCGCCTGCTCCTTCGTTCCTGTTTGCATAGCCATTAGAAACCACTGTATACATAGCTAATACACGGCAGTGATTTTGCTTGCTTCCTTGAGGGGATTCTTCACGGTGAGAGCAGAGCAAACACAAAAGGTCGTGTTAAATGGGCTCTTAAGAAGTGTGAAGCAGGTATGCGCCAGCATCACAGTCACTTCTTGAGTGACGATTCAGCGTGAAAAACTCAAAAAAATATGCGGGGCAATTCAGCCTGGAACGTGCTGCTAATTACCAAGCATAAATGGCCATAGTTTCTGGTACAAAGAAAACCATTTCACTTTAGGGTTTTCAGAGTTATTTCGCTAATGTGCTGTTAACAGTTATAACAACTGAATCTTTTGGAGCAATACTTCAATTTGTTCTGCTTCCATTCGCTACAATCTTCCTGACGGATTATAGCCCAAACTTTAGCTGCTTAAACTGCAGACAAACTAGAGTCTAAACCATTCCCAACAAGCAGGTCTGACAAATGCTTCCACCAGGGTGGATCCAATCAGCTTCTCCCACTCAATCTCGTCCTACTCCCCTGGCTTCCTACAGCCTGTCTCAACTGGCTTTTGCTCATGCAGGTCTCACAAGGCCTGCATAACCCTTTTTGGAAATCCAAGGGCGCCCCTTCCTCCCTTTTTTATCAGCAGAAAAGTTGGCTGGATCACCCCCCTCTTCTGCAAGCATGTTTTTCTAAATGGTATATATCCACAGAAGGCACCCCAATAATTACAGACTTGTTAGATAATCACAAAGGTTTCATCCTGGAAGGGGTGGGGAAGAATTTCTCAAGACATAAATAGTATGAAAAGGCAAAATATTTTTTTAAAAATTACATTCATAGGACACTACACCCAATAATAAATAGTGACTCTTATAATTAACATCCTGTCGTCAGTCCCTTTCAGCGACTCCACTGTGCAGCTACTGGCTTTAAGTGGGGCAAACGAACGCTTCCTCAAGTCTCCTGTAGGTGGAGCTGTCGAAGACCCCCCAAACTGTCCAACGTAACACCATTCATAATCCCTTCTGTTTTTTCAGTACAGTCCTTGGAAAGAGGCTGAAGAATAAGCGGGCTCCAGCTCAGCACAGGCCTGGATGTTTCCAAATGTGAACCGTTCTCTGCAAATCAAAAGCAATAATCAGCATCCAGCGTTACATCCAGCAGTTTGGCAACCCCTACCCATCCATCAAGAATTCAAGAGGCCCCGGTGCAAGCCCCATCTGGCTCAGAAGCAAGGCTGTCAATCTGCTGAATCATCAGCACCCACCCCCTCCCTCCCTGCAGGTCTTCTGCCTTAAGAATGCAGCCTGATTAATCTTAGCTGTTGAAATATAAGATCACAGCTGAAGGTGGTCCTGGCAGGGATTTGAATAAATTAGCGCTGCGATTAAAATAAATCAGTCATCACAACATAATCTGGGGAGAGTACTGGATGAAATCCATTAAGAAACCAACAGGAGTTCATAATTTAAGCGAAGCACCCTGAAAGGTACTGGAACCTCAGCTTTCCTGACATACACTGGGAACCACAAAATATTTCAGCAATTGGTCTCTGTCTAACCTTGGTTCTGGGCCAATGTTTTAGGGTGGCTGGAAGTAAACAGCAACCACTTGGAAGCCAACTATATTTTTCCACCCTCTCCAAACTCTGGCATACCTTCTGTACAGTCGATACTGAGAGGATTCACATTTTCTGGGCAGCAAGAATCCTGAGAAGACAGGGACTCTGCGTTCTCCTTGCCATCATCTTCAGTCTCAATATTGCACCCGGGGGCTGGGGGCGTCAAACACATAGCGACCATCACGTGATTCAGCGGCTTCATTTCCAAACTGTCCTGCTGGTAAGGTGCTATGAGGGGCATCACAGGTACAGTGCTGCTGCCGAAAGTGCTAGTTTTCGTGAAACACCTAAATTTTTTATAAAGGGGAGGGGAGAAGAAACAGTAAAAAATCCAAGCATACGAATGAATGCTTCTGTTTAGTCCTCCCATAAAATATGCAGAGTAATCACATTCAGTGTTTTTAAGAAGAGTTGATTTTTAATATGCCAACTTTCTCTACCACTTAAGGGAGACTCAAACCAGCTTACAATCACCTTCCCTTCCCCTCCCCACAACAGACACTCTGTGAGGCAGGTGGGGCTGAGAGAGCTCTAACAGAGCTGTAACTTGCCCAAGGTCACCCAGCTGGCTTCGTGTGGAGGAGTGGGAAAACAAATCTAGTTCACCACTGCTCATGTGGAGGAGTGGGGAATCAAACCTGGTTCTCCAGATCACAGTCCACTGCTCCAAACCACTGCTCTTAACCACTGCACCACGCTCCATTCAAGTGTTGTAGTGAAACATCACAATTTCACTGGAGTAATTTTAAGGTGGAACTACACATTGTGAAATTATGATTTCCCCCAGTCACTAGAGCTTTGCGTGCTAACGCCACAGCCCCACGAAGCTCCCGCCGGTGGAGCTGCAGGGCCTGGCAAGCCTATGAAAACTGCAAGCTGCTTTTACCCCTACTAGGGAAAGTATATAAATACCAGCCATTTTTCTCCCAGTGCAGCTTGGAGATGGGGAATTTCAGTGGGGAAAAAGGCATGAAAAGAAAGCTACAGCACCCCTGCCCCCATACACACATGTCGGTCTTCCCTTTTAAGTCACTGCCCTCCCAGTCACACCATGTAGAAAAATATGGAAAAATTAAACAGATTACATATAAACATGTAGTTTTGCCCTTAGAAATGGCAAGAGCTTTAACCAATTTGCTCTCTGAAATGGTAACTTAACCCCTGCTAGAGAGCTGCTGATAGAGCAATTATGTCCAATATTGAAATTCTTCACCGCTGTAAACCTAAGTGAGAACATGCTTCCCGACTCTTCCCAGAAAGAATCTTTGATAATTCTGAATTGTGAAAGGCTAGTCAAGCAGTGAAGGAAGTCAATTCCTTCTGGGCGAAGCTACTTAGCCTTTGAACAGCAAAAAAAGGCAGCTTACAGCTAAAATCCTTTGTAGACATGCCCAGCACTAATCCACAAAGCACTGGGAAACTGCCAGCGCAGTAAACGTTTGCAGCTCAGGGACCCAAGGACGCCGGGGCAGTTATCAAAATTTTTTTTTTTAACAACTCAAGATTAAATGCTAACTGGTGCTGACTGACTACATGCATTTGTAATTAATTTTTAATCTAGTAAAAACAACCACCTCTTATATTTAGTACTGACATATGATATAAAGTACATAATGATAAAGAATGGTTCTAGAACTATTCTAAGTGGATGGTAGAAGCAACACTAGATTTAGTTTGAATGACAAACTTTCCTTTACTGTTTTAGATCCTGATGGTCACAGGAAGCCCTGACTTCTGGAGGATTCGTTGGGAGGCTACTTGGTGACTTCTTGGTAGACAATGACGGGGTTGTAAAAGCAACCTGAAATGACTTATAGGAGACACACACACACACACCCGTAGGGGGAATTACTGGTGTAAAATTTGACATTTTATTAATTTTCATGGGATCTGTGGCTTGCTTACCACCCATAATTATTCCATAGGATGGAGTTTATTAATAAGGCACCTTTGCCTTAATTGCTCTTTGTCAACACTACCATTTACTGCTAGTCCCTGAAAAAATACATAATATTTATAATTACAGGATGAACCTTTATTGTAAGTTAGAAGCACAATCATAGTGAAAGATGTTTTATTACTCATTCACTCGGACTAACAATGAACAAAGTACTTTACAGAAGCACAAAAAAGCATACCAACAACCCACATTGACTGAGGAGAGGAATAAGAGAGAAGGGTATGAATGTGAGCAGAGCACATACCCAGGCTCTGTTTTGGTTAGAGATCTAGATTAAGGGGCTGGCCCACAGGAGCAAGGCTGACAAAGATAGGACATTTTGGAGGACACTGATTCATAGGGTCGCCATGAGTCGGAAGCAACTTGACAGCACTTAACACCCCCCCCCCCACAGGAGTAACAGAAATTTAAGGGCTTGGGGGTGAAATTAAGAGGGGGGGGGGAGGGAGAAAGTGTACATAAAATCCAACTAACACAAATCTTATGCTTCTATGGCCAAACCACCATAACCTGGAAGAGACTTCTTTGCAGGGTATGCCAGTGTTTCCTCAAGCTTGGAATGCACTGTCTCTTCAAACTTACACTATCCCCCACACTCCTCTAGTCCTCCAGCACTGGTGGATCGCTCGTGGTATCTGGGCAGGCGCTTGCGCTCCTCCCTGTCAACTCTTAATTCTCCAGAGAAGTCCCAGCCCACACACTTTGAGAACCTAAGTCCAACATAATTCTACTATGTTTACAAGGAAGGACTTATTTACTCTGCTGTGTTCGATATTCCCTCTAACTCTCTTGCTTAGGTGCTGATGTTTTCAGCTGGCAGCTGCACAACAGTTACAAAACTGATGTTGAGACTAAACATTTAAAATGCAGAAAGAAAAAGTAATTCCATGCCTGCTTAATTCTGGTAAACATCAGTTTGAACAAGGGCGGCTTAGAATGGTTCTGGAGAGAATCCAGGTTCGTACTTTGATGGAACTCTAGAAGAGGAGTTTTTCATAGCTATGAGACAGCCACCAAGAACAATCTTGCTGTTCTACTTTCACGCATGGGTGATTTAGTCAAGGCAAAGGTCTGAATATATACTTAAACACATCAACACTATTATAGCTTGGAGCCTTACATACAAGAATTTCCACGTCTCTCCTATATCCCTTTACAAGAACCTCATATCAAGACCCCCCTCATTCATCCACCACAAAATGCATACAAAGAGGTGTTACCTGTGACTTCCTCACACAAACACAACATTTTTCCTCTAAGCACTTTTTTTCAAAATGCTGCAAGATCTGATTTTTGGAAGCTACAACATTATAGCATATTGGGTATTTTTAGTCCAATTTCGTTTGAATAGGCGGTATGACATTTTCCTATTTCCAATTCACACTGAGTAGCTGTTATGACATAGAGCTATAAATTAAATAAAATGTGTCCTAGTTAGCGGGTTGTCGTGTATCTACAGTAATCAACATCTATATTTGAATGTCTCCAGACACAGGCAGCTACAAGCCCAGGTTTTGCAACTCTGGACTGCTGTTACCTGTCTTCCAGAAAGGCTATGATGTTTATACCACATGAATATCAAAATATATGTGCTTCACAATTGACAAGTCCAAGAACTACTACACATACTACAGCAGTTGCTCTATAATACAAAAAGCTGCTTTAGGAGCTATGCTTACTTAAGCTGAAAGCAGAGGAATCAGGACTGGCTCAACAGCTAAGCCATTTAATTTCCGCTTGTTTTACACTGAGAGGGAAGACGTTTGCTATATTCTGCCACAAACAAACTTAAACTGTTTGCTAGAGGGTGTTCCCTTACTGCTCAAGCCACTAAGCTCAAAATATACAGTCAACATAGGGAGGGTATTTCATCATCTCTGAAGTAGAAAAATTACTTCAGATTTATTCATAACAGTCCAACTACTAAAATATTCATCATGTCCATCTACAAACATTGAGTTTGTTTGATCTAAAGGCTCAGGCTAGTCAACAGTGTGCAAAATAAGACCCAAGTCAGTGCTAGTACTTCTTTCTGGTAAGTCAATGACTCTCTTCTACCACCACCCCCAGCTAAATTTCAAGTTTACCACCACTTGCAAGTTGTAAAAATTCAGTGCAGTGTCCAAACGGCTGTAAGATGGAAGTTCTGCCTGCTTGCAGGAGCTTTGACCCATAAACTAGGACTTTCTTGACATCTCCTTTCAAAAATATTCATCATACACCCCAAACAGCCAATCTAGAAAGCTGGAAGACTAATGTGCCAAGGTAATTTTGGGAGGGTCTGCAGTAGAAGAGCTGGTCTGAGTACAACGGCACCTTAGAGACCAACAAGATTTTTGGGGTATAAGCATCCAAGAATGAAAACTCCCTTCATCAGATAGGTGCCAGGTATGTAGTTAATGGAAATCCAAAAAACCATGGTGCACGCACAGTCTTTGAATCTGAGACTTGTTTGTTCTTTAGGATCTTACTGGTGATGGAGGGAGAGAGGGTTTGGCACCTTTTACAAAAGGGGAAAGATGGTACACGCATATTACACCCAGTATTTGGGTTACCTATATTCTTACTAATTCTACCCAAGTCTTCCCTAATGTGAAACCATGCTTTATTTTAACTAAGGTTAATTTGTTCAACCAGGATTCAACTCAAACTACTATTTAAAACTTGATTTGCCTCAACAAAGGCTGGTTTCATTTCCTCCACTCTGTAGGAAGCAATGAACATAGATACAAACATTGGGAAACCTTATGATATTATCCAATGCTATGGACTTCTGTTAACTCCTGCTAAGCTCCCCAACTTAATTAACCCCCCCTCCCCAGGGGTGGCTTGGCCATGAATGTACAGAAGCTATTCTTGTCAGGCATTCAATAACTGGATAAGAAATCCTGCTTGCTATTTCATAGCTTTGTGGTCACTAAAATGTAGCAAGTATCCTGAGCCCACAGAACCTGAAGAGAGAAATCTCAGACTCTCCCTGCTTGTCCCCGCCCCCCAATCTATTACCTGTTATTGTTCCGACAGTTCCGGCAGTTAGCGCATTCAGAAGGGTCCATCTGAGGCACTGCTGTGTACAGCCCACCACCCTGGACAATACAGAAAAAGAAACTGAACTCAGAAAAAAATGCAAGACATTAAGGGATGCTGGGACAAATGGACAGCAGTCAATGCAACAGATTTAATTCCAGCCTCAACGGCAGCTGTCGCTTAGCTGAAAGGCAGGACACAGAGAGAGCACTGCCAAATTTCTTTTGTGAAGCAGAAATTTCAGCATTTGTACTAGAACAAAGTAGGTAACTGTAGTTTAGACGTGCCCCTTGGTCCCCTTTTCAGAGCTAAACACCCAAATTCAGAAGAACTGGAAAAGCTTCAACACTGTCAGACATTACAGAATTATCTGTGAGGACAGTGTGTTGTATGTGGCTGATGTGAGAATCTGTCCTATTTTCTTGCAATTACTCTGGTTAGATCAACTTGCTTTACTAGTTTTTGAAATTTTCTGTATTTTTACAGATGTAGTAATTCATCAGCCAAGAGCTATTTGGGAGTGAGGGGGATTCTGAGTTGTTGGTTTTGGCCACAGGAGCCTCTGCAAATAAAAATGCCTAGATTAACACATACCTCACTGCTGAATAGTAGGTGGATACAGATTTGAAAACTATTTGAAAATGAGGCTGTACAGGTGGCACTTTATGTACTTGGACCAAGACTTTAAAAAACAGTTCTACTCTATTTTATGTAGCACTCTATAGAAGCCAGATGACATTTCGGTCCTTCCCCTGAAGGCCATAGTGAATTGTGGTAACTGAAGGGTTTTTAAGGTTCAGGGGACAAGGCTGTAAGAAAGTTATGCCCATTCCTACTTTATCTAGTATGTTGGATACCCGAAGAAGAAAAACGTCTCTCATCAAGTCTGAGGAGCACAAGTATGTCTCAGAAATCTGGCATACAACTCTTCAAAATATTCAGAATTGATGACCAGGAAAGGATTTAAGAAATGAATGCCAAGCTATACATATACTTGCCCTTCAGGCACAAGCATTTTACACCCCGAGTACAAACGAGTGCAGCTGATAAAAGATCTGCACTGGCTGCCAATATCTTCCCAGGCACAATTCAAGGTGCTGGCCCTGAAAGGCTAGAACAGCTGGGGAGAACAGGAGTTTAAGGACTGCCGTCTCCTTAGAAGCCAGCGTCGTGTAGTGGTTACGAGTGGTGGACTCCAATCTGGAGAACCAGGTTTGTTCCTACTCCTCCACATGAAGCATGATGGGTGACCTTGGGCTCATTACAGTTCTCTCTGAACTCTCTCACCCTCACAAGGTGCCTGTTTTGGGGGTGGGGAAGGTAACTACAAGCTGCTTTGAGACTCCTTAAAGGTAGAGAAAAGCAGGGTATAAAAACCAACTCCTCTTCTACCACCCAAACTTCTTTGAACCCTTCCCCATTGCCACTAGCAGTTTGAGGTGCTGACAGCAAAAACCTACGTGTCTGTGCTCACTGCTACACACTGTTCTCTCCCATTTCCTACCCCCCGGCTCGGTCAGGTGTTTTAGTCTTACGTGTAGAAGCAATTTTGGTATAAGTTGATAGCGTGTTTGTATCAGGGGAGTCCAATAATCTGGGCTTCCAAGATGACAATACAAATCGCATTATGAAGCTAATAGCATAATTGAGAATAGGTACAACCTTCATTTTCTAACATTCTATACCTTTACATATTCAAGAGAAACTTAACAAATTCACTTACGTTTCCTAGGTGGTGCGTATGTTCATATTCTACATGAGCTCTGGATAGGGAGTTAGTGTGTCCTGGATAAACACCGGTTCCTCCATTCACAACACCATTCATGATTCCATTGATCCCATTAATTCCATTAGGAATCTTGTGATGGTGGTGAAGGCAACCATTAGTAACATTTCCATTACTGATGAAGTTTCCATGGATGCTGCCATTGATACGACTTGTGCCTGGTAACGTAGTATACTCAACCATTTGCCCATTGATATCAGCACCTTGGTAGAGGTAACTAGGAGGGTCATATTCTGCAAAAGCGAGAAGCAGGAGAAGCACCTTAACGAATCGCAACTGAAATCTCAACAGAACACATTTGCACTACATCGGAGAGGCTGCAGATGGAGGAGCTGTGGGATTGAACGCTAATCACTACATTTCATATGAGGACCAAAGCAACTTCACCCCCCCCCCAAAAAAAAACCTCTTCGCATTATTCAGTGGTAATCATAACAACTCTTGTACTGAAGTTTAAGGTTTCTTTACACTAGTCAATTTTCTCATTGGGCTCTACAGCAAAGGACATTAAGTATACCAACATTAAGAATACCAGAAGAAACTTACTCTGCATAGCATTTTGCTGGCGGTTCTTCCACAGACACATGGCAATGAAAGCTATAAGAATAAGGACCATTACTCCAAGGACACAGCCCACAATCAGGTACAGCATATCACTACTCCGGACAGGGCCATTTGGGTGACCAGCATTACTCCCAGCTCCACGGTCAAGGGAATTAGGTGGTGTGCTCAGATCCTTCACCGGGTATTCCGATACTCCAGGTGTGCGCTTCACTGATGAAAAATGTTCCACAAGCACAAATTTTGAGTCTTCAGAAGTATTACTCTGACAATAACAAGCCATTGTATTCATATCATAACCACTACAAACTACAACACAGGTTAGCATGGCTAATCAGCCAGTGGAATATGTATATATTTGCTTTGGGTCACCCAACAGCCATGAACTGAAAACCCAAATTAACATAAAACAAAGAGAGATGGCAGGCACTGAAAGTGCCCTGTAGTGGCCTTCAACTTATATTTGGGGGCTAAGAGGCAGCGTCATAGAAAGGCCTTAGGCTCTGTGTCCTGATCACTGGCACTCCAGGGCAAAGGGTTGGCGGCTACTGTGCAAAACAAGACATAGGACTAGACTATAGATCCTCTTTCATGTCTCTTTGCTATAAACAAATTTCCTCCATACTTCTGCAACTTCCAACTATTCAGAATGAATGTTAATGAGCTGTTGAGCAACTCTTTTGCCAAATGCTGCATGCTGATGCCTTGAACTAAACACACATGGATCACATGAAAGAGGATATATGTGCTGAGAAATATCTGGGGAAACAGCAGCTTTATGGACTGGATGTGAAGTTTTCTTAGCAGTCATATTTGGTTTGATACCACATGGGCATCTAGGATAGCGTACTGAAGGATGATATTGGTGTGCTCTCTACACAAAGTCAAAAAGTTGACCAGCTGGACACAGTAAGATTTTTTTAAGTCAAAACAAATTATTGTATATACCGATTATGGTCAGACAGTACAAAGTCATATTCAATGATTTGAACATATTGGAAAGACTGTCCATCTAGGACTGGGGAGACCCAGCTTCAAATTCCTTACGATGAGACACTGGGTGACCTTAAGCAGTCTCTCTAGCATACCTTACAGGATTGTTGTAAAGATCCAATAAGACAGAACTATGTAAAATTGGCCTGAGCTCCTTGGAGCAAAGGAGATTTAAAAGTGACAAATCAATTCCCCTCCCCCTCTCTCACCTTTAGTCTCACAGATCATCACATTGCTGTAATCACTTTCCCCTCCTTCGTTATAACACTGCATTTTAATATCATATGATGTTTCAGGTTGCAGGTGGCTTATCAAGTGCCATTGCTTTGTACCTAGAAAGAATATAGCCAGATGCGTCTTTATTCAGTATGAACTGTGTACCACTTGGAAACAAAAAATGAATGATAGTTTGCTGCAGTTTGAATTGGGCTCGGTAGTATACACTTACAGATACTGTGGACTGCCGAAAAAACAAATCAGTGGGTTATAGATAAAATCAAGCCTGAACTGACCCTAGAAGCTAAAATGACTAAACTGAGGCTATCATACTTTGGTCACATTATGAGAAGACAAGAGTCACTGGAGAAGACAATCATGCTAGGAAAAGTTGAAGGCAGCGGGAAAAGAGGAAGACCCAACAAGAGATGGATTGACCCTATAAAGGAAGCCATAGCCCTCAATTTACAAGACCCAAGCAAGGCTGTTAAAGATAGGACATTGATTCATAGGGTCGCCATGAGTCGGAAGTGACTTGACAGTACTTCACATGTACATGGACACACACAGTACACACTTAGATGTTTGCAGCCTCCTGATTTTGGCATTAATTTCCCAAGTAATCTTATGTTTACAATTTTTCATTAACATGCTTGCTTCACAGGTGGAATGTAGCTACTGTTTTAACACAGAACCTTAAGGGCAAAGACCAAATCAGCCAGCTACATAAAACTGTAACATGAACATCTTGCAAAATGCAGTTGTTCAAGCTTTGGATTTTCACCAGTGTACTGCAACGGTGCTATTTCTTTTGCAAAATGAGGTACACAGCTTTTTACATGGGTCACAAGACTTGACACCATGCACTCCTACAATGATGTCCAAGAATATCCACAAATGGAAACAACTTAAGTAGTTCCTTATCCAGGCTAGAAGGAATCTCAGACAATTGTCTTGTCTTATAAAAAGAGTCTTTGATATTGTGTTCATTTGACTTCTGATAATTGGGGGTTCCAATCCCAACAAGTTCATAGATAGCAATTAATTATGTTGGGCTTAAAGCCAATCTCTTATTTAGACAGCATGTGAAGTTGCTGCAGAACCTCTAGAAGGTGAACATTTTTTTAAAAAGCTTTAGTGCATTTATGTTTGTATAGTGTGCACCCCCAAATATGAATGCAAATATAGGTTGATCTGGCAGTCTGAATTCCCCCAAGGCAGCCATTTTTCAAGGCTTCAGTTCTATCTTCTCTCATATTCCACCCCAAACATTCTTTTCAGTAATTAAATCAGGTTTTAGGTTTCTCTTTCCAAGTATTACTAGGACTAGAATCAGTACAAGCATATCAACTCTGATCTTCATAAACTCTTGCAAGGAAAAATGTCAGCAGCTTTCAACAGAATGGATTTTTTAAGCTCTCTCTCCAAAGGAATCAAGCATGGAACACACAGTTTCAGCATGTAAGATGAACACATTTATTGCTGTGTTTTTGCTGAACCGGCAAACACAGTAACTATCTAATGAACAGCAAAATGAAATTTAAAAAATAATCTTGCTTGTGGCAACAAATACAGAGAAGGCATCAGAGACATAACTCAGTCTCAAAAGACAAGTCTGAACAGGAAATGATAATAAAACCTCAGGCTATCAATTAAACCGCAACAATTTCAAGCGTTTTTTATCAATTCAATATTTAGAAAAGAAAATCCTTTGTTAAAATCTGACACACTGAAGGGTAAACAGAATGAAGTGGACATCTGTAGTGACACAGCATCTGAACAAAGGACAGAAAAGATTCCTTTCATACATTTTTTCTCTCTACATAATTGAGGCTGAATGTAATAGTTTAATTAAAAAGCAGCTAAGGCTATTTTATGGACTAAAGACAAATGTGATGCATTCCCACATGGACTAAAGACAAATGTGTGCATTCCCACAGCCATGCAACTTTATGTTTCAAGCTTTGGAGCAGCACAGCAGCTGCTAGTGATTTCTGGGTTCCACAACATTTCATTATGCATAAACTTGACAATCAGGAATGAGCAAATTTTATAGCACAGCAGAATTGACTTCAACATTTACAAACACAGATTTGGAGTACAAGAGAGGCTATACTATAACAGACTACTAAAAACTAGGGATGTGCAATTTAAACATTCAGAATTCACTAAATAATGCCCTATTTGGAATATTTCCAAATCTGAACTTTATCATTCTGAATATTCGGAATAAAACTGGTTCCTGTTAAAAAAACAGCATGGGCTATGAAAATGAAACATATTCCCTCAAGACAGTCTGGTTCCAAGCTGGGGTAAAAGTGCAGATGACTGGGGAAGGCAATGGCAAACCACCCGGTAAACATAGTCTGCCTAGTAAACGTCGGGATGTGACGTCACCCCATGGGTCAAGAATGACCCAGTGTTTGCACAGGGGACTACCTTTATGGGCAGTGAGCCAACTTTGTCCCAGTGGGTATTGTCATGGTTCTGCAATGAGAGCAATGGCAGTGACTAATGAGACCAAAGGCAGTGACTGATGTCTCTCTGCACTTAGGAGTCCTGAAGAAGGCACAGACATAGAAAGCACTTTTCACATTGGTCCCTTCCAACTGAAAGGCTTTATAGTCCTGCAGCTATCCCCTGACAATCTGCAGTTAGCTAATGTTTGGATGATGAAACAGCAGTCCTTGTGCCAAACCCAACCGCTGTTGGAGCAAGCTGCCTGTTCTTCCACTACCATCTGTTGTTCCAACCTGCCTGCCAGTGCTGCCAGGGGGGCGAAGAAGAGGCTGAGTGCATAAGTATTCATTCCACAAACTATTCAGAGGGATAAGGTAGTGAGTAGAGTTACTTAGGTGGAACAGAACTACAGGAACTAAGTGGGCAATGAATTTGCATTCATAAACCGAAGTCAATGTTTTAAATTACTACTAGGCTAAAGTTCTGAAACTTTCCTTTCCTGGAATAGCACAGAAGGACTTGATTGATTTTATGACAGAACTGGGCAGATTTATGCTAATTTATTCTAGTGCCTCATTCCAAGACTCCAGATGCGTCCAGAAGGGCTCACTCCCCTGAGCATTAGTCACTGCTTCATTTGAGATGGATCACGATAGGTAGCCATGTCAGTCTGTCTGAAGCAGTAGAAAAGGGCAAGAGTCCAGTAGCACCTTGGACTAACAAAATTTCTGGCAGGGTATGAGTTTTTGTGAGTCACAGCTCACTTCTTCAGATACCAGTGAGCTGTGACTCACAAAAGCTCATATCCTGCTAGAAATTTTGTTAGTCTTTAAGTTGCTACTGGACTCTTGCTCTTTTCTACGGCTTCATCTGAGAAAGCAATAGGAGCAAAACTCCCTTGGTATACAGTAGACATCTATTTGCTTGTGACCACTCAATTAAAACCTTTCAGTTTACACTGCAACACAGTATTTTTAGCTGATGTGCCTCTTGCTTTCCCCTCTAAGTATCTGGCATCATGCTGTGCATATCATTATAGCATATCTTACCTTCCACAACATCTCGTTTGTAGTCACTATCATTGTCGCTATCCGTTGGCCGATAATAGATATAAAAACCTTGAATAGGTGTATTGTTGTTACTTGAAGTGATGTACTGGAATATAAACATATAATCTTTATTCTCCAAAACTGTAGTCTAAAAGGTTTATGGACATGCTATTAAATGAACATGTTTAACAATCTGGGAAGAAGTTTTGAAACACGAGGTTTGCTTTACTGAAAGCTAACAAAAAGCAATATAAACTAAGCACAGGGGCCAGAGAAGAGTTTTACAGTTTTGTCATTTTCTTGTGTTTGCTGCACATCCAATATTCTGTAATATACTTGTCTGCAGATGCACCAGTCACAAGATTAGAAAAATTATATAATACCCCGGAGCCAAATTTAGAAGAGATATCCACTTTTCAGTAAATCTTAAGACAATGCGCCTTATTTGGTACTAATTTAAATTAGACTACAACTTGGTTTTGCTAGCTAGTAAGACGTAAGTAACAAAACAAGAAGTGGGAAGGGAAAAGGAAAAAGCTGGTACCGTGCAAACAGCTGCCTAATAATACTAAGCATTTATTAAGTACATTTCAGTTGATCAGAACACTTTCATACACAGCTCCATACTGCAAAAGGGTCAAATTTACTGCAATAAGTATCTTTTCCACCTCTAAGCTGTAGTGAAAATACAGACATATGCTTTAATGATGAGACTGTCAAACAGACATGCATTATACAACATACAGCAGTCAGTCCAGAGAATGGAAAGAAACAGATACTTACAGTCCATTTTAACATGATCTGAGTATCGCTGACTGCCTCAGTATAAGCAATGTGAGGGCCTGTTATGGGACGGTTGGAAAATCGGTTGGTAAAGCCAGCTACTTGATAAGGCCGAGATGCAGAACTTCGTGGGCTCTCCCCATAATTATTGATAGCAATCACCCGGAATTTATACGTGGCTCCTTTCAAATGATGGAGAAAAAAGGGGTGAGGGAAAAGAACATTAAGTGATAGGATAAAATCCAGTGGGAAGGAACTTATGTGGTCATCTAGTCCAGCCACTGTAAATCAATGTGTTAAGGGATTCGGTCTGTGAAGTCATCAGGTGGCCATTTTTCCCCCTTTTGCACACCAAGGAAAGAGACTTTTACAGATAACTATTTAGCAAATACTGGACATCCAGCAAGATGAAAAGGTGAGGTTTTGGGTTTGCATACACAGCTCTGCCCCTTTCTCCCTGGGCAGAAAGTAAAAGGTGACCTAGCCAAATATGGAATTCATTTATACACAGTTTAGGGAGATCCCTAGCACAGAAGTGTTATTTGAATGGAGATTAGTTTTTACTTTCAATCAGAAAAAGACAGGCTGGGAAGAATGGATACGGGGAGGCAGAGTAGCACATGCAGACCAGAGACTGAATCCCTGTATTTTGGGTTAGGATACAAGCATATCTGACAAGACACTTACTTTCATGCTTCACAGTAGCATATTGTTTCAGGTACTAGGGCAGAAATGATTTTGTCACAACACAGAACTAGGTAATGTTTTTCTGAATTTTTATACAGCTTCAGTGGCAATCCCAGGCTATGCTTGGAGGGCATATGATACAGCCACCTTGCAAAGAAGGTCTGGATCTGGTCAGTGTCCAGATAGATGACCTCCTAATGCACACCAGCCTAAGTTCCATAAGGGAAGGAAGGTGGGATATAAATGCAACACAAGCAAAATTAATGCCTCATCCTTTAATAGGGTCAACATGGCTGCATGCCAAGACACTGCTAATGTTAATCACATTCTCTGTTCGTTAGGGTAACTGGTACATATTAATACCTGGTTCCAAATAGCGAACTTCAACCGAAAGTTTGGAAGGGGAGATGTTATCAGCTGCAACCCTCCAGTCACCATTCTTGGTCGTGCGTCTATATTCTACTTTAAAGGCAGTAATAGGAGATCCACCATTCGCACGTGGGATCCAAGTGACATAAACAGACGTCTCCGATGCGGTGGAGATAGTAGGTCGATCTGGTGCCTCTGGAACTGAAACAGGGAATTGAGAAACCCTCCTAAATCCTGTACAAAGCTTACAAGCATCCTACATTTGCAGTGGTCACCTACGCTTTAATTACATATTATATTTCAATAAAGTTAGAAAGAATAAACGTGATCCAAAAGAGTTTTAAGTCCAGGAAAAACTCAAACATGGAGACAATTAAAACTTCTTATAAAAACAGACTACAGCTGCCAAGACAGACGATATACAACAACTATGCTGTGCAAGACCACTGAATTACATCAGCACACGCCAGCTCTGCAGTATTAGCACATCAAAAACCCAAGAGACTTGCTTATTCAAGATCACAGAAACAGGCAGGCTAATCTACTATGGCACTCCTACTTGGTACTGCACTGAATTCATCCTGTTACACAGAAGGGGAAGGTCTAAAACCTGAACTGGACATTCAAGGCCCAATAAAGCTTTGTTTCTGTGGCAGTCAAGTACCAAGAAGTTTTAATTACAAAAACAAAATTAGCTAGCATTCAAAGCCAAGCAGATCATATTAATACTTACTGAACTCACTTGAAGTTAGACAGCAGTGGGAACAGAAAGAATGGAGAGAGGTGGGGTTAGTAAGTCTGATTACAAGCATTCCGACATATCCTTCAGTCTCTATTAGACTGCTTTACATACGTTCTTTATTAGATAGTGACAGAGGGGAAAGGAGGATTTAATATGGAAGAGAAAGGTATAGTGAGATTGTAAATTATGACTAGCTTCCAGTTTGTCATCATCTGATGGAATAAACTTGATAGTGATATTGCATTTTTATATAAGATACTACACATTCAAGAATTAACTGTTTCAAATCCATATATAATATAGCATAAAACTAAGTAATTAAACATGATTTGTAAAATTTAGTAATATGACTGGGCTGATGGAACATGCATTACATCAAAGCCCATTTTTTCATAGAGTAGAACAGTCTACCAATTCACTCAATCTCAGCATCAAAACGTATATGTGGCAATAGTTTTCTATAGTCGCAAAGATCTTGATCTTTGCCAATAACCAAGATTCCTTAACTAGAGATACCTGGGACTGAATGTCAGATGTTCTACACACAAAGGTTATGCACTGCCACTGAGCTATACTTACCTCCACTATGTCGAGACGAATCTGGAAGGACCACACCAAAATTGTTGGTAGACCCTTCTTGAACGACTGGGTGCTTTGGAATGCCAACTGGTTGAGATGGGGTTTGTGTGTTTTTCGAGGAGGATGATCTTTCTAACAAATGTTGGGGAGAAACTCCATGAGTGGATGAGGTACTGCTGAAAGATTATTAGTCAATGTACCACTACAGCACACTTTGCACCGTTAAAGAAGCTTGAAAATTAACAGACACCCCGTACAACTTCTGCTTTTCTTTCAAATAAGCCTTGCTCCGTACAAGGCTTGCATCAACAGCAATGCTATTAATTCAAAACTTATAGTAAAATTTTTATTATTATTTAAATATGCTATAAAGGTGGTGACCTAAAAAAACAAAACCTGTGCTGTGTGAGGCATTTCTAAATAGAAGTAACAGCACGAAGGCTCAATGTAAATGAAATGAGCTGTTATTAAATACAAACTAATAACCATGAAAATATGACAAGACTAATATGTACACGAACCTACTTAAACATACATTACAGACTACCATACTGAAATACACTGTCACAAACACCGTGACGGTGTTTGTCAGTATGGTAGTCTGTAATGTATGTTTAAGGAGGTTTGTGTACATATTAGTCTTGTCATTTTTTCATGGTTATTAGTTTGTATTTAATAACAGCTCATTTCATTTACATTGAGCCTTCGTGCTGTTATTTCTATATAGACTAAAGGTGAGCTGCACCAGGTTACTCTTAGCTACTAAGGATACCACCCAACATAAAACTTTTTTCGCTTCAGCAGCATACTTAGATCAGACTTGGAAGAGGCCCCAAATAATTTATTGCCAATTAGTTTCTAGGCACAATTCAAAATGCAAGTTGCTCAGTGGTCTGGGATGTTGGTATCATCATCATCTTTATTACAGCTAAAGGCCAGCATAGGGATGTTGATACTGAAAGACCAACTTTCACACCAGCCAGACCACTAGGAAAAAAAATCCACACCAGAGGTTCTGCCCTGTGTGCCCACCAAGCTTCTTAAGTAAGGTATGCAGCAACTGATACAGGGCTCCTTCTGTGCAGGGGCCTCAACTATACAATGCCCTCCTTGCAGCAATTTGTCTAGTGCCAGCTTAGTTTTAGGCACCAGGACTAAACGGATTCATCCAAGCATTTGGTTGAGATTTTCTCCTCCACCACCACCTATTGGTACTCATTTTAAAGATGTTTTGAGCCACCTCAAACACTTGAATGGAAGCAGTTAAATACTTTTAATGAATGTTTCTAGGCATTTCACAATCAAGCTCTGGAGTTTTAACCACCGCTATCGAAGCTGGGCCCAATTTAGAGCAAGGGCTGAACATGGGTTTAATGGGTCTGTATCCACTGGGGTGAACCACATCCCTAACCTATCACTCCAATGAGAAAAGATTATTTATTAAAATATTTATATCCCACCTTTCCATTTGGCTGAAGTTTGAAGCATTCTTCCAAACAAAGTGGCTCTTCCACTGGATGAAGAGTCATTGACTCCTCATACTGGAGAAAGGCTACTTGGAGGATGGTTGGAGTCATCCCACTATCTTTGGCTTTTCTGGGTATTATGTTAAGGTCTTTCCAGCAACAGGAATTTAAAGGGGGGGGGGGAGAAATCTCATCTATTGATGCATTCTAGGGCAGATGTACAGAATAGCAAACACCACATTTACCTTTGCTGGTACGAAAAGTAAGCATAGAAGGCTGGCCTTCACCAGCGGCACTTCTGGCTACCATCAAGACTTCGTAAAGACTTGAGGGTTCTAGTTCTGAGAGACGAAGTTCATTTTCACTTCCAGGAACACGTATTGTACTCCAACTGGACACATTGGCATTATCATCCAGCTGTATAGAACAGGAAGCACAAGATGCTAAGAGCAAGAAAAATCCAACCTAAATCTACTGGGGTTAAATTAAGAGGAGGCAAAGGCTTAATCTGATCTGATTCTAGTTATTCCACTATAGCAAGGTGTTAACAGGCATTTAAGTGTACTATGGCAAAGTTATGTATGAAAAATGGAGGAAAATATAGCACGTATTTCCTTTATATTGCTTTATTTAAAAAAAAAAAGGCACACTAATAAAATACACCCAGAGGACAGTGCATGATATGCTATGGACACTGTTCACACATAAGAACATAAGAAAAGCCATGCTGGATCAGACCAAGGTCCATCAAGTCCAGCAGTCTGTTCACACAGTGGCCAACCAGGTGCCTCTAGGAAGCCCACAAACACGACAACTGCAGCAGCATTATCCTGCCCGTGTTCCACAGCACCTAATATAATAGGCATGCTCCTCTGATGTAGAGAGAAGGAAGGAAGGAAGGAAGGAAGGAAGGAAGGAAGGAAGGAAGGAAGGAAGGAAGGAAGGAAGGAAGGAAGGAAGGAAGGAAGGAAGGAAGGAAGGAAGGAAGGAAGGAAGGAAGGAAGGAAGGAAGGAAGGAAGGAAGGAAGGAAGGAAGGAAGGAAGGAAGGAAGGAAGGAAGGAAGGAAGGAAGGAAGGAAGGAAAACCATGCTGGATCAGACCATGGTCCATCAAGTCCAGCAGTCTGTTCACACAGCGGCCAACATATTTCAACAGAATTTAACTCATCACCATGGATGTCATTTGAGGCACCTCAGCATTTGCATTACTTGTTGGTTTTGTATCAGACTGGTAATCACAATATCCCTTTGGTTTTGATTTGATCTGCTTAGCCAGTCATGTGAATTGATAACTTCATTTATTTACTTTATCCATTTATACCCTGTCTTCCTCCCCAATGGGGACCCCAAAGCAGCTTACATCATTCTCCTCACCTCCGTTTTATCCTCACAACAATCCTATGGGGTAGGTGAGGCTCAGAATGTGACTGGCCTACAGGAGACAGATTTTCCCCTCAAAGGAAGGTTGTTTCCTAAATCCTGAAGGGGAAAACAGAAGTTCTATCCCAGGTAATTAAATGCAAGAGTTCTAGATCTGTCGTTTAGGTTGAATCGATGTAATGGAATTATTACAGCGTATACTGAGGTTCTCACATGGCAAAAGATGTCCCATGCTTCTTAGATGTCTTGAGAGAAAACTGCAGGTAGCAATTTAGCAAGCTCAGTAACAGCCATAAAAATCCTAGCAGTGTAAATGCTAAGAAATGAATACGTAAAATCCATCTAGAAAACTGAAGGGAGCAGATTTCCAATATGCAGTGAAAGCTCTTTATTTAACTCAACCAACTATGTCTGGATGCAAAATTACATAAACAGACTGTCATAGATTTCAAGGATTTTGCCAGATCAAAAAATACTTTGTGGTATTTCTGGTTTTAGGTCAAAATGAAACTAGGATACACACAGATGAACAGCTTCAATTTATGGGAAAGCTTGGCTTACAACTTAGGCAAACATGTTGCTGGTTCTAATTTTGGGTCAAAGTAGTTTTTATGTAGCTAGACACAAGCTGCAGAACATTTGCTCAGAAAGCAAAATAGCACTAACAAAGCCATTTACATCTTCCACCAAAATATTAGCAAGAGTATTTCCCAATTTACTGCTTAATTCTTATTTACTGCTTAATTCTCATTATACTTCATTTCATTTTACTGCTTAATTCTCATTATGGTTTCATTTACTATGATGAACACTCAGGCACATTCAGAGGGTGCACACACCGCAATCTCTAACACTACAAAGTATCGATTAATGGTGTCATCATGTTTTATGACTACTGTTAATACCAGGGTTTTGCAGCTTTCCAAGATTCACGGTTTTTAACCACTGAAACATTAAGTACTGTTTGGTAAGACAGTGTTGCAAGTCTTAGGGTCAGACAATACCATGTCCTTTAATCTATCATGCAGATGTGATGCCACTTTAAAATTGTTTCCCCGCCCCCCACTTTTCAAAGCGCAGCAGAGACCCGATCCTACCGAGGACTGTGACACGGGAGATTAGCCCCCCCTTTTTCAAGAGCCAAAATGGCTGTGCAACTAACTCGGGGGCGCAGTATTGTCAATTTGGCCCTTGACTACTCATCAAGTCTGCCAAAAACAGCAAGAGGAAAACATGTTTGATATGAGGCAACTCAACGAAAAATTACCTTACGATATTTCACAAAGTAGAAGTTAACTGGCAGGCCACCGTCCTTTCCAGGCCGCCACACAAGGTTGTACTGGTCTGGTTTAAGTGTCTGTGGAGGGCTGAGAATGATTGGAGCATCAGGCGGGGAAACACCATTCAAAGCTTTTTCCGAAGCAGCTTCAGCAATAATCTCAGTTGGGGATGAACTTTGGAGGCCCATTTCTGAATCATCATCTCCATCACCTTCATCACTCTGGGCAGCTTCCACAGGAGCCACTGCTTCTGGCTTCGTACTAGCTTCGTAAGAAACTGCAGAAGGAAGGAAGTTAGAGGTAGAAGTAGGCTAAGCAATTCTTATATGGGGACCTGAGAATCATGTATATCACACAGCACAAATGCAGGCACTCTAAACAAACTGGAATCTGCAGACTTTGCTTTTAAGACCTTCATTGTAAAAAGGAAACCATCTCATGGAATGATATCATGCAGTGGATTCAAGGAGTGTTGATTAACATCTGAAGCAACAGTGATTAATTTTTAAAGGATGCACAATTATGCTTACTACTTGTTCATTCTACAAAGGACAACTCCCAATTTTGTACCTAGTTTCTAATTACTAGCAACTTCAGCCAACTCGTTTGAAAATAATTCTAAGTAGTTTTACGTATTCTTTCTGTAGTCATACTGCTTCACAGCTTCTACATTACAATAGCCTTTACTCAAGTAACTGACTGGTTAAACAGGATTAAGCAGTACACAAATTTAAGGTCTGCAACGTTTGCCAATTATCCAGGCAGTTGAAATTCTGAGGTTTACTACCACACTCAAAATATGATAGCATGCAAAGGAAGAGCTTCTCTGACCCTCCTCCCCAACTGCAGATTTTTAAACCAGTCGCATTCCTGCTTAACATATATTGTCTAAGGGAACAGTTTACAAAAACAAGCAACTCTTAAAGCGCAGCCTGTGAATGTCTAATCTGGCCTTCCTCACATTCCATCAAATCTCTACTGAAAAACCAGCAAGTATGGAGATTTTTGGCTGCTTCATGGAAACCTGAACTGGAGAGTACACCCCCACACACATACACACACACACAAGTTATGTCCTCAGAAAGGACTTCTTAGGAACAAGATTATGAGATGCAATTGGGGAAGATGTGGGGAAAGATGCGGGGGAAATGACAGGTTAAAGCACACTGATTGCTTTAGAGGGATGCTTTTAAGTAAAGGCCTGATATGGAAAGACTGCCTACCCAAGAGATGAAGACAAATGGAAATTGATGAGTGCCTGATAAGTTCTGGGAACACACGTAAGCAAGTCATACAGCAACTGATTGAGATGGATGCAGCCACAGGATCAGCCATGTATCAGCCCAAGACCCTGACAATGTTTTATTCAAAATATTTACACTGTATTTAGTAGGCCAACTAGGACACCACTTACCAACTGTAAGGAAAGCCTCTGAAAAAGCCATGCCATGTTCATTGGTTGCTTCACAGGTATATTTCCCAGCATGCTCTGGTGCAACAGGCTGGACATATAGGGAGCTTGATCCAGCCCGAGACATGATGAAGTAGACTCTATCTGAAACGGAGTTGCCAGTTCTTGCTGTTGAGGATGACTTCCGTGGTTTTGAATAAAGGACCTGTGAAGGATGGCTGGTAATCAGCCCATGGCTGTTGTACCAACGGATTACAGGAACAGGCAATCCAGTTGCATTGCAGGACAACGTCACCGTGTCACCATCTGGAACTTTGGTGCTTGCTGGCGGCGAGGTTATAACTGGCTTGGAACCTCTCTCTATTTAAAATGGAAACACAGAGCAACAATAACAATTCTGTGATTACAGCAACAATTCTGTAATTCTGTCTTGAAGCATGAGCAGCTAAATTGTACATCATCTATATAAGGGTCCAGTCCTTAAGCATAGAGACTGCAGAAACAAGACATTGCTTTGGGCCACATAAATACCCCAAAGCCCATCCACTCAGGTGACGCAACTGGAAGAGACTTGTGAATCTGCATCAAGCTCAATAGCTCAGCAATCATGGGGCAGTGGGAGAAGAGATGTGCCCTTAAGCTTTAGTAAGATTCAGACCTCTTGAAGAGCCATATTATACATGTACCACTCAATTTAAAATACTTCAACCCAACAGAAAGAGAGACTGGACTCTATTTCAAAACTGACATGCTCTTAACTGGCGGTGAAGATCATATGACAATTAAAGCACAGCAAGTTAGCTTCTGGATGCAGCCATATGAGAAGTTTGAACATGTATTATTTATGAAGAGCTCTTGACGGACAGTGTTTCACAGCAGGGGAAGATTAACTTCAGTTTATTTTTTTAACTGGAATTACTGTATACTACCAGTGTGTTTCAATTTTATTACAGTTTAGACATAGCTAATACCTGTATCAAGTAATATGAATGTGCACTCCTAATAACAACGATTTACTGGACAGAGCCAAGATCCACCTTGTTGAATACTATTCATTTGGAGAATGTATATGCTGACTCTCCAGAGACTGGTATTCCCTACAGGAGATCCAGCAACAAGCAGGTGGACCAGAAACTGGCCAGCATACTACAGTCCACCCTTTTCTCCATCACTGCTTTACAATATAAGCAAATGACAAACTCAGTGAGATATGATCTGAAGTATAACCTATGAATAAGTAACAATTTATCCCAGGAAACAGACCATTTTCAAACCTGCCCCCTAAAAGCAAAACTTTAAACAGAAAGTTACCTGCTTGTAAATGAAGTCTCCCAGTAGACTGTGCAAACCCAACACCATTGTTGACTAAACACTGGTACAATCCTGCATCTTCTCTGGTGATACCACTAATCCTCAGTTTGCTTCCTGAAGGTAAGCGTCGTGGAGAGAGATGAACAGAAGCTGCATTATGGAACCAAGTGATGTTAGGTGTAGGATTCCCATGTACTTCACATGAAAAATGCACAGTTTTCCCCAGAGATGCAGTTTGATCATGCAATCCTTTCGAAACAGAGGCAGATTCTGAAACAAACAAATCATACATGTTATGCTAAATTAAACTCTGTTTCATTGTGAGTTTTATTGAAAGTTAATTTTTAAGGCTACTGAATTTGAACGATTGAAGGTATATTGCCATTTCTTACCAAGAATATTCACACTATAGTTTACATGTTTCACAACTCCAGAATTGTTATCCACTACACAGGAATAATTTCCAGCATCCGATGCCTGAAGCGAATCCATTGTAAGATGTGAGTGAAACATTCTCCACCTGCCTCCAGCTAGTGCATCTTGGCCATCCTTATACCAGCGGATGTAGGGTAAAGGCAGTCCACTAACAACGCATTCCAACATTAGAGGACTGTGCTGAGGTACTTCCAAAGCCTGAGAACTGGTAGGGTGAACAATGTGAAAATCTTCTGAGGAAGAGGCTGAAAATCAAGGAGGGGAGAATCTGATGAGTGATAAGGGTCAATGGCTTTCCACACCTTTCGCAAAGCATTCTATTCCCAGCCATGCTTCACACACTTAACTGTAAACTATTCCCTGTTGCTGCAAAACCCAAAACAGACAATGCTTAACGCACTTGCCTTAAGCCTTAAGATCCCAAGCCTATAGTGAAACCATGTTTTAGTCTGATGAGCTAAATCCTCCCATGGAGGGAGAAACCAGCAAGACCTGCTTGTTGCTTTATAAGCAGATAGGATGGAGAGACACAGAGGGCGCTTTCACACATGCCAAAAAATGCACTTTCAAACCTCTTTCAATTAACTTTGCAACTGGATTTTACTGTGTGAAATGGCAAAATCCACTTGCAAACAATTTTTAAAGTGCATTGAAAGTGCATTATTCGGTATGTGTGTAAGCGCCCAGAAACTGCCTTAACCTCACTTGAGCTTACCAACTTTAAAACTGTTTTTGCAGCCAATGCTTAATCACAGATTTAGGCATTCAAACCCAAACTATACCACAGCTAAAAGAAACCATGATTAAGCATCATCCTTAAGACATGAAGGCCCTACTCTCTAGTAGAATGCTAACCATCAAATTAGATGGATTCACCTGGCAAGAACCAGGTATAACTCAGGTATTCAACAATCAAGAGCAAAAGCAAGCAACCTGTTTGAAAGTTTTTCTCCCATTATATATTCAAACCTTCTTGCTTTCATTTATAACAGAAATTCTTTTTAAAAAATCTAATTTTAACTTTGTTGCCATGAGACCAGCAGCTGTTCTTTAAGTGGGAGGGCACAAGCTAAACTAATTTCACCTGCGCTATATACTTAGATCTTAAAAAATTATTCTCTGCAAAAAAGTGAACACATCTATTTACTTTGACAAATTACTGTGAGGAAGAAAAAGCAAATTCCCAAGTACCTTTTTGTAAAAAAAAAGTCTGCAAGTGAAAAGCTTGGCATAACAAAATGAAGCAACTTGAGTATAAAATACTAACTGCCTTCCAATGATACACACATACATAGCTTTAAGACTGAAATCCATCAATTACAGTTCTTAAGGTTTGTTCAGAGTTTGATATGACAAGCTGAATAAGAATAAAAATAATAAAAAGCAAAGTAAATGAAGCCAATAGTGAAGAAAATCTCTATCAATAAGTGCAACCCTTATCAAGCTCTTAGAAGCCCCAATGAAATGAATATCTTCACACAAGAAACAGTCCTATAACAAAGGTTAGCAGTGACAGTCGTTGGTAGCTTATGCCCTGTGATTTTACTCAATAGTTTCACTGCCACCATATTTAATACTCACTGCTGACTATTAGTTTATGTCCCATGGGTTCAACTTTGAGATCATCAGTGACTGGGTTATATGCTGCACACTTATAAAGTCCCCGGTCATCTAAAGATGCACTCAAAATTTGCAGATTTCCAGATGGGAGAATTAGGTAGTTTTCTAGGTTAGAGAAAGAAAAAGGAGATAGTTACCTTTCATTCAATTACACAAGGCTATAAAGATGTTGACTTTCTATTCCAATACAGAGATTAAGATTTTTGTAATTCATATCAAAACAGAAGTTTAAAAGAAGGAGTAAATTCTTTTAACAGTTTTTAATGCTAAACTAGAATTGTAGAATTTCACCTGTTGATTGTTCTAGCAATTTTCCCCGCACACGGAAGCGAACCTGTGCTTTTGGATTACTTTTTGGTAACTGGCAAGCAATGAAAGCAGTATTCCCTTGTTCCACTGTAGTTACATGTTTCACTGAAGCTTCAAAGTCATCAATATCTGTAAAAGAATTTATAATTTTAAAAGGTAAAAGATAATTCAGAATGTTAAAAGTTTTGGAAACAAATCACAATTTATGCATTCCTCCCCAAATGTTTTCTGTGGCCTTCTCATGGTCCAGGCAGAAAGCATGAAGGTGACTTCTCTGTATAAATAATAGCGTGGGCAAGCATTAGGTTTATAAATGCCCCACCCCCTTAGGATATGCTGAAGATATCGTTGGGCTGTTACATTTGTATGCAGGATCTCGACGGTCCATCCTCTTTTGAAATAGACAAGGGAGTGGAAGGGGGGCGTGGGATCCCATGTACAAATTAAAATGATGCAGCTCAGTTCCAAAGGCACCTTGTGCATGCAACAGTGGGGGTGGGGTCTGGCACAGGAAGAGAAAGCGCACAATCTTGAGACATGCTCTGCTGTTTTTCCTCCTGAACATTCATGATGGGAAAGCTCCTCTCAATCCAACGTGGAAGAGCACATTACAGCAGAGGATACATTAAACACATATCTTCTTGCTCCCAACTCCTTCACAGTGAGACAGGAGCGAGATTCAAGGAATTGGTTAGGCACAGTAATAAATACAAGCGCAAAATTAAACGTTGATGGAAATCAGTAGTAGGCTAACAGATGGAAATCAACAGTAGGATAGCAGACAGTCTGAAATGAAGCATCTACCACATCTCCTACTACACCATTTGGAATTACTGTAAATTCTAGCTTCGTCTAAACTCAGAAATCTCACCACAGCTACTTAATCATCTACAAGGAGTACAGTACACAAGACATACACACAAAGCTTCTTGCAGCTCGTAATGTGTTTGTGCAGACTGACCTTTACAAAGTCTCAAGAGGATCTGGTTATGGGTCAAGACTCTACAAAAACATTTACCTTTCTCAATTATGAGAAACATTTCTCTTATGGGTATTCTGGATATGCTTCAAAAGCACAGAATCTTTATAAAAGTGATTAATCAAAACCAGCTTACAAAAGGCACAATTCAGACATTTCCTCTCTAATCCTGAACAGACAAATTGTCCTGATCTTGAGAAATAGTCTTCAGCACAAGAGGCCAGGTTTTCAAAACACAAGTATTGAGGCACAATAATTTTGGTAGGCTCAATGAAACTGTATCCCATTTATATATGTAGCATGTCAATGTATAGCGTTCAGACCAGTCAAGGAACAGTTTAACTCCTTTAGGATGAATGAAATTTCAGGATTAAGAGAAATCAAACTGCTTGCTGTCCCTACCCAAAGCCATTCAGATTTGGTGCATAACAATGCATTCCTAAGGAGTTACTCCAGTCTAAGCCCATTGAAATGATGGGCTTAGACTGGAGTAACTCTCCTTAGGAATGCACTGTTGAAAAGTATAACATGTGCTTAGGTATCAGACAGGGTTAAAGACAGGGCTTAGCACAATTCCAGATTTTACCATTCAGATTGTTTTGTAAAGAGTAACATTTTATTGCTAGTTCCCACCCCCACAAATTATGCAGATATGTTCATTGGAAAAGCCCAGAATACAAATTGCTTTATTCTGCAATCTTTCCCAAATATTACTGAAAGTGCTCACACCCCATCCCATAAGTCCTGTTTCAAAGAACAGAAGAACTCTAAAAGTGCACACATATAACAAAAGACAAAGAGGTCAACTCTGAAATCAGAATTTCATAAAAGGTTAATAAGTTCAATACAGCACATCACTTACAGGCAATCGAAACTCTTGCAGGCCTGCTAATAACTGCACCGATGCTGTTATTGGCAATGCATTGGTAAACACCAGAATTTGAAGGGCTAAGAGAATAGATTGTCAGGGATCCTGGTTGTAGATTTACTTGGTCCACTTTCTTGTGCAATTTTTCTCCATTGAACAGCCAAGATAAATGAGCTGTGGAGGGCTCAGCTGAGCAGTGGAGTTGTACAGTCACACCAGGTTTCTGGATGGTAGAAAGGGGCTCAGTAACAATATGAGGAATCTGATCTGGAAAGGGGAAAAACACACACACAGGTGACTGATGTCTACCTTCAGCACTTTATTTCGAATACACTATTAAATAGTAAGCTAAACACACCCGACATAGTATGCAAACATACACTTTTAAAGATCTTGCCACACCAATAGAAGAAATCATTAGGTAGGAATATATAGCAGGTCAAGCCGGTAAGCTTACCTGAAGCTGTGGTTGAGAAGAAAACTGTTACAGTAAGTAAGAGTAGTTCTTGTAGTGGTCCAGGGTCAGGATGCATAGTGCCAGGTTAGAAAGGTTGATGGCAAAGAGCTTCAGTCTACTAGGAGTCACTGAGGAGCCTTTAAAAAAATGAAGGTGACAAGTCTAAATATCTTCTGTTTTCATGCCTTGAGTAGCTTAATTCATAGTGTGATGCTATGGCAAATCCTTGACAGGAAACATTCCATAAAGTATGGTGACTAAGAATAAGTGGAGTAGAAGTTCTAAAGTGTGAATCCCCGTTTATAGAAGCATGAATGTTATCCATTCTCTCCAGGATCAGAGGAGCATGCCTATTATATTAGGTGCCTGGGAACACAGGCAGGATGCTGCTGCTGCTGCAGTCATCTTGTTTGCGGGCTTCCTAGAGGCACCTGGTTGGCCACTGTGTGAACAGACTGCTGGACCTTGGTCTGATCCAGCATGGCCTTTCTTATGTTCTAATGTTAGCCATTACTTTATTACAGTGCCCCCCCCCCCATTTCAAATACTGGCTCAAGCACCAGTGAACACCCCTCTTCCCACAGAGCTCTTTATATTGTAAGCTTTTAAGAGAATACGTGTCTTTCAATTTTTAGCCACTCCTCCAGAAAACTGCTCAAGACAGTTAGGATTCAAAATACAGAAAAATGAAAAACCAGAACATCAATAATTAGAACAGCAACAACAGCAAATATAGCACAGCAATAAAACCAGCATGAAATTATTATTAAAAACAAAATCCAATCCACCATCTTCTGGATGAGTTGGAGATATCATCTCTCACTAAGTTATAGCAGGATTCAGACATCACACAAACAAGTTCTGGTGCGTGTTCCCTCCCCACTCCCCTGGTGCAGAACCAAAATCAAAGACTTCCTAGTTGAGAAGGTGTTCAGTGTAACCTCAGTTTGTTTCAACGCCTAAAGAGCCAGTGTGGTGTAGTGGTTACGAGTGTCAGACTAGTATCTGGGAGACCAGAGCCTGAATCCTGGGGAGGGGCCGTGGCTCAGTGGTAGAGCATCTGCTTGGCATGCAGAAGGCCCTAGGTTCAAAACCCGACATCTCCAGTTAAAGGGACTAGGCAAGTAGGTGATGTGAAAGACCTCTACCTGATACCCTGGAGAGCCGCTGCCAGTGTGAGTAGACAATATAGACTTTGATGGACCAAGGATGTGATTCAGTGTAAGGCAGCTTCATGTGTTCAATCCTCACTTGTGCCATGGAAACTTGTGCCACGGAAACTTGTGCCATGGGTGACTTTGAGCCAGTTGTGGTACAAATGAATTAAATCAATCAATCCAGGTGCTTCCACAAATCAGTTTGTTTCTTGCATGCAAAACCTCTGACAAGAAACCAGCTCCAATTTGCTTGGATTTCAGCACTGCAAGAAACTGAGGTTACGTGGAAGACTCTGTCAGTGAGGAAGTCTTTGATCATGGCTTCGCACCTAAGTGGAGATGTGAGAGCTAAGGTTGCCACCAGCCTAGAGAAAAACTGTCCTGTCCCTTCAACAGAAACTTAATAGTATGTAATTTACCAGGTGATGTTAGTTACCTGCATGCTATGAAAAGATTCAGCTGCTCATTTCCACACATTAAGCCCATACATTAAAAGGGCACGCCATATTTTCTCCATGCTGTTGGCAACTTTAGGGGGAGCATGAGAACAAACCATTCATGAACTTACACGGTTTGTTCATGATATCTGAATACAGACAGTGTATGACACTGAATGTGCATTTTACACTGCTTACATTGTCCCTGAGCCTTTGACAAAGGTTTAGTTACTGGGGTGGGGGGAGGATTACTAAGTGAAATAGCTTCTGCTTCACAGAAGCAATCATCTCCAAATGACCTCTTTTGAAACATCGGTTCCTTTAATCAGCAACCTTTCCCAACCGCTTAGCTTATTTTTAACCAGCTAGTCATGTCTAAATAAAGGAAAGTATAAGGATCCCTTTGCTAATCTTGAAACGTGACTGAATTATAATATTGTAGAATTAACACATGCAAACTACATACTAAAGTCTTCTGTGTTAAGGAAACAAATAATCATAACCCCATGAAAGTGAAAACAAGACACATTAAAAAGATAGCCAAATCTGCCATGGTTCACACTTTACCAAATGCCCTCTGGACTAAAACTGTCTTGAATACCTCCCTAAACACAGAAAGTGAAGACTCTCTCCACACCCACTCTGGTAAACCAATCCCGAGGATTGGACCTTCTACTGAGAAACCCCAGGACCTGACTGTTGCCATACGGATAACCTTAAGAGGCTCACAAATCAGTTCTAAATGAAATTATAGTCTTTTTTGTACTTAGCTTTTATTTTTATTTTATTAAATTTTGACTGCAACACAGTTCTGTGAATGTGGTAATTTTGGAATGAATATCGTTATCTATTGTAACAGTACAGCGGTTCCATAATCTACCTGCATGTACTAAACAAATATATCTAGCAACCAATCTTGTCAGCAGTTCTCCATACTTGTTATGAACAATGTTTCTGGCATACTACATATGATATAATGATTGCACTAAACTGTTCACTGTATGGGTGCACGAAGTCAAACCACAAGGAACATAGCACTTTCTGTATTACTCGCTGGCAGCAACTTCAGATAGTAAGAACACATTAAAATGATTTTCAAGATATTTGGCTAACCTGAATTCACAAAGCTTTTGATTTCAGCTTGCTGGTTCCTACAGAGATCAAATAGTAACATATTATAGAGGAATGATCTTGATGTTTTTTTTTCATTTGGTAGTATGGTCAAAAGCCAACTAATATGTGAGACATAAACATTTGGAGAACTTTTTAAAGAGCGTATCGAGCAATTTTTCTCTCAGACTGTTTCTCCCAGCTATTTACAGAGACCAAAAGAACATCTCCTGCTTCAAGGGTAAGCAACCTTTTTTGGTCCAAGTGCTGAAAAAAATGCAGTGTGTGCCTCTGATTATGCTGGTGTGCTGTCAAAGGGTAGGGAAGCAAGGGCAGTACTTCATCAGACATACTTGGGAGTAACCAAGCCCCTTGGCACTGCTAGCATCTCAGAGACTAACCCTGAACTCAGCTGGTGGCTCTGCAGGTCTGAAAGGCAATGACAGGCATAAAGTCATACTTGTTAATCTTCTCTCAGCCCACTGGCCCCAGTAGCGGTGCCAGTATGTCGGTTGCTTGGGCAGAGATCTGGCCCTGTGTCCGCACAAAATGGTCTGATGAGCTGTTGTCAAGACATGTGCCAGGGGTCTTTACCAATGTCTGACATCAACATTCAAAACAAGACTACACATCACAACTGACTTTTTACCTCCACAAAGCTCATTATATTTAATTAAAGACAAGGCATTTTCATTTTATAAGCTACCTCCCTTCACTAGTCTTCAGTTCTCTTTGCTTTTCTGATACTTGCAGCCAAGATCAACCCACTTTCTAAAAAGCTTGTATGAAGACTTCCATATTTAAATTTTGGAATTAGGACTATCAATATTAGTAAATTAACAGGCCAAACCATTAATTCTGATCCCAGAAGGGCTCCGTGTATACTTAATAATGACTTTTAGGGTGACAGGTTTTCTATTCTCACCTCTGCTCAAATGGAAATTGCTCAACAGTGGAAAGTTTAGTGTGAACGGACCCACATTTGGAACTAACATATCTGAGATGGAATAACTAACACCTGATACTTAACTACATGTACAAATCTGCACTGAATGACCCAAAAGGAGGCATTCACCCGCATTTACATAAGATGGTGAGAAGGACAGCCAGAAATGAATAGTGTCTGCATGTGACACAACTCTGAGCATACAGAGCACAAAATGTAGTATCAGTTTTTGAAAAAGCCAATTTCTTGCCCTCATGGTTGTGAAGATATGCTTGAGCATGTAGCAGGCAATACCTGGTAAAATTTCAGAAGCCACAGGAATTACTGAACAAGCTTCTAGGTAGAACTTCAGAACAATTTGCCTTGTTAAAAAGAAACAAATTATGAACAACAGAAAAAGCAATATGCATGATTTGCATAATTTGTACATATCAGAAAATTCAACTGCTGTAATAAAATTCTGAACATGCCTTGCTTAACTCAATTTGCTCTTAAACAATTTCATATTGCTATTTTTTTTTAGAGTTTACTTTATGTTACTTAGTTTAGGTTGTATTTTTTGCATACTTCCGCATTCTTCATCCTGGAATCACTTAAGCGGCTTTCAAACCAGACTTGATTTATCATTTGCAAGTTAGCTTCCAAATATGATGCGTCAAGTGATATTAATTTTGTCCTCATCAGAGAACAATTACTTTCAAATGGAAAAAAACCTTTTCACTCCTGATGTAACACTATATCAAGAACCCCCACCCCCAAATTAAAATTCTACAAAATTAAGATTTTTCTTAGGTAAAGGAAGGTAGAGCTACACATAACTTCGCACATAAACCAGAGTAACAGCAAACCTTGGAACTATGTAGTCTTGTCAATAAGTCCACAAAAGTTACAAACTCACAAACACTTAGCAGCCCACTTGCCCACATACACCTGTGACAATTATTTGTGGTCTATGGGAAAAACCCAAAACAGCATACTCAAAGTTTCTAGCCTGGTAACAATTCCGGTCTGGCCCCAGCAACAAAATGAATGGATTATCTGGAATAGTTTTCATCACATCATTAACTATTATCTGCAGATCAAATAACGAACATGTTCTCACCCAGAGACATAGTGAAGTGGTTTTGCAAGATGACAACCTGGAATATTTGGAAAATATGGGATACATTGTGAAGGGCCTTGCCCATTTCTTTTAAGAAACAAAATCACAACAGACTATCTCAACATACATACAGGCAATATACAGTAACCGGATTACTTATTGTTTACTTAAAATACACAACAGTGTGATTATACAGATGATTAGAAAGTTAACATAGGAGAGGTTACTCAGGTAGGGCAAAAATGCCTCTGTAATATTGTCCATGCCTAGAAGATTAAACTTACAACAGTTGGAGTGCTAGGAATAAAAATCAGACTCCAAATTGGTAATGTTTTCTTTAACTTGATGCTTTTGCAGTAATGCTTCATCTCTATGACTGCATATTAAGTTTCACCTGATAACCGCTTTCCATAAGAAACCACCAACTCTTCCTAGATAGCAGGTGTCCTTTTAAATTAATCACTGGTACCTTTGTTGATCATCTCAGCTGGGTCAAGGATTTAATAAGCCTGTAAACTTAACTCGCTGTTCATCCTTACAGGTGGCTGCCCTTTAGGTCAGGGATGAAACTTCAAGACAGACACCTATATTAAGACTGGGCTCACATAATATGCTTCTGGATAATTTCCAATACAACACTATTTTGATTACTATTTACTTATTGCTTATTCACTGTTCTGATCAAAGTGAACCAAGTTGAATTTCATGCTTAAATGGCAGACCACCTCACAGAAATACTCTAGTTAACAAGGTGGTCCTTCTTATGCTCTGTCACAGTATGAGCTCAATACTGTGAAGTACCACCTATATACCTAGCTACTTATACATTCACACATACTTTAGACTTTATTACCAAGGAGATTCAAAAATTCAATTAGAGTATCAAAAAGTGTTTTTAAAATTAAGAAATCCTTCCACTTAGTTGCCAAAATTCCTTTGCTTAACCCAGTTTTAAAACAAGGTTGGGAGAGAGGACACTTCCTTTATATGAGCCGGACAGAGCTTGTCTACCCTTTGGCAACTTTGTTTGGTTATATTAAGCCAGCAAGTGACAGATAACTGTCACTGCAAGCCAATGTCTTTGAAAATTAATGAAAACAACATATTGTCGAAGGCGTTCACGGTCAGAGTTCATCGGTTCTTGTAGGTTATCCGGGCTGTGTGACTGTGGTCTTGGTATTTTCTTTCCTGACGTTTTGCCAGCAGCTGTGGCAGGCATCTTTAGAGGAGTAACACTGAAGGACAGTGTCTATCAGTGTCAAGCGTGTAGGAAGAGTAATATATAGTCAGAAGGGGGTTGGGTTTGAGCTGAGTCATTGTCCTGCTAAAGTATCAAAGGTAATGTGCTAATCATTGTCCTGTAAGTATCAAGATAATGTGCTAATGAGGGTGCGGTATGTTAATGTGGAACCATTGTATCCTGAAGTGATCTGTTAACATGTGGAATCCAAAACTAATCTGCATGGCTACTGTGGACAGTAGTCTTTGTTAGTCTGGAGTTTTTCAGAACAGGAAGCCAAGCCTTATTCATTCTTAAACTCTTCTTTTCTGTTAAAGTTGAGCTGATGTTTATGAATTTCAATGTCACACAGCCCGGATAACCTACAAGAACCAATGAATGCAACGTTTAATGAGACTCCATCACATCCTTCAGCAATTCAAGAACAAGTACACTGTAGTATTAATTTGGCAAGTCAAGATGGATTGTTAAATTTCACACTGACTGACTTGTGCAATCATGAAGGGGGGCTGGAGCCGCATAGGAGACGGCATGACCCATATGCCGGTGTCAGTGCCACTTGCGCCATGCAAAGTGGCATGGATACCAGCACAGGGCAACTTACACCAGCCTCCAGGAACAGCGCAATGGTGCGGGCCTTGGGCGCCAGAGCTGCCTTACCAGCAGTGTTGTCCTACCGTAAGAGGCCGTGCCGGTGTCCAGGGGGGCATGCCAAGGGGCATAGCTGACATTAGTCAGCCTCCAAACCCTGTTTGGCCTGGGAATGCCCCGTGATGCTGTGGCGGCGCTAAACCAGCAAAATAGCTGGCATAGCCTTGTGAAACCTTATGGGTGAGTTTCACGTGTGTGTTTTTTTTTTTTAAACAGCACTTTTAATTTCTTTTTTTCTGGCCAGGAAGCCTAACTACTCCCCCCTTCAGGAATCGACTGATAGGCTGCAATCCTAAGAACACTTTTCTTGGAGTAAGCCTCACTGAATAAAATGGACTTGTGAGTAAGCCTGTTTAGGATTATTGTCTTTAAAGCAAAAGTACAGAAGCCTGCATTATTTTAACAGAAAGCAGCAAGACATTCTTTTAGCTGTTGGCTCCTTCCTGCTGCATGCAGTCTTCATGCTGTACTCCTGGAGTTCAAAAAATGGGTCTAACAGCTGGCATATGCAATTGTCTAGGGTTTTTTGTTTGCAGCAAGTGGTTAGACAGAGGCTAGTAGCAACCAACATGCTGCCCATCAGATTTAACTGCTAACCCAAGGCGGTTTTTTTTTTTTTTGGTTCTTTAGGGAATTGTTAAATCTCTCAGAGCAGTCATATACAATCAACCAATGCATTCTCTCACACTCAGCCTACTTTCCCAAAAACAAAGCTGCTGTGAATTAAGCACTACCGCCAAGGGACAGTGGAAAGAGAAGGAAACAAATGCAGGCAGACGTTTAGATATTTAAAAATCAAATCATTATCAGGCTATAACCAGGGAAATGTAGCACCTATGGAGTTTGCTACTCTGCACCCCCACCTCCTTCACAGACTCAATCAAGTCAGCCAAGCATGCAAACTGATCCTGTCGCCAGCAAAAGCATTTCCTTTCACTGTGGTCAGGCAAAAACAGAGGAAGAAAATGGAAATGACTTGAAGTTATGGCACCAAAAAGGCCAGACAAGCAAGGAAATAATCAACTCCACATGAACCACTTCTAGCCCATCACAATGAAAAAGGCCCATGACTAACCCCAGGAAAGGTCATCAGGACCGTGGGGGTCACATGCAGAAAGAGGCAACAGTGAGAGGCTGCCAGCTGCAATAAGAATCACTGTGTTCCTAATTACACTCAGAGAAAAAGGGACAGACCTCAAAGAATGTTTTGATTTAGTCACAACATAATGCAAAAAGAAAAAAAAAAGTCCAACTGTTCCATTCAAGGCAGCAACCACAACTTCTATTTCTGCATTTACTGGATTAAAAGGAGTTCAATATGCTGTAATTGTGCGGACGATGACCTTGCACAAGTGATCTGAAAAGGGAGAAGCAGAACTATTTATGAAAGACAGGACAGAAAGACAGTTTCAGAGGATCACTCCCAATTCTGTACTAAGACTTTCTGTAGACCTTTGTGTCTGAATGAGAGGAAGGGGGAAATAATTCCCCAGTACCCTTTCAAAACAAGAATGAAAGCCATGTGTACACATAAGATCAACTAGAGTTTACACTCTTTACATTTAGGAACAAGTTATACAGCATATAGCAAGCCATTTTAGATAACACTTTTGAAATCACACTGTTTTAAACAATTCATACTTAAGCAATGCAACACATACATTCCTCACCCTGAAACACTTCCTCACCCTGAAACACTTATCTGTTGCAAACTTTCTGAAGTATACAAATGAAAAAGCTGTTAAAGCAATTTAAAAACAGTTTTTCTCTAAAACTGCTAGGCAGAACATAAGCAGTCCACGTGACTGTCACCTGTTTTCTCGGTCCATGATCTCTATCTGCACTAAGTAGAACAAAACCAGTTGCTTCAAATCAGAGTACCTGTAATGTATTTTACAGGATGTATTAATTATTTAGTGAGAGAGTCCTACATTTACATCCTATAGATGCAGCGTGGTTTACACCTGGGAACACCTTGAGGTCTCTGGGGAAATGTTTAAGTGTCAATTATAGTTGGATAGGTAGGCAGGCTGGTTTAGAGGATAAATTCCCTCTAGTTAATACTACATCAAACACATGGTAGAGAAGATTAGAAAGTTAATTTATGTAACTATTAACAAAATGATTGATCAAAAAGTCTACTTTAATCACAGTGTGCAAGGTGAAGGGTTTTAATTTAACACAGATTAGCCAAATGTTCTTTAAGATGACTGACCGATACAAAAACAAAACATTTTTCATTCATAGTTGGACAATTTCAACAGAAATACCAAACAGCAAATAAAATCTTCCATAGACCACCAAAAGGCTGCCCATGACTCTGTCAAAAATGTATACAAGAATGTGTTACATGACCTTTATTCAAGAACATTTCTTCATCAAAATCCAATGTGATGCAGTTCTCTAGAAATTTTACAAGTGCAATCTAAATCCTTACTGACAGTTCTTTAAACAAATACTCCATAAAGTCTCCTGAAAAGACTGGACGGGGTCAAAACAAAGATTAGATACATTCATGTATGTAAAATATCTAAGTACAACTATAGAGTAGTGGTGGCAGTAGTAGAAAAATTATGTATTGCTATGATGGTCTAATTATTTAGAGAGTAAAACAAACCTGGACCCCAAAGAACATGAAAAAGTCAAAGACTCTCTGGATCTGTACACCAGATCACATACAAACCTAAAGACTTCATTCAGATATTAGGGTTTTTTCCCCATTTTTTTCAACAACTACTGCTGGGGAAAGTAAAACCACATCTGTATTTTATACTTTGTCTAAAGGACCCAATGCAAAGTCATTCAGCAAGCTTCAGCCAAGAATCGATTTGAACCATGGCCTCTTATCACGCTCAACAGCAAACGACTGAGAACAAACTAGTATTCTACAGATCCAACGGTCCAACTCCTCCTAGAACCCACAGTATGCCAAAATAAAAATTGTGACAGATCTCCTCAACAAGTTGATTTCTTTTTGCTTATTGGATACATTTGTGCACAGAGTGATCATAGAAAACTTTATTTAAGCCATCACATATCTGCCATATTTACCTATTACATAGATACACTACCCGATTTCTCATCTGCACTATAAGGTGGGATACTGGAAAAATAAACCTGTTTGAGGGGAGGGGCCATGGCTCAGTGGTAGATGCAGAATGTCCCTGGTTCAATCCACAGCAGCTCCAGTTCAAGGGACTAGGCAAGTAGGTGATGTGAAAGACCTCTGCCTGAGACCATGGAGAGTCGCTGCCAGTCTGAGTAGACAATACAGACTTTGATGGACCAAGGGTCCGATTCAGTATAAGGCAGCTTCATGTGTTCATGTGAAGGGGAAAGCCCATTGCAAAGATTTCCAAAGTCTTTCAGTATTTTGTCCAAGCCACAGGATTCTACTGAAGTAACAGCCTCACATCGCTTACCAGCTACCCCAATGTGAGAAGATACAATTATTTAATGTTAAAAACAAGTGCACCTATTTTCATTTGACAAATAAGAAGAAGAGTTGGTTTTTGTACTTCACTTTACCTTTCAGGAGTCTCAAAGCGGCTTACAATCGCCTTCCCTTCCCCTCCTCACAACAGACACCTTGTGAAGTAGGTGGAGCTGAGAGAGGGGCTGGGTGAGGCTGGGAAAGAACGGTGACTGGCCCAAGGTCACTCAGCAGACGTCATGTGGAGGAGTGGAGAAACAAACCCTGTTCACCTGATGAGAGTCCGCTGCTCTTAACCACTACACCATGCTGGGAGGTTATATGACCCAGCACTGGTGTTTTCCCTTTGTTTGGACACAACACCAAACTAGAGAAGTATGCTTCAAAGTCTATTTCCTGAATGTGGGAAGGATTAAGCCACTAACTATAATGGAATGGGCAAACTTCATTTACAGTGGAATATTATGCACAAACTACCCGCATCACCATCATCTGGAAATCATGCTACTACATCTTTTCCCTAATATTAATGTTTAGTCCACCACAAGAGTACAAGACTGTATCAAAGAAGAATCTGTGCTAATAGTTCCCTGTTTAGGATAAGACCTCCCGCTTTACCATCATACTGTGATCTTTAAACTGGTCAAAGATTTAACCTATGAAGACTGGCCGTACCCAACCCTGGCTTTTAACTATGTTGAATCAATAAAGAAAATCTACAAAAGAGTGACAGTTGTAGCAAGCTTTCAGAATCTGCAACATGTTACATAAATCAAGGCAACAGGTGACATTTTCTGTTGACTAGATTTCCAGGCTTGAGGACAAGATTTTGTCCTGACATTTATTAGGCCTTTGAACAGTAAACACTCATTGTTCAACATTTCCTAAGAAGGGAAAGTCCACTGACTCCCTTTCAGTTATAGATCAGCATCCGCAGGTAAAATGATTCTTAAAGAGAGAATACTATAATAACCTCCAGTTCTTTGTTTTTTCAGATAGCCAACTGCACTATATCTTGAGATATGGCAAGGGCTCTCCCAGTTACAGGAACTGAAATGTTTAAGTAGGACATCTTGAATTTTTTTATCCTTAGGACCACTAAAACTTTCTCAGGGACTTTCATCCAGGGTGTTATGTGCAACAGCATAGTATCATAACACATGAGCAAATAGACGATGCTGTAACATGTGCAAACTTACCCACTTTTGCAAACAAGACCCTTGACCTCATGTGACATTGTGCTGCTAGCAATATGAGTGGAGCTTAACATCTAACTGGGGAGGGCTGTAAGTAGTCATCATGTCCCACCAACTTTTTCCATTCTGAACAACAATGCACAGGGAATAGAACAACTTGGTAGAAAACTTCCAAGGCATCCTTCTAAACATTTAAAATGTTGCTTTAAGGACCCATTTCTCCACATTGGGGGAAAAGGTGGGTCAGTAGGGCTTTAAGCAACATCGCTTTTGGAGCACTGTCTATCCCATGGGGCAGAACATAGAGAAATGCAGTGATACCATTGCCAAACACTCCTGTCTTGTTGCACATTTTCTCCTCCCTTGCTAAAACAAAACCAAACAGTGGGCAAGAAGAGGGCACAAAAGAATATGTGAGGATGTTTTAAACTTTGCTTGTACATATGAGACTGGCTATGCACAGGTTCGATTGGTTTCTCCATAAATAAGCCATAACAGTGCAGCACTTAGCAGCATAAATATATAACCAATCCCAAGATTTCTTGATTTTCTTTTGTATCTTGGTTCAAGGCCCTGACCTGGATAGCACAGGCTAGCCTGGTCTCGTCAGATCTCAGAAGCTAAGCAGGGTCTAGTATTTGGATGGAAGACCTCCAAGGAATACCGGAGTCATGACGCAAATGCAGGCAATGGCAAACCACCTCCCAACATCTCTTGCCTTGAAAACACTACAGAGTTGCCATAGGTCAGCTGTGACTTGACGGCAAAAAAATTCCTGGTTCAATACTGAGGTACTTTTTGGAAGTATGTGAACAGCCACAAAGTTTTGGAAAGCTTTAGATTGTAAGAATCTGTGGGTTGTATGAACTTGGGAAACAATATGTCACCTAATCCCATACTGTACAACTACATGCCAATAGTGGGATGTCTAGAGATTATGAATTTTTATCAGTTAATTGTGCATATTTGGAAGACTAGATAGCAGCTCAACCCATTTATTTAAATCATACTTTAATTATGCTATTTTTTTACACTTGATAAAAAAAATTATACTTTCTACTTTGCCTTGAGGCTTGAACATCTTTCATTCTTAACCTAAACTAATTGGTCAATTTAATAATGCATATGCCAACTGTATGAGGAGAATGTACAAAACCAAGGCTTGCCCCCAGGCACTGTCAGGTACAGAAAAAGAGTTGGTTTTTATACCCCACTTTTCTCTACCATAAGGAGTCTCAAGGAGCCCCGTGGCGCAAAGTGATAAGCTGCAGTACTGCAGTCCAAGCTCTGTTCATGACCTGAGTTCGATCCCAACGGAAGTTGGTTTCAGGTAGCCAGCTCAAGGTTGACTCAGCCTTCCATCCTTCCGAGGTCAGTAAAATAAGTACCCAGCTTGCTGGGGGTAAAGGGAAGATGACTGAGGAAGGCACTGGCTAACCACCCTGTAAACGGCTGTTACCGCACTAGGTATTCCCAGCGATGTATTAAGAGTTTGTTATAAAAAATACGGTTCGCACTTTGTTTGGCCCCTTTAGCTGTGAAGACGTCTTCTAACCATTTTTTAGCCGTGGCATCCAAAAACCCTTTTAAAGCGATGTTTTTTATAACATTTTCAAACAATACATTGCTGGGAATACCTAGTGTGGTAACAGCCACTGTCTGCCTAGTAAACGTTGGGATGTGATGTCACCCTATGGGTCAGGAATGACCTGGTGCTTGCACAGGGGACCTCAAAGTAGCTTACAATCGCCTTCCCTTCCTCTCCCCACAACAGGCACCTTGTGAGGTAGGTGGGGCTGAACGAATTCAGAGAGAACTGTGACTAGCCCAAGGTCACCCAGCAACCTTCATGCAGAAGAGGGGGGAATCGAACCTAGCTCTCCAGATTAGAGTCTGCTGCTCTTAACCACTACACCATGCTGGCTCCCATGCAGGGATAAAATATATTTCTTCTCCTATGTTAATGCAGGAACCCCTATTCTGTTATGCTACTGCAAACCAAACAAGCCCCTTCCTTCATTACATTGTTCTTACAGGTTCTTCAAAGGAAAAGGAGAAAGTAAACATCTAGAAGAACTGAGAATAGAAGTGAAACTATGGCAACCAACATTCATGCATAGCTTAGTAAAGATGTCAGCTAAAGTATAGATGTAGGAAGATACTGAAATTGCTATGCACTGTGCTGAATTGTAAAGCAAAGCAGGTATATCTGAGCAAACTGAAGCAATGCCATTTGACAGCAATTACCTCTGCATCTATGCTATGCTTTGACAGAACATAGTTATGAACATTTAAGAAAAACAAGTTTCAGAGCTGGCTGAGATATCCAGGGAATTTCATTAGTTTGCTGAATGGATAACTTATCTTGACAAGTCATTTCAGTGCTAGTCAGAGCAATTAACAGCTAGAACTCTTTGCCTCCAACTATGTATGTATTTACTTTATTCATACTTCACCTTCTTCCCCAATGGGGCCCAAAGCTGCTTACATCATGCTCCCCTCCTCGATTTTATCCTCACAATCGCCTTCTATGGTAGTTTAGGCAGACAGCAAGTGATCGTCCCAAGGTCACCCAGCAATCCCCTCAGTGGGGGTTCAAAGCCAGGTCTCCCAAATCCTAGTAAGACACCCTAATCACTATACCACACTTACAAAATATGAAGACCATAAATACTATCTGCTTAGCGAGCATCACTTTTTTTTTTAATATCACACAAAAGGAATGGGGGTATTAATCCCAAATTTCTCTTAAAACTATGAACTATACTTTAGGCTGGATCCTAAGCCTTGTTTCTGCTTATACTGCACCCTCCATTGTGTGAGTGGTCTTTCACTGTGGAACATGTTCTCTCTCTCATACACACAAACACACACACCAATGTTTTTCAATGAGCTGAAAAGCACCCAGTGCTGGAGAAACACAGCAAAACACTACCCCTGCCATGGAATACGCACAGCAGAAGGCTTAGGATCCTGGCCTTAACTGTTTACAGTGCAGTCAAGCAAAATTAATAAATAAATGCACAGGAGCAAATGCATAAGTTAGTCTGAGAGGGTGTGACTGGCCCAAAGTCAAGAGGCTTGCCAATACAGAGTTTGATCCCACCTAGCTTTCCATAGGTACAAGATCCCCCCCCCCCACACACACACCAATTCTCCCTCCTGTGGCAGCCAAAAAACCCTCCTGAAATGCCGCTCCTGGGGGCTGGGGGACCCTCAGAAATAGCTCGAGGGGAGGGGTTGGAGGTCTCTCACAGGAGAGAATCAGTGAAAATCAACTTCCAAGGCACCTGCAGAAATCTAGGTGGGACCCAAACCACAGTTTGAAAAGATACAATATAAAATGATGAAAACAATGAGCCATGCTACATTCTGGCACAGTGAAGGTAGATCTGGAAAACAAATGTAAAATTTGGCAGCATGTTCTGCTGCAATACCACTGCCAGACTGCCAACATGGCATCTGTGGACACCATGGTGCCTGCCAACCTTTACTGACACTCACCAAGTGTTTAGACAGTGGATGGTCCCAGGTTGGGCTTCTGAGTGGCAACTGAAGATTTTTAAAACGTTGCTTAGGCAGCAGCTGCTACAACAGCACAAGGATCTTCACTGTAAACTGTGTGTATGCAACCATTTCTTTAAAAAGCATTATGTTCATTTCTAACAACATCCTGTTAAACAGAGTTTGTGCTTGAAATTTTGAAGAGATACAATTAGTTATGCATGACCTCATTTCCTGACATTTTGCGACTGGCTCCCCCCTACTGGCAGCCATTTTGTGGCTGGCTTCACTTCCTGTGACACCTGTATTATAGTTACGCCCACCACCTTGTGTTAGAATTCCAAAGATGCTCACTAACTCAAAAATTGGGGGACAGGCTCAAGATGTTTGGACAATTCCATAAGCTCATGAGCAGTGATAAAACCATCCCTATCCAGCCAAGAAACTACAGTACTTTACAATTAATTGAGATTCCAGTGATCTAGTTATACTAAATACTTGTCAGATGACAAGTATGTGTTATGTTTTGTAATGTTATGTTTTGTAACGAGTCAGGCCTGGGTTATCTGCATCTCCAGAACAGCTACAATAACTCCCCTTCCAAGGCCATTTTGGCTCAGGAAAATGGGGATAAAGGATGGCAGATCCCCACCCCACACAGTGGTCCTAAGGCAAACCAGGCCCCTATGCACCTTTAAAATGCCTCTCCCTGCAGCTGCTCTATAGTAGTGGGGAAAGTGAGTTGGGTCCAAAGAACCCGGCCTCAATTTGTTACAAAACTGCAGCTTGGCCCTGAACTCTGCTCCAAAGGAACTAGACATTAGTTACTTAATTAGCAGCTATACTTCTACTGACATTATCAAACAACTATGGCAATTCTCTAGAAACACAGGCCACAGATGTATTAAGCCAGCTTATCGAGCCTTACATTTTGTTGTAACTTGCAGGGATCTATGCAATTCATGATCCCTAGAGGAACATATAACTATTAAACCTACACCTGCAGTCAAAATTTATAGCAACCCAATCTACTACTGTCTTACATCATAGGTAATTAGAAGCCATTAAATTCATGGCCACAGGGAAAAAGCAGTCCTCATGAACAAGAATACAAAGCAAACTTGTGTGAGATGAACTGCACAGAATCTCAATGCACATATAATAACTCATCTGCATCAAAACTGACTTAATACAGTGCAAGAAAGGATCAACTGTTAAGTTTTAACATTTCATTTGATTTTATACCTCACACATTTTCAAACAGGCATTCATATATATTAAATGTAAGCGCACTCTTGGACTATCTTTTGTCATTCTTTCTAGTTACAAATCCATGTTCAAGAAAAGACAAACCAAACCAACATGGCCCTCCAGGTAATAGCTCCAACTAATAGCTCAGCAGCAGCAATATTTCACAGGGAAGCTACTAAAAACTGCATCCCAGAATAGCACCGCAAACATCACATTTATGACAATTAATTGCTTATTATTATCCCTTCGATAACTGAGTACTAAGGTATCATGACCTGCATTTATAACACTGACAGTTGTGGTAAAAATTATGTCAATATGTGGATGATGTAGTGCCAAGCCACTGAAGACAGCCATGTCCTATGTCACCCACTGAGTGCTTACCAGCTTTTGTGATCTACGAAATGGATTTTTTAAAGCTTCCAACATTTAGGGAGATTATCTGACTCAATATGCTATTCTTGCATTCTTAAACCATTAATACTCACAACATGTATTTAAAAGATGTAACACCTCAATGGTCACATGCTGCTCTCCTCCATCTCTGTAAATAAAATTCCTGTTTGACTAAAAAGATCTGTATGGTGTAATGGTTAGAGCACCAGACAAGGATCTGGGAGACCCAGGTACAAATTCCCACATTGCAGTGACATCTCACTGGGTGACCCGGGGCTGGTCAGTCACTCTCAGCCTAATCTACACTGCACAGTTGTTGTTAGAGTACAAGGGAAGAGGGGTGAACAATGTTGTAAATTGCTTTGGTTTTCCACTGGGGGAAAATGTAGGGTATAAGCATCTAAATAAGGAAGTATCTAGGCTTGAGATTTTATGGAAGACATCTTCAATTCAAATCTGGGGCTCTGGGGGAACAATAATGAGACCAATGTTGAATACAAAACTGGATTCTAAAGTAGTGCATTTTCAAAACACAAGACAACTTGGTCCAGGGCTTCAGGTGAAATATTCTACTGAACTCAAACTATCCAGTTCTTAGTCAGCAGTCTTGGAGACAGTCTCTCTCATGTCATGATAATGCATGGCCTCTATTACCTATATTTTCCCACCCACATCTTTTAGTTTACCACTGTCTTGCAATCATTCTCTTTCCCTACATTTAACATGCATGCAAGAGAAAAGGTAGCATAGTATAGCCGATCTCATCGAGCCAGCATGGTGTAGTGGTTATGAGAAGTGGTTTGGAGCAGTGGAGTCAGATCTGGAGAACTGGGTTTGATTTCCCACTCTTTCACATGAGTGGCGGACGCTTATCTGGTGAACCTGGTTGGTTTCCCCACACTTACACATGAAGCCAGCTGGTGACCTTGGGCTAGTCACAGCTCTCTTAGAGCTCTCTCAGCCCCACCTACCTCACAGAGTGTTTGTTCTGGGGAGGGGAAGGTGATTGTAAGCCAGTTTGATTCTTCCTTAAGTGGTAGAGAAAGCTGGAATCTAAAAACCAACTCTGCTTCTTCATCAGATCTTAGAAGCTAGGTAGGGTTGGAACTTGTAAGGGAGACCACCAAGGAAATTCTGCAGAGTCAATTGCAAACCACTGCTACTTCTCACTTGCCTTGAAAGCCCCTTGCTGGGGTCATCATAAGTTAGCTGCGAAATGGCAGCACTTTACACATACAAACATGCATGTAGGCTGGATGGATATCACACCTTTCCATCTGGTGACATAAATTTCTTCTCCCCACATACAAACTAAAAAAGATGTGGTTCCTGCCCAGGAAGTCAAAGGCCACAGATTTACAATCAGGATTTCCTCATATCCTGCAAAGTCACAGGATATCGTCTCAGCCTTTTGACCCTTACATCTGACCCTTATATGCACCATCTTCTAAGGCTGCACCTATTCCCTGACTCCTCTTGATTTTCAAATTCCACTGTTCCACTTTCTGGCATCCCCTCAGCTATAGCAAGCAGGTCACTTCTTATCCCACAAAGCCTTATCACAGAAGTGAATCCTTGGTTGCTGAAGGTATGAAGTAATCCATGGGTTTTCACAAAAAACATTGATGTTTGCACCCATCACCAGTATTTTTATACCCCTGAATTACTAAGCCTCTGATTAACTTTAAAGTTACTTTAATAGATTAATTAGGGGACCAAAATATATAGAAATTCTAGCCACAGATATCAAAAAGAGATCTGTCACCGTCTCCAAACACACAGGAAGTTTTTTTTGACAACTGCATGTCCAGACACTTGAGAAACTTAAAAGATCTACAGATGATAGTAAAAAGAAGATTCTCAGTATGAAAGTATGATGGCATCTTGGCCATCTTTTGGGCACTGGGTGTGTGTGGGGAGGTAGTTGTGAATTTCCTGCATTGTGCAGGGGGTTGGACTACCCTTGTGGTCCCTTCCAACTCTTTGATTCTATAATTCTATAAGTGCTTAGAGCATCTGCCACTTATGATATATGCCTGTTGAAATGCTGAGTGCACTGACTCACCAAAAACTAATCATCACACATGAGGCTTTTGTACAGACAAGAATGTGCATTCAAGCTGCATCCTCACCTAAGATATCCCAAAGCAACTTTTGGACAGTTTTTGTCCCATAGTTAAAAAATACACTTCACGAATTAAGGTCAAGTCATTGTTATTTCCCCCCTCAGCCTTTGCTTAATTTAAAATACTGTCCGAACTGGAGAAATGTCTGATAACTGAACTGATTTCCAATTTGTTTTACATCAATACAAATGTTATATTTTAGACAGATACATTTCGGAGCAAATACTTTAACTCTGAAATGACAAAAAATGTGATTGCAAAACATGTTCAGCTAAATTCTACTTCAAAAGAAGAAGTCCGAACAGAAGACAACAGTTTAGATTCCCCAATTAGTGTCTCCCATACCCAACCACTGGGCTTCTGTGGCTGTTAAAATTAGCAAGATGCTGGAACTTGACATAGGGGCTGCTACTGCTTTAATTTCCTCAACAGGTACTGTATTCATTCACTGCTCTGCCATTGGAGCTGGCCAGCAGAGGGAGTACACAGCAAATAATGTTCTTCAAAGCTAACAGACCATCTGTAACACTGCAAACCAGACCTGAAAATGAATTAAACCAACATCGACGACCACACAAAAATACAAGAGAAAGATCAATACTGGTAGAATATCCTATGCAAACTTTCCCAAAGAAGTTTACTCTAAGAAATTACATCCTGCTTACTATGTTAGTGTCGAGTTTCAACATCAGAACCCCTGCACAACTTTAGGGATAAAGGTCAAACTACTGTAACCATAAAAACAACATTTGTTTAATATAACTGCTGTGTAACATTTTCACCTTGTTGTTACTCTGCTATTTAAGCCATTTGTGTTATTTTTATTAGTTTCATGTCAATCTTGATTTTAAAAAAACAGCCTTTAACAATGACAGTTGCCAGTTCTACTTCAGAAGTATTTTTACATAGTGAACTCTGTCAGGGAGAATGCCTTATAGAATTCCTACCCATTAGTTTGAAGTACAATACTTTATGGGTCTCTTATTAGTATATCCCATGTTAATATTTCCAAATGATAAACTTGTAGCAACTCTGAAGATGAATCAGTTAAAGCTGGATTCCAAACAGTGTTTTGCCAGGAACTATCTTATACCAATATGTTGCAACGAAACTAAAGCTGTGTATGCAAATACAGCATTTCTACTTTCCATTATCTTAGATTTGTCTACGGCAAATGTCTTTTTACTCAAGAAAGGTATCTCAAGTTGTGGAAAATAAATGTCTGCATGTTTACTATAGAATAAGCTTGCCAAATCTTTTCAAGTCAAAAAGAATTGTCAAAATATTGGGGAGGGGAGAGAATGGAAAGGAAATGGAGTATCATCTTAAAAAATAATCCACTGAACAGAAGACTCAAGGACTAATAACTGCAAATCTCAGCACTTGTGGTCAGGCAAAATATACGGCTAGGCTGCTTGCTCCTCTTGCAACTAATGTTTAATTTTAAAAAACAAATGAATAATTAACATTATCAAATACCTAGACCAAGATCCAAAGTACTTGATGCTAAACCAGCAAACTGCTGAAATAAACTCAAAATCATTTACCACAAAAAGATAATAATCAAATATTTCTGACATGCATAGTGCTGTTCATAACCTCACATTTTGAACCAATTCTTAAACACTAATGTGGCCATTGTAATGAAGCTGCAAAAATTCTGAGTATGAACATTTCCAAGAGTAATCATTTAAAATTTCTGTAAGTCACCGACCAGATGTTTTTTCCCTGTGGGAGAAATATATCTATAACTTCAAAGCACATCCTTGTGTTTGGATACCAGCTGTAACACAACAAAAAGTTATTTAACACTTCAGAAAAGAAACAAAAACGTATTAACTGACAGAAAAACAAAGCATACCATCACCTATTATATCCATTTTTTAAAAAAGCTCAACCACTCACCAAGTATAAATGATTATTATTGCTTTTCCAGCAGTGTACCTCTTCAAGTCAAAAGACAGGGAATCAGATGGTTTCAATAATAAAGGTGAGTGAGCTAATATTAGTGCTGCAAGTACAGCACAATCCTCCTCTAAACACTAGTGTCTGCCTATTAGTATTCTTTGGGGCTGGGCTTTTCTCTTACCAGATAAGCTATTAAGTCATGCCTTGATTTTAGATCTGCCAACATATGGATTCTTCTAGTGCAGCCTCCCCCACCTATCATCAGGAATGATATACTTCTGGTTCTATTTTCCCCCACCCCATCCCCCTTAGTACTAAAAAAAGGCACTGCAGGGCAGAAATTCCTCAGGTGCTTGCTAATGGAATTCCCAGGGTCCATGAGCCGCTTCGGGGATCAAGAGATCTCATAGCCCCTGCTGGGGTAAGAAGCAACGAGTCTGTTCCATTTAATCAAATACAGAATGAATTTTCAGCCCTATTCACTAGGTTGTCTCCAGGGCTCCAAAAAAGCACCAGGGAGCTAGAATCACACTAATGTGGCTCTTTCAGGCAAATATAATTAGTTTGATTTTAAACAGCCACATTAATATCACCTCAGTACTATTACTCAAATTGTGAAAAACCTGTATGTTTCAAGACAGAACATACTGAAATTAGGAAATAATAAAAGCACTCATGCAGATTATTACGCATGGTGCACAGGCTTTATTCCAGTATGCATGAGTTCATATTCACAGCAAAACAAACCACTCTAAAGCTCTAAGTATTAAAGATAGTGATTCTTTTTCCAGATTTTAACTCCTTTAAAATGCAACTCTTTAAACGTGTCACTTCTGTAGCTCACCATCATTAAATACATTTTTATGGACTGGAATTTTAAATCCATAAATATAAAAAATGCCAAGTGGCCTGTAGAGCCAACTGCTTTGATGACAAGGCAAGGTGTATTTTTCAATTAGATAATGGGCCTGCTCTAGGATACATGGTTTTAAATTCTGCTTCAAATACTAGCTGATAGAATTCCAAGCATAACCATGTACAAATCCTGAAGTACAGTTGTCAGAAATTTTTTTGTAATAAAATATGATCAAACCCCTAACATGTACACACTAAGAGTAACAACTCTCGGCTTATCATATATACAAGATTTACTCTACATGCATTTTATCAACTGAGGAATGCCAGATTACACACCCTTCCAACAGGAATTTTAGACTGGGTTATCTCATGGTTTTACAGCAAAAATAGTGTGATACTACTCGTTCTGGTACACATAAAACTCATTATACACTGCCTTGTTGACCTGCACAAAGAGGTCTGTCTAAACAAAGTCCATCTAGTTCACACCAAACCAGATCACTTGCAATATTGCTTAAAACCTGAACAGTACAGCAGAAAATGCAGTTAACCAGCTGTGTTTTTGGGGTGAAGTTTCTGATTCTATGCATCTCTGGCTGTACCTCTGAATACCAATTTAATAACATCCAAGCCTCAGTTACACAAACACAAGAGTCACACCTGATCTCTTTGTGGCACAAGCAAGTCAACACAAGAATGTCAAGAGCAGTAAGAATGCAACAGTAAACACTTTGATTTGAGCTTCCTGTGATATCAGTGAACCCTTCTTCAACTAGATGTATAGCAGATTAAGATATCCATCTCTGCATTTGGTGCCAGGAATTCTTATGCAAATCCAAAAAAATCAAAGTGAATTATACTACTGACTTACTAGGCAAACCATTCCTCTGGAACTCAGCACAGAGAAACAATAGAGATTCTCATCTTAAAGTATTTTCTCTTGCTCACAACTCATTTGGATACTGTGCAATTTTAACATGTGCATAACAGATAGCAAGGGTACAGGCCATTCCTGGTTAGAATGCTTTCTAGTTGAGGAGCAGTTAACAGTTAATTTAAAGTTTCCAGACAAAATGTCATGTTTCATCTTAGCCCAAATGAGAAGAACTTCCCAACATGTTGCTGCTAAAAATACTCCTTAAGAAAAACAAGATGCAGCTTACAATTTCATGTTCAAAGAGAGCTGTACCAGAAGTTAAATATTTTGAAGTTGTCAAGCGAGTCTTTCCATCACAATTCTCAGTTCAGATCAGTTCTATCCGGGGCAAGTTTAATCAGAAAGACAGCAAGACAGGGCAACTGCTTAGGAACCAATTACCTGGTTCTCTAGAATTCCATTCTGGAAGACGAAGTATCAACATCCAAGTACTGTCACCAGTATGCCATTCCTATTGTCCCATTCAGCTAGATACATAACAACTTCTGAAGCTGCATCATAGGCAAGAGAAACACAATCTACTGAAGGGCCAATGACACAGTTATCCTTGAATTAAATGCCTACTTCCCGGTTGGCACTGAAAGATTTTAGAACTGCTGTGCAAGCAGGCAGTGCACATTTTAACAGTAAAGTTGTTTGAATTCAAACCATTCATAGAGACAATATGCAAGTGATGCTTTGTATTGGACCAAGTCCTGTTTAGGAAACAAGACAGTACACACAGAGTACACATTCTAGCATATGCCTTGTAAAATCAGGGACTCTTTTCCCCCTATCTGCCACCCTCAATTACTCTCGGAGCACGTGGTTACTGAACCAGGGAGCAGCACCTATTCCAAACAAACTGATCAAGATCACAAGGGTGATAGTATTCTGCCCTGCAAAGTCCAGTTGCATGGATGAAAGGGGGCGTAAGGAGGTGCTCTCCCCAAACAGATCACTTTCTTTCCCGTTAAAGGCCAACCTAGATAAGGATGGATGCCTGGATTTTACAGACTTCCCAGTGGCCACGAAACCACAACACTTTATCTTCCTCTGTCCCAGGATAAAGAGGAACCAACTGATTCTCTCTTCCGGCATGTGTCCCCGGATGCCTTGAGAACAGGAGGTGAATTATTGCAGATTAAGCAAACCTTACCACCCTTTCAATTCCAAAGGGGTGGTGACCCTACTACAGCACAGTCCTACACAGAGTTACTCCAGCCTAAGCCCCTTGCAATAGAATGGCCTTATCCTGCAAGGAACCCCACCTAGGCTTGTCTTGCTACAAACACCCTAGCTTTGCAGCACCTGAAAGGGCAGGCTCAGAGTAGCGCCTGCCTGGGTGGATTAGAGCCCACTTCATGGGATGCTGAGGGGCAGCCGTGTGGGCTTGCAGCAACGACGCATCCAAACAGGAGCCTTGCAAGCCCCCTGAAGGCTGGAGGATGCTTGCTCTGCTTTGGCGGCTTCGGGCGGCTCTGCAAACGTGCCAGCCTTGGAGGTGCCACAAGCAGGGCCGGTGCCACCATTAAGCAAACTAGGCGGTCGCCTAGGGCACAGAGCTCAGAGGGGCGCAGAACTGGCCCCAGGGGCACCGTTTTAAACAGGTTAGTTTATTGGGGGGGGGGGGGAAATGCAGCTGACAATTTATACATATATTTTATTATTTTAAGATAAGTACCCCAACAGTGCTATGGAATATAATTAATTACAACGTCTTATTTTAAAAAGTTCTGTGCTTTTATTTTTTTTCTGCAAGGGATCTGTTTTTGAAAATGGGTTAGCAATGGGGGTGGGGGTCACCAGTAGTTAGCCTTGCCCAGGGCGCAAAGAACGACGGGCACCGGCCCTGGCCACAAGGCGCTCTGCCCCGCGCGCCTCTCTTCCCACCGCACCGATGCAACCTTTTGAACTCCCCCCCCTCCCCCGTCCTGCCTCATCCCCAAGGCTCAAGACCCCGGTGCGCCCACACTGACGTTGCTCGGAGTCGGGGCCGGCGAGCCCAGGCCGTCCGGGCTCTGCGACCTTGGGGGGGGGGCTGCGCGTCTCCCGCTCCCCTCCCCCCCCGGCTCCTTCTCGGCGCCGCTCACCTCTCAGCAGCGCCCATAGAGCCCCGACTCCCGCTCGGCAGCCGCTCCCCGGTACATTCCAGACAGAACGGGCGAGGCGGACGGGAGCCTCCATCCAACACCGGCGAGCCCGTCCCGAAGGCTCCGACTCGCGCACTGAGGCGGCCGACGGGGAGCGAGAGGAGACGGCAGAGCGACGCGCGAGCCAGCCAACTCGCGCGCCGGGCTCTGCCAGAGGCTCCTGAGGGGGTAAGCTCCGCCCACACGCCCCGCTTTTCCCCCCCAACCGCCGCCGCCGCCCGCGCATGCTCGCCCGCACGAGCTCGCGCGCGCTCCCCCGGGCTCCCCGCCCCCTTTCGGCCCGCCTCTCGCTCCAACCTGGGCTCGGCCCCGCCCACCGCCTTCGCTCGGCCGAACGGCGGTTATTGGCAGTTATTCCTCCCCTCCCACCTTGGTTTCCACTTGGGAGGGAATGTACCAAGGGCGCGGAGATGGGAGGGGTGGGCGGCTGAGAAGAGAAAGGGGCTCCTATCCGGAGTCGCTCTCCCGCCCTGCTTGGAAGCCGGGCCGGTTGGCGGGCGCGACTTTTTCTTGAATGCCTGGCTTCCGAGGGAGGAGGTGCTGTTAAGTTAGCCTCCGGACAGGGAAAAAAAGGGAAAAGTCCCCCCCTAGGGTGAACGTGGGCATGGCCATCCTGGGAAGGAAGAGAGGAGAGTTGGTTCCTCAAGGAGGTCTAGAGACCTGTTGTGTCATATATTTCCCATAGGGTACAGAATATGCAATTACCATAAATAGGAGTTTTCTGGGCACTTAAAAGACTGATGCAAATATATATTCCTACATAATCTCTTGTGGCCTAGAGCCCACTTCTTCACATGCATGCATTTTTATAACATGGTGTAAAAAATTAGGGTTGATAAACTATGCAATGCATGGGGTTGCCAGCTCCTGGTTGGGAAATACCTGGGGATTTTGGGGGTGGAGCCTGAGGATGGTAGGGTTTGGGGAGGGGAGGGGCTTGAATGCCATCGAGTCCAATTGCCAAAGCGGCCATTTTCTCCAGGGGAACTCATCTCTATCGGCTGGAGATCAGTTGTAATAGCAGGAGATCTCCATCCACCACCTGGAGGTTGGCAACCCTAGCAATGCAAGAAGTCCCGTATGAAATGCAGTGATCTAAAATTCAAATGGTTGGAATCATAGAGTTGGAAGGGACCACCAGGGTCATCTAGTCCGACCCCCTGCACAATGCAAGAAATTCACAGCTACCTCCCCCCCCCATGTTGGGGGGGGGGAGAATGTTGGGTGACCCGGGTGTGAATCCTCACTGGGTGATCTTGGGCCAGTCACACATTTGTAATCAACCCTACTTAACAGGAATGTTGTGTAGATAAAATGGCCAAAAGGAAAATGCTGTAAGCCACTTTGAGGAGTACATGAATTTAACAAATAAGAAAATACAGAGATCATGCACTCGATGTGCTAAGCACCAGGTTTTGTTCAGACCGTAGTAGTGTAATTCTAAGAAGAGTTATGCCTTTCCAAGGCCATTGCTATCAACGGGTTTAGAGGAGGGGTGGGGAACTTCAGGCCCAGGGGCCGTTTAAGGCCCATGAAATCATTTGGTCTGGCCCTTCGTGGGTCCTGGCAGATCTCTAGCACAGAAGGATCTAAGACTGGTGATCTGCCCCTTCCCACGCACAGGAATAGCCTCTATTCGAGGCAGATGTGAGTTTGTTTTGCAGAGAAAAGGAACATTTTTTCCCCTTGCAGAAGAGTAATTAACTGTGGAGCTGCTAGGACCGCCCAAGAAACTGTGTTAACCCTTTTCCACCTGGGCCGTGGAGAAAAGTATTAACTCTGTACTACAAGAGGTCTTGGGGCGGAAGTGGCAACAATGGAGGGGTTAAAGGGGGCAGGGCCAGAATGTGTGGCAGGGGGGGGGGAGTTCTTAGCCAGTGTGTCCTCATTTCATCCCTGCAGGCAGAGTTAGCAGGAGCCGGCTGTAGAATCCAGCCCCGACCATGCAGAGCAGGAGCATCTCCGGCATGCAGCTGGACGGCTATGCCCAGCTGGTGCAACAGACCATCCTGTGTCACCAGGTGGGCGAGTGCACTGCTGGTTGGATGCCTGCCTGCTTGCCTGAGTTGGGGGGGGGGTCATCTGGGGCAGCTGCCTGCTTGGGGCTTGGCCAGCTAATTTTTAAGTTGATAATTTTGTATGGCCTGCAAATGATGTTATAAATATCCAAATGGTCCTTGGCGGAAAAAAGGTTCCCCACCCCTGGTTTAGAGGGACGGAACTCTGCTGAGGAATGCACTGTAAATGCATATGTATATGCAAGGAGATATATGATAAAGTACAATTGAACAAGGTGTTTCCATCCCCTGCACTCGGAGCCGTAAGAACCTAAGAGGTTTCCTGCTGGATCCAACAAGTTGAGTATCTGGCTGAGTATGTTGTTTCATACAGTGGCCAACCAATTGATATGGTGGGCCAACAAATGGGATAGAGGTCAAGGTCTCCTCTGATGTTGCTTCCTAGTACTGATACTGCTGGAAGCAATTGGGAGGTTGGGTATACCTCTGGGCACTGAAACTCAGAAGAAGAAGGAGTTGGTTTTTATATGCTGACTTTCTCCACCACTTAAGGAAGAATCAAACCGGCTTAGTCACTTTCCCCTCCCCACAACAGACACCCTGTGAGGTAGGTGCGGCTGAGAGAGCTGTGACTAGCACCAGGTGACCCAGCTGGCTTCGTGTATAGGAGTGGGGAAACAAATCCAGTTCACCAGATTAGTCTCCACCACTCATGTGGAAGAGTGGGGAATCAAACCCGGTTCTCCAGATCAGAGTCCACTGGTCCAAACTACCACTCTTAAACACTACACCATGCTGGCTTCTCACAAGGAGTCTGTGAGAAGAACGCCATAGGCTGCTGTGTTGGCTTTGCTCCATTCCTGGCTGCTACCATATTCCCCTGTGTCTAGCAGACAGCCCCTGACTTAATTGCAAAAGGAAATGATATTAAGAGTCCATTGTTTGACCACTTAAAACACAAAGGGCCATTTCAGTTTTTTAGTGCTTCAGAAGAAACGAAACACAAATCTGTTTAAAACAATGTCTTTATTTGCAGTTCATATATCTATTCCCATCAAGAAAGCTTGGAGTGGATAATGCCGGCATGCTAGCAAAATGGGACAAAATCCAATCGCATGAAAAATCTAGAATGCTTATATGAAATATATATACATGATCAAAAAACAAAAGCCATGTAGTGCCTTTTAGTAAGATCAAGCAAAATAACAAAACACAGTTTGCAGGTTTTCACGTTTCCCATAACTAAGCTTGCCCAATGGGCTGTGCTATTCTTGTTTGATTTTAATAAAAGATAATACATGCTTTTGGTTTGCATTTTGCTATCGCCAACTCATCGACATACATGTCTGTCTGATTACTCGCCCATTCTTTGTATACCCTAGCAGGTCTTAACAACCTTTCTGAAAAGAGTTCAGGTTGGTTTTGACTTTGGTGAGACACCAATGGAAGGAAGGTTCATAATTTAGGGGAGGAGAATTGGTGCATTTGGGTAATTTTAGACTTCTTATTGGGGTGGTGGTATCTTTAGATAGTAAGGTATGCTTCAAATGCAAAGCTACAGCCTGCTTGCGGGGAGGGCTCTGCTAAGCCCAGGAGCTGGGCTACTGGGTTTCTGCCCCAAAGAACAGCCCTGACCACACCATTGGTAGGGAGGGGGCGTCACTAAGACTAGTATTCTTGTAGTCTTTATTGTCTCTGTCTGACAGTGATTATTATAATAAGAAGGTACGCTTCTCAAAGGGTGCACAAGGGAGAAGGTAAATTGCTAAGTTATGTGTTAAAATCAGTATCTTTAAATGGTGTTGAAGAAGAGAAGGGCCAGCTAGTACAGATATCGGATTTTTTAAAGTCTCTAGACCAGGGGAGGGGGATTTCAGGCCCGGGGGCTGTTTAAGGCCCACAAATTCATTTGGTCTGGCCCTTCGTGGGTCCTGGCAGATCTCTAGCTCAGAAGGATCTAAGACTGACGTTCCGCCCCCTCCCGCGGACAGGAATAGCCTCTATTCAAGGCAGATGTGAGTTTGTTTTGCCGAGAAAAAGGAACCTTTTTCCCCCTTGCAGAAGAGTCATTAGCTATGGAGCTGCTAGGACCGCCCAAGAAACTGTGTTAACCCTTTCCCACCCGGGCCGCGGAGAAACGTATTCCCTCTGTACTACAAGAGGGCTTGGGGCGGAAGTGGAGACAATGGACGGATTAAAGGGGGCAGGGCCAGAATGTGCAGGTGTGGGCGGGGAGTTCTTAGCCGGTGTGACCTCTTTTCATCCCTGCAGGCAGAGGTAGCAGGAGACGGCTGTAGAATCCAGCCCCGACCATGTGAAGCAGGAGCAACTCCGGCGTCTGGCTGGATGGCTACACCCGGCTGGTGCAACAGACCATCCTGTGCCACTAGGTGGGCAAGTGCACCACTGGTTGGATGCCTGCCTGCTTGCCTGCGCTGGGGGGGCGGTCATCTGGGGCAGCTGCCTGCTTGGGGCTTGGTCGGCTAATTTTTAAGTTGATAATTTTGTATGGCCTGCGAATGATGTTATAAATATCCAAATGGCCCTTGGCGGAAAAAAGGTTCCCCACCCCTGCTGTAGACTAACCCATAATGATTCCTGGTGTACTATCATTGATTTTTATACGAGTTTGAGGACCAAACATGAGCAGCTTTGCAGCTTGGTTGTTCTGGACAAGTAAAAATTCTTTCAGGGACCATAGCTTCCCAGACGCACTTCTCAAGCTGCTCTATGGCCTACAGGCAAGGGCAGGCAGCAGGGCTAGTAAATTGGCAGTGCAATCCTATGCAGAGTGACTTCTAGTCTTAAACTCATTGACTTCAATTAGCTTAGACTGGCATAACTCTGTATAGGATTGAACTGTAATTGGAAGTCCTCCGCAAGGCTGACTTAATATATTTTCTGTCAGCCATGTGGCATGCTGTATCAAAGGTTCATGTCCTCAGGTACTACCGTGATGATATGCATGACAAATACTAAAATAAAAATTACCCTGTGCAATAAATAAAACACCCCATTTTCTAATTATAATTCCTCTCCATGGGGAATCGAGAAACCTTGAAAGGAGCACCAGAGCTTAGATTCTAGCCTTGCACTGATGCAAATCGAGAGCTGTTCAGCTGAATCAGATTGTAAATTGACATGAGATCCAAATAAGTTCCACCCTTTTCACATATCGCTATCAAGCCAGCGTGGTGTAGTGGTTAAGAGCAGTGGTTTGGAGCGATGGAGTCTGATTTGGAGAACCAGGTTTGATTCCCCACTCCTCCACAAGAGCTGTGGAGGCTAATCTGGTGAACTGGATTTGTTTCCCCACTCCTACACATGAAGCCAGCTGGGTGACCTAGGGCTAGTCACAGCTCTGTTAGAGCTCTCTCAGCTCCACCTACCTCACAGGGTGTCCGTTGTGGGGAGGGGAAGGGAAGGAGATTGTCAGCCGGTTTGAGTCTCCCTTAAGTGGTAGAGAAAATTGTCATATAAAAGCAAACTCTTCTTCTTCAATACGTACGTGAGACTAATATCAGTAAACTGATCAATTGAACAATTTCTTTTATACGCTATCCAGCCAAGATGGTTCCTACGGAGAGTTAGGCGCCTCAAAAGCCCGTTTGGAGTAGCTCTTACCAGACTATCTAACAGGGTTCACTTTTGTTTATACAGATGCAGCCTTGAACCTTCTTTTGGTCTCCAGCTCATAGTTATCCATAGGAGAGAACAATTGTACAGGACAATATTGCTAGCTGTCCCAGCACAATACACAACAGTCAATTCAGAACCATAATGATTCAGCAAGGGGTTGCATGATTTGAATGGCTGTGCTTAGAATCCACTTGAATGTAATGGCTTTTAAAACTAACAACCAAACATGAAAATGATGGAGGTTTGCATTCTCTTGTCGGAAAGAAGACAGATTGTGGGCTGCTGCATGTTTGGCTGACTCCTAGGCGCTCTAAAAATAAGCATTTTGCAAGGATTAACATCAGTAGACAAAACAAGGTTTTTCATCACCAGCCTTATATATAGATGAATAGTAAAAGTAAATTGAAAACAAAAGGTTTAAATTAAGGAAAACATTTCCTAAACCCCACCTCTGGCTCCCCCAAGTTTTAAAATAAATATTCTGAAGGTTTGGAGAAAGGGTGGTTGGGAATGTCAGACATTGTCTGGCTCTTGTCCAGAAAAGTGCTTATGAATTGTAACACCATTAGTGAAAACATTTCAGTCCAGAATTCAAAGTATAAGCTTTTATCTCTGCCACAAAAATGTATATCGCTCAGCTCTTCCTAGCTGAAAGGAATATTAAATCCACCGTAGGTGCTTTCAACATGGTAACAACTGCAAAGTAGCCCCCAGTTATGGAGCTCCACCAGTCTCAACACTTGATGAACCTGGAGCTTCCAGATAGCCTCTGCTGCTTTCTCTCTCTCTAGCTATCATCACTCCAGGCCTAGGGTTTGGGGAGGGACTTCAATGCCATGGAGTCCAATTGCCCAAGCAGCTATTTTCTCCAGGTGAACCAGTCTCTATCGGCTGGAGATCAGTTGTAATAGCAGAAGATCTCCAGCTAGTACCTGTTGGTTGGCTACCCTAACAATTGCCCATTTCCTGGGTGGAGAGATGGGAAAGTGCAGACCAGAGCATGGCTCCCTTACACAAGAGCTTAATTCCATGGCTTTTGGGCACCTCTCCCAGCATGAAATTGGAGATTGTCCCACAGACCACAGGAACAATCTCCCATTCCTGGTGGGAATGGACAGGCCATGCATCTCTGGTCAGCAGTGGTCTCTCTTGCAGGCCTTAGCAGATGCTCATGCACAGCAATGCCAGCCCTTGATGCCAGCCCCGGTGCTGTTTAAAAATAGCATTAGCACATCTGTGTCAAGTTTCTGCTATAGCGTAGTATAGTGGTTAAGAGCGGTGGAGTCTGATCTGGAGAACTGAGTTTGATTCCCCACTCCTCCACATGAGCGGCAGAGGCTAATCTGGTGAACTGGGTTTGTTTCCCCACTCCTACACATGAAGCCAGCTGGGTGACCTTGGGCTAGTCACAGCTCTCTTAGAGCTCTCTCAGCCCCACCTACCTCATAGGACGTCTGTTGGGAGGGGAAGGGAAGGAGATTGTAAGCCAAAAAATTGCTCTTTTTTGGCTATAATAATTTTAATGAATATATTTATACCCTGCCTCTGTAATCTGCAGCATTACATCAACTTCTAAACAAACTTGTGGCATGACTAAAAGGAAATCTTTATTCTTGCTTTAAAAAAAATAGGGTGGAGACTGCCCTTGAGAATGGTGAAATGTTTCCTTGCTGATCAGCCAACAGAAAGGTCCGTTCCTTCATGCCTTTTCTTTTCATTTTTTGCAGCAGAATGGAGATGACTGTCAAGCAAAATACTCGGCCACAAACCATCTATAAGACAAAATACTCCTAACAAACCCAAAGCTGGTAAGCAAAAGAAGTCAAAAAATAACACTGTCATCTTTCTGCTGTTTAATCTTTGCTAAATGTGGCTTCTTGCCTCCCTTGCATAGATATAAAAAATATTTTTTCCCACTTTGCCCTGCTTCTAATCCAGTCCCCTGCCAAGTTGCACTCTATACCCCAGCATGGTGCTCTCTCTATCTCTCCTGTTCCCTAAGGAAAGGATAGTCCTGCTGACAGCAGCAGCTCAGACCCAGGCAGAGATCCTTAAAGTAAGCCACAATGCAATTTTCTATGGTCTCAGATTAAACATCCTTTCTCCCCGCTACCTGTCTGCCAGAGCAGCAGCGAGAGGATGTGTATAAGCAGCAAAGGCCATTCAATACACCTCCGTTGGCATTCTTCTACCTGCATTCCTGCATGTGTTGTTCTCCCCACCCCCCCAATCCGCATTTATTTCAACTGGATTTGTCAGAAGCTTAACTGAGAGCTAATTAGCACCTTCGGAAGGGCTGTCTTTTTCTACAGTACCTTTACAAAAGGTTTATGTCCTGATTAAAGTCAGGTGCCTCAGGACACCCCCCATTCAATGCATCCTTCTGCATTCTTGAAGAATTAAGCCAGAAGGGGAAAACACACACACACACACACACACAATTTTCTTCCCTTTAATCTTAGGAAAAACAAAGACCCAAAAAATGAAAGCGGACTTAACTCGCTCCTAGAAAGTTTAAATCACTTAACTCTGCCTGACCTGTTGTCTGAAGACAGGAAGCTCAACCGACCGAGCCTCTCTGCCCGTGATCCTTTCGGACAAAAGATCGGCTGCTTTCTGCTTTGTTTTTATTTAGGTGGAATTACTTGCCTTTGACATCCTGGTTCCACTTCTTCAATAAATCAAATGACTGAAGATAATAAGGGCAGAATCCGAAAACCTGCTTGTAAGCCCCTTCGTCCATTGAAGTTAATGGGATTTACAAGGTTGTGAATGGTTTCAGGATTGCAGCCAAAATTGTCAGGAGGGGGTTTATCTTCCTTTTAACAATAAGATATTTTATTTTCCAGCTTTACTATGTTAAAAAAACCTGCATTCCCTTCCTGCGGTTAGCAGTTTGCAGGATATCCATGTCAACAACGCCCTGTGATGCTCGCATTTGGACTTTACACCTGTAGATTGTATGAATGAGTTAGAACCAAAAGGATCCTATAGAATCTCTGTTTGACTCACAGCATGGCCCTCAACACACTGAGATGGACATAGGCATCTCCCAGCCCATATAAAAGTCTGAGGACCGTCAGGCTGTTTGTGACCCAAAGGTGTGAGGCAAATTTCCCCCAAATGTTCAATATTTGGAGCATAATGGTTTTCTCCAGATGGAAACAGAAATTTCATTTCACTCTTGCTCTTGGAATGACACATTTATATTTTCCTAAACAGATCCTAGAGCAATCAAGAGCAATCCTGGAAAACTGCAGGATAGCCCCAGTTCATATTGCCTCCTGGTACACAACCCAACCTGTTGTTTAGTCTATCAGGGCTCAGGGATGGTCCTGATTTTTCGAGTAATGAAGTTGCTCTTTGGATTCCCCCCAATGCGTAACAGTTGTAGCAAAGGCATGGAGAAATCTCAGAAGTATTACTATTAGGTAGAAAGAGTAATCCATGTGTTGCATCCTTATTGCTTCCTCAGAGAGGAAGAAATACATTTATATCCTGCCTAAGCAGGTTTTTACCCTATTGACTTCAGTGGGTTTAGAAGGATATAACTCTGTTTAGGACTGCCTCTTCATTTTTCCAGGCATACTCAACTCCACTTAGGGCAACCAGTCTGGATATCCCTGATGCACAGTTTGACTCCCCAACGGGAGAAAATATGTACTCAATATGTATAGTTTGTATAAGTCCTCACTGCCCTGACCTGGATGACCCAGGCTAGCCTGATCTCATCAGATCTCAGAAGCTTAGCAGGGTTGGCCTTGGTTAGTATTCGGATGGGAGACCACCAAGGAATACCAGGGTCGCTACACAGAGGAAGGCAATGGCAAACCAACTCTGTTTAGGGTTGCCAATCTCCACGTACTAGCTGGAGATCTCCTGATATTACAACTGATCTCCAGGTGATAGAGATCAGTTCCCCTGGAGAAAATGGCCACTTTGGCAATTGGACTCTATGGCATTGAAGTCCCTTCCCCCTCAAACCCCGCCCTCCTCAGCTCCGCCCCCAAAACCACTTGGCAACCCTACCTTTGTTAGTCCCTTGCCTTGAAAACCCTATTGGGTTGCCATAAGTCCGCTGCGACTTGACGGCACTTTTACGCACACACACACATAACTCCTCAACAGAACATTTTAGAGATGCCTTGGCTTCATGGGATGGACTTTCTGCAGGAGAAGTCCCGAGACCTCAAAAAAAATCAAAAGGGTCTCATTTTTGCTGCACCTGTGTGCAGAGACAGGAAGGCTGACGTTGCTAGCAGCTGGAATAGAGACATGCTGTTTTCGATGACAGCTCATGGAAATTTTCTTTTACTCAACTGGCAGAGCAGCTGCTGTTTGGCTGTAAGAGTTCAAGTGTCCATTGAATGGATTCCTTGTAATGTAGCCAGACCCCTTAACACAGCGATTCCTGCTGTAACTTTTAAAGGTCCGTGATTCAATCATTCCTAGCCTCAGGGGAAAGGACTGGAAGAGAGGTAGACACCAATGCGGCCCAATGGCAGCTACACAGGCAAGATGAAGGAAGGGACCTTCCCAAGGAGGGGACCTTAAGATTTCCATGTGCCTCTGGGGGTGGGTGGGAGGAAGCACACGGCCTTGCAAATAGCATAGATAACATGGCATGCTTTAAATGAGTGTTTTGAAATCAGACTGGGGGGATTCTGGAGATTCACTCTTGCAAGATGTGATTTAGCAGGGCCACTCTGCCACACACCCCCAAGCTCCATTACTCAGACACCAGTGACTCAGCCACACTACTTAAGGAGATGTGTTACTGCTCCCCAACAGAAATTTATAGGAGGGTAAATTAAAAACTAACATGCTATACATCTCTAATGAAACAAGATTTTTTTTTTGGTTTTGATTAATGACCTGCTGTTTGGAGCACTGCCTTTGGAACGAACTGCTCTCAAAACATCAGCCACACCACCAGCTGTAGACAGCTTCCTGCTCGCCATGCATTAGAAAACTCTAATTACGTACTAATAAACATGCTCTGTCCTTACGCTGGTGACATGGCAGTGGCCATGGGAACGCTGGCCCCTATCCAGCTCTGCTTACAACTACTAGCGTGCAACAACAGGTAGTCTCAGGTAGAGATGTGACCCTTATCTGCATCAAAAGACACATCCAGCAAGGTCAGTGAGAACCAGATTGGCGTCGTGCTACTGTAAGATGTTCATCCAAGCAAGCTATGCTGTGCATGGATCCTCCATTCTGGTTCAGGGTGAAAGTCTTCTTTGGTAAGTAACGTGAACCACCCCCCTCTCAGGGGAAGCTGCAGATCTCCCCTTACTTTTGGAAATCTAGTCCACCCGCTGCTAGAACTATGAAAGGCATGAAAACTGTTTGAACAGAAGGTTCCTTCATGGATGCCAGTTCCAGTGGATTCCTACAAGTCGTGGATTGCCATCAACCGTAGGGTGAAAGACTAACTGGATCTACCCTAGAAGAATCCAGAAGTGATGCTTTCCAAGAGTACACTTACATATAACTCAGAAGTTCCTTGCCCCTCTGGTTGTGGCCCCTTGAATGCAGGTAGCTTGGAAGAGGGGGGACTTTTACTTTGTTGGGGAATAAACAGGAGGTATGATCCTGCGGGCCTTGACCTGGATGGCCCAGGCTAGCCTGATCTCATCAGATCTCAGTAGCTAAACAGGGTCAACCCTGGTTAGTATTTGGATGGGGGACCACCAAGGAATACCAGGGTTGCTGTGCAGAGGAAGGCACTGGCAAACCACCTCTGTTAATCTCTTGCCATGAAAACCCCAAAAGGGGTCGCCATAAGTCAGCTGTGACTTGACAGCACTTTACACACACACACACACACACACACACGATCCTGCAGCCTGGAAAGAAGATATTGGGGAAAGTTTTAAAATCCCATTGTCAAGCAAGGGATGGTGGTGGAGGGAAGGTGGTGAAGGAGAGAGAAAGAAAGAGAAAGGTAGGGAGGGAGGTGCACTTTCTGTTCTCCACCTAGTCATTTTATAGCTTGGCTGGAGGGAAATGGCAAGAGGGTGGCAGTGCAGATAGGGTTGCCAACTTCCAGGTACTAGCTGGTTATCTCCTGCTATTACAACTGATCTCCAGTTCTACCGATTTCATATGGGACTTCTTGCATTGCTAGGGTTGCCAACCTCCAGGTGGTGGATGGAGATCTCCTGCTATTACAACTGATCTCCAGCTGATAGAGATCAGTTCCCCTGGACAAAATGGCTGCTTTGGCAATTGGACTCTATGTCATTGAAGTCCCTCCCCTCTCCAAACCCTGCCCTCCTCAGGCTCCGCCCCAAAAACCTCCCGATGGTGGCGAAGAGGGACCTGGCAACCCTACAGTGGTGGTGGTGAAGGAGGCCACTCCCACTGTCACCCTCCCCTCATTCTCCTGCCTTTCCCTCCCTCCCCCAACCATGCTATGAGATGGTTTGGAGAAAGGGGACAGCATGTGCACCATCTTCCTTTTTGTGTCTCCCACCCCTCCATCTAGGGTTACCAATCTCCAGCTGGCGCCTGGAGTCATCCCAGAATTACAGCAGAAGTCCAGACTACAGAGATCAGGTCCCTGGAGGAAATGGCATCTTTGGAAATTTTGCAGGCTTTTTGGCATCCCATCCCCCCGGAACTTCCTGCCCTGGCACCACCCCCAAACCTCCAGGAATTTTCCAAGCCAGAGTTGGCAACCCTGCTTCCATACACCCAGTGATTATTTTCAAAGTTTCTCTGATTGATTCTTTCCAAGGGGCAGAATTTTGCCTCCCTTTTGTTCCCTACCAATGTAAAAGTTTTTCCGCCTATACTACCTCACTACTAGTGACCATAACCAGATGGATACAGCATTTCCAAGCTACCTGTAAGTGTACACGTGGAAAATGTCATGTCTGGTTAGGCCCTGTTAAAGCATTAAAATAAAAGCATTAAAATATCAGAATTTTTGCCAATTACCAAAAAAATCCTTTGAATTTTAGGTAAAGCCAAAAGGATTTCGACTCTGAACCTGGACTTCATTTTCAAAACCTTAACCCAAGTGAAAGTTTCCTAACTGCTAACAAAACCTCATGCAAGATTTTTTTTAATCACACACACACAACCCCTGCAGAACATTATGATAGATTTTTTTATTTAACTGTAACAGCCCAATTTCCAGAACAAATAACAAAAATTAAACAAGGTAACAGCATGTTCAGCATGAGTCACTGGGTTTGCTTGATATCTTTTGCACTCTCAACCATGGCAGCGCTGTGAATGATGAAAATGTTTTGCTAACAAGATCTGGCAATGTTTTGCTTCGGTCTGCTCCCCCTTCCAAATATTGGCCTGAGGATTGGCGCAAAACTGGCAGGACTTTTTCAGATCGTATCTCCAGCGTGCTGGAACACAAAGCGTTGATTCTGCTGCAAGTGAATACAATATTGTTAGTGGTCCAAGACTTCAAGTAGGCTTGCAGTCTGCTTTTTCTCCTTCCACATTCAATATGAAATTCAGTGTGCACATGCGCACACACAGTGTAGTGTGTAGTGGTTGAGAGCGGTGGTTTGGAGCGGTGGACTTTAATCTAGAAAACCGGGTTTGATTCCCCAGTCCTCCACATGAGCAGTGCAGGCTAATCTGGTGAACTGGATTTGTTTCCCCACTCCTACCCACGAAGCCAGCTGGGTGACCTTGGGCAAGTCATGCTCTCTCAGCCTCACCTACCTCAGAAGGTGTCTGTTTTGGGGAGAGGAAGGGAAGGAGACTGTAAGCCGGTTTGATTCTCCTTAAAAAGGTAGAGAAAACCGGCATATAAAAACCAACTCTTCTTTCCAGATTGTATCACTGACACTTTTCATTTTGGGCTTATTACAAATACATTTTAAAAAAAAAAGTTAACAAGGTGAGAAGAAATCTGTGGAGAGTAGACATGCTTTAGCCATAGTTTAGAAGAAGAGTTGGTTTTTATATGCCGACTTCGTCTACCACTTAAGGAAGAATCAAACCGGCTTACAATCACCTTTCCCTTCCCCTCCCCACAACAGACACCCTGTGAGGTAGGTGAGGCTGAGAGAGCTGTGACCAGCCCAAGGTCACCCAGCTGGCTTCGAGTGCAGGAGTGGGGAAACCAACCTGGTTCACCAGATTGGCAGCCGCCGCTCGTGTGGAGGAGTGGGGAATCAAACCTGGTTCTCCAGATCAGAGTCCACTGCTCCAAAACACCACTCTTAACCACTACACCACGCTACAACTGGAGTCTCTCTCCATGGGAGCTGGGGAGGAGGGGAAACAAGCCAGGCAGGTAGAGATCCTTCCTACTGCTCTCCTTTCAGGAGGTTACAATAGTCTTTTAACAGTCTTTTAAACAAAGTTTCTCATGGGAAAATTTTCAGGATTCTTATGCCAGCATTTAGAAAAATTAGAAAAATGATGTCCCGGGGAGGGGGCATGACACAGGTTTATAAAATTATGTACGGTTAGAGGAAATGGATAAGAACATTTCTCCCTCATAATACTAGTCTTTGGGGGCATCCAATGGAAACTGATGGGCAATGGGTTCAGGACTGAACCTGAAATACTTATTTACTCCCCTCGGAGGGAGGGACCATGGCTCAGTGGTAGAGCATCTGCTTGGCATGCAGGAGGTCCCCGGTTCAATTTCTGCCATCTCCAGTTAAAGGGGCCTGGCAAGTAGGTGATGTGAGAGCCACTGCCGGTCACAGTAGACAATACTGACTTTGATGGACCAAGAATCTGATTCAGTATAAGGCAACTTCATGCATTCATACTTGATGGAAATACTTCTTAATTATTAATTAAACGGTCGGGTTCACTGCCAGTGGATGCAAGTGACGGCCACAAGCATGGATGGCTTGGAAAGGGTGTTAGATTCACCGAAGAGAGGTTCACCAATGGCTACCCTAGCAGCCATGATAACTAAAGGAAACCTCCACAATCAGAGGCAGTCAACCTCTGATAACAGAGCTCGGAAGCGACATCAGAGGAAGGTCTTGGCCTCTATGCCCTGTTTTGCTGGCCCTCCAGGTTCACTGGTTGGCCGCTGCATGAAACAGGGTACTGGTCTACATGGACTGATCCAGCAGGGCTCTTTTCATGTTCTTGGAGATTAGTGTAACCCGGACTGCACCAAAGCAACATCACAACAAGTGGCACTGCAAAACACCCCAAATATCTCAGTTATCGCTGCAACTGAGGTGGTGCAGTAAACATAGGAACCTACCTTTTATCAAGTCAGTCTACCAGTCCACCTCTGAATGGTAGTGACACTCTAGGTCTAAGGCAGATGATAGTTTTCCCCAACACCTACCACTGTAGATTTGGAGATACTGGGGATAGAACTTGGGACCTTGTGTAAGTAAAGCATGTGCTTGACCACAGGGTCACCACAGAAACCACTTGCACCATCCCAGTGGTTTCATGGAAACCTGCAGCAATGCACAGGAATGGGTGGAGAAAGAGATTTTCTTTATGCTTACAAACGTGTATTTGTTTTGTACCATGTTAACTCTCCTGGGTTTCCTCAAAGAATCTTGAGAATTGTAATTCAACGAGCTACTGAGAATTCCCTGTTTATTTATCTCTGTTTATTTAGTTCTGTTTCTATCCACTTTCTTTCCAAGGGTATGGATTGGGTAACCACAGTTAAAAATAAATGAAAAAAACACCTTTAATTTTTTTTAAAAAAAACCCAAACAAGTTAAAAGTTACCTCTCACCTGCTTGATACAGGCCATTGGAACCCAGTCAAAAGAGGAAAGTTTTTACAGATTTTTTGGACAAGCTGGAACTTCGATAGATCCCGTAGGGAAGGGAGTTCCACGACTGTCATGATTAGGGTTAAGTCCAAACAGGCCCTCTAACCTGGCAGCTTAGTTTACATGCTGTGAAGTTGGACACCTCCCTTCTGTCAGTGCTTCAAGGAGACCTTACAAAGTTGGGTGCAGGAGCAGGGGACGGGCATGATCCTACTTCCAGGAAAGACTTGGGTATGCAAATAATCTGGAGATGGCAGAGCAGTACCTGGATCATCCTTGTTAAGAGTTATGTACATAGAATGTTTCTGTATTACCATTTTACAAGCACCTTGGAGAAGCATGATTTGTAGGGTTGCCAACCTCCAGGTACTAGCTGGAGATCTTCTGCTATTACAACTGATCTTTAGCCGACAGAGATCAGTTCACCTAGAGAAAATGGCCACTTTGGCAATTGGACTCTATGGCACTGAAGTTCCTCTCCTCCCCAAACCCCGCCCTCCTCAGGCTCTGCCCCAAAAACCTCCTGCTGGCGGCGAAGAGGAACCTGGCAACCCTAATGATCTGGTCCTCTGAACAGAGACAGTTCAACCAATTGGGGCTTGTTGATTGGCAAAAATTAGCCTACTAGGGGCTGTAATTAGTTTGTTAACCACAACTTGCACTAATCGTGGTTTATTTTTTTCATCTGAATTTGCAAATTACATTCTGTTGCATATCAATTCCTTCATGTCCATCTGGCTATGGAGGTGCCTATAAATGAAATGTTCTTACTGCTGGGAGGTAGAAAAGAGGTAAGAAGCAAATTTGTTGCAAAAGATCCACATTTGAGCATATGCTCAAACCCATATTTGTTATTTACATCACTAATTAGAATTGATTGCACGAAGCTCAGTTTATTCTGATGTCTGAATGTAGCCTCACTGTGTTCTGTATCCAAAGTTAACCCACAGCAATTTAAGGCTCACATTAAGCCTTTATCTTATAAAAAGAAGATGCCGTTTCCACGTTCTTAGCTGCTTATTGGTTCTTGTTTCACTGCAATGGACAAAAGCTGGCCGTTACAAGTTATATAACTAAGATTAGAGACAGTATATTCTAAATATAAAGAACCACTTTGCATATTTTCTGTCATGATTTCAAAAATCCAGATCTTGAATTGAAGGATACCATGTACCAAGGATTTCTGCTGCACATCCCCAATGAAATTATACAATTCCAGTGGAGCCAGCACAGTGGAGGGTCCCACTGGATTGTGCTCATACTCTTATGATTTGTGATAATCCTTTCAGATGTTACATCCACACGTACCGGAGTATCCCATTGGTGCACACATCCTCCAGATACACATTGTCGCCATGTCTGAACAGAGGTAATGACTGCATTTTGTATGTATGTGCTTACAGCTTTGGTATGTGTTGAATCAACCACTGGATTTTTCAGGGTTCCGGTTCACAGGTACCAGAGTTGTACAAAATAACTCATACTCCCGTTCAGACAACATGGCAACCGGTATCAGGATTCGCAAAGGTAGCACGCACTCCCAATACAACATGCAGTCGCTGGGCTCCTAGTGCGTTGACCACAATGTCTGAAAAAGGCTAGAAACAAAGTCGTGATTGTTCTCATCTTCATGAAATCCACAAGGAATTCCTTGCAATCGCATGGGGTTCTTTGCCAATGCAGATGTAAATGTAAAAGCCCTGTACTGTATCAGAAACCGGCAGGCCTCTTCCTAACCACGTCGCTCGGTTCCAATCGCACGATTAACCAGAAAACTTAAAACAGCTCTAAAGAATTATCTGTTTGCTCAGTCTCAGATGGCAAAGATGGATACGCCCAATAGAGGACGATACTTTCATCCTTAACAGATCTAGCTTTATTTGTGTTGCTAGAAGGCTGAATTCCAAGGATGACTGTAGAGCAAGGATGATGTTGAACCTAACAGTCTAGAATCCGAAAGCATAATATTTACAGCGGTCTTCTTGGAGCAGCAATTACCCTCATTAGCCCAGGGCTCTACCACTTGCCTCCTCCGCTTCAAAACAAAACAAAAAGCTCTCCAGCAAGGCAATTGCAGGATGCATCAGCCCAGAGAGGATAATGGTGCTGTTCAAAGCCCTAAAAGATTATATTACTAGCCCCAGCCATGCCCTTGTTGTTAAAGGGGGAGGGGAGAGACTGCAGGCAAACGGAGATGTTAACTTGTCCAGTCTCTTCAGGCTGGTAGCTGCCGACAGCTGAGTTTTAAGGAAAGAACAGAGAGATGGAGGATGCCAAAGCGGTGTTTCCAGTGGTGTTTTCGCTCAAAGCCTGTTCGAACGGTGTGAATATCAGGCAGGAAAGCCTGCACAATATTATATGCACCGCCAAATCATGGGGTTGCCATGTGTATCCCAGCAGCCATGAGAATCTCTGGTTCCAAAGCAAACAGAACATCTACTCCGCCCTTGTCGAGATAAGCTTTCCGGGAGTCTGAGATACGCGAAATGAAACTTCGCGGGGTCTGTCGGGCGAGGACTCTGTTGGATTCTTATTTGAAATGTCTTTTATTATTTAGGGAAGTTCAGTGAGTTAGAATTCATTAGGGTCTAGACATTAGGGAAATGATAAGGGCAAAAGAGGGTAAGCCACGTTCTATGGAAACAAGAAGTGGCAGGAATCCCAAGGAAATGGCTGCCTGTGTTGTGAATGGAGACTACTCCATCAGAGAGTGTTTACTCTGGGCTTGGCTATATAAATAGCTACTGCTGTTTTAAGTTTTTCCCCCTTTTTCTTTCCTGTGAAAGGATTCCACAGGCCAAGAATAAAATAAACAAAACCATGGGCTTCAGGCCTCTGTTTTTATTTTCTTCTTCAGATAGCACATTGGTTCTCTTACCAGTTGGGATTACTCCAGATTCCCAGTGTCTATTATTCTCCTCTTTGTTTACATGATTAAGCCGCATTTTAAAGCCCCATTAAAACAGACACAGTTCATCATGGTGACTTGCTTAAGGGTTTTCAAAATGCTAATAAATGCTAAATTCCCAATGGTGATAATTATTCCTTGTGGATAAAAAGTCAAATAAACAAGGATCAAGAAGCCATTTATAGTAAATCTCATCTTGGAACGAGCCCTGAAATGCAGCCATAATCAGACTACGCACGTCCCTCCTCTCTTACAGATTGCCACCACAATGGTTATCGGAGGGCTGATTATGCCGTCATTGATAGATGTGGGTCTGGAACAGCCTGTGCAGTTTGTGGTCTGCACAGAGTGGGACAGCTATGGAGAGCTAGATGCACAAGCCCTGACACAGAGGATTTAGAAAGCATGAACACCTTTGGCAAAGGGCCAAGATCGCTGTCTCATTTGGCCTGGGTAGTACATTTCCTTCCTGTCTTCTCCGTAGTGAATTTATTGTATGAATGACAATGGAATAGTCTGTTCCCCCCTCTGATATTTGTGTCCATTGGTTTTGTCTCATGGGGTAGAGTCCATGCTCAGTTAGTTTTGTTTGATAGTTAGACCTGTAAGCCTGGATGAACTTCCTTTCCTGAAACCAGTTGCTCCCATCCATGATCCTCTGTTGCTTTGAACACACCTGTCTTAGGTGTGGACCTAAGAGCATGCTCTTGGGTACTCTGTTCCTGATTTGCAAGCAAAAAGGAACATCATGTCATCTTTCCATGATTTTTTGTTGTACCTCTGTGCTTTCTCAGATTAGGTCAAAGGTGGTTGGAGAAAACATAGAGAAACTATGAGAACACTATAGAGAAATACTGCTGTAGGTCAGCACCCAAACCTCTATGTGAAAAGACACACGATCTGTCATATGTGCAACACATCAAGTTGCCTTCTACTGAGTCAGACTATTGGCCCATCAAGGTCAGTATGGTCTACTACTCTGACTGGCAGCAGCTCTCCAGTGTCTCAGGTAGATATCTTTCATATCACCTGCTACTGATCCTTTTAACTGGAGACGCTAGTGGGGCATGATCAGTTGCCACTTTTATTAGCAAGTTACAGAAGTATGTGTTTCTAAAGATCAGATTACTTGGTTCAGTCATCAACCAAGAAATCAGGAGACTGAGACTGGGAAGGGCAGCCATGAAGGAACTAGAAAAGATCCGTTAAGTGTAAGAATGTGTCGCTGATGAACAAGGTCAAGATAATTCATAATATAGTATTCCCCATTACTATGTATGGGTGTGAAAGTTGGACAATGAAGAAAGCTGACAGGAAGAAGATTGATTCATTTGAAATGTGGTGTTGCAGGAGAGTTTTACAGAATCCATGGGCCACCAAAAAAAAAAAAAAGTCCCTAGAAGTTAAAATGACTAAACTGAGGCTATCGTATTTTGGTCACATTAGGAAAAGACAAGATTCACCGGAAAAGACAATAATCCTAGGAAAAGTTGAAAGCAGCAGGAAAAGAGGAAGACCCAACATAGAGCTGCCAACTCAAGGTTGGGAAAAGCCTGGAGATTTGGGGTGGAGCCCTGGAAGGGCAGAGCTTGGGGAGAGGATGGACCTCAGCAGAGTATAATGCTATAGAGTCCACCAAAGCAGCCATTTTCTCCAGGGGAACAGATCCCTGTAGTCTGGAGATCAGTTGTAATTCTGAGAGATCTCCAGGATCCAACTGGTGGTTGGTAGCCCTAACCCAACATGAGATGGCTTGTCTGAATAAAAGAAGCCATGGTCTTCAGTTTGCAAGACCTGAACAAGGCTATTAATGATAGGATGTTTTGGAGGTCATTAATTCATGTGTGTGTAAAGTGCCATCAAGTCACAGCTGACTTATGGTGACCCTGAAGGGTTTTCAAGGCAAGAAATGTTCAGAGGTGGTTTGCCATTGCCTTCCCCTGCATAGTGACCCTGGACTTTGGTCTCCCATCCAAATACTAACCAGGGCCGATCCTGCTTAGCTTCTGAGATCTGATGAGATCAGGCTAGCCTGAGCCATCCAGGTCAAGACCATTAATTGGAAGCAACTTCATGGCACATACACAAAATCAGGTAAATGCCTTGTCAATTTCTTAAACATTCCCATTAGAGGAGATCTTTCAGTGCTCTCCTAAGCAGAGTTATACTCTTCTAAACTCATTGATTCAGAAGGATGTAACATTTTAGGGCTGCACTGCTAATATGCATATCTGTATTCAGTCATTCCATATGTTTTAAAATGATGCTCCTGGCTGGGTTGGGATCAAAGGACCTTATTCAGGTCTATAGAAATGCTAATAGTGTGAAGAGCAACCTTCCTCCCCAACATCTATCAATAACTCAAGCCTATTAGGCACCCCATCAACATTTGGGGCCTTTTCCTGCCTTGACAAGAGAGCACAGACCAACGGTGACTGAAGTCTGTAGCTTAAGAGAGAACAATTTATTTACAGGCCCGGCGTAATGAAAAGAAAGCAGCTTGGATCAGTCTCCTCTCTAGAGGGGAGAGACTTTTATCACTAGCCCATCATCACAACAAGTCCTTGTCAGGCCCCATGTTGACAATCTGATCAAAGCTGCCAGAGGGAAAAATCAATGAATATCAAAGACTGCCACTCAGACATGCAGGAGTCTCACCAGGCCAGGAGTGATGCGCACTCTGTGGCTATTCTTGTAGCTACAGCCTCCTAGTCTCCAGGCTTAGCAAAGTCTGTCACCAGCAGAAGAGCCTGTTTTAATATTTACCAGTTTCAAAGGGTAATGGCCAGAATTTGCTTGCTCCTGGACTGGACAGTCTTTCAACACTGTGCTTCTAAGCCCCTAACTTCCACATGTCACTGCAGTGCCGAGATTCTGCGCTGCGCTGATAATGCTGGTATTTCTAAAACTAGGCTGCAGATATATAATGACAAAAGCTATATTTTTAAAAAAGCTCAAAGAACAGAGAAAGCTTTCAAGCTTCCCATAACTCTTCTCCAGACCGGTTGCTAAACAAAATAGTGTCCCCCTACAATGGAAGGTAGAAATAATTCTTACTGGACATGAGGAAAAAGTCTAATTCTGCATTTTGAAATATTCTTACATGGAATGGAAGTGTTACACAGTAATCAAAGCAGCTCTGCTACACGATTCCTTGTCACTTCTGCGTTCCAAGGTTGACTATTGAGTGTTTTCAATGGTTCCAACTTGAGAGGTCTGGTCTGACTTTTTTTTATTATGCAAATTGAAAGTGGCCATATGAATGCATCAACACATACACATTTTGTGGGTACATTTGTTTGTGATAAACTGTTGATTTCCCCGTGTAATCCATCAAAGACCTGCTCTGCGCATGAGGCAGAATAAGGTGTTAGAATGGTTTCTCCCTGATCTGTTAATTTTTAACTTGTAGGGTTTTTTATATATAGGGAAGCATTAAAAATGTGACTCTTTCCCTTTACAGTTTGAAACAGTGCATCCCATTCTACCACCTTAAGAGTCTATTACCTCCTTATGTAGTAAATGCAGAACGGACCTGAGACATCTTTTCATACTTGGGGCAGTTTGGTATGCATTATTACTTTGCTATGGTCTCATTCAACGTGTGAGTTGCACATATTCAACTAAGGCCAGGAAGTGGTTGTGTGAATTGTCCCTTACACATGGGATCTTTGCAGCGTTCCTTGCCAACTAACTTAAGAACAAAGTTACCACCAACAGTCAGGCCAAAGAACAGTATCAATGTCCTACTTACTTTGGGCACAACCTACTGGGAGAGTCTTTTGTGCAAGCTACATTAAAAGGAATGGGAGTAGCGCAAGAATACGGACACTTTGTGTTCTTCACAAGGCCCATTCATTTCAAGGGAACTTATACATAAGACATTCCCAACGGGCCAAGCTCTTTGTCTTCATCAGACCTCCAGGACCAACATGTCAGTACTAACCTTCCAACTACAGGCACATACCTACTGCTCTTGAACACGACCCAGATGGAGTTTCTCTCACATGCCCGGCACATAGCAAAGTATATACACACTTGCAAGATGTCACTGGCAGGCTTCAACTATTAAATCTGCAGTCTTGAATACCCTTGAACTTGGGTGAAAATTCTGAATAGGCTTTCAGTATGGAGGTAGGATTATTCATAAATATATTATTGTGAGCAAAGCCCTCTTGCCTGGCCCCATTGTTCCACAACAAAGCCCCAAGAATCCAACAGCTCAATAAATGAATAACTTTTATCTGGTTGGTAATACCAGTACATGCACACTGGCTTAATGTTCCTCTACCCTTTAAGAAAGAAAGAGGCTCAGATATTGCCCAAAGCATTTACATCACCTAAGAGGGTCCGATTTGCATCAGAATAACCTCTTTGGGGGGGAATTACTGCTTAATTAAAGAACAGCAGTCACTTTAATTAGCATGTCTCCATGCTCCCTAGTACTTTGCATGGATTCAAATGAGCTGCTCATTAGGCACTGGCATTGATACAAGCTACGCCCTTTGGCCGTGATCTAACTAAATTAACATCAGGGGACAAACCACTTCATGGTTCAGAAGGGATGATAGACAGCTTGTTTCTTCATGTCTATTGCACACACGCTACACCAGGGATAGCTCATTCCCAGAGGCGCTTTTGGATAAAAATGCATGGCTTTGAAGCAATTTGCTAAATAGCTGTTCTTGAGTGTGTGTGTTTTTTTTTTAAAAAAAATATTCTTATGCAGAAGCTTCCCAGGCTGTTAGTGGAGAGCAAGAAAGCACAAAGCTGTGCAGATCTTCCCTATGTGCTGGTTTGTATCATCATTATATTCACTGCAACAATCACAGATAGACTGTCATCTCCGAAAGCACTGTTTCTCCTCTTTTCTAGCTGTATGCATCAACTTTGTGATTGTCTGTCTTCTGCTGATTAAAAGCCATAAAGGCGTTTGATTTATTGGTTAACGACAGGTGGTGGTGGTGGAAAGCGCCCTCAAGTCACAGCCGACTTGCGGTGCATAGGGTTTTCAAGGTAAGAGATAGTTCAGAGGTTTGCCATTGCCTGCCTCTGTTTAATGACCCTGGACTTCCTTGGTGGCCTCCCATTCCAACAGTAACCAGGGCCAACCCTGCTTAGCTTCTGAGAGCTGACAAGATCAGGCTAGCCTGGGCCATCCAGGCCAGGGCTAAAGACCTACATGTAAGAAAACATAGGCTTGAAACCGATGCAGCATGGCCATATGAACATACCTGTCTCATACTGATCCAGACCATTGGTATATCATGGTCAGTACTGCCTGCTCTGACTGGCAGCTTCTCTCCAGGATCTTAGGAAGAAGTCTTTCACATCACCTATTACCGGGCACTTTTAACTGCAAATACTGGGGACTGAACTTAGGACCTTCTGTATGCAAAGCGGATGCGCTCCCACTGAACCACAGCCCTTCCCACTATGGAGGTCTGCTGCATAATCAGTGACCTCCCAGCTCGTGATTATGTGCCAAGCGCACAGGCCACCAGTTCCAAACAGGTAGGTATCTTAGCCTGTTGCAGCAAAAATCAACAGGAGTCTTGCGATTTCTGAAACATCAGGGTCTAGTCCAGAAGTCCCCGACCTTTTTGAGCCAGGGCGCACCTTTGGAATTCTGAGACCGGGTAGTGGGCACAGTCACAAAACGGCTGCCACAGGAGGCAAAGCCAACTACAAAATGTCAGGGAGTAAGGCTCACGCATAACTAACAACAACTCTTCAACAGTTCAGGCAGAAGCTCTGTTTAACAGGATGCCTTTTAAAATGAGCATTGTTTAAAAACATTTTCTTGCATACACACAACTCACCTTCATTCATGCTGTGGTGGCAACTGCAGCTGAAGCAACTTTTTAAAAACCTGCAGAGCCACTAAGATCTCCAATGGCCAATCAAAAGCCCTACTGGGCAAAAGCCCCATCTGGCCCCACCCACTTTCTAAAAACACTGGGCAGGCCCTAGGAAAGAGGTTGGTGTGCACCACATTAGGGATCCCTGCTCTAGTGCATGAAAACATACACAGCAACAAAATATTGTTCATTTTTAAGGTGCCACAGGTTGCCAGCTCTGGGTTGGGAAATACCTGGAGATTTTGGGGGCAGAGCCTGAGGAGGGTTGGGCTTGGGGAGGGGAGGGACTTCAATGCCATAGAGTCCAATTTCCAAAGAGGCCATTTTCTCCAGGTGAACTGATCTCTATTGGCTGGAGATCAATGGTAATAGTGGGAGATCTCCAGCTATTACCTGGAGGTTGGCAACCCTACACAAGAGGGTTGTGTGTTTAGCCACCAACTGAATACACCAGGGAATGCTATCATCCCAGATGTTGTGGTTGTAGGCTAAGGACAAATCCATTCTGGGCCAAGATTTTTGCAGCCAGCATCTTCTCTCCCTGTGACTGAATCTCCAAACATGCCCCACCTGATGGTCCCACCGTTCACAATCCTCTTATTGTGCCCCACTTCAGAAGGGGAGATTCCCACCTGGGGGGAAGTTAATGGGAGGAGGGAACTCAGCTTTGAGAAGCTTATAAAGAGAATTAAGCAACATCCTTGAAAGCCCCCTTTAAAACGAGCCCTTTCCTTTGTCCCTCTTTGTCCGACTCGCTCACGGCTAGTCTAAATGGGGATGAAGCAATGTTTTATCAATTAGGTGACATCAAGCACAATGCTGATATCAGAAGCCAGACAACTTGCAAATGAAAAATACACTCAGCTGTTCTAGGAGTGAAACGGCAGCTCCAGGATCCACAGGAAACTGGCATGGCACCATGGGCTTCTTCTTTTTTTTAAAGCACTCCTCAATTACTTTGCTTGCTTTCTTCTCCAGCTGTGTTTCTCAACACACAATGCAATGCCTATGAAAAGAGAATCTATGCGACATTCACAGCGAGCGTTAGCAAGAGTGCTGCTTTGAATCTCACGAAGAAATTGGTTGCAAATTCCATCCATTTGGATCCAGGAAAAACCTCTTTCCCAGAATGTATGAGTCTACACTGGAATCCAACACTTCCATGATTGTACACATACATTTGTTGTGCAGTTGTATTATGCGCCCTAGGCTTGAGAAGCAACATTTCTATGACTTATGAACGCACACACACACACACAAATACTGAATACTTATTCACAGTGGGTAGCCGTGTTAGTCTGTTTGCAGTAGTCAAAAAGGGCAAGAGTCCAGTAGCACCTTAAAGACTAACAAAAATATTTTCTGGGAGGGTATGAGCTTTTGTGAGCCACAGCTCACTTCTTCAGATAGCTGTATCTGAAGAAGTGAGCTGTGGCTCACAAAAGCTCATACCCTACCAGAAAATATTTTTGTTAGTCTTTAAGGTGCTACTGGACTCTTGCCCTTTTTGAATACTTATTGTGCATGCTCCAGAGGGGTGGTCGTGTTTGTTGCAGCAAAAAATGTAAAGGGTATCTTGTGCAATCTCAAAAGCTAATAGCATAGGGTTGCCAGGTCCCCCTTTGCCACTGGTGAGAGGTTTTTTGGGTGGAGCCTGAGGAGGGCGGGGTTTGGGGAGGGGAGGGACTTCAATGCCATAGAGCCCAAGGCGGCCATTTTCTCCAGGTGAACTGATCTCAATCAGCTGGAGATCAGTTGTAATAACAGATCTCCAGCTAGTACCTGGAAGTTGGGAACCCTATAATACTGTCATCATCATCATATCATCTGTATGTCTCTCAAGTGTGAGCACATCTAAATTTGCAGGTTGGGCTAGGGTTGCCAACCTTCAGGTACTAGCCGGTGATCTCCCGCTATTGCAACTGATCTCCAGCCGAAAGAGATCAGTTCACCTGGAGAAAATGGCCGCCTTGGCAATTGGGCTCTATGGCACTGTAGTCCCTCCCTTCCCCAAACCCTGCCCTCCTCAGCTCCACCCCAAAAATCTCCAGGTATTTCCTACCCCAGAGCTGGCAACCCTAGACTGGGCCCACACTGAGAGAAAGATTTTTTTCTAAACTTTGGGGACTCCCCAGGTTTGCAGAAATATATAAAAGTTAAAAATATATATTTGGGGTTTAACCACCCTCCCAAAACCAATAATGTTAACTGTGCATGTGCAGATTACATAATCTGAGCAGCCGACGCAGAGTCCCTGCCATGAATCTTTCAATGTAAGGGGGAAAGGAGGAGTAAAGGTAGAAAGTTTAGGCATGACTCCCAACATAAATAAACAGAATTAGCAGTTACACATAATGGGGGATGAGAGAGGCCAAAGGTTAGAACAGATAAGCAAAGCAATGAAGTAGGATAAATAGTTTAAGTGAAAATTAACTGATACGGGTACAAGGTTCTAGTCTGATAAAACATGTTAAGCACAGCCAATTTACAATTTCTTTTAAAAATGGGTCTTGTTTAGCTATTAGAGGTAGTAGTGAGAAAGGAAATTCAAGTCTCTGTTTAAGCCATGATGACATGTAGCATATAATTTCTAATTTCGCACTTTCATGTTGTATATTCCCTTTTGAAGTGTGTGTGTGTGTGTGTGTGTGTGTGTGTGTGTGTGTGCGCGCGCAGAATAGTGACTTTCAGGTCTGTGATAGCATGTCCAGAGAGATCAAAAAGTTCCCCTCTGGTTTCTGAATGTTGTGATTTCTTACATCTCAATTGTGTTCATTGATTCTTTCCTGCAGAGACCGACACCTTTGTCCCATAGACAGTAGAAGGGCATTACTGGCTCATGATGGGCAAGTGGATGATGTTATAGGTCTTGTAACAGTAGGGATGCCAGACCTCCTGCTATAGCGGGATACCTCATAGCATCCCGTCTCATTGCATGCAGGTGCCTTGGACACAAGTGGGAAGAAATGGAGTGGGGGGAGAGAAATGTGCACCAGTGTCATGCTGGTGTGCTTACGTCACTTCCAGTGAAAACCGGAAGTAACATGGCGGGTGCTCTAGCATTTCACCAAAACTCCAACCATAAAGTTTTTGCAAAATGCTACAGCAGCTGTCACTTCTGGTTTTCACAGGAAGTGATGTAAGTGCGCTGGAGCAACACTGGTACGCCAGGCCCCACCCCCATTTCCTCACAAGGGTTGCCTGCTGCGGCCTGGCAACCCTATGTAACAGTACTGCATGAAGTATAGTTTTGGTCCAGAGGATAGGGTTGCCAACCTCCAGGTACTAGCTGGAGATCTCCGGCTATTTCAACTGATCTCCAGCCAATGGAGATCAGTTCCCCTGGAGAAAATGGCCACTTTGGCAATTGGACTCTGTGGCATTGAAGTCCCTCCCCAAACCCTGCCCTCCTTAAGTTCCACCCCAAAAACCTCCCGCCGGTGACAAAGAGGGACCTGGCAACCCTACCTGAGGAAGGGGTTCCACTGAGTGCAGGGCATGAAATTTCTTTGCTGATTCAAACAGGAGAACAGAGGTGGACAGCTGTGCCCTACTTTCTCTGCATCCAAAACTGAGTCCCAAATGTAGATTCACCATCAGAGTTTGATCCCCCACCCCCAGGGAATCAGAGCAGGATGATCTTTCTTTGTTCTGCCATTTCAAGTTCCATACTTTATGCTTGCCACAAAAGAAATATTTCAGCTTTTCCCTGTGGGACTGAAGGCTGCGAGAGCTGGGGAGCAGGCTATTTCTCAGCTAACCTGGTTTTCATTTCAGGAGGAGACTCTAATTTATTCTGACCTGTTCCCATTCGCTTTCTATTACTGCTCAGAACCTTTACACTCCCTTTTCAAGCTTCAAAAGGAAAAGTAACCTCAGCCCTCTTCTTCTCTAACCCTTCACAAGGTCACTTTAACCAGTTTGCCGCTGAGATGGATATTAACAGAGAGAAGATGGAGAAAGGGGTCCATTGTTTGCAGGACACGAGACCGCCCTTCTGAAAAACCATAAGCAGAGGTAATTTTGCCCACTCACTGGGATTGGCAGACAAAGGTGAGTTTCCTGATGGGTGTGCAAGAAGGCAAGGCAGTCTGTTGAAGCAGTCAAGATGAATCAACCCACCAAGAAGAAGAAGAGTTGGTTTTTATATGCCGATTTTGTCTACCTCTTAAGGAAGAATAAAAACGGCTTACAATCGCCTTCCTTTCCCCTCCCCACAACAGACGCTCTGTGAGGTAGGAGGGGCTGAGAGTATGGTTGTTAAGTGCCCACCAATCCACGTGGGTGCCCGTCGACCAGCTGAGGGTCAGTGGGCAAGCATGCACGCACGCCTGCATGCCGCGGCATGTCACTTCCAGTTTACACCCGGAAGCGCTGCATTGCAACGGGCCTTTTACCACTCAAACTGGGAGTTTGAGTGGTAAAAGGGCCCTTGGATGCGGCACTTATGGGTGTAAACACATCACAAGGGACCATTTAAAAGGTCCCTTGTGATGCATTTACACCCAGAAATGGCGCATCACAATGGAGAAAATGGCCGCTTTGGAAGGTGGACTCTATGGCATTGTAGCCCATTGAAGCCCCTCCCCTCCATAAACCTCACCCTCCTCAGGCTCCACCCCGAAAATCTCCAGGTATTTCCCAACCTGGAGCAGGCAACCCTACTGCCAGCCCATTCTTTCCTCCTGTTTCTCTACTTGCCGCTGGGACAAATTAAAGTATTGCTTGCGACAGGAAGTAGGGGAGGAAGGCGAGCAAAGAGATGGTTTGAAAAATCAGGATAGGATAAGAACATAAGAACATAAGAAAGGCCCTGCTGGATCAGACCAAGGCCCATCAAGTCCAGCAGTCTGTTCACACAGTGGCCAACCAGGTGCCTCAAGGAAGCCACTAACAAGACCAGTGCAGCAGCACCATCCTGCCTGTGTTCCACCGCACCCAAAATAATAGGCATGCTCCTCTGATCCTAGAGAGAATAGGTATGCAGCAGGACTAGTATCTATTCTAACTAATAGCCATGAATACCCCTCTCCTCCATGAATATGTCCACTCCCCTCTTAAAGCCCTCCAAGCTGGCAGCCATCACCACATCCTGGGGCAGGGAGTTCCACAATTTAACTATGCGTTGTGTGAAAAAATACTTCCTTTTATCTGTTTTGAATCTCTCACCCTCCAGCTTTAGCAGATGACCCTGTGTTCTAGTATTATGGGAGAGGGAAAAAAACTTCTCCCTGTCCACTCTCTCCAAACCATGCATAATTTTATAGACCTCTAGCATGTCTCCCCTTAGCCGCCTTCTTTCCAAGCTAAACAGCCCTAAGTGTTTTAGCCGCTCCCCATAGGACAGTTGCTCTAGTCCCCTAATCATTTTGGTTGCTCTTTTCTGCACCTTCTCAAGCTCTGTAATATCCTATTTTAGCTGTGGTGACCAGAACTGTACACAGTATTCCAAGTGTGGTCTCACCATAGATTTGTACAAGGGCAGTATGATATCAGCAGTTTTATTTTCTATTCCTCGTCTAATTATGGCCAGCATAGAATTTGCCTTTTTTACAGCAGCCGCACACTGGGTTGACATCTTCATTGAGCTATCCACTACCACCCCAAGATCCCTTTCTTGGTCTGTCTCTGCCAGCACAGATCCCATCAGTGTATATGTGAAGTTGGGATTTTTTGCCCCAATATGCATCACTTTACACTTACTCACATTGAATCTCATTTGCCATTTTAATGCCCATTCTTCCAGTATGCAGAGATCCTTCTGGAGCTCTTCACAGTCCGATTTTGTTTTAACCACCCTAAATAATTTAGTGTCATCTGCAAACTTGGCTACTTCACTGTTTAATCCCAACTCCAGGTCATTAATGAACAGGTTGAAAAGCACCGGTCCCAACACAGATCCCTGAGGCACCCCACTGCTCACATCCCGCCATTGTGAGAACTGACCATTGATTCCTACTCTCTGCTTCCTATTTTTCAGCCAGCTCTCAATCCATCAGAGGACTTGTCCTCTTATCCCATGACTATGAAGTTTGCTTAGCAGTCTTTGGTGGGGGACTTTGTCAAAAGCTTTTTGGAAATCCAAATACACAATATCCACAGGCTCATTCCTGTCCACATGCTTATTGACGCTTTCAAAAAAATCTAATAGGTTAGTGAGACAGGAGCCCTTACAGAAGCCATGTTGGGTTTTGCCCAGCAGACCTTGCCCTTCTGCACAGTGGTTCAACCTTCTTTAGCCCTTAAAGGGGCAGACATAATCTCCGGGTTAGGAGACAGCAAGCTGTTGATCTTGTTATCAGGAAGTTTTTTATTTAAAAATTTCATTGGAGTTTACATAGAATTGTTCCCCACTTCACCCTGATTTCACATGTAAATAGTGGATTTAACTGGAATCGAGTTGAGTAATGTTATAAAAATAATCCTTTAACTGGAGATGTTAGAGATTGAAGCCGGGATTATTATTTTTTATTTGTTTTTGCACATGAAACATATGCTCTACCACTGAGCCACAACTCCTTCCCAAATGGGAAGATAAGAAATCAGCTGTTTATCTCTAGGGTAAACACTATTTTTTGGCAAGTTACTAGATATAATACAGGATCCAATTGTAATGTATACCCCAGCATTCCTTCCATTACAGTTTTGCTTTTTCCTAATACTCCTTTTTTAATGGACATATCTACAACAGATGATATGAATCTCCCTTCTTTTTTCAGCATTTCCAGCACTTCAGACTATAATTCATATTTGTTTAGTTTAATACAGAAGGAGTGATAGGTCATCATGACAGCATCTCAAAACATTTTTTTCTTGTATCCATGGTCAAAGAAGGTATCCCATTTCCAGAGATATTCCCACACATATATAGGTTTATAACCTCCAGCATCTTGAGCCCATTTTACCATATATTTTTCAAACTCACATGCAACACATGAAAGATCTTTGACAAAATACATTTCCTTTAACCAGCGCTCGGTTGTTAGATTTCATAAATAAGTACTTTCTCTTGATACTTGATAATTGTCAGTACCATCCATTAGTAAGTAACAGTTAGAATCATGTGGGTTTGATGTCTCCTTACTGTTAACGGGCTTGTCATTATTTTGCTTGAAGTGACCCCAATGGAAATGAAGGATTTTGACAAACAAATGTCTTGATTTTTGGCAATGCTTTTCAACATCAAGAGAGAAGAGACGGGTGAAGGATGAAAGTGAAGGGCAGGGCTATGGCAAATGAATTGGGGAAGACAAGCAGCTCTAGAGAGGGACCCTGGTGATAGAATTAAAGGTAAAGTTAGTCCCTGTGCAAGCACTGGGGCAGCGTCACATCCCAGCATTTACTAGGCAGACTATGTTTACAGGGTGGTTTGCCTTTGCCTCCCCCAGTCATCTACACTTTACCCCCAGCAAGCTGGGTACTCGTTTTACTGACCTCGGAAGGATGGAAGGCTGAGTCAACCTTGAGCTGGCTATCTGAAACAGACTTCCGTCACGATCGAACTCAGGTCATGAGCAGAGGTTTGACTGCAGTACTGCAGCTTACCACTCTGCGCCATAGGGCTCAGTGATAGAATTATCACTTGTCACCAATATCATCCATATACCATACTGGTGTTCATTGAATGGGTAATTCACTTGCAGAGATGGCACGGAGACCAGGGACCAGCGTGTCAGAAACAGCAACTAGCAATTTCTGAAGTCACAGAGTCAGAAGTAAAGAAAGGGAGAGCTGTGAGTTGCCTGAAGGTAAAGCACCTTAGTGTGCAAGGGCTCTCTCTGGAGATCAGATGACACATGGTAGATCTGCTGCCTTTGGGAGTGCTCGTTTGCCTTCACTTATGCTCTGCTCGTATAATTGTAAATTAAACGAGTGTTCCAGAGGTACCACCAGAGATACACCATGATCTTCATCACCCAAAAGAAACCAAACCGGGCAGCGCTGGCCCTGCTAGGTCTTAGAATCAGGGAAAGACAGATCTCTTCTTTGAGCATCCTTAAGAAATAATAATTTGATACATGGTCTTTTATTTTCCAAAATGTATTTCATTGTCTGCAAGAATTTTGCAGCATATAATAAATAACTACACACCCATCAAGCCATTTAAGCTGCCCAAAGTGTTGCTGACTTAAAAGTTGCTAAGCGGATCTTGGTTTACCTGCAGAGACTTGCTGGTTTCTAAAGATTCAAAGCTACAGGGGGAAAAAAATACCCTGACAAATTTGTGGGAAGGATATGATGAAGGCTTAAGATCTACAAGAGGCAAAGATGAATTTGACTTTCTGTAGTCAGTGGGTGGGATCCTGGGATCTCTCTAGAGTTGCTTGCCTCCCTTAATTCCTTTTCTTCCTAGACCTACAAATTCTGTCACCCTTCCATGTATTCCTTCCTTCTTGATGATCAAGATCCCTGTAAAAAAAAAAAAAAAAGTATCTTACAAAGACCTTTGCAGCTCACTGCTAAAAAGAAAAGGGGCAGGGAAATATCACCGAATGAGCTAATCTCTTTTGCCTTTCAGTTGGGGTAAGGGCTAGTTTTACATACACAAATAAGGGTGGGTAGATATGAATTAAGTACTCTCATGCATGTGCAATTCATTTCTATGGCAGAATTTTGTCCGTTTGTGCTGCCAAGTTTCAGCGCATAGAATTCCACAGTGTCTGAGCGATTAATCAGAAGGTGCGCTCAAGGAGGCCTCTGATGGAAAATAAGCGAGAAGACCCTTTTGCCAACCTGCCGGGCTGAGTTCAACACCCTCCTCCACTTCTTCCCAGACTCTGGATTGATTTATTAGCCTAGAAATTACCAGCAAGATCAGTTCAGCGTATCCATTTCTCCCTTTCTTGATTGCTCTTTTAGTTCCTCCTCAGATAGCAACCAAGAATCCTTTCTCACTTGACAGCTTACTCCTGTCCTAGTCAGTTTCATCCACACAAGGGTAATTTCACCTGCCTGCCTGAAAAGAACTCACTTATCATTTTCTCAGCAGGGAAGGACCAAGGCACATGATAGTTTATTGCAGTTGCTTTTAAAAATCGTTTCCGTTTCCCACGCTGGCTCAAGCGCCTCAACTACCATGTGTAGAAGCTATAGTTCCATTGGTTCATAGAAATGTGACTGGTTCAGCGTCCTGCAAAATTGTGTGTTTTTATGTATCATGCTCAGAATATGGAAGAGCTCCAAGCAAGCATGACTAGGGCTGGGTATAAAGAACCCAGCATTTGTTTTTTTTTAAAAAGCAAATTTCTAGTCCTTAAATATAGCAATGTTTGTTTAAATCTCAACAGCCAAAGTATTAAGAATACCAGCAGGACATCTAACAGGGTGAAGGTACGATGGGCAATTATCCAACCATCCTTGATAGCTTTGCCTGGTGTGTTGCTATTAGGAGGTGAAATTAGCAGGACCTCTTGGCTGAGAATGACCTCCAATCCACACATTACAAAGCACACAGGTTGGAACTGGAGTCCCCACCCTGTGTAACAGTCAGACTTGCAGGCTGTCCTCAATTTCCGTGCACATGGTGACCAACTCAGATCAGGACATAACTGCGCATGGAAAAAGAGGATGGAAGAAGACTTCCTCCATTGGGGCTGTAGAAGGGAACTGTAGTAGGATCCAACCAATAGTTGTTCTATAACAGGCTATCGACAGGTCAAAATATACCTGTCATGTGTGAAAAGCAGGCTGTGCATTGACACTAGAGATTATGCATCTCCCTGCTCCAAGATGCGACTTACAAAAGAAAAAAACCATGGGAGGTAATGGAATCCCGAAGAATGACGTCAGAAAATCACCCTAACAAAATTTTACCAAGGCAAAAACTGGGGCTAAATTGGGACAGCAAGTTACTAGGGGAACTTGCAATGGAGTGACAGGTTACTTCTTTGTTTCCAGGGAGTAAACTGTCACTCCACTGCAGATAGCAAAGGGATATGCAGGAAGAAGAAGAGTTGGTTTTTATACGCCGCTTTCCCCTAACTTTAAGGAATCTCAAAGCAGCTTATCATCACCTTCCCCTCTCCACAACAGACACCTTGTGAGGTAGGTGGGACTGGGAGAGTTTAGAGAGAACTGTGACTAGCCCAAGGTAATCCAGCCGGCTTCATGTGGAGGAGCGGGGAATCAAACCCAGTTCACCAGATTAGAGTCCACCACTCTTAACCACTATACCAACCTGGGCCAGGATGTTCAGGAGGTCAAATTTAAAAAGTTAATAGAAATGTAGTAGAATGGAACAGCTGAAAAGGTTGTTTTATAAGGGAGAGGACTATAGCCTATCACAATGTTTATTGTATGTAAACATTCCTTTTACTGCATTATATTTCACTTTTGTAACCCACTTTCTGCGTTATGACACGTCATGCCTAGACAGTTTTGTTATTATTGCTGCTTGCACTTAGGGTTGCCAACCTCCAGGTAGAAACTGGAGACCTCCTGCTATTACAACTGATCTCCAGCTGATAGAGATCAGTTCACCTGGAGAAAATGGCCGCTTTTGCAATTGGACTCTATGGCATTGAAGTCCCTCCCCTCCCCAAACCCCGCCCTCCTCAGTCTCCGCCCTAAAAATCTCCCGCCGGTGGCAAAGAGGGACCTGGCAACTCTACTTGCACTGTTTTCCAATTCCGTTACCCGCAGCCTACTGCATTGTCTACTGGAGGCCCTCGTTGTGTGATTGAACTGTTTTTTTTTAAAAAAAATTGTAATCTGCTTTGAGTCTCAGGCCGAAAACACACGGTCGCTTTAGCCTCCTTTATTCCCTGTTTCAGCCAGGATTCAGCCAGGATCGAATGGACGTTCGGCGAAACGCATGCGTTCGATCCTGGCTGAATCCTGGCTGGGAATAAAGGAGGCTAAAGCGACCATGCGTTTTCGCCCTCAGTGGGAAAGCCAAGCGATACATGAAGTACATAAAATAAATAAATAGGGAACTGCCCCAGAAAACTGTTCCTGGTAAATCAAGTCATATTGAAGACGCAAGGGCAAGCTGAGCTGTGTTTTCCTGGGCCCTTAGCAGCCCTGTTGGTGTGCTGATAAGGTTTTGGAGTCCTGTGCCTAGCAGAAGCAAAATAAATTATGTAAATATGCAAAACAGGGTTGCCATCTGACTAGGGTGGGAGGGAAACCCAACATGTGCTTTTAACAGCAGTCAGCATTTGGCTGAAAAAAATGTGCAGGCGAAGCTTTGTGTGGAGTGGAGATAAACGTTATTGCCCGTGCTAATCTCTGCCAATGGAACTGCTGTCAAAGGAACTGCTATAGAGGCCGGTTGGAAAGTTGGTAACCCGAAGCACCAGGGTCAACATGGAGATTTAGCAACTATATTTAACACCAGTAAGCTGTAAAACCACCCCCACTTACACTGATGGATTCCAGAGCTTGCCACAGGCAAAGCATGAAACTGAAAGGCACTGTAACAAATCACTCCTCCTTCTTAGTAGCAGTCATTATAGCCCCTCGTATATAAGCTGTTCAGACCCTTCACTGGGGAAAAAAAGGTTTTCTACAGGTTGACACAGAAGCAAAGGAGATGATGAATTGTCAGTTTATATGGACATGCGCAGGCCTGTCTTTAATGAGAATGACATTTTGACTTGTATCCTCCAAACTCACAATGCACCACAAACAGTAGCAAAATTTAGCTGCTTACCCCTCACCTTTGTGAGGCTGGTAACTTTACTTTATGGGGATTATGCTAAGTAGGGTTGCCAAACTCCAGGTACTAGCTGGAGATCTCCTGCTATTACAACTGATCTCCAGCCGATAGAGATCAGTTCATCTGGAGCAAATGGCGGCTTTGGCAATTGGACTCTATGGCATTGAATGCCCTCCCCTCCCCAAACCCGCCCTCCTCAGGCTCCACCCCCAAAAACCTCCCGCCAGTGGCGAAGAGGGACCTGGCAACCCTATCAAAAATAGATAAAGGGGTCCCAGCTGCACCTGGCCAATTGGGGTCTAGCCCACAAAAGCATGTGACAGAAACAGTGTTTTAAGATGCTACAGGCCTTTGCTGTTTGCTATACTGTTCCAACAGTCATTGAGTGGTTTAATTGCTCAAAGTTTTTTTGTTTTGTAATTGAAAACTGCCTTGGGATCCATTGGAGCTGCACAGGCAGCTTGCCTACTAAATGAAACCAAATAATAAATAATAAAATTTGCATGAGATGGAATTCTTTATCAAGAAGGAGAAAAGTTGGTTTTTATATGATGACTTTCTCTACCACTTAAGGAAGACTTAAACCGGTTTACAATCACCTTCCCTTCCCCTCCCCACAACAGACACCCTGAAAGGTAGGTGGGGCTGAGAGAGCTCTAAGAGCTGTGAGTAGCTCAAGTTCACCCAGGTGGCTTCAGGCGGAAGAGTGGGAAAACAAAATCCAGTTCACCAGATTAGGATCCGCCGCTCATGTGGAGGAGTGGGGAATCAAACCCGGTTCTCCAGATCTGAGTCCACCACTCCAAACCACCGCTCTTAACCACTACACCACCCTGGCTCTCTCAGTCACACAAAACAGCTGGCTTTGGTGGGGGGGGGGGGTTGGACAGAGAGCAAAGGTGATTTATAGTGCAATCCTAAACAGAGTTACACCTTCCCAAGTGCATTGAAGTCAATGCCTTAGAAATGTAGAACTCTGCTCTGGCTTGGGGACAAAGCAAGTGGGTGCCAGGAAACACATCGCCATTTTGCATCCCCATGGGTGAGAAAGGTGGGTTGTAAATGAAGTAAATTAAATAAATAGACACTCCCAAAACATATGGCTGGTGGGCTTCCGCTCCTCACGAATGGAACACTAATCTAATGTCTGCAGAGGCCAATACACATCCTGCAATTGAGCAGAAGTCAGGATTTGGCCTATAGACCAATGTAACATGCGAGGAGAAGGCATTTTGTCTCCTGGAGATTGAAATGGGCTTCCACTTGACTTCAGAATAGAGACAGCTAACATATGTGCCTGATTCTGCATGTGTTCCTATAAATTAAGGAATTCTCAGACATCCCCTCTTGGCTCATCCATATCAAACTGGATTTCCTGCAAGGCACTGCCAGTGCCAACTGCTTTGTTACCTGGTGGTAAAAGGGGAATTCTGGGAGTAACTAAACTCCCTGACTTTCCAGCAGACGTTATCCAGATTCAACCTGTGCCTACTTAAGAAAGTTCAGCTGGCAGCAGAAATTTCATATTGTGGAGAGACCTCAAATGACAGGGCCCAAGCCTTAGGAAAATGTCTGCACATAGCTTTCTCTTCTCTTGAAGTGTGTGTACACGCTCCTGCGTAGAAGAGCCAGTGTGGTGTAGTGGTTAAGAGTGGTGGACTCCAGTCTGGAGAAGTGGGTTCGATTCCCTGCTCCTCCAGGTGAAGCTTGCTGGGTGACCTTGGGCCAGTCACAGTTCTCTCAGAATTCTCTCACCCAATACGGAGGCAGGCACTGGCAAACCATCTCCGAGTGTCTCTTGCCTTGAAAACCCTATGGGGTTGCCATAAGTCAGCTGTGACTTGACGGCACACACACACAAGTGTGTATGCTGGCCTTAGTTTGCTGATACATTTTTCTTAATCTCAATTTTCACATTTACAGACTGCTGCAACACAGCACATTTTCCTGACAAGGGCTTCGGGTCAGCCATGTTACAGGCAGAAAAATGACAGGTCCAGTTTCTCCTAGACAAGTGATCTGAATTTCTGCCTAAAACATGCAACTACTAAAACACACAACCTCTGTCCATAAGAAAAGTGAGGCAACTTTTAAAAACTTTTTTTTAACTGTGTCTTTTTTAGTGCTTCGATATATTCAGCTGAGATGCACATACAATAATACACACAATGTAAAAAACAGATCCCTTGATACAAATTTCATAACCCATGCCAACCATGACTCTTTGAATTCTCCACGCCATGGAGAGCCAAATATGACTCCCAAACTATGTAGATTTTTCTTTTGCACACATGAATCTGATTGGTTGCAATAGTTTGGATTTTCACAGAATTCACATTTGTTTGAAAGATCGTCCCACCCTTGCAAACTTTTGGAATATGCACAGACCTGTCCCATGGGTTGCCTTGTGTCAGATTACCCACCTTGATTGTTTTCATCCTTTCTCCATGAACACTAGAAACTTTGGGGGTGGGGGGTGGGGGAGAAACACACTAGTCTCAGAATAAATTTGGGACTCTCTACCATGAAGGATATACTGTATGGAAACTGCACATCTAAATGGCCTGGTTTGCAATTATGAGCCGGGATGAAAGACTGAGAGGTGATATGATAACCATCTTCAAGTACTTGAGGGGGCTGTCATATAGAGGAGGGCGACGAGTTGTTTCCTGTTGGCCCAGAAGGTCGGACCAGAACCAATGGGTTGAAATTAAATCAAAAGGGTTTCCATCTAGACATTAGGAAGAATTTCTAACAGAGCGGTTCCTCAGTGGAACAGGCTTCCTCGGGAGGTGGTAAGCGCTCCTTCCCTGGAGGTTTTTAAGCAGAGGCTAGATGGCCATCTGTCAGCAATGCTGATTCTATGACCTTAAGCAGATCATGAGAGGGAGGGCATCTTGGCCATCTTCTGGGCATGGAGTAGGGGTCACTGAGGCTGTGGGGAGGGGAGGTAGTTGTGAATTTCCTGCATTGTGCAGGGGGTTGGACTAGATGACCCTGGTGGTCCCTTCCAACTCTGTGATTCTATGATTATATGAAAGGTAGTGTCTAGAACAACTGCACAGGCTAAATGTGACTATTTTTTTAACCTGAGCAGGAAGACAAAGTCTCTGTTTAAATTCCTGCAGAAAGAGCAAAGGCAAAAAAAGAGAAAAAATCCTAGGGAGATATCTGTACTCAGAGATGTCACGAGTACAATGGGAACAGGATGGTGCAGTTCACCCTTGTTTTCCATCCAGGACTTATCGAATGCATCTCAATGGTAAACAGCGCCAGGCCTTGAGTGTTTTGTCCTCTCGAGGAGGGGCACTGCCCTCAAGTCACAGCAAGGATCATTTTTCTCCAGATGACCCTCCATTTCAGTAATATGATAGTCCTGTCATGGTTCCAAGCCCTGATTTTGGCAGAACAAAGCCACAGTGCATCTTTCACTCCTCCAGCCAGGGAATGCAGCTGCGGGTCAGAGCGTGACCAATCAGGAATGAACATTTGGAGCGCATCTAATGCAGTTTGTACAGGGAGCCTTTCATGCATTCATGGGAGTGAATCCCACAAAGCAGAGCTGACATTGCTTGGCTCCTCCAACTTTGATATCTCACACCCTGCTCTGGGATAATCCGGCAGGACCGGGCCAGCCCGGGTGAATAACGGCAGGGTTCCGGTTCGGGAGATTTCATGCTGAAAGCGGTCTCGCAGACGGTTAACGTGGCTCTTTGCTATACTTTGCCTGTACGTGGCCCAAGTTAGTTCCCCCCTTCCTTTCCTCCCCCCACAAGAGAACGGAGCCTGAGAAATAGCCTCAACCCCCAGATCAGCCAAACGCCAGTGAGAGAGCTGGAGTCTGGGGCTAGGTTTCTGCTACCATCCCGCAGAGAGCGAGATTGATGAGAACAGGAGTCCATAATCAACTCGATCCGACCCTGTTGCTTTAAAATTAATGATTTTGTGTTGGTGTGTGTCTGGGCCTTGCCTGCTAACCCTTCGCAATTTGAAAGCATGCTGCCTCAACAAGGCTGCTTTTAAATTAGCCATCCGATAGGGCGGGGCTTTGCACACACGCACACAACCCACAGTCATCAATTTCAAATTGCCAGCATGTGGGCATCCAGGGAAAGGGGGGCGGGAATAATGAAAATGGGCCCACACTTCCAAATCATCTTGTCTCATTTCTCCAGCCACCATTCTGATCTTGGCTGCTGAGATTCGTATGCTGTACCCTTAAAAAAAAAAGTCGACTTGGATAAATGGTCTTTGTTTGTTGAGGACAGATCTCTTTGTCACCTCGAAGAAAGAGATCTTTAAAATTTCAACAGATTGTAAACGGGAAAGGCCATTTTAATGTGTGCCCCCCCCCCAAACCATTCACCTCCCTCCCAAATTGACATGCTCCGCTGATGTTCTCCGGGGATTTATATGTTGAGTTTTAAATTTCATGACCTCTTTGTGGAAAGCATAGCTGGGGACACTGTGAAATAAAAAGGTTTCGAGATTTCCACTGGGGATGGGAATATTATTACTGGCTGGTTGCCCATTCTATCATGGCATCGTGACCTAAAGGATTGGGCCTCCTGACTGGGGGTATGGAAGGTAGATCCATGCGCAGCTGTTTGATGTGGGGGAATAATTCGCTGAATCTGATTTTGTCCCTCTCAGCGCACATTGTTTTTGATGTGGCACAGGGCCGGTCTCTCGTTTCGGGAGATGGCTGCCTTTGAAAACTCCTTCTCAGATATAGGAAAGTTAATATAGGAGACAGCAAGGTCTATAAAACTTTAGTGCAATGTTTACGTGCGGATAGCGTCTGTGGTAGCAATAAAAACCATATCAGTCAAATTGTTGGTGCCTAAGAAAACACAGCTGCTTCCGCACGACACCAGAGCACTTGTAGAGGGAAATTTATTGTGGCTTCCAAAACACACACATTGTGTACCATTATTTCTGTGGCAAAGATATTGGCTTTAGCAGGGCTATACCAGTCACAACCTTGGCTTGACAGTTACAGCTATTTCTAGCAGGGCTTTAAAAATAAATGAGCGGAAGACAAATAGCACTGCCCCACAATCATAGTGTTTGCATTTTTGCAGGGCTTTCAAAACACATCACAAACGTTATCTGGTTGCAGTTCTTGCTACAACCCTATAAGAATCACTGCCTTAATAGTATCGCATTACCTATTGGCTGCATATATATTCCACCAGGGATCTTAGGGTGGCATACACAGTTCTTCCCTCTTCCATTGAGCCCCTACAACAACCCTGTGAGGTAGGTAAGGCTAAAGAAAGCAAATGGCCCATGGTCACCCAGAGAGCTTTATGGCTGAGTGCAGCCTTGAAACTGGGTCTCTCAGGTAAGGTTACCAACCTCCAGGTGGGGCCTGGAGATCTCCTGGAATTACAATTCAACTCCAGGTGACAGAGTCCAGTTCCCCTGGAGAAAATGACTACTTTGGAGGGTGGGCTCTTTGCCATTGTATCCTGCTGAGCCCCCTCCCATTACCCTCCCCTGGCTCCAACCCCAAGTCTCCAGGAATTTCCCAACCTGGAGCTGACAACCCTACTCCCAGGTCCTAATTCGACACTCAAATCATGCCTGCACTGTAACACTGATTTAACACTAAAAATTGCATTTGAGCATGCATTGCATGCACCTGCGTCACATTTTAATTGGATTCAGGTAGGATTGCCAGCTCTGGGTTGGGAAATACCTGGAGGTTTTGGTGGTGGAGACTTGGGTGGGTGGGTGGGGTTTGGTGGGGGGAGGGACCTTAGCAGCATATAATGCTATATTCATCCTTCAAAGCAACCATTTTCTATAGGGGAACTGATCTTGTCTGGAGATCAGTTCTGTTAACTTAGGCAGATCATGAGAGGGAGGGCATGAAGGTTTGCATCAGTGTTTGGCTCTCATGGCCCTTTCTTGCATGCCCAGGGTAGTGACGATAGCCACTTTGGGGTCAGGAAGCAATTTTCCTCCAGGACAGATTGCCTAAGGATCCTGGACGGGGTCTTTTGCCATCTACTGGGCCTGGAGTAGGGGTCACTGGGGATGTGGGGAAGGGAGGGAGTTGTGGATATCCAGCATTGTGCAGGGGCTTGGACTAGATGACCCTGGGGGTCCCTTCCAACTCTATGATTCTATGGAAAGTGCCATCAAGTCACAGCTGATTTATGGTGATTTTGTAGGGTTTTCAAGGCAAGAGATGTTGGGAGGTGGTTCGCCATTGCCTGCCTCTGTGTGGGCTGAGAAAGTTTTGAGAGAACTGTGACTGGCCCAAGGTCACCCAGCAGGCTCTAATGAATTTGCTGGGGCCTTCAATTTCTCACCTTTCTAGAAGATCACCTGAATTTGTGGTTTCACATTTGCTTTTTGGTACAAATGAACAAGTAATATTATCTGTGGCAAAACTCTTACCTAGTGCAACTAAAGTACAATTTTAAAAGTGTCAAGTTTATGTAAAATGGTGTTTTCCTTATGCTCCAAGATCTATGATGTTTGCTTTACATACTATGATTATTGGACGGGAACTGAAATAAACTAAATTGAAAACTAAGCAGAACACCCATGCTAAGATTTAACTGGAAAACAATCTTATCCCTTGTAGGTGGGTGACAATTTCCCAGGGAAATGCTTTACTGATCTACAGCTTTGGTGGTCAAAAAAAGGTAAAGAGAAGCCAGAAAGAGATAGCATTAGCCAGGATGGTGTTGTGGTCCTAGTGCTGAACTAGGACCTGGGCCCCCTGATTCGAATCCCCACTTTGTGATGAGCCAGACACTTGAACCAGCCACTCATCTCAGACTAACCTACCACACAGAGTTGTGATGATAGAATGGTAGGAGGGAAAACTCAATAAGTAAAGTACAAGTATCTAAATAAATAAACACCTACATACAATTACAGCACATTCCAGAAATGCACCAGAGGCTCGACTGAAAGGCCTTTGGAGTCCAACTAAGGCCTCCGCTGGTGCAGGGGCCCACAACGCCGGTGGCTGGACGGTGCACACCATCGTGAGTGGCCCCAGCACGGCGTGCAGGTCCAGCCGCTGGTCCCCGGCCGCTGCCATGGCAGCGCTGGTCCCGGCCACCACCGCAGCTTCCCGCCGGCCTCCGGCTTGTTTTTGTGAAGATACGCCAGCTTTTTGCGAAGATACGCCAGGGTTTTTGGCACTGGGTAGAGGTTTCGGCTGTTCCGAAACCTCCTTAGGAGACAACGCTGCTGGGTTCCTTTCAGGAATGCGCTGTTAGCCTGAGACTGAATTGGGAAGCTCTTCCGTATATGCTTAGGATGAGCCCCTCACAGACCATCTCTGGAACAGAACCAAGCCAATCCCAGGCTTTCTTTTTAACCACAAATTTGGAAATAACTTACAGAGTTGCTGAGCCTTTCCTTGGGAAGAAGAGCGCTTGCACAGTTGCCAGCCCTCTCTGCCTGGAGTTTTCATTATGAGATGCTTGGAGAGGGTAAACTGTTTTTCTTTTGGGAACTTTAGGCCAGGAATAAGTGACAGCCCTTTATTTTCCCATTACAGTAACCAGAGAAGGAGTTATTTATTTTAATTACAGAAGGCAGATCCTCTCTGGCTGTTAACCTTATGCTTCCACTGAAGGGCCCATTGGCCTGAAGGGAGGACCGAGGGGTTCACCTTGACAAGAACAGGCACGTGAGAACTGAAGAGGGTGAGTTCCTTAAATTATTAGCCAAGCGTAGAGAATCCAGCTGGGCTTTATCCATCACTGTCAGGCGTTTGTCTTGTGTGGCCAACCAGTTAACTAGGAGGTTGAGTGGCAACTAAAGGGGATGTTGCTCTTTAAAGGACAATGTTGCCAATTCAGCGGGTTGATTATCTTGGATGGTGCCAGTAGTTAAAATATCCCTTATGCCTTTTCTTAGCAAAACCGAAGGAAGCAGGCAGCTGCTGGTGGGGGCAGAGGGGAGATAAGTTGTGTTTACATCTGCTTTTCAGAGCTCAGGAGTCAAGAGGAACAAGAAGAGCTGGTTTTTATATGCTGACTTTCTCTACCTTTTAAGAAGAATCAACCCAGTTTACAATCTACTTCCCTTCCTCTCCCCACAACAGACACTTTGTGATGTAGGTGGGGCTGAGAGAGTTCAGAGAGAACTGTGAGTAGCCCAAGGTCACCCAGCTGGCTTCATGTGGAGGAGCGGGGAAACCAACCCGGTTCACCAGACTAGAGTCCGCCACTCATGTGGAGGAGTGGGGAATCAAACCTGGTTCTCCAGATTAGAGGGTACTACTCTTAACCACTACACCACGCTGGCTGGCAATTGTGGAAGGAGGGGAAGAAACTTACTTCCTACTAAGTTGCAACCCAGAAAGGCAGTCAGGACACCTGGCTCTACAACTGCAATCATGGCATCCAGTTTCCAGCACAGGCTCCAATGGATGACATCATCACACCATGCTGGTCACCAGGGGTCAATGCATCCCTCTGACTGCCACCTATGGAATCAGGCCGGGGCAGGGTTATTTATTTACTTCATTGATACTATGGCTTTCTCCCCAAGGGGGGGTGCTGACATGGCTTACATCCTTCTCCTCTCCTCCATTTTATCTTCAAAATAACTCTGTGAGATAGGCTAAGCTCAGAGCATGTCATCGGCCCAAGGTCACCCCAGCAAGCTTCCATGGCGAGAGTGGGGATTCAAACCTCAGTCTCCCAGAAGAAGATGCACCCCAAAGGGGCAGAAGACTGTAGCTGCTGAGGAACATGAGCTAGGGTTGCCAACTCCAGGTTGGGAAATTCCTGGATATTTAGTGGGTGGAGCCTTGGGGAGCTCTGTCGGGATGTAATACCGTAGAGTCCAACCACCAAAGTAGCAATTTTCTGCAGGGAAACTGATCTCTGTAGTCTCGAGATCAATTGTAATTGTGGGAAAATTCCAGGCACCGCCAGGAAATTGGCATTGGCAACCCGATGACTGAGCCTCAGTTTAGCCTCTCAAATGGGATGGAGTGCCCAGAGGTTATCCTTGGCCATTTATGCACGGGAGGTTTTGCCTTGTATTTGCCATTTTCTAGATACACCTTTTCCCCATCCAGATTCTCAAAACTCTGAATTATTGTTGAGTTTTGAGAATTTGGATGGGGAAAATGTGCATCTAGAGAGCAGCAAATCCAAGGTAAAACCTCCCATGCATAAATGGCCATAGTGTATGCTTGTCACTCCACCTGTGGCTATAGGCGTGTGGAGCCAGAGAAGGAGGGGTTCACAGGCCCTCTCTAATCACACTTGAATAAACCCAGGATTAATTTTAAAAAAATCATGGCGGGGTGGGGAAAAATTCTGTTTGCACAGCCGTGACCTGAATGTCAGCAGTTTACACAAGGTCAGGAAAAGGGGCCTCTTTAGTCCCAATCCCCATCCATTTCCATTCCCCCCTCCCTTACAACACCTAAAGCACTGTGAACACTCTGCCATAATAATATCTCTAACCTTGACCCGAAATGCTCATTGTTAGATTATTATCAGCAGTTACCACTTGCAGCCATAGAAGATCAAGGCAGCGGCTTCCCTCCCAAGAGACCTAGCGGAGGCTGGGGGGGTGGGGGTGGGACCACCAGACAGGGTCACCAGAAGCACGCTTTCAGATGGCAACATGTGAGGAGTTTACACAAGGAATTAAGCCGGGATTGGTGGAAGAGAGGAAAGAGAGATGGAGAAGGGAATGGGTGGATTTATGGTGTTAAGTCTTCGGGAATGTCCAGTTTGGCAAACCAGGCTCCTATAAGGGAAAAGACATGAATGAATGGTGTGCCATATCCAGATGGCAGCAGCTGACATTTCTGATTGGGGTTGCCAACACTGGGCTGGGAAATTCCTGGAGATTTGGGGGCGGACCCTGGGGAGGTCAGGGTTTGGGGAGTAGAGGGACCTCAGCGGGGTATAATGCTATAGAGTCCACCCTCCAAAGCAGCCATTTTCTCCAGGGGAACCAATCTTTGTCATGCAGCATTGCCAACTCTGGTATGGGAAATTCCTGGAGATTTGGGGTTGGATCCTGTAAAGACTGGGTTTTGTAGTGTGTGCCTTGAAAGCAGGTAGTTTTTCTGCCCGGAGCACCCCCAGCTGGAGACTCAGAAAAAGTGACTAGGCCCTAGCACAAACTATAACACAAGGCAGTTGTGGAGATACAGGCGAAGGACCAGCACAAGCAGCTGCCCTATATCACTATGTAATTTTTTAACAGGCGCTTCCTCCAAAAAGTTCAAAACCACATACACTGGTCTCCCCTCTCTCCATTTTATCTTCATTGTAACTTAGGGTTGCCAGCTCTGGGTTGGGAAATACCTGGAGATTTGGGGGTGGAGCCCAGGGAGGGCGGGGTTTAGGGAAGGGAGAGATCAGTTCACCTGGAGAAAATATCCACTTTGGAAGGTGGACTCTATGGCCTTATAGCCCATTGAAGTCCCTCCTCTCCAAATAGGGTTGCCAACTGCCAAGTAGTAGCAGGAATCTCCTGCTAATTCAACTGATCTCCAGCCGATAGAGATCAGATCACCTGGAGAAAAATGGCCGCTTTGGCAATTGAACTCTATGGCATTGAAGTCCCTCCCCTCCTCAAACCCCGCCCTCCCCAGGCTCCACCCCCAAATCTCCAGGAATTTCCCAACCCAGAGTTGGCAACCCTACCCCCTCTTCCCCAATACCACACATGGCAGACTTGTTACTAGTTCCTAATATTTTCAAGCTTTCGAAAGTGAATCAAAAAGTCCTGTACCGTTTTTTAGCCACAGGAAAGCCTTCAAAGATTACCTTTCGGTCTGCACTGGCCTTTACCAACCAACTTTCCCTGCTTTCAATCTATCTGCCTGTCTGGTTTTTAACCAAACTATTAAGGAAGGCAACGCCGCCGCCCCCCCCCCCCCCCGTCAGTAGTTTAGCTCATTTAAAAAACAGGCATCATATTCAAGAAGCAGTTGTCACTTTCGCCGGGAGCTCCAGCGCCTCAGCCCCGGCAACGGAGCAATCACAGCCCTGCAAACTCCCTTAGGCGCCCGTCAGCTTTGAAGCAGGCAAGGCAGGAAATTAAGAGCTGTCTTCAAACAAAACCTCACGACTCCTCCAGGAACAGGGGAAAAAAAAAAGACAATTTCCTCACTGTCTCCTCTCCTTCTACACAGAACTGGATTCAGGTAATCTGGGGCTTCAGGCCTAAGAAAGTATGACAACCCTCTCCCCCCAATGCTTCTGCCTGACATTAGGGGCTTTGGCACTTTGTTTCAGAACTGGAGAAGCAGAAGGGAAAGACGAAATTGGTTTGAGAACAATCAGTTATATGACTACATCTTAGGGTTGCCAGCCTCCAGGTACTAGCTGGAGATCTCCCGCTATTACAACTGATCTCCAGCTGGTGGAGATCAGTTCACCTGGAGAAAATGGCTGCTTTGGCCATTGGACTCTATGGCATTGAAGTCCCTCCCCTCCCCAAACCCCACCCTCCTCAGTAGTGTTCAGGAAACTTCTGGCAGTGTTTGGCTCCACTGTGCCAAGGTCACAGAAAGCCAAAGAAGTCAGAAGGTTTTCTGATCAGCACTGAGATGCTCTGATCCTACTGATCAGTGCTAAACCACATGCTTTACATCCAGAAAGATGAACACATACATACACAACACATGAAACTGCCTTATCAGGCCATTGGTCTATCAAGGTGAGTATTGTCTGATCTGACTGCCAACAGTTCTCCTCGGTCTCAAGTAGGGGTTTTTCATATCACATCAGGTAGACGTAACCTGATCTGCTTAACTGCAGACACTGGGGATTGAACCTGTGACTTTCTACCTGCAAATCAGATGCTCTGCCACTGAGCCATAGCTCCTCCCCAGCTTATGCGTTCAAGACCTGGTATCGCTAGTTAAATGGATGACAAAGCTAAAATTGGTAACCATAGAGTTTTGTCCAAATCCTAGAGCTTCATGTTAGTCATGTGACATCACTTCTGGCTATTCACTGGCTTTCCGGCAATTCTTTCCTGACCACTAGCCAAGAGGTCTCACTATTACAGTGAGAGTAGACAATATTGGGATAAATGGACTGATCATCTATGTTAGTATAAGGCAGCTTCCTGTATTCATATCAGAGTTGCCAACCTCCAGGTACTAGCTGGAGATCTCCTGCTATTACAACTGATCTCTAGCCAACAGAGACAAGTTCACCTGGAGAAAATGGCTGCTTTGGCAATTGGACTCTATGGCATTGAAGTCCCTCCCCTCCCCAAACCCCGCCCTCCTCAGGCTCTACTCCCAAAACCTCCCATCACTGACGAAGAGGGACCTGGCAACCGTAATGATTTGGTCCTCTGAATAGAGACAGTTCAACCAATTGGGGTTTGTTGTTGATTGGCAAAAAATTGGGATTTCCTACTAGGGGCTGTAATTAGTTTATTAACCACAACCTGTACTAATTGTGGTTAATTTTTTTCATCTTCACTTACAAATTATGGTCTGTTGCATAGCAATTTCTTTATGGCCTGCTGGTGGCGAAGAGGGACCTGGCAACTAGGGTTGCCAGATCCCTCTTTGACACAGGCAGGAGATTTTTGGGGTGGAGCCTGAGGAGGGTAGGGTTTGGAAAGGGGAGGGACTTCAATGCCATAGAGTCCAACTGCCAAAGCGGCCATTTTCTCCAGGTGAACTGATCTTTATCGTCTGGAGATCAGTTATAATAGCAGGAGATCTCCAGCTAGTACCTGGAGGCTGGCGACCCTAAGCACTCCTGAGATGTAATACTGGCTACTGGAGGCCCAAAGACGCAGCCATGACCCTTACTACATCCGCAGCCTCCAGGTACTACCTGGAGGTTGGCAACCCTACTGGCGACCCTAATTCATATGCTCTGATCTTGGAGAGTGGCAGATGAGTCTAGCCATAGAACAAGCAGAGGCATAGGAAACAAAACCAGAGAAGAAGGGTTTGAAGACAGTGAGGATCGAAGAGAGGAGTCTGAAAGGTGAAAAAAAGCTCAAAGAGAGAATACGGTAGGCAAAACTGTAAGGAAAGCTGACATTCCCATATTGATCTGAAACCACCATTTTGGGCTGCAGTGGTGTAATTGTATAGAACATTTCATGTGCCTCCACAGAAATCATGTTTTTTTGGCATACGCTTATACAATGTATTTTTATGGCTCTGACTATTGTTGCACAAAGCCTTGCGTGTAGATCTGGAGTTTTATACCAAAGAGTGATACTCTTCTGTCGCCGAGTTAATTGAGTGCAGGAGAGTTTAGACAATTTGTTTGTACAGTGGGGGGAAAGTTACCTTTCTAATGCCTGTAAAATGGCTGAACAATTTTAATTAAACTTTCCAAAACAAGCCACCTTCACTAAAGATGGAAAATAGCAGGCCTAAGGGGAAAGTTATAAAAGAAATGAGAAACAGTCTAAGCAAGTGCTGACAGAAGGCAATAATTGAAAATGGTTAGCGACTTTAAAATGTAGCAGTTACCAACAAGAAGGAGGCAGAACTTCATCAGTCAAGCACTTTGCATTCTTCAGGAACTGGCTTGCAACAATTAACCATTTCCCTCTCCCTTTCTGTCAGAAAAATCTGCAGAAGAGCATTAACTCTTAAAAGACTGTCTTCACCAATAGTTCACTGACTCTTTGTGTCAAGTTGAATTAATAGCAGCCTGCTTGCACCCACCAACTAGGGTTGCCAGCTCCGGGTTGGGAAATATTTAGAGATTTTGGGGGCAGAGCCTGGGGAGGGCAAAGTTTGGAAAAGGGAGGGACTTCAATGCCATAGAGTCCAATTGCCAAAATGGCCATTTTCTCTAGGGGAACTGATCTCTGTCACCTGGAGATCAGCTGTAATAGCAGGAGATCGCCAGCCACCACCTGGTTGGCAACCCTATCCACCAACCCATTACCCAAAAGAGTTTAAAGAGAACATCAGTTCTGTGAGGCATTCCTCTAGGATTTCTGTGTGTTTCTAATCCTTAAATAACTGGAATGTAATTAACAAGTCCATTACTATCCTTACAAGTCTACGGAAGGATTCAAAATGTGGTATCGCACATGCAACCTGAAGGCCATTTCTACCCCTGTGGGACTACCACCTCACTCTGTTGTGGGTATCCACCATCAAACCCAAGGTAGGAAGACTGATCTGGTAAACTGTGCCACTTCCAGTTTTAATGCTTCTCCATGTTAAATACTCCCTGTATGAAGGTATTGTAAACTTTCTCCCTGGTGGGCTAGTTTTCTACATGCGGGTTCAATGTAAGGGAGTATTCAAAAAGCTTGCTACATTCCAGACTTCTACCTTTTCAGTCTACTATTTGGCTCTGCTCTAAGGAAGGATTTGTAGAGGAACAAACTACACAGAAGTCTGTGGTTTTGGGAATGTACCCTGGGGTCCTCCACTTCTCAGATTGCAATAGTGTGTGGAACTTACTTCCTAGGAAAAAAGGCTTAGAATTAACAGACACGTGTGTGATAAGCAGCTGTGAGGCCTCAGGCAAAAACCATATCCTGAATTAATCATGGCTTGTACCTGCATTACAACAATTTGCCAAATGTCTTTGGCACTAACTAGCAGCATATTAATAAAGCTGCCGCAGTGCCAAACACCATGTTTTCCCTCCCTACGCCACCCCAACTCAACTCACACTCTAGCCTTAGGAAACACTTCTAGGCTAAGAAATTTGACCTCCTACTTGTTTATACCAGTAACTTGTTCCATTTTCTAAAACCAATTATCTCCATTTATGCAATGCTATTTGTTAAAACCAGTGATCCTCAACATGGTGCCTTTGGACACTCATCATTGGCCTCTCTGGTACCTATTTATTCTTCGCCAAACCATTCCCACCCAAGCCAGTCTTGTCTTTCCTCTACCACACTGGAATAGCTGGTGTTTCAGAAGACCACGGGAGGCATCACCTTTGTATCTTCAGAGACCATTTGGAAACAACTGCCTCCATCGTTGGAGAATGCTATGCTTGCAACCCCCCAACACTTGGGAGACCTCCAAGCAATAATGGGCGCGATGCAGAGGTAGGCAATGGCAAACCACCTCTGAATTTCTCTTGCCTTGAAAAACCTACCAGGTTGCCATAAGTCAGGTGTGACTTGATGGCAAAAAAAAAAAAAAAAAAAAAAAGAGAAGAAGTAATTTTTAATGTTTTCAGATGTTTTTCATAATTTGCAGAACTATCTGTTTTGGGTAAGTGTGGCCCCACTCTGCAGATTTAAGTATCTGCAGATGGGGCCACACTTTTGCTATTAAATATATAGATCTGGGAGACCTAGGTTTTCTCATAAGGTAGGGAGACCCTACTCTGTCATGAACCTTCCTTGGTAACTTCAGGCCAACTACAACTCCTCACATCCAGATCAAAATCTGTAACTATTTTGGTGGGGCTCTTGCACCTTGTTGGGAAGTTTTACCTGTTGAATTTCAGCCTGACATGCAGCTATTAAAAGTCCCAAGTAGAGTTTTCCACCTTCTGTCGCTGTGGATACCATAAGTGATAACACTGCAAAGTCAAACAAACAAAGTTGGAGATACTCATACTTCTTGTTTATGAAGGAAAAAGACAATGAAAGTATCACTGGATTGCAGTGGAAGAGAAATATTTATTCAATAAACACCCTGCCCAACCAAAAATGTCACCAGCAATTTTAGTATCCAAGACTCCCAAGACAATGTTTACATCCTGGTATCCATGGCAACAAAGCCTGATCTAGGGCTTTCCCAGCCTCCAGCTCTTCACACCTGGCTTGTCTCCCCATTGTTACTCTGGTCTTAGAAGCTTTCCCCATATCCCAGACCACCATGTCCTGCCCCATTGGCTCCTAATCATTGCCCAATGAGAACATCAGCACATTTCTGAGGGGACACACAGAAGTGGAAATTGTAGTAGAAGTCAGTTAGGAAATAAACTATTTGTTTAGGTATTTATACCCCATTTTTCTCCCCAAATGGGGACCTAAAGCAGCTTACAACACCGTTCTGTCCTCCATTTTATCCTTACAACAACCAACCTGTGAGGTAGGTAAGAGAGAGTGACCAACCATCCCAACGATCCCCAGTAGTGCCCATAGCATACTGGGGATTTGGACCAGGGTCTCCCAGGTCCTAGAGTGACATTTCACCATTTTATTTATTTTTATTTTACAAAGTTTCTGTCCTGCCTTCCTGCCCTTACAAAGTCCATCAATGTGGTAACAAATTAAAACGTGCATAATCAAATCACATTTTAAAACCATTTAAAAACCCCACCGCCACAAAAATGCACATAGTTAAAGCAATTAAAAACAGAGCGAAGATATATAGAAAAACATACAAATTAAAACATTGGTCAGGAAGGAGGGATCGTTGAGGGAATGCCAAACGAAACCAAAATTCTTCACCTGCTGGTGGAAGATGGCAACAGAAGGAGAAGGACAAATCTCACTGGAGAGAGAGTTCCAGAGGTTTCATGCCACAACCGAGAAGTTTTTAGAGGAATGTGCTAGAGCGTCCCAGCTACTTTGGGGGTAAAACCGGAAGGGTAGTTAATTGCTCCCCCTTCAGCTGGGCTGCTTCTTCCTGCCAGCCAGCTGAGGGGGCGGCGGGCAGTCCCCTAAATTGGCAAACAATTGCCCACCGTTACCTGGTATCTGGCAACCCTACTTAGGGTTTCCAGGTCCCTCTTCACCACCAGCGGGAGGTTTTTGGGGCGGAGCCTGGGGAGGGTGGGGTTTGGGGAGGGGAGGGACTTCAATGCCATAGAGTCCAATTGCCAAGGCGGCCATTTTCTCCAGGTGAGCTGATCTCTGATGGCTGGAGATCAGTTGTAATAGCAGGAGATCTCCAGCTAGTACCTGGAGGTTGGCAACCCTAACCCTACTGGAGTGTCATGTTAGGCATCATGTTAGTGATATGACATCACTTCCAGGTATTGGCTGGAAGTGATGTCGCTGTTGGCGCAACACTGCTTTTCTGGCCGCCCCCCCCCACCGCTCCATTGAGTGGCAGCAGGCATCCAAGAGGGATGCTGGGAGGTCTCCCTACAGCAAAAGGTAAACACAGTCTGAGGAACCCCATACATTTGTGGGTCTTGGGAGTACTGAAACAACATGACCTGTTCTTGCACTTAAGGTCACTTGGCTGTCTGGGCTTGGTTTACTTCAGGTTCAACATCATCTCCAAGAGACGACAAGGCTGGTCCGAGGATCTGAACTTTCACAGTCACAGACACGCCCAGGCCAACCTTTCTTCCCACAGGAAAACCCCATCTTACCATAAAGGGGCCACCCTGCTGCTCAGGGCTATGAAATCCCCATTGGCTACACAGCTGGAAACCCTGCAGCGAGCGGCCTCCACTCGCCTCTCATAACCAAGAGAGAAATAATTTCAGATATTGAAAGTGGATCTTTTCAGAGCTAGCTTAAGGGCCAGACAATGGCTGTGGCCTGTATCATCTCTAACTCGGGCTGACAAATGCATGGCAGGTCCCTTGTCTGCGTCTTTGATGTATGCAAATCCCACCGTCTGCTGTGCTTTGCCCACGCCTACTCAACCTCCTGCCGCAGCCTTTTGCATGCAGACCTGGGGAGCGGCCTTCTCAGGACAACAGCCCCCTCCCACCCTTTTGCATTGCAGGGAGCAGGTCTTGGCACTTGGGATGTGCAGTGCTGGGGGGTGGGAATGGGCTTTGTGTTAAAATTCCCATAGAAGACTGAGACTTTCCCATGGCATCCTAAAGACTGGAAGAGAGGCAGCGAAAGGACACAGAACTTAACTCGAATGGGGCATTTAAACGGGGAACCTTCCCTCTAGGGGGACCCCTGATTCATAGGGACAATACCTATTTAATACTATGCAAGCCAGTTGCGGGAAGATATTGAATTTGTAGGAGACCATCAAATTGCACTTATTTATGTGGCTGAATCAATCTGAAACTGCTGGACAGATGCAGAGGACAGAATGTTGGGAATGAATGTGGGAGGTCCAGGTATGAATCTCTACTGAGCCTGTAAGTACAGTGGGCGACATTTGGCAGTCCCTTAGTGATTCATGTTATCTTCTCCTGACCGTTGTAAGTTCAGTTTAATGTCTGCATACTACTGTTATGTGGATAGGACTCTCATTGTGTCTCCAGATAGTCTTTAAAAATGGAAAAGTTAAAGGAAATGGTTTATTTATGTTTTATATCCTCTTTTTCTTCTCATGGGAACCCAAAGTGGGTTACAACATCACTCTCCGCCATTTTATTCTCAGAACAACCATTCCTTAGCCTTGCACTTCTGAGGTGCTTCCAATGGGCCCTTTGGCATCTCTGGGGAGTGGGGCTGGAGGTCTGTGACCTTTGGGGTAGTTGACAGGCAGACTTTCAGGGAAATTTGACTGACAGCTTGGGAGGAACCAGGCTGCTGTATTTGTGGTTTGGGTCTGGAAACGCCGTTGATCTCCTGCCCCTGTGAATGTTCCTTCATGACTTGTAGTGCTATCCTAAACGGAGTCACATCCATCAGTGGGCTACGAAGGGTGTAGCTCTGCCTATTTATTTTATTATTTTATTTTGCTTCATTTATATTCCACTTTTTACTCCAAAAGTGTCAAAGTGTCCCCTCCATTTTACTTTGTAAGCTGCCATCTGCATTAGGCACCATCATTAGGGTTGCCAACCTCCAGGTACTAGCTGGAAATCTCCTGCTATTATAACTGATCTCCAGCTGATAGAGATCAGTTCCCCTGGACAAAATGGCCACTTTGGCAATTGGACTCTATGGCACTGAAGTCCCTCCCCTCCCCAAACCCCGCCCTCCTCAGGCTCCGCCCCAAAAACCTCCCACCGGTGGTGAAGAGGGACCTGGCAACCCTAGCCACCATCATCATCCTTTTCTCTTCCTTCCTTGGCTCTACATTCTCCTACACTCCACGCTTCCAGTTTCTTCCTCTGTGCTGAGTCTTCCCGACAGCTTCATTTTTATCTGGACTCATGTTTGCCTATGTTCCCCACAACACAACCTCAGACACCACTTGAAAGGAAAAAAAGCCTCACAGCCAGCGAAGACTCCCAGCGAAAGCAAACAGCTTGGCTTTGCCGCTCTGCAAATCCCTCCAGTTAGCGTCTAACCACCCACCAAACCACAAACAACTCAGGAGGGACTCAAATTAGAATCCGGGCTTGGAAGCAACCAGGACAGGTGGCCTTCTGCTTTCAGCGCCGGCTCCCCAGACTCAGCCCTTGAGCATCCCACCTCCCTCCCTCACCCCAAGGGGTTCCCCATCCATCACACTTCTTAAACAAGCCAGGCCATTACTTTAATTCCAGCTGTGGATCCAGTTACACTCCCAAGCTGCCCCATTAGCTGCCAAAACAGAAACTGCCCCCTTGATAAGTGTGGGAGGGGGGAATCTGAACCCAACAGGTTGCTGTGGAAACACATTCCAGCCTGTGGGGCTGAGTCTTCGGAGGTCAGGGTTCTGACCTTGCGGATCGCCTCAGGGCCGCACGCTGCAACTCTGTGCTCATGAACGATGGCAGATGCTTCTCTGGTTAAAGCTGTTGTCAATCCGGAGAGATCCTGCTCAAGCCTGTGTGTCTGGACACCTGCGCAGCGGAAGAAAGTGTGTTCCTATTGGGATGGGCTCGTTCTTGCATTTTCGCAGCATCCCCCTCACCCCAGGTGATCTGCTAGATAATCCCAGAGATGCGATCGTGACCCTGAGGCAGAAGGCAGAAGCCTGTGTGTCCAAAGTTTTGGGGCAGCTTCTCTTTCAGCAGCCTGCCTTCGGCCCACGTTGTAATGGCTTGTGGTTCACAGGAAAGGGGATGGCGAATCAGCAAGCGCACAAAACTCCCTAGGAAAGTAATATTACACCTGGTGATACAGCAATGGAGGCACACAGTCTTTTTACCCACCTTGAGTGATATAAATATGTGGGCCTTCTTTCTAATGACAGAAACGGATAAAGAGGCTGCAGATGTAGTAAGGGTCATGGCTGTGTCTTTGGGCTTCCAGTAGCCAGTATCACATCTCAGGAGTGCTTAGGGTCGCCAGCCTCCAGGTACTAGCTGGAGATCTCCTGCTATTACAACTGATCTCCAGCCAATAGAGATCAGTTCACCTGGAGAAAGTAGCCGCTTTGGCAATTGGACTCTATGGCATTGGCCATCCTCGTTGCTCTCCCCTGCACCCGCTCTATTTGACAGCAATATGAATTCCTGTAAAGGTGTTCTAATGTTTGTTATAATATTCCAAATGGATGGAACTAATTTGAACGCTCCCCTGGATCAATTTTAAACTTCAGCTCATCAAGCCTAGATCTATGTAAACTGCTTCCCTGCCAGGCTTCGTCTAATCTCACCCATCCCTGGAGCTCAGGAGGTTTCTTTGCTCCCCACGAAGTATGCCTCTAACCTTGAACTGTGTGTTTATATTTCTCCTCCACACACCCTCCACTTGCGTTGCCTTTTATAGGCTGTTCTTGCTACAGGCATGCACGCTGTTATTCTAAACAAGGCCCCGGCTGCCTGGGCATACCAGGCCCTGGCACATGCCATGGCTTCAGTGCTGCCTTGAAATGCAGCCCCTTGCAAAAAGGCCGCTGAGACGGCATTGGCATTTCACAGCTTCGAATCAACAGAGATCGCTTCTCTTCAGCTGACGAAGGAGCGGAAAGGGCAGATCTGTCTCAGGCAATATGCTCTGCCGCTTTGTTATTAGTGGGGTTTGCACATTTGCTAAAGGAAAACGTTAATTCAATAAGAACGCACACCAAACAATAGAAGAACACATGAATGCATGAAGCTGCCTTATACTGAATCAGACCCTTGGTCCATCAAAGTCAGTATTGTCTACTCAGACTGGCAGCGGCTCTCCAGGGTCTCAGGCAGAGGTCTTTCACATCACCTACTTGCTTAGTCCCTTTAACTGGAGATGCCAGGGACTGAACCTGGGACCTTCTGCATGCCAAGCAGATGCTCTACCATTGAGCCACAACCCCTCCCCAGAAGATGGACAATAACCATTATTGAGGGTATGCCAAATGAAACACGAAAGTCTTCAGCCACTCGTGGAAGACACTTACAGAGGGAGACAGATGAATCTCCCTAGGGAGGGAGTTCCAAAGCTTTGGTGCCACAACTGAGAAAGCCCTTTCTTGAGTTGCCACCTAGGGTTGCCAGGTCCCTCTTCACCACCGGTGGGAGGTTTTTTGGGTAGAGCCTGAGGAGGGCGGGGAGGGGAGGGACTTCAATGCCATAGGGTCCAATTGCCAAAGCGGCCATTTTCTGCAGGTGAACTGATCTCTGTCGGCTGGAGATCAGTTGTAATAGCAGGCAATCTCCTGCTAGTACCTGGAGGTTGGCAACTCTATTGCCACCAGTCTAGCCTCAGATAGCGGCGGCAACCCAAAGCAGGGCCTCCGAAGATGACCGGAGTAAGCAGATAGGTTAATATGAAATAAGGTGGTCCTTGAGGAATTGCATGAGGAATTATTTTTAATAGCTACCCTGTTACTGGCCTCTGTTTGTTTTCAATAGTCAAGTTATTTCATATTGCAAGGAAAATCAGGGTTTTATTTTTCTAAGGGAACGTTTGGAGGTATTTTCCTTGGCTCATGATGGTTACACTATGCTTTTGCCAGGTAATGCACATGCCAGAATGAATGTTCTTGGCATTTTTGCTGTTAGGGGATGGCAGGAGGTATTGTTTTGGCTAAAGGTATGGAAACAGTCCCTTCACATCCATAGGAAAGAATGCAAAAGGAGAACCTTGCTGTATATAACTCATCCGCAGCCCCCCAAAAACCATTTTGATGACCAAGTTTGCCCTCCTGGATGACAAGGACTTTGTTTTGCTGAAAACTCCCACTTAAATTCAAGCTGTTACTGGTTGAACTTCAGAACTTCTAGGTTTTGGAAATTCAGTGGAATATTGAGACTGGCAACAATGTAGCTTCGTGCTTGGGTAGGGGTGCAGTTTGTTGTATCTGCCGGTGTTACCATAGCTTTGACCTTGGCATGACAGACAGCCTCTGCTTTGTGTAGGGTTGCCAGGCCTCCCCTCCCAATCGGCGGGAGGTTTTAGGGGGCAGGGGCCCCTACCCTACCACACATGTGTGCGGGCGTGCACATGCAATGACGGCAGTTCCGGTATTACTTCTGGAAGCGCCGCATCGCCGTGGGAGATTTAACACTCAAATCCCAAAGGGGTTTGAGTGTTAAATTGGCTGCGGCGATGCGGCGGTTCTGGAAGTAAAACCAGGGAAGACCCTGACCTGAGACCCTGGAGAACCTCTGCCAGTGTGTAGACAATGCTGACTTTGATGGACCAATGGTTGTTAAGTCCGCGTGGGGAGGACACACGAGGTCGAGATGGAGTTCCAACAACAACTTCATTCACTTCATTCACTTTATTGTAGTGAAGAACAGAACTAAAGAACACAGTGCAAACTTCCCTGCTTATATGCCCCCCTGGCCGCCTGCGGCCACTCTCCCCTGATCCATGATAGGGGGGAACAACCCCGGGTCGCCAATGGCATGTGCTGGCTTAGGGCCAATGGCGCGTGCAGGGATTAGGATCCTTCGTTCGAGACTCAAGCTCCTAGGTTTTCCCCTGCATATCACCTAACTATGTACATACATAACAATGGTCTTGCTCAGTATCCCTCTTTGCACATGACAATGAACACACGTACAACCAGTATATACAAGTGTACATTTGTTTGTAAGAAACAGCTGATGCACATTCACTTTACAAATGAAACCAGGAACCAGTACTTGGATAAATGTGAGGTTTCAGTTATATATTGAGCTGTGCATGCATTTACATAAGCACATAAGAAAGGCCTTGCTGGATCAGACCAAGGCCCATCAAGTCCAGCAGTCTGTTCACACAGTGGCCAACCAGGTGCCTCTAGGAAGCCACAAACCAGATGAGTGCAACAGCACCATCCTGCCTGAGTTCCACTGCACCCAAAATAATAGGCATGCTCCTCTGATACTAGAGAAAATAGGTATGCATCATGACTAGTATCCATTCTAACTAATAGCCATGAATACCCCTTTCCTCCATGAATATGTCCACTCCCCTCTTAAAGCCCTCCAAGCTGGCAGCCATCACCACATCCTGGGGCAGGGAGTTCCACAATTTAACTATGTGTTGTGTGAAAAAATACTTCCTTTTATCTGTTTTGAATCTCTCACCTTTAGCAGATGACCCCGTGCTCTAGTATTATGGGAGAGGGAGAAAAACTTCTCCCTGTCCACTCTCTCCAAACCATGCATAATTTTATAGACCTCTATCATGTCTCCCCTTAGCCGCCTTCTTTCCAAGCTAAACAGCCCTAAGCATCTTAACCGCTCCCCATAGGACAGTTGCTCTAGACCCCTAATCATTTTGGTTGCTCTTTTCTGCACCTTCTCAAGCTCTGTAATATCATTTTTTAGGTGTGGTGACCAGAACTGTAGAGAGTGTTCCAAGCGTGGTCTCACCATAGATTTGTACAAGGGCAGTATGATATCAGCAGTTTTATTCTCTATTCCTCATCTAATTATGGCCAGCATGGAATTTGGCTTTTTTACAGCAGCCACACTGGGTTGACGTCTTCATTGAGCTGTTAACCCCAACTCCAGGTCATTGATGAACAGGTTGAAAAGCACCAGTCCCAACACAGATCCCTGAGGCACCCCACTGCTCACATCCCGCCATTGTGAGAACTGACCGTTGATTCCTACTCTCTGCTTCCTATTTTTCAGCCAGCTCTCAATCCTTAAGAGGACTTGTACTCTTATCCCATGACTATGAAGTTTGCTTAGCAGTCTTTGGTGAGGGACTTTGTCAAAAGCTTTTTGGAAATCCAAATACACAATATCCACAGGCTCATTCCTGTCCACATGCTTATTGACACTTTCAAAAAACTCTAATAGGTTAGTGAGACAGGATCTACCCTTACAGAAGCCATGTTGGGTTTTGCTCAGCAGGCCTTGCCCTTCTATATGCTTGACAATTCTACCTTTAATAATGCTTTCCACCAATTTACCCGGAACAGACGTTAAGCTAACTGGTCTGTAATTTCCTGGGTCCCTCCTGGAACCTTTTTTTATAAATGGGTGTTACATTGGCCATTCTCCAGTCCTAACATTAACTGTAACATGAGAATTACTCAATGCACATATGAAGAAAAATCAAATGTGCACTGTACACAGATTGTACACCTGGTGGGCCACTGTGTGAACAGACTGCTGGACTTGATGGGCCTTGGTCTGATCCAGCATGGCTTTTCTTATGTTCCTACACGTTCACTTAGGGTTGCTAACCTTCAGGTGGGGCCTAGAGATCTCTCGGAATTACAGCTCATCTCCAGGTGACAGAGATCAGTTCCCTTGGAGAAAGCAGCTGCTTTGGAGGATGGACTGTATGGTATCACAGCCTTGCTGAGCTTCCTCCCCTCCCCAAACACCACCTTTTCCAGGCTCCACCCCAAATCTCCAGGAATTTCCTAACCTGGAGTTGGCAACTCTAGCTACTATTAAGATAGCTTCATGTGATCACTGACAGGGAAAAGCTGCACTGGTTGGATTTCTCTCTCGTGCAACTGATGGCGTCACTATGCTCATGGTGGACCCAGACTCCTTCTTGCCTGTCATAGGATATCTGTGCGAGACATCAACAAAAGTGTGAGGTAGATTATGTTGAGGGAGCGAGTGAACCCAGTGAGCTTCCATGGCAGAGTGGAGATTTGAACCGGGGTCTCCCAGATCCTCATCCAGCTATACCACACTACACCACACTGGCTGCCATGATGCCCTGTGTTCCTCCTAGCCAATGCAATCTTTCATCTTTGCCTGGTGGCTGGCAGTGAAAAGGCACAAGCCATATTTGACCTATTCAGAAATCCGTTCTCCACACAAATGAAGCAATTACCTAATTTTTTTTTAAAGAAAGTAACCCCCACATGCCCCCTCCCACCTTCTGGCAGTGGAGAGTGATTGTACCAACACAACCTAGGTATGTCTACATCACCTGGTTTATCACTCGATATGTCCTTATGCAGTACAACAGGCATGACAAATCCTCAGATTCTGTACACACCAGAGCCCAGACAGGTGCTTCCGGCAGGGCTTCAGCTCCTGTCTGTACACCTGTCAGGCTGCTATCTCGGTTTCGTTATTGCCTCCGTCTCTGTGCTGTATTGTCTGCCCCCCAAGGTCGCATACCTAAGCCTGGGAAAACTCAGCTCCTGGGAAACTGTATTCCTGCGTGTAATCTCCCGCCTTTCCTGCCTTATAATATCTCCCAGCTAGTGAGCCTTTCATAGCTGTCATTTTATTCGTTTGCACTGTATGCCTATTTGATCAGTAAAAGCCATCTGTTTGGACTCTATATGACTTTGTGGTGATTTCTGGTTCTGTGGGCCAAGGGCTGACATTATGACAGCTATATCACACATCTTCACCGTTCTCCTAGCCAGGCTGGAGCCCAGGGGGGTTCGCCTGCCACTTGGATGGGAGCTGTGCAGCTCTCCAGGTGATCTACTACCCTGGAGCCCTTCTCAGAGGACCCTACTCTGTTACAGGACTTAATCGCTGAACTTTTCCGGACGAACCGAGAGGTTTGCCGCTTGAGGGGACTGGTACACGCGCAGTGGCAATCTCTTACAGGACGTCTCTGGATGTTAACATCAGAGGATACTGATGCTCGTTTAGATCTTCAGGACTTGGATCAATTACTGGACGATGCCCGATTGGCGACTGAGGATTTACAAATATTAACTGGACTTTTGGATACTCTTATTTCTCGACAAACTCTTTCTACCATGGCACGAGCTTCCGAACCAGTAAGCCTCATCTTACTGGTGGCCCAAGTGAGGAGGTTCATCTTTTACGAGCCCAGAATCGGGAGCTCTCCGACCGTGTTGATCGACTCCAAGAAGTAATGGAACTTATGCTTCACGAGAACAGGCAATTACAACAAACCCTGATAGCCCAGAGACAGCCCGTTCCGATACCGGGTCAGGGGGTACCCGTACAACCACCCGCTAATGTGCCTGCTCCACCCTTACCTCCTGGAGCTCCTGTTGCTCCTCCGCCCGGACCACCTGTGCAACCACCTGCTAATGTGCCTGCTCCACCCTTGCCTCCTGGAGCTCCTGTTGCTCCTCCGCCCGGACCACCCGTGCAACCGGGTCAGCCCGCGCCCGGCCCTTGGAAGCAACTCAAATTGAGGACTACGTATGACGGATCTCTTGAGACTTTGCCTTGTTTCTTGCATCAAGTGGACAGTTATATGCGAGAACAAGGTCAACTTTTCCCCACGGAAGATAGCCGGGTGCGGTACGTAGCTTCCCTCCTGACAGGCAAAGCGGCTGACTGGATGGTCCTCCAGTTTGACACCCGCTCTCGTGCGATTCGTTCCCTCAACAACTTCATGACTGCCCTGAGAAGGAGGTTTGAGGACCCCTTCCTGGGAGAAAGAGCCAAAACGGAACTCTTACAATTAAAACAAGGCTCTGCTACAGTTCGGGAATTTGCCGATGAATTTCAGCGACTGGCAAGTAAAATTGTAGGTTGGCCCGAGACCACCCTAATCCATCATTTCAGGGAAGCCTTGCATCCTGACATTCTGAACTGGTCTTACATGCGGGGCGATCCCGATACCCTCGAAGGCTGGATCCTATTAGCCGAGGAAGTGGAAAGCCGCCGCCGTTTTATTTCTCTCGTCCGTCAAAAGCACAAGGAGAAGGGCACCCCAAAGCCTCAACCCAAGGCACCACTGCTCGTCCCACGAAATCCCCCACGTCCGCTCCAGGAACGTGAAGCCCGATTTCAGAGGGGTGCCTGTCTTACATGCGGAGAAATGGGCCACTTTGCAGCCGTTTGTCCACGCCGCCAGGAATTATTTCGTCCCAGCACGACAACCCGCGCCCGAGGTCGTCCACCACGCAGAGGCACCGCGGCCACCCGCAGCGCAGCTCCGGGAAGGCCCACACCCTCTGCACTCCATGCCGGGGACCCAGCCTCCCTGCCTGCTTCCAACGACCCCGCCGGGTCTCGGATTACAAGTGCCCCATTGGGGGACAGCTTTCCCTCTTCGGATGAGGAAAACCCTTGGATTTCTCCAGCCTTAAACCTGGAATCTCCCCTCGACTTGTCAAAAAACGGCTCCGGTCTGTGGTGAATGGAGCATCTCCACAGACCTCTCAGAATCTTCCTATCAAACCGAATGCTCCTACCAAAATCAAAGAAGTGGACTCCACCGTCTACGTAGATGCAGTTTTACAACAACTTAACGGAGGTCCTCAAATCCCCGTCAAAGCACTAATTGACTCCGGTTGCTGTCGCACTCTCATAAGCGAAGCCACGTTTGCTGCACTCAGAGCCGACTCAGAGGCTTTACCCGCCCCCGTCCAATTTGCTCAAATGGACGGGAGCCAATTCCAGGGGGGTCCAGTTGATCATCGCACCATAGGGGTGGCAATGGGAATTGGTTCCCACTGGGAACAAATAGACTTCACTATAGCCCCTATCCGATTTGAAGTGGTCTTGGGAATTAACTGGATTAAGGGACATAGTCCCAGTATTGATTGGGAAACAAACACTATCTCTTTCGCTAGTCCCACCTGCGACCAGCATCGGCAAAACTTTGCTCTGCCATTTCCGCCCGTTCCAGCATTAACCTCTACTGCCCCAGTACCACCGGCTCTACCCGCTGTGTACCGGGACTTTGAAGATGTCTTCGACCTTAGGGAATGTGATGCCTTACCCCCCCACCGGGCCTCAGACTGTGCGATTGAAGTAGTAAAGGACTGCACATTAACCAAAAGTAAGATTTACCCTATGAGCGCTTCCGAGCGCACTGTCCTCCGGGACTTTTTGGACAAAAACCTCGCCAGAGGGTTCATTCGCCCTTCGAATGCCCCAAACTCGGCCCCCGCGTTTTTCGTCCGGAAAAAAGAGGGCGACCTTCGCCTGTGCATTGACTTCAGAAAGCTCAATGCGGTTACCCAGACCAACGCCTATCCTATCCCATTAATATCGGATATTTTGGGACAATTACAGGAAGGCCGTGTGTTCTCTAAATTAGACTTGGTGGAAGCCTACTACCGAGTCCGTATCCGCGAAGGAGATGAGCACCTCACTGCCTTCTCTAGCTGTTTCGGAATGTATGAATTCCTTGTAATGCCGTTCGGATTAAAAGGGGCCCCGGGGGTCTTCATGCAACTCATCAATGAAATCCTACATGACCTTCTATATCGTGGGGTGGTGGTCTACTTAGATGACATTCTCATTTATTCGAAAACTATGGACGAGCATGTGACTCTGGTCAGGGAAGTTCTACAACGCCTGCGTAACCATCAACTGTTCGCTAAACTAGCTAAGTGTGAATTTCACCAAAGCAAACTCACGTTTTTGGGATACATCATCTCCCACCAAGGTCTTCGCATGGACCCCGCCAAAGTCCAAGCCGTCCTCGATTGGACTCCCCCCACCAACCGCAAGCAAGTACAGCAATTTCTGGGATTTGCAAACTTCTATCGAGGATTCATCCCTAACTTCGCCCCAGTGGCTCTACCCATTACGGACCTGCTGAAAACTAAGGGGAAAGTAAGCTCGGCTGCCTTGCCCTCCGCAAAAATCCTATGGACTGAGCAATGCCAAGCCGCCTTTCTGGCCCTCAAACGCCTTTTCACTTCGGAGCCGGTGCTACGGCACCCAGACCCAAATCAAATGTTCATTGTGCAAGTCGATGCTTCCGATGTAGCCATGGGAGGGGCTCTCCTCCAACAAGGACCGGACGGTCTTCTTCACCCTTGCGCTTACTTTTCAAAAAAATTTGCGCACGCTCAATTAAACTGGCCCATCTGGGAGAAAGAGGCCTCTGCAGTTCATCATGCACTGACTTTATGGCGGCAATTCTTAGAAGGGTCTAAAGTACCCTTTGAAGTTTGGACCGATCACAAAAATCTAGCTGCCCTCACGGGGTCCCATAAGCTATCGGCGAAACAACAACGGTGGGCGGAGTTCTTTGCTCAGTTCCGTTTCACCCTGAAGCACGTCCCTGGGAAGCAGAACGTTCTCGCGGATGCCCTCTCCCGTTTACCACAATATCCGGTAAAACTCGAAAGACCTACCAACTCTCTGTTCACCCCTATGCAACGTGGGGCCCTACCTATGCTGGCTGTGCAAACCCGATCCCAGCATCAACACACCTTCCCTAACTAGCAAGCTCCGCCAGCCCAACCGGCTGCCCAGCCGCCACCGCAACAGACCGGAGTTCCCGCCCCTCCTACCCCTCCGACCGCTCAGCCGCCTGCAGTCTGCGCGCCGCCGCACGTAAGCACTAACCCTATAACTGTTTCTCAGATCTCCAGGACCGACGGGGGGGCTCCCTCCAAAATCCCCATCTCCGAATCCTTTTTAACTGTCCTTCGGGACCAGTGCCTTTTAGAACGTTCCGCTCATACCCTACCTCCTGGTGTTTTGGAACAAGGGGGGTCCTGGTACAAAGACTCAAAATTGTATGTACCCAAAGCTCTCCGGAAGGACGTTTCACATTTAGCTCATGGAGCCAAAACAGCTGGGCACTTTGGGTTTCTGAAGACCCTTCACTTATTGCGCAGACAGTTCTGGTGGGGGGGAATGCGTTCCGACATTGACTCCTTCATCCGCAGCTGTCCCGTTTGTGCCGCTGCGAAACGATCGCAGGGCAAACCCCCGGGACTGCTACAACCTCTTGAAACGCCCAGCAGACCTTGGGAAGTAATTGCTATGGACTTCATGACTGATCTCCCTCTCAGTGGGGGTAAAACTGTGTTGTGGGTTGTTACTGATTTGTTTTCTAAGCAAATACATTTGATTCCATGTGCAGGGATCCCTTCTGCGCAGAAACTGGCCCGCCTCTTCGTGACGCATATATTTCGTTTACATTCGTTTCCGCGTAAAATAATTTGTGACCGCGGAAGTGGTTTCGTTTCTAAGTTTTGGAAAGCTTTCCTCAAGTTGGTGGGGGTGGAACAGGGATTGTCTAGCGCATACCATCCTCAAACTGATGGTCAAACTGAACGTGTCAATGCTGTACTTGAATGTTATTTGCGTTGTTATGTTAACTACCACCAGGATAACTGGGTGGAACTGTTACCTTTAGCAGAATATGCCTACAATAATGCCATGCATCAATCCACAGGTTTTAGCCCGTTTTTTGCTGTGTATGGACAAGATTTCAGTCCCATCGTTCCTACAGATGATGTAGAGGGGGAGGGGAACCCCGACATTGCCTCCTGGGCACACGCCCTCCGTACCACTTGGCCCTGGCTCGTTAGCAACCTCGACCGGGCCAAACGTAAATACAAAGAGCAAGCTGACAAACATCGCTCCCCCGGGGGTGATCTGCAAGTGGGTGCTTTGGTTTACCTTTCCACCAAAAACCTCCGTTCCACCCAACCGTGCCATAAACTCAGCGCCAAATTCATTGGCCCTTTCCCCATTACTCGGGTCATAAACCCTGTCACAATGGAACTGGCTCTCCCCAAATCCTTGAGGCGTGTGCATCCTGTTTTCCACATAAGCCTCCTCAAACCCCATGTTGCTTCTCCACGGTGGCATCCGGACCCACCGCCTGCGCAACCCATCATGGTGGGGGGGGAAGAACACTTCGAAGTCTCCAAGATCCTTGACTCCCGTATTCACCATGGCACTCTCCAATATCTAGTTCGTTGGAAACATTTCCCCCCTGCCTATGACGAATGGGTGCGCGCACGGGATGTCTCCGCCCCCGACCTCGTCGACGCCTTTCACATTGCTTACCCGGACAGGCCAGCCCCCTTGCGAACTGGGAGGGGGCCTTGAGGGGAGCAGAATGTCAGGCTGCTATCTCGGTTTCGTTATTGCCTCCGTCTCTGTGCTGTATTGTCTGCCCCCCAAGGTCGCATACCTAAGCCTGGGAAAACTCAGCTCCTGGGAAACTGTATTCCTGCGTGTAATCTCCCGCCTTTCCTGCCTTATAATATCTCCCAGCTAGTGAGCCTTTCATAGCTGTCATTTTATTCGTTTGCACTGTATGCCTATTTGATCAGTAAAAGCCATCTGTTTGGACTCTATATGACTTTGTGGTGATTTCTGGTTCTGTGGGCCAAGGGCTGACAACACCTGCATTTAGAATCCTCAGGCACCTGTGACAGGATAGACTCTTGGCCCTTCCCATACAGTACAAAGCAAAAGCAAGACTGTTCCTTCAAAAGCACCAGCTCTCCCAGAGAAGCAAGACCAAACTGCACTGATACAAAGACTTGGATGGGGTTATTCCTCACTTTCAATTTGTGCGCACCTCCAAACTGGTTCTCATTTGTTCAGCAAAGGGACGTTTTAAAAAAGCAACCCTTCACATTTGTGTTTTATTAGGATAATGAATCCAGGATCATTACCTGGACTGGATTTAATTAAAGCAGTACCTCAACAGGCATGCACCTGCTGACTCGAGGCTGCGAATGTATCCCAGAGGACTCCGATTCAGTTGGGAACAAACTCAACCAAGGCAGAAGCTCGGCTCCGTCCAGCATGTTTAGCGTTTAGGACCAGTCTGGACAGAGCCTCTTTGCAGACCGGAGAGGCAATCCCTAGCGGATCAAAAGGACATTCTCGCAAGGACATCTGCGAGGAGGCGTTGCTCGTAAAACCGGCCCTTCTGAGAGGGTCCCCCCTTGAGTGTGTTTTCACTTCCTTTGGTTGCTCTACCCGAACACCCTACAATGAGCTTTCAGTCCTCTTGTGAACGTGCTCGCCTTGGCGCTTTGGAACCGAAAGCGCAAATGCCAGCTCAGCTCCCTCAGCAAGCAACCCGGGCACTTCTCAAAGTAAATGTTTTCCCAGAGGTTTGGCTGTCGACAAGCTGTTCGCTTCACAGAAAAAGGCGGCAAGGGGGGGGAAGAGTGAAGTTTTCACAGACACCCTCTTGATGTACCTGAGAAACCCGCCGGGGAAGCAAAAAAAAAAGGGAAGAAAGCATTTGCCTCAGTCAACTCATTGGCTTTCCCTTCCCAAAATGTGAAGTGGTCCCTTACCTTCAGCTCCGTCAGTAAATTCCCGTCCACTCTCGAAGCCTCCCCTGTTCAAATCTCTGCTCTCAGGCACCAGACACTTTTCTTAACATTTCCTTCAAAGCAGACCTCCACCCCCCAATCCCACCATGGCTTCTTGCCCAGTCCCTCTCCACACGGAGCCAAGAAAACCTCACTCAAGGAGAAAACAAAATTACTTGGGAATGATGCGAGCAGGAGGAATGGTTCTTGTCTTGGGGGTTTAGGCTCCGTACCATCCGGGAATGAAGCAAAGGGGGACTGTTATAAGAGGGGGAGAGATTTGGGGGGGGGGGGATGGAGAAGAGAGAGAGAGAGAGAGAGCATTTTAAAATTGACAACACATGGCTGTTTCTTATCCTAGGGCCTAGTAAATAGGTCTTTCATGCTGGGCCAGTTGCCATGGCAACAAACATGCAGGAAATATTCCAGATAACTAGAATAGTGGCAAAAACATGTGTTTTGGATAAAACATTCCCGCTCCTTCTCTCATGGCTTTATTCATTCCGCTGATCAACACAAGCTTGTCTTTCAGGGCAGACACCTTTCTTGTGTCTGGCAGGGGTCAAAGGCCAGCCCTTGCTGCAACTCAGAAGATGAGACCCTTGTTTTTCTCCATGGGAGAAAGGGGGAAAAAACAGCGGTTTCTTCCTGCGGCTCTATCTTATGACGAAATTAAACAAAGATACTGAGAACTTTCAGAAGAGATCCCCTTCTGCTACTTAACTCCAAATGAGGAAAGGAACAGCTTGTGTCTGAGGCATCCTCTGGCCAACCTCGAGCTCAGTTCTAGATCCCAGTGTGACCTTGGGTGAATCATGGCCATCTTCTTGGTCTTTGTTCTTTGAGGAAAGACAGAAGACCCCATCAGTCATATAAGAGGGATGGCCAACTTCTGTTTTCTTGGAGGCCACCATATTCTCACGACATCAAATTCCAGGACAATCCATCCCATGCCCAATCTTATAGAGGTCCGGCTGTGTAGTTAAGTTGGCATCATCTCATGATATAGCCTCACAGATATGGAATACACCAACTCAGGTGGTACAAAGCCATCAACCAAAGGGAGGTCTGAGGAATGCATATACCTCCTAAAAGATCGTCTCAACAGGCAGCTAGATTTGAGTCCAGTAGCACCTTAGAGTCAAAAATATTTTGGGGGTGTGGGTTTGAGAGCTTTGACTCTCAAAAGCTTATAACCAAAAAGCCTTGTTGGCCTCTAAAGTGCTCTGGACTCAAATCTAGCTGTTCTACTGCAAGCTATCATGGCTATCCTCTGAAACTAGCTTCAACAGTCAGGTTGGCAGTGGTTTGTTGGTTTTACATAATACAGTACCATTTTAATTTATGGAGATCTATTGTTTTGGTTTTCTGACAAATGAAACTGAACAAAACTTTGCAATGTCTTCATTAGAGATGGGTAGGGAACATCAGGAGACAAAGAAAGTTGCCTCAGTGCTGGATCCAATTTTCAAGCTATTGGTTGAGCAAACCAGGCCCATAATATTAAGGGATGGAGAGTGTATAGAACAATTCTGCCTTTTCCTGCATTTCTAGCCATCACTTATTAGGGATACTTATTGCCCACACAATATGTGGCTGCTTCCTCATTGATCATTTAAAATGAAGACACTCCACTTGAAAGGTCCTGCTGATCCAGGATTGATGTTTTCACCACCGGAAGAAAAACAATCAGAATCAATCCAAGTTATGAAAGACAACTTGTTGTCATACATTAGGCCAGCATCTTGTTCTCAATAGTCTGTTTATCACAGATAATAAACCTCTATTGATTTTGAATACCTGATTGTGTTAAAACACATATCCAGTATCTTATTAGAACTGATTATTGTAATATATTTTTACTTGATCTTCCTGTGTCTTCTCAGAGGCCTTTAGATCTCTCTGCTGGTTTTATTTGCATTTCCTCTTGTTTATCTCTGTTCAAATTTTTTTTTGGGGGGGGGGTATTGGCTCCCTCTGTCTCAGTGGAGCAGATTTAATTTTAAGCTTCTTTTATCTGCATCTTAGTTATTATCTCTTGTTTTTGCTTTCTCTTCATACTTTGCTCTTCAGATACCACTCTTCACTGAAAATCTCCTCATGCACTGTTTCTCAGCTTCATTCTTTTTAAAAAAATATTTTTTTATTTATTTTTACAAGGGAATAAAACGGGAGGGGGGGAGAAGAAAAACATCATTTCATTTGCTTCTTCGTCCGTGTCCTTATTACAACGCTAGTCTAATCTTGCCCATCTATACTTTCTTATATGAATACAAAATATCATTAATAAATGTTAACTTGTGTGATACCATTACTTTTCTGTATATCATCGTAAATCCTTTAATTTTACTTGAAGCTTATTTTAAGATTATCACGTTCTAATAGACTATTATAGCTTCATTCTTTTTTCACTGCTATATATTCCAGAACGTTCATTGATGTGACTCAATTCTTGTCATGTCATTGGGAAACTGTCCTATGGGGAGTGGTTAAGACGCTCACGGCTGTTTAGCTTGGAAAGAAGGCGGCTGAGGGGAGACATGATAGAGGTCTATAAAATTATGCATGGTTTGGAGAGAGTGGACAGGGAGAAGTTCTAATACTAGAACACGGGGTCATCTGTTAAAGCTGGAGGGTGAGAGATTCAAAACAGATAAAAGGAAGTATTTTTTCACACAACACATAGTTAAATTGTGGAACTCCCTGCCCCAGGATGTGGTGATGGCTGCCAGCTTGGAGGGCTTTAAGAGGGGAGTGGACATATTCATGGAGGAGAGCGGTATTCATGGCTGTTAGTTAGAATGGATATTAGTCATGCTGCATACCTATTCTCTCTAGTATCAGAGGAGCATGCCTATTATTTTGGGTGCGGTGGAACACAGGCGGGACAATGCTGCTGCAGTTGTCTTGTTTGTGGGCTTCCTAGAGGCACCTGGTTGGCCACTGTGTGAACAGACTGCTGGACTTGATAGGCCTTGGTCTGATCCAGCAGGGCCTTTCTTATGTTCTTAAAAATATTCTTTTGATTTCCTTATTAATACTTCTTGTTATTAATACCTTATTAACACATACAAACACACATACAGACATACATTACAATCAAAACAAAAACAGCACAATGCTAATGATGATGAAGAGTGTCCTTTCCTTCAGTCCCTAATCTCACTTCAATGAATGGAATTGGACAAAAGTGAAATTATTTTTAGAAACCTGAAATATCATTTTCTTATTATTTATTCATTTAACTCCTCCTTCCACTACTCCACCAACTGTAACAGCTGGTGTTGATACCAGGATAGGGTTCCCAACCTTCAGGTGGTGGCTGGAGATCTCCCGCTATTACAACTGATCTCCAGCCGAAAGAGATCAGTTCACCTGGAGAAAATGGTCGCTTTGGCAATTGGACTCTATGGCGTTATACCCCACCAACGTCCCTCTCCTTCCCAAACTCTGGCTTCCTTAGGCTCCACTCTCCAAATCTCTAGGAATTTCCCAACCTGGAGTTGGCAACCCCATCTTCACTCCTACCTCCAATTGCCATTAGCACAGACAGGAAACATCAGGATAGAAGATTCAAGCTGTTCAGTAAGCCACAGATATCTAGGTACATGATATTTGAGGCAGGGGAGAAAATGTCTGAAAACAGGACATGCTTCCAAAGTTGATTTCTGTCAGTGTAAAGCTTAAGCTTTATCATTATTTATTATTATTGTTTTCAATTACTATCCCGTCCTCCCCGGCCAAAGCTTTGCTCAGGGTGGGTAACAACATTATCAGCCACAAGCATTTCAAAAGATGTTTGCTGTCCAGTTCAGCCCTTTCTGTTTTTTATCATACCATAGGATCATCAACTTTTTTTTAAAAAAGGTGACTGCCAGATCTGCTCATGGATGCAATAAGTAGACTCAGCTGCACCCCCATGAACAGGGGTGGGGGCTCAATATTTCACTTGTGTATCAGGGTGCTGATGGGTTGCTCCTGCCTGCAAGAAACAAGTGATGTTAGGGCAACCAATCAGTTTGGCCTTGCCTTATCTGCTCTCAGATGAAAGGCAGCCTGAAATGTTGAGCATCTTGGTCGAGTTTGCTGATGCCAGCATCATCTTGGGCCAGGGCAACAGGTGTGAGGGAAAAGCCTCCGGCTAAAGGACCATCTGATGGCGATCAAGCTGCCCTTCGCCCTCCCTCTTGCTGATTGATCTCAAGCCCATAGCCTTTGATGAGGCCCTAACAGGCAGGCTCCACAGACATTTATCTCCACTAAAATACAATTCAGATTCAAAAGAGATTCCTGTCCTTGGAAAGCCCAGCCAGCACTGAGAATATGATTAGCATGTCAAAGATTTTTGCTGAACACAGAGAAACAGCCAGGTTTGTCTTTGGTGTAGATGTGATTTTATTTTGCTCCATATTAGAACTAGGTTTCTGCCTCACCTTTGCTAGTCCCGGGTCACTCTTTCATTGAATTCTAATCTATTGTAGACTCTTACATTCTATGGACCTGATCAGTATAGATTACTGTCCTTTTATCTTTTTATTTTACCATCTCCTCTGTGAGCCTGGATACTTTATCTATCACATGTCTATCCTGCCCTTCCTGTAATAGGGTTGCCAACCTCCAAGTGGTGGCTGGAGTTCTCTTGCTATTACAACTGATCTCCAGGTAAAAGAGATCAGTTCCCCTGGAGAAAATGGCTGCTTTGGAAAGTGGACTCTATGGCTTCATACCCCATTGAGGTCCCTCCCATCCCCAAACCCCGCCCTCAATAGGGTTGCCAGGTCCTTCCTCTCCACCAGTGGGAGGTTTTTTGGGGCGGAGGTTGGTGGTTGCGTGTGTGCATGCAGCCATGCACAACGTGCTTGCATCACTGCTGGGTGTAGTCCCAGAAGCGCCATATTGCAAAGGGGCCCTTTACCACTCAGACCCCCAGGGTGTGAATGGTAAAGGGCCCCTTTGCGATGTGGTGCTTCCATGACTAAACCCAGCAGTGACGTATGGTAAGCATGTTGCATGCGGCCGCTACTCCAAATGGGCTGCTGGATTGGCAGGCAATTGCCTGCGGGTTCCTTTCCTTTATCCCTTAGAAGCTCCTTGATTCATTGATCTTGAGCTGCGTGATTTTAAATCTGTTTGAGGGATTTGAGGACTGAAATAAATCTTGCCGCTGACAATGTAGCCTTGGGATCCCTGTCACAACGTGGCAACGCTACTCCTCAAGTTGAACCCCCAAATTAGTGTCATGCACTAATTTTTGTATATCTTATTAATACCAGATTTTTTATCAATTTTTGTAATTTGTCATCTGATTGTTTTGATGCACAATTTGTACTCTGGACAAGAGGCCACAGTTAGAACAGAATATGGAGAAACAGAATGGTTTCCAGTTGGCAAAGGTGTCAGACAAGGATGTATTTTATCTCCCTATCTCTTCAATCTATATGCAGAACATATAATTAGGAAAGCTGGATTAGATTTAGATGAAGGTGGAGTGAAAATTGGAGAGAGGAACATTAATAATTTGAGATATGCCAATGACACTACATTATTGGCAGAAAATAGTGAAGATTTGAAACGACTACTGCTGAAAGTTAAAAGAGAAAGTGCCAAAGCAGGACTACAGCTGAACATCAAGAAAACAAAAGTAATGACTACAGGAGAATTACACAACTTTAAGGTTGACAATGAGGAAATTGAAATTGTTGAAGACTTTCTATTCCTTGGCTCCACCATCAACCAAACGGGAGGCTGCAGCCAAGAAATCAGAAGGAGATTGAGACTGGGACGGGCAGCCATGAAGGAGCTAGAAAAGATTTTGAAGTGTAAGGATGTGTCACTGGCCATCAAGACTAGATTAATTCATGCCATCGTATTCCCTATTACTATGTATGGGTATGAAAACTGGACAGTGAAGAAAGCTGATAGGAAGAAAATAGATTCCTTTGAAATGTGGTGTTGGAGGAGAGTGTTACGGATTCCGTGGACTGCCAAAAAAACAAATCAGTGGGTTCTAGATCAAATCAAGCCTGAACTGACCCTAGAAGCTAAAATGACTAAACTGAGGCTGTCGTATTTTGGTCACTTCATGAGACGACAAGAGTCACTGGAAAAGACAGTCATGCTAGGAAAAGTTGAGGGCAGCAGGAAAAGAGGAAGACCCAAAAAGAGATGGATTGACTCAATAAAGGAAGCCACAGCCTTCAGTTTGCAAGATCTGAGCAAGGCTGTCAAAAATAGGACATTTTGAAGGACTTTCATTCATAGGGTCGCCATGAGTCGGAAGCTACTTGACGGCACTTAACACACACACAACAGTTTTTACAGTTTTATCAAGTTGGACAATATGATAAACTAACTTCTGGCTCGTCAAATAGACCATATTAATAAACTTGAGTTGACTAGAGGTCATGGTTCCAATAACTAATTAGCACAAGAGACAATAGGGGGCTTGGTAAGAGAAAACATGATCTATTGATTTTAGGAAATATGTACAAAACAAGTAGAGATGTTAACAAAATCAGGATTATCTATATGACCCGCAAAGGGAAGCTTCTATTACTGTGGTCTACACATACAATGAGATGACATACAGAGAAGATAGAATTGCACTTCAGGTTAGAACATCAGTCCCTAATGTTAAAAATATGTATACTAAACAATTAGGAAATTCACAGTAAACAATTAGGAAGGATATGCTAAAAACTTTTCTCTGATAATGGTAGTTTACTATATGCTGGGAGCTTTATTCATGTGGAAGTGGAGGAAAATATGATTCCACCTCTGCTCTCTGAAGGGGTACAGGCCATTTTATCCCCTCAAAACTCAGCCACCTCATTCTTCTGCACATGGAAGAGAGGCCATAATGAAGCATAAACTGCTACCACAGCAAGTTTCCCATCCTTTAGCAATGTATTATTGTGGATCACTCAAGCCATAATCCTTCCTGTGAGAATAAAGTGTGTTGTAAGCATGTCCCTATTTTCATCTGTTAAAAAATTAGAAAGCATGGAAAATTTGGATGACTGATATTTGTTGAAAAGAGGTTCTGGCTGAGTCCAGATTTTCATTTGCAGTTCTGGTTGGTTTGCAGAGAATGTGACTGATTTTTCCAGCCTGGTTTCGCCAGCGATCCTTTCCCCCAGCCAGACAAATCCATGCAAAGAGAACTCTTAAGGGTCTGCTTAGCCATTATTATTATTATTATTTTTTTAAAAAAATGGGCTTAACTTTCCATGATGTTTATGTTAAACTCTCCCCCGCAACGTGTCTTAAACTGACACATTTTCTCTCTCCTTATTTATGATGCTAATTAAAGCCCTGCCTGTAATTTTACCCCAGGAAAAACCTCATTCGCCCCAGACAGCTCTGTGGAGACTTACTCATGGCTTTTAAAATATTATTTTTTTAAAATGAGTTAGGTTCCCCTCCTCTTTAAATGTCGTTTGCATCATTTACATTTTCAAGTCAGCTACACTAAGCCATCTAGCCATGTTTTCTAACCAGGGCCATGTCTTGTTATAGTCCAATCATCCCTATTTACCAAGGGCAGTCCCTGTTTTCTGGGGCCTAGCCCTGGTTTTCCAACAATTGCCCCAGTTGTTATGAGAAGAGGAAGAAGAGTTGGTTTTTATATGCCGACTTTCTCTCCCACTTAAGGGAGAATCAAACCGGCTTACAATCACCTTTTCCTTCCCCTCCCCACAACAGACACTTTGTGAGGTAGGTGAGGCTGAAAGAGCTGTGACTAGCCCAAGGTCACCCAGCTGGCTTCATGGGTAGGAGTGAGGAAACAAATCCAGTTCACCAGATTAGCCTCCGCCGCTCATGTGGAGGAGTGGGGAATCAAACCCGGTTCTCCAGATAAGAGTCCACCGCTCCAAACCACCGCTCTTAACCACTTCACCATGCTTTTGGGGGAGGTTTTGTCAGGTGCCTTCTAAAAATCTCAACAAATATATCTGTTTTAATAATATGGTGCACAATTATGTTAAAAACACAGGGCCTACAATGTAGGCTATCTAAAAACAATAAACATTTTCATACAACACATTCACAGTTGATGTATATACATACAATGACCAAACTAAGACCAGACGTGTTTCGGCCTTATCTTGGCTTTCCTCAATGGTCATACGTAAAAAATTTATATAATACACATCCTGACATCTCCATTAACATAATACAAGGTAAAAATTTTTTTACAAGCCTTTTATTTTGTATAATTAATCTTTTTTAAAAAATGAAAAAAAATTAACATTAATGAATACTGAGGTGTCATCAAGTTCCCTCACCTCACAAATGTCAAGTGAGACCAGTTCCCAAGACAACAAAGGAAGGAGGGATGCCAGGCCTTCTCGCCTGACAATCTGCCATTTATGGAGGGGGGGGGGGAAATGGCTCACACCAGCCCAACTCCTTTCTGATACCTTCCAGGGTAATTCCACTCAAAGTATTGCCACCATCTGCTGGGTACATTTGGAGGGTGTTTGTGGGAACAGAGGGCCCCTTCCAGCTGCAGAGGATGTAGGTGCCAAGGCCCAGCTGTGTTTCAGATTAGGGATTAATAAAGGGATCTAAAAATCAGAGGGAATTTCCCCCCCCCCCAATATATTGAGATACAGAAAGAACTGCTTGGCAGATGTTGCCCCCTTTTCCTTCCTTTATTGCTCACCAAATGACAAGAAACAGTTGTAGTTTTTCTTTCTGGAAAATCTGTGAATTAGAGTCTGCTGGCACATAACACTGAGCTGCAGAGAAACGTGGCCAGGGCTGGCAGCCACAGGTTTCTAAGCAGGGTCACTTTCCACCCAACACTCGTTTTCAGTTATGGAGGCATAACTGAAAGTCATGTTGTCACTGTTCGTATTGTCAGTGGTGTGTCTTAGCCTGAGCGTGAGAAAGTTCTGCACACAATGAAAAACTGCAAGTTACCTAGGAGGACCGGTTTGCCAATGCATGTTCAGATGGTAGCCCTGTTGGTCTGCAGTAGAACAGTTAGACTTGAGTCTAGTAGAGATCTTAGAGACCAACAGGAATTTCGAGAGTCATAGCTCCCATTAGTGATCTGCATTTGGATATATCCGGTCCAAGTATAGATCTGAAAAATACCTTATTGGCATTTTCCAGATATATTTGGGTGTTTGGATGGTATCCGGGATTTTTTGTAATACTGGGAAATGAATCCCAAAAAATCCCAGAAATATTCAGGAATAACCAGGAATATTGGGAGCCAGCATTTTAAGACTCACAGGACTGTATTTTTCTTTAATATTACTGTGTCTCTGTGTCTTCCCAGAGCTTGGTATCAGTTTGCATTATTGGTTTGGCTTTGTTTGTGTCTTTTGAAATTTGTTTTGTTTGTCTTGCAACATTGTGTCCTTTGCACAAGTTGGTTTGTGTTGGGTTTGCGGTTTGCAGTGGATTATTGGGTTTGACATTGCCTTGATTCTTGGATTGTACATTGGCTCAGATTCTTCCTGTTTGTTTGAAGGATTCTCTGGTTTGACACTGGGTTGAATTCTTACGTTGTACATTCATTGTGTTAGGCTTGTCACATAGTTCTGCACTTCTGCTGAAATTCCCTGATTCTGCATTGGTTCTTTGGGCTTGTTGGTTCTGTCTGCTTTGAGAGGCTTTTGGCCAGGGGTTGCTTTGCTTGTTCTTGTGTCTCTAGCTGTCCTGGAGACAACATGGAATCCTCCCCATAGGAAACAATGGAGGATGGCTGGGGGCACCTTGTTCAGGGGCCCATAGAATTGGACCTCTTGGTACAATTCACTTGAAACTTGGGGATTATTTAAAGGACAGGCATCAGGAGCTCTGCTGCAATTTTAGTGCAATTTGCTTTTAAAAAGGGGGATATTAGAGCTGAATAATATTGGAACCCCCCCAAAAAACCCAGATCTGAATACCAAACCAGAATTTGGAACCAGATAACCACGAATATCCACACCAGCGTGGTGTAGTGGTTAAGAGCGGTGGTTTGGAGCGGTGGACTGATCTGGAGAGCCGGGTTTGATTCTCCACTCCTCCACATGAGTTGCGGATCCTAATCTGGTGAACTGGATTTGTTTCCCCACTCCTACACATGAAGCCAGCTGGGTGACCTTGGGCAAGTCACATTCTCTCAGCCCCACCTACCTCACAGGGCGTCTGTTGTGGGGAGGGGAAGGGAAGGTGATTGTAAGCCAGTTTGAGTATCCCTTAAGTGGTAGAGAAAGTCTGCATATAAAAACCAACTCTTCTTCAATATTTTCCAGCTCCCCGTAATCTGGATCCAAAAAATATCTATTTTTTTAAGGTGCCCATCCCTAATTACCATCTTGTTCAGCATCTTAGTCAGGGAAGCAAACCAGAAAGTTACTCATTGGTCTTGTCCTTACAGCCTAGCCCAGTAAAGCATATTCTGCCATTAAATACTGCTGGAGAGGGAAGACGTTGCACCCAGCAACTTTTCTTGCCCATCAGTTTCTGCGTGTGAACACACAGGGTTTGCAGTTTCAGTCATGGTAGCCCTAAGTGGTCCACCAGCATTCTTAACGCCATCTCTATGGTCTAGCAAGTCAAGAACAGAAACTCAGGAGATGTACTCCAGCCCAGTCCTCCTGTCTAGCAATGCAAATTTAAAAAAGGGGGGGGGTTACTCATCACTAAAGCATCCAAGTGTTCCCTTGTGAGCTCATTTATGGGGTAGTTTATGCAAGGAGGAAGGGCCAGGTGTAGAGATCTGAGCACATGAGGTATTAGCTTCAGAGAGAGAGAAACATCTGCTATGAACATCAGAATCCAGATGGTGCCTTGAATTACACTGGTAAGTGCAAGTGTATCTATCAAAGTTTACAGTGCACCACATGTAAAAATGTAGACAGGTGAGTCATGTTGAGAAACCATCCTGTCTAACCCTAGAAGTTAGCTTACGGAACATACTCAGAGAGAGGGTTAAGTAGGAGACATGCAATGTACATTAAAGGGCACAGAGCAAAGGCTGAGTGGGAAACACTCAAGCGGACAAAAAGCAGAGCAAAATCCAGCATCTGGAACTGAAGCTAGACAGACCGAGATTTGGCACACATTATGACCAACAAGGTTAAATAATTATTGGAATAAAATCCCATGGGTTATGGGGGAAGCTCTGTAACTGGAAGGCATTTCAGACTATCTGCAGAAGTTAAACTTTAGCACAGCTGGAAATGATGGATGATGTGCAAAAATTAAAGGATGTGCAGTACAGATGCAGCCTTGTTGTGCTCCAGTGGTACAGAGGAGAAGGAAGCGAGGAATGGTGGATCAATTAAATAAAATCATTTATTGGATAAACATCACATAATACATATGCTCTGCCTCTACAGATGTGCACACATGTGACAACGCCCAGACTAGCTTTTGTGCTGAATTGAGATTGTAGTGAACCCGGGTTTGCCATCAGTACACGATATAGGGAGACAACTGACCCCACAACTGTATGATGACCTGATTACACATACAAGCCTTTGCATACACACATTGTTTTTTATCTGATGTAGGTATCTGAAAAAGGGAGCTTTGACTCTTGAAAGCTTATACCCTGGAAATCTTGCTGGTCTTTAAGGTACTACTGGACTCAAATCTTGCTCTTCTACTGACGTCCAACATAGCTACCCACCTGAACCACTGTTTATTATGTTACACTTAAGACATCTTACAGATGTTCCTAAAAAGAACATGGGTACAGTAACCTTAGGAGCCCTGTGATGCAGAGTGGTAAGCTGCAGTACTGCAGTCCAAGCTCTGCTCACGACCTGAGTTCGATCCCGACGGAAGTTGGTTTCAGGTAGCCGGCTCAAGGTTGACTCAGCCTTCCATCCTTCCGAGGTCAGTAAAATGAGTACCCAGCTTGCTGGGGGCAAAGTGTAGATGACTGGGGAAGGCACTGGCAAACCACCCCTTAAATATAGTCTGCCTAGTAAACGTCGGGATGTAATGTCACCCCAGGGGGTCAGTAATGACCCGGTGCTTGCAGAGGGGACCTTTACCTTTACAGTAACCTTTGAGTCACTTTCATGCTGTTTTCATGCTGTTTAAAGTCTGCCTTTTATGCAGAAGCAGAAATGGAGGAGAGGCACCCCCAGTTGAAGGTAAAAGCTGAGTGGAAAAGAACAAACACCCTCTAGGGATCCTGGAACAATTGTTGGTTTGGCTCACATCTTGTTAGCCAGTTTTGAACAAGGAGCCAGTTTTCCAATGGACTGTTCATCTCTTCCTTGATCTGTTCATGGCTATTCAGCAGGCACTGATTTAAAAATTAGTCACAAATCGATGCTGTTTTTCCTTTTTAATCCTGCCATTCAGTGTTAATCTTCCAAGTAGTTCACAGTGATATCAATAGCTTGTGATCTGACAAAGTGAACAGACTTGGCAATTGGCTGATGTCAGATTGACAAAGGCAAACACGATAAGTTTGACAGTCGAACCCATTCTCCATGAAATTCATGCAATTTTTATCATTCTCAGCTAAAACGTCCCCCTGTGTTTTAAACTGGAGCAACTCTGCCCCAAAGAGCCCTGTGATGCAATGTGGTAAGCTGCTGTACTGCAGTCCAAGCTCTCCTCAGGACCTGAGTTCGATCCTGACGAAAGTCAGTTTCTGGTAGCTGGCTCAAGGTTGACTCAGCCTTCCATCCTTCCGAGGTTGGTGAAATTAGTACCCAGCTTGCGGGGGGTAAACTGTAGATGACTGGGGAAGGCAATGGCAAACTACCCTGTAAACAAAGTCTGCCTAGTAACCATTGTGATGTGACATCACCCTATGGGTCAATAATGACCCGGTGCTAGCACAGGGGACTACCTTTACCTTTTAAACTCTGCCCCTGCAAGCTTCCAGTCAGTTGCATGCAAATATATATAAAAACCTGTTCTTTCCTTTCTCTTTACCCTGCTGCAGCACAGGACATGAACTCATGCAGGAAGCCAATGCATAAGGCAATGCAGGAAGAGGATACTCAGAGGGGAGAGGCGTGACTCTTTGATCACTTGTGGAGAAAGCAAATCACCATCTGGAATGTAGGTCTCACACTTTATCTCCCTTCTCCAAAACCTTTTCAACATGAAATGTTACTATCAAACATTAAGAACAAAGGATTGCACTAATGTAAGTGGCTCTTTGTTGACCAACATTTATATAGCTTGGGGCCTAAAGTAGTTATTCTCAACTGTACTCTCTGCCATATTTTCTGTCCAACCCATTCCATGTGGTACAGTCTCTTTGGGTGATAGACCACCAGACCACCATTCTCCATCTATCACTGTTACAGCCAGAGGATCTGCTTTGCTGCACCATCATGAACACATGAAGCTGCCTTATACTGAATCAGCCCATTGGTCCATCAAAGTCAGTATTGTCTACTCAGACCAGCAGTGGCTCTCCAGGGTCTCAGGTAGAGGTCTTTCACATCACCTACTTGCCTAGTCCCTTTAACTGGAGATGCTGTGGATTGAACCTGGGACCTTCTGTATGCCAAGCAGGCGCTCTACCACTGAGCCACAGCTCCTCCCCAGATCACGATGGGTAGCTGTGTTAGTCTGTTTGTAGCAATACAAACAGAGCAAGAGTCCAGCAGCACCCCAAAGACCAACAAAATCTCTGGCAGGGCACGAGCCCCCGTGAGTCATAGCTCACTGCTTCAAATACTGTGACTCACAAAAGCCCACACCCAGCCAGAAAGTCCACTAGTCTCCAAGGTGCCACCATCATGATGTCCCAGTTCAGCTCCCAGTGCCAGCAGTGGTGACACGCCTTGGCGGAGAAGTGCCACGTCCCAAGGAATTTGTGGGTCCAGGGGATCATAGGAAGTGGATGAACCAAGTGAAGGTGTCTCCAAATTGCCCGTTTGTTAAGGCTGAAAATGGCAAGCCCGATGCAAAGTAAAGCAGAAGAACACCTGTCATGGGATGACATTTAATTGCTTATGCTTAAGGTATCCCATTAATTACAAGTGGTTGGATGAGGCTCTGGGAGACCCAGGTTCAATTTCCCACTCTGCTATGGGACCTTGCTGGATGACCTTGGGCCAGTCACAAGTTCTCAGTTTAACCTACCTCACAGGGTGGTTGCGAGGATAAAATGGAGGATAGGAGAGCAATGTAAGCTGCTTTGTGTGGTATAGTGGAGTCAGCGTGGTATAGTGGTTGAGAGTGGTGGTTTGGAGTGATAGATTCTGATCTGGCGAACCAGGTTTGATTCCTCAGTCCTCCACTTGAGCAGTGGATGCTAATCTGGTGAACTGGATTTGCTTCCCCACTCCTACGCATGAATCCAACTGGGTGACCTTGGGCTAGTCACACTCTGTCAGCCCCACCTACCTCACAGGGTGTCTGTTGGGGGCGGGGAAGGGAAGGTGATTGTAAGCCAGTTGATTCTTCCTTAAGTGGTAGAGAAAGTCGGCATATAAAAACCAACTCTTCTTCTTCTGCTGCTGCTGCTGTCTCAGTTGGGGAGAAAGTCATGGTCTAAACAAAGAACATTAATAAATGGAGTAAACAAAATTTGGGGGGGGGACCCTAACAAGTGAGCAATTTAGACAGCCTCATTTTTTTTGGATCTGACACACAATGCTTCTTGTAGGCAAGCCTTTGCCGGGAGACTTGGCTGCTCTGTGACTGCCTGACACCAGCCGGATCCCAGTAGCTGCTTCTGCAAAGCAAGTGTGATGAGAAAAGAAAAACACACTCTTGTGTTCCTTCCTACTGTTCGTTCCCCAGCCTGCTGACATAGATCATGGGGGGCAAAGTACTCGCACTTCCCGGTTTGTTCAGTCATGCCTGTGCTTTGGCTACAGTGTGGTCAGGAAGCCGCATGTACTCTGGGATTTGGCCTCTTTGGAAGGAAAACTCTCTTCCACAAAGCAAAGGCTACACTCCCAGGCAGAACTGAAAATGAGGCTTCTCTTTCAGCCCAAAGTGCCTTCCATATCCTCTTCTTCAAGGTCTCTGGTTCCCAGGATGTACTTGCTTGCTGATTGTGATTTGTAATAAGGTCAACAATAGCCATTCTTTTATTTATTTTTTCAGTAGTGGGATTAATGCCAATTTTACAGCATTTTTTCAGCACTATGTGTCTACATATGAGCCCCGTGGAGCAGAGTGGCAAGCTGCAGTACTGCAGTCCAAGCTCTGCTCACGGCCTGAGTTCGATCCCAACGGTTTCAGGTAGCCGGCTCAAGGTTGACTCAGCCTTCCATCTTTCCGAGGTTGGTGAAATGAGTACCCAGCTTGCTGGGGGTAAAGGGAAGATGACTGGGGAAGGCACTGGCAAACCACCCCATAAACAAAGTCTGCCTAGTAAACATCGGGATGTGATATCACCCCATGGGTCAGGAATGACCCAGTGCTTGCACAGGGGACCTTTACCTTTATATGTCTACAAGTCTGTTTATAGCCTGGTCTACCTTAAAGAACCAGTGTGGTGTAGTGGTTAAGAGTAGTGGACTCTAATCTGGAGAGCCAGGTTTAATTCCCCACTCCTCTATATGAAGCCTGCTGGGTGACCTTGGGCCAGTCACAGTTCTCTCTGAACTCTCTCAGCCCACACAGAGGCAGGCAATGGCCAACTACCCCTGAACTGTCTCGGGCCTTGAAAATCCTACGGGGTTGCCATAAATCAGCTGAGACTTGGCCACACACACACACACACAAGCTGAGGTAAATTCAGTTTTTATTTAATTGCACAAGTCTACCCTTTGCCTGGGATCTTCCAGATAGTTTTTAATAGACAGTTCCTGGCTATTAAACTTCCCTGCGTTTTGCCCGCATTTTCAGAGACCTGTTTTATCTTGAATTTGAAAACGTGGGCAAAATGCAGGAAAATGCAGGGGGGGGGGGAGCGAGGCGACCTCTGACTGTCAGGAACAGCATGCATAATCAACACAAAGACCCAAAGTCCTCAGAGGGATGACGGCAAATGAAACAGCCATGCATAAATGACTTTTCTCAGTTTACTCAGCCTCATTGACAGTCATGTATGTTGCCAGAAGTTCCTTGGAGGAACAGTTAGATATGCCATGTGATAGATACATGGACACAGGAACAGAGAAGCAAGGGGAAGCTCTGACCATGTATGCATGGGAGGTTTTGCCTTGGATTTGCCGCTCTCTATATGCACATTTTCCCCATCTGAATTCTCAAAACTCTTCCCCATCTGAATTCTCAAAACTCAAAAATAAGCCCCCATGAAGAGTTTTGAGAATTCAGATGGGGAGAATGTGCATCAAGAGAGTGGCAAATCCGAGGCTAAACCTCCTATGCATAAATGGCCCATGTTTTAAAATATTAAACTTGAGAGCAACAACGGTAATAGCAAAACACTGAGAGCAACTAGTGAACAGAAGTAGAAACTTGCATCTGATTTAGGAGCAGGTGAGTTGATGGCATACAATGTGTCTGTCCTACTTTTCCTGAGGCTCAAAGAGTGAACTGTCCTCTTATTAAAACACACCACACATGTTTCTGAGAGTTCACCTGCTTCATCACTGCAATGTCAAAGATGTTGACCTCTGACCTGGAAGATTAAGGAGGATAACACCTGGTCTTTTGGAAAGCCACAGGATAAATGTATCCTTTGTACCTGGCTAACAATACTTTCTTAAATCCTCAGAGTAACTCAGACCATTGGCAATGGTTGCGTGGAGGTGGAAATGTACGGTGGGCCTTGCAGGAAGGCCAACAAAGGAGAAACTTGGAGCATCTCAAAAGAGGAATGATTTGGATCTATGCTGATGGATATCAAGGTTGGTTACCAGAAATTAGAATAGGCACAGAACTAACGGTGCCTTCTGATAATAAAAAAGAGCTATCAGCATTCAGATTGCTCAGTGAAAATCTGAGGCGCTATATAAATAATTAGTAGTGAGCAGTTGCCTTAGAAAAGTCTATTATTGGGAATTGGTCTTGATGTCTGTCAGTAACTAAAGGGTATTGTTGCCAGGTCCCCCCTTTCCATCAGCGGGAGGTTTTGGGGGCTGGGGCTGGGAGGATTGCATGCACGGCTGCACATGACCCAATCATGTCACTTCCAGGTTTACCCCCAGAAGCACAGCATTGCCGCAGCCACTTTGGCACTCAAACCCCCAAAATGCTGGGGGTAGTAGCTGGAGATCTCCTGCTATTACAATTGATCTCCAGCTGATAGAGATCAGTTCACCTGGAGAAAATGGCCGCTTTGCCAATTGAACTCTATGGCATTGAAGTCCCTCCCCACCCCAAACCCTGCTCTCCTCAGGCTCTGCCCCCAAAACCTCCCACCGGTGGCGAAGAGGGACCTGGCAACCCTATCTTTCTGGAATTTAGTACTGGCTTCTATTAGCTTGTGTCTATGTAAAGTGCTGTCAAGTCTCAGCCAACTTATGGCAACCCCGCAGGGTTTTCAAGGCAAGAAGTGATTTGCCATTGCCTTCCTCTGCATACAGACCCTGGTATTCCTTGGAGGTCTCCCATCCAAGTACCAACCAGAGCCAACCCTGATTAGCTTCTGAGATCTGATGAGATCAGGCTAGCCTGGGCCATCCAGGTCGGGACCATACTGGTTTAGGCTCTAAGTCCCGAGATTTGTGAGGGCTGGCAGCAAGGTAATCTCTAATGGATGGAAAACTCATGCATAACTCCAAGGAACAACTGAGACAAACCAGGGGCAACCATGAGTGAAAGTATGCATGCATAAACAACCTTGGTTACTCTGGAGGGTTACAAAGGGACATTGATGGCTTTAAAACATCTATTAAGAAGTTCCCTACATAGGACCTTCTCTGTGAAGGAAACTACCGAGACTTCTCTTTCTTTTTTAGATATTTCCTTATTTGCTTTCTTGATGCACAGCATTCCCCAGCCCTTGGCTGTCCTTTCACATTTTTTGATAACACTATGATAGATCCTCTGTCATGGTGCCAAGCCTGCCGGCACAGTCCCTGTAGGACTGCGCCAAAGCAGTTTGTCCTGATTTCAGTCTCTTTCTAATCTCAATCTGATTGATTTCTTTTGGAGTTGGATCCAAGTGTCATATAAAAGCCATTGAAATACAAGGCTGAGCAAAGGGTGCAGAGAAACTCTCCCGACAGTGTGCGTGCTTGTGTGTCTGTGAAAGAGAGAGAGAGAGAGATTGAAATAATGCTAAGAAATGAGGCTGCTACAAAGGGGAACATCGTTGGCAGATGAAAGATCGTAGCAGCCACAGTAGAAGACAGACAAATGCTTCCATCTCCCCGGCTCTCTCCTGGGATGCGTTAGCCATATAAAGATGGATCGACTTATACAGCTCTCACTTACCCATTACAAACATTTCTCTTTGATTTGCCAAAGAATTTTTCTTCTTAAGGATCAACAGACCCTCCTCCCTTTCCCCCTCCTCACATCTGGCAAGCAAAGAAGCCAGAACATCTCCCCTGGCTCAGCTCCAAGCGGTTAATGAAAAAGGCGGGAGCCCGAGAACTTTCCCAAAAAAATCCGAGATGCATTTTCAGGCAGTCTCACAGATTAGATGCAATGAGCAATGAACTGGATCAAAGAGGCAGGAAAAGAGGGCAGCTCGCCTCCCTGGAAAACAGGTCTGGGAAAACCCAAGTCACAAAGCTTCCCATTGTGATGCACCGTTGTCCTAATCTGCCTAAGTCAGCAACAAATGTGATGAACGAAGGGCAGGGTATGCAGAGAGATTCACAGTTGTCTCCTAGAAAGAGGGGAGGATATGTATATCTACTGGTAGCCCCACTCCAGGAAGGAGTGGTCTTGCTTACCTGGCCAGTGTCCCCAGGCTGCAGATCCTACCTATATCTCCCAGCGTGGTGTAGTGGTTAAGAGCGGTGGTTTGGAGTGGTGGACTCTGATCTGGAGAACTGGGTTTGATTCCCCACTTCTCCACATGAGCGGTGGAGGCTAATCTGGTGAACTGGATTTGTTTCCCCACTCCTACACATGAAACCAGCTGGGTGACCTTGCACTAGTCACAGCTCTCTTAGAGCTCTCTCAGCCCCACCTACCTCACAGGGTATCTGTTGTGGGGAGGGGAAGGGAAGGTGATTGTAAGCTGGTTTGAGTCTTCCTTAAGTGGTAGAGAAAGTTGGCATATAAAAACCATCTCTTCTTTCTTCTCCACCTTCACCACCACCACCACCACCATCACCTAGGGTTGCCAGCTCTGGTCTGGGAAATTCCAGGAGATTTGGGGCTGGAGCCTGGGGATGGTGGGGTTTGAGGAGGGGTGGGACCTCAGTGGGGTATAAGTTCACCCACCGCAGCCATTTTCTCCAGGGTAACTGATCTCTGTAGTCTGGAGATCAGTTGCAGTTCTGGACGATCTCCCACCTGGAAGCTGGCAACCTCTCAGCCTCGCCCCTGGCAAGTATTTGGATGAAAGACCATGTACCCCATCCCCTTGGGCACACACAATTTAGACCCAAAAAAAATCAGCCTTGTTGCGCCATTTTTATTCCGCCACATTTATTTTGTAGACTGAAAGCATATAGTGAGTCTTTACTAGGCAGATATTTATATATGAAGTTATAAAGGTGTTTTTTTTTTTTTTAAACCCAGCAGGGTTTAGGGTTGCCTGGTCCCCCCTCTCCCACGGCGGTAGGTTTTTGGGGTGGAGTCTGAGGTGGGAGGGGTTTGTGGAGAGGAGGGACTTCAATGCCATAGAGTCCAATTGCCAAAGCGGCCATTTTCTCCTGGTGAACGGATCTCTATCTGCTGGAGATCAGTTGTAATAGTGGGAGATCTCCAGCTATTACGTGGAGGCTGGCCATCCTAAGCAGGGCCAACAGAAACGCAGGAAATAAAAATCAAGCTCCAATTATGAAAAACTCATGACCATTCACAAAGGCAGCAATTGGTGACAATGAATCTCCCCCTTGTTTTCTGGTGAGCACTTGTAACATCCAAGGATTCTCAAGTCTTTGTTAAGACCTGGGGAGATGATGTCAAACTCAGACTGTCTCTCTGTCTCTAGTGAGCAAAGGATGTTTATCAGGCCTTAGCGCACACCTGCAGATCTGCAAGATCCCAGCAGCCAGTTACCTGCAGCAAAGCTGCTATTCACACAGCCCCAGGACACCTTGAAAAGATCCCAGGCAGGAAAGAAAAGGATCTTTGTGCAATTCCTTTTTTGCTTTCAAAACGGAAAAAAAGAGGGGGATCTCAACTGCCTGTTAACTTCCTGACTCAATAATGTACAAAAATCCAGCCAGCCCCCTCTGCCTCCTTTATCCCCTCACCTGCAAAAACAGCTTAGTAACAGGAAGCCCCCGTCCCACCAGGGCTAGTTTCTATTGTAATTCCTGCCAAAGTGGCTGAATGAGTGTGTATGTGTGTGTGTGTGTGTGTGTGGGAAGTCTCAAGTAATGTCAAATCAATGAGGCCAAGTGTAGGATTGTGGCAGGCCAGGCAGAGCGCATGCCAGGGAACACTACCATAGCTCTCCTAGTGCATCCATCATTTTCACTGTGTTCAGAGGTCGGCTATCACATGGGTGGCATAAACCATTTACTGTTTCAACCATGAAAACCACATTTTTTGTGTGCCTTCAAGTCACAGCTGACTTATGGTGAACCCATAGGGTTCTCAAGCAAGAGAACTTCAGAGGTGGTAACTTTCTTCTTTATGCCAATTAGGAACTCCAGGAGACCATTTTTAGTCAGAAAAACAGATTGGGGAGAAAGGATTAACCCCATGCAGTGGTCCCAATTCACACATATACACCTACCCAGACTACTGATACGATTTAGGAATAAAAACTGCATTGGATACCTGTTCAGCATCTCATCTGGTTTGACCCTGAGCTTTGGAGGAGCACCCATAAAATGAGAGTAACCACATCAAACAGCTGCAAATGGTTTTTGTCTGTGGCCACTGGCCAATAAATGTTCATTGCAAGCACCTGAAAGTGTATGGAATTGGCTTATGGAATTCATCACTCTATGAGATGAAGTCGGTCACTAACTGGGTGCAATTTATACAATCAAGTGGTACCGCTTTTGAAGATTATAGTTCTTCAAGCTGCCAGTGAGGGTTTGCATTCCTGAACGCATTTCCCATGCAACCCCATCTGGAAAAACAGAAACATAATGTGCCAAAAGCAGCTGTTTTCTCCAGGAGCACTGATCTTGGGCCATATCAACAGAGGTATAGTGTCCAGATCACGCGAAGCAATGGTATTGCTTTACTCTGCTCTGGTTAGACCTCACCTAGAGTATTGTGTTCAGTTTTGGGCACTGCAATTTAAGAAGGATGTAGACAAGCTGGAACGTGTCCAGAGGAGGGCAACAAAGATGGTGAGGGGTCTGGAGACCAAGTCCTATGAGGAAAGGTTGAAGGAGCTGGGTATGTTTAGCAAGCCTGAAGAGGAGAAGTCAGAGAGGTGATATGATAACCAACTTCAAGTACTTGAAGGGCTGTCATATAGAGGATAGTGCTGAGTTGTTTTCTGTTGCCCCAGAAGGTTGGATCAGAAGCAGTGGGTTGAAATTAAATCAAGAGTTTCTGTCTAGACATCAGGAAGAATTTTCTAACAGCAGTTCCTCAGTAGAACAGGCTTCCTCAGGAGGTGGTGAGCTCTCCTTCCCTGGAGGATTTTAAGCAGAGGCTAGATGGCCATCTGTCAGCAATGTTGATTCTATGACCTTAGGCAGATGATGAGAGAAAGGGCATCTTGGCCATCTTCTGGGCACGGAGTATGGGTCGCTGGGGGTGTGGGGGTGGGAGGTAGTTGTGAATTTCCTGCATTGTGCAGGATGCTGTACTAGATGAAGTCTCTTCCAATTCTATGATTCTATTCTATGATCTGGAGATCAGTTGTCATTCCAGGAGATCTCCAGTTAGGGTTGCCAGCTCCAGGTTGGGAAATACCTGGAGATTTTGGGGGCAGAGCCTAAGGAGGGCGGGGTTTGGGGAGGGGGAGGGACTTCAATGCCACAGAGTCCAATTGCCCAAGCAGCCATTTTCTCCAGGGGAACTGATCTCTGTCGGCAGGAGATCAGTTGTGATAGCAGGAGATCTCCAGCTCGTACCTGGAGGTTGGCCACCCTATCTCCAGGGCCCACCTGGAGGTTAGCAACCCTGCCAGACTCCCCTGACGCCTCTCCCTCCACAGGAGGGCTAAAGATGGACCGGGGCCGTCTTTCTACCTGCTGCGCATCCAGAAGCGATGGTTTCTTTTCACGGCTGTTTGTTTTAGTTTAGATTCAGAGGCAGGCCCTGCACTTGTCTCTGTTTCTCTCTCCCTCTCCCGCCTCCCCTCGCTCCGCTCAGCTAAATAAACAAACACCGCGCTGGGCCTGTTCGCAAGCTGCTCTGCTGGCAACCTCGGCAGCCCCAGTCTAGCAACACTTCTAAAACAAACACAGGCACTCTCTGCTGCCTGAACACACCAGAGGTCTCCTCCTTCCTTGTACCAGTGTGGGGTGGACCAGATCGCCAGCAGCAGCAGCAGCAGAGAGAGACACACACGCACACTTGCCGCTCTCTTAAAATAAACACAGGCTGGATGTATTACCGCTAAAATAATAGGGGCCGGAGAGTCCCAGTCTTTCTCTCTCCCCCCTCCTCGGGTCTTCATCCCAAGGAAGAGTTCCTGTAGGGCTGCAGGAGGGGAGGAAGCCACCTCCCTTCTAGAACTGACAGGGGCCTCTCCAGAGAAATGGAGAAGTAACGATCCAGAGCGCGCTCCGTTTAGCTTGGCAGCCCGGCCAAGACATAACCTTCGAGGGTGTTTTCCCTTCCTAGTGAGAACATTAACTCCCCGAGACAGGATGATGAAGTTACTCTGTGTGCCGCCTCCCGCTGCTTCTCAATGTGACGTTTCACTTCTGGAGGGTTATGAACTCGGAAAGGCCCCTGGCGGTGGAGTGGTTGCGGCTCAGTGGTAGAGCATCTGCTCCGCAGGCAGAAGGTCCTAGGTCCTAGCCCCACCACCTTCAGTTGAAAAGATCGGGTAGTGAGTGATGTGAAAGGCCTCCACCTGAACACCTGGAGACCTCACCTGACACCAGAAAGGATTGCCAGGTCTCCCGCCGGCAACCCTTGTTGCCCTCCAACGCTTGGAGCGGCAGTAAGGGGGGGGGGGAACTGCTGGCATGCACAGTGTGTAACATCACTTCTGGGCAATTTCCAACAACTTTATGGTTTTACCATAGAGTTTCCAGTGATTCCTACAGTGATGTGATGTCACAATTTAAGGTTGCCAGGCTGCAGCTGGCAACCCCCGGGGAAAAGTGGGGGCATTGCACTGGTGCACTGACGTCACCTCTGTTAAAAACTTCAGACGCTCTAGCATTTACAGAAAACTTCATGCTTTTACCATAGAGTTTATGTAAAATGCTAGAGTGTCCACCCTGTCACTTCTGTTTTTTAGCGGAAATGATGTACATGCATCGGCTCCACTTTGGCACGCACTCCTTTCTTGACATTTCCTCCTACCGGCACATGAGGTGCCCACTCTTCCATGGAAGCACTCTCTCTCCGCTCAACCTACCTCACAGGGTTGGTGTGAAGATAAGATGGATGAAGGTAGAATGATGTGATATGCTGCTTTGGGTCCCCATTGGGAAGAAAAGTGGGGTATAAATAAAAAAATACAATAAAAAATAAGCAAATACATGTATATTCCTGTACATGTATATTCCTGGATATGGATTTGAGGGCGATCTGGCTGTAACATCTGTCACCCCATTGATCGCCAGGGTTGATTCGGCTGATCTGGCTGGCTAGGCGGGTGTCTCCTACCTCTCTCACCGCTCCATGCGCGTCCCTCCCAAAGCTGCGTGCTCGGTGGATACTGGATGTTCAAAGATTTTTTTAATGCAATCAGGCTTCTTATGGCTTTGAACATTCTTTCCATGCACGATATATCAGTAACATGGGTGAAGAGATTACTATGAGCTGCCGCACACTCTTCTACTATCAGGAGACTCCTTTAGTTCACATATTGCACTCGCATTGAGAACAGTGCATTGGCTGCCTATCTGTTTCAAGGTGCTGGTTATTACGGATAAAGCCTTAGACGGGCATATAGCTCTCAATACGTTCCTGGGTGGCCCTGCTACTCTGCTAATCAAGGCCTCATTACAGTGCCAACTTTTTGGTAGACTAGGATGGCTTCTGCCCAAGTAGGGTTGTCAGGTCCCTTTTCACCACCAGCAGGAGGTTTTGGGGGCGGAGCCTGATTAGGGTGGGGTTTGGAGAGGAGAGGGAATTCAGTGCCATAGAGTCCAATTGCCAAAGTGGCCATTTCCTCCGGGGGAACTGATCTCTATCAGCTGAGGATCAGTTGTAATAGCAGGAGATCTCCAGTTAGTACCTGGAGGTTGGCAACCCTGTGCCCAAGCCAGAGTTTTTTCAGCACAGGCTCCTATGCTGAGGAATGGCTTTCCTGAACATATCAGGAAGACACCCGTACTGATATCATTCCAGCAGCAAAGTTGAGTTATTCAGAAGAGTTTTTCCTACAGCTGAGTACTTATCATAAGGACTGAATCACCTGATGGTGAACGATCTTCCATTGGGGAAGGGCTGTGGCTCAGTGGTAGAGCCTCTGCTTGACATGTAGAAGGTCCCAGGTTCAATCCCTGGCATCTCCAGTTACAAGGACCAGGCAGTAGGTGATGGAAAAGACCTCTAATTGAGACCCTGGAGAGCCACTGCCAGTCTGGGTAGACAATACTGACCTTGTAGCACAAGACGGTGGTTAACAGGAAAAGGAGACGGTCAAGGAAGAATATCATTACGGGATCTTCCTGGGTCATTGTAAGAATGATAGCAAGGAAGTCAGAAATGGTAGGTCACACCACAGTGTGATTATGATTTATAGCCGCTGTATAAATGTGGTTTAAAATGTGTTGGTCATGAATACATCAGTCCTACGAACGAATGTGCAACGTTTTTGATGGCTGCTTCTCCTTACTTTTCCCAGATGTTTGATCGTTAAAGTCTCACATACCCGTGCTTTCCGGAGCTTTCAGACTGCCAAGTCAAGATTCAGCGGGGCCCTTGCGAACACCTGGCCCAACACGGAAGAAAGACTGAGGGTGACTGGTCTGAAAGGGCTTGGGGGGAGGCAAGTGAGAGGTGGGGGCTGGAGGATGCTCCGGGTCTCAGGTGATCTGGAGAAAGGGGTTGGGAATGAGGCTGCAGTCCTTGAAGCACAAGGAACAAACTTGAGGCCATGATGGGTAAAGACAAGCAGATGGGTTCGGAGAATGATGGAAGTGGCTTGACTCATTCTCTCTGCCCTGATGCACAGAATGCAGCAGAAGCCGCTTCCGCTGTGCTTTAGAATATTTGTCTGTCTCAAAGCAGTTTTTTTTGGGGGGGTGTCCTCCTCCAAACTGAATTACCAGTACACAAACACAGAAAGAACCAGAGCATCTTGGAATTTTTCTAGACACCAGTAGTGTGAAATACTACTGTTTGTGGTCACCAAATTTGTGCATATGGGTTTAGTTGCCTTTGGCATAAATTTGGTTTTAAATGAAAAACAGGAGTATAAAGAGGATTCCTTCCTGACCCAAATGACCCTCTTTGGGCTTTGCTAGAAGGACTTGTTTAGCCCCCCCCCCCCAACTCGGTTGAGCTTATCCAAAATTACAGAGAATAGACAGGAATTTCAGATTCCTTTGCCCATCCTCCTATTCCAGTTCACCCCCAGTTCAAGTTGCGTTTACAGAGTGCATAGAGTGATCACCGAACCAGGAAGAGTTCTGTGCATTCAGGGGATGCAGAATCAAATGAGAACCTGGTTGTTCTCTAACTCAGTCCTAAAGCATATCAGGGCTCCATTAAATTAACTGGACAGGGCTTTAATTTGAAAGGGAAGCATATCCCCTAGGTGTTACATGTAACTAGATGCATGCAAGTACAGTTGGATCTGGACCAACATTTCCCCCCTTAAAATGTAACTAATAGCAAACAATCCAAATAATATGATAGTCTGCAGTCTGTAGTTTGTTCCCAATTTATTTATCACAAAATGACATCTCAATCTAGAGTGAAAGACCTGCAAGGGGTGGGAAGAAGAAAGGCTTCTTAACCCTTTCCCCGTTAGTAGTTTTCCCAATAAAGGCCTCACCTTTTTTTTGTCCCAAGCAGGGAAATGATACAGGTACAAAGTAGTAGTGGAGAAGCACCTTCAGTAGGATTACCAGGTCCCTCTTTGCCACCGACAGGAGGATTTTGGGGTGGAGCCTGAGGAGGGCAGGATTTGGGGAGGGGAATGCCATAGAGTCCAACTGCCAAACTGGCCATTTTCTCCAGGTCTCTATTGGCTGGAGATCAGTTGTAATAGCAGGAGATCTCCAGCTAATACCTGGAGGTTGGGAACTAGGGTTGCCCGGTCCCTCTTTGCTACCGGCAGGAGGTTTTTGGGGAGGAGCCTGAGGAGGGCGGGGTTTGGGGAGAGGAGGGTCTTCAATGCCATAGAGTCCAATTGCCAAAGCGGCCATTTTCTCCAGGAGAACTGATCTCTGTGGGCTGGAGATCAGCTGCCTGTAATAGCAGAAGATCTCCAGCTAGTACCTGGAGGCTGGCAACCCTATTGGCAACCCTAAACTTCGATGAGGGCTTTTACACTAAATGATGGAGGGAAAAGTACTAATAAACCATGGAGGAAAAGGGGTTAAACAGTCTTCTGCTCCCCTGGTGTATGTGTTGCTTTGGACTGCAGCTGTCATGCCTGCATGCTGCGAAAGAAAGAATGAGGATCACTTGTAGTTTGGGCCAAAGCCATGGTAGTAAAAGTTATGCTCTTTGAGAAAGAGGAAAAAGAGGATCACTTGTAGTTTGGGCCAAAGTAGTAAAAGTTATGTTCTGCATGAGAGAGGGAAAATCCTTGAAGCAGATGGACAGATCTAAATTAAATATTGTTGGGACAGAGGAGTTAAAAAAAACCCACCCTGACCAAACAGTCTTCTCCTCAGAAAAGAACTCATTATAAACAACAGTCCTTCCGGATTCCCCAAGAGCATCTGACAAGCCAAAGCATGGAGAGGAACTGACTGTCACTTCACAACGGTTCCTCTTATGTGGGTGATATGAACATGCCTGGGGAGACAGGAGCAATGCAGGACAGGAGGAAATGCAGGCTGGAGCTGTGGGGAAGAACCATGGATCAAGTCTCCCATTTATTTGACATTAATCTCCAGTGTAAACACACTTCCCCTCTCCAATATTGTCTTGAATTCTTGAGGGGGGAGGGAACTCCAACATAAAAGAAACTTGCTTTTCAAAAATATTAGTAACACCAATTTCCATTTTGAAATATTCGATCTTTTCTACCTCCCTATCAAAAACATGTTCAAAGTATTACAGGATGCTTGCAGATCCCATTGTCAGGCTAAGCAAATAAAGCAATTCTAAGCGGGTCTACTCAGAATCCTACGCAGGTCTGTTGAATGGGGCTTACTCCCAGGAAACTGTTTTCTAGGCTTCTAAAGGGTAGCATTTGAAAAACATTTTTTCCTTCCCAAATCTCATCCACCTCTTCAAGAGTTATTTTACTTCACATTATCGTTGTTTGCTTAAATCAAGAAATGACTGGAGAGAGTTTATCACTTTATTGTCCTCAAGAAGTCACTGGAGAGAATTTGTTACTTTATCGTCCTCTGGTTATTAGATAGCATATCACCACAAGCTGATAAAAGCTGATAAAGGCTAACAGACAGAAGTGTAGTATGTAACTCAGAGGATTCCAATCTTAAACTCTGCCACAAACTGACTAGACAGCCTTTGTCAAGTCACCTCTCTCAACTTCTAGCACCCCCACCTGCAATAAGATGATAGTACTGGCCTATCTTGGTGGTGGGAAGTGCTGGCCTATCTTGGTGGTGGAAAGTCAAGTTACAGCTGACTTATGGCAACCCCACCGGGTTTTCAAGGCAAGAGATGAACAGAGGTGGTTTGCCATTGCCTGCCTCTGTGCAGCAACCCGGGATTTCCTTGGTGGTCTCCCATCCAAGTACTCAGTAGGGCTTAGATCTGACATGACTGGGCTAGCCTGGGTTAACCAGGTCAGGGGACCTGTTTATAAGGATTATTGAGATAATTGAGATAATATTGTAAGGATTATTGAGATAATGCGTGTGAAGCAGTTTGAACCCAAAGCAATGCATGTTCTAAATACGATTAAGAGTGTTTATCAACAACAGTATAAAATAATAAATGGTATCCAGTTTCCCATTTTTGTGTAGGCCCATTGCTAGTATTCATGACTCTTGAGTACAGATGTGGCCATTACAGACTGTGAAAAATAAGTACATTTAAAATTCTCGACGGGGGGCACTCTTCGAGGTAGAGTCACCAAATTTGCAGCGTAGCTTCCAGGGACTCTCCTTGCATGAACCCCAAAGTTTGATAATGTTTGGGACAGGGGGTCTAATTTTATGGGGTCCCGAAGGGGTCACCCCCTCCTCCATAGAGAAGCATTGTAATCCTTCACATTAGTGTTGTTTGCTTAAATCAAGAGATAACTGGAGAGAGTTTATCACTTTATCATCCTCTGGTTATCGACCCCTTCAGGATCCCATAAAATTGAACCCCCTGACCTAATATTCACCAGACTTTGCGGTTCTTGCAAGTAGAATCCCTTGAAGCTACCCTGAAAATTTGGGAACTCTACCTTCAAAAATGCCTCCTCTGCGAACTCATTTAAAAAATCCCCATATGGAAAAGCCTGGGGAAAGCCAAAGCTGAAAAAAGCCGAATACCTATTCAGCTGATTCGGTGATCAGCTATCCAGCTTCGGCTTTATTTTATTAATTAAATCTGAAAGAAGCCAAAAGGGCCTTTTTTGGGTTTATTTTCGGTTCGGGTTTATCGATATGCACAACCCTAGTTAAGAGGCCAGCTGTAAGTTGGCCATAGGACTTCATATTGCCTGAAGGATACTTCTAAAGGAACAGAGTTCTAATTCTTCATTGAAAGGACAACTGATTTCACAAACCCTTCAGACCACAGGGCTTGGGGTGGCAAAATCAACAACCACTTCATTAAATGGTGACATTAATTTTAACAGCTGTACTGCAGATGGAAGAAAGGGGGGGATGCAGTTTCAATATCCTTGTCTCCGTTCCCCCGCTCTAACGATGACATGTAAGCCATCTCCTCCGCACACCCGACCCCAGCCTACAGCTATATTAAGGTATGTGCAAGGACCAAAAAAATAAACAGAACGCAACCAGGACTGTGCGGATGTGCTAAATTACTGAAAAAGGCATAGCAGCTTAGCAGTGTAGTTCAGGCTTCATGGAAAATGGCCGGAGCACCCAATCTCTGGGAGTTATTTAGTTAAGGGCTGGTTTTCACTTTTCACAGCCTGGCAGGATGGATGTCAGCCTTCATCACAACTGGTGTGTGTGTGTGTGGGGGGGGGGGTTTCTTTGAGTCAGAGACAGGAGTTTATAATAAAGGCAGAGGATATATTCAGGCTTTTCTTTCTTAGATGCTTCAGCTGGGAAATCTTCTGCAGGCTCGACTAAGCTAAGGGCAACAAAGGTACAATCATTATCCTAATGACTGAACTCTACCAGAGGGGATTTTCTCTCTCTCTTGACTAATCCTAAATCAAACTAGGGGCCAAAAGAGACATGTGTCAAAGGTCAATTGTGCAAGTGTACAGCTGTGATTTGTAGGGTTTCCAGGTCTCTCTTTGCCACCGGCGGGAGGTTTTGGGGGCGAAGCCTGAGGAGGGCAGAGTTTGGAGAGGGGAGGGACTTCAATGCCATAGAGTCAATAGAGCTTGCTGCTACACTTTGGCGTATCCTTTGGGGAACCAGTGAATTAGTCTGATGGTGTACTAGATAGAAATTACTTGGAAACATAACTTTGTAAGTATGAATTACATCTAAATATGCTTTCTTGGTTGCACATGATATTATGATTATTACTTCAGTAAATATTATATTTGCTATAGGAATGAATTTGGGGCTGAAGAAAAGACCTTGAAACGGCCGTCCCCCATCTATTCCCAATATATGAACTTTTGGGATTGTTTGAATGTGTACCTTTTGGACCATTTAAAGACATATTGGCTACAAATATATACCAAGAAAATTGCATTATTCTGTTGCACAGAGACTGCACCAAACATGTATTGTATATATTGTATATATTTGTGACGTGTTAGTGTTTATGTATTCCACTTTTGTATGTTATTGTCATTTAAGCACAATATAAGAACTTTGTTACCTTTGTACACTTTATCTCCAGTATCTGGAGGTTGGCAACCCTAGTGATTTGGATCAGGGCCAGCACAAGAGAAGAGGAGGGAACCTCACCTTTCAACCTCTGCTTGAATTCACAGATTGGCAGCATGCATCCAGTGCTGCTGTTAGTCTTTCAAAGGGGAAAAAGACAGGTTTTTCAAAGGACACTTCCTTTTCCCCCTTTGATACTGCTAAGAACAATATGGGAAGCCCTTTTTCAATTAGCAAAACTATATTGAATCAGACCCTTGGTCCATCAAAGTCAGTATTGTCTACTCAGACCAGCAGCGGCTCTCCAGGGTCTCAGGTAGAGGTCTTTCACATCGCCTACTTGCCTAGTCCCTTTAACTGGAGATGCCGGGGATTGAACCTGGGAACCTTCTGCATGCCAAGCAGATGCTCTACTACTAAGCCACAGCTCCTCCCCTACAGACACAGATGAAGGAAAGTTAAATCCTCCTCTTCCCTTCCTGAATGACCCCAGTCCAAACTCTGGCTGTGTGTAAGTGGAATTTACTTTTTACAGAGTGACGGAGATCATGGTCACATCTAGGGTTGCCAAGTGCCAGGTGGGGGTGGGTAAACCCCCGCCAATCCACCTGGCTGCCCGCTGACCAGCTTAGGGTCAGTGGGCAACGTGTGCATGCGCGCCTGCCCGCCATGCCATGTTACTTTCAGTTTACATGTATTTTTGCAGAGCCATAATGGGAATGCCTTTTTTTTTTTGCATTACACTGAAGCAACGCGTCATGGAAAAGGCAAGGGGAAGGGCTTCAGATGTGGGGGTGGGACCTGTTCAGTCCCCTTTCCTGTTTATTAATTTCAGTTGCTGACCTCAGTTTGATGTAAAGCAGGCAAGTAGTGGGACTGGCCAGACAGAAGGGCAAACTGTTTCTGGTCAATCTCATTTCTAGGTAATGAGACTAGATCAGATTAGAGAAGAGAAAAAAAGTTCTTTTAACATTATCTTATTCAAAGATAATGTTAAAAATAAGATAATGGGGGAAAGCAGTTCCCACCTCCTTTTTTATAGGGCTAGAGATGGGCACTGTCCTAAATGATGGCAGACCTGAGGGCCAAAGGTGGGTAGCGTAGTCAGATAGCAGTCCAAGGCCCAGTACCGGGTTGTTTTTGGCCTGGGTCCAAAGCATCAGTACCAGAAGTGAAGTCCAAATGTCAAGTCAAAATCCGTTCCAAGGTCAAGGCCACGACCATCTCAGGAGTGGTCAGAGTACGGGTTAGTGGCAACAAGTTGTTCCCATACTGGCCTGGCTGCAAGTGCCTGCTTAAATAGGCCTGGAGTGAACCAGCTGTTGCTTGTTACTCTGTCTGAGCATTCCCTGCCTGGTGAAGCTCATTAGCCTCATCACTGTCATCAGAGAGTGTTCTGGGCTCGTAGTCTAGTACTCCTTCAAAAATTGTGTAGTAGTGCTCTGAGCCTTTTGTGCCTCTGCTCCAGCGGCTTTGGGGGGGCCTCTCTGGTGACACTGCCTGTGGCTGGCCCTGTGACACAAGCAAGTCCTCTGTGCTGGCTGGCTGTAGACATGGGGAGGACGTTTCTGTCTATGGTTACTCAGCCTGTTGCTTCAAGGTCCTCTTTGTCTGAGGAAGCCTCATCAGGCTACCCCATGCTAGGCACATGCTGAATTCTAAATCTGCATACTGCATGTGAATATAGACACTGTGCCAAACAAAAAGTTTTAAAAAGTAGTGATTGGTGATGTCACAAGCACTGTGGAATAGATACCTTAAACCTATGTATTGCCTTACACCTATGTGTTGCAGCCATCATTGATAGGAGGTAGCTTAGGCTTTCTCTAGCTACTGTTCGCCATGTTGCAAACACCTAATTAGACAATGGTAGCAAATGAGCATGTGTTCCATGGACTCAACAATACCTCCACATCTCTGAAAAATACATTGTCCGTAGATGGCCATTCAAGCACTGGCAAATCTGCCATTTCAGTCAGGAGTAGATGCTTCTGCTGCTGCTTCTTTTGGTGCATTCACTGTTCAAGTGAGCCTCCCAGATGGTCTTGATTAAATGGCTATTCCAAAGTTTCCATCATGGGGCTGCAAATGTTAGCCAAGAATGCTCAGTCCTGGCTCCTCCTGTCTGAAATGTGCCCTCCTCCAGGACTGATGGTTTACAAATGACCTGGGTACCTCCTGGTACATGAGCTTAAAATGCATCTGTTTGTCTGATAACCTTCCCAGACTCTGATGAAATGTGCTTCAGCCCAGCATTCAATAACAGGAACTGGACGAGTGGGAATTGGCCATCGACAGCAGGCCAAAAACGTCAGAGAGCTTAAAAGCATTGAGAAAGAGCATAAATTGAAAAGCAAGCTGGTGTAGACGGAACAGATATTGAATTTCTACGGACTCGAGGAGTAATGGAGGATGAAATGGAATTTGTGGGTCTATGCTGAGGCACTTTGAGTTGAATGATAGATTCACAAGGGAAGGCCAAGGGGAAAGCGGAAATCCCATTATCTGTAATGTCATTTAAAAAGCACCTTCCCATATGTGAGCCTGCATGGTGTAGTAGTGAAGAGAAAGAGCCAAGAGGTCACTGGTTCAAATCTCATAAAAGTGTGCATTATATGGCTACATAAGGTCCCAGGTCCAACCCCTGGCAATCTCTACCTATAAAACGTTCTTGGGTAGCAGGGGAAAGAAAAGCCCATGCTGGAGACATTGAGGACTCACTACAAGTAGACAGTACAGTGCTGGTTTAATTAGGGAAACGGTGGATCTGTGGATAGGGTTGCCAACTTCCAGGTACTAGCTAGAGATCTCCTGCTATTACAACTGATCTCCAGCCAATAGTGGAGAAAATGGCCGCTCTAGCAATTGGACTCTATGGCATTGTAGTCCTTCCCCTCCCCAAACCCCACCCTCCTCAGGCTCCACCCCAAAAATCTCCCGCTGGTGGCAAAGAGAAACCTGGCAACCCTATCTGTGGAAGAGCCACTGCTTTGAGTGCTGAAGGTCCTAGGTTCCATCCCTGCTTTTCCCAGTTGAAAGGATCAGATACTCAGCACTATGAAAGATGCCCGCCTGAGATCCCAGAGAGATGCTACCACTCAGAATAAGAAAATACTGGGATTGATAGGCCAATCGGGCTGACACATCATAAGGCACCTTCATGTGTGTTTTCAGATGTTAGCTCAACGTGACAGCTTAAAACAAACTGTCTCAGTTCCCACCTTCCCCCTTCATCTGCAACCCCGGGGTTCATAATAATTCTCAGTTCAACCCAGTGCTGGTTCTTGGTGCGTGTGAAGAACTGAGAGCCTAGCATGGCCATAGAAATGTCAGTTGTGCCAAGAATCACATTATAAACTATCTTAAAAGCTGGGCAGTCACAGTGGTCTGTCTCTTCACACATATTTAATTTGGCATCACTTTCTACTCTCCCATTCTGAGTGCTGGGAAGATCCCCTCTCTGCTGTGTCTGTTGAAGCATGGATCCATTTATGTAGGTGGAACTGTGCAAATTTAATCTTAAATTAGGGGAGGAGGGAAATAAAAACAGAGGATGTTATTCTGAGAAGAGAAAAGCGTTCCCATTTGGGAGATATGTGAAGACGGCAGAGAAGAAGAGTTGGTTTTTATACCCCACTTTTCTCTACCTTAAGGAGTCCCAAAGTGGCTTGCAATCGTCTTCCCTTCCTTTCCCCACAACAGACACCTTATGAGGTAGGTGGGGCTGAGAAAGTCCTGAGGGAACTGTGACTAGTCCAAAATCACCCAGCAGGTTTCACATGGAGGTGGGGAATCGAACCTGGTTCTCCAGATTAGAGTCTGCTCTTAAACATGACACCACGACACCACGCTGGCTCTCACAGGGCACCCTGTGTGTGTGTGCCATCAAGTCACAGCTGACTTATGGCAGCCCCATAGGGTTTTCAAAGCAAGAGACCTTTGGAGGTGGTTTGCCAGTGCCTGGCTCCGTGTGGGTTGAGAGAGTTCTGAGAGAACTGTGACTGGCCCAAGGCCTCCAGCAGGCTTCACGGGGAGGAGTGGGGAATCGGACCCAGTTTTCTCCAGATAAGAGTCTGCCACTCTTAACCACGACACCATGCTGGCTCTCAAGGACAAGAGGGCTGATCTGGAGACACCCAAAGTGCCAACATAGGGCTTGCATTCAAATGTCCATTCACTCAGTAATTCTAACCTTTATATGGCATGGGTCTCTGCTGGGTTACATCAGTGTTTGCAACATTCAGGTACATGTGGTAGATACATGCTGGGGAGCTCTGATTGGCTGAAGCTCAATAGCACGCCCACCGCACAGGGTTGCCAACCTCCAGGTAGGCCCTGGAGTTCTCCTGGAATGATCACTGATCTCTAGGCTACAGAGATCAGTATCCCTGGAGTAAATGGCATATTTGGAAGGCAAGCTGTACAATATACCATAGATTCTAGATGAGATCCCTTCCCAAACCCCTCCCTCCAAAAGTACTGCTGTTGGATATCCAGAAATTTCCCAGGTTGGCATTGGCAACCCTACCATTGCAAGCTGACAAAACTATACCTCGGCTTCACAGTCACAAGCAAAGGCACAACAAAAAATTCCAGCCCACCTAAAGGGTCAATGAACCCACAGCAAGAAGCTTGGGAGAAATCCAAGCCTTAGTTCTCCATCTTGAACTCGAGGGTAGTGTAGCAGGGCTGCACCCATTCTGGGTCAGATGGAAAATGGCAGCAGAAGAGGGGCAGAGACCATACCCATATTCACTTCCTACTTCATAAGTAAGTGCACATTTGGTATCTCTTGCTGTCCAAAACAGCAGGCCAACAGCTGGCTGAACTCCACCCATCAGATTACTAGTTCAGTCCCCTTTGAGGAATTCATCAGAGGGAAATTTTTTGCTTTCTGATGGAGAAATGCACACCCGCCCGCACAACTGATAAGAGAAAAACGCAATAGGGAGGAGAGGATTTTAATTGCCCCGTAAAAATCCTGCAGAGAGTTGGTGAAACACCCAATTGACGTCAATGATGGTTCTGTCCAAGGAGTGAATCTTGATCTCAGGGCTATGTGAGTAAACAGCAGCAGTATTTGAATTCATTGAGTATGATGCAAAGAAGAAGAAGGCACATAGCCGTAAGAGAAACTCATGCCTGCAGCTTAGGATCTGTACATCTACAAGCAGGGCTGATGGGAAGCTAAAGATAAAAGGCCCTCATGCAGACCCCTCTGAAGATTTGGACAATGAATATTCTCCAAATATTCATTTATCATATTTGTATCCCTCTGTTCCTCCAAATAATTCAGGGTAGCACATACCTTTCTCACTTCTTTCATTTTACCCTCACAACAAACCTGTGAGGAAGTCTAGGCTGAGAAAAAGACTGACCCAAGAAGCTTCACAGAATTTGGGTTTGAGCCTGGCTATCCCTGATCCAATGCACCTCTCACTCGTCATGTTGATGAGGATACCAATCTCCAGGTGGTGGCTGGAGATCTCCTAGGGTTACAACTGATCTCCAGGTGACAGAGATCAGTTCACCTGGAAAAAAATAGCCACTTTGGAAGGTGGACTCTATGGCATTATATGCCATTGAAGTCCCTCCCCAAACCCTGCCTTTGTCAGGCTCCACCCCCAAAAGTTCCAGGTATTTCCCAACCTGGAGCTGGCAATCCTAATGTTGATGCTGAATTGTCTCAGGGTATACAAAAATTGGTATTCAACATTAGTATTTGCCATTCCATTTGTCCCCTAGTAGAAGACAATATCAGACAGCTGATGGTCCACAGAATTCAACCAGCCCCCCCCCCCATTTAATTCATTTAACGAATCATGAAGCATTCCTTAACTGGGTGCAAAAAACAATCCATTCAATTTTGAACGATGTTGTTCAATATTTTTGGATGGCAGCATTCCTAAAAAGGATGTGTCATCCCACTGAGCAACTGAATAAATTGAAAAACACAGTATCAATACATATGAACAGAGAAATATTGGGAATAGATAGATAGATAGATAGATAGATAGATAGATAGTTTATTTGCGGCCCTTGGCCAGATGAAACAAGATACATGAACTAAAATGGTGTTACCGACAAAGGTTTTACAGTCCGAGTCTTAAGTCACTTAAAAAAAAAAAAACAAAAAAAAAAACATCCAAGTTACATCTGCCATTTGGACTAAGAGACTACTCTGTGGCAACGAATTTTCATTGCAGCCATACAAAATTTTGCTACCTGAGAGTTGATTGAGGGAGTATCTCCTTGTAGGAGCTTTTCTATCTTTTCTCTTTCCCTGTCTGGTCCCATTCTCAGTATGAAAGGCTCAATAAACTTTGAACGGGGTATAGTGTAAAAGTTACAGTTCAGGAGAACACGTTCAGTGGTTTCTAAATCCTCGGATTTGCAGGGGCATAGTCTCTCTACCTTGGGTATCTTCTTGAATTTCCCCTCTAACATAGCAGAGGGTAAGGCTGCGCACCTAGCCAAGGTAAAAGCCCTCCTATATTTGTTTACCTCTAAGTAACGGAGATAGGCTGCCGGTGCAATGATAAATTTGGAGTGGGGAGGGGAGTCATAAATAGGGGCACTCTTGCTAGATCTACTTGTCGCTCAATATCTTTAACCCTTAGGTTTATAGTTGACTTAGCTTGATCCCACCCTAACTGAAGTAGTGCTAGGGGGGTAAAACCCAGGTTATTTAGTTTGTCTTCAATGGCTATTATCCACTTTGACCTAAAGGCATCAGAAAGAATCAGTGGAAGAAGACCCTTGGGGTTGAAATTAATTTTCACCCAGAGATAAAGCGAGGACAAGACAACCCTTGCCTCCACCTTCATCATGCCAGTTTCTAAACGGATCATAACATTTGATACACATCTTGGCAATTGCAGGGCAGCTCTAAGAAACTTGGATTGCACTCATTCCATGGGAATAAGACATGAGGGTGGAGAGTCATGTTGTGTTCCATATAACATTTGTGCTAGTTTTCGCCTGGAAAGATTTAAGGGCGGCTGGAATATAGTGTGCCCCTTTGGTCCGGAGAAAATATATTATTGAATGGGCTGATCTTTCCCCTAAATTGGCAACATAGGTATTATGGGCCAGCTTGGAGCCTGATGCCTGGATTGTTGTATTGGGAACAGATGTCCCAAAGAATTTCTTTATGTCTCTCGGAGGCTCGTAAAATATAGCAGCCAAGGCTGCTGAACTGCAAACATCAGGTCATTCTGCTCAAGTACAACATCCCCCAGGGGAAGACAGTACTAATCAGAATTGCCATTTTGAGTAATCTCATAGTACCAATTGGCCTCCCCACAGGTAACACAGTGCTCACTTGGAACAAGACTTTTCCATAAGAAGAAACAGCTACAAAATGGTACCAAATGTTCTGTACTTTTGGTTCTGTGTAGAAACGAGCTAATCCAGTGGCACAGAAATTTCTCTGAAAGCTTTTTGATCATATAATGACACAAATAACTCAAGCCAATCAGGGATCTGATGTCACAGTACTAGCTGGTGAATCAGATTTGGTTATACAATGAAGTCCCTGAACGCAACTGAGGGCAACTGAGATTAAGGCCAAGTAAGGGCGATGTAAATGATTTTTCACAAGAGGTGTTGAAAAAAAAAAATCTCCCCAAAGGGGAAGCATTTTTCAGCTCTGCTGAAAACATTCTAAAAAAACCCAAACAGTGAGCAATTCCAGCTCTTCAAAACACAGGCAAGCATTTTTAGCAGTAGACTTTGCTCATTGACCATGCATGTACTTTGAACTTACAAAATCTCGATTCGTTTCCTTGCATCTCATTGTAGGACAGCGCCAGCTGCAAAACCAGCCCTGGGGTCTGTGGTAGCCATAGCCATACACACTACAATAGCAGCACCAATTAAAAGAATGAGGATGACCAGAAAACTGCTGAGTGCCCGACAAGATCTTCCCATATCTTCCCTTGCCCAAAGACTCAGCAACTGAAGCGGGGAAGTTATAAATCCATACACCCTGAGGTCTTTGAATAAATGAACTGGAGAGGGGTGACAACTTCGGTTCTTTGTGTTGATTATGCATGCCGTTTCCGACCATCAGAGGTCACCTTGCTCCCCCCCCCCGCGTTTCCCTGCGTTTTGCCCATGTTTTCAGAGACCTGTTTTATCTCACATTTGAAAACATGGACAAAACGCGGGGAAAGGCAGGAGGAGAGAGAGGCGATCTCTGACGGTCGGAAATGGCATGCATAATCAACACGAAGACCCGAAGTCGTCGGAGGGGGAAACAGCCGTGCATAAAAGGCCTTGGTGTCTGAGCACGAAGTCCATTGCCAATCTAATAGACCAAGAGGAAAGTTGTGTTGTAACTCTGAGTTCGGCTGGCTTGCCAGCTTGCTTAAATTGAAATGAATGTATTTTCTGGACCATAGAAAGTGAAATAAATCATAGGGAGAAGAAATGCAGCAGCTTAGATAAAACTCTGAGAAGCATAAATCAGTAGGGGACGAGGGGGGGGGAGCCCTGAAATGGATGTTAAAAATGTGAGCCCACTGCCAAATTCCTCTGGAGGATCCCGCCTCCGTGGAAAGGGTTTGGATAGCTTGACTTGTTTTTGAAGCAACGCAGAGCACTGCTGTAGACTCCCCAGACCAGACCATCCTGTACTTGCATTAGAGTTTTAAGGAGGATTTCTAGTAATCTCCCACTGTCTGGAACATTAGAGAAAACTTTAGAAGAAACTTGTTGCTGTCCTGGACATCTTATTACTTTTGTTCTGAGTGCTGTCAGTTGGTTAGCACAGGGCTTCATAAACGTTTTCCACTCGCGACCCCTTTTCGCCCAAGAAATCTTTACGTGACCCCGGGTATATAGGTATATAAAATAGGTATACAAATCAAATATTTCCTGATAATAAATCATAAATAAATTTATTTTAGAACAATTCTTTGGTATACATATGATTTTACCATTTAATAAAGATGAAAGCAAATTTGCATACTAATGAGGTGGATGTGCTTGTTGCCAAATTTTTGTGACCCCCACATTCATATGGGGTCGTGACCAACAATTTTAGCAGCTTTGAGTTAGCACACATGAACTGGCTGTGCATCCCCATTAGGGTTGCCAGCTCCGGGTTGGGAAATACCTGGAGATTTTTGGGGTGCAGTCTGAGGAGGGTGGGGTTTGGGGAGCCCCATTGACAGTGTTTTGCCATGGTGATGTTCAGATCGGCATTGTAGTTCGGTACCATTAGAAGCATTCAAATGCAAACCTACAGCCCGCTCTTGGAGGATACCCTGCTGAGCTGATGAGCTGGGGTTCTAGATTTCTGCCCCAAAGCCCAGTACCGATGGCGTCATTGATCCTGCCCCTGGCAGTGCGTACTTTGGTCCTAAGTCCCAAAGGCATTATACAGACCAAGTGCTTCCTGGTTGTTTGGTGGAGTTAAGCTTTCTGGAGTGGAATAAATAAGGACCATGTGACATTTAACCTATCGCCTGAGGTTGTTGTCAAGACCAAACTGAAGAAATACTCTAGAAGTCATCGGTCATTTATGCATGGGTACTTTCACTCACATTCGCCCCAGGTCTGTCTCAGTTGTTCCTTGGAGTTATGCTTTAGTTTCCCATCCATTAGAGGTTACCTCGCCCTGACCTGGATGGTCCAGGCTAGCCTGATCTCATCAGATCTCAGAAGCTAAGCAGGGTCAGCCCTGGTTAGTATTTGGATGGGAGACCACCAAGAATACCAGGGTTGCTGTGCAGAGGAAGGCACTGGCAAACCACCTCAGTCTCTTGCCATGAAAACCCCAAAAGGGGTTGCCATAAGTCAGCTGCGACTTGATGGCACTTTACACACACACACACAGAGGTTACCTCGCTGCCAGCCCTAGCAATGTCCAGGTCTTCCCATTCCTCTGTTAGCCCGACTCTTCCATCTTCCCTGAGCAAAGCCCGGGTGAAATCCCCATGCAAAATGCAAAGTACGGGGCACGCGAGCTTAGTTTTGCTCAGCCAGTTACAAAGCAGCATGTCCGGAGGTGGGGATTGAAATACTTCCTGCTTCCTTGGAGCTCATTCTTAGCAGAAGACAATCTTTTAAAAACCTAGGCTTGGATTTCTACCCCCCCCTTCTGATTACTCCATTTTTTATGCTGGTGTTCTTAAAATGCTTTTTTATGTGGCAATTGGGTTTTGGGGGGGATTTTCTCTCACAGTAAGCACTACAAGTAAGCCAATTACAAAGCAGCATTTAAAGAGGCAGGGACTTGATTTGAGCTTAGAGGCTGCTGGTGCATAGATTCCCAACAGGAAAGGTTGGGTCCAGCGAGCAATGACCCTCAGGTAAAACTCCCATGCATAAATGACCATAGTCCGCAAGCAACATACTAATTAGCTAGCATTTTATTTGCCTGGCCAATAAAACTGGGTTCTCTCACGTCACCTGGATTAGGGGTGGAAAATCTGGTAAACTTCAGATTCTGCCAGGCTCTGTCTACAACCTGGCAAATTGTTGCAGGCTTGACTCATTTCATTAATGACCTACTAAATTCTGCCCAGGGGTCTCCTCTCCGAGATGTCCCCACTGACCTCATATACGAGGCTAGTGTGTTTAAAATTAAGTATTGGCGTCCTCCTTCATGTCCCAAGTCTCAACTGATGTTAATGCAGGACAGTGCTAGCTATACTATCATTTTCAGGCACTTATGAGTCTTGGAGTTTCTGCAGAGGCCTCTAGAGAGGAGAAAGCTTCCCCTTGATTAACTAGGTCTTACTAGCCATGATTCATTTCCTAAATAATTGAGTTCTGTCATCACATGAATCATCGTCCACCAATCAGAACTTGCATGTTGGTTCTTTTGTTCAGGCATCATTTCTGTTTTGTTTGGCCATTTTGATGAACAAATACTTAGGAGACGATTGCTTGCAAATCAGAGAGGACATTGGATCGAGGGGTTTTTCTGTTGTTGTTTTTAGCTGTTTGAACTGGATAAATTAAAACAGTATGAATGAATCTGTTCCCGGCAAGTATTCAGTTTGGCAAAAGAGGTTTTGGTCTCTTGCGTCATGACCAAAACTCTTTTTCAGCCATTTTTCGGGGAAGTTGAACAGCTTAAGGGGTGGTCTGCTAATATGCTATTTGTGGTGTGCTGTGTACTCCACCAACAGAAGCAAGGGAGAGATGAAGGGAAGCAGTTTCCCAAGGGAGACTCCTCGACTGGATTGCCAACTGAACAGACACGTGGTCTGGACACACTCTTTTATGTCATAGATAAGGCTGGGCATACAGACACGTTGTGGATGAACATGGGAAAAGGCAGGGGAAATGTCCAAGATATGGAGATGCAGCTGAATCAGAACTTGAAGGAAAGGACAGAGAGCAAAGTAGAAGGGAAAGGAGTTTTCAATTTCCTTATGATGAATTTTCCCAGTAAATGTATGCATTATCCAATGTCATTTGTGTAGCACTTGTGTACAAGCAGGACATAACATATTAATGGCATAAAAATGGAAACAACAGCAGGCGTAAAGGGTGGGATGAAAAGGCCCACAAGGTCAACGTATGAAAGCCAAAAGAAACTAAAAAGGGCACCCTTAGTTCCATGTCACCTCCTCCTCGCCCCACAGACAACTTTAGTAATTCAGAGTATAAGATGTCACAGCACTGTGAATGCCCTTATTTCTGCTTTACTTCATTGGCTGCTGCTTGCAGAACTGGAGAAAGTCATGGCAGGATAACATCACATTATTGAGAGAGGGGAAGAGTGCATGAATTGCAAGGTTGCCATTTTCAGTGGCAGCCATGAGTCTCCAATAAAATCTAGTTCGGGCCTTAGATCTTCCCAGCAGTGAATACATTTGGAGGGGTAGGTTGTGCAGTGCTAACTGCAGACTGGCAAATTTTTATTGTATTAACTGGTTGGACCTTTCTCTTGTGAGAAATAATGCCAGGAGTGGTAGCCTCTTTATATTTCATCATTTTCTCCATAGAGATGTCAAACATCTGGAAATTGTGAATCCAAGGGGGGGGGAATCCCCCCTAAGTCTTCTTTAAGGGAGGGAAGTGGAATTCTGGGGGGAAATTGCATCATGTATAACTTAGTTAGCATATAAAGTCGTACTACATGGAACATTTATAGAATTACTTTTCTACAATCCAAACTGTGGATATACCCAATATTACAGACAGAGTTGCAAACTACTGCACCCTATGTTACCTTAGCACATGTATCTTAGTTTTGGTCATCTGGGAAGTAGGACAAAATCAAAAATACAGATTTTGTAGTAAAGAAAAGAGAGTGTGTTATTTGCCCGAAACCAGTCCCACACAGCCATAACAGAGCTAACTAGGGTTGCCAGGTCCCTCATTTTTGGGGTGGAGCCTGAGGAGGGCAGGGTTTGGGGAGGGGAAGGACTTCAATGCCGTAGAGTCCAATGGCCCAAACGGCCATTTTCTCCAGTTGAACTGATCTCTATCGGCTGGAGATCACTTGTAATAGCAGGAGATCTCCGGCTAGTACCTGGAGGTTGGCAACCCTAGAGCTAGAAGCACCTTTGGATATCAAGTTAAACATCATGCTTCCAAAAATGCCCCTTTTCCCATTGGAAAAATAGAAAAAAGGTTCTCAGGGAGGAATTGGGAAAATGATGATGATGATTTTTTCCCTGGGTTTTCTTCATCTACAGTACAACCAGAAACCAACCGTAGGGATTTCTTGCCCAAACGCTCCTCAAGGAAAGTGTGCTTCGGCTTTGCTCGCAGTTCCTGGAACAAGTTTCGGCAGGAGTCCTTGCGATCCAGCACACTGTACCCACCGTCCCAAGACAAACAGAGCCATTGTTACACAGGATCTGTGCTTGGCAGCGTGTTGATGGCAGTGTTTTCAAGAGCCCTGTGTTCCCAGCATTATTCAGGCTGCCCAGAGATGAAGCCAAAAGATACAGTTACAATGGAATTCCAGCCAGGCCCAAGAAGCCTAAAGTCTTTAGCGGTAGGGCTGAAATCTGAGGCTAGCCCTGGGTTTGGATTTCACAAAAGGAGGCTGAAGCGAAAGCTTGGTAGAGGCTAAAGTGGAAGGAGCCGCCATCAGCCTCTGCTTTACAAAACCTGTCCCTGCAACAGCTGTGCCCAGCTGGGGGAAGGCAAATGAAATAATCTCCTTGAGTGCCTGATAAAAAAGAAAGTGGGATTTCAGGAAATCCACACGCTCAGATCACAGCCCAGCTGTGTTGTTTTTCGGAAAGTTACACTTCAATGTTCTAAACCAACAGGATCAAAAGGAAAGTATTAAGTGCGGCTCAGAGAAGGTTGTCCAAGACAACCTACCCCAGGTAGGGTTGCCAGTCTCCAGGTGGTGGCTGGAGATCTCCCACTGTTTCAACTGATCTCCAGCCGATGGAGATCAGTTCACCTGGAGACAATGGCCGCTTTGGCAGTTGGACTCTATGGCATTGAAGCCCCTTCCCTCCCCAAAACCCACCCTCCTCAGGCTCCACCCCAAAACCTTCCCACTGGTGGCGAAGAGGGACCTGGCAACCCTAGGCCTTCTACAGTTGCCAACCTCCAGGTGGTGGCTGGAGATCTCCCGCTATTACAACTGATCTCCAGGTGACAGAGATCAGTTCCCCTAAAGAAAATGGCCACTTTGGAAGGTGGACTCTATGGTATTATACCTCATTGAAGTCCGTTCCCTCTAGGGTTGCCATTCGCCAGGTAGTAGCTGGAGTCCTCCTGCTATTACAACTGATCTCCAGCCGATAGAGATCAGTTCACCCAGAGAAAATGGCTGCTTTGGCAATTGGACTCAGTGGCATTGATGTCCCTCCCCTCCCCAAACCCTGCCCTCCCCAGGCTCCACCCCCAAAATCTTCAGGTATTTTCCAATCCAGAGCTGGCAGCCCTATGTCCTCCCCAGGCTCCATCCCCAAATCTCCAGGAGTTTCCCAGCCTGGATCTGGCAACCCTGCCCTCCATCCCCCGCTGGTGGCCTAGGGAAACCTTGCGACCCTAGTGTGTGAGTACGCATGATGTTTGCTGAGCATATGGGACTTGCTGATTAATGCAAAGTTTGGAACATGCTAGAATGGTCAAAGCAAATGCTTCACCAGGGAAGCAGCTTGCAACTCATCTCCTATTCAACATCATACTATCGCTCACTCCAGTTTTGGAAGTTTTTTATGGTCTGTTGTAAATATGATTCAAGTTGTGAGCAAGGGCCATGCCAAAGCAGTCACATGACCATGTCATTGTGTGTCAAACTTTATTAGGATTCAGTTTATCCACGTTCTCATTATGACAATGAGGTCATGTAAATTGGCCAGCTTCATCTCCTATGCATAAGATTTAGCAGGTTTTGAAAGATTATGATATCATAAAAAAGGAGGAGAAAGGGTTATTGGCAGCCATACATACATGTTTGTTGCAGGAAAAATGCTATTGTCCTCTTGGGGAAAAATGCTAAATTGTTTGAGGAGTGGATGGCCAAAAACATTAGCACAAACAATAAGCATTTCTTCAAATAAATCAGGAGCAAGAAACCAGCTAGGAAGGCCTTTGGATGACAAAGGAGTAAAGGATTGCTTAAGGAAAAGGGGGGAAATGGCAGAGAAACTAAATGAATTCTTTGCATCTGTTTTCACTGTGGAAGGTGTGGGGTGCATACCCATGCTGGAGCTGCATTTTGGGGGGAAGGGTGTCGGAAGAACGGAGTCAGCAGGCAGAGTGGGCAGAGTCCTGTTCTCCCTATATCAGGGTCTTGCTTGGGTGGAACACCAGAACAATTTTAAGGAAAGCTAAAAACCCACTTTCTCTTCAAGAGATTAGCAACATTTTTTGTAGGTTGTGCAGGTCCGAAAGTTGCCATCAGGATTCACCCAAAGTGTACATTTAGAGGTTCCCGCTCAGGTGACACTCCCAAAGTATATAATCGAAGGAATTCCAAAGCGGTTCAATAAAACCAGCAAAATTTCTCAAGGCGATTCTGTACTACCTCCTTGCCTCTCCTCTGCCTGAACTACTTGACAATGTGTCTTTCTTAACTAACGTGCGCTTTTGGAAACGTCTGCCAAGCCTTCTTACTCCAAGTAAACAGTAAATATTCCAGCATGTTGCGGTTCCCCCTCTCCCAGAACTCTAATGAAAACCTCTTCCCTGAAAGATAAGCGTATCTGAGCAATCTTATTGGGACCATGTGCTAAAAAAGTGGGGTGGAGGCGGTTGACTTGGCAGGGCCAGTGAGGTTGCACACTGCTAGAAGACAAAGAAAAAGAGAAGGCTGGATTGGATTTTGCAAGATAGCAGATGTTGTGGCACCGGGTGCCAATGTTTGTTTTACAAAAAGGTCGCTTGCCACAGATGGGAACTGCAATGCTTGATGTTTCTTTTGGCTATAGGGGAACCTGATGAGAGGAACCTGATGAGAGCAGGGAAGGATGGTAGGGTTGCCAACCTCCAAGTGGCACCTGGAGATCTCACAATATTACACTTGTTCTCCAGATTATCAAGATCAGTTCCTCTGGGGAAAATGGCTGCTTTGGAGAGTGGACTCTATGGCATTATACTCCATTGAAGTCCCTCCCTTCCCCAACCCCTGCCCTTCCCAGGTTCTGCCCTCAAAATCTCCAGGTATTTCCCAACTCAGAGCTGGCAACCCTAGCTATGGAAGATGGCAAGGCTGACTGCAGTGAATAATGGGATTATCTCTCCCCTTTCTTGCCCATTTGCATGTGTGTTAAGTGCTGTCAAGTTGCTTCCGACTCATGGTGACCCTATGAATCAATGTCCTCCGAAATGTCCTATCCTTAACAGCCTTGCTCAGATCTTGCAAACTGAGGGCCGTGCATCTGATCACCATGGTATGAGTGCTTTTGTCCATGTGGTCTGCACAATTGACCGGGACCACAGCAGGAGCAGCTCCATATGATAAAAAGGTCATCTGAGTTTAAGAAGAAGCTTCAAGACCTTGGCTGGGGTGAGATTCAGAGTCCCACATGCCTTTCTGTCCTTTCTTCTGCAGTCTCTTAATATATAATTTTGGCTTCGCCAGAGATTAACCCGTTGCTGCCGAGAAGCTTGGCTCTGGTGGCAGGAGACTCCCATGCACTCCATGGGAGCATCCTGGAATGAGGTAGGGCCTCGCTGTTGACAAAACTGTAAAGCTGTCAGTGCTACTGTAATTTGTCAGATTTAGCTGGTGCTAAATCACTCAGGTTCAAGCTATTCTGCTGGAGCAAATCTTGCATCTTTCTGTAGCTTCAGGACATGTTTCTTCTGGCTCATGCAATTAAAGCACATATTAAGTCCTTCAAAGGCCTGTTCTAGCATTTCCATTCTGCCACCCATCAGGGAATGACATAACATGTTCCTCAGGGCACAGAGGGAGGGATTATCATAGGAGAAGCACCCGAGTGTTCAGAGACGTTGATGAGGTCCTGCTTGCCACATAAATGTTCAGATGTTACTTTCTAAACCAGGTATAGATACTAAGGGCCGGCCTACCCTTCAGCCCTTCTCTAATTAACAAAAGCAGTCCTTTCTGCATACTGCATAATGCAAATTTGTGTTAAAGTCCTTCCATATGTTCCTCTGTGCCAGCTATGGTAATCAAGTAGCCATCTGTCAGCTATCTAGGGTTGCCAACCTCCATGTACTAGATTGAGATCTCCTGCTATTACAACTGATCTCCAGCCGATATAGATCAGTTCACCTGGAGAATATGGCCACTTTGGCCATTGGACCCTATGGCATTGAAGTCGCTCTCCTCCCCAAACCCCGCCCTCCTGAAGCTCTGCCCCAAAAACCTCCTGCTGGTGGTGAAGAGGGACCTGGCAACCCTACAGTTATCCTACCACTTAGGTAGGTGGTGATTAGCTGGAGGTGGTGATTAGGGTTGTCAGGTCCCTCTTCACCACCGGCGGGAGGTTTTTGAGGCGGAGCTTGAGGGCGGGGTTTGGGGAGGGTAGGGACTTCAATGCCATAGAGTCCAATTGCCAAGGCGGCCATTTTCTCCAGGTGAACTGATCTCTATCGGCTGGAGATCAGTTGTAATAGCAAGAGATCTCCAGCTACTACCTGGAGGTTGGCAACCCTACCAATGATGCTGAATCCAATTTCACGCAGTCCTAAAACATTAATGGGGAAAAGAGGACTGAGGATGCAGAGTTACTGTTTTCCGCGACAGTCATCTTTGGTTATCAAAGGCTGTTCCGGTCTTAGTCATGCTGTGGAAATAGTGCGGCACAAAGAGAATGTGGGACCGCTGAGATCCACAGAGCAGGGAAGCCTTCCTCCCTGGAGCCTGCCGTAACAAATGTGCTTACAAGCCATACCCTGTAATCATGAGCACCATCTTCCTTGACCCCCCCTACATTCCAGGGATATTGCACACATTTCAAATGGTCCCTTGGAATCTATATCATTTTCTTAGTGGTCCCCAATGGAACAGCTGCCTGTTGATTGCTTCTGGCTAAAGGGGGTACCCAAAGTGTTATTTGACCCTTGTAAAATCTTTCCTGACCAAGGAACCGCCCTGCTCGAGAATGCTTTTCACAGATATGCAAGCCTGTATCTCTCTCTCTGTCTCTCTCTCTTTTTAAAGAGGTATTTGGTACAAACTGGGTACTTGTGCCAAAAAAATGACCTCAGACTGTCTTTCTGTGATTCTGCTATTTAATATAGGTGTGTGTGTGTGTGTGTGTGCAACAACCAGCTGAATTTTTCTTTCCTAGTGAGTGAAGAAAAATCCCAATTTGTACTCACGTGATACTTTTATGTGGACTTCAGCACCGATTTAATGGAAATCCTGATCGGTGAAGCAGCATTTACTCTCCTGATTTAGAAACATGCCAGAAGAAATGACCCGCCACCATTCATTTTGAGGGGCATATTCAGCCCCGCTTCAGGCTGTCCTGTAACCCAGCCAACTCCTGAATTTCCAGCCTCCATAAAAGGAGAGGCATGGAGCTTTTGGAGGGCCATAGAGCCTGAAAATGGAATTGGCTGCTGCTAATTCTCACTTTCAACAGTTGCTTATTATGTGCAGGCTTCCACTTTGCCTTGGATCCGGACCAAGGAAAGCACAAACTCTCAAAGTGTTGCTTACAGATCCATAGATCATTAAAGAAGGTGAACATTTCTCTGCCTGTAGATGCCATGAAGCCGGCTCTTTGTGAGGGGCTGGATATTATTTCCCTGCTGTCCTTGCAGTTTCCAGTACTCTGCACACATACAAACATGCGCACCTCTCAGGAGACTGATGCTTGCACATGCAGGGTTCATCAGCGTCGGTGTGCTCCCCACCCCGAAGTTGTAGATAGGACAGTTTCCCTCCTCCTTATGGCCACTCCAACGAGAAAACCTCAGGCCGACATGGAGCCAGGGACAGGACTTAGCTGATGTTTAATTGGAGGGGCAGGGCCCCTGGCCCTGGAGTCTAGCCAAGAAGGCTTTGAAGCTTGACGTCACGGGACTGGCAAAGGAGACATTGCGCGATTGGAATGCACAAGTCATTCACAGCTGGAGCCGGAGGCTATTTCTACAGATGGGGCGAACCACCGTAAATCCATCTCAGCCCACGGCACAACGAAAGTCGTTTTCATGAGCTGAGTTGGAGAGGTTGACAGCCCACTCCAGTTTTCTGTGAACAGTTGCTTTTTCAATAGACTGGTTGAATGGTGTGTTGTTCTGGGCAGGGGGGCTCCTAGGCATCCTCTCCCATGATATCACGAGTGCCCAAGGGTTGAGAGAAGACTGGAAGCTGGTGAAGTCAGAGGGAAGAGCCCAGGCGGCATTCGGCTTTGTTCTCCCGGTCAGTCTGGCCTCTCAGTTCCCTGCCACAGTGAGGTTAGCATTATGGCGGCCTAGGGTTGCCAGATCCCTGCTGGGGGGCAGGGTACCTCCCACTTTGGCCCCCCTCCCCGGCACCATCCATAGGGTTGCCAGCTCTGGGTTGGGAAATAGCTGGAGATTTTTGGGGTGGAGCCTGAAGAGGGTGGGGTTTGGGAATGGGATGGACTTCAATGCCATGGAGTCCAATTGCCAAAGTGGCCATTTTCTCCAGGTGAACTGATCTCTGTCGGCTGGAGATCAGTTGTAATTGCAGGAAATCTCCAGCTAGTACCTGGAGGTTGGAATTCAAAAAATATAGCACAAGAAAAGTACAACCTAACAGTAAGGCAATGAAAACACAAGTATGATGCTATTAAAATATATTGAGGAACAACCTCCCAAGAACAACCGCAGTTGTAGAGCAATACAGACAACTAGTCTGGTGTAAGCAAAATACAAAACCGCACAGGCGATATCATAGTCAAGACGCACACGAGGTGTTCATGATATAAAAGTCCGTATACAAAGATTAATACAATTAAGCCACGGAGAAAAGACATGAGCAATGGGCTTCCGATAAAAATCCCATTTCATGAAGAATTTTTTCAAGCGTTCAGTCCTTCCGTGTGCCTGAAATTCATTCACGGATTAGAGGAGTGTACCTTCATAATATATACGGATGGCTGAAGGTACACCCCTCTAATCCGTGAATGAATTTCAGGCACACGGAAGGACTGAACGTTTGAAAAAATTCTTCATTGCCTTACTGTTAGGTTGTACTTTTCTTGTGCTATATTTTTTGAATTCCATACTCCTGTTTAGCACTTGTGGCCCCTTGTTTGAGTACCTGGAGGTTGGCAACCCTAGCCATCCAACTGTCCAGCGTGGGGGGGGGGGTGTCTTACCAGGCGCAAAGAGGCCTAGGCCTCAATACATCGGCACATTGATGTCACTTCTGGAAGTGACTTCAATGCGCTGACGATGTCAAGGCCTAGGCCTCATTTTGCACATGGTAAGACCCCGCTCCCCTGTAGGTTGCCAGAGATTTTTCTGATTGGGCCAATGCTCTGGAATGTGCTGCTTTTGGAGCTGCAAATTGGTCTCTCCATCCACGTCTTCTGAGGAACGTGCAGACTGTCCAATTTAGAAGAGGGTTCTCCTTCCAAAGTGACTCTTTTTGTAGGAATGGAACTGGGTCTGCTTCGGCTCTGACAGCATGGTACTGAAGGTGGTAACATGTTCAAAAATGTCCACAAAAATCCCATCCCTTTCCTCCTCAAGATAATTAGCAGAGAATAGAATCTTCTGGTGAACTTCTCTGGGTGTGGGTGGGTTTGACAATAACTGTAACTGGCGCTGAGGGAATTCAGATTGGATATACAATCTCCAAAAGAAAGCCAAAACAGAAACCACATGAAAAGGCAAAACCAACATTATTTGGAAATCTGTAAAAGAATAAAACATTGTTTAATATGTGAATATGAATAGCTCCTTTTGATGAGAACCAGAGAGAGGAAAGAGGGTGTGTGGGGGTGTTTGGTTGTTCCTGTAAAATGCCTTCCAGACATGGACGTGGTCTGGTTCTGGAGCACCTGGCTGGTTGGAATCTCACCCAGCTAAAAAGTGTTAGAAATGAAAGGTGTTTTCAGGAATAGAAAACATATTGGAATTTCTTCCCCCTTTAAAGACTAACTGGGCATTTGCCATTAAAGGCAACGGATTGTCTTCCAGTAATGGGCAAGAACGAAGAAAATAGATGCATGTGGTTCCAGCAAGGAAAAGTGAGGGGAGAGGGGCTGGAGCCCAGGGGTAAAGCATCTGCTTGGCATGCAGAGGGTCCTGGGTTCAATCCTTGGCCTCTCCAGTTGAAATGACCTGGTAGTAGGTGAGGGAAAAGACCTCTACCTGAGACCCTGGAAAGCCACTGCAAGTCAGCATAGACGATACTGACCTTAAGGGACCAAGGGTCTGATTCAGTATTCAAAAGAGTATAATCCTGAGTTTGCCAGATGAGCTAGGTGCGTCAGTGGCTCTGATGGGATGATATGTTCCCCCAGTGTTCACGTCCAGATGTCATAAATCAATCAACTTGCATTGTTGAACGTTACGCTACCAACATTCTTAATATGTAGGATTCTGAAACAGCAAAAAGGAAAGGAAAGGAAAGGGAAGGGAAGGGAAGGGAAGGGAAGGGAAGGGAAGGGAAGGGAAGGGAGAAAGAAAGAAAGAAAGAAAGAAAGAAAGAAAGAAAGAAAGAAAGAAAGAAAGAAAGAAAGAAAGAAAGAACTGCAAGCTATTCCATACTTTACAATTAATAACCGCCTCTTGTCTATTAAATGAGATTATTTTTTCTCAGATTGGACAAAAGCAGCTGCAAGCTGAAACAACCTGGCACCAGTAGGTATTGCATGGGTTCTAAGCTGTACATCACAGTGCTATGTCTAGTCTCAATTTTTTTCCTGGGAACAGTGAAGCAACCTGACCAGGCACTTGCCTTGTGTGCAATTGAGGGAGTTTAAGCTCGATCAAGTTCTCATTGTACCTAATGCTGTATTGTAGGGGTGGGGGCTGTAGTTCAGTGGTAGAGCATCTGCCTGGTATGCAGAAGGTCCCAGGTTCAATCCCTGGCATCTCCAGTTAAAGGGACTAGGCAAATAGGTGATGTGAAAAACATCTGCCAGAGACCATGGAGAGCCATTGCTGGTCTGAGCAGACAACACTGACTTTGATGGACCAAAGGTCTGATTCAGTATAAGGCAGGTTCATGTGTTCATCTACCAGCTCTGTTATGTGGCAAGCCTTGTAACCGAGGAACTGAGGGAATGTTCACACATTTGCTATTTTCCACACATCCTTTTCTTCCAATCAGGGTGTTTTTAGTCATTGGATGGGAGTCAAAGTACAGTTTCTTGTACATTTGGAAACTGATGTATTTTAAAAGCACAAGTCTGTTAGTGACGAGCATGTATCTGTGAACCAGCCCTGTGTTTAGAAGGAGAATGGGCAAGAGGTAACACGTAATCTCAGAACGATCCCAGTGATTTAAGAGCTGGTGTGTGTGCGTGTTTTTATGATCCCTCTAATTCCTTTTTATTAATCAATTGTCTCCACAGCAAATAAATGTCTCCATCAACTCCTACATCAAGAATCCTTTGAGAGGCAAAAAAAGCGCCTCTTTCCAAATGAAAAATAAATCTTGCCTACAGTTTTTGTTGGAGTAGAGTTTTACAAGGGCCTGAATTTTGCTTAACTGCTTTCTCTTCATAGACTATTTCACATTTTTCTCTTTATTAACGTGGCATCTTTCCCAGGGCATTTTATGATGCTGGGTGTGTTTTTACTTATTGCATCGATTCAGGTTTGATAGTTTCTGTCCCATGAAAAAAAATCCTGGTGATCTTAAAAAGGTTTTTTCCCTCCCTCCTTACATATTATTTGCCAAAGGGAAACTATATTTGCTATTTCTGCCCCAGTTTCCCGTAAACTACCATTCAGAAATGCCATTCTTCCATTTCAATTAAGCCTTTGAATTTTATTCCAACAGGGATCATCAGCCAGGCTAAAAATAATTGGGTGTGTGTGTGTGGACAAAGATCAGTGAACCTTCACAACACTCATCCACTTTGAGGGAGACTTCAAAACAAAGGACTGTTCCCAATGAGAACGAGATCATAAGAACACAAGAAAGGTCCATCAAGTCCAGCAGTCTGTTCGCACAGTGGCCAACCAGGTGCCTCTAGGAAGCCCACAAACAAGATCTCCCCCTCTCTTGTTGTGGTCCAGCAATCCTCAGTGCTGCCCTCAAGAGATCCTCAGGAGCAGCGTGGGGCACAATGTGGGGGTAGGGTTACCAACCTGCTATCAATCAAATAAAATAAAATTATAGTTGATCTCCAGATGACCAAGATCAGTTCCCCTGGAGAAAACAGCTGCTTTGGAGGGTGGACTCTGTGGCATTATATCCTGCTTAGATGCCTCCCATCTCCAAAGCCCACCCTCTCGAGGCTTCATACCTAAATTCTTTAGGTATTTTCCAACCCAGAGCTGGAAACCCTATGTGGGGGTCTGCTGGCAGAGGGGAATCTTGACAAAAATCCCTCTCTCCAACATGTAAGTGTCCTTCTGCTACCAGCAGAAAATGATAGGAGGATACAATATTATTATTACTATTACCATTACCATTACCATTACCACTACTACCACTACTACCACTACTACCACTACTACTACTACTACTGCTACTATTATTATTATTATTTGTTGTTGCTGTTGCATTTTATTCCATCCGTCCTCCAAGAAGCTTGGTGCACAAGGTAGAGATCTCCCTCATCAACTTTAATCTCATGGAAGCTCTTCAGTTCAGCTGTGGAAGACCAAACCCAACCATTCCTTCCATTCCTTGCCCATTGTGAGCATGGAAGACAAACTTGTCCACCATCTGTATTTTCTGGTCTCTTCTTCCATTTCATGGTGAGCTGCTCCAAAGCCCAGTGGAATTCTTTCCACTGTTATTCTAGGGAAGCTTTCACAAGAAGATGCTACAGTCAGAAGACTCTGCCAGATAGCTGTATCTCTGCGCCAATAGCCATTCCTTTCCACCTCTCTCCTCCACTGTCCAATTGGCCCAAATGATAGCTGAGGATCATATGGCAGAAAGAGCCAAGGATTCTCCCCGTCTCTCAGGTGTGAGAACTGAAGTTTATTTGGAATTTCCACCAGCCAAGAGGTCAAGAAAAAGTTTTCAACGCAGCTGAGTCGCTGCAACTTCTGTCAGGTCCTTCACATCTGGCCTCCACATGGGCCCTTTCTGAGGCACAGCCAGCAACTCCTGCCTTCCAGATGGGAGAAAGAATGAAGTGTGGAGATTTTTTATTTAAAAACCTCCTTAAAGGTCAAAGTGACATGACTCACAATCACAGGAAAGGGGAGGGGGAGACATATTTTCCATGGCACCAGCCTCCACGATGGCATTCTTCAGGAAGATTATGCAGGCAATGGTAACAATCAGAAAAGAAAGAGATTTTTTCCCTCTAGAGAGTGCAGGTCAGGGGCACCATTTCAATTTTCAATATGGAGGGGGAGACCAAACAATTTCAAGGTGGAGCAAGCTATACATAAGATTTGAAGGCCAGCTTTTGAGTGAATTCATGGTTATCTTGCAAAAAGAAGCAGCAGCATACTTTGAAAAACTTTACATAAGAACATAAGAAAGGCCATACTTGATCACCTATACTGCTTCCTGGTTCCAGCTGGAAATGATGGCGCATCCTTCCCACTAGGGCTGTCGATTCGGTTTATCCGAACCGAAAAAACAGCCGAATTTTCCCCGATTTGGGGGTTTTCAGTTTGGATGGAATCGAATTCAAAAAAGGCAGGAAAACGAAGAGCCGAATTTCGTGAGTTCGGGGCAATCACCGAATAAATTTGGCAAATTGGGGGCTCTGAATCAGCAGCATAACCGTCAGTTAGTAAGCAACTAGCAGCATTCTCCCGCGACCAATCGGTGGCCAAGCTGGGTCTTCTTCTGGCCAATCAGTTGTGGTTGAGTGCGTGAGCCCAGCTACTGCGCGGCCTGGGGAGAGAAAGAGAGAGTGTCTGTTTGTGTGTGAGAGAGATCCCCGTGGGGTGTGTGCGTATGCACATTCGTGGCTTTCCGCGGCTCCGGGAGGCATTTTTGGATATAGACGTCCCAAACTTTCAGGGTAGCTTGAGGGGACCCTTCTTGCAAGAACCCCCGTGTTTTGTTAAGATTGGATCAGAGGGTCCCGAGATATGGGACCTGGAAGGGGTCGCCCCACCCCAAAATCGCCCACAGGAATAAAGCCACTTAAAACACATTGGCGACATTCTGCAGCTCCGGGGGGAGGGGGCATTTTTGGAGGTAGAGGTCCCAAACTTTCAGGGTAGCTTGAGGGGACCTTTCTTACAAGAACCCCCAGGTTTTGTGAAAATTGGATCAGAGGGTCCCGAGATATGGGGCCCGGAAGGGGTCGCCCCCCAAAAATCGCCCACAGGAATAAAGCCACTTAAAGCACATTGGCGGCATTCCGCTGCTCTGGGGGGGGCATTTTTTGAGGTAGAGGTCCCAAACCTTCAGGGTAGCTTGAGGGGACCCTTCTTGCAAGAGCCCCCACGTTTTGTGAAGATTGGATCAGAGGGTCCCGAGATATGCCCCCCCCCAAACTGCCCATTGGGGTGAATGGGATCAGGCGATCCTGAATGTGCATCTCTACAGAGCGGCAAATCCAAGGCAAAACCTCCCGCGCATAAATGGCCAGAGAGTTGTGAGAGATCCTGAGCAGCTGCTGCTGCCCTGCTTCTGCTGGAACAGAAGACATCCACAGTTTGACCCATTTTGGGGCTTTTATCTATAACTTTTTTCCTGTGTGTGTGTGTGGGGGGGGGAAAGCAGATTCTGTGTGTGCGTGTGAGGGGGGAAGCCAAAGTGGGGTGGGTTTGATTGCCTCTGTGTGGGACTGTGCTTTCTCCTGTTTTCATTGGTTGCCAACTTCATCTGGAGTTAACTGTGGGTCAGTGAGCCTCTTTCTGGCTGGCTGCTATTGTTTCCAATGGGCTGTGCAACCGCTCCTGTTGTTTCTAATGGGCTAGCCTGTCATTCGTTTTAGTGCATCTCCTGTAATGTATTTTCAATGGAGTCAATGTAAGTCAACCGACATTCTCCTCTCCCATAACTTCAATGGGCTGGGCAGCCTCTCCCATTGTTTCCAGTGGGCTGACTTGTCATTCCTTTTAGTGCATCCCATGCTAGTTACGCTGTGTACTTACGCTTTGAGTGTTGTTGGATGCACTTTTGGCGTAGTTACATCGGTTCTTAGAAGCCATAGACTGGCTTCTACTGTGTGTGTGTGGGAGCCAAAGTGGGGTGGGTTTGATTGCCTCTGTGTGGGACTGTGCTTTCTCCTGTTTTAAAAACACGAATGTGTTTTTAATGGCTTTATTCCTGTGGGCGATTTGGGGGGGGTGACCCCTTCCGGGCCCCATATCTCGGGACCCTCAGATCCAATCTTCACAAAACGTGGGGGTTCTTGCAAGAAGGGTCCCCTCAAGCTACCCTGAAAGTTTGGGACCTCTACCTCCAAAAATGCCCCCCCGGAGCTGCGGAATGCTGCCAATGTGCTTTAAGTGGTTTTATTCCTGTGGGTGATTTTTTGGGGGGCGACCCCTTCCGGGCCCCATATCTCAGGGCCCTCTGATCCAATCTTCACAAAACCTGGGGGTTCTTGCAAGCAGTGTCCCCTTAAGCTACCCTGAAAGTTTCGGACCTCTACCCCCCAAAAATCCCCCCCTGGAGCCACGGAAAGGAGCGAATGTGTTTTTAATGGCATTATTCAGCCGAATTTTTCCCTGAACTCGGAACTGGGTACCAAATTCCACAGATCCGAATCGGGGGAGTTCGGACTTCGGCATTTCCCGAATTAAAATGGGCTGAATTTTACTGAATTTTTTTTTCAACAGCCCTACTTCCCACCCACCCCACTACTGGTGGGAGATTCCCCTCTTATAGCTGGTAGAGAGCCAGTATGGTGTAGTGGTTAAGAGTGGTGGTTTGGAGTGGTGGACTCTGACCTGGAGAACTGGGTTTGATTCCCCACTCCTACACATGAGTGGGGGAGGCTAATCTGGAGAACCAGGTTGGTTTTCCCACTCCTACACACGAAGCCAGCCTTGGGCTAGTCACAGCTCTCTTAGAGCTCTCTCAGCCCCACCTACCTCACAGGTGTCTGTCATGAGGAGGGGAAGGGAAGGTGATTTTAAGCCAGTTTGATTCTTCCTTAAGTGGTAACAGAAAGTCGGCATATAAAAACCAACTCTTCTTCTTCTTCTGCCTAACCCAGGGTCTCTGTCTGAGGCCTTGGAGAGTCGCTGCCAGTCAGAGTACAGAAGACTGACCTTGATAAATCAGCTGACTCAGTATAAGGTGGGATAAGGCAGCTGCCTTCATTTTTTCAAATGTTGGATGTATGGATTGCTCTGTAGCAGCCATGTTTGTTCGGTATTTCTGCTGCTGGCTGGCTTTAAACAAGGACTCACAGGACCCAATTTTGCAAGGCTGCACTTGAGGAGTAAACCTTTATCTCAAACGCATTCCACTGATGAAGGCACAGAAGAGTTTTTCCAGGAGCCTTAAGTTCAAAGCATTCCTTAGATAATCAAGATCATGTTCTGTTTTTTGGGCAAAGCCCTGAAAATTCCAGCTCAGCTCTCTCTTCTCATCCTCAATTGGTCATCTGTTTATTTAGAAAATGTATATGCCACCTCTCCAGAGAAACTGCTTGAGAAGGCTTACAACATAAAAAGTAATTCAAATTCAGATGAAAACTATCAGCCCAGTTAAAACACTTCATAGCATTGTCAACCAGTCATTATGTCCACAATTGATGTCTCCTGACCTTTCTCCTTCTATCCCAATCCTTCTCTGATTTTAGAGAGGGGCCGAAATTAACACGAAATTCCAGATTCTACACAAACCTCCCTCTCTCTATAAACTGGAAACCCTACTGTACAACTGAGTTAATTTATGGTGCAGTCATGCAGGTCGCTGACCTAGATTTTTTTTGGTATTGCATACTTAGGGTTGCCAGGTCCCTCTTTGCCCCCAGCGTAGGGTTGCCAGGTCCCTGTTTGCTATTGGTGGGAGGTTTTAGGGGTGGAGCCTGAGGAGGGCGGGGTTTGGGGAACAGAGGGAGTTCAGTGCCACAGAGTCCAATCGCCAACGTGGCCATTTTCTCCAGGTGAATTTATCTCTATCAGCTGGAGATCAGTTGTAATAGCGGGAGTTCTCCAGCTAGAACCTGGAGGTTGTATAAATGACCCGTCAGTACAAAACAACAGCACTAGCTCTTAATTTAGAAAAGTACAATGCTGGTACTTATATACAGCTAAATACAACTTACCTTCAGTTTTCCTACTGTGCATGACCAGCTCAACTCCAACAGTTTTTTTACTGCGCATGACCAGCTCAACTCCCGTCGCCGATTCTTTTCTACGGGATAAGTCACTGTGCTTACCAACTTTGGGAATGAACATTTCAGTCATTCACTAGTTACCTTTTGACTCTTACTTATTTAGCTGTATATAAGAACCAGTTTTTCGTATGCCTATGGTACAGTTGTACTTTTTTTGTGTTAGTGTATATTTATTGTTCTAAATATAGCATTGTACTTTTCTAAATTAAGAGCTAGTGCTGTTGTTTTGTACTGAAGTACCTGGAGGTTGGCAACCCTAATTGGAGGGGTGGGCAGAATGTTGCAAACTGGGATAGCTAGAGCGATAGATACAGTCAATGACCTGCCCTTCTTAGAACCTGTCCTGAAGCCACCCAACCACTTCTGAAGAGCTGTCACATGGAAGAGGACAAAGACTCATTCGCCATTGTTCCCGAGAGCAAGACTAGATCTAATGAACCAAAGTTAAAGGAAGGAAGATTTTATTTGAACATTAAGAGAAACAGTCGAATGATAAGAGCAGCTCAACAACAAAACCTGTTATTTAAGTGGGGTCTTTCCTTGTCTGGAGGTCTTCAAGTGGAACTTTGCAGGTCTTCAAATAGAGCTTTGTCTAAGCTTTGGATTTTCTGAATTTCAGTGGGAGGGTGGACTAGATGGCCCCTGGCCACTTCCAACTTGAGGACATCTGGCACTGTCTATTATATTTCCCCCAGCTGAACAAAGGATGTTTTTGGAAAGTCTGGCAAGAAGAGCAAAAATCTATTTTAAAGCTGTATACATTAGACAATGGAAGGTTTCTCTCTTTTTGTTCCTGGTTACATACTTTATATATTTTTTGCTGCCTTATAAAGTTAAAAGGATTCAGTTTTCCTCTTTAAATATCTTTATATATTTTTAAGCGATGCCAAAGGCATGTGAGGTACCTTTTATAGCACTGCACTGTGGAAAATGTATTCCTAAGCAAGCAAGCTTTCTTATATTAGAATATAGCTATTTCAAATATAATTCCTCTGAATTAAACCAGCCACATACATATGAATGTTATGTTTCTACAAACCTAATACAGTACAGGTTGAGTAAGAATAATATTTTGAGTTTTTAGGTTCTCTTCTATCCAAAGAAATCAACAGGCTTAGAGTCACAATGCCTCCATTTTTCTGCACACGAGTGGTGCTTTTATTCAAAAGAAAGAATGATTGTGTACCATCAGTGAACATGTTGGGAAAAGAAGAAGACCAGTGGGTAGTTTCTTGCATCCCTAAACTGCCCCAACACAAAATCTCATCTCCTTAATATGATTGGATTCACCAGGTATGCTCACAGCTGAATCCAAACAAAGATTGTCTTTGGTGACCCCACCATACATTCAGCTACCATCTGGGGTTGGCAACCCTAGCTCCAGTGTGCTATATTAGAGTGGTTACACAGACTTAAGATTCAGGAGACCTTCAAGTCCCTAGAATAGTCATGGGCCTGTCCCTGTATCCACCTTAACCATGATTGTTGAGAAGATAAAACTCCCTGCCACAGGATGTGGTGATGGCTGCCAACTTGGAAGTAGACATGTTCATGGAGGAGAGGGCTATTCATGGCTACTAGTAAAAAATGAATAGTAGTCATGATGAGTACCTATTCTCTCCAGGATCAGAGGAGTATGTCTATTCTATTAGGTGCTGGGGAAAACAGGCAGGATAATGATGCTGCTGAAGTTGTCTTGTTTGTGGGCTTCCTAGAGGCACCTGGTTGGCCACTGTGTGAACAGACTGCTGGACTTGATGGGCCTTGGTCTGATCCAGCATGGCTTTTCTTATGCTCTTATGTTCTTAATGGAGAATAGTGCATGCCATTTCCAGCTTCTTGGTGGAAGAGACAGATAAAACATGCAATTATCCTGTTTCCAAAAGAGCTTAAAAAAGAGCATCCTTGTTGCTGGGAAAGAAAAGGAGAGTGGTGGAAACTCAAATCCATGGCAGATTGTATGGGTCTACAACTGTAGAACTACACACTTAAAAAAAAACACCCTCTCGTCTGACATATTTTTACACAAATAAATGTTGTCTAAGTAAATATATTCCTAAAGACGTTTTCTCCTTCTCATTTGTGGTGTGTTGAAAAATCCCACTGGCCCCTGGGATTCAGCCTCTCTGATCTGCCCCCAGGTGTTCTCACATGACTGTTTGTGTATTAAAATGAGGCTTTAACCCGGCAGCTGTCCTTACTTAGGAGAGAGCCTGTTCATTTTCAGTTTTCCTTCCCTACCTCTCCTGGGGCTGACGCCATCCCTGCTTTATTACTATTTTTATCAACAATTTACTCAGGGCTGCAATCCACACCTGCCTGCATCTAACTCCCCCCCCCCAATCTTTGTGGCCTCACTGTTTCTTCCACTGCCTCATTTCCCTGGATTTGGAGTTTTTGCTTTCCCTGAATGCTGAACTTGTGTTTCTCATTAGGTAGCTGGAGCGGAGAATATGCTTCTACACTGACGTCAACCTACTTCTCCCAAACGGCTGATGAGGGAATAAAGGCAGGTTTGGACTGTACCACTTCAGACTGCTTGCGTTTGCTCCTAGGATGGAATACTCCTCCATACAAAAAAAAAAAAATCCTTTTAGAACTGAGTGACAGACAGAAATTCAGAAGATTCAGCTTTCTGCATCACAGGAATGCAGTGATGGAAAAATACGTTTGCCTGTTGAAATTCTGTCTGCCAAAAAAGCTAGATTTGAGCCCAGTGGCACCTTAAAGACCAACAACATTTACGCGAGTCAAAGCTACCTTCATCCTACTTGTATCCTACTTGAAACTTGTACCCCGAAAATCTTGTTGGTCTGTAAGGTGCTACTGAACGTGAATCTAGCTCTTCTACTGTAGACCAGCATGGCTACCATCCTGAAGCCGAGTACCAAAATCCTGCTTAACATAGGGATGGACAGAACCATTCTGTCCCCCAGCCCAGACATTTCGCTAATCAAATTCATCATGTCCCTCTTGAAAATTCCAGTGTTTTATCCATTGATAAATTTATTGAAGTTAACAACAGAACGAAACTCTTTAAATGGTTCCATGATGTCATTGTCCTCTGTTAAAGGGCAGGAATCCTGCCCAGAAAACATGTAGGATAATAAGAACAAAGAGACCCTCCATCTGACATTATCTCCTCACCAGGACACAGGTGCAGTCAAAGGAGAAGCAAAGAGTTATAATCATGCTGCAGCTCTGTGCTACCAACATAATCCGTCAAGAAAACTAATAATTCAAGACAAATATTCTTTCAAGAGCTAGCACAGACACACGGTGATCATAGTCTTGTGTCTCTAATGTGAGACAACCCATTTGGCAGTCGCCACTTGATAGGATCTTCCAAAATTAATGATCTGATGTAGTGCCTCAGGATTAACTGATAGCTACATAAGCCCCAAACCTCATGGTTGGTCCTTCCAGTGGCCACCAAAAGCACAGACTTTAGGTGTATTATTAAAGTGGCAAATCACCATTTGTTTATTTATTTTGTGTCTCAAGCGCTTAAATGCCTCGTGGCATCAGTCAAACCATCACGACTTCCTCCTCTCTGGTCCAGCAAGCATTGGAGGATCATGATGACCTTCTCAAGAAGCCACGATATAACTTGTTGGCCAGAACATCAATTGGCAGGAGGACAGTTGAGGGAGACAGGAGGTAGCTTCTGATCTGTCTCCTAGGCTAGCAAGTAGCTTTCCTCCACCATCTTTTTCTCACCCCAAAAGCCCATCCAGATAATTTTTTTAACCCTAGGACAATTAGCCAGCAAACCTAAGGCTAGGCTATAGGTGAGGCAGACATTCTTCACCTCCACCTCCCTGGATCCTCAAATGTTAGGATGGGGATTTTGGGAAACAGGATACTGGACTAGTTGAAGAGAGAAAAGGTCTGTTCTTATGTTCCTGAAGCTCACTTACGGAACCCTTGACTCTGGTTTAGATATTTACAGAGGAAATAACCCATCTCCACTAGCTTTTTGAAGAGTTCCCATCAATAACTCCTCAAGCTAGCCCTACATCCGGCACTAAACAAGCTAGCCTGGTGCGCAGCCACAGTTTTAAGGTTATCTTGTGATTCACTGATTTAATAACCAGACACACTTGCCTGCTTGTTTCCATCATCAGTCAGCCAAACGGTAATTCAGTTTGCAGTTTTTGGGATGGTTTCTACTAAACTATATATGTGATTGCAGTTCTGTTTTGTGCTTATCCTCCCTTGAAAAGGAAGTGACTCACTGCTCCCAGTTGGGAACCACAGAAATTAGACACTTCCCTTCCAAACAGCCTCCATCTTCTTATGGGCTTCAGGGGACTATGCAACAGCTGCACCCCTACATAAGACTCTTGAGGGAAAATGCAAACATTTGCAAGAGGAGGAGATATCTTTGACTGGCTGAATCTAGGCACTGCAAAAAGAAGAAGAAAAAAAATCTGCAGTAAAATGCCACAAAGGCATTGGAGACTTGGAGCTCTAAAAATGAAGCTATTTTTGAATTAATGCCGTTCCAGCTGCCTCCTTGCCTGTTCACGGCAGTTATTATGACACATCTGGTACACTGTTGTGAGAGCTGGCCATTCTGCTGTGACTAAACAGGGGCTTAACAGGCTGAACCCATTTAAACAAAGAATAACAGAGGGTTTGTATCTGAGCCATGTGAGATATCTACCAAGTTTCACGCCAGTAATTAACGTTATGAGTCATACGTGGGCACACAGCTTTTTGGAATGCCCTCTAGTGGCAACTGCGAGGTTTAGCATCTTTTAGTCCAGGAAATGCAAGGCTGTCACATAAATCCCAGAATTCTTAGCACAGGAAGTTGGGCGCATCTCGGTGAGAGAAGCGGAAAAATGAAGTCATATATTCCTAGCCACGTCAGTGTCAATCTGGATCATTTCGAATGTTAATTTGTTAATGGCATGTGACCAGATCTAGGACTGTAAATGAAAGTATTTAAAGATCTTTCATAACCTGTACTCCTAAAACACCTTTATAGAGTGGTGCTGAAAAGTGGGGGGAATCTCCAGTACACACCCAAGTTTTCATGGATTTCACACTCAATTCTGCTAGTCTCTTGGAATTTGCACTGCAGATGGGGGCAATAATTTGTGCCCCAGTATTAGTTTTGAAGTCTACTTGATAGGTAGGGTTGCCAGGTCCTTCTTTGCCACCAGCAGGAGCTTTTAGGGGCGGAGCCTGAGGAGGGCGGGGTTTGGGGAGGGACTTCCATGCCATAGAGTCCAATTGCCAAAGCGGCCATTTTCTCCAGGTGAACTGATCTCTATTGGCTGGAGAGCAGTTGTAATAGCAGGAGATCTCCAGCTAGTACCTGGAGGTTAGCAACCCTATTGATAGGATTGACAGTATTGCCACTGCCAAGTCCAGGCTGAGCTGTTGTGGGCTGTACCCCACTTCATACTTCAGGGCTGGTATTGGGTAAGCATTGTTGGGCAGCTGCAGAGGTCCCATGGATATGTAATCAGTGGTCCAGAGAGCAGGACATGGGGCAATGCCTCAGAGCCCTACAAAACGGAGGGGCTCCCAACGTATTGGTTCATATTGTCTAAGTGAGGTTAGCGACCAACAAAGCTGTGCCCATTGGGCCTTTCTCCTTCAGCCTTCAGGGCAATTGCATAGATGAGAAGTCCCCAACCTTCTTGAGCCTGTGGGCACCTTTGGAATTCTGACACAGGACTGTGGGCACAACCACAAAATGACTGCCATAGGAGGTGGAGCCAAGGAATTCAAGATGGCATACATGTCCTTGGTGGAAAGTGCCATCAAGTTGCATCTGACTTACGATGACCCCGTAAATTGTCCAAGGGAAGAGACGCTCAGAGGTGGTTTGCCATCGTCTTCCTCTGCATAGCAACCCTGAACTTCCTTGCTGTCTCCAATCCATGTACTAACCAGGGCCAACTCTGCTTTGCTTCCAAGATCTGATGTGATTGGGCTAGCCTGGGTCATACAGGTCAGGGCTACATGTTCTTCTCTGTATTATACTTACAACAACCCTGTGAGGTAGATGGAATGGGTCTTTCCTGAATCCTTCTCCTGCTGCAATCCTGCTGCCCTGAAATTTTGTCCCTGGTGGTCAGTTGACCCTCAGAAACAAAACATAGGGCAAAATGGGGGTCTTCTGTGGGGAAGGCTGAAATTGCCCTCTTCTGAAGACATAAGAGCCCTTCCATCTTTGATACCTGATGTTAGGATACGAGCCACTGTATTTTCTTTATGTCAGAAAGTCATTGTCTGGGATGCCAGCCTCCAGGTGGGACCTGGGGATCCCCTGGAATTACAGCTCATCTCCAGACTACAGAGATCAGTTCTCCTGGAGAAAATGGAAGCTTTGGAGGGTGGACTTTATGGCATTGTACCCCACTGAAGTCCCTGTCCTCCCCAGGCTCCATCCCCAAATCTCCAGGAGTTTTCCAACATGGATCTGGTAACCCTACCCCGAATCCCCTGCCAGCGGTCAGTGGGGACCTGGCAACCCTACCATTGGTCGAAAAACAGAAACCTATTGAATAAATACGTAAATTAGTTGTCTGGGGTGCTGCTGGAAGATGTTGGGGAGTCAGCTCAGCTGTGCCTCTTTTTGTCAGAAATGTGATCTCTTGTTGATGTGGCTGAAACAAGTCTACTGGGCCCAGTTTCCAGTCATCTTTCCCATAGAACAGCAGGAAGCAACACCTTCCAAAACACAGTATGGACGAAAAGGCTTGATCAGATGCAGATTCGCCCTTAATGACAAAAGAAGAGAAGGCTCTTTTGCACTGGACACTGGAGACTTCTCCTATTGACTAGAATTGCACGTAATTGTTCTTTGTGGCTTCATTCCCTCCAAAATAGTTTCCAGTTGCCCTGGAACCTTTAAGAGCTCTCTTCTTGTTACCGGCCTGCCAGGAAGGCATGTGTTTCATCTCAGACATGCAAGAATTGTGTCTTAAATCAGAGCCAGAGTCGAGCTATTAGCATAAAGTTCACACACTTTTGGCTCATAGGAAAGTAGCTGGTGGAAGGAAGAGCGAAACCAGGATGGTTGAGCTTGAGAGGGAGGCAAATTCCACACCCCATTAGTAAATTCCCTCAGCAGCCCTAGACTCAGTTAATGAATCCTGCCCAAGCTTTCTTGAATCTGAAAACTAAATCCATCTTGGCCTCTAATCTGTTCTGTGCCGATGACTTTGAAGTGATGATTGGCGAACTTCAGATGTTTGGGATGAAGACTCAGCCTTTAAGACTGTTATATACCTTATCTAGAATTGCATGAAACATTGTCAGGGTATGATTTTAATGTAAACAGACAAGTCATCATAGAAACCCCCCTGCCCCGGCTCACTTTGCAGCTGTCATTCCCACCTCAGCTGTGGAGGGTTATTTCTTATGACCAATGGGAACAGGGTAAGGTTCCCAGCTCTAGGTTGGGAACTACCTGGAGATTTGGGGGTGGATAGGATTCCCAAACTCCAGGTGGTGGCTGGAGATCTCCTGCTATTACAACTGATCTCCAGCCGATAGAGATCAGTTGCCCTGGAGAAAATGGCAGCTTTGGCAATTGGTATTTCCCAATCTGGAGCTGGCAACCCTAGGGGTGGAGCCTGGGGAGGGCAGGGTTTGGGGAGGGGAGAGACTTCAATAGGGTATAATGCCATAGAGTCCAACTTCTAAAGCGGCCATTTTCCCCGGGTGAACTGATTTGTAATCCCGGGACATCTTCTGCCACTACCTGGAGGTTAGCAACCCTAGAACAGCAAAACAGGAAGTAGAATAAGTAGGATTGTGAGCAAGCACTGCACAGAGGCATGGAGGTTTGGTTCTACTGTTGTTGCCTTTTGGGACCAGCACAATCAGCAAGAGCCTAGGTCTAGGACCAAGATAGTTAAAAGGTATCTTCTTCTGTATGAGCTTGCCGGAGGTCATTGTTGGAAATCTTTCTTTAGCTACTTTTGAAGGCCAGGATTTTGGCTACTGAAGATGGGACCTTGTTTGCGGTGGCTGGCTGCCAACCTCTAGGTGGTATTCTCCCAGAATTGCAACTGATATCCAGACCTTTTAATTGGAAAGCGAAATAGAAGCAAACCAGGCTGTTACCAATTTGCATTTGTTAGTTATCTTGCTGTTGTTTTACATTTAGGCCACGGAAATCTATCACTATTTGTAGATTTTTCTGAACATTTTCAGCAGCACCAAAAAAAAAAAAGAAAAGGCTTATTTGCAGCATTTTTTCAAAACTACAAAAATGTTCTTGTTTATTTGTTTGGAGAAGGGCCATGACTCAGTGGTAGATTTCCGTGGCCTAAATGTAAAACAACATTACATTACTGCAAACTTCCCCTAGACAGACTTTGACATCAACCAGAAGTCCAAAGCCTGGCCACAGCAGATGCTTTTGGACTATACTGCCAGAAGAATTCCTAATCTGAGCATCACTTTGTGCTCTCACCAAACCTGCTGACCCCAAATGGGGCATGGACAGGGTGGCCAGTTCTCAAGACTCAGGGAAGGAGAGCCTGTAAGTTCAAGGGTGGCATCTGTTGCCGCTGTGGGCAGAGATGGACAGAGCTTGGGGATATTCTAAAAACATCTTGAGCCTCACTTTCACATTAGTCTGGAGTGCAAAATGGTCATAAGAACATAGGAAAAGCCATGCTGGAACCGACCAAGGCCCATCAAATCCAGTAGTCTGTTCACACAGTGGCCAACAACCAGGTGCCTCTAGGAAGCCCACAAACAAGACGACTGGAGCAACATTAGCCTGCCTGTGTTCCACAGTACCTAATCTAATAGGCATGCTCCTCTGATCCTGGAGAGAATAGGTATGCATCATGACTAGTATCCATTTTGACTAATAGCCATGAATAGCCCTCTCCTCCATGAACATGTCCACTCCCCTCTTAAAGCCTTCCAAGTTGGCAGCCATCACCACATCCTGGGGCAGGGAGTTCCACAATTTAACTATGCGTTGTGTTTCCCACGACTTCTCAAAACCGGCCTTAGGGATTCACCACCCAATTACTCTCTTCTACAGAATGACACAGACTTGGAGAATATGCTTGGAATTGAATGGTGGTGGTTGTAGAGTTTAACTTGCTGAAACTTTGGGTCAGACCCATAGGTTTGGCAATTCTGGTGGTGATGGTAAGTGCCATCATGTCACAGCCGACTTACGGCAACCATGTAGGTTTTTTGAGGCAAGAGATGGGCAAAGGTGGTTTGCCATTGCCTGCCTCTGCAGAACAACCCTGGACTTGCCTGGTGGTCTCCCATTCAAGTACTTACCAGAAGAAGAAGAAGGCCATTGTTGCATGGTAATTAGCAGCGCGTTCCAGGCTGAATTGCCCCGGGTTTTTTTTGCACGCTGAACCGTCATTCCGGAAGTGACTGCGAAGCCGGTGCAGACCTGCTTCGCATTACAGAAGAGCCCACTTAAAGCGACCTTTGGTCTTTGCTCCGCCGCTGCTGCGAAGAATATCCAGAGGGAACCATGCAAAACAACAGTGGCTTGTTAGCTATGCACATGCTAATGGCTATGCAAATGAATGAAGGAGCAGGCGAGTGGGGGGTGGGTGGAATTTCTCCTTTTGCATCAGGACCGTGAATAGGCATTTTTAAGGTCGCGTTTTTAAAAAGAACTTTGAACGAGCATCAAAATTGACCTTGAATAAATGCCAGAAGAGTTGGCTTTTATATGCTGACTTTCTCTACCACTTAAGGGAGAATCAAACTGGCTTACAACCACCTTCCGTTCCCCTCCCCACAACAGACACCCTGTGAGGTAGGTGGGGCTGACAGCTGTAACTTGCCCAAGGTCACCCAGCTGGCCTCGTGTGGAGGAGTGGGGAAACAAATCCAGTTCACCAGGTCAGCCTCTGCCGCTCATGTGGAGGAGTGGGGAACCAAACCCGGTCCTCCAGATCAGAGTTTCTAAACCACCGCTCTTAACCACTACACCACGCTGGCTCCCCTATACCACGCTGGGTCCCAGGGCTGACCCTGCTTAGCTTCTGAGATCTGCAGGCTAGTCCGGCCATGCAGTTCAGGGCTGGCAATCCTAGACCAAGGGAAAGCTGGTGCTTGTGGTTATGCATTGATGCTTGCATTTTGGATAGTGCTCTGTTCTGTGGAAAGCTTAAGGGCCTTCTGACAGCTAAGTAAACTGTGTTGGCTGGAGCTTACGCAGTGCCAAGCCAGCAGCTCTTTGCCGTGTTTATCATTTCCTTCCCACCGAGTTAGCGGAGAGTCATTGATCCGCAGGGGATCCTCTTCATACTTCGCACATTGAAAAGCCAGCTCAGCCTCTGCTGTGTCATCCACCCCTGCTGATAAAATCCAGAAGGACTGTTCTGGCAGAAGCTGATCGATTAGGGTATCTCAGTGGCAGAGCTAAAATATGGGAAATGATTTCTGAATAAACCTTAACAGACATAGCAAAGGAATCTGATCCTTTGAGGGGATGATTCATTGCCAGGACTTTGAATCCAACTCTCATCTTTCTTATAATTTAAGGTTCAGCCAGATTTGGGCTTGTGAAATGATTAGGTTTGCCAACCTCCAGGTACTAGCTGGAGATCTCCTGCTATTACGACTGATCTCCAGCCAATAGAGATCAGTTCACCTGGAGAAAATGGCTGCTTTGGCAATTGGGCTCTATGGCACTGAAGTCCCTCCCCTCCCCAAACCCCGCTCTCCTCAAGCTCCACCCCAAAAACCTACCGCTGGTGGCGAAGAGGGACCTGACAACCCTAGAAATGATTCTACTAAGCTTATCATGCCTATATATTGATCAATGAAAATGTCCAATCCATTAAGAAGAAGAAAAAGAAGAGTTGGTTTTTATATGGCAACTTTCTGTACCACTTAAGAAAGAATCAAACTGGCTTTCCTTCCTTTCCCCTCCCCACAACAGACACCCTGTGAGGTAGGTGGGGCTGAGAGAGCTCTAAGAGAGCTGTGACTATGGCACTGAAGTCCCTCCCCTCCCCAAACCCCGCCCTCTTCAGGCTCCACCCCAAAAATCTTCAGGTATTTCCCAACCTGGAGCTGGCAACCCTAACTATCCTTCAGAATTTCCCCCTTGCCACCTGTTTCTCCCTTGATGGATTTTGAGACTAGTTGTAATAGCAACCTAGGAAAAAAAATGGCTGGGGAGAGGAGGGTTGCCAACTCTAGGTTGGGAAATACCTGGAGATTTGGGGGGGTGGAGATTGGAGAAGGGGGTTTGGTAGGGGAGGGATCTCAGCATGCTACAGTGCCACAGAGTCCACCCTCAAAAGCAGCCATTTTCGCCAGGGGAACTGATCTCTGAAAGCTGGAGATCAGTTGTGATTCCGGGAGATCTCCATGCCCCACCTGGAGGTTGGCAACTCTATGGAGGATATATCTATCTATTCACAAACTTCATTCTTACACCACCTTTCTCCCCAACGGGGAGCCAAAGCGGCTTATGTCGTTCTGCTCTCCTCTATTTCATCCTCACTATACCCCTGTGCGGTAGGTCAGGCTGAGCTTGTGACTGGGCCAAGGTCACCCAGTGAGGTTCCACGGCAAGAGTGGGAATTTGAACCCATGTCTCCGAAATCCTAGCCTGACACTCCAACCACTACACCCTGCTGGCTCTTAGCACTCCCCTCCTGCCCGTCCATAACATACTTCAAATTATCCCCAATTCATAGGAACATCCTGCCTTCTAACATGCCCATGGGCCACACAATACAGGTGCTGAATCTTCAACGCTCCAAAAAGGTCTTCTGCCTTGTGTTCCTCTCTACCCCAATTTATTGTACTTCCATTTCAAAATCCTCTCCCCTCCCACCAGTTTGCACCCCTTTGTTCCCCAAATCAAACTAGAATTCAGAGTTCCAGGCAGGTGCAGCCTGACAACATTACCCATTTTGACATGGGAAAAGGGGCTGCGTCGTCGTCCCCAAACATCCGCAGAAAGGTCATGGTTGCCTTTGCTCATCTGTCTAGTTTTGGAGAAGGGAAGTTGGGAGGATTCCAATTCTAAACCCCATGGTGCTTTCTGAACTCTTGTCAGCCTTGAATAGCGGGAGCCTGGAGGGAGAATGAAACATACAGAGAATCTGCTTGGCAAAAAACAACAAAAAACCCAAAACCACACACAAAAAAACCCAAACAACCAAAAAAACCTAAAGTAGAGCAGGGGGGGAGACTGTTCCTCCGCTGCCAAATTGGCAACATCAAGCCAGTTTTTGCTCAAACTTCTATTCTGATTTGATAAACTCCAAAAGTTTTTTTTCCTCCCCAAAGACCCACGATCTACCCCATCTAGATTCCCCCTTCTTCCTTTCAGAGCCAAAGGGGCTGGAAGGGGGGGGGGAGGGCGAGCCTTCTTCGAGGAACAACGAGAGTAGAGAAAGAAGCACCGGAGGGTTTTACTATGAATTTTTGATGAACAGAAGGAGAAACTGCCCCCTTCGAGTAGAACTGGGTGCAATGTCAATAGTGTTGGTTTAAGTAATTTAGCACGGTTCATTGGCTCTCTGAGAGCGTCTTGTATTCAGTCTGGGCCTCTCTAACAAGCCTCTTTTGCTCCGGGCTCCCGCACGCCAAAGCCCTTAACAATAGTTGCTTTCAGGGGGCTGCCGTCTATGGAGCGCTTGTCTTTCTGTAGCCTAACCCGGCCGAGCCCGGCAAAGCAGGAGTGCAGCTTGCAGCAGGGCCCTTTCCTTGCGCTCTCTCGCTTGGCAAAGAAAAACGAATGGCCCTTTTAAGAGAGGACAGGTCAAGTTTACTCCCAGACAGGATTCCCCCCCCTCCCTCCATATATGCACAGGGCTTTGCTCCTTGCTTAATTGTCGTTGGAAATGAACTTGCAGCCGTCCTGCACCAGGGTGGCCCTCGTCAGAGCAAAAGAACCGGGCCTTTTACATTTGCTGGAAAGCAAGCGTCCCAGCCTTCCACTGTTCCAGATGCTAATGTAAGTGAAATGCACAGTCACTTGCACATTGGAGGGTGGGGAGTGTCTTGAAGATGACCTTGTGCAAATCCCCTTTGACTGTTAGAAAGAACTCGAGGCAGCAGAATTGGACAGGCATGCAGCCGGGGGTGTTTCAAGCCTTGCTGGATCAGGCCAAAGATCCAATAATAAGGGTCCGGCATTAGCCAATAGGGTTGCCGGCTCCGGGTTGGGAAATACCTGGAGATGTTGGCGCGGCGGTGGAGCCTGAAAAGGGCGAGGTTTGGGGAGGGGCTTCAATGCCATAGAATCCTTCTTCCAAAGCAGCCATTTTCTCCAGGTGAACTGATCTCTAGCACCTGGAGATAGGGATACCAACCTCCAGATACTAGCTGGAGAACTCCTGCTACTGCAACTGATCTCCAGGCAACAGAGATCAGTTCACCTGGAGAAAATGGCCACTTTGGTAATTTGGGGGTGGACCCTAAGGAGGACAGGGTTTGGAGAGGGGAGGGACTTCAATAGGATATAATGCCATAAGAGTCCACCTTCCAAAGCAGCCATTTTCTCCAGGTGTTTCCCAACCTGGAGCTGGCAACCCTATCCATGATCCCCCCCTCCTCAGGCTTCACCTCCCAATCTCCAGAAATTTCCCCATCCTGAGTTGGCAACCCTGAGTCCACTAAGGTTGCCAACCTCCAGGTACTAGCTGGAGGTGTCCTGCTATTACAATTGATATCCAACCGATAGGGATCAGTTCACTTGGAGGGAAATGGCCGCTTTGGCAATTGGCCTCTATGGCATTGAAGTCCCTCTCCTCCCCGAACCCTGCCCTCCTCAGGCTCCACTCCAAAAACCTCCAGCAGGTGATGAAGAGGGACCTGGCAACCCTAAAGTCCACCCCTCCCTTTGAATCACTCAAGCCGAGCCAGTTCAGCCTCTGGGCAGCTGCTCTGGTTGCTTTCTCTCCTGACAGCCTGCACGTGATGAATCTGGGGAAAGCGGGCAATTAGGCCAAAGACAAAAGCCATGCATGTTTTTGGACTCAATTATTTGCTGAGAAAAAACAAATCAGGATTTTAAACTAATGAGAGACTTTCCCTCCCCTTTGGCAGCCAGCGTGGCTGCTTTGCCAGCAACCCTTTGACCTGCCGAACTCCTGAAGACTCCAAGATGCCCTTCCCCTGGGATTCCACCCAGCTCAGCCTGAAACCATTAAGGGAATTTTCCAGCTCTGCTCAAGGAGCCCCTGCCAACAATTAGAACCGATCTTTCCTTCAATTCTTGCCATCCATCTCTTCCTTCAGGATTGCTTTTGCTTTCATCTTGAAAGTGCAAACAAGGGTGAGGAAGTGTACCAAGTGAGGAGTGTTTGCTGTTTGTTTATCAACTTTATCGCAGTTGCGCGTGAAATTTTTTAAACTGAAATTCCATGGCACCATGTCCTTTAGTGATCTGTACGCTAACCTGCATCTTGGGGGTTGTGAATCTGCCGTGTTTATCACTATACAACTTAGATTATCAGGTGGCACTGAAAGGATGGATACCTTGCCTGTTTCTGCTTTCTTTCTTTAAAGATTTATACTCTACTTTTCCTCCCAATGGCAACCCAAAGCAGCTTACAAGTCAGTCTCCCCTCTTCCACTATATATAATAGGCATGTTCCTCTGATCCTGGAGAGAGTAGGTATGCATCTTATCCACTTTTACTAGTAGCCATTAATATCCCTCTCCTCCATGAACATTAGGGTTGCCAGGTCCTCCCTCTCTTCTGGTGGGAGGTTTTTGGGGCAGAGGTAGAGAAAGATCGTGTGGGTGTGCGGCCGCGCCAATGTGATTCCAGTTTACAACCGGAAGGGCTGCATCGCAAAGGGGCCTTTACCACTCAAACTCCCAACGGCCCTTGCGATGAGGCGCTTCTGGTTTACATCCCGAAGCGATGAGGCATGGTGGGCAGGCAGTGTGCCTGCGTTGCCTACCGACCCTCAGCTGGTCAGCAGGCAGCCAGGTGGATTGGAGGGGGTTTGCCCACCACCACCTGGCAGCACTTGGCAGCCCTAATTACAACTGATCTCCAGGCTCCATCCTATAGAGATCAGTTCACCTGGAGAAAATGGCCTCTTTGGCAACTGGACTCCATGGCACTGAAGTCCCTCCCCTCTAGGGTTGCCAGGTCCCTCTTCTCAACTGGCGGGAGATTTGGGGGGCGGAGCCAAAAGAGGGCGGGGTTTGGGGAGGGGCTTCAATTCCATAGAGTTCAATTGCCAAAGTGGCCATTTTTCTCCAGGTGATCTGATCTCTATTGGATGGAGATCAGTTGAATTAGCAGGAGATCTCCTGCTACTACCTGGCAGTTGGCAACCCTAGTCCCCTCCCCAAACCCCACCCTCCTCAGGCTCTGCCCCAAACATCTCTAGGTATTTCCCAACCCGGAGCTGGCATGTAAATTGTTACAACCTAACCCTTCTGTGCCCTTTCCCTCAAGTTGCCTTATCCTTAAATAGAAACTATGCTAAACTTGCAACCTCAGGAGACTGCAAATTAAAGGGATCTTCATTTATTCACTTTGAGCCTTCTTTTCTTAATTTTTTAAAAATTGTTTTTATATCTATTTATTGTCAGTGGGTGTATTAGTTTAGTAACGATGCTGCACATCCTTTGCTGGAAATCCTGAGCCCATCTAATAAAACTACGGTTCCCAGGGTACCCTGGGCTGAGAGGATGGCTATTAAGGCAGTTTAAGTCTACCATTCAGAAATTCCTCCTGCATAATTTGTTCCAGCTGTAGAACCGTGTGTGTGTGTGTGTGTGTGTGTGTGTGTGTGTGTGTTGTTCCAGAATGTGCTTCCACCCCCTTTCTGCCAAATTGTAGATCCTCTTAGCTTCTGAATCCACATTGTTTGTCCTACATTTATCTGGGATTTTGCTGGTAGACTTAAAGCCAAGTCCTACATACATGTTCCCTTCCTTGGGAAAAGGGAAGAATGGAATCACGAGGGAATATGACACATGTAGGATATTATCATCACACTAACTGTTGCCTCATTAATGAAAATAAAATAAACAGAGCATTAAAAAAAAAGAAGAAGAGGAAAAAAACGAACCATCCCAAAGATAACAATATAAATAGCTTCACTTAGAACTAATCTGCAAATCCATTTTACAGATGTTGGGCATTTTGGTGGATGATTTTTAAGAAGCCTGTGAGAATTTACAACTAGGAGAGGGGGGAGACACAAAAGCTTGTAGGGAACAGCTGGGGAGCAGGTGAGAACCGGGGCTTGCCAGCACTTGGGAAGCCATAAAAATCCCAGCAGGGAAAAGCTGCTGAGCTTCGCACTTGTTCTTTGAGAATTCCTATGCCGCTAGGATACATGTGGAGGCTGGGAAGGCCGTCTTCCAATCTCCTCCCCCTCTCCTTGTTCCTCTTGGCTGGGCTCGGGCGTTTTGGCAGCCGGTTGAAAAACCTGCCTGGCTGCCTGGAGGAGCTCATCATGGCGGCCTCTTGCTACACGCAGGGGTAATATGGCCAACAATTAGGGTTGCCAATGAGGCTGGAGAAAAAGTCAGCCTGACCCACTGCTAGGGTTGCCAGCTTGCCAGGAAAAAAAAATGTCCTGTCCCTTTAATAGAGGCGTCATGTGTGTAAATGGGCAATTGAAACACATTTTCCTAGGATTCCCTTATCTCCCCCTGGGATAGGGTTGCCAACCTCCAGGTAGTAGCTGGAGATCTGCTATTACAATGGATCTCCAGCCAATAGAGATCAGTTCACCTGGAGAAAATGGCCACTTTGGCAATTGGGCTCTATGGCATCAAAAGCCCTACCCTCCCAAAACCCCACCCTCCTTAGGCTCTGCCCCAAAAACCTCCCATTGGTGGTGAAGCGGAACCTGGCAACCCTACCTCGGGACAAGGCTATATAGGGTTGCCAGGTCCCTCTTCGCAATCAGCAGGAGGTTTTTGGGGCAGAGACTGAAAAGGGCAGGGTTTAGGGAGGGGAGGGACTTCAATGCCATAGAGTCCAATTACTGGGGTTGCCAACCACCTGGATATTAGCTGGAGATCTTCTGCTATTACAACTGATCTCCAGCCAAGAGAGATCAGTTCACCTGGAGAACATGGCCGCTTTGGCCATTGGACTGTATGGCATTGAAGTCCCTCCCCAAACCCCGCCCTCCTTAGGCTCCACACCCAAAATCTCCCGCCAGTTGCAAAGAGTGACCTGGCAACCCTACCAATTGCCAAAGCAGTCATTTTCTCCAGCGTTTTCTCAATTTTTTCTTCTCTCCAGGAAAAAGCATTCAACAGCTACATTTCTACATGCCATTGTTGTTCAAGGCAAAGGAGCAGTACTCATAAAAAGGTGGCAACACAACTGTTGAGCCTTGGGGTCCAGTTAAGCCCCACAAGGGCCCTGGAATAGATGCTTCAACCTTTCTATCCTTAATCCAGGCAGGAGTACACTCAGGAAGATACTGGAGAAATCTAGCATGACCAAAAAAAAAAAAAAAAAAAAAAAAGGCATTCTAAAGCTGATCCTCGGGTAGGGGCCATTTAGCACGATATTTGTCTTGCCAGTGCATGGCAGAAAAGCTGACTGTTTAATTCCTGAGCTGCCGGCCGAGTCTCCCGGTCAGCTCATAAAATATATTCACACCAAAGGAAAACAGGCCTTCCCAGTCAAAGGCTGATCTTCCTGCTGTGTCTTTAGGCTTTAATTTTCTCTTCCTGCAGTATGTCATGGAACTGTAAGGGTGAAGAGGACTTCACCCTTACCTCCTACCTCTTTACACTGCAATGCCATCTTTCCCATGGCTCATCACTTTGTCCACCGGTTCCTCCTGTTCCTCATTTCCCCTTCTTTTAAACTCAGTTCTCTCTGTCTCTTCTACAAGAGACTCTTGACCGCTCCCTCTTTTCAACTTGGATCTGTCTGCCTCCACTTCCACCAGCCACCAATTGCGTGTATCCTCCCTTCTACAACTAGTCGTTTCCCTCCTCCCCCTGACTTTTTTTCTTGGGCTAGTACTGCCTCATGTTTCTTAACCCTAGAATTCTCTGCCTGCCCACCTCTTACATGACATCAGAGCAGTTCAGCCAGAATGGGGAGGTTCACCAGTGGTACAATACAGTCTTGATGCTTGTGTGAATGGACCCTTAGAGCATCATGATGAAGCAAAACCAGTTCAGCAAACCTCTCCCGGGCCAAACATTTTTTGACCCTCACTTGGCAAAAAGTTCCCCCTGTGCCATCGCCGGTCCTGACATGGTCTGATGTCTGAGATGAAAGGTGCCAGGGCTATATTCATTTCAAAAGTCATACATCCAACACAGACTAATAAATTACTAGATGTGACATCCCCGCCCCCACTAATCTCATCCTCAATCATTTGCATTGATTCACTGCTGTTTGATAAGCCATTTATGCATGGTTGATTTTGATGCTCTGGGTTGTGAAATTGCTGGAGATTTTGGAGACAGAGCCTGGGGAGGGGAGAGTTTGAGGAGGGGAGGGACCTCAGTAGGGCATAATGCCATAGAATCCACCTTCCAAAGCAGGCTTTTTTCCAGGGGGAGTGATCTTTGTAGTCCGGAGATCAGTTGTAACTCTGGGAGATCTCCAGGCCCCAGTGGCAACCCTACTCTTCCCCATCTGCTGCTTCTCAGTTCCCTTTTCCTTCTGCTTTGCCCTCACTTTCCTTGCCCTCGTTTGCCATCTAATCCAGGTTGCTGGGCTGACCCACATGATGTTTGTTTACTAGTGTCCATGGTGGCATCCAGTCAGATATAGCCCCCACAACATAATTGACAGAATGATGAGGATTACCGCATCCTAAAAGATTAAAGAGGCAGTGGGAGCTAAAGAGGGCAAGGACACCGAAGGAGAAGGAAAATGGTGCCAGGAAGCACGTCATCAAAAATATGCAGCTGTATCCCCAACTGCTGAATTTTGCTGAAAAAAGAGAGATTTTTTTAGGCTTAAGAAACACGAAAACAGTTTCAGCTTAGCCCCCTAGAAAAAGCTGTCAGGTAAAAATTTCAGTATTGTGCCCAGCCTAAAGAAGGTGAATTTATTAGGGCAAGGGGGGAAACATAAGAGAGATGTGCCCACTGAGAACTGGAGAAGTCAGGAAGAATATCTGGCAGGTGCCTTGAAACCTGCTAATGAATCCACTCCTGTTACTGGAGAAAGCATTTTGAGTGAACATTTATTTACGTATCCCCATGTCCCTAAGACAGATTAGATCAGTCCCCAACACCTTCAAGGGTGCTTGTGGACAGCTCTCTAAAGTCTCCTGTCTCTTTAGCGCTCTTCCGAAAGGCTCTTCCTTCCCCGTCCCTTCCTTGAGGTGGATTTCTAAGGAACTCCCTGCGGTTGGCAGCTCCCCTAATTGAAACCAAACTTGTGCGTCTTTTTTTGTGAACAAACATGGCACAGAAGAAAAAGAAAATGTTTTCTGTCGGCTGCCAAGGATTTAAGTGGCTACAGGTGTCTGAGGAATGCTAATGGGATGGGAGGGGGGATAGCAGGGGGTATCGCTCTGCATTTGGTTCCCATTAAGGCCCCCTTCCCTTCTCTCTGTGCACCCCCAGCCCCTTCCTGAACCCTCCAGCAAAATGCAGCTTTCACAAGCCAATTACCGTACCTTCTCCCCATGTCCCCAAATGAAGCTGTTGCTTTGTTAACAAAGAGCAGATGTGAATGAACGTTGTCCCACACCCCCATGGGGCAGGATAACAAGCTACAGGGAAAAGCTGTTCCCAGATTGATTCTCTCCTCCAAGGTAGGAGAAAAGGACAACACTTGTATCCTACCCATACTGTAGAGTTAAAGACTGGGGGCATTACTTGTGGAAATCAACTAGCTTGATGATCCCCAATGTCCAGTCATGGGATCTTTCACATTTTTATAATCTCTGAGTTGGTGAAGGCCAACTCTCTAACGCCAAATAGAGATAGAGCTTCTTTTGAGAGGCCCTCCCAAATAGGGTTGCCAGCCTCCAGGTTGGGGCTGGAGATCTGCCATTACAATTGATCTCCAGGCGACAAAGACCAGTTCACTTGGAGAAAACGGCCGCTTTGGAAGGTGGACTCTTATGTCATTATACCCCAGTGAAGTCTCTCCCCTCCCCAAACCCCACCTTCCTCAGGTTTCACTCCCAGAAATCTCCAGGTATTTCCCAATCTAGAGCTGGCAACACTACACCAGTACCAAATGCCTCGAAAGAGAAGAGGAAGCCACCAGGCATTTTACCACTGTGCCTGGACCCAGACTAATTAAGAGCTGCATTTCTGGCCATCTTGGATTGTATTTTATCCATATCTGTATTTTATATATTGACCATGCTTTTCTCCCCGATGGGGACCCAAAGCGGCTTACATCATTCTGCTCCCCTCCATTTTATCCTCACAACAACCTTATGAGGTAGGTTAGGTGGAGAGCATGTGACTGGCCCAGGGTCACCCAGCAAGCTTTCATAGCAGAGTGGGCATTCGAACCTGGGTCTCTCAGATCCTAATCTGACACACTAACTACTACACTGCACTGACTCTCACTGTTATATATCTGATTGGGAGCCAATTTTTGGTGGGAAAGTAGAGTAAAAATATAAATAATCAATGAGGATGGCTATAGGATGCCAGCAAAGCATAATATCAGTGAGCTACCCTCCTTGAGAAAGCAAAAGTCTGCACATCACAGCATTGACTTCTCTGACAAGGCCACACCATGAGAGGATAATGCTGCTTTCAACGGGACAATTCTGATAATGTGAGAGTCTGGGGAAAGCCCCCAAACTTTTACAAGTATCAATTTCGTTTTGTGCCCTAATAGACATGGCTACAGGTGGGTGACCTTGGGCTAGTCACAGCTTTGTTAGAGCTCTGTCAGCTCCATCTACCTCACAGGGTGTCTGTGGTGGGGAAGGGAAGGTGATTGTAAGCCGGTTTGGTTCTTCCTTAAGTGGTAGAGAAAGCTGGCATATTAAAATCAACTCTTCTTCATCTCCAGGCAAAAGAGATCGTTTCCCCTGGAGAAAATGGTCACTTTGGCAATTGGACTCTATGGCATTGAAGTCCCTCCCCTCTCCAAACCCCACCCTTCTCAGGCTCCCCCCCCCCCCACAAATCTCCAAGTATTTCCTAATGTTGAGCTGGCAATACTATCTGGGAGCTATATCACTTCTGAGATTAACCTGAAAATAATGGTAGGGTAGCAAGACCACCAAGTAATACCAGGGTTGCTGTGCAGAGGAAGGCACTGGCAAACCACCTCTGTTAGTCTCTTGCTATGAAAACCCCAAAAGGGGTCGTCATAAGTCGGCTGCGACTTGAAGGCACTTTACACACACACACAGCTCTACGGACCATCAGAAGGTTTATGGTTTTACTATACCGTTTCTGGAGATTCCTAGAGCTACCCTATGTCACTTCAGGTTTTCCCCAAAAGTGATATAGTGGTGTACAGGACATCTCTAGGGCCCCCATGTCCTCGCCCCCAGGCCTCCCACCAGATGCTAGGCCTGCAACTCTGATTTGAAGTGTTTGAAATATTTTAATGTTTTACCATCTTGGGGACCTTGAAGGATGGAAAGGTGGAACAGAAATATTTTCAGTAAAAAAAATAAAACAACTTATCTCACATGATAAAAGGGAAGAGTGGAAAACAATGTTGTAAGCTGCTGTGGTTCCCCATTGGGAAAAAAAGTGGGATATAACTATCTAAAAAACGATCAATCAATCAGTCAGTCAATCAATCAGCAAGAATGTTTCCCATATCTTATTTCTAAGAGTCTTTCTCACATCTTATTTTGGTATGGATGTTAATATTTTATCCTTCTCAAGACATCTTCTCTCACCCAGTTTTCGCAGTTTACACTTCTAAGCCCCCCCTTTTGTCTTATGAATGTCAAAAACAGAACTGTAGAAGGTATGTGAAGAGGCTCAATCCATCATGCAGAAATGTTTCCAACTAATTAGGTCAACATAATAAAAAAAGGATGCAATTTTGTTTTTTGGATTTCAGTGGGAGACAATGAAATGCCCTGCCAGCCAGGAAGCAAAGCCAGAAATACATGTTGAAGACATGAACCTGCCTTATACTGAGTCAAACCATTGGTCTACGAAGGTCAGTATTGTCTATTCTGATTCGCTGCGGCTCTCCATGGCCACAGGTAGGGGTCTTGCACATCATCTTCTACCTGTTCCTTTTAAATGGAGATGTCAGAGATCGAACTTGGAACCTTCTGCATGCAAAGCAGATGTCCTATCAGTGAGCCCCAGCTTCACCAAACAACCAACAAGGCTGCTGAGAGCCATACACCTCCACCCACCCAAGATACACGATCAGAGCAGGTGGGCATCTTGCCTGGCTTCCCTAGCCTTGCCAATGACCATGGCCAGCATAATTTTAAGTTTTCCCTTCTCAGCAACCCTGACCATCAGCTGCCATTGCTCAGCAGCTCATCTGAGGTCCAGTTTCTACACCTGGCTCTTTCTTGTCTACCTTGGGACAGTGGAAAGACCTGCCTGCCTTCCTGGGTGGAAGGGGATAAGGGCCAAATGATTGGCAGCTGCCAACATTCAAGATGATGAGATGAGATGAAGCACAGAAGGGGTGGGAATAAGCACAAAGACCTTTGAAGAACTGCATTTTGAGGAGGGATGCCATGCCACCCCCAAGTAGCAGAGGGGATGGAAGCACCCCGGTTTTTGCATTTTAGGGTTAGATACAAGATGCCAAGGAGATCTTCCTGGAAGGAAGGGCAGGGAAGAAATAAAATCAAACCAGTGAGGTGAACCAAAGGGTAGTGAAAAAACGTTTTGAACAATAATCTGAACTCTGGGCACAACCCGGTGGGAAGTTCTCCTGCGAAGCCCCTTGGAGATGAACCAAAAAAGTTCAAAGGCACCATAGGTGAAGAATAAGCTGTCTTGCAGCAAAATGTTATGACGGCAATGGTTTGTTTCTCTGCGAATTTAAAAGCGGATTAAGACATTTTCATGTCCCTGGATGTTAAATGCTGCGAAGTCAGAAAGATCCCAACAAGAAGGGCATTTTAGAGAATTACTGCTTTCAGAATTATTTTCATTCAGTTGATTTTTCATTCGTGAGTCAAGTGCGGTTCTGCAGAGGAAATAACACTTCCTACAAGCGTGCCTTTCCTTCGCCCATGAACTTCTGTTGCTTAATTCAGATGCTTTGTTTCTGTTACTTTAATGAGTCTGTCAATATTTCCAGAAAACAGGTTCAGGACTTCCCACAGGGCGGTGCTTGTGTCAATGCTCCACTGCTGCCCCTCCCCAACACACACAGCTGGCCTCTGGCACATAAGCACATAATTAAAACAAGAGGGCGGATAATTAACACAAATAACAAAGGCACTTTAATAGCCCAAATAATTGAAAGTGTTATGAATCAAGAGGCCCATTTTTTTGTATGCATGTGATGGCCATAAAAGCAGGAGACCCCCCCCCCCCCAAGAACATATCTTATTATTCCTTGTTCACAAGTTACCCCAAAAATCTCTGGGAAGACACATATTTATTTATTTTTAGCAAGGCTGCTACGTGCCGTTTGTCTTCCAACTCTGAGGCTGGTATAAGTCTCTGGTTCTTGTACGGTAGGTATGGAAACAGAACTTACTAGGAAGTCCAGTTTGTGACTGGGAGATATAATCTACAGGAGGTAGTACTAGGACTGGTCACAGGTAGCTTGGTAAGAGACATTGTGGTGTAGTGGTTACAGCGTTGGGCTAGGCTGTGGGAGACCTAGGTTTGAATACATACTCTGCCATGGAACCTCACTGGGTAACCGTCGGTTAGTCATTCCTTCTCTGCCAAATCTACTTTGAGGCTGGCATCCCTATTTGTTGAGTTGCTTGCTCTGGAGGGCAACTTCCTGCCCCCATGCTCCTGCTGCTGCTTAGCAGAGCAGGGGAGCAAAATAAGGGGGGCAGTGTCATATGACCCCATGATGTCACTTTCAGTGTCATACCCAGAAATAATGTCATGTGTCACATGCCAGTCTAGGAATTTCCCAGATCTCTGTAGTAAAAGCCATAGAGATCTGGGAATGCTAGAGGGTCGTGTGACAGAGTCAGAGTAGACAATATTGTCCTTGATAAGACCAAGGGTATAAGCTTTCTGTGTTTTTGATGTGATGTTCATCAGTATATGGTTAGTATTGTGTACAATATAATAAAATAATGGTTAGTGCTTAAGGTCCCACCAAGCTCTTTGTTATTGCCAGTGCTTAGGAGGCCCTGTGGCTTTTGTTCTTGAAGGTTTCAGGCAGCATGAGACTTCACTAGTTCCTCCAGGTACATAGGTGTGATTAAACTGGTCAAAATGGAAGTTTATTGCCAGTTGTGGACTCATTTATGGTAGGCACTGATCCAAATTTTGCAACCAAGCCCTTATGTTCATTAGCAGGCTAAATTGCAATAAACCCCATCAAAAGCATGCAAGGCTCTGATCCAGCTCTTAATTATATAGCTCGTCCTCTGTTGGAAATTGCTTGGAACATGGCAGTGGGAAAGGGGGGTGGGGAGAAGAGAAGTGAAAAGAACCTCTGGAGCAAAGCCTTAACTCACCTGATAAAGTCTTAGAATGCCTACATCCCCTCTCCTTGCAAAGCAGTCCAGAGAGTATACAAGTATTTTAATGAGAGGAACGAGTCAATCTGTAAAACAATGAATATAAAACAGCCAGAGTTTGCCCTCTGACCTCAGTAATGACTTGTTTATTGTTGGAACAGCAGTATGTAATATAAGAAAATTTCAGAGTGGCACTAACAAGGACAACACCAGTAAATAGCACCATATAAATGTTAAGCCCCCTTTATCAAGACTTTCTGTTCTCCAAAGGAGAAAGGCTACAACACTCTGGCCATTTATGTATGGCTGTTTCCTTGAGATCACTCCGCCAACAACTTCATGCCTTTGCTTTGATTATGCTTGCATTTTCTGACCATCAGAGGTCACCTCGTTTCTGCGCATTGTGCCCACATTTTCTGGATTTCTGTTTAGCCAGCACCCAAAAAACGCAGGTGGAAAGTGGGGAAACGCACAGGGAGAGTGAGGCGACCTCTGATGGTTGGAAAGTGCAAGCATAATCAAAGCAAAGCCCCAAAGCAGAAGACAAAGAGTTGGTTTTTTATATGCCGACTTTCTCTACCACTTAAGGGAGAATCAAACCAACTTACAATCACCTTCCCTTCCCCTCCCCACAACTGACACCCTGTGAGGTAGGTAGGGCTGAGAGAGTGTGACCAGCCCAAGGTCACCCAGCTGGCTTCATGTGGTCGAGTGGGGAAACCAATCCAGTTCACCAGATTAGCATCCACTGCTCATGTGGAGGAGTGAGGAATCAAAACTGGTTCTCCAGATTAGAGTCCACCGCTCCAAACCACCGCTCTTAACCACTACACCACATCACCAGGGTGACCACGAGGAAACAGCCATGCATAAATGGTCTCTGAGTATGGGCCCCACTGGGATAACAAAGATAGAGATGCCTTTGTCGTGGATCTAGGTTGTTCCCAATAAGTAGGGTTGCCAACCGCCAGGTACTTGCCGCAATGCTCAAGCATGAGCTGTAAGGCTCCAAGCACTCCAAAGGTGCAGGAGGGATTTTAGGCTTCCATCCCACACCATTTTTGCCAGTTGAAACAGTCTAGAATCTTGTGATTAAGAACACACAGAGCCCAATGAAGGGAACCCCCCAGTAACTCTTTCAACGGGCAAAAATGGCATAAGAGGGAAGCCTAAAGCCTCCCCTCCACCCACACTTGGAGCAAAACAAAGCAGTGGATCACTTTGAAAATGGAAGCCCCTCTACGCATGTGGGGCTGTGAGTCATGTCAAGGAACTCCTGACATGACTTGTGTCAGTTGTATAATGTAGATAAGCCATCCCAAACTCTTTCTCAATACATGCTATTCACTGCCTGGCTATTCCCAGGTACCCACATAGCCTGATTAAAAATTCCCTGTACATGAGGATGAAGAAAAATGGTAGAGTCCCAGGAAGACTGTTCCTTGCATTGTTTGGTCTCCCAGTTCTCCCGCTAGTGCTGGAGATTGCCTGTTGGCAGCCCTCGACCCCCTTGGTAGGGCAGTGAGGGACGAAATGTGGGCAACATCATTGTTGCTCTGATGGCACAATGCCACTTCCAGCATGATCCCAGAATAGGGTTGCCAGGTTCCTCTTCGCCACCAGTGAGAGGTTTTTGGGGCGGAGCCTGAGGAGGGCACGATTTGGGGAGGGACTTCAATGGCATAGAGTCCAATTGCCAAAGAGGCCATTTTCTCCAGGGGAACTGATCTCTATCTGCTGGAGGTCAGTTGTAATTGCAGGAGATCTTCAGCTAGTACCTGGAAGTTGGCAACCCTATCCCAGAAGTGACATCATCATATCGTGGTGACATTCTGGAATCCTAGAGTGTCCCCCTGATGCAATCACATCACTTCCAGGTTCATGCTAGATGTGTCACTGCACCATTGGAGAGTTGGTGTTTTGCATTTCCCCACCCCATCATCCTTTATATAACTATAGTTGAACAGTGTAAGGGAATCTTGCTTGTGTCCTAACGAGGAAAAAACCTAATGGTGACTCTTCTGTTCTTTACGGATCCCTTCTTGCAAGGGGTTGATCAATTGTACTCCTGGCTTAGTCAATCTGAAATTAAAAAGGAAAAAAAAAACACTGCAGCTTGGGTTTTATTTACTCTTTTCCCTCCAAAATGTCTAAACAAGTGTAATTTGTAGCTTATAGCAGAGTCTAAATACCTCCAGCTGTCTGGGTGGAACAGTAGCCAAAGGAGTCTCCCATCTGAGTGTCTTTGGTGCAGAAATGTTTAGATTCAGTTGCAGCTCCAGGCAAAACAAGTTGCAGTTTAGTCACTTGCTACCTGGCTTGTCCATTGTGGAATGGCAACGGTGGAGCAGTTAGGCAGAGCGAAGGTTGACATTCGACACGACTACATAGGAATAACACAATGCAGAGTGGCTTACGGATTGTGTGGCTTTAGCGTTTTGATACTGCACGTTTAAGCCTGGAAACTGTTCCGTTCATTTTAAGCTGCTTAATGATTTATATTTTAATGCTGGGTTTTCATTAACAACTTTTGATGTTTTGTATTTTTATTATGCTTTAATTTGTGACGTACTGTGGGCAGGCCAGGGTCCCTGGAGAGGCAGAATTAAAATAAATAAATTTAGCAGGGAAATGACTTGTATAAGATCCCTTGGGACCCTCATGAGGGCAAAGAAGGTGTTTTTTAATAGAGTATTCATAAATGTTCAAAAGCGCAAGCCTTCATTGCTATCACAATATTTACTGAAATGCAAGGGTAGGTTTCTTCCCACAGGTATGCCACAAAAAGAGGGGGTCATCTTATATTTGCATACAGGTTACAGTTACATTGAATAATACAAGCATACCTCATAGATATTGTGGGTTCGGTTCCATAGCACCGCAATAAAGCGAATATTGCAATAAAGCAAGTCACTCGATTTTTTTAGTTTCCTAGTGCATATAAAAGTTATGTTTACACTCTACTGTAGTCTATTAAGTATGCAGTAGCATTATATCTAAACAATGTACTGTAATAAATATATATTTGTGTGTATACAACATTCAGGTATACAACCTGAATTCTGGTTTAACTCGAAACATTTTTATCAATTTAGTTATTTGGATATTTATACCCTGATTTGTTCTTCCATCCTACATTGTCTCCTCACAACAGCTCTGTGAAGTACGTTAGGCTGAGAGAAAATGGCTACTCCATATTGACCCAGTGAGCTTCCATGGCAGGGTGGGGGTTAGAACCTGGGTCTCCCAGATCTAGGGTTGCCAGGTCCCTCTTCATCACCGGTGGGAGGTTTTGGGGGCGGAGCCTGAGGAAGGCGGGGTTTGGGGAGGGGAGGGACTTCAATGCCATAGAGCCCAATTGCCAAAGCGTTTGGCTGGAGATTAGTTGTAATAGCAGGAGATCTTCTGCTGTTACCTGGAGGATGGCAACCCTACCCAAATCCTAGGCCATAATTTTAACCGTTCTTACTACTGAACCATACTAGCTCCCTAAAAGCTTTTTAAAAAGCCCCAATCATTTCCTCATTGCCCCGGTTAGTATTTGGATGGGAGACCACCAAGGAATACCAGGGTTGCTATGCAGAGGAAGGCACTGGCAAACCACCTCTGTTAGTCTCTTGCCATGAAAACCCCATAGGGGGTCGCCATAAGTCGGCTGAGACTTGACGGCACTTTACACACACACACAGACAATATTTTTAATCACAGGAATTTTATGGGTACCTTATAGGAACCCCAAATGACTAGATCCTATATGTGCCTACCACATGCATGCACTCACAAAACGATCAGCTTTGTTTTAGCTTCACAAAAGATAAAGGTTTTTTTGTTTTTTTTTTAAAGGAAAGGTCTATTCTGCTTTCAAAATCTCATGGAAGCTAAACTACAGTTTCCATCTCTCTGGCTCTGGAACCTGGGGAAGTGGACTGCACAGTCTCTCTGTATGCGTGGGTGTGAATTGCTCGTCCACTCAACAGCTGGTCTTGATCTATTTTCTAAGAACAACAAAAACTCAACACCCCCAAATTCCCCAAATTATACCTCAACTTAAAAAAAAGAAAAGAAAAGCGAGCACGTCATTAGTTCTTTGAGAGGAGCTACTACAACTCAGGCAGACACCAAAGCAAGAAGGGGAGGGGGGGATCTGTCAAGATGTTTTAAAATGTCACGCTTAGCGAGACCTTATATATCTATATGTATATTCCCCCCTCCCGGTGGTGTCAAAACAGGAGGCCTGCACTTTTTTATATACACAAAGGGCTTCTATGAAGGTAGGTTCATAACCAGAGAGTCCTTTCTCAGTCAAGTAGAGAGTGAAATGATTGCTCTAACTAGATCCGGGGCCAATAATGAGGGGGAGAGGCAGCTGCCGGGAGCCCGAACTGGCCCTAAGTCCACATTAATGAGACTTCACATGGAGCGGTCGTCTCGTTCAGGAAGCCGGGATCTGAGGAACAGCTGGGGGCCTGCCCTCATCGGGGCTGTTTATTAAGAAACAAAGAAAAGAACTCTGAGTGTTTAAGGTCAAACTCTAGGTATCCCCAGGAGACATCGGGAGAATTTATGAAACGGTAGACAATGGTTCAACTCAACTTCTTTCTCTCCAACCGAGTAAGGTAATCAAACCCACCGCCCGGCAATCGAGCCTTTCTTCCACACTGTCCGGCCGGCCGGCATTCATCACCACTTACCTGGGCTTATGCTTATTAAAGCTCCCCGCAGTTTGGTATAAATCTCGTTGCTCATCAGCCTTTCCTAATCGCTTTCAAACCCAACCCCTTTAAAAGGGCCGAGAGCAGGAGCTTGTACTTCTATGGTGACAGTCATTGTGCATCTCGAAGTTCAGTGTCTGGATTTAGGGTTGCTAGCTCTAGGCTGGGAAATTCCTGGAGATTTGGGGGATAGAGCCTGTGGAGGGTGGGGTTTGGGGGGCCCTCAGTGGAGTATAATGCCATCGATTCCACCTTCCAAAGCAGCCATTTTCAACAGGGGAATGGATCTCTGTAGTGTGGAGATCAATTGCAGTTCCAGAAATCTCCAGCTACCACCTGGAGGTTGGCAGCACTAGTCACCATCTGTGGGCACACAGGCCTGCCGAGAGCCTAGATTGATTCTACACACTTCTTAGTAAGACACAGTTCAGACATGCATGTTGATTGCTTGAAGAAGTGGTGTCCAGTGGTGGCTTGCATGTGTGAATGAGCTGTCTGCAGAGGCAACTTCTCATGGACAGAATTTTCATATGACATCAGACATGAGATTCTTTTCAGTGGCGTCCACATTTAGTCCTGATCCTTTCTTTGTTGAGAAATCAAATATTTTATTTTATTTTATTTTATTTAGGGAATTTATATGCCACCTCTGCAGATTCCTGCCCTGATGAGCATAAATGTATGAACATGGGTTCTTCTGTAAGTACTCTTTTTTTGTAAGTTATGTGGATGCCTACAGAGACAGGGCCTACTCTGTGGTGGGCATGGAACCCTTTCTTGAGGGCTATTTGCCTGGCATCATCTTTGCCATCAGTTAGGTATCAATACCCAAAAAATACAACACTAGGCTATTGTAATATTATATACTATGTTCACTACAAATTTATATCAAACATGACAATAATGTATAGAAACTAAAGTATTCATACAATATTTTATAAGCAATGGCACAGAACCCAACCTTCCAACAGAGGTAAAGGCAAACCTGAGAGTTCAACAGGTAAGTCAACAAGGTTCAACAGGTAAATCAAAAAGTCCGAATCTTTAAAGAACCAAGTGATATATCTTCCACCTTAGGTACAAAGTGCCAAGTGGGCCAGGTAAGTATAATAATCCAAGAATCTCCAGAGACCCACGGCTCAAAGTAGATCGAGAAGACAGGCTTTCTGGTTAACAATTAGGCTCCGTTTGCGCTACCAGCTTCTGATACCTTTAGGTATCAGGCAATGTCTCTTCTTTTTACTTGAGTCTTCAATGGTTATGAGTTTCCTTCCCTCCTTCTTGGGAAATCACTGATGCTGCAGTGTAGCTGGATTTGGGGTGTTTGGCTGCCAGAACTTTTGGATTTGATTTTAATTGCCCCCATTGTAATGCTTTTATTTTTGCTTTTTTTTAAAAAACACATTGGTAAGCAATCTTGAATACCGTATCATGGCAGAAAGGGAAGGGTTGAACGAGTGGAAAAGTTAATGAAAGGAATTTGTGGAATAGATCCAATCCTTTGGAATGGCTTTGTATGTGGAGTGGATGTAAAGGAAGCCTTCACTTTGGCATTCAGGAAGACTTGTAAAATGATTCTGTTTCAAAGGTCATTTGGTGGAGGGTTGCTGTGGCCAGGCAACCCCTGGGAGGAAACGGGGGGAAGACCTGGGACACTAGCATGTTTACGTTAGCTCTGGTGAAAACTGGAAGCAATGTGGCAGACGCCCTAGCATTTTGCAAAACTCTGTGCAATGTTTTTTTTTTAAAAAAATCTTGTCAATAGACAGTTCTGTGTTCTTGCAGCTTATTGTAGCATTGCTATCTGCCTTGAGTCTGAGCAGATAAGGGGGGATATAAGTATTTTAAATAAATGAACAGAACAGTATTTTTAGTAAACATGTGAAATGTCACTTGTGGCTAACATGGCTCATTCCCTGGTCCCGGCCAAGTCACAGCTGACTTATGATGACCCTGTGAGGTTTTCAAGGAAAGAGTTGTTCAGAGGTGGTTTGCCATTGCCTACCTCTGCGTCATGAACCAGGCGGTCTCCCATCCAAATGCTAACCAGGGCCGACCCTGCTTAGCTTTCTGAGATCTGATGAGATCGGGCTAGCTTGGGCTAACCAGGTCAGGAAAACATGGTAAGTACTAGCTTCTAATAGACCTATTTTCCATGCATCCATTGAATCCTTTAAAAAGCTAACAAGGTAAGCTGCTATCACAACCTCCCACATCAGTGGGTTCCATAAGGGAGATGTTCTTCATTTGGTTTGCCCAGTGTTCTACCCAGCATTTATTGCAATCATTTCATACCCTCTCCTCTCCTGCCATTATTTCTCCTATACTGGTCTGCTCTTTTGTTCAGGACTCAAGGTCTCTCACTATATGCTAGACCCAAGCATGGAAATTTGCCGCATCTTGTTCCAATTGAAAGGAAGGCAGTGCTTTGCCATGATAAAGGAAGAGTGGAAAAAAACCAGGGCTTATTGAATTGGTTAATGTCATCCTTGGTCTAAATGATGAGGAGGTGGACTGGGAATGGAATGGTATTCATTTCATTACTTTTCCCCAAAAATAAAATAATAGGCTGTGGAATGATATTCATTCCATCTGAGCATCAAACACAGAAGCCCTTCAAAAAAAGCAGCCAGAAGCCTGAAAAATGGGAAGGGCTACCACCAATTCAGCCCATGTGAGGAGTGTTTATTCTATAATAGTTTTGGAAATATGAAGGACATGGACTCCCTCTTCCCCTTTTTAGCCTAGATAGAGCTGATACCCCTGAAGCAGATTTAGTAGCCTGAGGTTCTTTGCTAACTGGTATATTTTATCCCGACGTTCCTCGGGATGAATTTCTGTTCTGAAATCACTGGTGATTTCTAGACATGACGGACATCATGTCCAGTTTCCCCAGAAGTGACATCACATTGTCAGCTCAACAGCAGCCTCCGGGCCTGGATTCCATTCTCCCAAAATTTGGCATGGTCCGTTTTCAAAGCCCAGTTTCCTTTTGCCCCCTAAATCCTGCACCTTGCAAAGGGAAACTCATTGCATTCCTGCACAGTAACTGCTGTTCTGCGATAAAGAGAAGAAGAAGCTGGTGACTGGGCACTCCATCCCAGCATCCCCATGGACTAGGATGTGGGTGTCCCTCCTCCCGCCACTCTTATTTATTTAGCATTAGCCAGTTGTCTGTTCATTTCATCAATCGGATATTCTGCTGTTCCAATGGATTATTGTCTCTGCACAACAATTTCACCCAAATCCCCTCAATCTCTCCATCAAAGATTTGTTTTCACCCTTAATCTGATGATCGCTTTCAACCAGCCTCTCCAAAGGAATCTCCTCCCCTCACCCATTGTGAGTGTCTGATGCAACCCAAGATAGCCTCGCTGTTTTGTTGGAGTGGCTGTTTTTCAAGATAATCCATGAAATATCCTCTTCTAAGATGTTGCCTTGATGTTTCCTACTTCCCCTGGCTGTAAAATCTCATTATCATATATGGTTCAACAAAGGAAGAACCAGTGAGTAGCTAGTATATTTTATCAGGGACAATGATTGTCATATATTCTGTTAAATTATATCTGTTAAATATGAAATTGAACACATGAAGCTGCTTTATACTGAATCAGACCCTTGGTCCATCAAAGACAGTATTGTCTACTCAGACCAGCAGCGGCTCTTCAGGGTCCCAGGAAGAGGTCTTTCCATCACCTACTTGCCTAGTCCCTTTAACTGGAGATGCTGGGGATTGAACCTGGGACCTTCTGCATGCCAAGCAGATGCCCTACCACTGAGACACAGTTCCTCCCTGCCACAAAGCTTATGGGGCAGGGTCACTCATTCTCAGCTCAACCTACCTTACAAGGTTCGTATGAAAAGAAAAAGGGAAGAGTTCCTTCTTTCAAAGAACGTAGATAATAGAGGCCCTGACCTTGATAGCCCAGTCTAGCCCAATCTTGTCAGTTCTTGTAAGCAGAGTCGGCCCTGGTTAGTGTTTAGATGGGAGACCACCAAGGAAGTCTAGGGTTGCTACGCAGAGGCAGGGCATAGAGTAGGGTTGCCAGCTCCCAGTTGGGAAATACCTGGATATTTTGGGGGTGGGGGCTGAGGAGGGTAAAGTTTGGAGAGGGGAGGGACTTCAATGCCATAGAGTCCAATTGCTAAAGAGGATATTTTCTCCAGGGGAACTGATTTCTATCACCTGGAGATCAGTTGTAATAGTGGGAGATCTCCAGCCACCACCTGGAGGCTGGCAACCCTAGCATAGAAGTCAAGGCCTTCCCCTGATGTTGCCTCCTGGTAGTGCTATTCTGAGGTTTACTGCTTCAGAATGGGGAGGTTCCCTTTAGTCACCATAACTATGCTGATTCTGTGACCTTAGGCAGATGATGAGAGGGAGGGCATCTTCTGGTCACTAGGGGTGTGGAGGCGGGAGGTAGTTGTGAATTTCCTGCATTGTGCAGGGGGTTGGACTTGATGGCCCTGGTGGTCCCTTCCAACTCTATGATTCTATGGCTAGTGGCCACTTATAGACCTACTCTCCATGAATTGGATGAATCCCTTTTTAAAGCCATCTATGCCTGTGGCTAGGGTTGCCAGCTCTGGGTTGGGAAATACCTGGAGATTTTGGGGGGTAGACCCTGGGGAGGGACCTCAGCATGATACAGTGCCATAGAGTTCATTCTCCAAAGCTGCCATTTCCTCCAGGGGAACTGATCTAGGTCATCTGGAGATCAATTGTAATAGTGGGAGATCTCCAGGTGCCACCAGGAGGCTGGCAACCCTACCTGTAGCCAAGTGGGAACAGACTTGCTTCTTACCAAACAGTTGGACAAAATCTTACATGCATGCTTTCCCTCATATCTGGACAAATCAAAGAGCTAGGAACTTCTGGACATGGACAAGTCAAAGAGCTATGAACTACAGAGAAAGCTGAAAATTCAGGGAAAGGGCCTGAGATGCCGAGGCCTACATAGGACCCCTGTGACTCCTGTCCAAAGCTGAAACCAATTAGTAAAGTGCCGCTTCCATCCTTTACCACTGCCTGAGTGGATTCTGGGGGTCTTCTACAATTCCACCACGTTTATCAGGTAGCGGCAGGAAAAACAGCAGCTACTGTTGCTGTCTCCGAAAGGCAAGCTAGCCACAAAACATCAGCAACTCATTATGACCCTGCAGTTCCTACACAAACAGAGTCTGACAACCAAGGCCTGGAGAACTGTAGTAAATAAAAGCTAAAAATGGTGCGTCTCTTCCAATAAACACCACAGCTGTGGCTCCAGGCTGACAGTGTGGTCAGCTGCCTTTCCATCCATGCAGACCAAAAAGGCAATAGAAGGGCAAACAGCACAAGGAGCTTGTAAGGCTGGGGCGGGGAGAACAGCAGCAGGAAAGCTGGAGTGGTGGAATAATGAAGGATTCAATGAGTTAGATCTTTTGACCCAAACCAGTTCAGATTTATTTATAAATCTGTGTGTAAAGTGCTGTCAAGTCACCAACTTATAGCAAGCCAGTAGGGTTTTCAAGGCAAGAGACCAACAGAGGTGGTTGACCATTGCCTTCCTCTGCATAGTGACCCTGGTAGTCCTTGGTGGTCTTCCATCCAAGTACTAACCAGGGCCAACACTGCTTAGCTTCCAAAATCTGACGAGATAAGGTTAGCCTGGGTGTGTAGGGCTGTAGATGGGTATAATATAGTCCAGTGGGGTCGACTGTTGGTTGCAGTAATAGCAACAGATACTTTTTCTTTAAAGTATCTTCCAAAAACAACAATAAATCTTTGCTGCTTTTTGTTGTAACCAATGAACAGTTAACCCCACTGGAATATATTATATTGTTTTCATTTATAGTCCACCTTTCTCACTGGGGCGCAAGTATGATTAAAAACATTTTTCAGGGAATCAGTAAGTGGATTACACAATATGATAACATTTGAATCTAATAGCAAAGATTCCTAATAAGACAACATAATGCAGTTGGGCTGGGATTGTAGAAGAAGGGGGGAAAGCCAGAACAGTGCATGCAAACCTATCTGTTTAAGGCAACAAGACAATCAGTGCGTAGGAAAGACTTTATGCCTAATAAAAGTCACCTTCTGAGTTGAACGACTACACCACAGCTTTGTTCCTCCAACAAGAATGCCCTCTGAACAATTCCATTTAGCACATTTGTGAAATGACGGGTTGTCAGCTCTGGGTTAGGAAATTCCTGGAGATTTTGGAGGTGGAGCCTGAGAAGGGTGGGGGTTTAGGAAGAGGAGGGACTTCCATATGATATAATGCCATAGCGCCACCCTTCTGAAGAGGCCGTTTCCTCCAGGGGAACTGATCTCTGTTGCCTGGACATCAGCTGTAATCCCAGGAGATCTCCAGCCTCCACCTGGAGGTTGACAGCGCTAGATGTGACAGAAGTGGCGGGGGTTCCCTAACAGCCTTCAGCAGACCGTTTTGTAATGTGGGGGCCATCTCAGAGAATGAGCATGATGAACTGAATACCAGTGATGAAAGGAATTGCTGGGATTACCTTGGTTGTGAAACTGCCAGCAAGCTGAGTACTCCAAGGGCATTGGCTCCAAGAGTTATTCAAAGTGCCCTGTCAAACTGGCCGTTTAAGCTGTGAAATCAAACTAAAACCTGCCGCTTCTGTTGATAATCAACATGTATGCTTTTCTGGTGGAATCCGCTTTGTTTTCTTTCATTAGCCAAGCAGTTCAGCAAAGGTCCGGAGGTTCTGCAAACAGTTAGTTTGGATGAAATGGTGGTGGTTTGCAACGGCAGGTCCGTGGAGGAATGGGAGGGTAGGCAGAATGCCGATGGGTTCTCTTCAGGGATGATCCACCGCACTCAGCTGCAGGGAGGGAAGCTTATGCAGGCAATACTGAGGTCCAGCGGCAAAGAATTTGAACAAAAGCGGAGATTCATCAGGCCACCCAGTTGGATTCAACGAGGCCAGGTCACCTTACAGCGCTGGTGAACTTTGTTTCTTGAAACAGAATCAAAAGGAGAATGAAATCTGATGGGGGAAAGAACACATTTTTTAATAAGCTGCTCTGTTCGGCTGAGCATCCACGCATGCCCCCAAAGGCATGGTTGATGCTGAAAGATTACCATTGGCAACGACTAGAGGCACACAGCTGTGGGTCAGAGGTCACACTTTGTAAACTGCTTGCGTTGTGCTACGGGAGGTCAAGCTCGCCAGGCTTTATTCTGGAGGCTGAAAGTGAGAAGCAGATTAATCTCTCGGCATTGGTTGATCATTGGCATCACTGAGATTTCTGGGTTGTCTGGCCTTCCCAAACACACAAACAGCTATCTATGCCCCAAACTGCTTTGGGTAGGGTTGCCAACCTCCAGGTACTTACTATAAACTGGAGGTGTACTGATATAAGGTTAGTAAATCCCTAAGGAAATAATCTCAGTACACAGCCACTAATTTTCTTTAACATATGCACCTTTACTGATATACTACTGCAATATGCACACTGTATATGCTTAACACTATATAACTAAGTTCTAAACTACAAAAAGCCTGAAATCAATGTCAAATAGGCTTCTATGCATTTACACAGTTTTCTTCTTTATAATACAATCATTCCAGATCATGATACCCCCGGGGGGAATATTTCTTATGACCAGCAGCAAGGTCCACAGAGTCCTTAAGATGTATTATACTTCGCCACGAATCAGGCAATACAAATTCAAAGTGTTCTCAATCGCGGTCAGCTGATCCCGCGTAGACCGATGATTCTATTCCCTTTACTGCTGGTTGAGCCGATTTTGAACGCTAGCTTCTATGGCTATGCATTATTTGTTGTTGTGATATATATGGCACATAAATGATGACAAGTTCCCGGTTATATCTCCTTGTTTCGCATAAAAGTGCAATATGCTTCCTCAGACTGTGCGATAATGTCTCTGACTGCAGACTTGCTGTTCATGAGAATGACCCATAGTCACTATGACCGCGATTGAGAACACTTTGAATTTGTATTGCCTGATTCATGGCGAAGTATAATACATCTTAAGGACTCTGTGGACCTTGCTGCTGGTCGTAAGAAATATTCCCCCCGGGGGTATCATGATCTGGAATGATTGTATTATAAAGAAGAAAAATGTGTAAATGCATAGAAGCCTATTTGACATTGATTTCAGGCTTTTTGTAGTTTAGAACTTAGTTATATAGTGTTAAGCATATACAGTGTGCATATTGCAGTAGTATATCAGTAAAGGTGCATATGTTAAAGAAAATTAGTGGCTGTGTACTGAGATTATTTCCTTAGGGATTTACTAACCTCCAGGTACTAACTGGAGACCTCCTGCTGTTACAACGATCTCCAGCCAGTAGAGGTCAGTTCACCTCACCTGGAGAAAACGGCCGCTTTGGCAATTGGATTCTATGGCATTGAAATCATCCCCCAAACCCTGCCCTCAGTAGGAATGAGGCATTTCAGAAAACATTGCTCCAACAATTTAAGTAGTCACCAGATATCTACACCTGTGCCTTTTCTTGTCCTTTATGGTTGGGAGATGCTGGCTGTATGAACAGGCCATTTTACTTTCTCAAAGTATTTTGATCAAGTAAGTCATCGTCGTCCCCCCAAGATGTATTGATTTTAGCCCTAATCCTGTATCTCTAGAGCCCTGGACTCCAGTTTTCATATTCATTTCAATATAGTCAATTATCTTAATGTATAAATCCATTTCTGAGTCTCCATGGAGAATCATTCTGGCCCAAAGTTCAGAAATGGTCAAAAATCCTTTGGATTTCATCTTGACCTCTGATCTGGCCAATTCGTTTAGCTGGTTATGAAACCATCTCCTTTTACGTTACCAGGCCAAATGCAGGGGCTTCCTTCAAAGAATACTTAGAGGCAAATAATTATTTTAGCAGAACACACACACACACATATTCAAAAGTATATTGATGATGATACATGTTTAGAAACTCTGAAGTTTATTTAACAATTTGTATAGTTCAAATCACCATAATGAAGATGAACGACAGGAAACTGAACTTGCAGTAAAATCCCAATGGAACCATAATTCTCTCCTTCCCATTTTGATGAAAATTTTCTCAATAACTTATGAATTTTCCGCGACTGAGCAAGAACAATTCAAATCCAATTTTTCTAGGTCTCCTGTTGAGCACCAAGCCAATCTGTTCTGGATGTAATCATTCCTACAAGGATATCCACTTTGATGTTCACCTCTCTCCTCCCCCCTTAAGATCCATATCCCAAGTCTTGCTGTCTGTACCTCTACCAACACAAGTCAGGCATGTGGCAACTATTGACAGGGCCTTCTTGCTGGTAACCCCTGCCCTGTTTTATGAATTCTCTTCTAGGTGCCATGACAAAACATTCTGGTCTGCCCATGATTTTAATGTAGGGTTGTCCCGCTTTGCCACTGGTGGGAGGTTTTTGGGGTGGAGCCTGAGGAGGGTGGGGTTTGGGGAGGGGAGGGACTTCAATGCCATAGAGTCCAATTGCCAAAGCGGCCATTTTCTCCAGGGGAACTGATCTCTATTGGCCGGAGATCAGTTGTAATAGCAGATCTCCAGCTAGTACCTGGAGGTTGGCAACCCTATTTTAATGTAATTTTATCTCCCCCCCCATTTCAGTCTTGTTCATGGATTTTATAATCTGCCTACTACCCTGTTTTATGCTGGTATTCTTGGCCTGCCTTTATGCTGTTCTGTGTTGTTCTTTGCTGGTGTGCTGTCATTTCGATGCCTGCTAGATTAAGCCTTAAAAACACAAAAACACTCACCAGTATACCTGAAGGACTGCCTCTCCCTGTATGTACCCATATGCCAAGTTCTGCCCAAGAGTCCCCAGCGATGATGCCATCTGCTTATTTGGTTCACTTGGCCACAGCATGGCACAAGCATTTCCCACCCACCCCCACCTCAATGGTGGCTTCCGTCCTGCATAATAGGAATGCTTAAGGAGCTGTGTAAGACCACCTCATTCTGCAAGGACTGTAAAGCAGAGCTGTTTTGCAGGGTTCTGGGACAAGCTGCTGGACTGTGTTACCTTACTGGGCTTTGATCTGCTTGATGTTGGACTCTGATCTTACTGCATTTGTAGGTGTTGTTTTAATATGGTCTACGCTGTTGGTTTAATTCGTTGAACACCACCATGAACTATGGAAAAGTGGGATGTTTCAATAAGTCTGCAAGGTCACCCCAGGACTCTCTTGGCCCAGAGATCAGGTGCATACCATTCATCCTCCCTCTCTCGGATTGTCCTCCTTGGCTACCAAATCAATGAAGTTCAGAACAAACGCCTGGCTCTCCTATCGCCTTAATTTTGGTAGGTTTCTTTTTTATATATAATTTTGATTACCACCAGCAGCTTGGCAGGAAGCAAAAGTACCCAGAACACGAGCAGGGCTTCTGCTTTACATTTCACTTTGATGTTTTTCAGACCCATATGGGTTTTGTTTTGTTTTGTTTTCCCCATGCATAGCACTCCGAGGCCCTGTCTGACCTGGATGGGCCAAGCTAGTTCGAAAGATCTCAGAAGTTAAGCAGCATCCGCCCTGGTTAGTATTTGGATGGAAGACAACCAAGGAAGCCCAGGGTCACAACACAGTCGGGCAATGGCAAACCACCTCTGAACGTCTCTTGCCTTCAAAACCCCAAAGGGATGACATAAGTTGGCTGTGACCTGATGGCAGTTTCCACCACTAGGACACAGAGATGCGTCTCTCTCCTCCTGGAAAATGTTGGGAGTCTTTCCAAACTCTTTAGATTTCAACTGGAATTCATGACACATTTCAAATAAGGAGAAACCCCCAAAATTTACTTTGGATTTGTGTGTGTAAAGTGCTGTCAAGTCACAGCTGACTTATGGCAACCCAGTAGGATCTGCAAGGCAAGAGACTAACAGAGGTGGTTTGCCATTGCCTTCCTCTGCATAGTAACCCTGGTATTCCTTGGTGGTCTCCCATCCAAGTACTAACCAGGGCCGACCCTGAGATATGACAAGATCAGGCTAGCCTGGGCCATCCCAGTAAGGGCTGCTTTGGATTTAGTGGTGGGCAAAATCTGGTGGGAAGCTCAGGCTGTATGGAAGCCTTCTGATAAATTTCATTATTCTTATTACTATCTTGCTTGCCTCTGTTTTTTTAATGTTTCCTGCAAGGAAAATCCTTACATTGATTTTAGGTTTTGACTTTAGGTTTTGCCTAATGTAAAATCTTGCTTTAAAACTGAAATAATTAAAAACAGAATTTGAGATACTGGGATGGCTCCTGGGGTGAATTTCCTCTGGCAGAAGGGATTTCTGTCAGTGAAACAGGACATTTGCTTCTCCCTCCCACTGAAGTCCAAAATGATCTTCAGAATGTTGCTCAGTGTGGTGTAGTGGTTAAGAGTGGGGGACTCTTATCTCGAGATCTGGGTTTGATTCCCCACTCCTCCACATCTGTGGTGGACTGTAATCTGGTGAACTGGGTTGGTTTCCCCACTCCTCCAAATGAAGCCAGCTGGGTGACCTTGGGCTAGTCACAGTTCTCTCCAAACTCCCTCAGCCCCACCTACCTCACAAGGTGTCTGTTGTGGGGAGGGGAAGGGAAGGTGATTGTAAGCCACTTTGAGACTCCTTAAAGGTAGGTAGAGAAAGTTGGCACATCAAAACCAACTCTTCTTCTTTTTCTTCTTCTTCTTCTGTCCCCGAGGAGCCACATTGGGGGAGGAGGGGCTAATTGGAGATCTGCAGTGAGACAAAGAAATTGGCAAAATCACCTCTCCTGTTAGTGAAAAATTTCTGCAGGATCTAACCCACTCTTAAGAACACTTTGGTTGCTCTTTGGGTCTGACCAAGTATAGCAAATAGCCTCTGTAGACAAATGGCTTTTCCAGGCATTTTATTACCATTCATTATGAGAAAATGGGCAGGGAACTGAGGGGGTTGGGGAAAACCTACTCATAAAAGCTAGAGAAAAGGATAGTTCCTGCCTCTTAATGGTGATTAATGGCTTAAACTTTACAGGCTGTTGGAAGCTGAGCGTGTGCAGAGAATATCCCACTAATTACCTGAGGCTGCCAGTTATGTTGTCTGTCTGAGTGGGTTTTTGATTTATGAAGTCCTGAAAGGGGGGGGGAGTGGCCTATGCTACCTGCAAGCAGCAGAAGAAAACAGGGATTCAGTTAGCACTTGTTCTTTAGCAGACTTGCAACCAATAGTGTACTCAAAACTGCTCAGTACAATTGATGTTTTATGTTTTGCAAATGCTAAAGGAACCTATTGTTGGTGTTGCACCATCAAAAAGCAACATTAAAAAAGACAGGTCCTTGACCTAAGAAGCTTACAATTTAGATTTTGATTGGGGGTGGGTAGCAATAGCTTTGCGCGGGCCCATTGCATGCATTCATAGGAAACTGAGTTTTTCCACAATTCTTGGGTGGGGATGTGGCCATTACATAGAAAAGCATTGTAAACTTTACCATGCTTTCCAAAGGAGAATGGGGGCGACCCTTTAAGGGCCCATGAAATTGGACCCCTTGTCTCAAACTTTACCGAACTTTGGGGTTTGTGCAAGGAGAGTCCCTTGCAGCTACGCTGTAAATTTGGTGACTCTGCCTCGAAAAATGTCTTTCCCAGAGGTTATAAAAAATTTCCATAGGGAAAAGCCTGGGAAAAGCAGGGTTTTTCGGTGATCCCCTATCCGGCTTAGGCTTGATTCCTAGTTTTAGTATTCATCTTAAATTAAACCCGAAAGAAGCCAAAAAGGCCTTTTTCGGGTTTACTTTCAGTTCGGGTTTATCGATATGCACAGCCCTACTATTGACCTGTTGCTGATCTGTCAGTAAGGTAGGCTTGCCCATCCTCCCAGTGGTAAAAAGGGGTATTATTTACTTATTTATTTTTAGTTTTGGGACTTTTATCCCTGCCCTCATCCCAGGCCCCACTTATTTGATGGGGCAGGCCAGCTGTGATTGGTGGCATACCCTGCAAACTTGGTAGTGTAAGGGCACTACTGACATTACACCTGTGTGTGCAAGGATAGGCAACTGACACAACTTGCTCAAATGCATAACCTTTAAAAAGTGCTCCTGCACATTTACAGGTGACAGAAGCTGCATGCACACACACTCTCCATGTGGAGGTAATTTCATAGGCCATTTATGTAAGGTCGATTTTGGTGCTTGCTCAAAGCTGCTTTTTTAAATCTGCCCTTTAAAATGACTATTCACGGTCCCAATGCAAGAGGAGAAAGTCAAACAAATTCCACCTCCCCCCCCCCCCGCTGGCCTGCTCCTTCGTTCCTTCGTTTGCAGAGCCATTAGCAATGGTTGTTTGCATAGCTAAGCCGTGGCTGTGATTTTTCATGGTTCCTTCTGTAAATGCTTCGATGCGGGGGCGGAGCAAGTACAAAAGGTCGCGTTAAAGGGGCTCTTAAGAAATGCGAAGCAGGTATGCGCCGGCTTCACAGTGATGGCTGGAATGGCAGTTCAGCCTGGAACACACTGCTAATTACCAAGCATAAACGGCCATACCGTTAGCAGCTCCGGTAATCCTGGTGGTGGAAAGTGCTGTCAAGTCACGCCCGTCTTTATTGCAACCCCATAGGGTTTTCAAGGCAAGAGACAAACAGAGGTGGTTTGCCATTGCCTGCCTCTGCACAGCAAACCTCAGTAGTCTCTCATCCAGCTACTAATCAGGGCCAACCCTGCTTAGCTTCCGAGATGTGACGAGGCTGGGCTAGCCTGGGGCATCCAGGTAAAACTGAACAGGTTAAAACTTCACCCAGAATCATGAGTGCTCCTAGAGGGCATAATACGGAGGTCTGCTTCGACAATCTGTAAGGGAGAAGTGACATGTTCTCGGTTACAGGGTTTGAAGTTGGAGATTACTCAGCTCCCCAGTTTTTTATGGCTTAATACTACTAGCTGTCGCAGTGAAAACAGGCCACTCTGAACCACAGTGATGTTATTTACAGCCTGCTGTCACTGAAGGAGACTCTTGCATTCCTTTGAAACCACTCAAGCTTTTCTGCGCCCGTATTTTCCAGATGCCTCCCTCTCTGTTGCTGCTCGAGAACCTCATTGCTAGCTGCAGGGCTCTGCATTAGACCCGCCATCTAGCATATGACCGCGTCATTATTGCACCCGTCAGCTTTCACAAGCTGGAGGGCTGTGCATGCAATAAAGTTTATGTATTATTCCTTTTTTTACATTCAAAGGCATAGTTAGCATATTTACAAAAATGGAGGGAACAAAAGCCTAGAAGCGGTACAGAAAACAGGATGTCTGGTATCACCGGAGTGGGAAGGCAATCCCGGCACATGAATGCGTTACCTAGCAAAGCGTTCATCACGACATTCCAATTATTCCATGATCTCATTCAGAGTAATTGAAGTAACTATTCATTGGGCTCCAGACATTTGGGAAACATTCCAGTTTATGTTGTTTGGAGCATAAATCTGCTGAAATGCATATGTTGAAGTAAATCAAGTTGAGTGTGCGGGAGGAGGTGTGTGCAAAGGCAGTTTGGCAAATATTTCCTTGCACACAAAGGCATCGTGTTATTTGCAGGCTTAATAGGCTTTTTTCTCAATAAAGGCTTTTTTTCCTTGTGTGTGTGTGCAAAGTGCCTTCAGGTCGCAGCCGACTTATGCTGACCCAGTAGGGTTTTCAAGGCAAGAGAGTAACAGAAGTGGTTTGCCATTGCCTGCCTCTGCATAACAACCCTAGTATTCCTTGGAGGTCTCCCTTCCAAGTGCTAACCAGGGCCGACCCTGCTTAGTTTCTGAGATCTGACAAGATCAGGTTAGCCTGGGCCATTCAGGTCAGGGCCTTTTCACCTCATACCCCATCTTAATTTTATTTATTTATCCATTTAGGACTTTATACCCTGCTTTTCTCTCCAGTGGGGATCCATTGTTCTCCAGTCCTCCATTTTATTCTCACAACAACGTGGTGAGGTAGGTTAAACTGAGATAGTGTGACTGGCCCAACAAGGAAAGGAGATCTTGTATGAAAAAAGAGGATATTCAAACCGGGACCTCCCAGATCCTAGACTGATACACTTACCACTACAGGATAAGCTTCACCTCATTGAGTTGGTGAATTGGTGCGAGGATGTACCCCTTCACTTTGGGGCTCAGGAGAGCTACTCACCTGAGTGAGAAGTAGCTCCTACGTGCAAAGATGTACAAAAAGTCTGTGTGGATGAATAATCCTTGCAGTTAGTTCCAGGAGGAGTCTGTGCACTAGGAGTTACTTCAGGAATGTGAACAGAGAGAGTTGATGACACCATTCCTGAGCCTGTTGGGTGGGAGGGAGAGTTTCTCAGCAAGGCTACTGCTAGGAAATATTCAACTTTACAGTGTAAAGCAAGCATTTATTTTTAGAGCATCTGTTGTGGTTACTTTTAAGTATCTCACAATAACTATAGCAACATTGTCAACACAAGGTAAATACGTGGCCCTCTTGAAGCAAAGGAAGAAGAAGTGTTGGTTTTTAAATGCTGACTTTCTCTACCACTTAAGGGAGACTCAAACTGGCTTACAATCTCCTTCCCTTTCCCTCTCCACAACAGACACCCTGTGAGATAGGTGAGGCTGAGAGAGTGTGACTAGCCCAAGGTTACCCAGCTGGCTTCATGTGTAGGAGTGGGGATTTGGGGAAACAAATCCAGTTCACCAGATTAGCCTCCGCCACTCATGTGGAGGAGTGGGGAATCAAACCCGGTTCTCCAGATCAGAGTCCACCGCTCCAAACCACAGCTCTTAACCACTACACCACGCTGGCTCTTTGGGATTCTTTGGTGTTAGCATACCTAGGACAGAGGCCTATTTCATCCATTGTATAGAAGCAATCCTGAAATATAGGTCATTTATGCATGGTCGCTTTACCCTCCTTTATTCCCTGTTTCAGCCAGGGTCAAATTTTTCAGTATGCACGTTATTCCTGTTTCAACGAAAAACGAACCCGGCTTTTCCCATTCCTCTTCTGGCCCGAATTAAACTGTTCATCCTGGGTCATTCCGAAGACACAGAGCATGCATACTCTGTTCTCAGGCTGAGCTTCGTCATACCCTTTTCCAAACCCCTCTTCAAGGCAGCATGCAGATAGCCAAACAGGGGAAGCACAGAAGATTGTCTTCTCTCACAATCAATCATGAAGCAGTGTGTAAAGAGGCAGGGATTTAAGTGCTTTCTGCTTCCTGCTACCTCGGAGCTCTTTCTGAGCAAAAGAAAGAATTTTTGAAAACAAGGCTTGGATTTCTTACCCCCCCCTTCTTTCAGATTGCTCCATTTTTTGTTTTTTGTTCTTAAAATGCTTTTTTATGCGGCAGTTGGGTCTGGGGGGAAGCCGATCTTCTCTCAGGGTGAGTACTGCAAAGTCAGCCAATTACAGAGCAGCATTTAAAGAGGTGGGACTTGATTTGAGCATGGGAGACTGCTTTTCTGTATTCATGCCTCCATTAGCACACAGTTTCATCCCTGATCATTCCAGCCAATGCATACAGTTTCCCCCAACCCGGGTTACTTTGATCCTGGCTGAAACGGGGAATAAAGGAGGTTAAAGCAACCGTGCATAAAAGACCATAGACTGTACTGGGGAATCATAATTACATGTTGTCTAAAACCATAGAAGAGAGAGCTATTTCAATAGCAGTGCATGTTTTTGGGACATCCCATGGGGATGGATCGGGATATCAAAACAGCCCAGGATTAGCCTCCCATTTACCCACCTGAGGCAGGGAATCACCTGTCCCTAGCCCCAATTTCCCACTGTCAAGGAATTGAGGAGAGTGCGAAAAAAATAGCCTTCACACAGCAACACTCTTGGAATTTCCCCAGCAGCCTGATTAGCAAAGTTCGGCCCAAGCTTGTCAGTGCTTAGGAGCTAAGCAGTGTCAACCACAGATAGTTCTTGGATAGGAGATTGCCAAGGAAGACAAGGGTTGCTTATGTGGAAGAAGGCAATGAGAAACCACCTCTGCTTATCTCATGCCTGGAATGTCCTGTGGAAGGGGCCACTATGAATCCATTGCAACTCAGCGGCACATTCTTCTTCTTCTGTGGTAAAGACCATAGGGGAGGCAGCCTAGAGCATTCCCCAGAAGTGACATCATATCTTTTCCAAACTCTGCCCTCCCCAGGCACCCGCCTTCCCAAATCAGCAGGCCATTGCTGAGGCACTGGTGGGAGCCCAACATCAAGCTGAGCCAAGTAGCCCCTGATCAGTTCAGACCTGGGCTGCAGCAACAGTGACATCCATTTGGAGTGGTAAGACCCAGCTGCTGACACCACTGTGACCACTTGGCTCAGTTTGCTCTGAGCCACCGGTAGACCTCCAGGGAGTCCCCATAGGACATTTTCCAGTAAGTTAAAAGGCCAGTCTTTTCTTCCATCTCCGGGAGTCTCACCTTGTGCCATCTTTGTTGATAGTCTGCTAATGAAAATGGCTTTGTTAAACAATGCCCAGCCAAAAAAGATCAAGTAGAAAGTCTCTGCTTGAGACCTTGGAGAACCACTGCCAGTCAGAGTAGACAACACAGATCTTGATAAAGACAGATGGTCTGGCTCAGTAGAAAGCAGCTTCATGTGCTGCTCAATACTTCCTTTGGTGAGGGACATGGCTCAGCTTTTCAAAAAACCCGTAACACCTCATTTGGTCCTCAGTGGCACAGCAGCAGCTTTGCATGCTGAAGGTTCCAGGTTCAATCACTGCCATTAAAAGGATCTGGAAGCAGGTGATTTGAAAGTCCTCTGACTGAGATCTTCGAGAGCTACTGCCTGTCTGAGTAGGCAATACTGGACTTTGATAGATTGACATTCTCGTTCAGTATAAGGAAGCTTCATGAATTCATGTGTATGCAATTTTATGCTTGTTATACAAATCAGTCATTTCAGCAGATGCTAATGGCTACTGCAAGAATTAATGTTTTCAATTAAAGCTGCAGGCTAGGGATGGGCCAGGTGCCATTTTATGCGGTTTCTCAGTGCAGTTGGCCCCCTCCCCCTGCTGAGGGTGCTGAAAATTATTTTTGAAGCCCTCTAGCCCTTCTCACTGAACTACATTTCCCAGAGTTCTCTGAAGAGAGGAAGCTGTTGTGGGGAGGCGCTGTGGCTCAGTGGTACAGCATCCGCATGGCATGCAGAAGGCTCCAGGTTCAATCCTTGACATCTCCAACTAAAAGGACCAGGCAATAGGTGATAGGAAAGACCTCTGCTTGAGAGAGCAGCTGCCAGTCACAGCACGTGATGTGAGAGACTTCTGCCTGAGACCCTGAAGAATTGCTGCCAGTCTGAATGGACAATGCTGACCTAGATGGAGCAATGGTCTGATTCAGTATAAGGCAGCTTCATGTGTTACTCATTTAAATATGTAGTATAAATATGTCCAACACAACGCAATCTAAAATGTTCTTTCCTAGTATACAAAATTAGTAGTTCATGGGGGAAATCTTTGACCATGTCTATGCTACAGATGTAAAGCCTGTTTCATAAATAATAGTTGTGTTCAGTTTTGTAGAGACCATGGTTTTTACTGCCAATATAGATTAGTACAAGATTTCCAGATTTGCCACACTTCCAGTTGATTTAAATAAGTTTTGATGGCAAGATTGTTTTTGATGACACCAAATGAGATGATATATTACAACCGATCTATTAAACTAGATCTCTCTGAAGATTAATATAACTGAATCTGGTGTTCAGACATAAGGGAATACTTGTCAAATTCAAGTATATTTCTGAGAAACCAACCGATGAAGAAAAATCAAGTTCCTTTATTAAGCCAAAATTGTTTTCCAGCACTGGGTTTTGTAATTCATTATAATTTAAGAAAATTCCCATTGGCCCATGAGGTTCGGTTGGATTTAACAATTTAGTGCCATAAAGTATATCCTGGAAATCAATAGATTTATTCCCAGTTCTGCTATCATGAAGAGGACAACAGGCAGGACCAGCAAAATCCTTCAGAACTTGTTTTACATAGCTTCTAGGTATCCGGTGTCAACTGCTTCCCCAGATTTTGGCTACATACATACCCTTGAGGTTAAAGCCAGAGGAACCATATATCTCCTCCTATTTCTCCATATTACGATTTTGGAAGGGACTTTAATTAATTACATTACTATCCAGAGCCGCTGCTATGGCCACTAGACATTGATTCATACCATCCGGACCCAACCCAAGCATCAATGAAAAGCAAGTCACATGACTTTCTTAGCTTCGTGGATCACCCCGGTGACCATTTGGAGTTTCACCATCGTAGTCCTTCACCGCATTTTCTCGGCAGCCCTATTTATATCCTGCCTTTCTTCTGATGAAAGTCACGCACATGGCTTTCCTAGATCTTCCATCCAGGTACTCAACAGAACCAAACCTGCTTATCTTCCATAAGCGTGTGGAATCATGTACCCTCAAACATACCCTGAGACCTTAATGGCTTGTAAACGGTCTTTCCAGTGTAGATGATTCTCCTCCATAATATGCAGTATAATTCTGCCATCATTGCACTGGTGGGTTTCTGTGCCCCCATCAACATCAGCCAGTGAGACTGGGTGAAGCGCAACTCAGTGATATTTTACTGTGCTCTACGGAGGGAGAGAAAACAGGGCTTCTGTTTTCAGTGGCAGCCCTGTGTTTATTTTAACACATAGTTCTTCCTCAAGAATCAACAGAGGGAGGCCCATTAACAAGCCATTAAATGAAAACCTTCACATCTCATACGAAATTGCCTTATCCCAAGTCAGATCGTTTGCCAACATTTCTCAGTGTTACTCTGATTGGCAATTGCCACACCTACCTCACAGGGTGTCTGTTGTGGGGAGGGGAAGGGAAGGTAATTGTTAAGCCGGTTTGATTCTTCCTTAAGTGGTAGAGAAAGTCAGCATATAAAAACCAACTCTTCTTCTTCTTCTCCTCCTCCTCCTTCCCTTTAAGCACCAAGCCAAGATTGTCTTTTTTACCCAGGCTTGGAAGCTGAAGGCTTCCAGCTTTTTTGGCTATTTTCATTCTCTGCTTCTAACCTGAGGTCTGTTTTATGGATGTTGTTATAGGCTGCTCATTGTTAAGGTTGTTTTTATGCCCTGTCTTATTTTAAATATCTTATTAGGAGTTTGTTAGCCACCTCAAACAGCTTTCTGGATAGGCGGCATATAAGTTTTCTACATAAAATTACAGGTAAGATAACTCCATCGTGTATTTAAAAAATTAAATAAAAATGGGACTAACAAGTGGTCTCCTCTGGATGAGAAAACTGGATTGTTAATGTTCTTGCTAGGACAATTCTGGCCCTCAGATGACCTCTAAGGCTGGAATCAGAAAGCGTAATCCATGACCGATATTTCAGTGAATAAATTCTACTATGCGCAGTTTGAACCACAGACCACTATTAAATCTCCACGCATGAGATTTTCCCACATGAGTATTTGTGGATTAAGCAACATAATATTAACCCATTCAACAGCTGTCTGTTTCTCATGGATGGCTCCAACCAGCCCATACTTATATTTCCTATCAACATATGTTTAGCATACAGTTCTGCAAAAGCATCTATAAGGTTTCCCAGGAGATCATTTTTAGGGTTTGGGCCTGGATCAACTGTCAGTGGCCCACATGTGAGCGCCACCAGGAGAGTGTGGGAACCCCCAGCAGGCCTGCAGTCTGGGAGATGCCATTCCAAGCATGGTTTTGAAGCTACGGTGAGGAGTTTATTTAATTTCAAAACTTTTCTGCACCACTGTAGTGTTGCAAACAGAGGTGGATAGCAGGACTGGCACGATGGAGCATGTGCCAGCATCTGCAACCTAGAAACAATTTCTGTTTTGTGGAGCCTTTCTTAGTGTGTTGTGTACACAACAATGAATTATTTCTTAAAGTATACTAATGGGTAGTATAAATTTCACATTCCCATCTTCAAGTCTTTCCTAAACATTCAGCCTCCATGAAACAGCAATTGTTTTCGTCTGTGCAGTGGACTTGAGGTGTGTGGATATTTACCATTATATATGGAGGTCGTGTTGAATTGGAAGTAACCATCATTGTTTTGAACATCCAAGTTACAGTTTGCTTTGGAAGACTCTTTCATGGACTATATATGGACTGTATATTCGTTAACTATCCCATATCTTGCTGAGTTTTCACTCTTTATCATATGTATATTGTATGCAAGAACTGGGTTTATATAGTGTAAGTAATACAATTGTGGTGAGTTTATCATATGCTTGGCATCCTGTACTTTTTTTTTTCTTATTCAGTGCTTAAGTAGTACAGAGGTATTGTGGTTTTTGTTTTGAGCATCTGCAACCTAGCAGAGACTTTACCCCCAATCAATGACGCGTAGTCCCTTTGCTCCCATTAGGAATGGGAGGATTGCCCTACAGGCTTCTGCTATGACTCAACAGTATCTGGGACAATCTCCCATTTCATGTTACTAGAAGTGCCTGGAGAGAGAGCAGAGGCAACTTGCTGGAACCAGTGGGGTTTAAAGACTAAGAGCCATTGCCCATTCCCTGCTCCAAGGTCCAGCTGTGTATGTATGTTTGTGTGTGTGCATGTACAAGGGGTAGTGTGCTTTGTAGGGAGAAGGCAGGGCAACATGCCCAGGACTCCGCAAACCCTGGAGCTAGTCCTGTTGATGTGGTGGATTCTGGAAAGTGCTGTCAAGCCACAGCTGACTTATGGTGACCCTATAGGTTTTTCAAGTAGGGTTGTCAGCTCTGGGTTGGAAAATGCCTGGAGATTTTTGGGGTGGAGCCTGAGGAGGGCAGGGTTTGAGGAAGGGAGGGACTTCATTGGGGTACAATGCCATACAGCCCACCTTCCAAAGCAGCCATTTTCTCCAGGTGAACTGATCTCTGTCACCTGGAGATCACTTGTAATAGTGGGAAATCTCCAGCCACCACCTGGAGGTTGGCAGCCCTAGTTGCAACCCTAAGGATTGGCTCACAAATAGAAAATGGAGATGCCCACACTAGGGCTGTCGATTTGGTTCCATCCAAACCAAAAAACAGCCGAATTTTCCCCGATTCAGTGGTTTTCAGTTCGGATGGAACCAAATTCAAAAAAAGGCGGGAAAACGACGAGCCAAATTCAGCGAGTTCCGGTGATTGCCGAATAAATTCGGCAAAGTCAGGGGCTCCGAATCAGCAGCATAACCATCAGTTAGTAAGCAACTAGCAGCATTCTCCCGCGGCCAATGGTGGCCAAGCTGGGTCTTCTCCTGGCCAATCAGTGCAGGGATTTTCCCTTTTGAAATGGTCAGGAGAAGAGTATAAAAACTCCCGTCCTTCCGTCCCGAGTCTGGAACTCATTTCCTTCCATTTTGGTGGTGCTGCTCCTATGAGAGATCCCGATTCCTGCTTACTGGAATAGGACTGGATTGGATTTACTCCTCCTCCCTGCTCCTGCTGGAAGACATCCACACAGTTTGATTTTTGGGGGTTTTCTCTAAACCTTTTCTCCTGTGTGTGTGTGGGTGGGTGGGTGGGAAGCAGATTCTGTGTGTTTGTGGGGGGAGCAGTTTCTGTGGGTGGGGGGGAAGCCACAGGGGGGGGTTGCCGGTTCTGCCTGGGGTTTGTGTTTGTGTCCACTCGCCTCTGCGGGAGTTTGCGTTCTGCTTTTTTTCTGCCCGTGGCCTGGCCACCCTCGCCTGGAGCTGAGTCCGTGCGGCGGTGCGCGCATGTCTCTCCCTCCGCTCGGCACCCGCGCGCCTCCTCCTCCTTGGTTTGTTTGTGTTTGGGGTTGAGCCGAGCCGTACTGGTTTGAGAGGGGGGGCTTCGCCTTTTCTGCCCGGGGGGGGGTGCCCGCTTGCCTCTGCGGGAGTGTACGTTCTTCTTTTGTTTTTTGCCCGTTGCCACCCTCGCCCGGATTTGTTCTTTGGGGTTGGTTGGTTTGTATGGAAAGCATAAAATCGTGCTGAGCCGGTGCTTATCTCTCCCCCTTTTTCCCATAAACCGTCCGGCTCCTACTGATTCGTACAATAAGCCAGCCTTACTTTTGCAACCATTTTGCAAACCTCATTGCTTATTACAATAAATGTTGCATAAGGAGATAGTCCCTTCCCCCACTCGCCCACACCTTTCTTCCTGTTTACTTAGCTAATAGCATATGCATATGCATAGCTAGCGCACCTCTGTTCCTTTCCATGGCTTGCAAACTCCCAAGGTCGCGTGTTGCAATTGCAATGGTTTGCAAACTCCAAAAGGTCTATTCTATTCATTGCAATGGGCTGATCAAGGGGGGCCCCCTTCCGGGCCCCATATCTCGGGGGGCCCTGACCCAATCTTCACAAAACCTGGGGGTTCTTGCAAGAAGGGTCCCCTCAAGCTACGCTGAAAGTTTGGGGCCTCTACATCCAAAAATGCCCCCCCCGAGCCGCAGAAAGGCTTGAATGTGTTTTTAATGGCTCTATTCGGCCGAATTTTTTCCCGAACTCCGAACTTAGTGCCAAATTCCACGGATCCGAATCGGGGGAGTTCGGACTTCGGCATTCCCTGAATCAGAACGGGCCAAATTTTGCCGAATCTGAATTTTACTGAATTTTTTTCAACAGCCCTAGCCCACACTCCTCCCAAAGTGTTCATGGAGGAAAGAGAGAGATTGGGCTGGACCATACATATGGTTCGAATTGTACATACAAGCCAGTATACCCCAATTACTGTCAGAAGAAAAGATGTAAACCCCTGGAACCCTATGAAATCTGCCAGCTAATCCCAGCTAAACGCCATCTAGACATGCAAAATCCTCCAGAAAACAAACTGCCTGTAGGAAAACCCAGCTGGCAGGGTGATGGTGAGAGCCTTATTTCTGTCTCTTCTACCATGTGAAGCAGGGGAAAGCGGGGGGGGGAGGGAGAGAAATGGAGGGGAACATAGGGAGGGAGTCAGACAGCAAACACAAAATTCAGACTAATTATCCCCAGAGCCACCATCTCTGAGCTCCGAAACAATGGAAAGTCCTTAATCCAGAATGAAAAGCAAACAAGACCCAAGTGATTGTCTTCCTGCTTCCCTTAATCAAGGCTACAGGTCCTGCCCCTGTTTACAATACAAATATTCAATTAAAAATTCCAAAAAGGCTTCAGTAATTGGTTCTCGGGGGGGGGGGGCTGGTGCTCACTCCTACCCCCCCAACCCCCAAAAAGGAAAGAATGAGCTTTGTTGCTTTCCTTTTGGCAAGTCCATTTTTGCAAAGTAACCTACTATTAAAATGCTGGGAATCGGCCCAGCCGTAGGGATGGTGGAAACGCTCCAAGGAGGCCGCAGCTGGGTCGGCAACCTGCTTGCGCGTATGCACACCCGGGGTTTCATCCACCAGAGTGAGCTTTGTGCCGCGTTTCATCTCCATACAGATTTCCTGTTAGGAGAATGCCTGCTAATTGGGAGAAACTGAGGCAAGCTAAGTTGGGGTTGCTGATGACTGATGAGAGCCAGCATGGTGTAGTGGTTAAGAGCGGTGGTTTGGAGCACTGGACTCTAATCTGGAGATCCGGGTCCAACTCCTCCACATGAGCGGCGGATGCTAATCTGGTGAACCGGGTTGGTTTCCCCACTCCTCCATATGAAGCCAGCTGCGTGACCTTGGGCTAGTCACAGCTCTCTCAGAACCCTTTTATCCCCACCTCCCTCACAAGTGTCTGTTGTGGGGAGAGGAAGGTAAGCTGGTTTGATTCTTCCTTAAGTGGTAGAGAAAGTCGGCATATAAAAACCAACTCTTCTTCTTCTTCTTTCTTTGCTTCAAGAGGGCCACATGTTTACCTTGTGTTGACAATACGTGGAGATTGGGAAATACCTGGAGGTTGGGAAATTCCTGGAGATTTTGGGGGTGGAGCCTGAGGAGAGCAAGGTATGGGAAGGGGAGGGACTTCAATGCCGTCTAATGCAATAGAGTCCACCTTCCAAAGCAGCCATTTTCTCCAAGGGAACTTATCTCTTTCACCTGGAGATCCGTTGTAATAGCGGGAGATCTCCAGCTAGTAGTTATGCAACCCCCAAGCTGGTTAAATCGGAGGAACCATTATTGGTCGTATGTATAATATTTCCATAACACATGTATATTTTTAATAGTTTATTTAATATCAAATGGGTATTATTGGGTAACTTAATTTTTTTTTGTAGAATTAGATAGTCCGTTGTGAAATTGAAAGTGTGGCTTACCACCATTGTACATCTGAAGCTTTAACTGGAACAAGCATGCCACGGAGGAAATGAGCAAGGAAAGCATGCAAAGGAGAAATTGACAAAATATTCTTCTGGTGGAGTTGCTATTAAAAACCAACAAGCAGAAGAAGCCAACAACGAAACATGGTATTGCCTTCTGGCATTTCTGCCAGTGCATCTTATGCACTTGTGAATATCTGGTTTGGATGGACTTTGATAGCCTTATTGTGATGTACGATCTTTTAGGACCTATTTTTTGTTTGTATATAATTGTGTAGAACAGCTGATGTATGAACTATTCAGACAAATTAGACGTTTATTTGAATGATACGTTTAGATAAAAGTATATAATATATTGCAATATTGAGCCTTCGTGCTGTTTTTTGATTTAGTACCTGGAGGCTGGCAACCCTACCTGAAGGCTGACAACCCTACTTGGTAATGTTCATCGTGCTCCCAGGTGCTTCTTCAAAGGCTTGGAGAAACTGAGATCTCCCCAAAGAAGTTTGCGATACAATATTAAACAAGAAGAACCAGCAAGCGGGAGGGAACAGAGAACAATAACATGCAAATAAATACATATTTATATATAGGATGTTAAACATGATTTAGATGACAATATGTAATTACATTTTAGAAACATCAATCAGAAGTAAAAGAAGAGGGAGGGGATGGTTTAAGGCAGAAGAAAAGGTGCCAAAAAAATCCCTGGCATGTTATTATCATTACTTCCAATTTGTATTAATTAAATACCATTAAGCATGACAGATCAACATTTGAACTATTATGAGTAGCAAGATGAACATGCATTGGCAGCCCATTCCTGAGGGGGAGGGCTGAGCTGGTGGCTGAAGGCAGCACAGCTACACCGCCTCAAAAGGAGGATTCAGCTCCCCTCACTGAAGCCAGGAAGCTGCCTTTACCTTTGAGCCATGTGGAACCACTCCACGGCATTCCATGAGCCACGAGCTTTTCTCCTTGGGTCTTCCATGCTCATTGTTAGGGTTGCCAACCTCCAGGTATTAGCTGGAGTTCTCCTGCTATTATAACTGATCTCTAGCCAATAGAGATCAGTTCACCAGGAGAAAATGGCCGCTTTGGCAATGGGACTCTATGGCATTTGAAGTCCCTCCCCTCCCCAGGCTCCGCCCCAAAACCTCCCACTGGTGGTGAAGAGGGACCTGACAATGCTATTCATTTTGGCCTGATTTTTGTGCATTGTATCGATTGTGTAGCCAGAATGAAGCAAGCTCGAAAACAGAAGCCACGTCCCTCGACCAGGTAGACTGTATAAGATTGCTGGCTCCAAAACATCCAGTGGATCTGGCAACTTTTTAAAAAACAAAAACAAAATTGTATAAAGTCTTCTTGGGCAGTTCTGGGCCCTCCTCTGTTCCAACAAGCCGGAATAGCAGAAGAGCAGTCAAGTGAATGAGGAGCCGGCCGGTCCTTCAAGCTGGTAAGCATAAGCTTTCTTGACATCTCAGCCACCCTTCTTAGGACCTCCTCTCGGTCCACTGCTAACATCGCCTGGCAGCTACTTGCTCATTACCCTCTGAAAAACAATTAGCAAGCAGGCTGGAGGGAACTCCAAAAATGCAGTGACTAATGCAGGCACTGACCTGGACCTCAACACTAGAGCCAAGGACGAGGCTTTAGAGATGGTAGGGGGGGTCATCTCCAGTGAAGCTCCACTTCTAAATTCATGAGGGAGGAGACTGCAAGATGCATCCCACTGAGAGAGCGGGGGCTGCATTTCACATATCCCTTTTATTGCTAGGGTTGCCAACCTCCAGGTATTATAACACAACAGGAAAAAGGTGGAACTAAAGTTGCACAAATTCCATAAATGGGCAAAAAAAAAAAAAAAAAGCCGAGCAACTCAGGCTATCAATATCCTTAAACCAGAAACTATATTTACAATTATCCTGAATGTAACACATATATTCGACAATCCATAAATGTATTACACATTAAAGATTCCATCCATAGGACTTATGCCATAGTAACGCCAAAAAAGCGTATGCAGTTGCATAAAATATCTATACAGAACTTGGGTTCAATCACAGTTGAGCCAAGCAGGTACTAACTGGAGATCTCCCACTATTACAACTGATCTGCAACCGATAGAGATCAGTTCACCTGGAGAAAACAGCTGCTTTGGCAATTGGACTCTATGGCATTGAAGTCCTTCCCTTCCCCAAACCCCACCCTCCTCAGGCTCCACCCCAAAAACCTCCCGCCGGTGCGAAGAGTGACCTGGCAACCCTATTTATTGCAGTTGCCACTCGGGCTGGGCAGATGAGCCTCCAACTTTTGAGTTGGAGCAAAAAAAATAAACACACCCTATTGCTTTTGGTCCGGTGGTACTTTGCACCCAGACCCATAGAGAGTGTGTGCATTTTTTAAAAGCCTATTCGGTGTTAAGGGAGGGAAGGCAGCATGGGATAGCCTGATCTCATCAGATCTTAGAAGCTAAGCAGGGTCAGTACTCGGAAGGGAGACCACCAAGGAAGGCTCTGCAGAGGAAGGCAATGGGAAACCATTTCTGCTTCTCACTTGCCTTGAAAGCCCCTTGCTGTGGGGTAGACTGTGACTTGACAGTACTTTACACACACACATTTGGTGCTGCTGCTCTCCCCGGCAGCTCCTCCTTCAGCATTCCTGGCGGAATCATGATTCACAACAGCCATCCCACCAGTCAGGAATCACAATGAGAAGAGGCTGACATCACAATCCTATGCAGCCAATCCAAAGTGGCTGCAGGGTGAAAGTTCTGGGGGCAGGTGTGGGCAAGGGAGAACAAAGGGCAGTAGAAATGACAAAGCAAACCTTTGACTTGCAAAAATTGAAGTTGCAGTACTTGAAAAAGGGAGGGGTTTTTTTGGGTTACATTCTCAAAAATGTTTTTAGGAAACAACAAGTAGTTTTATAAGTACATAAGAACGTAAGAAAGCCCATGCTGGATCAGACCAAGGCCCATCAAGTCCAGCAGTCTGTTCACACAGTGGCCAACCAGGTGCCTCTAGGAAGCCCACAAACACGACGACTGCAGTAGTTTCAGATCTACCTTAGCTATTACAACATTTCTCCTAAAACAAAGTAGTTATTCTGTGACCTTAGGCAAATCGTGAGAGGGAGGGCAGGAAGGGTTGCAACAGTGTTTGGCTCTTGTGGCCCTTTCTTACATGCCCAGGGTAATGCCGATTGCCACTTTGGGGTCAGGAAGCAATTTTCCTCCAGGCCAGATTGGCCAGGGATCCTGGAGGGTTCCCCCCCCCATCTTCTGGGCATGGTGTAGGGGTCACTGGTGTGTGTGTGTGTGGGGGAGATAGTTGTGTATTTTCTGCTTTGTGCAGGGAGTTGGACTAGATGACCCTGGGGGGTCCCTTCCAACTCTATGATTCTAAGTACAGTTGTTTATGGAAGCAACATTTCTCAGGGTGGTCGACCTACTTTCCTACCTAGGACCCTTGCAAAAGATTCATGAGGGTGATAAGTCAGACTGTGCTCTGGGGGCTTCTGACTTTCACTAGCAATGGAATATCTGGCTGGAGGATCCAGTTAGAGAATCTGGATCCACAGTTTCCACTCAGTGGGCAAAACTGACAAGTTATAGTTGCCACAGAATATTGCTTAAATCAAAACTTTGACACAAATTTGGACGTTCTTCCTTCTGAGGGAAGCAAAAGGAGTTTTGTCTCTTGTTCGTTTCATAGAAAAAGAGCTCTGTTTCCTAGGTTTCCTTTTTGTTCTTTTTTTAAAAATCAGCAGATTTTATCAGTAAGATTCATGGTATATCAACCGACCTTAAGTAGGTCAGGATCCCATGCCATGAAATATGTGTGTGTGTGTGTAAAGTGCCTTCAAGTTGCAGCCGACTCATGGTGACCCCTTTTGGGGTTTTCATGGCAAGAGGTTTTCATGGTTTGCCAGTGCCTTCCTCTGCACAGCAACCCTGGTATTCCTTGGTGGTCTCCCATCCAAATACTAACCAGGGCTGACCCTGCTTAGCTTCTGAGATCTGACGAGATCAGGCTAGTCTGGGCCATCCAGGTCCATGAAATATACCATGTGGTGATTCAAAGCAAAACCCCAATGATAAAGTGAGAAATACTATCTTTTCTCTTCACACATACACTCTGTTTCAGATCCAGGTCTATTGCTTGTGGAAAGCACTTAGCGTTTCCTAGAATAGATTGTTTTCCACTTGTTTACAGTGGCCAGTGTTCAGGCCACCCACAAAGTTCTGTACATTGTACACAACAGAACCAGAGATATGGCAGGATCCCTCTTTTCAAGAACTCATTATTTCAAAAGTCCATAGTTTTTAGTTGGCTTTCTCCTCCCCCTTTCCCATGCTGGAATTATTTTCTCCTGACTTGACCCAAAGAGCTTTCTTTGCTCGGTAGGCATTTAGTTAAGGCAAGTTCCACTCAGCAGGTTTAAAATGGTGCACAGAAAATGGCTATCTCAGGAAGGGGCTTTAGATCAGAGGTGGGAAACGTTAGGCCCAGGGGCCATTTAAGGCCCGCGAAATCATTTGATCTGGCCCTTCATGGGTCCTGGCAGATCTCTAGGTCAGAAAGATCCAGAACTGGTGATCAGCCCCCTCCCGTGGACAGGAATAGCCTCTATTCAAGGCAGATGTGAGATTGTTTTGCCGAGAAAAGGAACCTTTTTTCCCCCTTGCAGAAGAGTCGTTAGCTATGGAGCTGCTAGGACCACCCAAGAAACTGTGTTAACCATTTCCCACCTCCATGGGCCATGGAGAAACGTATTCCCTCTGTACTATAAGAGGGCTGGGGGCGGAAGTGGCGACAATGGAGGGGTTAAAGGGGGCAGGGCCAGAATTTGCGCGCGGGGGGGGGGGAGTTCTTAGCCAGTGTGTCCTCATTTCATCCATGCAGGTGGAAGTAGCAGGAGCCGGCTGTAGAATCCGGCCCCGACCATGCGGAGCAGGAGCAACTCCAGAGTGCGGCTGGACAGCTACACCCGGCTGGTGCAACAGACCATCCTGCTTGCCCGCGGGGGCGGGGGGAGTCATCTGGGGCAGCTGCCTGCTTGGGGCTTGGTTGACTAATTTTTAAGTTGATAATTTTGTATGGCCCGTGAATAATGTTATAAATATCCAAATGGCTCTTGGCGGAAAAAAGGTTCCCCACCCCTGCTTTAGATCCTTCCCTGCCATGGGAGTTCGCACATGAACATAAGAACATAAGAAAAGCCATGCTGGATCAGACCAAGGTCCATCAAGTCCAGCAGGCTGTTCACACAGTGGCCAACCAGGTAATCATAGGAAGCCCACAAACAAGACTACTGCAGCAGCACCGTCCTGCCTGTGTCTCACAGCACCTAATATATAGGCATGCTCCTCTGATCCTGGAGACAATAGACATGCATCATGACTAGTAGCCAAGGAGCTATTTGTGAGCAATAGCTCACCATACCAATAAACTGGAAAAATATTTGGACACATTGGGTCCACGCATCCACTTCTGAACATCCCTGAAGCTGAGATGCCTGTGCACACACTCATTCATTCATTCGTTCATCCAGTTTTTAGCCCACCCTCAATCCCCAATCATGGCCAGGCTCAGGACGGGTTACGATTACATTACAATAGGTGATAAAACAATCAATCTCATAGTTAAAATTGCAAAAATATTAAAATAGTAATAATAACATTAACATTTCAATGGCGTACATCAGCAGACCAGTTGCTGGGAGCAGTTCTATATAAAATAAAATAAAACAAGGAGAAAGGTAGGGAGGCCAGCAATAGATGACAACCTGCAGCTGCCCTCATTAGGGTTGCCAGGTCCTTCTTTGCCACTGGCGGGAGGTTTTTGGGTGGAGCCTGAGGAGGGCGGGGCTGGGGGAGGGGAGTGACTTCAATGCCATACAATCCAATTGTCAAAGCGGCCATTTTCTTCAGGTGGCTGCATTGCAATTGGGCTCTATGGCATTGAAGTCCCTCCCAACCCCCCTCCTCAGGCTCCGCCCCAAAAACCTCCTGCCGGTGGCAACCCTGGCAACCCTATCTATCAAGGTCTGTACAGCCTACTCTGTACAGGGCTACTTGTCAGTGGCTCTCTAGGATCTTAGATCAGGGTTTTTTTCACATCTACCAGGTCCATTTTTAACTGGACTCTTTTGTCTTCCCTGAACAGAGATGCTGGAAATTGAGCCTGGGCCCTCCTTCACACAAAGCAAATCTTCTGCCCTTGAATCCTGGGCTAGGGTTGCCAGGTCCCTCTTTGCCACAGGCGGGAGATTTTTGGGGCGGAGCCTGAGGAGGGTGGGGTTTGGGGAGGGGAGGGACTTAAATGCCATAGAGTTCAGTTGCCAAAGCGGCCATTTTTCTCCAGGTGATCTGATCTCTATCGGCTGGAGATCAGTTGAATTAGCAGAAGATCTCCTGCTATCACCTGGCAGTTGGCAACCCTATCCTGGGCCCCTCCCCGATCAGATAACGTTGGTGCTGTGATTCCCAAAATCTCTCATTGGCCCAATATTTCCATGCTCTGGAATAATGAAAACAACACCACCACCCAAAAAAGGCCAGATGAAGATGGAAACCAGAGAAGGAAAAGCACGAGGTATCTAAATGCTCCAGCCAAATTTTGAGCTTTCTGTGAATTCTCCTAACGAATCCCAGATGAGAGCAATCAGGACTCAGCTAAAATTAGCCGTTTTAATTGAGGCAACTGTAACAAGCTTGGAAAAGTGTAAAGCAATTAAAAAGGCAGGCCACACGAAGACTGCATGTGAGCTTCCCACACAAAAAAACAGCTGAAGTAACATCTGCCATTCACTGACATTTACAAGCCAGCTTGCTGGCAAGGAGGCTCCAGGCTTCTCTGTCCTAGCACTGTCCTTGGGGACGGGAAATGAATGGGAAGGAGCAGACTGGATTGATCGCTCAGGATGGGACTTTGCCGGATTGTTGTGCTCACTTTCACTCGCTGTAGTAGAGGCAGGAAACCCTCAAAGTACTTGTTTGGTTCATGTACAACCGAGCATCTGGAGCCAAAATCCTGATTCCAGTTAAACCAGTGGCGTATCCGCTGAGATCATAATTTGGATCGAGATGCTTAAGGCAACTCTCATCTGGGTTCCTTCGGGTAGCTTTCACTTAGGAACCAAACAACAATGAAAGACCCTCTGGAAGAGGTCCCAGCATTTCCAAACTCAGAGCATGCTGAGAGCATTTTGTCAGGCAGTTGTCCAACTTTTTTTTAAAAAAGGTGTTGAAACTCTGGAGTCTTCCTGGAAGAAATGTCCTTGAGCCTGCAAGATCCACACACACACACACACACACACACACCCCATTTCAAATGTGTGGGGGTCAGCTTGTTCAGGCATGCAATCAAAATTCTAAAAACTGCTGTCCTAAGGCTGTTATCCAGGGAATACTTCACACATTACATGGAGGTGTAAGTTCTTTTCAGTAATTACAGTTCTGGCGAACTTCTTGATACGCATGGCCGCCATTTTGCGTGAACAAGACAATTAATATTTTCCAGCATTGGTACGCACAGTCAGGCTCCTGCAATGTACAGAACCTCAAAATCTCTGTGTTGCTATATTCACACAACATGGAAGTCACACAGATAGAATAGGGTTGCCAACCTCCAGGTACTAGCTGGAGATCTCCCGCTATTACAACTGATCTCCAGCTGATAGAGATCAGTTCGCCTGGAGAAAATGGCCACTTAGGCAGTGGGACTCTATGGCATTGAAGTCTCTCTCCTCCCCAAACCCCACCCTCCTCAGGCTCCACCCCAAATATCTCCAGGTATTTCCCAACCCAGAACTGGCAACCCTAGTTGTAATTCCAGGAGATCTTCATTTTGGGGAACACCTGATGTCAGTCCTCTGCAGGAATTGCTGGAGACTCTATAATATTACCCATAGAACTGTGATTTCCCCTCAGGGACCACCATAAACATTTATTCATGGCGCTCTTAGCTGTGTATCTTGATGAGTTAAAGAATTCTTTACAAATCATATGACAAAATATCAAGCTATTTGATCTTCCTTAATGAGAGACAGCCTGTGTAATCCTCATCTGTCAGGGTATGTTCCGATCTAGAAAAGTATGAGAAGGTTGTTTGTGAGAAAGGAAACACAGAAAGTTCCACTGGGTGATATCTTTTTTAAGCTTCGGTCACCGTTGGGCGTCCAAACCAGATTCACTTTGAACAAGTGAGGCTGTGGCTTTAATGGAAAACACGGGTTGATGCCAAACTGCTCTTCCAGAAATAGTATTTGAAAAGATTCTCCATATTGTGTTCTGTTCAATTAATTTTTCCTTATCACTATATAGAAATAATGGAATATGAGGAATGTCACATTTTATAATAAACTAGCCTGGTTCTTCATTGGCTACCCCAGGAGATAAAAAGGTCAGAGTGGAAAAAGAAAACAATTGGGAGCCACAGTTGAATGTTGTTGACTGTAATGGAGGAAACAGGACACCCTTTTAACACTTTATTATACCTCACTGTTGTATATGTGTGCATGTGTATTATTTTCATTATTGCAGTTTACTTGTTATTGTGTGTGTGTTAAGTGCCGTCAAGTCGCTTCCGACTCATGGCAACCCTATGAATGAAAGTCCTCCAAAATGTCCTATCTTTGACAGCCTTGCTCAGATCTTGCAAATTGAAGGCTGTGGCTTCCTTTATTGAGTCAATCCATCTCTTGTTGGGTCTTCCTCTTTTCCTGCTGCCCTCAACTTTTCCTAGCATGACTGTCCTTTCCAGTGACTCTTGTCGTCTCATGATGTGACCAAAATATGATAGCCTCAGTTTAGTCATCTTAGCTTCTAGGGTCAGTTCAGGCTCGATTTGATCTCTAACCCACTGATTTGGTTTTTTGGCAGTCCACGGAATCCGTAACACTCTCCTCCTTACTTGTTATTACATGCTGTAAAAAAAAAAGGATTTTTAACCCACTGTTTAATCCACTGTTGGGAGCAGTTGCCAGGCAGATTATTATTTTATTATACACTTTATGTATATTTTTTCATCTGCCTTTCTCACTGAGATTCAAGATGGTGTAAGTCAATGTAGTCAATAGGACGAGACATCTAATAAACAACGACTAGGATTACAGAAATCTGACACCAGACATTAAACAATGAGAATATCAGAGGTGTTCTGCTAGACTAGGGAATTTATTTAGTCCAGCATCCTGTTTCACACAGTAGCCAACCAGTTAGCGTAGAGGACTAACATTACAAACTGGATATAGTGCTCCAGGACAGCTGAATGGACACTGTATGAAATAGGATCCTGGACTGGATAGGCCACTGCAGGACGCCTCTTGGGTTCTTACATTCTTCAGTGTTTTTTTAAAATTCCCATTAAAGTTATGTACTTTTTAACATTACTTTGGTGTCGGTTGTATAGAAATACTGCAAAAACATTAAATGATTGTCAAAATGAAATGGGCATGCCATAAAGGAAACAAATAACAGCATCAAGTGGGTGATATGAAATAAACCCCGTGATACATTGTTTAGTGTGTGACGCTATGATCAGGGAGACTTGGGTACAAATCACCAAGCTGCTATGAAGCTCGCCTTTGGCTAGGGGATGCTTGCACATTCCCACAATGAGGTTAAAGGTGTTGGAAAGTCTGCCCTTCCTAACGGTGTCTTCCTATCTATCCCCACGATAGATATTCCAACAAAAGGAGCAGGAAGGCTCTCCTCCCTCTTGCTTTCTTCCATCAATAAGGACATTGCTTGGCAAGCTGGAGTCAAACCAATTTGACCAGGGAGGAGCACAGGAGAAGCAAAGAAAACATGCACATCACACCCAGCGACAGCTCGCTCATAACACCTTCAACTCTCTGAAAAACTATTGTTCCACCTCCAGCCTGGATTTTCTTTGGGGCCAAATAACCTGGCAAGTGTCAAAGCTTGAAAAGAAAGCCAGGCTTGGATCCTTGATGCCAAAACCTCAATCTGGGCCATTTAAGTTGGCCAGCTACCCATGGAAAAAAAAGCATAGCACAGGAAGTGATGTATGAAGGGCCTCACAGCTGCCAAGAGGCCAGGGCAGAGTACTCCAGTTGGCTCATCTTCCCCTTGGATCCTCCTCGGTGTCAGACGGGGAGATGAGCCAGTTCAGCACACATAGCCTCCTGTGCCTGGCTTTTTAATAAAATGAACTTCTCTGGCTCTGGTGTTGGCTTCTTCCAAGGCCTTCCAATGCAGAGGATTAGAGCTGGGTTTGTAGTTCTTAAAAAGAAGACCATGGAATGCAAACGGCTGGCAATTGCTGCAGATTGGTCAGCAGTGAAGAACTGCTTCAAAGGAGCCTGGGTCATACTAGGAGTCATCCACTATGAAACCCTCAGCAGATGGTGGTAGGGTTGCCCGGTCCCTCTTCGCCACCAGCAGGAGTTTTTTGGGGCAGAGCCTGAGGAGGGCAGGGTTTGGGGAGGGAAGGGACTTCAATGCCATAGAGTTCAATTGCCAAAGAGGCCATTTTCTCCAGATAAACTTATCTCTACTGGCTGGAGATCAGTTGTACTAGCAGGAGATCTCCAGCTAGTACCTGGAGGTTGTTAACTCTAGGTGGTGGGGACATGATCACATGAAGCTGACATACTGAGGAAATCCATTGGTCTATCAAGGTCATTTTTCTCTGCCCTGACTGACAGTGGCTTTCCAGGTAGAGGCCTTTTCCATCATCCCTTAACTGATGTTTATGAAGTAAAGATGCTGGGAATTGAACCTGGAGCTTTCTGCATGTGAATCAGATCTAAGTCTGAGCCACAATCCTGCTGGACCTTCTAACTTCCATTTGCCCCCAGACAAATTACACCACACGCTTCCTCTGCCATTTAAAGAATGACACATTTATTGCATTATAACTGTCAAGCACCTGTTTCAAGCATGTGACCTTTTCTGTCCTTGAGCCTCCCCATGTCACCGTAGTGCTCTTGTTTCTCTTCCACCCATCTCTGAATCTCCTCTCCTTCTTCCTCCTCCTCTACTGTCCTCCAAGCTGTTAAGGTTGAAAAGTGAAAGTCACATTATGCCTGGTTGTTAGACATCCCACTGAACTCAAAAGGGAGCCATCCTAGGCCTCAGAGAAAGAGAGAGAGATTCTCTTACCATGTAGCCAAATCAGCCATTCCCCTAGCAGTGCTCTTCTCCAACAGGCTGTCCATTCCCACCCTCTTCTGGTTAGTCACTGGGAGCCTGCCAGTCAGGAGGTGAGTACAGGAGGCAGGCTTTAATCACATCTCCAAAATCATCATATCCTAGTGGTGGAGAGTGCTGTCAAGTCACAGCCGACTTATACCAACCTCATAGGGTTTTCAAGGCAAGAGACAAACAGAGGTGGTTTGCCTTTGCCTGTCTCTGCGCAGCAACCCTGGACTTCCTTGGTGGTCGCCCATCCAAGTACCACCCTGGGCTGACCCTGCTAAGCTTCTGAGATCTGATGAGACTGGGCTAGCCTGGGCCACGGCCCTCATATTCTCAACAAAGGAAAATAAGAGCTTTACTTGACATATTGGAGATAAGCAATCTCAAGGATATGAATAAGTTGGTTCCTACACCCTTGACACTGAGAGACACTGTCCTTCAGTGTTACTACTCTGAAGATGCCTGCCACAGTTGCTGGCGAAATGTCAGGAAAGAAAATTCCAAGACCACGGTTACACAGCCCGGATAACCTACAAGAACCAAAGTTGGTATGGATCCAGCCAGGATGGCACCATGTTTGGAATTCTCTGAGCAATTTTGTTTATTGAAACTCTGCTTTGCTTTCCTCCCTTGTGGAGGCTGGTGGGTGGTTCTCCTGAGCAAAATTTGGTCTAAATTCAGTGCCAACTCTAGCCCCCAGGTGTTACCAACTACGTGGAGAATTTCACCAGCCCCACACTTGCAATGGGTATCCAAGGTTGGTGAGAATTGAATGGCATCTCTAGCAGGATACAGAGAACCAGCTGCATAAATATTTTCCAGAATTCCCCTAATCCAAATCTCTCCCCAGATCTGAAATTCCAAATTACCTAATCTTGTTTCAAAAGTGGAAATGATGCACTGGGAATCCTCCCGTCCAAGTTCTGACCCTGCTTAGCTTCTGAGATCAGGCTATACCATGCTGTCTTCCCTTCCATCAACACACCTGTCCCCTCTGAATTTGCCTAGTCTCCTTTTAAAACCATCCAAGGTCCGGTTAGTACAGCTCTCATATGGTACTGTTGGCTGTACTATATCAGACTGTAGATGTCATTTTCCAGTGCTCCTCCACATAAAACACTCTATGCAAGTTAAAACAAACACATTAGAGATAACAATCCTAGCCAAGCCTACTCCGTATTATGCTTGCTTTCCATTTTCAGGAAACGTTTTTTAAAAGTCTAGCATTTAAAAATATGAACTCCCAGCTGCAATCTGAAGGGGCATAGTACATTCTGCCCTGACCTGGATAGCCCAGGCTAGCCCAATCTCATCAGATCTCCGAAGCTAAGCAAGGTTGGCCCTGGTCAGTATTTGGATGGGAGACCACCAAGGAATACTGGGATCATGATGCAGAGGAAGGCAATAGCAAACCACCTCTGAATGTCTCTTGAAAACCCTAGGCTATAACTTGATGGCAAAAAAAGTACTTTCTGCCATCCCAGGACCTGCCATCTCATTTCTATCTGCTGCCTGTGTAGACCAGTTCCCATAAGTTGATTGGAATGAATGGGGCAGCCTGTGTATGCCAGAGGTGGATCCTTTCACCTTTGGGGAGACTTGGACAAATATTTTGTTTCCTGGATTTGGAGGAGATCGTGATGGCATTTGAGAACCTCTGAACGGCAGCAAAGAAACCAGACCGGTATATATCCTCCATCTCTGAATGTCTGAAACAAGGATGAACTGTCTGCTGCGCACCCCCCCCCCATTTCCACCTAAGTTGGGCTCTTGAGCTCTTAAAATGCTGTCCAAATGTGACCATTAGCCGAAGCGGGGGATGCAGTCAGAGCCCTTGGTTGTGATAAGCGTTTGTCCCCACCAATTGGAAGTATGCGGAGAGAAAACAGCGAACTTTTTTTTTTTTTTAATGTGGCTTCACTTATCAGAATTTTATGACCTCTTTTCCCTCGCTTCTTTTCTCTCCACAAGTAAGTTTTCTCTTGGTAGATTAAAAGCTCGTCTGACTCCGGAAATGAAGCATTTCTGCCAAGACCTCCGGCTGAGAAAATCTGAACAAGATGCTTTGTGCTTCCAAGACCCCGCTGTTGAACTCCTTGCTGCTAGTGTCTTGGAATGAGATACGCCGTCGGCTTGAGCACCAGCACGGGCAGCTTTTTCAGCCATCACAGAAGAAAATAGAGAAATAGAGAAAATAGGGGGGAGCAGAGAGTTTTTCGCAGGGCTTTTCACTTCAACTGGCAAGTCAAATGGACCACCGTTTCATTCAGGGTTGCCAGCCTCCAGGTGGGGGCTGTAGATCTCCCAAAATTACAACTGTTGTCCAGATTACAGAGATCAGTTTTCCTGGAGAAAATGGCTGTGGAGGATGGACTCTGTGCCCTCTGAGATCTCTTACCTACCCAAACCCCACCCTCCCCAAGCGCCATCCCCAAAGTCTCCCCAAATAACACAACCCGGAGTTGGCAACCACTAACCACGCTGGCACTCAAATTGGTGATTTGTTCTGAATTTAAAATGGGCAATATTTCAAGCAGGTTTGTATCCATGCAGTAGGCATCATTCAGCACGACCACTGGATAAACAACCACTGTTAATGCATGCTCACAATTGGTGCTGGGAGTATGGATGCTCCAAAGGCATCATGGATAAGTCATGCATCGTTGAAAATTAGCTGCACTTTCAGCCCACTCCTTTTGGAGGCCAGGAAAAGACTGTGCCGGCATAAGTGACATGTCCACCGGCGGCCGTGCCACTTATGCCATCCAGGTTGGCATGGATGCCGGCGGGGGGACTTGGACACAGCACCACCCAGGGACACCAGCTGGGCCTTCTGCCGGTGTCCCACCAGCACAAAGCCCCATGCTGGCATCGTGGGGGGCATTTTTGAGGGGGGCCGGGGGACAGAGCTGCCAGTAAGCAACTTCCTGTCCCCTTTTGGCCCAGGTACGCCGATGGAGAGAACAGCGTTGCTGCTCTAGCCTTTTGCTGGCGCAGTCTTGCTATTCTCAGTGGGGCAAAACGCACTATTTAAAAAAATAAAAAGCCTTCGAAAGGCTTTTTAAAGCCTTTCGGCAGCTGGGGAACGACTTTGGAGGTGCCGCGGAGGTGCTTTGACCATGCTATCCCCGGCTGCCATAGGCGCAGGAAGGGGTTGCCCAAGTGTACGGGCTGCTTTTGCACCGGGGCAGCTAACAACAGTAATCAGCCAGAGGCGTTCGTTACGTTGGTACATGCTCAGAAAGTACAGGGCCTGATCCAGTTCCCAGAAGGCAGTGCAAGAATGTGCCAAGTCTTTGTGATTCAGTTTAGAGCACTCAGTAGAAAAAGCTGGAATACTCGAAAAAAGCCATGCAGCCTTCTTCTCCCTTCACTCGAGCAACCAAGAGAGGCGTTTTGGGAAGTCTGATGTGTTGAGTGGGTTGAAGATAAGGGAGGGGGCAAGAGTGTCTGAGGGAGAACAGTGTTAAAATGCAAAAGCACAAAGCGATTGTAATGCCATTTAGAACAATTCCTGTGTGTGAGTAAAATACAGCTAAGTCACAGCTAACTTATGGTGTCCCCAGCAAGAGGCTGTCAAGGCAAGTGAGCAGTGAGAGGTGGTTTGCCATTGCCTTCCTTTGCAGAGTCTTCTTCTCCCTTCCAAGTATCTTTTGAAATCTGAAGAGATCAGGCTGGTACCGTGCTGCCTTCCCTCTGTGAACAATTCCTAGCATTACATAAGGACATAAGAAAAGCCCTGCTGGATCAGACCAAGGCCCGTCAAGTCCAGCAGTCTGTTCACACAGTGGCCAACCAGGTGCCTCTAGGAAGCCCACAAACAAGACAACTGCAGCAGCACCATCTTGCCTGTGTTCCATAGCACCTAATATATTCAGCATGCTTCTCTGATCATGGAGATAATAGGTATGCATCATGACTAGTATCCATTTTTACTAGTAGCCATAAATACCCCTTTCCTCCATGAACATGTCCACTCCCCTCTTAAAGCCTTCCAAGTTGGCAGCCATCACCACATCCTGGGGCAGGGAGTTCCACAATTTAACTATGCGCTGTGTGAAAGAAATACTTCCTTTGATCTGTTTTGAACCTCTCACCCTCCAGCTTCAGCAGATGACCCCGCATTCTAGTATTATGGGAGAGGGAGAAAAGTGAACATTTTTTAAGTGTTTAAGGTGTTGCTTACAATTTGCAAGCAAATTGTGATTTGAACAGAGGAGCCTTTCACTGACATAAATATCTGGGAGACAAATTCCACCATGACTTTAGATGGGATGGTTTTGACTTCATCAGAGCATCTGAGTTTTCACATCAATATTGATAAGTGAGATACCCAATGGGCAGATCAGGCAGACTGTTGCCTCCATGACTCATTTCAGCGGTAAGTGTCCTATTTTCTCCTAAATGAAGATGCCAGATTGTGGCTCATGTGTTCTTCAGTTACATATACCCTCCTAGAGTGGCACGCCAGCCTTATATATTTGCCTGTTAATCACAACTGCATGTGAAAACCAGAAGGGGAAAAAAAACCTTCTGTGGCAGATGGGACACATGGAAAATCCATTGCTAGTCTACATTTTCCTGGTTGATCTGTTTCCAAATTGTCTCAACTCAGTTTCTCACCACCTCTCCCCCCCACAAAACCAGCTCAGAGGCATAATTGAGCTCAGCTCTTGCCAGGAATGTCAGACGGTGCCCTGCAGGGTTCCTGTTATACAACTCTTAAGATGCTCAGTATCGCTCAGTATCCTCGTGCAGTATCCTTGGCCTTGAAACCATAAACCCGTAGATAACCACTGACTGCTTGATGTGTTCAAATAGGTTTAGTGGATCTGCTGTATTTATGTGTCGAGGGGAGACAGCAAAACCACATTGTAAGCCACCAGTGATCATGCTGCTCGAGGAGCATATCTCTTTGCTGTTTTGCTCATATATCACAAACGCACGGTGCTTTCGTTTCATGGAAATCTCGGTGTAAATGTACAATAGGTGAATTACAGCTGCCCCAAAGTTTATGTGAAATGTTGTTAATCCTAGCAAAATTCTCTCAGTTTCCCCTGATGGCTTCCACAGATGGTACGCTCAGCTCAGGCCTTCAAAATTTGTCACGCAATGGGTTTTAGGTGAAATTTGTTAGGGCAACTTAGGCTGGTACTGGACGGTACGACACACACGGCTGCCACTGAAAGCGGCAGCCCTGCCTCTTATGCGCCTTTCTTTCCTCAAAATAAAAGTGTATACTACTACAAAGCTCATGAAGTCACCTCTCAAAGCAAATATGGTCGCCTCTGCATGTGTCAGCCAATTAAGCTGAAAGATCTCACACATGTAACAACACCATACCTCTCTCTTTTTCAAAGTAAGTGTTACTGGGAGAGACGAGAGGAGGAGACGCAGGGCTGTCACTTTTGGTGGCAGCTTTGTGTGTTTTCTCACACCTGGCTCCAGCCTAAATCTCTGGGATATATTTCTGCTCGTACCAAAAAACCTTTAGATTTCTTTAGAAGAGAAAGAAGAGTTGGCTTTTATACCCACCTTTTCTCTACATTTAAGGAGTATCAAAACAACTGACGATTGCTTTCCCTTCCTCTCCTCACAACAGACACCTTGTAAGGTAGGTGGGGCTGAGAGAGTTCTGTGAGAACTGTGACAAGCCCAAGGTCACCCTGAAGGCTTCATGTGGAGGAGTGGGGAAGAAGAAGAAAAAGAAGAGTTGGTTTTTATATGCTGACTTTCTCAGCCACTTAAGGGAGAATAAAACTGGCTTACAATCTCCTTCCCTTCCCCTCCCCACAACAGACACCCTGTGAGGTAGGTGGGGCTGAGAGAGTGTGACTAGCTCAAGGTCACCCAGCTGGCTGCATGCATAGGAGTGGGGGAAACAAATCCAGTTCACCAGATTAGCCTCCACTGCTCATGTGGAGGAGTGGGGAATCAAACCCAGTTCTCCAGAGTCCACTGCTCCTAACCACCGCTCTTAACCACTACACCACGCTGGAATCAAACCCAGTTTTCCAGTTTACAGTCCACCTCTCTTAACAACTACGCCACATCTTTGGTTTGATCTGGGCTGTAGAAATTTGCCTGAAATTTTGCTTTTGGGTCTTCAGTCATTCTTCTCCTAGCGGAGCCCACTAGGAACAAAAAACCAGTGGCAAGTGGGGCACACTATTCTCTTCATCAGGTGTATGGATAGTAGGGGCAGTGAAAAGCAGTAGGCAGATGGAGAGGTTGGCACCCCAGTCCTGCTGGTTGCCACTCCACACTTCAAATGGCTTCTATCCCATTTTGTATCAGTTTGGTGGCAACCTAAGCAGATGGCGCGTTGTATTTATCCTTGGATCAGACTCATTTGTAGAGCACGAATGGCACAGCAGACAACCCGAGTATCACGCTGGAACCTCAGTTAACACAAGAGCTCCACATGAAAACTCTCCTTTTCTCAGGACCCTAGTAAGATTATATCGGCTTTCATAAATCAAGGCCTTTAAAAGTGGAAAACAGCAGGGCGCGTACCCTGAACTTATGTTATTTCATCCTACAAAATTCCAGCCCTGGCTGTATCTCACAGCCAACTGCTAGACAGCTGACCTTTTTACCCAAAGGTAGCAAGCCAAGGAGATATCTCACTGTCCTCCCAAAAGAGAATCTTTCAGAAACTGATATATGGCCGTTGACGTCAGCCAGTAGTGATAGATGATGCGCCATCAGGCACGATAGCAATAAATCAAGCGGAGAGCATAAGCAGAGGGCAGCCCAGCCATTGCTCACTGGACCAAGTAAGAGATAAGGCAGACATGAGCAAGCTGGACTCGTGTTATCTCAACAGTTGCACGGCCAAGCTCTAGGATCAGGCAATTAGGATTAACTCCCGTTTCAAGGATTTCCGCAACAGCTTGTCATCTTCCTCTAAGGAAGGCAATGCCCCTGCCTTTCTGCCTTGGGCAAGCTCACTGTGCTCCCACAAAATCTGTTCCAATTTTTGTGTGTGCATATCTTCACAGCTTACCACCAGAGCCAGACCCTCTAATGAACAAAAGATATGGTTATCCTCCACTGCTGTGGTTCTGCAAGCATACTGCCTGTGAGAATGCTGTCCAAAGTTGTGCTTGCTGTTTCAGTGAATTGAGAGCGAGGGCCATCTTGGCCCAATCCTGAGGCTGGAAGGAAATTGAGGGGAAGGGATTGTTCTGAAATAGTGTTGGCAGCTCTGGGTTGGGAAATACCTGGAGATCTGGGGAGTGGAGCCTAGTGAGGACAGGGTTTGGGGAGGGACCTCAGTAGGGTATAATGCCAGTCAATTCACACTCCAAAGCAGCAGTTTCCTCCAGATCATCTGATCTTGGTCATCTGGAGATCAATTGTAATAGCGGAAGATCTCCAGGTACCTCCTGGAGGGGTGGCGCGACCCTACTCTGAAAGAAGAAGATAATGAGGCTGTCTTTTTGAGAACACACAACCAGCCCATGTGTGCATTCAAAGCCCAGGTCCAGCTCTGCGGACCATTCCAATCACTACAGTGTACACTATTCTCTTCATCAGGTGTATGGATACACCATACACTTCATCAGGTGTATGGGGCAGCCATATCCGAATTTAAGGTTGCCAGTCTCCAGGTGGCAGCTGGAGATCTCCTGCTATTTCAACTGATTTCCAGGAGACAGAGATTAGTTCACCTGAAGAAAATTACCACTTTGGAAGGTGGACTCTATGGCATTATGCCCCATTGAAATCCCTCCCTTCCCCACCATCCTCAAGCTCCACCCCCAAAATCTCCAGGTATTTCCCAATCCAGAGCTGGTAACCCTATCTGAATTCAGACCTAGACCCCGAGTACCTTCAGCCTAGGGACCTTGTGGTCAGTAGCTGGAGATGAGAACTAGAGCCGGCAGATGACACTTCTGTTTTTGATTGCACAGACAAGATTTCTGGCATCAGACCTAGCCAACAATACAGCAAAATTATGGGGGACAACAGTTTCCTGTGTCGGAAGGACTATCTAAGTCCTCAGCAAACAATCCCAAGCCTAGGTCCCAGTTGTAGAGCATAAAAATCCAGGATAAGTCCCTGAAACCTTTCCTCCCTTATACAGTCTTAGAATAGATTCAAACATTGGTTAATTCCTGATGATAATTCCAGTTCATGGAAGGAGAGGTGACTCACAGATTCCCCCATCCTGCTGTAGACTTCCAATGTCCCTCATGCTGTTCTTGGACATCCCCTTTCCCCCAGGAACAGCTTTCCGGCCATCTGAAATTATCAGGATCCAAAACTCATTATTCACCCCTTAAGATTATTTCATCTTCTGTGTCCCACTGCAATCTCTCAAAGCAACCAACACCATCTTGTTGAAAAATTCTACCCACGATGATGTTGAAAGCATGCATGGAGACATTCTGAATTATTGGCCTACAATTGTAATATTCTGTTCTCCTGGAGACTTATCAGGTTGAATTTAGATGCTCTAATGTGCTGTGGGACCGTTCTATTTTAAATGGCTTCTGATGGCTGAAAGCTGGCTATATTATATGATACCTATTTCAGTGGTTACTTTAGTTTACAGAGTTTATTTGGCGTTATTATCAATTAATTTGGCAAGCATAAGACACATCCCTGGCTGTCACTGGAAATTCCCTTTCCCTCAGTTAGATGATCAATAGTACACTTCTAAGAAGACTTTGCTGGGAGTAAGTAGGATTCCAAGTACAACTTCGTAGCATGGCACTGCCAGAGTGTGCAAGAGAATTTCCATGCAAGAAGAAGAATCAAACTGGCTTAAAATCACCTTATCTATCTTCCCCTCCCCACCACAGAGACCAACCCAGTTCATTAGATAAGAGTCTGTTGCTCATGTGGAGGAGTGGGGAGAATCAAACCCAGTTCTCCAGATTAGAGTTCACTGCTCTTAGCTACTACTCTTAACCACTACACCCCACTGTTACTTTCCCCCTTTTAAAAAGTTTTACATTCCTGGCTGCTACTGCAAATCCCCCTTCCCCCAATCTGAAATTCTCAGAGCTCAACACCCATGGGCTCTTCATTGATCTCTGCTGCGATTCTGGCAGTGGTTACACCCTAGAATTCATGTCCCAAATTTTGAGGCAGACAAAAATGAAAAGTGGCCCATTTTCAGAGTTCTCTAGCAATCAGGGTGTGTTGGATTTACATGGGTGCTAAGTGTAAACCTTCTGTGTGTAGCGAAGCATCTTTGCAATTTCAATCTCTCTGTCAGCGAGGCTCAAGCTACACACCTGCTGAAGGCAGGCTCATTTGTAGAAATCCAGGGCTGCCCAAAGGAGATAGTGAGAGAAGCTGACTTGTTTCCATGCTTGCCAGTTACACCCCTCTATTCTTTCCCCTGGGTTCTTTTTCTCTTAGCCATACTGACTCCGGGCATCTGAACCAGCTGCAGGAAAGAATGTACTAGGATAGTTTCAGAGGGTAGAGAGAGAGGGTAGAGAGAGCCAGTGTGGTGTAGTGGTTAAGAGCGGTGGTTTGGAGTGGTGGACTCTGATCTGGATAACCGGGTTTGATTCCCCACTCCTCCACATGACCTTGGCACCTTAGAGTCCAGCAAGATTTTAGGGGCATGAGCTTTCAAGAGTCAAAGCTCCCTTCGTCAGATATCTGGTATCTGACAAAGGGGCTTTGATTCTTGAAAGGTCATACCTCCAAAATCTTGCTGGTCTCTAAGGTGCTACTGGACTCGAATCTAGTGTACCAGGACAGGCTGCAAAGTAATGGGCCTCTCACTTTATATGTGACTTGAGACAGATCCAGGTTTCAGTAATTGTGTCTGTGTTGCCTTCATGGGTAGTTGGAAATGGACTAAGCAGTATTTTTATAAGAACAAATAAAGTATATAGATGGGGTTGCTTTTAAATCCGTTTTTCCATATGTCAGGACTCCTGGAAAGGTATTTGTTACAGGGGGTACAATAGGCAGTTGGCTCACACTTTCAAAGAGCTTAAGCTTATCTAGATTTGGCACAACAATGTTAGTCATGTAGTTCTTTTGCATATGGAACACTTCAGATGTCACAGTTTTATTAAGTCCCACTCTACACTGTACAAGAACAGACTTAATAAGAGTAAAATTATATTGGTTCGATACCTTAATTGGCATGGCTTTCCCCCAGAGAATCCTGGGGGCTGTTCTTTGGTGAGATGCTGAGAATTCTGTTTTTGATATTCCTCCCCTCACCATCACCCGGAACTACAGTTCCCCAGGAACCTTGTTGAACCATAACAGAAGAAGAATAAAAGAAAGAAGAGTTGGTTTTTATACCCCACTTTTCTCTACCTTTAAGGAGTTTCAAAGTGGCTTACAATCACATGGACACGTGAAGCTGCCTTCTACTGAATCAGATCTCTTGGTCCATCAAAGTCAGTATTGTCTACGCAGACCAGCAGCGGCTCTCCAGGGTCTCAGGAAAAGGACTTTCACATCACCTACTTGCCTAGTCCCTTTAACTGGAGATGCTGGGAACTGAACCTGGGACCTTCTTCACGCCAAGCAGATACTCTACCACTGAGCCACAGCCCCTCCCCACCACTGAGCCACAGCCCCTCCCCACAATTCCTTCCCTTCTCAGCAACAGATAGCTTGTGAGGTAGGTGGGCTGAGAGAGTTCTGAGAGAACTGTGACTAGCCCAAGGTCACCCAGTATGCTTCATGTGGAGGAGTGGGGAATCGAACCTGGTTCTCCAGATTAGAGTCCACTGCTCTTAACCACTACACCACTGCAGTCTTAGTCTGCAGTGTAGATGAGCTCAAGGATTCCACTACAAAATGATTGCAGTCAGCCTTTAAAACACACCCAGTGCAAGGACAGTGCTTGAATCACTCAAATTATTGAACTTAGTGGTTCTCAAACTGGGGGCTGGGGACCCACGGGGGCCACAGAATTATTGCAAGAGGTCCTGCAAATCTTGATGGGTTGCCATTTTCTGCACCTTTTCCAGCTCTCTGATATCCCTTTCATGGAAGAAAAGAAGAAGAAGAGTTGGTTTTTATATGCTGACTTTCTCTACCACCTAAGGAAGAATCAAACCATCTTCCCTTCCTCTCCCCAAAACTGACACCTTGTGAGGTAGGTGGGGATGAGAGAGTTCGGAGAGAACTGTGACTGGCCCAAGGTCACCCAGCTGGCTTCATGTGTAGGAGTGGGGAAATAAACCCAGTTAACCAGATTAGCCTCTGCTGCTCATGTGGAGAAGTGGGGAATCAAACCCGGTTCTCCAGATCAGACTCCATCGCTCCAAACCACCACTCTTAACCACTACACCTGTATTAACCAGGCCTCCTGCTTCCTACTGGAGCCAACACAATTGGGCAAACGCTGTTCTATGTTCTCCCCCTGTATCACTCTATAAAATGTGAAGGTCTAGACCCCCATTTTCTTCCTTTAAACATTGTCTTGTGAAACCTGAATCCACAATGTGTGGAGAAAACCAGTCAGTTGTTCAGCAGGTGGCATTAACAGGGACAGTTGCTTGCTCCTCTGGTCCCAAGTGCCCTTCCTCACTTTAATATATCCACCTGTTGCCCCTTCTTAAAATGGAAAATGTCATTGTACTGTTATTTGCTCTTTCAGTGGCCAGCTCTAGGAGTTCAAGGGGGAGTAGCTCCTTCAATCCAAATGAATGTCAGTAATGGATGCAGTTCTGGGCCTGCCTTTTATTTATGGAGGCACCACAGAGATCTGTCGCATTTAGATTTATACAACTAACTGCAGCCGTGGCCTTGATGACCCATGCTAGCCTGATCTCATCCCATCTAGGAAGCCAAGCAGGATGAGCCCTGGTTAGTTAGTTGGATGGGAGACCACCAAGGAAGTCCAGGGTTGCTTTGCAGAGGCATGCAATGGCGAACCCCCTCTGTTTCTCTCTTGCCTTGAAAACCCTGCTGGGTTGCAGCTTGATGGGCATTTTCCATCGCCAACTTACTGCAAGAGTGCTGGTGCCAATGCATTCTTCAATATTGTCATTCTCAATAAAATGCAATCAGGGATCCTGTGCATATGTGTGTTAGACAGATGTTTCAGGCAAAACTAGTTGGAGGCCTAGGGTTGCCAGGTCCCTCTTCACCACCGGCAGGAGGTTTTGGGGGTGGAGCCTGAGGAGGGCGGGGCCATTTTCTCCTTGGGCTCGGCCCCAAAAACCTCCCGAGGGAGGGACCTGGCAACCCTAGAAATCCTCTTTCAGTCCGCTACCTTTGATTTCAGAGCAAAGAATAAGAAGCAACTGCCCTGGTTATCTTAGCTGTAAGGTAGAGATTAGGGTTGCCAGGTCCCTCTTCGCCACCTGCAGGAGGATTTTGGGGTGGAGCCTGAGGAGGGCGGGGTTTGGGGAGGAGAGGGGCTTCAGTGCCATAGAGTCCAATTGCCAAAGCAACCATTTTCTCCAGGTGAACTGATCTCTATCGGCTGGAGATCAGTTGTAATAGTATGAGATCTCCAGATAGTACCTGGAGGTTGGCAACCCTATGGAGGCCTGATGCAAAACCATAGCTTGGACCATCAGTTTGCAAGGCCGTTGCACTCACTCAACTTTCTTTTGATGGGATTGCTATCTCCGACTCTCCCAAGTATCCACCCCAGTGCTTTTTGTGGCTCCTACCATGTATGGCAGGAAATGGGAGCCACGGCCAGGGCATCCCCTGCCCCCAGCAGGAAAATGGCAAGCCTGCCTTTGGGCCAGGCCTCGTCCGACAACTCAGTCCTCGGCAGCAGTGGTTGCCCAGCATGGAAAGGCACCGAACATCCACAGCCGCGCTTCAGCCTTGTACGACGAGCATGATTCTTGCCCGGCTGAAGAAGCCGTGCCTGTCAGCATCCAAACAGCCTGCCCCATTACTGCTGAAGACAGCAATCTTATTTCAATTATTCTTTGGAGGCTCTTTGCAAGCGAGAGGGTTTATTTACTGTGAAATCCCTCGAAGTGTCTTTCCAAAAACGCTGCCAAGAAAGGGGTAGGAAAAAAAAGTTATCAAAGCTTACAATTCCAGGAGAGGGAGAATGGGAGAGAGCTCGCAGCCAATCAAGTGCCCGCTGCTGCTTGCTCGGAGCCTGCGAGCTGTCCTGGGCTCTGTTTATTTTACATTGACTCAGCAGTGTAGTTAGGTTAACCGCAGCTTACTCAGTGCAGCCAGCGTGACCAGGCGGCTTCCCTCTCTCTGGGCGCTGCATGGCGTGCCCCCCCTTCCCTTCTCTCCCAGCTCCCCAGGCACAATTCTCACCTCCGGCACCACGATCGGCAAAAAGGCCATGGCAAACCTGCACAGGAGTCAAAAGGCCCACTCTCTAGCTAGGGCTGCCAACCTCCAGGTACTAGCTGGAGATCTCCTGCTGTTACAACGGATCTCCGTCTGATAGAGATCAGTTCACCTGGAGAAAATGGCTGCTTTGGCCATTGGACTCTATGGCATTGAAGTCCCTTCCCTCCCCAAACTCCGCCCTCCTCAGGCTCCACCTCAAAAACCTCCCATCGGTAGCAAAGAGGGACCTGGCAACCCTATCTCTACCCTACAGCTAAGATAACCAGGGCAGCTGCTTCTTATTCTTTGCTCTCAAATCAAAGGTAGTGGACCGAAAGAGGATTTCTAGGGTTGCCAGGTCATCTTCTGGTCACTGGGTGTGTGTGTGGGGGGGAGGTAGTTGTGAGTTTCCTGCATTGTGCAGAGGGTTGGACTGGTGGTTCATTCCAACTTGATGATTCTATGAATGCCATAGAGTCCAATTGCTAAAGCGGCCATTTTCTCCAGGTGAACTGATCTCTATCGGCTGGAGATCAGTTGTAATACAGGAGATATCCAGCTACTACCTGGACGTTGGCAACCCTAAGGATTTCACAGCTATGCTAGCAATCCTCTCTTTTTTTCTTATGGCAACCCTGTAAGGTTTTCAAGGCAAAAGATGCTCAGAGGTGGTTGGCCATTGCCTGCCTCTGCATAGCAACCCTGGCTTTCGTTTAGGGTCGCCAACTCCTGGTTCGGAAGAACCCTGACATTTGAGAGTGGAGCATGGGGTTTAGGAAGGGGAGGGACCTTGTTAGGGTATAATGTCTTGCAGTCCACTTTCCAAAGCAGCCATTTTCTCCAGGAGACGTGCAATTAGGGTTGCCATCTCAGGGTTGGGAAATACCTGGAGATTTGGGGGTGGAGTCAGAGGAGGACGGGGTTTGGTGAGGAGAGGGACTTCCATGCCATAGAGTCCAATTGCCAAAGCATCCATTTTCTTCAGGGGAACTGATCTCTGTTGCCTGGAAATCAGTTGTTATAGCGGGAGATCTCCAACCACCCCTGGAGGTTGGCAACCCTACGTGCAATAAATGTTTCAAATAAATATAAATAAGTGATCAGTGTAGTCTGGAGATCAATTGTGATTCTGGGAGATTTCCAGACCCACCTGGAGGTTGGCAACCCTACCTTCCTTTGTGGTCTTCCATCCAAGCACTAACCTGGGTTGATCCTACTTAGCAGCTGGGATCTGATGAGACTGGATACAAATGGCCAAAGGACATGTTTGGGCTTTTTCGGTCACAGTACCCATTTTGTGGGAAAGCCCCATTGTGAGGATATCCCCATTTTGACAGCTTTCAGGAAAGGCTGTAAGGACATAATTTTTTTTTTTTTACTGTCTTCAACCTGGAATTTTGAACAAACTGTTCAAACATAGCTGGCTTTATCTTTTCAGCTTTTAGAAGAAGAAGAGTTGGTTTTTATATGCCGATGTTCTCTACCTTTTTAAAGGAGAATCAAACCGGCTTACAATCTCCTTCCCGTCCTCTCCCCACAACAGACACCTTGTGAGGTAGGTGAGGCTGAGAAAGCTCTAAGAGAACTGTGACTAGCCCAAGATCACCCACCAGGCTTCATGTGTAGGAGTGGGGAATTCAACCTGGTTTACCAGATTAGAGTGAACTGCTCATGTGGCGGAGTGGGGAATCAAACTTGGTTCTCCAGATTAGAGTCCAGTCCACCACTCTTAACTGCTACACCACGCTGGCTCTCTTTTAGATGTCTTGTTGCTGCTTTAACTCTGTGGTTACCTGCTTCAGGCTTCAATGTTCAGGAGAAATGCACATTTATAAATAAAGAAATGCTCAATGGCCTTGTTTTGTCACCTGGCTAGGGTCACAATGGGACCGAGCAGCTCTTGCTTACACACTCACAAAGACCCGGAGCTAACTGCCAATAGCCTCCAAGAGAAACTGCGTTCCCACCCCACCCCCTGGCCACCATATTCCCATTCTAGCAATTGTGTTCATTCCCCCTGGATGTACACTTCAACTGGGCTCAGGTTTCCGTGAAGGGTCATTGCTCACCTCCTCCTGAGAAGTGTTTATTGTATCCTACCCTTGAAAGTTCTCAGGCCATGAGAGAAACTTGAGTTCCTTGAGAAAAAAAATCTGGCTAGGAATACAACGGCAGCGGCCGCAAGCACAGGGATGGAAACTAACATGGCTCCTCTCAGCAGTTCCGTCACAGTACTTTTTAAACAACTACACCTAACACCTGGGATACATTTACTAGTCCCTTGGAGTGTGTGTGTGTGTGTGTGTGAGAGAGAGAGAGACAGAGAGAGACACAGAGAGAGAGACTCCGCTCGATGAAGAGCTAGATTCAAGCCCAGTAGCACTTTGGAGACCCACAAGATTTTCAGGCTGTACCCTTCTGAGAGTCAAAGCTCCCGTCATCAGATACCGAGGCAATCCTGTCGGTTTCTAAAGTGCTACTGGGTTCCAATCTAGCTCTTCTACTGCAGACCAACACAGTTACCCTCCTGAAACGATCAGCTAAATGAAGGATCTGCACGATTGGCCGACCAGGCTGAACTTCGAGGAAGACATATCTAAAAGCCATTCACAGCGCAATCCTATGAACTTTTAAAGGTTGCCTTTCCAGCTCTGCCCCACAGCTGTGCCTTTCAGTAGTCCCAACCCCTGCAAGTGTATGCGCAACGATTGCCTGTGTGTGTGCTTTTTCTGGAAGGCATCTTGAGGCTATGGAACAGCCTCCCACAGGAGGTAGAAGCGGCTGTTTTTAGTTGGAGGGTATATCCAGACAGGACTGGGCAAGCTCCATCTTTTAAAATGACCCAGACTAGTTGGGTCTGACCAAATTGGCTCCAATCACATGACGACCCCTTCCTCAAAAGGGCCCCAACTTCAGGGCTCTAACAAAACCAGTCAAAGATAGAAAAATAGGAGAAAGCACAGAGCCTCACATCTGAGCAAAGGCGAATAGCCAAAACTCAAAAAAGCCAAATATCTATTGGCTTTTTCAGGAATCGCCTATTCAGCTTTGGGCAGATTCCCAGGTTTTGGTATTCGGTCGACCCAAAACCTGAATATTGCCGAAACGGCTAATTTCGGATTTATTTTCAGTTTGGATATATCGATATCCCCCCTAAAATACATACATAATGCAAATGAATCTACAAAACCATCAGAAACAAAGTCTCCAATCTTTATAATGCTAGGATTTCTACTGTCCCTGGCCTGGAATTTCAGTCCTCAGATTCCATGTCTGGACAGGAATCTAAACTAAAAACAACTTTCAAATTATTTTCCATATTTATACCCCACTTATCCTTCAGGCCCAACTTTGACTAAGGCCTGGGAGCTTGCTCTTTCTGTCAGCTCCAGCGGCAGTTTCTCCTTTAAATGGCCTAGCTTTCCGATCCCACTATGAGAGCTGCTTTTGTTTGCACAGAACGGTCGCTGCTCTTTCCCTGCCACTGACAACCATGGTGCACTTCAGGCAGATGTCAGAGGTCCCCGATTCAGCTATTCTTCATCGCCAGCATCTCCCCAGATTGAATAATAGCTGACTTTCAGGCCCCTTTCATCCCCAATGAGGTCGCCATTAGACCCTGCAGCTTGGCATTGCAAAACAGCCCTGCCTGGAGAGCTTTAAAAACAAAACCACAGCCACAAAAGCAAAACGTGGGTGAATTAAACAGTCCTTAAGAGCTGGGCTGTGTTAACCCATTAACCAATGCCGCTCAACCTTCTGTGGAGTTTTGCAAAACACAAAGCCAGCTGCCCTTCTTTGGGGAACTAAAGCATTCTTGCCCTGTTGCCTTCATGAATGCACACATGAAGGCACTGGGAAATGGGTTTAGAAGGGGCAGAGCCTCACATTTGGTTGCCACCCAGTCCATATTGCCCTCCCAAGGTGGATGATTTTTAGTGTTAAAAGATGTTGGGATATCCAGGAATACACATAACGCACATGAAGCTGCCTTATACTGAATCAGACCCTTGGTCCATCAAAGTCAGTATTGTCTACTCAGACCGGCAGCAGCTCTCCAGGGTCTCAGGCAGAGGTCTTTCACATCACCTACCTGCCTAGTCCCTTTAACTGGAGAAGCTGGGGATTGAACCTGGGACCTTCTGCATGCCAAGCAGATGCTCTACCACTGAGCCACAGCCCCTCCCCTAATGGAAGTCCAACATCTGTTGTCATTTGGACCCAAGCCCTACTGTGTTCAGTGGATTTTAATCCCAAGTAAGAATGCATAGGACTGCAGTCTTAGAGGATCGTAGGGTTGCCAACTATGGATTGAGAAAAACCTGGAGATTTTGGGGGAGGAGCCTGGGAAGGGCAGGGAAGGACCTCAGTGGTATATAATGCCATAGAGTTTACTCTCCAGAACAGCAATTTTATCCAAGGGAACTGACTTCTGTTGCCTGGAGATCAGTTGTAATTCTGGGAGATCTCCAGGCAGCACCTGGAGGCTGGCAACCCTAACTCCAAGCTGCAGTTAGGGTTGCCAGCTCCAGGTTGGAAAATTCCTGGAGCTCTGGGGATGGAGCCTGGGGCTAGTGGGGTTTGGGGAGGGAAGGGAGCTCAGCGGGGTATAATGCCATAGAACCTACCCTCCAAAACAGCAATTTTTCTCCAGGGGAACTGATTTCTGTAATGCATTGTAACTCCAGGAGATCTCCACGCCTCACCTAGCAGTTGGCAACCCTGGAGACCAGGCAAGCTATCCCTTCCAATATAATCTTCACTCATTAAGCAAAAACATGGCATAGTGGTTAAGAGCGGTGGTTTGGAGTGGTGGGCTTTAATCTGGAGAAACGGGTTTGATTCCCCACTCCTCCACATGAGCGGCGGAGTCTAATCTGGTGAATTGGATTTGTTTCCCCACTTCTCCACATGAAGCCAGCTGGGTGACCTTGGCTAGTCACACTCTCTCAGCCCCACCTACCTCACAGGGTGTCTGTTGTGGGGAGGGGAAGGGATTGTAAACCACATCGATTCTTCCTTAAGTGGTAAAGTCGGCATATAAAAACCAACTCTTCTTCTTCTTCTTCTTCTCCTCCTCCTCCTCCTTCTCTCGCTTTACTCAGCTGTTAAGGTCACATGAGGACTTTAAATACAATGACCTCCCTCACTGGGTTGGTGTTCCGCTGCAGCTAACTCCGGGAGCTTCAGCATAATTTTTAAAAAGAAAATCCTACATCTTTTCTCGAGCCACTACTGCCTAGGTGGTGGGAGCTGGGGGGAAGCTTGGAGAGGAAGGGGAGGGGAAGGCCTGGTGGCTTCCCCAGATTTTGATGGCTGGTGGAGGCCTGAGAATTCTTTCACGCATCCCACCCCTGCTGCTGGAGGCTTCAATCATTCCTCCTCCTGACAGCTGTGGCAGGGGTGCAGCCTCCTCACCCGGGCTGGCCCATTGTGGGAACGAACACATCACGCCTGTTGGTTTTATCAAAGGACATCTATGAATGCATGAAGCCAGTTAACTCCTTGCATGCCAGAGGCTCTTTGTAGGGATCTGGTTGCAAGCTCTCCGGACTTCGACAGGAGGGGGACAGGCCCTCAAATAATAGCAGCTATCTACCCATCTGTGATTCAGGAAGCTGTGGAAATGGGCTGGGTAGAAGGACAAGTTCAGTGTGCTGTGAAACAGTTTGCATGCATTGATCGACAAGTTTAGAATGCTAGTAGAACATTATAGGTAGGGTTGCCAGCTCCGGGTTGGGAAATACTTGGAGATTTTTGGGGTGGAGCCTGAGGATGAGGAGTTTGGGGTGGGGAGGGACTTCAATGCCACAGAGTCCCAATTGCCAAAGTGGCCATTTTCTCCAGGTGAACTGATCTCTATCGGCTGGAGATCAGTTGTTATAACAGGAGATCTCCAGCTACTACCTGGAGGTTAAACCCTAAATCACACAGAAACCATATTATCCAATAAATCACAATTATATTCCAATAATTAAATCTACAACCTAGTAGTAGGTTTAACAAACACAGTCAGATAACTTATAGAAATATACAAAAAAGATGATTACACATCAAAATCCACAAAAGTGTGAATACAGGTAAGTATACAAATATCTATTTCTAATATACATATGTCTAATAATATTTCTTTCTTTCATAGCAGAATAACAGCTCATCAGATGTCATACAGGCGAGGAAGATGGCCATTTCTGTTCTTCATCAGTTCCTCTACCTTAATTTCTTCAGTTGTTGTATATTTCTTTTAGCCTATTAGTTATAGATATAAACTCCCCATGGGTAGAAACTGGTCCTTCTGCCTAAGCCGGCTAGTCAAGTCAACGAGACTTCAGAGGTTCCCTGACGTAGAGGATCCCAATGGACTATTTCATTACAATATAAAAGAATGATCATCTCCCAGTACTTATAAGGATCATCTAGGGGCTCCAGGTAGGGCTGCCAAGCTCCAGGTGGGGCCTGGAGATCTCCTGCTATTACAACTGATCTCCTGACAATAGAGATCAGTTCCCCTGGAGAAAATGGCTGCTTGGGAGGGTGGAGTTTTTGGCATTGTACCCTGCTAAGGTCCCTCCCCAAACCCCACACTCCCCAAGCAATACCCCCAAAATCTCCAGGTATTTCCTAACCCAGAGCTGGCAACCATAGTTCCTGGCATCCCTCATTCGAAATGGTGATTCTTTATTCTAGAGTTGCTTTTCAAATTGCACTTCTGCTGCCTGTAAGTAGACTTCTACAATGAGAAATGTGTATATCCATTAGATGCGAAAGGATGCTTCATGTAGGCATATGCATCATTTGATTACTGCAAGGTTGACTGATAGGGTTCTCATAAGTTCGGTTATGGTGGGCAATTGCCCGCCAATTAACCGGGCTGCCTACCACCCCTCAGCTGGTGGCAGAAGTAGGCCAGCTGATGGAGGGTGGCAATCCACATGTACACAGGGCGATGATGTCACTTCCAGGTTTACCGTGGAAGCGCTGACATAGTGACTGGGCTGCTCTAGCACTCTCCCAGAGACTCTATGGTTTCCATAGAGGTTTTGGAGGAATGTGCTAGAGTGTCCCACATGATGCCAGCACTTCCAGGGTAAACCCAGAAGTGATGACATTGTGTTGCATGCATGCTGTGTGTGTGGATCACTGCCCCCAGCCCAGCCCCCACAAAACTCCTGCCAGTGGCATGGGGGGACCTGGCAACTCTATTGACTGATGATTTGTATGTGTGAATGGGCCATCACAGATTTAACACCTCACATCAAGTGTAGAGTATCAGTGTGGTTAGTGTGCCTGATTTGGATATGCAAAACCCCTGAACTCCTGGGTAGAATGGATGGGCTCAGTCTTTGGAGGTCCTTGAGAGACAGGGAATTCCAAAAGAGAGCAGCAGCACTGTGGCTCAATGGTTGAGTGAGTGCTTTGCCTCCAGAAGTTGCCAAGTTCAGTCCCTAGTTTCTCTTCTTAAAGGATTTTAGGAAACAAGTGTTTTCTCTCCTGAAACCTCAGAATGCCACACCCAGTCAGAGTTAGGGTTGCCAGTAGGGTTGCCAAGTGGCAGGTGGTGGTGGGCAAACCCCCGCCAATCCACCTGGCTGCCCGCTGACTGGCTGAGGGTCGATGGGCAACGCGTGCATGCGCGCCTGCCTGCTGCGCAATGTCTAGCAGTAAGGATGGAACAAAACCAACAGAAGGTCATGCACTGAGCAGACCATGCCACCTGGACTGTCTGGCTACAACTAGTTCAGTAGAGCATATGTTATGCAGGGATGGTTGATATTATTGATATTATTGATCATTCCAAGACACTGGAGGAGAAGGAGGCAGAAGAAAAAACAATGGTGTAAGCAGCTTTGGGCAGGAAAGCAGGGTTTAAATATCTAAGTAAATAAATCAATAAAAATTATGGTAGCGTTCGTCTCCGAACAGCCCAGTCCTGACCCCCAAGGATGAAAGTTCTTTGGAAGCCAAAAAGGGGCTGCGCCGGCATTCGGCACCTTGTGCTGGTGCCCATGCCACTTAAGCTGTGCAGAGTGGCCCCGATGCCAGCGGGAAGGCCCGGATGCCAGTCCCCCAGAGCTGCCATAGCAGTGCCACCCAGGGACACGGGCTGGGCGTCCCACCACTGGCATTCCACCGGTGCATCCCACTGGCTGGGCGTCCCACCGGCTGAGCGCCCCACCACTGGCGCCCCACCAGTGCAAAGCCCCATGCTGGCATCCCAGGGGCGTTCCTGGGGCATGATGGGGGGTGGAGCTGCCAGTAGGCAGCTTCCTGTTTCCTTCTGGCCCATCGCGCCAGCAGGGTGAACGGCGTTGCTGAATCTGCTTTTTTGAAGGTGCAGCCTCGCTGTTCTCAGTGGGGCAAAATGCCCCATTAAAAAAATAAAAAGCTGCCAAAAGGCTTTTAAAAAACCTTTTGGCAACCAGGAAACGGCTTTGGAGGCACCGCGGTGGCGCTTCGGCCACTCTGTCCCCGGCTGCCGAAAGGTCAGGAATGGGCAGTAAGTTTCCCAAACTGTTTATGAATGAAGATGAAAATCATACTCAGGTACCCAAAAGACACTGGCATTTTAACAAAACAGAAGTCCGACGACATCTTTAAGACTAGCATTTATTTAAGGTGACACTGGACTTTGGTTTTATTTTGCGTCAGCCGACAAATACTGACGTCCCTCAGGAACTGGTATTTTAAGACTATTCACTACATTACCCCCTCCTCAAATTATTGAAGATTAATAAATATACCTACTACCCAAGCTATCTTATGCCTCAACGCTAACCAGCACATCTGAATTAACACGCCATTCCCAAGAGACAAGGCCGAGGGCATTTACTTAGAATACCGACTCTTGGAACCGAGCCAGTAAGTGACAGACACAAGTGGGTCAAGTTCAACGCCAAGGGAGAGGAGAAGATGACCGGCCTGGTCAGGATCCCTTTCCAGCTCCGCTCTCTCCTTCTCCCTCTCCCCCGTCTCACGACGCTTCCCTCTGCCCCTCTCCTGCCTTTTCATGAGCCCTGTTGTCGGTTTTTAATCCGACAATGCAGTCCTCCAAAGCTGCGGTGGGTCTCTCGGAGAGGCTTATGCAGCTCATAAAACTCCCGGATGAAAGCCGAGATGGACAGCGCGGGTCAGAGTTCACACAATGTACCCCGCCTTCTGTTTCATTTAAACTGGAAGTCACCTCATTAAACACAGCACTGCCCGGGGACAGCCTCGCCGCCCCCCCCCCCGCCTTTGCTTGCCCTGTTCCCAGATTGCTAGTCAGGGAGGGGCCACGGAGTTTCGGGAACTGCCACCTAGCTGTTCTTCCACTGGCCTTGCCCCTATCTTTAAATGCTCAATTTTTATTTATATGCGTATATATGTGAGTGGCAGGGTTGCCAACCTGGAGATCTCCTGCTATTATAACTGATCTCCAGCCAATAGAGATCACTTCCCCTGGAGAAAATGGCCGCTTTGGCAATTGGACTCTGTGGCATTGAAGTCCTTCCCCTCCCCAAAGCCCGCCCTCCTCAGGCTCCACCCCAAAAACCTCCCGCCAGTGGTGAAGAGGGACCTGGCAGCCCTAGGCAGAAGTGACATGATGGCATCATGGGTTTAAGAATTCATGTCCCTGATAGGGTTGCCAGCTGTGGGTTGGGAGGTTCCTGTAGATTTGGGTGAGCAGAGCCTAGGGATGCCAGAGTTTGGGTAGGGGAGGGAGCTCAGCAAATGAACTTGTTAGTAGGGTTGCCAGGTCCCTCTTCACCACTGGTGGGAGGTTTTTGGGGCGGAGCCTGAGGAGGGTGGGTTTGGAGAGGGGAGAGACTTCAATGTCAATTGCCAAGGTGGCCATTTTCTCCAGGTGAACTGATCTCTATCAGCTGGAGATCAGTTGTAATAGCAGGAGATCTCAGCTAGTACCTGGAGGTTGGCAACCCTACTTGTTGGCTTCAAGACAAAGCTCTTTCAAGTTAAACCACCCCAAACCTCCCAGCGCACCTACATGAAAAAAAACCAAATTACTCTATGTATGTACTACGTGTTTACAACCAAAGACCTTTAACTATGAATGCTGCCACAGAACGCATAACTGAGCCTGAGAACATTTCAAAGATGTCATAGCGTTTCCTCGGAAATAATCCTATCTGCACCTCAAGCAGTGCCCAAACTAAGCCCCGAGCAACTGCTCAGGAATCCAGAAGAGACTCAGGTTCAGGGGTCATCCACCCCGTCCCCTGCATGTCTATTAAAGTTGCAAGATCCCAGATGGAGTCCACTGAGATTCGGGGCAATATGTTCCTCTGTGGTTTACTTCATGGAATCCTGCTTCCTTCCTCCATCTGCTTTTCTTGGCCCTTTCTCCCCCCCCCCCCCCCCACCATCTTGCTGTCTTCTCAACACAGTCCATTCGGGCTTTTTTCCTTTTCAGAACCAAGGATGACAACCTGAGCCAAAAATGTCTGTAATGAGATACTCAGATGAGCACACAGTGGTGTTCTGAGAAACATGCTGCCATCTGCAGGGGAGAAGAATTGAGCGCACAGATCCCTTGACGTGAAATCAAACACAACGAGGGCTGCTTCACACAAGGTGCTTTGGTATGCGAAATAAGCTTTCTTATAAGAATCCGCACACTGCTGTACAAGATGAAGTACACAAGCATTTGTTTTGCATCTCTGCAGGCCAGGTGAAGTCGTGCAAAGGTGACTTGGTCCCCTAACACAAAGTGGGGTTGCCCCTGCCTGCCACTCCTACCTGGAATGTTTGCCCTATCTATGAACAATCAACACATACCTCAGGATCTCATGGACAATTCTTGGTTTTTATCTGAGAAACTGATTTGTATATACACAGCTCTTTTAAACGTTAAGTCACCAGGTGGAAACAGCAAGTAGACACTTTTTTGCTCCCTAACATGCATAGGGGAGCAAGTCGTCTCTGTGTTGTTGAGCCTGGTCCTATGATTTCCCCTATTTGTTTAGCACTACCTTGAGAAATTAGCCAGAGACAGTTCAATAGCATCAGAAATATGTCTTCTGGGGCTGCGCAGAGGGGCCATGGCTCAGTGGTAGAGTATCTGCTTTGCACACAGGAAGTCCTAAATTCAGTCCCTGGCATCTTCAGTTATATGGTTAGGTAAGCAGTGAGAAATCCTGGAAACCCACTACCTGTCAGAATAGACAATACTGACTTAGATGGACCAATGGGCTCACTCAGTATAGGCATAGGGTTGTCAGCTCTGGACCAGGAAATTCCTGGAGATTTGGGGGCAGTGTGCCTGGGTGGGGCAGAATTTGAGGAAGGGCGGGATCTCAGCAGGGGTGTGATGTCTAGGACTTCCATTTCTCCTAGACTCTATGAGATACTGTATGTTACACTACAGAGTCTGCCGTCTGAAGTTTCTATTTCCTCTAGGTGAACCGATCTCTATAGTCTGGAGATCAATTATAATTCTGGGAGAACTCCAGGCCCCTCGTGGAGGTTGGGAACCCCAACAAAGCAGCTTCAAGTGTTCAGGTGTGTTCACCCACGATCAGCATTGCTTCTTATGCTCTGTTCAGCACGAAGCTCTTATAATGCCAAGGTGAGGCTGCAAATCAGTTTGTTCTTCTCTGTTTGTAGACAAGAATTTCTGTACTAAAACCTGGACTCATTCAAGTTGTGTGAGGAAGCAAGAAGGGATGCAACCTGGGAGACACAAGGGCAGAAGCTGCAACTGTAGCCTCTCCAGTAAGTGGCTATTTGACCCCCTGCATGCTACAGGGTATTAACCTTTTGTAACTATGACCCTCATCATGTGACCTGGGTCAAGAGGGAGAGAAAAGGCTCTCAGAACATCAGCCCCTCACCCCTTAATAACATGTGCCGAGTCAGAATGGCACATTTGACTCAGTTATACTCCCTTACTGATCAGAACTCGAAGTCCCTCGATCATGGCTTATTTTGGAAACTATACTAAAAATATCTCTGGCAATTAGGGTTGCCAACCTCCAGGTAGTAGCTGGAGATCTCCTGCTATTACAACTGATCTCCAGCCGATAGAGATCAGCTCCCCTGGAGAAAATGGCCACTTTGGCCATTGGACTCTATGACATTGAAGTCCCTCCCCTCCCCAAACCCCGCACTCTTCAGGCTCTGCCCCAAAAACCTCTCGCCGGTGGCAAAGAGGGACCTGGCAACCCTACACCTTTCTTAGGTTCCACCCCCCAAATCCCCAGGTATTTCTCAACCCAGAGCTGGCAAATCTAGGCTGGGGTTTGTCCATGGTGGCCAGGCAAATGGCAAGTCCAGTTCTAGGCTGTTGCACCATCGGAGAGCCAATGTGGCATAAGAGGAAGACCTGGATTTGAGAAGACTGGTCCCTCAATCTCGCAGGCATATTGTGTGAATAAAGCGAGACAAGTCTGTAAATGCTCCTTTGATCTCCTTGGAATAAAAGCGGAATGCGAGATTGATCAAAAGCCTGAAGGAAAGTAGACGCACAGGTTGATTATTTAATGAGCCCGATATTGACTGATGTATGTGTGAGGCAGACATTACAGCGTTAACAACAGTTTAATGGCTCCATCTCTAGAGCAGATCTGAAATTTTCCAGAGGCTGTTCCTGGAACCCATTCTCCTGGAAGTAAGAGGTTAGAGTGCTCTCACTTAGGCAGCTAAACGGAATATATTATGATTCAAGAAGGAGAGGAGGAGAAAGGATATTGCGTCGTTCAAGTCACCCGGGGATTGTCATGGCTGTGTCTAATCCCTAAAGGATGAAGTGGGCCTTACAATGGCTGGCAAAATGGCTGGCTGCTCTGTACCAACTCCATAAGGCACCCACAAAAGGAACCACCTTCAGGGGTCGCCCTCGTGAAAAGCTGAGGCCGTGGCCAAGAATGTCTTTTCTCATGTAGATTTGCTGCTCACTTGTTCTCTCGGCTCTTTCACACACGCAGGAGTATTCCAGCCGCTGCCATCCTCCTTACCCTGGATGGTATCCGACGATACCCCCTGCCAGCTCAAAACAGAAGTGAAAGTGAATTCCTCTCCCTGTTCATATACTTTCTAACCTTCCCCCCATGCACTCACACACTCCAAACCAGTCCAGATGAAAAACAAGGGGATTATGGCCTGCAATGACTTCCAGAAAACAGCTTTCCGTCTATTGGGAAGGCTGTGGGCTGCTTTATCAGCAAGTGTGCCAGAAAGGCCTGCGCAATAATTAAGAGCTCTTGGTCTATAAATGAGAATGAAAGACGAGGGAACAGGAAGGTGACAAGAGGGGGAGACAGAAGACGTTGCAAGAAGAATGTGGGAGGGGCGGGGCAGCCACATTGTTTCTGGAGAGGCTTCTTGGCTTGAAATAGCCCCGCAAAACCCTCCAACTTTTCACAAATGAACACAGGAACACCCGAGCATATAGTGCACAAGAAAGCCAGCGTGGTGTGGTGGTTAAGAGCGGTGGTTTGGAGGGTGGACTCTGATCTGGAGAACCGGGTTTGATTCCCCACTCCTCCACATGAGTGGCGGACTCTAATCTGGTGAACTGGGTTGGTTTCCCTACTCCTACACAGGAAGGCAGCTGGCTGATCTTGGGCTAGTCACAGCTCTCTTAGAGCGCTATCAACTCCACGTGGGGAGGGGAAGGAAAGGTGATTGTAAGCCGATTTGATTTTTCCTTAAGTGGTAGAGAAAGTCAGCATATAAAAACCAACTCTTCTTCTTCTCCTCCTCCTCCTCTACCTGCTATAGTTTACTGGATTTAAAAAGTCCAGGATCTTCTCTTGTTAGAGCTGCAGTGTTTAAACACCTCTCTCAGTCAGCCTTATAAAGGTTATCCCAGTTATTCAGGCAACACTTATTTTCATAAATATGAATGATTTTTTTCAGTATTTATAAAAACTGCATGTGGCAGGTATAAGTATCATCTTAGATGAGATGGAGAATGCCTCTCATTATGTGATGTTCGGCTATGGCAGATAATATGTATATGAAGATATAATTAATTATTTGTTCAGATCATAGGATTAATTAATAACAGTTTCTTCCATTGGGTAAATAGCCCTACAAAAGATCACATGAATCACATAATGCTGCCTGACACTGAATCAAACCAATGGTTCATCAAGGTCATCTTTGTCTTCTTAGACTGACAATGGCTCTCCAGGGTCTCAGACAGAGGGTCTTTTTCATCACCTACTGCCAAATCTTTTACCCGAAGATGCTGGGGATTGAACCTAGAACCTTTTGCATGCAAAACAGAGGCTCTTCCACTGAACCACAGCCCCTACCTGATATGTTAGGAAAATGTAATTGTCTTGTACTATCATGCTTCACAGTTAAAAGGAAATTCTTCCATCACTGGTACACTCCATGCTGCCTTAATGTTTTCTGCATGTGCACTTAATGTGTGTGTTGTATATGTGCTATGGCAATGATTCCAAAGCATTGGTAGCTGAGGCTCAATTTTTCATTCTGAATTAAAACTTGTGTGTGTGTGTGTGTGTGTAACATTGAGAAGGATTGCTTCCCTCCACAGAGGAGCCCCACCTCTCTGGTTCTGCAAGAAACACTGCACTGCACATATATGCATTGCTTCCTAGAAGATATTAATGTCTTTTAAATTCATCAGTTCTTGTAGGTTGTCCGGGCTGTGTGGCCATGGTCTTGGTATTTTCTTTCCTGACGTTTCACCAGCAGCTGTGGCAGGCATCTTCAGAGGAGTGACACTGAAGGACAGTGTTACTCCTCTGAAGACTGAGAGACACTGTCCTTCAGTGTTACTCCTCTGAAGATGCCTGCCACAGCTGCTGGCGAAACGTCAGGAAAGAAAATACCAAGACCACGGCCACACAGCCCGGATAACCTACAAGAACTGATGAATTCTGACCGTGAAAGCCTTCGACAGTCTTTTAAATTGTTTGCTGCTTTGAGGGCCCTAATTGGGTGGGAGGGCAGGAGACAAATGTTTTAAATAAATAAAATAAATCAAGTAGCAGGTGATGCAAAACAGATCTCTACCTGAGACTAGGGTTGCCAACCTCCAGCCGATAGAGATCAATTCCCCCAGAGAAAATGGCCACTTTGGCAATTGGACTCTACGGTATTGAAGTCCCTCCTCTCCCCAAACCCTCCCCTCCTCAGTCTCCACCCCAAAAATCTCCAGGTATTTCCCAACCTGGAGCTGGCAGCCCTATCTTCTTGACAGTCTCTAGCATCTGGTTCTCCAGCAGGTGGTCCTTCCAGCTTCTACCACAATAGTTACAATCACCCTCTTTGCTGGCTTCTCCCAGCACCCTCCGGTACCATAATCCCGGGTGCCATTTTTTTTTAATGATACTGCACCTGCACAGTAGGAAACAATACCTGCCCAAAATTATTATAAGGAAGCATCATTTTGCACATGGCACATTGGTGGGCACCAGGTGCATTAGACAGAGCACAACGCTCATGGGTAGAGCTGCCCTTTCTGACATTGATTTAACGGGTTCCTCTGAATTTCTGCCTTATCTAAGTTGCACCAGGCAGCAACCTTTCTTGATATTGCTGCTGGCTGTCAAGAAAAAAAAAGAGGGCGAACAATTGGATTTCTTTATGCTGCTTTCAAAGTGCAGGTTACGCTTCTGGGGAAAATAATGAGGCAATTAGAGGCCGTTAAAGAAACTGTTCCAGATGTGCAATTTTACTGCTGAGATAATGCCTATATAATTCAAATAAATAAGAACTTCAGTAGGAAAGCAGGAAACTGGTGGCTGCAGCTGTTGGGTCATTTTTTTTTTTTTTTTTGCCTTGAGCTTCTGCTGATTGCCTTGAGCTTCTGCTGTTACTCCAATCATTATTTTAAAGATTTTTTTTCCAGCACCCAAAGTGAATAGCTTGAATCTGTTTCAGCGTGAACCAGCAGAGGGAGGCTAGTGGTATCAGTGGAAATAGAAGCTTATAGGAGTCACAGCTTGCTTTGTCCCTGATCTTGGAGATCAAGATTGTGCTGCTGGTTTGGGCTTGGAACAACCAGGAAACTGTTTTCAGTCTGGAATGAAACAGCTGTGTCACAGTGGAAGAGAATTCCGACTGCTAGGGATGATTGCAAGTTTCCCATCCAGTTGTAGTGGTTAAGAGCGGTGGTTTGGAGCAGTGGACTCTGATCTGGAGAACCGGGTTTGATTCCCCACTCCTCCACATGAGTGGCGGGCGCTAATCCAGTGAACTGGGTTGGTCTCCCCACTGCTACACATGAAGCCAACTGGGTAACCTTGGGTGAGTCACAGGTGATTGTAAGCCGGTTTGATTCTCCCTTAAGTGGTAGAGAAAGTCGTCATATAAAAACCAACTCTTCTTCTTCTTCTTCTTTTGACATCAAATAATATCGATATGCCATTCTCATGCAACTGAGGAAAAAGATAACATCCGTGAATGCTGGTGTTTAGCAATGAAATCGATGTGTGAGGAAACAAAACTTGAAATAAAAGAAGAATGACAGGGCCAAGTGAAACTAAGAAGGAGATCTTTGTGTAAAAACTTTGGGGTTGTGAAATTTTGTACTATATCCCCAATGCATGAGGCAGCAGATGGAGAAGCAAGAAGAGGAGAGGGTGAATCAGCAGATTATCTGACGGGAATAGCTTCCAACAAGAAGAGTTAACAGGTGTTTCAGCCGAAGAGGACCATCCCCATAGGAATTTCTATGCATAACATTTCCACTTTCCACCAACCATTGCACTGGCTTGGAAAGGTGTTTTGACTCTATATACAGTAAGTAGCACTGAATCATTTGCTTGCTATTTCATTTTCAGCTCTTCTCTAGTGCCCCATTAGAGGCAACGGTGTTTCTTGTTTCTTCAGGAAACAGGTAGGATAGAGGCAAAAGGGTAGAGGTAAATGCTAGCCATACTGTATCTTTCCTTGCTCATACTGTATCTTTGCACCCTCTAGCAGGCAACCAGGAAGGCAGGCTGCTTCAGAATGCTGACGGGAAATAGAAGCAAATGCTTTCCCTTCCAAACAAAAGACAGGACCAATAGACCCACCCTGACAGATCAATTTTCTGAGATTTTCCAATGTCTTAAATTTTATGTAAAAACAGCCATCCCGTTTCCTTGCCCCCACCTCCTCCAGCTGTTTTGCAGGAAGGAAAAAAGACAGGCAACCCGATATTCACACGAAAAGAAAGCGGAGCCGGGACAATCTGTTTTAAATCAACTTAAAACGTGAAAAAAGGGATGTTAAGCCCTGCCACACCTTACTTGACACATCCCCCCCCCTGCCCTGGCTCTGATACTTGAAGTTGGAAAGGGTGTGTGTGCTGAAATCCACTGCGAACAGAGAAGTAAGGGAAGCAGGTGTGGATTCTCCTGGCCTCCGCACTCTGTTTTTAAAATATAGATTCCCCTCGCACACACACACTTGGACATTCTAGGAAAGGAGAAAAACGTACATGCCACTGCCCCCCCCCCCCCGTGCCTGCTCTGTGAGTGAGAATTTAAATTGCCTAGAAAGTGGAGACCTTGGGTTAGATCCTGACTACCGGTAAATCGGAAAGTTCCACCAATTCCCTCTTCCTGCTGCAGCCCCCCATATAATCCCTCAGGGTCCCCAGTCCCCCTTGGAGATCTGGGGGTTGCAGTGGGAAGGAAGAAGCAGGAAAGTTCCATTCTGCCATTGGGCAATTTAGTCTGATCCAACCCTTTACCTCATCTGTCTGAAATTTTGCCAGGAGGATCCTTTGATCAAAGTACAATCCTTAAGCATTTCATCCCAATGGAGTGGTGGACAAAAAAAAAAAAAAAAAAAAAAAAAGCACAGGAAGAAATACATTTTCCATCGAAACCAATGGAAATGAAACCAAAATGTAACAGCTAACCTTAGGCCTTCTATGCAGGGACGTTTCCCCATGGTCACCCCCATGACTGCTCCAGGGCTTCCTTTTGATTATGCATAGGGTTGCCAACTGCCAGGTAGTAGCAGGAGATCTCCTGCTAATTCAACTGATCTCCAGCCAATAGAGATCAGATCACCTGGAGAAAAATGGCCACTTTGGCGATTGAACTCCATGGCACTGAAGCCCCTCCCCTCCCCAAACCCCACCCTCCTCAGGCTCCACCCCAAAAATCTCCCACCAGTGGCGAAGAGGGACCTGGCAACCCTAATTATGCATGCCTTTTCTGCTCGTCAGAAGTTGCCTTGCTCTCCTTGTGTGTTTTGTCCACCTTTTCCAGATTCTGGCTAAAACAACAGCTGGAAAACATGAGCAAAATGCGCGGGGAAAGTGAGGCAGGTGGAAAAGGCATGCATAATCAAAAGGAGGCCCCGAAGCAGTCGGCGGGGGTCACCGTGGGGAAACGTCCCTGCATAAAAGGCCTTGGTAACAACACTAGTACCTTTGACCCCAATCTTCGCTAGTCAAGTGTCTAAAAACTGGAGTGAATTATATGCAACAACAAATACAATCCTCTGCACATGCCTTCCTCCAGCACCATCATTCTGCAAAGCACTCATCTGTCAATGGCCTTTTGGGTAAATTTGGAGTCCTACTTCTCATTAAAGGGTGGGCATAGGGTTGCTAGCTGGAGAACTCCTGCTATTACAACTGATCTTCAGCCGATACAGATCAGTTCCCCTGACTCTATTGGACTCTATGGCATTGAAGTCCCTCCCCTCTCCAAACCCCACCTTCCCCAGGCTCTGCCCCAAAAACCTCCCACCAATGGCAAAGAGGGACCTGGCAGCCCCAGGTGGGCAATAGGACCAGCAGAAGAACCTGGTGGGAATTTAGCATAACAGCTGTATCCTCTCCACTAACTCAGAACTTTTGAAGACATAGGATGATTTTCTGGTTGCAATCTGAGACACACCTACATCCACAACTCTTTAAAAAAAAAAATCTGTGGCATAGTTTGACTATTAACATAAAGTCAAGACAAATAGACTGTGAGCCAGAATTTTAGTTTTCATCATGGTCTCCCCTATCTCCTCCCAATCTCTCTTGGCACCAGACTGTGAAGAAGCAGCCAGAGCAATGTTTTGAAATGCTAAGGATGGAAGGAGAATTAAGAAGCCCTTTTGGCCAGGAGTTCTAACAACCCCAGAGATTGCTGTTTATGCTTACAAGAGCAGTTCCTGGCAACCTCTGGACTGAATCAAGTTGTATGAGCCACAGAGACAAAACAATCAGCACTCTGAGATAATTATTTTCCTCATATACAAGGAGACACAAAACTTTTTTTCATTTAGGTAAAGAGAAAAAGCTAGTCCCCCAGAAAAGGGAAGGCCTCTCTCATATACCAGTCTTTCATAGGTAGGGTTGCCAGCTCTGGGTTGGAAAATACCTGGAGATTTTTGGGACGGAGCTGGAGGAGGGTGGGGTTTGGGGAGGGGAGAAATTTCAATGCCATACACTCCAATTGCCAAAGCGGCCATTTTCTCCAGGTGAACTGATCTCAATTGGCTGGAGATCAGTTGTAATAGCAAGAGATCTCTAGCTAGTACCTGGAGGTTGCCAACCCTAGGTCTTGCCAGCTAAGGCCTGAATGCCTCCTCAGTCCTCACCCCATAGATAGTTCTGATTTTCAGGCTCCAGAACACCTAATCTGATCTTCTTATCAGTCTTTGTACCCAAAGACATGGCTCTTCCTAAGAGCCCTTCTTGATGCAGACTCCTTGGAATCTCCTCTCTCATCCCTCCTTGCAAGATAGTTCACTGCAGTGCTGACAGCTCTTGTCATGGCTGTAAACCCATCGTTGCCTTTATTAGCCTGCACAAAGGCTGAAAGAACAACGCAGTTCATCACCCGTTGAGATTCTCATGAAAGAACTGATTTTGGTTGCACATCAGGGATGTTAAAGTGCTGCTTAATCATTAAATTCAGCCCCGTGGTATAAAATGATAAAAAAAATCATTTTAGAACTTCTTATCTGGTAGATATAACAGCTTATAGTCTTAGAGCAGCTCTCTCATCACTGTGATTTCAAACTATGCCCACGTAGCTTCTTGTCGGTCAATTTTTGAAAAATCCCTGAGCTCAACATATCTGTATCTGCTGTAGCTCAGTGGAAGATCTACCCCAATATAACCTGTCCTGCCCTCTTTACATTGAACCTTGGAATAAGTTCCTGGTACATATTCTTTCTGCTTTACACCCATTATCTGATGCCAATAAACTGATTGTCTTGCTTTCTGATATCGACCCTTTTGGCATTTTATGGCCTAGCGGCCAGAAAAATTAGCACAAGGAAAGCCCCTAAATGAGGACAGGAACCGAATGGGTGTATTTTACTCTTATGACTTTTAAGGGATTTTATATTATATTAGAAGTTGTAATATTGTCTAGATTGTAAAGGCCTATGGCCATGCACAATAAACACATGACATGACATGAATGAATTAATGCATGAACAGTGTTCAGGAGCTGCAACATGGCAGTCACCATTGCTACCTGTCTTCCCCCAAGTTTAGACTGTGAGACACTATTGTGACCCAAGAGGATGGCCGAAACAAAGGGCCCAGTGTATCATCCTGATCATGTGGCATTTTCTTGTCCTTTGCTTTAAAAGCCCAATCTCTTCTCTTTGCCTCTCCCCCTTTGACAAAATGACAGCAACCAAATTGCTCATGGATGAGTGATGCAAAGCTGCAAAGGAGCCTTCCCTGTTTCAAGTGCTGACACACGACTGCCAGACCCAGCCCTTTTTTGCTGAGCACATCTCCAGGTAGTAGCTGGAGATCTCCTGGGATTACAACTGATCTCCAGCCGATAGAGATCAGTTCCCCTGGAGAAAATGGCCGCTTTGGCAATTGGGCTCTATGGCATTGAGGTCCCTCTCCTCTCCAAATCCTGCCCTCCTCAGGCTCCCCCCCCCCCAAAAAAAAATATATCCAGGTAATTCCCAACCTGGAGCTGATCAGGTGTCATATAGGATACATCTATTGTATCCTTTTGAACCAGAAATGATTCTCCCCTTTCAAATAAGGGGTATCTTAAAATAACTGAAGGGATCACCATCCACACTAAAGCTGGTCTGTCAAGTAGGATTTTTACCATAGAGAAATATGCACAATGTATCCTTGGATTAGTAATGTGCATCCATGTTCATGCATCCAGGGTGTGAACATATCAGACCAAGGCCCATCAAGTCCAGCAGCCTGTTCACACAATGGCCAACCAGGTGCCTCTAGGAAGCCCACAAACAAGACAACTGCAGCAGCACCATCCTGCCTGTGTTCCACAGCACCTAATATATTCGGCATGCTCCTCTGATCCTGGAGAGAATAGGTCTGCATCATGACTAGTATCCATGCGCCTATTCTTTGACTCATCAGAAGCTTCAAGCGTAGTGGAATCTTCTTGATGTGTAGGGGAAAATTACATGAAGGGCTCAAAAAAACAGCAGCCAGGATCCCCTCCTGAAGGTGGAACACCTCATATATTAAAAGTCAGTGGACACACACCTGTATGAATGCCAAATGTTCATGTTTGAAACTCTGAATGTACATAGTATGAGCCAGAGTACAATCTTTTGACTGATATGGTGAACTAAAAGAAAAGAAAAGGTACTGTAATATTCAGATTAATTGGTTTAAACCTCATTTGACCAGCTGAGAAGTTACTCCCAAGCCATTGAGCACTAGATCTAAAAAACAAACAACAAATTAATTATTTCTAAAACACCAATCCACAGAAATGGCAAATGGGAAGAAGGGATGAGTAAATGTTCCCTAATTCATTTATTTTTATGTCCATATTTTGGCCAATAGTTTCAGCTCTGCTTTGGGCTGATGGTTTTGCAGATTCCCTTGTACTGTTTATACTAGGTGGTATGGTTTTTAGATGAATTTTAATGTTATTTATATGCACAATGTACAGCATTTATTCATGCAAGTATAATGCTGATTTACTGAAACAACATTGAATGATGCTTATATTTTAAGGGAAAATTCAGTATGTGGAAAGAAATTTATGAGAAATGGAAGAGTGGGTTTGATTCTCACAAGGGGGAGGTGTGTGAAACAGGGATTTTGGGGAGGGAGTGAAAGAGCAAGGATGAGAAATTCTAAACCATCCCCAGAAGAGCTACAAAGCACCATGTGAGAGGAGGTGTCTCCTCTTCTCTCATGCATAAGGGAAAGGGAACATAACTTGTCTAAAATGATTCCTCTTATTACTGCTGAGTACATCAGTTAAAGACAAAGTATGCTTTCTTCTGAGAACTATTTATATGCAAATGTATGCAGATTTAATGGATTAATCAATGACCCAATTAAAACTCATTCAATTAATTAGGAAAGGTTTCTTTAATTGGGTGACAACCCTAAAAGAAGACATTCAAATAGCCCAGTGAGTGCAGAAGAGAATTTTTTTTTCATTCTTAGAGAAGCACTAATATTTGGAAGATGTGGTCTCCCCACAAGTTTCATGACAATCTGGCTTTAGCTTAGAATCATAGAATCATAGAGTTGGAAGAGACCACCAGGGTCATCTAGCTTCTGTCATGCCACTTCAGTTTGAATGATAAATTGTACAAATTATACAAATTCTGGGTTTAAATTTACTCCCACAAAGGACATACAATAAAAGCAAGATGGGCCAAGGAATCAAAGCAAAGAGCCTCCAAATTACCTACTCTGGAGCACAAAGTTAAAACACAAATTGATAAGGAAAATCATGGGAAGTCCTTATGTTCTCACTGTAGAGTTCTCCTCAAGCATTCAGTGAACCTACTTGTTTGGCCTCTTGTTATCACTTAACCAGGGAAAGGAATTATGACTCACTTTCCACTCTTCTTATGGAGAACGGTGTAGTGGTTAAGAGCAGCAAACTCTAACGTGGAGAACCAGGTTTGATTCCCCACTCCTCCACATGAAGCCTGCTGGATGACCTTGGGCTAGTCACAGTTCTCCCATAACTCTCTCAGCCCCACCTACCTCAAGGCATGTATAATCACAACTAGGGTTGCCAACCTCCAGGTAGTAGCTGGAGATCTCCTGCTATTACAACTGATCTCTAGCTGATAAAGATAAATTCACCTGGAGAAAATGGCCGCTTTGGCATTTGGACTCTATGGCATTGAAGTCCCCCCCCCTCTTCAAACCCTGCCCTCCTCAGGCTCCACCCCAAAACTTTCCCCCAGTAGTGAAGAGGGACCTGGGAACCCTAGGTGAGCATGAGGGAAACAGGCATGCATAAAAGACCTAACTTTGTGTAATCTGCCTGGAGTCCAAGAGAGAAAAGCAGCCTATAACATAAATTTAAAAAAAAAGGTAAAGGTCCCCTGTGCAAGCACTGGGTCATTCCTGACCCATGGGGCGATGTCAAATCCCGATGTTTCCAAGGCAGACTTTGTTTGCGGGGTGGTTTGCCAGTGCCTTCCCCAGTCATCTTCCCTTTACCCCCAGCAAGCTGGGTACTCATTTCACTGACCTCGGAAGGATGGAAGGCTGAGTCAACCTTGAACGGGCTACCTGAAACCAACTTCCATCGGGATCAAACTCAGGTCGTGAGCAGAGCTTTTGACTGCAGTACTGCAGCTTAACACTCTGCGCCACGGGGCTCATATAACATAAATAAATAACAATAATAAATAAAAATGTACTCAACAAACAAAAAAATAAAAGGCACACTGTAACAGGCCTTGCCACTAGAGATTTGATCAATGCAGTTTTCAGCTTTCGCTTTAAGGTTTCATATGCATCCTCTAAACACAAGTCAACAGTCAGCCACCATGCAGTGGGGCTCAGGGAACTTGCTATAGGCAACACAGCCCGAATGGGTGGCCTGGGCCTGCAATTTCCCCATCGCATTTCTGAGCTGTCAATTACATGACAGTCCACCTGCAGGCTTTAGCAGCACCTTTGGAATGCAACCTCCGTGCCCTCTCCTTCCTCTTGTAAAGGATCTGGCTTCATTCCACAATGTATATCCCGTGGCAGGAATCTAAGAGGTGACAGGGGTGGCAGAGGGGCTGGTTTAAAACTGAGCAAAGCAGGAAAGTCCCTCTTCTGCAGCTTGAGAAGGCCCACCAGGAATGAAGACTATTAACAGCTGTGGACAGACACCTGGTCTTGCACAGTCAGTCCGTCGCTTCATACCTCCAAATCATGCCTCTCCCAGGGCAGAGCCCAACAAAACCGCCTCTGTCCTTGCCACTGTAAAAATGAAAGGGTTGTTAAGATAGCCCTATTGCAGAGAGCCGGTCCCAAGCCGATCCAGGGCTCTTTTGCCAGGACTCTTAACAGCGTGAGTGTTGATTTCAGTTGAAAAAGAATTCCTATTATACAGTAAGCAATTGTGATTTTAGTAAGAATCAGGGCTGCAAACCAATTAAATACATCTAACCTGATAATCTTAGGGCGTTGCAGCCCAATGAAAAAAAAACACATGCTAATGGGGGGGGGCAATTCTTCCCTCTGGCAGAAGCCCTCTGCCTGCCCCCTTATATTGCTACTGGGGGACCCACTTGCTCAAGAGCAGCATTTCAGGGGGCATTTGGGATCATCTGGGGAGGGGGAAAAGTTGTATTTCTATGTAGATAGTTTGGACAGGATCCAGCCCATGGGTTTTACTTGGTTAAAGAATTAAGTCTTCATATATTTGCACTGAGATCAAAAACATCCTTTGTTTTTATAGTATTTACATATCTCAGAAGAGACATTTGACAATCACACACACACCCAGCAGGAATACCACTTTTAAGACTGCACTTGCAACTTTAAGCTTTCATAAATATGTGAATTCAGAATGTAAAACTTACACTGCTGATTATTAATCAAAAGGGTTGCCAGCTGATCTTTATTGCCTGGAGATCAGCTTTGATAAAAATGACTTAGTAGACCTGGTGTGGAAAACACCATTCTGACATGTAAATCCAACTACGTTCTTAGGCAACAGCAAAGGACTTATGAACATTTTGTAGGACAATCCTTCTCTCCTGCCTGTGAGACATACCAGTTGAAAACTCTTGTTTGGGATTCATAGATACCACTTGTTGTGCAAGAAAGATGAATCCAAGGTAAACATACAGAATACCTGCATTTTCTCCCCTAAACAGTCAAATTAAAAGAGAAAGGGAGCATACAACTATATTTAGCCTTTTTCAAGGTCTTGCGGATGATACCCCTTCTTTCCAAAAGGAATAGCCTAATTCCTTGGTTCCTAAGCACTTCTCTTAGAGCAGCAGATATAAAGTGATTTTTTTTAAAAAGAGGAAGAAGAAAATCTTCTGGAAAATTCCAAAACTATAGACAAGAAAAAGACCAGACTCCAAACTCTGCTCCAACTTGGCATCAGTTCAACAGACTGAGTTCAGAGGGGCCTCCGTTGCTTTAATTGTGAAGAAGGAAATTCAGCCTGGTCAGTGTTAGTCAAATTCATTCCCCCCTCCCCACCATTGTCAAGGCATGAGTCTGAGGTCTGCCTTTTCCCTTCCGGTTACGACATTGTTGCCAGATGCAGCAGGTTCAGCTGCAAAACAAGAAGTGTGATGCAGTTAAGGTTACCAGCCTCCAGGTGGGGCCTGGAGAGATGGTTGCCAACCTCCAGGCCTTACCTGGAGATCTCCTGCTATTACAATTGATCTCCAAGATCAGTGCCCCTAGAGAAAATGGCTGCTTTGGAGGGTGGCCTCTGTAGCATTATACTTAGGGTTGCCAACCTCCAGGTAGTAGCTGGAGATCTCCTGCTATTGCAACTGATCTCCAGCTGATAGAGATTAGTTCACCTGGAGAAAATGTTCGCGTTGGCAATTGGACTCTATGGCATTGAAGTCCCTCACCTCTCCAAACCCTGCCCTCCTCAGGCTCTGCCCCAAAAACCTCCTGCTGGTGGTGAAGAGGGACCTGGCAACCCTACTTCTCATAATGTGACCAAAGTATGATAGCCTTAATTTATTCATTTTAGCTTCTAGGGATAGTTTAGGCTTGATTTGATCTAGAACCCACTGATCTTTTGGCGGTCCACAGGATCTGTAAAACTCCAACACCACATTTCAAAGGAATCAACTTTCACATCCATACATAGTAATGGGGAATATTATGGCATGAATTAACTTGATCTTGGTCGCCTGTGACACATCCTTACACTGAGGAATAGCTTCTAGCTCCTTCCTGGCTGCCCTTCCCAGTTTCAATCTTCTTCTGATTTCTTGCTTGAAGTCTCCCTTTTGGTTGATGATGGAGAAAAGCAACAGAAAATCTTGAACAATTTCAATTTCATAATCAACCTTAGAATTGTGTAATCTCCCAGTAGTCATTACTTTTGTCTTCTTGATGTTCAGCTGTACACCTGCTTTGGCACTTTCATCAGTAGTCATTTCAAGTCTTAGTTACTTTCTGCCAGTAATGTGGTGTTATCTACATATCTCAAATTGTTATTGTTCCTTTCACCAATTTTCACTCCACCTTCATCTAAATCTAACCCAGCTTTCCTTATGATATGTTAGTCAATAGTGTTACTGAAATTCTTTTTGCTTTTCTCTGAATTCTTGGGATGTTGCTGCCAAGCATGATTGCACGAATTCAAATCAAAATTTCACTTTCGGTTAAATTTCAGTAGCAATTGTAGCCTTGTGTCTTACCAACTTTGCATTCTTCATTGAAACTCTAATCCTAATGAAAGGTGCTACATGGCTTTAATTGCTGGTGTCTGATTCCCTCATAATAGTTTGGACGTTTCTTTTAAACCTCCAAATTCATCTCCAAATTTTGCTATAGGCAACATTCGGTGGCAACTCTAGTACCTAACTGTAAAAAATAGTGACAGCCCTGCTTATTGTTGTTCTTTTGCCCTGATAAATGTTTCAATAGAAGGACTATAAAGCCTTTAAGTCTTCACTGAGATTCCCCCCAAAAAAACATTGTTGGCAAATTCAGATCAGCAGGAAGCACTCAGCTGCAATGCTTGGCAGGTTCATTCAAACACCAGCCATTTAAGCAAGATTGGATCAATTATCATGTAACTTGTTAAAATTTCGAGGCAGAATAGAATAATAACAAAAAAGAGAGAAAGTTCAGTCTGTTTTTCTTTAGCCATAAGATATGGCTACACAAAGAACTTTTATGGTTGTACTTGAAACATAACTTTAGGAATGTTATGACTATAAATATTAGAATACCTCACCTAGTTTTATTTGGTTCCCTTTCGGCATGAATCAGAAGGTAGGAACGTCTGGGTCAAGGGATGGAGCACAACACTTGGTCGTTTTCAGATGATGGCAGGTGTTCATTCCCTTGATGCCGCTCTCCTTGAGGTAACCAAAGATCTTAACTCATAGTTACTCTAGGCCAAGATTGTTGAACTTAAATTTCCACTGTCACATGTGGCTAAGAACATCAGAAGTACCTTTTGAAATGAGAGTGGTGATCTGTGCTTGCACAGAACTCATTCAGGTCCCCGTTACTAATGTAGCAGGATGTTGAGCTAAATGTCCCATGATTATCATGGTCAGAAAGTAGGGGTGTGCAATAATTTGCAGTGACAAGGCGGAGATAGTGGACAGCATCTGAACTTTCACCCTCCACCCAGTATGAGCAATATGCATACATAACATGTATATGTGCAAGGAAATATTATCTCAGATATATTCACATGGGCTACACATGCATAGTCCATATAAATATTTCAAACATACATAAAATTGGTGAAAAGAGTGGGGCAGATCAATTTAATTTCTTTACCTTCTGCTCCCCTCCTTAATCTGCACACAAATACATATTTGTGCATCCACGCAGCCATCATTCCTGCCTTCATTATATAGTTGCATCCAGTTTAATTTCAGCTGCCCGTGTGCTACTCCCTCTCACTGAATTTGCAAAGTCATATCTGCTTTCCAAGTATTTTTGGATTGGTTGAATTTAGTCCATTTGGACGGTATCCTCTCCTCTTGAGAACCTTTGTTCCACAGTTTTGGATTTGTGGTCTGACACGTAGAGTGTATCCCTTATGAAATCAATTGAGCCACACCCTTTGATCCCCAAGAGAGAATTTAGACCTTTGTTAGCCTGCGAACTGATGAATCAGGAAAACTGCAGTTATCGAAGCCTTAAAACAGATGAGGGAAACCTTGATCTCCATTTCTTTGTTCAAGTTCCCATCATCCCACATCTGGGCCTTGGCAAGCAGAGTACAAAGGATTTTTTTTAAAAAAGAAAGGCTATTAGTCCACCTCGCTGTGTGAAATGGAATGGTTGGAAGAGCCTATCTGGCAGCAGCTCAACCGGGGTCAGCTTGTATTTCCAAGAACCTATTGCACTTGGAGATGAAATGTTGTTTTTCATTTACAGTGCTCGCCATCCCCTGCTAGGAGGGAAAAGAAAAAGAAAATGTACGATGGCAGGATCTCAAACACCTTCCCTATCCATCTGAGACCCAAACAAAACAAAACACAAAACCAAGGAACGCAATTTATGCTTGAAATCTGCCCACAGGCTGGATGAAGGCACCTTTCTTCATTACAAGGCCACCAGGGACTCTTGACGGATTTGTTTGTTTGCCTCCAATGCAGCACAGAATACGCTGCTTTAACTCTTATAGTCTTAACTGTGATTGGCTCTCTTAATGTTTGCATCTCTTGGTAACAGCAGATCGCTGTCCCCCCTTTTCCTGATAAGGGAAAATCAGAATTCAAGGCCCAAACCCTTCATTAAAAATGCTTTGGCTCTGGCATTTCTGAAGGAGAGTTTATGGTCTGACTACATGAGCACTCCTTTGTACCAGTCTGTGTCTGAACCTTGATGAAATGTGGTTTTAATTTTCTCTCTCCCCCCCCCCGCGCCCCCCAATCTGGAATGAGCTATATACAGCAATAACCAATTTTTTCTCTGTCGAACATGTCTGTTCTTCAGGCTATGAATCATATTTTCTGGCACTAACCCCTCAGGGTTCTTTTAGGACTCATCTCAAAACATAGTCCTTTCTCTTCTGGCAATAGGTCATGGCTTCCTTCCTCACAAGCCCTTTTATTATTCTGTTAACTCCAGAAAGAATGCATGAGAAACAATTTGAAGAGGGAAAATCTCTACTGAATAAAGCTGGAATTGATCTTACAACAGGAAGTAGGATACACTTAGTGCAGATGCATGTTGTGCTGAAATTGAGTTCCAAAATGTGAAAAAGGGGAGAAGAAAGGCCCCTTTAGCCTCAGCCAGAGGGAAGAGACCTATTCTTCCCACGTGCCTGCTTCGCCTCTAACACACCTCCCTCACTCCTTGACCATGATAGGCCACAGGGCTTCTATCTTCTCAGGTTCCACCTTCCTTGCCATATATATATATATCTAGCCACACCCAATTTCCTGGCTTGTTAGAAGCTTTTATTCCTAAGCACGTCTTTACTCACAAGTAGGCTATTACTAGGGTTGTCAACTGCCAGGTAGTAGCAGGAGATCTCCTGCTAAATCAACTGATCTCCAGCCGGTAGAGATCAGATCACCTGGAGAAAAATGGCTGCTTTGGCCATTGAACTTTATGTCATTGAAGTCCTTCCCCTCCCCAAACCCTGCCCTCCTTAGGCTCCACCCCCAAAATCGCCCGCTGGTGGCAAAGAGGGACCTGGCAACCCTAGCTATTACTCATAAAAAGCCTCTCTCAGGCCTTTTATTAGGGTTGCCAGGTCCCTCTTCTCAACCGGCGGGAGATTTTGGGGGTGGAGCCTGAAGAGGGTGGGGTTTGGGGAGGGGAGGGACTTCAATGCCATAGAGTTCAATTGCCCAAGGGGCCATTTTTCTCCAGGTGATTTGATCTCTATCGGCTGGAGATCAGTTGAATTCGCAGGAGATCTCCTGCTACTACCTGGCAGCTGGCAACCCTACCTTTTACGCATGGCTGTTTTCCTCATCGTCACCCGTCCGATAGCTTTCAGAAGAGAAAGGAATATGTTTTGAGATGAATCCTAAAAGAACCCTGAGGGGTTAGTGCCAGAAAATATGATTCATAGCCTGAAGAACAGACATGTTTGATTATGCATGCTGTTTCCAACTGTCAGAGGTTGCCTTGCTCTCCCCCTGTTTCCCCGCGTTTTGTCTGCATTTTCAGGGACCTGTTTTATCTCGAATTTGAAAACACAGGAAAAATGCGGGGAAATGCAGAGGGAGACCGAGGTTGGAAACCATGCATAATCAAAACAAAGACCCAAAGTTGTTGCAGGGGTGACCGCGAAGGAAACAGCCATGCATAAAAGACCTCAGATGTGAGGGAGCCATCTGATGGAGGAGAATCAACTGCCCACTGACTGACTCCATGCCCGGGATGCTCTTCCCATCTCTGTTGTGTCTTATCTGCCCCATCTCTGCAGAGTGTGCACCTCAGAAGCTCCATCATGATTTACCTCAGGAATAGCTATCTATAAGTAGTACCAATAGAGTTGCCAACTGGGTTCAGAAATACCTGGAGATTTGAAGATAGAGCTTGGGAGAGTGGGATTTACTGAGGGGAGGGACCTCGGTAGGATACAATGCCATGCGGTCCACCTTCCAAAGCAGCCATTTTCTCCATGAGAAGGGGAATAAATGTTTTAAATAAATAAATGATGTGTGCAGTCTGGAAATCAGTTGTAATTCCAGGAGATCTCCAGCCCCCACCTAGAGGTTGGCAACCCCCTAGTGCCAAGCACTGGCAGGCCCACCTGTTATTTCTGATCTCATGACCATAACTATTTATGCCAGTAAAGGTTATATGAATGTATAATCACTGGCAGGCCAGTATATACTTATCTCTTTGTCCTCACAGCTGTGTTTGGTTGCGTGACAGTGTGCAGTGGGCAATAGTCCTCAGTTATTCCAAAAATCAATACACACTGCCATTGTTAGCACAGCGGCAGAGGACTGAGGGGGGGGGGGTTTCCCTGCCAAATATAAACTGGTGCCCACTCCTGCCACCCCAGCTCATCACAGCTACTTGGTAGAACCACCTCTGTAGACTGAAGAAATGAGGACTGAGAGCAGGATTTCTATGTCACTGAGATGTCCCCCCCCCCCCGGTGGGACTACAGGTTTATGCTGTGATGGCATGAGAAGGCAAACCTGGAAGAGGGCTCGGAAAGATAACCCTGGAGCGTGGCAATGGGGCCAGCCTACCGTTGTGGCAGCCAAGAGTTTTGCCCCCTCTGTTCTTTCATGGGGATTATAAACTGCTTGCCTAGACAATCTGGGCAGAGAAGAAGCCTGCAGTCCAGTTTGACTGGATCAAGAGTGGGAATAAGATGATGAACAGGTCAGAGCACAGAAGCACACAATGTCCCACTTTAAAGAGACAGAACAGAGACCGACGTTCTGTTCCTCCGCTCCCATCCCTGCTATTCTCCTGACCTCTGTAATTTAGATCAAAGAGGGGAATGCACCCCAAGCAGTCCCTGGAACTATCATTCCAAGCTCTCAGGGGCCTTGCTGATTGACAAATGAATCTAAATAAGACTAAATAACCCTGAGTGATGAAACATGACACAAGTGCTTGGTCTGGGGATGGAATTTCCCCTGAAGTTTAGGGTGAGGCTATGCGGTGGGCGGGGGGGGAGTCCGGGTTGCTTACTCTTTCTTCTAGATGTTCAAGAAGGAGATGCATCTTGATGTTGCATCGGGATGATGGTTTGTAAACGTTCTGCGTTTGGGGAACGCTTGCTGCATTTTGTGACCAGAGAAAAGTGAGGGGGAAAGTGGCAATAAACCATTGGGGAGACAGTTGCATACTGTTAAAAATAAGAATTGGGTTTATTTATCTGCTTACTTCATTTATATTCCACTTTTCTCTCCAAACAGGGACCCAGAGGAGCTTACAACATTCTCCTCCATTTTATCCTCACAACAACCCTGTGGGGTAGGTTAGGGTAGGAGTGTCTCATTGTCCCAAAGTCACCCAGCAAGCTTCCATGGCAGAGTGGGGATTCGCACCGAGTCCGATATTCTAACCACTACACAACACTGTTCACAAAGATATCAGCATCCAAAGCTTTGTGTACAATTCAGCTGAGGATAAATGTTTGGGCTGAGGCACAGCTCTAGCGTGAGAACTTTAGTATTACTATTATGCCTTATTTTCATCTGTGGAATGCCGGAGGGTACATCATGACGCTTCTCCATTTCACCTGGAGAAAATGGCTGCTTTGGAAGGTAGACTCTGTGGCATTATACCCCACTAAAGTCCTTCTCCTCCCCAAACCCCGCCCTCCTCAGGCTTCACCCCTAAAATCTCCAGGTGTTTCCCAACCCAAAGCTGGCAACCCTATTCAGAAAGGGATGCTTGCTAGCCAGCGGAGAAACCTAGATCTTATTCTGCTATTTCAAGGTGAAGGAAAACGATAGGGCTGGGGTTGAAATCAGACTCTCACATTTTGAACTGGCTTGTCCAGCTGAGTATTTGAATTTTATGTGATATTTAAATTGTGCATGGCTCTCCATCCAAGAAGAGGCAAAAAAGATTGGATTTATTTTTTCAGTTTAGAAAAGGGGTGGGTAGAAGAAGGAAAATGGCAATGGTATATAAGTTTATGGCTGAATTGGAAAAAAGGGGTTTTTAGGGAAATTGTTAACTTGCATAACACAAAATGTAAAGGGCCCCTAATGGTATTAACATACGCCAAGCTTAAAAAAAACCAACAGAAGAATATATCCTTTCCCATACAATGCACATATGATACTGGAATCAGGACACAGTATATACCAACAGTAAAAATGATTGTTTTTTTTTCCTTTCAAAAGTACAAGCCAGATAGCCTAATTTAAATTATTATAAATATCCATATAGAGGGTGGATTTGAATGATCCAGACAGAGAGAACCCAACTACGCTTCTCTGCAGTATGTCCTTGGGTTTGGTTGATCTGGGAGTTCTGTACTTGGAACTCAGTTCCCCAGCATGTGGGGGCCCCAAGTTGGATCAGGACTATAGTGTACATGCAGAACAATTCTTAGTACTTCCACGTCCACCAGCTAGAGCTCCCAGGATTCTTTCAGGGAAGCCATAAGAGTTAAACTTATAGAAAACTGTGTAAGACCTACCCTAAATCTGAATGAAGTTTGGGGTGAAGGTGGAGAATTAAAAGCCCTGGCATCCAAATTTTGCCAAATAGAAGTAGGAAGTTTCAATTAAGACAGTACAAAAAGCAGAAGTGCAAAACAATTTATGTCAAAACTGGCCTCTGTGTTATAAACCTTAAGACACAAAAGAGATAGTAAAGAGTCAGATCTAAACTTCTCACCAGGTTAGCATCAGCACTGGGGGGGGGGGAGGGCAAGGGGGGTTCATCCTCTACATGTGGGGCAAACCCTATCTTGATAGTATTAGACCTGCAGAGCCAGCACTGAATAAAAACAGCTTATTTCCTTTAAAAGATTCCCAGTCCATCCTGGGTGGGCGGTAGACAACAAAGGTGTTTCTTTTCATACTTTCAGAACATTTTCAGCTGCCAACAAACTATCTTTAGAACTGCACAGAGATCGTAATGACCAATACTACCTGGAGCTGCCTGCATGTTTTATGTCAAGAAGCTGGAAATTGTTTCACAGATACATGCTGGTTTTAGGGGTAAAACCATCCCACAAAGTGTAGGAGAGGTGGTGGCAAGGGGTTGGGGAGAGAACAGGCAGATTTTCATGGGCAAAATGTTACTTTTCTTTGCTAATCCTGAAGTTATTCATCTTTACTAAGCAAGATCCATTGCAGACCATGCTGTCTTTAGATAGTACAAATGTCCTAAATCTGAACAGAATTACTTCTTAAATTCAGAGGAGTTGACTGAAATTCTCTCATATGACATTTATTCCAGTGACACACTACCTGTTTTCTTCCCCATGAGGACTGAGAGGGGGGACAGCAAGGGGGGAGAATCAGCAGTTATCTGCCCAACAGAAAGGGTTATTGTCCAACCAGATCATTTAGCTGATATTCCTGCCAAAGAGGAACATACTGGGTAGCATTTATGTGCAGTGTTCCCACTTACTGCTGCTCAGTGGCTTTGAAGAGAATTGACTTCTGATTCTATATAAGATTGGATCCATATTTTTGTGAGATATTTCAGCTTTGCTTGTACCTGCTGGCATGCAGGAAGGACTGTGCAATTCAGAGGTGAAAGTTCAGGTGTTTGATACTGGCTTTTCAGATTGAAAGGGAAATAAAGTCAAAGACTCAGGTGGGGGGGGGAATACTGAGGCTATGGCTCCTCCACCCCCACAAGACAGCCTGGCTTCTTGTCCTACAGGTTGCAAAAGCAAAGATTTTGTTTGGATACAGGCAGGCAGGAATCTGTCAGACTCCAATGCTGATCTGCACAGAGAGAACCAATTCCATTTCCTGGCCAGCTCCATTTCAACTTAGTGCAGGATCCTGCAGCGGCTTTTACCCTCCTCCTGGGGCAAGAGGGATAGCAAGAGCCCACCCAGTATGGCATAAACTTCAACTCCTCATAGACCTGGAATAGACTAAACATGCCCCATATCACATTAAGCAAATGGGTCACAAACTGTAGCCTCTCCAGTAGAATAAACCTTGGTGAAGAAGGGGCACCCCTGCACTTAACAACTTTCTAAGTGGGAAGATCTTCTCCAGTTCTTCTAAGCACAACATAATAACTATGGCTTCACTGCCTATACTTGTTGGAGGAGGAATGGTTTGTGAGCCTCTCCAACAATGTAGACACACACACACCCCTTAGGAAAGTCAGGTTGGAAACCTCCAAGCCCGTCTCGCTCCAGATGAGATGCTAATCACTGGTCCAGATGTCATGAGTATTGCACCGGTTTCTCTTACAGCACAAGATCTCTATCTTAAGGAACTTGGACTTGATCTCCTTGGTGTAGCAGGAGAACGTGCAGCCCCGCTGTATCCGTACAATGGTGTCTCCTGAGGGAGGATGCAAAGAGAGAGAGTGGACCGATCTCTACCACGCACCGCAGACTCTTTTCATACAGCGGTCCAACCATCTTCTTCAGTTCAGTGTAGGTTTAGTTATTGGTCATTACTGCTCTCACTTAATCCATTCTACCCAGATATTAGAACCAGATACGGACCTCTGTCATCCCCCATTCTATCTTGGGGGAAGATTGGTTATATATTTGAAAGTGTCCAATTGAATCTGCACTTAGTTGTACTTCGTAGTTCAGTTTATTATTATTACGGTCCTCCCCCTCCTTAAACACCACTGAGATAAATGGATCACCCCCATATTGGCGAGAATTCCTGCCCCCATAACAAGAGACAAAATAGTCCCCTTTTTGCTGATGGATAGAGATCCAAATAAAACACTGGCTGTGGCCAAATATCTCTCCATCCTATTTTCCTCTAAGAAATAACTTCTCAGGACCTATGGGTCACAGGAGCAAAAAAGGAAAGTGAATTATTACGGTCCTTAGACGAAACATTTTACAGTTACATTGCCTTACCCAAACTGGCAGTATAAAATAATACATTTTTGGTTAAAACATTATACAAAATATTATTCTCTTTAAAATGGTTAAAAACTGAACAAATTGTACTTAGTAGGTGTTTAAGTGAATCTACTGTTCTGTTGTACCTCCTAGTTCTACTTACTATGTGTTACAGAATAAAGTATCCTCTTAGTGTTGTTCGCCTCCAGGTGAAGCCTAGAGATCTCCTGGAATTACAACTGAAAATGCTTTGGAGGATGGAATCTATGGCACTATGCCCCACAGAGGCCCCTCCCATCGCTAAACCCTGCCCTCTCCAGGCTCTACCCCCAAATCCCCAGGAATTTCCTAGCCCTGTTGGTAGCTTGATGCTCCATCATGAACACAGCCTTGGGTGAGTCTTACTGAATGACATGATTAACAGCAAATATCCCACTGGAGCCTTCTCAGAAAATCAGGAACTTCTCAGATAATCATACTAGTAGTCATAATCTGTTTGATGGGGTGGGAGGAACTGAATCTGGTCTCCCCCTCCTGAACAGCAGATCGGTGTAGTTGCCAGTTATCTAGGGTTGCCAGCTCCGGGTTGGGATCTACCTGGAGATTTGGGGGGTGGAGTCTGAGGAGGGCAGGATTTGGAGAGGGGAGGAACTTCAGTGCCATAGAGTCCAATTGTCAAAGCGGCCATTTTCTCCAGGGGAACTGATTTCTATTTCCTGGAGATCACTGTAATAGCAGGAGCTCTCCAGCCAGCACCTGGAGGTTGGCAACCCTACAGTTATCTGAAAGCTACTCCTTAGTTACAAGAGTGGCCTAGGGACTCAAGTATGGAGCATTTTTTCAGCCTGTGCAATTCTTCTTGCTAAGTGCCTCTTTCATGCAGCCTCCCTCCTACCTCGACTGTGGCAATTATCTTTATAATTCCCAAATGTCTCATTAGTGCTTCTCCTTATCTTTATATGGAGACAGTTGGGCTGTGGCTCAGCGGAAGCACTTCTGCTTTGCATGCAGAAGGTTCCAGGTTCCATCCCCGCCATCTCCAGGATCAAGCAATAGGTAATATGGAAGACCTCTGCCTGAGACCCTGGAGAGCTGCTGCCAGTCTGAGGAGACAATAGTGACCTTGATGGACCAAAGGTCTGATTCAGTATAAGGCAGCTTCATGTTTGTTCATGTGAGATGTCTCTCTCAGGCAGACAAGAGAAGTGAAGAGTTGTTTTTTATATGCCGACTTTCTCTACCACTTAAGGGAGACTCAAACTGGCTTACAATCACCTTACCTTCCCCTCCCTACAACAGACACCCTGTGAGGTAGGTGGGGCTGAGAGAGCTGTAACAGAGCTGTAACTTGCCCAAGGTCACCCAGCTGGCTTTATGTGTAGGAGTGGAGAAACAAATCAAGTTCACCAGATTAGCGTCCACCGCTCATGTGGAGTAGTGGGGAATCAAACCTGGTTCTCCAGATTAGAGTCCACCACTCCAAACCACTGCTCTTAACCACTACACCACGCTGGCTCTCAACAAATATCTAGGACTCATGTGCGACCTTACTTTCTATCACTGAATGGACCGTCTTTTTTCTTTTCTGGCATCACAGGGCCACCTCTGCCATCCTCCTTCCCTGGTATGATGATTCAATTCCTGGTCTCACTGGAGAGAAAATCAGTACTGACTAGACGCTGTGCAACCTACAGGCCACCTGGGTTCCTGGCCTCATGGACTCACCTACAATGAATCTTCGAGTGTAGCAGAATTCCCGAATGCCCACTTTGCAGAAAGATGCTTGCAAGGAACATTTATTATCTGGCTTGACGCTATAACACTTGTGGCAAAGGAGAGATCCACCTGAATAAAGGAAAGAGATACATTGAGCAAAGAGATCAGCTAGGGCAGGTGGCCTCATCCTCGCTGAACCTGTGGGTACTTTAGAAATGTTGAAAACATGTAGCAGGTACCAGTATAACATGGGTGCTAGGGAGGATGGGGCAAATTGTCATTGGGAGATTCCAAGCTAAGCATCTTGAACGATGGAGGCAGCTGTCTTCAAATGGTGCTCCTTGTAAACCAGCAGTCCCCAGGGTAGTGTCTGTGGGAGCCATGTTGCCCACCAATGCATTTCTTGGTGCCTACTTGTTTCTTCTCTGAGACATCTCTTCCCCAAAGCAAGAGCTACTCTCTGCTTTCCTCCACGTTGCTGGAGCAGAAGGTGCTTCAGAAGAGCCCAGGAGGCATTGCCTTTGTACCTACAGGGAGCACCCATTTGAGGAGGAGGAGGAGAGTTGGTTTTTATACCCTACTTTTCTCTGCCTTTAAGAGGTCTCAAAGTGGCTTACAATCACCTTCCCTTCCTCTCCCCACAACAGACACCTTGTGAGAGGTGGGGCTGAGAGAGTTCAGAGAAAATTGACGAGCCCAAGGTCACCCAGCTGGCTTTATGTGGAGGAGTTAGGAAACCAATCCGATTCACTAAATGAGAGTCCGGTGCTCATGTGGAGGAGTGGGGAATGAAGCCCAGTTCTCCAGATTAGAGTCCGTCGCTCGTAACCACTACACCACCCTGGCATCCATCACAGGAGGAACATGGCTTGGAACCTACCAATGTTTTGTGTCTGGCCCATTCCCTGTGATGGTTCTTTGGCAATTGGCTGCACCTCCTGTGAGAAATCTTGTGATGATGCCCCCTCAGGGTCCCACAGGGTCAACAAGATGGGGGGGTTCCTGCTGTGGACACTGGCAACTTACCTAGTGCTAGGCAGAGGAGGAAAGAGAACCACAGAACAATGAACTTGTCCACCTTGGTCTTCATGCTGCAAAGCTGTGTTAGAGGAGCAGGGAGCGTAGAGTTGGGTGTGGAGGAGGCATCTGTTAAATGTCGGGAAGTGCAGGCTGGGTTGGTTTGTCCTTGTGAGTGTAGCTAGAATGTGACTGGAGTCCAGCTGTTGGTAAGGAAGTAGAACAGAGACATAGAATCCTTCATGTATTTGTCAGGTCTACCATGTACCTAAGAATACTGTGTGGGCACCTGTGTATGTTTCTCATCAAAGCACCACTATGTTCTCTCTCTCCCTCCCTCCCAAGCCTGAAATTCAAATGATCCACATCCAGGTGATGCTAACAACCCCCAAAGGCAGCTACATTTTAAAGTGATATCATACACTAAGCTTAGGTATTATTTACAATAGGAAAAAAAAGGACATGTACATTTGCTAAATAAATGTATACTTAAATGGATCCATCCAGGTTTGCCAAATATATTTAGTGGTGACTAGAACTTTATCAGAGTCAGGGTTTAGCTCCTGAACTTGTTTTCCGTAACTGGGCTGAGTCCCTCTGATGAATGTGAAGCAACAATAAAGACATGATCACGTTTGAGCATGTGCAGAATTCTTCTCCTTCACCTATGAGTTATCCACAATCAAAATGCACGTTATCTGGCATTGAGGGGTACAGTTTTCAATGTGAGTGGAAATCTTTACTTCCAGACAGGTATGAATGTCTGCATCTGTCACTGTAGAAACCGGCACTAAACTCTTGGGCACTTTCCCCAGAGAAGGGGCCAGCCCCTGTCCTCCAATCACCTCACCTTTTCAGATGGGGGCACAGTTGGGTTGCCAACCTCCTCCAGGTGGTGGCTGGCGATCTCCCAGTATTAAAACTGATCTCCAGGCAATAGAAATCAGTTCCCATGGACAAAATGGCTGCTTTGCCAATTGGACTCTATGACAGTCCCTCCCCTCTCCAAACCAGGCCCTCCTCAGACTCCACCACCAAAATCTCCAGGTGTTTCCCAACCCGGAGCTGGCAACCCTAGGGCACAGAGAACAGGGCCTGGGAGGGCCATGCATGTGCATAAGGCTCACAGTAGACATTTGGCTGTCTGTGTGGGTCATCTGGGCCAAAACCAGTGCGCTGGTTTGACATGGCCAGATTTTTAGTTAGGTAGTCTGAGGTTAGACCAGAGCTATAGTTTGCCTTTCTCACTAGTCGGGGCTGCCACCTTCCCTGATAGCATTTCAAAGAACTTAAAACCCAGTGAATTTCTTAGGACAGAAACACCCGGCCCCCTCTCACCTAGCCCAAACATCTCTGTATATTTAGTTGTTTAAATTCTTAGCATTAGAAACGTATACTTTGGATACGGTTATTTTTCAGTTCAGAGGTGCTCATCTGTTTCTGATAAACACCTTCCATGAATAAATATTAACTATCTGAAGTTACCCTTTAAGTGCCTGGCCAGGCTCCCGGTCATAGGGGATTTTGTTTGCAGGGTGTCTTAAGCCCCATAAAGACAAATCGACACTGGTCTGGGGGCAACTGAAGGTGAGCAAAGGTAGATGGAGCTAGGGGGTGGAGTTGGGGCACTAGCACATCCCCCCCCACACACAATGTTAATAAAACCAAAATGTTTCTAATAAAAAAAATAAGCTCTCCTTTTAAAAATGTGTGTTACGTGCCGTCAAGTCACAGCCAACTTATGGCAACCCAGTAGGGTTTTCAGGGCAAGAGAACCAGCGTGGTGTAGTGGTTAAGAGCAGTGGTTTGGAGTGGCGGACTCTAAACTGGAGAACTGGGTTTGATTCCCCACTCCTTCTCATGAGCGGCGGAGGCTAATATGATGAACCGTGTTGGTTTCCCCACTCCTACACATGAAGCCAGCTGGGTGACCTTGGGCCAGTCACAGCTCTCTTAGAGCTCTCTCAGTCCCACCTACCTCACAGGGTGTCTCTTGTGGGGAAGGGAAGGTGATTGTAATCAGGTTTGATTCTTCCTTAAGTGGTAGAGAAAGTCGGCATATAAAAAACAACTCTTGGTCTTCTTCAAGTGACTAACAGAGGTGGTTTGCCATTGTCTCCCTCTGCATAGGAACCCTGCTATGCCTTGCTGGCCTCCCATCCAAGTACTAACCAGGACCGACCCTGCTTAGCTTCTGAGATCTGACAAGATCTGAGATTTGGGTCATCCAAGTCAGGGCCCTTTCTAAAATAACAGCGGCCGTATTATGAATTAAGAAGCTTGTTTTCAAAAGAAAAATTCTTAGGGGGAATGAATGTTCCAGCGTGGGCACTGCACCCACCAGCACTACCCGGGCTATGCTAGACATTCCTGTGATAAGCTATCACCAAGATGTTCTGGTCCCACGCAGCATCTGGCTCAGACTGTGGCAGCTTCATGTGTTCCAGGCCCAACTGCAACATTTTTTGAGGCTGATGGCACCTTAAAGGCTAACCCAGTTTTCTTCTAGCATAAGCTGTTGTATATCAGGGCTTGTGCAAACATTTATGCTACGAAGGAAAAAAAAAAGAGTCACCACACCTTAAAAAAAAGGATATTGCAGAGCTTGAGAAGGTGCAGAAAAGAGCAACCAAAATGATCAGGGGATGAGAGCAACTGCTTACGGCTGTTTAGCTTGGAAAGAAGGCGGTTAAGGGGAGATATGATAGAGGTCTATAGAGTGGACATGGAGGAGCTTCTCTCCCTCTCTCATAATACTAGAATGCGGGGGCATCTGCTGAAGCTGGAGGGTGAGAGATTCAAAACAGATAAAAAGAAGTATTTTTTCACACAATGCATAGTTAAATTGTGGAACTCCCTGCCCCAGGATGTGGTGATGGCTGCCAACTTGGAAAGCTTTAAGAGGGAAGTGGACATGTTCATGGAGGAGAGGGGTATTCATGGCTACTAGTAAAAATGGGTACTAGTCATGATGCATACCTATTATCTCCAGGATCAGAGGAGCATGCTTAATATATTAGGTGCTGTGGAACACAGGCAGGATGCTGCTGCAGTCTTCTTGTTTATGGGCTTCCTAGAGGCACCTTGTTGATGGGCCTTGGTCTGATCCAGCATGGCTTTTCTTATGTTCTTATGAGTTACTCCTTAAAGTGCGACAAGACTCCTGGGTTGTTTTTTTTGCAACAGACTGAGGGGGAAAACGCATGGTCACTTTAGCCTCCTTTATTCCCTGTTTCAGCCAGGATTCAGCCAGGATCAAACGCATGCATTTCGCCAAACGTGTGTTCGATCCTGGCTGAATCCTGGCTGAAACGGAATAAAGGAGGCTAAAGCGACCATGTGTTTTCGCCCTGAATTTCCCCCCCACACACCCTAGAGTGGGAGCGGAGCACCCGCAATCTTGGTTCGAGTGCGCCACCTCATGGCAGCCAGGCCCTGATGCCAAGCTAACTTGCTGGGAAAGAGCCGACTGTTGTGTGGCCCGAACTTGGATAATGACTAAAAAGCCACATGAAAGTTCTTGCAATAATATTTGCATTGAGACGGTGGTCCTGCCCTGAAGCCATAAAAGTTGAAGTTTTGACTAGGCACTCCCATCAGACAGCAGATAATGGAAACCTCATTGGTTTCATCTCTTGGAAGGCTGCTTCTCGAAAGCATGTGGCTAGAAATTTGGGCATGAGATCACTTCAGGCTTTGAAGATGAAAGCTTCAGAGAGGAGACATTTTTACTGAAGAACAATAAGGGAGCTTTGGGATTCTGGGTGTGGCAAAGAGGGACTGAAAAGAGACAACTTGGCACTGTTGCGTTTCTTTGCAATAAAGTCCTAAACAAGCAAGGGAAAGCAAGAGGAGGGGTTGTGCACTGCAGGAAAGCTTTCACTTAATAATGTTTTTTAAAAAATCTTAGGCCTATTTGCATTGCTGTGGTCCTTGTTTATATGCATATTACTAACAGAATGCATACAGACTTTTAAAATTGCAGTGGTGGTTTTCTAAGCGTGTTTACCGTGTTGGATGAGGGACCATGCACACTGGCTCACATTTAGAGCAGAAGTGAATCATGAGATGGGTTTCTTGCACCATTCTCTTGCCATTGTGTTTAATAATGTTCAAAAAAAGGTTCTTTAGGAACAATTTGGCCTGAAAGCACAATGAGATAAAAAAACAGCAACGAGGTGGTATTTTTCTGGTGTGGTACTGATTCACTTATTTTATTTCAAACATTTATAAACCCTCCTTCCACCGAGAAAAGGGAACCCCAAGGCAAGTAATGACAATAAAATTGACCCATCATAAAAACACTCAAGAACAGCCATTAATATAACCAATAACAGTGCTGGCATTCAGATGCTTGCTGCCTCCATAGATGGAGGGTCCCTTCCGTCTCCATGGGAAGTAGCTATTGGTGGACGTCTCCTCCACAAATCTGTCTAACTCCCTCTTAAATAGGGCACAGGTCCCTCTTTGCCGCCGGTGGAAGGTTTTTGGGGTGGAACCTAAGGAGGGCAGGGTTTGGGGAGGCGAGGGACTTCAATGCCATAGAGTCCAATTGCCAAAGTGGCCATTTTCTCCAGGTGAACTGATCTCTATTGGCTGGAGATCAGTTGCAATAGTGGAAGAGCTCCAGGTAGTACAAGGAGGTTGGCAACCCTACTTTTAAAGCCATTTGTGCTCATGGACATCACCACCTCTGATGGAAGTGAATTCCACAATTTAATTACTCATTGAGTAAAGAAATGTTTCCTTCTGTCTGTCCCATACCTATTGCCAGTCAACTTCATGGTATTGTGCAGAAGACGTGTATCTTCTAATGTCCTCTGGAAGACTGTTCCTTAGAGTTGGAACAGCTTCCAAAAAAGCCCATTAATGGGCAATCGTTGCTAATACTCTCAGAGGAGATGGAACCAGTAGAAGACTTTGCGGTGCCAGCTGGAGCAGACATACCAGAAGAGATGGTCCTTCAGGTGAGTGGGCCCCAGGTAGGGTTGCCAACCTCCAGGTACTAGCTGGAGATCTCCTGCTATTACAACTGATCTCCAGCCGATAAAGATCAGTTCCCCAGGAGAAAATGGCCGCTTTGGCAATTGGACTCTATGGCATTGAAGTTTCTCCCTTCTCCAAACCGCTTTGGCAATTGGACTCTATGGCATTGAAGTTTCTCCCTTCTCCAAACCCCGCCCTCCTCAGGCTCCACCCCAAAAACCTCCCACCAGTGGCAAAGTGGGACCTGGCAACCCTAGCCCCAGGTTGAGAAGGGCTTTAAAGGTAAGCTCAGCACCTTGAGTTCGACTCATAAACCAATAGGCAACCAGCATAATTCTCATAAGACAGGCATAATGTGATCCATCTGACAAGTTGGCGGCCACATTTTTCACTAAACACCATTTCTAAATCAAATTCCAGGGAAGCCTTGCTCGAAATACATTACAATTGTTAGCGGATGATCAAATCCTTGAACATCGTCATGGGTATGAGGGAGTATTCAAACATTTACCACCTGCAGTCTGAAATGGTACCGTCTGTTCTGCAACCACATTCTACTTCATGCATTCAGTGGGCTATTGTTACTATGGCAACATTCACTCATCACAAACTGAAGAAAGGGCTTCAGAACATGTTGAAATCGGAGGTGAGGACCCTGGAGTTGTGGCTTCTGTACAAAAGTATAACCAAGGCACCAGGTCTGTTGAACTGTAGATACGGGGATGCCTTGCAGGGCTTTTTACATGCCGGCAGGTGACACTGTTGCTCTAGTAAACGTCGAGTAAGGCCCGAATACTCTGATCGTGTGAGCTTTTGGATTAAGGATGTATAAATATTCTTTCTTTGCTTTATTTCTCTTGCATGTGTTCTGCTTGCGCTGCTGCTTGTTTTTGGTTCCTGGTGTTTCTGGTTTATAAACCGTTGATAAGCAGCTGGCAGAGGGGGTCCAGTTTAAATGGTGTAAACCTGAACAGTAAAATTCAACATGCAGCAACAGGAAATACAATTTTTTAAAAATATTAGTTTCTCTCAAAGAATATGGCTAAAATTAAAGAGGGGGGCGTCCCTGGTAATTAATCAGGCAATTCAGAACTCCGAAATCCAAAGAGAAATTAAGATGAAAAGAGTTTTGGAAGTAGCCCTAAGGAAATCCCTTAGCACTCAGAATAGATTTTTTCCCCCTTAAGCTATTGAACTTTCCAATGAAAGGTGAGAGGGAATGTTGTGTTTATGGACTGCATTGACACAATCTTCTAATAGATAAAAGATAAACCCCAAGATAGAGACCCACCTTCCTTCTGGTGTACCAGGTTTATGATCAAGTACCCCTTTCCTCTCAGCTTTCTGAATTATCTCCTCCACTGGCCCATCTCTGGTGTTCCATCTTGTATCCAAAAAGGGAGAAAATCAAGATGTGCAAGATTCTGGCTGTGAGTCTGCTAACCCTCTCCTGCTTAGCACCCAGTGGTAAGTCCCCATCATCAGTAAAGACAAGGTATCATTGCAACCAAATCTCTCCCAGAGGGCAGGCAGTAAAAGTGAAAACCTAAGTGTCCATAAAGACTGGACAGAGATGTAAACAGTGGCGGACTGGCCAGGGTGTCAGCTTGCCCGATGGCAAGTGGGCCCTTTGGGCCCCGACGAAGTGGGGGCCCTTAAACATTAGGCAATATGTTAAAAATGTTAGACCTTTTAGTAGCTTGAAAATATAACGGAAGTTCCAATACTATTGCTGTATGAAACTCAAATTTTAATTGTACCTTTTTTCCACTTATGTGTTTTTTGAAAATTTTATTTATTTCTCATAAAAATTAAACTATAGCTTTATAGTTGTGGGCGGGCCCCCTTTGGCTCCTGGCAACCAATATTTTTAGACCTAGTCCGCCACTGGATGTAAACATGTTAAATAGCAATCAAGAGAAGGAGTCATCCCCTCCCCCCCCCAATGCAGGCATTTTCCCCAACCCCAAACAGCTACTGGAGCTGCTATTTGCCCCTTTGGGGAGGGGGAATAAACTTTTATTTAATTTTATTTAATTTTTGGTTGAATGGTTACACACTTGCACACGTTCAGCTTTCAGTGTACCAAGCAAAACTTATTTAAAAAAAACACAGCAATTTTATCTTTCAAGGATGTGAAAGGGAGAGCTGATTATCATAGCACACGCACTAGCCAATAGGTTCCCACCATAATTGCCTTCCCCCTTGATGGACTGGAAATGATTTAAAAAAGAAAAAGTGTTCTTACGTTTAACAGCCAGGGATAAGTAGCTCTGATGTATTCTGAACTCATTTTGGAGTATTATTTTTACTAGGTTAGTGTTTTAGTTTTACTAAATGTATTTTAGTATTTTGAGTTTATATAATGTTAGTATGTTCCATGTTAATGGGTGGCTTTATTTATTACTTTCTGCAGAGCTAGGCTTCCTATTTGCCTGCATGGGGTAGGAACTGCCCAACACCAGCCCCAATTATCTACCAGTGAGGCTTCCACATTGTGATGTTCTAGGAATCTCCCCCATCTCTATGGTAAAGAGCATAGAAACAAGGGGATGCAGCATATAGCACCACCCAGCAGTGACATCACATCCTCCCCAAGCTCTGTCCTCCACAGGCACCACTCCCAAATTTCCCAGCATTTGCTGAGGCAGTGTTGGGAACCCTAAGCAGGGCTGGTTCGCTTCCTAAGCCACACAAGCAGTATAATGTTCAGGCGTCTGAATTTGGTGCAGGTCCAGCCCAAGTTTTATTAATGGCTGGGTAAACTGGCCAGAGGACTGCTATGACCGCCTTGGGTTCTTTTCTTTGTTTTTCCTTAAAGTTACTCTGTGCTGATTAAAAGAGACTTTTTGCACATTCCTTTTTGCAGAATCTTACACTGGATACTTGTGGTAGCGGAGTGTGGAGGGCTCCAACACACCACTGGGGCTTTGCTTGTTCCTAGATAGCTGCCAACTCCAGATTAGGAAATTCCTGGAGATTTGGGGGTGAAGTCGGGGTGGGTGGGGAGGACTGGGACCTCAGCAGAGTATGGTGCCATAGAGTCCACCCTCCAAAGCAGCCATTTTCACCAGGGGAACTGATAGGGCTGCCAGCTTCCAGGTAGTAGCTGGAGATCTCCTGCTATTACCTCCAGCCGATAGAGATCAGTTCACTTGGAGAAAATGGCCGCTTTGGCAATTGGACTCTATGGCATTAAAGTCCCTCCCCTCCTCAAACCCCGCCCTCCTCAGGCTCCACCCCTAAAACCTCCCGCCGGTTGCCAAGAGGGACCTGGCAACCCTAGGAACAGATCTCTGTAGTCTGGAGATCAGCTCTAATTCCAGAAGATCTCCAGTCCTCCACCTGGAGAATGGCAGCCCTGCAGATAGCTCAGGTGGTGGAGATGGGCATAGCTTATGTCTGTGTAGCCCTGCACAACCCCGGTGACACAAATCCCCACTAGGTGGGTTTTTTTTCTCTTCTAAATTCAATAAAATGACAGCACTCCTTGTGGACAGATGTGAAATTGCCTACAAGAGAAGAGCAAAGCATTGAATATAACAGCGCAACCTATACAACTTCAAGTAACCAAACAATTACAAACACAAACACAGTACACAAAATCTTCAGTGCCCTTCAGGAAGAGCACTCTGTACACTGGTAAACAACACCAAGTGCAATAACAAGGAAAGAAAGAAAAGTCCACAACCTCAAGTCTAAATGCAGGGTTGTTTCTTCCCTTTACATTCTCGATGAAAGAAAGAAAAGTCCACAACTTAAAGTCTAAATGCAGGGTTGTTTCTTCCATGTACGTTCTCGATGCATGCTGCTGAGGATGCTGAAGGCCTTCTCTCTTCCCAGTCTGACCTGTAAAGGGAAATGATTAATCCCCTCCGTTTAACCCTGGCTTCCCTCTTCCTAGTGGGTAGCCGTGTTTGTCTGTCTGCAGTAGTAGAAAAGGGCAAGGGTCCAGTAGCACCTTAAAGACTAACACAAATATTTTCTGGTAGGGTATGAGCTTTCGGGAGCCACAGCTCCCTTCTTCACTGAAGAAGGGAGCTGTGGCTCACGAAAGCTCATACCCTACCAGAAAATATTTGTGTTAGTCTTTAAGGTGCTACTGGACTCTTGCCCTGTCCCTCTTCCTAGCCAGCCCAGCTGACTGAGGGGTGTGGGAGTTGCAGTTAGTAACCTACCTAACTGCCCATGCTCAGTGAGCCCCCTGGGTCCTAAAGCCCACAATATGGGCAGGGTTACATCTGCATTACCCCCTGGACCCACACTACCAGCATCTTGGTGTGAGTCAGGCCCCTGAGGTTCATGAAACTTCTGAGAAGCCTTGTTCCCGTAGGAGCAGCTGACAGGAAGTGTACCTGCTTGGGGTGACAAAATACCTTGGACGAGCCTAGCCTTTGTACTACACTCACAGACGAACCCTGTCAGGATGGAGGGTAGCAGTAGGGTTGCCAGCTCCGGGTTGGGAAATACCTGGAGATTTTTTTGGGGGGAGCCTGAGGAGGGCAGGGTTTGGAGAGGGGAGGGACTTCAATGCCATTGAGTCCAATTGCCAAAGCAGCCATTTTCTCCAGGGGAACTGATTTCTATCTCCTGGAGATCAGTTTGTAATAGTGGGAGATCTCCAGCCACCACCTGGAGGTTGGCAACTCTAGGCAGCAGGTGTTTATCAAACTGTTTTAGAACCCCACCCCAAGCCCTTGAAGGGAACAGTTTAACAAACCAAATATGTCATCCTCTTTTGTTTTTCTGTTAGATGAGCACCTCCACCGAAGCAGAAGACCTTTCGTCTGCATTGTCTGTTCCAGTTTGCGCCCAAATAATACCTGTATGGAAAACTGGAGGCTGTGTTACGCGAAAAGACATGAAGCTTGTTTCAACCGTATCGTGACCAAGAGTGAGTTCAAATGGGGAGGCATTCCTGGGAGGCTCCTTCCAGTCCTGCTGCTATGTGGAAGCCTTACCACTGGGCAAATACATGGAAGACTGGAGCAGCAAGCTTAGGACCTGTGGGTCAGAGAGACAGTTCACACATTACAAAGTCCCTGTGGTCACCACAAGGACATGGGCTCAGATGTGTCCCTGGAATTCCATGCTGGGAACTTAATTCCCATGTGCACGGGGACCTGATTTAGATTGAGACCACAGTATCATGGGGAGGAAGGGCTTTAGCCTCCCCCCCCCCTACATGCGGTTTCTTGTCAAATCTAAAATGGCCCCAGGAGAACTTGGGGATTCAAACCTGGTTCTCCCAGATCCTAGTCCAATACTCATAGAATCATAGAGTTGGAAAGGACCATCAGGGTCATCTAGTCCAACCCCCTGCACAATGCAGGAAATTCACAACTACCTCCCACCCGCACACCCCCAGTGACCCCTACTCCATGCCCAGAAGATGGCCAAGGTGCCCTTCGTCTCATGATCTTCCTAAGGTCATAGAATCAGCATTGCTGACAGATGGCCATCTAGCCTCTGCTTAAAAACCTCCAGGGAAGGAGCACTTACCACCTCCCGAGGTAGCCTGTTCCACCGAGGAACTACTCTAACTGTTAGAAAATTCTTCCTAATGTCTAGACGGAATCTCTTCTGATTTAATTTCAACCCATTGGTTCTGGTCCGACTTCTGGGGCAACAGAAAACAACTCGGCACCATCCTCTATATGACAGCCCTTCAAGAACTTGAAGATGGTTATCATATCCCCTCTCAGTCTTCTCTTCTTAAGGCTAAACATACCCACTCTAACCACTACACCACACTGGCGCTTCAGTATTTGAGAATTTCCCCATATATTCACGATGTTCCCTTTGTCTCTTTCTGCTTTTACAGATGGAAGCATCGTCCTTGCAGAGCGGGGCTGCACTTCGGACTGCTCTCCCGTACTTGCCAATCAACACTACAGGAATTTTACCTGGTGCTGCAACTACAGAAAATACTGCAATAGTCGAAACCCTTGGACTCACGACTTATTGGAACTAATATGAGGCTAGGACTGTGGAACTGGGTATCTTTGATACAACTCCCCCACCTAATTCTCACTGTTATTCCTATCTGGAGTTCCTCTTCTGATTGTTAAAATCCCCAATTTGTAGGTTTCTCTGTGTTTGTTCTAGACCTTATGCAAGCATGTTTGTTTGGAAATAAATCCCAGGAAGTTCCTGGTTACTGTGTCCAACAGTGTTTTAAAATGTTTTTTCTGTTTTATTTAAAAGGTTTATATCTGGGCTTGCTAGAGAACTCAAGGCAGCCTGAATGTCTTACAGACATAACACTGGTACATTGAAATACCAGTAGCAAAAGAATTCCACCTGTATACCAGGAATCACATATTACTGAAAGTTTATCACTCCCAACAGTTTATCACTCCCAATGGACACTTAAGCCTGTCAAATGTGCAGTCAGCAGAAGGGTGAAGAAAAGAAGTGTCATTCAGACATATCTGGAGTTGTTTTGCTTTGTGTGTGCGTGTGTGTGTGTTAAGCATGGTCAAGTCGCTTCCGACTCATGGTGACCCTATGGATCAATATCCTCCAAAACATCCATTAACAGCCTTGCTCAGGTCTTGCAAACTGAGGGCAAATTGGCCTTGGCGTGAATATTAAAGTCCCCCAGAAGAATCATTGTGGAGTTCCCATCAGATCTGCAACAATCAATGCCTTGGGACATTTCAGACATGGCCACATCATCTAGTTTAACATAGATCTTCTGTAAAGTTTCAGAAATTAAAAAGGGTTGTGAAGCTAAAAGCTGAAAATTACAGGCATTGGGAGAATCTTATTTTTGTCCTCTGAAAATAGTTCGTGGGCCATATTCACAGTACTGGGGAGTCATGCTGTAACAAAACAGATGGGTTAGGCAACGAGATATTAGAGCATAGTTGGGGAGAAGCAACAGTACATAGAGCCCAAAATTAAATGTGCCCAGGTTGTTCTCACCATCACTAGGTGTAGGAGGCTGGTACCTCAAAAGCCCTCCTCAGGCTCCACCCCCAAAGTCTCCAGGTATTTCCCAACCCAGAGCTGGCAACCCTACTTCTCCACCATGGAAGTGACCTGGCCTCCACTGTCTTGCTTCTCTTCTGAGTGGATGAGCAAGAAGAGCCAGGAGGCATGGCTACCATGCTCTCTACACAGCAGATCCTTCTCACATAGGGTTGCCAGCTCTGGGTTGGGAAATACCTGGAGACTTTGGGGGTGGAGCCTGAGGAGGGTAGGGTTTGGGGAGGGGAGGGATTTCAATGAGGTATAATGCCATAGAGCCCACCTTCCAAAGCACCCATTTTCTCCAGGTGAACTGATCTCTATTGACTGGAGATCAGTTGAAATCCCAGGAGATCTCCAGCCTCTACCTGGAGGTTGGCAACCCTGTTCCCACAGGCAGCAAAAAAGTCCCCTCTATAGGGTCTTACGGCCCAGCAGGAGGGTTCTGCCACCCATATGAGGTTTTCCTTCCATGGGGTGGAGACCAGGGAGTTAAAGGATTAGAAGTCAAAGGAGATTCCAACCTTTTCCTTCCAAAGAATACAAGACATTCACATCATTATTTTTTTTCTGGAGGTACATGATATTCCTGCCAAGGACATGGGGCCTGGGCTGCTGCATTCCTTCCACAGTTGCATTTTTTTTCATGGGAAATTAGCTCAGCCACAGCATGAAAAAGTTACTTTCATGCTCTCTAGGAACTGGTTACAAGGTTTGTGCTGCTCACAGTCTTTTTGTCCATCTGGCTGTCAGTCTCGCCTCTGACAAATCTCTGCCGCCTCTTTACTGCTTCTCCTTGTGCCCCGAACGAGAGAGAAGAGACATGCAGAAGATTCTGGCTGTGGGTCTGTTGGCCATTTTCAACTTGGCAAATGGTAAGTTCCCATCAGAATCGGGAGTGAATAATTGCTTTTTCTCTCCCAAATGGCTTTGGGAAAGCAAAATATGGAAGCCTACTGCATTCTGAGTATGTATGTATGTATGTATATGTATGTATGTATGTATCACGTCTGTACGTATGTACATATGTGTCATCAAGTCACAACCAACTTATGGTGACTTAATGCCACTAAAGATGGGCTTTCAAGGCAAGTGAGAAGGAGAGGCGGTTTGCTATTGCCTGCCTTTACAGAGCCGTCGTTGGTGGTCTCCCATCCCACTACCAACCCTGCTTGGCTTCCAAGAGCTGGCAAGATTGGGCTATACCATACCATTCCACAACCTCTTGTTAGGTCTCAGCAGCTAAGCAGGGTTGGCTCTAGGGTTGCCAGGTCCCTCCTCGCCACCAGCGGGAGGTTTTTAGGGTGGACCATGAGGAGGGTGGGGTTTAGGGAGGGGAGGGACTTCAATGCCATAGAGTCCAATGGCCAAAGCAGGCATTTTCTCCAGGTGAACTGATATCTATCGGCTGGAGATCAGTTGAAATAGCAGGAGATGTCCAGCTTATACCTGGAGGTTGGCAACCCTAGTCAGCTCTGGTCAATATTTGGATGCAGAGGCAGACAATGGCAAACCACCTATGTCAGTCTCTTGCCTTGAAAGCCCTACTGGGTTTCTATGAGTTTCTATGACAAGGCTTCACCTTGTCAGGATTTTACACACATTTTTGTAAAAATCTCCAAGGCACACATCCATTTACACCAAATAAAGACACTTTTAGTAACTATCAAAAATTAAAACCTAGTACCCAGTACAACAGCAGTACTATATGCAGACTGTAAAAACAATTGTAGACGATCAACACCTTTAATTTTAAGCCTGAGAACAAAGCAATGTTTTGGCCTGGTACCTAAAAGTAAGTAGGGTTGCTAGGTCCCTCTTCACCACCGGCAGGAAGATTTTGGGGCGCAGCCTGAGGAGGGCAGGGTATGGGGAGGGACTTCAATACCATAGAGTCCAATTGCCAAAGTGGCCATTTTCTCCAGGTGAACTGATCTCTATCGGCTGGAGATCAGTTGTAATAGCAGGAGATCTCCAGCTAGTACCTCGAGGTTGGCAACCCTAAAAGAGAGTAGGGCAGTAGCCAGCTGAGCCTCGCAGAGAAGGGCATTCAACAAATGGAGTGTCACCACTGAAAAGGCCCTGTCTCTGGTCAGCACTGCCCTCCCCTCTGCAAGCAGGGACACAGAAAGCAGGGCTTGTTAGGATGGGCTGGGTGGTATGGGAGAATGTGGTCCTTCAAGTATCCTGGCCTTATAGGCCAGAACAAGCACTTTGAATTGTGTCCAGAAACAGATGGTCAGATTGTATAGCTCTTTCAGCACAGGGGTGATATAATCCTTGTATCCAGCTTCTGACAATAACCTGGCTGCCACACTTCGAAGCAGCTGAAATTTCTGGACAATTTTCAAAGGAAGCCACATAGTGTGTGTGTGTGTTTGTGTGTGTGTGTGTGTGTGAGAGAGAGAGAGAGAGAGAAAGAGAGAAGTGCCATCAAGTCGCTTCCGACTCATGGCGACCCTATGAATGAAAGTCCTCCAAAATGTCCTATCTTTGACAGCCTTGCTCAGATCTTGCAAATTGAAGGCTGTGGCTTCCTCTATTGAGTCAATCCATCTCTTGTTGGGTCTTCCTCTTTTCCTGCTGCCCTCAACTTTTCCCAGTATGACTGCCTTTTCCAGTGACATAATGGGTGCATTACAATAATTTAACTTGGACGTAATCACCATGGCCAGTGAATATGAACTTGTCTCTCTGAGACCCCAGAAAACTTGCAGGGATGTGTGTGTGCAGACCACCGTAAGAGCATCCTGGACATCATGATGTCATTTCCAGCTACATAGCCAGAAGGGGTCACATTACCATACATTCTAGCATTCCCCCAAAGCCCTACCATAGTGTCTGGTGATGCAGTGACACTACTTCTGGTTTCGTGGCCAAAAATGACATCATGATGTTGCAGGATGCTGATCCGGTCCCCAGATTTCCCACCACCCCTCACTGGAACAAGGGCAAACCAGGGGCAGGAGGTTCTCCACCCTCAGTTGGCAAACGGCAACCTTATGGACAGCACAGTAGCTAGACTGTAGTCTGCAGCTTGAAAGACAGGAGTCCCACAATAATATAATTAAAGCAACAATACCAGTTATACTGAATGTCATTACCTCTTTTACTATTAACTTTCCACATTTGAAATTTTCCTCTGTCTTTTTTTTTTTATTATTTTCTTGCATTTTTAAGGGGTACAAAAATGGAAAAAGGGAAAGGGATAGTTGTTAACATTATAAAAACAATACAATATTGTAAGATGATTTCTGAATAAAATAAAGTTACAGAATAACTTTAGTTTGAAATTCTTGCTTCATAATTTCTCTTATATTTTAAAAATTCTTATTCTTGTTTAACAGTTATTTGAGATAAAAAGTATACAACAGAGTCTTATAATATTTTAGCATAGATTATTCATGTTGGTTGCATTTCATATATGTATAAAAAGAAGCCCACTTTTCCTGAAATTGCTCGATAGATTCACTGAGTTTAGGATTTAGTTTATCGGTCATTTTAGCCATTGCTGCATATTCCAAAAGTTTTTCTTTCCAATCATCAATTTCAGGTATGTGGGTCTGTTTCCATGTTCTTGCTAGGATTATTCTGGCGGCTGTTGTGGCATACTTAAAAACGTCATGCAATTTTTGAGGTAAATTTAACGGTACTATACTGAGTAGGTAAAATTTTGGGTCGAATAAAAACTTCATATCTAACATCAATTGTAGTTCACGATGAACTCTTTTCCAGTATAGTTGTAACTTTGGACACGTCCACCAGACGTGAAAATAAGAACCGTCTGATTCTTGACATTTCCAACATGCGCCTTTTTTCCCTGGAGTTGTCATTTGAGAAAGCATATTGGGAGTCAGGTACCATCTGTAGAAGGTCTTATACCAATTTTCTTTCACTTCTTGGGAAACAGTGTATTTCAATTCGGAAGAGCAGAGTTTTTCCCATGAGTCCATATTGATCATTTCTCCAAGATTTTGCATCCACTTTATCATGTTTGTTTTTACTTGTTCTTCTTCTGTATCGTATTTCAGGAGAAGTTTATATATTTTTCCTAGTATGTGTGAATTATTTTCCTATTATTGATCATCATCATCATTATTATAATTTGCTGCCAGGTCACAGCCGACTTATAGCAACCCTGTTGGGTTTTCAAGGCGAGAGACATTCCGAGGTGTTTGCTACTGCCTGCCTCTGCCTAGTGACCCTGAACTTCCTTGGAGGTCTTCCATCCAAATACAGACCAGGGCCAACCCTGCTTAGCTTCTGAGATCTTCTGAGATCAGGCTAGCCTGGGCTATCCCATTCAGGACAGTTATGTTATACAAAGTGATAAATGCCAAGGATATCTTATCCAACAAATCAGAATCTCCCTCTGCTGCTAACATGGGTTTACTGACTCAGCCCCTTGCTCGGCTCCATCAACTAGTTCTTGGTGTTTACATCAGCCCCAATCAAGGGTCTTTGGGAACAACATTCCATAAACAGTGCTCCACCACAGAAAAGGCCCTCCCCCTTTTCATTACCCCTAAACCTTAAAGAACCAGACCTTAATGGGCAGAGTTCATATGGAACTCTGAGTTCATATTGTGGAACTCCCTGGCCCAGGATGTGGTGATGGCTGCCAACTTGGAAGGCTTTAATAGGGGAATGAACATGTTCGTGGAGTAGAGGGGTATTCATGGCGACTAGTAAAAATGGATACTAGTCGTGTTGCATACCTATTCTCTCTAGTATCAGAGGAGCATGCCTATTATATTAGGTGCTGTGGAACACAGGCAGGATGGTGCTGCTGCAGTCATCTTGCTTGTGGGCTTCCTAGAGGCACCTGGTTGGCCACCGTGTGAACAGACTGCTGGACTTGATGGGCCTTGGTCTGATCCAGCAGGGCCTTTCTTATGTTCTTATGGGAGAAGGTGGTCCTTCAGGCAAGTTACTGCTTGCTTCTTCATGAATCGGGACAGAGTGAAGCGTTCTTAGGAGACAGTCCTCCTGTTGTAAGGGTTTTTAAGAGTCCCATCCTAAGGACACATACCTGGGAGTAAGCCCCACTGTATACACTTGAGTAGGATTCTGAATAGACCTGTTTAGGATTTCTCTCTCATTCTCTTTCCCTTAAACAGCACAGTCGACATATAATTGTGTTTCCTGTAGCAACGTATGGTTCAACAATATATGTTCGAAACTTCCAGGAGTATGCATTGCACAACCAAGCAGAAAAATGTTTTGTTACACCCGCTTGGTTATCCAGAGTGAGTATACATAGGCAACATGTCCCCGAACCTTGCCCTTTCATAATTACTCTCACTAACAAAGGGGGGATCTTTCTTGTCTAGCATTTCAGAAGCAAAAAACTGAACTGAGGATTCATCTGGCCCTTTCCTGTTTTCCTGTGCATGAAAACAAACCAAATTCCCACAGTAAAACAGCAGTGTTCTCACTGAAGTAGTAATCCTGTGTGTGGGCTGTTCCTTATCTGACCTCAGCTTGGGGTAGGGTTGCCAGGTCCCTCTTTGCTACCGGTGGAAGGGGAGGGACTTCAACGTTATAGAATCCAATAGCCAAAGTGGCCGTTTTTTTCCAGGGGAACTGATTTCTATTGGCTGGAGAGCAGTTGTAATAGCAGGAGATCTCCAGGTAGTACCTGGAGGTTGGCAACCCAGGTTGGGGTTTCCATAACAGAATGTTTTCACAAAATCACTCATTGCACTTAGAAACACAGCGTAACTGTCACAGTCTCTGACATAATTATGGTATTTTGTGTACATGTGCAGAATTCCATGTAGAACACAGCATATAAAACTGAAACTGAACATAAACTACAGAGGTTTGTGTAATGAAAAGACTGGCATCAGCTTATAAAATGCAAATGTCTTTAAAATAAGCTGACTGAATCCTTTCTGGAAATAATTATTTTAACCTGGTCTTATCCTTAAAGGGAAAAGAACAGAGTTACCTTTTACCATCTACTAGAAAGATGTATCTGGAATTTCCCTTCCTGGCTCAGCTACCAGCTGTCAGCTGTTTATATCTTAAGAGCAGAAAAATCCTGCTATCTTATAGCCTCATATCTTAAGAGCAGAAAAATCTTTACTTTTTGTAAATCTTGCTGAAGACTATATTTTCTATTAACCAGATGGTTGCATGTTACAATGTAAACAGTAATTGTGTTTTATGATTTTTATGGTGATATATTGTGTTATAGATTTCTAAATGGTCTCATTTAATGCGTATTGTAATAACGATGAGAATGGTATGAAAATTGAGTATATAACGTGATCATGAAAGAAATGATTGTTTATACTTTAAGCAAAATAGACTGAAAGGAAAGGAAGCCCATATATGGTCATGGGGAACTGAACAGCTGCAACTAAGACATTACTGCACTGCTCATGTTATCTGAAAGAGGGAATAAAAGGTATTCCTCTTGATGGATAAAAATGTTGTCTGAAAGTGGGAATAAAAATCCCCCTTTTTAGACTCATTGTCTAAAACAGTATAAATACAGCCACAGTAAGCCCAGAGAATCAGAACCTTCCAAAAGGCTCTCAAGAAACGGCTGAATGGTATGTATGGCTTAAATACATTACTTTAGACTTTGTGAATTAGACTCTTTGAACTGAATCAGAATAATTTGACTGTTATATTTTAGAAGTTGGATTTTGAAACTGAATAGTATGTAAGACTTGCTTGCTTTTATTTCATACATTGTACATACATACATTGTACTTTGACAAGAGTTTTTATAGAAGTGTTAAAGACTTGATAATCTGCATTTATACATATTTTACTAGAAGTATATCAATAAAAAGACTTGCTTTAAAAAAGTAAGTAAAGTTGTTGAGTCCTGCTTACTCGATGATTGGCTGAATAAGATACCTTCACTTCTCAGTAAGTGATACATTCTAAGAGCCTGTCATCTGAACAGCACGACCCACTTCATTATGTTCTTTATTTTTTTAAAAAAAAATTCTTTTTCTGTCAATAAAAATTCTATTTAAAAAAGGGGGGGCAAAAACTCTGCTAGAACTGTTGTCCCTTACCTGCTAGGTTTTTTTTATGCAGGAGGAAATTGAATGGGGCATGGAAAAACATTGCCTCGTGTGAAACTCCAGTCTGCAGTCTGAAAGGCCACCATCCAGACCTCAGCTTGCAATGGCAATGAAAATGAGACCATAGTATGTTTGTGGAGCTAAGAGGACTTCTTGGTAGCAACCTGCACAGGCTGGCACACAGAGAGGGTGTCCCATGGTTATTTTCTAAGGTTTCTAAGGTGGTGTCCAAGTATCATTGGATATATGGCTTTTCCCACTGCCTCCAACTTTTCCTAGTGTTATTGTCTTTTCCAGTGAGTCTTGCCTTCTCGTGATGTGACCAAAGTATGATAGCCTCTGTTTAATCATCACAGCATTAGAGGGTCTTATTTTGTCCTCCTGTTTCCTCTTTGTCTTCCTAGACCACATTATCCAATGGATGGAGAAAGGCTGCACTACTGAGTGTGATCATATTACAGTGCATGAAGACATAATGAACTTGACCTGGTGCTGTAAAAACAGAAAGGTGTGCAATCTTCGAAACAAATGGCTTGACCTTTAGCCATAGCCTGACTGAGGCTGGTAGTCCAAAGTAATCCCCCCCTCCATACCTCACATAAGAGCAGATTTTCAACAGATTTTTAAAAGTTATAATTCATTTACAAAACACAAAAATATATGTCTCTTCAGCTTTAAGAATCCCAGTATGTAAACTTTGTTATGTAAGTTTCCTGAAATAAACCTGTCATTCCCTTTTGGGTTGTTATCCGTCCGTTTACCCATGGGCAATTTCCAAGTCACACTGGGCAATTTCCAAGTCTCACTGGCCGGCGAGGCCACTTCACAAGAGTTGAGGGGCAAAGGGATTTCTCTTAGTGCATGTGGACAATTTTTGCAGCCACAGTGAAGTGCGATAATAGTAATGTCATGCCCACTTTGGAGCCACCTTCAAATAAATATAAAAAGTTTAATCTCTGATCCTTTGATTAAAAATGACTAGGAGTGTGCCAAAAAATGATGCCTTTTGTTTCATTTCTCATTTTTGTTCATTAAAAATCTTTAATATCATTATGCCATGTTTGGAGTCTACTGTATTTGGATGCTGTTCACATCAGTTCCAATAGAAATACTGAAACTGTCATTGAAAACACATCTCCACCTGCAGATTTTTTGGACTCCCAGCAAATAGGGATGAAATTATCAGGGGTTGCACCCTTAACTCAAGGGATCCCAATTTTCAGATCAGAAGGACTCCCTAATCCTTTTCAGAGAAGGCCATCATTTGTACTGGGAGCCTCCCATCCATGCATAACAGTAGCATGTGCTATCCATGACCTTCCGGATATGCACAATTGCCATGTTTTGAGAATGGGCAATGTGTGAATTTACCATGTGTCAATGCTGAAAAATCTACTGGTCAGTTCACAGACACTGAAGGGATATATCGGTCTTTTATGCATGGCGGTTTCACTCGCCGTCACCCATTCAATGACTTTGGGTCTTTGTGTTGATCATGCATGCCATTTTGCGTCCGTCAGAGGTCGCCTCGCTCCCCCCCTGCCTTTCCTCACATTTTGCCCGGGTATTCAGAGACCTGTTTTTATCTTGAATTTGAAAATGCAGGCAAAACGTGGGGAAAGGCAGGGGGGGAGCGAGATGATCTCTGACAGTCCGAAATGGCATGCATAATCAACACAAAGACCCAAAGTCGACTTTCCCAACCCAGAGTTGACAACCCTACTGATACACCATTATGTGGTAGGGCCTTTATGGGGTAGTGCGTGAGCAATCCTTTCTTTGGCACCTGCTACTGCATGCTATGTGCATTCCTTAGCTTTGCTGAGTTTTGAAATGTACACTTATTTTAAGCACACTTTCTACGCACATGAAAGTCGTAGCTTCAGCATGGTGTAGTGGTTAAGAGCTGTGGTCTCTTATCTGGAGAGCCAAGTTTGATTCCCCACTCCTTCTAGGGTTGCCAGGTCCCTCTTCGCCACCGGCGGGAGGTTTTTTTGGGCGGAACCTCAGAAGGGCGAGGTCCCACTGGTGGCAAAGAGGGACCTGGCAACCCTACCTCTGAAGCTGCCACTTCCTGCCGGAGAAGCTATCTTTGTAATCTGGAAATCAGCTGGAGACTTCCAGGCCCCACCTGGAGGTTGGCAACTAGGGTTGCCAGGTCCCTCTTCGCCACCGGCAAGAGGTTTTTGGGGTGGAGCCTGGGGAGGGCAGAGTTTGGGGAGGGGAGGGACTTCAATGCCATAGAGTCCAATTGCCAAAGTGGCCATTTTCTCCAGGTGAACTGATCTCTATTGGCTGGAGATCAGTTGTAATAGCAGGAGATCTCCAGCTAGTACCTGGGGGGTTGGCAACCCTACTGGCAACCTTACTCGCTAGTCATCCATTGAGACAAGACTGATGCATGTGGAACATTCAGGGAACAACTTTTCAAGGAATAACTTACTCATGACCTTCACACTCACCTCTCTTCCTAAAGTACATGGCAGACCTCGCACATGAGTCTCTGGCTGTTCTCCATGTTCACTGCCAAGAGGCGTTAAGGCTGAATCAGTAAACCCCCTGGACTGAGAACACAAAACAAAACCAACCCAGCCTGTTCTTGCAATCGCTGAGTGTAGGCAGGCTGCAGCCACTCATCAGATGTCACTGTTTGGCTCTGCAAGCCTTTGATGCTCTTTGCCTGGCTGGTGGCTCAGAAGAAAGAATCCAAAGATGCACACCATTCCCACAGCAGGATTCTCAGCCCTGCTCTTCAATGTAGGTAAGTCCCCAAGGGAAAAAGAACAAAGGTGGTATATAAACAGAAGATGCTGGGGAATGATTGGTTCATTTCGATCGATCCGGTTGGGCTCCCAATGCCTTGATCTCAGAAGACTGACCATTTAGAACCTGGAAAGGTTACTTTGACCACAAAGCCTGAGGTCTGTCATCACAGGAACAAGACAGCCATCAGGGTTTTAATCCCCCCCTCCCAATCTGTATCTGTTCCATTCCCATTTTTTGGCCCACTTGATGTTTCCATATACTTTTCCAGTTGTAGCTCCTGCCTTCTTCCTAGCAAGGTTTTTTTTTCTTACCAAGATGATTCATTGCGTTCTCCCCTCATGTGACAAGTAGGCAAGTAGGTTTGTTACAGGATGGGTATTCAAAGCCAGAGTGAGGACACAAAGCAGGACACCCTGCTTTCTTGGCCGTCATGACCCCCACGAACACACAGCTTTGCAAAATCTTTTGTGCTTCCCAACCCCCTTTGCAGTTTGCAGCTCATCTCAAATATTTCTTCCGTTTTTCTCTCCAGCTGGAGCTCTCACATGCTTGAAGTGTCGAGAAGTGGATCATTTTAACAGCTGTAAACATCCTGAATATACCTGCAACATACGATCTGAGGGACTCTGCTATGTTCGGGAAATCACTACAGGTGAGTCCAAAAGGTAGTAAATATTCTCAGAGAGCATGCAATCTTCACTCTCTGCATCTGGAGTCTCTAACCTTGTTGGACATGTGAAAAGGGCCATGGTCGGGTTGCCAACCTCCAGCTGGGGTCTGGCATTTTCCCAGAATGAAAACTGATCTCCAGATAACAGAGACCAGCTCCCCTGAGGCAAATGGCAACCACAGAGGGGTGCACTCCTCGGGCACTGTGCTCAGATCTCCAGGAATTACCAGGATGCAGCTGGCAACCCTAGGTAACGATGCCACTACAAACTGGCGGCCAAATAAGGCACTTCCCTTGCTTCAACTTTTGAGCAAGGTCCGGTGGATTCAAATGTGGCGGTCGGTGAGCTGGCTAAGCTGCAGCATGGCGTAGCACCAGCTCTGCAAAGACGTGGAGCCAGCATGGTGGTGGAGGAGAGTGACAGGAGCTACTCTGCGTCCTGTTCTATTTCTGTAGAACGCAAGGTAAGGATGGGACCTTGTGGCTAAGAACATTGGCCACGATCACTTGAAGATGTCTATTCTGATAGCACAGCAGTTAGATATAGTTCACCCCTGCCCTCACATATAGTCCTTCCAATACCATTTAGGGAGGGGCCGTGGCTCAGTGGTAGAGCATCTGCTTGGCATGCAGAAGGTCCCAGGTTCAATCCCCGGCATCTTCAGTTAAAGGGACCAGGCAAGTAGATGATGTGAAAGATCTCTGCCTGCGAGCCTGGAGAGCCGCTGCAGGTCTGAGTAGACAATACTGACTTTGATGGACCAAGGGTCTGATTCAGTGTAAGGCTGCTTCATATGTATTCCACACTTTCACATTGAGAGATCACACACTTCACTCCTCAATATTTGTCATCTTTCCAAGAAAGCTGGAAAAGTTAACTTCCAAGATAAGGGTTGCCAGCTCTGGGTTGGGAAATACCTGGAGAGTTTGGGGGTGGAGCCTGGAGAGCGCGGGGTTTAGGAAAGGGAGGAACCTCAGCATGGTATAATGCCTTAGAGTCCACCCTTCAAAGGAGCCATTTTCTCCAAGGGAACTTATCTCTGTAGGCTGGAGATGAGTTGTAAAAACATATATCCCAAGAGCGTAAAGATGAGAATGGATGCTATGAACAATGTAATGGTGAGGCTAGAGTTGGGATCATAGAAACATAATCATAGAGCTGGAAGAAACCACCAGGGTCATCTAGTCCAACCCCATGCACAATGCAGGAAATTCACATCTTCCTCCCCCAAACCCCCAGTGACCCCTACTCCACACCTAGAAGATGACCAAACAACCCTCCAAGATCCCTGGCCAATCTGGCCTGGAGGAAAATTGCCTCCTGACCTCAAAGTGGCAATCGGCACTACACTACCCTGGGCATGCAAGAAATGGCCGTGAGAGCCAAACACTGATGCAAACCTTCCTGCCCTCCTTTCCTTATTTGCCTAAGCCCTAAGGTCATAGAATCAGCATTGCAGACAGATGGCCATCTAGCCTGTGCTTAAAAACCTCCCGGGAAGGAGAGCCCACCACCTCCCTAGGAAGCCTGTTCCACTGAGGAACCCCTCTAACTATTAGAAAGTTCTTCCTAATGAAGGAGTGAGCAGAAACTCAGTTGAAAAAAGGAGTATTCCATTCTTTAATCTGCTGTGTACAACCATTAGGAACTAGTGCATTAAGACAGATTTCAACAAGACTCTGGGTACATATTAAACTGGTTTACTCAGGCAAGATTCCATACACCTCACTGTCAAGTTTAAAGGATTCTTTAAACCAGCAAACCAGCAGGGGAGGGGCTGTGGCTCAGTGAGAGAGCCTCTGCTTGGCATGAAGAAGGTCACAGGTTCAATTCCCGGCATCTCCAGTTCAAGGGACTAGGCAAGTAGGTGATATGAAAGACCTCTGCCTGAGACCCTGGAGAGCCGCTGCCGGTCTGAGTAGACAGTACTGACTTTGATGGACCAAGGGTCTGATTCAGTATAAGGCAGCTTCATGTGTTCATGGATAGGACCTAGGGTTTGGAAAAACAACAACAAAAGAGGGGGACACACACCAAATGGAACTCAACCAGAGTACTGATTCCAGACCGAAGAGGTTGAGCTGAAAAATGCTAATATTACAAACATATAAATTTTAATAAGGTTAAAAACATAGGCCTCTAGCATAGGCAAAACTTTCACATTCATTGTATACAAACATGAACACCAGCGATGTACAATCTTATATTGACCAAAGTAGGATCCAAAAAAGGACCAGACACGTTTTGGCGTAAGAAGGCCTTCCTCAGTGGTCAGTAATATAATTATAGTTAGCACACATCCTGATAATTATATAATAAAGAACTGTAAAAAATATATAAAAGCCCTTCTAGTATAGTGAAGCTCCCTGTATGTTTATTTATTTCTTATATACTATTGGGTGGAGATCAGTTGTAGTAGCAGATCTCCAGCTAGTATCTGAAGGTTGGCAACCCTAATAGGACCCAATATCTGATTTCTCTCAAACCTTTGGTATCATTACTATCTATCTATACAAGCACAATTTCGAGGAGTTTTCCAAGGTACTCAGATTGCTACCTACCACTAGAGCCATATTTAGAGTCTTTCAAACTGGGACACCTTGAAGGGAATACAAGGCCATGAAAGTGTCTGATGGAAGGCCATCAGGAGTTTGGGAGTGTAATCAAGGAACCTGCTTGAAGCAGTAAAATCAGTTGATCAGGAGCTGCACGTTGCCAACTCCCGCTTGGGAGATACCTGGAGATTTAGGGGGGGTGGAGCCTGGGGAGGGCGGGGTTTGGAAAAGGGAGGAACCTCAGCAGGTTATAATGCCATAGAGTTCACCTTTGAGGCTGCCATTTTCTCCAAGGGAACTCATCTCTGTCATCTGGAGATCAGTTGTAATCCCAGGGGATCTCCAGCCCCTACCTGGAGGTTAGGAACCCCATAAGCCAGGATGATGTGGGCCTGGACCATCCAATGTTCTACCCACCTGATGAAAAAGCAGGAAAGGAGAAAGCTTGGGACCCTTTTCCAGTGCATCTTAATGTTATCTCCTTAACACTGTATTATTTCTGGGTCCACAGATAAAGACCAGAATGAGAAATGGCTTTAAACAACTCTAATATGAACTGCAGCTCAACCCTCTGGATCAGCAGTCTCTAAACCTGGCTCTGAGTAGACAATACTGACTTTGATGGACCAAGGGTCTGATTCAGGTCATGTGGTCTTAGGGCAAGTCCACAAATTACCCATGCCTTAATGCTAAATTGTTTGTTGTATCACTTCACCTACTGATACATACTCTGAGGAAAGGGGAAGTAATCAGTCACTGTGCTGGGGCTACTCTGTGATGTATGCTTCTGGGTCACCATTAGGGATAAAAAAAAGTATACATTAATGCATTTTATCTTTCTCACTGCCCTTCTTCGTTAGGTATATTCACAGAGGTGGATCGAGGATGCACTTTTCATTGCCTTCATATCAAGAAGAAAAAATATACCTATGAAGAACGTATGCAGTGCTGTTCAAAAAACCTTTGCAATAATCAGAAAATCTGGACCAAGATAAGAAAACATTGAGGGAGGATTTGTAAGATCAGCTAGATTTCTATACCCTTTGGAGCTTTTTCTTAATGAGACACCACCATCAGCAATCACAAAATGTTTTGGAATCCCCTCTGAACTAGCTACGCCAGGGCACCCAATGACATTTTGACAGATGACTCTTTATGGTCCTCAGGATTAGACGGGCAAATTACAGATTGTTTCATGAATTAAAGGGCTTATCCCTGAAAGCAGACTTTGTGTTTCCAAGTTTTAGACTTTTCTGTGCTCATAATGTTGTTGATTAGTTTCTGGCCTTGAGGACTACATTTTCCAGGAGCCTGGTGGGAATGGTGTGGGGACAGAAGAGAAGACAATGAAGAAACAAGATCAAAAATTGTAAGGAAAGGCCAGTGATTAGAGTAACCTGTTTACGTTTTAAGCCCTGGCTAACTCTGTGACAAACTATAAGCTTCCTTGCTCTTTACACATCAGTCACCGAATGTTTCACAGCTTAATATTGATCCAAAGTAACTCCAACCATATTCCCAACCCAGAGTTGGCAACCTTACTAAATGTACGACACACACACTTTCTTACTCACACACACTCGCACACACAAACTGAATGGGAAATTTTATCTAGGCTACACAATCTTCTTCTGATGACAATATAGTGGATGAGAAGTCTTGTCCTTTAGCCCATTTGCTTCTTCTCCAAAGCAAAGAGATTGTTAAGGATTTCCTCCATCTGAGCCTGGGGGTCTCCCAGAATTACAGCTCATCTACAAATGGATATTTGGAGGGTAGACTCTATGGCATTTTACCCCACTGAGGTCCCTGTCCTTCCCAGGCTCCATCCCCAGATCTCCAGGAGTTTCCCAAACTGGAGACAGAAACCCTACCTCCCATCCCCTGCTGGTGGCCAGGGGGAACCTGGCAACACTACCCTGGAGCAGTAGGTTCTTCAGAATGTTGGAAGTGAAGGACAGTGCAATGTCTCCTTGCACAAATCACACCAATACTGTACAGGGGGCAGCAGAGCTAGCAAGGTGGATGGGTTAAATCCTTCTGTCTGTTTTCCCTTGCCTGTTCCACAGCTATCTCTTTGATACCTAGATTGTTATTCTGAAGGACTTCTTTCCTTCTGGCTCCAAACTCTTTGTGTGGTCTCCCTTCAGTCTCCAAGAGGGAAACATATTCTCTCTCTCTCTCTCTCTCTCTCTCTCTCTCTCTCTCTCTCTCTCTCTCTCTCTCTCTCTGTCAATCAATCAATCAATCAATCTCCTAGTTAAATACACAGCTAGAATGCCTATTTTGACTATCCTATTGCAGTATGGATTTCTTCAACAATAAATAATATCCTTTCTTAAAGCAACTAGTCTCATGAGGACTTTATTCTAAAGCAAGCTTCCCCGTCTGCTTCCACACAACTAGCTCCTGCTAACCCAGAAGAACCCAATAAACCGTCTCTATATCTGCAGGGAACCCCCATTAAAAAAAACAACTGACTTCATAGTAAGAGGATGTGTGACTTGCAACTTCCTGACATTTTGCAATTGGCCCTAATAGCTCGTGGCAGCCATTTTGCGGTGGAGCCCCCCGCCTTTCTGTTCATAACATTCTGAAAGTGTCCACTATTGGGAATCCTGAGACAGCTGATGCTGTTATCACCTAGATGCCATGTCAGTTGCTCATTTTTTTCGGGAACCCATTTGTTTCTTCCCCAAAGCAAACAGCTAATCCTGGTGTCCCCTCAGTTCACTGGAGTAGAAGGTACTTCAGAAAAACTAGTAGGCATTATCCTTATGCTTGCAAGGAGTACCTATTTGGAAACAGCTGTTTCCATTACAGAAGGTTGCTTAGCTTGGAACACTGATGAACTTGCTGAATGACCTTTTTACTATTGGCTCCAGCCCTTTGGCAACCATTTTGTTAAGGGCCTTGTTATGAATCCCTTTTATGTTTTATGTTGGAACATGGCTGTCCTGTTTTGGGCTTACAGTAGAGCGCCAAACAACATTCCACACTGAGAGGGAGCTCGCTGATATTTTTCTCAGATCGGAGGGAGAGCACCATGGACACCATGGGCATTCTGTCACAGTTTCCTTGCACCTCAGGGACAGGGGTCAAAGGGTGTATTTCCCAAGTCTGATACCTATCTCTTCTCTCCAACCTGAGCAACCCCAGAAAATAGAGGCCCATTTTGTTCTCGTGCCCGTTGCCTGTTCTCTAAAGTCCAAAAGTGCCCACGGGTTCAGCAAGGTTGGAGATCCCGGACATAGAGGTACCTTTTACCATTCTTATTAGTCATCTCTTTAGATAAGAGTGGTGGATAGGAAAGAAAAACCCAATTTTTGTGTCCTGGCCACACTAAGAAGGGTTAGGCAAGAACTTGAAAGTCATTATATGCACCCACACTGTTCTTCTTGAAGTACATGACAGAATTGCACAAATGTCTCAGCTATTCTACAGGTTCACTGGCCAATGCCAAATAAGGCCCTAATAATAAACTCTCCAACCCCAGAACACAAATCTACTCAGTCTATTCTTCCCACAAGCAAAGACAGGAAATTTTCTCCCCAGCTGCTATTATTTAATTTTGAGCACCTTGGATGGTCTTAATCCAGTGGTCTGGAACCAAGAAATTAGAGATGCACAAGTTTCTGGCAATAGGATTCTCAACCCTACTCTTCCTTGATGCAGGTAAGTCTCAAGGGAGACCAAAAATATTACAGGGGGGACCTAGTAAAACAGAAGCCACTGGGAAGACCTTGATTTATTTAGAACGATAAAAGGGCAACTGAAGAGGAGAAAGATTACCATGTGAAAATGGCAATGTTGTAAGATTAAAGATACAAAATGGATAGTTGTGTCAGATAACAAATATTTGCTTTGGAAAAGTGGTTGTTTCCAATCAAATGTATGACACGCCGGTGGGCACTTGCTCCCTAGTTCAAAGTATGTTGCAAGCAGATTGATTTATGTCATTCTTGGATTCCTTTTTCTTTGCTGCAGATAACTTGCAAAGCAGCCACTTCTCACAACTGATAAGTAGGGTTGCCAGGTCCCTCTTCGCTACCGGCAGGAGATTTTTCGGATGGAACCTGAGGAGGGTGGGGTTTGGGGAGGGGAGGGACTTCAATGCCATAGAGTCCAATTGCCAAAGCGGCCATTTTCTCTGAACTGATCTCTATCAGTTGGAGATCAGTTGTAATAGCAGGGGATCTCCAGCTAGTACCAGGAGGTTGGCAACCTGACTGATAAGACATGGCTAGCTACTGACTTCCTTCCTATGGATGAGCAATTCAGATAGCAGAGCAGTTAAGCTATAGCATCTAGTCCTACCAATGCCCCTGTTTTAAAGTTGCAAAAACCCTGGGTCTTGCTCCTGTTTCTGCTCCTGAGTCAGCATCAGCATACCCTCAGGTTGGGCAGCTGCCGAAGTGATCCAGTACTACTGTCCTAGTGGACAGCTGCCTGCACTGCCAAGCACCATAAAGGAAAGGGCTGTGGGCAGTGCAGGCAACTGAGAGCATGGGCAGTGGGAGGGCTTGCAAATGGGGCATGGGATGGATGTATAGACACCTAGAGGGCAGCTGGTGAGTGGGCAGGAAGAAAGGTTGCCAACCTCCAGGTGATAGCTGGAGATCTCCTGCTATTCCATCTGTTCTCCAGGCGACAAAGATCCGTTAACATGAAGAAGAAGAAGAAGAAGAAGAAGAAGAAGAAGAAGAGTTGGTTTTTGCCGACTTTCTCTACCACTGAAGGCAGAATCAAACCAACTTATAATCACCTTCCCTTCCCCTCCCCACAACAGACACCCTGTGAGGTAGGTGGGGATGAGAGAGCTCTAAGAGCTGTGACTAGCCCAAGGTCACCCAGCTGGCTTCATGTGTAGGAGTGGGGAAACAAGTCCAGTTCACCAGATTAGCATCCACCGCTCATGTGGAGGAGTGGGGAATCAAACCCGGTTCCCTAGATCAGAGTCTACCAGTCCAAACCACTGCTCTTAACCACTACACCAACTTGCTTTGGCAAGTGGACTCTACGGCACACCCCACTGAAGACCCTCCCCCCTCCAAACCCCACCATCCTCAGACTCCACCCCAAAAGCTCCAGGTATTTCTCAACCTGGAGCTGGCATCCCTAGCAGGAAGGGATGTACACGCAGGGGACCTAGTGATGAGCAGGGAAGGGAGCCCCAGCAACACTCTGCCCAGGGGTCCCGACATAATCTAGAACTGCCCCTTCTTTGGAATTTCCCTCCAACAGTGGTTCATAGCTGCCCTGATTTATAGTTAGAATATCAGACTAGGATCTGACAGGCCCAGGTTCAAATCCTTATTCTACCATGGAAGCTACCTGGCCGGCCTTGGGCCCTCAGCCTAACTTACCTCAGAGGGTTGTTGTGAAGATAAAATGGAGGACAGGATACCCATATAAGCTGCTTTGTGACCCCAGTATGAAGAAAGGCTGGGTATAAGCGAGGCAAATAAAAAAATTATATCCAAGCCAGTTGGGGTAACGGTTTCCTAACTGACCTGAGGGAACATGGTGTGGAGTTAGGGGTTCTCTTCCCACACGTAAAACAAAACACACAAAAACACACCTTATCCTCAGACATCTAGATCTAGAAAAGGACATTACGGAGTCTTGAAGAGGCACACTCTGCTGAACTCCCACTGTTTTTACTTTCTGTTCTTTCGACCGCCACCAAGATGAGGGCATATGGAAATTACCTTCTCCCACTTTTCTGTCAGGAAAGATGGCCTGCCTTGAAATGGACAGACCTTTTAGTTTTCGGAGCTACCAGGAGACAGAGCAGAACATTTCACCTTTGCAGCTTCTTCCCAACAAGTGCTACAGCAGGGGTCCCCAATAGGACTGCCAGCTCTGGGTTGGGAAATACCTGGAGATTTTTGGGGTGGAGCTGAGGAGGGCAGGATGTGGGATATAATGCTTTGGAGTCCACTTTCCAAAGCAGCCATTCTCTCCAGGTGAACTCATTTCTGTTGCCAGGAAATCAGTTGTAATTCCAGGAGATCTCCAACCTCACCTGGAGGTCAGCAATCTTGGTCCCTAATATGGTGACCATGAGTGCCATGGTGCCCCCTGACACCTTTTCTGGTGCCCACAAAATGCTTTTTTGGAAGAGACGGGGCCAGGTAGGGCTTTTGCCCAGCAAAGCTTCTGATTTACTACTGGAAATTTGATCCACTGTACAGATTTTTTGTTAATGTTGCTTTGGCAGCAGCTGCCACCACAGCACTAGAATATGGACTATGTTATTGAAGTTGCCATCGTATTCCCTATTACTATGTATGGGTGCAAGAGCTGGACAATGAAGAAAGCTGATAGGAAAAAAGTAGATTCCTTTGACATGTGGCGTTGGGGGAGAGGGTTACGGATCCCGTGGACCGCCAAAAAAACAAATCAGTGGGTTATAGATCAAACCAAGCCTGAACTGATCCTAGAAGCTAAAATGACTAAACTGGAGCTATCTTATTTTGGTCACATTATAAGAAGACAAGAGTCACTGGAGAAGACAGTCATGCTAGGAAAAGTTGAGGGCAGCAGGAAAAGAGGAAGACCCAACAAGAGATGAATTGACTCAATAAAGGAAGCCACAGCCCTCAGTTTGCAAGATCCGAGCAAAGGGGTCAAAGACAGGACATTTTGGAGGACTTTCATTCATAGGGTCACCATGAGTCGGAAGCGACTTGACAGCACTTAACACACACATACACACACACACACACTCACACACACACTGAAGTTGAGCTGTGGCAGCCATTTTGTGTCAGCCCTTCTGTTGCTGTGCCTACCCTGCTGTGTCAGAATTCCAAGTGTGCCCACGGGTTCAAAAAGGTTGAAAACCCCTGTGCTAAAGGAACAGTCTAGGGCCTCTCTTCTGACTAATTCTGTCTGGTCATGGCATGAAGTCTGCCATTAATGCACCCCTCATGATTGCTATCCTTCCCCTGCAAAGGCTCCCTACATGTCCACAAGTTCAGCCCTGTATCACTGATGGTCCATGTGCTGGGATTCCATTTCACTAACTTGTTTTGTTCAAAAACATAGAATCTGATCTGCTAAGTATTACTGATCTACTCCTACCAAGAATCCATGGTTAATTTGAAGAGGTCACATTTCCAACACCCTTCATCCCAACAGTCAAGGGTTTTTTTTTTTTTTTTTTTAAATTCTTTCACTTTCATCCAACCTTTTCCAATTAAGTACAGCTATTCCCATTTTGTCTTTAGGGGCCATTTTCTAACTATTTCATGCATTCCTTTTCCAGCTGCCCCATACTTATGCATTCATTGTCGAGAAGTTCAAGAAGATAACACTTGTGTTCATCCTGAACAAACTTGTAAGGCTGGATTGTGGAAATATTGCTTTACTCAAATAGTTATACGTGAGTCTAGAAGGAAACAGGTTATGTTTTTTCTCATTGAACATGGAACTGTCAGACTCTGTGCACACTAACTGCAGAGGCAATGAGCCCATACCAGCTTGCCTGGTGACAGGGGCTCCTCTGCTTTTAATAGCTGTACAGAAATTCAACAGGTCAACCTTCTGCATCACTGTATCAGCATGCCAAGATTGATTTCATCTGCTGAATGTCTGCTTGTGGGAGGGAAGGCAGCATGGTATAGCCCAGCGATGGCGAACCTTTTAGAGACCAAGTGCCCAAACTGCAACCCAAAACCCACTTATTTATTGCAAAGTGCCAACACGGCAATTTAACCTGAACACTGAGGTTATCCCCTCTTAAAGGCATCTAGGCTAGATGCCATCACCACATCCTGTGGCAAGGTGTTCCACAGGTTAATTACATGCTGAGTAAGTGGGTGTTCCTCTTTTAGTAGGGGATTTCACTGAAAGGTGGGAGGCACTTGCAAAAAAAAAAAAGGTATTCATGCCTATAAGAGGATACTTATAAGGGGAGATCAGCAAATCAGCCTGGCTCTGTTCCATCCAGCCAAGAACTGCAAAGGACCCACTCTCACGGTGAAACTGACTAAATAAGCAAGCAACTTGGGGAAGGTGGCAAATAAGCCCAGCTCTGTTCCATTCTGCTGAGAACTGAAACTGACTAGATAAGCAGTTGCATAGGTAGTTTGTGATTATTTCAGTTCTCTCAACTGGTCTATGTGAAACTGACCCACACTCGCTGTGAAACTGACTAAGTAGCCTCATGGTATCTCTGGCTAGTGCACTCGCAAATGGCTTCCAGGGGAGGGGTTGGATGAGAGGGACAGACACATGAGAGGGAGAAGCAAGAGTTGGCGTGGGGGGGGGGAACAAGTGACAAGTATGCACAGGGCTGGCTTTCAATTTGGGGTCAAGGCAGACTAATTTAAACTCAGCTTAAAAAGCATCCAAAAATGTGGGGAAAATGCGAGGAGAGAGCAAGGCAACCTCTGAAGGTTGGAAAATAAATGCCTAATCAAAACAAAGCCCCAAAGTAGTCGGGGTGGGGGTGACTGTGACGGGAACAACCTATGCATAAGAGACCTGAGTGGGGGACTCTAAGATGCATTTTGTTCTCTTTCAATCTGCTCTTTCCAGGTCGTGGAACTGGTATCAAACTGGTAACCCGGGGTTGCAGTTCAACATGCCGTAATATGAAGTCCAAAAACAAAGAAGAACATATGTTGTGCTGTGAGAAAAACCTATGCAACAATCACGTTGTCTGGGGAAAGTACTGAAAAGGTTGAAAGTCTTGAGCCATCGACTGGATTTCTACAGCCTTTAACCAGATACCTTAACAACCACTACCAGGAAACACTTAACATTCTTCCAGTTCTATTCTAACCAGCTTCATCATAGCAAAATTTTGACAGATGATTCTCTCTTCAGTACTACTGATTACACAATTGTTTAGTGAAAGGGAGCCTCCCTGAATCTAGTCTTCATGTTATCTTCACAATTCTTTAAAAAATAAACTCTATACAGCTGAATCACTAAAGTGAAGTGCATATATTTCCACACATTAATGCCTCCAAAGTAACCGTCACAATTTTCCTTTGGCTACTCTGTGTCAAATTAGAGAAGATGTTGGGACTTCCAAGCAGGGTACTCTGTAGTGATTTCCCCAAACCTCAGACCCAAGGGACCCCTAGTCAGACTGGTAGCCTAGAGCAGGCGGATCTAGACTTTCCCCAACACCATTTACCTAACCCAGTGGTCAGCAAACTCATTAGTGAAAAGAACCAAATATCAAGAGTAGAACGATTGAGATTTCTTTTGAGAGCCACCGTCCTATTTGCTCTACCCTGCCCGCCCTCACCGGGAGGGAGCCCTCCCCCTCCCCTGCAGCACCAGCGCAGGGCCTGGGTTGGTAGAGCTCAGGGCCAGGCAGGGAAGTGCCGGGGCCCTCGCAGCCGGACCGGGCAAGGCAGAGGGCTTTCCTGGGACGCAGGGGAGGGCTGGCCATGTTAGGAGGGAGGCCGTCATGGCGCTGGGGGGCCCGAGGCACCGGTGCCAACTCGGAGCGGGGGGTTGGCTGTACCGCACAGAAGCGCTGGCCCAGGAGCTCGCCCGCTGCCCCGCTACCCCGCCGCCACGCCACGCCCACCTTCCTCTCTGTGGCTCCGGGAGCCCACCTGCGCGCCCGGCATTCAAACTGCCAGGCCGGCCCCTTCCTACTGGGCTGGCTCCGCCCCTCCTCCTCCTCGTCCTCGTCCGGCAGCTGAGCACGGGGAGGGGGCTTCGCAAGGGCCGGGGCCCCAGCCTCCCCCGGCCCGTTCCCACTGGGGGCTGGAGAGCGGCCCGGTCTTGTGGGAGGAGCGGGTGGCCGGGTGCTGCTCGCTGCCAGCCTGGCGCGCATGTTGCTGCGCTGTGGTCACGCATGAGGCAGACGCCTCCCACTCGCCTGCTGGCTCCTCCCGCCTGGGGCGCGCTGGAGCCTGGCAGGAGCCCGGCGCCTCTGCCTGGCTGGGGGCGGGGATGTGAAGGAGCCACACTCAAGGGGCCAAAGAGCCACATGCGGCTCGAGAGCCGCAGTTTGCCGACCACTGACCTAACCTAAAATGGTCCTGAGGAGCTGACAGTAGCTGAACTTGGCAGGCATATAGGACCTGTATCAGGGTCTCTTTGGTCATTGATGCATGGGAGTTTTACCTGAGGTCCATTGCTCGCTGGACCCACACTTTCCTGTTGGGAATCTATGCACCAGCAGTCTCAAAGCTCAAATCAAGTCCTGCCTCCTAAATGCTGCTTTGCAATTGGCTTACTTGTAGTACTTACTGTGAGAGAAATCCCCCCAACCCAATTGCCACACAAAAAAACGCAATTTAAGGGGGGGAGGAAGGAGCAATCTAAAAGGTGAGTGTGTGGTGGTGGTGGTGGGGAGAAATCCAAGCCTTGGTTTTAAAAAGATTTGCTTCTGCTCAGAAAGAGCTCCCAGGAAGCAGGAAGCATTTGAATCCCCACCTCTGGGCATGCTGCTTTGTAATTGTCTGTGAGCAAAACCAAGCTTGGGTGTCCCACACTTTGCCAAATGCTTCGGGATTTCACCCAGGCTTTGCTCAGGGAAGATGGAAGAGTCAGGTTAACAGAGGAATGGGAGGACCCAGACATTATGTGGACTAGCAATGAGGTCATTTCTAATGGACGGAAAACTTGAGCATAACTTTAAGGAACAACCGATTCAGACCGGTGATGGATGTGAGTGAAAGTACCCATGCATAAATGACCTCTATGCCTGCCCCAATCAGGAAAACAGAAGCCATGGCAGCTGGTTAAAAACCAGTAACAATCAAGAGGGTCAAACAAAGAACTCCCAGCATCCCGGCTGGGTTAGAGTTGTGGAGAAAATATGCTAATTGGAACGTTCTCTCTTAATGTTTAGAACAAGGATGCTGCAGTGCAAATGACACCGTGAGCATGTGCGACAATCTGACGTGCCCTCTTCAATGTCAGTCAAACATAAACTGATCACCCAGCCTGTTCCGTTCATGTCGAACAGCCACAAATTCTTGCCAAACAGCATTTTACATAGTAGTGACAGACATCAAGGGAATCTGAGGGCAGCTTCTACCCAAATATGTGTCTCCACCACAAGGCGATTGCAGGACAGACAAGGGACAAGGTCTTTAGGTCTGTCCCACTCTCATCCTTCACCCACACCATTCTTCTTAGGGAACACGAGAGACCTACCAAATGCACTTTCGTTGCTGGGTGTTTTACATGTTCACAGGCAAGGTTCTAATCACAAACCCACCACAGCAGGACCTCATCGTTTAACCAACCCAGCCTATTCTTCTCATTGTCGAGGGTAGGAAGGGTGGAATTTGATTTCTCCCCAGCTCTCATTATTTGGCTGTGAGGACATTTAATTGCCTTTATCATTAGAAGAATGAAACTTGAGATGCATCAAGTTTTGGCAATTGGATTCTCAGTCCTGCTTTTCTTTGGTGAAGGTAAGGATCTAGAGAAAGAAGAATAAAACATTTTAGAGAGAATCTAAGAAGGGTGTATGCAAAAAAAATCGGATGGATTCAAATACGGCTGTTTTGTTATTTTAAAACGTTAATGTGGTTTTTTAACTCTAGTATTAAAGTTGAGACTATCAGGAGATCTATCTGATAGTTGTTTCTGACCCATTTCAATGGGAACTACTGTCCTGCTGGAACCTCCACCATATAATTGGGAAGAAATAATCAGGGGTTGTTTACCTTACTGAAGCCCCCCCCCTTTCCAAATTGCAGACGAAGGACAAAAGACCTCCATTTGTATGTGATTTAAATTCTCAATTAAAAGGTAGGAACAAAGAAGCATTAATTGTCATGCTGTGAGTTCTTTCCTGGTATGGTATTAAATGGTAGACAGGAAAAGCCTATTTTTTAAAAAGAAACACAGCATTCAGGAGAGATAAGTGTCCCCTGAATCCTCCCTACCTTACTGGCTATGCTCAAAGGTTTTTGGTGTTGAGCTACCAGCCTGGCTGACATCTAGCAGCAGAAAAGGGACGGGAAAATATACGGTGCTGGTAGCAGAGCTCAGCAACTTTAGCCAGGTTAACGGCGCTTTCACACATGCTGAATAATGTGCTTTCAATCCCCATTCACAGCATTTAACAATCATTTGCAAGAGGGTTTTGCCATTTCACACAGTAAAATCCAGCTGCACAGTGCATTGACAATGGATTAAAAGGGTATTATTCAGCATGTGTGAAAGTGCCATAGTGAAGGGAAGGAGTGGTAGCTATCCTTTCCTTGGACTCCCGTGCTTTTGAAAAATAACCTCTGCTCATCTTTTTTTGCATGATCATTACATATTGTCATCTTCTGTCTTTATAATCATACAAAGATAGACACTATGTGTCGCTTTTCACTTTGCCAGCATGGTGTAGTGGTTAGGAGCGGTGGACTCTAATCTGGAGAACCGGGTTTGATTCCCCACTCCTCCACATGAAGCCTGCTGGGTGACCTTGGGCTAGTCACAGTTCTCTCTACTCTCTCTCAGCCCCCCCACCACCACCTAAAAAGGTGTCTGTTGTGGGGAGAGGAAGGGAAGGCAATTGTAAGCCGGTTTCAGTCTCCTTAAAAAGGTAGAGAAAATCGGGATATAAAAACCAACTCTTCTTATTTTAAAAAGAACATAAAGATTTCAAAGAAACCATTAGACTCTCCGGCATGTACAGGCAAAGACTTTGCCTTTTCCCATTGCAGGTCAGGCAGGAAGGCTGTCTGTTGTGGAGGGGGCTTCAAGCCCTGCTTTTATTTCCCCCATTCTGTTGGCATCTTTCTTGTCATGGAGGAAGCCTCCCAAATTGCCCTTCAGCTACCTCCCCGGCAGTTGGTACAAGCAAAGCATGTGCCTCTGCCTATTAAATGCAACCCCATGAAAACAAAATAGCAATTTTAGGACACATGCTTATATATAGACTCAAAACGCACCACATTAGGCACTGTAATGATTGGCAGGAAGTAGAAATGCTGTCAAAAGTCAAAACATCCCTTTGGATGCTCTTGTTTGGTGAGTAGGTCACCTGACTTTTGTAGGTCAGCTAAAGCTATTGTGCAAAATATAAAAAGAAACAAAACAAAAAGTGGTCAACTCATTCCTAAATGACAGCTGTTTGTAGGTATTTGAGTTTTTGGTAAGGTTTTTCAGTAGTACAATTTCAGTAGTTCAATTTAAGTAGTGTTGGTTTGGATTCCCTTTATGTAGTTATTTAATCTCCTTTAATAGCCATAATTGAGACTTTGGGGGATCATTGGGGCCCAAATGTTCTGGAATAAGTGTGTGTGTATTGTAATGTGCCGCCAAATGGCAGTCAACTTATGGCAATCACAGCAAGGGGCTTCCAAACCTAGTGAGAAGCAGAGGTTGTTAGCCATTGCCTTCTTCCGCAGAGTCCTCCTTGGTGGTTTCCCAAGTACCGGCCCTGCTTAGCTCCCAAGATCTGATGATATCATGCTATACCCATGCCGCCTTCTCTCCTTTGAAATTAATACCCAAATGAAATCCACAGCACAATATCTCGAATTCTTTTTTAGTTGAGAAGTCCACATTTCAGCATCCTTGGTTCCCATTTTGAATGCTCTGCTGCTTTTTCCTTCCCTTCCCGTCCTTTTGCAGCCATGCATTATTGCTTTTGCCTTTGTGGGTCTTACCTAGCCATTGCTTAACCTTTCTGTTTGTTAATCTTACCCAGTCCAGGCTCAGGAATGCTTGCGCTGCAGCGATGCTGACGCCAAGAGCAGGTGTAATAGTAAGGCAAGCACTTGCTATGCAGGACCATGGAAATTCTGCTTTACTAGGACGGTTATTCGAGGTGAGTCCAGGAGGAAACTATTTTTCAAAGACAGCAACAAAACTCTTTATGCCCATCTGTTGAAAAGGTAGCTAGCTTACACAGGTAAGCATTGTCAGTTTTTTAGCGCTAGGGCTCTTGCACCATCGACAACTGTACAACAAGCAGAAATTCACTAAGTAAACCTTTTGCATAACCGAACACCAGCTGAATATCTGCTTGTCAGTTAAATACACAGGAAAATAGACAGATCTTGTCCAGAATGCTGGCAGAGATAAGGGCCAGAGGCAGGTAGCGTAATCAGGAAAACAGTCCAAGGTCAGGTACCAACAGTTGCCAACCTCCAGGTAATAGTTAAAGATCTCTTGCTATTACAACTGATCTACAACTGATCTGGAAAAAAATGGCCGCTTTGGCTATTGGACTATGGCACTGAACTCCCTCCCCAAACCCTGCCCTCCTCAGACTCCACCCCAAAAGCTCCCACTGGTGTCAGAGAGGGACCGGGCCACCCGAGGTACCATGCTGTTCGTGTCCAATTTCTAAGCAGAGGGGGAATCCGAATTCAAGGTCAGGTTCAGCTCCCAGGGTCAGGGTAGCAGAGGTCCACGAGTCCAGAGAATAACAGAGACCTGAGATAGAGATCAGTTCAGCTGGAGAAAATGGCCACTTTGGCAACTGGACTCTATAGCATTTAAGTCCCTCCCCTTCCCAAACACCTCCTCCTCAGGCTCCACCCCAAAAACCTCCCACCGGTTACCAAGGGGGACCTAGCAACTCAAGCAGGGACTGATTGGGATAAGGTGATGGTGTAGGGCAGGGGCTCCAGCCTCCCTAGGGTTGCCAACCTCCAGGTACTAGCTGGACATCTCCCGCTATTACAACTGATCTCTGCTATTACAACAGAGATCAGTCCACCTGGAGAAAATGGCTGCTTTGGCAATTGGACTCTATCTCCCTCCAAACCCCTCCCTCCTCAGGCTCCACCCGCAAAACCTCCCACTGGTGGGGAAGTGGGACCTGGCAACCCTAAGCCTCCCCCACTACCGTTTTCCTGACATAAAATGGCCTGGGGGGCATTACTTTCTCCACTGGGGACTTGCATGTGCGCTGAATACTTCACAGGCATTTCCCCAAGGGAGAAATTACTCCCACTGAAGCTATGGTCCATAGGTGCAGTCCAAATCCAAATTCAGCCCTGCAAAGCTTGAAAAACTAGTTCCCCACAGCTATAGTTTAGGGGCGCAGAAAGAGGTCAGGGTTAAGGGAAACCAGACCTGACTTGTTCAAAATGCTAATGTCTACTTTGACCCTAAAATGGCCAACTCCTAGAAGACACAGATCTGGAAAAGGCAGAGGCCCACACAGGAGGGAACCTAGCTAGGGTTGCCAACTTCCAGGTATTAGCTGGAGATCTCCTGCTATTACAATTGATCTCCAGCCGATGGAGATCAGATCACCTGGAGAGAATGGCTGCTTTGGCAATTGGACTCTATGGCAATGAAGTCCCTCCCCACCCCAAACTTCACCTTCCTCAGGCCCCACCCCAAAAACCTGCCGCTGGTGGCAAAGAGGGACCTGGCAACCCTACTCATCCAAATACTAGTCAGAGTCAGGGCTGAGAGTGTGTGACTGGCCCAAGGTCGCCCAGCAAGTTTCCAGGACGCGAGTGGGGATGGTCCTAGTCTGACACCTTAACCGCTACACCATGTTTGCATGCAGAAGTCCCCCAAATTCAGATGCTGGCCTCTCCAGGAAATTGGACTGCTGATATCATGGCTTGGAACAGCCTACAATTGAGGCCCTGAAATCTACTGCCCATCAGAGTGTACAGTGCTGGTCCATGATAAGGCAGCTGCACATTGAGGAGCGAAGACTATCAGTTCACTTATATGGGAGTAAACTCCTTTGACCCAAGTAGGACTTGCTTCACAGCACACAGCAAGACATGATGCTGTCCTCAGGGTTTACTCCAGGGGTGCACCTCCATTTTGTAGTGCCAGGGAGAGATGTGTAAGAACACTGAGGAGACAGTTTCTGGTTGGGACCAATGAAGCATAGGGAAAGGAGGGGGCCCTGACTTCCTCCCATGTAGTATGGGACCCTATGACAAATATATTTGTTGCTCTTTCCTAATGTGTACGCTAGGAGAAGAAGCTTAACAATCCTTGATTACGAAGAACTTCATTTTTCACTTTCTTGCTCTCTCTTTCCAGATGGTTTAGTCAAACGGAGACACCTGGGCTGTGCTTATCGATGTGTTAGCAAAAGGACCAAGAGATGGGTAGTAGATATGAAATGCTGTGAAAAACACTTCTGCAACTGGCCAAATATGAATATTGGGAGTAATCTTAAAAAGACATTTTCCCCTTGAAGCTTACCCGGCACCTGCCTTGCATTCTTTTAGGCACCAGGACAAAACGTTTCTTTCTTTGGGGATGGTTGGGGAACAAAGGTTTCAAAATAAATAAATAAATCCACAGTATTTTCTGTGCTTCATTTGTTCCTAGAGAAGTCCTCATTTCAATATCCTTCATTCAATCTCAAATATTATATTGCCTTTTCTTTCCTTCCATTTGCATTTTCAATCTTATACAGTAACAGCTTTGTAATCTGGCCCTCACAAGGAACCAGTGTCTCTGGTTAACCAGATGAGCCGGATATTCAAGCTTATTGCTCTGCCCCAACTCCTATCCAGAGGAATCTGCAGCAATCAACTCCTATCCAGAGGAATCTGCAGCAACCCAAACCCCACTACATCGGAAGGGCCATGGCGACAGACTCCATGTTTGGTGGGATCCTTCCCCTTCCCCCAAGGCGCAGAGCCATGCAATACAGCAGGCAGAGCCGGGCCAGCTGCCTGTGAGCCGTCCAACAGAGCTGGCATCAAGCTCAGCTGGTTGGCAAAGTGGGAGTGGGGTACGCACATGCTCAAAGCTACAATGATATTCTGGCTGAGTGACAGGTGCTCGCCCTCTGAGCCATGCCAGTTAATTGTGCATTCTGATTAACCAAGCAGTAGATAACTTTATTGTCAGTTCTGAATTTGTGAGTCTTGTAGATGAGAGGCAGATGGGGAAGAGATTCTGTGACCGTTATGCTGATGAAAGGGCAAAGCACAAGGTCCCAGGTTCAATCTCCAGCATCTCCAATTAAAAGGATCCCGTGGCAGATGATGCAAAAGACCTCAGCCTCAGACCCTGGCAAGCCTCTGCCAGTCTGAGTATACAATACTGACCTTGATGGATTGAGGGTCTGATTCAGTAGAATGTAGCTTCATATGAGTTCATGGTGTCCTCCTTCTGAGAGTTCATTTAACTATCCTATGAGACCACCATGAAGGAGCTAGAAAAGATTCTTAAGTGTAAGGATGTGTCACTGGCAACCAAGATAAAATTAATTCAGGCCATCGTATTCCCTGTTACTATGTATGGATGTGAAAGTTGGACAATGAAGAAAGCTGATAGGAAGAAAGTAGATTCTTTTGAAATGAGGTGTTGGAATAATGTTACGGATACCATCGATAGCCCAAAAAACGAATCAGAGGGTTATTGATCAAGAGAAGCCTGAACTGACCCTGGAAGCTAAAACGACTAAACTGAGGCTATCGTACTTTGGTCACATTAGGAGAAGACAGGTGTCACTGGAAAAGACAATCATGCTAGGAAAAGCTGAAGGCAGCAGGAAAAGAGGAATACCCAACTAGAGATGGATTGACTCTATAAAGGAAGCCACAGCCCTCAGTTTGCAAGATCTGAGCAAGGCTGTTAAGGATAGGACATTTTGGAGAAGACCTGGGCATTGCAAGGGCTGGCAGCAAGGTTATTTTTGATGGACGGAAAACTTATGCATAACTCCAAGGAACAGACTGGTGATGGATGTGAGTGAAAGTACCCATGCATAAATGACCTCTATGTCTGCCCCAATACGGAAGTAGAAGCCATGGCAGCTGGTTGAAAACCAGTAACAATCAAGAGGGTCAAACAAAGAACTCCCAGCATCCTGGCTGGGTTAGAGTTGTGGAGAGAATATGCTAATTGGAATGATCTCTCTTAATGTTTAGAACAAGGATGCTGCAGTGCAAATTACATGTATGACAATCTAACGTGCCCTCTTCAAAGCTGTCAGTCAAACGTAAACTGATCACCCAGCCTGTTCCGTTCATGTCGAACAGCCACAAATTCTTGCCAAACAGCATTTTACATAGTAGTGACAGACATCAAGGGAATCTGAGGGCAGCTTCTACCCAAATATGTGTCTCCACTACAAGCCGATTGCAGGACAGACAAGGGACAAGGTCTTCAGGTCTGTCCCACTCTCATCCTTCACCCACACCATTCTTCTTAGGGAACATGAGAGACCTACCAAATGCACTTTCGTTGCTGGGTGTTTTACATGTTCACAGGCAAGGTTCTAATCACAAACCCACCACAGCAGGACCTCATCGTTTAACCAACCCAGCCTATTCTACTCATGGTCGAAGGTAGGAAGGGTGGAATTTGATTTCTCCCCAGCTCTCATTATTTGGCTGTGAGGACATTTAATTGCCTTTATCCTTAGAAGAATGAAACTTGAGATGCATCAAGTTTTGGCAATTGGATTCTCAGTCCTGCTTTTCTTTGGTGCAGGTAAGGATCTAGAGAAAGAAGAATAAAACATTTTAGAGGGAATCTGTGAAGGCTGTATGCAAAAAAAAAAAGTCAGATAGATTCAAATGGGACCATTTTGTCATTTTAAAACATTAATGTGGTTTTTAAACTCTAGTATTAAAGTTGAGACTATCAGGAGATCTATCTGATAGTTGTTTCTGACCCATTTCAATGGGAACTACTGTCCTGCTGGAACCTCCACCATATAATTGGGAAGAAATAATCAGGGGTTGTTTACCTTACTGAAGCCCCCCCCCCTTTACAAATTGCAGACAGGAAGGACAAAAGGCTTCTGTTTGTATGTGATTTAAATTCTCAGTTAAAGGGTAGGAACAAAGAAACATCAGTTGTCATGCTGTGAGTTCATTTTTCCTTCTTTCCTGGTATGATATTAAATGGTAGACAGGAAAAGCCTATTTTTTAAAAAGAAACACAGCGTACAGGAGAGATGAAGGGTCCCCTGAATCCTCCATACCTTACTAGCTGTGCTCAAAGGTTTTTGGTGTTGAGCTACCAGCCTGGCTGACATCTAGCAGCAGAAAAGGGACGGGAAAATATACGGTGCTGTTAGCAGAGCACAGCAACATTAGCCAGGTTAACGGCGCTTTCAAACATGCTGAATAATGCGCTTTCAATCCCCATTCACAGCATTTAACAATCATTTGCAAGTGGGTTTTGCCATTTCACACAGTAAAATCCAGCTGCACAGTGCATTGACAATGGATTAAAAGGGCATTATTCAGCATGTATGAAAGTGTCATAGTGAAGGGAAGGAGTGGTAGCTATCCTTTCCTTGGACTCCCTTGCTTTTGAAAAATAACCTCTGCTCATCTTTTTCTGCATGATCATTTTATATTGTCATCTTCTGTCTTTATAATCATACAAAGATAGACACTATGTGTCGCTTTTCACTTTGCCAGCATGGTGTAGTGGTTAGGAGCGGTGGACTCTAATTCGGACAACCAGGTTTGATTCCCCACTCCTCCACATAAAGCCTGCTGGGTGACCTTGGGCTAGTCACAGTTCTCTCTGCTCTCTCTCAGCCCCCCCCCCCACCTAACAAGGTGTCTGTTGTGGGGAGAGGAATGGAAGGCAATTGTAAGCCGGTTTCAGTCTTCTTAAAAAGGTAGAGAAAATCGGGATATAAAAACCAACTCTTCTTCTTTTTAAAAAGAACATAAAGATTTCAAAGAAACCATTAGACTCTCCGGCATGTACAGGCAAAGACTTTGCCTTTTCCCACTGCAGGTCACGAAGAAGGCTGTCTGTTGTGGAGGGGGCTTCAAGCCCTGCTTTTATTTCCCCCATTCTGTTGGCATCTTTCTTGTCATGGAGGAAGCCTCCCAAATTGCCCTTCAGCTACCTGCCCGGCAGTTGGTACAAGCAAAGCATGCGCCTCTGCCTATCAAATGCAACCCCATGAAAACAAAATAGCAATTTTAGGACACATGCTTATATATAGACTCAAAACGCACCACATTAGGCACTGTAATGATTGGCAGGAAGTAGAAATGCTGTTAAAAGTCAAAACATCCCTTTGGATGCTCTTGTTTGGTGAGTAGGTCACCTGACTTTTGTAGGTCAGCTAAAGCTATTGTGCAAAATATAAAAAGAAACAAAACAAAAAGTGGTCAACTCATTCCTAAATGACAGCTGTCTGTAGGTATTTGAGTTTTTGATAAGGTTTTTCAGTAGTACAATTTCAGTAGTTCAATTTAAGTAGTGTTGGTTTGGATTCCCTTTATGTAGTTATTTAATCTCCTTTAATAGCCATAATTGAGACTTTGGGGGATCATTGGGGCCCAAATGTTCTGGAATAAGTGTGTGTGTATTGTAATGTGCCGCCAAATGGCAGTCAACTTATGGCAATCAAAGCAAGGGGCTTCCAAGCCTAGTGAGAAGCAGAGGTGGTTAGCCATTGCCTTCTTCCGCAGAGTCTTCCTTGGTGGTTTCCCAAGTACCGGCCCTGCTTAGCTCCCAAGATCTGACGATATCGTGCTATACCCATGCCGCATTCTCTCCTTTGAAATTAATGCCCAAATGAAATCCACAGCACAATATCTCAAATTCTTTTTTAGTTGAGAAGTCCACATTTCAGCATCCTTGGTTCCCATTTTGAATGATCTGCTGCTTTTTCTTTCCCTTCCCGTCCATTTGCAGCCATGCATTATCGCTTTTGCCTTTGTGGGCCTTACCTAGCCATTGCTTAACCTTTTTTTATCTTATCCAGTTCAGGCTCGCCGATGCATGTACTGCCAAAATGCTGACTCCAATAACATATGTAAGAATAAGGCAACGACTTGCAATGCAGGAATATGGAGATACTGCTTTACTCGGGAAGTTGTTCGAGGTGAGTCCAGGAGGAAACTATTTTTCAATGACAGCAAAAAAAAAAACATCTACTCTCTATGCCCATCTGTTGAAATTACTCCCTTCAAAGCTTGAAAAATTAGTTTCCCACAGCTATAGTTTAGGGGCGCAGAAAGTGGACAGTGTTAAGGGAAATCAAACCTGACTTGTTCAAAATGCTAATTACCCTAAAATTGCCAACTCCTAGATGACACAAATCTGGAAAGGGCAGAGGCCCACATAGGAGGGATCCCAGCTAGGGTTGCCAACCTCCAGGTATTAGCTGGAGATCTCCTGTTATTACAATTGATCTCCAGCCGATGGAGATCAGATCACCTGGAGAGAATGGCTGCTTTGGCAATTGGACTCTATGGCAATGAAGTCCCTCCCCACCCCAAACCTCACCCTCCTCAGGCTCCACCCCAAAAACCTGTCGCTGGTGGCGAAGAGGGACCTGGCAACCCTACTCATCCAAATACTAGTCAGGGTTAGGGCTGAGAGTGTGTGACTGGCCCAAGGTCACCCAGTAGGGCTGTTGAATTAAAAAAAATTCGGTATAGTTCGGATTCGGCCCGTTTAGATTCAGGATATGCTGAAGTCCGAACTCCCCCGCTTCGGGTCCGTGCAATTCGGCAGGAATTCAAAGTTCGGGGAAAAAATTTGGCCGAATAAAGCCATTTAAAACACAACCACGCCTTTCCGCGGCTCTGGGGGGGCATTTTTGGGGGTAGAGGTCCCAAACTTTGAGTGGAGCTTCAAAGGCGCTTCTTGAAAGACCCCCCAAGTTTTGTAAAGATTGGGTCAGGGGGGGCTGAGATATGGGCCCCAAAAGGGGTCCCCCCACCCTTAATATGCATCTCTGAGCAGAGCTTGCCGCCCATGCACAAAGCTCCCAGCCCCGACAAACAGCTGAGAAGTTTGCAAAGCATTGCAACACAACTGCAAGCAACACGACTGCAAAAGCAACACAACCTTGTAAGCAACACCTTTGCAACTGTGCAAAGCAACACCTGACACCTGGGAGTTTGCAAACCATGGAAAGAGACAGAGGCAGCTAGCTATGCATAATGAGCAGGGGTGGAATTTCCCCTTTTGCATGGGACTCCAAATGCATTCTTTAAGTCACCATTTGAAAACAAGTTTTGAGCAAGCATCCAAATAGACCTAACCGCTCTTATGAATGAGGGAAAACCTGAAGACACACAACTGAAACCCCCCGTCAAACCAGGGAGAGAGAGACTCGAGGGGGAACACACACCCCAGGCAGAACCGGCAAAAGCCCCCTTTGGCTTCCCCCACCCACCCACAGAAACTGCTCCCTCCCCACACACACACAGACTCTGCTTCCCCCCACACACACACACACAGAGGAGAAAAATTATAGATTAAAGCCCCCAAAGGGGTCTTACTGTGGCTGTCTTCTGTTCCATCAGGAGGGGCTGGGGAGGACTCGGTAATCCAAGATGATTCCATTTAGGCACGGGACGTTTTGCTCTGGAGATGCATACTGATCCATTCATCCCAATAGGGAAAAGGGGAAAGGGGAAAGCCCATATTTCGGGACCCCCTGACCCAATGTTTACAAAACTTGGGTGGTCTCTTAAGAAGGCTTGTCTGAAGCTCCGCTCAAAGTTTGGGATCTGCACCCCCAAAAATGCGCCCCCTGCAGCCACAGAAAGAGAAAAGGGGGGAGCCGATATTTCTGCCCCCACTGAACCCATCTTTACAAAACTTGGGTGTATCTTAAGAATGATTGTCTGAAGTTATGCTGAAAGTTTGGGGGCTGTATCCCCAAAAAAGCGCCTCCTGCAGCCACGGAAATGGAAAAGGGGGGGAGGGAAAAGCGGTGGAGCCCATATCTCGAGACCCCCTGACCCAATGTTTACAAAACTTGGGGGGTATCTTAAGAAGGCTCATCTGAAGCTCCACTGAAAGTTTGGGGTCTGTACCCCCAAAAATGTGCCCCCTGCAGCCATTGAAAGAAAAAAGGGGGGAGCCCATATCTCGGGACCCCCTGACCCAATGTTTACAAAACTTGGGTGGTCTCATAAGAAGGCTTGTCTGAATCTCTGCTGAAAGTTTTGTGTCTGTACCCCAAAAAATACGCTCCCTGCAGCCACAGAAAGGAGCGAATGTGCACAAGCACCCCCCCACACACACACACGAAGATTTTCCTCTCTCTCTCTCTCTTCCCGGCCAGGCCGCACATCAGCTGATTCCTCCAGTACTCAATCCTGACTGATTGGCCAGAAGAAGACCCAGCTTGGCCACCGATTGGCCGGGGGAGGAGAATGCTGCTTACTGACGGTTATGCTGCTTACTGACAGCCCCGAATTGGCCGGATTTATTCGTGAACTCCCGAACTCGCTGAATTCGACTCCCCGGTTGCCCACCATTTTTTAGCTCGGTTCGTCCCGAACTAAAAACCACCGAATCAGGGGAAATTCGGCTGTTTTTCAGTTTGGGCCGAACCGAATCAACAGCCCTATCGCCCAGTAAGTTTCCAGGGCACAAGTTGGGATGGTCCTAGTCTGACACCTTAACCGCTACACCACGATTTGCATGCAGAAGTCCCCCAAATTCAGATGCTGGCCTCTCCAGGAAATTGGACTGCTGATATCATGGCTTGGAACAGCCTACAGTTGAGGCCCTGAAATCTACTGCCCATCAGAGTGTATAGTGCTGGGCCATGGTAAGGCAGCTGCACATTGAGGAGCGAAGACTATCAGTTCACTTATATGGGAGTAAACTCCTTTGACCCAAGTAGGACTTGCTTCACAGCACACAGCAAGACATGATGCTGTCCTCAGGGTTTACTCCAGGGGTGCACCTCCATTTTTTAGTGCCAGGGAGAAATGTTTAAGTACACTATGAGGAGACGGTTTCTGGTTGGGACCACTGAAGCATAAAGAAAGGAGGGGTCCCTGACTTCCTCCCATGCCATATGGGACCCTATCACAAGTATCTTTGAGAGCCAGTGTGGTATAGTGTTTAAGAGTGGTGGTTTGGAGAAGTGGACTCTGTCTGGAGAACCGGGTTTGATTCCCCCCCTCCTCCACATGAGCGGCGGAAGCTAATCTGGTGAACTGGATTTGTTTCCCCACCCCTACACATGAAGCCAGCTGGGTGACCTTGGCCAAGTTACAGCTCTCTTAGAGCTTTCTCAGCCCCACCTACCTCACAGGGTGTCTCTTGTGGGGAAGGGAAGGGAAGGTGATTGTAAGCAGGTTTGAGTCTCCCTTAAGTGGTAGAGAAAGTCGGCATAGAAAAACCAACTTTTCTTATCTTCTTCTTTGTTGCTCTTTCCTAATGTGTACGCTGGGAGAAGAAGCTTAACAATCCTTGATTACGAAGGACTTCATTTTTCACTTTCTTGCTCTCTCTTTCCAGATGATAAAGTCAAACGGAGACACATGGGCTGTGCTTATCGATGTATTAACATAAGGGCCAAGAGACTGGTAGTAAATATGAAATGCTGTGAAGAAAACTTCTGCAACTTGCCAAATATCAATATTGGGAGTCTTAAAAAGACATTGTCCCCTTGAAGCATACCCGGCACCTGCCTTGCATTCTTTTAGGCACCAGGAAAAAACATTTCTTTCTTTGGAGATGGTTGGGGTACAAAGGTTTCGAAATAAATAAATAAAATCCACAGTATTTCAGTGCTTCATTTGTTCCTAGAGAAGTCCTCATTTCAATATCCTTCATTCTCATCTCAAATATTATATTGCCTTTTTTCCCCTTCCATTTGCATTTTCAACCTTATACAGTAACAGCTTTGTAATCTGGCCCTCACAGGGAATGGGTGTCTCTGGTTAACCAGATGAGCCGGATATTCAAGCTTATTGCTCTGCCCCAACTCCTATCCAGAGGAATCTGCAGCAATCAACTATCCAGAGGAATCTGCAGCAACCCAAACCCCACTACATCGGAAGGCCCATGGCGACAAACCCCATGTTTTGTGGGACCCTTCCCCTTCCCCCGAGGCACACAGTCTTGCTATACAGCAGGCAGAGACAGGCCAGCTGCCTGTGAGCTGTCCAACAGAGCTGGCATCAAGCTCAGCTGGTTGGCAAAGTGGGAGTGGGGTGCGCACATGCTCAAAGCTACAATGATATTCTGGCTGAGTGACAGGAGCTCGCCCTCTGAGCCATGCCAGTTAATTGTGCATTCTGAATAACCAAGCGGTAGATAACTTTATTGTCAGTTCTGAATTTGTGAGTCTTGTGGATGAGAGGTGGATGGGCAAGAGATGCTATGACCATTATGCTGATGGAAGGGCAAAGCACAAGGTCCCAGGTTCAATCGCCAGCATCTCCAATTAAAAGGATCCGGTGGCAGGTGATGCAAAAGTCCTCAGCCTCAGACCCTGGCAAGCCTCTGCCAGTCTGAGTAGACAATACTGACCTTGATGTTTTGAGGGTCTGATTCGGTAGAAGCCAGCTTCATATGGGTTCATGGTGTCCTCCTTCTGAGAGTTCATTTAGCTACCCTATGAGACCACCATGAAGGAGCTAGAATCATAGAATCATAGAGTTGGAAGGGACCACCAGGGTCATCTAGTCCAACCCCCTGCACAATGTAGGAAATTAACAACTACTTCCCCCCACATCCCCAGCTAGAAAAGATTCTTAAGTGTAAGGATGTGTCACTAGCAACCAAGATCAAATTAATTCATGAAGGCAGCCATGAAGGAGATAGAAAAGATACTTAAGTGTAAGGACATGTCACTGGCAACGAAGATCAAATTAATTCATGCCATCGTATTCCCTGTTACTATGTATGGGAGTGAAAGTTGGACAATGAAGAAAGCTGATAGGAAGAAATTAGATTCCTTTGAAATGCGGTGTTACAGATATTGTCGACCGCCCCAAAAACAAATCAGTGGGTTATAGATCAAGTCAAGCCTGAACTGACCCTAGAAGCTAAAATGACTAAACTGAGACTATAGTACTTTGGTCACATTAGGAGAAGACAGGTGTCACTGGAAAAGACAATCATGCTAGGAAAAGCTGAAGGTAGCAGGAAAAGAGGAAGACACAACTAGAGATGGATTGACTCTATAAAGGAAGCCACAGCCCTCAGTTTGCAAGATCTGAGCAAGGCTGTTAAGGATAGGACATTTTGGAGAAGACCCGGCATTGCAAGAGCTGGCAGCGAGGTCATTTCTGATGGACAGAAAACTCATGCATAACTCCTAGGAACAACCGATTCAGACTGGGGTGAATGTGAGTAAAAGTACCCATGCATAAATGACCTCTATGCCTGCCCCAACCAGGAAAACAGAAGCCATGGCAGCTGGTTGAAAACCAGTAACAATCAAGAGGGTCAAACAAAGAACTCCCAGCATCCCGGCTGGGTTAGAGTTGTGGAGACAATATGCTAATTGGAACGTTCTCTCTTAATTTTTAGAACAAGGATGCTGCAGTGCAAATGACATCGTGAGCATGTGCGACAATCTAACGTGCCCTCTTCAAAGCTGTCAGTCAAATGTAAACTGATCACCCAGCCTGTTCCGTTCATGTCGAACAGCCACAAATTCTTGCCAAACAGCATTTTACATAGTAGTGACAGACATCAAGGGAATCTGAGGGCAGCTTCTACCCAAATATGTGTCTCCACTACAAGCCGATTGCAGGACAGACAAGGGACAAGGTCTTCAGGTCTGTCCCACTCTCATCCTTCACCCACACCATTCTTCTTAGGGAACATGAGAGACCTACCAAATGCACTTTCGTTGCTGGGTGTTTTACATGTTCACAGGCGAGGTTCTAATCACAAACCCACCACAGCAGGACCTCATCGTTTAACCAACCCAGCCTATTCTACTCATGGTCGAAGGTAGGAAGGGTGGAATTTGATTTCTCCCCAGCTCTCATTATTTGGCTGTGAGGACATTTAATTATTGCCTTTATCCTTAGAAGAATGAAACTTGAGATGCATCAAGTTTTGGCAATTGGATTCTCAGTCCTGCTTTTCTTTGGTGCAGGTAAGGATCTAGAGAAAGAAGAATAAAACATTTTAGAGGGAATCTGTGAAGGCTGTATGCAAAAAAAAAAGTCAGATAGATTCAAATGGGACCATTTTGTCATTTTAAAACATTAATGTGGTTTTTAAACTCTAGTATTAAAGCTGAGACTATCAGGAGATCTATCTGATAGTTGTTTCTGACCCATTTCAATGGGAACTACTGTCCTGCTGGAACCTCCACCATATAATTGGGAAGAAATAATCAGGGGTTGTTTACCTTACTGAAGCCCCCCCCCCCCTTTCCAAATTGCAGACAGGAAGGCCTCCGTTTGTATGTGATTTAAATTCTCACTTAAAGGGTAGGAACAAAGAAGCATCAATTGTCATGCTGTGAGTTCATTTTTCCTTCTTTCCTGGTATGATATTAAATGGTAGACAGGAAAAGCCTATTTTTTAAAAAGAAACACAGCGTACAGGAGAGATGAAGGATCCCCTGAATCCTCCATACTTTACTGGCTGTGCTCAAGGGTTTTTGGTGTTTAGCTACCACCAGCCTGGCTGACATCTAGCAGCAGAAAAGGGACGGGAAAATATACGCTGCTGGTAGCAGAGCACAGCAACTTTAGCCAGGTTAACGGCGCTTTCACACACGCTGAATAATGCACTTGCAAGTGGATTTTGCCATTTCACACAGTAAAATCCTGTTGCAAAATGAAACAATCACAGCAAGGGGCTTCCAAGTCTAGTGAGAAGCAGAGGTGGTTGGCCATTGCCTCCTTCTGCAGAGTCTTTCTTCATAGTTTCCCAAGAACCGACCCTGCTTCATGGTTTCCCAAGGGTCGGTACTTGGGAAACCATGAAGAAACTCCCAAAATCTGACGAGATCGTGCTATACCCATGCCACCTTCTCTCCTTTGAAATTAATACACAAATGAAATCCACAGCACAATATCTCGAATTCTTTTTTAGTTGAGAAGTCCATATTTTAGCATCCTTGGTTCCCATTTTGAATGCTCTGCTGCTTTTTCTTACCTTTCCATTACATTTGCAACCATGCATTATCACTTTTGTCTTTGTGGGCCTTACTTAGCCATTGCTTAATCTTTCTTTTAATCTTACCCAGTTCAGGCTCGCCGATGCTTATACTGCCGAAATGTTGACTCCAGTAACATATGTAAGAGTAAGGCAAGGACTTGCAATGCAGGATTATGGAAATACTGCTTTACTCGGAAAGTTGTTCTAGGTGAGTCCAGGCAGAAACTATTTTTCAAAGACAGCAAAAAACATCTATGAAAAAATATCTATGAAAAGATAGCTAGCTAGAAAAAAGCTAGAAAAGCTAAAAAAGCTACACAAGATAGCTAGAAAAAATATCTATGAAAAGATAGCTAGCTCTCACAGGTAAGCATTGTCAGTTTTTTAGCGCTAGGGCTCTTGCACCATCGACAGCTGTACAACAAGCAGAAATTCACTAAGTAAACCTTTTCCATCACTGAGCACCAGCTGAATTTCTGCTTGTCGTATACAGGAAAAGAGTCAGAAGTTGTCCAGAATGCTGGCAGAGATAAGGGCCAGAGGCAGGTAGCGTAATCAGGAAAACAGTCCGAGGTCAGGTACTGACGTTTTCCAACCTCCAGGTAATCAGAAGAAAACCCTATGCTGGCAATAGTAAATACAATAGAATAATCAGCACACAGGCTCAAATAAACACAGGGAAATGTACAAAAATATTCAAAAATTTTACAAAGATACGCAGTTGTACACAAATTATATCTATTAAAGCCCAAAACTACATAAGTAAACCAATAGTACGCCACCAATACAAAAAACACAAACGTAGCCTACAATGTCCTTATGTACAATGCAAAAGTCCAGCCCCCCTTCAAAGTTTAGCCAAAAACTTTTCTGATTTAATTTCAACCCGTTGGTTCTGATCTGACCTTCTGGGGCAACAGAAAACAACATTGCCTGCCTCCCCATCATAACCCTGGTATTCCTTGGAGGTCTGTCATCCAAATACTAGCCAGGGTCAGGGCTGAGAGTGTGTGACTGGCCCAAGGTCGCCCAGCAAGTTTCCAGGGAGCGAGTGGGGATGGTCCTAGTCTGACACCTTAACCGCTACACCACGTTTTGCATGCAGAAGTTCCCCAAATTCAGATGCTGGCCTCTCCAGGAAATTGGACTGCTGATATCATGGCTTGGAACAGCCTACAGTTGAGGCCCTGAAATCTACTGCCCATCAGAGTGTACAGTGCTGGTCCATGATAAGGCAGCTGCACATTGAGGAGCGAAGACTATCAGTTCACTTATATGGGAGTAAACTCCTTTGACCCAAGTAGGACTTGCTTCACAGCACACAGCAAGACATGATGCTGTCCTCAGGGTTTACTCCAGGGGTGCACCTCCATTTTGTAGTGCCAGGGAGAGATGTTTGAGAACACTGTGAGGAGACGGTTTCTGGTTGGGACCACTAAAGCACAGGGAAAGGAGGGGTCCCTGACTCCCTCCCATGCCGTATGGGACCCTATGACAAATATTTTTGTTGCTCTTTCCTAATGTGTACACTAGGAGGAGAAGCTTAACAATCCTTGAATACGAAGAACTTCATTTTTCTCTTTCTTGCTCTCTCTTTCCAGATGATAAACTCCAATGGATACACCAGGGCTGTGCTGATAAATGTATTAGCACAAGGACCAAGAGACGGGTAGTACATATGAAATGCTGTGACAAAGACCTCTGCAACTGGCCAGGCAAGAATACTGGGAATAAACCCTTTTAGACACCAGGACAAAACATTTCTTTCTTTGGGGATGGTTGGGGTACAAAGGTTTTGAAATAAATAAATAAAATCCACAGTATTTCTGTGCTTCATTTGTTCCTAGAGAAGTCCACATTTCAATATGATTCATTCTCATCTCAAATATTATATTGTTTTTTCTTTCCTTCCATTTGCATTTTCAGCCTTATATAGTAACAGTTTTGTAATCTGGCCCTCACGGGGAATGGGCGTCTCTGGTTAACCAGATGAGCCAGATATTCAAGTTTATTGCTCTGCCCAGACTCCTATCCAGAGGAATCTGCAGCAACCCAAAACCCATCACATCAGAGGGACCATGATGACAGACCCCATGTTTGGTGGGACCCCTCCCTTCCCCCAAGGCACAGAGCCATGCTATACAGCAGGCAGAGGTGGGCCAGAGGTGGGTAATGGGACATGAGCTGTCATCAAGCTCAGCTGGTTGGCAAAGTGGGGGTGGTGTACGCACACGCTGAAAGGTACAAGGATATTGTGGCTGAGGGACAGGAGCTTGCCCTCTGTGCCATGCCGGGTAACTATGCATTCTGAAACACCAAGCAGTAGATAACAATGCTCTTACTGTATTGTCAGTTCTGAATTTGTGAGTCTTGTGGATGAGAGGCAGATGGGCAAGAGATGCCATGACAGTTATGCTGATAGAAGGGCAAAGCACAAGGTCACATGTTTAATCCCCAGCATCTCCAATTAAAAGGATCCAGTATCAGGTGACGCAAAAGACCTCTGCCTGAGACCGTGGCAAGCCACTGCCAGTCTGAGTAGACAATACTGGCCTTGATGGATTAAGGGTCTGATTCAGTAGAAGGCATCTGGAGCCCCGTGGCACAGAGTGTTAAGCTGCAGTATTGCAGTCAAAAGCTCTGCTCACGACCTGAGGTTCGATCCGACGGAAGTCGGTTTCAGGTAGCTGGCTCAAGGTTGACTCAGCCTTCCATCCTTCCGAGGTCGGTGAAATGAGTACCCAGCTTGCTGGGGGTAAAGGGAAGATGACTGGGGAAGGCATTGGCAAACCACCCCACAAACAAAGTCTGCCTTGAAAATGTTGGGATGTGATGTCACCCCATGGGTCAGGAATGACCCGGTGCTTGCACAGGGGACCTTTACCTTTCTTCAGTAGAAGGTAGCTTCCTATGGGTTCATGATGTCCTCCTTCTGAGAGTTCATTTAGCTACCCTATGAGATCACCAATGCTTAACCTATGGCAGCTGGAAGAACCCAGCTTTTCTATAACATCCTCACAGCTTGGTCAATTGCTATGGCTTGAACACATGAACATGCCTTCTACTGAATCAGACCCTTGGTCCATCAAAGTCAGTATTGTCTACTCAGACCAACAGTGACTCTCCAGGGTCTCAGGCAGAGGTCTTTCACATATCCTGCTTGCCTAGTGCCTAACTGGAGATGCCAGGGATTGAACCTGGGACCTTCTGCATGCCAAGCAGAGGCTCTACCACAAACCTCCATTTTACTATATGAGTTGATGGATTGCACTGGGCAGCCAACATCACCTAATGGTCTATGGCCAAGTAGTGATATGAAGCAAATGAAGGTTGTGTTTTTACCACCTCTCACTAGTCCTGCATGTTATTTTCATTGGAATAATAAGGTCAGAGCATTTGGCCCTGCTACACACAGAGGGGCTCAGACACCTGCTTTATAAGCCCTCCCCCATTCAAAGTGGGCAAACAAGGAACGATTCAGCAAGGACTGAAAACTGGTTGTGCAAATCATCCATGACTCCTGGATGCAGAAGTCTGCAGCGTAGTGTAGTAGTTAAGAGCAGTGGTTTGGAGCAGTAGACTCTGATCAGGAGAACCGGGTTTGATTCCCCACTCCTCCACATGAGTGGCAGACACTAACCTGGTGAACTGGATTTGTTTCCCCACTCCTCCACATGAAGCCAGCTGGCTGACCTTGGGCTAGTCACACTCTCTCAACCCCACCTACCTCATAGGTTGTCTGTTGTGGGGTGGGGAAGGGAAGGTGATTGTAAGCTGGTTTGATTCTTCCTTAAGTGGTAGAGAAAGTCAGCATATAAAAACCATTTCTTTTTCTTCTTCTTTTCTTGTTGTTGTCACCCCAGTGTGACTTGAAAATCAGGGAGTTGCTCCCAAGAAGGGAACTGTCACTACTGCAATGAAAAGAAGGCTAATTGGTTTTTTTTTTTTTATGTGGTGGGTATACCCATGAGCTAAAATTGTTTGGAATGTAGTAGCTTCTGCTCTTTCAATAGAGATTTAACACCTACGGTAATTCCTTGTACTCCTGAGTTATTTCTCCTTGATTACCCTGATTCTGTGTCAAAAGTAAGGAAGCCTTTTTGTGTGTGTGATAACAGCTGCTAGATTAGTTTTTGCACATTGCAACAGTGTGGAAACAGAAGATAATTTCTTCTAAACAGGATTGGCTAATTAAAAGCAAAGACTTCTTCCCCCTGTTTAAACATACTGCTCTTCTAAAGCTCCAAGAACTCCAGAGACAAGGGGGGAAATTTTTTTCTCTCTCACCCCTACCTACCTTACAGGGTGTACGTTGGAGGAAGGGAAGGCGATTGTAAGCCGGTTTGATTCTGCCTTAAGTGGTAGAGAAAGTCTTCTCCTCCTCCTCCTCCTCTGTTCAATTGGGTAGGGCAAAAATCACAAAGTCAGCCCATTATTTCCACTGGGAAAGAAGTCAGTATGGCAGGGGTAAGAGATTCAAGTATATGGGCCAAAGAGACTAGATTGGCTGTGGTGCCCAAATGTGGCAAACATGCCTAATACATCAAACATCCATGTGTTTTGAGGCATATACTTATTATAGATCCATTTGAAATGTGCCAGGTAAATGTAGATACAGGTAGAGTATCCCTCATCCAGACATCCCATATCCTGACTGACCTAAAAACTGGACCCTTTGAGCCAGCATGCATGCAGATATGTGCTGCCTGCTTTCAAGGTTTCCTCTCACCTAATAAAATATAAAAAAATACAGTGTACACTGCATCATAGGTGGAGACTGAAAGCCTGCCGATGTTAATTTGTTTGTAGTTGTTATTGTTTAACAGCTGATACAGATATTCTGGTAAGATAGTTAGTTACACCTTTGCTTTCTGATGGTTCAATGTACACAGCACGGTGTAGTGGTTAAGAGCTGTGGTTTGAAGCAGTGGAGTCTGATCTGGAGAACCGGGTATGATTCCCCACTCCTACACATGAGTGGCTGAGTCTGATCGGGTGAACTGGATTGGTTTTCCCCACTCCTCCACACAAAGCCAACTGGGTGACCTTGGGCTAGTCACACACTCTCAGCCTCACCCACCTTACAGGGTGTCTGTTGTGGGAAGGGGAAGGGAAAGTGATTGTAAGCCAGTTTGAGTCTCCCTTAAGTGATAAAGTCAGCATATAAAAACCAACTCTTCTTCTTATTTTAAAGTACTGTTTAAATTTTCATTCAGGCTGTGTATAAATGAATTGGGGTCCCATCCCCAAGACATCTCATTATGTAAATGTAAAAATTCCAAAATATTCCAATATACGGAAAGATCTGAAATACGGACCACTTCTGGTCCCAAGCAACCCGGATAAGGGATACTCAACCTGTATACCTTTGGTGTTTTGACTAGTCAGAATTTTAGACAGTAGTGGCAGATGTCAAGGGAATCTGAGTTCAGTTTCTACCCAAATATCAAGCTTCCATTCCAGTGCCTCCACCACAAGATGATTGCAGACAAGGGACAAGGTTTTTAGGGCTGTCCCACTGACATAATTCACCCACACTATTCTTCTTAATGAACACGAGAGACCTACCAAATGCTCTTTAGTTTCTGACCGTTTACGTGTTCACTGGCAAGGTTCTAATAATAAACCCACCAGACCAGGACATCATATTTTAACCATCCCAGCCTGTTCTTCTCATTGTTGCGGGTAGAAATTTGATTTCTCCCCAGCTCTCATTATTTGGCTGTGAGTACTTTTAACTGACTTTATCCTTACAAGGATGAAACTTAAGATATATCACATATGGGCAATAGGATCCTCAGTCCTGCTTTTGCTTGACACAGGTAAGTCCCAAGAGAAAGAAGAATGAAACATTTTAGAGGAAATCTATTAAGAGTGCATGCAAAAAAAAAATCTGATTCAAATTGTGTTATTATTGTGTTATTTTTTAAAAAATTATTTGGGTTCTTTCCATTTCAGAATTAAAGCTGATTCTATCAGTAAAGCAATTTGGTTTCAATGGGAAATACTATCCAGTTGGAACTTCCGCCACCCATCTGGGAAGAAATGGTCAGGGGTTGCTTATTTTACCCAATCATCCCCCTCCTTCCAAAGTGTAGAAAGGAAGGACAAAAGGTCTCCATTTGGAAATGATTTAAACTCTCGGAGAGCAGGAATAGAGAAGTATGAATTGTCCTGTTGTGGGTCAATTTTTTGCTTCTTTCCTGGTATGTTTAAATGGCAGATAGTATTTTTAAACAGAAGTAGAGCATGCAGGAGAGGATAAGTAAACCCTTGAATCCTCCACACTTTTCTGGCTGAGCTCCAGGACTTTGGTGTTGAGCTACCAACCTAGATAGCTTCTAGTAGCAGAATATGTAGGTAGAGATAGTCCCCTGTGCAAGCACTGGCTCATTCCTGATCCATGGAGCCAGATGTCACATCCCGACCTGGAGGTTGGCAACCCTATCCACAGCATAATATATTGAACACTTTTTAAACTTGAGAAGTTAATGGGAAACTTGGTTCCCATTTCAAAGGTTCGGTTGCTGTTTCTTTCCTTCCTGTTGCATTTTCAATTTTGCCTTTGTGAGCCAGTGAGCCTTACCTAGCCATTGCTTAACATTTCTGTTAATCTTACCCAGTTCAGGCTCACAAATGCTTGTACTGCCGAAATGTTCGCTCCGATAACACATGTAAGAGTAAGGAACAGACTTGCAGAGCAGGAAGATGGAATTACTGCTTTACTCGGAAAGTTGTTGTAGGTGAGTCCCGGGGAAAACTGTTCTTCAATGAAAGCAAACAACATTTGCCCTTTATGCCATCTGTTGAAAAGGTAGGTAGCCCATAATGGTAAGCTTGTCATTTTTTTCCTGTGCCATGCCATCAACAATTGTACAACAAGCAGAAATTCACTAAGGAGAGCTTTCCCATCAGTGAATGCCAGCCGAATATCTGCTTGTCTGCTAAACACACAGGAAAACAGTCAGAAGTCAGAAAAAATGGAAATCCTACTGGGGGCAAATTACCTTTTTTAACGTGTTAGGTTTGGATTCTCACAACACAACTTGCTTTCCCTGCAGTGATAGCAGCTGTGGGGAACTAGAGTTTCAAGGAGGGTTTCCATCTCCAGGTTGGGAAATTCCTGGAGAACTGGGTTCGAGCCTGGGGAGGGTAGAGTTTTGAGAAGGGAAAGGACCTCAGTGTGGGATAATTCCACAGAGTTTACCCACTAAAGCAGTCATTTTCTGCTGGGGAACTAATCTCTTTTGTCTGGAGATCAGTTCTAACTCCAGGAGACCTGGAGTTGGCAACCCTAGTTTCAAGCATTGCAGGGACTCAGTTTGGATCAGGATCATGGTGTAGGGCCAGGGGCTCCAGCCTCCCCCACAAACACACTTTCCTAGCCTAAAACAGCATTAAAAGGCATTATTTTCCCCACTGGGGATCTGCATATACACTGAATACTTCACATAGAATCATAGAGTTGGAAGGGACCACCAGGGTCATCTAGTCTAACCCCCTGCACAATGCAGGAAATTCACAACTACCTTCCCCCCACACCCCAGTGACCCCTACTCCATGCCTAGAAGATGGCCAAAAAACAACAACATAAAAAAAAAAACCCTTCCAGGATCCCTGGCCAATCTGGCCTGGAGGAAAATGCCAAAGAACAAGGTCAATCAGGCATGCTGCTTGAAGCAGTAAGAGCAGCTGACTGGGAGCAGAAGAAGGTGGGTTGGTGTGGGGTTGGACCATCAAACATCCAATCCACAAGATCAAAGGCCAACGAGCAAAAGGGGTGGGACACCATGACAAATGTCTTTGTTGCTCCTTCTTAATGCATATTCTAGAAGAAGAAGCTTGTGAATTCTTCAGCAGGGAGAACTTCATTTTTCCCTTTTCTTGCTCTCCCCTTCCAGATGGTCTTGTCAAGTGGATCCACCGGGGCTGTGCTGACCGATGTCTTAGCACCAGGACCAAGAGACGGATAGTACATATGGAATGCTGTACCCGAGACCGCTGCAACTGGCTAAACCTGTGGCATCTTCATGTGTAGACATGCTCCCCCTTGAGGCTTACCTGGCACCTACTTTGCTGTCTTTTAGGCACCAAGGCAAACCATTTCTATCTTTGGGGATAGTTGGGGTTTTGAAATTAATAAACAAATAAAATCCACAGCATTTCTAGAATTCGTTTTTATCCGGAGAAGTCCACGCTTTGACATCCTTCATTCTCATCTCAAATATTATATTGCCTTTTCTATCCTTCCATTTGCATTTTCAACCTTATGCAGTAAAATTTTATACAACCTTATACAGTTGTTATCTGGCCCTCATAGGGAACAGGCGTTGCTGGTTAATCAGATGAGCCGGATATTCAAGCTTATTGCTCTGGAGAAGAAGAAGAAGAAGAAGAAGAAGAAGAAGAAGAAGAAGAAGAAGAAGAAGAAGAAGAAGAAGAAGAGTTGGTTTTTGTATGCCGACTTTCTCTACCACTTAAGGGAGAATCAAACTGGCTTACAATCACCTTCCCTTCCCCTCCCCACAACAGACACCCTGTGAGGTAGGTGAGGCTGAGAGAGAATGACTTGCCCAAGGTCACCCAGCTGGCTTCGTGTGTAGGAGTGGGGAAACAAATCCAGTTCACCAGATTAGCCTCCACCACTCATCCTAACCTAGGCTTGCCAATTGCCTGGTGGGGGCCGGCAAAAGCGACCAACATGTCTCATGCGATGCGGACGCTCTAGTAAGCTCCATCGAAACTCCATGAAAACCATAGATTTTCAGTGGAGATTGCTAGAGCATCCACATCACTTCTGGGTAAACCCGGAAGTGACATTGGCGCAATGTGCGGGGGGCACACACGTGCCACGCGCCCCCAGCAACACTACTGCGAATCTCCTCCCGGTGGAGCAAAAGGACCTGGCAACCCAACCCCTATCCAGAGGAATCTGCAGCAACCAAATGCTACCGCATCAGAAAGTCCATGGCAACAGACCCCACGTTTGGTGGGCCCCTTCCCCCCGAGCCACAGAGCCATGCTCTACAGTAGGCAGAAGCTGCCCATGAGCTGTCCAACAGAGCTGGCATCAAGCTGGCTGGCTGGCAAAATGGGAGTGGGGTACACACATGCTCAAAGCTACAAGGATATTGTGGCTGAGGGACAGGAGCTTGCCCTCTGTGCGGTGCCAGTTAACTGCACATTCTGAATAATCAAGTGGCAAATAACCCCACTTTTACCCTCCTGTTAATTCTGACTTTGGGAGTCAATCTCTTACCTAGGGATTTCTCAATATTTCTCTTAATCCTGCCCTGTTCAGGCTTATACATTTGCTTTTACAGCCAATACATTGACTCCATTAACTTATGTAACAGTAACGAATAGAGTTGCCAAGCAGGAATGTAGACAGTGGACTGGCTCCAGCACAAAATTCTCCCAAAACACCACAAGAAGACCAAAGTAGGTGCTTGCGCTGTCCGACATAGGGCCAAACTTCAGTTTTACTGTTTTTAAAAAGTTGGGTCTGGGTTCCCAGGATCCAACTCATGTTCCCTGCAGCCACACAGCAGCTGCAGGGAATGGCTTCTATAAAGAGAGTCCAAACAGGCTCAGAACAACACCAAAGGGGGATAGAAGGGTTTCTGTCTCTTCCCAAAACAATTTTCCCGCATGAAAACTGTGCCTGGAGGGGAGTTATTTCTGCGATTTTGGTGATCCATGTGGAGTATCTGTGCATGTGGGGCAGCAAAACTGGGGAAATAACCCCCATGCAGTTTTTCCAGGAGAAAATCTTGGGGTGGGGGTTGGCAGGCGCCCTTCCTCCCCTTGTACTGAATCAGACAGGCCACCATGGTCTACTGAGGCTGCTTGGGGCTCCCCAGAGTCTCAGGAAGAGAGGCTACCTGCGCCTTTTAAAAAGCAGATGCTGGGGATTGAACCTGGGACTGTCTGCAAGCGAAGCAGATGCTCTACCACTGAGCCATGACCCCTCATGTTCATTGTCCTGCCTGGTTTCAATTGGGAAGGGCAGTTCAACCTGTACATCCCCCGTAGAAGGTGCCCAATGACCAGGACTTTGATCCCTCACCCCAGTAAATATTCCAGTTCTCCAGTCCTACACCATTTTTCTTAAGGAACACAAAAGACCTGCCAAATTAATTTGTGTCTGTTTTACATGTTGATTGCCAGGGATTTAATATTAAACCTACTGGACCTATTGATAAAATATAGACAGCCCGGTTTCTTCTTTTCCTTGACAGTAGAAAGGTTGTTTCTCATCACCTGATGTTATTTGTCTCGGAGGACTTTTGATTACATTTATCCTGTGTCTTAGAAGAATGACACTTCAGATGTATCAGGTTTTGGCAACAGGATTCTCAGTCCTGTTTTTCTTTGATGCAGGTAGGTCCTCAAAATTTAAAAAATATATATATATATATATATATATTGAGGAAATCTATTGAAGGTGTGCCAAAAAAGAGAGGTCTTAAATATGGCCATGTTGTCATTTTAAAAGTTGATTTGGGTACTCTTGTCTCAGAATTAAAACCAATCCAATAGCTGCTTCCATCCTTTACAACAGGAAACGCTTTCCAGGGGGTGATGTCCCCCACTCAATTGGGAGGAAATTGTCAGGGGTTGTTTCTCTTACTCAAAGTTCCCCTGCCTTCCAAACTGCAGACAGGTATGAGAAAAGGTCTCAGTTTGTAAACAGCTATGATCGAGGACTTTCATTGTTGAGCTAGCAGCCTGGCTGATTTTCAGTAGGAAAATATATCATTCCTCCAGGGGAGCTCAGCAAGATTAGCGAAGTAAAGTGAGGAGGAGAAGAGTTTGTCTCTCATCCCTTCACACTCCAGGTTCTCTTTTCCCCCTTGATGCTTTTCTGGTATGACTGGCTATTCTTTTTGTATCTGCATGATGATGGATATATATATGTACAAGTGGGGGCCCACAAAACTCGCAGGGGGTGCCATCTCCCCCTCATGGGGCGGGAATCCCATCTCCACCTTGCGGGGAGGGGGAATCCCCCAGCCAGGCCTGGCTTTCTGCAGTGGGGACAGCGACCGCCGCAGAGAGTAGGGTTGCCAGGTCCCTCTTCACCACTGGTGGGATGTTTTTGTGGCGGAGCCTGTGGAGGGCTCATCAAACCATAGCTGCAACGATTATGCTTACATACTCATGTCAATGCTACCCTCAAAAATGATTTTAAGAGTTCTTCAAACTAGGGTTGCCAGGTCCCTCTTTGCCACCAGTGGGAGGTTTTGGGGGTTGAGCCTGAGGAGGTGTTTGGGGAGGGGAGGGACTTCAATGCCATAGAGTCCAACTGCCAAAGTGGCCATTTTCTCCAGGTGAAGTGATCTCTATCAGCTGGAAATCAGTTGTAATAGCAGGAGATCGCTATTACCTGGTGGTTGGCAACCCTAGCGGAGAGCCAGGCCCAGCCATCCCCACAGCAGCCCGAGGTGTCTGCCCGCAAGCCACTCCCAGGGTCTGCCACCATGGCCTGGCCTGGCCGCCGACACAGCTAAACCCTTCTCTCTATGATGACAATGGCTATCCCGAGGCATCTGCCACAGCCTCACGACTGACCCCAGCTCTCAATGGTGGCGGCCACCACCTTTTTAAAAGAGTGTTGGGTTTTTTATTTTATTTTTTATTTCAGATTTTTTTGCAGACCCAGCAGATCCCCTGAATCTGCAGAAAAACCTGTTGGGGATGAATGTGCCCCCTATCTGCAGATGTAAGTATTCATAGGCAGGGGGCACACTTCGGAACTTATACACACACACACACACATTTGGGTCCTTTGTGTGTGTGTATGTGTATTATATTTTGTAGGTTTTAATTATTTAGTCTTGTGGCTGCTACCTTGAGGTTTTCAAGTATACGTGGGTTATAAATGTTTTTAAATGAATAAGTTAAACAAAATTGAAGGCATTTCTAGTCACCATGTTTAGCCTGAGAAGCACATGTTTCAACATCCTTGGTCTCTGTCTCAAGGGTCACAACACCTTTTATTTGCTTCATTTCACTTTCTGACCCTATCTTGCCTATTCTGCTTCAGAAGCCAGTGTCTAACTAATGACAGCTAAATATATAAATATATATTTTTCTTTCTCTTAATCTTACCCAGTTCAATCTCCTTACTGTTTTTACTGCCGGAATGTTGACCGAAATAACGACTGTATACCTAGAAACCATGCCTGTGAGGCAAAAGAGCGGAACTATTGCTTTACTAAGAAATTTATTAAAGGTGAGTTCAAGAGGAAGCTATATTTTTCAGAAAACATGAAATTATTGATTGATTGACTGATTTCAGTATTTGTACCCTACTATTCTCCCTAAAAGGTTCCAAAATGGCTTACAACAACAAGACAAAAATAATCTTATATTCTAATAACAAAGTCAGCCAAATCTTTGGATGCTTAAAACTGGTGACTGGAGCTGTGAATGGGCAAGACAGATCTTTCTACAAACCTGAAAAGAGTCTCAGGAAAATGTGAAATCTTTAAAAAAAAAATGGGGGTTTAAAAAACCCAAAAATGATAAAAGAAGTGCCTATAGCTTTAAGCATCAGATTCTCTCAGTGGCTGTTGCTAGGCGACCACAATGTTCCAAGTCTTGGTTCTGTCAGTAACAGAAAAGGAGAAAGGGTTTGAGGAGGGGAGAGGCTTCATCTGAATATAATGCCACACATCCACCCTCCAAAGCAATCATTTTCTTCAGGGAGACAGATTTCTGTCATCTAGCATTCAGTTGTAATTCTGGGAGATATCCAGGTCACACCTGGAGGTTGGCAGTTCTAGGCCTAGAAGCAACCTCTGGGTGATTTGATATCACTTGACTTCCATAACTCAACTTGGTCTGGCTGCTTGTTACTGTTCAACAGCAGCCACCCTATGAAAGCTGGTGTGGTATAGCAGTCAGATCTTCAGAGTAGGGTCTGAGAGACCCAGGTTCAAACCCTGGAAGTTCACTGGGTGATTTTGGGGGCAGTCATATACATTCAGCCTAATCTACCTCATAGGGTTGTTGTGCAGATAAAAAGGAGAATAATGTAAATTGCCTTGGTCCCACTATGGAGAAAGATGAGGTATAAATGAAGTAAATAATGAATACAGATGAAGATGGGAGGTAGATAAAAGGAAGGTTAGTAAATGGATAACAAGGAGAGAATGAGGCAGGGAAAGGGGAGAGGATAAGGTGGTTGCCAGGAGGGTGGAAATAGGAAATAGTGTGGGGACAGGGATATACGGGGAAGCGCCATCCCACAAGACCTGGCCTAATAGCTGACACCACACAACTGAGCTACAGTTTTCTTAGGTAGAGGCTGCAAGGGGGGAATTTGAAGACAGAAGGGCAGATAAAAGTGGGTTGGTGAATGGCGAAGAAGGACAAAATGAGGCAGGAAAGGGGGAGAGATTATGGAGGCTTTCAGGTAGGGGAAAGAAGAAATAGTGGGGAAGGGAGAAATGAGGTGCCCAACAAGTCCTTGAGGTTCCCTCTAGTACAATAAAAATAAACTAACAAAACTGCAAGCTGTGTCTTGGACTGGACTTGGCTTCTATAGCTGCCTAATCCAAAGGCTGTGAATTATAGACTAAGCACAAGAGGGCCAAGAGACTTTGGCTGTTGCCCTGAATCTTGTGCCCAAGGACTCTGTCCGCTAGGGCTGCCACCCCAGGTCCCTTTGTCACTTGCAGGTAGTTGTAGGAACTGCCAGGAATTCCATGGTGAGAACTTCCTGTTAGTGGACAAAGCTTTATTTTTCTTTTAAAATTTTCTCCCAGTATGCTGTCTAGGGTTGCCAGGTCCCTCTTTGCTATCGGCGGGAGATTTTTGGGGCAGAGCCTGAGGAGGGTGGGGTTTGGGAGGGGAGGGACTTCAATGCCATAGAGTCCAATTGCCAAAGCAGCCATTTTCTCCAGGGGAACTGATCTCTATCGGCTGGAGATCAGTTGTAATAGCAGGAGATCTTCTGCTATTACCTGGAGGTTGGCAATCCTAATGCTGCCCTTTGCCAACCCTCCATGTCCCACCCCCACCCCCCAAACTGGCTGGTAAGCCTAGTAGCTGCTGACCACTAGGACAGTGGAAGGAAAATGTAGGTAATGTTGCTGTCCATCTGACAATAAACCTGCAAATGACACCACCATGTCAGAGTGATGCTGTAGGATTCCACTGAAACTTTACAAAACAAACTTATTTTCCATTGTAGCTGAACAGGCCTATGGGTGAGGACAGCTGCAAATTGTCATCGATTGCTGGCCTCCCTACCTTCTGCCCCTGTTTATTATATAGAATCATTCTGAATGTTTTTCAGCAACTGGTCGGGAGCCAGCATGGTTGTAGTGGTTAAGAGCGGTGGTTTGGAGCGGTGGACCCTGATCTGGAGAACCAGGTTTGATTCCCCCATATGAGTGGTGGATGCTAATCTGGTGAACTGGATTTGTTTCCCCATTCCTACACATGAAGCCATCTGGGTGACCTTAGGCTAGTTACACCCTCTCAGCCCCACCTACCTCACAGGGGGTCTGCTGTGGGGAGGGAAAGGGAAGCTAGTTGTAAGCTAGTTTTATTACTCCTTAAGCGGTAGAGAAAGTTGACATATAAAAACCAACTCTTATTCTTCTTCTGATATACGCCATTGATGCGGAATTTATTATCGTGTTTTAACGCTTTTAATGTTTTGATGATGAGATTGATTGTTTTATTTTTATGGCAATGTATTCTTGTAACCCGGCCTGAGCCTGGCTTCAATTGGGGATTGTGGGTGGGCTGAAATTTCAAAAAATATAAACAAACAAACAAATAAACTGTGTGCAGTAAAATAAATCTCCCAAGAAGTATATTGCAAAAGTATAAACTTGCATTTGCTCAAGTTGATTCAGTTCCCATTCAGGTTGCAATTGAAAGGAGAGAGAGAAGCCTAATCTAAGGAGGACTGTCCCTATCACAAATGGCCAGATAATCCAGCATCATGTGTATGAAAGTAAGAGGGCATTGTTTCTACAGGAGAGATCTTTAAAAAAAGGATGACTCCATGCAGAGCCATGTGGAGAATGGTATACAACAAAGTGCACAGAGAGAGAGGAGGGGTCAGAGGGCAGCTCCCAGGTTCAGACAAAGAGAGGGACATCCCATTCAAGAAGATAACACTTATACACATCCTCCCCTTGACATTTGGGGGTTACACTGCCCTACAGTGGCTGTTATTTCCCTATTATGAGAATGCCATCTTGTTATTTTATTTCTATTTAACATTTGTGTTAGGATATTGTGGTTCGAGCTGATGTTTTATGGTTTTAATTGCTTTTACCCACTTTGAGCCCTGCTTGGCTGGGAAGAAGGGCGGGCTATAGTTGGAGTAACAACAACAACAACAACAATTACAATGATAAAAAATAAAGAGTGATGTAGTGCCCCCACTGTCCAGGCAAGGTGAGTTGCTCAGTGGGATTCTATGACAAATGTCTCCATTGCTCCTTCTTATTGTGTATAATAGATGCATGTGGGAAAGAAGCTTACCAGTCATTGAGTAGGGAACTTCAATTGCCTCTTTCTTGCTGTTCCTTTCCAGATGGCAAAGACTGGCGGGTCATACGGGGCTGCACGACACTATGCACTAACATAAAGACCAAGAAGTGGAGTTCGTACATGGCGTGCTGTAGGAAAGATTACTGCAACCGACATAACTTGTGGACTAATAAAAAGTACAGTTAGATAATGGGCTTGTGAGATCCATGGGATTTATGCAACCTCTGGCTTTGGACCCCTCTTAGAAAATTGAAAGCGCTCTTGCACGTCCCTTCCACCCAGCCTTATAACAGCAACCAGTGAAATGTGGTTAATTCATTTACAATCACCTTCCGTCCCCCCTGCACCCACAACAGACACCCTGTGTGGGGATGAAGGGTGTGACTAGCCCAAGGTCACCCAGCTGGCTTCATGTGTAGGAGTGGGGGAAACCAAACTGGTTCACAAGCTTAGCCTCCAGTGTTCATGTGGAGGAGGGGGGAATCAAACCCAGTTCTCCAGATCACAGTCCACCACTCCAAACCACCGCTGTTAACCACTACACCACACTGGAGATGATGGTCCTGTAGATATGAAGGTCCAAGAGCATGAAGGGCATTGTTTGTGACAGCCAGTTTCTTGAACTGAACCTGGTAATTGATGGGCAGCCAGTGTAAAGACTGCAGACTGGATATAACATGCAGGCTTCACCAAGCTGTGGCATTTTGTACCAACTGGAGTCTCTTCAAGGGCAGACCCACAGAGAGGCATTAAAACAGTCTATTCTTGCTGTTCCTGTGACATGGATACAGGTGGTCAGATCAGCCAAGTTAAGATAGGGTGCCATCTTCCAGGCTAAGTGAAACTGGAAGGAAGTGTTTGGAGGGAGGATTTTTTTTTTTTTTGAAGCTGCATTTACTTGCTTCTTCAGCAGTAATGCGGGATCCAGAATAACTCCTAGGCTCTTCTTAACCAAGTCAGCAAGAGTCAGTTGAACCCCATGAAAACACAAGAAGACCTCAGGCTTTCCAACCAGCATCACCTCCACAGTGTCACCATTCAGTTTTGGTTTGTTCACTCTCAGCCATTTAACCACTGCTATCAGGCAGCGGCTCAAGACTAGCATCCAAATCAGAACACATTATTTGCAAAAAAAATTTAAAAAATTGCAAAAGCATCCAAACTGATTACCTGTTTCTGAGACAATGTTCATTTATGCATGGGAATTTTACCTTGGGTTCTACGATCTCCTGACCCACGCTTTTCTGATCCGAATTCTCAAAACCCTATGCATGGTGGTTGTTTGCCCTGAAGAAAGTCCTGGAGTATCAGGAGTTTTTGTACTGCAGAATTACCAGCAAAAATACAGAGCCTCTGAGTCCCTGCCCCTTGAAAATGCCCCTTTGTAATTGGCATAAGTGTTTATTTTTAGAAAGTCACCACCACCACCCTGCCAGCTCCCCTCTGCCCCCAGCGAGTGGGAACTCTGAAATGCCTTCCCAAAAGAATAAAAAAGCCAGCGCGGCAGCTGGGGGCTCAGCTGGGAGTAAGCCCCATTGAATAACATGGGGCTTACTAACAAGTAGACCACTTCCAAGTCTTAACAGGGAGTGGAGAAATAAGCAGCCTCATATAACGCTTAAGTCCTCTCAATAATCCTGATTGGGGGCAGGGGCAAATCAGGCTCCTATGTTCCTCCCAGTCTGCAAATGCTGGCAGCTATTGTGGGGGGGGGGGGGATCTTAGTTCATCTTGAACCTGCAAACACTCACTGCTAAAACTGAGTAGAGAATATTCTATGGGGGGCAGATGGAATCTCCATTTGTCCTCAGCCTGCAAACACTCACTACTGAAACTGACCAGAGAAGATGCTATGAAGAGAGGAGTGAGGAATCAGGTGGCTGTTGGTTCCTGAGTATGCAAACACTTGCTTCCTCCCTGCCCCTTTCCTCCTAGCCCCTGCGCTGGCTAGAGGAGGAGGGGAAAATCCCGAATGCCTTATTCACACAAATGGCTACAATTTGAACTGAGCTGATCTTGGAGCAGACTTTAAATCCGTGGCAAAACAGCATTGAGAAAACCAGAGAAAAGAGTGGGGTGAGAGCGAAGTGAGCTCTGAGGGATGAAAAAAATCATGCATATCTTTGCCTAACCGGTTAGCATGTTTCTAAACACGGCATAACCTGCATAGCTTGTTTACCAGAGCTGAACTTGGAAGAAAGCATATATATCATGTGCAACAATCCCTCTTTTAACTCACTTTCAAGTGTATGAAAAGCTGTGCCGTTCATCTGGTAACCCTTGGGTTCAAAATCCCACAAAGCCTGGTGACCTGGGAGCAGCTCTCAGCCTAACCTCCTTCACAGGTTATTGTAAGAATATAACAGAGGGAGGAAAAGTCGTGCATGATACCTTGAGGGGCTTGGTGGAAAGGCAGGATAAAAATGTGACAGCAAACAGGCACAGCAATACAATACTGCACAGCAGGATTGGTCAGGTTGCTTTTTGGAGAGTGCTAGCCTAGGCCCGAAGGTCATCCAGTCTTGCTTGCTTGGCATGCAGAAGGACCCAGGTTCAATCCCTGGCATCTCCAGTTAAAGGAACCAGGCAAGTAGGTGATGTGAAAGACCTCTGCCTGAGATCCTGGAGAGCCACTGCCTGTCTGAGTAGACAATACTGATTTGGATGGACCAAGGGTCTGACTCAGTATAAGACAGCTTCATGTGTTCATGTATTCATGCCCCAATAACATTTTGGGGGCAATTCCAGGGGGTATAGCCCTCAGTTGTGGAAATCCGAGGTAAAGTGAGGGCTCTGGCATAAAACCTTCCAGGGTGGAAGATCAACATGAAAACAACTTTGTCCAGACATATAAATATGCCACCATAAAGACCTAAATGGGAAAGAAAGATTCAAAAGGTTTCAAGAAAACAAAGATGTGTCATAGTGAGGCTGCTTCAATACTGGAGTTAATTATAGTGAAAATGGAGAATTAGGAGAAGTGGATGGTAGGGAAGAACAAACCCCAAGAAAGGAAAGAATAACTCATTCACCCCTAATTGAAAATGTGTAACTATCTCCATGTCCTCCTTGCATATATCTAACTTGTCATATCCTTGCATAATTTATATTACAAGTTAGAAGTGGAAAGATTTAGGGAAAACATTAAGTGGTGGGCTCCATAGAATGTTTGAGGTTTAACTGTAGGGAATTCTGACAGAGGTTGGACATGGAAGCCCTTCCAGCTCTGCTTTATGAGCATAGGAGTTTCTGGACTTGGGTTTGGACTCAGGCTGGTAGGGGCTCTCCAGGGGCTCAAGAAGAGGTGATACCTGAGCCTTTTAAACTGCAGGTGCTGGGGATTGAACCTGGGACTTTCTGCATGCAAAGCAGATGCTCTATCACTGAGCCATGATTCCTCACGTTCATTGTCTTCACCGGTTTCAATTGGGAAGGACAGTTCCACCTGCACATCTCCCATAGAAGGTGTCTAATAACCAGGACTTTGATCCCTCACCCCAGTAAATATTCCAGTTCTCCAGTCCCACACCATTCTTCTTAAAGAACACAAAAGACCTGCCAAATGCACATTAATTTGTGTCTGTTTTACATGTTTATTGCTAGGGATTTAATATTGAACCTACTGAACCCATTGACAAAATGTAAACAGCCTGGCTTGTTCTTGTTGATAGTGGGAAGGTTGTTTCTCACCACCTGATGTTATTTGTCTCTGAGGACCTTTGATTACATTTATCCTGCATCCTAGAAGAATGACACTTCAGATGTGTCAGGTTTTGGCAACAGTATTCTCACTCTTGCTTTTCTTTGATGGAGGTAAGTCTTCAAAATCAAAAAGAACAAAATGTTTTTGAGGAAATCTATTGAGGGTGTGCCAAAAAGGGAGAGGTCTTAAATATGGCTATTTTGTCATTTTAAAAGTTGATTTGGATACTCTCATCTCAGAATTAAAATTGGTTCTATCAGAAAACTAATCCAATAGCTGCTTCCATCCATTACAACAGGAAACGCTTTCCAGGGGGGTAATGTCCCCCATTCAATTGAGAGGTAATGGTCAGAGGTTGTTTCCCGTACCCAAAGTTCCCCTGCCTTCCAAACTGCAGACAGGTAGGAGGAAAGGTCTCTGTTTGTAAACTGTATGGGTTTGCAAAAAAAAAAAAAATCAATAAATTTCTGGTTTGGGTTTATTGGCCTTCCCCCCTCCCCTGGGAACACTTAAATAAGCTGAATACCCAGTAAATGGGTATCTGACTTCCCTGAAAAAAATTGGGTTTGTTATAGTCTCTGGAATTTATTTTTGAGGCTCGGGGGGGGGGGCGTTTTTTAAGGTAGAGTCACCAAATTTGCAGCATAGCTGCAAAGGACTCTCCTTAGCCAGATATTGAGGTATGGTGAACTTTGGGACAGGGGGTCCAATTTTATGGGCCCACAAAGGGATCGCCCCATGCCCCAGGTGTTTGTGAGAGCTGAGCTGTCAATCGGTTTTCAGGTTCAGAAGGTCAGCACTGCCAAGGACTGGCGAAAAGAGCCAACTCACCAGCTGGCACCTCTGAGTCTGGGGGCTCCATTTGTATCTGGGTCACTTTGCATGATGTCCATACAAATTAGCTTCCAAATGAGGAAAATGGCTTAAATGCAAGAAAAATAAAGCACAGAAAACATTTCTTTTGGTGGCAAATGATATCCTGTGAACAGTCCTTTAATATAATAATCCAAAATCTGATTTCAAGAGATGGTCTCAGTGCAGATAAATGAAGCCACTACTCAGGGCAACCTTCAGTTTGAGAACAGGTTTTCATAAGAGGGGTGTGTGTGATATTGGAGCTAGCCAAAGTCTCGACCAAGGTGGCTCTTCTCCCGGGTGGTGGGAGTCTTCTTCAGAAGCCCAATCAGCAGCTGTTGAAGCTGGTGCTTGAAGTTGGAGGGTATATCCCTCTGGACGGGACTGGGTGTGCCCTGTCTTTTATAGACCATTCTGCTATCCAGGTTAGTCTTCTGTTGGGTGGTGGACCTGGATAGTTGGTCAGACCAAGTTGGCTCCGATTACACAACAACTACCTCAAAAGGGCCCCCAACAAAACCAGTCAAACATAGAAAAATGGGAGAAGACACAGAGCCATGCATCTGAGCAAAGGCGAATAGTTGAAACCGGAAAAAGCCAAATGTCTATTTGGCTGTTTGGAAATTGCCTATCCGGCTTTGTTCAGCTTCCCTGTTTTTAGTATTCGGCCGAAATTAAACCCGAAAAAAGCTGAAACTGGTATTTTCAGGTTTATTTTCGGTTCGGGTTTACACAGCCCTAGTAAACGGTGCTTTCAGGGTAGAGCTAGCAGCCTGGCTGATTTTCAGTAGGAAAAAATATGTTTCCTCCAAGGAAGCTCAGCAAGATTAGCGAAGTAAAGTGAGGAGGAGAAGAGTTTGTCTCTCATTCCTTCACACTCCTGGTTCTCTTATTTCCCCTTGATGTATTTCTCGTATGACTGGCTATTCTTTTTGTATCTCCATAATGATGAAGTGGGGTACTCATGGGGCAGGAATCCCATCTCCTCCTTACAGGGAAGAAGAATCCCCCCAGGCAGGCCAGGCTCTCTGCAACAGGAGCAGCTGCCACTACCAAGAGCCAGACCTAGCCATAACCCCAGAGCAGCCTGTGGCGTCCACCACAGCGGCAGCACAGCACGGGTGCCAGTCCCAGCATCTGCTGCCATGGCCTGGCCTGCCATGGCACGAATGATCCCAGTTCTTGGCAGGGGCCACCCCCATTTTGAAAGAGCCTTTTTTAAAATTCCCAAATCTCCAAGAATTTCCCCATCCACTGTTGGCAACTCTGAGTCTTATGCTTCTGCTTCCCCACATCAATACTTCAAGGCAAGTGGAGGGACAATGCCTAGGCCTCTGCATCTATCCCCCCCTCCCTCTGGCAGCTTCACCTGCCGGCATGTGTAAGTACATTGAGTCATACATCCTCCTTGGACAATTGTGTGATAGTTTAGTTTCCTTTTGTTTCTCTTTACTTCCTTCCTTCCTTCCTTCCGATGCCAGCCTCCACTTGGGACCTGGGGAACCCCCATAATTACAGCACATCTCCAGACTACAGAGATCAGTTCCCCTGGAGAAAATGGATGCTTTGGAGGGTGGACTCCATGGCATTATGTTCCCCAGGCTCCATGCTCAAATCTCCAGCAATTTCACCCAGATCTGGCAAAGAATCTCATCGATTATTCTGTTCATCCTGGCATCACCAATGTGAAGCTCTAAGTGAAGGACGCTCCCCCACTTTTCCTGCTACAAAGAGGATCCACCACTTAAACCTCCTTAATATATTTTGTAGGTTTTAATTATTTAAACTTGTTGCTGCCACCTTGAGGGTTTCAAGTATATGTGGGTTATAAAAGCTTTGAAAGGAATAAGTCAAACAAAATTTCTAGTAACCGTGTTTAGCCTGAGAAGTACACGTTTCAGCATCCTTGGTCTCTGTCTCAAGGGTCACAACCCCTTTTATTTGCTTCACTTCACTTTCTGACCCTTTCTTGCTAATTCTGCTTCAGAAGCCAGTGTCTAATTAAAAAGGTAAAGGTCCCCTGTGCAAGCACCAGGTCATTCCTGATCCATGGGGAGATGTCACATCCCAACACGTTTACTAGGCAGACTTTGTTTACGGGGTAGTTCGCCAAGGCTTATAATATCATTTTCTTTCTCTTAAGCTTACCCAGTTCCATCTTTTTACTGTCATTACTGCCGGAATGTTGGCCAAGATAACAAATGTCTAACTAAAACCGAAGCTTGTAAAGCATTTGCCTTCTCCTACTGCTATTCCATGAAACTTCGTAGAGGTGAGTGCAGGAGGAAACAACCTTTCCCTGAGAGCATGAAACTATTGATTGATTGCCAGATCGATTTAAGTATTTGTATCCTTATGAGGGCTTTACTGGCCTCCCTAATTGTTGTAGCAGTGATTCCAATTAGGGCTGTTGATTTGGTAAAAACCGAACCAAAAAATACCGAATAAATGCCAATTCAGTGAATTTGTGTTTCAAGGATACCAAATCAGCAAAATCCGGGAGGTTGGCAAAGCCGAATTTGCCATTCCCGAATATCCTGTTTTCCGCAGCTCCTGGAGGGGCATTTTTGCAGGTAAAGGTCCCAAGTTTTCAGGGTAGCTAAAAGGGACTCTCTTTGCAAGAACCCCCAAGTTTGGTAAAGATTGGGTCGAGGGTCCGGAGTTATTGGGTCTGGAAGGGGTCGCCCCATCCTCCTCCATTGGAATGCATTGGAAAAGTGGCTGTGTTCAGACTCTTTAATGTGACCGTAACAATGTATCTCAGTGGGGAAACTGGGCTTTAAACGATGGGAAAGTTCACCCTGCACTTCCTTAGAGACAAAGTGCATCACATAGTATCTCTATGGAGACACCGGGAGAACTTTCCCACCCACCGTTTAAAGCCTGGCTTCCCCATTGAGATACATTAGATCAGATTAAAGAGTCACACAGCCACTTTGCCAATGCATTTCCAAGGGGGAGGATGGGGGCAACCCCTTCCAGACCCCATAACCTCGGACCCCCTGACCCAATCTTCACCAAACTTGGGGTTCTTGCAAGGAGAGTCCCTTCAAGCTACCCTGAAAAATTGGGACCTCTACCTGCAAAAATCCCCCCCTAGAGCCATGGAAACCCACGAATGTGTTTAAATGGCTTTAAATGGCCAAATTATTCGGGAATCCCGAATTTAAACCCGAATTCCTACCTATACCGGTATAGGGGGATTCGGGATTTCCCCGGAGGGAAAGGCCATTAAAACTCGAATCCAAATTATACCGAATTTTTTACAATTCAACAGCCCTAATTCCAATTGCATTATTAATACTGAAATACTCCATCAGATCTTTTAAACAAATCCTTATTAGGTCATCTTGAGAAAAAAACAATGTCTCATTTAAATGTAGGAATTCTCCTAATCTCCGTGGTCTTTACAATAGAGACTGGGGGAATTCCTAGAGTGTTGTGAGAACTGTGACATCACTTCAGGGTGATTACTGGGAATTGACGCCACATTATCTTCAATGCTCCCCCTTCTCCAGTCTCTGCCTCCCAGAGATCCCAGGATTTGCAGGTACATTCTGGTAACTGACCCACAAAATGGGCTGAGAATCCTTTCTGCACTATTATAGGTAGGGTTGGGAAATACTATAGGTTGGGAAATACTTGGAGATTTGGGGGGTGGAGTCTGAGGAGGGTGGGGTTTGGGGAGGGGAGGGACTTCAATGGGGTAGAATGCCATAGAGTTCACCTTCCAAAGCAGCCATTTTCTTCAGGTGAATTCATCTCTATCACCTGGAGATCACTTAGGGTTGCCAGGTCCCCCCTCTCCTCTGGCGGGATGTTTTTGGGGTGGAGCTGAGGCAGAGATCGCGTGCACACAGCTGCGCTGATGCGATCGCATCACTTCTGGTTTACACCTAGAAATGTCACACCTCAACGGGACTTTGACCACTCAAACTGAGAGTCTGAGTGGTAAAAGACCCGTTGTGATGTGGGGCTTCCAAGTGTAAACTAGAAGTGATGTGATTGCATCAGTACAGCCATGCACACAAGCGATCCCTGCTTCCAAGTCAGGCAATGGATTGGTGGGCAATTGACCACCAACCTATGCGACCTGGCAACCCTAAGATCACTTGTAATAGTGGGAAATCTCCAGCTACCACCTGTAATTGTTTATATATTAAGGGGGGACTGAAGAAGAGATTAAGACAAGAAATCGAAGCGGATGTATCCCCGCCTTTCTGCGACTCCACTTCATGGGAACCTTCATGGAACCTCTCCTCATATGATAATTGGACTATTGATGATTGCACTTGTGTGTTCATGTTCATTAGGATAGTGTATGGATGTATGAATGGCTAGTTGTTGTTCAGTGTGGTATTTGTGTAGCTAATTATATAAATTTTTGCACTTTGTTGATCAACCTCGCATCTGTGCTGATTTCCAAACCCTGTGGTACTAGCACAGGAATGTCTCTTTCCTACATATCACCTAGAGGTTGGCAACCCTAATTATAGGCCACATGGACTTCTGCACAGGCAAGCGCTTTCCTTTACATCCTGAAACTGATTTAAATCATCAAACCATAGCTGCAATTGGTTCTTGTAGGTTATCCGGGCTGTGTAACCATGGTCTTGGAATTTTCTTTCCTGACGTTTCGCCAGCAACTGTGGCAGGCATCTTCAGAGTAGTAACACTGAAGGACAGTAGTAACACTGTCCTTCAGTGTTACTACTCTGAAGATGCCTGCCACAGTTGCTGGCGAAACGTCAGGAAAGAAAATTCCAAGACCATGGTTACACAGCCCGGATAACCTACAAGAACCAATGAACTCTGACCGTGAAAGCCTTCAACAATATTTTCATAGCTGCAATGATTATGCTTACATACTCGTGTCAATGCTGCCCCCAGAAACGATTTTTAAGAGTTCATCAAACTAGGGTTGCCAGGTCCCTCTTTGCTACCAGCGGGAGGTTTTTGGGGTGGAGCCTGAGGAGGTGTTTGGGGAGGAGAGGGACTTCAGTGCCATAGAGTCCAATTGCCAAAGCGGCCATTTTCTCCAGGTGAACTGACCTCTATCGGCTGGAGATCAGTTGTAATAGCAGGAGATCTCCAGCTCGTACCTGGAGGCTGGAAACCCTACTTCAAACCTGTGGAATGGCAAGCAAAAGCACGACACACATCAGGGATGGAAGCTGCAAGAGCAAGGATGGCATGGGCCCCGACCATCTAACATTCAACCCACTTGAGGAAAGACCATAGAGGAGCAGATATGGATATTTGGGTTAATATAGCAGAGTTTGCCTAGCTACAGAAGCATGATAGTGTGTGCAGTAACATAAATCTCCCAAGAAGTATATTGCAAATGTAAAAACTTGCATTTGTTCAAGTCGATTCAGTTCACATTCAGTTTGCAATCAAAAGGAGAGAGAGAAGTTTAATCTAAGGAAGACTGTCCCTATCATAAATGGCCAGATAATCCAGCATCATGTGTATGAAAGTAAAAGGGCATTGTTTCTACAGGAGAGACCTGTAGAAACAGATGACTCCATGCAGAGCCATGTGGAGAATTGTATATAACAATGTGCACACAGAGAGAGGAGGGGTCAGAGGGCAGCTCCCAGGTTCAGACAAAGAGAGGGACATCCCATTCAAGGAGATAACACTTATACATACTTAGAGTGATGTAGTGCTCGCCAATATCCAGGCAAGATGAGTTGCTCACTCCAACAATGGGATCCTATGACAAATATCTCCATTGCTCCTTCTTAATGTATACTCTAAATTAGAGTTTTCACCCATTTTGATTTGATACATCTTTGTGACTGAGAGACTTTGAACAGTGCACTTGAGTAGATACACAGAAGCCAAATCTAAAAAGGCAACCCTGGATGGAGTGTGTATAAGTACATTTTGAATTTTACAAACACCATTTTACTCTGTCACAAAGATTGTAATATTCACATATATTTATGTTATTGTATAATGACATAAGTATATTTGGAATGTTGTGTATTCAAACCACTGAAGAAGGCAACACAGCTGGAAACGCATTTGGTTTTAGCTTTGGTATTATTCCCTGCTGGGTTTTTGTGTTTATGTGCTTTGAATATTTAATAGTCATAACGGATACATAGAAGCTTAAACAGGGCTATATATAAGTTGTTCATTTTTGTTTGTATTAAATTTACTATATATCATTCATAAAAAAATTTGAATCAATATAAACCCAATGTTGCATGTTGATTCGTGACCAGATAATCCAGCATCACGTGTATGGAAGTAAGAGGGCATTGTCGAAGGCTTTCATGGTCAGAGTTCATAGGTTCTTGTAGGTTATCCGGGTTGTGTGACCGTGGTCTTGGTAAATACCAAGACCACAGTCACACAACCCAGATAACCTACAAGAACCGATAAGAGGGCATTGTTTCTACAGGAGAGACCTGTAGATGCATGTGTGAAAGAAGCTTACCAATCATTGAGTGAAGAACTTCAGTTCTCTCTTTCTTGCTCTTTCTTTCCAGGTGGCAAAGATTTGTGGGTCATACGGGGCTGCATGAACCGATGCACTTCCATAAAGACCAGGAGGTGGTCATTATACACGGTGTGCTGTAGGTCAAACTTCTGCAATGGACATAACTTGTGGACTCTTTAAAAGTACAGTTGGTAAATGGGTTTGTGAGATCAGTGGTATTTATGCAACCTCTTGCTTTGGACCAAGTAAAGTTACCCCTCTTAGAAAACCAAAAGCGCTCTTGTGAGTCCCTTTCAACCAGCCTTATAACAGCAACCAGTGAAATTTGGTTAATTCATTTTATTTGCATCATTAATAGTCCACCTTTCTCACTGAGACTCAAGGCAGATTACACAGTGTAAGACAATGCAGTCAATGGGATGAGACATCTGATCAGCAATGTAATAGGACTAGGATTACAGAAATATGAAACGAGCATCAGTATTAGAGGGGCTATGTTAAACAATGCAGAAAGGGGTATTAAATAAATGGAAAACAATGCAGTGTGTGTAAGCTAATGCAGACTACAAACAGAGAATACAAACTATACCCAGTAGTATAGGCCACAGTCCCATTCCCTTTATTAACACACCTTCTTAAACCATTCCATTTTAATAACCCCCCTTCTTTTTTTGCATCATCACTTGTGTCTGATTTATGGAAACCCTTTTGGGTTGTCAAGGCAACAGAAGTTCAGAGATGGTTTGCCATTGTGAGCCTCTGATTAGCAACACTGGACTTCCTTTGTGGTCTCCCATCCAAGTACTAGCCGCTACGCTGACCCTGCATAATTTCCAAGATCAGGCAAGATGAGGCTAGCCCTATCACAAAAATGCCCTCCTGGATAATTACATAGTTTCCAGAATGATACAAACATGGCAGCCTTCCTGACATCAGGCAGGCCATTCCACAAAGTGGGGCCCCCAACAGAGGATGCACATGTATGTGCAGTGGTTAGGGTTGCCAACCTTCAGGTATTAACTGGAGATTTCCTGATATTACAACTGATCTCCAGCTGATAGAGATCAGTTCACCTGGAGAAAATGGCCGCTTTGGCAATTGGACTCTACGGCACTGAAGTCCCTCCCGGCCACAAACCCCACCTTCCTCAGGCTCCACCCCAAAAACCTCCCACCAGTGGCGAAGAGGGACCTGGTAACCCTGGCAATTGTTGATCCTATCCATGTACTGGGCAGTATGTGCAGAATGCTTTGCTTATATAAGTGAAGCTGACACTGTGGAGCATGGAGATGATGGTCCTGTAGATATGAAGGTCCAAGAGCATGAAGGGCATTGTTTGTGAGAGCCAGTTCCTTGAATTGAACCAGGTAACTGATGGGAAGCCAGCGGAAAAACTGCAGACTGGGTATAACATGCAGGCTTCACCAAGCTGTGGCATTTTGTACCAACTGGAGTCTCTTCAAAGGCAGACCCACAGAGAGGGCATTAAATAGTCTAGTCTTGATGTTCCTGTGACATGGATACAGGTGGTCAGATCAGCCAAGTTCAGATAGGGTGCCATTTTACAGGCTAAGAAACTGGAAGAAAGTGTTTGGGGGGAGGATTTTTTTGCAGCTGCATTAACTTGCTTTTTCAGCAATAAAGCTGGATCCAGAATAACCCCTAGGCTCTTCTTAACCAAGTCAGCAAGGGTCAGCTGAACCCCATCAAAAGTGACAAGCACAACAAGATCCCAGGTTTCCCAACCAGCATCACCTCCATGGTATCACCATTAAGTTTTTTTTCTGTTTGTTCCCTCTCAACCATTTAACCACTTCTGTCACGCAGCGGCTCAAGACCAGCCTCCGAACCAGAACACATTATTTGCAAAAAAAAAAAAAAACCTTGCAAAAGCATCCAGACTGATTACCTGATCCTGAGACAATCAAGGCTCAGAATTAGGAATCTTCAGGGGCCAAGAGACCTTAGGCCAGGGTTGTCAAACAGAAGGCCCGCAGGCTGGATCCAGCCCCTTGAGAGCTCTTATCCCACCCGCGAGCCAGCTCAGACAGCCACCCCTCTAGTCCCGATCTGGGCTGGCGAGGCATGGCCCGGCCCCTACCAAGTGACATTTATGTCATATCAGGCCCTTGTAACAATTGAGGTTGATGCCCCTGCCTTAGGCAATTAGGATGTTTGTGAGGGGATTAAATCCTCCAATTTGTTAATGTTTTTAAAGATTTCAGATTTTTCTGTAAACTTGGGGCTTTTTTCCAGGTTTGTAAAAAGATCTGTCTCATCTGTACATGGCTTCGGTCTCTGGGTTTAAGTATCCACAGATCTGGCCAAGTTGAGAATTCAGATACATTGATATGTGGGAGAGAAATTGAAATGACATTGCTGCAGTACTGGGTAGTTAGGTTGTCGGTGCGGGAGATGTGGGGGGGATGTGATTCCCTGCTGGGAGAGAGGCCCCTATCCCTGAAGCACTTACGCTACTATAGAAAACTAATTTGCTCTTTCCTGTCTGTAAATATTTGTTAATATTTGTAATTGAATTGCTGGTTTGTTAGTTATTATGATCCTTTAGTATATTTGTCTAGATGTAAATCGTTGGATACAATTGTCAAGTAAATTAATATCTTGTTACATAATTTGGTTTTATATTCCATACCAAAAATGCCTATCATTTGAAGTAATTAATATCCAAATGCTGGAATCATATTACAGAATGCTATTTTTAGTCCAACAAAGTGTATATATGTGTATATATATAAGTGTATATATATATATCGGCATAGGTGTAAAATATGGCCAGATGCTGCTTTTGAAGTTAGCCCATAGAGTGGGCAGGGGCAAAGCCCCGATAAAACCATATCTAGGGTTGCCAACTTTCAGGTACTAGCTGGAGATCTCCTGCTACTGATCTCCAGCTGATGGAGATCAGTTCCCCTGGAGAAAATTGCCGCTTTGGCAATTGGACTCTATGGCATTGAAGTCCCTCCCCTCCCCAAATCTGCCCTCCTCAGGCTTTGCTCCAAAAACCTCCTGCTGGTGGTGAAGAGGGACCTGGTAACCCTACATATTGCAAGAGCGGTGAGCTGTGTGACTGACAAATGGAGAGAGCTTGGGTGAGCTCCGTGTGTGTGTGTGTGTGTGTGTGTGTGTGTGTGTGTGTGTGTGTGTGTGTGTGTGTGTGTGTAAGAGTGTTTGTACCTGATGCCTAAAACTTAACAAGCTTGAAACCAGGTCAATGAAAAATAAAAAATATTAAAAAAAAAAAAAAAGCTTGACACCAGGTGAAAGATGGAAAGCTAATTCCAGAGCTGACACTGCAGTAGGCAGTACCACCGTCTGTCACTCACCTTATGTGTGACAGCCAGAGGTACACAGAACCAAGTGTCTTCTCGCAGGATGTGTTATTAGATCTTGGGAAAACTGAAGCATTCACCCAAATTAAAAGGTGCATTAAAGAGTTTGAGTATAACAGCACTACTTTTTGTGCTCAACGCGTTTGTTCTTCCCAGTTCATCGGAATACCACCACCATGCAGTTTGCCCGCTTATACTTATTATTTGACAACTCCTCATCTTTCTAGAGCCTGAATGCTAACCTCATCTTTCTAGCTAGACTGAATGCTAACCCCTCTATGGTTATGCAGGGCAGGATTTTGAATATACCATACACAGACAGGATCTGTCCTTGCTCTTCTGGCTCTATTGATTCATTAGCTCATAACTTCTTGGAATGCTGCTTTTATGAGGAACTTTGATCACGTTATATCGCTCCCCTTTTAACATATAAATCTGATGCCTCTGTGTCTGACATAATGCCTTCTTTATTAAGTGGCAGGGATCCCAAGGCTACACTGTCAGGGACAAGATTTGTTTCAGTCCTTATATCCCTCAAACTTTAGATATACACTGCTCAAGATCAATGCAGCAATGAGCTTCTAAGGGATAAAGGAAAGGAAAGAACCAAGCGTCTAGAGAATATCTTATTTGGTGGGCAGATTTGTATGGGAATGGGGTAATCCTTCAAATACCCTGGTCCCAAGACCATTTGAGGCTGGACGGCTGAGAACCAAGCTGCCTTTTGAATTGTCAAACACATTGGTAGCCTATATAATACTTCAACAACTGGGATGACCCATCCTGTATCAGCGATCTCCAATTGGCTACATTATTGAGTCACAACACTTCAGTCTTCTCTGGATTAAGCCTCCCTTTACTACAAATGAATCTGGATCTCTACCAGCAGCAGCCAGGGCCACTGATATAGGTCTCGAAAAAGAAATCAGTCGCCATCGACAATGAACCACTATTAATATCCAAACATCAGTTTCTACATTTTTGCTACAGAATGGTAGGAGGTCTTTGGCATTTGAATGTTGGAAGAGGCTTGTATGCCGGACATCTTCTTTGGTGCTGATTTGAGGTGGATTTTATATCTTATTGCACATGTTCTCATCATCACAGCATGTTACTATGGCACTGCCATATTGAGGATCAAAATAGGTTGCTCCACATTCCATAGCACTCCTGGTGCACCCTTGTCTGGGTTCATCTTCTGTAAAAATAGAGGAAATGGAACACATGGGAATGCAGTCCTGGCTCCCACCACCCATCAATGTGCCCCAAAGTACCAGGTACCAGAAGGAGGAGGAGGAAGAGGAGAAGATGGCTTATATATGCCGACTTTCTCTACCTTTTAAGGCTTACAATCTCCTTCCCTTCCTCTCCCCACAACAGACACCTTGAGAGGTAGGTGAGGCTGAGAGAGTTCGGAGAGAACTGTGACTAGCCCACGGTCACCCAGCTGGCTGCATGTGTAGGAGTGGGGAAATCAACCTGGTTCTCAAGATTAGCCTCCGACGATCATGTGGAGGAGTGGGGAATCAAACCCGGTTCTCCAGATCAGAGTCCACCGCTCTTAACCACTACACCATGCTGGCTCTAAGCAGCGGAAGACAATCTCTCTCATGGAAAAAGAAGGGTGCAAAAGAAAGTGGGAAGGGAAACAAAGCTTAGGATCCAAACCATGCTTCCTTTGGCCCATTTTCATCCTCACAACAACCCTGGGAGGGAATATTTTCTCCCTATCATCCGGCCTACCTGTGAGGATCCTCACCTGAAACTCTGTTTTGCTTGCTGCTGCCCGGTGCAAGTATGGCGGGGGGAAAACACAAACAGGACTTTTATCGGCCAGGGTATCCTGTGCTGTTCCCCTGTCCCATAGGGTTGCCCATCTCCAGGTGGTGGCTGGAGATCTCCTGCTATTTCAACCGATCTCCAGGTGATAGAGATCAGATCACTGGGAGAAAATGGCCACTGGAAGGTGGAATCTATGGCATTAGATCTCTCTGAAGTCCCTCCCTTCCCCAAACTCTGCCCTCCTCAGGCTCCACCCCCAAAATCTCCAGGTATTTCCCAACCTGGGGCTGGCAACCCTACCTGCCACCAGTCATAGATTCTCAGCCTAACCTACTTCACAGGGCTTTTGTGAGGAGCAAATGGAGGAGAGGAACATTATGGAAGCTGCATTGGGAAGAAAGGCAGGGTATAAATGTCTCAAATAAAAAATAAATATAGCTGAAGATGGGAGGCAGATAAAAAGGTAGGTTGGCTGGTGTGTGGGTGGGTTGGCGGAAAGGAGAGAAGGTGGCAGGAAAAGGGGAGAGGCTACTGGGCATTCAGTGAAGAAAAAGAAGAAAGAGAGGGTAGAGGAATATGTGTAGACCTCTGTTAGTCCTTGTGAGTCCCCCACTTAGAAGTGTAGAATCACTGAGTTTGAAAGGGCCATACAAGCCATCTAGTCCAGCCCCCTGCTCAGTGCAAGACCAGCCTAGAGTATCCCTGACTTGTGTTCATTCAGCTATTACTTGAAGTCTGCCAGAGAGGGGGAGCGCACCACCTCCTTAGGCAGCCCATTCGACTGCTGAACTACTCTTACTGTAAAAAGAAAAATTCCTAATGTCCAGCGAGTACCTTTCCGCCCACAATTTATACCCTTTCTTGAGAGTCCTATCCTCTGCTGCTAACAAGAACAGCTCCCTGCCCTCCTCTGAGTAACACCCTTTGAAATACTCAAAGGGGTATTCTTCACGGTGGATTTTGCTTCGGTTTCGAATCGGAGCAAACAATAAACTGATTTAAATAGCTTTTTCATGGCAGCGCAGATTCTCCCCCCATCCCGAGGCATTTTCAATTTTTCACGGGAGAAACAGCGCACTTCTCTGTGCTGCTTATGTCTGCTGCCGCTCATGACTCACCGCTCCAAATCCGCCTAATCCCGCCCACTCTTCCCATGATCCTGTGTGTGTGTGTGTGTGTGTGTGTTGGGGGGGGCATCCTGAGAGCAGGAAATCCAAGCCAAAACCCCCATCACCCTTCTGAAGAGGGGCAGCCAGTCTGCTTTGGGCCTCCCTCCTGCCGGTGCGATCCTATGTGTGTGTGTGTTGGGGGCGTATCCTGAGAGCGGCAGATCCAAGCCAAAACCCCCCATCACCCTTCTGAAGAGGGGCAGCCAGTCTGCTTTGGGTCTCCCTCCTGCCGGTGCGATGCTGTTAGAGTGGCAACTCCCCCAGCCAATCACCGTTCTTGGGTGAGGAGAAAGGAGACATCCCAGGGAGCGAAGCAAACATTTTTTCATGGGCATCCGAGCAAGAAAACGCTCTTCTACTAGAAAGTACGGCTCCTCTTTTCCAGACTAAACATTCCCAAGTCCCTCCGCCTGTCCTCGTATTTACATTATTAAGGAATTGGCAGTTTGTAGACTTGTCCTAAGATCATTTGACCTTATTTAGTTCTAGAGCAAGATTTGGAGAATGGTTTTTTAGTTCCAGTTCATATTAAAATAGTTTTAAGCCATTTCTTTATCTGCACACCCAGAAACATTAGAAGTAAAATATTCCAGAACAGGGTTCCTAACACTGCCCAGGTGAATGCTGGGTGATTTAGGGGGCATTGCTTGGGGAGGATGTGATGTCCCTTCTTTATGACACTGTAGGCATTTCCCCAAATCTCTATGGTAAAGACTTGGAGAAATTCCTAGAGTATCATTAAGGAAAAGTTGAGGGCAGCAGGAAAAGAGGAAGACCCAACAAGAGATGGATTGACTCAATAAAGGAAGCCACAGCCTTCAGTTTGCAAGATCTGAACAAGGCTGTCAAAGATAGGATATTTTGGAGGACTTTCATTCATAGGGTCGCCATGAGTCGGAAGCGACTTGACGGCACTTAACACAGACATAATTAAGGAAGACTTTTTCTCTCTCTTGCTCCTCAATTTCTTCAGGGTGGGAGATTTATAATGGGGCAGGGAATTTCCCAGTGGGCCAGGGCAATTAGGAAGCCTACACCATATCCATTGCAATATATTGTACCCTTGCAAGAACCAGAGAATAAAGAGGGAAATAAATAGACATGGACAATTAACATAAGCAAATATTCCCTACGCATAAAAAGTTCCTCTAGCTTGCACTTTTGTCCTGGTTTAGCTTTGCAAAATGTATCCTTGATACAGCCAGCACCTCTTCTGTAGTCTTTGCAGTGATAGCAAATGAGACCTTTAGCTGTTGGAGAAAGGAAAAAATCAATTAATTGACAATGGGGTATAAATGGAGGAATAGAGTATACTAAAAATGTCTTCCCTTTATTTGTTTGTTTGAATTATATCTTTAAACCCACCTTTGCCAAGCTTGTGGCAGCTTACACATCAAAACGCATGTGCTAGAGATGAGAGAGCAACATTTGCTCAAGATATGTGGGTAGGGTTGCCAACACCAGTTTGGGAAATTCCGGCAGATTTGTGGGTAGAGTGTGAGGCTCGGGGAGGGGAGGGCCATAGATAATGCTCACCTGAAGAGACATTGCTACGTTGCAGTTGATGCCAGCCTAGGCCTCCTTTTCTTCCCAGTAAGCCCCCCATCCCACTGGCCAGCTGATTAGTGATGGGGGTTCCCGTGCCCCTGGCGGAGGCCTGGCAACCCTGAAGCGTACCCTCCAAACCTACCATTTTCTCCTGGGGAACAGATATCTGTAGCCTGGAGATCAGTTGTAATTCCAAGAGATCTCCAGACCCCAACTGGAGGCTTGTGGAGAGAATCAACTCCATATTCTCCAACCAAGTTTGCAGTCAGACACTTCCATGAAGGGGTGTGCACCAATTTTTCCCCAGGATTTTTCAGGTTGATTAAACCAGAAAATTTTTGAAAATCAAGAAAACCCAGATTTCCCAAAAAAAGTCTGGTTAATAAATATCGAACACAAAAAATTCTGAAAAAAATTGGCACAGATAGGAAGACAGGGGAGTGCTCCTTTCACTACTGCCTGCACACCCTGTTCCTTCTTGCATTTGTAATTTAACTTGTCACACTTTTGCATAATATACATAGATATCCCTTTCACACCAACATGTTAAAAATTTAAAACTCTAAGATTCCTGGGGAAACATTTTGGGAAAAAGCAAACGGTGGGCTCCATAGAACAGTTGAGATTGAACTGTAGAGAATTCTGACAGAGGTGGGACATGTTACTCCTGATAGCCCTTCCAGCTCTGCTTTATGAGCATAGGAACCTCTGGCCTTGGGATTGTACAGAGGGCAACCTTAGAACTATTCAGTGAGCAATACCGAAGACGTGACTTTGCTCTTTACATCTCACACACTCATCCTTCCAATCTTGCCTTTGTTTGCTAAATTTTCACTTTCTCACCTGGGACACTGCAGATGCCAAGTATTACGATGCCAAGAAGCAGAATCTTGTTCATTTTTTCCCCCTCTTCTGCAAGTAATGGGTGATTTGATGGAGAAACAAGGCACGTTGTCAGCAGAACACAGACTGTAGGAACAGAGATGGGATTGTTCGGTCGTGTTATGGTATGGGCAAGTCAGGGATATATTTAAACACCTAGGGACAGGAAGTCCCTCCTGGAAGAAGCCCAGGAAATGGAACAGTAGAAATGGCCAAAAACAACAACAACCCCTTATCAGCAAGTGTTAGCTTAAAAGTAGAACATTCTGTGACCATTGATAGGCTTCAGTTGAGTGCTTGGTAGTCACAGGGGTGAACATTCATCAATACTCATTGCATTAATTATGGATCAGAATAAGCAGAAGAAGGAAACCTGGAAAACAAAGCAAACCCAATGCATCATTAGCGTCTCTGGCTCAGTGGTGATACAACATCTGCTTTGCAGGCAGCTCCAGCTGAAAGAATTAGGGAGTAGATGATATGGAAGATGTCAGCCTGAGACCCTTGGAGAGCCACTTTCACTTGGACTAGATAATACTGATCTGTTAGACCAACAGTCTTCTGCCAGTATTGGGTAATTTGATGGAGAAACAAGGTGTTACCAGCAGAACACAGATGGTAGGAAAAAAGATGGGATCGTGCTGTCTGGATTATGGTTCTCGCAAATTGCTCCTGAGAAAGTTCAAGATATATTTAAACACCTTGGGATGCAAAATCAGTCCTGGAAGAAACTCAGGAAATGGAACAGCAGAAATGGCTCAACCCCTCCCCCCCAAGGCCTTGTGTTCAAGTCTTAGCTTAAAAGCAGAACACTCCATGCCTATTGCAAGGCTTCAGCTGAATGCTTGGTAGTCACATTATTGAACCTTCATTGATGATGGCACAGAGGTAGGAATATCGTCATCATGATGAGAATTCCTTCTAATAGTGAATATGATGGTACTTTGATGACCAATAGGTAGGGTTGCCAGGTCCCCACTTACCTTCAGCGGGAGTTTCTTTTGGACAGGGCTGGGGAGAGCAATTTGTGCACATGCACCAGTACGCTCATGCTCCCAGTACGATAGTGTTACTATTGGGTTTACTCCTGGAATGCCAGCATTGTGTGGGATGCTCTAGTCATAACCTTCAAAAACTCTAGCGTTTCCATCGAGTTTTTGAAGGTTATGCCTAGAGCGTCCCATTTGATGCCGGAACTTTCAGGGTAAATTCAGAAGTAACAGTATTGCGCTGCGAGCATGGGTGGGGGGTTCGCTCTCCCCTTCCTGCTACACCCACTGACCATCAGCTGATCAGCAGGCAGCCTGGTTGATTGGCAGATAATATCCCACCACAACCAGGCAGTTGGGAACCCTACCAATAGGGTTGTAAAGGCCAGTCACCCACTAACAAGGCAGGGGTTTCTGCATACTCAGGAAACTCCCTAGGTTAATCAGTGAATTAGAAAAGAGGAAAACGACACACAACTCTTCCCCCAAAACTCAGCATAATGGGCACTGAGTGTGGCCACTTCCCTTCCCTCCAAGGATGCCCAGAACATTGAGGTCAGTTGAGCAGAAGTTTAAGGGAACAAAAAGGGAAATGGAGAAGAAAGCAGAAACTGGGCATGAAAACTGGCTCTCTCTGATCCTGATTAATTGCCCACTGAGAACTATGTTGTACAGGTAAATGGCCCTAACAAATACTCTAGAATAATGCATGCGTAACTCCAAGTCCCACCTCCAACTCTTCTGTGTAGGATTGCCAGGTCCCTCTTTGCCACCAGCGGGAGGTTTTGGGGGCAGATCCTGAGGAGGGCGGGGTTTGGGGGGGACTTCAATGCCACAGAGTCCAATTGCCAACGTGGCTATTTTCTCTAGTTGAACTGATCTCTATCAGCTGGAGATCAGTTGTAATAGCAGGAAATCTCCAGCTAGTAACTAGAGGTTGGCAACCCTATATCTATGCCATATAAAAAGATCTATTGATTGCCTATGGATGTTTTTATGGATGTTGTGAATTATTGTACGGGGAGGGTGAGTTAGAAGTATGAAAAATATGGCACTTGGGCTATAATACAGGCCGTCCTGAAGTTCAGCTAGGGACATAGGCCTCCTGGATCTTGACAGTCCTGCGTTCTTGTGATATTGGAGGAAGGGCTTTCCAAAGTGTTTATTCCCCACAGTCAAACACACACATGCCCCTGTGATTCCTTGCAGACTCTCAACCTGTTAGGGCAGAACTAGACATGGCAGCAACCCCAGGTCAGACTCAGGGATGCCGCTGCCATTTTAGAGCCTAAAACCAGAGATTTAAAAACACCACAAGGGCATGATCATGATCAGCCCTGCAGTGCAGTAGGACCGGGTACTCTTTGTCCCCTCCCGACCCTGGTTATGCCAAGGTAGGGTTGCCAACCTCCAGGTACTATAATATAAAAGGGTGGACCTTCAGTTGCTTAATCTATAAGAACATCAAAAATAAAGCAACCCAGGCTATTTTATAATCTATTTCTTCTTAAAGTTAAAATACTATACATTTTTCATAATTCAACTCATAGACCTATAAGGTCACATGTGACAAAATAACAAAAGTATATAATACACAACAGTTTAAAGTATGTCAGCGCGGAGTTAATATTATTCCATGTCTTCAGGTAAGCATCCACTCACATATCAATTAATGAGTAATTACTCAATTCATCATAATTATATTCTTCTTATTTCTTTACAGGTTTCCGGTAGGTGTTATTCTGTTTCAATGGATCATCTTCATCAGAAGATTTTCATGGACGTTGTACCATGACATCAATATTGTTTTGAGCTATGCTCCTTCATAGTGATGCCATGGAAAATCTCGCTTCCTAATCGTGATGCATATGGCCAATTCGTAGGGTTGCCAGGCCCCTCTTTGCCACCAGCGGGAGATTTTTGGGGCAGAGCCTAAGAAGGGCAGAGTTTGGAGAGGGGAGGGACTTCAATGCCATAGAGTCCAATTGCCAATGCAGCCATTTTCTCCAGGTGAACTGATCTCTATCGGCTGGAGATCAGTTCTAATAGCAGGAGATCTCCAGCTAGTACCTGGAGGTTCAACCAATCAACAGCAGTAAAAAAACGTGCTAACACAGTGCAAATTTCAGATATAATTGGAACATCCAATGACCAGGACATATATATCACATTGTATAAAGACATATCATACAACCATTCATACACAATCAAAAAGTGAGTCAAAAGTTCAGATACTTTGGAGTTTTAAAGTACAAAGCATTGTCTTCCTGGGAGCAAAAGTAGAGTAGATTTTTCATAAGTTGCAGTGACTATGCTGTAGAAACCTAATTCCCAAATGTCTTAAAATAATAGACCTATGGTCCCTGAACCCTTCAAATAGACAGGCAGGGATCCGGATATAGCCCTGTTTCGACTGAGTCTTTGTCAGGATTCAACATAGACTGCTACGTAGCATGTTCAGCAATTGGACTCGATGGCATTGTAGTTCCATTCCATTCCCCAAACTCTGCTTTCCTCAGGTCCTTGCATCATTCTTAAAGTGCCCCTGATAAGCTTTAAAATAGTAGTGACATCCCTGGGTCCAACCCAGGGACACTGTCACGTCTAGTTGTGCTCTTGGTTCATGCCAAACAATACATGACCTCCCACAGGCAAGAACAAGATTTATGCATTCTTAGGGTTGCCAGCCACCACCGCTATTACAACTGATCTCCAGGCGACAGAGATCAGTTCCCCCGGAGAAAATGGCCACTTTGGAAGGTGGACTCTATGGCATTATAACCCATTTGAAGGCCCTCCCCTCCACAAACCACGCCCTCCTCAGGCTCCACCCCCAGAATCTCCAGGTCTTTTGCAACCTGGAGCTAGCACCCCTATGTATGCTCAGGAGTTTCAGAAATACCGCTTCTGAGGGCTGCATAAAAGCAAACCTCTTCTGTAGGTAAAGAACATTTGATGCAGTTGAAGGTGATAATACCATGAACAAGGAGGGGAAGGGTTCAACTCCTGCTAGGGTTGCCAGCTCTGGGTTGGGAAATACCTGGAGATTTTGGGGGTGGAGCCTAAGGAGGGCAGGGTTTGGGGAGGGGAGGGACCTCAATGGGGTCTATTGCCATTGGTTCCAGCTTCCAAAGAGGCCATTTCCTGCAAGTGAACTCATCTCTGCCCCTGGAGATCAGTTGTAATAGCAGGAGATCTCCAGCCACCATCTGGAGGTTGGTAAGCCTAATGCCTGCCCTTGCCCTAGGGTAGCCAACTCTGGGTTGGGAAATTCCTAGAGATTTGGAGAAGGGAGGGAGCTCAGCAGGGTATAATGTAATATAGTCCAGCCTTGTTCTCTGGCAGGTGTGTCCTGCAACACGCCAATATATATGTGTGTGTTTCCCTATGGAGCTGCATTTGCAAATTGCTTGAAAAAATAGAATCATTCCTCCAATAGATAGTCTTGCTTTTTCATTTGTATATATGAGCCTCTTGCTGCTTTTTTCATTAGTCTATACTATTTCAGCAAAGGTTTCTTGTTCCTTAACCTCCAGGTACCAGCTGGAGATCTCCTGCTATTACAACTGATCTCCAGCTGATAGAGATCAGTTTACCTGGAGAAGATGGCTGCTTTGGCAATTGGACTCTATGGCATTGAAGTCCCTCCTGGCCACAAACCCCAACTTCCTCAGGCTCCACCCCAAAAACCTCCCACCAGTGGTGAAGAGGGACCTGGCAACCATAGCCGTTGTTGATCCTATCCATGTACTGAGCAGTATGTGCAGAATGCTTTGCTTATATAAGTGAAGCTGACACTGTGGAGCATGGAGATGATGGTCCTGTAGATACGAAGGTCCAAGAGCATGAAGGGCATTGTTTGTGTGAGCCAGTTCCTTGAATTGAACCAGGTAACTGATGGAAAGCCAGTGGAAAAACTGCAGACTGGGTATAACATGCAGGCTTCACCTAGCTGTGGCATTTTGTACCAACTGGAGTCTCTTCAAAGGCGGACCCACAGAGAGGGCATTAAAATAGTCTACTCTTGCTGTTCCTGTGACATGGATACAGGTGGTCAGATCAGCCAAGTTAAGATAGGGTGCCATTTTACAGGCTAAGTGAAACTGGAAAAAAGTGTTTGGGGGGAGGAATTTTTTTTTTTTTTTTTTTTTTGCAGTTGCATTAACTTGTTTTTTCAGTAATAAAGCCGGATCCAGAATAACCCCTAGGCTCTTCTTAACCGAGTCAGCAAGGGTCAGCTGAACCCCATCAAAAGTGAGAAGCACAACAAGATCCCAGGCTTTCCAACAGCATCACCTCCATGGTGTCACCATTCAGTTTCTTTCTGTTTGTTCCCTCTCAACCATTTAACCGCTTCTATCAGGCAGCGGCTCAAGACCAGCATCCGAACCAGAACACATTATTTGCAAAAAAAAAAAAAAAATCCAAAAGCATCCAGACTGATAACCTGATCCTGAGACAATCAAGGCTCAGAATTAGGAATCTTCAGGGGCCAAGAGACCTTAGGCCAGGGTTGTCAAACAGAAGGCATGCAGGCCGGATCCAGCCCCTTGAGAGCTCTTATCCCACCCGCGAGCCAGCTCAGACAGCCACCCCTCTAGTCCCGATGTGGGCTGGCGAGGCATGGCCCGGCCCCTACCAAGTGACATTTATGTCATATCCGGCCCTCGTAACAATTGAGTTTGATGCCCCTGCCTTAGACAATTAAGATGTTTGTGATAGGGTTAAATCCTCCAATTTGTTAATGTTTTTAAAGATTTCAGATTTTTCTGTAAACTTGGGGCTTTTTTCCAGGTTTGTAAAAAGATCTGTCTCATCTGTTCATGGATGCAGTCTCTGGGTTTAAGTATCCACAGATCTGGCCAAGTTGAGAATTCAGATACATTGATATGTGGGAGAGAAATTGAAATGACATTGCTGCAGCTCTGGGTTGTTCGGTTGTCTGTGCGGGAGATGTGCGGGGGATGTGATTCCCTGCTGGAGGGAGAGGCCCCTATCCCTGGAGCACTTACCCTGCTATAGAAAACTAATTTGCTCTTTCCTGTCTGTAAATATTTGTTAATATTTGTAATTGAATTACTGGTTTGTTAGTTATTATGATCCTTTAGTATATTTGTCTAGAAGTAAATCGTTGGATACAATTGTCAAGTAAATTAATATCTTGTTAAACCAAATTATGTTATATTCTATACCAAAAATGCCTATCATTTGAAGTAATTAATATCCAAATGCTGGAATCATATTACAGAATGCTATTTTTGTCCAACAAAGTGTATTAATATATATATATATATATATATATCAGCATAGGAGTAAAATATGGCCAGATGCTGCTTTTGGAGTTAGCCCGTAGAGTGGGAAGGGGCAAAGCCCCGATAAAACCATATCTAGGGTTTCCAACTTCCAGGTACTAGCTGGAGATCTCCTGCTACTGATCTCCAGCTGATAGAGATCAGTTCCCCTGGAGAAAATTGCCGCTTTGGCAATTGGACTCTATGGCATTGAAGTCCCTCCCCTCCCCAAAACCTGCCCTCCTCAGGCTTTGCCCCAAAAACCTCCCGCTGGTGGTGAAGAGGGACCTGGTAACCCTACATATTGCAAGAGCGGTGAGCTGTGGGACTGACAAATGGATAGAGCTTGGGTGAGCTCCTAGTGTGTGTGTGTGTGTGTGTGTGTGTGTGTGTGTAAGAGTGTTTGTACCTGGTGCCTAAAACTTAACAAGCTTGAAACCAGGTCAATGAAAAATAAAAAATATTTTTTTTTAAAAAAAAGCTTGACACCCGGTGAAAGATGGAAAGCTAATTCCAGAGCTGACACTGCAGTAGGCAGTACCACCGTCTGTCACTCACCTTATGTGTGACAGCCAGAGGTACACAGAACCAAGTGTCTTCTCGCAGGATGTGTTATTAGATCTTGGGAAAACTGAAGCATTCACCCAAATTAAAAGGCGCATTAAAGAGTTTGATTATAACAGCACTACTTTTTGTGCTCAACATGTTTGTTCTTCCCAGTTCTTCGGAATACCACCACCACGCAGTTTGCCCGCTTATTATTTGACAACTCCTCATCTTTCTAGAGCCTGAATGCTAACCTCATCTTTCTAGCTAGACTGAATGCTAACCCCTCTATGGTTATGCATAGGATATATTTTGAATATACCATACCCAGACAGGATCCGTCCTTGCTCTTCTGGCTCTATTGTTTTAATAGTTCATAACTTCTTGGAATGCTGCTTTTATGAGGAACTTCGATCGCGTTATATCGCTCCCCTTTCAACATATAAATCTAATGCCTCTGTGTCTGACATAATGCCTTCTTTATTAAGTGGCAGGGATCCCAAGGCTACATTGTCAGTGACAAGATTTGTTGTCACAAACTTTAGATATACACTGCTCAAGATTAATGGATCAATGAGCTTCTAAGGGATAAAGGAAAGGAAAGAACCAAGAGTCTAGAGAATATCTTATTTGGTGGGCAGATTTGTATGAGAATGGGGTAATCCTTCAAATACCCTGGTCCCTGAGAACCAAGCTGCCTTTTGAATTGTCAAACACATTGGTAGCCTATATAGTACTTCAACAACTGGGATGACCCATCCTGTATCAGCAATCCCCAATTGGCTACATTATTGAGTCACAACACTTCTCTGGATTAAGCCTCCCTTTACTACAAATGAATCTGTATCTCTACCGGCAGCAGCCAGGGCCACTGATATAGGTCTTGAAAAAGAATTCAGTGGCCATCCACAATGAAACACTATTAATATCCAAACATCAGTTTCTACATTTTTGCTACAGAATAGTAGGAGGACTTTGGCTTCTGAATGTTGGAAGAGGCTTGTATGCCGGACATCTGCTTTGGTGCTGATTTGAGGTGGATTTTATATCATATTGCACAAGTCCCAGTCACAGCATGTTACTTTGCCACTGCCATATTGACTATCAGAAAAGATTGCTCCACATTCCGCAACATTCCTGGTGCACCCTTGTCTCGGTTTATTGTCTGTAAAAATAGAGGAAATGAAACACATTGGTATGCAGTCCTGACTCCCACCACCCATCAATGTGCCCCAAAGTACCAGGTACCAAAGGGAGGAGGAGGAGGAGATGGCTTTTATATGCCAACTTTCTCTACCTTTTAAGGGGGATCAAACCGGCTTACAATCTCCTTCCCTTCCTCTCCCCACAACACACACCTTGAGAGGTAGGTGAGGCTGAGAGAGTTCGGAGAGAACTGTGACTAGCCCATGGTCACCCAGCCGGCTTCATGTGTATCAGCCTGGTTCTCCAGATTAGCCTCCGCTGCTCATGTGGAGGAGGGGGAATCAAACCCAGTTCTCCAGATCAGAGTCCACCGCTCTTAACCACTACACCATGCTGACTCTAAGCAGCAGAGGACAATCTCTCTCATGGAAAAAGAAGGGTGCAAAAGAAGGGAATGGAAACAAAGCTTAGGATCCAAACCATGCTTCCTTTGGCCCATTTTCATCCTCACAACAACCCTGTGAGGGAATATTTTCTCCCTATCATCTGGCCTACCTGTGAGGATCCTCACCTGAAACTCTGTTTTGCTTGCTGCTGCCCAGTGCAAGTATGGCGGGAGGAAAACACAAACAGGAATTTTATCGGCCAGGGTATCCTGTGCTGTTCACCTGTCCCATGGGGTTGCCCATCTCCAGGTGGTGGCTGGAGATCTCCTGCTATTTCAACCGATCTCCAGGTGACAGAGATCATATCACTCGTATTTACATTATTAAGGAATTGGCAGTTTGTAGACTTGTCCTAAGATCATTTGACCTTATTTACTTCTACAGCAAGATTTAGAGAATGGTTTTTAGTTCCTGTTCCAGTTCATATTAAAATAGTTTTAAGCCATTTCTTTATCTTCACACCCAGAAACATTTGAAGTAAAACATTCCAGAACAGGGTTCCTAATACTACCCAGGTGAATGCTGGGGGATTTGGAGGGGCATTGCTTGGGGAGGATGTGATATCACTTCTTTGTGACCCTCTAGGAATTTCCCCAAATCTCTATGGTAAATACTTGGAGAAATTCCTAAAGTATCATTAAGGAAGACTTTTTTGTCTCTCTTGCTCCTTTATTTCTTCAGGGTGGGAGATTTATACTGGGGGCAGGGAATTTCCCACTGGGCCAGGGCAATTAGGAAGCCTATACCATATCCATTACAATATATTGTACCCTTGTAAGAACCAGAGAATAAAAAGGGAAATAAATAGACATGGACAATTAACATAAGCAAATATTCCCTACGTGTAAAAAATTCCATAATCTTGCACTTTTGTCCTGGTTCAGCTTTGCAAAAGCCCCACTTGACACAGCCAATACCTCTTCTGTAGTCTTTGCAGTGAGTCCGGCAAATGAGATCTTTAGCTGTTGGAGAAGGGGAAAATCAATTAATTGACAATGGGGTATAAATGGAGGAATAGAATATACTAAAAATGTCTTCCCTTTATTTGTTTGTTTGAATTATATCTTTAAACCCACCTTTGCCAAGCTTGTGGCAGCTTACACATCAAAACGCATGTGCTAGAGATGAGAGAGCAACATTTGCTCAAGATATGTGGGTAGGGTTGCCAACATCAGTTTGGGAAATTCCGGCAGATTTGTGGGTAGAGTGTGAGGCTTGGGGAGGGGAGGGGAGGGCCATAGAGTGTGCCAGGGTTGCCAGGTACCCCCCTGGCAACCTGTGGGGTGGGGGACATACTGGGAGCAAAAGGAGACCTAGGACAGCATCGCCGGCAACATGGCAATGTCACTTCCAGTCCACACCAGAAGGGGTGTCATCATGTCGCCAGTGACCCAGGGATGCTCTGGTATTTGGGTAAAAATTCGATTGTAGAAGTCAATTTTACCATAGGGTTTTACCCAAATACCAGTGTCCCCACATTGCCTGCAACATGATAATGCCACTTCTGGTGCTCGCCTCAAGAGACATTGCCACGTTGCAGTTGATGCCAGACTAGGCCTTCTTTTCTTCCCAGTAAGCCCCCCCCCACTGGCCAGCTGATTGGTGATGGGGGTTCCCCTGCCCCTGGTGGAGGCCTGGCAACCCTGGAGCGTACCCTGCAAAGCTACCATTTTCTCCTGGGGAACTGATATCTGTAGTCTGCAGATCAGTTGTAATTCCAAGAGCTCTCCAGACTCCAAATAGAGGTTTGTGGAGAGAATCAACTCCACATTCTCCAACCAAGTTTGGAGTCAGACACTTCCATGAAGGGGTATGCACCAATTTTTTTCCAGTATTTTTCAGGTTTATTAAACCAGAAAATTTTCGAAAATCAAGAAAACCCGGATTTCCCAAAAAAAGTCTGGTTAATAACCTTAAGCCCAAAAAATTCTGAAAAAAATTGGCACAGATAGGAAGACAGGGGAGTTTTTCTTTCACTGCTGCCTGCACACCCTGTTCCTTCTTGCATTTGTAATTTAACTTGTCACACCTTTGCATAATATACAGAGATATCCCTTTCACACCAACATGTTAAAAATTTTAAACTCTAAGATTCCTGGGGAAACATTTTGGGAAAAAGCAAACGGTGGGCTCCATAGAACAGTTGAGATTGAATGTAGAGAATTCTGACAGAGGTTGGACATGTTACTCCTGATAGCCCTTCCAGCTCTGCTTTATGAGCATAGGAACCTCTGGCCTTGGGATTGTACAGAGGACAACCTTAGAACTATTCAGTGAGCAATACCGAAGACATGACTTTGCTCTTTACATTTCAAACACTCATCCTTCCAGTCTTGCCTTTGTTTGCTAAATTTTCACTTTCTCACCTGAGACACAGCAGATGCCAAGTATTACGATGCCAACAAGCAGAATCTTCTTCATTTCCCCCCCCCCTCTTCTGCCAGTAATGGGTGATTTGATGGAGAAACAAGGCACGTTGTCAGCAGAACACAGACTGTAGGACAGAGATGGGATTGTTCTGGCGGTATTATGGTATTTGCAAGTCAGGGATATATTTAAACATCTAGGGACAGGAAGTCCCTCCTGGAAGAAGCCCAGGAAATGGAACAGTAGAAATGGCCAAAAAAACAACAACCCCTTATCAGCAAGTGTTAGCTTAAAAGTAGAACATTCTATGACCACTGATAGGCTTCACTTGAGTGCTTGGTTGTCACAGGGGTGAACATTCATCATTACTCAATGCATTAATTATGGATCAGAATAAGCAGAAGAAGGAAACCTGGAAAACAAAGCAAACCCAACCCATCATTAGCGTCTCTGGCTTAGTGGTGATACAACATCTGCTTTACAGGCAGCTCCAGCTGAAAGAATTAGGGAGTAGATGATATGGAAGATGTCAGCCTGAGACCATTGGAGAGCCACTTTCAGTTGGACTAGATAATGCTGACCTTGTTAGACCAACAGTCTTCTGCCAGTATTGGGTTATTTGATGGAGAATCAGGGTGTTACCAGTAGAACACAGATGGTAGGAAAAAAGAGGATTGTGCTGTCTGGATTATGGTTCTCGCAAATTGCTGCTGAGAAAGTTCAAGATATATTTAAACACCTTGGGATGCAAAATCAGTCCTAGAAGAAACTCAGGAAATGGAACAGTAGAAATGGCTCAACCCCTCCCCCGCAAGGCCTTGTGTTCAAGTCTTAGCTTAAAAGCAGAACACTCCATGCCCATCGCAAGGCTTCAGCTGAATGCTTGGAAGTCACATTATTGAACCTTCATTGATGATAGCACAGTGGTAGGAATATCGTCATCATGATGAGAATTCCTTCTAATAGTGAATATGATGGTTCTTTGATGACCAATAGGTAGGGTACCAGGTCCCCACTTACCTTCAAAGTAAGGTAGGGTTGCCAGGTCCCCACTTGCCTTCATTTGTGCACGTGCACCAGTATGCTCATGCTCCCAGTACATTAGTGTTACTTTTGGGTTTACTCCCGGAGTGCCAGCATTGTGTGGGATGCTCTAGTCATAACCTTCAAAAACTCTAGCGTTTCCATCGAGTTTTTGAAGGTTATGCCTAGAGTGTCCCATGTGATGCCGGAACTTTCAGGGTAAATTCAGAAGTAACAGTATTGCGCTGGGAGCGTTGGTGGGGGGTTTGCTCTCCCCTTCCTGCTTGCACCCACTGACCATCAGCTGATCAGAAGGCAGCCTGGTTGATTGGCTGATAATATCCCACCACAACCAGGCAGTTGGGAACCCTATCAATAGGGTTGTAAAGGCCAGTCACCCACTACCAAGGCAGGTGTTTCTGAACCCTCAGGAAACTCCCTAGGTTAATCAGTGAATTAGAAAACAAGAAAACGACACACAACTCTTCCCCCAAAACTCAGCATAATGGGCACTGAGTGTGGCCACTTCCCTTCCCTCCAAGGATGCCCAGAACATTGAGGTCAGTTGAGCAGAAGTTTAAGGGAACAAAAAGGGAAATGGAGAAGAAAGCAGAAACTGGCCATGAAAACTGGCTCTCTCTGATCCTGATTAATTGCCCACTGAGGACTATGTTGTACAGGTAAATGGCCCTAACAAATACTCTAGAATAATGCATGCGTAACTCCAAGTCCCACCCCCAACTCTCCTGTGTAGGATTGCCAGGTCCCTCTTTGCCACTGGCGGGAGATTTTGGGGGCAGAGCCTGAGGGGGGCAAGGTTTGGGGAGGGACTTCAGTTGGAATCAGTTGTAATAGCAGGAAATCTCCAGCTAGTAACTAGAGGTTGGCAACCCTATGTCTATGCCATATAAAAAGAAGATCTATTGATTGCCTGTGTATGTTTTTATGGATGTTGTGAATTATTGTATGGCTTTAGATGTTGTTACCTGCCCTGAGCCAGCCACGGTTGGGGAGGGTGAGTTAGAAGTATGAAAAATAAAAATAAAATAATAAATATTAAATTTACCATTCCATGCTGTATCTTCCACTCAGCCACCAACGTTATATGGCACTTGGGCTATAATACAGGCCGTCCTCAAGTTCAGGTAGGGACATAGGCCTCCTGGATCTTGACAGTCTTGCGTTGTTGTGATATTGGAGGAAGGGCTTTCCAAAGTGTTTATTCCCCACAGTCAAACATAATCTTTTGCGTTAATCTTCATCAGGAGATTTTCATGGACGTCGTAGCAGGACACACCAAGCAGAGAACAAGGCTGCCTTGCAGGGCTTAAGGCAATAAATACTAACGCGCTGGGCTTAAAGCAATAAATTGTATGACTTGTGACAGTTAACTAAAAAATAGTCTCACTGGGCTAACATTAGCCACACAGGGCTTTCAGTAGGCTAAAAAGCTTCTTCAGTATGTAGTTTCTCTGGTAATAGCCTCACCAGGCTAAAATCATAACGTGAGTACAGCACTCATAAAGATTACAGCACAAACTGTGCCGTCACATTAAGCTGCTTGAAGAATGGTGCTTAATGTGATGGCACAGTTTGTCCTGTTATCTTTATGAGTGATGTACTTATGATGATTTTAGCCCGGTGAGGCTATTACCAGAGAAACTACATAATGAAGAGGCTTTTTAGCCTACTGAAAGCCTTGTGTGGCTAAAATATCCATATACTGTATTTTCCGGCGTACAAGACGACTGGGCGTATAAGACGACCCCCCATTTTTACAGTTAAAATATCAGCCCCGGCCAGCCAGCCACCTGCCTGCCTTGCGCTGCCGCTGGAGCGCAGCCAAGCACTTCCCTCCGTGCACCCCGGCACGCCTGGCTCCGACTCCGAGCCGGGCAGTGAGCGCCCTCGCAGGGCTCGCCTCCCCTCCCTCCTCCAGTGGACATGGACAGAGCGGAGGCGGCTCCCCAGGCAGATTCTCCAGTCTGGCTCAGAATTCAGCATCCTGCGTATAAGACGACCCCCGACTTTTGAGAAGATTTTCCTGGGTTAAAAAGTAGTCTTATACGCCAGAAAATACAGAACATATATATATTTTCATCTTAAGCCCTGCGTGGCAGATTTCCTTTTGCACATATTTGTTTCCCTGCGGGATTGCCTTTTTTGTAAATGTTTTAGTTGTATTACTAATTGTTAGCCGAGTGAGGCTATTTTTTAGTTAACTGTCACAAGTCATATAATTTATTGCTTTAGAGGCTTTTTAGCCTACTGAAAGCCCTGTGTGGCTAATGTTAGCCCGGTGAGGCTATTTTTTAGTTAATTGTCACAAGTCATATAATTTATTGCTTTAACCCAGTGGTGGGGAACCTTTTTTCTACCAAGGGCCATTTGGATATTTATAACATCGTTCGCAGGCCATACAAAATTATCAACTTAAAAATTACCCTGCTATATTTGGTCAAACATTTAGCCAAGAGGTACCACCGGAGATGGCTCTGAGTGTCTGCCACGTAGAGCGACTCGCTTTTCAGCAGATCGCCAGTCTTAGATCCTTCTGAGCTAGAGATCTGCCAGGACTCACAAAGGGCCAGACCAAATGATTTTGCGGGCCTTATACGGCCCCCGGGCCTGACGTTCCCCACCCCTGCTTTAAGCTCTGCGCAGCAGTTCATGAATCACAAGCCCGGTTAAGGCTGTTATCAGTTAACTGTTATAAGTTAGTATTTATTGCCTTAAGCCCTGCGTGGCAGCCTTGTTTTCTGGTGGGTGTGTCCTGCAACACGCCAATATATATTTTTTTGTTTCCCTATGGAGTTGCATTTGCAAATTGCTTGAAAAATAGAATCATTACTCCAATAGATAGTCTTGCTTTTTCATTTGTATATATGAGCCTCGTGCTGCTTTTTTCATTAGTCTATATTATTTCAGCATAGGTTTCTTGTTTCCTTAACCTCCAGGTACTAGCTGTAGATCTGCTGATATTACAACTGATCTCCAGCTGATAGAGATCAGTTTACCTGGAGAAAATGGCCGCTTTGGCAATTGGACTCTATGGCATTGAAGTCCCTCCCCTCCACAAACCCCACCTTCCTCAGGCTCCACCCCAAAAACTTCCCGCCAGTGGCGAAGAGGGACCTGGCAACCTAGCCATTGTTGATCCTATCCATGTACTGGGCAGTATGTGCAGAATGCCTTGCTTATATAAGCGAAGCTGACACTGTGGAGCATGGAGATGAAGGTCCTGTAGATATGAAGGTCCAAGAGCATAAAGGGCATTGTTTGTGAGAGCCAGTTCCTTGAATTGAACCAGGTAACTGATGGGAAGCCAGCGGAAAAACTGCAGACTGGGTATAACATGCAGGCTTCACCAAGCTGTGGCATTTTGTACCAACTGGAGTCTCTTCAAAGGCAGACCCACAGAGAGGGCATTAAAACAGTCTAGTCTTGATGTTCCTGTGACATGGATACAGGTGGTCAGATCAGCCAAGTTAAGATGGGGTGTTATTTTCCAGGCTAAGTGAAACTGGAAGAAAGTGTTTGGGGGGAGGATTTTTTTGCAGCTGCATTAACTTGCGTCTTCTGTAATAAAGCCGGATCCAGAATAACCCCTAGGCCAGTGATGGCGAACCTTTTAGAGACCGAGTGCCCAAACTGCAACCCAAAACCCACTTATTTATCGCCGAGTGCCAATGCGGCAATTTAACCTAGGGCCTAGGCTCTTCTTAACCGTGTCAGCAAGGGTCAGCTGAACCCCATCAAAAGTGAGAAGCACAAAAAGATCCCAGGCTTCCCAACCAGCATCACCTCTATGGTGTGACCGTTCAGTTTTTTCTGTTTGTTCCCTCTCAACCATTTAACCACTTCTGTCAGGCAGCAGCTCAAGACCAGCCTCCGAACCAGAACACATTATTTGCACACACACACAAAAAAACCTTGCAAAAGCATCCAGACTGATAACCTGTTCCTGAGACAATCAAGGCTCAGAATTAGGAATCTTCAGGGGCCAAGAGACCTTAGGCCAGGGTTGTCAAACAGAAGGCATGCAGGCCGGATCCAGCCCCTTGAGAGCTCTTATCCCACCCGCGAGCCAGCTCAGACAGCCACCCCTCTAGTCCCGATGTGGGCTGGCGAGGCATGGCCCGGCCCCTACCAAGTGACATTTATGTCATATCCGGCCCTCGTAACAATTGAGTTTGATGCCCCTGCCTTAGACAATTAAGATGTTTGTGATGGGGTTAAATCCTCCAATTTGTTAATGTTTTTAAAGATTTCAGATTTTTCTGTAAACTTGGGGCTTTTTTCCAGGTTTGTAAAAAGATCTGTCTCATCTGTACATGGCTTCGGTCTCTGGGTTTAAGTATCCACAGATCTGGCCAAGTTGAGAATTCAGATACATTGATGATGTGGGAGAGAAATTGAAATGACATTGCTGCAGTTCTGGGTTGTTAGGTTGTCTGTGCGGGAGATGTGTGGGGGATGTGATTCCCTGCTGGGGGAGAGGCCCCTATCCCTGGAGCACTTACGCTACTATAGAAAACTAATTTGCTCTTTCCTGTCTGTAAATATTTGTTAATATTTGTAATTGAATTGCTGGTTTGTTAGTTATTATGATCCTTTAGTATATTTGTCTAGATGTAAATCGTTGGATACAATTGTCAAGTAAATTAATATCTTGTTAAACCAAATTATGTTATATTCCATACCAAAAATGCCTATCATTTGAAGTAATTAATATCCAAATGCTGGAATCATATTACAGAATGCTATTTTTTGTCCAAGAAAGTGTATTAAAACTATATATCATTATAGGAGTAAAATATGGCCAGATGCTGCTTTTGGAGTTAGCCCGTAGAGTGGGCAGGGGCAATGCCCCGATAAAACCATATCTAGGATTGCCAACTTCCAGGTACTAGCTGGAGATCTGCTACTGATCTCCAGCTGATATACAGATCAGTTCCCCTGGAGGAAATGGCCACTTTGGCTGCTGGACTCTTTGGCATTGAAGTCCCTCCCCTCCCCAAACCCCACCCTCCTCAGGCTCTGCCCCAAAAACCTCTCGCTGGTGGTGAAGAGGGACCTGGTAACCCTACATATTGCAAGAGCGGTGAGCTGTGGGACTGACAAACGGCAGCTTGGGTGAGCCCTAGTATGTGTGTGTGTGTGTGTGTGTGTGTGAATGTCTTTGTACCTGATACCTAAAGCTTAACAAGCTTGACACCAGGTGAAAGATGGAAAGCTAATTCCGGAGCTGACACTGCAGTAGGCAGTACCACCGTCTGTCACTCACCTTATGTGTGACAGCCAGAGGTACACAGAACCAAGTGTCTTCTCGTAGGATATGTTATTAGATCTTGGGAAAACTGAAGCATTCACCCAAATTAAAAGGCGCATTAAAGAGTTTGAGTATAACAGCACTACTTTTCGTGCTCAACGCGTTTGTTCTTCCCAGTTCATCGGAATACCACTACCATGCAGTTTGCCCGCTTATACTTATTATTTGACAACTCCTCATCTTTCTAGAGCCTGAATGCTAACCTCATCTTTCTAGCTAGACTGAATGCTAACCCCTCTATGGTTATGCAGGGCAGGATTTTGAATATACCATACCCAGACAGGATCTGTCCTTGCTCTTCTGGCTCTATTGATTCATTAGCTCATAACTTCTTGGAATGCTGCTTTTATGAGGAACTTTGATCACGTTATATCGCTCCCCTTTTAACATATAAATCTGATGCCTCTGTGTCTGACATAATGCCTTCTTTATTAAGTGGCAGGGATCCCAAGGCTACATTGTCAGGGACAAGATTTGTTTCAGTCCTTATATCCCTCAAACTTTAGATATACACTGCTCAAGATCAATGCATCAATGAGCTTCTAAGGGATAAAGGAAAGGAAAGAACCAAGCGTCTAGAGAATATCTTATTTGGTGGGCAGATTTGTATGGGAATGGGGTAATCCTTCAAATACCCTGGTCCCAAGACCATTTGAGGCTGGACGGCTGAGAACCAAGCTGCCTTTTGAATTGTCAAACACATTGGTAGCCTATATAATACTTCAACAACTGGGATGACCCATCCTGTATCAGCGATCCCCAATTGGCTACATTATTGAGTCACGACACTTCAGTTTTCTCTGGATTAAGCCTCCCTTTACTACAAATGAATCTGGATCTCTACCAGCAGCAGCCAGGGCCACTGGTATAGGTCTATAAAAAGAATTCAGTCGCCATCGGTAATGAACCACTATTAATATCCAAACATCAATTTCTACAGTTTCGCTACAGAATGGTAGGAGGTCTTTGGCATCTGAATGTTGGAAGAGGCTTGTATGCCGGACATTTGCTTTGGTGCTGATTTGAGGAGGATTTTATATCTTATTGCAAAAGGGCCAGTCACAGCATGTTACTTTGCCAGTTCCATATTCACTATCAGAAAAGGTTGCTCCACATTCCATAACACGCCAGGTGCACCCTTGTCTGGGTTCATCTTCTGTAAAAATAGAGGAAATGGAACACATGGGTATGCAGTCCTGGCTCCCACCACCCATCAATGAGCCCCAAAGTACCAGGTACCAAAGGGAGGAGGAGGAGGAGATGGCTTTTATATGCCGATTTTCTCTACCTTTCAAGGGGGATCAAACCGGCTTACAATCCCCTTCCCTTCCTCTCCCCACAACAGACACCCTGAGAGGTAGGTGAGGCTGAGAGAGTATGGAGAGAACTGTGACTAGCCCACGGTCACCCAGCTGGCTTCATGTGTAGGAGTGGGGAAATCAACCTGGTTCTCCAGATTAGCCTCCGCCGCTCATGTGGAGGAGTGGGGAATCAAACCCAGTTCTCCAGATCAGAGTCCACCGCTCTTAACCACTACACCATGCTGGCTCTAAGCAGCAGCGGACAATCTCTCTCATGGAAAAAGAAGGGTGCAAAAGAAGGTGGGAATGGAAACAAAGCTTAGGATCCAAACCATGCTTCCTTTGGCCCATTTTCATCCTCACAACAACCCTGGGAGGGAATATTTTCTCCCTATCATCCGGCATAGCTGTGAGGATCCTCATCTGAAACTGTTTTGCTTGCTGCTGCCCGGTGCAAGTATGGCGGGGGGGGGGGGGACACAAACAGGACTTTTATCAGCCAGGGTATCCTGTGCTGTTCACCTGTCCCATAGGGTTGCCCATCTCCAGGTGGTGTCTGGAGATCTCCTGCTATTTCAACCGATCTCCAGGAGTCAGAGATCAGATCACTGGGAGAAAATGGCCACTGGAAGGTGGACTCTATGGCATTATATCTCTCTGAAGTCCTTCCCTTCCCCAAACTCTACCCTCCTCAGGCTCCACCCCCAAAATCTCCAGGTATTTCCCAACCTGGGGCTGGCAACCCTACCTGCCACCAGTCATAGATTCTCAGCCTAACCTACTTCACAGGGCTTTTGTGAGGAGAAAATGGAGGAGAGGAACATTATGGAAGCTGCATTGGGAAGAAAGGCAGGGTATAAATGTCGCAAATAAAAAATAAATATAGCTGAAGACGGGAGGCAGATAAAAAGGTAGGTTGGCTGGTGGGTGGGTGGGTTGGCGGAAAGGAGCGAAGGTGGCAGGAAAAGAGGAGAGGCTACTGGGCATTCAGTGAAGAGAAAGAAGAAAGAGAGGGGAGAGGAATATGTGTAGACCTCTGTTAGTACTTGTGAGTCCCCCACTTAGAACTGTAGAATCACTGAGTGTGGAAGGGCCATACAAGCCATCTAGTCCAGCCCCCTGCTCAGTGCAAGACCAGCCTAGAGTAACCCTGACATGTGTTCATCCAGCTATTACTTGAAGTCTGCCAGAGAGGGGGAGCTCACCACCTCCCTAGGCAGCCCATTCGACTGCTGAACCACTCTTACTGTAAAAAGAAAAATTCCTAATGTCCAGCGAGTACCTTTCCGCCCACAATTAATACCCTTTCTTGAGAGTCCTATCCTCTGCTGCTAACAAGAAAAGCTCCCTGCCCTCTTCTGAGTGACACCCTTTGAAATACTCAAAGAGAACAATCGTGCCCCCCTCAACCTCCTCTTTTCCAGACTAAACATTCCCAAGACTTGTCCTAAGATCATTTAACCTTATTTAGTTCTAGAGCAAGATTTGGAGAATGGTTTTTTTAGTTCCAGTTCATATTAAAATAGTTTTAAGCCATTTCTTTATCTGCACACCCCAGAAACATTAGAAGTAAAACATTCCAGAACAGGGTTCCTAACACTGCCCAGGTGAATGCTGGGGGATTTGGAGGGGCATTGCTTGGGGAGGATGTGATGTCACTTCTTTGTGACACTGTAGGAATTTCCCCAAATCTCTATGGTAAAGACTTGGAGAAATTCCTAGAGTATCATTAAGGAAGACTTTTTCTCTCTCTTGCGTGTCAATTTCTTCAGGGTGGGACATTTATACTGGGGGTGGGGAATTTCCCACTGGGCCAGGGCAATTAGGAAGCCTACACCATATCCATTGCAATATATTGTACCCTTGCGAGAACTAGAGAATAAAAAGGGAAATAAATAGACATGGACAATTAACATAACCAAATATTCCCTACGCGAAAAAAATTCCATAAGCTTGCACTTTTGTCCCGGGTTAGCTTTGCAAAACCCCTTCGTGACACAGCCAACACCTCTTCTGTAGTCTTCGCAGTGACGGCAATAGAAATCTTTAGCTGTTGGAGAAGGGAAAAATCAATTAATTGACAATGGGGTATAAATGGAGGAATAGAGTATACTAAAAATGTCTTTCCTTTATTTGTTTGTTTGAATTATACCTTTAAACCCACCTTTGCCAAGCTTGTGGCAGCTTACACATCAAAACGCATGTGCTAGAGATGAGAGAGCAACCTTTGCTCAAGATATGTGGGTAGGGTTGCAAACACCAGTTTGGGAAATTCCGGCAGATTTGTGGGTAGAGTGTGAGGCTTGGGGAGGGGAGGACCATAGAGTGCGCCAGGGTTGCCAGGTACCCCCCTGGCAACCAGTGGGGTGAGGAACATACTGGGAGCAAAAGGAGACCTAGGACAGCATCGCCAGCAACATGGCAATGCCATTTACAGTCCACAACAGAAGGGGTGTCATCATGTCGATAGTGACCCAGGGATGCTCTGGTATTTGGGTAAAAATTCGATTGTAGAAGTCAATTTTACCATAGGGTTTTACCCAAATACCAGTGTCCCCACATTGCCTGCAACATGATAATGTCACTTCTGGTGCTCACCTCAAGAGACATTGCCACGTTGCAGTTGATGCCAGGCTAGGCCTCCTATTGTTCCCAGTAAGCCCCCTACCCCACTGGCCATCTGATTGGTGATGGGGGTTCCCCTGCCCATGGCGGAGGCCTGGCAACCCTGGAGCGTACCCTGCAAAGCTATCATTTTCTCCTGGGGAACTGATATCTGTAGCCTGGAGACCAGTTGTAATTCCAAGAGATCTCCAGACCCCAACTGGAGGTTTGTGGAGAGAATCAACTCCATATTCTCCAACCAAGTTTGGAGTCAGACACTTCCATGAAGGGGTGTACACCAATTTTTCCAAGTATTTTTCAGGTTTATTAAACCAGAAAATTTTCGAAAATCAAGAAAACCCGGATTTCCCAAAAAAAGTCTGGTTAAGAACCTTAAGCCTGCACACCCTGTTCCTTCTTGCATTTGTAATTTAACTTGTCACACCTTTGCATAATATACAGAGATATCACTTTCACACTAACATGTTAAAAATTTTAAACTCTAAGATTCCTGGGGAAACACTTCAGGAAAAAGCAAACGGTGGGCTCCATAGAACAGTTGAGATTGAACTGTAGAGAATTATGACAGAGGTTGGACATGATACTCCTGATAGCCCTTCCAGCTCTGCTTTATGAGCATAGGAACCTCTGGCCTTGGGATTGTACAGAGGACAACCTTAGAACTATTCAGTGAGCAGTAACGAAGACATGACTTTGCCCTTTACATCTCACACACTCATCCTTCCAGTCTTGCCTTTGTTTGCTAAATTTTCACTTTCTCACCTGGGATACAGCACATGCCATGTATTACGATGCCAAGAAGCAGAATCTTGTTCATTTTTTCCCCCTCTTCTGCCAGTAATGGGTGATTTGATGGAGAAACAAGGCACGTTGTCAGCAGAACACAGACTGTAGGAACAGAGATGGGATTGTTCTGTCGGTGTTATGGTATGGGCAAGTCAGGGATATATTTGAACTCCTAGGGACAGGAAGTCCCTCCTGGAAGAAGCCCAGGAAATGGAACAGTAGAAATGGCCAAAAAAAAAAAAAAAACCCTTATCAGCAAGTGTTAGCTTAAAAGTAGAACGTTCTATGACCATTGATAGGCTTCAGTTGAGTGCCTGGTAGTCGCAGGGGTGAACATTCATCAATACTCAATGCATTAATCATGGATCAGAATAAGCAGAAGAAGGAAACCTGGAAAACAAAACAAACCCAACGCATCATTAGCGTCTCTGGCTCAGTGGTGATACAACATCTGCTTTACAGGCAGCTCCAGCTGAAAGAATTAGGGAGTAGAGGATATGGAAGGCATCAGCCTGAGATCCTTGGAGAGCCACTTTCAGTTGGACTAGATAATACTGATCTTGTTAGACCAACAGTCTTCTGCCAGTATTGGGTTATTTGATGGAGAATCAGGGTGTTACCAGTAGAACACAGATGGTAGGAAAAAAGATGGGCTCGTGCTGTCTGGATTATGGTTCTCGCAAATTGCTCCTGAGAAAGTTCAAGATATATTTAAACACCTTGGGATGCAAAATCAGTCCTAGAAGAAACTCAGGAAATGGAACAGTAGAAATGGCTCAACCCCTCCCCCCCCCCAAGGCCTTGTGTTCAAGTCTTAGCTTAAAAGCAGAACATTCCATGCCCATTGCAAGGCTTCAGCTGAATGCCTGGTAGTCACATTATTGAACCTTTATTGATGATAGCACAGTGAATATGATGGTTCTTTAGTGAATATGATGGTTCTTTGATGACCAATAGGTAGGGGTACCAGGTCCCCACTTACCTTCAAAGTAAGGTAGGGTTGCCAGGTCCCCCTTGCCTTCATTTGTGCACGTGCACCAGTATGCTCATGCTCCCAGTACAATAGTGTTACTTTTGGGTTTACTCCATGAGTGCCAGCATTATGCTCTAGTCATAACCTTCAAAAACTCTAGCGTTTCCATCGAGTTATTGAAGGTTATGCCTAGAGCGTCCCATGTGATGCCGGAACTTTCAGGGTAAATTCAGAAGTAACAGTATTGCGCTGGGAGCGTGGGTGGGGGGTTCGCTCTCCCCTTCCTGCTTGCACCCACTGACCATCAGCTGATCAGCAGGCAGCCTGGTTGATTGGCTGATAATATCCCACCACAACCGGGCAGTAGGGAACCCTACCAATAGGGTTGTAAAGGCCAGTCACCCACTGCCAAGGCAGGGGTATCTGCATACTCAGGAAACTCCCTAGGTTAATCAGTGAATTAGAAAAGAAGAAAACGACACACAACTCTTCCCCCAAAACTCAGCATAATGGGCACTGAGTGTGGCCACTTCTCTTCCCTCCAAGGATGCCCAGAACACTGAGGTCAGTTGAGCAGAAGTTTAAGGGAACAAAAAGGGAAATGGAGAAGAAAGCAGAAACTGGCCATGAAAACTGGCTCTCTCTGATCCTGATTAATTGCCAACTGAGGACTATGTTGTACAGGTAAATGGCCTAACAAATACTCTAGAACAGTCATGTCCAAAGTCCGGCCCGGGGGCCAATTGCAGCCCCTGGGCTGGTTTAATACGGCCCCCCAGTCTGTTTTGCAGAGAGAGAAAAGGGGGCGCGTAGGGGCTGTGCCTGTGCTTTGCATCCCCGACCGAGGGGGCGACGCTTGGGCCGAGGGTCGCCTCGATTGGCTGACCCCCCCTGGAATGATCAGCCCCACCCCCCGGAATAAAGGCCAGCGAGTCTGAAACCCTAGAGAGGTCACTTCCTTCTTAGCCCACGCGTGGGGACGCTGCCTTTGTTGTTCTGACGCATAGAAAAGCAGCAGCAGTTCCTCCCGAGTGGGTCAAGGGGGATCCTGAGGATGGGTTGGGGGGGACTCGAGGGTGGGAAAGATGGAGGGGGGAAGGGAAATGCAAGGGAGGTCAGAGGCTGGCCCCAATCCGGGAGAGGAAAGACACCCCCCCACACACAGACGCACAAACACCGAAAAGCCTGGGAGTGGGGGGGCTGCTCCGTCTGGCTCTCCTCTTTCCTCCTTCCTCTCTGCAGAAGGCTGTGGTGTGGGGGGAGATGCAGCCCCTTCCCTGCATTGCGGAGCCCTCACGAGGGATCCAGATTTGCAGGGTGGGTGGGAGGGAGGAGGGGAGAGACTGGATGGGTCTTGAGTGGGGGGATTGTGAGTCAAGGAAAGGAAGGATTGGATTTGGGGGCGGGGAGTGTTTGGAGTCAGACCCCCCAGCAGGTTCTCTCCAAGGCAAGTGGCTGCTTCGAAAGAAGGGATAGGGTGGGGGAAATAAATGACTTCTGGCATGTATCGTGTTTGGAAATGAGGCGCGTTCAGACGGGGCCGAGTCTGCAGAGGACACCCATGTTCATTCCAGAGGTCAAAGCCCCGAGCAGAGAGCAAAGAGGTCAGAAGGAAAGAAGAAGGGAAGAGTTAGTTTTTATATGCCCACTTTCTCTACCACTTAAGGGTGGCTTACAATCCCCTTCCCCTCCCCACAACAGATACCCTGTGAGGTAGGTGAGGCTAAGAGAGCTGTGACTAGCCTAAGGTCACCCAGCTGGCTTTGTGTGTAGGAGCAAGAGAAACAAATCCAGCTCACCAGATTAGCCTCCACCACTCATGTGGAGGAGTGGGGGAATCAGACCCGGTTCCCCAGATCAGACTCCACCGTTCCAAACCACCGCTCTTGACCACTACACCACACTGGCTCTCATGGGGAGAAAAACTCCACATTCCTCCCTGCACGGGAGATGTCAGAGTGTTTGAATCTTGGACTCCATGAGAATGAAAACCAGTTTATTTCCTGGCTCAGATGAGGGGAGGACAGAATACCCCCGGCATAGTTGAAGGGAGAGAGTCGACAGTCCCAGAGAGGCACATGAGCGGGGGGGGGGGGAGGAAGAGTTCCTGCTCCCTTCCTACAGAAGGAAGGTTGGAGATTTAGAAGCTGGGGGGCGACCGGTGAGCTTAAAGGGGCTTTGGGGAAAGGAAGGAATGTAGCCATGGTTTTTGTGGTGCAGTCTGTGGTTATGGGCATAATAAGTATGCCGTTTGCAATAAACTTTGCATAAAATAGTTAATTTGCATTTAATTAATTTAATTAAGAATGTCAGGCAAAATGGTTGGCCCTCACGCATGTTCACTTCACCAAATCTGGCTCTCTTTGAAAAAAGTTTGGACACCCCTGCTCTAGAATAATGCATGTGTAGCTCCAAGTCCCACCTCCAACTCTTCTGTGTAGGATTGCCAGGTCCCTCTTTGCCACCGGCGGGAGGTTTTGGGGGCAGAGCCTGAGGAGGGCAAGGTCTGGGGAGGGACGTCAGTTGGAATCAGTTGTAATAGCAGGAAATCTCCAGCTAGTATCTAGAGGTTGGCAACCCTATGTCTATGCCATATAAAAAGAAGATCTATTGATTGCCTGTGTACGTTTTTATGGATGTTGTGAATTATTGTATGGCTTTAGATGTTGTTACCTGCCCTGAGCCGGCCACGGTTGGGGAGGGTGAGTTTGAAGTATGATAAATATTAAATTTACCATCCCATGCTGTATCTTCCACTCAGCCACCAACGTTATATGGCACTTGGGCTATAATACAGGCCGTCCTCAAGTTCAGCTAGGGACATAGGCCTCCTGGATCTTGACAGTCCTGCGTTCTTGTGATATTGCAGGAAGAGCTTTCCAAAGGGTTTATTCCCCACAGTCAAACATACACATGCCCCTGTGATTCCTTGCAGACTCTCAACCTGTTAGGGCAGAACTAGACATGGCAGCAACCCCAGGTCAGACTCAAGGATGCCGCTTGCATTTTATAGCCTAAAACGGGAGATTTAAAAACACCACAAGAGCATGATCATGATCAGGCCTGCAGTCTAGTAGGACCGGGTACTCTTTGTCTTCTCCTGACCCTGGTTATGCCAAGTTAGGGTTGCCAACCTCCAGGTACTATAATATAAAAGGGTGGACCTTCAGTTGCTTAATCTATAAGAACATCAAAAATAAAGCAACCCAGGCTATTTTATAATCTATTTCTTCTTAAAGTTAAAATACTATACATTTTTCATAGTTAGACCTACAAGGTCACATGTGACAAAATAACACAAGTAATCCCATACACATCAGTTTAAAGCATGTCAATGCAGAGTTAATATCATTCCATGTCTTCAGGTAAGTATCCACTCACATATCAATTCATAACTACATGTCCATGTTAATTATATTCTCTTATTTCTTTACAGGTTTCCAGTAGGTGCTATCCTGTTTCAATGGATCATCTTCATCAGGAGATTTACATGGACGTCGTAGCAGGACACACCCACCAGAGAACAAGGCTGCCATGCGGGGCTTAAGGCAATAAATACTAATTTATAACAGTTAACTGATAACCGTCTCAACCGGGCTTGTGATTTATGAACTGCCACACTGGGCTTAAAGCAATAAATTATATGACTTGTGACAGTTAACTAAAAAATAGTCTCACTGGGCTAACATTAGCCACACAGGGCTTTCAGTAGGCTAAAAAGCTTCTTCAGTATGTAGTTTCTCTGGTAATAGCCTCACTGGGCTAAAATCATAACATGAGTACAGCACTCATAAAGATAACAGCACAAACTGTGCCGTCACATTAAGCTGCTTGAAGAATTTTGCTTATTTCTTGGTGCTTAATGTGACTGCACAGTTATCTTTATGAGTGCTGTACTCACATTATGATTTTAGCCCGGTGAGGCCACAATTTTTTCCGTTATGAACGCCAATTTTACCTACAAGTAAAAGGTGTCTCTATGGGTGCCTCTTGCGCACCATCCATTGCCAATCTGTATATGTCTAACTTTGAAAAGGAGCACCTATTTCCAGCCTCTTCAATTTTTCATGAGTTTGTGCACGTTTACTTTAGGTTTGTCGATGATTTATATTTTATTTGTAAATCTCAGGAATCCTTTATAGCTTTGTCTGAATGGATGAATTCATTAAACCCTCATTTAAAATTTACAGGTACCTTCCATGTCAATAAAATTCCTTTCTTAGACGTCACTACCTTAAGGTCTCCAGACAATACCATTGTTATTGCTCCATTTCGTAAACCCACCGATAAGGGTGGTGGCTTACATTTTCATTCTCACCATCCACTACACCTTCGTAAGAACCTTCCGTATGGCCAATATTTGAGACTCATGCGCAATTCCACATTATCTAATGATTTTGTGTCTGCGGCCCAAACTCTCACAGAAAATCTCAGAGCACGATCTTACCCTGAATCTATTTTGTCTTCAGCATACTCTAGAGCTATATCTCAAAACCGCAAATATCTTCTCATCCCCAAACCTAAAACATATTCCCAAAGACTGACAGCTTCTTTTAGCTACAGCCATCTGTCATATGACATAAAAAAGATTCTGTTACGTCATTGGCACGTGATTGAACATATACCTGGCTGCAACATTCCACCTCTCTTGGGTTTAAGAAAAACATCTTCCTTGAGGGATATGCTTGTAAAGACTGATCTCTTACCACAAAAACCCAGAATCTCAACGCTTGGACATTATAGATGCGGTGGCTGTGCCGTCTGTGCTTTTAGTTTACCGGTAAAACAGGTCACTGCCATGGATGGCAAATTCGTATATACTCTCAAACAGTTTTCTAATTGCGCGTCTGCCGGTGTTGTGTATGCGCTTCTTTGTTCCTGCCCCACACCAAAAATGTACATTGGATGCACACTTCGCCAGATCCGTGTGCGCATAGGTGAGCATAGAACGCGCATCAGAACAAAAATTTTAGACGCCCCGGTCGTCAGTCACTTCATAGATGCATGCCACACAGATAAGGATTTTAAGTTTTTTGTCATATGGCAATATCAATCACGTGCCTACCATAATCAAGATATAAAAAAGATTTTAAACTGTCAAGAAAGACGCTTCATCTACTTATTCAAAACCATGACCCCTAGTGGTCTAAATACAGAATTCGACTTATCTTGCTTCTTGTGAGAAATATGTCTTTAAATGATATCCCTTCGTAATATCAACCCCACCTCACAGCTGTGGATATTTTAATACTGGAGTACCATATGACATTACTCCAAAGATGAGCTACTTGACATGTTTTGGTAATACCTTACTCTGAATCAACCAAAATTTGGGTAAGATTAGACTCGTTAATTAAATTTTTTTTCTCTGCACAATATTACAATGCTGGTGTTACTTTTACTCAGAATTTTGTATTGGCATATCTCTAGGACTGTGGTGTCTCATTAAGTCCCGGTGGGAGCCTTTCATCTCTTTAACACTCACTTGGTAAGTCGTCTCCTTTTGTGGACAGGTGACTGTTTACTTGCTTATATTGTTAAAACAAATACAATTTGCCATGGGCTGAACTGCATGTACATTACGATTGTTATCATAGTCCTCTTAAATTCCACAGGGTCGTTAAGCTGAAGAAGACCTTTGGTCGAAACGCGTCCTTTCAACAGACCCTATCTTTGCGACAGACCCTATTATGGACCTCTCTCATTATTACTATTTCGCTACTCTTTGTGATCATTATTAAGCTTGTTGGCTATAATTTGAGTTGAATAGAAGCTAATTAGCTCAGCCTTAAGCCCTGCGAGGCTCAGAAACATTTCAAGCCGGTTGGCTACTTTTGAGTTGTAATTATATGTTACCTTTAAGCTGGCTGGCTACATTTGAGTTGAATTTGTAAGCTAAAGAAACATTTCAAGCCGGTTGGCTACTTTTGAGTTGTGATTATATGTCACCTTTAAGCTGGCTGGCTACATTTGAGTTGAATTTGTAAGCTAATTAGCCTTAAGCCCTGCGAGGCCTCTAAAACGTTTGGTTTTGTTGTTGTTTTGTTAGTGTTTGACTTTATAATATATGCTTACAATTCTCCTTTGGTAGTTTATGTTGTAATTTTTTAATTTTGAGCCACGTGCTGCCTTCTCATATAGTTCTCACTAATTGCAGCATAGGTTTTCTAAACTTCCAGGTACTAGCTGGAGATCTGCTACTGATCTCCAGCTGATATACAGACCAGTTCCCCTGGAGGAAATGGCCACTTTGGCTGCTGGACTCTATGGCATTGAAGTCCCTCCCCTCCCCAAACCCCACCCTCCTCAGGCTCTGCCCCAAAAACCTCTCGCTGGTGGTGAAGAGGGACCTGGTAACCCTACATATTACAAGAGCAGTGAGCTGTGGGACTGACAAATGGAGAGAGCTTGGGTGAGCTCCGTCTGTGTGTGTGTGTGTGTGTGTGTAAGAGTGTTTGTACCTGATGCCTAAAACTTAACAAGCTTGACACCAGGTCAATGAAAAATAAAAAATATTTAAAAAAAAAAAACTTGACACCAGGTGAAAGATGGAAAGCTAATTCCGGAGCTGACATTGCAGTAGGCAGTACCACCGTCTGTCACTTACCTTATGTGTGACAGCCAGAGGTACACAGAACCAAGTGTCTTCTCGCAGGATATGCTATTAGATCTTGGGAAAACTGAAGCATTCACCCAAATTAAAAGGCGCATTAAAGAGTTTGAGTATAACAGCACTACTTTTCGTGCTCAACGCGTTTGCTCTTCCCAGTTCATCGGAATACCACCACCATGCAGTTTGCCCGCTTATACTTATTATTTGACAACTCCTCATCTTTCTAGAGCCTGAATGCTAACCTCATCTTTCTAGCTAGACTGAATGCTAACCCCTCTATGGTTATGCAGGGCAGGATTTTGAATATACCATACACAGACAGGATCTGTCCTTGCTCTTCTGGCTCTATTGATTCATTAGTTCATAACTTCTTGGAATGCTGCTTTTTTGCTACAGAATGGTAGGAGGTCTTTGGCATCTGAATGTTGGAAGAGGCTTGCATGCTGGACATCTGCTTTGGTGCTGATTTGAGGTGGATTTTATATCTTATTGCACATCTCCCCATCACAACATGTTACTGTGCCACTTCCATATCGAATATGAGAAAAGGTTGCTCCACATTCCATAACACGCCAGGTGCACCCTTGTCTGGGTTTATCATCTGTAAAAATAGAGGAAATGGAACACATGGGTATGCAGTCCTGGCTCCCACCACCCATCAATGTGCCCCAAAGTACCAGGTACCAGGAAGAGGAGGAGGAAGAGGAGAAGATGGCTTATATATGCTGACTTTCTCTACTTTTAAGGGGGATCAAACCGGCTTACAATCTCCTTCCCTTCCTCTCCCCACAACAGACACCATGAGAGGTAGGTGAGGCTGAGAGAGTTCAGAGAGAACTGTGACTAGCCCACGGTCACCCAGCTGGCTGCATGTGTAGGAGTGGGGAAATCAACCTGGTTCTCCAGATTAACCTCCGCCGCTCATGTGGAAGAGTGGGGAATCAAACCCAGTTCTCCAGATCAGAGTCCACCGCTCTTAACCACTACACCATGCTGACTCTAAGCAGCGGAGGACAATCTCTCATGGAAAAAGAAGTGTGCAAAAGAAGGTGGGAATGGAAACAAAGCTTAGGATCCAAACCATGCTTCCTTTGGCCCATTTTCATCCTCACAACAACCCTGGGAGGGAATATTTTCTCCCTATCATCCGGCCTACCTGTGAGGATCCTCATCTGAAACTCTGTTTTGCTTGCTGCTGCCCGGTGCAAGTATGGTGGGGGGGACACACAAACAGGACTATTATCGGCCAGGGTAACCTGTGCTGTTCACCTGTCCCATAGGGTTGCCCATCTCCAGGTGGTGGCTGGACTGGAGATCTCCTGCTATTTCAACCGATCTCCAGGTGACAGAGATCAGATCACTAGGAGAAAATGGCCACTGGAAGGTGGACTCTATGGCATTATATCCCTCTGAAGTCCCTCCCTTGCCCCAAACTCTGCCCTCCTCAGGCTCCACCCCCAAAATCTCCAGGTATTTCCCAACCTGGGGCTGGCAACCCTACCTGCCACCAGTCATAGATTCTCAGCCTAACCTACTTCACAGGGCTTTTGTGAGGAGAAAATGGAGGAGAGGAACATTATGGAAGCTGCATTGGGAAGAAAGGCAGGGTATAAATGTCGCAAATAATAAATAAATATAGCTGAAGATGGGAGGCAGATAAAAAGGTAGGTTGGCTGGTGGGTGGGTGGGTGGGTGGGTTGGCGGAAAGGAGCGAAGGTGGCAGGAAAAGGGGAGAGGCTACTGGGGCTTTCAGTGAAGAGAAAGAGGAAAGAGAGGGTAGAGGAATATGTGTAGACCTCTGTTAGTCCTTGTGAGTCCCCCACTTAGAAGTGTAAAATCACTGAGTTTGAAAGGGCCATACAAGCCATCTAGTCCAGCCCCCTGCTCAATGCAAGACCAGCCTAGAGTATCCCTGACATATGTTCATTCAGTTACTACTTGAAGTCTGCCAGAGAGGGGGAGCTCACCGCCTCCCTAGGCAGCCCATTCGACTGCTGAACTACTCTTACTGTAAAAAGAAATATTCCTAATGTCCATCGAGTACCTTTCCACCCACAATTTGTACCCTTTCTTGAGAGTCCTATCCTCTGCTGCTAACAAGAACAGCTCCCTGCCCTCCTCTGAGTGACACCCTTTGAAATACTCAAAGAGAACAATCATGCCCCCCTCAACCTCCTCTTTTCCAGTCTAAACATTCCCAAGTCCTTCCGCCTGTCCTCGTATTTACATTATTAAGGAATTGGCAGTTTGTAGACTTGTCCTAAGATCATTTGACCTTATTTAGTTCTAGAGCAAGATTTAGAGAATGGTTTTTTAGTCCAGTTCATATTAAAATAGTTTTAAGCCATTTCTTTATCTGCACACCCCAGAAACATTAGAAGTAAAACATTCCAGAACAGGGTTCCTAACCCCCCAGGTGAATGCTGGGGGATTTGGAGGGGCATTGCTTGGGGAGGATGTGATGTCACTTCTTTGTGACACTCTAGGAATTTCCCCAAATCTCTATGGTAAAGACTTGGAGAAATTCCTAGAGTATCATTAAGGAAGACTTTTTTTTCCTCTCTTGCTCCTTTATTTCTTCAGGGTGGGAGATTTATACTGGGGGCAGGGAATTTCCCACTGGGCCAGGGCAATTAGGAAGCCTACACCATATCCATTGCAATATATTGTACCCTTACAAGAACCAGAGAATAAAGAGGGAAATAAATAGACATGGACAATTAACATAACAAAATATTCCCTACGCTTATAAAATGTCTCTAGCTTGCACTTTTGTCCAGGTTTAGCTTCGCAAAATCCATCCTTGACACAGCCAGCACCTCCTTTGTAGTCTTTGCAGTGATAGCAAGTGAGACTTTTAGCTGTTGGAGAAAGGAAAACATCAATTAATTGACAATGGGGTACAAATGGAGGAGTAGAGTATACTAAAAATGTCTTCCCTTTATTTGTTTGAATTATATCTTTTGGGGTATAATGGGGGTATAAATGGAGGAATAGAGTATACTAAAAATGTCTTCCCTTTATTTGTTTGAATTATATCTTTAAACCCACCTTTGCCAAGCTTATGGCAGCTTACACATCAAAACGCATGTGCTAGAAATGAGAGAGCAACATTTGCTCAAGATATGTGGGTAGGGTTGCCAACATCAGTTTGGGAAATTTCGGCAGATTTGTGGGTAAAGTGTGAGGCTTGGGGAGGGGAGGGCCATAGATTGCACCAGGGTTGCCAGGTACCCCCCTGGCAACCAGTGGGGTAGGGGACATACTGGGAGCAAAAGGAGACCTAGGTCAGCATCGCCAGCAACATGGCAATGTCCCTTCCAGTCCACACCAGAAGGGGTGTCATCTTGTCACCACTGACCCAGGGATGCTCTGGTATTTTGGCAAAAATTCAATTGTAGAAGTCAATTTTACCTTAGGGTTTTACCCAAATACCAGTGTCCCCACATTGCCTGCAACATGATAATGTCACTTCTGGTGCTCACCTCAAGAGACATTGCCACGTTGCAGTTGATGCCAGCCTAGGCCTCCTATTGTTCCCAGTAAGACCTCCCCCACTGGTCAGCTGATTGGTGATGGGGGTTCCCCTGCCCCTGGCAGAAGCCTGGCAACTCTGGAGCGTACCCTGCAAAGTTACCATTTTCTCCTGGGGAACTGATATCTGAATTCTGAAAAAAAGTTACCATTTTCTCCTGGGGAACTGATATCTGAATTCTGAAAAAAATTGGCACAGATAGGAAGACAGGGGAGTGTTCCTTTCACTGCTGCCTGCACACCCTGTTCCTTCTTGCATTTGTAATTTAACTTGTCACATCTTTGCATAGTATACATATAAATCCCTTTCACACCAACATGTTAAAAATTTAAAACTCTAAAATTCCTGGGGAAACATTTCGGGAAAAAGCAAACGGTGGGCTCCATAGAACAGTTGAGATTGAACTGTAGAGAATTCTGACAGAGGTTGGACATGATACTCCTGATAGCCCTTACAGCTCTGCTTTATGAGCATAGGAGCCTCTGGCCTTGGGATTGTACAGAGGACAACCTTAGAACTATTCAGTGAGCAATACCGAAGACATGACTTTGCTCTTTACATCTCACACACTCATCCTTCCAATCTTGCCTTTGTTTGCTAAATTTTCTCTTTCTCACCTGGGACACAGCAGATGCCAAGTATTACGATGCCAAGAAGCAGAATCTTGTCCATTTTTCCCCCCTCTTCTGCCAGTAATGGGCGATTTGATGGAGAAACAAGGCACGTTGTCCGCAGAACACAGACTGTAGGAACAGAGATGGGATTGTTCTGTCGGTGTTATGGTATGGGCAAGTCAGGGATATATTTAAACACCCAGGGACAGGAAGTCCCTCCTGGAAGAAGCCCAGGAAATGGAACAGTAGAAATGGCCAAAAAAACAAAAAAAAAACCTTATCAGCAAGTGTTAGCTTAAAAGTAGAACATTCTATGATCATTGATAGGCTTCACTTGAGTGCTTGGTAGTCACAGAGGTGGACATTCATCAATACTCAATGCATTAATTATGGATCAGAATAAGCAGAAGAAGGAAACCTGGAAAACAAAACAAACCCAACGCATCATTAGCGTCTCTGGCTCAGTGGTGATACAACATCTGCTTTACAGGCAGCTCCAGCTGAAAGAATTAGGGAGTAGATGATATGGAAGACATCAGCCTGAGACCCTTGGAGAGCCACTTTCAGCTGGACTAGATAATACTGACCTTGTTAGTCCAACAGTCTTCTGCCAGTGTTGGGTTTTTTGATGGAGAAACAGGGTATTACCAGTAGGACACAGATGGTAGGAAAAGAGATGGGATCGTGCTGTCTGGATTATGGTTCTCGCAAATTGCTCCTGAGAAAGTTCAAGATATATTTAAACACCTTGGGATGCAAAATCAGTCCTGGAAGAAACTCAGGAAATGGAAAAGTAGAAATGGCTCAACCCCTCCCCGCCAAGGCGAACACTCCATGCCTATTGCAAGGCTTCAGCTGAATGCTTGGAAGTCACATTACTGAACCTTCATTGATGATAGCACAGTGGTACGAATATCATCACCATCATCATCATGATAATTCCTTCTAATAGTGAATATGATGGTTCTTTGATGACCAATAGGTAGGGTTGCCAGGTCCCCACTTACCTTCAAAGTAAGGTAGGGTTGCCAGGTCCCCACTTACCTTCATTTTTGTACGTGCACCAGTATGCTCATGCTTACAGTACGATAGTGTTACTTTTGAGTTTACTCCAGGAGTGCCAGCATTGTGTGGGATGCTCTAGTCATAACCTTCAAATACTCTAGCGTTTCCATCGAGTTTTTGAAGGTTATGCCTAGAGTGTCTCATGTGATGCCGGAACTTTCAGGGTAAATTCAGAAGTAACAGTATTGCGCTGGGAGCGTTGGTGGGGGGTTTGCTCTCCCCTTCCTGCTTGCACCCACTGACCATCAGCTGATCAGAAGGCAGCCTGGTTGATTGGCTGATAATATCCCACCACAACCAGGCAGTTGGGAACCCTATCAATAGGGTTGTAAAGGCCAGTCACCCACTACCAAGGCAGGTGTTTCTGAACCCTCAGGAAACTCCCTAGGTTAATCAGTGAATTAGAAAACAAGAAAACGACACACAACTCTTCCCCCAAAACTCAGCATAATGGGCACTGAGTGTGGCCACTTCCCTTCCCTCCAAGGATGCCCAGAACATTGAGGTCAGTTGAGCAGAAGTTTAAGGGAACAAAAAGGGAAATGGAGAAGAAAGCAGAAACTGGCCATGAAAACTGGCTCTCTCTGATCCTGATTAATTGCCCACTGAGGACTATGTTGTACAGGTGAATGGCCCTAACAAATACTCTACAATAATGCATGCGTAACGCCAAGTCCCACCTCCAACTCTTCTGTGTAGGATTGCCAGGTCCCTCTTTGCCACCGGCGGGAGGTTTTGGGGCCAGGGCCTGAGGAGGGCGAGGTTTGGGGAGGGACTTCAGTTGGAATCAGTTGTAATAGCAGGAAATCTCCAGCTAGTAACTAGAGGTTGGCAACCCTATGTCTATGCCATATAAAAAGAAGATCTATTGATTGCCTGTGGATGTTTTTATGGATGTTGTGAATTATTGTATGGCCTTAGATGTTGTTAACTGCCCTGAGCCGGCCACGGTTGGGGAGGGTGAGTTAGAAGTATGAAAAATAAAAATAAAATAATAAATATTAAATTTACCGTCCCATGCTGTATCTTCCGCTCAGCCACCAACGTTATGTGGCACTTGGGCTTTAATGCAGGCTGTCCTGAAGTCCAGCTAGTGACATAGGTCTGCATAGTATTTTTCTTAAAGTTAAAATACTATACATTTTTCATTATTCAACTCATAGACCTATAAGGTCACATGTGACAAAATAACACAAGTAATCCCATACACATCACTTTAAAGCATGTTGTGGTGAGAATTTTTTTATTAAACATTAGTTTGGCTTAAGAAGAACCATCTTTATATCTTAATATTATAACCTGTAGCTTAGAAGCCACACGAAGGCCTGACTAAGGCCTTTAGCTGAACCCCAGGTTTCAAATAGGCCCTGACCTTAAAGGGTACAGGAGATTGCATTGCTAGGAGTTAGTCAACCAAAGCACATTAAGTACCCCAAATCATGTTTAGGGATAGCAAGGTCATTTAGACAGGCAGCAAGTTGGCTGCTTACACATGAGGGAAATTGTTTTTGTACACGGGCGGACGAACAAACAATTGTCAGAGACTCTGGACATGAGAAACTTATTTTGGAACAGGACATTTCCCAAACAAGATTAGCCATGATTTGTAGAAATCCATCTCCTGAAGAATTTGGAAGGAGGTGTTCGCTTAGCCTATAATGGGCTAACCCGGCTGCCTAATCCTTTGTCCTTCTCAGGGAGAGACCATCTCTGTCTCTTCTTTGGAACGAACCAGAGTGCTTGTTAGCTCTTGTCTGTTTGTCAACTTGTATGTGGGTTTGTTAAATTCTGTCATAAATATTTAGCCAACTATTGCTTTTCTCTTTGCCTTATATTCTCTTGTAAGTCCAAATAAAACTGCATGTTTTACTGTTATATGTTTGGTGTGATGTTTAAGAGTATCCTGTGTGAAAGGTTTGTTTGCCTATCAAATTCTCTGGGCTTTGCTTTGGTAAGTAAGCAGGTAAGCAGACGGAGAAATCCAATCACAAAGAACCAGGAGAGGAGGAAACAGAATTCCCACCATACATGTCAACGCAGAGTTAATATTATTCCATGTCGTCAGGTAAGTATCCACTCACGTATCAATTCATGAGTACATGTCCATGTTAATTATATTCTTCTTATTTCTTTACAGGTTTCCGGTAGGTGTTATCCTGTTTCAATGGATTATCTTCATCAGAAGATTTTCATGGACGTCGTACCATGACATCAATATTGTTTTGAGCTATGCTCCTTCATAGTGATGCCATGGAAAATCTCGCTTCCTAATCGTGATGCATATGGCCAATTCATAGGGTTGCTAGGTCCCTCTTTGCCACCAGCGGGAGACTTTTTGGGCAGAGCCTAAGGAGGGCACAGTTTGGAGAGGGGAGGGACTTCAGTACCATAGAGTCCAATTGCCAGTGCAGCCATTTTCTCCAGGTGAACTGATCTCTATCGGCTGGAGATCAGTTGTAATAGAAGGAGATCTCCAGCTAGTACCTGGAGGTTCAACCAATTAACAGCAGTAAAAAAAACGTGCTAACACATAGTGCAAATATCAGATATAATTGGAACATCCAATGACCAGGACATATATATCACATTCTATAAAGACATATCATACAACCATTCATACACAATCACAAAGTGAGTACAAAGTTCAGATACTCTTGAGTTTTAAAGTACAAAGCATTGTCTTCCTTGGAGCAAAAGTAGAGTACATTTTTCATAAGTTGCAGTGACTGTGCTGTAGAAACCTAATTCCCAAATGTCTTCAAATAATAGACCTATGGTCCCTGAACCCTTCAAATAGGCAGACAGGGATCCGGATATAGCCCTGTTTCGGCTGAGTCTTCATCAGGATTTAACATAGACTGCTACGTAGCGTGTTCAGCAATTGGACTCGATGGCATTGTAGTTCCATTCCATTCCCCAAACTCTGCTCTCCTCAGGTCCTTGCATCATTCTTAAATTGCCCCTGATAGGCTTTAAAATAGTAGTGACATCCCTGGGTCCAACCCAGGGACACTGTCACGTCTAGTTGTGCTCTTGGTTCACTAATATAAGACCTCCCATAGGCAAGAACAAGATGTATGCATGCTTAGGGTTGTCAGCCACCACCACTAGTACAACTGATCTCCAGGCGACAGAAATCAGTTCCCCTGGAGAAAATGGCCACTTTGGAAGGTGGACTCTAAGGGATTATACCCCATTTGAAGTCCCTCCCCTCCACAAACCCCGCCCTCCTCAGGCTCCACCCCCAGAATCTCCAGGTATTTCTCTACCTGGAGCTAGCAACCCTATGTATGCTCAGGAGGTTCAGAAATATGCACACACACAAAAACCCAACCATTGATTTTTAAATGGGACCCTCCCAAACTGCTTCTGAGGGCTGCATAAAAGCAAAGCTCATCTGTAGGTAAAGAACATTTGATGCAGTTGAAGGTGATAATAGCATGAAGAAGGAGGGGAGGGTTTAACTCCTGCTGGTGTTGCCAGCTCTGGGTTGGAAAATACCTGGAGATTTTGGGGATGGAGCCTAAGGAGGGCAGGGTTCGGGGAGGGGAGGGACTTCAATGCCATAGAGTCCCATTGCCAACATGGCCATTTTCTCCAGGTGAACTGATCTCTATCAGCCGGAGTTCAGTTGTAATAGCAGGTGATCTCCAGCTAGTACCTGGAGGTTGGCAACCCTAAATGGAGGTGATTTGACATTGCACTAACACCACGATGTCATTTCCAGTGCATACAGGAAGTGGCATCATAATGTTGGCACAATGCTCTAGGATTCACCAAAAACTTGGTGGTTAACCGTAGCCCTTAGTGGGCACTGAGCAGTATCAGCACAACATCAATAAGGAGTCCCCCTCCCCCAGCAATCTCCTGCCGGTTGGCAACCCTATTCCAACTTCCTTTTATAAGTATTTTGTAAAGAGTGTATTTCGTAAGAACATCTATTTAGCATAGAAATGTGTTTCATTGTGGCGTCTGATGATAGATTAGGTAAGAAATTTATTCCTTGTTTTATTATACTTCCAGGGTACCAGAATCTGGGGCAGTTGCAGCAGCAGACCAGATTTTACATGTGGCTCAAGATAGTCTGGATCTAGGCATGAAGGACTCTGGTAGGCCTAGGGTTGCCAGGTGTCTCTTAGCCACCGGAAAGAGGTTTTGGGGGTGGAGCCTGAGGGGACGGGGTTTGGGGAGGGGAGAAACTTCAATGCCGTAGAGTCCAATTGCCAAAGCAGCCCTTTTCTCCAGGTGAACTGATCTCTATCGGCTGGGGATCAGTTGTAATAGCAGGAGATCTCCAGCCGTCACCTGGAGGTTGGCAACCCTAGGTAGGCCTCATTCTTCTTCTTTTTTGTTACACACTCTTTGTTCTGACTAAAGTTAGTCTTTGTTTGCCTAAGAGGGTATGTTCCTGATTGATTGAGCTATTCGCCAATCTGAATTCCTATGGAAGACAAGAATTATAATGAACACATGAAACATTTATACTGAATCAGTCCGTTGGTCCATTGAAGTCAGTTCTGTCTTGTCAGACTGGCAGTAGCTCTCCAGAGTCTCATATCACTTAGAACCAGGTTTTTAAACTGCAGATGATGGGGACTGAAGTTTGGACCTTCTGCATGCCAAGCAGATGCACTGAGCCACAGCCCCTCCCCTGTCTCAGAGGACTACAACACTTCCCATCTCTTTCCCTTTGTCTAGACACTGAAAGGAATTTCATAGCCTGCAGAATTTGTCCCAAGCTACCCAGATCTTGTTAGATCTCAGAATTTAGGCAGGGTTGGCTAGGGTTGCCAGCTCCAGGTTGGGAAATACCTGGAAATTTTGGGGGTGGAGACTGAGGAGGGTGGGGTTTGGGGAGGGGAGGGGCTTCAATGCCATAGAGTCCAATTGCCAAAGCAGCCATTTTTCCAGGTGAACTGATCTCTATTGGCTTGAGATCAGTTGGATCTTGCTCTTTCTGTCCGCTCAGTCTACCACTTAAAGAGTTTAGCTCTACTAGTTCTAACTTCAGATTCAAAATTAAACATTTCTCCAATTGCTCTACGAGCAGATGTGTTTACTGCGTTACTTGCAACTGTGGTAAATTATATGTGGGTAGCACCTGTCGCCCCCTAAAAATAAGAATAGGGGAGCATAAATCCAGAATCAGACAATGGAATTTTGAAGCCCCTCTCACTCAGCACTTTATTAATCAGAAGCATAATGAGAATGATCTTAGATTTTTTGCCATCTGGGTTTATAAAGGCAATTCCTTTGATGTTGACAACGTTCAAAAAATTTTACTTAGGCAAGAATTACGATTTATTTATTTATTTAAATCCTACCATCCTTATGGTTTGAACAATGAATTAGATTTTTCTTGTTTTCTTTAATTTTTTCAAAGCATGGAGCTCATACAGTAATTTATTTCAGCTGCAATTAAAAAGATCCCTTGTGGGCTTAGCAGATATATTGGCAACACCTGTGTTTGAGTTAGCAAGCATTTTCACTGAGCAGCCCAGTTGGGAGCAAGAAGAGTCCGCCTGAGATTTTATATCTAAGAAACTGCTGAATGAATATTTAAGGTATGCTCACTGTATCGGTGTTGATGCATAGTAATCTTTTTTTTTTAAAGTGATGACTTAATTATAGTTAAAAAGATTGTAGCCTAGAGAATTTTCTATTGTGGATGTTTGTTTCTGCAGGAGAACAGTTTCTGTTTATAACGGAGAGCTGAAGAAGCCGCCCTGAGGGGCGGCGAAAACGCAAGGCATCCAGACCGCGTTCCGTCTTCTCCTGACTTCCGTTTCCACAATGCAAGGATTTGAATATATTTATTATGAACTTTTAAAGATTCTATTGAGACATATTTATTGACTTTATCATATTTATCGACCTTTAGATCTTAGTGAATAGATTTCGTGTTAAGTTTCCTTTTTGTCACTTCCTGCACTTCCACTATTGTAACTTTCAAATATACGTCTTTGTTATTTGAGTGTTTGAGCCTTGTACTATTGTTTACTCAGTCAACTACCTGGAGGTTGGCAGCCCTAGGGTTGGCTTTGATTAGTACTTGGATGGGAGACCACCCCATCTAGAGTTGCTATGCAGAGGAAGACAATGGCAAAACTCCTCTGTTAATTTCTTGCATTGAAATGCTACTGGATTGCCATGAATTGGCTGTGACTTGACAGCACTTTACACTCACACCAATGGACGGAAAGGAGCTTGAACATTTTTAGACTTCAGTACTAGGCTCAAGAAAAGATACTGATTTTTAATGAAATGGACAAAGTATTACACAGATTCAGTGGAAGGAGAATGCAAACATGCCAAAACTACAGCAGCCGTACAAAATGAACCATTAAGAACATCCCAGGACACTTTTTGGTACAGTTTGCAAGAGAATGGCAGGGAAGTCTTGGAAGTGTGAATGTTGGAAAGGCCTGTTTCACAGATATCTGCTTTGGCGCTGATTTGATGTGTTTTTTTAATCTTCATTGCAATAGTCACAGTGACTACAACACAGTGTGGTGATAGTACCAACATCCATACTCAGTCGGGTTGTTGAACATTCTCTCAGATCTGTAGTGCATCCTTGCCTGACTTCATCTTCTGCACAAAAGGACAAAAAAGAACACATTGGTACATGAGGACATGAGATCAGACCAATGTTTCACCTAGTCTAGCATGTTGTTTCACACAGTTGCCAGCTAGTTGTTCTGGAGGGCCAACAAACAGGGCACAGAGGATATGGTTGCCAACCTCCAGGGACTAGCTGGAGATCTCCAGCTATTACAAGTGATATCCAGTTGATAGAGATCAGATCATGTGGAGATAGGGTTGCCAAGTGCCTGGTGGTGGCAGGCAAAATCCTGCCAATCCACCCGTCTGTCTGCTGACCAGCTGTGGGTCAGCGGGCAATGTGTGCACGCGTGCCCACACACCACGCCCATGTCACTTCCAGGTTTACCTGGAAGTGACATGGACACTCAAGCAACCTCTGCCGAAACTCTATGAAAACCATAGAGATTTGGGAAGATTGCTAGAGCGTCCACGTCACTTCCGGGTAAACCCAGAAGTGATGTAGGCACGGTGTGCAGGGCGCAGGCATGCATTGCACCAGATGTATGCACACATCGCGTGCTGCAGCCATGTCCCCAAAAAGCTCTTGCCAGTGGAGCTAAGGGACCTGGCAACCCTACCTGGAGAAAATGGCCACTTTGGCAGTTGGACTCTATGGCATTGAAGTCCCTCCCCTACCCAAACCACCTCAGGCAGCCTGTTTTAGAAAGAGGCAAAGTAATGAACTTAACTAATGAGCAAAATAAGTTAAATTAAAATACAATAATTAGCTGACGCTGATCCAGGGAGCTTCAGTGTTGACTGGAGATTAAATCTAAAATCTCTCTGTTCCTACACAGCCTTCTAATAGGATTGCCAGGTCTCTCTTCGCCACCGGCAGGAGGTTTTTGGGGCAGAGCCTGAGGAGGGTGGGGTTTGGGGAGGGGAGGGGAGGGACTTACAGTCCTGTTGCCATAGAGGCCATTTTATCCAGGGGAACTGACCTCTATCAGCTGGAGATCAGTTGTAATAGCAGGAGGCCTCCAACCACCACCTGGAAGTTGGCACAACCCTACCTGCTACTCAGTATGCCTCACTGGCCCCTTTCCTTACTTGGAATTTAGATCCCAGCAATAGATTCTGTAAATCCAGTAGAAAGTAACATTCAAAACAAAATCGACTTGTTTCCTTTCCCCAGGCATATCACACGCCAATAGATGAGAGATGCTTATCATGCTCTTTGCTCACAGTCATGCTTATTCAAAGTCATGAAGATCTTAGAAGAGTGATCACATCAGAGACCAGTAGGGTTGCCAGGCCCCTCTTCTCCACCAGCAGGAGGTTTGTGGGGCAGAGCCTGGAGAGTGCGGGGTTTGGGGAGGGACTTCAATGCCACAGAGTCCAGTTGCCAAAGCGGCCATTTTCTCCAGGTTAACTGATCTCTATCGGCTGGAGATCATACAAGATAGCAAATCGCCTGTATTGTTGCTTTATGGATGGGGCTATTTAACTCAAGGGCAGCCTTTATGCCACAGCAATAGTCCTGCATGCCATAAAATGACTGCTGGCCTTTAACACCCCCAGCAATGTAAAAGTTTCTGTATTTCTATGGGGAGCTTTGCCGATACTTTTTAGTGTGTCACGGCAAGCGGCGATCGTGCATTCCATGTGAGGGAAAATATGAACTTCTCTGAGCAGCATATGAAGATGGATGGCCAGCAGTTGAATACCATCTGGACTGAGGTGGTTTTTTTCCTATTCATCTGGTTTCAGGTACTTAGCTAGACTAGTGGCTAGACTTGCTTGCCTTTGGTTGCAAGCAAAAATCTCTCAGCCTAGGGCCTGCATTAACTAGTCCTTTGTGTGTTTCCTTTGCTTTGTTTATTTAAATTAGAATTGTTTCGATTGGTTGTTCTGTATTGGGGGGGGATTTAAGTCACTTTGGGTTCCTTTGGGGAGAAAATGAACAAGGAAATGCCCTAATAAATAATATAAATAAAAATGAGGGAGGGGAGTGGACTGTGAAGCATTGTGGGAAAGGTGAATGAACAACTTATTCAAAAAAAGCACTAGAATACCCCAGACACATTATCGTTAAGGCTGCCAACCTCCAGTTGGAGCCTGGAGATCTCCCGGAATTTCAACTGATCTCCGGACCACAGAGATTAGTTCTCCTGGGGCGGGGGGAATGGTGGTTTGGAGGGTAGACTATATGGCCTTATATCCTTCTGAAATCCCTCCCCTTCCCAAACCCTGCTCTTCCCAGGCTCCACCCCTAAAATCTCCAGGAATTTCCCAACCTGGAGCTGGCAACCCTAGTTATAATGCATTATGCTGTCCCAAGAGCCAGAAAATCAAGAGGGAAATGAATGTCGCCATGAGAACCAACTAACATAAGCAACTATTCCTCACCCATATAAATCTGGTCTAACTTGCACATGTGTCCTGGTGCAGGAATGCAACTACCCATGTGAACACAGCCGGCTCCTCTTCTGTAGTCTAGGCAGGAATAGCAGATCAGACCTTTAGCTGTTGGAGAAGAGAGAACCAATTCATTGACAGAGAGCAGTAAGTGGAAGGACAGAGTATAATCCAAACCATTGGCTTATTTGCCCCAGAACCTTTTTGTCCCACTTTTGCCACACTGTAGGAGGTTTACACATGAAAAACTCTATATTGGAAATGGTGGTAGATGCAGCAGTATATGGGAGAGAAGCAGCCCGATTGTCCCAACACAGTCCAAGCTCATCAGAGCTAAGCAGGATTGGCCGCAGTCAGTACTTGGACAGGAGACCACCAAAGAAGACAGGGTTGTTATGAGGAGGAAGGCAATGCCAAACTGCCTCTGCTCATCTCTTGCCTTGAATGCCCTACGGATGGGATTTCCATGAGTCCGTTGTGGCTTGATGGCACATCATTCAATCATGTGCATGAGAATCAATGCTATCCTGTCCAACTAAGCATAGAGACAGACAATTCCTGTTATGTGAGCTGAAAGTGGTTTAAGAGACACCTCATTTGCCATGTTTCCTACACATTTGTTTTTTTGTCCCAGTGTTATCTTTGCCCAACAGGTTTACATGTTTTGAAACAGGGAATAACCTTCACAGCTTGTTTACCAGAGCTGAACTTGGAAGAAAGCATATATATAATGTGCAACAATCCCTCTTTTAACTCACTTTCAAGTGTACAAAAATGCTGTGTCATTCATCTGGTAATCCTTGGGTTCAAATCCCACAAAGCCTGGTGACCTGGGAGCAGCTCTCAGCCTAACCCTTTTTCCCTGTTCCTTCTTGCATCTGTAATTTAACTTGTCACATCTTTGCATACTATACACAGATATCCCTTTCACACTGACATGTTAAAAATGTAAACCTGTAAGATTTCTGGGGAAACATTTCGAAAAAAGCAAGTGGTGAGCTCCATATAACATTTGAGATTGAACTGTAGGGAATTCTGACAGAGGTCAGACATGATACTCCTAATAGCCCTTCCATCTCTGCTTTGTGAGCATAGGAACTTCACACCTTGGGATTGTACAGTGGACAATCTTAGTGCTATGCAGTGAGCAATACTGAAGATATGGCTTTGCTCTTTACCTCTCACACACTCATCCTTCCAATCTTGCCTTTGTTTGCTAAATTTTCACTTTCTCACCTGGGACACAGCAGATGCCAAGTATTACGATGCCAAGAAGCAGAATCTTGTTCATTTTCCCCCCTCTTCTGCCAGTAATGAGTGATTTGATGGAGAAACAAGGCGGGTTGTCAGCAGAACGCAGATTGTAGGAGCAGAGATGGGCTCGTGCTGTCTGTGTTGTGGTTCTCGTGCATCTGCTCCTGAGCAAGTCAGGGATATATCTAAACACCTAGGAACAGGAAGTAACTTCTGGAAGAAGACCAAGAAACGGAACAGTAGAAATGGCCAAAACAATAACAACCTTATCATTGAGTATTAGCTTAAATGTAGAACATTCTATGTCCATTGGAAGGCTTCAGTTGAATACTTGGTAGTCACATTGGTGAACATTCATTAATACTCAGTACATTAATTATGGATAAGACTAAACAGATAGAGGAAACCTGGAAAACCAAATGAACCCAATACTCATCACTAGGGTCTCTGGCTGAATGGTAGAACATCTGCTTTACAGGCATTTCTAGCTGAAGGTGTCGGTGATATGGAAGACCTCAACCTGAGACTCCAGAGAGCCATTGTCAGATAATACTGACATTGATAGACCAACAGTGGCCTTTTATGCAGGGACATTTCCCCGCAGTCACTCCCACCGACTGCTTTGGGGCTTCCTTTTAATTATGCATGCCTTTTCTGCCCCCGTCAAAGGTGGTCTCGCTTTCCCTGCGCATTTTGCCCGTGTTTTCCAGATACTGTTTTAGCCAGAATCTGTAAAATGTGGACAAAACATGCAGGGAGAGTGAGGTGACCTCTGACGAGCAGAAAAGACATGCATAATCAAAAGGAATCCCCAAAGCATTCGACAGGGGTGACCACAGGGAAATGTCCCTGCATAAAAGGCCAGACTGACTGTGTAAGGCAGCTTCATGTGTCCACCTTACAAGAAACTACATAAATCACTGCTAACCCACCATAAGGAAGGTTATGACACAATCTAGAAAAGTCTTCTAGTACATTGGGGACTATGTTCTCTACTCGTGTTTTCACTAGGGAGTCCAGAGTTTTGCTATGGTAGCTCCTCAATGGAACTCCTCCCTTGCGTATGTATTGTGGAAAACAGTGGGCCCATGGTGATCTGAATATCATTATCATGCTAGGCATCATGATAGTTCCTTCTAATAAGGACATGATGGTCCCTTGCCCATCAATAGGGCAATGAAAGAAGATCATCTACTGACAAGTTAGGTGTCTTTGAATGCTCAGTAGGCAGGCAAATATTAATCAGCGAATCAGGAAAGAAGAAAACAACATGTACCTTCGACAATATAACACCGTGTTGGCGAACCTATGGCACGGGTGCCACTTCCGGCACGCGTAGCCCTTTCTGCCGGCACGCACGGTTCCTCCAAGCCGCTGGCCTTTCCGGCTCTGCCCCACCCCGGATAGGGGAGGCTGTAGCCCAGGGGTGGGGAACCTCCGACATGATTGGCGGTGGCCCCCGGTCTCTCCCACAGAAGCTGCCACCATTGCCGCCGCTGGAGCGTGCGCGGCCAGCCAGGCGGGTGGGAGAGCGGGGAATAGAAGCCGAGCGCTCACACTCGGCATGGCCGGCGGCTTCTCCGGCGCCCTCTGGGCCTGTGCGGGCGGAGGGGCATGGCTGGTCGGTGGGTGCAAAGGAGGCGCCCTCTGCCCCACCCTGCTCGCCTCTCACAAGCCTGCCGCCGCGCCCCACCGAGTGGCAAATCCTAGGCAAAACCTCCCATGCATAAATGGCCTCTTTCTTTTTCTGTCTCCCTCTGTCCTTTTATTTCTCTCCCTTGCTCCATTTCTTTCTCCCTTTCTCTCTCTTTTTCTTTCTTTCTCTCCCTCCCTTCCTTCCCTTTCCCCCTCCCTTCCCTTCTTTCCTTCCTTCCTTCCTTCCTTCTTTCCCTCCAGCGGCTTCTCCGGCACCCTCTGGGTCTGTGCGGGCGGAGGGGCGTGCAGTCCTATTCCACCTTTGAAGTGCCCACAAGCCATCCTCCAAACACCTTTCCATTTGTCTTGATATGTAGAGAGAAAACACTAAGGAACTAGTTGCCAATCTCCAGGTAGGGCTGTCAATTCGGTTCGGTCCGAACTGAAAATCAACCAAATTTCCCCTGATTCGGTGATTTTCTGTTCGGACGGATCCGAACTCAAAACTGGCGGGCAACCGGGGGGGCCGAATTCAGCGAGTTCGGGAGTTCGTGAATAAATTCGGCAAATTCGGCCCCCCTTCAGCAGAGCCCCCTGAAGGGGGGTGGGCTGCCCTTTAAACTCATCTGAGCCTCCCAGCTGGGAGGCACAGAGTTTAAAGGGCAGCCCGCCCCCCTTCAGCGGGCTCCGCTGGAGAGGAGCGGGCTGCCCTTTAAACTGACCTGCGCCTCCCAGCTGGGAGGCTCAGATCAGTTTAAAGGGCAGCCCGAGCCTCTCCAGCGGAGCCCGCTGAAGGGGGGCGGGCTGCCCTTTAAACTGATCTGCGCCTCCCAGCTGGGAGGCTCAGATCAGTTTAAAGGGCCCCCACGCGCCTTCAGGGAATCCCTCTGAAGGCGCGCTGGGGCCGAATTCTCCCCCGAACTCCGGATCCCCCCGAATTACCGGGGATCCGAAGCGGGGGAGTTCGGACTTCAGCACGTACCGAACCCACAAGGGTCATATTTGGCCGAATCCGAACTGTACCGAATTTTTTTTTTGACAGCCCTATCTCCAGGTACTAGCTGGAGATCTGCTATTACAGGTGATCTCCAACCAATAGAGATCAGTTCCCCTGGAAAAAATTGCCACTTTGGCAATTGGACTCTATGGCACTGAAGTCCTTCCCCAAACCCCGCCCTCCTCAGGCGCCACCCCAAAAACCTCCCACTCATGGCGAAGAGGAACTTGGCAACCCTAGCCTCTCCCTCTGGGCCCCCTCTGGGGGTGGTATTCAGGTTAAATTGCCGCATTGGCACTCGGCGATAAATAAGTGGGTTTTTGGTTGCAGTTTGGGCACTCGGTCTCTAAAAGGTTCGCCATCACTGATATAACATGTACCTTTGCCCCCCAAAATCAGCCCAATGGGCACTGAGTGTGGTCACTTCCTTCTAGCAAGGCACAGAATGTTAAATGAGTTGAGTACAAGATTAAGAGAGCAAATAGGGAAATGGAGAAGGAGCAGAAAATGGCTTGGAAAACTGTTTTTCTCTGATCCTGATTAATTGCCCACTAAGAACTATGTTGTGCAGATACCTGGCCATAATAAATATTCTTGAATAATGCATGCCCAGTCCCAGTTCCCACCCCCACCTTTTCCATGCCACACGAGGAGAAAGATATTAAACATGTCCATTCCACAATCTATGTTCCTCTCAGCAATCCATGTTATATGGCAATTGTGCTACAATGATGGATGTCTGAAGTTTGGGGCTAGCTGACTAGGAACTTAGGAACCTGGCCTGGATATTGCATTATTGTGCTGTTGGGAGAGGTCATTTCCCAATTATTTATGACCCACTTGCATACACTGGGATGGCCTGTGATTCAGCCTTATGACAACCAATACAGTAGTTAAACATGACCTCCCATTAGGGTTGCCAAGTCCGTCTTTGCCACCGGTGGGAGGCTTTTGGGGTAGAGCCTGAGGAGGGTGGGGTTTGGGGAGGGGAGGGACTTCTATGCCATAGAGTCCAATTGCCAAAGCAGCCATTTTCTCCAGGTGAATGGATCTCTACCAACCGGAGATCAGTTGTAATAGCAGGAGATCTCCAGCTACTACCTGGAGGTTGGAAACCCTACCTCCCAAAGACAAAGGCAGGATTGCTACATAGTCAGGAAACTCCTTTATGCAAACAAACAACCCCGTTATGTCCTGTGCTGGTAGCATCTCCATAAATTTCCGTCCATTATGACGTGGCTCAGAATCTATTTATGTTTTATGGGGCAACCTCAGTGGGCCTGGAGTATTTTAAGTTGGTTCCACACCTGAGTCAGCAGCTGGCTGAGGTACAGCTTGGTTTGAGTGGGGTCAAGGTTGGATGCAGACTACAGGAGTGCCCAATTGCCCAATCTGCCTGTTACTATCCTATTCTCAAGCCTTGTTCTCTGTGACCCCAACCAGCAGAAATTAAACAGGTGATGACCACAGGGCCTTTTCAGTGGTGGCACCTCCCAAATGAAATGCCTTCCCCTGTGAGGTTCATCTGGTACCTCCCTTGCTCTCTTTTAGGCACCATGTTGTTTGGATTCGTTACTGATCTCCAGGGTAAATGAATGGGACATATTTGGGTCAGATTTTAATTAGTTTGATTAGAAACTCACACCCTTTTAATTTAGATAGCAAGTCTATTCATTGGATATCTGGATAGGGTTGCCAGGTCCCCCTTTGCCACCAGTGGGAGGTTTTTGAGGCAAAGCCTGAGGAGGGCGGGGTTTGGGGAGGGGAGGGACTTCAATGCCATAGAGTCTAATTGCCAAAGCTGCCATTTTCTCCAGGTGAACTGATCTCTATCAGTTGGAGATCAGTTGTAATAGCAGGAGATCTCCAGCTACTACCTGGAGGTTATGCAAAAATAATCAACACTAGGCTCAGTTCTACACATATATTCAAAAGGAGACAGTCAATACAAAAAATAGTGCAAGCAATATCTACAAGTGAGCAATAGTCAAACAAGGGAACATAGTACAACAAGTATTAAAGGACAAAGTCAAGAAATCTATGTCTAATGTTTCCCTTTGAGTCCTTAAGACTTTCCTATTATGATATCAGTCTTTGTAAGAGCTGGTCCAGGAAGTGGAAAAGATTCCTGTAGCTTTTTATAGGGTCCGTGTTGGGAATCGGACTCTTTAATTCGCTGGCCGTGTGCTGCAGGAAATTCAAACTAGGACCAAGCTGGCACTTAATGTCAAATGGAAACGTCTTACAGGTAACAGACGCTTTCACCAATAATGGCTTCTTTAGCCTAAGTGCCCAATATTTTAAAATGTAATTACTAAAATTTCTATTGCCAAACACACAGTGGTAAGTAAAGTAAAATAAGTTGTATTACCTTGTTATGTTGTTAATGCTACATAGTAGTCTGCGAGTTGATTCTTGCCCGTGTAAAAGTCGCTTGCGCTTTCTGAGTAAAGCTTCTATTCACAGGTGTTACTTTTTAACCTATTTTGGTAACTTTGACGTCTTGGTGTATGTTGTATTAAAGGGACCATGTCTAATAAAAATTATGAGTTTTGTTAGGAAAGCTAATGAAATGCTTATAAATAGCAAGATAAATCAAAATCTGTATTTAATCCTAAAGGTGCCAAAGTTTTAAAAAGATGTATATATTTAATTTCTTAATATTGTCGAAGGCTTTCACGGTCAGAGTTCATTGGTTCTTGTAGGTTATCCGGTATGTTAATATGGAACCATATTGGCTTGGCTTCCTGTTCTAAAAAACCTCCAGACTAACAAAGACAACATTCAAGAATAGCCATGCAGATTAGCTTTGGATTACACACATTAACAGATCACTTCAGGATACAATGGTTCCATATTAACATACCATACCATCATTAGCACATTATCTTGATACTTACAGGACAATGATTAGCACATTACTTTTGCAGGACAATACTCAGCTCAAACCCAACCCCTTTCTGACTATATATTACTCTTCCTACACCCTTGACACTGAGAGACACTGTCCTTCAGTGTTACTCCTCTGAAGATGCCTGCCACAGTTGCTGGCGAAACGTCAGGAAAGAAAATTCCAAGACCACGGTTACACAGCCCGGATAACCTACAAGAACCAATTTAATTTCTTGTTGCAATAAAGTTTTTTGTATGTTGTTTGAATTGTATTGATGTCCTTTATATACCCAAACAACAAAAAACCTTAGATCGTTTTCATTATGCTTTTTTCGAGGAAATGGGAAACTCACTTGTAGATATTGCTTGCACTACTTTTTGTATTGACTGTCTCCTTTTGAATATATGTGTAGAACTGAGCCTAGTGTTGATTATTTTTGTATAGCCGACTAGTATCGCACTGTGAATTGTTTTGCTACTACCTGGAGGTTGGCAACCCTATATCTAGAACTCTGGAGAAGCAGCACTGTGGCAGTGGTGGGGCTATAATTTGGATTGAGAAAAGGGCAGAAAGCAAAAAAATTAAATGTACCTTTTGGCTCCCTCCCCCGCCCCCCTTCCAATCCATTCAACATCATGCCCTCTCAGTCGGCTTTTCATTTTTTAAAAATTGGGCCTCCTTCTTAAGAGTTTGCAGTTCTTCCTTCAGGGTGATATGCTATGCTGCTTTTTTTTTTTCAAAGACCAGGATTTGTGTTAAATCAGAAAAAAGTGCACAGACGTTCTGTGAACTCAGTTCCTGTTTGTGCTGGCCCAGTAGCTATGTCTTCATATCTTCAAGCTCACCTACTGTGGTGGTGCTGGAAAGTGGCATTAAGTCGCAACTGGCTTATGGTGACTTCATATGGTTTTCAAGGCTAGAGACTAACAAAGGTGGTTTGCCATTGCCTGCTTCTGCACAGCAACCTTGGTATTCCTTGGTGGTCTCCCATCCAAATACTAACCAGGGCTGACCCTGCTTCGCTTCCGAAATCTGATGAGAACAGGCTAGCCTGGGTCATCCAGGTCAGGACATCACCCACTACTGGATCTGATTTTATTATAATATTTCTTATTACTCAGTTTGTATCCTACATTTCTTCCATCAGGGAAATCAAGGTGATGAGTCCAAGCACCCCCTCCCCAATGGAGTCTCATATCCAGGCACAGACCCATTTTGGCTCAGTAAAGTCACTGCCCAACATAACTCTATACCATATCCCAGGTATGTCTTAGTTCAGTTATAAGAGATCAGGTGCTCATCCAATTAGACTGTACACCCATGCAGTTCATACTGTACTATGATGTCTAGTGGGTTGACCTCATGGGCAGTTGGGGGCAGGGCTGGTGCCAGTCATTTTTGCGCCCTAGGCAAGGCTAACTACTTGTGCCCCCCCATTGCTAACCAATTTTCAAAAACAGATGTCTTGTAGAAAAAAGCCTGATGCATTCCTACAAAACTTTTTATGAGACGGTATCATTAATTATTTTCCATAGCACTGTTGTGGTACTTATCTTAAAACAAAACAAAAAATTGTCAGTTTTCCAAGAAACTAATCTGTTTAAAACTGTGCCCCTCAGGCCAGTTCTGTGCCCCTCTGAAGTCTGCGCCCTAGGCGACCGCCTAGTTCGCCTTAATGGTAGCACCAGCCCTGGTTGGGGGTCTCTTACAGGAAAGGGTTTCTCCACTGCTGTTACCACTGCAGAATGGAATGGTGCTGCCTCTAGCTAAGTGTCCCAGTCTCAAGGGGTCAAACCACATGCCACATGGAAAACCACTGCATGGGCTGGCAATTCCCACTGATTCCCCCTTTCCCTCCTCATGTTTAGTCCTCCAGGTCACCTATTTCCCAACAGCAGCATTATGTGGAGATCAATGAGCTTCAGTGGTAGGTGGGAGGCAGGCAACTTCAATTCTGCTATTGGAAAATTTATTCTAGATCCAGCCATATCTTTCTACCCTGGTCCTTGAACCTTGGGAAGGGCCATGGTTCAGTGGAAGAGTATGTGCTGTGCATGCAGAAGGTCCCAGGTTCAACCCCCAGCATTTCCGGTTGAAAGGACCAGGCAGTAGGTGATGTGAAAAGGCCTCTGCCTGAGACCCTGGAGAGCTGCTGCCAATCTGAGTAGTCAATACTGACCTTGATGGACCAATGATCTGATTCAGTATAAGGCAGCTTCACATGTTTATGTGAAATCAGGATACAGCATTCGTGCCTCCTGAATCAACAGTATAAACTCATTTTTTTAAAAACCAGACAATGCTGCATAATGAATTCCTACTGAAAGAACAGAGGGCAGATTCCGAAAATTTGGCATTTCTGAGTAAAGAATGATTTATTATTGATGTTGTTGTTGTAAGCCACCTTTCTCCCTTGCAGAACTTACTCCTTGCATCAAACTGCATGGCAAATTGTCAACCCTGTGTTTGCTGGGGGGGGGGAAATAATTGTCAAAATTGATAGATCTTCGAACATTTTATATGCTGGAGATGTGATTATAATTTATCACAGCTGTTTGATCCTCTTCATTGTTTGTTTTGTGGTTTCATTAATTTATTGACTTTGCTGCTCTTCCTTTCCCAAAAGGCATGCTAAACATATTAGGTGTAAAAAGGCACCCATTACGAAGGCTTTCCAATCTATGTTAGAAAATGGCAAAGAGACGCCTTAGAAGGATGGAGATTGCAGAGATGTTCATTCAGTAGGCATGATCTCATCAGTGGCAACTGAATGCAGGTTTTTTTCATTGCAATAATCACCGTCGTTACAACAGAGCTTCTCCTCAATGCCTATGTTTGCTTTAATGTCATTGCATCTGTCACCTGGCAAAGTGCATCCTTTCTGGTGAAACATCTCCTTGCCTTCTGTAAAAGAGAAGGGGAGAAAATATATAATATATGTAATTGTCAGGCCAGAGGATTAGAAATCCTAGATTCATTTCTTTCAAGCTATACTTGTGCAACCCTATTCATTACCAATAGGGCATATCTTCCAATATTTATACATGGCAATCCAAATGGAAAATGCATTATAATAATTTTCCAGCAACAAAATATTGTAGTTTGGATATGGGAAATATGATGGTGTGGGTCCTGTGTTTTCATTTCCAAAACGAGGTCCCTGCCATTAAGTCTTCCTTCAATGGAGAAAGACTTCCTTCAGTGGAGAAAGATTTTCTCCAATAAAGTATATCTTCATTGGAAGATGTTTTGGTAGAAGGTAGTTGTAGGATCCAGCTATGGCTGTGCATATCAGTAAACCCAAACCAAAAATATACCCGAATTGGCCGTTTCAGACATATTCAGGTTTTGTTTTAGCCAAATACCAAAAGCTGGGAATCTACACCAAGCCAAATAGGAGATTCCCAAAAAACTGAATATTCTGCTATTCATCTTTGCTCTGTGCTTTCTCCCATTTTTCTATATTTGACTGGTTTTGTTAGGAGCCCATAGTTGGGGCCCTTTTGAGGTAGGGGTTGTGTAGTCAGAGCCAACTTGGTCAGACCAAACTATCTGTCATCCCTCAGTGGATTAATCTGGATAGCAGAAGGGTCATTAAAAGATGTGGTTCACCCAGTCACGTCCGGGGGGATATACTCACTAACTAAAAAGCACCAGCTTCAGAGTTGCTGACCAGGCTTCTGAAGAAGACTCCTCACCCGTGCATATGAGCAATCTCCTTCACAGGAGCTGCCTTGGTCATGACTTTGGCTGGCTCTGATATCAACCCCCCCATGAAAACCTGCTCTCAAACTGAAGGTCACCCAGAGTAGTGGCTTCATTTCCCCACACCATGGCCATCTCTTGAAATCACACTTGTGTTGACTATTTGCCACCAAAAGAAATGTTTTCCATGCCTTATTTTTCTTGCATTTAAACCGTTTTCCTCAGTGTGGAAGCTAATTTGCATGGACATCATCCTATGCACCCCAGATACAAACAGAGCCCCCAGACTTGGAGGTGCCAACCTGCCCATAGGCTCTTTCCACCAGCCCTCAGCAACACTGACCTTCTGAACCTGAAAACCAATGGACAGCTCAACTCACTAATGCCTAGAGGATAGGGGTGACCCCTTTGGGGGACCATAAAATTGGACCCCCATCCCATACTTCACCAAACTTCGGTATCCATCAAAGGAGAGTCACTTGCAGCTACCTTGCAATTTTGGTGACTCTACCTTAAAAAATGACCCCACAGGAGCTTTGAAAAATCCCCATAGACTAAATGGGCCTGATATTTTTCGGTAAACCCAGAAATAAAGTTGAATATCTCTTTACCAGTATGGGTATTGGGGTTATTATGGGTTTACCGGGGAAAAATTGGGCCCAATAAACCTGACCCAAAATTTACCGGATTTGTTTCTTGCACGACCCTAAAAACCAACTCTTCTTATTCTCTACTTCTACTGTTTTCTAGGCCTGAATCATTAAAGCCATCTTATAAAATATCCCAAGGGAAACAGTAGTAAACTACCTCTGCATCTGCTACTCTTCAAGTCTGAGCTATATTGATAGGTTATTGAAATGGGGTCTAGTTGCACCTTTAAGGTCTAACAAAATTTATTCCAGCCCAAACTTTCATGATTCAAAGCTCACCATCAGATGGATTTAACGAAGGGAGCTCTGGTTCATGAACATTTATTTTAGGGGGGTAGTCTTTAAGGTGCCGTTGGATGCATGTTTTATTAAGACTAACATGGCTACCCATCTGAAATTACCATTAATGGGATATATCTATCAATAATCTTTGGGGTAAGCCAGAGGTTAACTTTCCAATGCAAATACAGTTATTTGGACCAAAGAGAGGAACAGATATGACAAGGCTCCTAAGACCTTGTGCTATTCAGGATCAAGAAGGGGGAGGGTTAAAAATGGGTACTTAAGCAGAAGCATGGCATAAAAGCAACACAAGGTAAGTGTTCATTTGGGGACAAACGTACCTTTTGAGACTTTAGTACTGTAGCATTGTTGCTCAGGCAGGGCTTCACAGGACTCTTTTTTATCTTCTTTACAGCCAGCAAGTACATTGCAGACCTGGCATATAAGAGTTTGAACTGCAGGGGGAAAAGAACTCTATCCTCAGTGACAAGGCAATGCATGAATTGGATCTCTGGTGTCTTTTCCTTTGATAAAACAGCAGTCACAGGAAGCATCTTTTTTGGGGTGGGACAGAGAACCTTCCTCACACAGCTCTCCGGGGCTGCTGTTTATTCCATTAAGAGAAGCTTTCGGGGACCTTGGGACATGATATCCATATGTATAAATGGGAAAGACTTTGGTCAAAAGATATGAAACATATATGTTCACAATCATTGAGAGAAAATATATACAAAATGATTTATAGATGGTATCTAACACCAAAGCAATTAGCCAAAATGTATGGAAATATGTCACCAAATTGTTGGAAGTGTCAAAAAGAAGTGGGTTCTTTTCATCATGTTTGGTGGCTATGTGAGAAGGCAAAAAACTTTTGGGATATGATTTACAATGAATTAAGGTTGATATTACAACAAAACATCCCTAAAACACCGGAGATGATGTTAAGTATAATACTGTTAAGTATAATACCGGATTCTATAGTGACTCAGAGATCTTTTTTGATACATGCCACTACCGCTGCTCGACTGGTTTATGCTAAGAAATGGAAAATGACTGAGATACCAAATAAGACTGATTGGATAGACAAACTGATGGAATTAGCTGAAATGGCAAAACTTACAGCATTAATAAATCAAAAAGAAGATATTGGATTTGTGGTAGAATGGGAGGCATGGACAAAATATTGTATGAATGAATTTAATTGTGACCTTAAGGGATATACTTTGATCTAATTCACATTTGCTGAAATAATTAAGAGATGATATTAGTTAATTATATCTATATGATAAAGATACAGGTGATTTATTATAAAGAATTAGACAATAAATACAAAGAGAGTAACAATGATAACAAAGAGATAGAGGAGGGGAGGGGGGAGGCAAAGATATATGTTAGTTATATGATAAGAATGAGTTGTTATATTATATAATTTGTTAATAGATATTTGTAACTAAATATGAGCAAATTTGAAAAAATAAAAAAGTTATTAAAAAAAAGAGAAGCTTTTGGGCACCATTCAGATAGCAGGCAAAACGCATATCAAAGGGGCTGTTTCAAGAACTGTAATACCATCTGGAGAATCCCGGCTATACTGTACTATACACTATTATATACGTACAGTAGTATATTGGTTTTTATATGCCGACTTTCTCCACCACTTAAGGAAGAATCAAACCGGCTTACAATCACCTTCCCCTCCTCACAACAGACACCCTGTGAGGTAGGTGGGGCTGAGAGAGTGTGACTAGCTCAAGGTCACCCAGCTGGCTTCGTGTGTAGGTGTGGGGAAACAAATCCAGTTCACCAGATTAGCCTCTGCCGCTCATGTAAAGGAGTGGGGAATCAAACCCTGTTCTCCAGATCAGAGTCCACCACTCCAAACCTCCACTCTTAACCACTACACCATGCTGGTATACACACACACACAATGTACAGTGTGTGTATGGAGAGAGAGAGCTCTATTCATCTATTCATAACCTTTTTCTTTTCTTTTTTGCCATCAAGTCAGATCCAACTTATGGCAATACCATATGGTTTTAAAACCACAGGAAATTCAGAGGTGGTTTGCCATTGCTTTCCTTTGCATAGCAACCCTGGGCTTCCTTGGTGGTCTCCCATCCAAATACTAACCAGGGCCAACCCTGCTTACCTTCCGAGATCTGACAAGATTGGGCTAACCTGGGCCATCCAGGTCAAGGCATCTATCCATCCAAAGAGCTTTTTTTTTTATGGTACTCACCAGTGCTGAGTACCTGCACATTTTTTTTGGGTGGGGGGGCTCTCTTAAGTCCTGGGGGGAGATGGGCAGAAACCAGTACAGTCTTAAATATGAGTATTGGTACCTTTAAAAAAAACCTAGTGCTGGGTATATATATATATAGTGTACACAGCTTGATACCCCTCCAGGCTCTGTTTTTGTGAGTACAGGAGTTTTCTCTTGGGCTTCATCAGACAATGGCCTTAGTGGGCATTCAAGAGTGGCAATACAAATAAGTTCTAGCTTTACCTCATATACACACTTCTCTTCTTTACTATGTTTTCTGTTACTCACCTTGAATGCAACAGAGGAGGATGGAAATGCTAAGAAGAAGCATCTTATTCATGGTTCTTTTTCTCCCAGTGAAGGATGACTTGATAGAAGGAGAAGATCTAGGCAGCCCAACCCAAGCCAGAGGAGTGGAGCAGGGATTGCACGGGCTGTATTTTTATAGCTCGCACACAGAAAAGCCTGAGATTCATGTAAGCTTAGGACAGTCCCAGAAAGAGTCCACAAGAGGTTTTGCATTGGAAAATGTAAATTACAACAATTTCATCAGCAGCTGGCAGCATAACAGCGCAATAACAGCTAAACAGAGTTACACCCTTCTAAGCCCATTAAATTCAATGGGTTTAGAAAAGTGTACCTTTGTTTAGGATTGCACTGTAAGAGGCAAACATACTATTCCCATTTGAAAGGTTCATTTGAACAGTTTGTCATCACATTCATGAATGGTTGCTAATTCACCAGTTCACCAGGAAAAAAACCCAGATTGGATTGAGGTGAAGAAGGAAATCTGGCAAATACACCAAAGCCAAGTTGCGGTGTGGAGTGACTATCAGAACTGACCCTCAAAAAGAAAGTAATTATATGAGCTTGAAAAACTCTAGAAGTACTTTGGAGACTGTGTTGTCTACACAGGTGCACACTGGCAAGTTTACATCTTTGACCCCCCTGGAATGCTTCCCTTCTATGGCTTGCAGGGGGAAAATCTGCCTATGTTGTTCGGAATATACATTTTATTATTTCTGGTGACAATTTCATTCCATAATGTCAAGCCTATGGGAGCAATATGTTAAGCCTTCAACCTGCCTATATACCATTTGGATTCCAAACCTATTAAATTCATACCTGGAAGCCCACAGAGGGAACACCTACGGGGGGAGGGAATAGTCTGGGGAAATGCCCAGAATAGAAAGGGTTAAACACCCCCTTTCCCCCCTCCCCTTATTCACTCAAAACATGCCCTGCAGTCCTGCTTTTCATTTTAAAAAATTACAATATTTTGCTCAACTGAAACCAAAAAAGCAAGCTCACAACAACATTAAGATGCTTAATGGGGAAGGAAAACTGGGGAGATGTGAAAAGTTGGTCGTTTCCTCCCTGGAAAGGAGGCACATTAGCCGATTCCCCAGATGGTGGTGTTATTTTTATGGTGGCACAAGATTCCTTTTTGGATATCCCTTTAAAGTCCCAGTAAATATGGTTATCCCTCTAAAATCGGTCTCTTCTGCTGTCGACCTTCACAACTAATTTTTGTGCCAAGATTTCACTAGGGCTTAGCCCAAGAATTTGTTTTCAGTAAAGCTGGGGTATGGATAAGAAGGAAAGAGACCAAACTTTGAAAATAAGAGTGTGTGTGGGGGGGTCTTGCCGGGCCATAGCTAGGGGAGAGAGGAGGGCAGCTGCCACCCCTATGGCATGCAGAGAGGGAGACAGAACTGCCTCTCCAACAGGAAAAGTGAGCCAGGTAGGCAGTTCTGCTGTCCTCTCTGCATGCCACAGGGGTGGCTGCTGCCCTCCTCCCCCCTCCCAGTTAGAGCCCTGGGGTCTTTCTTTGCTCCATTGCTGGCTTGGTTGATGAGCTTGACACCAGTATCTCAGGAAAGTGATTCTCTTGGCCTCACTGTAGCAAAATATCCCATCTCTGATGATTAGATTTGCCAACCTCCAGGTACTGGCTGGAGATCTCCTGCTATTACAACTGATCTCCAGCTGATCGAGATCAGTTCCCCTGGAGAAAATGGCCACTCTGGCCATTGGACTCCATGGCATTGAAGTCCCTCCCCATTCCAAACCCCGCCCTCCTCAGGCTCCGCCCCAATAACCTCCCACCAGGGGTGAAGAGGGACCTAGCAACCTTACTGATGATTTCCACATGGGTTATCTGCCTCAGTTTCCATGCTGTTGGAAATCTGCTTTGCTCTGAAGTTTTGGGGGAAATCACTTTAAAGCCTGGAGGACAGCTGTGCGGGTGGGGAAATCCAAATGTTAAGCAACTGTATTTTAAACCAAAAGATTAATATCAGTTACATTGCAACTGAAACTCTCAAAACCAGTTAAAGCTCCAAAGACCTTTTCCCAAGAATATTATTGAACTGCAAACATTCACAGAATTAAACACAAAAAGGATAGAAACGTACAATTCTGAACATTCGAAGTGAATAAATATTAATATGGTAAAACATAAAATACACATAACAATAATCTCATACGGAGATTTTTCAAGCTGTGTTGGAGAACAGCAAAGGCCTCTTAGTTGGTCTCCAAGACGGTAGAGAAGGAACTGCTGTCGGTTTGATAGCTATGCTGATGATGCAGACTTGATATGAGTTTCATTTATCATTGCAACGGTCTCTGTCATTACAGCACGTTGTCTTTATAGTGCCCCAGATTTTATCCTCTGTAGAAGTTTTGCATTTATGATTGTCCTCTGGCAAAGTGCAGCCTTTCAGGGTAAAATCTCGTACATTTACTGCAGTAGGGTAGAAACAAATCCATTAGTGCATTAGGCCAGGCCATCGAATTAGAAATCCTCTATTTCTACAACTGTGCAAGTCCCAACCAACTCTGAAAGACCACTACAATAAATTAATGGTACTCAGTAGCATTGTGATCCTTTTCCAGAACCACAATATTATGGTTTGGAGATCAATTCAGTGAAGTGGTTAGGGGGCTGGTTAGGATTTTGGAGACCCGTGTTCTAATCCTGTGAGGTAGGTGGGAAGCAGGCCAGCTGAAGGGAGCGATCCACACACTCAGCACAATGACGTCATTTCTAGGCTGATGCAGAAGCTCTGGCATCGTGCCAGGGACACTCTAGCACTCTTCCCCAAAAACCCTATGGAAACTACATGAAGCTCCTGCCTGGCAACCCTACTCCTAACATGCCCTAAAGCTAACAAATATGAACTACTGGAACTTGTGCCAGTCAAGTCTGAACAGTGTATCGTTGGGGAAAACCTACCAGTAATCCCAGTAGTAAACCAGAAGTAAATATGCAAGCCTGTCCTTGGGAAGGTTGAATACAGATAATGGGATCAAAGAAAAGAAGAGATACTAGAAGGCTAATTGAGACTTGGGCAGATGCTATGCAGACCCAATAGAAAAAAACAAGCATTAGGCTGCCAACCTCCGGGTGGGGCCAGGAGTTCTCCTGGAATTATATCTGATCTCCAGACTCCTCCTCTGGAGAAAATGTCAACTTTGGAGGAAAGCCTGCATGGCAGCATATCCCCACCAAGCACCTGCCTCTCCTAAACTCTGCCTTCCCCAGGCCCAGATCTCCAGGAACTTCTCAAGCAGCCCTACCAAACAGGTATGTGGAAAAACCACTATTTGAAACTAACCCATGGTATATGTTCATCCGGGCGCAAACATACCTTTGAAGACATGGGTAGCTTTGCACTGCTGCCCAGGTAAGGCTTCACATGTCCTTTCTTTACCTTTAACGCATCCCGAGAGCATTTTGCAGATGTTGCATTTGAGAGCTTCAGCTTCATGGAAACAAGAAAGTAATTCCCAATGACTCTGGCCTTAAAGTGCACACCAGACAATTTGCTGGAAGCCCTGGGATCAGATCTCAAGCACATTTTTTCTTAGTAAGTGGCCGTCACCAGAGTCCCTGGTTTAGATTAACACCACTGGTGGACAAAAACCTTTCTTTAAAAAAAAAAAAAAAAACTCCCTGTTCTCCTGACCTAAAAATAGGCTACCAGTGATGGCACCAATCCATGTAGTTCTCCAGGGTTGCCAGATCTCCTGCTATGGCAGGAGGTCTCCTGCTGGCAAGCCGCTCTTCCTGCCGCTGCTCCAATTAGCAGTAGGTAGGGATGCCAGCCTCCAGGTGGGATCTGGGGATCTACAGACTATAGAGATCAGTCCCCACCCCCAGGTTTGCCAGGTCCCCCATGGCAACTGGTGGGAGCTTTCTGGGGCTGGGGCGATGTGACCCAGAAATGATGCTGACTGTCTAGCAGTCTCCTTTGAAAACCATAGAGTTTGGAGGGGGAGAGTGCTAGAGCATCCGCATCACTTCTGGGTTTACCTGGAAGTGATGATCGCTCTCCCCCCACTTCAGCTGGCCCTCTTCCACCCACTGACTAGCTGAGGGTCAACAGGCAGCCTGGTCCATTGACGGGCATTTGCCCACCAATACCGGGCAATTGGCAAGCCTAGTTTCCCCCCCCCCATAGAAGGGTGGACTCTTTGGAGGGTGGACTCTATGGCACTGTACCCCACTGAGGTCCCTCTCATCTGCAGAATCCATCCCTTAATCTACCAAAGTTTCTCAACCTTGGAATTGCCAACCTCCAGGTACTGATAACAATGATATATTCAGTGTAACAATTTGCTACAGTTAGAACAATGTGCTACAAAGTCAATAGAGTCAAAATTGTACTATTGAAAGTACAGTCACAATCACTCCGAGATTGAAGCCTTCAATTGCAGTGGGGTAAACATCGGAGTGATTGTGACTGTACTTTCAATAGTACAATTTTGACTCTATTGACTTTGTAGCACATTGTTCTAACTGTAGCAAATTGTTACACTGAATATATCATTGTTATCACCAACTAGTAGTAGCAGCTGTCTGTACTGAGTTTCTAACAGGTAGAGGAGCAGAGGTGTGTAATTGGGTTGCTCAACCTCCAGGTACTAGCTGGAGATCTCCTGCTATTACAACTGATCTCCAGCCAACAGAGATCAGCTCACCTGGAGAAAATGGCTACTTTGGCCATTGGACTCTATGGCATTGAAGTCCCTCCCCTCCCAAAACCCCGCCCTCCTCAGGCTCCCCCCAAAAAAACCTCCCACCGGTTGTGAAGAGGGACCAGGCAACCCTACTCAACCTGGATCTGGCAACTAGGGTTGCCAGGTCCCTCTTCATAACTGGCGGGAGGTTTTTTGGGCAGAGCCCGAGGAGGGCAAGGTGCCTGCTTTCTTCTCCCCCACCCATGTATCTTTCCCCCACCCACTAGCTCATTTCCCGGTGTGCACACACTCTTCCCTGAGTGGGCTGAGCAATATGTACTGCTTAGGGTTGCTAGGGAGTTTGAGTGGAAAAAGGCCCCTTGCAATGCCTTTACGCCCAGAAGTGCTCCATCGCAAGCGGCCCTTTACCATGCAAACTGGGAGTCTGAGTGGTAGAAGGCCCCTCGCGAGGTGGCACTTCCGGTTGTAAACCAGAAGTGAAGTGCTGTGATGTGTATGCGCGCATGCACATGAATTGCTGTGAGGTTTGAATTGCTGGGGGGTTTGCCCGCCACCACCAGGCACCTGGCAACCCTATAGGTGGGGCTGAGTTTGTAGAGAACAGTGACCAGCCCAAGGTCACCCAGCTGGCCTCAAATGTAGGAGTGGAGAAACCAAGCCGGTTTACCAGATTACAGTCTGCCACTCATGTGGAGGAGCGGGGAATCAAACCCAGTTGTCTGGATTGGAGTCCACTGCATTTAACCACTACACCACGCTGGCTCTTTCTATTGTGTGTGTATATGAAAGGCGGCTTCTGCTAGCCCCTTGAAACCTTTCTAATCCCCCACTTTTGGAATGTAGAGGTGCTTCTAGGGCTGTCAATTCGGTTCGGCCCGAACTGAAAATCAGCCGAATTTCCCCTGATTCGGTGGTTTTTAGTTCGGGAGGAACCGAACTCAAAACTGGCGGGCAACCGGGGGGGGCGAATTCAGCGAGTTCAGGAGTTCGCGAATAAATTTGGCAAATTTGGCCGTCAGTAAGCAGCATAACCGTCAGTAAGCAGCATTCTCCTCCCCCGGCCAATCGGTGGGCAAGCTGGGTCTTCTTCTGGCCAATCAGTCAGGATTGAATACTGGAGGAATCAGCTGATGTGCGGCCCGGCCAGGGAGAGAGAGAGAGAGAAATCCTCGTGTGTGTGTGGGGGGGGGGGTGCTTGTGCACATTCGCTCCTTTCTGTGGCTGCAGGGGGCGTATTTTTTGGGGTACAGACACAAAACTTTCACTGGAGCTTCAGATGAAGCTTGTTAAGGTACCCCCCAAGTTTTGTAAACATTGGGTCAGGGGGTCCCGAGATATGGGCTCCCCCCTTTTTCTTTCCATGGCTGCAGGGGGCGAATTTTTGGGGGTACAGATCCCAAACTTTGAGCGGAGTTTCAGACCAGTGTTCTTAAGATACCCACCAAGTTTTGTAAACATTGGGTCAGGGGGTCTCGAGATATGGGCTCTCCCCCTTTTCCCTCCCCCCGTTTTCCATTTATGTGGCTGCAGGGGGCGCTTTTTTGGGGATATAGCCCCCAAACTTTTAGCATAGCTTCAGTCAATTATTCTTAAGATATTACCAAGTTTTGTAAAGATGGGTTCAGTGGGGGCAGAAATATTGCCTCCCCCCCTTTTCTCTTTTCATGGCTGCAGGGGGCACATTTTTGGGGGTGCAGATCCCAAACTTTGAGCGGAGTTTCAGACCAGTGTTCTTAAGATACCCCCCAAGTTTTGTGAACATTGGGTCAGGGGGTCCCGAGATATGGGCTCCCCCCCTTTTTCTTTCCATGGCTGCAGGGGGCGCATTTTTGGGGATACAGATCCCAAACTTTGAGCGGAGTTTCAGACCAGTGTTCTTAAGATACCCCCCAAGTTTTGTAAACATTGGGTCAGGGGGTCTCGAGATATGGGCTCTCCCCCTTTTCCCTCCCCCCCTTTTTCCATTTATGTGGCTGCAGGGGGCGCTTTTTTGGGGATATAGCCCCCAAACTTTTAGCATAGCTTCAGTCAATTATTCTTAAGATACTACCCAAGTTTTGTAAAGATGGGTTCAGTGGGGGCAGAAATATCGCCTCCCCCCCTTTTCTCTTTCCATGGCTGCAGGGGGCGCATTTTTGGGGGTGCAGATCCCAAACTTTGAGCGGAGTTTCAGACCAGTGTTCTTAAGATACCCCCCAAGTTTTGTGAACATTGGGTCAGGGGGTCCCGAGATATGGGCTTTCCCCTTTCCCCTTTTCCCTATTGGGATGAATGGATCAGCCGATCCTGTGTGTGTGCATCTCCTCTCCAGAGCAAAACGTTCCGTGCCTAATTGGAATCATCTTGGAGTACAAGTCCTCTTCAGCCCCTCTTGATGGAACAGAAGACAGCCACAGTAAGACCCCTTTGGGGGCTTTAATCTATAATTTTTCTCCTGTGTATGTGTGTGTGTGTGTGTGGGGGGAAAGCAGAGTCTGTGTGTGTGTGGGGAGGGAGCAGTTTGTGTGGGTGGGGGGGAAGCCAAAGGGGGCTTTCGTCGGTTCTGCCTGGGGTGTGTGTTCCCCCTCGAGTCTCTCGCTCCCTGGTTTGAGGGGGGAGGTTTCAGTTGTGTGTTGCAAAGGTGTTGTTTAACAAGGTTGTGTTGTTTTGCAGTTGTTTTGCTAATTTCTCAGCTGTTGTCGGGGCTGGGAGCTTTGTGCGTGGGCGGCAAGCTCTGCTGAGAGATGCACATTAAGGGTGGGGGGGACCCCTTTCAGGGCCCATATCTCAGCCCCCCCTGGCCCAATCTTTACAAAACTTGGGGAGTCTTTCAATAAACGTCCTTTGAAGCTCTGCCAAAGGTTTGGGACCTCTAACCCCAAAAATGCCCCCCCAGAGCCGCGGAAAGGCACAATTGTGTTTTTAATGGCTTTATTCGGCCGAATTTTTTTCCGAACTTTGAATTCCCGCCGAATTGAACGGATCCGAAGTGGGGGAGTTCGGACTTCGGCGCGTACCGAACCCACAAGGGCCAAATTCGGCCGAATCCGAACTGTACCGAATTTTTTTTTTTTGACAGCCCTAGGTGCTTCCACATTCGTTGCTAGTTGATGAGCCATTTGGAAAGGATTAGCTGTCTCCTCACTTTGGCTGCCACCGTCCTCTGTCTTCCCCACCGTATATATATTTTTTCTTGTACTCACTCTGGGTATAGCAGAGCAGGGCTGCCAAGCTGAACAACAGGATCCTGGTCATTTTTTCCACTCACTCAGTAGACCGCAGCAGAAGAATTAGGTATAGAATCAATGCTTGGATGAGTCTGTTCTACACGCCTCATAGAACCACATCCATAAAGCTGAAACTCTTATCAGCAAGGCCCAAGACGAGAGCAGAACGTTCCCTCCCCTGACTGGTTAGCTGCTGAGTAGCCTCTTTCCTTATTGAGCCAAAGGACGCGTAGTCAGGTGGACTGAAATTGAGAGCTTTGTGGGTTGTCCAGGGCTGCTCCCTTGTGGCTACATCGTAGAGGAAGAAGGGCCAGTGTCATTCTGACATGCCCCAATGCTAGGGTTGCCAGGTCCCTCTTCGCCACCGGCGGGAGGTTTTGGGGCGGAGCCTGAGGAGGGCGGGGTTTGTGGAAGGGAGGGACTTCAATGCCATAGAGTCCGATTGCCAAAGCGGCCATTTTCCCCAGGTGAACTGATCTCTATCTGCTGGAGAACACTTGTAATAGCAGGAGATCTCCAGCTAGCACCTGGAGCTTGGCAACCCTAGCCAATGCAGAGAGAGTTTGTGGTGTAATGGCAGGGTTGCCAACTCCAGGTTAGGAAATCCCTGGAGATTTGGGGGTAGACCTGGGAGAGGTTGGGGAGGGGAAGACCTCAGCAGGGTATAATGCCAGAATCAACCCTCCAAAGCAGCCATTTTCTCCAGGGGAATTGATCTCTGTGGTCTGGGGATCTGTTGTAGCTCCAGGAGATCTCCAGGCTCCACCTGGAGGTTGGCAGCCCTATATAGTGGTTCCAGTACAGGACTGGGGCGAATCCATGCTTGCTGTGAAATGTATGTCTTGAGCCAGTCGTTGTCTCTCAGCCTAATCTACCTCACAGGGCCATTGTGAGGAAAAACGGGAGAACTGTTTATGAAGCATCGGTCTTTTCATAGGAAAAGCAGGTAGAAAATATAACAAATAAATAGCCTGTCCTTATGCGCACCTTAATGACACAAAATTTAGACCGCAATTCCTCAAAGGCACATTTGTTTTCATGTTGCACATTAAAGTACCATATAGATTAGACTACTCATATATGGAGGTGAGGTGTTTTGTAAAAACCTTTTTTCCTGTCAAACACATCTCACTCCTCCTTCAGTGATATCTCAGGAGGCCTAAACGGGAGCAGCAACGTTCTTTGTCTCTATGCTGGTATCAAGTAGCAAATCTTTACTGCCTCATACCACCATGATTAAGGCTGGCAGCTCCACGTTGGGAAGTACCTGGAGATTTTGGTGGTGGAGCCTGTGAAGGGTAGGGTTTGGGGAGAAGTGGGACTTCAAGGGGATATAATGCCATAGAGTCCACCTTCCAAAGTGCCCATTTTCTCCAGGTGAACTGATCTCCAATGTCGAGAGATCAGTTGTAATCCCAGGAGATCTCCAGCTACCACCTGGAGGTTGGCAACCCTAACCATGACGTTATCTTGTTGACTACATGTTCCCTGACTGGCTGGATCACATAGCCACAAACAGAAGACTGTTGTTATTATTATTATTTTAAATCACCAAAATAGCTTAAAAAAAAGAGAAGGAAAAAGAATTAAAACAATGTGAATAAAAACTAGGGGGGGGATCTTTATTTGCCCTGAAAAGGTTCATTCATTCGTACTTCAGCCCTTAATAACAGACTAGTTAGGTTTCTAGATTCTCAAGGTACTCTTGAGTTATATGGGTAAATGCCAATATGAGCACAGGGTGATGATGTCACTTGCCGGCACCGGGTTCCACAAGCCGCTCAGCTGCTGTGTCCCAGCATGGTGGTGCAGGTGTTCCCATGGCAGCTGCCTTGCCAGCCATCAGTCAGGGCCATGGCTTCCTCTCCCTCTTCAGCAGCATTCAGTGATAGGAGATGAGGTATTCCCCGTACCCCACCCCATGAGTAGGGTTGCCAGCTCCCGGTTGAGAAATACCTGGAGATTTGGGGGGGGTGGAGTCTGAGGAGGGGAGGGTTTGGAGAGGGGAGGGACTTCAATGCCATAGAGTCCGATTGCCAAAGTGGCCATTTTCTCCAGGGGTGCCATGGGTATATGTCCCAGAATCCTTTGCAATGAATTGGGATTATGTGGAAGAGAAGCAGAAATTCCAGATACACCTGGAGATCAGTCGTAATAGTGGGAGATCTCCAGCCACCACCTGGAAGTGTTTAGCAAAAATACAGCACTGATACTAAATAGACAGGCTGTATGAAATAATAGTATCAAACTCACGAATTATATGCAAGAGTGCAGTTCTATTATAGATGATCAGTTTTTGCAAAGCTTTGATGCGCCTCTTCTCATGTTTCATCTGCTTCTTTGAAAAGAAATATACAAAAATAAGTCATTGTACTTACCTTTGAAAGACATTCATTGCAAAAACTGATCATCTATTGTGGTAGTTTGCTACCTACACTCTATCTTTGTATATATGTTTATATATGTATCTTTATCATTGCTGGCTACTTGCACTTGTATAAAATAAAACTGCACTCTTGCATATAATTCGTGAGTTTGATACTATTATTTCATACAACCACCTGGAAGTGGGCAACCCTACCCATGAGCCACTGCTGCCTAGTATTGAAGCTCAAGGTCAAGTGCCTATACAAAGGTAACAAAATAAAACTGCCCACAGACAAAGCCTGGCCTTCTGGATACTGATTGCTTTGTACAATAAAAAGGACCCATCTTTTGTTTCTACAAAAATGGCCTCATGAGGACTTTCCTTCAGAATGCCAGTTCAAGGGAAGAAATCCATGAAGGAGATGAGGAAACTGTCCTGCTCCTCCAACCCCCACCCCAGGTATTGTATCCTGGAAAGGAAGATTTGTGGTTGAGGGGACTTTCCTAATTATTTCTCCCTCCTTCTTTATGGGCCACCTGCTTGTTTTATAAAAAGTACAAGATTGATTGTGAGAGGAAACATTGTATTATACTTTCTTAAATGACAAGAAAATTCTGATGGCCAGTACATGGTACAAACTTATTCAGAAACCATGCAAGAAAAGGTTTTGCAGAGCGGAGGAATCCAGCATACAGCAGGCAGAAAGCAAATTTCCATGGTAAAAAGTGTTGGCAGAGGTGGAACCAGGTAAAAGCTCTTGGAGGAGAATTACAAATATACAGGTGAGTCTTACCCAATAATTCTTGGGGGAAAAACAACTTGATACATGCAAAAATCTTGGTAATTACAGCATATTGTGGCCATGATTAAGTCATGCTCAACTTGTTTTGAATCGTCGCACCATGTGCCTGGTGTACTGCATCCTCGTGTAGCCCATTTTCTCCCATCTTCTGTAAAGAGATTAAAACCAAAACGCATAACTACATGCAGATCATAAAAACTTTTATTAGTTTTATTAACTCCCCGCCAAAAGCAGAACATAGGGTATACCCTTGAATTCTTCAATAATTTGCTTGTAGCTTTCAGTTATTATGGCGTCAACCCTGTCTATGTCATCTTTTCTGGAATTTCTACTGTTCTGCCACATAATCCCAATTCATTGCAAAGGATTCTGGGACATATACCCATGGCACACAGTTCACATGAGGCCCCAGTTTTTACCTTAATTGATTCAACTGGGTACATGCCGGATTCATGGAGACACTCAATTTATAGTCCCAGTATTCAAAAAGGGGTACAGATTGGATCTAATTGGTTGGATCAACCAATTAGCCTTCTTTCTTCATTATCCCCCACATGAACTTTCAAAAGAAGCATTCTGGAAGTTCTCAACTAAGACTTGTCTACACAAGACAGGTGACATGAGTTAGGATGGGGATCCCATGACCCAACTCACGTTCACACATACCATAGGGGACGCACCTCAGAAAGCACTCAGTTACCCGATGTGACAGGAGCCCTGCACAAAGGGAAGGGGGCTTCTGCCTTTCTTCCTATACCTTTTTCCAGAGCAGAAATAGCTGCTGGGAGCTTGCTCACCCCTATCTTGGGCTCCATACATCCTCTGTCTCTTGACCCCAGGACCCCGACCCAACTTGTGTCCCTCATCTTGTATAGATGTGTAATTTCCAAGCATGCACAAGCTCAACTGGGAGGTGGGACCGCAACACATGAGCAGGAGCAGCTTTGTGCGTGGGGTATCACCAGATACTCTTTTTAAAAAACATAGATAAGTATTCATTTGAGAACTAACGTACTCTTAAAGAAGTCGGTATATATGCACCATTGTCCAGGTAACGCTTCACAGACGCCCTCTCCTTTAAGGCAGCCCTGAAGACTGTATGACTCACAGACACGGCATTTGAGAGCTTCAGCTGCAGGAAAAGAAGAGGGGAACAATCCCCAGTGAAGGTGAAATCAGGAACTCATCATTGTTCTAGACATGTATGATAACGACTCAACTTCAGTGAGAGCCATCATGGTGTAGTGGTTAAGAGCTGTGGTTTGGAGTGGTGGAGTCAGATCTGGAGAACCGGGTTTGATTCCCCACTCCTCCGCATGAGCGGCGGAGGCTGACCTGGTGAACTGGATTTGTTTCCCCACTCCTACACATGAAGCCAGCTGGGTGACCTCGGGCTAGTCACACTCTCTCAGCCCCACCTACCTCACAGGGTGTCTGTTGTGGGGAGGGGGAGAGAAGGCAATTGTAAGCTGGTTTGATTCTTCCTTAAGTGGTAGAGAAAGTTGGCATATAAAAATCAACTCTTCTTCTTCTTCATGGCCACTGGTCAAGAAATGAAGCAGTGCTTACTGGGTACATCTGGACACACGCACTGTGTGTGTCCCACCAAGGGACTGCTGACTTATGGCAAAAAAAAACCCCTCCCATAGGGTTTTTAAGGCAAGAGACCTTTGGAGGTGGTTTGCCATTGCCGGCCTCTGTGTGGGCTGAGAGAGTTCAGAGAGAACTGTGAGTGGCCCAAGGTCACCCAGCAGGCTTCATGTGGAGCAGCGGGGAACTGAATCCAGTTCTCCAGATTAGAGTCCGCTGCTCTTAACCATTACACCAACCTGGCTCCCAGCCATGCACTACAGTATACTTTATCAGTACCTATGCTACTGCATGCACCTGGCAACCCTAATGCACAATCCACCCACTAGGCCTTTCAGAATTCATGACTCCAGAACATCCTTTTTCACATGTTTTCCTTTCATCGCTGGCTCCTCCCATGGTCCTATTGCAAAATAATAAAACCTTGCCCCCCAAAATGAAAACTTTATAAGGAGGAAAGCTGGAAGGAGACATTATTTCCCCCCATCCAATTGTAGTCCAGAGAAAGTCAAAAAAGTGGGCAGAATAATTTCGTGACTGGCTCATATCCTCTTAGCAAGCTCAAACCCATATGAACATGTTTAGAGCCCTCAAGCTCCTTGTTTCTATAAAGATATTATGGCACATATGGACAGGACAGTAGGACACATGGGGAGAGAAGCATGTGTGGGGCTCTTTACAATGGCATGTGTGTAAGGATCAGTTTTTAGGGTCAGCTGCTATCTAGGGAGACCAAATAACGTTCTTCTAGAGATTTTCTGTTTCCCCCAAGTGGGCTTTCTTGATCAGTGGTACCCAACGGGCTATTTGGAAAGGATTCAGAGTCTTTGCACATTTGCGCCTCCATCCCCTGCCTCCCCCGTCATAGTTTTATTTTTGGTACTCACTCTGAACATAGCAAAGCAGGGCTGCAAAGCTGAACAGCATAATCCGGGCCATTTCCCCCCACTCAGCAAACCTCAGCAGAGGAACAAGCTATCGGATCAAGGCTCAGATGAGTCTGTTCTCTATGCCCTGCAGAATACCATCCAGAAAATAAAATCTTATCATCAAGGAAAAGAATAGGAGAAGAACATTCCTTTCCCATTAGAGCAGCTAAACACCCACCTTCTTCATTGGGTCAAAGAGTCAGGAGTGGACAGATGTCATGTGTCATACGACTGGCCCAGAGGACTCAGACTGAGAGCCTAAGGCAGTGGTGGCGAACCTATGGCATGCGTGCCAGAGGGGGCACGCAAAGCCCTCTCTGTGGACACGCGTGCCGTTGCCCCAGCACAGAAAAGCAGTCCCAGCAGCAGGAAAGGCAGCGGGAGGGATCCCCTGAGCTGCCTCATGGTGGCGACCCCTGCCGCAGCCCCGGCTCTTGCACTGGGCAGCCTCTCTCCTCTCCTTCTTTTGGCAGCCACGAGGGGAGGGGTAGGGGGGGAGAAAGTTGAGCTCCGCGAGTCCTCTTGCCGTCGCCGGGGCGCCTGCGAGCTTCCCTTTCTCTCCCCCTCGGCGATGCAGGGTGACACAGCTGCAGCCGCCGCCCAGGCGCCGGGACTGACCGGGATGGCTGGCAGCGTGTCCGGGCTCTCCTTGAGCCGGAGCCGCCGCGCCGCTCCTGCTTTGCGCCACCAGCGTCTGTCCCGCACGGCGCGAGCGGCGGCAAGACTGGAGCTGGCTCCAGCTGCCTGTGCCACCCCCGACCCTGCCCTCGGAGGAGTAGTCCCGCCGGGGCAACCTCCGCCCTCGCTTCTCACCCAGAACTGCCGCTGCTTGTGCAGCCTGCCCAACTTCCCTGAGGCTGCAGTAAGTGGGCGATCACGAGGTAACACGGCGACATCACCTTGCTTTCCCGCCATTGCAGGGATTCCTCCCCTGGTACGATTGCCAAAGATAGGACTTTTTGGAGGACTTTGATTCATAGGCACTTAACACACACACACACGATTGCCAACCTTCATTTGGGGCCTGGGAATCTCCCGGGATTACAACCGACCGCCGCTCTACACAGATCAGTTCCCCTGAAAAAATGGCAGCTTTGGAGGGTGGACTCTATGGTATTATACCCCGCTGAAATCCCTCACCAAACTCCGCTGTCCCCCAGATCTCCAGGAATTTCCCAGCCTGGAGTTAGCAACCGTGTCTCCAGGGCATACTCCTTACAAGCACAGTGCGTTTTTCCCAGGAGAAAACTGTTCCAACAGACACACAGGGCATTTGTGTGTCACTCACCCGAGCGAGGCCTTCTGCAGGCCCACCCTGCAAAAGGGCAAAATCAACAACTAGTCAATTCCTTCGGTTAAAATGAAATTCAACCCAAACCAAAGACTTTGGCTATTTATTCATGGAAGGTTTTGCCTTGGAGTTGCCACTCTTTAGATGCACTTTTCCCCCCATTCATATTCTCAAAACTCAACAATGAGCCCCCATGCAGAGTTTTGAGAATTCAGATGGGGAAAATGTGCATCTATAGAGTGGCAACTCCAAGGCAAAACCTTCCATGAATAAATGGCCTTTGAGATTGCTGCACGGAGACTTAGAGAGGATTTAACAGAGAGAGGTTATCCTCAGAACATCATAAATGATTCAAAACTCAAGGCAGACCTTCGAGACCGCAATTCTATGTTGGTAAAAAAAAAATAAGATCAAGACCGATAAGAATTTTTTGCTCTTTAGCCCACAGTCGTCATGTGGGCTCTGTTCAAAAAATTATAAACAAGCATTGGCATGTAGTTTCCAGCGTCCCCGGCTGTTCAATTCCACCTATTTTTGGTCTCAGAAGGAATACCTCTTTAAGGGACACTTTAATTCATACCGACAGCATCGTAAGACGCCCGCCTCCTACAGTGTTGGGCACTTTTTCTGCGGCTCCTGCAGCGTTTGCCCTTTAAGTTTACCGGTTAAGGAATTTCATTCAGTTCACATCCGGACGGCGTTTCTATCTTTTCCCGCGTCTGTGTGACATTTCAAAAAAATTGAAATAAGTTCATAAGGATACTAAGAGAATCTTATGAGCCCACTAATAATTTTTCAGCTCTTGTTTGTAACATCTTCAAGTAGATGCTGTAGCTAAGAGATAGAGCTACATTGTGTGGGTTTTGTATTGTGTTGTTTGATCGTGAGTTTGTAACTAGTGAACTTTGATGTATGTTTTGCACCTTTCACTTTGTCACCATATTTAATACATGTTGTTTGTAGAATTTTGAAGAGCCAAAGTACTATTTTTTTCCACAGCTTGACTAATTAAGTACCAGTGCCTAGTTGTTTTCAACTAGGAGATCTCCAGCCACCACCTGGAAGTGGGCAACCCTACCCATGAGCCACTGCTGCCTAGTATTGAAGCACAAGGTCAAGTGCCTGTACAAAGGTAACAAAATAAGACTGCCCACAGACAAAGCCTGGCCTTCTGGATACTGAGGGTTCTCCTCAAATACGTAAAAAAAAAAAAATTGCTTTTTACAATAAAAAGGACCCATCTTTTGTTTCTGCAAAAATGGCTTCATGAGGACTTTCCTTCAGAATGCCAGTTCAAGGGAAGAAATCCATGAAGGAGATGAGGAAACAGTCCTGCTCCTCCAACCCCCACCCCAGGTATTGTATCCTGGAAAGGAAGATTTGTGTTTGAGGGGACTTTCCTAATTATTTCTCCCTCCTTCTTTATTCTTTATGGGCCACCTGCTTGTTTTATAAAGAGTGCAAGATTGATTGTGAGAGGAAACATTGTATTATACTTTCTTAAATGACAAGAAAATTGTGATGGCCAGTACATGGTACAAACTTATTCAGAAACCATGCAAGAAAAGGTTCTGCAGAGCGGAGGAATCCAGCATACAGCAGGCAGAAAGCAAATTTCCATGGTAAACAGTGTTGCCAGAGGTGGAACGCAGGTAACAGCTCTTGGAGGAGAATTACAAATATACAGGTGAGTCTCACCCAATGATCCTTGGGGGAAAAACAACTTGATACATGCAAAAATCACGGTAATTACAGCATATTGTGGCCATGATTAAGTCATGCTCAACTTGTTTTATATCTTCGCACCATGAGCCAGGTGTACTGCATCCTCGTGTAGCCCATTTTCTCCCATCTTCTGTAAAGAGATTAAAACCAAAACGCATTTAGTACATGCAGATCAACATAGGGTATACCCTTGCATTCTTCACTAATTTGCTTGTAGCTTTAAATTATTATGGGGTCAACCCTGTCTATGTCATCTTTTCCGGAATTTCTACTACTCTGCCACATAATCCCAATTCATTGCAAAAGATTCTGGGACATATACCCATGGCACACAGTTCACATGCGGCCCCAGTTTTTACCTTAATTGATTCAACTGGGCACATGCCTGATTCATGGAGATGCTCAATTTATAGTCCCAGTATTCAAAAAGGGGTACAGATTGGATCTGAGCTGTTATCAACCAATTAGCCTTCTTTCTTCATTATCCCCCCCCCCCCCATGAACTTTCAAAAGAAACATTCTGGAAGTTCTCAACTAAGACTTGTCTACACAAGACAGGTGACATGAGTTAGGACGGGGATCCCATGACCCAACTCACGTTCACACATACCATAGGGGACGCACCTCAGAAAGCACTCAGTTACCCGATGTGACAGGAGACCTGCACAATGGGAAGGGGGCTTCTGCCTTTCTTCCTATACCTTTTTCCAGAGCAGAAATAGCTGCTGGGAGCTTGCTCGCCCCTATCTTGGGCTCCATACATCCTCTGTCTCTTGACCCCAGGACCCTGACCCAACTTGTGTCCCTCATCTTGTATAGATGTGTAATTTCCAAGCATGCGCAAGCTCAACTGAGAGGTGGGACCACAACACAAGAGCAGGAGCAGCTTTGTGTGTGGGGTATCACCAGATTCTCTTTTTAAAAAACATAGATAAGTACTCATTTGAGAACTAACGTACTCTTAAAGAAGTCGGTATATATGCACCATTGTCCAGGTAATGCTTCACAGACGCCCTCTCCTTTAAGGCAGCCCTGAGGACTGTATGACTCACAGACATGACATTTGAGAGCTTCAGCTGCAGGAAAAGAAGAGGGGAACAATCCCCAGTGAAGGTGAAATCAGGAACTCATCATTGTTCTAGACATGTATGATAACGACTCAACTTCAGTGAGAGCCAGCATGGTGTAGTGGTTAAGAGCTGTGGTTTGGAGTGGTGGAGTCAGATCTGGAGGACTGGGCTTGATTCCCCACTCCTCCGCATGAGCGGCGGAGGCTGACCTGGTGAACTGGATTTGTTTCCCCACTCCTACACATGAAGCCAGCTGGGTGACCTCGGGCTAGTCACACTCTCTCAGCCCCACCTACCTCACAGGGTGTCTGTTGTGGGGAGGGGGAGAGAAGGCAATTGTAAGCTGGTTTGATTCTTCCTTAAGTGGTAGAGAAAGTTGGCATATAAAAATCAACTCTTCTTCTTCTTCATGGCCACTGGTCAAGAAATGAAGCAGTGCTTACTGGGTACATCTGGACACACGCACTGTGTGTGTCCCATCAAGGGACTGCTGACTTATGGCAACCCCCCCTCCCATAGGGTTTTCAAGGCAAGAGACCTTTGGAGGTGGTTTGCCATTGCCGGCCTCTGTGTGGGCTGAGAGAGTTCAGAGAGAACTGTGAGTGGCCCAAGGTCACCCAGCAGGCTTCATGTGGAGCAGCGGGGAACTGAATCCAGTTCTCCAGATTAGAGTCCGCTGCTCTTAACCATTACACCAACCTGGCTCCCAGCCATGCACTATAGTATACTTTATCAGTACCTATGCTACTGCATGCACCTGGCCACCCTAATGCACAATCCACCCACTAGGCCTTTCAGAATTCATGTCTCCAGAACATCCTTTTTCACATGTTTTCCTTTCATCGCTGGCTCCTCCCATGGTCCTATTGCAAAATAATAAAACCTTGCCCCCCAAAATGAAAACTTAAAAGGAGGAAAGCTGGAAGGAGACATTATTTCCCCCCATCCAATTGTAGTCCAGAGAAAGTCAAAAAAGTGGGCAGAATAATTTCGTGACTGGCTCATATCCTCTTAGCAAGCTCAAACCCATATGAATATGTTTAGAGCCCTCAAGCTCCTTGTTTCTATAAAGATATTATGGCACATATGGACAGGACAGTAGGACACATGGGGAGAGAAGCATGTGTGGGGCTCTTTACAATGACATGTGTGTAAGGATCAGCTGCTATCTAGGGAGACCAAATAACGTTCTTCTAGAGATTTTCTGTTTTCCCCAAGTGGGCTTTCTTGATCAGTGGTACCCAACGGCTAGTTGGAAAGGATTCAAAGTCTTTGCACATTTGCGCCTCCATCCCCTGTCTCCCCCATCATAGTTTTATTTCTGGTACTCACTCTGAACATAGCAAAGCAGGGCTGCAAAGCTGAACAGCATAATCCGGGCCATTTCCCCCCACTCAGCAAACCTCAGCAGAGGAACAAGCTATCGGATCAAGGCTCAGATGAGTCTGTTCTCTATGCCCTGCAGAATAACATCCAGAAAATAAAATGTTATCATCAAGGAAAAGAATAGGAGAAGCACATTCCTTTCCCATTAGAGCAGCTAAACACCCACCTTTTTCACTGGGTCAAAAAGTCAGGAGTGGACAGATGCCATCTGTCATATGACTGGCCCAGAGGACTCAGACTGAGAGCCTAAGGGTTTGTGCTGCCCCCTTGTGGCTGCACATGAGGATTAAAGGGAGAGGGTGGTTCTCCCAGGAGGGATTCCATCTATGCAAGTTTATTCGTTTTACTGATTTTATTTCATTTATGCCCTGCCTTCCTCACTAGCGTTTTTGGGGTGTGAGTGGTAAAGCAACCTGTTGCGATGCGGCACTTCTGGGTATAAACCGAAAGTGACGTAATTGCATCAATTGCACTGAGTGCGCATGATCCCCACCCCAGCTCTGCCCAAAAAACCTCCTGCTGGGGAGGAGAGTACGGACCTGGCAACCATAGGTTAAAGTGTAAGTCTTATTCCTCATGTTGCACTGCAAAAGGCCATGAAGACTGGTGTATAGATAATTGAACTGAAGCCAAATCAGTGTTTCGTGTTCTGACTGTGGATGGGTGACAATTTCTGCCCATTTTAGGCCTCTTGAGTTACGGGGAGGGTAGGAACAATGCATTGTACAGGAAGCAAAACTTTTCACAACCTCCAGGTAAGGCCTGGAGATCTCCTAGAATTACAACTGGTCTCCAGATGACAGAGATCAGTTCCCCTGTAAAAAATGGCTGTCTTGGAGGGTGGGTTCTATGACATTGTATCCTGCTGAGGTCCCTCCCCAAACCCCAGATTACCCAGGCTGCACCCCCAAACTCTCCAAGTATTTTCCCACCCGGATCTAGCAACTCGAATTATACCTGTCTGAACTCTCTCACCTGGCTCTGCCCCCCCACCCCAAATCTCCAGGAATTTCTCACCCCAAATTTGGCAACCCTATTGAACCAAATCTTCTGTTCCTGAACAAATCAAGGTCGAGCTGTCCCTCTGATACTCCTTATATTTCTTCCCGCAGCTTATCTTCCATGTTGCTAATAGTTTCTCTTAAAATCAGTTTCATAAACTGATTCTTTCCTTTCCCATATTAAGAGACCTTCAGAGAAGCTTTGGCTAGTTTTTGAACCACAGTGTATCTTCTGCTACAATACAATGATCTGTTCTCTCACACGCACAACTGGACCATTCCTGGTTTTCAGTTGTAACCTCTGAGCAACTTGATGCTTTGGTTAGGTTCTTGCTAAGCATAAAGGCACAGTAGACCCTAATGGGTTTGCAGGTTCTTGGATTTCAGTACTCACTCTCAATTTGTGGGGAGGATTAGGGCTCCAGAGTTGTTCTCAAGATATGATAGTAATCTGAGGAAATCCAAGTGTGAGAAGTCTTCCTATTCCCTGTCTCTCTCTTCTCTAGGGTTGCCAGGTCCCTCTTCGCCACCAGCGGGAGGCTTCTGGGGCAGAGCCTGAGGAGGGGTTAAGGGAGGGGTGGGACTTCAATGCCATAGAGTCCAATTGCCAAACTGGCCATTTTCTCCAGGTGAATGGATCTCTATTGGCTAGAGAACAGTTGCAATAGCAGGAGATCTCCAGCTAGTACCTGGAGGTTGGCAATGCTACTCTTCTCCCTACCCATCACCACCATGAGTCTCCATTATTCAACCCATAACAAAGTCCTCATTCTGGTAAGATGATGTATACAGTATCGGGGACAAGATGGAACCCTGTCTTACTCCACAAGGTAGGGCAGCAGTCACCCAGCAGTGCCCTATGAAACGTTTTAGGCCAGTAAGAGTCTCAGTTCCATGTGGCTTTTGTCCATGTAGGTCCCATGATTCCCAACATAGTCTTTCATTAGACCTCCCCTTCCCTTTGGATCCCAATAAATGATATACTTTAATGAATGGCACTGTAATGTACAACTGTACAATATCTTTGCTTTCATATGTTAACACCCTCGTTGTTTGAGCTGTTTTGGGTTCCTGGGTAGGGTTACCAGGTCCCTTTTTGCCACCAGTGGGAGGTTTTTGGGGCGGAGCCTGAGGAGGGCGGGGTTTGGGGAGGGGAGGGACTTCAATGTCATAGAGTCCAATGGCCAAAGCAGCCGTTTTTTCCAGGTGAACTGATCTCTATCAGCTGGAGATCAGCTGTAATAGCGGGAGATCTCCTGCTAGTACCTGGAGGTTATAATATCAAAATATAGACATTTCTGTGTAAATAGTAGTTAAACCCAAACATGCAGAGAAAGGCAATCTGAATCAATATCTAGTATATATTTGTTCACAGTGGGTAGCCGTGTTAGTCTGTCTGCAGTAGTAGAAAAGGGCAAGAGTCCAGTAGCACCTTAAAGACTAACAGAAATATTTTCTGGTAGGGTATGAGCTTTCTGAAGAAGTGAGCTGTGGCTCACGAAAGCTCATACCCTACCAAAAAATATTTTTGTTAGTCTTTAAGGTGCTACTGGACTCTTGCCCTTTTCTACTAGTATATATTTGTGTATTCCATCATAAAGACAAAAAACCTATTACAAAGACCTAGTTATGAAAATCATCAAAAATACAGGTATAGAAGTAATATACAAAAAAAATCAAAATATGCAAAAATATATGTTCTTTATGTTCACAGGAATCACAAGTAAGTCTATCCTAGGTTGGAAAGGAAGAAGACGGCCATTTCAGTTCATCAGTTCCTCCTCATAAACCCTATAATTGCATATATATACTTCTTGGACTTCCTTGTCTTACTGCATAGTTCATGTACACTTTGTGGACCTTCCTACTGGCATTCTACAAGCATGGCTACATGTCCCTCTGGTTACAGCATATTTGTTCCCATTAGGGGTATCCATGCTTGTAGAACGGCAGTAGGAAGGTCCACAAAGTATACATGAACTATGCAGTAAGACAAGGAACTCCAATAAGTTTTTTTAGAGTTGATCATAATTATATGATTTGCTCTTTCCCTGCTAATGAGAAATGAAGAGGCTGCTGTCATTGGCTCAGGCCGTACCTCATCCTCAGAGGTGGCTATAAATTTGGAATGTCCCCACAGCTCACGTACTATCCTCAACCCACTCCCTAGCTTGTCCACATTTGGCCTGGGGGTGGGGGGAACCCCTACAACATGAACAGGTGGCTGTGCCTTGGTTTGTGGATGCTGCTTTCCATAGCTATGAGTAAGTCTCTGAAGTCAAGCAAGCTGCAGCAACTTGTGTCTAGGGCCCAATCTTTAGGGAGAAAGAGGGTGTTTGTGCAGGAAATAATGCTATTTTGTGTTGGCTTGCTATGTGGGGGACAATCCTGTACTGAAGGTTTCAAAATGAGATGGGGAGGTATAATATTTATCATGTGTAGCCGTGTTAGTGCGCCAGTGTGGTGTAGTGGTTAAGAGCAGTGGTTTGGAGCTGTGGAGTCTGATCTGGAGAACCAGGTTTGATTCCCCACTCCTACACATGAACAGCAGATGCTAATCTGGTGAACTGGATTCGTTTCCCCACTCCTACACATGAAGCCAGCTGGATGACTTTAAGCTAGTCACAGCTCTGTTAGAGCTCTCTCAGCCCCACCTACCTCACAGGGTGTCTGTTGTGGGGAGGGGAAGGGAAGGTGATTGTAAGCTGGTTTGACTCTGCCTTCAGTGGTAGAGAAAGTCGGCATATAAAAACCAACTCTTCTTCTTTGTCACTATCAGTAGAAAAGCGCAAGCATCCAGTAGCACCTTAAAAACTAACATTTCTGGCAGGGTATGAGCTTTTGTGAGCCACAGCTCACAGTTATCTGAAGAAGTGACCTGTGGCTCACGAAAGCTCATACCCTGCCAGAAATTTTGTTATTCTTTAAGGTGCTACTGGACTCTTGTTTTTTTTTTCTATTTAGCATGTGTATTTGGTACCCTTTCTACCCTGGCTCCAAAAAGGGGGGGGCACTGTTTGCACATTATAGGTAGATACCTACAGCAACAATTTTTATGTTCCTTGGATATCCTCCCTAGGATTTAGCAGCACCTGCCTTTGTAGTTTCCCTAGATACAGGGAAAGTGTGGAGTAAATTCAGCATTTGCCACTGATTCTTCAACTACTTTCACAATACAGGGTTCCCCAACACAGTGCCCATGTATCGCCAACACCTTTCCTGGTGCGAGTTTCTTAGAAAGTGGACTGCATCATTCCCCATGTAGATTTTTTTTAAAAGCTCCTTTGGCTGCAGCCACAGCAAAGGGATCTGTGCTGAATGACTAGGCAAGCTGCTTCCCACCTAGGGTTGCCAGGTCTAGGTTGGGAAATTCCTGGAGATTTGGGGGCTGGAACCTTGGGAGGGCAAAGTTGGGGGACGGAAGTGACCTCAGCAAGGTATAATGCCAAAGAGTCCACCCTCCAAAGCGGTTTCTCCAGGGGGAATTACCTCTGTCACCTGGAGAGCAGTTGTAAATCTGGGTGATCTCCAGGTGATCTCTAGCCCCCGCCTGGAGGTGGGCAGCCCTACTCCCAACTTTTAAAGAAGGCAGACACACATTCTTTCTGCTGACATAATCCCATAGAAGTGAACCTACAAGCAGGGACTTCAAAGACACAGAACAGATTCAAATAGAACATGCATCTTTTATTCCTTTCAAGTAGTGTCAAGTTGTTTCCATTCCTGTTCCACCTCCTGCAACAAATAAGAGATAGGATTAGCTAGAGTCTGGTCATAAACATTTTTCGTAGATTATACTATATAGATGCTTTATACCAAGATGCGTTGTAGTCACATGAACACATGAAGCTGCTTTATACTGAATCAGACCCTTGGTCCATTGAAGTCAGTATTGTCTACTCAAACCAGCAGCAACTCTCCAGGGTCTCAGGCGGAGGTGTTTCACACCACCTACTTGCCTGGTTCCTTTAACTGGAGATGCCGGGGATTGAACCTGGGATCTTCTGCATGCCAAGCAGATGCTCTGCCATTGAGCCTCGGCCCCTGCCCACACCTGAGATTCTAGTAATAGGCTTCGATGCTGTTTTAGCCAGAATCTGGAAAAGGCGGGCAAAATGCACTGAGTGACACGACCTCTGGCGGTCAGAAAAGGCATGCATAATCAAAAGGAAGCCCTGAAGCAGTTGGTGGGGGTGACCACGGGGAAACGTCCCTATATACAAGGCCGTAGAAGTAGGAACACCAACCCTGCTCAACTACCATGTCGTCCCAAATCCCCACTCCTACAAGCAGATTTACAGGCCACACCTGGCAGCCAACCCTCCCTCCAACCTATTCATGATACTACAGCAACCCCCAGAAGCATACATCCCAATGAGTCATAGTAATCCCTGCTATATAAATAAGGCTATCATACGGGAACATAATGCACTGATTTTACCCTGCGTTTCAAAGCGATCAACAGCTCATCCACAGCTTATTCCCAGCTTGAGGGGAGAATCAAAAGTTCTCTCCAAGAATCAAAAGTTAGCCTGAACTTGTTTCTTAAGATAGTATAAAGCAATTGTGAAACTGTAGCTTTTAACCAGTTTGATTCCACTGGAAAGCCAGCTATAGGAACCATGTTAGTAAGTATCTGAAAAAAATATCTTTAGGATAACAGACTCTTCTGGAATATAACAGCGTTATGTAACCAGTGGGAGCTGTAAGTTGCTGGGAGCTTCCACCAGGTAGGGGATCTGATAGATAACTAAAGAATGGCACCTATGAAAGAAGAAGGCTACACACTATTCAGCTATGATGGTAATGAGGCCAGTGTTTTAGGGGAAGAGGAAGGCTTTATTTCCCTTTTACTCAGAATGCCACAAATAGATGCTTGCTGAAGTTTATAGTTACCATCTGCTAATTAAAGCTGATCTTCCCTTCCCCCTGTGTACATGACTGTCATCAGCTTATACATACACACCCCAGTTTGGCCCATACCATCACAAAACTGGGGGGGCCCTTTCTGGATTTTTAGGATACCAGCAGTCTTGGGTCCCAGTAGGTGGCCCAATACTTAGAACAATGATTTAGGTTATTGTCGAAGGCTTTCATGATCAGAGTTCATTGGTTCTTGTAGGTTATCTGGGCTGTGTAACCGTGGTCTTGGAATTTTCTTTCCTGATGTTTCGCCAGCAACTGTGGCCGGCATCTTCAGAGTAGTAACACTGAAGGACTGTCCTTCAGTGTTACTCCTCTGAAGATGCCTGCCACAGCTGCTGGCGAAACGTCAGGAAAGAAAATTCCAAGACCACAGTTACACAGCCCGGATAACCTACAAGAACCAATGATTTAGGTTATTTATTAACTGCATTCTCCATAAGTTAAACACAAGCAATGCCATAGAGTCCCATTGCCAAAGTGGCCATTTTCTCCAGGTGAACTGATCTCTGTCAGCTGGAGATCAGTTGTGATAGCAGGATATCTCCTTCCATGACCTGGAGGTTGGCAACCCTATTGGAGGGTGTACTCTCTGGCATTGCACGCTGATGAGGTTTCTCCCCTCCCCAAACCCCACCCTCCCCAGTCTGCGCCACCAAAATCTCTATTTCCCAACTTAGAGTTGGCAACCCTAAGGGCAGACGTATGCACAGCCTCCTTACCTTGCTGGATGTTAATCTATTTCTTAGCTACTGGCTTCCTCCCTCTGCCAGCTCCTTTTGCCTGTATAAAAACAAAGCACTTAACTTCCATGGACACAGGTACAGAGCCCCAGACAATCTTTTGGGGACACCTGGAAAGGTAAGCACACCAAGCAAGAGGCTATGAGGCTCACCTGTTGAATCCTGCAGTGAAACTGGGGGTGTGTGTGTGACAGCAGCAATGTCTTGGGTTTACCTTCCCATCCAACTAATTTATGGTTCTGAACAAGTGTCCAGAGCCAAGATGTGATAAGCAACCAGATGATCTGGTGTTACTTTGTATGCAACAACAAGCAAACTCTTGAAAGGTTCAGTGTTTTATTGACAGATTGTTTCCAGTAGACATCCAAATAAGAGTGCCAAATAAAGCAAGCTGTGTTGAAGTGTGGTAGAAAACAACTTAGGGCTCGTCTAAAAGTTAGAGCAGTGATCCCCAACCCTTTTGAGCCTGAGAGCACCTTTGAAATTATCTGACACAGTGTGATGGGGCCCGCCACAAAATGGCTGCCCCCCTTTACCGTACCTTCAGTCACACAGTGAAGATCCTTGTGTTGTTGTGGCAGCTGCTGCCAAAGCAACATGTAACATCTGCACAGCCGATTAGAAGCCTTGCTGGTCAAAAGCCCTACTTGGCCACACCCACTTTCTAGAAACACTTGGTAGATGCCATGATGCCCATGGGTGCCATGCTGGGGACACTAGGTTTCCCAGCTCTGGGTTGGGAAATTCTATTCCTCAAGTTCTATTCTGAGGATTCTGTCCAGGTCTCGAGTGTAGATGTGCCCTTCATTCCCAGAGGATCAATTTTTTAAAGACTCTCCAATATGACCAAGTGGCCAGACCAACATCTATCTAGGCCAGAATTCCTTTCTTCAAATATCCAACCATATTTTACAAGCAAGGCACGAGAGCCAGCGTGGTGTAGTGGTTAAGAGTGGTGGTTTGAGCAGTGGACTTTTATCTGGAGATTCAAGTTTAATTCTCCACTCCTCCACATGAGCAGCAGACTCTAATCTGGTGAACTCCTACACATGGAGCCAGCTGGGTGATCTTGGGCTAATCACAGTTCTCTTCGAGCTCTCTCAGCCCCACCTACCTCACAGGGTGTTTGTTGTGAGGAGGGGAAGGGAAGGTGATTGTAAGCTGGTCTGGTTCTCCTTTAAGTGGTAGAGAAAGTTGGCAGATAAAAACCAACTCCTCTTCTTCTAATTAATTGCCAGACCCCTTATCTAAAGAACTACTTCACCAAAATTTACATTAAGTGTTCTGGGCAAACCATCCCACAGGAGAACAGGTCTTTTGCTAGGTCTTCATTCCACCGCCATCAACTGATGAAGCCTCTTTCTCTCCATGAATCTAGCTTTACCTGAGATAGCTCCCGAGCAGGGAGTTCTGACTCCTTCTTGGCTGCTGTAGCTGAACGCTTGGAGTCCGTAGCCTTGGCAGGCTTAATTGGAGACTCTTCCTTGGAAGATTCCTCCATCTCTTCATCTTCCAGGGACTCTTCCTCCTTCTCACTATCATTCCACTTGAAGACAGCTGAAAACATGAAATTTGGCACATGAAGCTGTCAAGGTAATAGCAGCTTGTGCTTTATATTTCATTTAGTACATGATCAAGCCAGCCAAAATACCAGGGCTCCTACATGCCTGGCAGATGAACTCCCATAATTTCATCTGGCTTGGAGAAATCTGCCTAGAGGAGTTGGCAGTGGCACTTCAAAGAATTCAGTTTTCATCTTTGTTAACCGGGCACAGAGCTGCCATTCCTGATTATGCCTGCTTGTAAACAATGTGGTTGCCACATCTCTGAGGACACCAACCATTCATGCCTTAATACCTATCCAGGCCCTTCAGCTCCAGCCAATGGTTCTGCAGTTGCCCAATACACATTACCTAACTTCCCCCCCAAAAAACGAAATTGGACAGTTAGAAGTTGATGGACTTAAACTAGTTTAAATCCATGGAGAAACATTAGAATAAGTGTAGAATCTGGGTGTCCTTAGTATACATTCCAACATGGGGCACTACCTGTATGGCTGCCAGTAATTATCAGTTGGACAAACTGCAGGGGCTCCTGCCTAGCTAAAGCTGATGCCCATTCAGGTTAATAGATCTTAAATGGTTCCTGCTATCCTTTTCCCTAGGATGTCCCAACTTGTAGAAGCATCAAGAACCTTAATGAGCCACATGAGAAAGTTAGAGTTTTTGGCCAGCCACCTGGATTTATCAGTTACTTCACAAGGTGGATGGCCCAGGCTAGCCCGATCTTGTCAGATGTCAGGAAATGTATTAGTTTTATTATATTTCCCGCCCGTCTTCCCCAGCCAAAACCAGGGTCAGCCCTGGTTAGTACTTGGACGGGAAACCACCAAGGAAGTTTGGGCTTGCTACACAGAGGCAGGCAATGGCAAACCTCTGTTTTGTCTCTGGCTTTGAAAACTCTTTGGGGTTCCCGGATGTTGGCTGTGACTTGACAGCACTTTACACACACGGTGCATCCCTTGATCAGTATTAGATTACCTCCTTGCATCCTACTCAACATAGTGTTTACCTGACACATGCTGTCCAGCAAGGTAGACCGGCCCACTCCCTGACTTTAGTCTGAACGTGACAGGTGGGTTCAGATCAAGTCCTAGTGAGGTGACCTGGAAAATAGGCAAGTGTTAATGATGAGATATGCAGTGATGAACGTCATTAATGTGAACAGCTGTCATGCCAACTTAGGGTTATGGGCTTGTTACCTCAAAAGCCATATTCCATTGGGGGGTATATTGGATAACAGGGACCATCTAGACCAGCACTCCAGTCAGATTTTTTGGAAAGTGAGCTAGGAGAACTTCTGGCAAGGCACTCACCATTGGGAGAACTGAAAGTTTCAAGTTTGCTATGCACACTGGAGCAGATTCCTTGTTGTCCTTTTGGGGTACAATCTCCACAACATGAAATTCATCCTTGGCTTTTTCTCCTAGGCAGATCTGAGAGAGAGGGGACAAAATGGCCGAGCCATCAAGGCCTCAGAAAAAGTCTAACAAGACCAGAAACACTTCTGAACACTTCTATTAGCTCCTGAGGAAGTTCTGTATGAGGCAGAACTGCAATTTAACCCAGGAAAGTTCTCGTTTGAGATGTAGGCTCAAACCCCTGTATAAACGCTCTAAAAAAGGAGCAGAGGTCACGGGATGACCTTCTCCACTTAGAACAGGGTTGCCAACCTCCAAGTACTAGCTGGAGATTGCCTGCTATTACAACTGATCTCCAGCCTATAGAGATCAGTTCACCTGGAGAAAATGGCTGCTTTGGCAATTGGACTCTATGGCATTGAAGTCCCTCTCCTCCCCAAACCCTGCCCTCCTCAGGCTCCTCCCCCAAAACCTCCCGCCAGTTGCAAAGAGGGACCTGGCAACCCTAACTTAGAAGCTTGTTCCTTGGTGCCATCATCCTTGGCCTAGTTCCATGTTGCCAGCTCATTTTCTTCGACCACCCTAAAGTCAAAGCTCTTCAGCCTGGTTGGGCCAAACATAAAAGTGAAATTGCATCACAGATTCCTTTGCAATGGTACAGAGCTTGGGACATGAGCTCAGGTCAGACACAACCTTTCTCAATAAGGCAAGAGACATTAATACCAGTGGCAGCATCCCTCAGAAGCCCTTACTTTCTGCCTCTACTCATTCCTTGTCAAAGCACTAGCTTAGGGCCCTTTGAAGAAAGCCTTGCCTTCTTCATCCACTAAAGACACATGCTATCCTTTTTTACCTACTACAGCAGTTGAAAACCATCCTCCTTTCGCTCTCAATATTAGGCTTCCCATGGTCACCGGCAGGGGATGGGGTTTCCAGATCCAGGATGGGAAACTCCTGGAGATTTGGGAATGGAGCCTGGGGAGGACAGGGACCTCAGTGGAGTATAACACCATAGGGTCCGACCTCCAAATCATATTTTTTCCAAGGGAACTGATCTCTAGTCTGGAGATGAGATGTAATTCCAGAGGATCTCCAGGTCCCACCTGGAGGGTGGCATCCCTAGTTCCCCCATTCTTTAACTCTGTTTGCTTACAGTTTCAGGACAGGTCTTGCATTGTATATGCATGCTGTATAGCTTTGTTTTTTGCAAATAGTTCACATGGCATAGGCATGTACAGTATACATCATTTGTAATGTTTAGTGCCAACGTATTAATGTATCAACACTGAGATGCATATACATTTCACTGGAGGAGGAGAAGGGGAAGAAGATATTTTTGTACCCTGCATTTCTCTACCTTTAAGGAGTCCCAAAGCAGTTTACAATCATCTTCCCTTCCCCCCCCCCACAACAGACACCTTGTGAGATAGGTGGGGCTAAGAGAGTTCTGAGAAAACTGTGACTAGCCCAAGGTCACCCAGCAGGTTTCATGTGGAGAAGTGGGGAATCAAACCCAGTTCACCAGATTAGAGTCCACCACTCTTAACCACTACACCATGTATAAAGAATCACAGGTTCATGTTGCACAAGAGACCAGCAAAATCAAAACAGGGATTCTCAGGTTGACCCAGGGATGAGAAATCCAGAGCCCGTCCTACTCAACAATGGCCAGCCCCATGATGTTACCCAAATTTGCTAGCAAGACACGTACCGTCCTCAAAGCCAACTGCTGCTGCTCATAGGACCAGTCCTCTGTGACTTCAAATGTGTAGGTTGGCTTCTCCTTGGTTAGCTCACATCCTGTGTGCAAAAACAGATGTGAGAAGTGGACACTTGGTCCACCCACCCCACCCTGCTGTATTTCAGAGCACAAACCAACACCCAGAGGTGAAGTTTCTTACCCCACACCAAAGAAAACGTTTTCTCCGATCTACAGCTATCATTGGTGCTGTTTTCCAAAGCCATTGTTTTCAGATTAACTCCTTCCTAACATGGGGGGGAAAGTAGACATTTCAAGAAACCTGCCTGTTTTCCGCTAGGAACCTTGAACTCCGCTCTAATGTGTTTAGTACACGCACACTTCCCTTGATACTTCCATTCAGTAAGAGACCCATGGCATCAACATTCAGATAGTGTTCAGTTTATGGTTTTATACCCATAATAAGAGGTTGCAAGTATCCCAGATGAAGACCTTATGTTCCTCTAGTTTCATACGCCCACTTCTCCACTCAGAGAGAAGTTTAGAGCAACCAAAACAACAGGTTTGGCTTGCTGCTTACAGTGATTGGGGGAGGTCAGCAGAACTGCTCACTTCTATGTAATGCAACATCACAGAACAAGTAACATTTGAGAGGAAGAACATGAAGCTCATCAGCTCGCCTTGAATAATTCTTATTCCCTCAGTTCCCCAGATGAGAACAAACAGCTTGCCCTTCAGCAATCTTTAACAACTACTCTATTTCCTCCAAGGAACTCATGTTTCCCCTACCCATTTCATCTTCATACCAGTCTTGTGAGTAGGGTTGCCAATCTCCAGGTGCTAGCTGGAGATCTCCTATTACAACTGATCTTCAGACGATATAGATTAGTTCACCTGGAGAAAATGGCCACTTTGGCAATTGGACTCCATGGCATTGAAGTCCCTCCCCAAACCCCACCCTCCTCAGGCTCTGCCCCAAAAATCTCCCACTGGTGGTAAAGAGGGACCTGGCAAACCTACTTGAGAGACAGGATATCTAGACAGGGAAAGTAGGGAAGAGACCCTCCCTCAATAAGCATCAGAGTCATAGGAAATGTTAACGAAGGCCTTTTGTGTAGGGACCCCATGAGGGTTTGCCTGTCTTTTCCAGATTCTGGCTAAAGCAGCATCTGGAAAACACGGGCAAAATGCACGGGGAGAGTAAGGCGACCTCAGACGGGCAGAAAAGGCATGCATAATCAAAAGGAAGCCCTAAAGCGGGGGTGACCGCGAGGAAATGTCCCTGCATAAAAGGCCCCAGCGTAGCAGTTAAATGACACTGCTCTCACACTGACACTGTCCCTTTAAGATACAGATTATACAAGAGAGTTTCCCCCCAAAACACTTTCCATTAAAACAAATGAGTTTGCTTCCAAATGGATTCTTACAGACAAGAATAGCAGTATTAAACAACTAGTTTTGGCCCCACCCAGCAGGCTAACGCAGCTGTTTATATTCTTAGCTTAGCACAAATAAGGGTGCTTCAGTTAATAGAAGAGAAGCAAAAGAAGTGGCAGCAGAGCTTAAACAATACTTTCCAAGTTCCTTCCAAAATCATTAGCTTTACATAGGCAAAACAACCACAGTTAGAGACCCCCACCCTTTATTCTAAACAAAATTACAACTCACCAGTCACACTTTTCAAAAGGAAGGGGGCAAAAGCTGACCAAGTGTAGCGCAACAGAAGTTCTTTATAAAGGATGAACAGGTGAGTTTGGGCCAATTGGCTCAGAGAAAAATGTTGGTCTTAAAGAGCAAAGACCCTGTCGAAAAAAAGAAAAGGCACCCGTCCCAGACCAAGTATTTTGGCCTACATTAGGGACAGCCATGATCTTCTTTTGTTCTGGAGTTAAGGGGCAAAAATATAGGACATTTCTTTTTTCTGAAAAAATAAAGGGCAGGTAATGTAATGCATAGGGTTGCCAACCTCCAGGTACTAGCTGAAGATCTCCTGCTATTACAACTGATCTCCAGCCAATAGAGATCAACTCACCTGGAGAAATTGGCCGCTTTGGCAATTGGACTCTATGCCATTGAAGTCTTTCCCCTTCCCAAACCCCACAGGCTCCTCCCCAGAAACCTCCCGCTGGTGGCAAAGAGGGACCCTAGTAATACAGCAGTTTAACCGGTATGTAGTGGCTGTTGAATTCCCCCCCCCCCCCAAGTACACACACACTAGTCCTAACAATGATTTTCAACAGCCAGGTTTAATAAAAATCCGCCTTAGAGGCCAGTTGTATGCCTGTTTACCCTGTGAGTTCAGTAGTGTTCATATTATGCATTGAAGCAGTGCATCTCAAGCATAGGTAAATATACACAAATGTTCAATGGAACTTACTTTCAAGTAAGGGAATGTATTGCACTTACACTTTTTGCATAGCCTTCTCCTAGTTCGTCTTCTCTAAGGATTGCCAGGACATTTGGTGGAGGGTAAACAGCTTGGGCAGATTTGGGAGTTGTTTTCATCTGCATGTTTGTGCAGCTGTTTTAATCTTTGTTTTTTATTTGTATTGTATTGTTTCTTTTGATTTTTTTGTTTGTATGTTGTGGGTTTGTTTTCATTTTGTTAATTAACTTTTTTTGTTCTTGTGACTTGTTGCTACGTTTTTACTTGCCTTGACTGTTATGTGTGAGAGATAAAACGGATGCACAAGGGAGCTAACTTCTGAGTTAATGTTCATGAGATGTGGCAGGCTACATTCCCATGTGCGATTTTCATCACACAGGGAGAGTTACTTCTGAGCAGCCATGCATAGGCTTGGGTAAACAAGTATAATAAAAGTTCTGAGAAAGGCTTCAGCTCTGGAAACTGATTTAATGGGTGCAAAGCTGTAGCATGCTTTTCTAGAGTTGCCAACTAGGGTTGCCAACCTCCAGGTAGTAGCTGGAGATCTCCTTCTATTACAACTGATCTCCAGCCGACAGAGATCACTTCACCTGGAGAAAATGGCCGCTTTGGCAATTGGATTCTATGGCATTGAAGTCCCTCTCCTCCCCAAACCCCACCCTCCTCAGGCTCCACCCCAAAAACCTCCCGCCAGTGGCAAACAGGGACCTGGCAACCCTACTTACAGGGTTGTTGTGAGGATAAAACAAAGATGGAGAGAATGATGATATAAGTAGCTTTGGTTCCCCATTGGGGAGGGTAGCAGGGTGTAACTATATAAATAAATAATAGGAACTGTCAAGAGTGACAGCTTTCTCAGTCCAGTAGGAGAAGGTGTGCTTGCCCAGATTCCCTCTTTTATGCAATTTAAAGAGCCCTCCTTTGTATCAGGTCACTTCATCTGCTAGGCTCTTCATAAGCAAGGCCAAACTTTCAATTCCTAGTAGAGTAGGGCTGCCAACCTCCAAGTGGTAGGTGGAGATCCCATGGGATTACGACTAATCTCCAGACAACAGAGATCAGTTCCCCTGGAGAAAACGGCCTCTTCAGAAGGTGGACTCTATGGCATTATACCCCATTGAAGTCCCTCCCCAAACCCTGCCCTCCTCAAGCCCCACCCCCAAATCACCACATATTTCCCAACCCAGAGCTGGCAACCCTTTGTAGGGTTGTCAGCCTTGGAGAAAAGTGTCCTCTCTCTTTAATAGAGGCTTAATATGGAGGAATGAGCATGTGAAGCTTTCCATAGTATGGAGGAAAATAGCATCACCTGGCAAAAAATATCCCATTAAGTTTCTATTTATAAGCATATAATATTTTAGGACAGATTAAGGCATATTGGTGCCCTAAACTATGTCAGGTTTAAGAGGTCCCATAACATTATATTGAAAAATTGTAATTTAGTAAATTTTAGCAGTGGGGGCCTAAACTGTAGTTAATTTAGTATGTGCATAATCTGGCCCTTTCACTTACTTGGGAGTAAGTCTCATTGAACTGAATGGTGTTTACTTCATGTTCCTGAATAAACCTCCACATTCATTTTACCAAGTAAAATGTTGCCCTGCCAGTTTCTTTAAAAGTTTTATAAAGGAAGGAAATTTGTCTGGATTTAACTTGTCACACCACTGTGCTTTTGTAAGAGAGGAAATCAAAACCTGACAGACTATTGTCTAAGGCTTTCACGGTCAGAGTTCATCGGTTCTTGTAGGCTATCCGGGCTGTGTGACCGTGGTCTTGGTATTTTCTTTCCTGATGTTTCGCCAGCAGCAGTGGCAGGCATCTTCAGAGGAGTAACACTGAAGGACAGTGTCTCTCAGTGTCAAGTGTGTAGGAAGAGTAATATATAGTCAGAAGGGGGTTGGGTTTGAGTTTGAGCTGAGTCGCAATGACTCAGCTCAAACTCAAACCCAACCCTTCTGACTATATATAACTCTTCCTACACACTTGACACTGAGAGACACTGTCCTTCAGTGTTACTCCTTTGAAGATGCCTGCCACTGCTGCTGGCGAAACGTCAGGAAAGAAAATACCAAGACCACGGTCACACAGCCCGGATAGCCTACAAGAACCGATGAAACCTGACAGAGTTTTTCTATCTAAATCTGAAGGGCCATCTGTCTTCATGGGTTCCCATACAGCAGCTTCTGCATTCTGGTTGTCACCTTCTAGTTATTTCCTGGTTTAAGGTGACTTGCTTAGCATCTAGTAGAGAATATTCCATAGGGTTGCCAACTCCGGGTTGGGAAATACCTGGAGAGTTTTGGGATGGAGCCTGAGGAGGGGAGGGTTTGGGGAGGGGCTTCAATGTCATAGAGTCCAATTGACAAAGTGGCCATTTTCTCCAGGGGTGCCATAGGTGTATGTCCCAGAATTCTTTGCAATTAATTGGGATTATGTGGAAGAGAAATTCCAGATGCGCCTGGAGATCAGTTGTAATAGCGGGAGATCTCCAGCCACCACCTGGAGGTTGGCAACCCTACCCATGAACCAGTGCTGCCTAGTATTTTCTAGAGTTGGCAGCTGGCCTGGGTAAAAATGTCCTGTCCCTTTAACAAAGGATTAATAGGATTTACTAGGTAGGTGATGTTATTTACCTCCATGCCAAGAAAAGCTTTAGCTGCCCTTTTTCACACATTAAGCCTTTATTAAAGGGACAAGAAATGTTTTTGAAAGTGGGGGAAGAATCGAGCCTTCACCAACAAACAAAACTTCGTGATTACCTAGAGGAAACTGTTATTCTACACAGGAGAGCAGGTATTTACAAGTCCGCTGATCTCATTTTATCCGCACAAGAACCTTATGAAGTAAGGTGGGGCTGAGAGAGAAGGGCCAAAGGCCAGCGATGGCTTGAGGGGGTGTTGAACTTGGGTCTCCTTGATCCAAGATTAGCACATCTTTCTAAAATACCACACAACTGCAGAGTGGGGGAAATACACCAAGAGGACAAAACAGAACAAAATGGCGAAGAACAGAGGGATGCAAAAGAGAAGATTCTGGGTCTGCCATTGCCAATTGTTAGGGTTGCCAGGTCCCTCTTTGCAACTGGCAGAAGGTTTTTGGGGCGGAGCCTGAGGAGGGTGGGGTTTGGGGAGGGGAAGGACTTCAACACCATAGAGTCCAATTGCCAAAGCGGCCATTTTCTCCAGGGGAACTGATCTCTATCGGCTGGAGATCAGTTGTAATAGCAGGAGATCTCCAGCTAGTACCTGGAGGGTGGCAACCCTACCAACTGTAGATTCCTTCCACTCCGCTTCCCTAAGGGACAGTTGGATGCACCAGAGGCTGCACTGTCAAGCACCATGCAGGGAAACAGTTCTGCACCAATTGTGAAAGAACCTGGTGCGATGATTCAGAACCTTTTTTACAAGGATTTCATCGGGTCATGGTGGAAATGGTTTCCTGAAGGGAACAGATCATAACTTGGGTGCTTTGCGTCATGCCAGGCTAATGACGGATACACTTTCCAACCAATCGGTTTGCAACCATCAGAAGACAGGGATGGGGGGATCTGAGGATGATGCACTGAAGGGGGCAGTTCTTGTGAAGGATAGCGGAGAGATCCTCACAAGGAACAAGGTTTCTAGTTCTTCCAGTGACTCCACCGCATCCAAAGCCGCCACGTCTAAAATTAGGTGCAAATTGTTGGGATGACCTGCCCTATTATCTCTGCATATAGTAGTGTCCTCTTAGGATCTGATGTAGACTCCAGTGTATTTTATACTTGGAATTCCTGGTTTTAATGTTTAACGCTTTAATGTTTTTTTGTATATGTCTGGCTATGTGCCATATCAATAAATGACAGCGACTCCACCCACCCTCCCGGCTCTGTGAAACACATATTTCCAAATTCCATAAGAGTCCATTTATTATGCAAATGTACACAATCTAGTTAAGCAACGTTTGCTTGCAAATAATAGGGCTTTCTTTATTTCACATATACATATTAGAAAAAATATCACAGTTGCCATCCTTTTTTCCCTGCCAGGGCCACCCTCCCTCCAACATCTCTGTGACAAGCAGTTTTCGCCATGCATCATACTCTCACCTGACCTTGAGGGTGTCAACAAAGAAGAGGAGAGGGGGACAAATGTTACATGAAGGCAGCTACACGTCGTGCTTTGTAGAGAGAAATGATAAAGAGGGAAAGAAGAACATGTTGCATCTGCTGTTAGACGTCTGGTCTGTGGTGGTTAAAGCTCCACTCCGGTCTATTGGTTGCAATAGCTTTTGTTGCAGCAAGTGATGATGTACCACAAGAAGGGTGCCGGCTTGTTAAAATCCTGGCAGCCCTTCAAGCAGCCGGCTCTCACAAACATGAGTTTTTTTCCTGGGGGCAGAAGAAAAAGGAAGGACATCACAGACTCTGTATGATAGGAGACAGGCAATCCCCTCAATTCTGTTTGGCCCTTATACCAATCTGTAGGGTTGCCAGAGGTCCCTCTTCGCCGCCAGTGGGAGGTTTTTGGGGCGGAGCCTGAGGAGGGCAGAGTCTGGGGAGAGGAGGGACTTCAATGCCATAGAATCCAATGGGATTGAATGCTGCGGAGGGGGGGATTCTTCTGCAAGTTTGAAGCTGATGTTAGCTGCTCATATTCCTTTTGCCTATGCTATAATCCATAGGGTTGCCAGGTCCCTCTTTGCCACCGGTGGGAGATTTTGGGGGCGGAGCCTGAGGAGGGCGCGGTTTGGGGAGGGGAGAGAGTTCAATGCCATAGAGTTCAATTGCCAAAGCGGCCATTTTTCTCCAGGTGATCTGATCTCTAACGGCTGGAGATCAGTTGAATTAGCAGGAGATCTCCTGCTACTACCTGGCAGCTGGCAACCCTAATAATCCAACAATCCTGACCCCCTCCCTAATTCTTGGAGCAGTTCTGCATTTTTACAGAAGCGGGTGTCATTTGTCACGTGCACTTACTAATATAGAGATTCTGTATATAGCAGCTTTCTCCTGCACCTGCCCAGCACATCGGTCGCTTCTTGGGGCATTTTTCCTCTCTAGATAGCCTTTCACAGTTATGACACCAGATTGCACTCACTGAAGAGCGGGGAAAGAAAACAGGGTGGGGAGAAAGAAATGGGAGCAGTAAGAGTTAAAACTGATGCGACGCTGGGGCCCAGTTTAGACTGAAAACCTTCCCAAGTCTTCAAAACCTCCCCATTGTTTCCCTTTAGGACAGGGTCCCTAACTTGGTCCCCAGGGTTGCCAAGTCCCTCTTTGCAACCGGCAGGAGGTTTTTGGGTTGGAGCCTGAGGAGGGCGGGGTTTGGGGAGGGGAGGGATTTCAGTGCCATAGAATCCAATTGCCAAAGCAGCCCTTTTTTCCCAGGTGAACTGATCTCAATCAGACGGAGATCAGTTGTAATAGCAGGCAATCTCCAGCTAGTACCTGGAGGTTGGCAACCCTAGTTGAATGAGATGGCCTGTATGACCCCTTCCAACTCTATGATTCTATTCTAAATGTAAAATCTGGCATGCAAATTAAAATGCTCTGGTTTACCAACCTGCCAAGAATCTAAACACTTTTTGTGGTTCCAATTTTTCTACAGGATCTTACCAGAGGAAAGGCTGAGAAGGATACATAGACCATAGGCCAGAAGCTTGTTCATCTTTAATTTGTATTTTAAGCTAGGAAAGCTTCAAAGTTGAGTCAAATAATGGTATCTGTGAATATAAAAAAAAGTTAAAAGACACATATATGTGAAACAGTAAATCCTTCCTATATATTAGCTTATGGGCCCATCAATCCTTAGGTAAGTAGGTTAACATCTTGCCAACACAATCTCCCCCATGTACATTTCTATTGCAACTCACCATACCTTCCCTTTTGGCAGGCATCAGACTGAATCTTTAGTTGTATAGCAACAAAAAAGGGGATGGCCCACAAAATGAACCTATTTGAATAATTTTAGGGTAAGAATTAGTCAGTGCCCTGACCTGGATGGCCCAGGCTAGCCTGATCTCGTCAGATCTCAGAAGCTAAGCAGGGTCAGCCCTGGTTAGTATTTGGATGGGAGACCACCAAGGAATGCCAGGGTTGCTGTGCAGAGGAAGGCACTGGCAAATCACCTCTGTTAGTCTCTTGCCATGAAAACCCCAAAAAGGGGTCGCCATAAGTCGGCTGCGACTTGACGGCACTTTACACACACACACACACACACACACAAGAATTACTAGGGTTGCCAGGTCCCTCTTCGCCACTGGCGGAGGTTTTTGGGGCGGAGCCTGAGGAGGGCAGGGTTTGGGAAGGGGAGAGACTTCATTTTCTCCATTTTCTCCAGGGGAACTGATCCCTATTGGCTGGAGATCAGTTGTAATAGCAGGAGGATCTTCTGCTATTACCTGGAGGTTATCCAAAAACTATCAGCACTCAGCTCATATTCTGAACATATATTGTATGGAGAGACAAATAGAATACAAAAGACAGTGCAGCAATATCTACAAGAGAACAAGCATCAAACAGGGAAACAATAATCCAAGCACAAAATACATAAACTATATACAAAAATCTATGTCGGGGTTTCCCTATGAGTCCATGGGATTTTCCATGAAATATAACAGTCTTTGTAAGGGCTGGTCCACATAAATAGAGAGAAAATCTTCGTTGTGGGTCCGTGACATTGAACAGACGTCGCAAGCTGCTAGCCGTGGGAGCTGTGGGAATTGTCCAACGGAGACCAAGCATATAGTTACTATCTTTATCCCAGCTGGGAACCTGTTGACTCTGTAGTAGATGCTGTGAAAAGTTGGTTGAACAATTGCTGAATAACTGCTAGGATTAAATGATATAATATCCCAAATTGGGAATATTGGAGAGTTATATATGCAGTTATATTAAGTATCCCTATAGGGACTTTATGGAAAATTGTGAAAATATGCATAAGTTGAATTTGGAACAAGTGTATGCACTGCTGTTGATATAAGTGGGACTGAGGAAGACTGCAAAATGATCGTATCCCTTTTTACTCTTCAGTTTGAAGATACCATTTTTGGACAGATTGATATTGGATACCATTTATATGGACTTCTTCATAAATATTGTGTATACTTTATTTCATTGGCACTGTATATATCTTTCACTTGTTGCTTGTAGTTAGTTAATACAGTTTTGTTATGCTATGGTTGTGTCAGCTGTTTCCTGTACTAATTACCTGGAGGTTGGCAACCCTAGGAATTAGGTATGCAAAATACTTTCTCATCTTCTCCTAGGTTAAGCACACTGTGATGGGTGCATAAGGTGTCACCTGTAGGTCACAGCGTGCATATAAAGGCACGTGAGAAAGTCTACACCAAAATGCCATCTATAACCCAGACTGGAGTTCACCCACCAAAGCCAGTTACCATCACTGCACACACACACAAAAGGATTTTACAAAGTGCAGATGAGATATGACTCTTCAGTGGATTGCACATTGAGGCAAATAAGGCAACCAGTGTAGCCTTCATGGGCGATACTGGGTGTGGGCTGGGAGCTCATCCTTCCATGCACATGGGCAAGAATGTATATCCTCAACCACCATCTTAGGCTTTACACGTGTTCTATGCTACTGTACCTGTACAGAGGGTACACAGATCACATTTATTAGAGACGCATTACCATCCTTCCAGCTGCTCTGCTACGGTATGGGAAAGCCACTGTGTTGAGTCTGGGCTTTTGTTTAGATGAGAGCTAAAGATGCTTCCCGAATAAGCATTGATTTAAAATGGCTTTTGGGGAGCTACTGAAGTTGTGATACACACAAACAATATTCGGTGTCAGCTAGCGAAAATGCTGTATTCACATATGTTAAACCAACAATAAGCAGATGTTATGCATGACCTGGCTTTTTTCATATTCCTGCATGAACTGGCCTTTTGCTTGGCTTGAACGCCGGACTCACTTCTGCACCTCTGTCATTTCCCCCCCCACACACACACACACACCTTCTCATGCAAAGCACAAATAATCCTAGTTTAAAACAAACTGCGGTCACCATTAATGACAGACACCCCAGTTAATCAGGGTCATTTTTCCTCAACAAACTGTGATTCTAAATAGCGTCATCCAGGTTCCCAGCTTGTGGGGGTGGGGGTGGGGGGAACTCCACAATCCCCAATAAAATCTGTGGGGATCAAATATCAGACCCACACAAAGTCAAAATCCTAGAAGCTTAATCACTGAACTAGCAAGCTCTCTGCTGAGAGAGGGAGGCTGGTCAGACTTGAACACACGAAGAAGCTGCCTTATCAGACCTTTGGTCCATCAAAGTCAGTATTGTCTACTCAGACAGGCAATGGCTCTCCAGGGTCTCAAGTAGAGGTCTTTCACATCACCTACTTGCCTAGTCCCTTTAATTGGAGATACTGGTGATTGAACCTGGGACCTTCTGCATGCCAAGCAGATGCTCTACCACTGAGCCACGGCCTCTCCCCTAAAATGAACATATGAAGCTGCCTTATACTGAATCAGACCCTTGGTCCATCAAAGTCAGTATTGTCTGTTCAGACCAGCAGCGGCTCTGCAGGGTCTCAGGTAGAGGTCTTTCACATCACCTACTTGACTAGTCCCTTTAACTGGAGATGCCGGGGATGGAACCTGGGACCGTCTTCATGCCAAGCAGATGTTCTACCACTGAGCCACGGCCCCTCCCTCAGCTCCTTCTCCAAAACAAAGCTTTACACCCACACATTCTCACACTGTAAAATAATAACACCACCAAGTTGCAGAGACCACTTCTGGTAGGGGACTGTTGTTGGCTAACCATTCAAATCACAGTAAGAAACACATTCTTCAAAGTGTGATAAAGATTAAGGCATCGGCAGCCAATGGCTGACTCTCTAAATTCGTGATAGAAACTTTCCTTAAAATGTCATAACAGTGATATCTTCAGCAGCAATTTTTTCCCCTGCAAAAAATAAAGTTTCTGAAGGGCACCAAAGCAGTTAATACTTCACAAAAATTAGTACAACTACCCCAGGTGGGGAAAGGGAGTTAACCCAAAATTGCACAAACCTTAGTTTCGCTTGTGGGATGATCTGCCAGAGACTGTCGTTTTACTTCCAAGAGTTAATGCTCCATAGGAGAGGGAACACACTTCCTAAACAATACCTAATGCCTGCGAGGGCTTTTTAAAAAATGGTTCTCGCAAGACAGTAGAAGTGTTAAAGAATGGATCCCGGTGCCAACGGCTGTCCTGCCATCTGGAGTTCCTGGAGAGTAGTTCCAGCAATAAAAGGCAAATTCAAGCGCCTCTGTGGAGGGGAGGGGGGCGTAATGAGGATGTTGCCCCTCTCCTATCTCACCAGTCCTGTTTCCCTCCTACTTTTCCTTAAGGTTTCTGCTGGGAGACAGCTCCCCCATCACCACCCAGGTTGCAAAATATTGTGCAGTAGCAGTGAAGCTACGTCGCCTCAATGTACATCCTTAAGCTGTGGAAATGTAAAATTGGGTGACTCCTAATTTTGTTGGCCTTGGTTGCAAACATCTACTCTGTATGGTCAGTTTCTGTTTTTCCTGTTTTATCTAGCATACTAGCCGCAAATAAAATGTATTTATTTATTATTTATTACTTTTCCTCAATTGTCAGCTGGCACTAAGTGTAGCTCACAGATCCCAGAATCTTCATCTCGTTTGTGGCTCCTCCTTCCTTCAAGGAGCTTCGGGAATAGAGTTGCCAACCTCCAGGTGGTCACAATAATTTGCACTTGGATCGCAGTATAGGAAGTTAATCAAACATATGCAATCACTATGGCTGAAAGTTATTATGTCTCTGCAAAAATTCAACAACACAATATTTCTTCACGAATGCAAAAAATAAAATATAAATAAAACTCATATATACCAAAAGATAAATCAGGACTATATATAGTGGTTGTATATAGTCCTGATTTATCTTTTGGTATATATGAGTTTTATTTATATTTTATTTTTTGTTGTTGCTACAAATGTGCTAAAAAATACATGGTTTCTGTGAGGTAACAGAATCAGACCATATACTAAAAAATTATTTTGCATTCGTGAAGAAATATTGTGTTGTTGAATTTTTGCAGAGACATAATAACTTTCAGCCATAGTGATTGCATATGTTTGATTAACCTCCAGGTGGTGGCTGGAGATCTCCTGGTATTACAACTGATCTCCAGCCGACAGAGATCAGTTCCCCTGGAGAAAATGGTTACTTTCGCAATTGGACTCTATGGCATTGGAGTCCCTCCCCTCCCCAAACCCCGCCCTCCTCAGGCTCCACCCCCAAAATCTCCAGGTATTTCCCAACTCGGAGCTGGCAACCCTATTCAGGAAGAACACATGGAATCACTGCAAATTTCTGCAAAACCATATGGTGACCAGGGTCCAGTAGCACCTTAAAGACTAACAAAAATAGTTTCTGGTAGGGTACGAGCTTTCTTTTTTTATATATACATATATAATTTTTTTATTTTTATAACATTAAACAAAACAAGCAAATACAATAATAATAAAAAATAATAAAAAAGAAAATACAAAAGAGTATCAATTATATGCTCTTATTAGTACATTCATAATTACAAAATTGTAAAGTTCAAAAAACAAAAAATACTCTTTTGACCCTCCACCCACCTTAAAAAGTGACCCATCACCAGACTTTCGAAGAAGTGTCTTAACAGTTTTAAAAATTTCCATTAACAATATAATAAAAAAATTATAAAACTTGTTTCTATAACTCACTAACTAAAAAAGTAAAATCCATTTTTGCCAGTTTATCCCAATATGTGACTGCCTTTGCCCAAGTTTCTTTGAATTTTTCCATATCTTTTCCATGTAGGAATTCTGTTATTTTGGCCATCCTCATATACATCCATAATTTCTCTCTCCAGTCACGAATTGAAGGTTTATTCACTTGCTTCCAAACTTTAGCTATTACAATTCTTGCAGCAGCAAAACTATATTGACAAATGACCCTATCATTGCTACCCTTATTTTCTTGTGGAATTCCCAATAAACAAAATGCAGGTTTTCTTTTTACTCTCATATTAATCAAATTATTAGTTTCTCTAATAACTTTTTTTCCAAAAGCTTTTAATTTTTTTGCATATCCACCATGCAAGCATAAAAGTTCCTCTTTCCTTTCCACATTTCCAGCATAAATCCATATCTTCTTTTTTCATTTTGGATAACATCACGGGAGTTATATACCATCTATAAAACATTTTATATAAATTTTCTCTAATTTCATTGATTATTGTAAATTTAAATTCTTTCTTCCATACATTTTCCCATGTTTCCAAATCAATATTGTATCCTAACTCCTTCATCCATTTCACCATTACTGGTTTAATTCTTTCTTGTTCTAAATTTATTTCAATTAATAATCTGTATATCCTTCCTATCAATCCTTTATTTCCCTTTATTAATATGTTTTCTAATTTGGATTTATTTTTATTAAATCCAACCTGATTATCTTTATTAAAAATATCTTTTAATTTATAATACAAAAACCAGTCCTTAATATTAAGTTCTTCTCTACTTCTTAAGGCCCATTCTCCTTCCTTCCATTCAATAATTTCTCTATATACATCCATTTCTAAATTTGAATGTATCCCTCTCTTCATAAATGCTTCGACTGGACTGATCCAAAATCCTTTTATATTTTTTCCAAATTTGAAGTAAACCAAATCTAATAATATGGATATTAAAATCTTTATTTACCTTCTCCTTATCATACCATAAGTATGCATGCCATCCAAAACGTAGGTTAAAACCTTCTAATTCTAATATCTTGGGATTTTCTAATGAAATCCAGGTCTTTAACCAAACAAAACAAGATGCCTCATAATACATATCTGAAGAAGTGAGCTGTGGCTCAGGAAAGCTCATACCCTACCAGAAAATATTTTGTTAGTCTTTAAGGTGCTACTGGACTCTTGCCCTTTTCTACTACTGCTGACTAACACAGCTACCCACTGTAAATTATCCATATGGTGACCAATAAGCAAATTGTCACTCCGACCGCAAGAGAGAAGCCATTTACTGGTCAGCTCATCTCATTTTATCCTCACCACTTTATGAAGCATGAGGAGCTAAAGGGCAAGAACCACAGGTCAGTGATAGTTTAAGGGGTAGGGGGTGTTTTATTTATTTATTTTTATTGGATTTGTATCCTGCCCTATCCTGATCGGGCTCAGGGCGGCTCACATCATAACATCCAAGACATTTAAATTAAAATACCATACATAAAGATAACGATAGAACTACACAGTAAAATCTATAATATCAGTGGCAATTTTGATGCTTGCTCAAAGCTCTCTTTTTTTAACGTGACCTTTAAAATGCCTATTCATGGTCCTGATGCAAAAGGAGAAATTCCACCCCCACCCCCACTCGCCTGCTCCTTCGTTCCTTCCATTAGCAACCACCATTTGCATAGCTAACGCGAGGCTATGATTTCGCATGCTTCCTTGAGGGGATTCTGCGAGGGTGGGCGGAGCAAACACAAAAGGTTGCTTTAAAGGGGCTCTTAAGAAATGCGAAGCAGGTATGCGCCGGCTTCGCAGTCACTTCCTGAATGACGGTTCAGCATGAAAAACTAAAAAAAAAAATATGCAGGGCACTTCAGCCTGGAACGCGCTGCTAATTACCAAGCATAAATGGCCTAACAGTTAAAACCAAGAATCCAGATGGTGCTCTTGATACCCGTGTTGGTAGCGAAGCAGTCAGGGGAGGAAGCGAGTTAGGACAAGGGAAGATGGAGCAGGGGCCAGCTTGGATGGAACCGTCGCTGCCCTCAACCATAAGCCTGGAGGAACGTATCCGTCTTACAGTTTGTACTTGGATCTCCTCGCTCCAAGACTAGAGCTGCTATCAAATTCAAATTCAAATACCTTTATTGGCATAATACAGATTGTAGGAAAATAAATAATTAAAGATAAAGGATAAAAACTTTAAATAGAGTCTGGATATAATTCAATCCCCGGTACTGTGGTCCTTCTTCAAACTAAGAGCCCATTGATTGACCACTGTCATCAGGAATCTTGCCACCTCTTGCTATCAAAAAATACCACACAATCCAAGGGAACCAGAAATGCGTCAAGAGGCCAAAATAAAAGAAAATGGGAAGTGCTGGTGCCCAGGTTGACTCGTAACTCTTTGATTTTGTGATTAACCTGAGATCAACCTGTTCTCCTTCAGGCTTCCTAACCACTATAACCATCACTAGCTCCTAAAAGCAGAGGACCTTTCTCAGATATGGGTTTCCATCTCAGAAGATCCATTTCCTACCAAAAAATTAAGAGAGGAAGAGCAGGAGTTCTATCCTGAGCTGGCCAGCTCCCCACCACCACATTCTCTCCCAGAACAGAGGAGGAGGGTTATTTTTTATATGCCGACTTTCTCTACCACTTCAGGAAGCATCAAACTGGCAAACCTTCCCTTGTCAACATATGTCACCCCTCCCCACAACAGACACCTTGTGAGGTAGGTGGGACTGAGAGAGCTCTAAGAGAGCTGTGGCTAGCTCAAGGCCACCCAGCTGGCTTCATGAGGAGGAGTGGGGGAAATCAAACCCAGTTCTCCAGATTAGTGTCTGCCGCTCATGTGGAGGAGTGGGGATTCAAACCTGGTTCTCCAGATTAGAGTCCACAGCTCCAAACCACCGTTCTTAACCACTACACCACACTGGCTCCCCAGAGCTATCTGGGGAAAGGATCCAGATGGGTCCCAATGGCAGGTGTGTGTGAAATGATACCTGAGCATCGCCTGAAGAATTTTCTCTAGCCTCACCTTCACTCTGGTATCCAAAAGAAGTAAGATGTATATGGTGGCTCGGCATATAGTTTTGCCGGACTGGAAGGAACAAGAAGGGTGGGGGAAGCTGGGGAAGCAAGAACGTGTTGCATCTGCTGACTTCCAGCCTTTGAGCTTTTCAGGCTCCCCGCCAGCCTAGAGGTTGCAATGGTTACTGTAACAGCAGATGACCTTGTGCCACATGAAAAATTCGGGCATATATTCATCCCTGCAGCCTGGACGACAGCCAACTTCAGAATTGATACAGGTATCTCCTGGAAACAGAATGAAATGGTACTTCACAGGTCTTGTATAATACATAATATTCACTCCACAATCAAAAATACCTTTCCTCTCCATGGTGCAAAGGGAATGCCCATGTGTGCATAAAAGATTTTTATCAATCTGCTACGGAAATGTGCAAAATGCTACAGAAATAAGGGGGCGTCACAAGCATGTCTTTGTTTTCCTCTGTGTAATTTCAGGGGTAAATCATTTGCCAAAAAAATTGTGTTTTAGACTCCTTTGAAACGTGGTGTTGGAGGAGAGTGTTACGGATACCCTGGACTGCCGAAAAAACCAAATCTGTGGGTTATAGATCAAATCAAGCCGGCACTGACCCTAGAAACTAAAATGACTAAACTGAGGCTATCGTATTTTGGTCACATTATGAGAAGGCAAGAGTCACTGGAAAAGACAGTCATGCTAGGAAAAGTTGAGGGTGGCAGGAAAAGAGGAAGACCCAACAAGAGATGGACTGACTCAATAAAGGAAGCCACAGCCCTCAATTTGCAAGACCTGAGCAAGGCTGTCAAAGATAGGACATTTTGGAGGACATTGATTCATAGGGTCGCCACGAGTCAGAAGCGACTTGACAGCTCTTAACACACACACACACACAATATGGTTAGAGGCTAGCCTCCAATAGCTTTGTGCGGGCCCATTGCAAGCATTCCATTCATGGGAAACTGAGTTTTCCATGATTCTGGGGTGCGAATGAAGCCATTACAGACTATGGAAAGTAAGTATTTTTAAAATTCTCCCAGGGGGGTATTTTTCAAGGTAGAGTCACCAAATTTGCAGCATAGCTGCAAGGGACTGTCCTTGGATTTTTTTTTTTAAATTATTATTATTATTTACAAATTTTACAGTGCTTTCCTATGGAGAATGGGAGCAATCCCTTCAGGGGCCCATGAAATTGGACCCCCTGTCCCAATCTTTACCAAACTTCGGGGTTCATGCAAGGAGGGTCCCTTGCAGCTACCCTGAAAATTTGGTGACTCTACCTCAAAAAAAAACAAAACCCATAGCTCCTCAAATAACATTCCATATATACTGTATATACTGTAATGGACCTAATTTTTGGGGGGGAAACCCAGAAATAAAGCTGAAATACCCATTTACCGGTATGGGTATTCAGTTTATTTCAGGATTCCTGAAAAAAATTGGATCCTATAAACCCGAAATTTACCGGGAAAAATTTTTTTTTTTTGCACAGCCCTAGTTAGAGGCTTGCAATCTGGGTGTCTTTTATGATGCGTGCTCACCAATATAGAGATTCTGCGTATAGCAAGCTGCTCCTTCACCTGCCCAGCAGAATTCTTGAATAGGAGGACAGGGGGCATCAGGAAATGGCTTTTCACACTGATGACACCAGATGGCGATAGCTGAAAAGGAAGGGAGGGAATAAGGAGCCAGGTTTTGCTTTCAGTCAGTATATTTATTTAAACCATATAGACACCATGCTCTCTAGAATCTGTCCAAGGAGTCTAGCCTAGGCTGCAACCAGTCATTGCCAGTGTGGCGTAGTGGTTAAGAGCAGTGGTTTGGAGCGGTGGACTCTGATCTGGAGAACTGGGTGATCCCCCACTCCTCCGCATGAGCGGTGGAGGCTAATCTGGTGAACTGGATTTGTTTCCCCACTCCTCCACATGAAGCCAGCTGGGTGACCTTGGGCTAGTCACACTCTCTCAGCCCCACCTACCTCACAGGGTGTCTGTTGTGGGGAGGGGAAGGGAAGGTGATTGTAAGCTGGTTTGATTCTTCCTTAAGTGGTTGAGAAAGTTGACAGATAAAAACCAACTCTTCTTCTTCTGCTGCTGCTGCTGCTGAATATAGTATTATCATTGCACTACAGCATTTGTTTGCAACTAGGGTTGTCTGCTCTGGGTTTGGACATACCTAGAGATTTTGGGGGTGGATCCTGGGAAGGGTGGGGTTTGGGGAGGGGAAGGACTTCAGCAGAATATAATGCCCTAGAGTCCACCCTCCAAAGCAGCCATTTTCTCAAGGGAAACTGATCTTGGTCATCTGGAGATTAGTTGTAATAGCAGAAGATCTCCAGGTGCTACCTGGAGGTTGGCAATCCTATTTGCAACTAGATTTTCTTGTATGGACAACAGCCAGTCAGCTACGTCACTTTCTGTGTCTAAACTTTAACGGGTTGCTTTAGAGCATCCACTCGACACTGAAGACTTCCACACATTGAAGACTTCCACACATGCTTTCAATGCACTTTGCAGCTGGATTTTATTATGTGAAAGGGCAAAACCCACTTGCAAACGATCATTAAAGTGCATTGAAAGTGGATTGGAAGTGCATTATTCAACATGTGTGAAAGTGCCCAAAGTCCCCTGTTCATCTGCTTTCAATATTTGTTGCAATTTCCCCAAACCTAGGCCGTTTCCACACTAATTACTTAGAACAGAGTATTCTTGTGGTCGATCTGCAAGGTTTTGCAGCGTTTTCAAAGTTTCTGTCCAAATGCTGCCTCTGTTGTATTCCTTCCTCCTGAGAATGTTTCATCCTGTCCGCATTTTCCCAAAAAAAACCCCATATGTTCCCCTGGGAAATGTTGCGTCGTTCATGACGTTGCAGATGCGCAGAACACTCACCCCCCTTTTTTTGTTTTTGCGCATGCACTCTAGCTGCCTTCCAAAGCTAACATTTATTTAACAGTCCAGCGTGAGGCTACAACTTGCCCAAGGTCACCTAGGAAGCTCCCATGGCATGAGTAGGGATCTGAACCCAGGTTTCCCAGATATTAGTCCACTCTTAATCACTACACCACACTGGCTCTATTAGCATTCACAATTTCTATGCGCATTTGAACGGAAGACCGCACTTTTTTTTAAGTTCAGTGTAAGTTTCACATTTGTGTTACAGACATAGGAAATACAAACTCGGATTCGAATGTGACACATGGATGGAAACGCTCTGATTCACTTGTGTACCAAGATCTTGGTCCTACTTTTTGAATTTAAATTGCTCTTTCCGTTTACCTTCAGGACTTACCAGGGGAAGGACCAAGAAGCATCCATAGTCCATATGCCAGAAGCCTGTTCATAGTTCATATGGCAGAGGTTTGTTTGGTCTGGTCTTTAGAAAATGCAGAAGGCTTCCAAGATGGTTCATAGAAGGGTCTCTGTGAATGGACAAAAGAAGAATCCGAATGAGGCTTCACCAATCTTTCCTACGTATAAGCATCTGAGATAGTCAGTCCTCAGGTAAGCAAAAGATGATCTTCAGGCCAACAGAGACAGCACCAGCACAATCTGCACTTCTGTGCCTGAATTTTTCCTGTGCCTTACCACCGTACCTTCTCTTTTGCGAGGTATCTGGCTGAATCACAAGTATGGTCCTAAATTTGGAGGTGGAAAAAAAAACCAATGGGAAAAGACCCTTCAAAAATGCCACAGAATTAACTCATCTGCCCTATTTAAGGATACTAATTAGCAGTGCAAACATTCTGCCTTTTTCATCTCCCACTCTAGGCACGCTGTGATGGGTACAGAGAGTGCCATCCACAGATAACTCTGCGACAGTGGTATGTAATTAAAACATGTGATAACATCGATGCCAAAGGACTGGAGAACACCATGGATGGGATTGTTATCTGTAGCTCAGTGGTAGAGCATCTGCTTGGCATGCAGATGGTCCCAGGTTCAATCCCTGGCATCTCCAGTTAAAGGGACTAGGCAGGTGAGTGATGTGAAAGACCCCTGACTGAGACCCTGGAGAGCTTCTGCCAGTCTGAGTAGACAATACTGACTTTGATGGACCAAGGGTCTGATTCAGTATAAGGCAGCTTCATGTGTTCATATGTTCAAAAATGTGATTTTAAAAAGGGAAACAGCTTCTACTCTCCCTTGCTGGATTAGGAAGCCAACAGGAAGCTGAGTTGCTCATCTTTCTGCCAGTCACATTCAGAAATGAGGCAATTAGTACAGCTTTCATGTGCTATACATGCAATGGAGGGCTGTGTGTATATTCCCATGTACATTGCTATGGACATCTGCTGTCATCTCAGACTTTGCACATGTTGTTACGTCTTAGAGCTCAGTTGTCCATGCCATAGTATTGTATCAAGAGAAGACATAATCACCTTGCTGCTTTTGTTTAGATCTTACCTAATGATAACTTCTAAAGTAGCACTGACAATAGGTCGGGTTGCCAGCCTCCAGGTACTAGCTGGAGATCTCCCTAGGATTGCCAACTCTAGGTTGGGAAATACCTGGAGATTTGGGGGGCGGAGCCTGAGGAGGGTGGGGTTTGGGGAGGGGAAGGGCTTCAATGCTATAGAGTCCAATTGCCAAAGCGGCCATTTTCTCCAGGCGAACTGATCTCTGTTGGCTGGAGATCAGTTGTAATAGCACGAGATCTTCAGCTACTACTTGGAGGTAAGCAAGCCAAAATCAACACCTCTGCACTAATACCAACGGTAAGGAAAGTAGTGCAGGAATCTTAGGCAGTGATTAATACAACACAGATAAGTGAAACATCAAGGTGTATTCAGTGCATATATATGTGGAAAAAGACAAAAAATATACAATTATATACAAAAATACTTCAATAGTCCACAACGGTACGCATGAATATGTTTCAATGGTCCACAAAGGTACACTGATCCAAGAAGACTCTAATGGCTGGTTACATGAACTCAGCAGATGTGTAGAAAACTGTTACAAAAAGGAAGATGATCGTTTCATTCTTCATCATTTCCATTCCTATGTCAAAAATCATTACATTAAAATATTGCTAGTATGCATAATGGATCAATATATATCAAAATATCCATATACAAAATATCCATATACTTACAATTCATGTAATTCAATATGCACACAATAAGTTCAAGTATATGGATATTTTGATATATATTGATCCATTATGCATACTAGCAATATTGTCTTTTTCCACATATATATGCACTGAATACACCTTGATGTTTCACTTATCTGTGTTGTATTAATCATTGCCTAAGATTCCTGTACTACTTGGAGGTAGGCAAGCCTAGACCTCCCACTATTACAACTGATCTCCAGCCGATAGAGACCTGGAGAAAATGGCCACTTTGGCAATTGGACTCTGTGGCATTGAAGTCCCTCCCCTCCCCAAACCCCGCCCTCCTCAGGCTATGCCCCAAAAATCTCCAGGTATTTCCCAACCCAAAGCTGGCAACCCTAATGATAAGGGATATTTGCTCAGGGGTATTTGAGGGGGAATTGTTTGCAGGAACTTGTAAAGAATCACCCCGTTGGGGGGCAGCTAGCAAGAAATGCTTACAGAGCTAAGATACAACCAGCCAATGAGACAGAATTCAGCACTCTGTTCAGGAATACTACTCTACTAGCAAACTGGCTGGAACCATAACACCATGAATGGGGTTTTGTTGTTCAGTTCAGAGTCACACATGAACACACATGAACACACATGAAGTTGCCTTCTACTGAATCAGACCCTCGGTCCATCAAAGTCAGTATTGTCTACTCAGACCGGCAGCAGCTCTCCAGGGTCTCAGGCTGAGGTCTTTCACATCACCTTTCCTAGTCCCTTTAAATGGAGATGCCGGGGATTGAACCTGGGACTGAGTCACTGTGGTATGTGTGCCATGAAGATGACTAATGGCGACCCCTGGTGGGGTTTTCAAGGCAAGGGACTTTCAGAGGTGGTTTGCCATTGCCTTCCTCTGCATAGCGACCCTGGAATTCCTTGGTGGCTCGCCACACAATTAGCCTATCTGAACTATTTAAGGATGCCAATTAGCAGTGCAAACATTCTGCCTTTGTCTCCCACTCTGGGCACACTGTGATGGGTACACAGGGTTTCATCCACATCACACTGAGAGTACAGCGGCATGCATGAAAGCATGTGATAACAACAGTGCCAAAGGACTGGAGAACACCATGGACAAGATTGTTGTCTGCATACAACCCCACCCCCTTCGTGAAAATGGGATTTATCCCCCCACACCGGGTTGCATTTCTGCTAAGGGACACTTTTTATATAACCACACACAGAGGTGGAATTGAATGTGTTATCTGTGGGAAGGGTTGTACCTGGATATTAGCACCCCTCTACTGTTTGAATCCCCTTCTGGATACACACCTTAATGTGGTGAGGGGGTTTGTGTGTGTCAGGGAAGCTGAGAGCAGTACCGTAAGGGGTCTAGACTCTATCAAGATACTAAACTCCTAGCAGAGTCACTCAAGTCAGAATGGTCACAGCTGAGACACCAGACGAAGATGCATCTTAAGGGATCAATGGCCACATCCACAGAAGAGAACAGGCAGTTCCATGGGGATGGGGGCAGAGAAATCCCAGAAGGTTAGCTACTGGGCAGCAGCAGTAGTGGAAAGTGACACTGGTGGAGGATCTTTCGTAGACAACGGCAGTGCCACTAAGGCTAACCCTGGTTAGTATTGTGCAGAAGAAGGCACTGGTAAACCCCTTCTGAACAACTTTTACCTTGAAAACCCTATGATGAGACAATCCAAAATGAGAAAAGATATAGTGCTGGAAGATGGGACCCCCAGGTCTGATGGCACTCAATCTGCTACTGGGGTAGAGCAGAGGACAAGTACGAGTAGCACTGTTCTTAATGATGTGATTGGACTAAAGCTGAAAGGACTTTCAGTGGTTGACATGAATAAATGCAAAAGGAAAGTCCGAAGCTATTGGGTAAGCTTGAAATTGTTAAACAAGAAATGGAACGTTTGGACATTTCAGTCCTGGGAATCAGACGTCAGGGAAAGCTTATCAACATAAGCATCATTCAAGTTTATGCCCCAACTACAGATGCTGATGAGGAAGAAACAGAAAGTTTTTATGCCAGTGTTCAGGAAGAAATTGATCACACACCTAAACAAGATATGCTGATTGTCGAAGGCTTTCACGGTCAGAGTTCATCGGTTCTTGTAGGTTATCCGGGCTGTGTGACCGTGGTCTTGGTATTTTCTTTCCTGACGTTTTGCCAGCAGCTGTGGCAGGCATATTCAGAGGAGTAACACTGAAGGACAGTGTCTCTCAATGTCAAGTGTGTAGGAAGAGTAATATATAGTCAGACCCAACCCCAACCCCTTTCTGAAAATAGATTCCTTTGAAAATAGATTCCTTTGAAATGTGGTGTTGGAGGAGAGTGTAACGGATACCGTGGACTGCCAAAAAAACAAATCAGTGGGTTATAGATCAAATCAAGCCTGAACTGACCCTAGAAGCTAAAATGACTAAACTGAGCTATCGTATTTTGGTCACGTCATGAGACGACAAGAGTCACTGGAAAAGACAGTCATGCTAGGAAAAGTTGAGGGCAGCAGGAAAAGAGGAAGACCCAACAAGAGATGGACTGACTCTATAAAGGAAGCCACAGCCCTCAATTTGCAAGATCTGAGCAAGGCTGTCAAAGATAGGACATTTTGGAGGACTTTCATTCATAGGGTCGCCATGAGTCGGAAGCGACTTGACGGCATTTAACACACACACACTGTTTGAATTGGCCTCTTTGCATGCCTCTCTCTGTTCCCATTCTCTTTCCCCCTAATATTGCTTCAAAACACACATGTGCATTCATTTATTTATTTACAAAATTTGTATCCCACCTTTTTGCCCTCACAGGCAGCTAACCATTTAAAACATATATGCTAAACTCACTTTTGAGAACCATTAAAATCAACCTCCCAACACACATCATTAAGACAATTTAAAAATGGTTAAAATGCATACAAAGGCATAAGCACAGCCAGTAAATTACTGTCAGGAAGGAGGCATCACCGAAGGAATGCAAATGAAACAAAAAAAGTCTTCACTCGCTAGTCGAAGACAGCAGCAGAAGGGGACAGGTTAATCTCCCTGGGGAGAAAGTTCCAGAGCTTTGATGTCATGATAGGGTTTCCAGGTCCCTCTTTGCCACTGCCAGGAAGTTTTGGGGGCGGGGCCTGAAGAGGGCGGGGTTTGGGGAGGGGAGGGACTTCAATGCCATAGAGTCCAATTGCCAAAACGGCCATTTTCTCCAGGTGAACTGATCTCTATCGGCTGGAGATCAGTTGTAATAGCAGGAGATCTCCAGCTAGTACCTGGAGGTTAGCAACCCTATGTCATGACCAAGAAGGCCCTCTCTCAGGTTGTCACCCGCCTAAACTCAGAAGGTGGGAGCACCTGAATCGGTGCCTCCGAAGATGACTGTAGTGATCAAGCAGGTGACATACACCTTAAAGATCTTTAAACTAGGGTTGGGGAACACTTGTGAAAGCATCTATACACATAGCTCCTTGTTTTCTGGGGAACATTGTCCCTTCCCACTTTTATCCTCTGAAAGCCTTGTGAGACAGTATACTCTGACAGCGTGCACTTGGCCCAAGATCAACCCTCAAGGTTCATGGGAGAGTGGGACTATGACCCCACGCCTTCCAGATCCTAGTCAATCTCTCTAACTGCTACATTACACATGATTACAGAATCTACAGGCTAGACTGTCTTACTAGTGAAACTTTCTATAAAGTTTCAAGCTCTCATATGGGGCTGCAGGTTGATAGAAACATAGAGCTGGAAGGGACCTCAGGGATCATCTAGTCCAACTCCCTGAACAACACAAGAAATTCACAATTAACCCCCCCCCCATTCTCCCAGTGGCCCCTGTTCTATGCTCAGAGGAAGGCAAAAAATCTCCAGGATCCCTGGCCAATCTGGTCTGGAGGAAAATTCCTTCCTGATCCCAAAGTGATGATCGGCATTATCCTGGGCATTAAGAAAGGACCACAACATAACATAATTACTGCAGAAATTCTATTATTTAATGAGAAACCCTGCCTGGCGTTGACATTCCAATCCGAGGCATGGTTTGAGCTTGAGTGAATGAAGGTCTGTTTCTACTGCTGTGTGCAGATCCCCTGTGTTGAGAGTTTTCTTGAGGACATGCCAGTTAATAAAATATAGGGTTTTTTTTTCTTTTACATAGCTAAACACTCTGGAATCTGAAGTAAGAGTCTAAAATTCTGCCATCTCATTTCTCCTTCCAGGCAGATGTACAAAGGAAAAATAGACACATTGGAGTACTCAGCAAAACTGTGATCACAGATGTGGTGTGTAGAATTTGTCAAATACGTCAGATTGAAGCAGCTTGTCAGTCACTGGAATGCCAAACTGTAGGACCCACGACACTGTTTCTAGAATGTAAAGGTGCCCGTTCACCCAAAAGGTTTGGGGACCCCTGGTCTATTCTGACTGGCAGGGATCTCAAGCAGAGGTCTTTTACATCACCTATTTCCTAATCTTTTTAACTGGACATGCTGGCAACTGAATCTAGGACCTTCTGCATGCAAAACAGATACACTACCAGTAGGTTTGCCAACCTCCAGGTACTAGCTGGAGATCTCCTGCTATTACAACTGATCTCCAGCCAATAGAGATAGGTTCGCCTGGAGAAAATGGCCGCTTTGGCAATTGGACTCTATGGCATTGAAGTCCCTCCCAACCCTCCCCAACCCCTGCCCTCCTCAGGCTCTGCCCCAAAACCTCCCACTGGTGGCAAAGAGGGACCTGGCAACCCTAACTACCAGTGAAAGCCAGCCCCTTCCCAAAGGTATAGCATGATTTTCTTCTCAATATGCCAGTTTATGTTATGTACCTATAACAGTCCAGAATCTGAAATGACAGAGAGTCCAAAATTCTGCTGTCTCCTTCTGCAAAACGTGTAGAGCAACTCCTAGTCACATCATGAGAGGTCTCTTCTTGTAGAATCTGGGTGGATGTCCATGCAAGGAATTGTTCAACATGGGCCCATAGGAATAATTTTAAGGGGGAGTGCCTGGTTGGTCTTGGGCAGAGGACTGGCAGTTTTTTCCCCAGAGGACTGGTTGGAAAGAGGAATTGCAGTTCAGGGTGTGTCCCACTTTTGCCTCTGATCAGGAGGTTTTGCAGATGTATCCTTGGTTTCATCACTTCCAGTTGCACAATTCCTCGTTACAGCAAAAGACTTCATGCAACAGGAGAGTAATACCTTTTTTCTGGGGTAAGCGTTCCTCCTCGCAGTTCAGAGCACAGACTCGTTGAACATAGATAAGTTCTCTGCCTGGGAATCATGATAAGATATCAGAATTATACAAGATACCCCTTCTATGCCAACATAGACATTTTCATTATTGTAAGCTAGCCTTTGGGCACCAGTCAAAGGGCCTCTTAGCCTGTGGCTCGTAGCCTGTGCCCTAATCCTATGGATCTAGGATCTGCCCAGGATATAACCTATTGTACTTTTTATTGTCTTTATACTTTTTATTTCACTTTATGTTACTTTGCATTTTTCTGCTTATTTAAATTGCATTTTTGTAAGCTGTAATGAGTCACATGGGGGGAAGGGTATGAAGGGACTCAATAAACAAATAAATAAAAATTCCAAGTGGGTTCCCATTGCAAGGGACCTTGAGTTTCTTCTGAAACAGGATTCCCTCCCCCCTCCAAAAAGTACTACAAGTTGAGTTCCCCTTACCCCTTATCCAAAATACTCCAAAAATCCAAAAAAAAATGAGAGGCCACAAAGGATAATAAAATGGCATGGCCAGTCACGCCAGTGGCAGTTCCCCAAGATGCCCCACGTGCACAAAATTGTTTAAAATAGTGTATAAAATTACCTTCAGGCTATGTGTATAAGATTTATATAAAACATAACTGAACTTTGTGTTTAGGCTTGATCTTGGAAGCATTTTAGAAAGCATTTCCACAGGGTAACAGAAAACCCTAACCAGCATCCCACCTAGACTGTATGCCCTTCACATCCACAAATCTTTTGCGATGCACTGCGATTTCCTCAAAGGTGCATAAGGGCTCCTCAGCAAACCATACAATATGGACAGCGGCTTCCCCTTCAAGGTAGGAATTTTGGGAAACGGTCCTAAGAATAACAGAGAAGCCCCGCAGGAACACATTAAGGGTCCCATCTAGTTCACCACTCAGTTTTCTGGTCATGCACCTCTCAGGAAGCCCACAAGCCAGCAAGAAGGCAATAGCCCATCCTCAATGTTGCCCCTTGTCAACTGGTATTTCAAGGCACATTGCATCTGACTGTGGTTCCATCTGACCAATTCCATTGCTCTTGCTAGAGCCCCCCTCCATAAATTTACCTTATGCCCTTGTAAAGCCATCCGAACCAATGGTCACTGCTGCAACAACTTGCGGCAGAAAATTACAGGTCTTAATGGCCCATTGCATGATGTGCTTTTTAAAACATGTCCCCAAAACCAGATAGTCTACAAGAGTAACAGGTCTATGAAAGCTGCCCTAGAAGAAAGCTCCATTCTTCACAACTAATGTAAGAATCACAGTTATTTTATAGCATCCACTCCATGTAGGGTTACCAACCTCCGGGTGGGGCCTGGAGATATCCTGGAATTACAACTGATCTCCAGGTGACAGAGATCAGTTCACTTGGAGAAAAGGGCCACTTTGGAAGGTAGACTCTATGGCATTGTAGCCTGCTGAGGTCCCTCCTCTCTCCAACCCACCCCCCTCAGCCAAAGGAATGGAATGGGGAGCAAGTGAATGGAAAGAAATCAAGAAATAACCATTTTTTGATGTTGATGAGGTAGAAATCAAATCACGATCATTTTGCCTGATAGAAGAAGAAGAAGAAGAAGAAGAAGAAGAAGAAGAAGAAGAAGAAGAAGAAGAAGAAGAAGAAGAAGAAGAGTTGGTTTTTATATGCTGACTTTCTCTACCACTTAAGGAAGAATCAAAGTGGTTTACAATCACTTTCCCTTCCCTTCCCCATAACAAGCACCCTGTCAAGTAGGTGGGGCTGAGAGAGCTCTAATAGAGCTGTAACTAGCCCAAGGTCACCCAGCTGGCTTCATGCAGAGGAGTGGGGAAACAAACCCAGTTCACCAGCCTCCACCACTCATGTAGAGTAGTGGGGAATCAAGGCCAGTTCTCCAGATCAGAGTCCACCGCTCCAAACCACCGCTCTTAACCACAATACCACACTCGCTCTCCATTAAGGCCAAACTAAAGTCTAAGGAGCTGTTTCACACTTCTGGAACACCCTTGGAATGTGGGCACTTACCAATATAAAGTCGTCCCGTGGTGCAGCTGGATTTCGAACCTGCCCAGCAGAACTGCAACTGGCCAGGTGGGCACTTTGCAACTGGCTCCAGCATGTCACACTGGTAACACCAAATGGCCATTGCTAAACAGGACAGGAGAAACAGCCTCACAGAATTTTCACAGATATGAACGAAAGTTCCCTGTTTTGTTTATCCGTGTATATTTTCTCAACAGTTTCAGTTCTTAACTTTTTGCTCTTGGTTTTGTAGGTTTGTTTGCATAATGTATGCATGTTGCATGGGTTTGTTTTTTTTACAAATAAGCAATTCATGTGCCACTTATAGGTACAAGGTACCTATAAGTGGCACATGGTGAGGTGTCTGAAGACCAAGTCCTATGAGGAAAGGTTGAAGGAGCTGGGTATGTTTAGCCTGAAGAGGAGAAGACTGAGAGGGGACATGATAACCATCTTCAAATACTTGAAGGGCTGTCATATAGAGGATGGTGCCAAGTTGTTTTCTGTTGCCCCAGAAGGTTGGACCAGAACCAACGGGTTGAAATTAAATCAAAAGAGTTTCCATCTAGACATTATATGCTTATAATGTAGATGGTTGGTTTGAGGCTCAATCAGTGTAGGAAAAAAATGAGTACATTTTACAGGAAAACAATTCTTCATGAAGAAATGGTGCAGATTCAAGATTTTACTCAGGTAAGGTAGTCAAGAAATCCCAGCAGGGATTTCGGGGTCCTAAGAGCAAGGATGAGAAAGGTAGATTTGAGTTGCCACCTCACAAAATCCAAACTTCTGATACCAGCACAGAACCTAAGATAGTCCTCTAGCTTGTGGGGGGGGGGGAACTATAGAGTATCAGGACCATAGATCCAGGGTTAAAGTCAGGGCAAGAGTTGTGTATCAAAATCCTGAAATATGCCCCAAAGCAAGATGGGGAGGGCCAAACCATTTGGGGGAAAGGTAACCAACCATCCAATACTTCCAGGCTCCTTTGTTGTATACACACAAAAAACTATAAATCACCCTCTGCCATAAATGCCAATACCCAGAGCCTTCAATGCCCAAGCAACTTAATCTTCTCTCCTTTTGTTTCAGGGACTTACCAGTTGAAGTGAGGAGCAGAACCCATAATCCACAAAGCAAAACCCTGTTCATCTTTAGATACCGTTTTCTAAATGATGGCCACGCCACAGTTCTTTTGCCGCGTCATATATCAGGTCTCTAAATAAATAAAGAAAAGGGGGTGATACTTGAAGGCACTTCCTAATACATGGGCCTGGTTCAGTCCTTTTATGTTACTTCTTGAAGGACGGCAGAAGAGCTCTCCAGTAGCTGAACGTAACGGAAATCCCTCTGAACTTGGGGTGGGGGAGCTATGTCGTTTAGGAAAAAAAGATGCTTCATAGACTTTAAGAAAAGAATGTTCCTTTATCAAAGGTCAGGTGTGGGTGACCCGTTTTGCCACCCCCTCTTACTGCTGCATGCTAATTTACTCCATCTTCTGCAGAGCTGTACGCTTAATCATTATGCTTGGGTTCTGGTGCCAGGCTGGATTCTTAAAAGGGACAAACTAGTTAGCCACTGGGAGACTCATGAACAGGTCTTCCCAAGTGTGTTGTTTTTAGTGCAATGGCAGTTTTGCATAATGGAATGTGGTGGGAGGGAAGAAGGTTCAACTCCTTCACCCTCCACCCTTTGCTCCCCAGCTCATAAGCTCTAGAAAGGGATAAAAGATGGACACCCTTCTCTCTGCCCCAGCTCCGAGAGTATCCCTGAAGGCACCCTTTCTAGCCTCTTCATAAGAACATAAGGCCATGCTGGATCAGGCCACTGTCCATCAAGTCCAGCAGTCTTTTCACAGTGTCCAACCGAGTGCCTCTAGGAAGCCCACAAACAAGACAACTGCAGCAGCATTGTCCTGCCTATGCTCCACAACTCCTAATATAATAGGCATGCTCCTCTGATCTTGGAGAGATTAGGGATGCATCGTGACTAGTATCCATTTTTATTGGCAGCCATGAATAGCCCTCTCCTTCAAGAAATGTCCATTCCCCTCTTAAAACCTTCCAAGCTGGCAGCCATCACCACATCCTGGGGCAGGAAGTTCCACAATTTATGCGTTTTGTGAAGAAATATTTATCTGTTTTGAATCTCTCACCCTCCAGCTTCATCAGATGACCCCACATTCTAGTATTATGAGAGAGGGAGAAAAGCTTCTCCCTGTCCACTCTCTCCATACCATGCACAATTTTATAGACCTCTATCATGTCTCCCCTTAACCGCCTTCTTTCCAAGCTAAACAGCCCTAAGCGTTTTAACCACTCCTCACAGGGCAGTTGCCCCTAGTCCCCTGATCAATGTAAATGAACCTTCCCCACCCATTTCCCATTATTTCTTCAGTCTGTGCAGATGTTTTTGAGGTTGTCTTCTCCATTACTTTGAACAGGTCTGCTGCAAGGGTTTTGCCTGAAGTGGCAGGGGTCAGGAGTTTGAAAAACCAATATTAATAACCCTTTAATGTGTGTAAGCCCTGGCCTGGATGGCCCAGGCTAGCCTGGTCTCACCAGGTCTCGGAAGCTAAGCAGGGTCGGCCCTGGTTAGTACTTGAATGGGAGACCACCAAGAAATACCAGGGTCGCTATGCAGAGGAAGACAAAGGCAAACCACCTCTGTTGGTCTCTTGCCTTGAAAATCCTACTGGGTTACCATAAGTTGGCTGCAACCTGACAGCACTTTACACACACAATGTGGGTAAAAAGAAGTAAACTCTGGGACTTCAAGTGCTCAGACTTCCTATACCAGACAATGTTCTTGAGGCTGTCATTTATTATTATAATTATTCCAGTGTGGTGTAGCTAGAGTGTCGGTTTGAATCTCCACTATGGTGTGGAAGCTTGCTGGATGAACTTGGGTCACACACTGTCAGCCTAACCTACCTCAGGGGGTAAAATGGAAGGAGATCCATTGAAACTGCTTTGGAAGCAGTTGGACTCCACCTCCCGCTAAGTGGTGCCACAAAGGCACGGGGGCCAAAGATTGGCAGAATGGGATGCGGTGGGTTTGGGGATCCATCTTGTGTGTCAAGCCTGGGCAGGAAGGTGGTTGGCCGCTGAATTTTTCCCCTGGCCCTAAGGTGTGCCTGGCTGGACAATGGGGCTAGCTAATCTTCATTGTGATAATTCACAGTGGGTAGCCGTGTTAGTCTGTCTGCAGTGGTAAAAAAGAGCAAGAGTCCAGTAGCACCTTAAAGACTAACAAAAATATTTTCTGGCAGGGTATGAGCTTTCGTGAGCCACAGCTCACTTCTTCAGATACCTGATTCCCTTGTAGCCAAATCCAATATCTCTGTTGATGGACTGAATAACATAGCTGAAAGGAGGAAACCTTGCTTTACCCCTCGGTTGATACAAATTGAAGAAGTATCTGAAGAAGTGAGCTGTGGCTCACGAAAGCTCATACCCTGCCATAAAATATTTTTGTTAGTCTTTAAGGTGCTACTGGACTCTTGCTCCTTTTTAATCTTCATTGTGTCACCCTAAAGTGATTTAAAGTGCTCTGAACAGACCATTACTTACCCTATCTGCACCAATCCCAGCAATCAATCAATATTCAGGAGAATAGCCCAGGCATTCTCTTGGGTCCTGACAACTCATCAAGCCTCTCCTACTCTTTTGTTGGAACCTCAGAAAAGCAATCAATTCTTTGTCTCAGGATTTCCTGCCAGCTTACGTCATACTGCCTCAGGACCCATTTTGGTCCTTTGGCCATTCATTGTGTGAATGTGTTATGGATCCATGAGTGTACTTATGGGCTCTTCCTTTTGCTCCTGGAAATGCTGGTTGTGCTTATGGGCTCTTCCTTTTGCTCCTGGAAATGCTGGTTGTTTCCCTCTTCAGTGCTGCTTTCCCTGGACGTCCCTTCAAAACTGGTAACTATCACCCATCCCTGAAACTCTATCCAACTTCCTTCCTTTTCTCTTAGTCTGCTCTTGTATGCCTTTGGTATGGGTGTTCATTGCTTAAAATATCCCTGTCAGCCTCTATCGCTCTCTGTCTCCAACTTATTCACTGCTTTACTAGGTTGATACCTGCACACATAGTATTTGAGAGACTTATACTAACCAGTATTACAACAAGAACCTATTATAACAGATGTTTGAGTAATTGGGTGTAGAATTTACAACATATACACAGAGTATATGTAATTGGGTATAGAGTAATTGGGTATAGAATTTACAACATATACAACATATATACATGGGTTTGAACTGTTTGTATTTGTATTTGTATTCATTAATGTATTTTTGTAAATGTGTGCAAAGGGTTTTAATTAACCACTGATGAAGGCCCCATAGGCCGAAACTCGTTTGGTATGTGGTTACAGTTATCAACCTCAGGCAATGCCATTGTGCTATTTTAATGCTTTTAAATAATTTTAACTGTTATATAGCACTTTTAATAAATTATACTTTCAGTATTTATACATAGACTTATATATATATTCTTTTCACCCAACCTCGGGTACCCAGCTCCAACTTATTCCCCCAACTCAAGTGGAGACTACCTACTTAGGGTAGCACTTTGGGTCCCGGTTGGGGAGAAAGCAGGGGTATAAATGAAGTAAATAAATAAATAAAGCCATGTCCAGTGACAAGGCAGAGACCAGGGTCCACATTATGTGTGAGAAGCATCAGGTGCTGGAGCTGGAATAGCCAAAAAGACAGCTGAGAAATTTAAATGGGAGTTACCTGAAACAGGGACTGGAAGGGCCACTCATATTTGTGGCCAACATGCCAAGTGCCAACAGAGGAAGGGTCATGACAAGGGATACACAGGAGGGGAAAGGACAGAATGTTTGTGTGAGTGGACATGCATTTCATTCTTCCACAGCTGACCTTTGCAATCCCTTTCTTTGCCAACCTTTGACTGGCAGTCTCAGAATCTACTGTTTAGCCTGAAGAGGAGAAGACTGAGAGGTGATATCATCATCATAATATTTATTTGCAGTCAAAGACCAGTAACAGCTGATATAATACCAATCATGTTGAAACTATCAAATGCTACCACTACAATAAAATGAGGAGATGTGATATGATAACCATCTTCAAGTACTTGAAGAGCTGTCATATAGAGGAGGGTGCTGAGTTGTTTTCTGTTGCCCCAGAAGGTCGGAACAGAACCCAATGGATTGAAATTAAATCCAAAGAGTTTCTGTCTGGACATTAGGAAGAATTTTCTAACAGTTAGAGTGGTTCCTCAGGGAAACAGGCTTCCTTGGGAGGTGGTAAGCTCTCCTTCCCTGGAGGTTTTTAAGCAGAGGCTAGATGGCCATCTGCCAGCAATACTGATTCTATGACTTTAGGTAGACCATGAGAGGGAGAGCATCTTGGCCATCTTCTGGGCATGGAGTAGGGGTCACTGAGGGTGTGTGGGGGAGGTAGTTGTCAATTTCCTGCATTGTGAAGGGGGCTGGGCTAGATGACCCTGATAGTCCCTTCCAATTCTATGATTCTATGACCCAGAAAACCATTTTCCCAACCCAACTATTTCATCCTCAGCTGTCAAAATTATCATGTTGTTGCTTTTTAGAACTAACCCAAGCATGACAGTGGTGGCGGCGGGGGGCTTTTCTGCACCTGAAAAGGCATGGGGGGATGTGTGTGTGCAACAGCTTTTGGGGCCACCATTCACCCAATCTGGATTGGGCCCTCACAGCAATTTTTAAAGAACTACAACTGCTTCTTAGGTGCTGCCAGTAGCCACAGGATGGACCCGTGGCCACCGTTACGTTCCGCTTGGCTCTTCGACAAGCAGATTTATCGAGATAAGAGCTTTGACAGGCAGGACACTTTAGCTTTATGAAGTGAATCACCAGATGATATAATTACACATGCAAAAAATCGGCACTAAAAGCTGTGATTAATTTAATCTTTGTAGAGGGTAGAAAGTGTCACGCTTGAGCCCTTGTTAATACAGTTAGACCAACCGGGAAATTCTAATTCAGAAACTTCACACTCGAGACTCTCTTTGAAGGATGGGCTCACCAGGCTGCAGGACGATGTAAGACCGAAGCTGCCCTACCACAGGCAGTAATGTTTAGTGCGGGACATGCATCGAGTTACAGTAGTCTGTTGTGCAGCACCAAGTATACAGCCTCAATTGCTGTACAATCCGGAACTGAGTTTTGCAGAATGAGGTACAACCTTTGTCAACATACACAGTCTTTCCCTCTATTAATTAAAAAAAATGAGAAAGGAGTCAGTTTGAAGGCCCTGTGATGACAGTCCCTTAAGGTAAGCATCATAGTTTTTATGTTAATGTGTATATTCTCTGTTCGTTATTGTTCAGTGTTTCAAGAGTTATGCCCAATATAAACAGGATAATTATTTTGAAATTTTCCCGCATGCAAAGGCATCAATGGAGCTTGCTTGCAGTCTATTGCACCCTGGCTTGTTGTCTATTGCACACTTTGTTGTATGCATTATCTTGGTTTTTGCTGCCTAACCTTCTACTTTTGTAATCTGTTTTCTGCTTCGCATATAGTATATCATGGAGTGACATTTTTTCTTTGGCCTGCGTTGTCTTCTAATTGTTGCAAACCGAGTCCTATTGCGTTGTTCGATGAATATCTTATGATGACTGATTGTACTGTTTATGTATGTTGTAAGCGACCTTGATTATCAGCTGAAAAGGCGGCAATAAATGAAATACATAAACAAAGGCGGCATTTTAACTCTCAACTAATGTCACATTAGCTCCGCCTACAAGTCTTAAAGGTATACACTGAGAAAAAGTATTTCTGGACATAGCAAGGAATCGCTTTAAAAATAAATTTAAGAATGAGTAGTTCAGCTCTAAGAGCCCCGTGGTGCAGAGTGGTAAGCTGCAGTCCTGCAGTCCAAGCTGTGCTCACGACCTGAGTTTGATCCCGACGGAAGTTGGTTTCAGGTAGCCTGCTCAAGGTTGACTCAGCCTTCCATCCTTCCGAGGTCGGTAAAATGAGTACCCAGCTTGCTGGGGGTAAAGGGAAGATGACTGGGGAAGGCACTGGCAAACCACCCTGTAAACAAAGTCTGCCTAGAAAATTTCAGGATGTGACGTCATCCCATGGGTCAGGAATGACCCGGTGCTTGCACAGGGGACCTTTACCTTTAGTTCAGCTCTGCCTTATTCCTCAAATGAAGGGGCTGGCCAGCATCCTACCTAGCCCTGTTATGTCAGGAATCACATTTAACATCTACAAGAAAAGATGTGCCTGTCTGGAAACAGCTCCCGATGCTCAAAAGCCCTCCTGGTGCTCACAATCCCCAATATGGGGGTAAGTGTCATTTCCAGTCTCCATTCCTGGTAAATTACTACCCAAATTTTTGTCTGTTGGCCAGGCCACATTAAAAGTTGCAGCGTGAGAGATTCCTGCTCTCATATATGCCTTGCCAAAATCTCTGGAAGGTCAGTTTATGAATGGATTGTGAATGCATCTCATTTCTGCCTGCGCCTGTGAAAAAGACACCATGGATTAGACGCCCTGCTATTTTACACACTCGAGAGAAGTGCTCAGGCAGGAATCCTTGGAATTAGGGTGATGGTGTGTCCCTATTTCCATCTCTGAATTGATAGCAGGAACAGGATTCCCTACATGGATAGAGTCTGGTTTTGAAATGTATTCTGTATCCCCTTCAAGGGCTCTTCCATCCACTTTGTCTTCACAAGTTATGCCCTGGCAATCAAAACTAATATTATGAACCCTGCCCTGTTTTATGCGTAGGCTTTGGCCTGTGTTAAAAGGAAGGCAGAAGTGATTTGCTGCTTAAGACTACAGTGAAAGAAACACGAGTCGTGTTTTCAGTTTGACCCGGCCATCCTACCCCAGAGTCTTTTGTCTACATGGGGTCTGCGTTCAGCACTCACTTTTCATAAATTTTCGAATAAAGCAGAATCGCCATTTGTTTATAGTGCACTCATACGTGGGTATTTTACATCTGTTATCACTTCCAACATTATGACAGCCATGGCATATGGCATTGGCACCTTCCGCTGGGGGAGACAAATGGAAAAAGAGAAGGTCAGAGACCCCCCTAGCCCCAGACATATGGGTCACACATAGCAGTGCCTAATGTCCGCTTAGCCTTCAAAGATTTCTCAGAGGAATGGATAATAGAGGAAGGAGAGAATTATGGTGCTTTAATACTTTAAGGAAGACACCATAACACCAATCCAGAAATCCTTCCACAAAGGCCCCCTCACCCCATCTCCCAAAATAAATCTAGCTTTAAACAAGTATCATGGAAAGCCAACCTCAAATGCCTATTATGATGAAGGCTAATGTATGGAAATCCTTCTGTTCCAAAGATCAGATAGACAGTCTGGGAGGACAAGAACTTCTCTAGCAGAAACACACCTATGGGCCAGTTTTTATCAATCCACTTTTAACTCCTGTCTTCTCCAAGCTGTGTGGACTTCCCTCCACAGAAGACATGGGAATGGATGTACCATTGCCATCAGCACCTCATGCCCACAGTACTGTAGGACCACACTTTTCCAAGTACAATGTGCACAATTGATAGTCCAGGCAATGTGCAATTGAGTGTGCAAAGCATAGGGGAGATTTGTTGACTGTGGACTGACTGACTGACTGACTTGTTGACGGTGTTACTGTATAACACAGGACCAGGAAGATCCAGGTTCAACTGCTGCTCATGCATGAGGCTAAGGGACAATTTACACATTAAGTAACTAAGCCCCATCCTTTTTATAAATGAAGAGCAATCTCATCAGGATGAGACTTTCTTTTTCCAGCAGAAAAAAGGTTCTTATGCTAGGGAAGTGGATGCTATCGGCTCATACTTGGATATAGTACTACATTTGGGCTCAAACTAGGTAACATGAGGTCATGGGTCTCCATTGCTCATTATACGCTAAAAAACAGTCTAAGTAGCAGCACCCCCACAACAAAAAATTCACTAACTGAAACATATCACTCACCCATAGCCTTTTTTTTTCCTTTAAAGGGCAAGATGGTCCATGAAACCTGCAGGGGAAGAAGTTAACCCCCCTCCCCCTCGCAGCCCCGATCCAAATGAGTAGCCCACATAGCTACAATTCTGCTTTTAAAGGCAGAGATCTGCAATCTCCATATCCCATCTACTATAACCACTAGCTGACAACATGCTCAGATCCGTTTCTAAGGATTCACATCACTGGTTTCACATGTCTGCTACTGAAGCTAAAATAAACCATCTTCAAGCACAGTGTAAAGATCACAAAGTGCACGGCAGGCCTGGCCACACATGACTAGTTGTGAGTTTTGTCCAGGAGGCTGCCGAACAGTTTGACATCTGCCATACAAAACCAGTAGTATTTTCATCCATTACCCCGAAGATGGGCATATGAAACCACTCCATTTCCCATGTCCCAGTATCTTAATCTCTAATTCAAGCATCGTACTAAATAAATATTGCCAACATGGCCTTTCTGAGTTAATTATTCTCTTACTCAAATTGTCCCATCCCTTACATTGCAACAATTTCACCTTTCTTCCCTTCCTCTAATGACCCACCTATTTCTAAGGCGAATATCACTAAGAAACCAAGCAGCAGAATATTGTTCAACTGAATTCCCATTCTGAAAAATAGAAAGAATGTAAGGTGACAAGAGTGTCTGAAGTATGCAAAGTATCCACCAACAGATTATGGGCAAAGAAGGTCTACCTTACATCTTGGCTACATTGATATTAATATTGCAATGGAACACGTAAAACTGCCAATCAGGGAAGACAATACTAAGATAAATGGGCCAACAGACTATAGAGATGACAGATTCATTGGGGGATCCACAAAGTCTACAGTACAGTGCACTGATCAGATAAGCCCATCCAAGCACTACTATTAGCTATTAAATATTTTCTTAGATCTACATTTCAGATTTAATGTGCCGTTCAGAAACTCTCTTCTCTGGATCATTGTCATCTCTCAATAAAAGAAAGTTAGACGGATTTACAAGGGGAAGCAAAGTCTGGCAGGGCAGAGGGAAGGCAGTGATTTTGGTCATTAAAAAACACAATAGTCCTTAACTTCATGTTGATCTAACAGAGCTGTTGATGCCTCTGAAACGGAAACCATATGAACAGAAGATCAGCATGTCTCCCATTTCGTAAAGATCAAAGTTTGTAATCCCACATGATTCTGATTGTCTAGCAGCGCCCTCATACTGGACAGAAGTCATGATGAAGATTTAGTATTATGATCTTCTCTACCTTCAGCTTCGTTCCAGCAGTGTGGACCTTTAAGAGAGCCACATAGATTGGATCAGGAGGGCAGGCATGATCACCAACTGGAGATACTGGTATTTGCATTCCATTGACTCATGAGCACTGTTTTCCAGTTTAGCGATCAAGAACCATGATCATATAGAACAAGCAAAATAATACTTACACAGACACTTGGAATTCACCAGTGGTTTTAAGTCCAGAAGAAGTGTTTTAGGCCTCCGTCTGTACCTGAACATACAGGACACACAGATCAGAATATGAGCTCCCTACTGTATCTTTTCATATTGTCATAGTACGGACAAATTTCTTTTACTCTTACTGTCTTAATGTACATAACTACTCGGGATGTCCTTCTCCCAAGCATTTGCATGATATAAAAACCATATAATACTGAAATCATTTTATAGAAGAATCTACATCTTCGATTTCAATGAGAATTACTTCTTGGGATACCTTGACATATATGTATCTCCACAATACTTTCCTTTTTTAATTCAAGGCTTGAACTTCATACATTTCTTTTATTTAGCTAATGCAACTTCTACTCCAGCTTCTTCCCACCCGGCTCCTTCAGCTAGGACAGCAGGACAGAAAGGAATCAACCTCCTCTGCCAGGCAGCAGCATCAAGTACTTGCCGAGCAACTCCCACGACTGGCTGGTCCGAACCTCGGGAGATGCAGTCCGTACCACCACTTTGAAGAACGTGCACCCAAATGCTGCCTCTGTTACACAAATAATAGAGATCAGGCCAGTGGTGAAATCAGCTGCCCACCAGCAAAAGGGCACTGTGTGGGTGACCAAAGCAGGTGCAAATGTCCGTAACAATGCATCCTGACAGCATTCCCATCTCATTCCAATATTATTATTAATCAAACAGAATGAACTATGGGCACTAAACAAACAGTGATACCGTGGGCTTGCTTAGCCTACCTTCGTACATCTGGTAATAAGAAAACAAATCTTCATGCTATGTTAACTAGATTCTAGAGTGGTCCAGTCAATCAGCCACCAGATTTTGATCTGCAGACTTACCATCATACCCCTCCTCTGCCACTTGGCCTTGGGCAAGTACTTTTCGGTTCTCCTTCTGAAAAACTAGAACAGATTTCACTGACTTGTTATGAAAACAGACTATGTTGTAATCAGCACACACCACAATGACAGCTATTTAAAATGTCTAAAAATGCTATTGTCTTTATAGTCTAGTTTTAACAATTGGATCAGTCCTACCATTCTGTGTATTCCTGTTTCTATATTCTCCGGCCTTTTCTCCAGACCACTTTTAATGGTGAATATTATATGTTTTGATCGAAGTAAATTCTGGGATATTTTGCCTTTTAACATCTGATTTTTAATATGTATGGCATCTAATAGTATTTGTCACTTTGTTGTCTTACAGAGAATATTCAGAACGGAAGTTTAAAACTGAGTGCCGAAGGCTGCATGCTAGTAGGAAATAGCTCTACATGCAATGCAAACAATAAAGCATCACACAAAACTTCTAGCAAAGCTATTTGTCATTTAGGGCAAAATCCGTTCAGACTGAACTTATGCAGATATTAAAAGTCAACCAGATGATGGAGGACAGCTACATAATTGGACAAACTCTTGACATGTGATACTTGAGCACAAAGAACCAACAGGATGAAACAGAAGGCAAGCAATACAGAGTACTTGAACCTAAAAGGGACAGCTCTCTTAAAGCTACAGCTATTCCAGTTGCTTTCCCTACAGAGGACCAGATTTACAATATTCCTCCTCCAGTATAAAAGTGGTTAATTGATCTAACCTTGGGTACAAGCATTGCTTCAAATGCAAAGGATCCTGAAGTCAAAAGTTGCAGAGAGTGGAAGGGGTTTATGGGGACTGCCTCTGAGATCTCTTCACATCGAACTGAAAAAAGCCTTCAGCGTACCCATTATACTTCTGGGGGTGTGATTCCATAACAATCACAGTTAGAGAAAGAGGCCAAATAAAATGACACTGTGAAGAACCTGGTGGTCCCTTCCGACTCTATGATTCTATGATCTAAGACATGAAGGCATCTCTCCCACTACCCCCAGTGGAGAGAGGGGCTTTGCCTGACCCTATGCTCCAAATATGTCCCTTTGCAATTTTCCCAGGTGCTGTCCTACTGATTGCAACAGGAAGACATTACCTGGGTCTTCCCCATTTTGGTTCATGTAAGGTAGGATTCCCACTGAGGAGGAACCAAAGCAGGACAATTCTATGCTAAAATAATCTGACAGACATTTCTAGTTGCACCAAACATTATTGCATAAAGTGTTTGTTTTCTTTTGGGATTGTTTTTCTTCCACACATACATTTTTAAAATTACATTATTGTACAAATATGATCAGTCAAGACCATGATTCCTAACTTGACGTGTGTGTGTATGTGTACAATTCCCTATTTAAATGACTGTGAAACAACTACGCAAAATGTGCTAAGAGCAAAGGAAAGGAAATCATAGAAGAAGAAGAAGAAGAAGAAGAAGAAGAAGAAGAAGAAGAAGAAGAAGAAGAACAACAACAACAACAACAACAACAACAACAACAACAACAGCAGCAGCAGCAGCAGCAGCAGCAGCAGCAGCAGCAGCTGGTTTTTATATGCCGACTTCCTCTCCCACTTAAGGAAGACTCAACCTGGCTTACAATCACCTTCCCTTCCCCTCCCCACAACAGACACCCTGTGACGTAGGTGGGGCTGAGAGAATGTGACTAGCCCAAGGTCACCCAGCTGGCGTCATGTGTAGGAGTGGAGAAACAAATCCAGTTCACCAGAGTAGCCGCCGCCGCTCATGTGGAGGAATGGGGAATCAAACCCTGTTCTCCAGATCAGAGTCCACTGCTCCAAACCACCACTCTTAACCACAACACCACACTGGTTCATCACACTGTTCACATTTTTGTTCCAGAAGCACTTCAGGCTTTATGAGAGCCTATCAGAGCAAGAGGAATCCATTGTACACCTGCATTCAGACTGCAGCAGGCATAATTTTCCCTCAGCAGAGAACATAAAATCAGAATGACTAGATGCAGCATAGATCAGCTCAACATAGATCAGCATAGATCAACCTCAATGCAATGATGTATTTAATTTATTTGTACCCCACCTTTCTTTGTACCCTCAAGAGCCAGCATGGTGTAGTGGTTAGGAGCAGTGGACTCTAATCTGGAGAACCGGGTTTGATTCCCCCACTCCTCCACATCAGCGGCGGACTCTAATCTGGTGGGCTGGGTTGGTTTCCCCACTTCATGAAGCCAGCTGGGGGACCTTGGGCTAGTCACAGTTCACTCAGAACTCTCTCAGCCTCACAAGGTGAGGAACTGGAGATCCACTTATACTTGTTATACAGAGAGGGGTCGTCTGGCCCTAGTCTTGCATTTAGATCTCCTGCCAATAAAACTTTGGCATCTGGGTGGTTTAACATGAGAGTCATTACATAATTCTCTAATGCTTGCCAATTAGCAGTTAAGGCATCTTTCTTATTTGGGGGGGGGGAGGTAGACGTTAATTACTAACAGCCTGTCCTTACCAGAGTATAGCAGTACTGCCATGGCTAGGTGCTTCAGTGAGGTCAATGCAGTGGGGTCCATTTTTAACTTAGTTGATACAAGAAAACCCAGACCCCGCTTCAGCCTCCCCGGCCCCTTCCCTGAGGTTGCTGCCACTTTATATGAGTGATACCCATTGAGCTCCAAGTCCTCAGTAGTCCATGTTTCTTGGATTAAGATTATATCAAAATCCAAGTTGTCTGTTTTGGGGAGAGGAAGGGAAGGAGATTGTAAACCGGTTTGATTATCCTTAAAAGGTAGAGAAAATCGGCATATAAAAACCAACTCTTCTTCTGCTTCCTACATCAAGGAAAGTTTGGCATCCACTGTTTCCCAATTTGCAGGATTTCTAAGAGTTTAGGACAGTGATGCTCACTCAATGACTTGGGAGCCACCTGAGGTTCTTCTGGCCACTCTTCCTCAATGTGGCACCTGTCCCATGTTCCAAGGAAGTCAGCAAGGCTACCACCTTGTAGGTGTTGTAGTTTACAGGTGGGCTGCTTACAGGGTTTTAAGCAGAGGCTAGATGGACATTTGACAGCAATGCTGATTCTGTGAACTTAGGCAGATTATGAGAGGGAGGGCAGGAAGAGTTGTGTCAGTGTTTGGCTCTTGCGGCCCTTTCTTACATGCCTAGGGAAATACCAATCACCAATTTGAGGTCAGGAAGCAATTTTTCTCTAGACCAGATTGGCCAGGGATCCTGGAGGATTTTTTTGTTTTTGCCATCTTCTGGGCATGGAGTAGGGGTCACTGAGGGTGTTGGTGGGGGTAGTTCTGAATTTCTTGCATTGTTGGACTAGATGGCCCTGGTGGTCCTTTCCAGCTTTGATTCTATGAAAGCATTTTCAACATCAATCATGTGATGAAATGGACTTTCTTTTCACAATTCACTTTGTTCCTGTTAAATTATTTAAAGGAGTGATAAGGATCATTTTATTATATTTGTATTCCCCTTTGGATATTCATTTTTGTTTAAGTCAACTGGCTAAAAACCAGATTTCATATCAGATTTGATATGATTCATCAGATTTCTGCGTGGGACACTGCAGTATTTTGAGTTTCCTTCCATAGAGTTCGTTAAAAACAAGGTACCATGGCCCAATCTGGCTATAATCTAAAACAGTGGCCAAGGCATGACTGTGGATACATCTTTGCACCAAAAAGAGGTAATGTCTGTCTGCATAGCACATGGGCCTTCTGTAGAAATCCAGCAAAAGGTTCTTGAAGAACATTGGTCCTGTTCATACATCACCTCATTAGAAGTGTTTGTTCTAAGATGACTGCACTAGATAAATAGATGTGATTCATGGTGTAATGGTTAAGAGCAGTGGACTCTAATCTGGAGAGCCAGGTTTGATTCCCCACTCCTCCAAATGAGCGGCTGACTCTAATCTGGTGAACTAGGTTGGTTTCCCCACTCCTCCACTTGAAGCCAGCTGGGTGACCTTGGGCTAGTCACAGTTTTCTTAGAGCTCTCTCAGCCTCACCTACCTCACAAGGTGTCTGTTGTGGGGAGAGGACAGGAAGGTGATTGTAAGCTGCTTTGAGACTCCTTTAACAAAAGGTAGAGAAAATGGGCATATAAAAACCAACTCTTCTTCTTCTTCATTCCTTTGGCAATCTAGCCAAACAGTGAATACACAGGGCTTGCTAGTCAGCTGAAAGATAAATAAGGGTGAACTGGATTTCATTTCTTTACTTGTAAAAATATTTTTTTAACTATTAACTGGTTTTTCAAAATTTGCGCACAGCTCGCTGCAAATTTAGGCTTGTGTTTGGCTACTACGGAATAGGCATGAAATGAAAAGGCAGAAAGGTAGAGGTTAAAATGTGGAACTATGGCTGGACCAAACCAGGTTCAAATCTTGGTTCAATTAAGATCATCACTGAGTAATCTTGGGCCACAGGACTGTTGGGGGAATAAAAGGGAGCCAAGGAGAACTATATGTATCTATCATCCGAAGCCCACGCTGGAATTAGGCCTCAGTGGTGGTGTAGGGACCTTCAGTCAATTCCTTCCCATTGGCCCTGGGTTCAGGTTACCGATTATCATGTTCCAAAACAGTCAGCTCGAATGACAACAGACACCAACAAGTTTCTAGACCCCTCATGAAATCTGCATGCAAATAGCCACTATTTCATCTTCAGCTGCCAAAGTTATAATAAATTATAAAAGGTACAGGTTGAATATCACTTATCTGGACTGCTTGGGACCAGAAGTGGTCTGTATTTTGGATCTTTCTGTAATTTGGAGTTTTTGCATATACATAATGAGATATCCCAGGGATGGGACCCAAGTCTAAACACGAAATTCATTTATGTTTTATATATACTTTATACACATATCCTGAATGTAATTTTAAACAATATTTTAAATTGTGTTGGGTACACTGAACATCAATGGCACCACTGAGGGCCTCTGAGTAATGTCTGCTTGGCGGCTCAAAAGGTCCAGGTTTTGGAACAGTCCAGATATCAGATGTCCAGATGAGGGATACTCGACCTTTGAAGCAACGAGCTGAGACTCATAAAAACTCTTACCCTGCTAAAAATTTTGTTAGTCTTTAAAGTGCTACTGGACTCATGCTCTTTTACAAAGTTAAAATGCTCAAGCGTAAGTCACGTTGTTGCTTTGCAGGCTGATTTATTGCGGTAAGAACTTTGACCCCTCATATTCACGGAGTGAATCACCAGATGATATAATTATACATGCAAAAACTAGGCACATTGCTAACAGCTACAATTGACCTGATTTAGTATTCGCAGAGGAGGAGAAGCGTCCCAGTTTCAGCCCTGGTCAATACATTTAAACCTACTGGGACATTCCAACTCAGAAACTTCATACTGGAGACAGTCTTCGAAGGATGGGGTCATCAGGCTGCCGGAGGTTTGTAACTCTGGTATATAAGACCAGAGTTGCTCTAACGTGAGCAGTAAGGGTTAGTACCAGGCGTTCATAGAGTTACAATTGTCTGAAGAACAGCACCAGATATAATTGGTGTAGCAATCTCTATGGAAGGACCCGGTTTTGCAGGATGACATGCAGCCTCGGGTAATTTTCTGAATCACCCCATCTATGAATTAAAACACACAGAGAGAAACAGGTCAATATGAAGGCCCCGTACTGCAAATCTCTTTTGATCAATATCATGATATTTATGTCGATGTGGGTGTTCTCCATTCATGATTGCTCATGTTTCAAGAGTTCTGCCCAATATAAACAGAACAATTATTACAATATTTTTCTATGTGCACAATAGCGAAGAAATCAAGAGAGCTGGATTGTTGTCTATTACACTCTTCGTTGTATGCACTATCTTCGATTTTTGTCATCTATTTTCTGCATTGTATATCATGGAGTGACCTTCTTTGTTTGTTTGTCTGAATTGCCTTCTAATAGTGCAACCCTCATCCTGCATTATTGTCCTGCATTATTCCTCAAATGAGGGGGAAGGCCAGCGTACCTCCTAACCCTGTTATTTCAAGGCGAAACATTGAGAGCACCACAATTTAAGAAGGATGTAGACAAGCTGGAATGTGTCCAGAGGAGGGCAACAATGATGGTGAGGGGTCTGGAGACCAAGTCCTGTGAGGAAAGGTTGAGGGAGCTGGGTATGTTTACCCTGAAGAGGAGAAGACTGAGAGGGGATATGATAGCCATTTTCAAGTTCTTAACAGCTGTCATATGGAGGATGGTGCCGAGTTGTTTTCTGTTGCCCCAAAAGGTCGGACCAGAACCAACAGACTGAAATTAAATCAAAAGTTTCCATCTAGACATTAGGAAGAATTTTCTAACAGTTGGAGTGCTTCCTCAGTGGAACAGGCTTCCTCAGGAAGTGGTAAACTCTTCTTCCCTGGAGGTTTTTAAGCAGAGGCTAGATGGCCATCTGTCAGCAATGCAGATTCAATGACCTTAGGCGGTTCATGAGAGGGAGGGCACCTTGGCATCTTCTGGGCACGTAGGGGTCGCTGGGGGTGAGGGGGGAAGGTAGTTGTGAATTTCCTGCATTGTGCAGGGGGCTGGACTAGATGACCCCGGTGATCCCTTCCAATTCTATGATTCTATGATTTAACGCCCAACAGAAAAGATGTGCCCGTCTGGAAATGGCTCCCAGTGTTCTAGAATCCCTACCCATGGTCCCGATCCCTGATCTGTGGGTGGTGTAATTTCTAGTCTCTATTCCTGGTAAATAACTACCCCAATTTTTGCCTGTTGGGCATGCTACGTTAGAAGCTTCAGTGGGAGACATTCCTGTTCTCACAGGAACACAGGAAGCTGCCTTATACTGAATCAGACCCTTGGTCCATCAGTCAGTATTGTCTACTCAGACTGGCAGCGGCTCTCCAGGGTCTCAGGCAGAGGTCTTTCACATCACCTGCTTGCCTAGTCCCTTTAACTCAGGGGTGGGGAAAGTCAGGCCCGGGGGCCGTTTAAGGCCCGCGAAGTCATTTGGTCTGGCCCTTTGTGAGCCCTGGCAGATCTCTAGCTCAGAAGGATCTACGACTGGTGATCTGCCCCCTCCCGCAGACAGGAATAGCCTCTGTTCAAGGCGGATGTGAGTTTGTTTTGCCGAGAAAAGGAACCTTTCCCCCCCCTTGCAGAAGAGTCGTTAGCTATGGGGCTGCTAGGACCGCCCAAGAAACTAATTTTTAAGTAGATAATTTTGTATGGCCCGCGAATGATGTTACAAATATCCAAATGGCCCTTGGTGGAAAAAAGGTTCCCCACCCCTGCTTTAACTGGAGATGCCGGGGATTCAACCTGGGACCTTCTGCATGCCGAGCAGATGCTCTACCACTGAGCCACAGCGACTTCTTCTCATAACTGAAGAAGTGAGCTGTGACCCGCAAAAGCTCAAACCCTGCCAGAAATTTTGTTAGTCTTTAAGGTGCTACTGGGCTCTTGCTCTTTTCTACTGCTACAGACAGACTAGCGTGGCTACCCATCATGATCTGTTCTCATATGCCAGCATTCAGCTTGTCTAACTGAAATTGCTGGAAGTTGTCAGTACTTGCCCTATTAAGAACCAATAACCACAACAGGAGACAAACTGGTCCAAGGATGGTGGTTTACTGGCAGCATAGGTAAGCAGAGCATACAGGATCTAAGACAGCAACGGAGGGCACTGGGATACACTTGACTATATAAAAGTATAGCAAAAAGCGTTCAGCATTCAGCAGCATAGGACAGGCTCATGATGAGATTACTTAATTCAAAACAGTCTAGAGATGCCTCCGTTCTCACGAGTACTGTCTACTTCAAAGAGTCCAAGAATGCAAAACAATCCTTGGGAACAAGTCGGTGGGAAAGCGAAACTGAGACACAGGCCTGACAGAAGTTCACTTTCAGAATGGACAATGAACGCATCTCATCTTTGTCTGTGCACTATGGAATAGACACCTGACCATTTTACACACTGCAGTTACAAAGGCAGATTTTAGGACAGGCAGGAGAAGGGAGCAGAAAAGGGCTCAGGCAGGAAGCTTTGGAATTAGGGTGGTGCAAGAGTGACCCAATTTCCATCTCTTAAGTGATGGTGGGAATGGGTTTCCCAACACGGATAGAGTCTGGTCTTGAAATGCATTCCGTATCTCCTCAAGGGCTTTTCCATCCAGTTTTCCTTCACAAGTTATGCCCTGGCAATCAAAACAGGTATTAGGAACCCTGCCCTGTGTTATATATGTGCTTTTCCTGTGTTTAAAAGGAAGACAGGGTTGATTTGTGAAACTACAGTGAAAGAAACACAAGTTGTGTCTTTAGTTTGTCCTGGTCATCCTACCCAAGAGTCGTTTGTCTACTTGAAGTTTATGCCTTCAGGACTCACTTTTTTGAGATCTTCGAATGAAGCAGGATTTCCCTTTGCGTACAGTGCACACAAATGGCTTTTTTTTACAGCTGTTATCCTCTGCAACATCTCTACAGCCAAGGCATATGGCACCTCCAGCTGGGGGAGACAAATGGAAAAAGATAATGTCAGAAAGCCCCCAGGCCCATCTTGTTTATAAACGAAGAGCGGTCCCATAAGAGCAATCTCATATTTGGATCATACAGCATTTCGGCTCAAACTAGGTAACGTGGAGGCCATGGGACTCCATTGGTCATTATGTGTTAAGAACATCAGCAGTCTAAGTAACAGCACCCCCCCACACACAACAAAAAATTCACCAGCTGAAACGTGCCCCTCACCCATACACATTGGCCCTTTTTTCTTTAAAGGGAAACATGGTCCGTGAAATCTGCAGGGGGGAGAAGTTAACCCCCCTCTCCCTCGCAGCCCCAATCAAAATGAGTAACCCACGCAGCTACAATTCTGCTTTTAAAGGCAGAGACCCGCAATCTCCATCTCCCAGCTACTATAACCACTAGTTGACAACATGCTCAGATCTTATAGGTGTGCTGTGCTCCGTTTCTAAGGATTCACTTCACTGGTTTCACACATCTCCTACTGAAGCTAATATAAAGTAACCTAGGGAGTAAAGACCACAGCAGGCCTGGCCATATCCGCAATGACTAGTTATGAGTTTTCTCCAGGAGGCTGCTGAACAGTTTGACATCTGCTGTACAAAACCAGTAGTATTTTTAGACATTATCCCCAAGATAGGCAAATGAACCCTCCCCCAGTATCTTAATCTGTAAATCAAGTATCATACTAAATAAATATTGCCAACGTGGCCTTTCAGAATTAATGATTCTCTTGCTAAAATCGACTCCAGTCCCTTACACCTGTCTTCCCTTCCACTAATGACCCACCTCCTTCTAAGGAGAAAATCACTAAGACACAAAGCAGCAGAATATTGTTCACCTGAATTTTCATTCTGAAAAACAGAAAGAAATATAACATAGATAGAGCATACCAAGTCTGCAAAGCATCCGTTAACAGATTATGAGCAAAGATGGTCTGTTTTCCGTCTTGGCTGTGTCATGCTGCATCCATAATTATAGCAACCCCGTAGGGTTTTCATAACAAGAGGCTAACAGAGGTAGTTTACCATTGCCTTCCTCTGCATTGAGACCCTGGTATTCCATTCAAGGACTAACAAGGGCCAGCCCTGCTTAGCTTCTGAGATATGATGAGATCAGGCTAGCTTGGCCCATCCAGGTCAGAGTTCCGTCTTTGATACCTTGAGATTCATATTACAATGGAATAGGTAAAACTGCCAATCAGGGAAGACAATATTAAGATAAATGGGCCAACAACCAGACATTAGGTATGGCAGATTCATTGGGGGACCCACAAAGTCTACGGTACAGTGCACTGATCAGATAGCCCATCTAAGCACTACCATTAACTATTAAATATTTTCTTAGAACTACATCTCAGATTTCAGGTGCTCTTCAGAAACTTGGATTTGGAGTTAAGGCTTGCGGTTTTCTGGCTCAGTGCCAACTCTCAGTAAAAGCAAGTTGAGAGATTTATAAGGAGATGAGAAATCTGGCAGGGCAGAGGGAAGGCAGTTTTTTCATTCATTAAAACCACAATAGTCCTTAACTTCATGTTGACCCCACAGAGTTGTTGATGCCTCTGAAACGGAAACCATATGAACAGAATATCAGCATGTCTCCCATTTCGTAAAGATCAAAGTTTGTAATCCCACAACATGTCTGATTGTCTAGCAGTGCCATCATACTGGACAGAAGTCATGATGAAGATTTAGTATTATGATCCTCTCCACCTTCAGCTTCGTTCCAGCAGTGTGGACCTTTAAGAGAGCCACAAAGATTGGATCAGGAGGGCAGGCATGATCACCAACTGACGATACTGATATTTGCCTTCCATTGACTCACAAGCATAGTTTTCCAGTTTAGCGATCAAGAACCGTGATCATATAGAACAAACAAAATAATACTTACACAGACACTTGGAATTCACCAGTGGTTTTAAGTCCAGAAGAAGTGCTTTAGGCCTCCGTCGGTACCTGAACATACAGGACACACAGATCAGAATATGAGTTCCCTACTGTATCTTTTCATATTGTCACAGCATGGACAAATTTCTTTTACTGTTACTGTCTTAATGTACATAACTACTCATGATGTCCTTCTCCCAAGCATTTGCATGATATAAAAACCATATAATACTGAAACCATTTTATAGAAGAATCTACATCTTCGATTTCAATGAGAATTACTTCTTGGGATACCTTGACATATATGTATTTCTCCGCAATACTTTCCTTTTTTAATTCAAGGCTTCAACTTCATACATTTCTTTTATTTAGCTAATGCAACTCCTACTCCAGCTTCTTCCCACCCGGCTCCTTCAGCTAGGACAGGAAGGAATCAACCTCCTCTGCCAAGCAGCAGCATCAAGTACTTGCCGAGCAACTCCCACGACTGGCCGGTCTGAACCTCGGCAGATGCAGTCCGTACCACCACTGAAGAACGTGCACCCAAATGCTGCCTCTGTTCCACAAATAATAGAGATCAGGCCAGTGGTGAAATCAGCTGCCCACCAGCAAAAGGGCACTGTGTAGGCGACCAAATCAATCAGCCACCAGAGTTTGATCTGCAGACTTACGATCACACCCCTCCTCTACCACTTGGCCCTGTGCAAGTACTTTTTGGTTGTTCTCCTGTAAAACTAGAACAGATTTCTTATGAGGACGGACTATGTTGTAATCAGCACCCACCACATTGAGAGCTATTTAAAGTGCCTTAAAATGCTATTGTCTTTATAGTCTAATTTTAACAATTGGATCAGTCCTACCACTCAGTGTATTCCTGTTTCTATATTCTCCGGCCTTTTCTCCAGGCCCCTTTTAATGGTGAAAATTATATGTTTTGATCGTAGTAAATTCTGGGGTGTTTTGCCTTTTAACATCTGATTATTTTAGGATTGCCAACCTCCAGGTACTTGTACAAAATCAGTATAGGAATCAACTAGTCACTAAATAAACAAATCGCATTTAACAAGGGTAGCCAATATCAAGCAACATAACTCCTGGTACTAGCTGGAGTAGGGTTGCCAACTTCAAGGTACTAGCTGGAGATCTCCTGCTATTACAACTGATCTCCAGCTGATAGAGAAGAGTTCAACTAGAGAAAATGGCCACTTTGGCCATTGGACTCTATGGCATTGAAGTCCCTCCCCTCCCAAACTCCACCCTTCTCAGGCTCTGCCCAAAAACCTCCCGTTGGTGGCTAAGATGGAAATCTCCTGCTATTACAGGTGATCTCCAGCTTATAGAGATCAAGTCACCTGGAGAAAATGGCTGCTTTGGCAATTGGACTCTATGGCATTGAAGTCCCTCCCCTCCCCAAACCCTCCCCCCATCATCTGCATTCTCATCCCAGCGTACAGGTGGCTGATGGAAGTAGAGTAACCTGGCTGCAAAGAAGAGGGAGTGAAACCACCACAACCACCATGGCAGCTACCCGGGAAAACAACAAGCTGGCCACAGTGGGGTGTTGGTGGCATTACTTCCTTTTCTCCATGGCCAGCTTGCTGTATTTGGGCACTTTGTCAATCTCGTTCTCTTATGCGAGCCAATGTGCCTCATATTAGGCAGACAGCAAGGAAGCTCTCCCCTTCTCTCACAAGGGCTAACTAAGGCACAACAGTGACAGGGAGAGACAACCCTACCTGCTCAGTACTGATCTGGTAATTTAAAATGTTATATTTATATATTTTAATATTAATATCTCTATTACATGGGGTGGGGTGGCATAGAGTAGTCATGCGCCTCTTTCGCTTCATGGTAATTGTGAAATGTGGCTCTCCCGAACCTCAGAGAGAGAACCACAGGTTTAGGAACCCAAAATGTTCAGGCCAAATCAAACACTTGCTTTATGCTGTAGCTTTCCAGTGAATTCAGTAGGTTTTGTTTGATAGAGAACATCCAGCACAAGTGCCAAACCTTTCCTGTCCTTAGAATTAAGAATTAGAATTAAGGCTGCTGCTTAATTTGGCATACTTTCGACAGGCAGAAATCCATAAGAATTTTGTCTTCCATTTCCACCATATTGTCCTTTAAAAAAATCAATTTTGTTATTTCATGCAAAGTGGCAACAGGAGAAGGGTAATTGTAGGGGATACCTAGTGGGAAGAGGAGAGAGCTGTATGCACGTGTGCACATGAAACCCATGCGTTTCATTCTTACCCAGCTGCCCATTTTCCATTGCAACCCCTTCCTCAGCTAGTTTCCCCACCTTGACTGGCACACTCCTAGCTGACACAGAAAGTAACAAAGGAGAGAGATTGCAGAGGAAATGAGGGGGATTAAGCCCCCTCACACACTTCCCCCACCAGCATTGCCATTACAGTTCAGCAAGAGGGATCCAGATGTAGTTCTACCCTCTATTTCCCCATCCAGAGAAATAGCAAAATCTGTAGCCTCACTTTGTGCAAACTGGACTCAGAGCACATTCATTCTTAGTTTTCAGGCTATTTGACTGGGCAAATGCCAGTCCCTGGAATTTGTAGCCTCTGACACAGAGGCTACAAAGATTTTCCACATATCTAATAACTTGCTGGTATGTACTGGCAGCGTGACGGTTTTTTGTTTTGGTTTTGCCATCTTCTGGGCATGGAGTAGGGGTCACTGAGGGTGTTGGTGGGGGTAGTTCTGAATTTCCTGCATTGTTGGACTAGATGGCCCTGGTGGTCCTTTCCAGCTTTGATTCTATGAAACATTTTCAACATCAATCATGTGATGAAATGGACTTTCTTTACACAATTCACTTTGTTCCTGTTAAATGATTTAAAAGAGTAATAAGGATCGTTTTATTATATTTGTATTCCCCTTTGCATATTCATTTTTGTTTAAGTCAAACTGGTGAAAAACCAGATTTCATATGATTTATCAGATTTCTGCATGGGACACTGCGGTAATTTTGGTTTCCTTCCATAGAGTCCGTTAAAAACAAGGTACCATGGCCCAATCTGGCTATAATTTAAAACAGTGGCCAAGGCATGACTGTGGATGCAGCTTTGCACCAAAAAGAGGTAATGTCTGTCTGCACAGCACACGGGCCTTCTGTAGAAATCCCGCACAAAGTTCTTGAAGAACACTGGTCCTGTTCACACATCACCTCATTAGAAGTGTTCATTCTAAGATGACTGATAAATAGATATGATTCGTGGTGTCGTGGTTAAGAGCGGTGGACTCTAATCTGGAGAACTAGGTTTGATTCCCCACTCCTCCACATGAGCGGCTGATTCTAATCTGGTGAACTGGGTTGGTTTCCCCACTCTTCTACTTGAAGTCAGTTGGGTGACCTTGGGCTAGTCACAATTCTCTTAGAGCTCTCTCAGCCTCACCTACTTCACAAGGTGTCTGTTGTGGGGAGAGGACAGGAAGGTGATTGTAAGATGCTTTGAGACTCCTTTATAAAAAGGTAGAGAAAATGGCCATATAAAAACCAACTCTTCTTCTTCATTCCTTTGGCAATCCAGCCAACCAGTTAATACACAGGGCTTGCTGGTCAGTTGATACATAAACAAGGGCAAACTGGATTTCATTTCTTTACTTGTAAAAATATTTTTTTAACTATTAACTGGGTTTTCAAAATTTGCGTATGGCTCACTGCAAATTTAAGCTTGTGTTTGGCTACTACGGAATAGGCATGAAATGAAAAGGCAGAAAGGTAGAGGTTAGAATGTGGAACTATGGCTGGACCAAACCAGGTTCAAATCTTGGTTCAATTAAGATCATCACTGGGTAATCTTGGGCCACAGGACTGTTGGGAGAATAAAAGGGAGTTGAGGAGAACTATATGTATACATCATCCGGTTTTGTCAGAAGTTGTATAATTTGTTACTTATAGGAACGTTTACATCCAGGAAGCTGAGAGCTGAAGAAGCTGCCTCCGTGGCAGTGAAAGCGCTGAACACATCCGGACAGGCATTTCCATTATTGTCAATGCTTCTTTGTTGTTCTAATAAGTCTTTTCCAAGACAGACTAAAAGTATATAAGAGTTCAACATTTTTGTGACACCCTTTGATGGTGATATTTTGTAGCATTCCATATAGCTACATTTTTGTTACTCTATGTCTTGTTCTCATTGTTGTCAGTTTGCTATTACTTCTATTATTCATGTTTGATGTTTATATCACGTTTTTCACATAGTTTCGAGTTATAATATATGTTGTTTATATCTTGAGAGCCTCGTACTATTTCATCTTCAGCTGTCAAAGTTATAGTAAGTTATTAAAGGTTAAGTATCCCTTTATCGGGACTGCTTGGGACCAGAAGTGGTCTGTATTTTGGATCTTTCTGTAATTTGAAGTTTTTGCATATACATAATGAGATATCTTGGGGATGGGACCCAAGTCTAAACACGAAATTCATTTATGTTTTATATATACTTTATACACATATCCTGAATGTAATTTTAAACAATATTTTAAATAGTGCTGTGTACACTGAACATCAACGGCACCACTGAGGGCCTCTGAGTAACGGCTGCATGCCGGCTGAAAAGGTCCGGGTTTTGGAACAGTCCAGATATCAGATGTCCAGATAAGGGATACTCAACCTTTGACACAGTGAGCTGAGACTCATGAAAGCTCATACCCTGCCACAAATTTTGTTAGTCTTTAATGTGATACTGGACTCTTGCTCTTTTACAAAGTTATAGCATTCAAGTATAAGTCATGTTGTTGCTTCACAGGCTGATTTATTGCTATAAGATCTGTGACGGTCCGCAGGACCCTTCTTATTCACGGAGTGAATCACCAGATGATATAATTACACATGCAAAAACTAGGCTCATTGCTAACAGCTACAATTGACCTGATTTAGTATTCATAGAGGAGGAGAAGCGTCCTAGTTTCAGCCCTGGTCAATACATTTAAACCTACTGGGACATTCCAACTCAGAAACTTCATACTGGAGACGGTCTTCGAAGGATGGGGTCATCAGGCTGCCAGAAGTGTATGTAAGACCAGTGTCGCTCTAACTTGAGCAGTAAGGTTTAGAACCATGCGCTCATAGAGTTACAATTGTCTGAAGAACAGCACCAGATATAAATGTCGTAGACCTTTCCAAAGAAGGCCCTGGTTTTGCAGGATGACATGCAGCCTCGGGTAATTTTCTGAATCATCCCGTCTATGAATGAAAACACACAGAGAGAAACAGGTCAATATGAAGGCCCCATGCTGCAAATCTCTTATGATCAATATCATATTTATGTCAATGTGGGTGTTCTCCATTCTTGATTGTTCATGTTTCAAGAGTTCTGCCCAATATAAATAGAACAATTATTACAATATTTTTTTCCACGAGCACAATAGCAAAGAAATCAAGAGAGCTGGAGAGCCAGCGTGGTGTAGTGGTTAAGAGTGGTGGTTTGGAGTGGTAAAGTCTGATCTGGAGAACCGGGTTTGATTCCCCACTCCTCCACATGAGCAGCAGACGCTAATCTGGTGGACCAGGTTGGTTTCCCCACTCCTACACATGAAGCCAGCTGGGTGACCTTGGGCTAGTCACAGCTCTGTTTGAGCTCTCTCAGCCCTACCCACCTCACAGGGTGTCTGTTGTGGGGAGGGGAAGAGAAGGTGATTGTAAGCCGGTTTGAGTCTCCCTTAAGTGGTAGAGAAAGTCGGCATATAAAAACCAACTCTTCTTCTATTGCACTCTTCATTGTGTGCACTATCTTTGATTTTGTCATCTATTTTCTGCATTGTATATCATGGAGTGACCTTCTTTGTTTGTTTGTCTGCATTGCCTTCTAATAGTGCAACCCTCATCCTGTTGTGTTGCTCATTGGCTATCTATTCCATGCTGTGTGGACACATTGTTTTTATATTTTGTAATCCACCTCGAGTATCAGCAAGAAAGGTACTCTATACAGGAAAACAAATAAAGGCAAGATTATGACTCCCAAGACATTTTGCATACGCTCTGCCTCCAAATGCCAAAGTTATAGGCCATTTTTGCGTGGTCAATTTTGATGCTTGCTGAAAGCTCTTTTTTAAAATGCAACTTTAAAAATACATTTTCACGGTCCCGACACAAAAGGAGTTCCACTCCCCCCACTCGCCTGCTCCTTTGTTCCTGCTTGCATAAGCAATTAGCATATGCATAGCTAACGCATATCTGTTGTTTTGCATTATTCATTGAGGGCGATTCTTCAGCAAACTCCAAAGATCGCATTAAGTGGGCTCTTTAATAATGCGAAGCAGGTATGCGCCGGCTTTGCAGTCACTTCCGGAATGACGGTTCAGTGCGCAAAATTCAAAAAAAAAGATGCGGGGCAATTCAGCCTGGAAGGCGCTGCTAATTACCATGCAAAAATGGCCATAGATTGGAGAAAACGTATTTCTGGAAGCAGCAAAGAACAGCTTGTTTAAAAAGTGCTAAGGATGGGCAGGCCACTTCTGCCAGAGCAGATCTGGCTATCAGATTGTCCTGCATTATTCCTCAAATGAACGGGAAGGCCAGCATAGCTCCTAGCCCTGTTATTTCAAGGGGACACATTTAAAGCACCCAACAGAAAAGATGTGCCTGTCTGGAAACAGCTCCCAATGTTCTAGAATCCCTACCCATGGTTCCGAACCCTGATCTGTGGATGGAGTAATTTCTAGTCTCCATTCCTGGTAAATAACTACCCCAATTTTTGCCTGTTGGGCATGCTACGTTAGAAGCTTCAGTGGGAGACATTCCTGTTCTCACAGGAACACAGGAAGCTGCCTTACACTGAATCAGACCCTTGGTCCATCAAAGTCAGTATTGTCTACTCAGACCGGCAGCGGCTCTCCAGGGTCTCAGGCAGAGGTCTTTCACATCACCTGCTCGCCTGGTTCCTTTAACTGGAGATGCCGGGGATTCAACCTGGGACCTTCTGCATGCCGAGCAGATGCTCTGCCACTGAGCCACGGCCCCTTCTTCTCATATCTGAAAAACTGAGCTGTGACCCGCAAAAGCTCAAACCCTGCCAGAAATTTCGTAGAGGAGAAGAAGCATCCCAGTTTCAGCCCTGATCAGTACAATTAAACCTACTGGGACATTCCAGAAATTTTGTTAATCTTTAAGGTGCTACTGGTCTCTTGCTCTTTTATACTGCTACAGACAGACTAGCGCAGCTACCCATCGTGATCTGTTCTCATATGCCAGCATTCAGCGTCTCTCACCGAAAGCACAGGGAGTTCAATTTCAGAATGGATAGTGAACACATGTCATCTCTGACTGTGTACTATGGAACAGAACACCCGACCATTTTACACACTGCAGTTACAAAGACAAATTTTAGGACAGGCAGAAGGGAGCAATGAAGGGCTCAGGCAGGAAGCCATGGGAATAGGATGGTGCAAGCATGTCCTGGGTTCGTTCCCCCACTCCTCCACTTGAAACCAGCGGGGTGACCTTGGGCTAGTGTCCCTGGCCACCAAGACTAAGTTAATTCATGCCATTGTATTCCCTATTACTACGTAGGGGTGTGAAAACTGGACATTGAAGAAAGCTGATAGGAAGAAAGTAGATTCCTTTGAAATGTGGCATTGGAGGAGAGTGTTACAGATACCATGGACCGCCCAAAAAAATAAATAGTGGGTTATAGATCAAATCAAGCCTGAACTGACCCTAGAAGCTAAAATGACTAAAGCTAAAATGATCGCAAAGGAAGTTGGTTTCAGATAGTCGGCTCAAGGTTGACTCAGCCTTCCATCCCTCCAAGGTCAGTAAAATGAGTACCCAGCTTGCTGAGGGTAAAGGGAAGATGACTGGGGAAGGCACTGGCAAATGACCCCGTAAACAAAGTCTGCCTACAAAACGTTGGGATGTGATGTCACCCCATGGGTCAGGAATGACCCTGTGCTTGCACAGGGGACCTTTACCTTTAAAATGACTCAACTGAAGCTATTGTATTTTGGTCACATAATGAGAAGACATGAGACACTGGAAAAGACAGTCATGCTAGGAAAAGTTGAGGGCGGCAGGAAAAGAGGAAGACCCAACAAGAGATGGATTGACTCTATAAAGGAAGCCACAGCCCTCAGTTTGCAAGACCTGAGCAAGGCTGTCAAAGAAGGGACATTTTGGAGGACTTTGATTCATAGGGTCGCCATGAATCAGAAGTGACTTGACAGCACTTAACACACACACACAAAGAGCGTCCCTATTTCCATCTCTTAAGTGATGATAGGGAACGGGATTCCCAACACAGATAGAGTGTCAGAGGCTGCCTGACAACAGATTCAGACTCTGACGGAGACCAGATCCAGGGACAGAGTCCTCCTTCCCCACCCACGCTGACAGAGAAAACAGCTGATGACGATGTATTGCCAAGACATATCTTAAAGTCACCAGCTACAGAGCAGCCTAAAGAAGACCAGACGCCGGCCGACCCAGGAACATCAAGGAAGCTGCCCAGGCAGTCGGGAGACCATGAGGAACAGATGTCTCCTGGGACTCGTCGACGGAAAATGGGCCGGGTCCTGGCAGAACAACGCCGGCGTTCAGCCAGGTTGGAACAACAAAGAAGGAACCGAGACAGCCATGAAGATAGTGAGTGAGTCTTTACAGAAGCTGCCTCCCCCAGACAGCTGCAAGTATTTAGGAAGGCTGAGCCAGCAGAATCTGTGGAAGCAACGCATGGCGAACCTGCGGCAATCCACTCTGGCTGACGCTGTATCGACTCAGACTGCTTTCTTGACCCTGAATTCTTCTGGACTCCCTGCCTGACCTTGGACCGGCCCGACCTTGACTCTGCCTTTCGTTCTGACGGATTGCCTTTCACCCTGACTGACCTTGGACTGTTACTGGACTGCGTGATTACTCCCATTCCCAATTAATACAGCTGCCAGCTGTAGAAGCCTCGGCTTCAGAAACCCCAGCCTGTTGCCCCGCCTGCTGCAGGCCTCTTCAGAGCACCGTGCTGCTACAGGAGCACCCCGCCCTAGTGGGCCAGCACATAGAGTCTGGTCTTGAAATGCATTCCGTACCTCCTCAAGGGCTTTTCCATCCACTTTTCCTTCACAAGTTATGCCCCTGGCAATCAAAACAGGTATTAAGAACCCTGCCCTGTGTTATATATGTGCTTTTCCTGAGTTTAAAAAGGAAGACAGGCTTGATTTGTTGCTTAAAACTCACAGTGAAAGAAACACAAGTTGTGTCTTCAGTTTGACTTGGTCATCCTACCCAAGAGTCGTTTGTCTACTTGAAGTTTATGCCTTCAGGACTCACTTTTTTGAGTTCTTCGAATGAAGCAGGATTTCCCTTTGCGTACAGTGCACACAAATGGCTTTTTTTTACAGCTGTTATCACGTGCAATATCTCTACAGCCAAGGCATATGGCACCTCCAGCTGGGGGAGACAAATGGAAAAAGATAGTGTCAGGCCCATCTTGTTTATAAACGAAGAGCGGTCCCATAAGAGCAATCTCATATTTGGATCATACCGCATTTCGGCTCAAACTAGGTAACGTGGAGGCCATGGGATTCCATTGGTCATTATGTGTTAAGAACATCAGCAGCCTAAGTAACAGCACCCCACACACACACACACGCAACAAAAAATTCACCAGCTGAAACGTGCCCTCACCCATACACACTGGCCCTTTTTTCTTTAAAGGGAAACATGGTCCGTGAAATCTGCAGGAGGGAGAAGTTAATCCCCCTCTCCCTCGCAGCCTCGATCTAAATAAGTAACCCACGCAGCTACAATTCTGCTTTTAAAGGCAGAGATCCGCAATCTCCATCTCCCAGCTACTATAACCACTAGCTGACAACATGCTCAGATCTTATAAGTGTGCTGTGCTCCGTTTCTAAGGATTCACTTCACTGGTTTAACACATCTCCTACTGAAGCTAATATAAAGTAACTTAGGGAGTAAAGACCACAGCAGGCCTGGCCACCCATACCCGCAATAACTAGTTATGAGTTTTCTCCAGGAGGCTGCTGAACAGTTTGACATCTGCTGTACAAAACCAGTAGTATTTTTAGACATTATCCCCAAGATAGGCAAATGAACCCTCCCCCAGTATCTTAATCTGTAAATCAAGCATCATACTAAATAAATATTGCCAACGTGGCCTTTCAGAATTAATGATTCTCTTGCTAAAATTGACTCCAGTCCCTTACACCTGTCTTCCCTTCCACTAATGACCCACCTCCTTCTAAGGAGAAAATCACTAAGACACAAAGCAGCAGAATATTGTTCACCTGAATTTTCATTCTGAAAAACAGAAAGAAATAATAAGATAAATAGAGCATACCAAGTCTGCAAAGCATCTGTCAACAGATTATGAGCAAAGATGGTCTGTTTTCCGTCTTGGCTGGGTGTAAAGTGCCGTCAAGCTGAATCCAACATTATGGCGACCCGATAGGGTTTTCATGGCAAGAGGCTAACCGAGGTAGTTTACCATTGCCTTCCTCTGCATTGAGACCCTGGTATTCCTTGGTGGTCTTCCATCCAAGTATTAACAAGGGCCAGCCTTGCTTAGCTTCTGAGATATGATGAGATCAGGCTAGCTTGGCCCATCTAGGTCAGAGTTCCATCTTTGCTACCTTGAGATTCATATTACAATGGAACAGGTAAAACTGCCAATCAGGGAAGACAATATTAAGATAAATGGGCCAACAGCCAGACTCTAGATATGGCAGATTCATTGGGGGACCCACAAAGTCTACGGTACAGTGCACTGATGAGATAGCGCATCTAAGCACTATCATGAGCTATTAAATATTTTCTTAGAACTACATCTCAGATTTCATGTGCACTTCAGAAACTCCATTCTTTGGATTTGGAGTTAAGGCTTGTTGTTTTCTGGCTCAGTGCCAACTCTCAGTAAAAGCAAGTTGAGAGATATATAAGGAGATGATCTGGCAGGGCAAAGGGAAGGCAGTTTTTTTCATTCAGTAAAACCACAATAGTCCTTAACTTCATGTTGACCCAACAGAGTTGTTGATGCCTCTGAAACGGAAACCATATGAACAGAATATCAGCATGTCTCCCATTTCGTAAAGATCAAAGTTTGTAATCCCACATTGCCTAGCAGTGTCCTTATACTGGACAGATGTCATGATGAAGATTTAGTATTATGTTCTTCTCTACCTTCAGCTTCGTTTCATCAATGTGGACCTTTAAGAGAGCCACACAGATTGGATAAGGAGGGCAGGCATGATGAGCAACTGGCGATAATGGTATTTGCATTCCATTGACTCACGAGCATAGTTATCCTGTTTAGCGTTCAAGTACCATGATCATATAGAACAAACAAAATAATACTTACACAGACACTTGGAATTCACCAGTGGTTTTAAGTCCAGAAGAAGTGCTTTAGGCCTCCGTCGGTACCTGAACACACAGGACACACAGATCAGAATATGATCTCCCTACTGTATCTTTGCATATCATGGTAGTATAGTCACATTTCTTTTACTGTTACTGTCTCAATCCGTATATACCCGTGTATAAGCCGACCCGCGTATAAGCCGAGGTGCCTAATTTCTCCCCCAAAATGGGGAAAAATTAGGCACCCGCGTATAAGCCGAGGGTCGGCTTATAACCCCTCCACCCCCCGCAGGCTTACCTGACCAGGCTCCTGGTGGCGGGAAGCGGCGGATCCGGCGGGGGCGGCCTTCCTGCAGCTGCAGGAGGCTCCCCCAGGCAGCTCCTGGCAGCGGGAATTGGTGCGGGCCCAGCGGGGGCGGCGGAGCGGCCTCCCTGCAGCTGCAGGGGGCCTTTGGAGGCCGCTCCCGGCCGGGAAAAGGCAGCAGCGGTAAGTTCCCCCCTCCCTCCTCCCTCTACCGTATTGACCCGCATATAAGCCGAGTTCGGCTTTTTCAGCCCTTTTTCAGTATATACGGTAACTACTCATGATGTCCTTCTTCCAAGCATTTGCATGATATCAAAACATATAATGCTGAAACCATTTTATAGAAGAATCTACATCTTTGATTTCAATGAGACTTCTTGGGATACCTTGACATATATGTATTTCTCCGCAATACTTTTCTTTTTTAATTCAAGGCTTCAACTTCATACATTTCTTTTATTTAGCTAATGCAACTTCTACTCCAGCTTCTTCCCACCCGGCTCCTTCAGCTTGGACAGCAGGACAGAAAGGAATCAACCTTCTCTGCCAGGCAGCAGCATCAACTACTTGCTGAGCAACTCCCACGACTGGCTGATTCGAACTTCGGCAGATGCAGTCCGTACCCACCCTTTCTGCCTCAAATGTGCCCTTTTGCCATATCTTTCCAAGTGTTCTCTGACTCACTATGATACAGCAACAAGAAGAAATTATCTGGGTCTTCCTCATTATGATTCAAATAACAGAGAATTCCAACTGAGGAAGGGAACACAAGCAGAATAATTCTGCACAAGGTAATTTGACAGACATTTCAAGTTGAAGCATCCTTTATTATGAGAAGTGTTCTGTTTTGGGAATTTTTTCTTCCACACACATTAAAAATTGCACATTGCTGTACATTATATACGATCGGTCTGAAGCACAGTTCTTATGGGTACAAGGCATCATTAAAATGACCCTGAGACCTAAAATATACTCAGGGCAAAAGAAATAAAATCATAGAATCATAGCTCATCCCACCTCCAACCTTTCCATTCCAGAGGCTCAGCAGGTCTTGTCAGGTTTGGGCACGAGGTGCATATGAGTATGGAGTCAATCAACCAGAGAATACACAGGTGAGGAGATGCTGGCCCATTGCTAGATATCACCGACAAAGTGGATTTTATTCCTGCACTCGTAAAAATAGTTTTTAATATGAATGCCCACTTTTTAAATTTGCCCATGGTTCACTGAATGGCAGGCTTGTGTTTGCCTACTATTGAACAGGTGTGAAGTGAAAGACAGTATTGCCTAAAACCAACATCTCCTCCCATTGGCCTGGGTTCTGATCATGAATTCTTAGACGTTGCAAAACAGTGAGCTGGAATCACAACACACATCAGCATGTTCCTAAAAATCATCATGAAACCCACATTTATTCCTGTGCAAACAGCCACTACTTGATCATCAGCTGACAAAATTATAATGTCCAAGCATAACAGTCACCTTGTTATTAGACTAACAGCTTTATTGTGGTAAAAGATTCGATGGGTTGCAAGACAACTCAACAGATTCATGAACTCAAACCAGAACACACACATACACACAAAGGTACAGAACAAAAAATATTGTGAATGGTGATAATAAAAGGCCATTAAATGTAAGAGAATCTGTGAAATTGCTATGCAAAACTAGGCACAATTGTAATAACTGTGATTAATGTAATTTGACATCTGTAGTGACTAAGTGTCTCTGTTTAAGCACTGAGTAATAAACTTACAGAGGAATTCTAATTTAGCAATTTCACACTGGAGACATTTGAAGGACACGGTCATTATGCTGCTGGATGGTTAACAGAGAAGGTACTCGAACAAATTTAGTACCAGATATTAAATGAGTTACAGCGATTTCTATAGCAGCAGAAGGTAGTACTTTTGTAGGCCCATCTGAGCCACATCTCATTTTTGCAGAATGAGGTGCAACCTCGTTGAATTTTCAGAATCTTTTGCACTATGAATAAAAAAAATGAAAAGGGGTCAGTATGAAGGGCCCGTGATGACAAATCAATCAGCACCCTCATTTTTCTGTTCATGTGTGTGTTTCTGTTCATAATTGTTATGTATTTTGAGAATGCCGCCCATAGTAAATAGATCCTGAAGTTTTCCCAAGAGCAAATTATCAAGACTCCCAACAACTATCATATCAGCCCTGCCTTCAAGCCCACAGCTACAGATTTGAGGGGAAACTATTATATTCGTTGAAAATATTTATATCTCACTTTGTTTCTTGAGATGCAAAATGGCTCACAATGCAACAGCACCTTGATTGGACACAACAACATAGAAGTCCATTCTCAAAATAAAAACACACAGATCTCCTGGTATAACCTTCCAAAGGTCATTATGATCTTCTGATAATAATTTGAGTGTGTGGCTCTACTCAACAAGAGCCAGGGCTTTTTCGCCCCTGGCTCCAGCCTGGTGGAATGCTCTTCCTGGTAACATCAGGGCCTTGCGGGACCTGAAAGAGAGCCTGTAAGACAGAGGTATTCAGCCAGGCCTACAACTGAGGGCAGCCGCAGGTGTCATCTATGCCCAAGCCGCAGGTGTCATCTATGCCCCACTTCGTTTATGTTTGAACCTTTGTATAGATATTAGGGGGTTGCCTGCCTGTTTGCCTCAGAGTTAAGTACTAGAAATTGTATGCCATTTCTGGGTTCTAATAATTTTAAACAACTGTGACTATAGTGTTTTATAGTTGAAATGTTTTATTGATATTTATACTGTTCAGTGCATGGGTTTTAGTGTTGTTTCTTACCCTGAGCCTGGCTTCAGCCAGGGAGGGCGGGTTAGAAATTTAATGAATGAATGAACAAAATTAATAAATGCAGTCAAATCTGCCAAAAAAAGTTTGTCCATTACTAAGTGCCCTCTGAAACAGGAGTGTCTTGCACACTTTCCTAAATGCAGATAATGAAGGCACCCCTCCACACCCACTCTGGGAGGCCATTCCAAAGGGCTGGACCTACCACAGAAAAATTCCACGACCTAGCTGTTGCCATTTGGACAATCGTAACAATAAGGGAACCACAATGAAAACGCTGTCTGAGGAACCTAACTGGCAGGTGTGACTATACCAAGAGATGTAGTTTGGTAAGTACAAAGGCCCTAGGCTGTGAAGGGCTTTAAAAGTTATAACCCATACTTTCAATTGGGCCTGGGAACAGTGCAACTGACGCAGCACTGGAGTTACATGTTCTGAGCAGACGGCCCCTGACTGCTGCGTTTGTACCAAGTGACGCTTCCAAAAACATCATCAAAGATAACTGCAAGTACAGTTGGTTACAGTTGCCCATCTGGAGGTTAAGGTTGCATGGGTCAGCATCTGATTCCTGCAGAGTCTTATGAGCATGATCTAATCGACTGATGCTGTTCCTACCATGCCGCTTGGTTTACCAACCAACAAAGCCATGCCCAATGGCACCTCAAGCTTTTAGCTTGATTTAACAAAAAAAGCTTCATATCATCTAGGTCTAGAAAAGAGCAAACGGAGCCTTGGCTACTTACTGTGAGGGCTCCTTCTTCTTTGAGGCGAAGGGCATCTTGTAATCAGTGGGTGATTCCTATTCACTTCCAGGGAGGCAGGACTAAATTTTTTATTTCCTGTCTCCTTGGCTGGAATTGCCCTGGTGGATCCAGTTTCTGGCTTGCCAAGCTAACTAATGACAGGATCACTAACAACCTTATTTAAAAAAAAAAACAACTTAATGACAACATTAACGGTAATTTAATGGGGGGGAAACCTTAGATCAGAACAAAGAAAGGGTTACGACAATAACACTCAGAAGTAGTGACAGGGAAATGACCTTTGTGTTTATAACAACTCCTAGATGTTGCATTATTTGTGTAGGTGTTAAGGAGCTTTTCTCCCTGTTTACTAGGTATCGTGGTTTACTAATACCTCTATTACCCTTGATGTGTGCAGTGCTGATGTGTCCTTTGAGGATGCGCAGATTAGAACGTCATCCAAGTACGGATGTACCTAGATGCCTACTTGCTTTAATAGGACTATAAGTGTTACGAGGACTTTGGTAAAGATTCGAGGTGCAGATGCCAACCCGAATGGGAGGGCCTTGAACTGATAATGCAGTTTGTCATATGCACAACATAGGTACTTGTGTTGCCCTGGATGTATGGGCATGTATGCCTCGGTGAGGTCCACTGCTGTCATGTACATTCCTGGATGTAGTGCCTCCTGGATGTAGTGCCTCCACTATGGTTCTTAATGTTTCCATACGGAAATGTTTTACAGGGATGTGTTTGTTCAGATATTTTAGACCTAAAATAGCCCTCCACTCCCCATTCCTTTTGGGGACTGTGAAGAACACTGAATAAATCCACTGAAAACATTCTAGGTTTGGCACAGGCTCTATGGCTGCAATTTGAGTTAGGTGATGAATTGCCCTTGTCGTTCTTTGTAGTTTTTCTATATATTTTTGATGTGGGGAAAGGAACAAATCTGTCCCGGGAAGGTCTTGTCAGTTCTAACAAGCCCTACCTTGTAATCCTCCACAGAAAGGAGTTCGTCATTTGCTTGCCTTTGATCAGTGGCCATTTTAAAATCTGGTAGTCTCAGTCAATTTTTTAAAATTCAAATGAAATTTAAATAGGCTTAGAAGCAGAATAAGAAAGTTAAGTAAATAGATAATTAATAAGCAAGTAGGTAGGTAATAAAACAAGAAGAAATAGATTAGAATAATTTCTATTTGATCCTATGCTAAGCATAGAGCTATGCCTAAGTTGCTCTCCGTTGCTCTCCCCTCAGATGCAGGATGGAAACTGGATCCACCAGGGTGATCCCAGCCAAGGAGACAGGAAGTAAAAAAATCCAGTCCTGCCTTCCAAGAAGTGCATACGAATCACCCACCTATCACAAGGTGCCCTTGCCTCAGAGAAAAAGAGTTCAGTAGCTCCTTAAAAATAACAAAATTTCTGGCAGGGTCTGAGCTTTTGCGAGCCACAGCTCACTTCCTCAGAAAGCTCACACCCTGCCAGAAATTTTCTAAGTCTTTAAGGTGCTCCTGGACTCTTATCTTTTTCTAGCACCATCTAGGTCTGTTAGATCAGAAGCGTCAGACCCTTTGCCTTCCCAACTAGCATTATCTCCACCTTGTGTGAATTAAGCTTCAGGTTTTTTTAGTTTCAGCCACTTGACCACAGCCTCAAGATACTGGCCCAGGACCATCACAGCCACCTCCAGATGCTTTGATAATGAGATGCAAAGCTGGGTGTCGTCCACATTTTGGTGACAACCCATTCCGAAGCTCCTGATGCTCTCACCCAAATGTTTAATGCATTGTTTGGACAGTGCTGGGGATAAAACAGACCCTTGAGGCACCCCACACATCAGGTTCCAGCTAGCCAAGACTGCCTCTTGTAGGGAAACTCTTTGTTCTTCAGTAATCCTTCCAACCAACTTTCTGTTAGGCAGTCACGTGACACACAATTTGACACAGGACTGGACCAGGCGGAGAGGAGCAAACTGGATTCCTAATAGCTGTGGTCACCGGGGCACAGGGAGCAAATCACGATGGCTCCAGATGTACCCCTTTACTTCCTTGGTTTCCCCACTCCTCCACATGAAGCCTGCTGGGTGACCTTGGGCTTGTCACAGTTCTCTCCGAACTCTCTCAGCCCCACCTACCTCACAAAATGTCTGTTTTGGGGAGAGGAAGTAGATTGTAAACTGGGTTGATTCTTCTTAAAAGGTGGAGAAAGACGACATATAAAAACCAACTCCTCTTCTTCTTCTTCCTCCTCCTATATAAAGTTGCCATTTATCCCTAAAGGCAGCCCACTTGGGAAGCAGGTGAGGCAAGTCTTTCTCCCAGGATTCCCCACACTATTGTTAATTAAAACTACCCATAATCTGGTGGCCATTGAAGGATCACTCATACAGCTCAGTTCTGCTAATGCAGAACTCTGCCCCTAATAGACACCTGTCCCAATTTTTGCCTGTTGGCCATGCCTTGTTACAAGTTTTAGTGCAAGATATTAGCATTTTCATTTTTCTAGGGATCTGTTGTCTCACCAAAAGCTCCAGACATTCAATCTCAGAATGGGTAGTCAATCTGTCTTGTAACTGCACACGGATGTAAATAAGACACCATGGAGGAGATGCCCTGCCGTTTTATACACTGCAGCTGCAAAGGTAGTTTGTAGGACTGGGTGTGGTGAAAATGCTCAGGCAATGATCCTTAGAAGTAGGGTATTGCCAGCCCTATTTGCAACTGCTAAATGTGGAAAGGCAGGCTCAATTCTCTCCCTAAAACAGTAGTGAAAAGGAACACCTGGTCATCTGGACAAAGAGGCATTTGTTTAAAGAAAATTTCCCTTCTGGACTCACATCTAGAAATTTTTCGCTGGAAGCAGAATTGGTGTTTGCTTGCAATGCACAGATAGGACCTTGTCTTGCACCTATTATCAGGTCCCACATTAGCACACCCAAGGCATCTGACACCTCCAACTGTGGGAGACAAATGGAAAAGGAAAATGTCAGAGAGATGCCCAGCCCCAGGCAAAGGGTCGCACACAGGAGTTCTTAATGTCTCTGGTTCACAGGTTCCTCAGAAGAATGGATAGAGAGTTAAGGTGCTTTTCAGCTCTAAATGCAGATACCATAACACCAATCCAGAAATATTTCCATAAAGCCCTTCCCATTCCCCCCATTAACAAAAAGCCAAATCCAGCTTTGCACTGAAATACCATGGGAAATCATCCTTGAGATACACATTATAATTATAAATCATGATGGGTAGCCATGTCAGTCTGTCAATAGCAGTAGAAAAGAGCAAAAGTCCAGTAGCACCTTAAAGACTAACAAAATTTCTGGCAGGGTATGAGCTTTCGTGAGCCACAGCTCACTTCTTCAGATAGCCACAGCCACAGCTCACTTCTTCAGAAAGATCATCCCCTGCCAGAAATTATAATTATAGGGTTAATTTATGGAAATCCTTCTGTTCTGAAGATCAGACAGCACGGGAGGTCAAGATCTTCCCTAGCTGAAGCAGATTTTGGTGCCAATTATGTCAATCCACCTATGGGTGGATTCTCAAAGACAGAAACAGAGTAATTGAGGAGCCGCTGCCAACAGCAACAAATGCCACATAATACTGCAGAAGCAGACTTTCCTATAAATTATAGATGATTGCTAGATAAGGTAACACACGTATGACTATGCAAGCAAAAAGGGCTTACTCACCAGATCTCTTAGATGGATACCACCACATTTGAGATCAGACTAGTTTAGTGGTCCTAGGTAAATAGAGCTTAAAAATATATCAAATAATTGCAATGTATGTTAATTAAAGTGAGTCTCCTGCCGGGAACCTGGTATGCATAATGAGGCAATGTTTAGATTTCACTGAAGGTTACTATTTGGGCAGTAGCAGAGTGAGTTCGGACGCTCTGCCAATGCAGCCTTCGCTTATAAAAACAAAAATAAGAACGTGAAATCTCTCGACTTTTTAAACCTTTTGGTGGGGGGTAATGGAAATGCATTATACTGAGTTATGTAGCCTTGTTTTCCACATTTTCTCTGTAACTTTCTCACCATATTATACTTAATTGGCTTGACACTGAAGATCTGATTGTCTATCTGTGCATATCTTTATCAGAAAACCTTGCCCCGGGGCCATGTAAAGAAACTTTGTGAGGTGTGAAGGATAGTTTGTGATGAGAAAGCTTTTGGACCCTCAAGAAGATGTCATGTAAAGATTTTGATGTAAACCACAGATTAAGATTCCCATGGTAAAAGGTAAATAAGGGGTTAGAAATTGTTCTTTAGCAGATTATGCTGTCCGTCTGCCTAAAGAATCTTCCCCAGCACCATGGCCCATCCAGAGGTATGTGAACTTGGTATTTCTATTGCAATTTTTTACTGAACAGATCTGCTTAAACATTGTAATATTCTGTTAGGTTTTGTCCTACAATGTAATTTTCATATATTTGTAACTGATGTGTTTTTGTGTTTTACACTTATATTTTTTCTACTGAAGTTTCTACAATAAAAAATAATTTCTTAATTCAAAGCTTGTATCATTACTTATGGGGTAACTGGTTAAGTAAGATAACATATTTTCCAGTAAAATACAGCATCTAGAAACCTAGTTACCTTTCACAGTATTGACTGCTTCACTAGGTAAGACAGAGACCGCAGATTTCCAATTGCCATTTCAAGCTAAGTCACAGTAGCATGAGTGGGAGGTGGATTAAACACTTCCATCCCCAGTTTCACTAATTGAAACCATGCCTCCCCAAACACATTAGCCTTTTTTAACTTTAAAGGGTGGATAGGTTGAAACCCCTCCCCCTAGCAACCCTGATCAAAGTCTGTAGCCCACTTAGGCACAGTTTTGGTTTCAAAGAGAGGTCCATGTTCTCCTTCACACCTAGTCTGACCCCTAGTTAGCAACATACTCATATTTTACAGGTGTTGTGTGCCCCATTTGTAAGCATTCACTTAATCCGTCTGACATAGTTTTTACTGAAGCTAACCTAGATACAGCTAGAATGTGAGTCCATCTATCCTTAAGTAGAGATGACTGATCGACTTAAGGATAGATGGACTCACATTCTAGCTGTATCTGAAGAAGTGAGTTGGGCCTCACGCACGCTCATATCCTTGCCAGAAATTTTGTTAGTCTTTAAGGTGCTACTGGACTCCTCCTCTTTTCTGCTGTTAGCGACAGACTAACACGGCTATCCATTGTGATCTATATGCTAACCTAGAGAGTAAAAAATCAGAGTATGTGGCAGTCCTCAACACCTGTACCTGCAATTGCTAGTGGTGAGCTTTGTCCAGGTGGCTGCAGAAGAGTTTGACATCTGCAATAGGAAGTACCCACAAGTAGCATTTTCAAACATTACCCCAAGACTACCATTTTAAACCATTCCATTCCTGACCCCCTAGCATCTTAACTAACCTCTTGCTCAAAAACCATCATTACAGAGTCTGCAATACAAAACCCTACATGTAGTATTTCCAAACATTACCCCAAGATTACCATTTGAGACCATTCTATTCCCCACCCTCTAGCAGCTTTACTAACCTCTCGCTCAAGAACCATCATTGCCCTTCATGGTTCATGATTCTCCAGCTGAAATCTTCCCCAATCACTCACGTTGCAATAATTTCACTTCTCTTCCCTTCTTTAACAACCTACCTATTCCTACAAACAGCATCACTAAGAAACAAAGAGCCAGAACATTGTTCATCTGAATTTTCATCCTGAAAATGTGAATTAGACAAACAGAAAGCAGTATAAGTTTAAAGTTTAAATCTAGCTTTCAAAACATCCACCAACAGATGATGGGCAAAGATGGTCTACCTTCAGTATCGGCTAAATTGATATTAATATTGCAATGGAATAAATAGAACAGCCAGAAGACAATATTAAGCTAAATGAGCCTACAGTTAGATTCTTTGTATGGGGGGTAGGGAGAGGAGTCCACAAAGTCTAAAGCACAGTGCGATGATCAGATAGCTGATCTAAGTACTAACATTCACCATTACACAATATTATCTTACATTCACATCTCAGGTTTCATGCTTCACAAACTCCATTTTGTGGATTAGGAGTTAGCCTTGCAGTTTTCTGGATGAACATCTCTCAATCAAACTGCAAATAAAAAGAAGCCAGTCTGATTTATGAGAGGATGAAAAAATGTGACAGAGGAGACGAAAGGATGTTTTTTCATTCTTTAAAACTCATGGTAGCCCTTAACTTCAAGTTGACCCAACCGAGTTGTTGATGCCAGCAAAATGGAAGTCATAAAAAGTGAATAGGAGAGCTTCTCCCTAGTGTAAAACAGGTCAAGGCAAGTTGTGACTTCGTTCTGGACAGAAGTCATAATGCAAAATAAGCACTGCTTTCTTTTTTTTCCAGTGCATGCTCTACTTTGAGCTTTATTCCAGCTGCATACTTTTAAAGATAGCCACATGGGTTGGATAAGGAGGGCAGCCATGATAGCTGCATGGCTAACCTTACAACCCTGGAGATCCTGGTATTTACCTTATATTGACACATGAGCATATTTTTCATACTGTGACCAAATTCAATGTGTATAGAACTAGAAAAGCAATAGTTACCGGGACATTTGCAATTGACACAGCAGCTTTATTAAGCTCGAAGTAGTTTTGACTCCTTTACTATCTGTAACGATGCACAAGAAATGCAAAGCGATTAGTATATGCTGTTATATTATCTTGTTTTATCTTCTCAATCGTATATGTTTCCATTAATGTATGCAATACATAATCATGACTGATTACAATGCATTGCATTCCAGTACTTGTAGAATGTATAACCCGTACAATGCTTTTTAAAAATCTAATTTTTTTAATTTACTGAAAATTACTTCCTGGATTACCTTAAAACACAGCAGTGTTTCCCCTCAACTCCCACTACTGGCCAGTCCAAACCTCAGCAGGTGCAGCCTGTACTGCTGCTTTGAAGAACGTGCACCCAAATGCTGCCTGTGTTCCACAAATAATAGAGATCAGGCCAGTGGTGAAATCAGCTGACCACCAGTAAAAAGGCACTGTGTGGGCGACCAAAGCAGGTGCAAATGTCCGTAACAACGCATCCTGACAGCATTCCCATCTCATTCCAATATTATTATTAACCAAATGGAATGAACTATGGGCACTAAACAAACAGTGATACAGTGGGCTTGCTTAGCCCACCTTCATACATCTGGTAATAAGAAAGCAACGATGGCAAATCTGCACTTTAGGTTAACAACATTCTTCTAGGGTGGTCCAGCCAATAAGCCACCAGATTTTGATTTGTAGACCCCTCCTCTGCCATGCGACTTTGGGCAAGTACTTTTCGGTTCCCCTTCTGAAAAACTAGAACAGATTTTGCTGACTTGTTATGAAGACAATGTTGTAACCAGCACCCACCACATTAAGAACTATTTAAAATGCCTAATAATGTTATTGTCATTATGGTCTAATTTTAACAATGGTTTCATTTTGGACCAGACCTACCATTCAGTGTATTCATGCTTCTATATTCTTCAACCTCTTCTCCAGGCCACTTTTAATGGTTAAAATTATACGTTTTCATCATAGTAAATTCTGAGATGTTTTTACGTTTTCACATCTGATTTTTAAAAAGTGTGGCATCTAATATATTTGTCACTTTGTTGTCTTATAGGGAATATTCACAGCTGAAGTTTAAAACTGAGGGCCAAAGGCTGCATGCCAATAGTAAATACCTCTACATGAAATGCAAACAATAAAGCATCACACAAAACTTCTAGCAAAGCTATTTGTCCTCTAGAGCAAAATCGGTTCAGACAGAACTCATGCAGATATCAAAAGTCAACTAGATGATGGAGGATGGCAACAGAATTGGACACATTCCTGACCTGCGACACCTGAACACAAAGAACCAGGAGGATGAATCAAAAGGCAAGCAAGAGAGTATTTGGGGATGTCCTGAATGGGGAAAGCTCTCTTAAAGCTACAGGAAACCCATTTATTTCTATCCTTTCCCTACAGAGGACCAGATTTATAATATTCTGACTTCTAGTATAAGAGTGGTTCATTGATCTAAGCTAGGGTACAAGCCTCGTTTAAAATGTGTAGGATCCTGCACTCAAAACTTGCTGAAAGTGGAAGGGATTCTAGGGGACTGCCAATTGACATCCCTTCTCATACATGCAGTGGCATGATTCCATAACAACTTCAGTTAGAGGAGGCCAAACAGAACCATCATGCTGTCAGGATGCCTGAGGATCTCTCTGTTTATCGTAGGTGGATCCCCTCCCTCTCTGCCTCAAATGTGCCCTTTTGCCATATCTTTCCAAGTGTTCTCTGACTCACTGTGATACAGCAACAAGAAGAAATTATCGGGGTCTTCCTCATTGCGATTCAAATAACAGAGAATTCCAACTGAGGAAGGGAACACAAGCAGAATAATTCTGCGCAAGGTAATTTGACAGACATTTGAAGTTGAAGCATCCTTTATTATGAGAAGTGTTTCGTTTTGGGAATTTTTTCTTCCACACACATTAAAAATTGCACATTGCTGTACATTATATACGATCGGTCTGAAGCACAGTTCTTACGGGTACAAGGCATCATTAAAATGACCCTGAGACCTAAAATATACTCAGGGCAAAAGAAATAAAATCATAGAATCATAGCTCATCCCACCTCCGACCTTTCCATTCCAGAGGCTCAGCAGGTCTTGTCAGGTTTGGGCACAAGGTGCATATGAGTATGGAGTCAATCAACCAGAGAATACACAGGTGAGGAGATGCTGGCCCATTGCTAGATATCACCGACAAAGTGGATTTTATTCCTGCACTCGTAAAAATAGTTTTTAATATGAATGCCCACTTTTTAAATTTGCCCATGGTTCACTGAATGGCAGGCTTGTGTTTCCTACTATTGAACAGGTGTGAAGTGAAAGACAGTATTGCCTAAAACCAACATCTCCTCTCATTGGCCTGGGTTCTGATCATGAATTCTTAGACGTTGCAAAACAGTGAGCTGGAATCACAACACACATCAGCATGTTCCTAAAAATCATCATGAAACCCACATTTATTCCTGTGCAAACAGCCACTACTTGATCATCAGCTGACACAATTATAATGTCCAAGCATAACAGTCACCTTGTTATTAGACTAACAGCTTTATTGTGGTAAAAGCTTCGATAGGTTGCAACACACCTCAACAGATTCATGAACTCAAACCAGAAAACACACATACACACAAAGGTACAGAACAAAAAATATTGTGAATGGTGATAATAAAAGTAAGAGAATCTTACTTTAAGAGTAAGAGAATCTTACCATTAAATGTAAGAGAATCTGTGAAATTGCTATGCAAAACTAGGCACAATTGTAACAACCGTGATTAATGTAATTTGACGTCTGTTGTGACTAAGTGTCTCTGTTTAAGCACTGAGTAATAAACTTACAGAGGAATTCTAATTTAGCAATTTCACACTGGAGACATTTGAAGGACACGGTCATTATGCTGCTGGATGGTTAAGAGAAAAGGTACTCGAACAAATTTAGTACCAGATATTCAATGAGTTACATTCATCTCTATGGCAGCAGAAGGTAGTACTTTCGAAGGCGTATCTAATCCGGGTCTCAGTTTTGCAGACTGTGGTGCAACCGCGTTGAATTTTCAGAATCCTTTGCACTATGAATAAAAAAATGAGAAAGGGGTCAGTATGAAGGCCCTGTGATGACAAATCAATCAGCACCCTCATTTTTCTGTTCATGTGTGTGCTTTCTGTCCATAATTGTTATGTATTTTGAGAATGCCGCCCATAGTAAATAGAGGAATCCTGAAGTTTTCCCAAGTGCAAATTATCAAGACTCACATCAGCCCTGCCTGGCGGAATATTTATATCCCAGTTTATTTCTTGAGATGCAAAATGGCTAATAATGCAACAGCACCTTGCTTGGACACAAAAACATAGAAAAACCCATTCTCAAAATAAAAACACACAGATCTCCTGGTATAACCCCCCAAAGGTCGTTATGATCTTCTGATAATAATTTGCTGGCAGTCCCCAGCCCTAAGGGTGTGTGGCTCTCCTCGACAAGAGCCAAGGCTTTTTTGGCTTTGGCTACAGCCTGGTGGAATGTTCTTCCTGGTAACATCAGGGCCTTGCGGGACCTGAAAGAGAGCCTGTAAGACAGAGGTATTCAGCCAGGCCTACAACTGAGGGCAGCCGCAGGTGTCATCTATGCCCAAGCCGCAGGTGTCATCTATGCCCCACTTCGTTTATGTTTGAACCTTTGTATAGATCTTAGGGGGTTGCCTGCCTGTTTGCCTCAGAGTTAAGTACTAGAAATTGTATGCCATTTCTGGGTTCTAATAATTTTAGAGGACTGTGACTATAGTGTTTATTGTTGAAATGTTTTATTGATATTTATACTGTTCAGTGTAGGGGTTTTAGTGCTTTTACCCACCCTGAGCCCGGTTTCGGCTGGGGTGGGTGGGTTAGAAATTGAATAAATAAATAAAATTAATAAATGCAGTCAAATCTGCCAAAAAAAAAGTTTGTCCATTACTAAATGCCCTCGGAAACAGGAGTGTCTTGCACACTTTCCTAAATGCAGATAATAAGGCACCCCTCCACACCCACTCTGGGAGGTAGGGTCGCCAGGTCCCTCTTCACCCTCAGGGGGAGGTTTTGGGGGCATAGCCTGAGGAGGGTGGGGTTTGGGGAGGGACTTCAATGGCATGGAGCCCTATTGCCAAAGCGGCCATTTTCTCCAGGTGAACTGATCTCTGTCAGCTGGAGATCACTTGTAATAGCAGGAGATCTTCTGCTATTACCTGGAGGTTGGCAACCCTACTGGGAGGCCATTCCAAAGGGCTGGACCTACCACAGAAAAATTCCAAGACCTAGCTGTTGCCATTTGTACAATCGTAACAATAAGGGAACCACAATGAAAACATTGTCTGAGGAACCTAACTGGCAGGTGTGACTATACCAAGAGATGTAGTTTGGTAAGTACAAAGGCCCTAGGCTGTGAAGGGCTTTAAAGGTTATAACCCATACTTTCAATTGGGCCGGGGGACAGGGAGAAAATCACGATGCCTCCAAATGTACTCCTTTACTTCCGGGTTTGATTCCCCACTCCTCCACATGAGCGGTGGACGCTAATCCGGTGAACTGGGCTGGTTTCCCCACTCCTCCACATGAAGCCTGCTGGGTGACCTTGGGCTAGTCACAGTTCTCTTCGAGCTCTCTTAGCCCCACCTACCTCACAGGGTGTCTGTTATGGGGAGGGGGAGAGAAGGTGATTGTAAGCCAGTTTGAGTCTCCCTTAAGTGGTAGAGAAAGTCGGCATATAAAAGCCAACTCTTCTTCTTCCTTTGTTTCCCCTCCACACGAAGCCAGCTGGGTGACCTTGGGCTAGTCACAGCTCTGTTAGAGCTCTCTCAGTCCCACCTACCTCACAGGGTGTCTGTTGTGGGGAGAAGAAGGGAAGGTGATTGCGAGCCGGTTTGATTCTTCCTTAAGTGGTAGAGAAAGTCTGCATATAAAAACAAACTCTTCTTCTTCCTCCTACATAAAGTTGCCATTTACCCCTAAAGGCAGACCACTTGGGAAGCAGGTGAGACAAGTGTGTCTCCCAGGATTCCCTACACTATTATTAATTAAAACTACCCATAATCTGGTGGCCATTGAAGGATCACTCATACAGCTCAGTTCTGCTAATGCCCCTAGTAGACACCTGTCCCAATTTTTGCCTGTTGGCCATGCCTTGTTACAAGTTTTAGTGCAAGATATTAGCATTTTTCTAAGGATCTGTTGTCTCACCAAAAGCTCCAGACATTCAATCTCAGAATGTAAATCTGTCTTGTAACTGCACACGGATGTAAATAAGACACCATGGAGGAGATGCCCTGCCGTTTTATACACTGCAGCTACAAAGGTAGTTTGTAGGACTGGGTGTGGAGAAAATGCTCAGGCAATGATCCTTGGAAGTAGGGTGTTGACAGCCCTGTTTGCATCTGCTAAATGTGGGAAGGCAGGCTCAATTCACCGCCTAAAACAGCAGTGAAAAAAAACACCTGGTCATGTGACCAAAGAGGCATTTGTTTAAATAAAGTTTCCCTTCCGGACTCACATTTAGAAATTCTTCGCTGGAAGCAGAATTGGTGTTCCTTTACCTTGCACTTATAGGCCTTTGTCTGGCACCTATTATCAGGTCCCACATTAGCACACCCAAGGCATCTGACACCTCCAACTGTGGGAGACAAATGGAAAAGGAAAATGTCAGAGAGATGCCCAGCCCCAGACAAAGGGTCACAAACAGCAGTTCTTAATGTCTGGTTCACAGGTTCCTCAGAAGAATGGATAGAGGCAGTAGAGAGTTATGGCGCGTTTCTGCTCTAAGTGCAGATTCCACAACACCAATCCAGAAATATTTCCATAAAGCCCTTCCCATTCCCCCCATTAACAAAAAGCCAAATCCAGTTTGCACCGAAATACCATGGAAAATCATCCTTGAGATACACATTATAATTATAAATCATGATGGGTAGCCATGTCAGTCTGTCAACAGCAGTAGAAAAGAGCAAGAGTCCAGTAGCACCTTAAAGACTAACAAAATTTCTGGCAGGGTATGAGCTTTCGTGAGCCACAGCTCACTTCTTCAGATAGCCACAGTCACAGCTCACTTCTTCATAAAGGTCATCCCCTGCCGGAAATTATAATTATGTTAACTTATGGAAATCCTTCTGTTCTGAAGATCAGATAGACAGCACGGGAGGTCAAGATCTTCCCTAGCTGAAGCAGATGTTGGTGCCAGTTATGTCAATCCACCTATGGGTGGATTCTCAAAGACAGAAACAGAGTAATTGAGGAGCCGCTGCCAACAGCAACAAATGCCCCATAATACTGCAGAAGTATTATAGACAATTGCTAGATCAGGTAACACACATATGACTGTGGGAGCAAAAAGGGCTTTCTCGCCAGATACCTTAGATCAGTGATGGCGAAACCTTTAGAGACCGAGTGCCCAAACTGCAACCCAAAACCCACTTATTTATCGCCAAGTGCCAACGCGCCAATTTGACCTGATACTGAGGTTTCCTCCCAGCTCAGCAAGGAGGGGCAGCGGGGAGTCCAGGGAAGGGGGGGCTTTGAACGGCTCCGCGCTCCCTTCAAAGCCCCCGCCGCCCCCACGCATGCCCACAGAGAGGGCTCGGCGTGCCGGACTTGGCACGTGTGCCATAGGTTTGCCAACACGGCCTTAGATGGATACCACATTTGAGATCAGACTAGGTAAAACAGAAACCAGATTTCCAATTGCCATTTCTAGCTAAGTCGCATAAGCATGATTGGGGGAGGGGGGGATTAAACACTCAAAAACTATCATTACAGAGTCTGCAATACAAATCCCCACAAGTAGTATTTCCAAACATTACCCAAGATTACCATTTGAGACCATTCTATTCCCCACCCTCTAGCATCTTTACTAACTTCTTGCTCAAAAACCATCATTGCCCTTCATGGTTCATGATTCTCCAGCTGAAATCTTCCCCAATCACTCACGTTGCAATAATTTCACTTCTCTTCCCTTCTTTAACAACCTACCTATTCCTATGAACAGCATCACTAAGAAACAAAGAGCCAGAACATCATTCATCTGAATTTTCATCCTGAAAATGTGAGTTAGACAAACAAAAAACATCATAAGTTTAAAGAGCACATCTAACTTTCAAAACATCCACTAACAGATGATGGGCAAAGATGGTTTACCTTCAGTATTGGCTAAGTTGATATTAATATTGCAATGGAATAAATAGAAGAGCCAGAAGACAATATTAAGCTAAATGGGCCTACCATTAGACTCTTTGTATGGGGGGTAGGGAGAGGAGTCCACAAAGTCTAAAGCACAGTACGGTGATCATATAGCTGATCTAAGTACTACCATTCCCCATTGCCCAATATTTTCTTACATCTACATCTCAGGTTTCATGCTTCACAAACTTTATTTTGTGGCTTAGGAGTTAGCCTTGCAGTTTTCTGGATCAACATCTCTCAATCAAACTGCAAATAAAAAGAAGCCAGTCTGATTTATGAGAGGATGAAAAAATGTAACAGAGGAGAGGATGGTTTTTCATTTTTTAAAACCCACGGTAGCCCTTAACTTCAGGTTGACCCAACAGAGTTGTTGATGCCTGCAAAATAGAAGTCATAAAAGGAGAATTGGAGAAGGCATGTTGTGCCTTCATTCTGGACAGAGGTCATAATGCAAAATAAGCACTGCTCTCTTTTTCCAGTGCATGCTGTACTTTCAGATTTATTCCAGCTGCATACTTTTAAAGATAGTCACGTGGGTTGGATTAGGAAGGCAGCCATGATAGCTACGTGGCTAACCTTACAACCCTGGAGATCCTGGTATTTACCTTATATTGACACATGAGCATATTTTTCACACTGTGACCAACTTCACTGTGTATAGAACTAGCAAAACAATACTTACAGGGACATTTGCAATTGACACAGCAGCTTTATTAAGTTCGAAGTAGTTTTGACTCCTTTACTATCTGTAACGATGCACAAGAAATGCAAAGCGATTAGTATAAGCTCTTATATTATCTTGTTTCATCTTCTTAGTCTTATGATATGCTTCTTTAACCATTAATGTGTGCAATACATAACCATGACTGATTACAATGCACTTTTTTCCAGTACTTGCAGAATATATAACTTGTACAATGCTTTTAAAAAATCTACTTTTTTACTTTACTGAAAAATACTTCTTGGATTACCTTAAGACACACGCTGTGTTTCCCCTCAACTCCCACGACTGGCTGATCCGAACTTTGGCAGATGCAGTCCGTACCACCGCTTGGAAGAACGTGCACCCAAATGCTGCCTCTGTTCCACAAATAATAGAGATCAGGCCAGTGGTAAAATCAGCTAACCACCAGCAAAAGGGCGCTGTGTGGGCTATCAAAGCAGGTGGGAACGTCCTAACAACACATCCTGACAGCATTACCATCTCATTCTGATATTATTATTAACCAAATGGTATGAACTACAGGCACTAAACACACTGATAATGTAGGCTTGGCACACCTTAGTACATCTCGTCATAAGAAACCAATGATGGCCAATCTGCACTTTAGGATAACTAGATTCTAGGATGATTCAGTGAATAAGTCACCACATTTTGATCTGCAGGCTTACATTCGTATCCCTTCTTAGCCACTTGGTATTGGGCAAGTTCTTTTCAGTTCCCCTTCTGAAAATCTTGGAATTCACAAGCTTGTTATGAGAATAGAAAGTAAATATTATAACCAGCACCAAATGCATTAAGAACGATTTAAATGCCCAAAAATGTTATCGTCTTAATTCCTCTTCCAGTGATCCATCACAAATAAGATTCCCATTCAAAGAACTGGCTAAAGGATGTGTCTGTAATTTATGTGTGTGTGTGTTAATGCCGTCAAGTCGCTTCCGGCTCATGGCGACCCTATGAATGAAAGTCCTCCAAAATGTCCTATCTTTGACAGCCTTGCTCAGATCTTGCAAATTGAAGGCTGTGGCTTCCTTTATTGAGTCAATCCATCTCTTGTTGGGTCTTCCTCTTTTCCTGCTGCCCTCAACTTTTCCTAGCATGACTGTCTTTTCCAGTGACTCTTGTCGTCTCATGACGTGACCAAAATACCATAGCGTCAGTTTAGTCATTCTAGCTCCTAGGGTCAGGGAACCCACTGATTTGTTTTTTTGGCAGTCCACGGAATCCGTAACACTCTCCTCTAACACCACATTTCAAAGGAATCTATTTTCTTCCTATCAGCTTTCTTCACTGTCCAGCTTTCACACCCATACATAGTAATAGGGAATACGATGGCATGAATTAATCTAGTCTTGGTGGCCAGTGATACATCCTTACACTTCAAAATATTTTCTAGCTCCATCATGGCTGCCCTTCCCAGTCTCAATCTTCTTCTGATTTCTTGGCTGCAGTCTCCCTTTTGGTTGATGGTGGAGCCAAGGAATAGAAAGTGTTGAACAATTTCAATTTCCTCCTGTAGTTTATACCTTTAGTTATAAGTACCCAATCAAAAAAGATTACACCTTCTTTTCATATAGACAAAATTAACATTTTCATGTCTTTGCAAATTAAAATATATTTGTGAGAAGATTCATTTGTAGATGCCGAGAAGGCGTTTGACAGAATTGACTGGTCCTTTCTGAATGCAGATCTGACCGCTTTTGTTGTGAGAACATTTTGCAACTGAATTGTTTTGAACGGATTTGACATGTGATAATAGCATGGACTTGGAATTTCCTTCTACCTTCCAGGCTCTCAGCCAAAGAGCCCTACGAATTGCTGCGTTAGAAGACATGGAGCGAGCAGAAAAGGACAGGGCGTCCAGGGATGCATCCACCATGAAGGCTGAGGCTCTTAATAGTCTGTCTACTCCGTCAACTATTCTCCTATCAGCCCCCTGAAGGAGTTGAGCGATCTTTTTAGCCCAGGCAATAGACGCTCTAGCCATAATGGCAGCTGTGGTAGTAGCCTGGATGGCCAGGGCTGAGGACTCATGCACTTTTCTGGAAACTCCATTTTGCGGTCAAACTTATCCTTAATAGTGCCCGCCCCATCCTCAGATAGGATGTCAGAAGATTGTAAGGATGCTATAGGAGCATCCACTACAGGTAGACTAAGGAGATTCATGGCTGCTGGGGACATGTCGTATAGCTTTTTTATGGCAAATGGGAATTACCTATTTTGGGTAGGTTTATCCCATTCAGTTTTGATAAGTTTGACAAAGTATTCTGGCATAGGAACTTTTTTGGCCTGGGTAGAGGTTCGAGGGAAGTACCCTTTAGCCCCAGTGGGTCACTGTTTGGTCTTGGGTTCCTCTGTGGTGTCTGGCTCTTCAGATAGCTCTAGGGCAATGAGAGCCTTGGACAAAAGGGATTGGTAGTCCTCTGGGGAGAAAAGCCTCTGTTGATCTTCCCCTTCCCTGCCAGGACCTTCAGTGTCGGAATTATATTCTCCCTCCTCCCTGTCGTCCTCGTCGGAGGAAGAATAGGGGGAGAAGTAAGTCTCTGTATGGGGGTGAGAGCTCTCCTTCAAGGCAGCCTTAGTGGGCCATGACGTGGATGCCACCTGGTGACTGCAGCAAGGTTCGCTACTCAGAGACTGAGGGAGAGCAAGAGAGCTGCTCTGCATATTGGCCAGTAGGGGCAGGGGATAGGACAAGGACAAGGACAAAGAAAGAGCGGTTTAGATTTATAGGAATAGGGTAAAAAGAGCAGAGCTCTGCTAGTAACCAGCTCTCCCCATCAAAGGCAGGAGGGAAACTGGAAGTGGTAGGCTTTCCCGCCAGAGACAGGAAGTGAAGATTTGGTCCTGCCTCCCTGGGCAAAGGGCGGGAAAACCCAAGTTGCAAGATACCCTTCACTCAGAGTGGGAATCACCATGTTGTCAAGACACTGTGGCACCTCTCCATTTATCGTATATGGAGGGAAGGGCTTTCCCTCCCTCTGTGACTCAAATATGTCCCTTTGCAATATTTTTCCCCCAGGTGCTGTCCAACTGATTACCTGACACTGCAACAGGAAGAAATTAGCAGGATCTTCCCCATTTTGATTCAAGCTATGTAGATTTCAAACAGCAGAGGGAACAAAAGCAGAATTCTGTGCAAGATAATCAGTCAGTCATTTCAAGTTGAAACATTCTTTATTACGTTAAGTGTTTTCTTTCAGAAATTTTTTTCTTCGATGCACGAATTAAAAAAAAATTCACATTATTGTAATTTAATACGATCCACCAGAAGCATAGATCCTGTCTCTTGGGGGTGGGGGGTATAAAACATCATTAAAATGACCCTGGGACATGTACCTGAAATACACTTGGAGCAAAAAAAAGACAATCATGGAATGGAGATCTTAGACAGTTCTGTTCTAAAGGCTCAACAGGTTTTGTCAGATTTTTGGGGGAAGGATATGTGTGCAGATGAGTATGATCTAAGAGTAGAGAATTTAAGGAGGCCCTCTAACAAACACTGTAGCTCTGATCTCTGTTCTTCTTAGGGCCAACTTAGGTAATAAGGCATCCTTGAGGCCATCACAGACACACAGCATCATTTTATAGCTTTGTCTAATTAAAAAAAACACTTCTGAAAACACCACAGGGGCCATGATCTTTCTGAGAACTGGCACCGGGTATCCCCCCCCCCCCCCCGACCACTTTCAAGTCTCAAAATGGTGAGGGAGGGGACAGAAAGGAGCTCCTCATCCCCCCCGCCCAATGCTGCAGTTCAAAGCAGGGTTAGGGACCCCACGGTGAAAGTTTTTTTAAAAAAGTTCTAAAAAGGCGGGTTGTCCCTGTAACGAAACTGGGGAAGCTTTGCCTGAGACTGAACCAATAAGAAACCAAAGGACTAGAAGCATAGCTTCATTCAGAGATCCACAAGCTATTATAAACCAAACAATATGCTAAGGACCTCATCCTAGAATTTTGTATACTTGTATTATCAAATTTACAAAAAGTGAACTTTTGCTGAAATTTTCAAAACATGACTATGTGGCAGCTTTCCCCAGACTTCAATTTGCGCTGTTTTGTGACTTCAGCAGTTTGGAGAAAGAAAGGAATACAGGTATTTGGGTCTTGAATGAGTTATAAAAATGATTCTAAGAACTTTCCATTAGCTAAGGCACTGGCAACTTTGTCATGATCACAGTCAGATGTGAAATATGGTAGCAAACCTTTGTCCTATTACAGCAGTCACTGCTTGGTATTATATGCAGATTACTTCTATACCTGTCACCCACCAGTGAGTGGCTTTACTTAACCAAGTAAATCAAGTAAATCTGAGTTCAGAATGTGGCGGGCTTAATTGTCTCTCAGCAGAAGACACCAAGTCAGAGTGACAAGATCCAATATCGATCAGCTCTCAACTTCAAACACAATCATGAGGCTGGAAGCCACAGCTTCTGCACACTGACAACATCACTAAGTTTCCCCTTGATCTTCAGGAAATGCCTCTTGAACTCCAAACCATCACCCTACACAGGAAAAATACAAGAAGACATCATCAATCAATGAATGCAGGTGTGTATATGCTAGGCTGATGAGATGGGAAGACGGGGAGAACAAAATTCCAGAGGCCTTTATCTCCCTGGGAGCCCCATCTTTGGGCTGGATATGGGTGATGCTTGGGATTATATGGTACAGGGGACAGACAGACAGTTTCTCTGGGGGTCCTTGGTGGCTCTCAGTTACCCTACATGTATCAGCTGCAGTTTCTATAAACTGGGACAAAGCCACTTGGAGATTAACACAACACCCTCCCTCCCCCATCTTACATGCAGAGCATGTAAGACAGACCTGTTGTCTCTCAGCAGGCCTATGGCTGAGGACAGTGTTATCTGTACCGTCACTACAGAATGGCTTCCTATACTGTTTCCATGCCACCGGCTTGCTTGTTTTCATTTGAGAGCTGTTTTTTAAAATGTGGTAACATCCACGCCATTAGAAGACTCAAGGTTTATTAGATGGTCTATTGGGGTTTTCAGATTTATATTATTATATTATTTAAGAATGGAATGTTTTTAAATCGCTGTATTTTACATTTGTTATTAGCCAGCCTGAACCCCACTGTGGCAGGGGAGTGGACGGGATATAAATTGAAAGTGCCAAAACTTTCCTTAGAATTGAGACTACTGCAAATTTGGCATACCTTCGAAAGACGGAAATCCACAAGAATTTTGTCTTCCATTTCCACCAGGTTTGCCTTGAAAATCAGTTTATTGTTTCTTCTATCCATGGTTGATATGGTGACCTTGCAAGAAAAAATGATTATTGCTTCAGTTCAATTCAGATACCTTTATTGGCATATCCAACATTCATCCAAGTACAATGATTATTGCTTTATAAGTAGGGGGAAAGACACTGGTGAGCAAATGAGGACGACATCTGACTGAAGGTCTCCTTTACAGCCCTCAAGTTCAATACTCTGTGTAACTATCCCATGGCCAAAAGCTGTCAGTTTCAAAGTGTCTTTACCTGGTTTGTGCAGGCCTTCTTCCAGATATAGCCCATCTTTTCACAAACCTCCTTCAAGATGCTGTACGATTGAGCAGCATCCAGCTTCAGAAAGAAACGGGTCATTCTCTTCACCAAGCGTTGCCATGGGTTCTGCGAGGAAGAGCCGGATGCCATATAGCCAGTTAGAGACTGAGTAATATAAATGACAATAATGCTAGGAAAAGTTGAACACAGCAGGAAACGTGGAAGACCCAGCATGAGATGGATTGACTCTATAAAGCAGGCTTGTCCAAACTGTGGTCCCCGGGCTGCATGTGGCCCAGGACGGTTATTAATTCAGCCCAACACAAAATCGTTAACTTACTTAAAACATTATGAATCAGCTATTGTTAGTGTTAGTGTATTTTATGTGCGGCCCAAGACAATAATACTTCTTCCAGTGTGGCCCAGGGAAGCCAAAAGATTGGACATCCCTGCTATAAAGGAAGCCACACAGCCCTCAGTCTGCAAGACCTGAGCAAGGCTTTAAACAATAGGATATTTTGGAGGACATTGATTCATAGGGTCACCACGAGCAACTTGATGGCACTTAACACACACAATTAAAACAAGTCTTTTCAAACTCAACTGTGTTTTAAAATGAATGATGCGTATCAGGTTTTCACCAAAACTGCATCCCTCCCCCGCCAAAAAAGTTTTAGGAAAAAACTTTTTGAAATGAAAAGTAGTGTGTACAGGCAACAAGTTGAGTGATTAAGTTAAAGACAATTGTGGCTAAGAAATAAAATACAGGTGCCAGTATAAAGGAGGCACTTTCACACATGTGGAATAATAAACTATCAATCCAGTGCAGCGATCGTTTACAAGTGGATTTTGCCTTTTACACTGTAAAAGCCCATTGCAAAGTACAACTGAAAGTGGAATATTCCGTGCGTGTGAAAGCGTGGCAAGCCTCAGCAGCAACAAAACCCACCAGAATTGCACTGCTAGACAGATGGCTACTAAGCCCGTACAAAGTAAATCTAGCTGAGCTCCGTCATGCTCAGGGTGGCAGCCGACATCCCTGGATTCTATGCATAGCTCAAAGCAAACTACTACTGGCTGAGGTTACCTGGGAAGAACTGGGCGTGCCAAGCAGCTGGCTGTTCACCAGCATGTGTTCCGGGCAGGCCGGCTGGGAGAAGCTGATCCCTTGCACTAGCTTGTCGATACTGGCTGGACTGCTGTCCCATAGGGAAAGGCCAGTGCCCAATTCTGGCTGGGAATTGGAACACGTCCTTCTTTCCTCACTGCAGTAATTTAAAAGAAAGAATTATGTAAACAGAATGTACCACACTGGAACATTTTCTAAGGTAGCTGACTCAAAAGATTGCTGCCGTCTGTTTATTACCCCATTTCTATCCCATCCTCCCTCCGAGGAGCTCAGGGCTTTCACCTCTACCCTGCCTTCCTTTTTAAACTTATGCCCCCGTGTAGCAAAAAGGCTTTACTTAGTTGTACATAGGTGAGTTTTCTTGGGCACATTAACCAATGAAGGTTCAAGAGTGCTCACAACATGTATGGATTAAAGAGCTAAACATGTTTTTAAACTTATTTTAAAGTTGGTTTTAGAATAATAGAATCGTAGAGTTGGAAGGGACCACTAGGGTCATCTAGTCCAACCCCCTGCACAATGCAGGAAATTCACAACTACCTCCCCCCACATACCCCCAGTGACCCCCTACTCCATGCCCAGAAGATGGCCAAGATGCCCTCCCTCTCATCATTTGCTTAAGGTCATAGAATCAGCATTGCTGACAGATGGCCATCAAACTTAAAAGCCTCCAGGGAAGGAGCGCTTACCACCTCCCGAGGAAGCCTGTTCCACTGAGGAACCTCTCTAACTGTTATAAGTCATCTTGATTTAGAACCAATCTGCCCAATTCTGCATTGCATAAACCTAATTATCACATATAGCATTTCCACACTATTTGAAAGGAGGATGTAATAGAGCGGAGGTGGTAGCTTGGTTAATACAATATTTAAATTAGTAAAACAGCCTGCATTAAAATCTCACAGGTGGCTCAACTCTAGAATTTGCTCAAAGCAAGATGGGAGGAATGCTCTCTCATACAAAACATATGGATTCATTCATCTTTGAGGCATTGATGGGCAGTCTTTTGGGCAAGTACTTCACAGACGCCCTGTGGCATGCACCAGCACTGTTTAGGCTGTCCATCATCTAAGGATGATGTTAGGGGGCAGGCAAGAGCTTGGCATGATGGGAGAGGCGAAGAGCACCCAGATCTGACTAGGCCATAGCAGGCATCTGAACAACCAATTGTGAAATACTAACTGGACACTACAAGTAAACAGATTTTCACCTGTGAGTAGTTTTCACGGGCGAGAAGTCCATATCAGATCGAATGTGCTTAGAAAACCCTCCTGGAGAATCTGAAAGTCCCCCTGAAGAGACCCGAGGTCGCTTTATACCTAAAGAGCAAAAACCACTATGATCAGTACTCAGAAATTATTTTTTATCCCTCCTAGTTAAGGGCCAAGCAGTCAAATAAATAATTGCTTCTTGATACTGGGCAACAGGGAGCAACCTGTCCGATAACATCAAGTAGGCTCGGACTCTCTAGGGCTATGTGCAAGCTAATTTCTGTCTTTATTGCTCCATGCCAGATGGAGCTAAACACAAGTCTTGCCATTATTTATATACACTGATGTCAAAGCAGCCGTGCAAACTTCAGTAGTGATGGGACCAGCACTGCAGGCCAAACAGAAGAGAGGACACTGATAAGAGAGTTACAACACTCAGCCTCTTTCAGTTGATAGAGATAATAAGCCTGGAGACACAAATTGCACAAAGAACCACTTTCCATGTCACAATTTTCATTCAGAGAAGTACTGCCACAAATCATTTCAGAGGAAGAAAAATCATGACATGGGAAGGATTTACACTCTGACCTTCTCTCAAGCCAAACATGAGTATATCAAGAACCCAGGGTGCATCCCTGGTAACAATCCTTGAAAAATAAGCCCAATCAGCAAAGGAATGAGTAAACTAAGAAAATCTTAGAAGCTAGTACTGTCCTTGATAGAAATTAAACCAGATTAAGATAGTAATCTCAAGACTTTTAAGTAAACAGGGTTGGATCCTGACTAAATTTTCCATTAGAGAAATTAACTTTCCTGCCTCTCCCCTCCCACTGATCTTTACAAAATGCTGTTCTTGGGGGACAGGGGACCCTGAGGAATGACATGGGGAGGGGGGTCTGCAGCAAGAACAGGGAATTGGTAGAAATAGCCAGCTGTAACCTGGGTCCAGCCTGCAATGTATTTCTTTCCATTAAATTCATTAAACTGTCTGCAGACTTGTCGTAATGATTTTTTTAAAATGCTGATACATACTGAAGTATGTTTTAAGAAGCTGTGACCTGGATAACCCCAGGCTAGCCTAATCCCATCAGATCTCAAAAGCTAAGAAGGGTCAGCCTCGGTTAGTATTTGGATGGGCAACCTCCAAGGAATACCGGGGTCATAACATGGAAGCACTCAATGGCAAACCACCTCTGAAGTCTCTTGCCTTGAAAACCCTATGGGGTCGCCATAAGTCAGCTGTGACTTGACAGAACAAAAAAAATGTTTTAAGACACCTACCTTTCTTTAGAGGTTTTGTATACCATCTGTCTTTTTTAATATCTGCAATAGTAAGTCTTGATGTAGGGTTCTCAGTTAGTATTTTGAGAAGTAAAGCTGCAAAGAAAAACAACCTGGTCATATACGAGTCACAACTTTAGAAGTAGTTCAAGCAGCTTCCACAGCAAAAGCTGTCAACAAAATTAGTACTTCAAGCTCGAGTGAATTTCTGTTTTACTTCATGCTCACTGGACATTTAAAAGGTTTGTAAGAATCAGGCTCTTTGGTTCTCAAAATCAGAATGATATGTTCTACAATCAAAAACAATTTTGTAGCATCATACTTAACATTTGTCTAGTGCTTAAAGTGTTTGAAGACCTTTACCTATATCATCACATAAGGAGAGAAACACCACTTTGCTCCCTTAGCACAGCTACCAAGCCCCTCAAACAAGCAGATTACAATTAGTAAATGAGTTACCCAAGGGCAATGAATCGATCTTCTTCCATGGTGAAAGGTATGTTTTCTTTTCTTTCCAATCACAATATTCTTGGCAAGTGTCACTAGGCTGATCCCAAGGCAACTCTGCAAGAAAGGAATCCACGGTTCTTGACAAACCTGTAAGCAGTCTGGGAAAAAAAGAATGCTGACTCCCTGACATAAGGGATTTTATCCTATCAGCAAGAGGTACTCCAAGGGCTGATAAAAGAGTCACTAACGTCTATCATTGGCCCATGCTAACCCAAACTCATCAGATCTTGGAAGCTCAGCAGGGTCGGCCCTGGTTAGTATTTGGATGGGAGACTACCAAGGAAGCCCATGGTCAAGGCACAGAGGCAGGCAATGGCAAACCACCTATGAACTGCTCCTATGGGGTCACTGCAACTCAGCTGTGACTTGATAGCACTTTCTATCACCACCATCTATCATATACTAGGTTGAAACAAAGTCAATGACAACTTTCAGGTAACCTCAGACAAGGAAATCAGCACAGAAGGTGACAGTAATATAAACCCCCAGCCATCCAAGTTGACAGGTAAGGATGTCATAGCCTATCAGGGGATGTATTTATTTTGCCGTAATCATGGCTGAGGGTGCTTCACAATACTGTAACTTACCTAGAGCCCAGAGAATATGGCTTTGATAAGAGTTTTAAAACTTATAAATATCTTGGACGCCCAACTGGTAATACAAAAGTTGTATTGCTTACCTGTACCACTGTTACGCAAACCCATTGTGTGGTTAGACCATTAAATCCATATTAATAAGACTAAAACCTGAGTATCTCTTACCTCCTGCCAACATAGCAGTGAGCACTATTCCACAGGACCAGACATCAACGGGCTCAGCATGAAAATCTTTCCTTTTAAGGACCTCTGGGGCGATATATGGGAGTGTGCCACACATCTTGTTCAACAATCGCTCACGACCATTGTATTTAAACACAGTTGCTAGACCGAAGTCTGAGATTTTGAGGTTATCTAAGCAAATCGAATGAGAGAATAAGCATGCCACATATCTTATTATTTTTCTCCAAGGGCAGCAAGATTCTATTGAAATAATCAGACTAATAAGCCTTAGAAATCTAGAGGCAGCACAACTCCATTTACAGGATGCTGAGGACAAATAACAGGGAAGAAATTTTACCATAATACTTTGCTTGCAAGATATTGATCTGGATGGTGACTGATGAAGACAGAAGGACAGACTATATGGTGCTACATCTAGGAAGGTTAAGTTCCTACGTCTAATATCTAAAATGAATTTAACTAAATATAACTCAAAGATAAGCTCATCCTTTCCTATTTTCCGCAACAATTACACATTTCCAGGGCATTAGCTTAGAATGGTTTTCCTCTTACCTCTTTCATCTAGCAAGAGATTCTCGGGCTTAATATCCCTGTGCGTTACTCCTATACTGTGGAGGTAGACCTTTAAAAACAACACAAACTATTAATTTCATGTTATTCCAGGGAGGTGGGAAAAGTTTGAAAAAGAAGCGTAAATAAACTTACCACACCAGCTATAAGTTGGTGGAAAAACTTCTGTGCATCTGGTTCAGGCATTCCTATATCAGGTTCTGTAAGAAAACAACTTATCAGGAAAAAGATGATAGTTTGGGGTTTTTTAACGTTCTAATACATAATGTATAAGAACATTCTAATTGTTTGCCCTGAAACAGCTGTGGTTGGAGGCTCCAAAGCAGCATGCACAATAGCAAAGATTTCAATTGGAATATCCAACTGGAATTCCAGCCAGTCACCCATCTCTTACTTTCATCTCTGGATCCAGAGAATCCAATACTCCTTGATTCCTCAGGTGGCTTCAAATACTACATAGCTGTCTCCTAGGTGAAGGATGCGATTATGATAATGGGCCAGGGGAAGTGGAGGCCACGCACCTTCCATCTGTTGACCAAAACCACCCACCTCACTTCATTATAGAGGTGGCCATGTTAACTAACAGGGATTCACACAGCTTACAGAAGCAGTAAGCACATCCTTTGAAAACACTGACTCATCACTGCTGAACAGGCCCGTAGCTCAACATATAGTGGGCCCTAATAAGCCAATTTCTGCATGTACTAAGGGTCTATTTATTTCGGCTGGACAGTCAGAACTGGATTATCATAACTGCTTTCAAGACCTGCCACCTATGCTACTCATTCCCCAGCACAGGTACAGATTTATTGCATATAGCCAAAGGCCGTTACAATCAAGTAGACACAATCAAATCATTCCCCAGCACAGTTACCTCTAACATCTTCACTTCATAGGTATTTCCACTATAGATATTAATTGCATGTGATGAGTGACACTGAAAAATGGGGCCCCATTCTTTAAATTACTTACAAAAACAAATTTTGGGCCTGTACACACTACCAAGGCACAGCAAGCCTATGCAGCTTGAGCAGAGAGAATGAATACATTAGAGAGAATGAATACATTTATTTTAATTTTGCATTTGCCCCATTCCTAAACCTCAGTAGAGAGTTGCAATCAAACAAATAATACACAGATAAGAGCCCCAGACCCAAAGTGATGCCAGAAAGAGCTCAAGCACTGAAAAGGACATGAGCTTCACCACTGCGATACAGCTGTTGCGGGAGCTTCTTTTCCACCCTTCGCAGTCAGGACTTGGTAAACACCTGGAATATCAACAGGCAAATCTGAGCCGATTTAAGAGTAAATCTTTTAGATCTACAGAGGAACTGGTTCCAAATTTTCACCCTACCACTAGCATCCCCTTGTAGCCCACCCGTGAAGCCCACAAAGCTCCCCGTACCTATTCGGTCAAAAAGTTCTCCTCCACTGCAGTACTCCAAGAAGAGATACTGAATAGTGCCTTCTCGTCGATGCCCATAGAATTTTACAATGTTCTCATGATTTAACATTTTGTTAATGCAAATTTCTTTCTTAATCTGATCTGGGCACTCCGCTGCACGTTTCATGTCAACAATTTTCACTGCAACTGCTTCTTCAGTGCGTCGGTTCACAGCTAGCTGAACTCTACAGAAGGGATGAAAAACACGATTACAAGGAGATGGATCACGATGGGTAGCCATGTTAGTCTGTCAATAGCAGTAGAAAAGAGCAAGAATCTAGTAGCACTTTAAAGACAAACAAAAATGTATCTGATACATTCTAGCTGAATCTGAAGAAGTGACCTGTGGCTCACGAAAGCTCATACCCTGCCAGAAATTTTGTTAGTCTTTAAGGTGCTACTGGACTCTTGCTCTTTTCTAATGATTACAAGGAGAAAGACAGGATACCTTGTTAATTTCTGCTACAGTTATGGATTAGCCCAGGGGTGTCCAAACTTTTTTCAAAGAGAGCCAGATTTGATGAAGTGAACATGCGTGAGGGCCGACCATTTTGCCTGACATTCTTAATTAAATTAATTAAATGCAAATTAACTATTTTATGCAAAGTTTATTGCAAATGGCATACTTATTATGCCCATAACCACAGACTGCACCACAAAAACCATGGCTACATTCCTTCCTTTCCCCAAAGCCCCTTTCAGCTCACCGGTCGTCCCCCAGCTTCTAAATCTCCAACCTTCCTTCTGTAGGGAGGGAGCAGGAACTCTTCCTCCCCCCCCCCCCCGCTCATGTGCCTCTCTGGGACTGTTGACTCTCTCCCTTCAACCATGCCGGGGGTATTCTGTCCTCCCCTCATCTGAGGCAGGAAATAAACTGTCTTTCATTCTCATGGAGTCCAAGATTCAAACACTCTGACATCTCCCGTGCAGGGAGGAATGTGGAGTTTTTCTCCCCATGAGAGCCAGCGTGGTGTAGTGGTCAAGAGCGGTGGTTTGGAGCGGTGGAGTCTGATCTGGGGAACCCGGTCTGATTCCCCCACTCCTCCACACGAAGCCAGCTGGGTGACCTTGGGCTAGTCACAGCTCTCTTAGCCTTACCTACCTCACAGGGTATCTGTTGTGGGGAGGGGAAGGGGAGGGCGATTGTAAGCCACCCTTAAGTGGTAGAGAAAGTGGGCATATAAAAACCAACTCTTCCCTTCTTCTTTCCTTCTGACCTCTTTGCTCTCTGCTCGGGGCTTTGACCTCTGGAATGAACATGGGTGTCCTATGCAGACTCTGCTCCGTCTGAACGCGCCTCATTTCCAAACACGATACATGCCAGGAGTCATTTATTTCCCCCAACCCATCCCTTCTTTCGAAGCAGCCACTTGCCTTGGAGAGAACCTGCTGGGGGGGGGTCTGACTCCAAACACTCCCTGCCCCCAAATCCAGCCCCCTCTCCCCCTGCCTTTCCTTGACTCATAATCCCCCCACTCTCTCCCCTCCTCCCTCTCACCTACCCTGCAAATCTGGATCCCTCGCGAGGCCTCCGCAATGCAGGGAAGGGGCTGCATCTCCCCCCCACCCCAGCCTTCTGCAGAGAGGAAGGAGAAGAGCCAGACGGAGCAGCCCCCCCCCCCCACTCCCAGGCTTTTAGGTGTTTGTGTGTGTGTGGGGGGGGTGTCTTTCCTCTCCCGGATTGGGGTCAGCCTCTGACCTCCCTTGCATTTCCCTTCCCCCCCCCGCCACCTTTCCCACCTTCGAGTCCCCCCCAACCATCCTCAGGATCCCCCTTGACCCACTCGGGAGGAGCTGCTGCTGATTTTCCATGCTTCAGAACAACAAAGGCCGTGTCCCCACGCACGGGCTCTGGGTAGGAAGGAAGTGGCCTCTCTAGGGTTTCAGACTCGCTGGCCTTCATTCCGGGGTGTGGGGCTGAGACAGCCAATCGAGGCGACTCTCCACCCAAGCGTCGCCCCCTTAGTCAGGGATGCAAAGCACAGGTGCAGCCCCCAGGCGCCCCCTTTTCTCTCTCTGCAAAACAGGCTGGGGGGCCGTATTAAACTGGCCCAGGGGCCGCAATTGGCCCCCGGGCTGGACTTTGGACAATACTGGATTAGCCTAAACCCCGACCACTACCCACAGTCCATCCTTTACCCCTTCAGACGGAAAACTGACTCTCTGGAGTCTTCTGGAATTCAGATTCTGGAATTCAGTTTCTTCAATATTTTAAAAATTCTTTAAAAAATGAATTAATTGTACCAAGAATTCACATCTCTCCTTGTTCTGCAGTCATACAAGCATTTTCTACCTCTGCAAGCCATGCATTGTATTTCAGCGACTATACTCACTCTCCATAGGCCCCTTCTCCAAGGGTCTGCACGAGGTCCCAGTCCTCCACAAAGGGCACTGCCATGTTTACAAACACCACATATACTACAGAAATAAAAGAAACAAATGGGTTAATCAGACAGAAGCAGCCTTTTGTCCCTAGGCATATACATGTTCCTGAATTAGCACCAAAGAGCCTAACAGACACTTTCAGAATGCTAAGGCTGCAATCGTATGCAGACTTTTCTGAGAGGATATCCCTCTTAATAAACTGTGACACTGGCTCAGGTTGCAAGCCTGCCTTCATGCATCTGTTTACAAAAATCAAATCAAAACCTTACAAAAACCTGAGCCCACTTGATCTGGAATGCAACCAAAAATATCTATGATGCGATGGTTGCTTTGACCCATCTGTGATGGGGCATTCCTTTAAACAGCCACGTGGAGATTAAACCCTCTTTGACTGAATTAAAGCAGCGCATTGTCAACTAAATTACAGTGCTGCTTGGTAACCGAGTGCTCCTTTACATTCAATCTTTGCAGGGTACAGTCCTCAATTTGTAAGGAATATATTGAGATTTTGTTGTTGTGGTTGTTCCACGTTCAAAGTAAAGCTCAGTATTTCGGAGCCACTGAATACTCAATGTACTAAAACCTTTATTTAAAAATAATCTGATCACTCTAGATCTGCTTAAACAAAACATTATAGAACAGAGACACAGAAAACTGGCATATGCCATAGAAATCAATCCTATATCAGTATACATGCCATTCCTCTTCTAACTACATTGACTTTAAGAAATGTGCTTCTTACCCACAGCTTCGCCAAGAATAGGAAACACTGATCTCAATGCATTCAAAAACTGAGAGATTAAGCGGTGTGGCCAATTTATACAGATGCTATTACACAGGCCAACACACAGTTTTACTGAACTTTCCAATTGTTACCCTCTAAAGCTGTTACAGGATGTTCTTCTGATAAACACTATTTTTACAATGGGATTTTTTTCACAAACGCATACATGAGAGAAAAGGTCAATAAGAATGAATGATGGAATGCCAGACAAAACAGAAACGTCTTCACTCGCTGGTGGAAGAGAAGAAGTGTACAGATAAATCTCCCTGGGGAAGGAATTCCACAATTCTGGTGCCAAGACTATGAAGGCCCTTCCTTGGGTTGCCACCAGTCTAGCCTCAGATAGTAAGGGCATCTGAAGCACAGTCTCTGAAGACGACTGTAGTGGTCAAGTAGCTTCATATGAGAGTATAAGGTAAAGGTCCCCTGTGCAAGCACCGGGTCATTCCTGACCCATGGGGTGACGTCACATCCCGACGTTTCCAAGGCAGACTTTGTTTGCGGGGTGGTTTGCCAGTGCCTTCCCCAGTCATCTTCCCTTTACCCCCAGCAAGCTGGGTGCTCATTTCACTGACCTCGGAAGGATGGAAGGCTGAGTCAACATTGAGCCGGCTACCTGAAGCCGACTTCCGTCGGGATCGAACTCAGGTCGTGAGCAGAGCTTTTGACTGCAGTACTGCAGCTTAACACTCTGCACCACGGGGCTCCTTCATATGAGAGTAGGAACCCCTTAATATATGCAGGCCCCAAGCCATACAGGGCTTTAAAGATCAACACCAGTGTCTTGAACTGGACCAAGAAACAAACTGGAAGTCAGCATAGGCAGAACAAGACTGGACTGATATGGTCCCCACACCCCACTACAGCCAGAATTCTAGCTGAAGATGAGGGGGGTGACAGGAGGAAGCACAGTAACATACCACATAGGCACGAAGCCCGTGCACATACAAACTGTCAGCTCACATGAAGCTGCCTTATACTGAATCAGACCCTCGGTCCATCAAAGTCAGTATTGTCTACTCAGACCGGCAGCGGCTCTCCAGGGTCTCAGGCGGAGGTCTTTCACATCACCTGCTCGCCTGGTTCCTTTAACTGGAGATGCCGGGGATTCAACCTGGGACCTTCTGCATGCCGAGCAGATGCTCGACCACTGAGCCACGGCCCCTCCCAATCGCAGCCCCACAGCCTGGGAGCATAGTTTGCGCCCACACGAAGGCCAGTGGAAGGGGAGGGGGGAGTTGCATGCTTGCTTGCTTCCATTCCCCCCTTCGCATACTGATACAAATGTCGGTACAATGCAGTAGCCTGCTTGCAAAGGACCCCCGAAACAAGAGGCATTGAAAAAGAAGACCACTACCACCACCAAGTAACAGAGGCCCAGGCGCAAGCAATTTTACTGTTCTCACCTGCACACACTTTGAACAACTACATGGGGAAATAATTCAGCAAGTGCAAGTTTTTCCAGGCCTCCAAACACAACAACCAAGGAAAGCGCAATATCTGTGGAATTGCACAAGGTGGGGAGGGGGGCTCAGAAAACCTGCCTGAAAATTTCCTTTAAAAAATCTACTGGGCGGGGGGAGAACGTGGGGTACTAAAGGTTAGCAACAAAGCTACCCGACACCCCCCCCCGCCAGCATGCGTTCTCCCTCGAAGCCTCTCAATGGTGGCGGGTACAGGGGAGGCATCAGGGCCGGTGCCACCATGAAAACGAAAAACAGTGTTGCTCTTACCTGTAACTGTTGTTCGTTGAATGGTCTTCTGTGCAGTCCCACGTGGGACTGCGCCTGTGCAGGCAGGCCTGCACAGGCGCAGCCCCATGTGGGACTGCACAGAAGCCATGAAAACGAAAAACAGTGTTGCTCTTACCTGTAACTGTTGTTCGTTGAATGGTCTTCTGTGCAGTCCCATGTGGGACTGCACAGAAGCCATGAAAATGAAAAACAGTGTTGCTCTTATTTGTAACTGTTGTTTGTTGAATGGTCTTCTGTGCAGTCCCACATGGGACTGCACAGAAGCCATGAAAACAAACTAGGTGGTCGCCTAGGGCGCAGACCTAGGCATCAGGGTCGGTGCCACCATGAAAACGAAAAATAGTGTTGCTCTTACCTGTAACTGTTGTTCGTTGAATGGTCTTCTGTGCAGTCCCACATGGGACTGCCCAGAAGCCATGAAAATGAAAAAGTGTTGCTCTTATTTGTAACTGTTGTTCATTGAATGGTCTTGGACTGCACAGAAGCCATGCAAACAAACTAGGCGGTCGCCTAGGGCGCAGACCTCAGAGGGGGGCAGAACTGGCCTGAGGGGCACCGTTTCAAACAGATTAGTTTCTCGGGCAAAAAAAAACCAAACGCAGCTGACAATTTAGACATATATTTTCATTTTAAGGTAAGTTCCAACAACAACGCTACGGGGGGGAAAAACACAGTTGCACTTACCTGTAACTGTTGTTCATTGAGTGGTCCTCTGTGCAGTCCCACATGGGATCTGCGCATGCGCAGGCCAGCCGGCCTGCGCAGATCCCATGTGGGACTGCACAGAGGCCACGACAACGTACCATTGATTAGAACGTCTTATAAGAAGTCCTGCGCTTTTATTAATTTCCCCCCCCCCCTACAAGGCATCAGCTTTTGAAAACTGGTTGGCAATGGAGCCGGCCTGCGCATGCACAGATCCCATGTGGGACTGCACAGAGGCCACGACAACGTACCATTGATTAGAACGTCTTATAAGAAGTCCTGCGCTTTTATTAATTTCCCCCCCCCCCCCCTACAAGGCATCAGCTTTTGAAAACTGGTTGGCAATGGAGCCGGCCTGCGCATGCACAGATCCCATGTGGGACTGCACAGAGGCCACGACAACGTACCATTGATTATAACGTCTTATAAGAAGTCCTGCGCTTTTATTATTATTTCCCCCCCCCCTACAAGGCATCAGCTTTTGAAAACTGGTTGGCAATGGGGCGGGGGGAGGGGCTGGTTTGGCTGCACGAGCAGCCCGCCTCGCCCAGGGCGCAAAGAAGACCCGCACCGACCCTGGGAGGGCTTCGGACCCCGCAGACGGGGCGGGGAACCACACCCCCAACTCCCCAATGGCAAAGGGGGGGATTTTTTTTGGGGGGGTGCGGATTGGGAAAACCGCGAGCAGCCGGGCCAAAAGGTTTGCTGCGGGTTAAGTTTTAATGGTTTTAATGGTTTTAATGGTTTCCTGCACCGGCGCGCGCGCTTCGGTCTCACCCGCCCGGCGGCTCCCAGCTCCGCGGCGCTTCAGCAAGCGGCGCTTCCCGCCGAGCAGCACCGACAGCCGAAGCCGGGCGGCGGCAGCAGCCGGAGGAGGAGGAGGAGCAGCAGCCCAAAGTGGCGGCGAAGGGAAAGCCGCCCCCGCCTCCGGCTCCCGGCGCCGGCTCCGCCCCCGGCCCGCCCCCGCTCCCCCCGGCCGGCCAGGCGTCATGGCGCGCGGCCCGGAAAGCCTCTCCAGCGCCGCGCTCCTGGGCCCTTTATGCGCGGGAGGTGCCGCCGCTCCCTGGACCGGTGCCGGGTGGACGTCTCAGCTCAACGAGCTGCACCTCTCTTGGAGAGGGGGCCCCAAAAAAATTTTTTTTAAGGAAATAATAATTTCGCTATTAATGGACTTCCTAATTGTGTTTCAGTTCAACCCTTCCTTTGGGAAAATGCGTCTTTTGTGATGCGCAAATGGATTTGGATGCTTATTGGGTCCATAAATTGTGTGTGTGTGTGTAAAGTGCCTTCAAGTTGCAGCCGACTTATGGCGACCCCTTTGGGGGGGTTTTCATGGCAAGAGCCTCACAGAGGTGGTTTGCCATTGCCTTCCTCTGCACAGCAACCCTGGACTTCTTTGGTGGCCTCCCATCCAAATACTAACCAGGGCTGACCCTGCTTAGCTTCTGAGATCTGACGGGATCAGGCTAGCCTGGGCCATCCAGGTCAGGGCGTCCATAAATTACCACATGGCATATCCACAGTGGGTAGCCGTGTGTGTCTGTCTGCAGAGGTAGAAAAGGGCAGGAGTCCCGGAGCACCTTAAATGCCAGAAAATATCTTTAGTAGAAAAGAGCAAGAGTCCCGGAGCACCTTAAATGCCAGAAAATATCTTTAGTAGAAAAGAACAAGAGTCCCATAGCACCTTAAATGCCAGAAATTATTTTTGTTAGGCTTTAAGGTGCTACTGGACTCTTGCATTTTATCAAAGTAACTGTTGAACTGAGATATAATTAAGAAGTAGAAAAGGGCAGGAGTCCAGTAGCACCTTAAAGACTAACAAAAAACATTTTCTGGTAGGGTATGAGCTTTCGTGAGCTGTGAAGAAGTGAGCTGTGGCTCACGAAAGCTCATACCCTACCAGAAAATGTTTTTGTTAGTCTTTAAGGTGCTACTGGGCTCTTGCCCTTTCCCATACAGGTAAAGCTCCCATACGAAAGCTCATACCCTAACAGAAAATAGGCTCACGAAAGCTCATACCCTACCAGAAAATGTTTTTGTTAGTCTTTAAGGTGCTACTGGACTCCTGCCCTTTTCTACTTCTTCTTAATTGTAACTCAGTTCAACAGTTACTTTGATAAAATGCAAGAGTCCAGTAGCACCTTAAAGACTAACAAAAATATTTTCTGACATTAAGGTGCTACGGGAGTCTTGCTCTTTTCTACTAAAAATATTTTCTGGCAGGGTATGAGCTTTCATGAGCCACAGCTTCTGAAGAAGTGAGCTGTGGCTCACGAAAGCTCATACCCTGCCAGAAAATATTTTTGTTAGTCTTTAAGGTGCTACTGGACTCTTGCTCTTTTCTACTACTGCAGACAAACACGGCTACCCACTTTGATAAAATGGATATTTTGTTATGTGCAAATGGATTTAGATAACTTATTAGGTCCATAAATTACCATATAGCATATATTCAACACAAAAAACAGCGACAATTTGTTGTTGACAAAGGACAGCTGGACATATAAAGGGCCCCATTACCTTCAATAGCCCTGACCTGGATGGCCCAGGAGAGCCTGATCTCAGCAGATCTCAGAAGCTAAGCAGGGTCAGCCCTGGTTAGTATTTGGATGGGAGACCACCAAGGAATACCAGGGTTGCTGTGCAGAGGAAGGAACTGGCAAACCACCTTAGTCTCTTGCCATGAAAACCCCAAAAGCAGTCGCCATAAATCGGCTGTGACTTGAAGGCACTTTACACACACACACACACATTACCTTCAATAGCTTAGGGCCCCATCAAACCTACATCCGGCCCTGCTCTGGATGCACCTTTTCCCCACCCAAATTCTCAAAACTGCATGGGGGGGCTTATTGTTGAGTTTTGAGAATTTGGGTGGGGGAAATGTGCATCTAGAGAGCAGCAAATCCAAGGCAAACCCCCCATGCATAAATGGCCTTATCCCCCCCTTCATAGCCACAAAAGGCGGTGTAGAAATCTTTTATTGGCATCGGGAGAACAAGCTCTCTCGCCCTCATTCTCGCTCTTATATTTCTTTTTTAAAATCCCGCCTTTCCTGTGAGCGCGGGGCGGAGTGGGCAGCCTGAATCAGCTTTCACACATTTATGGCCATTTATGCTTGGGAGGTTTTGCCTTGGATTTGCCACTCTTTAGATGCTCTTTCGGCCATCCATATTCTCAGAGCTCAACGATAAGCCCCCATGCAGAGTTTTGGAATTCGGATGGGGAAAATGTGCATCTATAGAGTGGCAAATACAAGGCAAAAACTTCCATGCATAAGTGGCCATACTGAATAATGCTCTTTCCATCCACTTCCAAACAAACAGCAAACAGGTATCCAAGCAGGAATGGGAGAAGCTGTATACTAGATCATAAGAGGTTTGCAGAGGAATACATGCAATTTGAAACCCAAGAAAAAGAACAAAAAACAACTGAAGAAATAATCCATACGAAACGGCTTGAGTGCCTCTGGAAGGTAATGTCTGTCTTGTGCATGTTCTTGGACTGGCTAGCACATATTTTAGGACTGAGCTGGTTTCATCTATAGGCACACCGCCATTTGTGAATACTTATATTTTGATCTATTGATTAGTTGGTATTAAGCAGTACAGCCAGCTACAAATGTAAACATATATTTCATGTCATTGTATTTTTATGTGTGCACTAGGAATTATGTCAGGGGTTGTTTTTGTATATTTGTTATACACATGCTAAATCTAGTTTGTAATTTTGGTTACATGCTTGGAGCTATACTATGCAGATTTTCAAAACCTTGGCAACAGCTGCTTCTCTTGAACCACAAGGTGGAATATATATAAATGTTTTAATAACAATAAATAAAATCAAGTTAATAAAAGGGGAAAACATCCCCCTCATAGGCATAGAGAGCATAGCCATACAGCCTAATTAAGGGCCATCTCTCTTTTCACAGAGCTTGCAACTGCTAATTACGTTTACTTCAAAAACCCTTGTTAGCTAGAGCCACTGTGTTTTCTGGTATCTATTCCTCTGCCCGTTTTGTCATGCAGGGCTGCCTTTCAGCAATGTTGTTGGTATGCACTTATAAAGTTGCCATCCTTCGGATTTCAGCTCCCAGGAACAGACATCTTTAAATTGGTAACACATATACCTTGCCTCTAAGATACGGTATATGGATGGAAGTGCACACGGTCACACGATGAAGCTGCAGTCTTATGACTTACTGCTAGTACGCCCCACTGAACTTGAAGAAATTTAATGACATTTAAAGGACTGCCTATTTCCACAGGAACCTCTTGCATATTATTTGCTTCAGACCCTTCTCTGTGCACCAAGCTCATTGGTGATTTGACAGGTAGCCATTGGATCAGTGAAGATTTGAAACGACTACTGCAGAAAGTTAAAAGAGAAAGTGCCAAAGCAGTGCTACAACTGAACATCAAGAAAACAAAAGTAATGACTACAGGAGAATTACACAGCTTTAAGGTTGACAATGAGGAAATTGAAATTGTTCAAGACGTTCTATTCCTTGGCTCCACCATCAACCAAAAGGGAGACTGCAGCCAAGAAATCAGAAGGAGATTGAGACTGGGAAGGGCAGCCTTGAAGGAGCTAGAAAAGATTTTGAAGTGTAAGGATGTGTCACTGGCCACCAAAACTAGATTAATTCATGCCATCGTATTCCCTATTACTATATATGGGTGTGAAAGCTGGACAGTGAAGAAAGCTGAAAGGAAGAAAATAGATTCCTTTGAAATGTGGTGTTGGAGGAGAGTGTTACGGATTCCGTGGACTGCCAAAAAAACAAATCAGTGGGTTACAGATCAAATCAAGCCTGAACTGACTCTAGAAGCTAAAATGACTAAACTGAGGCTATCGTATTTTGGTCACATCATGAAACGACAAGAGTCACTGGAAAAGACAGTCATGCTAGGAAAAGTTGAGGGCAGCAGGAAAAGAGGAAGACCCAACAAGAGGTGGATTGACTCAATAAAGGAAGCCACAGCCTTCAATTTGCAAGATCTGAACAAGGCTGTCAAAGTTAGGACATTTTGGAGGACTTTCATTCATAGGGTTGCCATGAGTCGGAAGCGACTTGACGGCACTTAACACACACACACTGGATCAGGCTTCCATTTCTTGGGAATAAGCCCTACGGCATATATAATCCACTATAAAACCCAGGTTGGATATCGACCAGATGGCCGCAGCACTCAACAGCATCCTTTCCTTGTCATTCATACCTACATTATTACAGCATAATATGTGAGTACCCAGCTTGCTGGGGGTAAAGGGAAGATTACTGGGGAAGGCACTGGCAAACCACCCCGTAAACAAACTCTCCCTAGTAAACATCGGTATGTAATGTCACCCCATGTGTCAGGAATGACCTGGTGCTTGCACAGGGGACCTTTACCTTTACTTTTTAATATGTGCTGCCCTTGAAGTGTCTGGAAAAAACTGGCACACAATGGAATGACCTAATCATCATGCCACTAAGACAACTTCCTTGACTGCCAGTTTGTTTGCAGTCATTGGTTTTGACATTAAAGGGCTACCAGTCTGCTACCAGGACATTAAAAGGACCATCTACTTCCACAAGAACCTCCTGCATATTAGGATTCGCTTCAGTCCCTTCTGTGTACCACGCTCATCAGCGATTTAATGAATAAAAGAAAAAAAGTTGTTCCTACAGAAATGTCAGAACTGCAGAATTTCCTCCGCAGGGAAACTTTTCTTGGCCGTATTAGTGAAAGGCTAAAGCTGTTCATTGTTGCAGAGCATTTAGAATCCTCAATTAATTTACCATTTTCTTTCTCAGTGCTATCTGAGCGACACATTTTTACACTTGAAAATCTTTTCTAGCTCCTTCACAGCTGCCCTTTCCAGTCTCAATCTCCTTCTGATTTCTTGGCTGCAGTCTCCCTTTTGGTTGATGGAGCCAAAAGACAGGAAACCTTGAAATTTCAATTTCTTCATTGTCAACCGTATTGCTGAGCAATTCCCCAGTAGTCATCACTTTTGTCTTGACACGTATAAATTTGTAAACATGGAATCCTGTTCTGTATCATACTTTTAGGTTTAGAATAAAACAAGATTTTAATATGCAGGACATTTAGTTATGATATTTTATACCCACAGAGCATCAGGCCCCTTATACAAAAGATATTGGAGGTGAAGAAGTCTTTTTTTCTTCTACCATAAAAAGTTGGTCTAGCCTTAACTTCACAGTTAGTTATAAAACTTCCAAGTGAGAGCTCTGTGCATCTGAAACAGCAGATGACAGAGGATTAAACAGATAAGCAAGGTGATAAGTGGATATTTACAAATACTGGTCTGCAGTTTTAGTCCAGATTATAATTACATACCAATGACTGTTAAATTTTCACTTAAACTTATCACCTTGCTCATCTATTCGAACCTCTTACCTTTGTCATTGCACGTTACTTGTAACTGCTATTCTGTTTCAGACAAATCTTCCAAGTGTATGACTGGATTCACACTAACCTTTCCTTTCTATGTCTTCTCCACGGCCCCCAACCCCCGGATTTACACTTGAAAGATTCATGACAGAATTCACTCTCTGCCTTAACTCCAAACCCCAACAATAATCTTCCCCCTTAAGCAGGTTCTCCTCATATCTGAAGAATTGAACTCTGGCACACGAAAACTCACATTTGATTAAATGTTGGTATTCTTTAAGGTGCTACTGGGCTTCTGTTTTATTTGGGTGACCTTGGGCCAGTCACACACACTACCCAACCTACCCCGACAGGGTTGTTGTGAGGATAAAATGGAAGAGAGAACAAAAAGCTGCTTTTTGGTCCCTATTCAGGGTGAAAGGCAGAGTATAAATGAAGTACATTAATTCATTCGTTGGATGGCCATGTCTTCAACGTAGGCAAGCGCAGGGAAGTCTGCTTCTTGGTACAGCAAAAAAATATTTCATGAAGTACAAAACTGGAAAAACCAGAGCCCTGGCAATATACGCAGATGGACAAATGTAGGCGAGTAAAGGAGATGGAAAATGAGGGGCTCAACTGTTGACAGACCCTCCCTTTCTTTAAACTGCAGATAGTCAGACTACTACTGTTAGAAATCATGTGAAAAGAGTTAATGAAGAACACACACTTGTACATACCCTTTTTTTTAATCACCCCATCATAAAAGGTACTAATTCTGATTTGGTATCCGGTTCATATTTATAAAAAAAATCATTCCCTCTAATACAGACAAATTGCATGAGGACAGGACTTCTTGGGCAATTGAATCCCCAACTCCTTACTGGCAAACAGTATTTAAAAAAAACCCTTCTGCTTCACAGGCAAAGGCTCGGTCAGTGCTCGTTCTGGTACAGCAGAAAGCAAATTACGTTCTTGACAATCCTCGATTATCCAAGTCCTTTACCTGTTGAAACAAAATTGCATTTTTCAGCTTTCTGCAGTTCAATATTATTGGGGGAAAGGTTCCTGAGCTAATACAAATAAAGATCTCCTGTGATCATTAGCTGCAATTACTACCTTGCTTTCAGTTCTGTTACACTTTGTTGAGAAATCTGTTAATTTAACATGTTCTTATTGTTTCCCCAATGTTGCCCTTACCAGCTAACCTCAGCTGGCAAAAAGGGAACTCAAATAGGTATAGCAAGTAGTGAAGTTAACACCCAAAGTTTTTTCCCAGTCTTACCAAATAAGTTAGCTGGTAGTACTAAGAATTATATTTTTACTCAAATGTTTATTAAACCCCTGCCTTCCACTTTCCTTTTCATGCTCTGCCGCTTGATCTTTCAATTCACCGCCAATCTTCTGCATAGCTGGGCACAAATAAGTCCTCTGGTTTCAACTGTCTTAGGCACACTTAGCTACCTAGGGCTGGACTCTCAGATGTTTCAATATCCACAAATAAAGGCAGAAGTGCATCTTGTAACTGACAATCAACAATCTTCCATGTTCTCCTACAGCCTAACTTGTGCAGGGAACTGTGCACTTTTTTGCTGCATAGAATCATAAAGTTGGAAGGAACCATACAGGCCATCTAGTCCAACCCCCTGCTTAATGCAGGATCAGCCTAGAGCATCCCTGACAAGTGTTTGTCCAGCCCAATTCAAATATGCAGCTTTTGTTAATAGCGAGGACATTCTTGGACTTCCGCCTGGCATAAAAAAACAGGGAAGGTATTGTACAGTAGCTGCTTGTAGAAAATGCCTGTCACACAGTTGCCTTCACATTTCCTCCCCTTTAGCAGGTGATCCAAGTCAGATCTTGTTTACCTTGTATATTCGGACCAGCCAATGTTCTGTGGTGTATGCCTCTTCCAGTACATCGAGCTCAAAGTCTTTGTTACCAATCTCAGCATTTCTTACTCGGTCATAGCCTGGAGGACGTTCTAGAAACAGGAGAAAAAGTGGCAGCTAACAGCAGCTTCTGCCAGTGCCTGGTGCCCTCCACCACCCCATATTAACTTAATTTTTTGCATATCTTACATTGTCTATTTTTTTTCTAGCCAGCCTTTCACCAATGCACAGCAATGTCAATGTTATGGTAGTAAAGGATGGATGAAACCCAGTTATGCTAAACCCTGAATGGCGATTGTGAGCTCGGCAGAAGACCAAAGATACATAGAAAACCAAGGATTCAATCCCAAAATCCAACTCCCAAGACAACACTTTAGCCATTTTCACTTACTCGCTTCTGTGTAGACCTGTCCGAAGCGGTAGTAGCACATTTTGTACATAAGGCAATTGAGTAGCACAGGAGAACCTTCCCTATCCACACGGAACTCTCCTGTTGGTGTGTAGTAATCATGCTCCTTTATGTGCTTGCCAGTGTCCGTGCTCCCACCAATTCGCACCATCCACAGAAATTTGTTGATATCTGTGGGAAAATAAAAGCAATGTGAACAAGAGCTTACTCCAAATGGCCAACCTATTAGAGCAGAATACAGTGAGAATTTAACTCTGGCCATCAGAGGGCTTGTAAGATGTGGAAACATTAAGACCCAGTTGGCAAACTCACCACGCTTCGGGAACCGGGGGCGGGGGTGGGGGATATCCTACATTCCTAAATTCTGGTTACCAAGGACACTGCTGGGCTCATTGCATTTATGTATAAAAGAGGTATTTTAGTATCTACGTTGGGTTAGTACATGCAAATTATGTATTTGTGCCTTACTCCAAAACAGGGAATATTTGTAAGTCACTGAAGTTATACAATTGTTCAGAAGGTATAAAATTTGTATACATGGAAGCACAAGATTACCATCTGATGAATATCCAGTGAGGCCTCCAAATATTACCAGCACATAACTGACATCTAGCTCCCTCATAATCTCATACGCTCGCTCTTCTGTGGATGCCATGGCCTGAAAATGAAAGCAGAACAGCAGTGTATAAATTCACAATATGTCAATTATCATGCCTGCTCTGAATGATGACTTACTCAAAGTGAGGGAACTAGACCTTTCATTCATTATAGGAATTAAGAAATCCCATAGCTTATCGCCACAACTTTTTGGGACTACTACAAAGAAAAACTAGGACTCATTGAGCAGCAGAACCTACCTAGAGATGTAACAATCCAGAAATTTTGAAGTCACGAAACACCCCCCTTTTTTTTTTCCAAAGTAAGAAACACCAGAAGTTTTAGGGAAAACTGAAATATATGCAACCCTCACTTTCCTATCAAACCTAAACATATTGTATCAATTTAACAACATAAAAGGCATCATTTATAACTTAACATATTCTGCATATTTACCGAATATGAAAGTATAATCGCTTTCATTTCCAACAGGAAAAATTGCAAGGGTACCCAATACTTGAGAAAGAGTTGCAGACCACTGCACCCTATGCTACCCCTAGCACATGGAGCTTAATTTTTGGTATGTGAAAGGTAAGGGAGGGAAATAAAAGATGTAAGTAGAAACGAAGTTTTGTACTAAAAGGGAGTGCACTATTTGGACAAAAACACAGTCCCAATAGGTAGGACTACCAGCATATTTGGACATTAAATTAAACTTGATAACACTGAGAACACTGAACTCGAGAAAGTTCTCAGCATTTTCATTGTGCTGTAGTGGTTACGAGAGTGTCTGACTAGGATCTCGGAGTCTGAGGTTCCAATCCCCACTTGTGCCATGGAAGCTCATTGGCTGACCTTGGGCCAGTCACAATTTCTCAACCTAACCTACCTTACAGGGTTGTTGTGAGGATAAAATGGAGGAGAGGAGAATTATGTAAGCCGCTTTGGGTCCCCATTAGGGGAAAAGGCAGTGTATAAATAAATAAATATGGAATGAGTGAAATGTGAAAATGATTTATAGGAGGGTTTTTTTGTCAGTGCTCCCCAAAAATCTCCCAATTTTTCCATTGGAATTTTTTTTCAAATTTTTCTCATGGTACGTATTTTGAGAATGATAAACCTAGCCTCAAGAAGTATTTTGTTCATTCTAGAAGGGAAAACATTTCATAGGAAGTTTTTTTCCCCTCAGTGCTCACAAAAATGTCTCAATTCCAATGGAAAAATGGAAAAAAAGGTCCTGGGGGAGATTTCTCTCTCTAAATTTTTCCAATTTTTTCTTCACATCTCTACACCTACCTGACCAACTCGGGAAATGTGAGTATTATTCCAAGTGTTGTTGTCCACAAGAATGGTTCTGTTTGCCATGGCCGTTATTTGATATCCATAATCCCACCAAGACATAACTTTTGCATCCTGAAATCAAAACACAAAGATGCAAATGAACACATCATACTTCTAGTGAACAAACATACTAATTTGACTTAATTTGTGAAAGTAAGGAAAATACAGTGACTAGAAAAAAAAAAATTCTGTGTCAGTATCACAGGAATGCTGGCAGCCAGTGCATTAAAACCAACATCATAAGAACCTCATAGTACCACTATATGCAACAGTTTTGCACAGGTGTTCTCAGGCATAGTGAATTTGTCATTATTGAAGACCTAATATGCATGGTAATAAGTTATCTAGAAGTACAAAATGTTGTTGTTTTTTTCATTTAAAAAAATTAGAAAAAACATGTCAGATGTGGTGCTGAAAGCAAGGAAGTGTTTTTTCCTCCATGATGAAGTTCAATGAATTATGTTATGGGCACTGCACATTCAGACCAAGTTACATAGCAGGCAGAGTGAAGGATGTTAAAACAAAATTCAACAATCAGGAATCACCCCTTTAGACAATGGCACTATGAGTTTACAATAGATTTAACCATTAGGTGAAAGTCCATGCAGATGTTCACCTACTGCTTCCTAAAAGTAACATACACTCATGTCCTTGGAGTAAATTTAAGAGGGTATTCATGGTGTATAAGCTTTGACCAACGTGAAGGCTGGAAACATACATGCTCCATCAAGGTTAATAGCATTTGAGCTTTTTCACTGCTCCAAAAACTGAATACTCTGAAGAGCTTTACCTCTGGGGTATTGTGACGAAGCCAGTAATAAGCCTCCCTGAAGTCATCAAAGATGATTCTGCTACCATCACCACCACGAGCAGACAGTACTATGGAGGGGGAAGAGTAGGCTTCGCTGGTCACCCAAGTTGAATGGAAAGTGTAGGTGATCAAGAAGAAAGCCATGACGAGGATCATGCCGCTGGCCACCTAGGGAATCAACAGGGGCTATCAAAATATATGGATGCTGAAATTGTGAAAGCAACCAACATCATCATCCTTTAGAAGGAAAGTCTTCAAGAAGTATCCGGAAGCTACCCAACTGATAAACAGAACAAAAGGTATTCAGTAAAGCCTACCCTCCTGTAATTCCCAAAATACTCTTTTAGTTTGTTGTATTCCTCCTAGAGGAGAACCTTGCCCCTCCCTCACTTTAAAGCAGCTCACTTCATTTTTGATGGGATAAGTAGAATCCTGCTGCTTTTTTGTTTTCTTATCTGGTCGGCTGATATCCAGGTTCTTCATGTAAGTGGTCAGCACTTGGGAGACTCCAATGCCAGACAGAATGCACATTACTGGAGCCAGTACCAGCATCAGACGAACCTGTAAAGGCAGCAGCCCAATACATAAACAAAAACAAAAACTGGAGGGGCCATAGAAGAATTAAACATTTCTCCGAAATGAGGAAGTTGAGCCTTCTTCATTTTCACTGTGGAGTCTCCAACTTAGCCACAAATCGATGCTCAATTAAACGGAATGGAAATTAAAAGGGCGGTGCTTGGAGTAGCAGCCACCAGCCCCCTTCGCCATAAGATGACACTATTCTTTCCTCCTGGGTGATGCTCCCTTAGCATGAGAAGGCAGGATTAAAATGGAGGCATGTTTATTTTTGAACTGACGTATTCATACAAGCCCCTGCTATATGAAGGTCTCACCAAGTTAGAGGTTGCTGAAGCAAGTAAAAATGAGAACTAGAATTCGGGTAGTTTCCATTGCTGACCCACTCCCAAAACTGGCAAATCCCCAGGTGAGTCTACATTCAGTCCTCACCATCACTGCAGAAAAGTACATGCTGGTCACACCATACATGATGATAAAAATGCGGGCATCAGACAGGTTACTGAAACAGTAATACAGACCAACTGTAAGAGAGGGAGAGATAAGTCAGTTGTCCGCCCCATTATTCCTACACAGGCAGAAAGGAAGACACAAGGCAGCAGAGTACATTCTATTAAACAGGTGTGTATGGAAGACAGACATTAGGAACTAGTAGAATTGCAAAATCAGATTCTCAATTTTTCCAAGTACTGGCAACTTCTAACCAGCTCTGTGCTTAGATTCATGCCCAACTCTCTCTTCACAGCAAGCTCTTAAACACTGTTTCTATCAATTAACTCTCCTCTTATAATATTTCCTTGTGAATCGGTCTTGTACGAAGAGACCACTTATCTTCTAAAAAGTCAGTCGGCTCCTGCTATTCTTTAAAAAGATTGGCTATTGAGAAGACAGAAAATACAAAAAAAAACATTTATTAAATATCTATGCTATACTCACCTGGGAACATGAAAACGAGAAGCTGCAGGTCAAAGTAGTAAGAGGACCATGTGGTAGGCTGGTGCTCAGAGACTGAAGCAATGATGGGGATATTGTTCTTTGCATAGGAAGGATCCAGCAGCGAGTAGAAGCGGCCAGTCCATGGAGAAATTTTTCCTGGCAGAGACAGGGAGATCCACATTTACACACAGGCAATTGAGCACAGTTTTATTATAGGAGATGAATATCTCTAAAACTTAAACCATTTCAAATCATGCTTAGTGTTCCCAAACATTTAGAGGTTCAGTAGAAAACAGACAAATAGTGATGTAGCCCAGCTAGCCTTTATTTTTCTCAAAAATGGCAAACGTTCAGTTTGTATCCAACAGTCACTTTTTCACTTTCCCATAGTGAGGGAATCATTAAAGGCTGTCATAATAGCACCAAGAAATTGTGAAGCTAATAGATAGCCATCTGTCAAAGCATCTTTAGGACTTCACTTCCTTAATCTGAAAAGAATTCAATTTATGCAGATGTAGCTTAATGCAACATTTATCAAACTGATATTCCTAAAATTGAGAAACTCCTCCTATTAAGAGGAAAACTGTTATCTAGTCCAACATTCCTGTTAAAAGCACAGAGGAATGGTTGAAGTCAGCATGTATTTTAGCAGCAACAAGATCACCCCACCTGTCAGCATCAGCACAGCTCCTATCGTTAGAAGGACAAACCCAACCAGGGAGATCACACTCCTGAAGAGAATCTCAAACTGCTGAGGGTTGAGCTTGCTGCGCAGGTAATCCACAAAGGCATGGATCTGACACAAGCCAAAGACACCCAGCGCAGCCATGTGTTCAGAAGATAGGACAGGCTGTTGTGGGGGAAAAAATGAAAAGGCCCAGTTAAGATGTGTTTGGCAACACTAAAACGGTTTATATTTTGCCAACAGCCTCACACAGCCATCATGAGCCATGCCTTCAGCCCCTGCCACAGAAAACCTATCATTAAGCAGCTGGGCTGAGCTCAAGGACGGCAGCAGCAGAAGAGTTGGTTTTTATATGCCGACTTTCTCTACCATTTAAGGAAGAATCAAATCGGCTTACAATCACCTTCCCTCCCCCTCCCCCAACAGACCCCCTATGAAGTAGATGGGGCGGAGAGAGTTCAGAGAGAACTGTGACTAGCCCAAGGTCTTCCAATAGGATGCATGTGGAGGAGTAGGGAATCTATTCTGGTTCTCCAGATTAGAGTCTGCCGTTCATGTGGAGGAGCGGGAAATCAAACCCGGTTCTCCAGATTACAGTCCACAGCTCCTAACCACTACTCCACACTGGCTCTCACCACGCAGGTAGATAAAGGTTAACCCACTATACCAATCTATTCCTGATGGTGAAAAGTTATGGCAACCCCATAGGGTTTTCAAGGCAAGAGACATTCAGAGGTGGTTTGCAATTGCCTGCCTCCATGTCACAACCCTGGTATTCCTTGGAGGTCTCCCATTCAAATACTAACCAGGACCAATCCTGCTTAGCTTCCAAGTTCTGAAAAGATCGAGGTAGCCTGGGCTATCCAGTTCAGGGAATCAATTCTTGCCTGCTGCCTATCTGATGTCCTTTCCTCCTTTCCCACAACTTCCTACTCTAGTGCAACAGAATTAATCACACCATGGTTCACAGTCCAGACTCACGACAAAGCCCAGAAAGAACGAGCAGTTCTGTGGCCAGGAAAAAGGGAAAATATTACAGGAATTATGGTGCTTCGGGAAGAGATGTACTTTATGAAAGAGTTATCGCCCAGTAATACCCCTCTATTGAACAGAAAACGATATCTGATGGCAGACCCAAACACATCACCTGACCTTTCCCCCTTCATGAAGATGCTAGGGAAATTACTTGCACAAAGTCAATGTCAATTATTTCCCCTCACCTGGAAGCCAACAAAAGAGATCTGCATTGATAAGATAGTTCCTAAACAATATACTGTGCAGTAAGCCACATATATCCGATGGGAGAACCGACCAGTCAGCATCAGCACCAGGACGTGGAGAGGGATGAGGTTAATCAAAAACACATAGCCACCCCACGAAGAGACCTGGGGGCGAAAAAAAAGAGATAAGAGGGGCCCAAGTGATCATACTTCTAGATATATGAAAGGTCACAGAATTATAGCAATGACCAACAGAACAGTGTTCAGCAAACCAACACAATTTTTTAACCTCAGAAGTGCAGAACATCCTGTTGCCTTCCATACTAAAATAGGCACTATCTTAAGCATACAATTTGAGCACTTGCTAAGGAACAACCAAATGATGCTAAATGAGCGGCGAAAAAAAACTTGCACGGGCTATTACAGAAGGAGCACTGAGGCCAACCTAAGACCACTACTGGATCAGATCTATAGTCCACCTCGCCCAGCATCTTGTTCCTCACCATAGCCAAACAGATGCTTCAAGAATGCCCAGAAGCAGGGCAGAGCACGTACTTCACTGCCTCCCAGTATTTGTTCAGAGATGTACCGCTTCCAGACCGCAAAGCTCCACTTAGAGCCCATGGCTAACAGCCACTGACTGACCTGCTCTCCATGAACTTTCTAACTTTCTTCTAAGGCCACCTCTTACTAGCCATGAGTATATTCTGTGGCTGTGAGCTCCACAATCCAACTACACATTGTATGAAATACTTCCTTTTGCCTGCCCTGAGTTTACTGCCCATCAGATTTTCTCTTTTTTTTTTTGTCATCAAGTCACAACCAACATATAGCAACCCTGCAGTGTTTTCAAGGCAAAAGACATTCAGAGGTGGTTTGCCATTGCCTGCCTCTGTGTGGCAACCCTGATGTTCCTTGGCGGCCTCCCATTAAAATATTAGCCAGGGCCAACCCTGCTTAACTTCTGAGATCTGACAAGATCGGGCTATCAAGGTAAGGTCTACACCACGCACTATTTTATAAACCTGTATCATGTTTCCTTGGTTCTGAACTGCCTTTCCCTACAGAAAAAGTGCACCTGCCCCTTGATAAATTTGGGTGCTGTTTTCTGCATATTTTCCAACTCTATGATGCTCTTTTTGAGATGGAACGATTAAAACTGCATTCCAGAAGTGGTTACACCATAGATCTATACAAGGGCATTACAACACCAGATGTTTTTATTTCCAACGCCTTTCTTAAGAATCATCCCTGTGCCTTTCAGCACAGACACATATGGACTCCACCTTTTCACTGAGCTATCCACCATTACCCCAAGATCTCTTTCTTGGCCAGTCATAACTGATCAAGCTAGATGGCTTGTCTAATAAGTCTGTGGTTGAGAAGAGATTCGAACAAAGGAATTTACTGGTTCACAAGTCAAGGTACCCGCACAAGAAACAAGCAAAGAACTATAAATATGCTGAGAGTTCCTATAAATAATCTCCAGCCCATTTATAAAACTGGATAATTTGAGGAAGGTGGAAACCATGAGCTCAGCCAACCCACACTGGTTCTAGGAGTGTATGACATGTTTTACTCAGGCTGCACGTAACCTACCCTGGCCCTTTTTCTTCATCCCACAGCAACACCAGGCCAGAAGCAGCTGACAAACTCTTCAAGAAACTCAGAATATTATTGAAAACTTTCACTCACCATGTAGAAATAGGCAAGAGCGCACATGGCTGCCCAATAAATGGAGCCTGTCTTCACTGCTTTGATCCACATGTAGTAAGTCAGAAGCATACAGAATATGGCAATACCTGCAAATTAACCAAGCACAGAAGTCAAACTTGAAGGATTATTCCAAACGAAATGTACAACTGCACTAATCTATCATCTACAAAACTTCTAACAGAGTAAGACATGTCTGACTAAGCAGAGCTGTTTGGGTTCTCCCTGATAGTTTGGTTTATACTTTTAAGTAACAGTTTTTCACTATATTGCACCGAAAATCATATCATTATTTAAAATGTGACCAAATTATTAAACTTAACTGAGCATAAAGATAATGCAGCTACTTTGTAATTCATGTAGTTGGTAGGAAGTTCAGTAAGCCTGTTAATTAAAATGCCTCTCTTGGAGGAAGTTACACTTTCCTTGAAAGATCAGATCACAGTATGCAAGCTTTCTTGGATCCAGCTTTGCTTCTGGAGTATCAGGTATTAGCTGTGATCACGAGTACCTTTTATCAGCTTAGACTGATCTACCAGCAGTGCCTGCTACTGGATCAAAATTACACTGCTGTGATTGCTGCCTTGGGAGACTGCTACATTAGACTATGCAACACACCCACTCTACATGCATCTGCCCATGAAGACCATGAAGAAACTTCAAATGATCTAAAAATAATGCAGTTTGTTTACAATCAGGCATGTACATGAGGGAGCACATTACATTAATGCTCCATGAATTTCCTTGGTTACCTATTTTCAGATACAGCGCAAGGTGCAGTCTTCACTTTTACAAAAGTAAGCTATTGGGGTAACCATCCAGAGGAATTTTTACTCCAACAAGAACCCTCCTGATTTCTTAAGATTTGCAGATTAGACCTTTTGTTCAAGTTACTTCCCCTGTGTGGATGTAAGATTGGCATCTGCCAAGAAGTCCTTTTCAGTGGCTGCCTTAACACAGTGGAATTCTCTCCCTCTCTACATTCATTTGTCCACCATCGGGCAGATGAAGAACACTCTCTCTCAGCAGTCCCCTGGATAAGACTCTATTGACTGTTTTTATGATTCTACAAATCTAGGTTACATTTATCGTTATATATATTGCTGGTTTTATGATTCTATTGTCTTACTAGGTTCTTATTTGATTTAACGTAAAAACACTGTGCCAGTGAACCACTCCAAAAATTTTATCACAGTGATAAAGCAGTACAGAAGCTTAGTACAAGAAATACATGTGCTAATCTAGGGGCATGATGGACTGTGAGCATCCAATCTTCATTGAAAATAAATACATATGTTGCTAGATATTTTATTCCTGGTAATAATCAAACGCTTTTGGATCAAAATCCAAGATTTCTAAGAGGACTGAACCAGCCAATTTTATCAAGAAGAAGTTCCAATTCCTGTATTGGATCTTGGCATTTTTCCCTGTGATGCCAAAGAACACAAGAGTACAGCAAGGGAGTAATCTCTACAATATAGCACTTACATGGTAGACATAGAAAGCGTTATTTCTAGTCCCGATGGCCATATAAGGAAAATTCCATCATGAAATGGGTAGTTGTTAGCACTCAGAGCACTCTCAAATTCACTCACCTTCATTGTCATAGGACCCAGCAACAGACCGAGAGATATATCCTGGAACCACAGCAATCATTGCAGCAGCTAAGAGACCTGCCCCAGCATCCTAGATGGAGGAGAGAAAAGACAGACAGATACTAACATTCTAGTAATTAACAAGATCTATAACACGTATACCCATAAATATTAAATGATTAAACATTATTACAGCCAAGAGAGGAGTCATCAACTCGCTAAGCTTTCTTTAGTTCTATTATTATGCTAATCAAGGGGAAAGAATACCCATAAGGGATTAAAACTAAAGTCACAAAGGCAGCCAGTATGGAGAGAAGTTCCAAGATAAAAGGTGTTTTATTTCTAACTTATGACCAGCAATCAAAGTGGAAGAGCATGACTTTAATATTTCAGCATCTATAATATGCCTTACCTTAGAATGCAAAGTACATGCAACTTCCTATGACAACTTTATCAATACAATTGCTGTGACAAATCTGCTGCTCCATTTTTGAATCCAAGGACACAATGAAAGCAATGATGGCAAAACTGTAAATCACTTAAAAATCTTAAGTGTTCAGGCTGCCTTTCTACATACATGAAAGCTTCACAGCCCCCCCTCAAAAAAACCACTGATCCACCCTATTTAAAAACCTGCAGAGACCAGAAATTATTTTCTTCATTCACATCGCTTTTTAGGTTTGAAACTCGAGAAGGATGATTGTAATGAGAAGATCCACACTGAGCAAAGCAAGTCCTGAACTCTTTTGGCGCAGAATTAAAGTAACATCACAGTAGATGGATTTAAGGGTGCAGGCATAAATGAACTGCCAGATAAATCTTACTTAAAGCAGAAAGCAATAGATGACAAAACAGCAAAAATCAGAAGTCAGTAATTTTAGCCTCAGCTCTTTTCCAGTGATGAACAAATAAATCAAGCAATGGAGAGCACTGCTTTAAATCCAGAACTTATACTCCAACCTTGTTTTTACCTTAAGTTCTTTGGTAAGATGATAGGTTACGATGGTGGTGAAAGAGGAAAAAAGGGGAGCCAGGAACACACAAACATTTCGGATGTCAATTGTAATATGGAAGAAGTGTAGAACGTGGTAAATTGCTGCAGATGTGATCATTAAGCCTGAGACAAAAATAAATAAAAGAAATGTCATTGGCAATGAGGAACCAACAGCAGAAGTTTATTATTAAGGTGAACAAAACTGAGCAGCTATGCAGGTCATGTGGAACTAAGCCAGAATGGGTTCAATGGCACACATGTGGCTGATCTTCATGATGCAAATTGATGAGACATTTGGATGTAAGTAGCTTTCAACCACAGAGCTTCATTGAGCAATGAAAGAAGGTCAAAAGACTGAATGAAAGAATCTATGCTTATATCACCCTGTGCCTTAAATACAAAACCTCTGTGCTTCTATGTTCAAGACACATCTTGGCTTTTACCTGGGTAGATAGTTCCACCGATGATCCTCCCCAGGGGGTACCATGCTCGGTCATCAAACCAGTTGTGGAATTTATAGAAACCCTCTTCTGCCAGGAAGCGAGTTGTGCGGTAATTAAAATACCTGCAATATCAACAGAAAACTGAGGTTCTTTCCAGCTGGGCATTAGAAACACCATTCACTGCTCCTCATATTACAATCTCGGCCTTCAGCTAAGGTGCTTACATAGATGTTCTGCCAAGTCTCACACACAAATTAGCAACAGCTTGATGGCTGAACAATTTTTCTTTTTTTCAGGAAATAAAATCCTTGTTGGATCCAAGTACACACACTCCAAATGCACAAACAAGCACTTCCCTAACAACCGATTCTTCATAGCAGGCAACAAGAAGCATCCAACCTTCTGTTCCATTTCTAGTGACTTGTTCTGCAACATACTGCCACATGCTAAAGAGTTCATTACCTTATGGAAGCTCCTCTTAGTCTTATCTCCAGTGAAAGCACCACCCATCTCCCTGTAGCCTTTTTCTGCAACCCATTGATTTTTCAAGCCATTCTTTGAAGAATGGAATTTCAAGTTGGCCTTGGAGCTTTGGGCGTTACTTCAGAAATTATTATTTCAAATATATTTTCATCCTTTAAGTTCTTAGATCCATTCTCTATAACAGGCGGGGAACCTTTTTTCCGCCAAGGGTCATTTGGATATTTATAACATCATTCGCGGGCCATATCTCCTTTAACCCCTGCCCCCTTTAACCCTTCCATTGTCGCCACTTCTGCCCCCAGCCCTCTTGTAGTACAGAGGGAATATGTTTCTTGATGGCCTGGGTGGGAAAGGTTTAACATAGTTTCTTGGGCGGTCCTAGCAGCTCCATAGCTAATTACTCTTCTGCAAGGGGGGGAAAAGGTTCCTTTTCTCAGCAAAACAAACTCAAATCTGCCTTGAATAGAGGCTATTCTTGTCCGCGGGAGGGGACGGATCACCAGTCTTAGATCCTTCTGAGCTAGAGATCTGTCAGGACCCACAAAGGGCCAGACCAAATGATTCTGCGGGCCTTAAACGACCCCCGGGCCTGACGTTCCCCACCCCTGCTCTATAAGATACACGTGACATTGCCTACAACTGATTTTATCTCTACCACTGAGGCAAATCCTATTACAATTTCCTCATGAAGCAACTCACAGTCACGGAAACATTTTGAGCCCCTTTGATGCAAATATAATTCTGCTCTGTTTTTTTTACACTTAAATGCACTACAGGAGGGAGATATAATCAATGCCTAAACACAGTGTGACAACTGATCTCACAAACCAAAGAAAACTAACAGAGGAAACTGGGATACTTACGGATCAAATTCATGAATGACACTCTCAAATCTTAGGACAGAGAACAGTCTGGTAGAGAAAGCTACAATACAAAAGAAAGGCAAGTCAGTGCACTTATCACAAATAAAATTATTACTTTGCTGTTTAGGCAGATTGTTTGTGATACAGAAGCTTAACAACTAGAAAATGATACAGCCATCAGATAAGCATCTAGCTCAGAGGCAGGAAATTTGGGGTCCAAGCATCCAGGGCCCAACATGCAGCTTAAGCCAGAAGAATGCAGGAATACTAGGCATATGCCATGCACTCCTATTTGAGAGTTTTAAAAGCTCAAACTTACATAGCACAGCAGCCATTGACAGAATGAGGAGCTTGAGGAGGGTGTCTTGTTTTTCATAGGACAAACGAAGAAATCCTAACTTGGTCATTTTGGCAATGTCAACAAAAGGCAATATTTAAACACCTGGAAGAAAAACAGAAAAGTCAGGTGAATGAGGTGAAGAAAAGCTGGACTGCAGCAATCAATTCTTCAGGCACTCCAAATTAGATAATTACAAGCAAAAGTGTTTCCTAGGCAGACTGCATGTGGTCTAGGAGACAAATGCCTCCTTCCTATCAGAGCCAACCTAAAAGGTCATCAGTTTAGCCACTTATTCCAAGGACACTTCCACACAAAGACTTTCCTGTCTTAGCAACTGTTCCAATGCCATCATTCATGCCCTTAAATAACCAAGTCCCCTTCAACTGCTCCAATTTCGTTGCCTTCCCATCCTCACTCATCAGCACAGCTGCTTTCAAAATGACAAAAAATAATACTAGCTTATGTTTCTAAAATGTGTAAAGGCAGCCTGAATGAACGTTTTCTTTGCAATTCCGTGCACACGCATACTGAAGCAGACAATATGTTCACAATGTTTCCAGGATAGGATTGGAAGATATATTTTTTAAAAGGAAACAAAATATTCATAACATGTTCTTCATAACTATCACTTTCACAACATTGCCTAGATTAATTTTCCCTGCCCAACATCTTGTAAAGGAACACCAGTCATCATAAAAATCATCTTCTGAACAAAGGCTTTCTAAGAGAAACTTGACAGCCTATAATTTACCCAAAAAAAACCCAGGGTAACAGCACAAACTTAAAGCAAGATTAATTAACTGGATGCAACTTTTAAAATACAGCGGACTCACACGTCAACGGTTAGGACACTGTTGGCAGTAGATAAATATTTAGCAGTGCTGAGTAGCAACAGGAACTGGAGTACGACACGCATTAGGAAAATGAAATCAAAGGAGAAAAAAATCAAATGTCCCTAAAAGATTCTTTGTTGTTACCAGATTATTTGAAAAAGCCTAAAAAATTTCGGCAGCCTTCTGCCTGCAGTTACAATCTGAGTGGAAACACCAAGCACTGTAATAATTTTTTCTCCTGAAGGCTTTTAAAGAAAATGCAGCCATGGAGTCTGAGATTTTAAAAGGGACACTGGTGTGAGGGGAAAGGGGCTACAACTCTTCACAAGTGTCATTTTCCCACTGAAAATCTCCACCTGCTCCAACTGCTTTTACCCTCCCAGATCATTTGGAGAAATAATCACTGAACTACATAAAATGTGCAGCCTTTGTGCCTGCCACACCAATTGTCCTCCAGGATTTCTAAATAACAACCCTGGCAGAATTGCCTGGCTTAGCCACTGGAGAAGAATAAAAAAGACACAACCCTTCTACTAAAACATACCAACCATTGCGAATGGCAAGTGCTCCAGTAGCATTCGGGATTACAGGGTAAGTGCAGAAGGAGCTGCAGCACATTGTCAGCACTGCTAGAAACTGGTTAGCTGAAAATGCACAACTTAATCAAGTGTCAATATGCAATGCCTTAGACAAAGTCAAACTGCCCTGTAGGGCACTCCGCAAACACATAATGATTGTTGCACTCCTTTTGGCCCCTACTATGCCAGGAGGCTAGAGAGTACTGTTACTGAAAGACCCCAGAGAATACAGAATAGGAAAACTCCTGGGCTTCCAGCTCCTCTAGGGGCAGCAGCGGAATCAACATCATTTAGAAGTCACGGCCCACCACCTCATCTTACATTTACATTAGATATGCTCTCCTCAGTACCAGAACCTGACAGAACTGCCTTATTTTTCAAAGTACTGTCTGAGATATACAATACAGCCACCATGCAAAAAGTTAAGTTGGCCTGGTCTATGCCTGGATAGGTGCCCTCCTGGGAAACCAATCTATGTCATTTTGAGTTCAAAAATGGAAGAAAATTGGGAAACAAATGTAATCAATACATATAGCATGCATGGGAAGTCAGTGAACTCATACGAGGCAAAGTATACAACCATCCATCTAGTTAGTCAAATATGAACCATCTTACCTCCCGGTTTTGAACAACACTTTTGTTAAATTACCAAACTCTGTTTAATACAAGTAACCACCTTTAGGCCTAACCTACCTCATGGATTGTTATGTAGATAAAGTATTCTACTCTAGCATCCTTAGACAAGGACAAACAAGATTCAAAAACACACACTGTGCCTTAAACGTGCAACAAAAACAGCTGTATCCTCAAACTGACACAGCTGAATTACACTAGATAATTCAATTACTGAGACCATGCAGCATGATCTAAACACTGATCTGAGATAATCCCACAAGTAGTATGCAGCAGGATACAAGCAATCACGCTACTATGTACCACTCAGCGTGCCTTCAAGCTTTTGTCCATCCTTGTCATGTGGGTAAAATGCACAAGACAAATTGACCAATGTTGACCTTTAAAACCTGTAATTTATTTTGTTAAAGCTGCAAGATAAAATTTAACAACTCCTTCCACTCCATACAAGAGCCCTGGGGCGCAGAGTAAGCTGCAGTACTGCAATCAAAAGCTCTGCTCACGACCTGTTTGATCCCGACGGGAGTCAGTTTCAGGTAGCCAGCTCAAGGTCGACTCAGCCTTCCATCCTTCCGAAGTCGGTAAAATGAGTACCTAGCTTGCTGGGGGTAAACTGTAGATGACTGGGGAAGGCACTGGCAAACCACCCCGTAAACATAGTCTGCCTAGTAAATGTCGGGATGTGACATCACCCCATGGGTCAGGAATGACCCTGCTTTACCACTCCATACATAGAACTCGTCTTTATTTACTTCATCTATTGCCTACCATTCTCCCCAATTCTAACCCTGCGCGACTGACCCAACATCACCATCAGCTAGCTTCTATGTAGGAGTGGGGATTCAAACCTGGATCTCACAAGTTGGGGATGCTACATTCTGTGGGGTTCTGGTCTACAGCAACAAAAAGTATGCACGTCTTGCGCATGTGACTATAGAGCTTGCCCACCCCAGAGACAGCAAGAGCAAAATAATGGAAATATAGCATTCAGGACACTGTGAAACATCGCAGAAATGAAATAATTACCATGGTTTGCAACTTTAGCAAAACAACATGCAAGTTTGAGTTTGACATTGGTAAATTTTGCAAACCAAGATATGTGTTTCTATAGAATTGTAAGTACTACTACAGGGAGCTGCTGGCACCAGATGTTGTAAAGGCATGGAGCCATTTCTGTCAAGCATGTACACGGGACTGATGGCAGGGCAGTACACTGAGTATACACATAGCAGAGAAACTTGAGTGCAATAGTTATAAAAGCTGATCAACACACAGGCATGTTATCTGTGTTCTGTGCAGCAGTTTTCTAATGAGAGTACTTGCACAGTTTAAGGATGAAAAAGAAAGATGCTCTAGAAATATATGCCACATGAGTGTACAAAACAGAGGAGGAAAAAGGGGAAATCTTCGCAAAAACAAGGAATGGAAATCTGTAATAAGAGCATATGAAAATGTGCAGCTGCTTTACAGTGAACTAGATCATTGGTACATCTAGAAAAGAAGCAGCCCCCTCTGACTAAAAGCATCTCTTCGGGACGTCAGAGCAGCTTTCCTTTCCAGGCCTGTTCTATGAGTCTTCAATGAAGGGATTGACCCTTAACCACTACACCAGCGTGGTGTAGTGGTTAAGAGCGGTGGTTTGGAGTGGTGGACTTTGATCTGGAGAACCGGGTTTGATTCCCCACTCCTCCACATGAGCGGCAGAAGCTAATCTGGTGAATTGGATTTGTTTCCCCACTCCTACACACAAAGCCAGCTGGGTGACCTTGGGCAAGTTACAGCTATGTTAGAGCTCTCTCAGCCCCACCTACCTCACAGGGTGTCTGTTCTGGGGAGGGGGAGGGAAAGTGATTATAAGCCAGTTTGAGTCTCCCTTAAGTGGTAGAGAAAGTCAGCATATAAACACCAACTCCTCTGCTTCTTGAATCTCCTACATCACTTTCCAAGACTGAGCTGTGAACCATTCCATAGTGCAGAAAGCTGAGAGATCAGCAGTGCAACGGTAACTGGATTTGGTAGTGTTGGAAAATGCCATCAAGTCGCAGCCAACTTATACTGACCCCCTTTAGATTTTCAAGGCAAGAGATGTTCAGAGGTGGTTTGCCGTTGCCTGCCTCTGTGTAGAGACCCTGGACTTCCTTGATGGTCTCTTATCCTAATACTAACCAGGACCAACCCTGCTTAGCTTCCAAGATCGGGGTAGCCAGGTTCCCCTGTTCTAAACCCATTCACTGCAAAATGTAACTCCGGTTAGGACTGCTCTGCAAGTGAAGTGACTCCCTAAATGAACAGGAGCCTTTCAGCATCTTAGAGACTAATAAAATTTTACTCCAGCGTCAACGTTCACGAACTAGAGCCTACTTTCTCAGATGCAACAAGCCGATCCTTACTGTACTATACTTACATGTAGCAGAACATGCAAAATAGATAATGTCAGCATTGCTGTTAATTAGATTTCAATTTTACCGGGGCTACATTTCCATCCTGTGCACCCTTCATTTCATGTCTTCGTGACATTATTTTTTTTTTTTAATTGCCACTTAAAAGTACCAGGAGACTCTTGTCTGTTTTTGCTGCAACAGACAAATAAACCAACCTCTCTAGTTATTACTACGCAAGCCTAAATATTATTCTGCTTTATCTGTTATCAGAAGGAATAACAGATCCTGTTAGGCTATAAAGTCCGGACGCTGTAGAAAGAACTGTACGACTTAACGGTTGCATTTCCCCCCCATATTGACTCTCCACCTTTCTTTTGTCGGGGGACTCAAAGCAGCTCCCGCTGAAGAGCCCCAAGATCGGTTCAGTTTCTACTAATTTTTATAATTAGGTATTGATTTAATAATGCTGGATACGCCAAGAACAGGTTAATTAAAATAATATTGGGATTAGTTCCGTGAGCAAAAGATTATACAATGTAATTTTTAGATGGAAGAGGGAGAGGGGGGAGTCATTTGATCGTTAAATTAGAAATACTATTTTATTATTATTATTATATTGTTTTTGCTGATATATTAAATGAAGAAAAATAAAAAAAATTTTTTAAAAAAAGGTCTGTTAAGTTTCGGCAAAGCGGCCGTTATGACACGAAGCCCTGGGCTACGGCGGAGTGATTAAGCGAGGCCGGGAACAGTATTCACCCAACGCCACGTTTCCACACCCTTCGACCTTTCTAGCGACTCCCCGCAAGCAGAAACGTAGAACGGCAAGGCGCTCCCCTGAGGGGCTACTTCTCTACGTGCACGGAGGTTTTCCTTGCAAGACCGTTATTAACGAAGCGCGGGGATGGGGGGGGGAGAGAGACGTGGTTTCTTTTTCCATCCCTCCCCCGGTGAAAACGTGCCGGGATCTTCTCCCGGGCGAAAGGAAGCCTCCCGTCAAACTCCCCGCCGCCGCTGCCTTTCTCCTTCCCCAGCCAGGCCTTTGGTCCCTCAGGACGCGGTGCCCAGGTTTGAGGCCGCCGTCGCCCACGCACCCCGGCGCCACCCGCTCTTGCCTACCCGAGGCGCCGTTTACTCACCGGGGACTCGGGGATCGCTCCGGGTCCCGCTCCCTCAGCCATCCGCTCCACGCGCACCCGCCCCTTACTGCACCGCCGGCCCCGCCTCTCCAGCCAGAACCGCGGCAAACGTCATTGGCGCGGATTTGTATCCATCACGCCCAAGAGCCGCAAACGCTCACCTTTCCCCGCAGCTAATTGGATTAGGCCCTTGTCTTTCAAGGGAGAGGAAGTTTGAGAGACGCGCTTCCAGAGCCTCGGCCCCCGATTGGTTAGCGGACAGGCTGGGCTAGGGGCGGTTGCGGTGAGGGAAGCAGGAGGTTTAGTTGAGAGGCGAGCAGTGACGTGTCTCTCTAGACTGGTCGGGGCGAGCGGGCATTGGGGCGTGGGCGTGGCCGCGGGTCGTCATGTGGTGGGATGGGGCGTGGCCGCGATGGGCCGCGCCTGGCGCACGAGGATTGGCTGCGTGGCTGAAGAAGGAGAAATTGTTGTTTCCAATGTGCTCTTCCAAGGTTTAAAACAGATACATTCGTAAATAAATACAATTGCAGCCAGCGATTAGGCTTACTCCCAGGTGCATTGAAATACCGGTGTGTATTTTTGTATTTTTTATGTTATCGTTTTCTTTGTTTTTTATAATTTGTTTTTTCTTATTATAAAAATAATAAAAAAATATTTTTAAAAAAGAAAGAAATACCGGTGTGCACTCGAAAGTAAGAGTAACTTCAATGAGCCGCACAGTCTACCTTCCAGGGAGGTGCTACGGCTCAGTGGTAGAACATCTACTTGGCATGCAGAACGTACCAGGTTCAATCCCCGGCATCTCCAGTTAAAGGAACCAGGCAAGTAGGTGATGGTCGGTAGGTCCGCTGACTTTAGTGGACCAAGGGTCTGATTCAGTATAAGGCAGCTTCATGTGTTCACTTCATTATCTCCAAGTGAACTGATCTGTTACCTGGAGATCAGTTGTAATAGCGGGAGATCTCCAGCCAACACCTGAAGGTTGAAGGAAAAATCAGACACCTCTGTACAATTACCAAAGGATGAGAAATTCAGTACAGGAATCCAGCCATAAATGATGCCAAATATATTCTGGCTAAATCTTTACAGTATGTGGTAATATAACCACCAACACCATATATTGCCAACAACAAGTGTATTTTTTCTTATTTACAGGATGTTTCAACAGGTAAGTACACAATTAATTCCTTTAACTAGTAAGTATTGAAGCAAAGTTCACTAGAAAATGTCCTTTTAAGGTGTATTTCTTTCTTTGCAGCACAGCAGGCTACTGAAGGAGAAAAAGTTCACTAGAAAATGTCCTTTTAAGGTTTATTTCTTTCTTTGCAGCACAGCAGGCAAAATCCTTCAATTTAACTTTGCTTCAATACTTACTAGTTAAAGGAATTAATTGTGTACTTACCTGTTGAAACATCCTGTAAATAAGAAAAAATACACTTGTTGTTGGCAATATATGGTGTTGGTGGTTATATTACCACATATTGTAAAGATTTAGCCAGAATATATTTGGCATCATTTATGGCTGGATTCCTGTACTGAACACCTGAAGGTTGGCAACCCTGATTGAACCTCACTGAGGTCCCTACACTGAGAGCCAGTAGTGGAAAGCATTACATCTGAACCTGGAAGAAGGGTTGACATTAAGTGCAAAGCTCACAGAAGGCTAATTGACTAGGGTTTCTAGGTCCCTCTTCGCCACCGGTGGGAGGTTTTTGGGGTGGAGCCTGAGGAGGGCGGGGTGGGACTTCAATGCCATAGAGTCCAATTGCCAAAGTGGCCATTTTTCTCCAGGTGATCTGATCTCTATTGGCTGGCGATCAGTTGTAATAGCAGATCTCCAGCTTGATCCTGGAGGTTGGCAATCCTATAATTGACACATTGTACAATCTACTTGAGGACAGATGGGCTGTTTACTAGATGTATGCTGGGAATATACATGTAGCCCATCAACACCTGTACATTTTCCCAAGGTGCAGTTCCCAGAGCTGTTTCAGGACTGGAAAACGTCACGGGGGAAGGTTTAAGCACCCTGTTCCTGTTCTACTCTGAATCAGGTCTGCAGATGCCTGAACATTAAGCTCCCAGCACACACATGGACTTTAACATGTGACTCAGCCCTGAGTGATCTTAGTCTAACCACTATCTGTCAGCCTAGCCTAGGTCATAGGGTTGTATTGAGGGGTCAAGGGAGGGGATCCAAGTCTGCTAATCAGCAGTTCTTTGAGGGAAGGCAGGTTATAATATACACAGAGAAAGCTACATAACCCCTGACTTGGATAGCTCAGGCTAAGCCAATCTTGTCAGATCTAGGAAGCTAAGCATGGTCAGCCCTGGTTAGTATTTGGATAGGAGATCACCAAGTCCAGGGTTGGGATACAGAGGCAGGCGATGATAAACCACCTCTGAACGTCTCTTGCCTTGAAAACCCTATGTGTCTCCATAAGTCAGCTCTGACTTGACAGCAGAAAAGATGTATAACAGTTCTGCCCAGTGCCTTTTGGGGGCAAGTGAAGGTGGTATATAAAGCAAGCTGAACTGGAAGGGGTGCTTTTCACATTCCACATCCCATTCCCCACTACCAAGCCATTCAAAATGTGTCTTTGAAAGAACACTCCAAAGCTGATGAAGGGGAAATGATGCCTGATTATTAGGAAAAGAAACAGCAGGTGTGGGGAAAGTTAAGCATCTGCCACCACTGGTTCTTCCATTCCTCTCTTGCAAGGCAGCTGCTAAAAATAAAGAGAGTGCAAGGCACTGTTATGTATGATAGTGCAAAAGACCTTTTTTAAAAATTCGGGGAATTTTCATAGCTTCTTAAGAATTCTGCAGGGCCTATAAGGCAGAGCTATTCCACCGGGCCTATGATTAAGACAGCCACAGGTAATATTAATGCTGGCCTCCCTACTCCCTCCCCCTGAATTATGGGGGGGGGTGAGTTGCCGACCCAGTTTGAAGATTTTTACCTCGGTGTTGGCACCCTCGCTCTAGCGGGCACCATACTATACGGTGCCTTGTATTAATAATTTTAGAAACAATATTTTATGGTTTTAATGTATTTTATTGTTATAGTGTAGTGTTAATGTTGTTACCTGCCCTGAGCCTGGCCTTGGCCGGGGAGGGCAGGCTATAAATCTGAAAATAAATAAATAAATAACCTTGGGACCCGCTGTGGCTTTGCTTCTTACCTAAAATGAAGTTCTGCGTATTCTTTCTTCTGTGATTCTTTCTTGCCTGCAGGTGGTGGTACAGGACAGACTTCACTGCTAGCTGAACACATAAACACATGAAGCTGCCTTAATACTGAATCAGACTCTTGGTCCATCAAAGTCAGTACCGTCTACTCAGATCGGCAGTGGCTATCCAGGGTCTCAGGCAGGGGTCTTTCACATCACCTATTTGCCCAGGCCCTTTAACTGGAGATGCCAGGGATTGAACCTGGGACCTTCTGCATGCCAAGCAGATGCTCTACCACTGAGCCATGATCCCTCCCCACCAGCAGCAGCTCTCTGGTAGAGATCTTTCACATTACCTACTTGCCTAGTCCCTTTAGCTGGAGATGCCGGGGGATTGAACCTGGAACCTGGGACCTTCTACAAGCAAATTCTCTACCACTGAGCTACGGCCCTTCCCAACTGCAGGCTTTAGCCCGAGCCTACCCAGTACCTGAGCCCCTGCCCTCGGTGCTTGAAACATGGAAAGAAGAGATGAGCAGACTAAATAAGACTGCTCTTTGTTTTCCCTCCGCATAGCAACCAATTCAAACTGATGCAGGAAATAGCTCCTAATTACCACCACAGCCAATCAGTGTCTCCTACTCGTTTCAAGCTGAACCCACTCCTTTATCAAAGAGAAACATCTCTGAAATTCTTCCTTGTCGGTAAGTATGGAGTTTCAGTCTTAAACTGATCTTGCTAGAGTACAGTAATTACAGGGCAGAACCCCTGCTTGGGCTAAGGCCAAACCAGATGTAATATTAAATATGTACCTAACTGACAACAAGAGTCACTGGAAAAGACAGTCATGCTAGGAAAAGTTGAGGGCAGCAGGAAAAGAGGAAGACCCAACAAGAGATGGATTGACTCAATAAAGGAAGCCACGGCCTTCAATTTGCAGGATCTGAGCAGGGCTGTCAAAGATAGGACATTTTGGAGGACTTTCATTCATAGGGTCGCCATGAGTCGGAAGCGACTTGATGGCACTTAACACACACACACACACACCCCTAACTGCTGCAAAAAGCAATCATAGATTTATTGAATTTCTATCCCACCCTCCCCCAGCCAGGCTGGGATTCCCCCTCCCCATTCTACACTTTAACTACACTTTAACAATCTCCTGATTTTACAAGGCTGTACATGTCTTTGCCCCATTCCCCAGTGGCAAAAGAAAATTGTTATTCTCTCACATTTTTATGGAGGGGAAAGCTAAACATGCAACTTCCTATTTAGAGCAGAAACTGCATATTAGCATACCATCTAAGTTTGGCTCTTAAAAGCACAGAACCGCCGGCAAGAAGATGGAACCTCCTCTTTAGGAACTGATCAAGAGCCAACAATTTGCCATGCCGTATCTTAATTACCACCTGCTCCTAATCCTCTTTACTCAGGCACGGTGCACCATAAAAGCACTGTCCAGGCCACTAGTGGCAAGGAAGTTTGTCCTGCTGGCAAAGGAATTTGCTGCACTGTGCGTTTAAGAAAACTGTAGCACTAGGCCTGCAGGCAATTTCGCTTTTCATTTACAGCCCGGGGCTGTTCTGTGCCATCTGTCAGCCGGGGTCCCTTTTTGCTTCCTTTCCATCCTGATAGCTTCTCAGACAGAAGAGAGGATAGAGAGAAGGCCGAGAGAGAGAGCGCGAAAGCACCGTTCCACTACAAAAAAAAATATATCTCCTTTTCTGTTGTCAGATAAGGGCTTGGAGTTTTTACCCTCCAAACTGAAATCAAATTTGCTACTAATGATTTCTAGTAAGAACTTCCTTAAAGCCCAGCAGGCAGGAAGTTTGTGATACCCAGTCTGATTATGTGCATACTCGGAAGTAAGCCCCACTGGGGATTAATCCCACGTAATTACATGGGATCACAGCCTTGAGCATGAAGCTTAGAAGAAGAGTTGGTTTTTATATGCTGACTTTCTGTACCACTTAAGGAAGAATCAAACCAGCTTACAATCACCTTCCCTTCCCCTCCCCACAACAGACACCCTGAGGTAGGTGGGGCTGAGAGCTGTGACTAGCCCAAGGTCACCCACCTCACTTTGTGTGTAGGAGCGGGGAAACCAACCCGGTTCACCAGATTAGCCTCCACCGCTCATGTGAAGGAGTGGGGAATCAAACCCGGTTCTCCAGATCCGACTCCACCACTCCAAACCACCGCTCTTAACCACTACACTACACTGTCTCTCCGACCACTGGTCCATTGGGCCCTACTTTGTCTATCCTATCTAGCAGGTCATTGCCGGCTATGAAAATATTGTACAAGCTGTACAATATTTGCCATTATAGAAAGAAATGTTTGCTGACAATAAATTCTAAGAACTTGAAACCGCAAATCAGGAAAAGTTACAAAATTCATCACAGCTTAGAAGTAAAAACTATTCCATTTATTCATTAGATAAGAACATAAGAAAAGCCCTGCTGGATCAGACCAAGGCCCATCAAGTCCAACAGTCTGTTCACACAGTGGCCAAACAGGTGCCTCTAGGAAGCCCACAAACACGACAACTGCAGCAGCATTATCCTGCCTGTGTTCCACAGCACCTAAGATAATAGGCATGCTCCTCCGATCCTGGAGAGAACGGGTATGCATCATGACTAGTATCCATGAATATCCTTATCCTGGTTCGATTCCCCACTCCTCCACATGAGCGGCAGACACTAATCGGGTGAACTGGGTTGGTTTCCCCACTCTTACACATGAAGCCAGCTGGGTGACCTTGGGCAAGTCACAGTTCTATTGAGAGCTCTCTCAGCCTCACCTGTCTCACAGGGTGTCTGTTGTGGGAGGGAAAGGGAAGGTGATTGTAAGCCAGTTAGAGTCTGCCTTATGTGGTAGAGAAAGTCGGCATATAAAAACCAACTCTTCTTCTCTTCTTCTCCTCCATGAACATGTCCACTCCCCTCTTAAAGCCTTCCAAGTTGGCAGCCGTCACCACATCCTGGGGCAGGGAGTTCCACAATTTAACTATGATTGAAAGCACTCAATTAACTGAACTTAAAGAACTCTTTTTCCTCTATTAATGCAGTTACTAATAGAGATACAGTTAGTCTAAGAATTGTCTTGTTACAGTTGTATTGTGGTGGGATTGTTCTTAAAAGTTGTCTAGCAAATGTAGCCATGAACTATGGATGCCTGTTGAGCCATGAGTTCCATCAAACTCAAGACCCATTTCCAAGCAATTTGTGTGCACCTGTAGCCTTAGGAGATGCAGGTGGTCCTTTAGGTAGAGAAGTTGTCCCTCATCCCACTACCAGGTATGGAGGCAGCCTGTTTAAAAAGAAATATCAGCTCATCTCCCAGGATGATTCCCCCCCCCTTTGCTTCACAGCAATGAAATTTGATTCTTGATTGAGTCACAAAAGCACTTCAAGGTTTTGGTTTTTTCCATTTTCATTTAATATTTCAGTGTGAAAATACTAGAGAGAAAAAATTATCTGTAGACTGACCTCAGTTCTTCAAAAAGCCAGAGCTTTCCTTTTTGTTTGTTTTTAATTTAATAGTTTCCAGCCCTACAGAAGTCTGACATGCATGAGGAACACCGTCTAAAATCAGGTTCGATCGCGCTCCCTTTTGTGCATACACAGTTACATATGTACACACCGAAAGACGGACACACAAAGATCACCTATCCTGAGCTGGCCAGAAATTACTGGCAGCTGCAGCTACAACCACATGGGAGTACTTCGGCTTACGTCATTCCAACTCGGCTGGGGCAATGATCACAGGGCAGGGTTGTGAATCTGAGTTGAAGGGCTTTCTAAGCACAACTTGGACAAGCCTTCCTCCCCCCACCCCACAAACACATATCCACCATACCTTGGCACAGCAAGGTAACAAGCCCTTTGAAACCTTGGGCACGAACCCAGTAGAAGTCCTTTCATTTTTTCCCCCAGGGGCAGCATTTGGAGCCTTCATTGTTTTCTCCCCAATTGCCAACAAGATACATAAAGATACTAATTTTTAGAAGTATCCACTAGTTCCAAGACCAATCATATTGCAAATTTTACTACCCCAACCAGAGATGACACGCTCCCTGACCTTACCCGTACGCTTTTTGGATTTCCCTTTGAAAGTTCGGAAGAAGATTTTTCAAAAAGCTCCAAGGATGTAGTTGTTTTTTTTAATCCATACATTCTGCTGTTAAGGTTAGAAGTTTGTTTCATCCTTCAGAAGCGGATCTCTTCCACCGTAATAAAAATGTCAGCAGCACCTGTCCATGTCCTTCAGGGAGATACCACCAGAGTTTGTCAGTTGTCACCGTTGGACACCAAGGATGGGGAAAGTCCCTCCCAAGTCCGCCTCATAATCTTGCGCCTGCGGTTACATGATCCGCTTTACTTTTTGCATTTCAGCGCAACAACGATTACAAAACCCTGTCCTGAGTTATATAATATACAAAGAACTATGATCATCAAGAAACCCAACACTTGTGGTACATTTCACTGTAAAGACCCCATCAGCATCACAAAGCTACGACAAAATATGCATTACAAAAATCATTCGTCCTGGGGAAGGAGGAGAAATGGCACGGAGGGAATGGGTAGGGACGGGGAGAGAGAAGAGTATACAAAAAAACCGTACAGGCACAGGTCCGTTATGCGCTACAAAACAAGCAAAGAACCTGTGTTTTTTTAAAAAAAAACAACTCACAAAGATGTTTAAAAACCCAGAATCTTCTCCAGCTCCCTTTCCTCCCTCCCCCAAACAACATTGTTATCCACACACACACAGTGCGACACAAACCCTGGGCCCAACTGGGGCTTACGATGATAATCAAAGTGTGTGCGGGGGCCGGGGGGAGAGAAACACACACACATCCAAGCCCCCTTGGCAGAACAGTTACTGCCCTCCCCTGGATCACAGGCGCATGTATACACCGGCTGGGAACGGCGCTCTCTCTGCCTCCCCGCTTTGGTTAGGGTTCAGTGCACTAAAGGTGCCTTTTGCCTGGCAGGCGATGGGTGCGGAGAGGGCAGCCGGTCGGCCGACGAAGAACTGCTCAGGGTGGATTGAAAGTAGACCGTCTTGTGAAAGAGTCTGTTGCTCAGGAAGACCACCAAGGAAAAGAGGCGCAACTGGAAATGGCTGAAAGGCAAGAACAGATGGTGATCAGCTCCCGTTCCAAGACCTCTGGACCATGAGTGTTTCTTCCCACTCTTTTCCCTCTATTAATACAGTTACTAATAGAAGTACAGTTAGTCTAAGAATTGTCTTGTTACAGTTGTATTGTGGTGGGGATTGTTCTTAAAAGCTGTCTACCAAACGTAGCCATGGATGCCTGTTGAGCTGTAAGTTCCACCAAACTCGAGAAGACCCATTTCCAAGCAATTTGTGTGCACCTGTAGCCTTAGGAGATGCATGGGCCACACGCGTTTCTTCCTACGGTGGCCCAAATTCTGTACTGCTTAGCTGTTCCCAATCAGAAATGTTGGCAGCCTGAAAGCAAGATGTATTGCAGTAAGCATCCAGGCGTGTAGCACAAGTTTTTTGGCAGGAAACGGTCTTATTCCATATGGAGACTCTCTCATAGCTAACTACCTACTGAGCCACAGCCCGTTTGGACTTTTGACAGTCCCCTGTCAATCTAGAGCCAGCATGGTTTACTGGTTAGGAGCAGTGGACTCTAATCTGGAGAACCAGGTTTGATTCCCCACTCTTCCATATGAGTGGTGGACTCTAATCTGGTAACTAGGTTGGTTTCCCCACTCCTCCACATGCAGCCTGCTGGGTGACCTTGGGCCAGTCACAGTTCTCTCCAAATTCTCTCAGCCTCACCTACCTCACAAGGTGTCTGTTGTGGGGAAGGGAAGGTGATTTTAAGTCGCTTTGAGACTCCTTAAAAGGTAGAGAAAAGCGGAGTAAAAAAACAAACTCTTCTTTTTCTAGTACGTTTTATCCTGCCCTTCCTCCAAGGAGCTCAGGGCAGTGCATGTGGTTCTCCCTTCCTCATTTTAGCCTCACAGCCACCTTGCAAGGTAGGTGAGCTAAGAGCAAGAGAGAGTGCATGACTGGCCATAGGTCATCAGTGAGCTTCACAGCAGAGCAATGATCTGAACCCCTCCCCCACCCCCACCGGTCCTAGGCCAGACCACTACACCGCACTGGTAGTTTGAATTGTGACTCAGTTTCCCCAAGTAAAAAAGCAAGCACACTCTGAGAACACCCATCAAACCAGCCAGAGATTATGTTGATTTAGTTATCCAACCAGGGCACACAGAGTGAGCTAGCTCTTTTTGTTATATGGAAAAACTAGGAAGAACGATGGCTAAGAGGGAGCTGGCACCTTGGTGACCCCCTCCCCATTTAGATTTACAGCCCACTGATGGGTCCGTCCCCATTTAACTCTCAACAATAAACTTGGGGGAGGGGGCAGAGATACATACTATGCTTTTCCTGGAGTCTTTGCTTCATTGGCGCTGATAATAAACAGAGGAAAAAGAATGGAGAACAGGCAGCCACTGAAAGAGAAAGGCATAATCAATTAGAGGTCCCTGGTATTAGGAGAAGGCTTTTACCGACACGGACCCCTGTAACAAAATTTTTACAAAATTAGCACCAGGGAACTCTCTGTAAGCCTTATTGGTTCTATGAAGAGCTAGCTTTCCAACAACTTTAGCACAAACACATCTACACATGGTGTAGTCAGGCAGAAGTGAGCCAATTGCTGATGCAGGTTTAGAAAAAAGAGCTACTGCATTTTGCATACCATTTTTCTTGCTGTATTTTGCTGCAGACTCAATAAAACCCAACCTGAGGAATTAACTCCTCCTCCTACCCCCAGACTCTTCTACAGCATGAGCATGGGTATATTATTAAAAGTGCTTAACTATCCAAGCAACTCATCAATTGCATCCATGGTGAAACCGTTGATGGGGGGGAGATATAACACTGACAACAATGGGATCATAAATAAGTAGGTGCCCCCGGTCACAAGCTATAGTGAATGCATGTACATGCTGCCTGTACATGTATACAGTTGTTTATAAGAAACAGCCAACATGCGTTCATTTTACGAATGAAACTGGGGACTAGTACCTCGATAAATGTGTGTACATTTGGCTGTACATGCCTTGAATTTATTTTTATTTTCAAATTTACAGCCCGCCCTCATTCCCAGACAGGCCAGGAATGTTACTCCATGCATATATAAAGAAAAATAAAGTATCCCCGGTACACAGATTGTACATGCCTTCACTAATTCGCAAACGGGGTAGTGTCTGTGGTAATATCAAGAGTAAAGCAGGGACACCAGTGCGCAGGAGAAATATGCATGCTCCCTACCCGACATTCTGCCATCAGGGCAGAGAAGTTTACTTTCTAGATGTTCCTCAAAAGTACGGTCTGCACATTTTCCTGTCAAATGGAGGCTGGTCTATGCGCTCTTCGCCATGTCGTCCATTATACTAATAAATATCCATTACATCAGGTGTCTCCAGCCTTTCGGCACCTTTGGAATTCTGACCCAGCGTAGTGGGCACAACCGCAGAATGGCTGCCACAGGAGGCAGGGCCAGCCACAAAATGGCTGCCGCAGCTTAACTTCAGTCACACAATGACTACGGTCATACCTAGTGCTATGTTGGCAGCTGCTGTCAAAACAACTTTTTAAAAAAAATCTGCACAGCTAATCAAATATCCAATGGCCAATAAGAAGCCTTGAGGACCAAAGTCCTACCTGGCCCCACCCTTTCTAAAAACACTTGGGGGGCATCACGTTGGGGACCCTTGCATTCCATGAGTCCCAGAATGTTAAACTAGGCCCAAGAAACAGGTTAGGGCTTCAACCATAACATGGCTGCCATGGGAGCAAGGACAAACACAAAATGGCTGTCACGTGGGGCCCTGTGTCCTTGGTCAAGCCAAGGGGGCACAGTTATGATGCGCCTACCCTGAATGAGCTCTGCTAGTCTGTCAGTAGGAAATGACCAAAACCTCTCCGCTTTTTCCTGTTCCATTCAAGACTATCTGGATTGTACCCTCAGGAATCAAGCGGCAAGTGGGCACCAGGAAACACGTTGGCTCGTACCACATTGGGGGATTACCAGAATGGATTCATCATTAGCCAGTCTCCTGTGGAAAACTCTGGGGCTTAGCCTTGAAAACCTTTCAAAAGGAAAACCTTTTACTCTTTCACATCCTGTCTTAGGTTTGACCCATTCTTTTACGGGGCCTAACATTATAGAAAGAGTATTTTCCTTGCGCAGAATGGAGAGAAACAGGGTATACCTGTCACTGTTCTCAAAAGTATTTCCAGCATTTTCTGACCAATCCCACTATTCCTGTTCTGCCTCTACTAGTCCCGCAGAGTCCACTGTTTCCTTCCAGTTACTCAAGAAGTGTACATTTACCTGCCATTCAAACATTTAAAAAAGAGAGAGAAAAAGAATGCCTCCAGTCACCTGATAATGTAAGACGACTGCATTGCAGTGAGAAAAGCCAGTGGTAAACCGAATCCGAAGTAATAGGGCCAGTTTCTTTCAATGTTGGATAATCGTTGATGCATTTCAATTCCTTACAGGACAAAAGACAACATAAAGTGTTCAAAGAAATAAACAGGTAGCGCTTGTATTTAATCTCGCATTGTAGTGCGAAATGACGCAACATCCAAGATTCAGAGTGGCAGATGCTTCTCAGGGGCTATCTGCAGCCCACATACCCAGACCACAGCAATCTGTAACAGCATGGACCGACTGTGCACTGCAGATCCTATAGCTTCAGAGGATGCCAGATTCCCAAAACTCATGTTGTTTGGATCACATTTTCTCCAACAAGGAGTTAAAAGGAAATTTCTAACACACCTTGCTTGAATTTCACTACTTGGTTTCAATGGGATGGGTCCACCTGATGTCAACTTAAGTGTTCCACCCAAACACTAAGTAACTTTAATACCCACTGGATGATAAACTTAAAATTTCCTGAGAAAACTGTGACTGCCCCAACAGCGGGGACTCGAACCCGGTTCTGCAGATTAGAGTCTGCAGCTCTTGACCACTACGCCATGCTGCTTCTCTCACTGCTGCAGTGCAGGAACGCAATCTCGGGAAAGCAGAAATTGTGCTACGCTGATATCATGAGCCATTCTACTCTGCATTTCTAGATGAATTTTTTGGGACAGCTTTAAAAGAAAAACCAATCTGTCTGACCACGCCCTGCAACAGTAATCTGGCAGCAATGGAAGCACAGAGAAGTACTCACCTTTGTTAAACCAGCGGTACTCAAAACAGTACAGCGAATAGAGCAGCGACATGTGAAGTAGGCTGACCAGCTGGCCAATGATATCGATGGGAAACAGGCTTACAATCATCCCCTGCGGAGAAGGAAGGGACTTGAGGTTTCCTTTTTTTGCTTCTTTGCAAAAAGCAGATTTCTTTGTATCACGGCAGAAGCACCATCTATTCGCCGTCTTCCCCATCCCAAGAAGAGACATGGCTGAAGAAGCCCTTTATTCGCCCCACCCACCCAATCCAGCCACCAGGGTCTAAAGCTGCATGAAAGTAAGTTCCCTTGTCGCCATTCTTGCCCATAACTCAGAGGCATCTTGAGGCAATTGCTTCAGACATACCGTAAACACCTGAGCAATGAGATTAGCCTGGCACACTCCCAGGGCCATGGCTGTGACTTCCACGCAGTGACTCTTCCTTGGGATACCTTTGCACACGGTCATGGGTAGTGCTAGATTGTCGTATTTTGAGTTGGGGAAGAACCGTCAACTAGAACAGGGATCCTTAATGTAGTGCCCATGGGCACCATGACACCTACCGACACCTTTTCTGGCACCTGCCAAGTGTTTCAGGAAGTGCATGGGGCCAGGCAGGGGGATTTTGACTGATTATTAGAGATATGATTGCCTGCGCAGTTTTTAAAATGTTTCCTAGGCAGCAGCTGCCACCACAGCCCAAGAATCTACACTATGCTACTGAAGTTAAGCTGTAGCAATCATTTTGTGGCTGGCTCTGCCTCCTGCGGCGGCCATTTTGTGGCAGTCATTTTGTTGCTGTGCCCACCATTCCATGTTAAAATTCCAAATGTGCCCTCAGGCTCAAAAAGGTTGGGGACCTATCTGATCGAACACAGGGGCGAGCAACTTGGCAGGGCAGAGCGAGAGGAAAAGAGGGAGGCTTGGCTCACTCCTGGAGTCATCTGGTCATATTTTCTCTGGTTGGGGCACTCCTGGTCAGAATGTGATGGGTTGATATCTGAAGGCATCATAGATGCAAGCCCTCCCAGGAAGGAGGATGGCCCAGAGGACCTTCCGGTCCCATCTGACTCTGAGCGCAGGTTCCCTGGTCCAGGTCTTATCTGCTCTTACCTGGATAAGGAAAAGAGCTTGCAGCAAAAGATTAAACAGCATGTCAGCAATTATTTTACTGACACTGGGGAATGGCTGAGGCTTCCTTCCCGACACCTCGAACGCCAGATCAGCGATGTCCTGAAACACAAACAAACATGTTAGCAAAACAAAATTCCTAAGAAAACAGTCAGTAATGCCTGCAGCAGTTCTGCAACTCAGCATAGCAGATTTTGTTTTCAAGATTCTGCTACTTCTTCCTTAAACAAACCTGGAGACCATTTTCGATGCTCAGTTACACACAGGAGGGGCAAGACAAGCTTACACTAGAGGTAGCCGAAGAATGCTGCATGTGGGCCTCATCATTCCCCCAGACGCTTCAAGCAACTGAACACAGAATTACTTAGTATTTACACAGAAAAATCTGCAACATTGCCAGCCTAAACTTTATGTTCTTTTCTCAAAAAACAGCAGATCAATTTAAAAAAGCCTTCCCCCACACACACAAGAAACTATCCTAAGAAAAATGCAAAGGTAAGTGCAAAGAAAAAACTGTTTCCTTTCGAGACACCTGTAAGCACGTAGCCCTTCAGATGCTATCCTAGCACCAGTATGCACAAGCACGTCTTGGAAAAGTAACCCATGAACTATAACATCCTGAAGATGCTATAACATAGTTCAGTATCACCGCTTCATGTTTAGTTCTACGATGCTAAGTGCTTGAAGCATGCTGTTTTAAGAGACAAAAAAAAAAGAGATGTCTCAACTTTAACTGACCTCCCTGTCCACAAGAAGAAGAGTTGGTTTTCATATGCTGACTTTCTCTACCACAAGGGAGAATCAAACCAGCTTACAATCACCTTCCCTTCCCCTCCCCACAACAAACACCCTGTGAGGTAGGTGGGGCTGAGAGAGTGTGACTAGCCCAAGGTCACCCAGCTGGCTTCATAAGTAGGAGTGGGGAAACAAATCCAGTTCACCAGATTAGCGTCCGCCGCTCATGTGGCGGAGTGGAGAATCAACCCCAGTTCTCCAGATCAGAGTCCACCACTTCAAAGCACCGCTCTTAACCACTACACCACGCTGGCACCACAAATCACACCAAAGCCTCCTGGAGATTGCAGGTTGCTTATTATTGGATTGGTATGCAATTTCTGCAACACAGTGATCATGGCCTCCCTCTCTACAAAGACTAATGTTGTTAGCACTGTCACCCAATCCGGCTGGGTCCCATCAAAAACCTCAATCTTGGGGGATTTTCTAATATACTATTTCCTCTCATCCTCAGGCAGGTGCTTTGTATGCCTTGCACACCAATTGCAATATATAACACATACTTCTTCCTCAACACACCTACTCTAGTTGCTTCTATTTTTGGGAACAGATTCAATGTGTCCCCCTTCCCCCCAGTTTCAAACCGCATCACATTAAAGCACAACCCAATGTGCATTTGTTTGCAAACCGCTGAATTTGCAGAGCTGTGCTAAACTTGCCCCCTCCAGGGGAGAGGTGTGTGTGTGTGTGGAAGGAGAAAAAAACAACAATAAAAGATTATAAACTTAGTGGCTGTGTTCAAATAATGGTAAGAACAAGCCTGAAAAGCAGCCTTTGTTAGAGAAAAATCCCAGTGTAAACTGCTGTGTACATAATTTTAAAATCTCATGGTAGATGGAGAATGCACAATAAGGACCACTCTGTAAGCAACTGCAAGCAATGCAGTGACCACAGTAAAGTAGGTACTTTGTTTTGTGAGGTTCTTTTCCCCCCCAGATTTTTTTAAAGGTGTCGCACTGGAACAGGACAGAACATTTGGTACTTATTGCACAGCTGAGGGTGGGAGAAGGAGGAGGAGGACACCCGATTTTCTCTATAACTAAGGAGACTCAAACCAGCTTACCATCTCCTTCCCTTCCTCTCCCCACAACAGTCACCTTGTGAGGTAGATGGGGCTGAGAGAGTTCGGAGAGAACTGTGACTAGCCCAAGGTTACCTAGCAGGTTTCATGTGGAGGAGTGTGGAAACCAACCCAGTTCACCAGATTAGAGTCAACCATTCATGTGGAGGAGTGGGGAATCAAACCCAGTCCTCCAGATTAGAGTCCACCGCTCCTAACCACTACGCCACACTGGCTCACAAGAACTGGCTGATGTATATAAATCTTTAGTGGAACACCATCCAGCCTTAACATGCAAAACAATGTTTCATTTAACCATCTCAGCCGCTAAGCGCAGCTGTGTTATCAGCTGCAGCACCTTTTCAGAAAGGTAACCTACCTGAAACCAGATGGCATTGACAACTTTACTGAGCACAAAGAGAGGAAGGACCCAAAGTGCACTGAAGATGGAGGTGAGGATAAACTCCAACCAAGACCAGACATCACCGTGTAACGAAGGGTCACCTTCCAAACGGAGACAAAGCACCCATTAGTGATACGCACACAGGATTAGATTAGGGTTAAAAGATGCCCCCCTTTGCTGCTGATTACCCCCTGAAAACATCATCTTCTGGCATCAGTAGTCTGTTAAAGCAGATAGAGATGTATTTATACCTTCCCTTCATTGAACAGCCCGGCCTTACCCAGCTCATTTACTAGTTTACAAAAATATCCTAGCACTATATTTTTTAGTTTGTCTAATGCTATGAGAATATGCATTCCACATTTCTACCAACATGTTTATTTGTAGGGTATTTAAAAGACACGGGCACGATGTTTTGGAAAAAAGATCAGAGAAGCTGCTTCCTGACCCGCCTTTAGAGGGTGCTCTAAATTGCAGCCTTATGCATGTGCACCAAGAAATACGTCCTAAGGTACACACTAGGACTCATTTCCTAGTACATTTGCTTAGGACTGGGCAGGTGGTGTCAGAGGTTTATTTTCCAAAAGTTCAGGATGGAACAAGAAAGTATTATGCCATGTAGAGCACAGGTGAAAAGTCTTGCCTAAGACAGAAGTAATGCTCTGACCAAACACTATACAGGCTGCAGGTTTTGGCTCAGGAGTTCAGAGCACCCTAGGATGGGATTTTACTAAGGTTTTGTGTTTGTTTGAGAGCGTGCAAAAACAGGTAATCAACAGCAAAGGAGAAAGGAATTTATCCATGGATTCTACAGAGTTCAGTGTAGCCAGAAACAAACAGCAGTTCCATTGAATGGCCCAGAGGAAAGATTATACATCATTGTATCAGTCCTGAAATCTCTCCCCCTGTGAGATACAGATGAAGCAACTTAAGCCTCAGTACAATGCACAGACACATTACTAACGGATCCTTCAGTACAAAGAAACAGATCTTCAGATCCTGAGCGGGAAGCAAAGAAAATGTAAAAGATCTGGACCGAGATATGAAGAATAAATTTAGACAGACTTTTCCCCTTTGAATGGCAGTTCCTCATGAAACACTATAAATGCTTCTGAAACCTCCCTGATTTTCTCAAGAAGGGTGTCATTAGGTTTGCCAACCTCCAGGTAGTGGCTGGAGATCTCCTGCTATTACAACTGATTTCCAGATGACAGAGATCAGTTCACCTGAAGAAAACAACCACTTTGGAAGGTGGACTCTATGGTGTTATACCCCACTTGAAGTACTTCCCCTCCCTGAACCCCGCCTTCCGCAGGCTCCACCCCTTCCCCCAAATTTCCAGGTATTTCCCAGCTTGGAGCTGGCAATCCTATTTGTCACGCAGTGCGAAGGGGTGCTGTTTGAGAAACAGAAACCCAAAGCTCCCGAGGGCATGCCACTAATTACCGGCCCACATAGACACACTGACTGATGAGCAAGACCCAAGGAGTTAGCCGATTTAAAAAGAAAGCAGCAGTTAAACATTTAAAGTCACAGGTTTGCACTTACCAATGATGTGTGCTGTTGCTGACTGAAGGACAGGTATAAAGACCCGGTAGAACAAAAGAAGACTAAGCTAAAGGAAGAAGTGAAGAAAGTCACTACACAGACTTTATTACACACAGCGTGACAGCGTAAACACATTAATTTGTCCATAATCCTGGGATGTAGGGGCAGATTTGCACATTTGCTTGAAGTTGCCCTATTCCACAGCTTCTTCCAGGCATGGTGCTCTCCACCACACAGAAATGCATGAATGAGAATACAATTTCCAGCAACGCACAGAGAAATGGTATTGCTATGCATTTTACCAAAAAAAGGGCTAGAAAGTACCTTCTCGCTCATTCATCTACAGGTATGTGGCCATCGCATGAGTAAGGGAAGGGAGAAACATTGGAGTGCTATAAACATATTCCAAATTATGACCAAAAGTTGGACTTTTGTGAAAGCACACCTTCAGCCCAATCTCATAACCTTGGAAGTAGGGTTGCAACTCCAGTTTAGGAAATTCCTGGAGATTTGGGGGTGGAGCCTGGAGAAGGTGGAGTTTGGAGAGGGGAAGAAACTCAGCAAGGATGTAATGCCATAGAGTCAACCCTTCAAAGCTGTCATTCCCTCCAGGGGAGGAACTGATCTCTGTAGTCTGGAGATGAGTTGCACGTCCAGGAGATCTTCAGGCCCCACGTGGAGGTTGGCAACCTTACTTTGAAGAGTAATTAGATACTCAGTCTTTATTCCCACCCCATTTTACTGCCAAAAACACCAGCTTTGAAATCCCAGCCCAAAAGTCATTCCAGTTGCCTACCTCAAAATGCACTGAATATTAGACGTACAGTATCTCAGCTTCAAAGAGACCTTTTCCCCCTCACTCTTCAAAATGGTAGGATCTGGGCCCAGGGAAATCCAAAGCCTGTGCACACTCCCTCTGTGTGTATCCACAGGCACCCAAGACACTGCTGCAATGTTTATGGGGTCAAACCATTTAGGGGGGGGGAGAGATGGGGACACGGGAGAACTGCATAACTGGAGGGACGATCACAGCAAGGAACAGCTTGCAAAGCTGGGCTAACGCTCTGCCCATTGACCTCTGGGCACCCTATGCTACTATACCCAATTTACATTATCTGCACATTTTAAAACTGCTCTGCAAATGCAACCATCAAAGCTTCAAAACCGAATTTGTACTTTTTAAATAAAAGCCAAGATGTCTGAACAGGATGTGCAAAACTCCACACTGCATACCCTGGCCCTTTGCAATGCTCACCCATAGCTGTAGAGGACTGCAAGTATTCATTTAAATATTTTATACAAGCCTCGTGAATTTTGTTTTTAAATATTCAACACAAGAGCGCTAGATGCAGAGTTCTGAAACTGTTCCTCTAAGCACAGCCAAAATACATAATTGAACAGTCTCCTTTCAGCACTTCCCCGCTATTTTATCACCAGCCAGGACAGATTTTAAATGGAAATGAAATTACCCAATGAATTACCAAGAGAGAAACATCAATTATACCAACCACAACAAGTGAGAATACAGAGCAAAAGCACTACTGAGTTCAGCAACAGTCCACTGAAGATTGTTTCTCAGTTGGGGAGAACAGAAGTGTTAGGTGCTGATGCTCTAAGATAAGAGGCTTTATCTATTAAGGCAACTGCAAAATATTGAAGTCTAGGCCTTCTAGCAATTCAAGTGCATTTTGTCGTGGGTCAGCTGGTTGCTGCCAATGACTGCTGGCTGCTAAGCAGTATAAAAGACTTACATTTGATTTCATTTTCAAGTCAGGGTCTGGAACCAGTACATAAAACAGACTACATGGCCTGAGATAGCAATACATTAGTGCCTAATAGGACTCTGGCAGTTCAATGATATATTTTAATAACTGCTTCTCTAGGCAAGACAAGGAGATTGAAAATTAAGCTAGTGCATGTCTTCAGTTTGCAACATTATCTAAACAAGCACAGTGAGCCAACTGGAATGCAATCCATCTGTTCGATACCCAGATTTTTTTTTTCCCAAAAAGCTGCACAAACTTACCCAAAATACACCTCCATTCCATGCACAACACTGAAATATTCGGCTCACAATCTGGGGTTCACTGGGGGATAATAAAGGAAAATGGGTGAGTCCACACAGAACCAGAATGTATGAAAAAGCCATTCTCACACAAACAAGAAAAAAAGAACCACATCAGTATCTTTCGATTCTCGTGTCAAATCCTGCAGCACTGCTGGAGCTAAATAGGTATTTGGATGGGGGACCAAATAAGCGTGAAAACACCAAACAATAAATGATGAGCCTAAAACATTTTCAGGAAATAAATCCCCATAAATATGTATTCATTTACTTCATTTATACCCCACCTTTCTCCCCAATGGGGACTCAAAGCAGCTTACATCATTCTCCCCTCCTCCCTTTCATCCTCACAACCACCTTGTGAGATAGGTTAGGCCCATTTTGTGTGATTGGCCCAAGGTCATCCAGCCACCTTCCACAGTACAGTGGAGATTCGAACACAGGTCTCCCAGATCCTAGTCCAGGGGTCCCCAACGTGGTGCCAGTGAGCACCATGGCGCCCACCGTCACCTTTCCTGGTGACTGCCAAGAACTTTCAAAAAGTAGGTGGGGCTTTTCCCCAGCAGGCCTTCTGATGGGCTGCGCAGATTAAACGAAATCCTGTTAAACAGAGCTTCTGTCCTTATGTTAAAAAGTTACTATTAGAGTTGTATATAACCTCAATCCCTGTCATTTTGTGATTGGCATCACCTTCTGTGGCAGCCATTGTGTAACTGGCTCCTCCTCCTGTGGCAGCCATTTTGCAATTGCGCCCACCGCCCTTTGTTGGAATTCCAAAGATGCCCACATGCACAAAACGTTGGGGATCCCTGACTTGTCCAGCATTCTAACCACTATATGACACTGGATATGCCATTCCTATTTTCATTTATCCGTCAGAAATCTCTACTGGGTGTTACTACAACTCGCACTCTGGTTGGGAAAAAACTCTCAAATTGGTAAATGAGACATGTTTTTACAGAAGAGCTCAGCCAACTCCTCAGCCCCCCTCACCGCTGTACTCACTTCTCCTGCTTCCTCTCCTCGCTCTGTGCTCTTCGTTGAGCAAGTACGCTGCTTGCTCTCCTTTTCCGTTGCTCTTCCCTTTTCTGCTGGATCCGAGCATCCAGTTTGGAGATTGTGCAGATCCCCCATATGGAATCCTTAATTCCCTGTACACATGAAAAAGCAACAGGCCTACATTCAACATTCCAAATGGGATTTTGAAACAAAAAAAGTGAACGAGAGACATTTTTGTACCTTAGTAGACATCAGTAACTGAACTGAAGAGGTAGTGTGATTAAATGACAGTGGTGCTAGTATAAATTGAATTTGCACCAATATAGAATCTGAACACTATTCTCTGCCAAGAAAAATCCAAATTTTGAAACGAAGGCTACATTTTACAACATGCAACAACTGTCTTAATTAAGCAAATGTACGCAACGTGGCTTGTGAAGTGTTATGGTATGACCAATTGCCTCATCTGTTACTCAGAAGTACCCTCAGCAGGTTCCAGTTATAACTGAGCAGCACCACTGGCAAGGGGGTTATTCTTTGCTTAAGCAAAAAATCAGATGGAATTCCCATTCATGGGGTTATGTGTGCAGGAAGGACTAAATGGAAAATGTGGTGCTCCACCTTAGACATCAAGAGTCCAAGCTTGCAAGATGAGACCTATCCTTGTATTTTGGGAGAATGGGGAGAAGAGAAGAGACCTTTTCACTTTGTGAAACAGGATAGTAGGGATAAAGGGAAAAGAGGCTTAAGGAACACGCATTACACAAATGGAAGAAACTGAAGTATAAACCCACGTACAGTTTTTTCAGAATGGGACTCCAGAGATATTTGCACTGGAAAGGATTTGGCATTATGCCAATTGTCTCTAATCAAACCTGCCCATTGCATCCCATGGGGGCTATCAGTTGCTCTTTTGCCTTGGCTGCTATTGCAGTTTGCCTGACCCTCATCTACAGATATTAAAACCCAACATGTAATACCAAAAGACTCCAATCTCATAATTTCAGCCCACCAATATTCTTTGCAATCTATTTGTTATTATTTATTTATTATTTCCATTTGTTACCCCCTCTTCCTGTTACAGACGGGGGTGGGAGAAAACTTACCCTAATGAGATCATTAAGGAAGATCTTGACACTATCTGCCATCTCTACTCCAGCATCGCCTCCAAATCCAAAACTATCAACTACAGGGTGAAGGGAAGAAGTGAACCCCAACCTCTCTCATGGTGAAGAGATGGGAAATTGGTGGAGTCTGAGAGAAGGAAGGGAGAAAAATACAGGTTAACATTATAGAAGCAATAAACAAAACACATTTGTATACTGGAAATGAGATGCAGGGGAGAGTGGTCTGGTCTGGATGGTGTGTCTTTAATATCCCCAGACCTCTCCTTCTCCCACAGATATACCAAACTAGACCCCAACCAAACTAGCCCCCCAACTAAACCCTAATCTCCGTATTTTCTTTCTACTCCACTCCTATAAAAAAATAAGCATATTTTAGATAAAACTTTTAAAACCTGGCACTCTCAGTTAAAACCTCATGAGACAGCTATGTGTGAATTATCCACTTTGTACTATTTGATCTGAATGCAGAATTTGTAGAAGGGTGGGGGTGGGGGGAAGCTGAAGGCCAAATCCTGCCCTCCTGGCCGGCTCCACACACACACACACCCCAAATCTTGAGATATTTCCCAACCCAGAGCTGGCAACCCTATTTAAGGCCTAAGTTGCATAGAGAAAGTGGGTATCAAGGAGAGGTCTGAATGAAGGGTAGCACTATTCTGGAGAGGGAGATCCAGATACAGGGGGCTTGAGGGAGAATGGGGGTGAACCAAAATGATGCATTTGGGGCAGTGGCTCAGTGGTAGAGCATCTGCTTAGCATGCAGAAGGTCCCAGGTTCAATCCCTGCCATCTCCAGTTAAAGGGACTAGGCAAGTAGGTGATGTGAAAAACCTCTGCCTGAGATTCTGGAGAGCTGCTGCCGGTCTGAGTAGACAATACCGACTTTGATGGACCAAGGGTCTGATTCAGTATAAGGCAGCTTCACGTGTTCGTGCGTGACTTATCTAAAGACACTCTTCTGTGAGTGAAATGGTTTTGACGTAATGGTTCAAGACTTGAAATGGTTCATGTTGAACTAAGACAGACATTCAAATCTGATATGGCCTAACCTACATAGCAAGATTGTGGTGAGGATAAAAAAGAAAAGGGCAGAACCATGTATGCCACCCTCAGCTCCTTGGAGGAAGGACAAGCTAGAAATGTAACAGTCAGAAAGTAGGTCGCCATTCCTGAGAGTCACACCTTTATTCAAAAGAGAACTAATACCATCTCTAGCGAATAAATGGTTTCCTTGAGCAATTTGGCAAAGAAAAAAATGGAAGGAAGAAGACTCAAAGAGAAAACAGATTTCTGAACTACCTTGAAGGTTAAATATTCATAACCTTACATTGTTGTGTATTATTAATATCTGCATACCACCTTTGATTTACAGTAATAGGCAAAGGTCCTTAGTAAACCTAAACACATGACCACAAAATCATTTTCCACTAAAGTCAGGACAGCACATATTCCATGCTTGGTTACCATAGTGGAATATTTTCCCCCTCTATTTCATTTACTCAGTGCTAGTGTGGACCTGTTAAGCTGCTAATGGTGCAGTAAAGGAACCATTAGATGCAGGTCTGTTGACTCCCTTAGGGCATTGCTGTACTAGTATACATTTAAATCAGGAGGCCATGAGAATTATCGTTCTGCAAAGGATATCAAAGTTCTATCATTTTCAAAATATTTGCAGGACTCTCTGGAAAAAGGCTTTGAAAGTTAAACCAGATTCAAAGTAGGTAAAAAAAAACTAGTAGTATATATGTGGCCTTCCTGTCCCATGCTTACTCCTCAGTAGGGTTGCCAGGTCCCCCATGATCACTGATGGGGGGGGGGTAGGGTTGCCAGATCCTGGTTGGGAAATTCCTGTAGAGTTGGGGAAGGAGCCTGGGGAGGACAGGGACCTCAGTGGGGTAGAATGCCATAGAGTCCACCCTCCAATGCATCCATTTTCTCCAGGGGAACTGATCTCTATAGTCTGGAGATGAGCTGTAATTCCAGGGGGTCACCAGGTGCCCACCTGGAGACTGGCATACCTAACTCCTCAGCCATCTCATGAATTTCACGAAGAGTAATTCAGATTGGCCAAGTCTAGCCAGCCTTGGCGCCTAACTGCAAACTTAAACCCCTTCCAAACTCAGTTGGTTCATATCTCAGCAGAGGATAATGCTACTTGCTCATCACTGCAAGGAGCTTTGAGAAGTAGATGACAAATGTGCTCATAAGTCCCCACAAGTCCCCATTTACAGACACCAACTATGCCCTAACAAAATCCTTTCAGTGTAAACCAAGTGACTGTCCAGCTCCAGAATATGAAATATTACCTAAGAACACCCTAGAGATGACAGCATAGACAAAACTCACTGACTCATCCTCTCCTCACTTGAAAACAGATTGTTATGCTGATCTCATTAGTCATTCATCTTCTTACCAAAACAATCATAACAATAATGTTGTTCCTAACAAGTTCATGAGTGCTCTAGTGAAAATAATGTTCACAGCATAAACAAGTGATGAATGCTTCTAAATATTAACCTAGGTCACCAGGGCCAAACTTCAACATGATGATAAATATAGAAATGTTCATGGGGGCTTTTTTAAATAAAGGGAGTAGAACTGTTATTAGAATGGAGATAGTCCAGGTAGGCACCATTATACTGAAACAGAACTGAAGTTCACTGCAATGATTATTCTAGGTTATCACCTCGCTTTTCCAGCATTGTTCTGCCTTTGTAATCCCACTATACCTTGCCTAGGCAGTGGTGGTTCACATTTTCTACTAATTCTGTAATCCTAGTCCAGTGTCAATCAGACCACAGATAGATGGACTCAGAATTACAACAATGGTTGAGAATCAGGAAGATCATTTCCAGAGGGTCAGAGCAGCAACAGGCTCCAGGTAAAGGAGGACGGACACCCACAACGGGTGCAAACACCCATGACACATACTCAACAAGATATACGCCTAGTGGCATATTACCAACAAAGGGTGCTGGATAGTTGCTTCACATCCATTCCAACAAGAACACCAGCTACCAGACCCAGTATGGTATAGTGGTTAAGAGCGGTGGAGTCTAATCTGGAGAACTGAGTAGGTTTCCTCACTCCTACACATGAAGCCAGCTGGGTGACCTTGGGCTGGTCAGTTCTCTCCGAACTCTCTCAGCCCCACCTACCTCACAGGGTGTCTGTGGTGGGGAGAGGAAGGGAAGGAGATTGTAAGCCGGTTTGATTCTCCTTAAAAGGTAGAGAAAGTCATCATGTAAAACCAACTCTTCTTCTACTGAACATCAGCCTGGAGCCAAATGAACATGCACTCCAAATAATAACTTGCCTCTTGGTTCCGGCTCTGTCAAACCAACCTTCATCAAACCAAACTTTTCCTTCTATTCCCTTTCCCAGGTGTGTCATAATTTTTTGAAAGCCCAGGGGCAGGGCTTGCATCTTATTTTCACTAATGCACAGCGCCTGTAAACAATATTGTGCAGTGGATTTTAATGGCTACAAGCTGCTTTGGGAGATAACTTCTGTTTGAAAAGACAGATAACAAGAGGTTTGCGCACACCAAAGCAAGGAAAGGTGATAGATTAGAGACCGTGTGCTTGGGGTAAGGGTCCTTCAAGGCAGAGAAGAATTGGGGATACGAGCATGGAAAATTTGCAAGTCTCAGCAAAAGAGATATTATCTCTGACGGGCTGGAGCACAGTAGCAAGCACATGTAGTTCGAGCAGAAAATTTCAAGTTTAACCTACAGCATCTCCAGTTTAAGAAGACTTCAGATAGCAGGTGTTAGGAAAAATCTTCCTTTGCCTGAGACTCTAGAGAGCCCTTGCCAGTCCAATAATGCTAAGCTAGACAGATCAATGGTTTGGCTCAGTATAACTTCCCATATTCATTAGAAACAACACTGCCTGTAATATAAATTTGTGGTGTTATTACAGCAACAGACGTTCATCAGGGGGATCACCGCCTGTAATATAAATGCCCTGCAGCTACAATATCAATTTATGAAGCTGCCTTACAATGGCATAACAGAGGATATTTATATTCTATGCTGCTATATAAGGCTGCTTCACATGTTCATTAGGGGCAATACCACACTAACAGCCCCGCCGGATCAGACCCTGTCTATCCTGAACCAACTGCCCATCTACTGTAATGTAATATAAATATTGTATATCATGTGGCTATAGGGAAGCTCCATATTCTCAGAAGGAGCAACAGTGACTGTAACAGAATACTGATCACAATGGGTAGCTGCGATAAGTCTGTCAACAGCAGTAGAAAAGGGCAAAGAGTCCAATAGCACCTTAAAAAGGAACAAAATTTCTGGCAGGGCGTGAGCTTTCGTGAGCCACAGCTCACTTCTTCAGAAAGCTCATGTCCTCCCAGAAATTTTGTTCATCTTTAAGGTGCTACTGGACTCTTTGGTCTTTTCTACTGTAACAGAATACATCCGTGTTTCGGGGAGGGGCTGCAGCTTAGTGGTAGAGCATCTGCTTGGCATGCAGAAGTCCCAGGTTCAATCCCCAGCATCTCCAGGTAAAGGGACTAGGCAAGTAGGTGATGTGAAAGACCTCTACATGAGACCCTGGAGAGCTGCTACTGGTCTGAGCAGACAGTACTGACTTTGATGGACCAAGGGTCTGATTCCGTATAAGGCAGCTTCATGTGTTCATATGTTCATTTTGTGCTGCTGGGAGTGAAGCCTCTACAAGCCCAAGGACTGCCACACCTTAATGCAAAACAAAAAATGCCAACTTCCAGAAGAATATAACTGGTACCATTTGATGTGGCGAATTCAGATTTTAGTTACTGGGCATGAACTCAGATTCAGCATCAACGGAAATAGCATGTGTTTGCTGGAGACCGTGCTAGGCTAGGTAAGACCTCTACCTGAGACCCTGGAGAGCCGCTGCCGGACAGAATAGACAATACTGACTTTGATGGACCAAGGGTCGGATTCAGTATACGGCAGCTTCATGCGTACATATAATGCTATTCTATGCTATTTTTATGGGGAGGAGAGTCTCTCCAGAGCAAATACCTATATGGGAAAGGGCAAGAGTCCAGTAGCACCTTAAAGACTAACAAAAATATTTTCTGGTAGGGTATGAGCTTTCGTGAGCCTATTTTCTGGTAGGGTAGGAGCTTTCGTATGGGAGCTTTACCTTTATGGGAAAGGGCAAGAGTCCAGTAGCACCTTAAAGACTAACAAAAATATTTTCTGGTAGGGTAGGAGCTTTCGTGAGCCTATTTTCTGGTAGGGTATGAGCTTTCGTATGGGAGCTTTACCTATATGGGAAAGGGCAAGAGTCCAGTAGCACCTTAAAGACTAACAAAAATATTTTCTGGTAGGGTAGGAGCTTTCGTATGGGAGCTTTACCTATATGGGAAAGGGCAAGAGCCCAGTAGCACCTTAAAGACTAACAAAAATATTTTCTGGTAGGGTATGAGTTTTCGTGAGCCTATTTTCTGGTAGGGTAGGAGCTTTCGTATGGGAGCTTTACCTATATGGGAAAGGGCAAGAGTCCAGTAGCACCTTAAAGACTAACAAAAATATTTTCTGGTAGGGTATGAGCTTTCGTGAGCCTATTTTCTGGTAGGGTAGGAGCTTTCGTATGGGAGCTTTACCTTTATGGGAAAGGGCAAGAGTCCAGTAGCACCTTAAAGACTAACAAAAATATTTTCTGGTAGGGTAGGAGCTTTCGTGAGCCTATTTTCTGGTAGGGTATGAGCTTTCGTATGGGAGCTTTACCTATATGGGAAAGGGCAAGAGTCCAGTAGCACCTTAAAGACTAACAAAAATATTTTCTGGTAGGGTAGGAGCTTTCGTATGGGAGCTTTACCTATATGGGAAAGGGCAAGAGCCCAGTAGCACCTTAAAGACTAACAAAAATATTTTCTGGTAGGGGATGAGCTTTCATGAGCCTATTTTCTGGTAGGGTAGGAGCTTTCGTATGGGAGCTTTACCTATATGGGAAAGGGCAAGAGTCCAGTAGCACCTTAAAGACTAACAAAAATATTTTCTGGTAGGGTATGAGCTTTCGTGAGCCACAGCTGTGGCTCACGAAAGCTCATCCCCTGCCAGAAAATATTTTTGTTAGTCTTCGTATCTGAAGAAGTGACCTGTGGCTCACGAAAGCTCATCCCCTGCCAGAAAATATTTTTGTTAGTCTTCGTATCTGAAGAAGTGACCTGTGGCTCACGAAAGCTCATCCCCTGCCAGAAAATATTCTTGTTAGTCTTTAAGGTGCTACTGGACTCTTGCCCTTTTCTACTACTGCAGGCAGACTAACCCGGCGACCCACTGTGAATTATCTATATGGGAAAGACCAGGAAAGGGGTGGGGGGAATAAGGAAGGGCAGAAGAATCGAGGGGCAAAAAGAGCATGCAATTTGGAAAGAGGGTGGGGAGGGGGGGTGAGAAGGGACCCCAGAATAAGGCGCTGGGAAGGGGGGGGGGAGGAAGTGAATGACTCTTCCCCCATTACGGGCTTCTATACTTGCCGGCCCGGGGCCTTCGGGGTCCGTGGTGGCGGCGGAGATGACCCAGGCGGTGGCCAACGGGGGAGGACGGCAGGCCCCTCCGGCCACCAGGAAGCGAAGCGAGTCTTAGGCGAGGGCAGCAGCAGCAGGGAAACACCGGCCAGAGAGCCTGTGCGCATGCGCGCCCTGCCGCGCTGCCTCCCACGGCCCTGCAAGGAGCCAGACAGCCAGGCGAGGGAGGGGGGGGTTGTGGGATGAGGTGGACGCATGCGCCCTTCCGCGCGACTCCGAAGGGACGGAGCGAGCGCAATAAGGAGCCAGAAAGAGGTGGGGCTCTTTTTGAGTGTCGCCCCGCCCCCCAGGAAGGAAACGGGAGGAGGGAAATGCAGCGTTGCCATGGAGATGCGTGCATTTAACCCGAGACTCAGTAAAATGTGGGTGGAGGGGGTATCTTTTTGTTTTTTATAATTTTGTAATCACGACTGTATTAATTAACACATATAGATACTCTTTTGTATTTTTTAATGTTAATTTTCTTTTTATTATTATTATTATTTTTGCATTATTTTTACGGTGTTTTTGTTTTATGTGTTATGTTATAAAAATTAATAAAAATTTATATAAAAATAAAACCAGTCAAATCAAATATCAGAACTGACAGTTCATAACGTTCACAATCAGCTCAGATCAAAGGGCAGACTCCGGGCAAATAATAAAGGCATGTTCATCCACAAGGCCTCCATGAGTGAGCGACAGCAAATGATGCATGGGTCATGTACATGAAAATCTTATTACTAGGGTTGCCAGCTCCAGGTCGGGAATTACCTGGAGATTTTGGGGGTGGAGCCTGAGGAAGGCAGGGTTTGGAGAGGGGAGGGACTTCAATGCCATAGAGTCCAATGGCCAAAGCGGCCATTTTCTCCAGGGGATTCATTTATATCACCTGGAGATCAGTTGTAATAGCAGGAGATCTCCAGCCACAATCTGGAGGTTGGCAACCCTATTTATTACAGTTAGTCAGAACACACACATGAGCACTTATGAACCTGCCTTATACTGAAACAGACCATTGGTCAGTATTGTCTTCTCAGACTGGCAGCAGCTCTCCCAGGCCTTAGGGAGAGGAGAAGAAGTTTGTTTTTATATTTATATAAATATTTCATATTTATATAAAATATATTTATATTTGTTTTTATATGCCGACGTTCTCTACCTTTTAAGGAGAATACAAAACCGGCTTACAATCGCCTTCCCTTCCTCTCCTCACAACAGACACCTTGTGAGGGAGGTGGGGCTGAGAGAGTTCGGAAAGAACTGTGACTAGCCCAAGGTCACCCAGCTGGATTCCTGTGTAGGAGTGAGAAAACCAACCCGGTTCACCAGATTAACATCCGCCGCTCATGTGGAGGAGTGGGGAATCAAACCCAGTTCTCCAGATTAGAGTCCACCGCTCCTAACCACTGCTCTTAACCACTGCACCACACTGTACTGCCACATTCGCCATAATAATAAAAAAAAATGTATTAACATTCCAGTTCCTTCCACAAACGCCAAGTTCCACCCTTTTACTACTTAAGTCACCCTCACTGAATGGACAAAGGGTGGTTAATGTAGGTGCAATCCTAAAAAGGTGTACTTGGAAATAATTCCCATCTTATGCAATGGGGCTTACTTCCAGGATAGTGTTCTTAGGACTGTGCCTAGGGGCATTTTCCCAAGTGTAAGCCCCATTGAATAACATAGAAGTTATTTAGAGTTGCCAACTCTGAGATGGGAAATATCTGGATATTTGGGGAGTGGAGCCGGGGGGGGGGGAAAGGGTTTGGGGAGGGGCAGGACCTCATTGAGGAATAATGCTATACAGTTAGGGTTGCCAGCTCTGGGTTGGGAAATACTTGGAGATTTGGGGGATGGAGCCTGAGGAGGGCAGGGTTTGGGAGGGGGTGACTTCAATGGGGTATAATTTCATAGAGTCACCCTTCAAAAGCAGCCATTTTCTCCAGGTCAACTGATCTTTGTTGCCTGGAGATCAGTTGTTGTAATCCCAGGAGATCTCCAGGCCCCATCTGGAGGCTGGGGACCCTAAGTTATTTCCAGGTAGATCTGCTTAGGGTTGTTCTTGGTGTCCAGGAATAATAAAGTGCACAGCATGATTTTATGTATGTCCTCTGTAAAACAGACTTCCAACAAAACAGCAGCATCTTTAATTAAATTAATTAATTCCAACAAAACAGACTTCCAACAAAACAGCAGCATCTTTAATTAATGGGGAGAAGGGTTCTACATCCGTACCTACAAGTTCATAAGGTATGGAAAGGCAGGAAAATCTCAGTTTTGCTTCCTTGTGAAATCAACAGAATAACTGGATAACTTTGAGAAACAAAAAAATAAAGGAGAGTCTCAAACACAACAGCCTTTTAAAAATACTGTAACAATGTTCGAAAACTATTTCCTTACCCTATAACTGATAAAGATTAGCAGCTCAGTACCCGAAACATTCTATAAGACTTAATTAGGACATAGCAGATCACAAACATCCTAGAATTACAACACAACCTTTCAACAGGTTACGGCTGTCTTGTAAACAGGAAGTATCTTGAGATCATCATCTAATTATAATACAAGGGCCAATCAGTGAACTGCTGGCTTATCCAATGAGCAAGGAAGGAGACATCACCCCACCCTTACTCCACAACCAAGAAGCCATTCACTATTTGACTGATGTCTTGCATTAATTTTGAGCATCAGACCATGTGGGCCCTAGTCAATGAAAACTTATTTTTTTCCACAATAACCTACATTGCCTGAACTTTCAGAAACCTGATTAGGACAATATGTTTCAGGCAAAACACTTTCATTTCACTTTGTGTTTCTAATAAAGCCCTGGCTTCATATATAGGCAACTGAGTTTGAATGGTTGCTACTGGCCTCTGAACAAAAGTTTTGATCTCTTATGTGATTGCCAGCAGAAAAGAAGGGCTATATGAACTTTTCTGTGCTAAACTAGAATAGATTTAATGTCTTAAATCATTTCATCAGTGATGGTACATAAGCCATAGACGCATGATTTACCCTGTCAAGCTGTACCTTGCATTTTGAAACTTTCACTTCCTACACAATCGATTAAGGCAGCAAAGTGGACCATAATTCTGAATAAATTCATAGGCTTGCACCATTAATTATCAGAAGTCCAGGGAATTGTGCTATTCTACATCATACATGGCTCTACTTGGTACACCCCAGACAGTCATTATCTCTTTTGTTGTGTATAACCGCAGCTACCGATAAACCAATAAGCATACCCCTCTGACCCTTTCCATACTAATCTCTAATATTTGAGAGACAGAGTTGAATTAAGTGTTGCATCCTTCAACATGACCCTTTTTTCCTCCTCTGGGCAAATTAAGACTGCATAGCAAGAGAATACTCCAGGGTTTTTCAAACTTTTAATCTTCAGGGAACTTTCTCCACAACTATTTGTCTGCTGCAAAACTGCTGCAGAGAATCCTAGACACATTCTAGGTTGCACACTCAGTTTATGCAGAGTGCTTGTGCTTGTTAAACCTACGCTTGTTAAAGCTAAGCTTGAACTCCTTTGTGGCTGTAGGCTATCCTTTTGGAACATGTCTGCCATGCTGATCTTGTCATTAAGGAACACCCCTCCCCTCAAAGCATCCAAGAATGTTGCATGTGTGTAAAGTACCATCACATTGCAGCTGAGTTATGGTGACCCCCAGCAAGGAGCTTTCAAGGCAAGTGAAAAGAGGAGGTGGTTTGCCATTGCCTTCCTCTGTAGAGTCTTCCTTGGTGGTCTCCCTTCCAAGTACCGACCATGCTTAGCTTCCAAGATCTGACAAGATCGGGCTACACCATGCCACGTTTCCTTCTTCCCCTAAGGACCTTAGGCTTCTCCAAAAACAGTTTGAAAACCACTGAATTATGCCAAAGGTTATATGTTAAATCTGTAGCAGAGTAAAAAAGAAAACTATGTATTTGCTTATTTACTTAATTTATAGATCCATACATGCCGGCAACTGGGCACCTAATACTGTGATGCACGTGTCACTTGAAGCAACTTAAATACTAGGTCATAACATTTTAGGCACTGTGAAAAAATAATTGTTTAAAATACTGCACTCCTTGACTTTAGATACCCAACGTTTACAGTGCTTGCAATTCAAAACAATCATTATTGATACATAATAAATCATCAAACTTCATCCTTCACAGAGTTAATGTTTACTGCTATCTGTATAGTGGAAACGGAGTAGTTGGGTTGACCATTAGTTTTTTGCTCAGGCTGGGAAGTTCTATGAAGCTTGAGTCAGAAAGAAAGTAGAACCAACCTTTAGCTGTATTGTATTAGCATCTGACGAAGGGCACTTTGACTCCCAAAAGCTTATCCCCTGGCAATTTTGTTGGTCTTTGAATCTTGGTCTTCTACTGCAGATCAACACAGCTACCCACCAGAAATTATTTAGCTGTATTGTAGCTACTATGAACTTGAAAGACAGGGCAAAATTATTTTGTTTGGGGTTTTTTGGGTGGCATATTTTTCCTATTTGACACTGCATCTTTACATGCTATCCTCTTAAATTGCAAAAAAAAGTCATGGCATTTACCCACAATGGGGGAAAAACACAAGTGCAGCATATGTACTGAAAGCATTATTTCTGCACCCCGGACTAGACACGTAATCTCGGACGCACACAAACATCTTAACTGAAGAAATGAGCTGTGACTCACAAAAGCCTCTATCCTACCAGATTTTGTCAGTCTTTAAGATGCTACTGGAGTCTTGCGCTTTTCTACACACAAACCCTTTGCCTTACACCACGCATACGCACGAGGCGCCCCGATTCTCCAAACGCAACTCTGCAACACCTGCAATCTTTACCTCTCACTGATTCTTGAGTCTCCCAACACAACTCCCAGGCTTTTCCCCACCCAGCCACAGGCACTGCCCAAACCCTCTTTTCTCATTCTTCAGCCCCACTTTCTCCAGGATGACACTTGCCTTTGGAGACTCTCTAAGCAGCCCTCATCCAGGTTTCCCCAAACAGTGTCCGTCTCTGGCGTGCAGACAGAAAACCCCTCTGGCTCCCAGATCTGCCCTATGCAACCAGCTCCCCCATCCCAGGCCAGGACATCCTTGCACACAGCAAGTGCCCACTGGTCAATGTAGTTCTTTGCTTTGCTTTGCATAATAGGAATAGTTGCTTGCGGAGAGCATTCTGGGAGCTGTAGTCCTCCTTGGTCTTTCTCGTGGTCGGTGGAAAAATGCACGCCAAGGTTGGGTGCGCAAGGTTCCTCTTTGCCACCGGCGGGAGGTTTTGGGGGTGGAGCCTGAGGGGGGTGGGATGGGGGGGAGGGACTACACTGCCATGGAGTCCAAATGGGCAATGAATGCATCCATCTTCTCCAAGTGAACTGATCTCCATCGGCTGGAGATCAGTTGTAATAGCGGGAGATCTCCAGCCACCGCCTGGAGGTTGGCAACCCTGGGTCACGAGTCTCAAGATGAGCACCCTGCCTGCAGGACCAAATCGTGCGGTCGCGAGTTCTGTGCGGAAGACCACCACTGGGCGAAAACGTATGGGAGGTTTTTCCTTGGATTTGCCGCTCTATTGATGCACATTTCCCCTATTCAAATTCTCAAAACTCTGCAATGGAGACAGTTTTGCAGGACAATGATTCAGCTCAAACCCAACCCCTTTCTGACTATATATTACTCTTCCTACACACTTGACACTGAGAGACACTGTCCTTCGGTGTTACTCCTCTGAAGATGCCTGCCACAGCTGCTGGCGAAACGTCAGGAAAGAAAATACCAAGACCACGGTTACACAGCCCGGATAACCTACAAGAACCAATCTGCAATGGGGGCTTACTGTTGAGTTTTGAGAATTTGGCTGGGGAAAATGTGCATTTAGAGAGCAGCAAATTAAAGGCAAAACCTCCCATGCGGTTTTGCCCGAAGTCTCCTGGCTCTGAGCTATTATACTCTTATCTCAGAGCAGAATTCTAGCCCACCTAGGGTTGCCAACCTCCAGGTACTAGCTGGAGATCTCCTGCTATTACAACTGATCTCCAGCCGATAGGGATCAGTTCACCTGGAGGAAATGGCTGCTTTGGCAATTGGAATCTATGGCATTGAAGTCCCTCCCCAAACCCCGCTCTCTTCAGGCTCCGCTTCAGAAACCTCCCGCCCGTGGCGAAGATGGTCCTGGCAACCCTAAGCCCACCCTCTGCCCCCGTAAGCATGCGTGAAAGTGTGGGGAACATCAGTTAACCAATTTGATTGAGGGTAGGGGCAATTATGCAAGGTGGGGCCAGTGGGTGCGATGACCATTTGGAATACTGGTTCACCTTGTTAAGGAGTATTTTTAAAATGCTTTTAAAATAGTGATGCAACAGGTTCCATTTTGTTTTTCCCCAGTTCTTTGAAAACCAAGGAGAATCTAATGACCTCTCTTGGGAGATCAATGGTGAGGACTGACATTTGAACTCTCAAGCTTGACCGCTTTTCCATTTCATGTAAAAGCATCAGAGCGAGGCAAAACCCTCCGAGGTTCAGTGGTAGAGCATCTGCTTGGCATGCAGAAGGTCCCAGGTTCAATCCCCAGCATCTCCAGTTAAAGGGACTAGGCAAGTAGGTGATGTGAAAGACCTCTGCCAAAGACCCTGGAGAGCCACTGCCGGTCTGGGTAGACAATACCGACTTTGATGGGATCAAGGGCCTCATTCAGTATAAGGCAGTTTCATGTGTTCATGAGGGTTTAGTTCCCTTCTCCAACATGCTCCAATTTGGAAAAAAATAGAAACCATTATTGCTTCCTTGAGGATCTTGGGAAAGGAGGGGAGTCAGGAAAACTTGCCATGAAAATGAATGAAACAGAAAGGCTCACAATGATATGTATGAAAATAAAATGAAACTAAAAAGGTCCGGTTAATACACACATACACACCCTCCCAGTGGAAAAAAATTTCATTTGAGAACCAGTAGCTATGTTGTTCTGCAGAAGAGCAAGATTCGAGTCCAGTAACACCTTAGAGACCCAGAAGATTTCCAGGATAAAAGCTTTCCAGAGTCAAAGCACCCTCCATCGCATGCACCAAAGGGGAGATCGATGTTCAGAGGTGGTTTGCCATTGCCTGCCTCTACACAGACACCCTATATACCTTGGTGGCCTCTCATCCAAATGCGGAGATCGGGCTGGCCTGGGCTATCCAGGCCAGGGCCTCTGAGGTGCTACTCAGCTTGAACCTAGTTCATTTTTCATTGATGTCTTCCTGAGCTGCCTGGGATGAAGGAAAGGCTGTTCACGGAGCACCAACGCCATGCAGTGGTCAACCCTAGCAGCGCACTGTTTTTACTGAGTAGCCTTGTTGGCCCTCATTCCCTCAAATTAGGGAACTCTTTCAATATTGTTATTTTAGATTTTGACATGTGGTGTGATTGGGTGGTACAAAAAGAATACTTTATACGTTTTCACAAGTAGTCTGCACTACCATTAAAATATAAAATGTATAGAAAGACCCTTACATCTTCAACACAGAATTCCTTCTGTGAAAACACATAAAGAATTCATAGGTAGAGCCATGCAGGTTTCCTTCTCAGCTCTGAGGATACCTTGGACAACGCGAGACCAAAGTCCAAGGCTTAACAAAGGAAACCTCAAAATTCATTGCCACTAACATTCTGTAATGATTCCTCCATAGCAACCCTTTCCCTTAAGATACTGTGTTGTGTGTCTATACACAGTTAACAGTGCCATTTTAAGCAGAATTAAACCGTCGAAGTCAAGTAGTTTAGAATGGGAGGCAGGTCTTCCACTACAGGGGGGAGAGAATAGAGGGAAAATGGGGAAGGGCTCTTTTGCATCACATTGACATGCAATATAACTTCTGATGCAAAACTGGAAATGACGTCATCAAGTCAACACTGTAGGATTCACAAGTCAATGCTGTAGGATTCACCCAAAACACTATGGTTTAACCATGAGGTTTCGGATTAGTTTTAAAGCATTGCTCTGATGTAGTGACATCACTTCCAGTTTTGTGCTACACGTCAGGTTGCATGTCAGCACAAAGCCAACAGAATTAACCCTTCCCTGCTCAAATGCTTCTGGCTGAGGCCATCGACCCTAGTGTAAAAGGGTGCTTAGGATGGCACAGTAGATTATATATTTCTCTGCATTCCAGTAAAACCTCTGACCACCAGGGAGATGCAGCCTGGTTTGGAGAATCCTTGTTCTCTCCACATTGATTGTATGAACTTTAGAAATTGTAAAAAAAATATTTAAGGTTCAGAGACCACAGGATGCAGAAGAAAATATGATTTTATTGAAAAGCAGCAAGGAGATAAGCTGAGACTGGTTCAATCATAATTAAAGTTATCAAGGGTTCCCCTGGTGATTTTGTTCCATAGGGTCTGACAATATTACTGGCCCAGGATTACACAGAGGGAGTCAAAGTTCGCCTGAAAAAAGAAAGGAGAATTAGTCACACTAGGACAGTGCAGTTGTGGGGCACAGAACATTTAGTGCCAGAAGACAAAGGACTTTTAAGGGGAGAAGCTTAGATTGGGGAAACCTTCTTTTCAACCTTGAACAGAGATGCAGTGGGCAAACCCTTCATATGAACACACAAGTGGGAACCCGTAAGGACTTGCAGGAGGCATCTCATTTCCCCTCCCACAATTTCTTCTTTCCCTTTCCGGAAAGTGCACATCACCTCTCCCTTCTTCCTGCTACTTCTCTCCTTCCCACCCAACAGCCAACCTACATTTAACTGCCCCCTTGTCTTCGGCTCCCCCCTGCAGTCTCTACCAAGGAAAACTTTAGTCCAGTTGTGTAGTGCCAGTCACTGGTCCAGGCCCACCTGCATGGTAGGCAACCCTCAAGGACTTGTATGGGGTAATTCATGTTCCTCTGTATCCCCCTCCCCACACTATTTCCTTTTTCCCTCCTTCCCTATCATTATATCCTCTCCCCTTTCCTTGCCTTATTCTCTCCTCAGCCTTTCACCAATCTATCTTTTCTCTGACTCCCATCTTCAGCTATACTTGTTATTTATTTACATCATTTATACTCCACCTTTCTCCGTATTGGTGTTCTCAGTAGCTTACATTATTCTCCTCTCATCCTTTTTGTTCTCACAACACCCCAGGTCTGCAGGAAAATCTGTTTAGTGTCAGTGTGGCCCTCATTTGTGGATTTTGATATCCGCATATGGGGGCCATACTTGTCTCATGTAGGGCCTGCAAAAGCATTCTCTTTCATAGAGGTTTTTGTGGTGGATGAAGTTATTGTTGGGGGTGGTTCTGCTTTGATTTTTTTTTTAACTGTATGTTTTGGGTAGTAGTTTTTCTATACTGTTTTATTTTTCTACTGCAAGTTCTGGCCCATCAAAGCCACAACAGCAAAATGGAGTAAGTTAGCCCACTGTCAGAATCTACCTTCTGGGGGTTGGAGTCCAGGACTGCCACCTTTCCAATGTTACAGCTAAGGAAAGTGCAGAGGTGCATGCACACCCTAGATCGGGGTGTCAGTCAATGCCATAGAGTCCAATTACCAAAGAAGTCCAATTTCTCCAGGTGAACAGATCTCTATCAGCTGGAGATCACTTGTAATAGCAGCAGATCTCCAGCTAGTACCTGGAGGTTGGAAACCCTACGAGGGACAGATAGGATATTAATATCACTTGGCGGAGCCATGCCTTCCCAGCCCAAATCAAGAGTGGGGGGGCTGCCTCAGCTAGCTCGCAGGCTGGATAAGAGCTCTCAAAGGGCTGGATTTGTACCTTGGGACTTACCCCACCTAGGGTTTCCAGGTCCCTCTTCGCCACCGGCAAGAGGTTTTTCGGGTGGAGCCTGAAAAGGGCAGGGTTTGGGGAGGGACTTCAATGCCATAGAGTCCAATTGCCAAAGTGGCCTTTTTTTGCCAGGTGAACTGATCTCTGTTGGCTTGAGATCAGTTGAAATAGCAGGAGATCTCCAGCTACTAGTACCTGGAGGTTGGCAACCCTATCCCTGCCCTAGACATACTCCCCCACCCTTGGGCTGCAAGTGCATGGCTTATCTCTAACTACCAGGCCTTTCCAGGGATGGACTAATAAAGGGTTGTCTGGGGGTGGGGCTGACCCTGCACTTCCCCAAAGCATTCTCTTCAGGGGCGAGCCCACGGTGACTCAATGGCCTGCCTGACTGGGCCTTCCTTTCTTGCCCTCCCCTAAGCCTTTTAGAGGCCAGCCTGAACAGACCCCAGGAGGTCAAAGATGCTGCCAGCTTTCCCCTCCAGCTAGTGCATGGGTTCAACCTGTTGCCGGAGGCATGTCTCCTCTCTGAGGCTTGTACCGGGTTCTGAGGCTGCTGCCGACAAATTTCCAGGCATAGCTTCACCCTTGTTCCTTTTCCTACTATCCCAGGTTGGGCAGCCTGATTCAGCATCGCCTGGGCAGGGCTGCCCATCACCCAGGGTTGCCAACTGCCGGGTGGTGGCTGGTCAACTCCCGCTATCATAGCTGATCTCCAGGCAACAGAGATCAGTTCCCCTAGAGAAAACGGTTGTTTTGGAAGGTGGACTCTGCGGCATTATACCCGACTGAAGTCCCTCTCCTCCCCAAACCCTGCTCTCTTCAGGCTCCATCTCAAAATCTCCAGGGGTTCCCCAACCCGGAGCTGGCAACCCTACCTCCACCAGAGTCCCCTCTGCCTGGCACAAAGGTGCCAACATGGCAGGTGAGTACAGAAGAGGGGCTGCCGCCCCCGGACCCCTGCTCCCAAGCCAACATAGGGTGCCAACCTCCAGGTGGGGCCTGGAGATCTCCTGGTACTACAACAGATCTCCAGATGGTAGAGATCAGGTACCCTGGAGAAAATGGCTTCTGTGGAGATTTTATGGCATTATAACCTCCCCAAATCCTGCCCTCCCCAGGCTCTACCCCCAGATCGCCAGAAATTTCCCAACCTGGCGTTGGCAACCCTAACCCAACAGGACAATTGTTCCATGCTGAGCAGAATGACACCCCTTTCTATTATATAAGGACACGATATTGCATCATTGGTGTTGGTGGAATATCATATTAAGACAAACAAAAGGCCCTCTTTGGATGTCTGCAAGCATTACAGTAGTTCTGTGCTCTTACCCAAGTTGTTCAGCTTTTACACTCTTTAACACAATCATCGAGAGTGAGAAAGTTGTTGAGATTTCCACGGCAGCCACCATAAATGAATTCCGTACACTCCTTCGTCTCCATGTCATGATAGTAGCGTGGAAATGATGCTCTGCACCTTCCAATTTTTTTAGGCAAGGTGCATTTTTCAGGTAGATCAGCTAATACATGGAGAACAAAGACAAGGGTCACATATATGCATGCATTATGTTCCGAGACATAAAAAGACATAAGGTGACACATTTATGGCTGGAGCTCCTGAGCTTATTTCTTCTGACAGGCATTGATGGAAGGTTCACGGGGCGGGGACTCAGCAGTCATAGTAATATGTGGGGAGACCCAGTGTGATGTAGTGGTTAAGAGCGGTGGACTCTGATCTGGAGAACCGGCTTTGATTCCCCACTCTTCCACATGAGCGGCAGACTCTAATCTGGTCAACCGGATTGGTTTCCCAATCGCACACATGAAGCCAGATGGGTGACCGTGGGCTTGCCACAGCTCTCTTAGAGCTCTCTCAGCCCCACCCACCTCCCAAGGTGGCTGTTGTGGGGAGAGGAAGGGGAGTGTAAGCTGGTTTGGTTCTCCTTAAAAGCTACAGAGCATAACTCACTGTAGAGGACCTGCCCAGGTCTGACAGATCCTTGCTAGCAGGGGGAGCTTGTACACCTCCCAGAGACCTTAGACCAGTGATGGCGAACCTTTTAGAGACTGAGTGCCCAAACTGCAACCAAAAACCCACTTATTTATCGCCGAGTGCCAATGCGGCAATTTAACCTGAATACCACCCCCAGAGGGGGCTCAGAGGGAGAGGCTAGGGTTGCCAAGTTCCTCTTCGCCATGAGTGGGAGGTTTTTGGGGTGGCGCCTGAGGAGGGCGGGGTTTGGGGAAGGACTTCAGTGCCATAGAGTCCAATTGCCAAAGTGGCAATTTTTTCCAGGGGAACTGATCTCTATTGGTTGGAGATCACCTGTAATAGCAGATCTCCAGCTAGTACCTGGAGATTGGCAACTAGTTCCTTAGTGTTTTCTCTCTACATATCAAGACAAATGGAAAGGTGTTTGGAGGATAGCTTGTGGGCACTTCAAAGGTGGAATAGGACTGCACGTCCCTCCGCCCGCACAGACCCAGAGGGTGCCGGAGAAGCCGCTGGAGGGAAAGAAGGAAGGAAGGAAGGAAAGAAGGGAAGGGAGGGGGAAAGGGAAGGAAGGGAGGGAGAGAAAGAAAGAAAAAGAGAGAGAAAGGGAGAAAGAAATGGAGCAAGGGAGAGAAAGAAAAGGACAGAGGGAGACAGAAAAAGAAAGAGGCCATTTATGCATGGGAGGTTTTGCCTTGGATTTGCCACTCGGTGGGGCGCGGCGGCAGGCTTGTGAGAGGCGAGCAGGGTGGGGCAGAGGGCACCTCCTTCGCACCCACCGACCAGCCATGCCCCTCCGCCCGCACAGGCCCAGAGGGCGCCGGAGAAGCCGCCGGCCATGCCGAGTGTGAGCGCTCGGCTTCTGTTCCCCGCTCTCCCACCCGCCTGGCTGGCCGCGCACGCTCCAGCGGCGGCAATGGCGGCAGCTTCTGTGGGAGAGTCCGGGGGCCACCGCCAATCATGCCGGAAGTTCCCCACCCCTGGGCTACAGCCTCCCCCATCCGGGGTGGGGCAGAGCCGGAAAGACCAGTGGCTAGGAGGAACCGTGCGCGCGGGCAGAAAGGGCTACGCGTGCCGGAAGTGGCACCCGTGCCATAGGTTCGCCAACACGGCCTTAGACGGAGAGGGAAGGTTCCTTTCACCCCAGTTCTTCATCTCTGTCTGGACCTCTACTCTTTTTAACCTTAGGAGCAAGCTCCAGTGTTTCCTCTCTGACCCTTTGCATCATGAAGGGCCTCACTGGTCCTAGGGCTGGCCCCTTCAGAGGCTCCACCTCTCTGGAGCTCCCATGGGATCTGAGCAATTCCTGTGGGAAGCTGTCCCTGCCCCCACATCCCTCCTGTGACTCTTCTCTTTGTTTCCACCCCCAGCCTCAAGCCGGCATCCCAGCTTCTCCTCCGGCAGTAGGCTTTTAAAGGGCCAGTTTGGGGTAGTTCTGAGTTTGGAAGGAAGCTCCTACTTACTCCTCTTGTCAGCGGAAGGACCACCCACAAAGACAAAAGCCCTACTCCAGCAGTCAAACTATGGGGATTGGAAACAAGAAGATGGCAGAGAAAGGCAGGGCTGAAGAGAGGCAGAGAGAATTGTATTCATGCAGTAATGATTCTTGAACAAGGACTGCAGTCCAATTCTTACCCCCCTTCTGGCCAGAGACAACAAAATGGTTTGGAAAAGCAGGCTGCAATTATGGGAACAAGTTGGGGAGGGGGGGTTGAAGGCATGAAGTTAGGCGTATTAGAACTAGACGGTAATGCATTGCTTTGCTTACCTCCAGAGACACCCAGCAGTTCAGGCCAGGGTGCAAGAAGTCCAGCGACGAGGACGAGGAGAACCATGCAGTTGCCGTTCATGATGGCTGTTTGGTGTGAGCTCCCAGAGCTGAGCTTTATATACTGCTCCACAGGGAAATGGAGAGGGGCTTTGGGCAGCCAAAACAAACTTTCAGTAAGCAAAGGCACCCTGGAGCTGCTCTGTCTGGAACAAAGTACCACCCTGTTCTTGAACACTGCATGTTCCGACAGACATCTTGGAGCCCAAAAGTAAATGAGTGAAATCTTGACATCATCCAAAAGGGTTTAGGTCTTACGATCCAAAGTTGCTCTTTTGTTAGACAATTATCATTTATTAAATCAGGACTACTATAACTGACAACGGGAGCTTCGACTCTCAAAAGCTTATTGCCTGGAAATCTTGTTGGTCTTTGAGGTGTTACTGGACTTGAATCTTGATCTTCTACTGCAGTGCAGACTAACACAACTACCCACCTGAGACAGGACTATTGTTGCATGTGATATCAGACATGATGGTGATGTACTGGGGAAGATCCCTCAAATTGCCTTCCTGCTTATATTCCTTCCCTGGGGTATTTAATGGGAGTAGAATAAGTTATGTTATGTTGCCTGCCAAAACACTGGCCTAGGCATGGGATGATTAAACCCTCCAACAGTATCGCTCAACCAGTAAAGGTGTTATTTTTAAAGCATTTACGTCTTATGCAGACAGACTTCAGGTAGAATGATCCAGAATTCAGTAATACTTGCCATAGATTTCATCCAGGTAGAAACTCTCCCCAGAAGCTTAAATTACTAAACTGAGACTGTCCTACTATGATCACATGATGAGATAACAAGAGTTACTGGAAAAGACAAAGATGCTAAGAAACACAAACCATGTGCTCCTCAGATGTGGCTATTACGAGGGTATTCGGTGGAAGCTGATACATCCACTTATTAATTTAATGGTGTCAGAGGAAGAGATAATGAAACTTCTTTGGGATGGGAACTCTTTTTGTCTCTCTCAAGTTGCCAAATTTTGCACTGCTGCAATTAAGATCCGTATGGGGAAGGTTAACATTGGGACCGGTTATTTTTATCGGGTAAATTATTGGTTTTAACTGTTTTTAAATTGTGATATTTTTAAACAAGAGAGATCCTAATCTCTCACGGGTTGTATCTGGTTGTTTTATTCTGGCCTTTGCTGTAAATAAATTTATTCAAATGTATTCAAATTCAATCCAGTGTAAGGGCTTTGGAAGAAATCAGAATATCAGCATACTTTTAACCAAGCTGTCTTATCTTTGTGTCTGGAGGTGGCCAAGGGATGTCAGGTGGGACCTGGGGATCCCCCGGAACTCATCTTCAGACTACAGAGATCAGTTCCCCTGGAGGAAATGGATGTTTTGGAGAGCATTTTGGACGAGGTCCCACTGAGGTCCTTGTTCTCCCCTGGCTCCATCCTCAACCTGGATCTGGCAACCCAACTCTCCATTACCCACTGGTGGCCAAGGAGACCTGGCAGCCCTAGGCAGCACCCCAATACTTACTAACTGGGTTGGAAGCTGCCCATCCATAGTGTTGCCAGGTCCCTCTTCACCACCGGAGGGAGGTTTTTGGGGAGGCGCCTAAGGAAGGCAGGGTTTGGGGAGGGGCTTCAATGCCATAGAGTCCAATTCCCATAGAGTCCAACAGATGCCATAGAGTCCAACAGATTGAAATGCACTGTTTTTCATTGGCCGAGCCTATACAGAATAATTCTACCAAGTATGTTTCATGGTTCGACAAGGAATGCCTAGCATATAAAAGACATCTAAGAACCCTTTTTACGAAAGTTAGCATGAATGTTTCCCATGATAGATATGGCGACTACTTTACATCTAAAAAGCTGTACATAAATCTAATCACGGAGAAGAAGAAAATTTATTTTCAACATAGATGGTCCCAGCTGCTCTCGTCCCTTAAGTCTCGAGATGGCAAGACTTTCTGGAGGGCAATTGCAAACTCAGCTAATAACAACTCTTTCCCTGAAGTTAGTATTCCACCTCAAATTTGGGTAGAACATTTCTCTAAGTTATTCAATTCTCACATCAATATTATACTCAACCCTGATGAAATTATCCCTTCCACTTACCCTAGATGGCCAGCTGTTGAAGTGGAAGAAATTATTGAGCTAATAGGTAGCCTGAAGTCTGGCAAATCCCCAGGTCCTGACGGTCTCCCTGTTGAATTGTTTAAGAAATTTATCGATTGGTGGGCCCCACTTCTTGCCAAATTATTTACTTCTATTGACTTGTATGGCATTTTGCCAGACTTCTGGCTTAATTCAATAATTATCCCTATTTATAATCCCTACTTTACCTGAAAATTTTCACCCCATTAGCCCTTTATCAGTCTTGGGCAAATTGTATCTGAAGCACTTAGAACAGCGTCTCCTTAGATGGGTAAAGGATAACTCCATTTTCGGCCCAGAGCAAATCGGCTTTTCCAAAAATAAATCAACTTTGGATCACTGTCTGATTCTTGCCTCACTTGCAGAAAAGTATATGAAACTGGGTAATAAGAAACTCTTTTGTCGCTTTCATTGATTTAAAGAGTGCCTTTGACTCAATCATCAGAGATAAACTCTGGTCTAAGCTGATTAGATTAGGAATTGATCTTCGTCTTTTATTCCTTTTAAAAAAATTCCTTTTAAAAAAATTGGAAGATTTGGCTCCAACTACTGAAGCCCATATTTTTAAAATTACTAAACAACGTCTCTTAGATATGGAGCTTCAAAAGATGCACCCAATCCAACCTTATGTTTGCTCTTCAGCAATGTTGGGTTTTATGAATAAAATTGACAGTATCCCCCACTACTTTTACAATCTGGATATCCCTATCCTCCGTAGAGCATTCTCTCTTGCTAGGGTCAATGCCTTTCCATCACGGATGCTGTATGGAAGGTACCACCAAATCCTAATACAGGAACGGATTTGTCCCTGTGGTTCCAACTCCCTGGATACAATTGAACACATACTGTTTGACTGTTCTCCATACAAAACATCCCATGGGAAATGGTTAAAAACTTGGTTATATTCAAAACATCACCTGTCTAATAAAGTAAAATGTCAATTTTTATTGAATTATTCAGTACCGGAGATTACTGAGGGTGTTGCCAATTTTCTAGTGAATGTGATGACAGTGCAAAAACTTCAAGCTCTGATATTTGATTATATTGTTCTTTGTTTTATTTCAATGATTTTAAGTTTTATGATCCCTTTTTGTAACAATTGTAATAATTTTTATGCCATTAAAGGTTTATGATGATGATGATGAGTCCAATTGCCAAAGCGGCCATTTTCTCCAGGGGATAACCTCCAAAACGTCCTATCATTAACAGCCTTGCTCAGGTCTTGGAAACTGAGGGCCATGGTTTCCTTTATAGAGTCAGTCCATCTCATGTTGGGTCTTCCTCTTTTCCTGTTGCCTTCAACTTTTCCTAGCATCTTTGTCTTTTCCAGTAACTCTTGTCTTCTCACCATGTGACCATAGTAGGATAGTCTCGGTTTAGTAATTTAAGCTTCTAGCGAGAGTTTCTACCTGGATGAAATCTATGGCAAGTACTACCGTATATACTCGGGTATAAGCCGACCCGAGTATAAGCCGACCCCCCAAATTAGAGGCCAGAAAAGGGAATTTCTTATTGACCCGCGTATAAGCCGAGGGGCAATAAGAAATTTCCTTTACCCGCAATGCTGCGCTCTAAAATGGCGGCCGCCATTTTAGAGCGCAGGGCCCCTGCACCAGGTCGCCCTCCCGCCGCCTCCCAGGCCCTCCCGACCCACCCCGACCGCAGTCCCATCCAAGGGGGGAGGGGGAGAGACCCTGAACCCACTCCTTACCTGGAGAGGCGGCGAAGCGGCGGCGGCGCGTCCTTCCTGGGCTGGCAGGAGGCCCCTCCAGGCCGCTGCCGGCCGGAGGAAGGCGCCCAGGCGCGTGGCCGGTAGCGGCGCGACGGGCAGGGGCCTCCCAGGGCCCCTCCCGGCGGGGAAAATGCGGCGGGGGCCGGGGGGGCAGGGCAGCTTCCCTGCGGCTGCAGAGAGGCTGCCCAGGGCCCCTCCCGGCGGGAGAAAATGGCGGCGGGGGCCGGAGGGGGGGGGCCAAGGCAGCCTCTCTGCGGCTGTAGAGAGGCTGCCCAGGGCCCCTCCCGGCGGGAGAAACTGGCGGTGGCTCGGCAGCAGAGGTAAGTTCCCTCCTCCCCCCTCCCTCCTTCCCCCTTCTACCGTATTGACCCGTGTATAAGCCGAGGCCGGCTTTTTCAGCCCTTTTTTTGGGCTGAAAAACTCGGCTTATACACGAGTATATACGGTAACTGAATTCTGGATCACTCTACCTGAAGTCTGCCTGCATAAGACGTAAATGCTTTAAAAATAAAACTGTTACTGGTTGAGCGATACTGTAGGGCAGGGGTGGGGAACGTCAGGCCAGGGGGCCATTTAAGTCCCGCGAAATCATTTGGTCTGGCCCTTCGTCAGTCCTGGCAGATCTCTAGCTCAGAAAGATCTAAGACTGGTGATCCGCCCCCTCCCACGGACAGGAATAGCCTCTATTCAAGGCAGATGTGAGTTTGTTTTGCCGAGTAAAGGAATCTTTTTTCCTCTTGCAGAAGAGTCGTTAGCTATGGAGCTGATAGGACCACCCAAGAAATTGTGTTAACCGTTTCCCACCTGTGCCATGGAGAAACGTATTCCCTCTGTACTATAAGAGGGCTGGGGGCGGAAGTGGCGACAATGGAGTAGTTAAAGAGGGCATGGCTAGAATGCACGGAGGGGGGGGGAGTTCTTAGCCAGTGAGTCCTCATTTCATCCCGGCAGGAGCTGGCTGTAGAATATGGCACCGACCGTGCAGAGCAGGAGCAACTCCGGCATGTGGCTGGACGGCTCTGCCCACCTGGTGCAACAGACCATCCTGTGCCACCAGGTGGGCTAGTGCGCCACCGGTTGGATGCCTGCCTGCTTGCTGCGCTGGGGAGTCATCTGGGGCAGCTGCCTGCTTGGGGCTTGGTCGGCTAATTTTTAAGTTGATAATTTTGTATAGCCCGAAAATGATGTTATAAATATCTAAATGGCCCTTGGTAGAAAAAAGGTTCCCCATCTCTGCTGTAGGGGGTTTAATCATCCCATGCCTAGGCCAGTGTTTTGGCAGGCAACATAACATAACTTATTCTACTCCCATTAAATACCCCAGGGAAGGAATATAAGGAGGAAGGCAATTTGAGGGATCTTCCCCAGTACATCACCATCATGTCTGATATCACATGCAACAATAGTCCTGTCTCAGGTGGGTAGTTGTGTTAGTCTGCACTGCAGTAGAAGATCAAGATTCAAGTCCAGTAACACCTCAAAGACCAACAAGATTTCCAGGCAATAAGCTTTTGAGAGTCGAAGCTCCCGTTGTCAGTTATAGTAGTCCTAATTTAATAAATGATAATTGTCTAACAAAAGAGCAACTTTGGATCGTAAGACCTAAACCCTTTCGGATGATGTCAAGATTTCACTCATTTACTTTTGGACTCCAAGATGTCTGTCGGAACATGCAGTGTTCAAGAACAAGATGGTACTTTGTTCCGGACAGAGCAGCTCCAGGGTGCCTTTGCTTACTGAAAGTTTGTTTTGGCTGCCCAAAGCCCCTCTCCATTTCCCTGTGGAGCAGTATATAAAGCTCAGCTCTGGGAACTCACACCAAACAGCCATCATGAACGGCAACTGCATGGTTCTCCTCGTCCTCGTCGCTGGACTTCTTGCACCCTGGTCTGAACTGCTGGGTGTCTCTGGTAAGGGGGGTAAGAATTGGACTGCAGTCCTTGTTGAAGAATCATTACTGCATGAATACAATTCTCTCTGCCTCTCTTCAGCCCTGCCTTTCTCTGCCATCTTCTTGTTTCCAATCCCCATAGTTTGACTGCTGGAGTAGGGCTTTTGTCTTTGTGGGTGGTCCTTCCGCTGACAAGAAGAGTAAGTAGGAGCTTCCTTCCAAACTCAGAACTACTCCAAACTGGCCCTTTAAAAGCCTACTGCCAGAGGAGAAGCTGGGATGCCGGCTTGAGGCTGGGGGTGGAAACAAAGAGAAGAGTCACAGGAGGGATGTGGGGGGCAAGGACAGCTTCCCACAGGAATTGCTCAGATCCCATGGGAGCTCCAGAGAGGTGGAGCCTCTGAAGGGGCCAGCCCTAGGACCAGTGAGGCCCTTCATGATGCAAAGGGTCAGAGAGGACACACTGGAGCTTGCTCCTGAGGTTGAAAAGAGTAGAGGTCCAGACAGAGATGAAGAACTGGGGTGAAAGGAACCTTCCCTCTCCGTCTAAGGTCTCTGGGAGGGTGTACAAGCTCCCCCTGCTAGCAAGGATCTGTCAGACCTGGGCAGGTCCTCTACAGTGAGTTATGCTCTGTAGCTTTTAAGGAGAACCAAACCAGCTTACATTCCCCTTCCTCTCCCCACAACAGCCACCTTGGGAGGTGGGTGGGGCTGAGAGAGCTGTGGCAAGCCCACGGTCACCCATCTGGCTTCATGTGTGCGATTGGGAAACCAATCCGGTTGACCAGATTAGAGTCTGCCGCTCATGTGGAGGAGTGGGGAATAAAACCCGGTTCTCCAGATCAGAGTCCACTGCTCTTAAGCACTACACCACACTGGGTCTCCCCACATATTACTATGACTGTTGAGTCCCCCCCCCCCCCCGCCCCGTGAACCTTCCATCAATGCCTGTCAGAAGAAATAACCTCAGGAGCGCCAGCCATAAATGTGTCACCTTCTTGTACTTATGTCTTTATATGTCTCGGCTACATAATGCATGCATATATGCGACCCTTATCTTTGTTCTTCTTCATGTATTAGCTGATCTACCTGAAAAATGCACCTTGCCTATGAAGGTTGGATGGTGCAGAGCATCATTTCCACGCTACTATCATGACATGGAGACGAATGATTGTAAGAAATTCATTTATGGTGGCTGCCGTGGAAATCTCAACAACTTTCACACTCTCAATGATTGTGTTAAAGCGTGTAAAAGCTGAACAACTTGGGTAAGAGCACAGAACTACTGTAATGCTTGCAGACATCCAAACAGGGCCTTTTGTTTGTCTTAATATGATGTTCCACCAACACCAATGGTGCAATATCGTGTCCTTATATAACAGAAAGAGATGTCATGCTGCTGAACATGGAACAATTGTCCTATTGGGTTAGAGTTGCCAACACCAGGTTGGGAAATTTCTGGAGATCTGGGGGTAGCGCCTGGGGAGGGCAGAATTTGGGGAGGTTATAATGCCATAAAATCTCCACAGCAGCCATTTTCTCCAGGGTACCTGATCTCTGCCACCTGGAGATCTGTTGTAGTACCAGGAGATCTCCAGGCCCTGCCTGGAGGTTGACACCCTATGTTGGCTTGGGAGCAGGGGTCCGGGGGCGGCAGCCCCTTTCCTGTACTCACCTTTGTGCCAGGCAGAGGGGACTCTGGTGGAGGTAGGGTTGCCAGCTCTGGGTTGGGGAACCCCTGGAGATTTTGAGGGTGGAGCCTGAAGACAGCAGGGTTTGGGGAGGAGAGGGGCTTCAGTCGGGTATAATGCCGCAGAGTCCACCTTCCAAAACAACTGTTTTCTCTAGGAGAAGAAGAAGATTTTGTTTTTATATGCTGACTTTCTCTACTACTTGTGTATCTGTTGTGTGGAGAGGAAGGGAAGGTGATTGTAAGCCGGTTTGTGTCTCCCTTGAGACTCAAACCGGCTTACAATCACCTTCCCTTCCTCTCCCCACAATAGATACACTGTGACGTAGAGGTTGAGAGAGCTCCAACAGAGCTGTAACTTGCTCAAGGTCACCCTGTAGTTTTAAGAAGGACTCAGTGGCTGTTGCTAGGCAACCACATTTTTCCAGGCTTGGTTTCTATGAATAAAAGGCTAGGTGGAAGGGGAAGGGTCTTTTCCAGTGCTGGGAGGACTCTTCAGGCTAGGATTGCCAGGTGCCTGCTGGTGGCGGGCAAACCCCCGGCAATTATCACCTCTGCCCACTTACCACCTGAGGGTCGGCGGGCAGACGTGCATGCACGCGTGCATACATTGCGCATCACTTCTGGTTTAGAACCAGAAGTTCCGCCTCGCGTGGGGCCTTTTACCTCTTAGTTTGAGTGGTAAAGGGCTGCTTTACCACTCAAACTAAGAGGTAAAGGCCCTTTGCAATGCGGCACTTCCGGCTTAAACCAGAAGTGACGCATGCGTGTCGGTGCATCGGCGCGCATGCACAAACACAAACTTTACAAGAAGAGCCTCCTGCCGGAGGAGGAAAGGGACCTGGCAACCCTACTTCAGGCCCAGGCCTGCCTGATATCAGCAGCCATTGGGTGATTTGACACCACCTGATTTGCATGACTCCACTAGGCCTAGCTCTTTGCTACTGCTCAACAGCAGCCACTCTCTGCAAGCCAGTGTGGTATAGTGGGTAGAGCTTCAGTGTAAGGTCTGGGAGACCCAGGTTCAAATCCCCATCTTGCTGTGGGAGCTCACTGGGTGATTTTGAATCATTCACATACTTTCAGCCTAACCCATCTCACAGGGTTGTTGTGAGAACAAAAAGGGTGAGAGGAGAATAATGTAAGCAGCTGTGGACACCAATACGGAGAAAGGTGGAGTATAAATGATGTAAATAAATAACAAGTATAGCTGAAGATGGGAGTCAAATAAAAGATAGATTGGTGAAGGGCTGAGAAAGAGAGAATAAGGCAGGGAAAGGGGAGAGGATTTAATGATTACCAGGAGGAGGGAAAAAGGAAAAAGTGTGGGGAGGGGGATACAAAGGAGCATGAAGTACCCCCATACAAGTCCTTGAGGGTTGCCTACCATGCAGGTGGACCTGGACCAGTGACTGGCACTACACAACTGGACTAAAGTTTTCCTTGGTAGAGACTGCAGGGGGGAGCCGAAGACAAGGGGGCAGTTAAATGTAGGTTGGCTGTTGCATGGGAAGGAGAGAAAGAAGCAGGAAGAGGGGAGAGGTGACGTAGGCTTTCTGGAAAGGTAAAGAGGAAATTGTGGGAGGGGAAATGAGATGCCTCCTGCAAGTCCTTACGGGTTCCCACTTATGTGTTCATATGAAAGGTTTGCCCACTGCATCTTTGTTCGAGGTTGAAAAGAAGGTTTCCCCAATCTAAGCTTCTCCCCGTAAAAGTCCTTTGTCTTCCGGCACTAAATGTTCTGTGCCCCACAACTGCACTGTCCTAGTGTGACTAATTCTCCTTTCTTTCTTCAGGCGAACATTGACTTCCTCTGCGCAATCCTGGGCCAGTAATAATGTCAAACCGAGTTCTATGTATTTGGGATCTATGGAACAAAATCACCAGGGGAACCCTTGATAATTTTCATTATGATTGAACCAGTCTCAGCTTATCTCCTTTGTGCTTTTCAATAAAATCATCTTTTCTTCTGCATCCTGTGGTCTCTGATCCTTAAACAATTTTCTTACAATTTGTAATGTTCATACAATCAATGTGGGGAAAACGAGGACTCCCCAAGCCAGGCAGGTTTTACTAGATTGTGCGGTATTCAGAGAAATACAGAATTTACAGTGGCATCCTAACCACCCTTTTACACTAGGGTTGATGGCCTCAGGCAGAAGCATTTGAGCCGGGAAGGGCCAATTCTGTTGTCTTAGTACTGTCATGCAACCTAACTTCTAGCATAAAACTGGAAGTGATGTCACTACATCACAGCAATGCTCTAAAACGTATCCCAAACCTCATGGTTAAACCATAGTGTTTTGGGTGAATCCTACAACATTGTGTTGACATGATGATGTCACTTCCAGTTTTGTATCAGAAGTTATATTGCATGTCAATGTGATGTAAAAGAGCCCTTCGCCATTTTCCCTCTATTCTCTCCCCCCTGTAGTGGAAGACCTGCCCCCCCCCCAACATTCTAAACTCATTGACTTCAATGGTTTAACTCTGGTTAAGATGGCACTGCTAACTGTATATAGACACAGGAGAGAGTATCATAGGTGAAAGAGTTGCTATGGAGGAATCATTACAGAATGTTAGTGGCAATGAATTTTGAGGTTTCCTTTGTTAAGCATTGGACTTCGGTCTCATATTGTCCAAGGTACCCTCAGAGCTGAGAAGGAAACCTGCATGGTGCTACCTATGAATTCTTAATGTATACCGGTATGTGTGTGTGGAAGAGCAGCTCAGGAGGGAAGGTGACATGGTATAGCCGGATGTTGTCAGGTTTTGGAACATGGTATAGCCTCACCTTGTCAGATCTCAGAAGCTAAGCAGGGTCAGCTCTGGTTAGTGTTTGGATGGGAGACCATCAAGGAATACCAGGGTTGCTATGCAGAGGTAGGCACTGGCAAACTACTGTACCTCTGTTAGTCTCTTGCCTTGAAAACCCCTTAAGAGGTTGCCATAAGTCGGCTGCTACTTGACAGCACTTTATACACACACACACACACACACACACACACACACACACACACACAGGAGCAGCTAGGAGAGAGCAACTCTGCACAAAATCCCATAGGGTCCGTTTTACCAAGTATATACACAATTACATTTTCACAGAAGGAATTCTGCATTGATGATGTAAGGGTATTTCTATACATTTTATATTTTAACGGTAGTGCAGACTACTAGTGAAAATGTATAAAGTATCTATACCACCAAGGTATATAGGGTCTCTGTGTAGAGGCAGGCAATGGCAAACCACCTCTGAACATCTATCTCCCCTTCGGTGCATGCGATGGAGGGTGCTTTGACTCTGGAAAGCTTTTTTCCTGGAAATCGTCTGGATCTCTAAGGTGTTACTGGACTCGAATCTTGCTCTTCTACCACAGAACAACATAGCTACCTGTTCTCAAATGAAAATGTTTTCCACTGGGAGGGTGTGTATATGTGTATGAACCGGACCTTTTTAGTTTCATTTTATTTCCATACGTATCATTGTGAGCCTTTCTGTTTCATTCATTTTCATGGCAAGTTTTCCTGACTCCCCTCCTTTCCCAAGAACCTCAAGGGAGCAATAATGGTTTCTATTTTTCCCCAAATTGGAGCATGCTGGAGAAGGGAACTAAACCCTCATGAACACATGATGAAGCTGCCTTCTACTGAATCAGACCCTTGGTCCATCAAAGTCAGTATTGCGAAAGATATGAAACCAGGCGCTAGCTGGAAAGATCTCTCAGATCTAAGGATGGTTTATTTAAGAGCGGTCATACCACTGCCTCTTTCAACACCCCGAGAAACGTTCACCCAGGGGTGCCTGCACCTAGTCCCGACTGGCTTTAACCAGCCATGAAGGGCATGGATCCAAGAGGCAAGTGGTAGGCCTCACTGTTAACAGGATCCTGTCCACACTGGCCTCCAAAAGCCATCTGAAGTGGCCCAAGAATGGACCAGAAGATGGGCAAGGGGCCTGTAGTCCTTTCACTGTATCAAGGATGGCAAAAAGGCCGCGGCAGAGTGACAAGGCTTTATCCACAAAAAAGCTCACAAATGCCTCACAGCTATGGACCAAATTACCTACATTTGACTGTCCAACCAAGGATATAAGAGACTGAATTATCCTAAACAATTGTGCCAGGCAAGAGCTAGCAGATGCAACTGAGGCAGCATAATATTCCTTCTTAGCAGCCTTCAATGCCCTTTCATAGGCTTTCAAAAACGTCCTATCAAATGCTCTTGCAGCTTCATCACGAACTCGCCGTCAAACTCACTCTAGCCATCTAAGCTCCTGCTTCATACCAAGGGGTGCCGGTACCTTGGTGTACCAAGAGGCCCGGTTTCAGCGAAGGCAAAGAGGGCATCAGGGTGCAATTCGTTGGAAAATCTCTGGAGCCTAATTTGAGTGGCAGAGGGTTCTTCCCTTCTTTTGTCAATTACTGTAACTAACTGACTCTGCTAACTGCCACTGACAACTGCCTGTCTCTGGATGTTACACTGTTTTAGTTAAGATGATGAGGCAAAAGTTACAGAAACCTCTTAGAGAAAATGTTTGTTTCAGAAGACGTTGGTGTTTTATGCACGGTCGGTTTAGCCTCCTTCATTCCCTGTTTCAGCCAGGATCAAGTTTTTGAAAATGCACGTTACCTCATTCCTTTTTGGCTCAACCCGTTTCAACCTTAAACTAACTCGACTTTTCCCATTCCTCTTCTGGACCGAGTCAAAACCTGGATCCTGGCTCATTCTGAATTCACAGTACGCGCATGCCCCGTTCTCGGGTCGAGACTCCTCGCATCATAACGGCGCACCCTTTTCCAAACCCGCCCCTTCCCGTCGTCATTTCCGCGAACTTGCTGCCTTTTGTTTTTTTATTTTCGATACTTCTCTATTTTGAAATTCCAAACCGTCGAGAGATTGTCAATGGCCGAAATTAAAATGTGGTGCTGTTTGTATTAACTGCGATTCCTCCTTCGCTGTCTTGTGTATTTATTTATTAATTTGTAACTGGGCGGGGGGGCTGGGATGCAGGAGCCGTTACTCGCCCTTTTGCATTTTCCCGCAAGCTATTTTGGGGGCCATTTTCAATTCCTCATTAACATCCCTTGCTTGTCGGTGATAGTCAGTGATAGTCGTCTTATCCCATGGCCTCCCAAATCCATGCTGCTGGTATTCGCGGGGTCTCTTGGAGGGAGAGGGAGACCCTCAATTGCGTTTTGGGGTGAGGCGGGAAAAGTCAAACCTGCCTCTTGAGGACAATCACTTAAATTCTACCGCCCCACAGTCTGTCTCAGGTGCTCGGAAATGTGATAGGACGCCTTGCATTAATTTTTAATTCAAAATGTCGCTGACTCGATAAATCAAAAATATATTTTAAAAAATTAAAAAAACTTTTAAATAAGGTGGAGGGGAGAAAGTAGCGAACTTTTGGTAGACCAATCACATCGCTCAATGTGGATGGACCAATCACGTTGCTCAATTTTGGTGGACCAATCAAAAGGAACAGGGGGAGGGGTGTGTGGCTGGGTCCTTCAACCAACCAGGAAAGAGGAGCTGACTCCTCCCGCAATTTCTGTATACATGCCTCCATTAGCACATGGTTTTATCCCTGATCATTCCAGCCAATGCATACAGTTTGACCCAACCCAGGTTACTTTGATCCTGGCTGAAACAGAGAATGAAGGAGGCTAAAATGATCATGCATAAAACACCTTTATGAACATTTATTAAAACACTTTTCCTTAAACATTTGGTACGTGTGCTATTCAAAATCCCTCCACATTCATAGAAATTGGCTGTTAAGGACTCTGCTGTTAAAAAGGTGGAACATCCTGCATCTAGTGAGTGTTGGGATATTACCCCACAAGATGGGATTGGATTATTTTCCTTTCCCCCCGCCCCCAGCACAATTTCATCTATGACTGCAGAGAGCCAGCCTTGCCAGTCCTCTACTAGCACATCGAGGGAATTGCCAGGGGAAATAGGATTGCCAGGTCCCTCTTCACCACCGGCGGGAAGTTTTTGGGGTGGAGCCTAAGGAGGGTGGGGTTTGGTAGGAGAGGGACTTCAATGCCATAGAGTCCAATGGCCAAATCAGCCATTTTCTCCAGGTGGACTGATCTCTATCGGCTGGAGATCAGTTGTAATAGCAGGAGATCTCCTGCCACCACCTGGAGGTTATTGAAGAAATAGGAAATCAACACAATGCTCACACACTTCAAACAAAAAAATTTTTTTTGCTGTACAGTGACAGTTACTGTGATTTCAAATACAAATACAAAAGTACATTGGTCACACAATCCGCGACCTATATCAATCTTAAAACATACATGAAAAATAAGATTGCAGAAAGGTCCCGAAGAGTTCTCAAACAAAACAAAACAGGTAGTGTTGTGGCACCGCAGCGAAGCGGAACTTCAACTTTGCTGCGTGCGCAGCTGAAAGCCGCACTGTAGAACAACAAGAAGCCTGTGGGCATAGTCAGGATGGCAAATGAGGCGCCAAACGCAGTGCGTATTAGTGGTGCCTAATGCCAACTCCTGGCGGGAGTGGGGAGCCAGGAGACTCAGTTCGTGTCGGGAGCCCGGGAAACCAGGAGACCCGGTGATCTTGAAGGTGGGTTTTATAACTATTTTTTCTAGCTTGTTATCATGAATAGTCCTTGCAAAAATATAGTGACCCTCTAGTGAGAAATACAATTTTCAAACACCATTGAAAATGCAATTTATAAACAAAGTATATATGTACCACCAACACTTTGTTAGGATACAATCATCCTTGCACAGCTCTATCATGAGTGACTCAGTGCACTCTCTCCTATTCAATTATACGTTACAGGTGCAATGAATACAAATTGCTAGTGCCAATGCTTAAAGGTACCAGAACCCCCCAAAAACGCTACAGTAAATACTTACAGCATGCTGATACATGTGAAGACTGACTGACCATGTGTAATCAACCGTATATCAATATTAATAATCTGTGAATTTATTATTATCTATATAGACTCATCAACAATAGAAATAAGAATTTATTGGGGAAGAGTGAAGCTGCATGGATCACAGTAAGGACCTTCAAAAATTTGGAAAATTATTATAAAAAACCCGAAAGATCAAAATCTGTATTCAGACCAGAAGGGGCCAAGGTTTTAAATTAAAAAAATGAAGTGCATTTCTTGTCTAACAAGTATGTTGTATGTTGCTTGAATTATAAGTGTGGCCTTTATAGACCCAGATGACAAAAAACCTCAAGTCTTCAGCATTGTCCCATGGAAAGAAAATGGGATACTAATGGAGCTTCCATATTCTTACTTTTTATGTGAGAACGGTGTTCACCAATCCTGATCCTAATAGACCTTACTGTACTGCCCAAGTACATTTTTCCACAGGGGCAGACGATGGAATAAATGACTCTACTTGTGTCACAATTGGGAAATTGTTTTAATTGAAAATTAAAGCCAGTGCTGAGAGAACTCATGTCCTTAACAGGAAGACATAAATTGCACACTGAGCATGAACCACATTGATGATGGCCTAAAGGGAAGGTAGAGGAGCATGAAGAACTGGATGGAGGTATAGGTGACTTAATGTCAGAATGTACTAATGCATCTTCAAAGGACCTAGTCCTATGTAGATCAAATGTCCTTCCTGTTAAGGACATGAGTTCTCTCAGCACTGGCTTTAATTTTCATAAAAGCTAAGAATTTTGTTAGCAAAATAAACAAGTATAGGTTAAGATAAGTTAAAGTATAAATCTAAGAGATTAATCAACGGGAGTCGCTCACAGGCGAAGGGGGGTGATGGGGGATGGAGGGGTATATAGTGGAGGTAATGGGTAAGCTGAGTATTATTTTGCTTTTACTATATAATATTGTATACTATTTTTCTTTCTTTTTGCTGTAATATTGAAATAATGTAATCCATCCACTATGAAAATAATAATAAAAAAAAGAATAATAAACTCAAATGTCAGGAAAAGCAATAGGAGAGTGCCTCCATAATCATGGGAAACATCTAGGTTGTGGTGACAAAAGATATAAAGATGGAATAAAAAAATCAAAACACCACGCAATCGCATTAAAATACCAATTTCCATATATTGACCAAACCACAAAATGGAAAAGGTTGCTCCATATTGGAACCGTCCATCACATCCACTGCCACTCCGATGTGTTCAGTTCAGGGGCGTTCAGAGGAAAATAATGCCTTTGGTGAATCCACCCTGCTCAGATTCTTAGATCGGGCTGGCCTGGGATATCCAGGTCAGGGCCTCTAACGTGCAATTTGGCTTGAACCTAGTTCATTTTACATTGATGATGTTTTCCTGAGTTGCCTGGGATGAAGGAAAGACTGTTCACAGAGCACCAACGCCATGCAGTGGTCAATCGTGGCAACACACTGTTTTTACCGAGTAGCCTTGTCGGCTCTCATTTCCTCAAATCAGGGAATTCTTAATTATTTGGATATTCCTATTTTATATTTTGACATGTGGTGTGACTAGGTGGTAAAAAAAGAATACTTGACATATTTTCACTAGTAGTCTGGACTACCATTAACGTATACAATGTGTAGAAAGGTCCTTACATCTTCAATGCAGAATTTCTTCTGTGAAAATGTAATGGTGTCTATACTTGGCAAAAAGGACCCTATGGGATTTTGTGCAGAGTTGCTCTCTCCTAGCTGCTCCTGTGTGTGTGTGTGTGTGTGTGTGTGTGTGTGTGTATGAAGTGCTGTCAAGTAGCAGCCGACTTATGGCGACCCCTTAAGGGGTTTTCAAGGCAAGAGACTAACAGAGGTAGTTTGCCAGTGTCTACCTCTGCATAGCAACCCTGGTATTCCTTGATGGTCTCCCATCCAAATACTAACCAGAGCTGACCCTGCTTAGCTTCTGAGATCTGACAAGGTCAGGCTATACCATGTTGCCTTCCCCCCAGAGCTACTCCTAGACATATATTAAGAATTCATAGGTACCACCACTCAAGTTTCCTTCTCAGCTCTAGAAGGTATCTTGGACAATTGGGTACCCATTTTCCTTATTCTAGATCTCTTTCTCAGTCAATGGAACTGGTTCCTGATAATGGATGGAGTTACAAAGTACCTAGACGTCAGAATAATTGTATCTTTGGCTGCAAGTGGGGAATGAACCTAGTTGGGACGATGCAGAAGAGGAAAAGCCCAGGCCAAGGAATTCCCGCTAACTGCTCCTGAACATATTGCCAGCAGCCTGAGAAAATGTTTGCTGTTTCATTCTTTCATTTTTATTATTTAAATTACAAATGGCCTCAGATGCCCTGATAGAAAGGTGGTAGATCAATGTAGTAAATAACCAAACAATGAGGTATTACTCAGGCATCTATGCTGAGGGCCATTTCCTCTTTGAACGAGTACTTCTGAACAAATGTAATCTACAGAATCATTTGCCTGAGAAACAGGCCCTCATAGAAGCACCATAATAGAAATACTATGTTAGAAAAAACCACAGTCCAAGGCTTACCAAAACCCCCTCAAAATTCATTGCCACTAATATTCTGTAGTGATTCCTCCATAGCAACTCTTTCCCTGATTATGCTATATACAGTTAACAGTGCCATCGTAAGCATAGATAAACCATTAAAGTCAATTAGTTTAGAATGGGGGTGACAGGTCTCCCACTATGGGGAGGAGAGAATATCGGGAAAATGGGGAAGGGCTCTTTAGCATCACTTTGATGGGCAATGTAACTTCTGATGCAAAACTGGAAGTGACGTCATCAAATCAATGCAAGTCTGTAGGATTCACCCCAAACACCCAAAACCCTGTGATGTAGTGACATAACTTCCAGTTTTGTGCTAGAAGTTAGGTTGCAGGTCAACACAAAGCCAACAGAATTGACCCTTCCCTGCTCAAATGCTTCTGCCTGAGGCCATCAACCCTAGTGTAAAAGGGTGCTTAGGATGCCACTGTAGATTATATATTTCTCTCAATACTGCATATTCTAGGAAAACCTGCCTGGCTTGGAGAGTCCTCGTTCCCCCCACATTGATTGTATAAACTTTAAAAATTGTAAGAAAATTGTTTAAGGATCAGAGACCACAGGGTGCAGAAGAAAAGATGATTTTTATTGAAAAGCACAAAGGAGATTTCAGCAGAGGCCGGTTCAATCATAGTGAAAGTTATCAAGGGTTCCCCTGGTGATTTGGTTCCATAGAACCCAAATACATAGGGCTGGGTCTGACAATATTACTGGTCCAGGATTCCATAGAGGGAGTCAAAGTTCACCTGAAGAAAGAAAGGAGAATTAGTTACACCAGAACAATGCAATTGTGGGTCACAGACCACTTAGTGCCGGAGGCCAAAAGATTTTTACAGGGAGAAGCTTAGATTGGGGAAACCTTCTTTTCAACCTCAAACAAAGATGCAATGGGCAAACCCTTCATATGAACAAACAAATGGGAACTCGCAAGAACTTGCAGGAGGCATTTCATTTCCCCTCCCCCACTATTTCCTTTTTCCATTTCCCGAAAGCCCACATCACCTCTCCCCTTTTCTTGCTTCTTTCTCTCCTTCCCACTCAACAGTCAACCTACATTTAACTGCCCACTTGTCTTCAGCTTCCCACCCCCAGCAGTCTCTACCTAGGAAAACTTTAGTCGAGTTGTGTGGTGCCAGTCTCTGGGCCAGGCCCACCTGCATGGTAGGCAACCCTCAAGGACTTGAGTGGGGTACGTCTTCTTTATCCCCCTCCCCACACTATTTCCTTTTTCCTTCCTTCTGGCAATCAATATTTCTTCTCCTCTTTCACTGCCTCATTCTCTCCTACTCAGCGTTTCACCGATCTATTTTTTATCTGTAGAGTTGTGAACCTCCAGGTACTAGTTGGAGATCTTCTGATATTACAACTGGTCTCCAGCCAACAGAGATCAGTTCACCTGGAGAAAATGGCTGCTTTGGTAATTGGACTCTGTGGAATTGCAATCCCTCCCCTCCCAAAACTTTTCCCACTGGTGGCGAAGAGGGACCTGGCAACCCTATTTATCTGCCTCCCATCTTCAGCTATGCTTATTATTTACATCCTTTATACCCTACCTTTCTCCATCTTGGTGACCAAAGCAGCTTTCATTGAGTGGCTGCTGTTGAACAGTAGCAAGCAGCTAGGCCTAGTAGAGTCATGCAATTCAGATGGTGTCAAGTCATCCAATGGCAGCTGACTTAAGGCAGGCCTGGGCCTGATGAATCCACCCGGTTCTGGAAAGGACCCTTCCCCTTCCACCTAGCCTTTTATTTATAGAAACCAAGCCTGGAATACTGTGGTTGCCTAGCAACAGCCACTGAACCCTTTTTAAGGCTGCAGGGACTCATTTTTTTCCATTTTGGGGACTTTTAAAACACCCCAAATGGGTGTTTTAAAAATATTTTTTCACATTTTTTCATATTTTCACATTTTTCTGCAAAGCTGCAGTATTTTTCAGATTTGTAGAAAGATGTTTTACCCATTCACAGCTCCCATCAACAGATTTAAATATCCTCAAATTAGATGAACTTAGCTATTAGAATATACAAGTAAGGGTCTGTGAGACTGGGGGGGGGGGACTTCCTCAGTGGTCCTGGTATGGCTCCCGGGCACTATTGACAATCACACAGGAAGCAGGTGTGTTCTCTGTGATTTAGCAGAGAACAATCTTTTATTTGGGGGGGGGGTTTAGATTTAAGATTTTTCTGCAAACATGGGATGTTCCCCAAGTTTGCAGGAAAATCTGTCTAGTATCAGTGTGGCCCCAATTTGTGGGTTTTGATATCCTCAGATGGGGGCCACACTTGTTTCATGTAGGGCCTGGGACTCTCGTACTAACTGAAGCAAATTTCCTGATATACTCCTGTGTGCCAGTTTGACTCCTCAGTCAACCTCCCATAATGACTTCCCTTTAGGGTTGCCAACTCTAGGGTAGGAAATTCCTGGAGATTTAGGGGAGGGGGTGAAGCCTGGGGAAAGTGGGGTTTGGAAAGAAGACGAACCTCAACAGGGTATACTGCCATAAACTCAACTCTCCAAGGGGTCCATTTTCTGCAGGGGAACGGATCTTTATACTCTGGAGATCAATTATAATTCTGGGAGCTCTCCAGGCCCCACCTTGAAGATGGCAACCCCACTTCCCTTAGGTCCCTCCTATGACAGCTAGAATGAGGGCATTTCCTGTAGCAGGGACAGTGTAATGGAATTCTGATATAATGGGTGAAGTAGGGTTGCCATCCTCCAGGTGGCAACTGGAGATCTGCTGCTATTACCACTGATCTCCAGTTGTAATAGCAGTCCAATTGTCAAAGCGGCCATTTTCTCCAGGTGAACTGATCTCTATTGGCTGGAGATCAGTTGCGATAGCAGGAGATTTCCAGCTAGTACCTGAAGGTTGGCAACCCTAATTATACCCGACTGAAGTCCCTCTCCTCCCCAAACCCTGCCCTCTTCAGGCTCCATCCTTAAATTCTCCAGGGGTTTCCCAACCCGGAGCTGGCAGCCCTACCTCCACCAGAGCCCCCTCTGCCTGGCCCAAAGGTGCCAACATGGCAGGTAGGGTTGCCATGTCCCACTTCACCACCAGCGGGAGGTTTTTGGGGCAGAGCCTGAGGAGGGTGGAGTTTGGGGAAGGGAGGGACTTCAATGCCATAGAGTCCAGTTGCCAAAGTGGCCATTTTCTCCAGGTGAATTGATCTCTATTGGCTGGAGATCTCTTGGAATAGCAGCAGATCTCCAGCCACCACCTCGAGGCTGGCAACCCTAATGGCAGGTGAGTGCGGGAGTGGGGCTGCCGCTCCTGGACACCTGCTCCCATCCCAATATATGATGTCAACCTCCAGGTGGGGCCTGGAGATCTCCTGGTACTACAACAGATCTCCAGGTGGCAGAGATCAGGTACCCTGGAGAAAATGGCTGCTGTGGAGATTTTATGGCATTATAACCTCCCCAAATCCTGCCCTCCCCAGGCTCTACCCCCAGATTGCCAGAAATTTCCCAACCTGGCGTTGGCAACCCTAACCCAACAGGACAATTGTTCCATGCTGAGCAGAATGACACCCCTTTCTATTATATAAGGACACAATATTGCATCATTGGTGTTGGTGGAACATCATATTAAGACAAACAAAAGGCCCTGTTTGGATGTCTGCAAGCATTACAGTAGTTCTGTGCTCTTACCCAAGTTGTTCAGCTTTTACACTCTAACACAATCATCGAGAGTGAGAAAGTTGTTGAGATTTTCACCACAGCCACCAAAAATGAATTCCGTACACTCCTTCGTCTCCATGTCATGATAGTAGCGTGGAAATGATGCTTTGCACTTTCCAATTTTTTTAGGCAAGGTGCATTTTTCAGGTAGATCAGCTAATACATGAAGAACAAAGACAAGGGTCACATATATGCATGCATTATGTTCCGAGACATAAAAAGACATAAATACAAGAAGGTGACACATTTATGGCTGGAGCTCCTGAGCTTATTTCTTCTGACAGGCATTGATGGAAGGTTCACGGCAGGGACTCAACAGTCATAGTAATATGTGGGGAGACCCAGTGTGATGTAGTGGTTAAGAGCGGTGGACTCTGATCTGGAGAACCGGCTTTGATTCCCCACTCTTCCACATGAGCGGCAGACTCTAATCTGGTCAACCGGATTGGTTTCCCAATTGCACACATGAAGCCAGCTGGGTGACCTTGGGCTAGTCATAGTTCTTGTTTGTGGGTTTCCTGGAGGCAACTGGTTGGCCGCTGTGTGAACACACTGCTGGGCTTGATGGGCCTTGGTCTGATCCAGCATGTCTTTTCTTATGTTCTTACATTCTCTTATAGCTCTCTTAGCTTCACCTCCCTCACAAGGTGTCTGTTGTGGGGAGAGGAAGGGAAGGAGATTGTAAACTAGTTTTATTCTCCTTAAAAGGTGGAGAAAATCGGCATATATAAACCAACTCTTCTTTTTCTCCTTCTTCTAAAATCAAAATGTCAGGCTCTTCCCATGCCAGGTCAGGGTCCAAGGCTGTCATTCACTCCAGGGTTTCTTTTAGGTGCTACCAATCTTTCATCCACTCTAGGGACTAGCTGGAGATCTCCTGCTATTACAACTGGTCTCTAGCTGATAGAGATCAGTTCACCTGGAGAAAACGGACGCTTTGGCCATTGGTCTCTATTGGTCCCTCCCCTCCCCAAACCCCGCCCTCCTCATGCTCCACCCCAAAAACTTCCCACCGGTGGCAAACAGGGACCTGGCAACCCTTTCTCCAGATTACAGAGATCAGTTCTCCTGGAGAAAATGGATGCTTTGGAGGGTATACTATTGCATTGTATCCCGCTGAGCTCCCTGTCCTCCCCAGGCTATATCCCCAAATCACCAGGAATTTACCAACCTAGATCTGGTAACCTATACCTCTCCCCATCCTTGGCCAGTGGCCGGGGGGACCTGGTGGCAACCCATAGTTGTCATGAGGGAAACACAAATTTATGCCTTCCCACCCCTTCCATCCTGAAGGAATCGCACGTGCTATTTACCCAATCATCTCAAACCCAGTAGTTCTGAGTTTGGAAGGAAGCTCCTGGTTACTCCTCTTGTCAGTGGAAGGACCAGCCACAAAGACAAAAGCCCTACTCCAGCAGTCAAACTATGGGGATTGGAAACTCCCAAATAGTAAGAAACAAGAAGATGGCTGAGAAGGGCAGGGCTGAAGAGAGGCAGTGCGAGTTGCATGCATGCGGTAATGATTCTTGAACAAGGACTGCAATACAATTCTTACCCTCCTTCCTGCCAGAAACAAGAAAGTGGTCCGGAAAGGCAGGCTGCAGTTATGGGAACAAGTTGGGGAGGGGGGTTGCAGGCATGAAGTTATGCATATTAGAACTAGACATTAATGCATTGCTTACCTCCAGAGACACCCAGAAGTTCAGGCCAGGGTGCAAGAAGTCCAGCGATGAGGACAAGAAAGATGATTTGATGGTAACCCATGATGGCTGTTTGGTGTGACCCGCGGTGCTGAGCTTTATATCATGCTCCACAGGGAAATAGAGAGGGGCTTTGGGCAGCCAAAACAAACTGTCAGTAGGCAAAGGCACCCTGGGGCTGCTCTGTCCAGGACAAAGTACCATCCTGTTCTTGAATAATTCATGTTCCTACAGACATCTTGGAGCCCAAAAGTAAATAAGTGAAATATTGACATCATCCAAAAGTGCTTAGGTCTTATGATCCAAAGTTGCTCTTTTGTTAGACAATTGTCCTCTTTTCCCATCCTTTATTAAACCAGGTCTACTATGTCTGACAAAGGGAACTTTGGCTCTTGAATGCGAATACTCTTGTTGGTCTTTAAGAAGACTTTCTCTACCACTTAAGGAAGAATCAGACCAGCTTACAATCACCTTCCCTTCCTCTCTCCACAACAGACCCCCTGTGAGGTAGGTGTGGCTGAGAGAGCTCTATGAGAGCTGTGACTAGCCCAAGGTCACCCAGCTGGCTTCATGGGTAGGAGCAGGGAAATCAACCCGATTCACCAGATTAGCATTCGCTGCTCATGTGGAGGAGTGGGGAATCAAACCTGGTTCTCCAGATTAAAGTCCACCACTCCAAATCACCACTCTTAACCACTACACCACGCTGACCAAGGTGCTACAGGACTTGAATCTTGCTCTTCTACTGCAGACTTAACACGGCTACCAACCTGAAACAGGACTATTGTTTCATGTGATATCAAAGATGATAATGATGTACTGGGGAATATGCCTCAAATTGCCTTCCTGCTTAAATTCTTTATCTGGAGTATTTAATGGGAATAGAATAAGTTACGTTATGGTGCCTGCCAAAACAATGGCCTAAGCATGGGATGACTAAACCCCCCAACAGTATCACTCAACCAGTCAAAGTTTTATTTTTAAAGCATTTACATCTGAAGCACACTGACTTCCGGTAGAGAGATCCAGTATTCAGTAACACTTGCCATAGATTTCGGCCAGGTAGGAACTCTCCCTAGAAGCTTAAATTACTGAACTGAGACTTTCCTACTATGGTCATCTTATGAGAAGACAAGAGTTACTGGAAAAGACAAAGATGCTAGGAAAAGTTGAAGGCAGCAGGAAAAGAGGAAGGCCCAACCTGAGATGTACTGACTCTATAAAGGAAGCCAACGGCCGTCAGTTTGCAAGACCTGAGCAAGCCTGTTAATGATAGGACGTTTTGGAGGTCACTGATCCATCGGGTTGCCATAGGTTGGAAGTTAGTTGATGGCACTTACACACATACACACATACACACACACACACAGGTGGACTCTAGGGTGTTATAGCATGCTGAGGTCCCTCCTATCCCCAAACCCTGCTCTCCCCAGGCTCCACTTGCACATCTCCAGGAATTTCCCAGTCCAAAATTGGCCGACAACCCTATGACTTGAGCCAACTATCGTGCTGCCTGAAGCCAATTAAATAGTCATTTTTAAATAGGGAGGGGGGAATACCTATCTCCAGATGCCAGGGACTATTTTGTTTGACGGGAGACCACACAGGTATCACTGAAACAAGACAGATGACAATCCTCTATTGTATTGGAGATGCTGTGGGGAAAACAGCAGGGATCTCAGCAACAACCAGGCACTTGAGATCTGTCTACGCACAATCTCCCAGAGGTACTACTTTATCTGGGATCTCTGTGCGAGAGATTGACTTCTGTATGTTTTTGATCCATTTGATTGTCATGCAGCAGCTGTATGGTTTTTGGCTCATTAACTGTGGCGAGACATTATACCTCACCTCCAATATCAATGATGAACTGAGTGAAGTCAAACGCGACACCTGTCTCCTGAGGCTTTCAACAGTCAACTGGGAGCTCCATCGGACCCACCCTGTAGTTTCCCCAAGGACACAGAATGCCCAAGCACTTACCCTCAAAGCTTGTGCTATGGGAGCAGTGTTGACACAGGAATGTGACATGTAAGAGAAGGTACCGCTTATTTTAGCAGGAAAAACCCCGAACCTATTTCTACCACAAGAACAGAGCTAGTGGCAGTTATGAAGTTATGAAGTTCATTGTATGTAGGAACTATGTTGCCTGAATGGACCATTCTCGATTTTAAAACCTTAAGGGAGAACAAGTTAGGGCATTTCAGAAGTTGACTTCCCTATCACATATGGGTCTTGAAATGCTCTGCAATACGTTGTCTCAGTGGCTGTAGCAGATTATTTTAACTTCTGCATCTGGCAGGAAAATGGGGCTGTTGAGGAACATAAGGGCAGCATCAATAGTAGAAAGATCCCAGCCCTTCATCTAAGGAGTTGCAAAAGCCACTGGTGTGAAAGATGTTCTGGAGTCCAACCCTGCAAAGTCACAAAGTGAAGGACTTTACGAGGAGAGGAACCTGATATCAAAATGGCACATGCCTGGAAAATTACACACCCATTCACCTTGAGAATTTAGATCTCCTCTGATACCACATTTCATGCATACATTCATTCATTCTTGATACTTCTTTGTTGTATGTTATATTGACCAAAAGACTGTTGTTCAGGTTGTGTTCTCATTGAAACTGTGGAAGTGCATCTCCATTAACTGCTGAGAGGTACAGAAGGTCGCTGTTGACCCTGAGTTTATTCCCTTCGTTGTTAGAGTTGGCCATTTGGTACAACTGAACGAATTATAAATTATATCAGTGTTACATGACAAAGGAGTAAAAGCAAGCACTGACACAACTTGAGGACATGTTTGTGAAACACCTGAGTAGTGTTAAGATCACTGATACTTTCTTCAGATAATTTTCCAAAAAGAGCTAGATTTGGGTCCAGTAGCATCCTTAGAGACTAAGGCCTTTTGAAGGGAACTTTGACTCTTGAAAGCTATTGGACACAACTGAAGCTCTTCTACTACAGATCAACATGGCTACCATCTGAAACTTTTCCAAGAAGAACCATTAAAGACTCTTATTTATCACCTTTTAGTAGCATTGTGCATTCCCTGTTGGAATATGAGACTGCACATGGCAAGCAGATGGCAAGCAGATGTAAAAGATCTATGTGACAGCCAGGTGATTGGTGGTGTCACATGACAGCTCAATGACTGAGCAGAAAAACTGGCTTGTACTGGACTGAGCTAGATAGTCCTGGAGACAAGGCAGCCAACAGGTGATTGGCTGAGAGACTATGCCAGATATGTATATAGGTGTGTTATATATGTATTGGGTTGTGGGTTGTGGAGAGTTGATGACCAAGCGGAGCATTCTGTCACTGTGAATAAAAGAGCACTTTTGTACTACGTGCTGAGTCTTCTGTGCTTACTCGCCTGTAGAGCTGCAACGCTTTCTAACATACGCCAACAGGGTTATGGGCCCAGAACAGCTCAACTGCGCTACATCCTGGAGGTTCTGAGCAGAGGTACTATCTGTGGAACAAGGGCTGTAGTGAGCAGAAGGCGAGTGGATGTCTGAGGTTGAGTCAGACGGAGCAGAGGAGGTGCCCAGCAGGTCTGTCAGCAGCAGTGCGTCTGAGGCGGAGGAGGAGAGCGACACGGAGCAGGAGCAGCAGGGAGCGGGAGAAATTATGGCTCAAGCTGCAATGTCCTTGCTTGTGGAGAAGCTCACTTCTACCAACTACAATGTGTGGGCGTTACGAATGCAACACTACCTTAAAAGAGAGGCACTGTGGATTTATGTCTCCAACCCACCGGATCCTGAGACGCCGCAGGACGTGGTGAAAGATGAGAAGGCACTGGCAAGCATAGTGCTGAGCGTGGCTGACGACCAGCTTGTCCATGTGACGGGAGCTTTGAAAGCGAAAGCAGCCTGGAACTCATTATCACAGGTCTACGTCCAAAAAACAGCTGGCTCTTTGATAGCCATAACGAGACGTTTGTACAGAACTTTTCTTTTGCCGTCAGTTCCTGTGAGAAACCATATAAATGAACTGACTGAATGTTTCCAAATGCTGGAGCAGAGGGGGAAGACTCTACCGGAGGATGATAAAGTTTATATACTCCTGAGCTCTCTGTCTGAGCAGTATAACATGCTAATTACAGCTCTGGAGTCGGTTGAAATTGATAAACTAACTTTACAGTATGTTATTGGAAGAATTTTGGAACATGAAAAGAGATTGCTTGCAAGAAATCCTGAGAAGCTTGCCAAGCCGGAGGGAAACCTGCCAAGCCAGGAGACGCGGAGGTTTGCCGGCGGAGAAAGGAATGCGGAGCAGAGAAAGCCGGGTGATTTACAGCAGCACGTGGCTCTGAAGGTCAGACGTTGCTACATCTGCAAGGCAACAAATCACTTAAAGCGTGACTGCCCAGAAGCAAGGAAGAAAAGCCGAAGGGACCAGTCGTCACGTGAGTTTGTGAGCGGTCAGAAGGCATCATTGGTGCTGACTGAGCACAGTGACACAGCCGGTGTCTGGATTTTAGACTCTGGTGCGTCACAGACCATTTGCCGGTATCAGGAACTTTTAAAAGACACACGGGACTCAAGTTTGCCGCACGTAAGCCTCGCTGATGGAAGGAATTCTGAGGTGACACGTGAGGGGAGTGTGTGGTTCCCAGCTTTGAACTATACATTTAAAAAGGTGCTATGTGTCCCTGAACTAGAGAACAATCTGTTAAGTGTAAGTGCCCTTGACAGGGCTGGATATACTGTAACATTTACAGACAAGGCTTGTAAGATATCCAAAGGTGGGAAAGTGCTTCTTACAGGGAAAATGTGTAATAATGTGTATGTGGTAGAAAATAGGCATGTGGAGGCAAAGATGATAACTAATAAGAGCCCCCATGACAATTGCATACATCTGCTACATAGAAGGTTGGCTCATGCAAATTATGAGACCATAAAGAAAACGCTAGCCTTACTGGGGAAGGAAAAAGTTAAAGAGTGTGGGAACTACCTGGATTGTGAGGTATGCAAAAGTTCCAAATCTAAGGCTTACCCAGTGGCTAAGCATAGTGAGAGACTCTCAGACACTGCATTAAAGGTAGTGCATGCAGATGTAATAGGCCCCTACAGGGAGAGTCACTCAGGTAACCATTACGCGTTGATTCTGGTGGATGATTGCACCAGATTCTCCTGGGTGTATCCTTTGAAAAAGAAGTCACAGGTGTTTGAAACATTTAAGTATTGGGCCAAAAGAGTGCAGAAACAACTTAAATGTACCTTGGATTCTCTCCAAACAGATTTTGGGGGAGAATTCATGTCAAATGAGTTTAAGAAGTGGTTACAGGTGCAAGGTGTGAGGCACAGAGTTGCCAACGTGGCGGTGCCAGCAGAAAATGGTGTTGCTGAACGACATGGGGGAATGCTACAAACAAAAATGTATTCCATGTTGCAGGATGCAGGGTTGCCAATGACATACTGGGCAGAAGCAATAAAGGCCGCCTCCTATGTTTCCAACAGGATCTGGACCAGGTCCATACAAGACATACCTTATAGGGTTTTGTACCAGAGGGATCCTAGCTTAGGTTACCTCAGAGTGTTTGGTACAAAAGCCTGGGTTGATGTGCCAATATCCAAGAGAAGGAAAGGAGGAGCGAGAGCTAAAAAACTAACCTTCCTTGGGTATCAGTCTGGCATGAAATCATACAGGTTTGCTGATGAACATAATTCTCTCAGCTACAGCAGAGCTGCGAATTTTTGTGAGGGTAATAACTGGGCCAGAATTCATGGACAGGAGGAGCCAAAAGAAATTGGGCTACCATTGACAGATCTCTCACAGGATGCAGATGGGGTGAAGCAGGAGGGGTCTCCTCAAAGGGCTTCATCGCCAAGGGCTGAAGAGGGGAGACAGATTCCTAGGGTGTCAAGCAGGAGCACTAAAGGAATTCCCCCGGAGAGGTATGGTTTTGAGACCACTGATGTAAATCATGTACAAGTCAAAGAACCAAAGAGCTTTCAGGAGGTAATGGCTTTGGAAAGCAGGGAAAAGGAGGCCTGGCTAGAAGCCATGCAAACTGAGTTTGATTCCCTGAAAGAGAATAAGGTATTCTCTGTAACAAAACTGCCAGCTCAAAGAAAAGCCATAGGGTGCAGATGGCTTTACAAAGTCAAACAGTGTCCAGAAGGGAAGATACTCCGTAAGGCCAGGCTTGTGGCTAAGGGTTATTCCCAAGTTGAAGGGCAAGACTTTGATGAATTATTTGCTCCCACTGTGAAGGCTGATACTATAAGAGCTGCATTGTGTAAAGCTGTCAGAGATAACATGTTAGTGCACCATTTTGACTTCACCACTGCATATCTGAATGCAACAATAAGTGAAGAGATATATATGGAGCAGATCCCTGGGTTTGAATGCAAGGGTAAACAAGGAGTATTAAAATTGCATAAGGCTCTGTATGGATTAAAGCAGAGTGCACGTGCATGGTCTCAATGCATTAGTGAAGCATTGGCAAATCTTGGGTTTAAGCAAGGTGTTGCTGATCCTTGTATGTTTACCAAATGTGTAAAGGGCTCTGACTGTGTTGTATTTTTATATGTTGATGATCTTTGTTTGTTGTGTCATACAAAAGAACAACTAAACTGGTTTAAGGAGGCAACTGGAAAACTGTTTAAAATGAAGCATCTTGGTGACATTCAAAATTATCTGGGGGTAGAAATTACCAGGAACCCAGAAGGATATTTTGAATTGTGCCAGGAGAAAAAGATTGAACAGCTCCTAGAAAAATTTAAAATGACAGAGGCAAAAAGCACTGAGACTCCCATGACAACAGGGTATGTGAAAGAGGTGGATGATAAGGTATTCCATGATAAAAATCAATACCAATCGTTGGTGGGTTCATTGTTATATCTGTCATGTTGGACAAGACCAGACATTTGTATGGCAGTACATTTGCTTTGCCAGAAATGTGCATGTCCATACATGAAAGACTGGAATGCAGCAAAAAGGGTGCTGCGATACTTAAAAGGCTCAGCTTCAGCCAGGTTGTGTTTAAAGGCTGATGCAGAGGAAACAATCACAGTGTATAGTGACTCCAGTTGGGGGGAAAGAGAAGAAGGAAAGTCTACCACTGGGTACGTGTTATTTCTACATGGGGCACTGGTTATGTGGAAGTCTTTAAAACAGACTCATGTAGCTACCAGCACATGTGAGGCAGAATATTCTGCATTAAGCGACAGTGAGATTCAGCTGGAATGGCTGTGTCAACTGGCTAAAGACCTAAATCTTGAATATGAAATGCCTGTAAGTGTTTACTGTGATAATACTGCAGCACAGCAATTGGCTGGATATCAAGGTATAAGAACAAGAAGTAAACACATCACAATAAGGTACCAGAATGTCAGGGAAGCGGTAAACAATGGTTTAATGGTTCTGAAACATTGTGCTTCAAATGTAAATATTGCTGACGTTTTCACCAAATGTTTGTCTACTGAAAAGTTTGAACTATTTAGAAGCAAATTGGGGCTTGCAATGTCAGTCTAGGAGGAGTGTTGGAATATGAGACTGCACATGGCAAGCAGATGGCAAGCAGATGTAAAAGATCTATGTGACAGCCAGGTGATTGGTGGTGTCACATGACAGCTCAATGACTGAGCAGAAAAACTGGCTTGTACTGGACTGAGCTAGATAGTCCTGGAGACAAGGCAGCCAACAGGTGATTGGCTGAGAGACTATGCCAGATATGTATATAGGTGTGTTATATATGTATTGGGTTGTGGGTTGTGGAGAGTTGATGACCAAGCGGAGCATTCTGTCACTGTGAATAAAAGAGCACTTTTGTACTACGTGCTGAGTCTTCTGTGCTTACTCGCCTGTAGAGCTGCAACGCTTTCTAACATACGCCAACAGGAAAACCATTCCTCCAGCCTTGGTGTAGGATTTTTTTTTTTAAATAGAAATGCCTAATTTGCTTTAGTTAGCTACTTTGGTTTTTATATGCTGACTTCCTCTACCACTTAAGGGAGACTCAAACCGGCTTACAATCATCTTGCCTTCCCCTCCCCACAACAGACACCCTGTGAGGTAGGTGGGGCTGAGAGAGCTCTAACAGAGCTGTAACTTGCCCAAGGTCACCCAACTGCTTCATGTGTCCGAGTGGGAAAACAAATCCAGTTCACCAGATTAGCCTCTGCCACTCATGTGGAGGAGTGGGGAATCGAACCCGGTTCTCCAGATCAGACTCCACTGCTCCAAACCACTGCTCTTAACTGCTACACCAAGCTGGCTTTTGTCATGTTTGCTGTTATCACACAGACCAATGGTCCTGATACAGCAACAAGTGTGCTTTTCACAAAGAAGGGAATTGTATAATGAAAGAGCTGATCCTATAGTCTGAACTCGTTCTACCTGGATTCTCATTACTTGCTTTTGGGCTCCAACATGTCTGTAGGAGAACCGTGATATGACTTGTTCTAGAACAGGATGGTACCCAAGTCGTTCCGACCAGAGCAGCCCCAGGGTGTCTTTGCCTATTGACTGTTTGTTTTGGCTGCCCAGATCCCCTCTGCATTTCCCTCTGGAGCATTATATAAAACTCAGCACTGGCTGCTCACACCAAACAGCCATCATGAGCTACGAGCGTATTGTCCTCCTGCTCCTCAGCTCACGGTAGTTTCGATGCTGGAGGAGAAGCCATTTTGTCAATGCTCCCTCAAAAGATATAACAGAGAGCTGAAGTCATAAATGAGATAACTTCTGAAGCACCTGTTTTCTACATCCCAAAAGATTGTGTGTGTGTGTGTGTGTGTGTGTGAGTGTGATCTATGTCTTTATTTCTCTCTGTGTTCCAGATTTGCCTGAAAGATGCACCAAACCTGCAGATAGTGGAAAGTGCAGGGCAAGTTTTCCACACTACTACTATGATATAGAGACAAAATAGTGCTTAAAGTTCCCTTATGGTGGCTGTGGTGGTAATGAAAAAACTTTTTCAGTATTGAAGATTGTCGACAGGAGTGCGGACTTTCTGGTGAGAAAGGAGTTCTTTTTTAAAGTGTGAATCACTATCCATGGCTCGTCCAGATAACCAAGGAGTGCGTCTAGTTTTGCATATCATGCTTCATGCAGTTGTCTTCTTTCTTGAGTGGTGCAACATCCTCACCAGACATAATAGAAGGTTCTCTAGCAGGATTCACCAAGAATTCTCCAGCTCTGGAGAATATTGGTCCATTGAAAGTTATACTTATTGAAAAATTGGCTGATGAAGCTTACTGGCGAAAACGTATCAGGATAAAGCGTTCCCCATTTGTCACACAGTCCATCTCCTTGTGGCGCCGGGGTCTCCCGGCTCCCGCCCTGTTATGCGGGGTGAAGATTTTCTTCAGCCTTCGGGCGTTTGCTGTTAATTCAGAACGCTTGAGTGATCACACAGTGACTTTGCCGCTCTTGCTTGTGCGTCTTACCACAGCTTCAATCTTTCACCATTCGTTGGAAACTTCTAACATTTTGGTCTCTTTCGCTTTATGTTATATACCATAAGAACTTTTGAATATATGATGCACATAATTTTGTATGTTGTAAGTATATATGTATATATTAGTGATAGAACTCAATAAGAATTATCCATTGTGATATAGATCAGAGTTTCTTGTGATTTATGGTGAGCCTGTATGCTGGTTTTTCTTTGCAAGTACCTGGAGGTTGGCAACTCTACAGATACCCCATCTCCAGAGACACCTTTCAGTGGAGCAACCACACAGCCCCAAAGGCAGGCAGAGAGCCGCTCCTCTGAGAGACGAGCAGGGGTGGGAATCAGGCAGCTTCGACCCAGGAGTCTCCTACTGCCTCCTCCTCCCCTTCCCCTCAAGCAGCATTTGTAAGTGAAGGGCCACTTGCCTCAAAGAAAACACACATTGTTGAGTGAAAACCACCACAAACTCCTCAAGTTGGATTCAGGAAGGGAACACAAATGTTTGTGAAAGGTTGCCAACTCCGGGCTGGGAAATGCCTGGAGATTTGGGGGGGTGAAACCTAGGAAAGGTAGGTTATTAGGGAAGGGGGGGACTTCAGCAGGGTATAATGGCATAGAGTCCAAAGCATCCATTGATTCCAGGGAAACTGCTCTCTGTCATCTCTCAGTTGTAATTCCAGGAGATCTCCAGGCCCCACCTGTAGGTTGGCATCTCTAATTTGACTGATTTTACTGTTTAAAACAGTAAAAAGGTAAAGGTCCCCTGTGCAAGCACCAGGTCATTCCTGACCCACGGGGAGACGTCACATCCCGACGTTTTCTAGGCAGACTTTGTTTGCAGGGTGGTTTGCCAGTGCTTTCCCCAGTCATCTTCCCTTTACCCCCAGCAAGCTGGGTACTCATTTGACCGACCTTGGAAGGATGGAAGGCTGAGTCAACATTGAGCCGGCTACCTGAAACCGACTCCCGTCGGGATCGAACTCAGGTCGTGAGCAGAGCTTTTGACTGCAGTACTGCAACTTAACACTCTGCGCCACGGGGCTCCATTTAAAACTTAGTACTATTAAATAGTAAGCTGTTAAAAGAAATTCCATCTTGCTCTTTACATGCCTATATGTCAACGGGAAAATCTTGCTCTTTACATGCACAAACTGAGATAATTGAGTTTTTTCAGGTTTTACTTTCAACCACCTTTTGCCTTTGGACAGAACTCTTGTGTGGCTCTAAAAACTTTTGCTGTGGACATTGGCTTTCTCCTTTTCAGCTACACTCTGCAGACATTAAGTGCATTCTATCTTTCCAGGTCACCATGGACTTACATGCCTCTGGAACTCTGTGTATGCTCTTTATATTTTTATCTCTTACAGCCTGGCTCCAGATTTCAATGCACACTATTTTTCCTGATGCCAGATGACTTCCTGTTCAGCAAATGACTGTATTATATGTTAAAATTGTTTGCTTTATCTTTTTTTTCCTGTGGCTCAGAATCTGGGCTCCCCTACTGGGAGTAATTTGGAGGGTCTCATGCCCCCCTGCCTAAGACTGTGGGTTTGTCTCCCCCACCCTGCAATTGAAAGGGGAAGCAGCAGCAGGTTCCTCTTTGTGTCTCAGGCTCATTTGTCTTTACAGCTCCTCTGGAAGGCTCTGGTGACATTTCATTTTCTGGTTCTGTGGCAGTCATGCCTACTCTAGACTGGCCAAGCGGTGGTCTGAGTCTTGCGTTTTGAGGGTCATTCACCCTGAGTTCTTTTTGCTGCCCACATCCTCTGTTGATTCTCTGGGTGTTCCCTTTTATGATGGTCTCAAGCGTTCTAGGGGGTCTATTGACATAGGGGGCACTCGGGGGGGGGGATGTATGGCCAGCTCAGCGTATCATTGAGTACTATGATTCCGCTTCATAATCTCATGGTCAAATGTTTGAATATTGTATGCCTATATATATCTACTTGATTGCATTATTACACTTAAAGCTGTTTTAAAAATCATAACCAATTAATCTGCTTCTGCACTTAAACTGTTAGCTGAGCAGCAAAAATGCAAATGAGTGCTGCAATATATCAAAATAGGTTAGCATTGTATTACTTATTGGCAGAAACTGGTGGTGTCTGTGGGAAATTCAATTTCTCAAATTGTTGTTTACAGATTGATGTTTCAGGAGATGCAGTTTGAATATTGTGTCATTTATAAGAAAGGTTATGCATGTTCCCAGTCAAACTTGGCAAAGTGTTTTTGATTTCTGGTTTTTTGGGGGATGCTTTGTCTTGAAAAGGGATGGTGGAAAAAGAAAGATGTTTTTTATAGAATGTACAATTGCTGGATTGTTGCATCTGCCATGTATTATACCAAAGTTTATACGCTCTTCCATTAATGTTTCTTGTTTAATTGCATTTCTGCTTCTTCAAACTGTCCCTCCTGAGTTTGTCCACCTCTTGGACTCTTAAATAAAGCAGTTTTAGGAATCTCCAGGAATCTCCTGGAATCTCCCTTGGATTGACAAGAATGTCAGTTGACATGAAAAGGGGGGAATGAAGTGCCCACAATAAAGGTATTTTACCTGTGGCACTATTAACTGCCCTGTGTACATGAACAGGTGCAGGGATCCTCCTTTTAGACAGAACACTCGTGTAGATAAACGTGTGTTAAGAATCAACCCCCCCGTCCCTCTTTCCTTCTGTGTTCTCTCTCTATTCAAACAGTTGTACAAAAGCACACACATACACTAACATTTCTAAATACTTGCAACATCTTGAACAGTACCAGCTTCTCTTGTGCTTTGCTAAGAGTGTTATCTTGGTGGAAAAGACCTTCATGTCTCAGCTAAAAGAACTGGTTTAATGCAGCATTGTTTGTTAAGGATGACAGCATGAGAACATTATGAATGTATCTAATTAATATTCATGGTCAAGAATTGTATAAAAGCTGCTCTATGGAGAACAGCAGTGTGATTCTTTATGGTGATTTTCTTTTATGCTCTTGGGCTGGAGAGACTTCATCCCAGCTTGTACTGTTTAAAACTTAGTACTATTAAATAGTAAGCTGTTAAGTGCACTATTCTTAATCAGATATATCTGGATAGCGTTTCTAGGCACAACACAGCCATCACCACATCTTGGGGCAGGGAGTTCCACAATTTAACCATGAGTTGTGTGGGGGGAAAAAGTCTTCTGACATCAGAATTGCCAGCCATTGGCTGACAGACATTAGGAGAGGGAGGGAGCAGGGGTGGAGAGAATGATGTCATGCCAACAAGGCGAGTGACTGGAAGCTACATCACTGCATTGGTGTGATGCTCTAGGATCCCCCTCCCCCCAAAAAACCTCATTTTAGGTGACTTCTAGAGGGTCACACCAACAAGGTAACATCACTTCCAGTTATTTGCTAGAAGTGACGTCATGCCACTGGCGCAACTCCAATTTTCCCACTCATTTTTCTCCCGCTGATCTACTGCTAAGCGTATCTGAAATAATCTCTGGTCTGTCTGTATGCAGTTAGACTACATATTTCTCTGAACACTAGTTCAGTAGTTAAACCTCTGTCCCTCTGTGAGATGTGGCTCTGCTTGAGTATACCACTCCTCCTTCGCCCCACTCTGACATATGGGTTGTATGAACTTACGAAATTCATGGTACTCAAGAATCAAGAGACCACAGAATGCAGAGAGAGAGGTGACTTTATTGAAAAGCAGGCAAGAGACTTTCAGCAGAGGCTGCTACAATAGGAATGAACGTTATCACCTTCACCTCTGCACATTGGACAATTGCATGGCAATGTTGTGCAGAAACAAACAAATGAAAAGCAAAACACTCTAGTTTGGCAAGGAGAGGATTTGGTTATATGGTGATTTTCTCTACCTTTTAAGGAGAATCAAACCAGCTTACAATCTCCTTCCCCTCCCCACAACAGGCACCCCTTAGTTTTTGGGGTATGGTTGGGTTATCTGTCACAACTGCCATCTCAGGCTGCGCCCAGCAGGCGGGTTGGGCGCAGGGTGTTATCAGATGATGGACGGGTCAGCTGATCCCTGGATCCTGCCCTTCATTTGACTCCAAAGACATAGGAACGGGTCTGACAATATTACTGGTCCAGAACTGCACAAGACAGCATCAGTGTTCACCTAAGGAAAGGAAAGAGAATCAATCACATGGGGGGAAAGCAGGTCGAAGATGGGTGTTGTGTGCAGCTTGGTGCAGGCAAGGAGACAACCAACGGATGGATTATGAACAAAAGGTTATTCTCACTAGGCCCTGCTCTACGCTTTCCTCCATCTTTCCTTCCCCTCTCCTACTTTGCCCTTCTCTTTTCAGTATTGAGGGGTCTAGTCCGCCCAGAAACAAACTACGTTCTCCCTAATGGAACAAACTTTTAAATGTCAAGACTGAAACGAGCTACAGCTATTGAAACACAGCGGTGGGGCAAAGAGCAGAGATCAGAAGTCTCTCTGTATAACTATGTGTTAGCTCTCTGCCTCACACACAATGAAATAAGTAACAATGTTTCAGTTGAATATAAGCATAGTACAAGCCTCTTAAGGAGAGAATGTTATTTACTGAAACTTATAATCTTTTTTATTAAACACAGTTTTCTTTTATCATACATGCGTGAGCTGTTTAGATTCCTCCACTTACCTTTTGGCTGTTTTTACTCTGCTGACTTACAAGGGTGGTGTATCCTGCAACAAGTGGGTGCCGGGATATTGCCCCACATAAGGAAAAGGATTAACCTCAATCCCCCCCTCTACAATGGTTTCCAACCCCTAGGTGGGGGCTGGAGATCTCCCAGAATTACCACTGATCTCCAGACTTCAGAAATCATTTCCCTTCGAGTAAATGGATATTGTGGAGGGTGGACTTTATGGCATGATACCCCGCCGATGTCCCACCCCTCCCCAGGCTCCACCCCCAAACATCCAAGAATTTCCCAATTCGGATTTGGCAACCGTAACCAGGGACCATTAGGGAAGCAGTTTAGATTGTTGGAGTCACATCAAGATTAGGAGACCCTTCCTCTCAATCTGCTAAAATCTTATAGTGTACAAATCCCTTGCCATAGTACAGAAGACAACTACATTCAGAAGACATTCTACAAACATTCCTCCACTTGTCCAAAAAGGAAACACGGAGTCCTATGCTTCAACCTTCCCTGCCATACTGTTTTTGCAAGTTGAAATGGCCCCGGGACATTATTTGACCCACCAGTAGGATTCACATGCAGCTTCCCCCCAAGGGCCGAATAACAGTTCCCAGAGGTCCTTTCAGCTCAGGAAAATGGCCCAAAACAACAACAACAACAACAACCCACATTCATCTCTTGCAGAAAGGGAGGAAGAGCAGTGAAAACCAGCAAACCTATCACCCCTGATCAACATCTTACACTGTTGTTAACATTCCCCTTTTTGTGATGTGAAGGCTCTTCACTTTCCCCTCTCCAGCACTGGAGGGCGCATCTCCTTTGACTTTTTCTTGCGGCCCCAGCCCTACGGTGGGGGGGGGGGAGGAGAAAAAGGGGGGCACCTGCCACCCCAGGGGAGACCCCACACCCTGGTGACTGATTTTCATAGACCTGACCCAAGAATGACTAGTACACCGTAGCTGGAGTAAAAAGGCCACAACTTTATTGATTACAGCGTTAGGCATTGGCAAGCATGAAGGGCAGGATCCAGGGATCAGCTGACCTGTCTGTCAGCTGATAACACCCTGCGCCCAACCCGCCTGCTGGGCGCAGCCTGAGATGGCAGTATACCGGGCCCCACGTGGACGGCAGTCAACTGTGTGGTCCTCTGCCACTTGGGAGGAGGCCAACCGCAGCCCCCGAGCCAGGCTTAACCATTCCTGGCCTCCCCCCAAAACCCCTTATTAGGGTCCCCAGAGTGGGAAGCGGGGCACGCAGGCCGTCTTTTCCCCAAACTCAATCCGGCCCCATGCCCAAACCACCAACGGTCAGTTGTGACAGATAACCCAACCATACCCCAAAAACTAAGGGGAGGGTGGGCGGGACAAACGGCGTGGGAGGAAGAATGGCTGCGGCCCGGGGTGGGGCTGCGTTTTATTCCCCCCCCTCCCCCGGACTGCTGGCCAGTGCCGACCCCATTGGCCCTGGGCCGGCCTCGTGACAGCCCGGCACAGCTTGCCTGGTCACCTGGGGGGCGAGAGGACAGCCGCAGGGGCGGACGGGAGCAGGCAGCCGCCATCACTCCCCCCGGCAGCCCCACGTAGGACTCGTGCCCGCACCCCCCCCAACAAGGGGGGGTGGCCCAGACCCCCCGGGCCCCCCGGGCCATCGCCCCGCCACCCAGAAGAGCCGAGGCAGCCGGTAAGCCGGGCCCCCGTCCCCCTACCCCCCGTTCCTCCCCCCACCCTCTGCGGGACCGCAAACCCGGATCCCCCCAGTCGGATCCGATGCTTTTAAGCAGCAAAGTGGCATATGACATTCTTAGCCCACCCCAACATAATAATGCCCCCATCTGCACATCTGCAAACCCCCTTCTCTTATGTAATGACAGGATATTGCATCGTGGGTGTTGGAACAGAACTACATGAATACTGTTAAGCAACAGGGGAGGTCCTCTTTGGTTACCTGTGAAAGCCATAAATTGTCCTTTGTCCATACTTATGTGACAAAGTTATGGCAATCCCGGATACAATCCTCGATGTTCAGAAAGTTATTTGCATAATCAAACTTTTCGCACCTCTTATTTTTCACACTGTAGTAGTAATGCAAGAATTCCTCTTCGCAGTTTCCCTTTTCTCGAGGGAGCATGCAGTGTTTTGGTATAATACCTAGGGAGGGATAAGGGCAAAGACAAAGATAATGTGTATTAACTCACTTTCTGGAACACAGCAATTATACACATTTGACGGTGTCATTTTTGTAGCTCCAGTTCTTAAAATTGTCACTTAAAAGGAGACAATGATGTAACAGCCCTCTTGGGATTCAATAGTCTTAATGACAGCCAAATAAAGTTTGCATCCACCCAAGGAAAATCCCTGTTGTGCATTCATTGCTGCTGAGAAAGCAGACGCATCCAAAGTGGCAATAGAGGGTCCACATGGGAATATTCCCTGTGGTATCCTCTAAAACCATCATTATTCTCCCTCAGCTGCTGGCGTGCTTTTTAGCAGCTTCTAACAAAATTGCTGGTAGGCGTACCACTGTAGCACAATGATGCTATAGCAATATACTGACTACTTTTTAAAAAGCTGGCCAAAAAAGCCTGCTAGTAGTGGATGGGTGGCAGCTGGGAGGGAAAATGGTGCCAGGTGTGGGTAGGGAGGTATAGAAATTCACACCTTCACCTCTGCACATTGGACAATTGCATGGCAATTGTGTTGCTGGCTTCATGTGTAAGAGTGGGGTATCAAACCCAGTTCTCCAGATTAGAGTCCACTGCTCTCAACTACTACACCACACTGGCTCTCTAGTTTGGCAAGGAGGGGAACTTGGAGCTGAAGGAGAAGCAACCCCTTTCATAGACTGACAAGACCAACTGCAGCTAGATTACCGCAATGATTTCTGCACTAGCCCTTAAAATGGATTTAGGTATGGTTTGTGTCCTGTCAAGTCATAGCTGACTTATGGCTACCCTGTAGGGTTTTCAAGGCAAGACACATTTGGTAGTTTGGCATTGCCTGCCTCTGCATCATACCCCTGGTATTCCCCTGGAGGTCTCCCATCCAAATACTAACCAGGGTCGAGACTGAGAGTGTGTGACTGGCCCAAGGCCACTCAGCAAGCTTCCATAGCACTTGTGGGGATTCGAACCTGGGTTTCCCAGTTCCTAGTCTGACACCTTCACCATTACTCCACGCTGGCTCTCTTAAGTATAATACTATAGTGCAATTAGTGCAAACACGGGGTTTGGTGCAACAGCAAGAATGAGGAATATTGAGGGAATGGAAGCATTGAGAGAACACAACCCATAAAATGTTACCTGCAGATTGAAATAAGCAAAGGCAGGCAAACAGTTAAAAACAACAACAAAGGCAGGCAGTGCCACATATACACTCCTGGTCTCCCACTGACCCCTTTACCCACTTTTAATTGCTCCAACCAGCAGTAGGTTACAACTTAGGGTTGCCAACCTACAGATGGTAGCTGGAGATCTGGAAATACAACTGATCTCTAGGCGACAGATCTCTAGGAGAAAATGGCTGCTTTGGAAGGTCGACTCTGTGCCTCTTTTGATTTAATTTCAACCAGTTGGCTCTGGTCTGACCTTCTGGTGCAAAAGAAAATAACTCGGCACCCTCCTCTATATGACAGCCCTTCAAGTACTTAAAGATGGTTATCATATCACCTCTCAGTCTTCTCCTCTGCAGGCTAAACATACCCAACTCCTACAAGCTTTCCTCACAGGACTTGGTCTCCAGACCCCTCACGATCTTTGTTGCCCTCCTCTGGACACGTTCCAGCTTGTCTACATCCTTCTTAAATTGCGGTGCCCAAAAACTGAACACAATACTCTAGGTGAGGTCTAATCAGAGTAAAGGGATACCATCACTTTGCATGATCTGGACACTATACTTCTGTCCTTAAGCTATCTAGCCCACCACTGTCTACTTTTACAAGCAGCATTTCTCCTCATTCTCAAACAATACACTTTCTCAGACCCACTCCTCAGGCCACCCTCAGCATCTCCAGATCTTTCCCAACCTGGAGCTGGCAACCCTATCCCCTACACAAACCCCACCCTCCCCTAGCTCCACCCCCCATATCGCCAGATATTTACCAACTCAGAGCTGGCACCCCTATTACAACTAGACTCCTGCTTGCAATAGCAGATAGACTGAAGTGGTGGTCAAGGGGACCAGACTTTGATTGTATTTGTACTGCTATATTGTTTTATGTAGTTATATACAGTTACATATTGTACAGTAGGTCCAATAGCTCCATATTTTCCTGATGCAACAAAAATGATGTTGGATAGGTTATGGTAACCTTTCAGAAAGGTAATGACTATTGAGGAAAGTCCCAGAGTAAGAGGAGGAGGAGGAGAAGAGTTGGTTTTTATATGCTGACTTTCTCTACCCCTTAAGGAAGAATCAAACTGCTTACAATCACCTTCCTTTGCCCTCCCCACAACAGACACCCTGTGAGGTGAGAGGGGCTGAGAGAGCTGTAAGAGACTGTGACTAGTCTCTGCAAGCTCTGCTGCTCGGGCTGAGATCTCTCTGCTCAGTATTATCTTGCGTAGGTGCCAGCTACCAGCTCCTGCCCTTCTGGTATCCCTGCAGAACCTGGGAGGACCGAGCCTAGACCTTGATGCAAAGGAGCTCGTTCTGGTGAGTAGACCTGTTCCTTGTTTAGAGTGCGGCCTTGGTTACGCACTCAGTCCACCCATACTACAGGGAAGAGTAAACCGCGACAGGCTCTGTTCCCCCCCAGTACTCTCCATTGCTGGGAGTGGAGTCAGAGGCCAAGCACCTCCGCCTGGTCCCTGCCTGTACGCAACACTCCCTGTGCGTTTGAGCCACCCATATAATGTGGGATAGTAGGGGAGTGACCACCGTGTCATTGCCCAAGGATTGGCTGAGGGGTTATCCAATCAAAGGCCGATTCTCCCCCTTTTTTTTCTTGGGACACCAGCGTTCCAGTATACCATCGTGACGGTGTTAAGAACCCCCCCCCTTACAGGGCTGGTCGGGGGGGGGGTCTGTCTGGCCTGGAGAGGGTCGGGGCTTGAGGCTCCTCTTCAGCCTCAGACCAGTCCGAGGGAGAGTCTGAGCTTTCCTCTCGGAGGCTACCCGGGTGGCTCTATGCTTAGCCAGCCTGGGTCACAGCCTACTTCCTACCTGGCTTCAGCTCTCCTCTAGCCCTTTATACCCTTCAGGCCAGAGAAGCTCTGCCCCTTCCACCCCCGGAAGTCCATAAAAGGAGCTCTCCTTCCCCGTCATGTCACTTCCCTTCCTAGACAGCAGCGCGGCTGGCACCTGCCCCGCCCTTGCTCACCCGCAGCTCAGCTGTTTGTCGGGGCTGGGAGCTTGAATGAAAGGAGGTTAGTAGCGGGCTAGTCATGTGATTAAACACACGCCGGCGTTCCAGTAATGTAGCGAAATAAAAAAAGTAGCGGTTTAGCACTGAAAAGATCGCTAGGAAACAGGGATTGCTTAACCCATTTTTTTGGTGCTTAATTCGCACCTAAGGTGGGTCCGATGTGCAGCCCTTGGACGGTCATGCGTTTAGACCACGGGAATTCGCTACTTTTAAGGCACAAAGGCGAGACAAATTGGCCATGCGTTAAACCCCAAAGGGAATTTTGACTCTGGAAAGCTTATAGCCTGGAAATTTTGTTCATCTTTGAGGTGTTAGTGGACTTGAATCTTGATCTCCCACTGGCTGTGCAGACTAACACAACTACCCACCTGAAAAAAGACTATTGTTGCATGTGATATCAGACATGATGGTGATGTACTGGGGAAGAGCCCTCAAATTGCCTTCCTGCTTATATTCCATTCCTGGGGTATTTAATGGGAATAGAATAAGTTATATTATGTTGCCTGCCAAAACACTGTTTAAATGATTAAACCCTCCAACAGTATCGCTCAACCAGTAAAGGTTTTATTTTTCAAGCATTTGCATCTTAAGCAGGCAGACTTCAAGTAGAGGGATCCAGTATTCAGTAACACTTGCCATAGATTTCATCCAAGTAGGAACTCTCCCTAGAAGCTTAAATTACTAAACTGAGACTTTCCTACTATGGTCATATTATGAGAAGACAAGAGTTACTGGAAAAGACAAAGATGCTAGGAAAAGTTGAAGGCAAGAGGAAAAGGAGAAGACCCAACATGAGAGAGATGGACTGACTCTATAAAGGAAGCCAACGGCCATCAGATTGCAAGAGCAAGGCTTTTAACAATAGGACGTTTGTATAACTGTATAATGAAAGAGATGATCCTATAGTCTGGACTCTTTCTACCTGGATTCTCATTACTTGCTTTTGGGCTCCAACATGTCTGTAGGAGAACCGGGATATGACTTGTTCTAGAACAGGATGGTACCCAAGTCGTTCCAACCGGAGAAGCCCCAGGGTGTCTTTGCCTATTGACAGTTTGTTTTGGCTGCCCAGAGCCCCTCTCCATTTCCCTCTGGAGCATTATATAAAGCTCAGCAATGGCTGCTCACACCAAACAGCCATCATGAGCTACGATCGCATTGTTGTCCTGGTCCTCGTCGCTGGACTTCTTGCACCCTGGCCTGAAATGCTGGGTATCTCTGGAGGTAACCCCCCTTCCTAGCTTGTTCCCATAACTGCAGCCTGCCTTTCCAGACCATTTTCTTGTTTCAAACTTCCTGGAAGTTTCCACTTGGCTCACCGTAGTTTCAATGCTGGAGAAGCCATTTTATCAATGCTCCCTCAGAAGATATAATAGAGAGTTGAAGTCATAAATGAGGTACCTTCTCAAGCGTCTGTTTTCTATTGCCTTTTATGCAGGGACATTTCCCCATGGTCACCCCCAGTGACTGCTTCGGGGCTTCCTTTTGATTATGCGTGCCTTTTCCGCCCATCAGAGGTCACCTTGTTCTCCCTGCACATTTTGCTGTTTTAGCCACAGTCTGGAAAATACAGGCAAAATGCACGGGGAGAGCGAGGTGATCTCTGATGGACGGAAAAGGCACGCATAATCAAAAGGAAGCCCCGAAGCAGTCACCAGGGGTGACCGTGGAGAAACATCCCTGCATAAAAGGCCTGTGTCCCAGAAGATAATGTGTGATTGTGTGTGATCTATCTCTTTATTTCTCCTTGTGTTCCAGGTTTGCCAGAAATATGCACCAAACCTGTAAACCCTGGAATATGCAGGGGAAAACATAAATACTACTACTATGATAAGAAGAAGGAAGAGTGCAGAGTGTTCATTTATAGTGGCTGTGGTGGTAATGCGAACAGATTTCACACTCTTGAATATTGTCATAAGGCGTGTGAAGACTTTGGTGAGAAAGGAGGTTTTTTTAAAGTGTGAATCACTTCCCATGGCTTGTCCAGATAACCAAGGAGTGTATCTAGTTTTGCATAACATACTTCATGCAGTTGTCTTCTTTCTTGAGTGGTGCAACATCCTCGCCAGACAAAACAGAAGGTTGCCAGACTCCAGGTTCCTTCTCTAAAAACCAAATCAGAGGAGATGTGGTCTCTAATATTGTTGGGGGATGTGGTCTCTAATGCTGTTGAAGGAATAGTGTAGATCTTGTTTTCTTTCTTTTTTTAAGGAAACACCCACAAAACGGTAAGAAGTGGCTGCAGGTAGTGTTTGTCCCAGTGGTTTTTGTTTTCCTAAAGTCAAGGTGAGCATGCCTGCCCTTCAGCAGGACAGATAGCAAATGCTCAGAGAACATCACGTAATAAATAAAAGCTGGATTTTCCAAAGGAAATGAGAACAGGATGAAGATTTTGCAAGATGGCCCTTCATCTCTGGTGCAACTACCAGACAGGATCTGTGACACTCAAACCAAAAAAACTCCATACATAACTCACACTTATGATGGATCTGGGAAATTTCAAGCAGCTGCCTCATGAAGCTTGAAGTTTGTGTATGATGGACCCAACTGAGAAAGCAGAACAGGACACGTTGTTTATATGCCGTTTTCGAAAAGAGATTACAAAATGAGATGGAGGGGTAATATCATTTGTCTCTTGACGGGGAATTTTTTCAGACAAGGAAAATGATGGGAACTGAAGTGAGGGTCCAACCAGGCTTGTAGTGAAGGAAATCACAGAAGTGTAGGTCACTGACACATCATGACCTTTCTATCATTCGGGGCATGGGCCAGTCGTATTCTCTTTAAGTATCTGAAGGGCTGTCATTTAGAAGAAGGCAGGGAGCCCTTCCTGTTGGCAGCAGAGGATAGGACTCGCAATAATGGGTTTAAATTGCGGGCAGAAAGGTACTGGCTGGATATTAGGGGAAAATTTTTTACAGTATGAGTTGTTCGACAGCGGAGTCAGCTACCTAGGGAGGTGGTGAGCTCCCCCTCACTGGCAGTCTTTAAGCAGAGGCTGGACAAACACTTCTCAGGGATGCTCTAGGCTGATCCTGCATTTGGCAGGGAGTTGGACTAGATGGCCTGTATGGCCCCTTCCAACTCTATGATTCTATGCTTCTACAGAGGTTAAAAGATGGAGCTGTGGACCAGGAAGCCCCAGAGCAGATTTAGGGAAGGCGACATGGCTCAGTGATAGAACATCTGTGTCGCATGTAGAAGGTCCAAAGTTCAATTCTGCTAAAAGGATTAGGTGGTAGGTGATGTGAAAGACCTCTACCTGAGACCCTGGAGAGCCGCCCGCTGCCAGTCTGAATAAACAAAACCAATCTTGATGGACCAGTGATCTGATTCAGTAATAGAAAGTTCCATGTTCATGTGTTTCACTACTTAGGCAAACTGATATCTGTTAGCCCCAGATAAGTAAAATGCAGCAAATACTAAAACCCAAACATGATGGGATTGTTGAACATTGTGATGTATTAAGTTTCAATGAAGTAACTACAATAAGATGGTAAGATTTACACCCCTGCACGATTTACACCCCTATGTAGTTACCAATCAGGGTTTGCACCCCGTTTTTTCTCAAGATCCTCTTGGAAGGGTCTCATTTTAATCTAAGCTCCATCCTCTAACAGTGCTCTCTGCCCCATCTTCTAATTGCATTGCCCCCATATCACTGATTCTCTTTTCTCTCTTCAGAGTCCCATTGGTGAAGTCCTTTGCCAGTAATATGATCAGACCCATTTCTGTATCTTTGGAGTCAACCATGTAACCCATGACAACTTTCACTGAGGTTCCACCAGTTTCTGTGGAAATCTTCTGCATGCTGTTCAATAAACTCATCTTCTGCATCCTATAGTCTCTGATTCTTAAACAATTCTCCTACAGATTCTAAAGGCCATACAACAAAGGCATCAGTGTGGGGAGAATCATGAATGGTAGCCTCTCCAAGCCAGGCTGCATCTCCCAGAGGGTCAGAGGTTTAATTAAAATGTGTAGTGTTCAAAGAAATACAGCCTAACTCAGGGGGCACCAACGTGGTTCCCATGCTGACACCTTTCCTGGTGCCCACCAAGTGTTTTTAGAAAGTGGGTGGGGTCAGGTGGGGTTTATGTACTTCTGATTGGCCATTGGATATTTGATTGACTTTGCAGATTTTTAAAAACATTGCTTTGGAAGCAGCTGCTACCACAGCACAAGGATCTTCCCTTTGTGGTTGGAGGTAAGCTGCGGCAGCCATTTTGTACCTGGCTCTGCCCCTGGAAGCAGCCATTTTGTGGCTGTGCCCACCACGCTGTGTCAGAATTCCAAAAGTGCCCACAGACTCAGAAAGGTTGGGAACCCCTGGCCTAACTTCATACTGACCTGGAAGGGAGTCTTTTAGATGACTTACAGGGAAAGAGCTGGGACGGAGGTGGTACCCAAATTGGGGTTCAGGTTCGTTTGCCTGGTGCTGTTTTGAGATCAATTGCAACACACACTTGGTGGAAGAAAAATGAAGTTTATTTGTGGCCAGGAATGGACTGATGCAAGGGAGTCACCTCCAAAGCTTGCGTAAGAAGACAATAGGTGTGCATTACATTTTGTACCTTGATCCATAACATAACACACTGCATCTCATTTCCAACATCCCTTTTAATTGGTCATCGGTTTCAAAGAATAACCTTTTCCAGAATAAAGTGCATAATACTTCCCCAGAGGGGTAAGATGCATCTTAAGAGTATTTGCACTTTATTCTGGAAAAGGTTATTCTTTGAAACCTGATATCATGGATGTTGATATAGGATTGCATGCATTGCATCTTTTGAAGAACTGATGAAGAACTGAGCCCTTGTGCTCTGAAAACGATCGTATTCTCCTTGACTGTTCATCTTGCAGCATCTTTTTTGAGAAAAGACTAAGATAATAACTTTAAAGGGCTTATTTGATACTTACCAGATGGAATTAAAATGAGCTGTGGAAATTTTGTACATCCACTGTTGTACTGAATGAATGTGTTGTTGGTGGTTTCATTACCACATACTGTAAAGTGTATATGTAGCTATAATATATTGGCATTGTTAGCAGCATTGCTCCTGTACTGGTTTTCTCATCCTCCTGATAATAGTACAGAGGTGTCTTTTTTCTCCTTCAGTACCTGGAGGTTGGCAACCCTATTGGGTGTACCCAGGAAAAGAATATCACGTAGGATGTAGAACAACTGATGCCTCTATTCAAACCATAAAAGAGCTTCCGGCAACAATCTGAAAAATTAGAAGGTTAGCTATAGCATGTGAGGAACCTTTGTTGCCACTGGTTCACATTCTGCAATGACTCCTCTTCAGCTATGTCTTCTGACATCAGAATTACCAGCCATTGGCTAACAGCCAGTGGGAGAGGGAGGGAGTGGGTGTGGAGAGAATGATGTCACACCAACAAGGTGCCATCACTTCTGGCGAGTGACTGGAAGCTACATCACCACATTGGTGTGACGCTCTAGGATTTCCCCCTCAGCTCCTTTTGGGTGACTTCCAGAGGGTCATGCCAACAAGTTGATGTCATTTCCAGTTATTTGCTAGAAGTGATGTCATGCCATTGGCGCAACTTTAAGTTTCCCACCCATGTTTCTCCCACTGCTCTGCTGAGCAGGGGCAAGAAGTCTCCCACCATTGTGAAATCCCTGCGATACCTCTCTGAAATAGTCTCTGGTTTGTCTGTATTCCGTTAGACTATGTGTTTTTATGAACATTACTCCTTTTAGTTAAACTTCTGTCCCTCCGTGAGATGTGGCTCTGCTTGAGGATAGCACTTCTCCTTCGCCCCACTCTGACATATGGGTTGTATGAACTTTCAAAATTCATGGTACTCAAGAATCAAGAGACCACAGAATGCAGAAAGAGATGACTTTATTGAAAAGCAGGCAAGAGGTTTCAGCAGCTGCTGCTACACTAGGAATGAAAGTTATCACTGATTTCCCTGGTGCCTTTTCCCCTTCGACTCCAAAGACATAGGAATGGGTCTGACAATATTACTGGCCCAGAACTGCACAGACAGCATCAGTATTCACCTAAGGAAAGAAAAGAGAATCAATCACATGGGGGGAAAGCAGGTCGAAGGCAGGTGTTGTGTGTAGCTAGGTGCAGGCAAGGAGACAACAGACAGATGGATGATAAAGTCAAGGTTTTACTCTTTTGTCTTTCTCACAGGCCCTGCTCTACGTTTTCCTCCACATTTCCTTCCCCTCTTCCTACTTTCCCCTTTTCTTTTCAGTATTGAGGGGTCTAGTCCACCCGGAAACAAACTACGTTCTCCCTAATGGAACAATCTTTTAAATTTCAACACTGAAATGAGCTACAGCTGTTGAAACACAGGGGTGGGGCAAAGAGCAGGGATAGGGTTTCCAACCTCCAGGTAGGGCCTGGAGATCTCCCAGAATTACCACTGATCTCCAGACTTCACAAATCATTTCCCTTCGAGTAAATGGCTGTTGTGGAGGGTGGACTTTATGGCATGATCCCCCACTGATGTCCCACCCCTCCCCAGGCTCCAGCCCCAAATATCCAAGAATTTCCCAGTTCGGATTTGGTAACCCTAACCAGGGACCATTAGGGAAGCAGTTTAGATAAGGAGACCCTTCCTCGCCATCTGGGTAATTGTATAGTATACAAATCCTGATGGATGACGCCTAATATGAAAGAATATAATCCTGCAAATCATGTTGGAGGTTACTTTCTCTTCATAGATATTTAAATAAATCTTTGTATTTTGGAATATTTGAAGCAAACTCATAAGACAGTTCAGTTTGCATAAGCTCAGGTAGTGGGGCTAAGATTTTGGCCTGTGAATGAACTGCTTGTCTAAAGGCCCCCTACTAATTTCATGGCTGAGATAGGATTTGTACTGGGACTTCCTGATCCAGGACTGAAGGAGACTCCACACAACTTTTTTCCTCTGCTTTGGTGCCCAAACTAGAGCACTTAATTTTTTAGCATCTACACGACATCATGCTGCAGTGATTGGTAGTTGACCTTGATTGACAATTCCTCTGCAGATGAATAGCTAAATACCCCCAAGCTGCTGTGGTTCCTTTTTTGACATTATGATTTTAATTACCATTTTACTTTCTCACAGTGATGGCTGGTACCGATTGGGGCAGAAGGCAGGACAGGTGGAGTCAGAATCAACAACAAGCAAAGGCAACTAATTTTGGTTTTCTCCCCATCATCCTCCCTTGCAACACTACAGAAGACAACTACATTCAGAAGACATTCTACAAACATTCCTCCACTTGTCCAAAAAAAGGAAACACAGATTCCTATGCTTCAACCTTCCCTGCAGTGCTGTTTTCCCAAGTTGAAATGGCCCTGGGACCAGTAGGGCTTCAACTGCAGCTTCCCCCAAAGGGGCAAATAACAGTTCCCCAGGGTCCTTTCAGCTCAGGAAAATGGCAAAAAATACACATACATTGCTCATACAGAGGGAGGAAGAGCAGTGAAAACCTGCAAACCTATCATCCCCAGTCATCATCTTACAATGTTGTGAACATTTCCTTTCTGTGATGTGAAGGCTCTTCACTTTCCCCTCTCCAGCACTGGAGGGCGCATCTCCTTTGACTTTTTCTTTTAAGCAGCAAACTGGAGAATGGTTTTCTTAGCCCACCCCAACATAACAATGCCCCCCATCTGCAAACTCCCTTCTCTTATGTAATGACAGGATGTTGCACCACTGGAGTTGGAACAGAACTACATGAATACTGTTAAGCAACAGGGGAGGTCCTCTTTGGTTACCTGTGAAAGCCATAAATTGTCCTTTGTCCTTACCAACGCCAGCCAACAGCGTCAGCATAGTTATGGCACCCCTTGATACAATCCTTGAGTTGCACAAAGTTATTTGCATTCCCTCCGCAGCCAACGTAAGAGAACATACGACACCTTTCCATTTCTGTGCTATAGTAGAACCGAAACGATGCTTTGCAAGGGCCACTTCCTTTCGGCAAAGTGCAGCGTTTAGGTATAGGGCCTGGTGGACGGGTCTCCTTAGCCTTTTCGTCAAAGAGATGACACTCCCAAATGCACTCCTTGAGAGTCTCAAAATTATTTCCACCAGTTCTACAACCGCTATCCATGAACCTCTCACACCTCCCCGTTCTCCGATCAAAGTAGTAATGCAATAATGATCCTCTGCAGCTTCCTGAGTCGTGAGGGAGCAAGCAGTGTTTTGGCATAGTAACTAGGGAGAGATAAGGGCAAAGACAAAGATCATGTGAATTATCTCATTTTCTGGAACACAGAAATTAGAAGCATTTGACGGGGTTGTTTTTGTAACTCCAGTTCTTGAGATTGTCACTTGCAAGGAGACAATGATGTTACAGCCCTCTCGGGATTCAATAGTCATAACGACAGCCAAAAAAAATAAAATTAGGCAAAGTTTTCTTAAGAAAATACAATAGACAACAAAAGAGAGAACAAATACTGTTTGACTACACAGGTTGAATGCATGTTTGTTTATTTATCTTCCTAGTTTTAGTCTCTGTAATTTTAAATTATTCTAATGCACTCTAATTTTATTCATATTTAGTATTCGTTCGGATATTAATTAGCTATGCACTTTGATAATCTTGCAATTTTTAACCATTTTAACTAGTTTAACTACTTAATCGTTTTAATAGCAAATCTATTTGTATCTGTTTTTATCCTGTACATTTTAACCATGTAAATTTCTTTTACTTGACGGTCTATGACTGCAAATAAACTATTGATTGATTGATTGACAGCCAAAAAATGTTTGTGTCCACACAGTGAAAACTCTTATTGTCCACTCATTGCTGCTGAGAAAGAAGACACATTCATAGTGGCAATATGTCCACATGGGGATATTCCCTGTGGTATCCTCTAAAACCACCATTGCTCTCTTACAACTGTTGGTATGCTTTTTACTGACTTCTAACAAAATTGGTAGCAGCATACAACTGTAGCATAATGATGCTATAGCAATATATTGACTACTTTTTAAAAAGCTGGCCAAAAAAGCCTGCTAGTGGTGGGTGGGGCACAAACTCTCACTTCCCGGTGGTAGAATTCTTGTCCGGGACAGTGGCAAAGCTTGGCAAAGCCGGGAATCCAGGAGGGATCCCGGGAGAAGTTGTAACGATGGAGAGTTGTGCTGGTGGTTTAAACACTTTTTCCGGAATAATCTTGCACTTTCACTAAGAATTTAGCTTTATCAGCCTATGTAATAAATATATAATGCATTTAGCTATATTAAATAGTCTGTAATTATAAGACTCCTCCTCCCATTAGCTGAACAAATCATTATACATACCAATAATTAAGTTCAAATTCTCAAGAGGAACCACTCTTCCTTCTGACAAGTTTTGAACTGGTGTTCTACTAGTACTATTCCGTGTATCTTTTATATAGGTTTCAGGTGAGTAGTTAATTGGTAACAGGTATGTTCTCATTGATTCAAGTTTAAAGAGCAAATGACCCAAGGTATATATTAAATATGTATAAACTCAAGAATAAAGAGCCTAAGCATGTGAAACAGTTAAAAACAGTTATACTTAAATGCTATGTGTGATATTTTAACATTTTGTTAAAACTTTGCCGAGCTTTGCCACTGTTCCGGACAAGAATTCTACCACCGGGAAGTGAGAGTTTGTACAACAGACTGTTACATTTTCCATCTTCCCTTAGCATTGCTTGGGGCTTTTCAACCATTCACCGGGCTCACACCTTCAATTTACAACCTTTTTCCAGCCCCTAACTCTCATAACGGGACATTTCCTTGTGTGTTTATTTTGTCTAAGTCATCCATCATCGCTTGTTTCAGCTGCAACCACATTTATTTTCTTTAGCGAACCTTTTTTGTGATTTATTTTGTTATTGCAGCCTGTTACTGATCCACCTTTGACACTCCCGACTCCCTCTTTCTGCTTCAAGCGGCACACCCAAGTGCGTGCGTTCAATACAGCTGCATTATTGTCTTTGTAATGAGGGTTCAGTTCACAGCATAGCTGGCCCCTTTGCTTTATATGCTTATACAATTGTGCATGTGGAGGGGTTTCAATTGGTATCATTTACTTTATGCTTTTTGAAAAACCTTATTAGTGATTTTGCCTGTTCCTTCAATCTATACAGGGGTGTTCACAACTGCATTCTACCATTAATACTAGCTGCTGTTTGGTACAGTCTGTGGTTATATATTAGAGCATTTTTGCACACAATTAACAACAGATGCTGGTAATTTGTACTGCCATTAATTATATATAGGAATATTTATTGTATTTATGAAATTCATTGAATTGTTGTTACTTGGAAATGTCATGCTAAGAGCATTTAATACATTTATGAAATTTACATGCACAATATATTGAAGTGATTGTTATCACACTGAAATAAGTATTGTCATTATTTCTATTTCTAATATTTTTGAGCCTCGTGCTGTACTTTGGTTTATTACCCACTTTTTGCAGCATAGGTGTTTTATCTTTTTTGCTAGTGGTTTATGGGGGTTTGGGTGGGTCATCTGTCACAACTGAGGGTTGGCGGTTTGGGCATAGGGCCGGATCCAGTTTGGGGGAAAGACGGCCTGAGTGCCCCACTTCCCACTCTGGGGACCCTAATAAGGGTTTTGTGGGGAGGCCAGGATTGGTGAAGCCTGGCTCGGGGGCTGCGGTTTGGCCTCCTCCCAAGTGGCAGTGGACCACACAGTTGGCTTCCGCCCACGTGGGGGCCCAGCATACTGCCATCTCAGGCTGTGCCCAGCAGACGGGTTGGGCGCAGGGTGCTATCAGCTGACAGACGGGTCAGCTGATCCCTGGATCCTGCCCTTCATGCTTGCTAATGCCTAACGCTGTAATCAATAAAGTTGTGGCCTTTTTCACTCCAGCTACTGTGTACTAGTCATTATTGGATAGGACCATGCAAGTCAGTCACCAGGGTATGGGTTTTCCCCTGGGGGTAACAAGCGCCCCCACCACTTCCCCCCGTAGGGCTGGGGCCGTAAATGGTGTCAGATGTGGGTGGGGAGGTGTGGAAATCCACACCATCCCCTCTGCACAGTGGACAATTGCATGGCAAAGTTGTGCAGAAACAAACTAATGAAAAGCAAAACGCTCTAGTTTGGCAAGGACGGGAACATATGGAGGTTTTTCCCAACCTGTAGCTGGCATCCTGCCACCAGCAGAGTCCACTCTGCCTAGCCCAAAGGGGCCACCAGAGCAGGTGAGTGTGGGAGTGGGGCCACCACCCCTAGAAATCTGCTTCCAACCCAAGGGTGCCAATCTCCAGGTGAGCTTGGAGATCTCTTGGTACTACAACAGATCTGCAGACAGCAGAGATCAGTTACCCTGGAGAAAATGGCTGTTTTGGAGAGTAGGTTTTATGGTATTATAACCTACTGAGGTTCTCCCCAAATCCTGCCCTACCCAGGCTCCACCCCCATATCTCCAGAATTTCTCAACCTGATGTTGGCAACTCTAACCCAACAGGAAAACTCTTCCATTTTAAGCAGAATGACATCCTTTCTATTATGTAAGGACAGGATATAGCAACATTGGTGTTGGTGGAACATCATATTTTGCTGGTATTTCCCAGGTTCATTTGTGTATATATTGCCAACTCAGTTTAAATTATTTCATGCTTGTCATGCTTAGGATATTTTATCCTATATGTCTAATATTGTGGGGAATGTGTTAGTTAATTAATTAGAGATCAACTAGTTAATAGATTAGAGTTTATTGGTTAATTAGATTTATAGGGGGTTGGTTTTTAGGACTATTATTGTATTATTGTTGTGATTACTGTGATTACTGTGATTTATTTAGCATTGTTGTGACCGAATATTTATGTAGGCAGGTTAGAAAGACCTGGGGAGGTCAGCCTGGGGATCTCAGTCATTGGGGGGCATGGGAGGTGTGGTGGGTGCAGGCCAAAAAAGGAATCAGAGATACAGGTATGCTCGGGTTTCTTCCAACCTGTGACCCATCCTTAGAGGCGATGGTAGGGGTACTAGGTCCCACCCAACTCCAATACTACTGTTGTATAACACCAGGTCCATAAATAATAATAGTGCCACCCTGCAGGACTATTTTGTACTGCAGGGTGTGGACTTGGCTTGAGTGACCGAGACCTGGGTGCGGGAGGGCGGAATTACAGCTTCTCTCCAGACTACAGAGATCAGTTCCCCTGGAGAAAATGGATGCTTTGGAGGGTGGACTCTATGGCATTGTACCACCTGCATCATCTGTTGATAGCAGGTCACCACATTTTATTGTTTTGCTTTCCTTTTGTTTTATTCTGCCGTGCCACAATTTCTGAGCAGCTCTATTGAATGAGCAGACAAGTACGCTAACTGCTCTTGTCAGCATGCCATATCTATTGTTGAATTGGACTACTATTTCAAATCGTTACTAATTAGGTTCACCTGAGTTATTTTAAATTCTGTGGTCCTTCATAATGGGTACAAACAGGTGGCCGCGTGATCTGGATGATCTCATGCTGTCTCTGGCCTGCAAACAGTATAAAATTTATGAATTTTTTACATCAAGCTGCAATGTAGATTATGCAATTCCCACTGCAAATCGTTTTCTCCCACTGGTTAACCTTACCCCTGACAAACATTGTCATATCGAACCTAGGGTTGCCAGGTCAATATCAAACCTAGGGTTGTAATAGCGAACCTAGGGTTGCCCGCCAATCCAGTGCCCGGCTAGGAAGCGAGGATTGTGTGTGCGGCTGCACCAACACAATTGCATCACTTCCGGTTTACACCTGGAAGCCCCACATTGCAACAGCCCAGGCTCTTCCTCTGAGCCCCAGCCCTCCCCATTATGCACTTCTCTCCTGCACTTAGGCTTCCTTTCAGTGAGTGGCTATGTCTCCTGCAGCAGCCATTTTGCGGTTGGCTTTGCTTCTTGGGCAGCCGTTTTGTGGTTGCGCCCACCACTGTGTGTTAGAATTACAAAGCTGCCCGCAGGTTCAAAAAGGCTAGGGAGCCAACTCCAACACTACTGTTGTATAACACAAGTCCCATAAATAATAGTAGCACCACCCTGCAGAACTATTTTGTACTGCAGGGTGTGGACTTGGCCTGAGTGACCGAGACCTGGGTGGGGGAGGGTGGAATTACAGCTTCTCTCCAGACAACAGAGATCAGTTCCCCTGGAGAAAACAGATGCTTTGGAGGGTGGACTCTATGGCATTGTACCCCACTGAGGGCCCTGTCCTCCCCAGCCTTCATCCCCATATCTTCTGGAGTTTCCCAACCTGGATCTGGCAACCCTACCCCCCTCCATCACCAACCGGTGCCCAGAGAGGACCTGGCAACCTTACGCCTCCTTTGCTGTTGCCACCTCCCTGGGATCCTTTGGCCCTGGGTGAGTCCTGGGCATATTGCTGAGTGGCTCCCTTGGCTGGGCAGCCTCTGACCAAGTTAGTAAGAGTAGGGGTGCCGCCACCATAGAGTCCACCCTCCAAAGCATCCATTTTCTCCAGGGGAACTGATCTCTGTAGTCTGGACATGAGCTGAAATCCTGGGGGATCCCCAGGTCCCACCTGGAGGCTGCCATCCCTCAGCACACCTCCAGACACAAATTTATGCCTTCCTACCCCTTCCATCCTGAAGGAATCACACCTGGTATCTACCCAGTCATCTCAAAACCCAGTAGTTCTGAGTTTGGAAGGAAGCTCCTGGTTACTCCGCTTGTCAGCGGAAGGACCAGCCACAAAGACAAAAGCCCTACTCCAGCAGTCAAACTGTGGGGATTGGAAACTCCCAGATAGTAAGAAACAAGAAGAGGGCTGAGATGGGCAGGGCTGAAGAGAGGCAGTGGGGGTTGCATGCACGATGTGATGACGCTTGAACAAGGACTGCAGTGCAATTCTTACCTCCGCTCTGGCCAGAGACACCCAGCAGATCAGACCAGGGTCCAGCAGCGAGGACAAGGAGAACCATGCAGTTGCCGTTCATGATGGCTGTTTGGTGTGAGTTCCAGGAGCTGAGCTTTATATACTGCTCCACAGGGAAATGGAGAGGGGCCAAAACTGTCAATAGGCAAAGGCCCCCTGGAACTCCTCTGTCCGGAACAAAGTACCATCCTGTTCTTAAATAAGCCATGTTCCACAGACATCTTGGAGCACAAAAGTAAATGATTGAAATCTTGACATCCTCCAATAGAGTTTAGGTCTTATGATCCAAAGTTGCTCTTTTGTTATACAATTGTCCTCTTCTTTTTCTATCCTTTATTACATTAGGACTACTATATCTGACATCCATCTCCGACATAAACAATTCATGAAAATATTAAACAGCATGGGTGTATAGAACCCTATAGAAACCTGCAGGATAAATCCCACACAGCAGATTCCAACAGGGCCACCGAGGAGGGGACAAAATGCCAGGGGCCCATATGTAACAGGTTATCTGAATTCCCAGCTTTCGTTTTTTTAAGTAACTCTCTAGCCCTTTCCATTGTGGAGTTTACCTTTCCCCAGCGTGGCATAGTGGTTAAGAGTGGTGGACTCCAATCTGGTAAACCGGGTTAGTTTCCCAACTCTTCCACATGAAGTCTGCTGGGTGACTGGGTGACAAATGCTGTGCCCCCAGTAACCATCTCTTTCTGTTTAAATGAGAACTGGAAATCAAACAGGGCTGTCTGGATAAGCCTCTAAGGCCTGGCAAGTCTATGTGTCAAAGCAGCAAAATGAGGCGGTAAAACACGCTATACCCATTCCAGACTGTGCATGAATCACCTGCATAATGTTCCCCCATGTAAATGAAAGCCTTTAAAAAATACTTTATTAGAAGGTTTGTGACTGTTTTACTCCAGTATTGTGAGTCCTGATCTGAATACGAAGAAGGAGAAGAGGAGTTGGTTTTTATATGCCGACTTTCTCCACCACTTAAGGAAGAATTATGGCGAACTCAACAGCATGTGCATTAGTTGGCATGTTTCACTTGCTCCTGATAAAGGAATTATCCTACTCTTATTTCTAGCTTCTCTCTCCCCACCCCAATCAAGGCAGGTGCTACCATTAGGTGAACTTGGCGGTCGCCTAGGGCGCAGACCTCAGAGGGGCGCAGAACTGGCCCGAGGAGCAGTTTTAAACAGATTAGCGTCTTGTAAAAAAAAAATGCAACTGAAAATTTATATTTTTTAACTTTAAGATAAGTACCACAACAGTGCTACAGAATATAATTAATTATAACATCTTATAAAAAGTTTTGTGCTTTTATTTTTTCTACAAGACATCTGTTTTTGAACATTGGTTAGCAATTGGGGGGTGGCACAAGCAGTTAGCCTCGCCTAGGGCGCAACCAAGATCAGGTTAATTCATGCCACTGTATTCCCTATTACTATGTATGGGTGAGACCTGGACAATGAAGAAAGCTGATAGGAAAAAAGTAGATTCCTTTGAAATGTGGTGTTGGAGGAGAGTGTTACGGATACCCTGGACTGCCAAGAAAACAAATCAGTGGGTTTTAGATCAAATCAAGCCTGAACTGACCCTAGAAGCTAAAATGACTAAACTGAGGCTGTCGTACACATTATGAGAAGACAAGAGTCACATTATGTGAAGACAAGAGACAATCATGCTAGGAAAAGTGGAAGGCAGCAGGAAAAGAGGAAGACCCAACAAGAGATGGATTGACTCTATAAAGCAGTGGTTCCCAAACCTTTTGGGCCACTGCCCCCTTGGTTCCACAAACTGAACCCCAGCACCCCCTACCCTATCCTATAAAAAGCATTATTCAAAATGGGGGTTTGCATAACTCGCTAAAGATAATAACAATAAAATTTCAAAACAGTAACAATTAATTGCACACCTATTCAAAATCAAATTAAAACTTTTTAGTTGAAATTGATTCAACAAAACTGATGGACTTGATCCAGTGGTACCAGCTCTTCAAAGTCTGGAAAAAAAAATTCTGATATTTCCACCAAATTTGCCAGCATGGTGCCATAGCTTGATCTATTGTAAATTAGTGAACAGCATAGCTGAAGGAGCCCACCTCTAGCGCCCCCCTGCTGCCCCCTCGCCTCTTAGTGCCCCCTAGGGGGGATTACCTAGAAAAGACACTGGAAAAGACAATCATGCTAGGAAAGAGCAAGAGTCCAGTAGCACCTTAAAGACTAACAAAAATATTTTCTGGCAGGGTAGGAGCTTTCGTGAGCCACAGCTCACTTCTTCAGATACAGCTAGAATGTGAATCCATCTGCCTTTAAGTAGAGGAGAGTGAATTCAGACAAGCATTAGTATGTAAATGTTAACAGTACGGTATGTAAATGTGAATAGCAGGCGTGATGGGATTAGGTGTGGTCTGCAGAAGAGTCTGTGATGTCCAGGAGAGAGATGGGTGTGGAGAAATCAGCATTGGTAATGAGCCATGAATGCAAGGTCTTTATTCAGCCCAGGTAAATGCATTGACTTTAGTTTGAATATCAGCTGTAATTCAGCAGTTTCTCTTTCCAATCTCCCTTTGAAATTCCTTTGTAAGAGAACTGCTACTCTTAAATCTGCAACAGAATGTCCTGGAAGGTTGAAATGTTCTCCCACTGGTTTTTGAATATTGTGGTTTCTGATGTCAGACTTATGTCCATTTAATCTTTGTCTAAGAGTCTGACCTGTTTGTCCAATGTAGATTGTGGAAGGGCATTGCTGGCATGCTAGGAAAAGAAAAGTTGGGAGATGGATTGATTCTGTAAAGGAAGCCACAGCCTTCAATTTGCAAGACCTGAGCAAGGCTGTCAAAGACAGGACATTTGGGAGGACTTTCATTCATAGGGTCGCCATGAGTCGGAAGCGACTGGGCACTTAACACACACATGGGAATTTTTCATTAGGTTTCTAATTGTATTTTAGTGGCTTTGTGTCGGTTTCTTTGTCAATAACCCTGGCTGTTGTTGCAAACTGGGAACACAGTTTGGAGACATAACAGCAACACAGTTAAGTGTAACAGGAGGCGAACTTTTAGTTTATTGATTCACTTGTTTGGAAATGAATGCTTATCCCTAGCCGCAGTTCTGCTTCTCTGCTGAACACCCTGGAAAAAGCTTGAAAGTGGAATAAGTGTGAAGCTTTGCAATATTAATTCAGAATAAAAAAGAAGTATTTTTTTTCCCCAGCCAGAAAACACTGCCCTGGGACCAGTCAGTTTTATATTCTTTATGGAATTTGCTCTGCACGGGCTGGAATAAAAGATGGTCATTATTTCCAAAAGAAATTTTTTTAAAAGCCCAACTTGTGTCATGCGTTCAAGTTCTGGAAATGAATGGGAAAAACCACCAAATGAAGAAATGCCAACAGGGCGCAAAAAGGACTGGCACCGGCCATGACCCCAATACTGAACGAGCTGGCCCTTCCAGCCGCCCACTGCACCGAGCGTTTGCCTCTCTCTCTAGAGCAGTGGTTCCCAACCTTTTTTTGACCAGGGACCACTAGGACTTTTTTGTTCGGTGCAGGGACCCCAAGGTTCAAAATAAAAATTCAGAGAATTTGAAAATAAACTTTAATCATAACTGTTAGTTAAACATTAAACTTAGAATAATATTTGAATATATATTTTTATAATAGAGAACTTTTAATTGAAAATATTAATTTATTATGGGTTTATAACTATGTTCCGCGGACCTTAATTTAGTTCTCGCGGACCCCTGGCGGTCCACGGACCCCTGGTTGGGAACCAGTGCTCTAGAGCTTAGAATTCAAGCAACAGAGATAAGACGTGGTGCAATAGAAATCCGGTATAATTCCATTTCATATGAAACTTTTCCAAGCTCGTAGTCCTTCCGTGCTAAGTTCATTCGATATACGAAGGAGCGTGCCTTCCTTGTATACATGGGCGGCAAAGTCGGACGGAATTATACCGGATTTCCATTGCACCACGTCTTGTCTCCGTTGCTTGAATTTTGCAATCTACATGCACGGGCTTGAAATTACGATCTGCATTGGAGCACTTTTGCCTATATTTATCTTTGCGTAAAGCTTGCATGCGGTGGCTACTGAATTCACTTTGAGCCTTTTGCAAATTTCCTGTATGCTCATCCAAGGTTGTGCCTGTTAGTCATTACCTTTAATGCACATTGTAAGAGCAGTTTTGCATTGTAGCGACCTTATTTTAGGTTTACTTTTGCTGGTGCTCGCCCCTTGAATTCTAAACTCGCGAGTAGCACTTGCAGCCGAGAGCAGCTTGCATAGGGATGAGAAAAGCCGCCAACTAGCTTGCGGTTCCCATTCAAAGAAGAGCCCGGAAAGGCAACCGGGAGGAAGAGGCGGGCCGCGGCGAAGGCCGGCTCCAGCACTGGCGCAGGGAGGTGCAATTGCTTCCTGCTGCTTGTGCAATCGGCTGCATCGCCCTGGGAGGGAGGGAGGTCTTTGCAGGGACGGCTGCAGGCTGGGTGGTGCGAGCGGGGCCGGGTGGAAAGCAGGAGGACCCCAAAACTGCTGGGCAAAACTCATTGCTGCTACCTGGATCCTGCATCGCTTTCTTGGAAATGTTCTGTCTCCACTGCTGCTCTATAGATTGTACGTATATTATTCGATTCTTCTTTAATCTGCTGTTTAGTCCTGAAATAACCTTTTATCTCTGTTGCTGGCTTAAGGGTTTTAATTTTAGTGGGTTTTATTTTCCCGCGCTGAGTCGCTGGCTCTGACTTTATTCCTGTCCAGTGTTATTCATGCCTCTGTTTTGTTTTGTTCTGTTTATTGTCATTTTATTTCTTTTAGAGAACATGCTGAAGCCATTGGTTCTTGTAGGCTATCCGGGCTTATTGTCATTTTATTTCTTTTAGAGAACATGCTGAAGCCATTGGTTCTTGTAGGCTATCCGGGCTTATTGTCATTTTATTTCTTTTAGAGAACATGCTGAAGCCATTGGTTCTTGTAGGCTATCCGGGCTTATTGTCATTTTATTTCTTTTAGAGAACATGCTGAAGCCATTGGTTCTTGTAGGCTATCCGGGCTTATTGTCATTTTATTTCTTTTAGAGAACGTGCTGAAGTCATTGGTTCTTGTAGGCTATCCGGGCTGTGTGACCGTGGTCTTGGTATTTTCTTTCCTGACGTTTCGCCCGCAGCTGTGGCCGGCATCTTCAGAGGAGTCACACTGAAGGACAGGGTCTCTCAGTGCCAAGTGTGTAGGAAGAGCAATATATAGTCAGACCCAACCCCAACCCCTTTCTGACTATATATTACTCCTGGTCTTCCTGGTCCAGTTCTAACATTTGAACTCCCAGATACATTGCAAGGCTGATGCAGAAAGTCCCAGGTTCAATCCCCGGCATCTCCAGTTAGAGGGACTAGGCAGGTAGGTGATGGGAAAGACCCCTGCCTGAGACCCTGCAGAGCCGCTGCCGGTCTGAGGAGACAATACTGACTTTGATGGACCAAGGGTCTGGTTCAATATACGGCAGCTTCATGTGTTCATGTGTAGCTGTTTCACAGCCACCATTAGCTGCCCTGTTTTACTGGGTAGTAGCAGCAGCAGGATTGGGCCCCATGGACAGAATTGGGCACACTTTGCCTGCCTGTCTCTTTCCAGCAGAAACAACACTTACCCGGGGGTGGAGGGGTGGGAATCAAAGTACATTTTGCCCAGGACTGTCCAAAACATGGGATTAGACTGAGATGCAAGCAGATGAATCAGTTCAGGGCTACTGATTTTTGTGGGTCTGTTGGAAACGTTATAGCCCGCTGGGAAGAATCCACGGGGCAACAGTCTCATATGGCTCTCTCACTTGAATTTCCTATTTCTGTTCCACCACAGAAATAATGTCTCTTTACATAAATAGATTCTTAGTCATTTCTCCTCCTCGCTTCCTTGTGTCTTGTGGGGAGGGACTTGGTCTCTCTGTTCAAAAGGAGAGTTTCCTGCTTCATTAATAGTACTTGCATAGATCTCTTCTTATGTTTTGATGGCTGATTAAGATGTTTGGTTTTCTGTCCTGATGCAGAGAAATAGCGACTTTCTGTAATAGGAAAGTATTAGTCAGCTCAGGGTAGGGGTTTTTTCCTTCTTGGTTTGGAATAAGATTTTTCTGATCAGTCAGGTAACAACTTCCTCCTCCTCTCTTCCAGTGCTATGAGGTGTCTTTGGCAGTGGCCCTTGTCTTCCTTCCAAGAAACCATAAAACATGCTGGTGTCACTTGCAGTACCGTTTAAAGCAGAGTTACACCCTTCTAAGTCAATGGGCTTAGAAGGGTGTAACTCGGTTAAGGATGGCGTTCCTGGTGATTCAGACAGAATGCGAGTCTCAAGTCTCTGGTTCAAATCTTGGTCACCAATTGGCGTAGGAAAGCATCTCTGGCAGCCTTGGCCCAACCTCTGCCTCCCATAATTTGGGAACAACAATACGAACTCATGAAGCTGCCTTATACTGTATCAGACCCTTGGTCCATCAAAGTCAGTGATGTCTACTCAGACCGGCAGCAGGTCTCCAGGGTCTCAGGCAGAGGTCTTTCACATCACCTGCTCGCCTGGTCCCTTTAACTGGACATGTCGGGGATTGAACCTGGGACCTTCTGCATGCCAAGCAGATGCTGTACCACTGAGCCACGGCCCCTCCCTGACCTGTTGGCTCAGCCCTGTGGATGCATATGTTTCAGAAATCTTTCCAAAGTCTGGTCAGTGCCTGAATAAGAGTTGTCCCTTGAACCCTATCCATGCCACCATGAGCTCCAATCAGGAAGAAAGGCAGGGTATAAAGGAACTTTCGACCTGGTTGCTGTCACCACTGTGAGATTTCCTGAGACACTGGCACTGCTACTGAGGCTCACCTTGCTTCCAGTGTCTCTGGCCCAAGGCTCTTTCCCCTTTTGTTTGTAGACACGCCAATATCTTCACAGGTACAGATCAGGGTATTTGGGGCACTCCGGCCCAAAGGTTGGCTGCCAGTGATGTAATCCTCACCTTTAGTACAAAGACATTTTAGTTGATTCATCATACACATTTTAATTTATTAAATTAAACTTATTAAAACTGCATGCGTTTACATATGAAAAATCCTTTGGAAGGGAAAAAAGCCTTAGATTATATGTATGTGTTTCAGGATACATCATCTCAAAAGAGGCGTTCCCTCCCATAAGTGGGAGGAGATGCTTCTTCTCATTCCATACTACAAAACAAAACTACCTGCCACTTCTGTTTGTACTATACTACAAAATAAACCTTTAAAAAAGAAATTTTGCGCCTTTTTGGTTGTTAAGGTTAATAGATGAGTAAAATAGATTAATCAGCTAAATGTTGCTGTCCTGTGAACTTCCTCTGCATTTTTTCACCAGCTAAACTACAGGGTGGAACTAGCCAACTTCTCTGTGAGCATTTACTATTCTCTAACAAAATACCTGTCAGTAGTTGCAGCATTGTAAAAGTACATTTAAAAATAGAAATAACTTTGATTGCCGGCTTTACCATCTTTCTCAGAGGCAGGGGAATGGATAAAAAAGCTTGCATTTTGCAGCAGCGCTTCCTTTTAACTTAAGAATTGTATCATCAAAACAGAATTGTGTGTTTTCTTTAGAGGTAGGCAGTATTCCACCCCCCCAGACAAAAATACTACTTTAGTAGCACTTTAACCTGTTGTTAATTGCATAAATGATTAGTGGAGTTTTCAAGATGCCATCACATCTAAACTCTTACTTTTTCTCCCCTGATCTAGTTTAACACCAGTTTCATCTGCCTGTGAGGACTACTACTCCTTATAGCAAGGTAAAGGCATGTGTAGAAAATATACTTGGTATGGCTTGTAAAGAAACAAAAAGCTTCAGTTTATGGAGAGGAAGCTTCCAACTTTGGAAAGCAAGTAACATTATTTCAGATGGCTATCTTGGATGTTTAATTTCCTTACTTGCATTTGAAAATGTACGCAGACCTCAGAATTTGGTCTTGGATGTGGATCTGTGCAAAGTGAAAATAGATAGAAGTACTCTGAAACTTTCACCTGGCAAAACTCCAGTTTTGGTCTCCTCCAAATAACCATTACCACCCTACAAAGGAGTGGATTCAAGTGACCACTGACTACATCATGGTACTTACTTAAAAGTTTATATACCTCCTGTAACTGTGTAGGGACATCGTCTGTACCGTACCGCTGCATGGTTATGTTCAGTGTATCCAGTTTTCTTTCCCCTCTGATGCTTCCCTAGATGACCAAATGTCAGCAGAAAGGTAGTAGTGCTGCATTAGCCACGTGGTTGGTGATTAAGTGAATTTCTTCCTAATACAATTTTGAGCTGCTGCCATGTGGTTCCTTTTTGCTTGAATCTGTCCTAAGATTCATCTAGGACTCTGTCTGTACACGTTTTCAAAATTCTAGTAGAATAATGTAATGTGTGTGTTAAGTGCCGTCAAGTTGCTTCCGACCCTATGAATGAAAGTCCTCCAAAACATCCTATCTTTGACAGCCTCGCTCAGATCTTTCAAATTGAGGGCTGTGGCTTCCTTTATTGAGTCAGTCCATCTCTTGTTGGGTCTTCCTCTTTTCCTGCTGCCCTCAACTTTTCCTAGCATGACTTTCTTTTCCAGTGACTCTTGTCGTCTCATGATGTGACCAAAATACGATAGCCTCAGTTTAGTCATTTTAGCTTCTAGGGTCAGTTCAGGCTTGATTTGATCTATAACCCACTGATCTGTTTTTTTGGCAGTCCACAGTATGAATAAGGTAATAGAATAATATAATAGGCAGCCGTAATTATTGCTTGATGTGTAGTAGAGTGCCAGTTGTCTGGAAATTTGCAATATAATGTGATTTGTTTACCTTCTGTTTGCAATTTAAGCAACACTGGGTAAGTCAGTCTCTGAATGGCTAGATGCTTTTCATGGTTTCTTGCCATTTTGTTTCACTTTACTTATGACCAAGTGGTGCCTTGCAGACAGCAAATGGCCTGCAAGATTGCTTGGGAGTTGTTCTCATTGAGGTGGTAAATCTTTGAATGGGCTGTATTACGTCAGACTGGCGATGGGGGCTCACGCTGTTCAGCACTTCTGTGAAAAAGAAATTTTTTTCCATGCACTTATAAACCTAGATGGGCTCTATCTTATTCTTTACCCTCATGTTCTGTGTGCACAGTGTCTTTGTACAATGAGGGAATCCATCTTGTGAGCTGCTGCCTTCTGGTAGGGCAAAGGCTGAATTCTTACTGAGGTCAGAAAACAACGTCTCAGTTCTTCTGCCTCTACCACTGCATTTGATGTACTGGCTCCAATCCCTTTACCCCCCCCCCCCAGCTTTATATTGAAATAGACACCCCTCTTCCCCCTTCCTCCTAGTTCTAAATAAATGGTCTTCAGCTTTCCAGACCCTGAGAGCCACTAACCTGAAAGCACGAGACACGAAGTCATGTGATATCAGACTTAGGTGACTGGAAGAGGAGACATTGAGTTATCACCTCGCCCGGAGTCAAGGCCAGAACTGCTAGCAGCAGGCTACTAACCTGCAACAGGAAACATATCGCCTGGTGTTCAGTTGGTAACATAATGAGAAATAAGCTAAGGAGGCAAGCAGTCCTCTCCACCACTGAGTGACCTTGCCTGACCATTCTGCTGCTTCTCTGAGCATGTGTGCAAAGAGAGGCAGGGGGCATGGCGCACTTCCTCTCTGCACTTGGATCTTTCAAAAAGCAGCAAAAAAGCCATCTCTGTAGGGGCTCGTGACCCAACTGATGGTCCTGGCCCGTGAGTTAAATGGTCTGAAGTTAGATTTTTGTGACCTCTTTATGAAGGGTTACAACCAAGCCTGTGACTGCTCCTGACGGGGAGCCAGCGTGGTGTAGTGATTAAGAGCGGTGGACTCTAATCTGGAGAACCGGGTTTGATTCTCCACTCCTTCCCATGAGCGGCGGACTCTCATCTGGTGAACCAGGTTGTTTTCCTCACTCCTACACATGAGGCCTGCTGAGTGACCTTGGGCTAGTCACAGCTCTCTTAGAGCTCTCTCAGCCCCACCTACTCCACAAGGTGTCTGTTGTGGGGAGAGGAAGGGAAGGAGATTGTAAGCCAGTTTGTTTCTCCTTAAAAGGAAGAGAAAGTTGGCATATAAAGACCAACTTCTTCTTCCTTGATCGTTTGGCAGTTTTGTTAACTTTTCGTACAGCACGATGAAATGTGATGGCTGCACTTCATTATATTCATTTCATTTAAATGGGTCTCCTGCAGATGTCCCAATGATATGAATGGAGATTGTTCCTTAGTTGTGCCTGGTAGACTGTGTGTCTGCTCTGGTGTATAGTTATAGCTCTCTTGAGATGTATGCACCTTGAAAGATGCAATGTTGGTCTCTTTGTGGTTATGGCGCATAGCTGTCTTGGCTGCCTTTTAATTGTACGCGGTGCTAAGATTATGCTTGGGCTTGTTCATTTCTGCATACATCGTCTTGAACTGCAAGTACTTCTCTAGACATTCAATACTATTTCCTCATTTGTATTGGTTTCAAGGCTAAGTATGGCTTCTTACAAGTCTCTTGCTTCCAGGAACATTTTTTCTGTACCTTGCCCTTGCCTCACCTGAAAAGAATAATGGTATTGTAATTGGATTAACAGTAATTTTACTGGCGTAATTACCTATTAATAACAGCCTGTTTATTTATTTCGTGCATCCTTCCTCCATGGAGTTCAGAGTGGCAGATGCAGGTTTCTCCCATTTTCCCCCTCACAACAACACTGTGAGGAGGTTTGGTCTGTGGGAGAATTATTTCCTGAAGACCATCCTGTTGAACAAGGATTTGAACCCAGTCCAAATCCAGTACTCTATCCACTACAGAATAGTACTCTTAGACACTGGATTGTTTGCATCTCAGAACTGTATGTAAGTTGAAGAGGTGAGTCAGAAGCTGAAGAGGCCCTGACAGCATCAAGGGACTTACCTGTGTTTCATGCTGGGAAGTTAAGTTGTTTCACACTTGCCCTGGTGGCTGAAATGTGGGCTATGCAGGGGAGGGCTATGCACCGTGTCATGGGCTATGCACCATGACACGGGGCGGCCGTGAGATAGTGTGGAAACTCTCTGAAATCCTTTCATCTTCTTGAAAGGTGGAAAGTCAGGGAAACTACCTCCAGCATGGTTTGACTTGGTATAGGTTAACCATTGATAGTGCGACCCCTCCCTTCGAAAGCATGGCTGTATATTCTGGATTGTAACGTACTCGTATGTTTGTGTTGCTGTGGTGCACTAATTGGACTAGGAGTGGTGTGACCTGGGTTCAGATCCATGTTTGCCGTGAGACTTTGGGTCGCTTGTGCTCTCTCTCTCAACCCAACCTATGGCAGGAGGGAGATCTATGTGTGCAAGAACAAAGGCTGGCTGAGAGCCAGTGTGGTATAGTGGTTAAGAGCGGTGGTTTGGAGCAGTGGACTCTTGATCTGGAGAACCGGGTTTGATTCCCCACTCCTCCACATGAGCAGTGGAGGCTAATCTGGTGAACTGGGTTGGTTTCCCCACTCCTGCACACGAAGCCAGCTGGGTGACCTTGGGTTGGTCACAGTTCTATTATGAGCTCTCTCAGCCCCACCTACCTCACAGGGTGTCTGTTGTGGGGAGGGGAAGGTGATTGTAAGCTGGTTTGATTCTTCCTTTAGCGGGAGAGAAAGTCAGCATATAAAAACCAACTCTTCTTCAAATCAAATACATTTTTATCTGTAACGCAAGGGATTGGGTGGGGTGAGGCAGGTGCCTACCTTTGGGGTGGGGCTGTGGTTCAGTGGCAGAGCATCTGCTTGGCATGCAGAAGGTCCCAGCCTCAATCCCTGACATCTCCAGTTGAAGGGACTAGGCAAGTAAGGTGATGGGAAAGACCTCTGCCTGAGACCCTGGAGAGCTGCTGCCAGTCTGAGTAGACAATACTCACTTTGATGGACCAAGGGTCTGGTTCAGTATAAGGCAGTTTCATGTGTTCACTTGGGGCCTTCCAATGGGACTGTAAAACAAGAGCTTATGGGGGAGCTTGAAAGTTATACATGCAAGTTCCAGCTTATCTGTCTTAATTATCTGCTTCTGGTTATCATTATTTTTGCATTTATTGTCACCTGACTTTAAACCTGTATGTGTCAGAAGGAAGGCAAGGTACATAAATACTCAAAACGAATAAGCATTTGAAATCTTCTTTCATTTATTAATTAAAATTAAATTAGAATTAAAAAGTTTACCTCACCTTTTCCCATGGCTCAAGGCAGCTTAGTTTAAAACATGCAGAACTCGGGAAAACCGTGACCTGTTCTCTGGCAATACTAGTTTGTGATTCGCCCTTCCAAGCTGACCCACAAGACCACCCTTCAGTTTTAAGGGACGGTTCAGTGTCAGTTGCAACACACATTCCTGCCAGATGACTCTCTCTGGTTACCTTTAACGTGCTGTCTTTGTGAAGATTAAGATCAGGGACTCACTACCGACAGCACATAGTTTGGATACCAGTGAGAGGCAAGAGGTCAATGTTTTTACTTAGTGAGGTTTTTCTTGCCCGCTCTAAGATTGTTCCCTGTAAGCTTGTGTTTCTTTTCTTTGCCTTCCAGATACTGGATGGCTTCAAATGCAAGTCTGACTGTGGATAAAGAAGCTTTGTTGGAAGATGGGATTCCCCCAGCAAAAAAGCCCAGGTAAGCATCGCTGTGTAGTTCATGGGGGGAAAAAATGACACAATTTTCCATGACTATGTAGTTTCTTTTAGGAAGTAATCTTAAACCTTTTACCTTCAGTTTTTGTTCTGTAACCTACTATCAGATGCTCTCAGTGGTAGGATACAGTGGTAGGATACAGAACTTCTCTCTCTTGGAAAATGGATGTCTTGGTGCATTTTGAACTTTCACTAGCTATAAATTATCGTAGTTTAGTGAAGGGGTTAATGATAATTCAGTAGTATTTCCAGTTCTTGGGACAGGGTGGCAGTGCCACAAGCCATTCCCTATAACTCCCCATGGCAAGCCAAAGTAGGAAAAAGCACAAAGAATCTGATCTTTTCAAATGCAGTGTATTAATTTAATTTCTATTGGTAGTTCAGTTTTCAAGGCTCAGAATGTAGATTACTCTTGTATAGAGTTTTTTTCTTTGTTTTAAATGTATTTCAATGCAGACATCGTTTTATGGGTCATGTGTTTAGCTCAAAACTGCCTTTGATAGTGCTGTACCAGTAAACTTCAGTCTATATTTCCTTCTCCAGATGGGCTGGTTTAATCATTAGGGCACGTAAACTGTAGAGTAGGGTTTTGATCAGAGCAAGGCTCCCAAGCTGTTCCTAGGGAGGAGACTTACTCCCTTACTATTTTCCTGTTTCCAACATTATTCACATTTACATTAAAATGTTTAAAATGTAGTATATTACTCCAGTGTAAGTACCCAAGTAATGACTTTTGCTGTGACATGGCAGTTTTTCTTGAAACTTCGTTTTTTATCTCTTTTTTGCTCCAAGGTTATTTAATCCATTTTATTGTTTTTTCTTTTGTGGTTATACTGTACATCACTTTAGAGCCCATGGGGGCCCAATGAATTTGATGGGCTATAGATTCAAGTTGAATAAATGGAAGTACTGTTTTACTGAATGATAAATCAAAACATGGAATTCACTGTCAGAGGACAAAGGGAAGGCTACTCAGATATATGGTTTTAAAAGGGAAGTAGACTAGTTCAAGAAGGATGGATACCTTCCTGGCTATTAGGCACAGTAACTGAAACGAACCTCCCCATTCAGAGGCAGTCAGTCTCTAAAGACTAGTGCTAGAAAGGCACTGGCCAATATTTGCTGACCCTCCAGGGCAGTTGATTGGGCACCGTGATATCTAGCCAGATGCTAGACTCGATGGAACACTGGTCTGATCATGTAGGCCTGTTATTTTGTAAATATTTATTACTTTAATAATCATATTGTTCATATGGCCAATTCGGCCCTGAACAATGAGAAGAAAAAAGAAGGGGAAAAAATGAATAGGCCATAAGGAAATTAGTATTTATTAATCTTGGAATGAAATGTGGCGACTGCCAATGTAATGTTAAAATCCACTCCTGCTAAAAGAACCCTCAGATTATCCAGTTTAGAGACAGATTCCTGAATAAAAGGTTTTATCCATCTGTCTTTAGCCTCGTTGAGCAATTCACAGCTGTAAATATTTATTTTTAAAAGTTAAAAATATGTCTACTTTTACCCATACAAGCCAGTCATCCATACATTTCCGCAGGATGCATCAGTGTTGAGATAATTCCACATGAACTCCCCTTCCTCTCTTTTGGCTGCAGGAAATTATTGCCAAGTCTGAAAACCAAGCGGCCCCAGGAGCTTGTGCTGGTGATTGGGACTGGCATAAGTGCGGCGGTGGCGCCTCAGGTGCCAGCCCTGAAATCATGGAAAGGCCTCATCCAGGCCTTGCTGGACGCTGCTATTGACTTTGACCTCCTTGAAGACGAGGAACGGAAAAAGTTTCAGAAATGTCTCCGCGAAGATAAGAATCTCATCCACGTTGCCCACGACCTGATTCAGAAATTGTCGCCAGTGAGTTGACCTGCACACAGAACTGCATGGTTTGTAAACTTTAGAGGGGGGGGGGAGTCAAACACCCCCACCCCTGGAAACGTAAATTGCATTAGGCGGGAAAACCCACTTCAGCTTATAGCGCTGAGTCAGTCACTTGTTCGTCTTTAAGCTCGCTTTCACTTCCCCCCAAAACTTACATTGGAGGCTAAATATATTCTCTTCCCTCCCTAGTCTGAAAGAAGTTGACTTTCACATTTTTATCCTATCCCATCCTTTCCTCTCCTCCAAGGATGTCAGGATGGTGTCAGGGCTTCTTAAACTTTTTCCACTCGCGACCCCTTTTCACCCGAGAAATTTTTACGCGACCCCAGGTATATAGGAATATAAAATAGGTATACAAATCAAACATTTACTGATAATAAATCATAAAGAAACATTTAACTGTTGCCAAATTTTTCGTTACCACCACATTCAGTTACGTGACCCACAGTTTAAGAAGCTTTGGTGTACATAGTCTTTTCTCTTTCGTGTTAAGCTAACAAATCTGTGAGGTAGGTTGGGCTGAGAGAGAGAGGTTCATGGTCATCCGGTGAACTTTATGGTGGAATGGGGAATTTGAATCTGGGCCTCACCTGTCCTAGCCTGACATTCCAGCCACACACAGGCTTTTTAAGTCTTAAGTCCCTCTCTCTGTTTGCTAGGTCTTGGCAAACAATCTCTCCTTCCTGCTATCGAAATCGAAGTACTTCATTTAATAAAAAACAAAACATTTTGGGTTATCTTGGCATGATCTTTTTTCTTGACAGCGCACAAGCAATGTCCGTTCCACATTCTTCAAAGACTGCTTGTACGAGGTCTTTGATGACCTGGAGTCCAAAATGGAAGACACTGGGAAACAGCTGCTTCAGTCCGTGCTCCATCTGATGGAAAATGGTGCTCTTGTGCTCACCACCAACTTTGACAACCTGCTGGAAATTTATGCTGCGGACCAAGGGAAGCAGCTTGAATCTCTCGACCTCACAGATGAGAAAAAGGTGCTTACACAGGCCAGTAAGATGTAGCTTGGAAATCCATTGATTTCTCAGGGCCACCCCTAGCTTGAGAGAAGCAGCAGTCTTTTTCCAGTTGGGGATGCTAATAGAAAACACAACCTCTGTGCTACTCACAGTTGGAAAGCCATTCTCAAAATAAGTACTGATGGCAGTTGGTACTTTGCCAGGTTGTTGAGAGGCAACATTGGGGTCCTTAGTAGTTCATTCCAGGACCCAGCGTTTCAAGAGATTCCAGATGATGCCCGGAAGTGCTGAAAATGGATGCAAGAATGATTAGTAAATCACCTATCCATGCTTCTGGGTAATGCTTGGAGTAGCAACTTGTGCATCTTTCCATGAGATAATGCGCTTAGTTTGGGTGTTTTCCTGGAAGGAGGTTTTATGAAGTACTTTTGCATCCTCTTTTCAGCCCTTCTGCTTATCATTCATAAGTGCCGTTATTCAAAGGTCACTGGGTGTGTGGGGGGTGCAGGGGAAGATAGTTCTGAATTCCCTGCATTGTGCAGGGGGTTGGACTAGATGACCTGGTGGTCCCTTCCAACTCTGATTCTAAAGAGGCAAAGACACACAGTTATGGACAGACATGTTTGAAAGTACCCCTTTGCTTAGAAGAATGGATGGGCCTCACACAACTCTCCCCCACCCCCCCACCCCCCATTCTTTCTAGAAGCTTCCTTTACAGTGGTGGTTCTCAACATTTTTTAAATAGGGCCCCACTTATAAACTTACTGTATACTTCTGGACCTACTTCTAAATGTACAGTGTGTTTTTTTTAGCTTTGTGATGCTGAAACATCCGTTTGCAAACTCTTCTTTGAAACTGGTCTGGTTTATTCAAAAGGCATGTAAATAACAGCCACCGTTCTTAACCACTATACTATGCTGGCTCTCCACGTGCAGAAACTTTCCTTAGGCAGAAGTCTCCATTACACTGCCATCACAAAAACGACAGGATGCTGTCACTTATATTGCAGAGAACTGTAAGCAAAAGAGTCCCATACCAGACTCCAGTGAAACAGCTGGCATGCCAGCACAGGTTTTATGACATCCCCAGTAAACATATCCAACTGTGTGCAGAGATGAACTAAATCCGTTTGACCTGCAGAGGTTGGGAATTGCTTGCTTAGTCCTAGATTGCTTGCAGATGTGTGGGATTTATCTGATTTGTAGATGCTGGGGGCTCTTTTCAGGCAGGGAACTGTAAACACACCCACACAGTGTTGAATTTTGGGAATGCGGGACTGGAGAGATATGAAGGCATACCCTTTAGTGGACTGCTAATCTCTTGGCCAAGGTCAGCCTTTTAGAGAAACCAGATCGTCCTTTATAGTAAATTTCTTTCTGAATGTTGAGTGTTTTCTCTCTCTTTTTTCCTCACATGTAGGTGCTGGAGTGGGCACAGGAAAAAAGGAAGCTCAGCGTTTTACATATTCATGGGGTGTACACAAACCCCAGTGGAATAGTGCTGCATCCTGCTGGCTACCAAAATGTCCTACGCAACACAGAGGTTATGGTGAGCTCTGCAGCTCTGTCTTGGGGGTTGGTTTCTTTTAACAGTGAGCAAATATTTCCAGAACATAAGAAACTGCAAGCCTGCATATTTCAAATATGTGGATCCTGGGGTCTTCTAAAGGCCAAGGATTGCCAAGCTAGAGATGGGTGCCTCAAACTATATATGTAGATAAGTGATGCACACAAACATACATAAAAGCCTACATATTGCTGGCTAAATGCAAGTTCTGATGCATGTCTGAGTGGGGATACTGTCTGTGGACACGGTATTGCTTTGAATGGGGTGTAAATAGGAAGCATGTATGTTTTCACACTGCCGAACACAAGCATATTGTTTACATGCCACGAACTGGGCTGCAGAGTTGGCACCAGTTGGATTTTCTCATTCTGAACCATGGATGTCAATCAGCAGTGGCTTTTGTGGTAGCTAACGAAAGAAATTCTCAGATATTTAAGATATTACGTATATCCTGTGGCACCTTTAAAAATCTAACATAACGTTTTGTAGAAGAAGAAATGTTGGTTTTTATATGCCGACTTTCTCTACCACTTAAGGGAGAATCAAACCGGCCTACAATCACCTTCCCTTCCCCTCCCACAACAGACACCCTGTGAGGTAGGTGGGGCTGAGAGAGCTCTTAATAGAACTGTGACTAGCCCAAGGTCACCCAGCTGGCTTCATGTGTAGGAGTGGGGAAACAAATCCAGTTCACCAGATTAGCATCCGCCGCTCATATGGAGGAGTGGGGAATCAAACCTGGTTCTCCAGATCAGAGTCCACCGCTCCAAACCACCGTTCTTAACCACTACACCACGGTGGCTCTCAGCCTTTGTTCTTGCTAAGCTATGTTCTTGCTAGAATGCCTTTGTTCTTGCTAAGGTCTCTTCTATCCTTTCTTGAAGCGGGAGATCCAGAAGCTGTACGAAACAAAATCCTTCTTGTTCCTGGGCTGTGGTTGGACTGTGGACGATACCACATTTCAGGCCCTCTTCTTAGAAGCTGTGAAGCACAAATCCGACTTGGAGCATTTCATGCTTGTGCGCCGTGGTGATGTGGATGAGTTCAAGAAGCTCCGAGAAAACATGCTGGACAAAGGGATTAAAGTGATTTCCTATGGGAATGAATATGCAGACTTGCCTGAATATTTTGAGAGGCTTACAGATGAGATCTCCAACCGGGGTCGAGCAGGTAAGAGAAATTGCCATCATGCTAGGGGTAATTGTCATCTGGAACAGGGATGGCTAACTGGGAACCCACAAAACAATTGTGTCTCTGTTGGGGAGAGGCTGTGGCTCAGCGGTAGAGCATCTGCTTGGCATGCAGAAGGTTCAAGTTCAATCTCCGGCATCTCCAGTTAAAGGGACTAGGCAAATAGGTGATGTGAAAGACCCCTGCCTGAGATCCTGGAGAGGCTCTGTTGGTCTGAGCAGACAATACTGACTTTGATGGGCCAAGGGTCTGATTCAGTATAAGGCAGCTTCATGTGTGTTAGACTGATCACTTTTTAATCAAAATGTGTTTCTTTTTCAAGCCTATTTTTACTTGTAAAGGGGGAAACTAGTTTGCAAAAGACAGGAGGAAGGAGGACATTCTACAGCTTAAGTTGCGTGTTGTCTTTGGAATTGAATGCAATGCACAAGCTGTATATAAGTGCAGCACTACTGGCTTTAGATTCAGCTTCCCAAAAATGTGGGCTTTAATTGAAAAACAAAAGGCAACGTTCTAGTCTTCATGGCTAGAAGGCATGTGGGCAATGCCTGTTATGACACTGGAGGCCATAGAAGAGGCTGTGGATGATAGGGTTTGAGTACCCTGCTTCACTATCCTCCTTGTGGCAGAGTTACCATAAGTTATTCAAAGTGTATAAATTAAGCAAAGGAACTTATTTGCACAATTTAAGCCATTGTAAGATTCTGCACTTCTTGGCCCAGAATTTTAATGATTTTGCTTTACACAGTACACACATTATGGCTGTGTGCTCTGCAACTGAGTGCCTTTACTCCCAAGTACCACTGGCTCCAGTCACCCAAGATGGGGCTGGGTTGGGCAGTAAAACCCACTTCCAGTCCTTGGGCTGTTGTCTAGACTGGCTTCTAATGTGGTCATCCCAATTCTAGAAGGGTGCCAATTTCCGACTTTGATTTGGTCTAGTAGCACTTAATAGACTACAGCAGAGGTTCCCAAACTTTTTTGAGACATGCAGCACTTTTCAGGAGAGAAATTCATCACGGAGCCCTAATTTTCATCTAGCACCTAACTAAACCAAAAGACAGTAGTATTTTTCTTTCCAACATGGAGCACTAGGAGATGTTTAACGGAACACCAAGTGCTCCACAGAGCACAGTTTGGGAACCTCAGGACTACAGTATAATGTAAACATAACTTTTTATATACACTGGGAAGCCAAAAAATTCACGTGAGTCGCTTTATTGCAGTGGTCTGGAATCTGCAGTTTCTCCAAGGTATGCTTGTACTATTTTCCAAATGGGTATCAGGGCTTCTTGTAATAAGTGGCAGGTTAGAGTGAGCAATGCGCTCAGGGTGTGTGGCCTCTTCCAGTGTATGAATCAGTGGCCCCATGGGCAAGGGGCCGCATCTGTCCCGTCACAGGGAAGCGGTTCTAAAACAGGAGGCTGGCACCGGTGCAGGCTGATCCCTGCCCTCTCCTGTAGCCCACTCTGAGTTCGGATGAAACTAGTAGCTGATCTGCCCACCCTCCAATCACTGGACTTTCCCTTCCCCCCCCCCCCAATCTGCCAGGTCTGCCTCGAGAAGGACAGCTAAATGGCACAGCCGGAGCACACACGGAAATGAAAGGTATGGCATTTACTTGATACTCTTGCTCATGAAGGCCAGCTTCGAACAGACAAGTCTTGCCAACGAGTAGCTACCTTTGGCACTTGAAATGATATATTTGTGGGATGTGTGATGGGGGCTGAGGAGGTAGCACAGTGGATGGCATCTGGCAGAAAGCAGAAGCATCCTTGATGTCGGTGGGGGGGGGTGTTTAAAGGAGCTGCTTCCAAGCTGTGGCAGCAGAGGATTGGAGGAACCAAGTATGAGGGAGCCAAAGCCTCTCAGGTGGTTATGAGCAGCGGACTCTAATCTGGACAGCCATGTTCGATTCCCTCTCCTCCACATGAAGCCTGCTGGGTGACCTTGGGCCCGTTGTAGTTCTCAGAATTCTCTCAGCCCCACCTACCTCACAAGGTGTCTGTTAAGGGGAGAAGGGAATACAATTGAGGAAGAAGAGTTGGTTTTTACATGCCAATTTTCTCTACCTTTTAAGGACAATCAGACTGGCTTACACCTTGTGAGGTAGGCGAGGCTGAGAGAGCTCCAAGAGAACTGTGACTAGCCCAAGGTCACCCAGCTGGCTCCATGTGTAGGAGTGGAGAATCAAACCTGGTTCTCCAGATTAGAGTCACACTGGCTCTGATTGTAAGCCACATTGAATCTCAAGGTAGAAAAAAGCAGGGTAATACTTTTCTTCTAAAACATTCTCATGAGTCTGTCAATGGCTACTAGCCAGGATGATGAGAGGGAGCCTCCATATTGAGAGTAAACTTCTGAATAAAAGGTGGTTTTGGCCTGAAGGCCCTGATGGTCAGCCGCTGAGATTTTGGACTATACTGACCATGGGTCTGATCAAGCAGGGTGCATATCTCAGAAGCAATTTTAGAATAGTACTTCACAAAACAGGTATTGAATGTGTGGCTGGAATCCATCCTGAACTGGGTGGTGTTCGAAAAAAGTACAACGGGTGATTCAGCTGTGGGAAATGAGTTGCAAGATGACCTTTACAAAAGTAGATTAGCTGTTGGTTAGGGTTTTGTTAGAATGTTTCCTGTTGCTTTAGTTTAAGGGCAGGGTCCATACCACCCACCCAGATGATGGAAGACCCTGAACTCTGACCGGGGTGCAGCTCCCGAGAGCACACGCGCCTCTATCAGAGCAGCCCCTTGAGCTCTACAGGTTAATCCTCATGCTGACAACTGAAAGCAAGATACCGGCAGCTCTTAGGAAGGCCTGCAACTCTCAAGGTCACTCCAGAAGGAAAAAGGAAGCATTGCTTTCATCCGCAACTGGTTCTTGATGCGCCTGAGTTCTGGCTGCTGCCCTGACGTGTAAAACTTCTTGACTTGACACAGCTTTCCTTGGTCCCTCCTGCCTCAGGCATGAAGACTGGTCAGCATCAGTGCAAATGTCTTTTTCTATTTAAGGTTGTCCTTGCAGGGAGATCTGGTTGTTCTCCTTGGGCGAAGAGTCTGGCTACTAGTGCTTTTTGTATTCTGTTAACTGTTTTGACTGAAAAATGAGAGATTTTTAAACAACGCACAGCTTTAGTTTTCTTTATACGGTGGTTTTTTTATATGTCTGATGCTGTAATAAAAAAAGCTGTTCATTTGTCTCTTGAGTGGGAGAGCTCCTTGAAGGTACCTGAACCCAGGTGAAGGTAAAGATAGCACTGCTCCCCCCCCCCAATAGGAGTCAAAACATAATGCTAGATATGAGTGACTTTAAAAATGTTTAGCTTCAGGGAACTTTCATCATTGTGGAGTACTGACCAATCCCCTGGGAGATCAGAGGGACTTAGTTCAAGAAAGGGGCTGTATGGCTCTTTTTACATGCAGCAGGGCCCAGATTCCATCCCCTTCCTCACCAGATCTTAATTATCAAGTACACATGAAGCTGCCTTATACTGAATCAGACCCCTGGTCCATCAAAGTCAGTGGCTCTCCAGGGTCTCAGGCAGAGGTCTTTCACATCACCTGCTTGCCTAGTCCCTTTAACTGGAGATGCTGGGGATTGAACCTGGGACCTTCTGCATGCCAAGCAGATGCTCTACCACTGAGCCATGGCTTTTCCCTCTGTTTCGGACTCACCGCCAGCAACATTAGACTAGGTGGACCAACATCTTAATTCAGTATAAGGCGGCTTCACAATAAGGTAATTGACATCCTCCAGTAGTTATCGGCCGCTTTCTCTGTTGCTGCTGCTTTTGCTGACAATGACACGTGTGTTTTTTTTTAATGAAATTTTATTATATAAATTACTTTTTTCCGCAGACAGCATTCAACTTATTGCACTAGATAGCACATCTGCAATACCAAGCTACGAGACGTCTTCATAGAGAGTTTTGTATTATTCAACATAGCACTTTAATTACCAGGATCAAGAGGCACTCTGAAGGGGCAGGGGAAGGGACAGAGAAGCAGCAGGCAGCCACCAGTGTTTCCCCACCAGAAAATTCCTTTCACAGACTGGTTTTGGAAAAGCAAAAAAGAAAAAAGAAGCCAGTTTAGGTAGGGGGAAGCGTGCAAATGCTTGTGCTGACCGTTTATATTATGATTTTTGCTGATGAAATAAGGTTTGGTAGGTAAGTTATAGAAAAATTATCCTGTGAGAGAAGAAAGTAGCACAGACAAGCCCCAGCCTGTTCCGATGATATCAGGACTCGAGCTGATTCACACAAATAGCCCCTACAGGGGCCAGATATGTACCCCTCCCCCACTTGGATTGGACTCTGCAGGGGTAAGAGGGTAGAGAGGCCGTCCAACTTGCTCCATTTTGAGTACAATCTTCAGTTTGGCAAATCAGCACATGCCATTGGGAGTGGCATGCATAATTGCAGCTTAACGCTCAACAGTGAATTACAGACACATTCAGCCCAAGTGTTGCTGGATACAGCCGGTGTGACACGCGCAACGGTTGTGTGAATCAGCCGGGGTTTTTAGTCCAATAAAAAAGACTCAACAAGCAGCAGCTCTCTGCTCAGATGGAGAGGCATTATTAGGAACAGCCTGCAGGGACCTGCACTTCGCAAACACCACGGTCTGGGGCTACGTCTGGACGGCCCTGCTATGAATAGTCCCACAGCTAGTGGGAAGCAGGACCTTTTAAGGCATCAATGCCCCCCCCACACACACACACACACCCTGCCCTCCCAAAACCCCTTTGGAAGGACTCACCATCGTAATTTTTTTTCCTTTTTGGTTTGAAAGCTTTAGTGAGTCGCTACGATCAAAAGCAAGCAGCAAGGGTTACGCTTGATCCACTAGGACTGGCAGCAACTATATCAGCTCTACAGAATCACTGACGGCAGCCAAATTTACTGCTAGGAAACAGGTTAAGGCAACTTTCTTGAGTGGCTGCAGAAGCCCAAAAGAACCTCAGCTGTACCTAAATGCCTAGTTAGTGGCAGAGCAACCCATCCCCTCCCCCACTAATGGATGAACAATACAAAGCTCTTGATTTCACCTCTGCAAAGTAGAATGAAAGGACACAGGGGAAGAAGGCTGGCTGGCTGCATTAATAAGATCACGGGGTTCCTGCTGCCAATGTACACTTGTAGCTAAAGCAAGACAAGACAACCCCCACCCCCCGCAAAAAAACAACAACAACCCTGGAGCCAATGTGTGCCACCAGCATGGATGATTTTAAATCAGTAGAACATGATTGAAGACAGGCACCTCCCCGGTCAAATTAAATCCACTCATCACATAAAGGAAGGTGTGCATGACTGAAACCAAGAGGAAGAACGTGTTGGGGGAGGAACAAAGTAGCAGCCCCTTCCCCCAGCATCTCCCCACTGTGCCAGGAAGGAAGGAAGGAAAGAAGGGGGGGGGGAAAGGACTCCAGACAGACATCTGCGAACAGGAATTTGGTGCAATAACTGGTGGCTAGGCTTTCATGAGAGCAGCAACCACAGCCTTGGCATTAAGGCTACGTAGGTCACAGTAGGTTTGTCCGGTACCCACAAACACGATCGGTTTGCTAGTGATGTATGTCATGGAGATCGCAGCACCGACCTGGAAAAGGAATAGAGGGGCCATTAGCCAGCATCAGCGGAAATGACAGAATCAGGACCAGTTTACCTTACTTTGGACAGGAAAGTTGTGCCTGATGGAAAGGCAGCATCATAATGCTTTCCTGACTACTGATTTGTCCTTGTATAAATATTGTGTGTGGCAAGACTGAGAGAAAATGAGATTCCTTCTGTGGCCACGTTATCACTCTGAGGCTACATCTCCCTCACCCTGTGGGGCTGCCATTTGTAAGACGAGTCACCACAAATGAGTTAAGGGATTTCTTGCCTCCTGGTGACATTTATTTGTTTATATTTTGTGATTTCTAGCCCGCCCTCGCTGGCCAAAGCCAGGTTTGGGGCAGGTTACATCATTTAAAACTTACATCAATAACATTAAACTTAAAACAATAAAACCCAATTAAAAACAAACAAAATCCCACAATGGCACTCACTATCTAATCATGTTGGTCAAGCGAACAGGCAGGCTGTCCCCCCAGATCGATCCAGCAGAACACATAAGGGGGGGTAGGGAGGCCAGCGATTGTAATATCCGCGGCTGCCCTCAGTTATGGGCCTTGCGGAAAAACTTTGTCTTGCAGGCCCTGCGGAACGCCTTAAGGTCCCACAGGGCCCTGATGTCACCAGGCTGGAGCCAGGCTCTTGTTAAGGACAGCCACAAACTCCTAGGGACGGGGACCACTAATAGATTATTAGCAGATGATTGTAACGCTCTTCAGGTGGTATACCAGGAGAGAAGGTCCCTATTATATCATTTCCCTATTATATAATCCTGCTCAAGTATTGTACAATATATGTCGACTGCACTAGCTTGGTTAGGGACAGGAAACAGAGGAAGAAAGAGCAGCATACGGGCCCTAGGACAGATATGGGAAACCTGTCTACCCCATCTGAAAATGGGCAATGTGTTCAGAATAAGCAATGTAAATCAATTTATTCTGCATACTTATTTCAAAATTCTGCTTTTGAAGAAAAAAAAAACATGAAAGGCCCAGGCCGTGACCCAGAAAGTGATCATCTGCTTTCCAGTTTTAATGTCTCCCATGCCCACCTCACCAGCTGTTGTTGAATCTCAGAAGCAAGAATCGGAGGCAGTTTATCAGCTGGTGTGGCAGGAGTGTACTTGGGAGGGGGGAGAAAACACTGAAGCATGGCTGGGGCCAGGCAAGCCCCATTTCCAGCTTTAAGATAAGGACTGCATCACAGCTGATGATCCAAAGGACCAGGTAACCAAGGACAGCCAGAAGCAAAACGGACAAGCCCCAACTGTGCAATACAAAAATTAATAAATCATCCAGTTAATCCAGTGACCTGTAACAGCTCTTTGGAGAATAAGCTTATTTTAAAAGGTCATGAAATGATTTGTGAACTAGTAACAACGGTACTTTTATGTCATTAAAACGGGGAATTTCATATGGAATTTTTAGCTCCCTGATGAAGAACCTAAACGTCTGAAGTACACCAGAGAATCTTATTAAACACATTTTTATTGAACCTGCGGGCTTCTGCACTGTGGATGTCTCTCCCCCCCTCCCCCCCCCCCGGTTCTCTTGGACAAGGATGATCATCACGTAAAGCAGTAAGGAAAGCATACAAGACTGCTCAAAGCCCCTTCTAACCCTCCTTTCATTCCTGAGCCTTCACAAGATGCTGCCTGTACAGGTCAAAGACTCTAAAAGCCATACAAACATGGTTTTTTAAAAAAGATTAAAGGGTTATCCCCTTCAACCAGACGCAAATGACTTAGCTTTGTTTACCTTGTCATCGATAGTGTCAAATTTAGTGAGCACAATCCCGTCAATGAGGCGTGGGGTCTGAGCCATAGAGTGATCAGCGAGAGCCTTGTTAAATTTGACCTGTTGAAAGAAGGAAGAAGGATATGAGCTTGATAAAGAGTTCCCACATAATAATAGCCGGATGTCTTGACATTTCTCCTAACCCGCACAAGCATGCATGTGAGTACATGCATATACACACACATACAAACAGGGTGCTCAATGCTGACCACTCCCCAGGCTTCTTGGTCCATCTACTGGCAATACAATTGTGTGGATATGTCACTTCATTCAAATCAATGTATAAAAAAAAGGTACTGTGCAAAGCTTACTTTACTTTAATGATACTGTTCATATGGCCAATTCAGCCCTGAACAATGTCATACTAGATCAAAATTTAAAAATTAACAAAAAGAGAACTGGCATTTATCTTGACTGACTGAGTTAAAAACTTGGCAACCTCCAATGTAGTATTAAAATCCACTCCTGCTAAAAGAACCCTCAAATTTTCCAATTCACAAGCAGATTCTCAGATAAGAGACTTTATCCATCTGTCTCTCACTTCGTTGAGCAGGTCGCAACTAAACAAGGAATGCTGAAGAGTGTCTATTTGGCCAGAACCACATTGGCATACTCTCTCACAGTATGGTACCCTATTTAGATGACGCGTTAACTCCCCTGATGGAATGGCATTTAGTCTAGCCAACATAATCGCCTGTTTCGCAGGATTGTCAGAAAATCAAAATACATCGGGGGTGCTGTGCGAAGCAGCCCTCCGAGATACTGGTTTGTCATCTCAAGTTCGTATTTAAAGCGAATTGAGGCTCAGGAACTAACCAGCTGATCCACGGCCTCGTTTCCCACCAAGGCCTCTCCCACAAACAAGACAAGGTCAGGGGTGTTGACCGCAATAAGTTTGGCGAGAGCTGTCATCAAGGGAGCGTTGTCTTGCATTCGGCCTGCGGTATCCACCAAGACGACATCAAATCCTTGGTTACGTGCTGTAAAGAAAGGGCATGCATGTGAGGAGGGAAAAACATGAAGTAACGGGGGAAATCCAAGGCTTCTGCTTTTAAAGACTGTACCTGGAGATTTCTTTCGACATGTTATGCAACAGACAGTGAATACCTGATCTGTATTTTGCCACTGTGGGCTAGCCTGAGTTACTTTTCAGAGGGAGTTCATGTCCAAAGTCACTATTTCTTACTGCAAAGAAGGATTCCTGCCCACCTATCTCAATATAAGCAAGACATGGTGTTCAACCCCCCCCCCCCAATTATTTCTGCAATACCAAGTTTAGGAAACACTAGCTTTCACATGGTTTAGACACAGCACTGAATTTATAGTTCTTGCACCCCAAATTCTTATTCCTAAAAAAACAATGTGCTCCAACTCGGACATGAACAGATCTGGACATCTCTGAATACTTTGTATTTTGATAACACTAAAACCTACAAAACCTACGCTATTTATAATGAGTACCCAGCTTGCTGGGGGTAAAGGGAAAGATGACTGGAGAAGGCACTGGCAAACCACCCCACAAACAAAGTCTGCCTTGGAAATGTCAGGATGTGACATCACCCCATGGGTCAGGAATTACCCGGTGCTTGCACAGGGGACCTTTACCTTTAAAACCTACAAGATACACTACTGTCTTTCTGCCTGCTTCCAGGATTTCTATTAGGCGTTGCCCAGAGGTTTCTCAGCCTTATCTTCATAGTCAGAAGGGCCGGGTTCCACTCTCTTTAAAAAGATCGCTGAGATGCTCAGACTGCTGAATATTTGATAAAACAAATTTTTCAAGCATGGATGTTATCCAGCGCTTGTGGTCGGGAATAAAACTGATCAATCTTGGCCAGTCCAGGTTTGAAAACCTTTTAGACCACAGCTGAGTGACAGGTTCTGCATGGTGCAAACACTGGCTGGCTCCTCCTACACAGGGGGGAAAAGCTGGAGATAGATCGGAGGAGAGGATCCTTTCTTCAGTTCTTCAGCATGGTGTAGTGGTTAAGAGCGGTGGTTTGGAGCGGTGGACTCTGATCTGGTGAACTGGATTTGTTTCCCCACTCCTGCACACGAAGCTAGCTGGGTGACCTTGGGCAAGTCTCAGCTCTCATAGAGCTCTCTCAGCCCCACCTACCTCACAGGGTGTCTGCTGTGGGAAGAGGAAGGTGATTGTAAGCCGGGTTGATTCTCCCTTAAGTGGTAGAGAAAACCTACTTTTCTTCTTCTTCTTCTTCTAACACCTATTTCCTAGTGGCTGACAGAACACCCAGCATTGGGGCTACCCAACCCTCCCCAGAAATGGTGGGAGAGGAATTTTCAGCCCCAGGCTTGTGGTGACTTTGGGATGGGTGGGAAGAGATGAAAGGGCTGGACCAAAGGGGCAGGGGAGGGCCTTACCGTACGCGATGGCCTCCATGGCAATCCCAGCAGCATCCTTCCCATATCCCTTCTCGTACAGCTGCACCATGGTGCGGCCGCTGTGAGTCTCCGGCGGGTGCAGTGCGTTCAGGCGGCGGGTGTGAGTGCGCAGCTGCTCCACAGCTCCAGCACGGAACGTATCGCAGGCGGCGATAAGGACACTGAACCCATTTTCAATCAGCCAGAAAGAAATCTGTGGGACGGGCACAAGAACATTACACCCCTGATGCAGGCAAACCTCCAGCGTCTAAAACAGGACATACGGTGGCACTTTGCGGCTTCCGTGTCTAGCGACACACCAAGCTGTATATCCAGCACTTCTGTTGTTCGTGCCTGGATTTTGGTACTGGATGCGGAAATTCGGCATCCCGAGAACCTCAGCTTTCACCTCATTTATCACAGATTTCTCGTCTTCATTGCTACAAAGCGAAACTCGAAACACCGGCAAAGCCTTGGGAAATCTGACAAGCAGCAGCAAGATATTTTGGAGCTGATTTTAAGTTCTCTGTCGTGGGCTGGTTGATACATACGTGCACGCTGCTTGATTACTAGACGCCTCTCAGCCAAATGCATGGATCATCTGCACTGAAGCACAAGCATGTTGCGCCAGCCCCTGGTGAGAAAGGTGCATCTGGGGTGTTTAGTTTGCAACAGCTCATTCACACATGCGAGTCATCAGTCTGTGCTACAGTCAACAAGGGATGAATATTCAGATGTGAACCAGCCTTTTTATCTACAAAAAAAAGCAATGCTGAGGGGTAGGTATATTACAGATTTGGCAGCGTACTGACAGCTACGCCATGTCGAGTTAAACAATGCCACTGTTTTAAAAGCTGAGATTCTGGGGATTCGGCCAACAACTTGAGGGCCGAGTAACAAAACTTCCTATGTGAAAACTTCCTACCTACCCACAGGACATGATGATATGTAATTTGACCAAGCCCCAAGCTGTATATTTACGCTATTTATAATCCACCTTTCTCACTGGGACTCAAGGCATTCTACAAAGTGTTAAGTCAATACAGCCAACAAGATGAGAAATCCATGAATAAAAATGCAATAGGATTTGGATTGCAGAAACTAGAACCAACCAGAAATCTGAAAACAGAACTGAAGCAAAGCATGAATATTAACATGACTTGTTAAACAATGCAAAAATCACAGAGGGATCCTGCTTACAGCTATTTCCACTCTTTCGACATTAGATATAAGAACAGTTAGGGAAAGAAAGGGGAGCACCCTGTTCCCAACCCATGCAGGCCTTCTGAGTACCTTGGCCAAGTTGGTTGACTTCCCAACTCCATTGACCCCACAGAAAGTGATAACGTAGGGTCGGTAGTGGCGCTGGGCATCCATCACGTCGCGCAAGACATCTACACGACGCTGGGGCTGCAGGATCTGGACCAGAGACTCCTGAAGGGCCTGCTTCACTGTCGAGGTCACCGCTGGGAAAATGGAAGCAAAACTTTATCTGCGCCAGCCAGAGGGGACTTCCTCATCTACTCCTTCTCATACTAATCCAGTCAGAAATACATCAAAGTGATCTGCAACATGACTTCACTTAACATTGCTCTCATAAGACCCTTAGGTGTGCTCATCTCCTGATCCTTGGCCCTCCCCATAGGGTTCCCAGGTCCCTCTTCGCCACCTGCGGGAGATTTTTGGGGCAGAGTCTGAGGAGGGGAGGGACTTCGATGCCCTGGAGTCCATTTGCCAAAGCGGCCGTTTTCTCCAGGTGAACTGATCTCTATTGGCTGGAAATCAGTTGTAATAGCAGGAGATTTCCAGCTAGTACCTGGGGTTTGGCAACCCTACCTCCCCATCTTTATCCAAGAATCGTTATACTGAGCCCACTGTCCCATTCCTCCGAGTTCACTACTCAGAGTACAGTGTTCCATCTCAGAAAAATATCCCACTGGCCATCAAATGGAGCAGCCCGGTATTCATGACTTGCTGCATTCAACCGTAATCCTTTCGACTTCTCTTGCAAGCCATTGTTTTGTCTTCTTTTGTATTTACTTCATTTATATCCCGCCTTTCTCCCCATTGGGAATCCAAAGCGGCTTCACATTGTTCTCCTCTCTTCCGTTTTTATCCTCGCAACAACCTGGTGGAGGCAGGCTAGGCTGAGAGTCTGTGACTGGCCCAAGGCCCAGTGAGTTTCCGTGGCAGAGTGGGGAACTGAACCTGGGTTTCCCAGATCCTAGTCCAACGCTTTTAACCACTACACAACACTGGCACATACCTCTGCAGTAACACTGCTTTTGCAACCGTTTTGTTTTTCTAACACTTGCTTGGGCTATGTACCAAGTGGCAACAACGTTCCCGACTTAGCACTCTTTGGCTGAGAATCCCTCCCCACAGAGAATTCCCCCAGTAGAGGAAGTCCCACCCACCAGTGACAAGATGATAAAACTAACCTTTACAAAATACTGCACCAATGTGCTTTCATAGAAACCCCCCTCTCAGTCCTAGAAGCATTCCTGAACTACGGGGAAACAGACAAGCCACCAGGCAAATCTGGTTTGAAATATTTCTTCCCTACCCCACCAGTACTGAGAGTTGACACCTAAAGCCTAGCTCAAGCAAGTAAAAAACCTGGAGATAGCTTGAGGGGGAAAAAACGTAAAACCCAAGACATTATGTTGCTAGTTTAATTTGCACCATAATCTTAAACACACTGGCTTGCAAGTATATCCCTTTGAGTTAAGACTTTTCTTCTACAAAAGTGCATTAGTGGTGAAGGTGCGGAAACACAGACTGAGACAGGTGACCAGGAAAACATTACTGAAATAAACTGGACACAAAAGGTTGCACAGCTGGCCAACTTTCTAGAAATGCTGTGCATGGCAGCGGGCCCATGAATCCACCCACCAACCAGTGTATGCACCAGTGTAATACGTCATTTAGACATGTGTTATTGCATGTGTGAGAGCATGGACCTCCACAATCCACCCACCATCAACTCTTTCCCTTTATGGATTGGAAAAATGGCAAGGATTTGGCATGTACCTGGATATACCCATACCCTACTACAAGGCTTTGGAATTTGTGACTATTGTTTGGTACACTCTGAGAAAAGCAATTTAACAGGATTGCAATAGAGATACACTTCACAGAAAGAAGGGTGTCTTACTGGTGAAGGTGCCCATCACTTTGCCTTCCAACTTCTTAGCAACAGATTCACAGAGCTGGACGGCGATGTCAGCTGCAACATTCTTGGCTTTGGGAAGAGAAGAAAACCCCAGCGAATTAAGGTTTTACCAATGCTGGTTCAAACAGTTGTGGACAGAGATTCACTTATGCGCTTAGCAATGATTTGTACATAAACATTTGCAGCCCACCCTTCCTCCAAGGAGCAGAGGGTAACATTCAGACTCAAGTCCACGAGACTGAGCAGGTCAAGTTGACAGCTAAAATTACCCACATGCATCCTTTGAAATTTGTTGCTCCTTAAAAGATTTGAACCTGGCATCTCAATTTCCAAGCTTCTTCAGCTTGCTCTTCTTAGAAGACATTTGCTCACTGCAAGATGCTGAAATTAAGGGAGTCATTGCAGGGCACTCCCACATGGTTTAAGCTCCTCAGAGGAAGTATGAGGTAGAAGAAGAGTTGGTTTTTATATGCTGACTTGCTTTACCACTTAAGGAAGAATCAAACCGGCTTACAATCACCTTCCCTCCCCCTCCCCACAACAGACACCTTGTGAGGTAGGTGGGGCTGAGAGAGCTCTAAGAGAGCTGTGACTAGCCCAAGGACACCAAGCTGGCTTCATGTGTAGGAGTGGGGAATCAAACCCGGTTCTCCAGATTAGAGTCCACCGCTCCAAACCACCACACCACGCTGGTATCAACTCTAAAACAGACAACTGACAGCTTCAGAAGGCAATACTGAATCACAGAATCATAAAGTTGGAAGGGGCCATACAGCCCATCTAGTCCAACCCCCTACTCAAGGCAGGATCAGCCTAGAGCATCCCTGATAAGTATTTGTCCAGCCTCTGCTTCAGTACTGCCAGTAAGGAAGAGCTCACTATCTCCCTAGGAAGCTGATTTCACTGTTGAACAACTCTTACTGTAAAAAAAATTCTCCCCTAATATCCAGTGGGTACCTCTCCTCCTCCTCCCTTTCTTTTCTTTCATCTAACAACTGAACCTTCAGGAAGTACCACGCGTCTTCCAAAGCTCAGCTAAGCAAGGGTGTCTCTTCTCTTTTGTCCCGTGAAACGAGTGAGAGTCAGCTCCTCTCTGTTGCAATGCTGGAGGGACAGACAGAATCCCTGAGACAACAGACAGCCCAGGTCAGCTTATGAGTGTGTCCTTCCAGAGGGACACAAAAACGTACCAATCAGGTGATCCTTCATCTTCTCGAGCACAGGGTCCATGTCCTCTCTGGTTAAACTTTTGGAGCCCACAAGGCCTTTCAGCATCCCAAACATGCCTCCGAGGCCACCTTTCTTAACACTGGAAAGAAGAAGGTGCTGTTACACATCACATGGCTTTATGAACAAACCAGGCATGAGATGAAGACAAGGTCAGTATTCAGTTCCACTTGACCTTCAAAAAGCACCATGACAGCTCTTTGCATGCAGAGCCTGCATGGACATCTGGCAATGGGCTTGGTAAAAAGAGGTCCCTTGCAGTATTCAACTGAATCCTAGCTGCTGTACAGCACATGGGGGCTCGGTACCTCTTGGTGCAAAAAAAGGGAGGCCTTTTGCTTGCCTGGCTTCTTTGGTTGGTTGCAACAGGCAAACTCTTCTTGAAAACAGACAGTCCTAGAAGTCATACTTAAGGGCATAGTTAATGCCTCATTTGCAGTGAAGCATAAAGCAGGCCCAAATAAAGGATCAGGGCACTAAATTCCCACAACAGCTAGTTGAGTTTCATGGCAATGCAAAACTTGCATCCAAAGAGTTCTGTGTGTGTCTTGGGCAGAATGTATCTGACAGATGCTTTTTTTTTGGAAAGATGGAATATTATGATAGTGAAAATTCTTGGATACATCTCGGTGGTATCAGGATCAGAACTCTATAGGATCAAAGGGGGGGGAGATCCCGATTATTTATTCTACTCCTACCCCATCTTTTCTTCATTCTCCAAGAGGGTAACAAATGATATAAAAGTAAGTAAAGTGAGCAAAGAGCAGAGCTTTATTGGGCTCTCCAGCGTTCTTGATCACTCTAGCAAGGAAACCAATACTCAGTTCTTTTGGCATCGAAGCTATACACATAGGCCTTGGAAGTACTTTAGAAATGGGAATGTGAGAGGCGTCCAAAGGGCCAGAGCGGCTTCACCTGGCACTTGAAGAGTTGTGAACCACCTTCTCTTCTTCAGTTTCTTCCTCACTCTCATATTCCAGATCACGGAGGCGGCCAGGCTCACGATCGGGATCCCCAAGGACCTGAATTGGGGGAGATGGAGAGATCTGGGAGTCAACATGCATCTCACTCCCATGTTCACATGAACCCAAGTGAACTGTATTAATTACTTCTGGAGGAGATATTCTGAAGAGCAGGCCTTGCGACTGCACCCTATTTCCACGAGCTAGGAGTACACCATGCTGCTTCTCTCTAAGAGGATTCATGATCAGCTGAAGACATTCCAGAGTCCTTGGCTCTGCTTCCTACATCAGAAGCAGCCCAGATGAGATGCTGGGAATTCCATGTTCAGAGCTCCAAAGCCTTTTTGCTTTTTAAATAAAAAGGAGTACTGAAGACTGATTCAAATTGGGGCTACAGGGGAAGGAGGGTAATTATATTCCCACACCCCCACACACCCCTGGGTGCCATTTTCCAGGCGTGAAACACCTCCAAAGAAGCGCAAAGGTACAGGCAACATAAGGGGGGCTGTATGTATTCCCTTCATGGGAAAGGGAATCTCTGCAGGGGTGTTTCAGGTTGGAGGAACAGCACAAAGAAAAATACACACACACCCAGTCCCAATCTGAATCAGACCTCCTAAACTGGGTGTAAATTACAAAGAAAACAACAACCCAGAGCTCGAAACATGGAACCCCTGCCATCTTGTCTAATTTGACAAAGATGCTCCCTTAGAAGTAGAAGAGCAACAGTAGGTCCCACTTCACACTACCAAACAATGCAGAAGTTCAGGTATTAGCCCTTTAAAAAAATGAAGTCTGTATTTCTGTCCGTTCTTTGCTTGAATTGCTCTAGAATTGATACAGGAGGTAAAAAGCATGAACACAGTGCGGTTGTTAAGGCCACATGCACATAAGCAGTTAAGCTGCGTCATGCTGGCAAATGAGCCTTTCTTTCCTTTTATTTCAAGCTCATCTGACCAAAGATCTTGAGTGCAAGGCAAATGAGCCTGCTTTCCTTGCAGCAGTTATGAGAACATTCCCAGAAGACAGGCCCTTAAGAACTCCACCGTTCATCTAAAATCCTCAGGTCCTATGCGTTGCCACTCTATTTTATAAATATCAGAAGCTGTTCTACAGGTTCACACATGTTCTCACTAAGACAGGGGGAAAGGACAGCTAAGGCTGCAGTCTTATGCACACACTCTTCAGAGTAGCTTCCAACTAAGTACACGCAGGATCGTGCTGTCAGCCATGCAACTGACAGCCTGAATTCATGTTTCACTTTTACACAATTACAGGTCATCTGCTGACTGGAAAACTTTCACAGTTTAGGTGAAGTGTTCACAATCCAAACTTCCTCTGGAGCGCAAGCTGCTCCGGTTAACCCAAGTAAAGATTAGAGAGTGAGGTATTTTACTGCAACTGTATAGTAGCAAGCCAGGGCCTCCAACAAATATTTTGCATTCTGACAACTAGACATGCTCTGGATCTTACCATGTCTGGGTCATACTCTTCCATAGGACAAGTGTCTGCATTTCCATTGGTAGTTGAGTTACTATAATCAAGTACTTTGGCATTAGAGTTCCCCAGATCCCACACTCTGGGCTTCTTCCCCTTGTCCTTTGAGGCATCCGGCTTTGGGGACTTGCTAGGAAGGCAGGACAGAAAGTCCATTAGGTCTTAACAGCGAGGGAAACAGCAGCTCCAGATAATTTATGCTAGCAAGCTCTAAAATTTGTGGGATCGTTAATAATCATGCCGAACAAGTCAAACTCTGATCTGTTATACTTTTCAATGTCTAACTCAAATTAAGGGGTGTCCCCCCCCCGCCTAATTCGCTGCAGTGGTTTATTTTTGAAAAAAGTCTAAAAAAACAAAAACAAAAGCCCTGTTCTTTCTGATGTGATAAAACTACGCCTGGGCTGTACTACATAAGACTTCAGGTGTGTGGGGGGGGGGAGGGAGGGCACGACTGGATGTTCCTCTGGAATTCCTTCTACCTGCATATCGGAGAGAAGGGTGCCAGCCTAGCCTTCTTCCTGACATGCTAGCTTTCTTTGTGCATGGAATTTTTTTAACAAAGGCATTCCTGCCTGCAGTATGAAGTGGTACAGAGCCCACATGCAGTTTTACCACCCTGAGGAGAAACCGGCCTAAGAACATTAACATTCTAACATATGTGAATATGTGGGAAGCACAGCTTGAAGAGGACTGTTGCACATGTTCCGAAAATGTGCAGGTCATTCCATAAATACCCCATAAGACACACCCTTTCTTTTACAGCGTATATGCCACATCCACCCATGGCCAATCATGGAGCCCTCTGGTGGATGCCAACGGTCAAGGAAAAAGCCCTTTTCCCTCACACAAAATGCAGTGTACGTCTGGAGCATACACGCGCATGCCCACCAATTTCACAACAGGCAAAGCAGCCATTGCTGTCCCAAAGCATTTAGAGACAAAAGAGATCGCCCGTCAAGGCCACCAACGGCCGTGACAATGAAGCAACCTTAATTTCCCCAAGATTACGCAGGAGCAGCATGAAGTCAGCTGAAGTGAAGCTGAAGTCAGCCTCACTTCATCTGCACCCTTGCAGATGAGGACCACTGTAAGCTCTCACAGCTCAGGGACACATCGACCAAGATGCGACTGCCCAGGCTCTGGGTGTCAGGACGCTGAGGCAAAGGAGAGGCGACACACAGTGGCCTCACTTACTTGGTCTTATCTCCCCCCTTCAGGCGCTTCCTGAAGAACTCCTCACGGTTCTTCTGCAGGATCTCATCCTTGGTCAGTTCCTCCCTGTCTCCAGCTGCAACGGGAAGGTCCGGCTTAACATCCGGTGCTACTTTGGGGGCTGCAGCTGCCTCAGCTCCTGAAACTGATTAAAATAGCATTGTTACAACAAGACACAGGAACACAGAAGAACAGAGGAGAAGAAGTGCTGGCCTTAGGAGAAAACCGCTAATTCAAAACAAACAAGCATGGCTGAGCTGGTCCAACTGTAGAAGTCCAACTTCTCCACAAAAGCTTGAATTGGGGCTCGGGAGGCATCCATCAGTAAAACAAGTTAGATTATTTACATTGGATGCTTTCTTTCCTTGAACAAGACTCGTACGCATTTGTCACTATTTATTTAACTTGGAGTGCGATCACTCTGCACAGCCATATGCACAATGAGGCATGGAGAATGATAAAAATCCCGTGGGTCTTTAGCAAATGTTAGCTTATGGATCTGCATCAGCACAGGCACGGAGGTCACCGACTCACCTTCTTTTTTGGAACCTTTGTTTTTCTTGTTCTTAGCTTTCTCTTTTGGTTTCTCCCCTCGAGTTTCTATCATAGACTTCACTGTTTTTTGGGACTTTGCAGACTGTTCAAATGTCTTCATGGCAGTGGGAGCTCGGATTTTACTGCTCTCCTCTGCCTCCCTGGTTGGAAAAATGGGGGGGGGAGGTTACATAACGGTGCCAGTTAATTACCATGCAGAACAATACATGGTTGCAATTTCTGTCCCTACCTTCCTTCTCCAAGGGACTTGAGAGCATATGGAATGATGTGCCCATGCTCCCTCCCTCGCTCCAAAGCAACAAACCCTTGGTCTCTTTCCCTTTCAAAAATTAACACACCGTGATCTTACAATGCTACCGCTTGGTGATTTTTCCTTGTAATTTCCCCCGTTGACGTTTCCTAGTGAATGTGTTTTTCACAGGGCCAGATTTAGCCCCATATAAAAAAAATGTTCAAAAACAGCATTTATTCAAATCAGGGTTTAATGCCAGTGCTGGATCTCAGCAGGTGCTAAGAAACAAGCTATAGATAACAAGGTGTTTTTAAAAACACCTGGTAAAAACCAACAAAAGTAATCTGTTTTCAAGGGTAAACAAAGGTATTAGTCACATTTCCTATGCTGCTTTCTACAGGAATTGGTTGCCCTTGAAAAGCTGACTCAAAAGCCATTAATTGTAGTAGTTTTCTACCTTACTTCCAATGCACACTTTCCTGGCTCCTGTTGAGATCCACCTCCTCTTGTTTTCCTACTTGCTAGCGCTGCCCTCCTTTCCCTCCTAAACACAGCATCAACCATATAGGGGGCAAATTTATAAAAATTCCCCCATGGAAAATGACTGGTCATCTCTTAAGCCCGCAATCATGCCTACTGCCAACCTTGAAGCTGAAAGCATATGGAGATACTGGCTAGCGCAGCCCTAGTCTTGGCTCTCAGGGAGCAATCCTAACCAGCTCAACTTGGCAGTAAGCCCCATTTTATTTAATGGTGTTTTACTCCTAGGAAAACATTCTCAGGATTGCGACCTTAGCATATCACTGCTCACAATGCAGGCTATAATAAACCAAGCTGGGAAGGCCAGGAGGCCAACTTGGCTTAGTTTAACAGATAACCCGGGGGGGAATTCATTCATTCATTCATTCTCTCGACAGACAGACATAGAATCATAGAGATGGAAGGGGCCATACAGGCCATTTGGTCCAACCCCCTGCTTAATACAAGATCAGCCTAGAGCATCCCTGACAAGTGCTTGTCCAACCTCTGCTTAAAGACTGCCAGTGAGAGGGAGCTCACCACCTCCCAAGGTAGCTGATCCCACTGTCAAGCAACTCTTACTGTAAAATATTTTTTCCTAATATCCAACCGGTACCATTCTGCCCACAGTTCAAACCCATTATTGCTAGTCCTATCCTCTGCTGCCAACAGGAACAGCTCCCTGCCCTCCTCTAAATGACAGCCCTTCAAATACTTAAATAGAGCAATCATGTCCCCCCTCAACCACCTCTTCTCCAGACTAAACATTCCCAGTTCCCTCAGCCTTTCCTCGTAGGGCTTGGTCTCCAGGCCCCTGATCATCCTCGCTGCTCTCCTCTGGACCCGCTCCATTCTGTTCACATCCTTTTTGGAGTGGGGCCTCCAGAACTGCACACATTACTCCAGGTGTGGCTTGGAGCACACTCCCTGCTAGCAGGCAATTTTTTTCTAATTGCAATCCAGCTTTATCTAAAAGACATTACGAACATGGGAAAAGCCAAACAGTTATTAGTAGGGCCAAGCTAATTTCTGCCTGCACTTCTCATTTCTATTGAGGCCAAGTCCTCGCCTTGCAGTTCCAGAATGTAAGACCCTTGGGGCAGGACAACAAACAGGGCCGCAGGTGAAACCTGATTGCTGAAGGGGCATAGCCTATTACCGTAAGAGGCGTAAAAAATCTTCTTTAAAGTCAAAGGTGCCATTGAGAAGCCCAAGAGTTCCCTTCTGCTGAAATTCATTGCGATATTTGTCCCGGAACTCCTTATGAACGTCGTCTATCAACTTGTCCACGTAGGTTAGCGTCAGAATTTTTTGAAATCCAACCTGCCAGAGAACCGCGATATTGTCAGGGGGAAAAAATGATAAACAACATTTTAATTAGCTAGAAAAAGCAGCTCATGCACAGTACGTTCTAAACTGAATAATCCAAAGAGAGAATACTTCCGAAAGGCTGTCACCGTGACAAAGGGTAGTGCAAGACTCAGGGAATGTTCAGTGCTGTTAAGAGCATTCCAAATCAAAGGAAACCGAAAGACAGCCACACAGACTCATAAACGATGGCAAGAGGGAGTCTTAAAAAAAAACTGTTCTGTTGCAGTTTTTTAAAAGCTCTCCTTCTGTTTCGTTTTTTTGCCCCAAGCCCAGTAGCTCACTTACCACGAAAACCAACTCAAACTGATTGTCCAACTTGTATTTTAGCGTAAGGGATTCATGGTTGAAAGAGTTGCTGCCACCTCGCTCCTGAAAAGACAAAGGGGGCCGGCGTACGTTAGCAAGAGCTGTTGAGTCACATAAGGCCCATGTTACAGAAGCCATAAAGATTAACGTCAACTTTTTTGGTATACAAAAAGGCCAGCGACCTACTTTTTTCTGCCTGCTGCGCAAGAAGGCTAGAATTTTTTTTTTCAAATCATAGGAGGAAGTGTCAGATGTAAGTATCCAAGCAACCAGGTATCTTAGATTTTTCAAGATCTGTTTACAAACATCTATTGTTTCTAGGTCACTTGATTTATGTCTCACCCCCTTCACCTAAACCAGCAACATAATTTTTACCAAAATAAGATAAGACTTTTTGCTGTCCACTACCCTTTGCTCACAACACAATAGTCCATGATAATCTATATCCAGCTGTATCCATACTTCTCCTGCCAGTATAACAAGACACCCAGTATAACAAGACACCCAGTAAGTTATTCTTAGTTCAACAGAAGTTGTATTATCTTGGCTTTATGAGATGCACACAAAATGTTAGTCTGCTTCTGAGGAAATCAAAACTGCATTATTGTGCGTATATGTGTACGGGATGAATCTCAGACCCTTCTAAAAGATTTAAGATAGTGTGGTGCGGAAAAACCTCTGCTTAAAACTCTGAATAACAACTGTTTATTAGGAGTGATTGCAACAGGCTGAATGGGATCTCTGCCTTGACATAAGACTGATAGTTAAATACCACCCTTCAGTAGCAACCAAGAAGTTGGGAGCAGGAGGAAATGGAATGGAAAATCTGTGATCAGAAAGTAATATGTTTTACAGTATTACAACAAGAACCTATTATACCAGATGTTTGAGTAATTGAGAATAGAATTTGTAAGTATTTTTTTCAAACATCTCTTTGAAGAATTATATAAAGGGCTCTCAAATAGATGGTAACTAACTCATTATTGTTCTATTTTTTCAGACAACATATACACATGCCTGGTTGGGTTTGAACTATTTGTATTCATTAATGTATTTCTGTAAATGTGTGCAGGTTTACAAAGGGTTTTAATTAACCACCGATGAAGGCCCCATAGGCCTAAACGCGTTTGGTATGTGGTTATAGTTATCAACCTCAGGCAATGCCATTGTGCAATTTTAATGCTTTTAAATAATTTTAACTTTTATATAGCGCTTCTAATAAATTATACTTTTAGTATTTACACATAGACTTATATATATATTTTCCTTTCACCCAACCTTGGGTACCCAGCTTTTGTTTTTAGGTTGGGTTTTATTCCCCTCCTTTTTTCTTCCATCAGGAAGTATTATGCCAAAAAGATAACAAACGCAACATATCCATATGGGAAAACAAAGGCAATTTGAGTACTCCTTCATTAGCAGAAATGTGGATGAAGCAGCCAGAAGACAACCGGGGAAATGTTCCAATATAATAGGATATTGCTAAATATTTGTTGATGTCCCATGAAGATATATTCTGAAACAAGGAATATGTTTGCAGGGCAGAGACATATGGTATCCCAAAGCAGAGGAAAACTGAAATGAGTATACTCTTTTCGCTTAGAAAACAGCCTTCTAAGTGCAGGTAGTGTGGTCCAATGGACAAAGAATCAGGCTTGGGCCCAAAGGACTAGATCAGATCTCACTTGCCTGAGACACAGGGTAATGACGGTCAAATCACCACATCAGGCTCAAACCGAACAAAGGAATATTGTGGCACCAGCTGCAAAGCACTGCACAGCACGCACTACATCACAAAAAGTTTAGTTTGTTTTAAGCAGAAAATCTATGACAAGGAAATCAGAAGCACCATTTTACATTTCCTGTGCAGGTTTCAGCCCAGACCACAATCTCAAACAAGATATGCATCTATCAGTCCAAACTAACAAAGCTACTACTCTTAAAGAGTTCTTTCCGAATGACAGCGTGAGCTATGGCATGCAATTCAATTATCCCAAATACACATCACTACCCAAGAATGGGTGTCCTGCCATCTGTCCCCTCTTTCTCCCACTTTCCTTCTTATGCTTTACAGTGAAAAACATATATCACATGAAGCTGCCTTATACCGAACCAGACCCTTGGTCCATCAAAGTCAGTACTGTCTGCTCAGACCGGCAGCGGCTCTCCAGGGTCTCAGGCAGAGGTCTTTCACACCACCTATCTGCCTAGTAGTCCCTTTAACTGGAGATGCCGGGGATTGAACCTGGGACCTTCTGTACACTAAGCAGGTTCTCTACCACTGAGCTACAGCCCTTCATTAGGTGTGGGAACAATACACAGGCAAGCTGAAAAACTCAGCTTAAGAAATACTCCAGAATACTTGGAAATAAGGAATGTTTGCATTACAAGGAAAGGGGTTGCAGTAAACTCAAGGGAAAGATTTAAATTAAAACAGCAAAAGGAAGAAGGGCTACAGAATGCAATCCAGGGAGAAAAGACATGGGAGAGGGGATGCCTTCACTTTTTGTCTCCTCACAAGGAACTGCCCTTTCAGGAGTAGAACAAAAACCCATCCAAAATCCCTGGAAACACAGCAGATGCCTACAGTGATATCAAATATACAAAAACTGTGCATCTAGGTTTTTCTGATTAAGAGATAGCTGCTAGAAAACAGGAAATCTGCTAATATAAAAAAAACTCTCTGGAGGGAATATTGGACTTTGAATATTGAATATTCTTAAAACCTGCAATTAAATGGTCAGGCGTATTTGGAGGCACAGACCGCCCCCCCCCATGCATGTTCTACCAGGAGTTATAACCAATTTCTAGTAAATTGCTGAATAAAATTCCCTACACATTTTGAATTAAACACACCTTGGGCCTCACTGATGTTGCTTCTTGCATCATTTCTACTCTTTGACTATAAGGTCCTCAAAAGCAGCATACAACATTTAAAGACAACCATAAATTCGTTTTAGCGCTTTATATGAAAGCGTTATGTGCAAACACACACATCCGATCTACGGCTGTTACCGCACTAGGTATTCCCAGCGATGTCTCAAGGGTTTGGAAATGTTATAAAAAAAACATCGCTTTAAAAGGGTTTTTGGATGCCACGGCTAAAAAATGATTGGAAGACGTCCTCACAGCTAAAGGGGCCAAACAAAGCGTGAACAGTATTTTTTATAACAGTTGCATGGCCATTTACGCATGGGAGGTTTTGCCTTGGATTTGGTAAACGGGTGTTCGTGGGGGGAGAGAGAGACCTGAGATCGTTATTTCAAGAAAACAGTTTATTTGCAGCTGCTGTCTCAGAGGCCCTAATGGGCAGAAATCTCAGCCCCGATCGTACTGAGGGAGAGATATTTATCCAAATTCAAGATGTGACAACCCATCGACATTCAGGGTGAAGCTGATAGCACTACAGACATAGAGGCGGCAGTAGAGTAACAGTTTCACCAAGCTCTTGTTATGGTTTACTGTAACCCTCTGTGACTCTTGCCCCAGTTACTAGCACACAGACACACAGAGATGTCCTGCCCAGCAACAAGCTATTCCCTTGCTGTTCTAATACCGTGTTGGCGAACCCATGGCACGCTTGCCACTTCCGGCACGCCGAGCCCTCTCTGCCGGCACGCGCGGGTAAGTTGAGCAGCTGGGTGGCGGGGGCTTTGAACCGCTCCCCCCCCTTCCCTGAACAGGAGTGGTTCAAAGCCCTCCCCTTCCCTGGACTTGAACCGCTCCCCCCTTCCCTGAACCGGAGCGGTTCAAAGCCCTCCCATTCCTTGAATGGCTCGGTTCGAAGCCCCCCCCCCCATCCTCCTCTGGGAGGCCAGGTCATCCGAGCTGGTAGACCTGGCCCCTGGGAGAAGCCATCCACTGGAGGCCAGGTCATCCAAGCTGGTAGACCTGGCCCCTGGGAAAAGCCATCCATTGGAGGCCAGGAAAGAGCACACGCACGAGAGAGAAGCAAGTGAGTTGTTTTTTCTAAACTAAAACCTTGGCGATAAATAAGTAGGTTTTGGGTTGCAGTTTGGACACTCGGTCTCTAAAAGGTACGCCACCACTGTCCTAATACATTTACAGAAAGGAAAAGAGATTATTACCAATTGCTAAATCAGTGGATCTTCCATAGTCAGGGGAAGCCTACCTTGCTGTCTCACTACAGATGCGCATTTCCCCCATCTGAGTTCTCAAAACTCTGCAGGGGGGCTTGTTGTTGAGTTCTGGGAATCTGGATGGGGAAAGTGGGCATCTCTAGAGTGGCAAGTCCAAGCCAAAGCCTGCCATGCGTCAACGGCCCAGATAACACCGAAGAAAGGTCTCAGGACCCAAAGCCCGAGAAGAGACAGGCGAATGACGGCCTCTGCCTGTACGTCTGGAGGGAGATCTCACCTGGAGCAGGACAGACCGGATGAGCGCGTTCACGGGCGCGGTGCAGGCCGCCGCGGGGCCGCGCACGCCCTGGAAGCACCAAAGAACAAGGCCTCCTTTGCTGAAGATAGTGAAGAAGTCGAGCATGGCGGAACCGGGGGGGCTCCGGGCCTCGCCCGGGGGAAGGTAGGGGGGAAACTGAGGTAACGGGGCCGGAGACGCCGGGAAACCAGCCCGACTTCCTGGCCCACGTCAGATTCTTCTCTAACGCTACGCATCACTTCCGCCGGAAGCGGCCGGTAGGAAAAAAAATAGGGCGGGGGGGCCAACGGCGAAAGGAAGACCTGTGATTGGGCCTCGCCGCCGGAAAGCGAGAGGAAAAACCGAGTCATAGAGAGTGAGGAAAGAGAGTCGCCTGAGAGGGGCCTCTCCCCGCCCACCCCATTTCCTGATCGCTGATTGGGCCGCGAAGGGAGCACGAGCCTCTTGAGAGAAGGGTGGGATAAGGGGGAGTGGGAGCTAGAGCGCAGAGCCGATTGGCTGTTGTTGTTTTTTTTGCACCAATAGCAACGTGCGAGAAAAGCGATGGGTGGGACTTTATTAGGAAAGGCGGCGAGTGGCGGTCTGAGATGGGAAGGCGCGGCGGCCAGTAGGGAGCCTGGGAGAGAAAGGCTCAGGAGGGGCGGAGCTGAAAGAGGATAGACTCGGCCTATCAGGGTCCAGGGGGCGGGGCGTCACGCCTGCTGCGCCTCTTGCCCCGCCGGGCGCCTTCATTCAGGCTCCGTGATGATTGCCGGGCGGTTGTCTCTTGGCCGCCTGCGGCCCCTGGCGGCGGCTGCGCAGCCCTTCGCCCGGCCCGTGGAGCCTCGGCGGCAATTCCGCACGGGCAAGCCCCGGCAACGCGACCTCTTCCAAGGTATTGCATGAGTCGTGTGGCTGCTGCGTGTGTGTGAAGTGCCGTCAAGTCGCTTCCGACTCATGGCGACCCTATGAATGAAAGTCCTCCAAAATGCCCTATCTGTGACAGCCCTGCTCAGATCCTGCAAATTGAAGGCTGTGGCTTCCTTTATTGAGTCCATCCATCTCTTGTTGGGTCTTCCTCTTTTCCTGCTGCCCTCCACTTTTCCTAGCATGATTGTCTTTTCCAGTGTCTTTTCTAGGTAATCCCCCCTAGGGGGCACTGAGAGGCGAGGGGGCAGCAGGGGGGCGCTAGAGGTGGGCTCCTTCAGCTATGCTGTTCACTAATTTACAATAGATCAAGCTATGGCACCATGCTGGCAAATTTGGTGGAAACTATCAGAATTTTTTCCCCCAGACTTTGAAGAGCTGGTACCACTGGATCAAGTCCATCAGTTTTGTTGAATAAATTTCAACCAAAAAGTTTTAATTTGATTTTGAATAGGTGTTCAATCAATTGTTACTGTTTTGAAATTTTATTGTTATTATCTTTAGCAAGTTATGCAAACCCCCATTTTGAATAATGCTTTTTATAGGATAGGGTAGGGGGTGCTGGGGTTCAGTTTGTGGAACCAAGGGGGCAGTGGCCCAAAAGGTTTGGGAATCACTGCTTTATAGAGTCAATCCATCTCTTGTTGGGTCTTTTCCTGCTGCCTTCCACTTTTCCTAGCATGATTGTCTTTTCCAGTGACTCTTGCCTTCTCATAATGTGACCAAAATATGATAGCCTCAGTTTAATCATTTTAGCTTCTAGGGTCAGTTCAGGCTTGATGTGATCTATAACCCACTGATTTGATTTTTTGGCAGTCCACGGAATCCGTAACCCTCTCCTCCAACACCACATTTCAAAGGAATCTATTCTCTTCCTATCAGCTTTCTTCGCTGTCCAGCTTTCACACCCATACATAGTAATAGGGAATACGATGGCATGAATTAATCTAGTCTTGGTGGCCAGTGACACATCCTTACACTTCAAAATCTTTTCTAGCTCCTTCATGGCTGCCCTCCCCAGTCTCAATCTCCTTCTGGTTTCTTGGCTGCAGCCTACCGTTTGGTTGATGGTGGAGCCAAGGAATAGAAAGTCTTCAACAATTTCAATTTCCTCATTGTCAACCTTGAAGTTGTGTAATTCTCCTGTAGTCATTACTTTTGTTTTCTTGATGTTCAGCTGTAGTCCTGCTTAAAATCCCCTCGATTCATGCTGTGCATGCATTTTGAGTATATTTTTAAAAAGTGTAATTTTATTTTATTTAGTTGCCCTTTCTGCAGCGGAATCCGGGGCGGTATATAGACTTACATGTCAGGGTGCTGCTCTTTAACTTATTTAATGGCTTGTGCCAATGCCTGCAGTATTGAAAAGAACTGGTTGAAAAACTGCAGGAATTAAAATCGGTTTTCCAGGCTGTGTGACCGTGGTCTTGGTCACACAGCCCGGATAACCTACAAGAACCAATGAACTCTGACCGTGAAAGCCTTCGACAATATTTTAAAATCGGTTTGTTAAGTTAATGGCAAGGTTGGCTACAATTCAACTGGGCAGTACTTTACTTATTGGTTCATTTTTGTACTGGAAGAAAAACTAGGCAAATGGAAGATGATACGTTGCTTGGCTACCAAAGACAGGGTGGTGTAGTTGCCGGTCTATGATCTGGAAGACCATTTGGGTGACATTATATGGTTCCCCTCTTCTGAGTGTTTTCCTGAAAACGGCCCTGTGAGGTAGGCTAGGCTGATTGAGAATGACTGGCCCAAAGTCGCACAGTAGCAAGTGGGGATTTTTAACTGGCGTGGTCTCCCCTTCCCTAGTTCAACACTTGAACAGCTACACCACAAAAAGCAGCCGCAGTTGTGCAGTGGGGTGTGTGTTTTCAGGGGTGGATTATACTACAAACATGTGCCAGACCAGGAGACTGAAGCGGCAGAATGCATTTCGCTGTTCTGAGCTATCCATTGCTTTAGAATGGCCTGCCTTGTTAAAAGTTCTTTACTAATAAAAGTGCTGTAAGAGAGGGTGGGCCCTGACCTGGATGGCCCAGGCTAGCCTGATCTCGTCAGATCTCAGAAGCTAAGCAGGGTTGGCCCTGGTTAGTATTTGGATGGGAGACCACTGAGGAATACCAGGGTTGCTGTGCAGAGGAAGGCACTGGCAAACCACCTCTGTTAGTCTCTTGCCATGAAAACCCCAAAAGGGTCACCATAAGTCGGCTGTGACTTGAAGGCACTTTACACACACACACACACACAAGAGAGGGGGCGGAACCTTTACTTTTGGTAGAGTTGTAGTTGAATTGCCTTTGCATTTTAAAAACTCCGTGCAGAGAACATCCCCAAGATATGTTCTGAAAGCTGACAAGGCAGCAATCTTGTTGACCCTGGTGCCTGGGTCGGAAGCTGCCTGGGAACCCTTCCGACACTGTCTTGAGCTTCATGATGGAAGAAAGGCAAGATATACCCCATATAGGTAAAGGTCCCCTGTGCAAGCACCAGGTCATTCCTGACCCATGGGGTGACCTCACATCCCAATGTTTACTAGGCAGACTATGTATACGGGGTGGTTTGCCAGTGCCTTCCCCAGTCATCTTCCCTTTACCCCCAGCAAGCTGGGTACTCATTTTACCTACCTCGGAAGGATGGAAGGCTAAGTCAACCTTCAGCCAGCTACCTGAAACCAACTTCCGTTGGGATCGAACTTAGGTCGTGAGCAGAGCTTGGACTTCAGTACTGCAGCTTTCCACTCTGCGCCACGGGGCTGCTTATACCCCTAATGTCCCCCCCCCAAAAAAAACCCTCACAGCCCGTTATCTGAAGTTCCATTTTAGTACCTTTTTTCACCTCCTTCCCCAACCTGTGCGGACTTGGGCCTGAGGCCAGATCTAAATGTGATGCGAAAGGCAAAGATGTTGCCTGTGGGAGTAGGAATGTGCCTGATCTCTCCTTGCCGTGGTGCTGGTACTTGTGAGAAGCAGGTGCCTGTGCTTATTTAGCAAGGCAGTGCAATACCTGTGGATGCCATAGAGCTCTGAGTGGTTCCGGGCAGGTAGCAGCCTAGTCTGAATATGTTGCAAAGGCTCTCTTTTTTTGTCTCACCTGTGTTATGTTTAATGTGGGCCTCAGACACAATCTCCATGTGCCTCAGGAAATGAAGCTAGAATCCTGAAATTGTTGAGTGAACTGTGTCACTTCAGAGCGCAGGTTCTGTTGTTTTATGTTCCCTATATTTAAAAAATCCTGACCTGGACAGCCCAAGTTAGCCTGATCTTATCAGATCTCAGAAGCTAAGCAGGGTCAGCTGTGGTTAGTACTTCGATGGGAGATCTCCAAGGAACACCAGGGTTGTGACACAAAGGCAGGCAATGGCAAACCACCTCCAAAACTCTCTTGCCTTGAAAACCCTATGGGGTCACCATAAGTCAGTTGTGACTTGATGGCCCAAAAAGTTTAAAGAACCCTGCTGAAAATAAATCATTCTAAATAGCATGTTTCTTTACAAAGAAGTTCTAGGATAGCCCATTCTCTTTTGTGCGTGTTCTTTCAGGGAGCTTGCACTTTGTCCAGTACATGTGGGACTGTAATAAAAATATGATCTCACACATACACACGCAGCGGTACAGGCCATTTCACAACCTTTGGACTCTACCACTTCGTTTTGCAGTAGATAAAGCGTCAGAAGAGGCATTTGGTGGATGGCAGTAGCTAGCTTCCTGGGCAGAGAGTATGTTCTTGATTTAAAAATCTGTTGGGTGATTCATTGATCGAAGATGCTTTACTAGTCTGTTTGTGTAACAGATGAGTTAACTGAACCTTGTAGCCAGTTTTTCAAAGCTCTTCTTGGATCATCAGCCTTAGAAATGCTGAACTTAGGGGTACTGGGCATGAGCCAGAAGCCGTGCAATTACCTGGGCACAAAGTGCAAGAGAGTCCAGGAGTCTGATAAAAGTCACCAAGGCCAGTGAAGATTTTGCAGTTTCATTGGGTACCCTATCAACCAAAGCTGTGCCCTGCTGCTTGACAATTCTGCACAAATGCAACCTTATAACGGGAGATTCCCTCCTGCATCCTATGAGAGGGTCTGTACTAAAAAACTTTCCAGGCTTTGCCTGGGCAAAACTGATTAGCAGCAGAGTTCTCCAGGATTTATCATGTTAAAGAAGATTTACAACTTTTAAGAGAGCCAGTGTGGTGTAGTGGTTAAAGAGTCGGATTAGGATCCTGGAAACCCAGGTTCGAATCCCCGCTCTGCCATGGAAGCTTGCTGGGTGACCTTGGGCCAGTCACGTACTCTCATTCTCGACCCTGGCAAGTATTTAGATGGGAGACCTCCAAGGAATACCAGGGTTGTGACCCAGAGGTAGGCAATGGCAAACCACCTCTGAACAGCTCTTGGCTTCAAAGCCCCACCAGGATCTCCATGTCAGCTGTAACTTGATGGCAAACAACCTTTAACTCCGATAATATAAAAGTATAGAGAATAGAGTTCAGTTTTCTAAACTATTGATCTGCAAACCAGACAGGACACCTGTATAACCTTTTTTTGGTGTGGCAATAGAGAAGATTCTTTTTATTGAGCAAGGCAGGGGGAAAAAAGGTATGAAAAACTTAACCCTACAATTACCGTGGAGATAAATGCTACAATTATTAAAGTTCTGAGCATTGCTTAATCATATTACAGCAAGTAATAGCTTAAAAAAGCATATCAGGTTTCAGCTTTTTTTTCTCACTGCTTTTGGGGGTTAACAGAGATCTCACCTATTCCTCTTCTTGAGACTGCTAGCCAGAGAAATCTGTTTTGCTTGTCACAGGATTTCCCCTTTGGGCGTGCAACTGCAGAGTGGCACTAGGTATCTTCTAAATCTATTCTGTCTGTCCTTCAAGACACTCTTGAAGACACTCTTCTAAATCTATTCTGTCTGTCCTTCAAGACCCCCTTCCCCCTTTTTATTTTTTTTAAATTTATTTTTTAATTTTCTATCCTGCCCTCAATCCCCGGCCAAAGCCGGGCTCAGGGCAGCTAACAACACAACCATCCATAATTAAGGTAAATCATCACAATAAAATGATAAAAACCATATAAATTCTATAAAAGATCAACAGATAAATAAGTGATGGTGAACATAGATAAAAGAGCCACTGCAGCTTTGAAGCAGCCAGGGCCCCCACATAATTGAAATTCATAGCAGAATATATTGGGGGGGAAGGGCAGGGAGGCCAGCTTAGATGGAAGAACCGAAGCTGTTCTCAACCGAAGGCCTGGTGGAACAGCTCCGTTTTACAGGCCCTGTGGAATTGGTTAAGGTCCTGCAGGCCCTGATTTCACTGGGAAGGGAGTTCCACCAGGCCAGGACCGAAAAAGCCCTGGCCCTGGTTGAGGACAGCCCGGGACCACCAGGAGGTTTGTATTTGCTGAACACAAAGCTCTCTGCGGGGCATACCAGGAGAGGCAGTCCCACAGATACGAAGGTCCCAGATGCTGTAAGGCTTTAAAGGTCAAGACCAGCACTTTGAACCCGACGCGGTGTTCCAGCTGGCGCCCATGCAGATGCCGAAGCACAAACGAACCCTGCGAGGTAGAGTAAGCTAAGAGAGTGACTGATTGGAAACCGCAATGTCAGCTTCATGGTTGAGTGGGGAGTTTGAACCTAGTGACTTCTGAAGTACACTCTCAGTTCACATGGAGCGTTAGTGGAGTCCAGCAGTCCTGGCTGGATCCCTGTGTAAATGCAGAGTAAAATCCTCTGCAATGTACCAGGGTCTCAACTAAAACTTTTGGGGCCTCCTTGGCAGACAAATCAATGATTCTCTGAATTTAAAACTTTTTTTTTTAATGGGCATTTTCCATAGCAATGATGGTGGCTTTATATCTCCATAGAATCCACAGAATAGTGTTTGCTCAGTTGTTTCCATTTTTATATACAAAAAAGAAACACTAAAACAACGAAATAACTCTACCAAACTCCAATAAAGGAAAAACTAGCATTCCACAAAGGTTGGCAGAATGCATACAGAATTATACATAGAATAGAATCATAGAGTTGGAAGGGACCACCAGGGTCATCTAGTCCGACCCCCTGCACAGTGCAGGAAACTCACAACTACCTCCCCCACACACCCCCAGTGCCCAGAAGATGGCCAAGATGCCCCCTTCTCATCATCTGCCCAAGGTCATAGAACCAGCATTTCTGACAGATGGCCATCTAGCCTCTGCTCAGAAACCTCCAGCGAAGGAGAGCTTACCACCATCACTTCTTTTTTAGATTCCAGAAACCAATCATATTAGCTCAGTTGGTAGCTGACTTTCGTTTTGCGCACGCACCTATCTTTTCAGATCTTGGGAAGGAGATAGCCGATTTCCGCACAAAGCTGAAAGAAGCCCATCCTGGCAGCGACTGGAACCCTCTGGGCATTTCGAAAGGTCTCCCTCCTGAGCGAGCGGACATAGTCATTGTTGGAGGTGGGGTAATCGGCTGGTCCATCGCGTTCTGGCTGAAGATGAGAGAGCCGCACAGAGAAGCAATTCGGGTGGTGGTGGTTGAGAGGGACATCCGGGTGAGTCGTCGTCTGAAATCACAACGGGGGCCTCGATCAGGGGAAAAAGTTTAAGCGTGATGTTTAATGGGAAGTGTGTCTGACCCGTGATTGGCTGCTGCGGTGTGGGTTCCCTTCTGTAAAGATGACCTGGCTGATACTGAAGATAGTCCAGAAGGCCGTTCGCTCTGCTGCATGTATAAACAAGAAAGAGAAAAAAAAATCCTGTGTGTGTAAAAGAAGCTAAGAAGTGGAATTTTAAAATTTTATTCTTTTGTACCCTGCCTTTTTCCCTAACAGGGACCCGAAATGACTTACGTTGTTTTCCTGCCCTCCATTTTATCCTTTCAACAACATTGTGAGTTAGCTTGTGAGCCAGCATGGTGTAGTGGTTAGGAGCGGTGGAGTCTGATCTGGAGAACCGGGTTTGATCCCCCACTCCTCCACATGAGAGGCAGAGGCTAATCTGGTGAATTGGATTGGTTTCCCCCACTCCTACACATGAAGCCAGTTGGGTGACCTTGGGCGAGTCACGCTCTCTCGGCCCCACCTACCTCATAGGGTGTCTGTTGGGAGGGGAAGGGAAAGGTGATTACAAGCCGGTTTGAGTCTCCCTTAAGTGGTAGACAAAGTCGGCATATAAAAACCAGCTCTTCTTCTTCGTGTGAGGGGGTGTGGGCTGTCCCAAGTTCATCCAGCAAGCTTCCATGGCACAGTGGGGAATCTTCAGTTTGTGTTGCCAGTAGGCAAAGTTGTTGGGGAGGGGCATTACTGGTCGCACAACTGGAATACTGAAAGGGCTTTGTTCTTGAGCTGCGGAGCTAATTGACTTCACCCTTTCTCTCTCTGTGTGTGCTTCTTTCAGTACACCAAAGCGTCTACTGTGCTGTCTGTGGGAGGGATACGGCAGCAGTTTTCCCTGCCCGAAAATATCAAGATGTCCCAGTTCTCCGCCGACTTCTTGCGCTCAATCAACGTATGTCCATGCTGGCTGAGTTTTTGTGGGGGTGCTGTAGCGGGAGGGACCCTCACTCTTGTGACTTGTGTGACTGGCTTTTCTATGGCTCCTACTTCAGCCTGCCACATCCCCTAAAACAGGGCATGGGGAGGAAGGGGGAAAAGACCCCCTCCTGGACAGGTAGCATGTAGCGGCTCTCCTGATGCCTAAAGTGCCATGGCAGAGCTCCTAAACAAATGTCTAACCCAAGTACTACTACACTGTCTGGTTGGCAGAAATTTGCCTTTCCCCAGATGTGTCCCAACCTGTAGTTATGTATTAGGAGCAGTTTCACCATTCGCTCTTGTCCTGAGCAATCCATTATTGTAGCATCCCACATTCAGGTACCAGCATTGTGGATGGGCCTTCCAGTGGCTAGCTCAACATCTGTCATATAGAGGAGGGTGCCCTGTTGTTTTCTGTTGCCCCAGAAGTTCGGACCAGAACCAGCGGGTTGAAATTAAATCAAAAGAGTTTCCATGTAGACGTTAGGAAGAACTTTCTAACAGAGCGGTTCCTCAGTGGAACAGGCTTCCTCGGGAGGTGGTAAGCTCTCCTTCCCTGGAGTTTTTAAAGCAGAGGCTAGATGGCCATCTGTCAGCATTGCTGATTCTGTGACCTTAGGCAGATCATGAGAGGGAGAGCATCTTGGCCATCTTCTGGGCATGGAGTAGGGGTCACTGGGGGTGTGGGGGGGAAGTAATTGTGAATTTCCTGCATTGTGGAGGGGGTTGGACTAGATGACCCCGGTGGTCCCTTCCAACTCTGATTCTATGCTTACCCAGAAAACAATGCCGTTCCTCCTAACCCCATTAAGAGCATTGCAGTACTTTAAAAAAATCTGCACAGATCACAATCTGAAAAGTACAGCCGGGCTTCGCTCTTCAAGGCACATGGTTTCTTCACAACCATGTGCCTTGAAGAGCGAAGCCCGGCTGTACTTTTCAGTTGAAGATTATCTTCAGAAATGATGGGGGGGAAAGCTGGCATTATGATTTTAAAGTGATTCTGAAGTTTTCTCCCTTGTTGCTAGATGTGTGTCCCTTCTTGGGCACAGACACATGTGGACTGCTTCCTTACTCCATGCTCAAGCTCTAGCAGGGCCTGCCTTCTTAAACAGGTGTCTCCAGTGTCCAAACTGGCTAAGAGTGTGAAGTGGGAGCCAGTCTACATCTTGTGTCTGCCACAAACTCATCAAGCTGTTTTCTCACCCACAGCTTCTTGCTCTTGTAATATGGGGGTAGTAACACTGACCCACCTTGACCTGAATGCTAGCCCAGTTTTGGAAGCTAAGCAGAGTACTTGGATGGGGGACCCTGGCCAGTACTTGGGTGGGGGACCACCAAGGAAGTCCAAGATTGCTACACATAGGCAGGTAATGGCAACCCCCCTCTGAACGTCTGTTTGCCTTGAAAACCCTATGGAGTCGCCATCAGTTGGTTGCATCTTGATGGCACTTTCCACCGCCCATATTGGCCTATCTTGCAGAGCTGTTGTGAAGGGCCAGCAAGAATGTTTGCAACATGCTTAGTGCTCAGCACTAAATAAATGCTACGTTAATAGCAATCAAGTCCCATCCCTATCCCTGGAGACCGCCCATGAATTATTGACAGAGCCACTTTTTATTTCCAGGATTACCTTGGCATTTTCAACGAGCCACCCATTGATATCCAGTTTAATCCCTCGGGTTATGTCTTCCTGGCCTCAGAGGAAGGAGCTGCTGTGTTGGAGGAGAACGTGCAAATTCAAAGGTATGGCCCTTGAGAGAGGCTGTAGTTGGAAGGCGGGGGGTGGGGAGAGGGAGGGGGGACAGCAGCTACACAGTTGCCTTGATGAAAGAGGTAATTGTTCTAATTTATCTTAGTTGCAAAGTAGCTTCCGACCTCCAATGTCCAGATTATTTCCTGGCTTCGAATCCTGTTCAGATGAACACATGTGAAGCCTTAGTCAGACCACTGGTATTGACTGGCAACAGCGCTTTACGGTCTCAGGCTGAGGTCTTTCACATCACTACCTACCTGACCCTTTTAACGGGAGATGCCAGGGATTGAACCTAGGGCCTTTGTCATCTAAAGCAGATGGTTTACCACTGAGCCCTGAACACTTCCCTTGGCTATAGGCTGTTGCCTGTCTTACGTGCATCAGAATCATAGAGTTGGAAGGGACCACCAGGGTCATCTAGTCGAATCCCCTGCACAATGCAGGAAATTCACAGCTACCTCCCCCCACAACCCCAGTGACTCCTACTCCACACTGAGAAGATGGCAAAACAGAAAAACCCCTCCAGGATCCCTGGCCAATCTGGCCAGGAGGAAAATTGCTTCCTGACTCTGAAGTGGCGATAGGCCCTACCTTGGGCATGCAAGAAAGGGCCACGAGAGCCAAACACTGATTCAAACCTTCCTGCCCTCCCTCTCATGATCTGCCTAAGGTCATAACATCAGCACTGATGACAGATGGCCATCTAGCCTCTGCTCAGAGATAGTTTAGGAAAGCAAAGGGCACGCTTTTTCATCTGAGTCATTGGTTTGTTTTCCAGCAGCAGAATCTTGGACAATAATGTTGATTTTAGTATAATGTGGGGTTAGACCAGACATCATGGGGATACAGAAAGGCTCCCTCGTGAAATGGTGACATAACACCCCTTTGAGAAACAGCTCTCCCCCTGTCAATCAAGTAGGCAGTTTATTCACAAAATCCACCCTTGTTGATGAATTTAAACAGTGATGTAAATGAAGACTTCCCCCCTGTAGGCTTGGTTGTTACAAAGAAAAACATGAATATGATTGTTCATTGCTGCTCTCTCCCATTGTTCCTTCTCAGTGAGTTTTAGGAGGGTGGGCTTTCACCAGATGGGTTAGCTGAAGTGGTTCATCTCTCCTATCTTTATAGTTGGAGTAAGGCGGATTACTACTCTTCCCCAACCCCTTATGATTATGTCTGTTTTAAGTGCCCGGAGAGGTGATTTGAAAAGTGTCATTACGTATGTACATAAGTGTTGTCAAGTCACAACCGACTTCTGGCAACCCCAGCAAGGGGCTTTCCAAGCAAGTGAGAAGCAGAGATGGTTTGCCCTTACCTTCCTCTGCAGAGCCTTTCTTAGTGGTCTCCCATCCAAGTACCAACCCCGCTTAGCTTCCGAGATTTGATGGGATCAGGCCATACTGTGCCGCTTTCCCTCCTAAAGTGTCATTTCTGTCCCTTATTTCGTTGACACAGATTGTCCCCTTCTGTTCTATTCCCCCCACTAAGGCACATTTCCAAACTGTGTTGCATTTCCTGGGGGCAATTTTTGAGCCCCCCCCCCCCAACCAAGCGCATTCTGATGAGAGTTCTCTAACGGCTTTTCAGGAGCGAAGGAGCTGAGGTGTCCCTGCTATCACCCGCCCAACTGAAAAAGAGATTTCCGTGGTTGAATACAGATGGCGTGGCTTTGGCTTCCCATGGTATTGGACTGTTAAGTCTCCGTCTGTCGTAAAGCAGGATGTTGATGGAAATGCTACCTTGGGTAGAAGCATTTCAGTGGCATCCCCGTGACCCTAACATGTGAAAGAGAATGGAGAAGACTCATCCTTTTCATTTCCAACTTACAATCTGCTTGTGGGTCTCTTGTCCAGCCCTCACTCCTGGCCTCTGTGAACAAGGTTTTACTCTGGTCCGTATCCCAGATTGGGCTGGAATAGGAGAAATGCATTGACAATGCGAAGAATGGGAGGAGGAGTTCAGTGCCGAACAGCCAAAACCTAAAAACAAGCACTCGAAAGGGTATAATGTTTCATGTGTTCAGTAACTTGAACATTATGTGGAATATTGTAAAAAGGCATTCATCAAGCCAGTGAGCAGAAGGGTCTTGAGTGGACTAGAAGTTGAGGCTTGTTATTAATCCTTTATTTACACCCCGCTTTTCTCCCCAGTGGGTGCCAAAGTGGTTTACATTACTCTTTCCCACCTCACAGCAAGCCTTGAAGAAGAGTGTAGACTAACAGTCCCAAGGTCACTCGGCAAGCAAAGTAGGGATTTGAACCATGGTCTCCCAGATCCTAGTCCAACGTTTTACCTGCTATACCTGGAGTTGGTTTATTGGGAAGATTGTGGCCATTATATATTTTTCTTGTATTTCATTATGAAAAAGGGATAGAAAATGACTGTTATTAAAAAACGAAAGGCTGAACGAACATTCCTGGAAAAGGCTTGGAGTACTCCTGATGCATCCTTCCCCCCCCCCTCCAGCTTAATTTTTTTCCTGGTTTTGCAGAGCACAATTATTTCTAGGCACAGTGTGATATACAGCACAGTTGTAAGCATTTAGGTTTAGAAGGATGTAACTGTTTAGGATCGCACTAGTAATCTGCTTTTCTTGAGGAAAGGAGAACTCGTAATCTGGCTAGCAGAATAGTCCGGAGGCTTCTTTTCTCAACTGGTGTGTAGCTAGACTGAAGACAGGGAAGGAAAATCAAATTGTAAGAGCTTCTTCAAGGTGTGTGTGTGTGTGTGTTGGGAATCACTAAGGGGGGTACCTTTACAAGGAACTTTTAATTTATCACTAGGCCAGAATGCTTCCCACCACTCATTTTTGCTTCTTGGATTATGTCTTTAAAGTACAGTGGTAACTTGCAGGCTAAGTGCCAGGCTATTGTGAAGCAAAGTGGGCATTTCCTTCTTACAGCCACTTATGTGCTTTAGGCCTAGAAAACGAAGGGTGGTTCGACCCGTGGACTCTCCTCAATGCCTTGCGGCGCAAAGCAATGTCGATGGGTGTCTACCAGAGCGTTGGAGAAGTGACGTGTGAGTCTTCCATCTCTTCCCCTCCCCCCTTTCTCAGCTGTGATCAGTGGAAATCCAAAGACCTGAGAGTGATGTTTAGCTTCTGGAACTAGATCCCCTGGTGTGGAATTTAGCTTCAAAAAGCTGTCACAGAATTTGTGGCTGGGTGTGGGTGGTTCCTGTAGAAAAACACAGGCTACACCCCCCCACCCCCCGACAAACATACACAATTGTGGCTAAAAGCAACCTGAGAACAATTTCAATTGAGGGGATGGCATGGGAGTATGTGTGCCCAGATGAAGAACCCTCTGTAGGCTGATACATTTTACCACTTCATTGTTTTACCGCCTCATTGTGTTACCTGTGTAACTCGGGCCTTACCTGGGGACTGCAAGATGGAAGCCAGGGGTAGAGCTATGCCAATAGGGGCAGGCTTGATTCTCAGTGGCTCCTACTAAGTTTTATGGTGGGGAGGATAAACTAAATTGAATCAGCCAAAGTGTTAGAGGGAGGGGCAGAATCTCTTCTTCACCAGAAGAAGAAGCATTGGTTTTTATATGCTGACTTTCTCTACCACGTAAGGAAGAATCAAGCCGGCTTACAATTACCTTCCCTTCCCCTCCCCACAACAGACACCCTGTGAGGTAGGTGGGGCTGAGAGAGTGTGACTAGCCCAAGGTCACCCAGCTGGCTTCATTTGTAAGAGTAGGGAAACAAATCCAGTTTGCCAGATTAGCGTCCGCCGCTCATGTGGAGGAGAGGGGAATCAAACCCGGTTCTCCAGATCATAGTCCACCGCTCTTAACCACTACAGCACACTGGCTTCTCCAGGATTGGGGGGGTGGGGATGTAGCTTCTGTCTCCATTGTTTTCCTGTGTACATGGCTTTGCTTTTCTCCATTCTCTCCAATGGTGAGGGGAGAAATGGGCTACTGTGTCGTGAACCAAACATGCCGTTGTGGAGCACTCAGATGCATTAGTGCTCTCCCCCCATCTGTGCTTCTCCTCCTGACTCCCAATGAGAATGACTTTTATGGATAGGAATATAACAGGGAGGAATTTTCCCTGTTGATTTCATGAGTTGGGGAGGGGGTGAACACATGAAGCTGCCTTATACTGAACAAGACCCTTGGTCCATCAAAGTCAGTATTGTCTACTCAGACCGGCAGTGGCTCTGCAGGGTCTTAGGCAGAGGTCTTTCACATCACCTACCTGCCTAGTCCCTTTAACTGGAGATGCCAGGGATTTAATCTGGGACCTTCTGCATGTCAAGCAGATACTGAGCCACAGCCGTCATTGGTGTAACACTGTGGATGCATGCATACGGAATCTTTTCTCTTTTTGCGTTGCTGGGCTAATGGTTGCTGCTTCTGTGTGTGTCTCCCACCCCAGCTTTCAGTTGTGCCTCCAACGAACTGGTGACGGCCGACGGGATGCCCATTAGATTCTCCCGTATCACATACGCTCACGTAAGTAGTCCTCCTGGCTCCTCCAGTGGCAGCCGAGTGGGGGGCAGGGCCAGTGGGCCAAAGTGAAACCCGCAAATCTCCCGTGGCACCAGCCATGGGGAAGACTTCCCAAACTGCATTTTTCTGATGGAAGCAATGTAGCGTACTCACAGACGTTAGAGAGGTTCCTCAGTGGAACACACTTCCTCAGGAGGTGGTAAGTGCTCCTTCTCTGGAGGTTTTTAAGCAGAGGCTGGATGGCCATCTGTCAGCAGTGCTGATTCTGTGACCTTAGGAAGTTCATGAAATGTAGGGCATCTTGGCCATTTTCTGGGCATGGAGTAGGGTCACTGGGGGGTGGATGGGAGGTGGTTGTGAGGTTCCTGCATTGTGCAGGGGTTGAACTAGATGACCCTGGTGGTCCCTTCCAACTCTATGATTCTAAGTCTGTATGATGGTGCTGGGTGCTGCCAAGCAAGCTTGAGAATTTCTAACAAAAACCCCAGTATTTTATCTATGTAGAAGAAGAGTTGGTTTTTATATGCCGACTTTCTCTACCACTTAAGGGAGACTCAAACCGGCTTACAATCTCCTTCCCTTACTTTCCCACTTCAACAGACACCCTGTGAGGTAGGTGGGGCTGACAGAGCTGTAAGAGACTGTGACTTGCCCAAGGTCACCCACCTGGCTTCATGTGTAGGAGTGGGGAAACAAATCCAGTTCAACAGATTAGCGTCTGCCGCTCATGTGGAAAAGTGGGGAATCAAACCTGGTTCTTCAGATCAGACTCCACCACTCTTAACCACTACACCACACTGGCTTTCTCATGTAATTAATTTGAAAATTTATACTTCCCCTTCCTGCATTCAAGGTGGCTTATTGTCAGCCATAAAAGACATTGTTTTCAATCAGTCTCAGTATTAATACACAATAGTCGTGAATCGCTAGAAGCCCTGCAAAATGAGTCATGCTCTGTGAAAAGCTACTAAAGCCAGAGTTACCGTATCAGCGTGCTGTTCCAGAAAGTGGGGCCACGGCTGAGAAAGTGCGCGCTCCCAAAACTGTTGCCTTTGGACTAGCTGGGCAAACCGGTTGCCCTGCTGAAAACCTCACTAACTCCTTCCTTTTTCCTGTGAATACCTTCTAGGTCCAAATGCCGGACAGTATAGAGCACTCCACGATAGAGTGTGCCCTGGTGGTGAATGCAGCAGGTGCCTGGTCGGGGAGTGTGGCGGAGATGGCTGGCGTTGGGAAGGGGCCACCAGAATCATTGGAGGGGATCGAGCTACCCGTGAAACCGAAAAAAAGGTACGTTTTAATACAGCCTTTGTGTTGCATTGGGGCACTGCAACGCATGCCTGCCTTGAGGAGAGAACAGCTGGTATAGTGACTAGTTGAGAGAAACTAACACCTATGCTATACTAATAAGGTAATGAAAAACACTAGCACAAGGCTCAAAGGTAATTGCAAATTCTATATTACAAAATCAACTATACAAAAGACATAGTGACTAATGTGTCCTTACACCAAAGGTGACAGTGCAATGATGACAATAAACAAATAACAATCACACTCAATATGATTTCTATGTACAATGACAATTCGCGTGCGCAAAGCAGCACTAGATTTACTTATACCAGCCACGAAGGCTACATACACAGAAATATAACTTCAAAAGAAGTCTCCACAGTCAGGGCACAATAGGCTCCTTGAAGCCCCGTAGGGCTTATCTTTTTTGCTCTGCCTCCCTGGGCTGATAAGATTCGCAAGTCAAGATATGGCTAGAGCAGGGGCCCCCCAATGTGGTGCCCAGAAGCATCATCGCGCCCGCACACATATTTCCTGGCACCCACCGACTGTTTTTAGCAAGTGAGTGGGGCTTTTGCCCAGGAAGGGTTTTGATTGGCCACTGAAGACTTGATTGGCAGTGCAGATTTTTCAAAAATGTTGCTTTGGCAGCAGCTGCCACCACAGCACAAGAATCTTCACTGTGTGTCTGAAGGTAAGCTGTCACACCCATTTTGTGGCTGGCTCCGCCTCCTGTGGCAGCCATTTTGTGCCTTTGCCCACCATCCTGTGTCACAGTTCCAGAGGTGCCCGCAGGCTCAAAACAGGTTGGAGACCCCTGTAAGACTATGATCTAAGAGGCCCATGTTCAAATCCCCACTGCCATGGAAGCTTCCTGCATCGCCTTGGGCCAGTCACATAGAAGAAGAGTTGGTTTTTATATGCTGACTTTCTCTAACACTTAAGGAGACTCAGACCACCTTACAATCACCTTCCCTTCCCCTCCCCACAACAGACACCCTGTGAAGTAGGTGGGGTTGAGAGAGTTGTGACTAGCCCAAGGTCACCCAGCTGGCTTCATGTGTAGGAGTGGGGAAGCAAATCCACCGCTCATGTGGAGGAGTGGGGAATCAAACCCAGTTCTCCAGATCAGAGTCCACATACTTTCAGCCTAACCTTCTTCACAGGGTTGTGGTGGGGATAAAAGGGAGCAGAACAGAACAGTGTAAGTCACCTTGGGTCTCCATTGAGGAGACAGGCAGGGCATGAATGAGTTTTTAAGGCAGCTTCATATATTGGTAAGAGCTAAAATGGACATTGAAATGGCAGAATCATGGTTCATACAGCACCGAGGTATGGCTCTGCGCTGCTTCTAATTTTGCTCCTCTCTTGAGTTATAAGCGATCCCAATATGTGGATTTTTATTAGGTACTGGGAGCCCGTTAGCACAGAGTGGTAAGCTGCAGTATTGCGGTCAAAGCTCTGCTCACAACCTGAGTTCGATCCCGCTGGAAGTCGGTTTCAGGTAGCCGGCTCAAGGTTGACTCAGCCTTCCATCCTTCCGAGGTCAGTAAAATGAGTACCCAGCTTACTATAGGTAAAGTGTAGACCACGGGAAGGCACTGGCAAACCACCCCGTAAACATAGTCTGCCTAGTAAACATCATGATGTGGTGTCACCCCATGGGTCAATAATGACCTGGTGCTTGCACAGGGGGCTATCTTTACCTACTGAGACGCTTGCTTTGTTTTTCTTTTGTTGCCAGGTATGTCTATGTCTGGCACTGCCCCGATGGGCCTGGCTTAGAGACACCCATGTTAATTGACACTACAGGAGCTTACTTCCGCAGGGAGGGCATAGCTGGCAACTACCTTGGAAGCTTAAGCCCCACAGAGGTGAGTTTGCTGAGGCTTCGTGGGAGCCGACCACCGGGAAGCGGTGGCGGACCTACTTCCTAGGGCCCCTCCTGATGAAGCTTCATCTGTCTCATTGCATATAGGAAAAAGAGCCTTGTTAAGGACAGGGCGGGGACAGAATGGTTTGATGTCTCCATTACATTTTTATCATGTCTTCCAAGGTTGTCAGGCTGCCTAAAAAAGGATCTTTTTTTAGAGAGAAGGTGCAGAAAAGAGAAACCAAAATGATCAAGGGACAAGAGCAACTGCCCTGTGAGGAGTGGTTAAAATGCTTAAAATGATTAGGGCTGTTTAGCTTGGAAAGAAGGCGGTTAAGGGGAAACATGATAGAGGTCTATAAAATTATGCATGGTATGGAGAGAGTGGACAGAGAAGCTTTTCTCCCTCTCTCATAATACTAGAACCGCGGGGTCATCTGCTGGAGGGTGAGAGATTCAAAACAGATTCAAGGAAGTATTTCTTCACAAAATGCATAAATTGTGGAACTCCCTGCCCCAGGATGTGGTGATGGCTGCCAACTTGGAAGGCTTTAAGAGGGGAGTGGACATGTTCATGGATGAGAGGGCTATTCATGGCTACTAGTAAAAGTGGATAGTAGTCATGATGCATCCCTATTCTCTCCAGCATCAGAGGAGCATGCCTATTATATTGGGTGCTTTGAAACACAGGCAGGACAATGCTGCTGCAGTTGTCTTGTGGGCTTCCAAGAGGCACCTGGTTGGCCACTGTGGAAACAGACTGCTGGACTTGATGGACCTTGGTCTGACCCAGCATGGCCTTTCTTATGTTCTTATGCTTTATGCGGTCCATCTTTTGTTTTCACCAGAGGGTGACTGACCCAGGGTCCCCCACTGATATGTGAAGCTGAGCTGTGATTTGAACCTGGGTTGCCACCATCAAAAGCTCATTGCTCAAACCACAACATTACACTGCCTGTCCCATTCTTGGCTTGTTGATTTGTGCACATACGCCCAGGTCTGCTTACGCTCCATGCTGCAGTTTGGGGACCAACTGTTGAGAATTGTTCCTCCACCTTCTTGGAAGGAGATGCCATGCCTTTCTAAGCTCAGGATGCAAGCCAGACCGAAACTGTTGTGGCCTTCGGAAGGGCCGTGCTGCTCTGTGGTGTGAAGGGTGGGTGACAAACGGCGTCTGTCTTTCCTTCTCAGGAGGAAGAGCCGGATACCCAGGACCTGGAGGTAGACCACGAGTTCTTCCAAGAGAAAATCTGGCCCAAGCTGGCCCACAGGGTGCCTGCCTTTGAATCCCTAAAGGTAAAATTATGAACCGCTGTCTCCCCAGGGGGCTTGCAGATTTGTGGGCTGCTCCTCTCTTTTATGGCTACACTGAGAGCCAGCATGGTATAGTGGTTAAGAGCGCTGGTTTGGAATGGTGGACACTAATCTGGAGAACCGGGTTTGATTCCCCACTCCTCCACATGAGCAGTGGATGCTAATCTGGTGAACCGGGTTCGTTTCCCCACTCCTACACATGAAGCCAGCTGGGTGACCTTGGGCTAGTCACCGCCATCTTAGAGCTCTCTCAGCCCCACCTATCTCACAGGGTGCCTATTGTGGGGAAGGGAAGGTGATTGTAAGCTGGTTTGATTCTTGTGGTAGAGAAAGTCTGCATATAAAAACCAACTCTCCTTCTTCTATTCTGTCCTTCCCACTTCAGAGCTAACCAATCCAATCAATCTTTATTAGAAAGTCATAGACCAGCACAGCTCTTCACAATTTACCATTAAAACCCTTAGTGTTACACTCTATCCACAGGTTAATACAAATAGGTAAAAAGTTATTTGTACTCTGCAAACTATATAACTACCCATTAAAATTATTGACATGCCGGTGTTCTCAGCAGCGTCTGACGAATTTTACAGAGATAACTTGGTCAGGATGAGAAAATTTGATGTACCTAATTTGGAGAGCTCAACCTGTGATATATGCGTGAGTGACATTTTGGGACTTTATTTTTTTACTTTTTGGTCGGATCCCTGGCAGGTGAAGAGTTCTTGGGCTGGTTACTATGACTACAACACCTTTGATCAGAACCCCGTGATTGGCAGACACCCGCTCGTGCAGAACCTCTACTTTGCCACTGGCTTCAGTGGGCACGGACTGCAGCATTCACTGGCTGTGGGCAAATGCATCGCCGAGCTCATCCTGGAGGGAGAGTACAAGACGGTCGACCTCGGGAGGTTCTGCTTCGAGAGGATCATGAAAGGCAACAAGATCCTGGAGCGGAATATCATCTAACAGGGCCAGACAACTGGGAAAGGCTCTAATGGTGAGTCCCCTCCCCAGCCTTTGTTCTCACCTTTCCCCCGCATTAGTGACTTCACAAATAACTCTTTGCTTTGAGGCTGATGCTGTGTGCTACTGTATAGCACAATCCCCCCTCCTGGGTTGGGACCACCAAATGAGTTGTGGAGCCATTCTAGGCCTGCACAGGACAAGGGCTTACAAGCTCCCAGACCGTTCCCTGCCCCAGAGGGACTGAGGAGCAGGAGAGACAATGGCCTTCACACAGGGATGCTGTAGGAATTTCTCCTAGACTCTGTGTTAAAACCATAGAGATTAGGGGAAGCAGCCTAGAGAGCCCGCATGGTGCAGTGGTTAAGATTGGTGGTTTGGAGTGGCGGACTCTGATCTGGTGAACCGGGTTGGTTTCCCCACTCCTACACATGAAGCCAGCTGGGTGACCTTGGTCTTAAGTGGTAGAGAAATTCGGCATATAAAAACCAAGTCTTCTTCTCCTAGAGCAGGGGTGGGGAACGTCAGGCCCGGGGGCCGTTTAAGGCCCCGAAATCACTTGGCCTGGCCCTTCATGGGTTTTGGCAGATCTCTAGCTCAGAAGGAGCTAAGACTGGAGATCCACCCCCTCCCACGGACAGAAGGAGCCTCTATTCAAGGCAGATGTGAGTTTCTTTTGCCGAGAAAAGGAACCTTTTCCCCCCCTTGCAGAAGAGTCTTCAGCGATGGAGTTGCTAGGACCACCCAAGAAACTGTGTTAACCCTTTCCCACCTGGGCTATGGAGAAACGTATTGGCTGGCTAATTTTAAGTTGATAATTTTGTATGGCCCGTGAATGATGTTATAAATATCCAAATGGCCCTTGGCAGAAAAAAGGTTTCCCACTCCTGTCCTAGAGTATTACTCAGAAGTGACATCACATCCTCCTCAAACTGCCTGCCCCAGGCACTGCCCCCCCCCATCTCTTAGCATTTTTCCGTTCTGCACAACAATAATGGATCCTTTTTCTCCTTTTCAGGGGGAAATCGATTCTCACTTCCAGTTGACCATTGACGACACTGCCGATTAATGCCAATCAGCTGGAAGCCTGGATTCATCAGATACAACCAAAGAGGGAAGTTCAGCTTGTCTTGATACACAGACTGGATCCTGGATAACGAAAGAGAATGTCTGATGGCTGGTGACACCTCAGGGAGAGAAGGTGTCAGTGCCTACCTTGCAAGACCAAAGGGTGTTTTTTTTTCTTCAGAAGGGAAGAAGCACAGCCTGTCGTCTGTCTCCTCCTTGATGACGATCGGCCTGCTGTAATGGGGGCACCTTTTTAACTGCGCTCTGTCAAAATCCATCCTTGACTTTGAGGCCAGAGACTTCATCGGACTGGCACCACTGCTCTTGGTCCCCAATGGAGGCTCCCCCCCCCACTGATATTACAGCATAATCATAAGAACATTTACTCAGAAACGAGTCCCAGTGGGACATGGAAATAATTGGGTATAGTAGTGTGGACTTGAGTCTTTTTGGTCTTGAGGACAGATAAAATCAAGTCTTTAAAAACTCGTAGCAGGTCATCAATTATTCCCCCCCCCCGCACCAGTTCATTCAGAAAGGAAGGCTTTCATTAAGACTGATGACAACAATATAAAGTAGTATGTAACCTTTCTAGTTCTCCAGCCCTCTTCACAGGATGGATGATAGAAGAAGAAGAGTTGGTTTTTATATGCTGACTTTCTCTACCACTTAAGGAAAAATCAAAGTGGCTTACAAACACTTTCCCCTCCTCACAACAGGCACCCTGTGAGGTAGGTGGGGCTGAGGGAGCTCTAAGAGAGCTGTGACTAGCCCAAGGTCACACAGCAGGCTTCATGTGGAGGAGTGGGGAAACCAACCCAGTTCATCAGATTAGCATTTGCCGCTCATGTGTAGGAGTGGGGAATCAAACCTGGTTCTCCAGATCAGAGTCCACCGCTCTTGTCCACTGCTCCTTAACCACTACACCACACTGGTAAGGGGATGAAGGGTGGGGTCTGATCTTAATACCTCCGTCAGCATCTTGTGCCCTTCCAAGGAAATTAAAAGCATTGTGGAAGAAGGGTGGTCGCACAGGGCTGCAGAGGTTTAAAAACAACAACAAGACTTTGAACAAAGCTGATGCTATGGGTAGAACTCACTAGGAAGCAAGTGTTTGGGTAGGGACGACGGATCAAAAAGGGTCGCATGCCGTGTGCTGCTGGACAAACTGCACAACCGACTGAATGTCACCAAAAGCATCATTTGGAGGAGGAAGAGGAAACTGCTCCCGGTCTTCTGTAAAAACGCTGCGATGCAAAAAAGCAACTTCACCACAACCCCTCTCTAACAGTCACGTGCCCTCTTGGTGCTCACGTCACAGAGAGGGAAGCAAAGAATCGGGTGTTTTCCTCTTGGCTTTCTGGCCAGTTCTGTTGTGTCTGCTCTGAAGGCATCCTCTGACCCATTTTTGGGTTGATGATGGTATTTAGGGCCTGTAGTGTATAATGTTCTTCGCCTGGTAGGATGCTGCTGCTGGAATCGGGGCTTAAATCCTTAGATGAATTCAGGACTTAGAAGGCAAAGTTTTGTAACCTTACGGCTCCAGACCTTGAGCTTAACACTATAGATCCCGGTGACCCAAGCCGAGAAACCCTACTCCTGGCCTTTCTGATGCTCTGCTCAAAGCTTCTACTATGAAGGCAATTGTAAGCTGCTTTGAGATTTACAGTAGAGAAAAAGCAGGGTATAAAAACCAACTCTTCTACCCCTCTGGAGTTACAGCTTACAGGTCTTTTCCATGTTTGATCCACCCACTGTAAATTCCCATCACGGTACGCAGCTGCAGATCACCCATGCTGGCCCTGCTTTCAAAATAGGAGGGACCAGTTCCATCGTCTCCACTGTTCCTCAGACAGCTTGGTTGACTAGGAGAAACGGAGGTCTCCTCGAGAGCAGCAGGCACTGGAGGGCTGGCTGCAACCCAGCTGAAAGACATCAACACATGAGTCAATAGCTCAGATGTACATTGCACAGCTTTAAACTAGGTAGGTTTCCTTGGCAGTAAGTCCTGCCAAAGTCATTGAAGCTTACTCTCAAGAAAATATGCTTTGGGCTGCAGTCATGCCGTAGGAATCAATGGCCTGCTCCCAAGGAAATGTGCATTGGATTTAGTAATACAGTGCCATCCTAAACATAAGTTAAAGTTAGACCCCTGTTCAAGCACTAGGTCATTGCTGAGCCATGGGATGATGTCACATCTTGACATTTACTAGGCAGACTATGTTTACAGAGTGGTTTGCCATTGCCTTCCCCAGTTGTCTACACTTTACCCCAGCAACCTGGGTACTCGTTTTACCAACCTTGGAAGGATGGAAGGCTGTGTCAACCTTGAGCTGGCTGCCTGAAATTGGCTTCCTTTGGGATCAAACTCAGATCATGAGCTGAACTTTTGACTGCAGTACTGCAGTTTACCACTCTGCGCCACGGGGCTCCCTCCTAAACGTTATACCCAGAAGTAAACCCTAGTATGTTCAATGGGACTTACTTCCTAGTGAGTGTGTTTAGGATTGTGCCTCAGTGTCCCCATTGGAAACAATGTCTGTTTTTAGTCCTTAAGGTGCCACTGGACTTGGGTTTTATTAGGACAGGCTAATACAGCTATCCTACTGAATCAAACATTAAGCTTGCCTATCCAATATCACTTGATTTATGGTGTTTCTTTTCAGTGGCAAAGGGATTCCTCTCCTAATACAAACCTTAATGGTTGGTAATCTCAGCCAGTGGTCTGTAGAGTACCACAGAACCAAAGGGTGGTAGTTATTGCAGATTATTTAAAAACAGGAACAAGTTTGTGCTTAGAGCAGGGCTTAAACTTTTTCCACTTGCGACCCCTTTTTGACCGAGAAATTTCTACGCGACCCTGGGTACATAAGTATATAAAATAGGTATACAAATCAAACATTTACTAATAACTCATAAAGAAACCTTTTACTGTTGCCAATTTTTTAGCGACCCCCACATTCAGTTATGTGACCCTATATGCGGTTGTGACCCACTGTTTAAGAAGCTTTAGAGTAAGGTTGCCAGCTCCAGGTTGGGAAAAATACCTGAAGATTTTAGGGGTGGAGTCTGAGGTGAGTGAGGTTTGGAGAGGCACTTTGGTGGGGTATAGGGTTGCCAGGCCCCTCTTTGCCACTGGTGGGAGGTTTTGTGGATGGAGCCTGAGGAGGGTGGTTTGGGGAAGGACTTCAATGCCATAGAGTCCAATGGCCAAAGCGGCTATTTTCTCCAGGTGAACTGATCTCTCGGCTGGAGATCAGTTGTAATAGTGGGAGATCGCCAGCTAGTACCTGGAGGTTGGCACCCCTAATGTAATGCCATAGAGTTCACCTTCCAAAGTGGCCATTTTCTCCAGGTCTCTCCTGGAGATCAGTTGTAATAGCAGATCTCCAGCCACCACCTGGAGGTTAGTAAACAACAAACCAACAAATTAACGTCATTTATCCACAATAAAGAGAATGGAATACATTATACATATAGTGCAACAACGGACAATGTCCAAATCAAAAACATTAACAATTGCCACGAAAAGGAATCATTGTCAGTCCTAGGAAATTGACTAGGAAAGTGTCCTTTTCTTCAAGAGGTAAGATAACTTGTCTACAGACAACCTGGAGGTTGGCAAGCCTACTTTTAAGACATATGATACCCTGGTGAAAAGCTGGGGGAAAAGGGGCAGAGGAAGAAAATGTTCCCTTTCCGGCCGTGCGGTTTTGCAGTTTGGGGCAGATTTCCCCGTCCACCATTAATTTGGAAAACCAACTTGCGTCGACTTCTAGCTTGCCTAGGAAGTTTCAAGAGCGCACAAACAGCTGGCGCTCTGCATGTTTACTGGGTAAGTGAACCCCGCCTACTAAGCCTGCCTAGCGGGTGGTTGTTATTGAGGCCTGCGATTTCAATAGAAAAGGGCAAGAGTCCAGTAGCGCCTTAAAGACTAACAAAAATATTTTCTGGCAGGGTGTGAGCTTTCGCGAGCCACAGCTCCCTTCTTCAGATACAGCTGCATCAGTCCGAAAGCGTTTCTTAGTGGTCCCCAACCTTTTTTTGGACCAGGGACCACCAGGACTTTTTTGTTCGGTGCAGGGACCCTGAGGTTCGAAATAAAAATCCCTAGAATTTGAAAATAAACTTTAATCATAACTCACAGTGGGTAGCCGTGTTAGTCTGTTTGCAGTAGTCAAAAAGGGCAAGAGTCCAGTAGCACCTTAAAGACTAACACAAATATTTTCTGGTAGGGTATGAGCTTTCGTGAGCCACAGGTCACTTCTTCAGATTGAAGAAGTGAGCTGTGGGTCACGAAAGCTCATACCCTACCAGAAAGCTCATGAGCTTTCGTGAGCCACAGCTCACTTCTTCAGATGCAAGAGTCCAGTAGCACCTTAAAGACTAACAAAAATATTTTCTGGTAGGGTATGAGCTGTCGTGAGCCACAGCTCACTTCTTCAGATACAGCTAGAATACAGATACAGCACTCTTCTCTACTTAAAGACAGATGGATTCACATTCTAGCTGTATCTGAAGAAGGGAGCTGTGGCTCACGAAAGCTCATACCCTACCAGAAAATATTTTTGTTAGTCTTTAAGGTGCTACTGGACTCTTTTTTGACTACTTTAATCATAACTGTTAGTTAAACATTAAACTTAGAATAATATTTGAATATATATGTTATAATAGAGAAATTTTACTTGAAAATATTAATTTATTATGGGTTTAGAACTTTGTTTCGCGGACCTTAATTTAGTTCTCGGGGACCCCCCGTTGGGAACTAAGTGTAGAGGGACGACCGCGCCCGATCCCGATGGAGCTCCTTGGACCCCGCCTCCCGATTGGAAAAGAAGCCGATGCGAATTCGAGCTGCGGGGTTGGGGAGGGGGATTAATTGCCGCTGGCCGGAGTTCTGCAGAGGAAACTGCGGAGGAAACGCTGGTCCCTTCCCCATCGGTCTCTCCACCCGCCGCCACCCCGCTGCCGCCTGCAGGCGCTGCCCAGAGGAGACGCACCGGCGGCGCCCGGACAAGCCGCGGGTTGAGCAGCTGCTGCTTCCTACTGACCAACCCAGGAAGGGCGAAGTTTGCCACTCCTCGCGGCCGCCCGATCACCGGATCCGGTTTCCCCGCTCGACCTCCGCACCCTCCCCGGTAACCCCCCCACCTTTTCCCTTTTTTTTTTAAATCTCTTTTAACTTTACTGCAGAATGGATGCATTTTTTAAAAAAGCAAAATTTTTACGCGTGGCATTTTTTTGCGACGCGTGGTTTAAATGGCTTCGCGGTCGCTTCCTTTCGCGATTGGAAAAAATGCAAACACCCCACGGACCCATTGCAACTTTAACTGCAAACCGGAAGAGCAGACGGGTTTGTGTGTGTGTGTGTGTGTGTGTGTGTGTGTGTGTGTGTGTGTAAGTGTAAAGTGCCGTCAAGTCGCAGCCGATCAGGGCCATTGCTTGAGGTTGGTTGAGCCCCAGGAGTAGATTGAGATCCCTGTGTGTGTGTGTGTGTGTGTGTGTGTGTGTGTGTGTGTGTAAAGTGCTGTCAAGTCGCAGCCGATCAGGGCCATTGCTTGAGGTTGGTTGAGCCCCAGGAGTAGATTGAGATCCCTGTGTGTGTGTGTGTGTGTGTGTGTGTGTGTAAAGTGCCGTCAAGTCGCAGCCGATCAGGGCCATTGCTTGAGGTTGGTTGAGCCCCAGGAGTAGATTGAGATCCGTGTGTGTGTGTGTGTGTGTGTGTGTGTGTGTGTGTAAAGTGCCGTCAAGTCGCAGCCGATCAGGGCCATTGCTTGAGGTTGGTTGAGCCCCAGGAGTAGATTGAGATCCCTGTGTGTGTGTGTGTGTGTGTGTGTGTGTGTGTGTAAAGTGCTGTCAAGTCGCAGCCGATCAGGGCCATTGCTTGAGGTTGGTTGAGCCCCAGGAGTAGATTGAGATCCCTGTTTGGTCTGTGCGTGGCCCCTTATGCAGCTTTTGCTATCTGCACAGGGACCATCCAGTTTACTGTTAGATACAGTGACAGAAGAAGAAGAGTTGGTTTTTCTATGCCGACTTTCTGTACCTTTTAAGGAGAATCAAACCTGCTTACAATCTCCTTCCCTTCCTCTCCCCACAACAGACACCTGTTAGGTAGGTGGGGCTGAGAGAGTTCAGAGAGAACTGTGACTAGCCCAAGGTCACCCAGCTGGCTTCATGTGTAGGAGTGGGGAAACCAACCGTGTTCACCAGGTTAGAGTCTGTGGCTCATATGGAGCAGTGGGGAATCAAACCCGGTTCACCAGATTAGAGTCCTCTGCTGTTAACCACTACACCATGCTGATACATAGATCAGTCAAACCATTTTACTGATAACTGATTTGGGGCTTTTAATCTGCTTTTGGTTGTCTGAACAGCTGGTTGCAGCAGTATTCGCCAAGTCATTTCTGCAACTGGAAATTGAAAAACACACACACAAAAGGGGTATTAATGAATCTGTACACCGCCCATGCTTTTGCGAACAGTGCTTAAAAGTCACACGCTACCCACAGGTGCCATATAGCCTATCCTTTTCCCTGTCTTTGCCTTTGCGCAGGGCAGGGATCCCCAGTGTGGTGCCTGACACTTTTCCTGATGCCCACCATGTCCTTTTTAGTAAGTGGGTGGGACTAGGTGGGGCTTTTGCCCAGTGAGGCTTCTGACTAGCTACTGGAGATAGGATTGGCTGTGCAGTGTTTTAAAAATGTTGCTTTGGCAGCAGCTGCCCCCACAGCACAAGGATTTTCACTATGTGATTCAAGGTAAGTTGTGGCAGCAGCCATTTTGTGGCTATGTCCACTATGCTGCGTCAGAATTTCCAAGATGCCATAAGGCTGAAAAAGGTTGGGTACCCTTGGTGTAGGGAATAGTTTCAGGGATAGTTAAGGGAGTAGTCTGTTGGGTTTGGGACCAGTTACGAGGTTTTTGTTTGAAAGCTGCAGTTCGTACAATGCTACCGCTCTCCCCTAGCATGTGATCATTTTGGACTAAGCTTTGTGGACTTGTTTTACGCGAGTCAATGTGAATCTCCGTTTGCTTTCATCCTCTTGACGGTGCCCCAGATACAGGAAGAATTGCCCCGAATGAAGTGGGGGAACGGAACAACCTTTACCTGCAAAGGAAGATAGGCGTGGATGTCTCTCACCTGAAACTTAGTCCTGATATGGCAGGTAAGTAAGCAAGTTCTGTTTTAAGTGACTCTTTGGCCTGTAAATTGGGACATGCTCAGTTGGACTCTGACTCAGTCATGCACGAGGATGTATCTATTTGGAAAATTCCTACGATTAATACAGGGAACAAGGGGGTGTGTTGGAAAGACCGGGTACTTAGTGGTCTGATGCCTCTATCTCCATTGATTGGCCTGAATGAACATTTCAAACCCATCTTTTCTGTGTGCACAGAATTTAATCTCACAGCCATAACTAGTTGTCATGACGCTTCAACTGAGTATATTGTCCTCAGTTTTTGGTTCTAAGGCTTTTGTAGCTTTGGAAGCCCCCCTCCCTTTCTCTTCCATCCAGTTCTCAGAAATTCTCTGTAGACATACTGTCATTGCCCTGACGTGGATTGCCCAGGCTAGCCCAAACTCATCAGATCTCGAAAGCTAAGCAGGGTTGGCCTTGGCCAGTATTTGGACGGGAGACCTCCAAGGAACACATGAAGCTGCCTCACACTGAATCAGACCCTTGGTCCATCAAAGTCAGTATTGTCTACTCAGACTGGCAGCAGCTCTTCAGGGTCTCAGGCAGGGGTCTTTTGCATCACCTGCTTGCCTAGTCCCTTTAACTGGAGATGCCAGGGATTGAACCTGGGGCCTTCTGCATGCCAAGCAGTTGCTCTACCACTGAGCCACGGCCCCTCCCCTAAAAGGAATACCAGGGTCATGACGTGGAGGCAGGCAATGACAAATTACCTCTGAACGTCTCGTGCCTTGAAAACCTTACCTTGTTGCCATAAGTCAGGTGTGACTTGATGGAAAAAAATTACTGTCATGATATACTATGTTTAGAAGTTAAACAAAACACAATCTTGATTCTACCCATTCCTAATGGAACTTGGAACTGAATACCCCAATTGTACAGATCTTGGACAGTGTGTATGGTCAGTCCCAAATGTGGGTAGTGGCATTAATTTAAAGCTGTTCTTCTCAGCTGTCTCTCTGGAATGCAACAGCCTTGTTCAAGCCGAAATTGTAGCAGTAGAATTTGAAGGTTTACTGCCAAAATCCAGATGCATGCACATACATCCCCAGCTATGACAGCCTAGAGATCTATTTCAGCAGCTGCGTGTACAGAAGTGATATACTGATAATTATGTGCTGGGGACAGATGATGTGATCGTTACCACTGTGTCCTACTTGGGAACTTCTAGAAGGATCAGGCTGGCCGTTGTTGCAAACAGAACACAGATCTCAGTGATTTAGCAAGACAGTTCTTGTATCGTTCAGTTTCAATCTCACTGGTTCATTTTATCTGATTCTGGTGAACCTGGTTGGTTTCCCCACTCCTACGCGTGAAGCCAGCTGAGTGACCTTGGACTAGTCACCTGTCTTAGAGCTCTCTCAGCACCACCTACCTCACAGGGTGTCTGTTGTGGGGAGGGGAAGGTCATTGCGAGCCGGTTTGGTTGTTAAGTGGTAGAGAAAGTCAGCATGTAAAACCCAACTCCTCTTCTTCTTTACTGGTAACTTGGCAGGTTGGTTCAAGTGGCTCCCGTGGAAGTCGAGGCAAAGTTCAAGCTCTTCAAAAAGCCCACCGGACCACTCGTCTCCATCTTCACCTTCTCCTCGTTTGGAGCGGGATTCGAACTCTCTGGCCAGCAGTCGGGTGAACAGCCCCAAACTGACCTCCTGCACCTTCCCCGTAAACATCAGCAGCTCAGAGAGCGCACGCTGGAACAAACTGTACGACGCATGCATCTGCCACAGTGAGGGAGACCTTGAATTCGTGGAGCAGATGGTCTCCTACTTGGAGAGCCAACCCGAGCGCTTCCGTTGCTTCCTTCAGTTGCGGGATGCGGTCCCGGGGGGCGCCATTGTTTCGGAGCTGTGCGAGGCGGTCCAGAACAGCCATTGCTGGGTGCTGCTCATCACGTCCAGCTTCCTCAAGGACCCTTGGTGCATTTACCAAATGCATCAGGCCTTGATGGAGGCACCGATGGCCAACGGGCGCATCATCCCGGTGCTGAAGGGTGTTGACCGTAGGGACTATCCAAGGGAACTTAAGTGCATCTATTACATCAGTATCACAGTCCAGGAAGAAGGCTTCATGCAGGTCAAAGAGACAGTGATGCGCTGTAAGTAAGCAGCGGAGAGGATGCTTAGCTTCCTTGTGCATCTTGTTACTGAGAGCCAGTATAGTGTAGTGGTTAAGAGCAGTGGTTTGGAGCAGTGGAGTCTGATCTGGAGAACCGGGTTTGATTCCCCACTGCTCCACATGAGCAGCGGAGGCTAATCTGGTGAACCGGGTTGGTTTCCCCACTCCTACACAGGAAGCCAGCTGGGTGACCTTGGGCTAGTCACAGCTCTATTAGAGCTTTCTGAGCCTCACCTACCTCACAGGGTGTCTGTTGTGGGAAGGGGAAGGGAAGGTGATTGTAAGCCGGTTTGAGTCTTCCTTAAGTGGTAGAGAAAGTCAGCATATAAAAACCGACTCTTCTTCTTGTACTGAGTTGTTTCCATGGGAGGATTAAATGTTTTGTAGGAAGCAGACAACCCCTCAGGTCTTATTAATTGCTAATAAAAATTGCTTGTGCGTTATGTTCTCCTGTGCCAAACGTCCACTGTCAAATTAGCCTTTGAAACAGCAGTAGCTTAATCCCATGGAGAGTACTTCTGTCTTCACCCATGGGATAGGAGCTAGTGGGGTGGATCCTACCCTTGCCCTACCACACCACTGAGCAGTTTGAAACCTTCCTCCAGGATAAATAGAAAGAAATCTCCTTACGCGCCGCATGGAATACTCAAGTCTTACAGATGCACCTATATAACTTACCTGTGCACTTCTATGCAAAGTTATTCCATTGCTTTTTCAATAGCCACTGGAGACAGGGATATCTGTTTAGGATTACACTCTGCATAAGATGAGGAAAAATGATAAGTTTGGGGCTTATAATTAGTGTAAGATTTGTATGGAGCCACTGTTAAGGTTGCATTATTCTTTTCTGGCTGTTTAAGAATTGCAACATAAATTTCTTTCAGAGGGTAGCCATGTTGGTCTGCAGTGGAATAGCTAGATTCGAGTCCAGTAGCACCTAAGGGACCAACAAGATTTTCAGGGTATAAGCTTTCGAGAGTCAAAGCTTCTTTGTCATAAATTCATGTAGCTGGCAGTTGCTTACCCCAAAGTGCTGGAAAGCAATGGCTGTTCCCGATAACTAAACACTGAGGCTTCAAACTTTGAAGAAAATATGCAAGGTTTTGTTTGAGCTTTTCGATACTATCTGATTCAAAGATCCTAATCCTTACTTCATTGTATCTTTCAGATCTGCGGGAACTATGTAAAAATGCATGCAGGAACATGGACTAAACGTTGAGACTTTGTACTACTGGGCGAAAGTACTTTTGATACAAGCTAGACTGAAGGAGCTCTGACCTGGGTCGCCCAGGCTAGCCTGATCTCTTGACAGATCTCAGAAGCTAAGCAGGGTTGACCCTGACAAGTATTTGGATGGGAGACCTCCAAGGAATACCAGGGCCGTGACCCGGAGGAAGGCAATGGCAAACCACCTCTGAACATCCCTTGCCTTGAAAACCTCACCAGGGGTCACCAGAAGTCAGATGTGACCTGATGGCAACCCCCCCCCCAAAAAAACCTGAAGGATGTCTTTACTCACATGGGATATGACAAGCGCGGGGGTTCCCTTCCCACTGACCTGTCTCACCACTGAAGGACAGATTTTGTGTTCTCTGGCATTCCACCATCTGCACTTATGCTCATAAATGGCATGTGGGCAGCCCGCTCTGTTACAGGAACACTTATTGATATAAAAGACTGGAAATATTTCTGCTTGGACTTTATATTTGAGGCTCCAGAGGGCCCAACAGAGCTCTGTGTTTCATGGTAAAAGTATTGTGCCCACACCAGATTCTTCTCTATGTGAAGTGCGTGTGTTGTTTTGAACTCGTTGTGAGTTCTGAGAAGACAGTTCCCTCGTTACTAGAGGCCAAACCAACCAGTTACTGTCGGGAACCCTCATGTACGGATCATGACTCTCTTGAAAATTTCTGTTACATTACAATAAAATAGAACTGCGTCAGAATTCAAGTTTTTGTGAGCTGTTTCCCAGCACTTCCTCACGTGTCGGTCCAGTTTATGTTTCTGTGTTACATGGATCAGTGATGGCAGAGAAGCATGAAATCAGAATCCCAGTGTGTTAATTTCCCTGAATCAAAGCCTGTTGCAGCATTTAGGATAGGAGTAGCATTTTTTTTTGCCTCTGATTCCTTTATGGTGGGCTTCCTAGCTAAAAAAAACAAAACACCAGGCTTCATCCTAACTCTAGTCTGTATGTGAAAGGATTGAATGGTGACTTGTGTTTAAAAGGTTCCCTTGTTCTTGCCCATACAGGCTTTGGTTGTTTCTTTTTGCCCTGAACTGGGTGGCCCAGGCTAGCTCCCTTTTATCAGATCTCGGAAGCTAAGCAGGGTCGCCCCTGGTTAGTACTTGGATGGGAGACCACCAAGGAGAAGGCCAGGCAGACAATGGCAAACCACCTCTGTTCATCTCTTGCCTTAGAAACCTAAGGGGGCTGCAACTTGATGGCGTTTAAAAATGTGATATTTCTTTTCCCAGTTGTCACTTTTTATGTTTATACCAGACTACCTCATAATGTTTTTGTTCAGGAATATCAGTGCAGTCCTAAACAGGCATAGAAGGGTGTAACTCAATTTTGGATTGCACTGTTTATGAATCTTTCTTTCCTTTCTTTCCAATCTGCCTTATGGAGATTTGGCTGCAAATGCCCATCTTGTTCCTACTCCCTCCATGTCTTTCCCTCCTTCTCTTTCATAGCCAGCATGGTGTAGTGGTTAAGAGCGGTAGACCCGGATCTGGAGAACCCGGTTTGATTCCCCCCTCCTCCACATGAGCAATGGAGGCTAATCGGGTGAACTGGATTTGTTTCCCTGCTCCTACATATGAAGCCAGCTGGGTGACCTTGGGCTAGTCACAGTTCTCTTAGAGCTCTCTCAGCCCCACCTACCTGATGGTGTCTGTTGTGTGTGGGGGGGGGGTGCGGAAGGGAAGGTGATTGTAAGCCAGTTTGAGTCTTCCTTAAGTGGTAGAGAAAGTCAGCATATAAAAAAAACTAACTCTTCTCCTCTCTTCTTTGGTTGACAAGCTATTTAAAAAAATATATAGAACTGTGCTGTCACGGTGACTGGATACAGCAACTGAAATTAATCCACAGTACAGTACTTGAGAAACTTTGAGATCTGCTATGAACTTTGGACTGCAGCATAGGTATTTGCAGGCAAGTATATTGCTTGGGCCCTGACCTGGATGGCCCAGGCTAGCCTGATCTCGTCAGATCTCAGAAGCTAAGCAGGGTCAGCCCTGGTGAGTATTTGGATGGGAGACCACCAAGGAACACCAGGCTTGTTATGCAGAGGAAGGCACTGGCAAACCACCTCTGATAGTCTCTTGCCATGAAAACCCCAAAAAGGGGTCGCCATAAGTCGGCTGCGACTTGACGCACTTCACACACACACACACATATTGCTTGGACCTTAAGTTTTCCCTGCTGCTAGGGAGTTCTGGAATTGCAACTGATCTCCAGACTACAGATCAGTTCCCCTGGAGCAAATGGCGGCTTTGGAGAGTGGTATTTAAGGTATCACATCCCCACTGAGCACTCTTCCCTTCCCATGTTCTGCCAAGTCTCCAGGGATTTTCTAAGCTGGAGTCAGTAACTCTACCTGCTGTAGGTAGGATGGCAGATTGTTTTAATTTACACCCGTTGCAGGTAGAATGGCAGACTTTTTAATTTACATCTATTCTAAAGAGAATAAATGTCCTTAAAAAAACTTCTTAAACTCTCTTTTCCTCAATACTGAGCAATGATGTAGCAGGAAGTTTGCAACTGTTAGCAACAATGGTCCAGGAGATCTTGGATTTAAAGGAGAGGCCCGCTAGCGCTGTCTGTTCCATTTAAATGTTTGTACTGATTTTTTTCCAGACCTGTGTTCCAGCAAAAATGGGGCACTTTATACACCTTTGCTCTAAGAAGCTTAGGGAGATGTGGAGGGTTCTTCCTCCCTCCTCCATTTTATCCTCGCCCAACAACCCTGTGAGGCAGGTAGGGTGAGCAGAAAGATTGGCCCAAGGTCACACAGTGATTTCAACCCTACGTCTATCTACTCTGACATCCTAGAACACCACACTGGCTATTCATATATATACCGCTGTATGTGCCCATACAGTCTTTTTAATATAAATTTGTATTAATTTTCATAATAAAAATAACAAATTATAAATCACATAAACAAATATCTAAAAAACAAAACAAAAATACAAAAAGAGCACTTATACTAGTTTCACATCTACTATTATAATTTTATAGAATAAACAGTGCCCAAATACCCACCACCCACCTTAAATGAGTGTCCCACCATTGGACCTCCGGAGAAGTATTCTGACAGTATTTAAAGTTACCTTAAACTAACATTATATAAACTACATTACCATTTATCTATAATTCTTTAACTATACTTGTAAAATTCATTTTTGCCCGTTCATCCCAAATTGCAATGGCCTTTAACCAAGCTTTTTTGAACTCTTCCAAATCTTTACCATGTAAAGACTCTGTAAGTTTGGCCATCCGCATATACAACCACAATTTCTGCAGTCCCATACAGTCTTAAATATACTGATTTTTTAAGGCATTTGTACTCTCTTCCCTCTGGACATGCGAGAGTCTAATGAGAGCCGGAAGTGAGAGCTGCCTGGGTCGTCCTCTCGGAGGGGGGGGGGAGACAACTGTGCGCATGCGCATATTCAATCTCCAGGCCCGCCTCACTAGCCTCCTGCCAGCAGAGGGCGCAACTCAGCAACAGTGAGACAGTCGTTGTGAGCCGAGGCGACCGTTTGAGGATAACGGCGCATGCGCAGAAATTCCCGCTTTGCCTCCGCTTCCACAAAGCCATGGCGGAATCCCCTGTTCTGAAGAAGAAACGTGAGGAGGGTGAGAATGGGGCGGCTGAGTCCCAAAAGGAAGGTGCCGCCGCCGCTGGGTTCCCTTTGGCGGACCTCTCTGTGCGGAGGGTGCTCAGAGAGTCTGCGCGGGACAAGACCATCTTCCTACACGGGCAGGTACCAACGGTCAGGTACCAACGGTTTCGTATAAGCTTTCTGGGGAGCCGGCACGGACCAATCAGCATCGAGGGGCGGGGGAAGCCGACCGTCATCGTTTTGCCCCGCCTCCTTAGGAGGACCCCCTCTACGTCGCCAGGAGGGCGGGGCGAAGAGTGGGGAAAGCTGCAGAAAGAGTAACATTTTATGTTTTGGAAATTTGATACCTTGTCATAAAACCAACGTTTTTAAAAAAGGCAGCAAACGTCAGCATTTAAGTTTTGTCGAGGCTTTTCCTGTTTTGTTTTGCTTGCTTCTTGGCCCCATAACGTTGTTCTTCATGCATAGATACTCAGAACACAGATCGCGACAAAGTAGGATGTATGGTTTGGAAATTGGCCAGGCATTTGGTGTTTGGTTTCATTAGATGCTTGATCAAAAGTAAACACTGATCTTGAGCAAGTAGGGTTGCCAGCCTCCAGGTTCTAGCTGGAGAGCTTCTGCTATTACAACTGTCCAGCCGATAGAGACCAGTTCAGCTGGAGAAAATGGCTGCTTTGGCAATTGGACTCTATGACATTGAAATCCCTCCCATCTCCAAACCCCACCCTCCTCAGGCCCCGCCCCAAAAATCTCCAGGTATTTCCCAATCTGGAGCTGGCAACCCTAGGGGTGTTCTCCATCTCTAGGGTTGCCAACCTCCAGGTACTAGTTGAAGATCTCCTGCTATTACAATGGATCTCCAGCTGATAGAGATCAGTTCACCTGGAGAAAATGGTCGCTTTGGCAATTGGACTCTATGGCATTGATCCCTCCCAAACCCTGCCCTCCTCACACTCCGCCCCAAAAATCTCCCGCGAAGAGGTGGCGAAGAGGGACCTGGCAAACCTATGTGCAAGGCAGGTGACATTCTAGTCAAGTAAGTAACTGCACTGATCTATTGGGGAAGGGGAGTCCAACCCCTTCCCCAAACCTGCCCTTATCTGTTAATTTTTACTTTTAACCAAATTGTTGCGAACTAGTAGGCAAACTGGCGGCAAGAGTGGAGTATGCAGGAAAGTGGAAAGCAGAAGATTATCCAGATGTAACTGAATGGACAAATAGCACAATATGCAACTATGGCTAACGTTTCTAGTGAATAATAGATCAACCTCTGATTTTTATGACAAATGTATTTAGTTGTTAAATGATCATAATAATAAAATGTTAAAATTTAAGAAAGGAATACATCACTGAATATGTTATTATAACATTCAAAGAAGGTAAAATACAATAGAAGTTATAGTCCATTATAACGTAAGAATTTGATTTGTATGTTTGTGTGTCTTGTTATATTCATTTGGAAAATTAAAAAAAAAACCTAGTAGGCAGACTATAAGTGACCATCAGTGGTGTTCTGTTGTTTCATTTGGGCCTGTCTTGTAGAAGGTTATTCCTTGGTACCATGCTGGTTTTGTTGATCTGTTTCCTTACGACATCAGGTGGATATTGTAATTCCAAAAATGTCTGTTGTAGATCCTGCAGGTGAGAATCTCTGTCTGGGAGACTGGAACAGAGGCAGGTGTAGTATAGAACGTGGCTGTAGATGATGGAACTTTTGGTGTGTTTAGGACGGTGACTGGAGGCACATAGATATGTTTGGTGATCAGTAGGTTTCCGGTATAAGGGTGTTTTCACGCTTCCATTACGTATTTGTACAGTGGTGTCTAGAAAATGTTTTTCTTGTATGGGTTGGTTCATGGTCAGGTTGATTGTAAAGTGGAAGTTGCTGGTGAATTTTCTCCAGTGCTTCTATTCTATGTGACCAAATGATGAAAGCGTCATCAATAAATCTCAGATACAAGGAGGGGGTGTTAATGGATGCGAGCTGAGGAAGCACTGCTCCAGGTCAGCCATGAAAATGTTGGCTTATAGTGGTGCCATACAGGTGCCCATGGCTGTTCCATTGATCTGAAAGAATAGATCCTCACCAAATCCTGAAGTTGTGGGTGAGGACAAATCTGAAGATGTTGTAGGTGAGGTCAAACTGGCAGAGCTGGGTAGCAAGGTCGGCCATGGTGTTGTCACAGATGGTGTCCCTAATTGCATGTAGTCCATCTTTATGGGGCATGTTGGTGTACAGAGACTCAGCATCCATGTTAGCCAAAATAGTGTTGCTAGAAAAAAACATCCTAGTGGACAGGAGGAGGAGGTGGGGTGGGAGTTGAGAGAGTGGTAGAATTAGAGGAGATCAGTTCAAAAGGCTGACTAGTCCAGCCTCACACCAAGGGGCAGCCATGCAATCCCGGGCACGAGCAGAGAGCAAATAGCCTCAAACATTTCATGCACTTGAGCCAGTCCATATGCTGGTGAAGATGACCAGCAAGAGTACTAGCCACTCCGATCTGAGCGCAGTGTTCCCTCCTGGCCCTCGACTGTGGTGGTCATTTGGCTCCTGTAGAAGAGGAATGCCTGCCCATTGGGCAGCTATCCCAAGGGCAATCCAGGTGGATGTTTTACATAAGAACATAAGAAAGGCCCTCCTGGATCAGACCAAGGCCCATCAAGTCCAGCAGTCTGTTCACACAGTGGCCAACCAGGTGCCCCTAGGAAGCCCACAAACAAGATGACTGCAGCAGCACCATCCTGCCTGTGTTCCACAGCACCTAATATAATAGGCATGCTCCTCTGATACTAGGGAGAATACTAGATTTTCCCCCCTGCCATTTTCAATCCTCTTTCTCTGTAGTTGTTGTGGCATGTTTTGAGGTTCAGCATTGGAGACGCGGGTAGATGAGCTGCAGGACTCGGCAGTGAGGAATAACTGAAAGATGTCTAAACTAAGCTTCTGGTGCCGAACAGCAGAAGAAATGTGGCGGAGGGCACAGGTCGCAGTTGTTCCCTCTGACAAAGTGCCAGCTGCCCATCTCGAGGCTTAGATTATTTTTCTTATTAGCATATCTATTGCTTTTAGCCTGGAGATCAGTTTTTCATGTTTAGTGTTTAAAGTGGAATTGAATTGCAAAGTAGCAGTTAACTCAAATGCTGTAAATAAGATGGATGGACTTGTCACTCAGGGGCCATAAAAATAGGAAATTTGCAAGTACTCTTTTAATTCAACATTTACAGCTGTACAGCGATCGGAAAGAAGGTTCTCCCCGAGGGGGGGTATACAGTTGGGTTAGTTCTTTTACTGCCCCCTGTAAATCCACCTCTGAGATAACTGAGCCCCATGATGAAGTGTCAGGAAATGGAAAAGCATGTCTATAATTTGAAAGCAGCATGTAAATTCCAGATGGATGGGTTTTTGTGGAGACTGGAAGCTTGTTAAAACTCTGTAGGTCAAATGTGGGGCAGGTGAACAGTATTATGGGGCAGGTGAATGGTAAACTGCAATAACAGGACATCAGAATGGCCAAGGTCAGATGTGATGGGCTTCTTTATTGAATCATATCAGAGGTTAATTCTGTACCGAACTGGTTGACACTTGGAGCTGTGAGTTTTTTTGTGTGGAACTGAATCCAGTGGTGGTGGTGCAAAGTGCCGTCAAGTCACAGCCAACTCATGGCAACCCCGTAGGGTTTTCAAGGCAATAAAAATTGCAGATGGCTTGCAGTTGCCTGCCTCTGCGTAGCAACACTGGACTTCCTCTGTGGTCTCCCATCCAAGTACTAACCAGGGCTGATGCTGCTTAGCTTCTGAGATCTGATGAGTTCAGGCCAACCTGGCCCATCCAGTTCAGAGCTAGTGTCTGTTTTCATAATGCATGCCTTCTTCCTTTCTGGGACTGACACATGCAAAAGAGCTGTCTGCGAACAGTCGCTCAACCATCTGTCCAACTTGTCATCCTATTGTGTTCACCTTCTCTGGAGGTCTTCTAATGCCGTGATCTTCAGTCCATGGGCTCAGGTCCCTCAGGTGGGTTACGCAGCCCCCCCTGCTGGACAGGGAGTCCCAACAGAGCTGCCCTCTTTTTGGAAGGACCTGCTGCTAATGCAGATACATTGAGAGCTAGGGTGCCATGCCTCCTGCCTGTGTTCATAGTCAGGAGAGCAGTACAGTGGTGAGATGAAGTCACTCAGTGGTGAAAACATTCCTCCACCGTGACCCTTGGCTTGTTCTTCACCACAGTACACGGTCTGGTGCTCAGCTTATTGCTGGCTCCTTGGTCATCTGGCTGTGATATCTGACCTTGATGCTCATGAGCTCCTAATTTGGGTTCTGCCTCTTCCTGTCATGTGGCTCCGTTTTCATGCGACTGATGTGGAAGCAAGTGGATTAGGAGTTCCTCCAGGACATAACCACCAGCAGTCTTGCTTTATAAGAAACAGTGTCTTTTATTTACAGTGCACAGATAAAACATACCATCACGTACACTTTTCCACTACTACTTCCAGGCTGTAATTGGTGTTACAGAAGCACAGTTACATAGCCTTATATACACTCACTGCAGCTGATCTGAATTAGGCCACCTGTGGACCTGTGCAAAGCATTGCATCAGCAAACTGCCCAGATCCGGATTCCTGCAGTTCCCTTTGGTACCAGCAAGGCTATTGCTTCTGCTTACATCATCTTTGACCTCCCAGATCTCTCAGATCTGACAGCTATCACACAGCTGTTACTGTCAGATTATTACAATCAACTTGATACCCTGACAGTGACTTCCTGTCAGATTGTATTAAGAGGGTCCTGGAAGGTTGAAGACCATTGTTCTAATGTGTGAATAGTACAGTAATAGAAGTATTGTAGTGCTGAACGGTAAGTGAGTGACACAGGAAGTTGCATTTTCCAACACAGGATCACACCTCATGGATTGCAGCAAGGTCTCCCCAAATCTTCACAAAACTATAGTGTTTTTCAGGTGTTGCCAAGGATAAGCTTGGGGTCTCTTATACTGCCTCCCAACTCACACATGCTGCCTTTCCCAAGATTGCTGATTTGCAAAAATATAGGGTGACCTAGTAGCTGCAGTGTCCTGTATGATACAATACTGTGTCTTACAATATGGGCATGCTCTACTCATAAAGGTTGCTAGGGACACATATGTTACTGCAACTCCACCTACTTTGGGCGTCAGTCCTCCCAGCATAATGTGACCACTTAATATTTTTCAATGTCCTCGTCCTGCCCCTACTGTGTGCCTTGATGTCATCTTGTCACAGTAGCACATGTCCTAGCGTAGAACTTGCCGCCGTCTGGGTTTCACCTTCTAATAACGGACACAGCACATTCTGGGCAGGAAAGATGTGTTCAGGAAGAGGCTTTTATGAAGGGGGATGAGACAGATTCGTGGAGAGGGTGTCTATCAACAGTGATTAGCCATGACACCTACATTATATCTCCGTGGCCTCCGTACCTCTATGTATCATATGCTGGGGCTTGAGGACACATACTCACCTTGTGAGCTTGTGGGTGCTTTTGGCTAATTGTTGTGGGATACAAAACGATGGCATAGATGAGTCTTGGTTCAGTCCAGCGAGGCAATTCTTGCATTTTTGTTTCTCTAGGTGAAGAGTGCATCTGGGGATGGGACTGACGCCGTGGTGATTTTGGAGAAGACTCCCTTCCAGGAGGACAACATTTCTCAACTCCTTAAAAAATACACAAAGCTGCAGCTTCAAATGTCCAACGACATCTACAGCACCTATCACCTCTACCTTCCTCCAGAGCTCAATGGTAGGTGGTCAGTGTGGGAAGTCGAAACCTTCCAGCACTATATTGTCTGGGTCGCACCTTGTATGTTGCAACGAGGCCACTCCAAATCTGTGCGTGCATGTGTTTCAGCTTTCGACTCTCCTGTTAAGGATTTGCCAGGGAAGAGAATGAAGGGTGGACTTGGGGGTCTCTTGTAGCACTCTGAGTCAACCTAGTGGCTTTTAAAAAGCCAGCGTGGTGTAGCGGTTAAGAGTGGTGGTTTGGAGCGGTGGACTCTGATCTAGAGAACCGGTTTGATTCCCCCACTCCTCCACATGAGCGGCAGAGGCTAATCTGGTGAACTGGATTTGTTTCCCCCACTCCTCCACTTGAAGCCAGCTGGGTGACCTTGGGCTAGTCACACTCTCTCACCCCACCCACCTCACAGGGTGTCTGTTGTGGGGAGGGGAAGGGAAGGTGATTGTAAGCCGGTTTGAGTCTCCCTTAAGTGGTAGAGAAAGTCGGCATATAAAAACCAACTCTTCTCTTTGCAGTTCATTTTTTACTATATTTTTGACTTGGTTGCAGCCAAAGTATCCATGCACATTCCTGATTTAGAGCAGTGGTTACAGGTATGAACAGGGTAGTCCTTGGTTCAGATTTTATTATTGTTGTTATTGTTATTGTTATTATTAGCTTGCTGGGTAGCCTAAGGCAAGCCACTCTCTCCGCGCTTCCGCCTTTCCCTGTTGGCAGCTTGAAAGGGCTCTTTAGCTTTTACTGCCTTCTATTGTTCTAATCTGCCTTCCAAACTCTAGCAGAATAGTGAGGTTTAAAAATGGAACAAGGTCATATGAATCTGCCTTCCAGGGTTGCTATAAGGATTGTTAAGACAGTATGAATGCTGTGCTTTGAACGCATGGGGAACAATGATATTAAAATGCTAAGCATTGCCTTCAATATATACATTAAAACCGTGGGTGATTCATTTTCCCAGCCAATTGTACTTCTTTTCTCCAGACACATTGTGAATGTTCAGTGGTGCATTCCTACTTGAAATAACTTGGCAAAATTGCTTAATCTTCCTACACAGTAAAACTGGAATGGATGCTCTAGGATCCTTCAGGGAAAATCGAGTTAGGTGGTAAGGGAGCAGCATCTTGTAACATTCAGCGTTGGGGTCGCAGTTGCAAATCGAGGACACCTTTGTCAGCTCCTCAGTAGTGTGGGGAATGCAAGGAAGGATCCCAATTGATACAGTGGAGTAGAGTTGCACCAGTCATCTCAAAGAGAGGGTTTGACTCTGGAGGGCCAGCAAACCCGCTCCTCGCGGTCTCACCCCTCACTCGCTTGCTCAGAGAATCCCGTTAATGAGCAGCCATTTGCTGTCTGGGTCCTCATTCGGTGCCAGGGCCCTCTTGCATAAGTGTGGCTGTGTCATGGTGAAGGTGTGCAGTGTATCATGTGCTTCTTGTTTCCGGCTGCCTCAGAACCATAGGTAATACAGATGTTGCTTAGGTCCCGGCTGATCAATCTGTGGGCTCTTGTCCTGCTCCCAAAAGCCACCATTGGAGAAAGAGTCTCAGTTCTTACATACCAGCGAACGGTGTTCGTGCCCAAGCCTTGTGCTCATGCACTCCCTCTGTTTTGCCAAGTTTGCAAGCGATGGGAAACTATGGTGTAAAGGGAGAAAGACGTGCAAAAGCCTACACCCCACGCCCAGTCTTTCAGCTTATTATTTTCTGTGTTCTCGTAGAATGGAACTTTCCTGCTAGTCTAAAAACCCTCTCCCTGACATACTGTGTTTCCTATATGCAGAGAAATTTCTCTTTTCACAGGAGGAGCATTTAGACACGAAGTTTCACCTTTGCCTGTGTGCTCCACAGCTGCCGTTGTGGGACCTCCATCTCATGCTTCTTCTAATTCTCGGACGTAGGTCTTATCCAAAGTGCAGAGTGCTGTACCAGGCGGCCCTCATTGCCGGCGGCACCCCTATGCAGGTGCCTCTTTTTATGCTAGAACGGAGTTGCGCTGTGCAAATAGCAACCCTTGGACTGGCCCTGCGCTTGACTACCAGCAATGATGATCTCATTCCAACGTCTACAGACACTGTGACTTCCACCAGGTGGCACCCTTAGATTGGGAATCCAGGAAACGTCCCCCATGGTATCCTTAGCAAGAGAGCTGTGGTTCTGTTAATGTGACCAAACTTCTGCCTCAGCCTGGCTTGAAGTACCTTTCTTCTGTTAGGTACCACTATATCCAAGAACTCTTATTTACGAGGCCTAATCAAAAGCATAAGCCAGCAGCTTCCTTAGTGAGCCGCCTGCCACCCCTGCTTGCAGGATTGGACGGTTGTGGTCCAGTCGTGGGCCTGTCTGCTCGGAAGAATGCCCTGCTTAGTTCAGTGGGATGATGTTTGTACAACGCGGAAGCAGCATAGATTACAAGGAGACAAATCAAGCAGACATTCTAAACCAATCTAGAAGGCTCGCTGAGCAAACAGGCTGAACTATCTATAGCTCCCAGTTGGACTAATACGTTGGGCTCAGGAACTGCCCAGATGATGCAGAGCACTTTCTTTGTGGCTTACTACGTCTGTTTCCCAGTGTCAGCGTTTACGCTGAACAAGTGAAGTGAGTGTCTCTGAGCATGTGCAAAAGTGATGGTCCCTCATCACAGTATGTTAACCGACTGGTGTTTCTGTAGTTAGCAGGAAAGGATTCCACAGCCAGGTTAGCAACCTTTGGAAACAGAATGTTGCTTGGGGAGATGAAACCTTGGTTTCCTCAGATGAAACTGAAATCTGGGGCCATCACAGCCCGATGGAATTGGAAACCACAACGTGAAATTTTGAAAAATTCCAGCATGCCCCAAGAATGCTTCTGCTGTGTTTTTGCTCGGAAACAGGAATGTTGCCCATGATTTATTTCTGTATCTTTTAATTAAGTGATTAACATTTTCTTGATGGGCGTGGAGAATTACTTAAATGCTGCCTCCAGGAGCAGACCTCCGCTCATCGCTTAAAGGTGGTAGTTGGCTGCAAAGATCTGAATGGCTTACACAGTCTCCTGAGTTTCTTGCAGGCTTACTTAAAGTGGGACGGCCCCCAAAGTTTGAAGAGAGGTTTTGATGCAGGCTGATTTGGCCACACTCAAGAAATTACAGGCAGCACCCTGATATTACTTGTTAAGATTTAACCCAGTTGCAAATGCTGTTTGCCAGCTCCTTCTGTATTTCTTATGAGGAGAGGTTTAACCGTCCAACACCTACATGAGCAGTCAGCTATTTTGTGTGTGTGTTTGTGTGTGTGATAAAGTCACAGCTGATTTACGGTGACCCTGTAGAGTTTTCAAGACAAGAGATGCTCAGAGGTGGTTTTTCCTGCCTCTGTGTGGGCTGAGAGAGTTCAGAGAGAACTGTGACTGGCCCAAGGTCACCCAGCAAACTTCATGCGGAGAAGCGGGGAATCCAACCCTGTTCTCCAGATTAGAAGACCAGTACACCACACTGGCTCTCAATTTTGCATAGTCATTAAAATATATATATTCCATATAAAGAGGAGAAGGTGTGGATGAAATTCTCTGTTATTTGTTGAACTGCTTTATTGATAAGATACTGAATATCTGGCCCTTACCTGGATGGTCCAGACTAGCCCAGGCTCATCGGATCTTGGAAGCTAAGCCGTGTCGACCCTGGTCAGTGCTTGGATGAGAGACCACCAGGATTGCTGCGCAGAGGCAGGCAATGGCAAACTACCTCTGAATGTCTGTTGCCTTGTAAAACACAACAGGATTGCCATAAGTCAGTTGACAGCATTTTGCACCACCTCCACTGAATATCTGAAACTTTCTCTTTGGAAAATGTGGTCAGATTAGCAGGAAACTGTACCCCTGCTTGCCAAGTTGGATGGGGATGTCACCGCAAAGGGCCTTCTTATCTACACGAGCTGCAAACAGCTTTAATAATAGGCAGTTCATTGTGTAACCATCTGGTTTGTTATGACTTAACTGTTAAACAAAGAAGCGGCTAGCTGAATTTATGTCTTTTTTAATTTTTCAGGCAGGCTTCAGCTCTTATGGGAGGGGCCCTGGGTCAGTGAGAATGTACTGATACCTAAAGTGGCTTGTTTAGTTTCCAGCATCTCCAGTTAAAGGATCTCGCATTGCTGGGCTGGGAAGAACCTACATCTCATACCTTGTAGCTTGTCCTCAAGCTGCAGAAAAGTCTCACGGATATAGGGCTGCAGCTCAGTGGTAGAGCATCCGCTTGGCATGACGAAGGTGCCAGGTTCAGTCCCCAGCATCTCCAGTTTAGAGGATTAGGTAGAAGCAGGTGATGTGCAAGACTTCTACCCTGAGACCCTGGAAAGCCGCTGCCAGTCAAAGTAGGCAATGGTGGCCTTCAGAGGCCAAGGCAGCTTAATGTGTGTTTTTGTGTATTCTCTATGCACTGCAGCACACTAGGAAGATTTTAAAAAGTCTGCAGGGAATCCGGGAGAAGACAGCATTTCTGGGCACTGCCTTCCTCCTAGGGCAATTTTCAGCTTATTATGCAATGTGAAACTGAGCTTGTTCAGCTGTGCCAGACTGATTTTTATAAACTCGTGTGGGCTTAAGCCAGAACAGCTTCAGTCCTAGCTGAACCAGCATCACTAAAAACCCACAAATGGTTTACCCACCCGCTTTTCAGTTGGTTCATTAGGCGGCCATGGCCAAGTTGTTGATCCCTTCTCTCCCCTCCCCCACCCTCGGAACAACTGAAGCATAAGGCCCCCTTATATCCTTGGGTGGCATTTAAGAATTGCAAGTTCTAACAACCCATCTCCTGTTCTACCTTACCTCCTCCCTGCCAGTGTTCCTCAAAGGCATGTCAGGAATACTTTATTGTCTAGTTTACATTCCTTCCTGGGCTTGTCTCCTGGAAGCTTACATAAGCTAATACATCCAGCTAAGCCATTATAAGGTTATAAAAATATCGCTTTAATCGTTAGTAGCTTTAGTCACTAAAGTTTAGTGTGTCTGTGTGTTGTTTTTTGGAGATCTTTGTCATTTGCCAGAGGAACTGTTGCTAGACCAAATTTGTTCTATGAAGTCGAGAAAGTTCTCTCTTTTTGCTAGGGGGAGTAGTAGTTCATCTCCCCTCTGTTTAGACTGAGATGCCCCTTTTCACTCTGAATTGGTGTGAACCAGGGCACAGAAGCGTGAGGGGACTGAACTGAAGTCCGCCCTCTGCTCTGAGCTCGATCGAAAGGGCAGTGGGCGTCCCGCAGAAGTAGTGGTTCTCCAAGCTCCACCCCTCTTCCATCATCCAGCCAATCTCCTCCCCCTTGCTTTGTGAATTAGAGTGTACATTTTTTTAAAAAAAATGGTTGCCAGTTGCACTGGCGTATGCATGACGTTTTGGACAAAAACAGAAGCTGGAAAGCATACCTAACTATACACAAGTGAATCTGCAAAGAGGAGCAACCGTACTAACACCCCAGCCTGTACAAAGTTTCAGCCAGATCGGGCTTTGCTGCTGCTCAGAAAACCGAAATAGAGTAGAAATGTGGAAAGGCCCAGTCCGTGACACTTTCGCACTCTCGTCCAGTCACACGGGAGTTGTTTTCCTGTGGCGCAGTGTCTCAGTGCTGGGCATTTGTGAATCTTGCAGTCTTAGGGCTTTATGTATCCTCTGCCTTGGCAGGACATGAGTTGGTTGGGAAAAGCCGTGTCCCCCACATGGCTGGGTAGTATTCCCAGTCCTTAACACCATGGGATCGCACTATAGAAAAGCAATCCTAGTAGCTCTCCTGAAACCGAGAACCGTGTGTCCCTTCTTTCCACAGCGAGCAAGGACACTTCTGTGCTATTGAGTGGCTGATCATATTGCTAAATCCATCCTTGTAACCTTCAGATAAGGAATGATCCAGTGAGCTGGTAACACCTTCATTGGAGTGAGGAGCCGAGCCGAGAAGGGAGGCTGGTACTTAGTGTGTATCTACAAGGCTGTTTTTTTTTTTACTCTTTATTTTAAGTTTCTTTTATAATAACAACAACAACAAAATAAAAATACAACAGTAGGTTAAACAATCGTACAGTCGAGATATGTTTCAATATTCGATTCCAATATATGTTGCAATATTATACATCAGTACTTTTTACAGAAATCATACCATTTGTTGTATTCACTTAGCAAAACTTAATAAATGCAAAGCATGCAATAGTTTCATGGGCATCGTTTACTTTGTGATGCCCCCTTTTCCACATATGCTAGAAAACCCAGCCATCTATTTAAAAAGTTTGTAGAGTAAGATAATTGATTGATTGAATATTATTGATTGAGAGTAAGATAAGTTATTTATTAGAGTTGTGAAGATACCTTATCTAAAATTAAAAGGTTCCACACCTTCTCATACCGCTGCCCAGTAGAAGGCATCTTTGCTTTTTTCCAGTACAAGGCAATCAGAAATTTTGCTGCCAATAGCAGTATTGAAATCAGTTCCCTTTTTGGGGTAGAGAGTTGTTGTATATCAACAATTTTCTAGTCGGACAATTAAGGCATCATGAGGGACTTTGTATTGCATGATTAATTCTATCTCTCGCAAGATCTTGTCCCAAAATAATAAACTTTTGGGCATGTCCACCAGCAGTGTAGAAAATTAGCTGGGTTGCCACAGCCTTTCCAGCATAAACCTGAGTGCCCTGGTATGATATGACGAAGGTGAGAGGGTGTGAGATACCACTGGCTCATGATTTGACAAGCTAGTTCTTTAATGTTTGTAGAAGCTGATTTAATACGAGGCTGTTCTAACGGCATTTCCATTTATCCAAATATTTGATGATCGGGATGTTTTAGGTTTCTCCCAGGCCATTTGAACAGATGAGGTTGTTTTGCATATAGAGGCTTGTGTGCATATATTATCGCGCGCACAGCAGTGAAACAGGGAACTGACAGCCTGATCGGCAAGCTGTAGTTTGCGAATAGCCGTGGGTGAGCTCCCTGCCATTCGTCTGTAGCCATTCTTGGTGTCTCATTCCAGAGCTGTTGCTTTGACACAGCTTCAGGCTGTAAGGATGCCTGAAAAAAGGAAAGAAAAATGGAACATGGATGACTTATGGGATGGCCCGTAATCTCTTTCACTTTTTGGCGCTCAAAGCTTCTCATTAAAATTTCAGGGAGGAAAATGTGCAGGCAGAGTAAATAATGAACTCCGCAGCCGGGTTGAGACTTTTCCAAGCCTTCAGCCATTGTTAACCGTTTGGGGCTCATTCCTGTGATTATATTCCTTTTTTAAAAAAGTAACGCTCTTTTAAATGTTTACTACTAAGTAAAACTCAGGTCCTCAAGGTGGTGGCTGTCCAGCTCCCTTTAGACCCTCAAAAACTGTAACGCAGATTTCTCCTTGGCTGGGTTCCTGCAGCAATCTGTTCCTGATCACCCATCCACCCCAACATTTATTACAGGCCTCTTCAGCAGTCAGTGGGGTTAAATCACTTGACACTTGACTCTTTGCACAGGACAAAGGGGAAATGGGGATGGAGCTTTTTGACAACGCAAGTACATGCTGGGTTTTAGTTTGCACAGATCTAATTGCCCGCAGACCTCCAGACAGGAAGTGTTACAATCACTGATTTGTTTTTCTGATCCAGCAGGGCTCTTCTTTTGTTCTCACTAGCTGGGGTGAGAATTAAGGGGGCATTGCATGACTGAAAACAAAAACCTACCCCTTTTGCCATACTTGAATCAACTGAGCCATAAGTAAAGGCATTTGAAGCCTGTTAAGAGGTCACTAATAGAGTCACTCAAGGGAGGGCCACCAAAGTTACCAGCTCAGTCAAGCAAATTGACATAGCCCACACCGGCTTATGTTAAGGGAGGCCTAGAGGATTGGAGGGCTAGCATGGTGTAGTGGTTAAGAGCGGCGAACTCTAGTCTGGAGAACCAGGTTCGATTCCCCGCTCCTCCACATGAAGCCTGCTGGGTGATCTTGGGTCAGTCACATTTCTCTCAGAGCTCTCTCAGCCCACATGGAGGCAGGCAATGGCAAACTACCTCTGAATGTCTCTTGCCTTGAAAACCCTATGGGGTTGGCTGTGACTTGACGGGACTTCATACACACGTTTCTGACAAAGCGATTAATATCCTTGCCAGAATATAGGTTGATGTATGATCTGAGCCACCCACAAGACAGCGAAGCCCATAGGTAAAGGTAAAGTGTGCCGTCCAGCCACAACCAAGTAATGGCAACCCCATGAACGTCCGACAGTCAGCGTGGTGTAGTGTTTAAGAGCGGCAGGACTCATGTGGAGGAGTAGAGAAATCGAACCCGGTTCTTTAGATTGACGAACTGGGTTCGATTTCTCTCCACTCCACATGAATTCTGCAGGGTGACCTTGGACCAGTCACAGTTCTATCAGAACACTCTCAGCCCATGGGGAGGCAGGCAATGGCAAACCACCTCCCAACGTTTCTTGACTTTAAAACCCTATGGGGTCGCCATAAATCAGCTGTGAATTGACGGAACGTCAACGCACACCCACACACGATAAGAATGGCAGCTTTTAAAATAAAAGCTTTTCCTGCCTCGCCACCTGGAGTCATGTTTTATTCCTCATAGGCGATTAGGTGAGTTTATTCCAGCCTATCAGACTGTAATAATCTATTACCAAACTCATACAGCTCACCATCCACATATTCAATGACTTGTAATAGCCTTAACGTAGTGGTAGTTTTTGTGTAACCGCCCGTGCACCATCCAAAATGTCTCCCCCTGTCCCTTCGCATGGTCTATTCTTTACCTATCCCTTGCCTCTCCCCAAGCCATTCCTTGGCGAGTTGTTCCTGCTCCTTCTTGTTCTCAGTCCTACTGCAGCTCAGCCTCATGGCCACATTTCAGAGGAACCATTCTGGCGTTTCAGTTATGGTCGCTAACTCCGGCTTGGGAAATTCCTGGAGATTTGGAGGTAGTGCCTATGAAGAGTGGAGTTGAGCAGGGGGTTGAGGGAGATCAGTGGGGATGTGACGCCCTACACTTTGCCCTCTGAAGCTCCCATTTCCTCCAGGGGAGCTGATCTCTGTCATCTGGAAATCAGTCATAATTCTGGGACAATTGGGGAGGGGCCGTGGCTCAGTGGTAGAGCATCTGCTTGGCATGCAGAAGGTCCCAGGTTCAATCCCCGGCATCTCCAGTTAAAGGGACTAGGCAAGTAGGTGATGTGAAAGACCTCTGCCTGAGACCCTGGAGAGCCGCTGCCGGTCTGGGTAGACAATACTGACTTTGATGGACCAAGGGTCTGATTCAGTATAAGGCAGCTTCATGTGTTCATGTGACAACTCCAGGCACTACCTGAAGGTTGGCAACCCTAGTCTGGTGCAGTGAAGTTTAGTTGCCATAAAACCTGTCTTCCTATGTACTCTCCCCCTACACACACGCACACACACACGCACAGACAACCAAGGACAAACAGAGAGCAAAGTGTGTTGGTGTTTCATGATTTATACAGCTTAATATGGAAATCCTCAGCAAGACTGGCGTGTGGATGAGAAGCCTGTCTGTAGGAGTTACAGAGAAGGTGCCCTTTCTCTGTAGGTGCTTATTGCCTTTACTTTGTGGAACTGGCTTACTGACTTGGTAGGTGCTTTTTTTCTCTTGAAGTCCAAAGGAAAGCAAGCCTTTGCAAATATTCCTGCCAGTGCTTTGCGTCAGCAAGGACTTTGTAAAATCTGGGCGTCTTGCTGTTAAATCAATTACCCCAAAAAAGATAAATGTATGACAACAGGGTAGAGTTCACGCGCTTGGTTTTGTGGCTCCGGTAGCTGATTTCAGACATTAGCTGAATAGCAAACATGCCTTAAAAAAAAAAAAAAAAGCAGCCCATTGTTATCCATTAGGGCCGTGGCTACATCCTGTCTCTCTTGTAGGCTGAACAGCATGAGCAAGGCCAGATTTCTTCTGGGAGAGGTGGATAGGCTTCATTGCATAGAGACATTTTCCATAAGGGAATCATAGGGAGGGGCTGTGGCTCAATGGTAGAGCCTCTGCTTGGCATGCAGACGGTCCCAGGTTCAATCCCCGGCATCTTCGTTAAAGGGACTAGGCAAGTAGGAGATGTGAAAGACCTCTGCCTGAGACCCTGGAGAGCTGCTGCCGGTCTGAGTTGACAATATTGATTTTGATGGACCAAGGTTCTGATTTAGTACAAGTCAGCTTCATGTGCTTTGTGCTGGGCATTTGCATATTTATTTTTAGTAGTTTTTGTGTTTGCATCCTGCCTCTCTTCCCACAAAGTAGACCACACAGGTTTTTGAGATCTCCCATCCAAGCATCGATTGGACTTGCACCTACTTTGCTGCAGAGAGGTTGCTGAGTCGTGTGCTTTCCAATGCTAATGTGTTCCTCATTAGGGAAGACATGAGGATGCATAATACTGAATCAGACCATCGGTCCATCAAAGTCAGTATTGCCCACTCAGACTGACAGCAGCTCTCTGGGGTCTCAGGCAGAGGTTTTTCATGTCTCCTTTAACTGGAGATGCTGGGGATTGAACCTGGGACCTTCTGTTTGTCAAGCGGATGCTCTACCACTGAGCCACGGTCTAGGTCAGTCTGAGGAGCTACTGCCACCTGATCCTCTCAATCCAAACAAATGGTTCTTTGACGTGGCTCCTGAATCACATTCAGCTTGCAAGCCCTTCAGCACCACAGGCGTGTTGATCAGAGAGAGATCCTCCGGGCAAGCGTGGAAGCCGCTCAAATTCAGTAGGGCAGAGCAGCTCTGGAGATACTCCCTGACTCGTATAAAAGCTTCTGGGTCAGATGTTCTCAGTGGCTGGAGCCAACATGGAGCTTCCCTTCTGTGCCTGGCAATAGGTGCCCGTCGCCTGGCTTTATTCCACCTCACTCTGCCCCTGATTTAACAGGAGCCGGTCCTCACAGCTGTAAAATCTGGCTAAGTAATTCAAAAAAGCACCGCCGCTTAAACATTCACAAGCGTGTGCCGTTTTAATTATGACTCGGAATTGATCATTGATTTTCCGCCCAGCGTTAGCCTCTGCAGTCTTTATGGGGCTCAACCGCCGCGATCCATATGTATGGGTTTGCGAGGCAAATGTCAAATATTCTCTTAACCTGTTTAGAAAATTGGTATGAATTGATTTCCCTGCAAACGCCACACGGCAGCAGTTGCTGTCCTAAACAGGCTTCCTGCCACATGCGATGCAGGTAGAGAAATATTTCACTTGATGGGTAATTAGGGGCAGCTTGAAACGCTGACTGGACGCATGCTGTAGGCCCGCCGTTTGCTCTGCTGACTAAGAGACGGGCAGAGTCTGCCGCCAGCAGTAGAACGATTTTAAAAAAAATGGATGCCGCGCCATCCATCAGTAAATGTCAGGTCCATTAAGCAATGTTGCTCTTAATAATATTTGAGTTACGCTCGTCCATTTGTTTAAACATCTGGTTTCTTTTAGGCCAGTTTCCAGGATCCATCACACTGACTTGTTATGACAAAGTGGGATTTTTTGTGTGTGTGTTGCAAACAGTAGATGTTTTCCAGCGAGAAGCCATCTAATCCAGTTTAGCCATAGAGTGGGGCTGTGGATCCAGGAGGATGCCGGCTGGTTAATGCTCTTAAAAAAAAAGAAAAAAAGACATGGGCTTATGTTAGAATCCCATTAGAGTGGGTTTATATAACCAGCTGTACACAGTTGCGTGCAGTTTTTACGTACCGTTGTGTGCTTAAAGGATGTTGGCTGGGGAAGAATCTTCAATGTCCTTACGCCAGGCACAAGGGACCGTACACGATTCTGAATCTGCTTCCACCCAAGCTGCACTAACTACACAGGTTTTTTGGACCAAGTTGCACCAACTACACAGGGAGCCAGCGCGGTGTAGTGGTTAAGAGCGGTAGTTTGGAGCGGTGGAGTCTGATCTGGAGGACCGGGTTTGATTCTCCACTCCTCCACATGAGCGGCGGAGGCTAATCTGGTGAAGTGGTTTGGTTTCCCCGTTCCTACACACGAAGCCAGCTGGGTGACCTTGGGCGTTACAGCTCTGTTAGAGCTCTCTCAGCCTCACCTACCTCACAGGGTAGGTGTGGGGAGGGGAAGGGAAGGTGATTGTAAGCTGGTTTGAGTCTCCCTTAAGTGGTAGAGAAAGTCAGCATATAAAAACCAACTCTTCTTCCACCTGAGCTGCACCAACTACACAGTTGTTTTTTTTTAAAAAAGGACAGTAGAAAGATGAAGGGGGTTATAGGTTGTTCCAGAAGCCTTTCTGCCGCTGTTCTTTATTTTGTACAGTGTAGATACCAAGACTTTGTTTGTAAGGGGAAGACCAGCACAAGGAGAGAGAGGACTGTTTAACTCTTCCCGTTTTCCTGCTGACCCCCCAGACGGCTTCCCAAGGTTGGGAAGATGTACAAAGCACTCTGCGTGATAGTATTTTTTGGATACGCTAATGATGCAGCAGAACTGCCCGTTCATGGGGGATGCTTCCGCTTGAGCCTTTTGCATGACTCAATGCTCTGAGATTGCCCGCTTCCAACCAAGTGACGTACTCAGAACATTAATTCATAGAGAATCACAGCAGGCGGACTCCTGCCCATGCCAGCATTTCTTGCTTTTTCACACACTAAAAGTAACACTGGAGAAATATGCCTCCAATTTTAATCTGGAACACGGACGTTCTTTAGCGACCAGATATGTGGGAAATTCAGCCTTAGGGTCCTTGAAGAAAAAAAATATTTTTTCAGAAGTTTCAGCGGAATTTGAGCATTTTGCACTGAATGCCAAGGCAATGTTTGGAGCTGTAAATGATGAAGCACTGAGATCCAGTAACCACGGCCAGCTGGAAGGGGGAGCTGCGCAGTAGGGCCAGCTCTTTCACAATTCACACAGCCCCCTTGGCCAATGAAGTAGAAACAGCTACATCATCTCATGATTCATTCTTCTTTGTCAAATGCCTAATTTCTCCCAACATTCTCCTATCTCGGGGCCTTTTGCCCAGCCTGTTATTGTTTTCCTCCCGTTTCCACCTATCGTTACCACTCCATTCCCCGTGCAATATACCAGACTAAATAGCTATTTTAGTGCTTGTAGCCAGAATTTTCCGAACGTGAATAGGAGCATCATCGTCACCCTATCTCATAATACTAGAACGTGAGGTCATCTGCTGAAGCTGGAGGGTGAGAGATTCAAAATTGATAAAAGGAAATATTTCTTTACACAATGCATAGTTAAATTGTGGAACTCCCTGCCCCAGGATGTGGTGATGACTGCGAACTTGGGAGGCTTTAAGAGGGGAGTGGACATGTTCATGGAGAGGAGGGGTATTCATGGTTTCTTGTAAAAGTGGATACTAGTCATGATGCATACCTGTTCTCTCCAGGATCAGAGGAACATGCCTATTATGTTAGATGCTTTGGAACACAGGCAGGATGGTGCTGCTGCAGTCGTCTTGTTTGTGAGCTTCCTAGAGGCACCTGGTTGGCCACTGGGTGAACAAACTGCTAGACATGATGGGCCTTGGTTTGATCCAGCATGGCCTTCCTTATGTTCTTATGTTCTTATCTATATCAGGGGTCCTCATCCTTTTGAGCTTTCGGGCACCTTTGGAATTCTGACACAGCGTGGTGGGCTCAGTCACCAAATGGCCGCTATAAAAAGGCTGCCGCAGGAGGGGGAGCCGGCCACCTAATGGCTGGCATGAGCTTACCTTCGATAACACATTGAAGCTCCTTGTGCGGTGGTGATCCCTGTGATGCTGAAGTAATGTGTTTTTTTTTAAATCTGCACAGTGATTCACACCTCCAGTGGCGGATCAGAAGCCTTGTTGGGGAAAGCCCCCCGTGACCCCCCTCACTGTTTAGAACACTTGATGAGCACCAGGAAAGGTGTTACCGGGCTCCCTGGTGCCTACATGCACTACAATGGTGACCCCTGAACTATATTGTTCCAGAAGGACTTGCGATGCCTGCATCCCCCTTCCTACTGGTGCATCTTTTCCTGCCTTGGCTCAGTGGCTGTGCATTTGCTTGGCATGTAGAATGTCCTCACTTCAAACTCTGGTGCTTCCGGTTAAAAGGAACTGGTCATATGAAAGTCCTTGACCTGAGATCTTGGAGAGGTGCCCTCAGGCTGAACAGACAGCCATGACCTTGATGGACCAATGGTCTGATTCAGCTTCATGTATTCCCCGCTTCATTTCTACTGAGTCAGTAGCTCAGCTATTACTGCTCAGGCTTCAGTTGGCTCCTCTCTGATGTGTTGTTTTTCATTGTAGCCTCTGTAGTCTCACAGCTGGTCCTGTGCAGATCCGTCTTTGGAGCCTTCTGAAGCTTTAGACGGGGAGCCGGTGCTCCTGCCCTCTCTCCTTGGAGGATGGTGGATCCGTGCATGCACCAAAGGGATGGGACTGGTGCAGATTGTCTCTTTTTCCTCCTCGTGATTAGAGCGCCTGGCGCAGGGAAGATTTTTGGCAAAATAAATCCACTGTTGCAAAATGAGCCATCGGTGCTTAAATAATTTCAAATGTCTGTGCTCCGCTAGTCAATCTCTTTGCGACCTCACACCTTGCATTTTGTGACCTTCATGGACTGTGCAAACTAGGCAGCCATGCCGAATGTTTGCTCTCCTGGGACACTCATTTCACTTCTGCTAGTCACAGGGTCGGCGCCTGCAGAATCACAACATAGCGGCTGCTCTGTTCTTGAGCGCTCCAAGCATTTGAAATCAGGATGACCTTGCCAAGCATGTAGTACTACAGAAACTGCTTCTCTTCCATAGGGACTTGCTTAAGCCTTAGTTCAGCAGATATCTGACAAAGAGAGCTTTGGCTCTTGAATGTTTATGCCCTAGTAAGCTTGTTGGTCTTTAAGGTGCTACTGGACCTGAGACTTGCTCATATTAAGGTGAGGGGACCGAAAGTGAGGACAGATAATGGAGTGGAATTGAGGCATACTGTTTCCATGTGCAGGGTTTTGTTTTTTTCCTTGTTGGTCTGGAAGACAGAAATTGGCTCCTCGTTGCCAATAAGTTTTGCATCACTTCCAAATCCAAGCAAGAATCATATTTATTTTCTAGGTAATGGATCCAAACAAACTTCTACAAGTGTGGCATTGTCAAGGATAAGAACTTATTCTTAGGTCTCCATCCCTGGTCAGAAATGCCAAGCGTTTGGGCTAGAGCCTGAATGGCTAGGGGATGTATGGTTGCTTTGGCGGACTTCTGGCTGTCCAAAACTATGCTTCCAAAGACCTTTTGTTAGTGTAAAAGGTAATGGTAGTCCCCTGCACAAGCACCAGGTCATTACTGACCCATGGGGTGACGTCACATCCTGACGTTTACTAGGCAGACTGTGTTTACAGGGTGGTTTGCCATTGCCTTCCCCAGTCGTCTACACTTTACCTATAGTAAGCTGGGTACTCATTTTACCGACCTCAAAAGGATGGAAGGCTGAGTCAACCTTGAGCTGGCTGGCTACCTGAAACCTACTTCCTCCAGGAAGTGTACAGGATATAAATTGGGCATTCAGTCAAGACCCAATTAATCCAAATGTCCTGGTAAGGAGAACTCTGTCATGTGTTATGGCTGAATGTGTGTCTTAAATTTTAAACCTGCTAGTCGGTTAAGATCAACATCGGGGTGCTCTCCTTTTAACCCTGGCTTTCTGAAATTTGGTGGGACACACACACACACACACACACACACACACACACACACACTGCTTTGATTATTTGTATTACACTTGGATGTTGCTGTTGAGCCTGCTACAAGCGTTTTATGGAGAGGACAGCCAACGGATATTTTAAACTGGAGAAAAACAGCAAAAGGCACTTTCTGAGAAGCGGATACTGCGTTACCTGCTGTCGAGTAGATTGAAGAAGAAGAGTTGGTTTTTATATGCCGACTTTCTCTGCCACTTAAGGGAGAATCAAACCGGCTTACAATCACCTTCCCTTCCCCTCCCCACAACAGACACCCTGTGAGGTAGGTGGGGCTGAGAGTGTGTGACTAGCCCAAGGTCACCCAGCTGGCTTTGTGTGTAGGAGCTGGGAAACCAACCTGGTTCTCCAGATTAGCCTCTGCCGCTCATGTGGAGGGAGTGGGGAATCAAACCCAGTTCTCGAGATCAGACTCCACCACTCCAAACCACCGTTCTTAACCACTACACCACGCTGGCTCAATTGCACTTGAGATGTGGCAACTTTTCTCTTTAATAGTGTCAAGGAAAAATTAAATCTCATTTCCCCCCTTTTTAAAGTGTGAAATGGTAGATGAATAGCCAACGGCTGTTCAGTCTAAGGAGGGGAAGGAGATATTTTAAAGAAATAATAAAAGGGCGGTGGCTGGCTGTATAGATATATATGGAATATATTTTTAAGCAAGGTATCAGCATATTGGGAGAGCAGCGGATGGCCTTATTGGTGCTGAGCAAAGTCTATGGGATTTCTGTAATTAGGCTGTGTCTGTGGTGAGGTTTGGCTGAGAGTGAAATCCCTGCCTGAACACACGGGCTCTGTTGAAACAGCTTCCCCAACCCCCTTTTCTCCTGCCTGAGTCATGTATGTTAACTGCAGCAGTCTTGGGATGTTCTTGCGGCTGCTGATGAGAACTCAGAAAAACCCATAACCAAAAAAGCCAGTTTGTCTTTCTCTGGGCGCAGGATTCCAGCTGCATTCTCTGATCTCCCGTCTAAGGTTGCTCCCCCAATGCGCCACGATCCAAAATGCATACCAAAGTATGTGAAGTGGCAACCTCTTGATGACATGAGCTGCCCAGCAGCGGCAGACTTTGTGGTGCCGCTTTTCCTTATGGTTTGCTGTCAGTTGAACGGTTGGAAGAGTGAGTCATAGATGGTCGCTTGCCATAGCTGCGACTTCGGCCGGTCTGTGGGAGGTCTCGTTTCCCTCCCTCAGCACTTTTGAATCCTCTCTCTTCTGCCTGCAAGGCTAGAGACGGACAACAGTTTTTCGAAGAATTAAAGGTAATGCGATAAATGTTATCATCATTCATTTATTCATTTCCCACGTATTCCTGAAACGCTACAGAAACCCGCAAACAGAGGGTGGTGCTAGACCAGGCGTTCCCCAACCTTGTTGAACCTGTGGGTACTTCTGAATTTTGAGAACAGACAGCAGGAGCTACAACAAAATGGCCACCGTGGAGGTGAGCGAGGTCAAATCACAAGTATTGGGAAGTTCCACAGACTACTGGGAAGATTCCAGCCAAGCATCCTCCTATGATGGAGGCTGCCGTTTCTCAATGGGTGCTCTCTACAGTGACAAACTGATGTCCCTGGACTTTTCTGCTGTACCTTGTAACCCAGTGAAGCAGAGGAACACCAAGACTGGATCAGTGCTTTGGGCAAGAAGCAAGTGGATGCCAGGAAACACAATGCACAATGCTGATTCTATGACCTTAGGCAGTTCATGAGAGGGAGGGCATCTTGGCCATCTTCTGGGCTTGGAGTAGGGGTCACTGGGTGTGTGTGGAGGGCGATAGTGGTGAATTTCCTGCATTGTGCAGGGGGTTGGACTAGACGACCCTGGTGGTCCCTTCCAATTCTATGATTCTACATCAGTGGGCACCACACTGAGGATCATTATGCTGGACTTCATGGGTGGCAAGGGGGCTACCACCAAAAATGGCACCCCATTATCCAATTGCAACACTTTATCCCTCAAACTACAGGGTAATGCAGCTGCATCAAGCCATGAGTTTTCTTATCCTCACTCCACATCCTCAGTTGTCAGCTAAGGTGAAAAAGCTTGCAGCGTAATAATGTCACATCATCTGCTAAGCTTCATTAGATGTTATGGGAGATCGAAGAGAACTAGACACAGGATTCCATTTTCAGTTAGCAGCCGGTGTCTTCCCTAACATCTAGTTCTGCCGAGGGACAATAGGGGAGTGGGTATGTACGCCACATCCAACAGTAGCCGTGTCGTATCTCTTTTTCCCCCCAAAGCTAATTTGATTTGGTTGTGGTCTGTTCCATCAGAAGGAATAAAATTATATGTTCCTTCATTTCCTTTTCCTCAACAGCGCAACTGAACATTGAGATGAGCCAGATTCTGTGGCACCTGAGCCAAACCAGAGTTTGCAACAAGAGCTCTTCATAGTATTCGCCAGATCTCAGCTCTGGAACTTGTTTTGAAAACTAGGGGTCAGCCCCTGGATCGTATGATGTAATTTTTTTTAATGCAGCATGCAAATCCTGCACACATGTAGGTCTGCAAATCAGAGTACGTGGCATTAAACTTGAATCACAGTACTTTGCTTTCTTTTCTTTTTTTTGGGGGGGGGAATTAATCCTCTGCTCCTCAGCAATACATTCTGCAGGCTCCAAGCTGCAAGCCAACTATGATTGCCCCCCCTGGCCCCCCAAAAAAGAATTCAGGCTTAAAAAGGAATTTGGAATGGCACAGATGAGCCTCTATGCTAGATCAGATCACGGTCTATATAGTCCAGCCGTTGATTCCCACCTACGGCTGGTCATGAGGTTCTGGAAACTCTCCTACCCATCATCAGCCCCCCTTGCAAAAGACCTTTTACAGAAATAGCCATCTCATTAAACTCTCTGGGTTCCCCCCCCCCCACAAGAGATGATATGGCGCATAGCCAGTGCTGCAACGTGGTTTCTGGGAAAAGCAAGATAATGGGCAGAGTTCCCATAATAGTACGGCTCCAATAATTGACAGAAGTCAAGGTCCGTGATAACACTGTGTTCTGGGTTCCCTAAACATCCCGATTCCAAACCTAACCCAATTAATAAATGAGTTATGAAACTGTTTTCTGTGGGCCTGCGTTTCTGTTGCTGAGGGCAGGAGAAGAGATTTAGTTAGTCCGGTAAAACCTCGTATTCAGTTTTGCTTCTTTATCGGCACTTTGAGAGTCAAGATACTGCCAGAATGCCCTCTTTGCCTGGTCTTACAAGGAAAATCTCAGCCAACTTCAGTGCCATGTAATATTGTAAACTCTTAATAATGTAGCTTCATTGTTTTATCAGTACGTTCTGTTTTCATGTTGGTGTGAATGTTGCTCTCCTTCGCCCTTCCGTTGATAACAGCTTGCAAAGGGGGCAGGAAACCTTGACCAGCATCTGGTATTCAGAGGTATAATACTTCAGAACCACTTAGCTATCCTCCTCTTATAGGCACTCGACCGTTAATGTTTTCTATCAGCAGGGCAATGAAATAGATCCACTCACAGATGAGGTAGAGATTTATACAGCACTGGGGCAGGGGGAACCCTCAGGTTTTTTTAAAAGCATATTAGTTTTTAAATTTGAAAAGAGACCCCCCCCCCCCATAACTTGGTGATTAAGAACGCTCATTGCCTTCAATATTGATTCATTAGTTAAAGGTGGAAACGTCGAGGGAGATGAGCTCAAACCAACGGGTTGAAATTAAATCAAAAGAGTTTTCATTTCGAGTAGACATTAGGAAGAATTTTCTGATAGAGCGGTTCCTCAGCAGAACAGGCTTCCTCGGGAGGTGGTAAGTGCTTTTTCCCTGGAGGTTTTTAAGCAGAGGCTAGATGGCCATCTGTCAGCAATGCTGATTCTATGACCTTAGGCAGATCATGAGAGGGAGGGCACCTTGGCCATCTTCTGGGCATGGAGTAGGGGTCACTGGGGGCGTGGGGGGGAGGCAGTTGTGAATTTCCTGCACTGTGCAGGGGGTTGGGCTAGATGACCCTGGTGGTCCCTTCCAACTCTATGATTCTATGACCCAGCCTTTAAGAACGTATCAAATCCTGGATGAGGAGATTTGGTGGTGGTGGAGATTTCTCAGTCGTTTATCTCTCCTCCCCTTTGCAAAGTTCCTACCAAGCCTTCGGCAGCCTTTCTTAGATTGATCCTTTGTGAATATGTCTAATTCATTTCTTAAAACTTCATATGGTATATTTTTACCAAATCAAATCGAATCAAGGTAAATGCTACTTTTCACTGGCGGGCAGGAGACCCTCGAAGGATGCACAAAGGCAAGGGTTTCTGAGGGGAAGAGGAAACCCTCTGATTCTCCATTAATGCTAGCAGTGAAGATGATTGGTTTTGTCAATGTGTGTGTGTGAGGGCAACCGGGAAGAAGTTATGCACAAAACCACATCATGCCACTCTGCAGCTCACGTAAAATGAGTCGAGGTGCCTCTGATAACTGAGGGCACTTATAAATGCAAGTGCTTGCATCCCTTCACTCCTTTTCTTGCCTCTTTACTCAATTGCTTCCATTGTGATTGCAAGAGCTTCTTCTCGTCTGGGCCTGGCATCTGCGTGCTATTGTAAAAACGGTTGTTGCAAGGAGCGGAAGCCTGGTTCTGACTTTCATTCTGACTTCATCCAAAAGAATCCTTAGCCAATGGCTAGGAAACTCTGATCCGAACCACATGTACGGTGGGAATTGGACAAAAATGTCTATGTGGTTTGCTGGGGGGGGGGCTAATTTCATTCTACCCAAGATTTCCCTGCGAATTCCGTTCAGCTTGGTTTTGGCACAGAATGAAAAAGCAAAGTTTTGCCAGCTTGTGTAGGGCTGGGCTGGGGGGGGGGAGAGGGAGGAGAAGATACCGAAAATTCTGGTTTCGAGACAAATGCTTATTTAGGACAGCAGGACCTTTGATGCACGTAGTTACATCAGATTGCTACACAGAACATCCTCCAAGTTATTATTCCCTGAACCCCCCATTTTATATTTGTCAGTGGTGCCTCAATCTTGGTTATGTTGATTAAGGACAAAAGAGGGGAGGGGGAACCCCTCACACAGGACCGTGGGCAGGAGTGACTGGGACTGCCAAGCAATGGAACTGGGAGACAAGATGAATAGGGAACTATAAGGGGGAGTCATGCGGGGGGAGGAGCCCCATGGCACAGAGTGGTAAGCTGCGGCACTGCAGTCCAAGCTCTGCTCACAACCTGAGTTTGATCCCAAAGGAAGTTTTTTCAGGTAGCCGGCTCAAGGTTGACTCTGCCTTCCATCCTTCCGAGGTCGGTAAAATGAGTACCCATTTTATCTTGCTGGGGGTAAAGGGAAGATGACTGGGGAAGGCAATGGCAAACCACCCCGTAAACAAAGTCTGCCTAGTAAACTTCGGGATGTGACGTCACCTCATGGGTCAGGAATGACCCAATGCTTGCACAGGGGACCTTTACCTTTTAAATGTGGGGGGAGGGTTGAGTGAAACCTCACACAGAGCCTAGGGCAGGGCCCCAATATGGCACTGCTGTACTTTCCTGGCACCCACCAATTGTTTTTAGAAAGTGGGTGGGGCCAGATGGAAGCATTTGTCCAGCAGGGCTTCTGATTGGTCGTTGGAGATCTGATTGGCTGAGCAGATTTTTTTTAAAAAAACATTGCTTTTGGTAGCAGCTGCGTCCACAGTGGTAGGATATTTGCTGCATGACTGAAGGTAAGCTGTATGTATGCAAGAAAATATTTTTTAAACAATATGTTCATTTTAAAATGTTAAATCCTGTTAAGCAGAACTTCTTCCTGAAATGTTGAACTGTTACTGTTAGAGTTCTGTATAACCTAACTTCCTGACATTTTGTCTATGGCTCCACCTCCTGTGGCAGCCATTTTGTGTTTCGTTCCATCTTCCAAGGCAGACACTTTGTGGTTCTGCCCACCACCCTGTGTCACAATTCCAAAGGTGTCCACAGGCTCAGAAAGTTTGGGGACCCTGGCCTAGGGAAAGGAGAAGCAATTTGTTGGAAAAGGACTGGGAATAGGTGAAGATCGGAGGAGGGAATTCAAAAACAAAATATACAAGTACGATACGTTGTCTCAAAAATGGGTGTACTGTAAACTACAAAATGAAAACACCACCTGAACCCACACTATGAAAGAAATGCAACAAGCATAATGTGACAACTGTAAATGGTATTCAGTATACTATTAACAAGTATGTAAATGCACAGTAAAATGAACTGTAGAAATGTAGAAATATAAGCAACATCAAAAAAGGAATTAACACAAGACAAAAGATGGATCTCCAGCCATACTCTGTTTTGAGTAGATCTTGAGTTGTCTTCTTTATTCAGTTTTAAGCGGCCATCAGTTCAGTATTGTTTACAAATGTACGCTTGTCACATTTTTTTCACATTGTGGGTTCAGGTGGTGTTTTCATTTTTCATCCCAGTCTTGTCATCTGACCCTCCACCTGCTCTGCAGCACACCTGGTTTGGCACAGCAGGTGTCTGTGTGTGTGTGGGGTTGAGGCAGGAACTGGGTTGCCCTGGATGCTTTGCCCTATTTCAGTGTTGAGGGCATTCAAGGAGATTTCACGGTCTCCATCCAAAGTTCAGGTTGCGTATTGGCAACCCTGATTTTAACATGGCTTTGAGTTAACGTACTAAACCAGGGGCATCAGACTAATTTGTTATGAGGGCCGGGTATGTCATAAATGTCACTTGGTTGGGCCATGCCTCGCCAGCCCAGACTGGGACTGGGGGCGTGGCTGCCTCGGCTGGCTCACAGGCCAGATAAGTGTTCTCAACGGGCCGAATCTGGCCCCTGGGCCGTATATTTGACAACCCTGTACTAAACTTTCTGTCTGTATCTAGTGCCAAGGCAAGATGCTTATGAGTTTTTAGTATGCATGCAAATGAGTTTCATTGAAATTCCCTCATTACTTTCCCAGAATTATTTAAATCATCTCTTTAGTGGTCTGTCATTCCTCACCCCACATGTACTGCATTTAAATTTTATAGCATTTAGCTCCCCAGCAATGCAAATGTCATACATCAGGCTGCTGGAGTCATAATCTTCTGCGGATAATAATGCATCTCCATCTTAGAAGAGCTTAAAAGTTGATCTCCGGATGTTGTTTCTTTGTTATTTTAGTTGGCTTAGTCTTCCTCGGTCAGAGCAATCCAACGTTAGGGTTTAAATGTCTACTTTGCCTTTCCATGGAAAGTATATACCAACTATTTTAATCCAAAGTTAAACAGACACTGGTTTTGTACTGCCTACTGTAAACTCACCACAAACACCCTCCGCGTGTTCTGGAAACATTCATCCGCTTGCTGTAACTGTGTGTCCCCAGAGTTCTCTTTAGCTCCATTAATCTTGGAGAGCTTTTATAGGCAGCCTTCCTCTTTGTTCAACAAATCGTCTCTTCGACGCTGTATTTGCCACGAGTGGTTATGAACAGGGCTACGTGTGTTCCATGATCACACTGCACAAGTGCTCCCCTCAGCACCCATACAATCTGAGCTTTCATTCAAAAAAATAATAAAGGAACTGTGAAGGTGGATGTGAAAATGTGTTGACAGTAGGTGCATATAGAGAACCAGCTTACCACAAAGGGAAGTTTGCTTGCTTGTGTGATGAAGTGTTGTCCATGGCTGGTTTTGTAGTATTCCAGATTTGCAGTGGTTCTTTTGCCCCACTCCGGTTCTCTCAGGCCGGATTTAAACATGATGCTTGGTGATATGGAAGGACTTAACTGTGCGAATTTGCACCTGCCTAGAATCCTGTTAAACTGGGCTGCCACCTTTGTGAAGTATCTACTCATTCTCACAAAGCCAGGCTATGGTTCTCTGATATGCTAACTTAGAGGTCCCCAGTGTGGTGCCTGTGGGCATCATGGCGTCCACCAGCGTTCTAACTGACACCCACCTGCTTCTTCTCCAAAACATCTTTCCCCAAAGCGAAGACCAATCTTGGCTTTCATCAACCTACACTCTTATAAACCTACCATCTGCACTCTTATATACCTACCTGACCTCTGTGGTCATCTTCGGATGTCCCCACTTTCTTAGATTAGTTAGGTGACAGCGTGGGAGAGAGCTTTCTCATTAGTGGCACCAAAACTCTGGAACTCTTCCCCTCTGGGAGACTTGCCTGTCCCCTTCTGTTGCTGTCTTCCGCCAATTGGTGAAGACTTTTTTTTTGCTTAGCATTCCTGCAGTGTTCCCTCCTTCCTCTCCAATGGTTTTAACTTTTGTTTTTATCTTTTGACCTTATTTTAAGCTTCAGGGGCATCAGTGATGGCATCATTGGTTTAATGATGTGTTTGCCTGTTGGTTTTAATGGCTTTTATTTTAATCTTGTAAATAAATAAAATAAGTAAGCCTCAATACAGCAGGAGGAGGTGCTTCAGAAAACATCACCTTGAGTCTATAGGCCGCACCTGTTTGTAAATATCTGCTGTCATCATAGGAGGCCGCTTGGTTTGAAATATACCAACATTTTGCAGCTGCCTTCCCTGGCAGCCATTTTGTGGTTGATCATGTCTCTCATGACAGCCATTTTATGGTGGTACCCGCTGCATCTCATAACTCTGAAAGCACTCACAGGCTCAACAGGGTTGGAGACCCTAGTGCTAACTAAACATGTGTAGCTACTTTGCATGGGTAGCAGCTCTGTTTAAGAGAAGACACTGTATGTGTGGAGTCTCACATGCAAGATGTTTTCCTTTAGAAACATCGTGTTTAGAATTGACCCTCATTCTGTTGCTGTATAGTAAAGATGTTCTACCTACTCCACCCTTCCTTCCTTCCTTCCTTCCTTCCTTCCTTCCTTCCTTCCTTGCTTCCTTGCTTCCTTGCTTCCTTGCTTCCTTGCTTCCTTGCTTCCTTCCTTCCTTCCTTCCTTGCTTCCTTCCTTCCTTCCTTCCTTCCTTCCTTCCTTCCTTCCTTCCTTCCTTCCTTCCTTCCTTCCTTCCTTCCTTCCTTCCTTCCTCTATTGTGCACACATGTGGAGGAAAATCCACAACCCTGTTCACTTTAAACATTAAAATCCAAGTTAGCATGTTTATACAGCACACCTACCTCATTCATCATCCAGTGGACAAATATACATATATTCAGGTATCTGAATGGATTTTTTTTCAGTTCTTAAGAAAGCTGCTTCTTCCTTATTTAATTTCTCATTATTGTAAACAGAGGCTAATGCCATGATCCAGCACTTCTCTATACAAAAGGGCAGAGGCTCTGCATAGGAGACAAGAACTGAAGAACATGGAGGGACTCATGAATGAGAGGCAGTGAGGAACAGAATAGGTGTACTGGGGAAGACTGTTAGACAATTCATACAACAGTCACAAGTCCTGAAGGGATTTTCGGTCCCTAGTTGAAAACATTGGCAAATCAGGAAGGTATAAAATGATTGTGCTAGCAAGAGGGTTTACTGTCTGGGCTGGTACCTCTTTCCTAAAGTGCAGCTGGCTCTTGATCTGACGTCTTTCTGGACACGATACAAAACACACTGTGTAAGCATGGAACTTGATCCCCAGAGATTTATGGTGTACCTGCTGGTACAAGTGGACAGTGTTCTAATACTCCGCCGATTATTATCTTTTTGGATGATAGTGCTTGAACTACACAATGTGCTTAGGTACAAATATGAATAAGCAACATATAAACACAGGATCCTAGACCCAAAGGCTTACAGGTTTTACATGTATTTTGTATGCCAAAGTTTGGTGCTGCAGTAGACGGCAAGCAGAGAGAGGGGCTGAGAATTCTGCCTGACTCTTCCATGCGTGCTCGAATGGACTCGTGACACAGAGACCCAGGTTCACATTCCTGCTTGTTAGCATGCAGGATAACTATGCTTGTTAGGTGGCCTTGGCCTTGTAGCGGTCACAGTCTCCACCTAATCTGCTGCAGCATAGTAGCTAACAGCCTGAGCCACAAATCAAGAAGTCTCCAGTTCAACTCCCACTGCACTTACTAGAAGGCTGTAGCCAAACCATTATCTCTCAGTCTCACTGCCGCCACCTGTCTGCAATACAGAGCTAACAATACCAACCTACTTTACAGGATTGTTGTACGGATTACAGCAAGATCATGTATGCAAAGCACTTTGAACCCTCCAAAGCGTTATACGAGTGCTCAGTATCATTGTTAGTCTCTCTCTCAGAATGAATCGGGGTAGAACCTGAGCTCTTTGGAGGAAGGACAGGGTGCAAATATAAAATCGATTACGGGCAAGATTTGTCCCACAGATTGCTTCCTAACATCCTTTTCCCGAGAACTACCAGCCTTCCCATTTCTTCTTCTCCTGAAGAGCTATTCTCTTCCCATCTAATCATGATGAACATCAGGCATGCCTTCTACCGAGTCAAGACCAGTGGTCCTTATAGTTTTGCACTGTCTACTGTGCCTGGCGTAGGTTCTCCAGGGTCTTAGGAAAAGAAAGATCTTGCATATCAACTGCTCTCTACAACCCTTTCAATGAGTGACTGAATGGGTGACCTTATGCATGCAAAGGGAGTGCTCTACTGCTCACCCACATCCTCTCCACATAGTGCTATTAATAATCCTGGTGTGGGTCTTCTTTCTGATGAAAGCAAACAAGAAGAAGCTGTAAACTGTCAGACCCTCCTCCTGCTAAGGGGGGCCACGAGGGCACGGGGGGCAAAGACTGGCATCAGAACAAGACACTGCTCCCCACAAAATGGATGCCTCTCAGAGGGTTTTGGGATCCAGGAAGGCGGCTGACCGCTGAACTTTCCCCTCATCCTAAGGTGTGCGTGGCTGGACAACGGGGCTAGCTAATCCCCATTGTGTCATCCTAAGGTGATTTAATCAGTGCTCTGAGCAGACCATCACTTACCCTGTCTTAACCCATTCCAGCAATCAATCAGTATTCAAGAAAAATAAACGAGGCATCCTCTTGGGTCCTGCCGACTCATCAAGCCTCTCCTATCCTTTTGTTCGAACACCGGAGAAGCAAGCAATCTCTGGCTTTCCTGCCAGCTTACCTCATACTGCCTCAGGACCCATTTTGGGGTATAAATATTGGTCCTTTGGCCATTCAAAGTGTGTGTGCTGGATCTGTGCGCGCAGCCCCACTTGCATGCGGGCTCTTCCTTTTGCTCCTGGAAACGCTGGTCGTTTTCCTCTTCAGTGCTGCTTTCCATAGACGTCCCTTCAAGATTGGTAACCGTCACCCATCCCTGAAACCCTATCCAACTTCCTCCCTTTTCTCTTAGGCTGCTCTTGTATGCATGTTTGTTGCTTAAAATATATTTCTTGTTTTTCTATTTTTATTTCTTAAAAAATCATATTTTAATTATACAATTCACCCAGGACTATCCTGATATACATAGGTTATCTATCCCAGCTACCCCCTATCCCAGATTAGTGTCTGCTGCTCATGTGGAGGAGTGGGGACTCAAACCCAGTTCTCCAGGTTAGAGCCCACTGCTCCAAACCACTGCTTTTAACTGCTATACCATGAGGGAAGTGGAAAGCAGGCCAGCTGCTCCAAACCGTTGGTTTGCACATACAGCTTAAATATCAAGTCCGTGGTGGGGGTTCTAAGTTAGAGGTAGTCCAAACCATGGTTTGGTGTGATGTCTGAACAAAGCCACCGCATCCGATTGCCCGTGACCTTCAAAATTTGCTGACATTTTGCAGTTGCTGTTGCTTTTGCCAGTTCCATTGTTGGCGATATTAGCGATAGCCTCGTTGCTTTTCTGCAGCCAGCTGCATGCCAAGAAGTGGCCTGCCTGCCTGCCTTCTTCGGTTGGTTTCTGTTCTCAGCTGCCTTCCGTCTGGGGCATGCCTTTTGGTGGCTTCAGTTTTAATCTGAGCCTGACAATGCACAGCTGTGGCCCTTAAGATGCTTTGTGATTTACAAAGGGTTGATTGGGGTAAGCCTGGTGGTTTTTAAGCTCAGAACATTAGCTGTGTTTCATTAAGCACAAGGCAAGCTTATGAAGTCCATTAAATCGCCCAGCATGTACCAAAGTTCAAACAGACTGCGGTGGAAGTGGCAGGGTGCCATGAGTTACAAGTAATTACGTATCACAAAGCATCAGTAGAGGTACATGTGTTGAGGTATGCAGTGTTCATCGCCTTTTTAAAAAACATAGACCCAAGAGGCCAGTCCTCATTGTTAGGGGCAAAGCTTGAAACCACATAAGCAGAATTAAAATATTTCAAAAGTTAGGAAGAGTGGGGTACTCAGTAAGCAAGATGGTTCTCTCCTTCCCAGTTTCCTTTCCCTTGCCCTCTTGTCCATATTGTTGCCATTCTGGCATTCTCCGCATCTTTTCCTCCCTTCACTGCCAAAAAATTCTAACTTTGTTCTACTTGAATGAGCTTAAAATGCTCATCTACATTTCTTCAGTTCTTCTGACCCAGAGTACGTTGCCTTTTTATCATTATTTAATTTATGAAAAAAACATTTCTTTCCTGCTCTTCCATCCTTACTCGGATATCTGGAGCAGGTCACAATAAATTTTAAACAGTCTAAATATAACATGCAGTGCCATGCGATAAAAACAACAATATATAACAAGAGACAGCCAGCTAAAATCCAGTTAAGAATAAAAGAAAAGCCAACGTGTCCAATCAAAGCAATGCGTGGGCCAGTAAAAACAGAATTACAGTTATAATTAGCCAGCAGCAGACTGTGTCTGGGGAAACCTGGCCTTGAATCTCTGCTCAGCCAGGTAATGGACGTCCTTGGGCCAGCCACAGTCTTTTGACCTAGCCCTATCTCACAGGGGGGTCGTGAGGCTAAAATGGAAGAGGAGGGGATGCTGCTGCATGCTCCATGGAGGAAAAGCAGGATAACAGGATAATTGCTGACTGTGCGAAGAAGGATCTTGCTGCTCTCTGACCCGGTTCTATTTTTGTGGTTGCCAGCGTAGCATGCCAGAAAAGAAAAAGAAAAGAAAGAACAGATTCTCTTCCACTTTACAAAAGTTTTCCTACCTAATCACCCAGGGACAATTCTTGATGGTTAGAGGCAGCCGTGCCTGTTTGCAAACCTGCCTTATTCTACTCATAGTTTTTATTGTATTTTCTGGCATACAATGAAAAACAGCTTCCAGTATATTACACAAGATCTGTGACCTGAACATATCCTGGCCAAAATTCCTTGTAAATGGTTCCCCACCAACACCACTTTGTCCTGTCCCCACCCCCAGTCATGTATTCTTATACTCAAATTATGTTAAACCGCAACAAAAGCGAGAAACTCCAGATCCTCTACAGCCACCTCCTCTTGAGGAAGCACCGTGATAAAACAAGATGCTCCAGAATAGCTTGCCCAATCAGACTGAGTGCATCTCGGGAACCCCATTTCTTGCGTAGAATTCTCTCATCAATGGCCAGTACCACCTGTTGCATACCGACACGTTGGTCATATGCAGGAGGAGGGTTATAAAAGGAATGTCCAAGCTGTCCCATCTATTGGTGTGTTTCTAGATAGTAGGCTTTGCCCGTTATGTTCTTCAGTGGTGAGTTTCTGCCTTCTCACAAAGACCCCACCTGTGGAGTCGGGAGAGGAGAGGGACCTCAGGATGGTATAATGCTTTACAGTCCACCCTCCAAAACAGGCAGTTGTAATTCCAGGAGATCTCTAGGCCCCACCTGGTGGTTGGCAACCCTAACTAGAACAGGAATAAAGTGGGGAATAAAGAAGGAACAGGATTTTAGGTGCCTGAAATATATGCCTGTAGGAAGAATAGGATTCATCAGTGGGGAGAGTGCAGAAGAATATAAAGATAAATAGCTCTTTGCCCCCTCCCCCATCCCACATTGATCTGAAGAAGGCCCAGAAAATGCCTTTATATTTTCAATGGGTTTGGGTTTTTTTTTTACACAGCGAACAACGGCCCGGGATTTGCTCTTTTTTTCTTTTTTTAAGGACAAAGGAAGAAATTGATGGCTCTTTCTTTTAAAAGCAACTCACCAGATTTTATCTTAAGTAAAAAATGGTTATGATCTTTGCAGTGTAACTGGAGGCCCTGCAGAACCTCGACTCTACAATGTCACACAGAGTTGGATGCTCAAAGATCAGGCTGCAAGGCTGCCTCTTCTCAGATGAGAGGGGGTGGAAACCGATCCTGCTGTCTGTGCCAGTAGCAGCAGTTTTCCACCCCAAATATCCCCTGGGATATTGTAAGTTCATTAGCATCCCACTCAACCCACGAGTTAACCAGTGAGGAGAGAAGGAACAAAAAGATCCTGCCTTGAAATGGAAGCCGTTCAGGGGTTGCTGCATTCCCAGTATTGCTGTAGCCCAAGAACAGCAACCGAAGGGACATTCTGGTCTATGTGGCCTTGAATATGTCTCATTAATGTAACAAACCAAACAGGATGTGTCAGGAATCTGACCAGCAGTTGGTAACACACCCAGCTGTGAGATGGAGGCTGGCAAATTTAAGTCTGCTACTTTGAGATTTTGACTTGCTATCTTGAAAAGGATCCCAAAAGTCTGATCCTCTGTATGCAGTCATGAGGTCTAGCAAAATGCCCTTGAAATGGATTTTGGGGGATTATCAGAGTTGTCTCATGACCCAGAAAAGCCATGTTTTTGTGGTCAGAGCTGACCCAAAGGCCATCTGTGGCTCAAACCTGCTCCTTTTAAACTCCCAAAGGTGTTAATTAAATATGACTGGATTGTTTTAACCTTAGCAAACCACTATTTTAGGTAGCCTGTCTCAGTAGGGGTTTTTAAAAACGGATCACATTATTTAATCCTGTTTTTCCTCCAAGGAGCTCAGGGCAGCACATGAGTTTCTCCCCTTGCCTTTCCTCCCAACCACCCTGTCAGGTAGGCAAGGCTGCAAGAGACAAGAGTGCCCAGTGGACTTTATGGCTGAGCGGGGATTTGAACTTGGGTGTCCCCTAGTCCTAATCCAATGCCTTAACCCCTTCGCCGCACCAGTTCTCAATTATGAAAACCAGCCAGCAGCACAATTCTGCAAAGAAAGATGCAAGAAACAGTGGCGTGTATCCTATCTCAAAAGCACTCTTTCAACTTAAATAGCTCTTCTGTTGGAGGAAGTACCTTGTAAAGAGAGTCAGTGTGGTGTAGTGGTTAAGAGTGGTGGTTTGGAGCGGTGGACTCTGATCTGGAGAACCGGGTTTGATTCCCCACTCCTACACATGAGTGGCGGACTCTAACCTGGTGAACCAGGTTGGTTTCCCCACTCCACATGAAGCCAGCTGGGTGACCTTGGCCCAGTCACAGTTCTCTCCGAACTCTCTCAGCCAGCCCTACCTACCTCACAGGGTGTCTGTTGTGGGGAGGGGAAGGGAGGGTGATTGTAAGCCGGTTTGATTCTTCCTTAAGTGGTAGAGAAAGTCGGCATGTAAAAACCAACTCTTCTTTCTTCTTCTTCTTGCTGCAGTTCAAGAAGAATTGATGCCCACAACTTTCTAATGAGGAATTCCTCTTTTAATTACTTTCCTGTTTTCCATCCTTTTTCTTGCTCAACTGTCAAAGCTTTTGTTTATTGACTAGATGCCGTTAATGAATAAGCAGCGCTGGATCTTGGTTTTACACTTGACCCTGAACCTAAGGTTAAAGGGGGGAAAAACCCAGCTCACAAGCCATCTGTAATCCATCAGTAAAGAGACAAAGTGACAGACCAAAGATAGTGTGTGAGGAAGCAAAGAATTCTGGGAGTCATGTCAAAGCATCTTAGTAGGTTGCTGTAGATAGGAACATATAGGTCGACAAAGCCATGAGCAGAAGCTGAGGGTGTTATGTAGCATTGCCAAAACTGCCTCTCCTTTCCCGAGGGCCAAGCTGATTTTGCACATCTGGGGCCTGACAACATCCCAGCTGTGGAGGCTACTCTCGGGTCATGATGAATGGTCTTACTGTATTCTGGCTTTGCAATGTGGCAGCAGTCAGTCAATCCACCAAAGATTAAAAGGAGCACATGACCAATCTCCGGTAGCTGCCTCTTCTCTGTTTTTATAGACACCTGGCTTCTATAGCATGGGGCTTGAATTTGCACCGGAAAAAGCTGACCACATGAATAGCGTCCAGCACAAAAAATAATAATGGAGCTTTCGGAAATCCAACTCAGCCACCTGCTTGATGCGGCCATCCCCATGTACTCTGAAACCATTAGGGATTTGAGTGGGTTTTTCTTTGGCCCAGTTGTTTTCTCTGTGGACAATGTTGTTTGTATGAATTTTGTACAACTCATGTTTGAGAACTTCTCCCTTGGAATAGATCCTGTCCATCCAGATTTCTCTTGGTGTTCTGCTCCTTATTTACTGTCACTCAAACAGCAACATAAAACATATTTTTTTCACCAGGTTGTCCCTTCCCACCCATCCTTCACTGGGAACCTCTGGACAAAGTATATTTAGCAACTAGTATTCTTGAGAATCTAACACAGAGAAAAAGGCTCTCTCTGAGTACGTTGGTCTTCCTGTCCTTGAATGTACCTCTGTGGCAAGCGTGAATTAATTTCATCTACTTGTATGCTTGCCACACCCATCTCTGTGTAGTTACCCAGGACTTAAAATATACCTTTAAAAACCCTGTGCAAACGTATTTTTGGCTGTACATTATCAGTGTCCTTGGTACATAATGCACAGTGTTGTGCATTATGCTGCATTAGATTCTTAAACGTGACACGTTGACAATTTGACACTGGACTTTTTAACAGGCACCTAGTTGGTCCAAGCACCTGAAATGAAAGTCATACTCATTGGTCAGAGTGCGGGAGGGGATCGACCCAGATTTGTGTAGCAGAGGGTAAGCAACGAAATCTTGATAGAAGACATTTTTTTTATACAGGGAGCAAAACCATTTTGGGGGATTCCAAAGAGCATGTGCTGGCTTTTATGAGATTAGCTGGTTCCGTTAGTGCGCTGGCTTCTATGCCCCTGTGGTGCCCTTAGCTTTGTAAATGAACCAGTTGTGACAAAGACTCATTGCTGTGGTTGATCTGCTTGTAGTTCTCTCTTTTGACCAGGGCTGGGTGGTGGTGCACAGGCCAAATCCCTTAGGTTCTCAGTTTCAGGATCCTTGGGGTGAGGTGAGGTTGAATCTTGGTGGAAGTGGGTTTTGGTGGCCCTGAGCAAAATCCCGTAGGGACAGCTCTCGAAGTGAATGAAGGATGCAAAAGGAATAACTTAGACGACAGTGATAATGACGCTGTGTAAACATGTTTTCACATTGCAGAGGTAAAGACAACCGTGGTGTATCCAGCAACGGAGAAGCATCTTCAGAAATACTTGCGCAGAGAGGTGTATCTTATCCAGGAGACTGGGGCTGATTACGATACCATTACATTGCCATTTATTGAATCTCAGAGCTTCAGCATTCAGGTATGGGATGTAACTCCCCTGTACAATCTATGCCTTTTCAGGGACTAATTGCAGAAGACAGGCTTCTGTGACTCAGGCTTTTAGAGGGATAATTACGAGCACTTATATGATTTAGCAATTAGCTTGGCTTTTTTGTTGGATGTAATTTCATTGGCTTTCGGTGGTATTCAGCAGTCAGTCGGGTTTATGTATTTATGATTATGCCAGGAGCCATGCTGCTATCGTGTCTACAGCCATCCTGGACCCTAAAGGAAACAATGCCAGTGCTGGCAGTAGGGTTACCAACTCTGGCTGGGGAAATTCCTGGATATCTGGGAGCAGTGCCTGGGGAGGATGGAGCTTGGGGAGGGGAGGGAGTTCAGTGCGGATGTGATGCCGTAGAGTCTACCTTCCAAACCGGCCGTTTTCTCCAGGGGAACTGAAGTCTCTAGAGACCAGTCTTGGAGACCTGTTGTAATTCCGGGAGAACTCTAGGCCCCACCTGGAGGATAGCAATCCTAGTTGGCAGTATCGCTCACACCTGAGCATCCTAGTGTACGTTGACAATCCAAATAAGTCATACCTTTCAGGGGCAGAGCTAGAAGCATGAAGGAGCTAGAAAAGATTCTTAAGTGTAAGGATTTGTCCCTGGCAACCAAGGTCAAGTTAATTCATGCCATCGTATTCCCTGTTACTATGTATGGGTGTGAAAGCTGGACAATGAAGAAAGCTGATAGGAAGAAAGGTGATTCCTTTGAAATGTGAACATAAGAAAAGCCATGCTGGATCAGACCAAGGCCCATCAAGTCCAGCAGTCTGTTCACACAGTGGCCAACCAGGTGCCTCTAGGAAGTGCACAAACAAGACGACTGCAGCAGCATCCTGCCTGTGTTTCACAGCACCTAATATATTTGGCATACTCCTCTGATCCTGGAGAGAATAGGTATGCATCATGACTAGTATCCATTTTTACTAGTAGCCATAAATACTCCTCTCTTTCATGAACATGTCCCTCTTAAAGCCTTCCTAGTGGTATTGGAGGAGAGTGTTACGGATACCATGGACTGCCAAAAACCAAATCAGTGGGTTACAGATCAAGCAGCAAGCATGTAATCTGTCTCCAGCAGGGCCAACAGTGACTCCAGGGGGTTGTTTGAAACCAGAACGGTGGAAAATAGTTGACCCCTCACACCCACGTAGCAGCCCAAATTGTACCCTTCAGCCACCGTTTTGCACATAAAACCAAACTGGAGATCTTCTGCTATCCTGTCTAGGTTAGCTTCTTAGGTGTCATTCCTGTTCGGGTGAAGACTAAGTTGGGTGAGGTGGATTGTGAGTGGGGAGGGTTGAAGAAGGGAGCAAGAAAATGGAAGGGCCATTTTAATGCAGGGAATTTAATGCCTTAGGCGGTGGAGTAGAGAGGCAGCGCAGCTTAGAGGTTAGAATGTCAGACCAGGATCTGGGAGACCCCTGTTTTGAATCCCCCACTCTGCTATGGAAGTTTGCTGGGGGACCTTGGCCAGTCACACACTCTCAGCCTAGCCTACCTCTCAGGGTTGTGGAGAGGATGGAACGGAGGAGAGGAGAATGATGTAAGCTACTTTGGTACTACATGGGGAGGGGGGTCAAAGATGGGGTATAAATGAAGTAAATAAATAATATTCGGTGGGACTGCCTTTTAAGGCTGTTTTTTTTTTCTGGAATGAAGAGAGGTTTGGGCAGTTCAGCACCCCCTTGCCGTTCTCATTCCAGGGCTCTTTTTAGTCAGAAAAGTACATGTGACACTTGAGTTTTACTGGGATGAGGAAGACCACTTTGCTGCTTTTGTGGGAGCAGCGCTGATTGCACAAAGTGGAGCATAATTGTTTCAGACATACCACACCACTTTGGCATTGTGATTGATTCATTAGTTAATATTTGCAGAGTTTTGTTGAAGGGACATGTTTGTGGTTACTATAGTGATGATACTGGAACTGTTTAGAAACTCTCTGCAAAAGAGATTAACCCAGACTCCTATTTACTCTTTCGTTGTGTTTGGCTGATCGTTGCTACTTTGGGTGGTTTGTGTCGTCTGTCCGTCTCCCCCCCCCCCCCAGCCCCTTGTAATTCTATCCCTGCAGATACTTCTGTGGGTCAGCATTTTTCAGCACGATGAATGTCCCATGGTTTCTCCTTTGGGCGGGGAACTAGTAGTTTTTGTTCCAATTTCTCTTGTGGGACCGTTTGCGTTCTCTCATCCTATGCACCACAGTATTGTGTCACTGTGAAAAAGTGATTTCACACAAGCACCTCCCCAGTGTGTCCATTGTGAGAATCAGTATAAGGTGGAACACGTTTGCGTGTCATGTGCTTTTATTGGCTAGCACCTGTGACGTTCATCGTGGTTAATGGCAATTTGCTGCCCTTCATTGCATTGTTGACGGTGTGCATCATGCTGCTCTGATTGCACAGCTTTTTACTGTGTGTTCTGCCTTGGGCCTCAGTGACAAGGTTGGACTGCAAATGAAGTTGCAAAGTAAATGAATCACTTCAGATTTGGGGTATGGAATTGGGTCCACAAGCAGCCACACAGGGTAGTAGTGACCAAGCCTGCAAGCGATATTGACGTCTCCCCCAACAGCTGGTGATTCTGTTGTGTATCTGCATGTGGGGTAATCGAATGCTCCACTCAGATCTGATGTAGAGACTTGGCAGAATAGCCTGTCCCCAGCAAAGGCTGATTGTGGCAAGTTGAGAACATGCAGAGAAACAGTGGACGAGAAGAAGAAGAGTTGGTTTTTATATGCTGAATTTCTCTACCACTTAATGGACAATCAAACCGGCTTGCAATCACCTGCCCTTCCCCTCCCCACAACAGACACCCTGTGAGTTAGGTGGGGCTGAGAGAGCTGTGACTAGCCCATGGTCACCCAGCTGGCTTCATGTGTAGGAGTCAGGAAACAAATCCAGTTCACCAGATTAGCCTCCACCGCTCATGTGGAGGAGTGGGGAGTCAAATCCGGTTCTCCAGATTAGAGTCCAGAGCCTCATCTGTAGGTGGGTACTTTAGGCCCATAGGAGCCCAGGTATCTAATTAAACAGCTTTTTGGACCAGGTTTGCAAGCCATGTTGTGCCAAATTCTTGGCCTGAAATCCCCATTTGTCATCACTGCCCTGCTTTGTTAATTTCTGGACCAGGCCTTACAGTCTCTTTTATATCACAAAGTACATCTTATCTTTTTGTCTGTCCCCCTCCCGCCCCGGGAAAAAAAAACATTAAGTTGTTTCAGGTTGGCAAAGTTGATTTTAAGGATAATGCTTTCTGGATTCACTTACCTACGAGTATGCCGCTTCTTCAGAATCAAGCCATCTAAAAGTCTATTAAGTTGAATGTTCTGCTTTCAGACATGGAAGGTACTCAATGCTTTGGAGATAAAACAGATACACCTCCTAATTCATCTGGCTGGGAGGGTAATGGAGTACCTAAGAAAATGATTTGCCCCCTAGAGGGATTTGTTTAGGCCATTTGCTTGTTTTACGGGTAATTAACTGCAAATCTTATCAGCTATGGAAACATTTGGCTCTTTCATGGGTCCAAATGCTGCTTTTTATATACCACAATCTTCGGTGGCATTTCTGCTTGCAGAGAGCAGAACAAAATTAACAAGACGCTGAACAAGAGAGCTGCCCTGTTTGTTGTTGATGTACATTTCTCTCTCTCTCTTTTAAAAAAACTTATCTCTTTCAGTGGGTATACAATATCCTGGAGAAGAAGGCTGAGGCTGACCGAATAATCTATGAAAATCCAGATCCCACCAATGGTTTTGTCCTCATTCCTGATTTGAAATGGGACCAAAAGCAGGTTAGTAAAAAAAAACATCTGAAGGAATAGTTGCCATTTGCACTGTAATTGGGAGGAAATCGATATGCCAGTAGATTTTTTTGTTAACAGCTAGGCCTTGGAAGGGAAGCTTTAAGGTCCCCTGTGTCCCCTGTGCAAGCACCGGGTCGTTACTGACCCATGGGGTGATGTCACATCACGATATTTACTAGGCAGATTATGTTTGCTATTGCCTTCTCCAGTCGTCTGTGCTTTACCCCCAGCAAGCTGGGTACTCCTTGGAAGGATGGAAGGCTGAGTCAACCTTGAGCCAGCTATCTGAAACGGACTTCCATCAGGATCGAACTCAGGTCGTGAACCGAACTTCAACTGCAGCACTGCAGTTTACCACTCTGCCCCACGGGGCATTTTTTATATACTCTTTTACTCCTGATATACTCCGATATTCACATCCTCTTCACATGCATGGTTATTTTTTTACTATGTCTGTACACCGCCCTTCAACGCAAGTGTTCTCTAAGTGGCATATTTTATATACTCTTTTACTCCTGATATACTCCGATATTCACATCCTCTTCACATGCATGGTTATTTTTTTACTATGTCTGTACACCGCCCTTCAACGCAAGTGTTCTCTAAGTGGTTCCTGTAAAAACAGTGAAGAAATTAAAAGCATAAAATGGAGACACTCCATGAACAGAGATGGATTTAGCAATGACCCGGGGGGGGGGAGGTGTTCAGCTGCTGCCCCCCGTCTGTTGGAAGCTGGAAGGGGGGGTGTTCCTCAGCTGGAGCAGGATCCTAGCAGGTAGGGGTGGGTGGGGGACTGACGCTACCCTTCCCTGTGAGCCCCATGAAGCCCCCCCCTTTTGACCTGAGCAAGCTGTTAATGAATGACATTTGGAGGACATTGATTCATAGGGTTGCCATAAGTCGGAAGCGACTTGACGGCACTTTACACACAGAGACAATACAGCCTGCCTTAGCCCAAACAGAGTCCCACTTATGGATCTGCCCCCTCCCCCCCCCGTGGAAGACCTTCAAGAGCCATTGTTTAAGGCTCTTCATTTCCAAAATCTACTAAGCACTTCCTTCCCTAGCGTCACGTTAATACTGTAATGACTTTTATAGTTATCGTTGGCTTTTTGTTTCCATAAGTTCGCTCGTGTGATACAGCTTATGTAGAGAGCTAGATAATTTTTTTTATGTCATTTCCTTTTTTTGCACTGCTATATATTCTACTTTCAATGTGAGATAAAACCTGACAATGTTTAAGAGGTTTTGGAGGTGGTTTTCAGGAGGAACTGTTAAAAATTGCCTGTGGTCAAAATGAAACCCGATTTAAGCTGCCTGCCATAAGAACGAAGCCATTTTAAGCGGCCTGTGGTAAAAATGACAATTTCCACTCTGAAACGTGACATTCAGGATGCTTACTGTCCTGAACAATCAAGCGAAATCATTGTTTCATTCTTCTTGGGAACAGGTTCTCTCAATATTTGCTTTTGCAAAGCCACTTTTTAACAACCTCCAAATCTGCGTTCCCTGCGACTCGCCCGGGTTCCTTCTAAAGGGTAAAATGAATCATGTTATTCCCCAGGAAGCTTGTCAGTTGCATTGAGCTCTTATGCAATAAGATAAGGGACACCTCCCTATAAGAAAACACTACAAGACAGGAAATATCAGCTTCCTGTTCTAGCCCAGCAATGTGATGCTCTCAAGCGGGTCTTTCGGTTACACTTTTTTTGGCTGAACAAGTCGGAGCTGTCTGTGTGCCAAATCGTGCCTGTTGTCTTTTTTTACCCCTCCTGTGAACCAGCCAACAGTAATAAGCGAGGAACCTCAGAGATCGCCTCCTGGCGATGTCACCTTCACCTCACAATCACTTTAGTATCTTTACCATAAATATGCCCCTCTGCCTTTCACTTAAAAACAAGAACAAAGCCACAGTAGTTAAAATAAAGAAACAAAACGCCTAACTAACCCTGTTCACTCCTCTAAAAGCTGTCAGTGAAACAAATCACAGCCATTTGCCATGGAGAAGGTCTCAGGGATTTAACCGGAAGTCTGTTGAAATAACTCTGCCTACCACAGTTTGCTGTGTGTGTGTTAAGTGCTGTCAAGTCGTTTCCAACTCATGGTGACCTTATGGATCAATGTCCTCCAAAACGTCCTAAACAGCCTTGCTCAGATCTTGCAAACTGAAGACCGTGGCTTCCTTTACAGAGTCAATCCATCTCTTGTTGGGTCTTCCTCTTTTCCTAATGCCTTCAACTTTTCCTAGCACAATTGTGTTTTCCAGTGACTCTTGTCTTCTCATAATGTGACCAAAGTACCACAGCCTTAGTTTAGTCATTTTAGCTTCTAGGGTCAGTTCAGGCTTGATTTGATCTATAACACACTGATTTGGGTTTTTTTACAGTCCACGGTATCAGTAACACTCTTCTCCAACACCACATTTCAAAGGACTCAACTTTCTTCCTATCAGCTTTCTTCATTGTCCAGCTTTCACACCCATACATAGTAATAGGGAATTCTATGGCATGAATTAAGTTGATCTTGGTGGCCAGTGACACATCTTTTAACTTAAGAATCTTTTCTAGTTCCTTCATGGTTGACCTCCCCAGTCTCAATCTCCTTCTGATTTCTTGGCTGCAGTCTCCCTTTTGGTTGATGATGGAGCCAAGGAATAGAGAGTCTTGATCAATTTCAATTTCCTCATTGTCAGCCTTCAACTTGAGTTTGCTAGACTTTTCTCAATGCTTTGTGGAGGGCTTTCTAAAGGCTTTGCCCTAATTGGAAAGGCTGCAGATCTCATGGAAGGTATTAAGATCACAGGAAGGGGGCCCTCTTGACTATCCCATCGGCCAAAGAAGTTCATCTGGTAGGTACACAAGAGAGGGCCTTTTCAGTGGCAACCCCCCAGTTATGAAACAATCTCTCCAGGGAGGTACACCTGGTACTAGGGTTGCCAGTGCTGGGTTGGGAAATATTTGGAGATTTTGGAGGTGGAGCCTGAAGAGAGCAGTGTTTGGGGAAGGGAGGAGCATCAGTGGGGTATAAGGCCATAGAGTCCACCTTCCAAATCGACCATTTTCTCCAGGTGAACTGAGCTCTGTCGCCTGGAGATCAGTTGTAATTCCAGGAGCCCTCCAGCTGCCACCTGGAGGTTGGCAACCCTACCTGGTACCCTCACTTTTGCTCTTTAGGAAGCAGTTGAAGACGGTTTTATTTAGGACTGTGTTTGGTTACGTTTACTTGCAGTCCTAAATTGCAGTTTTAAAATTTGGCATGTATGGGTTTTTTTAAATGTATTCTGTCTATTTTGTAAGCCCTCTTGACCTCCTTTTGGAAGAAAGGCAGCTAGTAACTGCTTTAAATAAATAAAGCTGATATAAATTAGTGATCAACTCTCTAGAGAGAGAGGAAGAGGTGGTCCTTCAGAGATGCTGAGATGTGCTCTTGGTGGCGCCTTCCCAATTTAGGACTGCTCTCTTTCTAAGGTATTTTACAGAAACAGGAAGAGCTGCTGCTGAGTTTTGACTGTGCATTTTTAAATGACGGTTGTTTTCTGGACTCAGGGGCAATCTTTAAAAAAAAAAAACAAAGTGCATTAAATATCAGCATTAAAAAAAAATAGCACCAAGATGTAGAGGGGCTATGCAGTGGGCTCAACTGATACGATCCAGCGAGGAAGTAATCCAAACAAACAGTTGATTGTAAGAAATCTATGTCTTGGTTAGTTTCTCACTGGATCGTGTCAGTTCAGCCCCCATTTAGCAGGGAAGATGGGCCTGTGGTGCCAGCGTGGCATAGTGGTTAAGAGTGGAGGACTCTAATCTGGTGAATCAGGTTTGATTCCCCCCACTCCTCCGCACAAAACCTGCTGGGCGACCTTGGGCCAGTCACAGTTTTGTTTAGTCTAACCAAGAGGAAGGTAGATCACGATGGGTAGCCATGTTAGTCGGTCACTAGCAGTAGAAAAGAGTAGGAATCCGGTAGCACCTTAAAGTCTAACAGAATTTCTGGCAGGGCATGAGCTTTCGTGAGCCACAGCTCACTTCTTCAGATACCTCTTCAGAAAGCTCATACCCTGCCAGAAATTTTGTTCATCTTTAAGGTGCTACTGGACAGCACCTTTAAGTTGCTACTCTTTTCTACTGCAAGAGGAAGGTAGTGGGATAAATCCCTTCTCTCCTCCTGATGCAGCCCCAGTGCAGATTGGTTTTGCACACACGCATGGTTTCCCTTTGACAGATGGCTGGAAATCTATCATCATTGCGTCTGTTTAGGTTGTTCATACACAAGACCTCTTGCAATCCTATGCTGTACCAGGATGCAAACCTTTTACAGAAGACTGGAAGGGAGGTTTGCAAAACCCGATCTCCGTCTCTGTTTTGGCTAGAACTTAAACTACCATTTTCATCAGTCTGACTTCCAACCACATGGATCTCTCAGGGTTAGCCCTCCACTGGTGCGGAGAGGGGCAGCCAGAAGGGCCAGCAGATTATAGATCCTGAAGGAGAGGGAAAGAAAGGTCAGTCCTTCTGCACTGCTTGGGCCGTTTGATTTAAGGGGGTTTTCAAAGAGGTTTTGTGCAGATCCAGGTAGGCATTCAAAAGCAAGTCTTGAATTAAGCTTCCAAACAACATATTCCACAAAGTCCCCCCCCCCCGCCCGCCTGGTCAGGATAGCAGCTGAAGTAGGAAAGATAGGGCTTCGGGTTTTTAATCATCACAGCCAGACAGATGAAGGACGTCAGGAACTCCAGTATCTGTATGTTTGTCAACTCTCTGAAATTTTCTGGCGGGCCGGTGACCTCAAAAAGAAAGAGCAAATTGGAGCTGAGATGTAGCTCAAGCTGTCCAGCAATCTGTGTGTTCAAGCTGCTCGTCGGGGAATTGTTTGCTAAATAAAGCAACAGATGTTGCTGGACAGAATTATAAGACATCTTGTCCAGCCAGTATGCTGAGGTGGGATCCTCGAAACACAGACTCCATACAGGGATTAACCTACATTATCCAGATTATAGTTTTCAGGTGCAAAGAGGGTGCCTAAGGGAGAAACGTCCCCAGTTCTGCTGGCTCTTGCAAGGAGAGGCACAGCTGGCAAACATGCAGAAAAAGAGCAACCAAAATAATCAAGAGGTTTTTCCATTCAGTGATAAGCAAAAGTGTTTGGGCAGGATTTTTGTACTATGCATGATTACTCAGACGTAAGCCCCACTGTGTTCAGTGGTGCTTACTGCTAGGTAAGGGTACATGAGAGCCAGCGTGGTGTAGTGGTTAAGAGCAATGGACTCTAATCTGGACAACTGGGTTGGTTTCCCCACTCCTCCACATGAAGCCTGCTGGGTGATCCTGGGCCAGTCACAGTTCTCTCTGAACTCTCTCAGCCCCGCCTACCTCACAAGGTATTTATCGTGGGGAGAGGAAGGGGAGGAGATTGTGAGCTGGTTTGCGTCTCCTTAAAAGGTAGAGAAATCGGGGTATAAAAACCAACTCTTCTTCTTCAACAACAACATATGGTGCACCCTTATTTGACTCCCATTCACTCTTTACTGAGAGCATCATTTAAATGTGTGTGACTCTACAATGTTTCCCCTCTTATAACTGCCCTTCAAGGGACCTGGCCATTCATTTCACGCTAAAAGAACACTAGTTGACGACTGGTTTCCATATTTCCAACTGGCAGCTGCCATCTTTCTATCTTTTCCCCAGAAGGCTAGAAGGCACATCTTGATACCAGCTCCACCCAACACCACCTAATCCAGCCCAGCCTGCAGGGCGTTGTACACAGGATGCAGACCTAAGGACTGTAGGATCAAGTATCCAGTATGATAAAGCATTTCAACAGAACTGGAAAACCTGCACAGCTTTTTTGTGCTATTTTGGTTGATCCCGTTAAAAGGACTTTGATGGTTTGGAGCAGTGGACTCTGATCTGGAAAACTGGGTTTGATTCCCCACTCCTCCACATGAGCAGCGGAGGCTAATCTGGTGAACTGGATTTGTTTCCCCGCTCGTACACACTAAGCCAGCTGGGTGACCTTGGGCAAGTTACAGTTCTATTAGAGCTCTCTCAGCCCCACCTACCTCACAGGGTGTCTGTTGTGGGGAGAGGAAGGGAAGGTGATTGTAAGCCGGTTTGATTCTCCCTTAAGTAGTAGAGAAAGTCGGCAATTAAAAACCAACTCTTCTTCTCCTCCTCCTCCTCCTCCATTTTGGGGTCTGAGAACTCGGTTTGTAACAACTAATTTATGTAGCTTTCCTTCCCTCTGTGGAACAGGGCAATTCCCAGGCGCTGACAGGTCGCAACCCTGCTTCGGTCTTTGCATGGTTGCTGCAGCGTGTGCGTTGTAGACCCTGCCTCGGGGCGGGACATCATGTATTTGATCATGCACAGTTTACAAACTAGCCTTCCAAGTCATGGCAGTGAAACAGGAACACAGTGATTCCTGTAATCCAGAGCAGCTACATGATTCAGAGGAGAGGGCGGGAGAGTGTGCTGGATTTGGTCATTCTGGTTCATAACTGGGCCTGTCTGCAAAACTGAGTAGGAAATTGAGATTAAAAGTGAGAAATGAGGTTTCTGCCCCTGAAATCCCAGCAGTTCTTGAATTCTCAGAAAGGCTTGTTGGCATTATTAAAAGATTCCTCCCATCTTTTTGAGTTTGGAAATGGCAAGGGCCCAGAGGTTTTTGACTCTTGCTTTTCACAGGACCCAAGGTAAAAATCGCTCAGGCAGCTGAAGCGGTGAAGCAGCAGCAAAGTCGAAGGAGCGCAAGAGACTCTTCTCTGGAGCCCAGAGTAGTCAGTTCGAACTACAGCCAAATAATAACAACTGTGTGGCATAATAGTTTGAGCGCTGGATTAGGACAGTCGAGTTTAGGGTTCAAATCCCCACACAGCCATGAGGCTGACTGGGTGAACTTGGGTCAGTCCTTCTCGCTCTCAGCCTAATCTACCTTGTAGGATTGTCGTGGGGGTGAAATGTAGGGAGGAAGAACCCTGTTCACCGCCTTGAATTCCTTGAGTGGGATAAAAATGTGATTGAAATGTTGCATTTTCAAATGCTTCTCACAACACCTCATCCTGCATTATGCAACAGGTCTTCAAATATAACCATTTGTTTAATTTGTATAGGTTGGAGAATTTAATTGCCTGGGTCCAAATATTTTCTGGAGGGATGGGGGGATTAGAACAGAGTATGCCTGGACCTAGTTGAATACTCACAATTATGGGTGGGGATTTAAGACCAGAAGAAGGAACTTTGCCCAAAGCTGTCTGGTTCATCCAGGGGTGAGTTTTCCCAAGTTTTCCAGGATTCACATCTAACCAGATAACTACTGGGCCATATTCTCTCTTCTTTGTTTGTTTGAGATTGTCTGCCTTGCCTTTCTTCTAAAATAGCCCTCAAGCAAAAGTTTAAAAGGAGAATATAATAACACTAGTTTGAAATGCTGTATAACACGGTATGTGGCACCTCTCAGTAATTAATCCGTCCCCTATGGGTGTGTGCATATGTGCACCTGGTATATTGCGTAGCTTGCTGGATCGCAGTTTTCCAGCTTTCCTTGAGATCTAAAATAACTTTTTTATTCAGATGTTTCATCTAATGTTTAACCTGGGAAGTGTTCTAGGAGATGCTAGAAGTCTAGCCAAAATATCTTCCCCAACAACATTTTTAACAATGATGATATTGTCCAATGACTCATTCATTCGAGAGAGCAGTTATTTGGAGAACGACAGCGATTGGAGCTTGGCCCAGGGCCTTGGTAATGCTATCTCAAAACTTATAAGACATTTTTAGTTAACAGAATTCAAAGCATTGTTTGTGCCTTTTCCAAACTGTCAGAGAAGCTGTTTGAAAATACCATTGCTGGGAAACAAGGCTTTGCTTTATCCTTCAGGAAGGTAGCGCTATCCACTGTGAGGGGCCGTCCTGCAATGCAGCCTGTTGTTGTAAAATAGCAGAGCCCCTGTTGAAAATATTCTACCCCTTTGTTGCAAAGACTTTGGGGCAAAGTTTCCTTAGGCAGCTCAGATCTGCTCAGCACATAAGAACATAAGAAAGGCCCTACTGAATCAGACCAAGGCCCATCAAGTCCAGCAGTCTGTTCACACAGTGGCCAGCTAGGTGCCTCTAGACAGCCCACAAACAAGATGACAGCAGCACCATCCTGCCTGTGTTCCACAGCACCTAATATAATAGGCATGCTCCTCTGATACTAGAGAGAATAGGTATGCAGCATGGCTAGTATCCATTTTAACTAATAGCCATGAATACCCCTTTCCTCCATGAATATGTCCACTCCCCTCTTAAAGCCTTCCAAGTTGGCAGCCATCACCACATCCTGGGGCAGGGAGTTCCACAATTTAATTATGCGTTGTGTGAAAAAATACTTCCTTTTATCTGTTTTGAATCTGTCACCCTCCAGCTTCAACAGATGACCTCGCGTTCTAGTATTATGGGAGAGGGAGAAAAACGTCTCCCTGTCCACTCTCTCCAAACCATGCATAATTTTATAAACCTCTATCATGTCTCCCCTTAGCCGCCTTCTTTCTAAGCTAAACAGCCCTAAGCGTCTTAACCACTCCCCATAGGACAGTTCCTCTAGTCCCCTAATCATTTTGGTTGCTATTTTTTGCACCTTCTCAAGCTCTGTAATATCCTTTTTTAGGTGTGGTGACCAGAACTGTACACAATATTCCAAGTGTGGTCTCACCATAGGTTTGTACAAGGGCAGTATGATATCAGCAGTTTTATTCTCTATTCCTCATCTAATTATGGCCAGCATGGAATTTGCCTTTTTTACAGCAGCCACACACTGGGTTGACATCTTCATTGAGCTAAACACTACCACCCCAAGATCCCTTTCTTGGTCTGTCGCTGCCAGCACAGATCCCATTAGTGTATATGTGAAGTTGGGATTTTTCGCCCCAATATTCATCACTTTACACTTGCTCACACTGAATCTCATTTGCCATTTTAATGCCCATTCTTCCAGTATGTAGAGATCCTTCTGGAGCTCTTCACAGTCTGATTTTGTTTTAACCACCCTAAATAATTTGGTGTCGTCTGCAAACTTGGCTACTGCACTGTTTAACCCCAACTCCAGGTCATTGATGAACAGGTTGAAAAGCACCGGTCCCAACACAGATCCCTGAGGCACCCCACTGCTCACATCCCGCCATTGTGAGAACTGACCATTGATTCCTACTTTCTGCTTCCTGTTTTTCAGCCAGCTCTCAATCCATAAGAGGACTTGTCCTCTTATCCCATGACTATGAAGTTTGCTTAGCAGTCTTTGGTGGGGGACTTTGTCAAAAGCTTTTTGGAGATCCAAATACACAATGTCCACAGGCTCATTCCTGTCCACATGCTTATTGACGCTTTCAAAAAGCTCTAATAGGTTAGTGAGACAGGACCTACCTTTACAGAAGGTTGGGTTTTGCTTAGTAGGCCTTGCCCTTCTATATGCTTGACAATTTTACATTTAATAATGCTTTCCATCAATTTACCCGGAACAGACGTTAAGCTAACTGGCCTGTAATTTCCTGGGTCCCCCCTGGAACCATTTTTTAAATGGGTGTTACATTGGCCATTCTCCAGTCCTCTGGTACAGAGGCTGATCGAATGGACATATTACATATCTTTGTTAGAAGTTCAGCACAAATAGTGGATGATGTTTCCCAGACTGTACCACTTCAGAAGAATGCTCGCCCCCTCTCTCAGATCCCCCCCCTGCACCTAAAAAAAGCCCTGGAATCTGCAACGTTTTCAGTTTAGCCTTCTTCCTGACATCCTAGTTTTCTAACTGCAAGGTTTTCAGTTTCTTGTTTTTATGAGGATTGTTTTAAACACACATCGTACAAGCCCAAAGCAGGGTTGTTGTTTTTTCATATTACCTGCTGTATGTACAAACTGGAACAGACAGTTCACCAGAAAAGACAGTCATGCTAGGAAAAGTTGAGGGCAGCAGGAAAAGAGGAAGACCCAACAATAGATGGATTGACTCTATAAAGGAAGCCACAGCCCTCAATTTGCAAGATCTGAGCAAGGCTGTCAAAGACAGGACATTTTGGAGGACTTTGATTCAAAGGATCGCCATGAGTTGGAAGCGACTTGACAGCACTTAAAACACACACATGTACAGATCAACACTTGATCAGATGTATATCTCCTCTTACAGCATACAAATGTGTGTCAGTCTAGGGCCTGGGAGATATTTAACCTTTTTTGTAGTTCAGGGTCACTGATATATATATATTTTTGCCCTTTTTAGAGCAATGTTTCCCTAACTTTCTTCCCTCAAGGAATTTCTTTCCACATGGTTTATCAGCCCCAAAACCCGCAAGCATTTTGTGTTCCGGCGTGCTGTCGACATTCATGTGTGGCTCTGGCCGACTGGGCCTCAATACTGACCTTTTAGTAACCTAGAGTGTACCCCAGACCACACCAATAGTTCCCTGCAGGTTTATATTACAGAGGGAAATGCATAATGCTAGAGAAAGTACCCTTCAGGGAAGCTTCTCTGCCAGTACAGATCCTTCTCATTGTATCTGATGAAGGGAGCTTTGACTCTCAAAGGCTTATACCCTGAATATCTTGTTGGTGTCTAAAGTGCTACTGGTCTTGAATCTAGCTGTTCTAGGGCAGACCAAAACGGCTACCCTCAGAAATGACTGTCTTAGTTGTTGTCGACCTTGCCTGTCTTCATTTTGCCTTCCTGTCCTTGGTGTATCTCCAAGAAACATTTCATGGCTTGGAACAGCTAATTTAGAGAATCCCACCTCTAATTTAGAGAATCCCACCCAATCCTATTCTCTCTCTGCAGCTGGATGACTTGTACTTAATTGCTATCTGCCACTGCCGGGGAATAAAGTCACTGAGGGACCTCACTGCTGAGCACCTTCCTTTGCTGAGAAACATCTCAAAAGAAGGGAAGGTGAGTACCATTGTCTGGTTAATCCAGATTTTTTCCTCTGACCCTTTTCTGAGTAATTTCTTTCCTCCTTTCTTTCCATCTTGCTTTCCTTTCTTCCTCCTTATATTTTTGAACCACTTTTTTGACAAAAACAATTGTCTCCCAATTACAGAAGTCAAAATCCAGTATACCTTGGGGAAAGTTCCTCTGAGAGGGGGGTTCTCAGCTGCTTCAGATGGAAGCATGATGGATAGGATCTTGTCTGCTTCTTGCCTGCCCACTCACTGTCTGTTTCAGAAATGGCAATTGGATGGTGACGGCCATTGTTCAGTTTGTTGCTGAAGAAGGTGTGAGGTCATTCTCTTTCGCAACTGAACATACTTCACCACCAGGAATATGCCATTCTTTCTCAGTGGAAGAGAATATTCTGGATAATAGGAGCAACCTGATCCAGAAAATCCACACATATAATCTGCTGGTGTCACATCTGTTGGCTTTTTGGCACTAGGTAAAGATATCCCCCTCCCCAAGCTTAATGAATGGTCACAGTGATTCAAAATGCTGGCAGAGAGGACATTCTTGAGGTCTTTCTCTTTCAGAAGGGAATTGTGACCTGTGATTGGTCTCTCCAAACTTTATGTATCTCATCAATCTTCCTCAAATAGTCAGGTGAACATGAACATTTTTCTACATTTTCTCCCCTGTACTGTTAAGTACCACAGTGGGCACCCAGGTAGCTGGAGAGGAAACCAATTATATCCATATCCACTCCTTTATTACTAAGATCCTCCTGGTAGTTCAAGGAAAAATTCTACACCTCTCCAAAGTTCCTGATCTTTCTCACAGTCACAATCAGATCCTATACCTGTACATCTGCTGTTTTCATATGGTGGTGCTTTCTCAGTTGATGAAAAAGCTGTTCAAACAGTTGACTACCTCTTCCTTTGCCTACTATCAGGTGACTGTCTTAGTGGCAATGTGCTTAGCCAGGAGGTTTAGCAAACTATGATCTTTTCATTGTGACCTTCTCTTCTTAGTTGCAGATAAAGACAAAGCTGCTCTTGGATCTGGCATCTCCTTCTTACCTCAAGTGGCACTGAGTTTTCATATCCACCAAAATCTTGTTTTACCAATTTTTTTTTGCCTAAACCATCCTCTGATGGTGAAATGAGTCTTCAGTCTTTCGATTCTAGTAAAGCACTAGTATCCTACTTGGACAGGAGAGCTACTTTTAGGAAAACTGTTTCCTTTTTGTTGGTTGTTCTTGACCTAACGGGGCAGAAGGTTTCTTCCCGACACCTTACCCATTGGGTGTCAGGTACCATAAGACTGTAGTATGAGTTGGCTCCCAGATTGTTCCCAGAGCCTGTACATGCATGTTCTACAGGAACCACAGAGACATCCACAGGTTCTGGCAAAGAAATTCCATTCTAGAGCTTAGCAGAGTGGCTGTCTGGTAACTTCTTTACCACCTTTGTAAGACACTGTGCCCTGGGCATCAGAGCATATATGGATGCCTCCTTTGGAGGAGCCAAGCGCAACACTCTCTTCGCATGACTGAGCCCACCATCAGATAGGTCAGCTTGCCAGTCTGTTCCTGTTTGTGTGATGCAAAGAGACCACAGTGAAGAAAACCAGGTCGCTCGCCCACATTCAGGTCTTCTTCAAGCGTTGTTCGTTGTTGCAGTCACACAGCCCTCCTGCCATCCCCACAACAGGTGTTCTTTAACTTGTTGCGATGCTGTCTCAGATGATCTGAGGAGAAAGCTGTGACTCCTCCCCCTTGGTCATGCCCAGGCTTGGAGGTGTGGGAGGGAATTTCATTCATGCCTGAAGACTTGGCACTAGAAGGCCCCAGGTTCAGGCTCTGTCCAGGCACACAGGCCGTTTGCCTAACTGCACAGATGACCGCTCGAGGAACAGGTAGGCAGACGGGGTTTTGTCGAAATGTTTTGGTTGGCTGATGGCACCGTCTGCGGAGTGCCGTCTTTAAAATTTTTGATTGAAAGAGCGGGATTAAAAAAAAAACATTTAAAAAATAAATAAATTGCACGGAGGGAAAACGTCTAGGCTTGCGGTATCTCCCGAGCCTCCGAAAACGTTCTCCGTTTCTCAAAAGCCTCTCACTTGTTTCCAGTGAGGTCTCAAAGAACTTTCCTACACCGCTTTTCGAGCGGTTTGCTTACAAAACCAGGCCATTGTGGTTGTGGCTGGAGCTCAGGAAGCACTCGAGCCCTCGCTTCATAGTTTAGTGTGGAGTTTGTTTTTTTAATGTTCAATATATTTTTTGCTCGGCAGTGTGGATTTACAGCTTCCCTTGTCAAAAGTCCAGCCCCTCTCTTCTTTTCTCTTGCCTCCTGTCACCAACACGTTGTCTTCCGGGGACAATTCTTCCCCCCCGACACTGTGATGAAATCCCTGCTGCACTGATAAAATGAAGCGCGTCACTCTGGAGCAAATGTGGTGTGGAGCTTTTCAGAATCTAGTGGCACGGAGCCTGAATCTAGTGCCACCCAAAGCGGAGTTTCTGGAGGAATCAGCTTAGAGGGCTGTGTCAACAATGATCCTGCTCAGGTCCCCATTGACATTGGTGGGATTTATTTCCAGGTAATCATAATTAGACCAGGCAGCTCAAGTTTGACCAACCAACCAAACTTGAGACAGCTGCTGCTCTGTGGCCCTTCTGCATGCAGAGAAATCTATGAACCGCTTCTGATATCACGAGCCAGCAATTTCCATGGCTGATTTGAGTCACATGTCATTAATATGACCTGCATATTGTGTTCATGGAACGCCTAGTGGCAGCTGGTAACATTGGGCTGGATCCAGATGTAGTTTCCACCGATTCCCTCTTCCTACTGCAGACCCCCTCATGTCATTCTTCACGGTTCCCAGTCCTCCAGGAGCAGCATTTAGTGAAAATTGGTGGTCTGCAGTGGGATGGGGGAGCCAGCAAAGTTCCATTATGCCACTGGAAACATTTGTCTGGATCCAGCGTGGTGTAAGTGGTTAAGAGCAGTGGTTTGTACCAGCAGACTCTAATCTGGAGAACCGGGCTTGATTTCCCCACTCCTCCACATGAGCGGCAGAGGCTAATCAGGTGAGCTAGGGTGGTTTCCCCACTCCTACACATGAAGCCTGCTGGGTGACCTTGGGCTAGTCACAGTTCTCTCCGAACTCTCTCAGCCCCACCTACCTCACAAGGTGTCTGTTTTGGGGAGAGGAAGGGAAGGAGATTTGATTCTCCTTAAAAGGTAGAGAAAGTTCGCATATAAAAACCAACTCTTCTTCTTCGTCGTCAACTCATTGTATTGTTCTGAAACTGCCATCTACAATTGTTGCTGGCCCTTAGAGTGTTTGAGCACCCAAAACAAGTACCATACCTAAGTACCAGTGAAATCCCAAGGATTCAGGCTGACACTTGACTGGGCATGTAAGCCTCACTAATGTAAGTGGCACACAGACATGCTGAATTTTCTCTGCATCTTCTGTGGATGTCCTTTAAGAGATTCTGAACTGTATTTCACACCAAAACATGTATGCTTTATTATTTACCAATCCCTTCTGTTCCTTTGTGGAAACGTGAATCTTACGGCATACACTTGTCTTCGTTCCTTGAATCTAGTTCCAGCAGACAAAGCCACATGGAGAGACAACCTGTGCTGAAAAACAAGTGTGAATTTTCACTTGTTTGTTACTTCTCTTTTTCTTTCCTGTCTGATAGGATCCCGCCCAGTTGTATTTTCAGAGCTTCCTTTTTAACCCAGATTGGCAGAGACGTCAGTCTGTAGCAGCGGAATAAAAAGGAGTACAGTGGCACCTTGGAGATCAACAGACTTTATTCCATCATAAACTTTTTGTGAGCCAGAACTCACTTCATCAGACATGTGTAGCATTAAGTATAAATGTATTTGCCTAGTGGGACACTTCGAGGCATCTGACAAAGTGAGCTTTACGCTGGAATAAATTCTGCTAGTCTCTAATGTGCCGCTGGACTCTTGTTTTATTTTGCCTTTTAAAACGTGGCAGACAGAACCCTGGAGCCAGCACAAGCATTAGTATATCCAGGGGACCCCCATCCCCCAAAATAACTGCCCAGGCATCTTTGCACAAGCACAGTAAAGTCAGAAAAACAAAATTGCAGAGATTGCCCCTGTCTTCTTGGGACTAGGTTAACAGAGGAGAATCCCCCTCCATACTCTCTTCTTTGTTATGATGAGAGGGAAGAAGAGGAGGAGGGAAGTGGAGGAGAAGGAGTTGGTTTTTCCATGCCAACTTTCTCTACCACTTGAAGAATCAAACAGGCTTACAATCACCTTCCCTTCCCCTCCCACAACAGGCACCCTGTGAGGTAGGTGGGGCTGAGAGAGCTGTGACTAGCCCAAGGTCACCCAGCTGGCTTCACGTGTAGGAGTGGGAAAACAAATCCGCCACTCAGGTGGAGGAGTGGGGAATCAAACCCGGTTCTCCAGATCAGAGTCCACCGCTCCAAACCCCCGCTCTTAACCACAAGGGCATGCTGGGAGTTGTAGCACTCCGTGGGAATGGCAAAGTGGTCCAAAAGAAGAGTCTGGGAAGCTGGTCTAGGGTCCAGTTGGCAAACGTTCACTCGGTCTTGGGACAGGAATCCATTCTGTAATCATCACACACGTGTGAAATTCTTGGCTGTTAATATATTTTTCCAAAAACTACAGGCATGGTTCATATGTAATAAGCCTGGAGGATTCCTGGGATGCAGAGATGTGGCCATCTGCTACTGAAGGTGCAAAGCCCTTTCTGCCCCTGTCCTTCCTTTCATCGTTTGCATTTTAGGTATATGCAGCTCAATCCCTTTCATGTTCAGTTCCATTGATTTCAGGGCAACTTACTCCTAAGGACTGCCGCTTCAAAGCAGGGCAAGATCGCTTGGCTATTCCCTTGATCTGTTTTTCATCACCATTGGTTTGTTGTAGACCATTTTTATAATTCTCTGGGAACTATTGCCAAGATTCGTGCAGTCATACTATCAGTGTGTGATTTTTAAAATGTTTAATTTTTGTGACAAAGTGTTGTTTTTTTACTTCACAGTGGTATTATTTTGCAGTCCCAGAATTGTTACTTTACACCACTGGGATAAGCAGGACAAATGCAGAGTTGTCAGGAAGCGGGAATCTTCACTCCGCAATGAAACTCACTGGGTGACTATGGGCCAAGCCTTCTGTCTCAGCCTAACCAATTTTACGTGGTTGTTGTGAGCTCCTTGAAGGAAGGCTCGGGCAAGGCAAAATGGCAGGGAGGAGGCAGGGTTGAGCATCTACTCGACATGCTGAATTCCCAGTTTCAGTAGGGTCAGGGGAGCTGGTAGTGTGAAAGTCCTCTGCTTGAGACCCTGGAGAGCTGCCGCCAGTTCGGAGACAATACTGACCTTGAGAGACCAGAGGTCTCACTTGGTATGAGGAAGCTTCATGTGTTCCTGGAAAACCATCACCCATTTCCTCTGAACTCTCAGGCTGTTTCCGGACACTTGAACTGGAATTAAGATCTTCAGCTGGAGCCAAATGCAAGCCTTCGCCCATTCCTCCCAGAAGCGGAGAGATTATTCCCAGAAAATTTATTTTCGGCACACACAGCGCGAGGTCTCCCTCCTGTGCCTTTTAAAGGCGGTAACTGGGATTGCTCCTAACTCAGTCACTGACACTTCAGACTGAATCTGTTCAGGCTGGTTGGTGTTGAACTGGTGCCCCACCAAGTCATGGCTTCATGGGAGGCCATTTCTGTCTGGTCAGCCATTGGTGGGCATTTGACCTCTTTCCGGGCCTCCTCAAGTCTTTTTTGTGCCACTTCTGCAGAAGACTCTGTTGAAATGTTCAAGGTACCCACCCCGTTGCCATTGCAAACAGTTCAGAATCTGATTGCATCATTTCCAAGAGCCCGGGGTGACCAAAGGGCGACCCTGTCAAAGTCCAACACTGCTGTTGACAGCTTTAATCACACTCCCCAACAACAGCAGCTGGTGAGCTGCACAAGCAATGAAGTTGGAAGGGAAAATAAGCTGAGCAAGTCCCTCATTGATGGAAGCCAGCCAGAAATTGTGCCCTTGTCGTGTCCCAGGACCAGAGGCAGATGAGCATGGTCAGGAGCGGTCTGAGGTCAAAGCCAGGTGATCTATAAAGTCCAGGTCAAACTAACAAAACGTAGTCCAAGAGAAGCGTCAGGGTTCAGTCCAGAGTCAGAGGCATGCAGGGTTCAGAAACAGGTAAAGTCCCAGTGGACACAGAGAGGTAATACACTTGTTCATCTTCGTGGCTTCTGTGCAGGCACGCACGGGACTGCGCTTGCGCAGGCCAGCCGCGGAGAACTGACTAGAAAGCTTTTAGGAGCTTCAGAGCACCTGGAGCGCTCCCCCTCCCCTCCGTCCCAGGCCAAGAGCGAGCCGCCTTCCCGCCCAATGGTCATGTGACAGAGGGGGGAGGAGCGCTCCTCCCTCAGTTCTCTCTTCGCCGCTGAGGAGAGAACACTAGCTTCGTTTCAGAGCGTCTTTTCTGTTACCTCAGAGAAAATTTCTCTTCAGGATTTTATTTCTTTTTTGCCAATATGATTTTATTTAACGACTGTGCCAAATGTAGAAATAGTGTGGCGCAAAATAATGACTGTTGTTACGTTTGAGAGATTTGTGCTTTTTCTTTTATTTCAGAAAAGTTTCTCTCTTCAGGATTTGATTTCCTTTTTGCCAATATGGTTTTATGTAACAAATGTGCCAAATATAAAAGGATTGTAGCACAAAATAACGATGATTGTTGTGCTGTTTAAGAGACTTACGTCTTTTCTTTCACTTTAGAAGAGTCTTCTCTTCAGGATTTGATTTCTTTTCTTTTTGTCAATGTGGTGTTGTGGGAAAACGGGGGTTCGAGGAGGAGAGAGACCCGAGACCGTTAGTCGAGAAAACAGTTTTATATCAGCTGCGGCTCAGCCCTCATTAACAAGCACAAAGACTGCTGTCTCAGCGGCTTTATTTAACAAATTTGCCAAATGTACAATAGTATGGTACAAATTAATAATGCTTGTTCTATTTGGGAGACTTGTGTCTTTTCTTCTACCTCAGAAAAAAATTTCTCTCAGCATTTGATGTCTGTTTTGCCACTATGGCTTTCTTTAACAATTCTGCAAATGCAGAATGAGTATGCCACAAATTAATGGTCTGTTCTGTTTCAGATCTTGTTTTAATCTTGTCTCTTTCTCATTTTTACAAGTAATTCAGGCTGTGTTGCTCCAGTTCGAATGTCTGTGAGAAAATCCGGCTTTACAGGTCTCAAACCCAAACACTGCGATAATGACTGGATATGCTGCAGTACTAGGGGTTCTGTCCCCCATGATGTGCATGGATGAGACCTCGAAGTTGACAGGCTCTGAGAAAAGCCACTGTACGGTTGCACTAGGGACTCGGTGTTCCGTCCCCCATGACGTGCATGGATGAGACCTCAAAGTCGAAAGGCTGCATAGGAAGCCTTTTTACTGTGGCGCTAGGGGCTCTGGCCCCCATGACGTGCATGGATGATGCCTCGACATCGACAGGCTCCGTGGAAAGCCTGCTAGCCTACAGCACTAGGGGGTCAGTCCCCCATGACGTTCAGAGAGGAGGTCTCGAGGTCAAACAATTCCAAGGAGGTGGGAACGCCTACTCCTCCGGGTGTTAAAGCCTCGACGTTGGCTTGTCTCTGACGCACCAATACAACAGCCACCGGGCTCTTGTCGATGTCATACACTGATTCCTACTCGGTGCTGAGACTAACGGGTTCGAGTTGCCTCCATGCCGACCGTCTATTGCTGCCAAGGCGGCATCTGTTCGGAGTCTCGGCATTGCAGCCCCCCCCCCCCCCGCTTTCCTCGACGTCAGGCATCGCCGTCGCTGGTGGGGTAAGCAAGCTTGGGCTGAAATATTGTCCAGCATGTGGGGAAGACTTCTCAGCCATGTTCCGTTACCCCCCTTATGTTCCCAGAGCCTCTTCTTGGGGCTCCCGCTGGACTGCATATACCCCCATGGGTGTATAGACACTCATCCTCTCTGTGAAAAGTGTCTTCCCGCCAACCTCGAAGTCGATTTACATGGCCACCTCAGCATCAAGGAGGGAGGGCTCATGGGACATTTCATCTCATATGCAACCCATGAGAGTTCCTGCCTGTATCACCCACGGGGTTGTTCAGCTGTATTTAAAACAGTTAATCTGGATGGCATAGGCTTGGAAGATTTGATATTCTCCCTGAGATTCAAACTCGGATCTGACAAGGAGTTTTGTTATGCGAAGCCTACGTGGTATACATTTGGCTTACTTCTTTTAATAGCCAAGCTTTCACCTAGAAGGTGGAAAATCTATATAAAGCTGAAAGGAGGATGCTGGATTCCTCTTACAGTATCCCCTACCCAGTAGATGGTGCTGAGACACTTCTATCTCAATATGGGTCAGGTTCCCATTTTTTTTCCAGGGGTTTCTGGGGCTACCCCTTTGACTCTGGGCAGGAGCAGTGAATCTCCCATTAAGGGAAGAATACTTTTCAGTGTTAGGGGTGTAATTAGCCTAAGCGTTCTGGTTGCTATCATTTTCACCAAAATGATGGGGGACTTATTGGTCTGTTTTCACTTTCCATTGGGTTAAGGTAGTATTACCTAGCCTGGAGTTCAACCTAGGGTAAGGTCCCATTGCCTAACCTGTTTTCTTCCAGATCCTCAGTCGCTAACTAGGCAATCTCTTCATGTACTCAGTGCCAGAGGACCATGTCTTTCAGGTTCATTACAGCACATAAACAACCTATTGGTTTGGTGCATGGAAGGCTGAAGCAGCAGCTTCTTTGGAAATCGCTTCCAGGTGGGTGGACGCTGCAAGACTTTGTGTTTATAGCAGTGTTGAATTAAACTGTCCGCTCCAGGTGGAGGCCCCTTGCAACAGGGCTCACGCCTTTTTCACTGCTTTCCTTGCCACAACAGATCTCCAAGTCTTCTGTAAAGTGGCAACCTGGTCCTTCTGTCCACATTCCTCTGGCATTGCCCTGTAGATGTGGATTCCAGGGGGGAAGCAGCTGTTTGGGAGAGTTGTCTTTTAATTTGGTGACAAGCCCACACCCACCTCCATGGTAGGTGAGCTTGCTATTCTCCCATGCGGGACTGCACAGAAGCCACGAAGATGAAAAAGTGTTGCACTTACCTGTAACTGTTGTTCATCGAATGGTCTTCTGTGCAGGCATGCATCCCTCCCTCCTTTCCCTGCTGTGGGCTACTGTTTAGTGGCTATTGTGTTCTTCCACGATGGCGAAGGGAGAATTGAGGGAGGAGCGCTCCTCCCCCCTCCGTCACATGACCATTGGGCGGGAAGCCAGCTCGCTTTTGGCCTGGGACGGAGGGGAGGGGGAGCGCCCCAGGTGCTCTGAAGCTCCTAAAAGCTTTCTAGTCAGTTCTCCGCGGTTGGCCTTTGCAAGCGCAGTCCCATGCGTGCCTCCACAGAAGACCACTAGATGAACAACAGTTACAGGTAAGTGCAACACTGTTTTCCCCACACTTGCCTGGATGCAAACATCTGCTTAAATAAGCCTAGGAGGAACCAGTTGTTGCTGGTTCCTTTGACAGCACTCCTTGCAGAGGAGGCTCATTATCCTCATTGCTGTCAGCTGGCAGTGCTCTTGTGCGTGCAACGTAGCCTCCTACGCTCAAGTAGGACTGATCTGCACTTTCGGCATTGCTGCTCCAGAGGCTGTGGAGGGCTGCTGTCGGAAGCAGGTGAGCCCCCCACCCTGGATGGTTGTAGGCATGGGGAACGTTCATCTGTGTTCCTGCTCTGCCTCCTGTGGTTCTTCCCTTTCACTGACTGTTGCTTCCAGGTCCTATTCCTCTGAGGAAGCCTCAGCAGGCTGACTCATGACAGCCCTTTCCCCACATGTTCTCCATTGCCACCACTTCATTCCAACAGGAACCAGAGCTAAAAGCGACAAGAAGGCCCATGCGATGGTTCTCTTCCATTTTGTGTTGCCGATGGAGGCTGAAGGACTGAAAGCTTCTCTTGCCTAAGCTGTTTCCCGCACGTGCAAAATTAGTGAGGAAGGTTGTCCCCGATTATCTCCCCCCCCCCCCTCAGCTGGCTAGTTTTATGAGTGGAGGGAACATGAGGTGTCTGCTCCAATTTTCAGCTCTAAGGCAACTGTTAATTTCAGCAAATGAGAATTAGTTTACAAAATCACTTGCAGTGAGGTGATAGTCCTTGAAGTCACTCCAACCCAAAGTGTGTGCACGTTTGTTGGAAATTGAAAGGGAGAGGTCATGAAGAGCTCTTTGCCTGTTCCATTTCTCTTGAAATAAGTGATTACATTAATCAATCACAGGCTGGCTATCTCCAGGCCGAGTTCACAGTTCTCACAGAAAAACCATGAATTCCCCAAGAACAGCAGGAAGAACATGTTTGGCCTGGTGCTTGGGGTAGACCACAAGTGATACCTCAGAATGGCAACTCTGAGAAAACCCCTGAAGCTTAGTTCTGGGGATGGGAGTGTCATAAGTTGTGTGTTGCCCAAATATGAGCCACCGTTCAAGATGGAGCCACTGTTGAGGTTGATGTGCGCTAGGAGTCGAGGAACGCTTTTTTGAGGGGACACCGGACAGGGGACTGTTGCTGTCCTCCATCGAGTCAGGAGGCAACAATTCACCTCCATGTCAAATTGAATATAGCAAGAGGAGGGTTCCCCTGGAGCAGGGGAGCTTGGCTGTATGCCATCGGCAGACCACAGTGATAATCCACCCAGATGCGTGCTCAAGGCTATACGTTGGCCCAGTCAGTGTGGTGTAAGGATTAGGGTAAGTGTCCAGAAAATCATCTAGTAGCTGAGGATGAGGGAGAATGTTTTATTTTTTTATTCGATTTGTACCCCGCCCTTTCTCAACCCCAGTGGGATCAGGTAGACTGGGACTGAAATAAGCAAAGTCGTCCTCGGTTGCTTGCAGGAGGTTGCAAGCAGGACTGAGCCTTATCCAACAGAAGGAGTTTATGTGGAGCTTCCAACCACTGATTTGTCTCCTGGCACATAGTTCTAGTCGCTGCGAAGGCCTTCAAAAATCTTTATGGAATCTTGAGGTTCTCATGATAAATATGTTTGCTCACAGGGGTTGATTTGAATAGACCTGTTCTTATTATGCACACCGCACGGTATATCTGAATGTAAAACAATTTACAGACTTGTACCAGTAAGCTGCATCATCTGGCTAGTTCAGGGCAAAGGTTTGCCGAGCAACAAGTTATCCTTGTGGGTGATTCCTAGCTCTTCCTCCCTTTTTTTCTCATAAATCTTGAGTACGTCAGAAGCTCTCCTGTTCCGGCCCCCGCCTATCCTCTGCCTTCCATCATTCCTCCCTTTGATCTTCTTCTGGCTGAGCTCTTTGTGTTGTGACTGCAGGCTGTAAATGCTAAGAGCTAGATGAACATGGGAAAAGCACCTGTCTCCATTAATGTTGATACACATCTATATTACAAGCATAAACCTGTTTCAAAGCACTGGAACTCTCATGCCCCCCCCCCCCCCCGCCACAAACCCTGAAAATTGTAGTTTGGGGAGAACACTGAAACTGTTAGAGCATTCTCATCCTATCTTAGGGCTCCCTGAGGCTTTGCAGCAGAGGTACAGCCTGTTTCATACCTTTTATTAAGTACACCTACATGAAGAAGAAGAAGAAGAGCTGGTTTTCATACCCTGCTTTTCTCTACTTTTAAGGAGTCTCAAAGCGGCTTACAATCGCCTTCCCTTCCCCACCACAGACACCTTGTGAGGTAGGTGAGGCTGAGTGAGTTCGGAGAGAACTGCGACTGGGCCAAGGTCACCCAGCAGGCTTCATGTGGAGGAGTGGGGAATCGAACCCGGTTCGCCAGATTAGAGGCTGCTGCTCTTAACCACTACCCCATGCTGTAGGGAAGGGAGTGAGAAAAGAGCATGTAATGTCAACTAATACAGTGTAGCAGTAGTTGGAGTGTTGGACTATGACCGGTGTGGCCCAGGTTAAATCCTCACTCCGCTGCAAATCTCCCTGGTTGATGTTTGGTCAATCATTCTCTCTCAGCCTGGCCTGTGTCATACGGGTGTTGTGAGGATATAATAGGAAGGGGGGGGGGGAACCATGCGCACCACTCTGGGTCTCTTGGAAGGAAGGGCAGAATAAAAATGGCTAGATAGTTGGATGAGGGAGAAGGCAGCATGGTATAGCCCGGTCTCATCAGATCTCAGAAGTTAAGCAGGGTCCGTACGTGGATGGGGGACCACCAAGCAAGACTCTGCAGAGGAAGGCAACGGCAAACCATCCCTGCTTCTCACTTGCCTCGAAAGCCCCTTGAGAACCAGCGTGGTTTAGTGGTTAAGAGCAGCGGACTCTAATCTGGAGAGCCCGATTGGATTCCCCACTTGTCCACATGAATCCAACTGGGTGACCTTGGGCCAGTCACAGTTCTCTCTGAACTCTCTCAGCTCCACCTACCACATAAGGTGTCTGTTGTGGGGAGGGGAAGGGGAGGCGATTGTAAGCCACTTTGAGACTCCTTAAAAGTAGAGAAAAGCAGGATATGAAAACCAGCTCTTCTTCTTCATGTAGGTGTACTTAATAAAAGGTATAAAACAGGCTGTACCTCTGCTGCAAAGCCTCAAAGGTAGAGAAAAGCGGGGTATAAAAACCAACTCTTCTTGCTGAGGTCACTGTAAGTTGTGGAACTTTACACAGTAATAGACAGTAATTTAGCACAGCTAAGGTGTTTTAAAACAAATCTGTGCCCTAGCACATGCCGATACTATTGCTCACTTCTCTTGAACCACACTGCTTCTCCATCCTGGGCTTAGCAAACTCATGGCATAAGAATGCTAAGCGCCATTGGAGAGTGTGCCTGTATTGTGGGTGGATGCTAAGGTGGAGCCTCTTCCTGCTTTTGAATTTATGCTTGGTAATTAGCAGCGTGTTCCAGGCTGAAGGGCCCCACATTTTATTTTTTAAGTTTTTCACTCTGAACCGCCGTTCAGGAAGTGACTGCGAAGCCAGTGCATACCTGCTCCACATTTCTTAAGAGCCCCTTTAACGCGGAGCCCCTTTAACGCGACCTTTTGTATTTGCTCCGCCCCCGCACCACAGCATTTACTGAAGGAACCATGAAAAATCACAAACACGGCTTAGCTATGCAAACCATTGCCAATGGCTATGCAAATGAAGGAGAGAAGGAGCAGGGGAGTGTGGAATTTCTCCTTTTGCATCGGGACCATGAATAGGCAATTTTAAAGGTCACATTGAAAAAAAGAGCTCTGAGCAAGCATCAAAATTGGTAGTGTAAGCATAAGCTTACGGAGCGAATAAAAGGTTGACCCCCAGTAATTTAAATCATTGAATGTACTATTTCTTTTTCTTTCTTTTTTACTAGGAGGCCATAGTGAAGCACTTTGGGGCTGCTGGAGCCCAGTTGCGGGTCTATCTGCATTACCAACCATCTTATTATCACCTCCATGTACATTTCACTTCCCTGGGCTACGATGCCCCCGGATCCTCTGTGGAGCGAGCCCACCTCCTTTCGGACGTGATCGATAACCTGGAACTCGACTCCCGCTACTATCAGAAGCGCACTCTGACCTTTGCCCTCCGTGCTGATGAACCCCTACTGAAAAAATTCCAGGAAGCTGGTCGAGTCTGAACTCATCGTTGAGGACAGCTGGATTATGAATATCAACATTTCCTAGGGATAATTTTATACATTGTCTTTTAAGATATTTTCTTTATGGTTTTGTAAGGCTCCGATTGCATTTCCCATCTGTTGTGGTTGTTATTATTTTTGTATTAATAAACAGCTATGTCTATTCATTTGGGTTTTCTTCTTCTTTCCTGTTCTCTCTCTCTCCCCTCCCCCCCTCTTTTGCAGGGAGCCTGCTTGGATATCCCTGACATATTCAGTTGAACAGCCAGATTCGCGTCCAGAAGCACTGTAGAGATCAACAATATTTTTTGGGGGGGATGAGCTTTCGTGAGTCAAAACTCCCTTTGTTAGACCAACACGGCTACCCTCTGAAGCTATATTCAGTTGAAGAATCTCCAGTAGCCAAGTTAAACCTCAGCCTGAGAACCTGGAGAGCTGCAGCCAATCAGGGTACATGGTTCTGGTCTAGACAGAATATGACTCATGCCTATTAATTAAAGTCAGACATGTTTTTAAAAAGTATTAAGATCTGCCTCTGTGACTACCCGGTGCTCTTCCTTAGAAGTGTTTTGCCAGGAGGTGCAAACTGCAGACACTAACCACATTTGTTTCAGCGCTGGAGTTTCTCGAAGTTTTCAATTCCTTAAGAATGATTAAAAGGATATCCGAGACTCACAATCAAAAAACCATACCCCCCATCCCTACTTCCTCATCTCTCATCCTTTGCTGGCCAACAATTCCTGGCATCTGCATTTTCAGTGTTCTCCCTTCCTGTTGTCATGATGGACATACTTAGGTTTTGCCAGACTCCTTGGTCTCTACGCTGTTCAGTTTTGGCCCTCTTTCTCTTTGCTTCTTGTTCTCTTCTTCCAGTCCACCACTTTTTTCAGTCTTCCTTCAGCTACCTCATCTCTTGCCCTCCTTCCACCCCACTTCCCAGCTGTCTTATGTCCTTAGCATTCCAGCCTCTGGTACCAACCTTCCTATTAATGTCACGAACCCCCTTCTGTGATTTGGCCCGTGTGAATTTTTTCTCCCATCCAAGCTGACCTTTCACTTCCTGCAGAGAAACTGCACTGGGTATCAGCATTCAGAATGGTTGATGAGGTCACAGCAGCTCAGCCAATGGCTGAGTGGCAACCAACAGGCGGTAACCAGCTTTAAAAAAAACTGTCTTGTTGAGAAGGTGTGAATTAAAATTAAATTACAAGGCTGTGAAGTGGATGATGCTTGAAAGCAACTGTTTCTAACACAGATGCTCAGAAATGCAATACATGTGCTCCAAAGCAGATGTCACAAGACAGCCCAGAGTGGCTTTCCTGCTAATTAATCTGATCCCTTTGAGGAAATTTGAGATGAAGGCTCTGACCATTAAATCCAGCCTCTGCCATTGTTCTTTTTATCCTATTTTTTTCTTTCAGCTATGGAACTCATTCCTTGGATATGACAGATTTTTAGAAATTGTTTAGGTTTTTTTGCCTATAGTTGAAAATAGCAACGGTTTATATGGCCATTACAAGAAGAGTTGGTTTTTATACCCTGCTTTTTCTCTACCTTTAAGGAGTCTCAAAGTCTCAAAGGAGTCTCACCTTCCCTTCCCCACAACAGACACCTTGTGAAGTAGGTGGGGCTGAGAGAGTTTGGAGAGAACTGTGATTAGCCCAAGGTCACCCAGCAGGCTTCATGTGGAGGACTGGGGAAACAAACCCGGTTTTCCAGATTAGAGTCCACCGCTCATGTGGAAGAGTGGGGAATCAAACCCGGTTCAGATTAGAATCCACCACTCTTAATCACTACCACTTCCCCATGCTAGACACAGCAACTAAATGGCGCCTCCTTGCTCAGAGGCAATAAGTCTCTGAATATTGCTGCTGGGGTTTTGCATATGATCCTTCAGAAGGGTTGACGTCAGCAGAAGCAAGGTCCCCGTGCCAAAGAAGCCTAGTTATCTTGGCCATATCTGCTTTACCCTCATGAGCAGAAGGAGAACCATTCCATTTGCATACATTTGTTATGACCTGAAAGGTTGGGGTCTGAAATAGGCATGTTTTAAATTATTTATTGACAAAAATATGAAGATGTATGTATATCCAGCTTTTGAGCATTAGCCTAAATCTCTCTGTCTCTCTTGCCCGAATCCATGCCTCTCCTTCCTTCTTGTTCAAAGGTTTCCCCTCTTATAGTGTTCATTTTCTTCTGGACAACCTTATCTGAAATTCCATGGCGATGTCCTTGGCTCTCAGAAGAACAAAACTATCCAGTCATAACAGGAGTGTTGGTCAATAGCAAAGAATGAAAATAAAATAACTCAAAAGTCACAGCGTACTTCCCAAGGCAAGAGCGATCATGTCCAAAAGTCAACAGGAATACATGGTATTACAGTTAAAGGTCTGCAAGCGCTCATCCTTGGCCTCCATGTCTTCCTTGTAGGCCTTCCAAAAGCCTCTGGCTGGCCACTGAGTGAAACAATGCTGTACTGAATGGGCCATTATTCTAGGGGGGTCAACTCTGGGTTGGGAATTTCCTGGAGATTTGGGGGTGGAGCCTAAGCAGGGGGAACCTCGACAAGGTGTAATGCCAGAGAGTCCACCCTCCAAATCAGCCATTTCCTCCAGGGGAACTGATCTCTGTAGTCTGGAGATTAGTTGGGATTCCAGGAGATCTCCAGTCCCCACCTGGAGATCAGCCACCCTTCAATATTTTGATCCAATATCGCTGCTCTTATTTCATAATCCCTGCCAAATCTCCATCCTACATAGCTCCAACTTGCTGGTAGAAAGCCAGCAAGATCTTCCTCCCTTCCCTCCCTGCTAGACTAGATGGACCAGCAGGGTGTTCCTGTAGGTCTTTTCAGATGCACATAACGCGGAAGTGATGAAGCTAGCAAAGTGATCCCTTGCTGGAAAATAGGGGTGCTACAAGCAAGTCTGAATCTTGAAGGGTATTGTAGAGGATGCCTAGCCCCCCCCCTCCCCGTGTGCCTTTCCAAGCCCCAGTAAGTGTGGTTGAACATTCCTTGGATGGTGTCAGAAGGACCCAAGAGATCCCCTTATGTATCCTCACACTTGGAAACTCTCAGCATGTGTAAAAGTCTCTAGCTGTATCCTTTCCACTTTGTGGCAGCAAAGAGTGAAATGAGGCACTGTGTGTGTGTGTGTTAAGTGCCGTCAAGTTGCTTCCGACTCATGGCGACCCTATGAATCAATGTCCTCCAAAATGTTCTATCTTTGACAGCCTTGCTCAGATCTTGCAAATGGAGGGCTGTGGCTTCCTTTATTGAGTCAATCCATCTCTTGTTGGGTCTTCCTCTTTTCCTGGTGCCCTCAACTTTTCCTAGCATGACTGTCTTTTCTAGTGACTCTTGCCTTCTCATAATGTGACCAAAATACGATAGCCTGAGCCCTCCTCTATTGGCTCAGCTAGAACTGCCTGCCATTTTGCCTCTTGGAACTGTCTTTTGCTGTCCCGTTACACAACGTCACAAATGTCATGAAGGAGTTGGTGCCTTTTGAAGTTGCTTCTGTTGTAAAGCACCTTGAGGGCTCTGGCTGCAAGGTGGTATACGCATATGTTAGCCAGCGCTGGGTTGGAAAATCCCCAGAGATTTTGGGGGGGAGCCAAGAGAGGGCAGGTTTTAGGGAGAAGAGAGACTTCATCTGGTATAACGTCATAGAGATTATTCTCCAAAGCTACCGTTTTCTCCAGGAGAACTGATCTCTGTTACCTGGAGATCAGTTGTAATTCCAGGAGATCTCCAGGTTTCACCTGGAGTTTAGCAACCATATATATATACACACATCGATGTGAGAAATCAATAAACGATTAGTTAAGAAAGAGAAGCAAAACGGGAACGTGAGAAGCTTCAGCCTCGAGCAGGGATTGCCCTGCAGAGTAGAATATTCACTGCAAGAGACTGAAGTCCAGTGTAGGCAGGCAGCAGAAAGAAGTGAGTGGACTGAACCCTTCAGACTGCAGGTGGGAGGGGTGTTATTTTGTAATGCCAACCCCCGCCCCCGGGATTAAAGAAATACTTGTAAAGAAACACACATATCAGAAAGAGTAGTTCCAAGTCTGGCCCTTGCTGTGCTAGATTTTTACATGCAGGGAGGGTTTTTTCCCCCCAATGCAAAGAGCATTCAAAAGAGGTACCCCTTCACCATCGGTCTGTAGTAGTGCAGCCTGTACCATAAGCTCTTTCTGCTGCATGTTCAGAGCAAGCCTAACTTGCCTGGATCCACATTCAAACCCAGCACCTCAGCAAGCCAGTTTTATCTCGGTATTTTGAAACCTGTATCTTGAATTATGCCCCAAAGACACTCATTTATTAGATTTCAGCTGTGTGGCCTATAAACTATAGACGTTGATGGAGGAGCGGCCATCAGTATCCATCTGCTCCTCCCTAATAAGGACCTCTTTACTGGGTTGCTGCTGGTTGCCAGGGGGAGGAGAACAAGGATGTGTTGTGGCAAGAGCAAAAAAGAGAGATGAAAAACCAAGAACTGAGCATCTGGTACATGGGATTTGGAAAGAACACTGCTGAGTCTGTGTAATCTAGACCAGTCATTCCCAGACTGTGTGCCATGGGAAATTATTGCATTAAATCATTAAAGGTTCCTGTGAGCTCCAGGCTTCGTTTGCAAAGGCAGCTGCCTTTCTATGTGAACAGCTACTCTGGCCTCGCTGCCTTCTAACCAGCCTCTGAATCCCAATACTGAGATGCATTATTTGTCTGCAGAAGAGGCTGCCTGTTGCAACTTTGGCTGAGTCCTCGTTCCAAGGCATGTTTGGAATGGTGACTCCCATAAGGGAAATGGGGGGGGGGAATCCTCTACACTTTAAACCTATTGACGAAGGGCTGTGGCTCAGTGGTAGAGCAACTGCTTGGCATGCAGAAGGTCCCAGGTTCAATCTCCGGCATCTCCAGTTAAAGGGACTGGGCAAGTAGGTGATGTGAAAGACCTCCGCCTGAGACCTTGGAGAGCTGCTGCTGGTCTGAGCAGACAATACTGCCCTTGATGGACCCAGGGTATGATTCAGTATAAGGCAGCTTCATGTGTGTTCATGTGAGGTGTAAGGGTAAAATGTGCTCCTGTTTCTAATTTAGGCAAAAAAAGTGTCAAAAGGTGAGATACTAAAGTAGATCGCAGCAGAGTCTTGTTAGAACAGCCTCCATAGATGGTGTGTATGAAATGAAACTTTAAAGAGCAGGTGTGGGGTTTTTTTTAGAAAAAAAACATTTGCATGCCCAATGGATTGAACAGATGTGCAAACCTCAGGATTTCCAGGTAGTAAAATATGCCGTCCTTTTAAAATAGCAGGATTGACTAAAATAATCACTCATCAAAAAAAGACTACCTAAATCAAATTATATATAAAATGGGTCAAAGCATGTTGCATGGAGGATGAGGCCAACCTTCTAACTCTTCCTAGAATTCCCAGTTTGTGAGTCGAGCTGGCAGTCATGCAAAACCTAACTTGGAGGCTGCAGTCTGAACATCTGTTTCCTCCATAAAGCCCCAGTGCTGGGCTGTTACAACAGAATTGGGAAAGATATGTGTAACCTGATCCTCTGTGTGTTCACTCAGGAGTAAGTCCTAGTGACTTTAGTCAGCCTTTACTCTCCTGTTACACAGCAGAGCAACTGCAGCATTGAAAAGAACCAGTCCACTTGGGCAGCAGCAGAACCTGAGACTGCACTATCCCATGTGCAGAGCTCAAAATGTGTGAGTTGTGGTCAATCAGCCTGATCCTAGACACCTTTACTCAACAGTAAGGTCTAAATACTCAGTGGGCTTTTAGTAACACATAGCCATACAGCAGAATCCTAAGAACACTTTCCTGGAACTGGGGTGTTGGGGTTAGAGTGTCAGAATCGGAGAGGCCGAGGTTCGAATCCCCACTCTGCTATTGGAAGTTTGTCAGGTGAACCCTAGGCCAGTCATACGCTTTCAATCTGGAGAACCGGGTTCGATTCCCCACTCCTCCTCATGAGCAGCGGACTCTCATCTGGTGAACTGGGTTGGTTTCCCCACTCCTACACATGGGTGCTGCTGGGTGATCTTGGACTAGTCACAGTTCTCTCCGAACTCTCTCAGCCCCACCTACCTCACAAGGCGTCTGTTGTGGGGAGAGGAAAGGAAGGAGATTGTAAGCCGGTTGAGACTCTTTAAAGGTAGAGAAAGTCAGGGTATAAAAACTAACTCTTCCTCCTCCTCTTCTAACCTACCCTACAGGGTTGTGAGGATAAAACGGAGAAGAAGAGAACAAGCTGTTTTGGGGAGAAAGGCAGGGTATGAATGAAATAAATAAATGAAATAAAGCCCCACTGAATAGACATGAGTTGGATTCTGAGTAGACCTGCTGCGGGTTGCTGACACGATCTCTTAACTGCTGAAACCTTGCAGCTTTTCAAATATCCTCTTATTTCTATCTCTTTCAAATAATGGGTATGCAGTTATTTTTAATGTCTGTAATTCAACTGTATTAGCAATGTTTCTTGTGGGAGTGTGGGAGACGCTGTCCTCCGCCTTCAAAGTAATGTTTAAATGCTCTTTCAACAATAGAAAAGCAATTTGGGGCTTTCTCATAAAAGAGGCCAGTAGGGGCCTTTCATTCATTCTGCTTCGATGCTTTTGTCCCGGAACAGTCAAAACTTTGCTTCTGACCATGAGGGCTACAAACTTGCCTGGCAAATGGAATCCTAATACGAAAGCCATAAGGAATATGAAAGTCTACACAGGTTAAAATAGTCTGTTTTGGCAGCAGACAGCCCGGCCTACACAACTGTCGGAGCACGATGGTTCATTATACATCATTTGGCAAGCCATTACCATTTTCTTTTGGAAAAAAATCATCTCCAGCAGTGGCTGGATTTGCATCTGTCTGCTGCTTATGAGCACCGGGAGGGCATCGAAGGTGAGATTTGTTATGTGCGCGCCTTTGTAGTACACTTGCCAGTCAAGCGATTTGAGAATCATTATTCCTTTGCTTGCCGTGAGGCGTCACCTGGCTCCAGCTGCCTCGCCTGCCGTGTTGTAACAACGCCGCTTCAATCCTGTTCCCAATTCCTGTTTTGCTTCAGGCCTTTCTTTCCCTCGTATCCTTCTGATCTGATCCATAATGCATGGAAACCGACGAGCTGCCTTGGAGTGAGTCAGATTTTTGCTGCAACCAACCCAGAACTATTTTCCCTTACCGGCAGTAGCTCTCCGAGGTCTCAGGCAGGGTTTTCCCACCAGACTAGCCATTTCAGACCCATCTATAAGAGCCGGCATGGTGTAGTGGTAGGAGTGGGAAGGGCCATAGCTCAGTGTAGAGCATCTGCTTGGCATGCAGAACGTCCCAGGTTTAATCCCCGGCATCTCCAGTTAAAGGGACTAGGCAAGTCGGTGATGTGAAAGACCTCCACCTGAGACCCTGGAGAGCCGCTGCTGGTCTGAGTGGACAATACTGACAATTTAATGGACCAAGGGTCTGGTTCAGTATAAGGCAGCTTCATGTGTTCATGAGTGTGGGGGTAGGATCTGGAAGACCCAAGTTTGAATCCCCACTCTGCCGTGGAAGCTTGCTGGGTGATACTCTTAGCCTACCCTACCCTACCCTACAGGATTGTTGGGTTTTTTACCTTGCTCACGACCTCTTTATGTACACCATAGTGGGGTGGGGTGTGTGGGGATGGGCAGGCCCTAACCTCCCCGCCAGCTGGCCTATGGCGGCCACTTTCCGCCTCTGCCAAGCATCCATTGGTCGGTCAGTGGGTCAGTCAAGCTTGATGAAGCCAATGTCCTTGGTGTACTGGCGGAAGCACTGGTGGCACATGTTGAGACTGTACTTGCGGATCAGGCCATGGCGGTTGGAGCAGGTATGGCAGGAGTGTGACCACTGCCTGAACTTCCTGGGGTGGCTCCAGTAGAGCTGCTGGTGGCCCATGTCGGCAGTGCTGTCTGCGGGGAAAGGAATCCTACCCTACAGGGTTGTTGTGAGGATAAAATGGAGGAGAACAATGTAAGCTGCTTTAGGTCCCTGTTGGGGAGAAAGCAAGGGCGTAAATTAAGCAAAGAAATAATATAACCGGCAATGCCAGCGACTGAGTCTGGAACCTTGCCTAAGGCAAGCAAGAAGCTTTGCATAATTTGCATACAGATTCCCCCCCCTTTAAAAAAAGGAAAATTCTAAAGAACATACTATGCAAAGCATATGCTCTGCCACCAAGGTTGCTTGGTTACTTTCTTCTTCTGGGACTGATGCCAGGTAGAAGCATCCACCGGTCCTCTTTTTCTGACCAGGTCTGCCAGGGCTCGCAGGTACGTGTCTGAGGGAGGGAGCTTTGACTCTCGAAAGCTCCTACCCTGAAAATCTCACCAGTTTTTAAAATGCCCCTGGGCTCGCATCTCAGTACTTGTCTGCCTCTTCGGCCTTTAGAGATTTTGCAGCCGCAAAGTTCTTCCAGCAGAAATATTTCTGTGGTACTTTGCCGTTTGGTTCGCTAGCCCCGAACCAAATGCCCTCGGCGCTGAAATGAGCTTTAAAAGGCTTCAACCGAGACCGGTTTCATTGGACTTTCTCATCACCGCGAGGCCCGTTCGTACCTGTCAAGCCTTCTATCCTCTCTCGCCTGCTTCTGGCCAAGGAGTTCAGGGCTGACCTTCTTTGCCTGCTCTTCAGGCCTACCTGACAACGCGATTTATGAGCTCATGGCAAGCTCTGACACGAAGGCTGGCAGAGCGAAGGATGCATCACAGTGTCCGCCCGGATAATTAAATGTGTATCTCTCCCAGCAAAACAGAAACTCTGCTCCAGCATCAATAAATCTGCAGTTGCGGGACTTATCCAGAAGTAGCAGTGTTCAGGGGAATGAATTTGTACTAAAAACAAAGGTCTTTTATGCATGGCTGTTTCCCTCGTGGTCACCCCTCCAACGACTTTGGGTCTTTGCGTTGATCAGTGGTTCCCAAACTTTTCAGGCCACCGCCCCCTTGGTTCCACAAACTCAACCCCAGCGCCCCCTACTCTATCCAACAACACAGTTGAAGGAGCCCATCTCTAGTGCCCTCCTGCTGCCCCCTTGCCTCTTAGTGCCTCCTTAGGTAATCCCACTGCCCCCCAGGGGATGATAATGCCCACTTTGGGAACCACTGGTGTTTCCAACCGTCAGAGGTCATTGCTCTTCCCCTGCGTTTCCCAGTGTTTTGCTCGCGTTTTCAAATTCGGGATAAAACAGGTCTCTGAAAACATGGGCAAAATGTGGAGAAATGCAGGGGGAGAGCGAGGCGACCTCTGATAGTTGGAAAGGGCATGCAAAATCCTAACAAAGAACCAAAGTCGTCGGAGGGGTGACAGCGAGTGAAATAGCCATGCATAAAAGACCAAAGAATGTCTCCCAGAGAAGTTCAATGGGTGTGTTCTAACTCACTAAATGTGTTTAGCCAAATCAGCTTGTAGCCTTCTCAGGACCCTTTTGTATTAGACCGCACACACACTTTTTGTTAAGCATCTTTTTTTAAATATAAAGTTTCTAGTCCTTATCGTTGCAGATGCACATGTTGTAAAAAAAAAAATTACAAACAGGTTTGACAACTAAAGTTCCTGCTTTTGGTCTCACTGTGGTTATGGTTGAGATGGGGAATAATATTAACTGGGCCAGTGGGTAGCTCTAGAGGGTCTTAATATTTATTAATTATCAATGCTATTTATGGTTTGCCTTTCTCACTGAGGCTCAAAGCAGATTACATGGTGTAAGTAAGTCAATGCAATCGATAGGATGAAATGCCTAATAAGCAGTGTGATAGATGAGGTTCATAGAAATTTGAAACAAGCAGAAATTGGGAACAAATGTAAGTCTTAAGCTGGACATGTTAAGTAAGCAGTAAATGGTATTATGTACCTAAGCAGTAAGGGAAGGAGGGAAGGTGGCATAGTATAGCCTGATCTTCCCTATTTGTGAGGGAAGTATAGCCTGATCTCGTCCGATCCCAGAAGCTAAGCAGGGTCAGTACTTGGAAGGGAGACCTCCAAAGAAGAGTCTGCAGAGACAGGCTTTTTGGTGGTGGCACCCTCACCAGCAAAATCCTTCCCCAAAGAAGCATATAGTCTAGCTCCATTTTAACTTTTTTTGAGGGGAGGTGATCTGTATCCTTTTTAATTTCAGTGCACATTTTGGAAACAAAGTCTTCTTGTCTTGAGAAGCACCCTGTTTATTTGTGGTTCGGTTCTGTCTGTTGTTCATAAGTTATTTTTTAATTTTAATTGTTAACCTTTTAATAGGTGCATTACTTCGGATTTACGATGTATCACAAGCTGCCCTGAGAGCTTTGCGCAGCCCTGTAGTGAGACATCATTCTTTTTTGAGATAGAAATTCCAACAATAAATACATACAGTGAGTCATTAAGCCACCCCGCCCCATGGTGTGCATGGATGTGCGAACCATACTTTGGTCTTTTGCCAATGTGGGGTCCACCCCTCATAGAAAATAAGGGGTGGGAGTGAAAATGCTACACCCTCCATCATAAACCAACTACGTAACATGCAATGCCGTTCTAAGCCTGTGTACTCCAGTACTTAGAAGGGTGTGATTCTGTTTAGGATTGCACTGTTTACTTCAATATGACACCTTGCAGTGATTTATTCCAGTGCAAAATGTTATGCAATATATCTACCTCGTCTTGGACACCTGTATATGGGATACATTACAGCTCCCCACCCCCAGGAAGAAATGACCAGCAAAATATTTTTATAGTTATATATTTTATAAATAAAACACCAATGTATTTAAAGCAAAGCAAAGATGTTAGGAGTTACAATGTGCTTCCCATTGCATTTTTGCTTCTTTTTTATAAGCAGCCACAATTTTATAAAGACACTGACAGCAACTGAAACTGCTAAACCTTTTAGATTGTAAACTCCTCGAAGGAAGGGCCTGCCTTCTTGCATTCTGTAAAGCACTTCCGCACAGGGACATTGCAGAATACTTAATTCGATAAGTAAATAACTATCTTTCACAAAAAGTGGGAAATGAAGCTCTTGCATAAATATTACTCATTAAAGAAAAAACCCACCCAAATGCCCAATTGTTTCTTCCATCCCTCTAAAATAATAATAATCTTTTAAAAAATCAAAGCATTAGTTCATGATGATGATAATCTTTTAAAAATCAAAGCATTTTTCCCTGTTTCCCATAATCTCAATAGGAGAGGGGTGTGGATTGCTGTAAAGTACCTGCATTGCATGAACCAGTTCAGTTCCTGGTACCTCCAGATGAGGAACATAGAAGCATAGGGCTGGAAGGGACCTCAAGGGTCATCTAGTCCAGCCTCATGCACAACTTTCACAACTACCTCCCCCCCCCTCTTCCAGTGACCCCTACTCTATGCCCAGAGGAAGGCAAAAAACCTCCAGGATCCCTGGCCAATCTGAGAAGTCTGAGTTCATGCGTGGAAGGACGCTTCTCTGCCTGAGATCCCAGAGAAGTCCAAACTAATCAGAGAAGACATCATTAGATGGATCAATGCTCTACTACCAGTATAAGGCAGCTTCACATGGCCATAGTGCCTGATGGGATAGTAATGAGATTCTGTTAAATAACCTGGGGAGAAATTGCTCCTTGATTGTTATTGCTTTTTGTTTGGTAACACTGTAACTTTATCCTTTTGGGCCACATCACTTGCATATTAGTAAACAATGTTCCTAAAGTATAGCCATTTACTGCTTACAGTTTTCTTTCTGGGGGAAAAACATCTGGGTATAAAACAATGCTAGAAATCCACTTGTTTTGCTACTGGTTTTTTTTTTTTTTTAACCCAGCTGATGTACCATGTTGGGTTTTTAAAAGTCCCATGAGTTTTTGCAAAGGAAAACAGATCCAGCGTCGCGCTGAAATTAAGTCAAGTCAATAGGCTGGTGCAAATAATGGGCGTTCACTGAAGAATGTTGGCTTGGGTTCTGTGCTAAATGACTGAAGGGATTTCTGTATATGGAGTGGGTCCAAATCACCTCCCACACCCTGCAGCGGGAGGAGGGAACTGGGGAACAGTTTCCCTCTTCTGTTAAAGGAGGTTTTCCATTTGATCCAAGCCATTTATTTACCCTACCAGAGACAGAGATATGCTTTTGGGGGACAAAACAAGGTGTAGTGGTTAAGAGCAGTGGTTTGGAGGGACGGACTCTGATCTGGAGAAGCGGGTTTGATTCCCCACTCCTCCACATGAGCGGCGGAGGCTAATCTGGTGAATTGGATTTGTTTCCCCACTCCTACACATGGAGCCAGCTGGGTGACCTTGGGCAAGTCACAGCTCTGTTAGAGCTCTCTCAGCCCCACCTACCTCACAGGGTGTCTGTTGTGGGGGGGAAGGGAAGGTGATTTTAAGCTGGTTTGAGTCTCCCTTAAGTGGTAGAGAAAGTCAGCATATAAAAATCAACTCTTCTTCTTCTCCTCCTTGTCCTTCTTCTTCTTTCCAAGAGGGGACCCTAAGTGGCTTACAACATTGTTCTTCTCCATTTTATCCTCACAACATCCCTGTGAGGTAGGTTAGACTGTGTGTGATTGGCCCAAGGTCATCCAGCAAGCTTTCACAGTAACAGATGGATTCAAACTTGGGTCTCCTAGATCCTAGTCTGACACTCTAACCACTTCATCCTGCTGGTTAGTGATTAGGAATGATTGATGCTTTTCTTTATAGTTTCTGAAAGCTTATCCTGCTGTTCTAATATCTTGGATACAAACTTTGCATAATGAAAGCCAGTGTGGCATAGTGGTTAAGAACAGCGGACTCTAATCTGGAGAACCGGGTTTGATTCCCCTCTCCTCCACATGAGCGGTGGACTCTAATCTGGTGAACTGGGTTTGTTTCCCCACTCCTCCACTTGAAGCCTGCTGGATGAGCTTGGGCTAGTCACAGTTATCTCTGAACTTTCTCGGCCCCACCTACCAACAAGGTGTCTGTTGTGTGGAGGGGAAGGGAAGGCGATTGTAAGCCACTTTAAGACTCCTAAAGGTAGACTCCTAAAGGTAGAGAAAAGTGGGGTATAGAAGCCAACTCTTCTTCTGCTTCCTCTACCAGAAATATTGAATTGCTTGGTGACAGCTGGAATTTGGCCTGAAGTAATGAGTAAACCCCCAAAACAATTAGGGTAAGTTATTAATAGAATGATCAGTATTTATTCAGATCAAGTGACAAAGAAGCTGAATGAGGGGGGTGGATAGCCCCCCTCATAAGGCAGCTTTGATATAAGGCAGCTCTGTATGTTCAGCTTTCTCTGCCTGTACTGTGTGTGTTAGTGTGTGTCGTCAAGTCACAGCTGACTCATGGCGACTGTTTTCAACGCAAGAGATGTCCGGAGGTGGTTGGCCATTGCCTGCCTCCGTGTGGGCCAAGAGAGTTCTGAAAGAACTGTGACTGGCCCAAAGTCACCCAGCAGGGTTCATGTGGAGGAGTGGGGAATCGAACCCGGTTCTCCAGATCAGAGTCTGCTGCTCTTAACCCCTACACCACACTGACTCTCTGTCTGTACTACTATAATAAAAAAGTGTCTTGTGGCATCTTAAAGAGGAAGGGATTGATGAAAGTACAAGCTCTTATGGGTAGGGTTCCCAACCTCCAGGTACTAGCTGGAGATCTCCTGCTATTACAACTGATCTCCGGCCAACAGAGATCAGTTCCCCTGGAGAAAATGGCTGCTTTTGCAATGGGACTCTATGGCATTGAAGTCCCTCCTCTCCCCAAACCCCACCCTCCTCAGGCTCAGCCCCAAATACCTCCCGCCAGTGGCAGAGAGGGACCTGGCAACCCTACTTATGGGGTAGGGGCCATTTCATGAGATTCATGAAGCTGTTTCTCTGTCAGTATATAAGGCAGAGGAAGGAGAATGTGAACAGAAGGATTAACGTACCCATGCAGTTCTTTAGTAGCCCTCGCTACTGAAGGTCATGTGAGTTAGCCAGCACAATCTTCCTTTTCAGTGTTTTGCAATAAACAAATGTTGACATTTGGGATTAGTTTGGAGAGCAGTTACTAAGCTTATTGAACAGCATTATGATTTTCGGATGCCATTAACAAAAATACTGGAGTCTGGACTAGAGTGCTGCATTTTCCCTTCCTCCTCTCTAGGCAGTAATTGTGTGACAATTACAGATAAAGATTGCATGCCTGCTGCTGCTTGAAAATCCCCCCCAGATCCATTCATTCAACAGGGCTGCTTCATTTCGCTCAAAAGGAAGTGAGCTGCTTAGACTCATATACTGAAATTCCAAACATCTGGGGAACAAAGTGGCTTAGAGAAGGAGATCAAGGGTTACATCAGGAAATACTGCACAGATGATGCTGGGCTTTATGGAGACACAATTGGAGTGACGTAGCCCATGCGTCTGTTCAGCAGGGATTGAATCTACCATAATCTTTGCTCCAAAGGTGTGTCAAGTGCTGTACATGTCTTGACCTCCCTGTTTTTCTGTTGCTGATTTCTTGGGGATGGGCTGCAGTTTAGTGGGAGAAGAAGAAGAATTGGTTTTTAATATGTCAACTTTCTCTACCACTTAAGGAAGAATCAAACCGGCTTACAATCACCTTCCCTTCCCCTCCCCACAAGAGACACCCTGTGAGGTAGGTGAGGCTCAGAGAGCTCTAAGAGAGCTGTGACTAGCTCAAGGTCACCCAGCTGGCTTCATGTGGAGGAGTGGGGAATCAAACCCAGTTCACCAGATTAGACTCCACCACTCCAAACCTCCATTCTTAACCACTATACCACACTGGTTCTCTACCATAATCTTTGCTCCAAAGGTGTGTCAGGGGCTGTATGTTTCTTGACCTCCCTGTTGCTGATTTCTTGGGGTTGGGCTGTGGCTCAGTGGGAGAACATCTCTGTGGAATACAGAAGGCCTCAGATTTGATCTCTGGTGTTTTTAGTTAAAAGGATCAGGTAATGAGAAGACAAGAGTCACTGGAAAAGACAATAATGCTAGGAAAAGTCGAAGGCAGCAGAAAAAGAGGAAGACTCAACCTGAGATGGATCTATAAAGGAAGCCACGGGCCCTCGGTTTGCAAGATCTGAGCAAGGCTGTCAAAGACAGGACATTTTGGAGGACATTGATTCATAGGGTTGCCATGAATCGGAAGCAACTTGACAGCACTTAACACACACACAGTGTGAAACACCTGCAAAGGTGCTTCCAGTCCGAGTAGACAATACTGACTTTGATGGACCAAGAGGCTGATTCAGTAGAAGGCAGCTTCATGTGCTCCTTTTAGGGGAGAGGCCGTGGCTCAGTGGTAGAGCATCTACTTGGCATGCAGAGGGTCCCAGGTTCAGTCCCTGGCATCTCCAGTGAAAGGGACTAGGCAAGCAGGTGATGGGAAAGACCTCTACCTGAGACCCTGGAGAGCCACTGCTGGTCAGAGTAGACAATACTGACTTTGATGGACCAAGGCTCTGATTCAGTATAAGGCAGCTCCGTAGAGAAGGTCGATGGCTCAGTTGTAGAACATCTACTTGGCATGCAGATGGTCCCAGGTTCAGTCCCCGGCATCTCCAGTGAAAGGGACCAGGCAAGCAGGTGATGCGAAAGACCTCTGCCTGAGACCCTGGAGAGCCGCTGCCGGTCGGAGTAGACAATGCTGACTTCGATGCACCGAGGGTCTGATTCAGTAGAAGGCAGCTTCATGTGTTCATGTGTTCATTTGAGAGGAGGGGCTGTGGCTCAGCGGTGGAGCCTCTGCTTGCCATGCAGTCGGTCCCAGGTTCAATCCCCAGCGGCATCCCCAGTTCAAGGGACCAGGCAAGCAGGTGATGCGCAAGGCCCCTGCCTGAGACCCTGGAGAGCCGCTGGCCGCCCCTCCCCTCTCCTTCCCCCCCCCGATTCGCCCCGCGCCAGCTGAGCGGGGCCGGCGGCTCCTCCAGCGCGCACGCGTGGCCGAGGGAAGGGAAGGGAGGGGAGGGGAGGGGAGGGGAGGGGAGGGGCGGGCCGCCTTCCGCCCGCAGCCCCCCTGGCCCTCCAGAACTTGGCAGGGCGGCGGGCGAGCGGGGCTGGGGGGCTCAGGCTTGCCTTTCCCCCGGCCGGCTGGGCGCAGGGCGGCCTGGCGAGGGCGCAGGGAGGCGAGCCGGCGCCGGGACCCCTCCCGCAGCCCCCGATCTCGGGCTCCCCGCCCTCCTCTCCTCGGAGCGGCCAGGCGGCGGCAGCAGCCCTGCAAGAGACCCAGGCGGCGGGCGGCGGGTGAGTCGCTCCCCCTCCCCTCCCCGGCGGCTGGGATGCGGGTCTTGGGGGGGGGCGAGATGCTCCTTTTTTGGCCCAGATCTCTTTCTTTCGACCCGGCTCCAAAAACTGGCCGCTTTCTGCAAAGGGGGCTGAAGTTTCTTGCGGAACAGAGGGTGGTGGGGAGGTTGGGTCGAGGGGGGGGGGCGCGTATGACCATTTCTGCACGGGAGGTTTTGCCGCTCGTTAGATGCGCGTTTCCCCCATGCGAAGGCTCCAAAATAGGCATTCGGATCGGGGCCGTGCGCATGGGGAGAGCGGCGAATCCCCGGCGCAACCTCCCGTGCGTCGTGGGGCCATTTCTCCAGGGGAGGCTTTGCCTTGGATTTGCCACTCTTTACATGCACTTTCCCCCCATCCATATTCTCAACACTCAACAATAAGTCCCCGTGCAGAGTTTTGAGAATTCAGAGGGGGAAAATGGTGCATCTAGAGAGGGACAAATCCAAGGCAAAACCTTCCATGAAGAAATTCCTCCGGGTCTTCTCCGGGGAAGGGGCATATGGGCTGGTTGGTTTCTCGGAGCTGCGAGGGGTGGGGGGGAGGGAAGGGGATTGCGAGGCTGCAAAAAAAGACACCGCCTGCTCCGATCTCCGAAAGCCCCACTTTGCAGCCTGCCGGGTCGGAGATGTGTTGGCACTCGCGGCTCGGCTCCTTGGAGCAGATTTCACGGGGAAGGGATCTGCTCGGAAAGAGAGAGGGCTGGCCGGGTCTTGGGAGGCCGGCTCTGTGGGGCCAGGGGGGGTGAGCTGGCTCTGGGGGCAAGACCAGCAAACCCCCCCCCCACCCCTGCAGGAAAGAAAACCCTCCTGGCTTCTCGCCAGAGGAAGCCAGGAAGAGGCATCTCTTTGGGGCCATTCTTCATAGGAGGCTTGGCCTTGGATTTGCCGCTCTCTCGAGGCACATTTGCCCCATCCGAATTCTCAAAACTCAACAATAAGCCCCCCGGCAGAGTTTTGAGAACTCAGATGGGGGGAAATGGGCATCCAGAGAGCGGCAAAACCTCCAAGGCAAAACCTCCCGTGCAGAAATGGCCATTGTTGAGTTCTGAGAATTTGGATGGGGGAAATGTGCATCGAAAGAGTGGCAATCCCAAGGCAAAAACCTCCCATGCATAAATGGCCTTGGAGTGTGTCTGGCATAGCTGGCTTGCCTGTGGAGAGAAGGATCTTCCGGCCAGGATGAAGCCAAGGTGTCTTGGGCAGGACCACGTTTTGGAGAGAGGCGATTTGTTGACGTCTGCATTCACAAGAAAAGGGCTGTGTGGCTAAAACTGGTGAAAATTGGGGAGGAGTTTTTTTGTGAGGGGCACCGCCGGCTGGCAAGGTGGTTGTTTTTATCGAGTTAGGAGATTTATACGCCGCAAAAACTGCTTGAGACGTCTCATGGCACGAACAGTGAAATGTTGCTTTAAAAAACACACCACAACAAAGAATCCTATAAAACTAAACAGTAGAACCCCCACAGTTCAGCAGCATACACCTGAGGAGTAAGTAAGAAGAAGAAGAGTTGGTTTTTATATGTCGACTTTCTCTCCCACTTAAGGTAGAATCAAACTGGCTTAGTCTCCTTCCCTTCCTCTCCCACCTCAACAGACACCCTGTGAGGTAGGTGGGGCTGAGAGCTATAAGAGAGTGTGACTAGCCCAAGGTCACCCACCTGGCTTCATGTGTAGGAGTGGGGAAACAAACCCAGTTCACCAGATTAGCCTCCGCCGCTCATGTGGAGGAATGGGGAATCAAACCTGGTTCTCCAGATCAGAGTCCACCGCTCCAAACCACCATTCTTAACCACTATACCATGCTAGTAAGCCAAGTGGTGTGAAACCCTTAGCTAGCATACAGTTACCTAAGAAGATGTAAAGAAGCCAACTGGCGGGAGAAGAACTCCATTCAAAGCCAGCTCAAATATGAATGTTTTGATCTGGTAGCAAATTATCAGCAGGGGAGGCAGCCGGTGTGGGATTCTGAAGATGGGGAGCCACCACAGAGAAGGCCCTGTCTCGGGATGAGGCTTATACCTGGTGAGCGGTTAAGGACAGCCCAGGATTTGGCCCTTGTTAAAGGAGCCTGTGTCCTTTCCTAATCCGTCTGTCTGATTTGTATACTGCCCTTTCTCCCAGGCACTCAGTGTGACATATATAGGTCTCTCCTCCGTTTAATTCTAACACTGTGAGGTAGGTTAGGCTGAGGAAGAGAGAGTGATTGATTCAAGATCACCCAGTGGGCTTCATGGTTGGGTGCAGTTTCGAAACCAGATCTTCCCAGTTCGGCGGAGTTCTTGCAAGAGGTCTGTAAGTCCATATGTGCCCTAAGCACTGCCATTTTGATATTTTGTCTTTATATATTTTCTCAGTCTTTCTTCCCTGGATGGCCCAGGCTAGCCTGATCTCGGAAGCTAAAGAGGGTCAGCCCTGGTTAGTATTTGGATGGGAGACCACCAAGGAAGTCCAGGTCGCTACACAGAGACAATGGCAAACTACCTCTGTTCATCTCTTGCCTTGAAAACCCTACGGGGTTGCCATAAACTGGCTGCAACTTGACAGCGCTTTACGCACACATTTTCTCAATCAATAGATACTGGTAGTACATCTATTGTTATGCGGGGGGGAGGTCTGCAATTTTTTTGACATTAAAAAGGGGTCCTAGCACTTGGAAAGGTTAGAAACCGCTGAGCTAGACTGCCCTACCTAGCCAGCGTGGTGTAGTCATTAAGAGCAGTGGTTTGGAGCGGTGGGCTCTGATCTGGAGAACCGGGTTTGATTCCCCACTCCTCCACATGAGCAGCGGAGGCTAACCTGGTGAGCTGGATTGGTTTCGCCACTCCTACACATGAAGCCAGGTGGGTGACCTTGGGCTAGTCACACTCTCTCAGCCCCACCTACCTCACAGGGTGTCTGTTGTGGGGAAGGGAAGGTGATTGTAAACCGGTTTGAGTCTCCCTTAGAGAATGTCAGTATATAGAAACCAACTCTTCTTCTTATCAGTGTTGTAGAGTGTTTTTCTCCCCCATACTCTGGGACCTTTAATCAGTTTTTACTGGACATTCCATCCCAGCTCCTGGGAAATACTTCCAGGGTTGTTGCTTTTTAAAGCATTTCTGCTTCTCCTCCCATCCCCAGTGTTCCACCACATGGGGCTTTCTCTGAAACCATCCACGTTTGCTTGCAGCTTCTCCGCATTCATTTTTCACATGGCAGAGCTGCAATGATTGTTTGCCATTTTGGAAAAGTCTTGATTCTTGGGGGAGCATATTTTGGTCCAAATATTATTATTTTTTTTACTATTGACACACATTTTTCATTTTAGTTCTGGACCAAGTCTGTACAATCCCAGGAAGTGTGTTTTTTATTATCGTGTTCATATGTACTTAATGACTGGGCAGCCAAGGAAATTGGTGCCTGCGAAGTCAATCCAAAAACCCTCAGGCATAAAGTAGGTAGGGGTTATAAACTTGATTCTCTCTATTCTTGAAGCTGGTATGTGGGAAACCAGCTGGATCATGTCTACTTTGGATGCTTCACTGAGTACCAGTCTCTTCCCATCGATCCACAGAGACTATACTTACCACTTCCACCATCCTTTCTGTATCCCTGTTCCTTACTGAATAGGGATAGAGCCAGACTCTGATCTGGAGAACTGGGTTCGATTCCCCACTCCTCCACATGAAACCTGCTGGGTGGCCTTGGGCCAGTCAAGTCAAGTTTCTTAAAACGGCTGACTGACCAATCACGTGCCAACACATCAAAATTCCCCGATACAATAGTTTTGCACCGCAGAATCACAGACTGTACATATAAAGGTGTAAAGTCAATAAAAGCAACCCCTGGTTAAAATTATCACATTAAAATTGATAAAATTGTAAAATATTCTAGCAATCATTCTCTAATAAAGCTCTGCGTATTTTAATAGCAACAGCGCACACACACACAAACACACACAACTCGAATCTTAGATGGCAACACGTTGTTGTTGTGTGTGCAAAGTTCTGTCAAGTCGCAGCCGACTTATGGCAACCCAGTAGGGTTTTCAAGGCAAGAGATGCTGAGAGGTGATTTGCCATTGCCTGCCTCTGCACTGTGACCCTAGACTTCCGTGGTGGTCTCCCATCCAAATACTAACCAGGGCTGACCCTGCTTAGCTTCTGAGATCTGACGAGATCGGGCTAGCCTGGGACAGATTACAAAGGCTGAGAAAATATATACCAACAGAAGATCAAAATGACAATGCTTAGGCCACATATGGACTTGCAGATCTCTTGCAAGAACTCCGCAGAACTGGGGAGATCTGGGTTCGAAACATAGCTTCTGAGATCTTATGAGATCAGGCTAGCTTGGGCTACTCAGGTCAGGGCTACTCAGTAGGGGTAGATGGATGAAATGGCCTGACTCTATACAGGGCAGCTTTGTGTGTTATGGATCGCTCAGATGTGCTGTCAGAGAGAGTGGCAGAGGCTTGGGGAGATTACTGAAATGTCCTGTGTTTGCTTCCTCCACAACATCCGGTTTCGGATGGTTGCAGAATGTACAACCAGATAGATGTGCCCTCATAAGAGTCAGAGGAAATCCAGAAGCATTAGGCGCCCCTGAGCTTGCTTCTGATTTATTGACCTGCTCGAGGGATTATCTGGGAGTTGAAGGAAATGTGGAGCCCTTAACTCCTGGCAAGATTTGGGATTCTTAGAAAAATTGAAGGGGTGGGGAGGGTGGACTTCTTTGCAACAATTTTGACGGCACTGTACACACATGAGCCATTGTGGCTAAATGGGAGCTCGTTGTTCAGAGGCAGGGTGAATTATCTGCATGAGAGGTATTGCCTTCTTGGTCTGTGAGGTGTAGTGGACAAGCCAGTGTGGTGTAGTGGTTAAGAGCAGTGGTTTCTAGCGGTGGACTCTGATCTGGAGAACCGCGTTTGATTCCCCACTCCTCCACATGAGCAGCGGAGGCTAATCTGGTGAACTGGATCTGTTTTCCCCCTCCTACACATGAAGCCAGCTGGGTGACCTTGGGCTAGTTACAGCTCTCTTGAGAGCTCTCTCAGCCCCACCTACCTCACAGGGTGTCTGTTGTGGGGAAGGGAAGGAGATTGTAAGCTGGTTTGATTCTACCTTAAGTGGTAGAGAAAGTCCGCATATACAAACCAACTCTCCTCCTCCTCCTCCTTACAGACTGGGGAGGGCATCCGGCTGACCACCATAGGAAACAGGATGCTTCCTTGGGTGGGCCTTTCTTTTCCTGAACCAGCAGTCTTGCTCTTAGGCACAGAGTGTCACAAAGATGCTGGTTTCATCACTGTGTCTTATGCATTGTAAGTTCTTATTTTTAGACTGTTGTTTAAAAAAGACTAGTAATTGCTTTAGAAAAGTAACATGGTGGTTTGGATCCCGCAGGAAACCTCTTGCTTCCCACTGTGGCTGCAGCCAAAAATGTGTTCTTTGGGGGCAGGAGAATCCCAGGAACAGTATGGAGTGGGGAGGAATAAGATGGGAGAATGGGCAAAAATCAATCACCCTCTCAATCAATCAATCTTTATTAAAACAGACGAGCACAGCTCTTCACAATTTACTATTGAAACCCTTAGTATTACACTCTGCCCGCAGGTTTTTACAAAGTGTAAAATAGTTCATCGGTTCTTGTAGGTTATCCGGGTTGTGTGAACGTGGTCTTGGTATTTTCTTTCCTGACGTTTCGCCCGCAGCTGTGGCAGGCATCTTCAGAGGAGTAACACTGAAGGACAGTGTCTCTCAGTGTCAAGTGTGTAGGAAGAGTAATATATAGTCAGAAGGGGTTTGGGTTTGAGCTGAGTCATTGTCCTGCTAAAGTATCAAAGGTAATGTGCTAATCATTGTCCTGTAAGTATCAAGATAATGTGCTAATGAGGGTGTGGTATGTTAATGTGGAACCATTGTATCCTGAAGTGATCTGTTAACATGTGGAATCCAAAACTAATCTGCATGGCTATTGTGGACTGTAGTCTTTTTTAGTCTGGAGTTTTTCAGGACAGGAAGCCAAGCCTTATTCATTCTTAAACTCTCTTCTGTTAAAGTTGTGCTGATGTTTATGAATTTCAATGGGTTCTCTGTGCAATCTGACAAAATAGGATGGAGAAACTTTTGAAAAAACATAACCTACAAACAGTGTTTAAACCCACCAAGAAAATACAACAGATGCTACAATCAGCAAAAGACAAAAGAGACCCCCTCACCTCTGCAGGAGTATATCGTATACCTTGCAGTTGTGGACAAGTTTACATCGGGACCACACAACGCAGCATACAAACAAGGAACATGAAAGATACTGCAGACTTGGCCAGCCTGAGAAATCAGCAGTGGCTGAACATGGACTGACCCAAACAGGACACAGGGTCTTATTCCAAGACACTGAAATACTGGACAATTCTACCAATAATTTGTAAAATAGTTATTTGCACAATTATTACAAACTATTTATACTACCCATTAAAATTATTGGCATACTGACGTTCTCAGCAGCGTCTGATGGATTCCACAGGCCGCTGCATGAAACTTTGCCACTCCTGCTGTAACCTGTTGATTTTCATCTACAAGCAACATTTTAGTGTTCTCCGGACACTCACCCGGAGGAAATATTTCGCAAGGGTTCAGTCCAAAGGATTGTAGTTGTTTTGAAAATAGCAAAGTTGTTTTGCGATAACAACTTGTGTCTCCAGGACAAGAGTTTCCGCCCCAGATAACAACTGTGGCATCTTTAATTTAGAGACTATAAAGCAGATGGGGTTGGGTCACACTAAACGAAAGATCATGGATGAGTGAAAATAACACCTTTAGACCAGGGGGGCTCTCTTGCCGCATTGCAAGCCTTTAGTGATCTGAAATGGCTCTGGGGAGCCGCTGTTTGCCCCTGGAGAAACTGAACTGTGTTTTGTATGCTCCAGACCACGTTTGATTGGCAGGGCTCATGGCAACCATGTGAAGAAGAGTTGGTTTTTATATGCCGACTTTCTCTACCTTTTTAAAGGAGAATCAAACCGGTTTACAATCTCCTTCCCTTCCTCTCCCCACAACAGACTCCTTGTGAGGTAGGTGGGGCTGAGAAAGTTTTGAGAGAGCTGTGACTAGCCCAAGGTCACCCATCTGGCTTCTTGTGGAGGAGTGGGGGAAACCAACCCGGTTCACCAGATTAGAGTCTGCTGCTCATGTGGAGGAGTGGGGCATCAAACCCAGTTCTCCAGATTAGAGTCAGCCGTTCCTAACTGCTACATGCAGGAGGTCTTTGTAACATGTGAATTGGTACTTGTACATTAAATTTTTCTCCCTTAAAAGCTAGTTGACTATCTGCAGTGATTTTTTTCCTCAAGTGGGAGGGAGTGTTCACAAATGACACCACCAAACTTACTACCTGAAATGCAGAATTCGACTGTCTTGGTCTACCTCTTTGCTGTGTGTAGATTAGCCCTAATTCACTGGAACAACTGACCTTTTTGTTGGGGATCAAAACTCAGAACACATTTATAGGGTTGATACAGAACAGTGTGGTGTGGTGGTTATGGTGTTGGATTCGGATTTGGGAGACTCATGTTCCAATTCCCACCTTGCCCTGGAAGTTTGCTGGGTGTTCTTGGGCCAGACACACACTGTCAGCCTAGACTACCTCACAGGGCGGTTATTGTGAGGATAAAATTGAGCAGAAGAGAATGGTGTAAGCCGGGGATGTTGAACTCAATTATTATGAGGGCTGGATATGACAATGTCACTTGGTCGGGCCGGGCCATGACTCGCCAACCCATATTGAGGGGTGGTGGTGGTGGCGGCTGCCTCAGCTGGCTTGCAAGCTGGATAAGAGCTCTCAAGGGGCCGGATCCAGCCCACAGACCTTGTAGTCCAGATTGCTGGTGGTGGAGGTCTTTCACATCATCTACTGCCAGATCCTTTTAGTTGGAGATGCCGGGGATTGAACCTGGGACCTTCTGCATGCCAAGCAGATGCTCTACCACTGAGCCACGGCCCCTCCCTTTTGTATGTGATCTGGGCAGACTGTTCCTCAGACACAGGTGGGACTTTGTGCTTCCAAGCCATCCCGATTCCATACCAAGGCTGTGGCTGGCCGTGGCTGTTCCAAGGTCTCCAACAGCGAAGGTCTTTCCTGGCCCTCTGAGTTGCTGTACCTGGCAATGCCAGACAGACTCCTGGGACTTTCTATATGCAAAGTAGAGCCAGAGGCGTTCCCAGAGCAATTTCTCTGGCTTCTGAGATTTATCTGCTATGCCCACACGCTTCCAAGCATGCTTTCCCAAACATAAGGACTATAGAAACTTGCTTTTCTTCAATAAACGAGAGAATTGAATGTTTAAATGGCATCCCATTCTGTGACTTTTTTAATGCTTCTGCAGAATTACAGCATACACATATCCTAGCTATGGATAAGTTTTAATCTGTAATGGGTTTATTATGCTGTGTCTGTTTTGCAGTTGCTTCATAAATGCTGCTTCACAGTCAAGAAGGGAAGGACTTTGTGAATTGAAATACCCAGCACTGCCAGTCCCCCACAGAAAAGAACATATGATTATACAAAAATGTTCTTATGTTTAGATAGTTAGATTCGAGTCCACTAGTTCCTTAGAGACCAACAAGATTTTTTGGGGTATATGCTCCCTTCACTAGATATGAGTAGGAATGGAGATTTCTGAGTCTTTATATCCCAGTCAAAAGGTGTAAAGGTGGAATTCAGGATGTAAAGGTACAATGCACATTGTAATCAGCTTGATTGGAGCTGAGGGGAAGTGCTTGGGGGCAGAACACTAGTATCTGTAGTGAGATGAATCCTATGTCCTTATTTAGCCCTGGGAGGTCCTTTGTTCTGAACTTATGAATGGACTCAAGTTCAACGGTCTTATGTTTGGATGTTTCTCAAGGGCTTGTTTAGACGTGCCTTTGACTCTCACCACCAAAATATGCAAGACCTGATTGCTCTCAGCCAAATTTGTGAATGATCTCTGGAAATGTCATATGTTTGGAATTGGGATTGAGTGATGTGAAAGTTCTATGCGAGGCGATTGATCGGCAGCAGCTCATTCATACTCTGAAGGCATTGCTTGATCCTGCTTGCCAACAAAATACATATTTAAATTTATTTTAGATATCTTCCTTTCCAAGGCAGACCCAAAGAACCTTACAACATCATTCTCCCTTCCTCCATTTTATCCTCAGGACAACAACGCTGTGAGGTGGGACAGGCTGAGAGAGAATGCCTGGCCTGTGGTCACTCAGTGGTAGAATGAGGACGTGAACCTTTTCCTCCTAGATCCTAATCTGATTGCTTTAGCTACCACCCCTTCTGGCTCTGTGTGTGAATCAACCCTTTGGTGCAGAAAGCCAAAACAGCTTTCCACTGTTGTAAAACTGGCTTGGTCTTTTGTGCATTATCAGTACTGCCTCACAAGACTGTCCATAATTCCAAAGAGATGCTACTCGCTCCCCCTCCCGTAAATCTCCCTTCTCTGCTCACCTCATGACCACCCGAGATTCTGCCGACACACTATCGTGCTTCTTCCTGTCCTCAGCTGTTTTTTCCTTCTTCTATCTTTGGTATCTCGCCTTGCATTTGGAATAAACTGGCGTAGTCTCATAACTCTTTGTCTCCTCTCCTCCTGGCTCGCTAAATGGCAAAATCAATTCTGGCGCCACCTGCCAGGTCCTAAGTCTCCACAAAGCCAATTTGATGTTTGCTCCAACTCTCCTTGCTATGGGAATAGTGAAATGTCCATGGCAGTGTGTGGAGAGTGCCCGTAAATTACAGGGACCCCTGGAGGATGCACGCGCCATGCCTTTCTGGGAGACCAGCATGGTTTAGTGGTTAAGAGCGGTGGAGTCTGATCTGGAGAACCGGGTTTGATTCCCCACTCCTCCACATGAGCAGCGGAGGCTAATCTGGTGAACTGGATTTGTTTCCCCACTCCTACACATGAAGCCAGCTGGGTGACCTTGGGCTAGTCACACTCTCTCAGCCCCACCTACCTCACAGGGTGTCTGTTGTGGGGAGGGGAAGGGAAGATGATTGTAAGCCAATTTGATTCTTCCTTAAGTGGTAGAGAAAGTCAGCATATAAAAACAAACCCTCCTCCTCCTCCCTACTAGGTTCTCTAGGACTGTTGAGTATCAGGAGGGTTAGACCGATTGTACTATGTAGCAAAAGTGTCCCTGAGTTCAGCTTCTGTTCTCTGTAGGATTGAGTGGCAAGCTTTTACCAACACGGGAAGATGAACTCAGGGCATCGCTGAGGCAGGAATTAAACCTGCCCATTCTCCCCTTTCCTGTGAGCCAAGAATCTGGGGCAGGTCCCCCACCCTGCCAGTTTCGTTCCAGCATACAGCCCATTTACTCTGCGCCATGAAACCACTGAAAACAGGATCTCTGTGTAGCCGCTGTTCTGTCCCTTGTCACTCCATGGTGCAAGAGTCCAGTAGCACCTTAAAGACTAACAAAAATGTTTTCTGGCAGGGTATGAGCTTTCCATGGTGCGACAGTGTTTCTAATATGTAGGCCACGTCCACGCTGGATGAGGATTTAGAGGCAGAGATCTCGCCAAAGGCTTGGATGAAAATAAATCAGCCTCTCTCAAAATATAACTGCATTTCCCCACGCTAATCCCTTATTAACCTGCCCTCTTAATTTCTTTCCCTCCTTCAAGGGCTGCTTCTTTTCTCTCCCTCTCCCTGGCCCGGTGCCTCTTATTAATGGCTGACACACAGTGACGAAGCAGGTCGGTCTTCTCCTGGCATGGAGGCAAAATGATTGAGGAAAGGTGCCCTCTCCGCTTAGTTCCTGTATTCAGCCCGCGGTTCAAGGCAACGGGTGATCGGCATGGCTTGTTTGCGCTTTCTCCTGAATGTTCGGTGGAAGATCGATCTTGCCCAGCCATTCGGTGGTCCAACCCAACGTAAAAATCCTCTCTTGAAACCGAGCACAGGAAAAACCTGTTCGGACTAAGAAAGCATCTATCTGTTTTTGGCTAAGGTCAGCTAGTTAGACTCTGGAACTGATGTCCTTGAGAGGAATGCTGGAATTCCAGTATCTGAAAGCAAAACGTGTTTAGTCTGGAAGAGAAAAATTTTGTCCACTATCCAAGGCGACCTTTATATTAGTGGGATAGTGTTCAGAAATGGAATGGTGGTTTTGTTTTTTTTTAAACCCTGCCTTATGTCACTGCAGGAGCTCTTGAGGTGATTTATAAATTATCCATATAACAGAATTGGCATAAAACAATGTGAGTAATTAACACTGATAAAATAGATGTGGCAGACATCTTAGGGGGTTCCTGTGAGGTAGGTTAGGCCAAGAGGCAGTGACTGGCCCAACTTCACCCAGCAAGCTTCCCTGGCAGAATGCGGATTCGAACCCGGGTCTCCCAGATCCTCATCCAAAATCTAACCACTACACCACACTGGCCCTCTCACAATGCATTGCTTTCCACCTTATTACTTCCTGCTTGCGAACTGGGATGCACCTGGTTCAGATGTTACCTTTGCATAAGCTTTGTGGGAGGCTTCAGACAAGCTGCCATCTCTCATATGAAGCTGCTTGATCCTGCGTCAGTCCATTGGTGTAGCTAGCTTGGCATTGCTACTCTGATTGGCAGTAAGAACATAAGAAAGGCCCTGCTGGATCAGACCAAGGTCTTTCAAGTCCAGCAGTCTATTCACACAGTGGCCAACCAGGTGCCTCTAGGAAGCCCACAAGCAAGACGACTGCAGCAGCACCATCCTGCCTGTGTTCGGCAGCACCTAATATAATAGGCATGCTCCTCTGATCCTGGAGAGAACAGGTATGCATCATGACAAGTATTAATTTTTACTAGTAGCCATGGATAGCCCTCTCCTCCATGAACATGTCCACTCTCTTAAAGCCTTCCAAGTTGGCAGCCATTACCATCTCCTGGGGCAGGGAGTTCCACCATTTAACAGTAGCTCTCCAGGGAAACTGTTCCCTGAAATCTTTTAAGTGGAGATGCCCAGGATTGAACCTGGGACCTTTTGCATGCAAAGCAGCTGCTCTGCCACTGGGATACATACAATCCTCCTTCAGGAGCTGCTTGGCTTGTAACAATCAGGATGACATGGGTCTGGAAACAGCTGCCCTATGCTATAAGCCAGCTTAACCTTGCGATCTGTACTGCTGGGCGAACGCTACTGGCCTTCTGCTCATAGGCTGTTATAAAGCTGATGGTGATAATATACATAACGTTCGAGCGTAAAGGAAGAACGCAATATAATTACGGCTTATATTAATCCTAGATATTGTCCGTAGCAGATTGCATGTAGGAAATTGCTTTCATTGTGTACATAGCCTGTGACAGATTCTGGCAAACCTTTCCATAATTTTAATGCCGTCCCCTGCAGAACCGAGTTCCTTCTTTCTTCGTTGGTCTAAAAAAGTTGGTCTAAAAAAGAAAGAAGTACTTTGATCCGGGTTCTGTTTTCATTTCTTTTCTCTATATTCTGGGAATCTTATGTGGTTACTAACTGCTGTTGGTACTGAACAGCAATTTCTTTGAATTGGGTTATCGGTTTCATATTGTGAGCCGTTAGGCAGTAAGTGTTAGGCAGTTTATCTGGGAAAGTGAGCCGAGTTGGCTAAAATAAAGGGAGCTGGGGCACTTTTAAAGATTAGTAACATTTTATTCCAGAATAAGCTTTAATGGAGTAGAACCCACTTCTTCAGATGTGGTGAGTTGATCCTTACTATGTTGTCTTTGTATGTAGGTGATATTAAAAAAAATTCGCAAAGAATAGTCAGTATTTTTTGTTTTGTTGACTGGATTTGAAGTTTCCATAATTACATTTCACCCTGTACCTATATTTAATTGTGCCTTGATCCCGCTGTTTATTTCTTTTTGTACCTCCTACATAAAATGAACACATGAACACACATCAATCTGCCTTACACCGAATCAGACCCTTGGTCCATCAAAGTCAGTATTGTCTACTCAGACTGGCAGCGGCTGTCTAGGTTCTCAGGCAGAGGTCTTTCACAGGCAGAGGTCTTTCACACCTACTTGCCTAGTCCCTTTAACTGGAGATGCTGGGGATTGAACCTGTATGCCAAGCAGATGCTCTACCACTGAGCCACAGCCTCTCCCCGGGCTCTGTCTTCTGTTGACAGTGAGATGCTCCCCTTTTATCTTTGCAGCCTGACCTTTTGCTTCAACTTGACTTCAGAAAGGAGCCGACACTAATGTTTTGCCTGTGGGTCTCTAGCTTACAGCTACAGTGTGTGTGTGTGAGAATCACATGGGAGTTCACTGTATGGTAGCCTTCCCTGCCCCACAGTGTCTGGCTTTCTGGGACCTTGCTCCAACCCCCCTAAGGTTAGAAGAAGAAGAAGAGTTGGTTTTCAAATGCCGACTTTCTCTACCACTTAAGGCAGAATCAAATCGGCTTACAATCACCTTCCCTTCCCCTCCCCACAACAGACACCCTGTGTTGTAGGTGGGGCTGAGAGAGCTCTAACAGAGCTGTGACTAGCCCAAGGTCACCCAGCTGGCTTTGTGTGGAGAAGCGGGGAAACAAATCCAGTTCACCAGATTAGCCTCCGCCGCTCATGTGGAGGAGTGGGGAATCAAACCTGGTTCTCCAGATCAGACTCCACCGCTCCAAACCACCGCTCTTAACCACTACACCACGCTGGCTCTCCTCAGTATGATGCAATCAAACGGAGATGAGTAAATCAGGCTGTGTGGTGGATTGTGATGGCCTTTGGCCGCAGACAATAAACTTTATTATACAGTAAATCAGGGAATGTATTTGCCAGTTTAGCCTTCACTGCCACAGTGTCTGGCTTTCTGGGATCTTGCTCCAGCCCCCCTGAGGTTAGCCTCAGTATGATGCGATCAAACTGACAGGAGGCCAGCTCTCAAGTAAATCAGGGAATGCGCTTGCCAGTTTAGATGTGGTCGAGCTGATTGTCATCGCTTGACAGTAAGGGAATAGTACTCTGTATAAGCTCAAGTCGAGAACAGACCGCAAGTCGGCAACTGTGATGGATTTCATGACTTGCACGTAGACCCAGTTCGGTCTTGGGTGTGTCCGATTGAAAGGTCTCAGGGTTACGTCACTCTTGCCAGGCTGCTTGTACCGATAAGAACCTCCACCCACATATTGCAGGAGAAAGATTGTCTCATTGAGAAACCTCTGATAAGCTTCAGTGGAACCCCAGGATTTCCTGGAAGGCAGTTCAAAAACCACGACTCTGCTATTACCTACCTACATTGACTTTATCCTCATGTTGCATTGGGGCCGGATAGTGAGAGCACATTTTTTTTTACAAAGGGAAATTTTCTTGGGGGAGGGAACCCCCAAACAGTGGGGAACTGATAGCTTCTTGGGAGAGGATATTCTTCATATCGGCTTAAACGACGAGTACTTGCACTGCCTAGTGTTGTTAAAGTGGTTGGGCGAAGGTGGATATGGTATGGTCAGTATATATAAAATGCTACAGCCGTGGTCCCAGCTATCATCTGGATCTCTTGCTGGTTTTGATCCATGGAGGGCTGGACTGCCCTTAATTTGTAAGTTTAAAATTGGGGGCAGCTGTAGGATTAGGAAAGGCCACTCCATGAGACCTGCAAAGCAGCTGCTAATCAGAAGAGCTTTGTGTACCACTGATGGGTGAGTGACTTGTTTTGGTATTGGGCAGTTCCTCACATCCATTTTCATGATTACAGAGCCCTGCGGGTGAAATTGTGCTGCCTGGCAGTTCCTTGGCTATCACCCCCATTTCTTTCCCTTTCCACATACTGCCAACTGCAACATGTGTGACACACTGCCCAGTTTAAAACTCGATAAATATTGTCATACCAACATGTAGGGTTGCCAGGCCCCTCTTCGCCACCGATGGGAGGTTTTTGGGGTAGAGCCTGAGGAGGGCGGGGTCTGGGGAGGGGAGGGACTTCAATGCCATAGAGTCCACTTGCCAAGGCGGCCATTTTCTCCAGGGGAATGATCTCTATCAGCTGGAGATCAGTTGTAACAGCAGGAGATCTTCAGCTAGTACCTGGAGGTTGTCAACCCTATCAACATGTCCAAATAGCATCCCTCTTTCCTTTTGGTGTGATCCCACACTACTCATGTGGGAGACTGGCCAAGTTGCTTGAACCTCATTGTTCCCTGGCTTGAACTGAGGAGTGATTTAGATATTCAACACTGCTATGTATTGAGGGAGAAAGTTCATCTCATTGAGAAACCCCTGATAAGGAGGGTTGTCAACTGCCTGGAGGGGGCAAAAACCCTGTCCTTAAATAGAAATTTAATGGGGTGCTGTTTGCCTCCCTGCTATGAATAGCTTTAACTGCCTATTTACATACATTAAGCCTCTACTAATGAATTTATTTATTGTAGTTATACCCTGCCTTTCTACTCAAAGGGGACCTAAAGGGGCTTACACTGTTTTCATCTTCTCCATTATATCCTCACAACAACCCTGTGAGGGAGATTAGGCTGAGAGAGAGAGTGTCTGGCCCATGGTGACCCAGTAAGCTTCCCTGGCAGAGTAGGGATTCGAACCTGGGTCTCCTAGAGCCTGCTCCAACACTCTTAACCACTACACCACACTGTCTATTAGAAGGACTACATTGCTGATAAGTTCCTGTGGAGCCCTGGAAGGTGGATCTCAGGAATTCTCTGGAAGGTGGATATGGTATGGTCAGTATATATAAACCAATATTTTAGGGATAAAAAAATGACCTTAGGTTTTAGAACCTAAACTTATTAAATGGTAGACTAAGATGAAAATAGCTAAATAATAATTAAAGTAAAAATATATTAAATCAAAGTTATTCGCAAGAGAAATAAGGTATATGGCGGTCTGTTCTGTGTGAGGAGAGTTGGAGGGAGGTTTCTGTATTGTTTTGTGTCTCACTTTTTTTTCCTTCACTTTTTTTCTTTTTGTATTTTGTGTTTTTGTATGCTTTGTGTACTTTGACATATTTTGTAGTGTTCTGCATATTTCAATGAAACTTAAATAAATGAAAAAGAATAACTGCTGATAACATCATCTGCATTGTCAGATATTCCCTGCAACGGGGCAGGTGGAAACTTTCCTTTTTTAGTTACATTTTCGTGCCATAATTTGTTAGCAAAAGTAGGAAGGAAGGCTGTTTGCCCTCTAATCAGTGAGGGCAAATCTAGCAACATAGCAACACTTCTATGGCCCTGTTCTACCTGTAGATTTCTCCATTCAGGGAAAAATGTCCTGCAGCCAGGTTGACATAACTGCCTTCAAAAACTAATTTTTCTTTCGCAATGATTGCTGTTTTCGATCGTGGTGTTCCAGGATAAAAGCCACAGAGGAGCAGTTCATATTTCTGAAAGCTTCCTTAACATTGCTAAAATAATAAATTGCAATTTTTAAAAAATTGTTTCATAATAAGACACTTCTTTTTGTAATTAGCATTAGCATCATACCCATTGATGAAAGTGGTTCCCCCCCTTATTTCAATAATTAATACTTTAAAATTACATCACAAATATTGGACCAGTCTGTTGACAAGGCCTGTTTTTGACTAAGCAAATGGCCAGACCTGTCCCTTCTATCTAGAGAACAACAGTTCTGCTTGAGGAAACGATCTCAAAAGATACAATTCTAAGTTTGTTAAGCAACCAGTTACCAGCTGTCTTCAGGGAAAGCCGTGACCGTAAAACTGTAATAAAACCAATAAAAGTTTGTAGTGCAATCTTGTCTCTGCTGATTCTTGCTATTGATCAAAAAATCAGATTCAGTTTTTGAGTCGCTGTTTTTTCAGTCTCTGTTGCGTTCAAAGAATGATAGATGCTTTGTGTTGCCGTCTCTTCGGGCCATGGACCAGACAGCTGTTGCGTCACATAATTGTGGACAGGCTTGTGTGTGTTTCCATGGAATTATGGAAAAGCCAGGAAATTTGAAACTGGTTGCGGAAGTTGGCGTTATGAGACTGTCAAGCTTTTTTACTGTAACCAGTTTCTAGCCGTTATGGGTACTGCCCGTTGAAATCTATCAGGGACCTCAGTTTTAATTGAAGTGATCAAGGTGTTATATATGACTGTTTAGTACGTTTTAATCTCGCCTTACTTTAGGGTTGCCAGCCTCCAGATATTAGCTGGAGATCTCCTGCTATTACAACTGATCTCCAGCTGATAGAGATCAGTTCCCCTGGAGAAAATGGCCTCTTTGGCATTTGGACTCTATGGCATTGAAGTCCCTCCCCAAACCTTGCCCTCCCCAGGCTCCACCCGCAAAATCTCCAGGTATTTCCCAACCCAGAGCTGGCATGTGTGTGACTGGCCCAGGGTCACCCAGAGAGCCTTCCACAGAGCTCACAGTGGTATACATGGTTTTCTTTTCCCCGTTTTATCTTCAAAGCAAGTCTGTGAGGTAGGTTAGGCTGAAGGAGTGTGTGACTAGCCCAAGATCTCCTAGTGAGCTTCATGGTAGCGTGGAAATTTGAACCCGGATCTCCCAGATCTTAGGCTGACACTCAAAGCGTTGTGAGCACTGTTCACAACTAGTGTTTCCTACTTCTTGGAACTCAGGTTTCGCATTCAACCAGTGACCAGAACCAGACTTGTTCAACTATGAGACTGCTGCATAATTTCCCTAGAAGCTAAAATGACTAAAATGAGGCTATCATACATTGGTCACATTATGAGAAGGCAAGAGTCACTGGAAAAGATGATAGGAAAAGTTGAAGGCAGCAGGCAAAGAGGAAGACCCAACATAAGATGGATCAACTCAATCAAGGAAGCCACAAACCTCAGTTTGCAAGTCTTGTTAAGGATAGGGCATTTTGGAGGACATTAATTCCTAGGGTCACCATGTGTTGGAAGTGACGTGGTGGCACTTCACACACACACTGCTATTTTGTCCATCTCTAGACCATACCACGGATATCATGTTTCAATGTCTTCTACTGCCACTTCCTATGACTAGCAGAAAAGAATAAATTATGCAAACTACATGCACTTTTTCATTTTTTTACAGGTAGAAGGATTTGTGGGCTTTGTCTCAGAATTCTGATTTGCTTTATTTAAAGACAAAAACAAACTCAAGTTTCTAGTCCTCCTGACTGTAAAGAGAAATGTCTATGGACAATGAATGGTTAAATTACACCAGGAGGCACTGGTAAATGTTATCTTTTATTCACCTTGCTTTTTGGGCCTTGTCCTAGGGTTGCCATCCTCCAGGTGGTTAGTAAACAAGCACCAGCAGTATAAATACAGAGAAGTCAATATGATAATACAATATTGCTATATTTTTCTAGTGTGTTAGTACACAAATATATTGAATACATTACAAAAGTTTTGAACCATACAACTAAATTCTTAGAGTGGCTCAATAATGTGAAAAAAATAAATTAAATGTCCATACATAAACAACTAACAAGCAAGTCCTTGTAGTTATAACACTCTGTTACTTCACAGGCGCTAGGGCATTGAAATTGACAAGAAAATCCTTGTGGCTATGTCGCTAACTTGTATCACAGAAGCATTCAGGTACAGTCACGAAGCATCTCATATGACTTGTGTTGAAGGAAATATTTCTTCCGTTTGGGCTTCGTGGAGCTCAGTGGCTCACTGTTCACACAAGTGGCATGGCAAACGATGGTTCACACAAATGGTGTGGCGAACGTTGTACAGGGGACCGGTTAATCACCCTGTTTCGACCATGGAGGACTTCAGAAAACAGCCTTGGACAGGATATCCCAGGCATTGGTTAATCAAAGATTCCAAGTTTGTCAAATTCTTCCAGTTGATACCTTTGAGCTTTGACCTGCGACTTCCTACCACGTGAGCTACATATTTACATTTCAAAAAGTAGTGCCTTATTTTGCAGTTTAAAAAGCCAGTCTGATAAAGGCATGCAACACGCAAAGAATAATAATAGTAAAAAAAAAAATCAGTGGGTGAGGGAGAAGTACAAGGTTATCACTCAGAACTATTTCCCTGTAGTCTTTGCAGGAATAAATTGTTCCCTTTATTCCACTGAACTTGCCAGACAAAGCCAGCATTTGAAGGGACTGACTAGCTCATCTCCCCTTTTATTTATATATTTTTATAAAGAAGGCTTCAGCCTTGTTCTCTCAACAGGCAAGTTACCATATCATAATAAAGCGAAAGGGAAAAGAAGAAAAGACCAAAATGAATAACTCCCTCTTCATCTCTAGAATAGCCAATTAAAACACTCCTAAATTTCAGTACGATTAAAATAATTTATTTTTGTTTGTTTAAAATAAATTTACCCGCCCCCCAATTTCCCCTGTTGTGCTACATTTCCAAACATTGAAGGCATTTCTTTCACCCTTATTCCAGACAATAAAAGGCAACCCAACTAAAAGGGTGCTGCTGAACTTTTTGAGGGTAGCGCAAACATTTTTTTTGCTGAACCGCAACGAAATGGCATGGTTTGTTTTGGAGCACTCTTTAGCAACAGTGGGACTGAGCCCGATGGATGGATGTTGGACATAACAATGGCTGTGCCCATTCTTGGGTGCGGCATCCACAATCCTGAGAAATCTCAGCTTCCTTTTCTTTTTTAAAAAGCAAGTGTCTAGTTCTTTTGACTTCAAAGGGAAGCTTGAGCAGCCTCTGGTGAAATCTCACCAGCTAGAAGCTATTGGTTAAGTTTTACAATGAATTGGTTTATATATGCAAAGAAAAACAATGAGTAATGACTGCAGAAGAGCCAATGTGGTGCAGTGGTTAAAGCGTCGGACTAGGATCTGGGAAACCCAGATTCGAATCCCCACTCGGCCATGGAAACTTGCCAGGTGACCGTGGGCCAGTTGTACACTCTCAGCCTCGACCCTGGCAAGTATTTGGATGGGAGACCTCCAGGGGATACCAGGGCCGTGATGCAGAGGCATGCAATGGCCAACCACCTCTGAATGTCTCTTGCCTTGAAAACCCTACGGAGTCGCCATAAGTCAGCTGTGACTTGACGACAAAATAAAAAACGACCTGTTCCATTCCTAGACCATTTTGGGATTTTTGTGGTGGTTCACATGTGACTGTCCCTCCCTATGAGTTGGTAGTGTTTGGTAGGGATTTGCACATGTAAAAGAAATGTGATAAATATAACACCTTGGATAGAACTTTCATATTGTCTCATATGCCATGCTTTTCAATTGAGTCAGTTTGCATGTTCAGTTTCACACTGTCAACTAGAGATAAATCAAAGGTGAACTGATCCTCGGTCTTCTGATGGCTGAGTGTCACATTTCTTATTTGAATATAGACATGATACAAGAGGCCTGTTAGCAATCACATCTGTACTCAGGCGTCACAATTAACCACGGTGCTTTAAACCACCGTTTGTGCAACAAGGTGTAAATAATCCTGATTGATGTGTAAAGCCCAATTTTGTCTGCTTCTTGCCTTCTCTCTGCAGGGAGAGCATCCGCCCTTCGCTTCTGGCTCTGTGGCAAAGCCGCTGTATGGGATGGTGCTACTCAGCAAACAGTGGCTTCTCAGTTCAGACATCACAACAAACCACAATTAGTATAAACTGTGGTTAGCAAACTACCAATAAGTCCTAGTTTGAAATCTCTGAGCTGAGACATCACAGCTTGTGGAAGTTTAATTAAACCACAGTTTCTAAACCCTAGTTTATCATAATGTCTGAATGTAGTCTTGACTCCAGGACTACATTGCCTTTGGTTCATTTTGACTTTCTAGGCCAAAAGGAAGTAACTCTCTGTTACTGGGTGGAAGTTGAGTCTGGGATAATTATTATTTGATCTCCACAAGGCTGAATCGTGGGGTAATGTTTAGGGCTGCATCCAGCAGCCTGAAATACACCAAGCAAGCAGACAAAAGTCTTTTTGTACACACGCAGTGTGCATTTTTCTTGTCCATAAATAATCACAGTCTGCCACCAGCATTTGCAGGTTAGGAACCAGGACTTCCCGGTTCAAGGGCATATATTCTTTTTTCTTTTAAACATTTCTGTCCTGTCCTTCCCAAAAGCTCAGAGGAGTGAACACCAATCTAAAATCCGACAAAGGGAAACTACTAAAATAGTAAATGCAAGTGTATAGCAAACTCAAGCTATCGCTGGCAGTCAACAAATTCCAAAACCAACTTCAGAAGATCAAAATTTGATTGCTCCATCTTTGGTTCTTAGTCAGAAACCCTCTGGAATAACCAGGTTTTGGCCCTCTGAAAATTCATCAAAACTTCTCAGAGGAGTTAAGTGCCACTGGCCCTCTTTTTAGATATTACCTGAGAAACCATTGACAGAATAGATTTAGCACCATCCCTGGGATTCCCTGGGTTAAATCTAATCTCTGAACGTTGCCACCTGCCATCCTCCACCCACCCCCCCATTGCAAATCTAGAAGCTAAAAGTTATAGGAAAAGTGTGTTTTAATGGCGCTTGCGGACAGAAAACTTGGCCTTGATTTTCTTCCCTCATGGCACTCTGCGAAAGCTAGTTGCCAATGACTTGAATCAACATCTCCATTCCCCCCCCCACATTGTTAACTTTAATTTGGTGTTTCATACCTTCATAAGCTGAATTAGATTCTTCTGCTAACAGGAAATGTGTTCCCTTGCTTTGTAAAATTGTTCCCAGTGCTCTTTCACAATAACAGACTTCATTAGGCTCTGGGCCCATCCTGAATCTGATGTTAGAACAAGAAATTCCTTCTGCTTTCGGTCTAAAGAAATATGAAATGCAGAGAGGTCACTGAATGGTTCTTTCAGCTTTTGGTCTGGTTGCTGCATATTTTTGAATAATTTTATAATGTATGGTGATGTGTGGAAGTTCTGGGAACTTGCTCGTATAACAGTAGGCTGATTAATTTTTAGGGTTCAAATCCACTTCCATCCTCCAAAGAGAGGGAAAATGTTACTGTTTTATGTGAAGAAATAGTTAATATTTGAGTTCAGGTAACAGTGTACAGCTGCCAAGTGCAGCTGGATTGCTTAGTTCTGTTTCCTGTACCTACTTCTCCCTGGCATTTGTGACTTTCTAGAATGATATTTTCATCAGCAGTTGGCTATGATGGGGTCTCATGTTTTCTATAACTCTAAGAGTTGCTCTGTGTAGAGGGAATATCATAGGCCAGGGGTGGGGAATCTTTTTTCCGCCAAGGGCCATTTGGATATTTATAACATAATTCATGGGCCATACAAAATTATCAACTTAAAAATTAGCCAACCAAGCCCCAAGCAGGCAGCTGCCCCAGATGACACCCCCCCCCCACCGTGCGGGCAAACAGGCAGGCATCCAACCAGTGGCGCACTCACCCACCTGGTGGCCCAGGATGGTCTGTTGCACGAGCCAGGCGTAGCCGTCCAGCCACACGCCCGAGTTGCTCCTGCTTCACATGGTCGGGGCCAGATTCTACAGCCGGCTCCTGCTACCTTCGCCTGCAGGGATGAAATGAGGACACACTGGCTAAGAACTCCCCCCCCCCTCCGGGCATTCTGGCCCTGCCTCCTTTAACCCCTCTATTGTCGCCACTTCTGCCCTCAGCCCTCTTGTAGAGGAAATACGTTTCTCCATGGCCCAGGTGGGAAATGGTTAACACAGTTTCTTGGGCAGTCCTAGAAGCTCCATAGCTAATGACTCTTCTGCAAGGGGGGAAAAAGGTTCCTTTTCTCGGCAAAACAAACTCACATCTGCCTTGAATAGAGGGTACTCCTGTCTGCGGGAGGGGGCGGATCACCAGTCTTAGATCTTTCTGAGCTAGAGATCCGCCAGGACCCATGAAGGGCCAGACCAAATGATTTCGCGGGCCTTGAACTGCCCCTAGGCCTGACGTTCCCCACCCATGTCATAGGCAGTGCTCCCCCAAGGAAACTTTCTATCTGTGAAATTTGTACAGGAAATGCTCTGGCAAAATAAGAAACAGGATGAGGGAACAGTTAAAGAGATGGTTTATTTCTCTTATATTGTACACCACTTGGGTACTAGGCAACCACAGCTGGTGGAACACACATGGACTTCTTAAGTGAGCTTGGCTCTTGAAAATCGCTTTTGTCATAGAGGATGTGGAGAAAATTGCCACCCTACTTGGCTCGAAAATGCTTGAAGGTGTTCTGTTGGAGTGGTTCGAAAGCCACAAAGTGCATTGAAAAAGCCTCAAATTCTGTTTTCAGACCTCACAGTTTCCAGACTACTCTGTGATTCTAAAGAGCTTGTCTCATGAGTTTAAAGAAAAAAACAAGCTCTTAGTTGTGGCTTGAAACGCTTGACTAGTCAGAGAGAAATGTACATGCTTTCCCCAATACTTCAAGAATCACTTTGTGGAGCTAAAATGCCACAGTAGGTACATGAATGAAAGTACTTGGCTTGCTGTGTGAAAAGCGAAAGATACTTTATTAAGTGAGAGCTCTGGTAATGAGCGAGGGAGGATTGTTTGGTCTTCCGGGAGGGTTCATATCTTGCTGCAGGACTTACAGCATCTTGCAGAAATGAGGCAATGAAAAGGCAGAACAGGATGTGGGGCGAATTTTAACAGGAAACCATACGTGGTTAGGGCACCTTTCCTTTCTCACAAGCTCTTTGCAAGTAGACCACAGGTAATGCAAAGTGGGCCAGTCGTGACCGTGGCAAAGTTGGAGGTAAATCTGGAAGGGCGTGGTCTAGATCTACACATTGTTTGATATTGTGCTGTGTGAATCACTTGCCTCCTGCATATATGTGTTTGCACAGGACTATCCAGGAGGTAAATAATTGCAACAGCACAACAACCAAAAATTTATGGATCCAACATCAATTACAACCTTGAGTCTAGCTACCTTTTGATGCTATTTTCAGAAATAAGGTTGGGGGAGAACTAAGGGTGAGTGCCTTTTTCGTTGTGGCGCTGCATTTATGGGATGCTCTCCCTGAATGTCTCCCCTGGATGCTGAATCTGATTCTTTTTGGCAGCTCCTTATTTGCTTGATGGTTTTTTTCCGGTTAGTTAGATACTTGCATGTTAATGCATTGGCCCTTGGAGTTGTCTTTATTAATGTGCTGTTCAGATGAACACATGAAGTTGCTTTATGCTGAAGCAGACCCTTGGTCCATCAAAGTCAGTATTGTCTACTCAGACTGGCAGCAGCTCTCCAGGGTGTCAGGCAGAGGTCTTTCACATCACCTACTTGCCTAGTCCCTTTAACCAGAGATGCCGGGGGTTGAACCTGGGACCTTCTGCATGCCAAGCAGATGCTCTACAAACTGAGCCACAGCCTCTCCCCTGCTGCAAATTGACTTATTCATTGGATCACATTTTTATTTTGGCTGCAGTCAAATGATTATGGATTTCATGTAGCGCTATCTGCTGCTGCTGGTCTTTCCTACTTTCCTGTGACATGTCATATTGGTTGTCTTTTTAGTGGTGTGAAAATCACGTTAGAATCTGTTTTAAAATAAGAAGGCGGCCTGTAAGCATGTTATTTATCTAAATAGATGGGCGCAGTGTGAATTTGGGTCATGTTGCCCCCGTGGTCTGGTGTTCCATCCTTGGAAAAACAAAAATACTGTTTCTTAAAGCTATGCAAGGTTTACACAAGGCTCACAAACAGCCTTCATTTTCTGCTCAGTTTGTGTTCTGGATGGGGGGAAAGTCCCTCCCCTCTCCAAACCCCACCCTTCTCAAGCTCCACTTCCAAACTCTCCAGGTATTTCCCATGGAGCTGGCAACTCTAGTTGTGAGAGAGGAGAAAATGAATTCCCTAAGCTCCATGAAGAAAGGGGGGGATTTGAATGTGAGTGACAAGTGATAATACAAGTGGTTTCCCTGCTGCGTTCTGGACTTTCTCAATAAGAAGATTGGTAAAGGTAGTTTCCCCCTTCTTCTCCTGCTGAGAGTTCTCACAGGTACAGTCTCAGTTCGCTTGCCACAAACCCCAAAGGCCTGCCTTAAAAATGTCCAGAATCCTTTGGAGCATACGCATGAGCTGAGGTTCTTCAGCAAGTGAGCCAGAAGGTTGGATTGAATTCCCCCGAAGGAAAAAAAAAGTTGGGAAATCAAACCTTCATTCCAGGATTCTTTACCCTGCAAAACAGAGAACAGCTAGGACCTCTAATGCCTTTTAAAAATGCCTCATCTCATCATCGTTTATCCCGGTACATGACAACAGAATTAGATTCTTCTGCATTCCCTCCTCCTGTGTTATGTATCTGCCACCTGGGGCATGTAAGGCTTTAGTACATTATTGCTCCTAATGCATTTGAGAAGCTTAGTTAGAAAGTGCTATTGAAGACCCAATTATTGAGTTGCCTGCTGCATTCGTGGGAGGCAGAACGAAGGGGTGCTTCCTGCTCGAGCATCGATAGCAGTCTTTTTGCCTCTTAACTTGCATCCATCCTGTAGATGGTTTGGAAATGGGAAATGCATTGATTTCCATCGCCAGTCTTATTGTCTGAAAACTTCCCTTGTTCTGGCGCCTGCCTCAGTAGAACTCACGAGAGTTGACTTTTTAAACCCGGGAATGGTACAATTCAAGCCTTGCACAACCTCATACACTTCCTGAAAAAGTAACCCCTCTGTTCAACAGGTCGTTCTCCTATACGTTGCTGGTGTTCTCTGTAGTGTGTTTGCTAGAGTATGCTAAAGCCCTACTCTGGGTGCTTTGGCAATCTTACTCTCTTGAGAGCCAGCGTGGTGCAGTGGTTAAGAGCGGTGGTTTGGAGCGGTGGACTCTGATCTGGAGAACCGGGTTTGATTCCCCACTCCTCCACATGAGCGGCAGAGGCTACTCTGGTGAACTGGATTTGTTTCTCCACTCCTCTACATGAAGCCAGCTGGGTGACCTTGGGCAAGTCACTTTCTCTCAGCCTCACCTACCTCAGAGGGTGTCTGTTATGGAGAGGGGAAGGTAAGGTGATTGTAAGCCAGTTTGAGTCTCCCTTAAGTGGTAAAGAAAGTTGGCATATTAAAACCAAACTCTTCTTCTTTTTCTTGCCCGACCTGCTGTGCCTCTGCCTGAGAAAAGAACATGAAATCAGAGAGGGAAACCATCTCCTCACTATGGATACCCACAGGCTGGCTAAGGTACAGCAGTGGCGGGGAGAGATGATTCGCCATGCGCGGAGGTACTTTGGTAATTAAAAAGGTTATTGTTATGTATTTAATATTAATAGTTATATCTTATGTTATTGTATACTCATGTTTGGTGGGGTGAAGCACAGGGCATACAGCCGTTGTCTCGTTCTTTTGGTTGATGGTAATTGTGAATGTGGCTCTCTGTAAGCTGTGGAGAACTACTGGACTAAAATATTCAAGGTGGCAGGTGATAAAGAACTTTAAAAGGTAAGGGTGGATAGAGAACTTCAGATCAGAATAAATTTTGCCAAGGATCTCATCGGGACCTGTGAAGACTGATCTGTGATTTAGGAAACCCCTGGTTCAAAAAGCATCGTGAATCCATCCTGGTTGGTTTTAAGGAAGTAATTCAGACACCTCTCCATTGGAAAAGTGGCGATTCTAATAATGACCTATGAATGTACGCACACAACTGCTTTCTCCAGAGTCAAATAATTGGCCCCTGTAGTCTGGTACTGTGGCTCTCCAAGGCCTCTCTTGTTTTCTCAGGCTGTCTCTTTCAGATCCTTTACCTAGCACACACATGAACACGCGTGAAGCTGCCTTCAAGGTCTGTAAAGGTCAGTATTGTCTACTCAGACCGGCAGCAACTCTCCAGGTTCTCAGGCAGAGGTCTTTCACGTCACCCACTGCCTGGTCCTTTCAACTGGAGATGCCAGGGATTGAACTTGGGACCTTCTGCATGCAAAGCAGAGGCTCTTCACCTGAGCCACAGCCCCTCTCCTGGCAGTGTTGTAGACTGACCATGAGGCATAGTAAAGATGGTCAGCGGCTGAGCTCCAGCACCCTGCAAGAGATTTACCATGTTGTCAAGTGGTTTGCTAAAACACCATCTGTGCGGTCAGAGCTCTACTCTGCTAGTCTTTCTTTATTTTGGAAACTTTAAACTTCGCTTAGCCTTGATTTGCAGTTTTTATCAGTACCTTGTAGGTGATTGTTCTGCCATTTAAAACGATCGACGATTGCTATTTTGTGTTTCCATGTCGTCTATTAATGATAGCTCTCTTTAGGGCTCAAATCGTGCTGTTTCTTTGTTTTTGTTTAATTCTATGTAAGATTTGTTTTAGTTGCACTGCGATGGGTGCCAGCAGCTGTTTTTGCTTTTTTTTTTTTAGCCTCTCGTTTTGTACTGACTTCAGCTGATGTTCAGATGCATGTTTTAGACGACAACTCAGATTTGTTTTCAGGTATGGCCGTTTTTAGAGTCGGCGTCTTGTTTTCAAGACTTGTTGCATGCTGCCGTGGGTGTTGCTGGTTTAATTTCCCAGACTCTACACCCTTGGTTTTTCCATTATAAAGTGACAGTTTCTCTCTTTGGGCTCAGGGAAGAAATCCAAGCCTGGCTGCTGGGCTAAAGCCATATTAGCAAGAGTGGTAACCGGTCTTCCACCAAAAGGCCACAATGTGCTGCAGTATAATTTATTTATATATTTGTTTATTTTTGTTAGACTTTTTAGGCCGCCCTTTCCTGACCAGGTCAGGCTCAGAGGTCTTGGGGCATGTGAACATTTTCCTCTATATCACCAATTCTTCCCGGTCTATCTTGCTAAATACAGAATTCCAGGATAAGGCTTGCTTCCTCTCCTAGTGTTGATGCAGTGCTGAAAGGGAACTCTTTCTACAGTTGGGTAATCATGTTTTTTTCCCCCTTTCCCATATCAAGTGAGACCTGGCCAACTCCTTCATCTACAACCAGCTGACAGGCCTTTTAAAGGAAGCTCGAGGGGAGAAAATGATTTAACATAGTCAGGCGGTGGCTTCTCTTAGGCAAATTTTAGATATCTCAACCTGGATGGCAACCTGCCCGTTCTTCCTAGGAAGGGGAGGGAGGAGCGGATGTCTGGCAAACTCTGAACTAAGTTTAGAAAAGAGTAACTTAGTGTTTTTGCTGACTGTGGCTAGATACTGTCTCCTAATTGTAGCCTAATTTGTATTGTTCGATTATTCTGTGCAGCAAAATAACGCTTTTGTTTGTTAACACAATTGCGATGGCACTCTGTCCTACCCGGGTCTGTCCTAAGGGTTTTTGAGGAGAGAAAATAAGGGTGGTGGTGGCTGCTGACTAATAGCTCCCTCAAGTATGGCGAGGGGTTTTGGGGTGGGAGAAATAATATCATGGGGAAGACTGACATCAGCCTTCTGGACAAACTTGGCTTTCTCCCAGTTCACTGGCTCATAAGTGGCAGGAGGGGTAGAGAGAGAGAGACTTTCATGGGTAGGGTTGCCTGGTCCCTCTTCTCCACCGGTGGGAGGTTTTTGGGGCGGAGCCTAAGGAAGGCGGGGTTTGGGAGGGGACTTCAATGCTATAGAACCCAATGTCCAAAGTGGCTGCCGGCTGGAGATCAGTTATAATAGCAGGAGATCTCCAGCTAGTACCTGGAGGTTGGCAACCCTATTCATGGGGCCAGGAACATTGGATATGCCAGTAGGCATCATTACATGATAGGGATGGGCAGATTGGGGGGACAGGGCAAAGGGGGAGACGCTCTGGCCACCACACAAAACTTTATGGTTTTACCATGAAGTTTTCCAGGAGGGCTAGAGTGTGCCTCGACCCGCTGACATCACACCTGGGTTTTCAGTCGGACATGACATCACATGATGGCATTTCTGCTGCAGGCATTTCTCCCACTGGCTCAGTGAGCTAGGGCGAGAGGGTGGCCTGACCAATGGGAGCCTTTCAACCACCACTGGATAAGTGCCCTCCCTGCTATATTCGTTGGCAGTGAACTCCACAGTTTCATTACTCATTGAGTGGAGGTATTTTCTTTTTTTCTTAAGGAAACTCAAGTGCTCCTAAGTCTTTGAAATGGCACGTTTGGGTTCATGCTGATATATATATTATCGCTCAATTAATAATAACCCAATATCAAGCAATTTATATTCTACAGCCAGGTACATAAAACTACAGATTCAGGGGAACGTATTTTTTAAAAAATCCTGTCAAGATAAAAGCCTTCTAAAAAAGAACTGCCTTACATAAAAAAGGTAGGAAGGAAACCACTCTTTCTTTGTTTAATACGTTTGCATTCTACCTTTCTATCCATGGAGATCCTACCAGGTAATGAAAAACAAAACAAGCAGTTAGAACAGAACTGAACAATAAATCTTTGTAAGAATAATAACCTAGAAAGCCACAAATAGTCAATGGGATACCGTGAACCTTAAATGGAAGGCGTTCCCAGAATGGAACAAGCATCTTGTACCACAATCCACCCCCCCCCAACTTGCTTCTGAGGGCTGGGGGACTCTCATGAACAAAATGGCTGTGGCTGGAGGGCAAATCAGTAGAAATAAATGACCACTCCCTGACATGGTAACAACTTGAACCCTAGTTATAAAGGAAGCAAATGGACTTCCCTTAGGAGGGAGTTCCACAGTCTTGGTGCTACTAGTGGTGTGATATAGTGGCTAGAGTACCATGCTATGAATTTGGGGGGGCAGGTTTGAATCCCTACTGTCATGGAAGCTTGCTGAGTGACACTCTCCACCTAACCTGCCTCACAGGGTTGTTGTGAGGATAAAATGGAGATGAGGAAAACCATGTAAGCCCCTGGGGGTCTCATCGAGAAGAAAAGTTGGGTATAAATGATGTAAATAAATACCACTGAGAAGTAGGGTTGCAATCCTCCAGGTACTAGCTGGAGATCTCCTGCTATTACAACTGATCTCCAGCCAATCGAGATCAGTTCACCTGGAGAAAATGGCCACTTTGGCAATTGGACTCTATGGCGTTGAAGTCCTTCCCCCCCCCCAAACCCCACCCTCCTCAGGCTTCGCCCCAAAAACCTCCTACCAGTAGTGAAGAGGGACCTGGCAACTTTACTGAGAAGGTCCTATTGTGTATGTGTGTTTGTGTGTGTGTGTGTGTGTATATGTGAAGTGCTGTCAAGTCACAGCCAACTTATGGCAACCCCAGCAGGGGGCTTTCAAGGCTAGTAAGAAGCAGAGATGGTTTGCCATTGCCTTCCTCTGCAGAGTCTTCCTTGGTGGCCTCCCTTCCCAAGTACTGACCCTGCTTAGCTTCTGAGATCGGATGAGATCGGTTACTGAGAAGGCCCTATTGTGTGTGTGTGTGAAGTGCTGTCAAGTCACAGCCAACTTATGGCAACCCCAGCAGGGGGCTTTCAAGGCTAGTGAGAAGCAGAGAGTGGTTTGCCATTGCCTTCCTCTGCAGAGTCTTCCTTGGTGGTCTCCCTTCCCAAGGACTGACCCTGCTTAGCTTCTGAGATCGGATGAGATCGGGCTATCCCATGCTGCCTTCCCTCCCAGCCCCTGTTGGTGTGTTAATTTACAACATTTCTCTAACAGGAAGTTCTCAAAGCCGCTTATCATAACGGTCAGATTTAAAACACAATAATAGAAAGGATCCTAAAAACAGTGGCATGGTGTTTCCTTGTATTACTTAAGCTCCGCCTACCTTTTGCTAGAAGCTGTGACCATATTTCCTATTCCATCCCCCTGCTGTGCCGTAGGAGGGCTTGTTAAAAGAAAGCTGTCAAAAAGCCTGCCTGTAGCACAGCGGGGCAATTTTTGGGGTGGTGGTGGGAACGGCAAGCTGTGGAGGGAAGGGTGCAGAAAACTCCTTTGTGGATGCTAGGGTGTCGGTGCGAGTGCCTTTGCATTCATGCCACAATGAATGAGGAAGGGAGGTGGGTTTCAGAATTGGCAAAGCCGCAACGACAAAGAGGCTTGCTTGTCTGTCTAACAGTCACTTCCTGAATGAGGGAAGTGAGCTTTTTTTGGTTGGTCGGAGCAGCCTACTGAGACTCTCCCTCTGGGGCCGCTGCTTTCATGAATAATTTTTTCCTTGTCAGAAATACTGGCTCTAATGAGGTGTAAACCGCTACCCTGCGGCTCTCAGAACCATAATCTTGGCATTTGTTTATGCCACAAAAAGTCAACGTCCCAGTGACTACCAGCAAGGCATGGTCTGAAATATATTCCTTCCCCCACCCCGTTTCTTCCTCCGGTCTTGTTTTACCTACTGAGCATCTGGCCCTGTTGAGAATTCGGAAGAACTCTCCAAAGCCTGTGTATTCTTGTGTGTGCGGTTTGGGTTGATCCAAGGCATCGTGCGGCTTTCGGTTTTGGAACAGAGCGACGGTGTAGTAAGTCTGCTTCTTGTGTCGAGGCTTTTTAAGCGCCAAATTAATGTTGTAGCGGGAGGGAAACGCCAGGATTGAGGGTGGGTGGGAGAGCCTCTAAGTTCCAGCAAACGGTGACAGCGTTTTACTGGTAGAGTCCCTGTTATTTCCAGCTAATGGGGTGAACAAACCATTTGAGTTTTGATACTGATGCAATGTAGTGGAATGAGTGCATCTAGTACAAGCCCTCTCCCTGGAGGTTGGATGAAGCATTCATGTCTAGACTTTATGCTGAACGAACATTGTAGTTTCTCTCTCTCTCTCTCTGTCTCCCTCCTCTCTCTCTTGCTCTCTCTCTCTTGGAAGAGGGAAAGCAGCAGCATGTATTTGGGAAATTCTGCTTTTCACATGAACAAAAAAGGAGGGGAGTTGGGTTGCCAACCTCCAGGTACTAGGTGGAGATCTCCTGCTGTTACCGCTGATCTCCAGCCGATAGAGATCAGTTCACTTGGAGAAAATGGCCGCTTTGGCGATTGGACTCTATGGCATTGAAGCCCCTCCCCTCTCCAAACCCCACCCTCCTCAGGCTCCATCCCAGAAACCTCCCACCAGTGGCAAAGAGGGACCTGGCAACCCTAAGGGGAGCCCAGGTTGTGCCAGGGAGACCCTCCTCCACCCGAGCCTATTCATCCTGGGCTGCAAGGCCCTTCGGACACTTTCCACCACAATGGGAGCCTTAGCCCGTCCAATAGCCAAACTGATAGCACTTCCACACAGAGCAAACGAGTCAGAACAGATGGCTGCAAGAGACCCAAAGCCGGGGATTCTCCACCCACGAGCCTTCATCTCCCAAGGAGCCAAGTGAGCAGCCTTGCTCAAATCCCGGGTGGAGTGCACAACATACAAAGTTGGGTGTGAACGTTTATTCAAGCATGCAGTGCAATATGGTAGTAAGAGCTTGGGGCTGCTTTTTGGCTCACCTTTCCATTGAACCCCGGGTCTCTCTGACCTTTCCCTTGGAATATAAAGCTGCCTTATAGTGAATCAGACTATCAAGGTCAGTACTGCCTATTCAGGCAGGGGTCTTTCACATCACCTGTTGCCTGGTCCTTTTAACTGGAGATGCTAGGGATTGAACCTGGGACCTTCTGTATGCTGAGCAGATTATTCAGGATGATTGATCAGTCACGTGGGATAGGAGCTACGGGGCTGTTTATATGCAGCCCTGGTTTAGCTTCACTAAACTCGTCCTCATTACACTGTATTAATTCAGACGGAGTGCCTGTCAGCCTTTGAGTCAGTCATCTGCCTACTTGGGGAATGCAAATTAGGATCTCCATTTCATGGGCCTTTTTCTTCCTATCCCCACTTCACCCAAGAACTGCAAAAAAGTAGTAAATACCCTCATTCTCATTCTCGAGCCATCTTGGTTGTGAGCACAATGGCCTGGGATGTTGCTGATGGCTCTGTAATTGGCTCAAAATGACCTTGAGATTGTACTGTCATATATTGACAACTTAGTCCTATCCAGAAGTGCCTTTTCGGGACACATAATTGGTTGTGTATAATGGCTCCTGCACACAAGCAAATATGTGCCCAGGAAAGGCATTTGTTGACGGGTCTGAGTTGTCAGTGTATTACTGTGTACTGACCTGGATGACCCAGCCTAGCCTGATCTCATCAGATCTAGGAAGCTAATCAGGGTCAGCCCTGGTTGGTACTTGGATGGGAGACCACCAAGGAAGTCTAGGGTTGCAATGCAGTGGCAGTCAATGGCAGAGGTCCTCTGTTCATCTCTTGCCTTGAAAACTCTATGGGGTTGCCATAAGTTGATTGGGGGAAAGAAGAAGCTATTCAACTGTATGCCTTTCTGAAAACTTTGGCTCATGGTAGTAGAAGTTTTGATGTGGGGGTTAGAGGAGGAAGGAGAAGAGTTGGTTTTTATATGCCGACTTTCTCTACCACTTAAGGGAGACTCAAACCGGCTTACAATCACCTTCCCCTCCCCGCAACAGACACCCTTTGAGGTAGGTGGGGCTGAGAGAGCTCTTAATAGAACTGTAACTTGCCCAAGGTCATGCAGCTGGCTTCGTGTGTAGGAGTGGGGAAACGAATCCAGTTCACTAGATGAGCCTCCGCCGCTCATGTGGAGGAGTGGGGAATCAAACCTGGATTCTCCAGATCAGAGTCCACCACTCCAAACCCCCGCTCTTAACCACTACACCAACATGATTGGCCTGGGGGGATGAACTTCAATTATTTGTCCTCTATTATTCTAGAATGTGGCAAATGCTGTTTGGAGTAGAGCCAACATTCATCGTCACATTTTGTAAATGAAGTCTCTGTGAAAGACAAGAAGTTCCTCTTTCCGGCCAAGTCATGAATATGTGGATCAAAACTGATTTTTGTACAAACAGAAAGATTCATTCAGGAGGGATTCTAGTCAAGATGGAAAGGGTACAAGTCATGGGATTTCCTGGGCATGTGAGACAATCTGTTCTTCTCTTTCCTTTGTGTAATGGTCGATTTTATTCCGTACTTCTGATTTTTTGCATCCTGGGACCATGCGAAGCCGCGGAAGAGAGTGGGATGAATAAAGCTAGAAGCTGTGTACAAATTTTGTTAGTGTCTGTGGAATTTCCACTGCGAAATATGGATCGAACAGGAGGCTCTGCTTGAAAGGGAGGAGCTTTGAGTGAGTCTGAACTCCCTCAGGAATGCCCTGGATTCCCAGGCCTGTGGTATTCCCTGTGGTGTTCCCTGTGGTGTTCAACTTCTGCATGCCTGCAACACTTATCAGAAAAGGGTTTTCATAGTACTTCAAAAGAAAAAAAGAGAGATTGTATCCTTCAGGTAGTGATAGCTCTATCAGATCTCTTTTAAAACTAGAAACTGTCACCATCCTTGAAGGCAGGGGAACGATATCGTTGTAAGTCCTGCTTCGTGTGTGTGTGTGCGTGCGTGCGCGCGCGTAAAATAATGTCAAGTCGCAGCCGACTTATGCTGTAGGGTTTTCAGGGCAAGAGACATTCAGAGGTGGTTTGCCATTGCTTGCCTCTGCATAACGACCCTGTGGTTCCTTGTTGGTCTCCTAGAGACCAATAAGGTCTCACCTAGGGCAGTGGTCGGCGAACTTATTAGTCATCAGAGCCAAATATCAACAGTACAACTATTGAGATTTCTTTTGAGAGCCAAATTTCTTAAACTTAAACTATATAGGTAGGTACACTGTTTATTAACTTAGTAAACTTTAATTAAAGTTTTAAGTCTTAATTAAACTATAGGTTCACTGAATTAAACTTGATATCATACTTAATAGATTCAAGTCCAGTAGCCACCAACAAGGTTTTTGGGGTACAAGCTTTCAAGGGTCAAAGTTCCCTTTGTCAGATAGTTTGATTCTCGAAAGCTTATGTCCTGAAAATCTTGTTGGTCTCTAAGGTGCTACTGTACTTGGATCTGGCTCTTCAGTGTGGTGTAGTGAGAGCCATCATGGTGTAGTAAAAAGAGGTGGTTTGGAGCGGTGGACTCTGATCTGGAGAACCGGATTTGATTCCCCACTCCTCCACATGAGCGGCGGAGGCTAATCCGGTGAACCAGGTTGGTTTCCCCGCTCCTCCACATGAAGCCAGCTGGGTGACCTTGGGCTAGTCACACTCTCTCAGCCCCACCTACCTCACAGGGTGTCTGTTGTGGGGAGGAGAAAGGAAGGTGATTGTAAGCCGATTTGATTCTTCCTTAAGTGGGAAAGAAAGTCGGCATATAAAAACCAACTCTTCTTCTACATCAGATCAGCATGGCTCCCTCTGAAACTGTTTTAGGGGGGAAAGTATCTGACACCATTACAAAACTGGGTCCTAAAAGAAAGGAAAGGAAGGAGGGACCATGGCTCAATGGTAGAGCATCTGCTTGGCATGCAGAAGGTCTCAGGTTTAGTCCCTGTCATCTCCAGTAAGGACCAGGTAGTAGTGAAAGACCTCTACCTGAGGCCCTGGAGAGTCACAGCAAGTCTGAGTAGACAATACTGACTTTGATGGACCCAGGGTCTGATTCAGTACAAGGCAGCTTCGTGCGTTCATGCACCTGCTTGCACTGAAAGAAGTTCGTCTTTCTTTTCTGACAATGTTATGATAATCCTTATATCTTTATTCCCACTTAGTCTTTTTAATCTAGGAGGAGAGCCGAGCTTTCAGTCTTGTGTGTGTGTGTTAAAGCGCATTGCTTCATTTCCCTCTCTAAAACTGTCATTTTAACCTGAGCTCACCATATAGGAATTCTACCCTCTGGATGGGTGAGGTCCTTTATACCATAATGATTAACATCTGTGGCTTTCCTTTGGATGTTCCTTTTTGCAAAAAAATGCCTATGCTCTCCTCCTTCCCACTCGGTCAGCCTCTCCTTTTAAAGGCACTGTGCCAGACCGATGGTAGCTTTGTTGTGAGAATTGGTCAAACCTCTTAGGGCAGGGGAGGGCGTGAGACATGAACTGGTCTTGCTTGAGAAAGTGTGTGCGTGCAGGGTGGGGGAACTGTTACAGTTAAGCAAACTCTTTTGAGATGACAGCCCCCCCTTCAGTAATGAGCTTAGAGGAAAGGATAAAGGGGGTAGTAAATCAGTCCCCCTCCTGTCCAGTCAAATGGGGAGGGAGCCATGGATCAGTGGCATCTGCTTAGCATGCAGAAGGCCCCAGGCTCAATCCCCAGCATCTCTGGTTAAAGGATCTGGCAGTAGGTGGTGTGAAAGACCTCTGCCTGAGACCCTGGAGAGCTGCTGCCAGTCTGAGTAGTCAATACTGACCTTGATGGATCAAGGGTCTGATTCAGTATAAGGCAGCTTCGTGAGTTTGTGGACTCTGATCTGGAGAACTGGGTTTGATTTTCCACTCCTCCACATGAGCGGCAGAGGCTAATCTGGTGAATCAGGTTGGTTTCCCCATTCCTCCACGTGAAGCCAGCTGGGTGGCCTTGGGCTAGTCACACTCTCTCAGCCCCACTTACCTCACAGGGTGTCTGTTGTGGGGAGGGGAAGAGAAGGCAATTGTAAGCTGGTTTGATTCTTCCTTAAGTGGTAGAGAAAGTCGACCTATAAAAACCAACTCTTCTTCTTCGTGTGGGTGTGACTGCCTGTAAGACTCACTGCAACAGCACACAGTCATCCCATGCAGCTTTCTTGATTTTGGGTTGTCCATCTGATGTTCTCTAGGGAGCCTGATTTGATCCCGGGGCCTCTGAATGCTGATCCCTTGGTACTGGCTACCGTGGCACTTGTGGGACTAGTATGATCATGTGATGAGAATGTTAAGGCATGTTCATTCTTTCAGTCTGAGGCTTTGTGTGCAATCGAAGTTCAGTTTTGCTCCCTGGGAAAAGGCACGTGAGAATTGCAGTCACGTGCCAATAGTGGGAAATTCTGTCAGGCGTGTTGCACAGCTTTTTCAGCTTGTACACTCGTCCTCAAACACCCATGGCCGGAGAGGTGCGTGTATTGTGGTTTTCAGGAGCTCTGAAAAGCCACAATGTGTGGACACAAAATATAGATGTAGATTAGCTCCTCCTGAAAAACCAGCTTTTATTAAAAAACAACAGCATTTCTATCCTTATGGCTACTGAAAATATGCTTGACAGTGTGCGGATGTTGTAATCTTGGAAGCCAGAGAGGTGGTTGAATAAAGTGTCCAGTTGCACAGAATGGGATCAGTGTAGGCTTCTCAAAACTGTATTTTTCTTGCTATGGAACTTGGATTGTGTGGGTGCAAGCTTTTGCCATCAAGAGCTTCCATGTATAGAGGCAGTATACCTTTGAATCCCAGGTTCTGCTATGGGGAAGATTGTTGCTTGCTGCTTGTAGGCTCCCTGGAGGCATCTGGGAAACCGGATGCTGGGCTTAGCTAAGCCCTTGGATTTATCCAGCAGGACATGTGTATACGTCCCATTAGTTAACTATGTAATTGTTCTTTGTTGGTTCTAATGATTTTTAAGATGTGATTTTATTATGCATGCTTTTAATTGGTTAGGTTCCTTGGTGGCACTTTGGAGGGCCAAAAGGCGAGGTACACACTTTGTAAAATACAGTATGTGGTGCGGCGTTAAAATTGCAGCTGATAATGGCCTTTTGCTGCAAGCTGTACTTAGCTTCACATCCTTCCCTGACATTAGGCCCATCTGTTGCTCCACACCTTCTCTTGGATGGTGTCTCCGTTCCCATTCCTAAAGAGATTTATCATCACCTGCCAAAACAACATGCCAGGGTGGATGAAAATGTTCAGGGCTCGGTTTCCAGATTGTTACACAGACGGGATTCTTCAGCACTAACCATTCCTTAGTGGTCCTTCTTCCTTTTGAACTCTGCTCCTTCGGGTGTGTTTGCATCCAGATTGTGGTGTTTGGGGGATGATCATTAGCCTGACAGATTGCCTTCACTGCAGCTACCTCTTAAAGCCAGTGTGGCGTAGTGGTAGGGTTGCCAGCTCCAGGTTGGGAAACACTTGGAGGCTGAGGAGGAGAGGGGTTTGGAGAGGGGAAAGACTTCCATGCCATGGAGTCCAATTGCCAAAGCAGCCATTTTCTCCAGGGGAACTGATGTCTATCACCTGGAAAACAGTTGTAATAGCAGGAGATCTCCAGCTACCACCTGGAGGTTGGCAACCGTATGTAGTGGATAGAGTGTTGGACTAAGATCCTATGAGACCAAGGAAACTTGCTGGGTGACTTTGACCTAGGCTTGCCAACCTCCAGGTACTAGCTGGAGATGTTCTGCTATTACAACTGATCTCCAGCCAATAGAGATCAGTTCACCTGGAGAAAATGGCTGCCTTGGACTCTATGGCATTGAAGTCCCTCCCCTCCCCAAACCCCGGCCTCCTCAGGCTCTGCCCCCAAACTTCCCCCTGGTGACAGAGAGGGACCTGGCAACCCTAGTGAAGCCTCCTATAATGGGAGGAAAGGGCTAGCAGGAAGAGTGGGTAGACCCATGTTTACTAGCTGCGTTTTTTGTTCTAGATTTTGCTCTCATACTTGCAATTGGTTGCCTCTTGACCCAGCCTTATGAGTAAATCATGGAAGGTCCACTAGTCCATAACATTTTTACCAGCCTGGCTTCCAGACACATCTCTGCTAGTGGTTTGTGACCTAAAAGGAAGAAAAAGGCAATGCTTATAAAGCTTCCATACCTGGAATCTTTGCCACCGGTGGCCAGTGGCTATCTACAGGAATCTAGCAACAGCTACAGATTAAATTTGCTGAGAAGATTCAGTACAATGTGATCAGAGGTTTGGATTGAGCATATCTTTCATTTCGTGGTTAGAGTGTAGTGGTTAGAGTGTTGGACTAGTATCTGAGAGACCCAGGTTTGAATCTACACTCTTGTGGGGAAGCATGATGGGCCAGTCAGACTAACCTACCTTGCAGGGTTCTTGTGGGGATGAAATGGAGGAGAGAAGAACAATGTAAGGCTCTTTGAGCCCCCATTGGGGAGAAATACAGGATATCAATGAAGTAAATAAATGATTTGGAGAATATGTGCACTTAAAATGATACAAAATACCTTTCTGTCTGGAACGTGTCACATGTGGATGGTTGTTGCTATCATTTAAAAAGTGGTAGAAGAAAATTTCCTCTGACCTGGATGGCCCAGGCTAGCCAAGTCAAGTATATTAATATGGTCGACTAACCAATCACGTGCCAACACATTAAAATTTCCCGACACAGTAGTTTTGCACTGCAGAATCACAGACTGCTCGTACGTATAAAGGTGTAAGGTCAATAAAAGCAACCCCTGGTAAAAATTATCACATTAAAATTGATAAAATTGTAAAATATTCTCGCAATCATTCTTTAATAAAGCTCTACCTATTTTAATAGCAACAGTGCAGAACTTGGCAGTTTGGCGCCTAAGCTGAGGGTCTTCTAATAGGAGCTTCTTTGCCAAAAGCTCAACTGACTCTTCAGGGAATTTACCAAGTAGGGGGAAAATAAGCTTTGATCTAACTTCGTGGTAGAATGGGCAACATATCAGTGCATGTTCGATGGTTTCAGTGTCCCCTGTCCCACATGGACATAACCTCTCTGATCCAGGGATCTTCTTATAGTTCCCTTCTAAAACAGCCGATGGTAGGGCCTGGCATCTGGCAAGGGTAAAGGCCTTCCTATAATTAATAGACTCAAGATGACAAAAATAAGCTGCAGGTGAGACCAAGCATCTATATTTATCAGGTACTAGGAAAAATTGTGATTTTCCAAGGTCTGTCTGGTGTTCAATGTCTTCTACCCTTTGCTTCAAGAAACTTGATGCTTGATCTACGCCCATGGCTAACAGGGTAGGTGGAGAAAGGCCATTTTATTAAGGACCATCTTTGGCCATGTTGACTGGAACTCATCCTGTAGAAGCAGGGGCAGCAGTCCTTGATTTAATTTGAGCCAAAGTATAATGGAAGCAGTACAGACCCTTGCCTCCACCCTGCCCAGGCTAGCCTGATCTCATCAGATCTCAGAAGCTAAGCTGGGTCGGCCCTGGTTAGTTCTTGGATGAAAGTACCAAGGAATACCAGGGCTGCTATGCAGAGGAAGGCAATGGCAAAACCACCTCTGTTAGTCTCTTGCCTTGAAAGCCCTACTGGGTTGCCATAAATCAGCTGCTATGACTTGATGGCAGTTTACACACACAAGAGAATTTTAAAATCAAGTGTACATTCTTTGTGCCAAGGCTGATTCCTCATTTACATTTTTTCAGCACTGTGGAGGAGATCTATTCTCATTTTGCTTGCTGGACAGAGATAAATGAGATGCACATGCAAATGTGTACCAGAATGAGCATCTGACTATGGATGCTGCTTTTCTGCTCTCCACTGCTTTCAGTGGGATGCGCATTTGAATGTGCGTGTCCGTCCACATCATGGCGCAGCTAGCCATGCAGAAAGGGTAGTGGTAGCTCAGTGGAGGAGCACCTGCTTTGCATGCTGAAGGTCCCCGGTTTAGCTTCTGGCATCTCTAGTTACAGGATCCCAGGTAGTAGGTGTGGCATGGTGAGTAGGACAAGATGCTGGAAAAGCAACCAGGAGGGGCCTTGCGGTTGCTTGCGGGGGGCACCTTATTTCCCCACATTATTTCCTGTTTCCTTCTCCCAGCAGCCTCAGTACCCTCTCCCCTCTCCCTGCTTCCTTCTCCACCTCCCATGTATTCTTGTGAGATTTCAGTGGGTGTTAATTTCTTAAAACTACAGATGTTCTTTTTTTTGGAGGGGTTAACCCCACGATGTATTTAGGTTACATATTTTTCTGCAAACCTGAGGCTTCAACAGACTTAGAAGAGTGTAACTTTGCTTAGGAAGGCATCATTTTTAACAATATGGCACCCCTCTCTCCCTCCTTTTGTTTCGTTTTGTTATTATGTTGTTTCCCTTCTTTGTGACCTACTTAATGGATGCCCTCCAAGTGTGTGTTTAAAGCTCTTCCATCTATGTCTTGTCACATGTTGAGCTCTGTACTGCTTGTAGTCCATGAAAAGCCACATTTTATTTCAGAACTCCGTTGTGGGTTACTATTCTAGCCTTCTTCCACATCTGTCAGATGAAGATGTGTATGTTTCTAAAAGACTGATAAAGTGGGTTAAGGAAAGGCACTAGAAATGAGATTCTTGTGGGGTTGCCAGCTGCTTGGAGGGAAAAAAAAGTCTCTTGTTCCTTTAACAAAGGCTTTTCATGGGCTGCCATTTACCAGGTGATGCAATTTACCTCCAAAAGCTACAGTTTCCCATTTCCCCATATTAAGTCTCTATTAAAGGGATGGGATATTGAAGGGGTGGGATATTTTTCTCCAGGCTGGGTGGCAACCCTGGGGCTCTTCCATGACATTGGATGTTTGATAAGCCCCACTTAGAACTAATTCATATATGTCTGCTTAATGATTGTAACCCCAAGTGGTGAATTGTATGTGTGGATGAGTAATCATGGGTCAGACTCCACGGAGACTTTTCATAGTGTCCACTGTTGCCTGCTGCCTAGTGGTATTCAGCAGAGTTGGTTCAGACATTCGGTCATCATGTGTATATGAGCTATGGACTCTGACCTGGATGGCCCAAGCTAGCCAGATATCAGAAGCTAAACAGGGTCAGCCCTGGTTAGTACTTGGATGGGAGTCCTCCAAGGAAGTTCAGGGTTGCTACGCAGAGACAGGCAATGGCAAACCACCTGTGTTTGTCTCTTGCCTTGGAAACCTTAATGTGGGTCATAGAATCATAGAATAGAATCATAGAGTTGGAAGGGTCCACCAGGGTCATCTAGTCCAACCCCCTGCACAATGCAGGAAATTCACAACTACCTCCCCCTCAAACCCCCAGTGGCCCCTACTACATGCCCAGAAGATGGCCAAGATGCCCTTCCTCTCATGATCTGCCTAAGGTCATAGAATCAGCATTGCTGACAGGTGGCCATCTAACCTCTTCTTACCATAAATCAGCTGTGACTTGACAGCAAATTTTTAAAAAATGAGCTAAAGAATCTGGGTAGTTGAACTTTTAAATACAGGTTTCCCCATCGTCTAGAAATGCTTATAATTGTGCGTATATTCTTTAAGCTGTGACTCAAGTCTGTTTCCTAAATATATAATGTTCTGAGCTAGCCAAGTGGTTTGTCTGGTCCCAAAGCAAGAAAGAATGCCGTTTTGTCAGAGAAAAGATGATGTGCTAAGATATGCTTGCAGACCAGCCGGGGACTTGGCAGTCTTTGTTTTCCCCTGTTCAGCCACCCTGTGGGACAAGTTGCTATTGTGTCCTTTTTACTGTTGGATTTCTGAAGCAGAGCGAGCATGACTTGACCCAGGCTATGCAGCAAGTTTGTGGCAGAGGTGGGAGCTTGGCTTTAGGCCTGCAGCTCAACGCCATGGTGCACCGGCAAAAGCAGCATGCAGAAAGCATCTGATCGGTCTCTCCCAGAAGTGGTATCCTCATTGCGAGTACCGAATCTCAGTGTAATGCTTCCTGACAAATAAAAAAAAGTAAGTTTCTAGTCCATAACAAGTCTCCATATCCCAAGTGCCTATCGGGACTTCTATTAGGCATTCGTTGTCTTAAATGGAAAGAAAAAGAGTGTGGTAAAACATCCCAGCTCAGTTGCCTGAAGCAAGTCTTTTTTTTGCCATTAAGGGTAAAGGTAAAGGTCCCCTGTGCAAGCACCGGGTCATTCCTGACCCATGGGGTGACGTTACATCCCGACATTTTCTAGGCAGACTTTGTTTACGGGGTGGTTTGCCATTGCCTCTCCCAGTCATCTTCCCTTTACCCCCAGCAAGCTGGGTCCTCATTTGACCGACCTCGGAAGGATGGAAGGCTGAGTCAACCTTGAGCCGGCTACCTTCCGGCTCAACTTCCGGCCCAACTTCCGGTGGGATCGAACTCAGGTTGTGAGCAGAGCTTGGACTGCAGTACTGCAGCTTACCACTCTGTGCCATTAGCAAGCGGCTAATTGCAAGTCTGAATGGCAGCTTCTAGTGACAGCAGAATGTAAGAAGTTCTGAAGAGCAGCATGCTGTTTTGTTTTGCTCCTCACTGACTACTCATTTTCATTTTGAAATCTATCCCCTTTTCCCTAATCCTTGTGGAATCTATCCAGCCTGTCATTACGCCTCCCTCGTATGGCGCTTTTTTGTTTGTGTGTGTGAGGTCCCTTTGTGGGGCACCCAGCCTGCAGGACTGCAATAAAGCCAAAGGAACTTGGGAGAGGCAGCTAGAGCTTGTTAGCAGTTGCAACGCCCATCCCAGTGGCTGGCGCAGGCAGGGGGAAAGTAATCTCGAGTGCATGCTTGAGATCACTTGATGGGGATTACTTCTCCCTTGGATGTCTTTTCAGCCACTTGATGCTTGGAAGGCATAAGGGGCTGCATGAGGACCAGTCAGTTGAAGTGCAATCCAGATGTGCTGACTGTTGGTGGGGAGTTTTGGGGCCAGCCTGGTTTAGGAGGGGTTGTGCCCCTTGAGGAGCTGGCTTGTAGATTGGGGCCAGGGTTGCTGGCCCAGTACTGGCAACTGGCAGGACTTTTAGTAGGGCTGCCAACTCTGGGTTGGGAAATAGCTGGAGATTTGGGGAGGCGGGGCCTGAGGAGGGCGGGGTTTGGGGAGGGGAGGGACTTCAATGCCATAGAGTCCAGTTGCCAAAGCGGCCATTTTCTCCAGGTGAACTGACCTCTATCAGCTGGAGATCAGTTTTAATAGCAGGAGATCTCCAGCTAGTACCTGGAGGTTGGCAACCCTAAGCTTTAGGGAGGTAAGGTCATGCTAATAGGCAGTGTGCCGAGGCCATGATGTCACTTCCACCATGAACCTGGAGGTGATGTCATTGCGTTGGCACAATACGATGGTGTAATGTCCGGGTTTGTGCTGGAAGTGACATTGCAGTGTTGAAACAATGCCTGTTTCCCCCCATTTACCCACTGCACTGGGGCTGCTGGGCAGGAGGCCTTCCACCATACTGGGAAACTGAGCAGCACTAGGATGCTGTTATTTTATTGACTTCATTTATGGGTCTGCCTTTCTTTCTGAGACTGAGTTGGAATACAGAGTCACAAACAATACAGCGGGAAAAACAGAATAAAAACAGCATGCATACAAATCATGCAATAACTGGAGAGCAAAATTAGAGAATGCACTCGAAAAACTGCATGTTACTTATAATAGAGCAGGAATACAGAAGTGAAGAACAGTGCAACAAAACTAGTATCATGTAGACAATGAGCAATGCAGTGAAAGATGCCAACGATTTCGCCAACAATAATTGCAACCCTGTTCCCTTTAGAAAATGTCCTCCAGAACAATTTAGTTTTATGCATTCCGTGGAACAGTGGAAGTGTGGGGGGAGCCTGCTATCAGAAGCACAGATCTCCTCTGTGGTACCATTAGTCCCTTTTGGAACCAGCTTTGGGTTTTGCACACTTCTTTGAGAGTTGTGATTTGACCCCCGTCGCCTTATGCACCAATCACGCGCAGGTTGGATTGCTGCAATGTGCTGACTATGAGCCTGCCTTTGAAGATTGTCTGTACGCATTAAATGGATGAAAGGGGGCAAGATGGCTTGCTGTGGTGTTATAACAAACCAACCAACCTCTTTATATAGAATTTTTCATAATATTCAGTATAGGTTGTCAAAAGATAACTATATCCCTTAGTGACAGGCTGTAACAATATAGCATAAGATGAAGAGTTTCAGCAAATTGGTCAAATGTAGCAACAACTGACTAGCATACAGTGTATAATAGAGTTATTGTGTTTTATGTGACATTATCAAAGACAAATAGACCGCTTATTTTGTCTGTCTGACTTTTAGGGAATGTGCTGTATCTTGAATCCACAAATTATAAAAAGGGAAATCGTTTTTTCCCTATATAATTATATACGATGAATGTTATGCTGCTTTAACGCCAGCTATTACAATTTTCCATATCATAGCAAGGGTTTGGAGGGAGGTGTAAATTGGCTTTTTTGAAGCTTAGTAACTTGTATTTTTTTGTATGTAAAAGCAGGAAAGTTATTAGTTCTTTCTGAATCTCTAGAAGGACGCAGAGGTCTTCTGAATACCGCTAGATAATTGCACTTGGAGAATTTAGATAAGATCACGAATTATGTAGATCAGAACTGTTTCTCTACATTTTCTCTGAAGTGTTTCTGGATATTGTGGATAAGTATGATGGATTTTATGTGGCATTAAGTGCTATCTGGTATATGTTTTGTATGTTGATTCCCTCATGTTTATGATCGTACTTGGGACAGGTGGTGGAGACCATAACATAATCTGTATATATAGTGGTTAAGAGCAGTGGTTTGGAGCGGTGTACTCTGATTTGGAGAATGGGGTTTGATTCCCCAGTCCTCCACATGAGTGGCGGACGCTAATCTGGTGAACTGGATTTGTTCCCCCACTCCTCCACATGAAGCCAGCTGGGTGACCTTGGGCTAGTCACAGTTCTCTTAGAGCTCTCTCAGCCTCACCTACCTCACAGGGTGTCTGTTGTGGGGAGGGGAAGGGAAGGTGATTGTAAGCCTGTTTGAATCTCCCTTAAGTGATAGAGAAAGCTGGCATATAAAAACCAACTCTGCTTCTTCTATATCATCTTCTAATTCTTTTTTTGAATTATTTGTGCCACAGGTTTAGGAAAGGCATGAGTTACAGGGACCGTATCTCACCATCCTTGAAAAACCCTCTCTGGCTTCCTCTTTGTTTTAATAATACAGTACATATTATTATGCAGAAAGGCCCTACATGATCTGCCTGGTGTCTACTAGGCTCCAGGCAAAATAGGTTTCATTTTCCCCCCTGAGACTTCATATAAACATCCTCTCCATTTGAAATTGTTACTTCATTCCCCTTTCCTAGTTTACCTACAGTTTTCATCTGGTGTGTTTCTACGGTTCGGCTCTTTCATTTGATGCTCCCGTTAATAATTTTTCATTCTGCTCTGTTTTGATGCTGCTCCTTTTGTAGGGGTTGTTTAAAGTGTTATTGCTTTTTTTTTTTTGGATGTTGGAAGCTTCTATCTGTCTTGAGAATGTTTTATATCAAGAATGAAGGATATGAATATTTTAAACACATAACAAATCACTCGAGCTACCTTGTTGTCTAGGCTACAATGCTGAGCAAAGTGGAACTTCATTGAGGGGAGCAGGAGTGGACCCCCAGTCCTTTCACCTATCTGATAGAAAAGAACATGCCCTTTTGAAAATACTTAGATTTTCCACGTTTTATTTGTCTAAAAGCAGGTCTATGGACCTTGCTGAATTTTGCACCTCTCAGCCACTGAAATCTTTCCTCCCTCCTCTGTTTGAATCTGCAGCGGGACCCTGCCGTGATTCTTCCAATCCACCTCTCTTCTTCTTCAGTCCCCACAATGTCCCAGCCAACCTCAGCTGCAACAGGATCAAAGAGAGGAGAATAAACACTGTGTGTGTGTGTGAGTGTGTGTTTAAAAAGCATCAGGGGAAACTGAAACAACAATGACATCAGGTCTACAATTTTTCCATGGCGTCTTAGCCCTCTGAGCTTATGCTATCATTACGGTGGCGCTGATCGGCCAGCGGGCTAATCCGGCTGCTTTGATAGGCAGCAGCTAGCGGTTAAGTACAGGTTGTTGCGGCATCGTGCTGCAAACTTAGTATTCGGTGTACATTTGTTGGTGTGTGTGTGTGTTGTGCAGTTTGTGTTTCTCATTTGATGGAGATAGTAGGGGAGAAATACTGCTCAAGACGTGAAGCTACCTGTGGAGCCCCATCTGCCATTTTGCCAAACCTGCCCTTTAAGGGGAGGGGCATGGCTCAGTGGTAGAGCATCTGCTTGGCATGCAGAAGGTCCCAGGTTCAATCCCTGGCATCTCCAGTTAACGGGACTAGGCAAGTAGGTGATATGAAAGACCTTTGCCTGAGACCCTGGAGAGCTGCTGCTGGTCTGAGTAGACAATATTGACTTTGATGGACCAAGGGTCTGATTCAGTATAAGGCAGCTTCATGTGTTCATGTGTTCAAACAGGCTTAACTATATCAGCTGTTGTTGTGTGCAACTAGTAATCTCTGGAACGACAAGAGACCGGTTGGTTGGGTTTTTGGATAGTGCACTGATGGATGGGGTGAAAGGGCTGAAGGATGTTTCCTTTTATAGGCAAGTTATCTGGGCATCAAGGTACCCCTGTAAAGATATTTCTTCCTGCATGTACGGTGTGGTGACAAGTACACATGAAGCTGCCTTCTACTGAATCAGACCCTTGGTCTATCAAAGTCAGTATTGTCTACTCAGACTGGGAGCAGCTTTCCAGGGTCTCAGGCAGAGGTATTTCACATCGCCTAATTGCCTAGTCCCTTTAACTGGAGATGCTGGGGATTGAACCTGGGACCTTCTGCATGCCAAGCAGATGCTCTACCAGTGAGCCACGGCCCCTCTCCAAGTAACAGCTATTCTGCCACCTCTGAAGCCACTGATGACTGTGATCATAGGGTTACATCAATGGAATGAGCTGGGTGATAGATAGGGTTGCCAACCTCCAGGTGGCTGGAGGTCTCCCAGAATTACAACTGGTCTCCAGACAATAGAGATCAATTCCCCTGGACAAAATAGCTACTTTGGAAGGTGGGTTGTATGGCATTACACCTGCTGAGGTCCCTCCCCTCCCCAAACCCCACCCTCCCCAGGCACCACCCCCAAAGTCTCCAGGTTTTTCCCAACGCAGAGCTGGCAACCCCCCTAGATAGATGGGTTATCACCCAGAATGTCTCTGGACAGAGCTAGCTGAGTTCGGAGTGGGGCTGAGTTGAATACTTAGGTCGGGAACATTCACAGGCTATTTGAACAGCTCCCTCAGAGTCAGTTTCTGAAAACCTATTTTTCTCCCACTCCCCCACCTTTTTTATTTTATTTTTACAGTTCTTCACCATTGCTTCGTGAGAGGATGTTGGATATACTGATGTGTTGGTCCAGTTGCTTGCCAAAGACAATCCAATTATGAAGCGAGGTGAGCCACTGCCTTGGAGGGCATGTTTTTTTTTGGGGGGGGAACCTTTTGATGATGGTGGAATGTGAGGCACACAGGGCTGACCGACATGGGACAATTTGTTGGGGTGTTCTTCTGTGCAGTCCTGTTGAAACAAATGGAGATTGCTCAAGAACTTTTCTGTGGAAACTTCCCAGTGGATTGTGTCTCATGTAAACGAGTAGAAGAGGTTGTCGTGTGGATTAGTAGCTTCCCGCACTAAGAGTCTGATCCTGCTGCTCTCAGCAATCGAGCTTTTTTAGCCATTTTTTTGTGTTCATTGGTTCTGCTGTATTCTGTCCATCTTTCACAAAGGTCAAGGAAATATACCTGGGTGACTAGCCTAAATAATTTTCTCTTCTAATTGTTGGCCAGATCCTTAGCTTCAGTGATGGAGCCACAGTCAGGTTTCTTTAGATTGATGATCTTCAACCCATGTATTGGGGATCTTCAGGCGGGTTGCAATTCCTTTGTAGACCTGTCTTTCTTGGCTGCCTTTTGGAAGGTCCTACCACATAGAGAACAAGGATGCCATGCCTCCACCTTCTCTTTGCATGTGCACTGAGAAGATGAACAGCAGAATAGCAAAGTGAGATCAAACGTTGCTGGAGAGGATTCCTCTGTGGATCTAATCTTTGGCATGTTCCTAACTTTGGTACACCACCTGCTACTTGGCTTGTGTTTCACATGGACACATGAAGCTGCCTTATACTGAATCAGACCATTGGTCCATCAAATTAGTATTGCCTACGCTGTCTGAGACGCTGGAGAGACACTGGTCCATCAAATTAGTATTTTCAACCCTGCCTGAGACCCCAGAAAGCCGCTGCCAGTCTTAGACAATACTGACTTTGATGGACCAAGGGTCTGATTTAGTATAAGACAGCTTCATGTGTCCTTTTGTACTCTGACTGGAAACAGCTCTCCAGGGTCTTTCACATCACCTTCTACCTGATCCTTTTATCTGGAGATGCCGGGGATTGAACCTGGGACCTTCTTCATGCCAAGCAGATGCTCTACCACTGAGCCACGGTCCCTCTCCATCTCTTTGGGTTTGCTGCCCTGGCCTTGAATTCAGTAAGGTCATAACTCCAGCTCTAGCATTTCCTGTCCCATTATTTTTGTCATGTGCTTGCAGCTCAGCAGATCCCATGGTCAGTGGGTCTCAAGTCTGCAGTGGTTGAAGACCTTTGCTTTAGATTCATGTGAAGCAACTTGGGAAAGGGAATGAAGTTCCTACTGGCCCCAAACCTCTGTACATTGGAACACCGTTGTTGTTCTGGTTTACATTTTTCCTAAACTTCAACTCTGACCTAGAAGCCCTCTTACTTATCCCTGACTTCTGATTGTTCTGTTTGCTCTTTATCTGCATTTGCTCTTTATCTGTGTTTGACTAGAAGATTGAACTACCACATAGAGAACAACTTGCGGGGAAGGGGGGAAAGGTTAAATTAAGCATTTTCATTCTTGATTGTAACGGATGTCCTCAAGCAGGCAACACTACAAATAGCCCTGGTTTGCATAATGACTAAGAGACTGAATCATAAAGTCCCCATGTCAAATCTTGGCTTGGCTCTAGAAGATGGCCTTATGAAAGCTGCTTGCACATGGTTTGTTGGTATGGTTTGTACAAACAAGCCGGTGCGTGAACTGGATCCTTGGGCTCATCTACTCCCTTTATCTGTAATCTGGTTAAAGGCTTCCTTGGCAAAGTTTGGCCGTGCATTTGAGCCGTTAACTGGAGTCAAGAATTTTGAATCAGAGGGTAGAGAGCAATCTGTAGGTTGTGGTTCAGATGTAATGACCAACAGTGGTTTACCACAAAGAAGACGTTTTCAGTAGGGTCACTGCCTGCAAGGGGAGGAAGGAGCATGCAAGCCAGATTCATTCACATGACAAACTTTGAATTGTTGTTACTCCTGTTGTGTGCCATAGCCTCTCAGTTTCAGTCTTATCTCCCTATCTATTGTTGTTGTTGTTATACATCATAATGCCAAACTACCCTACAGGGTTGCTGAGTTTTGAGTGGTCCGAACACGCCACAGTGCTATATATATGCTTAATATTGGGAGGAGGGAGGAAAGGGATCCTATTTGGTTGGAAAAGTGACATAGAAATTTTGGAAAATAAATAATTGCAAAGGTGGGGGCAGCCTGAGTCAATATAGGCTTGCCAACCTCCAGGTGGTAGCTGGAAATCTCCTGCAATTACAGCTGATCTCCAGGCAACAGAAATCAGTTCCCCTGGAGAAAATGGCTGCTTTGGCAATTGGACTCTATGGCATTGAAGTCCCTTCCCGCTCCAAACCCCACCCTCCTCAGGCTCCACCCCCAAAATCTCCAGGTATTTCCCAACCCGGAGCTGGCGACCCTAAATCAATACCAATTTTTTTTTAGGAGGGGGTGGGGATGATTAAATGAGAGTGAGGCTTGCCCCTCCTGGTATTGTCCGCTATTTTTTCTGTAAGCTGGTGGTTGCAATTACATTTTGTCCAACATGCTGAATTGGAAGGATCTGTTTAAAAGTGGTTGGTTTGAAATCTTTTCTGCAGACTTTAAAAGTGGCTCCTTTTCTCTGGAGAAACGGAATGGTTTCCAATTGGCAAAGGTGTCAGACAAGGATGTATTTTATCTCCATATCTATTCAATCTATAAGCAGAACATATAATTAGGAAAGTTGGATTAGATTTAGATGAAGGTCGGAGTGAAAATTGGAGGGAGGAACATTAATAATTTGACGATTAATTAGTGAGAAATTGAGCACTTAATATTGCAGAAATGAGAATAATTGAAGCTTGACCTACTGCTAAATTAAAACGTCTAAAGAGAAAATGCCAAAGCAGGACTTCAGCTGAACATCAAGAAAACAAAAGTAATGACTACAGAAGAATTACACAACTTTAAGGTTGACAATGAGGAAATTGAAATTGTTCAAGACTTTCTATTCCTTTGCTCCATCATCAACCAAAAGGGAGACTGCAGCCAAGAAATCAGAAGGAGATTGAGACTGGGAAGGGCAGCCATGAAGGAGCTAGAAAAGATTTTGAAGTGTAAGGATGTGTCACTGGCCACCAAGACTAGATTAATTAATGCCATCATATTCCCTATTACTATGTATGGGTGCAAGAGCTGGACAATGAAGAAAGCTGATAGGAAAAAAGTAGATTCCTTTGACATGTGGTGTTGGGGGAGAGTGTTACGGATTCCGTGGACTGCCAGCAAAACAAATCAGTGGGTTATAGATCAAATCAAGCCTGAACTGACACTAGAAGCTAAAATGACTAAACTGAGGCTATCATATTTTGGTCACATCATGAGACGACAAGAGTCACTGGAAAAGACAGTCATGCTAGGAAAAGTTGAGGGCAGCAGGAAAAGAGGAAGACCCAGCAAGAGGCGGATTGACTCAATAAAGGAAGCCACAGCCTTCAATTTGCAAGATCTGAGCAAGGCTGTCAAAGATAGGACATTTTGGAGGACTTTCATTCATAGGGTCGCCATGAGTCGGAAGCGACTTGACGGCACTTAACACACACGCACACCCTTTTCTCTGCATGCTCTGTCTTTGGCTTGTAAGCTGTTTCAATATCCTCCTTCCCAAGAACAAACCTGTAACTGATTAAAGTAGATTGGAAGGGAAGGGGGAGGGGAAAAACAGAAGAGGGGATGCAGTTGAGAGAGCGAGAGAGAGAGAGAGAGAAAGAGGTCCAGAGAAATAACTGACAAAAAGAGAAGCCTGCAGCAAGTAGAAAATTTCTCTGCTAGATGGCAGCCCTAGCAGTCAGTGTCAAGAGGAACCCTGACTGGGAGAACAGAGGCACAGGGGTTGATTGGGAGTGGCAAAATCCCAGGTGCCTGGTTACCCAGGTGTCTAGAAAGCTTGTGCTGGTGGTTAGTTTGGGTTGCTGTATAGGCCCGTTTGTCCAGGTTGCTGGGCATACAACCCCAATACCCATTTTGACCATTAGCTGACCCCGATTTCTAAATCTTGTTTGAGAAGTGAGTTCCCATTGCTTGTATACCCAACGGTGAGAAGCAAAACATGTAAGCAGCACGATGCCGAATTCTTTACTGAGAAATAAGCCTACTCTCTCGCCTTCCATTCTTCTAGCCAACTAGAGAAGCTGCAGCTATGACTGATTTGCTTGCTCTGCTCTCTCTCTCTTCCCAACAAGCTTTGGTATTATCCAAGAAGAGAGCCTACTGGAGATTCTGGTGTGGTCAAGTCTAAAGATAGTTCTGATCCTTGGCCAACTTTTTTGTGGTATTGCTAGGCATGGTCACAATGAAAAACGAGTGTGCTTTATTTGCGTGGTTAGCATACAATTTGGATAATATTCAAACCAGGCACCTGGATTTGGGCAGCTGGAATGTGTCTTGAATGTGTCAAGAGATGGATTGACTCAATAAAGGAAGCCACAGCCTTCAATTTGCAAGATCTGAGCAAGGCTGTCAAAGATAGGACATTTTGGAGGACTTTCATTCATAGGGTCGCCATGAGTCGGAAGCGACTTGACGGCACTTAACACACACACACAATGTGTTTTTATCTTGTGTGCACGTGTTTCATGTAGATGGACTGTTTTATGTATTTAAAACATTTTTAAAATATATGTCTCAAGTCTAAGGAGCTTAGGCCTGAGTAGAACTGGTGCCTTAATACCCTAATGCTAGCTTCTAAAATCTGAAATATTTTTTCTGGCCTTGGAGAAGATCGCTGGGGGGGGGGGGGGAGAAGAGGAGGGGGCTAGTTAGGGTTGCCAACCTCCAGGTACTATCTGGAGTTCTCCTGCTATTACAACTGATCTCTAGCTGATAGAGATCAGTTCCCCTGGAGAAAATGGCTGCTTTGGCAATTGGACTCTATGGCATTAAAGTCCCTCCCTTCCCCAAACCCTGCCCTCCTCAGGCTCCACCCAAAAATCTTCCTGCCGGTGGTGAAGAGGGACCTGGCGACCCTAGGGCTATTCCATGCTTTTCCTGCTGACCCAGTCAAAATATACATAAAATTGTGTCTGTCGAGCTTCATCTAACAAGTGCTCAGACCGACTCATGCTTTAAGTTGATTCCATGGGCCTGCAGGCCTTGTGGTTACCAGAACCAGAGTTCCCTGTGCCAGCAAGTGCTGGCCGGTGTGGGGGAAAGATATTAAACCTTAAAAAAAAAAGCAAGAAAAAAAATAAGTAGAGGCAACTTAGAGCCATCTCACGGGACTGTGCTGAAGCTGGGCCAGGAGTAAAAGAGACAAAGGGAGCCTTTTTTGTGGTCTCAGCCGCATTACACTGGCAAGCTCCTCTTTTTCTCCCTTTTTACGCTGCAGACAGAAAACCTTCCACAATGTTGCTTGAAGTGGATAATTGATGCCCCAGTACAAAAAAAAAAAAAGGAGGGAGATATCCTTTGTGACAAATCCTTTGCCTGCAAGGATACCATTCATCTTACATTTATATTATTGAAAACAACTGTAATCCCTTCAGTTGTACTGGGACTGCTGAGGTCTGGGTTCAAATCCCTCCTCACCCATGAAGTTTACCGGTCACTCTGGGGCTAGTCACATTCTCTCAGCCTGGCCAACCTCACAGGGTCCTTGCGAGGTTAAAAGGGGAGGGCATACACCATGTTTGCTGTCCTCATTTCTTTGGAAGAAGAATGGGATAAAACTGTTTAGTCTAGTAGAAAGAATCATATGCTGGTCCCTTGCATTGACCCGTTTTAAAAAGCAGATTCAGCCACAGTAACTTGTTTTCGTAGATAACTTTTTTTGCCATTTGGGTCTTGAATCTATTCAAGAGAGGGACTCTCTTGCTCAGTGATCCTGAAATCACAAAAACCTTGCTCGGTGATCCTGAAACGACTCACTCACGCTTCTGAAATTGAGTCCCTGGATTTGCTGTTGCGCTTAGCAGTAGATTTCTCTCTGTGTCGGTATTTGAAGCTGTGCTTGAAATCTCCTCCCTGCTCCCTCCTGTGCGAGAAGACTCTTCTTTTCGGCTTTGCAACTGCCTGATTGGCTTCCTTGGATGTGAAGCTTTCCAGTTAAACATGACCAGCACACCTGCTGCTTAAACCCCCTGGCAGCTTGCTTGTGCTATTTTGAGATTTGTACCCCCCAAAAAAGGGTAATAATCTGGATGTGTCTCTTTCTTAGCTTTGATGCAAGCCATCCTTATCCTAGAAGGCAGCTTTTATTTTGGGGGTGAGCGGCTTAAGATTTCTAGGAGTATCTTATGGCAGATTACAAGATAAAATGCTCCACGGGGCTTCTCTTTTCTTTTCAGAGAGAACTAGAGGGGGAGGGGGAGCACCCAGCGAAGGAAATGGCCAGGGAAGAAGAGAAGGGGGGGGGGAAGAGAAATTATTTAAACTGGGTCAGCTGGAGTGTGTTCATATGAATGGGGGAGCTCCAGGCCGGCTCCGCCTCTCCCCTTCCTCCCCCCAGCCTTTTCCGGCGCTCTCTACTGAAATGCAGCTGATAACAGATGACTCCTGGTAAAGCAGAGAAAGTGAGAAGGTTGTTGGGGAGGAAGAGGGGGGGCACCCAAGGTCTGATCAAGGGGTGGAACGTGCTTTCCGTACAGCTCCACAGGGTGGTGGTGGGGAGGGCGGTGTGTTAGTCTGTTGCAGCGAAGCCGAACCGGACCAACTGTGCAAGCCAGGAGATAGATCACAGTGGGTGGCCGTGTTAGTCTGTCCATAGCAGTAGAAAAGAGCACCTTAAAGACTAACAAAATTTCTGGCAGGGTATGAAATGTTCAAGCCAGGAATTAATGTGGAATAGGGTGCCAGTGAGAGCCAGCATGGTGTAATGGTTAAGGTGTTGGACTAGGACCTGGAAAACCCAGGTTCGAATCCCCACTCTTATAGAAGCTTGCAGGGTGACCTTGGGCCAGTCACACACTCTCAGCCCTGACTCTGGCTAGAATTTGGATGGGAGACCTCCAGAGAATACAAGGGTCATGATGCAGAGGCAGGCAATGGTAAAACACCTCCGAGTGCCTGTTGCCTTGAAAACCCTACTGGGTTGCCGTAAGTCAGCTGTGATTTAACAGCACAAAAAAAAAAGGGGGGTGCCAGTAACTTGGCTTTTATGCTGGCTTTGCTATTGGCTAGGAAGGCTGCCCATTTCAAAGGCTGTGAAAGAGCAAGTTAATGGTGAACCAGTGACCTTGGGACCAGGGATGAGGGCTGGTCATTGATCCTGCTGCTGAGTCAAATGTTTGCCTTTGATGTGTTTGGACTCATAGGGTGATTTATCTTCAACCTTTTCAGGACTGTAGCTCACCTTTAACTCAAGCCTGGAGCCTGGGCCCCATTGTTAAAATGTATGTGTGTGTGTGTGTGTGTGTGTGTGTGTATGATCACCTCTTCTCTCTCTGTTCCTTAAAACTCAAGTCATTAGTAAAGGCAGTGATGGTGTATGTTGGCACAGTCCATGCTAGGTTAGCAGAGGTGCAGCATCAATTGTGCCACAACGGTGCCCCGCCTTACCAAATTTATAGCGTGGCAGGCTGCCCCACTCACCATATTCAATTTTTGGGCCGCTAGTCCTGCCCAGTGGGCAAACCAGGCAGAGATAATGGGAGTTCCTAAATCAAGCTGGAAACCGAAGGGGCACACCTCATGCTATTATTTCGGTCTCTTGGCTCATTCCCACCCTCTGCCCTGGACCTGAAAGCCATTTCTGAAGACACTGGCACTACGTCCTTACATGTAAGAGGCAGTTACTCTGGAATATGCAGTGGGTCTTCTCTGGTAAGCAAAGTATACATTTATTCAGAATAAACTAACACCAAAAAAAGGAATGAGAATCTTTCATAGCTGTTTTTCTAGATCTGGCCTGTAGAGAAGACCATGACTAAAACCTGGCCCGGAACTGCTTTAGGTTCTGGTACCTTGGAACTGTGTTCAAGGCCCTCTTGACTAATTCAGTTTTGCATAGTTTGCGGAAAGCCAGGAGAGCGGGGGCTTTCCTGGCCTTCTCAGGCAGGAAGTTCCATAAGGTGGGAGCAACAATGGAGAAACCACATGTACGGGCAGTAGTTGATTTTGCCCATTTGCAGGTTGGCATCTGCAGAAGATAACTGCTCAAGTGAGCGAAGCTGTTGTGGAGCATAGGGGCAGAGGTGGTCCCGCAGATGAGAGGGACCAAAACCATGTAGGGTTGCCAACCTCCAGGTGGTTGTACAAATAACTCACTCTACTGTAAGTAGTGTTGATACAAATAAAACAGTAGTAGGCAAAAGTAATAAAGCAATAGGCAAAAGATAGCAAGCAGCACAAACAGCAAAGCTGTCACTGTATTGCAATAAACATAAATAGGCAAACCAAGCTAGGCAACCGAGGTTACAAAGCGAAGGAGTAGCAAAGGCGATAAGAATCAGCTAAGTGCTGATAATAAGTGCAAAAAAGTTCATGTAAGGCGTGGAGTGATTTTCTAATCAATTTCAATGTATCTTCAGGCGACGGAGATGCAGATGGTAACGCGGCTCCGGACGTATTCCAGCGTTTTCGCTACAAAAGTAGCTTCATCAGCCTGATATAAAAATATATACACAAAAGTACAAAACAACCTCTATAATAAACTACAACAATTCTTATCATAAATATGTATAAATATGTAACTTACCACAAAGGCTTAATCTTACTATTCCTAGGATTAATTTGGAGCTCCCTAACGGGCTGCTATCTTGAGAATTCAGGCGTAGGAGTGACTGTGAGAATGTCTAGCTCAAATAGAAACAGCTGCGGAGTAGAACATGGCTCTTAAAGGTGTATTCAAATAAAACAGGATAAATCAAATTCTGTATTTAGTCCGTATGGGGTAAGGGTATTAAACGAAAAAATGAAGCGCATTTTATTTTGTAATAGAATCTTTTGAGCATGGCTAGTGTTGTGAGGGTGATCCTTGTAAACCCAGAGGATGAAGAAACGCAGATCATTTTCGGAGTGTTTTTTTGCCACAAAATGACTTGTGAGAGGCGCCTCAAAATTCCGTGCCCTAATGCGGGACCTATGTTCACCTATGCGTAGGTGAATTAGTCTCATTGTGGAACCAATATAAAGCAAAGAGCACCCACAGGAGACCGCATACACGACCCGACTCGTGGAGCAGTTGGAAAAATGCCTGAGCTGAAAATGGAAATTGGAGGAAGGGGAGTGAAAGAAAGGGGGCAAACAGAACAACCACTACATTTGTAGTGTCCAAATGTTGAAGGACGAATACTAGTTCTAAAAAGATCAGACCGAACTAAGATGTCTTTTAAAGAGGCGGTGCGTCGTAAGCCAAATATAGGCGGCTCGCTGCAACCCGGAATCGTACTCAATAAATGCCAGTGCTTCCTAATTCTTTGCTGTATGGCATGGGAATGTTGACTATAAGTCAATGAACAAAAGATTTTATGACTGGCATTGTGATGTTACTTTTTAAATAAATCTTGACGATCTATACGTTCAAAGCCATGTAGGGTTGCCAACCTCCAGGTGGTAGCTGAAGATCTCCTGCTATTACAACTGATCTCCAGCCAATAGAGATCAGTTCACCTGGGAAATGGCCGCTTGGGCAATTGGACTCTATGGCATCAAAGTCCCTCACCTCTCTAAACCTCGCCTTCAGCCTCCGCCCACAAAATCTCCAGGTATGTCCCAAGCTGGAGCTGGCAACCTTATTTATATGTGATAGCCAAGACTTAAATTGAGCCCAGTAACAAAGGGAGCATCTGCAGAATGGGAGTAATTGCATGCGCCGTCTAACTCCAGATAATAGCTGAGCTGTGGCATTCAGTATTGATTTTGTTCCGCGTAGCCACAGGGAGGCATTTGCATTGTGTTTTGGGTGTACTTTCAGTTCACACAAGGGGTCAGGCCCAAAAGATCCATTAATAGCACTCTGCATGAGTTTATAGCATACCTTAGAAAGCACTCTAGACACCTTAACAGGAGCATGGCATTGTGGGGGTTGGGGCAGAACGTTTGTGTCTCCAGGAATTATGATAAGAATTAGTCTTAATAGACTACCTGATTCTAGCGTATTGGCTATTTGTTCAGCCTGGGCAGGATGAGGGAGATGGTGGTAAAGAGGAGGACATTTAGGGGAGGGGCCATGCAGAAGGTCCCAGGTTCAATCCCTGGCATCTCCAGTTAATGGGACTAGGCAGGTAGGTGATGTGAAAGACCCCTTCCTGAGACCTCAGAGTAGACAATACTGACTTTGATGGACCAAGGGTCTGATTCAGTATAAGGCAGCTTCATATGTTCATATGTTGACATTGCATCTATGTTTAGATTTTCAAATGCCAGGAGGTATCTTTTCTCCAAACCTCCCTTCTGTGATTCTGGCCTCAGAATATCTACTGCAGAGTATATATTTCTCAGAGGATTTGCTCTGGCTGTGAGTAATTAAAAACTCTGTCAGAAAACAATTCAGACCTTCATCTACACGGTCCGGGCCCGGAGTATATGGTACCTGAGTATACGGGCCCTGAGTATATGGAGAGCTAGAATGGTGTAGTGATTAAGAGTGGTGGTTTGGGGTGGCTGACTCTAATCTGGAGATTGGCACTCTCTAAATGGACAGTGGATGGGAGCAGTGGACTCTGATCTGGAGAATCAGGTTTGATTCCCCACTCCTCCACATGAACAGTGGGGTCTAATCTGGTGAACTGGGTCGGTTTCCCCACTTCTCCACATGAAGCCAGCCAGGTGACCTTGGGCTAGTCACAGAGCTCTCTCAGCCCTACCTACCTCACAGGGTGTCTGTTGTGAGGAAGGGAAGGTGATTGTAAACCATTTGATTCTTCCTTAAGCGGTAGAGAAAGTTGGCATATAAAAACCAACTCTTCTTCGTTGTCCGTCCATCCATCCATCCATCCATCCATCCATCCATCCATCCATCCATCCATCCATCCCTGTAGCTTTGTGTACCACAAAATAAGTCTGTCACTTATTATGGAGGGCAGCTCCTAGTCTATTGAAAACAGCTGGTTTCTGAGCAATAGCTTGGATGCAAACTGCTGGGGAGGGGGTAAAAGGAGGAAGTGGAAAGTTTTTCTGTGGTTGCAAAAGTTGGGTTATAATTAAATCTTTTGTTCCTGTCTCTGAATCATGCCCTTTTAAGGATAAGGGTGCCCATGCTTCAGAAACCACCAGTGTCACTGGTGTACGACAGTACATCTGGTGCCATCCTGTGAAACGAAGCCCAGGAATGGGTGGGCCACCCATAGCTGGAACTGCTGATGTTTTAACTGGAGAATCAGTTAAGATTAAAATGGTGAAGGTAGTTCCCTGTGTGAGCACCAGATCATTACTGACCAATGGGGTGACGTCACATCCTGACATTTACTAGGCAGACTTTGTTTATGGGGTGGTTTGCCATTGCCTTCCCCAGTCATCTACACTTTACCCCCAGCAAGCTGGGTACTCATTTCACCAACCTTGGAAGGATGGAAGGCTGAGTCAAGCTTGAGCCGGCTACCTGAAACCGACTTCTGTTGGTATCGAACTCTGGTCTTGAGCAGAGCTTTGACTGCAGAACTACTGTTTACCACTCTGCACCACAGGACTTTTACCCAGTTAAGATTAATCATGATAGGTAGCCGCATTAGTCTGTCCATAACAGTAGAAAAGAGCAAGAGTCCAGTAGTACCTTAAAGACTAACAAAATTTCTGGCAGGGTATGAACTTTTGTGAGCCACAGCTCACTTCTTTAGATACAGCTAGAATGTGATTCCATCTATCCTTAAGTAGAGAAGAGTGAATTAGACACATAATGGCAATGTAAATGTCAAAAGCAAATAAATGACATTAGCAGGCATGATTGGATTAGGTGTGATATGCAGAGGGGTAGTAGCCATGGAAAAATTAGCATTGGTAATGAGACAGAAATCCCAGATCTCGATTCAATCCAGGAGAATGCATTGTCTTGAGCTTCATTATTAGTTGTAATTCAGCAGTCTCTCTTTCTAATCTCCCTTTGAAATCCCTTTGTAAGCGAACTGCTACTCTTAAATCAGCAGCTGATCACAATCCATTTAAGATTGGCACTCTTTAAATGGACAGTGGATTGGAGCGGTGGACTCTGATCTGGAGAATCAGGTTTGATTCCCCACTCCTCCAGATGAGCGGCGGACGCTAATCTGGTGAACTGGGTTGGTTTCCCCACTCCTCCACATGAAGCCAGCTGGGTGACCTTGGGCTAGTCAAAGCTGTGTTAGAGCTCTCTCAGCCCCACCTACCTCACAGGGTGTCTGTTGTGGGGAAGTGAAGGCAAGGTGATTGTAAGCCATTTTGATTCTTCCTTAAGTGAGAGAGAAAGTTGTCATATAAAAACCAACTCTTCTTCTCTGAGGTTTGATAACTGTGTGACTGGCAGGAATCAACAGGTAAAGCTTTCCCCACTGCTGCATCTTGATGCTGGAAAGAGTTTTTGCCTGTTTGGTTTCTATTTCTCACACAGCTGTTGCTGGATCTCTGGGTCACAAGATGATGTTTCCCGGAAGATTGTGTCATGCTGCTTTACAGCCAGAATGTGCTTTGTTGTTTTGCGAAGCAAGGCTCAAAAATAAACTAGCAGCTGGGGCACTTTCCCTGGCAGGCTGGGTCAGTGGGTATCCAAGGCACATAGGGATAGGTGTGCATTGCCCAAGCTGGACCCAGAGAAGGGGAAATTAGCTTTAAAAGTGTTCCAGAAAGGAATAACGTGAGACCTTGTAGCTTGTGCATACCAGGGTTGATCTCAGTAGGGGTGCTCCAAAATGAAATTATGAGGAGAGAGAGAGAGTAATTGTAAACACAAACAAATAACTTTATTGTATACAAAATGAAATGAAAAGAAATAAAAATTTAAAGAACTTACACTTGGCACCCGAGAACTAATTCCCTAAGTAATCACACGCATACCATCAAGAGGGCTAGGGTTGCCAGGTCCCTTTTCGCCACCGGCGGGAGGTTTTTGAGGCAGAGCCTGAGGAGGAAGGGGTTTGGGGAGGGGAGGGACTTCAATGCCATAGAGTCCAATTGCCAAAGCGGCCATTTTCTCCAGGTGAACTGATCTCTATCGGCTGGAGGTCAGTTGTAATAGCAGGAGATCTCCAGCTAGTACCTGGAGGTTGGGAACCCAAAAGAGGGCACACTTAGAAAAGGGAGAGGGGAGGAAAGTGGGAAGTTTTAGGGAAGGGATATACAATCTTAAATCTGGGGCTTGAGGCCTGGGGGTAGATGCAGTGGAGATCCAAAGAGCACAGCTAGGAGCGAGCAAAGCAAGGAGAAAAGGCTTGCAGAATGCAGTAGAGGCTCTCAGAAGGAAACAGAGTCCTGACCAGAACTGAGGAACCATTTGCTTGTCCTTCTTTTATGGACAGACGATCCCCCGGAGTAGATGGGGGGTTTGACCATTCCAACTTTGGATTGGGTCAAGATAAAAAGTTTAAATCTCACTGGCTGGTTTAAAGTTAACTGCTGTTGAACTTCAGCGGGGAAACATTGATTAGGCTGTGTGTGTTAAGTGCCGTCAAGTCGCTTCCGACTCATGGCGACCCTATCAATCAACGTCCTCCAAAATGTCCTTTCCTTAACAGCCTTGCTCAGATCTTGCAAATTGAGGGCCGTGGCTTCCTTTATTGAGTCAGTCCATCTCTTTTTTTTTTATATAAATTTTATTGGGTTTTATAATAGAAATTTTCCATTGCATTAAACAACATCTATAACAATATCGAATTTCAATTCTAACCTAAAGTTGTTATAATTCCATATCATATAATAAAAAAGAGAAAAGAAAAAAGAAAAAAAGAAATGGAAAATTTTTTGACTTCCCCATCACCTCTATCTGCCTCTTAATAAAAAGTTCCTCCCGTCATAGGTAATCTAATCTTGATAAAATATCAATACCATATATAAAAAACCATAATCTGTTAGTAAATATAATTATGCTTATTCAATATAAAAAAAAATCAAAAATAATCCTCTGGATCAGATTAGAAAATATTCTTCCATTCTTCCCAATTTTAACTCATATTCACAATAATGCATCCACGCCCCCCATTCCCCCAAAAACCGAACGTCATTTTCTTCATTTAGAATAGCTGTTAGTTTTGCCATTTCTGCCACTTCAAACATTTTAACAATCCAGTCTTTTTTCTCTGGAGTTTCTAGCCCTTTCCATTTCGCTGCATAAAGCAGTCTCGCAGCTGTTGTGGCATATATCAAAAAGGTTCTTTGTGTTGCTAAGTCGTCTGGAATCATACTCAATAACATCATTTCTGGTGTTTTGGATATATTCTTTTGTAGTATTAGTCTCAGTTCGTTATAAATCATGTCCCAGAAGTCTTTGGCTTTGTCACAGGTCCACCACATGTGATAAAAGGAACCAATTTCTTTGTTACATTTCCAACAAATAGGGGACATCGTTTTATAAATCTTTGCAATTTTCTTGGGTGTTAGATACCATCTATACATCATTTTATAGATGTTTTCTCGCACTGACTGTGCTTTTATTCCTTTTAAATCTTTAGACCATAATCTTTCCCATTTATTTAAAACAATATCATGTCCCACATTTTGAGCCCAATCGATCATAGTTGGTTTAATCGTGTCCTGCTCACAGTATATTGTTAAAAGGAGATTATACATTTTAGAAATCAGCTTTGTATTATTGTCTAGTAGAATCCTTTGAAAAGGAGATTTTTCTTTAGAGAAACCTTTTTTTGCATCTTGTACAAAAACTGATTTGATTTGGTAATATTGAAGCCATTGTAAATCATCCTTAAGCAGTTGAAAGTCTTTTAGTGAGCATTTCTTTCCTTCCCAATTAGTTAGATCTTGATAAGTAATAAATTTGTCTGGTCTAAGTGGGCGCAAAGTTAGCATTTCTTGGGGCGATATCCACATCGGTGTTTCTGGTTCCAAAATGTGTTTATATCTCATCCAAATACGAAGTAGAGAGGACCTGATTATATGATTACGGAATGTTGCTTGTAGTTTAATTTTATCATACCACAAATAACCATGCCATCCACTTAAGTTATTATAACCTTCCAAGTCTAGCAAACGTACATTTGACAAATTCATCCAGTCTTTTAGCCATACTAAAGCTACCGCTTCAGCATAGAGTTGAAAGTTAGGCAGTGCTAAACCTCCTCTAGTTTTTAGATCCACCAAGTATTTATAAGCCGTCCTTGGTTTTTTCCCTTGCCAGATGAAGTTTGAAATGTCTTTCCTCCAAGTTTCAAAATATTTTGTTTGTGATATTATTGGTAAATTTTGGAATAAGAAGAGCATCCTCGGTAAGACATTCATTTGGATCGTTGAGATACGTCCCATTAATGACAATTTTTTGTTTGACCATATAATCATATCAGTTTTAATCTTACCCCATAACTTGAGGTAATTGTTGGTTAACAGATCTTTATTCTTTGCAGTGATCCAAATTCCCAGGTATTTAACTTTGTTAGCTTTCTCCCAGCCAGTATATGATATAAATTCCTGTTGTTGTATTTCCGATAAATTTTTAAATATTATCTTTGTTTTTTCTTGATTCACTTTAAAGCCTGATACTTTTCCAAAATCATCCAAAGTCTCCTGAAGTATATTCATTGACTGTGTTGGGTTTTCCAAAATTAGCAGTAAGTCATCCGCGAATGCTCTCAACTTAAATTCATGTTTTTTAATTCTTAGCCCGCGGATGTCCTCCATACTTCTTAGTTTCACACATAGCGGTTCCAACACCAACAAAAATAAAAGTGGAGACAAGGGACATCCCTGTCTAGTCCCTTTCGTGATTTGGCAGTTATCTGACATTGATTCATTAACCAAAATTTTAGCTTGTTGGGAGGTATAAATAGCCGATATACCTTTCTGAAAACGATCTCCAAAATTCAATTTATCCAAAATCCGTTTCAAAAAGTTCCAAGAGACCATATCAAAGGCTTTTTCTGCATCCAAAAATACAAAAGCCGCAGTTTGTTGAATATTATGGTCATAATATTCCAGTGAATCTAGTAAAATTCTTACATTGTCTTTTATTTGCCTTCCTGGTATAAAACCTGCTTGGTCCTCATGTATAAGATCCTTAATAAATTGCTTTATCCTACATGCCAAAACCGAAGCAAAAATTTTGTAATCCACATTTAAGAGCGATATAGGTCTGTAATTAGATGTTTTTTCTGGATCTCTTCCTTCTTTGGGTATCAGTGATATAAATGCGTGTGACCAAGTCTCCGGGGATGTTCCCTCGTCCAAAATTGCATTGTAAAGTGAACCAAAAAATCCAACTAAATTGTCACTAACAGTTCTATAAAATAGTGCAGTAATTCCATCTGGTCCAGGTGTTTTATCCGTTTTTTGTCTCAGTATTGCTTCTTGTATTTCTTCCCTTGTTACTGGAGCTTCAATACATTCTCTCTGGGTCATTGACAAAGCTTTCATCTGTATTGAGTTTAGAAATTTGTCTATTTTCTGTTTTGGAGTATTTTCTTTCTGATATAACTGATCAGAGTAAAATGAAACAAATTCTTTCTGAATTTCTGAAGTTGAATAAACTGGTCCTTTAGCAGTTTGGATTTTTGTTATAATCTTCTTTTGAAATGAGTCCTTCAGTTGTGTTGCTAAAAATTTTCCTGGTTTATTTGCATATTCAAAATACTTTTGTTTAGCAAGTTTCAGATTTTTATTCATTTCCTCCATTATTACCAAATTTAATTGGTGTTTAGATGCAGAAATCTGTATTTGAATTTCTCTTCTCTCCTCTTCCTGTGTTACCATTACCAATTTCTGCTCCAAATTTTGTAAATTCCAAAGTATGTTGTTTGTAAATTGCAATTGAGTCTTCTTCCAGGCCGAGTGTTTCTGTATCATAAAACCTCTCAGAACAGCTTTGAATGCGTCCCAAACTGTATTTAAAGAAGTTTCCCCATTAAGGTTAATTTCAAAAAAGTCTTTCATTAAAACCTGTAATTCCTTTTGTATCTTGTTGTCTTTTAAAAGTTTATCGTTCATTCGCCATCTAAATGCTTGTTTATTGTTCCAATCAAAGGTAACAGGATTGTGATCAGAAAAAGTTCTAGGTAAAATATGAATTTTACGTAGTTGCGTGAAAATTGATTTACTGGCCCATATCATATCGATTCTGGAGTGTGAATCGTGTCTTGCTGAATAAAAGGTGTATTCTTTAGCTGTTGTATTCATTGTTCTCCAAATGTCTTGTAATTCTAATTCTGAAGCCATGGCAAAGAAAGTTTTAGGCAAGCATCCATCATTGATATCTTTTGCTTTTGATTTTTTGTCCAGAGATGGGAGAATAATTCCATTGAAGTCGCCCATCAATAAAATTTGGTCTTGTGCGTACTGGGTTATCAGGTCATGTAATTTTTCATAGAAGGATTTTTTCCCTTCATTGGGTGCATAGATTCCAACCACTATTGTCCTTTGTCCCAATATTTTAGTTCTGATAATTACAATTCTTCCTTCATTGTCTTTATATACTAGTTCTGGACAGAGACTGGGGTGGGCATAGATTACCACTCCCTTTGTTTTAGTTTTAGCAGAAGCAATAAATGCTTGTCCAAGCATCTGTTTCTCCAAGTATTTTTTATGCTTTGAAGCTATATGGGTTTCTTGTAGGCAGATTAGGGAGTATTTATATTTCTGTAGATATTTGAAGATTCTGGCCCTTTTAGTTTTCTCATTCAGTCCAATTACATTCCAAGAAATTGCTTTTGCCATAATGTAGTATTTTTTAGCAAAATAAAAAGTCTATAATTTAGTACCACCTTCTGCACCCTGTACCTCTTCTTCTTCCTCTTCTTCTTCCTCCTTCTCTCCAGGTAATTCTTTAAGGTCCATTTTATATTTTCTCAAAAATTTCCCCACATCTGCTTGGGATAGAATTGTCGTTTTCACTTCCTTATAGGTGAAAGCCAAACCTTGTGGCATAATCCAACGATATTTGATGCCATTAGCTTTCAGTATAGACACAAAGTCTTTGTAGTTATTCCTCTGTGAAAGTAGATGCCTTGGAATATCCTTCAGTAGTATAAGAGAGGAGTCTCCTGCTGACACTGGATTTTCATAATGAATCTTCATAATCTTGTCTTTAACTCTGGTGTCATAGAACACTATCATCAAATCTCTTGGCTTGGATCTTCTCATTCTAGCAGGTAGTGGTATCCTGTATATTCTATTAATGGCTTGTTTTAATTCTTGTTCATCTATCTGAAATAAGTAGGCCAAATTTGGTATTGCAGATTCTTTATTATCTCCCATCATATCTGGAAAATTGCGTATACGAAGGTTGGTCTCTTTCACTCTCATCTCCATCATTGCCATTTGATTTTTTGCCGCCATCTGATCCGCTTGTATTGTTTCAATCTGTTTTTCTTGGCTTGTTAATTTTTTCTTTGTGTCCTTGTGCTCATCCATCACTTTCTTAATTGATACATCCATCGCTTGCATATCTGTCTTCATAACAATCATTTGAGTTTTTACTTCTTTCAAGTCTCCAGTGACCACATCCAACTTCTGATTAATAGCTTGGGATGCTTGACCAAGATTTGTCATCATAGAAGTCAACTGTGCCATCTGTGCAGACATCTGTTCAAACTGTTTATTTGTTGCCTCAGTTTGTTTAGTTAGCATATCCTGTAACTTTTTTTCCATGGTCGAGGTTTGTAAAGAGTCCCTTAGTTTAGTATAGGCAGGGCTATGTAGTGAGCCAGAGCGGGGTCGAGACATTTACATTCAAAAAAAGCTGGTAAAATACATGTCCACCGACAGGGCCTTTAAGGTGCTGGTTAAAAGATGATAGTTCAAAGATCAGCCTAGTATTTTTTTCGGGTTGAAAAGAGTCGAAATTGGCTTTAAAATTGCATTTTAAAGTTTTAAAATACCAGTGAGTTTTTTCGGTCGCTCTAGATCGGATTAATCAGGAAGTAAACAGGAAGTTACTAGTGCTGCAGACCTTCTATCGCCTCTTCTCGATGGTTATTCCTTCAGGAATGATTTGAAAGTAACTCGAGTGCGACGGATATTCAGTCCCGCGGCTACTTCCTGTTGTTTTAGTTCCAATGATAGAGAGGGTGTTATAGAGAGTCTTCCGTTCCAGGCACTCCCTTACTGCAAACGTGGCAGGAATTCGCCGGAAAATCAGGAAGAGAAATCACCCTCCCCTTCCTTCGGACCTCTCATTGGTGATAATTCTTGTCAGTCTAAAAGGTATCCTTCCGACTCTTTGTTATGGTTTAGGCTGATCGATCCGATAAGGCTCCTGTCGCTAATCCCGATGACTAACTCAGATCAAACTTTTTCAGTTCGGATTATGGAGGGGTGGGGGTCCCAGAAATATTCTTATCAGCCTCCCGTCTGTTCAAATTTCTAGTAAGTAGACGAAGAGTTCTTTTGTACTCACTTGGGTGTCAAGAGGTGAGGTTCTTTTCTTTATGTAGTCCTTATGTTGGTATTAAGGCGGTGGAGGGTAGAGCTTGCTGCCAAAGTTGCGTTTTGGCGATGTCCTTCCCTAGTGCCCTGGCAGGACCGGCGTCTAGGACTCCGAGGGGCTTAAAAAAGCCCCCTCAGAGTACCTAGGAGGTCAAACCGCGTTTGCGGGCTGCAGGGAGTTCCTGCTTTCCAACCCACTTGCAAGGGTCGGATTGGGGTATCTATGTACCCCAAAAATAACGCAAACTTGGATTTCTCCCAGGACAACCTGGGGAAATGGAGTGCTCTCTCCAACGGCACCACCGGAAGCCGAGTCAGTCAGTCCATCTCTTGTTGGGTCTTCCTCTTTTCCTGCTGCCTTCCACTTTTCCTAGCACGATTGTCTTTTCCAGCGACTCTTGTCTTCCCATAATGTGACCAAAATACGACAGCCTCAGTTTAGTCATTTTCGCTTCTAGGGTCAGTTGAGGCTTGATTTGATCTATAACCCATTGATTTTTTGGGGGGGCAGTCCAGGATATCCGTAACACTCTCCTCCAATGCCACATTTCAAAGGAATCTACTTTCTTCCTATCATATGTCCATTGATTAGGCTCCTGTGAGCCAAATCTGTACAGGCATAAAGAGACTGGGTGAGGCAGCATGATTGACATACTTTAATTAGGTTGAACTAGATCTGCGTGGACACAAAAGTCTTGAGTGAGGCAACGTAACTCCAGAAAATGGATGGTGGGCAAATTAATGACTCCAGTGCCTTTCTCGATTGAATAAAAAAAGGAAGAGGAACTGGGAGTTGGTTAATGAAATAGCAACTGTCCTTGGGCTGGGCAGATACTTCTGGGGTACTCCAGGATCTTGGGTGATGTTGAAAAGTCTTTTGATATTGAGAACAATATGCCACTGAGCTGGGGGAGATTGTACTTGTTCTGCTGTCTTTGCAGCAACACCCTTCCTCTTTTATGAGGCTCTCCAAGTTTCAGATCCCCTGGCACTTAGGCTGTGGGTGCAGCCGTTGAACCAGGAGCATTTGTGAAGGGACTGGTAGGAAGAAGAAGAAGAGTTTGTTTTTATATGCCGACTTTCTTTACCACTTAAGAATCAAACCAGCTTACAAGCACCTTCCCTTCCCCTCCCCACAACAGACACCCTGTGAGGTAGGTGGAGCTGGGAGAGTGTGACTAGCCCAAGGTCACCCAGCTGGCTTCATGTGTTCACCAGGTTAGCCTCCATCGCTCATGAGGAGGAGTGGGGAATCAAACCCGATTCTCCAGATCAGAGTCCACTGCTCCAAACCACCGCTCTTAACCACTACGCCATGCTGGACAAACTGTGGTAAAATAATAGTTGGCGTGTGAGAGTGGAATTGGGGAGACCCAGGTTCAAGTCTCCACTCTGCCATGAAGCTCAGTGGGTGATGGTGGGCCAGTCCCGTCCCCTCCTTGCCTAACCCATTTCACAGGGACGTTGTGAGGATAAGCCATGGCAGGAAGACCCATGGAGGTTGCTCTCGGTTCCATAGAAAAAGAGCATGATAAAAACGCATCCTATTAAGTGCCATCAAGCGGCAACTGACGTACGGCAACCCCTCACGGGGTTTTCAAGGCAAGAGACAAGCGGAGGAAGTTTGCCATTGCTTTCTTCTGCCCAGCAACCCTGGTCTCCCTGTGTGGTCTCCCAGCCAAATGCTAACCAGGGCTGACCCTGCTTAGCTTCCAAGCTCTGACAAGTGTGAACCAGTCTGACCCATTCAAGTCGATTGGAAAACCTTAGCGAGCAGCAACAGGCAGCTTGCAGTTCTGCACGATCTTGTAGGAACTGCTTCTGCAGACTGCATGTTCCTTCTGGAATAACGATCAGCTTTTTAAAATGCAGTTTTCTAACCCTCGCTGTAATTAATTAATTAAGGAATGCATGCATTTAGATATTTATACCCTGTTTTTCTCCTCAATGAGGACCCAAAGTGGTTTGCAGCATCATCGGTACATTTTCATCCTGTCTTTCCTCCAAGGAGTGCAGAGTGGTGTTATGTTATTCTCTCCACCTCCATTTTATCCTCCCAACAACAATCCTGTGAGGAAGGATAGGCTGAGAGTTTATGGCTGGCCAACGGGATTTGAATTTGGGTCTTCCAGATCCCAGTCCAGCAATCTGAACAGCTACACCATGCTGGATCTTGTGATTGATAATGTGACCTCAACAAACATGATGTGTACTCAGACTTCATATATTTGGTGGTGCTATCCCCCCCCCCCGCTGCTGAAAGCTTTCTGTTACAAATTGATATGTACATTACATAAAATATTTCAGTAGCACATAGCATTAGCAGCCAGTTTTGGTATCCTGTGGTTTTTAAATCTGGAAAATGGCCAAGGAGCCATTGAGTGTTGGGAAGAAAACATTCTTCTTCCCATTTGCAGAGGAGAAGAAATCCTGTGCTCAGACAGGTAACCATTCAGTTACAGGTAAGCGCAACTCTGGTTGCTTTTCCAGACCAATCACCCATTACTTTTTTTTGGGGGGGGGGTTGAGGAAGAAGATGGAAATAGAGCTCCTAACTTTGAACATTGCAGAATTTTTTCATGTGATTCCTTGATATGCCTCTCTTGAAGACAAATAAGATCCGACGAGGTTTTTATTAATTTGTGGAAGATCTTTTTTCATTTAGCTGGCAGGTTCAGACCATTAACGTTGATCGAAACAATCTTTAAGTTATCCATTTTATTCTATTGCTTCGGCTTGATCCAATTTGAATTCTTCTTCCTCTTCCGGTGTCAACCCCTCTAATGCTAATATCTCAGCTTGTTCTCTTTCTGCTTGTTTAATAGCCAACAATGTTTATGGAGTAACCACAGTTTTCACTGCCCCCACAAATTGCTTGACCTGCACTCGTTTCAGTAGCACATAGCATCAGCAGCTAGTTTTGGTATCCTATGGTTTTTAAATCTGGAAAATGGCCAAGGAGCCATTGAGTGTTGGGAAGAAAACATTCTTCTTCCCATTTGCAGAGGAGAAGAAATCCTCTGCTCAGACAGGTAACCATTCAGTTACAGGTAAGCACAACTCTGTTTGCTTTTCCAGACTAATCACCCATTCTGTGGCTTCCGCCTTCACAATGGCTGCTTTGCGCCATGCTGGTCCTGCTGCCATTACCCGTGTTTGGCTCCCAAGTGGCTCATGCGTGTGTCACAATGGGATTGATGTGGCAGTGCGCAGGAAGAGCAGCGTGAAATTGATTTCGTTGCAAGGGCTCTGATGCGCGTAATCAGTGCGAGATGTTGACTCGCTTGGTCCCTTACTTTGTAACCATGAGATGAGCAGTGTAGCCACTCAAGGCAGAGGGTTCTTTAAAAAAAAAAGATGGGCGAAGCAGAGGAAAAAGTAAATGTATTTTTATTTCACTTAAAAGGCTATGGATGCCTCACTGTCCATTGACAAGAAGGATGAGGACTTGGTTTTTATATGCCGACTTTCTCTACCACTTAGGGAAGAATCAAACCGGTTTACAGTAGCCTTCCCTCCCCCTCCCCACCACAGGCACCCTGTGAGGTAGGTGGGGCTGAGAGACAGCCCTCAATATGCAAGACCTGAGCAAGGCTGTTAAAGATAGGATGTTTTGGAGGACATTGATTCATAGGGTCACCATGAGTCGGAAGCAACTTGATGGCACTTAACACTCACATATACAACAGGTAGGGGAGGCTGTTTTACAGAAGAGAAAGCTGTGGGTGAGGGAGGTGAAGCTGCCTTATACTGAAGGAAGAATTTTCTAAAAGAGTGGTTCCTCAGTGGAACAGACTTCCTCAGGAGGTGGCCAGTGCTCCTTCCTTGGAGGTTTTTAAGCAGAAACTAGATGGCCATCTGTCAGCAATGCTGATTCCATGACCTTAGACAGTCCATGGGAAGGAGGGCATCTTGGCCATCTTCCAGGCATGGAGTAGGGGTCACTGAGGGTGTGTGGGGGAAGTAGTTGTGAATTTCCTGCATTGTGCAGGGGGTTGGACTAAGATGACCCTGGTTTCAGTTGGCCTGCAAACATTTTCCTGAATTGCCATTTTAAAACCGTCCCATATTACAGACGGGAATTCTACCATCTCCTTTTCTTTGCCAGGCTTAAGGGGCAGTTAGAGGGGGCAGGTGGCAGCCATTTAAATATATCCAGAAGGCAAAGATTTGGTCAGACCAGTTTCCAACCAGTTGGACAAACCGAGCTGCCGGAGTCTCCCCGAAGGAGGAAAGGCCCGGCCTCCTTTTGGGAAATCAGTGGCTTCAAAAGCAGCTGCCCTGCATTCTGCAGAATGTAATGTTTGCTCAAATTAGTTTGTTGAATAATAATTCTGGAGGCTGGAAAACATGAATAGGTTGTTGCTGTCGGGGAGAGGAATGAGGTGAAAGAAATTCAGGTGACATCCTTTAGAGGACTGGCTTTTCCATTTCACGTGTGTTTTCAGTATGAAGTGTAGTGAAGGCAAAAAAAAAATTCAGGCAAGTGCAAAACCTTTTTTTTCAACTTGAGAGTAAAAGCTGGAAGTTCAAAAGAGGTGATCTGTTTGGTGGTTGTCTCTTCTCTTCCATTTTCTTAGAGGTCACAGTTCGTATCAGCTGTTCAAAAGCAGCTTTATGGACGTTGACGGTATATATATCATGAGCTATTTTGCAGAGCAGTCCTGTCAAGAGTTACTTGAGTACAAGCACACAGTGATTTTAGTGAGACTGGAGTAACTCTTGATATGACTGCATTGTTAGGGAGTTAAGTGTATGTGTGTGTGTGTGTGTTAAGTGCCGTCAAGTCGCTTCCGGCTCATGGCGACCCTATGAATCAATGTCATCCAAAATGTCCTATCTTTGACAGCCCTGCTCAGGTCTTGTAAATTGAGGGCTGTGGCTTCCTTTATTGAGTCAGTCGATCTCTTGTTGGGTCTTCCTTTTTTCCTGCTGCCCTCAACTTTTCCTAGCATGGCTGTCTTTTCTAATGACTCTAGTGACTCTTGTGTATACCCAAAGCATTTTCTTTTTTCCTCCCAAGAAAGTCTGGAGTTAAAGTACTTGATTATATTTGTATATCGGTGGGAGTTGTTAGATCAATTTTACCACTTCGTGCTGTTTTGTCACCAAGCTGGTGCACATAGAGTGGGTGGTGATGGTGTTGCCGAATGTTCAAAATTATATATATTTTTTTAAAGTCTCTTTAGAGACAGTAGATCTCCTAGCAAGGAAAATCCCTTTCAAATACGGCAAATGTGGGTCTGAATATAGTTTCCAGCATCTTTTCAGTAAAAACTTTATCCTACTTCTTCCACGAAGCTCATGGTGTCATTACATATGTCTTCCTTCCCCATTGTATTGACATTGTATTGGCATTATCCCTAGAAGTTTGAAAACACTATAGATCGTCCACTGCTTCAGTTTTTATGAAAACTCTTAAACGCCCCTCGATGTGTTGCTGGTGTTACACTTTGCTCTGAGTTTGGCCAAATGTCGCTTGAAGCCAGGGCACGGTTGGCCGCCTTTAAGTTACAACTTAAGGTGCACTTTAGCACTGAGGGGCTCCTAGCTTCTCTGAAGCATAACCTTTTTAAATCCTCATGGGAAAAAATCTTAGATGAGAAATTGTCATTGTTGGGCTTCTCGCAGGATACATTATTAGATCTTGGGAAAACTGAAGCTTTCACCAAAATTAAAAAGTGCATTATAGAGCTTGATTATACCAGCACTACTTTTCGTGCTCTCCGCGTTTGTTCATCTCAGTTTTTCGGAATACCACCACCACGTGGTTTGCCTGCTTATACTTACTATCTGACAGCTCTTCGTCTTTCTAGAGCCTTCTGTTTAGCTAGACTGAATGCTAACCCCTCTATGGTTATGCAGGGCAGGATTTTGAATATACCATACCCAGACAGGACCTGTCCTTGCTCTTTTGGCTGTATTGATTCATTAGCTCATGCCCTCTTGGAATGCCGCCTCTATGAGGAACTTCGATCACATTATATCTCTCCCCTTTTAACATATAACTCTAATGCCTTTGTGTCTGACATAATGCCTTTTTTTATTAAGGGACAGGGATCCCAAGGCTACATTGTCAGTGGCAAGATTTATTTCAGTCCTTATATCCCTCAAACATTAGATTCATGCTGCTCTAGATCAATGGATCAAGGAGCTTCTAAAGGAAAGAAGTTTGAAAACCACTGGCGGGCCATTTATGCAGGGTCAATTTTGATGCTTACTCAAAGCTCCCTTTTAAATCCGCCCTTTAAAATGACTGTTCACGGTCCCGATGCAAGAGGAGAAAGTCAAACAAATTCCACCCACCCCCCGCTCGCCTGCTTCTTCGTTCCTTCGTTTGCAGAGCCATTAGCAGCGGTCATTGGTTCTTGTGGGTTATCCGGGCTGTGTAACCGTGGTCTTGGTATTTTCTTTCCTGACGTTTTCCCAGCAGCTGTGGCAGGCATCGTCAGAGGAGTAACACTGAAGGACAGCGTCTCTCAGTGTCAAGTGTGTAGGAAGAGTAATATATAGTCAGAAACCCCTTTCTGACTATATATTACTCTTCCTACACACTTGACACTGAGAGACACTGTCCTTCAGTGTTACTCCTCTGAAGATGCCTGCCACAGCTGCTGGCGAAACGTCAGGAAAGAAAATACCAAGACCACGGTTACACAGCCCGGATAACCCACAAGAACCAATGAACTCTGACCGTGAAAGCCTTCGACAATACATTAGCAGTGGTCGTTTGCATAGCTAACTCGGGGCTGTGATTTTTCATGGTTCCTTCAGTAAATGCTTCGATGCGGGGGCGGATCAAATACAAAAGGTTGCGTTAAAGGGGCTCTTAAGAAATGCGAAGCAGGTATGTGCCGGCTTCGCAGTGATGCCTGGAATGATGGTTCAGCGCGAAGAAATTAAAAAATATGTGGGGTACTTCAGTCTGAAACACGCTGCTAATTACCAGGCATAAACGGCCGCAGAGTCCTGGTTGGTGGATATTCCTAGGAAAATGGGGAGGGGGAGTGGACAGGATGACCCCGATATAAGGAGGAAGTGAAGCTGGTGGATCTCCAGGTTGCATGAATCAGGGAGAGATGATAAAGACAAGGTGATAGGTGGAAGTATACTTTTTTTTAAAAAAAAAGAAAAACTAGTTGAGATGTCTGAAGGAAGAAGAAAAAGAGTTGGTTTTCATACCCTGATTTTCTCTGCCTTTAAGGGGTCTCAAACCGGCTTACAATCACCTTTTCTTCCCACAACAGAAACCTTGTGAGGTAGGTAAGGCTGAGAGAGTTCAGAGAGAACTGTGACTAGCCCAAGATCACCCAGCAGGCTTCATGTGTAGGAGTGGGGAATCAAACCCGGTTCTCCAGACTAGAGTCCACTGCTCCTGACCACTACACCACACTGGCTCTATTAGGTAGAATACTCAGGTATCCTTCAGTCTTATTTAAAAGTCTGCAGCATTTCAAATGGTTAGGAATAGAATGCATGCTATTATGAACTTCTTTGGGTATCTGGAAATCATCAGTGGCAGAAAACTGAGCTGGGTAAGCAGTGTGCCTCTTAAGATGTTGGACGGTGTTTGTTTAGCGGTTGTTTTCAAGAAGAATGACGAATGGCTATGTGATTGCATGTTGCTGTCGGTCAATGAAAAATTAAAGGAATCAGTAGCAAGAAAGAGAACTTTTTTTTTTTTTTTAAATGATGGCTTTGGCAGGCTGAGAAATCTACTGTTAAGAAAGCTGGGTGGTGGAGATGGAATGCTTGCGTACCTGCTTTGTCCTCTTCTTTAAAACATCAAATGGTTTTGCGCTTTAAAAACAAACAAACAAACAAACGGGGAACTTGTCTGGAAGGATTTTTTAAAAAACGGACAGTGATGTATATCCACAAGCATGCTTGAATTTGGGCGGTGATCATTGCCTAAGGAATACTTGTGTGAGATGAAGCAATTCATCAAGCGGCGAGTACTGAAATAAGGTTTTCTTTGGATTTCAGGCACTTCTTGTGTTTTCCACCTAACTGGGCCTGCAAGGCTAAAATGCACCTTGTGGGAGAAGGTATATTTCAGCAAGGCATTCTTTCTTCTTTTTCGTAGCAGTGTTTGTCTCATGGTCTGGCTGCCCCTCCCCCTCTGTGACCTGGTGGACCGAAATGTGATGCCAGGGCTGCCCCCGGAGGCCCGGCTCTCCTTTCCTCCTGGCACCTGGCTCCATCACCGTGAACTCTCTTTTGGGGGTCTTGGCATTATCCCTGGAACTTGCTCTGTTGGCCAGCAGAAGGTGAGAAGGAGGGAGGTCAGGCAGAGGGCACATCCTGGGACGCCGTTGGCATACCAGGGAGGGCAATGTGTAATCTTGGGGCATAAGGATGCTCTTGTCGGTAGCCCCCTTCATTGACTTTTTGCCCCCATTTCCCGCTTAAAAATCAAAACAAAAACAGATGCCATAAGGGCACATCTGCACAAGAGCTTTGGGACTGAAGTGGTATTCAGAAAAGAAGGTGCATGTAGTCTGGAGATGACCGTTGCATGGTTATATGCAGGTTGGAGTATAAGCGACCGCATTTCAGTTATGTTAAAGATATAATTACTTTTAAGTTCCAATGATTAATAGATGTTTATAATGATTTATTTCTGCTCCCATGCAATAGTGTTATGGTTGGTGAGGATTTTGTTATAGATAAGGAGTTTAGATTATGAATGTGGGATGTATGTTTTACCTTCGTATGTATGTGTTATGTTTATGGCAGCTTCATATGTTCAATCTTGGGCTGAAGAGCTGTCTCTCTCCACCCCCCCCCCCCCACCGGTCTTGTGAATTTGTCAGTCTTGACAACAGTGCTGAGGGACATTTCTTGATCATTTGCTTGCTGTGGTATCTTGCTGTCACCCCTTTGTACAAGGCTGCCTTTCTGGTCATGCGCACTGTTCATTTCAGGGTTTGGCTCTGGGCACCTAACCAATTAGCAGGGATCACTGTGGGCTGCTGGTGCGGTTGCTGTGTGGCTTATAGGTCTCGGAGTTCTCAGTCTTGGTGGTCTCCATCCAATCCAAGTACTAACCATGCCCAACCCCCGCTTAGCTTCCAAGCTCTGTCAAGATTGGGCTAGGCTGGGCTATCAGGCTGCTGTTCTGACCACACCGAAGGCTTAAAAGAAGGCCTCTGTGCGAGATTCAAAACAGATTAAAGGAAGTATTACTTCACCCAACATATCGTTAAATTGTGGAACTCCCTGCCCCAGGATGTGGTGATGGCTGCCAATTTGGAAGACTTTAAGAGGGGGGTGGACAAGTTCATGGAGGAGAGGGGTATTCATGGCTACTAGTGAAGATAGATAGTAGTCATGATGCATACCTATTCTCTCCAGGATCAGAGGAGCATGCCTGTTATATTAGGTGCTTTGGAACACAGGCAGGACAATGCTGCTGCAGTTGTTTGTGGGCTTTCTAGAGGCACCCGGTTGGCCACTATGTGAACAGGCTGCTGGACTTGATGGACCTTGGTCTGATCCAGCATGGCCTTTCTTATGTTCTTATGTGAGGGAGAATTTCTGAGAAAGGTGGTCTCTTTGGCTGATCTGACGGCCATACCATACCATACCATACCATACCATACCATACCATACCATACCATACCATACCATACCATACCGGGATTGCTATAGTATTTGTAATATTTCCTTTCATGGTGTTGTTTAAAAATAGTGCAGCAGCTTCCAGCAGGTATAGAAATGCCACGACAAAACAGATACTTCAGCCGCTGTTATACGTGTCAATGTACATAGTTTCTCCTATTCCTCCTTACGTCGCTGAAAAGGAAAATGTTATGCGTGACGTAGCCCTTACTAATAAATTAGACACTTGTCATCTTTGCCAAGAGTTGTGCCATAAACATATTCTGGAAATGCTGAGGGACAAAGTGTACCAAAACACCTGGAGATGAGCAGCAGGAGTCAAAATGTGTTACTAGGAAGCAGAATGGCCAGATGGCGTCTTGCCTCATCAGGATAGCTGCAAAGTTGTAAGCAGACATGGCTGTGTTTCCATTGCTAGCTTTTTCTTCACTGGCTCAGACAGAGTATCATTTTTCATTTGGCCTGCAAAGACCCTGGGTGTCTGTCTGATTCTAAATCTCTATGAACATCTTCCTGTTTGTCTCCCAGGATTGTTTGTAGTTCTTCCCCCCATCTTGATTAAAAGTTGCCCGTGTGACCCAAGAGGAGCCTGTTCGTACAGTTTGAAATTGTGGTCCCAGCGTCATGCCATCTGGAGATGGATGAAGCAAGTCTGAATGCACTTGAGGTGGCAGGACTGTGGGACAAAAAAGACATTATGGCGCCATTCTACAGAATCATAGAATCACGGAGTTGGAAGGGGCCATACAGGCCATCTAGTCCAACCCCCTGCTTAATGCAGGATCAGCCTAGCATCCCTGGAAAGGGCTTGTCCAGCCTCTTCTTAAAGGCTGCCAGTGAGGGGAAGCTCACCACCTCCCTAGGTAGCTGACTCCACTGTCTAACAATTCTTACTGTAAATCCCCCCCCCCAATATCTAGCCGGTACCTTTCCACCCCCCAAATTACACATTATTACGAGTCCTAACCTCTGCTGCTAACAGGAACAGCTCCCTGCCCTTTTATAAGTGACAGCCCTTCAAATACTTAAGAGAGCAATCATGCCCCCCCAACTTCCTCTTCTCCAGACTAAACATTCCCAACTCCCTCAGTCTTTCCTCATAGGGCTTGGTCTCCAGGCTCCTGATCATCCTTGTCACTCTCCTCTGCACCTGCTCGGTTTTGACCATTTAAAAATACTGTGAGAATGGCCTGGAAGCTTTCCTAGGGGTTACTGGAGTATTGTGGCTTTCTTGCTGGTGCCCCTGTAGTTCCCTCCTTTGGTTCAAACCAGGTGGTAACATCTCTGCCAGACGTCCTTCAGGTTTTGATGAGTTTAAGCTTGGCCATGCAATGTGAGTCATGTTGGAGAGCATGCTGAAGAAGCATGGGATATTTGCCGTGGGTTCAATGCTATTGGGAAACAAACTTGTTGGTGCTTCTGTGCCCCTCCAGGGTTTTCCCCAGGTTTTTCTCCATTCTTTCCCAAACCTGCTTTGCTATTGGAGTTCAGGAAAAGATCACAGCAAAACCTGGGTAGTTGCTGTGTGTGTGGGAAAGTTTGAATTTTCTTGGTACCCATCCACACAGCGGCCATTTCCCCTGCCCCTGTCCCCACAGTGGTCCTCCTGCCACTAGGTGGCTTGTGATTTTTTTTAAAAACTCAGCAAATGACTATCTCTATAGCCCTATAATTTTGCAAAAATCCATGCATCAAGTTCACCGATTTTTCACTTATTTCAACCCTTGAACATGTTGAAAGTGATAAACATGGATGATTATTCCGGTTATGCTGAGATCTCTGCTACTAGGCATATTCTGGAAATGTATTTTATTCCCAGAAATGTAGATATGAGTGTTGGTTCTGCAGCTAACATAATTATTGGAGGCTGATGTTGTTTGCATAAAAATCATATTGTAGACAGATTCAAGCTTGCACATGATCTCTTGCTGCTCTTACGTGCTCAGCCAACTTTGTGACTTTGATAGCCTTTCATACTTGGGAAATTATTTCTGGCTTGTTTGTGAATGGCAGAGCTCTGTAGCCATATTTTCTGAGAGGCTTGTCATTTATCCCATGATTGCTGTAATATCGTCATTCAATCCCATGATGGACTTTTTTGCACGTCAGTGCAGTAGGTATTGATGAGGGGAGAAATCGATGACAATTTCACAAGTCATTTTCACAGCTGAGATGATAAGTTAAAGTGGTGTCATCCTCCTCTGGAGTTCTTCTTTGTGTGTGTAATGATAGTAGTAGATGGGGTGGGGGGAGAATGTACAGGAGAGGAAAGGGGGAAGTTACACTCCCTCTAACATCTGCTGCTTGAAACAGCTGCTTCTTCATTTTGCCTCGCAATAGGGCCCAGGCCTGGGAAGATTATTTTAGTGCTGATGAATGGGTTATCAGCTAAAAGTTTCCCTTACTCCTGGTTAGATGCTGCAAGGAATAGAAGTTTGGCAACAGCCAACCAACCAACGCTGCTGGTTTCTATATTACCATAAAAAGCAAGTGGTGGTATAGTGGTTAAGAGTGGTGGTGTGACCTTGGGCTAGTCATGAAGCCTGCTGGGTGCCCTTGGGCTAGTCATACTCTCTCAGCCCCACCTACCTCACAGGGTGTCTGTTGTGAAGAGGGGAAGGGAAGGTGATTGTAAGCTGATTTGATTCTTCCTTCAAAACCAACTCTTCTCGTCCTCCTCCCTTGCACATTATTTCTGTGTGTATTGGCAAAAGCTTTAGCTTCAAAATAATTTTTACTTGTTGAACAGAACAAAGCTGGTTTGCTCTTTCCAGTGTAGACCCCCCCACCCCTGGCTCTGTCTGTATCCGGTAAATGCTAGGTTTCTCTAGGGGAACATTTGTAGGATCCTGAGATAAGCAAACAGGCATGGTTCTGATACCTGTAGTTTTGTTTCTCCTGTGGAGCCGATCTGTTCCAAGCCTTCCGGATGCTAACTCAGCGTAGTGCAAAATAAATGTAGTGTGGAGACCGATGAATCTATCCCTGCTCCATCCCTGATGGAGTGTGGATCCCAGGTCAAATTTTTCTGGAGCTCCGGGATAGATTTTAGTGACCATCTGCTGTTTCAACTCCTGTATCCCTGTTGCCTTTTAAAAATCTGATTGCTTGTGCTGAAGTTTTGTTTGCTGCAGAAGTTTTATCACTGGTAATTTAGCTGGTTTCAGCTGTCATTTGTTGTTTCACGGTTTGCCTCGCTAGCTGCTTGGTGGGGCGAACCAGTTAGAAGGCAGGATATAAACATTTTAATTAATAAAGGAAGATGATGGGGAGGACAAGCTTATGGATAGGCCACACCGTCTACCAAACCAGCATCTTCACATCCTACACCTGTTTACCTCAATCACTTTATTTGAAGAAGGAGCACTTTGAGGTTTGTCCAATTGTATGTTGACAACAGGATTTTACTGAGAAGAAATACCGCAAGGCCCTCATTTGGCCAGGCTTTTGGTCTGACACGCTGTTTCCTATTGTAAAAGCCAAAATTAAGTGTTTGAAGCTCAGCCAAGGACGGCTGAGATGCTAACGAACTGGTCGTTAATTGTGGCAGCCGTTGGAAGGAGATCTGTTTATTTGGCTCTGAGGTACCCTGGCAGTTGGCTTTTATGATCTTTGGCTGTTGGTCTGCAGCTGAGCCCTTCGAGCTTCTTGGACTTGTGGCCTAAAATAGCCTTGAGAGAGAGCACCTCTGTGTAGTCCCTCTCAGAGGCCCAGGGAGACCCAGGCCTAGGGTTGCCAGGTCCCTCTTTGCCACCGATGGGAGGTTTGGGGGCAGAGCCTGAGGAGGGTGGGGTTTGGGGAGGGGAGGGACTTCCGTGCTGTAGAGTCCAATTGCCAAATTTGGAGCTCTCCTGCTATTACAACTGATCTCCAACAGATAGACATCAGTTCCCCTGGAGAAAATGGCCACATTGGCAATTGGACTCTATGGCATTGAATTCCCTTCCCTCCCAAACCTCACCCTCCTCACCCCAAAAAACTCCCATCGGTGGCGAAGAGGGACCTGGCAACCCTGACATCTTAACATGCTCCAGTGTCAGCATTGTGTGCAGACTACTAAAGAATCTCTTGGGGAAGCTACGTTAGGCTCACACTCAACTATATTTTAGGACAAAGTACTTTTACTTCTAAATGAGAGACAGTTACTTGTCTCTCTCATTTTTTCCACCAGAAAAACTGTAAGAATTCTACATTGGGGGCACATGTGGCAGGCTTTTTGTTTGTTTGTTTGTTTGTTTGTAGGAGATTTGCTGATTGTATGAGCACTTGTGTTTTGCCTATGTTCTGCTATGTTGCATCCTGTGGTTGAAATAATAAACTGTTTTAATTCACATGGAATTCCCTGTTCAAGATGTGTGGATGGCCACCAGCTTGAATGGCTTTTTTTTTTTTTTAAGGATTTGATAAATTCATGGAGGAAGATGCCTAACCACATCTGTTAGCCATGATAGTTAAAAAGGAACCAGATGCTGGGGGCAGACGGGGAGGGCTATTACTTTTATCCCGTTCTCGAGAGGTTCCTGGAAACATCTGGACGGCCAGTGTTGAAAGGAGAATTATAGGCCACAACAGCCTGGCAAATAACTATACAAATGTTGTAAGCCTGCTTGCCCACATATGCCTGTGCTTAGTCATTTGTGTCATATCGATGCCATTGTGGAAGTTAGCCTATCAAATAAATTTATAGAAGATACTAGCCTACCAGAATTTTCCTATCCTTCCATCTGTGAATAAGCCACTTTAAAAAGACTTCTAATCTTTTTTATTATTATTAGGGGTTTTGGGGATACAAAAGATAAAAGGGAAAAAGGAAAAACAAAAAGGGATTTATAACACTGTCTTGTGAGATCCCTTCTTCATTGTTCTTGGAGCCCCATTGTTCTTGGCACCCCATTTTCATCATTAATAGCATTCTACCGTGGTTACATATTGTTCTGGTCAGTTCTATATTCAAACCTAAAATTGCCTTTATATTGCCTTTATGTTTACTCTAGAGATTGATATTAATACTGATTAACTTCCAATAAATTCTAACACGGTTCTACTTTTACTCATTTATATTAACTAAGACATCATTCTAATATACCACATTCCACGTTTATTTATCGTAGACCAGATTGTCTTCTATTGATACACTTATTTATGTAAAAATCTTTACATTTGGTTTGTAATCCACACTGTGGTTCGGTATTTCGCCACGGCCACAATCTTGTATTCCCCAAATTTATAATCCAAGATTGTTTGATTTGTAATCCATGTGTTTGGTTTATTTTCATCCAGTTTGTAATCCACAGGTTTGCAGCCCAATATTGTTCAGTTTGTAGTCCACAAGTTAAATTTGTAATCCCCCATATATTTTATGGTTCGGATTAGTCACTAGCAATCTTTGGTATCAGCCCAAGTTCCATTCCAACTTTATTTTTGGTTTTTAATTAAGTTATTGGTATTTGTCATAGAATGGTTTCCATTTTTGTTTGTGGTCGTCCGCCATCTTATATTGTATCAGAGCTGAGAGTCTAGACATTGAAGCATACTCATGCATTTTGATAATCCAAAGATTTATTTTTGGAACCTTCTTCTCCTTCCATTTGGATGCAAATACTATTCTCGCAGCAGTTGTGGCATATTGCTATAATTCTTTTTGCATGGGCCTGATTTTTTCTGAAATTATTCCTAACAAAAAATATTTAGCTTGAAACTCAAAGTTGACTTGTAATAGCTCCTGTATTTCTTTGTGTATTAATTTCCAATATTTCTGGGTTTTCTTACACGTCCACCGTTGATGGAAGAACGTTCCTTCCGTATCTGAGCACTTCCAACAGTTAGCTTGGTTAGACTTGAATATCTTTTGCAAGTCTTTAGGAGCATAGTACCACCTGAAAAACATTTTGTACCAGTTCTCTTTGATTGCCTGTGATTTAGAGAATTTGATCTCTACTTTCCAAAGTTTTTCCCAAGTCTCCATTGGAATCATCTCCCCAAAGTTCTGCATCCATTTAATAATGCAGGTTTTAACCTGTTCCGATGATGATTCCACTTTTAGTAACATTTTATATATTTTAGACTTCTAATCTTGTATCTTAAAATAGCATGGTGGTAGAAAGAGTAAAGCTTCAGCTGACTTATTGCGGCCCTGTAGGGTTTCCGAGGCAAGAGACAAAAAGAGGTGGTTTAACATTGCCTGTCTCTGTGAAGCAGCCCTGGACTTCCTTGGTGGTCTCCCATCCAAGTTCTAACCAGGGCTGACCCTGTTTAGCTTCCAAGATCTGATGAGAGCAGGCCATCCAGGTCAGGTTAGGACAACATACCCTGACCCAAAAGTGGGTTGCAAATCCTGGGAAAGTGGGGTCCCAGGCTTTTGAACTTTTATTGATTGGTGCATGCTGTATTTTTTTCTTAAGTGGGTCACGATACCAAGTGGTTAGTATGTGGTGGTTAAGAGCGGTGGTTTGGAGCAGTGGACTCTGATCCGGAAAACCGGGTTTGATTCCCCACTCCTCCACATGAGCGACGGAGGCTCATCTGGTGAACTGGATTTGTTTCCCCACTCCTTTACATGAAGCCAGCTGGGTGACCTTGGGCTAGTCACACTCTCTCAGCCCTACCTATCTCATAGGGTGTCTGTTGTGGGGAGGGGAAGAGAAGGTGATTGTAAATCGGGTTGATTCTTCCTTAAGTGGTAGAGAAAGTAGGCATATAAAAGCAACTCTTCTCTTCTTCTGCTTCAAGTAAAGTTGGAATTGTGAATCACCATACCAAAAGCTTGAGAACCACCGCATTAGAAAAGAGCTTTAAAAAACCCCACCCTATCTATTCTATGATGCATTTTTAAGCCTAAAGAAGGAAAATCTGTCTGGGAATTCACTGTTGTTATTTCTACCTTAATATAGAAGAAGAGTTGTTTTTTATATGCCGACTTCCGCTACCTTTTTAAAGGAGAATCAAACCGGCTTACAATCGCCTTCCCTCCCCCTCCCCACAACAGACACCTTGAGAGGTAGGTGAGGCTGAGAGAGTTCAGAGAGAACTGTGACTAGCCCAAGGTCCCCCAGCAGGCTTCATGTGTAGGAGTGGGGAAACAAACCCAATTCTCCAGATTAGAGACCACTGCTCTTAACCACTTCACCACGCTGTAATTTAAAGGGAATCTGCAGAAAAAGCACTGATGTGGTCGCTAGTTCCTCTTTTCAGATTTTGACTGACTATGGACCAAAGTTCTTTTTGTCCTGACTGGTTCCCATATACAGCAAATTTGTGCAGGGGTTTCTAGATACATGTTAACAACTTCCACCATCACTACTTGTACATGAACCAGGATTTTGTAGAATTTAGGCCAGAACTTGTTTTTACTGCTAGGGGCCAGCCCAACAAATGGAGCATCTGAGCTCTAATAACGTGCTACTTTTTTAAATCCATGGGGTAACCATAAGTAGTTCTGTATATCTGTCAAGCACCACCTTTTCTGCTAAGGCGCTTGGATGTTTATGCTGCAGTTTCTGCAAATGCAAAAGCGTGGTTTGATTCAGGCATCTCCCTAGCAATGACTCCATCCCAAGGCAAGGAAAAGGTAAACAAAGACAGAGCACACTCTGAATGTCGTAGTTCATCTCTATTGGATCTTTATTAGGTGCAAAAGGGGTACCAACAGCTGACATTTTTGCAAAACCTTTAAGTTGAAGATATCTGGTGCCTAGAAGACCAGCGACAGAAACAAAAGTGGGGGGGGGGGGAGAAAAACCCATCCTTTAAACAAAGCTGTGTACCCAAAGGTTGGGTAGAAAAGAACTCAATTATATTTAGAAATGCCTTTATTTTAAGGTGCTAATGTCACTATTAAAAACATTAAAAATGACATTAAAAGAAAGCCCAAAGGGCAACTAATACAGGTTGATAAGACTGAACCTCAATTCAAACGCGTTTCGCCCCCCTGGCCTTCATCAGTGGTCTAATACAATCACTTATTATGCACATATATACATAATGCAACAGGTACGACAATATTTAAATGGTATTATAACCCCCCCAGGTATGTGTATAGGGATGTATTCCAGTTTGACTCTGTGCCCAATATATTCGATAAAATTGCAGAACCCGCCGCCATGGAATGCATTCTACTTGTTCTTTTCTGGGCTGTATTCACCTTCCGTACAAGGTGTGCATACCAGTATCAACCAGATAAACGGGCTTGGTTCATGCTACTGGGTCATATGATACAAATGGGGAACTCCGAGTCATTATCTGGCCATGCGGGAGCAATTTCTAGTCACTACTGGTAACCGGTATTCCTGTTAATGGGAAATGTGCTGGATGGGTGTTTGTCCGATCCACTAAGGCTGCTCTTATGCTGCAAGGAATCAGTGAATCAAATGTCTAGCTCTTGTTTTTGGTATGCACAATTCACTTCACGTATGCGCGCAGAGTAAATTGCTATCTGCATTCATAGTTTCAATTGCCAAGGCAGTTTATGGATGACTCCTGATTAGACATATGCTTACTGGTGTGCTTCTACCTGGAAAGACCAGTTTTTCTGCACACCTTGCCAGCAAATATCTCTGGGTATTTGAGGTAGATTGAAAAGAGGGTTTCCTCTTTTTTTTTTCCCTCTCCCCCCTTCTCAGTTTTAGTCATGTAGGATGTCAGATTCTGTCTTGCCTGAAGTGTTCCTGAATCTCATCTTCTGAGCCTCGTGGGTTTACGGGAAGGATCAGAAATGCAGTAAGGTGAGTCTGCCTGATGTAAATGAGAGTTTCATCAGAGTGGCGACCTTTTGGAATGCAACTAGACAAAATACCTCCTGTAACAGGTATGCAGGACATTAGCATCAGCCCTACAAGCTTTCCCCCACCCTCTTTTGTCTCTCCCCCTTCTTACTTTCCCAGTGAGTCTTTCTGTTGTTCTGTAGGGATCAGAGGTGAGAGTCTCATTCAGTCCTTTCTTCGGAATCTGCAATGGGAAAGGAAGGTGATCCGTATCTATCTGCACTCCTCCTCTTGCGCTTGCCTTTTTAAATCAAATGCAGGATTAGAAACCACCTGTATTTAGATGCTGTGTAACATCCATCGAATTAGGATGGTGGGCAGATGACTTCTTGGGAATTGCAAGGCCCGGTGCCTGTTCCATTGTGGACCGTGGTGGGGAATAATGCCTGTGCAGACGTTGAGGAAGGCTCACTTCCCACAAGTGGCAGTCACAGCTAATAATTTCATCCCCCACCCCGTGCACCATTTCTGATGATTCAGATAGATGATGACTAGGGTTGACAACCTCCAGATACTAGCTGGAGATCTTCTGCTATTACAACTGATTTCCAGCTGGTAGAGATCAGTTCACCTGGAGAAAATGGCCGCTTTGGCAATTGGACCCTATGGCATCGAAGTCCATCCCCTCCCCAACCCCGCCCTCCTCAGGCTCCACCCCAAAAACCTCCTGCTGGTGGTGAAGAGGGATACGACAACCCCAATTATGGCAGCAACCTTGTATTTCCTGCAAGAGAATACGATCAACAAGGATCTGTGGCCTGTTCTGGCTCTTATGTGAACTGTGTCCAGAATGATGTACATCTTTAACGCGTTACCAGTTTATATTTTTACCATTTAGTGTGTATTCTCTGTCTTTGGAAACTGGAATGCATAGATTGCTGAAGAGTTTTCCTCGTCTTCCACATTCTGCAAGTGTTACTGACTGAGAAAGCAAGCTCTTTGCGTTATCAAATGCAAGGGTAATAGAGGTGTGTGTACCTTGCAGGTTTTAAAAAAACTGCTTAGGTAATATAGATGAAGGAGCCCCGTGGCACAGACTGGTAAGCTGCAGTACTGCAGTCCAAGCTCTGCTCACGACCTGAGTTCGATCTCGACGGAAGTCGGTTGCAGGTAGCCGGCTCAGGTTGACTCAGCCTTCTATCCTTCCGAGGTCGGTGAAATGAGTACCCAGCTTGCTGGGGGTAAAGGGAAGATGACTGCGGAAGGCACTGGCAAACCACCCCGTAAACAAAGTCTGCCTTGGAAACATCGGGATGTGACATCACCCCATGGGCCAGAAATGACCCAGTGCTTGCGCAGGGGATCTTTACCTTTTTAATATGGATGAAGATTTGAACCATCAACTTTTATTCTTTTTTTTATTCTTTTATTCACCATTTAATTACTGTGCTGCACCACCTTCTGGAAATGAGGGAGGAGTAGAAATAGATGGTGTGTTATCTGCCCAAGGAATGCCCAGCTAGTTGAGGCTTAGAGTGAATAAAGCCTGGGGGGAAAGCCCACTGTGGAATGGAACAATCTTGTTGAGGCCCTCCCCTGTCTTTCTCAAGGCAATCTGCATACCCGTGGAATTTGTAGCAGGTAGGGAGTGGAATGGTGGCTTACAAGCTGGATCATCTGTAGCCAGAGGAAGATTCTCCTCTTCTGCTGAGCTGAGTCTCGAAGAAGAAGAGTTGGTTTTTATATGTCGACTTTCTCTGCCACTTAAGGGAGAATCAAACCGGCTTACAATCACCTTCCCCTCCCTCAGCAGACACCCTGTGAGGTAGGTGAGGCTGAGAGAGCTGTGACTAGCCCAAGGTCACCCAGCTGGCTTTGTGTGTAGGAGTGGGGAAACAAATCCAGTTCACCAGATTACCCTCCGCCGCTCATGTGGAGGAGTGGGGACTCAAACCAGGTTCTCCGGATCAGACTCCACTGCTCCAAACCACCGTTCTTAACCACTACACCATGCTGGCTCTCAGAAAAAAGAGAGAAGGGATGTCTCTCATGCATTTAGGAAGTGAAGTGATTATTACATTTATCCTCTCTCTTTGAGGGGCAGTTTGTGTGTATTTAATACCTGAAGTGGTATCTTCATCTTGTAGGGACTGCTTTGTCTTTGTTTGCATATTTCTGAGCATGGGTATGATGTTGTTACTTCAAAAGTGCCTGTGTGAAAACCTGGCAGCTAGTTGGGTTCCTTTTTAGATATGGGGCCTTCTCTGTGGCTGTGACCTGACCCCTAGGAGATACTGTCCTTGAGCATACTCAACTGGAACTTTTTCTGTTGGTAGTCAGTGCAGGGTGTTGTGTTCACTAAAGATATTTTGGAGGATCTAAACTGTGGTTTTAACTCCATCTGGTGTTGTTGGGCTTATTTTAGCTCTGCTGCTGGGTTTCATATGCGTGCTAAAAATATACTGCTAACCAGATCTTGTTATGAACTTGTTAAGGGAGCCACCCGGAATTGGAAATCTGTGGTATGCATATTTTAGATCAGCCAGTCAGTATGCATTCAGCTGTTGGTGAGATGTGCCCTGCCTCCCTGCTTCTCCCTATTGTAGGTTTGTCTTGGAGCTATAAGGACTTACTTCTGGCCCATGCCAACATACCATGGAGGCAAGCGGAGAGACAATGCACCAGCAACAGTTAAGTGCTTGAACATTAAACATGAATGTATCCAGCAACGACAAGTGAACTAGTTGAACACATGAACACATGAAGCTGCCATATACTGAATCAGACCCTTGGTCCATCAAAGTCAGACCGGCAGCAGCTCTCCAGGGTCTCACATTGCCTACTTGCCTAGTCTTTTTAAACTGGAGATGCCGGGGATTGAACCTGGCATTTTCTGCAAGCCAAGCAGATGCTCTACCACTGAGCCATGGCCCCTCCCATTGTTGGATCATTTCTCTGTATAAACTAATTTGTACAAAAGATGCTAATTGTCCAGCTGTCTTTAAACATACAGGGTGACAGGTTAAGTGTGTTAAGTGCCATCGAGTCGCTTCTGACTCAGGGTGACCCTATGAATCAATGTCCTCCCAATCGTCCTATCTTTAATAGCCTTGCTCAGGTCTTGCAAACTGAGGGCTGTGGCTTCCTTTATAGTGTCAATCCATCTCTTGTTGTGTCTTCCTCTTTTCCTGCAGCCTTCAACTTTTCCTAGCATGATTGTCTTTTCCACTGACTCTTGTCTTCTCATAATGGGACCAAAGTACGACAGCCTTAGTGTAGTCATTTTAGCTTCTAGGGTCAGTTCAGGCTTGATTCAGGGTAACAGTTATCTCCCTGTGGCGCAGACTGGTAAGCTGCAGAGGTGCAGTCAAAAGCTCTGCTCACGACATGAGTTCGATCCCGACCGGAGTCAGTTTCAGGTAGCCGGCTCAAGGTTGACTCAGCCTTCCATCCTTCTGAGGTTAGTAAAACGAGTATCCAGCTTGCTGGGGGTAAAGTGTAGACGACTGGGGAAGGCACTGGCAAACCACCCCGTAAACATAGCCTGCCTAGTAACGTCGGGATGTGATGTCACCCCATGGGTCAGGAATGACCCGGTGCTTGCACCTTTACCTTTTAACAAATACAGGTTCTGTCCTCTCTGTGAAATTTACCTAGATCAGGGGTCGGCAAACTCATTAGTCAAAAGAGCCAAATATCAACAGTACAACGATTGAGATTTCTTTTGAGAGCCAAATTTCTTAAACTTAAACTATATAGGTAGGTACACTGTTTATTAACTTAATAAACTTTAATTAAAGTTTTAAGTCTTAATTAAACTATAGGTACACTGAATAAAACTTGATATCATACTTAATAGTGATCTTATTTATTGATAAAAATTAAATTGTAAGTCCCTGCCATTTCCCCCTCCCCGTCCGGAGTCCTCGTCTGGAGGCCTGGTCTACCGCCATAAAAGCCTATTGGTAGACCTGGCCTCCGGCTGAGTCCCATTGGGAGGCCAGGTCTACCCATTGGCTTTCTTGGCAGTAGACCTGGCCTCCGGAGGCCCATAGAAGCCAATTGGTAGACCTGGCCTCTGAAGGGGGACTTTTTCCCCTCCTCGGAGTCCAGGTCTACCTCCAAGAAAGCCAGTGGGTAGACATGGCCACCCAGTGGGACTCAGCCTGAGGCCAGGTCTACCAAAGGAAGCCCGCCCCGCCCAACAGCTGAAAGGCGGGGGGGGGGAGGAACTGTCGAGCCGCCCGCCCAGCAATAGCGCGGCTAGAGGGGAGGGGAGGCTTTAGCCTCCCAACCATTGAGGGCAAGGGGGACCTGGCCATTCTCCACGGCATGGGGGGGGGGAGACAGCGTGCCCGCTCGACTGCTCTCTCTCTCTCTCTCTCTGGCACGCCGGCTCCGCAGCCCGTGAGTGCGAGTGCAGGGGCTCCAAACCAAGTTCGGAGAGCCGCACTCAACGAGCCAAAGAGCCACATGTGGCTCGGGAGCTGCAGTTTGCAGACCCCTGACCTAGATTATTATTATTATTTACAGCAGCAATAACCAATGTTTAGCTTGGGCTGAAAGCCACATGGTTATGCTGCTCAAGATTAATTGATCAAGGAGCTTCTAAGGGATAAAAGGAAAGCCACATGGGTAATTGTGTTCTGAGTTGCTGAAAAGATCCCTTTCTGTTTTGATTGGGAAGCTTTTCCCCTCTAGTTTTTATGACAGAAAGAAACTGCAGTGACCTTCTTTAGAGGGAGCTGCGTTCCAGAACTAGCTGAAGTTGGGGTTGCATACCTCCAAATAGTTTAACGACTGTCTTCATGCCCAAGTGTTTTCCCAAACGGGGTTAGTGCTGTTGAAAAGATGTTTTCTCTCTTCTCCCCTTCCTCCACTTGGCATATTAGCAAAGGTTGCTTATCTGTTGGGTGATAAATGATTAACCACAGCTTTTTTTTTTTTTTTTAGGACATTTTGGAGGACTTTAATTCATAGGGTCGCCATGAGTCGGAAGCGACTTGATGGCACTTAACACACACACACACAAATTTACATTGCCCATTATTTCTTTCAGATAACTCACCAGGGTTATTGTAAAGTCACATTATCTAGTCTGTCATTTCATGAATTAAGGGTTTCTCCCCTTCAAATGGAACAAGTTAGAATATACAAGTGGGGGACGACGACACCGTACCGTGCTGGGTAAGAGGTTGTTTAACTCTCTGTCCCTCCTGGCATTTTCCTGATCAAAACTATTCTCGCTGTAACCCCCCCAAACCCAAGAAAGGAGACAGGAACCCTTTCTGTCTTCTTTCTATACCAGGGCTGACTGCAGCCAGGTTTGGGAGTGGGGGTGGGTTTCTTTTTTTTTAAAATAAATTTTATTGATTTTTTAAAACTATAAATTCTCCATAATTTTGACAACAATGTAAAAATAATATCACAATCACAATTATATTGATTGTTGTCTTAATTACCATTAAACACAAAAGTATAACGACTTCCCCATCACCTCCATCTACCTCTTAATAAAGTATTATTATCCTTCGTTAGCATGTACTGATCCTAGCATTAATTTCATTCTAAAGTTGCATATTTTATAAAGTTTTACATTCTGGATCAGAATAAAAAGTAACCTTCTATTATTCCCAGATCTTGTACATTATCACAATGATTCCTTCAATTCTCCCCTTTTCCCTAGTTTCTCCAACTCCACCAGTTCTAACATAAAAATAATTTAATCCCTTTATTCTGAAACCTTTGTCCCTTTCCATTTGGCTGCATCAAATTGCAGCCATTATAACATAAATTTAATCATACTAAACAACATTCTTTCCAGTATTTTGGGGATATTTCCTGTATAATCAATCTTATTTCAGTGTAAATCATATCCCAGATCCATATCAAAAGTCTAACCACAGCTATCGTTGATCAAGATCCATGTATCACAGAACTTTTATTGGATCAAAGGCAAGAACAAAGGTTGCCTTTATATCAGGGGATTGGCGACCCATCCTCAGGAAGATAATTTGACAAGTATTCTTTGTTCAGTACCCTGAGACTCGGGCATTCACCGACTCCCCGGTGCCTCCAGAATGATTTGTCCAGCCCGGCCTACGCAAGGTTGGATAATTATGTGCACTGCCTAATGAGGCTGTAATTCATGATGTGCTTCTTTGTGGTGGTTCCAGAGTGTTTGTCCTAGATGAAGAGGGCAAGAAACAGGGGGTTCCCTTGGCTTTTCTCCCAACCTTTCTTATTACTAGCCAAGCCACTGGAGTAATGGACAGGAATTTGCTGGTGACAACTGCCCTTGGTGTGTCCGCTGTGAACGTGCCTTTCCACAACCATAAGTGGCTTTGCTTTTGTACAGAGAATCCTTAAAAAAAAAAAAAAAAGCCATTGGTTAAATGTTAAGTTTCAGTTGCTCTGTAGAAGGTCGACTTAAGATGGCAAAGACCTTGTGACACTGAAGGGCTTCTTCTGCTTATCATGGTAAACTAAATGCTAAGCTGCCTGTGGTGCTGGAGATGATGGAATCCTCAGATACATAGTTTAGCTACAAAAAGCATTTGAGGAATTGGGGAGATAAGGATTGGCATCAAAGTGATGTTGACTGTTGCCCTACACCAGGGATGGGGAACCTCAGGCCTGGGGGCCATATGTGGCCCCCGAGGACATTTTTTGTGGCCCTCAGGAGCTCCGGGGCCCCGCCGTGGAGGTGTGGCATAGGGCGGCCCTCCCTGAGGGTGTTCCTGGGGCCACGGCTTGCAGGGTTGCTGCGGCGCCCTTTGGACCTCCTCTCGCCTCCTCCTCTTCCCCCTATAACCTCAGCGTGCAGGAACGCCGGGGCACACTGTAAGCCTCTCTTGCTGCCTGTCGGCTGTTGAACAGCAAGGGCGGGGGAAGAGGCCCGTGGCTCCCTGCGGCAGAGCATGTGCTCAGGAGCCAATCGGGTTTCAGGAGGCCTTTTGTGGACTCTGGGGCGGGGAGGGCATGGAGCCTGGGGCCAGGTCACGTGGGGCCGGCGGGTGTGTGTGTGGGGGAAGGCTTTTCTCTCTCCCTCTCTTTCTGTCTCTTTCTTTGTCTGTTTCCCTCTGTCCTTTTCTTTCTCCCCCTCTTTCCATTTCTTTCACCCTCTCTCCCTTTTCCTCTTTCTCTGTTTTCCTTCCTTCCTCCCTTGCCTCCCTGGCGCCTTGTTTGCTGGGGCCCACCACTGGCTGCCCTCCCGCCTGGGAGGGGGGGAGGACTGGGGAACCCTCCAAGCGTTCTCTGCGTGGCCTCCCCTGGGGTTGCCAACCTCCAGGTGGTGGCCGGAGACCTGGCAACCCTAGCCTCTCCCCCCCCACCGGGAGATCTACATCTGGTATGACCCCCGAATGATGTTATAAATGTGTAAATGGCCCTTGGCAGGAAAAAGGTTCCCCATCCCTGCCCTACACCAAGGATCCCCAACATGGTGCCTCTGGGTACCATTTGGGGGCTTTGCCCCCAAAATAAGAACATAAGAAAAGCCATGATAGATCAGACCAAGGCCCATCAAGTCCAGCAGCCTGTTCACACAGTGGCCAACCAGGTGCCTCTAGGAAGCCCACAAACAAAATCACAGCAGCAGCCCCATCCTGCCTGTGTTCCACAGCACCTAATATATTCGGCATGCTCCTCTGATCCTGGAGAGAATAGGTATGCATCATGACTAGTATTCATTTTGCCATGGATATCCCTCTCCTCCATGAACATGTCCACTCCCCTCTTAAAGCCTTCCTAGTTGGCAGTCATCACCACAGCCTGGGGCAAGGAGTTACACAATTTAACTATGCGTTGTGTGAAGAAATATTTCCTTTTTTCAATTTTGAATCTTCAGGTATTTCCCAACCCAGAGCTGGCAACCCTAAGTCTCAATCTGGTTCTCTGTGAGGCCCAAAGGCCCTTCAGCTCTGTCCAGGCATGCCCCAATCTGTGGGGCTGTGGCTCAGAGCTCTGGCCTTTCACTCAAAAGGTCCCAGGCTTAATCCCTGGTGTCCCCAGTTAAAGGATCTCTGGCTGATGGCGATGAGAAAGACCCTGGAGAGCTGGTGCCGCCATTCTGTGGTTGGTAGCTACTCTTCGATCTGCTTAGAGTCCCCCATCCTTGTGGCCTTCAAACTGAAAATTTGTCATGTGCCGCAGGCAGAGAGCGCAACATTTGATTGTTGTACCCAAGGGAAATAATATTTTCCCCTCTCTCTTTTTTAAACTATTACACCAACAAAAGACTCTGGCTGTCACACTTCAGAGCAAGGAAGTAAAATCGCCAGATGTTGGAAGCCCCTTCCTTTCCTGGCTGTTTTTTTGAAGCATTCATTCAAGACGGCTCAAATTAGGTCCCGTCTGAAAACTTAACGAGAAGCTTTCAGCCGAAGAATTGGATAGTTAGTTCAAATCAATGCAACATTGAGCCTCACAGAACCCCCCCCCCCCATGGCTACTTGGTTTTCTCTTTGTCTCTTTCCCTCTCCGCTGCCCTTTTAGGGTCATATTATTGCAGTCACAGTAGAACAGGGGTGGGGAACGTCAGGCCCAGGGGCCGTATAAGGCCCGCAAAATCATTTGGTCTGGCCCTTTGTGGGTCCCGGCAGATCTCTAGCTCAGAAGGATCTAAGACTGGCGATCCGCCCCCCTCCCGCAGACAGGAATAGCCTCTATTCAAGGCGGATATGAGTTTGTTTTGCCGAGAAAAGGAACCTCCTTTCCCCCTTGCAGAAGAGTCGCTAGCTATGAAGCTGCTAGGACCGCCCAAAAACTATGTTAACCCTTTCCCACCTGGGCTGTAGAGAAACCTATTTCCTCTGCACTACAAGAGGGGTGAGGGCGGAAGTGGCGATAATGGAGGGGTTAAAGGGGGCAGGGCCAGAATGTGCGGCCCGCGAATGATGTTATAAATATCCAAATGGCCCTTGGCAGAAAAAAGGTTCCCCGGCCCTGCAGTAGAAGAAGCTACAGCTGCCAACATTTCCTGGTCAGCATTTAGACTCTAAAAGCCAAAACAGATGTGATATAAGAAGACCCCTGATTGAATCTTCCTAGCGGTTTTTGAAGGTTAGTAGCTGCTCTGCAGGGCGGGGCGGAGTTCCAACGCGAAGGGAGAGCGTTTAATCCTTCCCTGTCTGGTTGCCTGACCAAAACCACCCCATGCCAATGTAAACCATGGAAAAGATGAGCCAAGAAAGGGTGCTTGTATCACCCCCTTTCTACAGCTGAGGGGAGAGGGAGTGGGACATTCTGCTTCATTTGGTGAAATCATACAGGTACGGAAGGATTAACCCCCCCAAGGCCATAGCTGGGGGTGGGTGGGGGTGAGGAGGGCAGCCGCTGCATCCGTGGCATTCAGAGAGGGCGGCAGAACTGCTTCTCCTACAGAAGGAACGGTCTGGGTAGTAGGGGAAGTTCTGCCACCCGCTCTGCATACCACAGGGGCGGTGGCTGCCCCCTGCTCCCCCTAGCTACGGCCCTGACCCCACCCCATTCCACAACACTGATATGGATCAGAGTCCCATGAGTTAGTTTCGAGCCCTTAGCAACCATTTGGAATACTGGGGCAGTATGGCATAGTAGCTAATGCAGGACTAGGACCTGGGGGACTCACGTTCAAATCCCTGCTCTGCCACAGAACTGAATGGGTAGCTTGGGGACAGTATCATAGGAGTGCAGGAACATTCTATTGCAGAACCCCCCCCCCCCCAATAGCTTTGACGCTGGTTGCAAAGACTGGAGTCTAACTTAATTCATAAATCATTAATAAATATTTGCATTTATCTTTCCTTACCAATTGAAAGACTTCATAAAACAAAACCTACATGGAACAATTGCTGCTTTTACCCAGTACTGCATGGTGTAGTGGTTAAGAGCAGTGGACTCTAATCTGGAGAACCGGGTTTGATTCCCCGCTCCTCCACATGAGCAGCAGACTCTAACATGGTGAATTGGGTTTGTTCCCCACTACTACACATGAAGCCTGCAGGGTGACCTTGGGCAGTGGCGTAGCGTGGGTTGTCAGCACCCGGGGCAAGGCAAGTAATTTGCGCCCCCTAACCCGTGGATTTTAGCACTCGAGTCTCTTCCACTAGATTAGTTAAAGAAACCCTTACCCCCTAAGCACATGTATTGTTTGTTATGAAAATACTGATGTAATTAAAGTAAAATGCATCTAAATACAAGTTTATTTTCAAACACTTTATTGAGTGCGAACATGCATTACACATTCTCCACATTTTCAGCAGGTCTATGAATACAAATCTACAAATGTAGTAACCTAGCATGGGCCATGCTATTATATGTCGTCTCACAACCATCGTAAACGACAACAAATATCAAGAACAAAAACTAAACATCAAAATGGAACCATACCCTGGAGATGATCCAAGACTGGGCTAGATGGAGCCAATTTCCTCAATCCTGTACCTCTAATTGTAATTCTTTAATAGAAGTGCAAGATATCAATCTGTATATACAGATTAATTTAAATTCACCTGCTTTTAATTAGCGCAAATTTTTCAACAACGGAATTGAAATCTACATTAAAGTCTCTCTCAATGGACAGTATTGCTAGATTACTCAGTCTTTCTTGGCTCATTGTAGATCTCTGATATGTTTTAATTAGTTTAAGTTTTGAGAAATTTCTTTCACAACTCGCTGTAGAAACAGTGATAGTAAGAAAGATTCTTAATGTGACAACAAAGTTAGTTAAACTTTCTTGCAGCTTCCACTTATACACCCAGCGAAGCAAATCTAAAGCTGACCAGTTTGCAACCTGCTCATCAGGATTGACCTCCTTATACAAGATAATGTGGTGCCGAAGTCGAGTTATTTCGGTGAGCATAGATGCAGCATTCAATTCTGTGTACTGAGCACACGTGTGCTGAATTTGTTTCTTAATAAAATCATCTTTTTCAGTATCCAACAATGTTTGGATTTGCAAAAAAGCAAATCTCTGGTGAAGCGTATTCATCTGCTTAGTACGTTTTTTAATTTCTGCCTGGAGCTGATCAATTGCTTCCAGTTGTTCTCTGCTTGTTTCCTGTATTAAGGTCAAGCCAGCATCACAACTGTTCTCACCATCCATCTCCTTGCGTCTTCCAACTCTTCTCTCTGTAGGTATGCGATAGGTTTTGCATACCTGCAGAGCTTTCTCAGTTGCCTTTGACACTAGACTATCACGTTTTTCATGACAAAATAAAGCCAATGCTTTTAACTTTTGCACGCATTGATCAAGCGCAAGTCCTTCTTGCTGCAGGTAGATCTGAGTATCATTTACTTCGGTTAGTACTGGGTTCTAAAAATGCAAGAAAGAGAAAAAAACATATGTCATTATGCAAACTAAAAGACTTCCTGCATCACCCCTGGTTTCAGAGGTTTCTTCCGGCCCATCTCTCAACGCTTCCAAAGCGTCTATTATTTTCTCAGTGTGTTCAGCAAGTACGCATACAGCTTCATGCTTTGAACTCCATCTTGTGTTACACAATCGCTTTACACGAATTGGTACATGTTTCTTAAGGATATCCCACCTGTGGGTGGAGCTTGAGAAAAATGCATACACTTTTTCCACAGTGCCAAAGAAAGTAACAGCCTTTGTCCCAACACCAACTGCATGCATCCCAGCAAGATTGAGTGAGTAATTGTTACATGGCACAAACATTGCTTTGGGATTCATATCCAAACTACGTTTTTGTACACCACTAATGTGTCCAGCCATAGTCGCAGCATTGTCGTATCCCTGGCTGTAGCAATGCTCTAGTTTAAGGCCATCAGCTTGCAACTTGTCACAAATTTCTTTTGTAATGACATCAGCTGATTTCCCATATAACTGAATAAAGTCAATGAAAGACTCTGTCACATGGACTCCTGAATCTTCAATATGCACATATCGAATCACTTGGGACATTTGGTCAGTGTGTGAAATATCAGGAGTGCTATCAAACATTATAGCAAAATACTTGGCCTTTATGATATTTTGAAAGATGACTGTTCGAATGTGATCGCCGAGCAGGCTAATAAACTCATTCTGGCTCTGTGGAGAGAGATAGGACACAATGTAACCATCTGTGCGTTGTACTCTGTGAAGATGTTGTTTGGCAACTGGGTCATATTTGGCGAGTAACTTGAAAGTTTCTAAGAAATTTCCACAGTTACCATCTGTATTTAAATCTTCAGAGTGACCACGTAAGGGTAAGGTTTGCCTGGCTAGATACAGAACACAATCAAGTATTCTGACTAAGATTGCCTTCCATTTTTCAAATGACCTCTGTTGTGCAAGCTGGGCAGCAGCATCAATAGTCTCCTGTTTATGCAGCCGCATTTCTAATTCTTTCCACATTGTAAATGCACTCAAGTGATATGAACTGCGCTCATGCTCTAGTAATCTAGGGCTTAACTTTCTCCATGCATTAAATCCACCTGACTTTCCAAATGAACTTTTCCCTTTAGCCTTCTGAAAAAGCATGCAAGGAAAGCAATATGCAGCATTGTTTACAGGAGAAAACACCAACCATGTCCTTAACATAGTCTCACCATTCTCCAAATGTATATAGAACCAATCCTTGGAAAATGACCTGCCATTACTGTCTCTTGGAAACCATGCATCCTTATTCTGCAGTTCCTCTGTCCTTCGCCTGACAAGTTCAGTTTTCAAGGTTTCATCCATGGTTTCAGGCCAATAGCCAATATCAGTATAAACTTTTTTTATCAATCTTTTCTGGCAGATTTGGCTGAGTATAAACATCCTTAGATGAAACTGTCTCTGCTTCTAATGCAGGAACAGGAATGTCCACCGACTCAGGATTATGAGTCTCCTGTGGTGCTGCTGATGGTCCTGCTGTAATTTCAGCAGTACTCACCAAAAACCGGTGAAGGCTTCCAGCTAACTTAGCTTGTTGCTCTGTCTCTATTTTTCTCCTTTTCCTGCCTTGTGCACCAGATTCTTTTTTGTATGGCATGATATAGGTGTAGTATTCTGCTAAAATTCTAAAAAAAGAAAAAAAAGAAAATCACTTTCTTGCCTTGCTGCACTTTTAGCACCCCTTCATTGTATATCCATTTCTTTACTCTTAACATAATGTTTATTCACCTTCATGCCTATTGCCTTACTCTTTCAGCAAAAAAATTAAATAAATTAAAGGTTGCTAGACCCACTGGCTTACATCAACTTATGTTGCGCTGGAGCAGCTACATATGGATCGAAATCTGTCTCGTCACTGTTGAACCAACCAAACTTACCTGCAGCGGCGGCTTCTACTCAGTTCCCCGCGTCTCCTCGAGTCCTCCCGCCTCCTGCTCGGCAGCTCAGCCAATTGCATGCTGGTTCTCTCCCGCGCTCAGCGCTGCGCTGGGCGGCTGCTGCACTGTCCCTCCCCCAGATAGTCCCTCGCTCTCTCTCCGCACCGCACCGCATGCCTGGCACGCACCCCCCCTCCACAGTGGGCGGCGACCCGGCGGCTCGGATCGGATTCGCACAGCCAGCACTGCAGTGAGAGAGAGTGAGTGAGTGAGCCAGGCAGGGGCAGAGAGCTGCGAGTGCGAGCGCCCCCCCCAGATGTTGCGCCCGGTGTGGCCGGCCCCCCCTGCACCCCTCACGCTACGCCACTGACCTTGGGCTAGTCACAAGGTATCTGTTGTGGGGAGAGGAAGGGAAGGAGATTATAAGTAGGTTCGATTCTCCTTAAAAGGTAGAGAAAGTCAGCATATAAAAACTAACTCTCCTCCTCCTCCTCCATGAGGAAGGCCCTGGGATTGATCCCTTGCATCTTCATTGAATAAGGGTCTCAGGTAGTAGGCACCGCAAAATATCTTCCTCTGCTTGAAACTCTAAGGGAACGCTGCCAACAGGAATAGACAATACTGACCTGGGTAGCCCAGTGATCTGTATATAAGCCAATTTCCTATTCCCTTTGGACCTGATCACTCTCTGTCAATTCCTTCCCTCCTTGTGGGCTTCCTGGTAATCAATGGTGGCTACATAGGTCTTTTGAGCAGTACTCTTTTTATACTTCCTTGGCCTTTTTGCTTCATACCGTGGTCTGAATTACATAGGGTGATCTGTGCCGGCAGACGGATAGCCCTTCCTCACAGGAGGTGTGGAGGGGCTGAACTAGTTGCCGTGTTTGTGTTTCGATTCACAATAATTGGTGCCAGTGCTATTCTTGAGAGCCTGGGATTTAGGAAGGGTCATTATGTTGCATTACAATCGCTGCTTCTGGTCCTTGTTTGTCCTCTTATCTCTCTCCGACACTCTCTCCACGTTCTTTTGTCACTTAAAGATTATGTGTTATCTCCCTGTTCCCTTAAGGGCAGCCGTCCAGTTATCCCATGAGAAAAATCTGGTCTTTCTCAGAGATCTGTTTTGTGGGTGAGTGATCTGTCCAGAGAGCTGTCTTGGTTTTAGTTGGTCGTGGTGGAGGTGGTTGTGTAGCTTTGTGGGGGTTACAACTCGAGAACCTTTGCCAGGCCTCTGGTCAAAATTCAACTTTTTTTTTTAAGGCACTTTCCCCACCCACCCCTGTATATTATGGTTCAACTGGACTCAGAGAAGGCGGGAATAAATGGTTAAACTTTGTTTTCACTATCAAGCAACTTTATATATCCCTCAAACTTAGGGGTCTTTCACGTGAAGGATTTCCCTTTTTGGAAATCCTTCTTAGGGAGGGGCTGTGGCTCAGTGGTAGAGCACCTGCTTGGCATGCAGAAGGTCCCAGGTCCAATCCCCGGCATCTCCAGTTAAAGGGACTAGGCAAGTAGGTGATGGGAAAGACCTCTGCCTGAGACCCTGGAGAGCTGCTGCCGGTCTGAGTAGACAATACTGACTTTGGTGGATCAAGTTCAGTATAAGGCAACTTCATGTGTTCATATGAACTGCTGTGGTTTTCCCCCTCTGAGCTTCCTCACAACATCAGTCTGTTTGCTGTCTTCTTGTAGATTCCTAATAGTTCCCTCACGCTTTCTCAAACCCCCCCCCCTTTGATCCCATTTTCAAGAAAGCATGGAGGAATGGTGAGGAAGCTACGGAAACATAAAAAATGGCCAACAGAGTCCCAAGGAAGCTCAGGGTGGGCTGGTGGGTGGGTGGGGGACCACGGCAGCTGGTACCCAAATTTCAAGAAACCTCAATGAGAAAGACTCCCTTAATGAAGTCAATTTAAGGTTTGTTTCATGCCTGTAATGTTTCACTGCCCCCATTCCCTACTCATAATGTTTTCTAAACTGTGTTGTCTATTCTGACAGCTTTAGAGCTATTTTTACCCTGTTTACGTTGAAAGGAGCATAAACGGTGAAATTGAGAAAATGGTATGTTTTTTTATATTTCCCTATGGTGTCCTTTTGTTTGTGTGTGCTGTTTCTGTTCCTGTACTGACGAAAGAAAACATTTTTAAAAAGGATACATCTTTTTTTCTTTAAAGCTGCTGTTTCCTGCAATCCACCTAAGGCTTTAAAAAAAATTATGACTGACTTTGGGGGTCTGTTCAACCCTCTTAATGGATTACTAAAATATCCTTTTTATTTAGGCGAGGGGGGTCCAGATGATATAATGCAGCTCTGCCCTAACATATTTGGATCGGTTTTCTACACATGCACAATTGCAGGCAAAAGGGTGGATTTTTTTCCATTTGTCTGAGGCTGACTTGGAGGGTTTGCCCTAATCTATACTAATAATAGTGAGTTCAGGATCAGGAAGTAATATTTTCTTTTGTAGCAACGTCTTAAGATGCTCTTGACTGTTTCCTAGCCTCTATCTATCTATCTATCTATCTATCTATCTATCTATCTATCTATCTATCTATCTATCTATCTATCTATCTATCTATCTATCTATCTATCTATCAAAATGCATGAAGTGGAAGCAGCAATTATAAATATGTGGTCTTTCCAACAAGCACTTAATCGTAATGTCCTGGTGTCTGCAAGGAAAACAAATCAGATATTCGAGTTTTATTAAAATGCACAATGAAATGTGTGTGCTGCAGATTAATCGGAAGGTGAGAGGGAAAGGTTGCTCATACCTGAATTAAATTCAAAATGTGAATATTATTTTAACTGTATTTTGTTCCCAGTCTTTGGTAGCATTTCTTTTTTCACATTGCTAATGGAAGACAGTGAGCGCAAGGAGCCTGCCTGCAAGCAGAGGAGATACTCTGCAGCTAGATTGTTTGCAGTGATGCTCGGGTGCGCGTATTTTGCTTCTCAACTTGAAACAATTTTTCCTGTCGCATGCGTGTGCATGCTTACAGGTATATGTGAGTGAGCTTAAATGCCTGGCATTTACCTCCTTGGTTGGTTTTGACCTTTTGTGAGATGCTTGGCTACATTCGTATAGCTTTAAGAGACCGGGCTGTAAACTTCGCACATGTAGGTGCAGCCATTCAGATGCTGGTTGTTCTTCTGGTCAGAGGTGTGCCATGTTCCATGGTGTCCGTGTCTTGGGACCACAGGATATGCTTACTGAGTCTTAGGCTTCTCTGGTCTTCCACATGCCTCTTGGTGCCTTAAAGTGGGATTTTAAAGTTCTCCCTCTCTCCCAGCTCTGCCACATTTGCATGCTTTGATTTTCTGGCGGGAAGGCTGAACTCAGCTAACTTGTGTCCTGCAAGCTTCAGTTGAGGTCTTTCTGGGCTCTTTGATGTCTCTGGCTCTCAGTTTTCAGGGACCTGAGGCTCCCATTTAGGGGAGGGGCCATGTCTCAGTGGTAGAGCATCAGCTTGGCATGCAGGAGGTCCCAGGTTCAATCCTCTGCATCTCCAGTTAAAGGGACTGGGCAAGTAGGTGATCTAAAGTACTACTTGTGAAAGACCTCTGCCTGAGACCCTGGAGAGCTTCTGCCAGTCTGAGTAGACAATACTGACTTTGATGGACCAAGGGTCTGATTCAGTATAAGGCAGCTTCATGTGTTCATGTGTTAATTGCACCCCATCTGAACTATGCCCAAAACACTTCACAGTTTCTGGGTGGGACTTCTCTGGCCACTTCTCAGTATCTTTTCCCAGCTGCTTTGTTTAGCTACAGATGTGTTCTGTGTCCCTGTCTTGCTACAGATGAGTCTGTCAGTTCAGCCCACAATTTTCTAAAGTCTGTGTTTTGGTCCTAGCAGTAGCTCCCAGCATTCCAGAAGCAAGATAGCTCCTCTGCCTGGTTAGTGCAATCTCTGAGTAAAAGAAGGATATTTTGAATGGGCTGGGTTATTGTTGGCAGTCTGCCTGATGGGCCTGCCCCCACGTATACTGCTTGAAGTTTGAGGTTAAAAGAGAAGTTCTGCCCAATTGCAGCTGGCAAGATTTGGGCTCTCAGTGGACCTCTGGATGCGAAGCAACTCCCTGTGGGATGTGCAAGTATAAGTTCCCTATGCATTCACAGATCAGCTTGTTTTATATTGAGTGCTGAAATGACAAAAGAGGCCGGCAATGGCAAACCACCTCTGTTAGTCTCCTGCCTTGAAAACCCTACTGGGTTGCCATAAGTCAGCTATGACTTGATGGCACTTTACACACAAAATGACAAAATTCCTTCTTCTTCTTTTACGGGCTTGCATGCGGGTCTGCGTGGAACCTTCTGGGGGGCAGGACTATGAGCTCTTGCCCCTTCTTTCTGGCAGAAGGAGTCGCGCTGATGCTCACAACGCAAGAGGAATACTTTCCCATTGAGTTCTCTTAAGAACATTCCCAGAGCAGCTGCCAAAGCAGTATTTTTAGCCTGAGTCCTCCTCCTGAAGTCATTCTACATTGTACTCCCTCCCCTCCTCTTGCAGCAACCATCTGTCCCACAGCAGAGTGTGCAGAGATGCTTGTGTGCTGCTCGATGCTGTCTACAAAGGTGTGTAGGCTGGAGCTGACATTTAAAAGGGGAAGCGGACAAGGTGCCCCCACCCCCCTCCTGCAACAGGGAACCTGTGTTAAAACAGTGCAGCAGCTCTTCTCAAACCAGGTTGGAAAGATGAGCTAAAGGGAGACTAATCACCCCCTCACAAATCTGTGGCTCAGTGGCAGAGCTATCTGCTTTGTATGCAGAAGGTCCCAGGTTCAATCCCCCGCATCTGCAGTGAAAGGGATCAGGGAGTAGATGATGTGAGAGACATTGATGTGAGACCTTGGAGAACTGCAGCCAGTTGGAGTAGACTGTACTGACCTTGATAGACTGAAGGCAGCTACATATGTTGCGTGAATCAAAGTGGATTCAGTTTTCAGGGGTGTTCAGCCCACCCACATCATATGATGAAGAAGAAGAGTTGGTTTTTATATGCCGACTTTCTCTACCACTTAAGGAAGAATCAAGTCAGCTTGCAATCACCTTCCCTTCCCCTCCCCACAACAGACGCCCTGTGAGGTAGGTGGGGCTGAGAGTGTGTGACTAGCCCAAGGTCACCCAGCTGGCTTCATGTGTAGGAGTGGGGAAACAAATCCAGTTCACCAGATTAGCCTCCGCCGCTCCTGTGGAGGAGTGGGGAATCAAACCCGGTTCTCCAGATCAGACTCCACCGCTCCAAACCACTACTCTTAACCACTACACCACACTGGGGTGAGCATCGCTTGCCTGGGGATAATATCCTATGATTAAATTTTCTGGTTCCGTTCCTGATTTCCTCGTGTATCTTCTGCCTGTTTGAGAGTCACTTAGCTCAAGAGTCTTCTCTGTGGCTTGGTTTGGACAAAACACAAAACTACTGTTTAGTTTAACTAAATGTGATGGGGATGATTATTTGAATGCAGGCTCTTCTTCATTAGCTGTGTTTAAAGTCTGCCAAACCAAGGTCTGAAACAATGGCTTGAAGCTAGTTAGGACTGTGTTTATTAAACTATCCTTCCATGTAATGTAAGCATGCAAACATCCTGGCTTAATCTTGAATCGCTCTCCAGCACTACCCTCATAACAGACACAGAGACATTTGGCCGAAGCTCAACAAAATCAGCATTTGTGGATGAACATAAACCGCGGTTTGGATGAATGCCTGTAAGCCGAATCCTGGTTTTACCATAGTTAAAATAAACCTTGGTTTTGCATTATGTCTGAACTGAGTCAGAGGTTGCCTTTTTGACTAAGGATCGTCTTCTTATGCTGTATCTGTTTCTCAGTTCAGGAGACTAGTGTTTTCTTTGTATTTGCGGGTTCCTCCCCCTATCTTGCCCTCTTGCACCTGAAGAGCTTAAATGATTCCTTTTCCTTGACAGGTTCGGTTGAGGGTATTCAAAAGCTGGTGTGGTATGGCAGTGATGGTGGAGGAGGAGAGGGAAGAGGAGTTGTTTTTTATATGCTGACTTTCTCTACCACTTAAGGAAGAACCAAACCAGTTTACAATCACCTCCCTCCCCCTCCCCACAACAGACACCATGAGGTAGGTGAGGCTGAGAGAGTGTGACTAGCCCAAGGTCACCCAGCTGTCTTCATGTGGAGGAGTGAGGAAACAGAACCAGTTCATCAGGCTAGCCTCCGCCGCACATGTGGAGGAATGGGGAATAAAATCCCCACTGCTCCAAAACACCGCTCTTAACCACTACACCATGCTGGCTGTCAGAGTGGCGGACTGTAATCTGGAGATCCAAGTTCGATTCCCTGCTCCTTCAGGTGAAGCTTGCTGGGTGACCTTGGGCCAGTCACAGTCATCTTAGAACTCTCTCAGCCCATGTGGAGGCAGGCAACGGCAAACCACGTCCAGACGTCTCTTGCCTTGAAAAACTTACGGGGTCGCCATGAGTCGGCTGTGACTTGACGTCGCTTTCCACCACCACCATTCAAAAGCAAGGTAGGGGCTTCCCCTGGATGCTCCCACGCTTATGTGTTGTCCTTTCTTTTTTTCCCCTGCTTTATTCGTGTAAGATGAAGCGGCCTCCAAAAGCTTATGCTTTCCCTCTGGGCTGTATCCCCCGCTTCTGCTCATCGGAGCGGCTGGAGTCATGCTCCTCACATGCCCCTACTGCGTACCCGCAGCTCTGCTGTGAAGTGCCTCTTGTTCTGCTGAGTGCTTCAGCGTCTTATTTTATGTTCGCCCCAGGGAGAGTTTTAGCCTCATTAGGGAATCCTATAATTCACGGCCTTTTAAATAAATAGGTTCCTTTGTTGCCAACAACTTTGATCTAAGGGATCCTTGAATTTTTAGGAGATTGACTTGACTGTATCCGGGTTCCTTTGTGCTTCATGGAATAAACTTATGTTCTTGCCTTTCGTTAACTGGACTTGCTGGTGTGCTGAGCACCAAAATGACTCTTATCGTCCTCCCTTCTCTCCTCTCTGTATAGTTTAATCTCAAGGCCTCGCCTTGAAATCCCAAGTAGAAAGGAGGGTTTGCTGTTCTTTTTACAGGTATAATTTTTGCCGTAATTACAGTACTGAACATGCCAGCCCTGAGGCTGTATTTATTTTTTGAATGTCAGTGGCACGCAGAATTTATTTAATTATGACTGTTCCCATACCAGAGGCCTAAGGCAGGTTAAAGTGCAAAAAACACAGAATATGCTCAATAAAGCACACACTCTGCTAAGTTGATCTATGTCCCGAGCCTCCTTCTATGACCTTTTTGCTTCTGCAATCTTACCACCAAATTCTGACCTATTGCTACGCCACTTCCTTTAATGCAGCTGGTTGGTCTCTGATCCCAGTGTTAACAGTGCAGCCTCTGCACAAAGGGTAATGTCTCCGCTGCTCTTGGCTTAGCTTCCCTGCCTTGAATCAAGGTGGTGACTAGTAGGAGGGATTTCCCATTCTCCAAGATCCTTAAACACAACATCCGTACTGCTTATCCGACAAGGGCCTTCTGATGACCATTGTAAGGTTTTATAAGCAGGGAATCTGACCGTGCCATCCTGTACAGACTTACTCTAGCCAGTGTAATTCACGTGTATGCAACCAATGGCTCTAGAGCCAAATGTTGCTCAGTATAGAACCAAATATGGATCTCACGTGTGGGCTTTTCCTAATAACGAACTTGCAACAACCAGTGTTTGGGCAGCAGCAACCAGTGTTTGGACTGCAGAAAGTGTACGGATTATTAATCAACGTAACAATTATCAGTAATGTTGACTTGTGTGTTTTCAGTAATGGAAATGGCTTTGTTACACCGCCTTTTAATTGATCTCTAGTTCTGAATTTGTCGTCATTTGGCTCTTTTAATCGTAAAGGGCTGCAAACCCCTGGTCTGGTTCAAATAGGCTCAGACTAGCAGTCTGCTACAAATGACAGCCCCACATGTTCACCGAGTGTGCAGGGAGGTAAATCAGGACCCTGCCTCTGCTTGATCGTCTTGTTGTATGCAGAGCTGACCGATTGGAGGAAGTGGCTCACCCTCCCCATGATTAGCAACATTTAGAAAGTAGCATTGCTGATCATGGAGAGGGGGCATATGCATGGCCATTATGCAGAATCACACCCTGCAGATGACCAGGCGATTGTGTGGAGGTAGGATCTGGGGTCAGCACGCTCATGTGCCCCTCTCCCTTACTTTCCCTATGGTTCAGTGAACTTGTAGGGCTGTCATCTATATCAGGCTTCTAGTATTTCTGCAGAGTATTGAACTGCAAGACACCCACGAAGCGCAAAAGTTATACTCCTTGAACACTGGAGCATTTGTAGGATTTCCTAGAAAAATGTTCAAAACGGATTGCTCTTTGACAGTGGTGGCTAGAAACTTAACAGTTCTGCTCCAGATCCATTAATTTGCAACAGCTTTAGCGATATTGAGTTTTTGTCAGATGTACAAGCCCTTTTATTTATGTGTCAGAATATCTTATTTATGCACATTGGTCTTAAAAGACATCTTCCTTTACTGTTGCTGCCCAGAAAATTAGAAATAATTATGCGCATTCGATTGAAGTGTCATGGCACAAGGAAATTCCCCACTCAAGTGCTGTAATTCTCGATAGTATCTTGGCAGGGTTTAGATAAAATCTTGTGCTTCCTCAGTGTAAGTAGACTCGGAGGCCGAAGTACGTAAAGGTTATTTCCTGCGAGAGAAAGCGGTGACAGAGCTTTTCTGTGGGACCTGTTTTGTGACACCCTGTGGTTTTAAAGGCACAAGATATTGCTGGAACGCTTTCGAGCATCTGTGGCTCTCCAAGGACTGGGCCTGCTCCCTCTGCTGTTGGGATTGGAAGAGTGAGTCAGTCCTCTGTTGGGTGCTATACTTGAGACACCCTTTTAAAAAATAACAAGGACCAGATGGATCCGTGGGGGGTTGGAAAGCAATCGAGGAGCTTCATTTGATCTGGGGGGGATTCTGTCTCATGAGTGGATCTGCAGGGAGATGGCTTAATAGTTTGGTAAGAAATTTCCAATGTTTTGTGTTGAATTGTGGCAGGGAAGACTCTCCTTTTGTTGTTCGTAGTTCATACAGAACAGGGCACCGCTGTGCTAGGGAAAGGATTGTCACATTGGAGGAAGATGTATATTTGAAATATGTACAAGAGTTTGCTGAGTCCTGTGGCTACATATGGCTGACAGTCGTGGTGCTGGATAATGCTTCTGTGATCACCCAGCTTGTGGGCTTCCTAGAAGCCCCTGGTTTGCCACTTTGTGAACAGACTGCTGGACTTGATGGGCCTTGGTCTGCTCTAGCATGGCTTTTCTTATGTTTTTATGGCCCTTCTTCATGTGTTCCTCCCTAGTAGCCCCCCGTTTCTCCTATTTCTGTTTCTCACTCCCATAAGCATCCCGCAACTGTAAGGTCTCTTCCTCGGCATCCATCTCAACTCCACTGTTTCCTTCTTGGTTGGTTCCCTGGACTACTTTCTTAATAGCCTTCTTAAAGCCTTTCTCCACTGTTTGCCCACTCTCTAGCTTGCTGTCTTCTTGTTCCTTCCCCCTCCCCCACATTATGACCCATGAACTTGGTGGGTTCCAGCATACTGTGTCTCTTGGGAATAAGCTAAATTTTTCATCCTGGGTTGAGTCAAGGCTGAGAAATTCTTTAAATTGAGACATTGTGGGCTTTCCTTTGTCCTTGTAGCTGTCGGGAATGCTTTTTTTAAAGCCTGAGATAACCATTTCAAGGTTCCACATCTCTCCATCGCAGGGCTTTGTTTAATATTTAAGGCTATCCCCTTTTCTCCTTCCAATCGGCACATGTAAGGTTATAATGTCAGACTCGAAGTTGCTGATCATATATTTTTCTTTAACAAACAGGGGCAGTGTGCTCAGGGGGGCAGGTAGCAAAGTTTCTAAGCATTTTGTTGCAAAGGAATTTTTGTGTTTGTGTGCACATTATTTGGTAGGAATCTTTGGAGTTTGCTTTTCATTTTAGCGGTGATGTGGGTATTCTGAAAAAAATTCAAATGGAAAAAAAATCCAGAAAACTTTCAAATGTCCCAAGTAGAAATGTGAATTGCTTTCTCACATTTACTTTTGGCATTTATTTAATAAGCAAATTTTACAAATACCTTATGTTAACCTTCTGCCCCCATAGCAACAAATACTTTAATGGAAATATTTGATTAGGGAAAACGAACACAAATCGAGTGTGGTTTAAATTCAGACAGAGTCTAAACTTGATGTGGGAATTATTTCTATTGGAATAATGTTTGTAAAAAAATAAATTAAGATAGTATAAAATGTGATTCGTTCACATTGTTTAAGTTTATGAAGAAAACCTTCCCGGAAGGCACCAAAAAGTGCTGTTTAGCACACCCGATGAGCTGGCGTGATATGCTATGGACGTGGTTGACTGCTCAGCTATTTCAACAGAATTTAACCCTTGGCCATGAACATTGCTGGGGCACTTCATCCGTGGCATATCAGATCGTCCATATCAGATTGTTGATTACAGGATCCCTTCCACCAAGTGGGAGGAACAATATAAATGAGAATTTCAGCTTTGGCTTTGCCCAATCAGGTGAATTAATAAATTGGTTTTTTATTGGGATTATTACATATATTTGTGATTTTATTCCCTCTGCCCAAATACGTAGGTCCCTCTTTAACACTGGTGGGAGGTTTTGGGGGAGGAGCCTGAGGAGGGTGGGGTTTGGGGAGTGGAGGGACTTCAATGCAGTAGAGTTCAATGGCCAAAGCGGCCATTTTCTCCTGGGGAACTGATCTCTATCAGCTGGAGATCAGTTGTAATAGCGGGAGATCTCCAGCTAGTACCTGGAGGTTAGTACAGGAGCGAAACATACAACAAGGTGCAAAAGTACAAACTTCATGTGCTACAATGATTCCTATTCATTACAAGGTGTCTAAACGTACATAGCACCAACCATAAAGACAAACGTGGTGGTTATATACAACAATAAATATGTACAAATACGTGGAATAAAGTTGTTTCTCGTAAGAATGTCTTTCTCTAGTTATATAGCCTCCAAAATTTGAGGAATCCTAAAAGGAGTTTGATACACCTCCTCCACGGGGTAAAAGTCAACAACGTCCCAAGCAGGGTAAGGCTCAAAGTGTAGCATTCAAATGGGACGTTGTTGACTTTTACCCCGTCGGGGAGGTGAATCAAACTTGGCAACTTGAAATGTTACCCGGAACGGGACTTGTATATATGACTGTACAAGAGATTTTGTGAAGGACTGATGAAGAATTGTTCTTTGGAACTCGAAACAATCGTCTCCTCATCGACAAGTCTCTTCTCCTTTTAGGATTCCTCACGTTTTGGAGGCTATATAACTAGAGAGAGACATTCTTACGAGAAAACTTTATTCCACGTATTTGTACATATTTATTGTTGTATATAACCACCACGTTTGTCTTTATGGTTGGTGCTATGTACGTTTAGACAACTTGTAATGAATAGGAATCATTGTAGCACATGAAGTTTGTACTTTTGCACCTTGTTGTATGTTTCGCTCCTGTACTAAGTTCCTTATCCTTTGATATTGGTACAGTGGTGTCTTTTTCTCCCCAGTACCTGGAGGTTGGCAACCCTACAAATACGTAAACTTGTTTGATTGTAAAACTTGTAAAATTGTTTGAAGAGGGTACATGAATGCTTTATGTCGTAAAACATACATGTACCCTCTCAAACAATTTTACAATGTTGAAACTGCCACAATTGCTCAAGAATGTATTGGCAATGTCATCAATTCGTTGTTAAATTTATAAAAGTCTTTAGAAATGAATATTTTTCCATTGAGAAAAAAACTCTGGAAAAATTCCCTGAAGTTTTATATAGGGCTGTCCCTATGTGGTACAGTTCTCTCACATCCTTCCCAGCATTTGAAGTTTTTTCAGGCATTTTGTTTTTGTTCTGGCCAAAGGTTTGCAATACTGTGTGTAATATTTTACAAACTATTAAGTGCGTACTATCCACTTTGCTACTAGACACTTGTGTAGTGCAACTGTTTCACCACCTGGTTTTTGTAAGGATTTCACAACAGATACTTATTACTTATTTATTACAACCTTTAATAGCATATGAATTTCAGCTACAATCATAAATATGGTTATGTGTGTGTGTGTGTATAAAGTGCCGTCAAGTCGCAGCCAACTTATGGAGACCCCTTATGGGGTTTTCCTGGCAAGAGACTACCAGAGGTGGTTTGCCAGTGCCTTCCTCTGCACAGCAACCCTGGTCTTCCTTGGTGGTCTCCCATCCAAATACTAACCAGGGCTGACCCTGCTTAGCTTCTGAGATCTGATGAGATCAGGCTAGCCTGGGCCATCCAGGTCAGGGCAAATATGGTTATACCCAGATAAAATAATACAGTAATGCAGTTCATAAGTAAAGAAAGTAATCAATCATGACAACAGTCAAGTAGGTTTGCGCTTGGTTTCTCGAATCCTCATAAAAAGAAACTTTGCTACCTTCTCTGTAATACAAGGGTGCTGATCAGCCAGGAGGAAAGCCACTTTGTCCTTAGCGGGGAGATAGAAAATATCCTGCCTCAGTGGATCAATGTAGGTTTCCTGCAAGGGCACGTAAAAAGCACAATGAAGCAACACACGAGCCACTGTTTCTGGTTGGTCTTGTGAGCACGGGCCAGTCCGATTACAGACATGGATGTTTTTAATCTACCCCAAAGAGTTTCAGTCGGGAGGATGTTCAGGCGAGCTAACATAAAATCCCGACGGAGTTGCGAAGATGTTAAACAGGAAAAAGAAGTTGGTAAAACTCCGAAAGTAGGGTAAATATCCAATTCCAGCAAGGAGCAGACCCTGCGTGCTAATGAGAACATAGTTTGTCTCTCTATGGGCGAAAACGCATGGTCACTTTATCCTCCTTTAATCCCTGTTTCAGCCAGGATTCAGCCTGGATCGAACGCATGCGTTTCGCCTAATGTGCGTTCGATCCTGGCTAAAACAGGGATTGAAGGAGGATAAAGCGACCATGCTTTTTCGCCCTATGTCTCATGTTCTTTGTTTCAATAGCCTATAGGCTTGCTGTTCACCAGTCGTGAAGAGAGCATCTATTGGGACCCCCACTGCTCTGAGTTTGAGAGTAACATAACAGATGCACACCTACTTCCCTGGTCCCTTGGGTATGGTTGCCAGCCTGGGGGTGCCGTCAGTGTGACGGCATTGTGTACTTCTGGGGAGAACCTGGAAGTGATGTGACGCCGCTCGAGGAATTGCCACAAACTCAATGGTACAACCGACATCAATGTTTACAACTTCGTTTTCTCCATTGGCTGATGGGAGTGGCAGCAGGGGTTGCCAGTGGGACGTCTCCGACCATAGCTGGAGACATGCCCACCCTACCCATGGGGCTTTGTCATGGCTTGTAGGTTGAAAAGTGGTCAGTGTGATCCCTCCTTATGCTTCACATGTGGTGGTCTGAGATGGGAAAGTGTGTGATTGTGAGTCCTGCCTAAATCTGTTTCCTTCAGGGGGTCATCTCAACCCCCCCCGAAATGCCCTTGTTGATTTTTCTTCACTAGAATAGAACACATGATTTGCAAGACATCCTGAACTTTTAAAAAGGTGAAAAATAGCATGTGAGAGTACAATCTTGCCCCGAGGAACAGCAGATGGTTTGTCCCATGACTTTCTACTGACAGGCATCGCCTCTCCTATTGCTGCCACTTGAGGGTTTTGGTTTCAGAGAGACTGTGGAGGTGTAAAGCATTTTCATATTGTTATAATAAGGTGATAAGGATCGTATTTGTAAGAAGTTAGTGTTCCATAGTGAAGGAAATTTTGCCCTTCTTGCAAAAGGGAAAACACCTCTTAATACAGATAATATCTGGCAAACTTTCTCTCCTCCAATCATGTTTTCCCTTTTGCACTAATAATCCTCCACGCTCATCGGGCAATTCCTGGGTTTTCTCCCCCACCCCACTCCGTGGCTTACTGATTATGGTCTTTTAATTGTTTTTATCATTTGTTTACTTCATTTATGCCTCACTTTTCCTCACAAGGGGGACCCAAAGTGGCTTACATCACTCTCTGTTTTCCATTTTATAATCACAAAAACCCTGTAAGGTAGATTGCTCTGGGGGTTGCCAACCTCCAGGTGGTGTCTGGAGATCTCCAGCTATTACAACTGACCTCCAGGCGATAGAGATCAGTTCCCCTGGAGAAAACGGCCACTTTGGCAATTGGACTCTATGGCATTGAAGTCCCTCCCCTCTCCAAACCGCACCCTCCTAAGGCTCCGCCTCTAAAATGTCCTGGTATTTCTCAACCCTGAGCTGGCAACCCTAGTTGTGCTTCATGTGCGTGACTGGCCCAGGGTCACCCAGAGAGCCTCAGTCGCAGAGTGTGGAAGTGGAACAGGGTGACCTTGGGCTAGTCACACTCTCTCAGCCTCACCTACCTCACAGGGTGTCTGTTGTGGGGAAGGGAAGGTGATTGTAAGCCAGTTTGATTCTTCCTTAAGTGGTAGAAAAAGTCGGCATATAAAAACTAGCTCTTCTTCCTCTTCCTCTTCCTCACCTTTCACTCTAATCACTTGCTTCTGTTAGAAATATACAAGCGGGCAACTTTGCTGAGTGCGTGGCTGTGTCGGTTTTTGGTTCCATTTCATATTTTTTTTAAGCAAAAGAAGCAGCCAGCAATTTTAAAATAGGATTATTTAATCTCTTCCCTAATAGACTTTTGTTTTCAGATGGAAGAGCTTGGAAAGCACATGTCTCTGTAGAAGATTAAAAAAAAAAAAACAGTCACAAGTTAGCCCCATGATAAAACCTAAGGCTTTGTTTACACCCAAAAATCTCCAGCGACAAAGAGCCTTTGGTATCAGTCTTCTGAAAGACCTAACAGCCTGAAGAACTGTTTCTTGTTGGAGTAGAAAGAATCAGCCTCAGGCTGAATTCCCACATCGCTGGATATTGTGCCATCGCTCTACTGCAGCTGTTTGCAACTAGGCTGGGTTGTCACCGCAAGAAAATCCTGTTGCAGAAGATTGCTACGTAGGGTTGCCAACCTCCAGGTACTAGCTGGAGATCTCCTGCTATTACAGCTGATCTCCAGCCGATAGAGATCAGTTCCCCTGGAGAAAATGGCTGCTTTGGCAATTGGACTCTATGACATTGAAGTCCCTCCCTTCCCCAAAACCTGCCCTCCTCAGGCTCTGCCCCAGAAATCTCCAGGTATTTCCCCACCTGGAGCTGGCAACCCTATTGCTACGGCTCATAGATAGCCCGGTGCCTAGTGATATGGGGAAGTAGTGTGGGTGGACTGATATGACCCAGTTGTAAGAGCAGCCTCTTCTGTCCATATGTTCAGACATAGGGCTTCCTCCCTCTCTACCCAAACGTTGCCACATCCTCTCCCTATTGTGAAAAAAGGGGAACGGGGATGGTGACTTTTCAAATACGTCTTCCTCTGCAGCAGCTGTACAAATGGACTTGCGGTGAACGCAGAGACATCAGTAATATTCCCCACAATGCGTTTGAGCAGCTGAACAAACACAGTTCCTGGTTCTTCCCAAATTCTGTAACGTTGCCTACCACACTTAGCAGTGTTACCAGATGTGCTTTCTAACTGACATTAAATTGTTAGTTGCCAGGACATTGCTGAAAAAAAATCCCTCTTTCTCGCTGGCCCTTGTCCTTGCATGGAGAATTTCTCTGTCTACAGCATTTTTATTCCACCTTTCTTCCGAAGAGCTCAAAATCCTATTTAGCAACCGTCATCACTTCCTCGTGATAAGAACGCAGATATACGGGTTAACCGCAGTTAGTTTTGGGACCTTGCCAGAAGCTATATACACCAGTATTTATTTAAGACTAACAAAATAAAGCCTAAAACCAACAGGATGTATTTTACAGAGTTTTTTGGGGGGGTGGGGAGGGAAATCCCAGGATCTTGCCTTTTTTAAAAATAACTGACTCTTTGCCTTAAAAAAAATCATACTAGATTTTTTTTCTGAAACCGTTAATGAAATGAGCTTTACATTTTGCTCTGTTGTTGGCAAAGCTGCCTGTGTTCCAGTCTTTTCCTTGCTAAGCCTTTGGTACAGTTGGATTTCACTTCTCCTACGCACTGCCAGTGTGGGAGGCCTGATTTTTTGGAAAGACAGGGATTGTCTGCTGAGTTCGTTCTCGGAATCTGGACCTTAGGAAGGTCAGAACTGTTGGAGCGGTGCTTCCTACGCTGCAGCTTCCCAACCCAAACGGGTACTGCGGCTTCCTCCTCGAAGGCTGACCTGTTCTCCTTTTCCGTCTGTTTTGTCTAACTGATAAGAGTCTTGCAAGGTTTATTTTTGGAGATGCATTTGAACATAAGATGTTGCAGCTTGTGCATGTTATGTGCAGTGGTGACCTCTGCTGGAGAAGGACAGAGCCTTAACAAATGACTTGCAGTTTAGATTAAGAACAATTTCCCTCTTTTTGTTTTGATGGAGGGTTCTTAATGTTGTCGACTAGATTGAACACATGAAGCTACCTTCTACTGAATCAGACCCTTGGTCCATCAAAGTCAGTATTGTCTACTCAGACTGGCAGAGGCTTTCCAGGGTCTCAGGCAGAGGTCTTTCACATCACCTAATTGCCTAGTCTTTTTAACTGGAGATGCCAGGGATTGAACCTGGGACCTTCTGCATGCCAAGCAGATGCTCTACCACTGAGCCACGGCACCTCTGTAAAGATTATTATTTCAGTGACTTCAGCTAGAAAAGGAGGTGGGTCTGCCTACAGCCGTATGTTAGGAAATTGAGGAAATGATCAGTCTAACATGGAAACCATCTTGTGTAGCAAATGAATAACACCCATCTTGCAGTACATCAAACTTTTCCACCCTGAAGACTACCTTGGTTTCCTGGAAGTATCCAAATATCGATGGGCCTTTACTCTTGCACGTTTTTCAATGCCTTACCTTCAGCTCTCCTGGAAGGCAGGTATCTCTGTACTCCCTTTCATCAACGATTATGCCCATGCAAAACAGAGAAAGTGGAAACAATAGAATGTTCTGCTGCAATGTCCCTTCTACAACGACATAAGATCACAGTATATTCTCCCCATATTGTCATCCTTTCCTGGGAGAGATCAGAAGAAGCTAAAGTTTCCCTTCTCTTAGCAGACTCCTCTCAGGAGATAACCACTCAAGCAGCCAAACTTTGCCTTCGGTCTCATGGGATTCGTAAACAGATGATTGAAAACCGTTCCCCATAGAAGATCTTTTCCTCCTCTTCTTCAAATCATCCCTCCCAGAATCATCAACTTTTATTATTTTAACCTAACATTAATTTTTATTCAGAGCTGATATTGTATCAAAGTAAAATTTGATTGATTGAGCTAATGAAATAGGAGACTAGGGGAATAATTTGAAAGAGCCAGAAGTGCCTTGCTGGACATCTCTGGCTGCTTTGCTTCATACAGAATGGAGCCTTCTGTAACTGAACCCGTGAAGCTGCCCTGTAGTGAGTCAGACCCCTGGTCCATCTAGCTCAGTATTGTCTGTTCCGGCTGGCATTAGCTCTTTCCCCAACATTTTCTGTTTCAGATCCTTTAACTGGAGATTTCAAGGACTGAACCTGGGACAGGCTGAATGCAGAGCACTGGCTCTTCCACTGAGGATGATGCAAAATGAACCTCTGCTTGCACCTTAACAACTCTAGCGGGAGAATAGGATTGTGCTAGGCCAGGGGTCTGCAAACTGCGGCTCCTGAGCCGCATGCAGCTCTTTGGCCCGTTGAGTGCGGCTCTCCAAACTTGGTTCAGAGCCCCTGCTCTCGCGCCGGCAGCCGGGCTGCGGAGCCAGCGCGCCTGAGAGAGAGAGAGAGAGCGAGCGCGAGAGAGCAGGCGAGCGGGCGCGCTCTCTCTCCCCCCCACGCCGTGGAGAATGGCCGGGTCCCCCTTTCCCTTTCCCTCAATGGTTGGGAGGCTAAAGCCTCCCCTCCCCTCTAGCCGTGCGATTGCTGGGCGGGCGGCTCGGCGGTTCCTGCCCCCCACCCGCCTATCAGCTGTTGGGCGGGGCGGGCTTCCTTTGGTAGACCTGGCCTCCGGCTGAGTCCCACTGGCTTTCTTGGAGGTAGACCTGGACTCCGAGGAGGGGAAAAAGTCCCCCTTCAGAGGCCAGGTCTACCAATTGGCTTCTATGGGCCTCCGGAGGCCAGGTCTACTGCCAAGAAAGCCAATGGGTAGAACTGGCCTCCCAATGGGACTCAGCCGGAGGCCAGGTCTACCAATAGGCTTTTATGGCGGTAGACCAGGCCTCCAGACGAGGACTCCGGATGGGGAGGGGGAAATGGCAGGGACTTACAATTTAATTTTTATCAATAAATAAGATCACTATTAAGTATGATATCAAGTTTTATTCAGTGTACCTATAGTTTAATTAAGACTTAAAACTTTAATTAAAGTTTATTAAGTTAATAAACAGTGTACCTACCTATACAGTTTAAGTTTACGAAATTTGGCTCTCAAAAGAAATCTCAATCGTTGTACTGTTGATATTTGGCTCTTTTGACTAATGAGTTTGCCGACCCCTGTGCTAGGCCTTCAGCGGTTTGGTTTTACAGGTAATACAATGAATTGTGCCTGGAGGCAAATAGGCAGCCTGTAAAGATCTTTGAGAGCCGGTGTGGTGTGGTGGTTAAGAGTGGCGGACTCTAATCTGGAGAACCAAGTTCAATTCCCCCACTCCTCCACATGAAGCCTGCTGGGTGACCTTGGGCCAGTCACAGTTCTCTGGGAACTCTCTCAGCCCACACAGAGGCAGGCAATGGCAAACCACCTCTGAACCTCTCTTGCCTCGAAAACCCTACAGGGTCGACATGTCAGCTGTGACTTGACGGCACTTTCCACCATCACCAAAGATCTTTAAAACTAGGGAGATGTAATTACTCACACCTGCCAGCAATCTTGCCATTGCATTGCATAGGGGAGGGACTGTGGCTCACTGGTAGAGCCTCTGCTTTGCATGCAGAAGGTCCCAGGTTCAATCCCCGGCATCCCCAGTTAAAGGGACTAGGCAAGTAGGTGATGTGAAAGACCTCTGCCTGAGACCCTGGAGAGCCACGGCTAGTCTGAGCAGACAGTATTGACTTTGATGGACCAAGGGTCTGATTCAGTACAAGGCAGCCTCATGTGTTCATGTGTGTGTGTTAATTCTGAACCATTTGAAGCTTTCAGCCAGTGTTCAAAGGCAACCCCATAGACAGCACATTGTATCAGTCCAACTTGGTTATAGTCAGCACATGGGTAACTGTGACCAAATATATAAAGCCTGCCAGGCCGCACAGGTTTGTGCTCCCTGGGCTGGAGGTCACCGGCAGCTTCCTCAGGAGTGGTCTGTGACCTAACTTCCTGATGTGATGTCTTATGATGGCATCATGATACGGATCCTGCATAGCCTGTTTTTAAACGATTTAAATGTAACAAATTGTGCCTGCCCTTAAAAACATTAAGGGGAAAAAAAGCCAGGGCAAGGCGACAATCTTTGCTTGTTTTGTGACCATAACATTCCAGCTGAAGGGTGTTTCCAATATTACATTGGGTGTAACATCTTCTGATTCAGTGAGCCTCAGGGGCTTAACTAAAAACGCCAAAAGCATTTCTAGATGAAGGAAGCGGTGTCGTTTCCAACCCCTCAGGCTTCAGAGAGATGTTTTGTTTTCGGTCAGAATAGCTGGATGATTCATGAGGTGTGAGGGAAAGATATGCCGTGTAGGGCAGTAGCTCTTTGGAGGACAGCACCGAGGAAGTATTAGTTGGTAATCTAGACCATTGGAAATTAAAGAGTGAGCCTGATTTTTGTGGTGTCTGCTTCCCCCTCCAAAGGGCCAGGTTTGCAAATGGGGAGGGGGGGTTGCTACTGTATCTGTGCCTATAGGTCAGGGGGTGGGGAACCTTTTTCATGCCAAGGGCCATTTCCATATTTATAACATTATTCGGGGGCCATAACAGTCATAGATACCCCGGGGGGGAGAGGCTAGGGTTGCCAGGTCTCCAGCCACCACCTGGAGAAACTATGCAGAGAAGGAAGGGGAAGGAGGGAAAGAAGGAAGGAAAGGAAGGAAGAAAAGAGAGGGAGAGAAAGAAAGAGAGAGAGAAAGGGAGGGGTTCCCAGCTTTCCCCACACACACACACATGCAGGCATGCCCCCGGCTGCGCAAGTGGCTGGGAGCCATCAGGGAGATGCGTCTGCGGCTTCTCCTGCCTTTGTGCGCGTGCACACACACACACACACTCAAGCCAGTCCGCTCCCAGATGCGTGAGCAGCCACGAGCGATCAAGGAGAAGCCTCTGCGGCTTCCCCTGCCTTCGCGCGCGCACACACACGCAAGCCAGTTAGCCAGCCCCCAACCGCAAGAGCGGCCAGGAGCGATCAGAGAGAAGCCTCCGTGGCTTCCCCCTGCTTCGTCACCCACGCACACACAAAGACACACACACACACACAAGAAAGCCAGCCAGCCCCCAGTCGCACGAGTGGCCGGGAGCGATGGGGGCGAAACCCCCAACAACTTTCTCTCTAGGAACAGGAAGCAGGGAGACTTGGGGGAAACGCCCCCCAGTCACCCAATCAGCCTTTAGTTTTGTTAGCATTCTCTCCTGCCTCCCAGCAAAGCCTGAAGCGCTGGGATAAGGGCCTGGCTAGCAATAGCTAGCTCCCGGTCTCGGCAGGTGGGCCATGGAGCTCCAGGCCTCGGCAGGCTGGCCAGGGCTGGATAAAATGGTCTCGCGGGTCGGATGCGGCCCGTGGGCCGGAGGCTCCCCACCCCTGCTCTAGGCTGAGCTGGCATTAAGCAGGGGGTTGGACTAGATGGCCTGTATGGCCCCTTCCAACTTTATGATTCTGTGATTCACTCCGTATTAATTTCTGGGCACGGATCAAATTGCCGGTTCATATTCCGAATAGCCTGGGACCAGATTGCCAGATGGGCTGCTTTTTCCTGTACAAAACTATCCACTGTGTATGAGTGGCAACTGAGGCCCTGCCTAGCACGCTACTACCTACTGGTAGGTGGTGGCCAGACACAGAGCCTTTTCTGTAGTGGTGCCTCAGTTATGAGATGCCGCCTCCACAGTGACTCATGTGGCACCTTGCACTAGTTGCTATCTAAATCCTTTTGAGGCCTAGGAACCACACATCTACTGGACCGCCTTTCCCGATGTGCTTCACTAAGGTTGATTCATACAACTAGCCATTCATTGCAAAATATCTCATCTTGCCATCAGATTAGATGTGTGTTTGCTAGAAGCTGAGCTTTTCTTTCTGTGGTGGTTCCCACCTGGTGGAACAGTCTTCCTTCCTACCTTATTGATTTTTTCAGAGGCAATATAAATCTGACGTATTCAGCATGTACTTTTGTTGATGAGTTGTTGAGCCCAGAGGACTTGTTAAGAATTCCAGGCGTTTAATATGATGTTGATGTCTTCTGCTATCATTTATTCGGTTTCCATTGTAAACTTGCTCCAGTCTTTTGTTAGAGAAAGCAGGTTTAAATTACAATAAATAAGTATAGCCTTTAAAGTTTGAGACGCCAGGTGAAGACTTTTTTTAATTTGCTTAGGCATTCTCTTGATTTCTGCAGTGCCTTTAGTATTGCCCATCCCCCCCATTTGGATAGTTTTGTTGACAGCTGTTGAGTTAGTTTTAATGGAGGCTTATTTTTTTAATGCTGCTAAATAGTTATCGTTTATTTATTCAGCCTTCTGTTGGTTTAAGTGGTTTCTACAATGGTTTTAGGCTGCTGTTTGACTTTCGCTTACAGACTTTAATTTATTGTGTACTCATTCTTTTAAGTGGCTTTATTGTTGTTGTTGTTTTAATCCCTCTTTGCTGTACGCCACTTTGGAATTTGTTTTTGGAGAAGTGTCTCATAAATATCTTAAACAAACGAATAGCTTGCCCCAAAACAACAATGGGAGGTGGTTTGAGACATTCCCCTGTTGTGGAGATTCCTTCCCAAAATGTTGAACTTTCATGTTAAAAGAGTAAATCACTAGTCCTGGTGGGAGATATAAAGGAAACGAGCAGTCTGCAGTAGCAAGCTGTTACTGGCTTCTGGTGTTCCGATCCATGAGTCCAGTGACGATCAGCAACCACTTGGTACAAATGTATTATTCAGTTGTGTTTAAATTGCTTAATACATAATTTAGGGGAGTCTGGGAAGCACTTTAACTTTGTGTAGGGCTTGGCAAAGCCTGAGAAAAAACGGCCTCTGATTGGTTGGGACTTGTGTTGAATCAGAACCAAATGGACCATGGTCCCAACAATTATCAGGTCCTACCAACCTCCAGTACCATCCGTGACGTCAGCCTTTTGGCTTATTTTGGACCAGGTGTGTCCTGTAAAAAAATATGCACGTGCTCATACAAAGGCATACATCAAGGTGGTGGCCGTGTCAAAGGGTTCAGCAGATCTAGATGTATCAATATTGACCTCTCCTGTCTGCCTGGGCTCTCTGCAAGCTACGCACAGATCTGGTGTCACCCTCTACCACAATCATGGCACGATCCCTGTGACCATCCTGTGGCTGCCTTAGTAGGTTTTGTGGAAAAGATTACATAAATAGATGATAAGTAAGCTACTTAGAGGCTGTGTTGTGGGAATAAGAAGCTGTTTTGGTGGTAGGGTTGCCACCTTGTTGCCTGGTCTAGCTTCTGGGCCTTTGAGGGAAATTGACAAAAAGACATTGGGCACTTTCGTGCATGCCGAATAAAGCACTTGCAAACCACTTTCAATGCACTTTGCAGCTAGATTTTACTGTGTGAAATGGCAAAATCCACTTGCAAAAGATCGTTAGTGGATTGGAAGTGGATTGAAAGTGCATTATTCAGCATGTGTGAAAGCGCCCATTAAGTTGGAGTCTTATCCTTTTTTGGGGGTGGGGAACCCTTCATCAGCTTAATTTCTGAGCATCGGGCTATTGTTGAAACAGCAAAAGCAGTGTTAGTAAAAAAGAAAAGTTAACCATAGCTGGTTGGGTCTCTTTAGTTGGGCATCCCCTGTCACCTTGTAACAAATGTTGATGTTGATCATTCCTATAAAGCTTAGTGATTGTGATAACTGTTTGATGATGTGAAAATATGGCCTCTTTTTAAACAGCTCAGAGGCACCTTTATGGTTAAGCTAGCGAAGCCCTGAAGCCTCCTTTATTTGAAATGTGTAATGTTGTTACTTAATGTTGTTACTGGATCTGCGTTACAGATGGAGAACCAGAAGCACAGAGCGTCTAATAGTGTTCAGAGCTTCCCGCTAGCCCTGCTGGAAGCAGAAACCAGAAGCCCTGCTGCTGCTAGACATCACTGTGCTGTGTAGCCTGCAAGGAGGGGTAAGTTGAATGTGCGTATGCAGCACTTGACATGGAACATGCTTCCTGGCTATGACAACCGGATGGTGCCATCTGGTCTGGTTTGCTACGTGTAGGAAATGCAGAAAAGAGCAACCAAAATGATCAAGGGGCTAGAGCAGTGATGGCGAACCTTTTAGAGACCGAGTGCCCAAACTGCAACCCAAAACCCACTTATTCATCGTAAAGTGCCAACACGGCAATTTAACCTGAATACTGAGGTTTTAGTTTAGAAAAAACAACTCATACGTTAACATCTTATGCTCACAAGCATAAAATGATCCAAACAAAGCAAGGAAAGCAATCCCAAGTGCTTTCATTGATTTAAAATTATTTGGCAGAGAATTCCACACTTTAAGGATTTCATTTTCAGAACTAACTGTACTATCCTTTGTCATCCATAAAATTAAATCATGGCAATGACTGACAAACACCATGTTCCCCATCTGCATTCTCAAAACTCTGCAGGGGGGCTTATTGTTGAGTTGTGCATCTGAGTGGCAAGTCCAAGGCAAAACCTCCCATTCACAAATGGACAACAACCCCCCCCCAATGCAGTTTTGAGAATCTGGATGGGGGAAATGTGCATCTGAGTGGCAAGTCCAAGGCTAAACCTCCCATACACAAATGGACAATACCCCCCCATGCAGTTTTGAGAATCTGGATGGGGGAAATGTGCATCTGAGTGGCAAATCCAAGGCAAAACCTCCCATTCACAAATGGACAATAAACACACACACCCATGCAGTTTTGAGAATCTGGATGGGGGAAATGTGCATCTGGATGGCAAGTCCAAGGCTAAACCTCCCATACACAAATGGACAATAAACCCCCCCATGCAGTTTTGAGAATCTGGATGGGGGAAATGTGCATCTGGGTGGCAAGTCCAAGGCTAAACCTCCCATACACAAATGGACAACAACCCCCCCCCCATGCAGTTTTGAGAATCTGGATGGGGGAAATGTTCATCTCAGTGGCAATTCCAAGCGAAAGAGCCGCCCACCGCAAGCCTCCCGCAAGCCTCCCGCCGCCCTGCTCCGCCTCAGCAGCAGCGCCGCCGCCCCACCCAGGCACCGCTCTGGACCCGCCGCCGCCGCCGCTTATGCTCAGCCCCAAAGGGCTGCCCTGCCGGCCGCCCCGCTACGCCCGCCGAGTCGCCCTGCCCCTCGACAAAGTTGGCTGCGGCGCGGCGGAAACTTGTGCCGAGGCTGCGAGGAGGGGTGGAGGAGGGGGACGGGCAGCCAAGGGGGCAGCGGAGGAGGGGGCAGGGGCGACTCGGCGGGCGTAGCGGTGTGGCCGGCAGGGCAGCCCTCGGGGCCGAGCATGAGCAGGCGGCGGTGGGTCTGGAGCGGCGCCTGGGTGGGGCGGCGGCGCTGCTGCTAAGGCAGAGCGGGGTAACGGAGGCAGATGGCGCCGAGGCCGCGAGGAGGGGGCGGGGGACGGGCGGGGGGGGCGGCTCCACGCGTGCCCATAGAAAGGGCTCGGCGTGCCGCTTGTGGCACGCATGCCATAGGTTCGCCAACACGGGGCTAGAGCAACTGCCCTATGAGGAGCGGCTAAAACGCTTAGAGCTATTTAGCTTGGAAAGAAGGTGGTTAAGGGGAGACATGGTAGAGGTCTATAGAATTGTTCATGATTTGGAGAGAGTGGACAGGGAGAAGCTTTTCTCTCTCTCTCATAATACTAGAAAGTGGGGTCATCTGCTGAAGCTGGAGGCTGAGAGATTCAAAACAGATAAAGGGAAGTATTTCTTCACACAACACGTAGTTAAATTGTGGGACCCCCTGCCCCAGGATGTGATGATGGCTGCCAATTTGGAAGGCTTTAAGAGGGGAGGGAACTGGAGAAAAGTTCAAGTATCCTGGTTGGGTAGGATTTCAATAATTAAAATGATGGTTTTGCCCAAAATGTTGTTTTTGTTTCAGAATCTACCAGTTCTAAAAGGAACAAAAAAGTTTCAACAGTGGAAAAAAGAACTGGTTAGATTTATTTGGGGTAACAATAGACATAGAATTGCCTATAGAAATCTGACGGATAGTTAAGAAAGAGGTGGATTGACACTCCCGGATCTAAGATACTATTATGAAGGAGCCTGTTTAGCTGGTTAAGGGATTCGATTATGTTAGAAAATTCTAGATTGTTGGATTTGGAGGATGCTAATGTAAGATATGGGTGGCACGCATACTTATGGTATGATAAAGATAAAATAAACAAAAGATTTTAATCACCATATTATAAGAGCTAGTCTACTACAAGCGTGGAAAAGATATAAAAGAGATTTTGAATTTAAAACACCGGGTTTGCTATGCCCTCTAGAAACGATTACAAGAAGAAAACCAAACATGGATCAAGATAGCAAGACATATAGGGAATATATACAAAAAGATAAAGAACAATGCAAACTAAAAAATAAGGAAGAATGTGGAATAACGAACTGGTTTAAATATTTTCAGCTAAACGATGTCTTCAAAAAAGACCAAATATTAGGATTCACAGATAAAAACTAAGCTAGAAAAGATATTAGACACAGGAAATAAAGGACAAATTTCTAAGTTGTACCAACTAATATTAGAATAAAATTCAGAAGAGGAAAGAGTTAAAACAGTAATGATATCATGGGCAAGAGATCTGGGTCATAATATTGAAATGGAAGAATGGGAAAGACTCTGGACGAAAGAATATAAATTTACAATAGCTAGTAGCATAAAAGAAAATATGTATAAAATGTTCTATAGAGGATATACTACTCCAGTATTATTGGCAAAGACGGATAAAATATCGGTTCTTATAGGTTATCCGTGGTCTTGGTATTTTCTTTCCTGACGTTTCGCCAGCAGCTGTGGCAGGCATCTTCAGAGGAGTAACACTGAAGGACAGTGTCTCTCAGTGTCAAGTGTGTAGGAAGAGCAATATATAGTCAGAAGGGGGTTGGGTTTGAGCTGAGTCATTGTCCTGTAAAGTATTAACATACCACACCCTCATTAGCACATTATCTTGATACTTACAGGACAGTGATTAGCACATTACCTTCAATACTTTACAGGACAATGACTCAGCTCAAACCCAACCCCCTTCTGACTATATATTGCTCTTCCTACACACTTGACACTGAGAGACACTGTCCTTCAGTGTTACTCCTCTGAAGATGCCTGCCACAGCTGTGGGCGAAACGTCAGGAAAGAAAATACCAAGACCATGTTCACACAACCCGGATAACCTACAAGTACTGATGAACTCTGACCATGAAAGCCTTCGACAATATGGATAAAACCATCTCAGATAAATGTTGGAGATGTAAAGAGAAGAAACAGACTTTCTACCATGTTTGGTGGACGTGCGGAAGAATCAAATTTTTTTGGAAAAGGGTAATTATGAAAACGGAATATGATACAGAGCAATATTAAAAAGGAAGATAAAGCAGTTTGTCAGTACAGTTTTGCAGCAGCGCGATTGATAATTGCTAAATCCTGGAAAGGGAAAAAAAACTTCATATGAAAGATTAGAGAGACAAAATGATTTACTATATACAAATGGATAAAATTAAAATAGCTTGAAAGGAAAAGATATAGAAATATTTAAGAATCAATGGCAAAAAACATTTAAATATTGGGCAAAAATAGCAAAGGTAGATTTTACAAAAATGATGAAGGGGCTATAAGTAAAACAAATAAGTATAGAGTAAGATAAGTTAAAGTATAAATCTAAGAGATTAATCAACGGGAGTCGCTCACGGTGAAGGAGGGTGATGGGGGATGGAGGGTTATAAAATGGAGGTAATGGTTAAAATGAGCATTACTATTTTTCTTTTTTGTTGTAATATTGAATCAGTGTAACCCATCTTCTATGAATTTTTTTTTAAAAATTGGAAAAAAAGAGGGGAGGGAACGTGTCCCTGGAGGAGAGGGGTGTTCATGGCTACTAGTATAAATGGATACTAGTCATGATGCATACCTATTCTCCCCAGGATCAGAGGAGCATGCCTATTACATTAAGTGCTTTGAAACACAGGCAGGATGGTGCTGCTGCAGTCGTCTTGTTTGTGGGCTTCCTAGAGGCACCTGGCTGGCCACTGTGTGAACAGACTGCTGGACTTGATGGGCCTTGGTCTGATCCAGCATGGCCTTTCTTATTCTGGCTGCTTCTGGGTGGTGTCTTTTAGGGCGTTGGCAGGAAAAACTGAGTGAAACGGAAGAGAGAATCGTTTTATGATTCCTATAGGCATAGAACTTGGTAGAAATGGATGAGATTGGGACAGAGATGACAGTCAGGGGAAGGAAGCTGGGAGTACAATACAGCTCCTCCTTTGCCTGTTCTGAGGCCATTGAAGCTCCAGAGAGCTTGGAGGACACCAGGGTGGAAGGGCTGGCTAGAGGTTACTCAGGAGGATGGGCTTCACAAGTGTATACCTTCTCCTCTTGAGACAAATTAAGCCAACTGAGTTTGCTTTCCAAGTGCCCAAAAACAGACTCTGGAAAACTGGAAGAAATTGGGGTAACAGAAAAACAGTGTGATGGGTGCAGGAGTTAGGAGGTTCTGTGGAAATTCAGGGGGGTGTTCCCAAAAGCCCATCCTCCGTCAGACTAATTGGCAGTAGCAACTTTCAGCCACCTCCTCTCTCTGGAACCGTGAGAGCCGAAGTATAGTAAAAGTTCAGATGCCCTGATAAAGTCCCTGGTTTCCTTCCTACAGAGCCAGGTAAAGTTGTGGCTGGTTATGATCACAGCTACACAGAGTTATAGATCCTTATCTAGACAGAAACATTCCTGCTTCCCGTACAAAGGAGTCATTTATTCAGCGCCTGCAGCCAGCTACACAATGGAACCGTAGTGAACGATAGTTATCGAAGTGCAGACTTGGGGAAAAAATGTTTTGTGGATGTACACAATGAGTGCTGGGCCTTCTATTTTTATTATAATTTTTATTTTGTATAAAGGGATACAAAAACAAGGAAATAGAAAAAAAGAAAACAAGCACATGCCTCTGTCTAAGCTTTGACAGGATAATACATTCATACATCAACTTCAATCTCATCCTTTAACTTCTACAGCTACTTTCTAGTAATGCCCTTTAATAGATTACTGCTCCTTTGTAGAGTGCAATATTTTACGAAGTATTTAAAAACACTTGGAAAGTAATAATTAATCAAATATGTCCTAATACCTCAGTATAGGTTCATGGCCTTAATTCTTACAATAGTCTGGAGTTACCATTTTCTAATTCTAAATACCAGTTAATGACCTATCTCTATATCAAACGCCTAGCAGAAATATTTGGCAGATAGAAATTTGGCAGATAGAAATTTGTCATATATTGATTGCCATTTCTTCTTAAACTCATCTAATGGATTCTTTTTCATCAGGTGCGTTACTTTTGCCAACGAAGCAAAGTCTAATAGCTTGTAAATCCATTCAGACATGTCTGAGATTCCAATATGATGCATAAAAATTCTGGCAGCGGTAGTTGCATATTGAAAAAGTTCCTTGTGTGCTGAACTCACTTGTGGGGGTACTATACCCAGCAACATAAATTTGGGGTTTAAGTGCTGAGCCTTCTTACACACAGCAAGGGCAGCACACAAGCCATTTCGGTGTCTGAGGATGTGAGGTGTCTGAGTCATGCTACTCTTGTGCACATGATATATTTGTTTTCCAGTTAACCTCTGGAAGAGCTGAGGTGGGTAAAATAACCCGAGAGCAATATATTGGAGTTTATAAGGAGGAAGAGTAAAGCTGTTTTTTTCCCCCCACACAGTGGCTTAGAATATCCAAAGCTGACACTTGACATCTTCTCTGTGCGGGAAGCTGCATATGCTGTCTCAACACCTAGAACACTTCCTCCAAGTATGTTCTGTGTCAGTGTGGGAAGAGGAAGCCGTGTCAATTGTGCTTCTTGTCCCCCAGTACAGGAAGTTGTGTTCATATGAGGGACTGTGTGCCCAGAGGCAAACCCTGATGATGCCACCCAATATTCTCTCAAAGGATAGATTTTGGCCTGATCCTGAACAGGAGCTGTATTAAAGAGAGCCAGCATGGTATAGTGGTTAGGAGCGATGGACTCTAATCTGGAGAACCGGGTTTGATTCCCAATTCCTCTACATGAGTGGCAGACTCTAATGTTGTGAACCGGGTTGATTTCCCCGGTCCTATACATGAAGCCAGCTGGGTGACCTTGGGCTAGTCACAGCTCTTTAGAGCTCTCTCGGCCTCACCTACCTCACAAGGTGTCTGTTGTGGGGAGAGAAAGGGAAGGTGATTGTGAGCCAGTTTGATTCTCCTTAAAAGGTAGAGTCGGCATATAAAAACAATTTCTTCTTCTTCCCTCCTCCTCCTCCTCCTCCTCCTCCTCCTCCTCTTCCTCTTCTTCCTCCTCCTCCTCTTCCTCCTCCTCCTCCTCCTCAACTCTTCTTCTTTTTTTTAAAAATCTACTTTGCTAATCTGTTTGCTTTCCCTTTTTTATTCTGCAGAATAATGGGACTGTAGATCCTCAACCTGTGAAGGTGCTGCTGAGTCTGTTTGGGGACAACAGGGGAGGACTGTAAGTAACTCATCGTGTTACATGGCATTATGAATTTCTCGAATGCTAGGGAGCATATGGAGGTGTACAATGACACGGATTTTGGGTGCAATGTGATTCCCCTCCTTTCTTCCACCTAATTTCTTTCTTTCTTCACTTGGCTTCTGTGACCTGTGAGCAGGTTAGAGCCTTCCTCTGTGCCATTGGGCTTGGTGTACTGGGTTATCATGAAACATCTCTCCACTGTTGAGCTCTAGATCTGGCTAGTAATAGTATAGGATTGCTGCAGTGATGTTCAGCTACCTCCTCCTGGATACCACCATGAATGCTCTTTCCTGGGCTCTGAAGGATTCCATGGCAACGGAATCACCAGCCTTAATTTTGCTAAATTTCTGAATGTTGAGTTTTGATGAACCTATTCAATACGATGGCTTTCTATATCCTCAGAAGGACAGAATCTTGTATGATGAAACAAGCCTGTTCCTCACTCCCTTTCCAAACTCCGGGGTTCCCTATCCACAATTTGCTCCATGTTTCAGGAAAATGGGCAAGGCCCTTATCTGGTGGGGCTTGTTGTTGGGAGGTGGTTTCTAACTTGAAATAGCCACTGTCAGAAGAACTGATAGCTCACATGTCAGGGATTGCAAGTTAACGTGGCTCTTTTGATTCAGGGTAATTGTGAACATGGCTCCTTGTGAGCTGCAGAGTGAATACTACTGCTTTGGAATCCCCTCCATCTTCAGCGGGAAGACCTGGCTATTTGTGGTATAGCCAGTTCCCAGCTATCTCACCATGTGTTTGAAAATATCCTTGCAAAAAGATTAGCTGCTGGGTCTATGGAAACTGGCTTATTTAGCGTATTGCCTTTCCATAGCCCTTTGAAGGGCCTTCCATACACTGTCTTGTTGTAATCCTTACAACAACCCTATAAATTAGGTCAGTTGTATTGACCCGATATTGTAGATAGAGAGAGCAAGGTTTGGTCATGGCAGAGGTGACATTTGAACCGGGGACTTCCTGATCCACATCTCATTCACTAATTTCCCAGCATTAAATCCTGTTCTGCTTATGCTTAAACTTTTAGAAAAGATGCTGTTAGATTTACTTTGGGTACCAGAGTTGCTATGCAGAGGAAGGCACTGGCAAACCACCTCTGTTAGTCTTTTGCCATGAAAACCCCAAAAAGGGGTCACCATAAGTCGACTGCGACTTGAAGGCACTTTACACACACCCACACACGAGCTTTCATGCCCTGTTTGTTATCTTTTTTTATGGGCATCCAGCAGTCTGCTGTGGCAGACGTAATTCAGTTGGTCTAGTGCGCCATGCCAGTTCTTGCACAGTATAAAAAGTGGTCTTTGTCTTGCTTAAGTTCCGGGGAGGTTGGCATGCCTAGGGCTGCTCTCAGACCATTCTGGACACCTTTAGAGGCACGTGACCCAAGGCACAGTGCTGACCAGGGATGTTTGTTTCCCACCAAGAAACAGGAGATCATTCCGAAGGTCCTTGTGATATTACATGGGCTTCTGGAATGATCTCCCATTTCCTGGTGGGAGAGGCACTCAGAGGCAGAAGCAGAATGTGATCCTTCCACAGTCCTTTAAGCCTTATTAGTACTAGTGATAGTGGTTAAGAGCAGTGTACTCTAATCTGGATAGCAGAGTTTGATTCCCCGCTCCTCCCCATGAAGCCTGCTGGGTGACCTTGGGCCAGTCACAGTTCTTTCAGAATTCTCTCAGCCCACACCGAGGCAGACAATGGTGAACCAGCTCCCAACATCTCTTGCCTTGGAAACCCTAGCGGGTCACCATAAGTCAGCTGTGACCTGACGACACTCTATGCGCATAAACACACGGTACCAGCTGGGCCAAAAAAAGTACAAAAAGTGTTGGGCCTCTGTCCTTCTTCAAGGAAAATGGGAGATGGCTGTAGAAGCCATTGTGGCAATCTCCCACTTTCTTGACAGGGAACCACTGGAGGGAATGGACCAGTGACTCCCTTTGGCTTTCTTCAGTCCCTGCTGGCACTTGTTCCAGAGATTATATAATAAGAGAAGCTATTTTCTTTCCAATACCTGAAGCGTTCAAGGTCAGTGGAGGTTGCCATGGTGAGGCAGGTGTGTGTGTGTTTGTGAGGGTGACAGTGAGGAGAGGAGTTGGCCCAGAAGAGCACAAGATGGTGATGATGGAGCAGGGGCATTGGAAGGGCATCTTGCCCAAGATCCTTCAAAACCTGAAGGCAACCCTAACATGGGGCACAGAGTTTAGACGGCAAGAAAGGATGGCCTAATGGATGTCTAAATATACTTGTTCACTACAGTTTTAAAACTGAACTTGGCTATGCCATTTTATACTTTGGACAAGAAAATTAGTCTTGGCATGATTCTTACGTGGATATCGTTGCTTTAAACTAGGGTCTTTCTTGGCTTTTTTGGCCAGCTGCTGCATTCTTTGTTTATTGAGCGTGTTCCGGGATATCATCTGCTGTAAAATCTACCCATGGAAAAAGGGTCGGCGCTTTCCTCAAGAGCTGTTAACTGGTATTTGCTCATCTCGTTAAAATTCATTTGACATCTACTCTGTCAAGTAAACTAAAAACCACTTCATAGCAAATGGCAAAAGGTCCATACTGTTGGTGGAACCCCCCCATCATTTTCTTGTCTGGCTGGAGATAGGCAAGCAGAGGGAATGAATTGACTGGCCTTGGATTTGGAATCTTAAAAGTACATGAAAGTTGAAATAGGCTTCTTTTTATTATTCTAGTTTATTTGGGACAGAAGATTGCTCTTTGATGTAGAGTTCTCATTTCATGTCCATTCTCTGGTGCTTTCAGGCATTTTGATATACTTGGGCTGGTTGCAAGCACAGATTAAACTAATTTAAAAAATCCTCCTAACTCAAAGCTTTTGTAAAATGTTTAATATACATTCTCCCAGTTACGAGATTTTTTACTGCATTCTCAACTATTAACACAATTTGGTTTAGGATTAGGGTTGCCAGCTCCAGGTTGGGAAATACCTGGAGATTTTGGGAGTGGAGTCTGAGGAGGGCTGTGTTTTGAGAGGGGAGGCCATAGAGTCCCAATTGCCATTTTCTCCAGGGGAACTTTAGTTAGCATATAAAATAGTAATATTTGCCTTAAGTTTTTAACTTAAGGGAAGGGCCATGGCTTAATGGTAGAGCATCTGCTTGGCATGAAGAAAATCCCAGGTTCAGTCCCTGGTACCTCCAGTTGAAAGGACCAGGTATGTGAAAGACTGAGACCCTGCAGTCTTCAGGGTCTCAATTTGCTAATACAGAAAGAGATTCATTGGAGTATCCAAAACATCTAATTTTTTTCAGTCAGAAGAAAGGGGGGGGGAAGGTTTCCAGGGAAGAAAAATGGTAAATTCCCACTTTCCCCCCTGTCCCCAAAGGCCTTCACGTCTCCAGTTGAGTTTAGTGTTGCCTACTCTGGCAATGGCTGTTCAGCGTGTCAGGCTCAGAATGGTCTTTTCTGCTATATGAGCTCCTTTAACTGGAGATGTTAGAAACTGGACTTTCTAGATGTAATGAGTATGCTGTACCACTGAGCCCTGGTCCTTTTCCATTAGGGCAGAATTTTTACAACTCACTCTTTGTAGTTCCATTGTGCTTGCAAACAATATGTTGGCCTTCTATATACATCACTTTTCTTTTTACACGTTGATATAGTCCAATTATAAGACTTTTTGGCATTTTTCCTTTTTGTGCCACATGGTGGTGATGCTTGTTTTGCAAGCCAGTACATATTCTTTGGATTATGCGGGGGGTGGGGGTGGGGGTGGGGGTGTCTTATCAACCAATTCCTTTTCAAAACGGATTATTTGACTGATTGGTTAGTGCACTGATTGACTGACTTTAAATTCATTTATACATCTTAAATCTCAGTGAAGATGTGCTTTGGATGATCGTGAGAACTGATTGTCTGGAGGTAAAACCTAAATAAAACACATCATTTTAAGAAGGGAAGACACTTAAAATATTTTTTAATCAAAATTGCAAACACGGTATATCAACCTTATAACTAGGGTTGTGCATATCAATATACCTGAACCGAAAATAAACTCGAAATTACTTGTTTCAACAGTATTCGGGTTTTGGGTAGACCAAATGTCAAAACCCGGGAATCTGCCCGAAGCCAAATAGGCGATTCCCCAAAAGCTGAATAATTATTCGATTTTTTCGGGTTCGGCTATTCGCCGTTGCTTAGATGCACAGCTCTGTGCTTTCTCCCATTTTTTAAAAAAATGTTTGACTGGTTTTGATAGCACCCCATAGTTGGTATGGGTATTTGGCTTATTCTGGGTTTACCAGAAAAAAATCGGGCCCAATAAACCTGAACCCAAAATTTACCGATTTTTTTTTTGCATGACCCTTCTTATAACACATCAGAACCAAAATGCCTTCAGAAATACACGGGCTCATAGCCGGTCAGTATTGGGGAAAATCCGTGTCTGATAATTTTACTTCTGCTGAAATTTGTGTTCTGTTGTTTTTATTCTGGGACTGAAAAAGACAATCTATAATTCTGGATGCAGAGTGATATGAGGTATTTAAAATGAAATCCTCAGTGGCCAATGCTCTGTTGGTCTTGCATGCCAGCTAGAAGGGAAATCCCCCTTTTAAGCTCTCCAAGTCTTTTGCGAGGGGAAGAGAGGTGTAAACAGGTCTTTGTGGTCTTATAAGCTGTAGCTCTTCAAGAATTTCCTGTAGTGGATTTTTTGTTGGTACTTATGACCAACCCTACCTGCACCTTTCGTAATCCAACCACACCAGTTAATCAGTTAAAGTTTTAAGCCCATTGGTTTAGTGCCTCCCCAGATCTCTGGTCAAGACACGGCAGGTATTAGCATACCTCTGGCCATTGCAAACATTTGGGCAGCGGCTGTGTCTACAAACAGCTTTTTCTTGCAGCGCTGCTGTGGATCTCTGTGCTCAGAGTCCCTCGGCTGTGAAATTTTTCCCAAGCCGATGACTCCCAGTACAAAAGCTGCAGCTGTAAACAAGGCAACGCTGGCAAAACACAGGAGAGAGAGGTATCCAGCAAGGCTGTGGTGCCTGAGAGCACACCTGTGCACAGATTACAAGGCATCATCTCAGCGGTACCACAGCAGGGGAAGCTTCAGGTAAGGTAAGAACCTAACTCTGTGTGTGGAAGTGGCCCACTGAAGTGTTTGGGAGGCACAAGGTTAGGAAGATGATGGGGACTTTGTGCGAGAGAAAGACTGGGCAAGAGCTTTCGAACCAGGGAACACTTATGGGAACGAGGGAAACTGGTTGGGGATCACTGTACTCGAATCAGATGACCCAACTTGATTATTCCTGAGGGCCAGCCTCTTTTCTGTTACCGAGTCCAGAAGCATATATTGCTACTATCCCCCAGAGCTGGTAATGATAATAACTAGCTGTTAGGTCTTCGCAGTTATTCTTCGCCTGAGTTCAGGCACAGCTGGGGCATTGTGAATGAAATCCAAAAGAGAACTGTAACATTCTGGTCTGGAATGCTTTATCCACCTTACCATTTGAAAACCTTTTTTCCTTACTGGTGGGTACATTTTGATTGACAATTGGGTAGGGCTGCTAGGAAAAATCACTTTGGGACTGGATTGGGCCTGCAGGCTTCCAGTCTGCCTGCCCAAACTCATGATTACTACACAACTCAGAGGCAACAGGGTCTGGCTGTTGTTCTTTCCTTTCTGGAAAAAAAAATGTAGGACATTGTTGTCCTGCTTTACAGGTATGGCTGGGAAAATCCTACATTTGCCCTAGCAAAAGTAGCTGAAGACACCCCCCAAAGTCCTACTTCATGCAATGCATAATTAATCTATTGCTTCAGGATGTTTTGATAGATGTTCATTAGCATAAAGAGTATATACATTTAGGAAATATTGGTCTGTTAATTCCTATTAGTTGTCATAGCCAGGAATGGGTCTCCCATGATCCAGTGCATTTTAGTGCTAATCATTGCTATGCCCCAGCTAGGGATAAACACAGTAGGAGATGATGTGATAATACAATGATGGTAGTGATTACGACCTATAAAGAGGTCTCTGTTACCACATTTTTGTAAAAAAATCCCTGTTGTGGGATGACTGACCAGTGAACCAAAGATGCATTGTCTGGATTCCTGGAAGTTGATGCAGATTTAAAGCTGAAATTGCATACACTCCACATTGGAGAGATAAATTGTCATCATTAGCCTGCAGTAGAATTTTCTTATGTGGTATGCAATTACATCCATCCTCACTACAAACCAAATGCAGGGTCAGTCTGTCATGGCGTCTCACAAGATTTTCTCATGAAACGTCATCTTGTAGGAGTGCTTGAGAATTATTTTTTGGGAAAGGAGACCCATGAGATCTAAATTGGTTTAAGCTTGGAGGATGCCTCTTCTACCCAGGATCACGTAAACTTATCATTCACGTGACTATTTTGGACAATCATTTGCCTGCTTATAAAAGCGATTTCAAGATTTGGAAGACAGTGATGTCCCCAATTAGTCTACAGAAGCAGATAAATAGTAGGTAAAGTTCTGGTGCAATTGTGCAGAATAAGTTGGGGGCGGGGAAATGGACTTTGAACGCAGCTACAGAAGAATTTGGACATCCATAATTGGAGCTCCCATTCCTTAACATTTCTAGTATTAGCAGCATCAGCAGGAGGAGGTTGGATCAGGACCACACTGCCAGGGAAGAGAAACTTTCCCCATTTTCTTTCTCCTGTACCACAGCCATGCTCCACTTCTCTTTTTCTCTCTGCCTCCATGGCTGCTGTAGAATCAGCAGCATCTCCTCTAATGCAAACCTTTAAATGGCATTTCCTATTTGTACATTCTGTTCTCCCTTCTTGATTTTTTTTTAATGGGTTTGTCACTGGTGACAGAGCCGCAACATAATCTGAATAAGCCTAACAAACTTTGATTCTTTTTTTTTTTTTACGACCTTAAATGGTGGTGGTGGGAAAGCTCATTTGGGTATGTTAGAAAACAATAATTAAAAAAAGCCTAATTAATCAAACAGGAGCTGCCACCACACTCTGCTGGTGTAGTTTAGAATCCGGGGAAACGTTTGAAATCATGGAAGAGGCAGACGAAAACCACAGTGTCCTCGAGGTAAGAAGCCACCTGTTTCTCAGGTGGTCACTTTTGTGCTCAAGAAATGTGCTCTGGGGCAGGGTGGATATTGCTGCTCAGGGTATCCTCTGTGGAATCCCCCCCCAAGAAATCAAGTGAGAGCTAAAAGCCATCAAGCCAACTTAGTGCCAGATAATAAAAGCTGTAACCTTACCTGTAAAGGAACGTTGAAGATAGGGGGAAGGGTAGAGTACCAGAGAATCCATGCTAAGGGTAGGTTCCTTGAACAAGGGGTGGGCAGCTGCAGTTTTAAGCCTGGCTATCAGCTTGTTTCTCCAAAGCAGGCATCAGTAACCCCAACTAGCTGAGGTATATCAATTTTTTCTTCGCTGGGGGTTCTCACTAACCCAGGGCATTCTTAGATCCACATTGCAGGCAGTTGTCAGTGTGTTCTCCACACATCCTCTGCAGCGATGGGTGCTGTCGCTCAAAACGGTGACATGTAAAACGGAGCTAGGTAGAGCCTGCCATAGTTCCCATTGTGATTGTCCTCAAAGCAATTGCCTTTCTTGCAAGGGAATTTTTTTTTTTTTATCAGAGAAATCTGTTTGTGTTGGGAGCACAAATAGATGTTATCAGAGTGAGAGACCACTCCTTGTTTCTTTCTCTCCTCTTCCTTGGAAATGCCTAGGTAATATTTGTGCCCTTTGCGTCACCCCAAGCTTGCAGCAGACTGTACGCAGTATGAGGTCAGAGTAGGACGTTCCACTGCCCAGAACTCTAATACTGAGGCATGTAGTCTTTGTTTTCATGTGTCCATGCTATGAGGAAGAGAGGAAAAAAATCTGGAGCTCTGACATTTCCTGGTCTCTCATGAGGTTTAGCCAAGACTTCAGTATCTCACCTGTCTGCTTTGAGCCCACTGGTGTTGGATTTTTGACCATGGAATGTCCTTCATGGTTTTGAAGACCAGCTGGTCTTTGCAACTGTGGGGGTATTCAGTGCCTGGAGGGGAGAGCGCCTGGCAATTCTGAAGTCTTGTGCTCTGTTGAAGAAGTGTCATCAATACATTTCTAGCGTCTTCTGTCCAGACTAGTTTTAAATATCCTTAAGTTACCTCTGGTGGTGGAAAGTGCCATCCAGTCACAGCTGACTTATGGCGAACCCCCCTTCCCCAGTTTTCAAGGCAAGAGACGTCTGGAGGTGGTTGGCCATTGCCTGCCTCCGTGTGGGCTGAGAGAGTTCTGAGAGAACTGTGACTGGCCTAAGGTCACCTAACAAGCTTCATGTGGAGGAATGGAGAATCGAACCTGGTTCTCCAGATTAGAGTCCATCGTTCTTAACCACTACACTACACTGGCTCTCCCAAGTTACCCCCCCAAATGACAGTTGATTCTCTGAGTTGAAAGGTCTTATCATCAGTGTTGTAACATATAAGAGGAAGAGTTGGTTTTTATATGCCAGCTTTCTCCACTACTTAAGGAAGACTCAAACCGGCTGACAATCACCTTCCCTCCCCCTTCCCACAGCAGATACCCTGAGAGGTGGGGGGGGGGCTGAAAGAGCTCTAAGAGCTGTGACTAGCCCAAGGTCACCCAGCAGGCTTCATGTGGAGGAATGGGGAAACCAATCCGGTTCATCAGATTAGTGTCTACTGTTCATGTGGAGGAGTGGGGAATCAAAACCGGTTCTCCAGAGTCCACCGCTCCAAACCGCCCTTAACAACTACACCACGCTGGTGTAAGAATAGCTTATAACATTTATAGTTTATAACTCTCCTGGACCATTGCCCTTCAAATTATTTAGAAGATGCTAGAAAGGAGGAACTGGGGCAGTAGCTATAGAAGAAGGGGAGCAAAGTATGGAGGGCACTGACAGCTCATTCCTCAGAGCTGCAGCAACCAGTGACAGCGTGGCTGTGGAGGCGCTGCGCCACTTCCAAAGAGGTTTGGCCACTTAGCAGGGGGGGAAATGGGCTGATTTCAGAGAAAAATTCAGGAAAGGGGGGGGGGGAAAGCCCCATACAAAACAGCGATACCGTGCCAACAAAAACCTGGCATAGCACCACTGTTCCTTAAGGGGGTGTTCCCGGCCTGAAAGGGGTTAGGAAGCTGTCTACTGGCAGCTCCGCCTCCCGGGACGCCGGCGCAAGAAGTTGTGCTGGCGGGAGGCTGAGCCAGTGTCTGAGGGCCACACTGCTGCGGCACTCCTAGGGGCCCAGCGCAAGTGGCACTACGCCAGCGTCCGTGCCAGTTTGCATGGCCCAAGTAGCAGAGACGCTGGTGTAGGGTTCTACACCATTCGGCCTCAGGAATGGTCTGTAAAGCTCCCTCTCTGAGCCTTGACAGGTTTGCTCAAGATGGTCCCTCTCTTTACACCAGTTTTTGCCTATATTATATAGCATGGGTTACAGGTACTCCTCGTGGTTTAAAACAGAAGTGGAAACTGAAGTCATATGTACAAGTCTGAAAAGTGGATGCATGAGTTTTGCAAACTCTTGTGATAGTTTGTCCCTTCACGCATCATTAAAAAGATTCCCAGAGTTCCAACACAGGACTGACTCCTAAATACGTAACCTTTTGCTTACGCACAGGTAATGAGGTCAGTTGTGCAACTGGGTATCGAAAGCAAGTGTGAGTGCGTTTGGTCACCTGCTGCTTATTGCACAATCTCATTGAGCTGGCGAAATGGATTTTGGTGCTGCCTTGAATCTGTTCTCTGCCAATTTCCTGCTATATAAGAGGCCCTCAAAGCCAGTCTTTCAGTGTCCTTTTTAACAGAATCAGTCTGTAGCACGTAGGTACTAATTCATCTCTTGTTTATCTTGAGAAGTGCCTCTTCACAATATGGCACGCAGCATTTTAAAAAGAGAGACAAAGCGCTTTAATTTAGGCATTGCAATACATCAGACAAATGGAACAATCTGTTAAAAATAAGCTGGAGTCATGAATTGATTGATTCTGTTCTAGGCTAAAAAATTTTTTTATGAGAACATGTTCTATAAAGTCTTCCAGATATATTTTCTGCCATGCCTTCATTGGCTCAAGCTTTATGGTAAATATACTTTGTAAAGCCTGGTTGTTTGTATGGGTTAACATATTTCTTCCATTATCACATGCTGATAATATGTTGTTGGTCAAGGAATAATGTATTGTCTGGTAAAATGTATTGTCTGGCACTACCCTTCCCAGTCTCACAGTGCATTCCTAAGGACAGTTACTCCAATCTGGGCCCATTCATTTCAATGGGCTTAGATTGGAGTAACTCTCTTTAGGAGTGCACTGTCAATCTCCTTCTGATTTCTTGCTTGCAGTCTCTCTTTTGGTTGATGATGGAGCCAAGGAACAGAAAATCTTGAACAATTTCAATTTCTTCATTGTCTACATTAAAGTTGTGGATGACCCACAGTAGTATAATCCACAGTCCCTTCCCCTTCCTTAAAGCATCTTTAGAATCATAGAATCATAGAGTTGGAAGGGACCACCAGGGTCATCTAGTCCAACCCCCGGCACAATGCAGGAAATTAACAACTACCTCCCTCCCACATCCCCAGTGACCCCAACCCTCGCCCCACAATGTAGGATCCCATAATCAAAGCACTCCCGATAGATGGCCATCCAGCCTCTGCTTAATGACCTCCAAAGACGGGGACTCGACCACCCTCTGAGGCAGTGCATTCCACCATCGAACAGCCCTCACTGTCAGAAAGTTCTTCCTAATGTTTAGGTGGAATCGCTTTTTTATTAGTTTAAATCTATTACTCCGTGTCCTAGTCTCTGGAGCAACAGAGAACAAGCTAGTTCCCTCATCAACATGACATCCCTTCAAATATTTAAACATGGCTATCATGTCTCCCCTCAACCTTCTCTTCTCCAAACTAAACAAACCCAACTCCCTTAGTCTCTGACCATTCTGGTCGCCCTCCTCTGGACACGCTCCAACTTGTCAACATCCTTCTTAAATTGTGGAGCCTAAAACTGGACACAGTATTCCAAATGAGGTCTGACCAATGCAGAATACAGTGGTAGTATTACTTCCCTTGATCTAGACACAATACTCCTATTGTTGCAGCCCAGAATTTCATTGGCGTTCTTAGCCGCCATCTCACACTGTTGACTCATGTTCAGTTTGTGGTCCACTAAGACTCCCAGATCTCTTTCACATGTACTGTTGTCAAGCCAACTATCTCCCATCCTGTATCTGTGCCTTATGTTGTTTCTGCCTAGGTGAAGTACCTTACACTTCTCCCTGTTGAAATCCATTTTATTTCTTATGGCCCAGCTCTCCAGTCTATCAAGGTCATTCTGAACTCTGACCCTATCCTCCGGGGTATTAACTACCCCTCCTAACTTGGTGTCATCTGCAAATTTGATTAGCATGCTCTGTATCCCATCATCCAAGTCATTTATAAAAATATTAAATAGTACCGGTCCCAGGACAAACCCCTGTGGCACCCCACTGGTCACTCCTCTCCAGGATGAAGTTGTGCCATTAATGAGCACCCCTTGGGTTCGGTTGGCCAACCAATTACCAATCCACCTAACAGTAGCAGTGTCCAGCTTACATTTTACTAGCTTTGTTTCAAGAAGATCATGGGGGACTTTATCAAAGGCTTTACTGAAATCAAGGTACACTACATCTACAGCATTCCCTTCATCTACCATAGTTGTTTATCAAAAAAAGATATGAGATTAGTTTGGCATGACCTAATTTTGAGAAACCCATGTTGACTGTCAGTGATCACGGCATTTCTTTCTAAGTGCTTACAGACTGTTTAATTTTCTGCTGTAGTATTTTATCTGGTATTGATGTCAAGCTGACTGGGCGATAATTGTTTGGGATTTCTTTCCTCCCCTTTTTAAAGATGGGGATCACATTAGCCCTCCTCCAGTCTGCTGGAACCTCTCCTGTTCTCCATGAATTCTCAAAGATTATTGCCAGTGGTTCTGAAATCACTTCAGCCAGTTCTTTTAACACTTTTGGATGCAGTTCATCCGGCCCCAGATACTTGAATTCATTAAGAGTAGCCAGGTATTCCCGTACTATCTCAGATTCTATACTATGCTGTAATTCCCCTATTGCATCCTCTGTTCCATTATCCTCTGCTCCATTATTAAGGACTATTCCCCTTTTGGGAGAAGACTGATACAAAAAAGGAGTTAAGTAATTCTGCCTTTTCTGCCTCCCCTGTTAATAACTCACCATCCTCTCCACGCAATGACCCAATTGTTACCTTGATCTTCCTTTTGTTATGGACATAACCAAAAAACTTTTTTTGTTTGTTTTTACCTTCCCTGGCTAGTCGGAGCTCATTCTACACTTTAGCCTTCCTGACTTTCTCCCTACGTGTGTTGGCTACTTGTTTGAATTCCTCTTTGTTGATTTCTCTCTTTTTCAATTTCTTGTACATGCCCTTCTTAAATCCTATCTCAACCAAAAGTTCTTTAGACATCAACCATGATTTCTTCAAACCTCTACCTTTTTTTCTCCTCGTAGGAATTGATTGAAATTGCGCCTCAATATCTCCCTTTTAAGAATTTCCCATCCTTCATGTACTCCCTTCTCATTCAATATTTTCCCCCACAGGATCACACCCAGTAGTTCCCTAAATTTATTGAAATCAGCTTTCCTAAAGTCTAGAATACATGTTTGACTATTTCTTGCTTCTCCTTTCTGCTGTATAACAAACTCCAGGATAACATGGTCACTCCCACCTAAAGACCCCACTCCTTCTACCCCATAAACCAAGTCATCATTATTGGTTAAGATCAGATCCAAAATGGCTGTTCCCCTTGTCGCTTCTTCCACTTTTTGGACTATGAAGTTCTGCAAAGGAAGTGAGGATGATTACACCAGCGAGGAGATCCAGGTCTTGGACACTGGAACCCAGCTTGAAACCATCTGGGTAAAAATTAAGGGGAGAAAAATAGTGATGTCATTGTGGGGGTATATTATCGACCCCCAAGTAATGGGAGATTTCAATTATCCTGACATCTGTTGGAAGGCTAACTCTGCCAAAATGACTAGGTCCGAAAAATTCTCCAAAATAAGTTATACCCTTCAATTAACACATTCCAATCATGAGACTTGTCCCACCAGGTTTCCGTAATGCCTATTATATCATATTTGCTTTGTACTATTAACAGTTCTAGTTCATCCTGCTTATTTCCCATGCTCTGTGCATTAGTGTAGAGACACCTTAGACCACAGATCCTTCCTCTTGGCCGCTTATTTAAGATTGTTTCCCTCCCATTGTTAAGTCTTTGAACTGTCTTTCCTTGCATATGTGCTACCCTCTGCAATTCATTCCTATCTATATTTGCAGTTATTGTCCTCACTTGAGGCTTTAAATTAACGTCTTGCTCCCCCGGAAGATTTAGTTTAAAGCCCTCCTTATCAGGCTTGCAAGGCTGCGGCCAAACACATTTTTACCTACCTTTGTGAGGTGCAAGCTATCTCCCGATAGAAGAGCATTATCCAGGTAGCGTAAGCCATGGTCCAAAAAACCAAACCTTTCCTAATGACACCATCGACGCAGCCACTCATTTATTTCCAGAATTTTTCGTTCTCTTCCCAATCCGCGGCCTACTACAGGAAGAACCGACGAAAACACAACCTGTGCTCCCAGTTCCTTCACCTTTTCCCCCAAAGCAGTATAGTCCCTTTTAATACTTTCTGGGCTATGCCGGGCAGTATCATTTGTTCCCACATGAATAAGAAGGAAGGGATAATGATCCATGGGTCTAACAAGTCTACCCAGACTTTCCGTCACATCCCGGATGCGCGCCCCCAGCAGACAACACACCTCTCGAGACAACAAGTCCGGTCGACACACTTTACCCTCTACCCCTCTCAGTAGGGAATCCCCAATAACCAACACTCGCCTATTCCTACATTGGGGAGCAGAAGTTTGAGTCCTGTCATCCACAGGAATCTGAGAGACCAGAGAGGATTGGGCGCTGAACCTTTGTTCCAATGATCCAGGCTCAGGATCTGTAGGGAGGTTTTGAAACCGATTGCTAAGCAGCAGAGGAACAGAATGTCTCCTGACTTTCCTATTTCTGCGGGTAACATTCTTCCACATATTCTCCTCCTGAGATGGGGTCGCCCTCCCTACACTGAGTTATTTGGCCCTCCTCCTCTTGTTCTCCCAAGAGGTTTTCAAGAGTTTGGTCCATGTACTCCTCCCCCTCTTTTGTACTCTGCAGTGTAGACAAGCGTGCCTCAAGTCCCCTTACTTTCTCCTCCAGTAGAATCACCAACTTACACTTACTGCATGTGTAATTGCAGTTACCCTTGGGTGGGAAAACAAACATTCCACAAACTACACTTCTTTGCCTCCACTATCACACCAGCTGTTCCGCTTTGATTCATTGAAGACATGGTATGGTTTCTTGCACACTCCCTCAATGGTAACCCTACTAAAAGTTTCACGACACTCCCGGTTTCAGAGTAAACTACAAATACAAATTTGTTTCAAGACCCCCAGACACAACCCCCAGGCTAAGAGCCACAGGCTAAGAGCCCCTGTGCTCTCACCCTTTGGCTCGCGCCAAAGGCTTGCGCCTGTGACTAGCGCAGTCTTCTAAATGAACAACTCTCAGTCCCAACCCTCAATGCCAACAGCAGAGGGAGGGGCCAGCAATTACCCCCAGCAGTTACACTGCCCTCTTCACTCTGGAAACCACAACTGACCTCTAGCAGCTCTGAGTCCTGCAGAATCACAACATAACTGCCTGTGGCGAGCGCAGGCTTCTAAATGAACAACTCTTTCTGAACCATTCTGCTATAGTATGGCCCTAATGCCTTTCTAAGAATGCCTGTCTGGATAATTCAGCTTAATTCATAGTTTGAGAAAAGTCAGGAGACTAGGAGCCTTCCTGCCTTCATCAGGCTGGCCATTCCTGGCCACGGGGAGTCACAGCAGTGAATGTCCATGTATGGGCGTTCGTTGAATTTGCTCATTTGCCGAGTGTCACCTGAAATTCAGAGAGGGGCCGTGGCTCAGTGGTAGAGCATCTGCTTGGCATGCAGGAGGTCCCAGGTTCAATCCAGATAAAGGGACTAGGCATGTAGGTGATGTGAAAGACCTCTGCCTGAGACCCTGGAGAGCTGCTGCCGGTCTGAGTAGACAAAACTGACTTTGATGGACCAGGGGTCTGATTCATGTGTATAAGGCAGCTTCATGTGTTCAAATTCAATGCATATTCTAATCATTTTGAATGGTCCATGGTTTTAAGTATCCAGTTTTAATAGACTTAAACCTCTTTTTGTGAAATACATTTATCCAACATTTCAGCTGGGTGTACTGACTTGGACCCCCGTTGACATTTGCACTGAAGTAATTTTTTTTTAAAAAATCTGGACAATAGAAGCAAGAACTCCTTCAGGTTGCTTTGAGGTTTCCCTATGATACAGGCACAGAAAGCATATGGCTGCTGGAATCCATCTGTTCAAGGGCAAACCCAGAAGCCTGTTTGATTTAATGTCACATTGGGTTTCTCAGAAACAAACTGTAATGAGAATCGTTGCAACAGTATTAACAATTTGCTACTCATGTTCAACGGACTGTTCTGCATCAAAGGACAGATTGTACCAGAACACTTGGTATGTAGCTGTTGCAAACGGACAGAGTGTCAGAAGGGGAAGCCCATTCAAAAAGGGAAAGATAATTTGAAGGGCGAAGACTCCTGTCCTGTTTACAGGAAGTCTCTTCTCTTTGGGACTCATCACCCTTTCCTTTTTATGTTGATCTTTGTGAGCAGGGTTGCCGTCGGATCTTGCTTTTGTTTTGTTTTTTTAATTTAAGGATTGTTGGGTACATGGCATGGATACGGTGCTGAAAGCCAAGCGTCTCTGAACTGTGGGTCAGTCACCATGATGCAGTGAAGGAGTGAGTCCGGCTGACTGGTGATAGTGATGGGAATTCAGTGCTCAGAGACTGGATAGTCGAGCTAGACTTGTCCAGGAGAGGAAGGCACCTGTTTTGTTATCCTTTAGGCACTGAGGGAAACATTGCTTGACTGAGATGTCTGTTTTTTTTTAGTGTGTTTGCCCTTTTCTGCTGCTTTAGATGGTTTTACTCACCAGTTTCACTTGGTGTTTCTTCCATTTTAATCTGCTGGTTAAGTTCGGTGGGTTTCGTCCCATGGAGTGGGACCTACCTGCTGGGTTGCAAGCCCCCATGCAGCTGCTGTTTTCCCCGCCACCTGTTGGAAGGACCTGCAGCTATTGCACATGTGTAGAGAGCAACTGCACATGATGTCTTCTGCATCTGTTTACGCACAATCTAAAAGCACAGCAAGGTGAAACCACTCAGTGGTGGAGAGGATTCTTCCATGGCTCTGACCTGTGGCTTCTTCCTCACTGCACTACACCTCCTGGTGCTTGGCTTGTATTTCCTTTCTTGGCCTTCTACCCATTGTCCTAGCCTTGATAGTGCAAAATCATAATTCCTCCCCTTCCTGTCATGTGAGTATGATGACACGTGACTTCCTGTCTCATGCTTGCAACTCAGTAGATCCCAGGTCTGGAATGACTGTAGCTGCTTTATCCTCCTGCTTTTTAAAACTTCTGTGGTCTCTTGACATTTGAAGTTTACCTTTTTTTAAAAAAAGACTTGGATTTAGAAGTTGTAGTCTACCTCAGCCTTTTGTACGGAGGTCACAGCCCTATCAACAAAATCTAGAAACTGCTATTGAGAAATTATTCCTGAATATGCCATTGAGAAGTAGCTCTGTTGTGACCTGCTATTTAAAACTGAAAGCTGCCAATTACTGGGGAATTAAGCCCCATGAGGATTGCAAAGAAGTGAAACTTGATGCCGGGGGTAACGTTAAGAAATGGGTTAGAGTGCAGTAGGAAATGGTAAGCTTTGAAACCATCCGACTCCTATCATGATGAATAGCCCAAACATTGTCTGGACTAGCCCTTCGTGTAAAACCTGATGCACATTTTCCTGTGACGCTATGAAAACTTCTGGTGCTTTTGAAAGCTGTCCAAGAGCTTGTTGAGTGGCCAGCCAGTCAGTTTTGTTACCTTAAAGCAAGCGATCGGTTAATGAAAACAATGAAGTTAAGGAGAACAATGTCACTCTAACAGGCTGCGTGATTCCGTATTTACATGCTGTTTACAGTAATAAGGGAGAGTTGAAGTAATTGACCATTTTCATCATCAATATTCATGGTGCAGCACAGGAATAAAGTCAAAGAGTTCTGCAGGCTCACTCCTCCACATGAGCAGTGGAGGCTAATCTGGTGAACTGGATTTGTTTTCCCGCTCCTACACATGAAACCAGCTGGGTGACCTTAGGCTAGTCACAGCTCTCTTTGAGCTCTCTCAGCCCCACCCACCTCACAGGGTGTCTGTTGTGGGGAGGGGAAGGGAAGGTGATTGTAAGTTGGTTTGTAAGCCAGTTTGAGTCTCCCTTAAGTGGTAGAGGAAGTCGGCATATAAAAACCAACTCTTCTTCTTCCTCTATGTCAAATAAGGAAGCAATCTGCAGCGGTAACTTTTAATACGTGCAGCCTAGTACAAGACAATAACACCAGCCCGGTGCACATGACATCCTTGTGGGTTCAAAAAAATGCACAGGGAGGGAGAGTGGATGTGAGGGCATGGTCCCCACCCTCTGCCTCCATATGATTGCCTGGTTGTTTCCAGGGTATGGCTGTGCAAAATGGGCATGCGTATGCCCTCCTCCCCGTGATCAGCGATGCTGCTTTCTGAACATCTCTGATCATGGGGAAGGAGAGTTCACACTGCCACTTTTTCCATGTGGTCATCCTGGCAGACGACCAGGCGATTGCACGGAGGCAGGGGACACGGCCAGCACATTTGCACCTACGCATTCAGTGAAAACGTGGGGCTGCCGTGTGTACCGGGCTACCGTTTGCTTCAGAGCATTAGTCTCTTGTAGCAAAATATAATTATTACAAATAGTTCACTGGCTCTTCCTGCTACTTGGTTGCTATAAAATGGCAACTCAAAGGTCTAAACAAAATAAAGGTAAAGGGCTATTTTAACTCATGCAGAGCCCAGACACCCTTTGGGAAGCTTAAAGTTGGTCAGTCATGCTTTTAGTATGAAAGAAGAAGGAAAGCTAAGCTGATGCCTACAGAAAACCTTTGCAGGCTTGTGTGAAAACAAAGATAGAATAATAGAAATGTTGAGTTGGAAGGGATCTCCAGGGTCATCTAGTCCAACCCCCTGCACAATGCAGGAAATTCACAACTACCTCCCCTCACACCCCCAGTGACCCCAACTCCATGCCCAGAAGATGGGGAAAAAAACCTTCCAGGATCCCTGGCCAATCTGGCCTAGAGGAAAATTGCTTCCTTATCAGCACAAAAGTGCTTATCAGCAAAGATAAACAAGTTATTGGAAATGCTAGGAATGCTATAAAAGCCTTCCAAATAAGTATGCAGAAATTATTAACCCACAAAAGTGTTTACTGGCCCACCTATGTTAGCCATCTGTGCCCTAAAAGGATTTATTCGCTGTTTGGGTCTCTGTTTTCTGGGAGAAAGGTGGGCTTGTATAAATTTTTAAATAAACCTTCCTAGTTTAGCCAAGGTAGTGCATTGAGACAAATATTTATAGCTTGAGCGGTGAGCCTGCCTACTCTTTTTGGATAGACACAAAACTTGTCAGCGAATCAAGCCCAGGAGTATCCTGTTCTTCCTGTTTTCTGATTGGTTGGTCCTGTTAACAATCATAAGTAGAGTTGCCAGGTCCCTCTTCGCCACCAGCGGGAGGTTTTGGGGCAGGGCCTTAGGAGGGCGGGGTTTGGGGAGGGGAGGGACTTCTATGCCCAGGAACTGATCTCTATTGGCTGGAGATCAATTGTAAAAGCAGGAGATCTCCATCTAGTACCTGGAGGTTGGCAACCCCAATCATAAGGCCACTTCCTCCCCTTCACCCAAAGCAGTGTTTCAAGATGGGGAGGCTCCATGGCTCCGTGATGGAGCACATGCCTTGTGGGCAGGAAGTCCCCTGTTCATTCCCTGTCATTCATAGCTAAAGGATGAGACCCTGGAGATCCGCTGCCAGTCAGTAGACTATACTGAGGGACCAGTTGTCTGATTTTGGTAGGACAGCTTCATATTTTCATGTTCAAGGGTCCCCCCCTGCAATAGTACCTTGAAATCTAGGCTCCTGCATGAACCTGTGCACTAGCTGTGCTGCTCAAAGCCAGTCCCTTCTTTCTGAATGCTACTTTCCCAAGCCTTCTTCATTGTTGCACTAACTCTTTGGAACGGCCTGCTGGAAGAGGTGTGGGTAGGGTTGCCAGCCCTGGATTGGGAAGTACCTGGATATTTTGGGGGCGAAGCCTGAGGATGGGAGGGGCTTCAATGCCATAGAGTCCCATTGCCAAAACGGCCATTTTCTCCAGGTAAACTGATCTCTATTGGCTGGAGATCAGTTGTAATAGCAGGAGATCTCCAGCTAGTACCTGGAGGTTGGCAACCCTAGGTGTGGAAGGCACTATTACCGTTGGCTTTTAGGAAAGTCTGTAACACCGCCCCTTTCCGCAGTACCGTTTGCTGACTGTTCAGATCTGGGCTTTGTGCTATGGATTGGTTTTTGCTCACCCTGGTTGGCTTTGTTTCAAAAATTTAAAGTCCTGTTCCCTGTGCTGGCATTATATGGTGGTGGTGGTGGTGGTGGTTGTTATTCTTTTAAGGAGCCTGTCATAAACTGGGATGTGAGCCATCTTGAGTTTTGGGAATGGTGGGCTATTAAGTATTTTAAATAAATAACAAATACAAGTTGCTTTTAAAAATAAAGTGCCAAGTAAAGTAGATAATTATGCCAGATTGGGGAGGGGGAGTTTTTAAAAATCCCAAACTGGCCCAAAATTTCCGGGTGTGAAAATCTGTGCTGAATTCAGAGCTGGATGCATGTATCAGTAGAAGAATTATGTTGGGGAGAATGCCCACACTGACAACTTGAAGCTTAGACTTTGGCATGTTCACCCTGTTACTCGACATTGGCAACTAGGCAAGTGCCTGTTTGCAAGCCAGTGCATTAAACATTTGGTAGGAAGATATTTTTTTGTGGGTCCTCTTGTTTACTCCCATTGGGTCCTTTAGGGCCAGCTCTTTGAAGCTGAACTTTTAAATTATTGGAACCTGTAACTAAAAGCAGACATGTTGTGTCCTGCAAGACCACTGGACAAGAAGAGTTGGTTTTTATACCCTGCTTTTTTTCTACCTTAAGGCATTTCAAAACAGCTTACCATCGGAATCACTTCCTCTCCCCATAACAGGCACCTCACGAGGTAGGTGAGGCTGAGAGAGTTCAGAGAGAACTGTGACTGGCCCAAGCTCACCCAGCAGGCTTCATGGGGAGGAGTGGGGAATTGATCCAGGTTCTCCAGATTAGAGTCTGCTGCTCTCACTACACCACTACATTACACCATGCTGGCTCAGTTTGCATGAGTTGCATTCGTTTCAGCCGCCTTAGCCCATCCAAAATGTCCATGCCTTCTACATCTTCTGATGTGGGCGAGAAAAAGGTAGACATCCAACGCTAGAAACACCATTTTAGGTTTTAATAGCAATGTTGCTTGTATTTTGTTAAAGTCTTTGTCAACAGAGGACAACGGGACTGAAGCTGCTAAGACAGGCTAAATAGTTTGAAATTTGATTAAAGGACTTGCTGTGCTTCTTGATTTTAAACAGGATGCTAGTCAGGCAGATGAACTTACTCTTGTCATGCTGCCTTGGTTGAACTCGATCACTGTATGAGGAATCCCAAAATGCATGCACTGTTAGCATGCAAACCCCACACCTGCCTGGGCTGCAGATCTTTGGTCTGCCAACCGTGCATGTTTGTATATTTATTTAATATATTTTTATTATGTCCTTCCTCCATGGTTCTCCCTTATGCATGTTATCCTTACGACAGCTTTGTGAGGTCAGTTGAACAGTGACTGGCCCCAGGTGACCGGTAAGCCTCTTGGCAGAGTGGGGATTCAAACCTGGGTCTTCCAAATCCTACGCCAGCATTCTAACCACTACACTATACTGGTTTAACGAAACTCTGGGCACATACGACATCATATAAGTCAGTTCTTGATTGTCAGACACATAAAAAGCTGTCCTAAACACACCTCTTCTGCACACAAGATCAGCTTCAGTGTATGGAAATGTGATTGATTGAATCCACCTGTAGCATATAGCTATGTGTACACAGGCTTAGAAGAATAGAGGGGAACCAAGGGCAGAGAGGTAAGAAGCAGTGTTTTTAAAAAGATCCTGAATTGATTGGAAAAAATTGTTTATTGTTCCAAACACACTGTTGCCAGGAAGATTGCAAAAGCGCTGTTAAAATATTCAGCCACTTCTGAATGGCTGATGTGGCAAAAAACACACACACCCTTTTCTCTTGTTTTTAATTCTTACATATTTTCTTGGTGTATGGCTTATGGGCTATTAAACCTGAATAAAGTGGAATTTAAAAAAAAGATTCGGATGACTACAAAACTCAGGCCTGTTGCTCCGGAATGCTGGGCTTCGTGGAAGCTGGGAGTGAAAACATCTCCCTGCTGAAAAAGTTCAGTAACTGGGATAGAGAACACCCCAAAGTCTGCTTCTGGGCTGTGTTGTTAATTCTCTGTAATTGTCTTCTTCCAAATGCCCTTTCCTGCGAAGCCTGTAATTGGCTGTCTGATTATACTGGTCCTTATTACGTGAATTGCACCATTTGGATTTCAGCAGCCAGCCTGTACGGATGTGATTGCCCTTGTCTCCGTCGCTGTAAGGATTTCATCCATGTCTTGCTGTCAGGACACCCACTGTTCTAAGTATCGGCCTAAAATTTTCCCACTGGCTCTCTTTTCCCGTATCACTCTGAGTTTGCCCCCACAGTCTGCGCAGTGTGCTTGTCATTATCCTTTTCACTCTCCCAAGATTAAGTAACTCGAAAGATACTCATGCTCAAATTGGCTGCCAGTATCTGTTGGGGCTGAGGGATATGATCAAATGTCACTTGTAGAGATGGGCTGGTACGGAAGGGTCATGCTGTTTGGAAGGACAGGCTATTGTTAAAACTGTGGCATGGGTTGGATGGGAAGGCAGCTGAAATTCAAAAGCGTACCACACCTACATAGCTATTTCTCATGCCTGTGGTTTTCTTCTACTGCTGTGCTTTTTTCAGCCTTTTGTGCAGAAAACCTGGTGGCTTTGACAGCTGAAGAGGCTGACTGATGGTCCTGTGCTCCCTTTTGTCTCACCTCAAGCAGCGTTTCTGCCGTTTCCTCCAAGCCTTTTGTAAAAAAAATAAAAATGAAGAAAAGGCGCCAGACAAAATACTCTAGGAATTGTAGAGGTTCATATAAACATAGCTTCCTCCCCACCCCACTCCTGTTTTCAAATGCAGGGATACAGAGCAGTTGTCCAAATTAGACCCCCTGAAAACATAAAGAACTGCTTTTGGCCTCAGCTGGTTTTTGTACGTGGGAAGTGCCGTCAAGTTGCAGCTGACATTGGTGATGCTGTAGAGTTTTCAAGGCAAGAGATGAACAGAGAGGTTTCACCATCGCCTGCCTCTGCATAGTAACCTTGGCCTTCCTCGGTGGTCTCCCATAGAAGTACTAATCAGGGCCAACCCTACTTAGCTCCAAGATCTGGGCTAGCCTGAGACATCCAGGTCAAGGCAGTTTTTGTGTATCCTTGCAGATTGTATTGGCCAATTGAAGTGAGTACATTTGGAACATATCTGTGTGTCTCAAGTTCAAACATACATTTTTTAGAAGTAGGGAAGAAGCAAAACCCATTGCAATGCCTTTTCTGAAGCAAATCCTCTTGAACATTGTCATTTGCTAGTTTATTTTGTTAATAATATACTAAGCCCTTTCCCTAAAGGAGCTCATAGTTCTTTTCAAGACATAAACATATCCCGAAGGCCCATAAAAAAACAAAGATAGCAGGCTAAATATTCAGCGTAAACCATTGCATACATTCAGGTAACTCGTTTGTTGATAATCCATCTGCCTGTGACTTCCTGCTCCAGAAAAAGTGCATCGATTTGTTGTCTTTGGGGCAAGAGTAGGAGAGAGAAGAGAGGATCCTCAATATTTATTTTTATTTTCTCACTGGGACTCAAGGCAGATTACAAGGATGGTAGAACTATTCAGTCAATGAGCAAGCAGATTGCAAAATATGATAATAACATTCGAGTTTAAGAGCTAAAATTCCTCGTAACACAACATAATGTGGTGGGACTGGGATTGAAGAAAAGTGGTTGTGTTCCTCCTTTGGGAGCTGAATACAGTGAGAGGCATGCATGCAGCTAAACATTCTGCATCCTCATGAGTTGACTACCATTGGGTGCAAGTTCTTGCGCACTCATTAATGCTTCTCTCATTCTTGTGTTTCTTTTTCTTCCTGGTTCTTGCATTGTGATAACATAGTTCTACTTCCCAGGACTGTGGTTATGTTATAAAGCTTTTGTTTTATATAATCAATGGCTGCTGCCATTCTGGATTTCCCCAGCAGGAACTAGTAACCCCTCAACCACCCAAAAACCCACTGTGACATGCAATTCAGCATTTCCCTTCATGTGTCCAAATCCATTAGTTATCGTTTGTGAGGGATGGGAAAATACTGAACCTGCTAATATTGTACCACAAATTTCTTTTAATAGGTGAAAGTTCCTCGATGTTGTTGAACCTGTGGGCACTTTTTAGGAATGATAATCAGGGTTGCCAACCTCCAGGTGGTGGCTGGAGATCTCCTGCTATTACAACTGATCACCAGCTGACAGAGGTCAGTTCACCTGGAGAAAATGGCTGCTTTGGCAATTGGACTCTATGGAATTGAAGTCTGTCCCCTTTCCAAACCCTGCCCTCCTCAGGCTCTGCCCGCAAAATCTCCAGGTATTTCCCAACCTGGAGCTGGCAACCCTAATGATAATGCATGCCGTCACAAAACAGCTGACATAAGAGGCAAGGCCAATCACAAAATGGCCGCTGTTGGAGTGGGAATAATCTCTTTACATTGTGTTCAGTTCCCAAAGAAGGGGTGGGGCTTTCTTCCTGCACCGCCACAGGAAGAGGTTGCCAAGGCCAGAGAGTCTGCGGCCATGGCAAGGGTACTCAGCTGAGACTTGTCTTCCTGGGATGAGAAGAAGAAAAGTTGGTTTTTATATGCTAACTTTCTCTACCACTTAAGGGAGACTCAAACTGGCTTCATCACCTTCCCCTCCCCTCCCCACAACAGACACCCTGTGAGGTAGGTGGGGCTGAGAGAGCTCCAAGAGAGCTGTGACTAGCCCAAGGTCACCTAGCTGACTTCATGTGGAGGAGTGGGGAAACCAACCCGGTTCTCCAGATCAGAGTCCACCGCTCCAAACCACCGCTCTTAACCACTACACCACGCTGGCTCAGCACTTTTCTGTTCTGTTCCAGTCCATGGCACTTTGGGTATTATCCCAAGGTCAAAGAAGCAAGAAGTCACCAGAAAATACATAGGTGGGATCTGTGGCTGCCACAGTAACTATACTGGAAGATAGTCTAATGCCATAAATGCTGTATACTAATGCTGTAGTCATTAACCAGAAGATGTGGGTCGATATCAGCCATACACCCCCTTATAATATATATTTAGGCTCCCCCTTTGTAAGTACTTGTAGGATTGTCCTAGATTTCCCAACTCAGATAGTGCCGTTTATTTAGCTTGTATTCCTGCCCTCCCTGTTCCTAGTGCATCAAGCAGCAACAGGGTGCCAATAAAAATGCATCATTTTTGGTGAACAAAGTCTTTGGTCATAATTCATCGCCATAGAACACGGACGACCCAGCAGTGGCACCATTTTGGTATTGCTCTGATTTTATGCTGTTGAGAGTTTTGCATGCTGCCTTGGAGGTTTAATTGGAAGGCAGGTTATAAATCTTTGAAATGAAGTATGCTGGACAGAGTTAATGCTCTTCCATTAGCTGTGGGAGGTTTGGAAACGTCCCTGAAGGAAATGGCTTCTGAAGATATATGGGGCCACCTATACAGATGCAAAGAGCTATTTGACTATATACTGCAGCCTTGTCAGTCAATGCACCCTGAGAACTGAGCAACGATGCAAATGCCTCAGATGTTTCTGAGGACAGTATAAACTTCACTTGCACCATTGTGAACTGGCCTGTGCAGACCTGGGGCTTTATTTGTACATTGCAAATAACCACAGTTAAGAAGCAAATGCATAAACCCAGCTTGTTACGTTCACTCATCACTCCTTCTCCTTCCCTTTGCACACCTAGATATGCAGCTAAATGTTAAGTCTTATTGTTTGTGATCTATAAATGCAGCAATGTATCTTCGCTGGAGTTAGTTTTGCCCTTGCTAACTAGCATGGGGATGAAAACTAAATCTGTTTTTTGTGGCTGCACTCATACACCACTAGGGTTGCCAACCTCCAGGTACTAGCTGGAGATCTCCTGCTATTACAACTGATCTCCAGCCGATGAAGATCAGTTCACCTGGATAAAATGGCTGCTTTCGCAACTAGACTTTATGGCATTGATGTCCCTCCCATTAAAACCTCCCGCCCGTGGCAAAGAGTGACCTGGCACCCCTATACACCACAGATATTCTCAGTACAAAAAAAGGGGGTCCTTTTGCTTTGCCAGTGTCACACTTAAATCAGGTCATCAGATAGGAGAGGTCTGTGTAAAACATCTTGTAGATGTGCTAATTTGCTATGTGCCAAGGTATGTTAAAAATGTGAACGGATATCCAAACATGCAACTCTTCAGTTACTGAAGAAATTGGGTCCAAAATTCTACCTTCTTCTCTTGTATGATGTGTCGATCATCTTGTTATTTCTCAGCTTTAAATTTTCTTATCTCCCTTCTCATCCCCTCTTGGCATAGTAGTATATTTGCTGTGCCTTCATTGGAACACACAATTTTGCAGTTCAGTTGTTTGAAGGAACCTTCTGGCCAACTTAGAGCAAACTCAGAATGACCAGAGCTGTAGCCGCAAATGTCACGGACTTGGTTTTGCTTTCCGCCTTGTTTCAGATTTGCTCAACAAGTGAGAAGATGAATGTTATGACTCTTGGGCAAGGAAAGAAAGACAAAATAAAAATGACTCATTCTGAATTCAGTTAATCAGAAACGATGTCCAATACAATTGTTTCATTTTCGGTCTTCTGTGCAATCTGCCGTTGGGATTGTGCATGTACAGGCCTGTTATTGGAGGTTATTTCTTCAGCTCTACCACTAGGAGGTATAGCATGTTGGCGCCATCACATCCATTCCCGCCAAAATGATCACGTGTACCGACGCTGCTGCGCCCCTTCCCCTCAGTTCCTTCTTCACAACTAGCCAACTTTGCAACTAGCCAAACTTCTGCAGATGAAGGCCATCTGTTTATGAAAGCAGCAAATTAATGCCGGCAAGCATGGAGTGGACTCTGTGGCAAGGGTCATTGCTACTTTGATAGTAATGCGTAGACACACCTGGTTAAGGTCGACTGCTCTCCCACCTGAAACCAAACAGAAGATGGAGGATTTGCCTTTCGAGGGCTCGACTCTCTTTTCACAAAACACAGACGATACATTGACCCAAATTAAGAAGAACAAGCAAACAACTAAGTCGTTGGGTATCACCCCTTCAGGCCCTAGCCTCTACAAACAGTGGGCATGCTACCGTCATCTGTGGCAGCCTTACTACAAAGATCAGAGGCCGGTTACTTATAATTGCCCACAGTATCCTCCTCCAAGACTACCTCCACCACAACAATTGACTACCTGGAGGAGAAGTTCCTCTAGACCCAGGATGAGTCACCAGGGGTCCTTATCCAAGGAGGGACAACAATGTTTCCAGAGACCACCCTTCTGACTAAAACAACCCCCGTAAGGGGTCCATTTTGGTGACCAGTTGTCACATTTTTACAGGGCCTGGGACCAGATCACTGGAGATACTTGGGTACTTTCTGTCATTTCCCAAGAGTATAGATTGGAGTTGAAACACTTACCCACCTGCACTACAGTGCAGAATTCAGTGAATAACATTCCTGAAATTAGGCAAGGAGATTGAATTCTTCATTAGCAAGGGAGCAATTGAACAGGTTCTAGTTCATGATGACCCTGTTGGGTTTTACTCTTGCTTTTTTCTGGTTAGCAAAAAGGATGGATAGGAAGACTCATCCTAGACCTTAGAAAGTTAAACCATTCCCTTCATGTTAAAAAGTTTCATATGGTTTGTTTTGAACTGCATGCTGTGAGAAACGCCCTTAGCCATTTTACAGGTATTATTTGAGGGTGTTCAGTCCTTATCCAGATAGACAATTTAACAACTATGTTCTACCTGAACAAACAGGCAGGAACTCAACTTGGACACCTTGAGATAACTGTGGGAACATGTGAGAGGCTAGGCCTCATCATTAATTGGGATAAATGTAAACTAAATCTCTCAACGTCAGTCCAGTTTATTGAAGCTATTATAGATTTAACTGCAGTTGAAAGGCTTCTTGGACCCAGAGAGATTTGCAGCCATAAGAGCTATGGCTCACGTATTCTTCCGGAAACAGTTTCAGACCGCAGGTGCAATACAAAGGCTGTTAGGGTTTATGGACTCTACCACCTCCATCTTCTTGCATGGTAGATTATTCATGCATCCCATGGTTCCTGGCACACTTTAAGCCAGCAGTACATTCCTAACATAAAAAAAACTTTCCATTCCAAGACTGATACAGAAAGCATTACAGTGGTTGTCCTCAGCTGAGAACTTGTGAGAGTGTAACACCTTCAGGGTGCAGAAATATGACGTTTTTCTTGTACGTTGGGGAGTGCATTGCCTCGGTGAGGAGGTACAGGATACATGGTCTGCTAGGGAGACTGAACTACACACCAATATTTTAGAATTGCATGCTGTGAGAAACAACACCCTTAGCCATTTTACAGGTATTGTTTAAGGGCGTTCAGTCCTTATCCAGGTGGACAATTTAGCAACTATGTTCTATCTGAATAAACAGGGAGGAACTGGATCTCAATGTCTCTTCCAAGAGGCAATGACTATGTTACATTGGGCGATTGCCCATCATTGCTCACTGCATGCCATACACATATCATGGGAGTTGAACACCCAGGCAGATGCCCTTAGCAGGTCCTTTTCCCTTACACATGCATGGTCAATAACAGATGCATACCTGGATCCCATTTTCAAATACTGGAGGCTCCCAGACATCACTCTTTTTGCAATAGCTGCCAATGCGAAGGAAGGTCTGTTTTGCTGCCTTTCAGGAAGGGGGGCAGGCTCCCTGGGGGGACTTGTTTCAGCTTCAATAGAAGGGAAGGTTCTGTTTTGCATTCCTTCTGATTCCCCTAATAACCAGGGATTTAGGGAAATTGCATTGGGAACAAACTGAAGGTATCGTGGTAACATCTTTCTGGCCCAGGCCGGTTTGGTTCCCTGTTCTGATGGATCTAGCGCAGGGCTGACTCATCAGGTTTCCAACAGTACCCGATCTGATGACATGGGAGGGCAGTTACATCCTGAGATTCCCCACCTGTGCCTCACGACTTGGAGGATATAGGTCAAGGAGTTTTCTCAGCAGAGGTTCAGGACATCCTGCTCCAGTCTCTTAATCCCTCCACAAAAAGGTCATATAACATGAAATGCACCTGTTTTATGTAGTGGTGTGAGGGGAAGAAATATTCCCCTTCAAGGGTTCCCTTAGTTGTTACTATCTCCTAAAACTTAAGGGAACAGGGTTGGGCTTCACCTCTATTAAGGTCCACCTGGCAGCCATTTCGGCCTTTCGTAGGGGTGTCAAGAATTCCACAGTGTTCTCACACAAGACATCAAAGTGTTTCCTCAAGGGCTTATTTAATTCATACCTGCCACTGTTGCCTATAGCTCCTCAATGGGTCACTATCACAGGACTTGGCTTAAACGAATATTCAAACCCTCTGAGCCATTAGCTACTATCCCATTACTCACGTTGTCTATGAAACTCTGCCTTCTTGTCGCTATTACATCAGCACGCAGAATCAGCGAGATTGTAGCGCTTAACATAGAACACCCCCCCTTCCTGAAAATATGCCCGGAAAGAGTGGTCTTGAGGACTAAAGGCCAATTTATGCCAAAGATTGTTTCTAGATTCCATCTTTCGCAGGAGTTGATATTACCAACCTTTTTTTTCCTAATCCTACATCGGATAGTGAGAGAGCACTGCACACATTAGATGCCAGACGAGTTTTATTGTTCTACCTCCAGATTCCCAGAGAGTTTAGAGAAGACCCTTCTTTATTTGTGAGCCATTCCAGCATGGATAAGGGGGAAAGGGCAACCACTCAGACACTGTCCTGGTGGTTGGTCCTGGCTATCAGATAATGTTGCGAATTAGCCAGTCTCCCCTGCCTGTTAGCGTTGAGGGCACTTTCGACTAGATCACAGGTTTCCTTGGTAGCCTTCCTCAACTGAGTCCCATTGTGGGAGATATGCAAAGCTGCCGTGTGGTCCACAGCAGACACATTCATCAGACCCTATGCCTTGGATCTGCAAGCAAGAAAAGAGACACAGATGAGGAAAGCCACCCTTCATTCTCTCTTTAACTCGTAAGGAGTGCTTCACCCATCCACATGGTTAGGAGCTTGTTAAAATCCCAATGAGGGACTGCGCAGGAGACCGAAAATGAAAACAGGGTTGCACTTACCTGTAACTAATGTTCATTGAGGTCTTTTGTGCAGGCACACATTTTCTCTCTCTTACCCAGAGGAGGGCAAACAAGGTGGTGAGGGGTCTGGAGACCAAGTCCTATGAGGAAAGGTTGAAGGAGCTGGGTGTGTTTAGCTTGAAGAGAAGACTGAGAGGTGATATGATAACCACCTTCAAGTACTTGAAGGGCTGTCCTATAGAGAATGATACCGAATTGTTTTCTGTTGCTCCCAGAAGGTCGGACCAGAACCAACAGGTTGAAATTAAATCCAAAGAGTTTCCATCTAGACATAAGAACATAAGAGAGGCCCTGCTGGATCAGACCAAGGCCCATCAAGTCCAGCAGTCTGTTCACACAGCGGCCAACCAGGTGCCTCTAGGAAGCCACTAACAAGACAAGTGCAGCAGCATTATCCTGCCTGTGTTCCACCACACCCAAAATAATAGGCATGCTCCTCTGATACTAGAGAGAATAGGTATGCAGCATGACTAATATCCATTCTAACTAACAGCCATGAATACCCCTCTCCTCCATGAATATGTCCACTCCCCTTTTAAAGCCCTCCAAGCTGGCAGCCATCACCACATCCTGGGGCAGGGAGTACCACAATTTAACTATGCATTGTGTGAAAAATTAGAATTTTCTAACAGAGCGGTTCCTCAGGAGGTGGTAAGCTCTCCTTCCCTGGAGGTTTTTAAGAAGAGGCTAGATGGCCATCTGTCAGCAATGCTGATTCTATGACCTTAGGCAGATGATGAGAGGGATGGGCACCTTGGCCATCTTCTGGGCATGAAGTGGGAGTCACCGGGGGTGTTGGGGGGAGGTAGTTGTGAATTTCCTTCATTGTGCAGGGGGTTGGACTAGATGACCCTGGTGGTCCCTTCCAACTCTTATGATTCTATGATTCTATACCCCGCTGCGAGCTCTCCTCATACGCTCTGGCGGCTCAGGAGGAACTGAGGTGAAAGGGGCGCAGCAGCATTGGTACACATGACCTTTTTGTGGGAACGGACATGATGGCGCCGATGCGTTGCACCCCTTAGTGGTAGAGATGAAGAAATAGCTCCCGGTAACAGGCCTGCACATGCACAGTCCCAATGTGTGCCTGCACAGAAGACCTCGATGAACATCAGTTACAGGTAAGCTCAACCCTTTCCCCCTTAACAGTGTCTTTAATCTGATCTGCCCTGTTCTGGTTTAATCCAAACAAGATGGCATGATGTTTACTTGAACTTCTTTTCTTTTCCCCCTAGCAATGCTCCCCCCACAAATGTTCATTGGATCTTTGTATTCTAGCTCCTTTGCACAGTCAGCCTTGTACTTATGGTTTGAAGAATGAGGAACATACTACAAGCCTGTGGTTTGAAATGGGTTTCAATCCTTGGTTTGGAAGCCAACTTTTGTTTTGTAAAATCAATGATTTGCCCAGTCTAAGCGCCACAGCAAATGTTTTTTTCTCAAATTAAGGATGGGATGGAAGGATTGGGGACTCACAAGGTGAGCCCCTCTGATGTGTTTCCAATCATTGGAATTCATTTCAGTTGGTTCCAGTTCAGTCATCATGCTCCTGATGCCCCAAATTATGATCTGGAAATTTGCAAAAATTAGTACAATTATGCATGGTTCCTTTAAGGGCTGTGTAAAAATAAAGTAAAGGTCCCCAGTGCAAGCACCGGGTCATTCCTGACCCATGGGGTGATGTCACATCCCGACGTTTACTAGGCAGACTATGTTTTACGGGGTGGTTTGCCAGTGCCTTCCCCAGTCATCTTCCCTTTACCCCCAGCAAACTGGGTACTCATTTTACCGACCTTGGAAGGATGGAAGGCTGAGTCAACCTTGAGCCGGTTACTTGAAACCAACTTCCGTCAGGATCAAACTCAGGTCGTGAGCAGAGCTTGGACTGCAGTACTGCAGCTTACCACTCTGTGCCACGGGCTGTGTACCAGAACAAGGGCTGTGAACTCTCACATAAATGTAAAATTGGCCATGAGTAGCTCTTATTGGGAAGCTAGCTAACTAGCGCTAATGCAGGAATGGCTGAAAGCACAATGTGGAATGCCTCTGGCAACCAGGTGCTGCAAGACCTCTGCGTTTCCTGAAAAGCCAGCTGCCTCCTATCTGACTCGTTTCTCTCTACAAGGTCCACCCCAGAGCAATACATCTTTATAATTAAGAGGGACATTTCCACCAATGCTTACTTAATATGAGAGTCTAGCAAACAATGCAATTGACTTCAGGTATGAAGGGTGGAGTGCAGTTTAGATTGCCAGTAGAAGAAGATGAAGAGTTGGTTTTGATATGCCGACTTTCTCTACCGCTTAAAGAAGAATCAAACTGGCTTACAACCACCTTCCCTTCCCCTCCCCACAACAGACACCCTGTGAGGTAGGTGAGGCTGAGAGAGCTGTGACTAGCCCAAGGTCACCCAGCTGGCTTCATGTGTAGGAGTGGGGAAACAAATCCAGTTCACCAGATTAGCCTCTGCCACTCATGTGGAGGAGTGGGGAATCAAACCTGGTTCTCCAGAACAGAGTCCACCACTCCAAGCCACTGCTCTTAACCACTATACCACGCTGGCTCTCCCATGGACAGTTTTCAAAGCAGGAGGTCCCCCCCTTTCTAATGTTTTTTTTGTTTTTTTTAAATACATATATGAGTTGCATAGGAGGCTCTAAAGGTTTTGCTGTTCATTTAATGGGGTATAGAGTGGAAGCTGGTGGGAGGGAAGTAAAAAGGAAGTGGTGTGAAATCAGTGGTTTGGCTTTTTCGGAGGTTAAGCCAGTTTGGCAGTAATGAGGCAGATGTGAGGATCTGTGACTTCTGCACTCAGCCGTGGCTTTAAATTGATACAGATGTACGCAGCAGCTAGCAAGACTGGTACCTTCATGGCAGTGGTTTGGGGCAACTTCATATTCAGATGGATTTGTCCAGGCCACTTCATGTGGCAGACAGGACCGCTGCGTGCTCACCCGGGCTTCCTGCACAAAACACATTACCTGCGGATGACGCCCCGTCTCCTGCAGATGGAGTTCATGTCAGGCAGCCCCACTCCAATCAGATTTCCTAAGCACTTGAGCAGTTATTTAAAGATGCAGATAGGACCTCTGTGCTGCTTTGTATCTCTGCCACGTGGCATACTGGCGTACATGTAACAGTCGTGTCTGCGTCATAAAATACAGAGCCATCCTTTCAAGCACCGGAACAACTGCAAATTGTGACATCTAGCTTCGAGGCATGCGTTTTTGCATTTCAGTGGTGAAGATATTGTAATCCTTGTTGTTTCGCTCATGATTTGTGATTGCAATAAGTTGCCAGAAGCTGCTCTGGTGTCCAAGATGTGTATAGTGATAACTCTGCATCTGCCCTGGCTTTCCTTTTGATGTCAAGTGGTATGATGTAATGCAGTGTGTGTGTATACACACCACTACCATCTCCTCTTCATCTGTCTATTCTCACAGTTTCAGGTTTGATTTAAATGTGATGCTGGCAGGCCAAAATCTTTCCTGAGGGACTGAACACTGGCATCATACCTTGTGTAAACTAGGCTGAAACCCATGCAAAAGCAGCTACTTTGCATAGCTGGCAACCCAGTGCAAAGGTTCCCGGGAAGGGGCTTTCTTGCCCCACCAGCGGCACATCTAAATCAGCCCTCTGCTTTCTAAAGCATCTCGTTCTTGAGGAGTTCATTGACTGTTTTCAAATTCATGGCACATTTTTTAATATGGTTTTGATGCCGTTTAAATCCACGAAGAAGAGGAGTAGGAGTAGGAATTGGTTTTTATATTCTGACTTTCTTTGCTTCTTAAGGAAAAATCAAAATGGCTTACAATCACCTTCCCTTCCCCTCCCCACAACAGACACCTTGTGAGGTAAGTGGGGCTGAGAGAGCTCTAAGAGCTGTGACTAGCCCAAGGTCACCCAGCTGGCTTCATGTGTAGGAGTGGGGAAACAAATCTAGTTCACCGGATTAGCGTCCGCAGCTCATGTGGAGGAGTGGGGAATTAAACCCGGTTCCCCAGATCAGAGTCCACCGCTCCAAACCACCGCTGTTTACCACTACACCATGCTGGCTCTCCAATAAGCAGTATTTCTATGCTACAAATAATTGCTGAAATGATGTAACACACCAGATTGCCATAAAAGGCCAGACAAACATTTTTTAAAAAAAATCTTGTAGCACCTTTAGCATGAGCACGTTTACTGTGGGATAAGGTCCTGTGGGTCAGAGCCTATTTAATCAAAAGTAGGGACCTTTAGTTGGCAGAAAATACACAGATGCATGTGTGTGCATGCGCCCACATGTGTGCATGCACACATGGATACAAACAGAAGAGCTGGGGGAGGGGGGAAGCAGATGTTAAATACAAAACACTTCCAAGAATCAATGGGCTGAATCCAGCCAACTTTGTCTTGCTCCAAGTCTTCTCCTTTCATTGCTTTTGTATGCGCTGGTTCCATGAGCTGCAGCATAGCCTCTTTTTTGGGGGGGGGGGAGGTCTGAGGGACCCCTTCTTTCCTTTTCACCAGCAGAAACTCTGGGCTGTGCTTACCCCTCTGTGAAAGTGCATCTTCTTTGCTGTAGCGTTAAAAGCTATAACACTGTTTTAAGCCGCTGCGATATCACTACTATTCTATTACTCTGAGATCTTTTCTTCCCCGCCATGGAGGTCATAGCCGTGTTTTTACAGCTGTTTTCATAACCACTGTGAAAGGAAGATCACGTTAGAAGATGACAGGTTAGATCCAAAGGTGTTCTCCTGCGTGCAAAAGCTGTCTCACACTGGTAGAAGTGCTGCTGTATACTTTGCGCCAGAACATATCTTGAAAATGAGTGAAATGAAACCCAAGGGTGGTGTTGGGAAAGACCTTTCTTTGACTGAGAGATGGGAAAGCCACTGCAGGTCAGAATAGACATTACTCAGCTAGGTAGACCCAAGATCTCATTTGTTTATATAAGTTCTTTCTGACTGTCTTGCATTTTCCTAAGTGCTCCATCTTGTCCTGAGGTTGGGATAATATATTTCTGTGAAAGACAAATGGAAGTATTTTCCATTGTGTGGGTAGATCTCACTCTTTGCCTTGATCCAAAGATAATAACAGGAGAACACTGAGTTGCCTTGTTCATTTGTAGCTTAAATCTTAAATGACGAATGGCGTGATGTGAATCTTTCAATTGAAATGATTTAATCGACTTCAATCAAACTTGTTGAACAAGGCATGTCCTTCCTCGAAGAGCTCCCAAAACGGATACACCTACTTTGGCAAAACTGAAATTGATATTTTTGGCTCGCGTGGCAGGTGTAAGGAAGCCAAAATAAAACCCTTAAGGGGGGAAAGGGCCAGACCACAGCACAACAGTGGGGATCTGAGCCTGTTTTTAATTGACTCTTTGCTTCTAACAGTCTGGTTATTTGAATCTGTTTACGTAGGAAGCACATAGTTGCTAGCCCTTCTGCATGGCTGTAGACAGAATCTCTCTCATACGTTTACCATGTGCTCTTTCCCCTCTCCCCCCAGTATTCAAGTGTTTTTGATTTTTATCTGTTGTTACAAGTGAACATCCCGATCAGTGGGTAGTAAGTTTCATCCGATTTCTTTGTGTTTTCTTTAGGATAAGGCCAGAATGATAAGGCAGTTTGTCATTCTTGCTTTGGATACAAAGGCCTGAGCTCTTCTCCTGCTTGGATTGTATACTGGAGTTGTGGGGGGGAATCCTCCTCCCCCCTCCCAACACCACTTTCCTAGCAGTCAGGGCTGAAGCAAGCAGAATGCAGGAGGCAGGAATGGTCACCTTCTATCCTTTGTCTCCTCCCCAGTGCCTCAAATGCTTTTGAGAGGGGACAGCTTCTGAGATGCCAGGTAGGTCCTGAGGAGTATAATTTCAAGAGCATCTGCCGTACTCAAATCACAGCATATAAATCTTGCATCCTTTCTGTGCTACTCCTAAAGGCTCCATACAGATGATAATGCTTTAGAATAAATAACTCTCACATTTCATGTGCCTGTGACCGGGTTTTGGCATGGGTTCCTGCTTTGTACACTAGGTTGTCATGGAGAAGGGAAGAAGGAGCATGCTATTTCCTCTGCAGTATGAAGATGAGCATTGGCTCATGTGACTGTATGAAACAGGGTAGTATTTTACTGCTGGTATGAGGCCCTTGGAGCATCCTGTGGCTGGAAAGGCATTTATGTCTGGTAAACCTTTCAGTTGTTTTGAAAACAGGGTATAAGCACAAGTTTCATGAGGTTGCAGAGAGAAGAGAGCTCTACAGTTGTGGAACAGCCACCAAAATTACACTTTATTAGGCAGTGTGTCCTCCATTATGGATCTACACATGGCTCAACATCAGACAGCTGTCTCTCTAATAACCTTCTAGATCTTAGCCCAGGGCTAGAGCTTTGAGTGGTTTCATATCTGGAGTGAGATATAAGGGCTTAGTTGAGCTTTGTCTCTTGTTGGAACAACACCAGTTGTACAATGGAGCTGTCCATGGTCCTGTCTCTTACCTAGCTGAGAGATCCTACCACTTTGATGTTGCAAGCTCTGCTGACCATTTTTGGTTCAAGCACATCATGGTTTTGTTTAGCAGTCTACAGTCCCATGTGGCCAATTCTGTTCTTAAATCCAGATTGGGAACTTGCCTATTGTAGATGACTCCTCACTGTGGCAAGGAGCTGCCCTGGGTTGATGAGAAGAGGCCAGCAGGAATTGGTCTTAGATGTCTGCATGTGGTGGGGGAAATGCCATTTCACTCCTACAAGTCATTTCTCCCTGCTATTTCCTATTTCTTGCGTAGACCTCTTGTTTGTTACTTCAGCAGAACAGCAGATGAGGAGTGCAAAACTGGCTTGATTGCTGATTTCCTCGGCATCTGTTGTAACTCCGATTCCGCATCATTTTTCATCTGCTTTGAGTTAAGATTTAATCCTCTGGAGCTGAAGTAAAGGAAGAGGGATCAGCTGTTGGATCCAGTATGTGACTGAAGATAAATGTGAGTTAGAAGACCCTCAAAGCCTTCCTACAGAAGGAAGCCCCCAGAGGTCACTTTAGCAGTGTGGCTCAGAATACAGATTCTAGTTTAAGATGGGATGATGTGACTATGAAACATTTCCAAATTGTAAAAAAAAAAAGGGGGGGGGACAAAACCTATTGAATGCATCAGTTTTCACAGCCTGTTTAACTTATAGAACACAATACAGCTGGTTCACTACCAGTCCATAAAAATAAGAATCAAACGGGCTTACAATCACCTTCCCTTCCCCTCCCCACAACAAACACCCTGTGAGGTAGGTGGGGATGAGTGAGTGTGACTAGCCCAAGGTCACCCAGCTGGCTTCGTGTGTAGGAGTGGGGAAACAAATCCAGTTCACCAGATTAGCCTCCGCTGCTCATGTGGAGGAGTGGGGAATCAAATCCGGTTCCCCAGATCAGAGTCCACCGCTCCAAACCACCGCTTTTAACCACTACACCACGCTGGCTCTCTTTAATATTACACATTTAAACCCACCAGTTATTTTCCACAAGATTTATGTGCCAGCTGCATCCAACATCTTGTCAACAATTTGTCAATTATCTGTCTAGCGCAATTTTATTCCACCCTTCCTCCTGGGAGCTCATAGTGTGCATGGTTCTCCCTTCATTATACTTTCCCTATTTGATCCTCACAACACTGCTGTGAAGTAGATTAGGCTGAGAAACAGTGACAGGTCCAAAGACACCCAAGGAAGAAGATTCTCTGGCACATGTCTCTGAACCCATGTCTCTGAGATCTTAGTCCAACACTCCAGCCTTTACATCAAACCAGCTCTCCAATTAGCCAATATTTTATATGGCAAGTATGTTAGAACACCGAGACGTCTCTTCAACAATGGGGATTTTATACTTTTTTTTTGGCAGGAGTATCATTCACAAAGTATTTCTGCCAAACATAAGCCTTGGAGCGTTTCCCTTTCATTGCTCTTCTTTTCTGGACAAATTGACACGAGTCATAGGATGTCCGTGGCTGTGTCTGTTGGAGTTCTGGTTTTCAAAACAGCCATGTGCAGGTCCAGCATTTGTCCAAGCTATGGCACCAGAAAAAAAGGGAGGGGTGTTAACTCCCCGCACCCTGGTGCTGTTGTTTCTTCTAAAAGTCCCTCCCAATGCTGCCAGTTCACCATGCAGTGGGAACACATGCAGCTTGCCCGGGGAGGTTCTTAAGTACAAATGGAGACGTCAAGGGTTGTGGATTCTGGCATCGCATGTGCCTTCTCCCTTTGATACTGAGAGGAGTATTGATACAGGAGAACATGGGATTGTTTTTCATCCTGGCACTCAAGTTTAAGGTCTGAGAGAGAGAATAAATAAATATTTTGAGGGGTTTTTTTTCCAGATAAGATGGAAATAAATTTTAAAAATGCAATAGTGGAGGCAGAGCCCCTTACAAAGAAAGTTATGCATATAAATCAATACCAGTGTAGTAGAGTAGCGCCTTAAAGACTAACAGAAATATTTTCTGGCAGGGTATGAGCTTTTGTGAGCCACAGCTCACTTCTTCAGATACCAGTAGTACACTTCTTCAGTGTAGTACAGTATTGCTAAGTCAATCATGCAACGTGTACTAAGCCGTAATCTAAATTTAAAACAAGACCCAAAAAGAAAAAGGAAAAAAAAAAGCCCTGGAAAGCATTTGACATTTCCACTTTAATAGCAACAGTATCTTCTTAGAAAGAAATCACCTTTTTAAGTTGGTTTAACCATATGAGGGCTTTCATTCACCTGTGTCAGAGAATCCCAACCCAGTGAGAGATGGGGCTGGCCGGCTAGGGATGAACCAAACAGATGCAGAGACTGCCATTGAAGAAGTTATGGTGAACAAGGAGAGAATCTTTCCCACCGGAAGGTCAGACAGGAGTCTCTCTCAGAATAAACAGGATGACAGGGTTTTATAGTCATATACAGTCAAGTATACAGTTAACCTGAAATGTTACAAAATAGGAAGACTTTGGGACTTTTGGGGCTGTTATGTTCTGATAGGAATGGCAAACAAGTTTCGGCAGAATTATAGTTGAATATGTGACTATATGTAAAGGAGACCATGAGTAAAGTTCACTATCGTCAGGGACAATTTAATGGCTGAAGTTTGGTTCACCTACTTTCTTATTTCCCCCCTCACATACACACACCTGGAAAACGAACACGGAACTTTTCAGATGTGTAGCCTTGACATACCCATCTATGCTTTCTCGCACACAGTCTTTTACCCAAATTGAGCACAAAGGCTAGTGATTGTTTCCTGTTTCCTGTCAACATTTAACCATTAGATAATCAAATGCGACACAATTTTATACTTTGGCAGTTTGAATCTATCCGGGTTGGGTAAAATCGCAACAGAAAAACTGGTAATTAAGACACACGGTGGCTTTGAAGTGGCATGAAAATTCGCCTCACTGTGTATTTAATGGAAAGTATTGAGTTGTACTCAGATTGTTAGGCAATCTGGTTGGCGCTGGAACCAGAGCTGGGAGTCTTCAGTATTGCTCTGTGTTCTGCTGCTGCTTATGGTGAGCCAGTGGAGGTTGCCGACAAGGTTGAAAACAGTTGTCATATCCTTGCAGTGTGCAATCTCTTGCTCACTGGTTTTCCTGGGTCCCGTTAGGAGTACTTCCAGGCTAGGGCTGTCTCCCTGCCTCTGCAGTAGCCAGATTCTGGCCTTCTCTGCTGAACCATCTTGGAGCCTTCCAAGAACTTTCACACTCCAGGTTTCCTTTCCATTTCCAGTCTTTCAGTCTGCTTACTTCCATAGAATTTCAACAAGTTATGCCTCTGCAGTTCCTTCCGAACTCAAGTCAACGTGGTTTTGCTGGGGAAGGTATTTCCTGTGCCCTGCAGGACTGGCTTGTTGTGCAATAGTTGGTGGGCAGACAGAATAACCCATTGGTGAGAACGTTCTCGAAAATGTACTGATGTGAACTACTAAAAGCGCTTGGTTGGATCCATTTGCCTTTCCCACTCAGTCTCACCTAATTCCCCTCCATGCTCCGGCCACCATCCCACATGGCTTCTCTGTGTGCAGATCTCACAAATCTCAGCATAACTCCTTTGATTGGTCAAAGAGGAGGTTTCCTTCCTTATTGATCAGCAGGAAAAAGCTGGTTGGATCCCACCCAGTGTCTATAGAAGCTGCTCTTTCTGCCTGACTTAGCTACGGTATTTGTTTTGCACTGTTTTAATAATAGCCTTTATCCTGTGTGTGCTCTTGTGATGTTTTTCTAGGGTGAGTATACTCATTTCTCATTTTGATTTCTATAGCCTTCTGAAAATAACTGCTAGTAAAAAGCAGCCAGTCAGGTATCTAAAGACCTGTGTCCTTTGAATGGATATATAGTATCGTAGCACAAGCTGAGTCTTGTGTTTTTATGTAGCTGCAGAGTGATCCCTGGTTTCTTTACCCACTATAGAAGAATGTTTTGTTCTCTTTCCAGCCCAATCAGAACAGCCCACTGACCTTTGTGTGGGTCACATGTGTTTTGAGGAGGTGTGTATCTGCCATCACTATCCCCCCCATAAACATTTTCAGGAAAAGCAAAGTGCCTTTCTCTTCCATGGACACCCCTGTGCTCAGCCTGGGAAGGGACCTCAACAATTGTAAATAGTTCTTGTGTCTTTTTAAAGAATGCTTAAGATGTAGATATTACTTCCAGACAACATCTTTGAAAATAATTGTGTGGCATACACAGACTGAATCAAAACTTTATTTACACAGTCAAAAGACATTCAAGGTGTTGTTATTCCAAGGTCAAACCATACCTGCACAAGCCAAGGACTTAAGCGTGTTTCTGCTGTAATCCACTGGTGGACTTATTGAGCCCCCGTACAGTTTCCGACTTTGGCTGGGAAGAGAGCAGGGTAGAAATCTAATCAAATAAAAAAGAGGGCAGGAGGTTTGCCATTTGCAGGAGGTTTCAAGCAGAGGTCTGTCTCAGCCCTTGCTACCAGAGTAATTTTAATTAATTAACTAATCAATGCCCTACCTTTCTCCCCAATGGGGACCCAAGGTGGCTTTCTCTCCTCCACTTTATCCTCAGAACAACCCTGTGAGGTAGGTTAGGCTGAGAGAGTGTGCCTGGCCCATGGTCACCCAGCGAGCTTCCATGGCACGAATGGAGATTTGAACTTGGGTCTTCCAGATATTAGTCCCTTAAGCACCACACCACACTGGCTCTTTTCAGCTGGTGAATTGAGGATCTGGATTTTTCTGCATGCAAAACTTGTTTCAGCCAGGCAAAGCTATGAACTGGCTGTACTATGAATGTTGTAATATGAAAGTCAGCCATTCATTTTCAACTTGTTCTGGAAGATTGGACTCTCTGGAGGTGTGCTATCTCTGCATCTTGAGGTATGTTTAGCCTGAAGAGGAGAAGACTGAGAGGGGATATGATAACCATCTTCAAGTACTTGAGGGGCTGTCATATAGAGGATGTTGCTGAGTTTTCTGCTGCCCAAGAAGGTCAGACCAGAACCAACGGGTTGAAATTAAATCAAAAGAGTTTCCATATAGACATTAGGAAGAATTTTCTAACAGAGCGGTTCCTCAGTGGAACAGGCTTCCTTGGGAGGTGGTAAGCTCTCCTTCCCTGGAGGCTTTTAATAAGAGGTTAGATGGCCATCTGTCAGCAATGCTGATTCCGTGACCTTAGGCAGATGATGAGAGGGAGGGCGTCTTGGCCATCTTCTGTGCAGTGTGTGTGTGTGTGTGTGGGGGGTAGTTGTGAAGTTCCTGCATTGTGCAGGGGGTTGGACTTGATGACCCTGGTAGTCCCTTCCAACTCTATGATTCTATGATTCTATCTCCTTGAATCCAAAGACAGGCATAAACAACTGCTGATGTTTGCCTTGACATTATGTATGAAACTTCCTTTTACCACGATAAGGCATCTCTCTAGAGCCCTCAGGGAGAGGAAGGTCTTTCCCAACGTTTGTAGTTTGAGATCCATTAAATGGAGATGGGCCTGAACCTTGGAACCTTCCATATGGTGCTCCACCACTGAGCTGCTGCCTGATGAATAGCAATCTGAGTGGTATTTCATAGTTCATGTGCATTAGGTAACTTAGATCTCCTGCTGCGTTGCATCAGGAAGAATTCCAGGGATTGATGAACTGCACTGTGAAAAGGGAAGGATGCCAACAGTTTGACAATAGAGGCCTTCAGGCACCACAGCTAGATCAGGTCAGGCAAGCAATGGGAAAAGACACAGATGTGGTTTTGAGTCAAGGCCCGGTGTTGATACGGAAGCGACGTGATTTCCTGACTCGCACCTATGACTTGGCATATAAGCCCTAGTGCCAATCCTTACCTTCCTGGTTCTTCAGGAATTTCTTCTGCACGTTTATTGGCATTCGTATGAATGAGCTGTTTGATTCCCCCCCTCCCATTTTCAAGAAGGTTTATGAAGAGAAGCAACAGCAAATAGAAGAAGTCAGTGTTATATAGGTTTCAGTAACAGGTCCCAAAAACATGGCTGGGTTGCAACCCTAGCTGATGTCTATGCCACCTGAATTCAGCACCTATATAACAACCATAAAGAGATCCATCTTTGGGATCCACCTAGATGCTGCTGAAAAAGCAAGCGCAGTCACAAGATCTACACCCTATTGTGTAGGTCTTTGTTCCAAGCTATGGGGCCATGTTACTCTTAACCAACACCCCCCCCCCCACAATTGATAACTCAGTCATTGCCAAGTCTCCACCTCATGATGCCATCAGGCATTGCCATGTGAATTTCGGGTTTGGATTGTTCGGGGTTGGGTAATATGTAGAGCTTAAACGGACAGGGTGAAGATCACCATTTTATTCCATAGATAAATTACAAATTGCAGGCTCATGTAGCCTCAATTTGCCTCAGGGTTGTGAAGTGGGAGGGGTTTTAACCCTTCAACCTCCAGTCAGTTTCTTTAATTTGAAACCTGGCTGTTTTATAAGCATTTCAAGGGGGGGAAATTGCCCAATTGTAGGTGTCTCTTGGCAACTTGCCTAAGATTTGCCACATATCTCTTGTTGGCATTGCTTCATTGACACCCTGCTGATTTGGGCTCGGTTTGGACCTTCATCCAGTCAGGGACATGTAATCCTGCACTATTTTCTGAGCCACTAAATTAGGGATGCTGGGCTTGGGGGAGATGCATGCAGGCCCCGGGCTGTATTTGTGCACCCCAGAGATGGATAGCTAGATAGGTGTTTTAGGCAGAACTCCTTGTAAGAGCAAAATTAAGCCTTTCTCAGAGCATGACTGAAAAACCTATCTGCAGTCCATACCTGAACTGATTCTTCAGAATTCTTGTAGATCTTTTTGTTTTATTTTCCAGATTTCTCTTGGAGGCATGGGGATGGCTAACTTGACTGTAGAGGTCAGGGGTGTAGGAGAGACTGTTCATTTAGTGTTTATTTAGTTGTTAAAAATTGTTCTGCTTTCAACCCAGTGCCCAAGATGGTTCACAATGTCTGCTTAAAAACAATGAAGTAATATCAATGATAAAAAGTACAAAACTAAAATAATAAAATATTAGTACACAGTAGGTACAGCAGGTTGTTATCAAAGCTTGCAAAATGTAAATGCCAACAGAAGCCTGGGAAAGCAAAAGTTTTGGATGGTCCAGGCTAGCCTGATTTTGTCAGATCTCAGAACCTAAGCAGGGTCAGCCCTGGTTAGTATTTGGATGGGAGACCACCAAGGAATTCCATGGTCATTTAGCAGAAGAAGGCAATGGCAAACCACCTCTGTTAGTCTCTTGTCTTGAAAACCAAATGGGGTTGCCATAAGTTGGCTGCAGCCTGACGGCACTACACACACACACAGCTAGATTCGAGTCCAGTACCAGCTTAGAGACCAACAAGATTTTTGTGATATGAGCTTTTGAGAATCAAAGCTCTCTTCATTAGAGAGCTTTGACTCTTTACCGTGACAAATGTTTTACAGAGTGTTTTGAAACACAAAGCACCCTTACAAAGTCTTCTTACTGCTGCTGTTGACTTTGTAATTATTCACACTTCTGGGAACTCAATTCCCAAGTGTGCAGGTCTGGATTGAATTGGGATTCTGCTGCAGGAGGAAAAGAAGCTTCAGTCTTTCTTTCTGCATCCTTTCCCCAAACCAAAACAGACAGGGGAGATACTATTTCACTATATATGCAGCTCCCCCAGTGGGCTAGCTAGTGTCCCCGGCTGTTTCAGGTTGGGGGGAAGGCAGATGATGGCCCTGATCTGAATTTGACCCCACACACACCTGGGAAATGAGAAGCCAGCAGTGTGATATGTGGCTGACAGTCGGAAAGATGGGTATGGGAATCCAAAGCCAACTCATAAAAATCGTAACATCTGCTTTGGCCTTCAGACAATGCCCACGAAATCACCCATTCATAAACTCCATATTAACTACGCTTCTAGTTAAAACCATACAGGGACCAACCTTCCTTCTCACAAGAGCAAACCTAACTTGCAAATTGACATCTGGTAATCTTCTAAACCCTTCCTCTTATCTAAGGATGGGATATTTCTGGGTTAATCTAGCCCTGGTGTTTTGACTGATTTTCTTGGGGCTTTTGGGGCCCGGGAAGATAGCCTTCCCTTCCGAGAATAATGTTTTGGCCATTCTTGTTTTTTGGCCTTTCAGCGTGGAAAGATTTCTGGAGATCATTGATTTGAACTAGTTGTGGGCTACGAGTACTTTCTCTTCTGAATTGTCCTTTCCGTGTCTTCAGCTGACTGTGAGACCAGGGGTACTTCTTCAGAGGGCAGAAGACCTATAGCCCCAGGCAGAACCAGCTAGAGTTCTGGGGCAGAACGCATGAAAATTCCACATTCTCAGTATTTCTACCCAACAACGTAGTTGCGGATTTCAATTGCCAAGCATTTGGCATGCCCGGCTTACAGAATATGTGTGAGTCGTGCAAGGGCTAAGTTTTCCTCCTCCTTGTTTTGTTTACCTGTGCTGGGTGGGGTGATGTCCCTGCAACTGACATATGAGGAAGTCTCCAGTTCCAGGCAGCTAACTGATCCTTGCAAACAGCAAAAGGATTTTGTCTGAGCCAGCGTGGCGTAGTGGTTAAGAGCGGTGGACTCTAATCTGGAGAATTAGGTTTGTTTCCTCGCTTCTCCACAGGAAGTCTGCTGGGTGATCTTGGGCTAGTCATAGTTTTCACCAAACTCTCGACCCCACCTACCTCACAAGGTGTCTGTTGTGGGGGTGGGAGGGAGAGGAAGGCAATTGTAAGCTGCTGTGAGACTCCTTAAAGGTAGAGAAAAAGCAGGGTATAAAAGCCAACTCTTCTGCTGCTGCTTCTGTCCTCTTTACTTTGTTCTCCTCTGCCGGATAGCGTGGAAACTTAAGGTAGGCTTCTGCTGGTGTTCTTGCTGGGACGGGTGTGGGACAATGAGCATCCCTATCTATCTGGCCCATGAGAGGTTGACCATCCTTTCAGTTCTGCTGTTACAACTGACAATTGGAGTAGTAGAATTCTTTGGGTCAGGTGCAAAGGCTAAGTTCTTTGCAGCTGTTGCTTCTACACTGTTGGCTAGGAGTAGGGTCGTTTTCTCCCCTGCTCTACTGTTCTACTGAAAGAGGAGGCAGTGCCATCTCCCTGTGGATACCATTTGGTATTTTTTTACTGAATAAGAGGGACTTGTGTTTGAAAATGCTCTCAGAGCGTGGGAAGTTTGTGCGTGGGTGTGTGTGGAGTGGATATTAGTCTGGGAGGAGCTCCCAGATTGTCCCAAGCATAGGGGCTCAATTTAACTGCAGCTTTCACAGAATGAGATCCCTAGTCTAATAAAGAATTAGTCTACTCAAACCAACTGTACATAGGTAAAAAGCTAGCATCTCTGTGTTAGGTAAATCTTTACCATTCAGTGAAAATCTGTTTTGTGGAATCTGTGGGACCCTGTTCTGTAAGTTTGGACCAGAGAGTCTTTAAGATTCTTCTAGCTCTTCGATTCCAGAAATCCAAGGATTCTGGCTTCTAGTTAAGCTTCCACAACGGGCCAAATGTAACCTTGAAGAAGTTATTTCAGAATTCTCACAACTAATTGGGCTTTTGGCATGCACATTTAATAGGAGTACCACTGCTGTGATTTTAGTTGGTCCACATCTAAAAACCCGTGGTGATCCCAGTTGGCTTGGTGGGTAAATTTGGGCTGGCAGTGTGATTTCTGTATCCTTTTACTTCCCTTTCTCTAAAGGGGGTATTGCATGTGACCTCTGAGAGATTTTACTTCTGTAGTACTTTATCAAGCAGAGTGGCTGCATTTATACCCCAAAAAATCTAAATAAAGAAATAAAAACAAACAAACAATGTGTATGATGAGAATACACTGTTGGAGAGTTCAGTGTTTTGAATATTAGAAAGCTTAACATGATATCCAGATGTGTTGCTAGCTCTAGCTAGGGGTGCCAACACCATCTTTGGAAATACCTGGAGATTTGAGCGTAGAGCCTGGGAGAGTGGGATTTAGGGAGGGGAAGGATCTTGGTAGGGTATAATTCCATATAGTCCACCTTCTGAAGCAGCCATTTTCTACGGGAGGAGTGGAGTAAATGTTTTAAATAAATACATACGCAATCTAGGTAGTCTGGAGATCAGCTGTAATTCTGGGGGATTTCCAACCCCCACCTGGAGGCTGGCAACTCTAGTCCTAGTGTTGAACATATGAGATTGATTTTGTCCAAATAACACACTTGCTTTTCTTGACTAAAATTCTGTATTTCGTTTTTACAACTTTTATTTTTTCCTGCTTCTCAGATGACAAGAACTAAGGCACATAATCTAAGATAACATAGGATTCAGGAGTCTGCCACTCTCCCTGTCTTTTGTACTGCATGTATTTACAATGTTGAAAATGGCAGTTGCATTTTAAGCTGAGTTGCACCCTTCTAAACCCAGTGACTTAAATACTTAGACGTGTGTAGCTCTGCTTAGAATGGTATTGCCAGTTCTGAAGCAGAGTTACATCCTTCTAAGTCCATTGCAGTCACTGGGCATAGAATAGGGTTACCAGCCTACAGGTAGTAGCTGGAGATCTCCAGCTATTACAACTGATCTCCAGCTGATGAGATCAGTTCACCTAGAGAAAATGGCCACTTTGGCCATTGGACTCTATGGCATTGAAGTCTCTCCCCTCCCAAACCCCGCCCTCCTCAGGCTCCGCCCCAAAAACCTCCCACTGGCAGCGAAGAGGTACCTGGCAACCGTAGCATAGAATGATACTGGAACACATTTGTACTACGAAATTTCATAAATGTGTCAAATCATTCAATGTTATGTGTTAAGGTCTAAATGCCCTGACCTGGATAGCCCAGGCTAGCCCAGAGGTTTAGCAGCATCGGTCCTGGTTAGCATTTGGATAGAAGACCATCAAGGAATACCAGGTTTACTACATAGAGGAAAGCAATGGCAAACCACCTCTGAACATCTCTCGCCTTGCTATAAGTTGGCTGCAACTTGATGGCCCCTTTTACCACCATACCCTTGTCTTGAACAACAATTTGCTCATTCAGAAAGACTTGGCTGTGACTTGACAGCAAAAAGAGAGAGGTGTAAATGATGGATTTTATGTTGTTAAAGCAGTAAAATAAGTTTGGGCTTGATAAGAAAGTACATGTATTCAATTTCCCCCTGAAATGTCTATTTGTCCTGATCCCCACTGGTTTCAAAATTGTCAGACATTTAACATCTCTAGGCAGCAGATAAAAATTCTGAGATGGGTCCCCAACTTTTTTGAGTCTGTGAGCACATTTGGGATTCTGCCATGGCATGGTGGGCGCAGCAACAAAATGGCTGCCACAGGAGGAAGAGCCAGCCACGAAATGATTGCCACAGCTTAACACAGCATAGATCCTTGTGGCAGCTGTGGTAGCAGCTGCTGCCCGAACAACATGTAAAAGACTGCACAGCCAATCACATCTCTAATAGTCAATCAGAAGCCTTGCTGGGCAAAAGCCCTACCTGACCCCACCCACTTCCTAACAACACTTGGCGGGCACCAGAAAAAGGTGTCGGCGCATACCATGGGAGCTACAGGCACCACATTGGGAATCCATGCTCTGAGTGATTGGCTTGCAGCTTCTGAGCCAGATGACTGAGTCAGAACAACTGGATCCTTTCCCAGTATACATAGTCTAATCTATCGGATTACTTTTAATACCTGCCTGTTGGGTTTCTTAGAGATGAATGGGTGCTATAGCTTTTCTATGCGTTCCAAGCCCATGCATGGTGTCTGGTGTAAGCTCATGGGTTGGGCTGTCTATCTGAATCTTTGGATGTGTGACAAACAACACCTTTGTATCAGGTTTTGTTGAACGAATAAATGAATATTTCTTTATATTGCACTTGTATGCTTCACAATTCGGAAAAGGAAGACCCTCTTTATTAATATATGTAATCCACAGTATATAAGTGTAGTGTAAAGGTAAAGGTAAAGGTCCCCTGTGCAAGCACCGGGTCATTCCTGACCCATGGGGTGACGTCACATCCCGACGTTTCCTAGGCAGACTTTGTTTGCGGGGTGGTTTGCCAGTGCCTTCCCCAGTCATCTTCCCTTTACCCCCAGCAAGCTGGGTACTCATTTCACCGACCTCGGAAGGATGGGAGGCTGAGTCAACCTTGAGCCGGCTACCTGAAACCAACTTCCGTTGGGATCGAACTCAGGTCGTGAGCAGAGCTTTTGACTGCAGTACTGCAGCTTAACACTCTGCGCCACGGGGCTCATAAGTGTGGTGTAGTGGTTGGCATATTGAACTAGGATGTGGGACACCCAGGTTCGAAATCCGCTCTGCCCTGGAAATTTTGCTGGGTGGCCTTGGGCAAGTCACACACTCTCAGCCTAACCTACCTCACAGGGTTGTTGTGAGGGTAAAAGGGAAGAGAGAAAAGCAATGTAAGCTTCTTTGGGTGGGTTCCCATTAGGGTGAAAGGTGGGGTATAAATGAAGTAAATAAATACAAGTTTGAAATGTGTGCAGAATATTGTGTGCAGAATATTGGTGTACAAAAAGGCACACTGCTTGAGTTACTCCTTTTTTCAGTATTTGGAAGCCTTTTTATACAAAAGTGTCCATGTCTGTTCATAGAGAAAAAAGATAACTAAGTTTAATTTATTCATTTTAAACTCATATGTTTCACTGTTCAAATGAAAGTTTGGGCTGTCTGACATGGATGAAACACAATTATGCTTCAGTATAGAACAAAGAAAGGGAAGGCTTATCCATGATAAATAAATTACAGGATCCCCCTCATGAAATCTTCAAGAACTATAAAAATAGTACCTCTCAAGCTACATCTCAGTGTCCATTTGCTGGTAGTGGTGGTCAGAAAACAGCCCTCTAGAATAGTCAGGCCTTTTAGGGTTTTTTGAAGGCCAAGGGAACGGAATTTGGCATATTTCCTGCGAGTAGCAATACCATAGTGGGCTAGGGATTGCCAATCTCCAGGAAAGCCTGGAGATTTCTCAGAAATACACTGATTTCTGGTCTACATGGATTAGTTCCCCTGGAGAAAATGGCTGTTTTGGAGGGTGGGCTGTATGGCGTTATTAGGGTGGCCAACCTGCAGGTACTAGCTGGAGATCTCCTGCTATTACAACTGATCTCCAGCCGATAGAGATCAATTCACCTGGAGAAAATGGCCACTTTGGCAATTGGACTCTGTGGCATTGCAGTCCCTCCCCTCCCCAAACCCCACCCTCCTCAGGCTCCGCCCCAAAACCTCCCGCTGATGGCAAAGAGGGACCTGGTAACCCTAGGCATTATACCCCTCTGAGGTCCCTCCCCTCTTTAAATCCTGCCCTCCCCAGGCTCCACCCCCAAATCTCCAGGAATTTCCCAACCCTATAATGGGAGGGGGCAACTATACAAAATCTGTTTTGCCACAGCCCACTGTATCGCTCAAGAGGAAGAGATGGTTGCATGGAGGTTTGTGCACTGGGTTCTATATAGACTGGTATGTACAATTATGAATTGTGTAGAAAGTGGACAGAAATAATGACTTTTTTGTTTTGAGTGAGGGGGAGGTTGCCCTCAATGCTAGGACCTGGGGCTATCAAATAAAATGTATTGGCAGCAGGTTCAGAAGAGAGGAAAAAGAGTACTTTACACAATATTCACCACTGGGGGGCGGGGGTTGGGAGGGAGGAAAACAGGGGGAGGCTGCTATCTTCCAGACCCTACTTATACGCTTCTTAAAGGCTTCTAGCTAGCCACTGTTGTAAGCAGGATATTTGGATCTTGGTCTAAACCCATCAGTGCCGTTTGTGTGCATGTGTGTACTTAATAAAATTGTCAGAATAGAAGGTTTACGTAAGAGAAAGAAAGTTATAAATACAAGCCAGAGCTGGAATGTCTGAGACTTTCAAATATGACTCAAAAACAATATTTATAAAACATGTTTAAAGCACCTTTTAAGAAATTAAGTTCTGAGCAATGTGTGTGTTAAGTGCCGTCAAGTCACTTCCGACTCATGGCCACCCTATGAATGAAAGTCCTCCAAAATGTCCTATCTTTGACAGCCTTGCTCAGATCTTGCAAATTGAAGGCTGTGGCTTCCTTTATTGAGTCAATCCATCTCTTGTTGGGTCTTCCTCTTTTCCTGCTGCAATCTGCATGAATTTAAATGAGCAACAGTTATCTAACGTTAGATTTTTTAAAAATGAACAAATTAATGATTATGTGGTGTTCACTTAAAAAATTTCAAACTAAAGCTCAGTTGTGAATCAGTCTGAAGGCTCACTGAAATAACAAGATTAAGTTCCTTATTGATAGGGTTGCCAGCCTCCAGATACTTATATACACAGCAGCACAAGACAACAAAACAAACTGGTCAAGCTATGCAACAAGTGCTATATTCTATGTGCATTGACAAAGCATAAATAAACACTTATTAATATATACAGTGAACTTATCTAAACAAATAGAACTATTTACAAAGGTTATTTTTTCTTCTTTAGAAGCATTATACTTTTGGAATATTGTCCATGTGTAATCCTTTCAAGGTTGTCAAGATTGAATATCTTGTTGAAGCGCATACGTGGAATCATATCCTGTTGGTTGCACTGTCAGTACAAGGTTGGGGTCTCACAAACTTCTGGATTATCGCCCTGTTTTGACCCAAAGTCTTCTTCAGAATGTGCTTAAAATTCTGAGAAGGCAGCTCACTCTGTAATATTAGCAGACTCTAATCTGGTGAACCAGGTTCGATCCCGCACTCCTCCATATGAGTGGGCGACTCTAATCTGGTGAACTGGGTCCCCCCCCCCACCGCTCGTACCCATGAAGCCAGCTGGGTACCTTGGGCTAGTCACAGTTCTTTCAGAACTCTCTTAGCCTCACAAGGTGCCTGTTGTGGGGAGAGAAAGGGATTGTGATTGTAAGCCATTTCGACACTCCTTAAGGTAGAGAAAAGTGGGGTGTAAGAAACAACTTTTCTTCTTCTGACCATTGAAAACACTAACGGTCCTGACGCATCTTTTGAAATGCTGATAATGTTATAAGACATTTATGATCATTTGTTCTATCTTTACAAAAAGAACCATCAGACTCTTGTCTTTTGAATTAGTGGAGGATTGGGCCACTGGAGAATAACTCACAGCAGCAGGTGGCAAAGACCGTCCAAGAGTGCATCATTGGGGTGTGGGTGAGGCTTGCAAAGTGATCTTTGGTATGAGAACAGGTGTGTTGCACACATGTCCCTAGTTCCGCCTGGGAAACATGGGAGAGGTCTGTGCATTCCAGCTGTCACAGTGTATTCCTAAGGTGGTACCCGTCTAGGCCTAATGACTTAATTGGAGTTAAAAGGGCCTGTTTGGGTTTGTACTGTCCAGTGGCACCTTAAAAATGAACACAAGTTTATTTTTAGCATAAGTTAATACCAGATTAAATTTTACGTCTCTAGGGCAGGGATCCCCAGCGTGGTGCCTGTGGGCGCTATGGCGCCTGCCAACAACTTTCTTGGTGCCCACCAAGTGTTTTCAGAAAGTGGGCAGGGCCAGGTGGGCCTTTGGAGATTTGATTGGCTGTGCAGATTTATTTTTTAAAGCATTGCTGTGGCACCAGCTGCCACCACGCCTCAAGGATCTTCACTGTGCGACTGAAGGTAAGCCGCGGCAGCCATTTTGTGGCTGGCTCCGCCTCCTGCGGGAGCCATTTTGCGTGAGCCATTTTGTCACTGCGCCCACGCCACGGTGTCTGAATTCCAAGGGTGCCCGAGGGCTCGAAAAGGTTCCTGTTTTTAATTTTTTTTCCTGCAACAGATGAACATGGCTACCACTCTGGAACAACTGCGCATTAGAGAAATTTTTCGTGTGATGTGAGAGACCAATTTACCCTTCTGATTTTTCTTCTTCTTCTAGGTGACCAATAGCAGTCGCGATGAGAGCAACAGCTGCAGGACGATTTTTCATATGCTGATAAAAATGATCAACAAGTCTCGTAAGTGAAGGCACTTTGCCATTTCTTCCCGCTATGCTGCACACCTCCTAATTATGTGGAAAAGGTATATCTGCACAGAATTGTGAAGAATGATGGGGTGGGGGAATGTGGAGGGGGATTTCACTTTGGGCTGGGCAGATTGATTTAAAGCAGAATAATTTACAGCACAATCCTGTGCTGAGTTACTCTAGTCTAAGCCCATTGACTTCAGCGTGCTTGGATTGAAGTAACTCTGCATTGGATCGCGCTATTAATTCACTAAGAGAAAAAAGCTAATTTGAAATATTGATTTAAGTCAAGCTTCCCATTAGTACTTCATTTATTTCCTCAGCAATGATATGTGCTCATTGGTTACTCCGAATGCTGAAACTTGTCGATTTACAGCAAAATAGAGCATTTATGCTATCTAGAAGGGGTATACTTTGTGTACTTATATATGAAATGTTACTTCTACTACTTTTAGAAGATGCTGCTTGGTTGGTACACTGCTTATGGAATGAATAATTTTACTTTCTCTTGTGTTATGGTGGAAGTATATTGGGGTTGTTTGTAAGAAGGAAGCACATACACAAAACGGGACATTTATTAACTGAAAACAAGGGACATCAGACCTTTCCTAGGTGCACTTCTCTTGGAAAAAAATTCGTAGCTGTATCACTTTGTCCTTTTAGGACATTGTCACTGGCAACTGTTGCATGATATCCCTAAAGAAAAACATTGCCATTTATTGTTTCCTTTAACCCCCAAATACTGGATTTTCTCACTGGGTTAACTTTGTGCCCCAGCTCATGTTAAGTATTGGGGTAGAAAGTTACCTATATTCTTTCAGTAGAAATTTAGTAGGGGTACAAAGTGTTTTGAAATTATTTGCTCTGGTTGTCCAGATCTCTTGAGAACCCCTGCATTTATAGCACCTCAACATTTCAGGTATATTCTAGCACCAGCTGCATATTTATACTCCCTGGAAAGGAACACTCATAGGAGGGCCTATACACTAGCCAGATGTGCAGCCCTACCATCTGCTATATTAGAAGGGAAATTTAAGAAGATCCCCAGGGTGGAGAGACTTCGCCCGTGTTACACAGAAGAGCTGGAAACCATTGAGCATGTATTTTTTTAGATGTCCCCTCTACAAGTCAGCCCACTTCAATATCATTGACCCTTTGATTAGGGAAATGGGCTCTGGTGATGAGGGTGAATAGACCAAAAGGTTTCTGCTGGGAGACAGCTCACCTATTACTACTCAGGTTTCAAAATACTGTGCAGTGGCAATGAAGTTACGTCGCCTTAATGTACATCCTTAATCAGTGGAATTGTAAAATTGGGTGACTCCTAATTTTGTTGGCCTTGGTTGTAAACGTCTACTCTGTATGGTCAGTTTCTGTTTTTCCTGTTTTATCTGGCATACTAGCCGCAAATAAAATGTATTTATTTATTTGCTCTGGTTGTCTAGTCTAACCACTAAAATATGTGTGTGGGGAAGGGTGGTTTGCTACATTTTCTTTTAATTTTTTGTTTGAATAAAGTAATAATTTTTCTGTGTGCCTAGGAAGTCCTCCAAGTACGTAGAAGTAGCTGCTTTGTCTGTGGGCAGCCTGGTTTTGCAGCTTTCTTGATTGGCATGAGCCACCTACTTTCCTGGTAGATGAAGTGATGTCCTGGTAGATGAAGTGATGGCATTTAATTGGTAAAAAAAAACCCGGCAATCCTTTAATGAGGTGGCAGCCCTGTTTACTCGATGCCAGAGTTGTAGAGCATCACCCAGGTTTCTGGCACTGTGCAAACATTTGCAGCAAATGCAGGTTGCTCAAGAGCTAAAAAAAGCTGATAAGAAAAGAAACTAGGGGAGGATCTGCACGCAGTTGGATATGTTAACCTCCTGGATTTACTGGCTTAAACCCTCTAGTTTTGGCTACAGCCCCAAATGCACCCTGAAATGCTATTTCTGGAGAGGGGGGGTCACATAGGGTTGCCAGCCTCCAGGTAGTAGCTGGAGATCTCCTGCTATTACAACTGATCTCCAGCTTATAGAGAGCAGTTCTGGAGAAAATGGCCACTTTGCCAATTGGTCTCTGTGGCATTGAAGTCGCTCCCCTCCCCAAACCCCACCCTCCTCAGGCTCCACCCCAAAAAACCTCCCACCAGTGGCAAAGAAGGACCTGGCAACCCTAAGGTCACATGTCTACCAGGAACAGCAAGACAAAATTTAGAGCAGGGCCCTATGAACTGACCTTAAAGAGTGAGAGAGTAATTGTGAGTCAAGTTGAAATTGCTTGCTTCCTTCTTCTGCCTTGGCACTGTGTATATAACATGCTGTCTCTTACATGGCTCTGTGTTATAACATGTTGTCTCTTCTCTTGTTCAGGATGGAAGATACTTGGAGTATTGGCAATATTTTTGGTGATGGTGGGGTATATAATATCCCGGGAGGAAAGGTACATACAGCTGTGAGTGTATTTCTTTAAAAAAAGAAGAAGAACTTGTAGTGCTATGGAGGTTATTTGTCCTTCTCCCCACCCCTGCCTTTTCTAGAAGTAAGGGAGGGGGGCTGAATTTATTTATTTGTTATTTGCTTCCTTTGTACCCCACTTCTCTTGCTCCGATTCAAAGCCAGTTATGACATTAAAAAAACAATGCATACAAAAACCCCCCGAGAAATAAAATCAGGTAAAATTAGAAAACAATGCAATAAGGGCTGACTGGATAAATCACCCCCTAATTTGGGGTTCCAATAGGAACATGTCAGAGAAAAGGAGTTAACGTATATGTCAAGTATAACATATGCGTAATATATAACGTTCACTTCCATGAGGAGTGCTAGCCATTAGGTGAGACTGAAATCCCATGTGTCGTAAAGCAGAGAAAGGTCAAAATGTGATTGAAACTTGACCATCCTATGGTGGCTGTTGAACATTTTGGAAACCTGGGGCAAGTGCGTGTAAAACTGCCTTTCTCTTTTTCATGTATGCATGCTGCCAACTAGAAGTAAGCCAGGGCTCCCCAAACTTCTTGAGCCTGTGAGAACCTTTGGGATTCTTACACTGTGGTGGGTGTAGGAGTTGGAGCCAGCCACGAAATGGCTGCCGCAGCTAACCTTCAGTCACACAGTGAAGATCCCTGGGCAGAGGTGGCAGCTGCTGACAAGGCAACATTTTTAGAAATCTGCACGGGCAATCACGTCTCCATTGGTCAATAAGAAGCTTTGATGTGCAGATGCCCACCTGGCCCTGCCTACATTCTAAAAACGCTTGGTGGGCCCCAGGAAAGGGGTTGGCTAGCACCACCATGCCCACAGGCATTACGTTGGTGACTCCTGAACTAAGCTGAAAAGTCCCTTAAGCAACACATATGAATTTGTTTATTGCATATATTTTTATACCGCCTTTCTCCAAGGAGATCAGGGCTATATATGTGATTCCCTTGCCTCCATTTTATCCTCACAGCCATCCTGGGAAATAGGTGAGGCTGAAAGAGAGTAACTGGTCCATGGTCACCCCTTTATGGCAAGCAGGGATTTAAACCTGGGTCTTCTTTAAATTCCCTTTTCTCCCAGAAGTATGTTGTAAAATTCCTTTCTTCTCGACTGTTTGATGCAACTCCCTCCTTTACTTTGGTGACATGTTAATTTGGCTTTATAGCATGGCTTTAAAAGAGAGACTAATTCAGAGAAGTCTATTGACAACCATTGGTTATGGTAGCTGAATGGGTAGCTGTGTTGGCCTGCAGTAGAAAAGCAAGATTCGAATCCTGTAGCACCTTAAAGGCCAAAAAGATTTCCGTGGTATAAGCTTTGACTCTCGAAAGAAGAGTTGGTTTTTATACCCCACTTTTCTCTACTTTTAAGGAGTCTGAAAGTGGCTTATAATCACCTTATCTTCCCCTCCCCACATCAGACACCTTGTGAGGTAGATGGGCCTGAGAGAGTTCAGAGGGAACTATGACTAGCCCAGGGTCACCCAGCAGGCTTCATGTGAAGAAGTGAGGAAACCAACCCACTTCACCAGATGAGAGTCCGCCGCTCATGTGGAGGAGTGGGGAATCAAACCCAGTTCTCCAGATTAGAGTCCACCACTCTTACTACTACACCACGCTTATACCCTAGAAATCCAGCTCTCCCATGTGCCTAAATAGCTTCCAGATGCTTGGTGCAAAAGAATAGTTAGTTCTTGCCTTCATTTCCTGCTTGTGAGCTTTTAGAAGCATCTCCCTGGCCTCTACTGGTTGAACCCATAGGGCAAATTGTTAGGAAAAGTTGCCTCTTTTATTTGCATAGCACTGCAGATTCATTCTGAGGTGGTTTGACTTGGTGTTTACAAGTGGTGTCCAGACCAGATCTCTCTTGCTATATATATATGGGGAGGGGCCGTGGCTCAGTGGTAGAGCATCTGCTTGGCATGCAGAAGGTCCCAGGTTCAATCTCCAACACCTCCAGTTAAAGGGACTAGGCAAGTAGGTGATGTGAAAGACCTCTGCCTGAGACCCTGGAGAGCCGCTTCTGGTCTGAGTAGACAGTACTGACTTTGATGGACCAAGGGTCTGATTCAGTATAAGGCAGCTTTATGTGTTCATGTGTTCATCTCCTTAGAGGTTTGGATTGTACCATCCCCCACTTTGAGGAGGGAAAGAGGAAAAATGTCTACTGACTCCACTATTTAATTTTGTGTGTATGTGTGCTGTCAAGTCACAGCTGACTTACGGCGACCCCATAGGGCTTTCAAGGCAAGAGACATTGGATGGTGGTTTGCCATTGCCTGCCTTTGTGTCACGACCCTGGTATTCCTTGATGGTCTCCCATCCAAATTCTAACCAGGGCTGACCCTGCTTAACTTCTCAGATCTGACGAGATCAGGCTAGCCCGGGGCTGTCCAGGTCAGGGTGTTTTATTGTACCCGGGATTCAGTCTGACTCGGGGTGCCTGAATTGTGGGGGGAAATAATGGCAATGCTTTTCTTTGCTGTTTGCCTTCCAGTTTTTATTTCCCTGTGCAAGATGACAAGGTGACCTGTCCGCTGGGGGAGGTGGAAAGGAAAGCGGCGCAGCTGATAGCAAAGTAAGTGATTGGGCTGGAGGGATGCTGGGGAAGCTGCTTCATGGCAGGCCCTCCTCTGCCGTTCGTGGGCTTAGGGATTTCAGAGCTGGGCTGGCATCCCAGGAAAGTTGCGAGTTGTATCTACTGGAGCATTTCCGCAAGTGGAACGATTTCCACCTGGGGAGTGTGATTTTCTCACCTCCCTCTCCTGCGGCACCCTAAAATGTGCCCCCAGATGCTGCTCCTGTCCCCAACCCCCGTTTTGAGCTTCAGAAGGAGGGGGAGGTGAGAAAGTCCCACTCCATGGATAGAAATTGTTCCACCCACGGGGATACTGCAGTGGATCCAAGAGAGTCTGGGGTGGGTGGGAGAAATTTGCTGCAGTCATCTTAACTTGTGGCACGCCAGATCTCTGTGATCGTTTCCTTTGCTGTCATTACAGTTACACACGGGATCATCCGCTGTTTTTACAGCTGAAGGATTACTTCTGGGTAAAGACCCCTTCGCTGTATGAACTGCCATATGGTACTAAAGGAAGTGGTAAGTAAAATGGCTCTCTGCTCTGCTCTTATGGGACACTGCTTCTGTCTTTTGTCTCCCTTTAATAGGTTTCATCTTTTCCTCCTCTTTTTCTCTTGGTTGGAGGATTTCTGCTTTGATCTGCTAACAATCCATTTCTGGAATATGGCACTTGTGTGCTGGTTCTTGGTACAAAACGAGAGCCCGTCCTTTCTCCAAGTACCTCTTAGAAGAAGAAGAGTTGGTTTTTATATGCTGACTTTCTCTACCACTTAAGGGACACTCAAACTGGCTTACAATCACCTTCCCTCCCCCTCCCCACAATAGACACCCTGTGAGGTAGGTGGGGCTGAGAGATTGTGACTTCCCAAGGTCACCCAGCTGGCTTCATGTGTAGAAGTGGGGAAACAAATCCAGTTCACCAGATTAGCCTCTGCCGTTCATGTAGAGGAATTCAACAGTGAAAGGTTCTTAAAGACCAGTGGTAATAAACTGTGGCCTGTGATTGACAAGTAGTAATGAATGTGATTACGGCAAGAAACTGCAAACAACGACAGAATTCATAACTAGCATAGCTTGTGCCATGCATTTCCTCCTTTTAAAAAATGTTTATTTTATATTATTAAGGGTACAGGAAAACAGGGTATCCATCAAGAAATAAAGGAGAAAAAGAACATAAACACTTCCTCTTGAAAAAGTTGGTTGAGCAGACTACATTATAACTATTATATCTTTCGAGTTAGCTATTATCTAGGTGAAAAAATAAGTACATTCGAAGAATAAACATCTATCTACATTTCTTGTTACTATCCAAACAGTTTTCTACTCTAGATTGAAAAGCTACCTTGTGGTTATATAGCGTTCAATTTTTGGTGTTATTTCGGTTAACCTTCAGCCTCAACATATCTATAAAAATTTCCATTTATCGTTGTGTTGATCATAAGTCACTTCATCTGTTGCTTTCATGATATGGGTCATTTTGGCCATGATTGCATATTCCATTAGTTTGTCTTTCCATTCCTCTACCTTGTTTCCATCTTTTTGCTAGGATATCTCTGGCTGCAGTACTAGCGTATTTAAACAAGTCTTTGAGTTGTGAAGACAATTCTTTGGGTGCTGTGGTGCATCTTGGTGGCCTGCTTATTCGCTGCCATTTTTTAGAATTTTTTGCTGAGAACTCAGAGTTCCAATCACAACAGGATTTTAAAATGGCGTGAAAATGTACACACTATTTTTCGTTTTACTAGTTAAGTAGACATTTTGGCTCAGCACTTTCTCTTGCTTATAGAGCTCTTGATTTTGATCAGTTTGCACATAAAACTTTGTAGTAGTGTGGTGTAGTGTTTAAGAGTGGTGGTTTGGAGCGGTGGACTCTGATCTGGAGAACCGGGTTTGATTCCCCACTCCTTCACGTGAAGCCAGCTAGGTGACCTTGGGCTAGTCACAGTTCTTTCAGAACTCTCTCAGCCCCACCTACCTCACAGGGTGTCTGTTGCGGGGAAGGGAAGGTGATTGTAAGCCGGTTTGATTCTTCCTTAAGTGGTACAGAAAGTCGGCATATAAAAATCAACTCTTCTTCTTCTTCCTCCTCATTCTGTGCCCCCCCCCCCCGGCCTAACAGTGTTGGTTTACTGTGGATTTGTCAGTTGGTCTTTTCAACACCATCTGTATTTTTTGGGCGGGGGGACTAAAACAATCACGGTGAAATCATCCTATAAAACCATCATTAAAATGGCACACAGCTAATATGTAAAACAATTTTGGCAGGCTTGTCTCATTTACGTTGCATTTCTTTGGAGATGTTGCTTAAATGTGAGATGGGAGCCCTGAGCGCACATTACAAGAGATGCCCGTACAGTGCATGTGTTTTTAATTTGTACATTGCCCTTTTCAGATGCTACTTTTGGGGATATCTGGTGTGTGCCTTAACCCACAGTCCTCCTGATACATGCGAAAAAGCCTTTTATCTGGGAATCTGAATTGGATAATTTGAGGGTTCTTTTAGCAGGGATAGATTTTAATACCACATTGGCAGTTGCCAAGTTTTTATCTCAGTCAATCAAGAGGAAAAAAAATACTAATTTCCTTATTGTTTATCTAGATACCTTATATATATACTTTTTAATTTTGATTTTATTGTGACATTATTCAGGGCCCAATTGGCCATAGGAACAGTATCATTAAAGTAAAGCTTGACATGCCGTTGCCAGGTAGTTGCGTGCTGCCTCAAGCAGGTCTCGAGAGGTGGCACACAAGTTTTCTAAATAAATACCTCTTCTTAGGGTTTTTTGTATGCACTAAACCAGAAAAAATACTTGGTTCCCTACTTAGATGACATACTGATGGCATGAATTGGGAGGATCATGTGTAGTGCATTTTCCAAGTACCAATGGTTGGATGTATTCAGATATCACATCTGAAAAAGGCTCCTGCGTTCAGTAATTTTTGTTCTAATCAGTGCATGTACAGCAGAATGCATAGTTCATACCCTACATTTATCCAGGAACAGGATCTGGTTTTGTTTTTAAAGTGTATGCATGTTGGCTCTCTCTTTCAAACAGATATATACATACAGGATGTATGCACATTGTGTACAATACTAGAGTTAGGATCTACGTGAATAGCTACATTAACAAATACAGCAACTTTATGTAACAAAACCTAATTATTCCCAGAAACCAAATATTCAAGATACTTTGTCAGACATTAATTTTAGCTACCGGAGCATCTAGTCATTTATGTTTTACAAAGGGGATGCCCCAAAAATAATAATCCAGAGTTTCAACTGTGGGGGAGCCACAGAGAAGAAGAAGATTTGATTTGAGCAATGTCTGTCAACTCTAGCCTTCCAAAACCTCTTGTGTGCATTATCTGGAATCTGTAAACGCTCTTTTCAGCTTAGTGGCCTTAAAAGATACTTAGAAAGACAAAAACCTCTTTCCAAGATAACGGGAGGAATTAGATGTAGAAACTGCTACTAGTTGAATCCAATTGATTGCTCCATCAGTGTTTTTTTTTTAATCTCTACTTGTTATTGTATGCAGACTCCCCCCCACCCCATGAAGGGTGTGTTGTGGTGTTCTGGATTGTAGGATTCAGTTTATTAAATAATAAAATCTTATCTGCGTTCCCCTGTGGGCTGTTCTTGCATTGCTATTAATTTTCTAAGCCACTAGTGCACAACTGAGTGTAAAGCAACAAGACAATGTGTTTCGTTGCCTTTTGTTAGGAATAGGTTGTTTAACAGTCTCCATAAATCGGTGGTAGAGTACAGTAGGTAGAGCCCTGTTTCAGTCTGTTCCCTCTTCATCCTAGGCTGAGCTTGACACAAACAGTAGATAAGACAGTAAAAGTGTTCCACTATTGAATTACGTTAGGGTGCAGGTAAGAGATAGCATGATGCATTTAATAAATTTATTATGTATGTATTTATTTAAATATTTATACTCGGCCTTCCGTCTTGTTTCCGCCGTATAGATTTTAAAGCGTATAACCCTGTGATATCTTTCCCTCCCCAGCAGTCTAAAATGGTGCAGTCCATAAATGATTTTTGCCACCTCATCAGCTGTTTGTATGTGTGTGTGCTTTGATGGACATGTTAACTTTGGACTTTAAGATGCATCTAGATGTACATAATTTTAGCAGCCTGCCTAGTGCAGAAACATTCTTGCCATGTCTTGCCCTCCCCAGTTTAATTCAGCAGAAGCTGCCTGTTCCTGTTTGCAGTAGACTTGCCCATGCTTATTGGCTGGGAACTAGGGTTGCCAGGTCCCTCTTCATAACTGGGGGGAGGTTTTGGGGGTGGAGCCCAAGGAGGGCAGGTTTTGGGGAGGGGAGGGACTTCAACGCCATAGACTCCTATTGCCAAAGCAGCCATTTTCTCCTGGTGAACTGATCTTATTGGCTGGAAATCAGTTGCAATAGTAGGAGATCTCCAGCTAGTACCTGGAAGTTGGCAACCCTACTGGGAACTGTTGAAGTCACTAACCCTAGGGTTGCCAGGCCCCTCTTCGCCACGGGTGGGAGGTTCTTGGGGCGGAGCCTGAGGGGGGGGGGTTGGGCAGGGGAGGGACTTCAATGCCACAGAGTCCAATTGCCAAAGTGGCCATTTTCTCCCGGTGAACTCATCTCTATCAGCTGGAGATCAGTTGTAATAGCAGGAGATCTCCAGCTACTACCTGGAGGTTGGCAACCCTAACTAACCTGCTTTCCCTTCCTCTGCTGCAAAGCAGTTTTTAATTATTATTTTAATTATGCCATTTGGGAAAAAGAGATATAAATCTCTATTTAATTGAATACATGTACAGAACATGCTTTAAATAGTGAAAGGTAAGACCAGCTAGATGGCACAGGAGGGCAGATGACTGAAGACAGACTAATGAACCAGCATTCAGATTGCTGGCGATTATAAGCCACTTTGAGACTCCTTAAAAGTTGAGAAAAGCGGGGTATAAAAACCAACTCTTCTTCTTCCCTTGTTTATTCCAGAGACAAGATTGGACATTCAGAACAGATTCTGAGGGCCAGGATCTATTGAATTTCAGTTTGTGTTTATTACTTTGTTCTATTAGCGGTCAGCTTTTCATATAGTATGCAAAGTGCTTTACAGTGAAAATAAATGAATGCCGTTGCAGGAGAACAAATCTGCCACTTCAGACTGAAACTAAAATGAACCCACCTCTTAAAAATAAGGCATCGCTCCCCGCCCCATCCTGCCAAGTATTCATGATATTGAATGTTCATTTCACACTGAATGTTTTGGAGAAAAGCTAGATGCGGGAGATTATACTCTGGGGTTTTTCGGCAGACCTTAATGTAAATTCTCAAGAGATTATCTACAAAGGCCCATTTCCATGATCTGAATTTGCACATAAATTTGCCTGTCTCCCAGCCACAATACCTGAGTCAATAACTTAAGCGCTCCACTGAAGCCATGCTTGATCATGTTATTGAGGTTTGCTACAGTTGATCATACTTGTGATTTAAAAAGAAAGAAAGAAAATAAATCCTTTTGCTGGCTAAGATTTGGGTATCGGAGCAAGTGTTTAGCTTTTACTGTGGGCCTGATGATCGAGCACTTGGCGGATGTACATTAGGCTTGCCAGGTCCCTCTTTGCCACCGACGGGCAGAGTCTGGGGAGGGCGGGGTTTGCGGAGGGGAGGGACTTCAGTGCCATAAAGTCCAATTGCCAAAGCGGCAATTTTCTCCAGGCGAACTGATCTCTATCGGCTGGAGATCAGCTGTAATAGCAGGACATTTCCAGCTTTTACCTGGAGGTTGGCAACCCTAATGCATATTTCTCCAACTCCTAGAGGGCTCTTTGGGATTTCTGTTAAAACTGTACCATTAACACACACATCCATGTGCTGACAGTTTCATGTGGCTTGGACAACCTTAACAAATGGTTGTCAGGCATAGTTGTAGTTTACATCCTTTCTTACTAGGTTTGCCAACTCTGGGTTGAGAAATCTCTGGAGATTTGGGGGGAGTGCCTGGGGACGGCGAAGTTTGAGGAGAGGAGGAACCTCAGCGGGTTAGAATGCCTCAGGGTCCAACGTCTGAGGTGCCATTTTCTCCAGGGGAACTGATTTCTGTCATCTGGAGATGAGTTGTAATTCCAGGAGATCTCCTGGAGGATGGCAACCCTGTGTCTTACATAGGAAAAGGAACTCTCTGATGGCCAGAGCTTTCCTGGAGAAAGGCCATGCTTCCCCCACCCCAATAACTTGCTGCCAAAGGAATGTTTGCAAAATAGTTTTCTGCCAAAGGAATTGTTTGCCATGTCTGCACCTGTGCAGCTGCAAACGAAGCATGCATCAGCAAATGTTTATCTTTGCAAGGTGATGATGCTTAGGGAACAGTTCCTCATAGCTATCCTCTCCCCACCCTCCCTAGACATAAGGATTCCCTTAGTAGGTCAGAATAATTGCCATTATTTTTCCAACACAGTGGCTAGCTAGATGCCTCTGGAAGTGTTGCAAATGGGACATGAAGGTCCCCAGCATCTGATGCTGAGCGGTGTACTACCTCTGCACATGGAGGTTCTACTTAGCCTGCATTATTTGGAAGAGTAAAGGTTGCATTTTGCTTATGCTGTAAGTTCAAGAGATCACCCTCTTTGCAGATAGCATCAGCAGCACAGTTTTGTTTTCCTGCTTCTCTGTTGTAACTGGAGAGTCTTGATCAACTATTTTTACCTCAGGCATGTTTGTGGTGTGAACATAAGGTAACCCACGAACTTAAGTGACGGGGAATAACGTCAAATGGCCATTTTCTTCTCTTTGCAGAGGAAATTCTCCTCCGTGTTCTGGCGGTCACAAGTTACTCACTGCCTGAAAGCGTCCAAAGGTAAATCTTCCATATCTCCTCTCTTCTCAAGATGCAAGACATCTTTCTTTCTGTCCATTATGCTTTTATCCCATTCTTTCCCCAAGTAATTTAGGGCAGCAAACCCGGTTCTCTCTCCCCCACCCTATTTTATCCTTGCAAGTTAGGTTAGGCTAAGAGATGTTGGGTTGGATCCAGACTAAATTTTCCAGTGGTCAAATGGAACTTTCCTGTCTCCCTCTTCCAACTATAATCCTGAGAAATAATATGAGGGGCTGTCGCAGGATCAGGGAATCACTGGAAAGAGCCAGTTGAGTCTGGATCCAACCCAATGACTGTTCCAAGCTGATTGTCCTAGAGTAGGCATTTGAGTAGGGATGGCCTCCTAAGGACCTTTATCTCAGGTCTCAGTCAGCTCATTGATAGAACTGCTGGCAGGGCCAGATAAATCCCACAAAGCATTCTGGAATCCAACTGGATCTATGAGTCTCTACAGAAGAATAAGAATAAGAATTGATTTTTATATGCTGACTTTCTGTACCACTTAAGGAAGACTCAAACTGGCTTATAATCACCTTCCCTTCCCCTCCCCACAACAGACACCCTGTGAGGTAGGTGGGGCTGAGAGAGCTCTGAGAGAACTGTGACTAGCCCAAGGTCACCCGGCCGGCTTCATGCGGAGGAGTGGGGAATCAAACCCAGTTCACCAGATTAGCGTCCACCACTCACGTGTAGGAGTGGGGAATCAAACTTGGTTCTCCAGATTAGAGTCTACCACTCCAAACCACTGCTCTTAACCACTACACCACACTGGTAAGCTCCTCCTCTCCACATGCCAGGGTCCCAGTCTGAACCAGGCCTCCGTGCACCTGGAAATTGAATTCCCACAGTGCATGTCTGATAGAGAGTCTTTATGCTGAGGACTGTCGCATATAATTAGGCCACATACATTTATCTAGGCAGAAGGAACAGTGAGTACATGAGCCATACCACAGTGGCAAAACAGGTTCAGACCCCAGCCTCTTGAGGTACAAATCGAGATGAGAAAGACCTTTCTTGGCTCAAAACCCAGAGAGTCTTAGGCCTTCAGAATAGATCAGGGGTCCTCCAACCTTTTTCAGCCCAGCCTTTTTGAACTTTGGAATTCTTACCTAGAAGCAAACTCATAGAATCATAGAGTTGGAAGGGACCACCAGGGTCATCTAGTCCAACCCCCAGCACAATGCAGGGAATTCACAACTACCTTCCCCACACATCCCCAGTGACCCCTACTCCATGTCCAGAAGATGGCCAAGTTGCCGTCCCTCTCATGAACTGCCTAAGGTCATAGAATCAGCATTGCTGACAGATGGCCATCTAGCCTCAGCTTAAAAACCTCCAGTGAAGGAGCCCTTGCCACCTCCTGAGGAAGTCTGTTCCACTGAGGAACTGCTCTAATTGTTAGAAAATTCTTCCTAATGTCTAGACAGAAACTCTTTTGATTTAATTTCAACCTTTTAGTTCTGATCCGACCTTCTGGGGCAACAGAAAACAACTCGACACCATCCTCTATATGACAGCCTTTCAAGTACTTGAAGATGGTTATCATATCCCCTCTCAGCCTTTTCTTCAGGCTAAACATACCCAGTTCCTTCAACCTTTCCTCATAGGACTTGGTCTCCAAACCCTTCTCCATCTGTGTTGCCCTCATCTGGACACGTTCCTCCAAGCATTAATTTCAAATGAGTAGACCTTCTTCAATATTGGCATTGCATCCTTCATACAGTTTAAACACACTTTCATCACACTTGCTAGCTTTCAGAACTACTAAGATATCCCTCCTAGAACATTAAACGTGAACTACACAGCTGAGATTTATTTAGGACGAGGAACAGACAAGCGGTAGCTTGCAGGGCGCAGGTTAGCGGATGGATCGTTCAACTTTAAGTCGTTCTCCATGCTTCTTCTCAATCGAGCATTGGCCTTTTTGAGCTTTGGCATTCTGACATAGTGTGGTGGGTGCAGCCCCAAAATGGCTGCCATGGGAAGCGGAGCCAGCCACAAAACCGTTGCAGTGGCTTTCCTTCAGTCTTTCCTTGTGCTATGCTGGCAGCTGCTGCCAAAATCACATTTTAAAAAAAATCTACACAGCCAATCACATGAACACACGAACACATGAAGCTGCCTTATACTGAATCAGACCCTTTGCCCATCAAAGTCAGTATCGTCTTCTCAGACCGGCAGCGGCTCTCCAGGGTCTCATGCAGAGGTCTTTCACATCACCTACTTGCCTAGTCCCTTTAACTGGAGATGCCGGGGATTGAACCTGGGACCTTCTGCATGCCAAGCAGATGCTCTACCAGTGAGCCACAGCCCCTCCCCAATCAAATCTCCAATGGCTAGTCAAAAGCCTTGCTGGGCAAAAGCCTCACCTGGCCCTTCCCAATTTCTAAAAATACTTGGCGGGCACCAGGAAAGGTGTTGGCAGGCGCTCTGGTGCTCATGGGGACCCCAGGAATAGACAATAGTGGGCTAGGCTGCTTCCTATGTTAGCATGCATCGTCGTCCTTCAGAACTGGGGGAATGTGACAGAAGCAGCCTTCTCTCCGCCTTGGATGCAGGAGGTCGATGGCCGTCCTTTCGATACCCCATCTCCTGGTGCCTTTGATAGTTGTGTAGACGAGGCAATTTCACGCCTCAGCGCAGCAGGGGTTTGGGAAAAAAATATACACCTGCCAGAATTCCGGCATCTGCCCAGTTATTAGGCTGGAGAGAGAATATTGCTTTTGAGAGAGACGGTAGTTGTTTGTGAGACACATACTTTGCTTTCCCTTGGTGTATACACGAATGTTTGTTTTGTCTCCCTGTTGCCTCCTGTCAAAGAGGCTTACGGGGCTTTTTGAAACGATACAAACCCCTCCAAAGCCCATTAACCAGAGGCAAAAAGCGCCATGAATTAATATACACCACGAGCAGTGATCTTTCATTCAGTTCACCTTGAGTTCTTTTGGGGAATGAGCGCTGTTTCTGTCTCCAGGCTGAAAATAACAGGTCTTCGTCCAGTTTGGGTTGTGTCCATGGCATCTGCCAGTCATCTTCAGTTTCTATCTGCCTAATCGTGTTTGCTTCTGCCCCCTCCGGATTTCAGTTTTTTTTTACTTCTGAGTATCAGGAACCATTCCTGATGGCCAAACATATTTCCCACACACAAAAAAAAAGCTTGCTGGAGACTCAGTTCGAAGAGGTTGCGCAGAATCCCGGACTGCGGTTCTTAATCCAGCGTCTGACCCACAGTCCCAGACCTGCTCCAAGATATGAAATCACGGTCCCAGGTCACAGCCAGGAGCCTGTCTGTCTGTGTTAGAACAGAGCAAATCCTCTGGATGGAGGTTATGAGATGTAAAGAAGGAAGGAAGGAAGGAAGGAAGGAAGGAAGGAAGGAAGGAAGGAAGGAAGGAAGGAGGTGATTTGGGCAGAAGAGCAAGAAACTGAATTATCAGTCAGCTGTGGCTTAGGTGAAATAGTTTGGTAATGGTAACAGTAGTCCCCTGTGCAAGCACTGGGTCATTACTGAAGCATGGGGTGAGGCCCCAGAGAATATCTTGGTAAACTTAACTCTCAAGGACTCTTTTAAGGCTTACCCTGGCTCCATCATTTTGAACATAAGCTATCACTTGTAAATTTGACTCTAAATCTGGTGGACCGGGTTGGTTTCCCCACTCCTCCACATGAAGCTTGCTGGGTGCCCTTGGGCTTGTCACAGTTCTATCTGAACTGATCAGGCGATTGTAAGCTGGTTTGAGTCTCCTTAAAGGTAGAGAAAACCGAAGTATAAAAACCAACTCTTCTTCATCTCTTTCTTTGGTTTTTTCAGTATCTATCTAGATGTGGATTCTTTTGCCCCTAGGTTTGTATGGAATCAACATTGGTGATAAATATTTACGCATAAAAAAAGAACACCTAGGGCAGCAATGGCCAACAGGATGAGCTGTGCGCTAAAAAACACGCAATTCAGAGCATACTCAGCTTTGGGTAGTTTCAGGCGAGTCTACCAGCCCCTTTCATGTTTCTGGAAATAATGTAAGCGGCTAGCTTCATAGGAGTGGCATCAGTTATAGTGATGACTCAGAAAATGTATGTAGAGCACTTAGGAAGAAGCATTGCAACTAATGAGTGTGGTTATTGAAGGTACTTTCTCATGCTGGGCCAGAGAGACTCATAGTTGCGAAGAATGGGCAATTTGCTTCTGTTTTCCCTTTCACTAAATATGCATAATTATCTACACTTACCAAGAAAGATCCTTACACATCAGCGAGTCTAGTTAAAGGTAGAATTAGTCACGTTTAGTTCAGTCGCCGTGTGAAAACTTTCAGCAGCTTTAACTGCATAGAGTGTAATTTAAAGACCTGGGCCACATGGCGATGCTAGCTTTTGCTATTCCCCCCCCCCACGCGCATGCGCACACACACTTCAGTCATCCTGACTTCCAAGTGGTTGTAGGTATGTGGGCATGTTAGTTTCATCACGTGGTTTCTCCCCACCCCTGGCTTTAGAGTTCAAATGCCAATTTTTCTCTTTTGCAGCATGAAGTGCCGGAGATGCGCCGTGGTGGGGAATGGGCACCGGCTCAGAAACAGCTCCATGGGGGACACGATTAACAAATATGACGTCGTGATCAGGTACAGGTGATGCTTAGGCTTGTGATCTTTCACTGCAGAGGAGTCAGCCTTTCTATGTGCCGTGGGCTGGCATTAGTGCAGCCAATTTTGTTTCCTAGCCTGGGTCTCCAGTATTACAGGAAAGATGGGGCTGCTGCTGAAAGCACTCCTGCACTGCGTTCTTTCCTCTTTGTGAGATGCTCTGAAGCTTTGCTTTGTATCCTGACATCATCCCATTGCTCATTTCTGCTTCCTTGTCCCCACCAGAGATGGACACACATGAAGCTGCCTTATACTGAATCAGACCCTTGGTCCATCAAAGTTAGCATTGTCTACTCTGACTGGCAGCGGCTCTCCAGGGTCTCAGGCAGAGGTCTTTCACATCACCCTCTTGCCTAGTCCCTTTAACTGGAGATGCCGGGGATTGAACCTGGGACCTTCTGCATGCTGAGCAGCAGATGCTCTACCACTGAGCCACGGCCCCTCCCTATCATGTACAGCAGGGTGAGGAAATTCAGTGTGATGACATCAGGACCGCTGGGTAACTTTTAAGGAATAGAACTGAACACAGGGATGCCAATTTTGTCAGCAGCCCAGCATTTTCTTTTCTTTTCTGTTTTTACGATGCATACCAATTTGCAGGTACAGAGTCCAAAATATTATTCATTTATTTTGAAACAGGACCACTTTCCCACTGTATACGCTCCTCAAGGCAGCTTACCATAATGCAACAAAAGTACAGTAACAAGCACACCTGGTAGCAGATGTTTTAGGGTCTTCAGTTCTTCAGTCTTCATGCCACTGCTCCTCTGACTTCTGTGCCTTCTTCAGAGCATGGTGGCAGTGCATCAAAATGCTGCCTGCCTCCGGAAAGAGGTTGCCAAGCTTACGCTCAGAAGTCAATATCAATATCAAAACCTTTATTGGCATAAAGAAGTCAGATACGAGCCATCTCTCCTGGGGGTTAGAGCTTCTGCCTCTGTGCATGCAGAGGGGAGGAGTGCCTGGCAGCTTCCTCTTTTCTTGCTGATGGCCTCAGTAGTGGTAGTTAGAAGGTGGAGGAGAGGGTCCTTAACTTGACTAGGCATGGTGGAGGGGGTGGCTCTTCCACTGGGGGTGCCTCTTCCACTGAGAGCCAGAGTGGTGTAGTGGTTAAGAGCGGTGGTTTGGAGTGGTGAAGTTTGATCTGGAGAACTGGGTTTGATTCCCCACTCCTCCACATGAGCGGCGGAGGCTAATCTGGTAAACTGGATTTGTTTCCCCACTCCAACACATGAAGCCAGCTGGGTGACCTTGGGCAAGTTACAGCATATAAAAACTCTTCCTCTTCCTCTTCTTCCACTTCTTCTTCCTCCCCAGGGCTTATGCGCGTGCATTATAATTTGCTTCTTGCTCGCTTGTACTCAATAGGCAGAAAAGCCACAGCTGTGTTTGGCTGTTAGGAGATCCAGGCCTGCATCAAAGGAGCAACTAGAGATAACGCAGTATAAAAGGAAGGAGTTAACTGCAAGCAGTCCATAACACAGCATGTGGGTGGGCGGTGACTATCCTGGGATATAACTGAGGTTGCCAACCTCCAGGTGGTGGCTGGAGATCTTTGGCTAGTACAACTGATCTCCAGGCGACAGAGATCAGTTCCCCTGGAGAAAATGGTCGTTTTGGCATTTGGACTCTACGGCATTGAAGTCCCTCCCCTCTCCAAACCCCGCCCTCCTCAGGCTCCACCCCTAAAATCTCCAGGTATTTCCCAACGCGGAGCTGGCAACCCCAGATATAACTCATCTGCTGCATTTCCTGCCCAAAGATGAAGCTTCAACATGCCACTTTGACTCACCACCTAACTCTCCCTTCTCCACAGATTGAACAATGCGCCAGTTCATGGTTATGAGCACGACGTGGGCTCCAAGACCACTATGCGCCTCTTCTACCCAGAATCGGCACACTTCAACCCCAAAACCGAAAATAACCCCAACACCTTGTTGGTGTTGGTGGCATTCAAACCTATGGATTTCCAATGGATGGAAACAATCCTCCATGACAAGAAGAGAGTAAGCCGCTGGGGAGGGGGCGGGGAGAGAGTTGGGGGCGCCACATCTAGTATTTCTTCTTGATAGTACTTTGCGAAAAGATGCTCCAGGGCACAAGTCTGCCTGAAAACCAAGTTCCTTTTGCCTGGCAATTTTCCCTTTAACACCAGATAGCTGCTGAATGCTTGTGTGGTCCTGCAGATGTTGTGTTGTCTTGGGATCTGGAAGGCCAAGGGTCAAGTGCTGTTTCTGCCATAGTCACATTTCATGGCCTTGGACAAGGAATATCTCTGGCTAACTTCCCCATCTGTGGAATGAACACAAAGTAGCACATAGGGCAGGGGTCCCCGATGTGGTTCCTGCCGACACCTTTTCTGGTGCCAGCCGAGTGTTTTTAGTTAGTAGGTGGGGCCAGGCAGGGCTTTTGCCCAGCAAGGCTTCTGATTGACTATTGGAGATGTGATTGGCTATGCAGATTTTTTTAAAAAAATGTTGGTTTGGCAGCAGCTGCCACCACCACAGCACAAGAGAGCCAGTGTGGTGTAGTAGTTGAGAGCGGTGGACTCTGATCTGGAGAACCGGGTTTGATACCCCACTCCTCCACATGAGCAGCGGACGCTAATCTGGTGGATTTGTTTCCCCACTCCTACACACGAAGCCAGCTGGGTGACCTTGGGCTAGACACAGCTCTCTTAGAGCTCTCTCATCCTCACCTACCTGATAGGGTGTCTGTTGTGGGGAGGGGAAGGGAAAGTAATTGTAAGCTGGCTTGAGTCTCCCTTAAGTGGTAGAGAAAGTTGGCATATAAACACCACCTCTCCTCCTCTGCCTCTGCCTCCTCCTCCTCCTCCTCTGTGTTACTGAAGTTAAGCTGCAGCAATCGTTTTGTGGCTTGCTGCCTCTTGCTGCAGCCATTTTGTGGTGGCCATTTTGTTGCTGCCACCACCATGCCTTGTCATAATTCTGAATGTGCCCGCAGGCTCAAAAAAGGTTGGGGACCCCCGACATAGGGAATTTACATGTGCACATGTAATAATGCCTGATGAGGAAGTTAATGGGACATGGAAGAACACTCTGTGCATACTCAGAGGTATTTTCATCTGCAGGCAGCCAAGAGTTGCAGAGAGAGATTCCCAGCCAAATCAAAGGAGGTTCAGGTTCCAAATATTCCAATGCATCCTCAGAAAGCCCTCTCTTAAATTAAGCAGTCTCTCTACATTGCTTTTTGGTCTTTCTTCCCAATGAATATTAATGGCAGCTCTGACTCTTCTCTGGAGGGTAAAAAGCCTGTGACTGACCTCCCCGTGGTTATTTTTCCCCCTTAGCTTCGAAAGGGCTTCTGGAAGCAGCCCCCGTTAATTTGGGATGCAAATCCCGAGCAAATCCGAATTCTCAACCCTTACTTCATGGAAATAACTGCTGCTAAACTGCTTAAGCTTCCCATGAAACATCTGCGGAAGATTAAACAGGTAAGAGAGCATAAGAGAGGAAGGAAACATGTTCTTTAGGTTTAAGTTTTGAGGGTGAGCAAAAGACATTTGTCCTCCCCAAATGCTCAGAATTGGGTAAGGACCAGTCGTCCATAGCTCATGGACTTCTCTTGCCTCCCGTCATCTGGCTTCTGTTTGTGTGAAAAAGCCCCAAGGAAGATATCTGTCAATATGGTAAAATGTGTTTTTTGGGGAACACAACATGTGAATGTTGTTGGCAAGATAGATTCAGAAGGCATAACTGTGTAGGTCTGCAGTAGAATAGCTAGATTCGAGTCCAGTAGCACCAGAGGCCAACAAGATTTTTGGGGTAAGAGCTTTCGAGAGTTAAAGCTCCCTTCTTTCATCAGATACAAGTTAGCAGGATAGACAGTCAATTTGAAATAAAATGTACACTAAATTAAATGCCACTTTACATTTACGTGTTTGCTTTTTTAGTTAGATTTGTTTTCTGTTTACTGGATTATTTATATATTGGGTTTTTCCCCCTATGCTGTAAGACACTTTGGGCCCCTTTAGGGAGCAAACTGGGGTACAAATAAACAAGCAAACTTCAGTGATAGCTACTGCAGAAAAAAAATTTTTTTTTTGGGGGGGGGAATCATCATAGATCAGTCCAGGTAGGGTTTCAAACGCAAAGTGACAACATCCACGATTTTGTTAGACTTAGTTTATGCTAAAGTGGTAAATGTGTGTTTGGGCAGTATCACTTCAGACACCTGGTGAAGGCTCACAGGAGGCAGAACAAAAACCCATCCCCATAGAAAATGATTATGGGAGGTTCTACTGTAGTCTTGATGTGGTCATTTTCTATGTGTGGGAAATTTCTTTCTTTTCTGGTGTGGAGACACCTGGTCTCCTTTGTGCATTAAAAAAAGATAAACAATATTGTTTACTTCCCTGACCACAATAGTCCCACAATGCGTGCCCAGAGAGTATTCAAGCCTTGGGTTTCTTTGGTCTGCGTGGATCCAAGCTCATCTCCACCTTAACCAACTGAAGGACTGAGTGGGAGAGGATAAAGCAGGACTCCAGTCCAACATAAAACATGACCCGTTATTTTGTTCTGTCTGCTCTAGAAACCGACCACTGGGTTGGTGGCCATCACCTTAGCATTGCACTTCTGTGACTTGGTACATATCGCCGGCTTTGGATACCCAGATTCCTCCAACAAGAAACAGACCATACACTACTATGAGCAAATCACGTTGAAGTCGATGGCTGTGAGTGACTTTCTTTCTTTCTTTCTTTCTTTCTTTCTTTCTTTCTTTCTTTCTTTCTTTCTTTCTTTCTTTCTTCCTTCCTTCCTTCCTTCCTTCCTTCCTTCCTTCCTTCCTTCCTTCCTTCCTTCCTTCCTTCCTTCCTTCCTTCCTTCCTTCCTTCCTTCCTTCCTTCCTTCCTTCCTTCCTTCCTTCCTTCCAGAACACGTCCATCAGTGGCTACCAACCATGGTAACTAAAGGAAACTAAAGAGAGCCAGCATGGTGCAGTGGTTTGGAGCGGTGGACTCTAATCTGGAGAACCGGGTTTGATTCCCCACTCTTCCACTTGAGTGCCGGACACTAATCTGGAGAACCGGGTTGGTTTCCCCACTCCTTCACCTGAAGCCTGCTGGGTGACCTTGGGCTAGTCACAGCTCTCTTAGAGCTCCCTCAGTCCTACCTACCTCACAGGGTGTCTGTTGTGGGGAGGGAGAGGGAAGGTGATTGCAAGCCGATTTGAAACTTCCTTAAGTTAGAGAAAGATGGTAGAGAAAGACGACATAAAAAAACCAACTCTTCTTCTATATTGAGAGGCATTCACCCTAGAATACCAGTGCTAGGAGGCTGCGTCAGTGGGTTAGATCTGTGCCTTTATGCCTTGTTCATTGGCCACTGTGTGAAACAAGAAACTGGATTAGATGGACTGCTGGTCTGATCTAGCTGTGCTCTTGTGTGCTTAAAGAGCCATTACACACACCTGCCCCACTGTTGCTGCTCCCACACTGATCTCAGCTGTTGTAGGGATTTTACCCATTTTTTGGGCCATGATTACCCATGCTTTGTTCCCCGTTATCTGTCTTGCAGAGTTCGGAGCACAATGTCTCCCACGAAGCTCTAGCGATAAAAAAGATGCTGGAAATGGGACTCATCAAGAACCTCACTTACTTCTGATGTGACATGGACCACAACGTCTGAGTTGGCTTCTAGGCCAACCGGAGGACCACCGTGGCTGGCAGCCCCCCCACCCATGGCTTTCCTTCTCCCTGCATCTGACAGTGACTGCTGTGAAGATCTCACAACTTTACTGTAATGACCTGCAGAACAGGGTGGAAAGCTGGGTTGGCAGCTAAGAATGGAAAGGATCCCGGAAGGAGCGGACGATGGTAGCTGTAGAATTAGGTGATCTTGGCAGATTTCTGCCATCTGTGGAGTCCTACACTTTTGGACAGCTGTGAGGTTTCCTCTGCATCGAATGGAGGCTCTTGGGAGCCAAATCTCCTGAAATCCTGAGGCGTGGATGCATCCTTTTGGGACCCTGGGCCAGACTTGACAGTGGGCCTTGGGGGCAATTGAACAGACACTTCTGTGGGATTTTCCCATCCCAGGACATGCTGCTACCTTAATCACTTTTGCCTTCCCACTCTGAGGGGCAGTGGTGGCTGTTTACTAGGCTATTTAAGTTATAACTGTGTCAGGGTCTCTTGGCGGAGCAGCAGGAGCCAACCGCATGAAGGATTATTGGCTGTTGGCTATTTTGTTTTCTTTCCCCCTGTTCGAATCGAGACGTGATGAAACGCACTGGTTCCCCCAGCGGTGGAAGAATTAGTGATGTCCAGGAGAAGGCTGTTAGGGATAGGAGCGGATGATGATGATGCCCACTCAGTCCCCCCCGCCCCAGCTATTATTTTTCAAGGGTATAGCATACAGGGAGAAAACCCTACAGTATTTTGATATTGGTTTTTATACTAAAAACAATGAAGTTGAACCGAACATACTGAGTTTCTGGGCTCTTGGATGAAAGAGAATCTTCCTTCTGTGAAGGGTGTGTGTGTGTGTGTGTGTGTGTGTGTGTGTGTTTCTATGTGCCCTGCCCAGTATCCCAAGTCTTGTTCTTGGGAAGAACCTTCTAATTATAAGCTGTAGGTTTCTTTTCTCGTGTAGGAGCCACATCTCAGCAGGAATAGGACTGCAGTAAGAAATGAAAGAAAATAAGAACCTGTCCTGGCCAAAGGTCTTGAAGGAAGGGGGAAGGAGACTTGAGGGAAGGGGGAAGAATCAGGGGGCGGAGAAAACGAGTGTGTCTGTTTTGTGGAGAGAAGCAACAAGTCACACACGATTCCTCGCGAACAGAACCAGAATTTATACAGCACCTTGTCTGCCTTTTCCGCTAAGAAGAGGGATGTTTGGGTTATTCAAGACGAGGGCTCCTCTGGGGGCCCAAGAAATGGGGTGAATTTCAAAGTAAGCTGCTGCATCACATGGATCAGGCTGGTAGTCCATACATTTCAGGAATGGGCCCTTGTTTAAACACACCTGTCTGGCGTGGGGCAGGAAATCCGCGCTTTGGAAAAAAGAGTCTCTCCGTTTTTGTGTGGGAATAAATATTTTTAACTCTTTCTTCTTTTAAAAATCTCAACTCTCCAGTCAAAATTTATTTATTTCCCTCAAGTCAAGGGTACCGGTTTAAGGGTTGTCACATTTGCTGCTCTTGGTTTTGTCTGTGGGCAGAAAAAAACGAGGGAAATGATTATAATAAACTTCCTCCACTGAGGGGAGGGGGAACAATCCCTGTCCCTCCCCTTGCGATTACCAATGTGCCTTAGCCATGGGTGGAAGTGTCCATCTTCCAAGGGCCAGCTGGGGAATTTAATCTCTAGTGGCCTTTACATCTGTTGCCAAGAAGGAGAGCGATTGGACTGGAGGAACCGCCCATGGCGTGGCCCCTGCGAACACCCAGGAGCATTGGCATTTTGACTTGGGAGTGGATTTGTCATCGAAATCCAGACTGCTCCTTGGAGGGAGGGGTAGAGACCGTTTTTAATGAAAATATGTGTTCCGGGGATGGGGGATTTGTTGCATCCTGCAGGCAATGTGGAAATATCTTTCCTGATCAAGGGATAACTGCAGCTCAGTGTTAAGTATCAATAAATTTAATTTAAAATCAACCCTTCATGAAGCATAAATGTTTTGTTACAGAACGTCAGTGTTGTTGTTTTTTTTGCCTTGTAGTCGGAGTCACCCTGACCTGCATGGCCGATCTCATCAGATCTCAGAAGCTAAGCAGGGTTAGTCCTGGTTAGTACTTGGATGAGAGACCAGCGAGGGTCGCTACACAGAGGCAGACAAGCCTGCCATAAGTTGGGTAGGACTTGACTACACATTCCACCCACCAGTGCAAGTCAGCCAGGGCCATTTTCCTTTGGTCCTCATTGTGATGGAACCCTTTATTTTCTGGACAATTAACAGAGGAGGGGCAACTCCATCCCCAATTAGTTTCCAGCACCAGATGCATAAGCAATGATAATCGGTTGAAGGCACAGATATCGTGTTAATTTTTCCTTGTTCACATTCATAGAGAAGCAGAAAAGGGCAGAAGGCATCACGAGCGAATGCAGTGTTGGAATAATCAGGAGGGTTGCCAGGTCCCTCTTTGCCACCGGTGGGAGGTTTTTGGGGCAGAGCTTGAGGAGGGCATGGTTTGGGGAGGGGAGGGACTTCAATGCCATAGAGTCCAATAGCCAAAGCGGCCATTTTCTCCAGGTGAACTGATATCTATTGGCTGGAGACCAGTTATAATAGCAGGACATCTCCTGCTTCTACCTGGAGGTTGGGGCCTTGAGTGCAGAAACAAAATAGCAATGGATTCAAACCCGTGGTGGGAGCACCACTAGTGTATAGAACAGAACCCAAAGATTAAGCAGAAAGAGATGTGTGCCAACTGCATAGGCATTGGAACATATGCACTCAGGGCTGGTTCCAGGTTTTCATGAGCCATGGGCAACAGAGTATAGCCAGGCCCCCTTTCCCCTTTGAAGAAGAAAAAGAGTTGGTTTTTATATGCCGACTTTCTTTACTACTTAAGGGAGACTCAAACTGGCTTACAATCGCCTTCCCTTCCCCTCCCCACAACAGACACCCTGTGAGGTAGGTGAGGCTGAGAGAGCTCTAACAGAGTTGTAACTGGCCCAAGGTCACCCAGTAGGCTTCATGTGTAGAAGCGGGGAAACTAATCCAGTTCACCAGATTAGTTTCCGCTACTCACGTGGAGGAGAGAGGAATCAAACCCAGTTCTCCAGATCACTCCACTGCTCCAAACCACTGCTCTTAACCACTACACCACCACACCACGCTGGCACAGCCCCTTTATCCTCTAACCACACCCTAGGGTTGCCAACCTCCAGGTGGTACCTGCCGATCTCCCACTATTCCAATTGATCTTCAAACAATCAAGATCAGCTTCTTTGAAGGTGGACTCTATGGCATTATACTCTGCTGAAGTCCCTCCCCAAACCCCACCCTCCTCAGTTTCTGCTCCAAAAATCTCCAGGTATTTCCCAACCCAGAGCTGGTAATGGGGTTGACAACCTCTAGGTAGTAGCTGGAGATCTCCCACAATTACAAGTGATCTCCAGCCGATAGAGATCAGTTCTGGAGAAAATAGCCGCTTTGGCAATTGGAATCTATGGCATTGAAGTCCCCCCCCCCAAAAAAAACCCCTGCCCTCCTCAGGCTGTGCCCCAAAGATCTCCAGGTAATTCCCAGCCCAGAGCTGGCAACCCTACCATACACCCCTTCCATTTCGCCCTCCCCCTTTGGCTCAACATTTAACTGCACTCTTTCACATTTCAATTTGCTTTCTCTCGTAAAGGGAAATCAAATGAAATTTTGCTTTCTTGGCTGCATGAAAGCAACACAATAAATCACTTTATGGATGCAGCTATAACGTAAGTGCTTGGCCTTCAGTGGAAAAGAGCTTTATTATATTACAACACCGTATAGTTAAATGTGGAAGGAAAAGCTCATGTTGTTTCCTAAGTCAGGCGGGTCCCACAGTTTGGTAAGTGCAATATGTTTAAGATTCCACAGAAACAACCCAACACACTTAGAAGAAAAAGAGAGCATTTTTGTTCCCTTGTTCTTCCCAGTCTGACTCATAACTTAGATTCACAAGACATTTACAGCCGAGAAATAATTTCCACTACTCTTTATGACATGGTTGGCTATTTCATTGTAAACACATCTGCCATTCGGACTCATTAGTCTTGATATTACTGTTCCCAGTTGTACCTCTTTAACACCCTGAGCTACAGACCAGTAGCAGAGCCTCGTATCCCTGTAGAGACAGCACAGTTCTCTGCCCTGGTTGCAAGGAGATGCCTACGCCGATTGCGGTCCCTGCAGCTGGTGCACGTTAGTAGGAACTCCTGCAGCGCCGACCAAGCGAAACAGCACACTGACTTTTGTATAAGTGCGGAAGACAGGAATGACAAGTGGGGTCTGCAGTGGAAAGGGGGAATCGGTGGAAATTGCCAATTTGGTCTGCATCCAACCCAGAAAAGCACACGAACGATCTGAAATTAACAAATACATTCCAATCAAAGAGGAAATCTTTAAACATAAACCCACTACACTAATTCAAAGAAATTTTTTTTTGCTTTGTAGAATAGACAGCGTGTAAAGGAGAACACCCTGCATGTGGACTCTGAGCCTTAAATAAATTGTTAAGAGCTAAAATGTTTTTTTTTAAAAAGCACAATCTTGTAAGTCTGCAATCCTATGAGTCTTGCCATTAAAGGGGGAGTCAATGGAGACTTTGGGGGAGGTGAATTGTTGCTATGGAGTTTAATTGTTTTATTACCTCTTGCTTTCATGCCCCCCTGATCTGCAAGCAAGCTGCATCTCTGCCCTTTATTGCAGCTGGTTAATTCTTGGTGAAATCTGCAATGGCAAATGGCAGTTGTTAAGTCTTTAATGTACCACTAGATTTTTTGCTTTATAAAAGAAACTCAACTGTCTCATAGTTAGGGTTGCCAGGTCCCTCTTCACAACCAGCGGGAGGTTTTTGGGGCGGAGCCTGAGGAGGGTGGGGTTTGGGGAGGGGAGGGACTTCAATGCCATAGAGTCCAATGGCCAAAGCAGCCATTTTCTCCAGGTGAACTGATCTCTGTCAGCTGGAGATCAGTTGTAATAGCAGGAGATCTCCAGCTAGTACCTGGAGGTTGGCAACCCTACTCACAGCGGGAGACCTAACTTTATCCCTATGAGTGGGCCCCTGAGAAGCCATCAGCCCTTGGCATTTAGCCCACCTTGGTGACTGCTTACGCCAACGGCTTACGCTGGCTTCATATGTCCCTGTTTCCTTTCTATTCTACCTTCCTTGTTCAAGGAGCTCAGGCCGGCATGCATGGTTCTTCTTCCATGTTATCCTAACAACAACAAGGTCAAGTAGCAGGGTTGCCAACTTCTAGGTGGTTGTGTAGACTGTGTAGGTGGTGGCAGGAGATCATGGCTGCTTTGGCAATTGGACACTATGGCATTAAAGTCCCTCCCCTCTCCAATCCCCACCCTCTTCAGGCTCCACCCCCAAAATCTCCAGGTATTTCCCAACCCGGAGCTGGCAACCCTATCAGGTAGGGTAGGCTGTGACTGACCCATGGGGAATCATAGACGGTGGAAATAGATTTGTGATTGCCACAACAGCCAGCCAATCAGCGTTCTACACATGCTGGATGAGGAGACGGGAGGGAGGTGGCTCTGTAGCTGCCACACGGGTCAGCCAATCAGCATTCTGCACAGCCAACTTCTCCCACAAATGAGAAGTGCTGGTTGCTCCTGAGGTCAGCCCAGTTGGACAGTTTGGTGTCCGTCTCTCCCCTCTTCGAAAGGGCTAATGCAGATTCACAATAGGCTCTCTTTTAAAATTATGCACATTTGTCTTTGTGGTGAGGCCCATGAAAGGATAACTAGCTAAAAGAATGACTCTAGGTGGCATGTTCGGGCCTAAACACTGAAAATGAAACCTTAAACTTGAAGAAAGCTCAGCATTTAAGCCACCACGGCCCATTTCAAGGGGATATAGCCGTTGTAGACAAACATCCCCCCCATCAGCTTTTCTCTTCTCAGTTGTGCATCCTCATAAATTGAGGGGGCATTCAACTAAGCTTGGAAAGTGGCCCTTCATGGGTGATAGACCAGATGCAAGTAACAGTTTCAATTATTTTTACGATACCGTGGACTTGTAAAAACAAACGCACCTTCCGAGATCGCTCTTTTATAGGCCAACGACGAGGCGGCATCCTTTTAATTAAAGACCCTGCTGCTAGCTGCTCAATAAAGCAGGCAACTTAAAACGTAGGAGACGGGTCTGTGGGCAACCGTGCCTTCTGAGGGCTCTTTCCCCCGCACAGCCATCCTTTGCTAGCAGCACTGCATCTCGGCTGGGAGGATGAATTGCGAACTGCAAAAAGCAGAGCAAAACGTCCCCTCAGCAATGACTTCATCGGGTGGCTTTTATAGCATGTTCCTCTCAGCGCACACACACCCTGCAAAAAACTAGGCAGTCGCACATAGTTTTAAGGAAATGCTTTCAATGCTCTGATGGGCTCTGGAAACGCGATGCGCTGTTATAGTAAACATGCTAACATGGATTGTCGCTTCCTGGACCCTCCCTTTTTGTGCCTAGGCATGGAGGTCTCTTTCTGTACTTTACAGTTTGTTTTTTAAAAAGCAGCCAATGTGATTTACATCAGAAAGGGTCGAGTGGCCTTCAAATAGCAGAACACGCAAGACTGACCCTTGTTTTTTTTGGGGGGGGAGGGTCTTTGAGTGACGCAGATCCCCTGAAGTGTCCTGGGAGTGCAGAGGAGGCATGGCTTTTAGGAGGCAGAGAATGGTGTGTTCAGGAGTATCCTTTACTCAGCATGAGGCAAAGCTTGTTTGGAAGCCAAACCTGTGGTCTGCATTCAATATCTTGGATATCATCTTCCAAGAAGAAATGCTGGGGTGTGTCGAAATTGATTATTTAGTTTCTGGAGGAGGATGCCCATGCATTTTGGGGGGTATAATTTCTACTTGTGAAGAAATGCTTGCTTCTTTAGCACGTTTAATGTTAACGGGACGGAGTTTGTGGGAACTGGAGGAGAAAAAAACTCCTAAAGTTTTTTTTTTTTTATTAGTCCAGGAGAAAGATTAATTTACCTTTATTCTGCCTCAAGGACAAACTTGTTCAGCTGTTTCTCAGGAGTCAACCCACAGTGGAAAATTTACTAGACCAGCTCTGTGATTTATTTGCTCTTTCACTTTTTGCTATAAGGTTGAAGGCATTCACCCAACACCTACTCCAGAAGGAAACGCCTCACCTTCGAGCAATGACTCAACTTCTGTGAAGCGCCATCTTGTGGCTGACAAGAAGGCAACTCTCAACTATTGTTTCCAAAACTGGAACAAGAAGCAGAGTTGGTTTTTATACCCTTTAAGGAATCACAAAGCGGATTACAATCACCTTCCCTTCCCCTCCCCACAACAGATACCTTGTGAGGTAGGTGAGGCTGCGAGAGTTCGGAGAAGACTGTGACTGGCCCGAGGTCACGCAGCAGGATTCATGTGGAGGAACGTGGAATCAATCCTGGTTCTCCAGATTAGAGTTTGCCACTCTTAACTACTACACGACACTGGCTCTCGAGCAGGGGTATCAGTGGGTGAGCTGAATGCCATTGCTAATTTATATTTAGATCATGCTAGAGCCCTGTGGCGCAGAGTGGTCAGCTGCAGTACTGCAGTCAAAAGCTCTGCTCACAACCTGAGTTCGATCCCGACGGGGAGTGGGGAAACAAACCCGGTTCTCCAGATTAGCATCCGCTGCTCTTAACCACTACATCACGCTGGCTCTCAAGCAGGGGTATCAATGGGTGAGCTGAATGCCATTGCTAATTTGTATTTAAATCATGCTGGAGCCCTGTGGCGCAGAGTGGTCAGCTGCAGTACCACAGTCAAAAGCTCTGCTCACGACATGAGTTCGATCCCGACGGAAGTCGGTTTCAGGTAGCTGGCTCAAGGTTGACTCAGCCTTCCATCCTTCCGAGGTCGGTAAAATGAGTACCCAGCATGCTGGGGGTAAAGTGTAAATGACTGGGGAAGGCAATGGCAAACCACCCTGTAAACATAGTCTGCTTAGTAAACGTCGGGATGTGACGTCACCCCATGGGTCCAGAATGACCCACATTTAAAGAATCTCAGGAAATAGGTAGCAAGAAGGATCTTTTCTCCACTGGAGACCTTGGAGAACGGCTATTGATTCTGGGTTGACTTGGCATAAGACAGCATTTGTTTGTTCATCTCCCTTCCTCTGTCAAAATGGGTGCACGCTGTGTAAAAGGGGCCCATTTTGAATGTGAACTGGAGATCTAGATCACATTTTCATCTTGGAATCTCAGTGTCAGAGAGACTGCATTGCAAACCAGGAGACAATGCCAAACAGAGGAGTAAATTAAACTAAAGCTTCACTTCAATCACATAAACTCAGAAGCTCTGCGAGGAAGGATGGCTAATTCTTAAACATTGGTTTATTTTGTCAGAGGAATGTCTGTCAAGCTCTGGTACCCACATCAGAGAATGAGGATTGGCAGCTCTTCCCTGTTCACAATATATGTACAGTGTCAAGCCAGAGTATTCTGTGTAAATGCGAACTGGGCCCTTCTGACGTTTATCACAGCTGCCTAACAAGCATACCTGCTTGTCTGTAGCCTCACAGACCATGTCCTCCAAATATTGCTTATTTATTTAATAAATATTTTATCCCAAGTTTCTTCCAGAGAGCTCAGGGCAACATATATTATTCTCCCTTCCTCTATTTTATCCTCATAACAACAACACTGTGAGGTTAACAACACGGAGAGTGTGTGACTGGGGTTGCCAGCTCCGGGTTGGGAAATACCTGGAGATTTTTGGGGCAGAGCCTGAGGAAGGCGGGGTTTGGGGAGGGACTTCTATGCCATGGACTCCAATCGCCAAAGCAGCCATTTTCTCCAAGGGAACCGATCTTTATCGGCTGGAGATCAGTTGCAATAGCAGGAGATCGCCAGCTAGTACCTGGAGGTTGGCAACACTATGTGTGACTAACCTAAGGTCACTTTGTGGCAAAGTGGGGGATTTGAACCAGGTTCTCCCAGATTTACGGATAGCCCTTCGGTGTAGTGCAGCCCCCTCTTGACCCATTTGGATGGCGAACTGCCTGCAGTGTACAACACTTTTGTGAAGTTGCACCCACTCATAAAAAGGGGAGAGAAGAAGAAAAAAACATCGAAAGTGGTAAAGAATGGGGAGGAAAGGGAAATCGGCCCTATACTAGCAGGAACAGTTACAGCTGACCAAGGCCTTTCTCTCATCTCAGATACCACCACTTTGAGAGTGGGTTGTTGTGGTTAGGCCCCAAAAACTGCATTATCTCTGAGCCAAGAACCACTTACTTGCTTCTTCCTGGTCACAGGGTCTGAATCCTCTCAGGAACCAGTATGCCTACCCAGGATTGACTCTGTTCTGCTTCTCTTTAAACTGGCTACCAAGGCCAGGATGTTCTAGAAGTAAAAGTATACTGAGTGGTGAATCTTTGGCCCTATGGTGTAATGCCAGAAAACAAAATTCTCAAAGCTCACTTGCATTTCCTGTGTGTTTGCTTTGCTACAGAACTGCTGTTACTACAGCCAGCATGGTGTCGTGGTCAAGAGCGGTGGTTTGGAGTGGTGGACTCTGATCTGGAGAACCGGGTTTGATTCCCCACTCCTCCACATGAGCGGCGGAGGCTAATCTGGTGAACTGGATTTGTTTCCCCACTCCTCCACCCAAAGCCAGCTGGGTGACCTTTGGCAAGTCACGTTCTCTCAGCCACACCTATCTCACAGGGTGTCTGTTGTGGGGAGGGGAGGGGAAGGGAAGGTGATTGTAAGCCGGTTTGAGACTCCCTTAAGTGGTAGAGAAAGTCAGCATATAAAAACCAACTCTTCTTCTTCTACTACTACTACTACCTGCTCAACCTGTACTACCTGCTCGAACTGTCCCTCATCCAAAGGCAATTTTGTCCAGTGAGGAAGATGTTAAGGTTGCCAACTCTGGGTTGGGAAATTCCTGGAGATGTGGAGGTGGAGCCTGGGAAGGGGTGGAGTTTAGGGAGGGCTATCAGTGTTGGAGTGAGAGCAACTCAGCATGCCTGGACATTGGGGGTGGGGGCGCTAATTCATTTTAAGTGTATAAGTGTTAACTCTTGAATAGGGTTGTCAGCTTCCAGTTGGGAAATACCTGGAGATTTTTGGGGCGGAGCCTGAGAGCAGAGTTTGGAGAGGGGAGGGACTTCAATGCCATAGAGTCCAATTGCCAAATTGGTCATTTTCTCCAGGTGAACTGATCTCTGTTGGCTGGAGATCCATTGTAATAGTGGGAGATCTCCAGCCACCACCTGGCGGGTGGCAACCCTACTCTTGAATGAGATGCTCCTCTTTGTCTGAACCTGGGGACTGCCCTCTGACCCTTCCTCCTTTTCTCTCAGTAGCCACTGTTTCTCTTGCTTTCCACATGGACCTGCGTGGAGGCAGACGTATCTACAGGTCTCTCCTGTAGAAACAGTATATCATACTTGCACTCACAAGACGCCAGAAAAGCTGGCCACTTTTATAGGGAAATGTATTCTTCAGATTAGGCTTTCTATCTTTCTATCAACTGCAACAAGAATGTGAACAGAATCTACTTGAATAAATGTAAGTTTTCCTTTTTGCAATTAACTTCTTGGGAGGATTGATTTTTACTGCACTCAATATCATGCTTCCATAACTGGGCAAACTCTGCTATATTAACCAAATATACCCAATAATGGGCAGGGTATAATGCTATAGAATCCACCGTCAAAACAGCCATTTTCACCAGGGGAACTGATCTGTGTAGTCTGAAGATGAGTTGTAATCCCAGGTGAACATGCCTCCCCCCCCGGGGGGGGGGTTGGCAACCCTAGCAGGTGTTCCTAAGTGTGTTGAGCCTGTGGATTTTGCAAATAGGTAGTAGGGGCCATCACAAAATGTCTGGCTTGGGGTGAGTGCAAGAGACCACAGCATGGTCTCCATTGGGGAAATCAGAATAGGGCAGGGAGCTGTTCCTTTTGGCAGCAGAGGATGGGACTTGCGATAATGAGTTTAAATTGCAGGTGGAGAGGTACCAGCTGGATATTAGGAAAGCGTTTTTTTACAGTAAGAGTTGTTCGACAGTGGAATCAGCTACCTAGGGAGGTGTCGAGCTCCCCCTCACTGGCTGTCTTTAAGCAGAAGCTGGACAAACACTTGCCAGGGATGCTCTAGGCTGATCCTGCATTGAGCAGGTATATGGCTAGATGGCCTGTATGGCCCTTTCCAACTCTATGATTGTATGAAAATGTTGGGCGGCTGCTCAGCAAGGGTTTTCCTGTCATGGAGGCTGCTGTTTCTTCCTGGGTGCTTGCTGTGTACATAAAGGTGAATCCTCCTGAGGTTGTCCTGTTCCATTGAAGTGGAGGAAAGCCAGGGCTGACTCTTTGCTCTGTGGAAGAAGGCAGTGGGAACAAGGAAACACATGGATGAGTGTCATGGAACCCTCAAGCACCATGCTGGACATTTAAGATGTACTCTGGATGTTCCATTGTTCAACATAAGAAAGAATATGAAACACAACCTAACCTCCTCAGTCACTTTTCCACAGACACATTCTTGAGCTCTGGGTTTGTGAACCTGGTAAGGGTTTTTTTTACTTCTTGTTGCGATGGTGTGCCCTTCTCCCTACTCCTGAGAGAGAAGCCATAGCTGAATTCGGAATATGACGCACGACATTGCGTTTTTCCTTTGGATTCCTGATGAATTCAAGGTTTAATGAAACAAACAAGTGCTCAAAAGGCTGCTCCCCAAGCAAATTGGTTAATTTGCAGCCGGTTTAATTGCTTATCACTGTGGCTTGTTACATATTAATGAACAGATGGTTGGAGAAGCTCCCGCCATAGATGGTCGACTCAAAGAAATATCCTGGCAGGCAGCTGGGTCTCTGAACAAATCATTAACTGCTCGCGGGGGGAGATCAGCTGCCAAGCATTTGCATATTAATCAAACTTCATGAATTATGTGTGAGGTAGAATAGCGCGGGTCCCCCACCTTGCTGGCACCTACGGGATGCTGGGGTGCTCAAAAGAGATCAAGGTTGTGAGTAGGTAGGACTTGCTATTCCGGCAGATGGTCACTAGGTGGCAGCAACAGAACTCCTTTCCTCCAAAAAGCAAAACACTTTCTTTAAAAACCCAAGATTCTGTCCTCCCTTTTGCAAATCTCCTGTTCTGCATGTTTGAGTCCAAACCTAATAATGTTTGGCTGGTGCAAGAGTACCGCGTGAGCACCTGTCCCTCTTTGCCGAGGAGGACTCGCCTTGTTTCTATGCGCTGGCTACAAAATTAGAAGCTAAGCCGGTCCGGCGAATAATTAAAACCGAGGCTCTTATCAAGGGATTTCTAGCCGCCTCGACCTAAATAGCTCACCCAGTTCCTGGATAGAAATAGGAAAGCGGTTGCGAGGCTGAAGCAGGGCTTTCTGGCGTGGTGAAGCGGAAGGTGCTTCATTAGAGGCAGCATTTAAATGAACTGCATCGAGCATGTCCTCTCGCTGGACATAGAGGCTGGCAATTGGCTTCATCCCTTCTACTACTTGCCTGGGCAGGCGTGGCTCTAGTTCCTCAGAAGTCTTAGGATTTTATCAAAAATCTTCCTCATCTTATTGATATGGCCGATTTTGGGGTGGTGGTGGTGCTGATGTAGCGATACAGTGAGGATATTGTAACTTGGTCACATGAGGGGAAAACAAGAGTCACTGGAAAAGATAATGCTAGGAAAAGTTGGAGGCATCAGGAAAAGAGGAAGACCCAACATGAGATGGATTAACTCAGTAAACAGGGTTGTCAGTTCTAGGTTGGGAAATACCTGGAGATTTTAGGGATGGAGCCTGAGGAGGGCAGGGTTTGGGGAAGGGAGGAACTTCAGTGGGGTATAATTCCACAGAGTCCACCTTCCAAAGCAGCCATTTTCTCCAGGTGAACTGATCTCTTTCAGCTAGAGATCAGTTGTAATCCTAGGAGATCTCCACCTACCACCTGTAGATTGGTAATCCTATCAAGGAAGCGTTGTGCAGGGGGTTGGACTAGATGACCCTTGAGGCCTCTTCCAGCTCTGTTTCTATTTTCTATGTATCCTATGTGACTCTGACCCCCCTTCCACAAATGACACGCTAGCTCACTCTAGATCTCCACCCATTGCCTGCTTGATGTGACCTGTTGGAGGACCAATGGGCAGTGTTCAGAGCCGCATTGGCTGTATGAGCAGTATCATTAAAGTAAGGAGGACCAATGGAGGCAGGTGACATCATATAACTAACTGGGTTCTGGAGCCAGTGTGGTGTAGCAGTTAGAGCGTGAGACCAGGAACCGGGAGACCCACGTTCAAATCCCCACTCTGCCATGGAAGCTTACTGGGTGACCATGGGCCAGTCTCACTCTCTCAGCCTAATCTACCTCACAGGGTTGTTGTGGGGATAAAATGGAGGAGAGAACGATGTACGCTTTTTGGGGCCCCATTCAGGAGAAAAGCAGGATATAAATAGGGCTGCCAACCTCCAGGTACTAGCTGGAGATCTCCTGCTGTTACAACTGATCTCCAGCCGATAGAGATCAGTTCACCAGGAGAAAATGGCCACTTTGGCAATTGGATTCTATGGCATTGAAGTCCGTCCCCTCCCCAAACCCTGCTCTCCTCAGGCTCCACCCCAAAAACATCCCACTGGTAGCAAAGAGGGACCTGGCAATCCTAGACATAAATGAAGTAAAGAAAGGAAAAGGCCAGGAATGGACAGGATTGCCATGAGCAGCAGCCACCTGTGAGTATGCTTCTAGCATTTCCATGCTAAAGAATGAGCTGGAGGTGTGGGAAGGCAACCATGTGGCTGTGCCGTTGTGTCTCTTCGGTTTTATGCGATCCCTCTCTTGGAATGGGTACGTTTTTATTTGACGCGCTTTGGAATGAACCCCACGGCAAAGGCGCTTGTTAACAACTCCTGTATTAATCTTCCAGTTGTGCTATTGGGGTGGGGGAAGAGGAAGGGGGGCAGGAAATACACAAGCAGCAGTAAGAAAACGCTCCTTGTCCCGTCGGCACCGCCCTCTGTCGGAGGGTCTTCCCTGTGATTGTCATACGTTGCTCAGATGGCGAATTCGGTCCTCCAGCCCCCAGCAGTCCCTCTTGAGACCATTCCAGACCAGAGTATCCCTGGTGTGTGTGTGTGTTCTGCTGAGAAACGCTTTGTAAAAGTTTGGTTTCGAGTCCAAAGACACACTGTAATATTATGAACACTAAACACCAAACAAAAGAGAAATTAAAAAGACCAGAAATTTAGCCGTCCATGTACATCAATGACCGTCTCCCCTCCCCAACAAACTTCCTTAAATTAAGCCCCCTTCCCCACTTGCAAGATTGCTCGAGGAAACACAACTTGCAATTACGGCTCTGCCGAAGGGGACTAAGAAACAGGAAGGGCAGCTGAAGAGCTCAAAGGTGCGCCGTCTCCAAAATGTCCATAGTCAGGAAGTGATGTCACAAAGGAAATGGGACAGGAGAGGAAAGACCTGGGGAGCGTTGGCCGTCCTGTCTTCATGAAGCAACTGATGGCGGAGAAATTGGACAGTGATCTCAAAAGAGAAGGGAGGGGGGGTGTCTCCCCGAGAACTGGGAGAGCTACTAGCCAGAAGGTCTAGGAATACAAAATTGCTGGTCAACAGGAAGACGGTGTGCTGTCTCACAACACCCTGTGGCCAAGCAGGTCATCTTGCTTGGGACGAAAGCAGAAAGGCTGGTTTTTCCAGAGTCCCACTAGGAAATCTGTACTCCTATGGACTTGAGTTTAGAACCCGTGGAAGGCTTAGCACTTCCAGGAAAGCAAAAGGCCATTATGACAAAGTAACCAGTGAAGTGTGTGGATGTTCTCTGTTCCAACCTACGTCCCCAACCAAGTGGTCTGTCTGGGCCTTGCTGGGGCCCTTTTTCCCTCTAAGCCCAGTCCGCGACAAGAAGGAAACAGACTTTGTGCTTAAAATGTAGTTTGGGTTCAGCTGCCATTGGTTCACGCCTCCTCGGCTTCTCCCTTCTCCCCACCTGTTTGAAACAGCGGGGCGGGGTTGACAGATTGAGGAGGAAACGACGGGACGTGTCTCTTGCGTGGACAGTCTTGCCAGGAAAACACAAGCTCGCTCGAATCCCCATCACCTGGCATTGGCTGCCGTTTTTGTTTTAGAGAGGGACCCAAAAGTGCTTTGAGGAATTAAAAACCACTAGACGGCAAAGAAAACCACAGCACAACCTCCACCCCACCCAGAACGCGCCAGCTTCAGCCGGCGGCGGAGTCGGGCTCTGGGCCGAGGGGCGATTCATCCCTCCATCCCTCCGTCCACCGGCCCATTTGGCCCCCCTCCTGCTCTCCCTCCCCGGCTCCTCCGGTCCCGTCCCCGGTCCTTTTCACACATGGGTCTGCATTCTCCTCTGCAGGGGCCGGGTGGGGTCTGAGTTTTGAGAGGAGGACTGGGAGTGGTGGGAGGAGGAGGCCGAGGCCTTGCTCGCCTTGTCGAACTGCACGTAGCCGTCCTGCTTGCCGCTGCTGCTGACGCTGCTGTCGCACTGCGTGTCCAGGAAAGAGCTGCTGTCGCTCATGGAGCCCCGCTGGAATTCCCGCTCACACAGCTCGATGGAGCTGCTCCCCATGCCCAGGACGAAGCGCTGGCTGTAGTCGTAGAGGCGGTTCTGCCCGCTCAGGGTGGTGTAGATGTTGGTGAAGGACATGCCCGTAGGCACGCGCTGCTTGTTGGCCGGCCTCAGGTCCGGCTGGCAGCCCGAGAGGGAGATGGTGGGGGTGGAGTGGTGGTCCTTGAAGGTGTTCACGCTGTAGTAGCCGTTAGTAGGGTCCTGGAAAAGAGGGGGAAAGAGTGGTTGTTCAGGCAAGGGTCGGGGAAGCCTGGCTTCTACTCTGGGCTCGATCTGAGAGCCGGTGTGGTATAGTGGTTAAGAGTGGTGGTTTGGAGCGGTGGACTCTGATTTGGAGGACAGGGTTTGATTCCCCACTCCTCCACATGAGCGGTGGATGCCAATCTGGTGAACTGGGTTGGTTTCCCCACTCCAACACACGAAGCCAGCTGGGTGACCTTGGGCTAGTCACACTCTCTCAGCCCCACCTACCTCACAGGGTGTCTGTTGTGGGGAGGGGAAGGGAAGGTGATTGTAAGCAGTTTTGACTTTTCCTTAAGTGGTACAGAAAGTCGGCATATAAAAACCAACTTCTTCTTCCTTCTTCTTCTTGCTCCTTCATCTTCAAATCAGATCAAGTTGTAGCAGCCCCAGACTAACTTTATCTCATCAGAGCTTGGAAGTAGGGTTGCCAGGTCCCTCTTTGCCACCAGAGGGAGGTTTTTGGGGTGGAGCCTGAGGAGGGCGGGGTTTGGGGAGGGGAGGGAGTTCAATACCATAGAGTCCAATTGCCAAAGTGGCCACTTTCTCCAGGTGACCTGATATCTATCAGCTGGAGATCAGTTGTAATAGCAGGAGATCTCCAGCTATTACCTGGAGATTGGTGACCCTACTTGGAAGCTAAGCAAGGCCAGTATTTGGATGGGAAGAAGAAGACTTGGTTTTTATACCCTGCTTTTCTCTACCATAAGGAGTCTCAAAGAAGTTTACAATTGCCATCCCTCCCCCCACACAACAGGCACCTTGTGAGGTAGGTGGGGCTGAGAGAGTTTGGATAGAACTGTGATTAGCCCAAGGTCACCCAGCAGGCTTCATGTGGAGGAGAAGGAATCGAAACCAGTTCTCCAGATTACAGTCAGCAGCTCTTAACTACTACACCACGCTGGCTCAACTTAGAGCTTGGAGACCACCAAGGAAGGCTGGAGCTGCAATGCAGAGGAAGGCAATGGCAAACCACCTCTGCTCATCTCTTGCCTTCTGAGGTGGAACACCATGGGGTTGCCATGAGTCAATTCCGACACAGTGGCGTACCTTACCTTTCCATTTGATCCGAACTCCATTTTGGGTCCAGGCTATGGCTTTCTCACCCCCTCCCCCATTCAAACCAAACGTTTACCAATATGTGGATGTGGAATTGCCTTTTGTTTAATGCTCTGAGCTGCAACAAAACCTGTTAGTTGAAATGTTAGTTGAAAGCAGCCAACAACCCAATAAATCATTAAGAGGCTGTAAGACTCAGTTTTGTCTTTTTGCATCCAAGGTAATGATTTAGCTGGTTTCCAGGCACTAACTTCCAAAAGTCATCTTCCTGAGTTTACCCCTTGAATGATTATCCATGGCTGTTTCCTCATGGTCACCCTGCCGACTACTCCGGGGCTTTGCTTTGATCATTCATGCATTTTCCAACCTTCACAGGTCGCCTTGCTCTCCCCATAGGTTTTGTGCATTTTGCCTGTGTTTTCTGGATTTGTGTTTAGCTAGCATCAAGAAAACTTAGGGGAAACGTGCGGGGAGAGCGATGCGACCTCCAATGGTCAGAAAATGCATGCATAATCAAAGCAAAACCTCAAAGAAGTCAGCAGGGTGACTGAGCGAGGAAACAGCCAAGCATAAATAGCCCTTGTTTTTTATAACATCATTTGCTGTTTGGCTAGTTCCCTTATTGGGTAAAGAGCTGCTTTCCTCACACGAAAAGAGGAACCCATCGTTCTGAAAGAAGCTTCTTGGAAGCTAAGAAGTGGGTGGTGAGAATGCAGGTACCTGAAGCTTGTCTTTCAGCCAACATGGTAGAATGTCCTGCTTCTCCAGCTTGGAGGAGCCTGTATGACTGAAACCATCTTGGAAACGGTCTCTCATATGCCTAGAATTAAGCTGTAGAATCCTGCCTGGGATTTTCATCTGGTACCAGGGGAGGTAGCAGATGGGAGGGAGGGGCTGTGGCTCAATGGTAGAGTATCTGCTGGGCATGCAGAAGGTCCCAGGTTCAACCCCCGACATCTCCAGTTAAAGGGACTAGGCAGGTAGGTGATGTGAAAGACCTCTACCTGAGACCCTGGAGAGTCGCTGCCGGTGAGAGTAGACAATATTGACTTTGTTGAACCAAGGGTCTGATTCAGTATAAGGCAGCTTCATGTGTGTTCATGTGAGTACCAGTCAGTGTAGGAATATTTGCATTTCCCCATCCATTTTGTTAACCTTTTGCCAGTTCTAGAAGTTTTCTATTTTCTGCCTTCTGATTCACCAAACGGGTCTGCAAATCATCTCTCTTTCACAGGACATCAGTTTCTGTTCTGGATTCCACCCTTTTAGAGACCCTGAAGAACCACAGCTCTCTCTGAGTGAGGTTTTGATCTTCCTCACCTCTGTCCCTAAATGGCATAATAAGCCCATCTGCCCCACGTTCTGATTAGCCTAAAAACCCGTCGGAAGTGGCCCTGCTTTCTCCACTCACACACACACGTGCACGCACACACATACACACACACACACACACATGACACTGCCTTATACTGAATCAGATCCTCGGTCCATCAAAGTCAGTATTGTCTACTCAGACCAGCAGCGGCTCTCCAGGGTCTCAGGCAGAGGTCTTTCACATCACCTACCTGCCTCGTCCCTTTAACTGGAGATGCTGGGGATTGAACCTGGGACCTTCTGCATGCCACGCAGATGCTCTACCACTGAGCCACACTCCTCCGTTCTCCTTTACGGAGCCCTGTTTCCATTCAATGGGCAGATCTTTAACCAGGTTGCAGTGACTTGAGAGGAGCAGCCGTGCCCTACCAGATGTGACAATGGTGCCTCTGTTGCTATGGAAACAGCTCAGATAAAATGGCACCCCGTCCTGGCAATTAATTAATTAATTAACTCACTCCCCTTGCCCTCCGTCTCCCTCTGGAAAGAAATGGAGAATCAGACCTTTTCTTTTCTTTTTTTCTTTTTTTTAATGTCACTTTGTTTCAGTACGTGAATTCCATTTGAAAAGATGAGGCAGGTGATTGACTCGGGATTCCTTTCATCCGGGAGGATGCCAACGTGGCAAGGTCTAAGCTTGAAGATAAAGAACTTTATGTTTCAAAGGAGAGATCCAGCTTTTGGAAATGTTGCTCTCCACAGTTGGCTTCCGTGTGTGTGTGTGTGTGTGTATGTAAGAGAGAGAAATGAAGAGCTAGAATTTCCGTTAGGAAAGGGGAAATTGCAAGGTTTTATTCCACCTCAACCATCTAGTGGGGGATAACAAAATCATAAAAGGCCAGGGAGAAAAAAAAACACCCTTCCAATGTATTCTGATGGAGAAGCTATCTTTTGGTTGCCTCTACCAAGCTAAAGTGACCACCTTTGAGCTGTGACCACTTTTGGAAGGTTACCCTTGACTTGAATAAACTATGCAAAGCATCCCAATGGAAGGTGAGCTGATATGGAATGGGAGAAGAAGAACCGTCCAGAACTGACCTTGAATCGCTGTGTGTTCAGCTTGCACCTAAACGGTGCATAATTTAAAATGTGGAAAAGGGAACTGGGGACCCAGAGAGTGGCAGATGGCTTTAGACTTTGTCTCACTCAGGATGCATTTGCTAGCCAAAAGGGTGGTGTGGTGTAAGATAGCAACTGCTGACTGTAGTGACTCCATGAGCAGCGAGCCCGTCTCCCCTGAGGCAGATGCTTACCGGGCAGATTACTGTGTGGATTATGCAGCTCAGGTGTGCATTAATGTGCACCTGTGGTAGAAATGAGCAAGCGGTGATGTGACCTTTAAATCAGCAAACCTCCAGCACTTTGACTGAAAGCCGATTTGGGGACCATTCGCATAATCAAACTGGAGTATCATTGAAAATGTGGCTTCAGAGCCCCTTTGGGTTAGTCAAATTTCTTCGCTTGGCCCTTAAAACTGCTTAACAAGTCCCAGGTCTGCAGCCAATGTGGACTGAGCTCTGAGCTAGGCAGGTGCTACTATAGTCCTGCCCTACCCAAGTTCTCACTGTGCTGGTTGGCTGTATGAATTGGCCACAATTTCCAGTCTTTTACAAAGGTATTAAAACAAACAGACTAACACTGCGGTAGCAAATGTGTGATTTTCGTATAGATCAAGGGAAGCAGGCTCTATCTTTTGTTAAAGGATTTTGGTGGCTTTCTACTGGCTTAAATCCAAGTACTCTGGCTTAACTGTCTTGCCAGTTTGCAAAATCCTCCTTAACACTTGGCAGCTGCAGACAAGCCCAAGCTACCCAAGGGGCAGAATTAACCTCCGGGTAGTTTCACCTTCTGTACTACAGATGTATCTTGTCGAGGCCGTACCTTCAAATTCTGGAACTCCTTCTCTTCCTCCTTGAGCACCTCCAGCTGCTTGAGGACCGAATCCTGCTGGAACTCGCTCCTGTCCATCTGCCAATGAGAAAAGCAGATGGTGAAGCTGACGTCACGTTGCAAAGATTAGCAGACCGTGTTAAGACACCCGCCGGTGGAGTGAATCTGGGCGCTCGGCTTGTCTCTTGCTACCTGTGGCTGAAAACACGCAGCCTGACCTCTGGCAATCCTTGCAGTGGCAGCTGAAGCTGGTGAAATTCCCCAATTGCCCCTTTCGCTTGCCATGCACTAGGGTGGCCAACCTCCGGGTGGGGCCTGGAGATCTCCCAGAGTTACAACTGATTTTAGAATCATAGAGTTGGAAGGGTCCATAGAGGCCATCTAGTCCAACCCCCCTGCTTAATGCAGGATCAGCCTAGAGCAGAGGTTCTCAAACTTTTTGAGTCATGGAGCACTTTTCAGGAGAGAAATTCATCACGGAGCAGTAATTTTCACCTCGCACCTATATACTAAACTGAACGACAGTCGTATTTTTCTTTCCAATCTCTTCACGGAGCACTAGGAGATGTTTCGTGGAGCACAGTTTGGGAACCTCTGGCCTAGGGCATCCCTGGCAAGCGTTTGTCCAGCCTCTGTTTAAAGGAGAGCTCACTGCCTCCCTAGGTAGCTGATTCTGCGGTTGAACAACCCTTGAACAACTTCAGAATACAGAAGTCTCTTCTGTTGGAGAAAATGGCTGCTCTGGAAGATGGACTGTATGGCATTATAACCCTGATGAGGCTCCTTCCCTCCACAAGTCCCACCCTCCCCATGCTCCACCCCCAACTCTGCAGGAATTTCCCAACCTGGAGCTGGCAACCCTACCATGTCCCCCCCCCTCAAGATCCCAGGCAGCTGTAGAGGAACCTTCAGGAGGGGAGGAATTTCAAGGACGAAGCAGTGGAATAGCTTAACTCTTCTGCACCTCTGTCCAATGAGGATGTTGTGAAACCCCAGGGCATTTTTTACCAAGAGAAAATCTGCCTCACAGAGTGGGGAGAAGAAGAAGAGTTTCTCTACCACTTAAGGAAGAATCAAACGGGCTTATAATCACCTTCCCTCCCCACAACAGTCACCCTGTGAGGCAGGTGGGGCTGAGAGAGCTCTAACAGAGCTGTGACTAGCCCCAGATTACCCAGCTGGCTTCATGTGGAGGAGCGGGGAAACCAACCCGGCTCACCAGATTAGCCTCCGCCGCTCATGTGGAGGAGTGAGGAATCAACCCCGGTTCTCCAGATCAGAGTCCACCGCGCCAAACCACTGCTCTTAACCACTGCACCATGCTTTAGTGGAAAAACTGGATGGGAGGAAGCATTTCAGCAGCACCCATCCTAGGATCTTGCTCAAAATCACCCATCTGAAAGATGCTTCCCCCTAGAGGACCCAGCGATTGGATTAAGAACCCGTGGGTTTGCGCAGAATGCGAGCTCTGGGGAGGCCACCGAGGCTCACGTGCAACAGGAGAGGGAAGTCTGTATGTGTCTCTCTGTGTGTAACTGTTAGCGCCACACGTAGGTTACGCTAAGGTTCGGGCCTTGGTGCTTTTGTCCCAAGTCAAATAGCCAGACACACAAACTGGTTAAGAAAAAATATTTATTTGTGCACAAATAGGCCACTGCCAGCAAGCAAGGGTTGCTGAATGCAGAGAGCATTTGACACGAGCATAATGTCACCTTATATACCTTTTTGCGGGTGTGCTGTAAGACATTATGACTTGCACGTGACATACGGCAGTACGTGACAGTACGTGACGTATAGCAGTTGTCTAATAATAATAAAGACGTACTAGTGACACCTGAGTTAGTATAATCAATGCTGGAATGTGGACTGGCAATACATTGGTTGTTCTGCTGATATGCATAGATGTCAGATTGTCATCATCAGATTGCCATCATTGTTTTAAGACATACATTCTTCTAGCATAGCCTCTGGATACCCAATATCTTTGTGATGTTCCATAAACAATATGCCTTAGATCTCTGTTGGTGCTCCAGGCCTTGTATCTATGCATCTTGTTCTTGTTATTTACACCGGCTCCCTTGTCTCAAGGAACTTTCCTGATAGCATTCCTGTTCTCCAACGTTCCACCCCAGGAGGGCAGAGTGTAATCAAAGCATGGATTAATACAAAATCTAATACAGAAAAGGATTGATTCAAGATCTAATATGGCGTGTCCCCTATCATGTCTGTGTGTGGAGTTGTTTTCCCCCTCAACTATCAGGACAGCTTTAGTTCAGAAGTGTTTTTTTAAATTAAAGATTGCTTTCATTTAATTTGATTCCGAGGCCAATGGACTCACAAGGAAGAGCCCATTCTCACAGCCTCATTAGTTTTGCCGAGAAGGAGGCTTCTGATTGGGGGCAAAGTACATATTAATTAGAATATGGCTTTAATTACCCTTCTTTCAGGAAGGTGGGACAGCACGAGATCTGAATAATTATCAGCCAATGTCTCAGTTGCCTTTTTTTTTGGCCGTCGCAGATATTGATCTACTCTCTCCTGTGTTCCTGGTTCTCTTTGCTGCAGCAGTTTGGGGCTTCGGATGAAATTACCACTACTGAATGCTGGATCTAATCACAACCCTAAGTCTACAATACAGGGCTTGATGGTTGTTTCAACAGCTTTTCTTTTTTTCTTAAAAAACAACAACGTGGCAAATGGTGTCAGAAATCCTTCCCTACAGCATCTGTTGATCTTCCTGAAAGCCTTTGATGCAGCTATTTAATGCAATAAATTAAGGCACCTGAGTTTTGCTGAGGAAAAACACACACGAGCCAGTAACATAAATTGATTTACCAAGGTAAATACATGTGTCACAAAGTTATTACATTCAGAGCACAGAGGGGGAAAAACCACCACATTAGATTGGAGAGTATTAACTCTGGGCAGCTTGTCTGTGTGTGCCGTACTCTTAAAGATTCTTGCTAAAGGCACAGGGTTGGAAAGAAATTTAGAATCCACACGAAGTTGCCAGGCGAATATTGTCTATGCTTTCCCCAAACCAATTCCTGTGAGGAACAGCTCATGCTTCCCCCACCCTTTCTGGTAGACCATGAAAACCTGGGGGCTAGAGGACTCTTCAGGGCTCCCCAACTGTTGATCCTGGGGGCATTTTTGGAATTGCGAGAGATGATAGTGGGCACCCCCATGAAATGGCTGCCATGGGAGATGGGATGGGGGGATAATCAGAAGAAGAAGAAGAGTTAGTATTTATATGCCGACTTTCTCTACCACTTAAGGAAGAATCAAACCAGCTTACAGACACCCTGTGAAGTACATGAGACTGAGAGAGCTATAAGAGAACTGTGACTAGCCCAAGGTCACCCAGCTGGCTTCATATGTAGGAGTGGGGAAACCAACCCGGTTCACCAGATTAGCCTCCGCTGCACATGTGGAGGTGTGGGGAGTCAGACCCGGTTCTCCAAATTGGAGTCCACCGCTCCAAACCACTGCTCTTAACCACTATACCACGCTGGCTCACGCTGTCAAGAGGCTCTAAGCATGCCTCTATGCTGGGGGGTTGCTATTTTTGAACAGGCAATCCTATCAGGTCTCCTGGGGTCTTTTGCTTCCTGCCGCAGAGGAAAGCCAGACTGATTCATTGAGAAACGAGCAATTGGGCACCAGGGAAACACATCTATGGCATCCACGGGCGCCACTGTGTTTGCGTGTCAGCAAAGGGTCTGGGAGATCCAAGGAGCACCGGACAGTCGGCATGGTCTCCTCTCCCATTTTTGTCTTCACAACAACTCTGTGGGGTAGGTTTGGGCTGAGAGAGAATGACGGGACCCAGGGAGCTTTGCAGCTGAGTGGCAATTTCGAACCTGGGTTGAACCCTGATTGTGTATCTGTGTTTGTAAAGTGCCTTCAAGTCGCAGCCGACTTATGGCGACCCCTTTTTGGGGGTTTTCATGGCAAGAGACTAACAGAGGTGGTTTGCCAGTGCCTTCCTCTGCACAGCAACCCTGGTATTCCTTGGTGGTCTCCCATCCAAATACTAACCAGGGCTGACGCTGCTTAGCTTCTGAGATCAGGCTAGCCTGGGCCATCCAGGTCAGGGCAATTGTGTATCTACTGTATGGAAATACAAAAGGCCCCATTCAGAGTGCAGTCTGGCATGTGATATGCTGCAGCTTCTGAAATGCATTCTGAGCTGTTGATAAGTTACTGGAGTACAACTGTGTTTTGTCTTTTTAAATCAGCAAGAAAGGGCAAGCTGAGATGGTGATTCCTCCTGTGAGATCAGGGGTGTTTCAGGTCTGCTTGTAATTCCATCTGTGAAGTGCAGGAGGGTAACAAACTCTTCTTTCCTCCTCTCCCCTCCAAATATTTCGGGAGGAATCTCCGTAGAGGGAAAAAGTTCATATGGGTTGCAATCCTGAAGTGCAATGACTCATGTTGACCAGCAGGGGGCAGTGCAGGCACACTAACTCAGCTCATTCCCGCGAATGCAGGGGATGCTTTAGATCCAGAAAAGCACAGTTGTCCTCAAAGCAAAAACCACATGAGTTAATTTATAATTCTAGAATTAAGCCGTTCATTAGGGTGACCTTTATTAAAGTTTACGCTGCGGCTTAGTTCAATACGATCTCACTTCATCAATTAACAGTGGGAGGCTCATTTCGTTTTCTTTCTTGGCGACACCGTTGTGCGAACTCCCCACCTTCTGCAAACCTGCCCCTCAAATTCCTGAAATAAACAGGTGGCTTGGATATTTTGTAAGAGGGAAAAAAACCCTCTGCTGGGAAGAAAAGAGCATATTGCTGTTTACTTACATCCCTCAGCTTCCCCTCTACCCTTGGCAGTTTTGGACTCTGCAATTAGAAGACGGATTTTAGGCTAGGCCGAGGAACTTGAAGACAAAAGGGTCAGAAGGGAACTGCTAATCTCTTATTTTGCTCTAAACAGAAAAGGTCTTCTGATATAAGTGCTATCCATTTATGTCTTAAGCATTTGTGTTGTTTGTGGAATAAAGGCAGGAAAGGAGAGTGCCTCTCAATTGCCCGTTTGTTGGCTCCCCTGGGTAACTGGCTGTCTGCTGTGGGCAACAGCATGCTGGAATAGACGGACCACTGGTCTGATCCAAGAGGGCACTACTTGCATTTTTAAAAATGGGCACCGAAAATCTGTTGGTCAAGGAAAAGGCAAAAACATGAAGGTAATAGAGATCGGCCCTGACCTGGATAACCCAGGCTAGCCTGATCCCGTCAGATCTCAGAAGCTAAGCAAGGTCGACCCTGGCAAGTATTTGGATGGGAGACCACTAAGGAAGCACAGGGCCAGGACATGGAGGCAGGCAATGGCAAACCACATCTGAACATTTCTTGCCTAGAAAACCCCACCAGGGGTCGCCATAAGTCAGATGTCACTTGATGGCAAACAAACCCGAACCGAGACGGGGTGTGGATTTGTGATAGTGCAGCATGTACATTATAGGAGGTTTAGAGAGAGGGATTTAGAAGAGAAAACAGCTCATCCCTAGGGTTGCCAACCTCCAGGCACCAGCTGGAAATCTCCTGCTATTACAACTGATCTCCAACCGATAGAGATCAGTTCACCTGGAGAAAATGGCCGCTTTGGCAATTGGACTCTATGGCATTGAAGTCCCTCCCCTCCCCAAACCCTGCCCTTCTCAAGCGCTGCCCAAAAACCCTCCTGCCGGTGGCAAAGAGGGACCTGGCAACCCTACTCACTCCACAGGGCGCAGAGGGGGAAAGGGAATGTGTTAAAGAAGACACAGAGTGAAAACTAACAGGTGTGTGTGTTAAAGCACCTGATTTAGTAAAAATGTCATGGTAATCCTAGGAGAACATTGTGCTGTGCACTCTGGTTGTATAGACAGACAACAACTGAGGATACTACCAATTATATGGTTAATGCTTTACAAATGGCTTGGGCCAAGAATTTCCATGCAAAACGGGAGTGAAACGGAGAGCAAGAGATGCCCAGGAAATATGGATTCCATGTAGCCACCGGAAGGAAATTCCAAACAGCGTGAAAAGCTACTGTAAGTGTATCTTCTAAACAGGATTTTAATGAGGGAGCTTTTAATTTATACAGGTAGATACATGTGTCAATTCAGAGAATGGAGACAAAAAGTAATTTGAGTCTTATAATTAATAGAAGGGTTTTTTTCACTGCACATAAAGAAAACGCATGAGGAAGAAAGAGAGCCACACTGTGACTAGCTGCCTGCTACGTTGTGAACAGGGGAAGGAGAGACCCAAAAGAGCTGGACGGAGGCTTGCTAGGATATTGAGTCAGCCATATTGTATCGTTCGGGAAAGTCAGTGGGCTGGCTTCGTACCATGGAATTAGATTGGAAGGAGCTGTCAGATGGAGCCCTTCTGCTCACCTTTGGATCCAATCCATTATATTCTTCTCGCTACCTTTTTTTGGGTCCGTGGAAACTATTTCCATTTTTATTAGAATCAAACCGTGTTGCAGGCTTGAATTGTTTTCCTCAGAGCCCAACACTGAAGCTATCCAGAGGGGGAAAAAACATAGGCAGTGACAAAATCTTTCTATGTAGTCATGTTGTGAGACGCCTGAGGGGAGTCTGTGTTGGTGTTTTGGGGACTCCTCCACCCCCAAGCCATTCAGCATGTGGCTGACTACTTTCTAGGGTTGCCAACCTCCAGGTACTAGCTGGAGTTCTCCTGCGATTACGCCTGATCTCCAGCTGACAGAGATCAGTTCACCTGGAGAAAATGGCCGCTTTGGCAATGGGATTCTATGGCATTGAAGCCCCTCCCCTTTCCAAACCTCGCCTTCCTCAGGCTCCACCACCAAAACCTCCTGTTGGTGGCGAAGAGGAACCTGGCAACCCTACTACTTTCCCACCATCTAGGCCCAAATCTGTCTGTGACAGACGATTCCATGAGGGGGCTCAGATTTCGGCTGAGCATGCTATGAACAATGCTCTTTTGGGAAGGTTTGAGTGGGGAAAATATATTCTCATACCAGTCACGAAGCCCTCACTGAATCTGTCCCCCCCCCCCAAAAAACCCCTCCATTCTGGGTTACCAAAACAAAAATTGCAGTAATACAATGCTGGTTCAAACAGCTGCATAGTGGGCAATAGGCAGGGTTGCCAGCTCCTGGTAGGGAAATACCTGGAGATTTAGGGGGGTTGAGCCTGAGGAAGGCGGGGTTTGGGGAGGGGAGGGGACTTCAGTGATGTATAATCCCACAGAGTCCCCCTTCCAAAGCAGCCATAATCTCCAGGTGAATTGATCTCTGTTGCCTGGAGATCAGTTGTAATAGCGGGAGGTGCTGCAGTCGTCTTGTCTGTGGGCTTCCTAGAGGCACCCGGTTGGCCACTGTGTGAACAGACTGCTGGACTTGATGGGCCTTGGTCTGATCCAGCGTGGCTTTTCTTACGTTCTTACGTTCTTATGCTCCAGCCACCACCTGGAGATTGGCAACCCTAGCAATAGGATAGGATTAATGAGCAGGGGGAAGGTGGAGCTGCCCAGTTGTAATTAATCTGTTGTTCGAAGAGTTAGAATCAGCGGATGCTTCCCTTGGGCTTTGGGTTGGCTGTACACAAGCCTGGGTCTATGACTATTTCCTTGCTTGAGGTTCAGATCGCCTGCTATTACAACTGATCTCCAGCCGAGAGAGATCAGTTCACCTGGAGAAAATGGCTGCTTTGGCAGTTGGGCTCTATGGCATCGAAGTCCCTCCCCTCCCCAAACCCTGCCCTCCTCAGGCTTCACCCAAAAAACCTCCCGCCGCTGGCAACCATAGCCCAGAAGGTCACTGAAGACAGTGCTTGATCTAGACAGCAAGGACTGCCATAAACTTGTGGGTTTCCAAGAAGCACCTGGTTGGCCACCGTGTGTGAACAGACCAATGGACTTGATGGGCCTTGGTCTGATCCAGCATTAGTAGGGTTCCCAACTGCCAGGTAGTAGCAGGAGAGGGACCTGGCAACCCTAAGCATTAGGGATCCAGCATTCTTCTTGAAATCAGATCAAGTTGTAGCAGCCCCAGACTAGCTTGATCTTGTCAGAGCTTGGAAGTAGGGTTGCCAGGTCCCTCTTTGCCACCGGCAGGAGGTTTTTGGAGTGGAGCCTGAAAAGGGTGAGGTTTGGGGAGGGGAGGGGCTTCAATGCCAAAGAGTCCAATTGCCAAAGCGGCCAATTTCTCCAGATGAACTGATCTCTATCGCCTGGAGAGCGGTTGTAATAGCAGGAGATCTCCAGCTAGTACCTAGAAGTTGGCAACCCTATCCAGCATGGCTTTTCTTATGTTCTTAAGCAGAAACTATGATGCCATTTGTTTCGTAAATTTTGATCCTCTCCTTCCTCCAAGGAGTTCAGGGTGGCTACATTGTTCTCCTCTCCTCCATTTTATCCTCACAATATCCCCGTGAGGCAGGTTAGGCTATGTGACTGGCCCACAAGATCACCGGCCGGGATTCATGGCAGAGCGAGGATTTGAACCTGGCTCCCCGAGATCCTCACCTGACATTCTACATGCCAGTGCCGGTTGCCAGTTTAGTGTCAAAGGCCAGGCTCCCGGACTCTGTAACAGGCCTGACCAATCTAGAATCTTCCGACTGTCTGACAGTCACAGGGACTGAGAGTTAGGCTTTTGCATGCAGCACGCACAATACTGAGAGTATTTTGGGGGAATGAGAGGGATTTCTATACTGATTTTTTTTTTTAAATTGCATACTCTAAGTGCCATCAGTTTACAATAAAATCCCATGCCATGCTGAAATATTATCCTCATAATAACAGACATCAGTGCTTTTAGTATGGTATGAACATCAGTGCTTTTAGTATAGCATGTTTCCAAAAACATAACTCATGGCTTTCAGGTAAAAAAAAAACCCAACTAGATAAAAAAAAAGTTTTGCATAGAGATGGTGCTATCCAATATCCTTTATACGTGGCTGTTTCCCTCACGGTCACCTCTCCGACAACTTTGGGTCTTTCTTTTGATTGTGCGTGCCGCTTCCAACTGTCAGAGGTCACCTCGCTCTCCCCCTGCGTCTCCCCATGTTTTGCTCGCGTTTTCAAATTCAAGATAAAACAGGTCCCTGAAAAAGCGGGCAAAACGCGGGGAGACGCAGGGGGGAGCGAGGTGACCGCTGGCAGTTGGAAACGGCACGCACAATCAAAAGAAAGACCCAAAGCTGTCAAAGGGGTGACCGCGAGGGAAACAGAAGTGAGGGGGTTTGCTACCCTCTAATGATAGCAGGACCACCAAGGAATACCAGGGTCGCTATGCAGAGGCAGGCAATGGCAAAGGATCTCTGTAGTCTTGCCTTGAAAACCCTACTGGGTCGTCATAAGTCGGCTGTGACTTGACGGCACTTCACACACACACAGTGATAGCTGAGTGTTGGGGGATGACTGAAGAGCCTCTGCAGGCGCTCTTCCCAGTAGATTGCATCCAGAATTCAGAGGGCCAGCGTGGCGTAGTGGTTCAAGTGTCCAAATAGGATCAGGGTGACCCAAGTTCGACTCTCTAGTCTGCCATGGAAGTTTGTTGGGTGACCTTGGGCCAGCCCCACACCTCCCAGAGTGGCGATTAGAAGAAATGGTGAATTAAAAGGGGGAGAACCACGTTGTAAGCTATGTTGGCTCCCCCCATTATTTAAATAAATACATTGTCTCTCTGTGTGAGGGACCCTTTCCATTTGCATTTTCTGCATCGAATGCTAAAATGCCTTGGGCTTACCCTGCTATGGGAGTCTGGACTCAAATATGGGGTGGGGAGAGATAAAGGGTATACTTTACTAGGGCCAAAGATTTGGCCAGAGCTGTAAGTTTATTTCTGTGATTTATATCAGCTTAAAATCCCTTTCATGACTCATGTGTGTGCAGGACTGCATACTACAAATATGCGCTGGATCTAAAGAAATGATGTTTGAGTCCTGTTTATGGTGGGGTTGTGAATTGGGTCTGGGAGAGAGTAACTGTGGTGGTAAGAAGGGAAACTATAGTATTATGTAAAAAAACCCCACCAACCACTTCTTATAATTTTAACAGCCACACAAAGAGTTAAACAAGATGTGATGCTGGAAAATACTTCATGAGATTTTTAGCTGGTTTAAAAATTACCGATAGCTGTGGTGGGGAGGGACAGTACCCACAACATTCTCCTGAACTCTGGAGCCAATTTTTCCTACTGAGGAAACATTTGGACCTTCCAGCATGGTGTGGTGGTTAAGAGTGGTGGTTTGGAGAGGTGGACTCTGATCTGGAGAACCGGATTTGATTCCTCGCCTCTCTACATGAGCGGAAGAGGCTAACCTGGTGAACTGGATTTGTTTCCCCACTCCTACACAAGAAAGCCAGCTGGGTGACCTTAGGCTAGTCACAGCTCTCTTAGAGCTCTCTCAGTCCCACTTATCTCACAGGGTGTCTGTTGTGGGGAAGGGAAGGTGATTGTAAGCCGGTTTGATTCTTCCTGAAGTGGTAGAGAAAACCGGCATATAAAAGCAGACACCTCCTCCTCCTCCAGCTATTACCTGGAGGTTGGCAAACCTAGGGACATTTTTGCATGGTAATTAGCAGTATGTTCCAGGCTGAATTGCCCTGCATATTTTTTTGAATTTTGCACGCTGAATTTTGCACGCTGAATTTTGCACGGTGAACATACCGGCTTCGCATTACAAAAGAGCCCATTTAACGCGACCTTTGGTGTTTGCTGCAAAGAATCTCCCTCAAGGAACAATGCAAAACAGCAGAGGTGCGTCAGCTATGCATATGCTAATGGCTATGCAGACAGGAACAAAGGAGCAGGTGAGTGGGGGGGGATGGAACTTCTCCTTTTGCGTCGGGACCATGAAAAGGCATTTTAAAGTCGCATTTTAAAAAAGAGCTTTGAGCGAGCATCAAAATTGACCATGCAAAAATGGCCTAGGAGGTGAGATTATAATAGAAGCCCCCACCTCACACACAGCCTCCTGTTTGCACAACACTCTTCATTCTGCACAACACACACAGCCTCCTGTTTGCACAACACTTCATTCTGCATGTATAACTGGGAATGCTGCCAACGCTAGGCTTCTTGGCTGCACCAACAAATGCATATGTCCTGTTTGGGTTTTTTTATATATATATAAAGTGTCTCTGTACACAACTGTGGTCGGTGGGAGAAAGTGTCATAGAGTAATAGCCTGCTTATGGCGACCCTCCTAGGGTTTGCAAGTGGAGTGCAAACAGAAGTGGATAGCTAACCTTCATCCGAGGAAGTGTGCACAATCCAACATGGAACGGAGCAGGGGCTTCTTGGGCAATTGAGCCATGTGGCTTGCCTTCTTTTGTAGCCTCTGCTGAAAGAGTTGCTAATAATATCTGTTGTTTGGCTTGGCAGGGTGGTAGAATTTTGAACAGGGAGGGAATGCCTGGCGATGAAACTACCCCACCAGGAAACATGGCACTGGGCGGCTTCTGCAATTCCGGGACGATACTTTTCCCGTTGGCTGGACAGGTGAGGGGATGTGTCTTGCTCATTAGGTACCTACTTTGTGTATAATGAAATGCTTTCCCCAGGCTTTGGCACTGGCTTTCGGGCAACCGTATGGCCCAAAATCCAATTCTGCTTTTGTGCTTTGGCCATTCTGCTGTCAACACAGATGGCGGGTGATAAAGCTACCCGTAGACCTGTTAAAGTTGAGAGGCTGCCATTAACTTATTGCCAGGGCTGTTGATTTCAAGGGCATGTCCAGATTCCGTTGTGTGTGTTCGGGACAGCAACTCATTCTTCCTGGCCCTGTCGGTTGCCAGCAAACATTGCTGGCCTGCGCAATAAGTCATGGTTGGGTGGAACCCAGGGAACCACCCCATGTGGCTTAAACACACAGGAGCTAACTGGGGACAGTTTTGTTTTAAAGCTCCTGCTGCCACTCTCCTGTTCTCAAAGGTCTCTGCTGTTCATTTAATCCAATTTTGCAGAGTAATGAATCACTATGAGCAGCATCAAGGCTCAACTACGTTGTGTGAAGCACGATGGCCGTGCAAACTTTTTTTTTTTCATTGCATGCCATTAAAAGCTTAATTGAGAAAGAATTACGTGCTGGCATTTTTTTGGCGGGGGGGATATGAATAACATTGCATGCATTTTGCATAAGGAGCCACATAATGCTTACAACCACCTGGGGATACTTTGATCCTTAGATTATACAGAGTTACGGTGGTGCAATAGTTTAAGAGTCCAAGATGTGTACCAAGAAGTCCCTTGTTCAAATCTTACTACTGCTGCAGAATCTTGTGAGCTCAAGCTTGCTTGCTTCTGCAGCTGGTGGCGTCATTGGCGTGATGCACCCTGATCTTGGGAGAATGTCTCACTTATTTGAAAGCACCAAGGTCTCCTCCACAAGGAAAGCTCAGATGCATGAACAGGCTCTTACATGAGTACCAGTTTAGATCCATCTTGAAAACATCTAGGGGGGCACGGCACTGGATTTCTCACTTCAGCATGCAACAAAAACACATCTCTGTTGCATGGAAATCCTGCTAGCCAGCCAGCACGGATGTCCCGATGGCATGCGCTATCGGCAGCTAAAGCGACGTCACAAACATGACAGATGTAGTACATCTGTCAATCTTGTGGGCACAAGGTCCTGTCTTGGCGCATCTACATGTGCCACTCAAATGCCGCACACGGTACATTTCATGGCATCAAGGAACGGGATCAAGTATTTAACAGACTGAGGGTTTATGAGTGTTAGTATGCCAATCATGCATCTGCAACTGTACCTTTTCTAGTTGGGTAAAAAAGCATGCACCTTAGGTCCTTATTTTTTAATGTACTGCCCAACAGTGCTAATGAATTACAGTGCTACGCCATGGTGCTTGGGCTGGGTATCAGTTCCAGGACTGCAATAGGATTCTAATTATGCCCAAACAGCATTAAATCTTACCCAGTACCAACAAAGTAGTGCACAGAAACAGAATATCAGGCAATGAGAGAATCAATGAGAGTCACATGGCAAACAGTAGATATGACAGTTAAAAGGCCAGGGTTCTGATCTTTCTTCCAGTCCAACTCATTCTCAGCATCGTTCCCACCCAAATGCCTGACCAGCTTTATATTTCACAGGGTGGTTTGTGCTTGTCAGAGTTCCCAACTCAGTTGCTGACTCACTTGCTATGCTGCATCCTTTCCCGTTCTGTAAAATTGGTGTAACAGTACATTATCACAGAGTTGCCAACCTCCAGGTGGGGCCTGGCAATCTCCTGGAATCTCCAGACTACAGAGATCAGTCCCCCTGGAGGAAATGGCTGCTTTGGGAGGGTGGACTTTATGGCAATATACGGCATTATTAATTCCCTATTACTATGTATGGGTGTGAAAGCTGGACATTGAAGAAAGCTGATAGGAAGAAGATAGATTCCTTTGAAATGTGGTGTTGGAGGAGAGTGTTATGGATACCATGGATGGCCAAAAAAACAAATCAGTGGGTTATAGATCAAATCAAGACTGAACTGACCCTAGAAGCTAAAATTACGAAACTGAGGCTATCATACTTTGGTCACATCATGAGACAACAAGAGTCACTAGAAAAGACAATCATGCTAGGAAAAGCTGAGGGCAGCAGGAAAAGAGGAAGACCCAACAAGAGATGGATGGACTCAATAAAGGAAGCCACAGCCCTTAATTTGCAAGATCTGAGCAAGGCTGTCAAAGATAGGACATTTTGGAGGACTTTCACTCACAGGGTCGCCATGAGTCGGAGGCGACTTGACAGCACAACACACACACACACATACACTGGATAAACACTTGTCGGGGTGCTCTAGGCTGATCCTTCATTAAGCAGGGATTGGACTCAATGGCCTGTATGGCCCCTTCCAACTCTATGATTCTATGCATCTATGTCCTTCTGACTTCCTCAGTAGTAAAGCAGGAGACAAATGTAATCAAATGAAGAGGCGTCTCGGTTGGAAAGCTTCCACTTTCTCCCAGAGCTGTGCCTGCAACGTGTGCCACTGCTAGCCCCTCCCAAGGTGATTTCAAGACCTGGCAGCTAACGGAGAGATGGATGATGCCAAAAGGGAAAACAAGTGCAGTTAATCCACTTTAGCCACACAACAGTAACAGAGAGACCGAGAGAAGGAGTATGTTCGTTGGTGATGGCGGCAAAGGATGAAATTAATTACTGCTTTAAAATCAATGAGGTCTTGAACTTCATGTGTGTTTTCTTTAAAGTCTTTGACAAGTAAAACAAAAGAAAAAAGAAGGTGGAATGGTAAATAATGCACATTGTGTGCATGCATGAGTGTGTATGTGAGTGCACGATGTGCAGTGTGCATGTGTGTTATGCGTGCAAGCTATGTGCTGTAGCTGCGCAACAGGATTTTTTTCAAAGGTCAATGCACTAACTTTGATTCCCAAGAACTGTTAACATCAATGAGGTGTGACATTCTTTTTTTTTTGCCTCTTGCGGGGACAAGAATGGTATAGATCCAGATCCAGATGCTGTAGTACTGCAGATGATAACGCTGGTGATAAAAAGTGCCGTCAAATCACAGCTGGCATGTGGTGACCCCATAGGGTTTTTAACCCAAGATGCGAATCTTGCCAGTTACAATTGCGCAATAGCAACCTAGCACCTCAAACTTACAAAATACGTATCACAGTGCTCACAGTGGCTTGCAGCCTGGTGCGTCATTAGGGTTGCCAGGTCCCCGCTCTCCATCGGTGGGAGGTTTTAGGGGGCGGGGCTGGGGCAATTGCACGCGACGTGATTACATCACTTTCAGATTTACCCCTGGAAGCGCCGCATCGCTGCGGCCGCGTGGGGGTTTGAGTGCTTAAAGTGGCCACGGCGACGCAGGGCTTCTGGGGGTAAATCCAGAAGTGACGTAATCACATTGTGTGCGGCCATGCCGGAGCAGCCGGGTGGATTGGCAGACAATTGCCCACCGAAACCACCCACCTGGCAACGCTGTGCGTTATCCAACACTGCCGACACGTTTTCAAGCACATCTTCATAGCCATAAGGACTAGCAACTGGTTCTTTTACAAATGAAAGCCCTGGAATCTGTGCCTTTTCCTATGTTTATGCGCAGTTGAGAAAGAGGCTTGGTTACTGTGAACTAGTTGCTGCATTTTATTTATTTATTTATTTATTTATATTTGCATTTATAGCCCGCCCTCATTCCCCATCTGACCGGGCTCAAGGCGGGTTACAACCTTTAAAATCAACAAAATCCCTAAACATTGAAATTAATAATTAAAACTCAACAAACATAGCAATTTAAAACAAGACAGTGTTAAAATAGCAGTAACTGCCGTAGACCTGACAGCAAAATCTCTCCCACAGATGACAAGTGGAGGCAAAAGGATGGGGAGGCCAGTACGATGGATAACTTAGAATAGCCAGTGGCTTCTCTTGTAGGCCTGACATAATAGCTCCGTTTTGCAGGCCCTGCAGACCTCTTTCAGGTCCCGCAGGGCCCTGATGTTACTGGGGAGACTATTCCACCAGGCCGGGGCCAGGGCCGAAAAAGCCCTGGCCCTCGTTGAGGACAGCCGCACATGCTGGGAATCACCAGTAGATTATTGCTAATAGAGCGAAGAGCTCTCAGAGGAGCATACCAAGAGAGACGGTTCTTTTGGTGATGTTGCTGTCTCTCTGCTGTCTCTCCTACTTGGGTCACACTCTGCTTCTTATTCCGTCTCTGACCCAGGATAGCACAGTTGAATCTTAAACAATGAATATAAAAGCACTGTATATATTCCACCAATCTGCCATTATGCATAAATGATTGATATGCAATTACATGAAAATATACAAAAAGCGTATGAATCATAAACAAGTTCATATCGATATACTAAAGTCATACACTCACAGCAAAATGCAAGAGCTGTATTAATCTTTGTATCCTGGTATGCAATTGGTTAGGAGTAATATGCTTTTAGCTATAATGAGCCATGTAATTGCACATTGATTATTTATGTATAATGGTAGTTGTGCTCTCCGTGGGCATGGAAAATGGATCCTTTGCTATCCCCAAATTCTGCTGTGACTGATCCGGGAACTATTTCAGCTTTTCCTTTGCTTAAGTATCCGTGTGTGTGTGTGCCATCAAGTCGCAGCCAAGTTAAGGTGACCCCGTAGGGTTCTCAAGGCAAGAGACATTCAGAGGTGGTTTGCCATTGCCTGCCTCTGCATGGACTGAGAGAGTTCGGAGAGAACTGTGACTGGCCCAAGGTCACCCAGCAGGCTTCATGTGGAGGAGTGGGAAACCAAACCCATTTCTGCAGATTGGAGTCCTGCCACTCTTAACCACTATACCACACTGGCTCTCTGCTTAAGTCTATAACCCTAAAAACAGTTTCTTGTGCTTCTTGGGAGTATTTCCAATGAATCTACTTCCAAGTGGATCTGCTTAGATTGCTGACTAAGCTGAGCTGTTATCCTGCTTGCCAGAGTGGTATAGTGGTTAAGAGCGGTGGTTTGGAGTGGTGGACTCTGATCTGGAGAACCGGGTTTGATTCCCCACTCCTCCACATGAGCGGCGGAAGCTAATCTGGTGAACTGGATTTGTTTCCCCGCTCCATATGAAGCCAGCTGGGTGACCTTAAGCTAGTCACACTCTCTCAGCCCCACCTACCTCACAGGGTGTCTGTTGTGGGGAGGAGGGAAGGTGATTGTAAACTGGTTTGATCCTCCCTTAAGTGGTAGAGTAACTTGGCATATAAAAACCAACTCTTCTTCTCCTCCTCCTCCTCCTCCTCCTCCCCCCCTCCTCCTAGTGCAGGGGGTCTGTCAGATTGGTGTTTACTTTTTTTTTCCAGGTGAGAGCTTTTAAACTGTGCTACCCTGCCTCTCTCTCTCTATTAGTTTTTATGTTGGCTGGCATTAACTGGAGCTTGTTCTTTAGGGGCCAGGAACCTCATTTGTGCAGTTCTAGTACGTCTCCAGTGCTTTATCTATAAATAAAATAAGGGAGAAAAGGGCTTTGTTTGAAAAAAAAAAGTGACCTACATCTCAGGCAGGCAACCTGAAGCAGAAGTGTGCTTCTAGGCGTGCTAACTATTAATTAGGAAAAGCCACGGAGTGCCGGGCCAAGCGCACCGCAAACATGCGATACCATCTTTCAGAAGGAGATCCTGGCAGTGTTTATCCAATAGGACCTCTGTGGTGGGAAACATTAAGAGAAGTTTCCTAGGGGACAGGGAAAACATTAGCGACGGGCAGCCTGCAGTGTTCGAAGGAGCAAATTGCACTGAACAAACCTGATTGCTTTTCTGATGGAATTACAAAATTAGCGGTTGAAGGGGGTGGGGTGGAGGGGGGGGGAGATTGCAGTTGCTATAATACTGTTAGATTCCAGCAAACCGCTTCTGATGGCGTCTCATGAAACCTTGCTGAGGTAATTCAGGCCGGCTTGGAAGGCGGCCCGCCGCACGGATTGAGAAGCGTGTGAAGGACGCGCCGAAAGGGTAATGACGTTCGGTAATGCATGGAGTGCCGGGGTGGTGTCATCTAATGGGGCACTGCTGTGGCGGCTGATGTTATGTCTGCTCCTATTTAACATCTGCATTATATGATCGGGACGTGAGAGGACTTGGCATGCTAATCATATTCGCAGCCGATATTAAACGGCGCAGCGTTGTGAACATCGGAGAGGGCAGGGAGATAATTCAAAGGGACACGGAGAGGTTAGAAATGTGATCAGGAAATATGTGGCATAATGAGATTCAGCTTGAAAGCGGATAGCTTGGGAGAGAGGAGGCAAAATATTTTGGACCAAGTTTTTTTGGGTGGGAGAGGATGGGTGAGAACTGGAGGGGGAGAATCATTTGGGTATAGCAGCTTGCCTTAAGGGGTTCCTGATTATTTTTATCTGTCTAGTGCAAGCGTTTTTCTTTTTGTAGGATTGTGATGAAATCAGGGTTGCCAACTGCCTGGAGAAAAAAAATGTACTTTTAATGAACACATGAAGCTGTCACATGAACACATGAACACATGAAACTGCCACATGAATCAGGCCCTTGGTCCATCAATTGTCTACTCAGACTGGCAGCAGCTATCCAGGGTCTCAGGCGGAGGTCTTTCACATCACCTACTTGCCTAGTCCCTTTAACTGGAGATGCCAGGGATTGAACCTGGGACCTTTTGCATGCCAAGCAGATGCTCTACCACTGAGCCAAGGCCTCTCTAATAGATGCCTTTTTTCTGTGCTGTCAAGTCACAGCTGACTTGTGGCGACCCTGTAAGGTTTTCAATGCAAGAGACATTTGGAGGTGGTTGGCCATTGCCTGCCTCCACATCCTGTCCCTGGTATTCTGTGGAGGTCTCCCATCCAAATACTTTCCAGGGTCAACCCTGTTTAGTTTCTAAGATCTGATGAGATCAGGGTAGCCTGGGCTAACCAAAGGCCTGGATAGAACAGAGGGAAGGAAAAGACTGAAACTAAAAGCAAAGTTGAGTACCCAAAGGATGGGTGGAAAAGAACTCAATAAAACTATGAAATATATTTATTATAAAGCGCTCATGCATATATTAAAAACAAGCCTATATGGCAACAAATGCAAATGCAAAATGTTCTGTGTGATAAAGTAGAGTTGCCAACTGCAGGTTGCAAAATTCCTGGAGATTTAGGGGCGGAGCCTGGGGATGGAGCTCAGGAAGGATGCGATACTGTAGAGTCAACCCTCCAAAGCTGCCATTTTCTCCAAGAGAATTGATCTCTGTAGTCCGTAGATAAATTGTAACTCTGGGAGAACTCCAGGTCCCACCTGGAGGTTGGCAACCCTAGTGGGAAGCCACGTGCCTTGTCCCTGTACTATTTCAACCCGTCTCATTTCATGTCCCTGGCTCTCAAAGTGGAACACGTTCACCAAGTGCTCCCAATTGGATCACAAATGCTTTGTGCATTCTGGCAGTGCCACCTGGGGCAAGCAGTTTACTCCATTAAGTTTTGAGCATGCACCAACACGATAAATGCCACTCGCTGATTAAAGCTGTTGACTCTGCAGTTGCAAAAAACAACACATATCATTTGACATATGGCTGATTTTAAACAGTGCCTGCCCTGCTAAAGATAACTCCAAAATACACCTAAGCTCTGCAAGCGACTAAATTCTAAGTGCACTAGCTAGCCAGTTGCCAAGCTGAACACTACCACTGCAAAGAAAGAAAACAACTCATAATCCTACTGGCTTCGGATCATGAAAAAAAACATCCATGTGATTATAACGAGATGAGAAAAGAGGCATCATGAACAAGGTAAATTCATTTTTTTTAATTTGCAAAAACAATCGTCCCTGACTGCCAGCTGTCTGCCCAGTCTCTTCTCCGGCCAGTTCACAGTGCTTGCATACAATGGCTCTTCCAGAGGGAAGTTGTGCAGGCTCCATTTGCACCTACAGGCTCGTCAAACTTGCTGTGCAAGTCTCAGCCAAATAAGGTTGTGATTGAGCACATGGCTTGGTGGCGCTTGTCTGTAATGTCCAAATACGGTGATTTGATAGCACATAAGAAAAGCCATGCTGGATCAGACCAAGGCCCATCAAGTTCAGCAGTCTGTTCACACAGTGGCCAGCCGGGTGCCTCTAGGAAGACCACAAACAAGATGACTACAGCAACATCCTGCCTGTGTTCCACGGCACCTAATATAATAGGTATGCTCCTCTGATCCTGCAGAGAGTAGGTTTGCATCATGACTAGTATCCATGAATGGCCCTGTCCTCCATGAACATGTCCACTCTCCTCTTAAAGCCTTAAGAACATTAGAACATAAGAAAGGCCATGCTGGTTCAGATCAAGGCCCATCAAGTCCATCAGTCTGTTCACACAGAACAGATGGCCAACCAGGTGCCTCTAGGAAGCCCACAAACAAGACGACTGCAGTAGCATACTGCCTGTGTGCCACAGCACCTAATATAATAGGTATGGTCCTCTGATCTTGCAAAGAATAGGTATGCATCATGACTAGTATCCATTTTGACTAGTGGCCATGGATAGCAAATGATGCATGATGATAGTGGACCTCCACAAAAGAACTGACATGTAGTTATAAACTGGGAGCTATAGAAGTGTCTCATATCCCGTCAAGTTCTCCCCATGCTGCCACCCCCCTAAAATGCTTTGTCCACATACAACAGGTTGCTTTGCTACCTTCACGCCATTAGTACTGCCTGCGTTCCTGCCCAGGGATTCATCATGGCTGCTCATTAGTGAGGCTGGATTCTTTAATTTGATCTGTCAGTTCATTGACAAATTCGGAGTCTCTCATTAGGATCTCACTGAGCCTGCACAGACTGGACATTTTATCACTAGACGAAGGAGCTTGCACCTAAGCATGGGAACAATGTGAAGAAAAGATGGAGGGGCCTCTAATGAGGAAGGAAATATTCATTAGTGCTGACAGCCTGCTTTCTGGAGGAGAGAATCCCAGGGAGATAGAACTTTGGGGGATCAAATGTTGCATAGAGCAAGGATGGATTACTGTCTTGCTAAAACACCTTGGAGAACAGATCCCTAGCCAAACTGGTGGGGAGCGGGGTTGTTGCATTAGGGGAAGCATCGCAGGAGGAATGCCTAGCTTTGCTCTCTCTGCCCTTTAAGGTCCCACTTTGATCAAAACATCCACTGTTTCCTTGTTCATATAGCCAAGGAACAATAACCACATTCTGAGAAGCAGAAATTTTTTGAAATAATGGGAGCTTCAGCTCCCATGAGGGATGTGTTTCTGTGCTGGTAGGCGGTATAAGAGCAGAGCTACCCGTAAGGAGAAAGGGTGAGATTCTCAACCCTGTATTCTCCTTGTAATGCAAACAGAGGGAGAGCTGGACCTCTGGAAGAAACCTGATGAGCTTTAACCCTTACTGTGCCTGCTGATTATCCCCTGCAAATACTTTCTCAGCCTGTTTTTAATGTAACTCTCCACTCAGGTTGCAAAACTGGAAGCAATTCTGGTTGAAACAAAATGAGTGTGTGTATGTGGGGGTGAGGATTGCAGGAGGAACCAGGAAAAGGGATTAAGCACTGCTTCCCCCCTACAAATGTTCCTCTGTCCCTGCTTTTATACACATCCACTGGAAGTTGCCTTATACTGAATCAGACCATTGGTCTATCAAGGTCAGTATTGTCTGTTCTGATTGGGTCTCGTCTTTCCCATCACCTGCTATTTTTCACTCTTGAAAAAAACAATCAAGCACAATTTAGAATGCTGTATAAAAACATGTATAGGTGAAGAACTAGAGCATGAGAACAACCTGGGGCAGAGGCCAACGGAAGCCACTGTTGGCAGCCTCATGATCCAAGAGCCTCCTAAAATAGAGATGTGTTTATTAACCTACAGGAAATCTAGTCGAGTTGCGTTCAAACAAATGGCCCAAGGGTAGATGATTCCACGGTTCTAGAGTGAGTATCGAAAAGCGCTCCTCCTTATAGAGGTTAACTGAGCATTCTGGATAACTGACCATTCCGGATAATCAAGTGCCAGATATTAAAGTTCTTACCATATCATAAATATACCAATACAGATAAAGCTGCCTTGATGGGAAAGTCCAATTTTTTTTACTTGTTGGTTGGGTTGGGGGGAGTATTTGATTATAACACTGTGCACTAGGTGGGTAGCAGCGTATTAAAGGGCTACTGAAATAAATCGTATTGGTAATTCAAAACTGAACAACACTGGCAGAACAAACGATACAACACCTCTGCCTGTCACTCTTGTTTTCAAACTGATTCAAGGCTTCTTCACTGTACATTTGTGCAATTTAAAATTGATTCTGCCTATCCCACAAAGATTCCTCTCAAACTGGGGTTTCTGCTGATCATTCACTTAAGAAAGAATCAAACCAGTTTACAATCACTTTCCCTTCCCATCCCCACAACAGATCCCCTGTGAGGTAGATGGGGCTGAGAGAGCTCTAAGAGAACTGTGACTAGTCCAAGGTCACCCAGCTGGTTTCCATGTGTAGGAGTGGGGGAAACCAACCCAGTTCACCAGATTAGCATCCACCACTCACATGGAGGAGGGGGGAGGTTCTCCAGATTAGAGTCCACTGCTCCAAACCACCGCTCTTAACCTCTACAACATGCTGGCTCCCCAGAGGCTCTGTTCTAACCCGCATGCTGATCATTCTTTCCCCCCACTGCCAGAGGAACCTTTTATGGCCAAATTTTATCTCCAAAAATGATCAACGGGTTGCAGCATCTTTCCTGTGAGGCTGCTCTTATACTCTCAGATGCCCTATGCAAGAAGTCTCCCCAGCTCAGTTCTTGGATAATACCTAAGATCTGGCTTTAAGCCATATTTGATTATCGGATGAGCTTGTGGTCAGTAGCAGCCAGTAAGTGCTTCTCCAGCACTATAACTCCAGAGATCAATCTGCCAGTGGGAAAACTACCATGGAGATCTTGAAGGGTAGTTTGCTGTGGCCATATTTGCAGAAATGGATGAATTCAGAAGATGCTGGTAAGTGTGTAGGGGAATACCCTATGCCCTGGGCTATATTTATGAGCTCACCAGAACCTTAGGTTCAAGGCCTGGAATATGGGCTAATTTCTATGTTCAGCAGAATCACATGAACACATACGAAGCCACTTTAAACCATTCACCTATCAAACACAGTACTGTCTGCTCTGACTGGCAGTGACTTGTCAGGCTCTCAAGCAAGGGTCTTTCTTATTACTTACTACCTTATTCTTTAACTGGAAGAGCCAAGCCTTGAACCTTGAACCTTTTACACAGGCTGGCCTGCCCCTCCCTTACTTAGCTGGGCCCTTCCCCTCACAGTCCGGTTCTTCCAGAAGAAACACCCCAATAGACCTCTGCAGGGATGTCGTTGACAGTTTGTTGACAGTTTCCTTTATTTATAGTCATTTGACCAGCAGACTGCGGGGATGTATGAACATGCAGACATTTTGCTCATGTGCCACTTCTATGGTAAATATTTTTCACTCCCTGTTGCCTCACACAGTGTTGAGTTTGACCTGCATCTTTTAATCCCTCCTCAACCAGATGGCAACGGGATCAAGCGTCAGTGTGCATCACTCACACATCAGATGTCCTGGGACCTTCTCAAATGTTTTCACACCTCTGGTTGACATATGAGCTGACTATCTCCACATTATATGACGAACATGCATCTGCGTGCGTGTCATACTACTGACTTACAGGCACGTCCAGAATACGAATTGAGAAAACGAATGTCTGCAATGGCCCTAAATAACACAGAGCAATCTCCTACAGTAAACTGAACAAGCGAGGGCAGGGAGGGCCCTCTGCAGAGCGCAGAAGCCAAGTTGGGAAGCAGATTTTAGAGGGTTACTGAAGGCCAACCAATAGTCCATTCACACAGCTGGTTATTTTTTTTTAGATGCATAAATAACATAAAGAAGTCCCAGTCGCAGGTAGTGATGGTTGCAAGCGCAGATGGCATTAAAAGGGAAATAGATAAATTCATGAAGAGCTTTTAGACACAATGGGTAAATGGTTCAGAGGCAGCATATTTCTGAGAATTAGTTGTTGTGGGGAAGAATGACAGGGGACACTTTGGCCTCTGTAAGCCTGCTTATAGGCTTTCCAGGGCCATTGGTTTGCTTACTGTGGGAAAGAAGATGGAGGGCCTCAAGGACCACTGACTGGATCCAGCATTGTTGTTCTTCTATTTTTTTTAAAATGCTCTTTTTTAAAAAAGTTATATTTTTACACAGTGGGGTGTCCGTATATGTACCCCATTTGGATTTATTGCTTCAGGCACCAAAATGTCATGAGAGTGACACATGAACACATGAAGCTGCCTTCTACTGAATCAGACCCTTAGTCCATCAAAGTCAGTATTGTCTACTCAGACCGGCAGCGGCTCTCCAGGGTCTCAGGCAGGGGTCTTTCACAGCACCTAGCTGCCTAGTCCCTTTAAGTGGAGATGCCGGGGATTGATCCTGGGACCTTCTGCATGCCAAGCAGATGCTCTACCATTGAGCCACAGCCCCTGCTGTGATAGTGATCAAGAGAGAGAGAGCCCAGCCCACAAGCTGGCTGCAACTTTAGGCCACTGCAAGGCTGCTCGATAGGATGGTTTGAAGGTAATGAAGTGAGCAGCCTTTCCCTGTGAAATGCTCTGTGTGAGCAAGCATATCCTATCCTATGTGCCTCCCTCTCACAACTGTACATCATGGAGGCCTTTTCTGCTGGCCTTACTTATTAGCGTCTAATTAGATTATTATAATAATAATACATTGTTCAGCCTGCTTTATGTCCACTTGCAGCCACGTCAATTTCCTTACGAAGGCAGGAATTCGTTCCTTTCATCAGAGCCGACGGGCTACCGTGGAGCTGCAATAATAATCCCTCTCCCGGCTCTTTGTCTTCATTAGCAAAGTTGTACTCTGGGAGTTTTTAACAGCAGCGCAAACTTAACAGCTCCGAGCAACGTGTGAGATTTTAGAAGAGCATGCTTTGCCTTCAGCGGGCTTTAGTGCGCTGAGCCGCGTGCGCCCATGCTCATTACAGTCAAAGGTTACGCGGAGTAACAGATTAAGGGAAGAGCGAATAAATCCTCACCATCAGCTGCTTGATCGTTGGGTGTTCCTCGGTTTCTCTGCCTGAGGCAGACTCCTTGTGAACAATCTCGACGCGGATATCATTCTTGGCCGAAACCACACCTTTCAGATCTAAGCAAAGGGGTGAGACCGAAAAAGCAGAAACATTACATATAAGTCAATGCAGTGGCAGTCGGCAGCCCAGAGTTCTCACCGAGCGACCCTGTCATGGCAAAATGGCAGGTTTTACAGAACAAACACAAAATGTACATAGCATTTAGAAACAGATACTTGTCTATCTTCAGGGAAACTCTTCCACATTGGCTCAACCAAGGCTGGGAACCCCAGTGTGTTGGAGAGGATTGTGGGTAATGTTCTACTGCATGCATTCAGTTCACTTCGCCAAGGCTGGTCTGGTCTGATTGGTTGCTCTGTTTCCTGCTTCAGCTATGAATTTGATCTAGAATACATGGGCAGCAAGGCCTAGGTGGACAAAGGGGCTATGAGAACTAGGGTGGTGCATTGGCTGGACTAAAACAAGGCAGATCTGGGTTCAAATCTTCACTCTGCTATTGACAGTGCATTCCTAAGGAGAATTACTCCAGTCTAAGCCCATTCATTTCAATGGGCTTAGATTGGAGTATCTCTCCTTAGGAATGCACTGTAAGACTACTGGGTCATCTTTGGCCAAGTACCTTCTCTTAACCTAAGCTTAGGGTTGTTGTGAAGATAAGGTGGGGATTGTGATTGTTACTGTGAGTTCCTTAGAGGAAGGGTGGGGATCTTGTTATGCACAATCCTAGTTCATGTTGAATATCCTTGATGCAGATCCGGTTTCCTACTTAGCCTGGTTTGCAGAGCCAGTTCAACAAGGGATACAATCATAAAGCACCACCTCTGGTAACCACTTCTTAGGATCATAGAGTTGGAAGGGGGTCATACAGGCCATGTAGTCCAAACCCCTGCTCAATGCAGGATCACCCTAAAGCATCCCTGACCAGTGTTTGTCCAGCCTCTATTGCCAGTGAGGGGGAGCTCACCACCTCCCTAGGCAGCAGATTCCACTGCTGAACAACTCTCATTGTAAAATCTTCCCCCCAATATAGTAAAGTGGGATATAATTTTTCTGTTTTTGCAAAATAAACCCCCTTGCATTGGTAGTCACAGCCCTCATTTGCATGAAATTCCCAGTTCTTCTATGCTGCAGGCAAGAGTAAGTGAGTAAAGACCTTTTGGCCAACTTCATTTGTCTGAATTTAAAATAATAGAATCATAGATTTGGAAGGGGCTATACAGGCCATCTAGTCCAACCCCCTGCTTAATACAGGATCAGCCTAGGGCACCCCTGACAAGTGCTTGTCCAGCCATTGCTTGAAGACTGCCAATGAGGGGGAGCTCACCATCTCCTCACTGTCTAATAACTCTTACTGTAAAAATGTTTTTCCTAATATTCAGCCAGTACCTGGCTGCCCGTAATTTATACCCATTATTGTGAGTACTATCCTCTGCTGCCAACAGGAACAGCTCCCTGCCATCCTCTAAGTGACAGCCCTTCATATACTTCAAGAGAGCAATCGTGTCCCCTTTCAACCTCCTCTTCTCCAGACTGAACATTCCTTGCTGCCAACATGTCTGTCCAACCTCCAGCCTCACCCAGGAGCTACAAGTGACATCACTCCTTCCCTTCTTTTTCCCCAAGCAACTTATAAAGACTGGAGGGGCTGTGGCTCAGTGGTAGAGCATCTGCTTGGCATGCAGAAGGTTCCAGGTTCAATCCCCAGTATCTCCAGTTGAAAGAACCAGGCAGCAGGTGATGTGAAAGGCCTCTGCCTGAGACCCTGAAGAGCCGCTGCCGGTCTGCATAGACAATACTGACTTTGATGAACCAGCTTCATGTGTTCATGTGTTGAGCGGCAAGCCATGCATGCTAAGTAGGACTTCCAAATCTCTCGCATCCCATCTCGCAAGAGTGTGGGAACCCTGCTGGGCACAAACACACACACAGCTAACTGCACAGTCTTTAAAGGCAACTGGGGAAGGAAGAAGGAAAGAACCCGAGCTGCTCCAGCTCCTCAGCGGGGAGCTGCCAAGATGGTAGAGGCCACCGCCCTTCAAAACCAGTCACCTGAGGTCACCTTCTCACCATGCCCCATGGAAGAGCCAGCCATGCTGGCTTGTCCTAAAGAGTCAAACTGGAAACACAAGACAAGCATGCTGTTGTACCCATATTCCTAACCTGCTCCCACCACTCCACAAAACTGTAATATTATCCAAACAATTAGCTGCACAAAAAAGAGGTGGCATTTTGAGCATAATATGGGCCAAACTAGGCATGAGGGTATTCTTGTGACTGCCATGAGGATGCCTCTGTAGGGTTGCCAGGTCCCTCTTTGCCACTGGAGGGAGGCATTTGGGGCGGAGCCTGAGGAAGGCGGGGTTTGGGGAGGGACTTCAATGCTATGGAGTCCAATTACCAAAGTGGCCGTTTTCTCCAGGTGAACTGATCTCTATCGGCTGGAGATCAGTTGTAACAGCAGGAGATCTCCAGCTAGTACCAGCTAGGCAACCCTATGCCTCTGCCATTTTAAAGTGATTTTAAAAATGATGCAAAACAGTCGCACTCCCCATTATTGTTTTGGCACTTGATAAGGCTCAGGGGAGGAGGGGAACAAGAGCCCCCCAGCCCACTATGAGGGTCTGATCAGTGTTGGGTCTTTGCGGCTTGTTAAAATCACTTTAAAGTGTTGGCAGCTTCCTCATAGCAGCCACAAGAATACCATTACGTTTAGTTTGGCCCTCCGAATATTGTTCAGTCAGCAACAGCTGAATTTGAAGACAGGGACAGTCTGCCTCCATGCAGCAGCTAAGAGAAATAAGGGCAGGGGGATTTAGCTACTAGCTTTTCAACCCCCACCCCCAAAAAGCCCAACACTCTTTGAAGAGGCCTTTTTTTTTTTGAAAAGACAAAAAACAAAGACACTAAGCAGGCCTGACAGGAGACCCGGGCCTGCTTCTCTCTCTGTGTGTCTCCGATTAAAGAGAAAAAGCAAAGTAAAATCAAAATAACCCAAAGCTTTGAAGAACCAGAGAGAGATGTAGCTTTGTAAGACTGTTATTCACAACCCGTCTCTGTATTTTCTAGGATCTCCTAAACCAAATGATTGAGTTTGATCATTCCAGAACATTTAAAGGTATGTTTATGTTACTTAAATTGGTTACATCATTCCCTCTTTCCAAGGGGGCTGTCATTTGATAAGGGGTGGGGTTGGTGATTTCCCCTGGGATTCTTTGGGCAGTTATAGAGCCAATATTATCTTTTACTGTGGATATGACCATTCCCCCCCCCCCTTTAATCTGGCTCCAGATTTGGTTTCCCTGGGCAATAAGGTTATTCCTGCCAGTTCGCTGGGATCCAGATGGCATGAATTTCACTGGCAGCGAGATCTGTGAGGTGAAAATGCCATCTGGGGCTAAAAATCTGACTGCCGGGAGATTTTTTTTGAAAGCAGACAAAAGCAGCACAGAAATTGAAACTGAGGAAAGCCAAACATGACTCCAAAAACGGCCAGCTCTGAAATGTCAGCTGGAGAGTCAGAGGGAGCTGTCCTGTGAAACAAACACCTCAGCCCAAATGGACTTGGGTACCATTAAGAGTGGAATTTGGGAACACAAATCTCTGTCATGGCATGGGAAGTTTTCCTGGGCAAATCTGATTGAAATGAGTGGGAACTATGAGGCTTGAGCAGGGAAAATTTCCCCATGGATTATGCCGCGTGGTAGTCAGTGGGAGGGAGGGCCATTTGGGGTTTTTTGGGGGCCCTTAGGCAATAAAAGGTTTGTGCCAGTTCTGAATGCAGTCAATCTGCTCACATAACATGGCTCGCACAGCTCCCTGGCTTCTGCAAACTGACATCCCATTAAACATCTGAGGAATTGGGCTTAATTTAGTCATCTTTGACTGTACCTGATTTCATGTTTGATTACAAAACATGGGAGGGAGGGGGGACCAAACCAAAACCAAACCCAAGAAGTAAAATCTTTGGCATCTCTCCTTTCAAATTTCTGTGGGATGTAACAGGGGGACCAGCTAGCCCAAATGACTAGGCGAAGGGGGGTTCCTTTGCAACCTAAGTGGGAGAAGCGCTAGAACAGGAACTGTTTGGAAACACCTATAAATAATGCATACTTTTCCAGCGACAGGCAATGAATCACCTCTCTGGCTGGCTTTTGAAAGATGCTATATTTTATGGGAGACACTAACTCAAGTGCTCGTGTGTCTGCTGTTCAGTCGATCATCCAAATAAGAGGACGCTTAGAGCTTCCAAAAAACAGAGAGATATCAAAGTGGTTGAGAAAAGGGCCACCTTTTGCTTGTGAAGTGGGATGCGGGGAGCCATTTCTGCTTCTTGCTGTTCTTTTTCCTGCCGTTGCTCCAACGATGCTCACGTTGGAGGATCCCCTGCACCTCGCTTTACCTGTGGGATGCCAGCCTCCAGGTGGGACCTGGGGATCCCCTGGAATTACAGCTCATCTCCAGCTCATATTGTTAATCTATAATTGATACTCTTACAGCGCATTCCTGAAAGGAATGCCCACGCTGGGCTTAGGAGGCAAACTTGCGTTGTTGCCTCCTAAAGAGGTTTCGGCACAGCCGAAACCTCTGCCCAGCGCCAAAAATCAGTGCAACCCTCATTACAAAAATTAAAAGGTGCATTCCCGAGCTGAAAGTGCTCGGGAGGCCGACTAATGTAGGCCCCACCCCGCGGCTGCCGCTGTCACATCCCAGGAACATCTCCTGGAGCGCCGGAACGCCTCCCGGCTCGCTGCCGTGGCCTGTGCCAGCAGCCAGAGGCCGGCGGGCGGCGGCAGGGGTCAGGGAGCGGCACCCAGCCCTTCATGCCGGCACTGGGGCCACTAACGTTGGCGTGCGCCTTCTGGGTGCCGGCGGTGTGGGCCCCTGTGCCGGCGGAGGCCGTAATCAGCCTCCTAAGGGCTTTGGGCCCAATTTTCAGGAATGGGCCCTTAATCTAATTTTAATTTCATTGCCTGAGCTGCTTCTGTATCGAAATAAATATTGATTATTTGAGTTCATCTCCAGACTGCAGAGGTCAGTCCCCCTGGAGAAAACGGATGCTTTGGAGGGTGGATTCTGTGGCGTTGTACACCAGTGAGGTCCCTGTCCTCCTCAGGCTCCATCCCCAAATCTCCAGGAGTTTCCCAACCTGGATCTGGAAATCCAACCCCCTCCTCCCCCGCTGGTGGCCAGTGGAGACCTGGCAACCCTACTTTAGCATGTTTGTACCAAGAGAGGCATAAATAAAGGAGCATCCTGAAGAAAAAGAAGTGCCAGAACAGTAGACGTCTTTCAGGCATCCTTCGCACATGTGAAATGGGATGCTGAACTACATGGAAAACTGGTCTGATCCAGCAGGGCTCTACTGATGTCATGCCAACTGCACTGCCTCTACTCTTCCATCCCCCCCCCATGCCGTTTGGACTTTATCTGTTGCATTTTTAGCTCCCTTTCTCCCAAGAAAAGACTCGAGGCAGGTTAGGTGTTGTTGAAAACAATCAACCTTATTACACAGTGATTAAAAAATACTCCTTCAACCTTTCATGGAGCCACCATGAATGGGAATGATGCCACTGTAGGAAAAACGCCTCTTTCCCTGCCTCCCAGAGGTTAATTCTTCAAAACTACACCAGGTAGTAGCAGAGATGTGCAGTGACCTCGGTTTGTTCCAGAAAGCTGTCCTATTTTTTTTTAAATTGCTCCCTCTTTGAGAACATTTCTCTTCTTTTCTTTCCCCAGTATGTCCTATTCAGGGGTAGCCCCCCTTTCATGGGTTTGAAGTGGGGCACACAATTAATGACCCTGACCTGGATGGTCCAGGCTAGCCTGAGCTCTTCTGATCTCAGTAGCTAAGCAGGATCAGCCCTGGTTAGTTCTTGGATAGCAGACCACCAAGGCATGGAGACCATGGTAACTAAGCAGAAGAAGGCAATGGCAAATGACCTCTGTTAGGGCACTTTCACACATGCCGAACAATGCACTTTCTATCCACTTTCAATGTACGGTACTTTAATGATCATTTGCAAGTGGATTTCACACAGTAAAATCCAACTTCAAAGTGCATTGAAAATTTATTGAAGAAGAAGAGGAGGAAGAAGAAGAGTTGGTTTTTATATGCCGACTTTCTCTACCACTTAAGGAAGAATCAAACCGGCTTACAATCGCCTCCCCTTCCCCTCCCCACAACAGACACCCTGTGAGGTAGATGAGGCTGAGAGAGCTCTAAGAGACCTGTGACTAGCACAAGGTCACCCAGCTGGCTTCATGCGTAGGAGTGGGGAAACCAACCCGGTTCACCAGAATAGTGTCCACTGCTCATGTGGACGAATGGAGAATCAAACCCAGTTCTTCAGATCAGAGTCCACTGCTCCAAACCAACACTCTTAACCACTACAGTATGCTGTTATATCGTTCAGCATGTGTAAAAGTGCTTTAGTCTCTTGCCTTGAAAACCCTACTGGGTCGCCATGAGTCGGTGACTTGAAGGCACTTCACACATACACACACACATGATTAATGTCTCTGATACTCCTGCTGTTTTCCCTTTGCTTCACAAATGTACTGAAGAAATTGGCTCAAGGGCAGGCAATTTGACACCCAAAGGCAAGCCTGTAATCAACACAGTGGAGAATGTTATCACCAGCAGTGCTTATTTCCCTTGGCAAGGGAACAAACCACCCAAAGAGGTGAGCTAATATGGACACCCTGCTTCACTGTCAGAAGGCGAGATGATTTTGAAGAATGGAGATAGGGAGCCATTTGGGAACAGTAAGAATTTTACTATTTGCATCATCTACTTTCTACAAGGCTCTGGAGACATTTCGTGATTGGGGACTGAAAACGTTACAAACTGCCCGTGAAGAAATTGCATATAGTACAAATTCCAGCACATATCCCACCAGCCAAGGTTTCTAGCACCTCCCAGAAATGAACCTTTATGACAAATGGTAGGATTCCACACACAGCTGGGCACTGACTTGGCCTAAAGCAGGTGAGTCACAGCTCACTTAGTATGGAGACTTACTTGGAAAGGAAAATCCAGGAGCTGAATTATTCCAATTTTGCAATATCCAACAACGTGCAGATCTGGACCATATCACAAGAAGGATAAAGGCAGCCTGGAAATGTTGACAACCAATATCAACTTGGTTCTTGCCCCTATTATTCCTATTTTTGTGTGGGTGGCAAACTGTTATCGCAAAAGTGACTCGGTAAATTTAGCTGCATGCTTCAAGTATACTAGTAATTCACAATATAAATTTGTGCAAGGTGGTACAGTCTCAAGAACACTTTGTCAAGGGGAAAACGACAGGGAAAAGTCACTTCGCAGTGATATTGCAACAATAAACGACTGTGTATCAGTTCTTTCCATTAAAGCTGGTCATGCATTTTTGCTTTGGTCCAGAGAGGGTGCAAACAGTGTAGATGGTTTGTCAAGGAAGAGGAAGAGGAAGGGGAAGAAATCTTGCGAGAGATGATAATGGGCACCCCCATGAAATGGCTGCCATGGGAGATGGTATGGGGGGGGGAGGAGAAGGAGGAAGAGGAGAAGAAGAAGAAGAGTTAGTTTCTATATGCCAATTTTCTCTACCACTTAAGGAAGAATCAAACCAGCTTACAATCACCTTCCCTCCCCCTCCCCACAACAGACACCCTCTGAGGCAGGTGAGGCTGAGAGAGCTCTAAGAAAGCTGTGACTAGCCCAAGGTCACCTAGTTGGCTTCATGTATCGCAGTGGGGAAACCAACCCGGTTCACTGGATTAGCATCCGCCGCTCATGTGGAGGAGTGGGGAATCAAACCTGGTTCTCCAGATTTGAGTTCACCGCTCCAAACCACCGCTCTACACCATGCTGGTAACAGAATGGCGAGAGTGACCTTTTTTTAAAAAAAAGCCCCTTCAGTTGTCACAAGGTAAGAAGAATTAAGGTTCCTAATACCTGGAGTGTGTTTGAATTAGCATTCCTGCCTCCAGGGCGAAGGCTTCTTAATTGATAACCTGGGGCCAACAGCCAAATCAATACTTAATTTAGAGGCTTTCCTCCGTCTCTTCATAATGTATTCTACCAGGGAACCCCCTGTGTGCTTATCCTCCAGACTCCTGCTCGTAATAGGCTTATGAACACATCAGGATGGAATTTTCCAAATCTCATGCTGCACGAACAGTGTTTCCCCTTTCTGCCCCATCCCCCTCCTTATGGTTTATTGCTTCTTCCTCTCTTCTGTCCAAGGCTAGGAATAATGTCCTCAGCGCCAAAGCCTTGGCATTGAATCACAATGAAAAGCCAATTACAGCCTCATAGAGTCCTCTCTTAGGGACGTTACTCCTTAAATAACTTGTGGCTTGTAATGTCATCTAGGAAACAACAACAGATGTGTGTGAAACCAGTTAAAATATGTCCCCTGGGGAATCTCTCTGCTTACTGTATACATAATTTGTTCGTGGTGCCTCGTGCCGCTCCTCATTAAAGCAGTAGCAGGAATCGCCTTCTGTGATCCCAGTTCTGCCGCCCGTGACCTGTTGTTAGCATAGTCAGGCTTTCCCTGATGCCTAGCCAGGAAATTAGACCTTGCAAGCAAACAGCTTTCAAGAGCATCTTTGCTTGGACACGGAGGAAAATATCGCTGGGTCACTTGGCATAGTCCCTGGGGAACCGGGCCAGGTTGTTACTCACAGTGCCTTTTAGAATCCCATAAAAGGTCTACGATTGGAATTGGTATCAGATAACGATGCTCCATTGCTTGTTTTGGGAAATCCACTACACATCCAGCACAGCAATTATGAGGAATGACATTAAAAATGTTTCCAAATGTATAACATAAACGTATAACATTTCTAAAAGAACCACAACATATGTAAAAAGAAGAAATCGAGAGGCAAACTCTCGAAGTATTCCTCGCCGCAACACATTACCAAAAAGTAGTTAAACTACAGATGAATGCTTTACATTATAATTGGCTAGGTACTTCATGCAGAAAACAGAAGATCTGGATTTTCATTAGCTACGAAATAGCTATTTCAGAAAGTGGCAAACTTTGCCCGTCTTAATTGAAACGTGTCTGATCCCTGTTGGCCTTCCCAAGTCTTGATAAGGTTTGTTAATTTCATTAATGACAGTATCTCTGAAGACATCACAAGCCATTCATCTATTGATGGGCCTTTTGAGGCTCTCTGTGACTTTGCTAACACTATTATAACTGTGGCCAGTACAGAACTGCTCTTGAAATGAAGCTTTACTACGTTTGCCTGCCCCATTACTCAAGACCTAATCCCGAGGGCTGGGCCAAATATTTGAAGCAAGCAGTCTGGGCATGAAAGGAGACTTTTTGTCAGTTCTGCTACTGTATTGACACCCCCCCCCCCAATCCAGCGTGGTATAGTGGTTAAGAGCGGTGGTTTGGAGCGGTGGATTCTGATCTGGAGAACCGGGTTTGATTCCCCACTCCTCCACATGAGCGGTGGACGCAAATCTGGTGAACTGGATTTGTTTCCCCACTCCTACACATGAAGCCAGCTGGGTGACCTTGGGCTAGTCACAGCTCTCTTAGAGCTCTGTCAGCCCCACCTACCTCACAAGGGTAGTGGGGAGGGGAAGGGAAGGTGATTGTAAGCCAGTTTGATTCTTCCTTAAGGAAAGTCGGCATATACAAACCAACACTTCTTCTTCCTTTGATGGAGTTCAACTGTCCCTTGCTCAATTAGTTAAAAGCCTTGGGGTCATACTGGTTCCAGCTTTATTACTGGAGACACAATTTAATGCAGCTGCAAAAAAAGACTTTCTACCAACTCAGCCTAGCCCATAAGATGGCCCCTTTCCTTGATATGTCTGACCTGGCCATCAGGATCTACACAACAGTAACAGTGAGACTAGACTACTGTAATGCCCTATACATTGGCTTCCCCTCAAAATCAACTTGGAAACTCCAACTGGTCCAGAATGCTGCTATCAACCGGAGCTAGATGGAGCATGCATATTATTCCCAATCTGCAGATGCTCTATTGGCTCCCCATCTGTTACCAGGCTCAGTTTAAGGTACTGGCTATCACATACAAAGCCCTTCACGGTCTTGGCTCCTCTTATTTGTGGGATTGCCTCTCTCCCTATGTTCTGCTATGAAAACTTCATTCAGGTCACCAGGGGCTTCTGCAGGTGCTTACCTGCAAATGGACAAAACCAACAACTGTCAGTACATGTGGTTTCTCCATTGTCGCTCCCGTCTTGTGGACCGTTTTGCCTGAGGTCAGGAAAGATACAGCTCTCCTTGCTTTCCACAAACTATGAAAAACTGAACTATTCCAGTGGGCTTTTCTGTGCAGGTGATAAGGTTGCCCTGTACCAAATGCTTTTACAGAGAGCCAGCGTGGTGTAGTGGCTAAGAGCGGTGGTTTGGAGCGGTGGACTCTGATCTGGAGAACCAGGTTTGATTCCCCATTCCTCCACATGAGTGGGGGAGGCTAATCTGGCAAACTGGATTAGTTTCCCCACCCCTACACATGAAGCCAGCTTGGTGACATTGGGCAAGTCACAGCTCCTTTATAGCTCTCTCAGACCCACCTACCTCACAGGGTGTCTGTTGTGGGAGGGGAAGGTGACTGTAAGCCGGTTTGATTCTCCCTTAAGTGGTAGAGAAAGTCGGCATATGAAAACCAACTCCTCTTCTTCTTCTTGGATAAATGATTAGGGAATTTGGTCTATACTGCTGTGTTTAGCTTATTGTATTATGTAATTTCTATACTGCTTAATGTGAATACTTATGCTATGCTTCTGTTTTTCCTGGTGGTTCCAGTCTTCTAAAATCCTAATGCATTGGTTATTGAATGTCCTATTTTGTCGATTGTACTGACTCACTATGTGTAATCTGCCTTGAGTCCTTATGAGAAAGGCAGATGGTGAATAATATAAATAAAATAAATAAAACAGTGATGCCATCATTTAAGAACATGAGAAAGGCCATGCTAGATGAGACCAAGGTCCATCAAGTCCAGCAGTCTGTTCACACAGCGGCCAACCAGGTGCCTCTAGGAAGCCCACAAACAAGACAACTGCAGCAGCATTCTCCTGCCTATGTTCCAAAGCACCCAATATAATAGGCATGCTCCTCTGATCCTGAGACCATTGAGACTTGCCTATTTTATATCAGTGAGGGCAAAAACAAAAAACAAAACAGCTACAGTCTACACTAACTTCACCGGCCCTCAGAGATGTCTTCAAGTAGCCAAATCTCCTAACTCCACTGTTTCCAGACAGTTCTCTACAATGCCTGACAGCGCAATCTTGAGCAAAGTTATACCCTTCTAAGCACACTGAATTCAATAGACTTAGAAAGGTGTGCACAATATGCTGGGAAATCTATGTACAAATTGAAATGAAGCCTGCACAAAGGCAGCCGCTTTCACTGAGGTTTGTGTAGGAGACTTCTCAGTGGGTTGTATGTTAAGTAGCGTGGGGATGTGGACGTTGTGCTATTAGATTCCCAGCTTTAGGCCCCTAAATGTCATGGGAAGACCTTACTGCTTTCTGATGTAACTTTGGTCCAGTGGCAATGCATACAAAAAAAGTCATCAGAACTCAATTGCCCTTGACTTTTATATTTCAACAAAATGCCCCCCCTCTCCTTGTACTAATTTTTCATGCTTTATTCCTCCACAGAGAAAAATGCAGTGGCATTGGAATTGGCCATATGGTTATGGTTTTGTTCAGCTCTGAAAGAGCTGCAAAGACCAAAGGCAGCTGTTCCCAAACTGTGTGCCATCGCATGATAGCAGAAATATGGGGACTGCTAGTGTGGCTGCAGGGAAAACATTAATCCAGGGTACTTCTGGGGCCAGGGTGTGCCTCTTGCCAATCTGCTTTCTCGAAAGGCAGGTAATTCTGCATTTTGTCTGCACTGGGAGATATCCTCTCACACTAGGGTTGCCAACCTCCAGGTACTAGCTGGAGATCTCCTGCTATTACAACTGATCTCCAGCTGACAGAGATCAGTTCACCTAGAGAAAATGGCTGTTTTGGCAATTGGACTCTATGGCACTGAAGTCCCTCTTCTCCCCAAACCCTGCCTTCCTCAGGCTCCACCCCAAAAACTTCCCGCTGGTGGTGAAGAGAGACCTGGCAACCCTATTTCACACCCATGCAGAACTGCTAGCCTTCAGAGGAGGTCATCCACCTTGTCCCTGCATGAGTGCCTGTTCTGGGTGCCCCTATCATTCAGAAAAGCCAGTGTGTCTCAGCAAATTTGAGCAACACAGACATTTCAGTGTATGCACCTTCATCCTGTGTATTCCTTTATGGGGGAAAATGCGCTGCTGTACCCGGCCATTACCGAAAACAGAGGTGCTTCAATGCAGAAGGCAACCAGATTAGTGTCCCCTCCCCCAATAGCTCAAGTAGCTTCTCTATCTGCCCGAAAGCCCCAACTCTTTCAAGCAGAACAAAGACCGCCCAGGGCTGTTCCCAGCACTTTGCTATCCGTAGCGCATCTTGTGTGTGCTGTTTGTGGAGTGGCAAATGCTTGTACAGCACTTCACTGGAGACGGAGAAGCATCTGCTGCCCAGGCGGGTGTCCCCGAGAAAGCCACTCATACAAGCAAGATGGACTCTTTCTGCCCCTCTTTTGGAGAAGGGAACAGAGACATTTCAGCAGGTTCCCAGGAGGAAGGCGTTCTGAGTGACAGATGGCCGTATGGCAGCAAATGCTCTAAGAGTAACTTTGGCGTTCTTGCTGTTTTCCTCATCTGAGCATTATATATTTTTTTAAAGAAATAAATGTACGGGCTCATCGTCTGCTAAGAGCAGGCTTGACTTAAAGCAAAAAGGGAGCCCTGATTCTGAAACTGGGGGGGAAATCCACATTTTTGAAATCAGAACTGACACTGTGGGCTAACGAAATGACGAAGCTACAGACGGTTTCTCGTCTCGCTGTGGAAAATGTCATGAGGAAAAACACTTCTGAGAATGTCTGATGTAGCGTAGAGCATAGGGTTGCCAACCTCCAGGTACTAGCTAGAGATCTCCTGCTATTACAACTGATCTCCAGCTGACAGAGATCAGTTCACCTGGAGAAAATGGCCGCTTTAGCAATGGGACTCTATGGCATTGAAGTCCCTTCCTTCCCCAAACCTTGCCCTCCTCAGGCTCCGCCTCAAAAACCTCCTACAGTTGGCGAAGAGGGACCCGACAACCCTAATAGTGCAGGCAACTGTGGGTGCATGTGGTAAGAGGGAAGGAAGGATGCGCAGGATTACAGGTCAGTGGGTGGGAAGAGAGACATAAGAGGGAAACCTGGTGATACACAGAAGAGAAGAAGAGTTGGTTTTTTTATGCCGACTTTCTCTACCACTTAAGGAAGAATCAAACCGGCTTACAATCATCTTCCCTTCCCCTCCCCACAACAGACACCCTGTGAGGTGGGTTGGGCGGAGAGAGCTGGGACTAGCCCAAGGTCACCCAGCTGGCTTCATGTGCAGGAGTTGGGAAACAAATCCAGTTCCCCAGATCAGAGTCTGCCACTCTTAACCACTACACCACACTGGCTCTCAGTTTGGAGGGGGCTCCTGGATGCTCTCTGCCCAGCCCACCCCCAAATCTGGCTGGCACGGCTTTGTAGTGTTTGCTACAAAGAGTGGTGTAGTGGTTAAGAGAAGTGGACTCTAATCTGGAGAACTGGGTTTGATTCCCCACTCCTCCACATGAAGCCAGCTAGTCACGGTTCTCTCTGAACTGTCTCAGCCCCATCTACCTCACAGGGTGTCTGTTGTGGGGAGGGGAAGGGAAGGCAATTGTAAGCCGGTTTGATTCTCCTTAAAAGGTAGAGAAAATCGGCATATAAAAACCAACTCTTCTTCTACTTGTGCAAAGAATAAGAGAAGAAGAGTTGGTTTTTATATGCCATGTGGAGGCAAATAAGCACACCCACAGGGCAACAGACCCACTACCACACACTAGATCCCCAGAGAGAGACAGAGAGCGAGCGAGACAGAGTGAGAGATCCTGCACCCTAAGGTGCTTCTGCTCACTCCAGCTGTGGCTGTCTTCTCCTCTACCCATTCTCTCCACAGCTCCAAGTCTTCTCTCCCAGCTCTCTCTCAAATGTCTGTCCCAAAATGTGTTCAAAAGGTCAGAATTCTTCCTTTACAGGTCTCCCAGACCCCTCCTATTCTTCTGCATACCAAATCCTCTATCTTTACATCAAATGGACTCAGATCCTCCATTGATTATGTGCAGGTTAGTGGGCATCACAGGAAAAGTTCCACTGTTCTGTGCAAATTGGTTCTCCCCTAGCCTGACAGACTGAAGGCTACAAGAAACACTTGATGTGCAGTCTTTGTTCTGCGCAGGAAGGCAGTTTTAGCTTAACCCCTAAGTATTCACAGAGTACAAATTAAAGTAATCCCAAGTCATTACATTATTTTACATGGGAGGGAACGAAGGCTCAGAAATGTGAAGGTTGCCAAATCTAGTGACTGTTGGTCTTCCTCTTGTGTCCTGACCAACTTGGGAAATTTACTACCTCCCACCAAAGGAGAGAACTGGAGGGAACATGACCTGCTAGCCAAAAATACCTTTTTGTACTGACAGGCCAGAGGGAATACTACCCTGGAATCATGTAAGAGCTTCCAGATCAGGTTTGCTTGCTGATCTGGGGAATGAAGAGTTTGGCTGCATGTAAGTCTGGTCTGACAGCTGTCCGTTGGCTAATATTAGAGGGTTGGCTTGGGAAAACCTGGATGCAGAGTCTTGCTCAGCCAGGGATGTTCATGCCTTGGCTAAGGAAGTATCAATAGCACAGAGTAAAACTGCCGGTTTGCAGTTTTATTAAAGTATTTGCTGCAGGTTTTTTTTTAATTGTTTTTATAATGATGGGTTGGATATGACATTATGATTTGTTTCAGATTGCTGTACTCCTAGGGTTATTGCTCTGCTTATCAGATGTCTTATTCTTTGGATTGAACTGATTTACATTTAATCAATGCAATCCAAATTAATTTACATTTAATCCGCCTTGCGTTTCTATGGCCTTTTATGGCAGTCACCCCCGACAACTGCTTCGGGGCTTGCTTTTAATTATGCATGCCTTTTCCACCCGTCAGAGGTCGCCTCGCTCTCCCGGTGTGTTTTGCCTGCATTTTCCAGATTCTGGCTAAAACAGCATCTGGAAAACGTCCCTGCATAAAAGGCCTATGAGAAAGGCGGACCACAAATAATGTGAATAAATAAGTAATAAATTAAATACAATCTTGGTATTTTTAGGATTTTTCTCCCCAGTTGTAACTTGCCTTGGAAATATACACTGAAATATGATCCAGAAATTTTGTGAATACACATATAATCTACAGCATCATTCCTTCTCCCCAGCAAACAGAAAATCCTCAGCATCTTCAACCAAGCTACAGGGATGTCCCATGACACAGTCAAACTGGCATAACATGATGAAAGTTCAAGTGTCTCTCTACACCATACTCACGATCTCAAATAGATTGTGGCTGGGTAACATTCGTGAAAGTATGTTAAATGGTGCTATAGTAATGAAGATTGCCTTCTTTGTTTGTTTTAAAAAGCAGAGGTATCAAATTCTAAAAGATCCCTTTAAACCAATGTAGAATCAAAGCACTTTGCTGGATCCCAGGGCGAGTACCAGTGGTGTATGGACATTACACCTTGTGACCTGGGTTCTAGTCCAATGACCTTAGGGAGTTCCGCCGCTTGTTATGGATTGACTCAATAAAGGAAGCCCTCAGTTTGCAAGATCTAAGCAAGGTTATCAAAGATAGGACATTTTGGAGGACATTGATTCATAGGGTCGCCATGAGTCGGAAGTGACTTGACGGCACATAACACACACACACACTTACTAGCATAGATCAGATCTATTTGTTCTTGGGCTGCCTTTCAGTACGAGGCGTGATTATGGCTCATAGTCTTGAACTTAACTTAACTTGCACATTTATTGGCAGCAATGTCCTGATTAGTGGAAATGGATGTATCCAGGGGAGTTTGGTTTCTTCTGACTCTCCCTTTTCTCTGATTCCAAGAAGTCTGTGGTGGTGTCAAAATTGAATCTGCTCTCCTGAGACAACTTTGTAGCATCTTTCTCTCATCTTGTACACGTGCCGCAACTATCACACGAATAATTGGGCTCTCTGGAGAGATCCTCCAATTGCAAGCGTCTCTGTTGTCTGCTCGGCTCACAGCATGAATTCCCCCAGCTGTGGAAGCTTCCTGTCAGTTCACACACAAAAGGTGGTGCCATTTTCTCCAGTCTTGCACCTCCCTTCAATTTTCTCTGCTTTGAAGCACAAAAATTCCCCGGAAACGTTTGGGCTTGGTACACCTCGGACCTTTTCAACGCAAGCTTTCTCCATACTGGTCTGTGTTATTCTCTCCCAAGGGAGATTAACTTGACCCATTCAATCAGCCCTTTTAGGAAGGCATTAAATAATTTCATTGTAGGATTCCAGGACTTTATAATGAGGCATAGATAGTCAGTCCTTCAGTTTCTGCTTTTAGGATTTTTTGTGTATGTTATGTTGAAAACTCTGGTTGAATTTTCATTGTATTTTAAAAATATCAGCTGATTTATGCACCTGACGTTAGTAAAGTGGAGTATAATTTTTCAGTTTTTGCAAAATAAATCCCCATACATTGGTAGTCACGGCCCTCATTTGCGTGAAATTCCTACTCCTCCTATGTTGCAGGCAGGAGTAAGTGAGAAAAGACCTCTTGGCCAACTTCATTTGTCTGAATGTAAAAGCATAGAATCATAGAGTTAAAGGGGCCATACAGGCCATCTAGTCCAACCCTCTGCTTAATTCAGAATTAGCCTAGAGCATCCCCAACAAGTGTTTGTCCAGCCGCTGCTTAAAGACTGCCAGTGAGGGGGAGCTCACCACTTCCCTAAGCATCTGATTCCACTGCTGAACTACTCATACTGTAAATTTTTCCCCTAATATCCAGCCAGTACCTTTCTGCCTATAATTTACACCCATTCTTGCGAGTCCTATCCTCTGCTGCCAACAGGAACAACTCCCTGCCCTCCTCTAAGTGTCAGCCCTTCAAATACTTAAAGAGAGCAATCATGTCCCCCCTCAACCTCCTCTTCTCCAGACTAAACATCCCCAACTCCCTCAGCCTTTCCTCGTAGGGCTTGGTCTCCAGGCCCCTGATCATCCTCGTTGCTGTCCTCTGCACTCCCTCAATTCTGTCCACATCCGTTTTGAAGTGAGGCCTCCAGAACTGCACACAATACTCCAGGTGCAGCCTACATACAGAAAATGTGCACTGGGAGTTGAGATGGGCAGGACATAGGGTCGCCAGGTCCCTCTTCGCCACCGGTGGGAGCTTTTTGGGGCAGAGCCTGAGGAGGGCGGGGTTTGGAGAGGGGAGGGACTTCAATACCATAGAGTCCAATTGCCAAAGCGGTGATTTTCTCCAGGTGAACTGATCTCTATCGGCTGGAGATTAGTTGTAATAGCAGGAGGTCTCCAGCTAGTACCTGGAGGTTAGCCCCCCTAGCCGGACAAGACACTACTGGAAGAAAGCAGCTGATAATCACCCCCTCCCGCCAATGCGTATTTCGACTTGGGTTTCAGAATCCGAGTCATTTACAAATAATATGTGAACAGAGCTGGGTAGACCCAAAGGTTTCAGTTTGTATTCTCCAGCATGGTTCCAGATTCCAAATGCCCAATTCTTTGAAACTCTGGCTTGCTGATCTATGCTTTGGCATTTCCGCTGCACGTCTGATCTACCATCATCACTCTAACGTTAGCCTGTGTGCCTTGCAAAGAACTCAGCGCCATCTGGTTCTATCAAATAAGGAGAAAGTAATGATCCCCACGTCCTCTCCTCTCCTGAATCAGAGGAGCGATACAATGCTCTTCACATCTATCTTTAAAAAAAAAAAAAAAGAGGAAGGGGGGGATGCACACACTGATTATGTCTGACCACTGACACTGTAACGACGACTTGGCCCATTTTCTATCGAGCGATCTTGAATGGCGCATCACCGCTGAATGATTCTGGGGAAATTGAATTGGCCTCTTCTCAGGTCTTAGCTGCGCACCCGTCCATCAAAAAATACTTACCAAAATGCAAGATTAATGACTGCCGGAGATTTAATTTGCTAATACCTGAAAGAGCTGCTAATGGGGTTTGGGAGAGTTATGAAGTGTGTGTGTGTGTGTGTGTGGGTGAGGCAGGGGACAGAAGCAGAGATGATTATTGCTCTTAAAATTAAACTACTGTACGGGTCCAGCCGTTCATTAACCAAATCCTGGAGGAACCAGGGCCTTTGATTTCTTTGCAAACAATCCAGAAAGAACCAACTGTTTTTTATTGGCAACGCCACACAGGATGTAACGAAGCGTTTGGCTTATTTGAACTGCACTATTCCTACAGTTACCGGCCCCATTGGGAAGAGATGATTCTCTCCTCACACTGCCTCAGAAGCTCAGAGCAATCATTCTTCCCTCCTTGATGGATTGATCCCTACTTTTTTTCAGCCAACAACCATTCTTTACCTTCGCTCTGTTTTTGTCCTAATGAGCCATCACTTATACCTTTTTACTGGCATGTCTGATGTTTATTTTAATGTTGGCTCCGATGCTGCTGCAAAGCCCTATGGCTTCCCAAGCCCAACCTTATATTCAAATATTTATTTCATTGAAATGTAGTCTTATTCATCCCTGCAGGCTCAGAATGGGGAGCAATGTTTAATAGAACAAAGTATCTTCTAATACAAGATAAAAGCAAGACATTGGTAAGTAGCAAATACAGGTTTCCTAAGTATTTTCCAGGTTGTGTGGAAAAGGTCTGATATCACCCTCAGACAAGGCTGGTCCTACCATCTGGGAATATGAGGTAGTGCATAGTTAATCTTTTTCACATGATAGCTTGTAGAAGGGCAGTTCTAACAGCAGTGGTTAGCATTCCCTGTATTCCCATCAAAACAGCAAGGTCATACTACTACAAGTCTCCATTTAAAATACGCAAATACTAGAAAAGTGTGGAAAAACAAGCATCACAGTCCAACGATGTAAATTTCAAGACATGATATTCACATTAGGAAGATGTAGTGCCACATTATTCCCTTCCCCCTTTGGGCAGCGCAGCTCTTTGCAGCCTGAGATTTCATCCAAAAATTTGTTCTTTCGACTTCTGGACAGAACAAGAAATTTACAAATTGAAATGGCAAGGTGTCGTACACTTGCTGCAGTTCAGTACCTACTGAAGTTTGCATGGGATTGCCCTGGTCTGTGCCCGCTTGGGAACATCTCAACTTAGCTGACTGGTGATTGGGCACACAAAGGGATGACTGAGGACACAGAGAACTTCAGGCTGTTTGATTAATAGTGACTTTGATGGATCAAGGGTCTGCTTCACTATAGGGCAGTTTCATGTGTTCCTGTGTTCACGCATGGGTTTTCCCAAGTCATAATCCAATGGGGAGGGGCTGTGGCTCAGTGGTAGATCATCTGCTTGGCATGCAGAAGGTCCCAGGTTCAATCCCCAGCATCTCCAGTTAAAGGGACTAGGCAAGTAGGTGATGTGAAAGATCTCTGCCTGGGACCCTGGAGAGCTGCTGCCGGTCAGAGTAGACAATACTGACTTTGATGGACCAAGGGCCTGATTCAGTATAAGGCAGCTTCATGTGTTCAAGTCATAAACATACAAAGTATTAGCAGGAAAGACTAAAGCCCTTTTGCTACACGTGCCACAGTTAGGATCCCAATAAGACACTGCATGCGCAGGAATGGAGGAGACACAACCTGTGTCCCCCATAATGTGTGAAGTGGAAGGTCTCCCATAAACCCTACCAGATGCGATCAGTGAGAGTCAACGGAATCAGACGGAAAGAAAACTTACTTCTCTGCGAACGAGCACAGCAGAAGGCCACGATGGTGGCCATCAGGACCAGGAAGGCCACACCGGCTCCAACAGCCACGCCGATGATGACTGCCATCGGCACTGACTCTGGAAAAAAAAAAGACGGCAAATGAAGTGGAGATGGGCTCTGGATACACTGAAATTCTCTACCCTGTTCCTTTGGTCCCTCCAGCCTGCATAGCCATGTTTGTCTATCAGTCATCAGGAGCGTCTACTTCCAGGTGTTAAGATTAGAACTCAGCCAATAAAACACACGGGCAACCTGGTGGGCGAGACATGGAAGACTCAAATGAATGAGGACTTGTCTTTCCAGAGAGGAGGCATATGGAGAAGTGTGACTCATATCACTGACCCCTGGATCTCTTGTGCTCAACAAAATAAATGTAAACGTGGCTGGCAGTGGTTGCGAAGGGTGGATTCTGATGGTGCATTTGTTCAGTTCAGTTCAGGTCGTTTGCTTCAGCTATTCAGATCCTTCACGATGGGTAGCCGCATTAGTCTGTCTGTAGCAGCAGAAAAGAGCAAGAGTCCAGTAGCAACTTAAAGACTAACAAAATTTCTGGCAGGGTGTGAGCTTTCGTGAGTTACAGCTCACTTCTTCAGTTCTTTGTATTGGACACAGCCGGGGATCTGACGGGAAGCAAAATCTGTGTGTAAATCAGCTGTGAAAGCATGTCATGGTCAGGCCAGGAAAAGGATGTGTCACTCTGGGAACCTCAACTGTTGCTTAATTAGCAAAAAACACACCAAAGCAAGTTTCTAGTCCCTGTGAAAATCTATAGAATAATGTTTGTAGAGTCCTTGAAACTAAATGGTTGGATTTAAATTCCTGAGGAGGGGGCAGAGTCGCAGTGGCCAGCTCTTCCCTTTTTTTCACAACTTCTAATCTCTATTCTCCTGAGGTTTCAAGCCTTCTGACCACAATCTTCGCCTCTTTCCATTCCCCTCTGATGCCTATTGTTTGCCCGGCACTGCTCATTGTTTGAAAACCTGGACACTGGAAGCAGAGTGAATTAAACAAAGGAAGCAAATGCATACTAAAAGACTAGAAGCATCTGCCTGGTATATATAATCCACGGCCACATTACTTAGACATGCAAGTGATGCCGTGTCGACATACCTGCTCCCCTCTGCAATTTCAATTTTCTTCTCAGAGGAACTGATGTTCACCAAGAGAAAGCTGTGGGGGCAAACAGGGCAGAACTGGAGTGGAGTGCCCTGGATAGGGGATGGTTTAGGTGTGAAGCAAGGCCAGGTGAAGATTCCAGGTGAGCAGCCTCCATCCCAATAGCAGCATGGGTCCAAAAAACAAGTTTCTAGTCCCTCTGAAAATCTATAGAACAATGCCTGTGGAGCCCTCGTAACTAAAGGGTCAGGCTTTAATTGTTGAGGAGGGGGCAGAGTCTCAGTGGCCAGCTCTTCCCTTTAGGGGAGGGGGCCATGGCTTAGTGGTAGAACATCTGCTCGGCAGGCAGAGGGTCCCAGGTTCAATCCATGGCATCTCCGGTTTAAAGGATGAGGCAGAAGGTGGTGTGAAAGACCTCTACCAGAGACCCTGGGGAGCCACTGCCAGTCTGAGTAGATAATACTGACCTTGATGGACCATTAGTCTGATTAGTATAAGGCAGCTTCACATATGTCCAGGGCTGACACCGGACTCTGGATATCTCCAGCTCCAGCTCCCCTTCTTACTTTTAAGGGCTTAACTTACTTTTAAGGTCATAGGTCCCCCCCACCCTTACTTCTGAAATTGTAAATAGCTACCCTCCCCCCTTGATTTGTATTTGTATGGGGAGCGTGAAATAGAAAAATCACCTTACTTAACCACAGCATGCAAATAGGGGAACAACTGAAATGCCAAAAATGGCATAGTGGAAAGGTTTAAACCACCCAGCACCGAGGTCCCAATCTGTTCACAGGTATCCTATCATGCCTAGTTGAGACATTCCTTACCTATAAAAATGGTATAACCTTGATTCATGGACCAAGGAGAGAACATACACAGCCATTTTGCTTTTCTTGTTCACCTTTACATTATAAGAGTGACGTCCGCTTTCTGCTATATATGACTCCCACCCCTCCAAATTTACCTCTGGTTCACATGCACTAAATGGGCAAACCTTTGGCCCAGTTCTCACAACCAGCATATTAGCTGATAAACTTGCCCTCTGAACTCTACCAGCATTCAATACTCTTCCACTAAGGAAAAATCCATGCATGTAGAAAACCAAAAACTGAGGAGAAACCAAAGTTAGAAACCAACACCCAACAACCTATATGCAGGGAGGTTCTGGGCTAAAGATTCCTAATTAATAATCTGGAAAAAACTGAATAGTTGGGTCGTAAGGAAAAGCAGCTGACTGTTAATGGATGGAGATTTTCTGCCAGATGTTCTCCTTTGGAGAAGACTCAAGCAGTAACCTTGTGTGACTCTTGGAGTAGAGAAAAATGTAGCTAGTAAGTGTGGTTATTTAGTTTCAGCACAACGGAATAGTTGGATGCTAAGTTACAATATTCATTTAATTTGTGTTTAGGGGTTTTTAAATAATAATAGTAATAAATGACTTTGGAGATGGTGGCACTGATTGCTCTTGCTGCTCTTTGCATCTTTAATGAATACACCTGTGTGCATGACATTTTGTTCTGGGGAGAGTTTGCATGAAGAACTGCAGCCAGCCAATAAGAAAGGGCAGAGTCCCAGAATCCATGAGTGGGATGAATGTACTCCTGATTTTTAACAAATTCTTGCCTGACATTAGCATTACTGTGATTGCCTGGTTTCTGTTTTTATAATTGATAACTCTTTAATGGTTTGCGACGGAGATAAATTTGCCCAAACTGAACTTTGGGAGTGTCAAAAGAATGTCTTCGAAAAGAGTTGCCTTTGAAGACACGAAGGAGAAATAATCTAGCTGGCCTCATACAGAAACAATCCTTTCCCACCTCATATGCGGTCCCCTGCTGAATCAGACCATTGGTCCATCTGGTCCAGCATCCTGTTTCACACAGTGGCTGGTCAGTGGAGGACCAACAAACAGGCCACACAAACCAAGGCCTTCCTGTGATGTGATTAACCCCCTGACCATCTATCCTGTTGTCTATGCCAGAAGCCTGTTAAGGCAGGCACCCCCAATCTTGTTGGGTCTCAAAGCACTTAAGGAATTTTCAGAATGTACAGTGAGCATAAAATGGCTGCCATGTGGGGTTGCCAGGTCCCTCTTCGCCACCGGTGGGAGGCTTTTGGGGCGGAGATGGAGAAAGGTGGGGTTTGGGGAGGGACTTCAATGTCATAGAGTACAATAGCCAAAGCAGCCATTTTCTCCAGGTGAACTAATCTCTATCGGCTGGAGATTAGTGATAATAGCAGGAGATCTCGAGCTAGTACCTGGAGGTTAGCAACCCTACTGCCATGGGAGGAAGGACGCATAACAAAATGTCTGCCACGGGGAGGGAAATTATAAAATGTCAAGAGGTTTCAAGCCCACCATCTTCCTACAATAGGGACACCTTTTTAAACGATTGGTGCTTCCTTCAGATCCAGATAGGGTTGCTAACCTCCAGGTGGTGGCTGGGGATCTCCTGCTTTACAACTGATCTCCAGGTGACAGCAATCGGTTCTGGAGAAAACGGTTGCTTTGACAATCGGCCTCTGGCATTGAAGTCCCTCCCTGCTCTAAACCCCACCCTCCTCAGGCTCCACCCCCAAAATCTCCAAGTATTTCCCAACCCAGAGCTGGCAACCCTAAATCCAAAGGTGATGTCTCCTGGAATCTTCCACTCCAGTGAGGTGGATGAAAGACAGGATTGACTCTTAGCTGTGGGAACAAAGTGGTTTGTGGAAGAAGCAAGAGGACACCAGGAAATGCATCAATGAGGTATCACTTCCGTAAGGTAAGTGCTTGGAGATGCAATAAAAAAACAGCATACACCCTAAATAAGAGTCTCTGTCTGTTAGGAGAGACACCCTAGCTGAATATGAAATGGATATGACACTAGGGAAGAGGGAACATGTGTAGGGGGTGAAGCGACGTTTCGTCTCCTGACTTTGTCCTTGCCTGTGAAATAGCAAAAGTAGTGAGCAAGGAGTTCCTGATCATTCATCGGACCAGGAAACATGACAAATGATTACACAGAGCCTGCACACAAATAGGGTCTGCACAACTTATGGCGAATGTGCTCAGGTAGAGCCAAGAGGAGCTGTTCCTTTCTTCATCCTGACCCTAGAATAACTGAGAAAAATCCCAAGGTTAGAGGGAGATTTTTCCCTCCTAGGTAGTAGCTCTGTTCCTAGCTGTTTGTTATTTCCGTCAACTATTTTCTGCTTTCATTAACTGTAATGCTGCAAACGAACATTCCTGCTGGTGTAGGAAGGGTTCGGATCAGCCTTACTTAAAAGGGCAGATTCATATATTAGAAACTCCTTGTGGTCACCACCAGGACTTTTGATCAGACACGCGACTGGAGTTCTCCACTGGTAACTTAATTCCCAGGTCTCTATGAGCCGGATTTGGAATGGGACCATGGCTGAAATCTCTGTGCATCAGCCAAAGCACGGGCCAAAGAAGCTTGCTTTCTCTCACAGCCAATCACAAAGCAGCATGTAAAGAGGCAGGGATTCAAATGCTTCCTGCTTCCTAGGAGCTCTTTCTGAGCAAAAGAAAGGCTTTTTTAAAACCGAGGGTTGGATTTCTCCCCCCTCCTTTCAGATTGGTCCATTTTTTTGTTTTTTTGTTCTAAAAAAGGCTTTTTTAATGTGACAATTGGGTTTTGGGGGGAGGCATTTCCTCTCACAGTGAACTATGCAAAGTAAGCCAATTACATAGCAGCATTTAAAGGGGCGGGGACTTGATTTGATCTTGGAGACTGCTGGTGCCGAGATACCCAACTGGAAAGTGTGGGTCCAGTGGGCATCGAACTGCAGGTAAAACTCCCCATGCATAAACGACCTTTGCAGGTGTGGCAAACAACAACAACAACCCAGCACCAACGGCAAGGCTTCATGGGTTTGTTGTGTTGCTTTGACCTTAAAAGAACCTGGAGCGTGGAAAGAGATGTTGAGCTCATCCAAGATAGATTTTCCTTGACGTGAAAGTGGAGAGGGTCAGCGACCCCCCAGGCAAAGGACGGCTCTGTCCCAGTCCTTGGGTAATTTTTTATCCTGCTGTGTTGGTCACCAGAAAGTGAAGCAAGGGACGGTCTCTGTCTCCTCTTGCACAGCTCCCCACCACAATTACTGGTTTTCTAGATTAGTTCCATATGTGATATTATCTTTATTGCTCATGGGGATAGACAGAAGAGTCCCAGCAAGCATTTTTGGAGCGCAGCTGGTGTTTGAAGGGCTGGCAGACAGAGAAAAAAATCCCCAATCTTTGACTTGTAAACGGAGCCAATTTAATGTGAAACTCTTCAGAAAGAATGGATTATATCCCAAACACTACAACACATTGTTGTACTCATTCCTTTCTCTGTGGTCTCCTTGTTCGACTGCAAAGATGACTTTTCTAGGTGGTGGGCCTATTACAGCTCCCCCTCCCCACTGGCAAGGAAGGAACTGTGATGGAAGATTTCATTATCTGGGTCTCAGCGAGACGCTCTATGGAGCTCGAGGTTCCACGATGCTGTCAGGCTAATTTCTGGGTTGACGACTCGAAATTGAGTTTGAAAACTGCTTTCCCTTGCAATCAAAGCTCACTCTTTCTTTGAGCCCCTCGCCCAAAGCATGATTAGTTGCTAAAGCCGTATGACGGCAGCCTTTCCTATTAAAATACCCCATGCTGCTTACTTCTCAATGGGGGGTAGAGACACGGAGTTTATGGCTCCTGTCCCTTGCTTGTCCCTTCCTGCCCACGCTGCAGGTGTGGGTGATGGTAAGACGGAGGTTGTATAATCTACATAGCACCATTCGTGCTCCTGGTGTCAGGCGAAGAAGGATCCTGCTTTTGTCAATTTCCGGAACGTCTGTGTTTGGCGCTCACGCTAAACTGACAGTAAGGTGTAGATGGCGATTTTACTCCGCTGCTGTTCAACTTTAAAGTGTGAGTTCTGGTCTCTGCTTTTTGTACGTGTGCATGCATTCATAATTGATGTGGATCATGGCCCAGGCTAGCCTGATTCATCAGGTGTTGGAAGATAAGCACTGGTTAGTACTTGGATGGGAGACCACCAAGGAAGTCCAGGGTTGCTTAGCAGAGATAGGCTATGACAAACCACCTATGAATGTCTCTTGCCTTGAAAACCCTACAAGATTGCCATAAGTTGGCTGCCATTTGACAACCAAAAATAAATAAATAAATAAATGCATTGAAAGATGACATTCTTCGGACACCTGTTTTACATGGGACTGTGGCTCAGCCCATTTGAATGACTGCCCAAGGATAGGAGTCTGGAGTTGCTTTAGACAATCAATCCATCCAGTCCAATATTATGACTGCAGCAGTTCTCCAGAGTCTCGGGCAAAGTTCCTAGCTATGCTACATGAGTCTTTGATCTAAAGGGGGTTGGAACTGGGTCTTATATATGTCCAGCTGGCCTCCCATCACTGAACCTGATAAAAGGTTCAGTGATGGGAGGCCAGCAGGTATCACTGAACCTGATAAAAGGTTCAGTACCACCTTTCCCTGGACTGATTGTTCTACAACGATGGTAACGATTTTCTCTGATGAATGCTCCCAACCCCATATGAGCGCTGTGGGGAAACCCCCCACATTTCCTTCATAATGTGAGAGCCACTCTGAAGCATGGGTTACAGTACTGGACAAAGACTGCGGGAGTCCTGGCTTCAAATCCTTCTTTAGCTATTAAGATCACTGGGTGACCATGGGCTGCTCTTAGCCTAATCTACCTCACAGGGTTGTTGTGAGGAGCAAATTGAATTCCGCCTACTAGGACTGCACATTGATAAACCTGAACCGAAATAAGCAGGAAAAAAGCCATTTTGGTAAATTTTGGGTTTGGGTTTACCAAATTCCAAAACCTGGGGGGAAAGCCAAAGCCGAATTGGCCATTCCTGAAAAAAATGGGTAGCTTTCTGGCTTTTTTGGGTTCTCCCCAGGCTTTGCAAAGCTTCTGTGGAGCATCTTTTGAGGTAGAGCCCCCAAACTTGTAGGGTAGCTTACAGGGAATCTCCTTGAAAGAACCCCCAAGTTTGGTGAAGATTGGGTCAGGGGGTCTGAAGGTATGGGATCTGAAAGAGGTCACCCCTCCCGCCTCCATACACAAGCAGGAACTTAAATCAGATTCTCTGTTCATTCACTATTCGGCTAATGCTTGTCTATGGGAGGGGGGACCTCTTCAGAGCCCATAACACCAGACCCCTGACTCAATCTTAACCAAACTTTGGGGTTTGTGTAAGGAGAGTCCCTGAAAGGTACTCTGAAAATTTGGGACCTGTACCCCCCAAAATGCTCCCACAGGAGCTTCGCAAAAAATCCCCTTTGTTTCCTATTGTGGGAACTTTCAATCAGACTGCTTTCGCTACATATACGCAATCCAACATGGCTGTTCTTATGTTCTAACCAGCCTGTATACAGGGACCTTGGAAAATGCAGCCTTGATTACAGAACTGGCTGGTGACATCCACTTTCACCGCTCATGTACTCACTAGCCTTTCTGTACCTGGTTATCTTATTATAGCACTGTATAGAGGAATTTGCCGTGACCTGGATGGCTCAGGCTAGCCTGATCTCGTCAGACCTCAGAAGCTAAGCAGGGTCAGCCCTGGTTAGTATTTGGATGGGAGACCACCAAGGAATACCAGGGTTGCTGTGCAGAGGAAGGCACTGGCAAGCCACCTCTGTTAGTCTCTTGCCATGAAAACCCAAAAGAGGTCGCCGTAAGTCGGCTGCTACTTGACAACACTTTATACACACATAGAGGAATTTGGGAGCCCTGTGGTGCAGAGTGGTAAGCTGCAGTACTGCAGTCAAAAGCTCTGCTCATGATCTGAGTTTGATCCCAATGGAAGTCAGTTTCAGGTCGCTGGCTCAAGGTTGACTCAGCCTTCCATCCTTCCGTGGTCGATAAAATGAGGACCCAGCTTGCTGGGGGTAAAGTGTGGATGACTGGGGGAGGCAATGGCAAAACACCCCATAAACATAGTCTGCCTAGTAAACGTCAGGATGTGATGTCACCCCATGGATCAGGAATGACCAGGTGTTTGCACAGGGGACTACCTTTACCTTTATAGAGGAATTTGGTAATGTAAATGGGAGGTAGTTCAGATCTGTTGATTATTGCACATGGGAGAAACTTGCACCACCGTGTATTGTTGCGTGTAGCATATCCCTTCTCTGTTAGTGAACTGGGAAGCCTGTGTGTGGAGTTACAACAGGAGGAAAGAAGATAGCACCTGTCAGCCTGTGAGTAAAAATCAGCAACACACGACAGTGATGCATGGTGAGATTGCCTGGCTGGCCTCTATAGTGAACCCATGATGAGGGAGAGTGTTGAGGATGTGGGGTGAGCGGGGGAACTGAGAGATGGGTGCCCCCGCTTGCATTTGAGCTTGTAACTCTAGGCAAAGCTTGTGCGGTGGGTAAAAGATCACCATGAAGTGAAAGCTTGTTTGCAGTTACTTGTTTTTTTCCCCCCAGGGAAAGCATGCTGAGCAGGGAGGAGACAACGCACTGGGAACTTGAAGCATTGGAGCAGGAGTGAGATCCAGAGGCAAGTGAGAAGATGTGGATGGGAGGGCTGAGTTTTAGATGAGAGATGGTAGTGGTGGTGCAAACAGATAACAGGGGAAGGTGGTGTGTGGCGAGGGAGCCACATAAACAATGAGGCTCCCTTATGGGAAAGCAAGGACAACGAGATGGAAAGACAGCTGCAACAGGCGGATGTTCAGGAAAATGGAAAACTTGAGCTAGCCAGGAGCCTTGCAAGGTTGCTGACTAAACGGCCGGCCCTTCTCCACTTCCCTGTGAAGTCCAATCAAAACCTTGCAGGGAGGTACTCCACACGGGGCGGATGCAGAATGCAGCCAACAACTGTCGCTTCTCAAGGTGATGCATTTTCCCCAAAACCTTGCTGAGGCTACAGGATTTGGGGTCTCTTTTTAGAAGAGGATCACTGCAAAGGTATAGCATATTGCATGGGGCTATCCCAGAAGTTTTATGACAGCTTTTTGTCAGACTGAAATCCAGTTTTTAGATCCCAGTATTAATTTGTGTAGACACCAGCATCAGACGTTTAGGGATCAGGGTTTAACAAATATGTTGGATTCCTGGGCAGTTGGAAGATCAAAAAGAGATTTTTTTGTCTCTGATTCTATACTTTCCTCTTCCTAAGGCTGAGCTAAGCAGGAAGAGTATGCATTTTAGTGCATCTTTATAAAGATGGAGGGAAGGAAGGGACCAAAAGACTAGCGATTAGAACCCATGGATTCCAAATACCCAGGTTGGCATTTCATAATGCTTCCTTCTTTTGTAAGGTGTCTCTTTACCTCCTCCTGTTATTGTCCCATTTCAGGGTCTAAGCTAGAAGGAAGATGCTCGGTAATTTCCCTCCCCCCCCCCAGGAGGACACCATATAATGTAGCTTGGGAGGCAGTTTCACATAGTCACCTTCACTTATGATTTCATACCTGCTTCCATACCAGCTCCTGATTTCATTTCCGTACCTGTTTGAAAATAAAGCAAGTGTCTACAGCCTTACCAAAGCCCAACTGTGCATTTCACTCAGTTATTTCTCTCTCTTTTTAAAATACCCCTTTCCTCTTGTTTCCCTCCCCAAATCAAAAGAGGCACGGGAGTCCCCAACCACCATTTCCTAAGGGTAAGTTACTGGAGCGACAGGTCCCTGTTCGTTGGGAGCCCTGGAATTTTCAAGGTGGAGTGCAGCCATTGGAGGGCAGGAGACTGGCTTCCGAATGTTCCCAGCCAATAGGATTTCAGAAATGCACATGGGCTGGACAATCAGGGAGAGACGATGCCAAAAGGCTAGCTTGGGGCTGCACAACTGGGGAGGATCTTTATGTCCCAGCGTTAAAGTCTGATGTAGTGTGAGCCACCCTGGGTCCATATGGAGGAAGGTTGAATAAAAAGAATTCCAATAAATAATGTGAAATGAAGGTATGTGTCACAGATCTCCAAGGACTGTACGTTTCCAGATTGGGGGTGGTGGTGGTGGTGGTGGTGGTGGCTTCATGCTCATCCCCTTTCCTGAACACACAAAGCTACCATGTTGGAGGATGAATTCTAACTCAGACTTTCTCACGATGTGGTAGCTTAACACATGCAGGGATTTTTCATTAGAGGGGGAACAGGCAAACATGTGACAGCCCAATCTGAAGAGATACAACCTTGTGAGGTAGATACCATGTACCGGTACTTTATCATGTATGTTCGATTTGGATGCTAGAGTGAGAGGGTCTCTCTGCTCTCCTATGAGCTGCTCGAAATTCAGCTCTGCCCACTCCTTCATCCAAATATCAAAATTCTCTCTCATTTGGGGTAAAAACTTTCTGCCCATTAAGACCCATCTCTATCCTCAAGCAGATCACTGCTTCCGTGTGAACTGCCCTGAAGAACAGCCCAACTTAAACGGTCTTTAAAAACATTTCTCTGAAGCAGAAAGGACCAGACAGAGCTGCTTATTGGGACGGACTTCCTCAGCACCCCACAACCATCGTCTAAGTCCCAAGCCTCTGCCTGTAGGCAGGAGGGTGGGGAAACAACCACTGAAGCTATTTGCCCTGGATGGAACCCAAGGGCTAATTCTAAAGGGTTCATTTTGTTCCAATTTAAGCTGGAAGGCAGCCTTGCCTATAAATCAACCCTTAATGAGAACAATCCACCTGCCTGCCCTAACATTTAATAGGAAAGGATGGAATTGGAGGCCCTCCAAGAGCAATTCAGCCCTTCCCTCTGGGAAACTTGCAGCCTCAAAGCCCACTTTAGAAGGAAAACTTGGTATTATATTGAGGGTTGAGCTGAAGGAGGGGGCGGGGTTTGTGATAATCTTTGTTGCAGATGATTAGAGCCCACCAAGTGATCCCCCCCAGTACTGTGAAAAGCGCTCTTGTTGGGATCCCTGACTGGATAGTTTTATTTACGTAACCCATTAGGACACATGGCCTTTGCTCTGAATGGGATTCCTCTGCCCTTAATGGCATCAGTAAATATCCAGATCTGACGAGCTACATAGCATCATGATGCCATTGTGTTCAGTGCTCCCTGATGAGCTGGGGTCCTTTGAGGAGGAATCAGTGGGAAAGATGGCCCTAGAGGTCGCAGAAGATGTGGCTGCAGATAGGAAGTGAACAATGGTAGCATTTTCTGGGTTTCCTCCTATCCTAATTTCAAGCTGAAAACAAACTTGGAGAACATTCAGCTCAGCCCTAATTATAATCACCTCCCTAATTCTGAAATCCCAGGTGTTCCTTCTGTGTCTATCAACTCCTAAGTCCTGCCCAAGGCAGGTTCAGCCTGTCAGCTCCTCTCTTTCTGTTGGGGAAACTCGGCTTGAAGCTTCGAGTAGCCAGGAGGGCTCCTCACATTCAGAGCAACATCCCATCCTATTGCGTGCTTATGGTGGCACAAAGCAATGGGATGCAAATGGCAGTGGCTTGGAATGATCCTGGTCATCTCAGCCTTCATCTGTTAGGACTGTGTGGGGAAGGGGTCTCTGTATCCCAAGACTGGCTTCCGTTGAAATCATTCCTTCAACTTAGGACCACTGTCTGGAGCGACATGCCTGAAGCATAGAGCCACCCCAAACATTGGTTACGGGCTGCACTTTGGAACTAAATAATGTACTTTATCGGAGGATGAATGGATGAATGAGTTTGTGTGGTTAGAGGTGTAAGGTTGGGTCGGACATATTTATATGGAAGTTGACACCCAGCCAAAATCACCTTTTAGAGTGAAAGAGAGAGCGTTTTTCCCTTCCATGATACTCCTTGGTAGGCGAGGGGTGAAGAAGGGTAGGCAAAGGACTTCTTGTTAACAAGATGATAATGAGCAGGGAAAAGGTGGCAACACTTTCTGGGCCCTTTCCACTTCCTCCCTTTAGCTACAATGGATGACTGGAAAAGGAACAGTTCTGCTTAATTCTGATTGGTTGTCTGGCTGCCAATCAGGGCAGACTAGCTTGAGGACATAAGCCAAGGTGTGTCCGTCTCGGACCACAAGCTGGTTGCTTCACACACACAGCCCAAGCAATTTTGGGAAGGGGTGTGTGTCAAAGGAAGGGCAGTGGTATGCAAAAAGGATCATCTGTTTTTAGTGTTGGTGCAGGTACTGACTTTGAACTGCAGAAGTTAAGGCCAAGCCCTTTATTCTGTGCTGTGGGGAATGCAAATTTGACCTAATTCGTTAATTCCTGATTCATTTTCAAAGATCGGGAACAGTATCTGGGGATGGAATGGAGAGCCAGCAGGAAAAAGCTTGAATTGCAGTAACTGATCAACAACACTTATTTTTTTCACAGCATCAAGTGGTATGTAGGTATCACAGAAGGCTTCTCATTTCATACTGAAAGATCTAATTGCATGGCTGGTACATGTTGGGCTCAAACCTCTCCCTACGTTCTTGTGCAGTTCTTTCTAAGGGCCCTTTATGACAACAGTTTAGTCATGTAGGTACTTCTGCTGAAGTGACCTCAACACACAACTCTGGTAATGCCCAAAGTTCATGGTCCCTTGGGAGGATCCCTTGTGGCTTCTTGTCAGGCCCAGTTGTGAGTTTGAGCCTCCCAAATATAATAATATTGCATCCTATTTAATCTTCTACAAGTCTCCTCGATCTCTCACTATCAACTCGCAAGGAGCAGTGCGCTGCTAGTTCTCCCACTAGCTCCAAAGCCATGATAGCAATTCCCACCTTGTTCTTTCAGACGTATGATCTCTGTATCCGAACCAAAGCTGTTCCAGGCGGTGCAGTTGTAAATGGTCTGGAAGTCAGCCCGCACAATGTTGCTGATGGTTAATGTGGAGATCACACCTTCATCTGTGCTGACGGTCTCCACTGTGTATCGCCCTGAGGTACCTGACTCCAGGACGTTCTCCTTCCAGGACCAGGCCTACATATTAAGCAAGGTGGGATTAGTATTGTACTTTATTTCTCTAGTAGCTTGCAATTCAGTTTTCATCTTCTACATAAAATAATATAACAACATTTATATAGTGATTATGCGTGTTAAAGGCTTGTCACGTACATTACCTTGTTGTAATCCTTACAATAACCCTGTAAGGAAAGGGTCCCCAAATTGGTGAGTCTGTGGGTGCTTTTGAAATTTTGAAAAAGGGTAGTGGTTATAGGGTTGCCAACCACCAGGCGGTAAACCACAAGAAAAGAAGGCTCAGTGCTGTAAGGATAATTGGAGCAACCCAAAACAGCACTATAACACTATAAAGCAAATAAGTGAATTTTATAAACTGCAAAGTGAATAAATATATACAGCATATACAAAGGGAGTACAAACAGATACAAAATTTACAATAACAATCCAATAAGTATGACTTATCAAGAGGATGCCAAGGATCCTGATTCAACAGGTAAGTTCAAGTAATCAACCAATTAAGGTATCATTTGATATTAGAATTTTTTGAATCATTCAAATTCTTTTTAGGTTGCAGTTATTGGAACAAAGCCACAGGAAAAAGATGTCAGACGTGTTGTCTAGATCGGGACCACGTTTCGCATATGGCTTCTTCGGTGACCTGTATCAATAATAGATATAAGTATAAGTGCCTTAGTAGGTGTTGTCTCATAGGGACCGCAAAGATTTGTATCCAGGTCTCCAAAAGGACAGAATAGTCAAGAAAAGATGGTGGCTGGAGATCTCCTGCTACTGCAACTGATCTCCAGTTGGACTCATTTGTTATGAGGACTGGATGTGACATAACTATCACTTGGTAAGGGCTGAGCCATGCCTGTGTTTGACACCCTGTATCAACACATTGCAGAGTAGGGTTGCCAACCTCCAGGTACTAGCTAGAGATCTCCTGCTATTACAACTGATCTCCAGCCGATAGAGATCAGTTCACCTGGAGAAAATGGCAGCTTTGGCAATTGGACTCTATGGCACTGAAGTCCCTCTCTTCCCCAAATCCCACGCTCCTCAGGCTCCACCCAAAAATCTCCCGCCAGTGGCAAAGAAGGTCCTGGTCACCCTAAGTGGTTACCATAACAAAATGGCTGCTGTGGGAGAGGGGATCAATGATAAAATGGCTGCTATGGGAGGCAATCACAAAATGTAAGTTCTAAGCTGAGCATCCTCCTATGATGGAGGAAGCTGTTTCTCAGAGGGCACTTGCAAGTCCAAGGTGATGCCTTCTGGGATCTTCTGAGGTGCCCCCTGCTCCAACAAAGTGGAGAAATGCCAAGGTTGCTCTGGGGAAGAGGTGTTTCAGAGAAGAAGCAAATGGGTGCCAGTTAATTCATTGGGGGCATCATGATGCCCATGGGTGCCATGTTGGAGATCACTAAGGCATGTCAGTATTATCATCACCTCGGTGCTGGTGGAGGAGAGAGAATGAGTGATTGAAAGAAAGAGTACAGTATGGCTCACCTATCGTCATCTAATTAATGCCTAGCAGAGGCAAGATTTTACTTTTAATTTGTAGTTCACTTAGCCACTGCTTCTCTCTTTATAGAAAACTATTAACATCAAATGTCTACCTCGTCTTATTTATAACATCATATGTCTGCATCAGATAACACCAGATGTCCACCACATATTATTTATAACACTTTGAGGGTCCCAAGTGTACAATTTTTACATTTACCAAGCAAAGACTAACATCTAGCGTAGTTGATCTGAATGTGGGATAAGCCTCGGGAAAGCTGGGTCAAATTCCCCGCTTCACCCTGAATCTCACTGGGCTGCTATTCTACAGTTGTCCTGAGGATAAGATGGAAGGAAGAACCATCTAAGCTGCCCTGAATTTCTTGGAGGAAAGGTGGGATAAAAGTGTGACTGACAGAGAACTATACCAGCTGAACGTTAGCAAGGACATATTTGCACTGCTCTGGAAAGACAGGTTTTTGACCACTGACCACCATGCCAGAGGTGGTTCCTTGACAGTTTCACAAGATCTTCCAGCAACTCAGCTTTCCTTTTGGCTCGCCTCTAACAGTGGATATAGCTTTGCTTTGCATCGGTCTAATTAGTATATGTCCTTCTTTCTTTCCATCATATTTTCCCCCCTGGAGAATTGGGTTTGATTCCCCACTCCTCCACATGAGCAGCGGAGGCTAATCTGGTGAACCGGGTTGGTTTCCCCACTCTTACACATGGAGCCAACTGGGTGACCTTGGGCAAGTTACAGCTCTGCTAGAGCTCTCTCAGCCCCACCTACCTCACGGGGTGTCTGTTGTGGGGAGGGGAAGGGAAGGTGATTGTAAGCAGGTTTGACTCTTCCTTAAGTCGTAGAGAAAGTCGGCATATAAAAACCAACTCTTCCTCCTCTTCTTCCTCCTCCTCCTCCTCTTTTGTAGGGGACCGATTGCCTCCCCGAGGCTGGTTTTCGGACCTGTGTGCTGATAGCTGAGGGCCTATTGTTTTAAACTGTTTTAAATTTTGAAATCAGCAATTTTAAATAGGATTAAACTTTCTTGTACATTTACTGTAAACATTGCTTTTATCTGATGTAAACCACTCTGAGCCCGGCCTTGGCCGGGGATGGAGGGCAGGCTAAAAATCTAAAAATAAATAAATAAAGAAGCCAATGGATGTCCAAGCAGAAAGAATGAGGTCACTGTGACAATGAGCTTGTGCTACATTTCAGGGGTAACCCATAGCGACCTTCTTAGTTCCACAGGGGCTACTTCGTTATTAGTGTCCTGAGTGTCCTGCAATAACCCACAAGAGTTACATTCATTTTCCAAACAAGAAAACTACTTAGCAAAGGGAAACACATCGCAAAGTAAAAGTGGCTGACCACGGGTGATGCCGCATGTGTTGCAGCATACCTCTGATGGAGAAATCTATTTATGTGCTGTCCTTTGCGATGAATAGATCCAGGAAGAGCTCATGTATTTAGGCGAGCATTTACAGGAATGCCTCGTGAGAAGTCTGCGAATGGTTTCCTAAGATATAAGACTGTCCAGTGCAACCTTTTGCTTGCTAGCTATTCCAGAAAACCCAGAATTCGAAGCTACACCCCGCAGAAGGAGCAATGGCTGCCGCGGCTGTCCTTATGTTCCAGCTCTATTACATAGGACATCAAGAGAGCCTACTCACAATTCGGTCTGGTGGAGGAGTGCTGCGGATAAAGCATTTGATCTGGCCCTTTTCCCCATGAAGCGCGTGCTGAGTCTGTGTGCTGGAGATTATCGGTGGCCCTGTGAAGAGAGAACAGAGAAAACGGTGGAGTGAAAGCATGTTGGGTTTTTTCCCACTCCCCACTCCTGCTGAACACAGGGTAGAGCCCTTAATTCCACAAGTACAGCATGCCACGTAGATGGAGCCTGATGGAATGCCTTCCACGGACATGTCAAACGAGACAAATCGTGACTTGCACAATCATGGATGAAAGGGGATTGTTTGAATTGCTGGTGTGCCAGAAACCTTTCTGCTGCATTGTGGCTCAAAAACAAAACCAGGGAATGTGTGTAGTTCCTTAGTAGGAGAGGCCAGGGTCATGCCTATTGATTTATTGGTGCATAGTTAAATTATGGAACTCCCTGCCCCAGGATGTGGTGATGGATGTCAACTCGGAAGAGAGGGGTGGACATGTTCATGGAGGATAGGGCTATCCATGGCTACTAGTCAACATGAATACTAGTCATGATGAACACCTATTCTCTTCAGGATCAGAGGAGCATGCCTATTATATTAGGTGCTGTGGAGGAACACAGGCAGGATGGTGCTGCTGCAGTCGTCTTGTTTGTGGGCTTCCTAGAAGCACCTGATTGGCCTCTGTGTGGACAGACTGCTGGACTTGATGGTCCTTGGTCTGACCCAGCCGGGCTTTTCTTATGTTATGTTCTTATTTGGCTACCAACAACGTGAGAGCTCAGAGGTATAAGGCAGGGCTTAGATGCAGGGAATGTGAATGAGCCTAGAGACAGACATGCCAGAATGAACACGTGGCCCTTGGTTTCCAGTTTGATTTGCAAATAGCTCAAACGCTGTCTGAGCTGCCTGAAGCAGGTCAGGCCTCTGTAGGAAAAAAACCCAAAATCCAAATGGGAAACACAACATGGTGGGTTCAGCTCATTCCTGAGCCTTGTGGCAGTCAGGCATGACATAGCTTAGGCGCCACTGCAGCACCTCCAAAGAAGTTTCCCAGCTGCTGCAAGGCTTTAAAAAGCCTTTTTTACAGTTAAAAAAAGAAAATGGTCCTTCCCCCCCATAGAAAACAGTGATGCTGCGGCAGGAAAAACCTGGCACAGCAACACTGTTGCTGGAGGGGGTGTTCCTGGGCTGGAGGGACTTTGGAAGCTGACTACCGTCAGCTCTGCCCCCAGGAATGCCCCAGGGATGCCCCCCCCAGCCAGCGCTGCATTTCTTTTCCGGGATTTAGGTCCTGGAGAGACTGCGGCATCAGAGGAGCAGCATGCAGCTCCCCAGTGTCCAGACACCAATGGAACTGCCCCTGCCGCCAGCATAAGTGCCTCTTATTCACTGACAAGAAGCTACTTATGCTGGCGCCGGGGTCATGCCGCCTCCAGAGCATTTTCAGCCTCCCACCCTAAGAACGGGCTGATTTTGTGTCTAATTCACTCCTCTATTTAAAAATAGTTGGACTCACCTTCTAGTTGTATCGGAAGAAGTGAGCTGTGGCTCACGGAAGCTCATCCCCTGCCAGAAATTTGGTTAGTCTTTAAGGTGCTACTGGACTCTTTAGGGTTGCCAACCTCCAGGTGGTGGATGAAGATCTCCTGCTATTACAACGGATCTCCAGCCAATAGAGATCAGTTCCCCTGGAGAAAATGGCCACTTTTGGCTATTGGACTCTATGGCATTGAAGTCCCTCCCTTCCCCAGGCCCTGCCCTCCTCAGGCTCTGCCCCAAAAACCTCCCGCCAGTAGCGAAGAGGGACCTGGCAACCCTAGGACTCTTGCTCTTTTCTACTGTGCTGAACTACATGTCTCTGTACTTTGTATGCTATTAAAAGACAGCACATCCCGGGGATTGCCATTGGGGTCTTCTGCCCCAGGAATTGAAAACACCTTGGCATGGGGGCCGTAAGAATCTCCCATTCTTTCCTTGAAGGCTGCTCAACGGATGGAATCGACTCTTGTTGCTAGAAGATCTGGGAGTGCCCAGCAGAGGGCAATCCTGCTCAATGCAAGAGGATTCCTCCACCTATTCATACCCCCAAAAAACACAATTCAGGCTGGGAAGACTTGCAGGTTGTCGGGTTCCCCCGAGACAACTGTGAGCCTCTTTTTGTGCTTTGTGCCACAGGACTTCTGTACAGCAACTGCCTGCCTTTGATAAATGCCAGGCAGGAAGGCTGAAGCTTGGATGGCTAATTAACCTTACTGAAGCCTCGGGGCAGCTTCCATCCTCAGTGCTGGAGAAGTGACCGGAGATGGCCGCAGCTCAGCGGTTTTGGACAGGCCAGACGTTTTTTCAGAGAAACGAGCAAAATTCTTCTACACTCGCCTTGGCAGAATGTCTCTGGCCTAGTGCATACCTTTTGGCCAAGTAATGTGAAATGCCCACTGTTCCAAAAAGGCTTTCGTAGGGCTTCAACAAAGAAAGAGAAGAGTTGGTTTTTATATGCCTACTTTCTCTCCCACTTAAGGGAGAATCAAACCGGCTTACAATCACCTTCCTTTCCCCTCCCTACAACAGACACCTTGTAAGGTAGGTGGGGCTGAGAGAGTGTGACTAGCCCAAGGTCACACAGCTGGCTTCATGTGTAGGAGCGGGAAAACAAATCCAGTTCGCCAGAATAGCCTCCGCCGCTCATGTGGAGGAGTGGGGAATCAAACCCGGTTCTCCAGATCAGAGTCCACCACTCTAAACCACCGCTCTTAACCACTATACCACACTGGCAACCAGGATAACAGCTCAGCTTAGTCAGCAATCTAAGCAGTTCCACTTGGAAGTAGATTCAGTGGGGCTTACTCCAAAGAAACAACGTGGTGTAGTGGTTACGAGCAGCGGATTCTAATCTGCAGAACCAGGTTTGATCCCCCACTCCTCCACATGAAACCTGCTGGGTCACTTTGGGCTAGTTACAGTTCTCTCAGAGCTCTCTCAGCCCAACCTACCTTACAAGGTGCTTGTTGTGGGGAAGGGAAGGAAAGATTATAGTAAGCCACTTTGAGACTCCTGAAAGGTAGAGAAAAGTGGGGTATAAAAACTAACTCCTCCACGAAAAAGCTCTGTGCACGCAGGAAAACAACATACCATGCAGAAGGTTAAGATGAACTCTTCTCCCCAACATGCGAGCTTTCTATATGTACGAACAGTTTTTGTTGTGGAGAATGGAACCAGTCAAAAGCATGCTAACCTCAACCAGCAGTCTAAAGGGGTACAGTGCAGGAAATCTGGTATCAGTTGCAAAGGCTGACTGTTCAAGGTTGGGAAATTCCTGGAGATTTGGGGGTGGAGCCCAGGGAAGGAGCTTTATAGGGATGTAGTGCAATACAGTCCACCCTCCAAAGCTGCCATTTTCTCTAGGAGAAAATAGATGGGAGATCTCTGTAGATTTCTCTGTAGACGGGAGATTTCCCTGTAGATGGGAGATCTGTTGTAATTCCAATAGAACTTCAAGCCCTTCCTGGAGATTGGCAACCCTGCTTGTTCTCAAAACTCATTTGAGCATTTGGACCAAAGTGCCTTTTTGAGCACTGAACCTTTGAAGCACCCACGGACAGATCCTGCAGCTTCTCCCAGCCCATGAGCAAACAGGCGGAGAACTGTCTCTGAAGGACAGGGAAGGAAATTGTTTCGGGGGAGCAGCAAAATAGCTGGGAACATAATTGCTGTTTATTAGCCCCTTCATTAAAATAGATTTGCATTTCTATGCACTCCTGCCAGCGAGGATGGGAAACAATGGGCAGCCAACCCACGTGGCAGGCGTGTTGCATTCATGACGGCAAAGGCAATTTGCTCGCTGGCACGAGGAAGGAAGCAAAGGGTGGGCTGTGGGGTGAGCCCCTCCCTCTCCCATCTCACTTTCCCCACAATTGTCTCGTGCTAAGCTGAGTAGGAAACAGAACTGGCTCTTGGCCTAGTTCTGTGCGCCTGACATATCTGAAGGAGGGCAGATTCCCAAGGGGGGGGGGATTTCTGAAATAAACATTTGAGTCACACTTAGTTTGAGAATAAGGCATTGGCCTTTGTGCAAGGAGGCAGGAAGATGCGGGAGAAAGGGCAAAGAGGGGCACGTCCTGGGGGGGAGGCTTAATTTCTAAAAGGAAAAGCGCTGGCCTTCCATTCCTGCCCACCATGGTTGGAAGTCAGGGCTTTTGTGCTCCACGCACAGCGCTCGCTGCTTTCCATCCAGCTACGGCTTCACAGATCCAAGGTAAAAATGCTGGCAACGGAAGCTGATGCCGCTGTGCCCAGATTTCTGTATAAGCCCCAGTTCCTGTCCGAAACCAGGGAGAGATCTCCCTTGCCAAACAAGCTGCTGCTGGTTCTGGGGGCTTTTTCATCGGCATCTTCACCCCTGATTTTTGATCGGAGAAAGCTTGACGCCTACTCCTAAAGATTCAGGCCGCCCTCTAGCATGGTTCAAGGGAAAAAGGAGCCCCCAACGTGGTTTTAAAAATGCACAAAAAGCAAGCCAGTAGGATGCCCTCTCAGCGTGGAGTTTTAGACCTGTATATGCATGGGATCCACAAGGCTCAGCCATGTTGTAGTAGTTGTTGGTAGTTGCCTACAATCACCAAAAATGAGAGCTCAGTTGGCATTCTTTTCTTAAAGCTACCAGAGTTGGTTATATTGTTTTGTGGAGTTTTAACCCCACAATGCATTTTTTTTAAGGTTTCAGATTTTTCTGGGAACTTGGGGCTTCTTTTAGATTTGTAGGAAAAATTCAGCCTAGCTCCATTTTGTGGATCTATTTATCCACACTCGATGGTTCGGTTCAAAATTGGATAATATGACAAGGGGGACACCCAAGGACTTTTAGGGGGCATCTCATTTCTCCCTCCTCCCTTTCCCTTCCCTGAAAGCCCCCACAGCCTCTTCCTTTTTCCTGCCTCTTTCTCTCCTTGCCAACCTACCTTTATCTGCCCCCCCCACCCTGTCTTCAGTTTTTCCTTCCCTTCAGTTTTCCCTATCACTGGCAGCCTCTCCCTGGAAAACTCTGTCCAAGTTACACAGTGCTAGCTGCCAGTCTGGTTTCCAGTTGTGTGGTGGGGAACACACAAGGGTTTGCACAGGGTTTTGTGGGATGGCTGCAGTTGAACTGTAGCAAGCAGCCAAGCCTGGGTGAGTCATAAAAGTCTGGTAGTAGCAAATCACCTGGTGGTTGCTGGTGGTTCTTCGAATCTCCCCTCGAAGGCCAAAACTGCCCTGGAAAGGGCCCTCCCTCTCCCTTTTACTGATAAAAACCAAGCCTTCAGCTAGCAATACTGTTGTAGTTGCCTGGAAACTGCCACAGAGGGAATGTGTTTCTTAAAGCTACAGTTGCTGCTTCTTTTATTCTGTGGAGTCCCCCCCCCCCGCCCCGCATTTCAGATTTCCCCCCTGCAAATCTGTTCCAACCCCCTCATTTCAGACTTTCCCCCCTGCAAATCTGGGGCTTTCCTCAGGTTTGAGATCTGTCATGTCTGTTCATGGCTCCAGTTCCCACATTTAAGTATCAACAGATTTGACCATGTTGAGAATTAAATCCATTGATTCTCCTAACTGTTGGGTAAAACGGAGGAAGTTACAGTTAGGAGAAAGATGGGTCACATATGAAGCTTCTTTGCACAGATCCAGACTGTTGGTGCATCCAGATCGGCACTGCCTACTCTGAATGGCAATGGGTTTCCAGAATTCCAGGCAGGGTCTTCCTGATCTTGCTACTAAAGATGCTAAGGATTGAATTTGAGACCATCTCCACGCAAAGCAGGTGCCCTACCACAGAACCTTTGGGTTATATGGAGATGCTGTAAGCTAAAGGTTTGTCATTTTTATGTGCACCAACCTATCACCACCAAAATCCTTCTGGGCATAGATAAAAAGAGGCCACAACCAAAGTCTTGCATTCTCCTTCAATTTTCCTTGGATAGCTGCCTCTGCACACTCATTTCTGCCTCTGACTTTTTTTTTTACACATTCTGAGGAGGAATCAGATTGAAATGAATTCAGAGAGATGTGGCAACTTCTGGATGAATCTGTGTGTGTGTGTGTGTGTGTGTGTGTGTGTGAGAGAGAGAGAGAGAGAGAGAGAGAGAGAGAGAGAGAGACAGAGACAGAGACAGAGAGAGAGAGAGAGAGAGAGAGAGACAGAGACAGAGAGAGAGAGAGAGAGAGAGAGAGAGAGAGAGAGAGAGAGAGAGAGAGCGCTCATACTCCCAAACCATGGTAGCTGTTCAGATGATTTGGTAATTGCTTTAGTGATGAAAAAGGCAGGCATCTCTCTCTCTCTCTCTCTCTCTCTCTCTCTCTCTCTCTCTCTCTCTCTCTCTCTCTCAAAATGATCAGGGGGCTTGAGCAACTACCCAATGAGGAGCAGTTGAACCACTTGGGGGTGGTTAAGGGGAGATATGAAAGAGGTCTATAAAATTATGCATGGTATGGAGAGAGTGGACAGCGAGAAGCTTTTCTCCTTCTCTCATAACACTAGAATGCGGGGTCATCTGCTGAAGCTTGAGGGTGAGAGATTCAAAACAGATAAAAGGAAGTATTTCTTCACACAATGAATGCATAGTTAAATTGTGGAACTCCCTGCCCCAGGATGTGGTGATGGCTGCCAACTCGGAAGGCTTTAAGAGAGGAGTGGACATGTTCATGGAGGATAGGGCTATCCATGGCTGCTCGTCAAAATGGATACTAGTCATGATGCATATCTATTCTCTCCAGGATCAGAGGAGCATGCCTATTATATTAGGTGTTGTGGAACACAGGCAGGACAATGCTGCTTCAGTCGCCTTGTTTGATGGCTTCTTAGAGGCACCTGGTTGGCTACTGTGTGAACAGACTACTGGACTTGATGGGCCTTGGTCTGATCCAGCATGGCCTTTCTTATGTTCTTCCTTGCTAAGAAAATTTTTGAATAGCATAAAAACAAGTGGCTCCAAGATGATCACACAGTTCCAGGAGTTCAGTGGCTGAAGCTTATCACCATGATAACAGGATATACCCAAATAGTGATTCTTGAGAAAATGAACCGGCCCAGAAATAAGAGTGTGAAGTAACAGACTTTTTGCAGCTTGGGGGACTGCAGCCTGATTCCCCAACAGGCAGCGGCTTGCTAGCGAAGGCTGCCAATCTCCCTGCTTGGCATTTGGTGCCGAGCGCGAGACAATCTACAGGCAGCTAAAGTCTTTAAACAGTGTTGCTATGGATATAAATGGTGGCACTATCGGTCTCACAGTTATTTTTAGAGTCTCGGTGCCAATTTATTTGTGCAGCCCCAGAGGCTCTGACAAAAAGAAAAGCCGTTTTCTGACTTCAGGGCCTTTCTGGAATCAAAGGGAGGCAGGAAACTTCCCAGGGGCGGACACCTGAGCGAATTGCGCCCTTTCTTCTGAAGCCATCGATAGCACCTTGGGGAGGACATTTTGGTCATGTGGTTGCTTTCATGCTGACAACATCAGTCCGGGATCAGTTCAACAGAAGGACGGTTCTTTAGTGTGTTTCGTACCATGTATATTAACGCCTTCGCTCGGTTACACAAATTCTGCAGGATGACTGAATGATTGTGAATGTTTTCTTTAGGGCAATGGCCCACAACCATCTACCATTCCATCTACTGGGGGCCTTTCCTTGGTCATATTCATCCTGCAACACTGGCACTTTTCGAAGCTTGAGAACCAATGTGGTGTAGTGGTTAAAAGCGGTGGTTTGGAGTGGTGGAGTCCGATTTGGAGAACCAGGTTTGATTCCCCACTCAGAATTCCACAGGGGCCCTCCTCCCAAGTCAGATTTAGTGACCCTTCTAAATGTTCTAATTTGCAGAATCTATGAGGTTATTTTGAAATGAATATAAACTAGCAACACGGGGCAAAGATGGCCAAGGGGCTGAGTTTGATTATGATTTTACTATCGTCATGCCCTGTAGACACCAGCTGCATGCTAACATAACTACTCAATCTCCATTTGTGAGAACAAGTCATGGAGTCCTTGGGCTCTCCCAGTCTCCCTCCTTTCCTTGCATGTGTTGCAGAGATTGAAGACTTCCTGGTTTAGAATCCTGGGCTTTAGGCAACGGAACCAAAGTTTGTTCTTTCACACAATCAAAATCTTGCCACAAACTGTGGCTTGTCTCAAAACAGAAAGTCCTCAGTTAAGCACCACGTGGGAAAGAAAGGCTACCTCTGGTTAAGGAGGTTCTCTACCATGGACATATTTAAGAAGAAACCTTGCTTTCAGACAGTTCCTGAATGTTGGGTTGTTGTTGTGTGTGTGTGTGTGGGGTGGTGGTGGTGGTGGTAAGAGCAGAGGGCCCTTAGTTCTAAGCTGTGAGATTCATCCATAAGGACCAAACATTTTCCTTATGGGACAAACCTGGCTGGGGAGGAAGGAAATCACCTGCCAGAGTGAAAATAAAATATATCTCAGCATCTTATAAGTAAAACTGTTCTCTATTCTGGCTTTGGCCAACCCGATAAGAAAAGTGAGGTGCTTGCCCTCAGATAGGATGTGTTGAGGCGATCTTATCATACACCAGGCCCTCCAATGTAATAATAAGGATAAATTACTGATTGCCTGGAACGAGAAATACAGCACAAACCAATTTGTGGCAGGTAATCTTGTCAGGCCGGCCCTCTATCTGGAATCCTTCTCTTCCTGTTCTTATCCCAAATGCCAGACAATGGAGTTAACAAAAAGAAGTATGATTGCACTGCAAAGCAAATGTTGTTACTTTCTGGAGGCTGAGAGCTGCCACAGTAGCACAGAAGCAAGAATCCAACCATCGCCATTGTGCTTGAGGGAAAAAAACGCTCTTTGCAAAAGACTGAGCCAAACTACAAACTTAATGAAAAGCCAAAGGCTGTCTTTGTTTCCAGCAGCCTGGAAGTTCTTGACCTCACCTACAAGAAGATGTTAAGCATTCCTGAGGATCCTCTTTCTGAAGCACTCTCATTATCTGAGCCATGGACTTAAGTAGCACAAGGGACTCCAACTGTCTGTCTTTTGTGCGGATATTGTTAATATTAGAGTGGCATAAGAGAAGACACTCCTCAGATAACAACATACTGCTTTTCAAACTCCCAAGCACTGTGATCCAGTATGACATAGTGTTTAGCATGTCAGACTAGGATCCAGGAGACCCAGGTTCAAATCCCTACTCTGCTGTGGAAGTTTGCTGGGTGATCTTGTGCCAGTCACACGATTTCAGTCTAACCTACCCGACAGGGCAGTAAAATAGAGGGCGATAGAAAGGTGTAGTCCTAGCAGATTTCAGAAGCTAAGCAGGGTGGCCATGGTTTGTACTTGGATGGGAGACCACCAAGGAAGTCCAGGCTAGCTGTACAGAGACAGGCCAGGGCAAACCACCTCTGTTCATCTCTTGCCTTGAAAACCCTCTGGTGTTGCTGTAAGTCAACTTCAACTTGACAGCAGTTTCCACTATGCTAGGGTGGGATGGAGAGGTTGCCATCAATTGACTATGACTTGACGTCACTTTACACAGACAGAACGATGTAAGTCGCTTTGGGATTCCATTGGGGAGAAAACCAGGGTATAAATAAATGAAGTAAAATAAATAAATAAATAAATACACAAAGGCAGGAGATACAGCATACTCCAGAAAATCAGTCCTACATTGGCCCCTGTGTCTTCTTGAGATGTTTAATATGAATGACTATGGATTCCTCTCCACATGATATCCTTGCACTGCTGGCTGATTATTTCTCTGTTGGGGACTGGTAGTTATTAGTTTGGAAGGCTGTTTGATATCGGATGATCAATGGTTGGAAATGTTCTCTTGGAATCTCTCTTTGTTTTGGAATGGGGTACCCATGAAAGCTTGGAGGAGGAAGTAGCCAATGCCTTTGGGAATTGGTACTTATTAGTCCTGGATGGTTGATTGATATCTGATCAATAGGTTGGAAATGATCTCCTGATAGCAGTGTTTGTCAGTGTAATTACCTCCATTTTGCATGCAGAAGGTCCCAAGTTCAATCCCCAACATCTCCAGTTAAAAGAATCAGGCAGTAGATGATGTGAAGGCCCTATTCCTAAGACCCTAGAGAGCCTCTGCCAGTCTGAGGAGATAATGCTGACCTTGGTTGACCGATGGTCTGATTCAGTATAAAGCGGCTTCATGTGGGGATCTACCCCCCTCCTCTGAGCCAGGGACATAGCGGAAACTGTAGGTTGGCAATTTTAAATCTGGAGACCAAGAAAGAATGGTAATGTTGTGGAGTGGCTGAAGAAAAAGCACCTTGGACCACAGGATCTTTCCCTAGGAGTCTGATGTGGGGGCAGCATCTACTGCCTTTTATACGTGTATATTGTCAGGCATAGGGTACCAGAGTACCTCTGACAACCTCTCCAAATGTGGCCAGCCTTGGCTTTGGTCCGTTCAGAATACGGGTCAGAAGGATCTGTCTGGAGCTTGACACATAGCAATGTGCTCATGTGCAGCTCTGCTCGCTTGACTATGGTACTGCTGCACCCCTTCGTAGCCGCACAGCACAGGGTCGGTGGCCAGGGGCCAGTTCAGATTCAGATTCATTGATTAATACGGCAAATGCCATTAAAACATTCATATCAGTTACAGAATTAACATTGGAGAATATACAGTAACTCCAGCTATAGGATACACGATTCACAGACAGTTTGTATAATTTAAGCAGACCTCAAATTAATAAAACATTCTCCATTTTAAATTGAGTTACCATGCCCCAGCTTTGTCTGATGGATCTTATATATTGCGGCACAGAATTTAGCTACTTGCTTCACCCTCTGGTCCGATCCTTCCCATAGGAGACTCCTCAGTCTCCCTTCCTTGGAGCTATCCTTTATTAGATTAAGGAGAGGGGAAATTAGCTTGTATCGGACTTCTTGAAAGAAAGAGCACCTGAAAAAGATACGCACAGTAGATTCGATTTCACCCGACTTGCAGGGACGTCCCCATTCTGATCTTGGTCTCCTAAATCTGCCTTCTAGGATCGCTGAGGGTGGGGGAAGGGTGGTGGTTTAGTCCAGGAAGCCCAAAACACTCCTCCTTGGCCCAATTGATAATCAGCGAATTCCTCCCTAGATACTGAGGGATGCCATGCTGCCTACTGAAATGGGACAAGAGGCAGAATGCAGGTTTTTAAAAGCCTGCCATCCGCTGCCTCCTCATTGGCCTGCAGTGATGTCATGTAATGCAAAGGCCCTCCTCCTTGCTCTGCCTCTGGCAAGGAAGTGAGGCTAACCCAGTCCTCATGGCTGGGGTGGGAGAGCTACTCATTATTTTCCTGGCTGATACTTCACATAGTTCTTCTCGAGTTCTCCTGAATTACTACAGCTTTACTTTAGCCAACTTGGACACCTTTTCCTTCAGAGAGTTAGGATAAAAATAGTTTCAGCAAGTAAGGCTGCAATTCTAAATACACTTACTAGTGAGTAAGCTCCGCTGAGCTCAGTGAGGCTTGCTTCTGAGTAATTTTGCTTAGGCTTGCCCTGTAGATATTCTTCCATCTTCTAACACCTGATGCCCCACTATCTCTATGCATTATCAATTTTTGATTTCTTCCATCATTTCCTCCTCCTCATCTTGTCTATTTAAGGTGTAAGTTCAGCATTTTGGAGGTAGGGTATAATTTCAATTCTTGCACATGAAGATGTAGGGAATTATTTAACAGCAGGTGCTTGCTGTAAGTATATATTATTAAGACATAGATCATGCTGGAGGAAACTGTGAAGGATCTGTTTGCCTATCAACTCAGTGACTTTCCATTCCTGGGAGCCCCCAAAACTCAAGAACCCAACAGGATCCTTCTCTTAGAAAGCTTTGCTTCCTTTGCTCTTTTGTCAGTTTCCACTATATTTATTTTTAATCTTATTTGTTTTATTACACTTTTACTCCGCCATCCCCGGCCCAAAGGCCAGGCTCAGGGCGGCTCACAAGTCCAAACAATAAAATCAATAAAACCCTTAAAATATAATTTAAATACATTTATAGGGTTGCCAACCTCCAGGTACAAGCTGGAGATCTCCTGCTATTACAACTGATCTCCAGCCGATAGAGATCAGTTTATCTAGAGAAAATGGCAGCTTTGGCAATTGGACTCTATGGCATTGAAGTCCCTCCCCTCCCCCAACCCCGCCCTCCTTAGGCTCTGCCCGAAAAACCTCCCACCGGTGGCGAAGAGGGACCTGACAACCCTATACATTTAAAATAGCCCAAAACATTCAGTAAACAGGGAGTAATAGTCTCCTTGATGGAGCTAAAATCACAGAATAGTTGTCTGCAGCACGATAGATGGAACTGACCTCCCCCTAAATGAGGGAAAGGGCTCAACAACGGGAACAAAGGGCTAGGGAGGCCAGTATTTATAGGGAGAACTGTTGCAGGCCTCAGCCATAAGCCTGGTGAAATAGCTCCATCTTACAGGCTCTGCAGAATTCTTGGAGGTCCCTTAGGGCCCTGATCACACTTGGGAGGCTATTCCACCAGGGAGGGACCAGGGCAGAGACAGCCCTGGCCCTGGTTGAGGCCAGCTGGACATTCCTTGGGCCGGGGACCTCCAGCAAGTTGTTATTTTGCGATGACACGTTTCTCTGGGGAACATACCAGGAGAGGCCTTTTCTGGTGCTAGTTCGGAGGTACCTAGACCCATGCACCAAGAATACGTGCTACCTGTGATCCTCCTGATATGTCCAGTGACCAGTCACCATTTTGCCTTCAACGGGCACCACACATATTTTTTTGCTTTTCATGCAGAAAATATGCATAGTGCCCATTTTAGATGGTGACCATGTGTTATCAGGAGGATGGCAGGCAACCTGTGTGCCCAGTATGCACAGCTGGATACCCCCAAAGGTAACTTCTGAAAAAGTTCAAAGTCGACTTGTCTTCTTGGGGGTGCCAGGGAATGTCCCCACCTTCTTTCTTGCTCTAAACACAGTGCTTCAGTCATTTATTCCTCTACTCCAAAATTCAAGTTGGGGGGGGGGTATTGTGCTGGAGGCGGGGAGGGGGAAGCCAGGTTCTTTGTTCTCATCAAATGTTTTCGGCAAGCTGTTTGAATTGCAATTAAACTGTGGCAGCCAGCAGGGAGGGGGAAGGGCAGGAGACAATGAGCCGGAAGGGAAAGCTAGGGAGTGGTAGATCTTCAGTGGCCCTGATGGGTTGCCCTTGGCTTCTCTCTTCAGCATCATTTGCATTGAAAATTAAATTGTGCTGATGCCTGCGTTGCATTTACCCCCTTTTGCTCTTCATCAACACAAATGAATTTTGAGCGGGCCTTGAGGACTGTGTACAGGGGGCAGGCAGCATGAAAATTCATATTCTGTTGAATTCCCAGAAAAGAGCTTTGCTCTGCCTTCCTACCATATGGCAGAGTCTAGATGGAGGGATGGGAATCCCAGGTCCTACCCTCGATTTTGCACCACAGCACGTGGAACACGTGCCAGTGTGGTGTAGTGGCTAAGAGTGGTGGTTTGGAGCAGTGGATTCTGATCTGGAGAACTGGCTTTGATTCCCCACTCCTCCACATGAGCGACGGACGCTAATCTGGTGAACTGGATTTGTTTCCCCACACCTACACATGAAGCCAGCTGGGCGACCTTGGGCTAGTCACACTCTCTCAGCCCCACCTACCTCACAGGGTGTCTGCTGTGGGGAGGGGAAGGTAAGGTGATTGTAAGCCGGATTGATTCTTCCTTAAGTGGTAGAGAAAGGTGGCATATAAAAACCACCTCTTCTTCTTCTTGTTCTTCTTTTATCTAGACCTTACATTGAAACCACTCACACCTGTTGGGGGAGGGGCTGTGGTTCAGTGGTAGAACATCTGCTTGGCATTCAGAAGGTCTCAGGTTCAATCCCCAGCATCTCCAGTTAAAGGGACTAGGCAAGTAGGTGATGTGAAAGACCTCTGCCTGAGACCTTGGAGAGCCGCTGCCGGTCTGAGTAGACAATACTGACTTTGATGGACCAAGGGTCTGATTCAGTATAAGGCAGCTTCATGTGTTCATATGTTTTAGGTCTCATGACCCTGGCTCCGGTAGCCCTGGGAACTGTAGTCCTAGGAAACCATGTGTGTACTTGGAAGGTTGGCTAACAAAGAAATCTCACCATTGAAAAAGGGATAATAAACTGGGATCTCAATGGAGAAAACGGAAGTTAATTACCATTGACAGTCAGGGACACTTCTCGCTCTCCGGCACCCACACGGGGCACCACCGCTCGGCACACGTATTTCCCAGCATCCTCTTGCCGGACGTTTTTTAGGGTTAATGTGTTCTCATTGCTCAGGACCTGGAAAAGAGGAAAAGCAGTTTGCTCAGGTTTCACGGATCCCAAATTTACAAGGCTTATGGCCAGCATGGGATGAGGTTACTGTCACAGGTGCAGCAACAAGAGGGCTCAATGAGCATCAAGTCACATGGAGTCAATGGAGTCTGTTTCACAGAAATCAGTTTTGGTAAAAGACCAAACCGGTTCCAGTGAGCTGAGTGGGGGGTTACATGAGATCAACAAGAAGTCCTGGTTTTCTGTTTAACTGTCTGGCTGTGGATTGTCTTTGGGTTGAGTTACTGTTGGGTTAGAGGTGGGTTGGGTTAGGTTCTTCTTGGGTTGGGTTACTATTCCCCTTCTCTTCCCATCTCCCTCCACTGGGGCTATAGTCTAGTCGAGTTGGGTTACTGTTCCCCTTTTCTACTTGGGTTGGGTTACTGTTCTCCTTCCCTTCCCATCTCCCTCCACTGGTGCTATACTAATGTGTGATCCTGCATGTATGCTTCTCCCTCACAGCCTTGCAGGGCTCTGGAGCATCCCTATCACCGTCACTGTGACAGCATGGACCAAAGAAGAAAGACATGTCACTTAATTCAGGGAGGAAGTTCAGCCCACAGATGCTGCAAATCTACCCACCATCTTAGTTCCACAGATCAGTCCCTTCTAGAAGGGCCTTCCATTTGCTAAGTACATGGACCTCTTTGGCATGGTCTCATGTATTTCCCATTGTGCCACCAAGACCTTCACCATTATCTATAAATGCCAGGCAAAGTCATTGCTGCTTGCTTGCCTGTTGTTTCACCAGCATTTGAATTTTATCAGTTATGGCAGATATCTGTCTGTGCTTTTAATAGTTTTGTAAGAGGGGTTGCTGTAATAGGAAAATGGGGTGAAAACCCCCCAACAATGAATAAATGACAGTGGGTCGCCGTGTTAGTCTGTCTGCAGTAGTAGAAAAGAGCAAGAGTCCAGTAGCACCTTAAAGACTAACAAAAATATTTTCTGGCAGGGTATGAGCTTTTGTGGACTCTTGCTCTTTTCTACTAATAAATAAGTGGTCTCTGATCTGTCCTTCACATTTTTATCTCTCCGTTTCTCCAAGGAGATCAGGGCAGAGGAATGAAAGCTGGCATGAGGAAACCCACAGAACTTCACAGCTGAGTGACCATTGAGACCCAAGTTCAAAACCCCAAAGTCTAACCACTCTACCACAGTGCCCTCCCCCATTGTGGCCAACATGGATCTGGAAACTCAGGAGGCAGTGTTGTATGGGAAAAGCAGTGGGTAAGGGAAGGGTTGCCCTGACTTGGATAGCTCAGGCTAGCCTGAACTCGTCAGATCTTGGAGGCTAAGCAGGGTTAGCCCTGGTTAGTATTTGTATGGGAGACCGTCAAGGAAGTCCAGGGCTGCTACACATCTTGGCTTGAAAACCCTGTGGGGGTTGCCAGATGTCAGCTACGACTTGATGGTAAAAAAGGGTAGTGAAGGGTTAATGCCCTCTTACTGCATCTCCCCGGCCGCTTTTCACCACTCTCACTCCGAGTTTAGAAACTGGTTCCAGGATTGCCAGACCCATCATGTCTACCCTGGTTGTGTAAGTCTACCAATAAACATGACCAAAGGATTCTTTAATGTTCTGTTTTTCACTATTCTCTCTGCAATTTCAGACACAGGTGCAATGACCGGACAATATCAATGACACCATTGATAAGAAAACTGGGAAAGCAGCCCTCATTTGCATAGTTTCGGGGGGAGGAGAGATGTGCACTCAGTACTCTGCTTATTCTGTAGGGTCGTTTTGGCCTCGGCTGAAGTTGGTCTGCCTCCCTGCCTCTTTGACCCTGCTGAGATGCACAATACCTGATGTGATGCCCTCTTGCCCACGCCAATGCAATCAACAGAGTTATTAAAACTTCCTAAGTGCTGAAGCAAGGGAACTTTGATGCAGGCCAGTCAGCAAAATCCAGGCTCCTGTGGTATTTGGAAATATGATGAGTCTAAAACAAATATGGCCTTTTAAAGGCGAGTCCTTCTAATTGCCTGCAGGAGCAGTCGAAGTGCAATGGTTAATTTCCCGTCTATACCACCGAAGCTGTCAAGGTCTATCTGCAGCAAAAGTAGACAGGCATTAACTTCCAGTGTCGGAATTTGCATACGGCATGAGCATGTCCCTTCACCTTTCTCTGCACAGGGCAATGCCGAGGCATCTGTCATCCATCTCTTGCAGACATTTGGATGGCGTCCCTGTGGGCCTGCTTCCTTTTGCCTTTCCGGCATGTGTTTGCTATGTAAACACAACCCAGCACGTTAGTTATTGGCACTGCCGCGCACGTCTGATCTCGCAGCCAATTCCTCTGCTCGTTCGGGGAAATTTGCTCTGATGCTTAGCAAAACACTTAATGCCCCTCGCAGTCCTCAGGCATACTGCAAAGGCAGCTCATGTTGAAACCACTGTGTTTGGGGGGGGGGGACCCCCAAAGGCCCTTCTTTAAAAATCACCGTGGGGATGAGCTCACATGGGATAGATGGCCCCACATGAACAGTCCCAACCATCATCTGCCATGCGTTCACATGAACACTGTCATGTGTGATGAGGGCAAACAAAGGCATGGATGGCAGTCTGGTTAATGATTATTGCAGGACCAAATTGGATTGGTTTGGGGGAGGGTGGATGACAGTGTCTTTATCCTAGCAGACTAAGCAAAATGGTTGGGTCTTACCAGCCTTTCTACCAGAGGAAGAAGAAGGAGGAGGAGGAGAAGAAGAAGAAGAAGAGTTGTTTTTTATATGGTGACTTCTCTATTTTTTAAGTAGCCAGCATAGTGTAGTGGTTAAGAGCAGTGGTTTGGAGTGGTAGTCTCTGATCTGGAGAACTGGGTTTGATTCCCCACTCTTCCACATGAGCGGTGGAGGCAAATCTGGTGAACTGGATTTGTTTCCCCGCTTCTACACACGAAGCCAGCTGGGTGACCTCGGGCTAGTCACAGCTCTATTAAGAGCTCTCCAAGCCCCACCTGCCTCACAGGGTGTTGTGGGGAGGGGAAAGGAAGGTGATTGTGAGCCAGTTTGATTCTGCCTTAAGTGGTAGAGAAAGTCGGCAAATAAAAGCCAACTCTTCTAGTCTTAAAGTGCCTTACAATCTCCTTCCCTTCCTCTCTCCACAACAGACACCTTGCGAGGTAGGTGGGGCTGAGAGAGTTCAGAGAGAGCTGTGACAAGGTCACCTAGCAGGTTTTTTTGTGGAGAAACAGGGAAAACAAACCCGGTTCACCTGATTAGAGATGGCTGCTCATGTGGAGGAGTGGGAAATCATACCTGGTTCTCCAGATTAGAGTCCACCGCTCTGCCACTACACCATGCTGGAAGGAAAGGCCCTTTTGACCCCGGCTCCAAAAATGCCAAACTGTGGAATCTGTACAGACAAAAGGTCACGTGGGCTGCAGTGAAGAGTGGATTCAAGCAACAATAACCCTTCTTCATTTACACAGGGGAAAAGGTTATGTTCTTCTGTGGTTCATAGAGTTCTAGAGATAAAAGGTCCCAGGTTTAGCGCAGAACACCCAAAGCTAGAACATTCCCAAAATATGGCTGTCCAGATTTCCAGAGATGGAAAGCCCCAAGAAAAAGAAGAAGATGAAGAGTTGGTTTTTATATCCCGCTTTTCTCTACCAAAGGAGTCTTAAAGCAGCTTACAATCACTTTCCCTTCCTCCCCAACAGCAGGCACCTTGTGGGGCTGAGAGAGTTCGGAGAGATCTGTGACTAGCCCAAGAGACTAGCTCTGTTAGAGCTCTCTCAGCCCCACCTACCTCACAGGGTGTCTGCTGTGGGGAGGGGAAGGGAAGGTGATTGTAAGCTGGTTTGATTCTACCTTAAGTGGTAGAGAAAGTCAGCATGCAAAAACCAACTCTTCTTGTTCTTCTTCATCTAGGCCAGTTACTTACTCATATCACAGGTACCCATGTCAATGAGCACTTGGGTATGGTCAGGGCAGTCCATGTGGGCTCAAAAGGCTGGAAACAGTCATCTATACATCAGTACTGGAGGATCTAAGATCTGCTAAGATTTATTTGAGGAATCCAATTGTGGTTATTACATTCTTTTGAAAAAAAAAAACCAGTCATGAACTGGAAGGACCTAGGAGTTATGAAAACAGTCATGAACTGGAAGGACCTAGGAGTTATGAAAACAGTCATGAACTGGAAGGACCTAGGAGTTAGAGCTACACATTATGGCTGATAAGGGGCTTCCCAATGTTGGGTTCTGCTCCAGGACCTGTCCATGTTGTGACATTATCACATGTTGTGTTTTTCTATCCCAGTTTGCACTGGTTGGCTGCTGCTTGGCAGGGCATGATAAAGTCATGGAATGTATAAGTGATGCAACACATTATGAAGGGAAAAGTCTTAGCAGTTATGTTTTTAGGAACTGCCCGTGAACACATGAAGCTGCCTTATACTGAATCAGACCCTTGGTCCATCGAAGTCAGTATTGTCTACTCAGACCAGCAACGGCTCTCCAGGGTCTCAGGCTGAGGTCTTTTACATCACCTACTTGCCTAGTCCCTTTAACTGGACATGCTGGGGATTGAACCTGGGACGTACCCTTGGCAAATGAGCAAGTACTGCAGAGGCTTTGAGCTTGGGGCCTTTTGGAAGTAGTTGCCTGGATGGCAGAGCAAGGAAAATGCCCTCATCTGTGAGGAACCATATTGGCTCAGTATATGAAATAGATAGGCAGCCTGTTCTTGCAGAACAGAGCAAGATTTGAAGCATGGTTCAGTATTTTATCACCTGTGTTAAGAGCTAGCTGGTGCTCTTGAAGAGCATGGTTTTTTGGAGAGGTTTTCCATGGCAGAAATGCATCAACGCTGATATCTCTATAATTTTTTAGTATCCTGTAATCTTGTCTAGAGCAATGTGGGCCTCGGAGCAGCACAGCCCAGCTATTTGTCAGCTAGAGGGAGCTAAAGGCATGAAAGAACGGACAGTTGCCTTTCCGAGACAAGCCATTTGTAACTCCCCCTGACTCCTAAAAAGACTTCCTTCTTCCTTGATCTGCCCAAGGTCTAGAAGGAAAGACAGAAAAGGATGATTCAGCTCATGAAAGAAACAAAGGAGATGAGAACTGCAGATAGGGGTGGCTCTTTGCTGCACTCACAGAATGCAAAAAGGGAGGGGAAGTTAACTTTTCCCTTGACAAGTTTCCTGCTAGCAGTTGAAGGAGGTAAGTGAGTGCAATGCTGTTCTGAAGGAGTAACAGTAGAAAGCAAAAAAGGTTTAATCAGAACCCAAGAGGCTGAGGAGCAGGTCATCTTAGCAGACCCAGCGGACTTGTTGGATAAAGTTGGCATCTGTCCCTGGTGCTGAAATTGGTGGCGAGCTGGGAGCTGAGTTGCTTAGTGGAAGCCATGTCACAGGCATCATCTGGATGGCCCACGCATGGCTGGGAAGCACATCCGTGTCAGCTAATCTGAAAGGCTTCCTCCTCCTTCCTGAAAGGGACAGTTATGGCTCACTGGTTGAGTATCTGGTTGGAATGCAGAAGGTCCCAGGTTCAGTCCTTGGCATCAGCAGTTAAAAGGAGCAGGTAGTAGGTGACTGACCTCTCTACCCAGTGGTCTGACTCAGTATAAGACCATTTCATGTGTTCTTGTGTACTAAATAAATATACATAGATGACCTCTAGTAATACTAGAGGCACAGGAAGGGAGGGAATGGAGAGGAGTTTGGGGAAACAGAACCCAGAAAAAGAAATCATGTCTGGATGGAGACCCCTTTTTACTGCCCCCAAATATCTCTGCGCTGCATGGGAGATATAATAGTTTGTAATGTAAAATAATTTTTTTTACAAGACCTTTCAAATCAACTTGCCCTTAATCTAACGCTCTAGTTAACTTTGCATTCTACCATGTGTGTGTGTGTGTGTGTGTGTGTGTGTGTGTGTGTGTGTGTGTATTGCCTTACACACCCAGGTAGAGAAGGAAAAATGGATATACCTGATTAAAGTATATACTTGAATGTGGCTCAAGTGTTGCACAGAAGGGATTTGGTGCTCATAAGAATGGTAAATCTTCGTTCAACCTTATGAGTCACCAGTGACAACTTCTTAGTAATAATTTTTATTGGTTTTCTGAGTGCTCATATTGTTCACTGCTGACTCAATATTTTCAGTTCAATCTACCTCTCAGATACTGTTGCACATGCATCGTTTGCTTGTCATTGCATGGATCATGGGTTTTAGAGTCTTCAACCCACTGAAACAGTCTTTGATGTTACACTGCATCACGGAGTTCTGATCTAAGTGAAAATGTGCCCGCTGTTTACAGGCAGCTTTGTGTATAAACCAACTCCATTAAAACGTTTTGCATTTCCGGGACAGAAAAGCTCTATGTGCTGTAATAAACACAGATGCATCCTCAAAGTATGCTGCAGTCAGCAAGCAATGGAGAGGAGCCAGGTGTGAGAAACTGAATCCAAAGAGAAGTTATGCCTACATAGTCACACAGCTACAGCATTAAATTTCTTTGAATATATTTTAGGAATGCTACAACACCAGCAGTCCACTCTTATTATACAGAGCTTCTATACGAAACATCTCAGCTTCATAGGACTGTATTGTACAGAGATACCACAGCCTTCTTGTGTGTGTTAAGTGCCATCCTGTCGCTTCCAACTCATGGCGACCCTATGAATGAAAGTCCTCCAAAATGTCCTATCTTTGACAGCCTTGCTCAGATCTTGCAAATTGAAGGCTGTGGCTTCCTTTATTGAGTCAATCCATCTCTTGTTGGGTCTTCCTCTTTTCCTGCTGCCCTCAACTTTTCCTAGCATGACTGTCTTTTCCAGTGACTCTTGTCGTCTCATAATGTGACCAAAATACGATAGCCTCGGTTTAGTCATTTCAGCTTCTAGGGTCAGTTCAGGCTTGATTTGATCTATAACCCACTGATTTGGTGTGTTTTTTTGGCAGTCCATGGTATCTGTCACACTCTCCTCCAACACCACATTTCAAAAGAATCTACTTTCTTCCTATCAGCTTTCTTCAATGTCCAGCTTTCACGCCCATACATAGTAATAGGGAATACGATGGCATGAATTAACTTAATCTTGGTGGCCAGTGACACATCCTTACAGTTCAGAACCTTTTTTAGCTCCTTCATGACTGCCCTTCCCAGTCTCAATCTCCTTCTGATTTCTTGGCTGCAGTCTCCCTTTTGGTTGATGATGGAGCCAAGGAATAGAAAGTCTTCAACAATTTCAATTTCCTCATTGTCAACCTTAAAGTTGTGTAATTCTCCTGTAGTGATTACTGTTGTCTTCTTGATGTTCAGCTGTAGTCCTGCTTTGGCACTTTCTCTTTTAACTTTCAGCAGTAGCCTTCTTAGTCCACAGTTAATCAAAATGAAAAGTAGCATTTATAGCATTCAAAGCACTTTACATGCATTATCTTCTCTGAATCCTTACAATAACCTTATAAGATGGGCAGGCATTATTACTTTCACACTGTAGATACTGGGCTGCAGTTGAGAATGGAAGCTGCTTGTGTAAGACTACCAAGCATGTGGCCAAGAGGAGATGAAAACCGGGGCCTCCCAGATCATGACTCAAATCTCTCTGCCACTGTGCCACAACAACTCCAGGGATAGGTATGTTTTTGACAACAGCTACAGAGACCTTCAAGTTCTTTGCCCTTCAGAATTAGCTGTGTCTCTCTGAAAGCTAGGAGGAGAGCTCGCAAACAGATCTCCGCGTCTGTTTATAAAGTTTCTCCTGCCACAAAGAGGTTAAGTGAAGCTTTGGCCTTTCGTTAGCCCTAGATGCTGCTCATAATGGAAATCAATTTGTCTTCTATTAGGGCTCCCTTGCAAAGATCACCTTTGAGCGCAAGAACGTGGAAAGTGCTGAGGATGTCATGGAAACCCCACTCTCTTTTTTATTGTCCAGTTACAGAAATCAAACACCTTGACCTCAAATTTCCCTTCTCTTCTCTTAAACTGCTGAGTACCTTTCCCAACCATATCTGGTTGCTGTTGAATCTATGGAGCTGTCTTTTATCATTGGCCCACTCAGCCCTGACTGAGGACAGGGTCTCAGGTCCAGAAGGTGGTTACCAGCAATTACTCCTTGAGATCCTTTAATGAGAAGGGGAGGGGCCGTGGTTCAATGGCAGAGCATCTGCTTGGCATGCAAAAGGTCCCAGGTTCAATCCCTGGCATCTCCAGTTAAAGGGACTAGGCTGGTAGGTGATGTGAAAGACCCCTGCCTGAGACCCCGGAGAGCCGCTGCCGGTCTGAGTAGACAATACTGACTTTGATGGACCAAGGATCTGATTCAGTATAAGTCAGCTTCATGTGTTCATGTGAGAAGTGTCAGGGTTTGAACCTGGATGGATCCCAACAGTCATTTCCACTAGAGGAAGGGGGTAAGATTTTTGCCAATTTCCCCTTCTTGCTATAGACCTCTGATACGCCCTCATGCTGTTCTAATGATCCCTCGGGAGCAGCATTTCAGAGAGGGCAGTGGGCTTCAGCAAGAGCAGAAAGGCAGGGAAGTTGGATCGCTTTTAGGAAAGTGTCTTCGGTTACTGTATATTATTGCAGGGATACACCCCAGGGTCTACTACAGTTATAAGGCCAAGGCGATCTAGGCAATGCATGCAAAGCAGTTATAATGCACATTCCACCCATCTTGAATGGCTGGGAGTCCTGGCTTTCCTAACACGTAGCTCTTCCTTAACATCTGCACCCAGCACCCTGCCTCCTTACCACACCCGAGCCTCGCTTCATCCAGACGATGGTGAGGGACGGATTTCCGATCCAGGCACAGTTAAAAACAGCGTCTGATCCGAGGTCGACAAGGAGAGACTGTGGCTCCGACATCATTCGTGGCCCAACTGTAATAACAGATTATCATAGAAAAGGGTCTCAGCAATTCAACTATTCTTCAGGCTCAGGGAGGAAAGTAGGATAACAGACCATTGGAGCACTGAGGGTGGGGTCAACATACTTGGGTGAGAGCTTGCTACTTTTAAAGCCTTCCTTTCCATTTCAAGCTCCAATGGCCCAAAGGTCTTGAGTAGTAAATGGGGAGCCTTTATTTCTTTAAGGAAAATATGGTGGAGAGATACTTGGCCACCACCAATGTTGTTCTTGGATCTCTATCCACTGGCAAAAAGGGGACTAATTTATTTTTTGTTACAGTGGCAGGCAATTTAATTAAAATAGGGGTAATCCACGGACAGTGATAAGAATTGTATTGGAGACATTCCAACATCATATGAATTAGTGTGTCAACTCTCGTCAGATCACATGGACAAAGTCTATGCAAATAAGGTAAGTTATCATATCTTCCATTTAGCACCGCCAAAGGAGCGGCATTCAAGCGAGTGAGCATAAAGGCTCTGCAGTAACAAGGGACTGTGTTGCATAGTGGTTAAAGGTGGTGGTTTGGAGTGGTAGACTCTAATCTGGAGAACCAGGTTTGATTCCCCACTCCGCCACATGAGCAGTGGATGCCAATCTGGTGAACTGGGTTGGTTTCCCCACTCTTACACATAAAGCCAACTGGGTGACCTTGGGCTAGTCACAGCTCTCTCAGCCTCATCTACCTCACAGGGTGACTGTTGTGGGGAGGGGAAGGGAAGGTGATTGTAAGCTGGTTTGATTCTCCCTTAAGTGGTAGAGAAAGTCAGCATATAAAAACCAACTCTTCTTCTTCTCAGGTTGCTTAAATAAGATGGGGTTCACAAAGATCGAAGGATACCCAAAAATTGGGTACAGCATACTCTCTGAGCATGCATTATAGAGCTGGATGACATAAATGGCACATGCAGAGGAAGTCTGTGGCAAATTTGGCTAAGAGCAAGAGGGCCCATGGGACCAATTATGCTACCGAATCAAGCCTGCATTCCTGCCTGCCTTTCTACCTTTGTTTACTTTATGAAGACCTCATTTTATTCCCTAAAGGAGATCCAAAGCAGCTTACAACATTCTCCTTTCCTTCACTGTATCCTCACAACAACCCTGCGAGTTAGGTTAGTTAGACTGAGAGTGCATGACTGGCCCAAGGTCAGCTAGCAAACTTCCATGGCAGACTCAGGAGTCGAACCTGAGTCTCCCAGATCCTAGCCCACACTAACCATCACACCGCACTGGCTATGTATTATGCCGCTGCTAGCTCCAAGATTCATGTATTGTGGCTGCTAGGTAGACTTGGGATGCAATTCAAGGAATACTTTCTCAAGAGCAATCCCAACTGAATAAAATGGGTCTTGTTTCTGAGATGATCTGCTTGGGATCGCTTCCTCAACAGACTTAACCATGTAGGCTGCACAGATGTTATGTTACTCTGGCTCTAGCACACATTGGACACAAATGTGGCATACTCGCGGGGAGGCTAGCCACCACGGGTCTAACTTCACAACAGGAAGCTGCTTTATATCATACATATATATTTCTTTCAGTGGTAAACTAAAGTGTGGGAAGTCTTTTTCTCTCTCTGGTATCTCCAGCAATGGATGAAATGAGGCACTGGAAGATAGAGAAAAAGGTGCAGCAGGAAAATTCATTTGATGTATAGTTATATATATATAGTTATGGATCCCTATGTGTTTCATGCATGTGGTAACTTACAGAGAGATTGCTACTCTACAGATTCCTGGTGAAGCAGAATGCAAATGCACAGGGATGTATAACTATAAATAAAACATATTTTCCCACTGCACTTTTCCCCCTCTTCCTGGATTCTGTATTGGTGCAGCCCTTTTCTACTGTTTGCTGAAACTGGGCGCACTCAGGTAGGAAGACTGACTTCTCTTCGCTTTAAGAAACCCTCAACGTTTTCTCTCTGTTTTCCACTACTCAGCCAACTATCAAATCAGAAAGCGGCCAGTCAGAGCCGTTTATCCTATCAGACGGTGCCTCTGAAGTTTCAGACGACAAGCCATACTCACAGTAGACATCGACCGTCCTGCTGATGTTGGTACTTCCCAAAGCGTTCGTCACCTCGCAGGAAATTGGTTCGAAAAAGTAGGTGTGGTCAACAATAGCCTCGTAAGAGTCACCTGATGCTTCTTTGATGATATGTCCCTTTTTGGCCCACCTACGGGACACAAGAAAACAGAATCGAGGGGCTGTGTTAGAACGGCATCCGTACAGAAACCAGAATGTGCTTTCAGGATATAGAGGCCATATAAAAGCAGATGGTAAAAAAGCAGGAATCTGACCAAATCACTGTTTAAAGAAGAGTTGGTTTTTATATGCCAACTTTCTCTATCACTTAAGGAAGAATCAAACCGGCTTACAATCACCTTCCCTTTCCCTCCCCACTAGAATGTGTGGTAGGTGGGGCTGAGAGAGCTCGAAGAGCACTGTGACTAGCCCAAGGTCACCCAGCTGGCTTCATGTGTAGGAGTGGGGAAACAAATCCAGTTCACCAGATTAGCCTCTGCCGCTCATGTGGAGGAGTGGGGAATCAAACCCGGTTCTCCAGATCAGAGTCCACCGCTCCAAACCACCGCTCTTAACCACTACACCATGCTGGCTCTCTGTCTGGTCACTGTTGTGATATATGTAAATAAATTGCAAAGTGCCCCCCACATAGAAGTCAGATCAGCATGCTAGGTGATTGCATGCAAATGCTTTGCCAGGGAAAGCAGTTCTTGTGGGTTGGATCCAGTCTAAATTTTCCACTGATGGAAGGCACTGATAGAAGGCAGTTCCGTCAATGGAAAAGAAATGTCCTCCCTCCTTCTCTCCCTCCCATTGCAACCCATTGGTCTCCCCAAAATGCTGCTCCTGGTCTCCTCTTAAGAACATAAGAAAAGCCATGCTGGATCAAACCAAGGTCCATCAAGTCTAGCAGTCTGTTCACACAGTGGCCAACCAGGGAACGGATCCTCAGGAATGGCATGAAGCTCAACTAAGGGGTCTCCAGCAGGAAGAAGGAATTGGCAGAAATTACACCTTCCCTTCCATTAGCAGGAAATTTAGTCCAGATCCAACCCTATGTGAGCAAACTTACTCCCCCAACATTTTTTGAGCAACCCTCCCAACACACTGGTCCCCAGAGTAGGCATCTGAGGAGTGCTTCATATGCCACTGCAAAAGAGCCAATGGGGTATGGGGCCGGGGGGAAGTCTGTTGGCTGTGACATAAGGAGGCCTGGGTTCCATACTTGTCTCTCAGCCATGGAACTCACCAGCAGTGCAACCCTAGACAGAGTTACACTCTTCTAAGGCTGCTGACTAAGGTGCAACTCTGCTTAGAACTGCACTGCAGGTAACTCTGGTCCAGTCACCCGGGCTATTCTGAGGATGAATTGGGGAAAGCCCTTTGGGGCCAGGGTGAATTGCAGCCACACATGCATGTCTACCAGTGGATAACAGCACCTTCCAACAGTGATCCAATGTTTTGAATGAAACATCAGGGACGAACCACCCAAAATAGCTTTCCAGATACAATGCTCACTGGAGTCAGTTTACACATTCAGCTGCCAGTCAACAAATATTGAGAGATTAGTTGGTGGGACATCAAGGTGTCTCTCTGCATGTGAATGAGCTCAACCACAGTAAGCCAAATACCAGTGTACTGATTGCTTTTCGGCATTTTCGTGGTAGGCCCTAAACCAGGGATGTCAAATATAAGGCCTGGGGGCCAGATCCGGCCCCTCGAGAGCTCTTATCAGGCCCGTGAGCTAGCTGAGGCAGCCCCCCCATCTTGAGGTGTCACTGATCAAAGACTGTTAAATAAAAGAAAACCCTGTAAGAGTGTTATTGTTTTAAGCATGTTTTTATTTTAAGTAAAAAATAACGTAAAAAAATAATATCATTAATTGGCTTTGCCTGTGTCTTTTATACAGTTTGTATCTCTGATACCTGGCATTACATTTTATGGTACACATGGCCCGGCCTGACCAAGTGACATTTATGTCATATCTGGCCCTCGTAACATATGAGTTTGACACCTCTGCCCTAAACCATCAAAGAATCTGCCGGCTTGCATTGGGGAAGCACGATATGCTCAGTGTAAATGGCTTCCTCAAGAAAGAGCAATGTTATGGGAGTCAAGAAATACTTTGCAAGCAACACGCAGCCCTTTCCAAAAATGTGTATCCATACAGACCTCAGGGTACCCTCGGGGTATACACAGTGGTATAAGCCACTTTTGGTACTATCAACCCCTGATCGACACCCTCGAGCATATTCCTCCAGGGAATTTTCACCATGACAGACATCTCGTGCTTGGCTGCAGATGGCTGAATCTGCAGACAGCATGGAAGTGGAATGTGTAAATGGTAGAAGACGTCGCTAAACTATCTCCTGGGGTTGAGACCATCTGTAATGCAGATTCCAACTAATCTATCTTAGAAAGTTCATCCATCTATTCTAACTGAATGAGGCCTTGTTTAATTGACTCTTCCTTAATCTAGTTATATAACCTGTTGTTCCTGGCAATGTAGCAGGCGGCTGCCAACTGTTGTTTGTTATCTAAGAAATGTATGCATGAGCGTGCAGGGTTTTGATATTTCAAAAATACAATTCCCAAATTAAATGGGGTGGGGCTGCTGCACATCAATGCTTTGCATTCAGAAGGTCTCAGATTCAACCCCCAGCAGCTCCTATTAAGAGGAGGATAGGGCTATTCGTGGCTACTAGTCAAAAATGAATACTAGTCACGATGCATACCTATTCTCTCTAGTATCAAAGGAGCATGCCTATCATATTAGGTGCTGTGGAACACAGGCAGGATGCTGCTGCAGTTGTCTTGTTTATGGGCTTCCTAGAGGCAGCTGGTTGGCCACAGTGTGAACAGACTGCTAGACTTGATGGACCTTGGTTTGATCCAGCATGACCTTTCTTATATTCTTATGATCTCCAACAGTACTAGTAAGACTGGGATGAACCCTTGCCTAAGACTATGGACAGCAAAGACCTGGGAACCAAGGATTCTCTCTTCATGCAAATTACTCCCACATGTATAAAAGTGTATTAATTGCATTCCAAGCCTCAGTGAAGCTCATGGTGGTTTATGGGGGATCCTTAGGATCTGGTCTTTCATGAGGCAGTCTAATGCAGGTCACTGTAGTGGATACCAGTTCATAGATCAGGAGAGTCTTGGTGGGAATGCTGGCTGTTCCTGACACACACATATCCTTCAGATTACTGCCACGTGAGAAACAGACAGAAGCAGGTTCATTGGGAAGGTTGGCACTCTGGACTTGAACATGCAAGAAGGTCCCCAAGCTAACCCCACCACAAGTTGGGGCAGGGCCCTTGCGTGGGCCCCATGCCCACCGTGTCTGGAAGATGCCAAGTCCACACTTGGCGCTTCACACAGGCAGGCTGTCGACATTAAAAAAAAAAAAAACACAGTTGGGTTCCCCTGGGCTCCCCCCTCCCCTTCCTTTTTTTAATCAAAGGGAACGTTATCCCTTTAAGGCAGCTGAAATAACATTCCACCGGAAAGCCAAGCTGGCATTTGCAACATTGCAATGCGAAAAAATTGTCTTCGAGGACAAGCTGTCAACTCAGCACTTGAATTAAACTGCTGTTTACCAAACAATAAGCAAATGTGACCTAATGGGGCACCATCTGGCATCCCACCACGCTGGGGAGCTCCGAGCGGGTGAGAAGGAGGACCCGACCGAGCGGGTGAGACGAGATCAAGAGGCGCCGCAACACCGCCATGGAAAACGTGGAACCCCCCCAGCAAAGTCTGTGGCCATGAGCGTTCCCTGGAGAAGTTCGGCTCACTCATCTCTGGGCGACGACTGATTGAATCCTTTTCCAAAAATAAGGGAAGGAGAGGGGAGGACTCTGGCTTGTTTGAGATAAGAAGCCCGGTACTCAGATTAACCTGCGTGGGGTAGTTCCTTGTTCCAGCTGTACTAAAGGAGGGCACTGTGGGTGATGGCAGCCTGGTGGGAAAACAGTAATACCTTAACAGAAAGGAGGGAGATACACTGAAAGAAGCACGTTTCCCAATCATTATTGTAATAACAGAGCCAATGAAGCTGAAAACAGCACCACTGCCGTCTGCTGGTGATAAACAGCAGAACATGATGCTAAACACAGAACAGAAACCAGCACAAATGATCCGTTTCTGCCAACCAAACATATGCTCCAGACACACAAAACTGCCTTATGCTGAGTCAGACCACTGGTCTACACAATTTAAGAAAGATGTAGACAAGCTGGAACGTGTCCAGAGGAGGGCAACAAAGATGGTGAGGGGTCTGGAGACCAAGTCCTGTGAGGAAAGGTTGAAGGAGCTGGGTATGTTTAGCCTGATGAGGAGAAGACTGAGAGGGGATATGAGAACCATCTACAAGTACTTGAAGGGCTGTCATATAGAGGAGGATGCCGAATTGTTTTCTGTTGCCCAAGGAGGTTGGACCAGAACCAAAGGGTTTAAATTAAATCAAAAGAGTTTCCATCTAGACATTAGGAAGAATTTTCTAACAGTTAGAGTGGTTCCTCAGTGGAACAGGCTTCCTCAGGAGGTGGTAAGCTCTCCTTCTCTGGAGGTTTTCAAGAAGAGGTCAGATGGCCATCTGTCAGCAATGCTGATTTCTATTACCTTAAGCAGATCATGAGAGTGAGGGCATCTTGGCCATCTTCTGGGCATGGAGTAGGGGTCACTGGGGGTGGGGTGGGGTAGTTGTGAATTTCCTGCATTGTGCAGGGTGTTGGACTAGATGACCCTGGTGGCCCCTTCCAACTCTATGATTCTATGATTCTAAGGTCACTATTGTCTACTCTGACTGGCAGCAGCTTTCCAGGGTCTCGGGCAGAGGTCTTTCATATCACTTACTATCTGGTTTTTTTTTAACCTGGAGATGCCAGGGACTGGACGTGTGACCTTCTGCTTGCAAAGCCCATCTTCTACCAGTAAGCCATTGTCCCTCCCTGAAGAAGAGCCCACCCAGGGAAGAGATTTCCTGTGGAGGAGTGGGGAATCAAACCCACTTCTCCAGGTTAGAGTCTATCGCTCCAAACCACTGTTATTAACCACTCCACCATGCCATGCACACTGTACCATTGGGCTTTTACGGTGTGGAATTAGCAGGGCAGCATGGAAAAGGGTTGCCCTCGCTGTGTGCCACTGCATGACTGGAGGATTCTGGGCACCTCCGTGTGTTTCTGCAGGCAGGGGGGGATGGCACGACTTCTGTGTAAAAATAGTCAAGAAGGAGCTGAAGTGTTCCAGGAGGGGATGGAGGCAAGGGAAGAGGTTTTTCAAAACTCCACGCAAAGAAGAGAAACCAAGAGCACCAGCCATTTTTCAGAGACCCATCGTAACACTTAACGCAGCTCAAGGAAGGTTCCGCTAGAGCACTTTCCACTCTCCTATTTGCCCTCTTGACAAAGTGGGTTGCAGAGAATACTACGATGTTGGTCGATGAGGTCTAAAACTGCACAAAGCACTGATTGACCTAGCATGCCTGTCCTCTTCAAGCCAACCCTGCGCATCAGCGCATGCTGGCAATGTGTCCCAGCGGTGCTGGATTGCCAATTTGGAATCCTCACTGCAGAGCTTGAACATCCTTGTGTTTTGATTAGAACTCATATTGGAGTAGAGGACGAAGACAGAGAAAACCCAATTGCAGCCTCTCCCCACATCCTCGATTGCTTCCCCTCACAGCAGTGCAATAAGACGCTCAAGAAAGTGCTGCAGCTATTTCCCGTCCTGCCAATTACTCCAAGCATACCTGCTGCCTTTTCCTAGTTTAAAGGGATGCTGAGCATTCCCCTTCTCTTTGTTCTTGTGTGGGCCTTTTCTGTTTCATTGCTATAGGGCAGCAGCCTGCAATACACCTAGCCTCCACTGAAAAGTCCTAGTGTTTGTTAGAGAACATCAGGAGGCTCCAGGCGTTTTGTGCCTCCCAGATACACGCTCAGTCTTTTCTGTTTGTGACCACAGCACGCAGGCAGAAGCGGCTGTGACCCCCCCCCCCCCCCGCGGTAATGTGATTTCTACAATGGAACTAATAATGAGTCTATCGGGTGATTTGAGAACGTGAAAACAGTGCGTGTGAGCGCCTACAGCTACTTCTCCCTGCATGCTGTGGTCGCAAAAGGAATGGGACAGTATGTGTCTGGGAGGGACAAAACTCCCAATTTATGTCCTCATGTCACTCCCATAAAGTCTTCATGTCACCCAACAGTCATGATGACTCTGCAGTAGGGTTGCCAGGTCCCTCTTTGTCACCAGCGTGAGGTTTTTGGGGAGGAGCCTGTGGAGGGTGGGGTTTGGGAAGGGGAGGGACTTCAATGCCACAGAGTCCAATTGCCAAAGTGGCCATTTTCTCCAGGTGAACTGATCTCTATCAGCTGGAGATCAGTTGTAATAGCAGGATATCTCCAGCTACTACTTGGAGGTTGGCAACCCTACTTTGCAATGCGTTGATACCGGGGTGTCAAACATAAGGCCCGCAGGCCAGATCCGACCCCTTGAGATCTCTTATCTGGCCCGCAAGCCAACTGAGGCAGCCACACCCTCCACTCTCAGTCTGGGCTGGCGAGGCGTGGCTCGGCCCTCACCAAGTGATATTTATGTCATATCCGGCCCTCATAACAAATGAGTCCGATGCCCCTGTGTTGATAGATCCTTTTGACACACACACACAGAAAGGAGGCCCCTAGTTACACTCTGACAATGTTGCTTCTAATGCGGGAGACGGGAACTCTCCTCTGGAGACCCAAGTGTTCCTGGTCTCTACTGCCAGTAGATGGAGACCTCCTTTCTCCAGCCATCTCCCAAACTCCCTAACTCGCTCTTTTCATTTAGACTCACAGGTGACACCCAGCCAGGCTACAATGTTGCCCTCAACCAAGCAGCTGGCACCCAAGTTACATTGACCATGACCAGACTCGAATTCTTGCATATTTGCCTTTGTGGGCACCCTGCAAAGAGATCTCGAATGTCATCATGGAGACATCTCAATTGTCACAAGTTTCCACACAACTAGCAAGTTGGAGGTGTCCTGGGAATGCTAGAAGACCTGGAACAGTGACACCAAAGGGGGTTGAAATCTGTAAGAAGTTCTTTGGAAGTACTGTTGAGTGTGTGGTTAGAAACCGGAAGGAGGAGAGGGAAAAAGCCCCGCCTGATGACACAAGCTTTTTTGAAAGAGATGTATTAAACAGTACAGATGTGAGCTCAATTTGTATGCATTTATCTCCTTTCTTCACTCATTTATCTTCACGCCTCCAACAGATGCTGACTAGCCATTTTGACTCCCCCTTCATCCCGCTTGGTGACTGGGGCGTGTATGGAAGTAAATCAACTCCCCCCTCCCTTCACCCTACTTCTTCCTTTAATAATTAATCCAGTGACTTTGCTTGTATTTTTTTTTTTTTGCCTTTCTTTCTGCTTGTTGAGGGAGGCACACTTCCAACTTGTGCGTTATCATCTCTGTTCCTGCTCGAGACAGGAGGCCATACTCAGGCTGGGCCAATAACAACACAAATACTTTATGAGTACTGTATTTTCTCTAGTCCAGAAGAGATCTGTGTATCTTGTCTCACTCATCCTTACAACACAGGCCAGTAATATTGCACAAGGTAGACTGAAACTGAAAATAGTCATTTTTAAAAATAAAGTTGAAAGTGGTATGATAGAGGCATTGACGCCCTTGATGTATCCACACTTCCTGGTCCTATCATTGTTTCTGTTTAAATGTACTTCCTACCTAGATGTCATCATGAGATGCACTCCCCCCAGCAACTCTCTAGGGGAGGGGCCGTGGCTCAGTGGCAGAGTGTCTGCTTGGCATGCAGAAGGTCCCGTGTTCAATCCCCGGCATCGCCAGTTAAAGGGACTAGGCAAGTAGGTGATGTGAAAGACCTCTGCTTTATGTGTTCATGTGTGTGTTCCCATTTTCACTTGGGCGCTTAATCACTTGATACATTTATTTATTTACTTCGTTTTGTTCCTGCCTTCCTCTCCAATGGGGATCCAAAGTGACTTAGACTGTTCTCCTCTCTGCCCTTTTATCCCCACAACAGTCCTGTAAGGTAGGCTAGGCTGCAAATGTGTGACTGGCCCAGCAAGCTTCTCTGGCAGAGATTTGAACCTGGGTCTCCCATGCCCTGGTACAACACTTTAACCAATAGAGATCAGTTAACCTGGAGAAAATGGCCGCTTTGGCAATGGCATTGAAGTCCCTCCCCTCCCCAAACCTCGCCCTCCTCAGGCTCCACCCCCAAAATCTCCCACTGGTGGTGAAGAGGGACCTGGCAACCCTACCTTTTGAGCCTGTGGGCCCATTGGGAATTCTGGCACAGGGTGATGGGTACAATCACAAATGGCTGCCACAGGAGGTGAAGCCAATCACAAAATGTCAGGGAGTAAGGTTAAAAGTCACTCTAATAGCACTCTTCAACATGTCGACATTTCAGTCTGCCCAGCCAATCAGAAGTCCTGCTGGGCAAAATCCCTACCTAGCCCCACCCACTATCTAAAAGTACTTGGTGGGTGCCAGAAAAGGTGTCGGCGGGCACCATAGCACCCACCGGCACTACGTTAGGGACCCCTGCTCTAGCCTGTGGCACCGGCACCATTTCACATGTCAGGATCTCACGCTCAGTGTGGATGCTGCAGTGACGAAGTGGAGTTCTCCCCACTGGCCCTGACCCCATTTCATCATGCACAAGGGGTGGCAGGGAATGGCCAAAGAGCCCCTGGAGATTTGTGCGTGTGCCTTCATGGGCAGAACTACCAGGGATGCTAACAACAGGAGTCTGCCTTGTGCTTGCGATGCAATTCTCTTGCACTAAGTTGGACCTGCTCCCTGATGACCTGGGATTCTATTCGAAATGGATCTGGGAAGACACCTAAAATCTGCAAAATCCACGCCCCCAATTTTACCACCATCTACTTCCTACTTGAAGTGTCCTGGGTGTTTTCTTTTTTTAATCCTGTCCTCTCCCTCGGTCTTCTATTTGGATTTTCACATAATGTGTTTTTATCTTGCGGCTCTTTACCTTCCCTTATTCCCGGGGATGGAAACAGTAAATGAGAAGCTCGAGTCCATGAAATGAAAAGCCAGAGTTAATTAGTTCCTATCAACATGATTACAGAAAGCTTTAGGGACTGAGCACCTAATTGTGCAGAAAGTCCCATTTTGGGTGATTAAGTTCAAGGCAAATCTTTTTCAGGGGCACAGTAGCTCGCCTCCCTGGGTCCCTTCTCTTCCTGGGTGTCGGGAGGGAAATTGGCCACTGGGTCTAGTACCACATTGTGGGAAAGACATGATCCTTCCAACCAGCTTGCAATCAGCTTGCAAAATGAAGACACGTTCATTTTAAATAGGTGAGATGCGGCGTGCTCCATCAACACCAGTGCCAGGTGACAAAGAATCACCGGCTCCCCATAAGCACACATTTCCTAGTCTGAAGTTAGCATCTGACACCTGAAACCACTAATCAAAACCTCGTGTACCAGCTGACACTGACATGCATCCAAACAAACAGAAGCAACCTCGGGCCCAAATAGTTCTGCGTTTCTGCAGATGCAGGAGGCATTTCCACGACTGCAGCAGCATTATCCTGCCTGTGTTGCAAAGTGCCTAATATAATAGGCATGCTCCTCTGATCTTGGAGAGAATAGGTATGCATCATGACTATTATCCATTTTTACTAGAGCACCTTCTAGTTGGGCTCACGTTCTGCTCACCACTAGAGAGCAGAGAACTGGTTTTTCAGCAAGCAGTTCAGCCATTTGTGATCCTCAACAAGGCAGGCCTTCAGGTTCTCAGTCCTCATGTTGAGAACCTGAAGGCCTGCCTTGTTGAGGATCATAAATGGCTGAACTGCTTGCTGAAAAAGCAGCTCTCTGCTCTCTAGTGGCGAGCAGAACGTGAGCCCAACTAGAAAGTGCTCTAGTAAAAATGGATAATAGTCATGATGCATACCTATTCTCTCCAAGATCAGAGGAGCATGCCTATTATATTAGGCACTTTGCAACACAGGCAGGATAATGCTGCTGTAGTTGTCTTGTTTGTGGGCTTCCTAGAGGCACCTGGTTGGCCACTGTGTGAACAGACTGCTGGACTTGATGGACCTTGCTGGACTTGATGGACCAGCATGGCCGTTCATATGTTCTTATGCCTTCTAGGTGCTAAAATTACAATTTCTTAATATTTGTTGGGGCCACTGTACACTGACTTGTATAATGGTAGCATCCAAAGTGCCGTTGGGAGCTACAGGATCCAGCAACCTTGCTGGTGCTAAACAGGTCTTGGTCTATTCTGCACCAGGATGGAAGATTACCATGGTTCCCTATTTCATCATCACCTTGAGTACCGTAGCGGAAGTATGGCGGGACATAAATGTGATATGTAATTGAGTGAACCTTCCTCTGTTGGTCTCTACTCTGAAGTCACCCCTCCTGAAGGGACATATTACCATGAAACTTGCAAGAAGCCCTTGAAACAAATTACCCCAAATGTTGACATCCTACCACCTGCAGAGGGAAAAGAGCTAGCATCTTGTTGGAGATAAAGCTACAGAATGGTCCCTTTTCACAATAGGTGAGGGGGGGATGAAGGGAGGGTGAAAAGAAAGGGATAGGGCCTGGTGATGGTTAATGTCTCCCTCTCCTTGCAACAGATCAATCTGGAAAAGCATCTTGCCTAGACACAGATTCAATGAAGATGCAACAGAGAATCTACAGCAGCCTCTCACCCCCACCCTAAAGGAACACTGGTAAGGAAGCAAAGCCCTGAAGACAGCTGCTGTGGGAGTTGCCAGCAGATGTTCTCCTTTATGGACGATGATGAACCCATAATTAGAGCAAGGAAGAGTTTGCATCTGACACCCAAAGAGACAGTTATACTGACAGCTCTGCAAGGAAGACACAAGGTAGACACAACCCCCCGCAAAAAACAGAGCCGGGCCCATTATTGCTCCCATGGATTGCCTGCAAAAACATGTAGAGTTGGTTTTTATATACCCCGCTTTTTCTCTACCTCTAAGGAGTCTCAAAGTGGCTTACAATCACATTCCCTTCATCTCCCCACAACAGGCACCTTGTGAGGTAGGTGGGGCTGAGAGAGTTCTGAGAGAACTGTGACTAGCTCAAAGTCACCTAGCAGGCTTCATGTGGAGGAGTGAGGAAACAAACCCAGTTCTCCAGATAAGAGTCTGCCTCCCTTAACCACTACACTCACTAATTCTTCCTATTAGTCAATGCATAGCTTGAGAGCAGCACCATGAACACTTTGCTTGTGGGTCCTGGGCAGTTCAAGGAATTGAATGGAAATGAAAGAGCATTGCCCTTTCTGTGCAATCTGAGGAAGATTGGGGGGGGGGGGTTCTTGGTCCTTTTATCAGTGGAGTCCACCCCAGTTTTTTCCATATTTTGAGAACTATTTCCACACTGAGCTGTCTGCCAGAGAATTACTGGAAAGTCTTCTGAAGGCATGTCTGAAAGCATCCATGCAAGTTCACAAGAGTGCTAACCAGGTCTTATGAGACTCGTCAATGCTCTTCAAGAATGGTATGTTTACTGTACAACATATGCATCACCTTTCTTTGGGGGGGGGGAGAGAATAATAACGAGGATCAGGGTGAGTGGCAAGCTTGTCTACCATGGTTGATTACATTGAGGAACTCCTGCTAAGGTCCCAAAGACCCCGGAATCCATGTTACCAGATCTACAAGAATTCTCATGTATGCATATGAATCAGGAAATGAGGGTTTTTGGTATCCTCCACCTTAGAGTTGATTCCAAACCATCTGAGAGAACAGAGGCTATCTAGCCACCTGTGTCTATGTGCTGCTTCTAAAATACAGCCTTCTACAACTTCCTTTAAAAATCAACAAATAATGCTATAAGTACTCAAGCCAGACATCACCTTACAACTAGGAGTGTGGTAAACTGTATAATTTAGACTTATCGTATCTTCAAACATCAGACTTCTCAAATGTAGACATCACAGAGCCTTTCATTATTACTGATTTCATATATCTCCTGTGCATGAGCACATCACACATTCAGAGTTGGTGTTCAAGATCTCATTGGTAGTGAGATCTGTGACCTCCAAAGATCTTATGGGGTTTTAAAATCGGGCTGTAGGTGAGGTCTAGAATCCTAGTTTGGTATTTGGCCAGCTCGGGACACTAATTTTCTATGCAAGTATGGAAAGAAGGACAAACTTCCAGACACAAGGGACCAGATGTGAAGTCTGACTCAAGAAACATGCAGACCTGACCTGGGTGTAGTACATGTTCCCCATGGCAAATACACATTTGGACATTACAGAGATGTGGTTGTCTGGCATGTTCTCTCTCTGTCTTGTAAAGTGCTGTCAAGTTGCACCCAACTAATGGCAAGCCCAGCAAGGGGGTTTCAAGGCAACTGAGAAGCAGAGGTGGTTTGCCATGGCCTTCCTCTGCAGAGTCTTCCTTGGAGGTCTCCCAAGTACTGACCCTGCTTAGTTTCTGAGACCTGACGAGATTGGGCTACACTATACCACTTTCCCTCCCACCCTCTCTCTTATGAAGAAGCAGTTTCTCAAGTGGCCCTCAACCAAGTTCTTCAGCAAAAGACAGCAAAAGACAAAGAGAAGGAGTTTTTGAAAGAACATATTCAGCTGCTAAATAGGTAACATGGTATGTGTTGCTGTGTGTAGGTAAATGAGAGTGCTTTAAACCAGCACAGACAAACTAGCTGAAGAAAGATGATCTGGTTGGCCACTAAGAATGAGCAAATGTTTTCTATTCTGTTTCTTTTCATATTTGTCTGTATTTCCCTCAGCCATTTTGGTTCTCTGGGTCCCACCATCGGTTTCGTCAGTTCTTTTGGACTGTGTATGCATGTTCTTCATTTGCAATTTATGCATAATGATGCATATAATCTATATCATTAATACGAACAATATTTACTGCAGATAGACGGATTAACAAATCATTCTGAAAAATGTGTATATTTATGGTGTTACAGGTTACAGTAGGAACAGCTAGGTTTTGTGCAGAGGCCTGTAGAATCCCCCAGACATTGCTGAGAATACCGGTGTGTCAATAATTTTAATGGGATATTTTATATAGTTTATTTAGTTTGCAAAGAGTCCAAACAACTTTTTTTACTATTTGTATTAACCTGTGGGTAGAGCGTAACACTAAGGGTTTTAATGGTAAATTGTAAAGAGCTGTGCTGGTCTATGACTGTTTTTAATAAAGATTGATTGATTGATCGATTGATTGATGGTGTGTGTGTGTGTGGGGGTGGGACATGAGGAGACAAAAAACGAAAAGGCAAAAATTAAGAATCACAATTTGGATTGGCCCGAAAGAGAAACGAAACCAAACAAGGGATTCTTGAGTCTAAACAGTTGTGATGAGAAATTCAAAACCAACCCTCTTGTGGTTTCTTGAAGGTCTCTGAGACATTAGCTGATGTCCTGAACTTACATCCCCCTTTTCCCGGCTATAAATCTTTATTGTGACAGTTTTTCCTCCTGCCTCTGTTGGGAGTCTCTGCTCCTCCCTGGACGGCCCTCCCTACTACCCAGCCAACATCATTATCTCTGCTTGGCTTGAGGCTTTTACTTCTCGTCTTATGATCTTCGGAGATTGCGGACAATTCCTTGCTTTCATTTGTATTGTTGCCTTGCAGGTATTTATGGATTACGGTGGTGTTGCCCAGGGCCATTTTGTGGACTATATAAATTTACCTCTCTTAGTAGTTTCTCAGAAGACTTGCCCTGTAATCCTGGGGTCATTTTTTTTCCTCTTGGCTGATGCTGTAGTTTTTGTGTATGTAGTTTTTCCCCTCTCTTCTCCTTCAACAGAACAATATTTCAGGTGTGGAAGCTGCCAGGCTATGTACCATACAGATTGCTCAGTGTTCCTAAATGAATCAGAGCCCTTATATAAATCCAGTTGTAGGTCCCAATGGGAAGATCTAGGAAAAGATGGAGTGGAATTGCAAGGGGGGAAGGGAAAGCACAAAGAAAGATAACAACATGCAACAAGTATTTGAGGGGCTGTCACATAGAGGAGGGCAGGGAGCTGTTCCTGTTGGCAGCAGAGGATAGTTTAAATTGGGGGTGGAAAGGCACTGGCTGGATATTAGGAAAAAGTTTTTTTTACAGTAAGAGTTGTTCGACAGTGGATTCAGCTACCTAGGGAGGGGGTGAGCTCCCCCTCACTGGCAGTCTTTAAGCAGAGGCTGGGCAAATACTTGTCAGGGATGCTCTAGGATGATCCTGCATTGAGCAGGGGGTTGGACTAGATGGCTTGTATGGCCCCTTCCAACTCTATGATTCTATGCTTCTATGCACAAGGCTGTGGAATGCCTTCCTATGGGAAATGGCTTTCAAGGTGCATATCTAATAAACTACAGAAATTAAGGGGCCCAGATATCATATTGAAGAAGTACTTTGTATTCCTCCTCCCCTCAAGGGTGGAAAGAGATGTGAGGGTCAACCTTGCTTTCAACTTGAAAATGCAGAATTGTGGTCCAAACACAGGTGCTAAATTCCACCTTAGTCTCTTGATGTTAAGGACAATTCTTTTATGACCAGCAAGGCACCCTCAGAACTAATGGTGCAGCTGTGTAGATAGAAGCAGGCTTTGGTTCTGAGCTGGTGTAGTGATTGGAGTGTCAGACTAGGATCTGGGTTCAAGTCCCCCACTCAGCCATGAAGTTTTCTTGGGGACTGTGAGTCAGTCACACTCTCTCAGCCTAACCTACCTCACAGGGTTGCTGTGAGGATAAAATGATAAAATGGGAAGCCTCTACGCCCCTTGAGCCCCTTGGAAACAAAGGAAAGGATAAACATGTTCTAGGTACATAATAAATAAGACGGAGTGGGGTCATTGGAGGATAGGGAGGGGGATTAGGTTCCATTCTAAAAGAATCTCCAAGGGCACCCTTTGAATTCCCCCTCCCCCCAAAGCAGTGTTCCTTGGTGACAATGGGGAACATTTATCTATTTATTTGAACCTTTTGGGGTTTTTTTGTGTGGCATCAAGTCACAGCTGACTAAGGCGACCCCGCAGGGTTTTCAAGGTGAGAGATGTTTGAAGGTGCTTTGCCATTGCCTGCATCTGTGTCATGACTCTGGTGTTCCTAGGAGGTTGTTTATCCAAATACTAACCAGGACCTATTACAAAACTGCATGAGTTTGCAACTATGTCGAGATTAACAAATTTGCTTTGAAGAAAGTCGATTGATGATTATAAGCAGAGATGGCAATTATTTTTTGACAGATATGCCCCATGGCACAGAGCGGTAAGCTGCAGTGCTGCAGTCCAAGCTCTGCTTATGACCTGAGTTCAATCCCAACGGAAGTTGGTTTCAGGTAGCCGGCTCAAGGTGGACTCAGCCTTCCATCCTTCCGAGGTCGGTAAAATGAGTACCCAGCTTGCTGGGAGTAAAGGGAAGATGACTGGGGAAGGCACTGGCAAACCACTCTGTAAACAAAGTCTGTCTAGGAAACGTTGGGATGTGACTTCACCCCATGGATCAGGAATGACCCAGTGCTTGCATAGGGGACCTTTACCTTTTTTTATGATTGATGCAACTATGTTTATGAAATGAGGGATCAGGATTAGATCCAAATAAGAGTTGAAAATTTATTTTAAATAGACTTCACTATTGTATTGTTATTAATGGGCTCAGCTTTATACAATAGAAATACAGATATAGTTACTAGTTGAAGTTCATGTTTATAATAGACTCTTAGAAAAGAATGATGAAGAATAGAACAGAAATGAAGTACTAACAAGTTCTATACTAAATTTTGTAATTTCATAAGAGATCCTATTCTGGGGTATGAACAAATAGACGGGTTATCCTAAGCAAGGCCCTAAAATGAAATGTTAAATTTTCCCTACCCCCTTTCCCCCTTTTCTTTTCTGTATCACCTATTAAAAATGAATAAAAATCTTTTTTTAAAAAAAAAAGAACTGACCCTGCTTAGCTTCTGAGATCTGATGAGATCAGTCTAGCCTGGGGCTATTCAGGTCAGGATACTGTTCATATGCCACCTTTCAGACTCTGGTGGAAGACTGGAAACATTTATTTCTCTTTGAGTGATCACACATATACATAGACAGACACTAGGGTTGCCAACCTCCAGGTACTATTAGGGAAAACTGACATATCTGTGTACAATAAGATCTGTCCTTGGGTGGGTATAATGGGAGAGACGGGCTTGTGTATATGTGTTAGGGTTGCCAGGTCCCTGTTCGCCACCGGCGGGAGGTTTTTGGGGCAGAGCCTGAGGATGGTGGGGTTTGGGGAGGGGAGGGACTTCAATGTCCTAGAGTCCAATTGCCGAAATGGCCATTTTCTCCAGCGGAACTGATCTCTATTGGCTGGAGATCAGTTGTCATAGCAGGAGATCTCCAGCTATTACCTGGAGGATGGCAACCTACTCCTTGGCAAGGACATATCATAGGAGCTGGCCATTGAGACAGGGGGCCATCTTTGTTCAATTGGGATTTAAAGTTTTTATTATATGTTTTGAATGCTGTCATATTTATGTGTTTCATGCTTATGGCATTATCTATTGGAAGCCCCCCTGAGCCTGGCAGTGCTGGGGAGGGTGGGGTATATATTAACTAAACCAACAAACCAAACAAGAAAGATCAGGGCAACAAAACATTTTTCAGCTTTTATGGTGTAATACAACCTCCTCCCATGAATTTACAGGAAGGCCTTGCAGGTCGGGTTGCTTTGGGTACAGGACTCCGCTGCGAAAGTCGGCCTATCAAGAGCGGATGGGCAAGCATATTCTTTAATCAGTTCTCTCTCGGCTGTCACAGCCTCAGAAGCTTTCTCCCACCTGACATGTGAAGTTTAGCAGAGCAGAGAAATCCCCCAAACCATTTCACACCCTTCAGCGTCTGCCTTCTGTGATGGAAATTGGTGTTTTCACAGCCTCTGAACGGCCCATGTTCCCAGGACTGCTTCTTAGCTCTTAACCATCTGACCACAGATCTGGATATAAATATATTCCCAGCCATAATAACACTAGCACCCAATCTGGTCACTATCACCCCTCACACTGTCACCAGAAGCATTTTCTCAAGATAAACTGGGAAAGAAAGAGTCAGGAACTGGACGGGTGGGATGGGGGCATCAAAGAAAAGTTACGAAGTGCTAAGTCATACCTGATAACTCTGCCCCTTTCCCATAAAGCCACAGGGCTGCCTTTCAGGAAGTGGAAGATACCATTGGTTCTAATGCAATGGTTTTAATATCTGTTGAGTTCTACTTAGGGTTGCCAGGTCCCACTTCTCCACCAGCGGGAGGTTTTTGGGGCAGAGCCTGTGGAGGATGGGGTTTAGGGAGGGGAAGGAGTTCAATACCATAGAGTCCAATTGCCAAAACGGCCATTTTCTCCAGGTGAACTGATTGCTATCGGCTGGAGATCAGTTGTAATAGCAGGAGATCTCCACCTAGTACCTGGAGGTGGATAACTCTACTACCAAGCCAGATGCCAAGGGGGAGGGTGCACAGTGCCACTTTTGAGCCATCTGCCCAAGCCCTAAAGGGGGCGTGTGTGAATGGTGGCAAGAGCCTGCCCTCCCTGTTCTTTCTCCTTCCATCAGGGTGTGGTGGGGTTGTGGGTGGTTGGGGTCTTGCTCAGCCTGAAGCTCAGGGCAGCTGCCTCGACTAAGACTGCCCCTGTCCAGAAAGTATACCTAAATTCTTCTTATTTGGGCCGGCTTGTGATGGCTAATGGAGAGCCATATGATGGAGAGCCAGTGTGGTGTAGTGGTTAAGAGCGGTGGTTTGTAGTGGTGGACTCTGGAGAATTGGGTTTGATTCCCAAGCAGCGGAGGCTAATCTGGTGAACTGGATTTCTTTCCCCACTCCTGCACATGAAGCCAGCTGGGTGACCTTGGGCTAATCACAGCTCTCTTAGGGCTTTCTCAGCCCCACCTACCTCACAGGGTGTCTGTTGTGGGGAGGAGACAGGAAGGTGATTGTAAGCCAGTTTGGTTCTTCCTTAAGTGGTAGAGAAAGTCAGCATATAAAAAACAACTCCTCCTCCTCCTCCTCCTCCGATATGGGATATGTTTGCTTTGATGGTTATTCGCCTTTGTTCACTTGTTTCAAGTGCCACATTACCTGCCTTGAATTTCTGTGATGGAGCAAGACAGATGCTCATTCTGTTTCCTATCGGCGATCATCCCAGTCTCCTCAGGATGTTTTCTGTTTCAGGTCTGCCCCTCTCGATTGAAAATCTTGCACGTAGCTTTCCTTCCTCCGTCCACCCCTCTGATGTCTCTTTCCCCCTCAGGCTGAATCTCATTTCCCTCACTTTGCTCGCCCACATTGCTAACCCCTCTCTGTCCCTTTGTATTTATTTTCTCTGCCCTCCCCGGAGCATCGGACCACCCCTCAGACCCGGTATCTTCTGCTGATTTAATTGGCATGCACGATGGAGGCAAACACATTTCTAACAGGAAACAGATTTCAGGTTTCAAGCTTCAAAGGATATTCTTTAACTAACAGTGTGAGAACAGTGATTAAAAATATGAAAAGTACCTTGGCCGAGTCTTCTTAAGTATTAAACACTTAAACATGAAGGCAAAAGAGGATTGTCATAAAGAGGAATTTCTCACGAGGAACGACATTTTTCTTCTCTGATTTCATGAGTTGATCCCTGGCTGAAAGTGTTGGCTTTGAAAACAATGTGTCTTGAGGAGGCATGTGTGGGCTAGTGGAATGCATGGCCACAAGGTGGGACTTCAGACAGGCTACTATATATTCATACAGATTAGTGGAACTTTCCCCTGAGCAGTAAGAAGTTCCAGTATAGCCTTTAGCTGGGTCCATGTCCTTGTTAAAAGAACATATTGGAAGCTTACGGTGCCTTTTCTAAGAAACAGATCATTTTCAAAGGTACAGGTCGAGTTTATAGGAAGGAAGAAATGAAACGGGCAGGAATCATTCCAAAGCAACACCCTAGAATCGAAGATGAAGAAGTCCAATGAAGGAGATTGTTGTTGTTGAAGAAGAATTTTCTCTACCTTTTTAAGAAGACTCAAACCGGCTTACAATTGCCTTCCCTTCCTCTCTTCACAACAGACATGTGATGTAGGTGGGGCTGAGAGAGTTTGGAGAAAACTATGACTAGCCCAAGGTCACCCAGCAGGCTTCATGTGGAGGAACGGGGAAACCAACCCGGTCCACCAGATTAGAGTCCGCTGCTCATGTGGAGGATCAGGGAATCAAACCTGGTTCTCCAGATTAGACTTCACTGTTCTTAACCACTATACCACGCTGGCTCTTGTCAAACTGTTCTCAACCAGAACCCATGTAGCACCTTTGACCAGCAAACTCCAAATTTGAACAATTTCCCTTTTTTCTGCCCATATCTAAATGGCAGGAAGAGGGTGACTCATATTCCAGTGGCCTGAAGTAGCCAACAGCCACCAAACACTATAAATCAAGACCTTACTGTCCATCATTAAGTGGCAGGATGTACAAATACCTAGAAAGAAGATGATGACCTTACATGACCTTAAGAACATAAGAAGATCCCTGCTGGATTGGACCAGCAGTCCATCTAGAGGTCTTTTACATGACCTATAACCTGGTCCTTTTAACTGGAGATGCTGGGGAGTGAAGCTGGGAACTTCTGCACTCCAAGCTCTACCACTGAGCCACCCTTTCTTTTATATTCTTTTTCTCTTTTTTTACCATCAAGTCAGCTGATTTATGGCAATCTTGTAGGGTTTTCAAGGCAAGAAATGTTCAGAGGTGGTTTGCCATTGCCTGCCTCCATATCATACCCCTTGGCGGTCTCCCATGCAAATATTTGCCAGGGACAAGGCTGAGAGTGTGTGACTGGCCCAAGGCCACCCAGCAAGCTTCTGTGGCATGAGCGGGGATTCAAACCTGGGTTTCCCAGATCCTAGTCCAGATTCCCAGATCCTAGACCTTAACCACTACACCATGCTGTCTGTCTTTTCTTTAGACAAGTAAAAATAACCAATGATTTCACAACACCAGCTACCTTAGACCAAGTGCTTTGCAACTTCTGAATGGAAAAAAAGGACGACTTCACAGGAAAATAATTGATAAAAAAATAAAAACAAACGAACAACCCCCTTCAATGATAATTTTATACATAACAAATTAACAACCCTAGTTTCTAGTATTTCTGATACATTTAGAGTAACTTTTCTAATATTAATATAAACAAATAACTTCCTACTTATTTGGCTTACTTGCAATTTGTATGTTAATTTCCGCATTTATAAATGTTGCCCATGTTAGCATTAATCTTCTGTTTTCCCCTTTGTTACTTTCATTGGTTCTGAGAGTTTTTCCATTATCACCGGCTCCCATACTTTATTCGTCTACAGATTATCTGTCGACACATTTTTTCCTTTTCGAAAACCTAGCAATTACAAGTTTTGCTGCTAACAGCAAAAATGCCAAAACAGTTTAAAAACCTCTCAGCTCCCAATGGTTTCCAAAAACAACTAGAGAAACACCAACGGGGTTTTTGTATCCCCTTTTAAAAAACTTTGATTTTTTAGATGTTCTCTATGGTAGAAAACCCTTTGTTGCAGGAAAGGCTGTGACATGTTTCGTCACAGGCCACCAAAATAAGCTTGGAATACCTCTGCTCCATTTCTTCATTGCATGCTGACACAATGAAACCTCTTCAGAGCAGGAGCTACCACTGAAGTTCTGAGTTGCATATCGAATGTTACTGGGACCATCTTTCCAAGAAAGGTAGCACCATCCATATGTCGTTCCCTCTTACCCTTGGTCTAGGTGATTTGGACAACAATGTGCCATTACAGGAAGGCAGATATAGCCAAACAAATAGCTCCAAATGTCTCAAGCAAGCAAGCAAGCAAGCAAGCAAGCAAGCAAAGGCATGTGTTACAACAGCAAGGAACTCCCTCCTCAGGGTCACTAACCAATCAAGTCCCTTCCAGCCTCAAAATAAGGCAACTCCTTTGTGCTGCTGCTGACCAATATCAGTCTTCCAAATCTTCCCACAGCCAGAGTCATAGATTCATAGAATCTTAGAGTTGGGAACACCAGGGTCATCTAGTCCAACCCCCTAAGAACATAAGAAAGGCCCTGCTGGATCAGACCAAGGCCCATCAAGTCCAGCAGTCTGTTCACACAGAGGCCAACCAGGTGCCTCTAGGAAGCCACTAACAAGACGACTGCAGCAGCACCTGTGTTCCTGCCTGTGTTCCACCGCACCCAAAATAATAGGCATGCCCCAGCACAATGCAGTTGTCCTCCCTCTCATGATCTGCCTAAAGTTATAGAATCAGCATTGTTGACAGATGGCCATCTAGTCTCTGCTTAAAACCCTCCAAAGAAGGAGAGCTTACCACCTCCTGAGGAAGCCTGTTCCACTGAGGAACCACTCTGTTAGAAATTTTTTCCTAATGTCTAGATGGAAACTCTTTTGATTTAATTTCAACCTGTTGGCACTGGTCTGACCTTCTGGGGCAACAGTAAACAACTTGGCACCATCCTCTCTATGACAGCCCTTCAAGTACTTGAAGATGGTTATCATATCCCCTCTCAGTCTTCTCCTCTTCAGGCTAAACATACCCAGCTCCTTCAACCTTTCCTCACCTACCATTGCTGTACCTGTTCATGACAACCCACAATGAGCTAAAGAAAGTGAAAAAAAATCTCCATATTATAAATTGGGACAGGGGGGTGGGGCGGAGAAATTGTTTCTTGGTACAATGGGTTACAATCAACACATCTGAATAAAAATAAGAACTAGTACCCAGCACTGTTTCTTTGTTGTTTGCAATGTAAATCTTCAATATCCTTTACAAAAAATCTGATTTGAGTCTGTTCCTGGGGCGGGTACTTGCACAGCAATACATGTATAGCAGCAACAGGGAGAAGTCTAGCAATAGTTCCAGGAGAGGTTGCATTTTATCCTCTTTTTATTGTGTAACATCTGGCCTGCTGAAGAGTTCTGGAGAACTTGGAAGGCTGCACACCTTGGTTTGTCATTGGGCTGAGATTAGGCAGGTTGTGTTCTTGACTTTTTGCATTATGGGAGAGAGCCTGCAACTCCATTCACATTCTGGTGTGAATGCACAATGGTGAATTCATTGGAGGAGATGGATCCTCTTTCCCTTACATGTCCATATCTTTAATATCCCACCTTGGGAATCTTCTGTGATGTATTTCCGAGGGAGCAGATTTGGAACGCAGAACTGGTTTTGATGCTTTCGGATCCCAGTCGGCAAACCCTACTCCCTCACATTGTGTTGTATTCCTGTGAAGTCTTTGCCCTTATTGCTCAGAAAGCCTTTCTTTAGATTGGCCTGTCTGTCTCTCTGGCTCTGAATCTCTTTGTTTGTTTGAGCGATCGTTAAATTTTTCATTGTCACATCTATTATTCAGCACCATAGATTTTTTTTTTTTTTTGGTTATGTTTTAGATAGGTACTTTTCTTTAGCTGGGGGAGTTGCAGTCAATGAGCCGGGAGCCGGGCAGCCTTCCATACCAGAGAGGGGGTTGGGGATATTTCCCATGGCCTAGAGTGAACTTGTGCTGTTGCCAGATGTAGAAAGAAGTTCAAGGGAAAAGCCTGGTGCCTTAGAGCCAGAAGTCCTTTTGCATTTCAACAGATCTTCTGCTTCGTTTTCAAAGTGATGAATTTATGCCTCTTTCCTGCCTCTGGTTGCCAAAAGTATGTAACCTCAGTCCAGGAAAGCACTGTGGTCTTATGGAGGCCACAGCCCACTTTTCCAATTGTGAAAAGAGACCAACTTTAGTTGGACCGGACCCTATAATTTTTCATAAGGCCCAAACTCAGAAAACTAAGAGGAAACATCAAAAGTAGGCAGAGCTGACAACTGCATACAGATGGTAACAGATGCAGGAGTTACTAAGGTTGCATCCACATCAATGTTTTGCTTTGCCTCTGCTCTCAAAGGGTAACATTCTTCCCTTGCTGGAGCATACGTACAATGTTGTCCTCCATTCATCTACTTTTTGGGGTTTCAACCACTTTTTTGTCATTTTGCTGCTGTCAACCCCTTGCAGTTGCTATTTCCCCTTCCTTCTGCATCACCAGAAGGTTAATAATAATAATAATAATAATAATAATAATAATAATAATAATAATAATAATAATAATAGGTACATGAGAACGTAAGAAAAGCCATTCTGGATCAGACCAAGATCCATCAAGTCCAGCAATCTGTTCACACAGTAGCCAATCAGGTGCCTCTAGGAAGCCCACAAACAAGACGTCTGAAGCATTATCCTGCCCGTTTTTCAAAGCACCTAATATAGTAGGCATGCTCCTCTGATCCTGAAAATAGGTACGCATCATGACTAGTATCCATTTTTACTAATAGCCCTGAATAGCCCTATCCTCCATGAACATGTCCACTCCCCTCTTAAAGCCTTCCAAGTTGGCAGCCATCACCATATCTCGGTGCATGGTGTTCCTCTCCTCAAACTCTGCACTCCCCAGGCTCCACCCAAAAAACCTCCCACTGGTGGTGAAGTGGGACCTTGCAGCCCTACCAGTAACCCTTCATCGCTGCTGTTCTGGTTCCTTCCCACCCCTGTAAAGAAGAAACACAACAGTTATACAGCGCACACGAGCTTTATTTTAGATGCTTTTGTGGGATCTGCTTGTGCTTGTGTTAAATCGAGATACTCGTCTCCTTTCTCAAAATCTCTTGCTCCCATGATATTTTTTCTTTATGAGAGTGGCAAGAACAACATTTCTGCACACAACATTAACATCTGATCCCCCTGCCTGGGAGAGCTGCCTCCCTCCCCCGTCCCTCCCGTTGTATGGTAAAATTGAAGAAAATCAGTCCTCAGAGTCTTAAAATGCCAGCCCCAAATATTTTTGAATGTTCCTGAATATTTACATTATATTTTTGGGAATCGATAACTGGTATTCTCGAGAATCCCAAATATCCCCTGGATACGTGAATATACCTGAACATACCAATAAGGTATTTTTTGGACTGAAAATATCTGATTGCATTGCCCTAGTTTCTTTTTCTCTTTTTAGGAATCTGGAGACTCTCTAATCAATTCTGTTTTGATTGAAGATAAGGGGCATGAAGGGAGGTTATGTCAAATTTCAGAATTTCACTCTGTAGAGGCTCACAACTCATTCCTGAGCCCTGCAGTGGCCGGGGACAGTGTTGCTGAGGGGCCGCTGTGGCACCTCCAAAGAAGATTTACGGCCACTGCAAGGGGAAAAAACCCTTTAAAAAATTAAAATGGGAAAATGGGGAAAATAGCCCCACTGAAAGCAGCAATGCTGCACCAATGAAAAGCTGGCACAACACAGCTGTTTCTAAAGGGGGCTTTCCCAGGCGGAAAGGGGTTAGGAGGCTGCCTACCGGCAGCCCCACCCCCCAAAAAACTCCAGGAATGCCTCTCAGGATGCTGGCGGGAGGTTGAGACTGCATCCGAGGACCGTGCTCCCTTGGCAGTCCTGGGGGGCCGCAGCAAGTGGCACTACGCCGGCATCTGTGCCAGTTTGCACAGCACAAGTGGCACAGATGCCGGTGTAGGGGGCTGGTTACCTCCCAAGCCCATTCAGCCTCTGGCTCAGGAATGGGCTGTCAGAGGCAGGCGATATCTTCTGAAACCTGCCTATCCTCCGGCTGCAGCACCACCTTGTGGTTTGTAACCTTCGAAGCCTGAAGTTACAAAACGGTGCACTGATTTCTCTTCAAACAGAAATCAAAGAGAAATGAAAGAGAAATCCTGCTTAAAAAAACAACAACTGAAAATAAGAGGAATCAATGGCTAGATCTAAAAAAGTGAATTTTGGAAAAGGAAACCCCCCCTTCACGTAACAATGCTAATGGAATTTGAGTTCAGTAAGAAATGCTAAGTACATGCTTAAACTGCTCCAACTGAAATTGACGAGACTTAAAAATGCTTCACTTCTGCTGAATGTCATCCATAATCGTGAAATTTATAATCTAGGGCATTAAGTCAGGCATACAGTTTTTAATTTTAAATCTTTCCACTTCTGTTTAATCTTATTGAGTGATATCGGAGGAATGTTTTTTGGCTGTACAGGGTGTTCTGTGGGTGGGGAAGTTGCTGCTGCTGTTTGGATTTTGCCTACTGATCTTATCATTTATTAATTTCATTTATTTTTAAGGCCTTCCTGTCCTGCACTTGTGAGTCATAATTCACAAGGAAGCTGAGAAGAATGAAAACACAGAATACGATATCGATATCGGGTAGTAAGTAAAACTAGCAGAATAAAATCAGTAGCAAAGTTCTAACATAATCAACAATAAAAAGGTCATAATTAAAAAATTCTCTCATTAAATATACTTGAAAGCAGGAAGATTGTTGACTACTAAAACCAGTAAACAGTTGCAGAATTCATGCAGTCTCCAAGGTCTTTTGCAAGGGTGCCACATGTCAAGCATGAGATAGTGGCAGTAGTCAGACAATGTGACACCTCTCTTTGTCTGACACAAGCTTGTTCCCATGTTCGGGTACTCTCTCCCGCCTCTGTTTGTGAGCTGAACTGAAGCCTTTAATTAAACTACAATTGGCTGTATTCTATTTATACCCCACTTCCCCCCACAACTGGGAACAACAGCAGCTTACAGTGGCATTCTTCCCCGCCTCCATTTTATCTTCACAACAACTACCTGGTGAGGCAAGTTAGGCTGAGAGAGAATGACTGGCCCAAGGTCACCCAGTGAACTCCCAATGGCAGAGGAGGGATTTAAACCTCCCAGATCCAAGTCTCACCTTCTAATCGTTATGCCATGCTGGGTCTCTGAATCATCAGCATATAAAAACCAGCTCCTCCTCCTCCTCCTCCTCCTCCACCACCACCACCATCACCTCTTCTTCTTCTTCTCCTCCTCCTCCTTCTTCTCCTCCTCCTCCTCCCCCCCCCCACGGAAGCTTGCTGGGTGACCTTGGGCCAGTCACACACTCTCAGCCTCAGCCCTGGCAGGCATTTGTATGGGAGACCTCCAAGGAATACCAGGGGTGTCACACAGAGGCAGCCAATGGCCAGCCACCTCTGACGGTCTCTTGCCTTGAAACCCCTGTGAGGTTGCCATAAAGTCAGCTGTGACTTGACTGCAATGAATGAAAAATAAAAAGGAGGGCGTATTAATTTTGAACACGGTGCCTCTAGCTTGGCTAAGCTTCTTATTGCCCCCCCTTTAAACCAACAAGCTTCTGAGCCCCCTCATAATTTCTCAGCTTTTGAGAGCTCATCTTAGATCATGCTAAGCCAATGCTTGAACGCTCTGGCTTTATACATATTTTCAAAATGTCCAGAAATTGATGCCTTTCATGGGGCTTCCCCCTGACCTCGCTGAGCCTGACATTTTCCTCTTGTAACCGGCCACATCACAGACCATCTTGCCTCTACCTTCACTGCCACCCTCCCCTCTCCAGGTAGTGAACCCTTGTCCAAATGAGGTCTAATTGGTACATTCTTTGTAATCACTCTTTCCAGAGGTGTCTACTCCATCAACGGCCATTTGGCAATTGCATCAATAATATTGATTTCAGTTTCCAGCCATCAATACCAAAACACAGATAAATGCAAATATGGTCTGGGGCCATCTTCCCGATTGCTTTCAGCCACTTTCCTATTGTCGGTCTCCTCCTTTGAAGCAAAATGCTTCTTTTTAGCATTTGATGCTAGTTAGACCAGACAATAATCAATCAATGCTCAGTTTATGCCTCTGGACTCATGCAAGGATGTGAAGCGGGCAGGCCCATTCCAAAATTCCTGCCAAGGCAAATCTGTTTGAGTAGTAATAATTCCAAAGGAGTTGCTATGTTATGCCCTGACCTGGGTAGCCCAGGCTAACCTGATCTAATCAGATCTCAGAAACTAAACACGAATGGCCCTGGCAAGTATTTGGATGGGAGATAACTCAGGAATACCAGAGTTGCTACACAGAGGCAGGCAATGGCAAATCACCTTTGAACGTCTCTTGCCTTGAAAGCCCTATGCGGTCACCATAAATCAGTTGCACCATTATAGCAATAAATAAATAAATAAATAAAAGCTGTGTTAGCAAAATAAAATAGAATAGAATTTTTAAAATAAACTGGAGTCTTGTGGCAAGAAGAAGAAGAAGAAGAGTTGGTTTTCATACCCTGCTTTTCTCTACCGTAAGGAGTCTCAAAGAGAGAATTGTGATGGGCCCAAACCTACCCAGCAGGCTTCATGTGGAAGAGTGGGGAATTGAACCCGGTTCTCCAAATTAGAACCCACTTAAATTAGAACCCACTGCTCTTAACCACCACACCAGACTGGTTTAGGTTAGCAATGCTAATCTAAGTGATCCAGTAGACCTCATGGACTTCCAGATGGCTTTTAACAAGGCACCTCACCAAAGACTCCTGAGTAATCTTAGCAGTCATGGAATAAGAGGAAGAGTCCTCTTATGGATTACAAATTGGCTAAATGGCAGGAAGTAGAGAGTAGGAATAAATTGACAGTTCTTGTAATGCAGGGAAGTAAGCAGTAGGGCCCCACAAGGACTGGTATTTGAACCAGTGCTGTTTAATTTGTTCATAAATGATTTGAAATTATTTTATTTATTTACTTACAAAATTTATATCTCGCCTTTCTGCCCTTACAAGGCAGAATTCTGGGTGAGCAATGTAACAGGCAAGTATTTAGGTTAATGGAAGTATTTAGGATGGTGAAGACCAAGGCGGATTTTGAAGAGCTACAGGAGGAGCTCTCTAAGTTGGGTGAGTGGGCAACAACAAGTGCAAGCTGATGTATATTGGAACTCAAAACCCTAATTTGAAATATATGCTGATGGGGTATGAACTGGCTGAGACTGAAAGAGATCTCAGGGTTGTAGTGGAAAACTCAATGAAACTGTCAAGCCAGTGTGTAGCAGCAGTGAAAAAGGCAAACTCCATGCTAGGAAAGGTATTGAAAAAAATGGCCAATATGGTGGTAATACTCTTGAGTAAAGCTATGGCGTGGCCTCATTTGGAATACTGTGTGCAATTCTAGTCGTTGTATCTCAGAAGGGATATTGCAGAGCTGGAAAAAGTCATCAAGATAATTAGGACCTTCTGTATGTGGAAAGGCAGGGCAAACTGGGACTTTTCAGTGTAGAAACAAGAGGGCTAACAGGGAAAATTATAGAGGTTTATAAAATAGAACTTGGGGGCAGCCAATAAATAATTGGGAAATAGGTTCAGAAGAGTAATTAAGCTGTGGTTTAATAGGTTCAGAAAGAGCAATTAAACTGGGAAATTCACTGCCAGTGGAAGGAGTGATGGACAGCTTTAAAAGGCGGTTAGACAAATTCCTGGGGGATTGGTCCACCAGTGGCTAGTAGCTATGGTGATGGAAGGGAGCCTCCATCTACAGTGGAAGCAAACCTCTGAACACCAGCACTGGGAGGGAGCAGTCAGGGGAGGACCTCAGCCTCTATGTCCTGTTTGTTTGGCCCTCCAGAACAACCAGTTGGCTGTCATGTAGAACTGTATACTGGGCTAGATGGACCACTGGTCTGATCCAATAGGCCCTTGCTATGTTCTTACTGGCTGGTTCATCTGGCTCATTATTACCTAGGGATGCCAGCCTCCAGGTGGGACCTGGGAATCCCCCAGAATTACAGCTCATCTCCAGACTACAGAGATCAGTTCCCCAGGAGAAAATGGATGTGTTGGAGGGTGGACTCTATGGCATTGTACCCCACTGAGGTCCCCATCCTCCCCAGGTGCCATCCTCAAATCTCCAGGAGTTTCTCAGCCTGGATCTGGCAACCCTAGCCCTGTCAGTGGCCAGGGGAGGACCCAGCAACCCTATTATTACCTATTCTAGCTGACAACAGCTTTCCAGCAAAGGAAAGTCTTTCTCAGCAGCAGCTACTTGAGATCTTTTAACTGGAGGTGCCAGGGTTAGTATGTGGGATCTTCGGTGTGCCATACAAGCGATTCTCCCTGAGCCACAGCCCCCCCCCAAAAAAGATAAAGGGGTCTGAACAGCAGGAAATGTTCAGCACAGGGAGTCATTTTTCATCCCTCTCTTTGGCTGTGTTGAATGCGCGGCTTCCAAAACAAACATCGAAAAACAGAGAACATTCAGTGTAGCTCTCTCTCTCTTTTTTTTTAACGCACATAAGGATTTTAACTGGAGTTTTCCAGGAGGGAAGTGCAGCAAAGCTAGTTTGGGCATCTGTTCTTGTTCTAATTTATACCTTTCTACTTCTGTATGATTGTTTTAATGTCATTGCTGTGAAAGTCTGCAGACAGAAAGGCAATAAATAAGGTTTTATAAATACATAAATAAAGACATCACAGCCACATATTCAACCCAAATCCCCGATCCCAGCTCTGAGTTTGATTAATGACCCTATCCTTTTAAACACCTTCTGGCACGATTCTGGAAAAACAACCTAAAGCAGTGCTGAAAAGAAACACAACTGTACTCTATCGGAAAAGGAAAAAAAAGAAAGGCTTAGTATGAACAGACACCTGAACATATATGGGAGAGTACAGTGTAAGTAGGGAAGAAGGGAGAGAAGTGCGGGGCAATGCCCTGGTTTCTGAGATACAGGTCGGGCACAGGCTTGCACTACCTAAAACTCACAAGTAACAAATTGCTCACATGAACACATGAAGCTGCCTTATAGTGAATCAGACCCTTGGTCCATCAAAGTCAGTATTGTCTACTCAGACCTGCAGCGGCTCTCCAGGTTCTCAGGCAGAGGTCTTTCACATCACCTACTTGCCTGGTCCCTTTAACTGGAGATGCTGCATTTGCAATCTCCTTTGTTGGGCCACTGTCACCTTGCCTCGATTTGCAAGACATTCATGATGAACAAACACTAAACACTACAACTGTGTAATTCAAATCCTGGCCTCTGGCCAGACGATAAATGCCTTGTGATTTGCTTTGCAATGAGAGGTGCCCTCCTGGATCAGCACAAAGCTTCATCTAGTCTAGCATCCTATCTCACATAGCATAGAAACATAGAACTGGGAGGGACCTCGAGGGTCATCTAGTCCAACCCCCTGCACAACCTCCTGCCTCTCCTGGTACACCCCCCAAAGAGCTCTACGCTCCACTGGAAATTATCTGCTGGTGGTCCCCCCCGGCCCGAAGAGTGTGCAGCTGTCCTCAACAAGGGCCAGGGCTTTATTGGCCCTGGCCCCGGCCTGGTGGAATAGTCTTCCTAGTGACATCAGGGCGCTGCGGGACCTTAAGGAGTTCCGCAGGGCCTGTAAAATGGTTCTATTCTGCCAGGCCTATAATTGAGGGCAGCCGCAAGTTTATCCATCATTACTGGCCTCCTCATCCTTCCCCCCACTACTCTTGACATTTGTGGGGGGTTGACTTGCCGTAACTCAGTTACACTGTGGAGTCTGAGTTGTTTTAAGGCCTTCTGGTTTACAGTTTTGAACACATGAACACATGAAGATGCCTTAATCTGAATCAGACCCTTGGTCCATCAAAGTCAGTATTGTCTACTCAGACCGGCAGTGGCTCTCCAGGGTCTCGGGCAGGGGTCTTTCACATCACCTACCTGCATAGTCCCTTTAACTGGAGATGCCGGGGATTGAACCTGGGACCTTCTGCATGCCAAGCAGATGCTCTGCCATTGAGCCATGGCTCCTCCCCTATGAGGTTTTAATTATTGTTCTATGGTTTATGTATTTTAAAAGTTGTTACTTGCCCTGATCCCAGCCTTGGCTGAGAATGAGGGTGGGCTATAAATTTGAATAATAAATAAATAAACACCGGGAATTCACAACTACCTCCCCCCCCACTCCCCCAGTGACCCCTGAGGTCAACTAGTTGCCCCAGAAGGCCAATGAAAAGGGCACAGAGGTTGATGTTTCCTTCTCTGGTTGTCTCCAAATAGTCCAGCATTCAGAGGTTTACCTCCTCTGGAGGTCCCCTTTAGTCATTGTGGCTAGTAGGCATGGATGGCCTATTTTCCATGAGCTGGTCTCTCACCAATGAATTTTGTCAAGATAACACGGGGTCTTAAAAATGGGTTCTTCCCAACCAACCAGAAATAGGATGAGGGTATCTCTTGATGGCCCAGGCTAGCCTGATCTCGTCAGATCTCAGAAGCTAAGCAGGGTCAGCCCTGGTTAGTATTTGGATGGGAGACCACCAAAGAAGTCCAGGATTGCTATACAGAGGAAGGCACTGGCAAACCACCTCTGTTAGTCTTTTGCCTTGAAAACCCCATAAGGGGTCGCCATAAGTTGGCTGCGACTTGATGGCACTTTACACACACACATCTCTTGTGCAAGTCATTTTGCTCAGGTCTTTTGGGCTTTTTCCGTTGAATTACATTTCAACTACTGTGCTTCGTAACTGCTGCGAGGATATCACTCCTGGAGCCAGAGATAGAAATTTCCATCCAGGCTCAGGTAAATCAAATCAGCAAATATTAGACAGGTATGAACTGTGCTGCAAATATTTTGTTCCGGTAGCTCCCGAAAATTGGTATTAACTTCAGCTTCCGTTCACAGGTTTGTGTGGTTATAGTGAGAACCAGCACAGGGACAGCTCCCTTGCAGAGAAGTGACTGGCTACAAACGAAGAGGATCTGTGGAGGAAGCGGCAGCTAGCTGAAAGTGACCTTTGGGGTCAGGAAGCAATTTCCCTCCAGGCCAGATTGGCCAGGGATCCTGGAGGATTTTTTGCCATCTTCTGGGCATGCAGTAGGGGTCACTGGGAGCGGGGTGGGGAGGTAGTTGTGAATTTCCTGCATTGTGCAGGGGGTTGACTAGATTACAAAGAAGAAGAAGAGTTGGTTTTTATATGCCAACTTTCTCTACCACTTAAGGAAGAATCAAACCGGTTTACAATCGCCTTCCCTTCCCCTCCCCACAACAGACACCCTGTGAGGTAGGTAGGGCTAAGAGTGTGTGACTAGCCCAAGGTCACCTAGCTGGCTTCATGTGTAGGAGTGGGGAAACAAATCCAGTTCACCAGATTAGTCTCTTCCACTCAAGTGGAGGAGTGGGGAATCAAACCCGGTTCTCCAGATCAGAGTCCACCACTCCAAAGAACTGCTCTTAACCACTACACCACACTGGAAGTCCCTTCCAACTCTATGATTCTATCATTATATGACCTAGAAGTATCAGCAGTGGCACCAGTGGGGCATGGTTACTGGAAAAAGAATCCTGCTACTCAATCCACTTTGAGTTTTGCTGGAATGGAGTTTTCCAATAAGCCATGAAAAAAAGGAACCTGACCGGTAGCTGACGCTGCTAGGCCACTTCACGCACAATGTATTTACTACACAGAAATGACAAGCCAAGTATGCATTAGTCACTTGACCTAGGAACTCACAGCACAATAGGCCCATGCTTCACACTGTACAACACACATCCCCCTCCCCGTACCACACCTTTGCTCTCCATTCCTTCGGGCTCTCAAAATAACTCTAAAACGAGGAGAGCTCACTCAAGATTGCTGCTGGCAAATTATACCCAACACTATCCTTTTTCGTCGCACTGTGCACCCACACTCTCAGGGCATATTTACGAGCAAAGCATTTGATTATGAAACCAGGGCATGGGATTTAGTCACTGTAGATCAACATTATATTCAGTCACCAGGAGAGAGAAATTTCCACAACATCTAGTGATTGAACACTCTTGTTTACATGCCCTTGGTGTCCAGCTCTGACGCAGGCGGCATATTTATGAGACAGACACACAACACATTTATTGTAGACTACAACGATTCCCTAAACTCCAAAAGCAGACATCATTTACATTTTAGTGCCGTTTTTTGGGGCAAAACTTTTGAATTCACAAATTGGCTACATCCTGCTGGTTTTAAAATATATTAGATTTCAGAACAGAGGTAGTTGTTGTAGGCCTAGCTATTTATTTCTTGCAGGGAAACTTTCAGGGAAACAAAGAAAGGGAAAAGCCATGATTGGTTAGGTCTAGACTAGACAATCAGCTCATTGGCTGGTAAAACCTTTTCGATCATGCTTGAAGAGGGGACTGCATATTTGAAAGCTCCTTCCCCACCAAATAGGGTTGCCGATCTCTAGGTGGGGCCTAGAGTTCTCCGGGAATTACAACCGATCTCCAACCTACAGAGATCAGTTCCCCTGGAGGAACTGGCAGTTTCGAAGGGTAGACTCCATAGCATCACATCCCTGCTGAGGTCCCACCCCTCCCCAAACTCCACCCCTACACTCCACCCCCAAAATCTCCAGGAATTTCCCAACTTCCATGACAAAACCAGAATTTTCCAAGCTGAAGATAGCAATGGTACCACCAAATGACACCACATAGGAAAATATAGTGTGTCTTGGAGAAAGTTAGGCCAGAAGCTGCCTTCATGACATTGAGTTTTCTATGTGCAGGGTGCTGTTGCATGGGGAGGGTGCTCTTGTATGTGGAGGAAGAATTCAGTCATGTGATTCATCCCCCAGCTATCTGAAGTGATATCCAGGAAACTTTGTTTAGCGAACACTAGCCAGAAGAAGAAGAGTTGGTTTTTATATGTCGACTTTCTCTACCACTTAAGGCAGAATCAAACAGGCTTACAATTACCTTCCCTTCCCCTTCCCACAACAGACACCCTGTGAGGTAGGTGGGGCTGAGAGAGCTCTTAATAGAACTGTGACCAGCCCAAGGTCACCCAGCTGGCTTCATGTGGAGGAGTGGGGAAACCAACCTGGTTTACCAGATTAGCCTCCGCCGCTCATGTGGAGGAGTGGGGAATCAAACCCGGTTCTCCAGATCAGAGTCCACCGCTCCAAACCACCACTCTTAACCACTACACCATTCTGGCCAGCTGTATGTTAAAGCTGCATATATAACTTTAGTTGTACTCTATCAGCCTAATTCTAACGATGTTTTCTCAGAAGTAACTGCCACTGAATATGGTGGAACTTACTCTCTTGTAAGTATGACCAGAACTGCAATCTGTGTAAATGAATCTAGAAAGCATCCCCCTCTCCAGCTCCATACTTCGATGCTAATGAGAATTCTGACTTCACCCATAATCTGTTATGGAAAAGTCAAAGAAAAAAATCATTCTACTAATCTTTAGAAATCATCAAATAGTATCTGCAAATGCTTAGGGGGAAAAATAGAAAGAGAAGTGTTATCAGCCAGGCGGAATTTGTTTTCTAAGTAGAGATGGGCAAACGTTCGTGCACTCAGCATGGACCCACAAGGTTTTTTTTGCAACCATTCTTCTCCAACACTTGAAATGTTCAATGGCATTTGCGAAAACTATTCAAAAGGATGCTCACAAAATGTATTGCAGCGTATGCATTCATGCACACACACCGGTGTCCTATGTCTGATCCCATCTCCACCAATTGCTGTCGTTCTCAAGCCACAAACTTGACCTCGCTGGAGCGTGTGGAGAGAGAGTAACATGCTGAGGGGCCTGGTTTTTAAACAGGGAATAGGTTACAAACAGGGTCTACCTTTCCTGCAAATCACTCCTCCCAGCGGTTCTTGTAGGTTATCCGGGCTGTGTAACCGTGGTCTTGGAATTTTCTTTCCTGACGTTTCGCCAGCAACTGTGGCAGGCATCTTCAGAGTAGTAACACTGAAGGACAGTGTCTCCTTCAGTGTTACTACTCTGAAGATGCCTGCCACAGTTGCTGGCGAAACGTCAGGAAAGAAAATTCCAAGACCACGGTTACACAGCCCGGATAACCTACAAGAACCAATGAACTCTGACCGTGAAAGCCTTCAACAATACTCCTCCCAGCCTTTTTCATCAGGGCTTTCAGCTGTGATCCATGGCAATTGTCTCTCGTGGCTGGCATACCATGAGAGACAGCATGGTATAGTGCTTAAGAGCCGTGGTTTGGAGCAGTAGATTCTAATCAGGAGAACCGGGTTTGATTCCCCACTCCTCCACATGAGCAGCGGACTCTAATCTGGTGAACTGGGTTGGCTTCCTCACTCCTACACATGAAGCTAGCTGGGTGACCTCAGGCTAGTCACACTCTCTCAGCCCCACCTACCTCACAGGATATCTGTTGTGGGGAAGGGAAGGTGATTGTAAACTGGTTTGATTCTTCCTTAAGTGGTAGAGAAAGTCAGCATATAAAAACCAACTATTCTTCTTCATTTCTTGGACACTTGATTGGCACTGGAAGGTCATGAAAACTACAATTTCCTATCATCCCCAGCAATCCAGTAAATTCTCCGTGTGTGGCATCAGCAGTCAAAAGTGGCTACCAACTGGATGGAGAAGCACTACGTCATTTATGGCAATGACAGCAAACCACTCAAGGTACACCTCATTTTAAATGAGCAACAATGCAAGCAGATGGGATGCTCACCTTAAGAAGAAGAAGAAGAGTTGGTTTTTATATGCTGACTTTCTCTACCACTTAAGGAATAATCAAACCAGCTTACAATCACCTTCCCTTCCCCTCCCCACAACAGACACCCTGTGAGGTAGGTGGGGCTGAGAGAGCTCTAAGAGAGCTGAGACTAGCCCAAGGTCACCCAGCTGGCCTCATGTGGAGGAGTGGGAAAACCAACCCAGTTCACCAGATTAGCGTCCGCTGCTCATGTGGAGGAGTGGGGAATCAAACCTGTTTCTCAAGATCAGAGTCCACCTCTCCAAACCACTGCTCTTAACCATTACATCACGCTACACCAAAGACACGGGGAGACACAGATCCCTCACAATTTCCTCCAACATGATCTATGCCTTAATAATTTATACTTATAGCAAATATCTGCACTGACCACATACACATATTTGTATACAGGATGCACCCATTCCTTCCTTTCACCCCTGTTTTGAGGTGACAGCAGCAGAAGAAGAAAGGCGAGATAGGTGGGGCTGAGAGAACTCTTAATAGAACTGTGATTAGCCCAAGGTCACCCAGCTGGCTTCATGTGTAGGAGTGGGGAAACCAACCCAGTTCACCAGATTAGCATCTGCCATTCATGTGGAAAAGTGGTGAACCAAACCTGGTTCTCCAGATTAGAGCCCAAAACCGCTGCTCTTATCCACTACACCATGCTGAGCAAGGTGGGTTTGATTTTGGAATGCCTTTATTTGCAAGGATTGCAGCTGTCACTCATCTCTTTCAAACTTCACAGCACTGCTGCTCCACTGGCACCTGACTGCGAGGACAGCAACGCAGTTAAGGAAATTAAGAGGTAACTGAGCTGCCCTGACTGATATTTAGTATGCACCCTGAGCGTGTTTCGCAAGCAGAGCTTTTGCATAATACACGGTGCCCTTTAAGTCGTAGGCCCCGCTGTTTGGGTTTTTTTGTGACAAAATCGCTCTCTCAGAAAGGTCCCTGCAGAGCAGCCATTTTGATTAAGCGCCTGCCGTTTAAGTGGAGAGGGCCGCACTTTTTAATTATCAAAGCACAATAAAACAATGCCTTGCTATTTACGCAGCATTCAGTCAGAATGTTCTAGGAAAGAATAAATATTTTCTGGGACATGGTTTTCTTGTTTTTGTTTTCAATTGCTTGATGAAAGCACCAAGAACACCCACAAGTACCCTAAATAGAGGACTGAGTCATCCAGCAAATTCATTAGCATTTCCTTTCTGGGAAGGGCTATCAATTGCTATGCAAAGTGCATGCAGAATGGAGCTGTTTGTACTCATAGCAATAAGCAATAATTGGTAATGCTGTGATTTGTAACACACACCCCTTTTACCCTTGTACAAGGATGATGGGAACAATCAATAAGTACCAGGCTGTACTAATGATACACAACTACCTACCTAGGGTTGCCAGGTCCCTCTTTGCCAATGGTGGGAGGTTTTTGGGGTGGAGCCTGAGGAGGGTGGGGTTTGGGGAGGGGAGTGACTTCAATGCCATAGAGTCCAATGACCAAAGCGGCCATTTTTTCCAGGTGAACTGATCTCTATTGGCTCAAGATCAGTTGTCATAGCAGGAGATCTCCAGCTAGTACCTGGAAGTTGGCAACCCTATACCTACCCTTGGTTTTCAAGGCAAGAGATGAGCAGAGGTGGTTTGCCATTGCCTTCCTCTGCATAGCAACCTGAGTCTTCCTTGGCAGTCTCCCATGCAAGTACTAACTGTGGCTGTCCCTGCTTAGCTTCCAAGCTCTGACATGATTGGGCTAGGCTGGGCTATCAGGCTGCTGGGTGCATGCATATGTGCCTCAGATTAATATCCTTTTGCAATAATATGTGCAGGACATTCCACCCACCAATATTGCTCTGGTGCTATCACCTGACTTGGGAACCTCGCATTTCTGATGGCTGCCATGTTTCATACTGATACCGAGCATGAGTCTAAGACGAGACATGCGTGTGCATTAAAAATATTGCAGTTTGGACTGGATTGTTAGCAGCCACCATCAGCAGAAAAGAAAGGTAGAAAAGAAAGATAGGAGAGGAATGGTAAAAAGATGGCGAAAGAAAGGGGAGAAGCAGAAGCTTATAGGGCATTTGAATGCAGAGTTACTGCGGTCAAAACTTATTGCACTTCAGTGGGCTTAAACTGCAGTAACTCTGCATAGGATTGCACTGTTAGGAAAGCTCAGCTTGCCCTGTGTGATTCATACACTTGCTGTGGAGAAACAAGTCTCTAGAGGACAACAAATGTACATTTTATGCATGTTAGACTCTACACTGAACATTTTGTACCTGCAAACGCAAGGTATATGTGAAGGATTGGTTCAAGCAATCAGTACCTTGTTCCAAATCCAACGGACTTCCCAGTTAAGCTGGAGAACAGTCACTCCTGATAATTCATTTTGCTCCCCTTGGTCACTATTTTCAGAAGAGCATAACAAAAGGGCTGCAGCTACACAACAAGTATCCCTCCTGGGTGCTTGGAATAACTATGAGTTGTTGAAAGCACTGGGCAAACTTTGGTGTTTGAGCAATAGAGATCCTTTTGGTGTGCTACCTAGAGAGCCAGCACAGTGGTGCAGTGGTTAGGAGTGCTGGACTTTAATCTGTAGAACTGGGTTTGATTCCCCACTCCTCCACATGAAGCAAGCTAGGTGACCTTGGGCTAGTCACAGTTCTCTTAGAGCTCTCTCAGCCTCACCCACCTCACAAGGTGTTTGTTGTGGGGAGAGGATGGGAAGGAGATTGTAAGATGGTTTGATCTTCCTTAAAAGGTAGAGAAAATCGGCATATAAAACCCAACTCTTCTTCTTCTTCATAGTGTAGTGGTTAGAGTGTTGGATTATGATTTGGGAGACCAAGGTTTGAATCCCTACTCTGCCAGGGAAGCTTGCTGGGTAACTCTGAGACAGTCACAGACCCTTAGCCTAATCAAGCTCACATGGTTATTATTAGGATAAAATGCAAGAGAGAACAGTGTCTCCTGCTTTGGGTGCCCATTGGGGAGAAAAGATTGATATACATAAAGAAAAATAAAAAAATAAAAATAAAATAAAGAGACGCACCAACTAATAATTGGTGGAATCATTCCACTGAACAACATAATACCTGTTCAGAGTTCCATCTATAGAACTGAGCCTAAAGGATAGGGTTCCCAGGTCCCCCTTTGCCATTGGTAGGAGGTTTTTGGGGTGGAGCCTGAGGAGGGTGGGGTTTGGGGAGGAAAGGGACTTCAATGCCATAGAGTCCAATAGCCAAAGCAGCCATTTTCTCCAGGTGAACTGATCTCTATCGGCTGGAGATCAGTTGTAATAGCAGGAGATCTCCAGCTATTTCCTGGAGGTTGGCAACCCTACTAAAGGAAGAAGAGATGGAATGAAAGAGGCAAGACGTTCCTTCTCTGGCCTGCTTGCTTGAACGCTGAAACTCTGCTGTGCTCTGACCTGGAAGGAATGGGCCGGGTGTGAGGAGAGCAGGGAGGTTGCCATGGCTGACAAGGAACCTTCGGGATGCTTGTAATGTATATTGGCTAGCTAATACTGACTAAGGCAGTCAACTGTGCTCTTGACAAAGGCCCTCTTGTGAGTGACACACTAACAAGAGGTGATTGACTGGGCATCTGGGACTGAGTATGCACCGAGCTCCTTCTCGCATGAACCCAACATGATATATTGAGCAAATTATTTCTTTATTAAGAGTAAATTTCCATAATGGTGATGTATTGTGTTATTTTCCCCCTCCCACCCACCCACCCCTTGCCTGCCTCCTTCTCTAATGAAGACAGGTGGCCTGCGGGAAAGCCCAGTGCTGTTCCTGAGCCACACGTGATACGCTTTGGCTTCGCAGAGGCACAGCCGAGTTCATTTATCAGCCCGCCCAGGCCTTAAGTAATCTCCCTGCCATCCAAATTACACAACTGGGCCTTGAAGATTGGATCATCAGAGCTGTAATCACGTTTGGAAGGGCAAAGGCCTAAACAGAGCTCATCGGTTGCTGACATTTGGCCCGATTGCCCCCTGAGCATGAGACTCGAGTTCTGATGGTGGAAACTAGCTGGGAGATTGCAGAGGTCTGGGTAGGTGTACGTTACAGGTGACTTTGAGGTGAGTTCTGATAATAAGCTGTTAACACAGGTAAGTGCAAGGTTGCGCCCCTGGGAAATGCGGGACTCCCATTACATAATGGGATGCTTGCAATGCAGAAATGAATGCCTGCTTTGGTCCTTGCTCCAGTTGTGTAAGTAGATGGTCCTACTGCCAAGATAGGACGTGCAACTAAAAAAACAGCACTATGGCCTTAACTAGAAAAATACATCTATCAAATATAAAAAAGACTCAAGGTACTGGATGCTAAACATTTACTTGTGAAGGTAACATCAACGTGAAAGCCCTATCTATCTAGCTACACATATACCACAGATACAATATTTACAATATGTAGAAAAGTTACACTTCCAATGCACAATTTCAAATCAACATGTACTATAACTGGAGCCCCAAAAATAGATAGGATGTGCTGCATAAACACAAACAATCCCTGAAATAAGCATCAGTCTCTCATGTTGAGGAGATGGAGTTGAGGTGTAAGCATCTATAAGTGCTACCCTAAGCAGTGTTACACACTTCTAAGCCTATTGACTTCAACAGAAGGGTGTAAACTGATTTGGATGACACTGTGAATATCTGGCCAATGGACTGACTTTACATACTAAGGCTTAGTTCAGACATCACATCAAACCACAGTCTGCACCAATCATGGCTGAAGCTTCCAAGTATGCAGGCAAGGCAAACCATGGTTTCGAGCAGCATTTCTTTTCCGTTTATTCAGTACATGCATTTGTGATCTGATGCCCACCTCAGGTGGTCAGCGGGCAGAGGGGTAAATTATCAGGGTTTGCCCGCCACCACCGGGCACCTGGAAACCCTAGCCACAGGCCTTCAGATTTCTGGCAGTAAGTAATGCATCCATTGGCTCTTCCCATAAAGTTGCAGGGGTGTTTATGTTTTTCTCTTGCCTGTCTGGCTGGCAGTAATTTCCCCCCTCCTCTGTGCTTAAAGACCTCTGTCCAGAGTTTAGCAATGCTCTGAGCCTTCCCCCCACGAGCATGCTGGCTCCAGAAAACATAATGGGTGCAGCCCTGTTTCCAAGCAGCTCTCCGATCAGAACTGCCAGCTCCCAGCATGCCCTCTGCACACACGGGTGTGCCAAAGGAGCTCCCACGGCTTTGCAGGCCTTTCGTATGCCTTCTCTCCCCCTACTGCATGTTGAGCCAGCGGCATCCCAGGCCTGATTACCAATTAGCACCTCTGATTCACAGCTTCGCAGATCTGCTTCTGAAGTTTAATTAAGAAGCGGTAGCTGAGAAGCTCTCCTTTTTTCGCAGCACTTTGCAAGAGGAAAAAGCCCCGGTCGCTTTGTTAGCCATGGCAGCAGTGGGAATTTATTGTATTCATTTTCTTTTGCTTCAAACATCACAGCTCAACTTCTAAAAGTAATTGGATTATTAGTGTCATTGGCTGGAGCCGGAGTTCTGCGGCTCAGCTGGATGGTTCAGAAAAAAAACAAAAACCTTGGGGAAGGGATGGAAACAGCAGGTCAAACCCTCAGGCTGCTGCCGATGGGGAGAAGGGGTTCAAATGTGGTTAGGACAGATGACAAAATGGAAACTGAGAAGCACATCCTGCAATACTTCTTTAATGTCTCTCGGTTGCCTAGAGACATCCAATAGAAGCACTGGTTGTATAGAAGTGTTTGTAAACTACAAACACTGGTGAGGGGCTGTGGTTCAGTGGTAGAACATCTGCTTGTCATGCAGAAGGTCCCAGGTTCAATCCCCAGCATCTCCAATTAAAGAGACTAGGCAAGTAGGTGATGTGAAAGACCCCTGCCTGTGACCCTGGAGAGCCACTGCTGGTCAGAATAGACAGTACTGACTTTGATGGACCCAGAGTCTGATTCAGTATAGCTTCATGTGTTCATGTACCTTTTTGTCTTGTCTCTAAGGAAGGGTCTTCATCAAACCTCCACAGGATCCAGTGGATTAGCAAGTGAGGCAGACAGTCTCTAGCTTCTACTGGAGAGAGCCCCCAACTTTCTGGCTTCCTCTCACATTCCGGTAATGGCCAGCTCTGCATTGAATGAGGTGGTAGACTCTTCTGAGGTGGTACAGTGGATGTTATCCCATCAGACTGTAGGTTAATGTTAGTAGTCTGAATGCTTCCCATTAAAAATAAACTCATTAGAGCATAAGATGAGAGTCTCCAGCTCAGTGGTAGAGCATCTAATTGGCATGCAGAAGGTCCCAGGTTCAACCCCTGGCACCTCCAGTTAAAGGGACTAGGCAGGTGGGTGATGTGAAAGACCCCTGCCTGAGACCCTGGAGAGCCTCTACCGGTCTGAGTAGACAATACTGACTTTGATGGACCAAGGGTCTCATTCAGTTTAAGGCAGCTTCATGTGTTCAAGAAGATAAGAAAGGACCCAGCGTTCCTCACAGGTGTTCACAGTGCTGGCACATGTTCCGAGCTGACTGGATTGAACTACAGTTCCCGGATGGCAATGTGAGAACTGCTGGAGGTGCGGGGAAATATGTAAATACAATTTACGCAAATGGGCAATAACACGCTTGGCTTTGGAAGTCAGAATGGGCAACAGTAGGGACTCCCACTAGGGAGTCAAGCCATTTCCCTCTTATCCCTGGACCCCAACAGGATTGATACAATCAAGGAAACTATCCCAATTTGTGAGTTCAAGCTTGCAAACTTGCAGTCTCAAGAAATGGGCGATTGAGTATTACACACTTTGACCCTCAGTGGCTCTCCTGGGTTCCGTTAAAGGCCTTTTCCAACACCTGCTATCTGCATTCCTTTAACTGGAAATGCTACGGATCAAACCTGGAACTGTCTAAATGCAAAGCTGGTGAATGACCACTGGCCAGGCTGTACTGGTTAGGTCAGTTTCTGAATGCAGGTTTAATCAGTATAATGTATTGCAATAACCTTAGACATACATTTATCTTTCTCAAACTCCAGATTTAGGATTTGTTGAGTGTCCAAGTCTCGGCATCCTTTAATTTAATGTATAACTCTTTTTCATGTCTTTGCTGTGTATATTCTCAGCCCAAAACATCCACTTGTTGTGCAAAGAAAAGCTAAATTTTGCTCTGCGATAAATAATGCAAATTGAAAAAAATATGCAGCATATCTTTGCATAAAATACTGAGCTTCAGGCGCCAGGGGAAATCCCCCCTCCCATTTGCCCAGGTTTTTAGCGGCACCTAAAAGTATTTTTGCTGCCTTCTGCTGCTTTTAGTTAAACTCTGTCTTGAAGATTTGGTTGTTTTGGCTGGTTCAAATTGTGCATACGTCTCTTTTGCATGTGGATAGGAAAATTTGTTTACAATGTGTATTATTTATATCACATTACATCACATTTTCTGGCTCAATGGCAGAGCACACGCATCAGAATGCATAGATTTCTCTTCATATTTTAAAACTCTTTTTGTGCTCTGCATGAAGGCTGTCGTGGGTTCAAGCTCTGGAAATGAGCAGATGTCTGGGAAGACCATTCTCAGCCAGACAGCCACCGGTAGTAAGAGTATGCAACAGTGAGCCATCAGTGGTCTCAGTTGGTATAGAGCGGCTTCATAGCTTCAAAGTATTAGTTTTTGCTTCAGTAAGGCTTTGAGAGGGGTTGACTCTCGGGAGGAGAGGAAGAACCTGGAGGGAAAAAGCTGTGATGATGGACAAGTACAATTGTTCCAGAGGAAAAGACAACCTGTGGAGCTATTAGGAAGCTGGTCAGCAGAAGAGGCTGCCCCTTCTGGTACTGGACCTTTTTGTACCTTAGCTCTTATCAAACTTGCACTGCTGTGAGGAATGTTTGGTCCTTCAAGAAAGGGGGCATATACAGGCATCCCACCTTGACAGTGACTCTGCTGGGATGTTTCCCACCTGAAACTATACAGAGAAAGCATCCAAACCTTTTTGGAGTCAATGAAGAGGGCCCAGAGTCTAACAGTGCAGTCCTAAGGATGCTGACCTGGAATTAAGCCCCACTGAAATCACCTGAGTAGTATTCTGAGTAGACCTGCTTATTATGGCACTATTATTTCTCTCCTCAAGCTGACTTAGGTTTATTCAATATGTCACTGGTAGGGTTGCCAAGTGCCTCCAATATATTACAGGTAGGGTTGCCAAGTCACCTGTTCATTTGGCAGCTGGAGGAAAAATAGGAGGCTGCACATGCCACAACATCAGTTCTGGTCAAGAAAAAGGAAGTGATATAGTGATGCTCTAGGAATCTCACAGATCTCTGTGATTTTGTCATAGGGGATTCCTACAGTCTCTCCTTCTGTTTTTTTTCCAGGCAGAAATGATGTCATTTCCACCTCTCCGCATCCCAATAACCCTCCCACTGGCTGCCAGCCTAGATCTGGCAACCTTTTCACTGGGTTACTGTTAATTTTTCAGTCAAAACTCCCAGTGTCTACAGCTTTCCACCTTTAAATCAAAGTTTGGTTTAAGCATCAGTTCAGGTTGGAATGAAGCTGACCGCAACTCTGTGACCACTAATAGCATCTCAATCTAGCCCTTTTTGTTAAACAGGGTTTAGCAAAATTTAAAAAATTGCGTATTCTTGTTTATTGTGTTTTTACAGTGCATAAGACTCATGTGGGTTAGTACTTACATATGCATGTTCCATCAACTCACTACCAACTTATGGAGATCCTAGCAAGGGGCTTTCAAAGCAAGTGAGAAGCAGAGGTGGTTTGCTCTTGCTTTCCTCTGCAGAGTCCTCCATGGTGGTCCCCCATCTAAGAACTAATCCCATTTAGCTTCTGGGCTCTGACAAGATCAGGCTATATCATACTATTTCACATTCCTGTGAGTTAATAGGTGGCATCGTTTAATAAATATCCATAGGAAAAAGGAGAAGGAGCTATCTGGGATACTGGTACTCACCCTGCTAGAAATCCTGCTCAAGTCGAGACACCACTCCCTATCCAGGTATGTGTCTGAATATCCATGACCTGCTGACTGGACCTGAAAACCCCTATGTTAACTTTGTGTCTCGCTTCTGCCAGCTGAACCTGTGATCATTTATTGTTGCACCATTTCCTCACATTAATTTCCCCAGCAAACTGTAGGCATTTTAAAGATTATTTGTGCACCAATAAATTCACACTATACATTGTATACATGTTATACATATCAGTGGTGTAGTGATTAAGAGGGGTGGTTTGGTGGAGGCTAACCTGGTGAACTAGATTTGTTTCCCCACTCCTACACATGAATCCAGCTGGGTGAGCTTGGGTAAGTCACACTCTCTCAGCCCCACCTACCTCACAGGGGAGGGGAAGAGAAGGTGATTGTAAGCTGGTTTGATTCTCCCTTAAGTGGAAGAGAAAGTTGGCATATAAGAACCAACTCTTCTTCTTCTACTGCTGTATACATAAAGTCTGCATAAATTGAATATAAAACAAATCTTCTCACAAAGAATGAAAAGTGGAGAACCAAAATCACTGGCAAAAACATAAAAAAATATAAAAAGAAGCAAAGGAAACTCATCCCTACATTCAAGCCAGCCATCAAAACTGCCTCTCACTGGGCCTAGCTGTTTTTCTACTATCCCTTCCTCATTTGCAGTTCTGCAGAAGCCCATGTACTGGACTCAGAACAAAGCACACCAATCAAAGACGTTCACGCAGAATAAACAAATTTGCATACATTATTTCAGAACTGAAATTGGATTACTATTTTTTGGCCTGGAATACAAACGGTCTGAAACCCCGGTTGCTAATTTTGTTCAAAGAAGGAGAAACATTATATTCGAGGCAGCAGCGAAACCGCATTGGAGAGGACGACAAACAACATCCAGCATCCTAACTCCAAACCACTCCTGAATTTACAAAGTTCAGGCCACGCAGCTTAAATTATAGCTCTGTTTGACATGAAAGGGCGGCTGTGCGGCAAGCCAGACCCATCCAGAGTCTGATTGTTTTAAAACATGCTCCGGCTTTTGATGATAATAATGGCTCCTTACAGTACGGAAGAGACCGACGTCCTGATTTCCGTTCTAATTTGAACTTGATCATTCCCCTATTCCTTATGAGCAGACAAAAGCTTGTATGTGTCTGATTGCTCATCAGTGTGAAGGTCTTAAGGGACAAATGTTTTAATAAACAGCCCCAGAGCGTTTGCCGCTTGATAGCAGAAGGTATGTGCTCAGGATGGAGTATGGCCATTGTTTTCTCTGTGACCTTGACAGCAAAGTCTGTCAAGGGACTTTCACCTTGTGAGACTGCAGATGCCTTCTTCTCCCCTCTGAAGCAGATGTCACACTTTTCAGCGTCTGCCCCTTTGCCCTTGACTTGAAGAGAATGAAAAGAGAGCCAGCATGGTGTAGTGGTTAAGAGGGGTATACATGTTATACATATCAGTGGTGTAGTGGTTAAGAGGGGTGGTTTGGAGTGGTGGATTCTAATTTGGAGAACCGAGTTTGATTCCCCACTCCTCCATATGAGTGGCGGACTCTAATCTGGTGAACCGGGTTGGTTTCCCCACTCCTACACACGGAGCCTGCTCAGTGACCTTGGGCTAGTCACAGTTCTCTCCAAACTCTCTTAGCCTCACCTACCTCACAAGGTGTCTGTTGTGGGAAGAGGAAGGGAAGGCAATTGTAAACCTTCATCATCTTGTACTCTGAACTGTCACCCTGTGGACCACATTCACCATCTGTTGATCTATAACCAAACCATTTATTTAGATATTTATACCCTACTTTCTCCCCCAATAACCCAAAGAGATTTGCTACCGTGCTTCCTTATCTCATTTGGAAACACTTAATGTCTGCAGAGCATTTATGCTTGCCAGGTTTAATTTAAATTTCAAATTTCAAATACCTTTATTGGCATAGTACAATCTGCCATATATAAAAGGATAAAAGTTAGAGTAAAATAAAATTAAAATAAATCATTCCTTATTGTTGTGATTCTACTTCCGACTAGATTCCCATCGGTTGACTACTATCGTCAAAAATTTTGCCACGTTTTTGGTTATCTCAGGATCCTTATCAGCTAATAGTTTGTAAAGTATTTTCGTATTATTTGGTGAGAAGTTCAAAACTATGGGTTTTATTAGGTTTCCTCTTGGGGAATCATAAAGATGGCAGTCCAAAAGAATATGAGACAGGGAGTCAGGACATCCTGCACCACATCCGCAGACCCTTTCAGCGTAAGGCGTTTTCAGGAATCTGCCACGAAGGATCGCTGAAGGCAATGAATTAGTCCTAGCCTGCATAAAGACTTTCCTGAGCTTAGGATTGTTAAGGTTTAATATTCTCCCATCAGGCATTTTATATGGTAGAATGCCTCTCAGCGACTGGTGCTGTCCATGCATGGTTGCGGTACCTGAACACTTAATTCATATGTTACTGCATTGTAAGTTTTACTTGAAGCCTGCCGCTTCACAAAGTTCCTGGCCAGTGTTAGGTGATATAATGAAAAAAACATTTTTAACCCCCACACTCATGGTTATCCTATTTGCCCACCTCTAACTGCCATCCCAACTGTCATTTTTAAATTGTCAGTTCCTAACTGACATTCTCAACACTCGGCTCCTATTGGCTGCTGTAAAATTGGACGGCTCATGCGACTACATTCATCACAGAGTCTCCTAGCTTTGTACTGACTTGACTAAGATGAAATACAATAGACTTGTTAAATAGGTTTACTTTTTTTTTTAACAGATGGGATAATCCAGTTTCATTTGTGTCATGGGTCTTCTTTCAAGAAATCGTTTAACAGGATTATTCTCCGGTTAAAATACCCCCCTCCCAAACACACACTTAAGAGAGAATTTGTTTAGTCAGATTTATGGTGATTGGCATATACGATCATTAATTCTCCCCAAGTGGATTTTTGGTACTTAGTGTCACTGAGGTGAATTTTTCAGAGAATCCCGTGGTTATCACTGTGGGTTCATTCACACCCAGTGTCGACCCAAACGGGAAAGGATTCCAGGGAAATTCATAACAATCTGTCACAGGCAATGAAAAAAACTAAGTTTAACTAAGAAAAACGTGTAACTTTAATGAGGGGCTGGGTTCTATTTCAGTGGCAGAACTGTACTCCCAGGTTCATTCTTGGCAACTCCAGATAAAGGTGATTGAGTAACGTTAAAGTAGTGGGGCTTAATAAGATTCCAGTGTTTACTATTAGATATAAACCATGATTAGTCCATATAGTGGATTCATTTATCCAGCTTGGCTGTGTGTAGTTTATTTCAGTGATAGTATAAACTTTTATTGTATGTTTAGAGACTCTGGCTAGCTTTTTGCATAACCAGTCATTGTCTCCTTGCCGAGGATTTTGTAGTACCCCTGGCCCATCCTGGTGTCAAGCTGAATATTGTGGGCACCATTTTCATAGTTGGTCCACCCCATCTCTAGTCCTGTTCAATTTCCGTTTTTTAAGTATATAGGTTTAAGTATATAGGTTTAATAAGTATATTAAATTCAGGCATGCCTTGGCTGTAATAACTGGAAAACCATTTCTCTCGATGTCCCCAGAATCTCCTTATTCTATCAATCCCCATCAGTAACAATACTCTACAACATCTTTCTCTACTCTAGACCCCAAACAGCTGCTGTAAACAACACTGAGTTAGATGCACCAATGGTCTGATTTGGTATAAGGAGGCTCTACATGTACATAAGATCAGCCTCTGAGAAGACCTATTTGACATGTATTCCTTTTGGGAGTTAAGACTGGCTTTTAGCAGGAGCATAATCTTTTCAGGTGTGGCTCTGGAGCTGTGAAATGCCTTAAGAGGTTCATTTATGATCCTCTTTTTGGAGATACACCCTTTTTTTTGCTAGGCCTTCAGGAGTTCATTGGAGTTAATCTGGAAAATGTTTTTGACTGCTGCTCTGCTTTGTGCTATTTTAAATCACCTTATTTTGCTTTATCCTGTCAACTTTTACAAAACTGCATGTTTTGAGAATGCAGGAACCTGTTTTTTCTTTTAGTTTTCTGTAGTCCTGAGAAGAAGGGGTGAACACCTATACTGTCCAAGCAACTGCTATTCAGTTTCACCAACAGAACAATATCTGAGGCAGAACGCCACTGCCTGCTTGGATTTAAGATATTGAGAAGGCCATTCCAAGCAGGTCCACTGAGATTCCTACTCTGGACTATTCAGTGAAGCTTACTCCCAGGAAAGTGTTCTTAAGATGGCACCCTGAGCACAGTTACCCCTTCTAAACTCATTGCTTACTAGGGTATACCCTGCTTAGGATGACATTGTAAAGATCTCTATTCCTGGAATGAAGATGCAGGGAAGAAGAAGAGTTGGTTTTTATATCCCAATTTTCTCTACCTTTAAGGAGTCTCAAACCAGCTTATAACCACCTTCCCTTCCTCTCCCAACAGACACCTTGTGAGGTAGTTGAGGCTGAGAGAGTTCATAGAGAACTGTGGCTAGCCCAAGGTCACCCAGCTGGCTGCATGTGGAGGTGTGGGGAAACTAACCTGGTTTACCAGATTAGAGTCTGCCGCTCATATGGAGGAGTGGGGAATCAAACCTGGTTCTCCAGATAAGAGGTCACTGCTCCTAGCCACCGCTCTTAACCACTACACCATGCTGGAACAGAGAGAGTATGCAGTTAATATTATATTTTTTAATAAATAGTATTATGACCCTTATGGTTAAAAGCAGATTATCATGCAATCACTCAAGGAAAAGTTGGGATATATGTGCAGGAAAAATAAATAGGAGGCCAGGCAGAAGACAATTGCTCACAGTTTATCCAGAGATGATAAAATAAGCAGCAAATTCCAGATACTAGTGTTGTCAAAAGAACATCTGTTTTGTAGCTAACCCCCCCCCCCCCCACACACACACACACATATGTTTAATTTAGACATGGGTTGAAATCCTGGTATGGATGCACTGGTGACATGGACAATTTTCTATCTATGAAATGACAACCTTTGTCCATATCAAAAGACAGTTGTGAAGCTGAATGAGACAAGGAATGTTGCTTCATACTAGTAGAACAGTTTAATGATAGAACAGGCCCTGAAGTCTGTAGAAATTTTCTTTTGTGGAAGTATTTAAAGTGAGGTTAGAAGGTAATAGTTAGGGTGGGTTGACTCCAGTACATGGTATCCTACCCTAGATCACATGAACTGGTTTATCCCCTGCCCCAAGAAGCAAAAACCAGACCTTCATTAAGTAATTCAGTCAACAACAAAATTACACTATATGATTGCTGTTGATATATCTTATACCCTATAGTTAAATATTCAGTATATCATTCTCTATTTGATATCTAACATCCAATTTTAGTGTATATGCTGCCGAAGAGAGCACTATATTCTATATCTAACATCTATATTAATCTATCCTTAAATATGCCCAAGATTTCAGTAAGAATTTTTTAAAGACAAGTAATGGTGCTAAAAGTGTACCAGGAGATACAATGAATTACTTTTATGCCAGACCTGAAGCAAACAAGTTTTGTGTTTCATAGATAAAATTTAAATGATGGCATTTGTGTTTCAAAGGAAGGAAATGTTGTGATTTGCTTTGCAGAGCAGAACAAAGCTATTTGTTTTCTGCAGCAATCCAAAGTTCTTTATTAGGGAGTAAGCGAGGGTTGCCAACTCCTTAGAAATTCCTGGAGACTTGGGAGTGGTGCTGTTTGGGGGGGATGAGACGAGGAGGTATTTCAGCTGGAACCTATGGTATACCATAGAGTCTGCCCTCTGGAGCTGCCATTTTCTCCAAGGGAACTGACTTCTGCATTGTGGAGATCAGGTGTATTTCCAGGAGAACACCAGGACTCACCTGGAGGCCGGCAACCCTTGAGTAAGCCCAATGGAGCTCAGTGGGGTTGACTTCTGAGTGCTCATGCTAAGGACTGCACTGTTCCTCATTTAGTCCAGAATTTCGTGAAATCAAAGCATGACCTCTCAGTTTCAGAATTTAAGAAGAATTGTAGGGAATGTGTATAGCATAGTGGCGAAGAACATATTGGGAGTCCTAGGGTTCAAGTTTTGACTTTGCTATGAATTTACTAGGTTTCTTTAGGCTAGCCACTCTGTCTCTCTCTCTCTCTCTCTCTCTCTCTCTCTCTCTCTCTCTCTCTGTCTCTCTCTGTCTCTCTCTCTCTCTCTCAGCCTCAGTCTGCAATGTGGAGAAGTCCCTCTAGATTCAAAAGCCTTACTGAAATCATGATAAACTATGTCCACAGCATTCCCCTGATCCAACAAAGTAGGAACTCTCTCAAAAAAGATAAGGTTAGTCTGACATGACTTATTCTTGAGGAACCCATGCCGGCTCTTAGTAAACATGGCCATCTTTTCTAAACGCTCAAGGACTGATTGATGATTTGCTCTAAAACCTTACCAGGTATGGGCTAGTTGATGGGTTAGTAGTTACCTGGATCATGGCAGCATGCATAATTCCCCCTTTTTACTCCTCACAACAACCCTGTAGGGTAGGCTAAGAGAGACTGACTGGCCCACAGTCACCTGGCAAGCTTTCCTGGGTGGCAATGTGAACCTAGGTCCCCCAGATCTTTGTCTGACACTCTAACCACTAGGTCACGCTGGCTCTTGGTATCTGCTTTTTCTCCATTGCCTCTATCCCTGACAGGTGTGTCTAAAACTCCTTTGGCCCTTTCATCCTATCCGTACGCAGTCTCAGGTTCTCTCATTTCCCCTTTCCCTGTATCTCCCTGTCATGCATCATTACTATTCCTTCGGCACACACACACAAAAACTAGCCGAGTCAAAGCTGTCCCAAATCAATGTCTCATTTCAGCTCTTGAATCTCTAAGAGGATTAATTATTTATATTGGAGAAACAGAAAAGCTTAACACATTTAAAGCTGTCTGAAGTGACTTCAGCCCAACTTTGGTTCATTTTTTTCCCCTTTTAACAAAACGTGGGGAGACATCTTGGAATTAAGAGGAAATGGGATTTTGTTTGATTTTGAACGGAAGCAGCGACAAAAGAAAGGCAGTCACAGAAGAGTGAATCCTCCTTTGACTTGGGGCTTTCTTCCCTCTGGGTAGCAACATTCATGCCTCCCCCTCGCCCCCCCACTTCTGCTCTGACATCTCCTCTGTGAAACAGATTGTGTTGTCCACAAGCAACATTACTATGCTATTCCAGCACTGTTCATCATTTTAGCAGAAATTATGCAAGAGTTCAGAGCTGGAAGAATAATAGATGCCACAGCAATGTGACCTGAGGTGGCTATGATTGGAAACTGGGAGCGAAGGATTGTTGTGGATGAATGCCTGGTTAGTTTGACCTCAGACATTTGGCCTGATGCTTTCATATGTTCCTGCTGTCCAAATGTCTTGAACATTCAGGTCTCTCCTGAATTTTGGGGAGCATCATAGGCCTTTTATGCAGGGACGTTTCTCCACAGTGACCCCTGCTGATTGCTTTGGGGCTTCCTTTTGATTATGCATGCCATTTCTGCCCGTCAGAGGTTGCCTCGCTCTCTCTGCGCGTTTTGCCCACGTTTTCCAGATTTTGGCTAAAGCAGCATCTGGAAAACATGGGCAAAATGCATGGGGAGAGCGAGGCAACCTCTGACGGGTGGAAAAGGCATGCATAATCAAAAGGAAGCCCTGAAGCAGTCGGCAGAGTGACCGCTGGGAAACATCCCTGCATAAAAGGCTAAAGTGACACTACATCGGGGAGGGTGAGATGCAGTGGATATGGAAAGGATATCCTATCTTTCAGTATCTGGGCTTCTGAAACTTAGCATGCATTGGGCAACTTATAGGTGGATGCCACATTGCAAGGGTATCAGGAGAAAGGATGATTCAGTTTATGCAAAACGGGCATTTGCCAATAAGGCACGGGTAATTTTTCAACACTTGTTTTCGGTTGAGTCAAGCGTATGCTGCGTGCTGTAAAGCGGCGCAATCCCAGACTTTGGACTAGACTTTTGGCACACTCACCAGAACAGTGACTTCAAATGAGGGCATTTTTGGCTGGTTCTAGTATTCAACAACCTTCCAGTGCTGCAATACAAGTTGCATGTGCTGAAATCCCCTCTTGAACCAAATTCTTATGCCTTAAGGATGGTCAACTTAGGGCCAGAACACTGTGTTTTTAAAATGGAAGCTTCGGGTTTATACCCTGACTCATCCCTGAACTTCATTTGGTAATCTTGGCCAGGTGCTGAAACTACTTTCCAGCGAAGGAGGAGGAGGAGTTGGTTTTGTATGCTGACTTTCCCTACCACTTAAGGAAGAATTAAACTGGCTTACAATCTCCTAACCTTCCCCTCCCCGCAATATGGCAACAGCTGAACCAAAGCCTAACGTTGCAAAGAAACCATGCAGAGCAAGATTTATTTCATGTTTATCTCACATTTCCTCCAACATGCTCAGGGTGGTGTCCATGGTTCACCCCTCTTCAACTACCCTATGATGTAGCTTAGACTGGGAGCGAATGACTGTTTCCAAATCAGCCAATGAGTTTCATCCAGCGACTGGTCAGCGGAGCTCTGAACCTGGGTTCCCCTCTCTTAGGCTGAGCCTCTAACCCAGGCATCCACAGAGTGGTGCATGTGGGTGCCATGGCCCTTGCAGACACCTTTTCTAGTGCCTGCCAAGTGTTTTTAGGAAGTGGGTGGGGCCAGGTAGGGCTTCTGCCCAGCAAGGCTCCTGATTGACTATTGAAGATTTGATTGGCTGTGCAGATTTTTTTTTACATGTTGCTTTGGCAGTAGCTGCCACCACATCACAAGGATCTCCGCTATGCTACTGAAGTTGAGCTGTGGCCATCATTTTGTGTCTCGTTCCACCTCCTATGGTGGCCATTTTAGGGCAGACATTTTGTTGCTGCGCCCACCGTGCCATATCAGAATTCCTAATGTGCCTGCAGGTTCAAAAAGGTGTGGGGACCACTGCTCTAACCACTACACCACACTGGCTCAAGATCTGAGGTACAGATTGAACTTCCGGATGGGAAAGCGGCCAATGGAAAAGGGTTTGCTTGAGCATGCAAGTGTGTGGCAGCCCAGCCAGAGAGACCAGGAAGGGCTTCTTAATTCTTAACACTACATACTACTACACTTGATCTTAGCCAAAAGGCCGAGAATCCTTAACACTATACATTATAAAGGCTTGTGTTGTTCAGGCATCGAAAGGCAGAGGAGAGTGGTAGTGGGTTGTTCTTTTACATCTTCGGTTTAGTCACAGTAGCCTCTAATTTCCTCAGATCTGAGGCTACCCTGTGAGACTGCACAGAAGCGATATGGACGAGAGATGAGGGGAAGGAGGGAGGGGAGAAGAGGCAAAAAGCAGCAATCTTGTAAAAGTCAGTTTTAGGGGAAAAATCAATTTCCTTGTGTGACACGATTTGCTTAAGGCTTTTCCTTCTATGAAATCAGCCCATCATCCTTCGGGAACGCACGAAGGGGGTGGCGAGCGTGGCTCGGCATAATTTAGATTAAAGACCGCTAAATTAGGCTTTAGGGCCCCCCTCTTGCGAAGAGGACGGGAAACCAGCCATGGGAGCCCTAATCCTCCTCTTCAGCCCGGCCACCAGCACGGGTATTAAGGCTGAACTGGCCTTTTAAAAAACCGCAACGGGTCACTTGCCCAGCAGAGAAGGGGACGGAAGAAGCGGGAAGGAAATTGCCCCTCCTGCCAGGTCTCCTCTTCCCTGAAGAGAAATCTGCTGTGCCGCATCGCCTCAGATCTTTTCTCTTTCTAAGGATGCTTGTTACACGTTTCCATTCAGAGGCTTTAGAGGCGTCATTAAAAACCATCCTGTTAATTCATCATTGACGAGGCTCTTCTGAGAGCTTCAAATGGCCCAGGCTGTTAAGCTGTGGAAAGCTGTGCTCCTCGTTTTATGTACACATGTGCGGGGACATCAGCACAAATGTGGAGTCGTGCGCTGATCTGTATTTTTTGTTTTTTTAAATCCATACCGCCAGAACCAGCATGGGCTTGGGTCAAAGAGTCAGGCTAGGACCAGGGAGGCCCAGACTGATTCTGTCTCAGTCATGAAGCTTGCTGCCACTCCATTTATCCTGCCTCTCAGGGTTGTTGTAAAGATAAAGTGGAGGTGAGGAGAATTAGGTGTGCTGCCTTGAACTCCTTGGAGAAGAAAAAGAAGAGTTGGTTTTTATACCCCACTTTTCTCTACCTTAAGGAGTCTCAAAGCAGCTTACAATTACCTTCCCTTCTCTCCCCCTCCCCACAACAGACACCTTGTGAGGTAGGTGGGGCTGAGAGAGTTCTGAGAGAACTGAGACTGGCCCAGGGTCACCCAGCAGGCCTCATGTGGAGGAGTGGGGAATCAAATCTGGTTCTCCAGATTAGAGTCTGCCACTCTTAACCATTATACTACTCTAGCTCCATGCTGGAGAAAATGCCAGTTAAAAAACACACACACAAACAACAGTAACAACTAGGTAACCATTTGGCTTTGATATGAGGGCAGAGCTATTTAATACTTTCTTCCTTTTTCTGCTGAAAATCACTCCTAAATTGCACTGAGCCATTAAGGGATAGACTTAAGGATGCATGCACGTTTTCACCAACAAAGACAAAAGCAGCTGAGGATGGCTATGTTCATAAGGAGATGCCCTAAAAACAATAAGAACATAAGAAAAGCCATGCTGGATCAGACCAAAGCCCATCAAGTCCAGCAGTCTGTTCACACAGTGGCCAACCAGGTGCCTCTAAGAAGCCCACAAACAAGACAACTGCAGCAGCACCATCCTGCTTGTGTTCCACAGCACCTCATATAGTAAGCATGCTCCTCTGATCCTGGAGGGAATAGGTATGCATCATGACTAGTATCCAGTAGCCATGAATACTCCTCTCCTCCATGAACATGTCCACTCCCCTCTTCAAGCCTTCCAAGTTGGCAGCCATCACCACATCCTGGGGCAGAGAGTTCCACATCTTGGTCTTCCCCTTTCAACCGTTAGCATTATATAACGTTTTAAAAAGTCATTTAAAAAGAACCACAGAAGTACATGCAATGTGTAATTTTCCCCTTATTAGGCACAGGGTTTGTTCATTCATGACTCTCCCTGCCAAGAGCTGGGCCCACACTGAGTGGTCTTGGAACATCTGAATAACCAAATCTGCTCCTGTTGATATTATCAGCCTTGCTTGAGTGACAGGGGCAGTGGCTCGGTGGTAGAGCCTCTGCTTTACATGCAGAAGGTCCCAGGTTCAATCCCTGGCATCTCCAGTTAAAAGGACTAGGCAAGTAGGTGATGTGAAAGACCTCTGCCTGAGACCCTGGAAAGCCGCTGCCGGTCTGAGTAGACAATACTGACTTTCATGGACCAAGGGGCTGATTCAGTATAAGGCAGCTTTATGTGTTCATGTGACAGTGATGGAGCTACTTCTGATCTGCAACAGTGAAAGTCAGGGGTTGCCCCACCTTCACCACACGTCGTGGGGAAGTGCATTTGAAAGAATGGAAGGAGAGTCTTCGCTGGCCGCATGACTGTGCCAAGCAGAGGCCATCAGGGCAGATGCAGCGCTATTGCCTCAGGCTGCCTGGCTCTTCTGCGGCAAGCATCTCACAGGTAATGGGCATAATTGAGCAAAAGTTGCCTGTGACTAAGTGCCATCAAAAGAGATGGAATGGGACTGTGTGTGGGACTAATTTAAGCGCCATTGATGTAATTCGTAGCTTTTACTGAATTGCGCTCATTATCTCCGAACACAGAAAGCAGCATTAAATCGGGAAATCCCATTCTCCTGCCAAATTTACTAATTTCAGCTGAACTAAGGGCTGATTCAATGTCATTTCATGCATTACGGTTTTTCGATACATAGATAATCTCTGCGTAGAAATAACATATGTTTACTGCATCGGCTGCTTAATCATACTCATGGGGCACCTCTCCCCGTTATTTTCATCCCATATTTCCTTAAATGGAGATCAACTTTGTGTAAGAAGATTAGAAATGTGTTAAGAACATTGTGAACATTCTTCTCACACCAGGCATGGAAAAGCTGCTATGACTCTTCCTGGATCCTTCTGAAAATGTGATCAGTAAATGCTTTTCTTGCAACCAAATTGCATCCCTAGTGAGCTGCATGCCACAGCCCTCTAAATCTGTTTTTCCCCCACCAGATCGTGGGTTAGTAGAGAAGGAATTTCATATGCACAAAACATTTATATTCTTTACAATTATCCCACTTAGAAGGGGCAAGAGGAAGTCTGGAAAATATTGATGAGGTCCTCTGAACAACTTGGACCCAATCTCCCAGTTGTGATGGTGCAGTAGTTAGAGCAGCGTTTCTCAACCAGGGTTCCATGAGAAATCGCTAGGCTAATCATCTGTAAATCATCTGTAATCATATGTAGGTGTTCCCTGAGACATGAATATTATTTCAAGGGTTCCACAAGGGTAAAAAGGTTGAGAGACGCTGAGTTAGAGTGTCAGACTAGCTGGGAGATCAGGGTTCAAATTCCCACACTTCCATGAAGCTGGGTGACCTTGGGTCAGTTACTCTCTTTTAGCACAACCTACTCTACAGGGTTGTTGTGAGGATCAAATGGAGAAGATAGAGCTGTGTACATTGTTCTGAGCACCTCTGGGGAAGAGCGGGATAAAAATGCACCAGAACGTTCATGGAACACTCTTTTTATTTAGAAAAAGCATTCTGTGAAGGGTCCTTTCACCACCCATGAAGGGTCTCTTCTCCAGCCTGGGATGCTGGACTAATATGACTACTGTAGCACAAAAGAGATCTGAAGGATTCATTTCTAACTTTGCTGTTCTCGGTTGTTTTCTCCCTGCTTTCCATTTCCGTTTCAGAACAGAAGGTCTAGTTCTCCGGCATGAAGTAACAAAAGGCAATCCAGGAGTCGGGTGAAAAATCACAAAAAAGGTCATAGTTTCAGTAACTGGAGACTGCAGTGTGTGAAAAAAGAATAATTGGATGCGTACTCTAGCTCCTGGAAAAGCCCAAGGGCTTGTTCTCAAATACTTAATCGAAGAGAGGTGAATATTCGCATTGTCTAAGCATTTTTTTCAGGGAATTCTCTACTGCCATTGATATGGGGAGGGGATAAAAGTGGAGAACATTTGGGGGCAGCTCTAATCCATACTGCACTTGGACAGATTCAGCTGAACATGGTGTGAATCAGCCATGGTACAGAACTTTATTATAGCATCTGGCCACTTGAAAAACATGAGACGACCACGTAGCAACCTTGCACAGTCCTGGTTCTGAACTGTGGCACACAACTGGGAGCTACCAGATGTCCCTTGAAAAAGCTCATCCCCTGCCTCTGCTTACCCACACTCAGAGGAGCCTATCCCTGTCAGGTTCTGCATGACTCCCTCTTCTAACTGGAAAGAGGCCATCCTAGTGCAGTGACTCGCACAGAGAGGTGGCAAGCAGCCTCCTCCATACATGGGTATGTTGAAGCCCTTTACCCCTGTGATTTCTCAGGGCACATCATTCAGCAATGACTGTTCTACAGGTTACGAGCCACTCTAATATCCACCTCCACTTCAAACCTTCCTGGCATCCCATTCAAGCGCCCTGCCTCCGCCCCCACACCCGGCAAACCGGCGCCTTGGCCGCAATCTGCTGAGCTAGCGCAGGCTGCCAGCTGCTGAGCGGCTTTTTTTCGTTGTTTCATTTCTTTCACCGTGGCTGCCTTTCGGTATTTTCTTTCCCCCGTTCCGTGCGGGCGCTCTGAGATGCAAAGCCAGCTGTTGCGGTGATTACATTTTAATGTCTCAAGCTGGGAGTCTGCATTTTGGCTACACACTCAAAAACTGTTAGCAGTTAATGGTTACAACTACCTTTGAAGTCACACTGTGTCTGTGCGCACACAAGTGTGAGTATGTGGGTGGGTGAGGGGAGAAGGGGGCTGGGGTAGATGTATGCATGGCTCGATGCTTCTCTCAGCGCTGTTAGCTCCATCTGCTTTTGCTGAAGGCACCGGTACATTCCCAATCCTTGACAGTCCTCCTTTTTAAATATTAATATAGCAGCGATTGTTATTTAAAACAAGTTTAATGTAGCAGATTCTTCTAAACTGGCACAGACAGCAGGGAGACACAAATGTGCCAATATAAATAAAGGTGCCAGCGAGGAGAAGTTCTGGGAACGCGTCACACGAGACATGGCTGACTTTTGTCTAGTGAAGTAGGGGAAGAAACACATAGGAACAATATAAAATAATACAACCTGTGTTAAAGTAAGCCTGAATTTGGGTCAGCAAAAGTGTAGGTAGAAGAAGAAGAAGAAGAGTTGGTTTTTATATGCTGACTTTCTCTACCACTTAAGGAAGAATCAAACCGGCTTACAATCACCTTCCTGTCCCCTCCTCACAACAGACACCTTGTGAGGTAGGTGGGGCTGAGAGAGCTCTAAGAGAATTGTGACTAGCCCAAGGTCACCCAGCTGGCTTCATGTGTAGGAGTGGGGAAACAAATCCAGTTCACCAGGTTAGCCTCCGCCACTCATGAGGAGGAATGGGGAATCAAACCCGGTTTTTTTCTGTTCTTTCCCCCCCTCACCATCAGGATCCTGTCAAGAAAGAGAGGCAGCCAGGCAGCCAGGCTCCTGCCTGGAAGCTCTGTCCTTGAGGCTGCCAGGGTAGCCATTTCTCTAGCATTTCCAAATCACGTTGTTATCCTGCCCATTCGCCGAGGAGCCCTGGGCAGTTCTCCTCCGCTCCATCTTCTCTGCTAACAGGGTCATATCCAATGGGATGAACAGGCCAGATGGCGTTGTAACTTCCATTTGTTCCTCTTCCTTCACTAACAGTTTGCCAGTTGTGTCTCTTTTGTCCCCCACCCCACAGTTCAGAATGAGAGGGAGGAGGCAATTTCCTCAGCTGTCATAGAGGCACATTTGAGACCCCCTGACTTTAAAGAGAACCTCTTAAGCAGCAGTTGAGGTGCTGTTAATGTTTGATGAGCCAGCCATTCTGTCGGTTCAGAGACAAAACAATGCTGTGGGGAAAAGACGTTTGCACAGCACGGTCCCCCAAGCAAACTGTGGCACTTCACCCTTCCACCCCAAACTCCTTTGTTCCTTGTATCCTTTGGGCTACCAGCAGCATGTGTGTGTGGGGGGGCGTCAATAAATAAAGCACGCAAAGTACCAACAGGCACTGTGGCCATTTATGCATGGGTGTTTCCTTGCGGTCACTCTGCCGACTACTTCGGGGCTTTGATTACGCGTGCATTTTCCGACTGTCGGAGGTCACTTCGCTCTCCCCACACGTTTCCATGCATTTTGCCCATGTTTTCTGGATGCTGGTTAAACAAAAATCCACAAAACGCAGGCAAAACGAGGGGAGGAGCGAGGAAACCTCTGACAGTCGGAAAATGCAAGCATAATCCTACAGCAGAAAGGCTTTGCTCTTGTGGGTCAGGGGATATAGAAACTTCAGAACATGTCTTGATCCACTGTTCATTCTACCAAGAAGTCAGCACAAGGCTTCTTTCCCCTTTGCTTAACACTTTCCCTGACCAACCAGATGAGCTTCTGGCTAAGAAACTCCTAACTGATGAAAAATCAGAGTTTACATTCTTGCCTGCTAAATTCTGCACGGCAGCTATTAAAATACGTTGTACCCTGACAGGATAAGAGTAACAGAAATACTTTATTACTCAAAATATTAAGGGGGTCACACCAGGTTATACAATGTTTATATAAATTTTATTCATACATGTAATATGTAATTTTTAGGCTTAGATTATTTGTAGTAGTAGCAGTAGTAGCTGTTGTGGTGGTTGTCTTATTATCTGTTGTGGCTGTTGTTGTTTTTTACTGGTCAGTGAACGTATTAATAAATTATTAATTATAAATTATGCAAGCATAATCAAAGCAAATGAGCTCCGTGGCGCAGAGTGGTAAGCTGCAGTACTGCAGTCCAAGGTCTGCTCACGACCTGAGTTCGATCCCAATGGAAGTCGGTTTCAGGTAGCCGGCTCGAGGTTGACTTAGCCTTCCATCCTTCCGAGGTTGGTGAAATGAGTACCCAGCTTGCTGGGGGTAAAGGGAAGATGACTGGGGAAGGCAATGGCAAACCACCCCGTAAACAAAGTCTGCCTAGTAAACGTTGGGATGTGACGTCACCCCATGGGTCAGGAATGACCCAGTGCTTGCACAGGGGACCTTTACCTTTATAACTATCTACAGCTGTGGTTTGAACCCTATGAGGTAGGTAATGCTTTCATCAAACCGTTGGCTTTGCTTTGTCTGCTGTGTGATACTGATTTACAGTTAAAGGCAGGCACAGCAGCTTTTAAAAGATGTATACCCCATTAAGGCACACTTACAAATAATCAGAGATTTCTTCCAGGTGAGTGACGCTGAGACATCTTTCTAAATTGGATGGGAAAGGTTTTCCCCGGCTATTGACACGCTTCCATTGAATTATGGGCAGGTCAGTAACCATGTTTGTGAGCTAGTAACTTTGGTGAGAGTGTGTTTGCAGGATGGTGTTAAAACAGAATCAAATCCAATTAAACAGCGACTAGCGTATCAGACCTTCCTGTCTTCTGCCGGGCTAATCTCAACCGTCCATCCTGAAAAACCAAACTCACAGAACCAGGTTTTACAACAGTTTTGAAAAAATCGCAGCTGTGGACTTCGGTGCTTTTTCTTGAAAATTCCACATTTTTGAGCTGCTGTACCACCATCAGCAGAAGCAAGGTGGGTGTTTAGTGGCACCTGGATTGTGGAACCCCCTCACTGCAAGTATTCACCTGGCATCTAGCATGCTGAGTTTAAGATGCTGGGTAGTATTGTTTTTATTGACCTAAGCTCTCAGCTGAGTTGCTTCTTTTGTTGTAAATAAGTCTGTTCTGATTTGATTGTTTGGTTGCAATGTCTCTCTCTCTCTCTCTCTCTCTCTCTCTCTCTCTCTCTCTCTCTCTCTCTCTCTCTCTCGTTTCTGAAATTACTTGGCTTTATTTTATCCTGCTAGTCTGTTGATTAGGTCAAATAATACTTTAATTGATATTCTGTTTATGGACTTATTTAGTATATTTTTATCCTTTCTTTCTTCCAAGGAGCTCAGAGCAACATCTATGGCTCTCTACTGCTCCCTTTCAGTTTCTGTATGTTATTGGCAATATGATTTCAATTGTACTTTCCTGGCTGTTACCCATTTTGGAGACTCTGGCTGAGAGATGGGCTAGAAATCTTTTGTTGCCTTTAAAGAAAAATAAAAACAAACACCTGATTCTCAAGTTGAGACTGTAGGGCCTCCCGGCAAATAAGTCCTTATACAAACCCTAAAACCATCACCTAACATCCCCTGGCATCTGAAAACCTTCCAGCGATTACCAAATCAAATCAAATTTATTATACGGTCATAGACCATTCAAATAAAACAGGATTGCAGAATTACTTGATAAATAGCAAAACACGTAGAAAAAAAGTGGCTAAAATTACAGTGCTTAAAATGATATGAACATTACAAAAATAATCTAGTCATTTATATTAATAAGATTAATATAAAACTAGTCTGAAAGGTTCCAGACAATAAAGATCCCATGATACCTTGGCTATTGCATAGATTTCATCCAGCTCTGCCTTATTTTAATTGCTAACCAAACAAATCTGGCAACTCTATTAGTTCCACTCATTACCAGTGTCAGGAGTAGGTCCCTCTTTGCTATTGGTGGGAGTTTTTTTGGGTGGAGCCTGAGCAGGGCGGGGTTTGGGGAGGGGAGGGACTTCAGTGCCATAGAGTCCAATGGCCAAAACAGCCATTTTCTCCAGGTGAACTGATCTCTATCGGCTGGAGATCAGTTGTAATAGCAGGAGATCTTCAGCTAGTACCTGGAGGCTGTGAAAACAGCAGCACGAGGGCTCACTATAATGTCAATATTGTATTAATTATTCATGAAAACAGTTTTGCTGAAAAACTTGTCAATACAATATTAGCAATATGAATTGTGAACAAAAAGGAAAAGCATTACTTCATGCATATAATCAATACAACACAAAGTAAGTACACCCAAAGCAAATACATGTAAACGGGCAAGCTGCCCTCAAACAAAGTAAAAAATGTTCCACTAGCAAGTGGTAAAGAGTCTCTGTGGTGCACTTGGTATATGAAGGAAGCCGAAGCCGAGACGACACCTCTGGTTTGGTATTCGTTTCGCAAGTGCTTCTTCAGTCGGATGTTGCCATCATGTAAAAACTCTCTAGGCAAAATAAAGGCTTATATATAACATAATGTCCATTACTAAATATTTTCCGATATATAGAAAACAGAAAACAGAATTATTCTTACCATATGTCTTATAATTGACCCAGAGGGTTCATAGACCACAGGTTCTCATGTCCTTCAGAGAGGTAACAGATCATGAGATAATGTCAGGGTATGAGTTTTAAAGTAGCAGCTCATTACATACAGGTGAATTGAATACAGGGCATTCTGAGGGTCTTAAAGCTACATATTACAAAAAGCAGGATAAATCAAAATCACTGTTAAGTCCAGTAGGGGTCAGTGTTTTAAAGAGAAAAATGAGTTTCATTTCTTGCCTATGCAAGATCTGGGCTACATTTTGATGATGAAAAGGTTTGGGTCTAAATTTCCATAATGCAAAGAATAGCATGTCATTCTCTGAGTGTCCCTTTTTCAGAAAATGCTCTGTTAATGGTGCTTCGAGATTCCTCGCGCGTAAACGCGCTTTATGCTCGCCAATTCTAAGTTTTAATTGGCGTGTGGTTGAGCCAATATAAATTAAGGAACACGGGCACGTGACCGCATAGACCACATTATGTGATGCACAGTTGCTAAAATGTCTTAATTTATATTTAAAATTAAATGCTGTGGAGCTGACTTCCTTAACTTGCAAGCTTAGCGGGCAAAAGATACAGGAGCCACACTTAAAATGGCCGAAAATAACTTCCTGTTGTACCGGAGTGGTACTAGTTTGTATTAGTTGGTCTCTCAAGGAGCTTGTTTTTCTCAAGCCAAAGAGCGGAAACTCTTGGCAACCTGGCACGGTGTGCAAAATGTGCCAATGCTTATTAATTATCCGTTTGATATCATTAGTAAGATGATTAAATTCTAAGGATGAAACGATCCTGGTGGTACTGCTCTTTGTTTGCTCCGACCGGAAAAGTGACTCTCTGGTTTTTAGTTCCGCTTTGGTATAAGCTGCGTTTAGGACCTGGTCATTATAACCCCTATTTCTCAATTGGGCACATAATGCAGAAGTGGTTTGTATATAATCCTGATGAAAAGTTGAATTGCGTTTGAGCCTTAGAAATTGGCTGAAAGGTAAGTTTCTACGCAAGTGAAGCGGGTGGTGGGATTCAAAATGTAACCCTGCGCCACAATCTGTAGCTTTTTTAAAGGGTTTGACTGCAATCTGACCCGTCTGGGTCCTAAAGACCGTGATGTCAAGGAAGGCTATAGACTGTTGGTCAGAGCATCCAGAAAATTTAAGATGACTGTCCAAAGAATTGAATTTAGGTTTTGGTTTCGTTCCGACCCCGCGCTATTCAGCATTCCAAACCCGTGTAGATTTATTTAAATTTTTTCGCACTATTAAATTAAAATCTTTCAGGGCCAGACCTCTGCCATAAGGAATTTTCGACCTAAATCTTCCTTTCTCCCTAAAAATTCCAGCCACTTTATCAATACTTTTTCTGCCATAGTCCTTAGAGACGTGGCAAAATTGGAAAAAAGGAAGGCGTGGAGAAATCTTCAACAGTCTAATTTATCACAAACTGACCATGGCTTATTACAGTCTTTAGCTAATGATCCCAACATTATCATCCGTGAAGCTGACAAGGGCGGAGCGGTGGTTATTATGGACACAGAAAAATATGAGTTTGAAAATCTTAGACAACTTAATGATGGCCAATACTATATTAAAATACCTAATGACCCTTCCAACAAAATAACTAAAATTATACAAACAGTTGTGTATGAAGGCTTGTCTTTAAATTATATAGATAAATCCACAATGGATTTTCTATTGGTACAATTTCCAAAAGTGCCTCATTTCTACTCTTTACCTAAAATCCATAAATCATTGAACAACCCCCCAGGTAGACCCATTATTTCAGCTTGCGGCAGTCTGCTTGAACCTGTTTCTAAATATGTTGATTCATTTTTGCAGCCTTTCAGCATCCTCACACCTTCCTATATTAAGGATACCGGCGATTTTATTAGGAAAATAGAGAAGCAGAAGATCCCTGAACAAGCAGTTTTTGCAACATTGGATGTTGCGGCTTTGTACACAAACATCCCATTAGATGCCGCAAGGAACATTATCCAGGACAACTTAGACTCCAGAGCCAACCCATATCCTCCTACTCATTTTATTCTTTCACTCATTGATATATTATTTGAGAACAATTTTTTTCGCTATAGGGACCAATTTTTTCTACAAAAACAAGGCGTGGCTATGGGCTCCGCGTGTGCCCCTGCC